>NC_090266.1:158615309-168615309 GCF_040414725.1 Anabrus simplex
TTGATTGATTGATTGATTGATTGATTGATTGATTGATTGATTGATTGATTGATTGATTGATTGATTTATAGTGTCTGCATTTAAATCAGTACAGCTGTACCCTAGTAGTGCAAAATGTGCAGTGTTTCTTCTTTCATGCCGCTTGGAGTGCTGTAGTCACAAAATTACCAGACGGAGCTTCGCGACCGATATATACACTTTGAGTCCACTGCTAACTCCAATGTTGACTAGAATATTCACTTCGCTTGTTTATTCCTTTATTGATTGGCACCGGACGAGTTGGCCGTGCGGTCAGGGCCACGCGGCTGTGACCTTTTATCCGGGAGATTGTGGGTTCGAATCCCACTTTCGGCAGCCCTGAAGATGGATTTCCGTAGTTCCCATTTTCACACCAGGCAAATGCTGGGGCTGTACCTTAATTAAGGCCACGGCCACTTCTTCCAACTCCTAGGCTTTTCCTATCCCGTCGTCGTTATAAGACACATCTGTGCCGGTGCAACGTAAATCCACTAGAGAAAAATATGTTTGGCAATGACAGTCGTCACGTACGCGTCGTGAGTCGGATTGGTACAGTTAGTGGCGAGTGGAAATGAGTTCAATGGCTTTCGAGAGTGGACGTGGTGGACGAGTCGGTCCGCTAATATAGAAATGGAGTAACAGCAAGTATCGGAAATTGTGCAACTAACATTACTGACGAGAGAAATCACGTTGAACATCAACAGGAAAAAAATAATAGTGATAATAGCTTACAGACTCAGAAAATGTATTCAATTAGACATACGAGCCGCTATTTGATATATGTCGAAACATCCGGTGATAAGAATGTAGGAAAACTGCATCCGATGGACTTGGGGTCGCATATTTATCGAACATCAAATCAGTGGTACACAATCCACTAGTAGAAAAGGTGCTAGACGTATTCAAATTAAATTTTTAAGTCAGGCCAACTGGCTAATAACTTCCTGCAACATCCAATTTTGATATATCCCATCCTCCAACATACGTAGTATTAATATTTATTGAACAAAACGGGCCTTCGACCAATACAGTGTTCAACACCATAATAAGCATCAGCATAATGTATAAATCCCCCTCTTAAGAAGCAATGAAATGTAACCATATAGTATTTAGGGAAACAAAAGATCTACGGTCGTCTCACTCCCCGAGAGCCGTTGGCCTCTAGGGTAAACCAAATCTACCTTATAAATAATAAACCAGCTATGATAAGTGTAGTATAATGGGCCCTCCACACCGTGATCATTGCACAGTGTAGCCTATTGATGGCGAGGCTACTCACCTTAATAATTAATAAAATAGGCCCACCGTCCAACGATCACCGCGCATAGGAGTCTGGTGATTACCAGATGTTAAGTGGTTGCCCGGGAGCGTAAGCATTCTCACGCTACTATCATATAACAGGGATGATAATAATAAAAGTTATTCCCAGTGGTGCCAACCGCTGGGTGAAATCTGATGCTAATCAGAAAAATAAGGAGTAAGAAATGTTGCGCATTTTGTTGAGGTTACGCAACTTGTAGCGGTAAACTAAACTAATGAAAACTGCAAATGCCTGCAATACCTGGCCCTGACCGACATTAACGCTGCCTCAGTTAGCTAGTCTGGTATCACAGTACAACTACCAGCAAACTTTGACAACCTCCTACTTTCTGCTAGGTGTATTAATTTTCTGCTGCCTCAGATCCGTCCTCAATACAGTTTAAATTCCTTTCCACTTGAGTGTTTTCATACTCATTTCTTAAATCACTATCACATGCTGACTTCACCTTTCTTTCACAAAGTTTCATCACGACACTTAGGAATGAGTTCAGATTTCCTTTGCTGTCCCATTGTTTGTACATCCATGCAATATTTTCTGGTTTATCATTAGTTCTACATAATTCTTGCTGTTTAACACTTAGGAACTTATTCCTTAACTTTTCTGTCTCCATACATTCACCAAATAGTTGTAATTTATCCCCGCTGTTCCCACATACAATGCACAGCGTTTTGTGATTTCTCTTTGTCCATCCCTTGTTCTTATGTAACCCCAAGGTCCACCATTTTAAACCTCTTCTCCACCTTCTCTCTCCGAATCTTACGCTAATATTGGAGACCTGGACTACCTCATGAAATAGACTCACAGATGTTTTTTTCTACATTCCTCCATCCATCATTGCCTTTGAATATCTCTTAATCTAATCACTAAAGCTCTCTGGCTTCTGCTCCCTTTCCCTTTCCAAGTCTCGAACCAGATATAACCCATGCCTATATTTTCAAGATAGTTTTTGATTTCTGCTAGCCAACTTTCTTTTTACATATGTTTTTCTTGTTGTTTAAAAGCCTCCTGAACTACTCTTCCTCTTTTCCCCCGTTTCAACCTAGACCAGTAATTCATCACTCTTCTGACACACTCTACTTCTATGAATTCTCCACATAATAGCAACGCTCCCACGTTGGCTGTGCATAGAGGCAAACCCATAATAATCTTACTAAACTTATGCATGATTTGGTTTAATGTATCCTTTTTCGATCGAGTCCCGACACCTCTCCATTTATCCTCTTGATACGGTCTTACAACACTCCTCTTTTATTTAGTAGGACTCCTAAGTACTCTATTTTATCTACTTCTTCTATTCTTTCCCCCTGGATCAACCAGATCCTCTCTTTATTATTTTCTCCTTTTCTTTTGAATAGTTATCACTTTCGACTTTTTCCTGTTAATCTTTAAGGCCCATTTCTCCGCGAACTCCGACAACTCACTCAGACTTTTTTGGAGACCTCCTCCTGTTAAGGCCATAAGATTGACATCATCAGCGAAAATCAACCCTGGGTTCTCTAACTTATTTAACGTTAAGAATTTCATACTTAGGTTCCGTATTGAAACAACATTTACATCAAAGAAAGGACAATAAGTTCCACCGTTTCAATACTATATATTGCGTGAAAGTTTTACATAACAATTAAAACATCACAACTTTTGTACATTCGGTACCGGTTTCGACAGATTCCCTGTCATCATCAGCCAAGAATAATTAAACAAAGACAAGTATAGATCATAACTCTTATGGTGTGATTACAGTGGTGGATTAAAAATATGATTAAAATAGTATATACATACACAAATTGAAGGTCAGTAAAATGGGAATAGTAATTTTTTATAAGGTGTACACCTTGATATTTCTAATTAAAAGGTTAACTAGTTGAAGAATTTGTTATAGTGAAATTTGATTGTAGGCTTAAATCTGTAATATTTTAACTTTTCGTCTTCAACGAATCGACTGGTCAAAAAGTTAAAATATTACAGATTTAAGCCTACAATCAAATTTCACTATATATTACAAGAACAAAAATTCTTCAACTAGTTATCCTTTTAATTAGAAATATTAAGGTGTACACCTTATAAAAAATGTCCATTCCCATTTTACTGACCTTCAATTTGTGTATGTATATACTATTTTAATCATATTTTAATCCACCACTGTGATCACACCATAAGAGTCATGATCTATACTTGTCTTAGTTTAATTATTCTTGGCTGATGATGACAGGGAATCTGTTGAAACCGGTACCGAATGTACAAAAGTTGTGATGTTTTAATTGTTATGTAAAACTTTCACACAATATATAGTATTGAAAAGGTGGAACTTATTGTCCTTTCTTTGATGTAATTCTCTAACTTATGTACTACCGGTACTGTCCATTTTGCTCCTCCGTGTCCTTCCAAGATATCATTTATAAATAACAGAAATAATAACGGCGAAAGTTTGCATCCTTGTTTCAGACCAATCGGCTCACGGATTACATTTTTCCTATCTTAATACAACAGTATACCTTGTGGTAAATCGCCTGAATCGTCCTTACCATCTTCCTGGAGACTCCCAATCTGCTTAATATCTCAAACAGTGCCTCCGTACTGACTGTATCGAAAGCTTTCTCGAAGTCTATGGCGGCCAGGTATAAGTATTTATCAATAATCGTCTTCACCGTCATAGTATTATCTGTAGTCCATCTTCCTTTTCGGAACCTTCCCTGTAGTACTGATATTATTGCGTGATCTTCTGCCCAAATCCATAAACGTCTTGCCAAAACCCCTGTATACATCTTGCTCAGTGAGTCCAGTAGCGTTATCCCTCGATAGTTGCCCGGCAGATTTTTGTTCCTTTTTTATATATTGGGGAGATGATCCCACCTTCCCACCCTTTGGGTATTTTACCACCATCAAATATCCCATTAGACAGTTTTATAATTCCCTCCCTTATCTGTCTATATTTACCAATTTCCTTCCTTGCCATGTTATTTATACCGTTCAAACACCACGCAGATTTACTCTTAAGTGTGTCTAGTACATCCTGGAATTCCTCTATGTAAATCTCTTTGTCGAGTTCATAAACACCGACCTCTAGGTTTCTCCCTGGTCTCCTTATCCCCTCTTTCAAATTCCAGCAGTCCTTTTCCCCTAATAAACCCCTGAAGTATATCACCCATTGGTCATAATCAATCCTGGCTTGGACCCCCATCTCCTCCTTTTTAATTTTATTTATTCTTTCCCAAACTCTCTCCCGCTGGTTTAACCTGCATTCTTTATTAATTAACTCTACTTGTTCCATTGACCATGCATTTTTCTTCTCGGCGATTTTCCTTTTATACTCCTTTCTTAATCTACAAAAGGTTTCTCTTTCCTCGTTACCTTCAGTTAATCTATATTCTTCAAGGTCTCCATTACTGCGCACCTTAATGCCTTGCATTCCTTATCGTACCATGCACACTCTCTACTTCTACTTCTTTTACGTTCCCGTTTATCCTTTCCACCCTTCTTATACGGTATTCAATTAGGTACATGGCTCCGTTTATATTTTTTTCCTTCAGGGCTACTTCCCAACCGCATCTGATTAATTCTATCTCCTTCTTCATGAGGTCTTCAATTTCTCATTGTGAGTTCTCAGTCCATCTGTATCTGCTATATCTCTTACGCTTTTCTTCTACCCACTTTTGATTCCCTCCCTTACCTCCTTTCCAATTCTTTCAATCCACGCCCCTACGGGCGCGTGGTGTGATTCAATCCAATCTTCAATCTCCATCCCTGCTATGTTTTCGAGCATATCTTCTGAACACTTCATTAAGTCAATCGTACTTCTCCCTTGTTCCGTAATGTACGTCAATTTACCTTCTCGGTCACCCACCCAAAAACCATTTAGGATATAGAATTTTCCTGCCTCACAAAACTCCAAGAGCCTTCTTCCATAACTGTTTACTTCCTTGTCTTTAATTTTCCTTTCTACATTTCTGACTATACTTTTACTATACATTGGGCTTAGTTCCCCTATCGAGCATTCCAGTCACCTAGTAATATCACTCCATTCTCTTCGTACTTTCCCATTATACTTCTGATCTCTAAAAGTAGCTCCTCGAAAAACTTATCGTTAGCATATGGTGATCCCCTAGGGTGACAGTACGCATATGCTATACATACCTTCCTTTCTCTGCCCTTTTCTCATCTAATTTCATTCTCAATCAGACAACTTCATCCATACCACCCCCAAGTTCTTCTAATAGTTCCTCAATCTCTTCCTTTATCAGTACAACTATTCCCCCTGCCGATCTCCCTTTGTTACATTTTTCTTATTGCTTTGCATTTGACACTATGTCTATCCAAGGATATCACTTTTCCTTTTGACAACCAAGTCTCGAATGGAACAATGATGTCGAAATTTTCCACCACCTTTATCATCTCAGCTTTACTCATTTTACTTAGTAACCCTTCGATATTCACAAATCCTACATTCAAGTCTAGTTATACATTACTATCTCTAGTTTCTCCATTACCTTCCTTGTATTTACTCCTTGTCAGCACCACCCTCCCATTTTCTATCACCTTCCCTTCCTGATTTGACAATTTCTGACGATCATTCCTATCTTTTCTCCTCTGTACCAATGTTTTTCTTCCCCACAAATCCTTTAAGCCCATACTTCTCCCTTTCATCAGATTGCCTTTCCCCTCCTTAACCTCCCTCGCTTCACATCCGTCTTTATTTACCTCTTCTCTCCTGGATTCTACAGCAGGCTTATCCTGATCCCCGGTCACCACCTCCCTCTCCTGACCCCTTTGGCCTAGCCCCATGCTACTTCTCTCCTTAGCTTCTTCGTTTCCGTCCCTGCTTACCTCCATTCATTGCTCCTCTTGGTCCGAAGCCTACCTCCCATCCTCCTTTGAACCCAGGTCCTATTCCCTCTTGAGCTCTTCATTCAAAGCTCTTAGATCTACTGTAGACCAAAACCTCTTCCAATTTCCATTGGAAACCACCACCTGCTGCCCGCTTACATGCGCTTTCAGCCCCTGTGCTCTTACTCTCCACTGATGTTTCCTTAGTATCCTCAGGTTCTCGTTGCCTTCTCTTCCCACGTCTCTCCTAATCCACGTTTTCTTTTCTTTAAGGTTGCTCGAATTTCTTAATATTATCTCCGCCATTAGGGTAGATAACAACGTTACTTTTATTGGCCTATTGCCCTTTGCTCTGCCTACTCTTTCCACATCGTCAATATATACCTCACTAAAATTAATCTTCATCTTATTTTGTATGACTTCCACTACTTTATAAATAGTGTCTACCTTGGTTTCAACCCCTTCTTCCTGCACCCCCTATAAGAATAAACATTTCTTCCTCCTCTCCTGGCCGTAGGCTACTGTCTCTATTTCCCAGCAGTCCACCTCTTTTCTAAACTTCTGATTCTCTCTCTTAGAACGGCAGTTTCTTCCTCGTTGTTTTTCACTTTTGTTCTTGTTTCGTCTACTAATTCCTGAAACCATTTCTTCATGTCCTCACGTTCCTTTGACTGCTCCCGCATCATATTCTTCATCTGCTCGACCTGGGAAACTTCTTCTGACACCTCCTTTACCATCTTTCTTATTGCTTCCATATCTTCCCAACCCATGCTGCCATTAGGACTCGGCCCGGGGTTCAATTCCACGCCCCCTATACACAGCAATACTAAAATCACCGCTGATGTCAGCATCGTCTCCATCTTCGTTCCCATTTCCATATACATCCTTCACTGTCCACTTCTTCTCTCTTTATTCTCCCCTGACATCTTCCTATAGCTAACCTGTTTTGTTCAAGACGGACATTATCCAATACTCTTCACTTAACTCTGCACTCTCCTCCAGCACTACTCTCTTACACTACCAGCACACTCGTCCCACCACGTTTATACTTGTCACTTGTTCATGCTCGACTGCGACAACATACGTAGTGCAGACATTAAGTTCTTAGACTGACCGCACTGAGTCACTATAGCGCATAGGTACCATATCAGTTTGTCTCTCGTCCGTGCAAGAGACAGTTGAGTGCATGCACTGGAATCAAGCGTGTGGTCGTTGTTGTGACGGTGATTTGAATGCGCCTGACGGACGTTGACATGTCACAATTGAACAACGGGCAAACATCAAGTTCTGCCAGAAATTAGGCAAAACCGCTGCCGAAACGTTTCAAATCATGCAGCAGGTTTACGGTGAGGACGCATTGAGTCGCAGTGTTGTGTTTTGGTGGCATCGACGTTTTGTGCAAGGACCGGCCAGCTTGGAAGATGATGTGCTCACTGGTCGGCCACAAACAATTCGAACGGAACGCAAGATCCAAGAAGTTGCAACGTTGGTGCGTGGTAACGACTCTCAATCGGTAGACGATCTCGCATCAGCAATAGGGGTCAGTCATGATACTGGCCAATAAATTCGGACAGATGACCTCAACAGGTCTAGTGTTATCCAGCACAGTGTGCCAGGAATCCTGTCGCAAGTGCAACGTGATGATCGCATGACGATTTGTGGTGACCTCATCAGTAGCGCTGACGATGATCCGACGTTTCTCAACTGGATAATAACTGGAGGCGAAACATGGTGTTTCCTTTCCGATCCGCTACAGAAATGACAATCCGCCACCTGGTAAACGCCATCACGACAAGGCAGGTCAAAAGGCAAGGTGATGCTGGAACTGTTTTTGAATCAAATGGAATCTTTCACATGGAATTCCTCCCAGACGGTGCAACGGCAAACAAAACCCGCTACAAGGACATCCTTGTCCGTTTACGCGATGCAATTCACCGTAAGCGACCTGGGCTCTGGTGTACAAATAATTGCCTCTTGCTACATGACAACGCCCCTGCACATCGCTCTGTCCTTGTCCAAGAGGAAATTGCAAAGCAACAGGTGACAGTTTTGACACACCCTCCGTACTCACCTGATCTGCCACCATGCGATTTTTCTCTTTCTTCGCCTGAAAACACTCCTACGTGGCCGCAGATTTCAGTCGCCCGAAGAGGTCATGATGGCCACAAGAGAAGCCCAGGGGACCTTCCCGCCAACTGCTTTCAGCGGTGCTTCCAGCAGCTATACCAACGTTGGCAAACGTGCAAAATGGCAAACGGCGATTGTTTTGAAGGTGGATGTGGTTCTGTTTCAGTGGTTAACGGCCAGCAGCGACTATTTTGAGGGTGGGTATTGTTCTGTGTAGGTGTAGGCCATGCAATGCGGCAACGTGTGCAATATACAGAGTCGTGTGGGTGCCTATCCTCCAGGCTTCAAGTCTCAGAAATTAATGACTGTACTACGTACAGTACATAGAAATGCTATAATTCGTGGAGCTGATAAAAGCTTGTCAAATTAGGAAATAATCAAATATATTCAATCTCCTGTGCCTATTAAACAAGTAAAGCGAACGAGGAGAAGGTAACTGTAGGTAGTCAAATAGAGCATGTGCCCACAGGAACTGTCCAATTAACATTTAAATGTCAAAACTCCTGGATAAAATGTCTATTTTCAGTGTACTGCTAGAAGACCAGGTCTTTATTTACAACCCGATCAACTATCAAAACTGTCAACCCTATGGACACCCTGCCAAATCTTGTAGGGCCAGCAATCCTCGTTACGGGAGATGTACTCTATCACATGCAACAATGGACAGTCAGCAAACCATGGTTAAATATATATACTGTAACCTCAATCATACTGTAGGCTCTGATCGTTGTGAAATGCACAAGAAGCAGGTAGCTATAAAAAGCACGTGTGAACAAAACATTCCTTTTTACGAAACAAAAAATCAAGTGCAACCAAAGGCTTACGACCCCCGTTCAGTATCGCAACAATTTCTACCATTACACTGCTCAGTACTAACACAAAATGTAGAGGTTCCCAGAAAGAAGAAAGTTCCAGACATTATATATCGCGAGCCTAGAGTAATCCCTCCTCTTTGTTACAATAGGGAAGGTTACCTTAAAATAATAAGTAACGCTAAAATGGCAAACATTGTTTCTAAGTCCATTAATACTAACAGAGAACCGCGAAGTAGTATGGGGCTTCAGTCTACAGCAAGATCTAAGACAACTGAAGCCGGGTGTAGTTTCAAGAAGGAGCAATAACTTCTATTTAATCCGACGGAGTTCCTAATACTCATGGATATATTAGGGGGTAATGCCAAATGCAGATACTTAAGAGTATAAATGATAAAGTCAATTGCCTTATAGAATATGGAAATTTCCGTACTCCAGTGGAATTGTAAAAGTATACTAGAAAAGAGACACGAGCTAGCTAAACTCATAAATAAATATCCACAGATAATGTTAATTCGAGAATCTTGGTTAAAGCCGGATTATAACTGCGAATTGCGGTTTATCGAGCAGAAAGAATGGGTGGTGGTGGATATGGGTGGCATGGTTACGATTATAGTCAATAGCTTAATATGTCAAAGGTTGGATGTTTCCTTTCAAATCAACGACACCTTCACAGTAGCAGTTAAAATCAAGGACATTGTAATAGTTCATATATATTGTCCTCGTATTCATGGAACTGCTACACAATGACAACATTTTTAACAGTTTAATGACAACCCTTCGTATATAATTGCTGAAGATCATAACGCCCATCATACCGAATGGGGATAGCAACATATTTCAGCTAAGGGTCGGAAAATTTTCAACGCTACTCACATTAAATGATGGATCACATACACGGCTTACAGCACCTGGACAGGCTAAATGTGCCGTTAATCTTACAATTTGTACCCTCATCTTAGGTCATCGTAGCATTTGGCAAACTATCAAGGATACACATCTTAGTGACCATTTTCAAATCTGTATCTCCATTGGTGGGAATGTAGGTAATACAGATTCAGATCTAGGTCAAAACTATCAATAACGGTATGAAATGTTACTTACTGGATTCGATTTCGAATTATTTCAGAACTATCCTGATTCCAAGATCAAACTTAATATTTCACATGTAACTAAATATGCCTCGCTAGTTGAAGTCATTAACGAATATCTCGGTATCTACCACCCAATTCAACCCAAAAAATGTAAGCATAATACAGAAATAATTGTAATCAGATGGTGGGATAAACACAGAGAGGTGATGGTAAAATGACGGAAACAACTTCGCACTGCAAAACTACATTATAAATAAGAAATACAGTGAGCAGATGAAACTAACTTTTAATATAAAAACGAACGGAATCTTGGAGAAATTATATATCCATTATTAACAGAAATACTAATCCGAAGTTTACTTGGTCCGCTGGCCGATCAATAGGAAATATAAAAAGATTGCATAACACTGTCAAAATCCATCCTGAATGTCTACAGAATTTTTATATGGACGTTACTCCAGACTTCGCTGTTCCAAATTTTGTAATAACTTCATCTGCCCATAATGTACGTTTCACTGTCTTTGTGCAACCTATTGTACTGCAGGAATTCCTTGCTGTTGTGGAAGGAAATAACTGTACTTCACCCGGACCTGATTACATCAGTTAAAAATGATACAAAATCTTCCATATAATGCTCAAAATTTTTAATATATTACTTTAATTCTATTTTTATCCGCCAAAATCCCCAAGATTGAAATAACTGTATCTTAGTACCAATAAAAAAACAAAAATCTGGAGGCAAAGATCACCCTCAGCATAGAGATAATGTATTCGTAAGGTTATTCTTCGAATAATTTTAAATAGACTCCTACTATAAGTTGTTACTAAAATACCAATTTGCTTTTATTAAGGGACGAAGCACCTTTGAGGCTATAAATAAATATTTGTCTTATCATATTCTGGCAAGATTAAGGAAGCACGATACTACTGCGGTTTTACCAGACACCAAGAAGTTATATGATAATGTTAATATTGATATCTTCTTTCAAAAATTAAGGGACATGAAATTTCCGGGAGCATTTTTAATATAATAGGACAGGTTTTATATTATCGATACTTACACAATAAATCATTATGATAACACAATTCAGTTCGATATGCATCAAAGGTATTGCCACAAGGTGACGTGTTATGCGGTATATTATTTCCTTATGTCTCAAGGACCTAGAAAGGATTATCACTCGTGATGCATTTTTGTATTACATATGTAGACGATATTATAATATATGATACTAAAAGCAATATACTTGAAGGCAGGCAAAACATATGAATGGTACTCGAAAACGCAAAAAAATTGGTTTGGATTTGGTGTTTCACAAGAGAAAATGGCTGCAATGGTTTTCACCAATAAAAGAAACTATGATCATTCTCCCATACAATGCAGTCTTTTAATAATTCCGCTCGGTGCAACACATAAATACCTGGGTATCTACTTAGATAATAAATTAAATTGGAGATATCATTTTGAGTCATTAAAACAAATTATTTTCTTAATATTATAAAAGTCATAGTAAGCAGAAAATGGGGAGCTGATCAAGTCATTGCCCTTACCATATATAAAAGTACTGCAAGAACTAGGTTAGACTATGGATATTTCTCTTTTTGATATGGCATCTACAACACAATTAAAACAATTGGATGTTATTGAATTCAAAGCGCTTCGACTTTGCATTGGGGCTTTGAAATCATCCCCACAAATGCTATGCTGGTTTCGACAGGGGAAATGCAATTATTACTTCGGAGAAAGTTCCCATCAAAAAAGATTTTAATGAGAAAAATCTCGCTGACTCAATATCCGCTCCTTCCTAAATTACAGCTACTATGTGAATACTTTCAGAAACAACCTAACTCCACCTTAAAACCATCAGCATTATTTAAAGACTTCGAATCCATAAGATCTTATCGTAACAATGTTATGAAATCGCCATTACCACCCAATTCTTCATTCCCGTACTATTTATCATTTTATAAGCCGCAAATTATCATATCGCATCTCCAATCTAATTCTATTGATGACCACCTGTATTCTAAAATTACCTCCTCTCATATACGTGCATGTCTCTCACTATACGAGGAAGCCTTAATTATTTACACAGATGGATCTAGATATGCCCTAGGTGTTAGAGTAACCTATATTCCCTCCTCTAAAACGTCCTGTAAATTGATCTTGGCAAAATGTGCCTCAATCTTTACAGCAGAAGCCTTCACTATTTATAAAACATAACTACATACCGAAGGCAGTTATATTTTCCAATTCGCAGGGTGTTTTGAAAAGCATACAATCCAATAACATTCCTAGTAAACGGTATATTCTACATATCAAAAATACTATACGAAATAGAAAAAACAGTCACGATATTACCTTAGTACGTATTCTTGGACATTCCAACATTAATGGAAATATCAAAGCTGACTCACTCACCAAAGGTACTGATATGGGAAACGGTTTAATGTCCAATATCGCTGTTCCTGGTACTGACATTCAACACCTAATCAAAGAAAAGATTTTCAGGAATTGACGGATGTCTGGAAAAGATAGGCAAAAGCTGAAGTTTTTTTATTTCAATATGCAACCTACCATCTATCCTCGACCTTGGTTTTTAATGGAAAATATCCACGTAGACTTATAACTACTATCATTCGATTCCGTTTTAATCATGTTCTAACACTTGAATACAAATTTCGATTTCATCTACTGTAAATAACTCACCGACGTGCAGTTGTGGAAAATCTATTGGGGACGATAAACACATCATCTTCCAATGTGAAAAATTTACACCACAAAGACAACTCCTCTTACAAAAAATGAGCGAACAGAACATTGCAATCCCAACTTGTATCTCCTGCCAGTTTCTAACGAGTTTCGACTTGATATTTGAGCGCTGCCTTTCGGCGGAGGCTAAGTGAAATAATAAACAGCCAATCATTGGCAGCTGATCGGTCCGATAGAACGTGTTAGACACTAGTTCCGGTTACCAGTGTTGTCGATCTGTTGTTTAGTCTAACCAAATGCTATCAGCTGTGTGTTGTATTGTGATCAGTTCTATTTGCGGTCTTTGTCAGTTCCACCCGGTCATTGTTGACGAAGCATCAACAATGGCAGCTAGAACTAATGAGTTGATTGACTACTTGAAGGAGCATAATACTTTGGTTACCGATGACATGAGGAAGGGGAATCGCATACGTGTTGTGAAACAAAACATGACCTAGTACCCAGTTTACGCGGTGAATCAAATAGCCAAGAGGTATGGGCATAAAGTTGAACGCCTTCCACCGTACCTTTGCCATTTTAACACCATAGAATTGATTTAGTCCCAATTGAAGGATTATGTATCTGCAAATAGACGACTGTTCACAGTTTCGGTAGTTCAAAGACTTCTTTGGGAAACCGTAGGCCGTGTAGTGTAGGTTGTGAGACACAATCCGAGATCAGTGAATTTCGGAAGAGGTGAAGTACCACCCGCGATTATGTTGAAGACATAATCTCGTTACGGTCAAGCGAGAGTGAAACTTCAACCAACGATCACAATGCCGATAGTGACTCAGATATGAATGGTGTATTCCCTTTGTAGGATATTTTCCTTCCTTAGTAGGAATAGCAACGGGAGGTGTTCTAGGAGGTGAGTAGAAATTTCATTTTCCCGCGTTTTATCTGTTCAAGATTTGATCTGTTTTACCTCCTAGCCTTCTCCTAAATATGTTATGAGTTATTGTTAATCTTATGTGAGTTATGCATGCTACTACAAAGAATAACTGATTCTGGACTTATTTTCGAGTATATACATTTCCGTACGTGTTGTGTGTTGTGAATCAGCTGTTTGTACTAGTAAAAATTTGTCACCAATGTCACTCTTCCGGTTAAATGTTAGGTCGAAACCACCGCCGTCTCAATCTCTATATACTGTCTGCTTTGCGTGGCGAGAATTGCGTTTACAAAGACATTGCATATGGCAGCACTTACCGCGCCCATAGCACAAGTTGGTTAAATGTTCATCCGTAACACCGATATACAATGAAAAATAATCCTTAAAATGTTACTAACTGAGAAGGTGATGCACAAACCGAAACCAACATTTCACATTTGAGCTTGGCTTATCATATAAAAAAGTAAAACACATAAAATGTTTCCAGTTACTGTAGGTATATTAGGATGTTCCCACTGTTGCATGGTACATAAACAATTCAGAATTTCCTCCACACGAGTAACGGAACACCGTTACAGTCCTTTTCTTACTGTTATTTACCAGCAGTGGACGCTCACAGGTTTTCTATCACTATTTCGCTCATCCTTTGTTCATGACCAGATTTCAGGATACGTTTTATAGCACATAGTGCAGTGCATGCGTCCGTCATGTCGTTATATCCACCACCCAATTCACTGCTCTCCTATTGCGTCTCTAGGAAACCATCCAGTGAGAACATAAAATAACCCACTTTGTGACAAATAAGACACAAATTCCACTATATATTTCACAGTTAGCGAGACAGCATCTGCCGTCTCATTAGTCAGATACGTCAGTTTTTCACGTTTTGATTCCAACTGAATTACTTTAACGTACTCGATGAAATCCTCATTCAACCGCTTCAGTATTTTATCTGCTGCTGAATAGAAATGCTCACAATGTGGACTGTTTTGCCGAATGTGGTGAGATCTGTCAATGACGTCGTCAAATGCGAAAATTTTGAATTGATTCTATGAAGCGTAACGTCGATTCCCCGCCTGAAAATTCTAAACTTGTTTATAAATGGGCGTGGTTTTCTTTTAAGAAGCGAATAACAACAGTAAACGCTGGGGAAATATTTGTACAGCAGAACATTATTATTTTCCAAATTCCTCTGTTCGATGTGTTTTTCGTAATTCCGAACACGCTTGTTTGTCAAGTCCCTCTAGAGGCGACAAACTTCTTTCACATATTTGGAGTTGATGACGCCATTGCTGTCATTTCCCTGTCTATGAACTGGGATCTCACATTCTTTATCAAATGGTAATAATGAAAAGAAGTTTGCGACTGGTATCATAAGGATGAGTCACACTTGTACTCACTTTTCCCTCTCCAAAAATGTTTAAACATTTATACATTTAGATACTATCCTCAACGCCACACATTACCGTGTGATTTGTTCTGACCGCGCTGTTTTTGTCTTGCGAAGATTATGGATTTGATCTAAAAGATAAATGGCCTCTTGTTCATAGTACCGTGAGATTTGTTCTGACAGCGCTGTTTTTGTCTTTCGAAAATTATGGATTTGATCTAAAAGATAAACTGCCTTTTGCTCATTAAATTTAGCTGCTTCCTTTACTTTATTCAAACGATCAGTTTCTGGGCTGTCTTCGAGTTTCTTCCGTAGTCGTTTAAGTTCATTATGGTCAGTCATCAGCTTTTATCGCTGTCTCAGGTTTCTCGATCGCAGCTTCTAATATATGATTTCCTGATTACTGCAGTCATTCTTACTCGTTGGAATATTGACTTGGATTGAGCTATCATTGTTCACATGAATTTCGTACTCGCCATCCAATGTATTTCCTGCGGTTGAAGAGCTTGTTTCATCATTGATTTTTTCCTAAGAAGTATCCTGTCACTATCCGGTCTTTCGTGGAGTTGCTTGTCTGGTTTGAAGGTAATGGGATAATTCCAAAACAGACTAGGCACACTCTCTGACTTCAATATATTTTTCTTTTTAGTTTTATCATTTATCTCCATCTCTAACATTCATACTACAAACAGGAGAATCCATTGACTACCCTTAGTTGATCTAGCGTTAAGCCCATTTTTCCAAAGTTCTTTACTTGGAGGATTTCATGAAACCTCACACCTGAAGAATTTGGATTCCTTGCTATGATTTACAGAGAGGAACACACAAGTTCATCATTTTACAATAAGGCACACACACATAAATACCCGACGCAACTGCATGGTAACACAACAACGTGGGTACGGTGATAAACTGGGTGCGTTAGCTGGTGCCAGCATGTTAACCCTATAGCATAGAACAGGCAGTATACAGGATTCAGACAGTGGTGGTCGAAGCTCATAGAAACGGAACTATAGCATGCAAACCATTGCCTACGCTATAATACAAGGTCTTGAAATGCACTAATGAAAACGGGTGTAATCTTAGTTCATCATTCAGCCACTAGGATCGCGTACTTGACCCCTTGTGTTCGCATGGCCGTGTATGTCTCCAATTAAATTATATCTTAAATAAAGAGAGCTGAAAGTTGTTTTGAGTGTTTACAATACATTATTTGTAGAACTATGCTCCATTGGATTGGATGGGTCTCTACAGTTTTAAAACATTCCTACTCAGGTGCTTCTCATCAAGTTTCAAATCGTTATCTGTTCCCCTTCAGTGGCTCGAAGCAATGTTGTGTAATACAGGTCTCAGAAATTTTGGAGTAGAAAAAGGTGTAGTATGTCGCCTTTACGCACTGTACACTTAATTTCACTGATGAACCTGGCTTTCAGAAAAACGTACACATTTTTAGTAACTGTCGTCGGGGTACATACTGCACAGCAGCGGTGAAAAATTCCGCCATGCACGGCAGAAGAGCCATATACGATGATTTCGTGTATCTGAAGGCTCCTCGATCTTGAAAGCGAATAAGACACAACGTTGGACTTCCACTAGCTGCACAAGAGATATGTCCTAAACAGACTTTACAGTCTGTTTGTTCTTCTGCCATGCGCGCTAAGTATCCTGCTACCATAGCTAGAGAAATACCAGGCATTGTAGCTGTTGAATATTAAACAAATTAATCATATTTATATACTAGCGAACACTTTGTTAACAATAAAGAATAGTCCACATAGATCTGATATAATTTACCTTGCAAGTTTATGCTGCAGCCTGGCTGCTGGCACATCGCAAAGCCTCGCAGCTCGATGTTAGGCGACGATGAAACAAACCAATGGATCTCAATCAGTGCTCTTACCCTGGAGCCCGGCTCATAGCTGTGCTGCTGGCTGCTATCCTCGCCACATCCATGGTCTCAAACACGTTTGATTTTCGAGCCTGGACCATCGCCGGCTATCCTGTAACTTGGACTGTGATTGGTTCTTTCAAGCTCTTCCTCTCTTCGCACTCTATACACACGTTTAGTGATCACTTGCTCACTTGCTATCTGAACCTCTCTTCGAACGCAATGCGATTTGGAATCAGTGGCATGCGGATCATCGCAAGGGTTTCAAATGAGATAAAATGAGTGACGAAATGACGAGCGGCCAGTAGACCTTTTCCTACGTTTTATGAGGGAGTGTGGCTTGTTTTAACGTGTTTAAAATAAAGTTTCTATTTGTGTCTTAATTGGTTTATTGTTAACTACTATTTTACTCTACCGGGCGAGTTGGCCGTGCGAATAGGGCGTGCAGCTGTGAGCTTGCATCCTGGAGACAGTGGGTTCAAACCCCACTGTCGGCGGCCCTGGAGATGGTTTTCCGTGGTTTCCCATTTTCACACGAGGAAAATGCTGGGGTTGTACCTTAATTAAGACCACGGCCGCTTCCTTGCTATTCAGAGACCTCTTCTATCCCGTCGTCGCCATAAGACCTATCAGTTTCGGTGCGACGTAAAACAAATAGCAAAAACCTATTTTTTTCTATTGACTATGCGTTTATCTTTGTGTGTTTTTAATTGGAATTCAACATATTATTTTACTTCTATGTCAGTGCCTTATTCAATTTTATTACGTTTTACTCTTTTTAATTTTAGAAGAAAAGAAGGCATTGCGAATTAGATCCACTACTTATTTAAAATTCATAATAATTGTCCTCATCATTATCATTTTTCTAACCCATGTCAGTGGGTTAATTATAACTTTTAATCCATTTGTCTCTTCTCGTACCATCACGGGCCGATGACCTACATGTTAGTCCACTTTAAACAAGCATCATTATCATCATCATCAAACTATGGAATGACGTGGCAAAAGAATGCGGAACGATTACGTCAACTTTGTTCTTTTATTCTTGCCATTTTGGGGACCTCTATCAGTACAAGCGGGTGATTTATATGAAGTACCTCGTTTTTCATGGAAATTTCGACAGTTATTTATTCAAACTGTAAACACATTTTGTTAAGGAGACCTAACTAAAGTCAAAATGAGATACTCCATAACCCCCTATTTTACATTATTCAAAAGTACACTATTAAATTACGAAATGAAGCATTTGTAGCTTTATTCTTCAACCAACTCCCGCAGTAGAAATGCACTGAAAAATCCAGGTGAAGCATTTTACACTTTTTATTTCACATTCAGTACACCACTCGCCAACAGAACTGCGACTAACTCGTTAAAAATATCTCTGAATTTATTCTGCACTTCAGAAGCTTCAGTTGGAGCTGTGTTTTTTCTTCTCGACGGGGTAGCTCTTGGAAGTAGTCTTCGTAGTCTAAGTGTTCATGCCCTCTATATCTATAATCAAATTATGCACAATACAAACCGCCTTAACTATCAGTTCCTCTGTTTTGAATTTTCGACTACAGCTGAGAGCTGCCAGCAGCGTGCGCGCGGGGCTGCTGCAGGGTAAAAGCTCCATGGCGAGCAGCTAGGCTATAGCCAGCTGCGGGATGCTAGGGCGAGCATCCATGAGCCAGCAGCGAAGCTGCAGCATGAACGTACCCTAACGGTAGACAATATGTGTTCAGGAAGCTGCGGAATTTGCATATCGTCGCTAGTTTCATTCCTTCTGCATTTTTAATTCACCTGGCACATTCTTGACTGTAGTAAACTGGTTCTGACAATGCGGATCGTATCTTCATCCCTCAGCTCAACATTGTCATGTTTTGATGCCGCAATAATTCCTGTACCGAGTGCTATTTCAATCGCGTTAAGGCAAGACCTTGCGTCCATTTTGTCATTGTCTCCCTCTTTGCGTCGTAGGTGGCTAAAGAATAGCTCGATATCATCGCTTGTTAGGTTCGTCGTCAAGACATAATGAGAATGTATACTTATGAGGTATTATACGCAGGCCATAGCGGATTAGGTACTGAAGACCAAAGCCTGATACGCTTCCCAATTGAATCATTTCTCTTTCTCTGGATACATTTGAATGTTCTTGATAAATGGCAGGAAATCATTTATTAACCAACTGAGGCGTTAATCTTCAATTCTGAAAAATGCCAGTTTGTTCTAATTCCTGGAATATGTCCCATACGAGGTGTTGCAGAAATCATGCACATCGAACCATGTCATAAAATGCTCCATAAAGCAAATTGTTTCTTTTAAACTGTCCCTGTCTTTAATGTTCTCGGGACAAACTAACTCTATTCCCTTCAAAGAAGCGATTGTTTCAGAGGAAAATAAACAACTTTTCTGGTTATTTTTATTACCGGCTTCATAATTGAAGATTTCTGAAGTTTGAACAGACCTCTCGAATGATCGCCGGTCACGGTAACATTGTTTTCAAAAAATGTCTCGTGATAAATTTTGGGATCGCACGTTTTTTATGACGTGACTGGGATCAAAACTTAGGAACAGAGGCCTAGTTTCATCAGCTTGATGTATCTCATGCGTAATGCTTCCTTCGCATAATGTTTCGAACATCGGAATGGTTGATCACAATTCTGATCAGTCTGAAACCATACCATTCAAGGGCATTTAACGCATCCAAGGTTCATTTTGCAAGTTGTGAGCCCGTAACGGATGAAGTGAAATAGAAAGACACCAGAATTCTGTAACATGTAGAGAGTCCCTTGACCAAATTGCAGAGTAGTTTATTGGTCAATCTATCTTCGATTCCAAGAGCGTCAATTTTAATGTTATTCAGTCTAATAAAAATATCTGATTTCCTGTCGTACATTAGCTTCGGCTTTATGGACATTTCATATATTATAAGGGAACCAACCTTTTCGTTATCGTTAACTAACGACTGTTTTTCTGCCAGTAACTTGGCTTTAGTTAGGGAAGATATAGCTGTTTCACCTTTTGATTATCCAACATGTGATCAATTAATGTGGAGGTTGTTTTCGATACTCTAGTTGGGTATTTATTATATGTTATATAGCCATAAGTTGTTATTAAACTGTCATACAAAATTCTGTTCCTGGAGGTTGTATCTCCAAGTATTATTGAAGTATGCCCTGAACTACTTTTTTGGGATATTTTCTAGACCGAACATAAAACTTGGGGAGTTACTTTCTTGTGGGTTGTAGATGGTATTAATTTCGTATCTTAGATTTCCTTTTTTCTATTTGTTTTACGTCGCACCGACGCAGATAGGTCTTATGGCAACGATGGGATATGAAAGGCCTAGGAATGGGGAGGAAGCGGCCATGGCCTTAATAAAGGTACAGCCCCAGAATTTGCCTTGTTAGAAAATGGGAAACCACGGAAAACCATCTTCAGGGCTGCCGACAGTGGGGTTAGAACCCAATATCTCCCGGAAGCAAGCTCACAGCTGCGCGCTCCTAACCACACGGCTAACCAGCCTGGTTTTCTTTTTTAGTAATCATGACCTGCAGTATATTAATGAGATTTATTTACTTCCTTTATGACATTGCTTTTGCATTTGTTTGAAACATAAAACGAAACACCCCCACCTAACTGCTCTCTTACCACATGATGAGAAATGTAATTTTTTATTTCAAAAGCCTCGGTTAGATTGTTGGTTAACCAATTTTTGGAGATTGCAAGAATATCCACTTATTTAATCCGATCTAATATAATTTGGATATCATCAAATTACTTTTCATGCTTTGTACATTTATGTGTAGTCCTTTCAACTCACATGATCTACTTTCTAAAATTCTATCTTTTATATAATCATTTAGGGTTTCATATTTAACTTCCTCTACTTTAAGAAAAAAATTTCAGGATCCATGTTTTGTTATGTAAGGACAAAATGTGAAATTAAGAAAAGAAAGCTTGGAATTGAAGTGCGTACAACACAAGGAAAGATTACGTCGTCGATTCCAGATCAGCTGAAGTGAGCAAGTTTATGCAGAACTTCAGGGTTTATCACTGACCTCGAAGGACCGTCCTGGAACTTACGAATATAACCTTTATAGTCCCTGACACATGTGCTAAATATTTTCCCCTGTTGCTGTAGCTCGCGGCCTTTATTGGCAAGGGTCACATTCCTAGGCGTTAAGAGATCGTTGGGATAGATGTTATTTACCGAACTATATCCGATTTAGTCCGTTTTAGTGTCCTTTCTCGTGTAATACTGAGGATTTCTTCTTTATTCCACCGATTAACAAACTTCATGATGATCGGTTGTGGTCCAGGTTTCGCGGATGGAAGTCTGTATGCAGCGTCAACATCTTCGGGCTTTATATCCACTCCCAGCCCCTTGCTAACTTCAGTTACTTTCTGGAACACTTTTTCATCCTTTTCAGCAGGAACTCTATACACTAGTAAATTGTTTTCGCTTTGATACTGCTTCAAGCCTTTCAGCTCGTTCACGGCTGCCGCTGTCGCTATTTCCGCATTTTTCTTATCTTTCCTCAAAGTGTCTAGTTTGTTCTTAAGATCATCATATTTTTCAAAAAAGGAGGTTGCCAATTTCCGTAATTCTTTGTTTTCTTCCGTTAGTACTTTGAGGGACTCTTCAAGTTGTTTAGAAAAGTTCGCCATAACCTCATTTATGTTAGGTTGTGCAATGTAGTCTTCACGTTTACATGACCATTAGAATTGTTCTTCCTTACGGAAATTTTGGAGGGTTTCTTTGTTCATTTTCACACATGTTACGTGGAACAAAAGTTCGCATTTACCATCACAGCCTACAACCTGTTGATTGTTTTTTTCTTGCCACACGAGGAGCACAGGAACACCATGATGTTATTTATCTTACTTATTTAGTTGTAACTGTTTGAGTGCTAATTAGATTTGGTTTTAATGGTTTCCTAAGTCATTAACGTTACTGACCTCCAGTACATTCCTGAAGAATTGTGGGTATTACTCATATAAATTTGTTTTATTCGTCACTTCACTTAATATATCACACACCCACTGCCGCCATTGATAGGGGTATATTTTGAATCTTTATTTTATCTTCTCTATATAACTGAATTGTTTAAATAGTCAGTATAATGGAATTCGTTGTTCTGTAAAATGTTTTGGAATTAATGTCTAACAATGATTAATAAAAAACGTGGGGGGAAGCCTAGGTACATTTTAAATTGGTTGGCAATGTTGCTAAAGACTCCGCCGTTCAACGCTTACACCCGCCTGCACTGTTCTTACCCCTGACAATCCCATATCGTTCTTCTAGGCTCATTCCACACACCCAACACTTGCTAATTCTTGGGACCTATTGATGGCTCTGCCTGACAGATCATACCCGCCTGCACTCTTCCTTCCCCTGACAAGCGCATATCATCCTTCCAGGCTCCTTCCGCACCCCGCACACTTGCAAAATCTGGGGACCAACTCAGGGCTCTGTTCTCCGAGCGCTTCACGGCTAAAGAGAATACATCGTGCTTGCTGGACAGCAGCCGCGGTCTGAAAGCCTTTGCCATTTTCTTGAAAATAAAAAAGCAAAATGTTTACAGCCGAAATAATAAAGATAACATTGTATAACTGAATATCACATCACATAAGATCGACTTCGCTATATTTGTTCATCTCTTTATGTAGCCTAATCATTTACCGAGGGAAATAACGTTAAAAGCTTTTGAAAAGGCGGCGGGGCGGCGCACAAAAGCCCTTCATTTACGACCCGCCACTGGAGGAGAGGCAAGAGAAGAAGAAAGAAATCTGGTTAGAGTTTTACTCCACTGATGCCATGGTCAACAAGACCTGGGCGGATGCAAATCAGGCACTGCGACACTTTGTGACCTCAATGGCTGTACGTGGATTCCATCATAGTGTTTGCAAGTTGAAGTCTTTCCACGACCCGAGTAACATGTGCTTGTGTGAACTTTGCGATAATCATTGTGATCGTTATCACGTTGTTAATTGCAAGAAAACTAACCAAGTCGCTCATTGATTTCTGTACGCCTGACTGTCTTTAATTAATGCACAGTTTGTGCGCTATGATAATAATAACATTTATTCGATTCTTAATCCTGAACTATGGTGCTACATGTATGAACTTGTTAATTCTGTGTATATATATAAATATTGCTATAATGAGGACCTACGTGACTAAGAGTAATATAGCGGTAAGTAAGTTTGGTGATCGGTGACTGGGTTAATTGCCATTGTGCAGAGCCCAATAACACCACCGCCGTCTCGATCCTCCTATACTGTCTCGATCCTCTTATACTGCCTGATCTATTCGAGGTTTTTGCGACTAGGCTGCGACAAAATTTCTCCGCTAAATGGCAGGCATAGACACCCGATGTTCCAAACTTATTCAAATGACGACAGCCTACAAAACACTATGTAGTATGGTCATATGTTCACTGAAGCTCGTAAATTACATCAGTAATATTAAATATAGGCAATATTACCTGTATGAAGTGACAGTTGGCCCCTTCATGCACAATTTAAATATTTTTTTTCTGAATGGAGGCCTGGAGTGGTACGGTGCCGTATATGTTGTGCTCTTGCCAACGCAATATCAATTAATAAACGTCTTACGAACTTGGTTAGCATAATATCTCTAACAGTTTGTTGATGTTATTTGACCTCACACTGCAAAAAACACATTCTGAAAGGGAAGACGTCGCAAGTTCTCGTATTACGCTCATACGTTTGAAGGACTTCGACAATAGGGCACAGCAGCTTAAAGGAACTCCTGCAGATACTTCATCAGAGCAACAAAACAAGGTTTTGGTTAGATCACCTCCTCTGTCTTGATGCATAATCAGTTCCATTTAAACCGGGCGAGTTGGCCGTGCGCGTAGATGCGCGCGGCTGTGAGCTTGCATCCGGGAGATAGTAGGTTCGAATCCCACTATCGGCAGCCCTGAAGATGGTTTTCCGTGGTTTCCCATTTTCACACCAGGCAAATGCTGGGGCTGTACCTTAATTAAGGCCACGGCCGCTTCCTTCCAACTAGGCCTTTCCTATCCCATCGTCGCCATAAGACTTATCTGTGTCGGTGCGACGTAAAGCCGCTAGCAAAAAAAGTTCCATTTAACGGTGTCGAAGCTCTAGGCAGTGAGATATTGCTGATGCAAATGTCACAAACTCCATCCTCTCCTCAAAAACACGAACCAAGTACCGGTACCAAAAATTAGGATTTGTTTCCCAGTTTCTAGTTTGATTGGGATATTATCGTCTGGACATTTGAGGTTGTCCAAAATGTGTAAACATGAAGACGTTTGTTTTGTGATTGTCCGTCACAATTCTCATCACAAGGATCCTCCATGTCTTTAATCACCTTCATAAAATATCCGCAGTCTGTTTCCAGTCATTCGACCGGGTCAGGCATGGAATGAATGAAGCCACCATCTAACAGCGAGGATAGGAGGCGTGCCAGCTGCTGAAGCCGTTCGCGCTCTTCCTCTGTGGCAATAATTAATGAATGAGAGATGAAATTAAAAAATGATATTCAAGAGTGTTGCTGGAATGAAATATGACAAGGAAAATCGGAGTACCCGGAGAAAATCCTGTCCCACTTCCGTTTCGGCCAGCTAAGTCCCACATGAAGTGAGCGGGATTTGAACCACGGAACCCAGCGGTGAAAGGCCGGCCCGCTGCCGCCTGAACCACGGAGGCTTCATCACTTTCTGAAATCAGGTGTAAAGGCATAGATGCGTGAGTAATCTGAGGATATCCAACTACTTCCTTTATTAGGTCCTCGCCAAGATAAGCCGACAGCCGCTATTCTCTTAATTCCATTCTAGAGTGTATTTTATGGAGTCGTATATTTTCTGGCTGCAATCTACCTTGCCGAGATTGGCAAAATGGTACACAACAGTTGAATATTTCTGGGAAAGAAACTGAAGTATTACTTCTACAAAAAATGTACCTTGCACAAACGGAAAGAAACAAGTACACCTTAAAAACAATTTTGAAATATCTATAAGCGTAACATGATAAATTCATTTCACAGTTCTATACAAAATATCTCTTGTACTAATGGAAATGACCAGACAAGTTTACTCATTGTACGAAAAAACTCAGCTTTTCACACACATTCATCCACCAATAACACAGTGCTATACCCACACTAACAGCGAAGATTGTGCGTCTACTACTGCACTCTTACGGCGACTTCTAGAAATATTGCTAGTCGCGCCTTCCTGTCTTAAACTAGTGGCATAGAGCATGCAGCGTAAGAGGATCGAGACGGATCGAGACGGCGGTGAATAACACACACGTAGTGGAGGATGAAGAAGAAGTTTGACAAATGCTGTCACGTTCACTCTGTTGAGTGGTGCGGTTATATAGCGCGTGCAGTTGCATCGAGTCGGTTCTAGATTTTTCTACTTAGTGCTTGAAGAGTAGTAGTGTACACAGTGTGGGACAACATGGATAGTGACAGTGGCGGAGGTGAAAAACCTGATCCTTCACCTAACGAAAATGTAGATCATGAAGAAACAGTGAAAACGAATCAAAATTCAGCAAATAACTTTAAGGATACATCTGTGGCTAATAGAGGGTTATTAGCCACAGATGTATCCTTAAAGTTATTTGCTGAATAATGCTCATAATTTAACTACTAAAACCATTAACAATAATTTTGCTTCATATAGGTACCCAACTAATCATCAAGGTCCTTATATTGTATTTGTGTCCGCCAAAAATACGAATAACATTGGCAGCTTACACCCAATGGCACTCGGAAGACTTCTACATGAAAGTAATTTCCATGTCCACTCCATTCAACAAAAAGGAAGAAATAGAATTCAGATCACTTTTCAATCTGCCTCACACAATTTACATGCATTTATTCCTCATTTTAACGTATTTCCGATTGGTATAATTAGAGGGGTTGAGAAAAATCTTACAGAAGCTGACATATTAGCCCTAATTAAAAGTGATATAAAGGTACATTCTGTACAAAGGCTAAATCGTAAGACTATAGAAGAGGGGAATGTAGTATATGTGCCGACTGGCTTAGTCAAAGTTGTCTTTTGTGCGAAACATATTCCCAAATATGTCTCTATTTTTCAAGTTGTGTTAGAAGTTACTCCATTTATTTTTCATCCAATGATTTTTGCGAAATGCCAAAGATATGGCCACACTCTAAGAAATTGTCAATCTTCCACCTTTAGATGCAAGAATTGTGCATTAAATCACGCGACAGCTGATTGTCTATTTATTGTAATGCAAAGTTTGTATTGCAATAAGCAACATGTATCGGGTTCAACTGAATGTGAGGTACAAAAACGCCAAGTTGACATAAAAAATGAATGTGCCTAGGGAACGTATCCTTTTCCAAGGCTGCTTCACGCCTATACACACAGCCAATAGCTCCACAAGATACACTTTGAAACTTTCCTCCCCTACATACTCATGCGACTCCAATTCCGCATAAGCGGAAGTTTACACAGGTTATTGTTCAAGATTTGCCACCCAAACCAACTCCCGGTTATGATCGTATGGGACACATGCAACTTCTGCAACACTATCAACTTCCTCGGCATGCATCAATGCCGGCTCAGCAAAACCCCCTTCACATTCTCAGCCGATCCCATCTACATCGAGACAACAATCATCACAGCAAGCGGAAAACCAAGCTGTTTTGCCCTCTCAACGTTTTAAACAAAAGGACCATGTCCTACATTGCCTACACACGCTCATGCTGCTACTACCACCATTACTTAAGGATCAATCAAATATGCTAAACATGATTGGACAATTCTGCGACAGCCTCCAATTCCTATTCAATCAAGACAATGAAAATAATTAAATGGAATGCTAAGTATTCGGAATAAATGTCATGAATTGCGAATATTGATAAAAGAAACAACACCGGCTATAGTAGTCCTACAAGAAATTTGGCTTGCGCCAGATAATGATTTTTCTATACCTTCTTTCCAAATTGAACGCAAGGACGTCCGGGGTACGATGGAGTAGCATTTCTAATACATCAATCATTCACATAACAGCTATTTCATCCCCAATACCAAATACCTAACATATATATACTTGGTATAATATCTAACAATATACATGTCATAAATATATATTGCCCACCTGATCGATATATATCATATATGCAATGGCAACATTTATTTCAACAATTCCACGACACCAGCTACCTACTTATTTTAGAGGACATGAATATTCACCATTCCAATGGGGTTCCCAAGTTTATACACCTAGGGGAACTAACTTCTTGAATGCACTACAGCAAAGTAACCTAGTCAATCTCAATGATGGGTCACCGACTAGACTAACCCCCCTGGAGCACTTCCCAGTGCAGTGGACATTTCATTATGCAGTTATAACATAGCATCAACAACTACCTGACGTACATTAAGTGATTCCCATAACAGTGATCACTTTCCAATATTTGTCACTCATGGTCCCGGATCAATAGTGAAATCCCCATGGTCCCATAAAGTAACGAGTACAACACGCTCTTTACATAAGTTTGATCCTTAGGCGTTCATTATATTTATTCTCAAACAGATTGAAAAACATACAGACGATGAGTTTAATTTCAATACGCTCTATTGTACCGGGAACGCCGCTACGAGAGAAGTCCGAAGTATGTTTGTTGAACTTCGCGCGAGGAGGAAGGTAGGCAGCCCGCCGAACGCAGTGACGTACCCAGCGAGTGACGTGGCCGCCGTAAGCCAGCTATTCGTGCCATATATGGTAATGTTCCAGCTCACCCTCAAAAGTATATTTTGAGCTACTTTATCGCTATTTTGACACTGCCATCTTAAAAACCTTTACAATGGACGTCATCTGTCAAGATTTCAAGAAAATCCACCGAGTATTATGGAAGTTATAAGGGTAGATAGTACCCGAGTTCTAGACACTTCCATGCGAACGTGTATAAAAGGAGGACCGCCCGACCTACGAATTCAGTGTCTGTAACTCCGCCGTCTCTGTGACACGGGTGACAGGAGAAGTATTGTGTGTGTCGAACTTCTGGTTGACAGTCTGCGAAATCCATGTATTGGAACTTCGGTATTTTCTCTAAGTGTTGCATCGGGACTTTATCATATTCTTGAAGTGCCTGAATGGGACTTTGTTATTTTCTGCGAGCATCGTATTGGAACTTTGTCATATTTACACATTGGAACTTTGCTATTTTTCGTGTGTCGTGATTGGACTTTGATATTTTCTTAAAATGCTATATAGGAACTTCGTTATTTTTTCGGAAGCATTTCATTGGAACTTTGTTATTGTCGCCCATTGTCGCGATAAGACTTTATTATTTTCTTAAGGTGACATATAGGAACATTGTCATCGGAACTTTATTTTCTTCGAGTGTCGTGTTGGAACTTTAATATTTCGACACGTTGGAACTTTATTTTCTTCGAGTGTCGTGTTGGGACTTTAATATTTTGACACCACGGTACTTTATTTTCTTCGAGTGTCGTGTTGGAACTTTAATATTTTGACATATCGGAACTTTGTTATTTCTACACATTGGAACTTTGTTATTTTTTGAAGTGCCACATAGGGACTTACTTATTCGACGACGATTGAAAGTACTTTGAATTTTCACGAGTGTTGTGTACCGCATTGAACTTACGTTTCGAAATTATTCGAACTTGTATATTTTGAATCAATTTCAGGAACATTGAAATATTCCGAGCGTGTAGGATGAACATCGGGACATTCCAGAACGTCGAGACATTTCCAGAACCTCGAGACATTCCAGAACTCCTCATCCGAGCAGGTGTGGTCCCTGCCTAGTCGATGTCCAGCATCATCCCAGGACTTGGATGTACCAACCAGCCACGACACTTCCACGCTGCTGTACGAAGGTGATATGAACTTGCTTTTGGTGATCAATAAACTCAATTTATCAAAAGAATCTCTAAAATTGATAACTATACCTCTCTCTGTACCAGCTCGAATGATAAAGCCACTCCCTAGGTTAAGAATCATGCTCGCTAATTTAATATCAAGCGCCTTAAAGATATGAATACATTCTTACGGGTACACTATCAAACGATACATCAATATCTGGAATGTTACCACCCACTTAAACCAACACCTAACGCACAGTCCCACAATATTGGTGGCCTCAGATGGTGGGATGATGAATGCCACCACTTAATTCTTAAACGGAAACGCCTTTTTAAATTATATCGGAAAACATTGAACTTAGCGAATTATATTCGGCTGAAACACCATACTGCTACACCACGCCGCATATTCCACCAAAAATGACACAAAGCTTGGCAAATATTTATCAACTCTTTCCAAACATATGTATCAGTAACAAGTTTATGGAAAGCGGTCAGAGCACTGACGCGTGTCTCCACACAAATTACTAGACCTTTAATTCAGCCCGATATATTGGAATTATTCCTTTTCTCATTAACTCCGAATACTGTGGTCCCATAATTTATCCCTAAAAGCACCGATTCTATACGATCATCTTCAGTTTTTTACATAACATCACCCTACGTGAACTTACAACTACGTTACAAAAATATAATACATCCACACCTGGTCAAGATTACATTAATTACACGATGATATAAGCCCTCCCCAAACAGACCTCAGAAGCACTTGTTAATCACTACAACCAAAACCTACAAACCTCTACCCCTCCAGAAGATAATAATAATAATGTTATTTGTTTAACGTCCCACTAACTACTTTTAAGGTCTTCGGAGACGCCGAGGTGCCGGAATTTAGTCCCGCAGGAGTTCTTTTACGTGCCAGTAAATCTACCGACACGGGGCTGTCGTATTTGAGCACCTTCAAATACCACCGGACTGAGCCAGGATCGAACCTGCCAAGTTGGGGTTTGAAAGCCAGCGCCTTAACCGTCTGAGCCACTCACCCTCCAGAAGACTGGAATAAATTTTTCTTAATACCTATTCCCAAATCACGGCTACCGTCGAATGATCACAAGAATATTTGTGGAATAGTATTAGCATTCTGTATACGCAAAACATTTTTCAAATAGTACTACAACGTTTTCATGGTACTTACAATACCATTAATTAGTTCCCAATTACCAATATGCATATTTTAAAGGTCGCAGTTCACATGATGCCATTAATATACGACTAACTGACATATTGCTTGCTAGAACACGCAAATACCAAACAATAGCAATTTTTCTGGAAATACGGGGGGCGTTTGATTCCGTCCCATTGCATATGTTATGGGCCTCATTATCATCCAAAGGCATTCCTACTTCATTCATCACACTACTCCGAAACCTCCTTACATATAGAACGCTTATAATAAAACACCCTGATTTTCCACCTATTTTACGTCAGGCTACGGATTGAATTCCACAGGGCGATACTTTTGGTTGCATATTATTTGCCATGTATCTCTCAAACCTAGAACAACCTGTACTACAATATGCCCGTATCTTACTCTATGCGGATGATATAGTCATTTACACATCAGAGAGAGATAATGATAGTGCCCGTAATACTATTACTAAAGTAATGCTTGAAGTACAGAACTGGCTAAGTGCCCATGGTTTACCATTATCTCCATCTAAGTGTTCCACACGCACTAACGGATCTACAACACTGAACCACTAACAGTGGCTTCCTATGAGATACCGATAAATACACATCATAAATATCTAGGCATCATCCTAGATAACAAACTAAATTATTCTTGACATGTCAACTACCTCAGAAGTACGGCTGCGAATTATATAAAACTCCCCAAAACTATCACGAGACGTTCATGGGGGGGGGGCAGACCCTACAATAGCCAAGTCAGTGTACAGCGCTACAATTCGTTCAAGATTAGATTATTGCGCACACGTCATTGATATTGCTAATCACACAACACTGAATAAGCTAAATACTATACAACACCAAGCATCACGTACTTGTTTTGGTGCATTAAAATCTACACCGACGAATGCTTTGCAAGTGGAAACGGGAGAACCACCACTCCATATTCGCTGGCAGTATCTTGCTTCCAAGTACGTTCCACGATGTTTAATATCAGTTTCTAATCCTATTGTACCGAAACTCCAACTACTGTATGAAAGATACAATTCGTATAATATAAAAGATAACGGAACCCCTGCTCTAATAAGCGTATTCCAACATGTATCGACATTAAAAACCAAAATCATAAGGAGCGCACACCTCCCCCATTATACAGTATCGTATGAAGTAGTCCAATACTACCCAGATACTGTAAAAGCTACAACTACTTGTTTGCTTTGCTGCAGTATAAAACCTTTACGTTTTCATCAACCTTGAAAAAACTTCGTTCATCGTATTCTAATATTGGTCATAATTTCTATACCGATGGATCTAAGAATTTCTGCGGAGTAGGCGCAGCGTTTTATTATGTACGAATATAACTCATTGAACGATATAAACTTCACCCGGATTTCTCTATATTAACAGCAGAACTTATAGCGATAAGACAAACACTACTCTATATAAAAAACGAATCAATTCCGAATGCCAATATCTTCACTGATTCACTATCTGCATTACAATCGATCCAGTCCTGTAAATTCACGCTCAACTGGTATGTTTATAATGTTAAGCAGCTACTATATGGCCTACATAATACTGGTATACAGATTACGATTATATGGATTCCGGCGCATAAAAATATTCCTGGTAATGAAAAATGGATAAAGTTGCCAAAGAAGCATCACTGCTCAATACCCCTCCAATGACATTCATGACTCCAGTAACTGATGTCATTCCAATACTAAAAAATATAAAAAATCAACATGGCAACAGTTCTGGAATGAAACTGCAAGAATAAAAGGTAAATTTTATCACAGAATCCAACCCTCTCTGCCAATCCAACACTGGTATCAACGAACAACATACACACGGGGTCATATAATAAATATTATTCGGCTACGTTCCAATCATGTGCTTACGCCCATGTATAAATATCGTTTCAACAGTGTCAACCAACCGATATGTCAGTGTGGTTCAAATGAGGCGGATGCAAATCACCTCATACTACAGTGTCCGTTATATATTCAGGCTCGCACAGGTTACTAACAATTTTAATACGTTTACGACTACCGCTTCCAACAAGTGAGCTAATATAGATACTAAACAGATTTATAGATGATATGAAAATAATATTATAAGAAATTCCATCTGGTTAACGTTTTCATTAATAGTTGTGTCACTTAAAGAAGTCTTACTTCACACTGCCGGCTATGCCTATTTAAGATTTGATTCGGTTTTGCTTAATATACAACTCCAACAGGTACTGAGACCCTTGTTCGCACTGCTAATGTCATTTGTTGACTCCATCACATGTGTCATAGTGCATTGTTATTTTGTTAGAAAGATCCAAATTCAGTAGGTATGGTTTAGGGTAACACATCCTTCGTAATAACACACGTTCTTGGTACTTTTCACATACACATTGAGCAATATCTACATTACAACCCTCTGATTTGTATTATCCCATCCTCACTACTAGATCCTTTAGTTGTGAAGTTATATTTCTTGTTCTTCTTCTTAGGATTTTCTTGGGCGCTGCTGAAATGCCATTACCCAGTCACAACACTTATTGTCGCAAATCTTCAAGAGAAACAGGCTGAGTTTTACGTATGACAGATACAGTTGTTCAACACTTGTAGAAACACTAGGGTTACAGGTCGAGAACGGGACGTCATCATAGGTTACAGCAAAGAGATTGGGTTACAGTTATGTAGAGGAGGATGCGAGTTAAGAAGCTCATAAGACTCACCAGTCAAACGAAGTTTAATGTTACAATTATTCAAAAATTCTTGAATAGCAAGAACAAGTGAAGGTGTAGGCTGTTGAACGAGGCGAGCGACTGTTGTGGGTACTTGTATTTTTGCGAGCGTAAAGTGTGGAAAAAAGTTTTCTACGTAGGGTAAAATGGGAACATTGAAAGGTAATGTGATTAACGTCGGCCATACTATTAGTACATGAACACATGGGTGAATCCGCGAACTTTAATTTGAATTTATAAGCTTGGGCCAAAGCGTGATTAAAGCGTAATCTGATAATTGTAGTAATATGTCTGCGTGAATATTTTGTTGTTGAGAACCATGGGTGACTATCAATACTTCGTTGCAGCTGATAGTAATATTTTCCTTTAAGTTTCGCCGATTGTGTCCAGCTGAGCTGCCATTTTTGTTGAATAGAAAGTTTAACAATCGGCGTGAAATCTGTGTAGGGAAGGGCTGTGGAAGCGTTGATGCCTGTTCCGAATGCAGCTGGTTTTGTCATTTCATCAGCCTGATCATTACCGGCATTGTTCGAATGTCCTTTTATCCATGTTAAAGTTATATCAGCACCATTTTCATCGAGTTTAAATAAAAGGCGTCGAATATTGCAGATGTACCAATTTGTATAGGACGTATGTAGCATTAACATTTAAAGCACATTTAAGGAATCTGTAAGGATGTTCGCTTTGGAGACTTGGTTATGTTTTAGGTATAGCAAAGCTTGTCGTACAGCGAAAGCCTCAGCAGTAAATTTTGAGGCATGGTTTGGAAGTGTGTATTCCTTACTGACGTGTAACTGCGGAATGTAATATGCGGTCCCCGTGCCTACATTTTGTTTGGATCCATCTATATATATATTATGAGGGTAGGACTGAGATCATTTATCGCAATTTCAAGTGTTAGTTTAGGCATTGCGGATGGTTGCATTGTGCTGTTATTAAAGGAAATGTGCTGAGACACTACAATATTAGGTTTGTAGTGCATAATATTGTATGGCATTGTATTGTATGGAAGCGAAATATTTTGTTGAATGCTAGTATGATATAGTCGCGTCAAGTGGAATGCGTCTAATAGAGCAGGAGTTCGTGATTGCTGTTGAGAACGTTGCCGATATTCTTCCAATAATTGTAGTTTGGGTAGGATAAGATGTCTATCTAGCGCCATTCGGGGTAATAACAATTTAGAAGCTAAATACAAACGGTGATAGTGGAGAGGCATGTCACATGTTTCAACAAGTAACGCATTAGTCGGTGTAGAGGTTAAAGCGCCTATAAATAATCGGAGTGCTCGATGTTGAATTACGTTGAGCTTATGAGTAGGAGTAGAAGAAGCAATATCAAAATAAAAGGATCCATAATCTAAATGCGAGCGTATTGTATGCCGATCAAGTAATAAAGCCGTTACGGGATCAGCACCCCAGCTCCGTCGAACTGTTAATTTCAATATATTGGTAAATTTTTGAGTCATTTTCGAAAGGTATCCAAAATGGGGTTTCCATGACAATTTATTATCCAAATATATATCTAGATACTTGTGCACCCAGTTGCAATTCAGCTAGCGAGGTGAACAGACGTAGTGCTGAACGTGCGGGAAGTACAGAAGTGCGCGAGCATGGGAGTGTCAATTGAACAATACAGATGTGCTATAGGCAGATGGCAGGCCCGATGTAGGAAGAAGTCGTTACAAACGGTGAAAAACGATATCAACATCACTCATACAGTAGTGTCATTAGTTGTAGTGATGGTACTATTAGTGATTGGCGGAGTGGAGATGAACTCTGGCCCAGGACTGACATGGGACGATATTGAGAAGATTAAAGAGGTCATGCAAGAATGCCATACAGAAAAGACCAAAGAAATGCTACTAGAACAGAAAAATGAATTCAAGGACTTGAAATCATTTATACAAACAGAACTGAAGGGTATTAAAGAGAGTGTATTACAAAACAAAAATGAAATATATGGTCTGAAGAAGAAAGCACTGGAGGTAGAAGAAAAATTAAGGAAACTCGAGGAAAAAGAAAAAACACGGTCGAAAGAAGAGAGGAAGAAAAACATAATAATCTACGGATTGGCAGAACCAGGGAGAGAGAACTTCAATGACTTGATAGATAGAGTACTCTCTCTAATCAGAGAGAATTTGAAAATAGAGTGCAATGATAGTGATATTGATAACGCCTTCAGATTAGGAAGAAATATGGGAAAAAGACCAGTAAAAGTCTGCATGGTATCTGGTTTGAAGGCCCGTAAAATTTTGGAAAACACCAGAAACTTGAAAGGCACGAAGATATGGATAAAGAAAGATCTCGACAAGGAAGAAATGGAGAATGTACGAACACTACGTTTTCATCAAGGAAAAGCTAGGCATTCGGGTCTAAAAGCCTTTATATGTGGAAACAGACTTATTATATCAGAAGATTCGTGGAGCAGGGCATGGACAGCTGGTCAACTACGTGAGCTAGGGCATTGTCCTGATACGTCAGATAAGCGGAAGAACAGCAGTACAGTGAGCGACGCCAGCACTCCTGGGTCAACAGGTACGTGTGCAATCCTACCAAGCAGGGACAACGAACTGGATGTTGTGACGACAGAAACCGGACATCACCAATCCAGGAGATCAACCCAAGAAGGAGATGTGATCCAGAGAAAGGAAGACACCGCAGGGAGAAAAGAAACGTAAGCCAGCGTTAAATTTAAAGGACATATGGGCAAAGAAAGGATTGACTAGGTCAGAGGAAGCTAGAGGGGCAGAGGAGGAAATAATTAGTTCCCCAAGTGGATCTATTATACAAATAGAAAAACCACGAATAACGAGAAGCAAGGCCCTGGTAGCATCAGGTATACCTATGAACAAGTAACTAGACTGGGTAATGGGATTAATCAACATAGAGGGTATACTAAGTAAACTGGGAAATGATGAATTTATAGATTTAATGAGAGAGAGTGAGATTATTGGGATAGTAGAGACATGGTTGCCGCCTAGTAAAAATGTGATAATACCGGGATTTAAGGTCTGGAGTAAAAGAAAATATAAAAGGAGTACAAAAGGGCGTCACCCAGGAGGGATAACAGTTATCGCAAAAGATGAAATTTGCAAACAAATGGAGATATGGGAATCAGGATGTGAGGAAATGATCTGGGTCAAAACAAAAAAAGGAAATCAAAAGGGGAGAGATATGTTTATTGGCTTTGGCTACAACCACCCATCGGGGTCCCCGTTTGAGTAGGAAAATTTCTTTGAAGAACTCGTCGACGCAGTAAATCAGATAAAATTACTAAATGAAGAAGCAGGAATAATTATAATGGGTGATTTTAACGCAAGGGTTGGCCTAAATAATCCATTATACGATAAAGAAATCGGGGAAATATTAATAGAAAAAAGGAGCAGCAAAGACAAAGAGTGTAATAAAAATGGAGAGAAATTATTAGAAATATGGGCGATAGAGGAATTGTACTTCTTAAATGGGGGATGGCCGGGAGATGAATCAGGCAACCTAACATATATAGTTGAGCCAGGAGGGAGTGTTATAGACCTAGTAATGGCATCTAGAGAGGCTTTAACTCTTATTAAAGAAATCCAGGTAAAAAATTGGACAGCGTCTCATCATTTCCCAGTTGTTATTCGGCTACTGAGAGAGGAAGATAATAAAGTAGACAAACAATTATTTACTATGAACAGAGAAAATTAGTAAGATACAGGTGGAATGAGGAAAAGAGAGAACAATTTAGAGATTACTATAGGGGTAAAACCTTTGAAATTCTGAGAATAGGCATGGAGTATATGATAGAGGATAATAACCTAGATGAAGCAATAAGAATGCTTGAAAGATCAATAGAAGTAGCTGGTAAAAAAATGGTTGTGAGTAAGAGTAGACAATATAAAAGAAATGTATGATATACGGAGGAGTGTAAAGAGAAGAAAAATCAAGTGATTAAGGCTTTAAAAAGGTATAGAAATGAGGGATCTCAGGCCTTACGAGTAGATTTTTGTAATCAGAGGAAAGAATACAAAGATTTAATAAGCGATAAGAAAAGTAAATGGCAGGACAAAGATTCAAAAATATTACTAAAGTACTGTAAAGAAAATGAAACAAAGAAAGTATGGAACAAAATTAGCACAATATGTAAGGGTTATAAAAGCTATGATCAAGTAAAAATATCTAATGAGGAATGGTTAACGTATTTTAAGGGGTTATTAGGGGGTAAGGACACATGGGTAGAGAACAGAAACGAAATTGGTATACTGAGACAAATGGAGTGTACGCTGCCTATACTAGATGATATAATAACCACAGACGAGGTACTAGATGTAATGAAAAAAGGGAAGGGCGGAAAATCAGGTGCTGCTAATGGAATTACGCATGAATTCTGGAAAGAGATAGGTAACAACGGTCAGATGATTGAAATAATAACTAAAATATTCAATAAAATATTTGAGGGAAGAAAAATTCCAAGATCTTGGCAGGAAGGAGTAATTTGCCCGATCTACAAAAGAAAGGGAGAAAGAACGAATACGAACAACTACAGGGGGATTACATTGTTGGACTCACTAAGTAAGATCTACACTGGGATTTTAGCGAAAAGAATTATGAAATGGGCAGAAGATTACTCTATTCTCTCGGTATACCAATCAGGATTTAGGAAAAGAATGAGAACTACTGACAATGTATTTATAATCAAAACGTTAATGGATAAGTACATAAGAAAGAAAGGTGGTAGACTATACATCGCAGCTATAGACCTACAAAAAGCTTTTGATTCAGTCAGCAGACGGGCTGTCGTTGTGAAGCTGGCCGGAATAGGAATGTCTATGAAAATGATTAAAGCCATAGAAGAATTATATGCCGAAGTAATATGTTCAGTTAAAGTCAAAGAAGATGTAATGATAGGAAAGATCCACTCGAACATTGGACTTAAGCAGGGATGTAAACTATCACCAATACTGTTTTTGCTTTTTATTAATGATGTAATAGAATGCCTAGCGGAAGAGAATAATACTAGCCCTTGCTTATACAATAAAGAGATCCCCGGTCTAGTCTTCGCAGACGACATCCTGCTGCTCTCACTAACAACAGCAGGTATGCAAAGTAACCTCAAAAAATTGGTGGAATACTGTAATACATGGAATTTGAAAATAAATACCAAAAAACAAAAGTAATGGTTTGCAAAAGAGGAAATAAATTAAAAAGAAATGAAAGGCGATGGCTGTTAGATGGAGTTGAATTAGAAGTTGTAAATAAATTAGAATATTTAGGAATAATATTAACAAAGAATGGGTTGTGGAAGGAACAGATACGTCATGCAAAAATAAAAGGTGTGGCCGCCCTATCAAGTATAAAGGCCTTAGAAAAGAAGATGCCTAATTTGCAATACAAAGTACATAAAAATGTTTTTAATGCCCTTGTGGTATCAAAGGCACTGTATGGGGTTGAAATATGGGGTATAGAAGTTGATAAAAAAGAACTAGATATCATAAGTAACAAATTCTGTAAAATAATAATGGGCCTACCAGAATGTGCAGCAAATAGTGGAGTGAGAACTATATGTGGAGATATCAGCATCCAAGCAGACATAAGTAAGAAAATAGTAAAATATTGGTTAAGATTAAAAAGAGGAGAGGGGAGGGAAATATTAAACCTAGCCTACCAGCACCAGATGAGACACTTGGATGAGAATTATTGGTTATCGAAAGTAAAAGGTATGCCAGACAAAATAGGAATGGGGCTATATTGGGATAAGGAGATGAACGGTAAAGAAAACAGCTTCATTAAAATATTAACGATTAGAGTAAAGGACATAGAGAAACAGACGATCAGAGCAGAATGTGAAACCAAAAGAACACTAGTAGAATTCTGTGGCATTATCCAATATATGTCAATAAGAAAAAATAGAATCACAAATAGGGAACTAAGGGGTGTGTTGTGGTGGCTTTTGGGTTTATACAAAAATAAGGGAATAAGTGAGAACCATAACGTAAATCAGTGTTTATTTTGTGACGACATAATGGGAGAAGCTCATTTACTGAGAACATGTAAGGGAACGGAGGCACTGAGAACTAAATACCTTGGAGATAAATATAAATTAAAAGTAGAAAGAGAGAAAGAATTTTATACTATAACCAAACTGTTAAATAGAGAATGGATCACCCCAGGAAAACTAGCTAAATTTTTCTGTATTCTAAGAAACATGTGGAAGAAAGAAATTAAAATGAGATTAGTAATAACAGAAAGTAATAACAGTACTGGTAAATGATAGTAAATGTTTTTTTTTTTAGTATTTATTTATGAACAAACAGGCTCTCCGCCCCATTACATGTTCACAAAGCAATAAGACACAATATTAATAATTATAATAAAAAAAATATAATAATAATAAAAATAATAATAAAATAATGATAATAATAATATAATACATAAAAATAAAATAATGATAATAGAGATAATAGGAATAAATAATAACAAAAATGATAACAATTCTGTAGCAGTCCTCGGCTCGAGGATCCAGCAAACTCATCACTTGTCCTTATGCCTACAGCAACTTTCGTCACATTCCTTTTCCCTGACCTACTCCCGATCAATACCAAAACATCGACAGTCAGCACTTACATTCTAACCAGCCATAACACAAACAAAAGTCCTCCACGTTCACAACAATAAATAACACAATCCTAACCCAGCAGAAAATCACAATAACTTACAATCAAATTTCAACACTGGTCTCCCTCCACACTTACCTTAAATACCACTTTTATTTCAATGCATTACTACCTCTCATGTTGCAACTTGACCATTATTTAGCCATGCTTGATCTCATTTTAAAACCCAAGCCATGCTCAGCATTACCTTTGCTATCGCAACCACCACTCATTCCGTGTCCTTGTGGATTCAGCACATACGTCATCTTCATTGTCCTCTAACTTACTCTCTGTCCAAACCATAACAACCAACATTCCGCAATTGCCCTTCAATCCATCATACACTACATTTACCAACCCGCACTTAATACAATCATCTCTCCAACTCCAAAAGTTTCAGCAATAAATTAAACCATCTCATTACCAAACCATCTTCGCCTATACCAACACTTCTCCCACACCACATTTTTTTTTCCGATAAATCTAAACTAATTCAGCAATAAATAAACCATCTACATACCAACTCCCGGATTCAGATACCACCTCTTATCCACAATTTCCATTCCAGATCCACCTCATATACCTTCCACAATACACCACTAAATCTAAATTTACAACATCTCAGATTTACAAAATAACACCACTTAACACCGCTTCTCACCATATTTCAACCATAGTCCTCAATAACTGCGACCATTTTATACCACCACTTCTCCAACACCTCATTTCAGCAATATGACACATCTTACCTTAATCTTATCTAGATACCAGGCCATCTTCACCTTAAAATACCAAACACTCATATACCATCTCTTCACCAACACCACATTTCAATCTCTACCATCCAAAACTCTTGTCCCTCTTCACACTCACTTAGTTAGCATTAAATAAACCTCCTACCCAACCAAAAGCTAATACAGCTACCCTTCAATACCAACACATCGCTTCATATACCACCTCTCAATCTCATACCACACTATCATGCTATCCTCTCTCTTATATACATCAACAATAAATATACCACTTCACCATTGCCACATTTCGGCCTTCACAAACAATTACCATCATAACCTAGTGAATTTACAGTGAATAACAATTACTGACATATCGTAAGACTTACCAATCAGCGTCAACTCCAAATATCACAATAAATATATCACTTCACCCTTACCACGTCTCAGCCTTCACAAATTATTTACCATATTTCAGCCTTCACAAATAGTTACCATCCTAGCCTAATAAAATTACAATGAATAACAATTACTGACATATCATAAAACAAACAGACCATGCCATCCTGTCCTCTTACCCAACTCCCCTAACTAAATACTCAGTCCCTATATACACTAAACCATTAAAATTTTAACCTACTATCTCCTTCCCTTATACAGATAACTATTCTACCCCCCTATTCCCCTGCCCACCCTCTAACTCACTCTCCTTCATTTTACTCTCGCAGGCCTTTTTTGTCGCACAAAAATACCTGTTCAATTCACCCCCTTTTTCCCATTGTTTAAGAATCCATCTCAGTATTGCGTTCTCATCCCCTCTCCCCAGTACTTCCCGATTCTCGGCACTCAATAATCTATGTCTTAACCCCCTCGTTCCCTCACAGTCTCTTAGCAAGTGAAACTCATCATTCACATCTCCACAAAGTACACACCTTGTCTTATCCCTGCCCTGTAACCAGCCCTTATTCCTTGGCAGACCTAAAAGCCACCACATCATCCCATATCGATTTGACCTATCAACGTATCTAATATTCAACCCTGCTATCTCCTCTATTTTCGTCAAAACAATCAGCGAATTTCTTAGTCTGCTTTCCCCCAATAATTTCTGCCTATGGATATCCCTAATTCTCCTTTCTAGTATTTTTATCCCTCTCACTTCTGTCTTTGACCAAACCTCCCCCCACAGGTGCCCTAATCCTATCCTCTCTAAATATCCTTTTATTTTTTCTAACCATCCCCCCTTATACATGCTCTTAAATTGCTGTACATATGCAGCCTGTAAAACTCTCCCACCTTCCTGTCTTTTTAAATTCATCCAATATCTAACTATTCTTTTCACACCCTCTGATTCCAAATCCTCCCCACACATTAATTCCGCCCCTACATTTGCTGTACACCTCGGTAAGCCCATCACTAACTTAGCAAAACTACTAACAATCTTTCTTAGTTCCTCTCTTTTTTCATCCAGCCCCCAAACTTCTGCTCCGTATAATACCCTCCCCACTATTACCGACCTGAACACGAGTCTCAGTGTTTTATAACTGATCCCCGGGAACTTGAGTAGCAAATTTCTGACTGAGGCTAAGGCTGCCAAGCCTCTATATTTCATTCTTTTGATCTGGTCACTCCAAGTTCCTTTATCATTAAAAATAACTCCTAGATATTCCAGCTTCCTTACCTGTTCCAATCTTTCTCCCTGTATTACCCAATTCCCTTCCATCTTTCTTCTTTTGTTCACCTGTACTATCAATATTTTAGACTTATTTCCATTAATTTTCAATCCCCATTTCCTCGCAAATAGCATCACTGACTCTAAGGCCCTATTCATCGCCCCTGAAGTTAACGTCATCAATAACACATCATCCGCAAATATCAGTCCTGGCACTTCCAAACCATTAATTACCGGTACAGCCCAATTTCCTGCCCCAAACCCCTCTAAAATATCGTTTATAAATAAAATAAACAGTATGGGCGATAACTTGCAACCTTGTTTTAAACCCACCTTGGACTCCAATGGTCCACTCATTCTCTCTTCTCCCAATTTTACACAAAACCTGACGTCCCTGTATATTCCTTCCACTGCCCTCAACATCTTCTCCGAAATCCCTAGCCTACCTAATTTCTCTCGTAGGGCCTCTCTATTTACCTTATCAAAAGCTTTCTCAAAATCTATTGCTGCTACATAAACCGTACTTCTATTCATATTCTTATACTTTTCTAAAATAGTCTTTACTATCATTATATTATCCACTGTTCTTTTCTTTTTCCTAAATCCCCCTTGGTAATCTGTCAAAATTCCATTTTCTTCCGCCCACCCACTTATTCTGTTCGCTAGCACCCCCGTATATATTTTACTCAGAGAATCCAACAGAGATATACCCCTATAACTGTTCACATCGTTCCTACTACCCTTTCCCTTGTATATAGGGCATATAATTCCTGTTTCCCATTCCCTAGGGTAATTTCCTCCCTCGAATATCCTATTGAATAGTTTCACCATGCCCTCTATCATTATCTCATTTTTACTAATTTCCTTCCAAAACTTATTATTTATACCATTACACCCCCCGGCCGACTTCGCTCTGGCTCTACTTATCACTCCCCGGATTTCCTCTCTTGTGATTTCTTTATCCAAGTCATAAATTGCCACTCCCCTATTACTCCAAATTACTTCTTCTCCCGAACCTCTCCATCTATCACCCCCCTTTTTTCCTAGTAATTCCTCGAAGTGCCTGACCCATTGCACTTCCTCAATACTCGTTCTCTCCATATTCCTTCCACCCTTAATAATTCTATTAATCTTATCCCAGACTCTCTCAAAATTGTTAGTCTTGCAGTCATTATTTATGGCTTCCATTTGTTCCTCTAACCACGTCTTTTTTGTCTCAGAAATTTTCTTTTTATACTCCTTCCTCAATCTACAGAAAAACTCCCTTTCTTGGCTTCCACCTTTCCTTCTATATTCTCCTAAAGCGTCCATCACCCTCCTCCGCAATCCTTCACACTCCCTATTAAACCATTCTTCTCCCTCTTTCTTATTTCCTTTTCTAGCTTTCACCTTCTGCGCTATCATCTTTATTGGATGTAGCAACAATTCCAAGGCTTTATCAGTATCATTCTCTTCTAACGCCCCTTCCCACCCATATTTCAGAAGATGTAACTCCTCCTTTACTACCCTATTCCAATCCCGGCCTACCTTCTCTGTCCATTTGTACTTATTATAACCCCTCCCTCGTTTATCCTTTGTCTCATTTTCCTTCATTGTACGCTTCTCTACCTCTCTTTTCAGCATAACCCTCACCGGGAAATGGTGTGACTCAATCCAATCTCCTATTTCCATACTTACAACTTCCTCAATCATCCCTTCCGAGCTCAGAACCATATCTATCACACTACCCCCTTTCTCCGTAACATATGTCAATTTCCCCGTCCTGTCACCCTCTATCCACCCATTCAGAATATACAAGTTTCCCACAGCACACATCTCTAGGAGCTTCTCTCCATAACTATTTGTAATTTTGTCCTCACTCCTTCTGCTTTCTAACAAACACATTCCATCCTCCCTACTATAAATTGGGCTCTGTTCTCCTATTCTCGCGTTCCAATCCGCAAATAACAACATATCCTCCTCCCCTGGATACATTCCCCTTATCCTACCAATATCCACCAATAACTCTTCAAAAAAATATTTATTTGCATATTCTGAATTACTAGGATGACAGTAAACAAAAGCTAGATTTATTTTCTTCCTCCGTCCCTCTCTCTCTCCCAAATTCAATCTCAGCCATATGGTTTCCATCATATCGGTCTCTATATCCTCTACTCTTTCACTAATTTCTTCCCTAATTAGAACTATCATCCCTCCTGGTGCTCGTCCCTTATTCCTCTCTTTTCTTCTATATTTATATTTTATCTCAAACCCCTTCCATGTAATCTCCCTCCCTGTTTCCAACCACGTCTCTAAGAGTGCCACAACATCGAAACTTTCAATTACTTCCCTAACTTTCTTGTTTCCTAATTTGCTCCTTACTCCTTCAATATTCACACATCCTATCTTCCAAAATTGTTATAACTTTCCCTCCCTCCCTTCTAGGTCTCCCGCTCTATTCTTACTTCTAGTATTTATCGACCTCTCTCCCTCTGTATCCTCCATCCCTTTACGTACTTTTCCCCATATGTCTTTTAAGCTCTTACTCCTGACTTTACTCATAAGTTTTTTACCTTCTTGTCGATCTGTCTCCTCTTGACCTTTCTTTTTCGCTACACCACTGCACCCTGCACTCACCTCTTCTTGCTGCTCACCCCCACTCTCCCCCTCACTATTTTGGACTTCTGAATCCATCTCCCTTTGTCCTTTCTTACTCACTGCACCACTACACTCTCCTCTCCCAGTTTCTTGCGGTCCACTCTCACCGTCCACTTCACTATCTTGGTCTTCTGTCTCCCGGCTGCACTGCCCATTCTCTTCCGAGATGCCTTGCTCTCCTGCCACGTCCCTCCTCCTCTTCTTTTCTTCTTTCTTCTTCCCATCTTGCCTTGACCTCTCACCACTCTCAACCCTCTCGTTTTCGTCCATTTCCTTTAGATTAGAAACTGAATGAACTCTGACCCATCGCCCGTTCGTCACCTCCAACCTCAGACCTCTTATTCGGGCCTTTAGCCCCTGGTTCCTCGCTCTCCAAAGGTGCCTATTCAAGATCTTCGCGTTTTCACTTCCTTCTCTTCCCATGTCTCCTTTCACCCCTATTTTCCGCCCTTGTAAATTCTTGCTGTTTCTTAACACAGAATCTGCCATTAGGGTTGAGAACAATGTAACCCTAATTGGCCTCCGACCTTTGATTCTACCAACTCTCTCTACATCATCAATGTCTACCTCACTAAAGTTTACCTTCATAACATCACGTATAGCTTCCACCACCTTAAATATCAGCTCAATCTTGCTCTCTCTCGCCCCTTCCTCAATTCCATATAAAAATATGGCTTTTTTCAATCTCTCCTGCCTGTACCCCTCCGCTTCTTTCTTCATCTTCATCACCTCGTCTTTCAGATGCTTCACTTCCCCTCTCAATAACTCGATTTCTTTCTCGTTATTGACCACTCTCCTGCTCGATTCCTCTGTCTTCGTTTCAAGCCATTTCTTCATGTTCCCTATCTCCCTTCTCTGCTCCTCCATCATGTCCTTTATTTCCTGCACCTTATCCCATTGACACTTTTCCTGCATCACTTCACTTACAACCACCCTGAGTGCGGCCAAATCCTCTGCGCTAAATTTTCCACTGGTATTTGGGCCTGGGTTCACTTCCACCCCCCCAATAACCAGTAACACTGCTATCACTGTCACCACCAGCACCGCTTCACTCATTTTCAATCCGTCCGTCACCAATCCATTCCTGACCTCCTTCTTCTGCCTTGCCTGCCATTTCCCAATAGCGGCCCGGTACTGTTCAATGCCAACCATGTTTACAGCACGCACTTCGCTACGCAACCTCTCTCCTCGACTGCTCGAGCTAGACTGATGATAGTAAATGTAATATACATGAGCATGATGATGACTGTACAACAAGAGATCTCGGAAATACTATAGTTATAAGTTTAGGACTATGTTTCTCTTGTAGTTGTTCAGTGTTCATTTATATTAGATATTGTATATTGCTAAGTAGCAGATTTAATTCAGCAACATGCTAACAGTAATGAGTTCCTTACAATGAGGTCGTTTTCTGTGTGTTAGCCTGTTTTATTTGCTGTGGGATGGTTAATTAGTTTGTTTTGGCTGCTGTAGTATAGTAGAGTAGGGAGAGGAAGAGATAGGCCTACCTATCTCAAGCCCAGTGCTGACTCAGCACTTCTGCATGTGCAGATTAGAGTAAAGTGTGATGACAATGAAAGTTACAAGCGCAGCAGAGAGATAATATGATGATTGTACAACAAGAGATCTCGGAAATAGCAGAAATGTATGAGTTAATAAGATTTTAAGAAGTAAATAGCATAAGGAAACGAAAAGACACTAGCAATAACCACAAGTATTGTTATTGTTAAACAAGCACTTGCGTCAAATATAGTAATGGTAAGATACATGGTGGCATTTAAGCATGCAGAGGAACAGATTGATATGCCTGTAAAGGTTATTTAAATGCCTGTGAAGGCGCTTTGTGACTTGCCTGAAAAGGTTTCACATAATATGTAGTATCCCCTGGAAAGTGGGTATTCACACTTATTTAATTTATTTCTGCTGTAAAGTACAAGTGTGTGCCTTTGTTAGATTGCCGCAAGGTGAGCAGTTACATTGTTTGATAATGATCTTTTTTTCGTTAATTTAAGTGTATATATAAATTAAGGTAAGATACATGTTGTCCTAGACAAGATATCAATGCTAACGTTTAGGACAAAACAAATTTTATTCAGTACAGTAAACAAGTGTAAGAGGAAAATGTTAATTGTTAAGCATGTATCAAATTGAACAAATTGCAATAAAAGAGTACTCTCTCCCATAATTCCGGAATCCGGAACTAAGGGATGGGCGTACTCCATTCTATTCTATTCTATTCTATTCTATTCTACTTGTGCACCCGTACTATCGGATTTTAATACTTGCAATTCTGAAAGACTCTGTATTATAATTGCGTTTATGAGTAAAAATCATGGCCACATTTTTAGTAGAGGATAGTTCCAAACCATGCTCGTTTAACCATGCTTTAGCAGTAGTTAATGCTCGAGTGATATTAGTTCTGCAGACTTCCAGACTTTCATTTGAAGAATAAATGACTATATCATCTGCTTAAAGTAATATTCTTGCATCGCGTATTACGATACCTTCTAAATCATTTAAGTAGAGGGCGAATATTAGGCCACTTAAAATGTCGCCCTGAGGCAAGCCATTAGAGGCGAATCATACATTAGACGTAGAGGTTTGGCATGTGATTTCCATTCGCCGAAAATATAAAAGATGTTGGAGCATTTTGATAAAATTAGCAGGGAGGTGTAACTTATGAAGTTTCGACAGTAACATGTGCATGGGTACATTGTCATAGGCAGCTTTGATATGAAGAAAAGCAGCAATTGTTCCATGTTTGCGTTGTTTTGCTAGCAGTAAATCCGTTAATAATATATTAATGAGATCCGCTGTGCTTCTCCCTTTTATAAAGGCATATGGATAGGCGGGTAGCAAATTGCGATAAGCGAGACTCCATAGAAGTCTTTCCAACATAATACTGAGGAAGACCTTCCTCAAACATGACCCTAAACAGATTCCTCTATATTCGATGAGGTTTGCGGTTGAGAGTTTTGGTTTCGGTATGGGCACGAGCGTAAATGTATTCCATGCAGAAGCAGGTACAGCAGAGTTTGGTATTTGATTGTAACACGCTATGATTATTGCATGTGCATGGTAAGGAAGATGGTAGAGCATTTTATAGGTAATACAGTCCGGTCCAGGAGTTGAAGTAGGTTTCTTTTGGAGTATATTAAAAATCCTAGGTAAGTTATAGGTTGGCAGAATGTGAGAAATTTATCAGGAAGAGGCACGGTAGTATACTGCTGAAATTCGTGCACAAAAAAATCCGGAGTTAGGATTTCATAAAACTGAGAGATATTTTCTAAGTGTGGTTGGTCGAATTTATTGCATCCTATATGAGCTAGTTTTTATAGCAACCCAAATATCCTTAACAAAGGAGTTTCTATTGAGGGACTTAATAAAATATTTCCAAGATTCTCTTCGTCTTTCATTGAAATTTTCTCAGGAGGGCAGTATACTTTTTATATTGCAAATAATTGGCAGGTGTGAAATTTTGATTTAAACTTTTGAGCAGGCTGCGTCTTCGTTTCACCATAGCGGCGCATTGCTTATTCTACCAGTAAATGTTAAGATGTCTAGTAGTATTGCTATATGTGCGATAATGAAAAGGGTGATATATATCTAGGTAGTTATGAATATGCTGATATAAGGAAGTATAGGTAGAAGATGTTTGTGATGCGAATTTAATGTGATTTAAAATATAATCATGAAAGAGGCCAAAATCAAAATCTTGCAGATTCCGAGTTCTACGCTGAAGTTTTAAAGCTATGTTCTGCGAATGAAGTTGTGTAATAATGGCAATAATGATAGGAAAGTGATCACTTGGATGCGTGTCTTTGTGCGTGTACCACATTGATTTATGGACGATATTTCCGGAACAAATTAATAGATCTACTGCACTATTAGGATGCCCGGGTGGAGATAGCCGCGAAGGGAAGCCATCATTTAAAATAAACAGGTGGTTATTTAAGACTGCATTAAAAATATGACGAACTTTGTTGTGATATCGACACACACCCAATCAGTGTGATGTCCGTTGAGATCACCTCCTATTATTAAACTGTCTTGGGATGAAAACTGTGAGAACTGTGAAAAATAGTGATGCCATTGAAAAGCGCTGCCTTGTATGGAAGGTGGGCAGTAGAGATTCACGATAAGGAAATATTGTACTCTCACAGCCAAGGAGTATGTGTTAGGAATTATATAAGGTAGCAAGACGGTAGTATATGATATTTGCGATGCAACTAAAATGAGTACCACACCATATCCACAATCATCGAGTCTTTCAACATTATAACCCTGGACTGAAAGTGTGGAGTCAGGTTTTAAGCATGACTCTTGTAATATAATAATATGGGGGTGATATTCTTGAATGAGAAGTATTAATTCATTGCACTGCAGTATTCGCATCCTCCTCTACAAAAAACTGACTAACCTTGTTAAAGAGGATTTTTAATAAATGAGCCCATTGAGGTTGTTCACCCAGAACTTCTGCTAAGCACTTGATATCGTGCAGTATTTCTGCTTGAGTATTCTTTGGTCATCTCGGGAGTGTAGGGAGATCAGATGAAGTCTGATGACTTTCTGAAGGGGAAGCTGTGCTAGTGGACTGTTCCACTTGAACCTTGGTCTGTTGAGGCTGTGAACTATTTACCCGTGGAGCATGCTCCAAGATAGCATTGCGTAATATCGCTTGATAGCCTGCTTTATCAAAGCCCGGCAGGGGAGCTGTTCGAATTTGTCTGTAAATCACTTCAGTGTATTTCCATTTGCGAGGAGTCTCACGTAGAGTCGACGAATTGCTTGTACTAAGCTATGGAAAGAGATGTAGGACGCTAAGGGGGAAAACCCTGTCGGGTGGAGTTTTCCTTGGGCTTACTGGAAGGAAATATTGTCCACACACATCATGCGCTTGATTGCGATTTGTTGCTGATGAACTTCACATCTATCGGATCCTACACTGTGATTCAGCCCACAATGTAGGCATTTATGCATTAAATCAGAACATGTGTGAGTTTTATGAGTCTTAGAGCGGGTATGTTGTTCTGCAGTTTTTGGCTGTATGCCCATAGCGTTGACACTTCCCACAGATAATATGGCGAAAAATGAATGCCTGAACCTCTAGCAGTACGTGGAGGATAGTAACGAATTCTGGCAAAGTTTGGCATTTGTAGGTTAATTTTATCGTTCCCGTAGGAACAATAGTAGCTTTCCCATCAACTGACACACGTCTGTTGAGCCGTTGGGCTTTAACTATAGGAACGGGGGATTCAACGTATTTGATAATGTTCTCCTCAGTTAACTTCTTAACGCCTCTCCTAATTAATCCAATGCGAAACAAGCTGGACTCCGGATTGAAAGCTTTAAGTTCATGAGAAGTCAAAATGGGATGTGTTAGAAAAATGTTGGCATTGTCAGCTGAGTCAAATAGAATTTGAATGCGCTTTGCACCTTTCGGTTTGATTGATATTATGCCTACAATTTTATTATCGTAGAAGAGCCTACCAAGCGCCATGGGATGGATATTTCCAGTGTTTTTCTCATCAGCTTACTCCACATAGATTACATACGGACCACGATGTCCTGAATAGTAGTAAATCGGATTAGGTATAACGGTCTTGACAGATTGTATATTGGATGAAGATTGTTCACCACCGAGAGCTGGTGTGTTGTCACTATTATTGGATGACCGCACTATTCCTTCATGATCAATATTACTGGAAACGTCCAAATCCGGTGAACGGTTAGTACCGCCACCCCCACTGTCGAAAAGAGCCATACTTATATCGTAAGGCTTGCACTATGGACTACGGCACTTGTCGCATACGACACAATTAGGAAAGTAGAACTGCACACTACCACTGTCCGAAACGAACTGAACTGCAAACCAGGGACCGTAAGTTATATTCTATGTCCTTCCCAATTGTAGACCCGGTCCAATATGTCATAGTAGCAAGACGCCATGATGGGTCACTTCGGCGTGAATATATACAGTAGTACCTAGTGTCCACGTGCTTACTCCTAGGTCTATTCCCCTTATACCCACATGATGCAGATTTTCACTCCCACTAGTGATCATTGTGCTAAAGTACTTTCTGAATAGTTGCATTACTTCCACATAATGAGGTACGATCCCTACATGGTAATAACCAAGAAGTGTACAGTTTTACCAGCTTTAAAATCTGTGAGATAAAGTGTTTATTTTCATCATAAATAAGTAGTTATGAGTGTTGTGAAGTGTTTCATTCATACAGTATTGGAACTGGGTGTTAGTTAAATAACGAGCCCAATCAAATATCAAGAAGAAGAAGAAGAAGTAGAAGAAGAAGAAGAAGAAGAAGAAGTTTGACCATTCGGCGGGAAGACTTTACTTTTGTCTGTTGCATCTCTTGCGTTGTATGTCACAATCAGTGACTGGGTAAAACGGATCAGCGAAGCCCATTAAATTATTAAGTAGCAGAAAGAAGCATGTCTATTATTTAAGAAACCCCGTAGTCTCGTTCACTCTGTTGAGTGGTGCGGTTGTATAGCGCGTGCGGTCGTAAAGAGTCGTTTTGGAATTTTCTACTTAGTGCTTGAGGAGTGGTAAAGTGCACAGTGTGGAACAACATGGATAGTGACAGTGGTGGAAGTGAAGAACCTGATCCTTCACCTAACGAAAATGTCGATCATGAAGGAACAGTGAAGAGGAATCAAAATTCAGCAAATAACGTTCAGGATAACCCTGTGGCCAATAATCCTCCACATAATAATGCTCAAAATTCAAATACTAAAACAACAATAAGTTTGATTCATATAGCTACTCTACCAATCACCAAGGTCCATATATTGTATTTGTGTGCGCCAAAAATACGAATAACATTGGCAACCTACACCCAATGGCACTCGGAAGACTTCTACATGAAAGTAATTTCCTTGTTCAATATATTCAACCAAAAAGGAGAAACAGGATTCAGATCAATCTACAGTCTGCCTTATAAGCTAACTCATTTTTACAGAGTAATTTTCTTGCCTCACACAATTTACATGCATTCATTCCACATTCAAACCTATTTCGGATTGGTTTAATTAGAGGGGTTGAGAAAAATCTTACAGAAGCTGACATATTAGCCCTAATTAAAAGTGATATAAAGGTACATTGCGTACAAAGGCTATATCGTAAGACTATAGAAGAGGGGAATGTAGTATATGTGCCGACTGGCTTAGTCAAAGTTGTCTTTTGTGCGAAAAATATTCCCAAATATGTCTCTATTTTTCAAGTTGTGTTAGAAGTTACTCCATTTATTTTTTATCCAATGATTTGTGCGAAATGCCAAAGATATGGCCACACTCTAAGAAATTGTCAATCTTGCACCTTTAGATGCAAGAATTGTGCATTAAATCACGCGACAGCTGATTGTCTACTTAATGTAATATAATGTTTGCATTGCAATAAGCAACATGTATCGGTTTCAACTGAATGTGAGGTACACAAACGCCAAGTTGACATAAAAAACGAATGTGCCTAGAGAATGTATCCTTTTCCGAGGCTGCTTCACGCCTATACCCACAGCCAATAGCTCCACAAGATACGCTTCGAAACTGTCCCCCCTACATACTCATGCGACTCCAATTCCACATAAGCGGAAGTTTACACAGGTTATTGTTCAAGATTTGCCACCCAAACCAACTCCCGGTTATGATCGTATGGGACACATGCAACTTCTGCAACACTATCAAATTCCTCGGCATGCATCAATGCCGGCTCAGCAAAACCCCCTTCACATCCTCAGCCGATCCCATCTACATCGAGACAACAATCATCACAGCAAGCGGTAAACCAAGTTGTTTTACCCTCTCAACGTGTTACGCAAAAGGACCATGTCCTACATTGCCTACACACGCTCATGCTGCTACTACCACCATTACTTAAGGATCAACCAAATATAATAAACATGATTGGAATGGCAACAATTTTTTCAACAATTCCCCGATAACAGCCAATTACTTATTTTAGGGGACATGAATATTCACCTTACCCAATAGGGTTCCCAAGTGGATACACCTAGGGGAACTAAATTCTTGAATGCACTACAGCAAAGTAACCTAGTCATTCTCAATGATGGGTCACCGACTCGACTGACCCCCCCCCCTGGAAACACCCATGGTCCCATAAGGTAACGAGTACAACACTCTCTTTACACAAGTTTTATCCCGATACGTTCAAGATATTTATACCCAAACAGATTGAAAAGCATACAATCGATGAGTTTAATAACAATACTCTGTATCAAATGATATATAAATATCAGGAATGTTATCACCCATTTAAACCAAAACCTAACGCACAGTCCTACAATATTGGTGGCCTCAGATGGTGGGATGATGAATGCCACCACTTAATTCTTAAGCGGAAATGCCTTTTTAAAGTCCATCGGACAACATTAAACTTAGCGAATTATACACGACTGAAAAAAATACTGCTGCACTACGCCGCATATTCCACCAAAAAAGACGCAAATCTTGGCAAATATTTATCACTTCGTTCCAAAAATATATGCCAGTAACAAGTTTATGGAACGCGGTGAGAGCACTGACGCATGTCTCCACACAAATTACAGGATCTTTAATTCAGCCCGATATATTGGAACAATTCCTTTGCTCATTAACTCCGAATACGGTGGTAACACAGTTTATCCATAAAATCAACGATTCTGCACGATCATCGTCAGTTGTTTACAGAACATCACCCTACGTGAACTTACAGCTACGTTACAAAAATGTAAAACATCCACACCTGGTCCGGATTACATTAACTACACGATGATAAAAGCCCTCCCCAGTCAGGCCTTACAAGCACTTTTAAATCACTATAATCAAATACTACGAACCTCTACCCCTCCAGACAACTGGAATAAATTTTTCTTAATACATATACCCAAACCACGGTTACCGTTGAATGATCACAAGAATATTCGTGGAATAGTATTAGCAATCTGTATACGCAAAACATTTTTAAAAATAATACTACAACGTTTTATGGTACTTAGAATACAACGAATTACTTCCCAAATACATATATGCATATTTTAAAGGTCCCAGTTCATATGATGCCATTAATATACGACTAACTGACATATTGCTTGCTAAAACACGCAAATACCACACAATTGCATTTTTTCTGGACATACGGGGGGCGTTTGATTCCGTCCCATTGCATATGTTATGGGTCTCATTATCATCCAAAGGCATTCCTACTTCGTTCATCACGCTACTCCGAAGCCTCCTTACATATAGAACGCTTATAATGAAACACCCTGATTCTCCACCTATTTCACGTCAGGCTATGGATGGAATTCCAGAGGGAGATATTTTTAGTGGCATATTATTTGCCTTGTATCTCTCAAACCTAGAACAACTTGTACAACAATATGCCCGTATCTCACTCTATGCGGATGATATAGTCATTTACACATCAGAGAGAGGTATTGATAGTGCCCGTAATACTATTACTAAAGTAATGCTTGAAGTACAGAACTGGCTTTGTGCCCATGGTTTACCATTATCTCCATCTAAGTGTTCTACACGCACAAACGGATCTACAACACTGAACCACTAACAGTGGCTTCCTATGAGATACCGATAAATACACATCTTAAATATTTAGGCATCGTCCTAGATAACAAACTAAATTTTTCTAGACATGTCAACTATCGCAGAAGTACGGCTGCGAATTATATAAAACTCCCCAAAACTATCACGAGACGTTCATGGGGGGCAGACCCTACAATAGCCAAGTCTGTGTACTGCGCTACAATTCGTTCAAGATTAGATTATTGCGCACACATTATTGATATTGCTAATCCCGCAACACTGAATAAGCTAAATACTATACAACACCAAGCATTACGTACTTGTTTTGGTGCATTAAAATCTACACCGACGAATGCTTTGCAAGTGGAAACGGGAGAACCACCACTCCAATTTCGCCGGCAGTACCTTGCTTCCAAATACGTACTACGACGTTTAATATCAGTTTCTAATCCTATTGAACCGAAACTCCAACTACTGTATGAAAGATACAATTCGTATAATATAAAAGATAACAGAACCCATGCTCTAATAAGCGTATTCCAACATGTATCGACATTAAAAACCAAAATCATAAGGAGCGCACACCTCCCCCATTATACAGTATCGTACGAAGTAATCCAATACTACCCAGATACTGTAAAAGCTACAACTAATAGTTTTACTTTGTTGCAGTATAAAACCTCTATATTTTCATCAACCTCGAAAAAACGTCGTTAATCATACTCTAATATCGGTCATAATTTCTATACCGATGTATCTAAGAATTCCTGCGGAGTAGGGGCAGCGTTTTATTATGAACGAATACAACACATTGAACTATATAAACTTCACCCGGATTTCTCTATATTCACAGCAGATCTGATAGCGATAAGACCAACACTACTGTATATAAAATACGAATCAATTCCGAATGCCAATATCTTCACAGGTTCACCATCAGCATTACAATCGATCAAGTCCTCTAAATTCACGCTTAACTGGTATGTTTATAATGTTAAGCAGCTGCTATATGAACTTCATAATACTGGTATACAGATTACGTTTATATGTTTTCCGGCGCATAAAAGTATTCCCGGTAGTATAAAAGCGGATAAAGCTGCCAATGAAGCATCACTGCTCAACACCTCTCCAATGACATTTATGACTCCAGTAACTGATCTAATTCCACTAGTAAAGAAACAACTAAAATCAACATGGCAACAGTTCTAGAATGAAACTGCAAAAATAAAAGGGAAATTCTATCACAGAATCCAACCCTCTCTGTCAATCCAACACTGGTATCAACGAACAACATACACACGGCGTCATATAATAAATATTGTTAGGCTACGTTTCAACCATGCGCTTACGCCCATGTATAAATATCGTTTCAACATTGTCAACCAACCGATATGTCAGTGTGGTTCAAATGAGGCTGATGCAAATCACCTCATTCTACAGTGTCCGTTATATATTCAGGCTCGAACACGGTTACTTACAAGTCTAATACGTTTACGACTACCGCTTCCAACAAGTGTTGATTGTCTTGTTTACAACCCAACAACGGACTTAATAAACATACTAAACAGATTTATAGATGATACGAAAATCATACTACAATAAATTCCATCCGGTAACGTTTTCATGAATAGTTGTGTCATACACTGTCGACTATGCCTACTTAAGATCTGATTCGGTTTTGTTTAATATACAATCCAAACAGGTATTATACTGAGACCCTTGTTCGCACTGCTACTGTCATTTGTCGACTCTATCACATGTGTCATAGTGCGTTGTTCTCTTGTTAGAAAGATCGGTAGGTAAGGTTTAGGGTAATACGTCGTTCGTAATAACACGCGTTCTCGGTACTCTTCACATACTCATTAGTAGTATAATTGGACAGTTCTGCGGCACCTCCGCCGCCGCACGCCTCCGCCCGCCTCCTCCTCCGCCGCCGCCTCCGCCTCCGCCGCCGCCGCCCGCGGGAAATTTGAATTTTGGCGGGAAAATTGAATTTTGGCGCGAGATTTGAATTTGTAAACAAAGCCACGTGCTTTTTGACAGCTGTCATCGACAACAACGCATCGCTAACCTCACTGCTGCCATCTTGACGGGCCTAAACCTCACTAGTGCCAACTTAACCTAACTAGCGCGAGGTAAACAAAGCCACGTGTTTTTTGACAGCCACGTGCTTTTTGACAGACAACAACGCATCGCTAACCTCAGTACTGCCATCTTGACGGGCCTAACCTTAGTGGTACCAACTTAACCTCACTAGCATGAGGTAAACAAAGCCACGTGCTTTTTGACAGCCACGTGCTTTTCGACAGATTTGTAAACAAAGCCACGTGCTTTTTGACAGACAACAACGCATCGCTAACCTCAGTACTGCCATCTTGACGGGCCTAAACCGCAGTAGTACCAACTTAACCTAACTAGCGCGAGATAAACAAAGCCACGTGCTTTTTGACAGCCACGTGCTTTTTTGACAGCTGCCATCCGCCATCTTTAAACTACAGAGCACCGTGCTGCCCTCTTTCGTCACCTGTCATCGGCAGTGCTGCCATCTTGACGGGCCTAAACCTTAGTGCTACCAACTTAACCTCACTAGCTCGAGATAAACAAATCCACGTGCTTTTTGACAGCCACGTGCTTTTTTGATAGCTGTCATCCGCCATCTTTAATCTATAGAGCACAGTGCTGCCCTCTTTAGCTACTTACCTTTGAAATGTGGTGGCGGATAATTTGAAAAATGCTTTTCGACAAGCAGCCATCTTTAATCCAGAGAGAACAGTGCTGCCCTCTATGTGGTGGCGGCAAATTGAAAAATTCCACGTGCTCTTGTTTGAAAACAAACTCACGTGCTTTTTTGACAGCTGTCATCTGCCATCTTTAATCTATAGAGCACAGTGCTGCCCTCTTTAGTTTGAAATGTGGTGGTGGTAAATTCCACGTGCTCTTGTTTGGAAACAAAGCCATGTGCTTTTTTGACAGCTGTCATCCGCCATCTTCAATCAACAGAGCACTGTGCTACTATCATGCGGGCAATTTCATCACCTGTCATCCGCCATCTTTAATCCACAGAACACCATGCTGCCCTCTTTGTGGCTACTACCTTAAGCACGTAGTAGCGGGCAATTTGAAAAGTTCTGTTAGCTATCATCCGCCATCTTTAATCAAGAGAGCACTGTGCTGCCATCTTTAGCTAGATACCTTTGAAATGTGGTGGCGGCAAATTGAAAAATTCCACGTGCTCTTGTTTGGAAACAAACTCACGTGCTTTTTCGACAGCTACCATCCGCCATCTTTAATCAACAGAGCATAGTGCTACCCTCTTTAGTTTGAAATGTGATGGCGGCAAATTCCACGTGCTCTTGTTTGGTAAACATAGCCATGTGCTTTTTTGACAGCTGTCATCCGCCATCTTTAATACAGAGAGCACCGTGCTGCCCTCTTTATCGTAGTAGATGTAAATTCGTCACCTGTCATCCGCAGTGCTGCCATCTTTAGCTAGATACCTTTGAAAAGTGGTGGCGGATAATTTAAAAAGAAAAATTCTACAGCAGCCCTCTCTCGACGCTAATTGCATAAGATGGCGGCTATACATGACTCCTTAAGGGTGCTTACGCAAGATGGCTTCTATACACAGGTTCTTATGAGACGCCCTTGGGATGCTTGCGCAAGATAGCAGTTATACATGGCTCCTTATGAGATGCCCTAGGGATGCTTGCGCAAGATAGCGGCTGCTCTTATGGGACGGCTTAAGGGTCCTTGCACAAGATAGCTTGAGACGCCCTAAGGATGCTTGCGCAAGATGGCGGACACAAGATGGCGGCTATACACAACTCCTTATGAGACGCTCTAGGGTGCTTGCGCAAGATGGTTGCTACTCTTATGAAGAAAGCTACCTTAGAGGCTAACGTGTCGTGCTAGTTCGATTCATTAAATTTAGGGCTTAAATGCAAAATGTTAAATATATCGAAAACGGTGCACCGTAGAGCAAAACGGACAAAATTTTTCTGCCTAATACCTAGGTTCGCAGTATGAGGAACAAGAAAATCATAGTCTAATGATGGGATCAACGGTTCGGTTCCTACTTAGGCCCTTTGGCATTTGCTCTGTTTTAGCTTGTATTGAAGCGAGTCTTCGTAACATGATCAGGTCTAGCTATGGTAGAGAGTATAACGTACCGTGCAGGTTCGATTCATTAAATTTGGAGGCTTAAATGCAAAATGTTAAATATCTCGAAAACGATGCATCGTAGAGCAAAACGGACAAAATTTTTCCGCCTAATACGTAGGTTCGTAGTATCAGGAACAAGAAAAAACATAGTCTAATGATGAGATCAACGGTTCGATTCCTACTTAAGCCCTTTGCCATTCGCAGCTATCTATTTCTACAAGATGGTGGCTGCTCTTATGAGAAACAAGATGCCTTGAGACGTCCTAGGGATGCTTACGCAAGATGGCAGACACAAAATGGCGACTATACATAGCTCCTTATGAGACGGCCTAGGGGTGCTCGCACAAGATGGCGGCTACTCTTATGAAGAAAGCTAGCTTAGAGGCTACTGCGCAAGATAACAGCTGCTGTTATGCATGTGGTGGAGGGCAATTTGAAATTCTATGTGCTTAATCAACAGAGCACCCTGCTGCCCTCTTTAGCTGAAATGTGGTGGTGGATAATTTGAAAAATTCTTTTGACAGCTATCATCTTTAAACAAAGGCGACTATACATAGGCTGTTAAGGCCTTATCATTCTCCTCCTCCTCCTCCTCCTCCTCCTCCTCCTCCTCCTCCCCCTCCTCCTCCTTCTCTACCTCCTCCTCCGCCTCTTATGTCAAGGCATAGCTTTATATCGAACAAGTTTAAACCTGCATCGCGAAGGCAAGCGTGTGCAGCGATAACATTATTGTACATGTTTAGACTTTCGAAACATAAGAAGAGTAGAATCAAACGCTGTACTCGATACGACATGTGATCAGAACATTGATTGATGCGTTCAGAAAACAAAATAAGTGATCAAGACTAGAATCGAACAATGTACTCAATACATCATGTGTTTAGAATATGTCAGGGGATACGCTTGTTCTAAGAAGATCAGATTGAAACATAACAAGACTAGAATAGAACACTGTAATCGATGTTGTTAACTTCAACATGTGATCAGAACATTGATTGATGTGTTCAGAACACAAAATAAGTGATCATGACTAGAATCGAACACTGTACTCGATACAACATGTGATCAGAACATTGATCGATGTGTTCAGAACACGAAATAAGTGATCAAGACTAGAATCGAACACTGTACTCAATACAACATGTGTTTAGAACATGTTAGGGGGTACCCTTGTTCTAAGAAGATCAGAATGAAACATAACAAGACTAGAATCGAACACTGTAATCGATGTTGTTAACCTCAACATATGATCAGAACATTGTTTGATGTGTTCAGAGCAAAAGTACAATTTTGATGATTTGCGCAGCTAACTCGCTCGGTAAACGATATAGCCAAAGTATATCTTCAAATTATTTACCTTCCATCATTCGTCTTGTGTGTAAAAATCAGTCGAACAAGTTATCGCATAAACATGGCTGAAAAAAAATCGTGATAGGGTATGGAACCCAGGGGTTACATCTTATCAGAAGGGCAAAAAGGATGAAAGGACTCTTCCGCCTCCTTACCGCACATTCCTTGGCTAAAGGGCTAATGGGCTAAAGGGCTAATGGGCTAAAGGGCTAAAGGGCTAATGGGCTAAGGGGTTAAAGGGCTAAAGGTGCAACAACCTCATCGATCGCTATCAGCAAGAACGCTTGTACTTTGTTAAGTGTAGAAAATTAATCTTTATTGGTAAATGGTTTTATGTTCAGAACAAGGAATGGAACCTAGGGGTTACGTCTTACCTAATAAAATCCCCGAGGTGCGATGAGTTACGTTTTTCGAACTAGTGTTTGGAACACTGAACTTTTCAAGATGGCAAGAGTGAGGTTAGCAATGTTCTGTTGTTGGATTTTAAATTCCGCGCTACAACATGCATAAGGTGGCAGCCCTTGAGGTTTACTCCCGTAAAGATAGCAAGAGTGAGGTTAGCAATGTTCCGTTGTTGGATTTTTAAAATTCCCCGCTATAACATGCAAAAGGTGGCAGCCTTGAGGTTTACCGCCGTAAAGATGGCAGCAGTGAGGTTAGCGACGCTCCATTGTCCTTCAAAGTGAGGTTAGGGTTCGTCAAGAAGACAGCTGTCAAAAAAGCACGTGGCTATGTTTACCAAACAAGAGCACGTGGTCGTGACGTCACGGTCACGTAGTATGCTGCCTCAGCATGCAAAGTTCAATGTCTACACCTACGTAGTTAACACTCTGCTATGTTCACAAGATTTTTATACATCACTATTCTTTATGCTTTAAGTTCATTCACATAGGCTATGCTAAGATAGCAGCACAAACACATGCGGACTTTGTACATTCTAATGGAATAAGTTTAGTACTGTGTGCGTCATGGATACATGATGTGTGCACGCATTTAATCTTGACTATACGTAATGCTGCTGCTTTGTTTACAAGATTTTTATACATTGCTATTCTTTATGCTTTAAGTTCGTGCACGCACAAGCGATACTCGTACGCTCTAGCAGGAGAAGTTTAGTACGATATTCGATACATACATTATCGATAGGTGATGTGTACACGCTTTAGAACATAGCTCATCTTTATGCTTTAAGTTCGTGCACATGGGTTAGGGATACACAAAAGCGATTGCTACATGCTCTAGCGGAAGAAGTCTAGTACGATAGTAGATGCATGTAAAATCGATAGGTTATGCTAAGATAGCAGCACACTTACATGATTTTAGCACAATCTAGTGGGAAAAGTTTAGTATGATAGTCGTTTCGTGCAAAATCATTAGGTAATGTGTAAACGCTTCGAAACAAGGCTATTCTTTGTACTTTAAGTTCATGCGTACAGGTTATGCTAAGATAGCGGCACAATCTAGCGCAAGAAGTTTAGTACGAGAGTCGATGTATGTAAAATCGATAAGTAATGAGTACACGCTTTAAAACATGGTTATTCTTCGTACTTTCAGTTCATGCATCTTAGTTATGCTAAGATAGCAGCACAATCTAGCGGAAGAAGTTTAGTACGAGAGTCGATGCTTGTAAAATCGATAGGTAATGTGTACACACTTTGAAACATGGCTATTCTTTTTACTTTAAGGTCATGCGTATTGGTTATGCTAGGATAGCAGCACAATCTAGCGGGAGGAGATTAGTACGAGAGTCAATGCATGCAAAATCCATAGGTAATGTGTACATGCTTTGAAACATGGCTATTCTTTGTACTTTTAAGTTCATGTGTATAAGTTATGCTAAGATGCCAGCACAATCTAGCGGAAGAAGTTTAGTACGAGAGTCAATGCATGCAAAATCGATAGGTAATGTGTACACGCCTTGAAACATGGCTATTCTTTGTACCTTAAGGCCATGCGTATAGGTTATGCTAAGATACCAGCACAATCTAGCGGAAGAAGTTTAGTACGAGAGTCGATGCTTGTAAAATCGATAGGTAATGTGTACACACTTTGAAACATGGCTATTCTTTTTACTTTAAGGTCATGCGTATTGGTTATGCTAAGATAGCAGCACGATCTAGCGGAAGGAGTTTAGTACGAGAGTCAATACATGCAAATTCGATAGTTGATGTGTACACGCTTTGAAACATGACTAATCATTGTACTTTAAGTTCATTGGTATAGGTTATGCTAAGATAGCAGCACAATCTAGCGGAATAAATTTAGTACGAGATTTGATGCATGCAAAATCAATAAATAATGTGTACACGCTTTGAAACATGGCTATTCTTTGTACTTTAAGTGCATGCGTACAGGTTATGCTAAGATAGCAGCACAACCTAGCGGAAGAAGTTTAGTACAATATTTGTTGCATGCAAAGTCGATAGGTAATGTGTACACACTTTGAAACATGGCTATTCTTTTTACTTTAAGGTCATGCGTATTGGTTATGCTAAGATAGCAGCACGATCTAGCGGAAGGAGTTTAGTATGAGAGTCAATACATGCAAATTCGATAGTTGATGTGTACACGCTTTGAAACATGGCTATTCTTTGTACTTTTAAGTTCATGTGTATAAGTTATGCTAAGATACCAGCACAATCTAGCGGACGAAGTTCAGTACGAGATTCGATGCATGCAAAATCGATAGGTGATGTGTACACACCTTTTACTTTAAGGTCATGCGTATAGGTTGTGTTAAGATAGCAGCACAATCTAGCGGAAGGAGTTTAGTACGATATTTGATGCATGCAAAATCAATAAGTAATGTGTACACGCTTTGAAACATGGCTATTCTTTCTACTTTTAAGTTCATGTGTATAAGTTATGCTAAGATAGCAGTACAATCTAGAGGAAGAAGTTTAGTACGATATTTGTTGCATGCAAAATCAATAAGTAATGTGTACACGCTTTGAGACATAGCTATTCTCTGTACTTTAAGTTCATGCGTATAAGTTATGCTAAGATAGCAGCACAATCTACCTGCAGAAGTTTAGTACGAGAGTCGATACATGCAAAGTCGATAGGTAATGTGTACACGCTTTAAAACATGGTTATTCTTCGTACTTTCAGTTCATGCATCTTAGTCATGCTAAGATAGCAGCACAATCTAGCGGAAGAAGTTTAGTACGAGAGTCGATGCGTGCAAAATCGATAGGTAATGTGTACACGCTTTGAAACATGGCTATTCATTGTACTTTAATGTCATGCTAAGATAGCAGCACGATCTAGCGGATGAAGTTTAGTTCGATGGTCGATGTATGTAAAATCGATAGGTGATGTGTACACGCTTTGAAACATAGCAATTCATACTGCTGCTCTGTTCCCAAGACTTTTAAGAATAGCTAATCCTAATGCTGCTCTTAGCGACGTCGAGCTAAGGATTGATTACGTGACCGTGACGTCACGATCACGTGCTCTTGTTTGGTAAACATAGCCACGTGCTTTTTTGACAGCTGTCTTCTTGACGAACCCTAACCTCACCTTGAAGGACAATGGAGCGTCGCTAACCTCACTGCTGCCATCTTTACGGCGGTAAACCTCAAGGCTGCCACCTTTTGCATGTTATAGCGGGGAATTTTAAAAATCCAACAACGGAACATTGCTAACCTCACTCTTGCCATCTTTACGGGAGTAAACCTCAAGGGCTGCCACCTTATGCATGTTGTAGCGCGGAATTTAAAATCCAACAACAGAACATTGCTAACCTCACTCTTGCCATCTTGAAAAGTTCAGTGTTCCAAACACTAGTTCGAAAAACGTAACTCATCGCACCTCGGGGATTTTATTAGGTAAGACGTAACCCCTAGGTTCCATTCCTTGTTCTGAACATAAAACCATTTACCAATAAGGATTAATTTTCTACACTTAACAAAGTACAAGCGTTCTTGCTGATAGCGATCGATGAGGTTGTTGCACCTTTAGCCCTTTAGCCCTTTAGCCCATTAGCCCTTTAGCCCTTTAGCCCATTAGCCCTTTAGCCCATTAGCCCTTTAGCCAAGGAATGTGCGGTAAGGAGGAGGAAGAGTCCTTTCATCCTTTTTGCCCTTCTGATAAGATGTAACCCCTGGGTTCCATACCCTATCACGATTTTTTTTCAGCCATGTTTATGCGATAACTTGTTCGACTGATTTTTACACACAAGACGAATGATGGAAGGTAAATAATTTGAAGATATACTTTGGCTATATCGTTTACCGAGCGAGTTAGCTGCGCAAATCATCAAAATTGTACTTTTGCTCTGAACACATCAAACAATGTTCTGATCATATGTTGAGGTTAACAACATCGATTACAGTGTTCGATTCTAGTCTTGTTATGTTTCATTCTGATCTTCTTAGAACAAGGGTACCCCCTAACATGTTCTAAACACATGTTGTATTGAGTACAGTGTTCGATTCTAGTCTTGATCACTTATTTCGTGTTCTGAACACATCGATCAATGTTCTGATCACATGTTGTATCGAGTACAGTGTTCGATTCTAGTCATGATCACTTATTTTGTGTTCTGAACACATCAATCAATGTTCTGATCACATGTTGAAGTTAACAACATCGATTACAGTGTTCTATTCTAGTCTTGTTATGTTTCAATCTGATCTTCTTAGAACAAGCGTATCCCCTGACATATTCTAAACACATGATGTATTGAGTACATTGTTCGATTCTAGTCTTGATCACTTATTTTGTTTTCTGAACGCATCAATCAATGTTCTGATCACACGTCGTATCGAGTACAGCGTTTGATTCTACTCTTCTTATGTTTCGAAAGTCTAAACATGTACAATAATGTTATCGCTGCACACGCTTGCCTTCGCGATGCAGGTTTAAACTTGTTCGATATAAAGCTATGCCTTGACATAAGAGGCGGAGGAGGAGGTAGAGAAGGAGGAGGAGGGGGAGGAGGAGGAGGAGGAGGAGGAGGAGGAGGAGAATGATAAGGCCTTAACAGCCTATGTATAGTCGCCTTTGTTTAAAGATGATAGCTGTCAAAAGAATTTTTCAAATTATCCACCACCACATTTCAGCTAAAGAGGGCAGCAGGGTGCTCTGTTGATTAAGCACATAGAATTTCAAATTGCCCTCCACCACATGCATAACAGCAGCTGTTATCTTGCGCAGTAGCCTCTAAGCTAGCTTTCTTCATAAGAGTAGCCGCCATCTTGTGCGAGCACCCCTAGGCCGTCTCATAAGGAGCTATGTATAGTCGCCATTTTGTGTCTGCCATCTTGCGTAAGCATCCCTAGGACGTCTCAAGGCATCTTGTTTCTCATAAGAGCAGCCACCATCTTGTAGAAATAGATAGCTGCGAATGGCAAAGGGCTTAAGTAGGAATCGAACCGTTGATCTCATCATTAGACTATGTTTTTTCTTGTTCCTGATACTACGAACCTACGTATTAGGCGGAAAAATTTTGTCCGTTTTGCTCTACGATGCATCGTTTTCGAGATATTTAACATTTTGCATTTAAGCCTCCAAATTTAATGAATCGAACCTGCACGGTACGTTATACTCTCTACCATAGCTAGACCTGATCATGTTACGAAGACTCGCTTCAATACAAGCTAAAACAGAGCAAATGCCAAAGGGCCTAAGTAGGAACCGAACCGTTGATCCCATCATTAGACTATGATTTTCTTGTTCCTCATACTGCGAACCTAGGTATTAGGCAGAAAAATTTTGTCCGTTTTGCTCTACGGTGCACCGTTTTCGATATATTTAACATTTTGCATTTAAGCCCTAAATTTAATGAATCGAACTAGCACGACACGTTAGCCTCTAAGGTAGCTTTCTTCATAAGAGTAGCAACCATCTTGCGCAAGCACCCTAGAGCGTCTCATAAGGAGTTGTGTATAGCCGCCATCTTGTGTCCGCCATCTTGCGCAAGCATCCTTAGGGCGTCTCAAGCTATCTTGTGCAAGGACCCTTAAGCCGTCCCATAAGAGCAGCCGCTATCTTGCGCAAGCATCCCTAGGGCATCTCATAAGGAGCCATGTATAACTGCTATCTTGCGCAAGCATCCCAAGGGCGTCTCATAAGAACCTGTGTATAGAAGCCATCTTGCGTAAGCACCCTTAAGGAGTCATGTATAGCCGCCATCTTATGCAATTAGCGTCGAGAGAGGGCTGCTGTAGAATTTTTCTTTTTAAATTATCCGCCACCACTTTTCAAAGGTATCTAGCTAAAGATGGCAGCACTGCGGATGACAGGTGACGAATTTACATCTACTACGATAAAGAGGGCAGCACGGTGCTCTCTGTATTAAAGATGGCGGATGACAGCTGTCAAAAAAGCACATGGCTATGTTTACCAAACAAGAGCACGTGGAATTTGCCGCCATCACATTTCAAACTAAAGAGGGTAGCACTATGCTCTGTTGATTAAAGATGGCGGATGGTAGCTGTCGAAAAAGCACGTGAGTTTGTTTCCAAACAAGAGCACGTGGAATTTTTCAATTTGCCGCCACCACATTTCAAAGGTATCTAGCTAAAGATGGCAGCACAGTGCTCTCTTGATTAAAGATGGCGGATGATAGCTAACAGAACTTTTCAAATTGCCCGCTACTACGTGCTTAAGGTAGTAGCCACAAAGAGGGCAGCATGGTGTTCTGTGGATTAAAGATGGCGGATGACAGGTGATGAAATTGCCCGCATGATAGTAGCACAGTGCTCTGTTGATTGAAGATGGCGGATGACAGCTGTCAAAAAAGCACATGGCTTTGTTTCCAAACAAGAGCACGTGGAATTTACCACCACCACATTTCAAACTAAAGAGGGCAGCACTGTGCTCTATAGATTAAAGATGGCAGATGACAGCTGTCAAAAAAGCACGTGAGTTTGTTTTCAAACAAGAGCACGTGGAATTTTTCAATTTGCCGCCACCACATAGAGGGCAGCACTGTTCTCTCTGGATTAAAGATGGCTGCTTGTCGAAAAGCATTTTTCAAATTATCCGCCACCACATTTCAAAGGTAAGTAGCTAAAGAGGGCAGCACTGTGCTCTATAGATTAAAGATGGCGGATGACAGCTATCAAAAAAGCACGTGGCTGTCAAAAAGCACGTGGATTTGTTTATCTCGAGCTAGTGAGGTTAAGTTGGTAGCACTAAGGTTTAGGCCCGTCAAGATGGCAGCACTGCCGATGACAGGTGACGAAAGAGGGCAGCACGGTGCTCTGTAGTTTAAAGATGGCGGATGGCAGCTGTCAAAAAAGCACGTGGCTGTCAAAAAGCACGTGGCTTTGTTTATCTCGCGCTAGTTAGGTTAAGTTGGTACTACTGCGGTTTAGGCCCGTCAAGATGGCAGTACTGAGGTTAGCGATGCGTTGTTGTCTGTCAAAAAGCACGTGGCTTTGTTTACAAATCTGTCGAAAAGCACGTGGCTGTCAAAAAGCACGTGGCTTTGTTTACCTCATGCTAGTGAGGTTAAGTTGGTACCACTAAGGTTAGGCCCGTCAAGATGGCAGTACTGAGGTTAGCGATGCGTTGTTGTCTGTCAAAAAGCACGTGGCTGTCAAAAAACACGTGGCTTTGTTTACCTCGCGCTAGTTAGGTTAAGTTGGCACTAGTGAGGTTTAGGCCCGTCAAGATGGCAGCAGTGAGGTTAGCGATGCGTTGTTGTCTGTCAAAAAGCACGTGGCTTTGTTTACAAATTCAAATCTCCCGCCAAAATTCAAATTTCCCGCCAAAATTCAAATTTCCCGCGGGCGGCGGCGGCGGCGGAGGAGGCGGGTGGCGGAGGATGCGGCGGAGGCGCCAGAACCATCCAATTATACTACTCTCATTGATCAATATCTACCTTACAACCCTCTGATTTGTGTTATCCCATCCTCAATACTAGATCCTTTAGTCGTTGAGTTATATTCCTTGCCCTTCCTATTTGTAGATCCGTTCCAGTATGTCATCGTAGCAAGACGCCAAGATGGATCAGTTCGGCGTGAAGCAAGGAACTTAGAATACTCTACAGGTAGGCCATTCTGGGCATGTGTGCTGCCATTGGTCAGCGGCTTGTGACGTCATCGGGAAGAATACATCTGCGGTCTGTAATATTCTCTTGCATTAAATGCTGAATGCAAAGTAATATTAATTATCGTTTCTTTTGCGCTTTCAAACTGGAATGTTTTTCTTTCTTGACTTGGAACATATATTTAAATCATGAATATGTTTAATGAATGAGAGAAAAATAGAAAATATTTATCGTAGGGCAAATTATAGAGCATAATGTATGTGCCAGCCTCATAAACCTTAGTTTGGCATGTTTTTTTGTTAATAATCATATTACAATGAATAGGTAGTTCTTAAAATTGTTTTAACATTTTTTTTCTTTACCGGACAAGACGGATGTGGATTTCGCAAGGCTATCCTTCCACTATCTGCAGGCTACCACGACTTAGCAAGGTTCCTAAACACTACGACTTAGCAGGCTACGGCGCTCAGTGGGCTGTTTTTGCCACGGTAGGTTTTAAATATCCTTCAAAAGTTGAAGTGAGCGACACTGTCACTGGCTAAAGCTTTTTTTTTAATGTTAAGGCAGGAAATGTAATCTATGGCTGTTAAGGAGATACAACCCAGAGTGGGTTCTTCTTTACTGCATTCGTCTTCATTGCTTCCCATTTGGCCTTTTTGTTCAAATGGCTCATACGAATGAGAGTCCTTGTCCTTCCATATAAGGCAATAATTTTCCTATCGACTTCGGGAAATTTCGAGTGTATAGTTGATGTTAATGTTTCCATTAGTTTGTAGCACCTTAAAATACAGTGCCCGTGGAAGGAAGCAAAAAAAACAACTTCAAACTCCATTGTCGTAGCCAACCACTCAGGGGAAGTATAAATGATAGAGATCCGGTCTTGCGCAGAGGGTAGTATCGGATCAAGACGATATATATCCTTCTTTGTTCCCAACGAACTGTCAGTGTTTTTACACTTGTAGACGACGTAACCTGCCAAGCATTTTAAAGCATCGTCTGTTACATCTTCATTGGGAATCGTTAAACTGCTTAGGTCAATATCAAGTAGCAAGTTTTCTTCACTTCTATCAAAACTCAAAACATCGGACGGGTTGTCAGTCACTTCGATGCAAAGTTCGCTGGAAAGGAAATTCTGGAATCCTTCTTCAGTTCTCAGAGGGTCAGAAAATGTAGAAAGTTGACTTCTGTCCTGAGCAACAGAGGCTCCAAGAGATAGAGGCATGTCGTTCGCGTTCCCAGTTAGTATTAAGAGTCGCATTCTGTTTTTCACTTCGAAAGGAGTGGGATTGTTATAAAATATACCGAGACCCCGAAGTCTAGAAAAATAATTTTCCAGACAGTCTGATTCAGTCTGGAAGTCAAAATGTACTTTGCCCTAATGCCTTTCACATCTCCAAGGAGTCCAATAAGGGAGTTTATGGATATTAAAAACCTTTTCTCGAACGGAAGGAGACTGCTTCTTTTCGCCAACCGCATACTCGAGCAAATGTCAAAAAATATTTTTGAAGTGTTTTCTTGACTTCGATGTTTGAGGCCATAACCACTTCTAAGAGGAGCTTTTCCGTCGTTAGGGACCCTTGAGTTCAAAACAACGAATACATCATTTATTAATGACGTTTGTGTAGAATATATTTAATTTCTGGTCATTCATTAATATATCTGGATCAGGAGCGGGTTTTGTGTTGGTTGCCTGGTCTACTTTCGGTTTCTTCGGAGATAAGGAGTCTAATACTGTTACGGCCCTTTTCCTAACTGATCTCATGTCACCGCGGTGTTCTCCCTCCGTTATAACCTAAACAGAAAAGAAAGGTATTGTGGTTTCTGAGTATGGCACTTTTTTACAATTGGCTTTACGTCGCACCGACACAGATAGGTCTTATGGCGACGATGGAATAGGAAAGGGCTAGGAGTGGGAAGGAAGTAGAAGTGGCCTTAATTAAGGTACAGCCCCAGCATTTGCCTGGTGTGAAAATGGGAAACAACGGAAAACCATCTTCACGGCTGCCGACAGTGGGATTCGAACCCACTATCTCCTGCATGCAAGCTCACAGCTGCGCGGCCCTCAACCGCACGGCCATCTCGCCCGGTATATGTTACTATTAATAACAAGCATTTCAAGTCTGAATGTAATTTCAAATTTAAAAACATCAAAATAAAAGCCGAGATTAAGGAAAGTGAATATGACTTACTGCACTAGCCTCAGTTTTATTCTTCTTCTTTTAATCCCTTTACACTCCAGGTTTGGTTTTTCCCTCGGACTCAGCGAGGGATCCCACCTCTATCACCTCAAGGGCAGTGTCCTGGAGCTTCAGACTCTGGGTCGGGGATACAACTGGGGAGAATGACCAGTACCTGGCCCAGGCGGCCTCACCTGCTATGCTGAACAGGGGCCTTGTGGAGGGATGAGAAGATTGAAAGGGACAGGCAAGGAAGAGGGAAGGAAGCGGTCGTGGCCTTATGTTAAGTACCATCCCGGCATTTGCCTGGAGGAGAATTTGGAAACCACGGAAAACCACTTCGAGGATGGCTGAGGTGAGAATGGTACACACCTCTACTCAGTTGACCTCCCGATGCTGAATGGACCCCGTCCCATTCCTCGTACCACTTTTCAAATTTCGTGGCAGAGCCGGGAATCGAACCTGGATCTCCGGGGCTGGTAGTTAATCAAGGTAACCACTACACCACAGAGGCGGACCTCAGTTTTATTTCCATGCCAATTCGGTATTTTCTAGGATGGAACAGCGTCCGATTTCAATATCTTCCGTATTGGGAGACCCAGTAAATCATTTTATTTATTTTTATTTATTGATAAATAGGGTTCCAGAGAGCAAGAGCTCTGTCAAGAGGAACAATACATAGATAATCACAACAATGGCGGATTAACGCATAAGGTCTAAAAGTGAAAGAGTAATAATAGTGGTTTTACATATACTTTAAGTATCACAATTTATCTAATGGATAGGATTATATTAAGTGGATTATCATCAGAGTAACAATACATGAGGAACAACTTTTTGACTTTTAAGATTTGGAAATGAAAATATCAGAGAAATAACTGTTACACATTTATAGTGCCTAACAGGTACTTCTTAAGCTTATTACGAAATGGCACAGTTTTAGAGATGATTGCTATGTTGTCAGGAATGCTGTTATATTCAGATATTAGTAAGTGTTGCACTCCCTTAGTGCCAAACCTTGTTGTATAATTTTGATGAACATGTAATTTATTTTTTTGCCTTGTCTTATATGAATGGATGTCAGTGACTTTAGGAAATTCAGAGTTGGTGAACATTTTGTTATGCAAGACTTTATGAATAAGAAGTGATGCGTTTAATGAGATTAATTTCTTAAGAGGTAATATATTTGTTTCAGAGTACATTTTATTTCGAGAGTATAGTTGATGAAATCCATACATAAATCTAATAACCCTGTTTTGTAAGACCTCCAAAGTATTTAAGTTATTTTGGGTTGCTTTGCCCCAGATGAAACACAAGTAAGAAAGTCGAGATTGTATCATTGTGAAATAAATTAGACGAAGAGTGTCAATTGTTAGTAGGTACTTAATCTTGCCAATGATACCAACCAAGACAGAGATTTTATTTTTTACGTTTAATATATGAGGTGTACAGGAGAGGGCACTATCAATTATTAGTCCAAGATATTTAACTTCTTTAACCCATTTCAACTTCGTAGGACAAATAATATATTTGTAGTTGCTTTAGGTCATTTTGTGATTTATCGAACATCATACAGACAGTTTTTGAGTAATTGGCTGTTAGAAGATTTTTTCTCAGCCATCCATCTAAGATATAACAGTCATGCTGGATATCTGCAACTATTTCATCTTCAGAATTTGATGAATAGAACAGTGAAGTATCATCTGCCAAAAGTGATATTTTACCCTTAAAAGAACACAGGGCTATGTCATTAATATATATAAGAAACAAAATTGGACCCAATATGGAACCTTGTGGTACACCAAAGCAGATCTTTTGTAGCTCACTTTTATTCATGCCAATCTGAACATATTGTTGTCGATTTGATAAGAAATCCTTAAACCAGAGCAGCGAGGGACCTCTCACACCTGCCTTTTCCAGTTTGTATATCATAAGTTCATGGCTAACAGTATCAAAAGCCTTTTTTAAATCAATAAACAGCCCAGCAGTCTTGTAACCTTTATCAATATAATTTTGAAGCTCAATTATAATGTCCATTAAGGCAGGATTCACCCCAGCCTTTTCTCTGAAGCCATATTGAAATCTGGAAAAATAATTGCATTTTTCGAGGTAACTAATAAGCCTAACTTTGACAACAGTTTCTAAGATTTTAGATAATTCAGGTGGTATTGAGATGGGTCGGTAGTTTCCAGGGTCGGATCTATCATTCTGTTTGTGTATAGGAACCACTCTAGAGATCTTTAATGAATCAGGGACAATGCCTTTTGCCAAAGAGCAGTTGATAAATTCAGATATTGGACCAGAGAGTGCTCGATTACAGATTTTGAGAAGTTTACTGGAAATACCATCACTAGCAACTGAGCGAGCATGTTTGAGAGAATTGATTATTGTAGACACTTCTTCTGGAGAACATGGTTCTAGGAAAAGGGAATTAGGATGATTATTGATTGTAGCAGTATGTTCAGGATGTGGAACAATATTTGAAGATAGTGTGGCAGGGACTGAGATAAATTATTATTCAGTGCATTACAAATGTCACTTTTGTCTTTAAAACATTCATTCCCTAGCTTGATACGTGTAATATTGATTGTTGACTTTGAAGGTTTACCAAGAACTTCGTTTTATGAGTTGCCAGGTGTGTTTAGTGTTGTGTAGATTGTTTTTAAATTGATTATCATAGTACGACTTCTTGAGAGTCCTTTCCAGGGTTGTAACTCTATTGCAGTAACTTTTATATTCTTCTTTAATTATACTGTTGTGTGGGTGTTTTCTCAATTTACTGTAGAGAAGTGCTTTATGCCTGCAGAGTGATGCAAGTTCTGGTGTGCACCATGCATTCAGAATGGTGTTTGCATTTTGATGATGAAATTTTCTAACTGTCGATGCATAGTCAAGACCACTTTGAATGTATCTGGTTAAAGCAGCATATGAAGCATTTATGTCCCCACCATCTACCCACTGGAATTGGTGTTGCTCAAAATATGATCTAGCCCTTTCATAATCTATATGTTTATATGAGTGTCGTTTTGGCTCACTGGGAGTAGGCCTATAATTAGATGTGTTTGAAATATCTAAACTAAAGAGCAAGAGATTATGGTCACTCATATCATCAATTATGTTATCTACAGACCAGTTATTAAGTTGTATGCTGCATAAAAAGTGGTCGATTAGTGAATTGTTCGAACTCAGTCTGGTAGGGTATATTGTGTTACAGTTTTTAAGGCCATAGCTCTGCATGAACGATTTATATTCATTAGTTAATACAGCATTTGAGAGTAAATTTATGTTAAAGTCACCAACAACAATTATATTTCTATGTTTTATTTTGTTGAGTATTATTTCTATGTCATCACATACCTGTGTCCAGTTTGAAGTGAATGGATTGTAAACAGCTATAATAATATAACTACACCCTGACTTAGAAATCTCCAGAACCAGAATATTATGATGCTTTTGGACATTATAGATGATATTACATTGCCACAATTTGTTTTTAGCGTAAATTGATACTCCCCCACCCTTAAGTGATTTTTCAGAAGGAATTCTAAAGGAATGAAATGCTTCATAACCTGGGATATTGTAAAAGTTAGACTCATCACCGTTTACAGACAACCATGTTTCGACAACAACTATAAAATCGATATTCTGAATTAACTCTATGCGATCAGCCATCATCTCTAACTTACCATTTCGTATGCTACGTGAATTGAGATACATTATTCTCAAGGTTGGAGCAATTGTTCCAAGTGAGGTAACCAAATCGCTATATTGTAAGTATGAGTTCCATTGTCTTTCTGTCATTAGTGTAGTTTAAAAGAAGAGGAAGAGAAACAAATATACATAAATATAAAACATAAGAAGGAATCTGTGACAGCTCAGTCTCGTTCATAACCATCCGAAAGAAAATGTTCTGAACATACGCTTGCGCCGAGCTACCCATGTATTTTGGAGTGCCTCATTCTTTGGGAATCGATGGTAAACTATGACCTCAGTTTTGTAACCAATATTATTACACAGAGCAACGGCACAGTTAGTTCTATTTTTACTCATTTCGCTTAAATACGTAGAACACTAAAGCAACCAATCGCCTGTTAAATGAGGAACGAAGTGTTTACACAGGCAAATTAGATTTTATAACATCGACTTTACTATTTATCACCCACAAACTCAACACAACCAAGACTTCAAAGCGAGTGGCGAGTTCAAAGCTCACTGTATCTTCCCAGTGACGTCACGTTAGTCTTGACTCGTTTGCCACCAAATGCGCGGGAAGCCGGAATACACCCCCCTGGGCGTGAAGATATAGTACCTTGTGTCCACGCGCTTACTCCCTTATACCCACATGATGTAGATTTTCACTCCTACTAGTGATCATTGTGAGATGAAGTGTTTATTATTCATCATAAATAAGTAGTTATGATTGTTGCGAAGTGTTTCATTCATAAGTATTGGACCTGGGTGTTAGCAAATACAGTAGAGACAATACGCGACACTGAGCGAGATATCGTGGGACAGCTATTGGAGCTCACTCTAGCGGATAGACCTGAATAGTACTGATTCTCTCATAAGAGCACGTGTATTTTTGTGTGAAGTTTTTGGTGTTATTTATGCGTTTTCAGTGAGTTGACATAATTAAATGGTAGTGTGTGGCATTCCTCGATATCTCCTCTCAACATGAGGGGAAAGGTGTGTACTGTGTTTGGCTGCAGTAATTATGAAGTAGAGAAAAATGCGCGGCCGTTCTTCAGGTTCCCTCGTGACAAGAACATGTAAGTAATAATGTGTTAGCATCACTGATCTCTATACATGGATCGCTGATGGCAGGTCTCCGCTGCAGGAGAAAGTACGCCAAGTTGAGCGCGCGGTTCGCCATGTTGGCGTACCCACCCTAGAGCTCTCCTTATGGGGAAGCAATGATAATATAGTCAATTTTAAATCGCAATTAATGGCGCATTGGAATAATTAAAAATATAGAGACATGTTCACTCAAAGCATAAGGACATTGGGATCACTGACATGTCATTCCGAAGTCAGAAAATCTCTGGAAGAGCAATAAAAATGAGTGTATAATAACGGCCGAAAAAAATTACTACTGCCTGAAAATGACGTGAAACTAGGGGTGTAACAATGAAAGGGTGGGGAAATGTGATCAAAACACCCTCGCCACTTGCAAGCCTATGACATTGAATAGAGTAAATTAAGGTTATGGTTTTATGACTTCGTTCCAGCTCATAAATTGTTACTCTAAATAACTATTATAGACCTCTTTAATTAAATTAAATTCAGCTAGCAGAGCAACATTGATGGCCATCATCATACAAATGTAACACCCCTTAAAAGAGCCCCAAATACCACAAACATTATAATGGGATAGCCTAAAACACCCACCACAATTTCCCTTATCCCACTACTCCAGTGTCTAAAACTCATAATTATTACTGATGTAATAAGGCCTAGAACTCCTCCATATTTCATTCTCTAAGATTATCACGTCAATTATTTCAGCTAAACCGTCAGATTAATGATGACAAATAAATAAAAATGAGTAAATCCTTACTTGCAGTAAATGTTCACGAAAATTGAAAACAGTTGGCTGTGCATCACTTCTAAGGCGTACAGTTTGTCCAGTTCTATCAAAAACAGTCTTCCTCAGAGTGATCCGACCAGAGAACAGCTGTTTTAGAAGGCTCCCAATTCTCCCGCCTGATACTCCTAATCCATGATCTTAGAAGTTTGGGTCTCGAGAAAGGAAACCTACAAAAATTAATTGCCATTTTGCTCCCAGAATATGCGAAATGAGATACAATAAACCTAAAACTCAAAACACTACCCTAGGAAGATTATTATGTATAGTATAAAAGTCACCATCCGTGGTGTAGTGGTTAGTGTGATTAGCTGCCACCCCCGGAGGCCTGGGTTCGATTCCCGGCTCTGCCACGAAATTTGAAAAGTGCTACGAGGGCTGGAATGGGGTCCACTCGGCCTCAGGAGGTCAACTGAGTAGAGATAGGTTCGATTCCCACCTCAGCCATCCTGGAAGGGGTTTTTGCGTGGTTTCGCACTTTTCCAGGCAAATATCGGGATGGTACCTAACTGAAGGCCACGGCAGCTTCCTTGTCTATCCCTTCCAATGTTCCCATTCCCCCGCAAGGCCCCTGTTCAGCATAGCAGGTGAGGCCACCTGGCCGAGATACTGGTCATCCTCCCCGATTGTATCCCCCGTCCCAGAGTGTGAGGCCCCCGGACACTGCTCTTGAGGCGGTAGAGGTGGGATCCCTCGCGGAGTTCGAGGAAAAACCGACCCCGGAGGGTAAACAGATAAAGAAGGAGGAGATAAAACGCACCGATGAAATGATTTCTCCTTCTGCTGATCGGTTCTGTTTGTACATCCATAACCTGAATACTGCGGCATGTTAAAAACCCGTACTCTTCATTCAGATTTCACATGAACACATACACATTGAAATTGAATCTTGTAATTTACAGGCATACTACAAGGCAACGAACCTAAATTCGTCAAGTACCGGTACACCATTATTTCCTTTGCAATAACACAGCACAAAACACCCGTGGAACTACAATCAAGAGGCCTGGCGTCCCTGAACTAAGCATAAACAAAGCAAGCGCGCTCCTCGTGGTCTACTGCACCGTGCGCTCGCTGCCATCTTACCACGCCTGTCATTTTCTATTCGGCTTACTGCTACCCAAGCTACCAGCCATCCAGGTATAGAGATCAGTGGTTAGCATATATATTCTTCCAGTGACAGAGATTTTTATAGTACTTCATAATCTTCTGATCTGCTCGACCCATATTTTAACTGGCATAAAATGTAATACGCATATTTTATTATATAGTGCAGCAGTTAACCTTCAATACCGATGTGTTGTTGGAGGTGTGATCTGTGGGTTTTAAAATGACACAGAAGTGATTTGGGTAAGGTGTACAAGAAATAACGGACGTTACGCTTATATAAGAATTATAAGATCTGTTCAGATCATTTCCAGGCCAGCGACTTTAAAAATCCTCTACTATACAGCCAAGGGTATGTTACATTTTTACTCCAATTGTACGTAAATATTCCTCAAAGCATCACTATCGACAACGTTTTCATACTTTTCTTTTCTTTCTTTAATCCCTCTTCTCAGATTAAAGCCGGAATTTTATAGATTTTCTTTCTGTTAGTAGGCTTCATGTTAAGAGGTGAATTGTCCAGCTTTTAAATGTTAATACATTGTATCATGTGTGTAAGGAATGTGCAGATATTTTTATTGACAAGTGTCTTAATGTGATCATACAATGTTTTTTAAATGAGAAAAAACAAATCCAACCGTAAAAGTTCAGGCAGGAATGCTAAAGCTAAAAAAGTAATGCATAAATGAAAGATCATGCCATTTCACAGCAGCCCATTTCATATCTTGTTTATGTGTCTAATTTCAGTCTTTGAATAATAACCTTTTAAATAATTCTTCATTCATTTATCCAGAATTGATTTAGCAACTTCGAAGTTAATATCTCAATAATACTTTCTTTCTAGATGTAATTTATTTATCCATTTCCGTATATACATTTCCATTGATATTTGAATTCAGCGCGATTTGTTCAGGTCAAGTCACTAGGAGCGCAACCGTCGAATTGTCTCCCATTTTAACAAGGCGAAATCCGTATGTGTCGCGTATTGTCTCTACTGTATTTGGTGTTAGTTAAATACCGAGCCCAATCAAATATCAAGATGTAGAAGAAGAAGTTTGACACTTTAGCGGGAAGACTTTACAGTACTTTTGTCTGTTGCATCTTTTGCGTTGTATGTCACAATCAGTGATTGGGTAAAACCGATCAGCGAAGCCCTTTAAATTATTAAGTAGCAGAAAAAAGCTTGTCTATCATCTAAGAAACCCTACTTATGCGTGTGGTAAAATAATAATATAACCTAGTATGGAGGTTTAGGTTAATGGTCGGAATACCTTTCACATCTTGCGAGTGCACACTGGATGTTGAGAAGGATGTTCACTTCGCTTGTTTGTTCGTGGTTTGACAGTTGAGCTTGAAGACTTCATCGTAACCCAGCGTGGGGATTAAGGAAAATAAGTAGTAAACAGCGTAGTAATACAGCCTGTTCGGTTTTGTGTGAGACAATGAATGTTTATGTGTGACGTGATGTATATGGAAAACAAGTAATTTCTTTTTTCTGTTTGGTGTCTGTCAGTCTTCGTTATGGCATATGATATTTTAGACCTTTTCGACTCGGGCCGTATGGTGACAGTATGTGCCCCAATGGTTCGCTACAGCAAGTAAGTGATATTACTGTAAATAAAATTTTTTTGTAACTTACTGTATTGGGTACGATTCGCAATGTCAAAGTGAAAAATACGGGAAACGTATCAAGATTAAAAGCATTATTGTTGTTGCTAACTAGCAGAATGAAAATTGTTTTAAGGGTTTAAGCATGAGCTAGTAGCTATGGAGCTTAGAATGGTTGGTGGCTTAGAGAATGAGTCTGGGAGTCAACTACAGTCATAATAGGCCTATGCATTCTAGGAGATAAAATTGGTGTTGTATCGTTGAGGATAAGTGCACTTTGTGGTGTTAGCACCTTGATACCGGTCGTGCTGTAATTACGACTATGAGCCGTGGTACTAGGCCTAACCCTCACGCGGTGCACTTTATAACTACGTGTATGTGCAAAGCTTTGTCTTCCCTCCCCTCCTGTTTGGCTGTAAAGTGTTACCTTATTATTTTCATTCATGCAATAAATTGTGATCAAATTGACACAGAATACCTTTGCAGGAATACTTTTGCAGTATTTGAGATATTTTATTGTTACTAAAAGCTTTGAGGAAAGAATTCGTTGAACATACAGTATATGATTGAGTGAAATATGTAATTAGAACTTGTTGAAATTTAATTTTCTTCCTATTTACAACATAATGTAGAAATACTGTTGCACTTTGTACATCGGTTGAGCCTGTCATCTCATTTTATAGGTTATTGTGTCCAGCTCTTTGGCTGAATGGTCAGCGTACTGGCCTTGAGTTCAGTCGGCCCTGTGTTCTACTCCCAGCTGAGGGATTGGGTGTTTGTGTTCACGGCCTCTCTCTCTGGCTGACCTTGAAGTTATGTAACAGCAACAGTACCTCCCAGCTACCTGCGAAGTGATGCACATGTTCCAGATGTTTCAGCAGGCCCCCCCACCCGTAAGCCAGAGGGACAGGAGGCTATTTAAAGGTGCGGCACAACTACTACTCTTGTAGTTTATTTTTGCTGCCTGAGGAGACTGATTACCTCAGATCGGGTAGGGGTGTTTCAGTCGCCTTGCCTATCAATACTACAATGTATTTAAAGCGTCGGCAGACTGTACGGAAGGTACATAAAACAACATGGTTCAACCAGGAAAAGAACTAAATAAGGTGACGCTTCCGTACCCAGTGGGCATAATTAGGAAAGAGAAAAAGCATATGAAAATGATGTACAGTAAGTAGTAGGAGGAGAGATCCTTCCAGCGTAATAGCGACCATTTGCTGCGTTCCTATCTGCCAGCCCAGTTTTGTGTTGTCTTCAGTAGAGCTTGCATCGTGTCCAAGCACATTGCGCATTCCACATTCAGTAAAAGTACATTGCCATGGGGCGTGTGTGTGTGCATTCCACATTCAGTAAAAGTACATTGCCATGGGGCGTGTGTTGAGTCGCTTTTTGTCGTGATACTGTAGGCCTGTTGGCCGCATTCGTGGCTCTAACTTTGCTTGCCCCAGCCCAATGGTCTTGTCAACACTAGCCAAACCTAACCAATACAGACCAATAGTTTTGTTACTAGCTGGACCTAACCAATCCAGAACAATGGTTTTGTCACTAGCCTGACCCAACCGATCCAGACCTGGTTTTGTCACTAGTCTAACCTAACCACTCCACACCATTGGTTTTGTCATTAGACGGACCTAACCAGACCTGACCAATAGTATTGTCACAGCATATTAGAGGCCTGTGGGCTGTTTTGTGGCTCTAACATGGGGTCTTGCGCCCTCATACACTTTTCCTTGCACGCTGATGTTGGCAAGCCTGGTGAGTGCTACGTGACGTCCGAGTTATACCACATTGGATCTCTAAGTTTTGTTTTGCTCACTGGGTTAGGAAGTTATACCTTAAATAATTATTCAGCAGGTTGTAGAAGCTGAACACCCAGGCTGTTCTTGTTTACATTTCTCCTAGCCTCCGCATTTTTCCAGTTGTACAATCCTCACGACTTGTAAGTTACAAAGGGCATTGGTAGCTACTGTCCATCCTTTGACGCAATGGCGGGAAGAAAAAACCATGTGCAGGTCACCCAAATGCAGAACAAATTGTCAGTGTGGTGTATGACCTCATGGGTCCATGCATATTCTGTTTTATGTAGTTTTGATCTTAAGGCTGATTTTTTAAAAAAAAATTTTTATTTTTATTTTTTTAGCACGTGTTGCAATGTAATTCTGGTAATAAAATACCTCTTTCAGCAAAGTTGCGCTTGCCTATAGCGTAATTTTGTGTGTGTAACCCTTTTCTAACACCCTGAGGTTTGAATTTCAAGACTAATTGCTTAATAAATTATTGGCAAACGAGTGAAACCATGATGCGAATTGACCACTCCATGTGTCAGATGGTTTTGTTGGAATGAATAATTTTGATTGTCACGTTGTAACCCCTTTTTACTCCTCGCAGGGGTTGAATTTCTAAACCCTGCCTTTTTTGTTTTGTTTCTATGGTGTTGTTTTTATAAATCCTTGGAAACAAGGACAACTATGAAGAATTTTAACATCACACTGCTACATGAAATTCTTTTGGAGAATGAATATATTTCACTAAAAACATCTTGTTCCAAGCTCTCTACACCCATTTAATTTCTTTTGTGGTGCTTGTCTTGACAGTCTTTCTTAATTCATCCACTTTACATGACCAGACCATCTCAATCTGTTCTATTCCACTTTGTCGTTTAGGATGTGCAGATTTAGCTCTTTTCGTATGTCTTCATTTCTCACGGTATCCCTCCTTGTCTTCTGTACCATACTCCCCAGGAATTTTGTTTCGTCTGCCTGTACTCTACTCTCATCTCTTTTGAGTCATTGTCAAGATTTCTGCTGCATGTGTCATTACAAGTAAGTAATATCCCTTGTACATTACTTCCTTAGCCTTCATTGGTACCACATCTTTATTCCATATTAACCTCCGTACCTGGTGGTAAAAGGCACTCCCTATTTGTATCCTCCTACAGATTTCCGTATCTAGTCGGCCATTTTCTATCCGTTCACTTCCCAAGTATTTAAAGTGTTCTACTATTTCCAGTTCCTTATCTTAAGTTTTGAATGCTCATTTTTCTTATCTTACTATACTCATCACCATTGTCTTGCTCTTCTCCATGTTAATTCTCAGTCCCCATTGTTAAATCCTTCTGTTCAGTATATTCAGCTATTGTTGTACCTCCTGATTTTCTCCGCAGATCACATCATCATCCGCAAACAACATTACGTTCATTTCTTCCTCTATATCACCTTCCCTTGCAGCATTTACTATGTCATCCATCACCGTTATGAACAGAATTGTAGGTAACACACTGCCTTGTTTATACCATTGTGAATTCCAAACCATTTTGATCTACTCACTGTTTTCTTCACTCAGCTGGAACAGTTATCATATATATTGCTTTTTTCATTGTTATTATCTCCTTGCCAATGTCCCTGTGTGTCAGGCTTTCCCAAGTTTGTGTTATGGGGATGCTTTTTCTAAGTCTATAAGAGCCATTACTATATCCTTCCCATATTCCCAACTCTTTTCCATGATCTCTCAATATGAAAATGGGATCCACAGTTGACGTTCCACTTCTGAATCTAAACTGTTCTTCTTATAACTGACTTTCCACCTTTTCTCTAATTTTTCTTTCCAATATCCTTTCCATTATCTTGGCAACATGCAGATGATGGTGATTCCTCAGTAACTACCACTCATCTTCTTATCTCCTTTCTTGAATGTTGGTACTGTATTATAATCCCCTTTTCCCATCCCTGGGGCATTTTTTTTTTCTCTCTCCATATACACTTGAGAACTTCTATAAGTCCACTGGAGTCCATGCTGTACAGTTATGTTTTAAAACCATTTCTCATTTAAAATCTAAGGCTTAAATGAACAAACATAGTGTGACATTTCAACTTTGTATGTTGAACAGACAGAAGAATGATTATCTGGTTTTAAGGGCTTATCACTGTTTAACCCCCTTTGAGGTAGAATGTTATGAAATCCTTTCTCATTTAACACATCTGGTACACAAAAGAACAATCATCCGGGAGATAGTAGGTTCGAATCCCACTATTGGCAGCCCTGAAGATGGTTTTCCGTGGTTTCCCATTTTCACACCAGGCCACGGCCGCTTCCTTCCAACTCCTAGGCCTTTCCTGTCCCATCGTCGCCATAAGACCTATCTGTGTTGGTGCGACGTAAAGCCCCTAGCAAAAAAAAAAAAGAACAATCTTCATATGAAATTTCAACATTGTACGTCAAGGAGCTTTGGAGAAATGAAAACTTTTTAACCTAGTCATTTAACAGCTTACCAATTCACATGAGGTTTTTTTGGCAACGATTGGGTAAGAAAAGGCTAGCCCTGAGAAGGAAGTGACTCTGGTCTCAAGGTACAGTCTGTTGTGAAAATTGGAAACCATCTTGAGGCTGTTGATGCTGGGGTTCAAACCCAACATATCCCAAATGGAAGCTAACAGCTACTCGGAAAATTAATATACGTGTAATGCCGTCTAGCCCCTATTCAAACCTGTTACGAGCTGAATACTTGAAAATTACTTATTTAACATCTAAGACCAAAGAGGCCGTAGTTCCAGGGGGTGATCGTGGCTGTTTCATGAATCGCTCTCCTGTTACTGGGCAAGCCTCCAGGAGATATTCACTCTTTATGGCTTGAATCCTCAGTGATGGTGATTTAGTTCCTTCACTGCCTCCTTCCTCAGGGCTGTTATCAATGCCCCCCATAAATTATGCTCCCCGATAAGCACCAGCCTTTGATGGATATCAGCATCATGGAGCCCATTTGTTGTTGTTGTTGTTGTTGTTGTTTGAGTCATCAGTCCATAGACTGGTTTGATGCAGCTTCCATGCCACCCTATCCTGTGCTAACCTTTTCATTTCTACGTAACTATTGCATCCTACACCTGCTCTAATCTGCCTGTCATATTCATACCTTGGTCTACCCCTACTGTTCTTACCACCTACACTTCCTTCAAAAACCAAATGAACAAGTCCTGGGTGTCTTAAGATGTGTCCTGTCATTCTATCTCTTCTTCTCGTCAAATTTAGCCAAATCGATCTTCTCTCGCCAATTCGATTCATTATCTCTTTATTCGTGATCCGATCTATCCATCTCACCTTCAGCATTCTTCTGTAACACCACATTTCAAAAGCTTCTATTCTCTTTCTTTCTGAGCTAGTTATCGTCCATGTTTCACTTCCATACAATGCCACGCTCCACACGAAAGTCTTCAAAAACATCTTTCTAATTCCGATATCAATGTTTGAATTGAGCAAATTTCTCTTCTTAAGAAAGCTCTTCCTTGCTTGTGCTAATCTGCATTTTATGTCCTCCTTACTTCTGCCATTGCTAGTTATTTTACTACCCAAGTAACAATATTAATTTACTTCCATTAAGACTTAATTCCCAAATTTAATATTTTCTGCATCACCTGCCTTCGTTCGACTGCACTCCATTACTTTTGTTTTGACCTTATTTATTTTCATCTTGTACTCCTTACCCAAGACTTCGTCCATACCATTCAGCAGCTTCTCAAGATCTTCTGCAGTCTCAGATAAAATATCAATATCATCGGCAAATCTCAAGGTTTTGATTTCCTCTCCTTGGACTGTGATTCCCTTTCCAAATTCCTCTTTGATTTCCTTTACTGCCTATTCTATGTAAACATTGAAAAGGAGGGGGGACAAACTGCAGCCTTGTTTCACTCCTTTCTGGATTGCTGCTTCTTTTTCAAGGCCCTCGATTCTTATTACTGCAGACTGATTTTTATAAAGATTGTAGATAATTTTTCGTTCTCAGTATCTGATCCCAATCACTTTCAGAATCGTAAATAGCTTGGTCCAATCAACATTATCGGATGCCTGTTCTAGATCTACGAATGCCATGTACATGGGTTTGTCCTTCTTGATTCGATCCTCTAAGTAAGATCAGACATAAAGTCAGGATTGCTTCACGTGTTCCTACATTTCTTTTGAAGCCAAATTGATCTTCTCCCAACTCAGCTTCAACTTGTTTTTCCATTCTTCTGTAAATAATACGTGTTAAAATTTTGCAGGCATGAGATACTAAACTAATGGTGCGGTAGTTTTCACACCTGTCAGCACCGGCTTTCTTGGGCTTAGGTATAACAACATTCTGCCAAAAATCAGATGGGACTTCTCCTGTCTCATACATCTTACATACTAAATGGAATAACCTTGCCATGCTGGTTTCTCCTAAGACAGTCAGTAATTCAGAGGGAATGTCATCAATTCCAGGTGCCTTGTTCCTATTTAGGTCGCTCACAGCTCTGTCAAACTCTGACCTCAAAATTGGGTCTCCCATTTCATCAGCATCAACGGCCTCTTCTTGTTCCAGAACCAAATTATCTACATCTTTACCTTGATACAACTGTTGGATATGTTCCTGCCATCATTTTGCTTTGTCTCCTTTCCCTAGAAGTGGCTTTCCATCTGAGCTCTTAATATTCATACACCTAGATTTCCTTTCTCCAAAGGTTTCCTTGATTTTCCTGTATGCAGCATCTACCTTTCCTAGAACCATACAACCTTCGACATCCTTGCACTTTTCCTTCAGCCATTCTTCCTTAGCTACCTTGCACTTTGTATCCACTTCATTATTTAATCGTCTGTATTCTTTTCTGCCCTCTTCATTTCTAGCATTCTTGTATTTTTGTCGTTCATCAATCAGGTCTAGTATCTCCTGAGTTATCCATTGATTCTTAGTTGATATTTTCTTCCTTCCTAACATTTCTTCAGCAGCCCTACTGACTTCATTTTTCATGACTATCCACTCTTCCTCTATTATGTTTCCTTCAGCCTTTTTATTTAGTCCTTGTGCAACATGTTCCTTGAAACAATCTCTCACACTCTTTTTCTTTCAGCTTGTCTACATCCCATCTTTTTGCATTCTTTCCTTTCTTCAATTTCTTCAGCTTCAGATGGCATTTCATGACCAATAAGTTGTGGTCAGAGTCCACGTCTGCTCCTGGGAAAGTTTTGCAATCCAACACCTGGTTTCTGAATCTCTGCCTAATCATAATGCAGTCTATTTGATACCTTCCAGTGTCTCCAGGTCTCGTCCACGTATACAGCCATCGTTTGTGGTGTTTGAACCAAGTATTGGCAAGGACTAAATTATGACCAGTGCAGAATTCAACCAGCCGACTTCCTCTTTCATTCCTTTGTCCCAATCCGAATTCTTCTACTGTATTACCTTCTCTTCCTTGGCCTACCTCTGCATTCCAGTCTCCCATCACAATTGGATTCTCATCACCTTTTACATATTGTATTAAATCTTCTATCTCTTCATCTACTCTTTTGATTTCTTCAGCATAACTAGTATGCATATAGACCTGCACTATTTTGGTGGGCATTGGTTTGGTGTCTGTCTTGACGACAATAATTCTTTTAATATGCTGGTCGTAGTAGCTTACCCACTGCCCTATTTTCTTATTATTAAACCAACTCCTGCATTTCCCCTGTTTGATTTTGTGTTGATAATTCGGTAGTCACCTGACCAAAAATCCTGTTTTTCCTGCCAACGTACTTCACTTATACCAACTACATCTAACTTTAGTCTATCCATCTCCCTTTTCAGATTCTTTAATCTACCACAATGATTCAAACTTCTAACATTCCACGCTCCGACTCGCAGAATGTCAGTATCCATCTTCCTGATGATCGCCCCTCTCGTGTAGTCCCCAACCAGAGATCCGAATGGGGGACTAGTTTACCTCTGGAATATTTTACCTGGGAGGAAGCCATCATCAGTACATCATTCATACAGAGAGAGCTGAATGTCCTCGGGAGTTAGTTACGGCTGTAGTTTGCCGTTGCTTTCAGCCGTGTAGCAGTATTAGCACACCTAAGCCATGTTGAGTATTATTACAAGGTCATATCAGTCAGTTATCTAGACTGCCGCCTTTGCAACTTCCGAAAGGCTGCTACCCCCCTTTTGATGATTCACGATATCCTACAGATAAGAAGACTGTCCTTTCTTAATTAATATACATAAGCACAATAGCATCATCATCGTTGAATCTATTTATCCCAGGTTATTACTGCATTTAAAACAAACCCAGTCACACAAACAACTTCACCATGTAATTTAAACAATTTCTGTGGACTAGATGCAAGACAAATGCCATGTCCAATCAATAAAAAATATAAAAAATAAAAATATATTAAAAAACAACCACCAAGCACTGAACACCTGGCCTACAAATTCATCTAGCAATCATCCGCTCTGTGCCCAACAACACATTATCTCCAGATTACCTATAAAACACTACACAAAGTGTGCATTTCCTCGAAGAGGAATAATCCAGTGTTACTTACAAAAGAACACTGTGGCATCTTCCACCAACCACTCATCGGGAACGTGAATTAGCTAGTAATGCACTCGTCATTACCCTGTATCAGTATGGCAATGCATGCATAAAGAACTCTTACAGCAAAGACTTCATAGTGGTAATCGTCATAACATATCCACAAAGATGCACACAAGATGCTGTCAGTTGGAGCAATTATTTTATTCACATCTACTTACAAATTAAACGCACACATAACCTTAATCACTGCTGTCACAAACAAAAAGACCTTGGGTGAGTGAATATTGTTTTCAAGTTATATCCATTTATCGCACTTTCGTCAAATAGCCCCCCTATATCGTGATACAATTTCCACACTTTGTCACATTCTCTTTGTCCTCACCATTTAACTGTCCACAGACTAACTCAGTCACACAGCCCTCCTGTTGGCGCTGTCGAAGTCCACAGTTCACAGCCCGGCGATTCCATCGGGTTCGGTCGACGGTGTCATCGTTCTTGGTGATGGTGATCCACAGGTCCTCACGTGGAATTCGAAGCTCCGCTGGCTTTCCCCTCATTCGTACCTTTGTGTTCTGTCAGGTGGCACCCTCGTTTGGAGGTTGTTGATTTGGACCTCATTGGTTCTCCGTCACCTACAGGGAGTCTCACTGGCTGTGCCATTGCCATCACTGCGTCCATATCCTGGGACAGCGCCTGAGCCTCCCCATAGTTCTGCTCCACGCTGAACATCCTCCCTGGACAGTTCACGTTGCCGTGGAGCTTACTGCAGCTGTCGAGCGCCTTGCTCTCGATGTCATACTGGTACGGCCCATTCACCGTACGTCGTCTGGTTGTTCGGTCTCGGCATCAAATACCCACGGCGTTCTATTGGTGCGCTGAGTCCTCTCCTGCAGCTGAATTCGGTAGTTGGCTCTCGGTTTGTGGACACTGCCGCGCCCGCTGAATTCTCCCACAACTTCCTTGCAGGTCGAACATGGCTGCGGGCTGTGTCGTACTTCCATCTCCAGCCCACGAAGTCCTACAATCGGGTATTCGGCTCCCTCTTCTGACGTCAATCCGGTCTTGAACAGGGTCCCGATTTTCTCCTAGATTTTTCCAAACTGGGCCTTGATGTTTCCCTTGAGTTTTCCGAACTGGGCCTCGATGTTCTGCTCAGTGTTTTTAGCCAAGGAAATTAACTGTTTAAACGTCATCACGGTCCTCTGGTCGGCCTTCATTTTCGATTCCAGTAGATTCTAAGATTCCTGTCACGGTCGCCAGTTAACATATCCACAAAGACGCACACAAGATGCTGTCAGTATCTTATGTATAGACAAGAAGAGGTTCCCCCTTATCAATACAATTTTATTGTAAGAATTAGCTGACGGGTCCAGTTTCGACTTTAAACAGTCATCATCAGCTGAACATGAATACCTTTACATATGTGTCAAGCATTAGTTGGTATTGCCTTTTCTAAAGGGAGAAGTAATAGGGAAGCATCATGTCCAAATTGGGCATATTAAGTGTAAAATGATTATACATTATAATTTTGGCATTCAGGTACTTGGGTATAAAGCTATCTCCTTCAGGACTAGAATTTGTCTATGAAACCTAACTTAAGCTTAAATCTAAATTACAAATACATTAAACACATTAAAATACACAGTACATGTTAAAATCCTTTAAAATAATGGATATAAAACATTTCATGGAATTGAAGTATGTGTCTTGCATGTATCTTCATTCTCGTTTTGAGTCCAATGTTATAAATAATTCAGTGCTTGCGTTCATAGGCAATGTTTTGTTCTCATTAGGAAGTCTTATTGTTTATTAAAATGATGTCTCCACTTATATGTGTGGTGAAAAGCTTCTATTGTTAACAAAATCCAAATTATATAGACAGAGGTACGTATGTGCAGCTGTGAGTGGAATATTATCTTTGAGTATTGGAAGAAGATGTGGTCTTGGTCATCCGTAAGTATTTCTAGATGCGGAGTTGTAGTGGTGGCTGCTTCCTCATCTATAATTGTGTGCTGATATATATTTATCTGTGGAAGACAAAAATAAAGTGAGAGTAGAGAGTTATAAGGTGAAGGAATGCCTATATGTGTGTGTTAATGTGAATGTGTACTTACTATTGCATTCATGGCTGAGTTGCGTTGGATCTGAAAGCTTGGCGTGTTCTTCTACGCGTTTTCTTTAGGTTTGTGTCTGCTGCTGCGAGAGGAGTGGATAGAGGGGTAGGGAGAGTTGCTGTTGTGTGGGTAGGGGTGGAGCTGGGCGTGTTGTTCGACGGTGCTATGGCGCGTGTTATGTTCTGTTTATTGATTATTTTTAGATAGTCTTTTTTTTAAGGCGGGGATGTCTTTAATGAAAATAGTGTTCGTTTTTTCTGTAATTTCATTTAGATTGTAATTGGGATTGACGTATTGGTCTAACAATATGTAATATATGTAATATAACAGAAGAGTTTTACATATTGTTAGAAGCCGTGAAGCTGCCCTAGGCCTTTAGTTTAGTGTGGAAACACGATTAGTCTGGACTGGTTCTTGCCGTGCGGACGGTTAGGATAGGACCTGGACAAGACCAATGGTCGAGGTTGGTAACGGATTATGATTAACATTATTCATGGGAACGAGATCATGTGCCACTTCACATTGGCCAATAGGAATGCAAGTAGCTACTTCAGAAATGAAAATGGCGTGTAAGAATCTTCATTAGGTTATAAAAGTAAATATACTTCTTCGGACGGGATGGTGGGTTCCTGGACATCGAAATGAACACATCTCTCCTCTGAGATGCTCTCCAAGTAAGATTTCATTAATTTCCACTTAATATAACATTGCAAATAAGATGACAGCCGAGCTGAAGTAATACCCATTTTTCATTGTTGCAATGAGAGATTCGTGCAGGAGTGGTGCAAATGGAAGATCTGTCTGATTCAAATCTCCAACAAGTGATAATAAAATGACAACTTAGCCTTAAGAAGCTTATCTTTAAGTGAAGTTGATACTATTTTGAAGCTGTTACAGTTTGGGATTTTCTTGTCTCTGTTCCTTCCACATATTTGTCAACATTAGGTAGGATATCTATAGCACGCTTAATGACTTTCGAATTTTCAAGCTATTTTATAGCACAATGTTTGAAAGGAAATACGTTTGAACCTGAATAATGTGTATAGTCAGCATGCCTTGCAGGAACATAGGAAAAAAAAAAGAAGTGAAGAGCATGAAGAAACTGCAATATTCCACTGGGTTTCTTTTACTGACATTTTATATGAATTGTGTACAGTATGCAAGCCACAAGATCCAATGTTCACCGAAATAGGAGCATCTGATATAGTGAAGGAACTTTTTATTAACATTTGGACCATCCATTGAAATTTGTAAGAGTTTTTTTAGATTGATTCCTTGCAGTGCTCGCAAAAAGCCATTTAACAAATCTGAGGAGGTAGAGTTACCAATACCTCATTAATATCAGGATTGGAACAACGAACTACAAGATCCATTCGGCCCATCTGAGAAACTTTATTCAGTGACTCGTCAAAACCAACGGTGAAATGAGTTCACTTACTACACATTTAAATTTAAGAATTTCATTTTTAACCCTCCAGTACTCGCGCAGAGTTTTCTCACACCATTGCTCGCGCGGGGTAAAATATTGCCCCATTCTTTCATGTATAGTACGCACACCTTTTAGTGATACATGCACATCCTACGTCTACGGCCCCCTTTGTTATATTGTAGAAAGTGTTTATAATCGGCTTCATTTGACCTCCAGTTCTCTCAGTGCGCGAGCACTGGAGGGTTAAGTCCGTATTGAAGCGAGAATAACAAATAAGTAAAATTTAAAATCCACCTTTTCAATATTAATATTAAACTAAACAAGTTATAACATTTACTTGGAACTAGTTTCGACGCTGGTGAATGTCAACTTCAGCCAAATATGAGAACAGGCAATCGTAAATAAACGTATCATCATTATATCAGTGCACATATAAACACCCTTAATATGGGACTTATGATGCCCCTAAAAGTATCTGGAGAAAACTTCAAATTATCATAATTTCAAAATCTTGAAGTCACGATTACATTTGATTAAAGTATATGCTGCTTCGCACTGGGTGTGATCCTGAGGTTGACCGTCCAGATCGTCAGGGGCTAGTTGCTCGATCTCGGCGGTGAATTCCTGCAGCATCTCATTGTCATGTTCGGTCCCCTTTCTAAGCTGAACATGGTAGACTGCTGCACGGTGGTGGTCACCATAGTGCCCATCGAGCGCTTGCACAATTTCCTCATAAGTGGCACCCAGTTGGAGGCTGTGTAATGTCTCCACTTCTCACCCATATAGCCCACCGATCAAGTATACAGCCCTCTCTTTGAACATCCATCTGTTCTGCATGCAGTCAGTCTTGAACAGGTTTTTTTTTTTACGAAGCTGAAGCCGCCATCACTGCTCATGGGCTTAGTATGGGTCTCTGTCTTCCATGCAAGGCACTCGCTTCCTCCCTCAGGTCTCAGAACTCTGGATTCCGCAAGCAACGCACAGTTCGTGTGCTGGGAGAGCTGTGATAAGCGGGCAACCAGGAATTAATATTATGAAGATGGGAGTAATAAACGTTATGACCCTGTCAGCAAAATCGGAACAGTTGACTGATTTTATGAAAAAAGAGAATGTTGCAATGATGGATTCTGAGTGTGGTCAAGTGGAGGGGAAAGGGATTGGAAGAGGATGAGTGGAGAATAGTGATGGGCAACGCTCTCTCTCGAGACTCTCGCAGGAATTTCAAGACCGATTCACCTGTACTGTGATCTGTGCAACGTCCCAGTAATTCAAAGTGTAAGCTTGATAGTTCATCATAAGCAATTTTTGTGTGAAATAATGTTCTCATATGAAAACGTCTTGAGGTGATAAATTTTGTCAAAAGCCTGAAAAAGTACTGTATGTTCAATTCTGAACACCTTAATACCATTAACAAAAGTGAAAACAGAATGCCAGTCTTGAACTCTTCACGACTTACTTGAGGAAGACATCTTAGCTGAATAATGCTGTATAATTTGTAAATAACTGTATATAGGATGTACACCTACCTGGATACTTGAGGCGTGTCTTATTCGAACGTAAGATGGGGCAAAATTTGCTTTGCTGCATGTGCAACCGCCATTACACATGAGTGGAATGTGTAATCTAAAATGCCTGAGTTTGCTCTATTTCTTTAGACAGGGATGATGGGCAACGCTCTTGAGACTGATTCTCCTGTGCTCTGCGACATTTCAGTAACTACGAGTGTAATCTTGATAGTATATCATCAGCAGTTCTCATATGGAAACATGTGTGTCGATAAATTTTGTCAAGAGCCTAGGAAAGTATGCATATTGAACTAAGAGCCCCTTAATACCATTAACGAATGTGAAAACAGAATATCATCTTAAACAGTTCACAAGGTATTTCAGGTGGACATCTTAGCTGAATAACCCTTATAATTTGTGAATAACTGTGGATAAGATGTACACCTACCTGGACACCTCGCAACTGTTGTCGACAGGGTAGCTTCTTGTGATGCAGACTGGACTGGAGGTGTTCTGTGACGATTTCACTTCATTGATATGATGTGCTTTTAAGTGCTGGATCATCCTAGAAGTATTTCTGCCGATGTATTTTACTTCTTTTAAACAAACAACACAGCTGGCTATGCTATGTGGCATCTCTTCAAAAATAATAGACATCCACAACTTACGTTGCATTTCGGACATCGTCTAAAAGTTATTGCGTAAAATTAGACACAGTTACGCATTGCACCGTCATATACAGAAGTACCTAATTATAACGCAAATACTCTATAACATTGTAAGGAATTATTTCCTTCGTCACCAAAATATCGGTAAACACAAGCAGTGGTTATATGATATTGAATGTGGGGTCTGATAACAATGTACACCTACCTGTGGAAAGAATTGGAGCAAACTCAGGCATTTTGGATTACACGTTCCACTCATGCGTAATGGTGACTGCTATGCAGCAAGGCGCATGTTGCCAAGTCTCGAGTTAGAATAATGCATGCCTCTAGTATCCAGTTAAGGGTACCTACAGTAGCTGTCAGTTTCTATACTTAGTCTACTCATTCATGTACTTACCACTGCATACAGTTATTATAATTATGTTATGAAAATGAAAACCTACAACCTGTTTTCCAGTCTGACCGGGTCAAGGATGTAATGAATGTATCATATATAGACTATTAGTACAATGGGTAGAGCCCTGCACGGATGTGGATATCCGCGAAGTTAGTGTCTTGGCGGATACAAACTGTAAGCCAGTGTGGGTAATTTTGCTGATTATTTCTAAATAATGTTTATGGTTCATGTTTGTGGGTTACTGTAGTCACGTCCTAGTTCGTGAACCATGGGCAACGGCTGAGTGGCCTAGTAAGTGGTCCTGAGAGTCGGGATACCAGTTGCTATGGAATAGGAGTGGGCATCTCGGACATATTCTGAGTCATGGACTTCCTTGTGCTCAGGCGGCTAGGACTATACAATTCACCGGTGGTCCATAACCCGTTAGAGGAGAGATCCTCACTTGGACTATGTGCAAGTAGGGTAGCATCCTGCTTCATGAATTTACCGAGCTCAGAACATTTTAAGCAAGCCTCGGACCTATGGGAGTAATGGAGTCCCACTCCCATTTGACAGGCGAGGGACTCCTTGGAAACAACTTTGCGAACGAAATGGAATTCGATAGGGAGCTATCTATATTAATGGGGCTTATGGAAGAAAGAAGGTAGAACTGGCTGAGTCAGCAAAGAGGATGCATCTGGATGTGCTAGGAGTAAGAGATATTCGGGTAAGGGGAGATAACGAGGAAGAGATAGGAGATTATAAAGTGTACTTGACGGGTGTTAGAAAGGGAAGGGCAGAGTCTGGGGTAGGGCTCTTTATCAGGAATACCATTGCACGCAACATTTTTTTCTGATAGGGACGTAAATGAGCGAATGATGTAGGTAGCTTTGTGAGTTGGAGGAATTAGGACAAGAATAGTGTCCGTGTATTCACCATGTGAGGGTGCAGATGAGGATGAAGTTGACAAGTTTCATGAATCATTGAGTGACATCGTGGTCAGGGTCAGCAGCAAGGATAGAATAGTGCTGATGGGCAATTTCAGTGCAAGAGTTGGGAATAAAACTGAAGGATACGAAAGGGTGATTGGTGAATGTGGGGAAGATATGGAAGCTAATGGGAATGGGAAGCGTTTGCGGGACTTCTGTGCTAGTATGGGTTTAGCTGTTACGAATACATTCTTCAAGCATAAGGCTATTCACCGCTACACATGGGAGGCTAGGGGTACCAGATCCATAATAGACTATATCTTAAGAGACTTTGAATTCAGGAAATCTGTTAGGAATGTACGAGTTTTTCGCGGATTTTCCCATGATACAGACCACTATCTGATCTGTAGTGAACTAAGTATCTCTAGGCCTAGGCTAGAGAAAGTGAAATCTGTCTGCAAACAAATAAGAGTAGAAAATCTCCAGGACGAGGAAATCAGACAGAAGTACATGGATATGATTAGTGAGAAGTTTCGAACAGTAGACAGTAACCAGGTTCAGGGTATAGAAAGTGAATGGGTGGCATACAGGGATGCTGTAGTAGAAACAGCAAGGGAATGCCTAGGAACAACTGTGTGTAAAGATGGGAAAAGACGAACATCTTGGTGGAATGATGAAGTGAGAGCAGTCTGTAAACGTAAAAAGAAGGCTTATCAGAAATGGCTCCAAACAGGGGCCGAAGCAGACAGGGATTTGTACGTAGATGAAAGAAACAGAGCGAAACAAATAGTTGTTGAATCAAAAAAGAAGTCCTGGGAAGATTTTGGTAATAACCTGGAAAGGCTACGTCAAGCTGCAGGGAAACCTTTCTGGACAGTAATAAAGAATCATAGGAAGGAAGGGAAAAAGGAAATTAACAGTGTTTTGAGTAATTCAGGTGAACTCATAGTAGATCCCAGGGAATCACTGGAGAGGTGGAGGGAATATTTTGAACATCTTCTCAATGTAAAAGGAAATCATCCTAGTGGTGTTGCGAATAGCCAAGCTCATGGGAAGGAGGAAAATGATGTTGGTGAAATTACGCTTGAGGAAGTGGAAAGGACGGTAAATAAACTCCATTGTCATAAAGCAGCAGGAATAGATGAAATTTGACCTGAAATGGTGAAGTATAGTGGGAAGGCAGGGATGTAATGGCTTCATAGAGTAGTAAAATTAGCGTGGAGTGTTGGTAAGGTACCTTCAGATTGGACAAAAGCAGTAATTGCACCTATCTATAAGCAAGGGAACAGGAAGGATTGCAACAACTATTGAGGTATCTCATTGATTAGTATACCAGGCAAAGTATTCACTGGCATCTTGGAAGGGAGGGTGCGATCAGTCGTTGAGAAGAAGTTGGATGAAAACCAGTGTGGTTTCAGATCTGTCAGGATCAGATTTTCAGTATGCGCCAGGTAATTGAAAAATGCTACGAGAGGAATAGGCAGTTGTGTTTATGTTTCGTAGATCTAGAGAAAGCATATGACAGGGTACCAAGGGGAAACATGTTCGCCATACTGGGGGACTATGGAATTAAAGGCAGATTTTTAAAAGCAATCAAAGGTATGTATGTTGACAATTGGGCTTCAGTGAGAATTGATAGTAGAATGAGTTCTTGGTTCAGGGTACTTACAGGGGTTAGACAAAGCTGTAATCTTTCACCTTTCCTGTTCGTAGTTTACATGGATCATCTGCTGAAAGGTATAAAATGGCAGGGAGGGATTCAGTTAGGTAGAAATGTAGTAAGCAGTTTGGCCTCTGCTGACGACTTGGTCTTAATGGCGAACTGTGCTGAAAGCCTTCAGTCTAATATCTTGGAACTTGAAAATAGGTGCAATGAGTATGATATGAAAATTAGCCTGTCGAAGACTAAATTGATGTCAGTAGGTAAGGAATTCAACAGAATTGAATGTCAGATTGGTGATACAAAGCTAGAACAGGTCGATAATTTCAAGTATTTAGGTTGTGTGTTCTCCCAGGATGGTAATATAGTAAGTGAGATTGAATCAAGGTGTAGTAAAGCTAATGCAGTGAGCTCGCAGTTGCGATCAGCAGTATTCTGTAAGAAGGAAGTCAGCTCCCAGATGAAACTTTCTTTACATCGGTCTGTTTTCAGACGAACTTTGCTTTATGGGAGCGAAAGCTGGGTGGACTCAGGATATCTTATTCATAAGTTAGAAGTGACAGACATGAAAGTGGCAAGAATGATTGCTGGTACAAACAGGTGGAAACAATTGCAGGAGGGTACTCGGAATGAGGAGATAAAGGCTAATTTAGGAATGAACTCGATGGATGAAGCTGTACGCATAAACTGGCTTTGGTGGTGGGGTCATGTGAGACGAATGGAGGAGGATAGGTTACCTAGGAGAATAATGGACTCTGCTATGGAGGGTAAGAGAGGTAGAGGGAGGCCAAGACAACGATGGTTAGACTCGGTTTCTAGCGATTTCAAGATAAGAGGTATAGAACTAAATGATGCCAGAACACTAGTTGCAAATCGAGGATTGTGGCGACGTTTAGTAAATTCTCAGAGGCTTGCAGACTAAACGCTGAAAGGCATAACAGTCTATAATGATTATGTATGTATGTATGATGTTTATTGAGTTTCACTCAGGTATACTCTTACTTTTGCTTGTAGTTAGGCGACCCTTGACATTGGTATGGAAGAACGGTGATATGCAGAGCCTTGAGATCATAATGCCGTAAATGTGACCTAAGCCTAACTGGCTTCTGCCCGCAATTAGTAGATGGAAGGAAGGAAGACTGGTCAGTACATGGGTAGTTGTCGCAAGAGATCCCTCATAAACCTGTGACTGTAGAGGTTCGGGTGCCAGGTGTCAGGCCTATAATATTATGTTAACAGATCTATCCGTTTCATTATCTTGGGTGTAATATACTGTAGTCAAATATTTATAATATCCGCAGATAACCATTCGCGGATGTGGATGTTATTTTGTATATCTGCGCAGGGCTCTAACGATGGGGTCACCAGTCTCAAAGTGATTTTATAATTATGTTATACTGCATAAAAATAATCTTGGTACAAATGAAAGAAATGAACGCCCTAATCGCTTGTTGACTCGTATTTACGGAATGGTTGAAGGCCCGTGGTTGGTTATTCACATACTTGGCACAAACAACATTCAGCTACATCTACCTGTAAGCTTACAACACTCTGTTCACCACATAACGCTCTCAAGACCTCTCAAAATTTCTGACGAGAAATAGTGCCTGCGCTAGTCTCGAGACTGTCCATCACTAGTAGAGGGTACACTCTATGCTAGAGTGGAGGAAGTGAGGCAAAGAATGGAGTAGGAGTGATTAACAAAATCCTGAATGAAAATGAGGACAGGGTAGACCACATTAGTCATAGAATAATCAGGGTGCGACTGAGGACAGATGAAGTAGTGAAAGATTTCATCCTCGTTTATGCACCCCAAGCTGGAAACCGTGAAGAAAATATAGAGGAATTCTTGGAGACACTCGAGGAAGTAATCACCGATGTGGAAGTGATAGTCATGGGAAACAGAATTGGTTAAGAAGAAGTGATTGGTCGATTTGGATATGGAGAAAGAAACAGTGAGGAAGATAAGTTGATTTTTATAAGAGAAATGGAATGATTGTGGTAACACTTGCTTTAGAAAGAAGAATAGTAGGAAGATCAATAGGTATGGCTGGGGTGAAAGGACAAAAACAGTTATTGATTACTTTTTGATGGAGAAAATAAATCTTAAACCATTAGGCCCTAATGTGAGTAACAGCACTACCAGGTGAGGCGTCTGATGGAGACAACAGAGTTGTGGTAGCAAAATTGAAAATAGGTAAAACTGTGAGAGTAAAAGAAATAAGATAGAAGAAAATAAAACTGGAAATTAAAAGATAAAAGAACTCGGGAGGAATTAAAACGGCACATCTCTATATCGGAAATAGAAAGTGTAGAAGAAGAATGGACCAAATTAAAAACACGTTTGTAAGCTGTCCAGAGAAGATTTGTAACAGAACTTTGGCGAGAGTGAAGGAAAAGGAGACACCATAACGGAATGAAAAGGTTAAGGAGGTTGTTAAACAGAAGAAGAATGCATGGCAGGAGTGAAATAGAGATAGGAAAGAGGGAAGTAAGATTAAGTATCAGGAAATTAAAAGTAAGTTTAGAAAGGTGGTAAATGAAGAAAAGAAAAAATGTTGAGAGAGATTCACACAACATATAAATAATGCACAGTAGTTTTCCAACTATTCAATACTAAGTTGTATTTACAATATTTACATTACATGGGACTAGTTTCAACCCTACTCGGAGTCATCATCAACCATATTAAAACATACACAAAATATATGGCAAAATCCTAAAACATCTTTTTTAGCAGTAAGAGTCTTATGAAAAAATAATTTTACAATATGAAGTGTGGTTGCAATGTTGCAAATGAAAATGAAATATTACGTGTGATGTAGGTGAGTAATGATTAATACAAGTACATTATACATGCTAAGAATTCTGGAACAAATAATGAATGTACTTGTATTAATTATTACTCGCCCACATCACACGTAATATTTCATTTTCATTAGCAACATTGCAACCACACTTCATATTGTAAAATTATATTTTTCATAAGACTCTTACTGCTAGAAAACATGTTTTAGGATTTTGCCATATACAATGAAACCTCGGAATGCGAGTAACTTGGTCTACAAGTGTTTTGCAAGACGAGCAAACATTTTAAATAAATTGTAACTTGATAAGCGAGTGAGGTTCCGCAATACGAGCGTCACGTGTGCCTACGTTTTCCCCTCCCCTGTTCGTTTGTTGAATGGATGAACGAGATCTTTGGTCCTGTAGTGAAGAAATACCTTTCAGAAAATAATCTGCCACTCAAAGTCTTGCTGATTATGGACAATGCTCCTGCTCATCCTCCAGGCCTTGAGGCCGACTTACTGGAAGAATTCAAGTTCGTTAAGGTTAAGTTCCTTCCTCCTAACACTACTCTACTATTCCAGCCTATGGATCAGCAAGTCATTTCGAACTTCAAGAAGCTATACACCAAAGCACTATTTGAGCGATGCTTCGAAGTGACCGAAGGAACAAACATTACCCTCTGAGAGTTTGGGAGAAAACATTTCCCCATCGTGAACTGCCTGAAGATCATTAATAAAGCCTGGGATGGAGTCACCAAGAGAACTCTCACTTCCGCTTGGGGAAAGCTTTGGCCTGACTGTGTTCTTGGACGTGACTTTGAGGGGATTGTTGGTGACAATTAGCCGCCGATTGTCGATGAAATTGTGTCCTTAGGGAAGACTATGGGGCTGGAGGTGAATGACGTGGACATTCAAGAGCTGGTGGAAGAACATAGCCAGGAACTGACCACCAACGAACTGACGGACCTGCATTGCAAACATAAGGAAGAGGTTATGGAGATCTCGTCCGGGGAGGAGGAGGAGGAAAAGTCAATAGAATCTCTCACTTCAACTGAGATTCGGGAGAAGTGCAAAATCTGGCAAACGGTGCAAAATTTTGTAGAAAAACACCACCCAAATAAGGCTGTAGCAGTGCAAGCGATGAATCAGTTCAATGACAATGCAATGTTACATTTTCGTGAAATCCTCAAAAAGAGGCAAAAGCAACAGTCACTGGACAGGTTCCTCGTTAATGTTGCACGAAAAGAAAACAGTTCCAGTGAGCCAACAGATACCAGTGATTCTGTTAGTATAATTCGTGCTACAGAGTAACTCTTCTCATGTCATCTCTCATCTCCCTCACACCAACAATGATTCTGTTGTAAGGAAGAGTGCATTTTGATTTTTTTAGAAATGGTATGCAAATAAATATTTTTGTGTTGTGGGCGAATCATCCACGTTTCAATTGTTTCTTATGGGAAAACTTGCTTTGATATGCGAGCGCTTTGGATTAGAAGCATGTTGCCGGAACGAATTATGCTCGCAATCCAAGGTTCCACTGTATTTTGTGTATGTTTTAATATGGCTGATGATGACCCCGAGTAGGGTTGAAACTAGTCCCATGTAATGTAAATATTGTAAATACAACTTAGTATTGAATAGGTGGAAAAATCTACTGTGCATTCTTTATATGTTATCTCGGGTCAATACGGACCAACAATATGAAGTTCATAACTCTTAAAGATTCACACAAGAGTTGGAAAAGGATGTGATGGAAAAATGATTATCTGTGGGTTGATAAAAATAAGAAAAAATCTATACAAAACAAGTGTTGGGAGTGTAATTGTACTAACGGAACCAGTGGGGATAAAAAATTGGTACCAGACTGGCCGTGCGGTTAGGGGAGCGCGGCTGTGAGTTTGCATCTGGGAAATAGTGGGTTCGAATCCCACTGTCGACAGCCCTGAAGATGGTTTTCCGTGGTTTCCCATTTTCACACCAGGCAAATGCTGGGGCTGTACTTTAATTAAGGCCACGGACGCTTCCTTCCAACTCCCAGGCCTTTCCTATCCCATCGTTGCCATAAGACCTATCTCTGTTGGGTCGACGTAAAGCCACTAGCAAAAAAACAATTGCTGGAAAGATTATTTTCATAAACTCCTGAATGTGAGATGATTCAGAAGAGTGTAATGGTAAATGAGGATGATCCAGAAATAAAGTATGATGTTACAATGCCAGAGGTGGAAATAGCTGTTAACCCATTAGCGCCGGAATTAATTTTTTTCTGAAATTATCATATTTATATTTTCCGCATATTTGAGACCAAAATAAACTAATGAAACAGAATTTGTTGTAAGAATATGGAATATCACTTTTATTCACAACACAGCTAAAAAATAGAATTATTGAACAAAGGAAAAAGTATTTGTTTGTAGTACACAGGGGCATATGTATTGTTTGTTGCCTGTCAAAACAAAACACTCACTGGAACATTTGAAAAAATCAAAAATAAGAAAATGAATAACTTAAGATGCAGTTACACACTACGGAGTGCCAGCAGATAAAAGCCAGCTCTCAATACATGTGTGTTAGGCACAGGGATAGAGAATGGTAGGCTTTTTATGGATGGCAAGGGAGCGGTCAATACAGAGCCTAACTTCACACTTTAGCACATTGTTCTGACAACAGAAGAACAAGAATAGTTCACACACTTATTTTTCTATTCTGGAATGTGCTGGACAAGATGATCAGTCTTTCCTCCTGAAGTCTAATTGTGGTATGTTCTGATTCCTGGATTTTGTATACAGTAGCAAGCTATTTTACATAACTACATTCCACATCCACGTAAACAGGGATCAGTATCATTTCTTGCCTCGAATCCCGACCCAATAATACCTAGGATCTATGTCACACTGCCGTGTTTCAGACGGAATACGGTATGATGGATCTATATCAAAATCAGTTTGGTCCAATTGTATAAGTTCCGCCCATGCCAGAATTGTATTTGGAAATCAACTTAGGTCTTTCAACCATTACTGTTCGTTTCAGATGCTTACAAAATTTCTTCACTGGAACCACTTCTTAGGTACCATGTGATGTATACAGCATTATGACCGGCATTGTCCATCCACCTTACGTGGAGGTGGCCATCATTCAATTCCATAGCAATCCCAAATGAACCCAGTTCTTCTTTTGAAAAACAAGCTTTGCTTGTCATCAAGCATTCCTTAGGATTTCTATTTTCCCTTATAGTCCCAATAGCAGAATATCCAAGAAAGCTCAGACATACGAACAGCGCTGCACCACTGAATAAATTGTCCATTTATAAATTGCACTGTAGATTCCTTTTCTCCTCTGGAATCTCGTCTAGTAGCACTAGCACAGGGCTTGCAGCTTTACCAAACACACCTTCATACTCTTGTATGTATTTCAAAATTGACCAAGTAACCATCTTTTGAATTTAAAGATCAAAGTTGAAAACCGAACCATATTGGCTTAAATGGTCCGTTATTGGACATTATAAATTTTCCAGCTAGCTCATTCTTGGTTGCCAGCGTTTCGCCCTCATGTGCTAGGGTGGGCTCATCAGTTGGTACCTAGCACACTTACCAATACGCTGGCTAGTGCATACCGTGGAGGCCACTGCGTAGGCTAACTGGAGCCACCGGCAGTGCCAATGCACTAAGAGACTTTGTCTCATCACTAAAAATTGATGCCTGCTTGGCCATCAGATGATATAGATGTTGATTCCCATAGGGAATCTGAAATATTTGTCCTGAATGAGCAAATTTATAATACCAATATAAATGGTCCGTTATTGGACATTATAAATTTTCCAGCTAGCTCATTTTTGGTTGCCAGCGTTTCGCCCTCATGTGCTAGGGTGGGCTCATCAGTTGGTACCTAGCACACTTACCAATACGCTGGCTAGTGCATACCGTGGAGGCCACTGCGTAGGCTAACTGGAGCCACCGGCAGTGCCAATGCACTAAGAGACTTTGTCTCATCACTAAAAATTGATGCCTGCTTGGCCATCAGATGATATAGATGTTGATTCCCATAGGGAATCTGAAATATTTGTCCTGAATGAGCAAATTTATAATACCAATATAAATGGTCCGTTATTGGACATTATAAATTTTCCAGCTAGCTCATTCTTGGTTGCCAGCGTTTCGCCCTCATGTGCTAGGGTGGGCTCATCAGTTGGTACCTAGCACACTTACCAATACGCTGGCTAGTGCATACCGTGGAGGCCACTGCGTAGGCTAACTGGAGCCACCGGCAGTGCCAATGCACTAAGAGACTTTGTCTCATCACTAAAAATTGATGCCTGCTTGGCCATCAGATGATATAGATGTTGATTCCCATAGGGAATCTGAAATATTTGTCCTGAATGAGCAAATTTATAATACCAATATAAATGGTCCGTTATTGGACATTATAAATTTTCCAGCTAGCTCATTCTTGGTTGCCAGCGTTTCGCCCTCATGTGCTAGGGTGGGCTCATCAGTTGGTACCTAGCACACTTACCAATACGCTGGCTAGTGCATCCCACTCCACGGTATGCACTAGCCAGCGTATTGGTAAGTGTGCTAGGTACCAACTGATGAGCCCACCCTAGCACATGAGGGCGAAACGCTGGCAACCAAGAATGAGCTAGCTGGAAAATTTATAATGTCCAATAACGGACCATTTATATTGGTATTATAAATTTGCTCATTCAGGACAAATATTTCAGATTCCCTATGGGAATCAACATCTATATCATCTGATGGCCAAGCAGGCATCAATTTTTAGTGATGAGACAAAGTCTCTTAGTGCATTGGCACTGCCGGTGGCTCCAGTTAGCCTACGCAGTGGCCTCCACGGTATGCACTAGCCAGCGTATTGGTAAGTGTGCTAGGTACCAACTGATGAGCCCACCCTAGCACATGAGGGCGAAACGCTGGCAACCAAGAATGAGCTAGCTGGAAAATTTATAATGTCCAATAACGGACCATTTATATTGGTATTATAAATTTGCTCATTCAGGACAAATATTTCAGATTCCCTATGGGAATCAACATCTATATCATCTGATGGCCAAGCAGGCATCAATTTTTAGTGATGAGACAAAGTCTCTTAGTGCATTGGCACTGCCGGTGGCTCCAGTTAGCCTACGCAGTGGCCTCCACGGTATGCACTAGCCAGCGTATTGGTAAGTGTGCTAGGTACCAACTGATGAGCCCACCCTAGCACATGAGGGCGAAACGCTGGCAACCAAGAATGAGCTAGCTGGAAAATTTATAATGTCCAATAACGGACCATTTATATTGGTATTATAAATTTGCTCATTCAGGACAAATATTTCAGATTCCCTATGGGAATCAACATCTATATCATATTGGCTTACCGGAAATAAATTTTTTGCAGCTGTGCCGAACGAAATATTGAACCATGCACTCATCATACGACAAATCCTACTTTGGCACAAAAGTCTTGACACACATCTCCTTCAACATTTCCATTACTGGCGGAATTTTTCTCATCGACCTGCGTATTTCTGCAAAGTGGAGAAATCTGCCCCTCCTCATCGACTCGGACACCACAGTGTTTATCATATCATTATGTGTGTCCCAACAAGAACGCTTGGAGGGCAACTTATTGTATCCAGAAATGAAAAGTATGGCAATGAAGCAATGAATTTCATCAGAAGTTATTTGTGGGTCCGTGCAATTTAAAAACCTTGCATACTTTTTGGTCTCTTGCACTAAATGATTGATCAGCTGACTATCCACAAATATTTAAAAAATGTCAACAATAGTCATGGAGTTATACTTGCTATAATTAGGCTTTGGAAATGTGGACAGTTGCCCTATATCAAAATCAGCCCCTTTGGTCCATCTTGGTTTATAATTTGATTTAGTCTTTTCTCTGTCAGTTATCCACTCTTTTGCAGTTTCGGGTATTGAAACAGATCTTACATCGGTAGACATGAAAAACACTTTATCCTCTGGTAACGCATCTCATCTATCAGAACTAATTCCAATTCTTTCATTATTTGCAAGCTTTATTTCAGCACTAGCATGCAGCTGTCAAGAGCTGAGATTATCAATAGCCCGCCACCATCTTCATTACCAGAGTCTATGTCTGTAAGTACATTTACATCAGGCAGTTCCACAAAAATACCACCATCGACATCTTCAGTCAGCAGCATATCCAGTGCTTCTGAAAGGGAAAAATCCCTTCCTGCAATGAAGATGTATGAATTAGGATAAAGTAACTTGATCTGACAGCTGAACCAATTTAACCGAGTATAAACGCTTGGCGTTGCCGTATGCCGATGCTAAAGATTCAACAAGCACTACTACGGCATTGTGCGCCTGTACTATTTCAAATGCTTACAACATATGTAATGAAGTGTGCACAACACTATTGTAAACATAATCTAATTAAATAACTTAATTTATAAGTTGTATATCCTACTTTTGTGAAGCCGGCATCTATTTCGTGATAATCTGATAATAACCAGCAGTCCACCACTCCTTGTGTCACAACAATAGATTTTAAAACTAAATAAACGTGATTACTCGATTCTACAAAAACTTCTCCAACTGCCGGGTGACACGACATTCTTTCATGCCATGAACCTACACGTGGCGCGTCCCAGGTGGCGAATAGGGGGTTCCTAACCGGCTTGCCGGCGGACTTAAGGGAAATAAAATACCTCTCGCGGATCAAACACACAACCCCCTGTGGGTGGGGGATGCAGACGAAGAATACACCCACGGTATCCGCTGCCTGTCGTAAGAGGTGACTAAAAGGGGCGACCAAGGGATGATTGTATTAGAACCATGAAACTACTTGTGATTAGTACCACCATGCGGGGAACACCATGGGTCGCTTTTCCTTGCGCGTAGTACCACTATGTTGGGTACCAAATAGGTTTGTGATTAGTAGCAAACGAGAGCTCGACGGCTTTTACAGTACCTGTGATTAGTAGCACTATCTGAGTAGCACCATAGGATGATGGAACCCATGGTTCTGGCTTGCCTATGATTAGTACCCACTTTGTGAGGAACACCACGGGATAGAAAGAGTCCTTGTGGTTAGTACACTTAGGTGATGAACGCCATATGTTTGCGTTGCCTGTCAATGACGCCGCAATGTGCGAAACACAGTAGGTCTGTAATACAAGGGCGAATTTCATTACCTGTGAGTAGTACCACACTGTGTGGAATACCGCAAGTCTACGCTACTCTTGATTAGTACTGCTACATGACAAATACCATGGTTCTACTTTTCTAGCGATAAGTACCATTCTGACGGGCCGATGACTTGGATTTTGGACTCCTTTCGACTACAAGCAACATCGATTCTGTATCATGCTATAGAAGCAGTCCCTTGGTCGGTAATACTATTGTTTCTTGCCAGCTTCTGTGCATGTGAGGCACTGTGGGTCGTTTCCACTGATCGTTTTAAATTCGTATCCATTCATTCTTCGTGCTCACGTTTTGAATTGTGGTCAGTGGAGGATATTGGGTTGTTAATTTGTCATTTCATTTCATCTCATTTCGTACCATTAGGGGCTGATGACCTAGATGTTAGGCCCCTTTAAACAACAAGCATCAGTCAATCATCATTCTTTCATGTTGCCAACAACACTAAAAGGAAAAGGCATGAAAATTGTTGCCATATGACAACGCACGGCACTAATGGGTTAGAAATGAAAATGGAAAAGTAGCCGGGATGGATGAAATATGTGTGGAAAAGATAAAGGCAGCAGGACCTGTTTGTCCACATTGGTTATATGGGCTGCTAAGGTGTATAAGGCAGAAAAAAACAAGTACCTGATGATTAGTGTAAAGGTGTAATAATACCAGTATTTAACAGAGGTGACAGGAAAGTATGTGACAGTTATCGAGGAATTACACTTTTGTCACAGGTAGCCAAAATAGTGGATAGAATAATAGAAAGGAGGATGAGAGGAAGCGTGGAAAGAAATTTAGAAGAATAGTATGAATTTCGACAGGGCAGGTGAACAATAGACCCTATGGTTACCAGTGAGATTATTGATAGAAAAACAGTGGGAATATGGAAAAGTTCTGGTGATGGTATTCCTTGATCTAGAGAAGGCATACAATAGTGTTAATAGAGAAAAGGTGTGGGAAACCCTGGAAAGAAAAGGATGTGGAAGGCACTCAAGGGAACTAGTGGAAGCAACATATGAGAACTGTTCAAGTCGTTGCCTACGTTATACTACAAGGCCTGGAAATAGAGCCCGTAAAACGCTATGGAAGTGGTTACACTGAAGTTCAATGCCGGGCCGCTAGGATCGCTATCTTGCCCCCTGTCTACCAGGCTCGCGCCTTTAAACGTGTTCATTAACTGAGTTGGTTGTGAATGTATTATGTATTTGTCTGATGTGAAGCATTCGCAGTTCCAGTCATGGTTTATTCACAAGAAATTAAAGGTAGTGGAATTTTGTTTCACAAGTTTCCAGTGAATGTTCAATGTTCGAAACATTACACAGAGGAAGTATTACGCATGAGATACGACTTCAAGCTGATCGAAGTAGGCTTCTGTTTCTAAGTTTTGATCCGAGTTACGTCATAAGAATCGGGTGATCCCAAAATTTGTCACTGGACTTTTTTTAAACTATGCTACCGTGACCGGCAATCATTTGAGAGGCATCTTCAAACTCTGAAATCTTAAATTAGGAACCCAACGAGGAAAATAATTTGCCCAACAAATTTCACGAAAATGAATGTAGCAAGAGCTAAAAATATTGTATTTTCCCCTGAAACAATCTCTGGTTTGTAAAGTATGGAGGTGGTTTTGTCCCGAGAGCGTAAAATACAGTTTAAAATACCGGTAAACCATTTGTTTTATGGAGCATTTTATTAAATTGTTCAATGCGCATAATGTCTGCAACACCTCACATGGGACATATTCAGGAACGAGAACAAACGAGCATCTTTTAACCGTGCGAGTTGGTCGTACGGTTAGGGGCGCACGGCTGTGAGCTTGCATCCGGGAGATAGTGGGCTCGAATCCCACTCTCGGCAGCCCTGAAGATGATTTTCCGTGGTTTCCCATTTTGACACCAGGCAAATGCTGGGGCTGTAATTTAATTAAGGCCACGGCCGCTTCCTTCCAACTCCTAGGCCTTTCCTATCCCATTGTCGCCATAATACCTACTTGTGTCGGTGCGATGTAAAGTCACTAGCAAAAAAAGAGCATCTTTTAGTACTGAAGATGAACTCCTCAGTTGGTTAATTAATGATTTCCTGTCATATATTAAGAAATTTAAAATGCATTCAGAGAAAGTAAAAAAGAATCATGAGAAATATGTATCAGGCATAGATCTTGACTACCCAGTCCACTGTGGCCTGCGTAAAATACCTCATAAGTATACATTTGCATTATGCATTGATGAGGAACCTAACGAGCTATGACATCGAGCTCTTCTTCAGCTACCTAAGACGCCAAGCGGAATATAATGACACTATGGTTCGTGTGGCAAAAGAAAAAACAGACTGTGAAGGCTGTTTAGAACATATCTGTTTTCCAGCTACTCAAAGTCCAACATTGTGTCTTATTCGTTTTCAAGATCGAGGAGCCCTCAGATACCGAAAATAGTCTGTGGCACTTCTGCAGTGAACAACGGAATTTGTCACTTCCGCTACGCAGTACTTGTCCCGAAGAGAGTTACTAAAAGGTGTACGTTTATTTTTTCGAAAGACATGTTCAACAGTGAAATTAAGTGTGGAAAGTGTAAAGGCGACAAACCACCTCTTTTTATACTATGAAAATTTCTGAGACCTCTGTTAGACAACATTACTTTGAGCCACTCAAGTAGAAGAGAGAAAGTTTTGAAACTTGATAAGAAGCCCCTCAGAAGGAAAGTTTTGAAACTTCAATGACATATCCAAGCCAATACAGCACCGCTCTATAAATAAAGTACTGTCAATACACGCAAAAACATTCAGTTCTTTTTATTTACAATATACTTTACTTATTGACATATACGGCCATGCGAATACAAGGGAGCAAGACCGCGATCCTAGCGGCTGAATGGTGAACTAGGAAGCAACCCGTTTCCACGAGTGCATTTCAAGGCCTTGTATTATAGCATAGGCAACGGTTCAAGTTGTGTCCAATCTCCAGTGGGAAGAATTACAATAGGTAGTACCTTCAAGATGGCGTCGGCAGTGCAAGTTTCTAATGAATGTTCCCAGATTTTGTTAGAAAATGTAGTGAAATATACTGTAAGATGTACAGAAAATGTTACAGATGGTGAGAAGAACAGTCAAGGTATTCTCTCCAGAAAAAGACATTTGTACCGGTAATATCTACAAATGCGAACATGATTTAATTGACTGGTCAATTGTCCTAGAACTACGTAGTCTGGGAAACATGTGGTAAATTCTGAACCCAATAACATTTCAGTCCAGAATGTGGGTCCAGAATTCATGTGGCTATTTCTAACCAAGTGCAGCCCTTGTAAGGCAGACCCTCTGGTGAAGGTGGGCGGCATCTGCCATGTGTGGGTAACTGCGTGTTATTGTGGTGGAGGATAGTGTTGTGTGTGGTGTGTGAGTTGCAGGGATGTTGGGGACAGCACAAACACCCAGCCCCTGAGCCATTGGAATTAACCAACGAAGGTTAAAATCCCCGACCCGGCTGGGAATTGAACCCGGGACCCTCTGAACCAAAGGCCGGTACGCTGACCATTCAGCCAACGAGTCGGACGGTCCAGAATTAAATACCGATAATTACTTGGAGGGTGGGAATAGGCAGTTCAGAATATTTCATCAGAACATTCAATGTCTTAAAAATAAAATTTTAGAATTACAAGTAATTTTAAATTCAATACAGGATGTTTGTTATGTTTATCTGTTCGGATGAACATTGGTGTAATAATGATGAACTTGAACTCATTTATATTCAAGGTTATTATCTGGCAAGTAATTACGGTCGGGTTAATGAAGGGCATGGGGGAGTTTGTAGCTTTGCTAAGTCAGGAATTGAATGTAAAGAAAGGAAGGATCTTGAAGTGCATAAATCTGAATTAGAATTTGAACTAACTTCAGTGGAATTTAAGCTTCCTTATGGTAAAAGGGTAATTCTGTTAACCATGTACCGTTCACCGGATGCTGATGTGGAGATTTTCTTAGAAAAATTAGATCAAGTCCTTCATAACGTTTTCGGTAGGAATAGCAGCACAGAAGTAATACTTTGTATTGATTTTAACATAGATTTTGCTGAAGAAAAACCTTCCCTCAACTACTGCATGTTCTTCAAAGCTGTAATCTAAAACACTTCATTTTTACACCCACCCGGATAACTGCCACCTTAGCTACAATGATAGATAGTATTAATTTCCATTTTTCTAAAATGCAAGCGTCCAATATAAATTTTTGATTATCAGATCATCATGCTCAGATTTTGCAACTAGAAATTGAGAATGCTAACAAGCATTCAACCAAAATGAAGCAAGCGTAATTAATTTGTTTTTGTTTTTTTTCTCTGCAGATGCATGTGGCAGTTTCGCTAGTTGCTTTACGTTGCACCGACATAGATAGGTCTTATGGCGACGATGGGACAGGGAAGGGCTAGGAGTGGGAAGGAAGCGGCCGTGGCCTTAATTAAGGTACAGCCCCAGCATTCGCCTGGTGTGAAAATGGGAAACCAAGGAAAACCATTTTCAGGGCTGCCGACAGTGGGGTTCGAACCTACTATCTCCTGAATACTGGATACTGGCCGCACTTAAGCGACTGCAGCTATCGAGCTCGGTGTGGCAGTTTCATTGAAAGACTTAAACTTCAGATCTGGGCTCCAGTAACATTTGGTCATAGCATTGACCATAAGTATAGAAACTTTTTTAAACATTTTTAATGCAATTTGAATGACATTTTCCAAAAAACTTGCAGTAATCAATGAAACATCAAAAAAGCCATGGACCATGAAGGGTATATGGATTTAAAGTCAAATATGTAAATTACTAAGTAAATTAGCACAGCGGAGTCATCCGGATCTACTGGAACGGAATGTTCACATTCTGGCTACATCTCAAAAAATTTAGAACTTCGTCACCAGGGATAAATATAAATGATCCGTTATTGGACATTATAAATTTTCCAGCTAACTCATTCCTGGTTGCCAGTGTTTCGCCCTTGTGTGCTAGGTTGGGCTCATCAGTTGGTACCTAGCACACGTACCAAGATGCTGGCTGGTGCATGTCGTGGAGGCCACTGTGTAGGCTACTTGGAGGATGAGAGCTGTTCGGCAACTCAGAAAACAGAATCGTTAGAGCTTTGCATGATCCATTGGGTCCATACGCACATAATAATAATAATAATAATAATAAATGTCTGTACTCACCTGATCTGTGAGTTTCACTAGTATTAACCCCCTGCCTGCGAGCCGGCAAGCTGAAACTTGTAGGCGTTTTAGTGCCGGTTGCAAACTAGGTGAATCACCTACCTCAAGGGCCACACACAGAAAAGGCCAGTTCATTAAACGGTCTTCCGTCATAACATAAATATAAATGCTACTCTCTCACAGTTTCATTATCTGTCGTCAATCGTCAACTAAGAGATAAGTACCTTTCCCCATGCATTACAAATTTATGATACCATGATCTCATAACATCATGTTTTCCTCATGTGACTGCTAGCTCCTGACAAGAAATACGGAATAGCTCGGAAACAGACAGGAGTACACATTTTTTTAGAAAAGTAATATGGATAAAACGCTAAATTTCGCTATAATAAATCTAGAATTCCGCCAAAAAATCCGCTGTCCGCTAAATGATATATTTCTCTGCCAACAGTCTTCTAATTCCGCCAAATCTAGCGGAAAATCCTCTTAAGTTGGCAACACTGCCTGTTTGTACCAGCAATCATTCTCGCTACTTTCATGTCCATTATTTCTAACTTATGAATAAGGTATCCTGAGTCCACCCAGCTTCTGGTCCCGTAAAGCAAAGTTGGTCTGAAAACAGACCAATGTAAAGATAGTTTCGTCCGGGAGCTAACTTCCTTCTTACAGAACACTCTTGATCGCAACTGTGAGCTCACTGCATTGGCTTTACTACACCTTGATTCAATCTCACTTGCCATATTACCATCCTGGGAGAACACGCAGCCTAAATACTTAAAATTATCTACCTGTTCCAGCTTTGTATCACCAATCTGACATTCAATTCTGTTAAATTTCTTACCTGCTGACATCAATTTAGTCTTCGAAAGGCTAATTTTCATACCATACTCATTGCACCTATTTTCAAGTTCCAAGATGTTTATGCAGGCTTTCAGCACAATCTGCCATGAAGACACAGTCGTCACCATAGGCCAGACAGCTCACTACAATTCCACCTGCCTGAATCCCTCCCTGCCACTTTATACCTTTCAGCAGATGATCCATGTAAACTACGAACAGCAAAGGTGAAAGATTACAGCCTTGTCTAACCCATGTAAGTACCCTGAACCAAAAACTCATTCTACCATCAATTGAAGCAGGAAAATAAAAAAACCCACTAACTCCAGTAAACCTACAGGAGAGCGAAGAAACTGATAACCTCCCACATTGATTTTAAATCTAATGCGTTTATGTGCTCACATTAAGTAAAAGTTTATTCTTTATCAATTAAACGCTTAATAACTTAAATGTTTATATTATTTAATGCTTCAATTAGAATTAAATAGTGGTGGAGTTAGGGGTTTTTTGACTTCCGGAGTCTATGAAATAATGAAAAATAAAAATATGACAGAAGTACCAGTATACAATAACTACAGTATGAAATGATAGAATATGAAAGTTCCTTATTAAAATTAGCATGGTTACATTTTTAAATTTCAAAGTTACAGCATGAGGCTGATATCCATTAAATATTCTAATCTAAATTATATCAAAATACATAAATAAAACCACAAATAAACTTAAAGACTTTCATTACAGATATTCTGTTTCACTTTCATTCTCTTGTTCAGTCTGTAAATCAGGGTTATTACTGTCAGCAAACAGAGTTTTGTAATATCCAACTTTCCTCTAAAGTGAAATTCATTAAATTTTGTAAGTCCTTTTGCTTTTCTATTTTCAGTGGCAAGTATGAGTTGTATTTTTGTTGAGTGGGAAAAGATGCAGTTGTATGGGTCTCTGGATGTTAAATCGACTCCATATTGTACTTTTCAGAGTTTTACTCACATGGATTTCATTTTTGTGGGATGCCGAATATCGAATTACTTTACTTTGTGATATGAGGAATTTCTCGTTTCAGTAATGTGTTGCTTTACTCCATCAGGGTATTTAGAAGAGCACTGCTTTTTGCAACTAGAAAATTACAAATGCTAACATTAACACATTTATTTAAAGCGTATATTTATATATAACTTTTATACATGAGAGGAAAACTCCTATTTTACATCTCAGCAGTGATACATTATTTGTATACAACTTCTCGTGTAATACAATATCAAATTCATTTGAGGTTAGCTAATTGCCCTTTGCTTTATACCTTTAAATACTGTTTCGCTTCCATTTACCGTCATTTATTCGTTTTTTCCCACTAGTTTTCCTTCTGGAACTTAAATCTGATTTTAACGTTTCATTCTCTGCTCAGCTGGTTAAGCGATGGTGTTGCCATCTACCTGGAAATAAAGCATGGAAAGCAAGAACTCTCTAATTCCATGGAGTAAAAGGTGTTTTGCTTTCCATGGATTCTAAAAACACCTCCTGTATGCGGATGAATGACGGATTTAGAGTACTATTGCCTTCCATACATGCAGAACACACTAAAAAGTCCCATCCAGCCCATAACTCAATTTTGCCCAAAGGGTTTTGATCTCCCTGCTTCAATTCTCACTACAGTCCAATTGTCAACATAAATGCCTCTGATTAATTTTACCAATCTACCCTTAATTCCATAGTCCCCCAGTATGGCGAACATTGTTTTCCTTGATACTCTGTCATATGCTTTCTCTAGATCTGCGAAACATATAATTAATTTATTATTTAATATCATACCATAAATCAGCACAGCAATATTAAAGAAGAGGAAAACTTATTTGCCTTGATGTCAGACCTTAAACCCAACTTTATCTGACATAAATTTAATAGCTGGTAATATTATGTTTTCTCTTTTCCATTTTGAAACTATGGCTATGATTATCCTGGTGCCAGTTTTTCCTGATTCACCTACACCTGGTTAACACCAAACCCTGCAACATAACACTAGCATTTTTAAAAATATATTTGGTAGGGATTTGTGTGCCTGAGAATTGATTATTTCATACTGACTGTTTCATTCCAGACTGCCCTTTCGATCATTAGTGAGGAGATATGAATGCAACCTGTGCTTCACTCCAATGATACTCGCAGAATCATTCATAAAGTCACCTTCTGCAAGAAATATTGAATTCTCAACCAATTCAGGTATTGCATATAATGAGAACTCTGGTTTATTTTATTTTCTTGCAGGAATTGTTTCATAGATAGGTATGGGTTGTCATTACTCATAATACTGTGGCTACCCAAGAGAAATCAGTCAATTTTCAATTTTTAATACTAATGTTATTTGCTTTACATTTTTAATTTTTTTAAGTAGCATCTTTTTCAGTGGTTACATAGGGAAACACTTGTCCCATTGTCAAACTTCTAAATAGTTGGTATTAAGTAAGGACTGTGCCTCGAAGCCTGGTTCCATAATTTTTTTAAAAAAAACTTTCTTGTATTGATTTGATTTGATTGATTGATTGATTGATTGATTGATTGATTGATTGATTGATTTGGCAAGATGAAGACCAGATTGCCTTCTCTTGCATCTAACCGGATTAATGTATAGTTTGATAGATATACATAGTATATTTGCAAACATAATAATAAAAAGTATGCAATAACTGAGGTGGTATATAAGTAATTTACACATAGAATAAAACACTTATAAACAGATGTTAAACGCAGTGCTTTTAAGCATTTTCTAAGTATACCAACTAAAAGCCTAAATTGTAATAAATTACTTGTAAATAATTTAAAATAATTTAGGAGTTGGAAAATAATGAAATAGCATTGAAACATGACTTAATAAGGTATGTATTTTATGAATTGTGAATTGAACATGGGTCAGGGGGTAACAGTGCAGCATTTTAATAAATGCTCATTGTTTTAAAAATAGATTTAAAATAGTGTTTTATTTCAATAAAAGTACTGTTATTTAAAGTGGAATACAGTAAAATCCCTTCTTATGATCTTCTGGGGACTGATAGAGAATACTGTAAATCATTGGAAAACGTTAATTGTGGAAATATTTTTTGCTGAGCTTTCCTCTTTTCTTCAACAGAAATGCATTTTCTTAAATCTTTTTTCTATATATATATATTATTAACCAAGGACCACCCTCCACACTGTAAAAAGGGTTACTCCTTATGGTAAACCGGTGACACAGCATATTTAGTGTTGTGGATTAATACATATTTTATTATTCAGCCTAGAAAGTGATATGCTCTTTCAAAATTCTAATGAGGAATTTTTTTGAACATTTGTATGTTGTAATGATTCCATTACATTATGGCAGATACATAATTAATAGTATATAAAATAAAACACACATAAACAGACATTAAACTCTGTGCCTTTAAGCATTTGCTAAGTCAGGGATGGCAAACCTTAACTGACTAGTGTATCAATTATGGTCTTATTACTTTTTACTGTCTAGTGTGTGATCGGTTAATTTCTTTTAAAATCTTGAAACCACTCATTTGACTTCATTTAGATATTAGATTGCATTAGGCCTACGTATAAGTCCATTTGACTGAATATTTTATTATTTTATTTTGCAAACATTACTGAAAATTACATTTTTTAAATAGCTAAATTTTAATAAGGTATATTTTTGCTTTAACCTACTAAAATTTGTAAAAAATATGACCATAGAATTAATTGAGACGTAATTCTTTATTAAAGTGTAATGTTACTGGATTTTTTTTTCTTTTTTTTTACCTATTTATCACATGTTGAAACCTGGTTTACACTTTCTGGAAACTCAGGGAATTTGGGAAAGGTCAGGGAAGCACTGAAAAAATGCTAAAAACCAGGGAAAATAGCTAGGTCTTAAAGTCAGGGATTTTTAAATTACATCATTCACTTGCACTTGTTGCTGTGATAAATCAACAAATGTGCGATTTCTTCTTGATAACTGCTGGTGAAACAAATTGTAATCAAATCCAGGTAAGAAATATTTATACGGTATATTAAATATCTGTTATTACTTTTAAAATAGAATTAATCAAGAACTACATTAATTTATACTATATTACAAAATTACGCTATAAATGTACATTTCTTATACTTCTACTTTTATTCAATAAGTACTGCAAAAGTACAAAGCCATATGAAGTATACTTCATATACTTAATACTTACCATGTTGTTAATATAAAACAATTCACTTTATGCCTTTAATATATGAAAGTAGACAGGAGATAAGTCTACCACTATCTTAAAGGTTACAGATATTTGCCATCAAAGGCTACATTCTAGTTTTATTACCGTATTTACTCGTGTATTAGACCCCTTTTTTTCCCACTTTACAGCCAAAAATAGTAAAGGGTGGTCCAATACGCAATATGCAGCAAACACATGACTTCTAGGTTAAAGAGCTATAAATTGTACATGTAAACCTTCTATACAAACTATTATTTAACAAACTTAGAATGTATTTAAGTTATACTGGCTATTTTCGTCGGAAGGCAGTATTTCTAAACGTTAAAAGACAATAAATAGTGAACACTACTTTTAGGCCTACGGTACATATAAAAGTCTGTTTTAGAAACTCATATTACGTCATTGTCATTTGTTACATCTCATTAATTCCTCTGCTGAGGCTGACGTCAGGAAGGGCATACGGCCGTAAAAACTCGCTACAAAGGTTCATCTCACTTCATACTTGATCCCGTAGAAGAAAGGGATAAGGGTATCGTGTTATCATATAATTTAATATGGATACAAAAGAACTTAATGGCCAGTCATTTGTCTCTGTCAGTTCAGCAGTAGGCCTAGCACACAGTAAACCTGATCACTGCTTTCATTTGAATTATCGCCTTGCACCGCCAACTTCCCTGCCTTGCTACCGGCGCACAGTGCGTAATTTCAGGAATCTAGCCGGCCAAAAATCGTATCTCGGAAACTAATGGACCGATTTACATAAAACTTGGTATGTAACTGGTATTATTGGAAATAATTAAGTGTGTTGTAAATCAAGTACAAAGAACAGATTACTACGCCAGGAATAGAATTAGTAGTCTTTGTAATTTTAATCATTTTTCGTTATAGCTTTAAGAAATTAAATAGATGTTAATAGTGGGACATGCTGTTTAGAATTTTTAAAAACAGATAAAGGAATACATGTACTTAGTCATTAGATGCAGTTACACCAGAATCTCTAACTTCACTGTAATTATCTCCTTCGGCAGAACCACATACAGAAGACTCAGACAGTAAGTTGAGCACTTCTCGTGAAATCGGAATCAACTTTCTCCTCCTGATTTCCTTAATCTGATAATGTAAGGGTCCGATGATATAAGCAGCCTATGGAAAAGGTCAGTATTTGTGTCCTTTCTGGAAGGTTTCCTGTTATCTTTATTCCTGGTCTCCTTGGCTTCCACGGAGAGTTGTCTAATAGGTATAATACAGTGCCTAATTACCTCCTCTCCATGAACCAAGAGTTTGTGCAGGCACGTAGTACGATTTTTATTTCGTAAGTACTGTATAGTTTCCTTTGCATATATTCCAGATGTCACTTTATCAATGGCATACCCACACGAAAGAGTTTCTAAGATACACGTAGACGATTTATTAAATTTAGAACTACTCCAGTAATATCTGCAGAATTGAAAGCCTCTCTGAAGAATCTTCTAGCAGTTTCCATCATTGGTATTGCCAGCACTTTGCTTTGGATATCAAGCAATAGACTCGTTTCCTCCCTGAACCGAACCTGTATATTCTTCTTTCTTCAACCAGTTCAATCAATCAATCAATCAATACTGATCTGCATTTAGGGCAGTCGCCCAGGTGGCAGATTCCCTATCTGTTGCTTTCCTAGCCTTTTCCGAAATGATTTCAAAGAAATTGGAAATTTATTGAACATCTCCCTTGGTAAGTTATTCCAATCCCTAACTCCCCTTCCTATAAATGAATATTTGCCCCAGTTTGTCCTCTTGAATTCCAACTTTATCTTCATATTGTGATCTTTCCTACTTTTATAGACGCCATTCAAACCTATTCGTCTACTAATGTCATTCCACGCCATCTCTCCGCTGACAGCTCGGAACATACCACTTAGTCGAGCAGCTCTTCTTCTTTCTCTCAATTCTTCCCAACCCAAACATTGCGACATTTTTGTAACGCTACTCTTTTGTTGGAAATCACCCAGAACAAATCGAGCTGCTTTTCTTTGGATTTTTTCCAGTTCTTGAATCAGGTAATCCTGGTGAGGGTCCCATACACTGGAACCATACTCCAGTTGGGGTCTTACCAGAGACTTATATGCACTCTCCTTTACATCCTTACTACAACCCCTAAACATCCTCGTAACCATGTGCAGAGATCTGTACCCTTTATTTACAATCTCATTTATGTGATTACCCCAGTGAAGATCTTTCCTTATATTATCACCTAGATACTTACAATGATCCCCAAAAGGAACTTTCACCCCATCAACGCAGTAATTAAAACTGAGAGGACTTTTCCTATTTGTGAAACTCACAACCTGACTTTTAGCCCCGTTTATCAACATACCGTTGCCTGCTGTCCATCTCACAATATTTTCGAGGTCACGTTGCAGTTGCTCACAATCTTGTAACTTATTTATCACTCTATAGAGAATAACATCATCCGCAAAAAGCCTTACCTCCGATTCCACTCCTTTACTCATATCATTTATATATATAAGAAAACATAAAGGTCCGATAACACTGCCCTGAGGAACTCCCCTCAACTATTACAGGGTCAGACAAAGCTTCGCCTACTCTAACTCTCTGAGATCTATTTTCTAGAAATATAGCAACCCATTCAGTCACTCTTTTGTCTAGTCCAATTGCACTCATTTTTGCCAGTAGTCTCCCATGATCCACCCTATCAAATGCTTTAGACATGTCAATCGCGATACAGTCCATTTGACCTCCAGAATCCAAGATATCTGCTATATCTTGCTGGAATCCTACAAGTTGAGCTTCAGTGGAATAACCTTTCCTAAAACCGAATTGCCTTCTATCGAACCAGTTATTAATTTCACAAACATGTCTAATATAATCAGAAAGAATGCCTTCCCAAAGCTTACGTACAATGCATGTCAAACTTACTGGCCTCTAATTTTCAGCTTTATGTCTATCACCCTTTCCTTTATACACAGGGGCTACTATAGCAACTCTCCATTCATCTGGTATAGCTCCTTCGGCCAAACAATAATCAAATAAGTACTTCAGATATGGTACTATATACCAACCCATTGTCTTTAGTATATCCCCAGAAATCTGATCAATTCCAGTTCTCCTCGGCATCTCTTATTTGCTACTTTCTTACGTCAAGTCTGCACGCATTATGCATTATGTGGTCATAACCCAAACTTAAGCGTTGTTGGGTTAATTACTCTTTCAGTCACTTCAGGAATATTATTCATCCCTTTGGGGGACGCCCCACATATATAGCACCTTTGGGAAGACTGATAGGAAGACAATGCACTGCAGACTTTTCCATCCATCACAGTGAAGTGTAACTCATATTCAACCGCTCTGTGAACCGCTGGCACCTCACTTCTGTAGTGAAGGCATCTACAGTATTTATTTATTACGTGTGTATTTTAGGCTTTAAATCAGTGCGTAATTGTATTGTGTTGAGTGAGAGTTATGCGATACGCCTACGTGTACGATTTCTTTCTTCTACGTTAATACTGTGATCTTTTATAGTCATCTGCAGTATTTGCTTATTGCGTCTTTTTTCTAGCTTTTATTGTCTGGATACATTTATTAAATGCAATTAAATACATCCCCCGTTCCTCGAGCCCATAAAATTATTTGTCAGTTTTCTCCCTCAATTTTCCTTATATTTCAGTGCTGAGGTTTCTTATGTGCCGTAGTTTTCCTCTGATTCTGTACAAACCAAAAGTGGCACCTGTAAAACCCGTGTCCCCTTTAGTTCATAAAAATAATTTGTAGCTTAGTTTCTTCAGCCCTTTGTCCTGAACTTACATACTGAGTTTCACAAATTTATGTGCCACCGTTTTCCCGTGATGGCGTTGAGAAAAGCCATTCTATATGGCAACCCTGTTGTCATAAGAGCAATACTGTTTTCTTAATATGGAATGAGTTGTAGTACTGGCAGGGTCATCCTGACATTGCTGTGATGCACGTCCTTCTGCAAGGCTGATTCTCTGGTCGAACCAACTTTTATTGTACTTCAGCAATTTTTCCCATTTTCTACTATATTTTGTCCAGCGTGATCGAATTTTAGCACACAAAATACTGACACACTTCCTTATTGACTTGGATATATCCTTGGAACAATCCTCAAAGCCTATATATTCAATTACAACATTTGCAATATCATCGTTCCGCTTATATTCCCTGCTGTTCCTCAACAGCTCGAAAACCGACCTCCGGGTTACAGAGTACATGGCTTCTGAAAAAAATTAATTACTCTCATGGTCGCGCCTGGTCGCAGCAAAAAGTCACAGTTTTCTATTCATTAAAGTATAGATAACTCCTCCAAATACTTTAATTGCGGAAATCAAACGCAATCCATTTTGAAAGTCAGCTCAAATTTGTATAATTAGATAGTTCTTTGACACCCCTGTACCTGAATTTTAAGTGCACATTCCGGACAAAAATATAGTAATTTTCAGAAAATGCTACACACTATATAAAATACATACCTTCTTCTAATGTAATAACATTTCAAGCTAAAGAAATATTTAGTTCTGACGTCCTTACTGAGCCTTCACATAATAATAACTGCACGCTCGCCTCGCCAGAATATGATGCCCTAACGGAAGAGAGCCACTTTAGGCCTTCGGTGAGATTAGATAATCAGACAGCGCGACTTTTCAATACTTAATTACTGTACCCAAGAGTCTTATAAACACGACTCACAGAAAATGCGCACCAAAGACAAGGGTTGAAAATCTTATTTTTGGCCCGCTGGATGCTAGAAATTACCCACTGTGCGGCGTGTCGGCATTCTAACTGACGTCATCTTCACTGCTATCTCTTGCCAGTCTCATCAGCCATCCTTCATTCTCTTTGAGCCATGCACTGCAATCAAGAGTATACGAGGTTCCGTCTTTTTTAACCTTTTAAAAATAGTTTCGTTCCCTACTATAGCGTCTTATTTTTAAGTACATTTCATGCTTGTTCTCTACATTTATCACATCAGGATTTGTATAGACAGGTGTCCATGAGATAAGACAGACCACATTGTTTAGGTTAGGTATATTATTATTATCATTATTATTATTTGTTAGGTACGTTGGCCAGTAAAACAATCGTTTTAATTGGATAGCTTTTATCATGTTTTAAATTTACTTCTCTCCAAATATATACCTATATTGGCCCGAGTTACGAGATATTAAATGACCACTTCGTTAATGATCTTGCCTGCTGTATAAATAGCAACAACCGCGAATATTTCTCAACTAAAGTAAACTCATTTCCTCATCCCGAGGTGGTACAGCTCTTTTTAGACACACCCCCAGTGGAGGGAAGTTACATGTATCGCTTTCACCGCATATCAACCTTCCTGCCATTCGTAAATCTCTCGCAGTGCGGTACCGGGAATCGAAGTCAGACCCCCGAAAACAGCAACTAATTGTGCTAACCATTACGCTGGTGGACATTATTAACTACAAAACACAGACATGCTTGCAATGCGCGGGTTGGACACGAAGCTAGGCCTATTCATCTATTTGTGCGACATCATCAGAGCTGCAGTTGATCTACGCTACAGAGGCGGACATTTCTTAATTACGGAACGCAGATGTACCGCATGGATTCGACGTGTTTTCATTGCGTATGATATATGGTATATTCATATATATTCTATGATATATTCATTGCGTAGGTCGTACGGACAAAACTATTCACAAATTTGTGTGATGCTATCAGAGCTGCAATAAGACTTGTACACGCTTTGAAGCGCAATCGTCATCGTTCTCTGACGAATTACGTTGGGGGTCTTATAGGCGAGATTTATTTTTTAATTTTCTTCGTTTCGAAAAGCCAGGGGTGTCTAATACGTGAGGGGTCTAATACACGAGTAAATACGGTATTTTGATTATAGATATTTAGTAATTCATTATAAATATATTCTGCAAGGTCTTTATATATATATGAATTTATAATTATTGAATGTATTGTATGATAATTTTTTTATAAAGTAACTTATTTTTTCTTTGCAGGTTCATTTTGAATATGACATCAAAGAAACCCTTTTTTAATGATCAGTGGTTGGACTTGAAAATCAATCCCCAATTCCCAGGCTGGTTAACTCTTTCCGGTCTAACTGTGAGCATAGCTCGCAGCGGCCACAATTACGCTCAGGACACGCAGCGGGCATAGCCCGTCGTAAGGTTTGACAATTCACTAAAAATCGAGAAGAGCTATGTACGTATTCTGGTGGTTATATCGTGTTTCTTCATGTATTAGTTACGAGAGTATTTAAGCAGATGGCAGTATTATATATCTAAGTCAGAGAAGTTACGTTATTTTCGATCAACATGCATCAGTAGATGTTGTCACTCGGTGAGCTCTAAGACATGGCTTCTCGCGGCAAACATGAGCTTGACGAAAGTAATATTTTCGCTATTTTACGATATATTATAAGTTTATGCGCAAATGAACATATTATTGACATATGAATTCGAAACAATTTCTTACATTTCATTATGATTGGAGTTCGTTTTACGGTCTAGTGCATGTTCCCACGTATTTCAAATTTGCGTGAATACGTAAGATTGTCCACATATTAGTAAAGTTGTCTGTTTAGAAGACTGTATTTTCTTTTTCTGAGAAGTCATTTGTGGTAAATGAAACAATATTTTTACATTTGAGTAACTTTTGACAAAATTTATCGATTAAAATAAATTTTCATAAGAACTCCCATTTTCATTATTGTAATTATTACTGTTACCGTGTTTTTGTGGTAGTTAGAGGTGAAAGAAGGTGCGGGGTGGTGAATAGGTCTCGGGCTACGAAATTAAAGTGAATTTAAAATTTAACAAGGTTATATTTTCTTTTCAAAATCAAGAAATAACAAACATGGCAGGTACAGAGTAGCAAGGCAACAAAAGTACAATTACAGTATTTACAGGATTTGGGCTTCGAGCCCCGCGCTCAAAATCCTTGAGCAATCAGCTCAACTTTACGATATACAGTTTTCAACAAGGGGCCGAAAACCCCATTCACGCCCAGGAGCACTTGCTCCAAATTACACAGAGAAGCCTCCTCGAGGCATACAACACACCATTTTTCAAGAAAGAGCCACCCGCTCTCAAAATTTAAGCCTATCACAAGGCCACACCTAACTCGACTTTCAAGCTGTCCTCAAAGGACATAGGCACAGGGGTAAAATACCCAACCTACTGAGGCCTATTAAGAAAAGAAACATGAAAATTACATGGCCTCTAAAAGACCAGCTTGAGAGGAGGCGATCATGCACTCCTAACACACTTGTTTAAAACCTACTTGGCACTAGGCCGTTAATGCAAGGGCTAATCCCATACTAAAGAGGTGACTTTAGAGTGAAACAAATTACATTACATTAGAGAAGAATAGGTTGTGAAAAGTAAGTTCACCTCAAAACAATATGAGTGGGAGCTCGAGAGGGTTAAGCACTCTCTATCCCAATATGTAGTTTAAAAGATAGAATAGATACTAGTTTCTTTACATTTTAAGGAAGGTTACATAATGGAAAAACTTCGGACCCGCCCCGAGAGTTAAACTGCTGAGCAAGCAAGAAAAGAAGTTATTAATCGGCCATTACCTGGTTGTTGACTGCCGCCGAAGAAAGAGGCGCTTCCCGCCCCCTGCTATGTACTTTACACACGAAAAGATGGAACAGAAGTGGCCCGGAGACCCTAAAATCAGCAGTTTATATACTCTCGCGGAAAGTTCGAGGCGTTAGGGGAATGAGAACACCCTCCCAAAAAGAACTTTATTGGCTAACCGAGAAAACCCCTACACAAACGGAAGAAGAAACACATAATTGGTGGAAAATAAATAGAAGAAATTCGGGATTGGCTAAATTCAAAACAAGGGGAAAGAAAGGGTTAATATTGCCAACTTAAATAATGACTGAAAGAAATTTAGCAAAGAACAAACTTTTGAAATTAAATTTTCTCCAAGAAACAGTTCTTTCACTTCGCACTAGGGTGCACTATTGTTGATCTTCAGTAGTGTCCTCTAGAAGAGAAAGTTCACACTTCTTACTACAAGCAAAACAAAATTACATCGAAAATGACACTGTTCAAAAAGTCCAAAATTTCCAAGTAGTGACATCTTCTGAGAAAGTTGAAAATTAATATCATAGATAAAGTTCAGACTTCCTCCAGCAGAGGAGTTTCAACTGGCGCAAATTTTAAATAAGCGGCGTGGAGGTGTACCACCCGGTACAGACCTCCCCCCCCAAAAGTTCCTCCGAGGGGGTAACACAGAAGAACATAACTTTTGTTTTGAAAACCAGGTCCAAGTTATGATGTTGATATGGAGATAAATTGCAGAAGCATTTATCAAAATTGTTAAAGTTTGATTTGATCCAGTTTAAAAAGTTCTCGTAGTAACAGCTGAAGTAATATCTTTATGTTTGTAGAAGGTTGAATTCAGAGGGAAAACTTTAGTTTTTAAAGTTGAGGAAAAATTCTCTAAGTCCACCAGATATTGCTGTTGAATTCCCAGGTGGTGTAATTGTTGATAGTAATTGCCCATGTAGTTAATTAAATAGGATGGCCAGACCGGCCGCTGCAGCTTGTGTCCAGAGGAGGCCGCTTGGACCCCTCAAGTACCCTGAGATACCGCTCGCCCGCACTATGAGAGGAGCAGTGGTGTTGAAGCACGCCGCGCCCGCGGTGAACATGCAGGTCGCGGGCCAGTTACAGGTTGTGCGCCGCACATCAGCCTTGGCCGGGAGGAGGGCTCCGGCTCGCCGTGCACATGTTGGCCTCTCTGGGGAAGGGCGGGCCCATACCCTGCCTCAGGAACGGTACGGCGCCGCGCTGCTGCGGGGGCACTGAAACATTAAAGCTCGGCGGCAGAATGTTGTTGGACTATCATCTTCTTTGAGGGTACAGGCTTGTGGAGAGGTTGAGGGGCCAGCGGCGTGCAAATATTCTTTTCAGATGCAAGCCACTGTGTGTAGTGGAGCAGGAGACGGGAGCGTGGTAATGGCCGTGGCAACGACAGGATGGCAGTTTAACGAATCGGGGAAGGTTTTACAAAACGCTTACATATAAAACAAAATATTATAGAAGGGGCAGAATGCCTTAAAGGTGAAAACTCAAAAAAATATAACCTTCACATTCCTTTCACGATTATATGAAGCAAGTTAACCCAGAAATTACACTGGTTTCACCTGTGACAGGTGAACCATAAATATCCTCTCGGTGGCTGGATTGCTTAATAATAATGTGACCGGCGTAAGGAAATCTAGAATGATACACGGCCCATGAAATCTGGGGGCAAGCTTGCCCGCGGGAACAAAATTCTTGACTATCACCTGGTCACCTACCTTCAAATGGGTGGGTCTCCGTCCACGATCATATCTTTCCCTAACCTTTTCATGAGAGACTTTAAGATTGGCTTTAGCCTTCTTCCAAAGATCTTTAATATTATCCGGATCTATTGTCTCGGGTAGAATGTCACTCAGAGACCAGAGGTTAGAGAGCGGCGTGTTGGGAACGAACTTGAACATCAAAGAAGGTGGAGTAAACTTGTGAGATTCATGAACCGCCGAATTCAAAGCAAAAGCTAACCAATGCAGGGACGTGTCCCACCTGGAATGATCTTCATGATGATAGGCAATAAGTGCGGACCTGAGATTACGATTAACCCGTTCAGCCAGAGATGGTTGAGGGTAATAAGCAGAAGTAGTTACATGAGAGATGGATAAGTCAAAACAGAATTTACGAAAAAGATTAGATGTAAAAGCCTTAGCATTATCAGATACAATATATTGACACGGACCAAAAGAAGCAAAGATAGAATTTAGACAAGTAATGGTGGACTGAGCGGTAGCCAGCTTAGTCGGAAATAACCAGGAAAATCTTGTAAAACCATCTACACATACAAGGATGAACTTGTTGGCATTTCCCTTCGACTGGGGGAAAGGTCCTACATAATCAATATACAGGCGTTCCATGGGGCGCGACGCTTGATGCGAAGACAGAAGGCCTACCTTGGTGGACATGGTGGGTTTACTAAGCAAGCAGGATTTACAAGCCTTAACTAGTTCACGGATTTCACCGTCCATACCCTTCCAGATGAACATTTCACGAATCTTTTCACGGGTTTTAAAGATACCAAGATGCCCTCCTAATGGGGTCTCATGATAATACTTGAAGATCATAGGTACAAGAACAGCTGGAACGACAACTTTCATCATCTTGTCATGCCTCGAAGGGCAACATAAAACACCATTCCTCAGAACATAAGGGACGACATGTTCCCCAGAAGAAAGGGTTTCCATTATCGGAGCCAGCGTCGGATCTTCACGTTGGTATTTCTCGATATCCCTAAAGAGCATGGGAGCATCTGTTAAGATGGCATTAACACCAGATAGCATGGACTCGGGAGGTGAAGAACTATCGACCGGTTCATGGGTCTCGACGTCGTTGGAAAACATACGGCTGAGTCCGTCAGCAACAACATTTTCGGTACCTCGGATATGCCTGACATCGAATTGGAAGGCAGAAATACGGATGGCCCAACGGGCTATACGACCAGTACGACGCGGCCTACCTAAGACCCAGCTTAAGGCTTGATTATCTGTCTCCAGGTCGAATTTGACGTGTTCCAGATAGAGACGGAACTTTTCTAAGGCAAATAAGACTGCCAACCCTTCAAGCTCATAGATAGAATACTTGGCTTCTTGAGCCGACAAGGTCCTAGATGCATAGGCGATGGGTCGCCTCCCTAGTTCAGTCTCTTGAAGAAGGACTGCAGCTACCGCCGACGACGACGCGTCGGTTTGGACGATGAATTTCTTTGAGAAATCGGGCATAGCAAGTACAGGGGCATTACAGAGAGCTAATTTAAGATCTTCAAAAGCGGCTTGTTGAGAAGGTCCCCACTCGAATTTGATGCCTTTCCTACGAAGAAGGTTCAAGGGCGCCGCTCTATTAGCGAAGTTAGGAATAAACTTCCTGAAGAAATTCACCATACCAATGAACCTGGCGATACCTTTAATGTCCTTGGGAGGTTTAAAATCGCGGATGGCCTGTGTCCTAGAATGATCGACAGCAACACCATCAGGTGACACAATATGCCCTAGGAATGACATAGAGGGCTTAGCAAAGGCAACCTTGGACAACTTGACAGTTAACCCAGCCTTACGAAGGCGATCGAGAACTTCTCGCAGATGATCTAGATGTTCTTCAAAAGTCTCTGAAAATATGACGACATCATCCAAGTAGTGATACAAGTACTCAAATTTGATGTCGGAGAAGACCCTATCTAGCAGCCTAGTGAGTACAGCTGCTCCCGTGAGGAGCCCGAAAGGCACGCGGTTGTATTCGTATAAATTCCAGTCCGTGGCAAACGCTGTAAGATGTTTAGACTCTTCGGCTAGAGGAATTTGATTGTAGGCCTGATTCAAGTCCAAGATGGTGAAGAACTTGGCCTTACGGAACCATGAAAAACAAGAATGAAGGTCGGGAAGGGGCACAGATTGTAACACCACCTTCCGATTGAGAGCCCTATAATCAATGACAGGCCTGAAGCCCCCCTGGGGTTTTGGGACTAGAAAAATAGGCGACGAATACGCTGACTTGGAGGGCCTAATGGTACCATCCTTCAACATCTGATCGATGATTTCTTTCAGAGCCTTCATTTTAGGTGGAGATAGCCTATAAGGTGGAAAACGAACAGGAATCGAATCCGTGACCTCAATTTTGTATTCAATAAGGTCAGTAACACCAAGAGTCTCAGAGAACACCTCTGGAAACGACTGACACAACTTACGAATACTATCAGCCTGCTCCTCAGGTAGATGTCTAAGGTCTAACGACATCTCATCCTGGGTAGGCGAAATAGATGAACATGATACAGAATTACACTTCAATAATGGGATTTTACAATTAGAGGCAAATTTGAAAGTGCACGACCTACTCTGAAGATCGAGCACAAGACAAGTGTGAGAAATGAAGCCAGCTCCCAATATGATGGGGCAAGACAGGTGCTTGGCCACGAACAATTTGATTTTCCATGTAAATTTAAAAATACGAATTTTGACATATAAGCAACCGAGAATTTCTAATGGAGAGGAATTAGCCGAAACATATTGGATCGCAGACAAACAATAGTTAGGAAGCTTACAAACAGATTTCAATTTTGAATACCAATCAGCCGAAATAACAGAACAAACACTGCCTGAATCTAATAGAGCTGTTATAGGTTCGTTATTTAACTCAATCTTAAGAAAAGGAACAGGTGCGGGGGTATCCGCCGCAATCCTAAGACACTCTTTGGGGCATTCAAAAGATGGATTTGCAGATTGAGTTGTCCCTGAACTTTCGAACTGTTTACCAGGGGCTGAGTCTCGGGAAGATGAATTAGTCGACTCAGCCGAAGCCGCTAGTCACATTTTATTATTGGCATTGGTGGAATTTGCACCAGAAGTTGAGCAGGAGGGGGTGCTATTTGAGTTTGGGCAATTCTTGGCGATATGTGAGAAAGCCCCACATTTAAAACAGCCTTGTGATGAACCAGCTCCATTATTTGCCCTACTAGACTTGATCAGTGGACACTTATTGCGAAGATGGTCAAGCGATCCGCAAGCATAACATTTACGGGGTGTGACTGATTGGCGAGGTGGAGGCCGAGTATTACTAAAGGAAGGCGGGGGTTCTCTCGCGACACGCAAAGAATCGGCGTATCTAACTCCTTCCGCTGAGACGGCCAATGCTTCAAGTTCAGAGAAAGTTTGCGGGCACGCCGCGAAACATAAATATGACCTATAAGATGGTGAAATTCCTTCTACAATAGCCTGTACAATCTGGTCTTCAGGAAAATGAAGAGCAAATACCCTAGTATAGAATTTAATATCTTGGATGAAGTCTGCCAAGTTTTCATCCAAACGTTGTACGCGATAATAGTACTTCTGAATCAGAGATGACCTCGCGCGGGCAGGAATAAAATTTGCAAGCAAGTGTGCATGAAAATCTTCGATGGATGACTGTTCAGCTATGGCTCTTACTATTTTGTCGGAGAGAATACCAATTGCATAAGGATAAATGATTTGTAAAATTTGACATGGAGAAAGAGAAAACACAAGGGCATGATCCTGAAATTCAACTAAAAACCTTAAGAAAGAAATAACTTCACTGGTGGTGTTGACAGAAAACTTCGAGATACCTCTGAGCAACATTGCCAATGGATGAGGCAAACTGCTGTACCCAGGTGACATAGTCAGTAAAGGTTTAAGTGGCAAAGAAGTTAATTCAGCACGTACATTATTCAATGAGTTACGGCGTTCAGACTCGTTGTCCAATGGGGCAGAGATAGTTTGAGCTCCAACAGTTTTCCTATTGACTTCTCCCTTAGGAGGCTCTTCCTCGCTACCTACATCCACCGTAGCGGGTTGATCAGTTTTGGGAGGAACTTCCCCAGTTAACAATTGAGTGACCTTATTAGATAATTCAGAAATATTTTCAAGCAGCGTACTAGCTTCCTTCCTATGAACGTCATTCAGTTTTAGAGACAATAGATCGTTAACTCTATTTGAAAAATGAAATAGTCTGGCTTGCACACGCTTAATTTGATTAGGCGAAGGGTCATTTTCATCAAAAAAACTAACTACAGATGCTAGCCCAGTAATATTCTCGACGATCGTGGAAAGAGAGTCGTCAATTTCTTTCTCTCCCAAGGTGGGGATGGAAATGGGCAAATCAAGGGACTCTCTAAGCCTGTTAGTGTCTACTGCAACCGTGCCTCCAGATTGCACATTTCTGATAGTTAATTCATAGATCAACTCCTCTTTGCGCAAATAGTTAAGATGGAGAACATCGCGAGGGCCGGGCATGATGACAGAACAATTTTGAAAACTCAAAAAATTCCAGCAGCTGAGAAAATGGTTAGAGTTCGGAACAAAACAATGTTTAGCCGTCAAAAGGGGCTAAATTGAGACCCATTCAACCACGCTCTGCTACCACTTGTTACCGTGTTTTTGTGGTAGTTAGAGGTGAAAGAAGGTGCGGGGTGGTGAATAGGTCTCGGGCTACGAAATTAAAGTGAATTTAAAATTTAACAAGGTTATATTTTCTTTTCAAAATCAAGAAATAACAAACATGGCAGGTACAGAGTAGCAAGGCAACAAAAGTACAATTACAGTATTTACAGGATTTGGGCTTCGAGCCCCGCGCTCACAATCCTTGAGCAATCAGCTCAACTTTACGATATACAGTTTTCAACAAAGGGGCCGAAAACCCCATTCACGCCCAGGAGCACTTGCTCCAAATTACACAGAGAAGCCTCCTCGAGGCATACAACACACCATTTTTCAAGAAAGAGCCACCCGCTCTCAAAATTTAAGCCTATCACAAGGCCACACCTAACTCGACTTTCAAGCTGTCCTCAAAGGACATAGGCACAGGGGTAAAATACCCAACCTACTGAGGCCTATTAAGAAAAGAAACATGAAAATTACATGGCCTCTAAAAAACCAGCTTGAGAGGAGGCGATCATGCACTCCTAACACACTTGTTTAAAACCTACTTGGCACTAGGCCGTTAATGCAAGGGCTAATCCCATACTAAAGAGGTGACTTTAGAATGAAACAAATTACATTACATTAGAGAAGAATAGGTTGTGAAAAGTAAGTTCACCTCAAAACAATATGAGTGGGAGCTCGAGAGGGTTAAGCACTCTCTATCCCAATATGTAGTTTAAAAGATAGAATAGATACTAGTTTCTTTACATTTTAAGGAAGGTTACATAATGGAAAAACTTCGGACCCGCCCCGAGAGTTAAACTGCTGAGCAAGCAAGAAAAGAAGTTATTAATCGGCCATTACCTGGTTGTTGACTGCCGCCGAAGAAAGAGGCGCTTCCCGCCCCCTGCTATGTACTTTACACACGAAAAGATGGAACAGAAGTGGCCCGGAGACCCTAAAATCAGCAGTTTATATACTCTCGCGGAAAGTTCGAGGCGTTAGGGGAATGAGAACACCCTCCCAAAAAGAACTTTATTGGCTAACCGAGAAAACCCCTACACAAACGGAAGAAGAAACACATAATTGGTGGAAAATAAATAGAAGAAATTCGGGATTGGCTAAATTCAAAACAAGGGGAAAGAAAGGGTTAATATTGCCAACTTAAATAATGACTGAAAGAAATTTAGCAAAGAACAAACTTTTGAAATTAAATTTTCTCCAAGAAACAGTTCTTTCACTTCGCACTAGGGTGCACTATTGTTGATCTTCAGTAGTGTCCTCTAGAAGAGAAAGTTCACACTTCTTACTACAAGCAAAACAAAATTACATCAAAAATGACACAGTTCAAAAACTCCAAAATTTCCAAGTAGTGACATCTTCTGAGAAAGTTGAAAATTAATATCATAGATAAAGTTCAGACTTCCTCCAGCAGAGGAGTTTCAACTGGCGCAAATTTTAAATAAGCGGCGTGGAGGTGTACCACCCGGTACAGTTACTATTATTGATAAATTATTGTTTTTATATCGTACTCATTGTTGTTTTTAATTACAATGCACATTTTATATTAGCAATATAGGGTAAATATAACAGTATTTCAGAAAACTGTACTTGCTTAGTCATCCGTGAAATATTTTTTCCATTCTCAAAAAATGGTATAATATATAAACAATTTTAAAATCTCAAGTGATAGTTGACATAATAAAAACAGCGTCTTTCAAAACTAGTTGTTCAAACAAGCACAAAGAAGAAAGAATCATGCAAGTATCTACTACAGGTACAGAGATATAATGTTTAAAATATCCCTAAAAATGCCCAGTCCAGAACATTTGTTAAGGATATTAAGGCCCAGGCTGGAATGGGTTAAGCAAAGGACCTACCATTTCACAAGCTCATTGCAACACTTGCAAAAAATCAATTGATTTATCAAACATGGGTCGTCAGGCTGTTACATCTCATAGTAAAGGAAAAAATCATATGAATTTAGCTAAAATGAAAGAAGACCAATCTTCCATTAAAACCTTGTTTTGTGCTTCAAGTACCTCAAGAGAAAATGTTGCTAGTACAAGTCATCTAAATATCCATCAAGAAAGTATGGCAATTTCACCCCAACATGAGATTTTGAAATGCAACAGTCATTTGAATCATTTTGCACAGGGGACGATGTTACAAAAGCGGGGCCCTACGCAGTGGCCTCCACAGTATGCACTAACCATGCGTCTTGGTAGGTGTGCTAGGTACCAACTGACGAGCCCAACCTAGCACATGGGGGTGAAACGCTGGCAACCAGGAATGAGTTAGCTGGAAAATGTATAATGTCCAATTACGTAACATTTATATTGGTATTATAAATTTACTCATTCAGGACAAATATTTCAGATTCCCTATGGGAATCTACATCTATATCAAGTCCACTTAAGGCGGGAGAGGGGTGGAAAGAAGTGAAGAAGAAGAAGAAGTTAAAGTTGAATTATTTGTATGAGTATACATTTATCTCGAAAACTGAAGGAATAATCTTAACTGAAGGTGTTACAGACATACAGACATGAAAACTAGTATTTGGAATCTCCTTTAAAAATAATGAGGGGCTGCCTGGCTGAGGCGGTAAAGGCGTGCTTGGTTCGCCCGGAAGGATGTGGGTTCGAATCCCCGTCAGGAAGTCGTAAAATTTAAGAAACGAGATTTCCACTTCCGGAGGTGCACATGGCCCTGAGGTTCACTCAGACTACACTAAAAATGAGTACCAGGGTAATTCCTGGGGGCAAAGGCAGCCGGGCGTAGAGCTAACCATCAACCCCCATCAAGTGCCGAGGTTAACAATGGTGGAAGCCTTTACCTTCCACCCCTCCAAGGGCCTTCATGGCCTGTATGGAGATGACTTTGCTTTGCTTTTTAAAAATAATGAAACACTTTTTTTTTTTTGTTTTCAGAAAATCCAGTTAAGGGGCTGAAAAGAATCAGAAAAGCAGGTGAATTTCTAAAATGAGTACTGGTATATCTATATTATATGTCAAAAACTTAACATGTTAGAGACAATAAATGTGGTATTTGCAAAGTCCTTTAAAAATACAGGAACATGTACCTTTTTGTTTTCAGAGAAGGCACTTAACAGGGGGTGAAAGAAGTGAAAAATAGTTGAATAATTTTTTATGAGGATACTTCTATCTTAAAAACTGAAGATGTTACAGACGTGAAAATTGGTATTTGGAATCTCCTTTAAAAATCAAGGAACATGTATTTTTGTTTTCGGAAAATACACTTAGATCGGGGTGAGGGGTGGGGAAGGACTGCTAAAGGGATTTAATTCTTTTTATGGGGATACTTATGTATATCGGTATCTCAGAAACTGAGGATATTACAGATGTGGGAGTAGGTATTTGGAATCTCCTTTAAAAATAAAGAAACGTGTGTTTATGTTTTCGACTTGAGAGAAGACTGTTTCTCACATGTACAGTTCTATGTCGGATGGTAGTCTTAGCCCCAAAAGGTAATACCACAGCATGGTTTACAAAGAATTTCTGGGGTAAATGAAACTCAATTTTTGGGTACATTTTTCTACTTTAGGAATTTTCAGATTATGTCTTTGTACAGTGTTGAGGAACGAGTACTTTGATCAAATTACAAAATCCATGCTAGCAAAGCCACGGGTAATTGCTAGTTGATACATATATATATAAGAAAACATATAGGTCCAATAATACTGTCTATTTTCTAGAAATATAGGAATTCCCCTCTTAATTATTACAGGGTCAGATAAAGTTTAGCCTACTCTAATTCTCTGAGTTCTATTTTCTAGAAATATAGCCACCCATTGTTACTCTTTTGTCTAGTCCAACTGCACTCATTTTTGCCAGTAGTCTCCCTTAATCTACCCTATCAAATGCCTTAGATAGGTCAATTGCGATATAGTCCATTTGACCTCCTGAATCCAAGATGTCTGCTATATTTTGCTAGAATCCTACAAGTTGCGCTTTAGTGGAGTAACCTTTCCTAAACCCGAACTGCCTTCTCTCGAACCAGTTATTAATTTTGCAAGCATGTCTAATATAATCTGAAAGAATGCTTTCCCAAAGCTTACTTGCAATGCATGTCAAACTGACTGGCCTGTAATTTTCAGCTTTGTCTAATACCCTTTCCTTTATACACAGGGGCTATTATAGCAACTCTCCATTCATTTGGTATAGCTCCTTCATGCAAACAATAATCAAACAAGTACTTCAGATATGATAGTATATTCCAACTCATTGTCTTTAGTATATCCCCCAAAACCTTATCAGTTCCAACTGTTTTTCTAGTTTTCAACTTTTATGTCTTATTGTAAATGTCATTGTAATTATAGGTAAATTTTAATACTTCTTTAGTATTAGTCACCTCCTCTATCTGCACATTATCCTTTACATACTGCTGACTGAGTACTTCTGCCTTTTTGAAGATCCTCATATTCACTCTCCCCTTGTTCATTAATGTTTCCTGGAATGTCTTTTTTGGAACGTGTTTCTGCCTTAAAGTACCTATACATACCCTTTCATTTTCACTAAAATTTGTATGACCGCCAATTATGCTTGCCATCATGTTATCCTTAGCTGACTTCCTCGCTAGATTCAATTTCCTAGTAAGTTCAATTTCTCCTTACTTCCACAGCCATTTCTAACTCTATTTCTTTCCAACCTGCACCTCCTTCTTAGTCTCTTTAGTTCTCTGTTAAATATAGTGGATCTTTATCATTCCTTGCCACATTTAAAGATACAGACCTGTTCTCGCATTCCTCAACAATTGCTTTAAACCCATCCCAGAGTCTGTTAATATTTTTAATTTCTGTTTTCCACCGACATATAGTTACTTTTTAAAACCTTCCTCATGCCTGTTTTATCAGCCATATAATACTGCCTAACAGTCCTAATTTTAATATCTTCCTTTTTATCACATTTATTTTTATCTGCAGCAAAAAGAGCTTCGTGATCAGTAATACCCTCTATTACTTTGGTTTCTGTATAGAGATCTTGTTTTACCAGCACCACATCCAGAATATTCTTCCCTCTAGTTGGTTCCATCACTTTCTGAATCAGCTGCCCTTCCCATATTAACTTATTTACCATTTGTTGGTCATGCTTCCTGTCGTTCACATTACCTTCCCAACTGACATGTGGTAAATTGAGATCTCCCGCTATAATCACATCTTTCCATATCGTTTCCCACATAGCTGATTATCTTATCAAATAATTCTGAATCAGCGTGAGCACTACCCTTTCCCAGTCTGTACACTCCAAAAACATCAAGTTGCCTATTATCTTTAGAGATGAGCCTTACATCTAGCATTTCATGTTTGTCATCTTTAACTTTTTCATAGCTTACAAATTCTTCTGTCACCAGAATGAATACTCCCCCTCCTACCATTCCTATCCTATCTCTCTGACACACACTCCAGTAATTCAACAATGATACAGAAATTTTTTGAGATCCATCTATTCAATACACATTGGGTTCTTGAAAATTAAGATTTACATCTTTTCATATTAATTAAACGGGACATGTTTAGCCCATTGTATGGGCATCATCAGCCGTAATTTCATGCCTAAAAGATAAAGATCAGTATCCTGATTACTCTAGTCATAGTGTTACTTGGAGAAACATAGGTGTTATAAAAATGAGGAAACTTGTTGTGAGGTCCTAAATGACAATTTACACAATTAAAACATGTTTAAAATATGTACAAGAATAATGATTAATGTTGGTGCAATCTTACATTGAAATCTTTAAAGTATCTCTAAAATAGCCAAACTCTCCTTATTTACATGAACAATAAGAAAGTCAATGGCTAAAATTATGGCCTAGAGGTACAAGATCAAAATATGAATGGAATCTGGTTAAAGGCAACCCAATTTGAAATCGTAGAATGGTTACAATGGACCGTAAGTGGCTTAATCATTTAAAGAAGACATTAATTATTCTTGTTGAAAGCTTATAGTATTATCATAGAGTATACGGCTGTGTGACTGATGGAGATTTTGTTGTTGTTGTTATTATTAAACCTGTATTTGTGAGGTGAATCCACAGTCTTTGTATTTTTGTTGAAAAAATTATAAAAGGTTCACGTCTGAGTGTTGCCGTGTGCGTCTTTACTAGCTGATGCAATTTTTTTTTTTTTTTGCAAGTTGTTTTACGTCGCACCGACACAGGTAAGTCTTATGGCGACGATGATGCAATTGTTTCCTCGTGCTAATAGTCAAATGGGAACGTCCATGCTTGATGTTGGCTATAGCTTGAATGTTGGGAACGACTATAGAGGGATGTGTGGTGAAGAATCTGTAATGAGAGGAGGGTAGAAAAACTTTAAGTTTAAAGAAAAGACTGCTATAATTTGGCAAGAAACGTTGTGTATACATTTACTTACCCTCTCGATTTTTGTGGTGTGAACTAGTTGCCTTTGCAGCGTCAGAATGAGTGACACTTGCATTTCTTGTGTTGTATCTGTGTTTAATTGAGAGAGGGGGGTGTGGTGCAGGAGAGGAGTTGGGCGGAGCGTTAAGCTTACGCGCTGTTGGCTGTGGAGGTTAGTAGGGGCGGATATGGAGGGAGTTACCTTTAGTGGAATGGTGGGAGCTGTTGTGGATGTTATTTTAAGAATTTTACTTCGATTTAAATTTAGTGATTGTAACAAGTTAGGTAAAATCTCATATAAGGGATTTTTACTTCACTGTACGGGTTGCGAACCTGGAACTTTGTCGTTCATAATGTTGTACTATTCGCCGGACTTATAAAATTTTTCAACAGTGCGTCGATACATTGAAAATATCCAGCGTGTGTCGAGATTAACATATCTCCGAGATTTACTTGGAACTTACAAAGTTTTCAGCCTGTATTAATGTGAACTTTAATTTACGAGAGTGATAACTCGGGACTTATAAAATTTACCGCATGTGATAATATGACTTTAACATTCGACTCGTGCTATTCGAGACTTATAAAATTCGTATCAATGATACTCAGGACTTAGAAACATTCTTGAGATTAACATTTTCAGTGATTTAATTTATCGGATGTTGTCTTATTTGTGAACAGTAATACAAAACGATACAGTGAATCATAAGGTTATTTTACCAGAAATTATGGAAATATCAACTCATTTGAAGGAAATTAACAAATATTATTTGCTTAATATTGGTGCAGTGAACAACTAGGAACATTCAAACACATGTTCGTGTGTGGTTAGAGAACAGAACTTTCACTTCACTCTTTAAATTAATTTTCAATCCAGTACCATGAACTCAGAGAGACTGTGGCATTATTTTCATGTAAATAGAATGAGCTGTACTGTGAACTGTGTAAATAGAATGAACTATGCTTTGAACTGTGTTATAAGGATAGAATTTCGAGCCGTAGACTGTGCTTCGAAACTTCGAACTGTGCTTTCATTTCAGAGTGAATTCTTAGCTAGTCAAGTATCTTTACTTAGAACTATACTTCTGATTTCAACTTCAGATGATAGACTGTGACATGAACTGTAATACTTAGTGCTAGAGACTCGGGGCTCAAAATCGGATCCGTAACACATCTTGTTACTGGAACTGGTGTGCTGCCTTTTCTTTCAGATAATGCAGATGAGGTGTCGCTGCTTCCACTATCACTTTCACTGTCATTATTTCTCTCCAGACACGTCTCTGAGACGATGCTGGCACCCATGGGATGATTTTCAATTAGTTCGATCACATGTCGACCGATCTCCCTTTCTTCCAAAGTTATTTCACGAGTAGGGGAGAAACCGTTTTCACGGAAATAATGTAAAGCATACTCTAGAACATTAGCTGGATTCATAACTGCTCTTTCAAAGGGATACGTGTCAACTGGCTAGCACAGAAAGCTCTTCAAGGTAACCTGGTTGCTTCAGTTGGTCACCAGGGTTGTCCACGTCGAGCTATATGCTAATGCGTGCAATTCTATCAGACATTTCCGTATTAATATCAGGAACTTGCAGATCGAAGTGGCAGCTGAATTTTTGTACATTGCTTTCTTATGGACCTCTGATCTCCTCTACCAAACTTCATTGTTGATTTCAATATGACAGTATGGACAGTTCCCTTGTCAGTCCCTGATGAGCTCATTTTTATAATTTCCATGAACTCTTGAGGTTTTTTTAAAATTTACATTTCTTTTTGTTAGGTGATAAGCCGCTCATCGTGCAGTTTGCTGCAAATAATGCCTATGAGTTTGCCATGGCTGCAGAAATGGTAGCTGTGTAAGTACTTTATATCTCATAAGTCTTATAATAATGTAGCTTACATCCAGTTTTTGAAACCCAATTGGTTCTAGACATTTAGTTTAGTCTTATGGTATGACGCAAATTAGTGGACATTTCTTGTTTGTTTTCAGTACTTTCTCGCATGCTTGTGCATATTAGTCTTTAGTAAAAATCAGAATAGTTGTATAGTTGTGAATTTCATAAAGTTTTATGTTCTCTTGGTCTTTGTAAAATTTTATGGATTCCATTCTTGTACCTTTCCATTCCTTGAATTTAATTATATTTTGAATCTTTGGCCATCTGAGTTACACAGTACTTTCCTCTTGCATTCAAGATTCCCTGATCAAATCCTAGCACCTAATAATGTGTAAATACAAAAGGCCTATTGAGGCAGCATCTCTCGTAACTGTTAATAGTTGATTAGATGCTAAGCACATTTCTTCTTCTTCTTATTATTATTATTATTGTTACGGGGTTACCCATGGACCAGCAGAGGTGAAAGAAGGTGCCGGGATGAATGGGTCTAACTACAGAGTCAAAGCTAATTTAAAATTTCAACAAAGGTTTTTTTTTTTTTTTAAATCAACAAATAACAATGTAACAGGTACCAGTAACAATACACAGGTCTAGTAAAGACAAGATTGGTGGTATAGACAGGGCTTGGGCTTCAAGCCCTTACTACACAATTCCTAAGCTACATGCTCAAAATTACAAAGGTCAACATTTATGCAAGGGCAGAACACCCCTCGATACATAGAGCACTTGCTCCCAAGTTTTTAACCTCAAACCTCCCAGAGGCACTTTTACAACAATTGAAAAGGGCTGACACGCTCTCAGTTTTTCAAGCCTATCCCAGGCAACATCAAAACCTTACAATTACTTGCCATCAAGGCACAACTTACAAAAATGAAACACGAGTAATGGTTAAGTAAATGGCCCGAAACACCAAATAGAATGGAGGCGAGTACTTGCACTCCTAGAACTGAATTCTAAAAAACCTAAAAGGCACTAGGCCGAGGAAACAGGGGCTATTCCCAAACTTGGAGGTGACTTGTATAATAAAGAAATTTAAAACGTTACGGAAGGGAAGAAAATCAGTTGCAAAACGTAGTCACCTCAAACCAAAATGAAGGGGAGCTCGAGAGGGAGCATCACTCTCTATCCCCAATTTACAGTTAAAGATTTTATGAAGTTTTTACATAAGCCGGCAGAAAATTACATTTTAGAGAAGTTGGTTACATATTAAAATTTCGGATCTATCCCTCGGGTTAAACTGCGGAGCTAGCCAGAAATAAACATGTTAAATGGCCATTACCTTGCTGAAGAACTGCTGCCTGATGAAAGAGGCACCTCCCGCCTCCTGCTTCACATACCCACACTTAGATGTTGATCAAATGGCCAAGAGACGAGAAAATCTGCAGTTTATAAACCCTCGGGGAAGGTTCGAGACCTTTCACGAATAAGAGAGTCACACCCTCACAATTTAATTGGTGGATTTAAAAGTTACACACAAAATCGAAGAAGGCAGTGTTAGGTTGAAAATTAATTACAGAAATTTGGGATTGGCTAGATTCAAAACTGGCGGAAAGAAAAGATCAATATTGCCAACCCAAAAATAAATGAACGTCATGTAGTAAAAAAAACTTATTAATACAAAACTTCTTCAAAAAAGGTTCTTTCACTTCGCACCAGGGTGAATGTTCAAACTTCTTGATGAATGGAAAACAAAAACAAGTAGAAATTCACACAGTTCACAACAAATTTTAGTGGTGCCATCTTCATAGAAAATTTATAAGTTGGTCCAGTTTCAAGTTCAAGGTTTCTCCTGTAGAGGAGTTCTTTAAGGCGCAAGATTTAAATGTGCAGCGTAGAGATGTACCTCCCAGTATTATTATTATTATTATTATTATTATTATTATTATTATTATTATTATTATTATTATTATTATTATTCCAGGGTTACCCGTGGAACGCAGAGGTGAAAGGTGGTGCTGGGGTGAATGGGTCTAACTACAGTGTCAGAATTAATTAAAAACTTAAATTGAAGGTTATATTTCCAGAACACAAAATTTATCAACTTTTATAGGTAAAAGTAGCAAGCATTAAACAAGATTGGGAAAAATCCAAGATTAGTGGTTTTAACAGCCTTCGTTTTACTTTTCCTGAACACCTAGCTCAAATTTACAAAAGAGCACAAATTTATACGAGAGCAGAAATCCCCCTAATTCAAAGAGCACTTGCTCCTAAAATTACAACATTTAGCCTTCAAGAAGCATACCGTAACCTTACTTTGAAAAAGAGCTAACAGGCTCTGTTTTCCAAGCCTATTCAAGCTGACATCAACTTACAATTTCTGGATTATACAGGGGTATTTAATACAAAACCTACTGGGCCTTCATGGAACAAGAATAACGGCTAAATAAATGGCCCAAACACAAAATGAATGTAGGCGAATACTTGCACTCCTAGATATGAACACTTAAAACCTAAAGGGCATTAGGCCGATGAAACAGGGGCTATTCCCAAACTATGGAGGTGACTCGTGTAAAAATAAATTAGAACATTACGGAAAGGAAGAAAACCACAACAGAGTCACCTCAAACCAATATGAAGGGGAGCTCGAGATGGTACATCTCTATCCCTGATTTACAGATAAAGATTTTATGAAGTTCTTACATTAGCCGGCAGAAAGTTACATTCTTAGGAAAACTGGGTTACATAGTTAATGATTCAAACCTTTCCCATGGGTTTAAACTGCGGAGATATCAAGAAAGAAAGATGTTATGTGGCCATTACCTTGTCGAAGTTTCGCTGCCTGATGAAAGAGGCCTCCTGCTTTGACACACACACGTAGTAAGATGATGATCAGTTGGCCAAGAGACGTGAAAATCCGCAGTTTATAAACCCTCAGGGAAAGTTCAAGACCATTCAAGATTAAACTAGCCACACCCTCTCACGTTTATTGGGTAGTTTCAAAGTTACAATGAGAATCGAAGAAGAAGAAGAAGAAGAAGAATTCTGTGATGGGTTGAAAATTAATTACAAAACTTTGGGATTGGTTAGATTCAAAACTGGCAGAAATAAAAGGGAAATATTGCCAACCCAAAAATAAATGAACATTGATTAGTAAAAAAAATTATAAATACAAAAGTTCTTTCACTTTGCACCAGGGTGCTTGATCATAGATTTTAGTAGTGGCATCTGTGGAAGAATGTCCAAACTTCTTGATGAATGGCAAACAAAACAAGTAGAAATACAGTCAGTTCAGGAAACTTCACAATAACAAAATTACATCAGATTTTAGTGGTGACATCTTCTAATTAAAGTTCTAAGTAGGTATAGTTTCAGTTTCACTGTTTTACTAGTACAGGAGTTCTTTTAGGCGCTAGATTTAAATGTGCAGCGTTGGGGTGTACCTTTCAGTATTATTGTTGTTGTTATTATTATTATTATTATTATTATTATTATTATTATTATTATTATTATTATTATTATTATTATTATTATTATTATTATTATTATTATTATTATGTTCTTGTAGAAAACATGGAAGGTGCAAGGGTGATAACTGGTATAAATAGGTGAGAACAATGGCAGGGGTCACTCACAATGGAAAGACAAAGGCCAAGTTAGAAATGAACTTGATGAATGGAACTATGCATCTGAACTGCTTTTATTGGTCGGGTCATGTGAAGCAAATGGAAAATATAGGTTAGCTAGAAGAATGAACTCAACGCTAGAGGGTAGAAGAAAGTCGATAGAAACCTATGTGATGACGATCACTCTATTTTTAGTGATCTGGGTGTAGAACTAGATGAGACCACAATGCAGGAGGAGATATATTGCTGGAGTGCAAATGGAGAATTATTGTAGAAGAGATATTTTGCTGGAACGTTTGTTATGTCTCCTTTACTTGATATCTGAACTTCTGCATGTTTCAGCATTAGGGGTAGTATGACTTTGCAATAAAATATGGCGTACAGGACCGAATCAGTATTATAATGATCATTTGTTGGATTGTTCTCATTATCTGTGATGACTGTTATTAAGTTTCAGTGGTTGCTCTTGGTTGCACTACTGTCAAATCATCTTTTGAGTGAACTGCTATGTACACTTTAGACTACATTATTGCACATACTTACTGTTATCCAGCTGTCTGAGCCACCACTTCTGGCTGTCAACTGACTGGACTTCCTTTTACTATCTGACATAGAAGTACTTGAGTGCATTGTGTGACCTTTACAAATTCAGCAGTCTATGTAGCGAACAGTAAAAATAAAAAATGTGTTTGAGTCATCAGTCCATAGACTGGTTTGATGCGGCCTACATGCCACCCTATCCTGTGCTAACCTTTTCATTTCTACATAACTATTGCATCCTACATTTGCTCTAATCTGCTTGTCATATTCATACCTTGGTCTACCCCTACCGTTCTTACCACCTACACTTCCTTCAAAAACCAACTGAACAAGTCCTGGGTGTCTTAAGATGTGTCCTATCATTCTATTTCTTCTTCTCGTCAAATTTACCCAAATCAATCTCCTCTCACCAATTCGATTCAGTATCTCTTCATTCGTGATTCGATCTATCCATCTCACCTTCAGCATTCTTCTGTAACACCATATTTCAAAAGCTTCTATTCTCTTTCTTTCTGAGCTAGTTATCGTGCATGTTTCACTTCCATACAATGCCACGCTCCACACGAAAGTCTTCAAAAACATCTTTCTAATTCTGATATCAATGTTTGAAGTGAGCAAATTTCTTTTCTTAAGTAAGCTCTTCCTGGCTTGTGCTAGTCTGCATTTTATGTCCTCCTTACTTCTGCCATCGTTAGTTATTTTACTACCCAAGTAACAATTTTCATCTACTTCCTTTAAGACTTCATTTCCCAATCTAATATTTCCTCTATCACCTGCCTTCGTTCGACTGCGCTCCATTACTTTTGTTTTGGACTTATTTATTTTCATCTTGTACTCCTTACCCAAGACTTCATCCATACCATTCAGCAACTTCTTGAGATCTTCTGCAGTCTCAGATAAAATAACAATATCATTGGCAAATCTCAAGGTTTTGATTTCCTCTCCTTGGACTGTGATTCCCTTGCCAAATTTCTCTTTGATTTCCTTTACTGCCTGTTCTATGTAAACATTGAAAAGGAGAGGGGACAAACTGCAGCCTTGCCTCACTCTTTTCTGGATTGCTGCTTCTTTTTTAAAGCCCTCGATTCTTATCGCTGCAGACTGATTTTTATACATATTGTAGATAATTCTTCGTTCTCGGTATCTGATCCCTATCATCTTCAGAATCATAAATAGCTTGGTCCAATCAACATTATCGAATGCCTTTTCTAGATCTACGAATGTCATGTACGTGGGCTTGTCCTTCTTGATTCGATCCTCTAAGATCAGACGTAAAGTCAGGATTGCTTCACGTGTTCCTACATTTCTTCTGAAGCCAAATTGATCTTCTCCCAACTCAGCTTCAACCTTTTTCCATTCTTCTGTAAATAATACGTGTTAAAATTTTGCAGGCATGAGATACTAAACTAATGGTGCAGTAGTTTTCACACCTGTCAGCACCGGCTTTCTTTGGAATAGGTATAACAACATTTTGCCGAAAATCAGATGGGACTTGTCCTGTCTCATACATCTTGCACACTAAATGAAATAACCTTGCCATGCTGGTTTCTCCTAAGGCAGTCAGTAATTCAGAGGGAATGTCATCAATTCCAGGTGCCTTGTTCCTATTTAGGTCACTCACAGCTCTGTCAAACTCTGATCTCAAAATTGGGTCTCCCATTTCATCAGCATCAACAGCCTGTTCATGTTCCAGAACTAAATTATCTACATCCTTATCTTGATACAACTGTTGGATATGCTCCTGCCATCTTTTTGCTTTGTCTTCTTTCCCTAGAAGTGACTTTCCATCTGAGCTCCTAATATTCATACACCTAGATTTCCTTTCTCCAAAGGTTTCCTTGATTTTCCTGTATGCAGCATCTACCTTTCCCAGAACCATACAGCCTTCGACATCCTTGCACTTCAGGCATAGATATCAAGGATAATTAAATAAAAAACCACCTATTCAATACTTTCCACGTTTAATGTGGTTATTATCTACATGATTTTATGTAGACTCATTTGGTCAGGTACATGTTTCACCCATTATTTTGGGCATCTTCAGCACTTCTCCTTCAGCCATTCTTCCTTAGCTACCTTGCACTTTGTATCCACTTGATTCTTTACTCGCCTGTATTCTTTTCTGCCCTCTTCATTTCTAGCATTCTTGTATTTCCGTCGTTCATCAATCAGGTCTAGTATCTCCTGAGTTATCCACTGATTCTTAGTTGATCTTTTCTTCCTTCCTAACATTTCTTCAGCAGCTCTACTGACTTCATTTTTCATGACTCTCCACTCTTCCTCTATAGTGTTTCCTTCAGCCTTTTCATTTAGTCCTTTTGCAACATGTTCCTTGACACAATCCCTCACACTCTTTTCTTTCAACTTGTCTTCATCCCATCTTTTTGCATCCTTTCCTTTCTTCAATTTCTTCAGCTTCGGATGGCATTTCATGACCAACAAGTTGTGGTCAGAGTCCACGTCTGCTCCTGGGAAAGTTTTGCAATCCAACACCTGGTTTCTGAATCTCTGCCTAACCATAATGAAGTCTATTTGATACCTGCCAGTGTCTCCAGGTCTCGTCCACGTATACAGCTGTCGTTTGTGGTGTTTGAACCAAGTATTGGCAAGGACTAAATTATGATCCGTGCAGAATTCAACCAGCCGACTTCCTCCTTCGTTCCTTTGTCCCAATCCAAATTCTCCTACTGTACTACCTTCTCTTCTCTTCCTTGGCCTACCACTGCATTCCAGTCTCCCATCACAATTAGATTCTTGTCACCTTTTACATATTGTATTAAATCTTCTATCTCCTCATGTATTCTTTTGATTTCTTCATCATCTGCTTAACTAGTAGGCATATAGACCTGCACTATTGTGGTGGGCATTGGTTTGGTGTCTATCTTGACGACAATAATTATTTTACTATGCTGGTCGTAGTAGCTTACCTGCTGCCCTATTTTCTTATTCATTATTAAACCAACTCCTGCATTTCCCCTGTTTGATTTTGTGTTGATAATTCGGTAGTCACCTGACCAAGAATCTTGTTCTTCCTGCCAACGTACTTCACTCATACCAACTACATCTAACTTTAGCCTATCCATCTCCCTTTTCAGATTCTCTAACTTACTACAATGATTCAAACTTCTAACATTCCACGGTCCGACTCGGAGAATGTCAGTATCCATCTTCCTGATGATCGCCCCCTCTCGTATAGTCCCCACCCGGAGATCCGAATGGGGGACTAGTTTACCTCCGGAATATTTTATCCGGGAGGAAGCAATCATCAGTACATCATTCATACAGAGAGAGCTGCACGTCCTCAGGAGGTAGTTACAGCTGTAGTTTACCGTTGCTTTCAGCCGTGTAATGAAATTATAGTACCTTTTTTTTTTCCCTTCATTGTGCTTTACCTTGCACCGACACAAATAGGTCTTATGGCGGTGATGGTATAGGAAAGGGCTAAAATGGGAAGGAAGTGACTGTGGCCATAATTAAGGTACAGCCCCAGCATTTGTGTGGTGTGAAAATGGGAAACCACAGAAAACTATCTTCAGGGCTGCCGACAGTGCAGTTCAAAACCCATATATCCTGAATGCAAGTTGATAGCTACGAAATACAGTGTCTACCGTTTGTTAATTTGGCCTTGGTAAACTTGTCTGAAATATGAACATGTATATCCGGAAGTTTATGGTTTAAGAACATACAGTAGCACTTTGAAAAAGACACTGTCCAAGGGACTGCATGAATATTGCATACTAAGCAAGGAGAAACTAAGCAATATAATTACATCATTAGTATGTTTCCTGTTGTAAAGGAGACTATATGCTGACATATCATTTTATTCAAATACATTAGTTAAATAAAATACAGTACTTTTTTTTACAAGTTGTTTTACGTCGCACCAACACAGATAGGTCTTGCGGCGATGATGGGACAGGAAAAAACCAGGAGGTGGGAAGGAAGCAGCCGTGGCCTTAATTAAGGTACAGCCATGAAGAGGTTCCGCAACCTACGACACCAAGCAGGAGTTCGTTTTCATGAGGTCTGGTCATAACTCTGTAAGCATCAGAGTTTCTCCAGATTCGGGAGTCGTGGACAGAGCCAGGGCACGATACATCTACACTGGGGAACTCTTCCATTCCAATTTGCCTGTACATTAATGCTAAGGACACCTTTTCTGTTAATGTACTCATCCCCATGAATTTGTGGCTTCTAAATTTGTACATAGGTACATTCCACAGCTCCAATAGCATAAGGAAAGGGAAAACTTTCTTACCACTTAGCCTGTGCTTCCTGCATCTCAGCAACATTTGTTGGAAATTTAATCCAATGATCTGCTCTCATTTCTATTGAAGTCAAATCCTGCGAAAATGTTTTTGACACGGTGCTCTGACTTACACTGATGTCTTCCCCAACTACACTCTGAAACCCAGGGTCACCAACATAACGCAAGAAGATTCTCATTTTTTTCTTTGTTTGTTACTCCGAGCATACAAATAAATAGAGAGGGTTTGATATAGCATGAAAATTTGGAAATGTTGAACAACTTGTGGCGTGTATGCTTATTTGTATGAGATAGTGCCTTATAACCTAGATGTTAGGTGGTTGTGTGAGCGTTCATGCATAATAGTGGCTGATAACCTAGATGTTTGGCCATGTAAAACAATAGTTATCAACATGCATAACTGTATGATACATCTATAATCTAAATGTGAAGATCTGTGAGTAAGTGTGATATTGGTGGTGATAGCTGTTCTTAGGGGCAGAAACTTGAGGTTATCAGCGCATATTAGTATTTTCAAATTTTCTTGATGATAATTATTCCAGCCACTTTTCTTGATCTATAACCAACGAAATATTGGTATTATTAGAAATGCAGGTTATTGGTATGTTTTATCGAGTTTATTATTTCCAGAACTGTAAAAATATTTTTGTAATATTTTAGACAAATATTACAGAGAAAAATTGACTGTATGAAATAAGAAGAGAAGTGACTAAAATATCTTAACTGCATAAGGCCTATTCACGCCACCGTATCGCTGAACTGATATGTAAACACATTGAAATATCACACACATATATAATGACACCTAACACTTTTCGTACAAAAAAGGAAAGGAAATATTTCTAGGGAATTGTACTTATCACCATCTTCAATAGTTTAAATAAATTGATCATAAGGAGCACACTTAAATCTGGATTTACAAACACTTCATAATGCTCTTCTTAAGGAAGACCACCTTGTTTTGCCATACATCAGCTGATCGCTCAGAGCTTGATGTTGGTGCCATGCTTGGCCGGTAGAAACATAGGGAGTGCCCTCTCTATCTGTTTGTATGCTTGTAGTATGTTAGTGCACCGCCTCTTGTTTCTTCGGCGTTCCAAGGAAATGCTCCGCGAACTATACAGTATGTTCCTTACTGAACCTATATAATACTTTGTAGTCAAGTTGAGATGATTCTCTGCTAAGTTTATATAATTTCCTTTTCCGATTAACCACTGTCATAAACTCTGCCATGCTATTGAACTTGACACTATCACTTTGAGTCACCAGCTGAACAAGCTCAAGGAAACACGAGCAGGCGCTAACGGAACTGAGTGCCTGCTCTATCTTTATTCACCAGAAATCTGTATTGCCCACTCTGCTTCTTGACCGACTGGAGTGTGTGCTCAACGTCCACAGGTCTGCTGGGAGTGACCGCTTCCAACCAGCAGTTTTTATTCACCTCAATGTAAGTGCCCGCTCTAAATTCGCAAGTTAGAGTGTGTGCTCATTTTTATTCACACCACCCAGTGTGTGTCTTCAGTTCTTTTTTTTGCCATTTGCTTTACGTCGCACCGACACAGATAGGTCTTATGGCGACGATGGGATAGGAAGGGCCTAGGAATGGGAAGGAAGCGGCCATGGCCTTAACTAAGGTACAGCCCCAGCATTTGCCTGGTGTGAAAATGGGAAACCACGTAAAACCATCTTCAGGGCTGCCGACAGTGTGATTCGAACCCACTATCTCCCGGATGCAAGCTCACAGCTGTGCGCTCCTAACCGCATGGCCAACTCGCCCAGTGTCTTCAGTTCTATCTAGTGTCTGTTACTTTGTTAGTATGTGGTCTGTCTGTTAGGTCATCAGCCCAGAGGCTGGTTGGATCCTCAAATAGCACCATCAATGGCTATACAGTTACAGGGAAACCGCAAAAATCAATGGCAGAGCCCAAATGAGGCATACTAGGCAAGATGAGGGGTGAGGTAGTTTGCCATTGCTTTCCTTATTGGGCCAGAAGGTGCTACTGCAGCACGACTGATCCTATGAGCAACACCTTTCATAACACTCGACACTAGTTGTGCTCTAAATGTCATTACTCAGCACCGCCCATACCCCCAACAGCTTCCATACTGTCACAGCCATGGATGAGACTGGGACTTTGGTGGAAGCTACACTTTGCTCTGGCCTGTGCCAAGTATGTGGTAAAATACCAAATTACTTTTTAATTTATAATCATGCCAAACTTCTGTTTAATTGTAATACCTCCCATTCAGCTCATCTTAATACCACCATGGAGAGTCTGCAGTGTGTACAGAGTCAGTTGCGGCGATTGGGAATTAGAAATGGGGGAGGGGAGGGGAGGTGTACAGAAATTTAGACACAAGAAATCCCCGGGTCCAAGGGATATCGTGGAGGAGGGGGGTTGACATCAAAATTAAATTAAATTGCAATAAAATGGTAAGTTTTTGATGCTCACTGAGCAAATTTTGATAGAGGGTTGACAAATCTACCAACTTAAGTGCAGTAGTAATAGTACTATACAATAAAACTTTCACGAAATGAACAATAATTATGCATGTATTACAATTAAAATGTCAACATACTCTCCCTAGCCTTTAGTTGCAGGTAAAGTTTACAGTTTTCTTCTGGTCTGCAGATTCATTTGTAACAAGGGAGTAAAATTTTCTGTTTCTTCTGAAGTTTGCTAGAAATTAACCAAAGCCTATTTACTCAAAAAAGGACAATTTAACACATGATATAATGTGATATTTTGTGGCTTCCTATATATAACGTGCAGGGACCAAGCAAATAGTGCGTAATTCCTGGGGTAATGATTTACTGTATTATAATAAAAATTATTTTTCCTCAGTATTCAAAATTTTCACAGGTTAAAATCGTATTCCAATACAAAGTCGACCACTCGCATGGCAACACAGCATGCAGTGCTTTTAGTGCAATATGTTTCTGAATCATATAATTATTATTTCTTGTCCACCTGGTCAATACTGTAATATGTAATGGTTAAAAATGAAAACACATATTTAAAATTATTCATGTAGAACGTGTTTCAGTCCGTTGGACCATTTTCAGCTATACATTGATATTTTTCTTATAATGTTCCCCATTCAGGAAGTTTTATACAGAAAAAGACATGTTAAAATGTTTTTGTTACATTGAGCAGATTTTTTAATGTATCAAAAAATGGGACAATTATTTGATCATAAATTGAGTTCAAGCACATAATTGTGTAACCTTCAGTGTATAAATGATCCGTAGCTGAAGATGGTCCAATGTATCAAAACACATCCTACATAAACAATTTTTGATGAGTGTTTCAATTTTTTATTGTAACATCATATAGTATTGACCAGGTGGATAATAAATAATAAAAATCATATGATGATAAATGTCAGTACAGAATCACAATGAAGTTTATTACAAATAATTGTTGTCGGATGATGATTATAACAAACACTAATGTTTTAAAACATTGGATAATTTTCAAAATTTGTACACCATGTAACTTCTGTCCTAATTGTCCTGTCTTTATTTTGGGTGTAAAATTCTCTATTCAGTGATACATCATGGGTCGAAATTTACATTCAGGAGTCGATGTGACGCAAATTAAGAAATTTGCACCTGTTGACCCAGGCATAACTTTGTCCCTAGGGATCTTAGGGCAACCATTGTGGTACCATCATCTTGGTACCTCATGTGAAGGATCGGAGTTGTCATTTAGATGGTTTTTAATGTAGCTATGTCAGACAATTAGCTGAGAGATGATGTTTTGTTAAATTCATGAACGAACAGTCTCATCTTATGTAATGTATCCCGGGCAGAGTAATTCAGTCGGTAGAGTGTTGGCCTTCTGATCCCAACTTGGCAGTTTCGATCCTGGCTCAGTCCGGTGGTATTTGAAGGTCAGCCTCATGTCTGTAGATTTACTGGTACATTAAGGAACTCTTGCGGGGCGAAATTCTGGCACCTCATTGTTCCCGAAAACCATAAAAAATTAGTGGAACATAAAACCAATATTATTATTGAAAATGAAAATCCATAGCCTGTTTCCAGTCATTCGACCGGGTCAGGAATGGAATGAATGAAGCCCCCATCTAGTGGCGAGGATAGGAATTGTGCTGGCTGCCGAAGCCTGTTGCACTCCTGGGGCAATGATTAACGAATGACAGATGAAATGAAATGATACTGAAGTGTGTTGCTGGAATGAAATGTGGCAGGGAAAACCGGACTACCTGGAGAAAAACCTGTCCCGCCTCCATGTTGTCCAGCAAAAATCTCACGTGGAGTGACCGGGATTCGAACCACGAAACCCAGAGGTGAGAGGCCGACGCGCTGCCCCCTGAGCCATGGACACTGTTAATATTATTATTGTTATGAAATATATGAATGGGGAACAATACCTTATTAAATGTTAAAACTTGTATAACCTCAAATTTTCCCCTATCAGCTACGATATCCAATAATAAAAAGCACGAGCATTCATATTAAGTGGTATACACTGACCATCTTGTGAGCAGAACCACATTACCATATATTTTAAACAGTGATCAACTTAACCCCATTTGCTGGGTTGAGTTGTTGGCTGTTATATGATATGTTTTGTCTCTGCCACCACAGGAGTCCAGAACATGAAAGTAACAGGAAACACTTCACAAGTTATGAGTAATGATGCGATATTTTCATTCTTAATGTAATTCAGTTTCTCTGTGAAGTAGCATCAAAAGTATTGATAGGAAAATCGGCGCACAATGTTTCATTAACTAATTTAATCTAGGATGACCTGGTCATAACTAGAGACAGGAATTTGCCTATTTTATTCCTGTGTTCAGAAACTAGGCTTTAGAGATATAAATCCATTTTAGGGTCTTTTTAGCTAGATTTTGTTTGTTTTATTGTGCCTTTAAATACCTGTTTCTGGGTTTTGTGCCTATTTGGAGTATAACTGCCTATTTGATTCTTTTTGACTGTATTTTAAAGAAGCAGATTTTATTCCAGTGCATTATATTGTAGCTGGTGTGCTCGACAGAATTATCTTCTCATTTCTCAATATCTGTTTACCCCACGAACAAAAATGGGAATTCTCAGAAGTCAAATAGTGGTTGGGAATTTCTATCAGGAGAAACCAGGAACAATTTGATATCGAAGCCTTCAGCCCCTCCAACCTCCTAAGACATATGCAAGAACCAATCAACATTGAACTATGTTGCACAACCCATAAACCCCTATACCTCCCTCTGGATGCGAACTGTTGTACGCGTACGCTTTATCTTCAGAACGTGTTGTGATTTATTGTGAAGAAGAAGAAGTGTGTCTGTGGGAATGCCCAAAGAAAAATCGTTGAAGTCCTACTAGCTGAAGCAGTAGATCACGGGGTATGCCAATTTCACTATGGATGGAAGGGTAGTCTTCTGCCAAGCTTGCTGTTAGGAGGTAGGTTCATTTGTTCCTTTTCTTTTCCTTTAATTTTTTCTGTGATTGAGAACTGTGATCGAATTTCATTGTAGCATTTATAGAACTATTCATTTATGTATTATGGCAAATTGTTTTGTTGCAATGCTGTATTAGTCGTGAACATTCAATATTCTTTATTGCTAAAATGTAAATAATCATTTCATTACCGAACGAGGAGTTAGAACGTCGGTGGTCTCTTGTCACAGAGTGGATGAAAATTAAAAATCGGTATTTTGAACTGTGATCCATTTCCTGTAAAAATTGAGATTTACAATTGATATGCAATTTTTAAAAAAATTGTGAGAATCTTTCACCAGCGCTATATATAGGCTCTAGTGAACTCTATTACGCTTCTGCTAAGCCTTCGTGAAACAAGTTACAGATCCAATGTGGCGCGGCTAGGACGAATCACAGAGGCTGGCTAGACATACAACATGGCACAGGTCGGACGATGTCACAGCACGTTTTACAAGGCTGCCAAGACTTATCTTTACAAGACCAGGCCAGTGAAAAGACCGTTGGTCTGGTTTGGTGAGGTCCGGTTAGTAACCGTTGTGCTGGGGAGCAAGCAAAGACAATCTGGGGGGGCGTAAGCTCCCAGGCAAGAGCCGCGAAGCAGCCAACAAGCCTCTAGCATCCTCTCTAGAGTCTTGATAAATTGTGACAAAAAGTAAGGTTATGGGCGAATGCCACGACAATTTCAAATTACGCGGTTTTCTAATTTTCAGTGAGGGCGGCATCCTTGTGGGCACACATGATGCAGGAACTATTGCAGGCAACAGAAAATATTCTTTATGACAGCTGACCCGGCTGGCCAAAGCTGGCAAATAGCAATAAATGAAATCTTCACAAACCTGAGATAATTCCTCCATTTTAATTTTTCTATGTAAGTAAGAATACTGCTAGGGGCAGCTTGGTGGGTCCCTAGAAAGGATAAAGGAAGGAGCTCTCCTGTATGCTACTCAGGTACCGTTTCATGTCATTTTTATTATTTTTTTCACCCAGTGAACTCGACACGATACTGCCAAATTAAAACTGAAAAATCTTCGAGGACATGTTTTCATGTAAATTATGAATTCCCTTGTTCCTACTTTAAAGTTTGTACTTCTGGAAACATCATCTCTAATAGTTTTTTTTTTTTAATGAAACAAATGCATAATATAAATACTAAGTATTATTGCCAATTAACCCAACTGTAAAAATGTAAGCTATAGGAATAATGTAATTTAAGTCAGTTTTAATATTTTTCAGATCAAATGTGAAAAAAGAACCATATAGATCAACATAGAAATACTGCGATGCATCTGACACGAGTACAAAATTCTGTATCAACTCCGCCTTTCTACCAGACCACTATGAAGAGCGACCAACAAGAACTTTCTTCAACAACAACAATTTTCTGCAGTGGTGGGAGCATAAACTGGAGCATCTTCAAACTTCGACAAGCTGCCGGGAGCAGTCACCGAGTTAGAGAAGAGTAGCGTGCCTCAGATGGAGTCGTTTAGAATTTTGGAAGAAATCAGGGGAAGTTTTGACCTAACCTCCGGGAAGGTAGCCGCTGTCAGCGAAAAGTTCGATAGGGTCCTTCAGCGGAATCCAGGATGGAAAGCGATGGTAAAAGTAACCAGGGTGCTACTAGGTGAGGTAAATGAAACAATGGAACTAAGGACAAATGAAGTAGCTTCATTCAAGTTTTGTCCGATCATTACATGTGATGTTGAGAGATCTTTCTCTCGGTATAAAACATTCTGCATGACGGGAGCACAATACTGTTACGGAAAACATTGAAAAGTTGCTTGTTGTAAATTCCTTTTATAGTAATTGAGTGTGTTATTAAATTATAAGTAATTTTTCATGCCTATTTTGTTGCCTATTTTACATGTTATTGCCTATTTACATGCCTATTTTGGCTAATTTAAGAGCCTATATGCCCTCCTATTTTAACTGTTTTTAGTGCCTATAATTCTCGTCTCTAGTCATAACACACACCATTGCTATACTCGACAATGAATGACAACACTTGACTAAGTATTGGCGATTTACAGAAGTCTTTAGTCTTCACAACGGGTCGTCGGTTGCCAGTCTTCACCTGGGATAGGCCATCTTTCATAATCTTGACAAACAAGTTTCACTTTCACTTGGCTGCACATGCATCACAGTTGCATCAAACAGCAGTTTCATGTAGTCGGGTTCGAATTGCACTTGCATTGGCTATCTCACTGCATGACTGCCATACACTTATCTCGACTTCAGATAAGACCAATAACTGACACAATCAGCTCACGACTCATAACTCATTATCCAGCACACAACACTCTGCAACGCAACACTTCTTCAAGGTAAGCCTGCATTTATATACCTGGTGGTGGAGTTCTACTATCTTCAGGGTACGACCAAAATACTAGTGTTCTAGTTTCGCCTTCCAGAAATTTAACGGAGACGCCAGACAATAGGGTCATCATGAGCCTGCAGGCTAGTCAGTAGCTCTCCAGTCTAACTCATCCCTTCCATGAACTGCCAAAGGGGGTTCCAGGAGAGCTGACAGTCGCATTACCACAAAACAGTATGAACCTGAAATGGAATAGAAAGTACAAAAGACTGAAAAGACTAGAGGAAAACACATGGAAGTGGAAAGTGTTTGCAAAATAAGTGGTAGCCAAAGAAAAGGAGATAATTTGGGAAACATTCAACCAGCAAATAAAGGAAGACCTTTTTTTTTTAACAATTTGTTTTATGTTGCACAAACACAGATAGGTCTTGTGGTGATGATGGGATAGGAAAGGCCTAGGAATGGGAAGGAATTGGACGTGGCCTTAATTAAGGTACAGCTCCAGCATTTGCCTGGTTCGAAAATGGGAAACCATCGAAAAACCATCTTCAGGGCTGCCAACGGTGGGGCTCGAACCCACTGTCTCCAGGATGCAAGCTCACAGCTACGTGCCCCTAACCGCACGGCCAACTTGCCCGGTAAAGGAAGATTTGAACTGTGGAAAAAATGTATTATTTGGAATAGAAATGGTGGACACAGGATTTGTGATGAATAAAGGAGGAGTAATACTGACAAAACCAGAAGAGATAATGAGCAGATGGAAAGAATATTTCACTGAACTGCTGAATGTGGGAAACCAAACATATAAAGAAGGTATCCAGGCAGCAGGAACAGAAGAAGTAATAGAGAAGGAATCGGACATTACAATGACAGGGGTGTAACGGGCAGTTTAAAAGATGAACATGGGAAAAATATGGGAGTAGATGAAGTACCCATAGAAATGATCAAGGCTGCAGGACCGGCGAGACTCCTGTAGACTTATAAAATACTCAGCTGTGTATGAAGAGAGAAAAAAAGGCCCGAAGATGGGAAATGGCTCTTAGAGTACCAATATTCAAGAAAGGAGGTAAGATGTATTATTATTTATAAGTTTCATTTTCCGTATTGATTGGATTCAATGTATAGTCTAGAAAAGTGCTCCACCGATCAGTATTTATTTATTGTAAATGGATTTTACACTAGTACCGGTTTTGGCCTTTCATGGCCATCATCAGCTAGTACATAATACATTACAGCCATTAGACAAAATCACAAAGATGTTATGTTAGATCATCTGGATGTCTAATGGGGAATGGAAATAAAATATATTGCAGTAGTGTGGGGTTAAAATATCTGTGTTCAAAGGTAGTGATGAAAGCTACGATAAACCAAAACTTATTGAGTGTACATTGGACATGAGCACATTAAACACATTAAAACATATAGCCACAGTATAAAACACCTAAAAAATTTTAAACACATTAAAATATGGCTTATTAAAATTTGAGTTTGTATTGCATGGATCCATGATCGCCTTATACAAATAAATCAACATGATATAGAAGCATAAGAACTACATAGAAGATTGTTCTATGGCTGATATACGTCATATTGATACGTGGTAAGAACCCTTGTCATGAAAATTTTTTTTGAGTAAGTATGTATTCCAACTGATGATGAACTTCAGTAAGTTATTTGAGTTTAAATTTAGGAGCTGTTGGTGGCGACACCTCTCTTTTCTATGTTCGTTATTTGGTTGTTATCTGTAAAGATAAGCTAATATAAATATAGTGTGCATGTGAAGGAATGCCCGGTGTATGTATGAAAATGAAGAGAGTACTTACTGTTGTTGTGAAGGTCGTGTACCGATATGTTTGGAGGCTTGCTGTGTTCTACTACGAGTGCGTCTGGGGCTCATGTTAGCTGTGGAGAGGGATGTAGGTGGAGGGGACGGAGGAGTGGTTATTGTGGAGGTAGGGGCGGGGTCAGGCTTATGATTCGTCGGTTTATTAGGGTGTGTGTTTACTATTTTGAGATAGTCGTTCTTTAATGCTGGAATGGCTTTATCAAAGATGGTTAGTTTTCTCTGTAATATCTTTAATGTTATGATTGGGATTAGTGTATTGGTCCGGAGAAATATAGAAATCTTCGGTTATGTTGAGCAAGGGGCCCTTAGAGTTTGTTTAATATCGTTATTGATGTCTGTGAAACTATGCTTAGATTCTTCTACATGTTGGCCTATTGATGAGAAATGGTTGTGTTTTACTGCATTTATATATTCATTGTAGTGGATGGTGAAGTTTCTACCTGTACGTCCAATATAACTTGTGTCACAGTTGTTACATTTAATATGGTAGACACCTGATTGGTTGTATTTTTTATTATTATTATTGACTGTTTTGGTGTTGTGTATAGTGTTGGTGGTGTTGTGTGTGGTATTTAATGCTATTTTCAAGTTGTGCTTCTTAAAAATATTAGTTATAATATATATATATATAGGTGTTGTTGAAGGTAAATAGGACATAATCTTTTTCGGGTTTGGCTGTTTTAGTTAGTTTGGTTTTAGGTTGGGATTTTATTTTGTGAATTATTTTGTTGGCCATTTCTGTGCTGTATCCGTTATGTTTGGCTATGCCATGGATTAATTTTAATTCATTATTTTGATCTTCTGTTGTCATTGGGATATTAAAAGCTCTATATATCATGCTGTAATAGGCTGCTCTTTTGTGTGTGTTAGGATGAATGGAGTAATTTTTTATGGTATTTAAGGGGGGGTGGGTGTGTGTGTGTGTGTGTGTGTGTGTGTGTGTGTGTGTGTGTGTGTGTGTGTGTGTGTGTGTGTGTGTGTGTGTGTGTGTGTGTGTGTGTGTGTGTGTGTGTGTGTGTGTGTGTGTGTGTGTGTGTGTGTGTGTGTGTGTGTGTGTGTGTGTGTGTGTGTGTGTGTGTGTGTGTGTGTGTGTGTGTGTCCTGTAGATCTTATAAGATAAGTGGTCGTCGTGTCTGGTTATTGTCAAGTCTAAGTAATTTAAGGTACAGTTATTTTCGGTTTCTTTAGTGAAGTTAATTTGGGGATCTAAAGTGTTAAGTTTGTCTAGTATAGTATCTGCGTCAATGGATCTATTGTCTATAATTACGAAGATGTTGTCAACAAATCTGCACTAAAAATATATACTATCTATTTTATTGATTGACGTGTGTTCTAGGTGGTCTATATATATTTCTGCTAATATTCCAGAGGCGGGAGATCCCATAGGTAGGCCTTGTTGTTTATGGTGAATTCAAGTAGATTCATGAATTCATCTATTTCTAGGGTGCTCAAATTGCTGTGGTTTTTTAAATTAGATTCTATTATTTTGATTGCTTGTTTAATGGGAATGTTAGGGTACATGTTTGTAATGTCAAATGAAGCAAGGGTATGGTGTTGTTCGATCTTTAGTTCTTTGGTTCTGTTGCAAAAATCTATTGAGTTTTGTATTGTTTTGTTTGCTAAAAATGAATAATGCTTTTTCAAAAAATTTTCAATGAATTGCGATAGTTTATAGATTGGACTGGCTCTATAGTTTATAATCGGTCTCATGGGTACATTTTCTTTGTATATTTTAGGGTAGGCTTTTGCTGATGGTAATTGGGGGTTCATTGTTATAAGTTTTGCAGATTCTGTTTCGGTGAGAAGAAAGTGTGTGTTCTTGAGTAGATTTTTAAAATTTCTTTGTTGTTGGTTGGATCTCGGTGTTTTATTGAAAAAGTGTTGTCTTGGAAACATTCTTTAGTCTTTGTTATGTATTCATTCTTATCCATAATGACCATAGTGCTGCCTTTGTCGGCTTTTGTTATTAGTAGATTTTTTTCTGTTTTATTTTGTTTTTGAGTTTATTTAGGTTCAATTTATTGGTGGTATTCATGTTTAAGTTATTATTGTGAATGTTATTGATGTATTGCAGGATCTTTCTACTGATTTTGTGTCTAACTTTGTCTCGTATATCGTATGGGATTTTCTGTAAAGCGAGTTCTGTTTCGGTAACAGTAGTTATAATATTCTGATAGGATGATGCATTACCCCAGTTGTGTTTGGGTCCCTTGCTCAACATAGCCATTTCTACATTGTCAATGCTCATGTCCAATGTACACTCAATAAGCTTTGGTTTATCGTAGCTTTCATCACTACCTTTGATCACAGATATTTCAACCCCAGACTACTGCAATATATTTTATTTCCATTCCCCATTAGACATCCGGATGATCTAACATAACATCTTTGTGATTTTGTCTAATGGCTGTAATGTAGGTTATGTACCAGCTGATGATGGCCATGAAAGGCCGAAACCGGTACGAGTGTAAAATCCATTTACAATAAATAAGTATTGATCGGTGGAACACTTTTCTAGTCTATACAAGGAGGTAAGATGTGCGGTAAGTACTGAGGAATCACCATCATCTCCCATGTTGCCAAAATAATGGAAAGGATATTGGAAAGAAATTGAGAAAACGTGGAAAGTCTGTTACAAGAGGAACAATGTGGATTCAGAAGTGGTATAGTACAACCCATTTTCATTCTGAGACAGATTATGGAAAAGAGCTGGGAATCCAGGGTGTTAAGGGTATACAGGCAGATATTTCTTGCGGCAATAGAGAACGATGTGACGAACCACTATATATCAAAATTTTAGTAATCCTCAGGAGTTATTTTTGAGAGCAAAGAGATACAATGTTTTTAGAATAGGTAATATGCCTTGTTGTTGTGAATGAATAGCTTTCCTTCGATAACAGGCAAGTTACGCGCCATCCATGCCAAACTGGTTTCTGTTTACGTTTAAGAGCAAATATACTACCGTAACAGCTGAACGCTACCGATGCAATGCCAGGAGATGTTACGTAACATACTTGCAAAACTGGTTTTATGTTTAAGAGCAACTGAACTACGATAACAGCTGAAGGCTGCTACTAGGGTATGCCATGTTACATGACATTCTCGCCAGACTGGTTTTGTGGTTGTTAGTATTTTGTTTCCATCTTAGGGGCTTCAGACAACCCTGGTCATCGGTTTCGGACCCTGGAGATGATAAGAATTGACGGCGTTAATACTGGTTCTTTTGCTGTTTCATCCTTTAGGGGATTGGGATATCTGTGATCATCCGCCCCATGGTCTAGTGAGTATGGAAATGACCTGAAAACCTGCATCGGTCCGGGATCTGTACGAGCATGTGATATAATTATTGCAGCATAAGGTTGGGATAGGCGCGCCGGGAAGTGAAATACGGTATGATCCACCTTGTGCATTGCGTAATGGTAGATTTTAACTACTTTTAACAGTTTTCGGAGATGCCAAGGTGCCGGAATTTAGTCTCGCAGGAGTTATTTTACATGCCAGTAAATCTACTGACACGAGGCTGATGTATTTGAGCCCCTTCAAATACCACCAGACTGAGCCAGGATCGAACCTGCCAAGATGGGGTCAGAAGGCCAGCGCCTCAACCGTCTGAGCCACTTAGCCCGGCAAGGTGATAGGCGCCGCGCTGTGTAAGGTGCTTGCCTTCTGACCCCAACTTGAGAGGTTTGGTCTTGGCTCAGTCCGGTGGCATTTAAAGGTGCTCAAATACGTCAGTCTCGTGTCGGTAGATTTACTGGCATGTCCCAAAAACCATAAGAAGTAGTTGGTGGAACGTAAAAACCATTATTTTTATTATATTACAATTATTATTATTATTATTATTATTATTATTATTATTATTATTATTATTATTATTATTATTATTATTATTATTACGGAAGCTCTAATTAAACGGGTCAGTTATCATTTTACCTATTGGTACTCCCTGGCCAATAATAAGCTTTCTATTACAAATACCCTGCGGCATTTCTGAAAATAATGTTATTTGCTTTACGTCCCACTAACTACTTTTGCGGTTTTTGGAGATGCTGAGGTGCCAGACTTTTTTTTCTGCAAGAGTTCTTTCACATGCCAGTAAATCTACCAATACCCCCTGTGGGTGGGGGACATAAACGAAGAATACCTCCACAGTACTTCCTGCCTGTCGTAAGAGGGAGTAAAAGGAGCGACCAAGTGATGAAGGAACTGGAACCATGTGATTGTGATAAGTACCATAAGTGAGGAACACCATCGGTTTGGGCGTTGCCTATGATTAGTAACATCGTGTGCATCCCACCGAGGCGGGGAAGCGGGCGTGCGGAATCACGACGTGGCGTCCTTGCGGGAGGAGCTGCCGTGCGCCGCGCTGAATTGTGTTACCTATGAGTAATACCACTGTATGAGGAGCACCATGGTTCTACATTGCCTGTGAGTAGTGCCTTTATGTGATCAACACCACAGATCTGTGTTACCTGTGGGGAGGTACCATTATGTGCGATATACCATGGGTGTACATTGCCGATGATTAGTACCACTACTGTGAGTATACGTAGCCTGTGATTAATTCCACTATATGAGGAACACCACGGAAATACCGGCACCCTTGACTAGTCCCATGAATTGGGGAACACCATGAGTCTGCGTTTCTTGTGAGTAGTACCCTATGTGAGGAACACCATCAGTCTGTATTACCTGTGAGTGGTGCCATTGTATGTGACATACCATGGGTCTACATTACCTGTGATTTGTACCGCCATGAGTCTATGTTACCTGTGGTTAGTACCACCATGCGAGGAACACCATGGTTCTGCTTTACCAGTGATTAGTGGAATTGAGAGGGGCCGGTGACCTAAATTTTGGACCCCTATGGACAACAAGTGCTGGCCCTGCGATTTAGTGGTAGCGTGCTTGCCTCTTACCTGGAGGCCCCAGGTTCGATTCCCGGCCAGGTCAGGGACTTTTACCTGCATCTATGAGCTGGTTCGAGATCCACCCGGCCTACGTGATTACGATTGAGGAGCTATCAGACGGTGAGATAGCGGCCCCGGTCTAGAAACCAAGACTAACAGCCGAGGGGATCCGTCGTGCTGACCACATGACATCTCGTAATCTGTAAGCCTTCAGGCCGACCAGCGGTCGCTTGGTAGGCTATGGTCCTTCGAGGCTGTTGTGCCATGGGGTTTGGTTTTGGGTTTTGGTGGACAACAAGCATCATCTCAGAATATGAGGCATTGTGAATTGCATCCACTGATTGTTTTAGATTCATGGTCATTTTTTCATCATCATTCCTTTTAGATTTTAGTCAATAAATATATTTTGAAGTTTTAATTGTTGTTTCATTTCGTTGCACCTCATACCATTAGGGGCCAATATGGTTCCCGAATTTCTCTTCACAGTCTCTCTCTTCACGCTTGTGCATTTAGATCTCCAGTTATAATTACTTCCTTGTCTTGTGTACAGTATATTTCTCCATTTCTTCAAGGAATTGTTCCGTATTCTCTTTTATTTCATGTTTGTTGAGCATGTACTTGGAACAGATCTTGATTTCCTGTCTCAAACTGTATTCTTGCTATGATCATTCTGTCATTGATCTTCCTCAACTCCTCCACATATTCCATGACATTCTTTCTAATGATCATTCCTACTCTGTTTCCTGCATCTTGCCCTCCACTTTAAAACAGCCTGTACCCTTAGTTCAGTTTTCATTCCCCTATTCCTCTTAATTTTGTTTCACTAAGGCCAAGGATGGCTATGTCCTTTTCTTTCCTGAACTCTGTCAGCTCTTCGGTCTTGTATGTCAGGGTTAAGATGTTAACTGTCCCAATTCAGATATAATGTGATACTGGTTGCCCGCTTCTCACAGGTCCCCCAGTATCTGAAGAATTGTGTGTCGCCTGCAGGGGTCGCTTTAGCATTTCCCGAGGCCACACCCTATTTGCACTACTTTTAGGCTTTTATTACAATTGGTTTGCCACTCCCAAAGGCCTTTTTACTGCTGCTGCTAGCAGGTGATGAGACCGCTCGTAAAATGGAGTTCAAGAGTATTCTAAAAAATCCTTGTGAATTGGATTCTCGGTTGGCTTCTCGCTTCTTTTCTTTTTTTTTCCCCCGTGTGGGATATCTTCAGCTACACAGATTACAGTACTAAATTATACATAATTACAATAACTTTATTACAAATTGATGTGGGGATTTTTTTAAAAACCTTTATAGTCATAAAATCACTGAGCAACTTTTTGCATGACAGTGCCTCAGTAAGTAGCAGTACTGTTACAATATACTTTTATATGATGTAAACACACTAAAAAACTTCTTACTTTCAACTAATTATTAATAGTGCAGGAGTTGTGTCAAGGTCACAGGTATTGTGCTCACTTGTAATGTGCAGTTGGTGGATAGGTTAAATATGTGGGATTCCTACTAGCAGAGAACATCTCTTATTAATGAAAGTGAAGGAAGTTCTCGAACAATCTTATAATGGAACGGGTTGAAAGACACACTTCTAAACGGACTAAATTCCGATAATTGTAAAAAAAATTAAGTTTATCACATAATATATGTACAATTTTATTCTGTACCTGACCAACTTCTTTTGAAATTTGTGTATTGTTATAAAGTTGTGTATATAGGGTTCAACCCATGTTTGTTAATCTGAATAGGTTAGATTACAGTGTTGCATCCAGGAGATAGTAGGTTCGAATCCCACTATCAGCAGCCCTGAAGATGGTTTTCCGTGGTTTCCCATTTTCACACCAGGCAAATGCTGGGGCTGTACCTTAATTAAGGCCACGGCCAATTCCTTCCAACTCCTAGGCCTTTCCTATCCCATCGTCGCCATAAGACCTACCTGTGTTGGTGCGACGTAAAGCCCCTAGCAGAAAAAAAATATATTACAGTGACTCTACATGTACAGTGTGGCCAAGTCCAGTCAAGTCGCCTTGTTTTAGCCAAGTACTCAATCAGCTGATGGGTGAAGAACATTATTATTTTTGTTTCATTGAAGAATAGACTAGTTCAGTGTTTTAACCCCCCAATGGCACAACAGCCCCGAAGGGCCATGGCCTACCATGCGACCGCTGCTCAACCCGAAGGCCTACAGATTATGGGGTGTCGTGGTGTCACCACGACAGATCCTCTCGTTCGTTATTTTTGGCTTTCTATACCGGGGCCGCTATCTCACTGTCAGATAGCTCCTCAATTGTAATCCCTTAGGCTGAGTAGACCTTGAACCAGCCCTCAGATGCAGATAAAAATCTCTGACCTGGCCGGGAATCGAACCAGGGGCCTCCGGGTAGGATGCTGACATGCTACCCCTACACCGCGGGGCTGGCAGTTCAATGTTTTAGATATTTATTTTGATTATACTGTGTGTATATAGGCCTATCAGTATTTCTTATATTCAGAGTCTGACTACGTGACATTAAGACTTCAAAATTTAGATTTATACGTGGTATACAAGAAGTCACAATTATATAAGAGGTTAGAAATTCTGTGTTGGTAGCTAGGCCTTTAATAACATTTATATTATTATACAGGTCGCATAAAATAATATAGTCATTGTGTTGAATAATGTACGTGATGACTAGGGGGCGGATTTCTATGACCTAAAAATGTATGAGAGATGTATGCACTTATGACCTAAAAAACATAAAAATATGACTTATAAAATTCAAAATATGACTTAATGAATAGCATCTACGTTACATAGAAGCACTTTTATTACTATTACTACAGGCTGCAATTAGTTTACAGTTTAAAAAATGTTTAATCTTTAACCCAAAATCAACTAAAATGATGAATATTTCATGAACTCGTTAAGGTTACACTGCATACTCCTAGGCAAGGATGGACTCTGTGGAAGACATAAACACTACAGTTAATTTTACTGTTCAATATTCAATCAGTTTTTATTTATACACAAAACACATGTTATTTGAATGAAACTTTCATACCTGATCTATTCTCCATTATCAGAATTGTTGCAATTTATGACCACGTTCATCTTAAGATTGTTGAATGAGAATCCCCTCCTGTTGTCGCTGAGTATCGTCTTGTAGCGAGAAAAACTTCTTTCGACATCACATGATGTAACGGGAGCGTACTTGAATAGAGTTAAATCACTTGGAGAAAATTCCTGGAAATCTGCAGATGAAGGGTTTCCACAAAGAATGTCACTTATTCCACGCAGGTACACAAGTCCGCTATTGTTCCTTTTGCAAGCTTTAATTCCTGTTCAATGCACTTTACAACATCCAGTGCATCCCGTAGTTCTGCACCCGCAACTTCCAGTTGCGTGATTGCTCCAGATAAAGAATTAAAATTGGACTTTTTGTAAGCCAGGTCCGCTTTTAATGTAGTGCTTGAAAATAAATCTTGAGTGGTTTTTATAGAGGACGATTCTGCAGGATCAAAAGACTTCACGATCTTCTCCACGACATCTAGATTGTTGCAATAGTACACTGCGGCATCAAGCCAAGTCCCCCATCGCGTTATAACTGGCTTGGGAGGTAGGGGTAGTGAAGGTGCTTCTTCTTGAAATTTCTGAACGCGAAGTGGAGCTTTGACAAACACTTTCTTACAGTTTGATATTAATTTATCAACTTCAGGGTAGCTACTTCTAACTTCTTCAGCTGCCCTATGCAAGGCATGTGCAAGACATGTCACATGTATCATTTTCGGGTATAGCATTTTAAGTCCCTTGGCTGCCTTCACCATATACGGAGCAGCGTCAGTTACAAATAGAAAAATGTGCTCTCTCTTTGCCCCATTTGGCCACAACAGATTCATTGAATTGTCGAAGAGAACTGCAATTGTGGAATGGTTTGACTTATAGGATGCTAAAAGGTTAGTTTTTTCCACCTATTCAATACATATAAATTTTATAATTAGGAATTTATTATTGATTCCACTTGAGACATGTTTCGCCCTTCATTGAGGGCATCATCAGTCAAAATATCACCTCAAGGTAAAAAATCAGGTAACTGGTTAGTAGTTGACATGTACAAATTAATACATATTATTAATACAATTACAAAAATTAAGTATGGGAAATAGTTGTACAAAAGTGATGGTTGAACATATAGGTTTATAGATGAAAAGTCAGCACCAATGCCTAAAATTAACATAGTAGAGTTCGGCAGTGGTGCTCTGGAGAAACAGTTGACGCAATCATAGAAAAATAAAAAGTTGAAAAATATTTACATTAAAACAATTAAGGGAGAAAAGCTGTAGTGTTCGGCGTCAATGTTTGTAACCAAAAATTAATGTCAAAGGTTGGTAACTATACAGTATTTACCTTGTTCAATTGAACAGTTGAGATAAAGTTTTAAAAATATTTACATTATAACATTCAGCGTAAATGTTTGTAATAAAAACTAATGTCAGTAGTTGGTAACTATATTGTAATTACATTATCTAATTGAATAGTTGAGAATTTACAAATATATACATAATTACACAAGAGCAGCTGGTGTGCAAGGATAAAAAAATTTTAGTACCAAGTGCGTCCTGATGTTTTAGAGGTTGGAAGAAGGAATTAGTATTGACATTTCAGAAGAAATATGTAGAGCAGTTTATTTTAGTTAAAATCACCGGGGGTAGGGAAATATTTCATGGCCAAATGAGGTTTTGTACGCATCAAGCTGGAAGTGCCGAGATCGGTACGGAGACTGGTCAGTGTGGATGGAGATTCATGGGTATTCCGTGCGTTTGAACGGCAACAATGGTGACAGTTATTAGTGGGTAATTGCTAATTATGAAAATGTTGCGGGTTGAAACTTCCGCTTCTTTTTTTAGTTGACTTCTGTAGCATCGAATGTGATGTGAAGACATCGGTGTGAAATGCCGGTGAGACAAATTGATATTGTTCCGTGGAATAAAGTATGGCGGACTTTGGGATGAAGTTATTGTTCTTTTCTGGTCTGGTGAGATGGAATAGAGTTGCTTGTGTTGTGAACTGCTGTGGAGAGATTAAAATGTATACGGCAACTGCAGAGTCAGAGCGTTAAAGCTGGGGTGAGGCAACTTCTCATTCTGACTGCGAAGAGGAGCCGTAGTGGCACAAATATGGCGTGCCACTACGGCTCCTCTTCGCAGTCAGAATGAGAAGTTGCCTCACCCCAGCTTTAACGCTCTGACTCTGCAGTTGCCGTATACATTTTAATCTCTCCACAGCAGTTCACAACACAAGCAACTCTATTCCATCTCACCAGACCAGAAAAGAACAATAACTTCATCCCAAAGTCCGCCATACTTTATTCCACGGAACAATATCAATTTGTCTCACCGGCATTTCACACCGATGTCTTCACATCACATTCGATGCTACAGAAGTCAACTAAAAGAATAAGCGGAAGTTTCAACCCGCAACATTTTCATAATTAGCAATTACCCATATAGCTAGCAATTACCCACTAATAACTGTCACCATTGTTGCCGTTCAAACGCACGGAATACCCATGAATCTCCATCCACACTGACCAGTCTCCGTACCGATCTGGCACTGCAACTGAAAAACTTCCAGTTTGATGCCTATAAAACCTCATTTGGCCATGAAATATTTCCCTACCCCCGGTGATTTTAACTAAAATAAACTGCTCTACATATTTATGAAATGTCAATACTAATTCCTTCTTCCAACCTCTATAACATCAGGACGCACTTGGTACTAAAATTTTTTTATCCTTGCACACCAGCTGCTCTTGTGTAATTATGTATATATTTGTAAATTCTCAACTATTCAATTAGATAATGTAATTACTATATAGTTACCAACTATTGACATTAGTTTTTATTACAAACATTTACGCTGAATGTTATAATGTAAATATTTTTAAAACTTTATCTCAACTGTTCAGTTGAACAAGGTAAATACTGTACTGTATAGTTACCAACCTTTGACATTAATTTTTGGTTACAAACATTGACGCCGAACACTACACCTTTTCTCCCTTTAATTGTTTTAATGTAAATATTTTTCAACTTTTTATTTTCCTATGATTGCGTCAACTGTTTCTCCAGAGCACCACTGCCGAACTCTACTATGTTAATTTTAGGCATTGGTGCTGACTTTTCATCTATAAACCTATATGTTCAACCATCACTTTTGTACAACTATTTCCCATACTTAATTTTTGTAATTGTATTAATAATATGTATTAATTTGTACATGTCAACTACTAACCAGTTACCTGATTTTTTACCTTGAGGTGATATTTTGACTGATGATGCCCTCAATGAAGGGTGAAACATGTCTCAAGTGGAATCAATAATAAATTCCTAATTATAAAATTTATATGTATTGAATAGGTGGAAAACACTAACCTTTTAGCATCCTACATTCAGTATCTTCAATACGGATAGCAATGATTTTTATCACTTGCAATGGTTTGACTTTTCGAGCACTTCACATGTCAGGAGGAACGTATCTCCAGGCCGGTCTTCCTTCAGCGTGCCAACGATCATATTTGCTACATATCTTCCATCCACATCTGTGGTCTCGTCTATTGAAACCCATATCTTACTGTCTCCTACGCCACGCCTTATTATATCCAACATCTCTTCATAACAAGGGGTCAGATAGTCCTTCTTGAGAGTAGATTCATTGGGAACAGGATGCTTTGTATATTTTTCAAGAAACTGTCTGAAGCTTCGGCTGTTAAGTTTCTTTAAAGGGATATTAGACGAAACCATCATCTTGCAGAGATCTTGTGAAAATTGTGAACACTGTGAACTTGATGTTGGGGTTTCGAATAGCAGACGTTGCCTATTTTCGAGTGTAGAATATCTAGTTACACAATTCTTGTTTTACAGTATTACAGTATTGTTGCACAGGGAAGCGTTTTTCGGCAGTAACTTTTACCTCACACAATTTACAGAATAATATCGCTCCATCCGTACTGAATATGTTTTCACCGAACTCGCAAACAAAACTTCGCAACTTTCCACAAATTGAGACTTTCGTTTTAGGCATATTGAAAGGAACTGAATGACTGAAGCTCCCTAATGACCAAGGTCATTCACTGTGTTGAAGGTGGAAGAGGGGAGAGATAAGAACGACAGCAAATAACTGCAGAATTACCTCTGCTTCCGTGTAAACAATAGCCCGGTTTCCAGGAATTGACCCAGGTAGCAAACAATAGCTCCTACCTGTTAGAAACGTCCCATACACTACTTTATAATGGTTCTTCAGTAGTATATTCCAGTCTATCCTGAAAAATAATTTCTAGAGCTTATTCTGATTTTTATAATACGAAATTAAAATGAAAATTACCAAAATATGCTGTTATAATGATATTTTGTTGAAAATATGCCATAAAACTTAAGAAAGCCTAAATATGCATTTATATGCCCAATAAAACCTGTTTAATTTTGATTATCATGCTTGGAAACGTGTTGAACATACAAGACTATAAGATATAATGTTAAGGGAAAAAATATGACTGGTCATAGAAATCCGCCCCCTAGTGATGACTGTAAAGATAGCCTACATTTAAATAAAGAAAATTAACACTACCTTATTCCTGGTTACGTGGTTTTACACATCTATCATCAAACTACACATAGGAATGTACTTTTTGTATGTATGCCTTGTCAGTACGTATATAAACACACACACAGGAGATAGAAAATAACATGATTAGTTAACCAATGGATATACAAAATTATACTACCTAGCTCCATATTTATGTTAACATAATATACTGTACCATTCTACACATGGTACTAATATAAATAATAGCGAAAACCTGCTACTCTTTAGTGGTGAAAACAAGCAACTGCCTTGGTCCCAGGGTAATTGTGTATAGTGCTCTGTTAATGATGGTTATGTTTTGATCCCGGCAATGAGCAATTAGTATCACTATACAATACAGTTTGAGAAAATAGCACTTATTGCTTGGTTAAAACAAGCAGTTATCCTGGTCCCGGAGTACTTGTATTCAGGACTCTGTTATCGACCACCCGCGATTCTATCCCCGTGATGTGCGACTAATTCTGTTATCCAGTTCAGTTAGTACTGTTATCTGCTGTATTTTAAACATTCTATTTGCTACTATAGATTTTGTTAGTACATTGTTATTATTGCTACCTTTTTCTTCTTTTTTCTACCGCTCTTCCCACAGCTGTGGGGTTGTGGGTGCGAATTGCTTCACACATGTGGATTGGACCTCTTTAACGACCAGATGCACTTCCTGACGCCAATCTTATATGGAGGGATGTAATCAATATTTTGTTTTTCTGTGGTGGTTTTTAGTGTGTTGTCTGAATATGAAAAGGAGATTGTTGGAACAAACACAAGTACCGAGTCCCTGAGCCCAAGCTCGGCCGGGAATCGTACTCGGGACCGTCTGAACCAAAGAGCAGTACGCTGACCATTCAGCCAAGGAGTCGGACTATTACTGTTATCATTATAATGTATGGGAAAACTCAACTTGATGCTAGGTGGCATTTATAACCTGGTCCTTTAAGAGATCAATAGCCATAAAAGCTTGAATTCAAGAATATATCAATCATATCTCATACGGCGAAAATGAATGAGACATAAATGATCACCTTTCCTGTAATTTTTGTTAAGTACCGTACAGATTTTAAATAAAATAGGTATTCGGAAATTCGTGAAAAAATAATATAATTTTGAAAATCTTCATTATTTTTCCTTACACTGTAAAATCGCACGAAACGTAAAATGGGAAATTATATTCTAAACTTTTGTTATGTACAGGTTTTTGATACGGCGAATAATAACAGAGAAATCTGACATTTACTGCCTTGGCCTCCATAAAATTACTAACACATTTTGTTATTATCGTTACCATTATAATGCATGAGAGAACTCTACTTATTGCTGGGAGCTACTTTCATATAGCTGAAAACAAGCAATTGTCCAATTTCATTTGAAAACCCTTTCCAATCTGTTTCTGCATCCATAAGCACAACAGCCTGGTGTAATTTTCTTCAAAACTTGGACTCCAGAAATACGTAGATTCACACACATTTCAATACTAATAATACTAAATAATCTCCCATTTTTTTATAAAAACATATTTTCAGTAGTATTAAAGTTAAAACAGGTAGCCTGTACTTCGCTGAAATTGCATAAGGAGCGATCTTACCCTGTGCGGAATGCATACGTTTAAATCAGCTGATGGGACATTTAGCTAAAAGATGGCGAAGCCAATTAGAATGAAGCACTCGTTGGCCACACTGTACATATAGAGTCACTGTAGGTTAGATATGCAATGCCTATTAATCATTTGCTCTTGTGGATATTTTCATAACTGAGTAAGAGGCTGTGCAGTTTGGTTCACATGGCTATCAGCTTGCATTTGGGAGGCAATAACACCAATATCGTTGGTCCGTTATTGGACATTATTAATTTTCCTGCTAACTCATTCTTGGTTGCCAGCATTTTGCCCCATTGTGCTAAGTTGGGCTCACCAGTTTGTAAATAGCACACCTTCCAAGACACATGGCTAGTGCAGGTTCAGGTTCTTCCTCTCATTCAATATCAGTATATCTATCCACCTCTCTGAAGATCCAGAGAAACTGAGAAAAGCCATTATGGTCTCAGTTTCAATGACGGTGAAATCCTGACATTCACCTCCCCGTGGTAGAGAGGGGGCAGCGACTGTTTATAACCATTTTGTTATATGCAGGCGGCTAACGAATGAAGGGACGGAGTATCTTCCGGTATAAGAAGATCCTCTCTACCAAGTGCCAACAGTCTCCTTGAGGGTGGATGAACAGGTAGAGGTTAGGGCACTCTATTGTCCTTGGGACAGGAAATGGTCCCAAAAGGTGGAAGAACCTACAACTGGTCAACGGCATTAGGATGCGGAAGGCAAATGGAAACCACTGCATTAAAGATCCTTAAGGATATCCCTTTAAGTTCACATGGCATGGCTCTGTTTTAACGTAAAATTATTATCCGGAGTTTCTATTCCCCCATTCGGATCTCCGTGGGGGAATTCTTTCAACGTTGCTATGACTAGAAAGCCCGACAGTTTTGGAAAGATTAAAGTGTATGACAACAAAGTTCTAATTGAAGGACATCCGAAGATGGCACAAGTGCACTTCAGAAGATGCTTTCCATGCTGCAACATCACGTTCGGAGCTAGCTATGTGGACCGCCAACCTCCACTAAGAGAAGGCGCCTCATGAAGAAGATATCTATCCAGCATAACGTCATATATTTCTGTGTCATCTCCATTATTATTATTATTATTATTATTATTATTATTATTATTATTAATATTATTAATTATGTATGATTAGTTACAGGACCCCTTCTAGTGTATGTACTTGAAGAGAAAGGTATCCAAAGAAATTAAACTGGAAATCAGGTAGGCCAGTCAGTCACTGAATCTTCTCTGACATTTTGCTTAAGAAGTGGCGGTGATTACTGTTTTAAGAGGAATTACAATTGGACAGCTGTCCTAGTTTTGCTTAATCAGGAGAGAAATATTTCAGGAGTTCATACCTTCTTGCAAATTTTGGCAGTACAGCATGTTGATAGCCCTCACTAGAATGATGAAGAAGCTACCAGCAAGCAACTGTCTTCAAAAGAGTTGTACCATTATTTTTGGTAACCCCGTTTTACATCGCTGCTGAAAGTCAATTTTTTACTTACATACATACATACATACATACATACATACATACATACATACATACATACATACATACATTCATTTTCATTATAGACTGTTACGCCTTTCAGCAGTCAGTCTGCAAGCCCCTGTGAATTTACTAAACACCTCCACAATCCTCTATTTATAACTAGCTCTGTAGTCTCGTTTTGTTCCATATCTCTGAGATGTTGAAAATAAAACAGGGAAAATCATCCCAGAATAAAGCAATAGTATCCAACACAATAGGAAATCAGGAAATGACAAGAGAAAGTACTCCACAGAATATAACAAGAAAAATTAAATGGAAAGTAACTTACCTTGTCTCAGTAATCCAAACGTAACAATAACGAGAAGTGATATGGTACATAGAAATAAATAAAGGAGATGAGGATACACTGTTGTCATATTGATAAAAAAAAAATTACTTTGGCTTGAAAATGCATTAAATAAAACAGACCTTTTTAAGGAATAAAATAAAATTTATTGAAAGAGAAAACTAATAGTATACCAGGCAAAGAACTAATTAATGTTTTCCAATGAATAAAATGATTTTAGGTGACCTGAATAAATTAAATATAGATAAAACTAAAGAAGGATAATAGATAAATTTAAGATGATCATCTTTATAAGCTACACTAAATTAACTACAGATATCAGAAGGAGTTCGAGCAATTGGTGAAAATGAACCTCAAATTCATCGTAAGTTCACCATATAAATTGAATAAATGATATAAATCATAATTGAAATTGAAGGTACATAATGTACAACCAAGGTCAAATTTACAGTGAGATATTACCCAAGAATAATTAACATTGTTGATTTAATTATATAAATTTAGAATACTTCATGGCCTGGAAATAATGCTAATAATTTTACTTTCGTTGATCAGTCGTGTAATAGAAAATTTTCCAAGGATGAGAACCTCATGCGGTGAGACACAAGAGATTAAATATTTAGCCATGTTGTTACTTGACATGACGCTGAATACTGCTTAAGTCGCCATTATATAGTTCACATTTTGTTGTTCACATAGTTTCACATGCAATTTGAGCTTTATATCTTCTTAAACTTCATAACCAGAAGAGAAAAGTTCCAACAGTCTGTTTGTAGAAATAAGTTGATACATAGGTTCCTTACGTGTGTAGGTAAATATATACATACTTTCCAACTCCGATGGTAATACATCTTGGCATAATTACCGTAGGCCTACTGTAAAAAAAGGAATCAGGTCACCATGGTGATCTTGAGATCACACACGGTACTTAACATTATCCATGTTCAGGAATGTAGGTTGCACAAAGTGCAACGGTAACTGGTGAAGTCGACGACCGACCTTGAACTCAGCCTGCATTATAATAAGCCCTCCAGCCAGTCAATACGCTCTGCTTCAAGACACGGGCAGGCACACGCCAACTTGTTAGCTGCACGATAAATCTCGTGCAATATTTAAATGGATATGAATTCCACGTCAACAATACATGACTTCTCAGATAGTTTACAAGCATAATCTTACGAAGGGAATTCAGTTCAGATAATAAAGTAAAAAAATATAATAGGGAGAGGATTAATACAAAATTCTGAAGTATTCCAGAATGAGAATTAAATAATCATTGTTATTCATGTCACTATCTCATCTTTAAATCTGCCTTCCCACTATACTTCAAAATTTCAGGCCGAATTTAATTTATTCCTCCTGCTTTATGATAATGGAGTTTATTTACCACTCTCTCCACTTCCTTAAGAGAAAATTCACTAACATCATTGTCATCGTCCCTGTAGGCTCAGTTGTTTTGCAATGTCAACCAAAATATTTTCTTTTATGTTACGAAGATTTTCAAAATATTCCTTTTGCTTGTCCAGCGATTCCCCGAGATCTACTATGAGTTCACTTGATTTACCCAAAACACTATTCATTTCCTTTATCTGTCCCTTTCTAGGATTCTTTGTTACTGTCCAGAAAGGTTTCCCTGCCACTTGACCAAGCCTTTTCTGGTTATTACTAAAATCTTCTCATGAATACATTTAGGATTCAGCAATTATTTGTTTTGCTCTGTTTCTTTCATCTAGGTATAATTCTTGTCTGCATCGTCTTTGTTTCGAGCCATTTCAATTACCCATTCCTTTTACATTTACAAGCTACCCTCACTTCATCATTCCACCAAGATGTTCGCTTTTTCCTATCTTTACGCACAGTCGTTCTAGGCATTCCAATGCTGTTTCAACTATAGCATCCCTAATGTTACCCATTCTCTTTCCATATCCTGAAACAGCTTACTGTCTGTTGTTTGGAACTTTTCACTTATCTGTGTACTTCTAATTTCCTCATCCTAGAAATTCTCTGCCCTTATTTGTCTGCAAACAGATTTCACTTTCTTTATCCTAGGCCTAGAGATAGCCTACTTAGTTCACTACAGATCAAATAGTGGTCTGTATCATTGAAAAATCCCTGAAATACCTGCACATTCTTAACAAATTACCTGAATTCATAGTCTATTATAGATCTGGTGCCTCTAACTTCTCATGTGTAGCAGTGAATAGCCCTATGCTTGGAATATGTATTCATAACTGTTAATCCAATGAACATTACACACAGACATGCAAGACAGCTTTATCTATATGCTTTAACACGTGAGTTGGCCGTGCGGTCAGGGGCACACGGCTGTGAGCTTGCATCCGGGAGATACTGGGTTCGAATCCCACTGTCGGCAGCCCTGAAGATAGATTTCCGTGGTTTCCCATTTTCACACCAGGCACACCTTAATTAAGGCCACGGCCGCTTGCTTCCAACTCCTAGGACTTTCCTATCCTATCGTCGCCATAAGACCTATCTGTGTCGGTGCGACGTAAAGCAACTAGCAAAAAAAGAAAAAAAATCTACATGCTTGAATACTGGCAGGCCTCTGGGTGCAACAGTCACAGGAAGGCTAGCAGTAAGTAAGATTGATTAGCTCACCTCATTTTCAGTCGAGTGAGATGACAGAATGTTTGGAGCACCAGCACTGCATCAAGCTTTGTCAGGTACTTATAAATATGTTGGTAGAATTAATGTATAAAATTCAACAGACTCTTCAGTAACAACTTGACAAACACCATGGAATTTGAAGGGGATCTATCAATATTAAAGGGGCTTAGGTAAGAAAGACAGTATGTTTTTAGCTTTTCAACTAATTGATTATTTCTTCTTAGTACTGCTCTGATTTTAGAGCTGCTGTCTTCTTTCCCATTCATTTATTTCAAAGTCTGTGCATGTCACTGCAAATTTCCATATGGTGTGGAAACTAACCTTCCATCTGGAGTAATGTAAAACTTCAATGGTAATGATTACGGAGCTTCTGTTGTTTGGTATTTTTATTACACTTAGTGCAAAATTAAGAAAATAAGAGTGATTTTGTTTTTTCATGATAATGAGTTCTTAACTGGGAAATATTGCTATTTGTTCCAGGAGCAGTAATGGTGTAGATCTTAACTGCGGCTGCCCACAACGTTGGGCTATGAAAGAAGGCTATGGTGCTGATCTTTTGTACAAACCCGATCTATTACGAGACATAGTTTTACAAGTGAGGAACAGAATCTCCCTTCCCTATACTGTCTCAGTGAAGATAAGAATACTAGATGATATAAGGTACTGCCACATTACATCTTAAATGAATACTATCAATCAAATTTGTTTAGGTAAAAATTCTAGGCAAGGGTGTAAAGGACATGCATAATGACATAAACATGCATATTTCAAGTGAATATATAGTTTTTACAACTGTATTGTACTTACTTGAATTAAACTTTCAGCTTCTTAGGTACCTGCCATAGAGATGTTAATTACAGAACAAATATGGCAACCGGGCACCTGCAGGGACCAAACCCACAACCTGATGTCTTCTTTCCCATTAAGTTATTTCATACAGTAGCTCAATCAATAGAGCATCTGACATGAATTCAGAAGATAGTGAGTTCTGTTGCCCCTGGTGGGCTATTTTTGTCCTGCAGAAGATACATATGGTAGAGTATTAGGGAAAAAGGACAAGGAGACACCCTGGTGGAATAACAAAGTAAGGGATGCAGTGAAATAAAAACAAAAAGCATGGAAGAGGGGGCAGAAATGCGGAGAGTAGGCAAAAGTATCATTAAGCAAAGAAAGCAAGTCAGAAGATTGTACAGGAAGAGAAACAAAGTGCTAAGAAAACTTCACAGAAACCTTGCGAGAGGATGTTAAAGGAAGTAAGAAAGTATTGTATGGATTGTTTAGAAGCAAAGTTAACAGGATAGAAGATGCAAAATTTGTAAGGAAAGGTTCAGACAATTTTGACACAAAGAGGGGGCAGAATTTTGCTAAATAACTTGATATATCATTTTCAGAGAACTGGATGAAGAGGAGGAACAAGAAGAAGAAATGGTGGAAGGAAACCAAAATGAAGATATAACAATGTTGGAAATAGGAGGAATTATAAAGATGAAAACTGGCAAAGCGTCAGGTGTGGATGAGGTGGCTACAGAGATAATAAAGGCAGCAGGACCAGTAGGGGTACATGGGATATATAGGTTATTTTGAGTGATACGGAAAAAAGGAAGTACCAGAAGATTGGAGAAAATGTCCGATAATTCCAGTATTCAGGAAGGGTAATAAGAAAGAATGTAGCAACTTTAGGGGAATCGCCCTCATTTCACATATCACAAAGATCTTTGAGAGGATATTAGAGTGAGGGCTGAGGATGAAAGTAGGAAAGGAAATGGAGGAAAAACAATGTGGATTTAGAAGGGATAGATCAACTTGTTGAATTTTTGCATTAAGAAACATGATGGAGAAAAGATGGGAGTTCAGGAAGGATTTAGTGATGACATTTATGGATATTGAGAAGGTGTATGACAGTGTACCATTGCAACTAGTGTGGGATGCATTGGTAAAAATGAAGATAAGCAGAGCAGAAGTACAAATGATCATAGCCATGTATGAAAAGTATGTAAGTAGTTTGAAGACTAAAATAAGACAAACAAACTGGTTCAATGTAGAAACAGGACTTCAACAAGGAAGTGTATGATACCCTCTACTCTTCATCACAGTCATGGATGAAATCCACAGGAGTGTACTATAAAAAATGGGAAACAAAGAGACAAAGACCTTATTCTTTGCAGACGACATAGTAATATGGGGAGAAGATGAAATGGAAGTACAAGAACAAGTTACTGTGTGGAATTGGCAGAGGGAATATTGAAGTAAATGGAAGACAATCAGAAGTTCTGAAAATCTTCAGATATTTGGGGAGTATACTTGCAGAAGATGGGAAAATAAATTAAGAAATCAGAAAGAGAATCCAACAAGCCAATGGGTTTTTACTAGTGTGTGAGAGGTATAATGTGGAACTGGAACATCCCAGAGAAATGCAAGAAAATTCTGTACTCAGTGTATCACACACCAATTTTGACATATGCGGCAGGCACACGCACAACAACAAAACATGATGAAAGCAGAATCCTTGTAGCCGATATGAAATTCCTCAGAGGAATAATTGGGAAGACACAAAGGGATAAAATCAGAAACAGAAATTTGAGAGAAAATGGAGTCCCTAAATTGCAAGACAAGGTAGAGACCAATAAGCTGAAATGGTATGGACATGTGATGAGAATGGAAGAGGATAGAGTTCCAAAGCAAATATTTATGGAGAAAATAATAGCAGGAAGACAATGGGGAAGGCCTAAAGAGAGGTGTACAGATACGTTGAAGGAGAGTATAGAGAAGAGAGGAGTAAAAGTAGAAGAAATATTTGAGGAAGGAAGGAAGTGAGAGATAGAAAACTGTGGATGTTCTTGATTCACAACCCGACCCAGAAGACTGGAAATGGGAAATGAGGATGACTGACATGTCTTCAGCATATACTGTATGTAGTCAACACGACTTAATTAGCTGAAAGTTTATTTCATGGGTATTTCAATTTTGTGCCTTCACCAGATTGATAGGAAAAGGCATCCTGTGCAAAATACTATTATTGAATTTACCAGCATTGAATCATAAAATTCATTGTTATGTGGTTCATATTAATGAATTTTGAACTGTTCAGTATTTTCCCTTTGATTTAGGTGAGTGTTAATTCTCCTAATATGTATATTTCATTTTCCCCTTTTCAGGAAGAGTGTTGACCTGTGTCAGATGTTGGAATCCACGGGCATATCTTTCATCACAATACATTCTCGAACACCTGAGCAGCGTTCTCAGCCCATTTCCATGGATGCATTAAGGTTAATAAGAGACAGTGTCCGAATTCCATTAATAGCAAATGGGGATGTTAAAAATTTGGAGGATGCTGTGAAGTTGTACGAGGAAACTGGATGTGAAGGTGAATACATTTTATATATTTTCCTTATGAAGTCAGAATACAAGTAACATTGTGAGGTGGGAAAGTAAAATTTAACACATTCAGTCTTGATTTCCCCTTAGATACAAAAATAAATTTTTCTCCCAGTGTGACCCAAAGCAAATTATGTATTTTTTTTTTAAAAAAAAGGAATACTTTTCCAGCTGATGCTTCCATTTGTAAGCTCTGTAAATTCCATGGCCGCAATACCATTATCACATTTATTTCTTTTTTCTCAGAAACACATATATTGGGAATAATGTCAAATTAGAGAGGAGAGAGCCAAATGAAAGGGATACAGAAGGGGATGAAGCACTGTAGAATAAAAGTGATAATACAATAACTTATTTTAACAAAAGTTAGGATGTGTAACTGAAACAAGAATGTAAATTGAAATGTATGGAAAAATCATACATCAACAAAGTTTCAATCTCAAGATGCTGCTTCAATCTAGATCCAAGAGAAGTTCAAATAAACATCTAACTAAATTTATTAATTCCACTTGGATTAATTTACCTGGACAAAAATTTTAAAAAAGCTGTTTACCCAAGAATATTTTTTTTTACAATTGGCGTAACGTCCAGTTTGCCCAGGAATATTTTTATTTTACAATTGGCGTAACGTCGCACTGACACAGATAGGTGTTTCAGTACATAGGCACTTGAGGATAAGGCCAAAAAAGACATACATGGTGAATACCAGGGATAACAAAACAAACATTACAGTGTGTGCTGAGGAGAGTGGGGCAAGAGGAAAGGGAAACTTAAAGTAGAGGATAGGAAGAGAGTGGTGGAACAGGTTATTGAGGAGGAGAAAAGGGAAGAGGAAGTGAGTTCTGCAGGCGTCAGGGAAGTTATGGGAGACCAGGAGTGGAGGGGATCTAATGAGGGTGGGGTCATGGCTGACTCATTTTTCAGGCATGTGGAGGAAAGGGAAAGTGTTACCCAGGAATGAGATTAAGGTAGATATTGAGGAAAATAGAAGGAAAGGAGGATGGTAATTTTCCACATTGGTACCAATAACGTCAGGCAATCAAGAAAAGGTTTTAACATACTTGGAGATATTTTTGGGATCTTGTTATGGCAGACGTAGCTTAAGGAAGCAGAGATTGTTATAAGTGGGATACTGAATGAAGAGTGATTGGGGATTTAAATGGAACTATGGAATGGGTATGTGGGAAATTGGGAATGAGATTTGTACATCCTGTGCAAAATACTATTATTGAATTTACCAGCATTGAATCATAAAATTCATTGTTATGTGATTCATATTAATGAATTTTGAACTATTCAGTATTTTCCCTGTGCTCTGTGCTCAGATGGCCTTCATTTGAACTGCAATAGTTCAAATAGGGGCGGAGTGTTTAGAATTATATGGAAACAGGGTTGCCCAAGGAGTGGTAATGTCAGTATAGGACACATGAAGTCAAGTAAGGATGTGCTTAAAATTGTTAGTGTTAAACTGTAGAAGTCTGCTATAGCGAGAATTTATAACGGCGAAAAATTTACTTGCTATAGCAGATTGTTGTTATATCCAAATTTCCGTAAAAGTTGGGAAAAACCCAAACACATTAAATAGGTATGAACTGGAAATCAGTTTGTTCAAAACTTGTGTTTTTGGAGATAATATCCACACTACGGCTTGCTCGTTTGTTATTTTTCGAAATCCAATACTAGGTGAAGGTTTGTGTTTAATTGCATTCCGGAAAAAATTATAGTATCACTCCAGAGGCCTCTGTGGCAAACGTTTCAGTTTTCTTCCACAAACAGCTTCACTTAACTTAACCGTATATGTATCATGAAAACATAGTTCAAGCGCATGTAGAGAAATGATAACCTCCTCGCTAAACGAGTTAACTGCTTTCGACCACGTTATTCACGTTTTTGTTATGAAAACATGTTCTTTTCTTTCATTTCTAATTTTCTTTACAGAACAGCAGTCGACGGGTATTACTAATCGACCAACATTGCATTCTTATGTCAACGAGAGAGCTCGCAAGTGCACATAGCGAAAAAACAGTACCAAAGGTCACATTTTGTGGCAAACGCTTCAGTTTTCTTATTCAAACAGTGTCACCTACCCCAACTTAACCGCGTATGTACCATGAAAACGTATATCAAGCACCAGTAGAAAAGTGATAACCTTTCCGCTGTAAATTTACATAGGAATAGCCTTACCGAAATTTAACCAGACGCGAAAAAATATACCTAACCTCCGAAATCAGTTATGCTCTCTGCCATATCTGGAAGTGTATTGCATTCGTACTTAATTTCAGTGTATAATATTAAAATTAAACGATCGTTCACTTCAGCCTTTATTTCTAACGAGTTAACAACTGCTATCGGATATGCATTTATTACAAAAACGCCTTCTCTTTCATTTTCCTTTATAGAACAGCAGTTGACGGGTTTTACTAATCGACTCTGACATCGCTTTTAAATGTCGACAATAGAGCTCCCTAGTGGATATAGCGAGTAAACTATACCAGAGGTGATCGATCGCATGCAATATAATGGTTGGGTGTATAAATATCGGTAACGAAAAAAATCGTGCACGCTTAATCGCTCGTAATAATGGATGCTTCAGTGATCGGACTCTCGCTGTAACCAAAGGATAATACCCAGTTCAATATAGGAATTTTGAAGGGATAAAAAATATCTGACATTATAACAGGGTTCTCGTTATACCCATACTCGCTATAGCGGACTTCTACTGTATTGTAAAGAAAGGAATAGAATGAAGTAATTTGATAAATATATATTTTCCAGATGTTGTAATAAGAATCATGGCTGAGAAGTCATATTAGGGATTCAGTAATATTCTCAAAAAACTGGAGTGTTTATCTCAGAAACAGGTTAGGAACGATAGGAGGGGGAGTATTTATACTGGTGAATGAAAAATTTGTAAGCTACGAAAAGGTTAAGGATGAGGAACAGGAAATTCTAGATGTAAGACTCTTCTCTAAAGACAATAGACAACTTTTTTTTGGGGTGTACAAACCTGGCGAGGCTGTCACTGATGCTGATACAGAATTATTCCATGCGATAATCAGCTATGTGGAGAATGACACAGAAAGAAACGTTATTGCAGCGAATGATCTGAACTTACCAAATGTTAACTGGGAAGGGAATGCGAAGGACAGAAAGTATGACCAACAAATGGTGAATAAATTATTATCGGAAGGAAAGCTGAATCAGAAATCAATGGAACCAAATAGAGGGAAAAATATTCTACACGTGGTGCTGATAAAACCAGATGAGTTGTATAGGGAAACTGAAGTGATACATGGTGTAAGTGATCATGAAGCTGTCTTTGTCATAGTTAAAAATAAATGTGTTAGAAAGGAATGTTGTATAAGTAGGACTATTATGCAATACCATATTGCTGATAATACGGGAATGGAGAAATTTTTAAAAAGGCAGTTATCACCGGGCGAGTTGGCTGTGCGGTTAGGGGGCGTGCAGCTGTGAGCTTGCACCCGGGAGATAGTGGGTTCGAATCCCACTGTTGGCAGCCCTGAAGATGGTTTTCTGTGGTTTACCGTTTTTACACCAGTCAAATGCTAGGGCTGTACCTTAATTAAGGCCACAGCGCTTCCTTCCCACTCCTAGCCGTTTCCTATCCCATCGTCGCCATAAGACCTGTCTGTGTTGGTGCGACGTGAAGCCACTAGCAATTTTTTTTTTTTTTTAAGCAGTTATCAGCAATGGGAAATGGTTAAAAAAAAATGTAAACAGCCTATGGGATGGGTTTAAAGCAATATTGTTGACGAGTGTGAAAACAGGTACCTTTATATGTGGTAAGGAATAATAAGGACCATGTTATAACAGGGAAATAGAGAGGTTATCTTGATATTCTCTTCCTTTCTGAAAATGTCATCAAGTACACTGGTAACATCAATCATATAAATTTTTGTAATGTTGCAAATTCTGGCTAATGCTCTCAGAAATCTTACTTCATGTTACTACATTAGATGGAAAATTCAAAAATAGTATGCAAATGATATTTAATAAAATGTTTTGCAGGTGTCATGGCTGCTCGTGGAATCCTTGCCAATCCAGCCTTGTTTGCTGGACACCCTACTACTCCATTGGATTGTGTCAAGCAGTGGGTAGAAATTGCTCTCGATTATGAGGTTCCATTTCAAGCATTCCACCACCACCTTCAGTTTATGATGGAGAAGATACTACGTAAAAAAGAAAGAGTGTTTTTTAGTTCATTGAAAACTATTGAAAGTATCTTAACATTCCTAGCAGAACATTGCGACCTTCACTTCAGTAAAAATGAAGGGAATTTGAGAAATATGGTCAAAGAATGTGAATCTGTGAATTTAAAAGAACTACCCTTGACTATGACACAAAAAAAGAGCAATCCTGTCAATAACTGTGAAGAGTTTATGGAGGACTTGTGTATTTCCTTCCAATAGAGGCATGTAGTACAACCTTCGTATTAGTCATTGGAACACAAAAATCACATTTCAAAGAATGAATTGCCACAAACTCATAATTCAGAAATGCCAACCCTTACCGCATATCAGATTATTCTGACGAGGGGAATTCACCAAGTGTAACAACCCGATTTCCAAGAAACTTCGCTCAGCGGAAGAGAGGTCGAAATAAGCGAACACAAGTTCGGCTTACCTGTAGACACTCAACCATTTCCGAGAAAATGGCGGTCAAAGTTTTCTGTGTGTTTTACGTGCGTTTTAGAGCATAACAAATACAACTGATGTGGTGACACTGTTGCTATCGCGCAGCTTCACACTTTCGTGCCCGTGTTCAAATCATGATGATTTTTTGTTTTGTTTTGTTTATCTACTTATGTCCATTGATGATTACTGCACAGATGTTTCTTATCAAGTTAGTGGATACAGGGGTGTTATATTGATTGTAAAACTACAACTGGGTTTCACAATAAGTGTAATATATTATGATATTTTTAAGGGATTACAGTGTTTTGTAAGTTCAGTTTTATATTAACGCTTCAGAAGATGATACCAATCATAGAAACATTCAAAACATGCAAATTTTGCACATCACGAGCACCACCACAGTTACGTTTCTGGGTGAGAATGTCACTCGGGAAAGAAACATCGTTAAAATTGCTGAAGATTTCCCATGTTGGCAATAAGTTTGCGACAAACCACGCACTAGTTAAAATGGCGCGGCTACACAGCACGAGTAAATGAGCTCCGCAATTCACCTGCCATATCAGGAAGTAAAACATCATCTTATAATTCAAGGGTGTGCTAGTGTATCATTTTGTCACGTTTATCAACAGTGAAGCTCTATGATGCTGAAAACCGTAGATGAACGTCTGATGAAGTTTGAAAAACGGATGTCTGATTTTCAAGTTCACTCGGAGCAAGCCATGGCTGCTGGTGCAGCAAGTGCTGCGACACTCTAACAAGTCTTGCTTTAGACTTCGAGGCCTTCCGTGGAATTACATCTGCAGAATTGACATGAAGAAGGAGGTAGGCCATCCACAAGAATGTCTAGATTGGCAGGATAATCAGCTTGATGAGGTAGAACATTACAGAAGGAACTACCTCCTCTTTCACAATGTAACTGGAACCCCAAGCGAGGATACATATGCTGTGTTGTTAGAAACTTCGAAAAGCAAGCTGAATGTTCAATTGTCAATGGACAGCATAGATCGGTGTCACAGACTCTGCCATATGAAGAGGGCGGCAACTAAGGTGGTGTCTGCGGGGAATAGACTTATTATTATTAAATTCCTCAGGTACCATGAACGAGACCACATCTGGCATGCCAAGTGAGCTCTGAAAGGTACTAAGCTGCTCATCGTGGAATCTCTGATGTCCACACGGAAGGAAGTACTAAATAAAGCACTGGACTTCGATCCTGGATAGCCGCATTACTGTTCATCTAGATGATGGAAGGGAGCAGCAAATTAATACACCTTGTGAATTGAATTCACACTTGAGGCGACTATGTGGATTATCAGAGTGATGAAACCATAGCGATGTGCCTTCACAATACAGAGGCTGATCTTCAAAGACTGAGACTGATTTTTTCTGTAGCTTCTGTGATACTTTCCTATCTCTAACAAATATTTGAAAAGAACGGGTTTTTATGTATAATGTCCGTAGGCGGCAGCACTCTCGTATCTGTAGGTTGGTAGTTAGTAATGCTCTATTGTGTAGACGCTATGTGCATTTCGCATACCGGACAATGGAGGTGACGCGAGAGGAGCAGTACAGCGCAATCATATTCTGTTTCTGTTTAAACCATACAGTGACTGAAACGTACGAAAAGCTGAAGTAGGCGTACAGTGAAGATGCACTACCTCGTGTAACATTTTAGGTGGTTCAGGGACTTCAAAGAAGGCTGACTTGTCTGTGTTAAGCAAGGTGGGCCTGGTGTTTCGGCTTCTGCTGTGACTGAAGTCAACATCAACACAGAGGTTGTGAATGTCCGTGAGGATCGACGGATAACATTACGTAACCTCAGTGAAATGTTGAGAATTTCATATGGCAGTGTCTTTACGATTATGCATGATCTCCGTATGACCCGAGTTTGTGCCCGTTGGGTGCCACGTCTGTTGACTTCCAAACAAAAAGCTGTGCGAATGGAGACAAGCCGTGAGATGCTGCGCCCCTTTGCTGATGGAGGGGATGTGTTTTTGAAATTGATTATCACTAGTGATGAGTCATGGCTGCATCATTATGATCCTGAACAAGCCAGCACAGTGTGGAAATCGCCAGGTTCTCCATCACAAAAAAAAAGATAAAAGTTGTTCCATCTGCAGGGAAAGTGATTGTGATCACATTTTTTGACTGTAATGGAATGATTTACCAGCATGCAGTTCCCCCTCACACTACTGTTACAGCAGCATACTACACTCAGTATTGGTTGCATTGAGGAAGCAGATTGCAAAGAAACGACCAGAGCTTTCTCAGACTGGGTGGCGACCTCATCATGACAATGAATGGCCTCACGTCGCATATCAAGTCATGCAATTTGTGGCTCGATTCAAGATTACCTGTGTACCGCATCCACCCTATAGCCCTGATCTTGCACCCTGTGATTTTTTTTATTCCCATCTCTAAAGGCAAAAGCTTAGGGGCATTCGATTTGAGAACTCTGAAGCAGTGCTCAAGAAAAATTAGGCGATTCTCAAGGACCTGACAAAGAATGGTCTGCAACATGTGTTCAAGGACTGGCAGAGATGCTATAAAAAGTGCATTGAAGTAGGAAGGGACTACTTTGAAAAAGATCATGTAAACATTGAAATGGAGTAATAAACATCTGTGAAAAAAATCGGTCTCAGTCTTTGTTGATGAGCCCTCGTATTATTGTTTTTGTCGGTTTATTGTGTGTGTGTGGTTTTTTTTTCACCAGGCAGTGGTCCACTTCATCGGGATATCCAGTTAAGATTTCTGTCTTAGTTCAAGCATGTCCATTAGCCTGTAACTGTAACTCTTAACAATTTGAACAGCCTAAGCTTACTCGCATACTTGTATGAAATTAAGGGTTCATTTAACGAAAATTGTGGCCATGTGATAGGTATCGGTGAAAGTTGGTTGTCTCCCTCAGTTCACCTTGATGGCGTCCGCCTCCATAATGTAAAGGTTAGTGTTATTAGCTGCCGTCCTCAGGGGCCCGGGTTTGATTCCCGGTACTGCCAGAAATTTAAGAATGACAGAAGGGCTGGTATGTTGTCGAAATGGTACATGCAGCTCACCTCCTTTGGGGGGTGTACCTGAAAACAGCTGCACTACCTCAGGATGAGGACACTTACCTACCTTGATGGCTATAATCACCATCGTCGTCATGACCACACCAATAAGAAGGGTGTAGGCCTCGTTCTTTATTGTAGAGACAACCTCAAGAGCTGTGTCATTTGCACCTCATCGACCGGTGAGTTACCAAGGGCAGAGTTTGTGTTTGTTGAAGTAATTGCGAGTGGACAGAAAATACTTACTGGAGTACTTTATCGACCACCTAAAATATTACATGTTACTGAATTTGAGATGTATTTTCTTAATTTACTACCAGCGTATGAACAGCTTATAATATTAGGGGACTTGAACACTAATTTACTTATCAAGACCTATGACACAAAGAAATTAGAAGACCTGTTTTCATCATTTGATATGACGATCCTTCCCTCTCACCCGACTAACCATGTGTATACTGCTAACCACTTTTCACATACCTTAATTGATCTTAAAGTGACTAATAATAATAATGTTATTTGCTTTACGTCCCACTAACTACTTTTTAAGGTCTTCGGAGACGCCGAGGTACCGGAATTTAGTCCTGCAGGAGTTCTTTTACGTGCCAATAAATCTACCGACACGTGGCTGACGTATTTGAGCACCTTCAAATACCACCGGACTGAGCCAGGATCGAACCTGCCAAGTTGGGGTTAGAAGGCCAGCGCCTTAACCGTCTGAGCCACTCAGCCCGGCTAAAGTGACTAATAACCTTCAGAAAGTTGTAACTCATGGACAAATTTCAGTACCAGCCATGTTCACTCATGACTATATTTCTTGATTACTTGCTTCATATTCCAAAATATAAACCTAGATATGTAACCTGCAGGAATTTAAAAAAACATTGACATAAAATCAGTTAAGATATGATGCCTACAGTCTTCTGTGGAATGACATTTTACATCTAGAAGATATTGACATAAAAATTAATTTATTCATTAGTACATGGTCTATATAACATACATGCACCGAAGTGACAGATAAGTGTGTCCCAGAAACCTAATCCATGGCTAACCTCTGAAGTTAAAAACATGATGTCTCAGCGTGATGGTCTTTTCAACGCTACAGATGTACTTCTGACCAAACTGACTATGAAAATTGTAGAATAATTAGGAATAAAACTAAACAAACGATGTGTTATCTTAAATTTAAATATACCAGGCGAGTTGGCCGTGCGGTTCAGGGCGCGCAGCTGTGAGCTCGCATCCAGGAGGTAGTGGGTTCGAACCCCTCTGTCGGCAGCCCTGAAGATGGTTTTCCATGGTTTCCCATGTTCACACCAGGCAAATGCTGGGGCTGTACCTTAATTAAGGCAACGGCCGCTTCCTTCCCATTCCTAGGCTTTTCTTGTTCCCCATCGTCGCCATAAGACCTATCTGTGTCGGTGCAATGTAAAGCAAATAGCAAATTTAAAACATATGAGTATGTTCGTAAATCAGTACGTAACTTAAATACGGATAGTGCCTCGAAGCATCTCCGAGCTATGGGCATAGGTAAAATGAGATAAAAGAACCAGGTACCTGACATTCCACATGATGAGGTGAACGCGTATTTCTCAGAAGACCGGATTCAGTCTAATCCACTAAAGAGACAACATACAGATAACAGCCCATCACTTGTCCCTCAAAATTTGCCTTTCATACAGTCAGCACTAATGAAGTTAAGAAAGTCCTGTACTAAATCCAGGATGAGTGGGGTCAGTGATATTCCTATCACTTTTATACACAATATGCCATTAGTGCTGTTCTTCCCATTCTCAGCCATATTTTTAATTATTGTTTGAAGAATGGTACACTACCAACAGTTTGGAAATTAGCTAACATAATCCCACTACTAAGATCCCAGGTTCGAAACTTCTATTTGATTACTATCAAATTTCTATTATTTCTGCCCTCTCCAGAGCACTAGAATGGTTGGTACGTGTTCAAATACAGGAATACCTGCACTCTCACTCCCTTCTGGATCCGCTGCAGTCTGGCTGCAGGAAGGACCATAGTACAGCAACTGCCTTACTGAAAGTGACTGACGATATAAGATAAAGCAGTGGACGAAAGACAAGTGACTTCAGCAGTGCTTTTGACACGATCAATATCCAAATATTGTTTAAAAAATCTTGAATCTTTTATCGATACTGAAGCTTCAAAATTTTCCACTTACCTTACAGATCGTAAGCAGCGTGTTATAGCTCACAATATTAATTCACAGCGGCGGATCAGAAAGGCAGAAGCTCCGCTTGGGTTCTGTCCTTGGTCTTGGTCCTCTCCTGTTTGCACTCTATATTAATGATATCTCCTCTAAAATAAAGTATAATAGATATCAACTTCTTGCCGTTGACCTCCAAATTTACTGCCATGTTAATATAAAAGATATATTGAATGCAATAAAAGATAGCAACTCCGACCTTCAACAACTCAGTGCGTACGCCAGCAAAAACTTTCTCCTCCACAGCCCCAAAAAAACTCAGACAATTATAATATATATAGGTATGACTGACTGAAACTTTTGACTCAGCTGCACACGTAAGAAGTACATGTAGAAAGATGTACACGACACTACACCCTCTGAAATGACATAAGGACATTTTGCCATAAGACGTATTGATAAAACTGCTCCAAACTTTGATAATACCAATACTGGACTATTCAGACTTTGTCCTTGTTGATGCGACCCGTGAACAAACTACGAAACTTCAATGAGCATTGAACTCTGGTCTTCAGTTTGCTTTTAACTTGAGTTATGATGCTCACATAACCTCTAGCTAAACAGCACTTTCCTGACTGAAACCTGACAGGCAACAGAAGTTTCATGTACTTACATTGATATATCGAACTCTGAAGGAAAATCTACCCAAATACATTTCTTCAAAATTCCAGTTATTATCCTCGTTCAATAATTGTAACACTAGATCTGGCACTTCTCTTGCTATTCCTGTCAACCACTCTTCAATGTATAATAGATCCTTCGTTGTGGCTGGGTCACGATTCTGGAATTCACTTCCAGCTGCCATGAGGAACTCCAAAACAGTATCAAAATTTAAAACTGCACGTAGAGATTACATGTTGAATACTGCTGATTGTTTCATGTGACCGTTGACTAGTGGTAGGTTGGCGAGTAACATTGCTATTTTACTGTACAGCTGAAGAACACTGTTGTTTCTTATATTTAATATAGGTGATTATTGTTGTAGTATGAATGTACATAATATATAGCTTTCAATTCCTGTACATAGATCACTCTTTATGGCCATTTTTGTATTTCCGTTACTTTATTATGTATTGTGTTCTGTTTATGCATTGGCTTATATTTTTCAGTTTGTATATTACATTTTTTTATTTAGTTATATTTGATTTTATAATACAATAGTACATTTTTTATATGTGTATTACCTTGTAATTTACGTGGTTCAGTGTAAGAGAGAACCACAACCCCTAACTTCACCACTGCTAAAGTCAAATATATATATATATATATAAAATAAGAGTTTTGTCTATACATTGCTCAGAATTTGAAAAGAGTGGTATTTCTGTATCAGTCATGTCCACAGTAACAAGGAAATGCACTTTTTACTTTTCTGTAATTTCTGTCTGTCTGTATGTATGTATGTATGTATGTATGTATGTATGTATGTATGTATTGGGACCTTTCCCACCATCCCCCATAGCTCATGGTACCATGTGGCAACAAAGAGGCAACAAACATGGCACCATGCTCCACGGAAGGCGATGGTCAAGGGACCTTTTCTGCCTGTGACGATTCCCTCTCATTGGGATTGAATAAGTAATCCACTCACATGAGAGGTCAACGCCCTACGGCCCAGCAAGGTCGCTGCTAACTCTCCCATTCCTAAGATCTGAACCCCCGGCTACTCAGAGTGGCAGACCGTCCGCGGCGATAAAAATAAAATATCTTACAACTAACTTAAAGGCATAACATGAACGGAAGAGGTTCTGGATGCTAATTATCGGCAAAAAATAGGCACGAATAAATTTTCTGGATATTTAATTCACTCCCGTTGAACATATTTACAATCTACAACCTTGAACATCAAAGTTAACTTACATCCATTGAATTTTAATACCAGCAACGGACAACCATGTCCGGGCTATCACCCAAGTGAAAATTAGATCCACATCATTATGAGAGTCTTTATGTGGTCTATTGACATTACGCTGTTGAATATTAGAACACAAAACAATCACCTATTCAAATCAAGCACCTGGGTGTTCACATATAGCTTCAAACAACTCAGAGAAATTTGAGTTGCGTTTACTACAATCTTCGTTGTTAAGCTTGGTTTCGAATTTAAGGACACGATTATTTTACCTGTTGAGTACGGTAAACAGTATTATAATATCCTAACTTTTTACAGGGAAAAAAATAAGAAAACTATGACCTTACGGATATAAATATTCCCGGGATTAATTCCCAAATTACATATTTAAAACACAGCAAGTTACACTAATTTACCCTAAGATTAGAGTGGCCACCTACATCGAACATAACACGAGAAACACAATATTAAAAGAATTTAAAAAGAATCATAAAATGATAGGCAAACTCCATGGAGTTACAACCTATCCCAGAAATATAAGATGCACACAATTCTAGTTACACCAAATCACCTCACTTGAGGACTAACTATACACATCAGAGGGCCGAAACAATCTACTCAAACGAACTACCAAAGGATTTCTCACGAAGTCTAAATTAAACAAATCAATAAACATCAGAACAACATCTTATTTACACTATTATCACACCTGGAAGAGAAACACATATTATAACATTTCCCATACATGGTAGCTGCATCTGGTTTACCATTACCCGTCGTTTGTGTGATTGACTCCTTTTGTCATGTCCGAGGTACGAAAGGGGGACCAACAGGTCTCTCGAGTCGGGGACCCTGGAAAATCAAGACCCTACCTATCGCTTCTCCATGTGTATGAATTAAGTGTTCCTGCATTCATTCAACCTACCCTTATTAGAATGTGGTAATCGATTAACATAAAACATTTTACTACCAGGAGCATAAGATTTGGGAGAATTCAACTTCCTCAGCGAAGTGGCATCTACCCTTCGTTCAGTCTGGCCTGCTGTTACACAAACAGAACGAGAAAAACAAACTCGACCTTCACGAGCCGAGGGCAATAAATCCTGCCTGACCCTGGCCCCCTCGCACTGGGCGCTCACCTCTTTAAAAACCACCCTGACGCGTTCACAATCCCAATTCAATGGGTCATTTATTTCACGCCTTACCAACTGACCCACATTTGATCAGCTCAAATTAGCCCAGGCCCCATTAATATCAAATAAAAACAAAAAAATGTTCTCTCAGTATTTGTGCCATTATATCACTTCACAATTCCTCGACTCAACGGAGGTCCGGGGTTCAAAATTATTTACCCTCATCGCAGGATTACCACAATTCCGTCAGATAGCAAGCTAGAATTTTCTACTATCTCAGATGATAATAATAATAATAATCATAATATTAATAATGATAATAATAATAATAATTGTGTACCTAATCTGAATCTATACTACCTTCATTATATCGGCATAAAATTATCCGACTAACTGAATTTGTTGAAATAAAATAAAATGAACGAACAAATAGGTATTTAAAGTATCACAACAAACAGATTTTCTTTAACAGGGGCCCTAGCTAGTGTTGGTGGGTGGACATTTGTACCTCGGTGCCATGACTCTTCACACACATATGATGCAGCAACGCCTTAAGTTATCTTGCATAAAATACAACTACTTTACATTAAATCGAGTACTTCATCTATCCAACTTTATCTGGTTCACAGGATATATGGCAAAGATTCTTGTGTCATCTTAACCTGACTTCTTTCATATATCTCTCCAAGAACGAAGGCTCCTTTATTACCTCAACGAAATTAATTAGCCTTTTCCCCCGTCTCCTCTGACAGTACTCATAAAACAAGGATACAACCATGCTTATGCAATAAAGACAACTAGATGGGAAATTCATACTCTATTCCTAATTTGTTTCCCTCCCGAACAACTTTAAATGATTAAAATTAAAAGAAAAATACCGACCACTCTAATCTTACTACTTTAATTATTCAATATAAAATCATCCCACGCTATTCCTATATTCTGATATGATTTATCTACAGAGAATATGAATACCATAAAATCATAATTTTGTACTCAACAGTGCTGGTCCGTTGTCCATCGTACGCCGTTCGAGCCCAGGGGAGGGCTCCCTTGAAGGTCTTAGCCCATCATGCTGAAGTGGGAGATCGCTGGTTCAGGACGTTCCATGATGCTCCTGGAATAATCCATAGCGTTGGGGTTTGAACACTGAAATGACACTGTTTTCACAAAAACTTCCTCCGCTCACGTCACAGGCAAATTTTCCTTTCTTCTAACCAGAATGAAAGTTATGAATGTATACGATACCCCGGTACAGGACACAGCTCGCCTATCCTAATCCGACATATGCCAATCCGAGCTCGCAGATTCCTTACCGGAACAGTTTAACCTCCCCGCATTACCCTAAGGTGGGCTACTTATGTTTATTATCAACCCTGTCTTGTATGCTTTGTTCAGCGCGCTCCTCAAATTACGCTGTTCTGAAGCACGATAAACATTGATACAATTTTGTTTATGTGATAACCACTAATTCTTCGTACTATCACTATTCACTCGCCTGCCGTTTACACAGTTTGTAACATAGATTATAATTAAGAGGCTCTCTGCCTCCACTACGGGATACTGATTGAAAAATAACGTTCCACATTCGACAGACGGCAATTCATTGTTTCACAGTTCTCGGTGCGAACTTATGTCACTCACGATCCTTCGTGTCACGCCGCGATCAAACCATAGATGCGCACATCATGATCACACAGTTCAGATTTTTATTGAATAATCGCACTGATATCCGACTTTTCACACTTCCGTTTACAAAAATTTCTCATACAGAGAGGGGAAATCAGACCAAAAAGTGGCCGTGCGGTCACCTCGTAGGCTCCTCGAAGACTCGTGTCCACCCTCATATGTGCAGACAAATATAAGGGCTACCCTAGGGTGGGGGATGCTTGGGAGACATCTCCCTCCTACAAATTTCGGTTTTCCAGATCCACAGGGCTTACGAATCTCAGCGATGCGGCAAATTGTGTGGCCAAATACTCCGAAATACAAGATGTGATGCGGAACTCAGGATGATCGGTGGATTTGTAGTAATTAATTCCAATAAAATCGGGGTGGGGGTAGTACTCGCTATTAGCATTTGGCGCCACTAGTGATGTGTTTGAGCCCGGCTCGAGCTGCTCGAACAGTTGACGTCAGAGTTCGAGCTTTTGTGCGCGCCGCAACCTAGCGCCTTGCTGTTACTAACACCCAGCAAACTTGAGAAATATATGTAAGAGTATTATGCGGGACAGTATCGGTTCGTCCTCTTTACTGTTACTTCCGTGTCTTTTGTACATAATATAATTTCGACCCATACCTATATATTCGAGACAGCCAAAATTTGTGTTTGTGCGATTATTCGTTACAAATGCCTCCATCCAAATTAACCAATTGTCTACTAAAATGTGTTGTTTGGGCCGTATAAATACAGAAAAAGGAAACCACTACACGTGTCGTAATATTTACATATTTGAATGGTAATAAGACTAAAAATGTATCTTCAGTTGTTGACGTATTTCTCGCTCGGCTGCATGGCTCAATGGTTAGCGTGTTGGCCTTTGGTCACAGGGGTCCCGGGTTCGATACCCGGCGAGGGCAGGTTTTTTAACACCATAAGATGGTGTCTTGTTTTATTTGTTACAGATGGGCTCGAAAAATACTGGACCGATTGACCTGAATTATGGTAAAGGATACAGAGTGAAATCTCGAGTCACTTTTGATTTTCATATATATTTCACGCAACCAGACAGTAACATTGCTGCATAATAATATTTATACATGTATTTGTGTACACGATTGATGAGATGTTAATAGTTTCTTACGCAAATTCTTCTATACGAGCAAAAAGGGTAATTCTCTCCCAAGGAGTGGATTCAAACCCCCCAACATTGAGGACAGAAGGAGAACCTCGCTTGCCGTGCTGCACAATTTTCTTAGGCGCCCAAAGCATGACAATGTAAGAATAGTATTACCGTATTCATAATTTTGCACGGTCTAGAAAGCCAACAACAACAGACGAGAGGATATGTCGTGCTGACCACACGACACCTCGTAATCTGCAGAGCTTAAGGCTGAGCAGCGGTCGCTTGGTAGGCCATGGCCCTTCGGGGCTGTTGCGCGATAGGGTTTAGTTTGGTTTTTTATTCATGATGTTGCGTCAAACGTACAGTTGTTACAAGGCACACAAGTCCTGCCTCGGGATGAAATACTTCTGTTAAAAAGCGGGGAATATTACGGATACATGCCTTGTCCTTTTCATTGCATATTATCATAATGTAAGCCTTCTAATTTTATGGGCAATCTTTATTCGCCATAACATATACGTCAATGACTGAATATAGTAATATCTGAAAGCACGTACCTTCGATAGCAATATCATACACACACCTGCGTGAACGGTGCTCATTTCTTATGCTGTTTGCTTATCTGCACGTTCGCGCTGTAGCCCGAGTCAGACTCCGTCTTCGGTCACGTGACTGCTCTAGCCTGCTTGGAACAGGCTCGAGCCTCAGCGCGTATCGGGTCGGCTCGATCCCGCTCGAACACGGGTATCGTTTGCCCATCACTAGCTGTAGCCCAAGTCAGACTCCGCCTTCGGTCACGTTACTGCTCGAGCTTGCTTCGAACAGGCTCGAACCTCGGCGCGTGTCGGGTCGGCTCGAACACGGGTATCGTTTGCCCATCACTAGCTGTAGCCCGAGTCAGACTCTGCCTTCGGTCACGTTACTGCTCGAGCTTGCTTCGAACAGGCTCGAACCGCGGCGCGTATCGGGTCAGCTCGAACACAAGTATCGTTTGCCCATCACTAGCTGTAGCGCAAGTCAGACTCCGCCTTCTGTCACGTGACTGCTCGAGCCTCGGCGCGTATCGGGTCGGCTCGAACACGGGTATCATTTGCCCATCACTAGCTGTAGCGCGAGTCAGACCCCGCCTTCGGTAACGTTACTGCTCGAGCTTGCTTGGAACAGGCTCGAGCCTCGGTGCGTATTGGGTCGGCTCGATCTCGCTCAAACACGGGTATCGTTTGCCCATCACTAGCTGTAGCCCGAGTCAGACTCCGCCTTCGGTCACGTTACTGCTCGAGCTTGCTTCGAACCTCGGCGCGTATCGGGTCGGCTCGAACACGGGTATCGTTTGCCCATCACTAGCTGTAGCCCGAGTCAGACTCCGCCTATGGTCACGTTATTGCTCGAGCTTGCTTCGAACTGGCTCGAACCCCGGCGCGCATCGGGTCGGCTCGAACACAAGTATCGTTTGCCCATCACTAGCTGTAGCCCGAGTCAGACTCCGCCTTCGGTCACGTTATTGCTCGAGCTTGCTTCGAACAGGCTCGAACCTCGGCGCGTATCGGGTCGGCTCGATCCCGCTCGAACACGGGTATCGTTTGCCATCACTAGCTCAAATACGTCAGCCTCGTGTCGGTAGATTTAATGGCACGCAAAGGAACTCCTGCGGGACTAACTTCCGGTACCTAGGCGTCTCCGAAAACTGTAAATGTTGTTAGTAGGACGTAAAGCCAATAAAATTATTATTCTTTCTTGGCCCTAATGTTCTTCCAGCCCGATATCCCCAGCGCTTTAAAGCGAGGATGTAAGGGGTGCTTTTTTTCAGTTTGGGGCCATGACCATAGAAGTACAGAACTCCATTGTTCGTTTTCTTACAATAATGTTGTTGGCTTTACGACCCGCTAACTACTTTTTCGGTTTTCGGCATCGTTTTCTTTAATTGCCTATCATGTTCGTTTTTTTCTAGTTGCTTTACGTCGCACCGACACAGATAGGTCTTATGGCGACGATGGGGCAGGAAAGGCCTAGGAGTTGGAAGGAAGCGTCCGTGGCCTTAATTAAGTTACAGCCCCAACATTTGCCTGGTGTGAAAATGGGGAACCACGGAAAACCATCTTCAGGGCTGCCGACAGTGGGGTTCAAACCCACGATCTCCCGGATGCAAGCTCACAGCCACGCGCCTCTAAGCGCACGGCCAACTCGCCCGGTCCCATCATCATCTTCTTTTCTTCTTCGTCTTAATCTGTTTACCCTTCAGGGTAGGTTTCTCCCTCGAAGTCAGCGAGGGATCCTACCTCCACCGCCTCAAGGGCAGTGTTCTGGAGCTTCAGACTCTGGGTCGGGGTATACAACTGCGGAGGATGACCAGTACCTCGCCCAGATGGCCTCACCTGCTATGCTGAACAGGGGCCCTGCGGGAGGTTGGGAAGTTTGGAAGGGACAGACAAGGAAGAGAGAAGGAAGCGGCCGTGGCCTTAAGTTAGGTACCATGCCGGCAATAGCCTGGAGGAGAAGTGGGAAACCACGGAAAACCACTTCGAGGAAGACTGAGGTGGGAATCGAACCCATCTCTACTCAGTTGACCTCCGGAGGCTCAGTGAACACTGTTCCAGCCCCCGTACCACTTTTTAAATTTCGTGGCAGAACCGGGAATCGAACCCGGGCCTCCGGGGGTGGCAGCTAATCACACTAACCACCACACCACAGAGGTGGACTAATTGCCAGACAATGAATAAATTGATGGTTTCATAACGTACGGTAATGCTTTTGCACGTAAAATCGGTATAAACTGTATACTTCAACAGTAGAGTAACTTTGTAGACCCTGTCCAGGCGGACATTCTGAGCCTTTCACCAGTCTAATGCGAGCGGCCGTCCACTGTGCTATTCATTTGAAACAAAACTGAGCCTATTAAGGATATTTTACCTGCATATGTCGACGTCGTTTTATGAGGAGGTGCCTCCCCCTCATTTGGAATGGTGTCAGTCGACGAAGGACGAAGATTATTTACTTATTTATTGACGTCAATGTATTTTTCCTATCTTGTTTTAATATTTTATCACATCGTGTGCATTTTACTCGTTTGTCTGGAAGCTCTTCAAAGTAGTCCCAAGTCCATGACCTTTTACCACCGGCCATTGTCTGCTCTGTCTGAAGTAATAACAAAGTCGTCTATTATAATAATGTATTACTAAGTATCAGTGAGAAAATAATAACTCGTAGCATACAAAATCATGTTAACTATCGGTACTTGAAAGTAATGATTAACAACATTAAGCCTGCAAAACACAACAAAGTTATACAGAAACGCATTTCTAAAGAGCGGACAAAATATAAAATGCAAAGGTACATATTAACGAAATGAATAGCTTTCCATAAAATTGCGTTTACCAGTCTGTTGTTCGTACTGCCAGAAAGACTTAAACAAATGCTCTTTCCGTTCTCAGAGAACGTTGTGTTCACCACCCCACGCACATAAATATACGGAGTGTACCTAGTAGTAGTCTAATAAGACGACTGGTCCGTCCGCGCTGCGCATAGTCGATGTGTGGGGTCGCCTGACAGTTCGAACAGGTTCGATACGGCATCGGGCGTACGTAGCGTATCGGGCCGACTCGAGCCTGCTCGAACTTCCGTATCATTCGCCCATCACTAGGCGCCACTGTAAGCGTGGGTACGCCGAGCCGGTTACGTAATCTTATGAAGATGCATTTTCGTCGGTGAGATTATTCTACCTTGATTTCCAATTTTCCCATTCATCCAATATTCCTCTTATTACTCTGACATATGTTTTCTGGTTAGTTTAGCCTTTATTGAGCTGAAATCACCCCATCGCTTTGGCATCGCTGTGCGTTGGCGTTTGTTTTCAAGATGGAGTCAGCAAAATTATGTTCTTCTTCCCCTTGTTCCAAGATACGCGCGCAGTTCGGGAGTTTTTCTGAGCCACCCACTGGGTGCTCTAGGCGCCTCTATGTCGCGAAGTGTTATGCAATATGGCGCTACTGCCAGCATCCACACAAAGGAAGCTACAAGCCTACTAATTTCTTAAATATATAATTCGAAATAATTATTCATGTGACTATACGGTCACATCTGCCCCTCCGTTGGTTTCAAGAAATTTGGAACGGAGTTACGAATTTCTTGGTTTAAAATTTTGCTTTAAGGAACGTCTCCTCTGTGTGTCCCTAATCTTTGAGACTCTAAATTCAGCCAGGCATTTTCTCTTTCGAGAAGGAAACATATCCGTCCCAAGGCTTCACGCTTCTGATACAATCCTAGGCATTCTTCACAACACTGGCCGTCTTGGTTCTCCTGCTCGACCGTTGACATCACGTGGACCATTGCATCCTCTTGAACGTCCTCTTCCTCGTCCAATGGATCCTCATCTTCGTCTCTCTCCAGATCATCTCCCTCTTCTTCGACGTTCTCATCCACCTGATTGGCGTCTATTCTGCTGCTCCCTGGAGGATGGTATACTTTCAAATTTGCGGCGTTGTAGACTGTCTCAGTTGTGCCGTCCATACTCTGGACCTTGTACGAATTATTGTCCAGATTTTCGATGGCCCTATACGGGCCAATGTATAGCTCCGCAAACTTGTGATAGATTTTATTTGCGAGATCGGAGATCGCTGGTCGTTTAACAAGAACGAGTTCACCAACTCGTAGCGGACGATGGTACCTTTTCCCACGCAGACGTCGTAATCTCTTTTCCGCCTGCTCTTTCAAGTATTCCGCCGTCGTTTGGATGCAGAGTTCCGCGGATAAGCGGGGGTCTTGGGGACATTGGATCACGTTCACCCAGGGTCTCTTGCGAACTTCATCGAAATGAACGACGCTTGGGATCATCCCAGTTGATTCGTGGACTGTCCCATTAACACACTTCTCAATGATAGGAAGGACGTCCACCCATCGCCAGTGTTGACGGGAACAGTAGATTCGGCAGAATTTGCCTATTTCCCGCATGATCCGCTCAGCTGGATTGGATTCGGGGTGGCGAATCGAACTCAAATGATGCTTCACCCCTAGCCGTTCAATATCCCTTTTAAAAGCTCCGGAGGTAAATTGGGAACTGTGGTCTGTTAAAATACATTCCGGTTTACCCATCCTCGGAATGATTTTATTCTTTATCTGATTGATGACAGCTCTGGTATTTGCTTTTTGTACAGGGCAAAGTTGGATGAATTTCGAAAAAACATCGACGCACACCAAAATATACTGCATTCCGCGTCGTGCCTTGGGCAAAGGACCGTAAAAATCTACCGCGAAGAGCTCTTTGGGCTCCTTCGGCAACAAAGGTCGTGGCAGTTGTTTAAGCAAAAGGTGTTGTGTTTCACCCGCTGGCATATATCGCACGTCATCAATACACGGCGGACAATCTTCCTCAAATTTGGCCAAATGAAGGTTTCCTTTAACGTAGATACAACCTTGTCGATCCCGGCGTGACCAATGGCTCGGTGGGCCAACCAAATTAAGTCTTCATGTAAGACGGGCGGCACTACTATCCTGTATCGAGTGTGGTTATCATCGACAAATTTGTGTAGAATCCCATTGAAGTAATTGTATCGTTCTGCCTTCCTCTCTATTTCTGAGTGCTCGGCGGTACCCGGTTGTATTTTCCGCTTGAAGAACTTAATCAATTTCCCTGTTTCCGGATCTCTTTCTTGCTCCTACCCTATAGTCCTCAACTTCTCTAGCGTGGCCTGGTCTTCGTCTTCTAGTTGGATGTGGAAAATGGAAGTTTCGCTGGTGTCCGGGTTTCGACTCAATGCATCTGCGATAATGTTGTTCTTCCCAGCACAATGCTCTACTGTTAAGTCATACTGCTGGACGAAAAGACACCAACGATTGACCCTTTCGCTCGTCATTGTCGACTTGAGCATGAACGTTAACGCCTTATGGTCCGTCCGTAGGACAATGGGGAAGCCATAGACATACTTCCGCCAATGACCTAGGGCTGTGACGATGGCCAATATCTCGAGTTCAGTCACTGTGTATTTGAGCTCGTGAGTTCTCAATTTGCGGCTCATAAATGCCAGATATGTGATTTTTGGTCGTGCCTCCGGGTCTTCTTGGTACAACACGGCACCGACCCCAATTTTCGATGCGTCCGTTTGCACGATGAATTTCTTTGAATAATCTGGGTAACCTAATTTGACGCTGTTGGCGAGGAGTTCCTTCGTCTTATTGAAAGCAGCTTCGGTAAACCCAGGACAATGATCAGAAAAGAAGTTACAGATCCCTAGAAATTGCCGAATATGCTTGACCCTAGCTGGTCTTGGAAAGTTTTGGATTGCTTGAATTTTTACGGGGTTTGGGATCACGCCATCGGAATCAATCACGTGTCCCAAAAATAAAATACTCTTTTGACAAAACTGTGACTTTGAAAGGTTGACTTTAAAGTTGTTTCGATCCAGATCGAGCAAGAGCTTCTTGATCTTCTCGAAATGATCCTCGACTGTCTCAGATGCCACCAAAATGTCATCATATCTTACAGTGAATGCTTTACCTCGTCGCCAAGATTTCGATCGAAAGCTCGGATAAGAGCGGATCCAGCGTTCATAATACCAAATGGAAGCCGGTTGAAGACATGAGTCGTTTGGTCAAACATAAACCCATTCAAAATTTTGGTCTTCGGGTACAACTCTACGTGATGAAACGAGGAAGTTAAATCGACCGCGGTAAACAACTTCATATGGCGAAATTTCTTCAGGATGTCTTTGATACACGGGGCTTGATCATACTCGGGGACTAAGCGCTTATTAATGGCCCTCGCGTCAAGCCAAACGCGGAGAGACCCATTCGCTTTCTCCACGATTACGAGTGGGTTCATAAATGGCGTTGGGGACTTCATGATTAACCCGCTATCCTCCATCTCGCTAATTATTTGGCTGACTTTGTCATGATATTTTTCCGGAACGGGATAAGGGCGTTGCCTAAATGGTTCCCAACTGTTTACCACCAGAGTAAATTGAAAATTTGGGATTTTCCCCGGTGGTGAACCTAAGACTTCTTTACGCTGCTCCAAAATTTCTAACAATTGAGTCTTTTCGTCATCCCCAATCTTTGCCTCGTTGGTTTTTCCCTGGATGATCGAATCCAACGACGGTTCCTCGTCAGTTTCCAAAACCGCAATAGTAATTCCCGATTCTTCAAAAATTATATGACAAACACCATCCAATCCTGTCCAAATTTCATTCTCCTCCCTGTCTTCAGAGCATATTTGTGTAGTCCAAATCCTTTCTTCCGTCTCCAAAACCTCTATATCGTTCAATTTTATTTCGGTTTGGGCCGAATCCAATTTCAAACCAATTTCGTTAGTCTCCATATTAATGTGGGCCTTGTATTCCCTCAAGAAGTCCGCACCAATAATGATGTTATACTCAATTTTTGATAATACTATGAATGGATGCGAAATGATGCCCTTCCCAATCTCTAAATCCAAATAAGCCTGGGTATTACAAATCGTGGTCCTATCAGGAATTACTCCACGAACCTTGATATTTGAAATGGGAATTACAGGAATGTTATTTTTGGATTGCAATTCTTCCAACAGAATCCTAGACACGACGCTCACGCTAGCTCCTGTATCAACTAAGCATCGAACTCGAATACCATGGACTCTGATATAAATCGCAGGCAATTCCCTCACGACCTTGATGTCGGTTTGAATCTTATCTTCCAATAACTCATCAGATTGTACCACCCACGTGTCGATCGTGATCAGTGTCCATGACAATGTTTGAGGGTCGATAGCCTTCGAAAATTCGGCTATCTCCTCATCTAGTACTTCGGTTTTTTTAGACGATCTGCCTCAGTTGCCTCATATTCTGGTGCACGGGGATCTAATCTACTTTGACTTGCATTGTGTTGTTGCAATGCAAGGCTTTCAGCCCCTTTACATTCGGTCGTCTGAGTTAATCGCCTAATGGGCTGCTCCCATACGTCCTTTGCATTTTGTGATGCATTTAGCTCCCGGACGTACTGTTGTGACTCCTTTTTTCTGTCCTGAAGGTCGCCCTGGTAGTATTCCCTACGCTGTTGGGAATTTCCGTCATTGCGCGGTTGCCATTTTGGATATGGTGGACGTTCTCTATTATTACCATTTTGCTTATAAGCCGGTCTATCATATTTACGTCTGGACTCTTCCCATGGTCGAGACCTCCACCTCGCATCTCTTGGGTTTCGGTTCCCAACGTACAGCTCCCGTGTACTTGTTCCCTGATCTTTCTGGCTGGTTGAATTAGCATTCCCTTGGCAATCCAAAACGTTGACCATCTCTGTCTGCCTAGTTCGTATATGCTGCCCACTGGACGTTTGGTCAAGGTGCCGCAACACCTGTTCCATTTCCACCGCCGTCTTTACGTACGCGGCTATTAACATGCGTTGAACGTCGGCGGGAAATTGCTTACTAATGGCTGCAATTAGCTCAATTTCTGCCGGAGGATTGTCTAGTTCTCTCATCTTAACTAGCTGCCCAGTGAAGTACTCACAGAAGTGCGTTGGGCCAGTCATAGTGTACCGACGAGAGTATAACTCCAATCGCCACCCCTGCTGAGTCTGCATTCCCCAATTCTTGTCCAGAAATGCCTTTATAAAGCTCTCATATCCGTCAAAGCAGTATCGGAACGCTTGGAACCAAACGAGGGCCTGGTCTTCCAAAAACCTTTCCACAACCCTCAATTTTCGCTCTGGCGTTATCCGATTATCGGCCATATATCCGTCCATTTCAGCAAAAATTTCTTTGGAGTCATGTTCCCCCCAGGTTTAAAACGTTTCGGCTTATCTTCCGCCATCTTCATCATATTGTAAATGGGTATTGGTTCAATGGGAATTCACGTCGAATTGTGCATTTGCGTTCCAGATAACTGATCCTGACTGGTATTAATCCTAGCAAAAAGACCTGTTCCTTCCGGTTCCATCTTCATTTCGAAAGGGTTAACGGGGTTCGATTTTATCGGACTGAACTCCTTTACATGTCCGTGAAAATCCTCCCGTACTTTCAATTTTCCTACCTCTTCTCTCAACTCTTGGATGAGGTTTTCATGGGTATCTACCCTAATTTTCGCCTTCTGGATTTTATGGGACCAATCCTTGATCCTATCCGATATTTTGTCGTCCCTCTTATGAACCTCTTCTCGGATCGAAATGATTTCTTCGGGCGTTATTTCTTTGACTTTGGATATCTGCTTCTCTATTGATTCAGCAAATTCCTTACGCAACGCCACGGTTTGATGTTGCACTTCACACAGTTTACTCTGAGCCTGACATATCTCCCTCTTAGTTGCTTCGACCTCCCTACTAGTAGTTTCCTGATATGCCACTGTCGCTTTAATGTGTTCCTCGAGTTGCTCCGCCATACTGATAGTTTGGGCCTCAATACAATCTACACGCTCAACCGCTGTGTTGATCATCTTGCCGAAATTTTCCTGCTGTTCCTCTACACTGTCTACTCGCGCTCCTAATTGCTCGGTAACCTTTTCACAACGTTCTCGATCGACTTTAAGTTGGTCAACTAGTTCGTTCTGACGTTCAGTCATTCGCTCTAACCGCTCCTCAAAGTCACCTAGCCGTTTATTGATCTCTCTCCCTTCCTTGCATTCCTCCTGTACATTATCTATCATTTCTTTAATGTTTCCCTGAATATCCTCACTAGTCTCATTTAGTTTCGCCTGCATGTCTTCGTTATTTTCACGCATCAGCTCCTTCATACCCTGCATGTCTTTCTGAATGTCCTCGCTATTCTGATTAATTTTCGCCAAAATGTTTTCGCTATTAACGCGAATCATCTCCTGCATCCATTCTTTCATCTGTTCTAATTACATTACGAACACAATTTTCATTAAATGAGCCCCCTTTAGACTCGAACTTAGGACCTGGGTCAATTAACTCGAAACCAAGTTTTATTCAAGGTTGTTTCCCCACTCAACTTCGAAAATTTCTAACATTAATAGAATTAAGTCCAAAACGTAGCCTCAAAAAGAAAAACCTAACTCGAAGTTGCCTAACTTTTACACCCCTGTTGCACCGAGAGCATAATCAAAATTAAAGAATGTTGCCATAATAATTAACGATAGAATTTTGAATAAATTAACGATCCGAAAATAAAATACCAACACAGGTGGTATATGCCAATAAATTAGGTCTTCCTTCCAGCATTGAGGCAAATACACCTGATACAATGGGTAATACCGTCCCAAGACTTTCCGTCTGAATCCTAATTTACTGCATCTTCAGAATCTGCTCAAAAGCCTGAGGTCACCTTTGCTACTCCGCGGAGAATCGCACTCGTCACATGAATAAACACTCACTATTAGCAATGAGGCCTATTGCAAGTAGTACCTCCCGACTAATACCCATGAATATGATTACCTGAAGGGTATCAATATCCGTTTTTCCTCAGATTCGGGAAAATCATTCCATTGTTTCCCGGATTCAATTGAATCCTTTATTAATTTCTGGGTATGTCAATTGCTATGAATGACCGTCATGGCTATTGTCATAATGATAATACTAATAATAACAATAACCATGACATACGACAATCTTCGCCGTAAACCTTAAAATCAAAATTTTACTATTGCCACCCGTCATTAATTTTCACCAATTGGTCCAATCATGTGCATCCAGTACTGTGAACTAAATCAGTTCTTTATCATAATTGGCCATTCCTATAAATTTTAATTCTGGCATTACCATGCCATGCGCCCATTTTTCAGAAAATTAGAATCCGAAAGTGTCTATCGAAAGAAACCGAAAAAGCCTACTGGAAATGAATAAAATGCCAACACGAAGGGCACCATATGGGACCTTTCCCACCATCCCCCATAGCTCATGGTACCACGTGGCAACAAAGAGGTGACCCTGTCGGGTCATGAACACATGGCACCATGCTCCACGCAAGGCGATGGTCGAGGGACCTTGTCGGTCTGCGACGATTCCCTCTCATTGGGATTGAATAAGTAATCCACTCACATGAGAGGTCAACGCCCTACGGCCCAGCAAGGTCGCTGCTAACTCTCCAGTTCCTAGGATCTGAACCCCCGGCTACTCAGAGTGGCAGACCGTCCGCGGCGATAAAAATAAAATATCTTACAACTAACTTAAAGGCATAACATGAACGGAAGAGGTTCTGGATGCTAATTATCGGCAAAAAATAGGCACGAATAAATTTTCTGAATATTTAATTCACTCCCGTTGAACATATTTACAATCTACAACCTTGAACATCAAAGTTAACTTACATCCATTGAATTTTAATACCAGCAACGGACAACCATGTCCGGGCTATCACCCAAGTGAAAATTAGATCCACATCATTATGAGAGTCTTTATGTGGTCTATTGACATTACGCTGTTGAATATTAGAACACAAAACAATCACCTATTCAGATCAAGCACCTGGGTGTTCACATATAGCTTCAAACAACTCGAAGAAATTTGAGTTGCGTTTACTACAATCTTCGTCGTTAAGCTTGGTTTCGAATTTAAGGACACGATTATTTTACCTGTTAAGTACGGTAAACAGTATTATAATGAACCTAACGTTTTACAGGGGAAAAAAAGAAAACTATGACCTTACGGATATAAATATTCCCGGGATTAATTCCCAAATTACATATTTAAAACACAACAACTTACACTAATTTACCCTAAGATTAGAGTGGCCACCTACATCGAACATAACACGAGAAACACAATATTAAAAGAATTTAAAAAGAATCATAAAATGATAGGCAAACTCCATGGAGTTACAACCTATCCCAGAAATATAAGATGCACACAATTCTAGTTACACCAAATCACCTCCCTTGAGTATTAACTATACACATCAGAGGGCCGAAACCCTCTACTCAAACGAACTACCAAAGGATTTCTCACGAAGTCTAAATTAAACAAATCAATAAACATCAGAACAACATCTTATTTACACTATTATCACACCTGGAAGAGAAACACATATTATAACATTTCCCATACATGGTAGCTGCATCTGGTTTACCATTACCCGTCGTTTGTGTGATTGACTCCTTTTGTCATGTCCGAGGTACGAAAGGGGGACCAACAGGTCTCTCGAGTCGGGGACCCTGGAAAATCAAGACCCTAGCTATCGCTTCTCCATGTGTATGAATTAAGTGTTCCTGCATTCATTCAACCTACCCTTATTAGAATGTGGTAATCGATTAACATAAAACATTTTACTACCAGGAGCATAAGATTTGGGAGAATTCAACTTCCTCAGCGAAGTGGCATCTACCCTTCGTTCAGTCTGGCCTGCTGTTACACAAACAGAACGAGAAAAACAAACTCGACCTTCACGAGCCGAGGGCAATAAATCCTGCCTGATCCTGCCCCCTCGCACTGGGCGCTCACCTCTTTAAAAACCACCCTGACGCGTTCACAATCCCAATTCAATGGGTCATTTATTTCACGCCTTACCAACTGACCCATATTTCATCAGTTCAAATTAGCCCAGGCCCCATTAATATCAAATAAAAACAAAAAATGTTCTCTCAGTATTTGTGCCATTATATCACTTCACAATTCCTCGACTCAACGGAGGTCCGGGGTTCAAAATTATTTACCCTCATCGCAGGATTACCACAATTCCGTCAGATAGCAAGCTAGAATTTTCTACTATCTCAGATGATAATAATAATAATCATAATATTAATAATGATAATAATAATAATAATAATTGTGTACCTAATCTGAATCTATACTACCTTCATTATATCGGCATAAAATTATCCGACCAACTGAATTTGTTGAAATAAAATAAAATGAACGAACAAATAGGTATTTAGAGTATCACAACGAACAGATTTTCTTTTACCAGGGGCCCTAGCTAGTGTTGGTGGGTGGACATTTGTACCTCGGCGCCATGACTCTTCACACACATATGATGCAGCAACGCCTTAAGTTATCATGCATAAAATACAACTACTTTACATTAAATCGAGTACTTCATCTATCCAACTTTATCTGGTTCACAGGATATATGGCAAAGATTCTTGCGTCATCTTAACCTGACTTCTTTCATATATCTCTCCAAGAACGAAGGCTCCTTTATTACCTCAACGAAATTAATTAGCCTTTTCCCCCGTCTCCTCTGACAGTACTCATAAAACAAGGATACAACCATGCTTATGCAATAAAGACAACTAGATGGGAAATTCATACTCTATTCCTAATTTGTTTCCCTCCCGAACAACTTTAAATGATTAAAATTAAAAGAAAAATACCGACCACTCTAATCTTACTACTTTAATTATTCAATATAAAATCATCCCACGCTATTCCTATATTCTGATATGATTTATCTACAGAGAATATGAATATCATAAAATCATAATTTTGTACTCAACAGTGCTGGTCCGTTGTCCATCGTACGCCGTTCGAGCCCAGGGGAGGGCCCCCTTGAAGGTCTTAGCCCATCATGCTGAAGTGGGAGATCGCTGGTTCAGGACGTTCCATGATGCTCCTGGAATAATCCATAGCGTTGGGGTTTGAATACTGAAATGACACTGTTTACACTGTTTTCACAAAAACTTCCTCCGCTCACGTCACAGGCAAATTTTCCTTTCTTCTAACCAGAATGAAAGTTATGAATGTATACGATACCCCGGTACAGGACACAGCTCGCCTATCCTAATCCGACATATGCCAATCCGAGCTCGCAGATTCATTACCGGAACAGTTTAACCTCCCGCATTATCCTAAGGTGGGCTACTTATGTTTATTATCAACCCTGTCTTGTATGCTTTGTTCAGCGCGCTCCTCAAATTACGCTGTTCTGAAGCACGATAAACATTAATACAATTTTGTTTATGTGATAACCACTAATTCTTCGTACTATCACTATTCACTCGCCTGCCGTTTACACAGTTTGTAACATAGATTATAATTAAGAGGCTCTCTGCCTCCACTACGGGATACTGATTGAAAAATAACGTTCCACATTCGACAGACGGCAATTCATTGTTTCACAGTTCTCGGTGCGAACTTATGTCACTCACGATCCTTCGTGTCACGCCGCGATCAAACCATAGATGCGCACATCATGATCACACAGTTCAGATTTTTATTGAATATTCGCACTGATATCCGACTTTTCACACTTCCGTTTACAAAAATTTCTCATACAGAGAGGGGAAATCAGACCAAAAAGTGGCCGTGCGGTCACCTCGTAGGCTCCTCGAAGACTCGTGTCCACCCTCATATGTGCAGACAAATATAAGGGCTACCCTAGGGCGGGGGATGCTTGGGAGACATCTCCCTCCTACAAATTTCGGTTTTCCAGATCCACAGGGCTTACGAATCTCAGCGATGCGGCAAATTGTGTGGCCAAATACTCCGAAATACAAGATGTGATGCGGAACTCAGGATGATCGGTGGATTTGTAGTAATTAATTCCAATAAAATCGGGGTGGGGGTAGTACTCGCTATTAGCATTTGGCGCCACTGTAAGCGTGGGTACGCCGAGCCGGTTACGTAATCTTATGAAGATGCATTTTCGTAGGTGAGCTTATTCTACCTTGATTTCCAATTTTGCCATTCATCCAGTATTCCTCTTATTACTCTGACGTATGTTTTCTGGTTAGTTTAGCCTTTATTGAGCTGAAATGACACCATCGCTTTGGCATCGCTGTGCGTTGGCGTTTGTTTTCAAGATGGAGTCAGCAAAATTGTGTTCTTCTTCCCCTTGTTCCATGATACGCGCGCAGTTCGGGAGTTTTTCTGAGCCACCCACTGGGTGCTCTAGGCGCTTCTATGTCGCGAAGTGTTATGCAATATGATGCTACTGCCAGCATCCACACAAAGGAAGCTACAAGCCTACTAATTTCTTAAATATATAATTCGAAATAATTATTCTTGTGACTATACGGTCACAGTATGTATGTATGTATGTACACGCATCACTAGAAAACGCCTGAAGAGAATTTAATAAAAATCGGTATGCAAAGTAGGGGAATGAGACGCTACAATCTAGGCCATAAATAATTTTATTCACGCTGATTGAAATGGTAGTTTAGGGGAAGGCCTAAAATTTAACTTTCAAATATTTGTTATTAGTGGTTCTGTCTTAATGAAAATTAGTATGCAAAGTTGGGAAATAAGTCGCTACAATCTAGGCTGTAAATAATTTTGTTCACGCTGAGTGAAATGGTAGTTTTGCAGAAGGCCAACATTTTAATTCTTAGATATTCACGTTATTATTGGTCCCATCTCATTGAAAACGTGTATGCAAAGTCGGAGAATGAGCCATTAAAATCTAGGATATACATAATTTTATTCACGCTCAGTGAAATGGTAGTTTGGGGAAGACCAAAAATGTAATTCTCAAATATTTATATTATTAGTGGTCGTATCGATAAATACTACATAACGAAAGACAAATAGAATTATATTTCCAACTAATTATGTCTTATACATTTTTACCGTACCGGCTATGATAACGCAGATATTCATGAATATGTATTTTTGTTGCTAAGTCCATATCACCGCCGAGCCACGAGAAAATGGGTTAACAGAATTTTTTGAAAATCGGTATATAGAGACGGGGAATAAGAAACTACATTCTAAGCTATAAACAATTTTATTCGAACTGGATTAAAATGTAGTTTAGGGGAAGGCGCCTAAAATTTAATTTTTAAATACTTATGTTATTGGTCCTATCGAAAAGTACTACATAACAAAAGTTACAGAGAATACAATTTCCGATCATGTATATTTTATTCAGTTTTACCGTACCGACTATGATAGGAGTGGTATTTCAGATTCGGAAGAAAACTGAATGTGAAGGCCTGCAATATCTAAAGCGCATAACATTGATTAACAATAACATTACATTGACCATTGTTTGTGGCGGTGTTCTTTGTCTCTTATGCTGCCTCTCAACTCCGATATATGGGATTACTGCGTACCGAGTATAATAGCCTGACTGATTACTGGCGGAAAATAGCCGGGGAGTTAGAAAACTTTCTTCTTTAGCATGCCATTCCTCTGGTTCATACATTTTCTGATACAGCTGGTACGTAACACACCGGTTCATCATAGTATTCCAGCTGTTCGATCCCCACTCTGACGCGCTGTTTTGAATGAGCGGTGTGCATACTTACGGCAGAGGCTCACTTTAGTAGTACCGGCCTGGTCTAGAATAACAATTTAGGCCTATATTATATCACCACAATTCACTAAATGACTCAAAATTCAACCCTGAAAAGAGCCGTTTCTTAAGCTTCTTCCTCTTGACTTTTATTAAATTCTACATTCATTTTATTCCAAATTAGCAGTGAAGAGGGGGTTTCTCCTCTGGCTTGGAGGAGAAATTTGCCTCCAAGTCAAATAGATTTTTCCGCCGCCAGTGTAGTGAATTGATATTTACCGACTCATCGTGTAGTCCTAGGAAACAGATTAGTAAAAGGGCATGGTTTTTGCCCTGGGAGTCTCCACTATTCGACCTCTTCCCCGCCGAAAAAAAGACGAAGGGTGTTCACGGATCACGGCTGTCTGCGGCTTGGTCATCCCAGCTCTCTAACTTTGGACTGTAATATCGGCAGCTTAGACCTGGTCGTTAAAAGTGAGAAAATGTGTGGTTTGTGATTTGATCGAGTATTTCATATGAAAGCATTGCTTTTAACTGCGCCATTCCTACTGACGTCATTGTAATGTTTGTTCATTCCAGTTGCGAAAACCTGTAAGACAGTCTTTCTGAGGATATAAAAAAGCAGGTGCAGAGTGAGTGTTTACCATTAAAATGAAAGCTTCCCAACCTTATTGTGACTGATGGGATGCAAGCGGGCCTACCATTACAGTGAAAATTCCCTAACTCAGTCTTCATATGAGAAAAAATGTTTGGTGATATCGCCGTCGCGTTTCTAGGGTAACGTTAAGTGCTTTGCAATTTAATACATTCTTGCTCACAACGTGTACACTACCTAACGTAGAATTCTGTATAAATCAAAGTCTTCTCCGTACAGGCCATGAAGGCCCTGGGAGGGGTGGAAGGTAAAGGCTTCCTTCCACTATCCATAACCTCGGCACTTGATGGGGTAGAGTTGTTAGCTCTACGTCCAGCTGCCTTTGCCACCAGGAATTAACCTAGTACTCATTTTTGGTGTAGGATGAGTGAATCTCAGGGCCATTTGCACCTCTGGAAGTGGAAATCTCATTTCTTAAATTTTACGACTTCCTGACGGGGATTCGAACCCACGTCCTTCCTGTATACAATGTAGAATTCCGTAGCGAAGCACGGGTACATCAGCTAGTAAGTAAATAACATAATGGATGATTGTTCCAAATACTGGCATTTGCAATTGATTATGAATCAATACATGGATTTTTATTGCATCGCATGTAGTCTTTATATCATAATTTATGAGCTAGTCTTAATAGCCTCCCACAAAATCAGCAGACACACACGCCATAAAGCAATTCAAGCAGAGGCCATCACATGCCCTCATGCTGGGTGTGCACTTCCCAGCCTGATTCACTTGTACCTTCCAGGAAATACCACAGGGGAGCTTCCAGAGGGCTGGCAGTCACATGAGCATGTAAACTTACATGGAGGCGACATTAGCATAGTGGCTTAGCTGCTGGCTTTCCGCCCGGACTGCCGAGTTTCGAATCCCAGTTGATCCTGGGTTTGGAATATCCACCTGTCGTGTGGCATCAGGAAGATAATCTGGTCTTAACACCCCTGACTATAAAATGAGCCTGGGTGGCTCCAGCAACTGTAGAAATAGCTGGGATAAGCTGAAGGAGGTTTTACAAGAGTATAATAATGTTATTGGCTTTACGTCCCACTAACTACTTTTACGGTTTTTGGAGACGCCGAGGTGCCAGAATTTAGTCCTGCAGGAGTTATTTTACGTGTCAGTAAATCTACAGACACGAGGCTGTCGTATTTGATCACCTTCAAACACCACCGGACTGAGCCGGGATCGGTTCTGCCAAGTTGGGGTCAGAAGGCCAGCGCCTCAGCTATCTTATCCACTCAGCCCGGCTACATGAGTATAATGCATAAATGTGAACAGTAACAAGAATAAAGGAAACAGTGGTACATCGTTGCAAGAGAACATTGTACACTTATAGAAAAAAGTTTCAAATGCAAAAAATGCCATTTCTGTATTGTCCATGAAAGCCTGTGGAAGAGTAAAGGTAAAGTCTTCCACTCTCCCTTACCCTTGCACTAAGCAGGATTGAGAGGTTAGCTCTATGCCCAGCTTTCTTCGCCCCCCCCCCCCAGGGATTAACCTGTTACCATAAGCCAGGTTGGCTTTATAACACATTTCAGCATTTTCCTAAAATAACTTCTAAAACTATTGCTGTGAAATTGTCGGTATCACTTTTTTTTAAATGAACCTCTCTGTTCCCAGACATAAGTAATTGACACATTTGCATGTTTTGAAAGCATAATTGTAAAAACATTTGTCAGAATTTCACGCCATGCTGTGGAGTGTGGCATGGTAGATTGTTGGCAACAGCAGCAAAATGCAAAATTCAGGTTTCTGGTTACACTCACCACTCCATGTGGCGCACTAAGTTGCCCAGAAGTTTGTTACGCTGGGCTAGTGATGGGCAACGCTCTCGCTCGAGACTCTCGAGAATGACATCGCAGATCTCGAGACTCTCGCGAGAATCTCGAGACCGATCCTCCTGTAGTGCACGCTGTGCGACGTACCAATAACTACAGTACGACTGTAAACTTGATAGTATATCATTGGCAGTTATTCAGTGAAATAACGTTCTCATATAAAAACATATGAGCCAATACATTTTGTCAAAAGCCTGGAAAAGTAGTGCATGTTCAACTATGAACCCCTTAATACCATTATCGAAAGTGAAAACCGAATGTCAGTATCTTAAATTGTTCACGGCTCGTTTGAGGTGGACATCTTAGATGAATAACCCTGCATAATTTGTGAATAACTGCAGATAGGATGTACACCTACTTGGATGGGGAAGATGTGCTTCGCTACGTATGCAACCCCCATTGCACATGAATGGAACGTGTAATCTAAAATGCCCGACTTTGCTCCAATTCTTTCAGCAGGGGTGATGGGCAAAGCTCTCGAGACTAGCGCAGGCACTATTTCTCGCGAGAAATTTTGAGAGATCTCCCCACATCGTGTGGCGAGCAGCGTCTCGTAGACCTACAGGTAGACGGAGCTGAATGTTAGTTTCGCCGAGTATGCGAATAGCAAACCACGCACCTTCTTTCCGTAAATACGTGTCAACAAGCGACTAGGGCGTTCATTCTTCTCATTTCTAGCGAAATCTGTTTTGACGCAGTATAACATTATTACAAAGGGTACGCATTCTGGCATTGTATGCTATTGTAAGTACACGAATGAATAGACTAAGTACGGAAACTGACGGCTACTGTAGGTACACCTACCTGGATACTAGAGGCGTGCATTATTCGAACTCGAGACGAGGCAAGATGCACCCTGCTGCATATGCAACCGCCATTACGCATGAGTGGAACGTGTAGTCTAAAATGCTTGAGTTTGCTGCAGTTCTTTCGACAGGTAGGTGTACATCGTTATCAGACCCCAAATTCAATATCATATTATGACCACTGCTTGTATTTATCAATATTTTGGTGACGAAGGAAATAATTCCTTTCAATGTTATAGAGTATTTGCGTCATATGTAAAGTTAGCATAATTACCCAACAACAGCAACAACGACAAGAGTACAACAAGAAATTCCATGGAGAGAAAATATTAGAAGAAATACTACTAGTTTAACATTCTAAATCCAGCAGATAATCACAAATACAGTGTCCGTCGTTTACAGGTTTTACTTTACACATCATCTTAAACGACTTGATACCGGAGGAGAATCTATCAAAGACTGCTGCAGGTAATTTATTCCAAACCCTTATGGTCCCGTTTACGAAGGAAAACTTGCCCACATCAGTATGCTGGTTATTATTACACTACTGTAAGTGACCATTGCCACCGGGATATTTCCCATTTGTTATGTATTTGTTAATAATAATAAATAGGTGCTTCGGTATAAGACAGTGCAATGTGTGATTGTGTCTAGTTGTACGCGACAACTCGAAGACGATGTCCGAAATGCAACGTAAGTCGTGAATGTTGGTTATTTTGAAGAGATGCCGCACAGCACAGCCCGCTGTGTTATTCGAAAGAAGTAAAATTCGTCGGCAGAAATACTTCTGGGATGATCTGACACTTAAAAAAACATAATATAAATGAAGAGGAACAGACGCAGAACACATAAGGTCCGGCCTGTATCACAGGAAGCTACCCTGTCGACAACGATTGCGAGGCATCCAGGTAGGTTTACATCCTACAGCTCGCAGCACACGGGAATTTTTTTATTTTTTTAAAGTATTTTTATACATTTTAGACTTTTACGGATATCTTTTTCTTATTCTCTCTTTGTTTTTTTGTAGCCTATTATCTGTTTAAGGACGACACACACACACCCAGTCCCCGGGCCAGTGGAAAGAACCAATTGTTAAAATCCCCGACCCGGCCGGCAATCGAACGCCAGCACGATAGCCATTGAACCGGACCGAATCGGTCTCGAGAGCGGAAAAGAAAGAATTGGAGCAAAGTCGGGCATTTTAGATTACACATTCCACTCCTGTGTAATGGGGGTTGCATACATAGCAAAGCACATCTTCCCCGTCGCAAGTTCGAATGATGCACGCCTCTAGTTTCCAAGTAGGTGTACATCCTATCTACAGTTATTCAAAAATTATACAGGATTATTCAGCTAAGATGTCTCTTTTCACTTTCGTTAATGGTTCTAAGGGGTTCATAGTTGGACATGCAGTACGTTTCCAGGCTTTTGACAAATTGTATTGGCTCACACGTTTTCATATGAGAACGTTATTTCGCGCAATAACTGCTAATGATATACTATCAAGTTTACAGTCGTAGTTACTAGTACGTCGCACAGCTTGCACTGTCTCGGTCTCGAGATCTGCGACGTCAGTCTCGAGCGAGAGCGTTGCCCATCACTACTCGAGACCGATTCTCGTGTGCTGCGAGCTGTGCGACGCGACGTCTCAGTAACTACGAGTGTAAGCTTGATAGTTAATCAGCAGTTCTCATATGGAAACGTGTGTGACGATAAATTTTGTCAAAAGCATAGGAAATCAATGCATGTTGAACTATGAGCTTCTTAATGCCATTAACGAAATTGAAGACAATGCCAGTATGATAAACTGTTCACGAGTTATTTCAGGTGGACTTCTTAGCTGAATAACCGGTATAATTTGTTAATAACTGTTATTAGGATGTAAACCTACCTGGATGCCTCACAATCGTTGTCGCCAGGGTAGCTCGTGTGATTCAGATCGGGCCGGAGGTGTTCTGTGACTATTCCTCTTCATTTATATTAGGCTATGTGTTTTTAAGTGTCGGATCATCCCAGAAGTATTTCTGCCGACGTATTTTACTTCTTTGGAATAAACGACACAGCGGGCTGTGCTATGTGGCATCTCTTCAAAATAACCGACATCCACAACTTACGTTGCATTTCGGACATCGTCTACAAGTTGTCGCGTACAACTAGACACAATTTCACATTGCACTGTCATTTTTTTAAATGACATTATTTCTGGGCGTCGACCTAAAGAGATTTTTTGCCCCTACTTGCACCATGTGATATGAACCTGCGTGTAATTGGAATGGAGGAAATGTAGAGTGCTGAATGTGAGGAAAGGAGCGTTAAGGACGACACAAACACCCAGTCCCCAAGCCAGGGATATTAATCATTTACAATCAAAAACCCTGACCCAGCCGGGAATCGAACCCGGGGCCGTCGGGTGACAGGCGGATGCGTTGTCCCCTACACCGCGGGGCCGGACTGCGCTGTCATATACCGAAGTACCTAATTATTATTATTAACAAATACATCGCAAATGGGAAATATCCCGGTAGCAATGGTCACTTACAGTAGTGTAATAATAACCAGCATAGTGATGTAGGCAAGTTTTCCTTCGTAAACATGACTATAAGGGGTTGGAATAAATTACCTTCAGCAGTCTTTGATAGATTCTCTTCCAGTATCAAATCGTTTAAGATGATGATTAGTAAAAGTAAAGTCATCTCCATACAGGCCACGAAGGCCCTTGGAGGGGTGGAAGGTAAAGGCTTCCACTATCCGTAACCTCGGCACTTGATGGGGTTGAGTGGTTAGCTCTACGCCCGGCCGCCTTTGCCCCCAGGAATTAACCTGGTACTCAGTTTTGGTGTAGGCTGAGTGAACCTCAGGGCCATGTACACCTCCGGAAGTGGAAATCTCGGTTCTTAAATTTTACAACTTCCTGACGGGGATTCGAACCCACGTCCTTCCGGGTGAACCGAGCACGCCTTTACCGCCTCGGCCAGGCAACCCCTAAGATGATGATTAGTGCTAGTGTAAAATGAAAAGTAAAAGCTGTAAACGATGGTCACTGAATTTGTGATTTTCTGCTTGATTTAGTATGTTAAACTAGTAGTAGCCTATTTCTTCTAATATCTTATCTCCATGGAACTGCCTGTTGTACTCTTGTTGTAGTTGTTGGGTAGTTATGTTTCAACTTTAATATCACTTATAGTGTTAAGCTAGTAGGATGTTCAACCTATAGTATTGTAAGCCATGGTGTTAAGTAATGGAAATACTTAAGTTGTGTGTGAATTTATGTATGATGATGCTGGATTTAGAAAGATAAACTAGTAGTATTTCTTGCCATATTTTCTTTCGTTGTTATAGTTGTAGGGTAATGATGGTTTAACTTCACTTTATTATCACTTGTAATGTTAAGCTAGTAGAAAGTTCAACCTATAGTATTGTAAGCGGTAGTGTTAAGCACTGGAAATGCTGAATTTGTTTATAATGGTGCTGGATTTAGAACGTTAAATTAGTAGTAATTCTTGTAATATTTCCTTTACATGGAATTGCTTGTTGTACTCTTGTTGTTAGCTAATTATGCTAACTTTACATATGACGCGAATACTCTATAACATTGTAAGGAATTATTTCCTTCGTCACCAAAATATTGGTAAATATAAGCAGTGGCCATAATGTGATATTGAATGTGGGGTCTGATAACGATGTACACCTACTGTATCTGTCGAAAGAATTGGAGCAAACTGAAGCAGTTGAGATTACACATTCCACTCCTTCGTAATGGTGGTCGCATATGCAGCAAGGCGCATCTTACCTCGTCTCGAGTTCGAATAATGCACGCCTCTGGTATCCAGGTACGTGTACCTACAGAAGCCGTCAGGTTGTGTACTTAAACCACTCATTCGTGTACCTACCAGTGCATACAATGCCAGAATGCGTATCCTTTATAATTATGTTATACCGCGTCAAAATATACATCGGTAGAAATGTACACCCTAGTCGCTTGTTGACACGTATTTACGAAGTGGAGAAGGTCCGTGGTTGGCTATTCGCATACTCGGCACACACAACATTCAACTCCAAGTACCTGTAGGCCTACGACGCGCTACTCGCCGCACAATGGGGGGACAACGCTCTCGAGATCTCTCGAAATTTCTCGCGAGAAATAGTGTCTGCGCTAGTCTCGAGAAATCCTGAGAAATCTCGAGACCTAGTCTCAGACTGCCCATCACTACGCTGGGCCCTAGTATACCATACTGCAAGGGCAATGAGTATTCAAAATATGTATATTTAACTTTCATCTAGCATTTAAATCCAATTATGTAGAGAACAAAATTTTTGGCATATAAAAAAGTTGCTTGATAATGGCAATGAACATTGGATTGCAGCGTCTCATGGTGGTGATATTTGAAACTTCCATGATCAGTCCGTTATATAGCCATTGGTGCCATCTGTTATAAAACATCAAAATTTACATCTAAAATTTGTTTTATGTAGCGGTAATCTAAGTATGAATATTTTTTTTGTATTTTAGACCAGAGACGACTTCTCTGACTGGTCTCACCTTATCAACAGTAACACTTTCCGCTGATCCTTGAATCAAGGACTCATTGTTTCAGGCCATAATAGTGGTATCAGAGTATTATTAAAAGTAACACTATATGAGGAGTAAATACAGCCATACGACATTCAACACTTACCTGATTGGGCCGATGACCTTCGATGTTAGGCCCCTTAAAATAACAAGCATCACTTACCTGATTCTTGTTGTTCTGCTGCTTTCTCCGACACATTGGTGGGGTCATGGGTGTGAACTGTGTAGACTTGGCCCTGTTTTGAGCACAAGCTAGAAGGTTTGATCTTGGATAATTTTGGTGGTATTTGAAGGTGCTCAAGACGTCAACCGTATGTCGGTAGATTTACTGGAATATAAAAGAACGCCTGCAGGATGAAATTCCGGCACATCGGCGTCTCCAAAAATATGTAAAAGTAGTTAATGGGGCATAAACCTAATAACATTGTTAACCTTTCAAGAGTGTTAGGAACAGCTGGAAAATGGAGTGTTTAATCTCCACAAAGCCCATACATGGGTTGTAAAGCACGTCCACCCATTGAAGCAGGAAAGTTTCAACAACATTTCTCTATCAATATCTCGGTTAGTATCATCTTGGACAGGCTGAGTGGCTCTGACATTAAAGCACTGGTCTTCCGAGCTCAAGTTGCTGGATTCGATCCATTTTCCAGCATTTACATGGACTTGTGTGAGACAAAATTCTGGCTTCTCTTTGTAGCTTTATATAAAATAGACTGTGAAGGCACGTAACCCTTTAATTGAACGTATAAAGGAACTAGCAAGATACCTGTGCTTTGCTACGGTATTATAATGAAATTTATAATTGAAAGCCTAACGTTCTACATATAATCCGTCGAAATTCGCGATCTATCTCGTCTTCTGAGAGAATCCGCCAAAATACGTCATCTGACTCGTTTTCTCGGAGATTACGGCAAAGTTCCTCCCATTTTTCAATCTTTCTGTCCAGCTATCGATTTCGAACTTCCCGGGCTAGGTCCAGGTATTCCACCCGGCCAATTGGGTCCCTAAATCTTTGCCATCTTTTCCTATAAGCATTTTTAATATGGATCAAATCCTTGAGGAGATCCGGCGTGATGTCGTCTTGGGTGCCTACGTGGTACTGAACCCGCGGCCGGACTGCAGTCGTAGTCATTACCGGCCAGGACCCGTTTCCAGCGCGGTCCGCACATTTTGACGACGGTCCAGAACATTATTATTATGTCCGACTCGTGGGCTGAACGGTCAGCGTACTGGCCTTCGGTTCATAGGGTCCCGGGTTCGATTCCCAGCCGGGCCGGGGGTTTTAACCTTAATTGGTTAATTCCAGTGGCACGGTGGCTGGGTGTATGTGTTCATCATCATTTTCATCATAACGACGCGCAGGTCGCCTACGGGAGTCAAATAGAAAAACCTGCACCTGGCGAGCCGAACCCGTCCTGGGATATCCCGGCACTAAAAGCCATACGACATATTATTATTATTATTATTATTGATGGTCTGGAACCCACAGCATGATGCAAGCCGCTACTTGGCGGTGAATTACATCTGCTGCCATGGTCATTGCTGACATTGTGATCAGCACCATCGTCGCGCGTAGGCAAGTGCGCGAGATTTCTGGCAACACGAATTATATACTTCCGTGCATTATTGACCTTATTATAGAGGTGAACATTTGCACGGTCAATGTCATTCCTATCGTTTATTTCAAATGTGTTTAAATTTTGATTTATATGCCAGTAGAATCTACTGTAATCTAACTTTATGCTTTCCAAAGGAAAAGATGGTTCTTGAAAACGAACTCGGGAAAGATTAATAATGATCAGTTTATGATCAGAATAAGTACATTATGAAAAGTAAAATCAATTGGTCTCAACTCCTTTTTCACTCCACCGCCGTTAATTTTCCCCCGAACCCCCCCCCCCCCCCGCAAAAAAGAAGGGTTGTTTCCTTGTTTAAAGGAGATTCCAAATACCAATGTTCACGTTTGTTACCTTAAGTTCTGAGATATAAGTATCCCCATCAGAAAATATTCACTTGTTTTCACTTCCTTTCACACACCCTTCCCCCTCAAGTGAATTTTCCGTTAAAAATACTTGTTTCTTTAATAGTAAAGTATCATCTGAATACCAATTATCACGACCCTAACATCTTCAAGTTTTGAGATATGTGTCCTCATAAAAGGAATTCAACTCCTTTTCACCCCCGCCCCAATATGATTTCCCTCAACACCCTTTTTTCTCTGTTTTTGAAGGAGATCCAAATACCAAAATTCACATCTGTAACAACTTTAGTTCTTATTAGATGTAAGTATCCCCATACAATTAATTCACTTAATTTTTCATTTCTTTCATTGGATTTTCCGAGAATACGTGTTTATTTTTAAAGCAGATTGCAAATACCAATTTTCACGTCTGCAAAATCTTTCGTTTTTGAGATAATAGGATCCTCATACAAATAATTCAATTAATTTTTCAATTTCCCTCCCCCCATTTTAGGTGGATTTCCGAAAACAAAAAATACGTATTCCTTTATTTTTAAAGGAAATTCCAAATACCAAACTTCACGTCTGTAACGTCTTCAGCTTTTGAGATATCAGTATCCTAATTAAAAGAATTCAACTCCATTTTCAGTCACTTTTACCCCTCCACCCAAGTGGTTTTTCAGAAAACAAAAAATACATGTTTCTTTATTTTCAGTAGATATAAAAATACTATTTTTCACTTCGGTAACACGTTACGTTTTTGAGATATGCTGTAGAAATTCACATTTTAAAATTTCACCCCCTTTTAATTCCCCTTAATTGCATTTCCAAAAACAAAAGTACGTGTTTCTTTATTTTTAAAGAGATCCCAAATACCAATTTTCAGGTCCGTAATATCTTCAGTTTCTGAGATATAAGTATCCTCATTAAAGACATTCAACCCTTTTTTCACCCTTTTTCACCCTCCTGTTGGAATTTTCCGAAAACAAAAAATACGTGTTTCCTTATTTTTAAAGGAGATTCTAAATACCAATTTTTACATCCGTAAACTTTCAAAGTTTTGAGTTATAGATACACTCATTTTAAAATTTTACCCCCCCCCCCCCCATTTCAACCCCTTAGCGACGGAATATCCAAAAATCCTCTCTTAGCCAGCACCTACATGTTAATATGAATGTATCCGCAAAATGTCATTTCTTTCTTTATGTCCAGTAGTTTTGGCTCGGCGGTCAATCAGCCAGTCAGGACATGTCATTATATACTAGCAAGATACCCGTGCTTCGCTACGGTATTATACTGAAATTTATAATTGAATGCTTATTGTTTTATATATAATCCGCCGCAATTCGCGATCTGAGAGAATCCGCCAAAATTCGCGATCTGACTCGTTTTCTAATAGATTACGGCAAGTTTCCTCCCATTTTCAATCTTTCTTTCCAGCAATCGATTTCGTACTTCCCGGGCTAGGTCCAGGTATTCCACCCGGTCAGTTGGGTCCCTAAATCTGTGCCATCTTTTCCTATAAGAATTTTTATTATGGATCAAATCCTTGAGGAGATCCGGCGTGGTGTCCTCTTGGGTGCCTTGGCGGTAGTGAACCCGTGGCTGGACTGCATTCTTAGTCATTACCCGCCCAGGACCCGTTTCCAGCGCGGTCTACACATTTGACGACGGTCCAGTACATTATTATTATTATTATTATTATTATTATTATTATTATTATTATTATTATTATTATTATTATAGATGTTCTGGACCCCATAGCAAGATGCAAGACCGCTACTTGGCGGTAAATTACATCTGCTGCCACTGTCATTGTTAACAATGTGACCAGCACCATTGTCGCGCGTAGCCAAGTGTGCGGGATTTCTGGTGATACGAATGACATATTCCGTGCATTGTTGACCTTATTATAGAGGTGAACAATTGGACGGTCAATCTCATTCCTATCGTTTATTTCAAAGGTGTTTAAATTTTTATTTATATGCCACGAGAATGTACTGTAATCTAAGAACGTTCTCCGAAGAAAAAAATGGCTCTTGAAAACGAGCCCAGGAAAGATAAAAAATGATCGGTTTATGATCAGAATAAGTACATTGGAAATCTACAGCCTGTTTCCAGTCATTCAACAGGGTCAGGAATGGAATGAATAAAGCCCCCGTCTGGCGGCGCCAATAGGAATTGTGCCGGCTGCCGAAGCCTGTCGCACTCCTCTGGGGCAATGGATAATGAATGACAAATGAAATGATATTGGACAGTGTTGCTGGAATGAATGATGACAGGGACAACCGGAGTATCCGGAGAAAACCCTGTCCCGCCTCCGTTTTGTCCAGCACGAATGTCTCATGGAGTGACCGGGATTTGAACCACATAACCCAGCTGTTAGAGGCAGGCGCGCTGCCACCTGAGCAACGAAGGCTCCTTATAAGTACATTATGAACAGTAAAATCAACTATTCTCACCTCCTTTTACACCCCGCCGCCGTTAAGTTTATTTACCCCCCACCCCCCCACAAAAAATAACAGAAAGGCATGTTTCTTTATGTTTAAAGGAGATTCCAAACACCAATGTTCACGTCAATTACCTTCAGTTTTGAGATATAAGTATCCCCATAAAAATAATTCACTTTTTTCACTTCCTTTCACACTCCTCCCCCCCCCCCCCTAAATTTTCCGGCAAAAACCTTGTTTCTTTAATAGTAAAGGATCTTCTAAATACCAATTATCACGACTCTAACTTCCTCAGTTTTTGATTTGTGTGACCTCATGAAAAGAATTCAACTCCTTTTCAATCCCGCCCCCCAAGATGATTCACATCCAAAAAACGCGTTTTTCTTTGTTTCTAAAGGAGATCCAAAGAAAAACGCGTTTTTCTTCAATTCTTTCACCCCCCCCCCCCCTCCTTCATTGAATTTTTCGAGAATACGTGTTTCTTTACTTTAAAGCAGAAACCAAATATCAAATTTCACGTCTGTAACATCTTCATTTTTGAGATATCAATAGCTTAATTAAAATAATGGCATTCAACCCATTATTCACCCTTTTACACCCCTCCTATTGGGATTTTCCGAAAACAAAAAATACATGTTTCTTTATTTTTAAAGGAGGTTTTAAATACCAAATTTTACATCTGTAAACTTTTCAAGTTTTAAGACGTAGATACACTCATTTTAAAAATTCACCCCCATATTTGGATTTTCCAAAAAACGAAAAAATACCTGTTTCTTTATTTTTAAAGTAGATCCCAAATACCAATTTTCAGGTCTGTAATATCTTCAGGTTCTGAAATAAAAGTAGCCACATTAGAGGCATTCAACCTGTTTTCCACCATTCGTATAAGCTTTTCCGAAAACAAAGAAATACGTGTTTCTTTATTTTTAAAGGACATTCTAAATACCAATTTTTACATCTATAAACTTCAAAAGTTTTGGGGTATAGATACACTCATATTAAAAAAATCACCCCCCTTTTACCCCCACCATCTTCAGTTTCTAAGATATAAGTATTCTCCTTAAAGGCATTCAACCCCTTTTTCACCCCTTTTCACCCCTCCTATTGGGATTTTCCGGAAAAAAAATACTTTTTCCTTTATTTTTAATGAAGATTCCAAATACCAATTTTTACATCTCTAAACTTTAAAACTTTTGAGATATAGATGCACTCATTTTAAAAATTCACCCCCCTTCTCACCCTCGCATTAATTGGATTTTCCAAAAACAAAAAATACGTGTTTCTTTATTTTTGAAAGCGATCAAAAGTACCAATTTTGAGGTCTGTAATATCTTCAGTTTCTGAGATATAATTACCGGTATCCTGATTAAAGGCATTCAAGCCCTTTTTCACCCCTCCTATTGGGATTGTCTGAAAACAAAAAATACGTGTTTCCTTATTTTTAAAGAAGATTCTAATTACCAAGTTTCACATCTGTTAACTTTTAAAGTTTTGAGATATAGACACACTCATTTTAAAATTTCACCCCCCTTTTCACCCCCTTAGCGACGGAATATCCACAAATCCTCTCTTAGCGAGCACCTGCATCTTAATATGAATGTATCCCCAAAATTTCATTTCTTTATGTCCAGTAGTTTTGGTTCGGCGGTGATGAATCAGTCAGTCAGTCAGTCAGTCAGGACAAGTTATTTTATATATATACTAGCAAGGTACCCGTACTTCGCTACGGTATTATACTGAAATTTAGAATTGAATGCTTATTGTTTTAGATATATAATCCGCCGAAATTCACGATCTGACTCGTTTTCTGCGAGAATCCGCCAAAATTCGCGATATGACTCGTTTTCTAATTGATTAGGGCAAGTCTCCCTCCATTTCTCAATCTTTCTTTCCAGCAATCGATTTCGTACTTCCCGGGCTAGGTCCAGGTATTCCACCCGGTCAGTTGCGTCCCTAAATCTTTGCCATCTTCTCCTATAAGCATTTTTAATATGGATGAAATCCTTCAGGGTATCCGGCGTGGTGTCGTCTTGGGTGCCTTGGGGGTTCTGAACCCGCAGCCGGACTGCATTCTTAGTCATTACCCGTCCAGGACCCGTTTCCAGCGCGGCCCGCACAGTTGACGACGGTCCAGAACATTATTATTATTATTATTATTATTATTATTATTATTATTATTATAGATGTTCTGGACCCAACAGCAAGATGCAAGACCGCTACTTGGCGGTAAATTACATCTGCTGCCATTGTCATTGTTGAGAATGTGACCAGCACCATTGTCGCGCGTAGGCAAGTGTGGAGGATTTCTGGCCATACGAATGACATACTTCCGTGCATTATTGACCTTATTATAGAGGTGAAAAACTGGACGGTCAATCTCATTCCTATAGTTTATTTCAAATGTGTTTACATTTTTATTTATATGCCAGGAGAAGGTACTGTAAACTAAGAACGTTCTCCGAAGGGAAAGATGGCTCTTGAAATCGAACCCAGGAAAGATTAAAAATCATCGGTTTATGATCAGAATAAGTACATCGAAAATCTACAGCCTGTTTCCAGTCATTCGACAGGGTCAGGATGGAATGAATAAAGCCCCCATCTAGCGGCGACAATAGGAATTGTGCCGGCAGCCGAAACCTGTCGCACTCCTCTGGGGCAATGATTAATGGATGACAAATGAAATGAAATTATATTGGACAGTGTTGCTGGAATGAATCATGACAGGGAAAACCGGAGTATCCGGAGAAAAACCTGTCCCACCTCCGTTTTGTCCAGCACGAATGTCACATGGAGAGACCGGGATTTGAACCACGGAACCCAGCTGTTGGAGGCCACCACGCTGCCGCCTGAGCAAAGGAGGCTCCTTATAAATACATTATGAACAGTAAAATCAATTTGTCTCAACTCCTTTTACACCCCACCGCCGTTAAGTTTATTTACTTCCCCCCCAAAAAAAACTAAAAGAAGGCGTGTTTCTTTATGTTTAAAGGAGATTCTAAACACCATTGTTTACGTCTATTACCTTCAGTTTTCAGATTAAAATAATTCACTTCTTTCACTTTCACACTCCTCCCCCCCACAAGTAAATTTTCCGGCAAAAAATACTTGTTTCTTTAATACCAATTATCACGACTATAACTTCTTCAGTTTTTGTTTTATGTGTCCTCATGAAAGGAATTCAACTCCTTTTCACTCACGCCTCCCAAGATGATTTCCCCCCGTCCTCCTCCACAAAACGGGCTTTTCTTTGTCTTTAAAGGAGATCCAAATACCAATTTTCACGTCTGTAGGCCCTAACAACTTAAGTTTTTATTAGATGTGAGCATTCTCATACAATTAAGTCAATTAATTTTTCAATACTTTCACCTCCCCCCTACCCATTCATTGGATTTTCCGAGAATTCGTGCTCCTTTACTTTTAAAGCAGATTCCAAATATCAAATTTCACGTCTGTAACACCTTCCTTTTTGCGATAACAGTATCCTAATTAAAAGAATTCAACACCATTTTCAGTCACTTTTACCCCCCCCCCTCCACCCAAGTGCTTTATCCGAAAACTAAAAATACGCGTTTCCTTATTTTTATAGAGATAAAAATACCATTTTTCACTTCTGTCACATGTTATGTTTCTTGAGATATACTGTATAAATTCTCATTTTAAAATTTAACCCCCTTTTTAGTTCCCCTTCAGAGGAGTTTCCAAAAACAAATCGCCTGTGTTTCTCTACATTTACAGGAGAATCCAAATATCACTTTTTACGTCTGTAACATTCTACGTTTCTCAGGTATTCTTTAGATACTGTCTTTCAAGAAATTCACCCAAATATGTCACCCCTGTTTAACCACCAATAATTGGATTTTCAAAAAAACAAAAAAAATACGTGTTTCTTTATTTTTAAAGGAGATCCCATATACAAATTTTCAGTTCTGTAATATCTTCATTTTCTGAGATATATGTATCCTCATTAAAGACATTCAGCCCATTATTCACCCTTTTACACCCCTCCTATTGGGATTTTTCGAAAACAAAAAATGCATTTTTCTTTATTTTTAAAGGAGATTCAAAATACCAATTTTCACATCTGTAAACGTTTAAAATTTTAGGATGTAGATACACTCATTTTAAAAATTCACTCCCCTTTTCACCCCCATTATTTGCATTTTCCAAAAAAAATACCTGTTTCTTTATTATTTTAAAGTAAATCCCAAATACCAATTTTCAGGTTTGTAATATCTTCAGGTTCTGAAATATAATTAGCCTCACTAAAGGCATTCCACACATTTTCACCCTTTTCCACCCTTCCTATTGGGATTTTCCGAAAACAAAAATATACTTGTTTCTTTATTTTTAAAGGAGATTCCAAATACAAATTTTTTACACCTCTAAACTTTAAAAGTTTTTTTGATATAGATACACTCATTTTTTAAATTTACCCCTCTCACCCCCCATTAATTATATTTTCCAAAAACAAAAAAATACATGTTTCTTTATTTTTAAAGGAGATCCAAAACACCAATGTTCAGGTCTGTAATATATTCAGTTTCTGAGATACAGTATAAGTATCCTCATTAAATGCATTCAACCCATTTTCACCCCTTTCCACCTTTCCTATTGGGATTTTCCGAAAACAAAAAATACGTGTTTCTTTATTTTTAATGGAGATTCTAAATACCAATTTTTACATCTGTAAACTTTCAAAGTTTTGAGATAAAGATAAACTGATATTAAAAATTCACCCCCCTTTTCACACTCCCATTAATTGGATTTTCCAAAAACAAAAAAAATACGTGTTTCTTTATTTTTAATAGAGATCAAAGTACCAATTTTCAGGTCTGTAATACCTTCAGTTTCTGAGATATAAGTACCGGTATCCTGATTAAAGGCATTCAACCCCCTTTTCACCCTTTTCCACCCCTCCTATTGGGATTTTCTGAAAACAAAAAAATACGTGTTTCCTTATTTTTCAAGAAGATTCTAAATACCAATTTTTACATTTGTAAACTTTTAAAGTTTTGAGATATAGACTCACTCATTTTAAAATTTAACCCCCCCCTTTTCACCCCCTTCGCGACGGAATATCCAAAAATCCTCTCTTAGCGAGCACCTACATCTTAATATGAATGTATTCCCAAAATTTCATTTCATTATGTCCAGTAGTTTTGGCTCGGCGATGATGAATCAGTCAGTCAGTCAGTCAGTCAGTCAGGACAAGCTATTTTATACATATAGATATAACTTGTCCTGGCTGACTGATTCATCATCGCCAAGACAAAACTACTGGACATAAAGGAATGGAATTTTGAGGATACATTTATATTATAACGCACGTGCTCACTAAGGGGTTTAAAAGGGGGTTGGGGCCTACGACCCGAGATGTTAGGCCCCTTTAAACAAGCAAAAGCGGGGTGAATTTTAAAAATGTTGGAATCTTCTTCAAAAATAAGGAAACGGTTTTTTTTTTGTTTTCGGAAAATCCTCTTACGGGGGGGGGGGGTGAAAGGAGGTGAAAAAGGTGTTGAATACCTTTTATGAGGATACTTGAATCTCAAGAACTGAAGATGTTAGTCATGAAAATTGGCGTTTGGAATCTCCTTTAAAAATAAAGAAACACATTTTTTATAATCTACTTTAGAAGGGGTGAATTTTCAAAATGAGTATATCTACAATATATCTAAAAAAAACGCAACATGTTACAGACGTGAAAATTAAAGGAATGCGCGTAATTTATTTTCTGAAAATCCACTTAAGGGGAAGAGTTAAAGGGGGCGAATTTTTAAAATGAGCATGTCTACAGTATATCTCAAAAACATTTTACAGACGTGAAAATTGTTATTTTTAATCTCCTTTAAAAATAAAGTAATGCGTATGTTGGGGGGGGGGACAATTAAGGGGGTAAAATGACTGAGAAATGGGGTTGGATTATTTTTATTAGGATACTGATATCTCCTAAACTGAAGATATTACAGACGTGAAAGCTGGTATGTGCAATCTCCTTTAAACATAAAGAAACATGTATTTTTTTGTTTTCGGAAAACTCACTTAAGGGGGTTGTATAAAGGACTGAATAAGGGGTTGAATTCTTTTTATGAGGGCCCTTATATCTCAAAAACTGAAGATGTTACATACATGAACATTTGTAGTTGAATCTTCTTTAAAAATAAAGAAACAAGTATGTTTTTATTTTAGGAAAATTCACTTAGGGGGTTGAATGTTTTTATGATGATACTTATATCTCAAAAACTGAAGATGTTACAGACATAAAAATTTGTATTTGGAACCGTATTTTTTTTGTTTTTGGAAAATCCACTTAAGGGGATGGGGTGGGTGAAAAGAAATGAAGAAAGTATTGAATTATTTTTATGAGGATACTAATATATCAAATCCTGAAGATGTTACAGACGTGAAAATTGGTATTTTCAGTACATTTTAAAAATAAAGCAACACGTATTTTTTCGTTTCGGAAAAAGCACTTAAGTGGTGGGGGTTGTAAAAAGGACTGAAGAAGGGGTTGAATTATTTTTATGAGGATAATTACATCTCAAAAACTGAACATGTTACAGACATGAAAGTTTGTATTTCGAATCTCCTTTAAAGATAAACATGTTTTCTTTTACTTTCAGAAAATCCAATGAAGGAGAGGGGGGTATCACTGAATTGAAAAAGGAGTTGAATTCTTTGTTTGAGGATACTTATATCTCGAAAATGTAGGGTGTTACGGACGAGGAAATTGGTATTTTGAATCTCCTTTAAAAATAAAGACACGTATTTTGTGGGAGGGGGGATTCAACTTACGGGGGGGGGGGTAAATGGAGTTGAATTATTTCAATGAGGATACAAATAAGAAGTGGACTTAAAACAATAGACCCCTAAGGGCGTTTTGACTGGCGGGGGGGTGAGGGTGATGACAAAAATATGCATTGATATGAAACCGTTTGAATTATGAAGTTAAAATTTCAAATGACTCCTAGGTGTTAAATAACAGAAGGTTTGAAACAAATTTAAGCGCTCGGAGAGTTAAATGGGGGTTAAGATCCGAAAACAAATGTATTCATTCCTTCCTCCAAAACGGTTTAACATATGAAGACGAAATTCCAAATAGCAGTATATATTTTAAATCCTAGGTGTGAAATAGGGAGCATTTTTTTTAACATTCCACCCCTAAAGTGTTAAATAACGTTAGCTCTGTAAACAATATTATTCATCCCTCCAAAACCGTTTGATGTACAAAGCTGTAATTTCACGAGAAGGGTCGTCTTTTATTTCCTAGGTGTAAAGTATTGTATACTTAAAAGTATTTCTCCCGTAATGGATTCAGGTGGTGGTTGACACTCAAAATCACAATATCCATTCTTCCGAAACCGTTCCAGGAACGAACATAATTTATGAAGAGTGGTCTTCTAGACCCTAGATGTTACTAAATATTTAAAAGCATTCACCCCTTAATAAAGTACCATATTCATTCCTCCATAACTGTTCGACGTACAAAATCAAAATTTCACAGGCTGGTCGCGTTTACATCCTAGATCTTGAATAAGATAGGATTTAAAATATTCAAATGAGTGTTAGATCAGAAAATAATCATTCCCTCAAAACCGTTTGACATACGAACTGAGGGCGTATTTTACAGGCTCAGCTGACAGTGAACTCTCCAAAATGTAAAACTTTGAATAATAACTTTCAGTTTAATACCGTAGTGAAGCACGGGTATCTTGCTAGTTATTTATAAAATTGGAATACCTACGTACAGTTGCTGCATAGGAGTGAAAGTTGGGTTGACTTGAGACACCTTATTCATTAGCCAGGGGGGAGCAGACATGGACATAGTGATAGTTGCTGAGATTTCAGAAAAATTTGTTATTTGATTTAGGAGTTTTGTTAAATCATTCTCTTAATTAATTTTCTAACCTGTAGGAATTTGTAGTGAGAATAATTGCTGATATAAATAGGAAAATGTTCATGATGAAGATGTAAAGACTAAATTTGGAATTACTATGTTAAATGAAGTAGTGTATATGAACAGGTTTACCGGGCGAGTTGGCCGTGCGGCTGTGAGCTTGCATCCGGAAGATAGTGGGTTCAAATCCCACTGTCGGCAGCCCTGAAGATGGTTTTGCGTGGTTTCCCATTTTCATACCAGGCAAATGCTGGGGCTGTACCTTAATTAAGGCCATGACCACTTCCTTCCAACTCCTAGGCCTTTCCTATCCCATCGTCGGCGGAAGACCTATCTGTGTCAGTGCGACGTAAAGCCACTAGCAAAAAAAAGTACAGGTTTTGATGTTTGGATTGTATGCTGTAAAACAGCAGTTGCTTACACTGCACTGGATCTTCAGTTCTTCGGTACCTCATTTATCTGTTGCCAGCATTCTCAATTTGAAGCATAGTCTGCAGTGGACTGTATTCTGGTGTAATTATTGTGTTTGTTGGCTGTGAAGTTTATTCTTTAAGTAAGGTGAAATTTTCGACAGTGACGAGTACGACCAAGAAACGGAAGACCTGCCATTATCACAGTGAGTGGGAGGAAGATTATTTTTTTACAGAGGTTAAGGGAAAATGTGTCTGTTCTATTGGCCATAAGGAAGAAAGGAACGATTGAACGACACTGCAAGAGTGCTCTATCTAGTTTATACCTTGCTCATATTCTTTCAGTTCTGAGTGTGTTATTTCCAAAATGAGTCCAAGATTTTAAGAAAGTGGAGCTACTGGCACAGTTCATTGCCTCACCTTTTGTGGATATTGACATTGAGAAATTTTCAGCTTGCATCACTAAACATTTTCAAGAAATGTCCCTGCAATAGAAATGGAATTTTCAACATCTGTTACTGAAGTCTGTCTTATCAAGCTCTACATTTATATGTTCTTTTTATATCCAAAGAAAAGTTTCCTAGTCTGGTTCATGTTGCACTAACACTCCAGGCACTGTTGTACTATACCTACCAATGAGAAGCATAATTTTCAAATATGAAAGTGATGAAGAACAAGTTCAGAACTAGACTCGCAGATGGACATTTGGACAATTGTGTTTGAATGGTTATGAGCATACATACATACATGCATGCATACATACATACATACATACATACATACATACATACATAGATACATACATACTATACATTAAAAAACAAATTGTGCCTCCCTTTCACTGAAAAACAATGTTGAAGAGGTTGTGGTTGTGATTTATATCATTTCAATTTTCATATTTCTTATAAATATGTAAACATTGCTAAATTTAAAATAAAATGATTCCATATATTGAAAATGAAACCTATTTCATCATTTTTAAAAAAATATTCCTATTAGCCCTCCACCGATTTTTAGTCTCAGAAGTAGCTCTTTTCCACTCAGTGTTTTGTGACCCCAGCTGTTAAAGGAGGAGAGGGTATGTAAGACAGAGAGAGGGGGGGTGGGGGGGTTGAGAGATTCCAAAGAAAACCTATGAGATGATAGTTTGACTTGGTGTTTAAATAATTCAAGGTAAGAGAGCTTGGATTATTTTTATGCTACTTGCTTTATGTCGCACCAACACAGATAGTTCTTATGGCGACAATGGGATAGGAAAGGGCTAGGACTGGGAAGGAAGCGGCCATGGCCTTATCTAAGGTACAGCATTTACCTGGTGTGAAAATGGGAAACGACGGAAAACCATCTTCAGGGCTGCCGACAGTGTGGTTCGAACCCACTATCTCCCGGATGCAAGCTCACAGTTGCGTGCCTCTAACCGCACGGCGGATTATTTTTATGAAGAGACATATTCATTTACAGAGCCTTGCAGATTGAACACTTATTTTATAACTTCTAACACGTCACAAAAATGGAAAATAATAAAGTGTCACAAACTTAGTTCTTCCTAGTTTTAACTTCATAAGTAGCAGTAATTATTAAAAATTATTCTTAATGGTCATGTTTCAAAACTGGTTATATTGCTATATAGCATATACCTGATTAAATAATGCAAAATGTCTCCAGATGGGATTAAGAGGGAGGAAGCTATGCTACGAGAAAGTGATGATTATTTTATTAACAAATATCAGTTACTACCTAATGTACACTTGAGTGGACAAATGTAACAGGAAGGGGTGTCCCATTAGAAAATGTGCCGTGTATGACCCCTGAACAGTCTGTCACAGACACCAGTGTCATGAAGGTGGCAACACGTCGCGAATTAGCCGAGTTTTGAACGTGGGATGATCAACGGCGCATGGGTCATAGCATTGCAAAGATTACGCGCAAATTCGGGTTTCCAAGGTCAACAGTGTCGAGGGCGGATCTTCATTATCACTGAAAGAATGATATCACCCGCGTAAACCGACGCACGGGAAGACCACAGGTGTTTACCGAAAGGACATCAAGTCGCCTCCGCAGAACCATACTATGCGCTCGACGGGCTACTGTGAGTCAGATCAGCGCCCAGTGGAATGTTGGGTGCCGGGAACCCATTTCTACCAGGATTGTAAGGATGCAACTGCACCCCATAGGCTTCACCAGCCGGCGACCAACTTGTGTCCCTTTGCTGACGCCTCGACACAGTGCTCAACGACGTAGATGGGCCCGCGAACATCGGCAATGGAAAAGTGGCGGTATGTGGTATGGTCCAATCAATCCGGGCTCCAGTTGTATCGAGTTGATGGGTGCGTGAGAGTGTGGCGTGTGCCCCATAAAGCTAGGGATCTTACCGGGCGAGTTGGCCGTGCGCGTAGAGGCGTGCGGCTGTGAGCTTGCATCCGGGAGATAGTAGGTTCGAATCCCACTATTGGCAGCCCTGAAGATGGTTTTCCGTGGTATTTATTTATTTCGTGTCAGAGTGTTAAGAAACTTAAAAATATAAATAAGATATTATATACAAATAAAACAGAATACATTTTATGTCACAAAACATGTTTCACACAATGTCTGCCCAGAAATGGGCAACAGAAATTCCCTCTTCAGTGGCTTGAATCAAGTCTTGAAGTGTACAACGAACAGGGCAGGACTGACAGTCATACAGGTGTTGGGTAGTTTGTTGCTCCCCACAATCGCAGAAGTCTGACTGATCTTTCAGATAACCCCATTTTTTAAGGTTATCCTTGGATTTACCTACTCTACTCCTCAAACGATTAAGTGCCTTCCAGGTTGTCCATTCCAAATGATGAACAGGGGGTGGAGATTCAGAAGGCATCATCCAATCAGAAAGATGCTCCATTTTTGCTCGCCACATATCACAATGTGTTGTTCTTGCTGGTTTATCCAGAGCCTTGGAGACATTGAGGAAACTTTTCCTGCACTTCAGTCTTCTGGGTGGAGGTCGATGTCCAAATAACGGGTGGTTGCTTGTGAGATCCACCTTCGACCTCTCTTGCCTTGCAAACACTTCTCGCCGAATGTCTGGAGGAGAAATACCAGCCAAGCAGCAGAGTTTGTCAGTGGGAGTAGGTTTCAGACACCCAGTTACTATTCTACATGTTTCATTAAGGGCTGCATCCACCCGCTTCGTATGGGCTGACCTAAACCATACAGGACACGCATACTCAGCTGCAGAAAAACTCAGAGCAAGAGCTGAGGTTCTTAACAAAGTTGGATGGGCTCCCCATTTGCTTGAGCCAAGTTTACGGAGGATGTTATTTCAGGCTGAGGCTTTCTGTCCAGAATTAACACAGTGTTTCTTGTATGTTAAGGTCCGGTCTAAAGTGACACCCAGGTACCTAGGTGTAAAACAATGCTCCAGTTGCTTACCCTCCCACGTCACGCACAGAAGTGATCTTCTCGATTTCGAAGATGAAATGCACACACCTGGGTCTTAGTCGGGTTTTGCAGCAGCCGGTTCTTCTGATAGTACACTGAAAGTTCTTTAAGTGCATTTGAGAGCTGCAGTGGTTTGAAAGTCGTCGCACTGGATAGCTAAAGCCAGGTCATCGGCATAAATGAAGCTTCTTGTATAGGAAGGCCTTGGCTGGTCATTTGTGTAGATGTTGAAGAGGATTGGCGAGAGGACACTGCCCTGAGGAAGTCCGTTCCGTTGGTCCCTCCACCTACTGCACTTTCCTTGAAACTCAACAAAGAACCGGCGATTCTGCAGGAGAGTTTCAACAATCTTCGTGAAACCATAGTCTCTGGTGAAGTTATAGAGCTTGGTGATCAAAGTTCTATGGTGCACTGTGTCGTATGCTGCTGTAAGGTCCACAAATACCACACCTGTGATTTTACGTCTTTCAAACCCATCCTCTATGTGCTGAGTTAAATTGAGCACCTGTGAAGTGCAGTTCCTTCCAGATCTAAAGCCCGCCTGTTCTGGAATAAGAAGGTGATCTACTTTAGATGTGAGGCGCTCAAGTAGGATCCTCTCAAATATCTTATATAGGTGACAAAGTAATGATATTTTCCTGTAGCTCTTAGGATCTAATGGATCCTTACCTGGCATCAAAATAGCTATCACTCTAGACTTCCTCCATACCTTAGGTATCTGTTTACTCTGCAGGCAATTGTTTAGAAAATCAACAACCCACTTCCTTGCTCTGGAACCAAAATGTTTTATTTGTTCCACTCTCATATCATCCAGACCTGTAGCCTTGCCATTTTTGGATTTGTGTATGGCTTTTCTAATTCCTCTAGGGTGATATTATTAGTGAGGTCGCTAGACTCCTTATCTATTTGGCGTTCTATTTTAACTCTATTCATATAACCCCCTATTTTTCCATTGAGCAAAAGTTGATGAGCAATGGCATCTGGGGACAAATTGACGTGTACAGGGGCTTTTGTGAAGTCATTATTAAGCCTCTTTAAAAGTCACCAGGCTTTCTGACTACTTTTAGACATGTCCAGCTCTTCAAGGGTAGATATCCAACGATTTCGTTTATCTTCCGCTAACACTGTTATCAACTCTATACCTTTCCGCACAGTCTCTTCGCCAAAGGGATTCGTCTCAAATAGATCAATATATTCAGCCATCAGAGCTGAGGAATGTTGATTGAGTCCAGGAACATAATTCATTCGACAACCTTTGGGAATTGACTGTCTGGAGCTCTTGTTCACTGCATCTACAAACAGATCGTAGTCAGTCATAGAAATACCTATATCAGATACAGCATCTTCCAGATATGCAGTAAACTTGTTCCAGTCTGCTTTCTTAAAATTATATCGCCTGCGGAAAGGTACGCTCATAGGACGTACCGCAGCAAATACCTGACACATGATGGGTCTATGCTGTGTGTGTGGTATTGGGGTGCCGATGTTCTTTATACACTGCTGAGCAATTCCTTCGCTAACAAAGATTAGATCAGGGTTATAACTTCGTTGCCACGGCCGCTTCCTTCCAACTCCTAGGCCTTTCCTATCCCATCGTCGCCATAAGACCTATCTGTGTCGGTGCGGCGTAAAGCCCCTAGCAAAAAAAACTAGAGATCTTGCGTGTCAACAAGTTTATGTCGAGGCGGGGGGTGGCTCAATTCTGATCGGGGCGGCGTTCTCATGGTCGCAATTAGGCACCATTGTCCGACTGCAGGGAGCGCTGACAGGTGCACGTTATATGGATATTCTTTCAGACCATCTGCATCCCTTTCTGGCCCTAGAGTACCCTGATGGAGATGCCGTATTTCAACAGGACAATGCGCTATGTCACCGCTCTGTGGTGGCACGCAGGTGGTTGAGTACTCCATTGAAGTTACAACCCTGGATTGGCTCTTCAGATCCCCCGATCTTAGTCCAATCGAGCATTTATGGGATGCTGTCGAAACCCGCACAAACTACACATTGGGTAGCAATGCAAGATTTGTGGGTCCAGATTCCTCCAGAACGATTCCAACACTATGTAGACTCGATGCCTCGACGTATTGCTGCCGTTTCGAGGACTCGCGGAAGAGCAATTCGTTATTGACATCACATTCAGTGCCTTCCTATGACTTTTGGCCACTCAGTGTATATCAAGTTTGATATGTAAGGTTTCTGTGTGTTCTGGCCAGTTGAGTGTCCCAGATAGTAGAAGCGCTGGTATTTGAAGGTGCTTAAATACGATGCCTTGTGTCCGTAGATTTACTGATACGTATAAGATCTCTTGCAGGACAAACTTCCGGCATGTCAGCATCTCCAAAAACCATAAAAGTAGTTAGTCGGGCATAAAACTATAATTTATACAGAAGGTCGTTCGTGATCTCTGGTGACGAGTTTGAAGGCCTCTGGCAGCGCTCTTATCAACTTGAGCACGTCAAACCGGAGTGCGATTCACGTCAGTACTGAGGACATGTGTGCTGAGTTTCGTGACATCAGCTGCAACGATCCCGAAGCGGATTGGCGGTTACTGGGAGGGCTACATAACACCCCCTTCCGATGCTATATATAACTATTCTGTAATCCAAGGAATGTGCAAGAAGCGTGATTTCTTGATGTCAAAAAACGGGACCAGTGCTGCATTGAATAAAACACGCAAAGAACGACTGGGCTTAATTCCAGAGTGGGGAAAAAAGGCAAAACCATGACCAGCCGTCAACCGTACACCAGAAGTGGTGAGGAAAGTTAAGGCCCTTGTCTCAGGTTGTAACCCTGCTCCCAAAGGACTTTCGCACGTAAGTTCGGGAAGTCTGTTTCAACAGTTAACACCATAATCAACAAGGTCCTGCAATTAGAAAAGCGGCATATGCGCCGAGCTCACAAGCTGTTGCCTCCTCACATTTCGGAACGTCGCACTAACGCAAGAATGCTGTATGCGGGCTGTCTGGCAGGGGACAGATGGAAAAATGTGGTGACATTAGACGAAGCATATGTGTACCTTAGTGACTAACAAACCCCGTTCGATTTACTATCGCCCTAGAGACAAAAAAAGTATCAAAAATTGTATAAAGAATGTCAGGAAAGTTTCCCACGGGTTTCATGATCATCACTGGATCCTGCTACAATGCCAAGTTAACCATTCGCCGTGTCGCTGATAATGTGAAGATGAACTCGACATACTATCAGCAAGAGGTGTCCGACTCGTTGGCTGAATGGTCAGCGTACTGACCTTCGGTTCAGAAGGTCCCGGGTTCGATTCCTGGCCGGGTCGGGGATTTTAACCTTCATTGGTTAATTCCAATGGCCCGGCGGCTGGGTGTTTGTACTGTCCCCAATATCCCTGCAACTCACACATAACACTATCCTCCATCACAATAACACGCAGTTACCTACACATGGCAAATGCCGCCCGCCCTCATCGGAGGGTCTGCCTTATAAGGGCTGCACTCGGCTAGAAATAGCCACACGAAATTAAATTAAAATCAGCAAGAGGTTTAAACACCCATTTACAACACAGATATCCCGGCACTGTATGGGAGGGCGAAAAATCAGGTATGGGTACATCAAGACCAAGCATGCAGCCACACCTCTCGTTCGACTCGTCTGTTCTTTGTCGTGTACCGACCTCCCAGGGGCTCGAACCGGCGGACTGCCAGATGAACGGCAGTCGGGATTCCCAGCCAAGACTCGATCTCAAGGTGTCAAGGGAAACATGGTATTAGAATAATAATCATTGATATGAGACACCTTCTAGTATCGCGTAATTGTGTAGTAAGTATAAGTCTAAGTCAGATATAATAATGGAAAAGAAGAAGGAATGTTTCAAGAAGTTACATGTAGCAGAGAATCCTTAGTTAGGCAGAGAGCTTGGGAAATGCGCTTACGAAAACATGTTGACAAGAACGGAAGTTTACTTGTGTATCGACAGAGTTGGTATGTGAGTCGGGCGGCCGACGTCCGACAAAGGAACAAGGCAGGGAACAAGGCCAGTACAGCTGCACTTAAGAAAAACAAGGAAAGATCAGTGCAAAGTAAGACAGAAACAGTAGTGTCTAGAGAGCAGCACGTACTGTAATAATTATTTGAGGATAAGTAGTTGAGGGCGCCACCTAATAGATGAGTAGATTAGCAACGCCCATAAGACCCAACCCCTAAGGTAGTGGGAAGGGGTCGACCTTTCCTTCGAGGAGAAGAGATATAACCCTAAGCCAAGATGGCGCGGGGTTCTCTCCAGACCAGTAATTTGTGCTCTCAGGACGAGGCTCTTTGGAGCAGTCAATTGTGTCAGTAGGAAATACGTGCCTCAGAGCAGTATTTAGATATTTCGCGTAGCCGTAGGGTAGGCGCGTGAAACAAGCTCTCTCTTCAGATCATCGTATTCAAACTTGTAGATATATTGTATATAGTAGACTTAGTCGTCCTGGAAATAAAGGACAGTTAAGTTATTCATTCTTTCGTTTCGTGAGTTGCGGGACAGAGTCGCACCTACAATTACTTCCCTACTTTCCGCTCGGCAGGACAGGTAATACGTCAACATCCAACTGCCTGGTGACCAACCTACTAGAACGTCTCGCAGGACAGGTAGGTCACGACATCTTAGAGAGAATGAAGATGAAACTGGAATCCGTGCAATTCCTATTACTGACATTCCGATGAAGGCACCCGCTGGGTCACCCATGGACTTCTGTGTATTTGGTGCCTTAGGAAATAGACGTCCAAGCAGTGTCAATGAATAGCCTCTGGAAAGCCTGTCAGGAGGAATGGGATAAGATAGACATTCTAGTAATGCGAAAACGTCTGCTGCTGCTGCTTCGCTGAATAATTAGCATGTTGGCTTCGCTTCAGACAGCCTTTGTTTCGGCTCTTGACCAGGCCAAGGATTTGAACTGCGTATGGTTAAGTCCTTTAGCTCGGAGACTGGGTGTTTGTCCTCGTAAATTTTCCTTCATCTATATACAACACTACCAAACATCACAGAAACACGCAATAGTGATTACGTTCCTCCACGTAGGGTTGGTGTCAGGACGGGCGTCCGGCTGTAAAACTGGATAAGATCGGTATCAGATGCTAACCACAATAAATTGGGGAAAAGGACAGGAAGAGGAAGAAGAAAATTTAAATTTTCCATCAACCTACATTCAGAGTGAGCAAGCACACTTAAAAATGTTTCTGAAACACTCAGTGGAAGAGATGGATACTGATTTGTAACGAGAGGAAGCAGAAATGATTAATTTGTAAATGATTTTAAATGGTTAAATTCCTAACCGAGCAAGTTGGTTAGTTGCGCGGCTGTGAGCTTGCATTCGGGAGATAATGGGTTCAGACCCCATTGTCGGCAGCCCTGAAAATGGCTTTCCGTTTTCACAGCAGTCAAATGCTGGGACTGTGCCTTAATTAAGGCCACGTTCGCTTCCTACTCGTAGCCCTTTATTATCCCATCGTCGCTATAAGACCTACCTGGTTTGGAGCGACATAAAGCAAATGAGCAAATTATTCAGAATCATACTTTGCTTTTAATTTTGTGCATAATACTGAATCGAATTGGCGAGAGGAGATCGATTTGGCTAAATTTGACAAGAAGAAGAGATAGAATGATAGGACACATCTTAAGACACCCAGGAATTGTTCAGTTGGTTTTTGAAGGAAGTGTAGGTGGTAAGAACGGTAGGGGTAGACCAAGGTATGAATATGACAAGCAGATTAGAGCAGATGTAGGATGCAGTAGTTACGGGTAGAAATGAAAAGGTTAGCACAGGATAGGGTGGCATGGAGAGCTGCATCAAACCAGTCTATGGACTGATGACTCAAACAACAACAACATAGTGTATTATCTGCTCACTTTTTATCGATATATTTCAAATCAAATCAAAATCTCTTTATTTGCAAATGAGGTGTATACCTCGGTGGCAAATGGTACACTAAAATACATTATTGTCAAACACTAAATTTTAAATTAACAAGACACGAAGAAAATTTTCCTAGAATACAATATTATACAATTTACGCTAATAATTTGTTCTATTAAACACACACATCATCCTTAATAAAATTTATATTGTTTACAAAATTCTACTTATAATATCTTACAAACATAGTCAACTCATATACAGTATGTGAAATTACTTCTAATAATAGTATACAACTGGTATAAGATTAAAATTAACATTGAATTTATTTACATATTTATATTTTACCCATTTTGGAACCTAAGTAGCATAACGACCTGCTGCGTCTTAACCAGAGCCCCTTTTGCCACCACTTTTCAGAGTTCCTGAAGGGCCTTCACAGCTACCATAGCGGTCCCAGGGCCCTCAAAGTCCCCACTGTACTTCACCCCTACAGGCAGTCCCCTACTTGGGCTGTCCAAACTGCATAGACCAGGGGATGGAATTAATTTAATCACACACATTTTTTATTTACAATATCCTGCACTGGTCGAATGCCCTCTAACATTTCATTTATTTTCTCTGTTGTTGTTTATTCTCTTCTTGAATATCTGTACAGATTTTGGAAAAGGATCAAACACTACCCGTGGTAAACTGTTCCACTCCTTCACGCCCTTCCCAATGAATGAAAATTTACCCCAATCGCTTCTGCTAAAATTCCTTCTAATTTTGTACTTGTGGTCAGTTCTACCAATATAATTATTTTCCAACTGAAGCCTCTCACGGATATCTCTCCATGCTTCTTCTCCTGTATAGGCTCTATATAATCCTATAAGTCTAGTTTTCTCGCTTCTCTTACTTAAAGTTTCCCACCCAAGTTCCTTTAACATTTCTGATACACTACTCCTTCTCCTGAAATCCCCTGTTACAAACCTTGCTGCTTTCCTCTGCACACCATCTAGTTCTTTTATTAGGTATTCTTGGTGAGGATCCCAAACACTGCATATTCCAATAATGGACGAACCATACTTAAGTAACTTTTTTCTTTTAATTCTTTGTTGCATCCTTTAAGTAGCCTCATTATGACATGTAACGATCTGTATGCTTTCCCAACAATGTCATCAACATGACCCTTCCAGTGCAAATTACTTTCAAATCTCTTTTGGGATAACTACCTCATCCAAAGTATATTCAAATTCAGTTTTAAAGCTCCTGTTTGTAAATGTTGTAACAGTTGATTTGCTCCATTAATCTTCATATTATTTTCTTCAACCCATTGTTGGATACTTTCAAGGTCCCTTTGTAATTCTGAGCAATCCTCAATGTTATTTATTTCCCTATAAACAATTATGTCATCTGCATACAATCTTATTTTCGATGTTATATTGTTCCCTAAATCATTTGCATATATTAAGAAAAGTAACGGACCGATTATACTACCCTGTGCAATTCCCTTCCAAACTTCCGTCCGGGGTGAGGAGTAAGGAGGGAGCTCTCGCGGTACCAGTAGTACTGCCAACTGAATGAAAATGAAAACTGAATTGAATCGATAATATGATCGATCGATATGTATTTTGCTAAACCTTTGTTATCTTAAGCCAACAACTGTGTCACACACACATTATATAACATTTCTCGATGCGAATCTTATTCCTAGAGTGAATTCTATAGTTTAGCTTTGCTGTGTAAATAACAACAGTACTAGTACGTAAAGTGTACGCCAGATGTCGCACAGCGATGCATAAGCGATCCATAGTTTGTGTTTCAAAGGTTGGCAGTACGAATCTCGAAGATTGCCGAGGTCGACCAATTCAGCACTAGGGTGTAAATATATCCAGAAAAGGTGCGCAGATTATACCTTCCAATGGCGACCGATGAGAACGGTAATAATAATAGAACTAAATTCTACCAAATGAATTATAATTCATTGTACACACATTATTGGTGATCAGCACAACATTAATAATACGATGCATGTTTAGACTCATATCCTCTGGGGGATTTCAATCAATCAATCAATCAATCAATCAATCAATCAATCAATCAATCAATCAATCAATCAATCAATCAATCAATCAATCAATCAATCAACATTGATCTGCATTTAAGCGTAACGCCTAGGTGGCAGCTCCTCTATCAATTGTTTACCTAATCCTTTCTTAGATTATTTCAAAGAACTTTTCAATTTATCAAATATTCCCCTTAATAAATTGTTCCAATCCTTAATTTCTCTTCCTATAAATGAATATTTACCCCAATGTGTCCTCTTGAATTTCATCTTCATCTTCGTACTATGATCTTCCCTGCCTTTTAAAAGCTTCAATCAAGCTTATAAGTCTACTAATGTCAGTGCACGCCATCTCTCCACTGAAAGCTCGAAACATCCCACTTAGTCGAGCAGCTCATCTCCTTACTACCAAGTCTTCCCGGCTCATAGTTTGCAATATTTTCGTAACACTACTCTTTTGTCGAAAATCAACCAGAACAAATTGTATCAAATAATTCTGCTGTGGGTCCCATAAACTGAAACTATACTCTAATTGGGGTCATACCAGTGACTTACACGCTCTCTCCTTTACATCCTTACTACAAAGCTTAAATACTCCCATAACCATACGAAGAGATCTGCAACCTTTATTTACAACCTCGTTTATATGATTTCTCCAATGAAGATATTTCCTTATATTAACCCCTAATTACTTACAGTGATCTTCGTGACGTGCGTTCACCCCATCAACACAATAATTAAATCTGAGAGGACTTTTCCTCTTGGTGAAACTTACGACCTGACTTTTCATTCCGTTTAACATAATACCATTCATTGTCTGCTGTCAATCTCACAACATTGTCGAGATCTTTTTGCAGTCTCTCACAAATCTGTAATACATTTACTATCTTAAAAAAAGCCGTATCTTTGATTCAAGTTGTATACTCATATCATTTATACCGGGTGGTCCACCAGCCCCTAGCGATCCAGTTTGATGCATCCCTTAACATTTACTTCAATTCTGAAAGACATCGGTCCCTCTCCCTAACTGGGGTAATGTCCGGTTCCATGGCTAAATGGTTAGCGTGCTGGCCTTTGGTCACAAGTGTCCCGGGTTCGATTCCCGACAGGGTCGTGAATTTTAACCATCATTGGTTAATTTCGCTGGTACGGGGCTCATCCTCATCACGACGCGCAGGACGCCTACGGGAGTCGCATCGAAAGACCTGCATCTGGCGAGCCGAACATGTCCTCAGACACTCCCGGCACTGAAAGCCATACGCCATTTCATTTACTGGGGTAATATAACGAAATGTGTGTTTACGGGCTAGAAGACCGCAGGAATCGTGAGCACCACTATTAATTCATTATGGGTATCTCGAATGAACACGTAAAACGAGGACAGATACCCAGAACACATACTTTAAAACAGGAGGTGGACGCTCAGACCGGGAGCACGGTACTGTATCGGCTGGGAAGTGGGTGTCGTAGGTTAAGTGTCGCAGTAGCTCACATGGCTCGCACGCGGTAGGATGTGATAGTGGGCAGTGCTCGAAGGTTAGAAGGTTCAAAGGTTCAAGTGCAATGCAAATATTTTTTTAAAGCCAGTTGCCTGGGATGAGGCAAGGTTGTATACTTAATACCAATATTTTTCACAGACTGATTTGCTTATTTGGTCCTGAAAAGGGCCGTTGGTATGGAGCTGGGTTGATAGAGGCTAGGAAACATGTGACAGGATTTCAGTTATCCACGTCGTTTAACGCAGCACCGGCTCGAACTGACGAGAAATTGAAGGAACTTACTTGGAAATAGAATCTAGCAAACAAATCAGCTAAGAATAACATGATGGCCAAGTATAATTGGTTCATACAAATTTTAGTGAAAAATGGAAGAGTATGTATAGGTAGTTTAAGGCAGAAACAAGTTCCAAGAAGGACATTCCATGAATCATTACTGAACAAGGGGAGTGTGTATGCAAGGATCTTCAAAAGGCAGAAGTATTCAGTCAGCAGTATGTAAAGATTGTTGGTTACAAGGATAATGTTCAGATAGAGGAGGCGACTAATACTAAAGAAGTATTAAAATTTATCTATGATAGCAATGACATTTACAGTAAGATACAAAAGTTGAAAACTAGAAAAGCGACTGGAATTGAAAAGATTTCTGGCGATATACTAAAACAGAGCCTCTCAGAGTGCATGCACTGTGCACGGTGCAAGAGACGACTTCGCTTGGTTGACCAGAGTGCAGAACCCCACTCCTTGATTTGGAGCAATAGCACTGTCTCTCTCTTTCCCCACGCCTGTCTCGCTCGCTCCGCCTGTCCCCATCTTCCTCACTTGCTCCATAGCGCTCCAAATCCGAGTCGAGTTGAGCCGAGTAGCCCAGAGACGAAGCGTTGGTCCGAGCGTAGTCGAATGGGACCGATGCACTGTGCACAGAAACTCTGCGCCGCAATTTGCACGCGTGAGATTTTGGGCGTTTGAGAGGCCTTGTACTAAAGGCAATGGGTTGGGATATAGTACCATATTTGAAGTACTTATTTGATTGTTGTTTGTATGAAGGAGCTATACCGAATGAAAGGAGAGTTGCTATAGTAGCCCCTGTGTATAAAAGAAAGGGTGATAGACAAAAAGCTGAAAATTACAGGCCAGTCAGTTTGACATGCACTGCATGTAAGCTTTGGGAAAGCATTCTTTCTGATTATATTAGACATGTTTGTGAAATGAATAACTGGTTTGACAGAAGGCAGTTTGGGATTAGAAAAGGTTATTCCACTGAAGCTCAACTTGTAGGATTCCAGCAAGATTTAGCAGATATCCTGGATTCAAGAGGTCAAATGGACTGTATTGCGATTAACCTATCTAAGGCATTTCATAGGGTAGATCATGGAAGACTACTGGCAAAAATGAGTGCTATTGGACTAGAAAAAAAGAGTGACTGAATATCTCTAGAAAATAGAACTCAGAGAATTAGAGTAGGCGAAGCTTTATCTGACCCTGTAATAATTAAGAGGGGAATTCCTCAAGGCAGTATTATTGGACCTTTATGTTTTCTTATATATAGCAATGATATGTGTAAAGAAGTGGAATCAGAGATAAGACTGTTTGCAGATGATGTTATTCTGTACAGAGTAATAAATAAGTTACAAGATTGTGAGCAACTGCAAAATGACCTCGATAATGTTGTGAGATGGACAGTAGGCAAAGGTTAAAAGTCAGGTTGTGAGTTGTACAAATAAGAAAAATCCTCTCAGTTTTAATTGCTGCGTTGATGGGGCGAAGGTTCCTTTTGGGGATCATTTTAAGTACCTACTGTAGGTGTAAATATAAGGAAAGATCTTCATTGGGGTGATCACATAAATATGATTGTTAATAAAGGGTACAGATCTCTGCACATGATTATGTGGGTATTAGGGGTTGTAATAAGGATGTAAAGGAGAGGGCATATAAGTCTCTGGTAAGACCCCAACTAGGATATGGTTCCAGTTTATAGGACCCTCACCAGGATTACTTGACTCAAGAACTGGAAAAAATCCAAAGAAAAGCAGCTCGATTTGTTCTGGGTGATTTTCGAAAAAAGAGTAGTGTTACAAAAATGTTACAAAGTTTGGGCTAGGAAGACTTGGAAGAAAGGAGACGAGCTGCTCGACTAAGTATGTTCCGAACTGTCAGTGGAGAGATGGCGTGGAATGACATCAGTAGACGAATATGTTTGAGTGATGTCTTTAAAAGTAGGAAAGATCACAATATGAAGATAAAGCTGGAATCCAAGAGGACAAATTGGGGCAAATATTCGTTTATAGGTAAGGGAGTTAGGGATTGGATTAACTTACCAAGGGAGATGTTCAATAAATTTCCTATTTATGTGCGATCATTTAAGAAAAGGCTAGGAAAGCAACAGACAGGGTAACTGCCACCTGGCCGTCTGCCCTAAAAGCAGATCAGTAGTAGTTGAGCTCCGCGCGATGTTGTAAAGACCGTCTGGCCCGTTGCAACATATCTGGCGAAACGGATCGGCATGCCTCGGTGATGAGCTGTCTAAGGTGACAAGGACTGGCCGGCTCCTGTGCATACACCAGTTGTTTTACATGGCCCCACAGAAAAAAAAAATCCAGGGGCGTAACATCGGGCGATCTGGCGGGTCAGGAAAAGGTCCTCTCCTTCCTAACCATTTATCAGGATACGTCGCATTGAGATGGCTTCGGATGACCATCGCCGCGTGCGGTGGAGCTCCATCATGTTGAAACCACATGCTGTATTGGTCAAGGAGTGGCACAATTTCCAAAAACCGTGGTAGTTTATCTTGGAGAAACCGCAGATAGCGTTGGCTGGTCAGATGGCCCTCAAAGAAAGGGGGAGCGATGAGGTGATCACCCATAACTCCACACCATATATTCACGCCCTACTGTAGGCCTACCTGAAAAGCTGTCTGTTGAACCCAATGGGGATTACCAACACTCCAGTAATGCATATTATGGCGGTTAACTGTTCCCTTGTTGTGGAATCGTGCTTCGTCCGCAAATAAGAGAGTCGCTAGAATAGCAGGATCAATGTCCACATGCTGTAGGATCCATCGACAGAACGCCACCCGGGCATCGAAATCATGACGATAGAGCTCCTGGTGTAAGTGTAGATGGTACGGGTGAAACCGGTGGGTATGCAAAATCCGCATAAAAGATGCTAGGCTGATGATCGTCTCCTGTGCAGTGGCCCGAGTGCTAGTATGCGGGTTATGCCGGATAGCGTCAAACACGACCTCTTCGTTGTCGGCAGACGTCACGGGATGATATCGAAGAGGTCGTCTCCTTCCCAGGGATGCAGTATCCCGCAGGCGTCTTTCCACACTCCGAAATGTCATGCCAGTTGGCTATCGTCTATCCGGATAGCGTTCTTGGTACAGGCGTTATGCCTGGTATGCATTCTGTCTAGCTTCTCCATAAATAAGTAACATATCCACATACTCGTCGATGGAATACATCTAGAGGCATGTAATAAACGTTGTGTTGTGAAATGCTTCGAAGGAGGGGGAGTTCGCGCAGCTACATACCTACCTGCCATCGCATGTTGTTTTCGTTACAATGGGGCATAATTTGTTCTACCTGTGGTCTACGAAGCTTAGAACATGTACGACGTAGCTAACTGGCCACATACCGTCATCTCCTCATCCTCGCCCAACCCAGCACTAAACCAAATGCAGTGATTCGTACGGTCTTTTACAGGGTCAAATAAACAAATCAGTCCTTGAAAGCTATCAAGTATGCAACCTTACCACATCCCAGGCAACATACCGGCTGTTAAAACAATTCTTATGTGAGATTCGAACGTCCTACCTCGAGCACTGTCCACTATCACATATTTCCCCGCCTGCTTGCCATGTGAACAACTGCGACACTTGACCAATGGTGCCCACTTCCCATCCTATACAGTACCGTGCTCCCGGTCTGTGCGTCCACCTGCTGTTTTAAAGTACGTGTTCTGCGTATCTGTACTCGTTTAGCGGGTTCATTCGAGGTACCCAGAATGAAGTAATAGTTGGGCCCACGATTCCTGCTGTCTTCTAGCCCTAAACATACATCTCGTTATATTACCCCGGTTTAGGGAGAGGGACCGATGTCTTTCAGAATTGTAGTAAATGCGAAGGGATGCGTAAAACTGGATCGCAAGGGGCTGGTGGACCACCCGGTATACATAATAAGACGTAAAGGTGCAGTGATACTTCCCTTTGGAGAACCCTCTTAATTGTTACAGGATCAAATAATACTCCGTCTACTCTAATTATTTGAGTTATATTTTCTAGAAATTTAGCCACCCATTCAACCACTGTGTTGTGTAAATAGTGCTACTGTGAAACTTATAATTTAAAATCGTGAAGTTATCAACGTCCGCCTCTGTGGTGTAGTGGTTAGTGTTATTAGCTGCCACCCCCGGAGGCCCGGGTTCGATTCCCGGCTCTGCCACGAAATTTGAAAAGTGGTACGAGGGCTGGAACGGGGTCCACTCAGCCTCGGGAGGTCAACTGAGTAGAGGAGGGTTCGATTACCTCCTCACTCATCCTCGAAGCGGTTTTCCGTGGTTTCCCACTTCTCCTCCAGGCAAATGTCGGGATTGTACCTAACTTAAGGCCACGGCCGCTTCCTTCCCTCTTCCTTGTCTATCCATTCCGGTCTTCCCATCCCCTCACAAGGCCTCTGTTCAGCATAGCAGATGAAGAATCCCTGGACAAGGTACTGGTCCTCCTCCCCAGTTGTATCCCCGACCCAAACGTCTCAAGTTCCAGGACGCTGCCCTTGTGGCGGTAGAGGTGGAATCCCTCGCTGAGTCCGAAGGAAAAGCCAACCCTGGATGGTAAACAGATTAAGAAGTTATCAACTTTCTTTCTGAATCTCCTTACCCTCCAGGGTTGGTGTAAACGTTTTCTTCCGTGGTTTCCCACTTCTCCTCCAGGCAAATGCTCGGATGGTACCTAACTTAAGGCCACGGCCGCTTTCTTCCCTCTTCCTCGTCTATCCCTTCCAATTTCCCCCCCCCCCCCCCGCAAGGCCCCTGTTCAGCATGGCAGGTGAGGCCGCCTGGGCGAGATATTGGTCATCCTTCCCAGTTGTATCCCCGACCCAGAGTCTGAAGCTCCAGGACACTGCCCTTGACGCGGTAGAGGTGGAATCCCTCGCTGAGTCCGAGGGAAAAACCAACCCTGGAGAGTAAACATATTATAAAGAAGAAGAAAGAAAGATAATACACAATTGAATCGATTATTTCAGAAACCAGTCAAGCGCCAAGTCTGTCATGTTTGGGAAAATGAAAAAAAAAAACTGTCTAGCAACAGACAAAATGTTATGATAGGGGTTTTAATATTTTAGCTTGAAAGTATTTATATATATATGCTATTTGATTTACGTCGCACTGACACAGATACGTCTTATGGTGACGATGGGATAGGAAAGGCCTAGGAATTGGAAGGGAGCGGCCGTGGCCTTAATTAAGGTACAGCCCCGGCATTTGCCTGGTGTGAAAATGGGAAACCACGGAAAACCATCTTCAGGGATGCCGACAGTGGGGCTCGAACCCACTATCTCCCGATTACTGGATACTGGCCGCACTTAAGCGACTGCAGCTATCGAGCTCGGTAAAAGTATTATACCATTTAATACTTTATATCTAAGGAAAGCTATTTTGTGCTTATTAACTTTGCTGTAAAAAAATCCGAAACATTTTCCACTTAACTGGTTTCTGAAATAAACGAGTGTTGCAAACATATTTTTGTGGGATAATTCTTGAATTTTGAAAGGATTTTGTCATAAACTCCATATTTGTGTAAACAGAAAATATTTGAATAGGTTTAGACTACAAATATAATTATTAAAATGATGAAATCAGCAATGAATGCCTGTTTATTATGACAGGAGGTAATTAATCCTCATAAACGAACTCCACACCATATTCTGTCCCTGCAGTAGGCCATTGTAAAATGCTGTCCTAAAACTGTTCATATCCTATCATGTAAGGTTTTAAGGCATTTAGGTCACGTATCTTCTTGATATTGATGGGCACATAAAACAAACAATACCAAAGAATAATGTAGGGCTCAGACCAGTTATTTCCTTTCCTGAGTAAGAAAGATAACCTTCTCCTTTTATCCTAGCATTTCGAATAATATTACGCGTGTGAGTCTACCACTCCTCATTTCCTTTTTGATGCAGGTTCATCTTCTGAACATTCAGACATATCACTACTATTATAAAAACACTGCACTAAACAAAAGAAACACTTTTTCAATCAGTTGTTCAGAAAACTACGAATATGCCATTACCGAGCTCGATAGCTGCAGTCGCTTAAGTGCGGCCAGTATCCAGTAATCGGGAGATAGTGGGTTCGAGTCCCACTGTCGGCAGCCTTGAAGATGGTTTTCCGTGCTTTCCCATTTTCACACCAGGCAAATGCCGGGGCTGTACCATAATTAAGGCCACGGCCGCTTCCTTCCAACTCCTAGGCCTTTCCTATCCCATCGTCGCCATAAGACCTATCTGTGTCAGTGCGACGTTAAGCAAATAACAACAACAACAACGAATATGCCATTCAAGAAACACAACAATAACAATATAAACAGCTGAACAGCTGGCTGTTCTGGATTCAGAACAGCAGCGCCAACCGGCAAGGTGCGGCACATCACAAAATGTACCAGCAGTTTACTGCAGAAACCAGCCAAGTGGTGTCACTTAACTGGTTTCTGAACTAAATACGAAATTCAGCGTAATGCCTGACCACTATAGGAGGACATTTCTTGACTGGTTTCAGCACCAAAATGTGCGTATACCCTCCTAGTAACATATTCTGCAATTAACTCATCTTTTCTTTTTTTGGCACTTGACTGCTTTCTGAAATAATCGATTCAATTCTTGTAAAATATTAAAGTGGAATGGAATGAAATCAAATTGTCTTGGTTTATTAATTGTTCACAATCTATGATTACCTCTCTGCTGGCAAGCTTCAACTGGCTACGACAACGGATCGTTTCACTCGCTGTACTGGCGTAGATAGCGCCAGCTCGAGCGTGATAAAATGCGAATTTCAAACGCTCCAGCACTGAGCAATGATGATGAAATGACGGGCTATCTGGCGCTAGCTCGCGCGGGTAGGCTCATGTAACCGCAGCCTTCACCCGCTATGTAACACATTGACGTCACCATGATTCCAGATCCTTGTAGAGTGTGTTTTCTCGTGTGCTGTTTCTGAGTGCTTCGATAAATCGGGGTATAAGTACCCTTCGGTGAGACACACTAAACCAGTCCGCTTTGATACATCGGTGGTAGCTGGAGAACGGGACTGAGTATTATTCCTCAGTTGGCGGGTATCTTTATTCTAGAACACCTATAACATATTTTTTCCATATGGTGAGTTAAGGGGAAAGAATATTATGTAGTGATGGGCGAATGATACTCAAGTTCGGGTGGGTTCGACCTGGACCAGTACGATACATAGGTTCGATAAGGTATCGAACCTGTTCGAACTGTCTGGCAACCCCACACATAGACTATGAGGAGGAGCGCTGACGGCTCAGATGATATTTTCTGGAGCCTTTCTCTCGCACACTGTGTGGACGAACGTACCAGTTGCATTAGACTATTACACTCAGAACATTTATTCGTGTGTTGTGTTTAACACAATGTTCTCTACACAGGGAAAGAGAATTTGTTTATTAAGAGTCTGTCTTTTAATACGAACAATATACTGGTAAAAACAATTGTATCGTAAGTTATTTATTTCCTTAATATTTCGGTTTAACTTTGCATTTTACAATCTGTCTCCTCTTCAGAAATTTTCTTTACAACTTGTATCATGTTTTGCAGGCTTAATGTTAATGTTGTTAATCATTACATTCAAGTAACGGTAGTTACAATTATCATGTTTTCCGTTAGCTACTGCACCTGTCCCGGGCTCGGCAGGGCATTGATTTTAAAACTTAGTTTCACTAATAAATATCTGGATAGAAATCTTCTGGATGAGAAACTTCGGAAATCATCCCGGGCATCGAAGTCCCATCTTCCCTACGTTCACTGGCACAACGGCTAAGCTCAAGAGCATACGGGTCAATGGTCTGTTCGCAAATAAGTGGGCACTTAACCTAAATATATTGAAAGTAGGATGCTCTGTATTAAAAGAGGAAAACACTATCCTATGGAATAAGACAAATGTTTGTTCCCAATTCAAAACATAAATTTAATAAACTGATGGAGTCAAAGGAAAATCGATACACACGAGAAAATGCCATATTATTAAACACAAAAAAGAAAATCAATTATATGGGAAATGCCGTTAACGTCCATGTCAGTCTATCTTAGTTTCTGAATATCATTTTGGCATTCCCAAATCAGCTTATATTAACACTGGGCACACATGTCTTGCACTTCATAATAAATAGGGGTATGTCCCTTTACCTAACACCGGTACCCGCTGGTATCCGTTATATTACTACCTAACAACACATACATTATACATACAGAGATGGCATTTCTCGTCAAGAAACAACACTATTTGACAACATTCATCATGGCCTAGAGATATTTTTATAAGCTACAATTTCGCATATTTTCATAACCATGAAAATTGTGTCGTCGCTCGTCGCAAATAAGATCAACTTGATTACATTAATTATATATTATTTATCGCATATACGCGTTTCTTCGGGGTACTATCGTATCCTACTACCTTACAGAGTGGACCCATATAACGTTATATTGCCTGTCAAATTCACTTCAGAAACACCAGCACCGCATCCATCATCACCAGATAGCTCACTATTTGTATCATGGTCAGTAACCTGAAGATTGTCAGTTTCGCCTTCATCATCACTTTGTGGCTGCTGTCTGGAAGCATCTTCTGCTGTCTCATCAACTTCTTCCAATAGGCATCCTACTGCTTTGTCTCTGTCTTTCACAAATGCAGTTATTCTTTAACTTCCTTCCTTTTCAACACTCTCTATCAATAATCGGATTATTTCCTCTTCAGCAGGATCCATATTGAGATGTATATGCACACGAAACTAAACGAATCTAGTAAAACACAGCCGGGTGCGTACTGGTCACAATGACCGAGACACAAGTTACACCAACGGGCGCATCGGTGTAAAAGACCGCAGACTGACTCGAACATCTATCTTTCTGTCTACAGGGTGTCTGACGAGGGGCCACCCTATCAGGGAGCTAGACGATCCCTTGGGGAGATAGTCTGGAGGAGGCGTGGCATAGCTGACCTTCAGACAGATTCCCTGACCAAAACTTTTAGAGGTCGGTCGTTTAGACCGCTACGCGCCCGATTAAGGGTTAAAGCTCGGTCTCTGCACCCTCCTGTCCTACATTCTGAAGGGGCCATAAATCTCTTCCTCTCTACACCAGCCTGCTACCAGCTGAGAGGGATACTTTCACTTAGTAACGAGACGTAAGTATAGTCCGCACACTTTATGTTGGTGCATTTGTGTACGGGGGTGAGGAGTAAGGAGGGAGGTGACCCGGTATCGATAGTGCTACCAACCGAAGGAAAATGAAATCTGAATTGAATCGAGAATATGATCGATCGATACGAAGTTTCTAAACCGTTATCATCTTAAGCCAACAACTATGTCACATACACATTATATAACATTATAAAACATTTCTGGATGCGAATCTTGTTCCTAGCATGAATTCTATACTTTGGCTTTGTTGTGTAAACAACAACAGTACTAGTACGTAAAGTGTACGCCAGATGTCGCACAACGATGCGTAAGCGATTCATAGTTTGTGTTTCAAAGGTTGCCAGTACGAATCTCGAAGATCGCCGAGGTCGACCGATTCAGTACTAGGGTGTAAATGCACCAACATAAGGTGTGCGGATAATATGTATAGTCCGCGCACCTTTTAGCGATATATTTTTCGTACGGGATGAGGAGTAAAGAGGGAGATCTCCCGGTTCCGGTAATACCGCCAACTCAATGGAAATGAAATCTGAATTGAATCGATAATATGATCGATCGATATGAATTTTCTAAACCGTTATTATCTTAAGCCAACAACTATGTCACATATACATTATATAACATTATATAATATTTCTCGATGCGAATCTTGTTCCTAGCATGAATTCTATAGTTTGGCTTTGCTGTGTAAACAAGAATAGTACTAATACGTAAAGTGTACGCCAGATGTCGCACAGCGATGCGTAAGCGGTTCATAGTTTTTGTTTCAAAGGTTGCCAATACAAATCTCGAAGATACCCGAGGTCGACCAATTCAGCACTAGGGTGTCCATGTATCGCTAAAAGGTGCGCGTACTATATTTCTCAATTCAGTTCTCTCATAATTCTGCAAGCAGCTAATCATTCATGCCTATCTTCAATAACATTTATCAATGTTTCGACCATATACAATCCTGTTCCTCCCATCACTATGGTTATTATTATTATTATTATTATTATTATTATTATTCACTCTGTCATCTTAACATTTTCACACATATCGTTTCACCCTTCATTTTACACACGTGTATCTCATGCCCACGTTATATACGCAGTAAGATGACCCTAAGTCGACAGGTAATTTAATCAGCATAGCATTCACGCACGTAATTATATAAATCATGATTACACCTCGAGCCATTATCTCCTTCTTCCAGTTGTCAGCATCCTTAACATTTAAAGGGGAATAGCTGGACACATGCATCAAATCGTGAAGCACTGAAATAATATACGTTTGGAAATTTATGAAGATCCATCTCAATTAATTAAACTTGGAATGAATTATAAAGTCTGCTGAAGTATCAATTCCACCCTTAAAAGTGCTTCACTCAAGCACAAACACTATGGGGCTTTAGATACTAACGCATGCAAAAATTTCCGGAATAAATTCGTGATTATCCATAATCTATCTATATATATATATAAAATAACTTGTCCTGACTGACTGACTGACTGACTGACTGACTGACTGACTGACTGACTGACTGACTGACTGACTGACTGATTCATCATCGCCGAGCCAAAACTACTGGACATAAAGAAATGAAATTTTGGGGATACATTCATATTAAGATGTAGGTGCTCGCTAAGAGAGGATTTTTGGATATTCCGTCGCTAAGGGGGTGAAAAGGGGGGTGAAATTTTAAAATTAGTGTATCTATATCTCAAAACTTTAAAAGTTTACAGATGTAAAAATTGGTATTTAGAATCTTCTTTAAAAATAAGGAAACACGTATTTTTTTGTTTTCAGAAAATCCCAATAGGAGGGGTGAAAAAGGGTGAAAATGGGGAAAAATGGGTTGAATGCCTTTAATCAGGATACCGGTACTTATATCTCAGAAACTGAAGATATTACAGACCTGAAAATTGGTACTTTTGATCTCCTTTAAAAATAAAGAAACACGTATTTTTCTGTTTTTGGAAAATCCAATTAATGGGATGGTGAAAAGGGGGTGAATTTTTAAAATGAATGAATCTATATCTCCAAACTTTTAAAGTATTCAGATGTAAAAATTGGTATTTAGAATCTTCATTAAAAATAAAAAATACGTATTTTTTTGTTTTCAGAAAATCGCAATAGGAGTGAAAAGGGGTGAAAAAGGGATTGAATGCCTTTAATGAGGCTACTTATATCTCACAACCTGAAGATATTACAGACCTGAAAATTGGTGTTTGGGATCTTCTTTAAAAATAAAGAAACACGTACTTTTTTGTTTGTGGAAATTCCATAATGGGGGGGAGTGAAAAGGGGGTGATTTTTTAAAATGAGTGTATCTATATCTCAAAACTTTTAAAGTTTATAGATGTAAAAATTGGTATTTAGAATCTCCTTTAATAATAAAGAAACACATATTATTTTGTTTTCTGAAAATCCCAATAGGAAGGGTGGAAAAGGGTGAATAATGGCTCGAATGCCTTTATTGAGTCTACTTATATTTCAGAACCTGAAGATATTACAGACCTGAACATTTATATTTTGGATCTACTTTAAAGGTAAAGAAACACGTATTTTTTCGTTTTTTGAAAATCCAAATAATGGGGGGGGGGTGAAAAGGGGGGTAAATTTTTTAAAATGAGTGTATCTATATCTCAAAACTTTTAAAGGTTATAGATGTGAAAATTGGTATTTAGAATCTCCTTTAAAAATATAGAGACACGTATATTTTGTTTTCGGAAAATCCTAATAGGAAGGGTGGAAAAGGTTGAAAAATGGGTCGAATGCATTTCATGAGTCTACAGTACTTATATTTCAGAACCTGAAGATATTACAGACCTGAAAATTGATGTTTGGGATCTTCTTTAAAAATAAAGAAACACGTACTTTTTTGTTTGTGGAAAATCCATAATGGGGGGGAGTGAAAAGGGGGTGATTTTTTAAAATGAGTGTATCTATATCTCAAAACTTTTAAAGTTTATAGATGTAAAAATTGGTATTTAGAATCTCCTTTAATAATAAAGGAACACGTATTTTTTGTTTCCTGTAAATCCTAATAGGAGGGGTGTAAAAGGGTGAAAAATGGGTTGAATGCCTTTAATGAGGATACATATATCTCAGAAACGAAGGATATTACAGAACTGAAAATTTGTATATGGGATCTCCTTTAAAAATAAATAAACGCGTTTTTTAGTTTTTGGAAAATCCAACTAATGGCGGTTAAACAGGAGTGACAAATTGGGGTGAATTTTTTGAAAGACTATATCTACAGATTATCTTGGAAACGTAAAATGTTACAGACGTAAAAAGTGGGTGTTTGGAATCTCCTGTAAATGTAAAGAAATAGAGGTGATTTGTTTTTGGAAACTCCACTTAAGGGGAAATCAAAAGGGGTGAAATTTTAAAATGAGAATTTTTACAGTATATCTAAAAAAAACTTAACATGTTACAGAAGTGAAAAATGGTATCTTTTATCTCTATTAAACATAAAGAAACGTGTATTTTTAGTTTTCGGAAATACCACTTGGGTGGAGGGGGGGTCAAAGTGACTGAAAATGGTGTTGAATTCTTTTAATTAGGCTACTGATATCTCAAAAATGAAGATGTTACAGACGTGAAATTTGATATTTGCAATCTGCTTTAAAAGTAAAGAAACACGTATTCTCGGAAAATTAAATGAAGGGTTGGGGGGGAGGCGGTGGAAGAATTAAAAAATTAATTGTCTTGATTGTATGAGAATACATACATCTAATAAAAACTAAAGTTGTTACAGGCGTGAAAATTCGTATTTGGATCTCCTTTAAAAACAAAGAAAAACGCGTTTTGGGGGGAAACCATCTTGGAGGGCGGGAGTGTAAAGGAGATGAATTCCTTTCATGAGGACACATAAATCAAAAACTGAAGAAGTTAGAGTCGTGATAATTGGTGTTTAGAGGATCCTTTACTATTAAAGAAACAAGTATTTTTTGCGGGAAAATTCACTTGGGGGGGGGGAGTAGTGTGAAATGAAGTGAAGAAAGTAAATTATTTTTATGGGGATACTTATATCTCAAAACTGAAGGTAATAGACGTGAACATTGGTGTTTGGAATCTCCCTTAAACATATAGAAACAAGCCTTCTTTTAATTTTTTTTGGGGGGGAGGGGGTGGTAAATAATCTTAACGGCGGTAGGGTGTAGAAGGAGGTGAGACCAATTGATTTTACTGTTATTAATGTACTTATAATGATCCTCCGTTGCTCAGGCAGCAGCGCGCCGGCCTCTCCCAACTGGGTTCCGTGGTTCAAATCCCGGTCACTCCATGTGACATTCGTGCTGGACAAAACGGAGGCAACCGGGCGAGTTGGCCGTGCGCGTAGAGGCGCGCGGCTGTGAGCTTGCATCCGGGAGATAGTAGGTTCGAATCCCACTATCGGCAGCCCTGAAGATGGTTTTCCGTGGTTTCCCATTTTCACACCAGGCAAATGCTGGGGCTGTACCTTAATTAAGGCCACGGCCGCTTCCTTCCAACTCCTAGGCCTTTCCTATCCCATCGTCGCCATAAGACCTATCTGTGTCGGTGCGACGTAAAGCCCCTAGCAAAAAAAAAAACGGAGGCGGGACAGGTTTTTCTCCGGATACTCCGGTTTTCCGGTCATCAGCCATTCCAGCAACACATAATAATAATAATAATAATAATAATAATAATAATAATAATAATAATAATAATAATGTTCCGGACCGTCATCAAATGTGCGGACCGCGCTGGAAACGGCCAATGGACGGGTAATGACTAAGAATGCAGTCCAACCGCCGGTTCAGTGCCGCCAAGGCACCCAATATAACACCACGCCGGATCTCCTGAAGGATTTTATACATATTAAAAACAATTATAGGAAAAGATTGCGAAGATTTACGTACACAACTGACCGGGAAGAATACCTGAGCCTAGCCCGGGAAGTACGAACTCAATTGCTGGAAAGGAAGATTGTAAAATGGGAGGAAACGTGCCGTAAAATAAGAGAAAACGAGTCAGATCGGGAATTTTGGTGGATTCTCGCAGAAAACGAGTCAGATCGCGAATTTCGGCGGATTATATATCTAAAACAATAAGCATTCAATTATAAATTACAGTATAATACCGTAGCGAAGCACGGGTATCTTGCTAGTATATACAGGGTGTTAGGTGTATACGTGCAGATATTAAGCTAGTCGGCAAAGAAAAAGACATCTCACAATATATGCTATGTACTTTTTATCTTGTCCTATTAGTTTGCCCATAACTGAGCCAAATATTTCAGGACCTAATGTGTTTTGAACGGCCGTAGCAGGATATGCCGGTTACGTCATTCTGTCCACGCGTAGTGGAAGTACAGTAGCAGAGTCTAGGGCTTGTTGAACCTGTTTCTTATCGCAGGCCAACACATGTTGTTGTGCACTTCCCCTAAAGGCTTGGCAAGTAGGAGAGTATGACTCACGTGCCAGGCCACTTGCTGTACTCGAAAACCGGTTTAGGGTACTCTGTGTGAAATGTACACAGGATCCTTACAGTGGCCTCGAAGATACGCACCAGCACATACGTGCGAATAAAGTATTGTGTAGTTGTGTGTGATTTATAAGACGTCAATGGCATTACTCAGTGATCAAAACTGATAAAATGAAAGGAAATAGATAATATGTAAATGAAAAATGAGCGCAACATTTCTGTGCTGTTATTGCGACAGTCTACGATGAATTTCTGACAATAGACAATGCGAGTTGTCTATACTTATTCATAAACATTTCAGGTCAATGAAAGGACGGTGGACACTGAAAGAAAAGGCTGTAAGTATTCAGTCATATTGTTATTAATGAGACAGATTTCAAAAACCGTAGTTGCAACCATGCGTGAACATTGCTCGAAGGAAAAAATAGCTACTGTGGATTTTGCTAGATGCTTTACGTCGCACCGATACAAATAGGTCTTATGGCGACGATGGGACAGGAAAGGGCTAGGAGTGGGAAGGAAGCGGCCGTGGCCTTAATTAAGGTACAGCCCCAGCATTTGCCTGGTGTGAAAATGGGAAACCACGGAAAATCATCCTCAGGGCCGCCGACAGTGGGGTTCGAACCTGCTATCTCCCGAATACTGGATACTGGCCGCAGTTAAGCGACTGCAGCTATCGAGCTCGGTCTACTGTGGAATTGCAGCCGGGCATTTCTAATAGAAGGCTTATTCTTCTTTTCCTAATCTGTTTACCTTCCAGGGTTGGTTTTCCCTCGGACTCAGCGAGGGAACCCACCTCTACCGTCTGAAGGGCAGTGTCCTGGAGCGTGAGACATTGGGTCGGGGGATACAACTGGGGAGAATGACCAGTACCTCACCCAGGCGGCCTCACCTTCTATGCTGAACAGGGGTCTTGTGTAGGCCTTGCGGGGGAATGGGGAGATTGGACGGGATAGACAAGGAAGAGGGAAGGAAGCGGCCGTGGCCTTAAGTTAGGTACCATCCCGGCATTTGCCTGGAGAAGTGCGAAACTACGGGAAACCACTTTCAGGATGGCTGAGGTGGGAATCGAACCACCTCTACCCATTTGACCTCCCGAGGCTTAGTGGACCCCGTTTCAGCCCTCGTACCACTTTTCAAATTTCGTGGCGGAGCTGGGAATGGAACACGGGCCTCCGGGGGTTGGCAGCTAATCACACTAACCACTGTACCACAGAGTTGGACAGAAGGCTAATTACTGGACAGTAAGTGCCGATAGGTAATGTAACGGACCCGTTTAATTAAAACTTCCGTAATAATAATGTTACTACTACTACTACTACTACTACTAATATCTTTACGTTCCACTTACTAATTTTCACGGTTTTCGAAGACGCTGAATTGCCAGAATTTTATAGAGCAGTACTTTTTTAAATGCAAGTAAATCCACAGACACGAGACTGGCGTATTTCAGCACCTTCAAATACCACCGAACGGAGCCGCCATCGAACCTGCCAAGGTGGGATCAGAAGACCAGCGCTCTATCGTCCGAGCTACGCAGACCGACATTGGAGCTTAGAGTAAGTTGATCGTGCGGTTAGGGGCGCGCAGCTGTGAGCTTGTATTCTGGTGATAGTGGGTTCGAACTCCACTGTCGGTAGCCGGGAAGATGGTTTTCCGTAGTTTCCCATTTTCACATCAGGGAAATGCTGGAACTGTACCTTTATTAGACTTCGAACGCTTCCTTCCCACTTGTATCCCTTTTCTCTCCCATCGTCGCCGTAAGACCTATTTGTGTCGGTGCGACGTAAAACAATTTGTAAGTACATGCTTCGGAAATTTCGGAGACATGTCTGCAATTATAATATTAATAATAATTCGGACCTGTTAAAAGTTCACTATTTTCTTTAGTGTTTTCTGACAGATTACGAGCTACGAAGTTTGAGTGGGGCGATTAACTTTTTTCATAATAGTCAGTAATAATAGACTAACACAGTTTTTATAATAATATTGTTAGTGGCTTTTCGACAGATGCAAGCTAATCGCACGGCCAGCTCGCCCAATAATAATAATAATAATAATAATAATAATAATAATAATAATAATAATAATAATAATAATAATAATAATAATAATAATAATAATAATAATAAATCTTCACGTGCCAATGGAGACGCGCGGTGTCGGAATTTTGCCCACAGGTATTCTTTAACGTGCCCGTAAATCTACCGATCAGAAGCGGTCGTATTTGAGCACCTTCAAATACCAGCGGACTGAGCCAGGATCCAGCCTGCTAAGTTCATGAAACCAGTGCTTGAACCGTCTGAGCCACTCAGCCTGGCAACGTTTATTTTGATACGTTGAATAGGCACTGCAAAATCAGCAGTAAGCTAGAAGGTTCTCATTTACATTTAAACATGTTCTCTTCAGTTGTAAGCACGAAAGGAAGGTACGTTTAATTAATTTATGTTTATAACATGTCCCGTACTGGTATGAAGTAAAACGTTCGATGTGTTTTGACATTTCAATTCCGACACTACTCACATTGAAATTCTATCCCATGCATTCTTTCGTTGACGTAATAAACTTTATTTACGTACACGTCAACACGGGTTGTTTCTGCATACGGCGAGTTGGACTCCCAAAAGACCATGATATTGAAATCGCACTGTGGGAGCAGTTCGACAAAAGCACTAGACCTGTCACATGCCGGTTGTCTGTTGTTCCTAGCGATGGAAATGTGGCTGGACGGGTTCCCCACCCCTATATGAAACCGGTCTGTCTGACCTTGACCTGAATAACAGCTGTCAGAGATGCGAATCATCGTCCGTACTAGTACGCGAGTTACTTCGTAGTAGTAGTAGTAGTAGTAGTAGCATCAGTAGTAGTATTTGAATAATGCCAGTGTATGAATACCACGAATACCATTATTTGCTGCTAGTGTATCGTGTGGCAGAACAGAACACGGGTCGCCCTTCATGAATCTATCGGGAAAGGCTTCCAGCAATTTATATTTTGTTTCTTATTCCCTACGAGTTAAAACAGAGGACACTTTGCGTTTTTAAGGGCCGATTACATTAAGACAGCAATCATCATCATCATCGTCGTCGTCGTCGTCACGTACAAATATTTAATAAAATAATCGTTTTATATTCATCATTACTGAAATAGGAACTATAAGTTAACATTTAACTTAAGAAGATTGCCTAGAGTGTTTTGTTAATTTACAAAAGAAAGTTTAACATTTCTTTTAATGCAATCTGTATGTTTTTGTTTTCTAAACTGTTGTACTGTAATGTTTAACATAGGTACATTATGTTGTTCACAGGCGTTTCGTGTACGTTCGTAAATCCGTACTTTTCTATTCGAGATAGTCTTGTTACCGTCCATCTGGAATTACGGAGCCCGTACTGTATGTTAGTTCATTATTTTTCTACAACAGTGTGTTACGAATGCGACTGTAGTTCCCGCGACCACGCCACTCTTATGTCTGTGTCACTAATGTGCACTTTGTTCAGCTGTGTGCTGCTTGACTATGTGGCTCTCGTTACCTTCTTCTTCCTCTTCTTCTACTGCAGCCTTATGTCTTAACAGGTATACTGTATTCTACCGACATCATCTCAACACGCAGTAGCGTAATCTGCTGCGATTTACCGAGCTCGAAAGCTGCAGTCGCTTAAGTCCGACTCCATGGCTAAATGGTTAGCGTGCTGGCCTTTGGTCACAGGGGTACCGTGTTCGATTCCCGGGAGGGTCGGAAATTTAACCTTAATTGGTTAAATTTGCTGACACGGGAACTGGGTGTATGTACCATCTTCATCATCATTTCATCCTCATCACGACGCGCAGGTCGCCTACGGGAGTCAAATCAAAAGACCTGCAGCTGGCGAGCCGAACTTGTCCTCGGACACCCCCGGCACTAAAAGCCACACGACATTTCATTTCAGTGTGGCCAGTATCCATTATTCGGGAGATAGTGGGTTCGAACCCCACTCTCGGCAGCCCAGAAGATGGTTTTCCGTGGTTTCCCATTCTCACATCAGGCAAATGGTGGTGCTGTACCTTAATTAAGGCCACGGCCGCTAACTTCCCTGTCCTAGCCCGTTCCAGTCCCATCGTCGCCATAAGGCCTATCTGTGAAGGTGCGACGTAAAGCCAATAGCTGCTGCGATTTGTTATTAGCACCATCAAAATAAAATGTAATCTAGTTGTGGCGGAATCTTCTTAGATATGTTCGACATCTGTGGATTGTGTATAATTTGATAACTCATCTGTACTCATGAAAGCGACCGTCGGCCTGGCGTTCAGGTTAATAGCTACATGTCTCTAACGTGTAACCTTGTTTATGTTTCTTATATTTGTTGATGTGTATGTTTGATGTTTAAACACAATACGAGATTACAGCTGACTCATCCCCACGAGCTTGACCTGGTTCTCGTTTTACGCATAGTAATCTGTAGGTAACTACTGCGACCGATGCTAACTCACGTGACATACACTTCATCTTGTTTCCTCTTAAACCACACATATTTTACTATTTTCTTCCACGTATTTCAGCTTTGAATGACATAATAATAATAATAATAATAATAATAATAATAATAATAATAATAATAATGATAATAATAACGTTAAGTGCTTTACGTCCCACTAACTATTTCTACGGTTTTCTGAGACGCTGAGGTGCCCGAATTTAGTCCCGCACGAGTTCTTTTTATGTACCAGAAAATCTGCCGACACGAGGCTGACCTACAGTATTTGAGCACCTTCAAATACCACCGGACTGGGCCAGGTTCGAACCTGTAAAGTTGGAGTCAAAAGGCCTGCACCTCAACCGTCTGAGCAACTCAGCCCGGAAGGAGGCACGAAATGTAAGTACGTTTAATTTATTTAGTTGTATAACATGTCCAATATTCCTTTAAAACTAAACGTTCGATGTGTTTCGATAATTCAATTCCGATGCTTCTCATTTGGGCATCCCATGACTGCTTTCGTTGGCGTAAGGACCTGCCATCTTTCTTCTACCTTTACGCAATGCACAACGGGGATCTACTGTATTTCACGTCCCGGCGCGCCTATCCCAACCAAAAATTATATCACACGCTCGTACAGGTCCCGCACCGATTCAGGTTTTCAGGTCATTTTCATACTCACAAGACCACGGGGCTGATGACGACACATATCCCAATCCCTTAAAGGACATAACAGCAAATGAACAAGTATTAACGCTGAGAATTCGGTACATTTCCAGGGTCCGAAACCGATGACCAGGGTCGTCTGAAGCACCTAAGACAGAAACCGAATACTGACAACTACGAAACCAGTCTGGCGAGAAGGTAACGTAACAAGGCATACGCTACTGTAGTAGCCACCTTCAGCTGTTATCGTAGCTCAGTTGCTCTTAAACATAAAACCAGTTTGACGAGTATGTTACATAACATCTCGTGCATTGCATAGGTGGTGTTCAGCTGTTGCACGTAAACATAAACAGAAACCAGTTTGGCACGCATGGCGCGTGACTCGCCTGTTCTCAAAGGGAAGCTATTCATTCACAAGAACAAGGCATACTACCTATTCTAAAAACATTGTATCTCTTTGCTCTCGAAAATAACTTCCGAGAATTACTAAAAGTTTGATATATAGTGGTTCGTCACATCGTTCTCTATTGCTAGAAGAAATATCTGCAGGTATACACCTAACACCCTGTATATATATAAAGTAGCTTGTCCTGACTGACTGACTGACTGACTGATTCATCATCGCCGAGCCAAAACTACTGGACATAAAGAAATGAAATTTTGGGCATAGATTTATATTAAGATGTAGGTGCTCGCTAAGAGAGGATTTTTGGATATTCCGTCGCTAAGGGGGTGAAAAGGGGGGTGAAATTTTAAAATGAGTGTGTCTATATCTCAAAACTTTAAAAGTTTACAGATGTGAAAATTGGTATTTAGAATCTTCTTTAAAAATAAGGAAACACATATTTTTTTGTTTTCAGACAATCCAAATAGGAGGGGTGAAAAAGGGGTTGAATGCCTTTAATCCGGATACGCTACTTATATCTCAGAAACTGAAGATATTACAGACCTGATAATTGGTACTTTTGATCTCTTTTAAAAATAAAGAAACACGTATTTTTTTGTTTTTGGAAAATCCAATTAATGGGAGGGTGAAAAGGGGGTGAATTTTTAAAATGAGTGAACCCATATCTCCAAACTTTTAAAGTTTGCAGATGTAAAAATTGGTATTTAGAATCTTCATTAAACATAAAGAAACACGTATTTTTTTGTTTTCGGAAAATCGCAATAGGAGGGGTGAAATGGGTGAAAAAGGGGTTGAATGCCTTTGATGAGGCTACTTATATTTCAGAAACTGAAGATATTACAGACTTGAAAATTGGTGTTTGGGATCTCCTTTAAAAATAAAGAAACACGTATTTTTTGTTTTTGGAAAATCCAATTAATGGGGGGGTTAAAAGGGGTGATTTTTTAAAATGTGTGTATCTATATCTCAAAATTGTTACAGTTTTTAGATGTAAAAATTGGTATTTAGAATCTCCTTTAAAAATAAAGAAACACGTATTCTTTTGTTTTCGGAAAATTCCAATAGGAAGGGTGTAAAAGGGTGAATAATGGGTTGAATGCCTTTAATGAGGCTACTTATATTTCAGAACCTGAAGATATTACAGACCTGAAAATTGGTATTTGGGATCTACTTTAAATGTAAAGAAACACGTATTTTTTCGTTTTTGGAAAATCCAAATATTGAGTTGTGAAAAGGGGGGTGAATTTTTTAAAATGAATGTGTCTACATCTTAAAACTTTAAAATTTACAGATGTAAAATTTGATAGTTAGAATCTCCTCTAAAATAAAGGGACACGTATTTTTTTGTTTCCTGTAAATCCCAATAGGAGGGGTGTAAAAGGGTGAAAAATTGGTTGAATGCCTTTAATGAGGATACATATATCTCAGAAACGAAAGATATTACAGAACTGAAAATTTATATATGGGATCTCCTTTAAAAATAAAGAAACACGTATTTTTTTAGTGTTTGGAAAATCCTATTAATGGCGGTTAAACAGAAGTGACAAATTGGGGTGAATTTTTTGAAAGATTATCTTGGAAACGTAAAATGTTACAGACGTAAAAAGTGGGTGTTTGGAATCTCCTGTAAATGTAAAGAAACATAGGTGATTTGTTTTTGGAAACTCCATTTAAGGGGAACCCAAAAGGGGTGAAATTTTAACATGAGAATTTTTACAGTATATCTAAAAAACTTAACATGTTACAGAAGTGAAAAATGGTATTTTTATCTCTATTAAACATAAAGAAACGTGTATTTTTAATTTTCTGAAATACCACTCGGGTGGAGGGGGGGTGAAAGTGACTGAAAATGGTGTTGAATTCTTATTTAGGCTACTGATATCTTAAAAATGAAGATGATACAGACGTGAAATTTGATATTTGCAATCTGCTTTAAAAGTAAAGAAACACGTATTCTCGGAAAATCCAATGAAGCGGGGGGGGAGGGGGTGAAAGAATTGAAAAATTAATTGACTTTAATTGTATGAGAATATATACATCGAATAAAAACTAAAGTTGTTACAGACGTGAAAATTCGTATTTGGATCTCCATTAAAAACAAAGAAAAACGCGTTTTGGGGGGGAAACCATTTTGGGGGGCGGGAGTGTAAAGGAGTTTAATTCCTTTCATGAGGACACATAAATCAAAAAGTGAAGAAGTTAGAGTCGTGATAATTGGTATTTAGAAGATCCTTCACTATTAAAGAAACAAGTATTTTTTGCGGGAAAATTCACTTGGGGGGGGGAGTATTTTGAAATGAAGTGACAAAAGTAAATTATATTTATGGGGATACTTATATCTCAAAACTGAAGGTAATAGACGTGAACATTGGTGTTTGGAATCTCCCTTAAACATAAAGAAACACGCCTTCTTTTAATTTTTTTTTTGGGGGGGGGGAGGGTTGGCAATAAAAACTAACGGCGGTGGGGTGTAAAAGGAGATGAGACCAATTGATTTTACTGTTCTTAATGTACTTATAAGGATCGTCCGTTGCTCAGGCGGCAGCGCGCCGGCCTCTCACAGCTGGGTTCCGTGGTTCAAATCTCGGTCACTCCATGTGACATTCGTGCTGGACAAAACGGAGGCGGAACAGGTTTTTCTCCGGATACTCCGGTTTTCCCTGTCATCATTCATCCCAGCAACACATAATAGTAATGATAATAATAATAATAATAATAATAATAATAATAATAATAATAATAATAATAATAATGTTCCGGACCGTCGTTAAATGTGCGGACCGCGCTGGAAACGGCTCCTGGACGGGTAATGACTAAGAATGCAGCCGGCCGCGGGTTCAGTGCCGCCAAGGCTCCCAATAAGACATCACGCTGGATCTCCTGAAGGATTTTATCCAGATTAAAAATGATTATAGGAATATACGGTATGGCAAAGATTTACGGACCCAACCGACCGGTAAGAATACCTGAGCCTAGCCCGGGAAGTACGAAATCGATTGCTGGAAAGGAAGATTGAAAAATGGGAGGAAACGTGCCGTAATCTAATAGAAAACGAGTCAGATCGGGAATTTTGGTGGATTCTCGCTGAAAACGTGTCAGATCGCGAATTTCGGTGGATTATATATCTAAAACAATAAGCATGCAGTTATAAATTTCAGTATAATACCGTAGCGAAGCACGGGTACCATGCTAGTCACAGATAAAACGCATAAAATCAAACTAATAATAAAAACAACTTTACCCCGTTGAAACACACATATTGCATCACCCACACATTAGGAAATTACATGCAGGAAATGTATATATTTTACACAGTTACGTTTAATCTGACCCCTTATGATTCTCATGCCGAGAAATATGATGGATTCTGCTTATCATTGCTGCGTGTAGCCGTAAACCTATGTCTTTTTTACAATTTAAAATTTGTTTTACGTCACCGAGACAGATAGGTCTTATGGTGACGATAGGATGGGAAAGGCCTAGAAGTGGGAAGGAAGCGGCCGTGGCCTTAATTAAGATACACTCCCAGCATTTGCTTGGTGTGAAAATGGGAAACCACGGAAAACCATCTTCAGGGCTGCCGACAGTGGGGTACGAACCCACTATCTCCCGGATGCAAGCTCACAGCTGTGCACCCCTAACCGCATGGCCAACTCGTCCGGTACCTATGGGTTTAAGGCTCCATCACGGATGTGTCGTTAGCTGAGAGTCCTAGGTTCATCTTCTTCGGGGTCGCGTCCATGATGTCTTGATCTGTGATCTCCTACGGGCGAAAGTTCTGGATGATCCCTGAATGAATATTGCAGGCACAATGGCGCGATCTGGTCGAGTATAATCCAACACTGCAGGCACAATGGCGCGCTCTGGTAGAGTAGACTCCGGGGTTCGACGAGCACTCACATACATATGGACAAATGGGAAACTGGTTATTGAAGTACTGTTCATATGCCTTCAGATAACATCATATGGCTTGATCCACTCATAAGCTCGAATGGACTACCCGAGTAGTGGTTGCAGTCCTTGGAGATCACTACTCGATTCTCTTTCTATTGTAACATGACACGATTACTGTCTTCTTCTATTCTTAAGTGAGCGTCACTTGTTCAATTACATATCACTTCCGGTCTAATCTAACACTTTCTACTCGTTAGAATTCCATCTGCTATTACTGCATATGCCTTAATTACTGGAAAATATTGGTAGAACATAGTCAATAACTCTCTAGCGCTTTAGCGATCATTGAAATTTCACCCGTTCCTTGAATATTATTCGTGTGAGCCGACACTAACTTTACTAGTCTGCATCCCCTTAATAGATAATGGGATTAGAAGCACCTATATTCACACATCACGATTATTCTTTTCACACAGGAAACGTATTATTATATTATACGTGTATCGGTCTGACATGGAATAGACATCTGTAGTAAATCCGGGTCGCCGGCTGGAGAGAGCGTAAACTCCGCCCACAGGTGACAAATCCCTCCGTTAGCAATGATCCTTCAGAGTCGTGTGAATGTTTATTTTGTAGATAATGAATTCTTCTTTTCACTGATCTAATTTCATGTCAATCGCCTCGCTGAATCTCTGGTAATCTTACAAGCTTCCTCTTGGAGATTTGCGCGTGAGCCAGTATACGATGGGGCGATGGGGACTCCATTCTTTACGTCAATATACGCGCGCCCAACATCTGGTTCCTATTATGGAGATCTGTCTAATATGCGTTATTACCAATACGTTCATTAAGTGGTACATATTCTGACATCATTAAATGGATCGGGCGAAAAGTGCTTATTACAAACAAAAATGTCGTAGAATGACGCGGAAAACGGCATATACTACTTGTTGACTATTAGCCTGGTATTAAACGGTTACACTACGAACTATTTTTCTTATTAACAATATACAAACATTTTATTACCTACTTCACACAGAATAGTACTGTGAAGAGCTGCCGGACGAATGAGTAGAATATGCAAGATGTGTAAGATAAGAAAAAACTATATTAAAATTATAGCAACCATGATAAGGCATTCAAAAATGCATAATGCCCTTCCTTCATCGAATTAAACCATTCTAAATGAGGAGGAGACATCTGTGCCAAAAACTACGTCGAAATATGAAGGTAAAATATGCTTAATAAGCTCCTCGTTGTTTTGTGAATATCACAGTGGAGGTCGCTCGCATTAAAATGATGAAGGGTTCAGAATGTCTGGCTGGACAGGATATACTCTACTCTTGAGGCATATCGGTAATACTGATTTTACTTACAGCACATAAGCATTGCGCTATGAAACCCCCAATTTATTCGTTCATTGGCGATTAAAGAAAACGGAAAATGGGGTTCTTTATTGGTATAGCAGGGCCTCAAACAGAAAATTAAACACCGCTTACATACTCACCCTGCCTGCTGTCATTTCTTGATGGATACAGTACTTTTGCATCCATCTCTTGGCACAGGCCAGAGTAAAGTGTAGCTTCCACCGAAGTCCCAGTCTCATCCATGGCTGTGACAATATGGAAGCTGCTGGGGTATGGGTAGTGCTGAGTAATGACATTCAGAGCATGACTAGTGCATCTGAGTGTTATGAAAGGTGCTGCTCATAGGGTCAGTTGTGCTGCATTAGTACTTTCTGGCCCAGTGAGGAAAGCAATGGCAAACTACCTCACTCCTCATCTTGCCTAGTACGCCTCATTTTGGTGCTGCCATTGGTTTTTGAGGTTTCCTTATAACCGCATAACCATTGGTGGTGCTATTTGAGGATCCAACCAGCCTCTGGGCTGATGACTTAACAGACAGACAGACATACTCACCTTAGAAACACCAAGGATATCAGGCTGGGGAAAACAGTTGGGCCAAGAAAGGTAGGCTAGCAAGAAAAGGAATGAGTCTGCCCCCAAAGCTGGGAAAGAACTATGTGAATCTTCTAGAGCCCAGGATACGCCACTCTCCTACGCACAAGACATGAGCTTCTGTAGCCCCTTTCAGTCACCTTTTACGGAAGGCAGAGAATACTGTGAGTCTGTTCTAACCCTTACTTGCAGTGACTGTATTTAACTACAGCGCTGTTAAATTCAGTACATTGGTCAGCCTTTCACCATCTAATGGCGAGCAACCGTCGCTGAAATGTCGTCGTAGATCACTTGCATTGAGACGGTAGTATGGCACGAAATAATTTAGTAAAGACATATCTATGAAATTGAATGAAGAAAAGGAAATCCTAGTTTACTATTTATAACTTTGTTAATAATGGTATTTTATTTCAGATAAGGCATTAGTTGGAATGATAACGAAAGATTATCAGCCCTTCTCGATAGTCGACGACACCGGTTTTCGAGAGTTTATGTGACATTTGGATCCCCAGTATAGTATCCCAGCGAGGAAGAAGCTGCGTCAACTGACGGACGAAGTTTACGACCGTAGAAGGAAAGAAATTGAGACAGAGATAGCTGCTATCGAACACGTATCGCTAAACACGGACATGTGGACATCTTCCAACACTGAGGCATATTTAGCGATTACTTGCCATTTCATAGACATCACATGGAACTTGCGATGTTTGCACTTTAAATTTCACGTTTTATAGAGGCTTAAACCTCTTCTATAATTTAAACCTCATTTGTTGAAACCAGGAATGAATGCAGTCAAATGTAAAGGTCACGAATATCGTAACTAACAATTTTTCAAACATGAATGCTTCTGTCGGAAGCATCACGAACTTCAACACTTGCCTTGTTACGCCCAAACTGAATCTTGTAGTGAAGCAAGCAATATCTGCGGTTCCCGAAATAGAGAAGATCAGAGAGAAGTGTCGCCACATCGCTGGCTTTCTTAGATCCAATCCAGTGGCGTATGCTGGTATCAAGACGTGGGCTACCACTAGACTTAGATTATCCCTTTTCGAAAGTTGGCTTGGAGAACGTCAAGCCTTAAGCGCTTTTAGCTGCAGGCAATAGCCAACGGAGAAGCCTGCTGTGTTGTCAAGGCTGCTTTACTAGATATTGCCCTGGCCTCTGCCACTACTCTGCCAATACTCAACACCTGATCAATGGGGTTGGTAGCCTAAAGTTTAGCAAATTGAAGTCCAGCTTTGAGGCTAAATGGATAGAATGCTTGCGTTTGGACCCACGGCCCCCGTTCAATTGTCAGAATCAACACCCTCATACTCTTAATTCCCCTGGCTTGGGGACTGGGTGTTTATGACGTCTTCGCCGTTCGTTTTATCCTCATTATATCACCACTAAGCCTATGCAGATGCCAGGCATGATCATTCTTTCTATTATTATTTCTATTTCTATTATTATTCTATTATTATTCTATTATTATTATTATTATTATTATTATTATTATTATTATTATTATTATTATTATTATCATCATCATCATCATCATCATAATTCTTAAATAAAATGCTGAATTTTACAGCGCTCATACCCATCGTTCACTGGTTAATTATCTTCCTAGGAAGATCAGTGGTGGTGTCCGATCCATGATCACGGGTTCAATTCCAACCAACAATAAAGAACACTAAACCTGAAAGATTGCATTTCATTTTAGCAGATCTACCTGTAAAAATAAAACTATCTATAGTACTCCTATAACAGCAGGCCTGCCAGTGTCTTCTTACAACGATGTGGTAATAAATGGGGGTGAAATACCAGCACTCCGTTATCTATATAATTAAGTCAGAAGGATGAAGTGAGGAAGCAAATACGATGATTAACGCATGGTTGATAGTTAGCAGTGGCGATCTGATAGACCGAAGCCTAGCACTCTTAACCCCCCTCTCCCCCCGTTCCCAGCGCCTCTAGGCATACAGCAGCAAGATGCGTGAGGCGAGTCGAGGGGAGTGGGAGGAGAGTCTGGGCTGCAATATCAGTCTCCGAAGCCTTGTTCTCACTGCTTTCACGGTTTGCAAATAGGCTATATTATTAGTAGTATAATTGGACAGTTCGGCGCCAGGGGGTGTCCTCCTCTACTGCTGTGCAGCCGTCCGCCGTCCCGGGCGCTTTCCTGGATTGCGCCCGGGTAACAGGCCCTTCCTGGTAGGCCTCGGCCTGCGTCCACATCGCCCTGGCAGGTAGTCGACGTTCCTGGTTGGTGGCCTTGTTGGTCTGCGTGTTTTTCGTAAAGTACAGCGGTCCAACTGGGGGCGCGCCGTCGCGGCGCTTGGGAGCGCCGCCGTCGTCCTTGGCCCTCGGCTCCGTCTGGGTGGCTGCCTCCTGGTAGCCTGAGACTTTCAGCTGTTCCCTGAGTCCTGGTAGCCGGACAACCTGGTACTGCTGGGATGCCATCTCCTCGTAGACCTTAAAGCGGTCCGCGTCTCTAGGGCGGACGATGACCGCCCAGCCAGAGATCATCACGCCGATGATCTCGATGATCGGCTCCCCGATGAACTCCGCGATCGCCGTAAGGAGATCGAATATGCAGAGCGTCTCCTGGTAGGTGTGCTTCCCCCACCGGTTGTACACCACCAGAGCCGGAAGTCTAAGATCGGGGGCGACCACCGAATTGATCGCCACTTGTAGTCTCGCTATGGCTCCCTTGCAGTCGTAGTCGGCCGGCCCCACTGGAACAGATAGCTTCTCCATCCTGGTCTCCTGAAAAAAGCAAAGCAAAGCAAAGCAAAGTCACCTCCGTACAGGCCGTGAAGGCCCTTGAAGGAGTGGAAGGTAAAGGCTTCCACCATTGTTAACCTCGGCACGTGATGGGTAGAGTGGTTAGCTCGGACGAAATTATCTGTAAACAGACCGATTTGCCTGTACGGGATCAAACACTGAGTGGACTGATGATATTGTGACAGGTTGCTTATTAAGAAGAATTTGCTATTATTTCTGTAACACTATTGCGATATGGGTAGCGTATTATTATTATTATTATTATTATTATTATTATTATTATTATTATTATTATTATTGTCCGCTTATGTGGTGTAGTGGTTAGTGCGATTAGCTGCCACCCCCGGAGGCCCGGGTTCGATTCCCGGCTCTGCCACTAAATTGGAAAAGTTGTACGAGGGCTGAAACTAGGTCCACTCAGCCTCGGGAGGTCGAGTAGAGAGGGGTTCGATTCCTGCCTCAGCCATCCTCGAAGTCGTTTTCCGTGGTTTCCCACTTCTCCTGCAGGCAAATGCCGGGATGGTACCTAACTTAAGACCACGGCCGCTTACTTCCCTCTTCCTTGTCCATCCCTTCCAGTCTTCCCATCACCGGGCGAGTTGGCTGTGCGCCTAGAGGCGCGCGGCTGTGAGCTTGCATCCCGGAGATAGTAGGTTCGAATCCCACTATCGGCAGCCCTGAAGATGGTTTTCCGTCATTTCCCATTTTCACACCAGGCAAATGCTGAGGCTGTACCTTAATTAAGGCCACGGCTGCTTCCTTCCAACTCCTAGGCCTTTCCTATCCCATCGTCGTCATAAGACCTATCTGTATCGGTGCGACGTAAAGCCCTTAGCAAAAAAATCTTCCCATCCCCCATAAGGCCTCTGTTCAGCATAGCAGGTGAGGCCACCTGGGCGAGGTACTGGCCCTCCTCCCCAGTTGTATTCACCCGACCCAAAGTCTCATGCTCCAGGACACTGAGTCCGAGGGAAAGCCAACCCTGGAGGGTAAACGGATTAAGAAAGAAAAAATGAAATAATAATAATAGTAGTATAATTGGACAGTTCGGCCGCCACCTCCACCTCAGGCTCCCAGAGGCCACCTCCACCTCCACCTCAGCCAGAGGCCTCCCAGATGCCTCCTCCACCTCCACCTCAGCCAGAGGCCTCCCAGAGGTCTCCTCCACCTCCCGCGGGAAATTTGAATTTGTAAACAAAGCCACGTGCTTTTTGACAGCTGTCATCGACAACAACGCATCGCTAACCTCAGTACTGCCATCTTGACGGGCCTAAACCTCAGTAGTGCCAACTTAACCTAACTAGCGCGTGGTAAACAAAGCCACGTGCTTTTTGACAGCCACGTGCTTTTTGACAGATTTGTAAACAAAGCCACGTGCTTTTTGACAGCTGTCATCGACAACAACGAATCGCTAACCTCAGTACTGCCATCTTGACGGGCCTAAACCTCAGTAGTGCCAACTTAACCTAACTAGCATGAGGTAAACAAAGCCACGTGTTTTTTGACAGCCACGTGCTTTTTGACAGATTTGTAAACAAAGCCACGTGCTTTTTGACAGACAACAACTCATCGCTAACCTCAGTACTGCCATCTTGACGGACCTAAACCTTAGTGGTACCAACTTAACCTCACTAGCGTGAGGTAAACAAAGCCACGTGCTTTTTGACAGCCACGTGCTTTTTTGACAGCTGTCATCCGCCATCTTTAAACCACAAAGCACTGTGCCGCCCTCTATATCGCAGTAGCTGCAAAATTCGTCACCTGTCATCGGCAGTGCTACCATCTTGACGGGTCTAAACCTTAGTGCTACCAACTTAACCTAACTAGCGCGAGGTAAACAAAGCTACGTGCAGCTGTCATCCGCCATCTTTAATCTATAGAGCACAGTGCTGCCCTCTTTAGCTACTTACCTTTGAAATGTGGTGGCGGATAATTTGAAAAATGCTTTTTGACAGCAGCCATCTTGCATCGCAAACCTCAGTGCTGCCCTCTTTAGCTAGATACCTGTGGTGGCAGACAATTCCACGTGACAGCAGCCATCTTTAATCAAGAGAGCACCGTGCTGCCCTCTATGTGGTGGCGGCAAATTGAAAAATTCCACGTGCTCTTGTTTGGAAACAAACTCACGTGCTTTTTTTTGACAGCTACCATCCACCATCTTTAATCAACAGAGCACAGTGCTGTACTCTTTAGCTAGATACCATTGAAATGTGGTGGCGGCAATTTGAAAAATTCTATGTGCTCTTGTTGGGAAACAAAGCCACGTGCTTTTTTGACAGCTGTCATCCGCCATCTTTAATCAATAGAGCACTGTGCTGCTATCATGCGGGCAATTTCGTTAGCTGTCATCCGCCATCTTTAATCCAGAGAGAACAGTGCTGCACTCTATGTGGTGGCGGTAAATTCTATGTGCTCTTGTTGGGAAACAAATTCACGTGCTATTTTCTGACAGCTGTCATCCGCCATCTTTAATCCAGAGAGAACAGTGCTGCCCTCTATGTGGTGATGGCAAATTCCACGTAGAAACAAAGCCATGTGCTTTTTTGACAGCTGTCATCCGCTATCTTTAATCACCGTGCTGCCCGGTGGCGGCAAATTCCACGTGCTCTTGTTTGGAAACAAAGCCATGTGCAGCTGTCATCCGCCATCTTTAATCACCGTGCTGTCCCCTCTTTAGCTACTTACCTTTGACAGCTATCATCCGCCATCTTTAATCACCGTGCTGCCCGGTGGCGGCAAATTCCACGTGCTCTTGTTTGGAAACAAAGCCATGTGCTTTTTTGACAGCTGTCATCCGCCATCTTTAATCACCGTGCTGCCCGGTGGCGGCAAATTCCACGTGCTCTTGTTTGGAAACAAAGCCATGTGCTTTTTTTGACATCTGTCATCCACCATCTTTAATCACCGTGCTACACTCTATGTGGTGGTGGTAAATTCTATGTGCTTTACAAACCTATATGCTTTTCTGACAGCTGTCATCCGCCATCTTTAAGCTGTAAATCCCCGATTCTCGTGTTAGAAGTTGTAAAACAGATTCTTAATCCGAGTTCTTTGACGTCAGGAAGGGCAACCGGTCGAAACAATAGTGTATGACGTGAGAGGCTAGATACTGCCAGTTTTGCATCAGGAAGGGCGACTAGTCTTAAAACAAATTCTTGTGATTTAAAAATCTTAGTTTTGCGTCAGGAAGGGCATCCGGCCGTAAAACAATAGTTCGTGATTTAAAATCTAAGAAGTGCATCTAGCTGTAAATCCCCGATTCCCCGTGTTAGACGTTGTAAAACAGATTTTAATCCGAGTTGTCAGGAAGGGCAACCGGTCGTAAAACTATAGTGTATGAGGTTAGATACTGCTAGTTTTGCATCAGGAAGGACAACTCAACAAATTCATGCGATTTAAACACATTTTTATTCCCAAGAGAATCGAACCCGAGACTACCGGGTGAGAGGCATGCATACTGTAGGCTATAGATTTGTTCTACAGTCCTCGAAGTATCGGCACAGTCATTCTGAGCGAGTTGTGTGGAATGCGTGTGTTAGCTGAAATTGTACACGTATCTTCCGGCTCGACCTTGAACGAGGACACTACATGCTGATAAGCGGCTTGTAACTCGCGAAGGTCTTCTTAGCTGAGTACCATTCAAGCTCTTAAAACACAGTACCAATTAAGGTTGTAAAATATTCTGAAATAGTCCTCCTCTGTGGTGTAGTAGTTAGCTGCTACCCTCGTAGGTCCGAGTTCGATTCCTGGCTCTGCTACGGAATGTGTAGCATTTAGCCTATGTAAGTTCCTAACGTAAAATATCATGATTGTACGGAGAGATTAAAACACACACAGTGCCTACTCCTATCGAAAGAACCTGCACGGTACCGGCATGTAGGCTTCTCCTGGTGAAGGAGCTTGCACATGGTTTAACGCCTCCTATCAACAGCCCTTACTTAATGCTGGCTTTCTTGCACACCCCGCCTCACACCATAGTTTTACGACCGGCTGCCCTTCCTGACTAGGATTTTAAATCGCAGTATACGCGATAAATTTGTTGTAGCGGGTTTTATAACTAGATATCCCGGTACCGACACATAGCCTACTCCCGCTGAAGAAGCCTGCACAAGGCTTATTGCTTCCATCCGACAAATGAATCACCGTCAAGTCTTGTACTCAAAAAATCATTTTCGAAGGAGTCTGCACAAAGTTTAACACCCCCATCAACAGCCCTTACTTAATGCTGGCTTTCTTGCACACCCCGCCTCACACCATAGTTTTACGACCGGCTGCCCTTCCTGACTAGGATTTTAAATCGCAGTATACGTGATAAATTTGTTGTAGCGGGTTTTATAACTAGATATCCCGGTACCGACACATAGCCTACTCCCGCTGAAGAAGCCTGCACAAGGCTTATTGCCTCCATCCGACAAATGAATCACCGTCAAGTCTTGTACTCAAAAAATCATTTTCGAAGGAGTCTGCACAAGGTTTAACGTCCCCATCAACAGCCCTTACTTAATGCTGGCTTTCTTGCACACCCCGCCTCACACCATAGTTTTACGACCGGCTGCCCTTCCTGACTAGGATTTTAAATCGCAGTATACGTGATAAATTTGTTGTAGCGGGTTTTATAACTAGATATCCCGGTACCGACACATAGCCTACTCCCGCTGAAGAAGCCTGCACAAGGCTTATTGCTTCCATCCGACAAATGAATCACCGTCAAGTCTTGTACTCAAAAAATCATTTTCGAAGGAGTCTGCACAAGGTTTAACACCCCCATCAACAGCCCTTACTTAATGCTGGCTTTCTTGCACACCCCGCCTCACACCATAGTTTTACGACCGGCTGCCCTTCCTGACTAGGATTTTAAATCGCAGTATACGTGATAAATTTGTTGTAGCGGGTTTTATAACTAGATATCCCGGTACCGACACATAGCCTACTCCCGCTGAAGAAGCCTGCACAAGGCTTATTGCCTCCATCCGACAAATGAATCACCGTCAAGTCTTGTACTCAAAAAATCATTTTCGAAGGAGTCTGCACAAGGTTTAACGTCCCCATCAACAGCCCTTACTTAATGCTGGCTTTCTTGCACACCCCGCCTCACACCATAGTTTTACGACCGGCTGCCCTTCCTGACTAGGATTTTAAATCGCAGTATACGTGATAAATTTGTTGTAGCGGGTTTTATAACTAGATATCCCGGTACCGACACATAGCCTACTCCCGCTGAAGAAGCCTGCACAAGGCTTATTGCCTCCATCCGACAAATGAATCACCGTCAAGTCTTGTACTCAAAAAATCATTTTCGAAGGAGTCTGCACAAGGTTTAACGTCCCCATCAACAGCCCTTACTTATAGCTAGCTTTTTTGCACACCCCGCCTCACACCATAGCTTTATACGGCCGGTTGCCCTTCCTGACTAGGATTTTAAATCGATATCCCGACATAGCCTACTCCTACCGAAGAAGCCAGCTTAACACCTCCATCCAACAAATGAATCACCCTCAAACACTTCAATCATTCTCGCTACTTCGGAAGATAGCTGGTTCGAACTGGAAGCCGTAAATGTGTGGCGAGGGACCTGCGCGATCGTCATTGCATGATCTAGCCGGATGCCCTTCCCGACGGTATAAGTTGCCAGGATTTGAATCGCGTACCCCGACTAGAAGAAGCCTGCACATAGCTTAACGCCTCCATCCGACGAATGAATCACCCTCAAACACTCTTCAATCATTCTCGCTACTTCGGAAGATAGCGGGTTCGAACTAGAAGCCGTAAATGCTAGGCGAGGGGCCTGCGCGATCGTCATTACATGATCTAGCTAAATGTAGTTTTAGCCCAATACCTTTAAGTGCCTACAGGTAAGGAATACCGCGGATGTAGCTTAGTACCCTCCCGTTTAAGTCCAGAAGTCGAGGATCGCGCGCTAACTTTCCAAGGCTCGATCCACTGCAGAACTCTTAAATTCTGACACCTCGGCGTCAACAGGAGGTTCGATTCCGGCTTAAATACGTCAGCCTGCGGGACTACAGGAGTGCTCTTGTTGCATAAACACTTCGTTCCGACTGTACTGCAGTTGTCAGCGATTTTCACATCCGCTTGGTAACAAGCAGCATATTTACTCACCGCAGTCTGCGTGAAGTGCTCACAGTTCTCTGTATGCGTTTATCACGTACACATCTCCCGTCTAAGTACTGTCTGCTGTGAATATTATTCTTCAGCCTTTATCTTAAGGTAAGCTAGAACTGTTAGTTACTGTCTGCAAAGCAACTTCTACGCTAGGTAATAGACATCTACATTCATATATGTTTGTTCTTTTCTTTTTAGGTACCGTTCGAGTTACAGGCTTGAAAGTACGCATTTTATTCATCCGAGTAACAGTCTGCAGCACATGCATTTTTAAGGTATGTTTTCGAACTTTGAGTTGTAAAGATAACTAGGCTAGCTGATACACCCTACACTACATTCATATATGTTTGTTCTTTTCTTTTTTAGGTACCGTTCGAGTTACAGGCTTGAAAGTACGCATTTTATTCATCCGAGTAACAGTCTGCAGCACATTCATTCTTTTTTAAGGTATGTTTTCGAACTTTGAGTTGTAAAGATAACTAGGCTAGCTGATACACCCTACACTGCATTCATATATGTTTGTTCTTTTCTTTTTAGATTCGACCAGAATATTATCATTCAAGTTTCAGGCTTGAACGCACGCATTTTATTCATCCGAGTAACAGTTTGCAGCGCGAAGATTTTAAGGTATGTCTGACCTCTATTCGTTGAAACTTGGTTTCTTCTAAAACATCGTAACTTTAGTCTATTGATAAATAGTTGTTCTCTTTAATCCTCACGCTATAGACGAGGTGCGTACATAGCTATGTCTGCCCTCAACAGGCTGAAACTTGGTTTCTTCCGTAACTTTAAGCTATTCATAAATAATTGTTCTCTTCAACCTACATACTATAGACGTGGTATAATTTCAAACACGCACACATAGCTATGTCCGTCCTCAACAGGCTTAAACTTGGTTTCTTCCGAACATCGTAACTTTAAGCTAATCATAAATAGTTGTTCTCTTTAATCAACATACTATAGACGTGGTATGATTTCAAACACGTACACATAGCTATGTCTGCCCTCAACGGGCTGAAAGTTGGTTTCTTCTGTAACTTTAAGCTAATCATAAATAGTTGTTCTCTTTAATCTACATACTATAGACGTGGTATAATTTCAAACACGTACACATAGCTATGTCCGTCCTCAACAGGCTTAAACTTGGTTTCTTCTGTAACTTTAAGCTAATCATAAATAGTTGTTCTCTTTAATCTACATACTATAGACGTAGTATAATTTCAAACACGCACACATAGCTATGTCCGTCCTCAACAGGCTTAAACTTGGTTTCTTCCGTAACTTTAAGCTATTCATAAATAATTGTTCTCTTCAACCTACATACTATAGACGAGGTGCGTACATAGCTATGTCCGTCCTCAACAGGTTGAAAGTTAGTTTCTTCCGAACATCGTAACTTTAAGCTAATCATAAATAGTTGTTCTCTTTAATCAACATACTATAGACGTGGTATGATTTCAAACACGTACACATAGCTATGTCTGCCCTCAACGGGCTGAAACTTGGTTTCTTCTGTAACTTTAAGCTAATCATAAATAGTTGTTCTCTTTAATCTACATACTATAGACGTGGTATAATTTCAAACACGCACACATAGCTATGTCCGCCCTCAACAGGCTGAAACTTGGTTTCTTCTGTAACTTTAAGCTAATCATAAATAGTTGTTCTCTTTAATCTACATACTATAGACGTGGTATAATTTCAAACACGCACACATAGCTATGTCCGTCCTCAACAGGCTTAAACTTGGTTTCTTCCGAACATCGTAACTTTAAGCTAATCATAAATAGTTGTTCTCTTTAATCCTCATACTATAGACGTGGTATAATTTCAAACACGCACACGTAGCTATGTCTGTCCTCAACAGGTTGAAACTTGGTTTCTTCCGAACATCGTAACTTTAGTCATTCTCTTCAATCCTCATGCTATAGGCCTAACTCACAGCCATGTCCAACCTCTATAGGTTGAACATCGCAACTTTAGGCTAATCTCTATTGGTTGTTCTCTTTTCAGATGTTTCCCTGCTCGCAGTGTGATATAACTTTCACAAGAAGAGATGCCCTTACACGGCATTTACAAATCAAACATGGAGAAGCGTCTACGTTCACCTGCGAGCAGTGTGAGGCATCGTTTACAAGGCGAGATAACTTCATGCGCCATATGAAATCAAAACACCCTAGCATAACATCTGCTTTATGTGATGTTTGCGGGCTGTACTTCGCTAATGTAGAGCAATACCAGGCTCACTTAGCAGAGGTACATCAAATATCTACTTGCCCTCAGGTAGTAGTAGGGAAAAAGCGTGCAGCTACTGATGTAGCTGTAGAAAGTACTAGTAGTAAAAAACCTAGGAAAAATGAACTTCAAACTATTCACTGCGAGCACTGTAACACTGATGTACCATCTTCACATTTTCAGGGACACTTACGGAGTAATGCGCATAAAAATAATGCGTGTAGAAGTGGTAGTAACGCAAACATCGAGGAAATTAATACAGCATTTAAAAGTAGGATTGCTAGTTACCGAATTCGCACCAGTCAAAAGTTTCAGAGCACTTCAAACTTTTTAAATTGCGTTCAACCGGATGTACAACAGCTTCTTGCTAAATCTTTGTCCAATCGTAGTTTATTTAAAGTTAATTTTGAACTTTTCGCCTTGTACATTAAAAGCACGGATGAATCCGAAATAACGGACATTAAATCATTTAATACGAAGAATTTTGTCATAAGTGGGTCGACTAATTTTGGTGATGTACTTAGGGATGTCTCTAACATTATTTCAACTAAGAGCGAGGAATTTCAGGAAAAGGAATCAGGGTGGGCTTTAGTTGAAATAATGTATCTAGAAGTTAACATCAATAAGTACAATCCTATGCGTGGATCTTCGCACATCGAGCTGCCGACATGGATTCAGCGAAAAGAAGCTGTTGTAAACATCCAAAACAATGACGAAGCGTGTTTTGCATGGGCGGTGATGTCGGCTTTAAATCCTGCTAAATCGAATGTAGCGTATAGAACATCATCGTATCCACACTATTCAACGCAGCTAAATTTCGATAGTATAGAATTTCCTGTACAGATAAAGGATATTAAGCACTTTGAGGAACTAAATAACATTAGTATCAATGTGTATGGTGTAGAGAAAAAGTCTGTAGTAGGTCCTCTGTATTATACATGTCATAAGAAGAGTACTCACGTTAATTTACTCTATATTGAAAACAGTGAGAATAGCCACTTTTGCTGGATTAAAAATCTGAGTAGACTTGTTGGCAATCAGTTGTCAAAACATGATGGTAAAAAGTGGCTATGTGATGGATGCTTGCAGTATTTCAGAAATGAAGATCAGTTAACGAAGCATTCCAAGAATGACTGCAATCATGTACGTACAGAGATACCTACTACAGGCAATAATGTTTTAAAATTTACAAATTTACACAAGCAGATGTGGGTACCGTTCGTGATTTATGCAGACTTTGAAGCCATCCTCACGCCATGCAACACATGCTCACCTAATCCTGACAACTCTTTCACTAATACTACGCACATGCATGTCCCGTATAGCTTCGCGTATTACATCAAGTGTAGTTACGATAGTACGCTTAACAAGTTAGAGCTGTATCGAGGACATGATGCTGCTAAAGTATTTTTAGAAAGACTTGAAAGTGATGCAGTTCGTCTCGGTCGTATTCTGAATAGTAATATTCCTATGAAGCCACTCACCGAAATTCAGTTAAATGATCATGAACGTGCTACAAAGTGTAGCATTTGTGATGGGGAATTTTCCGAAAATGACCCTAAAGTTTTTGATCATGATCATTTAACTGGTTTCTACAGATGTGCCGCTCATTATAGCTGTAATCTTAAGTATAGAGTTCCTAAATTTATCCCTGTAATTTTTCATAACTTATCTGGTTACGACTCTCATTTCATCATTTCACAATTTGGAGCTTCGGATGAAAAAGTAGATATAATCCCTCAGAATAAAGAGCGGTACATTGCGTTTGCAAAGTCTGTAAAAGTAGATGCTGAGCATTCTATAAAACTGAGATTCCTTGACTCGTTTCGCTTTATGGCGAGTAGCCTCGATAAACTTTCTAGTCATTTACAGCCTGAACAATTTACGGAAATTCGACGCGTTTTCCCTGAAGAAACGCAGTTTAATTTACTTCGGCGTAAGGGTGTTTTTTGTTACGAATATCTCGACTGCTTAGACCGCCTCGAAGAACGTGCCTTACCATCGAAACAATCCTTTTACAGCTCGCTGAATTCAGCAGATATTAGTGATGATGACTATTTACATGCACAACATATCTGGGAGCAGTTCCACATTCAAACGCTGGGTGAATACTCCGATTTATATTTAAAGACAGATGTACTTTTGTTAGCTGATGTTTTTGAAAATTTTCGCTGTGTTTGCATGAACACCTACAGCCTTGACCCATGTCAGTATTTTACTGCACCTGGGTTAAGTTGGGACGCGATGTTAAAATACACGCGTGTGAATTTGGAACTGCTGTCCGATATCGATATGGTGCACTTTATAAAAGCATCCATTCGAGGCGGTCTGAGTCAGTGCAGCGGCCGGTATTCGAGTGCTAATAATAAGTACATGCCGAGTTTCGATTCTAGTCAGGAATCTCAGTATATCGTTTACCTCGATGCTAATAATCAGTATGGGTGGGCGATGAGTCAGCATCTACCGGTGAGTGGTTTCCGCTGGCTGACGCAGTGCGAAATTGATGCTTTACAGCTACACGCCCTAGGTGATGAAGCTGATAAAGGTTATTTCCTCGAAGTTGACTTACAGTATCCTAAAGAGTTACACACTTCTCATAATGACCTACCGTTCTGCCCTGAAAATATGAAGTCCCCGTACATTGCATCAACGACGAAAATGCTCATTGCTAATTTATGCGATAAATCTAAGTATATCATTCATTACCGAAATTTAAAACAGTGTTTGCAGCATGGTTTGAAGTTATCTAAAATTCATCGCGTACTAGAATTTAATCAGTCACCGTGGCTAAAGCCATATATCGATCTGAACAATAATTTAAGAACGAATGCGGTTAACGAGTTTGAAAAAGATTTCTACAAGCTCATGAATAACAGTGTGTTTGGTAAGACTATGGAGAATGTTGACAAACGCGTTGATGTAAAATTGATTACAAACTGGGATAATATTAAGAAAAGGTATGGTGCTAACTATTTAATAAGTAAACCAAATTTCCACAGCTGCACCATCATACATGAGAATTTAGTTATTATACAGATGAATCGTGTCAAGGTTAAGTATGACAAACCTACCTACGTCGGCTTCACAGTACTTGAATTGGCTAAAACACTCATGTATGAATTCCATTACGATTACATGATGAAGAAGTACGCGCATAATGCGCAATTGCTCTACACAGATACCGATTCGTTTATTTATCAAATCAAAACTGATGACTATTACAATGATATAAAGCCAGACTTGGGTAGGTTTGATACGAGTAACTATCCTGCAGATAATCAATATCATCTACCGCTAGTGAACAAAAAGGTTCTAGGTAAAATGAAAGATGAATGTGCTGGGAATATTATCGATTCATTTGTAGGTACTAAATCCAAGTCATATTGCATAAAACTCTTAAATGAATTACAAATAAAGAGATTGAAGGGGGTTAAAAAGAATGTCGTTCAGAATCAGCTAAGTTTTGAAAACTATAACAATTGCATTAAAAGTAATCCACCTGTTTTGCATAAGCAAATGTCTGTCATTAGAAGCAAGAAGCACCAGTTGTACACACATTTAATTAGTAAGGTAGCCCTTAATAGCGATGATTGTAAACGGTTTGTCATCCCAAATTCTACCAACACGCTAGCCTGGGGGCATAGTAGTATTGATAAGTACTACTTTACATAAACATTATGCTAGAGGTGTGTGTGTACTTACGTTACGCTGTCTTACATCACAATTCGGGAGAGGTACGCTGGTACGGCAAGTTTAAACTTGTACATTCAAGAATTGCATCGAGAAGTACGCTAGGGTAAAATGATTCGAGATAAAACTTGTACATACAAGATGTAAATAAATAATGTAGAATTAGCATATTCTTTTATTTTAGGTTAGGTATCACCTTCCTCCCGCTCCTTATTTGCAGGATAGAGTTTTTGTTTATTACTCATGGAAGAAAGAAGGTGATGAGCAGTTTCGTAAGTATGTTATTGTCTAGCTCATGTTGAGAAGAGATTTTTTTTTCTAAACAGTGTTTGATTGCAATGCAGTGCCAAACAAGAGCACGTGGAATTTGCCGCCACCGGGCAGCACGGTGATTAAAGATGGCGGATGACAGCTGTCAAAAAAGCACATGGCTTTGTTTCCAAACAAGAGCACGTGGAATTTGCCGCCACCGGGCAGCACGGTGATTAAAGATGGCGGATGATAGCTGTCAAAGGTAAGTAGCTAAAGAGGGGACAGCACGGTGATTAAAGATGGCGGATGACAGCTGCACATGGCTTTGTTTCCAAACAAGAGCACGTGGAATTTGCCGCCACCGGGCAGCACGGTGATTAAAGATAGCGGATGACAGCTGTCAAAAAAGCACATGGCTTTGTTTCTACGTGGAATTTGCCATCACCACATAGAGGGCAGCACTGTTCTCTCTGGATTAAAGATGGCGGATGACAGCTGTCAGAAAATAGCACGTGAATTTGTTTCCCAACAAGAGCACATAGAATTTACCGCCACCACATAGAGTGCAGCACTGTTCTCTCTGGATTAAAGATGGCGGATGACAGCTAACGAAATTGCCCGCATGATAGCAGCACAGTGCTCTATTGATTAAAGATGGCGGATGACAGCTGTCAAAAAAGCACGTGGCTTTGTTTCCCAACAAGAGCACATAGAATTTTTCAAATTGCCGCCACCACATTTCAAAGGTATCTAGCTAAAGAGTACAGCACTGTGCTCTGTTGATTAAAGATGGTGGATGGTAGCTGTCAAAAAAAAGCACGTGAGTTTGTTTCCAAACAAGAGCACGTGGAATTTTTCAATTTGCCGCCACCACATAGAGGGCAGCACGGTGCTCTCTTGATTAAAGATGGCTGCTGTCACGTGGAATTGTCTGCCACCACAGGTATCTAGCTAAAGAGGGCAGCACTGAGGTTTGCGATGCAAGATGGCTGCTGTCAAAAAGCATTTTTCAAATTATCCGCCACCACATTTCAAAGGTAAGTAGCTAAAGAGGGCAGCACTGTGCTCTATAGATTAAAGATGGCGGATGACAGCTGCACGTAGCTTTGTTTACCTCGCGCTAGTTAGGTTAAGTTGGTAGCACTAAGGTTTAGACCCGTCAAGATGGTAGCACTGCCGATGACAGGTGACGAATTTTGCAGCTACTGCGATATAGAGGGCGGCACAGTGCTTTGTGGTTTAAAGATGGCGGATGACAGCTGTCAAAAAAGCACGTGGCTGTCAAAAAACACGTGGCTTTGTTTACCTCACGCTAGTGAGGTTAAGTTGGTACCACTAAGGTTTAGGTCCGTCAAGATGGCAGTACTGAGGTTAGCGATGCGTTGTTGTCTGTCAAAAAGCACGTGGCTTTGTTTACAAATCTGTCAAAAAGCACGTGGCTGTCAAAAAACACGTGGCTTTGTTTACCTCATGCTAGTTAGGTTAAGTTGGCACTACTGAGGTTTAGGCCCGTCAAGATGGCAGTACTGAGGTTAGCGATTCGTTGTTGTCGATGACAGCTGTCAAAAAGCACGTGGCTTTGTTTACAAATCTGTCAAAAAGCACGTGGCTGTCAAAAAGCACGTGGCTTTGTTTACCACGCGCTAGTTAGGTTAAGTTGGCACTACTGAGGTTTAGGCCCGTCAAGATGGCAGTACTGAGGTTAGCGATGCGTTGTTGTCGATGACAGCTGTCAAAAAGCACGTGGCTTTGTTTACAAATTCAAATTTCCCGCGGGAGGTGGAGGAGACCTCTGGGAGGCCTCTGGCTGAGGTGGAGGTGGAGGAGGCATCTGGGAGGCCTCTGGCTGAGGTGGAGGTGGAGGTGGCCTCTGGGAGCCTGAGGTGGAGGTGGCGGCCGAACTGTCCAATTATACTACTATTATTATTATTTCATTTTTTCTTTCTTAATCCGTTTACCCTCCAGGGTTGGCTTTCCCTCGGACTCAGTGTCCTGGAGCATGAGACTTTGGGTCGGGTGAATACAACTGGGGAGGAGGGCCAGTACCTCGCCCAGGTGGCCTCACCTGCTATGCTGAACAGAGGCCTTATGGGGGATGGGAAGATTTTTTTGCTAAGGGCTTTACGTCGCACCGATACAGATAGGTCTTATGACGACGATGGGATAGGAAAGGCCTAGGAGTTGGAAGGAAGCAGCCGTGGCCTTAATTAAGGTACAGCCTCAGCATTTGCCTGGTGTGAAAATGGGAAATGACGGAAAACCATCTTCAGGGCTGCCGATAGTGGGATTCGAACCTACTATCTCCGGGATGCAAGCTCACAGCCGCGCGCCTCTAGGCGCACAGCCAACTCGCCCGGTGATGGGAAGACTGGAAGGGATGGACAAGGAAGAGGGAAGTAAGCGGCCGTGGTCTTAAGTTAGGTACCATCCCGGCATTTGCCTGCAGGAGAAGTGGGAAACCACGGAAAACGACTTCGAGGATGGCTGAGGCAGGAATCGAACCCCTCTCTACTCGACCTCCCGAGGCTGAGTGGACCTAGTTTCAGCCCTCGTACAACTTTTCCAATTTAGTGGCAGAGCCGGGAATCGAACCCGGGCCTCCGGGGGTGGCAGCTAATCGCACTAACCACTACATCACATAAGCGGACAATAATAATAATAATAATAATAATAATAATAATAATAATAATAATACGCTACCCATATCGCAATAGTGTTACAGAAATAATAGCAAATTCTTCTTAATAAGCAACCTGTCACAATATCATCAGTCCACTCAGTGTTTGATCCCGTACAGGCAAATCGGTCTGTTTACAGATAATTTCGTCCGAGCTAACCACTCTACCCATCACGTGCCGAGGTTAACAATGGTGGAAGCCTTTACCTTCCACTCCTTCAAGGGCCTTCACGGCCTGTACGGAGGTGACTTTGCTTTGCTTTGCTTTGCTTTTTTCAGGAGACCAGGATGGAGAAGCTATCTGTTCCAGTGGGGCCGGCCGACTACGACTGCAAGGGAGCCATAGCGAGACTACAAGTGGCGATCAATTCGGTGGTCGCCCCCGATCTTAGACTTCCGGCTCTGGTGGTGTACAACCGGTGGGGGAAGCACACCTACCAGGAGACGCTCTGCATATTCGATCTCCTTACGGCGATCGCGGAGTTCATCGGGGAGCCGATCATCGAGATCATCGGCGTGATGATCTCTGGCTGGGCGGTCATCGTCCGCCCTAGAGACGCGGACCGCTTTAAGGTCTACGAGGAGATGGCATCCCAGCAGTACCAGGTTGTCCGGCTACCAGGACTCAGGGAACAGCTGAAAGTCTCAGGCTACCAGGAGGCAGCCACCCAGACGGAGCCGAGGGCCAAGGACGACGGCGGCGCTCCCAAGCGCCGCGACGGCGCGCCCCCAGTTGGACCGCTGTACTTTACGAAAAACACGCAGACCAACAAGGCCACCAACCAGGAACGTCGACTACCTGCCAGGGCGATGTGGACGCAGGCCGAGGCCTACCAGGAAGGGCCTGTTACCCGGGCGCAATCCAGGAAAGCGCCCGGGACGGCGGACGGCTGCACAGCAGTAGAGGAGGACACCCCCTGGCGCTCAGAGGCTGCTGTCCAGGCCCAGCCTGCCAGTGCGACTGTCGAGCTGCAAACGTCCGCCCCACAGGACAGGGAACGCAGTCGAGTGTTAGCTCCCACCGACGCCACCGCCGCCAGCAAGGAAGACGAAGACGACAGCGACGCAGCGGAGCCACCAGCTACCCCGGGGTCATCAGGCCGGGAGGAGGGCCACCAGGAAGAGGCCTCTTCCCCTGCCAAGAAGAGATCCCCGGGAAGAAGACGCCGCCCCAGGACCAGGAGGAAGAAGACGCCGACCCACCTGGAGAGGGCCACCCAGCCGCAACCCAGGACTGCTCCCAGGACAGCAGCCGAGCGAGGAGCCAATCAGCGGAGGACATCAGCGGGTAGCGGCTATCAGGTGAGATCGAAACGCCCCCCTCAACAGCTCTTGTAGTGTTTCCGCTGTTTGTGGTGGGGCCACCGGCAGGAGAGGTGTGGGCTCCAAGTGAGGTGCAACCGTTGTGCGGGTGATCACCACTACACGGCCTGCGCAACACTTAAGGAGGCGCCGACTGCGCGGGGGACCACTCGGCCTCCCATCGCAGTTGCCCAGTCTACCGGGCCATGGCGCGGGCAGAGAGGAAGGATGCCCGGCTTCATGACCCACCCCCTTCCAGGAGGCCCCCGCCCCGGCGGCCTTGGCCTCATTCTCCGGGATCGGGGACTGGGTACGAGGAACCCCAAGGAGGTGGCGCTGTGTGGCGGGCCCTAGTGGTACTCGACGCATGGCTCCGCAACCGGTAAGGCCCGCGCTAGTCACGGCAATGCCCAGACGGACTGATCCCCTGGCAGATGGAATGGCGAGACTACGGTTCATGGCTGGTGCGTGATACCTCATCTCAACTAACACTACCACTGGACCTTTCCAGCCCACATCCTTGCATGTGCTATCGCAAGATGTCAGGTTTTTACTTGTAGGCTCTTTCTCTTTTCTGCCTATGTGGTTTTTCCCTGACCCTTCAATACCACACCTTAACACTACCTTACCAACACAAACTCTTGCGTGGTAGCGAGTTTAACTTGGAAACCGGCAGATACTCCTTGTATCACGTCCCACTCTTACCTGCTATCTCTTTCTTCTTAGAAATAATAGCATGTCGGAGGCCATGTTGATTGAGTCGATGGTCACGCGGGGGGAGCGGGCTTCTGGCCCCCCACCCTAAAAAAAAGTCCCTTTCGTACAGAATACCGTTGAACGCAGTTCAGTTCACTGCAATACTGCATTAGTCTTACTACACTTTCATTCGATTTCATTCTCTATACAACTATCCCGGGATAATACACATCCTAGTACTTCCATTTGACGAACAGAACATTACGCGAAATAAATGAATACCGGTATGTAAATACCGAGTCGTTGTTATAATGAGGACTTTGTCCTGTTTCACGGTCAGACGCCCTTCCTGAAGGCAATTCAATGTAGAGGAATGTGTACAGATACTAGAAAAAGTATTCGTACACGTGAAAATGCTCACGGTATGCATTAATATAGAACGGGACGCAATGTCAGAACGTTCTTTGCCCCATTTCATTGCATCAAGAGTTCTAGATCGTTGATTCCACACGTTGTTGAGTCTAACATTACGCACCTCGTAACAGTATTCGTACAGCAAGAAACAGTTCCTTATAGTCACGTGCAGGGCCCTTCCTAGGCCCGTGTAGGTGCAGTGACACGCGAGGACCGCAGTCCATGTACAACCGCTGTGTACGCCTGCAGTAGTATAATTTAATGGTTCGGCGGCCTCCTCCTCCTCCGGCTCTCGGAAGAGGCCTCCTCCTCAGCCAGTGGCCTCCTCCTCCTCCTCAGCCAGTGGCCTCCCAGTGGCCACCTCCTCCTCCTCCTCCTCAGCCAGTGGCCTCCCAGTGGCCTCCTCCACCTCAGCCAGAGGCCTCTTCCAGTGCTGCCAACTTAACCTAACTAGCGCGAGATAAACAAAGCCACGTGCTTTTTGACAGACAACAACGCACCGCTAACCTCAGTACTGCCATCTTGACGGGCCTAAACCTCAGTAGTGCCAACTTAACCTCACAAGCGCGAGGTAAACAAAGCCACGTGCTTTTTGACAGCCACGTGCTTTTTGACAGATTTGTAAACAAAGCCACGTGCTTTTTGACAGCTGTCATCGACAACAACGCATCGCAAACCTCAGTACTACCATCTTGACAGGCCTAAACCCCAGTAGTGCCAACTTAACCTCACTAGCATGAGGTAAACAAAGCCACGTGTTTTTTGACAGCCACGTGCTTTTTGACCGATTTGTAAACAAAGCCACGTGCTTTTTGACAGACAACAACGCATCGCTAACCTCAGTACTGCCATCTTGACGGGAATAAACCTCGGTGGTACCAACTTAACCTAACTAGCTCGAGATAAACAAAGCCACGTGCTTTTTGACAGCCACGTGCTTTTTGACAGCTGTCATCCGCCATCTTTAAACTACAGAGCGCTGTGCTGCCCTCTTTCGTCACCTGTCATCGGCAGTGCTGCCATCTTGGCGGGCCTAAACCTTAGTGCTACCAACTTAACCTCACTAGCTCGAGATAAACAAATCCACGTGCTTTTTGACAGCCACGTGCTTTTTTGACAGCTGTCATCTGCCATCTTTAATCCATAGAGCACAGTGCTGCCCTCTTTAGCTACTTACCTTTGAAATGTGGTGGCGGATAATTTGAAAAATGCTTTTTGACAGCAGCCATCTTGCATCGCAAACCTCAGTGCTGCCCTCTTTAGCTAGATACCTGTGGTAGCAGACAATTCCACGTGACAGCAGCCATCTTTAATCAAGAGAGCACCGTGCTGCCCTCTATGTGGTGGCGGCAAATTGAAAAATTCCACGTGCTCTTGTTTGGAAACAAACTCACGTGCTTTTTTGACAGCTACCATCCACCATCTTTAATCAACAGAGCACAGTGCTGTACTCTTTAGCTAGATACCTTTGAAATGTGGTGGCGGCAATTTGAAAAATTCTATGTGCTCTTGTTGGGAAACAAAGCCACGTGCTTTTTTGACAGCTGTCATCCACCATCTTTAATCAATAGAGCACCGTGCTGCTATCATGCGGGCAATTTCGTCACCTATCACCCGCCATCTTTAATCTACAGAACACCGTGCTGCCCTCTTTATGGCTACTACCTTAAGCATGTAGTAGCGGGCAATTTGAAAAGTTCTGTTAGCTATCATCCGCCATCTTTAATCAAGAGAGCACCGTGCTGCCCTCTTTAGCTAGATACCTTTGAAATGTGGTGGCGGCAAATTGAAAAATTCCACATGCTCTTGTTTGGAAACAAACTCACGTGCTTTTTGACAGCTACCATCCGCCATCTTTAATCAACAGAGCATAGTGCTGCCCTCTTTAGTTTGAAATGTGGTGGCGGCAAATTCCACATGCTCTTGTTTGGTAAACATAGCCACGTGCAGCTATCATCCGCCATCTTTAATCCAGAGAGCACCGTGCTGCCCTCTTTATCGCAGTAGATGTAAATTCGTCACCTGTCATACGCAGTGCTGCTATCTTTAGCTAGATACCTTTGAAATGTGGTGGTGGATAATTTAAAAAGAAAAATTCTACAGCAGTCCTCTCTCGACGCTAATTGCATAAGATGGCGGCTAAACATGACTCCTTAAGGGTGCTTACGCAAGATGGCTGCTATACACAGGTTCTTATGAGACGCCCTTGGGATGCTTGCGCAAGATGGTGGTTATACAAGGCTCCTTATGAGACACCCTAGTGATGCTTGCGCAAGATGGCGGTTGCTCTTATGAGGCGGCTTAAGGGTCCTTGCACAAGATGGCTAGAGACGCCCTAAGGATGCTTGCGCAAGATGGCGGACACAAGATGGCGGCTATACACGTCTCCTTATGAGACGCCTTAAGGGTGCTTGCGCAAGATGGCTGCTGCTCTTAGCTTAGAGGCTAACGTGTCGTGCTAGTTCGATTCATTAAATTTAGGGCTTAAATGCAAAATGTTAAATATCTCGAAAGCAGTGCACCGTAGAGCAAAACGGACAAAATTTTTCTGCCTAATACCTAGGTTCGCAGTATGAGGAACAAGAAAATCATAGTCTAATGATGGGATCAACGGTTCGGTTCCTACTTAGGCCCTTTGGCATTTGCTCTGTTTTAGCTTGTATTGAAGCGAGTCTTCGTAACATGATCAGGTTTAGCTATGGTAGAGAGTATAACGTGCCGTGCAGGTTCGATTCATTAAATTTGGAGGCTTAAATGCAAAATGTTAAATATCTCGAAAACGGACAAAATTTTTCCGCCTAATACGTAGGTTCGTAGTATCAGGAACAAGAAAAAACATAGTCTATTGATGAGATCAACGGTTCGATTCCTACTTAAGCCCTTTGGCATTGGCAGCTATCTATTTCTACAAGATGGTGGCTGCTCTTATGAGACACAAGATGGCTTGAGACGTCCTAGGGATGCTTACGCAAGATGGCGGACACAAAATGGTGACTATACATAGCTCCTTATGAGACGGCCTAGGGGTGCTCGCACAAGATGGCGGCTACTCTGATGAAGAAAGCTAGCTTAGAGGCTACTGCGCAAGATAACAGCTGCTGTTATGCATGCGGTGGAGGGCAATTTGAAATTCTATGTGCTTAATCAACAGAGCACCCTGCTGCCCTCTTTAGCTGAAATGTGGTGGTGGATAATTTGAAAAATTCTTTTGACAGCTATCATCTTTAAACAAAGGCGACTATACATAGGCTGTTAAGGCCTTATCATTCTCCTCCTCCTCCTCCTCCTCCTCCTCCTCCTCCTCCTCCTCCTCCTCCGCCTCTTATGTCAAGGCATAGCTTTATATCGAACAAGTTTAAACCTGCATCGCGAAGGCAAGCGTGTGCAGCGATAACATTATTGTGCATGTTTAGACTTTCGAAACATAAGAAGAGTAGAATCAAACGCTGTACTCGATACGACATGTGATCAGAACATTGATTGATGCGTTCAGAAAAACAAAATAAGTGATCAAGACTAGAATCGAACAATGTACTCAATACATCATGTGTTTAGAATATGTCAGGGGATACGCTTGTTCTAAGAAGATCAGATTGAAACATAACAAGACTAGAATAGAACACTGTAATCGATGTTGTTAACTTCAACATGTGATCAGAACATTGATTGATGTGTTCAGAACACAAAATAAGTGATCATGACTAGAATCGAACACTGTACTCGATACAACATGTGATCAGAACATTGATCGATGTGTTCAGAACACGAAAGAAGTGATCAAGCCTAGAATCGAACACTGTACTCAATACAACATGTGTTTAGAACATGTTAGGGGGTACCCTCGTTCTAAGAAGATCAGAATGAAACATAACAAGACTAGAATCGAACACTGTAATCGATGTTGTTAACCTCAACATATGATCAGAACATTGTTTGATGTGTTCAGAGCAAAAGTACAATTTTGATGATTTGCGCAGCTAACTCGCTCGGTAAACGATATAGCCAAAGTATAACTTCAAATTATTTACCTTCCATCATTCGTCTTGTGTGTAAAAATCAGTCGAACAAGTTATCGCATAAACATGGCTGAAAAAAAATCGTGATAGGGTATGGAACCCAGGGGTTACATCTTATCAGAAGGGCAAAAAGGATGAAAGGACTCTTCCTCCTCCTTACCGCACATTCCTTGGCTAAAGGGCTAATAGGCTAAAGGGCTAATGGGCTAAAGGGCTAATGGGCTAAAGGGCTAAAGGGCTAAAGGTGCAACAACCTCATCGATCGCTATCAGCAAGAACGCTTGTACTTTGTTAAGTGTAGAAAATTAATCTTTATTGGTAAATGGTTTTATGTTCAGAACAAGGAATGGAACCTAGGGGTTACGTCTTACCTAATAAAATCCCCGAGGTGCGATGAGTTACGTTTTTCGAACTAGTGTTTGGAACACTGAACTTTTCAAGATGGCAAGAGTGAGGTTAGCAATGTTCTGTTGTTGGATTTTAAATTCCGCGCTACAACATGCATAAGGTGGCAGCCCTTGAGGTTTACTCCCGTAAAGATGGCAAGAGTGAGGTTAGCAATGTTCCGTTGTTGGATTTTTAAAATTCCCCGCTATAACATGCAAAAGGTGGCAGCCTTGAGGTTTACCGCCGTAAAGATGGCAGCAGTGAGGTTAGCGACGCTCTATTGTCCTTCAAAGTGAGGTTAGGGTTCGTCAAGAAGACAGCTGTCAAAAAAGCACGTGGCTATGTTTACCAAACAAGAGCACGTGGTCGTGACGTCACGGTCACGTAATCAATCCTTAGCTCGACGTCGCTAAGAGCAGCATTAGGATTAGCTATGCTTAAAAGTCTTGGGAACAGAGCAGCAGTATGAATTGCTATGTTTCAAAGCGTGTACACATCACCTATCGATTTTACATACATCGACCATCGAACTAAACTTCATCCGCTAGATCGTGCTGCTATCTTAGCATGACTTTAAAGTACAATGAATAGCCATGTTTCAAAGCGTGTACACATTACCTATCGATTTTGCACGCATCGACTCTCGTACTAAACTTCTCCCGCTAGATTGTGCTGCTATCTTAGCATGACTAAGATGCATGAACTGAAAGTACGAAGAATAACCATGTTTTAAAGCGTGTACACATTACCTATCGACTTTGCATGTATCGACTCTCGTACTAAACTTCTGCAGGTAGATTGTGCTGCTATCTTAGCATAACTTATACGCATGAACTTAAAGTACAGAGAATAGCTATGTCTCAAAGCGTGTACACATTACTTATTGATTTTGCATGCAACAAATATCGTACTAAACTTCTTCCTCTAGATTGTACTGCTATCTTAGCATAACTTATACACATGAACTTAAAAGTAGAAAGAATAGCCATGTTTCAAAGCGTGTACACATTACTTATTGATTTTGCATGCATCAAATATCGTACTAAACTCCTTCCGCTAGATTGTGCTGCTATCTTAACACAACCTATACGCATGACCTTAAAGTAAAAAGGTGTGTACACATCACCTATCGATTTTGCATGCATCGAATCTCGTACTGAACTTCGTCCGCTAGATTGTGCTGGTATCTTAGCATAACTTATACACATGAACTTAAAAGTACAAAGAATAGCCATGTTTCAAAGCGTGTACACATCAACTATCGAATTTGCATGTATTGACTCTCGTACTAAACTCCTTCCGCTAGATCGTGCTGCTATCTTAGCATAACCAATACGCATGACCTTAAAGTAAAAAAGAATAGCCATGTTTCAAAGTGTGTACACATTACCTATCGACTTTGCATGCAACAAATATTGTACTAAACTTCTTCCGCTAGGTTGTGCTGCTATCTTAGCATAACCTGCACGCATGTACTTAAAGTACAAAGAATAGCCATGTTTCAAAGCGTGAACTTAAAAGTACAAAGAATAGCCATGTTTCAAAGCGTGTACACATCAACTATCGAATTTGCATGTATTGACTCTCGTACTAAACTCCTTCCGCTAGATCGTGCTGCTATCTTAGTATAACCAATACGCATGACCTTAAAGTAAAAAAGAATAGCCATGTTTCAAAGTGTGTACACATTACCTATCGACTTTGCATGCAACAAATATTGTACTAAACTTCTTCCGCTAGGTTGTGCTGCTATCTTAGCATAACCTGCACGCATGTACTTAAAGTACAAAGAATAGCCATGTTTCAAAGCGTGTACACATTACTTATTGATTTTGCATGCATCAAATCTCGTACTAAATTTATTCCGCTAGATTGTGCTGCTATCTTAGCATAACCTATACCCATGAACTTAAAGTACAATGATTAGTCATGTTTCAAAGCGTGTACACATCAACTATCGAATTTGCATGTATCGACTCTCGTACTAAACTTCTGCAGGTAGATTGTGCTGCTATCTTAGCATAACTAAGACGCATGAACTTAAAGTACAAAGAATAGCTATGTCTCAAAGCATGTACACATTACCTATCGATTTTACAAGCATCGACTCTCGTACTAAACTTCTTCCGCTAGATTGTGCTAAAATCGTGTAAGCGTGCTGCTATCTTAGCATAACCTATCGATTTTACATGCATCGACTATCGCAAGTATAACTAAGACGCATGAACTTAAAGTACAAAGAATAGCCTTGTTTCAAAGCGTGTACAGATCACCCTGAACTTCTTCCGCTAGATTGTGCTGCTATCTTAGCATAACCTATACGCATGACTTTAAGGTACAAAGAATAGCTATGTTTCAAAGCGTGTACACATTACCTATCGACTCTCGTACAAAACTTCTTCCGCTAGGTTGTGCTGCTATCTTAGCATAACTCATACACATGAACTTAAAGTACAAAGAATAGCTATGTTTCAAAGTGTGTACACAAAACCTATCGATTTTGCAAGCATCGAATCTCGTACTAAACTTCTTCCGCTAGATTGTGCTGGTATCTTAGCATAACTTATACCCATGAACTTAAAGTACAAAGAATAGCCATGCTTCAAAGCGTGTACACGTCACCTATCGATTTTGCATGCATCAAATATCGTACTAAACTTCTTCCGCTAGATTGTGCTGCTATCTTAGCATAACCTGTACGCATGAACTTAAAGTACAAAGAATAGCCTTGTTTCAAAGCGTTTACACATTACCTAATGATTTTGCACGAAACGACTATCATGCTAAACTTTTTCCACTAGATTGTGCTAAAATCATGTAAGTGTGCTGCTATCTTAGCATAACCTATCGATTTTTACATGCATCGACTATCGTACTAGACTTCTTCCGCTAGAGCATGTAGCAATCGCTTTTGTGTATCCCAAACCCCTGTGCACGATCTTAAAGCATAAAGATGAGCTATGTTCTAAAGCGTGTACACATCACCTATCGATAATGTATGTTTCGAATATCGTACTAAACTTCTCCTGCTAGAGCGTACGAGTATCGCTTGTGCGTGCACGAACTTAAAGCATAAAGAATAGCAATGTATAAAAATCTTGTAAACAAAGCAGCAGCATTACGTATAGTCAAGATTAAATGCGTGCACACATCATGTATCCATGATGCACACAGTACTAAACTTATTCCATTAGATGTACAAAGTTCACATGTGTTTGTACTGCTATCTTAGCATAGCCTATGTGCATGAACTTAAAGCATAAAGAATAGTTATGTGAAAAAAATCTTGTGAACATAGCAGAGTGTTAACTACGTAGGTGTAGACATTGAACTTTACATGCTGAGGCAACATACTACGTGACCGTGACGTCACGACCACGTGCTCTTGTTTGGTAAACATAGCCACGTGCTTTTTTGACAGCTGTCTTCTTGACGAACCCTAACCTCACTTTGAAGGACAATAGAGCGTCGCTAACCTCACTGCTGCCATCTTTACGGCGGTAAACCTCAAGGCTGCCACCTTTTGCATGTTATAGCGGGGAATTTTAAAAATCCAACAACGGAACATTGCTAACCTCACTCTTGCCATCTTTACGGGAGTAAACCTCAAGGGCTGCCACCTTATGCATGTTGTAGCGCGGAATTTAAAATCCAACAACAGAACATTGCTAACCTCACTCTTGCCATCTTGAAAAGTTCAGTGTTCCAAACACTAGTTCGAAAAACGTAACTCATCGCACCTCGGGGATTTTATTAGGTAAGACGTAACCCCTAGGTTCCATTCCTTGTTCTGAACATAAAACCATTTACCAATAAAGATTAATTTTCTACACTTAACAAAGTACAAGCGTTCTTGCTGATAGCGATCGATGAGGTTGTTGCACCTTTAGCCCTTTAGCCCTTTAGCCCATTAGCCCTTTAGCCCATTAGCCCTTTAGCCTATTAGCCCTTTAGCCAAGGAATGTGCGGTAAGGAGGAGGAAGAGTCCTTTCATCCTTTTTGCCCTTCTGATAAGATGTAACCCCTGGGTTCCATACCCTATCACGATTTTTTTTCAGCCATGTTTATGCGATAACTTGTTCGACTGATTTTTACACACAAGACGAATGATGGAAGGTAAATAATTTGAAGTTATACTTTGGCTATATCGTTTACCGAGCGAGTTAGCTGCGCAAATCATCAAAATTGTACTTTTGCTCTGAACACATCAAACAATGTTCTGATCATATGTTGAGGTTAACAACATCGATTACAGTGTTCGATTCTAGTCTTGTTATGTTTCATTCTGATCTTCTTAGAACGAGGGTACCCCCTAACATGTTCTAAACACATGTTGTATTGAGTACAGTGTTCGATTCTAGGCTTGATCACTTCTTTCGTGTTCTGAACACATCGATCAATGTTCTGATCACATGTTGTATCGAGTACAGTGTTCGATTCTAGTCATGATCACTTATTTTGTGTTCTGAACACATCAATCAATGTTCTGATCACATGTTGAAGTTAACAACATCGATTACAGTGTTCTATTCTAGTCTTGTTATGTTTCAATCTGATCTTCTTAGAACAAGCGTATCCCCTGACATATTCTAAACACATGATGTATTGAGTACATTGTTCGATTCTAGTCTTGATCACTTATTTTGTTTTTCTGAACGCATCAATCAATGTTCTGATCACATGTCGTATCGAGTACAGCGTTTGATTCTACTCTTCTTATGTTTCGAAAGTCTAAACATGCACAATAATGTTATCGCTGCACACGCTTGCCTTCGCGATGCAGGTTTAAACTTGTTCGATATAAAGCTATGCCTTGACATAAGAGGCGGAGGAGGAGGAGGAGGAGGAGGAGGAGGAGGAGGAGGAGGAAGAGGAGGAGAATGATAAGGCCTTAACAGCCTATGTATAGTCGCCTTTGTTTAAAGATGATAGCTGTCAAAAGAATTTTTCAAATTATCCACCACCACATTTCAGCTAAAGAGGGCAGCAGGGTGCTCTGTTGATTAAGCACATAGAATTTCAAATTGCCCTCCACCGCATGCATAACAGCAGCTGTTATCTTGCGCAGTAGCCTCTAAGCTAGCTTTCTTCATCAGAGTAGCCGCCATCTTGTGCGAGCACCCCTAGGCCGTCTCATAAGGAGCTATGTATAGTCACCATTTTGTGTCCGCCATCTTGCGTAAGCATCCCTAGGACGTCTCAAGCCATCTTGTGTCTCATAAGAGCAGCCACCATCTTGTAGAAATAGATAGCTGCCAATGCCAAAGGGCTTAAGTAGGAATCGAACCGTTGATCTCATCAATAGACTATGTTTTTTCTTGTTCCTGATACTACGAACCTACGTATTAGGCGGAAAAATTTTGTCCGTTTTCGAGATATTTAACATTTTGCATTTAAGCCTCCAAATTTAATGAATCGAACCTGCACGGCACGTTATACTCTCTACCATAGCTAAACCTGATCATGTTACGAAGACTCGCTTCAATACAAGCTAAAACAGAGCAAATGCCAAAGGGCCTAAGTAGGAACCGAACCGTTGATCCCATCATTAGACTATGATTTTCTTGTTCCTCATACTGCGAACCTAGGTATTAGGCAGAAAAATTTTGTCCGTTTTGCTCTACGGTGCACTGCTTTCGAGATATTTAACATTTTGCATTTAAGCCCTAAATTTAATGAATCGAACTAGCACGACACGTTAGCCTCTAAGCTAAGAGCAGCAGCCATCTTGCGCAAGCACCCTTAAGGCGTCTCATAAGGAGACGTGTATAGCCGCCATCTTGTGTCCGCCATCTTGCGCAAGCATCCTTAGGGCGTCTCTAGCCATCTTGTGCAAGGACCCTTAAGCCGCCTCATAAGAGCAACCGCCATCTTGCGCAAGCATCACTAGGGTGTCTCATAAGGAGCCTTGTATAACCACCATCTTGCGCAAGCATCCCAAGGGCGTCTCATAAGAACCTGTGTATAGCAGCCATCTTGCGTAAGCACCCTTAAGGAGTCATGTTTAGCCGCCATCTTATGCAATTAGCGTCGAGAGAGGACTGCTGTAGAATTTTTCTTTTTAAATTATCCACCACCACATTTCAAAGGTATCTAGCTAAAGATAGCAGCACTGCGTATGACAGGTGACGAATTTACATCTACTGCGATAAAGAGGGCAGCACGGTGCTCTCTGGATTAAAGATGGCGGATGATAGCTGCACGTGGCTATGTTTACCAAACAAGAGCATGTGGAATTTGCCGCCACCACATTTCAAACTAAAGAGGGCAGCACTATGCTCTGTTGATTAAAGATGGCGGATGGTAGCTGTCAAAAAGCACGTGAGTTTGTTTCCAAACAAGAGCATGTGGAATTTTTCAATTTGCCGCCACCACATTTCAAAGGTATCTAGCTAAAGAGGGCAGCACGGTGCTCTCTTGATTAAAGATGGCGGATGATAGCTAACAGAACTTTTCAAATTGCCCGCTACTACATGCTTAAGGTAGTAGCCATAAAGAGGGCAGCACGGTGTTCTGTAGATTAAAGATGGCGGGTGATAGGTGACGAAATTGCCCGCATGATAGCAGCACGGTGCTCTATTGATTAAAGATGGTGGATGACAGCTGTCAAAAAAGCACGTGGCTTTGTTTCCCAACAAGAGCACATAGAATTTTTCAAATTGCCGCCACCACATTTCAAAGGTATCTAGCTAAAGAGTACAGCACTGTGCTCTGTTGATTAAAGATGGTGGATGGTAGCTGTCAAAAAAGCACGTGAGTTTGTTTCCAAACAAGAGCACGTGGAATTTTTCAATTTGCCGCCACCACATAGAGGGCAGCACGGTGCTCTCTTGATTAAAGATGGCTGCTGTCACGTGGAATTGTCTGCTACCACAGGTATCTAGCTAAAGAGGGCAGCACTGAGGTTTGCGATGCAAGATGGCTGCTGTCAAAAAGCATTTTTCAAATTATCCGCCACCACATTTCAAAGGTAAGTAGCTAAAGAGGGCAGCACTGTGCTCTATGGATTAAAGATGGCGGATGACAGCTGTCAAAAAAGCACGTGGCTGTCAAAAAGCACGTGGATTTGTTTATCTCGAGCTAGTGAGGTTAAGTTGGTAGCACTAAGGTTTAGGCCCGCCAAGATGGCAGCACTGCCGATGACAGGTGACGAAAGAGGGCAGCACAGCGCTCTGTAGTTTAAAGATGGCGGATGACAGCTGTCAAAAAGCACGTGGCTGTCAAAAAGCACGTGGCTTTGTTTATCTCGAGCTTGTTAGGTTAAGTTGGTACCACCGAGGTTTATTCCCGTCAAGATGGCAGTACTGAGGTTAGCGATGCGTTGTTGTCTGTCAAAAAGCACGTGGCTTTGTTTACAAATCGGTCAAAAAGCACGTGGCTGTCAAAAAACACGTGGCTTTGTTTACCTCATGCTAGTGAGGTTAAGTTGGCACTACTGGGGTTTAGGCCTGTCAAGATGGTAGTACTGAGGTTTGCGATGCGTTGTTGTCGATGACAGCTGTCAAAAAGCACGTGGCTTTGTTTACAAATCTGTCAAAAGGCACGTGGCTGTCAAAAAGCACGTGGCTTTGTTTACCTCGCGCTTGTGAGGTTAAGTTGGCACTACTGAGGTTTAGGCCCGTCAAGATGGCAGTACTGAGGTTAGCGGTGCGTTGTTGTCTGTCAAAAAGCACGTGGCTTTGTTTATCTCGCGCTAGTTAGGTTAAGTTGGCAGCACTGGAAGAGGCCTCTGGCTGAGGTGGAGGAGGCCACTGGGAGGCCACTGGCTGAGGAGGAGGAGGAGGTGGCCACTGGGAGGCCACTGGCTGAGGAGGAGGAGGAGGCCACTGGCTGAGGAGGAGGCCTCTTCCGAGAGCCGGAGGAGGAGGAGGCCGCCGAACCATCCAATTATACTACTGCCTGCAGTTGGCGCAATGTCCTAACAAGTGCAATGGGGCGAAAAGGGCACGAAACAAAACAAGAGGAACGGAAAATAATTATCAAGCTTCACAATGAAATTAAGTCCCTGTCTGAGATTTCATGAAATATCAATCGATCTCGGTCGACATTTTCATCCATCATTGACAAGTATTGTGTGAATAAAAGTGTACGAAACAGGCCCAGAAGCGGTCGTCCCCAAGTACTCTCTCAGAGGGACAGGGCGTTTATTGTTCAAACTGTGAAAAAGGATCCGAAAACTAGTGCCCGTCAAATTGCTGCCGAGTTGAAGAAGCGGGGCGTTAAGGTATGTATGGATACTGTGCGAAATTCCTTGAAAACAGCAGGGTATAATGGTCGAGTGTCTAGGAGAATGTTTTTATTAGTGCAAGGAAACACAAGAAACGCATAGAATTCGCTTTAAAACATGTGGATAAGATGGGCGAATTTTGGAAGCGTGTGATTTTCAGCGATGAATGTAAAGACAACGTATTTGGCTCCGTTGGGAGAAGATTACCGTTGCGAAAACAGATCACAGAACTTGACCCCAGAAATCTCACACCTACAGTCAAACATGGAGGGGGCTCCGTTCTGGTCTAGAGAGTGGAGGGGGGCATGAATGCTGACGGTGTTGGAAATTTGTGTTTTATAGATGGAACTCTGGATCACAAATGCTACATAAATGTTCTCAACACACATACCCAGTGTTAGAGAAAACATGGTTTGGAACATAATTTCATGTTCATGCAGGACAGTGATCCAAACCACCCATAATACAAAGACGTGGATACATTACAATGTGCCAAAGCAACTTCCTACAGTCCCTCAGACCTTCGACATCAATCCGATAGAGCAAGTATGGGATATATTGGACAGAAGATTGCGACCCAGGGTAATCTCCAACAAGAATGATCTCCAAACTGCCATACTGAAAGAATGGAACCACATTGTGTCATCGGTTACCGAGAACTTACTTGCTTCCATCCCACGACGACTGCAGGCAATAATAAAGGCAAAGGGGAACCCGACGAAGTATTGAAAAGTGAACAAACGTCTCGGACTGGATGTGGTTGTACGAATACTTTTTCCGTGTGTAATTCTTTACAGGGATTGCGGTTGTCTTCTTTTGTTTCAGATGTACCTTCATATCGTAAGCAATTATTGATGGTAATAAATAACTATCATTGTAAACTATGCAATCGGTGTTTTATTTATATTGCCTGTTGATATTTGCCCTTAAATCTACTCACATGTATGTCCCGTTCTCGCATAATATGACGTGTACGAATACTTTTTCGAGTATCTGTATATCATTACGTGTTTCTGGTTGGTGGTATGGAGTATTGTGTAGTATGTGAAGAGATGTGTATTGGGACAAGCACAAACACCCAGTCGCCTAGTCAGAAGGCGGGGGTCGAATCCATAACGCTCTGAACTAAGGCCTCGACGCTGACCATTCAGCCAAGTTACCGGACTGCCGACGTCTCGAATTCATTTTATAAAGGTGACTGATGTACCCCTACAACATATATGTATTTGTTTCCGGTGACGACATGATGTGAAAGTACTAGGACATGGACAGAAGTGGCTATGGCCTTAATTAAGGCACAGTCCCACCATTCGCTTGGTGTAAAAATCCGGCTTTGAACCTACCATCTCCAGAAAGCAAACTCACAGTTTACTAGCCCGAAGCACGCAGTTAACTCGGTCAGTATCTACAATATAACGCGAGGCAGACATAGACTACACGTAGGGCCTCTCAAACGCCCAAAATCTCACGCGTGCAAACTGCGGCGCAGAGTTCCGTGCACAGTGCATTGGTCCCACTCGGCTCGGCTAGAACCAAAGCTTCGTCTCTGGGCTACTCGGTTAAGCTAGACTCAACTCGGCTCAACTGGGCTCGGATTTGGAGCGCTACGGAGCAAGTGAGGAAGAGCGAGACAGGCGTGGGGAAAGAGAGAGACAGCGCTATCGCTCCAAATCGAGGAGTGTGGGTCTGCACTCTGGTCAACCAAGCGAAGTCGTCTTTTGCACCGTGCACAGTGCATGCACTCTGAGAGGCCCTGCACTACAGTATCTACTAAGAAGAGAAAGCAAAGCACTCTCTGTGCACGCCATGAAGGCTCTTGGAGTGGGTGAAAGGTAAATGCTTCCACTATCAGTCACTTCGGCAGTTGGGTGAGGGTTCGAGTGCCCGGCTGCCTTCACCCCAGGAGTTAACCTGGTACTCACTTTTGGTGTAGCCTGAGTGAACGTCAGGGCCATATGCGCCTACGGAAATGGAAATCTCGTTTCTTAAACATGTCGACTTTCTGACGGGAAATCGAACCCACGTCCTTCCAAATGAACCGCCTCGGTCAGGCAGCCCGTAGACACACCTGCTACGTAGTCGATTGTAGTTGCCTGGGAAGACTAATCACCAGATGTTTTAGATAGAACTAGTATTTCCAGAGGTGAGTCTCCGCGGCTCAGCCGGCAGCGCTGAGCTCCGTGGTTCAAATCCCGGTCACTTCATGTCAGATTAGTGCTGGACAAAGCGGAGGCAGAACATGTTTATCTCCGGGTACTCCGTATTTCCCTGTCATCTTGCATTCCGCGATACTCCCCAATATCATTTCATCTGTCATCATTGCCCCAGAGGAGTGCGACAGGCTTCGGCAACCGGCACATGACTTAAAACAGGCTGCGGATTTCTTTCTCTAATATTTCCAGAGGTAGTGTGAAGTCTGTGTATTACTATATTATTTACAGTTTTAACAGTGTTAACTGAAAAATTGTATATTTCCTCTATTGGTCCCGCTAGTATCACTACGAATTGCTATAATAATAATAATAATAATAATAATAATAATAATAATAATCATAATAATAATAATAATAATAATAATAATAATAATAATAATAATGTCGGTCTCTGTGGTGTAGTGGTTAGGGTGAATGGCTGCCACCCCCGGAGGCTCGGATTCGATTCCCGGCTCTGCCACGAAATTTGAAAAGTGGTATGAGGGCTGGAACGGGGTCAATGGAGGTCAACTGAGTAAAGGGTGGGGGGTTCGATTCCCACATCAACCATCCTCAAAGTGGTTTTCCGTGGTTTCCCACTTCCACTCCAGTCGTATCAGGTGATACAACTCGGCAGGAGGAGCAGTACCTCGCCCAGGCGGCCTCATCTACTATGCTGAACAGGGGCCTTGCGGGGGGATGGGAGGATCGAAAGGGATGCCGTGGCCGGCCGGCATTTGCCTGGAGGAAAGTGGGAAACCACTTCAATGTTGGCTGAGGTGGGAATCGAACCCCCCTCTACTCACGAGGGGAACCCGCCAAGTGAAACAGACCAATTTTCAAGAAACTTCACTCAGTGAAAGAGGGATCGAAATAAACGAACACATGTTTTGGCTTATCCGTAGACATTCGACTATTTCCGAAAAATGACGGTCGAGGTTTCCGACATGTTTGATGTGCCTATTGGCAAGTGGCGCAGTGGTTTTCGCCGCGAACTCACACTTTTGCGCCAGTCTTCAAATCCCGATGACTATTTTTGTGTCATTTATTTACTTTTGTCTATTGACGATTGATTACTACTCGAATGGTTTTGTTCAATGTATTTTGAAATAGTCCACCTGTGTGGTGTAGTGATTAGTGTGATTAGCTGCCACCCCCGGAGGCCCGGGTTCGATTCCCGGCTCTGCCACGAAATTTGAAAACGGGCCAACGAAGGTCAATTGAGTAGAATGGGGGGGGGTCGATTCCCAGATCAACCATCCTCGAAGTGGTTTCCGTGGTTTCCCACTCCTCCTCCAGGCATATGCCGGGATGGTAACTAACTTTTTTTTTTTGCTAGTGGCTTTACGTCGCACCGACACAGATAGGTACCTAACTTAAGGCCACGGCTACTTCCTTCCGTCTTCCTTGTCTATTCCCTCCAATCTGCCCATCTCTGGACTAGGCCCCTGTTCAGCATAGCAGATGAGGCCGCCTGGGCGAGGTACTGGTCTTCCTCCCCAATTGTATCCCCCGATCCGACGTGGGATCCATTGCTGAGTCCGAGGGAAAACCCAACCCTGGACGGTAAACGGATTAAGAAAGAACAATAGAACGTAGGTATTTTGAAATAATGTTGTCCTTTTTTTCGTCTATTAATGTTCTGTCTGATAAATTATTTTTAAAACATCAATTGTTCTACACTCATTGCACAGCAAAGGAATATCATTAGCCATGCAATGAAAATCCACGCATTGATTTATAATCAGTTGCAAGCGCCAGTTCTTGGACAAATGATCAGCTAGGCGTGGTTTTGTCACAATCTTATTGCCAATACGTGAAATCTTCAGCAATATTAACGACCTTTCCCACCCAGAAATGTCACTGTGGCAAACCTGCCTTCCTGCGATGCCCCTGGTGTTCGTAATTACAATGTTTCTACGATATAATATATTGTGAAATCCAGTTCTAATTTTACAATCAACATAACGCCCTTATATCCACTAACTTGATAAGAAACAGTTTTGTAGTGATCGTCAATGGACGAAGGTAGATTAATGAAACCAAAAGTCATCAGGATTCGAACACGGGGAGCAAATTCGAGGCGATAGCCACCGGGCGAGTTCGCCGTGCGGTTAGGGGCGCGCGGCATTGAGCTTGCATCCGGGAGATCGTGGGTTCGAATCCCACTGTCGGCAGCCCTGAAGACGGTTTTCCGTGGTTTACCATTTTCACACCAGGCAAATGCTGGGGCTGTACCTTAATTAAGGCCACGGCAGCTTCCTTCCCACTCCTAGCCCTTTCCTATCCCATCGTCGCCATAAGACCTATCTGTGTCGGTGCGACGTAAAACAACTAGGAAAAAAAAGAGAGAGAGAGAGAGACGATAGCCACTGCGCCACCGATTCAACTGTTTTGACCAGGTTGCGCACTAGGCTTTTATTTATTTATTTATTTATTTATTTATTTATTTATTTATTATTTCTTTCTTTCTTTCTTTCTTTCTTTCTTTCTTTCTTTCTTTCTTTCTTTCTTTCTTAATCCGCTTACCCTCCAGGGTTGTTTTTTTCCCTCGGAGTCGGCGAGGGATCCCACCTTTACCGTCTCAATGGCTCAGTTGACCTCCGTTGACCCCTTTCCAGCTCTCGTACCACTTTTCAAATTTCATGGCAGAGGTGGGAATCGAACCCGGGCCTCCGCGTGTGGCAGCTAATCACACTAATCACTACACCACACAGGTGGACTATTTCAAAATACATTGAACAAAACCATTCGAGTAGTAATCGTCAAAAGAAATGAAACCAAAAAATAGATGATGATGCTTGTTGTTTAAAGGGGCCTAACATGTAGGTCATCGGCCCATAATGGTACGAAATGTAATGACAATTAAAAGTTCAAAATCATCCACTGACCAGAACAAGAATGTGATGATGAATGAATGGATGGATATGAATTTAAAACAGTCAGTGGATCCGACCCAGAAACTATCATAAACAATAGTATTACTGACTAAGCACCATCTAAAGCACCATCCTGAATCGATGATGCTTGTTGTCTAAAGGGGTCCAAAATCCAGGTCAACGGCCCCTCATAATGGTACTTATCGCTAGTAAAGTAGAACCATGGTATTTGTCATGTTGCGGTACTAATCAAAAGTAGCGTGACTCACGGTGTTCCACACATTATGGTTCTACTCATAAGTATTGTACGTCGCACGGGTAACGCCATAGAGTTAGTAAATAGCATAAGTAGCATTGGCGCTGCAGTCGCGTGCGAGGTTGAACGAGCGCCCTGTTTGACAAAAGCTGGTTTGTTTGGCACTGTCACTAATGGAGTTTCTCGATAAATTGAAGTATTATACTTCCCTTAAGGAAAATGCCAGACTCCTGGGCAGCTTATGGCTCCACAGGGAGGTTCATAAAAGGCAATGGCGTATCATTTCACAGGTATGTTTATTTGAAATTCATTTTCGTGCGAATAAAATAATAATTTGTGTGGTACTTATAATCATATGGATTGGCCGACTTGCGCTGACTTCGCGGTTATTTTCCCCTTTGGACTTTACCATGAAGACTGAAATTAATGTTCGAGGAAATATAAGGGAAGGCATTTTAATGTGGCCAGGCGCGGGTAAACGGCGGGAGTAGCCTGGACTCTATTAAGGTACCCGAGGGCGGGTAAACGGCGGGAGTAGATGGGACGCGACAGCTGTATCTTTCACTGAATGGCAATGTCTTTGAAAGCGATTATCCAGAAAATCCAGTGAAAGAGTATACGAATATAGGCCTATGTATACTGCACCCATAAGCGAATTTACCTAATTAATTTACAAATTAAAATTTGAATATTTCGCATATGGGATACTACAGTTGGCTGTGAACTAGCAGTCACAAAGGAACTTTCTGGCGCCAGTGTGACGGCGAGTAGAATCCTCGAAACTTTTCTTAGAGCACGACCAACTTGTAAACCGCCCTGAGTACTCCTTCCAATAAATTTTATGATACCGCCTAGGAGTGGCGACTTTCTGTTTGGTTCTCACGAGAAAATCACGCGTTGAGGCCTGACCTACTTAGCTAGGACAAAGGGACAACGACAATACCCGCCAAACTCTGGGGAGGAAATGGAAGCATCCACGCTACGAAGAGCGCGAAAGTCTCAGCCAATCACAAAATTCTAAATTTGAATGAACTGTCATAGCGGGAATCTACAGTCAGTATTTCGCTATCTGAAGCCCGGTGTGGTGGTGAAAAACAGTGTCCTGATTTCTTTATAATATTTGGGAATTTATCAGTGCGAATTTGTGGTTAATAAGTGCCTAATTAATAGAATTTAACTCCACACGGAGGGGTAATAGTGCCCAGAAGAATGAGGTGTCATGGCGGGATGGAGCCATTCACCGGAAGAAAATAACACCAGTGACGCGCGCCATCGTGTGGATTATCCTGTGATCATTTCCTACGACGCAATATTACATGTAAGTCAGACAAAAATTAGGAAGTTGTGCACATAAATTTTGAAAACTTTAACCTACGGATGTACGATAAAGCGCTCCCGAGGGCTAGATCACTACGCCACATCCCTTCCATAGAACTATTTTCAAGGTGGGGGGAGAACTCTTTACAAAACCCAGCGACCAGGGGGTTGAATTCTCAGTGTTTCTTCAGATTCTCAGTGATTCTTTAGTAGTCGCAGTGATTCTTCAGTATTCTCAGTGAAACTTCAGATTGACAGTGTGAATCAGAGCGACAGTGTGACAGAGGTGACAGCTAATTCAGTTAGTCAGCTTTACTTTTGGCTGGTAAGAAAGCGAGTAGAGACACTTGTAGGCATTTTGAGAAAGCCTTGTATTATTTTACTTGGGAGAGTAACATTTCAGAAATGAACACTTTAACAGACTTTTACTATTTATGCAGAAATAACAGGCAAGAGCTACACTTTCAACACTTGGCTTAAATGAACTCACATCACGAGTCGAGAGGAACAAGTCCATGTTTTCAGCATAATTACATGAAACCTCTCTAACCCACGGGTAGTTTCACATCTGCTATCAGCATAAACTTCTCCACAACATTTGAAACTTTATTTTAGCTTGCTTTTACCACTTAATAAACTGTTTGGCAAGCGAGATGTTTACGGGGAGAGACTAGTAAAGGCAGACAGGGAGGAGAATGACTTTTCTTTAATGAAGGCCGCAGTGGTAGACCTTGAGCAAACAGTTATGTTCCGTTGGGGTTAATGTTCGGTAAGCTCTAGGTAAACAAAAGCTGAGAGACCGGAGCGCAGACCAACAGGTGATTTCAGGTAGACAGCGGAGACGACCGGCCAACTTCACGACAAGGGTCTACAGTGCTATCGTCTAACCTTCACTGGAGTGCGAGAAATGCGAGTGTTTTATGCTAATGTAAGCGTGTGTAACGGCATGACAAAAATGTGTCAAATGTGCGTGTGTGAAAATTTGGAATACCACAGCAGCTTCAAGATGGTATTCTAATTCACCATGACCGAGTCCGGAGGGTGAGCCAGCATGCCTCCATCACCAGGTATGAGCATCAATAAATAATGTAAATAAATATGTAGAACCGTGACTAATCGATGATCAAATGTAGCTTAGAGTATTAGGTAGGATTGTAAATAATTCACAGTTTTATTATACTACTATAATAATAATAATAATAATAATAATAATAATAATCATAATAATAATAATAATAATAATAATAATAATCGTGTCGCACTTTCAGCTAGAGTTATTTGTGCATTTCGTTTAGGTAGATGTTGTTTGCGTGTTGTCATGGATTATTTCTGTAGTATGTCACTTTGACAGTTTAGGAAGCCATGATATTTGATCTATGAGTGTAACGCCGATTTATTTTATAATTATATTCATCATGTTATTATATCGTTGGTTTTGAGTCATATTTTGTTGGAGTTTTGATCTTGTAGACGCCGCCTCGTTGTTTTTTTTAATGTTTATTTTTGCTTTTATGCGCATTTCAGCTTGTTTTATGTTGTGGGATCATCCTTCAGGTGACCGTTTCTGGTAGTACCAATCCCGTGTATTTTTGCGACGATTTTTGGTAGACGCGAGTATTTATTTCTGTGTAGTTGCGGTTACACATCTTTCAACATCTGTGTTTTGAGAGGCAATCTCGTCATTTCTTTTTAAGAAACAGTGAGTGCCAGGAAGCCATTGATGAGTCAGCTCTGATATTTTGTGATATGTGAAGCAGAGAATGATCGAGAGATCGAGTTAGATGAATAATATCCCTGATGATCTACGTTGATAATGGAAATATGATATTTGGACCATGTCATGAACTGTCGTAAGAAATCGTAATATGCACGACGGACATTTCGCCCGCCGGATACGAGCGAGGCCGAATTGTGAGAATAATGAATAATGATGACGTCGAGAATTAATGAGTAAATAGAATTGTGAAATGAATAATTTAACCAAGAGTGTTAAATGTGTTACGACATGGGTTATGATTGTAGGCAGAAGCCTGTATTTGTTTAAATAAATCCAGGGAAAGTAGATGCTCGGCAAATATGCTAGCCATTGTACATGTGAGCAGAGCGACGAGTCAATGTGTTTTTCGATAGTCATGTAAAGTCATGGATGACATGAAATAATAGTAATTATTGTCCATAAAGGTTAAATAGTATCATGGCCAGACATTTATCGTCTGAGGTTAGAGTTTGCCGTCAAATTCGCAATATTTTTGCTACTCGCAGCGGGATATATTTTCTGGTGACTCCGATTTTTATTTTGCGCATTCCATCCTTATTAATTTCCAGTAGGCCGCGATGGTGGGATCTAGTTTTGCTTATTTTTCTTTCTGAGTGTACTTTATTACCGTTTGTTGTAGGACGTGAGCGTATGTGAATTATTTATATTTGATCTGATGTAAATAGATAGGTGTAGATAGGCTAGTTTTGTTTTCTGTGTTTTCTTGGTCGGAGCAATGTTTCTCCGTTAACAGATTTAATGATGTAAATAAGATTTCAGATGTTAGGTTAATGGATCATCAATTAAGTCACAGTCGAAACCATAGTAGTGGTATGCTCATACCAGATTTAGTAATTACCAAACCTTTTAAAATCCACTACATTTTATTTAGAAAATGAAGCGATCTTTAATAAACCAATTGTATAAAAACTGCCGCAATGAATGAGGTGAACAAGATGGCATATGCCTCCATCTAGTGGTGGTACCACAAATAATGAGTTGATAATGGAATGCAGTTAGCGGCAAATTCAATAGAAATTTTAATGTACAAGGATCGCTGTCATTTTGAAATGTTAACGTGAGGCACTTGGCCTAATCTTTTGGATTATTTTTAAGAAGTCCAGTCTATCACAGACATGCAAGTGAAGTTTAAAAATTAGATGAGTGGTTATGACACTCAGATTTATGTTTCAATAATTTATTTTGTTTAATCATGAGGTGTTTGAATAAGACAGTGGTTATGTGGTAAATGAAGGGTGATGTTCATGGCTGTTTTCTTCGAATTATTCCTTATGTAATACACTTAGTTAGTGCAGTCCATGATTATTTTAAAGTTGGGTGTTTTCCCAAATGAGCCACATGTGTTAATATTTGATAACTCCTTTGAGACAGTGGATTTGATGACGTAACTAATTACTTTATTATGATTCAACTACTTTTAATTTATTTTGAGAGATATTTTTTCTACGTAATATATTTCTGTACTTCAAGAAGGTGGTCTTTCTGACCAGAGTTTTAAATTGATTCACGTTATCAACTTGGAGACAGTGTCAACCTAGTCTGGAATATTTTAATTAATGTGATTGACTTTCAGTCAGTTTATTAGGCAGATAACGGTGTTATTGTAAGACAGATCCTCAATCTTTAATTTTTCTTAATCTCATTTATTTCATTTTGTTACATTTTTCACCAGTTCAGTTTACGTTCACTTTTGGCATTTTGCATCTTATTCAATAAATCAGTCTTTTATTTAAATTCTAATTCAGTCTTTGGGTACCGTCATTTATAGTTAGTTTACCCCATCTTTTCATTCCCTCACTCCTTGATCGACGGGTGGCCTCTCTTCGGGGATAGCGGACGGTCACGACTGAGGAAGAAGAGTCTACATGCAGCGGTGAGTTCATTTACATGTCATTTATTACAGGAGCAGCCGGCGCACAGAAGAAGGAAGAGTTCACCGCAGTTGTTGCCTTGAAAAGGGCACAATACATCGTGTTGGTAGATCATACATGCATGATCCTAATGTTAGAAGTAGGTTTACCGGGCGAGTTGGCCGTGCGGTTTGGGGCGCGCAGCTGTGATCTTGCATCCAGGAGATAGTGGGTTCGAGCCCCACTATCGGCAGCGCTGAAGATGGTTTGCCGTGGGTTCCCATTTTCACACCAGGCAAATGCTAGGGCTGTACCTTAGTTAAGGCCACGGCCGCTTCCTTCCCATTCCTAGGCCTCTTCTATCCCGTAGTCGCCATAGGACCTATCTGTGTCGGTGCAACGTAAAACAAATTAAAAGATAAGTATGTTAACAAAGACAATTTTGTTTCGTAAACAATAGGTTGAGGTCCACCTCGGTGGTGTAGTGGTTAGTGCGATTAGCTGCTACCCCCGGAGGCCCGGGTTCGATTCTCGGCACTGCCATGAAATTTGAAAAGCGGTACGAGGTCTGGAACGGGGTCCAATCAGCCTCTGAAAGTCAAGTGAGTAGAGATGGGTTCGATTCTTACCTCAGACATCCTGGAAGTGGTTTTCCGTGGTTTCCCACTTCTCGTCCAGGCAAATGCCGGGATGGTACCTAACTTACGGCCACGGCCGCTTCCTTCCCTCTTCCTTGTCTATCCCATCCAATCTCCACATCCCCCTGCAAGGCCCCTGTTCAGCATAGCAGGTGAGGCAGCCTGGGCGAGGTACTGGGCACCCTCCCCAGTTGTATCCTCCGACCCAGAGTCTGAAGCTCCAGGACACTGCCCTTGAGGCGGTAGAGGTGGGATCCCTCACTGAGTCCGAGGGAAAAATCGACCCTGGAGGGTAAATAGATAAAGAAGAAGAAGAAGAAGAAGAAGAAACAATAGGTTGATACACTGTTACTCTTTATTATAATCAGAACGTAATGTTGATTTCTAAACATATTTCTTACAGCGCTGATTATATTGACGGCTCCTCATGACCATGATTACTCAGTGTTTATTGGTTAACTTGATGTATTTATTTCCCTTTCTTGTAAAACTACTGATGTGCATGATACCGAGCGAGTGGTTGCGAGACTTGGGCCGCGTAGGTGTGACCTTGCATTGCGGAGATACTGGGTTCGAACTCGACTGTCGATAGCCCTGAAGATGGTTTTCCGTGGTTTACCATTTTTGCACCAGGTAAAAGCTGGGGCTGTACCCTAATTAAGGCCGCGTCCGCTTCCTTCCCACTCCTAGCCCTTTACTATCCCATCGACGTCGTAAGTCCTATCTGTGTCGGTGCGACGTAAAACAAATTGTAAACAAACAAAATATTATTGTAAAGAATTTTCTCAGTTCTCTTCAATCATATCATTTACCACCCTCACTTTCCATTATAGGAAGTCATTTTACAACTTAAAATATTAGAGCAAATCAAACATTTCACCACTGAAACCACAACCAGAGTGTCATATTGCCACTTGTAATCACGCTTAGAAATTAGCGATGATAATAATAATAATAAGAAGAAGAAGAATAATAATAATGTCCCACTAATTATTGTTACACCGGGCGAGTTGGCCGTGCGGTTAGGGTCGCGCAGCTGTGAGCTTTACATATGGGAGATAGTGGGCTCGAACCCCACTGTCGGCAGCCCTGAAGATGGTTTTCCGTGGTTTCCTATTTTCACACCAGGCTGTACCTTAGTCAAGGCCACGACCGCTTCCTTCCCACTCCTAGGCCTTTCCTGTCGCATCGTCACCATAAGACCTATCTGTGTCTGTGTGACGTAAAGAAAATAGCAAAATATATTATTGTTACGGTTTTCGGAGACGCCGAAGTGCCGAAATTTTGTCCCACGGGAGTTCTTTTGCGTGCGGGCATATTTCCGACACGAGGCTAACATATTTGAGCACCAAATTATCACCGGACTGAGCTAGGGTCGAACCTGCCAACTTAGGCTCAGAAAGCCAGCACCTTAACCGTCGATAACTATATTTTGTCTACTTCGCTCCAAAATCTCACCAACGCTTTTAGGACTAAACACTCGCTCATTCGCTTCGTATGAGAGAGAATGTTTTAGGTCGCTGGGCAGAATTATGCCGAAGTGCTGTCCATTTATTACATTTACACAACAGATATTGAAATGTACGTACCACCATTCTAAAAATACGTTGTTAGAAGGCTTATATGAACAGTAATTTTTATTTAGTTTACTTAACTGTAATTGAGCACCGTCCTCTCTTATCAAGCATTTGTTCTGTATTTCTTCTTTTTGGGCTTTCTTTCTACTGAAGAGAAATGTCGGAAGTATACTATAGTCTCTGAGAATGTTTACACATAAGAATTTTAAACCATGTCAATAACCACACAGTTTTAAAAGTCCTCTATTTACATTGATGAGTACAGCGGAGCGAGCTTTTTGCCAAACAGCTGAGATTTCAACATGCTCCGCTCGCTGCAGTGGTTCTCTCGTAGACGGTGGCGCCAATGCTACCTCTAGTGTATTATTTACTAACTCTATGGGTAACGGAGAGCTTCCGTGGCTCAGACGGCAGCGCGTCGGCCTCTAACCGGTGGATACCGTGGTTCAAATCCCGGTGAATCCATGTGAGATTTGTGCTGGACAAAGCGGAGGCGGGACAGGTTTTTCTCCGGGTACTCCGGTTTTCCCTGTGATCTTTCATTCCAGCAACACTCTCCATTATCATTTTATAGCATTTATCACTCATTAATAAATCACCTTGGGAGTGGCGACCCCATTGTAATAACAGCCTATATATGTTTCATTCATTACATCCCTGACCCGGTCAATGACTGGAAAACAGGTTTTCTTTTCTATGGGTAACGGAGACCTATAGTGTTCCTCCCGGGCGCCAGTATTCCCGTGGTGTTCCTCATATAGTGGGTATTAATCACAGGCAACGCCCAGACCCGTGGTGCTTCTCATAATGGTACTAATCACGGGTACTGGAAACCCACAGTGAACCACTCTCTGCTGCTACTAATCACAGTCCTATTGCCTACCTAACATAGTGGTACTACTCGCAAGTAAAGGCGACCCATGGTGTTCCCCGCGTGGCGGTACTAATCACAAGTAGTTTTATGGTTCTAATACAATCATCCCTTGGTCGCCCCTTTTAGTCGCCTCTTACGACAGGCAGGGGATAACGTGCGTGTATTCTTCGTCTGCGTCCCCCACCCAACCACCCACAGCGGGTAAAAAAAATCGCGATTTGAAGACTGGCGCAAAAGTGTGAGTTCGCAGCGAAAACCACTGCGCCACTGTGGTCGATTGAACTTGCCACGTGCCAATAGGCACATCAAACACGTCGAAAACTTCGACCGTAATTTTTCAGAAATAGTCGAGTGTCTACGGATAAGCTGAAACATGTGCTCGTTTATTTTGAATCCGCTTTCACTGAGTGAAGTTTCTGGAAAATTGGTTTGTTTCGCTTGGCGGGTTCCCCTCGTGAGTAGAGGGGGTTCGATTCCCACCTCAGCTAACCTCGAAGTGGTTTTCTCCATGGTTTCCCACTTTTCTCCAGGCAAATGCCGGGATGATATCTAACATAAGGCCACGGCCGCTTCTTTCCCTCTTCCCTGTGTATCCCTTCCGATCTTCTCATCCGCCCCCCCTCCCCCAGAAGGCCCCTGTTCAGCATAGCAGGTGAGGCCGCCTGGGCGGGGTACTGGTCCTCCTCCAAAGTTGTATCACCCCGACCGGAAGTCTCACGCCCCAGAACACTGCCCTTGAGGCGGTAGAGTTGGGATCCCTCTCTGAGTATGAGGGGAAAACTAACCCTGGAGGGATTAAGAAAGAAAGAAAGAAAGAAAGAAAGAAAGAAAGAAAGAAAGAAAGAAAGAAAGACAGAAAGAAAGAAGGAAAGAAAGATTCTGAGTGGCCTCCAGACAGCCTGGTCTTTCTACTTGTCGCCTAGGGATGACCTGCGTGCCTGGGTGCGAGATGATGATGATAATGAGTTAGGAAGAGGGTGGAACCTGGTGTCAGCACACACAGTCTACTCCTGTCAAAGAGAACACGAAGATACCTGCTCAAGGCTTAAAGCCCCCATCCCACGTACAAATCACCATTAACAACGTCATATTAACACTGGAAAGAGGTTTGGAATTGAACCCAGACGTATGACACGCAGTCTACTGATTAGAAGTTGTATAGCCCTACCACCACTTCTCCTAACCTGCCGGCCAACATTTTAATGATATATATTTATTTTTCGTCCGCCTCTGCTCTATAGTGGTTAGCGTGATTAGCTGCCACCCCCTGAGGCCCAGGTTCGATTTCCGGATCTGCCACGAAATTTGAGAAGTGGTACGAGGGCTGGAACGGGGTCCACTCTGCCTCCGGAGGTCAACTGAGTAGAGGCAGGTTCGATTCCACCTCAATCCTCGAAGTGGTTTTCCGTGGTTTCTCACTTATCCAGGAAAATGCCGGGATGGTGCCTAACTTAAGGCCACGGTCGCATTCTTCTCTCTTCCTTTCTACCCCGTCCAATCTTCCCATCCCCGCATAAGGCCCTTGTTCAGCATAGCAGGTGAGGCCGTCTGGGCGAGTTACTGATCATCTTCCCTAGTTGTATCCCCCGTCCCAAAGTCTCACGTTCCAGAACACTGCCCTTGAGGCAGTAGAGGTGGGATCCCTCGCCGAGTCCAATTGAAAAACCAACCCTGGACGGTAAACAGACTAAGAAAGATGAAAGAAAGATATTCCTTTTTCCACCAACGGGACTCGACCCAGCTAACCGCGATGTCAGTTCATAAATACTTGACACCTTAATGATCATGGCCACCAGCCAGGAATAATAATAATAATAATAATAATAATAATAATAATAATAATAATAATAATAATAATAATAATAATAATAATAATAATAATAATAATAATAATAATTGTACCGGCTGGTACACCTATACGCCGCACATTTGAATTTTCCGCCGTTAAGTACTCCTCTACAGGAGAAACTCTGAACTTTAGCAACTGTATCAACTTATAAGTTTTCTCAGAAGATGGCACTACCATAAATTTTGTGATTACGAAGTTGTCAATACTATGTGGAGTTCAACTTGTTTTGTTTTCCATTAATCAAGAAGTGTGGACATTCTCTTATAGATGTCTCTACTAAAAAACTATGATCATGCACCCTGGTGCAAAGTGAAGGAACTTTTCTTGAATATATTTTGTACTCATACCTTTTCCTATAACTAAATTTCGTCCTTTCATATAAATCTTTTCTTTCCGCCAGTTTTGAACTTAGCCAATCCAGAATTTCTGTAATTAATTTTTGACCAATTGTGTCCTTCTTCTTCAATTCTGATGTGTAACTTTTAGCCAGCCAATAAAGTTGAGTGGGTGTGTCTTAATTGCTCATGAAAGGTCTCGAATCTTCCCTGAGTGTATAAAAACTGCTGATTTTCACGGCTCCTCGCCACTCGAACAACATCTAGCCTAGTGTATGGAAGTGTAGCAGGAGGCGGGAAGCGCCTCTTTCACCCGGCAGCAGCTCTTCTGCAAGGTAATGGCCACTTAACATCTTTATTTCTCGCTAGCTCGGCAGTCTAAACCGCGGGGAAGATCCGAAACCTTTACTATGTAACCTATCTTGAAACATGTAATTTGCCGTCGCTTTTGTAAAACTTCACATATCTTTAACTGTAAAACGGGGATAGAGAGTGCTTTACCCTCTTGAGCTCCCCTTCATTTTTGGTTTGGGGTGACTACGTTTTGTAACGGTTTCTTGCCTTCTGTAATGTTTTAAAGTTTTCTAATACGAGTCACCTCCATAGTTTGGGATTAGCCCCTGCTTCTTCGGCCTAGTGCCCCTTAGGTTTTAAAAGATTTCATGTAGGAGTGCAAGCAACCCCTCCATTCATCTCGGTATTTTGGGCCATTTACTTAATCTGTTCTTTTTCACTGAGGCCCAGTAGGTTGATGTAAGCGGTGCCTTGATGGCAATTTAGTGTAATAGTCTGGTATTGCCTTTAATAGGCTTGAAAAATTGAGAGCGGGTCAGCTCTTTCTTGTGTTTGAAAAGTGCCTCTGGGAGGCTTGAGGTTAAAAGTTGGGAGCAATTGCTCCTTGAATGAAGGGGTTTTCTGCCCTTTGAACAAATGAGTGTACCTTGGTAAAGTTGGGCTAGTAGCTCAAGGATTGTGTAATTGGGGCTCGAAGCCCAGCACCTGTAAAGACCCCGAAACTACGGCTTTCGTTTGTAAAATTATACCTAGTACTTGATTAGTGGATAGTGGTTGAGCTGTTGTTATTTATTGAAATTCTATGTGAAATTTGTTAAGTTTTTCTATTTGCGAAAATATAACCTTTATTGAAATTTTAATTAATATCTCAGCTTTGTAGCTAGACCCATTTCAGCCCGCACCTTCTTTCACCTCTGCATTCCACGGGTAACCCCGTAACAAGTGGTAGCAGAGCGTGGTTGAAAGGGTCTCATTTAAGCCCCTTTTGACGGCTAAACATTGCTTTTGTTTTGAACTCTAACAATTTTCTCAGTCGCTGGAATTTTTCCGATTTTCTAAATTTATAAATTTCTGTCATCATGTCCGGCTCTCGCGAAGTCCTCCATCCCGGCTACTTGCGCAAGGAGGAATTAATTCATGAATTAACCATTATAAATGTTCAATCTGGAGGCACGGTTGCGGTAGACACAAACAAGCTTGAGGATTCCCTTGATTTGCCGATTACCATCCCAACTTTGGGAGAGAAAGAGATTGACGACGCTCTCCCCACGATCACTGACAATACTACTGAGCTAGCATCTGTAGTTAGTTTTTCTGAAGTGTGTGATCCATCTCCAAATCAACTTAAACGTGCACAAGCTAGACTGTTCCATTTTTACAATAGAGTTAGTGATCTATTGTCTCTTAAGTTAAGTAACATTCAGGGGAAGGAGGCTAGTGGTCTTATTGAACAGTAAAATGTCTAGTAAGGTTAGTCAATTGTTATCGGGAGCTGCTGCTCCCAAGACCGATCAAGCCACGGTTGCAAACATAGTTAATGAGGAGGATTCCTCCAAGGGGGAAGAAAGTAGAAAATCCGTAGGAGTCCAACAAACATCTGCCCCATTAGAAACCGAGTCAGGCCGCCGTACATCCATCCCTCCCCTTGTGTTGAATAGTGCAGTCTCTGAAACAGCTTCTCCGCCCCTTAGGTCTTTACTTACCATGTCAGCCGGGTTCAGTAGTTTATCTCATCCTTTAGCGATGTTGCTTAGAGATATTTCTAAGTTTTACGTTAACTCGACCAGTGATGTTATTTCATTCCTAAGGGTTTTAGTTGAGTTCCAAGATCACGCTCTTGTCTTTTCTCTTTCTCCGTGTCAAATTCTTCAGATTATTTATCCCTATTCCTTTGGTGTCCTCTCTGACAAAATAGTAAGAGCCATAACTTATCAATCCTCCATAGAAGACTTCCACGCCCATTTGTTAGCTAATTTCATTCCGGCTAGGGCAAGGTCCTCTCTCATACAGCGGTACTATTACAGAGTACAGCGATTGTATGAAAACCTGGCAGACTTCATCCAAGACATTAAGTTCTACACGAGGGTATTTGCTCTTCATTTCCCTGAAGATCAAATTGTGCACGCCATGTCGAAGGCATTTCCCCATCCTACAGGTCATATCTGTGTTTTGCGTCGCGTCCTCAAACTTTTGTTGAGTTAGAGGCTATGGCTGTCTCAGCCGAAGGAGTTAGATATGCGGAGACATTACGTGTCGCGAAGGAACCCCCTCCATCTTCAAGTAATTTTCGGCCTCCTCCTCGTCGAACCTTCCCTGCTCGCAAATGTTACGCTTGTGGGTCGACAGATCATCTCCGGAACAAGTGTCCCTTGATTAAGTCTAGCGGGACAAGGAATGGAGCAGTGTCATCCCAAGGCTGTTTTAAATGCGGTTCATTTTCCCATACAGCCAAGAATTGCCCGAATGCTCAATAGCACCCCCTCGTGCTCAACTTCTGGTGCAACTTCCACCAACGCCAATAAGCAAAAGTGACTAGCGGCATCGGCTGAGTCGGCGTGCCAACCTTCTTCAGGCTCAGCCTCTGTTAAATCCGACGAAATCTCAGGGAAAAGTCAGTCTTCTAATTTGTCATTTGAAGGCCCCAAAGAATGTCTTAGGATTGCGGCGGATTCCCCCGCACCTGTACCATTTCTCAAAATTGAATTGAATAATGAACCTGTTACTGCTCTATTAGATTCTGGGAGTGCGTGTTCCATTATTTCGGCTGAATGGTACTCTAAGTTAAAATCTGTTTGTAAATTTTCTGATTATTGTTCGTCTTCGGTTCAATGCGTTTCGGCTAACTCATCTCCATTAGAAATTTTAGGTTTTCTGTATGCCAAAATTAGAATTGCTAAAGTTACTTGGAAAGTTAAACTGTTTGTGGCTAAGCATTTGTCTTGCCCCATCATATTAGGAGCGGACTCCATGTCTCACACTGGTCTTGTGCTCGTCATTCAGAGCAAGTCGTGCACTTTCAAATTTGCTAGTAATTTCAAAATCCCCTTACTTAAATGTAGTTCTGTGTCATGTTCATCTGTTTCGCCTACCCAGGATGAGATGTTGTTAGACTTTAGACATCTACGTGAGGAGCAGGCTGATAGTATTCGTAAGTTGTGTCAGTCATTTCCAGATGTTTTCTCCGATACTCTTGGCGTTACTGACCTTATCGAATACAAGATCGATGTTACGGATTCGATTCTAGTCCGATTCCACCTTATAGGTTATCTCCACCAAAAATGAAGGCTCTGAAAGAGATCATAGATCAGATGTTAAAGGACGCTATAATTCGACCCTCTAAATCGGCATATTCATCGCCTATTTTCTTAGTCCCGAAACCCCAAGGTGGCTTCAGGCCTGTGATTGACTATAAGGCTGTAAATCGGAAGGCGGTGTTACAATCTGTGCCCCTTCCCGACCTTCACTCTTGTTTTTCATGGTTTCGAAAAGCTACGTTCTTCACCATCTTAGACCTTAATCAGGCGTATAACCAGATCCCTCGAGCTGAAGAATCCAAATATCTTACAGCTTTTGCCACGGATTGGAACTTGTATGAGTACAACCGCGTGCCTTTCGTGCTTTCCACGGGAGCAGCTGTGCTTACGAGACTGCTAGACAGGGTCTTCTCCGACATCAAATTCGAGTATTTATACCATTATCTTGATGATGTCGTCGTATTTTCTGAGACCTTTGAAGAACATCTAGATCATCTGAAAGAGGTCCTTAATCGCCTTCGTAAGGCAGGGTTAACTGTGAAGTTGTCCAAGGTTGCTTTCGCTAAGCCTTCCATGTCATTTCTAGGGCATATTGTGTCGCCCGATGGTGTCGCAGTGGATCATTCTAGAACACAGGCCATCCGTGATTTCAAACCTCCCAAGAACATCAAAGGTATTGCCAGATTCGTTGGTATGATGAATTTCTTCAGGAAATTTATTCCTAACTTCGCTAACAGAGCGGCGCCCTTGAACTTACTTCGTAGGAAAGGCGTCAAATTCGAGTGGGGGCCTTCTCAACAAGCCGCTTTCGAAGACCTCAAATTAGCTCTTTGTAACGCCCCTCTCCTTGCAATGCCTGATTTCTCGAAGAAATTCATCGTCCAAACCGACGCGTCGTCGTCGGCGGTGGCTGCAGTCCTTCTTCAAGAGACTGAACTAGGGAGGCGACCCATCGCCTATGCGTCTAGGACTTTATCGGCTCAAGAAGCCAAGTATTCCATTTATGAACTTGAAGGTTTGGCAGTCTTATTTGCGCTAGAAAAGTTCCGCCTCTATCTGGAACATGTCAAATTCGACTTGGAGACAGATAACCAAGCCTTAAGCTGGGTCTTAGCTAGGCCGCGTCGTACGGGTCGTATAGCCCGCTGGGCCATTAGAATTTCTGCCTTCCAGTTTGACGTGCGGCATATTCGTGGTACTGAAAACGTGGTTGCTGACAGACTAAGCCGCATGTTTTCCAATGAGGTAGAGACCCATAAACTGGTTGATAGTTCTTCACCTCCCGAGTCCATACTACCTGAGGTTTATGCTATTCTCACAGATGCTCCCATGTTGTTTAGGGATCTTGAGAAATATCAACGTGAAGATCCAACGCTGGCCCCTATCATGGAAACCCTTTCTTCTGGGGAACATGTTGTCCCTTATGTTCTGAGGAATGGTGTTTTATGTTGCCCGTCGAGGCATGATAATAAGATGAAGGTTGTGGTTCCAGCTGTTCTCGTGCCCATGATCTTTAAGTACTATCATGAAACCCTATTAGGGGGGCCATTAGGTATCTTCAAAACACGTGAAAAGATCCGGGAGATGTTTATTTGGAAAGGTATAGACGGTGAAATTCGTGAACTAGTTAAAGCTTGTAAATCTTGCTTGCTTAGTAAACCCACCATGTCCACTAAGTAAGGGCTATTGTCTTCTCATCAAGCTTCGCGCTCCATGGAACGCCTCTATATTGACTACGTAGGACCCTTACCCCAATCAAAGGGGAACGCCAACAAATTCATCCTTGTGTGTGTAGATGGTTTCACAAGATTTTCCTGGTTATTTCCGACTAAGCTGGCTACCGCTCAGTCCATTTCTTGTTTAAATTCCATCTTTGCTTCTTTTGGTCCGAGTCAATATATTGTTTCTGACAATGCTAACGCTTTTACCTCCAATCTATTCCGTAAATTCTGTTTTGATCTGTCCATCTCTCATGTAACTACTTCTGCATACTATCCTCAACAATCTCTGGCTCAGCGGGTCAATCGTAATCTGAGGTCGGCTCTAATTGCCTATCATCATGATGATCATTCTAGGTGGGATTCGTCCCTGCATTGGTTAGCCTTTGCTTTGAATTCGGCGGTTCATGAATCTTATAAGTTCACTCCAGCTTCACTGATGTTTAAGTTCGTACCCAACACGCCGCTCTCTAACCTGTGGTCTCTTAATGATATTTTACCTGAGACAATAGATCCAGATAATATTAGAGATCTATGGAAGAAGGCTAAGGCCAATCTTAAAATTTCTCATGAAAAGGTTAGGGAAAAATATGGTCGTGAACGAAGGCCCACCAATGTAAAGGTAGGAGATCAAGTTAAGGTCAAAAACTTTGCTCCCGCGGGCAAGCTTGCCCCCAGATTTCATGGGCCATGCACCGTTTTGGATTTCTTAACTCCGGTAACATTATTAGTGAGCAATCCAGCCACCGAGAGGATCTTTAGGGTTCACCTGTCTCAGGTGAAACCTGTGTAATACCCTTGCTAACTTAGTCTAACATTTTGTAAGACCCGTGAAGGTTATATTTTGGTTTTATTTTAAGGCCTTCTGCCCTTGGATTATGTTCCTTGTGTCTATGTGTTAATTGTACGATCTTCCCCTCTGGTTATTCTGCTGTCCTTTCCTCGCGGCCATTACCAAGCTCCCGTCTCCTGCTAAAACCATATCTGTGGCAAGAAGAAAAATTTTCCACGCCGCTGGCCCCTCTACCTCTCCAACAAAGATCGTACCCTTAAACCAGATGTCAACAACAATTCTGCCGCCGAGATCTTACTGTTTCAGTGCCCCTCAGCCGTTCGTCGCCTTACCGCCACCGTGGTGGGGTAAGGGCCCATTCCACTCCAGTGATGTCCTTCTGTGTACGGCGCGCCGGAGGCTATCTCCCGGCACAGGCTGAAGTGCGGCGCACCAACCGCAAGATCTGGGGACTGTAAACAAACGTCGCATCTGCGGCGTCCTTCACCACGACCACCCCTCTCATAGTGCGGGAGAGAGGTATCTCAGGGTACTTGAGGGGTCCGGAGGACCTCGACTGGACAGCGGCAGCGGCGGCTGGTCTTGCCGTCAAAATTTGCATCGTGTGGTTGGCATTCTACGGCAACAAAGACACTCTCAAGCCGGAGTTCAACCAAATCCTAACTACCTACTTCAAAACAAAGGAGACTCAAAAAATGTTTTGATGCTTTAAATAGTTTTTCAAAATTCTTCTACAAACTTTGGAAATTCCTAATGTATCCTCCATATTCTTCCACCATCTATTTGCAAAGAAGCGGAAATTTTCTTCTTTTGATGATTAAATTTTGTTAAAAAATCTTCTTCTGTGTCACCCCCATGGAAGGACATTTGGGGGGAGGTCTGTACCGGCTGGTACACCTATACGCCGCACATTTTGAATTTTCCGCCGTTAAGTACTCCTCTACAGGAGAAACTCTGAACTTTAACAACTGTATCAACTTATAAGTTTTCTCAGAAGATGGCACTACCATAAATTTTGTGATTACGAAGTTGTCAATACTGTGCGGAGTTCAACTTGTTTTGTTTTCCATTAATGAAGAAGTGTGGACATTCTCTTATAGATGTCTCTACTAAAAAACTATGATCATGCACCCTGGTGCGAAGTGAAGGAACTTTTCTTGAATATATTTTGTACTCATACGTTTTCTAATAACTGAATTTCGTTCTTTCATATAAATCTTTTCTTTCCGCCAGTTTTGAACTTAGCCAATCCAGAATTTCTGTAATTAATTTTTGACCAATTGTGTCCTTCTTCTTCAATTTTGATGTGTAACTTTTAGCCAGCCAATAAAGTTGAGTGGGTGTGTCTTAATTACTCATGAAAGGTCTCGAATCTTCCCTGAGTGTATAAAAACTGCTGATTTTCACGGCTCCTCGCCACTCGAACAACATCTAGCCTAGTGTATGGAAGTGTAGCAGGAGGCGGGAAGCGCCTCTTTCATCCGGCAGCAGCTGTTCTATAAGGTAATGGCCACTTAACATCTTTATTTCTCGCTAGCTCAGCAGTCTAAACCGCGGGGAAGATCCGAAACCTTTACTATGTAGCCTATCTTAAAACATGTAATTTGCCGTCGCTTTTGTAAAACTTCACATATCTTTAACTGTAAAACGGGGATAGAGAGTGCTTTACCCTCTTGAGCTCCCCTTCATTTTTGGTTTGGGGTGACTACGTTTTGTAACGGTTTCTTGCCTTCTGTAATGTTTTAAAGTTTTCTAATACGAGTCACCTCCATAGTTTGGGATTAGCCCCTGCTTCTTCGGCCTAGTGCCCCTTAGGTTTTAAAAGATTTCATGTAGGAGTGCAAGCAACCCCTCCATTCATCTTGGTATATTGGGCCATTTACTTAATCTGTTCTTTTTCACTGAGGCCCAGTAGGTTGGGTACGAGATACCCCCGTTTCAGTTGATGTAAGCGGTGTCTTGATGGCAATTTAGTGTAATAGTCTGGTATTGCCTTTAATAGGCTTGAAAAATTGAGAGCGGGTCAGCTCTTTCTTGTGTTTGAAAAGTGCCTCTGGGAGGCTTGAGGTTAAAAGTTGGGAGCAATTGCTCCTTGAATGAAGGGGTTTTCTGCCCTTTGAACACATGAGTGTACCTTGGTAAAGTTGGGCTAGTAGCTCAAGGATTGTGTAATTGGGGCTCGAAGCCCAGAACTTGTAAAGACCCCGAAACTTCGGCTTTCGTTTGTAAAATTACACCTAGTACCTGATTAGTGGATAGTGGTTGAGTTGTTGTTATTTGTTGAAATTCTATGTGAAATTTGTTAAGTTTTTCTATTTGTGAAAGTATAACCTTTATTGAAATTTTAATTAATATCTCAGCTTTGTAGCTAGACCCATTCCAGCCCGCACCTTCTTTCACCTCTGCATTCCACAGGTAACCCCGTAACAATAATAATAATAATAATAATAATAATAATAATAATAATAATAATAATAATAATAAACACCGGGCTGAGTGGCTCAAACGATTGAGACGCTGGCCTTCTGACGCCAACTTGGCAGGTTCGATCCTGGCTCAGGCCGGTGGGATATGAAGGTGCTCAAATACACTAGCCTCGTGTCGGTAGACTTACTGGCTCGTAAAAGAACTCCTGCGGGACAAAATTACGGCAACTTGGCGGCTCCGAAAACCGTAAAAATGTGGGACGTAAATTTATTAGCGTCGGCACTTCATGAGTATTTGGCCCAGTTTTTAGGACTGATACCCTTCCTGACGCCAACCCTATGTGGAGCGATGTATTCACTATGGTGCGTTTCTCTGGTGGTTTTTAGTGTGATATATTTTTGAAAATGAAGATATGTATTAAGACGGACAAAAACACCCAGCCATCAAATTAGAAGTATTAACCAAATACTGTACAATTGAAATCCTCGGCTCGGCCGAGAATCGAACCCATGGCCCTTTGAACCGAAGACCAATGCGCTGACGATTGAGCTGAGCAGCAGGACAGGCCTACATAATAATACTCTTCTTATTCTTCTTTTCCCTACCGCTTTTCCCACAGCTGTGGGGTCGCGGGTGCGAATTGCGTCGCACATGTAGATTTGGCTCTGTTCTACGGCCGGATGCCTTCCTGACGCCAATCCTATATGGAGGGACGTAATTACTACTGCGTGTTTCTGTGGTGGTTGGCAGTGTAGTGTGTTGTGTGAATATGAAGAGGAGAGTGTTGGGATGGACATATACACCCAGTCCCCAAGCCAGGAGAATCAATCGGAAGCGATTAAAATCCCCGACCCGGCCGGGAATCGAACCCGGGACCCTCTTAACTGAAGGCCAGTACGCTGACCATTCAGCCAATGAGTCGGACAAAGTAATAATACTAATAATAATGAAATGGCGTATGGCTTTTAGTGCCGGGAGTGTCCGAGGACAATTTCGGCTCGCCAGGTGCAGGTCTTTTGATATGACGCCTGTAGGCGATCTGCGCGTCGTGATGAGTATGAAATGATAATGAAGACATACACCCAGCCCCCGTGCGAGCGAAATTAAGCAAAGATGGATAAAATTCCCGACCCTGACGGGAATCGAACCTGGGACCCCTGGGACCAAAGGCTAGCACGCTAACCATTTAGCAAAGGAGCCGTACAGTAATAATAATAATAATAATAATAATAATAATAATAATAATAATAATAATAATAATAATAATAAATACCGAGCGAGTTGGCCGTGCGGTTAGGGGTACGCAACTGTGAGTTTGCAATAGGGAGTTAGTTTGTTCGAGCCCCACTGTCGGCAGCCCTAAGGATGGTTTTGCGTGATTTCCTATTTTCACACCAGCCACCTGTACCTTAATTAAGGCCAGGGTCACTTCCTTCCCACTCTTAGCCCTTTCCTATCCCATCGTCGCCAGAAAACCTCTCTGTGTCGTTGCGATGTCAAGCTAATATATTGTAAAATAATAATAATAATAATAATAATAATAATAATAATAATAATAATGTGTGGCGAATAGTATATTTACTTATCAAATTAGTTTAAACACAATTCTTGGGAAGATTTGCTTTCATGAGGTAACTGTACTCCATTAAACTCTTTCACGTCCTACTCACCACAAAGACTGGACCAACAATGCGAGCGTGCTGGACAGCCATGATCGGGTAATTCCTGTGACAGCATTCGGCCTTGATCACATGGAAAGGTCAGATCCAACGAAGCGCAGGTCATTTTCCACCACCTGCTTGTTAACAGAGTCTGGCTGGGCGCTCCGGTACGATAGTGCTGCTTCCCTGCGGAGAGTATTTCTACTGAAGAGACACTTTGTTGTTGGTACACACCGTGGGCAGTCGGTGAGCTGTACCGGCTGGGGCGGTTGACTTACGTGTCTGTCTAGTTGTATTGTGACAGCTGCCGTAGTTCATGCACCAGCCTATGTTACGTCTCAGTGGTGATCAGTGTGTAATCGTTGATTTCGCAACTGGATAAGACGACAATGGGGGAAGTTGTCGAAGAGCCGGTCGTAGCTAGGATCTATCCGTCTTTACAGGAAACACCAGAATTTCGAGGTAAGAGATTGATTTTCAGTTAACGGATGTATCATGACTAGTGGTTGACCGTGAGCCATGGTTTAAATTAACAATACGTAAACACTGGAAACATAAAAATTCTGACGTAATGTCGAAAATACTGGATGTTAGTGAAAAATGTCTGCTCTTTTTAAAATCCCCACTTCGGCATCTCTCTTTCTGTAGTTCATTTGGCTCTCGATATTACGTAGAATGTATCTTAAAAGCCGTTTCCTGTGTTCTGCTGTCAGGTTATTTCATGTTTTGCACACACCAGCTGACTGTGTTACGATATCAAACATTGATTGTATCAGAACTGTCAATGCTTATGAAAACATTCCTTCCTGTTTATTTACGTTTTTCATTGCATGTATACTTGCGTGTTCTTGGCACGCAAAGGACACTTAACAGGACGTGGAGATAATAAATGTTTCTACGTATCTCGTCAGTAAAGAATACGTACTAGTATTCGCGATAAAGACCTTGAATGGAGGTACAGTACAACAGATGACAATGACATCATCGCTATTAGGTCACACAATGTTACAGAACATGTAGTCCTTTGATCATCAATCTCCGTTTTGCTGGGCTCCTTACCGACACATTCTCACACGGCGTAATTTGGAGTTTAATCAGCAATTACCTTTCTGAAAAGCAAAATGGATGTAGGTAAACGATTATAATTTGGTAAACTTGTATTAAATAATAGTAAGAATGTTATTGGTTTTACATCCTACTATCTACTTTTACGGTTTTGGAGACGTCAAAGTGCCGGAACTTTATCCCGCAGGAGTTCTCTTACGTGCCGGGAAATCTACCGCCACGAGAGCGGCGTCTCTGAGCACGTTCGAATTCCACCCGACTGAACCGGGATCGAACCCGCCAACTTGTGTTCAGAAAACAACGCTCTATCGTCTGAGTGTCCGGCTCCATGGCTGAATGGTTAGCGTGCTGGTCCAGAGGGTCCCGGATTCGATTAATTCCCTTTGCTCGGGGGCTCGTGTTTGTGCTGTCCCCAACATTCCTGCAAATCACACACCACACAACACTATCCTCCACCACAATAACATGCAGTTACCTACACATGGCAGATGCCACCCACCCTCATCGGAGGGTCTGCCTTACAAGGGCTGGACCCGGCTGGAAATAGTCACACAAAATAAAAAACGTCTGAGTCAATCAGCCTGGCACACAGGTCTCCCATAGGTGTCAAGTTGAAAGACCTGGACCAGACCACTCATGAGGCCATGTGCCAATATTATTATCATCGGTTAATTTCGCTGGCACGGGGACTGGGTGTATGTATCGTCTTCATCATTTCATCCTCATCACGACGCGCAGGTCGCCTACGGGAATCAAATCAAAAGACCTGCAGCTGGCGAGCCGAACATGTCCTCGGTTACTCCCAGCACTAAAAGCCATACGCCATTTCATTTTTCATTATTATTATTATTATTATTATTATTATTATTATTATTATTATTATTAACATCATCATCCCGGAATAGTCGGGGCCGATGACCTTCGATGTTAGGCCCCTTTAAACAACAAGCATCATCATCATCATCATCATCATCATCATCATCATCATCATCATCATCCGGAATAGTCGGTTGGAATGTTGAGAGTACTGAAATATGAGACACCCATCTAAGATGATTCAGCGTTATGATAAAGAACTTCCTCTTTGAGAAAAGTTCCAGTACGTCGAATATTCAGACCCTCGGCAATTAACAAGATATTACACATACAACAACAACAACAACAATAATAATAATAACAATAATAATAATAATAATAATCATTTTAATAATAATGGCGTGTGGCCTCCGAAGAGGCCGAGTGCAGGTCTTTCGAGTTGACGCCGCATAGGCGACCTGCGCGTCTATGAGAATGGGGCCCTACCTATGATGAATTCTAATGCTAAAGACGACACACACACCCAGCCCACGAGCCATTGGAATTAACCAATGAAGGTTAAAATCCCCGACCCGGCCGGGAATCGAACCCGGGACCCTCTGGACCAAAGGCCAGCACGCTAACCATTTAGCCATGGAGCCGGACATAATAATAATAATAATAATAATAATAATAATAATAATAATAATAATAATAATAATAATAATAATAATAATAAACAACCGTGGTGCAACATCCTATTAAGGGCCTTGGCCTGCCAAGACCTTTTCTGCAGATACTACGTGGTCAGTGTGAAGATATCCTCAACCATATTTTTTGGCTATTTGGCCGGGTCCGCTGTCTCTCGTATAACATTCCAACAGTTGTTCTCGTGGGGCTGAGTGAATAGCGTTCGAGCCCCCAGTCCAGAAACAAAATCCCAGGTGTGGCCAAGAATCGAACCTGGGGGGCCTCCAGGTAAGACGCAGGCACACTACCTTACATCCCGGGGCTGGCAATAATAATAATAATAATAATAACAACAATAACTTTCTTCAGCTTGTGTTTTTTCTGATTGGGTCGTGCTGGGGCTGTACCTTAATTAAGGCCACGGCCGCTTCCTTCCCACTCCTAGCTCTTTCCTATCCCATCGTTGCCGTAAGACCTCTTTGTGCCGGTGCGACGTAAAGCATCTTCTAAAAATATTTGGGTCATCAGTCCATAGCTTGGTTTGATGCAGTTTCCATGCCACCCTATCCTGTGATAAGATTTTCATTTCTACGTAACTACTACATCCTGTTATACTCTGATCTGTTTGTCTTATCCATATCTTGGTCTACCTCTACCGTTCTTACCGTCTACACTTGTCTCAAAAACCAACTGAACAAGTCCTGGGTGTCTTAAGATGTGTCCTATAATTTTATATCTTGTTCTGGTCAAAGTTTGCCAAATCGTTCTCCTCTCACCAACTCGATTCAGTATCTCGTTTGTGATTCGATCTACCCAGCTCACCTTCAGCATTCTTACGTAACACCACATTTCAAAAGCTTATGTTTTCTTTCTTTCTTTCTTTCTTTCTTTCTTTCTTTCTTAGCTAGTTATCTTCCATGCTTTACTTCTATATAATGCCATGCTCCAAATGACAGTCATATACTGTATAAACTTCCTTTTAATTCCTATATCAATGTTCGAAGTGAGCAAATTTCTTTTCTTAAGAAAGGCCTCATTTGCTTGTGCTTGTCCTCCTTACTTCTGCCATCGTTAGATATTCTACTACCCAAATAGCAATACTGTATTCATATGCTTCCGTTAAAACGTAATTTCGTAATCTAATATTCCTGCATCACCCTGACTTCGTTCGACTGCACTCCATTACATCTGTTTAGGATGTATTTATGTTCATCTTGTACTCCTTCTCCAAGACTGCGTCCATACCCATTCAGCAATATTTTCTCCAGGTATTTCAGGGGTCACTGCAGCCACCTGGCTCTGTCTGGGTATTGGCCGTCGAGTCGTTGCCATTGGAGCGAGTGAGGATTAATGTTGACGTTTCTTCTAGGAAACACGCTGATTTTAGCAACAGGTTTGGGAGAGAGGAGAAAGAATTAGCTTTGTGTTATCCCTCATACTTTATCCAGGCTTGGGACTGGCAAGATAAAAATAATACATTATTGTATTTTACACTTGTTTAAAAATTGCTGTAAAACAACTCTAAATACAGTAATACAATGTGTCAATTCGTTCCATTGTCAGTTTTACTATCCATGAATTTACAAATTTACATCTTCTATGTTATTGTAGTTTTTGTATGAAAGCATTGTTTTCCAGACGTTTCCTCAAGTGTTTATCTCTTTTGAACTTGTTCAACACATGGTTTATTCTTTTTATGTAGTTTTTTGTAAGTTAGCTTACGTTCCTTCCCTGCTAAATTCAGCTTAGCTCTGTCATATTTAATGGCGTGCTATGGAGATTCGCGTTTTAAGATTTAAAGAGTAAGTACAAATTACTTGGTCCGCCTCTGTGGTGTAGTGGTTAGCGTGATTAGCTGCCTACCCCCCGAAGGCCCGGGTTCGATTCCTGGCTCTGCCACGAAATTTGAAAAGTGGTACGAGGGCTTGAACGGGGTACACTCAGTCTCGGGAGGTAAACTGAGTAGAGGTGGGTTCAATTCCCACCTCAGCCATCCTCGAAATGGTTTTCCGTAGTTTCCCACTTCTCCTCCAGGCAAATGCCGGGATGGTAGCTAACTTAAGATTCCGCTTCCTTCCCTGTTCCTTGCCTATCCCTTCCAATCTTCCCATCCCCCACAAGGCCCCTGGGCGAGGTACTGGTCCTCCTCTCCAGTTGTATCCCCCGACCCAAAGTCTCACGCTCCAGGACACTGCCCTTGAGGTGGTAGAGGTGGGATCCGTCGCTGAGTCCGAGGGAATAACCAACCCTGGAGGGTGAACAGATTAAGAAAGAAAGAAAAATTACTTGGTGTTCACTTGACAACAGCAGAGTTCAGTTGATGGTTCCAGCACGTCGCATTACAGTTCTACATCTCCAATGAAACGTTAGGATTTTACAACCACTTATCAACGAAATAGCCGGTCTGAGTGGCTCAAACGGCTGAGGCGTTGGCCTTCTGACACCAACTTGGCGGGTTCGATCCTGGCTCAATCCGGAGTTATTTGAAGGTGCTCAAATATGTCAGTCTCGTTTCGGAAGATTTACTGGCACGTAAAAGAACTCATGCGAGACTAAATTTCGGCACCTCGGCGTCTCCGAAAACCGTAAGAGTAGTTAGTGGGACGTAAAGCAAATAACATTATTATTATCAACAACAACATAGCAAGACAATGAGCAAAACGTGAGGAGAGGATGAACCATCGAGCAGGCAGATAGATACGGTCCTAAAGTCTACATTCCAAGAAATCGGGGGCAAAGTTGACCCTAGTCGCAACGTAAACGGCTGAAAACGCAGCATATCCATTGCCTGAAGGTTTAGGGCTGGATGCTCTTTCTTACGCTAGGTGATTTTTCAAACGATCTGGTTTTATGATTTTCATCTAAATGCAGTGTGACGCTGTGACGTCTAAGGACCATATAATTTTATAATTTAGCACAAATTTCTTCGATTTTTTGGTCATGTTCGATTATGCTGCCAGCCACAATTTTACTTTTGACACATGTTGAAACTCGTTTTAACTCGTGATTTTTATAAACTGGGATATATTATATTGATTCGAACCGTTGTTGTACGTGACACTATGCACTGCACTTATTATTAACACTCGTTACGAAACTATCCCGCTTCGTGGTTGAGAAAGCACGATGTTGTTGTTATCGTCCTGACAGTGTCTAGTTCGGGTATACGCAATATTAGCTTCTTGTCCACAGGAGAATGATGGAAAGCTCACCTTTGACTGATGCTAACAGCATCTGACTCTGAAGAGGAAGGTGATATCAGGAGACAGTTTAATTTTATCCAGAGTTCATAAAATGATCAGAGAAGACTTGCACCATGTGCAGCGAATGAAGAACGAGTTTCTACACTTACAACAAAAGTTCACTCCTAATTCGAAAGCGAACTCCCTAGATGTTAGGCCCCTTTAAACAAGCATGAACTTTTTAAAAAAAATTGCTTTACCTCACACCGACACAGATAAGTCTTATGGCGACGATGGGATAGGAAAGTGCTACGAGTGGGAAGGAAGCAACCGTGGCCTTAATTAACGTACAGCCCCAGCATTTGCCTGGTGTTAAAATGAGAAACCACGGAAAACCATCTTCAGGGCTGCCGACAGTGGGGTTCGGTCCCACTATCGCCCGAATGAAAGCTCACAGGTGCGCATCAACTCATTCAGCGTGCTAAAACATTCAGGACAATCAGATGTGTAACCAATCGTGAATAACTCAGACCCAGAAAACTGTAAAAGTAGTTGGTACCGGGCGAGTTGACCGTGCGGTTAAGGGCGCGCGGCTATGAGCTTGCATCCGGGAGATAGTGGGTTCGAATCCCACTATCGGCAGCCCTGAAGTTGGTTATCCGTGGTTTCCCATTTTCACACCAGGCAAATGCTGGAGCTGTACCTTAAGGCCACGGCCGCTACCTTCCAACTCCTAGGCCTTTCCTATCCCATCGTCGCCATAAGACCTATCTGTGTCGGTGCGACGTAAAGTCACTAGCAAAAATAAGTAGTTGGTGGGACGCGGGGGCGTAGCCAAGCGGGAAGGGGGTTACTGGGGGGGTTAGAACCCCTTCCCATGGAACCCATGGAACTTTTAAAAAATAAAATAAAGAGAAACTGACACTAAAGAAGTGAATGTCGATTTAATGGGATGAATCTTTTGAACATTCACAGAGACATAATTGTAAAAGCAACAGATTTCTTTAATCTATTTTCTAAGAAGCCTCGAAGGTTGAATTTTAGATTGTAATCTGAACATACCATTCGCCGTAAAACTATTCACCTTGATTATATTGTACTTGTTCTGTATTTTAATGTAAGATTTTGTAATGTACCGGTTCTGCAATCTGAGTATCAATATAATTTACTTGTATCAGTGTCCTTATGACACGCATTCGCTCACCACACACGCACAAGCACCTTCATTATGTTCTGTCATCATTTTCTAACTATAACCCCCCATCGATCGATCCTGGCTACACTAGTGATGAGACGTAAAGGCAATATTTGTGTTTTAATTAAAGAACTCGGATTGAATCTGCACGCTAAGGTTTACTACTTTAATGATGAGTGCAATGACACATCTTCATTCACTGCTCATGGCGCGAGTTAAAATTCTGCCTTGATAATAATGTAAACTCTGACGACGATGATGATGATGATAATAATGATAATAATAATGGCGTGTGACCTCCGGAAGGGTTAACAAGTTGACACTGTATAGGCGACCTCCGCGCCTACGTATGATGAATACTAATGATGAAGACGCCTCAAGCATCCGGCTCCCGAGCCACAGGATTCAACTAATGACAGTTAAAAATCCCTGACCCGGCCGGGAATCGAACCCGTGACCTCTTGGAAAGCATGCAAACCATTTGTCCACTGAGCCGGACAACTCTGACGATGACCACTTTGTGAAATGCACTTTCTATTTAGAAGCAGAAGAGTTTCCCGTCACTCGAAGGTAAACGTTTAACATCCTATCGTTTTTTCATTAGTGGTTAATAGGCCTGTTGCGCATGCCAAGAGTCTCCGTGGCTCAGGTGGTAGCGCGCTGGCCTCTCCCACCGCTGGATTCCGTGGTTCACATCTCGGTTACTCCATGTGAGATTTGTGCTAGACAAAGCGGAGGGGGGAAGCGGAGGGGGGACAGGTTTTTCTCCGGGTACTCCTGTTTTCCTTTTCACCTTTAATTCCAGCGACACTCTCCAATATTATTTCATTTCATCTGTCAGGCAATAACCATTGCCCCAGAGGGGAGCGAAAGACTTCGGCAGCCGGCACAATTCCCATCCTCGCAACTAGATAGAGGCTTCATTCATTCCATTCCTGACCAGAGCGAATGACTGGAAACAGGCCGAGGATTCTTCATTTCGCATACCAACTAGAAATCAGGTTTCGAAACAGACATAAAATATCTTTTGCCAGATATAAACTATCTTACTATCGGCCGTGAATGTGCTGTCACAAGACCAAATCGTACAGGATCAAAACTTGCTGGAGACTCCTCGTAGAGCTGGATTACTGATGACATCAGTGAGGTCCGAGTGGGCGGCAAGCGTGTGGTGGGCCAGGCTTTACTCATGCCAAACCTAGCGTTTGCATAAACATTTCAAATCTTTGTGTGATAGAAAGATCCAAGTTAGAAACCCACGATCACTGAACAGAAACCAGTTTGTCTTTTCTCTCCCGTACATTCACAATGGAAATTACCGTATTGGAAGGAACGAGTTGAATTTCACTCTTGGTCACTTTTGAAATAGTCTCCCGTGATTTACCTTTATAGCTCCAAGAAGATCCACTTCGCTCAAGGCCAGTCTTTTCCTTCCTAATCACGAACACACACACACACATAACATGCACCACAGTACCACAGGCTACCAGACAGAATTCAATCATGATATCGCTCGTGGGCTGTAATATGGCACAATTCAAAAATTACGAATTTGAAATTAATGAAATTAATGCCTTCTACAGCATTGCAGAATTGTCTTCCTCACAGCAGTAACAGCGGCATATCTTGTAGTTCAGTATTTCATCAACAAATGGCAGAAGTGCCTCTGTTGCATTCTGTTTACATTGAATATCGGGTTATGTATGTATGTACGACGTATGGCCTCCGGAGAGGCCTGGTGCAGGTCTTTTTCTAGTAGACGGCCTATTAGGCGATCTGCATGTCTGTGAAGATGAGGGCCCTACCTAGGATGATTTCTAATGTTAAATACGCCACACACACCCAGCCCCCGAGCCATTAGAATTAACCAATTAAGGTTAAAATCCCCGACCCGGCCGGGAATCGAACCTGGGGCCCTTTGAACCGAAGGCCAACGAGTCGGACAATGCCGGGGTTAGTTTCACTAATAGGAAAAGTCCCCTCAGTTTTAATTACTGCGTTGATGGTGTGAAAGTTCTTATGGGGATCACTGTTAAGTGCCTTGGTGTTAATATAAGGAAAGATGCCATTGGGGTCTTCACATAAATGGGATTGTAAATAAAGGGTACAGATCTCTGCACATGATTATGAGGGTATTTAGGGGCTGTAGTAAAGATGTAAAGGAGAGGACATATACGTCTCTGGTAAACCCCAACGGAAGTATGGTTCCAGTGTATGGTATTACTTGATTCGAGAACTGCATAAAATACAAAGAAAAGTAGCTCGATTTGTTCTGGGCGATTTCCGACAAAAGGGTAGCGTTACGAATATGTTGCAAAGTTTGGACTGGGAAGACTTGGGAGAAAGGAGACGAACTGCTCGATTAAGTGGTATGTTCCCAGCTGTCAGTGGAGAGATGACGTGGAATGGCATCTTAGACGAATAAGTTTGAGTGGTGTTTTTAAAAGTAGGAAAGATCGCAATATGAAGATTAAGTCTGAATTCAAGAGAGCAAATTGGGGCAAATATTCATTTATAGGTAGGGGAGTTAGGGATTAGAATAATTTACCAAGGGGGATGTTCAATAAATTTCCAAATTCTTTGCAATCATTTAAGAAGAGGCTAGGAAGACAACAGATAGGGAATCTGCCACCTGCGCCACTGTCCTAAATGCAGATCAATGTTAATTGTTGTTGTTGTTGTTGTTTGATTCTCAGTTTGCACATGGAGCTCGGCAGTCGCGTAGCGCATTCTGTTCATCAATAGTGACACAGTGTAAGTTATGCCAGAGTTGCAGAAGGACTTTTTCGGGGGTGGGTGGAGGGGTAGAAATATGTTCGCCATTGCTCTTTCAAAACAAAAGCTATAGGAGCAAATGCCCCCCCCCCCCCCAAAAAAAAAAAAACGACTGGGGATGGTAGGATACACCCATGGTATCCTCTGTCTGGGGTTTTCGGTTTTGGAACACGGATTGGCAACCACAGTTCCCCTGCTGAACCTGACATTGCTCCCACATACTTGTATTACTATACAAGTTTCTATACGTCCTCCCTTGGTCAATTCTTGTTTTCTTATGATCCCGACGTTTTTTATGGTGGCTTTATGTCGCACCGACACAGATCTTATGGCGACGATGGGAGAGGAAAGGCGTAGGAGTTGGAAGGAACCGGCCGTGGCCTTAATTAAGGTACAGCCCCAGCATTTGTCTGGTATGAAAATGGGAAACCATGGAAAACTATCTTCAGGGTTGCCAACAGTGGGATTCGAACCCACTATCTCCCGAGTGCAAGATCACAGCCGTGTGCCCCTAACCGCACGGCCATCTCGCCCGGTATCCCGACGTTATTTGGTTTGCAAAGCCTAGGAAGTCTGTGATGTCCATCCCTTCATGGCCTTACCCTTTCTTGTGCCGATGCCTTCGTTCTTCGAAGGTCGGACATCTTCCACATTCCTTCTGATTAGTGTTATAGAAGCTGGTTTCCCAATAAATTATAATATAAAATAATAATAATAATAATAATAATAATAATAATAATAATAATAATAATAATAATAATAATAATAATTGTACCAGGAGGTATACCTCTACGCTGCGAATTCAAAATTAGCGCCTAAATGAAATCCTCTATCAATCAAAAGTGAAACCAATAATACAAGAAGTTAGCACTTTAACCAGAAGATGTCACCACCGAAATATTATGTAATTTTGTTATTGTGCAGTTGCCTAACCTGAGTGAATTTCTCCTTGTTTTGTTTGCCATTCATCAAGAATTTTGGACATTTTTCCACAGATGACACCACTAAAAACTGAGATCATGCACCCTGGTGCGAAGTGAAAGAAATTATAATTTAAAGAAGTTTTGTATTTCTAGGTTTTCATAACTGATTGATGTTCATTTATTTTTGGGTTGGCAATTATTCCTTTTCTTTCCGCCAGGTTTGAACCTAGCCAATCCCTAATTTTTTTAATTAATTTCCAAACAATCCCGTATTTCTTCTTCACTTTGTATCTGCCAATAAAAATTAAGAGGGTGTGTCCTGATTCATCTTGAATGATCTCGAACCTTCCCTGAGAGTTTATAAACTGCGGCTTTTCACGTTTCTTGGCCAATTGATCGTCATCTTATTGAGTGTGTGTGTGTCAAAGCAGGAGGCGGGCGGCCTCTTTCATCGGCCAGCAGCACATCTACAAGGTAATGGCCACATAACGTCTTTCTTTCTTGCTACGTCCGCAGTTTAACCCGAGGGAAAGGTCCGACTCTTGTGTTATGTAACCAGCTTTTCTAAAATGTAACTTCTTCCGGCTAATGTAAAAACTTCATAAAATCTTTAACTGTAAATCGGGGATAGAGAGTGAATTACCTTCTCAAGCTCCCCTTCATCTTGGTTTGAGGTGACTACGCTTTTATAACTGTTTTTCATTCTGTAATTGGTTAGCGTAATTTCTATACGAGTCACCTCAGTAGTTTAGGAATAGCCCCTGCTTCATCGGCCTAGAGCCCCTTAGGTTGTTTTAGTGTTTATATCTAGGAGTGCAAGTGTACGCCTCCATTCATTTTGTGTTCGGGCCATTAATTTAACCTGTTATTCTTATTCCCCGAAGGCCCAATAGGTTGGGTACAAGATACCCGTGTTTCAAATTGTAAGTTGTGCCTTGAAAGGCCAGAGATTGTGAGTTGATGTTGCCTTGAGTAGGCTTGAGAAACTGAGAGCCTGTTAGCTCTTTTCTAAGTTTTTGTAAGAGTAAAGAGTGCCTGTGGAATGCTAGATATTGTACCTTGGGAGCAAGTGCTCTATGAATTAAGGGATTTCTGCCCTTAACGAAATAATTATTCTTCCATTTGTAAAATTGTAAAACTAGGGGCTTAAAGCCCGAAAGTGTTAAGGTTCTGAATCTTGAATTTTCCCAATCTTGTTTAATGATTGCTACTCGTACCTGTAATATTGTCATGAAAAAAATGTAAAGTTTGAAGTTCTGAAAATATAACCTTCAGTTTCAGTTTTTAATTAATTTTGATATTGTAGTTAGACCCATTCAAGCCCGCACCTTCTTCCATAACCTCTTTCTGCTCCACGGGTATCCCCGGATTAATAATAATAATAATAATAATAATAATAATAATAATAATAATAATAATAATAATAATAATGGCGTGTGGATCAAAGGCCAGCATGCTAACCATTTAGCCATGGAGCCGGGCAAAACTCGTATCACCGAGCTCGATAGTTGCAGTCGCTTAAGTGCGGCCAGTATCCAGTATTCGGGAGATAGTGGATTCCAGCCCCACTGTCGGCAGTCTTGAAGATGGTTTTCCGTGATTTCCTACTTTCACACCAAACATATGTTGGGGTTGTACCTTAATTAAGGCCACGGCCGCCTCCTTCCCACTCCTAGCCGTTTCCTCTCACATCGTCGCCATAAGACCTATCTGTGTCGGTGCGACGTAAAGCAAATTGAAAAGAAAAAGGCCACTCTTGTCTTCGTCCTTAGGTGAGCTGCATGTGTCATTTTAACCTCGTACCAGCCCTCCTGCCATTCTTTAATCTCTGGTAGTGTCGGGAATCGAAACCCAATGACAGCAGCTAAGAGCGCTAACAGTTACGCTGCGAAAGCGGACGTTGCATAGTTATACTTACTCCTAAAGCAATCATCACTATCATCAGAAAAGAACCGCTATATTTTTGGTTATGAAACAGATTTAATCGAATGAAAATTCTCATACATTTTAGAGAATTAACATTTACAAATCAACGCGTTATGTGTAAAGGTAAAGTCACGGCGGCATATTCGGCAGCGCACGCCCTAAATTTGTATGAATTGTTTTAAAATGGAGGAAACCCATTTTTACTATAATTTTTTTTAAATACATTTGCATATTTGACACATTTTTTGAAAAAAAATCTTATCATATCGGTACCTCGATAACATATTTCTGTAGGCAACGTTTCAGTAGTGATAATGTAAATGTAAAATAATGCCATCTGTATGTCATATTGAGTAGTTTGTTCTAGTTTATAGGTGAATGTCATTAATTTATAACCTGCATTTATAGATTTATGATTTTTTATACATTGCATAAAAATAATTTGTTTACAATGTTTATAATATTTTGATTTTGCGGAGTTACCTATAGCCCAAATATATTTCATTTACTGCTATTAAAGTATTGTATATAATTTTCGCATTTGGGTAATGTTGGTGAAGTAGAGGGCCACATCACATATTTTGACATAAGCCTATTTTGTGTCATGTATATGATCATTTTCACTTCATTCTTCAAGTCCGTATGTCACGAATTCATTTTTCAAATAATGTGTAAATGAGGATAGTTCTTTTTTTTTCTTTTCGTAAGTACCAAATGATGTCGTTTGATATCATGTTGTAAGCAATCATTTTGTCGTACCAATTTTCAGATTTAAGTGTAAATATATTCACTAAAATGTACTATTAAAAATGGAAAATATTGTATTTTATGTTCATGTAGAAGAAATTTCGATAAAAAAAGGGTTAATATTTCACAAATAAATGTATGCCCGCCTCTGTGGTGTAGTGGTTAGTGTGATTAGCTGCCACCCCCGGAGGCCCGGTTTCGATTTCCGGCTCTGCCACGAAATTTGAAAAGCGGTACGAGGGCTGGACCGGGGTCCACTGAGCTTCGGGAGGTCAACTGAGTAGAGGTGGGTTCGATTCCCACCTCAGCCATCCTGGAGGTGGTTTTCCGTGGTTTCCCACTTCTCTTCCAGGCAAATGCCGGGATGGTACCTAATTTAAGGCCACGGCCGTTTCGTTCCCTATTCCTTGTCTATCCCTCCCAAACTTCCCATCCCCCACCCAGGCCCCTGTTCAGCATAGCAGGTGAGGCCGCCTGGGCGAGGTACTGGTCATCCTCCCCAGTTGTATCCCCGACCCAATGTCTCACGCTCCAGGACACTGCCCTTGAGGCGGTATAGGTAGGATCCCTCGCTGAGTCCGGGAGAAAAGCCAACCCTGGAGGGTAAGCAGGTTAAGAAAGAAAGAAAGAAAGAAAGAAAGAAAGAAAGAAAGAAAGAAAGAAATGTATTCATATTATTATGCAGCAAATTTAACTATTCCCTGACGTCTACTTACAAATGTATGTTGTTGCATACTACTCCTAGTCCACAGCCTGTTTCCAGTCATTCGACCGTGTCAGGAATGGAATGAATGAAGCCCCCATCTAGGTGCGAGGATAGGAAATGTGCCGGCTGCCGAAGTCTGTCGCACTCCTCTGGGGGCAATGATTAATGAATGACAGATGAAATGAAACGAACTACTATTGGAGAGTGTTGCTGGAATGAAATATGGCAGGGAAAACCGGAGTACCCGGAGAAAAATCTGTCCCGCCTCCGCTTTTTCCAGTACAAATCTCACATGGAATGGCCGGGATTTGAACCACGGAACCCAGCGGTGAGAGGCAGGCGCGCTGCCGCCTGAGCCACGGAGGCTCTGTTGCGTGCAATGTATTAAAGATCAATTCATCCCCCAAACTCCAATAAACTGCAAATAACCCGTAACCAGTATTTGTCCACAAATCAGCAACCGCCACTGCACACATTGACGGTTTTTGCTTCAACTATGGGTTCGTTCCGAACTACATGGTGCTTGCTGGCTTTGCGCGGGTTGCTTATCGAGTGGCTCGGGGTTTGTCCATCCATGCATGCATTGCAGAAACGCTACCCTCCACATAGGGTTGAAGTCTGCAAGGTCATTCGGTCGTGAAACTGGGCGAAATTTGTTGAGGACATTTACTAGCCAACCTTGAGGGCTGTCTGGTACGTTGATCACGTCTTTTCTTCTCGTCATCATATTCATCAGACATCACCATCATCCAATTCTACCGAAATGATGTGGCCTGTCTAAAGTCTTGAGTCTAACAAGGGGGCATTTCCTATTAGTCACCACCGATTTCGCTCAAATGTATAGAACATTCAGGGCTTGGCTAGAAATGAAAGTACCCGAAGGGGGAACTCCAGATGGCCAAGCGTATAGAAAATAAAAATAAAAATGTTGACGCGGCTCTGGCACCGTATAAGCCACTTAGTTAGCGCGTACGTCGATCAGTTGTTGGCGTAGCGGTAAGAGCTTGGACTAGTAATTAGATGGCCGTGGGTTCGACTCCCCGTGTCGAGAATATGTTTCTCAATTTTTGTAATATTCATTTATTTTATTTTAATTTATTTATTTATTTATTTATTTATTTATTTATTTGCAAAAAGCATATAGGACGTCATTTTTTTTAATGATCGCACAATTGCAGAAAATTTGGAGTTGCGAACTTTCCCGATGTGTTCAAACATAAATTCTTCTTTTTCTCCTTTATTGGCTATCTCCCCTCCTTGGGGAATGTGCCATCAACGTGAATAGAAGTTTCGCTGTAAGATTAGTTTTCACCTGACAAGTGAAGGTTGCTCCTGGCGGCTGTACACAAACAATAGATTCTTGGCGCAGGAAGAAGAAAGTCTGATAATGAAATCCCAATTTTTTACCTTTTCTATGCCGTTTGTGTATAAATAAATAAATAAAATGGATTATTCACCTCTTTGCTTAATTGGAACATGAATATTATAAAATTTGACAGAAAAAAAACATTCTCCACATGGCGAGTCGAACCCACGACCATCGAATTACCTGTCCGAGCTCTTACCGCTACGTCAACTACTGCTCGGCGTGCGCGCTAACGTAAGTGGCTTATACGGTGCGAGAGCCGCGTCAACATTTATATTTATATTTTTATTTTCTATAAGCTTGGCCATCTGGAGTTTCCACTTCGGGTACTTTCATTTCTAGCCAAGCCCTGCATGTTCTATAAATTTGAGCGAAATTGGTGGTGATGAGTAGGGAATGCCCCCTTGTAAGTAGTTATTTCTAAGCTCTTTCCAGGTGGAACGGTTTTGAGCGGTTCCCTGGCACTATCCTAACAACCGTGGTATATAGAAAAGAACATAGTTTAGTGGCCGATATGGGATTGTCCATTTTATGCTCTATTGCAGGCCATGATGAAAGCTTTCGTGTCAGACGGATTTCTGGTCGGCGGTGTTTCCTCTTACTATGCGTCATGGATCCTGTTGCCCGTTGTTGGCCATCTCTTTCAATCTGGTCGCCTCTCTCTTTAAATTTACTGCTGATTCAGCTCTATGGCATGAAGGGGCTAAGCAGAGCTTACAGTGATTCGTTTTTGTCGATAAATATATTTGATTTATTGTTTCATTATATTCGTCCATAGCGTAGCCAGGATCAGCCGATGGGGGAGGGTCATAGTTACAAAATGCTGATATTCGGGAGATAGTAGGTTCGAACCCCACTATCGGCAGCCCTGAAAATGGTTTTCCGTGGTTTCCCATTTTCACACCAGGCAAATGCTGGGGCTGTACCTTAATTAAGGCCACGGCCGCTTCCTTCCCACTCCTAGCCCTCCTCTCCTGTCCCATCGTCGCCTAAGACCTATCTGTGTCGGTGTGACGTAAAGCAACTAGCAAAAAAAAAATGCTGATAGAACATAATGAAGGTGCGTGTGTGGTGCGAGATTGCATGACTTGTCTCTATAAGGACTCTGATACACGTGAATTATGTTGATATTTAGACTGCAGTACACTACAAAATCTTACATTAAGATACAGAGCAAGAAAAATACGATCAAGGTCAACAGTTTCACAGAGAATTGTATGTTCAGTTTACAATCTAAAATCCAATTTTTGAGGCTTCTTAGAAAATAGATTCAACAGATCTGTTGGTTTTATAATACTGTTTCAGAATGTGTGTTTATTTTATTGACAGTTGCTGTGTATTTTCGTTTTATAAAAATTCCATGGTGTGGAGGGTCTAACCCCCCGTAACACACCCCCCTGGCTACGCCCCTGGTCCGTAGAATGGTCACGAGTTGAAGTGGGAGGAACATACATGTACTGTTACATTGCTCTCAACACCTTCTTCTACTGCCTTGGGGTGTGGCGGGTGCGAACTGTGTAGCACATGGGGAGTTGGCTCTGTGTTACGGCAGGATGCTTTCCTTGACGCCAACCCTATGCGGAGGGATGTAATCACTATTGCGTATTTCAGTGGTGGTTGGTAGTGTGGTGTACTGTCTGCATATGAAGAGGAGAGTGCTGGGACAAACACAGACAACCAGTCCCCGATCCGGAAGAAATAATTACGCGTGATTAAAATGCCCGACCCGGCCGGGAATCGAACCCGGAACTCTCTGAACGGAAGGCCTCAACACTGACCATTCATCCAAGGACTACTCTTTATGCATATTATGTACCTATGCTAAACGTTAATTACTGCGTGGCTCAACATCATTTTGAACTAGCTATTTACCCATCGTTGACGGGTTAGTTTTTATATATAACCGAGAGAGTTGGCCGTGCGGTTAAGGACGCGCAGCTGTGAACTTCCATTCGGGAGATAGTGGGTTCGAACCCCACTGTCGGCAGCCCTGAAGATGGTTTTCCATTTTCACACCAAGCAAATGCTGGGGCTGTACCTTAATTAAGGCTACGACAGCTTCCTTCCCACATCTAGCCCTTTTTCTATCCTATCGTCGCCATAAAACCTATCTGTGTCTGTGTGACGTAAAGCAAACTGTAAAAAAGTAAAGTATTTTTCACAACATTTAACTTTTAATCGTAATTTACCTCTTGAAAAAACTGTAATCATTACATTTTAGTAATCGAATCTGATATAATGTTTTAAAAAATGTCAATTATAAGTGGAATGTAGATATGTTTCGTTCTACAAGAATATCCTTAGATTCTAACAAATCATTTTAAACCATGCATACATATTAGACCCTGTGTACAAACATTTCCATTGCCTAAACTTGTGAACGGTAGTTTATTGGTGATATTGTGGACCAAATCAGATAATACGAATATAGCCCTCTTTGTTGGCATTTAAGTAACTTTGATATGGTTTATATACTTACATGTGAACAGCTTTCTTTGGCACTGACTATTTTATAGATGTTTTATAGTGTTCTGTTATATTCGTGTTCAACAGACTGAACAGCTTATAAGTTTTCTAACTGAGTCGACATTGAAGAAAGGAAAAATCTTTCATGCTCAACAAATTTTAGTACTCGTAACATTTTAGTAATTCATATGATAAAGGTTACATTGCATCGATATTTGGCAACGAGCTAGTAGTTAACCAGTGCTGAATGGGGTACATTCCTCTCCAGTGCTTCCAAACACGTGAAATGTATAATACAATGTTCACCACTACATGGGATGTTATTAAAATTAAAAACACTTCCCACCAGCAAGTGCTCATTCCCTCAAGTGCCCTTGTACAGCGGTTTTTTTTTTTTTTTTTTTCAGCAAACGTGAAGATCTACTTTCTCCCAAGAGCTCGAGGCTTGGCGATGAAAATTTTAAAAACCAATTATTTTGTAAAATAAATGCCAAATTATTTAAAAATCTAAAAAGACACTAAACTAAAAATTATGGGGATAAAATAATTTTGAAAGTTCCAAGGTAACATGTATACTTTCACTTAGTTATGATAGCCATTTACTGTCTCAACGCTAAAAAAAACAAAAAATGATATAAAAAATTTTCGTTGCGAACTTCGGTATCGAAAAAAATAAAGTCGGTGATTTCCTGAAGTTCGACGTTCTGTGGAATTAATTATAATTGAGTAAAATATGTCTCGGGTAACTGCAATTCGGCCTAGTTAATTCTTTGTACTCTTCTTTCTTTTTACAGTTTGCTTTCCGTCACACCGACACAGATAGGTCTTAATGGCGACAATGGTATAGGAAAGAGCTAAGAAGCGACCGTGGCTTTAATTAAGGTACAGCCCCAGTATTTGTCTGGCGTGAAAATGGGAAACCACGGAAAACCATATTTAGGGCTGCCGACAGTGGAGTTCGAACCTACCATCTCCCGAATGCAAGCTGTTACGTATGTGACCCAGACCACGCAGCCACTTGCTTGATCTCTTTGCGCTTTTCGAACCATTGTTTTTACATAAATTAATACGAGTTAGCCCGGCGAGTTGGCCGTGTGGTTAGGGGTCCGCCACTGTGAGCTTGCATTTGGGAGATAGTGGATTCGAACCCCGCTGTCGGCATCCCTGAAGACGGTTTTCCGTGGTTTTCCATTTTCACACCAGGCAAATGCTCGGGCTGTACCTTAATTAAGGCTCAGTCGCTACCTAGCCCTTTCCTATCCCAATGTCGCAATAAGACCTGTTTTTGTCGGTGCGACGTAAAGCAACTTTTAATAATAATAATAATAATAATAATAATAATAATAATAATAATAATAATAATAATAATAAAAGTGTTATTAAATTCAGGATAAATTCTATGTCCTAAGACGTTTACATTTCTTGCAGTCCAGCGCATTTGCAATTAGTCATATTGCATCCTCTTATCACATACTGTAACCGTTGCAACACAACAGACTTGAAACTGTGGGTACTGAGAGAATGAACCAAACCTGAGCTGAAGAAGGGAAAACAAAATCACACAGTGGTGTTCCCGTATTTGTCATTTCTCATAACCATTGCACGATGCCAATCAATAACATTCTCTTCTAGCAGTAATGATCATTTTTTTTTAAATACCTTAACATAGCTAAATTTTAATGTGTATAATATTACGTCAATGAAGACAGAATAAGTTTCCCTTCTGAAAGAAAGGCGTAAATAGTCATCCCTACAAAACCTGTCGGGACACAGAGACAGCAGAATATAACCACATCAATGATATTCGCCGTTGATGTATTTAACGATATAAACTTAAATTCCATCTCCATGATTATAGCTCTTATGGTAAAAGTCATAAGACATAAAATATGAAGCACATTATCTTTAATTCTTGTCTTGCACACTTCTAAAGTAGAACGAATATTTCCGAAGTTGTTTGGAAGTTTGTGAAAAATGTAATATTGCCTAATCGCGAGTATCTCCGTTATTATTTCTCGTACGGTAAAGACGCTTGTGACATAAAAGATTGTAAATTATATTGAACACAACTTTTATTATGTAAAGTTTTTCGATACAGCAAATATCAATGGAGAAATTTAACATTTTCCATTTTGGTCCCCTTAATATTGCTACATCACCGTATTTTTTCTTCTTGTTTAACTTCGCACTAACACATCGAAGGTTGGGAAAGGGCGAGTATTAGGAAGGTAGCCACCGTGGCCTTAATTAAGGTATAGACCCAGAATTTGCCTGGTGTGAAAATGGGAAACCATGGGAAAATCTTCAGGACTGCCGACGGTGGAATCCGAACCAACTATCTCCCGAATGCAAGCTCACAACTGCACGACCGTAACCGCACGGCCAACTCGCTCGGTCTACGCCACTGTGTTCTAATCAGATAATATACAGACTATACGGCCATCCCTGAACTTAAATACCGAATTTCCAGAAATTCTCTGGAGCTATTTTCCCTTAATATTTTAACAAACTGACAAGCATTGAAATGAAACCATTTTCGACCTTTCTACACGTAATCCAAGAAAAAGACGAAGTATGAGGCAATACTTTGAAGTGCACAGATAAAATTATAGTTTTACTTGTATAGATTATGTAGAGGCCAACATTCACCAAAAAAAAAAAAAAAAAAAAAAATCCTGCAACATTCTTCTATAATGATAATGGTCCTCTAGGGCGTGGTCCTGTACAGTTTGAAGCTCCCAGCGTTTAATCGGATATGGCGCCCGCTCCCCCCAGAGGTCGGTAATGGACCTTATTAGACCACAGCTTACAAGAACAAGAAGCTTCAGTTATCATCGCCACGCTGGCCGCCAAAGATGTTAAGTACATTCAACAGCATTAACATTCGCCTGCAAAGAAATATTTAATTTTATACATACAGAAAAAGATGTAGATCTTGTCCGACTCCTTGCTGAATGGTCAACGTTGAGGCCTTCGGTTCAGAGGGGCCCGCGATCAATTCCTGGCTGGGTCGGGGATTTTAATCGCATGTGATTAATTTTTCTGGCCTGGGTACTAGGTGTTTGTGTTTGTCCCAACACTTTCCTCTCGAAGAGAGGTAGAAGCATAAGAAGAAGGTAAAATATGTCAATCTCTGTATGTACATGAACGGGAGTGAAAGGGAATGCAAGTGTTGTCGAATGAATTATATACTGTACGGGTGTAAATATGTAAATTATGTAATTATTGTAAATATTAGCTTAGTGGGTCTTTGAAGCAGCTGATGTACACGGGGCTTGCCCTCTCTCACTAGACCATCCACAGAATCTGTATGATTTGTGGCAAATAAATAAATAAATTAATTAATTAATTAATTAATTAATTAATTAATTAATTAATTAATTAATTAATTATTAATAATAATAATTCTTGAAATGTGAGGTTATTCGTAAGCTGTGCTTAGCCGGTGGCAGGAGAGATGATACTTGGAATCCTACAACCTGCACAATATGTTCGTCCTATTTCAAAAACCAGGATTTTGAAAGAGTTACCTTCTCCGTTGGCAATTTTTCTTTTGCAGTTGAGTGCACGTTTTTAAATAGATCCTAAACGAATTTCACACTATCTGGTGAGCAAATATTGCATTCCTGACACGGAGTCGTGAGCTGAAAATGTTTAGGTCCCAGAATACCAGCACGACCGAAAGACGGGAATACATTATCATAGACCGAGCGAGTTGGCCGTTCAATTAGGGTCAGACAGCTGTGAGCTTGCCTCCGGTAGAGTGGTTCGAACCCCACTGTCGTCAGCCCTGAAGGTGGTTTTCCGTGGTTAACCATGTTCACACCAGACAAATGTTAGGACTGTACCTCAATTAAGGTCCTATCCCATCGTCACCATAACTTAAGTCCTATCTGTGTCGGTACGGCGTAAAGCAAATAGTAAAAATATATATTTGCGCGGAGGAGAAGTTGGAATCCACGGAAAGCCACTTCGAGGATGGCTGAAGTGGGAATCGAACCCCCCTACTCAATTGACCTCCCGAGGTTGAACGGACCCCGTTCCAGCCCTCGTATATTATCATAGAGATTTCTTACGTAGCTAGCCGGGTTGAATGGAATATTATTATTATTATTATTATTATTATTATTATTATTATTATTATTATTATTATTATTATTATTAACTTTTAGTCAGTCAGGTAATAGAAACATAAGCAAATGTAAATTAATAAATGGGCCTTGTAAAATGAATAATTGAAACAAACACGAAAGTATTTAATCTACTCATTTTGTTTCGATTGTGTTGTCTTCTTAATCTGTTTACCCTCCGGTTTTTCTCTCGGACTCAGCGAGAGATCCCACCTCTACCGCCTCAAGGGCAGTGTCCTGGAGCGTGAGACTTTGGGTGTGGGGATAAAACTGAGGAGGAGGACCAGTACCTCGCCCAGGCGGCCTCACCTGCTATGCTGAACAGGGGCCTTGTGGTGGGGGAAGGATGGAAGGGAAAGGGAAGGAAGCGGCCGTGGCCTTATGTTTGGTACCATCCCGGCATTAGCCTGGAGGAGAAGTGGGAAACCACGAAAACCAATTCGAGGATGGCTGAGGTGGGAATCGAGCCCTGCTCTACTCAGTTGACCTCCCGAGGCTGAGTGGACCCCGTTCCAACCCTCGTACCACTTTTGAAATGTCGAACCCGGGCCTCCAGGGGTCGTAGCTAATTACGCTAACCACTACACCACAGAGGTGGACTTCGGCTGTTTTGGCTCCACAATTCTTTGAATATTTGGTTTTATATTGAAGGACATACAAATTCTGAGATTTTTCCTTAAATTAGTCAATGAGGTGTTTTCTGCACTGGCCTTTTTGCTTCTTCGTGACAAAACAGTTATGTTCAGTGCATTCTCCGGGACTACGGGAGAGCTAAATATCAAATCAGATGCGGCCAGTGCCACCTATGGCTGTGTTACGATATGGAGTTCCATGTTAAGGTCGCCTCAGTATCTGGCAGTTGTAGACAGTAGATGAGGAAATTCCTGCCTTGCTGTGAATGGATCAATCCAGCAGAATGACATGACAGCGTACTCCACTAACACAAAGCGGGGCGTAATTGTGGATCCCATAGTAAGTCCTGAGTTGGGAAATGAACATGATACAGAGGTAAACCAAGAAAAGAAGAGTAGGCCTATTTATGAATCCACTGTCATTTTCTTCATAGGTGAATATTACCAGAGGTTTACCTACCGGGAAATTCGAGGTGCCATACTGAGATTTTATGGAGATATTTGGCTAACCATCCCGTCTTAGAGATGAGACTGTAGTGTCTGTGACCGAGCAAGTGGCTGCACGGTTTGCTTCACGTGGGTTCGAACGCTGCTGTCGGCAGACCTGAAGATGATGTTCACACCCCCCTGTGGGTGGGGGACGCAGACGAAGAATACATCCACGGTGTCCCCTGCCTGTCGTAGGAGGCTACTAAAAGGGGTGACCAAGGGATGATTGAATTACAAGTTGTTTTTTACGTCGCACCGACCCAGATAGGTCTCATGGCGATGATGGGATAGGAAGGGCCTAGGAGTTGGAAGGAAGCGGCCGTGGCCTTAATTAAGGTACAGCCCCAGCATTTGCCTGGTGTGAAAATGGGAAACCACGGAAAACCATCTTCAGGGCTGCCGACAGTGGAGTTCAAACCCACTATCTCCCGAATACTGGATGCTGGCCGCACTACAGCGACTACAGCTATCGAGCTCGGTGATGATTGGATTAGAACCATGACACTACTTGTGATTAGTACCATCACGCGGGGAAAGCCATGGGTTGCCTTTACTTCCGAGTAGTACCACTATGTTAGGTACACAATAGGTTTGTGATTAGTAGCAGCAGAGACCGGTTCACTGTGGGTTTCCAGTACCTGTGATTAGTATGTGAGCGACACTATGGTGTTTCTTACATAATGGCCCGGTCTGCGTCACCTGTACGACGTACAATACTTGTGAGTAGTAACAAAATGTTTGGAATACCGTGAGTTTACGCTACGTTTATGCACCTTGACAAATACCATGGTTCTACTTTACTAGCGATAAGTGCCATTATGTGGGACCGTTGACCTGGATACTGGACCCCTTTAGACAAGCATCATCGACTAAGGATTGTGCTTCGGAAGCAATTCCTTGGTCAGTAATATTGTTTCTGGGATGGTGAGACATTCGGGTCGGATCCACTGATTGTTTTAAATTCATATTCACCCATTCATTCTTAATCATCATGTTTTGAATTCTGGTCAGTGGATGAATGTTTTACTTTTAAATTGTCATTGCATTTCGTTTCCACTTCCTTCCCACTCCCAGCCCTTTCCTTCCCCATCGTCGCCATAAGAGCTATCTGTTTCGGTGCAACGTTAAGCAGATCGGTGGGGGAGAAGGGTGAGTAGTGTAAGTGCTGAAGGAATCCTGCCATTTAAAAAAAATCACCATCAAAATATTAAATTTCTCTTAGTATTCTTTCTTTCTTAATCTGTTTACCGACCAGGGTTGGTTTTCCCCTCGGACTCAGCGAGGGATACAACCTTTACCGCCTCAAGGACAGTGTCCTGGAGCGTGATATTTTGAGTCTGGGGATACAACTGGGAGGAAGACTGGTACCTTGCCCAGGTGGCCTCACCACCTATATTGAACAGGGGCCTTATGGTGGGATGGGAAGATTGGATGGGATATACAAGGAAGTGTGAAGGAAGCGGCCCTGTCCTTACGTTAGGTACCATCCCGGCATTTGCGTGGAGTAGAAGTGGGAAACCACAGAAAACCACTTCGAGGATGGCTGAAGTAGGAATCGAACTCCCCTACTCAGTTGACCTCCCGAGGCTGAGTGGACCCCGTTCCAGCCCTCGTACCACTTTTTCAAATTTCGTGGCATAGACGGGAATCGAACCCGGGCCATCGGGGGTGGCAGCTAATCACGCTAACCACTACACCACAGAGGCGGACCTTTAGTGAGTATAGTGAGTCTAATGGGGCTACTTTTGTTGGAAGGCAATTTTAATTTTTTTAATCATTAATATGATATATTAACATCCACTCACTACTTATTTTACCACAGAATTGTCCGGCTCCTTGTGTGAATGGTCAGCATAGTGCTCTTCGGTTCAGACGGCCCCAGGATCGATTCCCAGCTGGGTCGGAGATTTTAACCTTAAGAGGTTAATTCACCTGGCTCGGGGCTGGGTGTTTGTATTGTTCCCAACATGCCTGCAACTCACCCGGCATACACAACACTATCCTTCACTACAACAGCACACAGTACCCTATACACGGCAGATCCCGCCCACTCTTATCAGAGTGTCTGCCTGACAAGGGCTGGACCAGGCTAGAAATAGCCACACGAAATTATTATTATTATTATTATTATTATTATTATTATTATTATTATTATTATTATTATTATTATTTCCATTGTAGCGGATGCGTCCATCTCTGGATCTAGGAAATATTTATGGAATGAAACCGCTATTTATTTATGTTTTGCTTTACGTCGCACCGACCGCTAAAATAAAAATGTTAGCAGCTTATCTTCAAGACTGTTTTGAATCATTTCCTTGTACGCACATTACATGCCTGAGATGTGCTCCGCAAGAAAGAAAGTTACGTGGCCAGCCTTGACAACTTCAAAGGCCGGTTTCCCAGCACTGCCTTGTTGCTTAACACACACTACGCTGAGATTTCCGATGTCTCATACCTGTTGTGCAAAGAACCCAGAGCTATAACTTTCCCTGTTTTTATACGCGCAAGTCGCAATTGTAATTTCCGCACTATCCTCAAACTACATTTTACATTACCTGACTGACTGAATTCTTTTTTTGTGATTTTAAGCACCCTGGAGTATCAAATAGCCATCTAATAATAATAATAATAATAATAATAATAATAATAATAATAATAATAATAATAATATAAATGTTATATGTTTTAACGCCCCACTAATTACTTTGACGATTTTCGGAGACGCCCAGGTCCTGGAATTTAGTCCTGCAAGAGTTCTTTTATGTGTCAGTAAATCTACCGACACGAGGCTGATGTATTTGAGCACCTTCAAATACCACCGGACTGAACCAGGATCGAACCTGCCAAGTTGGGGTCAGGAGAGTAGCGCTTCAACAGTCTGAGCCACTCAGCCCGACAAAATAGCGATCTATCCCACAATCCCTCTTTGGACTTCTTTTCCCAAGAGTACGAATTCGATTGTAGCTGAGGTCAGCGGCATTTAAGCGTGTTGAAATGCGACAACATTATCTTCTATTACGTTAAAGAAGCTTGGTGGAAAAAAAATTCCGAAATCATGACTTGTCTTACAAGATTATAGGGACTGAAAAGACTTCAAATGAATTATTATTATTATTATTATTATTATTATTATTATTATTATTATTATTATTATTATTATTATTGGAGTATCACGTGGTCAGTGTGACGACACCCTCAGCTTGGCTTTCGTGACTGGATCCACTGCCTGTCCTACCAGACAGCTGATCATTTGGCGTCACGGGGCTGAGAGAACCCTTTCCTAGCCATCAATCCAGAATTAAAATCAGTGAACTGGTCGGAAAACGAACCCGAGGTCTGCGGGTAAGATGTAGACACGCTACCCCTACACCTAGTATTAATAATAATGTTATTGCTTTTACGTGCCACTAACTACTTTTACGGATTTCGGAGACGCCGAGGTACCGGAATTTTGTCCTGCAAGAGTTCTTTTACGTGCTGGTAAATCTACCGACACGGGGCTGATGTATTTCAGCACCTTCAAATACCACCGGAATGAGCCACTGAGCAACTTGGGCTCAGAAGGCCAAAAGCCAGCGCCTTAACCTTCTGGGCCACACAGCCCGGCCTATTATTATTATTATTATTATTATTATTATTATTATTATTATTATTATTATTATTTATATATTGCGGTTCATGTAAGGTTGCATAAAGTTTAAGCGGGAGTTTCGAAAGCTAAAATAATGCATTCACTTCCATAAAATTACAGGAAGACCCCACAAATTTTTCTAAATGCAATCTGTCCACTGTTTTGAAGGGGGGATAACTTAGTGATTTTTGAAAATACCTTTTAATGTGGGGAAGTTGGTCAGATATAATTTCCAGGACAGGTTAATAAATAACTAAAATCCTAAGACGGTTATTATCCTTACAACTGTAAAAAAATGAAGTGTCCATTTGTAATAGTTTGTTCAAAACTTTTTTGTATGTTGGGGCTGTACCTGAATTAAGGCCACGGTCGCTTCCTGCCCGATCCTAGCCTTTTCCTATCCCATCGTCGCCTCAAGACCTATCTGTGTCGGTGCGACGTAAAGCAAATGTTAAAAAAATATATATTTCTGTAAAAAGTTCCCTATCGGAAACATGCAGTATATTCAACACATTATATAATGAAGACAGCTGAATAGATGAAGCTGATATTACGCAGGGATGAGTATCTTCAACCACTGTATTTTTATAAGATATTACTTCAAAATTAAAAGTACTCTTTACTGTCCGATACCACAAGGAATGCCCAGCATGCGTTAGGACGACAGACTACCAGCAGAAAGTTTAAAGAATGCTTCCAAGACGCTGCTGTAACTTCGCTGCTCGGTTAAGTCCCCCTACATAATTCAGGCATTAATGATCTGCTATAATTTTAATTCAGAAACTTATTTCGTTTTTTATTAGCTTCTATGAAAATTAATATATTACCAGTTCCGTATTCTGAGAGATACTGGCTCACGTAACGCTGAATATACTGAACACTAGAAATTACGGTCAAAGTAATTGAATGTGAAAGGTTAAACAGTAGAGTACAGAAGTACAAACTAAGTGCCACTTTCCAAGCTATTATACAGTTCTTGTTATGACAGTACTACCTGAGTAGAGAATTCAGTTTTGGCTACGAATCAGAACTCCCAACGTTTCACCGAAACTGCGCCTGGCATTTTCAAGGATCTGCTCCCTCCGGAAGTCAATACTCCAGTATGTAGAGAGCCAGATACCCAATTCAATCACTGTTCCACAAACCTGGAACATTTCTTCCGTATTCGTACGCCACTCGCAAAGGAACTGTTTGGGCTAAAAAATAAACTCATGTCCTCGCCCAGAGGTGGGGCAGCTTTTTCAGGAGCACCCCCAATGGGGGTGAGCTGTATGTACCATTTTTAACTGTTACGCTACGGAGGCGGACACTGTTTGGGCTGGACTGGACAAATTGGTTTGAAACTTGTTGTCAAGAGCAATTAATACTCGTACATCATAAACATAATGGAAAGTCATTCCGTAAAATAGTACTTACTTTCTTTCTTTCCTTCTTTCTTAATCCGTTTTTCCTCCAGGATTGGTTTTTCCCTCGGACTCAGCGAGAGATCCCACCTCTACCGCCTCAAGGGCAGTGTCCTGGAGCGTGAGACCTTGGGTCAGGAACAAAACTGGAGAGAAGGACCAGTACCTCGCCCAGGCGGCCTCACCTGGGGAGATGGGAAAATTGGCGGTGATAGACAAGGAAGAGAGAAGGAAGCGACCGTGACCTTACGTTAGGTACCATCCCGGGATTTGCCTGGAGGAGAAGAGGGGAAACTACGGAAAACCACTTCGAGGATGGCTGAGGTGGGAATCGACCCCCCCCCCCTCCTCTGTCAGTTAACCTCCCCAGGCTGAGTGGTCCCCGTTCCAGTCCTCGTACCACATCATCCTAGGTGGAATTCCAATAAATCATGAAAAGCTCCATTGTCTGACGTTTTCCTCAAAGTGAGATAGAAAATAATAGTTGATACAATTGGTTCAACTTATATTTTGTTCACTCTGATGGTTGAGACTACTACTGATTCGATCAGCCACCGTGAGTTGCCTTCCTTCATAATATATCCAAGAAGTTTGCCTCTTCTAATGATCCTCTGTGCCAATTTGGTTTAATATGGTCTTTGTCGCTGGCACTGAAGTTCTTGTATTTTACGAAAGGCTTCATAATGAATGACGCTTGAAGACCTTTCTTAACGCTCGGCTTATACAGAACACATGTACGATATAAGGCGCCCTTCGGTTCGCGAGAACAGCATAGCCACGTAGAATGATCCTTCAATCACTGGTGTCTGAAAGCGCGGCTCGCAAATCGTACGTTAGTTGTGGAACCCATGGTTTTAGAAATAATTCGTACTTAAGAGTGTCATATACATTTACTGCGTTAACAACTTGCAATACCTTTTCTTTCTGAAACACGTCGTGACCAGTTATAACAGTTGTTAGTTGACGGTCAGTAACTTCAATCTCTGTAATAATCTGGTATGACATTAAAAATCCAATATTGTTTTTAGAATTCCACGAGGTGGGGTGGGGGTTAGGGGAATTGCCTACCCACCCCCATCTTGCAGGCGCCCATGGTGAGAACTGATGGTAGAATGAGTTCTTGGTTCAAAGTAGTTACAAGGATTGGACAAGACTAATCTTTCACCTTTTTTGTTCATAGTTCACATGAATCATTTTTACTGAAAGGTACAGTATTAAATTTCAGAGAGGCATTCTGTTAGGTAGAAATGAAGTAAGCAGTTTGGCCTGGGCCGACGATTAGATCTTGATGGCAGATTATGTTAGAAACCTGCAATCTAATATTTTGGTGTTTGAAATTAGGTGCAGCTAGTAGGCCTATGATACGAAAATTAACATTTCCAAGACTAAAGTGATGTCGGTAGGAAAGAGACCTGAGAGGACTGAATGCCAGGTACGAACTTCAAAACTGCAACAGGTGGATCATTTCAGGTATTTAGAACACGTGTTCTCCAGGGATGGTAGTATACTGACAAGGGGAGGTCGTCATGTGGTTTCATATAAGTGTGTTCACATTTTTTGAGGATTAGCCGTGTTCGAGCGATTTTGCCAATGGACCTTACAGTATATTGTTCAAAATTTAGCGTTTAAAATCTATTCTCAAACTTTTTCAGTCTTATTCCCGCTGATATTTGCGACTTGTCTCCTTCGCGTAGTCGCTAGCGCATTGACATTGGGAATTGAAGGTTTCGAGTTCGAGTACGACCTTTGTCAGCACTTTTTGTTTCTTTTACTGATACATCCCTTATTTTCTTTTATTTTTTCAATAATTTATTTGCTGTGGTTTGTTTTAGAGCTAATTGGAAAATGTTTAATCATTGTTCGTCCTTGTCGCTTGAACGTGCCATAAGTCTAATTCGTTTGGAATTTAAATGCGGCGCAGTTGGCGACGCTTTTTCTGCTAGGGTCTTTACGTCGCACCGACACAGATAGGTCTTATGGCGACGATGGGATAGGAAAGGCTTAGGAGTTGGAAGGAAGCGGCCGTGGCCTTAATTAAGGTACAGCCCCAGCATTTGCCTCGTGCGAAAATGGGAAACCACGGAAAACCATTTTCAGGGCTGCCGATAGTGGGATTCGAACCTACTATCTCCCGGATGCAAGCTCACAGCCGCGCGCCTCTACGCGCACGGCCAACTCGCCCGGTTTGGCGACGCTGGGTCTACCGTCGTGAGTCATTCAATCCGGCTAGACGGAAAAATTATGCCTCTGAGCTCTTTACATAACATGTATGGGGCACTGGGAATATGCGTTAGGCAACGAGCAGGTGGTGGGAAATAAGCCTGTACATGGTCGAGATATCATACTACTACAGTATCAGTGTTCCCTGGCTGGCGAAACCTGGTCTTTACAGTGCACTCTGTCTTCTGGTGTGGGCTAGAACAAAGTTGTTACCTTCATCGATATGTCAGTCTCATCCTTGGCTTTGACAACATGAAAGTGACGGAGGTATGAGCGACGCTAGTAATACGAAGGTTGATCAACAAAGACTGAGACTGATTTTTTTCACACATGTTTATTACTCCATTTCAATGTTTACACGATCTTTTTCAAACTAGTCCCCTTCTACTTCAATGCCCTTTTTATAGGGTCTCTGCCAGTCCTTGAGCATATGCTGCAGACCATTCTTTATCAGGTCCTTGGGAATCGCCTCACTTTTCTTGAGCACTGCTTCAGAGTTCTCAAATCGAGTGCCCCTAAGCTTTGCTTTTAGTGATGGGAATAAAAATATCACAGGGTGCAAGATCAGGGCTATAAGGTGGATGCGGTACACAGGTAATGTTGAATCGAGCCAGAAACTGCATGACTTGATTTGTGACGTGAGACCGTGCAATGCTACCCAGTCCGAGAAAGCTCTGGTCATTTCTTTGCAATGTGCTTCCTCAGTGTAGCCAATACTGACGTGTAGTAACAGTAGTGTGAGGGGGAACTGCATGCTGGTAAATCATTCCATTGCAATCAAAAAATGTGATCACCATCACTTTCCCTGCAGATGGAACAACTTTTGCCTTTTTAGCGATTTCCATACTGTGCTGGCTTGTTTTCCTTCAGGATCATAATGATGCTTTAGCTTTTCGCAATTTTCAGTGGCTGTATGGTTTAAACGAAAACAGAATTTCATTGCGCTGTACTGCTCCTCTCGCGTCACCTCCATTTCTGGTATGCGAAATGCACGTAGCGTCTACAAAATAGAGCATCACTACCAACCTACCGATACGAGAGTGTTGCCGCCTACGGACATTATGCATAAAACCCGCTCTTTTCAAATATTTATGTTACAGATAGGAAACTATCACAGAAGCTACAGAAAAAATCAGTCTGTCTTTGTTGATCAGCTCTCGTCCTATTCCTCATTCAGCCAGTCCCTATCATGAATGGTATGGAAATGTCGCTCATAGGGTAGGTTGGTTCATGCATTCCAGTGGGCTTGGCAGACTGATCTGTAATAGCTGGCTTGGTGAGGAAAGCAACAGGAAATTTCTTCACTCTCCTCATATCCCTAGCATGCCTCTTCAATGACACATAGGCCATCTATGACAGCTGATAGTAGAGTTGTTAAGGATCAAAACAGCCTTCATGTTGTATACCCAACAACATACACTATAGCCCAGGGCCTCTCAAACGCCCAAAATCTCACGCGTGCAAATCAAGGCGCAAGAGCTCCGTACACTGTGCATCGGTTCCACTCTGCTCGGCTCGGACCAACGCTTCGTCTCTGGGCTACTCGGCTAAGCTCGGCTCAACTCGGCTCGGCTTTGGAGCGCTATGGAGCAAGTGAGGAAGAGGGAGACAGGGGGAGCGAGCGAGACAGGCGTGGGGAAAGAGAGAGACAGCGCTATTGCTCCAAATCCAGGAGTGGGGGTCTGCACCCTGGGCAACCATGCGAAGTCGTCTTTTGCACCGTGCACAGTGCATGCACCAGGCGCATGCACCCTGAGAGGCCCTGCTATAGCCTACTGTAAGTTGAACGTATACTATTCCTAGAAACGTAAAAGTTTGCGGAACTGTCGCCCATATTAACTTCCAAATTGTAACATCATCTACCAATGGGGTAGGGTATCATGACGAGTGAGACAGTTATCAGTGGCGGACTACATGGAAAGCAGAATAGAAAGAAAATGTGCCACGAAGGCCATTATGTCATCGTCGTCGTCGTTCCGGATGAACAAAAAGGAGGGGGGGGGGCGTGTGTCACTGGCTTCTCACCATGGCAACCTCGGCTCGAATCCCAGCTAATATATGGGGATTTTAAATTAAATATCCCGTCCGTTTAGTTCGGATTCACCGGGATGAGTGGGTCAGGCGGTTGAGGTGCTGGCCATCTGACCCCAACTTGGCAGTTTCCATGCTGGCTCAGTCCGGTGGTATTTGAAGGTGCTCAAATACGCCAGCCTCGTGTCGGTAGATTTATTGGCACGTAAAAGAACTCCTGCGGCACTAAATTCTGGCACCTCGGCGTCTCCGAAAACCGTACAAGTAGTTAGTGGGATGTAAAACAATATTATTATTAGTTCGGATTCAATCTAAAGATGAAGGTCCCGTAAATATGATTACAATATCCACAGTCTCTTAAAACTACAAGCTTGCTTGCTTGCTTTTGTCATTCTCCTGGATTTGAAATGGGGAACCACGAAAAAACTACTTCTGTGATGGCCGAGCATGTGATTTTTAACTTACTTCACTTCTCGGTTGTGTTCCCTAGGCTGAATGCACCCAGTTTTTGTCCCTGATACCGGAGCACGGAATCGAACTCGGGCCATTTGGGTGAAAAGCAAGAATAGCATATCTCTTAGATGAAGATTCACTTGCTATTGGTTTTACGTCGCACCGACTGAGGCAGGTCTAAGATAATGATTGGATAGGATAGAGCTAGGACTGGAAAGAAAGCCCAGAAGGATGCCCGTAGACGGAGGTCTCCAGCGTACGGTCCGCGGGGCAGTTTCGGCCCGCGTAACTTTTTTACCGGCCCCCGATAAAAAGTATCATTATTATAGCTATGGTATTTTTACATTGAACCTTAAAGAAATATTAGCAATATTACTGTTTCTAACTACGTCTTATAGACCGTTCTTATAAACTGTTCAACGAAATGCAATCTGCAAATCTTTAAATCTGCAACCAGAGGGCACACAATGCTATTATGCAATAATTTTCTGAAATCGGCTGTCATAAGCAGTTAAATAGCCACGTAGATTTTTTTGTTTGTTTAGTCGGGCATACGTTCTAGTGGGCAGGCAACTAGAAATTCCTGAATACTCCTTATCACTCCTGCTTCCTTGCGTTTTCTGTTATGTTGGTAACACTAAACCTACACTAATTTGTAGATGTTACTCTTTGTATTTATCGGGCTAAGTAGCTCAGACGGTAGAGAGCTGGCCTTCTGACTCCAAGTTGGCAGGTCCTTTCCTTGCTCAGTCCGGTGGTATTTGAAGGTGCTGAAATAAGCCAGACTCGTGTTTGTAGATTTGCCGGCACTTCGGCAGCTCCGTAAACCGTAAAAGTAGTTACTGGGACGTAAAACCAATATTATATATATATTTATTATTCCTTTCTTTCTTTCTTTCTTTCTTTCTTTCTTTCTTTCTTAATCCACGAACCTACTACGCTGGCGTAGCAGGGATAGAGGTGATAATCCCACGTGACGCGTCCCAGGTGGCGGATAGGAGGGTCCTAACCGGCTTGCCGGCGGACTTGAGGGAAATAAAATACCTCTCGCGGACCAAACACACTACCCCTTGCGGGTGGAGGACGCACATGTAGAATACACCCGCGGTATCCTCTGCCTGTCGTAAGAGGCGACTAAAAGGGTCCCAAGGTGCTCTCAACTTGGGAGTGTGGATTGGCGACCACGGGGCCCTTAGCTGAGTCTTGGCATTGCTTCCACTTATTTGTGCCAGGCTCCTCACTTTCGTCTATTCTGTCCGACCTCCCTTGGTCAACTCTTGTTCTTTTCCGACCCCGACGGTATTAGAGCATTCAAGGCCTAGGGAGTCTTTCTTTTTCACGCCCTTCGTGGCCCTTGCCTTTCTTCGTCCGTTACTTCATTTTTCGAAGTGACGGATCTCTTCTTTCTTATTTTTTCTCTCTCTTTACCCCCTGTGGGTGGAGGACGCAGACGAAAAATACCCCCACGGTATCCCCTGCCTGTCGTGAGAGGCGACTAAAAGGGGCGACCAAGGGATGATTGAATTAGAACCATGAAACTACTTTTGATTCGTACCATCATGCGGGGAACACCATGGGTTGCCTGTACTTGCGAGTAGTACCACTAAATTAGGTACGAAATAGGTTTGTGATTAGTAGCAGTAAAGAGGCTGGCCTGGGGGTTTCCAGTACCCGTGCGTCGTACCCATGTGTGCAACACCGCGGGTCTGGGCGTAGCCTGTGAGTTGTACCGCTATATGAGCGGCACCGTGGGTCTGCGTTGCCTGTGATTAGTACCCACTATGTGAGGAACACCACGAGATAGTGCGAGTCCCTGTGGTTAGTACACCTAGGTGAGGAACCTTATCGGTTTGCGTTGAGTATGAGTGGCGCCATTGTGTGAGAAACACCATAGGTCTGCGTTCCCTGTACGAAGTGCAATACTTGTGAGTAGTACCATCTTGTGTGGAACACCGTGAGTCTTCGCTACTTTAGATTAGTACCCCAACATGACAAATACCATGATTCTACTTTACTCGCGACATGTACCATTCTGTGGGGCCTTAGACGTGGATTTTGCACCCCTTTAGACATCAAGCATCAGTGTGCTTTATAAGTGGTCCCTTGGTCAGTAATAGGCCGACTATTATTTACTATCTTTTTTTTTAGTCTGATCCACTGTTTTTTTTTTGTTGGGTTCATGTCCATCCATTCATTCTTCATGACATTTTTTATTTTATTTTGGTCAGTGGATGAATTTGAACTTTTTGTTATTTCATTTCGTACCATTAGGGGCCGATGACCTCGATGATAGGCCCCTTTAAACAAGAAGCATCATCATCATCATCATCATCATCATCATAATAATCATCATCATCATCTTTCTTAATCCGTTTACCATCCCGGGCCTCCGGGGGTGGCAGCTAATCACATCAACTTTGGACTCAACGAGGGATCGCACCTATACCGCCTCAAAGGCAGTATCCTAGAGCGTGAGGGATTTGAATCGAGGGATACAACTAACTCGCCCAGGTGACCTTAACCGTTATGCTGAACAGGAGGGGTGGGAAGACCGGAACGAAATGAAATGAAATGAAATGAAATGGAGTATGGCTTTTAGTGCCGGGAGTGTCCTAATCGGAAGGGATAGACAAGGAAGAGAGAAGGAAACGGCCGCGGCCTTAAGTTAGGTACCATCACGGCATTTGCCTGGAGGAGAAGTGGGGAAACAACGGAAAACCACTTCGAGGACCGCTCTGACCTCCCGAGGCTGAGTGGACCTCGTATCACTTTTCAAATTTCGTGGCAGAGCCGGGAATCGAACCCGGGCCTCCGGGGGTGGCAGCTAATCACACTAACCGCTTCACCACGGATGGGACAACGTTATATTAACTTTGTATTTGCTTCAACTGTGGGCAAGTGTAAAATACTTGAAAAGTTACCTTTTTTGTTTGCTATCTGCTTTACGTCGCACCGACACGGATAGGTCTTATGGCGACGATGGGATAGGAAAGGCCTAGGAATGGGAAAGAAACGGCCGTAGCCTTAATTGAGGTACAGCCCTAGCATTTGCCTGGTGTGAAAATGGGAAACTACGGCAAACCATCGTCAGGGCCGCCGACAGTGGGGTTCGAACCCACGATCTCCCGGATGCAAGCTCACAGCTGCGCGCCCGTAACTGTACGGCCAACTCGCCCGGTGCTAATAATTTGACGTCGCACTAACACATCAAAAGATTTCGGCGACGGTGGGACAGGAAAGGTCTAGGATTAGGAAGATAGCGACCGTGGCCTTAAGGTATAACCCCAGCATTTGCCTGGAGTGAAAATGGAAAACCACGGAAAGCCATCTTCAGGGATGCCGACAGTGGGATTCGAACCCACTATCATCAGAATCCAAGCTCACAGCTACGCGACCCTAACTACTCGGCCAAATCGCTCGATGAAATTTACCTTGATCTCTTTTAATGTGACCCTCTCCCTCTTACTGCGTCACCAGTATGACCCCCTGACAAGGATTGGAGACCCCTGCCCTAAGGTATACATGTAATTGAGAAACGGATAGTACGTTTATGTACGTTTATTCATGTACACGGAAATACAGCAGTTAGTATTTTACTTTATTGGACACTTCAGTGCTTACCGAACTCAAATACGTCGAGTCCGCTCCAGTTGTATACTGTACGTTCATTTCAGTTGAGTCTATTGGGGCGCATTAACGCTGCATTTGGTTCATCCCACTGAGCCATTTCTGCCTACCAAAAGTGGCCCACTTGGCACTCCGATCGAAGATATAAATCTCGTGGCTTCTGGAAGTTTAAAGCAAGCTGGAGATCTCGCTCATTTCAAGTTTAAGAATAGGTTGAGGTCGTTTCGGTCCCAAGGTTTGTAAATCATTCGCTTGACTGAATGAGACTCGTTCGAGCACTAACTATCCCGAGGGAAATTTTCAACTTGCTTCACGTCGCACCGACACAGATAGCTATTATGGCGACGATAGGGTAGGAAAGGGCTAGGAACGGGAAGGAAGTGGCCGTGGCCTTAATTAAGGTACAGCCCCAGCAATTGCCTGGTGTGAAAATGAGAAACCACGGAAAATCATCTTTAGGGCTGCCGACAGTGGGGTTCGAACCGTCAATCTCCCAGATCCAAGCTCACAGCTGCGCGCCCCTTAACCGTACGGCCAACTCGCTCGGCGAGGGAAATTTTGGAAGGAACCAACTACCAGATATCTGAAGTAGTCGTTCGCCCCTGTATCCAGTTCCGACGGTCTATTTGCATGTGGGAGCCGCTACCGACTTTAGTCAGAGTTTCCCCTGATTTCCTTCTGGTGGTAATTCGTAGGTCACAGGTTCGATCCTGGCTGAGGTAGTCTATTTGTGGAGGAACTCCATGTGATCAACGTTGTAAACTCGGTTATAGGGACCGTACAGTACAATAAATTTCCACTTTCATTGTTAGTCAACAACACAATCAGAACGTGGAAATTGGTAGGCAGGCCACCTGGATGACATTACTTGAAAGGTCTAAAACTCTGTAGCAGAGATCATATGTTGTTTATTATTATTATTATTATTATTATTATTATTATTATTATTATTATTATTATTATTATTATTATTATTATAAGCTGCTTTACATCGCACAGACACAGATAGGTCTTATGACGACGATGGGATAGGAAAAGCTTAGGAGTGGGAAGGAAGCGGCCGTGGTCTTAATTAAGTTACAACCCCAGCATTTGCCTGGTGTGAAAACGGGAAATCACGGAAAACCATCTTCACGGCGGCCGATAATGGGGTTCGAACCCACTATCTCCCGGATGCAAGCTCACAGCACGGCCAACTCACCCGGTTTGATTATTATTATTATTATTATTATTATTATTATTATTATTATTATTATTATTATTCGTGGCAGACTGGTCTATTCGTCACGAACGTCGTTCAGAGCTGCAAGACCCCACCGCACGTCTAATCTACATACACAGTGCCGCGCCTGGCTGTCAGGTAACCTTGAAATGACTAGTGCACGGAAATGAGAAATCCGTTCGTCACGGAAGGAGTCCTCTGTGTTCGTCGAGTTGAAGTCAATAATAGCACTATGCTTTTAACACCCTTTTTCATTGCTAATGGTCTTAAGAGACGCCAGGGTGTCGGAATTCCGACACGAAAGGTTTCTCTACCGATAGACGATAAAGCTATGGACTGGAGTCCCTTGATTAAAGCAGAGCCTTCTTTAGAATGTACGGGGCCCATTGATCTAAATTATATAGGAGCACTTGACACAGCTGACTGGCTCAGACGGTTGAGGCGCTGTCTTTCAGAACCCAACTTTGGCAAGTTCAATCCAGGCACAGTCCGGTGGTATTTGAAGATGCTCAAATACGTGAGACTCGTGTTGGTAGATTTACGGGCACGTAAAATAACTGATGTGGAACAACATTCAGGCACCTCGGCGTCTCCGAAAAGCATCAAAAAGTAGGCCACTTAGTGCGACGTAAAAGCAATAACATTATTGTTAATGGAAAATACAAATGTTGTTTAAATTCATTATACTATATCTTCTTCCGGTGACGGCGATTAGGGGGGCGAGGTGTGGGGGCAGTAGCCCCCCTCCTCACCTTGTGATTTGATTCTAATTTAGCCGTCTGAAACTAGGAATTACAGGAATTATTAAACAAAAGCTATTTGTACAAGCCCAACTGTCTTATCAGCCAATTCCTTCCTTTATTTTCTTTAATTAATAACAAACCTGGGTGCATTTTGTGTGTATTTTTTTCTCCCTCACTTCTAATTCCCAGTCGCAACTACTGTCTGCTTCCAGGCTGTTTTCCCAATTTATTGGGGTAACTCTATGTCGATTTGGTCTAGTTTTACGGCCGGACGGCCTTTCTAACGCCAAACTTATATAGAGGGATACATTCGCTGTTGCGTGTTTCTGTGGTTGTTGCTAATGTGGTGTACTGTATATAGTTGAAGACGAACAAAAACACCCATTCCCAAGCTGGAGGAATTAACCATCCCTATACGCAGCTACTACGCTGACCATTCAGCCAAGGAGCTGGACACATTGATTATACTGTACCATAATAATAATAATAATAATAATAATAATAATAATAATAATAATAATAATAATAATAATTTCGTGTGGCTATTTCCATCCGAGTGCAGCCTTGTAAAGCAGAAGACCCTCCGATGAGGGTGGGCGGCATCTGCCATGTGCAGGGAACTGCGTGTTATTGTGGTGGAGGATAGTGTTATGTGTGGTGTGTGACTTACAGGGATGTTGGGGACAGCACAAACACCCAGCCCCCGGGCCAATGGAATTAACCAATGAAGGTTAAAATCCCCGACCCGGCCCGGAATCGAACCCGGGACCCTCTGAACCGAAGGCCAGAACGCTGACCACTAAGCCAACGAGTCGGACACCATAATAATACATGACAATAACAAAATACATGAAAATCTTCATTTGCAAAATTCCTCATTTTGGCTACGGTTCGATTCCCGGGCGATGCATGAGGGATTTTTTTAAAAAAAGTTACGACCTTATTTTTTGTATTCCACGTAAAATTGAAAGTTCTGTGATTGTAATCACGATATCAACAGTCGCGTAAAATGACAAACGTTCCATTGGGTGAAGTTGGCCACGCGATACAGGTGTGGATCAGAGGTGGGGTGTCAGCCTCTAGATACCAAGAAACCGGGTTTAAACCTGGTAGATGTAGTCGGATTTTTGAAGGGCAGGAAAAAGTCCATTCAACACTCCATGTCGTATGATGCCGGCACGTAAAACATCTCTGGTGACAAATTTGGTGTAAATCCGACAACGAGTAATTAAAACTGAACCATACATCGCCCGAGTAGTAGTAGTAGTAGTAGTTGTAGTTGTAGTTGTAGTAGTTGTTGTTGTTGTTGTTGTTTCATAATACTCATTTTAACGTCTTCCCTGGTAGCCATTATTCAAAATAGTAAATCTCCGTCTAGTTTTTCCATTTACTTGGATAGGTAATAGTACCATCAGTCACCTCCTGGAAGTTCGAAACTCGGTTGATAATTGCCATTTATAAACCCTCAACGCAGTATTGTAATCGTATATCTCTTAGTTATGCCTGTACATTTCATGCTTGAAAAAGAAAACCCGCCCCCGTGGTCTCCGTGTAGCCTACGTACTGAAGCTGTGGTCCCGAAGATATCGGATTCTATTCCCAGCTCTGCCAGATAATTAAAACTCAGATGCGAAAACTGAAACAAAGTGAGTGCAACTGAGTAGAGGTGGGTTGTTCATAATCCTAATCCTCTGCATCAGTGGTTTTCCACGTCAACTCCAGGCAAATGGTCACGGCTACCTACTTCCAAATCCCATTCCCAGCCTATCCCTTTCTAACTCCTCTTCCTGAAATAAAAAAAAACGTCCCGTTCATCCAACATCTGGGTGTAGGATTGCAGGCTAGAGTTTTTGTTTGGCTAGTTTCTGGTGCGGTACTGAGGTGAGATCTCTTTCTGAGACCGAGAGGATTGTCCCAACCCGGAGGGTAAACGACAGTGAAGAAAATATCTGTCAAAAGAATCACAATAATTTTAAAATGTTGACAAAAAATCACAAAATTAATTCAAAAATACTGGGACCGGGCGAGTTGGCCGTGCGGTTAGGAACGCGCGGCTGTGAGCTTGCATCCGGGAGATAGTGGGTTCGAATCCCACTGTCGGCAGCCCTGAAGATGGTTTTCAGTGGTTTCCCATTTTCACACCAGGCAAATGCTGGGGCTGTATCTTAATTATGGCCGCTTCCTTCCAACTCCCAGGCCTTTCCTATTCCATCGTCGCCATAAGACTTAACTGTGTCGGTGCGACGTAAAGCCACTAGTAAAGCCACTAGCAAAAAAAAAAAAAAATACTGGAAAGATTGACGATACTCCCAGGACTATATGATCTTGCGATATTTTTTTTTGCTACTTGTTTAACGTCACACTAACACATCAAAGGTTTTGGCGACCGAAGGATGGGAAAGGGACAGCCGCAATCTTTTGCCTGGTGTGAAAATGGGAAACCACGGAAAACCGCCGTCAGCAGTAGCATCGATTGGGAGTTAGAAGTGGGGGCAAACAAATGTACAGACGACAACAAGAAGTACTCCGGTGTGTGGGATATAACGGGTGGGGGTGGGGTTGGAGGGTTATATACATGAAAAAAGCTATGAAATGGTAAGTTTTCGTATGCTCTCTGGGCGAATTTCGACAGAGAGGTAAAGGTTGACAGTTTACCAACTTAAGTGCGGTAATAGTTTTCGGGATTGTGATTCAATACTATACAATAAAACTTTCACCAAATGCACAATGTTACACATGTATTACAATTAATTAAAAGTACGGCGTGATTATACAATTAAACATTATATAGTATCTGATTACACAGTAAGAAACTAACACACTGAAGAGACTACTAGACTGACGAATGTGCGCGGCAAGCGTGTGAATGATACCTCAGTGTCCATGACCTTGGCAAAAAATATACCCCTGCTACACTTCCTCAGCACATGCAGTCGCCACTACTGGTACAAATTAGTTAACCGCGACGAACGACATTTCGTGCGTATTTAAGCTAATATTTTTTTCTTTTGAAATGCTATTTGTTCGGGGCGTCGACCCATTTGGATCTTTTGCCCCTATAATGGTGTAAATAATTTAAGAAAATGAAGGAATTGGCTGATAAAACAACAGGGCGACTGCCCTCTCCCCTCGCCCCTCCCCCCTAATTGCCTCTACTGATTTTCAGGGCTGCCCAAAGTAGAGTAGCGTTACAAAAATTTTGCAAAGTTTGGGCTGGGAAAAATTGGGAGAAAGAAGACGAGCTGCTCAACTAAGTGGTATGTTCCGAGCTGTCAGCGGAGAGATGGCGTGGAATGACATTAGTAGACGAATAAGTTTGAGTGGCATCTTTAAAAGTAGGAAAGATCACAATATGAAGATAAAGTTGGAATTCAAGAGGACAAATTGGGGCAAATATTCATTTATAGGAAGGGGAGTTAGGGATTGGAATAACTTAGGCCTACCAAGGAAGATGTTCAATAAATTTCCAATTTCTTTGAAATCATTTAAGGAAAGGCTAGGAAAATAATAGACAGGGAATCTGCCACCTGGGCGACTGCCCTAAATGCAGATCAGTAGTGATTGATTGAATCCCAACACAAGCTCACAGCTGCGCCACCCTAACCGCACGGCCAACTCTCTCGGTTGTGATACTCTTGGCTTCACCTCTGACGTGCTTTGGTAATATTATATGGGTCCCGTATACGTTCTCTGCGTTATCTATGATTCCATGGCTTGAAATTCATGCGTCATGGACATTCGTAGTAAGTGAAATCATATCCGTCCATTTCGGAAATACGAAGAGTGTTGACAGTCTGTCTTCCTTCAATAACACTATCACGGAAAGTACACAGGCACAGCTGTTTCATGTGTCATCAGTGACGGATCCTGCAAGCTGGACTGCTGTGACCTTGGTATGTAGGTCATTAGGGAAAGTAGTAGTATTTGGCATAATCTGAATTACGAAATTAATCCTATACTTTTTAATTGCTTTTCGTAGTCTCTTCTGACCTCTCAAGGTCTGTTTCTACCTGAGAATACACAAGAGATTATTATTACCCGTGTGGCTTCCCACCAAGGCAGCAGCGGTTCGGCCCTCACATGTGACATTTTTGAAAAGAAGAGTCATGTCGCTGTGGTTCTGATTCCATGTAAAACTGGAAGTCTTCAGGTTGAGATCACTACAACAGTCACGTCAAACTTCATACTTGCTCTATTTACATTACGGTCTAATTAATTCAATATTACCCGGTGAGTTGGCCGTGCGGTTACGGGCGCGCGGCTGTGAGCTTGCATCCGGGAGATAGTGGGTTCGAATCCCACTGTCAGCAGCCCTGAACATGGTTTTCCGTGGTTTCCCACTTTAACATCCCGCAAATGCTCGGACTGTACCTTAATTAAGGCCACGGCCGCTTCCTTCAAACTCCTAGGCCCTTCCTATTCCATCGTCACCATAAGACCTATCTGTGTCGGTGCGACATAAAGCCATTAGCAAGAAAAATCAATATTACACAACGTAGGCCTACTTTTGTGCCGTTAGCTACTGGTTTAGAACAGTGGTTCTTAACCGGAGGTCCATAAACACTTTGGAGGTCCATAGATGGGCTTCTATGGGTTGTGAAAGTCAAATAAAAATGTGACGTTGGTACTCACTATATTTTAACGGGAACAACAGAACGGTATCTGAGAAACTTTATTTTTAACAGTGCATTATAATTATAAAGCATTGCAGTTAAACTGCTGTGGATGTTCCGACTCCTACCGTTCCTCCTTAGGTGGCCCACTCCATCCCCTCAGGGTGGGGAATGAAAACTTTCAATGGAATAAGGATCTGATACCGTTTGCTAACACATACCTTCGTGAGGCGGAGTTTCCGTCACATGTTCCCATCAAAACAAGCTACATGGCTAAATGGTTAGCGTGCTGGCCTTTGGTCACAGGAGTCCCGGGTCCGATTCCCGGCAGGGTCGGGAGTTTTAAACATAATTGGTTAATTCCGCTGGCACGGGGACTGGGTGTATGTGTCGTCTTCTTCACCATTTCATCCTCATCACCACACGCAGGTCGCCTATGGACGTCAAATCGAAAGACCTGCATCCGGCGAGCCGAACTTGTCCTCGGACACTCCCGGCACTAAAAGCCATACGCAATTTCATTTTCATCAAAACAAGAAGTCGGAATTCACTGGATGTCAGAGATGACCAGCGTGTTGCCTTGCCAAAGAAACTTCCACAGTTTCATCTTCCCCTTCATGCCAAACAACAAACACAAAAACAATGGTATTGAGTTTAACTTTAAAGCTGAATTAAACATTTCACTTTGCACTTCATGATCTATTTTCATTTTTGTATGGAATAGACATTAATTTTTGCAAAATGAGGACTGAAAAACAAAATGATTGGAAATGGTTATTTACTTTAGTAATACTTTGCGTATGTTGTGTAGCGAATAATGCAGTCATTTTCCATTAAGTATATTCACTGGCTGCATTGTATGTTTGTGTACTTATGGTTTTTTATAGGGGTAATCAGTGCATAGGTACCACCAGATTTTCAAAGGAGTAAGTGACACGAAGAAGGTTAAGAATAATTGTTTTTGGAGGAATATAAATACGGAATATTTGGAGAATATCAATCACATTAGATCTGTATTTAGAAATGTCGCCCAGATGGCAGACTACTCTTTTTTTTTAAATCACCCCGAACACATTGTGCTGTTTTCCTTTGGATATTTTTGAGTTCTCGTATCAAGTCATCCTGGCGTGGGTCTCATACACTGGAACCATGTTCTAATTGGGGTCTTACCAGAAACTTACACGCCTTCTCCTTTACATCCTTACTTCAACTCCTAGGTACTGTCATAACCATATGCAAAGAACTGTAGCCTTTATTTACAACGTCGTTAATGTGATTAACCAAATTAAGATCTTTCCTTACAGTAATTAAAACCGCGAGGGCTTTTCTTCTCCGTGAAACTTACAACCTGACTTTTCATCTCGTTCACCATCTCGCAACATTGTCAAGGTCTTTTTCGCAGTTGCTCACAATCCTGTAACTTACAGTATTTATTACTCTATATAGTATGACATAATCTGAAAAAAACGGACATCTGTGATTTCAGTTCTTTATTCATATAATGTATATAACATACATAAGAAAACATTAATGTTCAATAACACTGCTTTGCGGGACAGCTCCCTCCCCCCCCCCCCCTCTTAAGCGCGACAGGTTCAGATAATACTTCCCCTACTATAATTCTCTGAGTTCTGTTTTCTTGAAAATAGCTACCCATTCGACCGTCCTTTTGTCTACTTTATCAAAAACCTTGGATAGATTAATAGCTCTACAATCCATTTGACCTCCTGAATCTACGAAGGTCGATCAAATATAAACAGGATTTCTGTTCCTGAACATCAACAGTTGGTAGGACTGGACCCACGCTTCTGGTGTGCTTATGCGGGACCGTTGGGGATAGGGAGAGCGACAAGGGATACCATGGGTGTTATTCTTCTACCCCCACCCACATGGGGACTTCAGTTCATAGGGCACCAGGTTCGATTCCCGGATAGGTTGGAGATTTTAATCGTGTTTGATTAATTCTTCCAACACGGGGGCGCCTGGGTGTTTTTGTTCGTCTTAATACACATCACACTACTAACCACCACAGAAACAATAGTGAAAACTTCCCTACACATACATACATACATACATACATACATACATACATACATACATACATACATACATACATAATCATTATAGACTGTTGGTTACTGTAAAACTGGGCTTAACCCACATTAGCGCCGACCCCAGATCATTAGGGAAAAGGCCAGGAATTAATTAATTAATTAATTTAATAATAATAATAATAATAATAATAATAATAATCTCTCTATATATAAAATAACTTGTCCTGACTGACTGACTGACTGATTCATCATCGCCGAGCCAGAACTACGCGACATAAAGAAATGAAATTTTGGGAATACATTCATACTACAATGTAAGTGCTCATTAAGGGAGGATTTTCAGATATAACGTCGCTAAGGGGGTGAAAGGGTGGGGGGTGAATTTAAAAATGAGTATATCTATATCTCGAAAACTGAACAGTTTAAAGACATGAAAATTGGTATTTGGAATCTGCTTTAAAGATAAACAAACACGGTTTATTGTTTCCGGAAAATCCTGTCAACGTGGTGAAAAAAGGTGAAAAAAGGGGTCGAGTACCTTTTATGTGGATACTGATATCTCAAAAAGGATGATGTTACAGTCATGAAAATTGGCATTTGGAATGTCCTTTAAAAATAAAGGAACAAATATTGTTCTTTTTGTTTTTGGAAAATCTACATAAGAGGTGGGGAACGGGAGTGACAAAAGTAGTGAATTCAAAAAATTAACATGTTGCAGACGTGAAAATTGGTATTTGGAATCACCTGTAAAAGTAAAGGAACACGCATAATTTGTTTTCTGAAAGTCCACTTAAGGGGAAGTGTTAAAGGGGGTAAGTTTTTAAAGTGAGCATATATACAGTATATATATATATATCAAAAACTCAACAGGTTACAGACGTGAAAATGGGTATCTTTGATCTGTTTAAAAAATAAAACTAACACGAATTTTTTTGTTTTCGGAAAAAACACTTCAAGGGGGGGGGGGGTAAAAAGGACTGAAAAAGGGCGTGAATTGTTTTTATGTGAATACTTATATCTCAGAAACTGGAGATGTTACAGTCGTGTAAAGTTTTATTTGGAATCTCCTTTAAAAATAAACAGTTTTTTGGAAAACCTACGTTAGCGGGGGGGGGGGGTGACAGGACTGACAATGGGGGTGAATTTTTAAAATGAGTAATCGCAAAAAACGTAACATGTTACGGACGTGAAAATTGGTATTTGAATATCCTTTAAAAACAAAGAAACACGCATTTTTTTGTGTTTTGGAGTGGGCGGAATCAACTTAAGGGGGTGTAAAAGGAGTTGAATTATTTTTATAAGGATACAAATAAGAAGTGAACTTAAAACAATACACCACTAAAGGGTTTTGACTGGGGAATGAAGAATGATGACAAAAATATACGTTTATGTGAAACCGTTTGAATTACGAAGTTAAAATGTCAAATGATATCCTAGGTGTTAAATAACAGAAGGTCTGAAACAAATTTCAGCCCTCAGAGAGTTAAATGGGGCTTAATATCTGAAAACAAATATATTAAATCCTTCCTCCGAAACGGTTTAATGTACGAAGATAAAATTCCAAATAGCCGGTATATATTTTAAATCCTAGGTGTGAAATAGGAAATATTTTTGAACGTTCCGCCGCTAATGTCTCAAATGAGGTTAGCTCCGTAAACTAAATTATTCATCCCTCCAAAACCGTTTGGCATAAATATTGTAATTTTACGAGAATGGTCTTCTTTTATGTCCTAGGTGTAAAATACCGTATACTTCAAAACATTTCTCCCATAAGTTGACTCTCAAAAACACAATATCCATTCTTCCGAAACCGTTTCAGACACGAACATAACTTTTTCTAGATGTTAATAAATATATCAAAATATTCAATACTGAAAAAAGTATTCTTTTTTCAATTGTTAGACGTACAAAATCAAAATTTCACAAGTTGATCGCCTTTACGTCATTGATGTTAAATCAGATACGGTTTAAACATTCGAATTCTTCCGTACGAGGTTCAAGTGACTGGTAGATTATAAAATAATAATTTCCCCAGAACCGTTTGACGTACGAACTGAAGACGTATTTTATAGGCTCAGCTGACAGTGGAGTCTCCAAAATGTAAAACTTTGAATAATAACTTTCATTTTACAGCCGTAGCGAAGCACCAGTATCTTGCCAGTAATAATAATACAATCAGGTTGTTTCCGATAAACACACCCTGAAATGCCACCGGCCTCTGGCGCCATCGTACTGAGTTCGTAATCACTTATCCTCTGAAGTAAGGCACCATGTTAACGCCGCACCATAGGTAAACTCTCCAAAACACATTCCGTGTTGGATGAGGAAGATAAGATAAATCGAACATGTTAATTCACTTCCCTAACGTTGTGTGTACTTAACGATGTTCATGGACTGCGGCCGATTAGATCGGAACTAACTCCTCCAACTGTCCTTAATATTATCAGTATCACTGAACCAGTGGCGTCACGTGCTTAAAATCTTTGAGTATGCACACAGAGTAGACTGTAGATTAACAAAACTATGTATAAGTTGCCCATCAGTCCGTTAATACGTTAACGGCAGTCCATTTAGTCTATGTTGTGCTGTCAGTAATGTTACAGAATACACGGATATGAATGCAAATGTGAAGTTAACAACCGAAATTTAAAAATAACTTACTATTGCTGTGAAACAAACCATCCCCTCCACTTCAAAGAATATACTACTGTAGGTTTGCCAACATAGTTGTAGGAAATGAACTTAATATTTTGAACTAAGCCTACACATGCTGAAAGTACGCATCTATTTTGTTAGCATGCAGTTTGTATCAGCCCTCGCCCTGTGCCTTACCCACTTCCACGGATTACGTGATTCATCCTGTCATCTTCGGAATTTGAGAAAAACTGTAAGAGAAGGCATTAGGAGCGGACCAGCGGACTGTGATCACACAGGAAATTGTGCTCAAATTCGCTATACCGACCATTACCACCTTCAAGCAATACGCTCAGCTTTGTCTCTAGCTATGCAATACGCTCAGCTTTGTAGTTCGAAACGGGGTTGTGATCAACTACTGTGGCGCGTGATTCAAATGGGAACGGAAAGTGAACCGGCACTTAAAAGTTCGTGAATACGTTCTCGACGTACAATATTCTTGTTCTCATCATACAATATCCTTTAAATTGCAATTGCAATTGTTTGGGATTACACGAGACGTCCCTGCACTGAATACATAGCAAATCTGATTGATTTAACAAATAATAGATGAAGTTCAGTGAACTTTACTAGGTAAAATTATTTGCCAGTCTAACCTATTGACATTCTGTGCTTTTAGGGAGAGAGAGAGAGAGAGAGAGAGAATTTTTCTAGAGGAGGCGTCCTCAACTTCAGATAAGATAAAATGTTTTATTTATCCTGGCGAAGGTATACTCTAAGGTTACCAGAATTCTTACCTGAAATCCAAGTACACATAACAGCTCCACAACGTTGCGATGTTGCCGGTACTGTTAATGCTATATTTTATGTCTTTCCTGCTCTCGTCGGCGTTCTTCGGTACTTTCTATGGATTTAACCTATTTTTATGGCCGAATGCTCTTCTTGACTCAAGTCTATGAGGACTGATGTTTCACTGTTGCGTGTTTCTGAGGTTGTTTGTAATAAGATATGTTGTAACTGAAGACGAGTACAGTATTTAGGCGAACACAACAACCTAGCTTCCGAGCTATTAAAATCGCCGGCCCGACCTGGAATCGAACCCAGGGCAATTTGAACCGAACACCACTATGTTAGCCATTCAGCCAAGGAGATGCAATTGGCTTTACGTCGCAACGACACAGATAGATCTTATGGCGACGAAAGGATAGGAAAGGAAGGAAGCGGCCGTGGCCTTAATTAAGGTACAGCCCCGGCATTGGCCTGGTGTGAAAATGGGACATCACGGAAAACCATCTTCAGGGCTGCCGACAGTGGGGCTCGAACCCACTATTTCCCGGATGCAAGCTCACAGCCTCGCGCTCCTAACCGCACGGCTAACTCACCCGGTGCCAAGGAGCTGAACGTTCTTGCTAATATTAATATTCACTGTTATTACAATGCCATCACTATATCAGAACATAATAGAATAGAATAGAATAGAATAGAATAGAATAGAATGTATTGCAGTAATGTTGCACATACTTTAACGGAATCCTACAATTACAATATACATTTGAATGAATTGAATGAATGCCTACAGGAATTGGTGGATGCATGATTTCATGATTGTGTTCCTGCATACGCTGTGAATCCTGGCAGCTTATTACTTGACGCTACTCTGCAGTTCAAGTTGAGATAAGTGAAAATGACGTAGCAGCTATTATTATTATTATTATTATTATTATTTCTAGCTCCATGGCTAAATGTTTAGCGTGCTGGCCTTTGGTCACAGGGGTCCAGGGTTTGATTCCCGGCAAGATCGGGAATTTTAACCATAATTGGTTAATTCCGCTAGCACGGGGGCTGGGTGTATGTGTCGTCTGCATCGTTATTTCCACTCATCACGACGCGCAGGTCGCCTACGGGAGTCAAATCGGAAGACCTGCATCTGGTAAGCCGAACTTGCCCTCGGACACTCCCGGCACTAAAAGCCATACGCCATTGTTGTTGTTGTTGTTGTTGCTGTTGTTATTATTATTATTATTATTATTATTATTATTATTATTATTATTATTATTATTATTATTATTATTATTAACAACTGGTTTAAGACAGGGTGACGGATTGTCGCCTCTTCTTTTTAACTGTGCACTAGAGTACGTTATGAGGGAATGGTACAAGAACAACTCGAAAAATATAAAAATTAGAGCTCAGAAGGATAACATACATTTCAACGTCTAGGATTTGCTGATGATCTAGCTCTTCTGGCCAATGATATTCAGGAAAAAAAACAACAAATTCAATCTTTACAGGAAATAGTTCAAAATATTGGTTTGAAAATTTCATTTGAAAAAACAGAAATTTTGCTAACTAAACTTCCGCTTGCAAACAAAATTAAGCTGGGAGACCAAGAAATAAAAATTGTAGAAAAATGTAAATATTTAGGTGAAATAATCACATATAACCTGAATGAGAAACCAGCATGGCACAATAGAATATATAAACTGGTTACAGCACAGCATGTTACCAAGAATACATATAATAAAAAGTGTCTCTCAGTAGCAACCAAATTGAAACACTACAAGACAGTCACCCAGCCACAAATTACATATGCATGTGAAACATTATTCAAAACAACAAACACAGTTGCAATAGATAGAGCACTCAAGTTAGAAAGGAGAATAGTGAGAACCTGTTCAAATTGAAGTTATCAAGTAAACGGAGTCTGGAGACTAGCTTCCAATGAGACAGTTTATAAAGAAATATAACCTGTGACTAGCACAATGAAAAAGAAACTGTCATTCTTAGGGCATCTAATACGGTCACCAGAAAATAGAATCAGTAGAAAAATAATAGACAAATTATGGAAGAGTAAGAATAATGTTAGATGGATCACAGAACTTAAAGAAGACATGAGAGAGTTACATATTACAATAGAAGATTTAAAATACAAAACAAATACACTCAACATATTGGAAGATAAACACACTAGACTACAGACAAAAATCAAGAAGCAGAGAGTAGGAAGAGTAATTCCAGAAGCAGAAAGAAAATTACGTTCAAAAAGGATGAAACAGTATTGGGCTGACAAAAAGAAGAAAAACCTTCATAAACCTAAGTAGTCCTATATTGGCTAAAAAATTAAAATAAATTATTATTATTATTATTATTATTATTATTATTATTATTATTATTATTATTATTATTATTATTATTATTATTATTATTATTATTATTATTATGTGATAGTGCATGCAATGCATGTGTTATCTATTAACATTATTTCAATCATCTAAAAACGTTTCCTTGGTTACATTAATTGCTTTTAGGTGAAGGATACTTGTCTGCATGGTACAAAGTTTGATGCTTCTTATACCGAGGGCGCTTTGATAATAGTGGAAAATGAAACACCAGTGCAGACTAAATGCTGAAAGGGATAAGAGTCTACAGTACTGAGATTCTGGTCTCCTCCCTAAATTTTCTCCGCTTATTTGAGGTTGGCAGATGTGGATTTGATTCGCTTTTACGGCACTTCCTCACGCCAGTCCTAAGTCGTTCTTTGTGGTGGTTGATAGCGTGATTGTGTACATGAAGAGATTTGAACTAGGACGAACAGAAATATCCAGTCCTCGATCCATAGGAATTAACTGGATACGGCTAAAATCTCCAGCTCGGAACCGAATCCAGGATGCTCTGAACCGAAAGCTCCGACGTTAACCATTCAACCAATGAGCCTGGGATATGTGTAGATAAGATTGAAGCACATATGTCAATTTAATTCGACGAAATAAGTGACGAGGTAGTGTCACGTGTTTCCTGATAGGCGGGTAATGTTCATGGACTTGGCTACGTCGTCTTCAGTATCAGCCTGATGGATAAGCCTAGCGACACGGACCTAACCTCGGAAGGTAAGTGCGCTACAGTAGTCTTATCGAATGCTGACATCTCGAGACACTGCGTTACTCTTTACCAAGCACTTTGACTTTTCGGATGGAGATGTGTGTTTCGTAAATATATATTTTTTGTACTTTTGTGGTGGATCTACCATACTTATAGTGCGATAAGGTGAAGAAGACCTTGCATTATGTCACTTGCGGGGAGATAATGAGGTAGTATGCACTCTGCATCGTGGCTGAATGATAAATCATCGAGAATTCCACAAATTCCATGACGTACATTGAGCTGGTCAGGGCCATTGAGGAAGAGGAGTGCGACTAAACCAAGAGCTTTGTAAACTCACTGTCTGTCTGACGGCTCCGGGCTTTTGAGATAAACCAGTTCCTTTAAATTACTAAACTTAGTTCCCTCAGATGTTCAGCAAATGAAGTCATTCCATTTCAAGAAATTACTGATAGACTACCGTGTTCGGCTCCTTGGTTCTTTGGTCAGCGTAGTGGCCTTCGGTTCAAAGAGCCCCGTGTTCTATTCCTGGCAGGGTTGTGATCTTAGGAGCGTGTGGTTAACCTTTGATGATTGATTGATGTTTGTTGTTTAAAGGGGCCTAACATCGAGGTCATCGGCCCCTAATGGTACGAAATGAGACGAAATTAAATGTAAACTTAAAAGTCCAAAATCCTCCACTGACCAGAATTCAAAGCGTGAGGACGAAGAATGAATGGATGGACGGATATGAATTTAAAACGATCAGTGGAAATGACCCACAGTGCCTCACATGCACAGAAGCTGGCACAAAAAGCAATAGTATTACTGACCAAGGGACTGCTTCTATAGCACGATGCTGAATCGATTATGCTTATAGTCGAAACGGGTCCAAAATCCAGGTCATCGGCCCCTCATAATGGTATTTATCGCTAGGAAAGTAGAACCATGCTATGTGTAATGTTGCAGTACTAATCAAAAGTAGCGTAGACTCGCGGTATTCCACACATTATGGTACTATTCACAGGTAGTGTAATGCACACATGTAACACAAACCTATGGTGTTTCGGAAATTTGCGGCGCTATTTACAGGCAACGCAAACCTATGGCGCTCCTCACATAAGTGGACTAACCACAGGGAATCGTACTATCCCGTGGAATTCCTCACATAGTGGGAACTGAGCATAGGTAAGGCAGAACCATGGTGTCGCTCATATAGGGGTGCGAATCACAGGTACTGTAGGACCCACCTCCTGATTCACAACCTATTGCGTACCTAACATAGTGGTAGTACGCGCAAGTAAATGCGACCCATGGTGTTCCCTGCGTGATGGTACTAATTACAAGTAGTCTCATGGTTCTAATTGGATCATCCCTTGGTCGCCCCTTTAATCGCCTCTTACGACAGGCAGGGAATACCGTGGGTGTATTCTTCCTCTGCGTCCCCCACCCACAGGGGGTTTTTGTGTTTGGTCCGCGAGAAGTATTTTATTTCCCTAAAGTCCGCCGGCAAGCCGGTTAGGACCCCCTAACTGCGACCTGGGACGCGCCACGTGGGAGTATCACCTCTCCCCCTGCTACGTCAGCGTAGTAGGTTCGCGGTGGTTAACCTTTAAACGCATAGAATTGCATATGTGCTAAGAATAATGTATATCCTTGTTATACGTTCTCTTAGAACAGTATACTTACAACAAAATGAAATGCAGAATTAGATTGTTTTACCATCTAGCTGATATAACAGTGATATGTGTTAGCGTTTTGTATATGCAAATAAATGAATTTAAATATTAATACTTCAACCCGAAAAAAAAAAGGAAACAGCGGAATTCCAAGCGAGGGAGACCAAGCGTGGACATCATTCAGAAATGAATAACAAATTTTAGGTCATCAATCCATCCAGCTGATGTAAGGATGGATTCCAGCGAGCACTGGCCACTAAGGAATGAAAAATGCTCAAAATGCAAGTGATCTTTATGCAGTTGCATGCGAAAATGTAAAATGAACCGCCGTCTGAACAGAGAAAAAAAATGTTTCAAGGTTTTTCATGCTAATTAACTGGAATGAAGTGTAGACTTTAAACAGTCTAGGTAAAAATCAGTGGTAAAATGTTTATTTTAGAGCATTTATGGGCACGGACCTTCCTTTCGAGCAGGGTTTCCCAAACATTTTGTGTCTGAGGCCTTTTCAGCACATCGCGTGCATGCACAAGGAACACAGAACAGAATACTGAATTCAGTAAACAAAGAACAGAATTTTGTAAGGTTACCATGTTTGATTTTATTCGTATAATTTAAGACTGATATTTACTTTTCATCACAACATATAATAATAATAATAATAATAATAATAATAATAATAATAATAATAATAATAATAATAATAATAATAATAATAATAATCCGACTAGTCTTCAGTATGTTCTGCCTAGAAAACACATCTCAACGTTTATAACTATGGATCTCAACAGCTGCATAATGTCCTAACATGAATATGAATATCCACAGCCTGTTTCCAGTCATTCGACCGGGTCAGGAATGGAATGAATGAAGCCCAATCTAGCGGCAAGGGTAGGAATTGTGCGGGCTGTCGAAGCCGATGCCGGGCCGAGTAGGTCGGACAGTAGAGTTTTTACGTTCCACTAACTACTTCTACTTTAAACGGTCTTTGGAGACGCCGAGGTGCTGGAATTTAGTCCAGCAGGAGTTCTTGTACGTGCCAGTAAATCTACCGGCACGAGGCTGGCATATTTCAGAACCTTCAAATACCACCGGACTGAGCCATGATCGAACCTGCCAAGGTGGAGTAAGAAGGCCAACGCCTCAACCATCTGAGCCACTCAGCCCGGCCTATTCGAGATCACTGGGCAAAATAAATACTAAGCTGCGTACGGGAATAACGGAAACACACAGATGAAATGTTGTTAAGTGCAGGGTATAGGGAATGTCATGAGTCCCGAAAGTTGATCAGAGACGTAGGGTTTTGATACAGGGACTTTAACAATTGGCTTTAAGTTGCACCGACTCAGATAGGTTTTAAGGCGACCATGGGATAGGAAAGGGCTAGGAATGGGAAGAAGCGGCTGTGGCCTTAATTGAGGTATTGCCACAGTATTTCCCTGGTGTGAAAATGGGAAACCACGGAATACCATCTTCAGGGCTGCCGAAATTGGGGTTTGAACCCACTATCTTCCGAATACAAGCTCACAGCTGCGCGCCCCTAATCGCACGGCCAACTCTCTCGGTTACAGGGACTTAAAAGGAAGTTTACAAGATACTTCGGCTAGTTGATCTTCCTCAAGGGAGGAAAGTTCATGTTCAGTTTCCAAGAAGGGATTTCTGATTCAGGAGATGTTCTCAATCAGAGGCGGAAGAAATTGTCTGAGTGTGGATACTAGCAATTCCAAGTGACTCACCAGTACATCACTTAGATTGCTTTCTAGAATTTCATTTTCAGACATGAGATCATGAAGTGTTGGGAAATAATCCGAATTCGGTTTTGTTGATTCGGCGTACCCATATACTGATTTCCATTATTCCATTTAGTTTGCTTTGCAGACTTGAATTCAGTTCATTCAGTTAACTGAATATATCTGCTAATTAACAAAATGTCACAAGCCACAAGAAATCATTGAAGAAGTCTTTGGAATTTGCACATCCCATGGAGAAGAAATAGCCAAACTTCGACACTCAATTCAAATAAGCGGAGCAAAATTTTGGCTCTCAACAACCACCTAAACTCTGTATGCAATAGCAAACGTTCATGGCCACTCTTCATCTCCTTGCATAGCTCCAAAAATAACCTAGAATTTAGAGGCCTAACTTTGATTAAATTAATAAGTTTCAAAGCTTCTTTCAGCTCACCATTCAGTTCTGCGGCATGTTGCGAGTTGCTAGTGCTTCACGGTGGATGCAATAATGCGTCCACGTTATTCGAGGGGCGACAATTCTCACATGTGCAATTACGACTTTGTATTTTCCAGATAAGACCATAGCACCGACGGTAGTTAATCCAACGCTTTGCTCACAGTTAAGTCCATTTTAAGTCATGAACGTGTTGAGAACCGCAGAGATACTTTCTCCATTCGCGTGCGTGGATAAGATAGAACAAAACAGCAAGTCCTCGTGGATCATGTTTTCAGATTCCTATCGAGCTGAAGTTAATAACTTTGTATTGTTAGAAATATCAGTGCTCCGTCGGGCTCCAACGCTTAGCATTCACCAGTTTTGACACGTTCCAACAATGTATTTCGCACATTTTCTGCCAATTCTTCTATTCTTCACTTGGCGGTGAATCAAACAACGATAAAGCACCCAATTGTTTTGAGCACTTTTCACTTGGCAATGTTTTGGGAAACTATATGATGCTAAAATACAGTTTACTCGCCTACCGTTACAATGTCCACGAGTACTTTCTTCGTTGCATGAAGTTCAGCGAATTTATTATGAAGGTAATCAGCCGATTGGCTTGTCAGCTTCACAGCCTTGTATGGTTTGGGGGATGTCTTTTGAATTTCGATGGTTTCATAAACTACTTAGATAAAGCGCCATCACACAACACACACTGGGGCTTGTGATCAGATTCAATATTCACGACAATAAATCCCAGTACAGGTATTTATCGCCATATTTACGACGTTTTTGTACTTGTTGAACAGTTTTCCGGTTGGCGGATCAGACTCCCAGAACACACTCGGTTGAATCATTGTTTCAAATGAGACGCATAGTAGTAGTAGTTTTCATTAACGTAAAACAAATAGCAAAAGAACATGGTAAACCACGGAAAACCATCTTTAGGGCTGCCGGCAGAGGGGTTCGAACCCACTATCTCCGATGCAAGGTCATAGCTGCGTGCCCCTAACCACATGGGCAACTCATTCGGTCTGTAGTTACTGAAAAAATGAAACATTTTAAAGTTACGTATGAACATTTGCAAAGTGGTGCATGGTTGGCAGCTCAGCAGCTTAGCCGTTAAACCACGAAGGCAGTCGAATAAAACCTATTAATAATTATTTTGTAATAATTTTACAATAATGAATACTCTCTTTGTTCATTTAACTTGACAATATATTGTATTAATTCTACCTTCTGTAATTGAATGTATATTTATTCATAGGTTTTACATTTACTTGCAAAGCAAAGTCATCTTCGTACAGGCCATGAAGGCCCTTGGAGGGGTGGAAGGTAAAGGCTTCCACTATACGTAACCTCGACACTTGATGGGGTGGAGTGGTTAGGTCTTCGCCCGGCCGCCTTGCCCCCAGGAATTAACCTGGTACTCATTTTTGGTATAGGCTGAGTGAACCTCAGGGCCATATGCACCTCCGGATGTGGAAATCTCGTTTCTCAAATTTTACGACTTCCCGACGGGGATTCGAACCCACGTCCTTCCGGGCGAACCGAGTACGCCTTTACCGCCTCGGCCAGGCAGTCCCTACATTTACTTGAGGGGGCCCGAATTTTTATTTTGACCGGCGGTCCCGTCTCAAATTCGTTACGCCCCTGTCTGTGTCTATCACAATATAGACTCCTCTTTTTACTTGAAAGTGTTGCTTAAACGTATATATTCTTTCCTCTTTATCTTACGTGTTAACTGCAGTCCTGTGGTGAACCTGGTAGTATGTCCAGATTTCTTTGCGAAGGAAACACTGTGTGTGTTTTTTGTGGGGGTGGGAGTGTTTTATGTCTGCCGTATGAAACATCATCCTATTTTACGCTGATTATAAGAATGTCTGTGTCAAATGCGAAGCTGTTTGCGTTGCGATCGTTTTAATGAAATAGTAATACTTTGGCCAGGTGCAAGTGTTACGTAACACATCGACATTTTCTACGCAGCTCAACGCATTGAGTGGGTGTTATGACGCGACAGCATAGCAAACACTTGGTTGGACAATTTATTCTAAGTAGCCTCTCGAAGCCAGAGACTACAGTTTCCTTTCCAATGTTTTTTTTCCTTCCTGGGAACATTTGCAACCTACGCCATCTACGATAAAATCCCCACTAACATTTATCTAGATTTAATTACGGTCACCGAGTGACTTGACCACGTGGTTCGAGTTACGTAGCTGTGAGCTTGCAATGAGGAGAAGATGCGTTCGAATCCCTCCGGTAGTAGTCCTTAAGACAGGGCCTCTCAAACGCCCAAAATCTTACGCGTGCAAACCGAGGCGCAGAGGTTCTATGCACAGTGCATCGGTCCAACTCCGCTGTGTTCAGACTAACGTTTTGTCTCGGGGCGACTCGACTAACCTCGGCTAACCTCGGCTCAACTCTGCTCGCTTAATGCGTTGCGCTGCAGGGCAAGTGAGGAAGGGGGAGACAGGCATAGGGAAAGAGAAGGACAGCGCTATTGCTGAAAATCGAGGAGTGGGGGTTCTGCACTCTGGTCAACTTAGACAAGTCGTCTTTTGCACCTTCCCGCAAATGCACCGGTGCATGCACTGTGAGAGGTCCTGCGTTAAGAGGCTTCTCGTGGTTTACTATTTTCACACCAGGCAAATGCTAGTGCTGTACCTATTTAAGGACACGTGTGCTTCCTTCCCATTCCTACCCCTTTCCCACACTTGCGTCACCGAAAACCTTTTATATGTCAGTGCGACGTTAAAACAGTTCTATTTATTACGTTCGGGTATTCAAATGTAGGTACTGTATGTTGTTTGTAGTGCTTAATTGAATGGAAAAGGAAAAACTCTTTCTTTCTTTCTTTCTTTCTTTCTTTCTTTCTTTCTTATCGAAGGTATACGCCACATGCCGTGAGCCAAACAATTAAAAAGCGAGACGGAAATACTGGTTATAAAAATTACAATTTATTAAAAATAAATTGTATCGTAGAGGAAAGTTGTTTTTGGTTTTAAGCTTCAAGTTGACCCAAAGAATTCCCTTGCACAGCTTTTATATTTGAAAGGGGAGTTAAGCATTCTTTACGAAAAGCTTAGTTTTGACGAAATTCTACAGATGATAGGAGGGCCATCGATTCGTTTTGAAAGGAGGCATGTGCACAGACAGTTGCGGCAGCGCAGTCAAGTGTATCACCTGATGCAATAATTTTGTGTACTAAATCTGCAGGAATTGTGAAACTAACAGTAATAGTAATTTCATGTGGCTATTTCTAGCCGAGTGCAGCCCTTGTAAGGCAGACCCTCCGATGAGTGTGGGCGGCATCTGCCATGTGTAGGTAACCGCGTGTTATTGTAGTGGATTATAGTGTTGTGTGTGGTGGAGGATAATGTTATGTGTGTTGTAGGGATGTTGGGGACAGCACAAACACCCAGCCCCCGGGCCAGTGAAATTAACCAATGAAGGTTAAAATTCCTGACCCGGCCGGGAATCGAACCCGGGACCCTCTGAACCGAAGGCCAGTACGCTGACCATTAACCCAACTAACATTCATGAAATACACAGTAAGTATAATAGTACTCATAGACGATGATCAAATTAGAACCATGAGACTACTTGTATTAGTACGGTCACGCAGGAAACATCATGGGTCGCTTTTACTTGCGCGTAATACCACAATGTTAGGTACACAATAGGTTCGTGATTAGTAGCGACAGTGTGTGAATCAGGGTGAGTTTTACAGTACCTGTGATTAGTATCACTCTATAAGCGACACCATGGGTCTGCCTTGCCTATGATTAATACCCACTATGTGAGGAGCACCACGGGATAGTATGAGTCCGTGTGATTAGGACACTTATGTGAGGAACACCATAGGTTTGCGTTGCCTGTAAATGGCGACGCAGTGTGAGAAAAGCCATAGATCTGTGTTACATGAGCGCATTACATTACCTGTGTGGAATACCGCGAGTCTACGCTATTTTTGATTACTACCGCAGCATGACAAATACCACAGTTCTACTTTCCAAGCGATTAAGTACCATTATGAGGGGCCGATGACCTGGATTTTGGACCCTTTTAGACTACAAGCATCATCGATTCAGTATTATGCTTTAGAAGCAGTCCCTTGGTCAGTAATACTATTGTTTAACGCTAGTTTCTGCGAATGTGGGGGCATTACGGGTGGGGTCCACTGGTTGTTTTAAATTCATATCCATCCATTCATTCTTTGTCATCACGTTTTGAATTCTGGTCAGTGGAAGATTTTGGACTTTTAAATTGTCATTACATTTCGTCTCATTTCGTACTATTAGGGGCGATGACCTAGATGTTAGGCTATTTTAAACAACAAGCATCATCATCATAATCGAATCTGATAATAAAGGAAGCGTGAGAAAAGTAACGGAAAATATACTGAACTCCGGAAGACCATTTATTGGCCTTTGCCTTACATTTCCGTTATGACTATATGTATGGAATTTTTTGAACCTCGGCACTTGCACTACCATAATCTTCCATTTAATACACGAAAATGAACTTTTTGTTACTGGAACGGGCAGTGGCGTGTGCTGGGATCAAGACGTGCGCTACCACTAGACTTAGGTTACCCGTTTTCGATAGTTGGTTTAGTGAGCGTCAAGCCTTCGGCGTTTTGAGCTGCAGCCAATAGCCAAAGGAGTAGCCTGCTGTGTTACCGAAGCTGCTTCCCAAGCTACTGCCCTGACCTCTGCTACTGCCAATGCTCAACCCCTGATCGGTGGAGTTGGTAGCCTAAGGTTTAGAAAATTAACATCCGGCCTTGTGGCTAAATGGATAGAATGCATGCCTTTGGTCTGATGGCCCGGGTACAATTTTCCGAATCAACCCCCTCATAATGTTAATTCCCCTGGGTTGGAGACTAGGTGTTTATGACGTCTTCGCCATTCATGTTATCCTCATTAAGTCACCACCAAGCCTATACACATGCAATGTACCGGTCGATTCCAACCAACAAAAGAGAACACTAAACTTGAAAGATTGCATTTCATTTTAGCAGATCTACCAATAAATGAAAAAAAGCTATATTGCTCCTATAACAGCAGCCCTGCAGTGTCTTCCTACAAGGATGTAGAAGTAAACGGGAGTGAAATACCAGACTCTGTTATATCAGTGTAAGCCAGACGTATGAGGTGAGCAAGTATGTACGAGAGTAACGCATGGTTGATAACAGTGGCGATCTGACAGACCGAAGCCTAGCACACCTATCCCACCCCCCACCCCCGGCGCCGCTGCTATCCGATATACAGCAGCAGTACCCCGCGTGGGGTGAGTCGAGGGGAGAGGGACGAGAGTCTGGGCTGCAATATCAGTCTCCGATACGGGTGACGTTTTTTCTCACTGTTTTCAAGTTTTGTACATGGAACAATGTGTTAAATGCTTAAATTATAATGTGTTTTAGACTTCCATCATTCTCAATTAAGGTTTGGGCTTTACTTATAGCCTTGGTAGCCCTCAGTGTACGCCACTGGAAACGGGCAAACCAAAAGTTTTGTGAATCGTCTTACCATCTGGTAATAATAAAATCGCAATTCCTGTCCATGCAGCAGCGATTCAAATCTCACCTCTCCTTCTGATCATGTATACTAAACTTGAATAAGCAAATGTTTCCTCGCAGCTTCATGGAGCTTCTACTAACTTCATTTCACAGAGCCTTGTATCGGACTAACATGGAAAGGTCTGCATAGACACTTTCACAGAGCTCTCTATCGGACTGGCATAGGAAGGTCAGCGGAGACAACTTTCATAGAGCTATCTACCGGCGAATACAGTTAACTGCAACTACCCGAGCATTGTATTATTCGAATATTAATTTTACGCAATTAAAGGACGATATGAAATAAATAATACTTTTCTAATAATCCTGAGATGGAAACTTTTCCTTTGATGTATAACACATAGGCGTTAGTATTGTGGTTTTCTCACAATATTGTGTTACACGTTCAAACATTGTATATATAGATTTGAAAAATTCTCTCGAATGGGCTTTCATTTTCGAGATTTTGGCGTTAAAGTTTCCAGATACCAGGCACAAGCAGTCATAAATCAGCATTTAGGGAATCGTTCTCATAGCGTAGTGGTCAAGGCGTTGGCTGCGTAAGGTAAGGTGTAATTGATGTGATATTAGCTTTTCATACTTCGTGCAGTTATCGTCGTCAAAAAAGGCATGTGGCGTCTCCTTTTGAATGGTATCGAATTTCTTAAATTTCCGTAAATGTCAGGAGCGCTTGCTAGTACGGAATGTCAGCACACCCGAACATGGATGTCGGTGAAGGGATCACCTCTTGATTTTATCCTACAGTCGTATTAATTATTTTTTGTGAAAAGGGAATATATCAAGTGTTAGATATAGACTTATCAGACAACAATTTATTAGTGATCGCAAGTCGTTTTGCGATAAGCACACAATCTTGTTTAAACAAAGTATTATCTTTGAGAGACATCGATCATTTTAATTCACTTACATCGTTATTGGGTGAGAAGTGCAGGGGATTAAATAGCATTATCCTTTCATGAATGTCGCTTTACAGTAAAAGCTGGACTTACTTTGTTCTTGGTATACAGTATTTATTGTAAAAATAATATTCATTTCCATATATCTTAGCTTACAGTGTATACTTTCCCGAAGTCCTACATTTTAGAGAATTTAAGTCTTTACAACAGTTGGCTTTACGTCGCACCGACACAGATTGGTCTTATGGTGACGATGGGGCATAAAAGGGCTAGGAGTGGGAAGAAAGCGGCCGTGACTTTAATTAAGGTACAACCCCAGCATTTGTCTGGTGTAAAATGGGAAAATCACGGAAAACCATCTTCAGGGCTGCCGACTTTGGGGTTCGAACCCACTGTTTTCCGAATGCAAGCTCACAGCTATGCGCTCTTAACCGCATGGTCAACTCGCTCGGTGCATTAAGTCCGACATTCCACTAAAAGCATTTAGTAATCCAAACCCTTGCTTAAAACGTCTGACGTAATATTGTAGAATGAGGCTGCGCAAACAAATTAGAAAGCTCATATCAGAAATTAGAAAATCTAGTGTAGTGTTTATTTGACATTCTTCCGAATGGTGTCCGGACATTTGCGGTCACCACAAAATCACGAACCTTTGCGGTCACTAAGGTTGTGTTTGTACCCGGGGAGGCGCGAGAAGTATCTGTCTCCAGAGAAGTGTTGTCATCACTCTAGTCGACCGAAATATTATGTGAAATCGAGTTTTCAGGTTGTTTATGAAATAAGAAATAGGCTTACAGAAAACTCAATATCACCATTTTCCTCGTTTCATTTCACGTTAGTTCGTGTAGGTTTGGAATGTGCAATTTATATTTTTATATTTTTATCGCAGGTAGAACTTAAAGTGTCCGTTTTTAAACGTCTTTCCACTTTAATACATTGTTTCTCTAAATAATGCCCGCGAGAGTATAATGTTCTCGAAGCGAGCGAGCAGAAGCTCAGGCAGGTTAGCGGGGACCCCGGAGATTAAGCTAACGGAGCCCACTCCCTGCTGGAGTGACCGCAAATCTCTTGTGACTGCTGGGGAATTTTAACCATCATTGGTTAATTTCTCTGGCATGGGGGCTGGGTGTATGTATTGTCTTCATCATCATTTCATCCTCATCACGACTTGCAGGTCGCCTACGGCATCAGATCAAAAGACCTGCACCTGGCGAGCCGAACATGTCCTCGGACACTCCCGGCACTAAAAGCCATACGCCATTTCATTTCATTATATGGTAAAGAGTCGTGCAGCTCGGTGGGAAGGTCAGAGACTGTGAGAATGCCACGCGTTTCTGTAAGACTGTCGTACAGAGACAGAAAGCCAATATTCTACCTTCTGAGTTGTTCAGTCCGGCGCGGCGGTGAGAAATTGATTGTAGATCATCGTGTCGTCTCTAAACATCCGAGTCTCATAATATCTAAATTCCAGAAACCGATTTAATGGGCCAGTTTGCTGCCTGCATGACGAGTCTCAAAATTTCCGAATTTCCAATGGTGGTACTGTTTCAAAACACCCTGCAGTTATACAATATTATTATAATATACAGAAAGTAATACAGAAAGACGCCAAAAGATTCGTTGTTAGCATCAGCCGGACTGCGTGCCCTGATCCAGAAATGGCACCTCAATTTTGAGGTGGGTCTCCAAATATATTTACAAATTTTACTATGAAAATATTACAATTTCTTCCTCAGAATGTTGCCACATGGTTCATTCCATTTAGATGACGTAAGATATGTTTTCAAAACTTCTTCGATGTCTTCAGTTTCGTCATATTTAGCTGTAAACTTTTCGGTTCTTTTGTCTAAAATTCAATAGTTTTTCTCTTCGAACCTTTCAGATTCATATCCATCTTGCCAATTTGAAAATGAGATGTTCGAGCTTCTGTTTTCAGACAAGATATCAGCTCTTTTTATCAGACTGTTGAACATGACATTCATCCTTCAACGGCAGTGTTTGTTCAGTTTCGTTTTCCATGACAATTCCACAGCTCACGTGAATTGTTCAGCCACTGGTCGAAGAAATAGTCGAAAGATTTTCCAAATAAAATGTATGATTCATCCTCACCGTAGCGAAGTCGGGACACCCAGCTAGTAAACTTAAAAACAGTTTGTTTTAAAAGCCCCTCTCTCCTATGCAGCCACCTACACTTCTCGGATATTTTGAGGCTCTGACTTATTTGTCTCGGCTACATATTTCTTGCGGATATTTTGATACCGTCTTCTGTTAACTTCAGTTTCGGATATTTCGAGACTGCGCCGTAGATGAGGAGGCTGTGCAATGACCGGCTCACTCCCCATATTTAAGTCAATGATAATGATGACTTTTGTTTCTAGGGGCTAAACATCGTCATCTGTCCAAGATTTAAAATCATCGTATTTCTTTCTGTGAGAAAATTCGTAGTAGTTAGATTGTAAAAATCCCACTGGGCTGTACGGACTAGGTCTTTGTTTGCCATCTTGGAGCGCGTGCGTGACATAATGTTGTGTCTTTGTCAACTGTGCTGCGAGGTTGGATGGAGGTGTTTTGAATTGCTACTACTAGGACACCAACACATTAAGTAATGCATGTTGAGTATTCAGCCCAAACACTGGCTTGTTCTTGAACAGCTCTGCCATTAGCTGCCGTAGATGGCCTAAGCATCACTGAAGAGGAATACCAGGGATATGAGGAGTGAGATGGCTTCCCGTTGATTTCCTCACCGAGCTAGAAGTTGCTGTTACATATTAGTCTGCAAAGCCCGCTGAAACGAATGCACCGACCAACCCTATGAGCGATATTGTCACACTGTTCATAACGACCGCCTGGATGAGGAATGGCATTAGTCTACTGCATCCCTGTCGGCAGCCCTGAGGATGGTTTTCCGTGGTTTCCCATTTTCACACCAGGCAAATGCTGGGGCTGTACCTTAATTAAAGCCACGGCTGCTTCCTTCCCTACCGAGCTCGATAGCTGCAGTTGCTTAAGTGCGGCCAGTATCCAGTATTCGGGAGATAGTTGGTTCGAACCCCACTGTCGGCAGCCCTGAAAATGGTTTTCCGTGGTTTCCCATTTTCACACCAGGCAAATGCTGGGGCTGTACCTTAATTAAGGCCACGGCCGCTTCTTTCCCACTCCTAGCCCTTCCCTGTCCCATCGTCGCCATAAGACCTATCTGTGTCGGTGCGACGTAAAGCAACTAGCAAAATAGCTGTCTTCCCTGGCCGGGCTGAGTGGCTCAGACGGTTAAGGCGCTGGCCTTCTAACCCCAACTTGGCAGGTTCGATCCTGGCTCAGTCCGGTGGTATTTGAAGGTGCTCAAATACGACAGCCTCGTGTCGGTAGATTTACTGGCACGTAAAAGAACTCCTGCGGGACTAAATTCCGGCACCTCGGCGTCTCCGAAGACCGTAAAAGTAGTTAGTGGGACGTAAAGCAAATAACATTATTATTATTATTATTATTATTATTATTATTATTATTATTATTATTATTATTATTATTATTATTATTATTATTATTATTATTATTATTATTATTGCTTCCCTCTCCTAGCCCTTTCCTTTCCCATCGTCGTCATAAGACCTACTTGTGTCGGTGCGACGTAAAATAATTTCTGAAAAAATTACTGCAACACTTCTGTCTGTCACTTTCATATTGTCAGAGCCAAAGATGAGGCTGAGACTGTCAATGAAAGTAACAAATTTGATCTAGCCCATATCAAAATACAAGGTGCACTGTAAACACTAGATCTCGCCAGAAAAGTCACGAGAAATAATATTTACTGGTGTATGTAAAAAAAAAAATTGATATGAATGACCGAAACTCTTGCATTTGACCTTCTTTGAAGTAAAGAACGTTCCACAAAATGGTGTAGGTTTATTCCTTGAACTAGTTGTACAGGACGTTGACGAGACAGGGGTAGCTCTTAATGTAGTGCTGGTGTACCAGTGTAGTAAAGAATATGAGATTTTTTATTTTGAAGAAAAGTTTATATTACATTTACATTCCAAGAAATTGAAGAAACCTTCATTTGAACGAGCGCTCAGACAGACTTGCACTCTGGTGGTGAGCCAGACCTCACGGGCGCCGCTTTTGAGCATAAGACACTATAACATAAATCAGTTTGGCTTGGGTGTGTATCTGTTAAGGGCTGAGGGAGTGTCAGTGGCCGCGTGACCCAACGTTTTTTTTAATGTACCGTATCTGGCGACTATTATAGTTTTTATATTTTTAAATTTCATTTTAATATAGGCACCTGAGCCAAGGCTCTTCTTGGTGCAATACAAATGAATTACAATGATGCTATATTTCACAGTGTAATTAAAAAATAAAGTAAGTATATAATGTAACATGATGTAATAGATAAGACAAACTTTCATGAACATAATTGCCATACCACTTTAAGTATTTAGTTACGTTACGTAGAGGCGCGGACTGTGAGCTTGCATCCGGGAGACAGTAGGTTCGAATCCCACTGTCGGCAGCCCTGAAGATGGTTTTCCGTGGTTTCCCATTTTCACACCAGGCAAATTAAGGCCTTAATTAAGACCACGGCCGCTTCCTTCCAACTCCTAGGCCTTTCCTATCCCATCGTCGCTATATAAGACTTATCTGTGTCGGTGCGACGTAAAGCCCCTAGCAAAAGAAAATACTCTTGAAAATAGATAAAGTTGTTAATTTTTTTGGAAGTGAGTTATATAGTTATGGTCAAAATTCTCTATAGCATTTTTCTATAACCAATAGAATTAACCTGACTGTAGTGAATGTTATAAATAATTCTAGTTTCATAATGACGAATCTGTGAACTGTTCACTTTTTATATGTTTGAGCGGACTAATTTATTTTGAAGTATATAGATCATAATTATAGAAGCTTTTATGTGGAGATTTGGAAGTGATAATATATATAACAATGGTTATACAATCTTTAGTCGGTGTCGGAATGGTTTGAAAATTATTGCATCTTTCAAAGACAAGATATTCTTCGTTCTCTCGTGTTAAAATATACGCATAGCAATTGTTTTTTAAACTCCTATTAGTGACAGAAATACATTTTTCTCTATTTATAATGTATCAATCTGGGATTTTTGCAATGAAGTTTGATTAATGTAAGTTGGCGACACAGCTACATATACCTACCAGAACGTAAGCATAAAATATCAGAACTGCTAACTTTTCTGGTGTTTATGAATAGGGTCGTTAAATTATATTTGCGTGTAAACATGTAGGGTGCAGCGGATAATCCTTCCAACTTTATACAGTATATGTGTGTCTGTAGAGTAGCATTGAAGTTGAAGGTAAGGCATTTTGTTAATTTCAGTTTCGCAGCAACTGAAATTCTGACCAAGTGTTTGTGCGTGTGTTGGCAATAACTGTGAGGTAAAATGTCAACTCCAGAAATATACAGAAAAGGTCTTTTTTTCATTTTTCCAGATTTCGACCACTGCACAATTAAATTAGGAGCTTTAAATATACCCTGCTGGACAGCTTGACTTGGTAGTTTTGATTCCTGCAGTATGATAAACAGACAGCGAAAGGAGACGACCCATGCATGATACAATTGGCATAATTGTGAATGAATGTGTATGTGCGCTTTGTGATTGCGTAACAACTCACACTATCTTCTTACCACGGCGGTCAAGTGTTCTCCCGGCATGCGATTCTTTATTGATGCCAAAATGATCTGCATTATGCACATGGCCATCACCATACTGCTCTGTAAGCAACATTGTCTCTTCTCTCCAGGAATGCAGTATGTTGTTAGTAGTTTCATCATCTTCTTTTTCGTGTGACAAACTGCGTAATTTTTCGTGATCGTATGTGAAAATGCTGCTTGAAATTCCATACCCATGTTGCACTTGCTGACAAAGGTAAATCAACTGATTTGGCTTCTTCACGGGTCCATTTTTGTATGTTCATATCGAGCACTATCAAGTTGTTTGCGCGAGCTTCCATACTTCTAGTAAACACCAACTCGTACAACTGCTTATACTTACCTTTGACTGTTAAAGTAGAAGTTGACTTGCCAATACAATTCCGCTTTTGCAATATCTTCTTCAAAACAGTATAACTGCGCCTCGTGCGTCAATCGAGGATATCTGTTTTTCATAGAGTTCCATGGTAAGTGAGGAAATGTGTGCTTTGGCTTCCGCTTCTTTGCACTCAACCATGTGTTTATAATCTCTGTTTTTTCTTCCAATGACCATTCTACTCTGTTTTTCCGGGCTCTGTGGACCTTCTGACGTTGATTCCTGTTTTGATGGAGGTGAAGTAGATTCTTCTGATGGAGATTCGTATTCATCGGGCACAAACACTGTTTCAGATACTGGTTCGTGTTCATTAAAAATCTAAAATCTGCGTGTATATTATTTCTGCATCAGACTCTAAGATATCTACTAAATACTGAAACATTGCCTCATCTTCTTTGGTTAAAACGGAGAGCTGGAAATGATTTTCTTTAAAGTGATTATATAACGCATTCACTACGTTCAGAGGGTTCATTTTTATAGATAGTAGCTTACTTAGGGAGGACCCGCACACGACGCCTCACTGTAGTCACAGTACTGTCTCCCTCTCTACACCCCCCCCCCCCCCACGCCAACTCTCTCTCACTCGCCCTCGCCCGCTTCTCTTTACATCGCGCCAGCAGTTCAAAATTAACTTCACTCCGATTGGACACTGAAGACCCCCACCCGCACGTCTTCACCGCCCTGTAACTTGTATATACATGCATGATAGGATATACTATTCGAGGGTTTTACATATTTCAGTGTGCTCTTTCGGATGGTGTGTAAATCAGCTTCAAGTTTTCTTAACATTGATTGATGCTCCCTTGTGAGTGGAGTGTGTGTGTACTGCCTTGAGTACCGTACACGTATACACAGAAATGATGTCCCGATATGAACAAAGCATGGCGTCCCACACCTCCTCGCTTAACGCGTTGCTGCAGGTAGACAGCGCGCTACAAGACTTTGTTGTAATTGAAATGGGCACAGTGTAGCGGATGTATAGCAATATATATATATATATATATATACACACTCTCTGTGCCTTCTGCACTACCCGTTAACTCCCTTTTCCCCTTTTCAGTACTGGAGTGGGGCAGTGTTGATTGTTTATATCGGGACACCAACTATTAGGCCTATTAAAAATGGAGGCTACAAAATGTTCTTTGAATTCAATTTTCTGCAAATAAGTACATAAGTATTTTCATCCTAACTCTAATAATTTTCCAGGGTAAAATACTTTTCCCGCCTCTGTGGTGTAGTGGTTAGTGTGATTAGCTGCCAACCCCAGAGGACTGGATTCGATTCCCGGCTCTGTCGCGAAATTTGAAAAGTGGTACGAGGGCTGTAACTGGGTCCACTAAGCCTCGGGAAGTCAACTGAGTAGAGGGGTTTAGATTCCCTCCTCAGTCATCCTCGAAGTGGTTTTCCGTGGTTTTCCACTTCTCCTTCAGGCAAATGTCGGGATGGTACTTAACTTAAGGCCACGGCCGCTTCCTTCCCTCTTCCTTGTCTGTCCCTTCCAAACTTCCCATCCCCCGCAAGACCTGTGTTCACCATAGCAGGTGAGGCCGTTTGGGCGAGGTACTGGTCATCCTCCCCTGTTGTATCCCCATGACCCAAGGGCTCACGCTCACTGCCCTTGAGGGGGTAGTGGTGGGATCCCTCCCTGAGTCCGAGGAAGAAACCAACAATGGACGGTAAACGGATTAAGAAAGAAAGAAAATAATGCTTTTCTGTGCTTTGATGCATTCATTGTCTCATAGAACACAACATAAATTGTAAACTGGTAAGTATTCTCAGAAAAGGAGAATGCGTGCAGGAGTTAGAATCAAATTTCCTGTTCGAATATTCATATACGTTTTCCTCGTAACTCTATACTTCGGGCCATCATTTGAACAGACTAAAGCGGAAGTAACGCCGTTGCCTCATCACACTCGCCTTGGTTGCCAAATGAGCCGGCGCGCGATTGAATGTTGTACTCCAACACCATAACACAGCACAGCTCACCGATTGCAACGTGAGCACATTTGAAAGAATAAATAAGAAAGCAAAAAGGAGCGAAGTCATCTCCGTACAGGCCATGAAGGCCCTTCGAGTGGTGGAAGGTTAAGGCTTCCACTATCCGTAACCTCGGCACCTGAGTGGTTAGTTCTACGCCAGGCCGCCTTTGCTCCCAGGAATTAACCTGGTACTCATTTTTTGTGTAGGCTGAGTGAACCTCAGGACCATATGAACCTCCGGGAGTGGAAATCTCGTTTCTTTTTTCTACTTCCTGACTGGCAATCGGACCCACGTCCTTCCGGGACCGAGTACGCCTTTACCGCCTCCGCCAGGCAGCCCCTTGAAAGAATCGATGAATTGACGTATTTGTATTAAAAGAGTCCCATACCACTAATGCTGTTTTAAACTTGCTGTGATAGTAACTGCATCCACATGGTCAAGACATCTTCTGAATAAGTATGGGTACACCATTGCCGTAACTCGTGCTGAGTGCTGACGGGAGGCATGATACGCGTGCCCCTTGCCCCTCTCCAACCATGTCACAACACCGTAGGCGCAGCCCCTCTCACCCGTGTGTTCTCCTGGCCAATATACTCTTCCACCCTGGTCTGCTCATATGATGGCCCGGAGAATAACAGTTTGACTGAGCGAGATGGCCGTGCGGTTAAAGGCGCGAGGCTGTGATATTTCATTCGGAAGACAGTAGGTTCGATCCCCACCGTCAGCTGTTCTGAGAATGGTTCTCTGTGGCAAATGTCGGGACAGTTCCTATTCATATGCCACCGCCGATGTCTTCCCCCTCATTACTTAATTTCATCCACCATCATTTATTTCATCTTCACTAACTCTTCAGGCAAGGTTGGTGACAGGAAGGACATCCGGCCGTAAAACATGTCATATAATTTAATCTCGCCTCATTCCTCATCTCTGTCTCCCGAATGCAGAGCCGCGATGAAGGGATAGGTTTTAAAGTATGAGTACCTGGCTAATTATTAAGGCAACATTAATTGATTATAAACTATTCTTTTAAATACACATCGCATATAAAACGAGATTGTGAAATTAAACACATTTTTATAACACAAGGAATTTAAGAGATTGTGTCTCTATCAAGTATAATCAATTATCCTAGATCGATTATACTTGATAGAGGCACAAACTCTTAAATTTCTTGTGTGTTATAAAAATATTGATGATAAAGTAACACAGAATACTCTGTTTGTACGCAAGTTTCACAAAACGCTACATTTTAACCTCAATATTAAGTTAATAAATAAGGATGACAATTTTTTCCATCTTAGTTCTGGAAATGAGACATTGAGAACCATCAGAATTTCAATGGGATGGGTGTGCCTGCATGGAATGACAGTTTTCTGATGTTTCGTAGTCCCGGTGAAACTTGCAAGCGAAGCGTGGCTCCATATATACATATTTACCTGTCTTCTTATTTATTTTCATATTTCAATTTTTATTCATTCTTCCCTGAAGGCTGCTCGCATACCCCACTAAAGTTCTAAGGCGTACCCCTAGGGGTAAGCGTACTACAGTTTGAGAACCCCTGATCTATAGGTTTTAATTGTTTCTGAGAGAAATGTACCTGCGAGGAAGTTATTCAATACAATGAGCCCATTCATTCTTCGAACGATTGTACGTCTGGGACCCTTGAAAAAATACACTGGTTAATCTGTTACAAAGTACAGGTCATGTATTTCCTGGCCTTGGACACGCTAATTGATATAGCCATCGAGGAGAAACATGAAGCTAGGAGAGAGATTGATCAGAGCAAGTTATTACTGGACTGAAAACTGTTGTTACGGTTGGTACACTAATCTAATTGTGATTTCAACACTGGCACTGCGTCTTGTGTAGATATTTCCTTCCCCCTCTCATAACAAGTGGGTGGGACTTCCCTTCCTCAATTACTAATAGTTTCAAGCGTACGTTACACGTCTGATAAGAGCTGACGACAGCTATTTCAGAACACACTCGTCACAGCATGTCCTTATCATCATGTCTGACATAATTAGCTGGGCAGATAAAGATGATGAGGCTTATTGTGAATGTACCGCGATTCACTTGTTTTCATGGCCGCGGGAATTCTTCGTACGTTGTATGAATCACAGTGTGATCAGATAACTAGTGCTGGGTAGTTTGTATAGCTTTATAGGTCTAAGATATGCAGGCAAATATACTTAATAAGAAACATTTAAAAGTGGAATTCATATTGTTGGTTTGGGTCGGACTAGTTTCTTGCTGTAATTCTATCATCTGATCCTGCGCTAACCCTTGTATAGCTACATCTACTACATCAAACATCTACTCTAATCTGTTTCCCATACTCAAGCCTTAATCTACCTGTACAAACCTTACCGCCAATACCTACTTCTCTAAAAAATTAACTGTAAAAGTCCTAGGTGTCTCAAGATGTAGCTTATCAATCTCTTCTTCTAGTCAAATTTCGCCAAATTGTTCTCCCGCCAACTCCATTCAATATCTCTTCATTTGTGATGCGATCCACCCATCTGACCTTCAGCATTCTTCTGTAAGACCACATTTCATAAACTTCTATTATTCTTTGCACATGCCACAAAGTCCTCAAAACATTCTAATATACTCACATCTATGTTTAATGTTGTAAAATGTTCATATTTCAATCCCTACGTTCATGAAATATAGCCGCCATCAATTACTATTGATGCTTTAATCTTTTCTAAAGTGACATATTGTTATTAGATTAAACACTGTACGAGGTAGAATCGGTTTAAATATTATTGTTGACCGAGATCAGACGGGCCGAGCAAGTGGTTGCGCTGTTTGGGTCACGTAGTTATCAGCTTGCATTCGGGAGATAGTGAGTTCGGACCCCACTCTTGGCAGCCCTGAAGACGGTTTTCCGTGGTTTCCGATTTTCACACCAGGCAAGTACTGGGGCTGTACTTTATTTAATTAATGCCACGGTCTCTTCCTTCCAATTCTTAGTCCTTTCCTATCCCGTCTCCGCCATAGGACATGACTGTCGGTGCGACGTAAAACATATTGTTGCGAATAAAACTCCATCTGTTTCATGACTCTAATTTATTTCAGGATGGCCTAATAAATGCGAACACACACGCACACATAATTAAACACAAGCAATTCTAACCAGTTATGAATGGCCACACTACTAATTAACAGTCTATTTACAAATCTCTCTTCTGTACACACCGTAGGAGGTTCAGCCCGCTCGTCTACCTGCGGACGCTTAAGCCTCACTTTCACTTTGCCCAAGTCCAGTCAATCAACTCATACAGCCGCTGTGCGTAGACAGCTGGATTTGAACACAGTGCCCCTGGCTATACAACACACGACGACTGTTCGTCGGTTCGACGCCAATTATACAGTCCGATACTTCACACACTCGCATGCAGTGAACAACAATCAACAACAGCTCAACAGTATCCAACAACAGGACGATACTCACGACAGCGAATATTAACACACGTCCAATTATCCTCACACTCACGATAACTGCTTCAATCGCTGATTCACGGCGGTGTTCAATCCAAAGAAGTACACACACACACACAGTACTCTAAGGCAGTGCACAGTCTTCTGTCCCGTACGCCGTCTACCATGCAGCTACTCACTGGACATTCCGACACCACATCAACCACAGCTCCTGGTTCAGACCTCGGTGGTACACCAACGACAGCCAACACCTCTGTCGCCCTCAGCCCAGCCACAGAACCTCACCTCACTGACAATGAGTGTCACACTGACTCCACCTCGGAGACCAACTGTCACTCCGAGTTCAGCACTGACTACGAGTCCCACACTAGTCTCTCATTTTATATCTCGCGTAATTTGATCCAGAAATTTCACCATGTCACTGGAGGCAGAACATTCCCATTGAATTTCCAAGGAACTCACAGGTAAGCAGGCCGCCGAGAACAATACACAAGAAGGCCGGCTGGGAGATTCCAGGACGTCTGAGTCACCAGTCCCTTCCTGGAAATACCGAAAGGAGCTACCACGGGGCTGGCACGTAACAATATTTTAAAAGATCAGGCGGCGTATTACATTTGTAACGAGGCTAGGAATTATGCAAGTTGTTGTGTACAACTAAGGACGCTTGTGTTATGTTATGACTCTAATGGAAAATTTGTTTTATGCAAGGTCAGATGCACTGAACGCATGGGTTGCACTAGCTAGCTCTGCAAGGCTATGGCGTGGCCGAGCCTACAGGTACTATCAGCGAAACTTTTAGTGACAGTTCGTTTTACGGGGGTGAGGTGTAAGGAGGGGGCTCCAATGGTTCCGGTAACACTGCCAACTGAATGGAAATGAAATCTGAATTGAATCGATAGTATGATCGATAGATATGCATTTTCTAAATTGTCGTTTCCGTGTAGGAGTTCTAGGTTGGTTCCTGTGATGTACTTTGATTTTCCTCACTCATGTTCAAACTTAACCTATATTTTGACTTTGCTATTGTAAATAACAACAGTATTTAAAGTGTTGCAATTATACCGCCAGATGTCTCACGGCGATGCATAATCGATTCATATTTTTTGTGTCAGAGGTTGCCAATACGAATTTCAAAGATAACCGACGTCTACCGATTCAGCACTAGGGAGCCGAAGTATCACTAAAAGTTTCGCGGACAGTATAAACGTAGCAACGTGTAATCAGCAAGCAACAGTGAATGAGTGAGGTTGCAACGTTGCTCACACAGTATAGTTTTCTTTGTGAAACATTGCAGGTACTCTATATGTGAGACGGTAACCATGTCTAAAAGTTATTTAGTTGTGAACTGATATTGCCCTTCAAGCATCTTTACGTGTACCTAATTCCACAGTATAGATTATGTTGTTGCTTGTAGTTATCAGTTAGAGAGATGGTGTAGTATAACGGCAGTATATGCCATTAATTACTATTCATGACAACAGGACAACAGTCTGCATGTTGTTAAATGATCTCAAGTCGAGCGTATCAGCAATTTCATCGGAAGGAGAAATCTTCTTTCGTACGCGTGATAGCGTCGAAGAGGAAGAAGAAGAAAGTGTACTACTACTCTAAGACTGTGCCCGTGCCATTCAGCAATTTCTTCGGATCTTCTGCCGACTCAGAAACAATAAGAGTATCATCGGCAAATCTCGGCGAAGTCTTTGCTGAATTGAGCTAGTGAGCAGTCGTGTGTGGCAGCGATCCGGAAGTGCAGGGAAAGGTGTATTTTGATTTGCCTTACAGCTTGTTCTTTATATATATTGAAAAGTAGTGGGGCCAAAGTGCAACCGTGCCTAACTCCTTTTTGTGTGGCTGCTTCTTTTTCAGAAACTTCGATTCTTGTCATTGCAGACTGCATATATAATATGCAAAGTTTTATATTAGCATTGTTGTTTCTGTAGTTAGATGTGCGGTACATTTTATTTCATATTTACGTGTAAACGACTGTTCCGAGACATTGGTTAAGGGTTTATTTAGTGAAGGATTGAGTCATATCGGATAGTATAATTTTATGTCTCGAAAATGAACTTCTTACGGCACACACTGTTCTAGATGTTTGAACACTGAGAAGTCCAAAGTATAGTATACAAAAGAACTCTGATTCATTTCAAATCTCCTGGCTGTTGTCAGTTTCGCTACTAAGAGTGCTATAAGCGAAAACAAATCGTCGAAATTGACGTCATAATTATGGCCGAGGACGCTTCAGCTTCTGAGGCCATAGGATGATATTCTGTCAACGTCTGCAGTACAACGGTTAGCGCTTCAACTGCCGTCCTCGGGGGCCTGGCTTTGATTCACAGTACTTCCAGAAATTTAAGTTTGTCAGGAGGGCTGGTATGTAAATTAGTTAAAAAGGTACATGAAACTCATCTCTAATGGGGTATGCCTAGAAAGAGCTTCGCCAGCTCGGGACGAGAACACGTATTAGTGTTTATTCTTGTCGGCGTCTGTGGTGTAGTGGTAAGTGTAATTAGCTACCCCCCCCCCCCCGAGGTTCGGGTTCGATTTCCAGCTCTAAAATTTGAAATGTGGTACGAGGACTGGAACGGGGACCACTCAGCCTCGGGAGGTCAACTGACTAAATGGGGGGGGGGGGGGTTCGATTCCCACCTCAGCCTTCCTCGATGTGGTTTACCGTGGTTTCCTACTTCTCCTCCAGGCAAATGCCGGTCCGCTTACTTCCCTGTTCCTTGCCTATCCCTTTCATTCTTCCCATCCCCACAAGTGCCCAGTTCAGCATAACAGCGAGACAGCCTGGGCGAAGTACTGGTCCTCCTCCTCCTCATTTGTATCCCACGCTCCGAGACAATGCCCGTCGGACGGTAGAGGTGGATCCCTCCCTGAGTCCGGGGGAGAAACCAACCCTGGACGGTAACTGATTTAGCATCGTCATAGGAATGGACTATCTTTTCTTTCCAGCGAATTTAACCAATTCCCCGTAGAGTACTGAAACCCATATTGTTATCGAATAATTTACGTAACTTGTTTTTAAGCACAAGAACAGATAAAGAATTATGTCCCAAGCATCTGACATGAAACAATTACGTGCTGGCTGGAGCGTTTGGTGTGCTATCAACATAACGTATACGGTATGCCATGAGTGCAGAGGCAACACAATCCTAACATACATGGCTGCTCAGTGTAAGGTCACATGAAGATTAATTGGAAGATACGCGGCTAGCTCTGATCCAGTAAGCGAGGGACCTTCTCTTGAATGGATGCCGGAGTCTCTCATTAAATAACTCAATGTAGCTACATCTATGTAAAGCATTTTTGTTTATTAAGACGCTATGTGGAATAAGTCTGTGACTGGCAAACTAACTCCCGAATGGAAAATTTGAAGAAGAACATATTTAATGTCGGTGACAGTTTAGATTTTGTAAATGTCTTGCACAAGGAAGAGAGGCAGCCTAGATTTAAAAACGAAAAGTAATATTGATTTTTGTTGCAAAGAACTTTCAAACGGATAGTCTATATTTTAACATTATCATTACATTCAAATAATTACACAGAATGGAGTTGGTAGTCCGAAGGTCAAGAAGACTAGGGCTACGTATAACTCAACCTCGTGTTGATGTCGGCGAGGAGAGTGAACATACAAACAGTCTCGATGCATGACTCTCACCATGTCTTGAACGTTTTCACAATGTGCCGCCACATTTGAAAGCGAGCACGCTTCAGCACTCCTTTTCTTCAGTGCTACGAGGGCTGGTTTTTTAACCCCAGATGGGCTATAAAAAGATGCATTGACATAACAAAATGATTTTATCATTGAAAGTTTAGTAGTTTCATACTTACTTTTCCATATAATCGCCAAAACGATTTAGACATTTGTCGTATAGTGACACAAGCTTTCCGATGCCCTCTGCAAAGAAGTCTGCCGCCAGTGAGGTAACGTGCGTCTGGACAGCCTCCTGTACCATATAGTCCACGAACAAAAAAAAAACCTTTTACCGGGCGAGTTGGGCGTGCGGTTAGGAGCGCGCAGCTGTGAGCTCTCATCCGGCAGATAGTGGGTTCGAACCCCACTGTCGGCAGCCCTGAATATGGTTTTCTGAGGTTTCCCATTTTCACACCAGGCAAATGCTAGGGCTGTACCTTAATTAAGGCCACGGCCGCTTCCTTCCCATTCCTAGGCCTTTGCTGTCCCATCGTCGCCATAAGACCTATCTGTGCCGGTGCGACCTAAAGCAAATAGTGAAAAAAAAAACTTTATGGTTCCAAAAACGGAAACCATTTCTTTTCTGTTGCTCAGTGTCAGTTTAAATCAGGACCTCTCAAACGCCAAAATCTCACGCGTGCAAACTGAGGCGCAGAGTTCCTGTGCACAGTGCATCGGTCCCACTCGGCTCCGCTCGTACCATCGCTTCGTCTCTCGGCTACTCCGCTAAGCTCGGCTCAACTCGGCTCGGATTTGGAGCGCGACGGAGCAAGTGAGAAGGAGAGAGACAGGCGGAGCAAGCGAGACAGGCGTGGGGAAAGAGAGAGACAGCGCTATTGCTCCAAATCGAGGAGTGGGGGTCTGCACTCTGGTCAGCCATGCGAAGTAGTCTTTTGCACCGTGCACAGCGCAATGTACTGGTGCATGCACCCTGATAGGCCCTGGCTTAAACCTTTTTGGTTTGTTTGGAGAAGAAGGCTGCATCCACTACTTAGACTGTTATTTGGTTTCTGGGGTGTCGTACACGACCCAAGTTTTATCGCCAGTAATGAAGAATTACTTTAAAAACTCTTCTCCCTCACTATGGTAACGCGTGAGATACATTACGGCTGACGCCATTCGCTGAGTTTTGTGTTCGTCAGTGAACTTTGTTGGGACCCAACGTGAGCGAAGTTCCCGGTATCCTAAGTGTTCAGTCACAATTGTGTACAGAGAAGACCTTGACATGTCTGGGATTGCTGTAGAAAGTTCACTGATCGTAAATTTTCATTTGTGGCGGACAAATGAAGAATCAGGAGGCTGTTCAGACTCACATTACCTCACTGATGACAGACTTCCTCGCAGAGGGCATCAGAAAGCTGGTGTCACGATACGACAATTGCCTAAATCGTTTTGGCGATTATTTGGAAAATAAGTATGAATCTACTTAACTTATCGTGCCGGGATGAGTGGCTCAGACGGTTGAGGCGCTGGCCTTCTGACCCCAACTTGGCAGGTTCGATCCTGGCTCAGTCCGATGGTATTTGAAGGTGCGCAAATACATCGGTCTCGTGTCGGTAGATTTACTGGCACGTAAAAGAACTCCTGCGGGACTAAATTCCGGCACCTCGGCGTCTCCGAAAACCGTAAAAAGTAGTTAGTGGGACGTAAAGCAATTATTATTATTATTATTATTATTATTATTATTATTATTATTATTATTATTATTATTATTATTATTATTATTATTAAACTTTTAGTGATAATATAATTTTTTAAGTCCATGTGTCTTTTTACAGCCCATCGGAGGTTAAAAAACAGCCCTCGCGTGTGGAAATAATTGCATCACTGAACGCCTATGAATAGCTGTGTATTTGACAGAAATGCGTACAGTTTCATTTAAACAAATCAACCTGGTATCGCTCTCTCGGTGATTATTAAAGCACTAGATACACCCTGCACGTTCTTGTATGTGCCCTTTATTGTTATGAAAACCGCCTATGGCTATCTTCAACTATTCAGAATATAGCCTATTTGACGTGAAAAACTTAGGTGAACCACCCTATATGTTATTCTTCGTCGTGGCCTTTAACCAGCTAAACTGGCGGAATAAAATATCTTAACACCAAGAAGAGTGGTGCTAGATTACCGAACGGTTGTAGGCGTGTTTATACATCTGAAAGATGACGCTGATTCAAACTTCCCGCAAATCGCATTAGCGTGGCGCTAGCGGCGATCCCGTGACGTTGCACATGAGATTTGCATTTCATATGGGCTGTACTGTGCGAGAGCGTTAGTTACCTGTGAGACTGGACGGAGTGACTGTGAGTGCCTTTACGACTACCGAGAACGAAAAGGCCAGTATCAACAGCTCACTGCGGTTGAACGAGGCCGTATAATAGAGCTACGTGAAGGTGGATTTTCCTTTCGCGCTACTGCAGAACGACTTGGCAGGAATATCTCCACTGTGCATGCGTGCTGGCAGCATTGGTTACGAGAAGGTACGCTCGCAAGAAGACCGGGCTCTGGACGTTTCCGTGGCACCACCGAGAGGGAGGACCGCCGTATTCGGCGTATGGCTGTGGCGCAGCGGACTGCGTCTGCAGCAGCAATTCGAGCGGCAGTTGGCCCGCAGTGACGCAACGAACTGTTCGAAATGGGTTATTTGGAGGACAGCTCCGAGCCAGACGCGCTGCGGCGTGCATTCCACTTACCCAAACCACCGCTGTGTGCGACTTCAGTGGTGTCAAACGAGAGGTCATTGGAGAATGGAGTGAAGGTCCGTTGTGTTTTACGCTGAAAGCCGGTTTCTGCCTTGGTGCCAATGATGGCCGTGTGTTGGTTAGGAGGAGGCCAGGAAAGCGCCTGAATTTCACCTGTCTGCGGCGTCGACACACTAGACCTACACCAAGAGTTCTGGTCTCGGGAGCAATTCCCTATGACAGCAGGAGCACTTTCGTGGCTATCCCACGCACCCTGACTGTAGATGTATCCGTCCGTGTGGTGACTCGACCTGTTGTGCTGCCATTCATGAACAGCATTCCCGGGGGTGATTTCCAACAGGATAATGCACGCCCCCATGTCGCCATTGTAACCCAACTTGCTCTACAGAGTGTCGACGTTTTGCCATGGCCTGTTCGATCCCCTATCTGTCTCCAGTCAAGCACGTATGGGACATCATTGGACGACAACTCTACGTCATAAACAACCGGCATTAACAGTCCCTGTATTGACCAACCAAGTGCAACGGGCATGAAACTCCATTCCACAGGCTGAAATCCGGCACCTGTAGGACACAATGCATGGACGTTTGCATGGCTGCATTCAACAATCAGGCGATTACACCAGCATGGCACATTTGCGATGGCTTTTCTCGCGTGTATGTTAACCTGTAGTCTTGAACCTTTAATCAATTAAATATGTTACCTCGACAAATATATTGCCAAAATTACCTTATTCTACATTCCTTACTTCATGGTGTTTGGATATGTTTTTCCGCCAGTGTAGGCCTATGTATTCAGCCCACTTTTACGACCGGATGCCTTTCCTGACGTCAAACCTGTAATGAAGGATGTATTCAGTATTGCAAGTTTTTGTGGCGGTTGGCAGTGTGATGTCTTTTATGTTAATGAAGCTGTGTATGTAGATGATCACAAACACCCAGCCTCCGAGCTAGACGAATTAACCAGATGTGATTAAAATCCCCGTCTTGGCGGAATCGAACCTCTAAACCAAAAGCGACTACGCCGACCATTCATCCAAGGAGCTCGACACAAGCTACACTTTATAACTGGTAAATCAAAAAAAGAGAGAATATCATTAGCATTTGAGAGTATTGCAACGTGTTTTTGCCCCTCAACGGTTAGGTTCTTCAGTCTGCCGAAACCAATTGTGAATGCATAAATTTATAATTATTACAATTTTTATGTATGTTGCGTAAACTTGTCAGTTTTATATTGTACATATATACGCATGATTTAAAGTTATTTGATAGAATCTGATGATGTTCTTATAGAACGAAACATGTCATTCTTTGTTTAATTGTGTAGTTTTACAGGTATGTTATAGTGTTATATATTATATTTGAACTTGTGTGTTTGACAGACGGAGAAACTCTTAAGTTACATTTAACTACCGTATTCACGCGAATAATCCCCGCATATTAAAAAAAATGAGGCACGAAATTGGGGTGCGGGTTTTATTTGCGTCAAGGTTGGCAACATGCTCCTGGCTCACTTAGTTTTCGATGTTGAGTATGCAGTTATGCTTTGTGTAACCGAAGATGGAAGAAAACTGCCCTCATATGTCATATTTAAACGGAAAACAATTCAGACTTTTAATTCTAAACTGCCTTTACATTTTAAAAACAGTAGTATTTTGCAGAGTAATTTAATTTCAAAATTTATCCGCGTCACGATAGAACGCATCTTCCGGAACGTGCAGCGGTAGCTTTCCGCACTTCGGTATGTCTATAACAGGGCCTCTCAGAGTGCATACACCTGGTGATGCACTGTGCACGATGCAAAAGACGACTTCGCTTGGTTGACCAGAGTGCAGACCCCCACTCCTCGATTTGGAGCAATAGTGCTGTATCACTCTTTCCCCACGCCTGTCTCGCTCGCTCCGCCTGTCTCCCTCCTCCTCACTTGCTCCGTAGCGCTCCAAATCCGAGCCGAGTTGAGCCGAGTTGCGCCGAGCTTAGCCGAGTAGCCCAGAGACGAAGCGTTGGTCCGAGCCGACCCGAGTGGGACCGATGCACTGTGTACAGGAATTCTGCGCCTCAATTTGCACGCGTGAGATTTGGGGCGCTTGAGAGGCTTTGGTCTATAGTGTGTTTTATAATTGACGTCCGAGTGAAATCATAATTCTTTTGTATTCAGCGTTTTAAGGAACGCCACAATATCACGTAGCAGGCAGTGTGCGGAGAAGCAGAATCCGCGTAAACAGGCGATGCCGACAGTTGGCGAAAAAGCGTGGCTTATAATTATATTCAATTCGTATGCACCGAACAATATTGTCAATGCCGATGAAACTGCATTTTTCTTTCTCTTTTAATGCAGACTCCAAACGGACTTGTGGTACTGTACTGTGTTGCAATGCAGACAGAATCGAAAGACTTCCTCACTTCGCCAGGGGAATGTTCGATAAACCACGATGTTTTGAAGGCGTCAGACACTTTTCGTGCAAGTACAAGGCAACTAAAACTCCGAACAGTATAGTAAACCAAGAAAATAAAGCACTTGCGAGAAGAAGGGGAGCCAGAATAATTTGTCCTCTTCTTGAATCATGTTTCTCCTTCTCCTGTTGCGTAAGGTCATGTTTGCCACGGATTTATTCAAGTGCATTATTTGAATAATGTAAATGCACCTTGTAGAATACATTTCGGGAATAGTTTTTATTTTCCATGGCATTTGAAAGGTTTAAAAAGTGAATCAAGGCCATTGCATGCATTAATGGGTCTTAGAATATTTTGTTACGCGGTAAGGGTTGGTATTAAGAGAACTTGAGTGGTACCATGACAGGAAATCGTACAAGGAGAGTCACTGTACTGTAGTGCAATGCAATCTGAACCGAGAGAGAAATATCCTCCAGGTTTAATCCACTTATAAACTTGTCCCAACCTCATTTATTCACGAAACTTCCCTTTCATTATATATAATACTGGTGGCTGGACGTGACGTGCGAGCGAAACCATCAAATACAAAGAATAAGGAGGAGAAGAAGAAGTAATAATAATAATAATAATAATAATAATAATAATAATAATAATAATAATAATAATAATAATAATAATAATGTTATTTGCTCTACGTCCCACTAACTACTTTTGCGGTTTTCGGAGACACCGAGGTGCCGAAATTTAGTGCCGCAGGAGTTCTTTTACGTGCCAGTAAATCTACCGACACGAGGCTGACGTATTTGAGCACCTTCAAATACCACCGGACTGAGCCAGGATCGAACCTGCCAAGTTTGGGTCAGAAGGCCAGCGCCTCAACCGTCTGAGCCACTCAGCCCGGCCAGGAAGAAGAAGCGAGAGACTTCCTACTTCCTCCGCTCGTCATAGGAAAGTTCGATAAACCACGGTGTTTTAACGGCATCGGGTATTTTCCATGCAAGTGCAAGGCATCTAAAATGCATACAGTATAGTAATAAATAATGGCGTATGGCCTCAGGAGAGGCCTGGAGTGGGTCTTTTTCTCGTAGACAGCCTATTAGGTAACCTGCATGTCTGTGAAGGTGAGGGCCCTACCTAGGATGATTTCTAATGCTGAATACGCCACACACACCCAGCCCCCGAGTAATTGGAATTAACCAATTAAGGTTAAAATCCTCGACCCGACCGGGAATCGAACCCGGGACCCTATGAACCGAAGGCCAGTACGCTGATCATTCAGCCAACGAGTCGGACTACAGTACAGTAATCCACTGAATAAAGCCCTTGAATGGGGGAGCCAGCATAGATTTCTCCTCGCCTTTGAATAATTATTTTTCTTTCGTTGCATGAAATTATGTTTGCCAGTGAACGATCCAAGTGCATTATTTGAATATTGTAAATGCACCTTGTTGGATAAATTTTGGAAATAGATTTTTCATGGCATTTGAAAGTTTTAAACTGTGAATCATTGTTAATTGGTTGCAGTAGTGGGTATTAGAATAATGTGTGACGCTGCCATTTCTTAATTACAAGTTGGTGGTTAATTCGAAATCACGTAATTCGAAGTCCGATTTCTGCGTTCCAAAGACTACGAATTAACGAGGTTTTACTGTATCGCAAAACTAACATCCGAATGCGCCAGTGTGTCTGTTTCAAGTGTTTACATTGCACGAAAAGAATTATCCACCACTAGTCGTGTTACTATCCGAGTAAAACAACTGTTTTAGACATAGACTATGACGAATTTGTAAGTAATTTAGGAGAGGTTTCTGGTGATGCAAGAGACAACGAATTTTCCGATCTACAGGGAATCGAGCCTATTGCAAGTTCAGATTAATGAAATATCTGTCACGTAAGTAGGCCTACTTGCTATTTTAACGGCAGATATATTTCAAAGCAGTGATGAAATGAAATACCACAGCCTGTTTCCAGTCATTAGACCGGGTCAGGAATGGAATGAATGAAGCCGCCGTCTAGCAGCGAGCATAGGAATTGTGCCGGCTGCCGAAACCTGTCGCACTCCTCTGGAGCAATGATTAATGAATGACAGATGAAATGATATTGGAGAGTGTTGCTGGAATGAAATATGACAGGGAAAACCGGAGTTCCCGCAGAAAAACCTGTCCCGCCTCCACTTTGTCCAGCACAAATCTCACATGGAGTGACCGGGATTTGAACCACGGAACTCAGCGGTGAGAGGCCGGCGGCTGCCGCCTGCGCCAAGGAGGCTTTCAAAGCAGTGATAATATATTTTTATCATGTCAGGCAAAGGAGCTATATCCGTAAATTTACATTTTCATATTTGCGTTTCGACCACGTGGACCTCGCGAAGTGATATTGCATGTTGTTTATACCTACGTTATTCTTTCGATGGAAGGAATTTTAGTTCATTTCATCTTTTTAAATGAGCCTTCCGAAAATTAGGGTGCGGGTATTATTCGGTGGCGGGGATTATTCGCGTAAATACGGTAAGTCGACACTGGAAAGTGTGGCTTCCTTCTTAGCAAAAATATCAGAAAACATGTTTGCTACCATCAACATTCACATCCATTAAAACAGCTGACCAGGAAAGGTGCATGAGCGAAAAATTGCGCCACTTTAGTAGCACGGTGTAAACAATCGGTACAACATTCCTTTGGGCGCTGGAGATTTCGAGTTGCGCAACAAGAAAAAAAGGCAAACCTGCGTGATGTATGTAAACAGTACGTGCCGTTTCTTGCGCAACTCAAATGTGCCACGCAAGTTTTGTTGCATCGTGAACGAGTACATTTATTCATTCATAAGTTAGGAGTAACAGACATGAAGGTAGTGAGAATAATTGCTGGTACAAACAGGTGGGAACAATGACAGGAAGGTACTCGGAATGAGGAGAGAACAGTTAAGTTAGGAGTAAACTCGATGGATAAAGCCGTTCACATAAACCAGCTTTCGTGGTGATGAGGCGAATAGAGCAGGATAGGTTACTTAAGAAAAGAACTGATTCAACCATAGAGGGTAAGAGGAGTAGAGAGAGATGAAGTCGACCATGTTTAGACTCGTTTTTTAATTATAGTTATTTAAAAGTACGAGGTTTGGAACTAAACAAGGCTAGAGCTTCTCGCAAAATAGGGAATCTGGAGGCGCATTGTTAATACACAGAGGCCTGCAGACTGAACGTTGAAAGACATAAACCTGTAATGAAGAGGCTTGATACTGTTTATGATGTTGTTGTTTGCGAATAAGCCCATTAGGAGTACTTACAGGCGTGCATTTGCCTTCATTTGTGCCCATATTTCTTTCATTCTTTTACTGTGTGGGTTCAGACCAAGTTGTTCCAGTCTTCTTCTTTGGTCTTTCCTCTTGGTCAAATTGTCATTTGTGAATTTTAAATCGGATGATCCATCTGGATATCTGGTGGTGTAATTCCTGCCTGTTTAAAATCGGTTTTGATTTCGCCAATACATTTCATTATGTCTGTTTTAGCTTTACCCCTGTTTTCGTAGAGTTCAACTATTTGTTTTGTAAGTCTATCTGGAGGGCCGATTACCTTCGATGTTAGGCCCCTTAAAACAACAAGCATCAGTCTATCTGGATGCATTCTTTTAATATGCTCATAGAATCTTAACCTACGTTTCTAATATTACAGCGAATATTTGTCTATTGTTTGATTTCCTGTCTGCTTCCGAGTCGGTACTTCCGACGGCGAGTTTTGGGCCTAGAATTTTGCTTATGATTTTGCGTTCCATTTTCTCAATGTTTTCAATACCTACTTTCCTGTTCAAAATTAGCATATCTGACCCATGAATACATTCTTGTTTAATGACTGTATTGTAATATCTTAGTTTTGTGTATTACCGGTATTATTATTATTATTATTATTATTATTATTATTATTATTATTATTATTATTATTATTATTATTATTATTATTATTATCAACAGCTCAATATCACAAGCAGCCAACAGGACATTTAACACACAGCAAGATTGTAGTTCATTGCTGTGATTCCCCTCCCCGCCACAATCACCATCACAGCTACAGGAAATGATTCACCGCGCAACCAAGGCTCTGGATGCCGCCAAGTCCAGTGACAGTTGACTAGCGAGCCTGTAACACGCCCCCTCATTGTCGGCAGCGAAAACAAGAACAAAGCAAGGCTTCAACGGCAATGTAAACAATACCAACCAAGGATTTATTTTAAGCAATTTATTTTAAAACTGTCACTTTAATGGTGATGCTTAAGATGTCCTTCAACGTCCATTTAAGTCAGGCATGGCAAAGTGAGCCGTAGCTATAGCCTGTTCTAACATGTTTGGATGATACGCACTCTCGCGCAACCTCATAACATAGTGAGAGTGAGAGATGGTTTAAGAAGTTCGCATGTTGTGATGACCACGTATAAATCAATATAAAACCATATATTCAAATAGTTGTAGAGTAAAAAAAAAAAAAGATCAGAACAAAATAAATGCAAAAATGTTTCGTGTTTGTTTTATTTATTATTTTATTTCTTCATTTTAAAGGTCTACTCCTTAATCCTTATTTACCTATGTTTTCTGTTACCTGACTCTGAATACATTGTTTGTGAATACTGAAGACTGTTCATTTTTTAAAGAGAAATATGACTAAATGTATTCTTATGAATGTACATTCAAGAAAATGTTTATGTAATTGATTTATGATCAATATATATTACTCCTGTGGGTGGGGGACGCAGACGAAGAATAATAATAATTTCGTGTGGCTATTTCTAGCCGAGTGCAGCCCTTGTAAGGCAGACCCTCCGATGAGGGTGGGCGGCGTCTGCCATGTGTAGGTAACTGCGTGTTATTGTGGTGGAGGATAGTGTTATGTGTGATGTGTGAGTTGCAGGGATGCTGGGGACAGCACAAACACCCAGCCCCCGGGCCATTGGAATTAACCAATGAAAGTTAAAATCCCCGACCCGGCCGGGAATCGAACCCGGGACCCTCTGAACCGAAGGCCAGTACGCTGACCATTCAGCCAACGAGTCGGACAGACGAAGAATACACCCATGGTATCCCCTGCCTGTCGTAAGAGGCGACTAAAAGGGGCGACCAAGGGATGATAGTATTAGAACCATGAAACAATTTGTGATTAGTACCATCATGCAGGGAGCACTATAGGTCGCCTTTACTTGCGAGTAGTTCTACTATGTTAGGTAGGCAATAGGTCTGTGATTAGTACGAACAGAAGGTGAATCAGTGTGGGATTTTCAGTACCCGTGATTAGTACCATTGTGAGAAACACTTCGGGTCTGGGCGTTGCCTGTGATTAGCACCACTATGTGAGCGACACCGTGGGTCTGCGTTGCCGGTGATTAGTGCCCACTGTGTAAGGAACACCGAGGGGAAACCGGCGCCCGTGATTAGTACATCTAGGTGAGGAACATCATGGGTTTGCGTTGCCTATGAGTGGCGCCATTATGTGAGAAACGCCATAGGTCTGCGTTACCTGTGCGACGTACAATACTTGTGAGCAGTACCATAATAATGTGAAACACCGTGAGTCTACGCTACTTTTGATTAGTACCGCAACATGACAAATACCATGGTTCTACTTTCCTAGCGATAAGTACCATTATGAGGGGCCGTTGGCCTGGATTTTGGACCCCTTTAGACAACAAGCATCCTCGATTCAGGATTGTGCTTTAAAAACAGTCCCTTCATCAGTAATACTATTGTTTATGATAGTTTCTGAGAAGGTGGGGAATTGCGGGTCGGATCCACTGACTGTTTTAAATTCACATCCATTCATTCTTCATCACGTTTTTTAATTCTGGTCAGTGGATGATTTTGAACTTTTAAATTGTCATTATATTTCGTCTCATTTCGTACCATTAGGGGCCGATGACCTGGATCTTAAGCCCCTTTATACAATAATAATAATAATAATAATAATAATAATAATAATAATAATAATAATAATAATTGCACCGGGAGGTACACCTCAACGCCGCGCATTCAAAATTAGCGCCTTAATGAAAGCCTCTATCAATCAAAAGGTGAAACTGATACCACATGAAGTTGGGACTTTAATCAGATGTCACTACCAAAACATTAAGGAACTGTGTTATGGTGAGGTTTCCTAACCTGAGTGAATTTCTCCTTGTTTTGTTTTGCCATTCATCAAGAAGTTTGGACATTCTTTCACAGATGACACTACCAAAAACTCTGATCATGCACTCTGGTGCAAGGTGAAAGAACTTACAACTTAAAGAAGTTTAGTATTTCTAGACTTTAATAACTGAATCTATGTTCATTTATTTTTGGGTTGGCAATACTTCTTTTCCTTTCCGCCAGTTTTGAATCTAGCCAATCACGAATTTTTGTAATTAATTTTCAACCAATCCCGCATTTCTTGTTCACTTTGAATTTGCCAATAAAAATTAAGAGGGTGTGTCCTGATAGTCCTGATTTCTCTCGAACCTTCCCTGAGGGTATATAAACTGCGGCTTTTCTGGGTACCTTGTCAATTGATCGCCGTCTTTCTATGTGTGTGTGTTAAGGCAGGAGGCGGGGCGCCTCTTTCTTCGGCCGACAGAACATCTACAAGGTAATGGCCACGTAAATTCTATCTTTCTTGCTGTATTCGCAAATTTATCCGAGGGGAAGGTCCGAATCTTTAACTATGTAACAACCTTTTCTAAAAATGTAAATCTTCTTTCAGTTAATGTAAAATTTCATAAGGTCTTTAACTGTAAATGGGGGATAGAGAGTGAGTTACCCTCTCAAGCTCCCCTTCATCTTGGTTTGAGGTGACTACGATTTAGTAACTGGTTTTTTTTTCTGTAATGTATTAAAGTAATTTCCATGCGAGCCACCTCAGTAGTTTGGGAATTGCCCCCTGTTTCATCGGCCGAGAGCTCTGTAGGTTTTTAAGTTTTCATTATCTGGGAGCGCAGTACGCCTCCATTCATTTTGTGTTCGGGCCGTTTATTTAACCTGTTCCTTTTCGCAAAGGCCCTGTAGGTTGGGTACTCGATACCGCTGTTTCAATTGGTAAGTTGGGCCTTGAGAGACCAGAGATTGTGAGATTTTGATGTTGCCTTAAGAGGCTGGAAGAAACGGAGTGCTTGTTAGCTCTTTTCGAAGTTTTGTAATAGTGAAGGATGACTCTGGAAGGGTAGACATTATTATTACATGTAAATAACTTACTGTTATTATTCTAATCAGGCTAGACATTGTGATTTAGGGAGCAAGTGCTCTTGAATTAGGGGATTTCTGCCCTTGACTAAATTATTCCTCATTTTGAATTGTAAACTTGAGCTGGTAGCTCAGAAATTGTAAAACTAGGGGCTTGAAGCCCAAAATTGTTTAAGTTCTGAATTTTGGATTTTTCCAAGTCTTGTTTCAAGATTGCTAATTGTACTTGTAATGTTGCTGTTTGTTCAATTTTGAAATTCTAAAGAAATATAACCTTTGTTAAAGTCCAATTCTTGATATTGTAGTTAGACCCATTCACCCCAGCACCTTCTTTAACTTCTTTCTGCTCCAGCGGACATGCAACGTAGCGCGACTCCGATGCGGGTATATAAGCACGGACATGTAGGCAAAGGGACGTCGGTAGATTGAATGGGTCTCGGCCCATAAGTAGCACGGCTGGTCCGTGGTCCAACAGCTCTGCACTCCGACCGGCCAACCGAGCAGAGGAGGGGTGGCCACGGCTCTACCGTGGCTGTACGCCTCTGCATTCGGGAGACGGGACGGTGCTGGACCTCACGACTGGTCCCAACCGTCGGCTGTCCTGAGAATGGTTTTCCATTCTCCTGCACTAAGACGAATGCCGGGACGTTTCCTAGTATAGGCCACGGCCGCCAACCCCTCACGTTCTCCGAGCATCTCCTTCACCGTAACAAATCTCCCGGCCTGTTCTTGGCTGCCGAAGGACAGTCACCGGTGGACATCTATCGGAGAATGAAGACTGTGTATGGGGCAGCATGTCTGTCGAAAACCACCGTTGTGGAATGTCGCTCCACGTTCCGTGCGGTCGCGTTTCGACAAAAGACGCCGCTCGATCTGGGAGGGCAGTGTCATCCATTACGGACGACAAAAAGCGGGCGGTGGATGCTCCTGATCCCTCCCCACGCGATTATCACGCCTTCGGTCCCCTCATAAACGCCTTGAAGGGTCGACGCTTCCTGTTGGACGAGGATGTGCAGCAGGACGCGGTGTTTTACACGGGGTTCCCCAACCTCGTGCATCAGTGGGATGAGTGCCTCCGTGCCTCCGGCGATTTGGCCTGATTGACATCCCGATCCAGGACTGTACGGTCGTGATCGACCCTTGTAGTTCTAGTTAGTAGCCTGTTACGCATCTTCCCACAAACCAAATGTTAAAAATCAGCTGGATTAAGTGGCTCAGGCGGTTGAGGCGTTGGCCTTCTGAGCCCAACTTGGCAGATTCGATCCTGGCTCAGTCCGGCGGTATTTTAAGGTGCTCAAATACGTCAGCCTCGTGTCAGTATATTTACTGGCACGTAAAGGAACTCTTGCGGGACCAAATTCCGGCACCTCGGCGTCTCCGAAAACCGTAAAAGTAGTTAGTTGGACGTAAAGAAAATATTACTATTATTAAAAATCAAAATCAAATGAACTGTAAAACAGTAACTTAATAGTGTTACTGTATAAGATTTTTGTTCGAAAATGCAAGCATTTCACTCTGTCGGGGTACAGCCTGCTTCTATCACATGAGTCCTGTGCTGAACAGTTTCTCAGAAAACACTGTTGCTGGTGTATATGTAGGCCTATCACGGTTAGTTTTCGCAGCTTTGGAAACTTTGTACACTCAGCTCTCGATTAACCGGGAAAATGTAGGGTGAAGGCTTCCCGGATAAGTAAAATCGCGGTTAACCAGCAAAAAGTTAAAAATAGAACATGGGTACTGAAAGTACAGTTAAAATGATAATAAATTATACTACTGTGTTGTTTTTTAACAACTTACCCAAAACGTCGCAGTAAGAGTAACATTTAGCACAATTAATAAATGGAAAAATAAAGAGCACTTTTCGTTGTAACTAATAAGGCAAAGAAAAATATTCAGACTACGGTACCTAACTTTACTGTTTCTGAAAACAATCAGTCATGGTTTCCTTCTTTTGTACCGAGAATCACTTTCTTTATTTTGCTTCTCAAGTTTCTCAAAACAAGTTTTTCGGTGATGAGAGCATCATCCTGGCAATATTATCCCGACCCTTTGTAAGTCTGCATTTCTGTAACTCCTAACACTCGTGCATTTTTAGTGTTCTTAATATGGCGGTTAAGCCGCAACGTGGTTGATCCGATAACGGTAAATCGAGAGTGGAGTGTATTTGTTTTCCAATAATCGTAAATGCTTGAAAGGGGATGAGTTTGAATACAGACCACCTAGCTTACAGGATCGCGCCAAATGAAATGGCGTATGGCTTTTAGTGCCGGGAGTGTCCGAGGACATATTAGGCTGGCCGGGTGCAGGTCTTTTGATTTGACATCCGTAGGCTACCTGCGCGTCGTGATGAGGATGAAATTATGAAATGACCGTGCCAGCGGAATCAACCACTTATCGTTGATATGATAGTGAAGACGACTGCCGGAAGTCAAACCCGGGACCGCTGTGATCAAAGGCCAGCACGCTAACCATTCAGCCATGGAGCCGGACATCGCGCCAAAGCAAGTACGCTACTGTGACACTGGCTGAAAACAACGGTGTGTTTGTGTTTGATGCTGATTTCTCAGCATGGCTATCAAAGGTAAGGGTGTAAACTGCCCGAAGGCAGGTCCGAACCTGCGCAGACGTGTGCCTGAGCCGGAGTTTACGTACCGTAGGGTGGCCAGTTCTTTTCCGCTCCTCCATTCCCTTAACCCCCCCCCCCCCCCCCCCCCAACAACAGCGCGTGAAATCCCATCCAAATCTTGACCACGCCCAGTGTTGCTTAACTTCGGAGATCTCACGATATCCGGTGTTCCAACACGGCTACGGCCCTTGGCGCATGGCTATCAAGCTGTTCTTAAGTCACATGCAGATTTAGCAGCACTGCCATGCAAAGCCCAATTGAATTCACTCGCGAAGTGATCTGATTGGCTAACTTCAGCAGCTGGTAAAATGACAGCGGTGCCAGGTATCGAATTATTTCTTTCGTATGAATTATCGGCATAACCAACCCTCTAACGCTCATGTACCCGGTTCACGTTATTTCTGACCATCCTGTATAATGTGGTGAACAGCCTGATTCTGCGCTCTGGTTTTCCTTTGGTTTCCCATTTTCACACTAGGCAAATGCTGGGGCTGTACCTTAATTAAGGCCACGGCCGCTTCCTTCCAACTCCTAGGCCTTTCCTATCCCATCGTCGCCATAAGACCGATCTGTGTCGATGCGACGTAAAGCCACTAGCAAAAAAAAAAAATTCTGCGCTCCACAATCACAGCTTGGGGACGACCGCATACTCCTCTTGCGTAGCATTGACCCACATCTTCCAAGAACAGTTCGAATGCGGTTGAGACTATCTAAGTTCCCCGAGGAGGATCAAAGCCCACGGGTGGATTCTCATTGCTCAGTAATGGGACCGATCAACTTTCAGCGCAATCACTAATGGTAAGAAATGATATGCTCTCTCTCGCCGTACCTTTTTAATGTATTCATCGAAGAAGTCATAAATAAGTTTAAGGCAAATACCAAAGGAGTAAACCTAAATGGGCACCATATCCAATGCATTCGATTTGCAGATGATTTGCACATTTGCAAGCAATTGTAGCAGACTCCGAGAAAGAGTTGTCTAAGATGCTGAATATATAGTCATTAGCATTGTCAGATTCACGCTTAAACATTAATGTCAAGAAGACCAAGATATTAGTTGTGAGTAAGCATCCTGAACGAATTCACACCAACATTAAGATTAATGACAAGATAGTGGAACAAGTCAACAGTTTCCCTTATCTAGGAAGCTTGATCACCAATGACAATAAGTGCAGTAAAGAAATCAAAAGGCGAATAGCACTTGCCAAACAGGCGTTTAGTAATAAGAGAAATCTTTCAATCAGTGCAAATTTAGACTTTGGAATTAGGAAGAACTTTGTGATTTCTTTTGTATGGTTGTGAATCTTGGACAATCAGAGATCAGGACTGGAAACGATTTGAAGAGTTTGAGATGTGGGTCTGGAGACGAATGCTCAGGATTAAATGGACTGAAAAGAGAACAAACAGCAGCGTTCTAGAAGAAATTCAAGGGAAGTGAGAACTGATTTTAACGATACAAAGAAGAGCTAAATTCACTGGCCTCATCTTGCGACACAACACATTTCTTACCAATCTGCCGGGAGAAAAAATTACGGGCAGGAAGGCCGAGGACGACCGAGGAAAAAAATTCCTTCAAGACTTGGCACAGAATCTCCATTATGGTTCTTATTATGAAATGAAACGAGGAGCTGAGGAGAGGAAAGAATGGTTGCATAGACGAGACACTGCCTTTAAACACTGATGATGACCTCTCCTACCCTGCCGGCCAGAATTCTGAATGATGACATTTTTTCCACCGATGGGACTCGAGCCGGCTGGCTAACCCCGGTATCACATCATAAAGACTTGACACCAGGAGCCTGTTCCACGAACGAGCTTTGCAACTTTTCATTTTGTACTTTTCAGTTCAGATTTTGTTCCACCATCACTTTTCAGATTTAGCTTGCAAAGTGAAAAGTTAGGAATCTTTTCCCTTTTCAAGCCGGTTATGTTCCTCCATTGGTACAGAAATGCAAAGTGCAAAGAAATTAAGTGAAAAGTTTTCAGAAATCTTGCAAAGAGATGATTCCCTTTTCATCTGTTAATTAACAAGTATGTACACGAGTTTCTCGGCGTAGAATTTGGTTTAGTGATATAAACACGTTACGAGGAGAGCTTTTGTTAGCATCAAGTGAGGACAGTGATGAAAAATCCAACAGGAGGACGTGTAAAGGCAGGATTAATTTTCATAACCTCACTTCGACGGTACTTCGCGAGTGATTTCGTATTACCCCAACACAGGCTGACGATATTCTTGAAATGATCGTCAATTTATTAAAACATGCAACAAAAAGAAGTCAATCCCTTTCCGAAAAAGAACAAATGCTTACATTGGTTGGTAAATGGGGCCCAGCTGCACGGTGTAGCAGCAATGCATGGGACATCAAAATCAGTTATTTGCAGACTGTTACCAAAGTCGTAGACGTTATAGTAAATGTAATATTTCCTAACATAGTATGTTGGCGTGATTTTTTTTTTTTTGCTAGGGGCTTTACGTCGCACCGACACAGATAGGTCTTATGGCAACGATGGGATGGGAAAGGCCTAGGAGTTGGAAGGAAGCGGCCGTGGCCTTAATTAAGGTACAGCCCCAGCATTTGCTTGGTGTGAAAATGGGAAACCACGGAAAACCATCTTCAGGGCTGCCGATAGTGGGATTCGAACCTACTATCTCCCGGATGCAAGCTCACAGCCGCGCGCCTCTACGCGCACGGCCAACTCGCCCGGTCGTTGGCGTGATAATACACTTAATATAGTGACGGGATTTCTAATGAAGGGTGAATTTCCCTTTGTGTGTGGATTTGTTGGCGCTACTCTCGTTAATATTGATGCGTGTCATCATTTGAGAGGTTTTTTTTAAAGTTTTAAACTCACTATGGAGGGTATTGTTGCCAAAGTTGCCAAAGAGGATGTCCGGTTTCTCCTTGACAACTTCCAGCACGACCAGCTTCTTGTAATAACCTTTCTTTCCCATGATAAGAAATGTAAAACTAACGGTACTACAATTATACCGTCAAGTTCGACGCGAAAAATAAAGCATTAAAATCATAGATTATTATGCCTGTACCGTTTGCCCATGGAATAAATTTGATCGCATAGACTTTTCCCTTTGCGAAGAAATTGAAAAGTACAACCTAGATCATGGTGGAACAGAAAGACTTTGCACTATGCAAGAATTGAAAAGTGTAAAGTTGAAAAGTTGCAAAGTTCGTTCGTGGAACAGGCCCCGGGCGGGCTGCGGCTAGCATCACAAGGAAACAGCTGGTATGTCTACACGTCCTTGCGTCAGCAAACGCTGTCTGATACGGCAAGACCAGTGCCCTCTCTGTCACTGAAATCACAACTTGAACTATTATTGACATGAATGTATGAATGAATTACATGTCTGAAGTCGCAATAGTACGAATTCTTCTATTAATGTCAGAAATTACTGTAAGTAGTTCCATTTAGAAAACTAAGTTGGTGACCATGTTTCTCGGCTATCATGCACCCTTCCCCTGAAAAACAAACATGAAAATAACCTGGCTGTGTTAGTGCAACAATAAACAAGTAGAAAAGAAACCTTAAAAATGAGTAGGGTAAGGTAGGGTAATTCCGACCATGGAGAATATCTGTCCACCTCCCTTTTCACCGTTACAATGTGTTCAAAGTTTCTTGTTAGCATTCCTGGAATGTAGGTAGCATAATACTCCTTAAAAATACTACTTAATTATTTTTCAAACAAATTGTACGGGTGAAAAGGGACTCCTTAGCTGAATGGTCAGCGTTGATGCCTTCGGTTCAGAGGGTCCCTGGTTAGATTCCCGGCCGGGTCGGGGATTTTAATCGCATCTGATTAATTCTTCTGGCTCGGGGACTGGGTGTTTGTGTAAGTCCCAACACTCTCCTCTTCATATTCAGATAACACAGCACACTACCAACAACCAGAGAAACACGCAACAATGATTACATCCTACCACATAGGGTTGGCGTCAGTTTGGGCATCCGGTCGTAAAACAGGGCCAAATCCGCGTATGCGACGCCGTTCACACCCACGACTCCACAGCTGTGGGAAATGCGGTAGAAGAAGAAGAATTGTACTGATGAAAAGGAAGATTGAAGGAAGTTACCCCATGTTTGGAATTAACCCATCTAACCTTACCCTGGAACTTCTAGGGGGGGAGAGAGAGATAATGATATTGAATTTATTGATAATGATGATATACATGCCACTGAGGCTGAAAAGCCCCTTTATGTAGCGTCTACTTATAACACAATACAAGTTTATGCCGTCTTTAATTTTTAGCAAGGAAGCTGCTATTGTTCCATTTAGGGGCTGTGCCCTCGCCTGTAGCACTGTACTACTGAAATCTGTAAACGCTGGAAGAGCGTGAATGACAAGCAGAAAGAGCTGCCCATGACACATTTATTAATATTTATTATTAGTATTCAAGGTTATCGTATTGTGCTTCTCTGAAGGAAGCTGACACCATAAATCATTTATGAATGGAGTAACCTTGTAAGTAAGAAAAATAAGATCCCTAAAAGCGCGTGTGAAAATCTGCTGTTTTTTTTTTTTTTTTTTTTTTTTGCTAGAGGCTTTACGTCGCACCGACACAGAATGGTCTTATGGCGACGATGGGATAGGAAAGGCCTAGGAGTTGGAAGGAAGCGGCCGTGGCCTTAATTAAGGTACAGCCCCAGCATTTGCCTGGTGTGAAAATGGGAAGCCACGGAAAACCATTTTCAGGGCTGCCGATAGTGGGATTCGAACCTACTATCTCACGGAGAAATCTGCTGTTAAATTAACAGTTGTTTTTCTTCTTTTTTTACAATTTTGCTGTACATCACACCGACACAGATACGTCTTATAGCGACGATGGGATAGGAAAGGTGTGAAAATGGGAAACCACGGAAAAACTTATTTAGGGCTGCCGACAGTGGGGTATGAAGCCTCTCTCTCTCGAATGCAAGCTTACAAAATTACTAAGTGATTGTGATAGTATTTATTTTTATTTTTTATTTATATATTTGATTTTATTATACTTCATTTCATTTGTCACAGTTCTGATTGCGGAATATGGAAGGCGGTGCAGGACAAGCATGAAATAAAAATTGGCTAGCGGACAAAAACCACAAACACCACAGGGAAAAACCACAAACCAAAATTATGAGGTGAACACCGCAAGAGCTAAACCCACCATCTTCCGAATATTAGCTTACATCTACATGACACGTGCCGTGTATCTTACTAGCTCGGTCGGTGTGGTCCATGTAATAATAATAATAATAATAATAATAATAATAATAATAATGGCGTATGCCCTCTGGAGAGGCCTGGTGCAGGTCTTTGGAGTTGACGCCTTATAGGCGAAGTGGACGTCTGTGAGGATGGTGCTCTGCCTATGATGAATGCTAATGTTGAAGACAGCAAATTCACCCGGCCCCCGAGGCATTGGAATTAACCAATGAAGATTAAAATTCCCGACCCGACCGGGAATTGAACACGAGACCCCTTGGACCAAAGGCCAGCACGCTAAACATTTATCCATGGAGCCGTACTGTTGTCCAGGTGAGCCCTAGGGCATGAACTGTGTGACCCCCAATGAATTCAATTGTTTACATGGCCTAGTCTTCGCTCCGCATGGCACATTGGGTGTCGTACGTACTAACGCGATGTTCTGTTCAGTTACGTGTGCGTGACTTACACGTTGAGTCATTTATGGGGCGCTTGCTATTTTCATAGCGAACGTAGGAGCACACCTCGCGTGTTTCTGGCTGTGATGTTATCGCAATTACTTGCCGGAAAAGTGGAGTACAAAGTGAACGTTATGATTGTGATGAACTGATAAAACGCAGTGTTGGACAGAACCCATAAGAGCTGGCGTGTTTTCCTACAGTATCCTTTAAGTGGTTTATTTTATTATTTGTTTAATAAGAAGAAATGGCGTATGGCTTTTAGTGCCGGGATTGTCCGAAGACAAGTTTGGCCCCCAGCTGCAGGTCTTATTTGACGCCCGTAGACAACCTGCGCGTCGCGATGAGGATGAAATGATGAAATGATCGTGCCAGTGGAATTAACCAATTAGGGTTAAAATTCCGGACCCTACTGGGAATCGATTCCGGGGCCCCTGTGACTAAAGGCCAGCATGCTAACCATTTAGCCATGGAGCCGGACAGTTGTTTAATGTCGCACTAACTCAGAGGGTTTTAGCGACTATGGTATAAGAAGGAAATGGCCGTGGCCTTTATCAGGGTGCAGCCCCAGCATTCGTCAGATGTGAAAATAGGAAACTACAAGAAACCATCTTCAGGGCTGCTGATGGTGGAGTTCGAACCCACCAAGCAAACAGCAACACGGCCCGAACTGTGCACCCAGCTCGCTCGAACTTGGAGTGATTAATACACACATCTTCATTCTGGTACAGCGCACCACATTGCAACCTCCTCAGTATAGTGACTACATCCCTCCACATTAGGTTGCCTGGGCTTCGGGAAACGTATTCGGCCGTAAGAGTGGGCTTAACCCATATGCAGGATCGACCAGTGTAAATGGAAAACGGCCCCCTGTGGGTGGGGGACGCAGACGAAGAACACACTCGCGGTATCCTCTGTCTGTCGTAAGAGGCGACTAAAATGGGCGACCAAGGGATGATGATATTAAAACCATGAAACTACTTGTGGTTAGTACCACCATGTGAGGAACACTGTGGATCTACGTTACCAATAGTACCTTTATGTGACGAACACCACGGTTCTGTGGTTAGTCGGGTTACGATCACTAGCCAACATGATTTTTCGGTAAAATAGAAAACATGTAATTCTTATGGAAATCACTGCCCTGATTCCGAAAATGATGCTATTTTTTCCCTATCACGTCTAGTTTTGACGCAATTTGGTGTTTTATTATCTACATGAATTCGTAAGATGTATTGTTGAGAGATGTTCTCGCGCAACTTTTTTTAGAATACAATTATTTGATTCGATTTGTTATTGTTTGCATTGCAATCTGACGATGAAGAAATAGATTTCGAGCCACATCAATATGACACACCTTCAGACTAATTAACGCAACCCGAATTGAATTATCTGATAAGGGACTTAGAGCTAGCCAAAGAAAAATGTGAATTACTTGGTTCAAGATTGCGCGAAGAGAATATGTTGGCACACGGTGTTACATTTTCCTGGTACCGAAATCGTGACAAAGAATCCCGAAAGTATTATACTCAAGAAGATGAACTTGTATTTTGTACGGATGTTTCAAATCTTCTACGTCAATTGAGAGAGAAAGAGTATGATCCTAGTATCTGGCATTTTTTATTGACTCTTCCAAAATAAGTTTAAAGGCTGTTTTGCTTTATAATTCAAATGTTCTGGCATCCGTACCATTTACACACTCCACAAAAATGTCTGAAACATACGAAACCTTGAAGTTGGTGCTTGAAAAAATTAAATATCAAGAGCATGGGTGGCAAATTTGTGGTGATTTGAGATCATTGGATTGTTGCTGGGACAACAAAAAGGCTATACAAAATTTCCCTGTTTCCTATGCGAATGGGATAGCAGGGCACAGGATAAATATTGAGATACAGTGAATTGGCCAGAAAGGAAACAACTACAACCAGGATCGAAAAATGTCTTGAATCTAAGTCTTATTCACCGTGAAAAAATTCTACTTCCACCCTTGCACATCAAATTAGGATTGATGAAACAGTATGTCAAGGCATTAGATAAAATTAGCCTATGCTTCCAATATTTATCCTCTAAATTTCCCTCATTATCAGATGCAAAAATCAAAGAAAGCATATTTGATGGACTACAGATTCGTAAACTGGTGAAGGATAAAAATTTCACAGATACGATGACCAAAATTGAGAAAGAGGCATGGAACGCATTCAAAGATGTAGTGACTAAATTCCTTGGCAACATTAAGGACCCTCAATACATTGTAAGGAAAATGCTGGCAAAGTTTAAGGAACTTGGTTGTAATATGAACCTTAAGCTTCATTTCTTAGCTTCGCATCTGGATTATTTCCCTCCAAATTTAGGAGCTGCCAGTGAAGAATAAGGTGAAAGGTTTCATCAGGGTCTCAAAGATGCAGAACGACGCTATCAGGGGTGTTGGGATGTGAATATGATAGCCGATTACTATTGGTCGATTGAACGAGACTACCCTTCTAGATATCATTCAAGAACTTCAAAAACCCGGAAATTCCACGGAAAACGGAAAAGACGGAGGTGTGAATCTAACCTGCACATAATGTAAGTAACAAAACTACGTATGTTTAACCATGTAATTTTTATTCAAGGTACGGTTATATTAATTTAAAAGCAACTGTACAGCTGAAACTAAATAGGCACTTTATGCTTCAGTTTCACGAATTTCAACATACATTAAAAATATAATAAAAACCATCTACTCGCTTACAAAGCAGCATTTATGTGTATTTAATGCATGCAAAATATGATTACGTTTTACAAGCTGAAATTTGCATTAATATATCAAATTTAATCAATACTAAGTATCAAAAATTTTACGTAAGAACAAACTGACGTTTTGTAAAATTGCCACTAAACCAGACGTGATACGCCAAAACTATTTTTTTCTCGAATTCTGCGTTAAGAAATACACAAAACCCACCTATTTTCGTTTTCACCGCACAAAAAAGTTTTCTTTTGCAGGCTAGTGTATTCCACCGAAGCGGAGGAGCGGGCATTGGGCTGCGCGAACTTATGTCCATGTGCCGTAACGCTGTGCTGGAATGTGTCGGTTCCCCTGGGTTTAGAATGGAATTGCGCTACCTATGAGTAGTATCACTTTACGAGAAACACCATGGGTGTACTTTAGTACCACAATGTGAGAAAAACCTGAGAGTAGTTCCATTATGTGACGAATACCATGGGTTTGTATTACCTGTGGTTATTACCATAATGTGTCATACACCGTGGGTCTACATTGCCTATGATTAGTAGCACTATGTGAGCAACACCATGAGTATATGTTGCCTGTGATTAGTTCCACTTAGTGGGGGACACCACTATGTGCGAAACACCATGGGTTTGTGTTACCTGTGAGTGATGCCATTGTGTGCGACATACGATAGGTCTACATTTCCTGAGTCTACGTTACCAGTGATTAGTACCACTATGAGGGGCCGGCGACCAGTATTTTGTTTTTGTTTTTTGCTAGTTACTTTACGTCGCACCGACACAGATAGGTCTTATGGCGACGATGGGACAGGGAAGGGCTAGGAGTGGGAAGGAAGCGGCCGTGGCCTTATTTAAGGTACAGCCATAGCATTTGCCTGGTGTGAAAATGGGAAACCACGGAAAACCATCTTCAGGGCTGCCGACAGTGGGGTTCGAACCTACTATCTCCCGAATACTGGATACTGGCCGCACTTAGCGACTACAGCTATCGAGCTCGGTGACCTGTATTTTGGACTCCTTTAGATAATAATGCATCATACCAGTAATTCAGGCTTTGTGAATTTGATCCACTGATTGTTTTTGTTTCACGATCATTTTTTTCATCATCATTCGTTTTAGATTCTAGTCAGTGGATAAATGTAGAAGTTTTAATTTTCGTTTCGTTCACCTCTTACCATTAGGGGCCGATGACCTAGCTGTTAGGCCGCTTTAAACATCAATCATCATCATCATCATCACCAAATGGAAACCGACTGAAGAAGAAGAAGAAGAAGAAGAAGAAGAAGAAGAAGAAGACGAAGAAGAAGAAGAAGAAACCCATTAACCCATCAAGTCATCCTCCGCTGGTCACCTATTGTTACTCGCGGTGGCGTACTCTGTTTTATTTAACTGGTGCGTTACTCAGCTCGCGACAGCATTGCTTTCCCAGCACAGGAACAAGTTTACAAATCAAAATCACACATTTATATATGGCACTAGCAGGGTTGGAGAAATCAGAAGATATGTGGGAGCCAGTAAACATGTCTAGGAGCTAGAAACATTTCTTAAGAACTAGGCATTAAAATAACATTGACTTGATACCTCTAGACCAGAGGTTCTTAACCATTTTTGTGTCAAAGATCCCTTCGAAAATCTGATGAAAGCTATTGAAATCCCCCCCCCCCCCAACTCTTCAAAAATCAAATAAGCACAACTTTCTGTGTTGATAGAAACAAGTGCTGAAAACCCCGTCTCACAAATATACATAGTGGCAAACACTCAGGTTGCTTTACCAGAGGAGAATTCTCCAAGGCTCTTCGAGCTGAATTCACTTTGTAACATTCCCTTTGTTCTCCGGCCGATGAGGTCATCTCCGGCATCACTACTACAGTCCATGTTGGAGAAGAAAGGGTATCGAGATGTCTGTAGAATTCCACCTGCAGAGATATTGGCATGGCTTTGTCACTGCAGCAGCACTTTCTCTAATACTGGACAGTTTGCTTAGTTGTCTGCCTGCAATTTCCTATTTCACAGTAGCATTTTGGCTAGAAGAACTTGCAGTCCAATGAAGTTATCTTCGCGGCAAACATTCCGCGTTGCCAGATACACGTTTCTTGCAGTTTTTTAAACAACGTCAACTGGCTAAGAAATAGTGTATTAAAATAATTTACTATAAAAACCCCCAGCATGTGGCCGCGCGGCTTGGGTCACATATTCGGGAGATAGTGGGTTCGAACCCCACTGTCGGCAGCCCTGAAGATGGTTTACCATGGTTTCCCATTTTCATGCTGGGGCTGTACCTTAAATAAGGCCATGGTTGCTTCCCCCCCACTCCTAGGCCCTTCCTATCTCATCGTCGCCATAAGACCTATCTGTGTCGGTGTGACGTAAAGCAAATAGTAAAAAAAAAGCTGTACAAACAGATGCAGATGTTTGTTTGTCGTTTAACTGCGATGCGTTTATAATTATTACGAAACATTATTCAAAATCACATTTCTCACACACCCTTCCGCTTTTCGCGTTAACATTTCAGTGAATATTAATGTTACATTTCTGTTTGACTTCCACGGACTTCCTGAATACAAACCACGGATCCCCAAGAGGTCAATGAACCCCAGGTTAAGAACTCTGCTCTAGAGTATTGACCAGTTCGATCTCATCACTTTCAGCCATCGCCACTGCTTCCTTGTTATTTGCTCCTCATAACATGTCTATATCTCCCTGTTTGAAAATAACATTACTTTCCTTATTTTGTAAGATAAATATCTTCTAGCCTTAGACCGTTCATCATTAGGTGACTCATGCTATATGTTTGCAGTGATGATCTCAAGTAAATTCATAATACTAAAACCCCATTCACTTGAAGTTGTTCACGTTGGCAGTGCAGAGTTTCCTCAGAAAACGAAATCTTTCATTGAAAGAAATAATTTTGGCAAGTTTATTATGTAGTGGTAGATTCTGCCAAATTTTGCTTTGAATTCGTACCATTCATCCCTCCATTATGGCTTTCGAAGTATTTTTTCATCTTCTTCAGCAACAAGTTTCGACTTGAAGTGAGTAGCCAGTAAATTCAGGCATTTCTTACCAAAATCTTGAAGCGCAGTTCTCGATTTTTGTACGAATTTTACTGCCAACAATTCAAAAAAGGCACCACATTACATTTTTATGTTACCATTTATCGAGTAGAAAGAAATCCCTTAAATATTGTATCACTGTAGATTTGAATGTATTAGTCACAATCAGAACATTTTAGGCGCCTACGGACATTTTTTTCGTCGCTATGGCCTGAGACTTTCTGAGCTCCAAAACTGAATCGAACTAGGCTCACTATTTGCCTAACTCTCTCCATTCTCTGCAAGAGAAATCTAGGACAGTGATAGAAATCCTGTAATCTTATAACAGAGACATTCAAAATGTATTGGCCATGTTTAAATGTCTGAGCTGGCTGGGAGTGCCCTTGCTGGCAAAAGAGAGGAGGAGTATATATCTAAGTTTCATTGGCCTTCGTGGAGTATCACACTTGGCCATCACAACGTGATGATACAAAGGCAAATGCATAGAACACTTACAGACGCAAGATTAAGATACGAATTACAATAATTTTAAATAAGCGACCGCAGCTCAGCCCGAAGGCCTGCAGATTATAAGGAGGCATGTGGTCAGCACGACGAATTCTCTAGGCCGTTATTCTTAGCGTTTATAGCTCCTCAATATTGTAATCACGTAGGCTGAGTGGGCCTCGAACGAGCCGTCAGACTCCGGTAAAAATCCGTGAACTAGCCGGAAATCGAACCCGGGGCCTCCACGGGGGCCGGCTAATTTTAACATACATAATTCTTCTTCTTCGTCGTCTTCTTCTTCTTCATCATCTCCAGGGTTGGTTTTTCCCTCGGACTTAGCGAGAGGTCCTTCCTGGAGCGTGAGACTTTGGGTCTGAGGATACAACTGAGAAATAAGACCAGTACCCCGCCTTGGCGGCCTCGACTGCTATGCTGAACAGGGGCCTTGTGGTGAGAATGGGAAGATTGGAAGGGATAGACAAGGAAGAGGGAAGGAAGCGGTCCTGGCATTTGCCTGGAGGTGAAGTGAGAAATCACGGAAAACCACTTCGAGGATGGCTGAGGTGAGAATCGAATCTACCTCTATTCAGTTGACCTCCCGAGGCTGAGTGGACCCCGTTCCAGCACTCGTACCACTTTTCAAATTTCGTGGCAGAGCCAGGAATCGAACCCGGGCCTCCGGGGATGGCAGCTAATCATGCATACCACTACACCACAGAGGCGGACACATACATAACAGTAAAATATTTAATGATAAATAATGAACATCATAACAGACTGGGATCACATTTATAAATATCATAACTGTTGAAATCTTAGACATCTTGCTATTGTACAGTGCAGGGAAGATCATGCAGGAAAGGCGACGTTCAGTTATACAGTGTGCTCGTAAACAACGTGAACCGGGTACATGAGCGTTAGAGGGTTGGTCATACTGATATCTAATTTATTTTCAAATTATTTATCTCGCGCCGTTGTCATTTTATCAGCTGCTGAAGTTTAGCCAATCAGATCGCTTCGTGGGCGACATCAGATGGGCTTTGCGAGGCGGTGTTGCCAAATCTGCACGTGGCTTATGACCGGCTTGGGAGCGCCTATAGAAGAAATAAACTTCTCCAGGTGAGGGACTTGAACAAGGACCTGTAAATGAAAATATGCAACCCTCATTTATTGGACATGTGTACTTGTGTATGGGGAATTTATCTCCAGTTATCATCGTGTTTGAATTGGCGTTAATTTGTGTGACTGAACTATGCCTATTTAAATGTGTAATCTGCAATTATTACGTCAATAGCTTCGATCTTTCTCATTCGCTCAATAAGTAAATCGATTGTGCGCGCGTGCGCAGATCTCTCTTGAACTGGGCGCTGTGCTGGTCATCCTTGCTTCACAGCGAAGCGAGTTGTGAAGTAGAGGGTTGAATATTTTCATGTTACCAGCTCGGCCCATAACAAGCACTCTACGGTGGCATTAGCTGAAACCCACGGTGTGTTAGTGTTTGATGCTCATTTCTCGTCATGGCTCTCAAGCCCGACCAAGTCACGTGCAGATTTAGGAACATCGCCTCGTAAGCCCATTTGTATTCGCCCGCTAACTTCAGCAGCTGAACAACGGCGCGGAATATCGACGTATTTTTTTTTAATTACTTATCAGTATGACCAAAGCTCCAACGCTCATATACTCGATTCACGTTGTTTCCGACCATTCTGTATTTCAAATACTGTAAGTGCACTGAAACTTTTGTGTTTTTTCCTCTTTATTTGATGGTTATTTGTGTGGGAAAAGTTGGCGTCTGTAGACGTCTGTAAAGCGAAAGCTTCTGCTGTTGCTGCTGGTATCTGGAGAATGAAAAGTCAAAATGTTTCAAATCTGCTTTAGTACGAGGATCTCACGACCACTCGCTAGAATCGATCACTCGTCAAAAGACCGAGCCTCGTATGAATTATTGTAGTCAGGAGCCTTCAGCTGACTATGTAACGAATGAAACATGGTCTTGTTTGTGTGGTAGGCTGAATTGCTCTGAAGTGTCTTCCCTTCTGTGTTTGAATTATAGCCCATTCATCCGACCATGTCTGATGGAATCGTCGTTGTTAGGACAGTAATGAAGTCTTTATGTGATAGCAGGATGTCTTGCTACTGTTTGCCGAGGAGGTCGACCTTCAGGGGAGGAATATTTTGGGGAGCTTAACTGTAGAATTGAGACGTCCTCAATGAAAGAGGTTTGTTCAAATCCCGATCCAGTTCTCCACCATTTTCTGCTTTGTGTTGACTACTCCTTCAGTAGACACCTTTCAGTGTGTCTCTTCTTAAAGCTCTCGTGCCAAGTATTTCTGAATTTCTTTTGTGCGTGTGAATGAACATGAGTAATGTGCTCTCCAATATGTTTAAGACGTCTGAGTCGCGTGCGTACGATATGACTGAGAGGACTGATTCGTATCATTTACAGTGATGTACTGTACATGCAAGTGAGGCAGAGTGTTCGTGTCACGCCAGTTAATATCAGGCAATGAAGTGACTTGCGTATTTGGGGGGCGGGGGGGAATGTTGCGACAGTCATAGTTTTGTATGTTAGGAATACTGACATTTTTCTTGAGTGACGAAATGGAGTATGCTTGTCCCTAACTTTCTAAAAGAAAATAGTACAACAAATAAAGTGTGTGTTTTCGTTCACTTGTAGACTTGTACTAAGGCAGCGAGGCATTTAAACGATAGGCTTATATTGAATTTTTCGGAGAAAATTAGACTAAATGGCACCGAGCGAGTTGGCTACGCAGTTCGAGTCGCGTAGCTGTGAGCTTGCATTCGGGAGATGACGGGTTCGAATCCTACCGTCGGAAGTCCTGAGATGATCTTCTGTGATCTCGCACTTTCACACATGACAAAGCTGTCGCTATACAGTACCTTTGTTAAGGCTATGACCGCTACCTTCTCATCCTTGCGTGTCGCCGAAAACCTACGATGTGTCAGTGCGACGTTAAACTACTAGCAAGAAACAAAAAAAATGAAGACAAAATGACCTTCTCAGCGATGATACTAGGTTTGAGACCAAAACATGAAATTTTAACGAAATAATTCCATGGATATGTACGGAATATATTGCTTTTAGACTGCTATGTTGTCTTTCTGAACTTCTAATTTCGATTCATTCTTCTTATCCACCGTCAGTAGGTTGATATGGTCATCCTTCAAGAATAACTCTATTAGATCTTAAAATGTGGAATCTACCCTTGTACAGACGAATCGTGGGTAATACAGAATTACCCTAAATGACTATCGAGATTAGCTATAATAGACTTGTCCTTGCAATATTGACACAAATTATTTGTTTTAATTTGTCACTACGCAGCGTGTTGTGTGTTTAATATGCTCCTCTTTTGCCACTCTGCAGATTTCTTGCCACACGTCCCCGAATATGACTATGGTGATGACTTGGTCAGTTCATCAACGGACTTGAGTAATGAAGGACCATAATCCACACAAATATCACAGGATGTAATATCTGGGAAGCGAGTGGGCCAGGACAGGGGATTCTAGTCACTCTCATTGTCGTGTCAGATCCACCTTTGTGGCAGGGTGTTGGTGAAATATTTTACATCCTCATGTTAATCTAGGGTGGGACCACGTCCAACTGCAGAATATAGGCAGTACTGTCAATGAATTTCAGTCTAGTTATCGTTTTTATTTCATGAAAAGAGGGTGTCATAAACCCTTACTTGATAACGCAGACGGTAGAGCGCCGACCTTCTGACCTCAACTTGGAAGGTTCGATCCTGGCTCAATCCGGTGGTATTTGAAGGTGCTCGAATACGTTAGCCTCGTGTCGGTAGATTTATCGGCACCTAAAAGAACCCCTACAGGAACAAATTCCGGCACCTCGGCGTCTCCGAAAACTGTAAAAGTAGTTTGTGGGAGCAATAACTATTATTATTAACTTATTTGCTTTACGTTCCACTAACAGTATTTCACGGAGGTCACACGGGCTTGAAGGGGAGAGGGGTCATCCAGTATGATTTGAAGTGAAGTCATTTCCTCAACACATTCCACGCTGTTTCGGTTAGCAGATCGTTTCTCTGATTACCCGTCACCTCAAAACGTCTAAAGGCTTATTCTCCACGAGCAGGTGAAACTCCACTGTTCGCCCGCCTGACCGCTCAAACTGTTTGCCTATTTTACACGAGCTGTTGAGTTGACGCCTGTAAACAGCGCCAAAAATGCCGGCGACACGCGCAGCCGTTCTCCACCAGCGATAAACTTGCCATACTGTTATAATGGATGTCACACAAATAGGTTGTGTTGTCGGAGCTGTTCAACTACAGTTATTAGCAATATTAAAAAAGAAACCTGATAAGAAAAGATGTTGGTGGACTCACCCTGTGTTATCGAATCGGCTCATCACTGGACAATTTCATTTAAGGTTTGGCGACCACAGGAGCTATCCGCAAATGTTTTTCCAATATTATAGAATGTCAGTTGCTTCATTCGATGAGCTGTTTGAACTTATTAAGTTGCATGTTACTAAACGAGACACCGTGATGAGGAAAAGCATTGATCCAACAGAGAGACTTGTGGTGATATTAAGGTAAGTGCAAATTACAACTCAAATATTTTTACATTCTATTTATCAATATTTATCAATCAAGCAGCCACTTATAAACAAAATGTACAATACCAAAACGTGAAATGAATTAATATTATTGACCATATGAGAAAAAACACAAATGAAGTTATTACGTAAATACGAGTTATTGTAATACAGTACAATCTTGTTATATATTCAAATAATCAGATATATTGTAACAATCACTGGTGTCAGTATTGTAACTCGTTGGGGTGGTCGGAGGTACACTACAGTAGATAATATCCCCACATAGAATGTGAGTCTATTGCCCCCTCCTTTCATGGACAGTAGATAACATCCCCACATAAAATGTGAGTCTATTGCCTCTCCTCTCATGGGCAGTAGATAACATCCCCACATATTATGAGAGTCTGTTGCCCTCTCCTCTCACGGACAGTAGATAATATCTCCACACAGAATGAGAGTCTATTGCCCTCTCCTCTCATGGACAGTATATAACATCCCCACATATAATGAGAGTCTGTTGCCCTCCCCTCTCTTGGACAGTAGGTAACAGCCCCACATAGAATGACAGCCTATAGCACTCTCCTCTCATGGAGAGTACATAACATCCCCAAATAGAATGTGAGTCTAATGCCCTCTCCTCTCATGGAGAGTACATAATATCCCCACATAGAATGTGAGTCTATTGCCCTCTCCTCTCATGGAGAGTACATAATATCCCCACATAGAATGTGAGTCTAATGCCCTCTCCTCTCATGGAGAGTACATAACATCCCCAAATAGAATGTGAGTCTAATGCCCTCTCCTCTCATGGAGAGTACATAATATCCCCACATAGAATGTGAGTCTAATGCCCTCTCCTCTCATGTAGAGTACATAATATCCCCACATAGAATGTGAGTCTATTGCCCTCTCCTCTCATGGACAGTAGATACCATCCCCACATAGCATCTTTGTCTATAGCCAACTCCTCTCATGGAGAGTAAATACATCCCAAATGCAACGAGAGTCTATAGCCCTCTACTCACATGGACAGTAGATAACGTCCCCACATTGTATGTGAGTCTATAGCCCTCTCCTCTCCTGGACAGTACATAACATCCTCAAATAGAATGTGAGTCCATTGCCCTCTCCTCTCATGGAGTGTACATAACATCCCCACATATAATGAGATTCTATTGCCCTTTCCTCTCATGGACAGTAGAAACCATCCCCACATAGAATGTGAGTCTATTACCCTCTCCTCTCATGGAGAGTAGATACCATCCCCACAAGCAATGAGAATCTATAGCCCTCTCCTCTCATGGAGTGTACATAACATCCCCACATAGAATGTAAGTCTATTGCCCTCTCCTCTCATGGTCAGTACATAACATTGACCTCTACTCTCATGGACCGTAGATAACGTCCCCACCTGGAATTTGGGTCTATTGCCCTCTCCTCTCATGGACAGTACATAACATCACCACATAGAATGTGAGTCTGTTGACCTCTCCTCTCATGGACAGTACACATCATCCCCACATAGAATGTGAGTCTGTTGACCTCTCCTCTCATGGACAGTACACATCATCCCCACATAGAATGAGAGTCTACCTCCCTCTCCTCTCATGGACAGTCCCCACCTAGAATTTGGGTCTATTGCCCTCTCCTCTCATGGACAGTACATAACATCACCACATAGAACGTGAGTCTGTTGACCTCTCCTCTCATGGACAGTACACATCATCCCCACATAGAATGTGAGTCTCCTCTCATGGGCAGTAGGTAACATCCCCACATAGATTGTGAGTCTATTGCCCTCTCCTCTCGTGGAAAATACATAACATCCCCACAAAGAGCGAGAGTCTGTTGACCTCTCCTCTCATGGACAGTACACATCATCCCCACATAGAATGAGAGTCTGTTGCCCTCTCCTCTCATATACAGCAGATACATCTCCACATATAATGAGTCTATTGCCCTCTCCTCTCTTGGACTGTACATAACATTCCCACATAAAATGAGAGTCTATTGCCTTCTCCTTTCATGGAGAGTAGATGATATCCCCACATTTAATGAGTCTATTGCCCGCTCCTCTCAAGGAGAGTACATAACATCCCACATAGAATGAGAGTCTGTTGCCCTCTCCTTTCATATACAGCCGATACATCTCCACATAGAGTCTATTGCCCTCTCCTCTCTTGGACTGTACGTAACATCCCCACATAGAATGAGAGGCTAATGCCCTCTCCTCTCGTGGACAGTAGATAACATCCCCACATAAAATGAGAGTCTGTTGCCCTATCTTCTAATGGACAGTAGATAACATCCCCACATAGAATGAGAGTCTGTTGCCCTATCTTCTAATGGACAGTAGATAACATCCCCACATAGAATGAGAGTCTGTAGCCCTCTCCTCTCATGGACAGTAGATAACATCCCCACATAGCATGAGAGTCTATAGCCCTCTCCTCTCATGGAGAGTCGATGCCATCCCCACATAGAATGTGAGTCGATAGCCCTCTCCTCTCTTGCAGAGTAGATAACATCCCCACATATAATGAGAGTTTATTGCCCTCTCCTCTCATGAAGAGTGGATGATATCCCCACGTAAGAGGACGTGATACTCGTTGAGAAGTGTTCGAGGCACGGACTGAAATCGCGAGGAAGTTCATTGAGTCACACAACTGTCGCAGTAAATCCCTATCTAGTGATCTGACTAGGAAACAGCTAGATCACTGCATCATATTTTCACAATCAAGTACAAGATAAGTTCAGTATCCCAGGAACAGTTCATTGTTCAATGTATTCTGAGCTAGAAGAATGTATTAAGAGAGAAAACACTGATGGGTACTTGGCAGATGAACAGGGTCATCACAAATTTCGTGCACATGCATTTTACAAACTCTAACGAACCCGGATTGAGACTGAAAAATATTACTCCTGCGATTGTCAGAAGAACGCTGTGCCATCACAGCTGCCGACTACAGTCGCCTCTTTACATGTTTAACTTTACAATGTGCGAAGGAACATCTACGACAGCTGAGTCCAAAGAAAACACATTTATTTATTGCTGGACAGAAAGGGACGGTTTTGTACACTCCAACGAAGTAGCTTCTTGTGTTCATTACATGTTAAATAACATGTACTTCACTGCGACTTTGTCCACATTATTCGCCTTTCTGCTGAGGATCTCGTTGGGTGGAAGGAATCAAAAATAAGATTATTATTATTATTATTATTATTATTATTATTATTATTATTATTATTATTATTATTTTTAAATACATCGCAGTTAGTAAATATCCCAGTGGCAATGGACACTTACAGTAGTGTAACAATAAAGTAAAAGAAAATCACTCAGCAATAACAACAAGAGTTAAAAAAAAGCAGTTCCATGAAAAGACTAGTTTAACATTCCAAATCCAGCAGAAAATCACAAATTCATTGTCCGTCATTTAAAACTTTTTCTTTTCACCTTACACCACCACTAATGATCTTCTTAAACGATTTGACACGGGAAAGGAATCTATCAAAGTCTGCTGCAGGTAATTTATTCCCATCCCTTATGGCCCTCTTTACGAAGGAAAACGTTCCCACACCCGTATGCTGGTTTCTGGCTCCAATTGTATGCTTGTGTACACTTCTCGATAAGTACGAGGGAGGTTCCGCTCCCTCCCGTGTAAGATCACACAGGCGAGCTCTACTTCTTCTACATTCAAGACTTTCCCTATTCCCGTTTACGAAGCCCATCGCTTTTCTTTGAACTTTTTCTAAGGAATTTATTAAACGTACCCTGTGCGGATCCAAGAAGATAGCAGCACGCAGACCCATATTCGAGAATCGGTCTTACCAAACATGTATAAGCTTTACTTTTGGCACCTGAATTAGCTTTCTTGAGATTCCGCATAACAAAATGTAATGATCTCCAGGATTTATTAACTACCGTACATGTTCCACTTGCTCAGACCAGTTTAAGTCGTTTCTAATAGTAACACCTAAATACTTACAACTATCAGCTTCAACAACACTCCCCTCCCCCACCACCACCAAGTTCGTAATCCCTCCATCATGTCAATTTTTGTTTTTTGTTTTTACTGAAACCCAATTTCGTACTTTTACCGCTGCGAATTTTCATTCGATTTTCACGCGCCCAGTTATCAATCATATCTAAATCCTGCTGAAGCAGTATTTCGTCCTCCTCTGTCTTTGTCTCCCGCTATATGACGCAATCATCACCAAAGAGGTGCACTTCCGATTTTATTGAATTAGGCATATAATTCATGAAAAGTGTGAGAAGTATGGGTCCAATAACGCTGCCCTGAGCCACGCCAGACGTAACGTTTATTGGGGAAGATAGCGTTTCTCCCACGCGCACTTCCATTGAGGAGTTCTTGTAACCATTTCACCACTCTGATGTCAATGTCCATACGCGCCAATTTGTTAAGGGCACGAGATCGAATGCCTTGACACATTTTCGAGCTTATCCGATATATCCTGACATACGGAACAAACCTGCCTTTCGCAGGAGACGCCTTCTCTGAAACCATGCTGCCCCTTGAGGAGTCCCATTTTAACCTCAAATAATCTGCTGTTAACTGCTCCATTTATTTGCAGACGATTGACGTCAAACTAACCAGGCTGTGGTTATTCAAGTCACTCCTGTGAACCCCCTCCCCCCTTTATGAATAGGAACTACAATGATCGATTTCCAATCTTCTGGAAAGTTCGTATTTTTCAGTGATATATTAAATATACATTTTATTAAGTACGGTGTCCGACTCGTTGGCTGAACGGTCAGCGTACTGGCCTTTGGTTCAGAGGGTCCCAGGTTCGATTCCCGGCCTGGCCGGGGATTTTAAACTTAATTGGTTAATCCCAATGGCACGGGGGCTGGGTGTATGTGTTGTCTTCATCATCACTTCATCCTCATCACGACGCGCAGGTCGCCTAAAGGAGTCAAATAGAAAGACCTTCACCTGGCGAGCCGAACCCGTCCTGGGATATCCCGGCACTAAAAGCCATACGACATTTCATTAAGTACGGTAGAATCGCTTCATCCCCGAGCTTAAGTGCTTCTCCAGAAATAGAATCTGGCCCACAAAATTTATTTTTTCTGAGTGTGGAAAGACCTTTACGCAATAATGCAGCTTTAATTTGGAAATTATTATTAGTTTACGGAAAATTGTCCCTGAATAACAGTGCCATCGGTTTAAAAACCTTTCCGCAGTACATATTTAATGCTTCCGCTTCACCTTACGTGTACCTGTTGTCGCTAATAAATCCCCTCCTATACAAAGCGAAGTAATTGACTTGTTCTCCCCTTCACTCTTCGTATATACGTATATATATCAAGTTTCCGTGAATTTCGACATTCATCTGGCATATTGCCAAGATATTTCTCTACTGCCACTTTCTCTTCTGCAAGCGAATGCTTCCCCAAACGCCTATACTCCGCTTTGCACGCATAGTTATTATTTCTTCTGTTGAACGATCTCCTAGTCTTGCGTTTAAGCTTCCTAATAGTCGCGGTGTTGTACGGCGGATCTGAATTTTACCTAATTATATTTTTGAGAAAGAAATTTATGCAGTCCAGTATTTAAAATGGTTTTGAAGTTCCCCCAAATGTCGTCCATCCACTTGCCCTCCTTTAACCAGTTAGTATAGCACAACCTCAAATAGTTCTGAAAACCTACGGAGTCTCCCCTAGCATTATACCAAATAGCCTTAGAAGTTCCCACATTTGTCGTATTACATGTTCCCCAAGAGAGATCGAGTACCAGTGTACTGTGGTCACTAATCCCCTGAATATCGTCACAAGATATAACTATGTTGTCAAGTCTGACTAGAAAAACATCTCAAAGTGCTCGTTAACGTGTGTTCATTGTAAGGACTTGGGACAAGCCATTATTCCACGCTAATAAGTTAACTGCTTCCTGCAATAGCACACCCCCTCCCGTAGTTGACCCAGGCCAATTTATTGACAGTAGATTTAAATCCACTGCAATTATAATTCTTTCCCGTAGTTTATATATATGTTAAGTAAGTACATGTAGTTTGTCCGGTAGGAAGACATTCTCTTATATCACCAGGCAGAGTATTTGGTCGCACTGAAAATAAATTACAAGAAGGGAAATCATTCTAAAGCCACGGGACTATAGAGACATTTTTCAGAAATTTGGAACTGTAATCTGTCCTCTTTTTATTGTAATTAGAAGAATTAAATGGGTGAAGTTTTAAAACCAACTACTGAAGAATATCTTCATCCAAAAGTAGTTTGGAAGAAATTTAATATTAGAAGCATGGAAGAATATATAATAATTAATATTAGCAGATATATTTGAAATTTTTAGAGATACTGTATTAAAGCATATACATTAGATCCTGCTTGGTATTTTACTGCTCCTGGTTTAGCTTGGGATGCTATGTTAAAAGTGACTAAAGTCGAACTAGATTTATATAACGATTATGATATGGTATCATTGGTTGAAAAAGGAATTAGAGGCGGTATATCGCAAGGTATAAAACGATATGCAAAAGCTAATAATAAATATTTAGACAATTATAATCCTAAAAAAGATTCAAATTATTTAGCCTATTTAGATGCCAATAATTTATATGGTTGGGCTATGTCACAATATTTACCCTATGGTAGTTTTGAATGGAAAGAATCGAGTTATTTTAATAGTACGAAAATATGTGAAGTACCTGATAATTATAGATATGGTTTTATATTTCAAGTTGATTTAGAATGTTGTTGTTTGAGTCATCAGTTCACAGACTAGTTTGATACAGCTCTCCATGACACACTATCCTGTGCTAACCTTTCATTTCTACGTAACTATTGCATCCTATATCTGCTCTAATCTGCTTGTCATATACCTTGGTCTACCCCTACCTTTCTTACCACCTACACTTCCTTCAAAAACCAACTGAACAAGTCCTGGGTGTCTTAAGATTTGTCCTATCATTCTATCTCTTCTTCTCGTCAAATTTAGCCAAATCGATCTTCTCTCACCAATTCGATTCAGTATCTCTTCATTTGTGATTCCATCTATTCATCTCACCTTCAGCATTCTTCTGTAACACCACATTTCAAAATATTCTATTCTCTTTCTTTCTGAGCTACTTTTCGTCCATGTTTCACTTCCTTCACAATCCCACGCTCCACACGAAAGTCTTCAAAAGCATCTTTCTAATTCCTGTATAAATGTTTGAAGTGAGCAAATTTCTTTTCTTAAGAAAGCTCTTCCTTGCTTGTGCTAGTCTGCACTTTATGTCCTCCTTACTTCTGCCATCATTAGTTATTTTACTACCCAAGTAACAACATTCATCTACTTCCTTTAAGACTTCATTTCCTAATCTAATATTTCCTGCATCACCTGCCTTCGTTCGACTGCACTCCATTACTTTTGTTTTGGACTTATTTATTTTCATCTTGTACTCCTTACCCAAGACTTCGTCCATACCATTCAGCAGCTTCTTGAGATCTTCTGCAGTCTCAGATAAAATAACGATATCATCGGCAAATCTCAAGGTTTTGATTTCCTCTCCTTGGATTGTGATTCTCTTTCCAAATTCGTCCTAGATTTCCTTTACTTGCTGCTCTGTGTAAACATTGAAAAGGAGGAGGGACAAACTGCAGCTTTGCCTCACTCCTTTCTGGATTGCTGCTACTTTCTCAAAGCCCTCGATTCTTATCACTGCATACTGATTTTTATACAGATTGTAGATACATCTCCGTTCTCGGTATCTGATCCCAATCACCTTCAGAATTTTAAATAGCTTGGTCCAATCAACATTATCGAATGCCTTTTCTAGATCTATGAATGCCATATATGTGGGCTTGTTCTTCTTGATTGGATCCTCAAAGATCAGACGTAAAGTCAGGATTGCTTCACGTGTTCCTACATTTCTTCTGAAGCCAAATTGATCTTCTCCCAACTCAGCTTCAACTTGTTTTTCCATGCTTCTGTAAATAATACGTGTTAAAATTTTGCAGGCATGAGATACTAAACTAATGGTGCGGTAGTTTTCACACCTATCAGCACCGGCTTTTTTGAGAATAGGCATAACAACTTTCTGCCGAAAATCGGATGGGACTTCTCCTGTCTCGTACATCTTACACACTAAATGGAATAACCTTGCCATGCTGGTTTCTCCTAAGGCAGTCAGTAATTCAGAGGGAATGTCATCAATTCCAGGTGCCTTGTTCCTTTTTAGATCTCTCACAGCTCTGTCAAACTCTGACCTCAAATTGGGGCTCCCATTTCATCAGCATCAACAGCCTCTTCTAGTTCCAGAATCAAATTAGCTACATCTTTACCTTGATACAACTGTTGGATGTGTTCCTGCCAGTTTTCTGATTTGTCTTCTTTCCCTAGAAGTGGCTTTCCGTCTGAGCTCTTATTATTCATACACCTAGATTTTTTCTCCAAAGGTTTCCTTGATTTTCCTGTATGCAGCATCTGCCTTTCTTAGGACCATACAACCTTCGACATCCTTGCATTTCTCCTCCAGCCATTCTTCCTTAGTTACCTTGCACTTGCTATCCACTTCATTCTTCCATCGCCTATATACTTTTCTGCCTTCATCATTTCTATCATTCTTGTATTTTCGTCGTTCATCTATCAGGTCTAGTATCTCCTGAGTTACCCACTGATCCTTAGTTGATTTTTTTCCTTCCTAAAATTTCTTCAGCAGCCCCACCGACTTCATTTTTGATGACTATCCATTCTTTCACCATTGTGTTTACTTCAGCCTTTTCATTTAGTCCTTGTGCAACATGTTCCTTGATACAGTCCCTCACACTCTTTTCTTTCAACTTGTCTAGATCCCATCTTTTCAATTTCTTTTCATCTTCCCATCTTCTCAATTTCTTCAACTTCAGATGGCAATTCATGACCAACAAGTTGTTGTCAGAGTCCACGTCTGCTCCTGGGAAAGTTTTGCAATCCAACACCTGGTTTCTGATTCTCTGCCTAATCATAATGAAGTCTATTTGATACCTTCCACTGTCTCCAGGTCTCGTCCACGTATACAGCCGTCGTTTGTGGTGTTTGAACCAAGTATTGCAAGTGCTAAATTATGATCAGTGCAGAATTCAACCAGCCGACTTCCTCTTTCGTTCCTTTGTCCCAATCCGAATTCTCCTACTGTATTACCTTCTCTTCCTTGGCCGACCACTGCATTCCAGTCTCCCATCACAATTAGATTCCCGTCACCTTTTACATATTGTATTACATCTTCTATCTCTTCATTTATACTTTCGATTTCCTCATCATCCGCTGAACTAGTAGGCATATAGACCTGCACTATTTTGGTAGGCGTTGGTTTGGTGTCTACCTTCACGACAATAATTCTTTCACTATGCTGGTCGTAGTAGCTTACCTGCTACCCTATTTTCTTATTCATTATTAAATCAACTCCTGCATTTCTCCTGTTTGATTTTGTGTTGATAATTCGGTAGTCGCCTGACCAAAAATCCTGTTCTTCCTGCCAACGTACTTCACTTTAGTCTATCCATCTCCCTTTTCAGATTCTCCAACCTACCACAACGATTCAAACTTCCTACATTCCACGCTCCGACGCGCAGATTGTCAATATCCATCTTCCTTATGATCGCTCCCTGTCGTGTAGTCCCCACCTGGAGATCCGAATGGGGGACTAGTTTACCTCCTGAATATTTTATCCGGGAGGAAGCCATCATTAGTACATCATTCATACAGAGAGAGCTGCATGTCCTCGGGAGTTAGTTACGGCTGTAGTTACCCGTTGCTTTCAGCCGTGTAGTAGGATCAACACAGCTAAGCCATGTTGAGTGTTATTACAAGGCCATATCAGTCAATCATCTACACTGCCGCCCTTGCAACTTTCGAAATGCTGCTCCCCTCTTTCGATGAACCACTCCTTAGTCTGGTCTCTCAACAGATACCCATCCGATATGGTTGCACCTGCGGCTCGGCTATCTGCTTCGTTGGGACACGCAAGCATCCCCACCGCGGCAAGGTCACATGGTTCGCAGGGGAGGTGATTTAGAATATCCAGAAAAATTACATGATTTACATAAAGATTTGCCTTTTGGATCAGAAGGAGGAAACAAACTATTAACAAATTAAAATAATAAAGAAAAATAAGTTTTAAATTACAGACATTTAAAACAGTATCTAAATCTCGGATGAAAATTAACAAAATTCATAGAGTTTTAGCCTTTAAACAATCAAACTAGTTACAAAAATGTATAGACTTGAATAGAGAAATGAGTACGAAGGCAACTAATGACTTTGAAAAAGATTTATATAAATTAATGAATAATTCTGTCTTCGGTAAAACAGTGGGAACCATTAGAAATAGACAAAATATTAAAATAATAACTGATCCAGAAAAATATACAAAATATATTTCTAAACCAAATTATAATCACACAACAATATTTTCTGAAAATTTTGCTTCTGTCATATGAAAAAATTAAAAATTAAATTTGATAAACCATATAGGAATGAGTATTTTAGATATTTCAAGTATAAAAATGTATGATTTTCACTATAATATTATGAAACCAAAATATGGAATATGTTGTATGGACACCGATTCATTTATATATAAGAACTAATGATTTGTATAGCGATATGAAAACCATGTTAAATGAATTTGATACAAGCGAATATGGAAAAGATAATAAATTTGGAATACCACATGTAAACAAAAAAGTATTGGGAAAATTTAAAGTTTAAAATTGTGGGGAAAATAATGGCAGAACACGTTAGTTTGAAATAAAAAATGTACGCTTATAGAGTAGAGGACAAGGAATGCAAAAATCAAAAGGAGTTAAAACATCAGTAGTTAAAAATTTTAATTTTTAAAATCGCGAAAATAAAATAAAAATACAATTCGTGTTTATAAGATCTAATTAAATTCATTGTTCTATATTGTTTGTATTCTGTTGAATGTAATAAAATAGTTTTAAGTCCTGATGATGATAAAAGATATATATGTGAAAATGGAATTGATACATTACCTTGGGGTCATTATAAAATAAAATAAATTGAATAGAATGTTTATCTATATAAATACGTTATCATATAGGTAAGAAAAAGCGCCTTACTTTGCTTTCGGCTACCATGTTTCGGCTACTCATATAGGTAAGAAAAGCACTGCACTATGCAATCAAATACCAAAGTTTCAACTACCTCATATAGGTACGAAAAGCACTGCACTATACTATAAACTACCATGTTTCGGCTACCTTTGGAAAAACTATTTTTATTTTATTTTCGCGATTTTAAAAATTAAAATTTTTTATCTACTTTTACTAAAAATGGGTAACTTTTATTACTTTTAATAAAAATTTGAAGATTTTTAATTTTTATTTTATAGAAATATTAATTTTTGATATTTTCCCCTAAAAATGGGCGATTTTGGTGGAAAAGGTACACGATTCTGAGAAAAAATACGCAAAATTATGTGTGAATGGTTAAAAGTTATAGGTGCGGCAGAATCTGCAGAATGTACCTACTTTCAGTTTTTGAGATATAAGTATCCTCATAAAAAGAATTCAACTCCTATTTCTCCCCGTTAAGTAGCTCTCCAGAAAACAAAAAATACATGTTCATTTATTATTAAAGGAGATTGAAAATACCAATTTTCACGCCTATAACATGTTAAGTTGATGTGATATACTGTAGATATTCTCATTTTAAAAATCACCCGGTTTTTCAATTCCCCCTTAAGTGGATTTTACTAAAACAAAAAATATTTCTCTTCATTTTTAAAGGAGATTCAAGTATCAGTTTTCACTTCAGCAACATCTTCAGTTCTTGAGATATAAGTATCCTCACAAAAATAATTCAACCCCTTCTTCGGCCTTTTCTCCCCGTTAAATGGATTTTCCGAAAACAAAAAATACGTGTTCCTTTATTTTTAAAAGGAGATCCTAAATGTCCATTTTCACGTCCTTAACATGTTACGTTTTTGAGATAAAGACGTTTTAAAAGTTTACCCACTTTTTCAGTTCCTTTCACCCCCTTATGCGGATTCTCCGAAAACGAAAATTAAGTGTTTCTTTATTTTTACAGGAGATTCCAGATAACAATTTTCACGCATGTAACATCTTCAGGTTTTAAGATACCGTATAAGTATCCCCATATAAAAGAATTCAACTCCTTTTTCGGTCATTTTCACCCCCCCTCACCCTACATTGATATTCCGAAAACAAAAATGCATGGGCCTTCATTTTTAAAGGAGATTCTAAATACCAATCTTCACGTCTGTAACATGTTAAGTTTTTGAGACATACTCATTTTAAAACTCATCCTCCTTTTCACTTATTTTCACCCCCCTTAATTGGATTTTCTAAAAAAATGTGTTTCTTTACTTTTAAGGGAGATTCCAAATACCAATATTAGACGGGCGGAGTAGCTCAGACGGTTGAGGCGCTGGCATTCTGACCCAAACTCTGGCTCAGTCCGGTAGTATTTCAAGGTGCTCAAATACGTCAGTCTCGTGTCGGTAGATTTACTGGCACGTATAAGAACTCCTGCGGGACTAAATTCCGGGACCTCGCCGTCTCCGAAAATCTTTAAGAGGTAGTTAATGGTAGTAAAGCCAATATTATTATTATTATTATTATTCTGACCAATTTTCACGTCTGTAACATCTTCAGTTTTTAAGATATAAGCATCCTCATACAAAGGATTCAACGACCATTTCACTTATATTATTTCCCTTAAGTGGATGTTCCGAAAATAAAAAAATACGTGTTCCATTATTTTTAAAGGAGATTCCAAAGACCAATTTTCATGACTTTAAACTGTTAACTTCTTGAGATACAGATATACTCATTTTAAAAATCCCCCCCCCTCCTTTTCACCTCCTTAGCGACGTAATATCCAAAAATCCTTCCTTAGTGAGCACCTACACCGTAATATAAATATATCCCCAAAATTTCATTTCTTTCTGTCCAGTAGTTTTGGCTCGGCGATGAGGCGAATGTGGAGGGGAGCGGCCTCTAGCGTTCCCTACAAGGACGCTGTCTTCTGTAAGACGGGAAACAACACTCCGGAGTGGCCTCATAGCTCGTCTACTTCATCCTTAACAAGTTATAAGTAATTTCAGGAGCTAAATGACCTCTGGCAAGGAAACGACTGGATCTTAATCGTATTTATTTTATGAGTTCATAACAACAATAGTACATATCAGCATTTCGAGATGTCAGGTAGATTATTCTGGCACTTGTTCCGCCACCCGTACCAGGCCGTGAATCCGTGCCTCTTGTAGATCTTGTGGGCACATTGGCTGTCGTCGGACAAGTCATCGTTTAGCAAATCTGAAAAAAAAAAAAAAAACTGTGTTTGAATGGGGAACTCACGGAACGCGTCGCGAGGTGCGCTTGACTAGTTCCGGGAGATCATGTGTGGAGCGGGCAGTGCCTTCCAGGAGACTGAGACTGACTGATGACGGGTCGGGACAACTTGTAAATATCCACACGTGGTTTGATTTACATGATTCCTGGCGGTCCCACATGAGCACGCCAGCTGAACTAGAGTGTTTAACTCTTACCTTCACACTTGATATTGCAGTCACCTCCCTTGACGCCATTTTTGCACCAGTACTTGGAGTTGATCTGAAAAGAGAAGTCCACATGAGCTGAATGATGATCGTGAATTGTGAAACCTCTACTTCAGGGAGAGAGTGAATGAGCCGCACTCTTTTCGTGAACTCACCAGTGACTTGAAACATGCGTTTTGTCATTAATTTATATACTACTAGGGGTTTCTTGCCCCTACAGTAATTTTTCCAGATAAAAGCAGAAATAAGTTTTAAGGAACACATAATCTTCACATACTATTGGGTAGGCAGTCCGCTGATCGGACTCGTCTTGCGGTTTGCTTATCTTCCCCTACTTTATTTTTCACCCCTTAGTGTCGAACTACCAATCAGATTACGTTCAAACCCCTTCATAATCTCTCTCAGATGTAATAAGAACAAACTGTGAAAATTTCAGCGAAATCGGTCCAGTAGTTTTTGAGTCTATTAGCTTCAAACATACCAAAATCCAATCTATATATATAAAGTAGCTTGTCCTGACTGACTGACTGACTGACTGATTCATCATCGCCGAGCCAAAACTACTGGACAGAAAGAAATGAAATTTTGGAGATATATTCATATTAAGATGTAGGTGCTCGCTAAGAGAGGATTTTTGGATATTCCGTCGCTAAGGGGGTGAAAAGGGGGGTGAAATTTTAAAATGAGTGTGTCTATATCTCAAAACTTTAAAAGTTTACAGATGTGAAAATTGGTATTTAGAATCTTCTTTAAAAATAACGAAACACGTATTTTTTTGTTTTGAGACAATCCCAATAGGAGGGGCACAAAAGGGTGAAAAAGGGGTTGAATGCCTTTAATCGGGATACCGGTACTTATATCTCAGAAACTGAAGATATTACAGACATGAAAATTGGTACTTTAGATCTCTTTTAAAAATAAAGAAACACGTATTTTTTTGTTTGGGGGAAATCCAATTAATGGGAGGGTGAAAAGGGGGTGAATTTTTAAAATGGGTGCATCTATATCTCAAAACTCTTAAAGTTTACAGATGTAAAAATTGGTACTTAGAATCTTCATTAAAAACAAAGAAACACGTATTTTTTTGTTTTCGGAAAATCCCAATAGGAGGGGTGAAAAGGGGTGAAAACGTGGTTGAATGACTTTCATGAGGATACTATATCTCAGAAACTGAAGATATTACAGACCTGAAAATTGGTGTTTAGGATCTCCTTTAAAAATAAAGAAATACATATTTTTTGTTTTTGGAAAATCCAATTAATGGGGGGTGTGAAAAGGGGGTGAATTTTTAAAATGAGTCTATCTATATCTCAAAACTTTTAAAGTTTAAAGATGTAAAAATTGGCATTTAGAATCTCCTTTAAAAATAAAGAAACACGTATTTTTTTGTTTTCGGAAAAACCCTATTGGAAGGGTGGAAAAGGGTGAAAAAGCGGTTGAATGCCTTTAATGAGGCTACTTATATTTCAGAACCTGAAGATATTACAGACCTGAAAATTGGTATTTGGGATTTACTTTAAAAATAAAGAAACAGGATTTTTTTTTATTTTGGAAAATCCAAATAATGGAGGGTGAAAAGGGGGGTGAATTTTTAAAATGAGTGTGTCTACATCTTAAAACTTTAAAAGTTTACAGATGTAAAAAAATGGTATTTAGAATCTTCTTTAAAAATACAAGAACACGTATTTTTTGCTTTCTTTAAATCCCAATAGGAGGGGTGTAAATGGGTGAATAATGGGATGAATGCCTTTAATGAGGATACATATATCTCAGAAACTGAAAATATTACGGAACTGAAAATTTGTATATGGGAGCTCCTTTAAAAATAAGGAAACACGTATTTTTTTGTTTTTGGAAAATCCAATTAATGGGGGTTAAACAGGAGTGACAAACTGGGGTGAATTTTTTGAAAGACTATATCTACAGAATATCTGAGAAACGTAAAATGTTATAGACGTAAAAAGTGGGTATTTGGAATCTCCTGTAAATGTAAAGAAAGATAGGTGATTTGTTTTCGGAAACTCCACGTAAGGGGAAATAAAAAGGGGTGAAATTTTAAAAAGCGAATTTCTACAGTATATCTCAAAAACTTAACATGTTACAGAAGTGAAAAATGGTATTTTTATCTCTATTAAAATAAAGAAACGTGTATTTTCAGCTTTCGGAAATACCACTTGGGTGGAAGGGGGGGGGGTAAAAGTGACTGAAAATGGTGTTGAATTCTTTTAATTAGGCTACTGATATCTCAAAAATGAAGATATTACAGACGTGAAATCTGCTTTGGAATCTGCTTTAAAAGTAAAGAAACACGTATTCTCGGAAAATCCAATGAAGGGGGGGGGGCGGTGAAAGAATTGAAAAATTAAATTAATTAATTGTATGAGAATGCATACATCTAATATAAACTAAAGTTGTTACGGACGTGAAAATTGGTATTTGAATCTCCTTAAACAAAGAAAAACGCGTTTGGGGGGCGGGAGTGAAAAGGAGTTGAATTCCTTTCATGAAGACACATAAATCAAAAACTGAAGAAGTTAGAGTCGTGATAATTACTATTTAGAAGATCCTTTACTATTAAGGAAACAAGTATATTTTGCCGGAAAATTCACTTACGGGGTGGGGGGGGGGGAGGGGAGTGTGAAAGGAAGTGAAAATAAAGTGAATTATTTTTATGGGGATACTTATATCTCAAAACTGAATGTAACAGATGTGAACATTGGTGTTTGGAATATCTTTTAAACATAAAGAAACACGTCTTCTATTTTTTTTTGCGGGGGGGGGGGTGTAAATAAACTTAACGGCGGTGGGGTGTAAAAGGAGGTGAGATCAATTGATTTTACTGTTCATAATGTACTTAAGAAGCCTCCGTTGCTCAGGCGGCTGCGCGCCGGCCTCTCGCAGCTGGGTTCCGTGGTTCAAATCCCGGTCACTCCATGTGACATTCGTGCTGGACAAAACGGAGGCGGGACAGGTTTTTCTCCGGATACTTCGATTTTCTCTCTCATCATTCATTCCAGCAACACTGTCCAATATTTCATTTCATTTGTCATTCAACGATCATTGCCCCAGAGGTGTGCTTCGGCAGCCGGCACAATTCCTATTGTCGCTGCTAGATGGGGCTTTATTCATTCCATTCCTGACCCTGTCGAATGACTGGAAACAGGCTATATAGTTTCGATGTACTTATTCTGATCATAAACCGATCATTTTTAATCTTTCCTGGGCTGGTTTTCAACAGCCATCTTTTCCTTCGGAGAACGTTCTTAGATTACAGTAGATCCTCCTGGCATGTAAATAAAAATTGAAACACATTTGAAATAAACGATAGGAATGAGATCGACCGTCAAATTGTTCACCTCTATAATAAGGTCAACAATGCACGGAAGTATGTCATTGGTATCGCCAGAAATCCCGCACACTTGCCTACGCGCGACGATGGTGCTGGTCACATTGTAACAATGACACTGGCAGCAGATGTAATTTACCGCCAAGTAGCGATCTTGCAGCTTGCTGTGGGGTTCAGAACATCTTTTAATAATAATAATAATAATAAAAATAATAATAATAATGTTCTGGACCGTTGTCAAATGTGCGGACCCCCCTGGAAAATGGTCCTGGACGGGTAATGACTAAGAACGCAGTCCGGCCGCGGGTTCAGTACCGCCAAGGCACCTAAGACGACACCACGCCGGATCTCCTGAAGGATTTGATCCATATTAAAAACGCTTATAGGAAAAGATGGCAAAGATTTAGGGACCCAACTGACGGGGTGGAATATCTGGACTTAGCCCGGGAAGTACGAAATCGATTGCTGGAAAGAAAGATTGAAAAATGTGAGGAAACATACCGTAATCTATTAGAAAACGAGTCAGATCGCGAATTTTGGCGGATTCTCGCAGAAAACGAGTCAGATCGCGAATTTCGGCGGATTATATATCTAAAACAATAAGCATTCAATTATAAATTTCAGTATAATACCGTAGCGAAGCACGGGTATCTTGCTAGTGTTATATATATAGATTCAAATGAGGTTTGATATAAACATTATTCTAGCTATATATCCTCACAGCAATACCAGAAGCAACTGCTTTTGCTTCTCCTATTGTTTATAAAACTTTGACTGTGATGTTCTTACTTGAGTCGTTGTGCCCAAGATGTTCGGACAATCTGTCCTTGTATTCATGCGTTAAAGAACCCCTGCAGGACGTTTGAAATGGCATACTCGCAACATTCTGCTGGCATAATGCTATTGATTTTACATCCCCCTAACTTCTTTCTTGGAAGTTTGTTCCGCATGAGATCTTTGAGCACCTTAAGGTATTACAGGACGGGATTATGGAGAAACTGTCATAATAAACACTTTTATTGTACAAATTATTGCGCCCTCAAAATAGTATGAATGCTTATAAATAATACGCTGGCCCCGCAGTATAGGGGCAGTGTTCCTGCCTCTTACCCGGAGGCCCCGGGTTCGATTCCCGGCCAGGTCGCGGATTTTTACCCGGATCTGAGGGCTGGTTCGAGGTCCACTCAGCCTACGTGATTACAAATGAGGAGCTATCTGACGGTGAGATGGCGGCCCCGGTCTAGTAAGCGTAGAATAACGGCCGAGATAATTCTTCCTGCTGACCACACGACACCTTGCAGTCTGCACGCCTTCGGGCTGAGCAGCGGTCGCTTGGTAGGCCATGGCCCTTCGGTGCTCTTGCGCCATGGGGTTTGGGGTTTTTGGTTTATAAGTAATAGATTAATTTATTTCCTTGTGTAAAGAGAAATTGAGATACGTGTTCAGTAACTCAGCATACATCAGTAACAAAAGAGTTTCTTTAACATACATTCAAGAGAAGATATTTTAGAATTGGTAATCTTCCTTGGTAAGAAATAAATAGGCTTCAGAAACCTCAAATAAACAAGAAATCACTTTTTTTAGAGTAAAATAAACCTAGATTAGAAATAAACCTTGTAAAATAAAACGAAGCTCTTTTCCCCTTAAGTCTGTTGTGATTGTACTCAGCTTTCTGTGTTAATTTAAAGACAGCCATCATGATCTGTCGCTCCCCTGCCGAAATGACGTGCTGATTAACCAAGTGAAGTCGTCTGCGAGATCTATGACAGCATTCGAATAAAGACTCAGGAAGTAAATTAATTCCTTCAGTAATCACATAATAATTGGCCAATAAAAGGGTTAGATGCCACTGCAGCGAGTCCTAGCGTCTTCTGGTAGCGGCTTTAGCAATTTTGTTAGTTCATTGATCTGTCTGTCATATCGTTGGCTTTGACTGAGGTATGAGCGATTATGGTAATGCCATTCCTTATGCAGCCAGTCCCGGCTATGAATGGGGCTTATAGGGCCGGTTTGTGCATCCATTTCAGTGGGCTTGGCAGACTGATATGAAATAGCACTTAGTGGCTCAGTGAGGAAAGCAACGGGAAACTACCTCACTCCTCATTTCCCTAGTACGCCTCTTAGTGATTCCTAGGCCAGCTATGACAGCTAATGGTAGAGCTGTTGAGGATCCAACCTGCCTTCGGGCTAAGGACTGAACACACATACAAAACGGTTAGCAGGTATTGCCCAATACTGAAATGTCCATAATGTTGAAAAGTTCACATACATAAAATGTCCAATTAAAAGAAGTCCTAAATGGAAATGTCAAACTATATGGAGGTCCACACTCTAAAAGTTCAAAAATAAATACAGTATATTCCAGTGAGTAAAATGACCAAATTTCAACAAAAAAATCCAGAAATACTCAAGATATTTTTAATGTGAAGTATAACGGTGTTTAAATCAGTTTGTTTAATACCATGGTTACAGTCAGAAATGTAGGGCTTACTTGTGGGTTACAGTGTAGTTTCATGTGATATCGTCTTGAATTGTTGGTATCTATGGAGGATAGTTCTTCTGCCTAGTGTCTGCTGTTGAAACATTCCACATCTAAGCGGGAACTTCGTGGCCTATCAGAGACATACGAACTCCATAATTTCTTTATCAAAATTATCGTATAATGGATCCCATAATAAGCGCAGATATGGTATGGGAATGTGTAAAATGTTGGTTATAATAACGTTAGTTCCACTAACTACTTTTATGGTTTTTGGAGACGCCGATGTCCCTTAGGAATTCCTTAACGTACGGACACGAGGCCAGGATAGGGTCAGAAGGCCGGCAACTTGTGGGACAAGCAACAGGACATCATGTTTGGTAACCCTGAACGTTTCTTAATGTTTAAACAATTAAAATGCTTTCGCCGCCTCTGTGGTGTGATTAGCTACCACGAGGGCTGGAACGGGGTCCACTCAACTGAGTAGAGGGGGTTCGATTCCTACCTCAGCCACCGTCGTGTTCTCTCATCCAGACAAATGCCGGAATGGTAGCTTCCTTTCCTCTTCCTTGTCCAATCTTCCCATCCCCTCTTCAGCATACTAGTGCTCCTCTCCAGTTGTATCCCCCCGACCCAAAGTTTCATGCTCCAGGACACTGCCCTTGAGGCGTAGAGGTGGGATCCCTCGCTGAATCCGAGGGAGAACCAATCCTGGTCGGTAAACACGAAAAATGCTTTCGACAATGTGATGCTATGTTGGGCAACCTTCTCGTCCTTGTGATTGCACCACTTTCTAGTTCGACTTACATTTCGTCAATTCTTCAGCCATTCTACATACGAGGAAAAAGTACTCTTACTGAAAATATGCATTTTTCTCTGCTCCATAATTTAAAGGTAGAGAGCAAAGCGCTAGTTTACATCGCACTGTTTCACCTTACACTGGGCATTGCCTATTCTTACATTTCAACACCGTGGACATTTCCAATTTTTGGACATCTTATTAGTGAACCAATTTATGTCAGGACTTTCTATCGTGGAAAAAATGAAAATCCAGAGCCTGTTTCCATTCATTTGACTGGGTGTGGAATGGAATGCATCTATCGGCGAGGATACGAATTGTGCCCCGTGCTTAAGCCTGTGGGGCAATGAAATGCAATGATATTAGAGAAACAGGAACACCATCACTCTTCCATGAGCCACAAACACCCCTCCCAACTGGGAACTGGGACTCACCACACATACATGATATTCTGAATCCATGAAAGAAAAATGTATTAAAGTGCGGTTATGCAGATCCGGGAATTTCTGACAGACTGCACACGTAGATTAAAAGTGGACACCCTCATAAAGCAGTTTCGATATTCCAGTGATGGAGAGAGGTAGGCACTGACGATCTCCTTATAACAATATGGTGATTTAATGGTAATGAAATGCTTAATTTAGAGGCAAAGAAGATGCAGGGGGTCTCATCATGACCTTCGGGTCACACAGAAACGCATTTTTCGAGTCAATGAACTCCATATATTTTTTGGTAACATAACAGTTCTACATGATCACAGAAATGTTGTAATAATTCCTTTTTATCTTCATAACGCATTAAAATAACGTTATTTTGAAGTAATACACAATGAACACGGAGGTCCACCTTATAGGCCTACATCTCGCCACGGTACAAGTCAGGCTACTCCTGCCTGACCCGCACCACGGACTTGCCTGTCTCGTGCTTTCAGCTGAAATCACTGATCTCTATACATGGATCGCTGATGGCAGGTCTCCGCTGCAGGAGAAAGTACGCCAAGTTGAACGCGCGGTTCGCCATGTTGGCGTACCCAACCTCGAGCTCTCCTTATGGGGAAGCAATGATAATATAGTCAATTTTAAGTCGCAATTAATGGCGCATTGGAATAATTAAAAATATAGAGACATGTTCACTCAAAGCATAAGGACATTGGGATCACTGACACGTCATTCTGAGGTCAGTAAATCTCCGGGATAGCAATAAAAATGAGTGTATAATAACGGCCGGCAAATATTAACTTAGGTGCTGAATACATGCAATTAGCGATCGGTAACACAATACGAGTGAAAACCAGTTTCTGGAAACATTGCTGTAAGTTGTATACATGTATGCCACGAAATTATGCATTCTTAAAATGATGTACCTATAAACGTAGCTCAATATACAGGCCTAGATTCGACATATCGTAATCGGTGCTTGATAATGAATTTCTGTTTCCTGTTTCCAAGAAATAACGCGCATATTATCAAATTAAAATATCATTGAAGCAAATGTACACATTTATAAAACAGCAAATATTCAAAACTAGTCAATATATCACATTACCTGCAGCTTAATGTACTATTACAGACCTCTTTAATTAAATTGAGCTAGCAAAGCGATATTGATAGTCATCATCAGAAATATGTAACACCAGTTAAAATAGTCCCAAATACCACGAATAGTATAATGGAATAGCCCCAAACACCCACCACTCCAGTGTCTGAAACCCATAATTATTACTAATGTAAATAAGGTCTAGAATTCCTCCAGACTTCATTTTCTAAGATTGTTATAAGGTCACGTCAATTATTTCATCGAAACCGTCAGTTTAATTATGAGAAGAAAAAAAAAGTAAATCTTTACTTGCAGTTAATGTTCAGCAAAATTGAAAACAGTTGGCTGTACATCACTTCTAAGGTGTACAGTTTGTCCATTTCTATCAAAACAGTCTTCCTCTAAGTGATCCGAGCAGAGAACAGCTGTTTTAGAAGGCTCCCAATTCTCCCGCCTGATACTCCTAATCGATGATGTTAGATGTTCGGGTCTCGAGAAAGGAAACCTACAAAAATTAATTGCCATTTTGCTCCCGGAATATGCGAAATAAGATACAATAAACCTAAAACTCAAAACACTACCCTAGGAAGATTCTTATGTACAGTATAAAACTCCCCGAGCCGGGCTGAGTGGCTCAGAGGGTTAAGGCGCTGGCCTTCTAACCCCAACTTGGCAGGTTCGATCCTGGCTCAGTCCGGTGGTATTTGAAGGTGCTCAAATACGACAGCCCCGTGTCGGTAGATTTACTGGCACGTAAAAGAACTCCTGCGGGACTAAATTCCGGCACCTCGGCGTCTCCGAAGACCTTAAAAAAGTAGTTAGTGGGACGTAAAGCAAATAACATTATTATTAAAACTCCCCGATGAAATGATTTCTCCTTCTGCTGATCGGTTCTGTTTGTACATCCATAAGCTGAATACTGCGGTATGTTAATACCCCGTAGAATGTTTCTTCATTCATATTTCAGATAAACACATACATATTTAAATTTAATCTTGTAATTCACAAGCATACTACAAGGCAACGAACCTAAATTCGTAAAATACACTACTATTTACTTTGCAATAACACAGCACAGAACACTCGTGAAACTACAATCAAGAGGCCTGGCGTCACTGAACTAAGCATAAACAAAGCAAGCGCGCTCCTCGTGGTCTACTGCACCGTGCGCTCGCTGCCATCTTACCACGCCAGTCATCTTCTATTCGGCTTACTGCTACCCAAGCTATCAGCTATCCAGGTATAGAGATCAGTGGCTGAAATACTGGAAGGTGAGGTGTTGAGTTGTAATGTGAAGAGCTCTGTCGTAAACTGTAGCAGCGCTCCCTTCATAGGCGAACCTATTTGAAATTATGATTAGTATTGGCCGCTATCGGTCTAGAAAGCCAAGAATAACGACCGAGAGGACACGACACCTCGTAATCTGCAGGCCTTCGGGCTGAGCAGCGGTCGCTTGGTAGGCCAAGGCCCTTCAAGGGCTGTAGTGCCATGGAGTTTGGTTTGGTTTATTGGCCGGTATATTATGGACTATCGACGATCTAAGTACACTGGGACAAGTATGTAGGCCTAACTTTTTAATATGCAACACTCTTTCGTAACTTTTATAATATTTATCACCACCTTGCGATGACTTTTGAATTGGTAGAGACGAATTTTGACTTCTTCTTCTTGTTCTTAATTACTAGAAAATATATGTGGAGCATTTACAAGTACTTAATTGCAGAGTATTGCATATGTGCAAAGGAGAATTTTCTTGATTGTTACATCCGCTTTTCTATATTACTTGTACCTTGCAGACAAACTCGCTAGCATATTAAGAGTGAGCAATATTTTATTTCACCATTTTCTTGCTAATCAGCTGGAGTTAAACAGTTGAGGTAAAACAAACAAAATATTATTCACCTGAAAGATTTCGTGAGCTAGAGCAGCCCTAAGATTGAAATGTGGCAGAAGCTACAATAATCGTTCAGCTTTGCGTGAAACATTCAAATATGTTTACTAATCCAAATAAATAAATAAATAAATAAATAAATAAATAAATAAATAAATAAATAAATAAATAAATAAATAAATAAATAAATAAATAAATTTTGACAACTACTTTTCTGATAATAATGTATTACATTTGCAATTAAAAATCAGTTGTGTTATTAAGGGTTATGTTAGTGCCAAAAACTGGCCACCCTACCGCACGTAAACTCCAGCTCAGGAACACCTCTGCAGAGGTTCGGACCTGCCTTCGGGCAGAATAACCCTTACCTTACTTAGTGCCAAGAGCGGTGAAACAGGCGTTGCGGATCTCGTGTAGTATGAACAGTACTCGTTATCGAGGATAGACAAGGCCATTTATCTTATGCTTCATGTAATAAGGAACTAACAGTTTCTGTGAATTACAGCATAAAATTAAGTGTCTAATTAAGCGCAAGTAGGTAATGACCAAAATAACTTGCCTATCACCCGTATACAGTCTAATATGTGTTATGCGCCGTTCTAGGAAGAGATCTCAATCCATGGGGCGTGCATGGGCTTCTTTAAGGAAAATTGAAACTTATTTTGCAAACTTGAATAAAACTCTTGTGAGAGTTCTTCATTCCAACAAGTACTTCTCTGGTAAGACCCCAACTAGAGTATGGTTCCAGTGTAATGTTGCAAAGTTTGGGTTGGGAAGAATTGAGAGAAAGAAGAAAAGCTGCTCGACTAAGTGGTATGTTTCGAGCTGTCAGCGGAGAGATGGCGTGGAATGACATTAGTAGACGAATAAGTTTGAGTGGCGTTTATAAAAGTAGGAAAGATCACAATATGAAGATAAAGTTGGAATTCAAGAGGACAAACTGGGGCAAATATTCATTTATAGCAAGGGGAGTTAGGGATTGGAATAACTTACCAAGGGAGACGTTCAATAAATTTCCAATTTCTTTGAAATCATTCAGGAAAAGGCTAGGAAAGCAACAGATAGGGAATCTGCCACCTGGGGGACTGCCCTAAATGCAGATCAATATTGATTGATTGATTCAGTCTGTGGAACACCTATATAAAACCGACTATGAAACAAAGAATGATTGGAGAGAACATAATCAGGCACTTTGTTTGATGTGGCGATGTGAGCTCTGGAGATGAATAAGAAAGTAGGCCTACAGTATATTGTAGTACGTACCTGGAACAAGCCGTAGTCGTAACTACCGTTCTTGTTGGGCCCACCCTTCTTGGAAGAGTCGCCACTGCTCTCACTCTGCACCAGACACACCCCTGAAAACAGCACCAGACAAATGGTAAGAGACCAAAAATTGTGAATGAAGCAAGAACGGCTGTTGCGATCACAGCTCACCTCGTTGCATACAGTGTATAAGGATTATTAAGTGTCCTCAAATATGAGGCAACTACGTTTCCTGTATGACGATCATAAGGGATGCACACCAAGTGAAGTGAGCCAAGACGCCTGGGTTCGACTCCACTATCGGCTGTCCTGTGCTTTCCCATGTTCAATTCGAGGAAATGCCGGGACAGTTCCAGCTCTTTACCCGGTATTGTTTATCAGCTCCTGAACCGACATTGGCGCCAGGAAGGGCATTCAGGCGTAAAAACACATCACTGCAGTAAGGAGTTATACTCACAGTTAGCTAAGTCCTTGCCGGCGAAGTCGTGTTTCTTCAGTTCTCTGGCTATTTGACACGCAGTGGTGAACTTCTTGGCGGATACAGCCGCAAGCAGCCCCGCAAGCACCAACAGCAGCGTTAGTCGTGCCATTTCTTCTGACGAGTCAAGCTCAGGCCCGCCTAATAAATACTGTACTGGTATTCCCCCACCATAATGCAATACCCTCGAGCACAAGTGCAGGTAAACCCCCTCTGTTTACAGGAGTAGTTAGTCATCTGCACCTGCTTCTTCCCAACTGTGTCAAGCTCAGGCCCGCCTAATAAGTACTATACTGGTATTCCCCCATCATAGTGCAATACCCTCGAGCACAACTGCAGGTAAACCCCCTCTGTTTACAGGAGTAGTTAGTCATCTGCACCTGCTTCTTCCCAACTGTGTCAATGTTTGTTCATACTAGAGGCAGGCAAAGTACCAACAGTGTACGACCGTGCAGTCCAGCCACTTCCTTCTGCTTTCTTGACCGGTTCCGATGCTCCTCAATTCGTTGTACAAGGCTACATGAAACCTGCTCCAGCATTCAGTCCTTCAAAGAGTCACAAATCGAGGCCAGGTACCGGCAAGCAGAACACGATAGAGAACAATTATTATTATTATTATTATTATTATTATTATTATTATTATTATTATTATTATTATTATTATTATTAAGAAGAAGACGATGGTGAGGTTCGAACCCACAAGCTCACAGCTACGTCTGCCTTCTCGGGTAAATGGTCAGCGTCGTGGCCGTCGATACACATAGTCCCGGGTTCAATTCTCGTCTCAGAAGAACAGGGCATGAGAAGAGCCCGCAGACCGGGGCCGCTAGCTCCACACTTATCCTCATTATCATCATCATTAGTTCTCATATTTAATATAATTTTTATTAAAATATTGTATGGTTTATTTTCATTTGTAGGACTAGTTTATTTTAATAGTGAAAGTTCGTGGTTAGATGGAAGACCTTATTTCTTCTTCAACCGAGCAAGTTGGCTGTGCATTCGGAAATTAGCGGGTTCGAACCCAACTGTCGGCAGCCGTAAAGAGAGTTTTCCGTGGTTTCCCATTTTCACGCCATGCAAATGCTGAGGTTGTACCTTAATTAAGACCACGGCCGCTTTGTTCCAACTCCTAGCCCTTTCCTATTCCATAGCCGCCACAAGACCTACCTGTGTCAGTGGAATGTAAAGCAAATTGTAAAAACAAAATGTGTGTGAATTAGGCTACATCTTGTAATAATAGAAAATACGCTACATGTCAGAATGTATTTCATGAGAAAATCTCTGAAATTCTTCAGCAGGTGTATTAATTCCTGCGTCAGCATTTGTGTTAACTGGTTCCTGCGTAACACACAATTGTCAGTATGGTGGCAGTGAGATGACAGTTGGGCAACAGGAAGGCATAGTAATACAGAATGTCATTTTACCTACACAGCTGTGTTAATAACTCATTTTTATAAACGTTTTTTGGTTAACACATTTTGGCATAACACAGACCAGACAATATGAATACCTCAAATATACACACATGTCCAGAATTTACCCGACTAGCCACAATAAATTTTAGTTTTCGTATGTAATAATAATAATAATAATAATAATAATAATAATAATAATAATAATAATAATAATAATGGCTTTGCGTTCGCCTGCAATACCTACTGGGTGGATTGAGTAGCTCAGCAGTTGCTGTTGCCGGTCCCAGGCCTGGGGAAAGGAGGAGGGTTGGCTCAATGCCGTAAAATGACAGAGAACATCTTGAGGCAACCTCTATGGTTCACAACCATAGTTGTAACTCGGAGCTTGCTCCATCGAAGGCTATATGCCTTTGACAGTCAAGAATGGACGGAAATCTTTTTGGTAAATTTCCACCGCTTTGTACTAGCCAGGGAAGACTGCATTCGGATACGGTGGGCAGTCGCTTGAAAGATGAGTCAGATGAGTCGGAGCATCTGGAAATACCCAAGACAAACCAACGATTAAACCGAAGACTAAAATTGAAACAGATAAACTATTTAGCAACATATAACGTCAACTCTCTGGCACAGGTGAGAAAATTAAAAATCCTAACTAATGAACTGGACAAACAAAGAATCCTTATGGCAGGACTACAAGAGATGAGGAATTCAGACCAGAAACCCATGGAATCTCAAGGGTATCGAGTGTACAAAGGTATCCCTGGAGAAAGAGTGGTGAAGAATTGTCCACAATTTGGTACAGGATTCATAGTCAACTTGAAAATAATTGATTCGATAATAGATTTTCAGGCACAATCCCCAAGACTCGAGACGCTAACAGTAAGGCATCGAATAAAATGTACACAATAATTAATGCCCATGCTGGTACAAATAACAACAATAGGAGAAAACCCAGAGAAGAGGTGGATGAATTCTGGGACCTCCTGGATCAAACAGTGACAAATATAAATAAAAATCATACCAAAATTTTAATATGCGACTTCAGTGCACAATTAGGTAAAGAAAAGAGATACCGAGACATAAGACATAATAGGAAAATGGCCAGCTCAAAAAATAGACCAATAAAAATGGCGTAAGATTGGTAGACTTTTGTAGAAACCAATATATATCAATATACGTATTTTATGAGAAAACCTAAAATTTTAAGACATGGAAACACCCAGATTGGAGGAAAGGAGAATGGCAATTAGATCATGTTTGTATGGAAAAGAATTATCATAAGGAAATCCAAAATGTTAAAGTACTTAGAGGAATAGACATAGGGTCTGACCATTACATGGTGAAAATCAAAATTAAATTCACACCATAAAGAAACCAAAATCAAAATGTAAATTGAGAAAAGTTTATGATCCCCATAAACTAATAAACAATGAACAGTATCAAGAACTAACTCGAGACATTGATAAAACAGATAAATTCGAAGAGATCATCCCGAAATTAAAAGACGTAGCTGAGAAAATAGCCTTGCCAAGTCCAAGGAAAGAGGATCAATGGTGGAATGAGGTATGCATTAAAGCATTTGAAAGTAGACATCAGGCATGGTTAAATCATCAAAGTCAAAAAACAGAGACATCGTATGTAGAATTTACAAAGCAAAGATAACTAACCCAAAAAAACCATCAGAAATATTAAAAGACAACATCAAAAAATCACTATTCAACAAATAGAAATAGATCACAAAAATACCAATCCTAGGGATTACTATACAATATTTAGTAAACAACTTTAGAAATATGAACCGCCAACACTTATGCTAAAAGATAAGAATGGAGAGATGGCACATAATAATAGATAGATGGCACATAATAATAAAGATAATACACACATTCTAGCAGACACGTTCAATAAATTATTCAATTGTGGAGAACCAAAAGAACTACTTGATATAAACACAGACATGCCCAATAAAACTCCACCAGAAAATATCGATCCACCCAGCTTTGATGAAGTTAATCAAGTCATTAAAGAACTGAAAAGTTATAAAGCTTGTGAGGAACACCAAACATTTGCCGAGTTGTGGAAAAATGCAGCGCAATCAATTAGAGAATCACTTCACCAATGCTTGATTAAAATTTGGAATGATGAAAAATTATCAGACCACTGGACAACTGCAGTAATCCACCTTTGCACACAAAAAGGAGATGGAACAAATCCTGATAAATATAGAGGAATATCGCTCCTGGATTGTACTTATAAAATAGTCTCGAGAATAATTTACAATCGGTGCAAATGTCAACTGGAAAAAGAATTAGGGGAGTACCAGGGAGGATTTCGACCATGGCATAGTTGTCCAGATCAAATCATAACACTAACATTATTAATGGCCATCTACAAAAGAACATTACATACATACATTATCATTATAGCCTGTTATGCCTTTCAGTGTTCAGTCTGCAAGCCTCTGTGAATTCACTAAACGTCGCCACAATCCTCGATTTGCAACTTGTGTTGTGGCCTCATTTAGTTCTATACCTCTTATCTTTAAATTGTTAGAAACCGAGTCTAATCATCGTCGTCTTGGTCTCCCTCTACTTCTCTTACCCTCCATAAAAGATTCCATTATCCTCCTAGGTAACCTATCCTCCTCCATTCGCCTCACATGACCCCACCACCGAAGCCGGTTTATGCCTACAGCTTCATCCATCGAGTTCATTCCTAAATTAGCCTTTATCTCCTCATTACGAGTACCCTCCTGCCATTGTTCCCATCTGTTTGTACCAGCCATAATTCTTGCTACTTTCATGTCTGTTACCTCTAAATTATGAATAAGATATCCTGAGTCCACTCAGCTTTCGCTCCCGTAAAGCAAAGTTGGTCTGAAAACAGACCGATGTAAAGATAGTTTCGTTTGGGATCTGACTTCCTTCTTACAGAATACTGTTGATCGCAACTGCGAGTTCACTGCATTAGCTTTACGACACATTGATTCAATCTCACTTACTATATTACCATCCTGGGAGAACACACAACCTAAATACTTGAAATTATAGACCTGTTCTAGCTTTGCATCACCAATCTGACATTCAATTCTGTTGAATTTCTTACCTACTGACATCAATTTAGTCTTCGAGAGGCTAATTTTCATACCATACTCATTGCACCTCTTTTCAAGTTCCAAGATATTAGACTCCAGGCTTTCGGCATAATCTGTCAGTAAGACCAAGTCGTCAGCATAGGCCAGACTGCTTACTACATTTCCACCTAAGTGAATCCCTCCCTGCCATTTTATGTCTTTCAGCAGAAGATCGATGTAAACTACGAACAGCAAAGGTGAAAGATTGCAGCCTTGTCTAACCTCTGTAAGTACCCTGAACCAAGAACTCATTCTACCATCAATTCTCACTGAAGCCCAATTGTCAATATAAATGCCTTTGATTGATTTTAATAATTTACCTTTAATTCCATAGTCCCCCAGTATAGCGAACATCTTTTCCCTTGGTACCCTGTCATATGCTTTCTCTAGATCTACGAAACATAAACACAACTGCCTATTCCTCTCGTAGCATTTTTCAATTACCTGCCGCATACTGAAAATCTGATCCTGACAGCCTCTCTGTGGTCTGAAACCACACTGGTTTTTATCAAACTTCCTCTCAACGACTGATCGCACCCTCCCTTCCAAGATGCCAGTGAATACTTTGCCTGGTATACTAATCAATGAGATACCTCGATAGTTGTTGCAATCCTTCCTGTTCCCTTGCTTATAGATAGGTGCAATTACTGCGTTTGTCCAATCTGAATGTACCTTACCAACACTCCACGCTAATTTTACTACTCTATGAAGCCATTTCATCCCTGCCTTCCCACTATACTTCACCATTTCAGGCCTAATTTCATCTATTCCTGCTGCTTTATGACAACGGAGTTTATTTACCATCCTTTCCACTTCCTCAAGCATAATTTCACCAACATCATATTCCTCCTCCCCATGAGCTTGGCTGTTCGCAATACCAGCAGGATGATTTCCTTTTACATTGAGAAGATGTTCAAAATATTCCCTCCACCTCTCCAGTGACTCCCTGGGATCTATTATGAGTTCACCTGAATTACTCAAAACACTGTTAATTTCCTTTCCCCCTTCCCCCTCCTAAGATTCTTTATTACTGTCCAGAAAGGTTTCCCTGCTGCTTGGCCTAGCCTTTCCAGGTTATTACCAAAATCATCCCACGATTTCTTTTTCGATTCAACAACTATTTGTTTCGCTCTGTTTCTTTCATCTACGTACAAATCCCTGTCTGCCTCGGCCCTTGTTTGGAGCCATTTCTGATAAGCCTTCTTTTTACGTTTACAAGCTGCTCTCACTTCAACATTCCACCAAGTTCGCCTTTTCCCATCTTTACACACAGTTGTTCCTAGACATTCCCTTGCTGTTTCTACTACAGCATCCCTGTATGCCACCCATTCACTTTCTATATCCTAAACCTGCTTAATATCTACTGTTCGAAATTTCTCACTAATCATATCCATGTACTTCTAATTTCCTCGTCCTGGAGATTTTCTACCCTTATTCGTTTGCAGACAGATTTCACTTTTTCTACTCAAGGCCTAGAAATACTTAGTTCACTACAGATCAGATAGTGGTCTGTATCATCGAAAAATCCCCGGAAAACTCGTGCATTCCTAACAGATTTCCTGAATTCGAAGTCGGATAAGATGTAGTCTATTATGGATCTGGTACCTCTAGCCTCCCATGTGTAGCAGTGAATAGCCTTATGCTTGAAGAATGTATTCGTTACTGCTAAACCCATACTAGCACAGAAGTCCAGCAAACGCTTCCCATTCCCATTAGCTTCCATATCTTCCCCACATTTACCAATCACCCTTTCGTATCCTTCAGTTCTATTCCCAACTGTCGCATTGAAATCGCCCATTAGAACTATTCTATCCTTGCTGTTGACCCTGACCACGATGTCACTCAATGCTTCATAAAACTTGTCAACTTCATCCTCATCTGCACCCTCACATGGTGAAAACACGGACACAGTTCTTGTCCTAATTCCTCCATCTGACAAATCTACCCACATCATTCGCTCATTTACGTGCCTAACAGAAACTATGTTGCGTGCAATGGTATTCCTGATAAAGAGCCCTACCCCAGACTCTGCCCTTCCCTTTCTAACACCCGTCAAGTACACTTTATAATCTCCTATCTCCTCCTCATTATTTCCCCTTACCCGAATATCACTTACTCCTAGCACATCCAGATGCATCCTCTTTGCTGACTCAGCCAGTTCTACCTTCTTTCTTCCATAAGCCCCATTAATATTGATAGCTCCCCATCGAATTCCATTTCGTTCGCCAAGTTGTTTCCAAGGAGTCCCTCGCCTGTCAAATGGGAGTGGGACTCCGTTTCTCCCATAGATCCGAGGCTTGCTTAAAATATTCTGAGCTCGGTAAATTCATGAAGCAGGATGCTATCCTACTTGCACATAGTCCAAGTGAGGATCTCTCCTCTAACGGGTTATGGACCACCGGTGAATTGTATAATCCTAGCCGCCTGAGAACAAGGAGGGCCACGACTCAGAATATGTCCGAGATGCCCACTCCCATTCCACAGCAACTGGTATCCCGACTCTCAGGACCACTTCCTAGGCCACTCAGCCGTTGCCCATGGTTCACGAACTAGGACGTGACTACAGTAACCCACAAACATGAACCATTATTATTATTATTATTATTATTATTATTATTATTATTATTATTATTATTATTATTATTATTATTATTATTATTATTGTTATTATTATTGTTATTAGGGCTAAATGGTGTGCAGTATAGGTGTAAGAAGGGTGGTCTAATTACAGAGTACGCCGTAGGTCGTCACTATTATTTTTATTATAAAATAAATTTCAGTTGTGAGATATCCCGATGCATATACAGTATATTCTTACAATACTATGAGAACGATGTTAAATGACAACAAAAATTACCTAACGACAAGCAATTATATAAAAGCATGACACTGGAAGAAATTATAACAAAACCAGGAATGTCATAATAACGAAAGGAGAAGTATACAAAAGCAATATATGAAAATAATTTCTATTTTCGTAAATTTAAAGTGATTTTTCAAAAGCATTTCATTCTCTGCGTATTTTCGCCATGTCATCGTACGGTGGGTCCCCTCTACTGAGACCAGGTCTGCCTATTAAAGCAGTTTTATTGCTGGACAAAGCAGGGCCACATCGGGATGAACATGAACTCGTATGTGATGTGATGGAATTTGTGCTTTATTTTTGCCCCCTAACGTAATAAGTTTGATACAGGCCGTTTTAGAATGTTTAAAAAGAAAGTATCGGCACCGCCTGCTACATCCACTCCTGGAAACAACAGAACATGAGGAAACCATCACGAACTTCCTCAAACAGATAGCGATGAAGGACGTAATGTATTGCACGAACTTCGGAGCGACTAAGTTTCGCTCCCGCTTCCCGCGTCCCGCGTTGGTGTGTGCAGAAAGACGAACTTCGCAGCGACCGCGGGATTGTAGGTTTCGCTCCCGCTCCCGCTTCCCATAGTTCTGTTCCGCAAGCGGGTTTGTAGCGGGCGATCAGCGGCGTTATACCTGTTCGTGGAGAATCAGCCTAAGTCACTGAGCTGGGCAGAACTCCACCCTTTGACGAATATACAATCCACAAGTTAGTGATGAACATTTTTTGTGACAAATCACTCAAGTCTGTCCGGCTCCATGGATAAATGGATAGCGTGCTAGCCTTTGGTCACAGGGATCGCGGGTTCGATTCCCGGCATGGTCGGGAATTTTAACCTTAATTGGTTAATTTCGCTGGCACGGGGGCTGGGTGTATGTGCCGTCTTCATCATCATTTCATACTCATCACGACGCGCAGGTCGCCTACGGGTGTCAAATCAAAAGACCTGCATCTGGTGAGCCGAAATTGTCCTCGGACACTCCCGGCACTAAAAGCCATACGCCATTTCATTTTTTTTCACTCAAGACTTTCGAAGGTCCTACCTATCTTTTCTAACTTTATAATTGGTAAAGAGGTTTTTGGTAGCACTTAGCGATTTCGTTACGCAATAACGGTCTGTGAGGCTTTCAGTCGGGAATTGGAGAGTTTCGAATTTCATCGTCACGTCGACAGTACTGAAGATGATTTTCCTTTTCCCATTCTTACACCAGTCGAATGCTAGAACTGTCTTGGTTTTCTTATTTTTTTTTTTTTTTTTTTTTTTTTTTTTTTTTGCAAGTTGCTTTACGTCGCACGATGGCGACGATTGGACAGGAAAAGCCTAGGAATGGGAAGGAAGCGTCCGTGGCCTTAATTAAAGTACAGCCCCAGCATTCGCTTGGTGTGAAAATGGGAAACCACGGAAAACCATATTCAGGGCTGCCGACAGTTGGGTTCGAATCCACTATCTCCCGAATACTGGATACTGACCACACTTAAGCGACTGCAGTTATCGAGCTCGATGCTAGAACTGTACTTCACGGCAGCTATTTTCTCAGCCCATTCCAGTGCCGTCAATAACCAGCCTATATTAGTGCGTTGTTAAACAAATGGTTTGTATCACCATTCTCATACATTTCGTGGAACAGAACTCAGGCGTTATTTAACAAGTGACTTTAGGGTCTGTGTACGGACATCGTGACTTTCACACGTTGTTCGTCCTTGCTGCTGGTAATTTAGTAAGATATGTGTGGGAAGTGAGTAATGATTTCATAATGTGCTAGCTACTCTTAGGGAACTTGCTGCTTGCTTTTTCGGGTAGGTAAGTAGGTAGGTAGGTAGGTAGGTGCTGCTACGCAAAGCTTATCTTCGATTTGAAATCCTGTTAGATTCATGGGATATTGTGTTATGCACGTAGTTTGAACAAACAACCCCCTTGACGCTCAGCTCTTGGCCTACCAAATGACCTCTGCTCAGCCCGAAGGTTTAAAGATAACCAGGTGACACATGATCAGCGCGACGAATTCTCAGTTAATCATGAAATGAAAAGGCGTATGGCTTTTAGTGCCGGGAGTGTCAGAGGACAAGTTGGGATCGCCATATGCAGGTCGTTTGATTAGACGCCGGGCTGAGTGGCTCAGACGGTTGAGGCGCTGGCCTTCTGACCCCAACGTGGCAGGTTCGAACCTGGCTCAGTCCGGCGGTATTTGAAGATGCTAAAATACGTCAGCCTCGTGTCGGTAGATTGAGTGGTACGTAAAAGAACTCCTGCGGGACTAAATTCCGACCCCTCGCGTCTCCAAAAACCGTAAAAGTAGTTAGTGGGACGAAAAGCAATTTTTTTCAGTTGCTTTACGTCGCACCGACACAGACAGGTCTTATGGCAACGATGGGACAAGAAGGAGCTAGGAGTGGGATTTAGGCGGCCGTGGCCGTGGTGTGAAAATGGGAAACCACGGAAAACCATCGTCAGGGCTGCCGATAGTGGGGTTCGAACCCACTATCTCCCGAATACTGGATACTGGCCGCAATGAAGCGACTGCAGCTATCGAGCTCGGTCGAAAAGCAAATAACATTATTATTATTATTATTATTATTATTATTATTATTATTATTATTATTATTATTATTAGACGCCCGTAGGCGACACGCGCGTCGTGATGAGGATGAAATTGTGATGAAGACGACATATACACCCTGCCCCCATGCCAGCGGAATCAACCAATTATGTCGGGAATCGAACCCGGAACCCCTGTGACCAAAAGCCAGCACGGTAACCATTTAGCCACGGAGCCGGACAGTCTGCTTTTAAGGCTGTCACCCAGATGGCATATTCCCCCTATCAATTGTTTACCTGGTCCTTTCTGCAGTGATTTCAAAGAACTTGGAACTGCTCGCTTGGCTTTTGAGACCGGGACCACTATCTCACCGTCAGATAGCTCCTGAATTGAGTGGCTGTCTAGAAAAACCTTGTATGTCATCTTTTGACAAAGAGATTTTCCGCTGATTGTAGCCAATTTCATGTGTTGTTAGAACAGTAGTTTTACGCCCACTCAGTAACGTAACCAGGATCTGTCGATGGATGGAGGGAGGGGGAGGGGGTTATAATTACAAAATGACGACAGACACAATGAAGGTGCTTGTGCAAGTGTGGTGCGCGCATGCATGACTTGTTGATATTCAGACTGCAGCACACTACAAAATCTTACATTAAAGTACAGAACAAGAACTATCCGCCTCTGTGGTGTAGTGGTTAGCGTGAATAGCTGCCACCCCCGGAGGCCCGGGTACGATTCCCGGCTCTGCCACGAAATTTGAAAAGTGGTATGAGGGCTGGAACGGGGTCCACTCAGCCTCGGGAGGTCAACTGAGTAGAGGTGGGTTCGATTCCCACCTCAGCCATCCTGGAAGTGGTTTTCCGTGGTTTCCCACTTCTCCTCCAGGCGAATGCCGGGATGGTACCTAACATAAGGCCACGGCCGCTTCCTTCCCTCTTCCTTGCCTATCCCTTCGAATCTTCCCATCCCTCCACAAGGCCCCTGTTCAGCGTAGCAGGTGAGGCCGCCTGGGCGAGGTACTGGTCATTCTCCCCAGTTGTATCCCCGACCAAGAGTCTGAAGCTTCGGGACACTGCCCTTGAGGCGGTAGAGGTGGGATCCCTCGCTGTGTCCGAGGGAAAAAGCCGACCCTGTAGGGTAAACAGATGATGATGATGATGATGATGATGATGATGACAAGAACTGTACGATCAAGGACAACAGTTTTACAGCAAATTGTATGTTCAGTTTTAATCTAAAATCCAACTACGAGGCTTCTAAGGAAAAAAAATTCAACAGAACTGTTGGTTCTACAAGTATGTCTCTGAATGTTTATTTAGTTTGTCAGTTTCTGTTTCTTTTCCTTTTGCAATAATTCCATGGAGGGGTTAGTCTACCGCCCCCCCCCCACCTTCCCAGGGAACCGCCCTGGCTACGCCCCTGGTCCCACTAACTACTTCTACGGTTTTCGGAGACGCCGAGGTGCCGGAATGTTTACCTGCAGAATTTATTTTATATGCCAGTAAATCTCCCGACGCAAAGTCGACGTATTTGAGCACCTTCGAATACCACCGGGCTGAGCCAGGATAGAACCTGCCAAGTTGGACTCAGAAGGCTATCGCTCTACCGTCCGAGCTACTCAGGCTGGCATGTAAAAATTTCTGACCTAGCCGGGAATCGAACCCGCGTTTCTGAGTAAGAGGCACATTTGCTACCCGTAGATGGCGGGGCTGGCGTACGTGGTTTAAGGTGTATATTTCTGGCTTGCAATGGAAAACAACCCGTGGTGCTAAAGCCTTAATAGGCCTTGGCCAACAAAACGACCACTGTTCAGCTCGAAGGCCTGCATATTGCGTGGTGACGCGTGGTCAGCGCAGCGAATGCCCTCCGCCGTTATTTGTTTTGTTTTCTAGACCGAGGCACTGTAGCACGAGAATATAGACTAATACTAACAACAACCGTCTTGGTCTAGTGGTGAACATGGGAGCCTTCAGCCCAATTGACCTTGTTTGCAGAGTTCTGGTACAAACATTTTGATGCGATAAAAGGTCTTTATTTACTAAAAAATATTAAATGTAAAGATCTCAAAACATTGGTTTTATAGTTACCTTTGTCTGATCCTAAGCAGTGGAATTGACAGTGAGATAGCGGTCCCGGTCCAGAAAGCCAAGAGGCTGACGTATTTGAGCACCTTCAGTTACCACCGGATTGAACCAGGATCGAACCTGCCAAGTTGAGGTCAGAAGGCCAGCGCCTCAACCGTCTGAGCCACTCAGCCCGGCGGGGTTTGGTTTGGAGAAAGTTTGATACGGTAGGCAGGATGAATGAAACAAAATGCTGATCAACACAAAGGAAATGCGCGTCTGAGACCATTGAAGGGAAGTAAGTAATGTTATAAGTACTGTACAGCTCGAATGTTTATTCTAATGTTTTAATTGCCCAACATAAATGCATAAACATGTCTAAATAATGTCGCAGAACAAAGAAAAATGACTCAGAAACAAGTAATAAGTTCACCGGACCAAAAAGATCAGTCACCCGAGTGCGCACGGACAGATGGATCGTAAGCGGGTACAGATGGTGAAGCGACGTGTCCCTTGCTCAACCGCACGCGCAACGTGAGCGATCAGTGAGACATTTATGATTCAAGCGGACAATATACGTCAACATGGGTAGATGTAAGGATGTGACAAAGTGGCAAAAAGGGACAATCGTGTTTGGCCGTGCCCATGGCCATACGGTGTGTGAAGTTGATCGATTGTTGGTGTTTCGCGGCGAACTGTTCAACGTATCTACAAGCAGCGGTATACTACCCGTGGCCACAAAATAGGACGTCAGAATTGTGGTCAGAAAAAGATCCTGAGTCCGCCTCTGTAGTGTAGCGGTTAGCGTGATTAGCTGCCAACCCCGGAGGTCCGGGTTCGATCCCCGGCTCTGCCACGAAAATTTGAAAAGTGGTACGAGGGCTGGAACGAAGTCCACTCAGCCTCGGGAGGTCAACTGAGTAGAGGTGGGTTCGATTCCCACCTCAGCCATCCTGGAAGTGGTTTTCCGTGGTTTCCCACTTCTTCTCCAGGCGAATGCCGGGATGGTACCTAACTTAAGGCCACGGCCGCTTCCTTCCCTCTTCCTTGTCTATCCCTTCCAATCTTCCCATTCCTCCACAAGGCCCCTGTTCAGCATAGCAGGTGAGGCCGCCTGGGCGAGGTACTGGTCATTCTCCCCAGTTATATCTCCCGACCAAGAGTCTGAAGCTTCAGGACACTGCCCTTGAGGCGCTAGAGGTGGGATCCCTCGCTGAGTCCGAGGGAAAAGCCGAACCTGGAGGGTACACAGATGATGATGATGATGAAAAGATCCTGACTGAGAGGGACCGGAGATGCGTTTCGCGGCTTGTGAATCAAAATCGCTTCCAAACCCGACAGGAATTGCTGCAGTCAGTGAATGAAGGTCCATCACAACATGTTAGCGAGAGAACATTGCGACAGGAGCTGCAAGCAATGAACATTTGGAGTCGGTCACCTCACAAAGGCACATGCAGCTGTGAATCTTCAGTGGGCTAGAAATCATCGAATGTGAACAGTAGCTGACCGGCGGAATGTAATGTGGTCGGACGAATCACGTGTTTGCCTTTATCCCAATGACGCACATCACTGAGTGCACAGAAGGCCAAATGAAGCATTTCATCCTGGATGTGTGCAAGGTCAGTTTCAAACCGGAGGTGGGTCTGCGATGTTTTGGGAGAGTTTTTAGTATCATGGATTTGGTCTGCTCACTGAGGTGACCACTAACATGAACCACCATGTTTATATTAACATTCTGGATGATCAGGTGTTGCCTTTCAGTGAACATCTGTATGATGAGTGTGTACTGATATCCCGATTTTCAAGATGACAATAGCAAGGTTCATCGGGTTGGACGCATACGTGACTGATTTTATGAACACTTGCCGATCCTATTACATCTCGACTGGCCTGCGAAATCACTTGACATTAACCCCATTGAAAATTTGTGGGAGTTGTTGGAACAGCGGGTAAAACGCCGACGTCAGCATCTCCGCAATTTGGTGGAATTGCGCGATCAAATCCTCAGCGAGTGGCTTAAGGGGATCGGTACAGTAAACAACCTTCAATATTTTGATTTTTCAAAGTATATTTGAATGCTTAACCGCACTATTCTAGTTCATGTTGGTGAAATAAGTATTTCAATATCTGTAATAGTTTAGGAGTTATGATTTAAAATGCCAGACATTGCATAGGCTATTTAGAGAGCTCTGCGGCATGCGCACCAATAGCGCCACGCCCACATAGTGACTATTTACTTTCATGCCAATTTTCGTGGGACTGTTGCTCTGAAAGTGGAATATCTTATGCATATATGTACTTTGGAGGCAAAGTGTTTTATCTTTGATACTTGCATCCATTTTAGTTAGTCATTTGTCCTGAAAACATAAACCAAGGCATATCATCTGTTCATTTTGTTACGAGTAGTTGGCAAATTACTGTCTGGAAAAAACGTACTGACAGATTCTGCAATAAATACTCTGACGACCTACTATGGAAATGCCATAAGAAGTAATTCAACATCAGTAAATGATATGAGAACTGCTATCTGGACTATTTGGTACCATAAAAGCTCATCTGACGAAAATCCACTTCATTACTTCTGCCCAAAAGGTGATAATTCCTGGTGCCCGTACCAACGAGCTGTCACTGCAGGCACAGTTCAATAATACAAACACAAAAACACATTACCTCCAACTGTTATGGATGTGATTAAGCCTGTTTTCAAGGATTTAGTTGCTACTGAACTGTTGAAAAGTTGTTTAGGAGGTTATACACAGAATTCTCATGAGTCTCTCAATGCTAGAATTTGGAAACTGTGCCCAAAAACTGGATTCTATGGAAATACAATTGTGAAGATTGCCACAGATGATGCAGTTATGACATTTAATGATGGAGTGAAGAGTAGGTTGGCTGTGCTGCAAAAAATGGGCATGAATCCTGGTGTCTTTTGTGACCATGCAATGCTATAAGAGGATGTGATGCGTATAAAGTTTGCTGAGAAAAGGGTTCGAGAAGCCACAAAAGAGGCCAGACAAACCAGAAGAAGATTAAGACTGGAAAATGAAGCTTTGAAATCTGCTTTAGAGGGAACATCCAGGAGCATTTTAGCAGCCACTGGACGGCTGCTGTGTCTTTACAAGGGTCAGATAACTTTGCAGCTCATTTTCTCAAAACTTTATTTTTCAAAACCATTTCCCTTGTAACTCCTAAATTACATGGTGTATTACAATGCCACTTTTTTCTCATGATCTTAGTGATAGAGTCTAAAAAACTGACCAAACTCATGTACGTAGGGTTGATAATTGTTTGGAAAAAAAATATCAACATGCAAAAACATGACCAAAATATGCAATATTTATGTAACACAAAATTAAAAATACTAATTTTGCAAATATAGTTCTGGATATGGTCAGTTTTGTAGCTGTAACTTCAATAAGTACGTTTAAAAAACATAACACTAATAATAATAATTTCGTGTGGCTATTTCTAGCGGAGTGCAGCCTTTGTAAGGCAGACCCTCCGATGAGGGTGGGCGGCATCTGCCATGTGTAGGTAACTGCGTGTTATTGTGGTGGAGGATAGTGTTATGTGTGGTGTGTGAGTTGCAGGGATGTTGGGGACAGCACAAACACCCAGACCCCGAGCCATTGGAATTAACCAATGAAGGTTAAAATTCCCGACCCGGCCGGGAATCGAACCAGAAGAAGATTAAGACTGGAAAATGAAGCGTTGAAATCTGCTTTAGAGGGAACATCCAGGAGCATTTTAGCAGCCACTGGACGGCTGCTGTGTCTTTACAAGGGTCAGATAACTTTGCAGCTCATTTTCTCAAAACTTTATTTTTCAAAACCATTTCCCTTGTAACTCCTAAATTACATGGTGTATTACAATGCCACTTTTTTCTCATGATCTTAGTGATAGAGCCCAGCTGTGAAGGAGACGGTGAGCACAGACACACAAAGAGCCACCATTTTGAATAATTAATTAATGAGTTTGATAATGCCAAAATCGATTTTGAGATATGTTCTTGCATAGTAAACATGTAGTATGCTTCATTTAGAAAGTTTCGTTGTTGTATATGCAGTAGGAGCTGATATAAAAATTATTTAAAATGTCCAAATTTTGAAGGTTGTTTGCTGTAGCAATCCCCTTAACCTGGATGCGACGTACTTTGCACACCCTTGTGGACTCACTTATCAAGTCCAGAGGCGCAGTGACACGGTATTAAGTGATGCTTGTAATGAATTCTCCAGGGATTACTACTATACGCGAACCTTTTTTTGAGCCCTGAGCTCTCTAGTGCTGAATCGGTAGACCTCGGCCATCTTCGACATCCATATCGGCAACCTTTGAAACACAAACTATGAATCGCTTATTCATCGCTGTGCGACATCTGGCGTACACTTTACGAACTAGTACTGTTGTTGTTTACACAGCAAAGCCAAACTTTATCATTCATGCTAGTAACAAGATTCGCATCGAGAAATGTTATAAAATGTTAAATAATGTATGTGTGACACAGTTGTTGACGTAAGATAATAAATGTTTAGAAAATTCATATCGATCGATCATATTATCGATTCAATTCAGATTTCATTTTCATCCAGTTGGCCGTATAACCGGAACCGGCAGCGCTCCCTCCTTACTCCTCACCCCGTAAAAATCGAGCTCAAGAAAAGGTTCGCGTATAGTATATTTTTGTCTGGTGGGCTTATAATGTAACGAGCTACTGAAAATGTCAGAAGTAGGAAAAATGGAAAAGAGACCTAAAATTTTAAAAAAAGGACAAAAATGACAAAATATGACAAATATGCATTTCTGTAATTATGGGGCCATGGTCAGGATTTGTGTATAGGTTAGTGATGTGTATGATGCACTCCTTAAAAGATGACGTACCGATCGAGTTGGCCGTACGGTTATGGTCGCGCAGCTGTGAGCTTGCATTCGGGAGATACTGAGTTCGAACCCTACTGTTGGCAGCCCTGAAGAGGATGTTCCGTGGTTTCCCATTTTCACACCAGGCAAATGCTGGGGCTGTGCCTTATTAAGGCCGCGGCCGCTACTTTCCCACTCCTAGTCCTTTCCTATCCCATCATCGCTGTAAAGCCTATCTGGGTCGGTGCGACGTAAAATAAATGTATTTTTTAAAACAAATATGACTTCATCAAAATTCTGTTACTTAACACATGATAGATCAACTTTCTTTCTTTCTTTCTTTCTTTCTTTCTTTCTTTCTTTCTTTCTTTCTTTCTTTCTTAATCCGTTTAATCTCCAGGGTCGAATTTTCCCTCGGACTCAGCGAGGGATCCCACCTCTACCGCCTCAAGGGCAGTGTCTTGAAGCGTAAGATTTTGAGCCGGGGGATGAAGCTGGGGAGGAGGACCAGTACCTCGCCCAAGCAGCCTCACCTGCTATGATGAACAGGGGCCTTGTGGGGGGATGGGAAGATTGGAAGGGATAGACAAGGACGAGGGAAGGAAGCGGCCGTGGCCCTAAGTTAGGTACCATCCCGGCATTTGCCTGTAGGAGAAGTGAGAAATCACGGAAAACCACTTCGGGAGGGCTGAGGTGGGAATCGAACCCACCTCTACTGAGTTGGCCTCCCGAGGCTGAGTGGACCCCGTTCCAGCACTTATATCACTTTTCAAATGTCGTGGCAGAGCCGGGAATCGAACCCGGGCCTCCGGGAGTGACAGCTAATCTCGCTAACCACTACACCAGAAAATAGATCAACTAAATCAGGAAAATTTAAATTATTTCGTGAAATGTCAAGTTTAAAAAATCAACATTTTTAAATATTAGGTTCCCAAGATAAATAAATATGGGCACACACTAATGACAAAGTATGCCTCTGCTTACGGAACATTCTGCGCAGAAACATCTAAACAACTCCTACTGGTGTGTGTATTCGTGTTCTGGTATCGCCTCATTGTGCAGTTCCGAATAATTATACTGAATTCTGTTGCTTTTAATGATAAATTAATTTCCCCTTTGGAGCGATGTCAGTCGTTCGTGAATTGTCGTCTTCAGCTGCTTATAGGAACACTTGACTCCATGTCTGATACTAACATCGCGGTTAGATTGTGGTAGTATGGTGTATGGGATGTGAATAATCTGTTCATTGAAAAAGTTGGTGAGTTGAGATATTGTGCGTACGTGCATGGATGAATGGGGTAGTACTGAACTGGTCTGACGATCGAAACATTCCAAGGATGTTTTTGTTCCACAATGAAAGGTCGCGGTTGAATTGGTCCGACGGGTAGTTGACAGGATGAGGCAGGAATTCCCGAATGGGTTACTAACCTCTACAACTGCCTCATTTCTCTAGACTCAGTGTTAGTTCTCGCGCTCTCAGACTGTCGCAGTGCAGTGTAGTACTAGTAGAAGTGTACTATGTTTTCCGTGTTAAGTGAGAGGGGCTTTAAGTTAGTCGTTCTTAAAGGGATTTAAATATTCAAAAGTGACAAGACACAATCGGGTAAAAACTGGCGATCGTAACCTAACCTAACCTAACCGAAAGGCCACTACACTGTATACGTATTTACTTTGTTATGCTGTGTGATTTTATTGGGACAGTTGGTATAATAAATGAGCGGACGATAAGGCTTCTTCGATTTTTGGTTTTGCTATTTAAGCATCGGACCAATTCGACCCCACCCCCTGTGCTAACCGTCGGACCACTTCCGACACCATTAATTGGTTGATCTTCAAATTCCTAACCGCGCGAGTTGGCCGTGCGGTTAGGGGCGCGCAGCTGGGAGCTTGCATTCGGGAGATAGTGGGTTCGAATCCCACTGTCGGCAGCCCCTGAAGATGGTTTTCCGTGGTTTCCCATTTTCACACCGGGCAAATGCTGGGGCTGTACCTTAATTAAGGCCACGGCCGCTTCCTTCCAACTCCTAGATCTTACCTATCCCATCGTCGCCATAAGTCTTATCTGTGTCGGTGCGACGTAAAGCCGCTAACAAAAAGCCAAATTTCTATAACCATCGGACCAATTCAACAACACCCAGAGAATGTCCCTGTTGGTGTTGATATATGTGTCTAGTCTGTGGTTGTCAAATGCAGATTCTATGTAATGCTCGCTTGAGTGGTGTGATTTCTGTGTGCCTCGTTTCGGAATTGCGACCGCTTCATGCAAGTTGGAATTTGGAACATTCATCGTACTTGGGATTTTATACAGTTTGCTTACTAGTAGGGGACGAAGTCTGGACACCAAAACGTTGCCTTGAGCCGGCCACAGGTTTCCTGAACGCTGTCAGTGTGATGATATCACCTGTTTGCTATAATATTGGCGTATGGCCTCCGGAGGGACCCGGTGCAGGTCTTTTCCTAGCAGAGGGTCCATAGGTGGCCAGTATGTCTGTGAGGATCAATCAATCAATATTGATCTGCATTTAGGACAGTCGCCCAGGTGGCAGATTCCCTATCTGTTGCTTTCCTAGCCTTTTCCTAAATGATTTCAAAGAAATTGGAAATTTATTGAACGTTTCCCTTGGTAAGTTATTCCAATCCCTAACTCCCCTTCCTATAAATGAATATTTGCCCCAGTTTGTCCTCTTGAATTCCAACTTTATCTTCATATTGTGATCTTTCCTACTTTTATAAATGCCACTCAAACAAACGTATTCGTCTACTAATGTCATTCCACGCCATCTCTCCGCTGACAGCTCGAAACATACCACTTAGTCGAGCAGCTCTTCTTCTTTCTCTCAGTTCTTCCCAACCCAAACTTTGCAACATTTTTGTAACGCTACTCTTTTGTCGGAAATCACCCAGAACAAATCGAGCTGCTTTTCTTTGGATTTTTTCCAGTTCTTGAATCAGGTAATCCTGGTGAGGGTCCCATACACTGGAACCATGCCCTAGTTGGGGTCTTACCAGAGACTTATATGCCCTCTCCTTTACATCCTTACTGCAACCCCTAAACACCCTCATAACCATGTGCAGAGATCTGTACCCTTTATTTACAATCCCATTTATGTGATTACCCCAATGAAGATCTTTCCTTATATTAACACCTAGATACTTACAATGATCCCCAAAAGGAACTTTCACCCCATCAACGCAGTAATTAAAACTGAGAGGACTTTTCCTATTTGTGGAACTCACAACCTGACTTTTAACCCCGTTTATCAACATACCATTGCCTGCTGTCCATCTCACAACATTTTCGAGGTCACGTTGCAGTTGCTCCTAACATGATTTCTAATTATGAAGACGGCACACACTCCCAGCCCTCGAGCCGGACGTATTAATTAAGGTTAAAATCTCCGACCCGGCCGGGGAGCGAACCGAAATATCTGGACTAAAGGCCAGAATGTTAACCATTTGGTCATGGACCCGGACTTAAGTGAATGCCTTTGTTGGCGAGACTTAGCGTTTACAGTGCACTTTGTCTTCTAAGTGTGGACTAGAACAAATTTCTTAATCTCATTTACCTGTCTCATACTTATCCTTGGCTTTGACAGGTATGAGCGTATGACCGTAATGCCATTCCTTGTGCAGCCAGTCCATGTTTTGAATGGTGTGAGAATGTTGCCCATTGGGTCGGTTGGCGCGTGCATTTCAGTGGGCTTGGAAGACTGATTTGTAATAGCAACTTTTGGCTCGATGAGGAAGACAGCGGGAAACCACCTAACTCTTAATTTTCCTCGTACACCGCTTCAATCATGCCTAAGCCATCTATGACAACAGACGGTTGAGCTGTTGAGGATCAAACTAGCCTTCGGACTGAATACTCAACATACACACTTAGCTGTTGCACCTTCAGATTTGCAAAATGAAAGATATCACGTGAAGGGAGGTTTGTACTTTCTAAGTCTAATGTACACAGTTGTACTTCTTCCTGGCCTTTTATCAATTCATTGGGATATGATCCGGCTCCATGGCTAAATGGTTAGCGTGCCGGCCTTTGGTCAGAGGGGTCCCGGGTTCGATTCCCGGCAGGGTCGGGAATTTTAACCATTATTGGTTAATTTCGCTGGCAAGGGGGCTGGGTGTGTGTGTCTTCTTCATCATCATTCCATCTTCATCACGACGCGCAGATCGCCTACGGGAGTCAAGTCGAAAGACCTGCACCTGGTGAGCCGAACATGTCCTCGGACACTCCCGGCACTAAACGGCATACACCATTTCATTTCATTTCATTGGGGTAGGCACATGCTGTGGATCTGACCCAGTTTTGCGGTCAGATACCCTTCCTGAAGCCAATCCCATGTGGAGGGATGTATTCACTATGACGTGTTTCTGTGGTGGTTGGTAGTGTGGTGTGTGTATGCTGTGTGTAGATGATAAGTATACTAAGAATAATACAAACCCCAGAGCCAGAGGAATGAAGCATACAGAGTTAAAAATCCCAGGCCCGGCCGTGAATCGAATCCGTGGTCCTCTGAGCCGAAGGCCAGTATGCTGACTATTCACTCAAGGAGCCGGTTGTACACTCAACTACACAAAAACTGGCCTCACACATGATCATTTTCTGTCAACATCCTCTTGTTTTTTGTTGTAGTTTACATCGCACTGACACAGATAGGTCTTACTGCGACGATGGGATAAGAAAGGGCTAGGAGTGGGAAGGAAGCGGCCATGGTCTTAATTAAGGTACAGCCCCAGCCAGCATTTGCTTGGTGTGAAAATGGGAAACCACGGAAAACTATTTTCAGGGCTGCCGACAGGGGTGTTCGAACCCACTTACTCGCTACAAGCTCACAGCTGCGCCGCCCTAACCGCACGGCGGCGTTCTCTTGTTTGAAATAGGACTAATATATTGTGCTGGTGGTAGCATTCCAAGTATCATTTCTTCGGCAACCGCCTATCCTCAGATTGCGAATATCCACGGGTTTCGGGCATGTATAATGAAAGTCCACAGTCTGTTTCCAGTCATTTAACCGGGCCAGGAATGAAATGAATCAAGCCCCCCATCTAGCGGCGAGGATAGGAATTGTGCCGGCTGCCGAAGCCTGTCGCTCTCCTCTGGGGCAATGATTAATGACTGACAGCAAAGTCGGTCATCTCCGTACAGGCCAGTAACTGACAGACTGAAATGATATTGGAGAGTGTTGCTGGAATTAAATATGACAGGGAAAACCGCAATACCCGGAGAAAAACATATCTCACCTCCGTTTTGTCCAACACAAATCTCACATGCAGTGACCGGCATTTGAACCACGAAACTCTGCGGTGAGAGACCGGTGCACTGCCCCCTGAGCCACGGAGACTTGGGAATGTATAAAATGAAATATTTCTTTGCCGGCCAATTTTTGTGCGGTTCAGTACACATTGCAACGAAATTACCCGCACCTAAAGTACACCATTCACCTTTGTTTAAAATGTTCTATAAACAAGAGAATGATGTTGGTCACTTCTGTAAATGCCCGTTGTATTCTGTTTGTGTTATTTACCTAACAATGCCGACCAATGTTGTGATTCAAGAATAGCCGTGTTCTCTGCAAGTCTCTGCACCACCCTGAGTTGATGTAAACAGCACTATTTCTATACCACGCGACGTAGTTAACTTCATACATTCGGTGTCTGAATTTCCATCCCTATTTATATACTTTTCAAATCTTCAGCTGGTATAATACGGACTGCGAGCACAAAGAGTTAAGCTACACGATTAATTATCGTCTGGATGATTAATAATAATAATAATAATAATAATAATAATAATAATAATAATAATAATAATAATAATGGCTTTACGTCCTATTAACTACCTTTTTACGGTTTTCGGAGACGCTAAGGTGCCGGAATGTAGTCCCGCAGGAGTTACTTTACGTGCCAGTAAATCTACTGACACGAGACTGACGTATTTGAGCACCTTCAAACACCACCGGACTAAGCCAGGATCGAACCTGCAAAGTTGGGGTCAGAAGGCCAGTACAACAGCAGTCTGTGTCACTCAGCCCGGCGTCTGCCTGGAAAATTTGGCCGTAGGCTGTCACTATTGAAACGGTCGCAGGTTTCGGAGGGTTTTGTATATACTTACTTGTTAGAAATAAAAGACAATAATAATATGTGGATAATAAAAATTATTTAATGGAACGTGGTTCACTTGGACTGTGGGTAATAACTCGGTGATGTATGGGTCTGTGATACGACAAATAAGAGACATAATTTAAGAGTTCAGGAGTAATATTACGAGTAAAAGCATGTTTCTATTATGACATTTCTTATTCTATACAACTAACCACGGTGTATTCACAACGACCGCTAACCACCAACTGAGCACGCGATTTTTTTGGATGGTGTGGGGGGGCGAACACCGCTCCCCCCGCGTGGCAATCGACACTAACCTACATTGCTTCCGACATGCTATTAATTTCTAAGGAGAAAAGAGATAGCAGGGAGGAGTGGGGAATGGTTCTACAGGAGTACCTGTCTGTTTGCACGTCAGACGCGTTACCAGGCAAGGTTTGTGTTGGTAAGGTGGTGTTGAGGCGTGGTATTAAGGGTCAGAGGAAAACCACATTGGCGGAAAAGGAAAGATCTTACGTGTAAAACCTGACATATTTTGTGGTTTCTGGATAGGTCCAGGTGTTTGTGTTAGTTGAGAAAATTAATCATACACCAACGATGATCCATAATCTCGCCAGTCCAGTTATCAAGGTATCAGTCCGTCTGGGCACTGCCGTGACTAGCGCGGGCCTTGCCGGTTGCGGAGCCATACGCCAATAGCCACTAGGGCCTGCCGCACAACTCCGTCTCCGTGGGGTCCCTCATACCCAGTCTCTGATCCCGGAGAATGAGGCCAAGTCCGCCAAGACGGGGCCTCCTGGATGGGGGTGGGACATGGCTCCGGGCCTCCTTCCTCTCTGCCCGCGCCATGGCCCGGTAAACAGGGCAACTGCGATGAGAGGCCGGGTGGCCCCCCGCGCAGTTGGCGCCTCCTTAAGTGCCGCGCAGGCCGTGTAGTGGTGATTACCCCCACAATGGTAGCACCTCACTAGGAGCCCACACCTATCCTGATGATGTCCCCACCTCAGGCAGTGGAAACACTGCAAGAGCGGCCTAGGGGGACGTTTCGGTCTCACCTGACTCGCTACCCGCTGAGGTCCTCTCCTGATTGGCTCCTCGGTCGACCTCTGTACTGGGTTGCGGCTGGACGGCCCTCTCTTGGTGGTCCGGCGATGTCTTCTTCTTCCTGATGCGGGGGCGGCGCTTGCTTCCTGGATGGGGTGATCTCTTCTTCGCTGGGGAAGAGGCTTCGTCCTGGTGACCCTACGGTAGCGGGTGGCTCCGCTGCAGCGCCGGCTTCTCCCTCCTCCTGGCTGGCGGTAGCGGCGTCAGTCGCTGTCTACACCTGATTGCGTTCCCTGTCCTGTGGGGCGCACATCGATGTCTGCAACATGACAGACTCGCTGGTGGGCCGGGCCTGTGTAGCAGACTCCGAACGCTATGGGACGTCCTCCTCTACTGGCGTGCTGCTGTCCACCGTCTGGAGCGCCTTCCTGGATTGTGCCCTGGTAGGCCTTGGTCTGCGCCCGCCTCGCAGAAGTGGCGCTTGGGAGAGCGGTCTGCGTCCACTTCGCAGAGCCGAGCCGCTCGATCTTGGTCGCACAGTCGCGGCGCCAGGAGCGGCGTGCTCCACCTCCGTGGTAGCGTCGCTAGTCTCCGGCGTGGACGGGAGGACTAAGTCGGTATTAACCGCCTTATTCCTCAGCCATCTGTCATTCCTGGCCGTCTGGGTGGCAACTTAGCTGGTCTTCGTCCTGAGGGCGCCGCTGCACAGAGTATTTCACCTCAGAACCTGGCCAAAATTATTTAGAGGTTTAATTTAGCATAATAAGCAATAAAAAGTGATTTAGTGTAATTAGTTAGTACATTGTTCATATATAACTCAAGAAATGAGACCATTGAATACATGTTTAGTACTAGTACACCCTTGTAATATTGATAAATATCAATATATAATACATGACGAGTTTAGAGTTATGAAATAATTAAATAGAAAGTATATCTGGAATACTCTCCGAATTATTTTCGTATCATTTCATATAGCAAATTGTTACAAATTATTCTTAATCATAAATAATAAACTACAGGAGTTTTCATAATTTACGAAAATAGGCACACATACTTATATACAGTATCTTCTTCGAATCGGTCTAGTGCCATTGCGTATAAAATATGACTAGAAATGTACCTGATCAAACTCAACACTATCGGTTTCCTCTGTCTCTTCATTCTGATAGAAGTACGTTAGATGCTTCTGGAAGTAAGATCTCGAAGGCTTCCGATGAAAAGGGTTTGCTTTTCTTTTGTCGCCTTTGTCTATTACTGCTCAGCAATGGATCTGATGTTAACAAAAGGCTATAAAGTATATCTTTGTTACACTGAACTTGGGAAAACTTCCTGGGAAATTGTAGCATATATAGGTAAAAATGTCTATTTCTTGCTTTGGCTGCCTCTTCTGAAAGTTGGCCAATGGGCAGTATTGCATGTTCTATTACTGTGGCAGTGTGTCTCAGAATGTTATGTACTGTGGGTGTCACTGAGTGCCAGTCATACAATTTTACATACAGGTTTGCTGTTTCTTCTGAGTAATTCGCGAATTTCTTTACATCAGTTCTGTATCCACTCGACAAAGTCTCTAAAATAACCTTAAATTTCCTTATGATATTTATATCTATTCCTGAGATTCTGGAAGCGGTATCAGGATTGGCAAAGAATCTACTTGAGGTGTTTCCATCATTACTGTTGCCAAATCCTACTTTAGGAACATCAACCAAGAGGCCCATGTCTTCTTTCAAACCTGCTTCAATACGTTCCTTTGTGTCCGTTATAACTGCTTTGTTTGCATTCGTTCTTGCTTGCCACTTCTGAATAGGGATTTTCTAAGACAAATGCAGGAGTGACTAAAAAATCGTATCCTTGCGTGAAGAATTGATAGTCAAAATTTGAGAGTTTCGGGGTTGTGCGTTGTTCCTTCGTTAAATTATTAAAACCTTTGGAGGTTTCTCCACATATATAGTACCTCATAGTGCAGGACCTCTCAAACGCCCAAAATCTCACGCGTACAGAGCGAGGCGCAAGAGCTCCGTGCACTGTGCATCGGTGCCGCTCGGTATGGCTCGGATCAACGCTTCGTCTCTGGGCTACTCGGCTATGCTCGGCTCTACTCGGCTATACTCGGCTCAACTCAGCCCGGATTTGGAGCGCTACGGCGCAAGTGGGGGAGAGGGAGACAGGCGGAGCGAGCGAGACAGGCGTGAGGAAAGAGAGAGTTAGCGCTATTGCTCCAAATCGAGGAGTGGGGGGTCTGCACTCTGGTCAACCAAGCCAAGTCGTCTTTTGCACCGTGCACGGTGCATGCACCACACGCATGCACCCTGAGAGGCCCTGTCATAGTGGAAGACGTACTTGTAACACCATTGCATACTTTTGCGTCTACCATGGTGGGCAATAGTGTACGTTCTGAAGGTATTTTGGTCTTCCTCAGATTTCTTACTTGGTTTTCTATATAATTTATTTCTTTATTTGTAATATCACTTGTTTCATGAACAAAACGAATACGTATTGGCGTGCAATATCTCGTTGATGACGGGACTGAGTTTTGCCATATAGTCTTTCTCTGGCGTCCTGTTTTACATACCAATCGCAAGGGCACAAATGAACTTTGAAAAATATTTGCGTCACTATCCGCACAATTTTGGAACGCTTGTTAGAATTGTTGCTGTTGTGATCCATCGCAACCTCATTTGGACAAGAGTTCAAGATAATGTTTTTTCCTTCATCATTTAAATTTATACTTTTCAGAACATCCTTCTGGTATTCGCATAAACGTAAAGACGTGTGATCCAGGAGCTCCAGAAGATTGATTTCGGCACAGGTTTCGGTCACTGTCATGAACTCTTCTCGCGGGTAACAAGCTTTCTTTGCTTCTTTCACAAGTGAATAACATGGAAACATATCTTTACTGGAAGCGTGAATAGTCTAATATTGCCGGGCTGAGTGGCTCAGACGGTTAAGGCGCTGGCCTTCTAACCCCAACTTGGCAGGTTCGATCCTGGCTCAGTCCGGTGGTATTTGAAGGTGCTCAAATACGACAGGCCCGTGTCGGTAGATTTACTGGCACGTTAAAGAACTCCTGCGGGACTAAATTCCGGCACCTCGGCGTCTCCGAAGACCTTAAAAAGTAGTTAGTGGGACGTAAAACAAATAACATTAAATTATTATTATTAGTCTAATATTGTTTATTCGTCATGTCAGCTTCCACAAAAATTGCTGATGCTGTTGCTGGAGTGTGTTTTTGGATGGCATTTCTGGAAGTAGACGTAAGGATTTTTCTGTACCTTGTAGCTGCCATTGAGGTCATATCTTTCATAATTTAGTGGTGATGGAGGCACTTTTGTGTATGTGGGGCTATGCCCTTTCTCCATTCACCACCCCTAAATTGTAACTAAAATTAGTGGAAAATAAATGATAATAATAATAATAATAATAATTTTGGAAGCATCAATATTTCCTGCAGCACGCGGAGTCATCCGTGTTGCATGTGCCAACTGATCATGAGGTATCTGCTCCTTTAAGTCCTTTGTTTTTCGTCGTTTGCTGCGCTCACTGGGCGCTTCAAATTCCTTCGATGGTCGACTTGGTTGATTTGAGCCATTGTTCATTTTTCCTCAAAAACCGCTCTTCCTTATTAGTAGCAGCTGTCCACTTTTGCTTAAAGTGAAACTTGAATAATTTGAAAAGACTGCATTGTTGGATGCGCTTGAGAACGGTTGGCTGTTGAGAGAGCTCTTGCATTATTGTAGTGATAAAGTAGTGAAAACCTATTGAAATAGCTTAATTTTGTGTATATCTGATTCATTTAGTGCTGTTTATATAGTGGTGTTTAGTGCTTGTTGGTAGAAATTGGGAGTAGTAATAATTATTTAAATTTTGTAACAAGTAATTCAGTTGGTCTTCAGTAAATTACGTTTTCTAGGTTAAGTAGGCTAGCTAGGTGCACCTTGTTTCGAACTTAGGTTTAGGTAATACTTTAGGTAACAATATTAACTTTAAAAATATTTGTAAATACCGGTATCTGTATAGGTTCGTTGGTTGTACTTACAAAGGCAGATTATCATAAGGAATAGTACCGTAACTTCTGCAGCAACTCCTCCGGTATTTCGTATAGATATACGTTCAAACTATCGCGAAGGTAATTTACTACATCAAAAAACACGATATGCCTGTAAACTTCCATTTAAAAAGAAGTTAAAGAGATTACACGGTAATAGTTAACAGTCGTATTGTTATTGATTATTGTCGCTCCTCATATTCAAATATTGCATTGTTGGCTACAGTCGTGAACAAAGGGTGTAGTGTAGTCAAGTAAATATAAATAAAAATCAGCTGACCTTGTATTCCATTCATTTGTACTTCTGAGTAGGTAGTTAGTATCCGTAATTTATATTTCGCTCCCTCGATCTTTCAGTATTTATGAGCGGTTAGCTAATAATAATAAAGTTCATAGATCCCAGTAATTGCAGTTAAAGTCCTTGGAGTAATAGTGGTAGTAGTTTTGACAGAAATATTTGAGAAATTATTGTAGACAACCTCGTATTTTTCAGTAGGCCTAATTTTTTTTTCTCCGTCCCGTGGAGTAGGGAAAATAATAGTAATCCACCAGCTGTAATAATCACATAACCACATTTCAGTAGAATTATAGTGAAGATAAGGCATAATATATTAGATAGTATCTTGCCAGTTATATTCGTGTTTTTCTTCGTGTACGGCAATCCTTTTGATACTTAAGCATTTAACCAAACGCAGTATAGTGTAGTGTAGATACATTGTAGTATAGATACAGTACATTTAGATAGTGCCGTATCTTGCCTGCTATATTCGTGTGTTATCTTTCGTGTGTACCTATTAGACCCTAATACTAATAATAATTTGTCTAAGCATTTAGCTTCGTTGGTAATCTTTTAGTACAGTAGTTCTTGCAAATTTCATTTCTGTTGTGCTTAGTAGTGACATACGGTACGGTACCGGTATCGTAATTAGGATACGTCTGAAAGTAGTTTAAAATTACTGTAGTGTACTGTACAGTAGAATACGAGTAATATCCTATTAGAATTTAGTGTGCTTATTTTATTATTGTAAAATATTTGTGTAGTACTGGTGTAGTAGAGGTATCCGTAGAAACTCATACTAAAATATTGTTGAAATTAGGATAGGCTTAATTGCAGTTTGGAATTGTGTAGTTCTTGTGTATTACTTTCGATATTCAGTAATTAACAGCAGTTTATATCCTGTTAGGGGTTGTAGGATAAAAAAAATAGAGCACGACTAAGTAGTATTGTAGTGCAGTCGTATATTAATTACCTTATTGTTGTGTACTATCCCAGACAATATATCCCTCCGTTCATTTATTTTTTTGCAAATAAGTTACTTTATTTTTTTAATTTATAATTTTCCCCCCGTAAAGAATGGCTAAGGAGCGCGAGTGTACTTATTGTGGGTGTGGTGAGGCGTTGAGGGGTATGAGGGAGGAGTTGGAAAGTTTGAGGGAGATAATTAGAATTCTCACAGAAGACAGGAAGGAAGATAGGACTCCCTCAAACAATGTACAGGTTACAGTAGGTGTACAAGAGGGAGGGGAAGGAAAGGGAGGAGTTGTAGAAGACAGGTGGTCTAATGTTCTAAGGGGAAGGAGATTGCAGGCCAAGGGCTCTATTCAGGATCAGAATTCAGGACAGGTGTCTGTGCGAAATCGGTACGAGTCACTCCAGGTAGAACAACAGAGGGAAGATGAGGGACAGGGAACTGTTGCTGAGATGCATGGAAGTAGGAGGAAGGGAAAAGGTAGGAAAGGAAAATGTAGAGTAGAGGATAGGAAAAGACAGGTGGAACAGGGTTATGGGAAGGAGAAAAGGGAGGAGGAAGTAGCTTCTGCAGCTATCAGGAAAGATAGGGCTGACCAGGAGGGGAGGGGATCAAATGAGGTGGGTAGGGTTGAGGCTCTGGTCATGGGGGATTCCATCGTTAGACACGTGGGGAAAGTGTGTGGAGGAAAGGGAACCAGGGTAGAATGTTATCCAGGAATTAGGTTGAGGCAGATGTTGAGGAAAGTAGAAGAGAGGGAGGAGGGGAAGGAGAAGGTGGCAGTGTTTCACGTTGGTACCAACAACGTAAGGCAAGCTGATATAAGTACCAACATAGATGGAGATGTGTGGGATCTGGTAAATGCAGCACGGGTGAAGTTTAAGAAAGCGGAGATTGTTATTAGTGGAATACTGTGTAGGAGGGATACTGACTGGAGGGTGATTGGGGATTTAAATGAGACTATGGAGTGGGTATGTGGGAAACTGGGAGTGAAATTTCTAGATCCTAATGGGTGGGTAGGAGATAGGGATCTGCGCTCGGATGGCCTTCATTTAAACCGCAGTGGTACGTATAAGTTAGGAAATTTGTTTGGAAGGGTAATAGGGAGGTACATTCAGGGAAACGGGATGGCCTAGGGAGCGGTGATAAGGGAACAAGGAACTGGAAATCAAGTAGGGATGACATAAAATTGTTAGTGCTGAACTGTAGAAGTATTGTAAAGAAAAGAATAGAATTAAGTAATTTAATAGATATATATTTACCAGATATTGTAATAGGAGTTGAATCATGGCTGAGAAATGATATAATGGATGCAGAAATTTTCTCACGGCACTGGAGTGTGTATCGTAGAGATAGGATAGGAAAGGTGGGAGGGGGAGTTTTCATTCTGGTGAAAGAAGAATTTGTAAGCTACGAAAGAGTTAAAGATGAGACACATGAAATTCTAGGTGTAAGGCTCATTTCTAAAGATAATAGGCAACTTGATATATTTGGAGTGTACAGATCGGGAAAGGGTAGCACTGATGCGGATTCGGAATTATTTGATAGGATAGTAAGCTATGTGGGAAACGACATGGAAAGAAATGTGATTGTAGCGGGAAATCTGAATTTGCCAGATGTCAATTGGGAAGGAAATGCGAACGACAGGAAGCATGACCAACAAATGGCAAATAAGTTAATATGGGAAGGACAGCTGATTCAGAAAGTGATGGAACCAACCAGAGGGAAAAATATCCTGGATGTGGTGCTGATAAAACCAGATGAGCTCTATAGGGAAACTGAAGTAATAGATGGTATTAGTGATCATGAAGCTGTTTTTGTGGTAGTTAAAAATAAATGCGATAGAAAGGAAGGTCTTAAAAGTAGGACTGTTAGGCAGTACCATATGGCTGATAAAGCAGGTATGAGGCAGTTTCTAAAAAGTAACTATGATCGGTGGAAAACGGTAAATAAAAATGTAAACAGACTCTGGGATGGGTTTAAAGAAATTGTTGAGGAATGCGAAAACAGGTTTGTACCTTTAAGGGTGGTAAGGAATGGTAAAGACCCACCTTATTATAATAGAGAAATAAAGAGACTAAGAAGGAGGTGCAGACTGGAAAGAAATAGTTAGAAATGGCTGTGGAAGTAAGGAGAAATTGAAGGAACTTACTAGAAAATTGAATCTAGCAAAGAAGGCAGCTAAGGATAACATGATGGCAAGCATAATTGGCAATCATACAAATTTTAGTGAAAAATGGAAGGGTATGTATAGGTATTTTAAGGCAGAAACAGGTTCCAAGAAGGACATTCCAGGAATAATTAATGAACAAGGGGAGTGTGTATGTGAGGATCTTCAAAAGGCAGAAGTATTCAGTCAGCAGTATGTAAAGATTGTTGGTTACAAGGATAATGTCGAGATAGAGGAAGAGACTAAGGCCAAAGAAGTAATAAAATTTACATATGATAACAATGACATTTACAATAAGATACAAAAGTTGAAAACTAGAAAAGCGGCTGGAATTGATCAGATTTCTGGGGATATACTAAAGACAATGGGTTGGAATGTAGTACCATATCTGAAGTACTTATTTGATTATTGTTTGGTCGAAGGAGCTATACCAGATGAATGGAGAGTTGCTATAGTAGCCCCTGTGTATAAAGGAAAGGGTGATAGACATAAAGCTGAAAATTACAGGCCAATAAGTTTGACATGCATTGTATGTAAGCTTTGGGAAGGCATTCTTTCTGATTATATTAGACATGTTTGTGAAATTAATAACTGGTTCGATAGAAGGCAATTCGGTTTTAGGAAAGGTTATTCCACTGAAGCTCAACTTGTAGGATTCCAGCAAGATATAGCAGATATCTTGGATTCTGGAGGTCAAATGGACTGTATCGCGATTGACATGTCTAAAGCATTTGATAGGGTGGATCATGGGAGACTACTGGCAAAAATGAGTGCAATTGGACTAGACAAAAGAGTGACTGAATGGGTTGCTAGATTTCTAGAAAATAGATCTCAGAGAATTAGAGTAGGTGAAGCTTTATCTGACCCTGTAAAAATTAAGAGGGGAATTCCTCAAGGCAGTATTATCGGACCTTTATGTTTTCTTATATATATAAATGATATGAGTAAAGGAGTGGAATCGGAGGTAAGGCTTTTTGCGGATGATGTTATTCTCTATAGAGTGATAAATAAGTTACAAGATTGTGAGCAACTGCAACGTGACCTCGAAAATGTTGTGAGATGGACAGCAGGCAATGGTATGTTGATAAACGGGGCTAAAAGTCAGGTTGTGAGTTTCACAAATAGGAAAAGTCCTCTGAGTTTTAATTACTGTGTTGATGGGGTGAAAGTTCCTTTTGGGGATCATTGTAAGTATTTAGGTGTTAATATAAGGAAAGATCTTCACTGGGGTAATCACATAAATGGGATTGTAAATAAAGGGTACCGATCTCTACACATGGTTATGAGGGTGTTTAGGGGTTGTAGTAAGGATGTAAAGGAGAGTGCATATAAGTCTCTGGTAAGACCCCAACTAGAGTATGGTTCCAGTGTATGGGACCCTCACCAGGATTACCTGATTCAAGAACTGGAAAAAATCCAAAGAAAAGCAGCTCGATTTGTTCTGGGTGATTTCCGACAAAAGAGTAGCGTTACAAAAATGTTGCAATGTTTGGGTTGGGAAGAATTGAGAGAAAGAAGAAGAGCTGCTAGACTAAGTGGTATGTTCCGAGCTGTCAGCGGAGAGATGGCGTGGAATGACATTTGTAGACGAATAGGTTTGAATGGCGTTTATAAAAGTAGGAAAGATCACGATATGAAGATAAAGTTGGAATTCAAGAGGACAAACTGGGGCAAATATTCATTTATAGGAAGGGGAGTTAGGGATTGGAATAACTTACCAAGGGAGATGTTCAATAAATATCCAATTTCTTTGAAATCATTTAGGAAAAGGCTAGGAAAGCAACAGATAGGGAATCTGCCACCTGGGCGACTGCCCTAATTGCAGATCAGTATTGATTGATTGATTGATTGATTGATTGATAAGAGAACCCTTCGCACTTTCTGGACAGTTAATCATTTCTGTAAGCGTACATTCCAAAAATGAAAATTTTCGTCTGTCTTCCGATTTGGACACTGCTTCAAAATGTCGTAAAGTGATTTTCCGGACATCTCCAGAGCCGATCCTGGAAATAATAAAGCGGAATATGTATCATAATCTATATATATATATATATGTTGGATAAATTAAACCTATACGTTTATTTTACTGGTCTATCCACCTCAGCTTTCTTCGCCCCACTTTATTTCTAAATCACATTAATAGAAAAGGGGTGCATATGCGGGACATTTTCCTTGTTGAATATTTCCAGCAACGCTAAATTTTATAATACCACAAGAATTATAGATGAACTCGGCTGAACTCACACTCAAAAGTACTGCAATAGTTTGAATTTATCAAACTTTGAGTCGGTTTGTACACGTTGGTTTCCTTATGTGCCCGTAATCGATAGGAGTCATTAAAATACGTATTATTTACATGTTTAAATGAAGTACATACCTTCTATATTCTCATCCATAGCCCTCGTTATAAAACACTTCTAATCACAATCTCAGAACAAGGAAATAATTTATACTGTTCGTCACATTAGCAAGAGCGGACACGAGCATATCAGACTATGACTCGCTTCCGACTGCTTGTGTGGCAAGATCTTAGGCGTGGGGTTACTACAACTGCTGATAAGTGACGTAATATTTATTGACCTTCGAGGGGATATAATTTGTTACGATATCTGACCAAGTTAATGTTTTCGACTTTTGGCCAGCTTTTTGCGTGATATACTCTTCTGTGGGGCGTTCACCCCTGGTGCGCCGTCTCTCCCCGGTAGTCGGACGACCTCGAATCGGACGGAATGCTCCTTCACCATGCTTTCCAGATGCTCCGCACTGTGGTGCCGGACGATCAGGCCTCCCGGAAGAAAGCTCTCGATGTACATTTGGTACCACGGTAGAGGGGTTGCGCATCATATACAGGACTATGTCCCTTTCCTGGATGCGTCGCATCCCTCCCTGTAGTTCACGAGGAGAACCTGGTTCTCCGGGGTCGCTCTGGTCTCCCGGAACTCAAAGTCATCAGGAGGTCACACCCGTTCCTGTAGGCGTCCCACTCCGTCTCGTCTGGTGTTGACATCCTGGTACTCCTTAAAAAAGCCTGGAAGAGAGCTAGCACTGAAAAGTGCTTCCTGACAAAGCTCGTAGTACGCACAGTAGACAGTGCTCTCTTGGGAGATGTACTAACAAGTACACGTGTCTGACTATTACTTGGAGAGTACATATAGCCTGGCGAGGAGAGTGATTCAGCGGGAAGCGCGTACGTCCTCTCGCTGTGACTGCCAAGCTCGTCCTCTGAGCGCGCGAGTCAACACAGCGCTATCTTATAGCAGAGTATACGTGTGACGTCGCATATTTAGCACATGTTTTCCCCTTACTCTGAAGGCCTATTTCATGATAAATATGTTTCAGATTTTCATTTTTTTCCAGCAGCTAGCCTCCTCCTTTATCTGTCAATTGATGCATTGATACATACATGGCCAGACTATAAATTTTTACCTGGATCTGAGGGCTGGTTCGAGGTCCACTACGCCTACGTGATTACAATTGCGGCCTCAGTCTAGAAGGCCAAGAATAACGGCTGAGAGAATTCGGAATAGACGAAATTAAACCTGAAATGGTGAATTATAGTGGGAAGGCAGGGGTGAAATGGCTTCATAGAGTAATAAGATTAGCATGGAGTGTTAGCAAGGTACCGTCAGATTGGACAAAAGCAGTAATTCCACTTAGCTATAAGCAAGAACACAGGAAGGATTGCAACTCCTCTCGAGGTATCTCATTTATTACCGTACTGTACCAGGCAGAGTATTCACTGGCATCTTGGAAGGGTGCGATCAGTGTTTGAGAGGAAGTTGGATGAAAACCAGTGTGGTTTCAGACCACAGAGGGGCTGTCAGGATTAGATTTTCAGTGTGCGCCAGGTAATTGAAAAATGCTACGAGAGGAATGGTTATATTTGTTTCGTTGATCTAGAGAAAGCATATGACAGGGTCCCGAGGGAAGAGATGTTCGCCATACTGGGGGACTATGGGGTTAACGGTGGATTATTAAAATCAATCAAAGACATTTATGTTGACAAATGCGCTGCAGTGAGAATTGACAGTAGAATGATTACTTGGTTCAAGGTAATTACAGGTAATTACCTTTATTATTCATAGTTTACATGGATCTTCTGCTGAAAGGTATTAAGTTAGGTGAAAATGTGATAAGTAGTCTAATAATGTTAATGTTATTTGTTTTAAATCATCTCCGTACAGGCCATGGAGGCCCTTGGAGGGGCGGAAGGTAAAGGCTTCACTATCCGTAACCTCGGCACTTGATGGGGTTGAGTGGTTAGCTCTACGCCCGGCCGCCTTTGCCCCAGGAATTAACCTGGTACTCATTTTTGGTGTAGGCTGAGTGAACCTCAGGGCCATGTGCACCTCCGGAAGTGGAAATCTCCTTTCTTAAATTTTACGACTACCTGACGGGGATTCGATTCCACGTCCTTCCTGGCGAACCGAGTACGCCTTTACCGCCTCGGCCAGGCAGCCCCTGTTATTTGCTTTACGTCCCACTAACTACTTTAACGGTTTTCGGAGACGCCGAGGTGCCGGAATTTAGTCCCGCAGGAGTTCTTTTACGTGCCAGTAAATCTACCGACACGAGGCTGACGTATCTGAGCACCTTCAAATACCACCGGACTGAGCCAGGATAGAACCTGCCAAGTTGGGGTCAGAAAGCCAGCGCCTCAACCGCCTGAGCCACTCAGACCGGCGATAAGCAGTCTGGCCTATGCTGACGTCTTAACGGTAGATTGTAGATGTTAAATAATCTCGGACCGAGCTCGATAGCTGCAGTCGCTTAAGTGCGGCCAGTATCCAGTATTCGGGAGATAGTAGGTTCGAACCCCACTGTCGGCAGCCCTGAAAATGGTTTTCCGTGGTTTCCCATTTTCACACCAGGCAAATGCTGGGGCTGTACCTTAATTAAGGCCACGGCCGCTTCCTTCCCACTCCTAGCCCTTTCCTGTCCCATCGTCGCCGTAAGACCTATCTGTGTCGGTGCGACGTAAAACAACTAGCAAAATAATAATAATAATAATAATAATAATAATAATAATAATAATAATAATAATAATAATAATCTCGGTGATATATGCGTTCTATACAGACACTACAAGCGTGTTAAAAATTTTCTTTACTTGTACCCGTTGTCGAGGAACGTAAGTCTACGTTAAAGAGTGACTGCTATAGAAATGAAACGTCACCATAGAAAATTAGCGCGAATGAACGCCTTTGATTCTATAATATAGGCTACGTAGAGTTAATTTTATCGACGATTGTTAAGTTTCTATTTAATACGGTAGGAAATTGATCTTTGTTCCCGGCTCCGTGGTGTAGGGGTAGCGTGCCTGTCTCTTAGCCGGGGGTCCCGGGTTCGATTCCCGGCCAGATCAAGTATTTTAACCTGGATCTGATGGCTGGTTCAAGGTCCACTAAGCCTACGTGATTTACAATTGCGGCCTCACTCTAGAAAGCCAAGAATAACGGCCGAGCGGACTCGTCGTGCTGACCATACGTCACCTCGTGATCTGCAGGTCTTCAGGCTGAGCAGCGGTCGCTTGCTAGTGAACTTCGTTTAAAAGGTGTTGTGGGATTGTCTCGCGTCATTAACAAGGAACTAGGCATGGTAGGTTAACGTTTGAATTACAGAGGGCCGGATCAGGGTAAAGAGGATACTTCAGGCACAGAAATGACGCGGTTCTCGCCTACCCACGAAGCAGAGCTGGAGCTATTTATGAAGCTTGATTAACTTTAAGTGCTGGGCAGCTGCTCCAATGACATCACTGATTTGAAGCCTTGACCTCCCTCTCACGGAGCAGATCTAATAGACTACCAATTGTGCGGACCATGGTTCTCACTTGTTAGGAGATGATGCAGTCTTGGTCACAATTATTATAATATAGTGCTGACTGTATGACATATTATAGATAGACTCGAATGAAGTTGTTGAAGGAAATGGAAAGAATAATAATAATAATAATAATAATGGATATACCATTATGGACCAATATACTGTATTCGAAGACGAAGTGATGGAGAACAATGGTAGAGGTCGACTTAAAAAAAAGAAATTGTAGGACATCAACAATAGAATAGAACAATAGAATTAATTACTTGCTTACTTACTTATTTACTTACTTATTTACTCTACAGCCCCTTGGCCTCCCGAACAATCTCCACCCACTCTTCTCTGTTGACTCCTTTGGTTCTCCATCTTCTGACTCCCATCCTTGCCAAATCCTCCTCCACGTTGTCCAACCATCTGATCCTCGGTCTTCCCCTCATACGACGTCCTTGTGGTTTCCCACTGAAGACTGTCTTTACCGTCCCAGTCTGCTACTCTGTTACTATATCTGATTTGTTATACAGCTCTCTGATTTCCTTATTATTCCTGATCGCCAGAGTCCACTGTCCTTTACTGATCCATTTACTTTCCTAAGTATCTTCCTTTCCCACCTCCATAACAACTCCTCACCACCTTTGGTCATAGTCCAAGTCTGCGCACCATACATCACCACAGGTCTCACTATCGTGCGATAACAGTCAGCTTCAGATTCCTACCAAGGCTTTTGCTTCAAATACTTTTCTTAAGCCGTAACTCCTATTACCAGCTGCTATCCTAGCATGTATTTCTTCTCTCATATCATTTCCAGCTACCATTAACCCTAGATTTTTAAAGCTCTTGCAGCGTTCATATTCTTTCCCATTCAAATTCACACATTTTTCTGCTTCATTATGGAATGGCATGGGATGTACGGTATGATTATGATGAAATTAAAGCACAGGGACATGAACACCTTACAAGCGAAGGTTTCGGGCCTCTCGAAGACGACAGTCGTCACGAAAGACAAAGTACGGTATTTCGCCACTACCCGCCGCTCCTAAGTCAAAACACACTGTACCTGCGAATTATAGGATACATTCATACATATTCATTATAGATTTATGCCTTTCAGCGTTCAGTCTGCAAGCCTCTGTGAATTGAATAATCTCTTCCAGAATCGTCCATCTGTAAAAAAAAAAAAAAAAAAAAAAAAAAAAAACCCTCTGTGATCTCATTTAGTTCCATACCTCTTATCTGTAAATCATTAGAAATAGAGTTTACCGAGCTCGATAGCTGCAGTCACTTAAGTGCAGCAAGTATCCAGTAATCGGGAGATAGTGGGTTCGAACCCCACTGTCGGCAGCCCTGAAAATGGTTTTCTTCCCATTTTCACACCAAGCAAATGCTGGGGCTGTACCTTAATTAAGGCCACGGCCGCTTCCTTCCCATTCCTAGGCATCTCCTATCCCATCGTCGCCATAAGACCAATCTGTGTCGGTGCGACGTAAAGCAAATAGCCAAAAAAAAAAAAAAAAAAAAAAGAAACAGAGTTTAACCATTGACGTCTTGGCCTCCCTCTACTTCTCTTACTCTCCATGACCGAGTCCATTATTCTCCTAGGTAACCTCCTCCATTCGCCACATATGACCGAACCACCGAAGTCTGTTTATGCGTACAGCTTCATCCGTCGAGTTCATTCTTAACTTAATTTCCTCATTCCGAGTGCCCACCTGCCATTGTTCCCACCTATTTATATCAGCGATCGCTCATCGCTGTTACTGTACTGGTAACATTCTGGTGGTTCTGCTGCTCTGCTCTGCTCTCAACCGAAGGCCAGTACGCTGACCATTCAGCCAACGAGTCGGACACTGGCAAGATGAGACAAGCCGTAAAAGCAATTACGTTAATACCTGAATGAACATTTCACAAGTAATCCCAAAGATGTTTTTCCGTAATGGTACAGATGATGGTGAATTCTTCGAGGTTAGGTAGTCATGAAAATGAAAATTGGGACGTTAGTATCATCAAATAATGATTTCCCCCTCCATTAAGAATGCCTGTTCCGAAAATTGTATGCAGGTCTCGGGACTTCTGTAAACATGAGTGTGTCGATACTAGATGAAAATCTTTTCGATAAGGAGATTTTTTGTACCTTTTAAACATTTTTTGTGGAAGTCAGTTGTTTATATCGTTGAAGTCACTCAAAATCAGGGGGTCTTACAAATTAAGATTTATGTAGGCCTATACCTGTATTATTTCTGTAAATTTTCGGGAACTTCAAAGCTAACACATGGAGGGAGAAAGAGATAGGAGGTCACATAGGCGTTTCCGCAGGGTTGGAGGACAGATGCACAGTCCCCGTACGCAATACGAACTTAGATTTGTCTGTTAGAATTACTGCAATGGACTGGGTGTCACGACCATAAATCAGCACGAGCCGCCACTGCTGCATGGTGTAGACATGGGTAGTAGATGCAACGTTTTGAACAGCAGTTTCAGTCGTCATTTCCCCTGCGATTCATAGTACCCTATCTGATGTGAATTCATACTCAAATTGGTGTTGGTCGTATTGAACACGATGCCGTTATGGACTGCATTAGCAGAAATTAAGGCTGTAATTTGACATGCAAACTACAGTGTAAGATTATTATTACGAACTAATCATACTAACACTACCGTAGAAGCTATTCTCAACGGATGTGACGTTTGTTATTGGAACCGCTAATGATTAGCGTTCTTTGGTCAGAACCAAGGAGCACTCAGTATACTGGCGATTTAAACCGCGTACTTTCTAACAGTTAGATAATGGTCTAAAGCATGAGACTTTAAAATGGGATTTTGTTTTTTGAAAAATGGAGCGTTCAGTGTACGGTTTAAAGCAGGGCCTCTCAGGGTGCGTGCGCCAAGGCTCTGCACGGCGCAAGGTGCAGGAGACGACTTTACTAGGTTGACCAGAGTGCAAACCCCCACTCCTCTTTCCCTACATCTGTCTCACCCGTTCGGTCTGTCTCCACCTTCTTCACCTTCCCCGTTGTCCGGCTCCATGGCTAAATGGTTAGCTTGCTGGCCTTTGGTCCAGAGGGTCCCGGGTTCGATTCTCGGCCGGGTCGGAGATTTTAACCTTAAATGGTTAACTCCATTGGCTCGGGGACTGGGTGTTTCTGCTGTCCCAAACACCCCTGCAACTCACACACCACACATAACACACAACACGCATTTACCTACACATGACAGATGCCGCCCACCCTCATTGGAGGATCTGCCTTACAAGGGCTGCACTCGACTAGAAACAGCCACACGAAATTAAAATTAAAAACCTTCCCCGCTGATTATTCCCTCACTGCGAAATGTTTATGTGCGGTAAGCGAAGACACTCTGTTGTATGGGACAATGTTACTGGTGTTAAAAACCTTTTCTTTCAGTTTGGTTTGAGCACACAATTTATCTTCTCTAGCTCTTCCTTTTCTTTGCAATCGTACCAGTAATATCTGTAACAAGGGGTCAGGTGAGAGCAATTCTAAGAGCGTTCTTTAAATTACAGAAATACTCGCACGCAATCTAGTTTTTGTACAAGTCAAAACAGAAATAAAGTTTTCACATATGCATGTGGAGTCAAACATACAGATAATCTTAGCTGCTTCCCGATGCAGCTTAGGAAAATCTTCCTTCGACAAATTATCGTAGAATTCGAGCAAAGACTTTGCATTGAAAAATATATCGTTTTGATGATCACGTAATTATTGTCCCACGGATTAAGTATTTGGCTTTATCGTCACGTCTCAGAAAATATACGCAGGTTCCCAGTTCGATTGAAATGGATTTTCGGAAGTCTTTGCTTTCTTCGAAATAGGTTGCTCCATTATTACGTTGCCGTGCGCTTATCTATTTCACTGATAAACAAGCCGCCTAACACCGAACGCTTCGTCGCTCTCAGCACACTACACCATCCGAGTCAAGCCGAGTTTAGCCGAGTGGGACCGATTCACAGTGCACGGAGCCTCTGCACCCCTGTTTGCACGCGTGAGATTTCGGGCGCTTGAGAGCCCATGGTTTTAAAGGGTACGTCATAGGCCCTACACGGAACAAATTGAACAAAAAGGTATTGTTCCGGGTAAAACCGTACATCTGTCGTCTGACAACCCTATGCCGGAAGTAAATAGCTCTACGGATAACTTTTGAAGAGTGTAATTATTTTAAGTCGCTGAAAGCAATGTTCGACATGAATTCGAACGTTTGCAATCTAGTGAAATGAAATGGCATATGGCTTTTAGTGCCGGGAGTGTCCGAGGACAAGTTCGGCTCACCAGGTAAATGTTCTTCACTTGGTCCAGCAACCTATGACGTATTTCAAGAATGACTGTGCCACAGGAGGTATCTTACGATCATATTGGCTGGTTGTAATCCCAAGTATTTCTTATCTCCTATCACTTCATCACATCGCATTGTGATAAAAGTGATAACTCAATGTCGTTAGTAGGCCTTGATACGTATTATGTAATTCGGCCTTGTACAGAAATATTAATGTGATTGTACCTTTGCAGAGTGGATGAAGAAAATACACTCCTACATTCCTTTCTCTTTCCCTTCGCTTCCGGATCACTTGTTTGTTTGTTCGTTCGGACCGCTGTGTTCTGTTGAAGTGAGAGGTTTGGCAACTCATGAAACACGAGCCGGCCAGCAGGCATGGCAACCACAGTGGTTTCACCCACGTTTCCTTGGCATCCATACTCCCTACTTCCTTCTCCCCACCCAGGCAGGCAGTAAACGGAACTCCCTCTAAGAACTGCCAGGACGCATCTTTCAATATGACGACTATAGCTTTCAAACGTGGTTATCTTTTTGTAAATATCTTTAATGTCATAGGTAAATTTCAGTAATTCGCCGGTAGTAATCGCCTCCTCTATTATCCTTATATCCAACTACCTTTACATACTTCTGAATGAATACTTCTGCCCTCTGCAAGTTCTCACATATACCGGGCGAGTTGGCCGTGCGTGTAGAGGCGCGCGGCTGTGAGCTTGCATCCGGGAGATAGTAGGTTCGAATCCCACTATCGGCAGCCCTGAAAATGGTTTTCCGTGGTTTCCCATTTTCACACCAGGCAAATGCTGGGGCTGTACCTTAATTAAGGCCACGGCCGCTTCCTTCCAACTCCTAGGCCTTTCCTATTCCATCGTCGCCATAAGACCTATCTGTGTCGGTGCGACATAAAGCCAGTAGCAAAAAAAAAAAAAAAAAAAAAAAAGTTCTCACATATACACTCCCCTTGTTCAATCAATCAATCAATCAATCAATACTGATCTGCATTTAGGGCAGTCGCCCAGGCGGCAGATTCCCTATTTGTTGTTTTCCTAGCCTTTTCCTAAATGATTTCAAAGAAATTGGAAATTTATTGAACATCTCTCTTGGTAAGTTATTCCAATCCCTAACTCCCCTTCCTAGAAATGAATATTTGCCCCAGTTTGTCCTCTTGAATTCCAACTTTATCTTCATATTGTGAAATTTCCTACTTTTATAAACGCCATTCAAACTTATTCGTCTACTAATGTCATTCCACGCCATCTCTCCGCTGACAGCCCGGAACATACCACTTAGTCGAGCAGCTCTTCTTCTTTCTCTCAATTCTTCCCAACCCAAACATTGCAACATTTTTGTAACGCTACTCTTTTGTCGGAAATCGCCCAGAACAAATCGAGCTGCTTTTCTTTGGATTTTTTCCAGTTCTTGAATCAGGTAATCCTGGTGAGGGTCCCATACACTGGAACCATACTCTAGTTGGGGTCTTACCAGAGACTTATATGCCCTCTCCTTTACATCCTTATTACAACCCCTAAACACTCTCATAACCATGTGCAGAGATCTGTACCCTTTATTTACAATCCCATTTATGTGATTACCCCAATGAAGATCTTTCCTTATATTAACACCTAGGTACTTACAATGATCCCCAACAGGAACTTTCACCCCATCAACGCAGTAATTAAAACTGAGAGGACTTTTCCTACTTGTGAAACTCACAACCTGACTTTTAACCCCGTTTATCAACATACCATTGCCTGCTGTCCATCTCACAACATTTTCGAGGTCACGTAGCAGTTGCTCACAATCTTGTAACTTATTTATCACTCTATAGAGAATAACATCATCCGCAAAAAGCCTTACCTCCGATTCCACTCCTTTACTCATATCATTTATATATATAAGAAAACATAAAGGTCCGATAATTCATTAATTATCCCTGGAATGTCCTTCCTGGAATCTGTTTCTGCCTTAAAGTATCTGTGCATATCCTTCCGTTAATCCCTAAAATCTTTATGGCTGTCAATTATGTTTGCCATCATGGTATTGTTAGCGGTCCACTTGATGGTGGAAAACCCGAGCGAACAATATCGGTGCTTGGCGACGGGACCAATCTTCAGGCGGCGTCTCAGACTCACCATTCATGCATGACCTGGTTTTGACACGTCCTTACGCGTCCATAATGAAATTTTCTGAACACTGTAAAGCGCGATACACGCTCACTCCCCTACACATCCTTCATGCGATGGTAAATGTAGAGTAAGTCGGGGAGAGATGGCGCACATTTTGTAATGATAATGCAGCAAGTCTTCGCCAATATTTCGATTATTTTATTTTTTAGCTAGACGTCATTCCTTATATCTCTCCTCACTGCCTTTCGAAGCAAATGGCCTCATTGTAAGTAGATTAGAGATGGAGATCGTTTATTTTAAAGTGTGTCACCTGCGCCATCTCTCCCGTAGCGTCCGGGTGAGGTGGTGTTATGTACTTTATATGCTAAGAAGGGAAGAAATTAAGAAGTAAACCACCATTACAGGCTTAATACATTTATTTACCTTATTTACATTCACTGTCTATAATTTCTTAGTAATTAATGAATCAATTAATTATTTAAACTTCAAAATTTATCCCTCAGTCCTTTTAGGATAGCCTACGTTTTTTCTTACTCTCTCTCGTCCACAATCATTACACAAGTTCTTATACACTGAACACAATTCATGCAGCCACTTGTTGCAGACGGTGCACTTAATCCAATCGTCCTTCCTTTTTGTCAAATAATAGTTCTTCCAGCACTCCACACACTTGTTGCAATATTCAGATATTGCATTATTTTGCCCATCTTGAATCATTTTAGCTGCTTCATTGGAATGAGGTTTTTCTCCTTTCCTACTCCTTCATGTTGTGAAAGTGGTTGTAATTTTTCTTTGCACTTTGTTCTTTTTTGTTCACTGAGATTTCTCTTTTGTTGGAGATATTACGCTTTAAAGTGGCATTAAAGACATGTACCACAAACTTCGATTAGGCTGTAGCTGCTTCCTCTTCTCCATAATTAGTATAACTTGACACAGAATTAAACAAAATATATATAGGCTATATATATTTTATTAACAAACTGATCGGAGAATTGAAACACATTTTACACATAAATGGAAATTCAAAGAATACCGCGCCATCTCTCCCGGAAACGTAGCGCGCCACCTCACCCGACATTTGGGGAGAGATGGCGCACACCTGCCCCAGGAACTGCGTTGGCCCAACATGGCGTACATCACACCAGCATAGTCGTTGACTAACCTAGTCACCCGCCTGTGGCAATACAAAGTTAATTTAGCTTGAACAGCCCAGTCACTGGGCTTTTACAATAGCATGCCGCAGCAAAACTTTTGAAGGTAGAGAAGACGTACTTACCAGAAATATCCATGTTTTCAGGCGAAATCACTTGCACTATGTGACATCCAATAGATAGGTTTTGTTCTCATGTATACACTGCACACACTGGCCTGTCCTGCGCCATCTCACCCGGTGCGCCATCCCTCTCGGAAACACTATAGGCTTTGTTACTGCCATTTGTCTCTGTAAACCGAAAAACCAACACTGGGCAACTTTGGTCCAAATTATGACAGAACTTCGCTTCCGCACGTACAAACAGTAGGCTTACACTAACACTTTTTGACGATACCAGATTTCTTTCTGAAACACGTAGCCAGCCAGCGACGGATACGCATTGTCATCTTTCTTCGAATAACGACACTCGTACTGAATTCGGTAATTCAGTTGGTCTTCAGTAAATTACGTTTTCTAGGTTAAGTAGGCTAGCTAGGTGTACCTTGTTTCGATTTTAGGTTTAGGAAATATTTTAGGTAATAATATTAACTTTAAAAATATTTGTAAATATCTGTAGGTTCGTTGGTTATACTTACAAAGGCAGATTAACATAACGAATAGTACCGTGACTTCTGCAGCAACTTCTCCGGTATTTCGTATAGATATCCGTTCAAACTATCGCGAAGGTAATAATTTACTACATTAGAAAACACGTTACGCCTGTAAACTTCCATTTAAAAAGAAGTTAGAGATTACACGGTAATAGTTAACGGTCGTTGTATTGTTATTGATTATTGTCGCTCCTCATATTCAAATACTGCATTGTTGGCTACAGTCGTGAACAAAGGGTGTAGTGTAGTCAAGTAAATATAAATAAAAATCAGCTGACCTTGTATTCCATTCATTTGTACTTCTGAGTAGGTAGTTAAAGTATCCGTAATTTATATTTCGCTCCCTCGATCTTTCAGTATTTATGAGCGGTTAGCTAATAATAATAATAAAGTTCATATATCCCAGTAATTGCAGTTCAAGTCCCTGGAGTAGTAGTAGTAGTTTTGATAGAAATATTTGAGAAATTACTCGTATTTTCCAGTAGGCCTAATTAAGGACACTTTTATTCTCCGTCCCGTGGAGTACGGAAAATAATAGTAATCCACCAGCTGTAATAATCACATAACCACATTTCAGTAGAATTGTAGTGAAGATAAGGTATAATATATTAAATAGTATCTTGCCAGTTATATTCGTGTTTTTCTTCGTGTACGGCAATCCTTTCGATACTAAAGCATTTAACCAAACGCAGTGTAGTGTAGTGTAGTGTAGATACATTGTAGTATAGATACAGTACATTTAGATAGTGCCGTATCTTGCCTGCTATATTCGTGTGTTATTTTTCGTGTGTATCTATTAGACCGTAATACTAATAATAACTTGTCTAAGCATTTAGCTTCGTTGGTAATCTTTGAGTACAGTAGTTCTTGCAAATTTCATTTCTGTTGTGCTTAGTTTAGTGACATACGGCACGGCACCGGTATCGTAATTAGGATACGCCTAAAAGTAGTTTAAAATTACTGTAGTGTACTGTACAGTAGTATACGAGTAATATCCTATTAGAATTTAGTGTGATTATTTTATTATTGTAAAATATTTGTGTAGTACTGGTGTAGTAGAGGTATCCGTAGAAACTCTTACTAAAATACTGTTCTTGTAATTAGAATAGGCTTAATTGCAGTTTGGAATTGTGTAGTTCTTGTGTAGGCTATTACTTTCGATATTCAGTAATTAACAGCAGTTTTTATCCTGTCAGGGGTTGTAGGATAAAAAAATAGAACACGACTAAGTAGTATTGTAGTGTTGTCGTATATTAATTACCTTATTGTTGTGTACTATCCCAGACAATATATCCCTCCGTTCATTAATTTTTTGCAAATAAGTTATTTTATTTTTAATTTCATTTCTTCCCCCGTAAAAAATGGCTAAGGAGCGCGAGTGTACTTACTGTGAGTGTGGCGAGGCATTGAGGGGTATGAGGGAGGAGTTGGAAAGTTTGAGGGAGATAATTAGGATTCTCACAGAAGACAGGAAGGAAGATAGGACTCCCTCAAACAATGTACAGGTTACAGTAGGTGTACAAGAGGGAGGGGAAGGAAAGGGAGGAGTTGTAGAAGACAGGTGGTCTGATGTTCTAAGGGGAAGGAGATTGCAGGCTAAGGGCTCTATTCAGGATCAGAATTCAGGACAGGCGCCTGTGCGAAATCGGTACGAGTCACTCCAGGTAGAACAACAGAGGGAAGATGAGGGTCAGGGAACTGTTGCAGAGATGTGTGGAAGGGAAAAGGTAGGAAAGGAAAATGTAGAGTAGAGGATAGGAAAAGACAGGTGGAACAGGGTCATGGGAAGGAGAAAAGGGAGGAGGAAGTAGCTTCTGCAGCTATCAGGAAAGATAGGGCTGACCAGGAGGGGAGGGGATCAAATGAGGTGGGTAGGGTTGAGGCTCTGGTCATGGGGGATTCCATCGTTAGACACGTGGGGAAAGTGTGTGGAGGAAAGGGTACCAGGGTAGAGTGTTATCCAGGAATTAGGTTGAGGCAGATGTTGAGGAAAGTAGAAGAGGGAGGAGGGGAAGGAGAAGGTGGTAGTGTTTCACGTTGGTACCAACAACGTAAGGCAAGCTGATATAAGTACCAACATAGTTGGAGATGTGTGGGATCTGGTAAATGCAGCACGGGTGAAGTTTAAGAAAGCGGATATTGTTATTAGTGGAATACTGTGTAGAAGGGATACTGACTGGAGGGTGATTGGGGATTTAAATGAGACTATGGAGTGGGTATGTGGGAAACTGGGAGTGAAATTTCTAGATCCTAATGGGTGGGTAGGAGATAGGGATCTGCGCTCAGATGGCCTTCATTTAAACCGCAGTGGTACGTATAAGTTAGGAAATTTGTTTGGAAGGGTAATAGGGAGGTACATTCAGGGAAACGGGATGGCCTAGGGAGCGGTGATAAGGGAACAGGGAACTGGAAATCAAGTAGGGATGACATAAAATTGTTAGTGTTGAACTGTAGAAGTATTGTAAGGAAAGGAATAGAATTAAGTAATTTAATAGATATATATTTACCAGATATTGTAATAGGAGTTGAATCATGGCTGAGAAATGATATAATGGATGCAGAAATTTTCTCACGGCACTGGAGTGTGTATCGTAGAGATAGGATAGGAAGGGTGGGAGGGTGAGTGTTCATTCTGGTGAAAGAAGAATTTGTAAGCTACGAGAAAGTTAAAGATGAGACACATGAAATTCTAGGTGTAAGGCTCATTTCTAAAGATAATAGGCAACTTGATATATTTGGGGTGTACAGATCGGGAAAGGGTAGTACTGACGCGGATTCGGAATTATTTGATAGGATAGTCAGCTATGTGGGAAACGACATGGAAAGAAATGTGATTGTAGCGGGAGATCTGAATTTGCCAGATGTAAATTGGGAAGGAAATGCGAACGACAGGAAGCATGACCAACAAATGGCAAATAAGTTAATATGGGAAGGACAGCTGATTCAGAAAGTGATGGAACCAACCAGAGGGAAAAATATCCTGGATGTCGTGCTGATGAAACCAGATGAGCTCTATAGGGAAACTGAAGTAATAGATGGTATTAGTGATCATGAAGCTGTTTTTGTGGTAGTTAAAAATAAGTGTGATAGAAAGGAAGGTCTTAAAAGTAGGACTATTAGGCAGTACCATATGGCTGATAAAGCAGGCATGAGGCAGTTTCTAAAAAGTAACTATGATCGGTGGAAAACGGTAAATAAAAATGTAAACAGACTCTGGGATGGGTTTAAAGAAATTGTTGAGGAATGCGAAAACAGGTTTGTACCATTAAGGGTGGTAAGGAATGGTAAAGACCCGCCTTATTATAATAGAGAAATAAAGAGACTAAGAAGGAGGTGCAGACTGGAAAGAAATAGAGTTAGAAATGGCTGTGGAAGTAAGGAGAAATTGAAGGAACTTACTAGAAAATTGAATCTAGCAAAGAAGGCAGCTAAGGATAACATGATGGCAAGCATAATTGGCAGTCATACGAATTTTAGTGAAAAATGGAAGGGTATGTATAGGTATTTTAAGGCAGAAACAGGTTCCAAGAAGGACATTCCAGGAATAATTAATGAACAAGGGGAGTGTGTATGTGAGGATCTTCAAAAGGCAGAAGTATTCAGTCAGCAGTATGTAAAGATTGTTGGTTACAAGGATAATGTCGAGGTAGAGGGGGAGACTAAGGCCAAAGAAGTAATAAAATTTACATATGATAACAATGACATTTACAATAAGATACAAAAGTTGAAAACTAGAAAAGCGGCTGGAATTGATCAGATTTCTGGGGACATACTAAAGACAATGGGTTGGGATATAGTACCATATCTGAAGTACTTATTTGATTATTGTTTGGTCGGAGGAGCTATACCAGATGAATGGAGAGTTGCTATAGTAGCCCCTGTGTATAAAGGAAAGGGTGATAGACATAAAGCTGAAAATTACAGGCCAGTAAGTTTGACATGCTTTGTATGTAAGCTTGGGAAGGCATTCTTTCTGATTATATTAGACATGTTTGTGAAATTAATAACTTTTTCGATAGTAGGCAATTCGGTTTTAGGAAAGGTTATTCCACTGAAGCTCAACTTGTAGGATTCCAGCAAGGTATAGCAGATATCTTGGATTCTGGAGGTCAAATGGACTGTATCGCGATTGACATGTCTAAAGCATTTGATAGGGTGGATCATGGGAGACTACTGGCAAAAATGATTGCAATTGGACTAGACAAAAGAGTGACTGAATGGGTTGCTATATTTCTAGAAAACAGATCTCAGAGAATTAGAGTAGGTGAAGCTTTATCTGACCCTGTAAAAATTAAGAGGGGAATTCCTCAAGGCAGTATTATCGGACCTTTATGTTTTCTTATATATATAAATGATATGAGTAAAGGAGTGGAATCGGAGCTAAGGCTTTTTGCGGATGATGTTATTCTCTATAGAGTGATAAATAAGTTACAAGATTGTGAGCAACTGCAACGTGACTTCGAAAATGTTGTGAGATGGACAGCAGCCAATGGTATGTTGATAAACGGGGTTAAAAGTCAGGTTGTGAGTTTCACAAATAGGAAAAGTCCTCTCAGTTTTAATTACTGCGTTGATGGGGTGAAAGTTCCTTTTGGGGATCATTGTAAGTATCTGGGTGTTAATATACGGAAAGATCTTCATTGGGGTAATCACATAAATGGGATTGTAAATAAAGGGTACCGATCTCTACACATGGTTATGAGGGTGTTTAGGGGTTGTAGTAAGGATGTAAAGGAGAGTGCATATAAGTCTCTGGTAAGACCCCAACTAGAGTATGGTTCCAGTGTATGGGACCCTCACCAGGATTACCTGATTCAAGAACTGGAAAAAATTCAAAGAAAGGCAGCTCGATTTGTTCTGGGTGATTTCCGACAAAAGAGTAGCGTTACAAAAATGTTGCAATGTTTGGGTTGGGAAGAATTGAGAGAAAGAAGAAGCGCTGCTCGACTAAGTGGTACGTTCCGAGCTGTCAGCGGAGAAATGGCGTGGAATGACATTAGTAGACGAATAAGTTTGAATGGCGTTTATAAAAGTAGGAAAGATCACAATATGAAGATAAAGTTGGAATTCAAGAGGACAAACTGGGGCAAATATTCATTTATAGGAAGGGGAGTTAGGGACTGGAATAACTTACCAAGGGAGATGTTCAATAAATTTCCAATTTCTTTGAAATCATTTAGGAAAAGGCTAGGAAAGCAACAGATAGGGAATCTGCCACCTGGGCGACTGCCCTAAATGCAGATCAGTATTGATTGATTGATTGATTGATTGATTGATTTGAAGTTTCATTTTTATTCGTGTAACCAGGGCTGTATTTTACTTCCCAGCAACAAACACTTCTAAAGACAATCGTAGAATTACAGGAACCGCTACCTACCAGAATTTTTTTAACTTTGCTCGCTACAAAATAGCCTACGCCGCAGAGTACTCCGCTAAATAGAGAATTTTTTGAAGAATACTGGCCTCTTTATAACACGCTCCATGAACATTTCTCACATTACCACGTCAACAACAAGAACTTATTCTGTACACTTTATGTATTCTGTATCTGTTACGTTCATTTTCAGTGTATTTTACTGTGTTTTAGAAAATGTATCCGAGCTGGCTGTATGGTCATCCACAGGCCGAAAGTCATCAATATATATTTTTTAAGGCTGTAGTGGAGGAATATACGCGGGTATATGTTGTATGCGTTCTGCTTAATTTCGTTCAGTAGAATATTACATTCTGACTTTTTACTTACGATATACGTTTTGCTTTCCTTTTATTGATTTCATTTAATTTCGCTATTCTGCCACTGAGTTTTAACATTCCTACGTAAGCATTTCGCTCGTAATAATCATGAACGTTTGTAACATGTGTATCAGTTGTCTCACGCCATCTGTTGACTAATATGCCAACTGATCAATCAATCAATCAATCAATCAATCAATCAATCAATCAATATTGATCTGCATTTAGGGCAGTCCCCCAGGTGGCAGATTCCCTATCTGTTGCTTTCCTAACCTTTTCCTGAATGATTTCAAAGAAATTGGAAATTTATTGAACGTCTCCCTTGGTAAGTTATTCCAATCCCTAACTCCCCTTCCTATAAATGAATATTTGCCCCAGTTTGTCCTCTTGAATTCCAACTTTATCTTCATATTGTGATCTTTCCTACTTTTATAAACGCCACTCAAACTTATTCGTCTACTAATGTCATTCCACGCCATCTCTTCGCTAACAGCTCGAAACATACCACTTAATCGAGCAGCTTTCCTTCTTTCTCTCAATTCTTCCCAACCCAAACTTTGCAACATTTTTGTAACGCTACTCTTTTGTCGGAAATCACCCAGAACAAATCGAGCTGCTTTTCTTTGGGTTTTTTCCAGTTCATGAATCAGGTAATTCTGGTGAGGGTCCCATACACTGGAACCATACTCTAGTTGGGGTCTTACCAGAGACTTATATGCCCTCTCCTTTACATCCTTACTACAACCCTTAAACACCCTCATAACCATGTGCAGAGATCGGTACCCTTTATTTACAATCCCATTTATGTGATTACCACAATGAAGATCTTTCCGTATATTAACACCCAGATACTTACAATGATCCCCAAAAGGATCTTTCACCCCATCAACGCAGTAATTAAAACTGAGAGGACTTTTCCTATTTGTGAAACTCACAACCTGACTTTTAACCCCGTTTATCAACATACCATTGTCTGCTGTCCATCTCACAACATTTTCGAGGTCACGTTGCAGTTGCTCACGATCTTGTAACTTACTTATTACTCTATAGAGAAGAACGTCATCCACAAAAGGACTTACCTCTGTTTCCACTCCTTTACTCATATCATTTATATATATAAGAAAACATAAAGGTCCGATAATACTGCCTTGAGGAATTCCCCTCTTAATTATTACAGGGTCCGATAAAGCTTCACCTACTCTAATTCTCTGAGATGTGTTTTCTAGAAATCTAGCAACCCATTCAGTCACTCTTTTGTCTAGTCCAATTGCACTCATTTTTGCCAGTAATCTCCCATGATCCACCCTATCAAATGCTTTAGACAGGTCAATCGCGATACAGTCCATTTGACCTCCAGAATCCAGGATCTGCTATATCTTGCTGAAATCCTACAAGTTGAGCTTCAGTGGAATAACCTTTCCTAAAACCAAATTGCCTTCTATCGAACCAGTTATTAATTTCACAAGCATGTCTAATATAATCAGAAAGAATGATGTTTGCTTTCGGGCGTATGCCATCGAAATACCTAGTAAGTTGCTATAGAGCTTCCAAAGTTAAGAAAAGACTACAGGCCTTATGAGCTTAACTGCATTCCACTGTTGCCATAGTCTCTCACTCGCCGTAGCTCGAACACTGCTTATGAAGTACAATTACGACATAAAGTTATACATCGCCTGGTGCAGCTGTTGCAAGGTTGTGTAGTAGATGATGATGATGATGATGATGATGATGATGATGATGATGATGATGATGATGATGATGATGATGATGATGATGCCGATTTCTCCAGTCATGAAATTTCGTTTCGCCATTACGTTTCGAAGAATATCGGTCCACTGATGGTATCATTCGAGAGCCGATGACCTTAGATGTTCGGCTCCTTTAAACACCAAGCAAGTATCATTCGAAATAGAGTAAGAGTTTGAAAATGGGATGCGAACTAAATAACAATATGCGTGCCCAGACATGAAATGATTGTGTCTAGTCTTGTTTATTATATCTGAGAAAGTTTCATGATCTTTCTTGATTTGAAGGTGCTCAAATACGACAGCCCCGTGTCGGTAGATTTACTGGCACGTAAAAGAACTCCTGCGGGACTAAATTCCGGCACCTCGGCGTCTCCGAAGACCTTAAAGAGTAGTTAGTGGGACGTAAAACAAATAACATTATTATTATTATGTTGTTGATTTAAGCGAGCGGAGTACTGAGTTTATTAGCCAACAGAAACATTTCACTGTTAAGGTATTACAGCAAATACTGTGTGGTTACAACACAGGAAGCACCGTTAAGGATTGATGGCAGCGAGACATCTATCCCGGTGATGTATTCTACAGCTCAGTTCAGATAAATTTACTCGTAACTGATAACAGATGCAAGGGCTTAAAGTTCATCACAAAATACTATAACTTAAATATTCTTCCGCAACACACAATACAGAATGCCGAATGACCTATTCGTATGAGAACGCGAAAACACACAAGCACATAGAAACAAATACGGTACAGTAAAATGTAAATATAATTTAAAAATAAATCCAACTACTGTACCTACTTACATCATCAGCAATGTAGCAGTGGCGTATACTGAGGGCTACCAAGACTATCGGTGAAGCCCGAACCTTAAATGAGTACGATGGAAATCTTAAGCACATTATAATGTAAGCATCTGACATAAAGTTCCATTTACAAAACTTGAACGCAATGAAATAATACGTCACTCGTATTTCTGAGAGCAGGACTTCGGAGAGTGATATTGCAGCCTAGACGCTGCGTCCTTCTCCCCTCGACTCACCCCACGCGGCTTGCTGCTGAACGGCCGATTGGTGCAGAGACAGAGGGTCAGCTCACCACTGCTAACGAAGGAGAGATAGCTCAGACTCTTTTAAGTTCTCCGGAAGTTTCCGAACTGACACATGTGTTCCTCATCGTACTTCCTCACCTCATACTTCTGACTTATTATATAGATAAGAGTGCTGGTATTTCACTCCCTTTTGCTTCTACATCCTTGTAGGAAGACACTGCAGGGTTGCTGTTATAAGAATAATATAGTTTTCTTTTTTATAGGTAGATCTGCTAAAATGAAATGGATCTTTCAAGTTCAGTGTTCTCTTTGGTTGGTTGGAATCGAACCCGTAATTATGGGTCGGACACCACCACTGATCTACCGAGGAAGCTAATAAACCAGTGAGCGATGGGTACTGCCGCTGGTAGTGCTGTAAAATTCAAAATTGTAATTGAATAATAATAATAATAATAATAATAATAATAATAATAATAATAATAATAATAATAATGAAGTCCATTGTCAAAAAGCAGCATGAATAGATGCCATTAGACGTGAAATGGTGAAGTATAGTGGGAAGGCAGGGTGAAATGGCTTCGTAGAGTAGTAAGATATATATTTTTGCTATTGGCTTTACGTCGCACTGACACAGATAGGTCTTATGGCGACGGTGGGACAGGAAAGGTCTAGGACTGGGAAGGAAGCGGCCGTCACCTTAATTAAGGTAGCCTGGTGTGAAAATGGTAAACCACGGAAAACCATCTTCAGGGCTGCCGACAGTGGAGTTCGAACCCAATATCTCCCGAATACTGCATACTGGCCGCACTTAAGCGACTGCAGCTATCGAGCTCGGTGGTAGTAAGATTAGCATGGAGTGTTGGTAATGTACCTTCACGCTGGACAAAAGCAGTAATTGCACCTATTTATAAGCAAGGGAACAGGAAGGATTGCTACAACTATCGAGGTATCTCATTGATTGGTTCACCAGGCAAAGTATTCACTGGCATCGTGGAAGGTAGGTTGCGATCAGTGGTTGAGAGAAAGTTGGTTGAAAACCAGTATGGTTTCAAACCACAGAAGGGCTGCCAGGATCAGATTTTCAGTATGCGCCAGGTAATCGAAAAATGTTACGAGAGGAATAGTTGTGTTTGTTTCGTAGACCTAGAGAAAGCATATGACAGGGTACCGCGGGAAAAGATGTTCGCCATACTGGGGAACTATGGAATTAAGGGTAGATTATTAAAATCAATCAAAGGCATTTATGTTGACAATTGGGCTGCAGTGAGAATTGGTGGTAGAATGAGTCCTTGGTTCAGGGTACTTGCCGGGGTTAGACAAGGCTGTAATCTTTCACCATTGCTGATTGTAGTTTACGTGGATCATCTGCTGAAATGTATAAAGTGGCAGGGAGAGATTCAGTTAGGTGGAAATGTAGTAAGCAGTCTGGCCTGTTCTGACGACTTGGTCTTAATGGCAGACTGTGCCGAAAGCCTGCAGTCTAATATCTTGGAACTTGAAAATAGGTGCAATGAGTATGGTATGAAAATTAGCCTTTCAAAGACTAAACTGATGTCAGTAGGTAAGAAATTCAACAGAATTCAATGTCAGATTGGTGATACAAAGCTGGAACAGGTAGACAATTTCAAGTATTTAGGTTGTGTGTTCTCCCAGGATGGTAGACTAGTATTTAGTGAGATTGAATCAAGGTGTAGTAAAGCTAATGCAGTGAGCTCGCAATTGCGATAAACAGTGTTCTGCAAGAAGGAAGTCTGCTACCGGACGAAACTATGTTTACATCGGTCTGTTTTCAGACCAACTTTGCTTTACGGGAGCGAATGTTGGGTGGACTCAGGATATTTTATTCATAAGTTAGAAGTAACAGACATAAAAGTAGAGAGAATGATTGCTGGTACAAACAGGTGCGAACAATGGCAGGAGGGTACTCGGAATGAGGAGATAAAGGCTAATTTCGGAATGAACTCGATGGATGAAGCTGTACGCATAAACCGGTTTCGGTGGTGGGGTCATGTAAGGTGAACCTCTATTCTGGAGGTTAAGAGAAGTGGAGGGAGACCAAGACGACGATGGTTAGACTCAGTTTCTAACGATTTAAAGATAAGAGGTATAGAACTAAATGAGGCCACAGCACTAGTTGCAAATAGAGGATTGTGGCGACGTTTAGTAAATTCACATTCACAGAGGCTTGCAGACTGAGCGCTGAAAGGCATAACGGTCTATAATAATAATAATAATAATAATAATAATAATAATAATAATAATAATAATAATAATAATAATAATAATAATTGTGCATGGCATCTGTATAGGCTTGGTGGTGGTCCAATGAGGATGAAATGAAAGGCGAAGACGTTATAAACACCTAGTCCCCAAGCCAGGGGAATTAAGAGTACTAGGGGTTGATTGTGAGAATTGAACCGGGTCCATCGGACAAAAGGTACCGGATAAGCATTCTATCCATTTCGCCACAAAGCCGGACTTTAATTTGTTAAACCTTAGGCTACCATCACTGATCAGAGGTTGACTATTGGCACTACCAGAGATAGTAGCGTAGACAAGATCCGCCGATTGGGGTGAGGGGTCGGGTTTTTATAGTTGAAAAATTATGACAGAACATAATGAAGGTGCTTGTGGGTGTGTGGTGTGCACATGAATGAGTGTCATAAGGACACTCATACAAGTAAATTATATTGATATTCAAATTGTCCGACTCGTTGGCTGAATGGTCAGTGTACTGGCCTTCGGTTCAGAGGGTCCCGGGTTCGATTCCCTGCCGGGTCGGGGATTTTAACCTACATACATACATACATACATACATACATACATTATCACTATAGACTGTTATGCCTTTCAGCGTTCAGTCTGCAAGCCTCTGTGAATTTACTAAACGTCGCCACAATCCTCGATTTGTAACTAGTGTTGTGGCCTCATTTAGTTCTATACCTCTTATCTTTAGATCGTTAGAAACCGAGTCTAAACATCGTCGTCTTGGTCTCCCTCTACTTCTCTTGCGCTCCATAACAGAGTCCATTATTCTCCTAGGTAACCTATCCTCCTCCATTCGCCTCACATGACCCCACCACCGAAGCCGGTTTATGCGTACAGCTTCATCCATCGAGTTCATTCCTAAATTAGCCTTTATCTCCTCATTCCGAGTATCCTCCTGCCATTGTTCCCACCTGTTTGTACCAGCAATCATTCTTGCTACTTTCATGTCTGTTACTTCTAACTTATGAATAAGATATCCTGAGTCCACCCAGCTTTCGCTCCCGTAAAGCAAGGTTGGTCTGAAAACAGACCGATGTAAAGATAGTTTCGTCTGGGAGCCGACTTCCTTCTTACAGAATACTGCTGATCACAACTGCGAGCTCACTGCATTAGCTTTACGACATCTTGATTCAATCTTACTTACTATATTACCACCCTGGGAGAATACACAACCTAAATACTTGAAATTATCGACCTGTTCTAGCTTTGTATCACCAATCTGACATTCAATTCTGTTGAATTTCTTACCTACTGACATCAATTTAGTATTCGAGAGGCTAATTTTCATACCATACTCATTGCACCTATTTTCAAGTTCCAAGATATTACACTCCAGGCTTTTGGCACAATCTGCCATTAAGACTAAGTCGTCAGCATAGGCCAGACTGCTTATTACATTTCCACCTAACTGAATCCCTCCCTGCCATTTTATACCTTTCAGCAGATGATCCATGTAAACTACGAACAGCAAAGGTGAAAGATTACAGCCTTGTCTAACCCCTGTAAGTACCCTGAACCAAGAACTCATTCTACCATCAATTCTTACTGAAGCCCAATTGTCAACATAAATACCTTTGATTGATTTTAATAATCTACCTTTAATTCCATAGTCCCCCAGTATAGCGAACATCTTCTCCCTCGGTACCCTGTCATATGCTTTCTCTAGATCTACGAAACATAAACACAACTGCCTATTCCTCTCGTAGCATTTTTCAATTACCTGGCGCAAACTGAAAATCTGATCCTGACAGCCTCTCTGTGGTCTGAAACCACACTGGGTTTCATCCAACTTCCTCTCAACGACTGATCGCACCCTCCCTTCCAAGATGCCAGTGAATACTTTGGCTGGTATACTAATCAATGAGATACCTCGATAGTTGTTGCAATCCTTCCTGTTCCCTTGCTTATAGATAGGTGCAATTACTGCTTTTGTCCAATCTGAAGGTACCTTCCCAACACTCCATGCTAATTTTACTACTCTATGAAGCCATTTCATCCCTGCCTTCCCACTATACTTCACCATTTCAGGTCTAATTTCATCTATTCCTGCTGCTTTATGACAATGGAGTTTATTTACCATCCTTTCCACTTCCTCTAGCATAATTTCACCAACATCATTTTCCTCCTCCTCATGAACTTGGCCGTTCGCAACACCACAAGGATGATTTCCTTTTACATTGAGAAGATGTTCAAAATATTCCCTCCACCTCTCCAGTGATTCCCTGGGATCTATTATGAGTTCACCTGAATTACTCAAAACACTGTTCATTTCCTTTTTCCCTCCCTTCCTAAGATTCTTTATTACCGTCCAGAAAGGTTTCCCTGCTGCTTGACCTAGCCTTTCCAGGTTGTTACCAAAATCTTCCCATGACTTCTTTTTGGATTCAACAACTATTTGTTTCGCTCTGTTTCTTTCATCTACGTACAAAGCCCTGTCTGCCTCGGCCCTTGTTTGGAGCCATTTCTGATAAGCCTTCTTTTTACGTTTACAATCTGCTCTCACTTCATCATTCCACCAAGATGTTCGCCTTTTCCCATCTTTACACACAGTTGTTCCTAGGCATTCCCTTGCTGTTTCTACTACAGCATCCCTGTATGCCACCCATTCACTTTCTATATCCTGAACCTGCTTAATATCTACTGTTCGAAATTTCTCACTAATCATATCCATGTACTTCTAATTTCCTCGTCCTGGAGATTTTCTACCCTTATTCGTTTGCAGACAGATTTCAGTTTCTCTACCCTAGGCCTAGAGATACTTTGTTCACTACAGATCAGATAGTGGTCTGTATCATCGAAAAATCCGCGGAAAACTCGTACATTCCTAACAGATTTCCTGAATTCGAAGTCTGTTAAGATATAGTCTATTATGGATCTGGTACCCCTAGCCTCCCATGTGTAGCGGTGAATAGCCTTATGCTTGAAGAATGTATTCGTAACAGCTAAACCCACACCAGCAAACGCTTCCCATTCCCATTAGCTTCCATATCTTCCCCACATTTACCAATCACCCTTTCGTATCCTTCAGTTCTATTCCCAACTCTTGCATTGAAATCGCCCATTAGCACTATTCTATCCTTGCTGTTGACCCTGACCACGATGTCACTCATTGCTTCATAAAACTTGTCCACTTCATCCTCATCTGCACCATCACAAGGTGAATACACGGACACAATTCTTGTCCTAATTCCTGCAACTGACAAATCTACCCACATCATTCGCTCATTTATGTGCCTAACAGAAACTATGTTGCGTGCAATGGTATTCCTGATAAAGAGCCCTACCCCAGACTCTGCCCTTCCCTTTCTAACACCCGTCAAGTACACTTTATAATCTGCTATCTCTTCCTCGTTATCTCCCCTTACCCGAATATCACTTACTCCTAGCACATCCAGATGCATCCTCTTTGCTGACTCAGCCAGTTCTACTTTCTTTCTTCCATAAGCCCCATTAATATTGATAACTCCCCATCGAATTCCATTTCGTTCGCCAAGTTGTTTCCAAGGAGTCCCTCGCCTGTCAAATGGGAGTGGGACTCCATTACTCCCATAGGTCCGAGGCTTGCTTAAAGTGTTCTGAGCTCGGTAAATTCATGAAGCAGGATGCTACCCTACTTGCAGATAGTCCAAGTGTGGATCTCTCCTCTAACGGGTTATGGACCACCGGTGAATTGTATAGTCCTAGCCGCCTGAGCACAAGGAGGGCCATGCCTCAGAATATGTCCGAGATGCCCACTCCCATTCCATAGCAACTGGTATCCCGACTCTCAGGACCACTTACTAGGCCACTCAGCCGTTGCCCATGGTTCACGAACTAGGACGTGACTACAGTAATCCACAAACATGAACCATGTGACTTTAACCTTCATTGGTTAATTCCAATGGCCCGGGGGCTGGGTGTTTGTGCTGTCCCCAACATCCCTGCAACTCACACACCACACATAACACTATCCTCCACCACAATAACACGCAATTACCTACACATGGCAGATGCCGCCCACTCTCACCGGAGGGTCTGCCTTACAAGGGCTGCACTCGGTTAGAAATAGCCACACGAAATTTTTAAAAAAATTCAAATTGCAGTATCGATACCTAACAAAATCTTAAATTAAAATAAGAACAAGAACAATATTATCAAAGGGAATATTTTTACGGCGAATGGTATGTTCAGATTACAATCTGAAATCCAACCTTCGAGGCTTTTTTGAGAAAAGAGATTCAAGAGATCTGTTGGTTTTACCATTTTGATTCTGTGAACGTTCAAAAGAGCCAACCCATTGAGTCGACTTTCACTTGTTTATTGTCCGTTTCTGTTTGTTTTCTTTTCTTAAAAAATCCACGGGTGAAGGGGTAGTCCATAGCCCCCCCCCCTGACGACGCCCCTGAGGAGAAGCCAAGGCAGTAGCTTGTGAAGCAGCTGTGGTAACACAGCAGGCTACTCCGTTGGCTATTGCCTGCAGCACAAAACGCTTAAGGCTTGACGTTCAATAAACCAACTATCGAAAAAGGGGTAACTAAGTCTAGTGGTAGCACGTCTTGAACCCAGCATACGCCATTGCAATGTAGAGATTTCAAGGCAGAGGTGGAATGTTCATCCCTTCCACTTACACACTGCTTGAGGAGTCTTCGTCTGAAGAGTCACTGAGGTGGACGATGACGGGTTCGATGTCGTCCCTGAATTTCAAATGCCTTCTATACATCATCTGTGCTCGGTTCGCCCGGAAGGACGTGGGTTCGAATCCCCGTCAGGAAGTCGTAAAATTTAAGAAACGAGATTCCCACTTCCGGAGGTGCATATGGCCCTGAGGTTCACTCAGCCTACACCAAAAATGAGTACCAGGTTAATTCCTGGGGGACCGGGCGAGTTGGCCGTGCGCGTAGAGGCGCGCGGCTGCGAGCTTGCATCCGGGAGATTGTGGGTTCGAGCCCCACTGTCGGCAGCCCTGAAAATGGTTTTCCGTGGTTTCCCATTTTCACACCAGGCAAATGCTGGGGCTGTACCTTAATTAAGGCCACGGCCGCTTCCTTCCAACTCCTAGGCCTTTCCCATCCCATCGTCGCCATAAGACCTATCTGTGTCGGTGCGACGTAAAGCAAGTAGCAAGTAGCAAAAAATTCCTGGGGGCAAAGGCGGCCGGGCGCAGAGCTAACCACTCTACCCCATCACGTGCCGAGGTTAACAATGGCGGAAGCCTTTACCTTCCACTCCTCCAAGGGCCTTCATGGCCTGTACGGAGGTGACTTTGCTTTTTTGTTTTCTATATATCGTCTATACGATACAAACACAGTTCAACCAACACCTCCTAGATAACCTAGGATTTCGAGGTATCGAATGGATCCGTTTGATCGATTTGTAGCTATAGGCGCCGTGCGCGTCGCTCTAGCGGCCGGGCGGAGAACAACACGTGAGGCAGACTACAGACTCGCAGTAGCTGTTCTATTATGGCAGCGTGTAGTCACTCAGATGATAATGGCAGAGAAAAGGAGATCAAGTAAACGCAATTGTTGTGTTGTCAGATGTTCCAGTACTTACGCAAATACGGGAAGTGAAGTACAAGTTTATTGTTTTCCAAAACGAGCGATAGATGTGGACCGAAGGAGGCGATGGATAATACAAGGAGTTAACCGAACGAAGTAAGCAGGCCTACACATACGTACTGCACATGTTTGCAATAAGTTCAGTTGATCCGATTTAATTTAATTTTTAGCACTGATAGATCAGTTTGGCAACCTACGACATACTCAATAATATGTAGTGTACATTTCATCGGAAACAAAAGATCTGGACACCCACTAAGTCCAGCCTATGTTCCGACAATATTTCCAGACGGAAAATTTTCAAGTACAGTTTGCCCAAGTAACATAACCAAGGGTGCATCCGTGGGAACAGATGCATCTGAATTTCATTGTTCAGACGTCATGTTTCCTTGTTGAATAAATGAAAACGACGTAAATACACAAGCATGTATTCCACCTAATTTCGGTCTGGGAGGAGACATTACGAAACATTATAAAATGTGTAGAACGGAAGACGATCATGCAGACATAAAGGGTCCAGGTTTCCAAGGCTGCAGTTCCATAAGGAACAATACACAAATGCGTGATTTAACAGGTGTGAACTTAACGACTTTGCCTTGCGTTATTAATTTCACGTATTTTTACGACCGTGCTTATGCAACTGGCACTGCGTACGAAACATTTCATATTCTGGCCTAGTAAGGAAAGTGTTCAAGAAACAATGTCTCCATAATTTAAAAGAAATTACGGTAACTGTCGAGACATTATTGACTGCACGGAATTTAGGGTTGAATAGCCTCCCCAAGTAGACGAAGAAATTGTATTTCTATTCTCAATACAAGGGTTGCTACACTGCAAAAGTTTTAATTGCAAACACGCCTAATGGTATGATCACTTTAAATCTAAATGTTACGGTGGAAGAGCTAGCGACTCATTCATAACAACCGTCAGTGGTTTACTTTCCTTCAACCTGACGATGAGGTCATGGCTGATAAAGGATTTAGGCATCAGAACTAACTTATCTGGCTGCGGTATCATAATCGTGACACCACCGTTCTTACATGACGGGAGATTAATAAGAGCTGAGGAAGTTGAGAGTACTTACAATATTACGAGTGTTAGAATTCGCGTAGAAAGGTGTATTCAAAGAATCAAAATGTACAATATATTACAGAAATTACCAACAGAACTTTTTCCGCACGTGGATGACATCGTCTATGTGTTGCGTGTTAACGAATTTGCAACCTCATCGAATAACACGAACAACAAATGAACTTCCATAGCATTCTATTGCTTCACTTTCCATTTCACTTCCGTAAGAATGTTCAAAGCAGCCCCCCCCCAATTGGAGATTCATTTACAAATGCGAGAGCTAAAGTATCAAAGTTATGTCGCCTAGTTTTGATCCGATTTGCTTTCGTGCTAGCAGATATTTTTTTTTTTTTTTTTTGAAACCATCGAGGGCTTCCTGATTGAGATAGTGTGTCCAGGGAGATTTTAGTTATATGATCTGTATCAACCTGCACTTTGCTGGTAAAAAACATTTCGTCTCTCACAGTGCGAAAGGTGTATTTGTCTGGCAAGCGCACGTCGTTAGAGACTTGTAAATGTAATAGCTGTGTCACAATTTCCTTACATTCTTCTCTGTCCACATCATTCACTACCCTGTCCATCAATAAGGTGACTACGGCCCTGCACGATTGTTCGATTTCAGTACTTGCTTCTGCTCGATACTTTGTACGAAGACTGCAAGGGATGTGCTTTAAAATATCCTCAGTTAATTCGAAGGGGGGAAGAGATGTCCTCAAAGTCTTTTTACCGAACAGTTCTTCTACGTGTTTGCCTTTTCTATATTTTTCTGTTGACATTGTTATCGACCTCGGTTTTCCCCACTATTGCGGATGGTCTGTTTTGGAGACATCACTTTCATTATTTATATAATACACTACCGCAGCTACGCGTTTGCAAGTTCTTCTGGCGACGGCAGGACAGGAACATTCGCTGGTAGAGACATTACGATTCTGGTCAACCTGAACACCAAATAAAAATGCGTACAACTTAGCAAACATGCATCAATTAATCCTTACTATATAAACTATATAAATAACACTTGCCTACCTCAAGTTTCACGATATAAGGCGGCAATTTGACAGACGTTTGTCGGGTGACTTTTCCTGTGATGTATCCGAAACCATTCGAAACGCCGTTCACGTGGCCACTGACAACAAGGTTTCTTCCTTTATTGCATGATGATTCACTTAGATCCCCGAATTGAATCGCTTTAAGCCCGCAACTTGTTCGAATGTTACACACGTTGTATTGAGACTCTCGCACTGCGCCTCACCTCTTGTTTCAGAACGGGCCACTATGTAGCGCTAGTAGTAGCATTTCGATCTATCTGCACGGTGCCTATAGTGCTACCAATATTCTTATTTTACCAATAAATTTTACTGTATAATATAGGCCTAGTGTCTAAAAAAAGCAGCTACCTAATACATATGACGGTATTCTTATTGCGTAGCTTTGAGTATTTTATAAACACATACAGCATAACATCGTAAGTTGGTCGATCCATCAGAATGTAAATTATTTCATGCGTTGGCAACGCTGTCCTGTAGAGTCTTACACGTTTAGTAATAGATTCTTTGTGGCAGAAAACAACACGTTGAAGAAAGACGGATCTCTAGCTTAAATGGGTAGTTTGGGTCAAGCAAGAAAATCTAGAAACTAAGGTAGGTAGTGGTACTAAGTAGAGTAAGCCACCAGAAGAAGAGCCGTTTATCAATTTGGAAGTTGTCTCTACTGGTAATGATATCAGCGTTGCCAACCTGACAAAATTTCCGTCAAAAGTGACGGAATTTCAACGTACGTGACGGGGAAAATATGGCTTTGACGGACGACGGATTTTCTGACGGAAATATTGACCAATTACCCTTCAGTATGCTCAATAAACTGAAACCCTCCCCCAGAAACAAGATTAAAACCAAGGTGATGAATTCAACTCTCACTGTGTGTGCCACTTTTAAAGCGTATGAAAAACATGTCATTATTTTGCACAACTACGAAAACTTTTCAAGCAAATTGGCAAGTTGGCAGCCTAAACCACCATCCCAACTGCAGAACTAGAGGCAGATGATCAGGATAATGTGGATGGATTACTGTTTTATTCGATGTCTGAAAGTATATAAAGACTTAGGCCCCTTTTAACAACAACAACAGCAATCATCATCATCATCATATTTTTATTTAGGCCTAGAAATACTGGGTAGGTAAACTTATTATTTTCATTTTGACTGTTTTTCGGGTGTTGGTATGGCGGGGAGACAAATTATTAGTTGGCAACACTGAATGATACACAAAGTGGTGGGAGACCTAAGATTCACCGCCGTCTAGCACCACGTGTGACGTCACGCAAAGCCGAACATAGCCGACTCCGCTCCGACCCGAAACAGTTCACTGTAGCACCTGACAGGAGCCAGCGGCTGCGCGCGCACTGGGACTCGCAATTAGTGTACAAGTAATCATTTAAGAAAATACTGAAATATACACTTTCACTGTATTTCGCATGATGACATGAGATCATCCCCAGTAGTCATTATCAAAAGTAACTTGAAGTATATTTTAAAATTCTAAGTTATTTTTTTCTTTTCAGAAATATAAATACAAAGTACAGAATCAATTTTCTATTAAATATCACTTTGTCAGAAACGTAATGTTGAACTTCAGCGGGATAGGAATATATCATAAAATAATTTTATTCAGAACTGTTCTGTTAGTTTTGTGCCTTCAGTCAGAATCCTGGAAAAACTCTCTGTAAATAAAGAATATTTATTCACTGTTACAAAAAGAATATTTTCATGACAGCAAACAATATGTGCAATTCAGTGTAACTTTATTATTGATGTAAAACGAAGATTCGTTTAGATACCAGTATTCAATAAAAAATAACATTGTACAATAAAATACAGTTATTATTCGTGAAGAGCTAGTTATCTCCCTAGAAATAATGTCTTTAGTTAATCTCCGTTTCAACCCAAACCTCGTAATTATCTCTGTTTCTGTTTATATCTCCATAACAGTGAGAAGGTGGTGGTGATTATTAAAAACCAAACCCCAAACCCCATGGCACTACAGCCCTTGAAGCGCCTTGGCCTACCAAGCGACCGCTGCTCATCCCGAAGGCCTGCAGATCCCCTGCTTGTAGTAACAGGCGGCTAAAAGGGGTCCCTGGGGCTTTCAGCTTGGGAGCGTGGGTTGTCGACCACGAGGCCCTTAGCTGAGTCCTGTCATTGTTTCCACTTAGTTGTGCCAAGCTCCACACTTTCATCAGTCCTGTCCAACCTCTCTTGATCAACTCTTGTTCATTTCCGACCCCGGCGGTATTACATCTGCGAATGCTACGGAGTCTCACATTTTCACGCCCTTTGTGACCCTTGTCTTTGTACAACTTTATTATTTACTGAGAACTGATATCTAACCAAATATTCGTTTTACTTTAGCAATAAAATTACACTGAATTTTAAACATATCGAGAAGCCTCCGTAGCTCAGGCGGCAGCACGCCGGCCTCTCACCGCTGGGTTCCGTGGTTCAAATCCCGGCCACTCCATGTGAGATTTGTGCTGGACAAAGCGGAGGCGGGACTGGTTTTTCTCCGAGCACTCCGGTTTTCCCTGTCATTTTTCATTCCAGCAACACTCTCCAATCTCATTTCATTTCATTAATCATTGCCCCAGAGGAGTGCGACAGGCCTCGGCAGCCGGCACAATTCCCATCCTCGCCGCTAGAAGGGGGCTTCATTCATTCCATTGCTGACCCGGTCAAATGACTCGAAACAGGTTTAAACATATCGTTTGCTATCATAAAATGAATAAATATTCTTTATTTACAGAGAGTTTTCCAAGGATTCTGGCTGAAGACACAAAACTAACAGAACAGTTCTGAATAAAATTATGTGATGATAGGCCTATATTTCTATCCCGCTGAAGTTCAGCATTATGTTTCTGACAAAGTGATATTTACAGTAGTATCAAATTTATTGTGTAGGTGTACTTTGTATTTATATTTCTGAAGAACAAACTTTGAATTTTAAAATATACTTCCAGTTATTTTCAACAATTTTCAATAATTATTAAATGATCTCATTTCATCATTTATAAAATGCGTTTCTTAAATTATGACAATGTGAGTCCCATTGCGCGCGCAACCGCTGGCCTCTATTGGGTGCTGGAGTAAGATACTGTTCCGGGTCGGAGCGGAGTCGGCTATGTTCGGCTTTGCGTGACGTCACACGTGGTGCTAGATGGCGGTGAATCTTAGGCCTCCCACAAAGTGGTTAAATGGAAATGGGAAAACGCTGGCCCAAGGCTTGGGTTCTAGCTTAGTGGATTGAATGTAGTACCGTAATTTCCCACAACTATGATCCGACAATACAACTATACAACAATATCCAACAATATACAACAATATCCTTGAAACATTCTATGAGTTAGTGCCATATTCTTGCGCATTTTCGCTACAGTGGATTGGAGAGCTAAGCAACTGCTGCTATCTATGCGTGTACTTCACTACTAGTGGCGCAACGTTGAACGAGCTCAGAGCAGTAAATCTTCCGTTACAGAAGTATGTGTTTTGTATTGTCCTGTGAACTTTGTCTTCTGCTGTTATCCAGGTAAGACCAATGGACAAATATAGCTTTTAGTTTGGGTAACAATGTATTAGTGACGTGATTAATTTCCATTTATTCTTTAAAGCTACTTCAGGTAACTTTCAATTAACATAAAATTAAAAAATTGTAACTTGAAACATAACTATGGTCCAATAAGTTCGTTGGACCATAGTTGTGTGCTTCCCCATATTCCTAACTAGATCCGATTTAAAACAATATAACAGTAATAATACACTTGTATCTGAATTCCAGGTTATTCCTAGCTGCAGTAATGAATTCAAAATACAACAGACGAAAAATTGGGGGGTCGTCCTTATGTCCCATACACTGCTGAAACAATGGAATTATGCTTAAGTGCGATTATGGGAAATAAATTACCGTAACTCAAAGAGAAGTATCAGCCAAATACAACATACCTCGCACTAGGTACTCTAATTCTAAAATTGAAAGCTATACGCAATGACAATGTGCAGTTGCCAGGTCGTACATGTGTATTCACACGAGAGGAAGAAGACTCTTTCGTTGACCATATAGTGAAAATGTGTGACTTTGTTTTCCCAGTTACTGCACTGGACTTGAGATTTATTGTCAAAACATATTTAGATAGCATTGGGTGGAAAGAAGAGATGTTCTCAAATAATATGCCTGGGAAACGCTGGGCGGAATCATTTCTGCATCGCCATAAGAAGACGTTGTCCCACAGATTCGGTAGCAACATAGAAAGGAGCAGAGCGATGGTGAATGAAGAAATTCTTGGAAATTTTTTTGACAATCTTGAGAAAGAAGTTGAAAATGTTCCTCCGGAAAATATATTCAGTTTCGATGAAACTAACCTTGTCGACGATCCGGGAGAAAAGAAAATCTTATGCAGGAGGGGTTGCAAATACCCAGAAATAATAAGGAACTCCACTAAAGCTGCAGTTTCGGTGATGATGTGCGGCAATGCTGCTGGTGAAATGTGTCCGCCATACATCAACTACAAAGCGAAAAAGATGTGGGACACATGGACTGAAGGTGGCCCTGAAGTAGCTCGGTACAATAGAACAAAGAGTGGCTGGTTTGACTGCAACAGTTTTGAAGACTGTTTTTTTTACCGTATTATTTCCACCTCTCAGAAAATTAAGTGGGAAGAAAGTTGTGATTGGAGACAACTTAAGTAGCCACATCAGCGACAAAGTTTTGTGCGCATTTTTAGCCAACAATGTAGCCTTTGTTGCTTTGCCGCCTAATGCAACGCATCTCGTGCAGCCACTTGACGTGGCATACTTCAGGCCAATGAAGGTGGTATGGCGCCAGGTTCTTGATGGATGGAAAAATACTCCACTGGGAACAAGACTTTCAACTATTCCTAAAGATACATTTCCATCATTGTTGAAGGAACTAATTGAGAAATTGAAAGTAAATGGCCCATCAAACTTAAGATCAGGTTTCAGGAAAACAGGTATATTCCCCACTGATCGAATGGAAGTCCTCGGAAGACTACCAAGTACCGGTACAAGACCTGCTTGTAATATTGAAGCTATCAGCAGTTCATTTGTGGAACATCTGAACACCCTGAGGGCAGGAGACAATGTAGCAACTCAGAAGAGAAAGCGCTCCAGAGTGAATGTGGAACCAGGAAAAAGCATTGGACCAGAAGACATTGCGAATGGGAATGGGAATGGGAATGCTGAATCCACAAACAATGGTCCTAACAATGGCTTACTTGCAGCTGGTCCTTCACAGCCACAAACATTCAGGGAGAAGAAAAGAAGACAGGTATGATGCTGTACATATTTATATTATTTATATTTATACTTTGAGAACATTGTTTAGCATGCTTTTGTGAACTAACTTTATTTGTTTGCAGAAACAGCCAAAAAGGAAGCAGCGGCAGCAGCAGCAGCACTGAAGATGAGGATAACGTCCTTCTCGAATTTGACACAGACTCTGATTTCCACCAATCAGAAGAAGAGCAGGAAGTGTTTCCTAAAAAGTGTGATTATGATCCTGCAGTAAACGATTTTGTCATAGTGAATTATGAGGGAGATTACTGGCCTGGTATTGTTTTAAATATATCTGATTCAGGAGCTAAAGTAAGTTGCATGGCTAGGAGTGGTAGGTTGTGGACCTGGCCAAAAGACAAAGATATCCTCAACTATGTACTTTCCGATGTCATCTCTAAAATAAACCCTCCAGTAAAGGTATCCTCCAAACAGGAGTTATATTCTGTGAATGAACTGAGTGCTAAATGGGGTAACTGATAACTTTGTGATTTTCTGCATGTTAATTGTCATTATTGATTCAATAAAACATCATTTAATAAGTACAAGCCATTTTATTGCGAATTTCACAGTAAAATACTAAAAAGAATGCTACAAGTATGAACCATGGTAAGGAATGTGAGTTGGACCATACAACTATGTACCATGATTAAAATTTATTTTTCTTCGTGATTTATAAATATAACTCGAAAGTAACATATATATTATATTCTGATCAACTTTTCTACTTACTGAAATATTTAAAATTATTTTAGCAAATTGTGTATTGCCAACAGTGTAGAAAATTTTAAGAAAGTAATGAAAAATGGACCATAGTTGTAGGAAATTATGGTATGTTTGACTTGATGGCGAGAGGTTGCCAGAAGGAGAGCTGTTTATCAATTTGTATATCATTACCGGTAGAGACAACTTCCAAAGTAGTGAATTGGAAGCGGGGAAAATGCTGGCCAGAGGCGTGGACTGAATGTAGTATGTTTGACTTAATATCGAAAATGGTGAACTTGGATTTATCGGGTATTTCTTCATCTGTGAAAATGTTGCCTCTGGCAAAAACCAAGCATCTTGGCTTCATAGCCTTTGAAACAAAATTATAAACACAGTGAATCAGTGCTGATTCCAAATTTCAATCAATCAAATCAATCAATACTGATCTGCATTTAGGGCAGTCGCCCAGGTGGCAGATTCGTATACGTCATACGTACAACACAAGGAGTAGAGCCACAACAGACAATAGTCACAGTAACGCAATAAGGTCAACAAGATTCTGTAGCAGCAGACAAAGGGATGCTTCTTCCATTCTATAAATCGAAAGAAACATAATCAGATACTCAAAATTTGGATTGAAGCCCCTTTTAACCATAACTTACATCAAAACAATCAACTTCCAACGGAGAGTCTGGTCGCTACAAACAAGAATTAAATATGTCAATACTTCCTCTGATCAAATTGCCAAACTGCAGCAGCAAGCCTCATCAAATCTAGAAGCCATTTTCCAACGAACCCAAAACTTCAATTCTAGATTATCATCATGACTAATCACGCATAATGCAAAATTACAATCTTTTTAAATAACATTATTTAGAGAGCACAATTCTTAACTAAAATTCTCAATACTGAAATGTTACTGTATTCTAGAAACCAACGCACTTCAGAAACTATGGCTCCTATATATTAACATCCAATATTTATATTTATGACTCAAATTTTAATGCCAAATTATAGTTGAATCAATTTTATTTTAACATTGCAAACCATTTTTAGCCAAATTTTCAAATTGTAAAAATTGTGTTTTGGACGTCAATGTGTTTTAGAATTAAGAGTTACTCCATTTTAACATTGCAAATCATATTGTCATAATTTTTAATGTGTATATTATTCTTGTGTTTTAAATATTGTTATCACTGAAATTAGATTTACATTCAATGTAATGAAATTTGTAACAACAATCCAAATATGACAAACCTTGAGGCAATTGTATAGGCTGATGATGCTTGTGAATAAAAGCGAAACATGTCCTGGTAAATTAGTGTTGTAACATTACAACTTAGCAACACAAACTGTAATTTGTATTGAAAAGGTGGATCAAAATAACCAACAAATTGTTAGTATATCACATTCCACTTAGTCGAGCAGCTCTTCTTCTTTCTCTCAATTCCTCCCAACCCAAACTTTGCAACATTTTTGTAACGCTACTCTTTTGTCGGAAATCACCCAGAACAAATCGAGCTGCTTTTCTTTGGATTTTTTCCAGTTCTTGAATCAGGTAATCCTGGTGAGGGTCCCATACACTGGAACCATACTCTAGTTGGGGCCTACCGGGCGAGTTGGCCGTGCGCGTAGAGGCGCGCGGCTGTGAGCTTGCATCCGGGAGATAGTAGGTTCGAATCACACTATCGGCAGCCCTGAAGATGGTTTTCCGTGGTTTCCCATTTTCACACCAGGCAAATGCTGGGGCTGTACCTTAATTAAGGCCACGGCCGCTTCCTTCCAACTCCTAGGCCTTTCCTATCCCATCATCGCCATAAGACCTATCTGTGTCGGTGCGACGTAAAGCGGCGAGCAAAAAAAAAAAAAAAAAGTTGGGGTCTTACCAGAGACTTATATGCCCTCTCCTTTACATCCTTACTACAACCCCTAAACACCCTCATAACCATGTGCAGAGATCTGTACCCTTTATTTACAATCCCATTAATGTGATTACCTCAATGAAGATCTTTCCTTATATTAACACCTAGATACTTACAATGATCCCCAACAGGAACTTTCACCCCATCAACGCAGTAATTAAAACTGAGAGGACTTTTCCTATTTGTGAAACTGCCAACCTGACTTTTAACCCCGTTTATCAACATACCATTGCCTGCTGTCCATCTCACAACATTATCGAGGTCACGTTGCAGTTGCTCACAATCTTGTAACTTATTTATTACTGTATAGAGAATAACATCATCCGCAAAAAGCCTTACCTCCGATTCCACTCCTTTACTCATATCATTTATATATATAAGAAAACATAAAGGTCCGATAATACTGCCTTGAGGAATTACCCTCTTAATTATTACAGGGTCAGATAAAGCTTCACCTACTCTAATTCTCTGAGATCTATTTTCTAGAAATATAGCAACCCATTCAGTCACTCTTTTGTTTAGTCCAGTTGCACTCACTTTTGCCAGTAGTCTCCCATGATCCACCCTATCAAATGCTTTAGACAGATCAATCGCGATACAGTCCATTTGACCTCCAGAATCCAAGATATCTGCTAATCTTGCTGGAATCCTACAAGTTGAGCTTCAGTGGAATAACCTTTCCTAAAACCGAACTGCCTTCTATCGAATCAGTTATTAATTTCACAAACTTGTCTAATATAATCAGAAAGAATGCCTTCCCAAAGCTTACATACAATGCATGTCAAACTTACTGGCCTGTAATTTTCAGCTTTATGTCTATCACCCTTTCCTTTATACACAGGGCTTAGTATAGCAACTCTCCATTCATCTGGTATAGCTCCTCTGACCAAACAACAATCAAATAAGTACTTCAGATATGGTACTATATCCCAACCCATTGTCTTTAGTATGTCCCCAGAAATCTGATCAATTCCAGCCGCTTTTCTAGTTTTCAACTTTTGTATCTTATTGTAAATATAATTGTTGTCATATGTAAATTTTATTACTTCTTTGGCCTTAGTCTCCTCCTCTATCTGGACATTATCCTTGTAACCAACAATCTTTACATACTGCTGACTGAATACTTCTGCCTTGTGAAGGTCCTCACATACACACTCCCCTTGTTCATTAATTATTCCTGGAATGTCCTTCTTGGAACCTGTTTCTGCCTTAAAATACCTATACATACCCTTCCATTTTTCACTAAAATGTGTATGACTGCCAATTATGCTTGCCATCATGTTATCCTTAGCTGCTTTCTTTGCTAGATTCAATTTTCTAGTAAGTTCCTTCAATTTCTCCTTACTTCCACATACATTTCTAACTCTATTTCTTTCCAGTCTGCACCTCCTTCTTAGTCTCTTTATTTCTCTATTATAATAAGGTGGGTCCTTACCATTCCTTACCACCCTTAAAGGTACAAACCTGTTTTTGCATTCCTCAAAAATTTCTTTAAACCCATCCTAGAGTCTGTTTACATTTTTATTTATTTCAGCAGGAATCACAGACAAACAGCATCGAAACAGGGATTTTGAAGCTTAGGGGTGGGAGGGGGAATCCCATACACTGTAATATTGTGTATCTGCTGGGCATACCAGAACTCTGGTCTGTGCTGCTGTCTTGTATGTGCCTCTGTAATGACACCCTCCTTCACTCCCACCATTTGATGTAGGGCCTATACTGCTTTGTGGGAGGAGTTATTGTGTTCTACTGTTTCCGATGTGATTCCAGATCATTAAGGAATTTGTGGTGAGTTATGCTATTTGTGTTATTTCTTCAGCTAAACTAGGGAGTTTAGGAATGATTTTTCACCTAGTTGCATTTTCTTCATATTATCACTGGTATTGAAGCCATAAGATATTGGAGGTTATGCGCTTTGGGTAATACCACATGGTGGTTTTGGGATAAAGCTGTGCAGTGGGTGACCGCACGATATTACGCCACTGCAAGATACAGTTGCTCATGCATGCGATTTGCAGTTACTGTTCTTTTTGATGCAGATGCCATGAACTTACATGAGGAAATCGTAAAGATCCCAGTGATCAGGAAAGAAATTGAAGGCTGCAGTTCAAGCTATCTGATCGAGGCATTCTAGGACAAGCTTTTAATATTCCAGAATCCACTCTCTGTGACCGCTTGAAAAGTGAGTCTATAGAAGCTTTAAATCTAGGCAGAAATCCAGTACGGTATTTAATAAAGAACAGGAAGGTGAATCAGCTGATCACCTGATACTGTTATCAGAACTACATTTCAGTTTGACACCTCTTGAGCTTCGTTGCTTGGCTTATGACTTTGCAGAAGGTCATAGTATAAAGCATCATTTTCATACTGAATCCAAACTTGCAGGCAAGGATTGGCTCCAGTTAATTCTGAAATGTGATTCACAGGTTAGTTGGAGGAAACCGGAAGGTAACGGGCATCTCCGATATTATTATTGTGCTAGATAAATACAAATTTTAGGAAAACAATGTTAATATGGATGAATACGGGCATTTCCACCATGCACAAACCTGGGAGGGTACTAGGACCTAAGGGTCAAAAGGAAGTTGGCTCAGTTATATCATGGGAGAGGGGAAAGAACGTTACTGTAGTCTGCGCAGTAAATGCCTGTTTCTTACAGAATTGTACATGTGACGTGAGATTTATAGACTGTATGTAAATGCCATGGTTCATGGTGTGGGTTACAGTAGTCACATCCTAGTTTGTGAACCATGGGCAACGGCTGAGTGGCCTAGTAAGTGGCCCTGAGAGTCAGAATACCAGTTGCTATGGAATGGGAGTGGCCATCTCGGACATATTCTGGGTCATGGCCCTCTTTGTGCTCAGACAGCTAGGACTACACAATCCACCGTGGTCCCTAAGCCATTCGAGGAGAGTTCCTCACTTGGACTATGTGCAAGTAGGGTAAAGGGTAGCATCCTGTTTCATGAATTTACCGAGCTCAGAATAGTTTAGGCAAGCCTCAGACCTATGGGAGCAATGGAGTCCCACTCCCATTTCACAGGCCAGGGACTACTTGGAAACAACTTGGTGAACGAAATGGAATTCAATGGGGAGCTATCAGTATTAATGGGGCCTATGGAAGAAAGAAAGTAGAACTGCTGAGTCAGCAAAGAGGCTGCATCTGGATGTGCTAGGAGTAAGTGATATTCGGTTAATGGGAGATAATGAGGAAGAGATAGGAGATTATAATGTGTACTTGACGGGTGTTAGAAAGGGAAGGGCAGAGTCTGGGGTAGGGCTCTTTATCAGGAATACCATTGCACGCAACATAGTTTCTGTTAGGTACGTAAATGAGCGAATGATGTGGGTAGATTTGGCAGTTGAAGGAATCAGGACAAGAATTATCTCAGTGTATTCACCATGTGAGGGTGCAGATGAGGATAAAGTTGACAAGTTTTATGAAGCATTGAGTGACATCATAGTCAGGGTCAACAGCAAGGATAGGATAGCGAATGGGCGATTTCAGTGCAAGTGTTGGAAACAGAACTGAAGGATACGGAAGGGTGATAGGTAAATGTGGGGAAGATATGGAAGCTAATGGGAATGGGAAGCGTTTGCTGGACTTCTGTGCTAGTATGGGTTGAGCAGTAACGAATACATTCAAGCATAAGGCTGTTCACTACTACACATGGGAGGCTAGGGGTACCAGATCCATAATAGACTATATCTTAACCGACTTCCAATTCAGGAAGTCTGTTAGTAATGTAGGAGATTTCCGGGGATTTTTCGATGATAAGGACTTGTAAATGTAAAAAGAAAGCTTATCAGAAATGGCTCCAAACAAGGGCTGATGCAGACAGGGAATTGTACGTAGATGAAAGAAACAGAGCAAAACAAATAGTTGTTGAATCCAAAAAGAAGTCGTGGGAAGAGTTTGGTAATAACCTGCAAAAGCTAGGTCAAGCAGCAGGGAAACCTTTCTGGACAGTAATAAGGAATCTTAGGAAGGGGGGGGGAAAGGAAATGAACAGTGTTTTGGGTAATTCAGGTAAACTCACCATTGATCCCAGAGAATCACTGGAGAGGTGGAGGGAATATTTTGAACATCTTCTCAACGTAAAAGGAAATCTTCCTGGTGGTGTTTCGAACAACCAAGCTCATGGGGAGGAGGAAAATTATGTTGGTGAAATTACGCTTGAGGAAGTGGAAAGGATGATAAATGAACTCCATTGTCATAAAGCAGCAGGAATAGATGAAATCAGACCTGAAATGGTGAAGTATAGTGGAAAGGTAGGTATGAAATGGCTTCATAGAGTAGTAAAATTAGCATGGAGTGTTGGTAAGGTACCTTCAGATTGGACAAAAGCAGTAATTGCACCTATCTATAAGCAAGGGAACAGGAAGGATTGCAACAACTATTGAGGTATCTCATTGATTAGTATACCAGGCAAAGTATTCACTAGCATCTTGGAAGGGGGCGTGCGATCAGTCGTTGAGAGGAAGTTGGATGAAAACCTGTGTGGTTTCAGACCACAGAGGGGCTGTCAGGATCAGATTTTCAGTATGCGCCAGGTAATTGAAAAATGCTATTGAGAGGAATAGACAGCTGTGTTTATGTTTCGTAGATCTAGAGAAAGCATATGATAGGGTACCGAGGGAACAGGTGTTCACCATACTGGGAGACTATGGAATTAAAGGTAGATTTTAAAATCAATCAAAGGCATTTATGTTGACAATTGGGCTTCAGTGAGAATTGATGGTAGAATGAGTTCTTGGTTCAGGGTACTTACAGGGGTTAGAAAAGACTGTAATCTTTCACCTTTGCTGTTCGTTATTTACATGGATCATCTGCTGAAAGGTATAAAATGGCAGGGAGGGATTCAGTTAGGTGGAAATGTAATAAGCAGTCTGGCCTATGCTGACGACTTGGTCTTAATGGCAGACTGTGCCGAAAGCCTGCAGTCTAATATCTTGGAACTTGAAAATAGGTGCAATGAGTATGGTATGAAAATTAGCCTTTCGAAGACTAAATTGATGTCAGTAGGTAAGAAATTCAACAGAATTGAATGTCAGATTGGTGATACAAAGCTGGAACAGGGAGATAATTTTAAGTGTTTTGGTTGTGTGTTCTCCCAGGATGGTAATATGGTAAATGAGATTGAATCTAGGTGTAGTAAAGCTAATGCAGTGAGCTCGCAGTTGCGATCAGCAGTGTTCTGTAAAAAGGAAGCCAGCTCCCAGACGAAACTATCTTTACATCGGTCTGTTTTCAGATTAACTTTTCTTTATGGAAGCGAAAGCTGGGTGGACTCAGGATATTTTATTCATAAGTTAGAAGTAACAGACATGAAAGTGGTGAAAATGATTGCTGGTACAAACAGGTGGGAACAATGGCAGCAGGGTACTCAGAATGAGGCGATAAAGGCTAAGTGAGGAATGAACTCGATGGATGAAGCTGTACGCATAAACTGGTTTCGGTGGTGGGGTCATGTGAGACGAATGGAGGAGGATAGGTTACCTAGGAGAATGATGGACTCTGTTATGGAGGTTAAGAGAAGTAGAGGGAGACCAAGACGACGATGGTTAGACTCAGTTTCTAACGATTTAAAGATAAGAGGTATAGAACTAAATGGGGCCACAGCACTAGTTGCAAATAGAGGATTGTGGCGACACTTAGTAAATTCACAGAGGCTTGCAGACTTAATGCCGAAAGGCATAATGGTCTATAATGATAATATATGTATGTATGTAAATGCCTATGGTAACTTTATTCCGCCCTTGATGATTTTTCCTAGGAAGCATATGAATCTCCTATTGCAGAAGAGTGGGGCTTAGTGAAGCATTTTATACATATTTCAAAAATGGATGGATCATTGAAGAACTGTTTCAAAAGGCTCAACACTTCGGTATGCACATGAAGGCATCTGTCGACAATCCAGTACGACTTATACAGACTGAGTTGGTTGTGCGGTTAGGGGCGCGCAGCTGTGAATTTGTTGGTTTGAACCCCATTGTCGGCACCCCTGAAGATGATTTTCCGTGGTTTTCCTTTTTCACACCAGGCATATGCTGGGGCTGTACATTAATTAAGGCCAGAGCAACTCCCTTCCCACTCCTATCCCATTGTCGCTATAAGACCTATCTTTGTCGGTGCAACGTAATGCAATTTAAAAACAAAGACGTACTACTGATATTAGATAACCATGCTAGCCACATTTCATTGAAAATACATCACTATTGCAAGGAAAAGGAAATTGCTATGGTATCCATCCCTCCTCATATTTCCCGCCGTTAGAAGCCACTAACTTCACATGGTCCGTTGAAAAATTGTTTTAATCGAGAATGCAACCTATATTTGAAGACTCATGGGCACAAGAAGATAACTCGCTATGAATTTGCAGAAATGTTCAACAGAGCTGACTCCAAAGCAGTAGCATAGCCAGGGTCGACTGGTGGTGGTGGGGGCAGGGGTGTTATAGTTACAGTATGATGATAGAACATAATGAAGGTTCTTGTGTGTGTGAAGTGTATGCATGCATTATGTGTTATAATATGAACACTGATATAATTGAGTTATGTCGATATTCAGATTGCAGTATGTTAAAATACAGAACAAGAACAATAGGATCACAGTCAACAGTTTAATGAATGGTATGTTCTGACTACAATCTAAAATCCAAATTTCAAGATTTCTTAGATAAAAGATCCAAGAGATCTGTTTGTTTTACAATTATGTTCTGTAAATACTGTATTCAAAAGAGCCAATCCTCTGAGTCGACTTTCACTTGTTTATTGTCAGTTTCTGTTTATTTTCTTTTGTAAAGCCCCAATAAACCCCCCTTGGCTACACTCCTGTCTCAAAGAAACTATGGAGAAAGGAATCTCTGGATTTAGAGCAGCTGGTTGTTACCCGCTGAACCCAGACAAGTTTCTGAACAAGATTTTGTGCCTGCACTCAAAACCACTCCTGATAGAGTTTCTTTTGTTATTGCAAATGCGGTTGAAAATGAAAGTGATGAAGGACTGATCTCAAGGGCTTTAGAAGGCACTCCTTTAAGCACCCTAACGCAGCAGGAGCCAGAACCTGGACCATCACATGAGCTTCATTCCCTCATAGACTCTGATGAAGGAATCACGGTGCTTAAAAGTGTCAGATATCCTTCCTATTCTGCAGAATTTTCCAAAAGCATCCAATAAGTCAGGAAAATGGAAAAAACAGCATTCAGAAATACTGAACAGGAGTCCCATAAAGAAGAAATGACTAGATACAAAGTTGAAGCAAAGGCAGAGCTTGACGGAATTAAGAATAAATTAGACATCTGAAAGAAAATAATTAAGGAAAAGAAATTGTGTCCTAAGCCCAAGAGGAGATGCAGAAGAAAGCTATGTTTGGATGAAACAGAATCTGACAAGTTAGATGAAATTGTTGAAAGGAAATTGTGTGATGACAATGAGGTAGATGAATTTAACCCCATTGATGTCGACGTGTGCTTAGTGGCGAATATGGACAGGATAAGGAGCTGTGGTATCACTGTGTATTATGCTCTTTGTGGTCACATTCGGAATGCAGTGACTGAGACCCGCCTGAAAATTGCACATGTGATTCATGCCTATTTAGTGAGAATAAGAAGAAACAGTAAAATAGTCATGTGGTTTCAACTTATCTTTCTTGTTCAACATTGCTAATTTCCTTACAAGTGCAGATAAATAGACATGCCAATAATAAGTACCAGGAAAATTTCATAAATTATTTTCAAGTGATGTATTATTTTGATAAGTTTTGTTTTTTGAAATTTTTATATATTTTATATTTTTTATATTTTTACTTTTCACAATTATGTCTCATGTGAATATTTCAGTGATTAGAAACATTTTGTCATAAATTCCACACACTGGTACTCTCTTTACTTCTACATGGTATTGCCCCACTCTGTGCGGCTTACCCTATGGGTGGGGATATACGATCTCAAAAGTTTTCCGAACAGCTTGCTATATAGCAAAGAACGACCGTTTTCAGATCTTGAAGACCTTATGCAAGTACAGCAGATAGTGGGGTAAATGTTGGATCCAGTCTTCATTCTCATTGCTCCACAACAAACATTATAAATCACGTTGCCAAGGTAATGAAGCATCAATTGGCTCAATCAATTATTATTGCCAGAGGATCAAAGTTGTGTATCCGTATGAATCAACAAATGTAGGCAAAAATAATACACTTGTGGTATATATAGGAGTGTATATAGGTGGAGAATATCCCAATTATGTGGGGAGTTTTTTTTTTTACTTGATCGAGTACATTCTCAGGATGCCAAGCATTTAGAGTTGTTAAACTGTCTAGAAACAAATGGCCTTCATGAAAAGTACCTCAGAGAAAATTGTGTTGCTATTGTCAATGATGGAGTCGGTGTAATGGTTGGAAAATGTTCAGGAATCATAACAGGGTTGAAATATGAATACCTGCAACTGTTTTCATGTCACTGCCTAAACCATAGGCTAGAAACATTTAAAAACATAGGCTAGAACTTTCTGTGTATGATGCTGTCATTGATGTTAGAGGAATTGATCATTTCAAAGCCTTCATGGACAAACTCTACAGTTTGTACAGCTGTTGCGTGTCAGTCCCTTTCAGTACTTCCTGGAAGGGACTAGCGAGTTACACAACTGGAGAGCTCCCAACCGGTCTGGAGGGCACGATCAACATTTCTGTGTATTGCACTCTTTGTCTGGTTACCCCATGGGAGTTGCAACGAGAATGTTCCCTCTTTAGCCACATCACAAATATTCGAGTGCTCATCACCTTAGCTATAAAAAGGAGGCTAGCCACGAGCAGTCAGTCAGTTTTGGAGTCAGTATGTTAGGGTGAAGGGCGATAGGTGTGTTGGCTGTCACCAGTGTCCCACTGGAGTCTACTGTCCCTGGTAGTGTTGGTTGTCATCAGTGTTCCATCAGAGTCAGAGTAACGTCACATACGCAAGGGAATACTGTAAGTACTGGACTACTGTTTATGGAACTGTGATGCAAGTCGAATTGGAGCTGTGTTAACTGTAGTTGCGCGGAATATTGTAATGCTGGCTAGAACTGTTGCTGTCTAGTTATCCCTGTGGGGGGGGGGGGCGCAGACGAAAATACACCCACGCTATCCCCTGCCTGTCGTAAGAGGCGACTAAAAGGGGCGACCAAGGGATGACTTTATTAGAACCATGAAAATACTTGTGATTAGTACCACCACGCAGGGAATACCATGGGTCGCTATTACTTGCATGTAGTACCACTGTTAGGTACAAAATAGGTTTGTGATTAGTAGCGATAGTGTGTGACTCAGGATGCATTTTACAGTACCTGTGATTTGTACCCCTATATGAGCAACACCATGGTTTTGCCTTGCCTATGCTTAGTACCCACTATGTGAGGAACACCACGGGATAGTGCGGGTCCCTGTGGTTAGTCCACTTATGTGAGAAATGCAATAGGTTTGCGTTGCCTGTATAGGTTTGTGTTGCCTGTAAATAGCGCCGCAGTGTGCGAAACACCATAGGTCTGGGTTACATGTGCGAATTTCATTACCTGTGAATAGTATCATAATGTGTGGAATACCGTGAGTCTACGCTACTTCTGATTAGTACCACAACATGGCAATTAGCATTGTTCTACTTTCCTAGCGATAAGTACCATCATGAGGGGCCGATGACCTGGATTTTGGACCAGTTTCGATTACAAGCATCATCTGGTTTTTTTTTTTTTTTTTTGCTAGTGGCTTTACGTCGCACCGGCACAGATAGGTCTTATGGCGACGATGGGATAGGCCTAGGAGTTGGAAGGAAGCGGCCATGGCCTTATTTAAGGTACAGCCCCAGCATTTGCCTGGTGTTAAAATGGGAAACCACGGAAAACCATTTTCAGGGCTGCCGACAGTGGGGTTCGAACCCACTATCTCCCGGATGCAAACTCACAGCCACGCGCCTCTAACCGCACCGCCAACTTGCCCGGTACTACAACAACAACAACAACAACAAGCATCATTGATTCAGTATTATGCTTTAGAAGCAGTCCCTTGGTCAGTAATACTATTATTTAATGCTAGTTTCTGGGAATGTGGGGCATTGCGGGTCGGATCCACTGATTGTTTTAACTTCATATCCATTCATTCTTCATCCTAACGTGTTCGAATCTGGTCATTGGAGGATTATGGATTTTTAAATTGTCATAACATTTCAACTCATTTTGTGCCATTAGGGGTCGATGACCTAGATGTTAGGCCCCTTTAAACAACAATCATCATCATCATCATCATCATCATCATCATCATCATCACCTGTCTAGTTGTCAGCGTTAAGTAGTGAATTACTGGACTGTCTCTGGAGTCAAACAAAGGAATGGTCATTATATGTTGTGTGGCCAGTAGCCCTATGTTGAAACCTAGCCGCCTGCAAGCAGCTGCTGTGTGGTGCGGGTATACTGAGAAGTGAAAGTAAGGGGAGCCTATCAACCAGGATTATAGCAGTTTCAGGAGATACCAACGAGCCAGAATCCCTGCTGAGAGAAGGGAGCAGAGACTTGTAAATAGCCAGCAATATTAGTCGGTGTGGTCACTCATGGTTGAATAGAATTGTTTGCATGCATTTATTGGGTCATCTTGAAATAAATTAGAGAGCTGTAAAACAGATGGTGTTTTATTCAAAATACAGCCAGTCTCCTAAGAATTCTTCCCATTCATGATCCGGTCGCATGACTGGAAACAGGCTGTGGATTTTTTAAATATAAAAAAGTATACGAGTGATACCAAACTAAAGCAGTGTTCTTTATCTTGACCTGCCTTTTCCTGTTCACCTACAAAACATTAGAGAATCTTAACTTTTGACTTACTCCACCTTCAAACATGATTTTTAGTAGTGAGCATGGAACAGAAGATAATTAATGGCACTGTTCAACTTGTATTGTTTAGGGAATTAAGCATTGATGTTTTTGGCTTATAGAAATTGAGGGTGAATTGGTGGTGTTGCCTCATTTATGGGGATTGACCCTGTACTTAGTGTGTTACTGATAAGCTATATTTATGATGTTTTAATTAAGCGAGCAGTGATTTAGAAGGGAGCAGTCATGGTTTTTATGTTAGTTATCACCTCACCGTACACCTAGAGTTGAAGCGGGGTAACCACTTAAAACTACTTCTAGGATGACCGAGAGTGAGATTTTAACCCTCCTCCCTAGTTGATGATCTTGACGTCAGCCAAACTGAACTCTCCGTACTGAGATGCCTTCTCGTTAAAATTGTCTGAGAGAAAAGCTTTCTTAAAGGAATAGTTCCCTAAAATGAAATAATTCAGAAAATACGAGGGTTGATTCAGAAATCTTGGCAAATATTTTTCCTCTTGTAACAGCTTCAATACAAGAAGTGTACTCAATAAATTTGAAAGTGTACAACAAGGACATTTTAAAAGTGACACCACATGGGGTAGGGATGCAGGAAACTCTAGTAAAGTAAAGATACAAACATGGCATTTTAAAATCATTATTTTGTTTGTTTTATTGTCATGCAGCCTGTATACAATCATTTGTATGTATCGTACAAGCTGTTCATCATCCGTCAGTGTGGTCTCTTACGTTATCCATGGTTCTTTGCAATTGATAAGGAAGACAGAATGATGCACCCATACCCCAGCTTCTGGCAACATTACGAAGTTAATATAACAAACTTTCAAATGTATATATTACATATTTGGCGTTGGCACCTTTTCAGGAAATAAAAAAATTGTTGCTTGACTTCTGAATCAACCATCATATATTGTCCCTTGTAGCTGAGCATTTTAGCTTCCTCATTACAATTTGCCTAAGAAGCTAAATCACCTGATGATCCAAGGGTAGAATTCTGTTGCACCTTTTAAATATGTTGAACTGAATGTGGAAAATTATATAACTTACTTCTTTACTTAGGTATTGAAAATTCAACAAAATTCAGAGAATGCCTCCTCAATGGCTTTGCTTGTAACTGTTTTATATCCCTGTAACTAACCTCACATATTCAAAATATAACAATTGTAATTTATCCAAGGAACGTATATCATTACAGCAAGCTTTAATATATTAAATATATATAGTACCAGTGTTTTTAGTACACTCTGCCCATCAAGGCAGTCTCAGTATGTGGGGGACTCAATGAATGAATGAATGAATGAATGAATGAATGAATGAATGAATGAATGAATAAATAAATAAATAAATACGGGATAATTTCATTACCGAGCAAGTGGCTATGTGATATTGGTCTTGCAGCTGTCGGCTTGCATTGCGAAGATACTGGGTTCGAACCCCACTGTCGGCAACACTGAATATGGTTTTCTGTAATTTCTCCATTCTCACACCAGACAAATGGTGGGGCTGTTCCTTAATTAAGGCCACTGTCAGTTCCTTCCCAGCCTTAGCCCTTTTCTGTCACATCATTGCCACAAGACCTGTCTGTATCTGTGTGATGTAAAAAAAAATTTAAAACAATTTCATTAAAAATTATTGAGAAATACTTTACTTGATTTTTTTTGTCTATTTGGTTTGTTTTCAAGTTTTCACGTTGTAATATGAAACTTTTCTTTCTATTTTAGAGGCTATAGACAATCGAAGTAAGACAATAGAGGAAATTCTTGTTGAGCTGAGGAATGGAACTATACTCTGGAAAGTACGCTCCTTCGACAGCTGGTACCGGAGGAAATATTACCTAGATGACAAAAGTGGGACGATAAGATATGATCCATCCCATAAATTACTGTGCGTTAAAGAAACTCGTGAAAGTAAGTAATTTTGAAATTTATTCATGATTAAGTAAAGGTATCCTTGTGATTGGCTCTCAAATGTGTATAACTTTGTAGCTATATATTAATCAAGATATTAAAAGCCTGTATTGCATGAAAGCATGGAGGATGAACTTACGAACTGTAGGTTTGATTTGTGCTGGTTGGTCCCTTTTCGTTCCTTAATACAGCATGTAACAACAAAGTATGGCCATATTTTCAGAACACATTCCTCACATGAAGAGGCAGAAAGTATGTTACATAGACATGGGTCTCAAAATGCTTTATTTCCATGTTAGAACTTATTTTCTACAACTCTACATAGTACATTCATTGTGGGAAACACACAGGAACAGAATGTACCAGCATACCACATGAAACTCCCTATTACATGAAATGTTCAAAATGCCGGCCGTTAGTATCGATAAGTGCATCAACCTACCATCAAAACAATTCCGGATGTGCTGATCCAATGCAATAGAGGATTGATGCATGCATCAGTGCTAACAGAGGACATTTTGTAAGAAACAGTTTCATGTGGTGTGCTGGTCATGTTCTATCCCTGTGTGTTTCTCATGATTAATGTACTATGTAGAGTTGTAGAAAATGAGTTCTATCATTTCCAGACCCGTGTTCATATAACACATTTTCTTCTTCTGCGTGTGAGGAATATGTCCTGAAAGTTTGGCCGTGCCTGATTGTTATACCATGTATAGACCAATGGGTTCCTTTTCTCCCTTTATGTTTATAGTGTGTTCCAAGACTTTTACCACCTATATTCATCTTCTCTTTTTTGTTGTTGTTGTTGTGTTTTTCCTATCCTACACTTCCCACATCAAGACTGAAGATTTGTCAAGATCTTGTCAAGTGGGTGTTGATGCTCACCCTTGTGATGATGTTGCAAAGCAGAAATGAGCTCGTTGGTGGCTGAAAGCAACTAGATGCAGAAGAACTGGGATTGATGAAGAGAGACCCTATCTATTTGAAATGGCAAGATTTTCCTTGTTCTGTTGCATTTTCATGTTTGTCCTTGTCTCCTCCTATCGCTCCCTCTTCACACATTGTCCTGCTATTGTGTTCGTCCTATTATGTGTTCCTTTTCCTATTTTTATATCTCTCTATGTCTTGAAACTTGGAAAGTTGTTTACCTTGGGTCTCATTACAGCTGTATTGTCTGTGATATGAATTTTAAGTGCTGTTGTGGATATTTCATGTTTGATGTAAATTATTCCTAACATCCTGCTGTAAGTCATCACAGTTGCCTTTATTATTTAAGACTAGGCCTACCTATTTTCTCCCTTGTTCTCAAACACATTGAGGTCGAAGGCCGTACGCTGTATAGGATTAGGATGTCGTGTGATTAGTTTCATGTCCAATTAGCACTAGCAACGAGGCTGCTGGGAAATCGGCCCATGAGGACACGAGGGAACATCAAACAACACATTTACTGTACTAGGAGGTGTTTCATTATGCAACCGACCACCTATTTGAAGATGTTCCCTCCTAGTCTTACTTTCAAGAGCACAACTAGCTGACAAACCACTTTTTAACACTAAGTTCACACGGCCAAAATGAAAGATATATATACTAGTGTAACTCATTTCTTGAATCCCCATTTTACTGAGATTTTAACATAGCACAATAAGAAAAAAATTAACAATTGGCTACTAGATAGTGCATTTATAAAAATCCAAGAAGTGTTCTGAGGCAACACAATTAAATAATCCGGACGAACTTATAGTTCCCCATTCAACAGACAGAGATGTCATTGAAATGAAACAAGACGTTTTATTAGATTTTAAGACAGTAATTTAAGACAATAACTCAAAGAAAATGGTTTCTAGTGATTGTGAATGTACTTTTTTAATCGTTAGTGTAACAAATTAAACAAATTGGATACTAGACTTAAAGACAGTGAATTTATAAAAGTTTGATAAGAGTGGTTTAATTCAACAGATAGTGATATGCTAGTGAAAAGAAACATGGGCGGTTATTAGATTTTAAGAGTCTAATGTATGATAAACTCAAAGAAAGTGGTTCTTAATGATTGTGAATGTACTATTTTAATTGTTAGTGTAAGCAACTGAGGATGATCCATGGATCGAAACTAGTATTGCAATTTAGATGTAAATAAATAAATAAATAAATTAATTAATTTTACAACATATATAGTGTTGATTAGGTGGAAATGTCAGAAAAAACTGTAATTGTGAGTATGGGATGTGTCATTTATTGCAGAGAATGAAGCCCACATGGCGTATTTTCTCTGGTTTTCATCATTGATACTATGAAACAAATGTACTATGTGCATTGATCAGCACTGATGTATAAGATTTGGCTCATATAGTTCAAAAACATAAAAATAAATATAGGTGGTAGCAAACTTCAGCTTCTTTCAAATAGTTTCAGAGCTGCGTTGACTCAACAGTAGTGTGCACATAATGGTGGCCACGCGCAAACGTAGACTGAACAACAGTCATATATACCAAGAGACCAGACCTAAAAGATCACACATAATATTTATGTACTAATTATTACATAGATGTATCTCTTATACAAATAAGTCTGAAAAGCCTAAAATCCAAATACTGGTAAAATCAATATCAGTCATATTTTATTAGTTAAGGTTATACGTTGAACTTTTTAACAAAATGAAAAATCTACTCATTTCAATCTCCGATTTCCATGGTAAGGGATCTGTTAATTGTATTACATTTTTTTTTAGATATGAAGTAGAAAGTATGAACTCGAATATAGTGAAATAAAAAATGTCCTAATTTCAAAACTCGTATTTAATTTAAAATTCCAAAATTACTGAAAAGTAGCCAGTCTGGAAGATTAAATTATATGAAAGTGAGCAAGACCTCAATGTGTTCACTACATAATTTTACAATTTACAGTATATGCAATTTACACTTGCTGAAGAAAACATATATATTTGATTGCACCTAAAAATGGCTAAAGAGATGTTGCAATCAAAAAATATTGTAAGATGCAGTTTTTGCTTTCTTGAAATTATTAAATTTTTGGAAACTGAAAGCTATAGAAATATATACACCAGTTCAGGCAGTCAAAAGTATCTTCCACAGCAATATCATCACAGGTTTAAAATCAGCCGGTGACTTGTAGAGATAGCACTGTTGTGTCTCCTGTTGTTTCATACAAAGAATTGTTTCTTCTTTACAAGAATTTGTTGTGAGAAATGATTCACTATGGAAAAGTTGGTCATATAAGTAGTTGTTCGTTACAGTTTCAGAGAAAAGGTCCAAATAAGTTTTCTATGTTTATTTCTGATGTTTTCTTTACTGAAAAAATACTATAGATTTTTAAAACATATTTCAATAAAATATTAAAAATTGAAAATTTTAATCCTGCAAAGATCCTTTCAACACTACAAAGTCCTGTAAAAAATATCTAAAATGGAACTTAACAAACAAACAAATCACATGGTGCTACAGCCTGACAGATCTTTGCCTATCAAGTGACTGCTGCTCAGCCTGAAGGCCTGCAGATTGAGGTGATGCTTGGCCAGTGCAGAAAATCCTCTCAGCTGTTATTCTTGGCTTTCTACACCGGGACCCCTTTATTACCATTGGATAACTCCTCAATTGTTTGCACGTAGGCTGACTGGACATGAACCAGCAATCAGATCCAGGTAAAAACCCTGAATTTGCTGGGGAATCAAAACCAGGCCTCCGAGTAAGAGGCAGCCTCACTACCCCTAGACTGCAGGGCTGTTTAAATGTAACCTCAGATGACCTAAAAACCTGGGCCATATTTGTGAATTCTTAAATAATATCGCCTGCAGATAACCTTTTCTTGGATAACAACTCTCCTCTTATATCACTGACAGTAATAGCGGTCTTGAGAAACCTCTCTTCATATAGCACTAACAATGAAAATTCGTACAGTATGTAACATGCTTTTTTTTTCCTGCAATTTAAAATATCTCCATCCCCACCACTTACTACTATTGTCAAAAGTTTATGTAAACTGGGACCAAAATAGTGTTCAATCCTTGGACGATACACAGTTATTTAAATATACAAAACAAAAATGGTAAATGTGGTTCAGCATTCCATCCTATAGTTTTTAGACCCACCATTATGACATAATTCATTATAATTATAGTCCCTACACACTGGATTAATATTAAAGGAAATACCGTATTTACGCGAATAACCCCCGCATATGTATTAAAAAATCTGAGGCCCGAAATTGCTGTGCGGATTTTATTTGCGTCAATGTTCGCAACAAGCTCCTGGTTCACGTAGTTTTCGATGTTGGGTGTAACCGCAGGTGGAAGAAAACTGCCCCTATATGTCACATTTAAACGGAAAACAATTCAGACTTTTAATACAAAACTGCCTTTACATTTTTAAGAAGTAGTATTTTACAGAGTAATTTAAATTCTAATTTTCTCGCCGTCACGATAGAACGCGTCTTCTGGAATGTGCAGGGGTAGCTTTCCGCACCTTCACTCGCTTCAGTGTGTCTACAATGTGTTTCATATTTGCTAAGTTTGAGTGAAATAGTAATTTGGTAATTAGGAGAGGATTCTACTGATGCCAGAGAGAAAGAACATGGTTTCTATTCAGCGTTTTAAGGAACGTCACATCATCACTCAACGGGCAGTATGCGGAGAAGCAGAATTCGCGAACACTGGCGATGCCGACAGTTGGCAAAAAAGCGTGGCTCATAATACAATTCGTACTCACCGAACAATGTTGTCAATGCTGATGAAACTGCATTTTTTAAATGCCGAGATCAACAGACTTATGGTTTTAAAGGAGATGGGGTCAATATACTGTGTTGCAATGCAGACGGAAGTGAAAGACATCCTCCCCTTGTAATAGGAATGGTCAATAAGCCACGATGTTTCAGTGCAAGTACAGGGCATCTAAAACTTCAAACATTGGAGGAATCCAAAAAGTATGGCGCTTGCACAGGGAAGCCAGCATAATTTGCCCTCGTCTTTGAATATTGTTTTTATTTTTTCGTTGCATGAGATTATGTTTGCCAGTGATTTTTCCAAATGCTTTATTTGAAGAACATATTATTGGTACACTTTATCTTGGTGCATTTGTGTGCGGGGGTGAGGAGTAAGGAGGGAGCTGTCCCGGAGCCGACAGTGCTGCCAACTGAATGAAAATGAAATCTGAATTGAATCGAGAATATGATCGATCGATATGAAGTTTCTAAACCGTTATTATCTTAAGCCAACAACTATGTCACATACACATTATATAACATTTCTCGTTGCGAATCTTGTTCCTAGCATGAATTCTATAGTTTGGCTTTGCTGTGTAAACAACAACGGTACTAGTACGTAAAGTGTATGCCAGATGTCCCACAACGATGTTTAAGAGATTCATAGTTTGTGTTTCAAAGGTTGCCAGTACGAATCTCGAAGATTGCCGAGGTCGACCAATTCAGCACTAGGGTGTAAATGCACCAAGATAAAGTGTGCCAATAATAATTTCACCTTGTTGGTTACATTTTGGAAATAGTCCTTTTCCATGGCATTTGAAAGGTTTCTTTCTTTTTTTTTTGCTAGTTGTTTTACGTCGCACCAACACAGATAGGTCTTACGGCGACATTCGGATAGGAAAGGGCTAGGAGTGGGAAGGAAGTGGCCATGGCCTTAATTAAGGTACAGCCCCAGCATTTGCGTGGTGTGAAAATGGGAAACCACGGAAAACCATTTTCAGGGTTGCCGACAGTGGGGTTCGAACCTACTATCTCCCGAATACTGGATACTGGCCGTAATTAAGCGACTGCAGCTATCGAGCTCGGTTTTTGAAAGGTTTAAACTGTGAATCAATATTAATTACTTGCAGTAACGGGTCTTAGAATATTTTGTGATGCGGCAAGGGTTGGCATTTCTGAATTACAAATTGGCGGTTAATTCAAAATCATGTAATTCAAAGTCACATTTTTGCGTCCCTACGACTTCGAATTAACGAGGTTTTACTGTATTGCAAAACTAACAAACGAGTTCGCAGGTGTGTCTGTTGAAAGTGTTTACATTGCACGTAAAGAATTATCCAGCACTGGTCGTGTTAATATCTGAGTAAAAAGAGACCGCATGTGAGATGTGTTTTAGACGTGGAGTGTGATGAATTTGTAAGTAATTTGGGAGAGGATTCTAGTGATGCCAGAAAGAAAGAATCTTCCGATCTACAGCAAATCAAGCCTATTAAAAGTTCAGATTAATGAAATATCTGTCACTTAAGAAGGCCTACTTGCTAATTTTCATGGCAAATATATTTTATAGCAGGTATAATGCATTTTTATCATCTCAGATATGTTCAAGCAAAGTAGCTATATCCGTCATGTTCATATTTGCGTAAATACGACGTGGAGCTCGAGTAGTGATATGAAATGTTTGTTTATGCCTATGTTACTCTTTTGATGGAAGGACTTTTAGTTCATTTCATTTTTAAAAAAGGGTTCTTCCTAAAATTAGGGTGCGGAGATTATTTGGCGGAGGGGATTATTTGCATAAATACGGTATGTGTTTCAAATCCTTGTCCAGTTTCTCCATGGGGTCAGATGTGAAGGGAAATGAATCTTTATAGTGAATTTTTATGGCTGGATTCCCCTCCTGAAGTCAGCCTTATTAGAGGAGTTAATGAGATGAAATGAATAACGTGATGTATGTTGGTAGGATGGGAGAGGGTGAAATCCAGTGCTGGCACATAGCCTACTCCTATCAAATAGCACCAAGTGGTCTGCTCAAAACTTAACTTTCCCATCCGACAGATGAATCACCATCAACAGTCATATGCCCACACTCCGTATGAATACTGCGGAGAGGTTTAGAATTTAATCCAGGCTTTTGGCAAGCAATTTAATGAATAGAAATTGTACACCACATCTCCTGTCCTGCCGGCCAACATTCTGATGATGGAATTTTTTCGACCAGCGGGACTCAAACCAGGTAACCACGGTGTCAGACCATAGAGACTTGGTGCCTTAACGATTATGGGCACCAGGCGGGCTGTTAACATTAAAAACGGACATAAAATGTAAAAAATTAGTCTTGCTACCCATATCTATATAATGGCATACAGGCTCCACAAAAAGGCCCATGGGCGACCTGCACTTGTGAGGATGGAGACTCTACCTAGGATGAAATCTAATGTTGAAGACGACACAAATACCCAGTCCTCGAGCCAGAGGAATTAACCAATGACGGTTAAAATACCCAGCACAGCCGGGAGTTGAACCTGGAACATCTTGGATGAAAGGCCAGCATGTTAGCCAGTTAACCGCAGAACCTGACTGCTACCTATGGCTATATCCATTTTTATTTTTGGAAAAATGAGAATAAAGTAGAGAGGACCGGTTTTTGCCCTCCCTGGCTGCATCTAGATAAGGGATGGTATTGATGATGATGATGATGATGATGATGATGATGATGATGATGATGATGATGATGGAACTGATTTTACTACTGGACCACTCTGAAGAAATTTTCACTTCCATCTGTTTTTCTCTTCCTAAACTTGTAAAGTCTTGGCACACCTTGCAACCTAGCATTATATTTTTCGCATAAAGACACTCATTTCTCTGGAAGAAGTCATTTTTTGAGTTAATGTTAAATATTCGGGCCCATCATGGTCATAATGATTTCCCTCTTGAACTGCAGTAAATGTGTCTTTTTTTTTTTTTTTTTTTGCAAGCTGCTCTACATCGTACCGACACAGATAGGTCTTATGGCGATGATGGGATAGGAAAGGGCTAAGAGTGGAAAGGAAGCGTCCGTGGCCTTAATTAAGGTACAGCCCCAGCATTTGCCTGGTGTGAAAATGGGAAACCAGGGAAAACCATCTTCAGGGCTGCCGACAGTGGGGTTCGAACCCACTATCTCCCGAATACTGGATACTGGTAGCACTTAAGCGACTGCAGCTATCGAGCTCGGTCAGTAAATCTGTTGGGACTTGGAACATTTTCTTCATAGTCACTGAATTTCCTGTTATGTATGTTGAGGAGATACTTCAAAAGAATCGTCATGCTTTCTGTTTAGTTATTTTATTCATTTCACTTCTCTAACTTGTGAACCACGTGCACCTGTTGCTCCGAATAAATAACTATGAACTCTCTTGCCTCGGCTGCACAAAACAAGTGTTTTACGCTTATTTAAAAACAAAGAAATCAGTTAAAACAAAAAACCCTGCATGTTGGTATTAACGGTACTAATTGCAATACGGATACCATTAGATTGTCCTTTATAAGAACAGTTTCTTTGCTTCAGATTGAAAATAACAACACCCTACTCTATTGTATTCCAGTAGCCACAAATGTGGAAGGACAAGAATGAACAAGACTAAGATTATCTCTTTCTTTTTCTCTAACTCCGAACTGACGATACAAAATGGTTAATAGGACAATAATGATAAGTCTAGAATGGCAGTTTACAGAAGCTTTAATCATGTGCTATTTTTTTTTTTTTTTGCTAGGGGTTTTACGTCGCACCGACACAGATAGGTCTTATGGCGACGATGGGATAGGAATGGCCTAGGAGTTGGAAGGAAGCGGCCGTGGCCTTAATTAAGGTACAGCCCCAGCATTTGCCTGGTGTGAAAATGGGAAACCACGGAAAACCATCTTCAGGGCTGCCGATAGTGGGATTCGAACCTACTATCTCCCAGATGCAAGCTCACAGCCGCGCGCCTCTACGCGCATGGCCAACTCGCCCGGTCTTTAATCATGTGCTCGTACGCATTATATGAATAGAAATGTAATCAAAGCGGACAAACAAGCTTAATACTAAGCCATAAGTGAGAACATCATAGGAAATGTGATAAGATTAGTCCAAATAATATCCAATTCATTTTTTATTTCGAGCAAAAAGTGCTGGTATTGAGTACTGTTGCTTACCGCCACAAAAAATCACTGGATAGTACTATATATCAGTGTACATTTCTTTGTTAGATTTCATGTTATCTGAACTGACTGAAAGGTTCATATTACATAAAAGCACAGTTCAGATCCTTCAGTATTGGTCCCAATATTTTGTGTAGGGCATTCATGGGAGAAGATTTCAGAAGCAGTGATATTTTATAAGAGTGATTTACTAAGTTCAGTTTCTGTAAATAAAGCTAAGTTTGAAATCTGGAAAACAGAATGTGAATTTGTTACATTCGCAAGCTTCCCTTCAACTATTATTGAGAGTAATAATTACTACACTGAAAAATCACTGATCTTGTGTCCTCCTTGTCAGTATTAATAAAATAATATTGAATTCATACTAATCAATCTGTCATACATGTTTTGAGAGCCACATTCATTCTCTTCATAGGTGACCAAAAGTTCACCAAATAATTTGCAGACTTGATTCAGTTACATACGAACAATATACTATGAAACAAGTTATAAATAAAGTACAAGAATTGTCAATCCATTGAATCTGCACATTGCCAGGACTTGTCAGTTTCATAACAGCATAAATTGAACACTTGTATATGTAGATGGAACTAAAAATTGAAATCACGAAATCACTTTTATTTCCAAGGAAACATTTGAAGTACTGATATTAAAAATATTGCTAAAAATATGCCCAGTTAATACTGTATATATGCCTATGCAGTCAAGGATATTGCTGTTCAAGTATTTTATATAAATCAGCACATTTTGGGATTGCAGGAATATGTCCTTGAATAGTGTGTTGCATTGCAGATCTATCAGATAAATCTGGAAGCAATGGAAACATTCTCAACCAAAAGCAAGAAAGTTGTGATAAATGAATAAGAATCATTCTTGTGCCCTTCCAAGTGTTGAAACCTCTTCGAAAACAGGCTGACTGAAAGTCTGGTAAGGCAACTGTGCTGCTGTCCTGCGGTCCTGCGGCCAGCCTGCTAACTTTTCACTCTACTTTGCCCCTCAACACCTAGCCACCACTGCACTTCGTGCGCAAGGCAGGAGTGTGCCGAAGTGCTGTTTGGCCAGCCTTGCTCTACATCGTACAGTGACATTATGCTAATACTTAGCCCTTATTTCAGTCTGTTACTAATGTCAAAAATAGACATTATCTTATTGTGGTAGCAAATTCCTAACCTCCATTATACCTGCCTTCTGTCCTCTCATTGTATGTAGAAATTAGCCCAGTTAGAAGAGTGTTTTGATTCTGTTTTGTTGCTTTGTACTTGGAATAATTAGAAATTTATTTTGAGATAATTTTAAAATCACCACACTTTGTCTATTTCAGTTGTTGTAGATGATATTGTTGATGTACGAAAAGGCTGGAAGACAGACATTTTCAATAAGATTGAAAGAAGGGTTGAAAAGAGGCGGATTAAGTTTCCTACACGGCCTCCTGCTGTCATTGAGGATTGTTGTTTCTCTGTGATTTATGGGATGAAAAAGCAAAGTTTAGATTTGGTGGCACCAAATCCAAAGATGGCTGATATGTGGGTGCATGGCTTACGTCACCTTGTAACAGTCCTTAAGAGTCTTCAACAGGAGGAACGGTTTAAAAGGTTTGTTTTCTTTTGATTTGATTTGTTTTCTCTTAAAATTGGGAGAGTTAGTAATTTTATTTTTTCATTATAAAGTCAACTTAAAATTATCCATTGTATATGTTATGCAGCATTACGAGGAACCTCTCCCACTCTGAGGTCTGGAAAGCATAATATTGTTGATAATGTTGAAGGTACCATGCAATATTAGCTGCTAATGGCAAGCCTTATCCACAGGAGAATGATGGAAAGCTAAGCTTTGGGTGGGGCAAAACAGGAACTGCCTCTGCGTAGGAAGATTTGTGGGAGATGTGAATTACATTACACTAATAGGTCATACGAGGTCATGTCCGACTCCTTGGCTGAACTGTCAGTGTAGTTGCCTTTAGTCTAGAGGTCTCCGGGTTTGATTCCCAGTCAAGTTGGAAATTTTTACCATAAATGGTTAATTCCCCTGGTTTGGGGACTGAGTGTTTGCACTTTCCCCAATATCCCTACAACTCTCTCACCACAGACAACACTATCCCCCACCACAATAACACACAGTTTCCTGAACACGGCAGATGCCACCCGCCCTTATTGGAGGGTCTGCCTTACAAGGGCTGCACCAGGCTATCAATAGCCACACAAAATTTAAAAAATCAGAGGTCATAGAATGATAAGACTTTTAACTTGTACAAATAATAATAATAATAATAATAATAATAATAATAATAATAATAATAATAATAATAATAATAATAATAATAATAATAATAATAATAATAATAATAATAATAATAATAATAATAATAATAATAATAATAATAATAATAATAATAATAATAATAATAATAATAATAATAATAATAATAATAATAATAATAATAATAATAATAATAATAATAATAATAATAATAATAATAATAATAATAATAATAATAATAATAATAATAATAATAATAATAATAATAATAATAATAATAATAATAATAATAATAATAATAATAATAATAATAATAATAATAATAATAATAATAATAATAATAATAATAATAATAATAATAATAATAATAATAATAATAATAATAATAATAATAATAATAATAATAATAATAATAATAATAATAATAATAATAATAATAATAATAATAATAATAATAATAATAATAATAATAATAATAATAATAATAATAATAATAATAATAATAATAATAATAATAATAATAATAATAATAATAATAATAATAATAATAATAATAATAATAATAATAATAATATGGCCTCAGCTAACTTGTAAAGTGAAGGCATTTTAATTTGACTGCTTGTGAATTTTGGTGTTCCATTTTACTCTAGGCCTATTTTATACCAGAGTAAACTGAATCTCTCTTGAACGGCATCTATGGCCGAGTTTTTTATTAATTTTGTCGGATAAACATTAAATGTGTCACCAGAGATCTTTTACATGGAGTGTCAAATGGACTTCTTTCTGCCCGTCAAAAATCAGACTACCTCTGCAGTGTTTGAACCTGCTATCTTGGGATACGGAGGCCGACACACTACCACTGATCCACAGAGGGAGCCTTTTAACACCCTCCATCAGCTGTATCTAAATAAATAAATAAATAAATAAATAAATAGTGAATGAGGAACAAATCCCTGTGATTAAGCACAAAGCTTCACTCACTCTGAATTGAAAGTGATCTAAACACTGCTGAAAAACACAACTTGAATAACTACGCTTTACAAATATGGTGATCCAGAATACTTTACCACATCAAAGAAATTCACTTTTAATTTAGATAGAGTGAACTTTTGTAAATAGTGTAGGGAATCGTTCTTCATTTGCTGCTGATGATACAAGTTAAAAATATTTAATATTTAATATTTTTTGTGACCTCTGACAATGACCTATTTCTGAAATGTAACTCATATCGAACAAGTGGCTGTGCAGTTTGGGTCGCATTGCTACCAGCTTGCATTCGGGTGATAGTGGGTTCAAACCCCACTGTCGGCAGCCCTGAAGATGGTTTTCTGTGATTTCCCATGGTCGATTCTTTCCCACTCCTAGCCCTTTCCTATCCCATCGTCACCATAAGACCTATCTCTGTCAATGCAATGTAAAGCGGATTGTAGTAGGCTGTAACAAAATAAATAGGTAGTTTCTTATTGCCCTATCTATCTGTCAATTGTTGTACTGTGGACTAGCTTTTCTATTAGTAGTTAAAATATTGTGCATACATACACTGACTGACAGAGCAAATGCAACACCAAGAAGGAGTGGTCAGAACTTTATGCCAATTGCAGGGTAGACTGACGTCACTGAGGTATGCTCATGATGTGAAATGCGCCGCTGTGCTGCGCACGTAGCGAACGATAAATGGGACACGGCGTTGGCGAATGGCCCACTTCGTACCGTGATTTCTCAGCTGACAGTCATTGTAGAACGTGTTGTCGTATGCCACAGGACACGTGTATAGCTAAGAATGCCAGGCCACCGTCAACGGAGGCATTTCCAGCAGACAGACGACTTTACGAGGGGTATGGTGATCGGGCTGAGAAGGGCAGGTTGGTCGCTTCGTCAATTCGCAGCCGATACCCATAGGGATGTGTCCACGGTGCAGCGCCTGTGGCGAAGATGGTTGGCGCAGGGACATGTGGCACGTGCGAGGGGTCCAGGCGCAGCCCGAGTGACGTCAGCACGCGAGGATCGGCGCATCCACCGCCAAGCGGTGGCAGCCCCGCACGTCACGTCAACCGCCATTCTTCAGCATGTGCAAGACACCTTGGCTGTTCCAATATCGACCAGAACAATTTCCCGTCGATTGGTTGAAGGAGGCCTGCACTCCCGGCGTCCGCTCAGAAGACTACCATTGACTCCACAGCATAGACGTGCACGCCTGGCATGGTGCCGGGCTAGAGCGACTTGGATGAGGGAATGGCGGAACCTCGTGTTCTCCGATGAGTCACGCTTCTGTTCTGTCAGTGATAGTCACTGCAGACGAGTGTGGCGTCGGCGTGGAGAAAGGTCAAATCCGGCAGTAACTGTGGAGCGCCCTACCGCTAGACAACGCGGCATCATCGTTTGGGGCGCTATTGCGTATGATTCCACGTCACCTCTAGTGCGTATTCAAGGCACGTTAAATGGCCACCGCTACGTGCAGCATGTGCTGCGGCCGGTGGCACTCCCGTACCTTCAGGGGCTGCCCAATGCTCTGTTTCAGCAGGATAATGCCCGCCCACACACTGCTCGCATCTCCCAACAGGCTCTACGAGGTGTACAGATGCTTCCGTGGCCAGCGTACTCTCCGGATCTCTCACCAATCGAACACGTGTGGGATCTCATTGGACGCCGTTTGCAAACTCTGCCCCAGCCTCGTACGGACGACCAACTGTGGCAAATGGTTGACAGAGAATGGAGAACCATCCCTCAGGACACCATCCGCACTCTTATTGACTCTGTACCTCGACGTGTTTCTGCGTGCATCGCCGCTCGCGGTGGTCCTACATCCTACTGAGTCGATGCCGTGCGCATTGTGTAACCTGCATATCGGTTTGAAATAAACATCAATTATTCGTCCGTGCCGTCTCTGTTTTTTCCCCAACTTTCATCCCTTTCGAACCACTCCTTCTTGGTGTTGCATTTGCTCTGTCAGTCAGTGTATTAGACATTGTATGGCCCTTTCAGCAATATCGCCAAAATCATAATTTCCCGCCCTTGAAGTGGGATAGTTTCCACATGAGACTGTAATATTTGTACTGTACTCCATCAGGGAATCTTTTTGGTATGCCTACTGCTCACTACACTTGTTTCTCATTAAAACAGATGTATTTATATTCAGATATTGATATTCCCTGTGCTTTCCTGTCAATCTGAGCTTTGCTTAGTCAGACTGGTAAATGAGAAATTAAATGTCAGTTTCTGTGGTTAGCGGAGCTGGATTTAGAATTTAGAAGCCCCTGGGGCTGAAACCCACCTCCAGCTATTCTGGCAGATTCGTGTTGTATAAAAATCCCATTAATTTTTTAAACTCAAGGAATAGCTTAAATTTAATGGCTGTTAATTATCTCCAGTTGGTAACCAATAACTCACAATGTTAACAATTTAAGGTGGATTGTTTTGAAATGTCAGTGCTAAAATAAGGAGATGATAACAGAAGGAAAGAAAGAAAAAATGGGGTAACCTTAATTTTTTATTGTATTTCTTAAATTTTAGTATGGCCCGATTTTTTTTCATTCATAGAGCTGAGAGGAGATCCTATCTTGTGCTAACCTTTTCATATCTACATACCCCCCCGTGGATGGGGGATGCAGACGAAGAATACACCCACGATATCCCCTGCCTGTCGTAAGAGGCGACTAAAAGGGGTGACCAAGGGATGATCAAATTAGAACCATGAGACTACTTGTAATTAGTACCATTACGCAGGGAACACCATGGGTAACTTTTACTTGTGCGTAGTATCACTATGTTAGATACAAAATAGGTTTGTGATAAGTAGCGACAGTGTATGGCACAGGATGCATTTTACAGTATTTGTGATTCGTACCCCTATATGAGCAACACCATGGGATGAGCGACACCACGGTTCTGCCTTGCCTATGCTTAGTACCCACTATGTGAGGAACACCATGGGATAGTGCGAGTCCCTGTGGTTAGTCCACTTATGCGAGGAATACCATAGGTTTGCGTTGCCTGTGAATAGCGCCGCAGTGTGTGAAACACCAAAGGTCCGTGTTATATACGCGAATTTCATTACCTGTGAGTAGTACCATAATGTGTGGAATACCGCGCGTCTACGCTACTTTTGATTAGTACCGCAACATGACAAATAGCATGGTTCTATTTTCCTAGCGATAAGTACCATTATGAGGGGCCGATGACCTGGATTTTGGACCCATTTCGACTACAAGCATTATCGATTCGGTATTGTGCTTTAGAAGCAGTCCCTTGGACAGTAATACTATTGTTTAACGCTAGTTTCTGGGAATGTGGGGCATTGCGGGTCGGATCCACCGATTGTTTTAATTCCATATCCATCCATTCATTCTTCGTCCTCACGTTTTCAAATTCTGGTCAGTGGAGGATTATGGATTTTTAAATTGTCATAACATTTCACCTCATTTCTTACCATTAGGGGCCGATGATCTAGATGATAGGCCCTTTTAAACAACAAGCATCATTATTATTATCATCATCATCATCATCATTTCTACATAGCTGCTGCATCCTACATCTGCTCTAATCTGCTTGTCATATTCATACCTTGGTCTACTCCTACTGTTCTTACCACCTACACTTCCCTCAAAAACCAGCTGCACAAGTCCTGGATGTCTTAAGATGTGTCCCATCATTCTATCTTTTCTTCTGGTCAAATTTAGCCAAATCGATCTCCTCTCACCAATTGGATTCAGTATCTTTTCATTAGTGATTTGATCTATCCATCTCACCTTCAGCATTCTTCTGTAACACCACATTTCAAAAGCTTCTATCCTCTTTCTTTCTGAGCTATTTATCGTCCATGTCTCACTTCCATACAATGCCACGCTTCAGACGAAAGTCTTCAAAAACATCTTTCTAATTCCTCTATTAATGTTCGAAGTGAGCAAATTTCTTTTTTAAGAAAGGCCTTCTTTGCTTGCACTAGTCTGGATTTTATGTCATCCTTACTTGTGCCATCATTAATTATTTTACTCCCCAAGTAAAAATTCATCTACTTCCTTTAAGACTTAATTTCCTAATCTAATATTTCCTGCATCACATAACTTCATTCAACTGCACTCCATTGCTTTTGTTTTGGACTTATTTATTTTCATCTTGTACTCCTTACCCAGGACTCTGTCCAAACCATTCAGCAATTTCTCCAGATCTTCTGCAGTCTCAGATAAAATAACAATATCATCATCTAATCTCAGGGTTTTAATTTCCTCTCCTTGGATTGTGATTTCCTTCCCAAATTCCTCTCTGATTTCCTTTAGTGCCTGTTCTATTTAAACATCGAAAAAGAGGGGGGGACAAACTGCAAACTTGCCTCACTCCTTTCTGGATTGCTGCTTCTTTTTAAAAGCCTGTGATTCTTACCACTGCAGACTGACTTTTATACAGACTGTAGATGATTCTTCATTCTCTGATCCCAATCACCTTCAGAATCTCAAATAGCTTTGTCCAATCATCATTATCAAATGCCTTTTCAAATTCTACGAACGCCATGTATGTAGGCTTGTCCTCCTTAATTCGATCCTCTAGGATCAGACATAAAGTCAGGATTGCTTCATGTGTTCCTACATTTCTTCTGAAGCCAAATTGATCTTCTCCCAACTCAGTTTCAACTTGTCTGTACATTCTTCTGTAAATAATACGTGGTAAAATTTTGCAGGGGTGAGATACTAAACTAATGGTGTGGTAGTTTTCACACTTGTCAGCATCGTCTTTCTTGGGAATAGGTATAACATCATTCTGCTGAAAATCAAGATGGCACTTCTCCTGTCTCTCCTGTCTTACACACTAAATAGAATAACCTTGCCACGCTGGTTTCTCCTAAAGCAGTCAGTAATTCAGAGGGAATGTCATCAATTCCAGGTACCTTGTTCTTATTTAGGTCTCTCAAAGCTCTGTCAAATTCTGACCTCGAAATTGGGTCTCCCATTTCATCAGCGTCAACAGCCTCTTCTTGTTCCAGAACCACACCATCTACATCTTTACCTTGATACAGCTGTTGGATATGTTCATGCCATCTTTCTGCCTTGTCTTCTTTCCGTAGAAGTGGTTTTCCATCTGAGCTCTTAATATTCATACACCTAGTTTTACTTTCTCCAAAGGTTTCATTGATTTTCCTGTATGCAGAATCTACCTTTCCTAGGACCATACAACCTTCACTATCCTTGCACTTCTCCTTTAGCCATTCTTCCTTAGCTGTCCTGCACGTCCTGTCCACTTCATTCTTTAATCGCCTGTATTCCTTTCTGCCCTCTTAATTATTTTGCTTTCTTGTAATTTCTTCGTTCATCAATCAAGTCGAGTATCTCCTGACTTATCCATTGATTCTTGGTTGATCTTTCCTTTCTTCCTAATATTTCTTCAGCAGCTTTAGAGACCTCATTCTTTACGATTGTCCATTCTTCCTCTACTGTGTTTCCTTCAGCCTTTTCATTTAGTTTTCGTGCGACATGTTCCTCAAAATAGTCCTCACACTCTTTTCTTTCAACTTGTCTAGATCCCATCTTTTTGCATTCCTTCCTTTCTTCAATTTCTTCAACTTCAGGTGGCATTTCATGACCAGCAAGTTGTGGTCAAAGTCTACTTCTGCTCCTGGGAAAGTTTTTTTTTCTAATTGCTTAACGTCACACCGATACAGATAGGTCTAATGGCGACGATGGGATAAGGAAGGCCTAGGAGTGGGAAGGAAGTGACCGTGGCCTTAATTAAGGTACAGCCCCAGCATTTGCCTGGTCTGAAAATGGGAAACCACGGAAAACCATCGTCAGGTCTGCCAACAGTGGGATTCGAACCCACTATCTCCCGGATGCAAGCTCACAGCTGCACGACTCTACCCACATAGCCAACTCACCCGGTTGAGAAAGTTTTGCAATCCAACACCTGGTTTCTGAATCTTTGCCTAATCATGATGAAGTCTATTTGATACCGTACGTTCCAGTGTCTCATCCACGTATACAGCCATTGTTTGTGGTGTTTGAACCAAGTATTAGCAAGGACTAAATTATGATTGGTGCAGAATTGAACCAGCTGACTTCCTCTCTCATTCCTTTGTCCCAGTCCGAATTCTCATACTGTATTACCTCCTCTTCCTTGACCTACCTCTGCATTCCAGTCTCCCATCACAATTGGATTCTCGTCACCTTTTACATATTGTATTAAATCTTTTATTTCTTCATCTACTCTTTTGATTTCTTCAGCATAACTAGTATGCATATAGACCTGCACTATTGTGGTGGGCATTGGTTTGGTGTCTTGTCTTGACGACAATAATTCTTTCACTATGTTGGTCGTAGTAGTTTTCCTGCTGCCCCATTTTCTTATTCATTATCAAACCAACTCCTGCATTTCCCCTGTTTGATTTTGTGTTGATAATTCTGTAGTCACCTGACAAAAAATCCTGCTCTTCCTGCCAATGTACTTCACTTATACCACTACATCTAACTTTAGTCTGTCTATCTATCTCCCTTTTCAGATTCTCTAACCTACCACAATGATTCAAACTTTTTACATTCCATGCTCTGACTCGCAGACTGTCATTCTCCATCTTGCTGATGATTGCCCCCACCTGGAGATCCGAATGGGGGACTATTTTACCTCCGGAATATTTTACCCAGGAGGAAGCCGTCATCAGTACTTCATTCATACAGAGAGAGCTGCATGTCTTCAGGAGTTAGTTACGGCTGTAGTTTCCCGTTGCTTTAAGCCATGTAGAAGTATCAACACAGCTAAGCCAAATTGAGTATTATTACAAGGCCATATCAGTCAATCATCCAGACTGCCACTCTTGCAACTTCTGAAAGGCTGCTACTCCCCTTCCATGAACCATGCGTTAGAGTGGTTTCTCGACAGATACCCATCTGGTAGGGTTGAACCTGTGGCACAGCTATCTGCTTCATTGGGACATGCAAGCCTCCCCACCACGGCAAGATCCCATGGTTCACAGGTGAGGGACAGAGACTATGCCAGAGATGAAAACATGTAAAATTCTGGGATTGTGGTGCTGAGAAAGATGTGTGCGCATCTAAAGAATGTATGCTGGACTGAGTAGCTCAGACGGTAGAGAGCTGGCCTTCTGAGCCCATCTTGGCAGGTTTGATCCTGGCTCAGTCCATTGGTATTTGAAGGTGTTCAAATACGTCACCTCGTGTCGGTAGATTTACTGTACCTCAAGTAGCATGGGCATTAGCTGTGAGAGGCCAGCAAGGGAGACCCTGAAGGGTGCTCTCCCTCCGTGCTATTTATTTTTAAAGAAAATATCGCTGTCTCCATACTTATCAATCAGGGACACATATTGCACATTCTTTTATGCGTCTCTTAAATGTTATCCACCTAAGTGTAAACCACTCGTCACTATCTTAAGCCAGTAGAAAATTATTGGAGTTAAGAAACTTAGGTGGGCCGCTCTGTATAATGTTATTGACTTTTACGTCCCACTAACTACTTTCGTAGCTTTTGAAGACTCCAAAGATTTTCCTGTAGGAGTTCTTGCATGTAACATGGGGCTCTTATATTTGAGCACCTTCAAATACCACTGAACTGAGCCAGGATCAAACTCATCAGTCTGAAGTCGGAAGAGCAGTACTCTACAGTCTGAGCCACTTAGCTCAGCATAAATGTGCCATCTCCACATTGAAGAAAATGGCAGAGATATCTAGGTCCCTCTAACGTATCAACTATAAATTATTTTCTGGGATTACTTGATGTTCAGACCATATTGATGGTGTTCTGGCAAAAGGTCATAAACCACATTTTTTGAAAATTTGTTTTTTTTTATTACTTATTTCAGTCGATTTCCGTCTTATGCATGTACTGACAAAAGGTTGTATGCCACAAATAACCAAAAATTTATTTTATTAGGGTTTAAAATTGAGTTGTATCCAACGAGTGGTCAGGTCTGAAACAGGCAAAAGGTCGTAACCCATTACCTCATGGAATACACCTACTTGAGGAGGAACCTCACACCTAATTGTAACTGGCAAAATGTAACTGGCAAAATGTCATAACCCATTACCTCGTGGAATACGCCTACCTGAGAAGGGACATCATACGGACTTGCAACTGGCAAAAGGTTGTAACCCACGACAGTAGTTTGATAAGTAATTCTGCTATTTTGAGAATGGAAAAGAACAGAGTAAACGATGTAACAACACAGCAGAATTTTAATTTAACATAAATTTGTAAAAAAGACTAATTATAATATTTTTGAACTAATTGCTTAAAATAGTGTTATTAAGAAAATGTTACTGTGATTCAACATTGGCACTCTTATTCAATAATGACAACAGCAATAGTTCAGCACTTCAGTGTTGTTCTGTGTTATGGTAGCAAACTCACATAACTTTTTCATTCTTCTCCACTGGTGGTATTGAAGTATATGACAAGATTTATCTTCAAAGCATCAGGCGCAGAAGACCTCCGATTATCACTTAACACATTCTTATAAGAAGAGAAGCTCTGTTCTACGTCACAAGACGTTATTGGTGCATAATTAATATTACATCACTGCTGTTGAGTATGCACTCATCTTGAAATGTACTGGTACCTTCTCCTCTAAGAACATCATTTATCTTGCCACACACAGCGAAAACCGTCACTTCAATTAAGCATGTTTTGAAGTTTCCGTTTTACACTGATGCTAAGTGTTCCATATGATTGTTGTGCTGAAAGTTCAATATTTCTCACTATTTCAATACTTGAATGAATTTCTAAGCTAGTAGCCTCTAAACGAGTAGTTGCACTTGATATAATTCCAAAGTTCAGCTTAATATATGCCAGACTTTCTGACAAACTGTTGGAAAATAATTCCAGCACAATCTTGATAGAAGAGACAGAACATTCCACTTGTATTAACTACAGATGTGATACGGAAACGCAGTTTAGTGAATACTAGTTCTCATTCGGAAAGTTGACGATTTTTCACAGGTACATCTGTCGCCAAACTGCCGAAATGACATTTCTGTGAAAATAGCTCAAAATATGACCTTATGACAAAAAATAGCCGAAATATGCATTTCTGTGACAAATAAAAATCACTTAATTGTGACGATAATCACCTGATTTGTACCAAAATCCAATCGGGCAAGAAAATAGAGACAAAGAAAAAATATGACTTTTCCTAAACATTTGAGCCCTAGTTATTATTATTATTATTATTATTATTATTATTATTATTATTATTATTATTATTATTATTATTATTATTATTATTATTATTATTATTATTATTATTATTCAAGAATTTAGAATTCAAGATCTAGTGCACTTCTTTTCTTCAAATAAACATGTCGGTAAATTAATTCCAGAAGTGGTTAAGTTGATAAATATCACGTCAGTTATACCTGTTTCTGCATGTACATCTGAAAGTTCTGTTTCCACCCTGTGAAGGGGAAACTTACCTGTGCAGCACCATGATACTAGGACACTTGAATTACAATGCAGTCATGCATGTCCATAACTTTTTATTTTATTTTTACAATTGGCTTAACGTTGCACCAACACAGTTAGGTCTTATGGCGACGATGGGATAGGGAAGGCCTAGGAGTGGAAAGAAAGCGGCCGTGGCCTTAATTAAGGTACAGCCCCAGCATTTGCCTTGTGTGAAAATGGGAAACCACAGAAAACAATCTTCAAGGCTACCGACAGTGGGGCTCGAACCCACTATCTCTCTGATGCAAGCTCAAAGCCAACAGCTAACTCACCTGGTATGTCCATAATTAAGAAACAAAATGTAAATGGAACCTCAAAACTGCGGTTAACATTTTCATCAAACGATAGACTGTTTGTAGGAACACTTTCGTTATGGTTGAGAATTGGATATTCCACAAAGATTTTAAATTTTGTACCAAAGACTTAATGACTTCTAGTTTCTCATTCATTTTTAAACTAACAATAAGCATCAAATTTGAGGCAATTTACATTTTTTTTTTTTTAACTTAGTTTGGTAGTATTCTGAGTGAAAATTATACTATTACGTATTTTACCCTAAGATTTTAGAGAGGCAATTCATATTTCTTTAGCTTCCATCCTTTTACATAATTCACATATATATAACATTTCTTACTTCTTTAATACATTTACCTTGTATGTGAATTAACGTTTCTTAGTTCTCATTCATTATTGTTGAAAAAGAAGCACCTAACAAAACAATAGTTTGTTTTCTGTCAAGTATTGCTCATTCAAAAACACCTAAAACTGCATTTTCATGAGGGTTAAATTTTGAAATTTTCCAGGCCTTCCCCCCCTCCCCCCTTTTTTAAAATGTGAGTTAGAGCACCCCCACTGATTTTTAAATCCTGGTGCCCCTGATACAGGGTGTTTTGATGGTGATGATGATAATGATGAGGAGGAGGATACAAACTCCCAGGGATGCTGGAGAAGGGTACCCATATCCATTTGAGAAAACGAACCACGATATCTCGGCTGCACATTCTACGACGAAGCCGTTTTCCGTAGGTAGCAGGTTTGTCAACCCACTTCTAACATGCTGCTCATGACCTCCTTAATTGGATGTTCCCAGACAAGTAGATAAGAAAAGGAGGTCCTGCTGCATGGCTGGCTCATTTGCCTGATCTCACCCCACTTAACTTCTTTTGGGGTCATGTGAAAAGTGTTCTCTGTGAGACACATGTAGACACTGAAGAGGAGCTCCTAGCAAAAATTCTCTTTGCCTGTAACATCATTAAAACTATGCTGGAGTTTTTCAAGGAGATACACCAGAAGTAAAAGCGATGTCATCTCTACATTGAAGCTGGGGTATGCCATTTTAAACAAATGTTGTAAATATCTTCATAGGGTGTGTGTGTGGAGTGCAGGTAAATAAAGGTACTTTATTGCCACTCAAAGATTCTTAAGGTATTTTTATCCTGCCTTCATAGGTATCCTACAAAATATTTGGCTTTATCCTGGTGACTGAGGCATTTCCGGATGGGGGTTCTCTATCTCATATTGATACATGTGCCCTTCTACAGCATTCCAGAAAGTCTGTATCATCATAATGGGAACACCCTGTAGATATGATTATATGAAAACATTTTTTAAATATTTCTTTTTTTGTGGTGCAGGCCCATAGGCTGTAGTCTAGTCAGCCTACCACAAAATCTGGCCCCGGATAGCAGCAATGTCTAAAGTGGAAGTGGAATCCTTTCTGACCTTCTAATGCATGGATGGTTCAAAACAAGGATGCATGCAGATTCATTTAAATCACTGCTGTGACTAACTGAATTAACCTGTAACTAAATATGATATCTGAAACAGCCTAACTTGCATTATGTGGAAATATACTGAGGGAATTGTTGATAAATACAAAAGGGATCAGTTTGGTTCCTTGGTTGAACAATCAGTGTAAGACCTTCAGCTCAGTTATCCTGGGTTCATTCTCAAGCAGTTTAGCTGCATCTGTTAAATTCCTCTCGATTGCCAACTACAGGGTCTCTCTTATAAACACAGACCGTCCAGCGGCATTTCTACTCTGAGACCGAAGGAGCTGTATGGGAGGTGCACGCATAGTTCTTGACCTTGCAAGGAATGTGCACGTGTTCGACCTAGCATCTGTAGCCAGTCTGAATCTCAACTGTTAACATGCTGAGACCGTTATCATTGCAACACCATATTTTCATATGTAAAAGTTATTTTAAGTACGAGTCAGCTCAACAGGTACGCGATGCATTTGTTCAGCAATTTCCTGGTTAAGTGCCCCCTTCACGAGCACAGATTCATGTAATTTAAATTTGAAACTACTGGTTCAGTGCTCAAAAAAAAAAAAAAAAAAACTGTTCACACACAAGCAGTTTTTGGGGGCCGATCACCTTCGATGTTAGGCCCCTTAAAACAAGAAGCATCATCACCAAGCAACATCAAAAACAGTTTTAACAGAGGAAAAGCTAGATGATATTGGTGCGAATCTTGAATGGTCACTGAATAATTCACTCACAAAATTAGCACAGGTAGGTTTTTCAGTTCCTCCTGCACACAGAGCTACAAAGCTGTTACACATCAAACTGTACAGGTTTACACAGGCCCATTGTTTAAAACCTGCTGATACAGCCACAAGAATCGGACATTGTGAATGGTATCTTGCATCATTGAATGATTGTTTATTCGACCCACAGCTTGTGTTCTTTTCGGATGAGGCCTGGTTTCATCTTAATGGTCATTTGAACAGTCGTAACTCTTGCTATTGGTGTACAGAAAATCCGGAATTGAATTTTTTTATGATTATACAAATAAGAAGTGGACTTAAAACAATACACCCCTAAGGGGTTTTGACTGGGTGGGGGGGGGGGGGGGTGAGGAAAGATGTCGAAAATATGCATTTATATGAAAACGTTTGAATTATGAAATTAAAATTTCAAATGATATCCTATGTGTTAAACAACAGAAGTTTTGAAACAAATTTAACCCCTCAGAGAGTTAAATGGGCGTTAAGATCCAAAAACAAATATATTCCTTCCTTCAAAACGGTTTAACGTACAAAGACAAAATTCAAAATAGCAGTATATATTTTAAATCCTAGGTGTGAAGTAGGAGATATTCTTAAATGTTCCTACCCTAAAGTGTTAAATGAGGTCAGCTCCATAAACGAAGTTATTCATCCCTCCAAAATGGTTTGATGAACAAAGTTGTAATTTTACGAGGAGGGTCTTTTCTTTTATGTCCTAGGTGCAAAATGTCGTATACTTCAAAATATTTCTCCCCTAAGAGGTTTAGATGGTGTTTGACTCTCAAAAACATAACATCCATTCATCCAAAACCGTTTCAGTCTCGAACGTTTTTTTTTAATGAAAGGTGATCTTTTATATCCTAGATGTTAATAAATATTTAAAAATATTCACCCATTAAAAAAGTATTCATTCCTCCATTACTGTTTGATGTACAAAATCAAAATTTCACAGGTTGGTTGCTTTTAGGTCCTAGATGTAAAAATAATATAGGGTCTAAATCATTCAAATTCTTCCGTATGGGGTATCAAATGAGTGTTAGATCAGAAAACAAATAATCATTCCCCAAAAACTGTTTGACATACAAACTGAGGATGTATTTTACAGGCCCAGCTGACAGTGGACTCTGCAAAATGTAAAACTTTGAATAATAACTTTCAGTTTAAAACTGCAGTGAAGCATGGTTATCTTGCTAGTTTCATGTAAGATTGTATACGTGCTTAAAGCAGGACGGCTGCACATGATGTAAGTTGGGCTGAGGCAGCTACTGGAGCGCAGAGTACAAATACTGTGAGCTCAGTCTGGTTTTATAAGAGAGACCCTGTATGTGTCTGTGTTTGTCTCAAATATAAGTTTGTTACATCTTGCCCAGTACAAACGACATTTAAATCAATAAGGTAAAATAAGTTTCATCAACATGTGTCAGAAATATAAATTGAGGCTGTCTGTATGGTCAAACAACACCACAACCAATTTGTAAAAAAGAAAAAGATAAGCTGAAGGAAACACAGTGGCTGGACAATAGAAATTTGTTTTCAGGTTGATATGATGCAGCCTTTTGCCTGTATAAATCATAAACTTCTCATAAGAAAGATGTTTAGAGTGAAGGATGATAGGCTGCATAGGCATGTGGACAACAAAACAGTCAGTCAATTGAGGGCCTTGGACTTGCCATGATGAATACTGCCCAGGAGTGCCACGTGGTCAGCATGTTAACATTCTCAGCCACACTGCTTGGCTTTCGTGACCAATTCTGTTGGCCTCTTGTATCAAGTGGCTCTCGGTTAGTCCTGCAAGGCTTCAGCAAATGCTACTCTAACCTTAAATACAGAATTTAAATCTTTAGACTCACCAGAAATCAAACCAGGAGCTTGTGTTATGGGTAAGTTCAGATGGAAGCAAAGGGTAAAGGTGGGAGGCTTCACACAGACTGCTCCAAAATATTTGTCTCATTGGGCTGAGTGGTTCAGACAGTTGAGGCACTGGCCTTCTGACCCCAACTTGGCAGGTTCAATCCTGGCTCAGTCCGGTGGTATTTGAAGGTGCTCAAATACGTCACCTCGTGTCGGTAGATTTACTGTACCTCAAGTAGCATGGGCATTAGCTGTGAGAGGCCAGCAAGGGAGACCCTGAAGGGTGCTCTCCCTCCGTGCTATTTATTTTTAAAGAAAATATCGCTGTCTCCATACTTATCAATCAGGGACACATATTGCACATTCTTTTATGCGTCTCTTAAATGTTATCCACCTAAGTGTAAACCACTCGTCACTATCTTAAGCCAGTAGAAAATTATTGGCGTTAAGAAACTTAGGTGGGCCGCTCTGTATAATGTTATTGACTTTTACGTCCCACTAACTACTTTCGTGGCTTTTGAAGACTCCAAAGATTTTCCTGTAGGAGTTCTTGCATGTAGCATGGGGCTCTTATATTTGAGCACCTTCAAATACCACTGAACTGAGCCAGGATCAAACTCATCAGTCTGAAGTCGGAAGAGCAGTACTCTACAGTCTGAGCCACTTAGCTCAGCATAAATGTGCCATCTCCACATTGAAGAAAATGGCAGAGATATCTAGGTCCCTCTAACGTATCAACTATAAATTATTTTCTGGGATTACTTGATGTTCAGACCATATTGATGGTGTTCTGGCAAAAGGTCATAAACCACATTTTTTGAAAATTTGTTTTTTTTTATTACTTATTTCAGTCGATTTCCGTCTTATGCATGTACTGACAAAAGGTTGTATGCCACAAATAACCAAAAATTTATTTTATTAGGGTTTAAAATTGAGTTGTATCCAACGAGTGGTCAGGTCTGAAACAGGCAAAAGGTCGTAACCCATTACCTCATGGAATACACCTACTTGAGGAGGAACCTCACACCTAATTGTAACTGGCAAAATGTAACTGGCAAAATGTCATAACCCATTACCTCGTGGAATACGCCTACCTGAGAAGGAACATCATACGGACTTGCAACTGGCAAAAGGTTGTAACCCACGACAGTAGTTTGATAAGTAATTCTGCTATTTTGAGAATGGAAAAGAACAGAGTAAACGATGTAACAACACAGCAGAATTTTAATTTAACATAAATTTGTAAAAAAGACTAATTATAATATTTTTGAACTAATTGCTTAAAATAGTGTTATTAAGAAAATGTTACTGTGATTCAACATTGGCACTCTTATTCAATAATGACAACAGCAATAGTTCAGCACTTCAGTGTTGTTCTGTGTTATGGTAGCACATCTGGAATTTTGAATTGCATACCATAAGTGCTAGACTGAAATTTCCATAAAATAAGGTGAGATTTCTCATTATAGCAGCCTTATTAATTTATTGATTTTCCAATATATCTATTTCAGCACAATGTTTTAAAGATCAAGGAAACTTGTTGAAAAGGCTTTGGAACCATCTTCTGAGGGTGATGTTTCAGAAGACCAGGATACATGCCTGAAGACTGTAAAGAGGCACATGCTGTTAGTGACCATTTCAAACATGTTTCAGGAATCTCAACAAATTGTGAGAATATTCCCATTATAAATTCATCGGGCAGTATTTTGGACTCAGTGTATGTTGAAAGAGGAAGTAATAGAATTCGTGTCGACTGTGAAAGTGGAAGTATTTCGGTAAATGACAATGGGCACTCCCAGGAAGTGACCACGATGGATATATCTGATCAGATAAAAAATTAGATGTAGGGTTTTTCCGGCGTTTGCTCTATTAACCAGTGTTTCGTCTTAAGTCTGACACTAGACTCATCAGAGTGGGATGTGTCAGACCCTACCCACTGACATTGGGGTGTATGCAGGTGAACTTATCAGAAGCCTATTTAAGAGGCACAGTCGGATAACTGCATACGGGAGATAAGACTCCACAATGGAATTAATGCCCGCCTAGCTTCTGATAAGTTCACCTGCATACACCCCAGCGTCAGTGGGTAGGGTCTGACACTTCCCACTCTGACGAGTCTAGTGTCAGACTTAAGATGAAACACTGGTTAATAAAGCAAACGCCGGAAAAACCCTACATCTAATTTTTTATCTGATTTTTTTATATGCTCTATTGGTGGAAAAATATCTAGTTCCCTCCATGGGAACTTAGAATTTCCATTTGGATATATGTGAGTCGGAAATATGGCAATGATTCCTCCAGAAGTAGAATATGTTATTGCAGAACATGTACATGCCATAACACAAACAATAATAATAATAATAATAATAATAATGTTATTTGTTTTACGTCCCACTAACTACATTTTAAGGTCTTCGGAGACGCCGAGGTGCCGGAATTTAGTCCCGCAGGAGTTCTTTTATGTGCCAGTAAATCTACCGACACGGGGCTGTCGTGTTTGAGCACCTTCAAATACCACCGGACTGAGCCAGGATCGAACCTGCCAAGTTGGGGTTAGAAGGCCAGCGCCTTAACCGTCTGAGCCACTCAGCCCGGCATAACACAAACAAACCAATGTGAAATGCATACAGAACATGACAAAACAAACCAAGAATCCCATGTTGGAGTACAAACAATCAGCATGTGTTATAATTAGAATATGTTGCAGAAGAATTAGAAGAAACACAACAGTACGATACACAAATGGAACAGAATGAAAGTGGTCATGGTGATTGTGAGAGCAACAACAATCTAAGTAATGAAGAGGCAGTTGATTTTCAAATTAGAAAACATCATGTAAGTGAAAGGAAGGAGAATCTAAGGAAAAAGGGACTTGGTATGGAACATAAAAATAGCAAAGTTTTGAAAAGCCCGCATAGAAGCCCAAGTTAGACACATGCAAAGAAACTTGTGTTTATGATTGTGACAAACACTTGTATCAGGACAAACTAAAAACAATTTGCTCAGGCTTTTAGAAATTAGGTGACAATAAACAACAATCCAGCTTTATTATAAATAATGTTAAGAAAGAGAACAAAAAATTAATCTATGTGAAAGGCCATGACAGTAGAAAGAAAGCAACTATGAAATACTTCTTGCCAGCAGATAACGAAAGTGCAAGTGTGTAAAGTGTTTTTCCTCGGTACTATCAGTTTTTCTGAGAAAAACTGCCTCAACAATTAGACTGTCATAGGATCTCCTCAAGAAGGCAGAAGAGGCAGACATGAGCCAAAAGGTAAACAAGCAAAACAGTGGGTGACCAAACAATCGCTTACGTAAATACCACTGCGAATATAAATCATTATCTTCTAGTGATATTGTATCAGATGTTCCATCTGAGAGAGGTGAAGATAACACCTCTGAATAAATTGTGTAACATAAACTTAACTAAGAAAAATGTTATCTAGTTTTTTTTAAATGGCCAAATTTTTCCGAAAGAATGAAATGTCAGATCAAAAATTAGATGGATGGCTTTTCCGGCGTTTGCTCTATTAACCAGCGTTTCGTCTTAGGTCTGACACTAGACTCTTCAGAGTGGGATGTGTCAGACCCTACCCACTGACGCTGGGGTGTATGCAGGTGAACTTATCAGAAGCTTATTTATGAAGCACAGTCTGATAACTGCATACGGGAGATAAAACTCCACAATGGAATTAATGCCCGCCTAGCAATTCCAAATGGAAATTCTAAGTTCCCATGGAGGGAATTAGATTCTTTTCTACCAATAGAGCATATCAAAAATCAGATCAAAAATTAGATGGATGGCTTTTCCGGCGTTTGCTCTATTAACCAGCGTTTCGTCTTAGGTCTGACACTAGACTCTTCAGAGTGGGATGTGTCAGACCCTACCCACTGACGCTGGGGTGTATGCAGGTGAACTTATCAGAAGCTTATTTATGAAGCACAGTCTGATAACTGCATACGGGAGATAAAACTCCACAATGGAATTAATGCCCGCCTAGCAATTCCAAACGGAAATTCTAAGTTCCCATGGAGGGAATTAGATTCTTTTCCACCAATAGAGCATATCAAAAATCAGATCAAAAATTAGATGGATGGCTTTTCCGGCGTTTGCTCTATTAACCAGCGTTTCGTCTTAGGTCTGACACTAGACTCTTCAGAGTGGGATGTGTCAGACCCTACCCACTGACGCTGGGGTGTATGCAGGTGAACTTATCAGAAGCTTATTTATGAAGCACAGTCTGATAACTGCATACGGGAGATAAAACTCCACAATGGAATTAATGCCCGCCTAGCAATTCCAAATGGAAATTCTAAGTTCCCATGGAGGGAATTAGATTCTTTTCCACCAATAGAGCATATCAAAAATCAGATCAAAAATTAGATGGATGGCTTTTCCGGCGTTTGCTCTATTAACCAGCGTTTCGTCTTAGGTCTGACACTAGACTCTTCAGAGTGGGATGTGTCAGACCCTACCCACTGACGCTGGGGTGTATGCAGGTGAACTTATCAGAAGCTTATTTATGAAGCACAGTCTGATAACTGCATACGGGAGATAAAACTCCACAATGGAATTAATGCCCGCCTAGCAATTCCAAATGGAAATTCTAAGTTCCCATGGAGGGAATTAGATTCTTTTCCACCAATAGAGCATATCAAAAATCAGATCAAAAATTAGATGGATGGCTTTTCCGGCGTTTGCTCTATTAACCAGCGTTTCGTCTTAGGTCTGACACTAGACTCTTCAGAGTGGGATGTGTCAGACCCTACCCACTGACGCTGGGGTGTATGCAGGTGAACTTATCAGAAGCTTATTTATGAAGCACAGTCTGATAACTGCATACGGGAGATAAAACTCCACAATGGAATTAATGCCCGCCTAGCAATTCCAAATGGAAATTCTAAGTTCCCATGGAGGGAATTAGATTCTTTTCCACCAATAGAGCATATCAAAAATCAGATCAAAAATTAGATGGATGGCTTTTCCGGCCATGGGAACTTAGAATTTCCATTTGGAATTGCTAGGCGGGCATTAATTCCATTGTGGAGTTTTATCTCCCGTATGCAGTTATCAGACTGTGCTTCATAAATAAGCTTCTGATAAGTTCACCTGCATACACCCCAGCGTCAGTGGGTAGGGTCTGACACATCCCACTCTGAAGAGTCTAGTGTCAGACCTAAGACGAAACGCTGGTTAATAGAGCAAACGCCGGAAAAGCCATCCATCTAATTTTTGATCTGATTTTTGATATGCTCTATTGGTGGAAAAGAATCTAATTCCCTCCATGGGAACTTAGAATTTCCATTTGGAATTGCTAGGCGGGCATTAATTCCATTGTGGAGTTTTATCTCCCGTATGCAGTTATCAGACTGTGCTTCATAAATAAGCTTCTGATAAGTTCACCTGCATACACCCCAGCGTCAGTGGGTAGGGTCTGACACATCCCACTCTGAAGAGTCTAGTGTCAGACCTAAGACGAAACGCTGGTTAATAGAGCAAACGCCGGAAAAGCCATCCATCTAATTTTTGATCTGATTTTTGATATGCTCTATTGGTGGAAAAGAATCTAATTCCCTCCATGGGAACTTAGAATTTCCATTTAGAATGAAATGTTTCACGTACTTGTTTGATACCTGCTAGTGCACTTCAGAACGTATTTTGTTTAGATATTATATAGCATTTTTTATTAATTACAGTAGAATTCCGATATAGCGAGTACGGCATATGACGAGAACTTCGTTATAGCGACGACTTTTTTCTGTCCCTTCAAAATTCCTATATTAAACTGTGTATCGTCCTTCGGTTACAGCGAGAACTCTATCACTGGCGCATCCGTTATTACGAGCGATTAAGCGCGCGCGATTTTTTCCGTTACCGATATTTATGCACCCCAGCGATGATATTGCATGCAATCGATTACCTTCGGCATCGTTTCCTCGCTATGCGCACTAGCGATTTCTCCCGTCGACATTCGAAGGCGATGTCGGAGTCGATTAGTAATATCCGTCGACAGCTGTTCCGTAAAGAAAAATTCGAAATGAAAGAGAACATATTTTCGTAATAAATGCGTAAATAACGTGTCCAATAACAGTTGTTAACTCCTTAAAAATTATTGCTGACTAAACGACCGCTTAATTTTGAGGCTAAATACTGCAATTAAGTAAGAATGGGATACACCTCGAGATATGGCAGAGTGCTTAATTGATTTCATAGGTTAGTTTGTATTTTGTCGCGTCTGGTTAAATTACGGAAAGGCTATTATGAAAATTTATAGTGAGAAAGGTATAATTTCTCTACCGGCGCTTGAAGTGTGTTTTCATCATACGTATAGTACGGTTAAGTTAGGATACGTGACGCTGTTGGAATAAGAAAACTGAAACGTTTGCAACAAAATGCGATCGATCATCTTCGGTACGGTATAGTTTTCTCACTTTGTGCATTTGCGAGCTCTCTCGTTGACATTCAGAGGCGATGTTGGAGTTGATTAGTAATACCCATCGACTGCAGTTCTCTAAAGAAAATTCGAAATGAAAGAGTATAACACGTTTTCGTAATAAATGCGTAAATTACGTGGCCGATAGCAGTTGTTAACTCGTAAAAATAAAGACTGAATAAACGATATCTTAATTTTAGTGTTATATACGGAAATTAGGTAAGAATGTCATACACCTCAAGATATGGCAGAGTACATCACTGATTTCAGAGGATATTTCATATCTTCTCGCGTCTAGTTACGTCTATTTACATGTAAATTTTTCGCGAGGAGGTTATTTCTCTACATGCGTTTCAAATATGTTTTCATGATAGGCTACATATACGGTTAGGTTAGGTGACGCTGTTTGAAGAAGAAAGCTGAGGTGTTTGCCACAGAAATCTCTGGAGTGATACGGTACCGCATTTCTCCGAATCTAAGACTTTTTTTTTCTCCTCAGAATCTCATGCGAAAACTCAAGGGTTGTTGCATTCGCGGCCTAACAGTAAGTTAATGGATACCACTGGCAACTACCGCGGTAACCACGCTGCTTCTTTTCACACGCGCACAGAACTCATTGACAATAAACGACCGCCTCTTTACTACACATCGCTACCGGTTGTACAGTGTACAGTGCCTGTGTGTTTCTCAAATCTGCAGAATGGCATCAAAACATGCGACCCTTCGAATTCTTAGAAAAGCCATGGTTACTCAGTGGCAGAGTCATAACGCGTCTATTGTACTTGACGCTCAGTAAAATTAAGGTTTATAGACAGCAGGAATATTTTCGTGATGGATAGTCGTATTGTAAAGATACGTGGAAAAGGTATTGCCGGCAAATTTTCAACGCGTTCTAGTCGATATTATGATGCCAATTTTAAGTTAATGTTTATTAAACACTCGGAAATGTAGAATAATTGTGCAGCCGCAAGAAAATACGGCATAGGCCTAACTAAAGCCAATATTTGGCGTTCGCGTGAAGACAAAGAGCTAAAAAAAATGCGTACTGTACAAAAAAAATGCATTCAGTGGTCCGCAACAAGGACGCTTTAAAGAAGTTGATGATGAAATTGTGAGGTATGTGCACGAAAAACGCAAGGGCGGAATGGCCATACCGTGGCGCAATAAACTCGATCGTTGACTTTCAACGTTCGCGATTAGGCCTAAAGTAGGGCCCACGAGAGTTGAAGTCTGACGTTTAGCGCCACCGGCGAGAAAAAGTTGACTAACGCTGCTCGAAAATGGCCTGTTGCTATGGCAACGATAACAGAGTTGCAACATTTTAGGACGCTATCACCACGTGGGTTGGCTTGCTCTGTCACTTTTGCCATTCATATTCTGACTGATTTCTTTTCTCGATGAAGTATCGTCTTCTTATTGTGTTTATTATACCGTAGATAATTTTTTAATTGTACAGGTACCGTTAACAATCGGAGTTAAATAATAAAAAAACTATCAATGTGGGTAGTGTTGTTATATTCTGTGATTAACATGTGCATTTGTTGAGGTTATTGTCAGAAACTGATGATTTTGTTAGTGATTATGAAATCTTTTATAAATATCGATAATGTCGTGTTCTGTCTTAAATGCTGGAATTATTAACACGAGCTTAGGAACCGGTTAAGGTAAACGAATTGTATTAGGCCTAGGCCTACATGTTTTATTAAACACTCAGCCTGTATGAAAGGGTGGTAGGCTGCAAATGGAGGTAACTATGACAACACAGCGTACTTCGTAGTTATAGTACAGCTTTCGCCGCTCGCCTGTCAGACTTCAACTCTCGTGGGCCCTACTATATATATCGCTAGCCGTTGAATTTGGCCGCACCCGACAAGCGAGACGTGCGTGTAGCGGTAACCGGTTATATCTGACGCTGCGTAAAAGTAATTTCCTGATGGATCGTTGTATTGTAGAGACGCATGGAACAGGTATTGCCGGAAAGTTTTCAACGAGTTCTCTTCGGTATTATGATGCCAATGTTAAGTTAATGGTCCTTTAACCCGCGGAAATAAAGAATAATTGTGCAGCCGATTAAAAAAAAGAAATACGGCGTGACGAAAGTCGTTCGGCGTCTAAAAATAGTCTAAAAATGCGTAGGCCTGTATGATTTTACAAACTTCGTTTTAAGCCTGATTTAAATTTTTTAAAGGAAAAAGTGGGGTTCATCTTGGATTCGGAGAAATACGGATCTATATTTTTTTCAGAATGAAATTAAACATACACTTTCACGTAGTATCGGATTGCGAAAAATAACAAACAAGTAAGTCGTAGTGTGGATATCATCTGCGGAAACGCAAGTTTTGAACAAACTGATTGCCGTTTAATACCGATTTTAAAGTGCATGAAGGGTTTTCCGACTTTTATACAAAAATCTGATATAACGACAATCCGTTATAGCGAGTAAATTTTTCGCCGCTATGAATTCTCGCTATAACGGACTTCTACTGTAATTAATTATGATTAATGAATGTGACATCATAATTAAAAAATAAAGAAATAAACTAAACATTTCTTAAAGTAACTACACATTTTGTCAGCATGAGTGCTCTCTGTTTTAGTAATTTAACATCATCAAATTGTTTTCTTGCTCTACTGAAAAATTCATGATTTGTGAGTAGCAACCATTTGCCAGAACACCATCGATATACACTGTAAACAAACCCTACACCAATATGGAGGTAATAGAGAGCATCAGTTAAGAAATACTGAGTTGAAACTGTTTTATTACTATGAGTTTTGAATAATTTCAGGTTTAAATTTCAAGAAGATATTTGTTTGCCATATTCTTCTGAGAACCCTGCTAGACAAATATGATTTCTTAAAATAAGACAAGCGTCAGGAATTACTGTTCCCGTTTTCTCATTGGGAGCATTTTATATTGATTGTAGAGGATTGAGTCTGTCAGGAAATTACCATGATTAATTATACACATTTAAAATATGGATAATATATAATGTAGGTGTCAGAATTTTCCAATTAGATCTTATTTTTAAGTTTGGAATGGTACCTGTAGAAATTGTACCTGTTTAATTGTAAGATAGTGAAGTTAGTTTAAGGGAATGAAAGTTTTGATTTACTGACCTTAGTGGTGCAGTCAGTTAGTTGTTGGTCTGTTTCCAAGGTAGTGGGTTTGTTCCCAACTGATGTCAGAAGCATTTGAGGATGTTCAGAATATGTGGAGTTTCCATGTATGCTTCTGGCAAGATAAGCTCCCCTGTAGGACAAAATTCCTACTCCCCAAAGTCTGTTAAGACCAGTAGCTATTGAAACAATTGTTACACATATAACATTATTATATTTTTAACCAGTTTTTTTTTTTTTTACATCATGAAAGCTTTCGATCTCGTATCACATGATGTGCTTTGACTAGCACTTCAAGAACTTTGTGTCGCAGAGTACCTTGCCAGTTGGGTGCAGAGGCAGAAGCAATATCAGACCACTGCAGGAGTGTCTGATAACTTCTGCAGTACAATTGGCATCCACCACGGGCTTGGCTGCGTTGCTACTTCTTTTCTTCTTTGAATTGGACACTGTTATAGCAGCTGAAAAGCTGGACACACTGCAGTGACTGTCATGTTAGCTGCCAAGAACAAGATTATTCTCACAGACACCCAAGAATAAAACAATCAATTGATGCAATTGACTTGGGATTTGGCAAAAAGAATTCCTAATATACGATGTCAAGCCCGCCAAAAACTGGAAAATCTCAAAGTTAATGCAAGGACCTACCGTGATTTCATATGTTCAAATATCTTGTGTCTATGATTGCTGATGATAACCAGCTTATCCAAGAGGCTAAAGTAAGGATTAATGCAGCTTGGACAATGTTATGAACAATATGACATCATCTGAGATTGTTGAAGGAAAGACAATCTCTAGTTGAATGTCTGTCTTACCAGTGTCCATTCTATCATGCTTATGGTACAGAACAGTCGTGACCAACTATGAAAGAGCAGTTTGGAGACAAAGGTGCTTAGATGGTCAGCTAGCCTCATGAGGCTGGATTGTGTTTCCAATGCAGCGTTCAGAAAAGAATTTGGCATTGCTCTTATCATACAGATAATTCATGAAAGTCATCAGAAAGATGCCCATGAAATGACCTAAACCGAGACAGGCCAGTGCTCTTTGAGCCACATACTGGATCCCACCACTAGATGGGATTAATGGTGCCGAACATCATCATTATTATTGTTATTGATTTAACTTATTATACATTTGTATCTTGCAGATTAGCCTATTCTTTTCTATGATGTTTCTATTCAGAGTGATTGGTGTGAATTTCTTTCTGGTGTATAATTTATATAATGTTATATCATCTGCCATAATCATATTCAGATAATGAAAAGTGTAACTTGTGTGCTATAGTACTTTTACTGACATTAGAAACCAAAGAACTTTTAATTTCTTCAAGCTTTGACACTTAAATTAAGCACAGTGATTTCCTTGATAAATGGGTCATGTGTGTCGCACAATGCCCACCCCTCTCCCATCTTGGATATCAAAAACATTTTGTCGTACTTTTCTTCAAGTGCTGATAACTATGTATTCACTGCATATTCTGATTTCAGGTGGCTGTTGCAACAGTTTCAAGAGGCTGATATTGATAACGATGGAAACCTGAATTTTGAAGAAAGTTTGAAACTACTAAACATGCTCAATGTCAAAATAACTACAAAAGTAGCAAGAAAGATATTTGAAGTAAGTAATGTAAAAGTTATACATACATACATACATACATACATACATACATACATACATACATACATACATACATACATACATACATACATACATACATACATACATACATACATACATACATACATACGTACATACATAAGCAAGCTTACGGCTGCATGACCCACACCGCTTAGTTGTCACACACGGTAATTTTTTCCTTCTTAAAATAATTTTTTGAATGTTCCTTAGAGGATACTTTGTTTCCTACATACCTGGAGATCATAATACTCAGTGAAGATTTAAACTTAAGTAAGGTGACATTTGATGGATTTAAATGAGATTCAAGACAATTTCACTGAAATGAGCCCAAATTCTATAACCTAATTATATGAAATTCTTATTAAGAATGTCTAGAAGGAGAGAATTTATCATCATGGAACAGAATGGAAAAGTATTTGTTGAAAGTGTTATGTGTTACATCAATAGTCGAAAAAAGAGAAAGACTGCTCAGGAAACTAGACAGTTTTATGTAAGGGTAAATGATATAAAGAAAGGATTTCAACCAAGAGCAGTTTTCTGTAAAGATAAGGAGGGAAATCTGATTGGAGGTAAAGATAAGATGTTAGATGGGTGGAATATTTTAGTGAACTACTGAATAAGGAGTCAGGATTGGAAGGTGAGGTCGAAGATGTGCAGACAGAAGAGAGTAGGCAGGAACAAAGTAGAGAAGAGGTGGACCTGGAATCAATCAAGGAACCTACATTGCAAGAAGTTAAAGATGGAATCAATGCTCTTAAAAGCAATAAGGCAACAGGAGAAGACAACATTACTGCAGAAATTATAAAATATGTAGGTGAGAAACTAAGAAGGTGGTTGCATGAAGTTATGGTAGAGATATGGCAAAAGGAGAAAATGCCAGAGCAATGGAATATAGCAATACTCTGCCCTATACATAAGAAACATGATAAAGCAGACTGTGGAAATTATAGAGGAATAGCACTGCTATGTATTGCTTTAAAATCTTAGTAAAAATCATAGCTGGAAGGCTGAGACCATACGTTGAAGAATATCTAGCAGATTACCAGTGCGGCTTTGGAATTAACAGATCTACTACGGACCAGATTTTACTATCAGACAGATCCTTGAAAAATGTTATGAGTATAACATTGATGTTTACCAGCTGTTTGTTGATTTTAAACAAGCATATAATAGTATCAGAAGGGATCAGTTATGGAAGGCAATGAAAGAGGCAGGAATACCTAACAAACTGACAAGATTGGTCCAAATGACTCTAGCGACAACAGTATGTAAAGTAAAGGTTGAGGGTACTTCATCTAAAGCTTTTGAAGTTAACAAAGGATTACAACAGGGTGATGTACTCTCCATCCTTCTGTTTAACATTGTTTTGGAGAGGGTAATGCGAATAATACAAGGGAGCAACCCGGGTGGAACATTGTTTAATTGAGTGACACAAGACCTTGCATATGCAGATGATATTGATTTGCTATCGAGGAGGAAACTGGATCTGGAAGAGAAGTTCTAGAAAAAAATGGGGCCGAGATGGGACTGACGATTAATCAGTCAAAAACTAAGTACATGTTAGTGTCTAGGAAAAAGTATAATAAAGCAAAAAAAATATGTGAATTTAAATGGGAAAGAATATGAACGCTGCAAAAGCTTTAAATATCTAGGGTTAATGGTAGTTGAAAATAATGATATGAAGGAAGAAATACATGCTAGGATAGCAGCAGGTAATAGGAGTTACTTTTCCTTAGGCAAGGTATTTAAAGCAAGGAGTCTTAGTAGGAATCTGATGCTGACTGTTTATTGCATGGTAATGAGACCTGTGGTGATGTATGGTGCAGCGACTTGGACAATGACACAAGGTGATGAGGAGTTGCTACAGAGATGGGAAAGGAAGATACTTAGGAGAGTCTATGGACCAATATAGGATGATGAACTCTGGCAAATCAGAAATAATAAGGAAATCAGAGAGTTGTATAATAGACCAGATATAGTAGCAGAAATAAGGAGTAGTAGACTGCAATGGTTGGGACATGTAGAAAGAATGACAGAGAACAGGACAGTAAAGAAAGTCTTTGATGGGAAACCAGAAGGACAGCGTGGAGGAGGTTTTGAGATGGATGGGAGTTAGAGCAGTCAACAGAGAAGAGTGGGTGGAGATTGTCCAGGAGGCCAAGGTCCTACAGGGGCTGTAGCGCCAAGGAGTAAGTATTGAGGAACACCATGGGTTTGTGTTGCCTATAAGTGGTGCCATAATGTGAGAAGCACCATAAGTCTGCTTTACCTGTGCGTACTACATTACCTGCGAGTAGTACCACAATGTGTGGAACACCATAAGTCTGTTACTCAAAATTAGTACCGCTACATGAGAAATACCATGGTTGTTACTTTCCTAGTGATAAGTACCATTATAAGGGGCCATTGACCTGGATTTTGGACCTCTTTAGACAACAAGCATCATTGATTCAGGATTGTGCTTTGGAAGCAGCCCCTTGGCCAGTACATACTACTGTTTTAAGATAGTTTCTGGGAAGGAGGAGCATTGCAGGTCAGATTCACTGATTGTTTTAGGTTCATAATCATTGTTCATCATCTCTTTTCTTGAATTCTAGTCAGTGGATTAATTTTGGAATTATTTTTAACTTTCAATATTGCAAGTTGGATCTGCTGATTATTTTAAATGAATATTCATCCATTCATTCTTCATCATCACATTTTGAATTCTGGTCAGTGGATGAGTTTTGGATTTTTAAATTGTCATTACATTTAGTCTCATTTCATACCATTAGGGGCCGATGACCCCTTTAAACAAGCATCATCACCATCATCATCATCATAATCATCATCATCATCATCATCATCATCATCAAAATATTTGTTGATTATACCTTAATTTGCCAGCCCTGTGATGTAGGGTTAGTGTGCCTTCCTCTTACTCAGAGGTCCCTCGAGTTCTATTCCTGGCCTTGCGAGACCACGTTAGGAGCTGTCTGATAGGAGAGGCAGTGAACTTCATCAGTATGGCTGAGGCTGTCATCACACTGATCATCTAAGCCATCTGGCTGCGCAGCAGTGATCTTGACAGGCAAAGTCCCTAATGGACTGTTATACCTGAGTTCAGTGTCATTTTCTCCCATATTTTAACTGTTTCCTTATATGCCATTTGAAAAATGTATTTTCTGAAATATGACTTTAAAACATATACTTTTATGTTTTTGCAGAAAGCAAATACAAACAAGAACACAAAAAATGATGAACAAGTTTTAGATTCTGAAGAGTTTGTCGATTTCTTCATGGAGTTAATGACCAGACCAGAAATCAAGGAACTCTTCACCAGGTAAGAAAACTGAACCCATCCACAAGGAGATTATGAAAAAGATTAATAAAGTTTAGTATTCCATTTCAACTTAAACATGTAATTTCAGTGGAAATTCTGACTCCCTTTGACAGAAGAATTAATTTCATGGTTGTATTTAAAATTTTACTCTTCAAGTATCATGGAATACTCACTAAGTTAGCTCTACTTCAATGTAATGTCTTGTCCTGATTATTATAGACTTCATTCCATTTCAAACATTCAGTCATAATCTCTTCTAACATTTGTCAAGAGTTTACTCAAAGGTATATAATGGTTAGTTTGCAGGGCACATTTAACAAAGCTCTCATTAAATTTCCTTAAAATTTGCTCTGGCTTTGAAATTCCTAAACTATGGTAAGTCTTCCATTTTTGATGCCAGATGATTTCTGATAATTTTTTGCATCATGAATAAATCAAACCTTGAGAAGCCTATGTTTGTATTACATGAGCGTAAAGCCTTTTAAAAGGTACTGCTTTCCATTTCTTATCATGTTGTCACATATTTCTTCATTCTTCAATTTATCCCAGGTAATTCTGGGGCCACTGGAGTCACTCAGACTTGTTTTGATTGTGGCTTGGGGCTTAAAGCTGGATGCTCTTCCTGATGCCACATGGTCTGAACAAGTCATCCACTTTACATACAGTAGAGTCCAAGTAGTTCAAGGTTCCGTGCAATTTGAGCCGGTCTTATAAAAAGTAAAGGTTTACAAAATAGAGTAAAACTTCATTTATACATTTCTTGCAAGTACTTTTTCTTTTACAATATACGTACATAAAGAACCCTGCTCCCATACCATTACTAAAGATTGACGGGTACCTTTAGGTTGATTTTCTAGGAGTCCACGTGACGTTTCTTTGTGTATCCCAGAGGTGCTCACACTGGGCATTCCGTCCCACGGACTTCCAGCACCGTAAGCCAACGGGTAGGCAGGCGATGAGCGTATGCTATTCAGTCAGTGGCGTGGCTACATCACAGGCCGTGAAGGTTGGGTGAAGTTCTTCTAATATCTCTTGATCACTGTGGCGATACTCGAGTTTGAAATGGAGGCAGAAAATAATGAAAGAAAGGCGGGAGAAATCCATGTCGTTTTCAATTTATGTTGTAAGAAATAAGTTAGGTATTTTGACTGGATACAATAGATTTCCTCCCCTGCGAACCATGTGACCATGCTGCAGTGGGGAGGCTTGCGTGTCCCAATGAAGCAGATAGCCGAGCCGCAGGTGCAACCATATCGGGTAGGTATCTGTGGAGAGACCAGACTAAGGAATGGTTCATCGAAAGGGGGGTAGCAGCCTTTCGGAAGTTGCAAGGGCGGCAGTCTAGATGATTGACTGATATGGCCTTGTAATAACACTCAACATGGCTTAGCTGTGTTGATACTGTTACACGGCTGAAAGCAACGGGAAACTACAGCCGTAACTAACTGCCGAGGACATGCAGCTCTCTCTGTATGAATGGTGTACTGATGATGGCTTCCTCCCGGGTAAAGTATTCCAGAGGTAAACTAGTCCCCCATTCTGATCTCCAGGTGGGGACTACACGAGAGGGAGCGATCATCAGGAAGATGGATACTGACATTCTGCGAGTAGGAGCGTGGAATGTTAGAAGTTTGAATCGTTGTGGTAGGTTAGAGAATCTGAAAAGAGAGATGGATAGACTAAAGTTAGATGTAGTTGGTATAAGTGAAGTACGTTGGCAGGAAGAACAGGATTTTTGGTCAGGCAACTACCAAATTATCAACACAAAATCAAACAGGGATAATGCAGCAGTTGGTTTAATAATGAATAAGAAAATAGGGCAGCGGGTAAGCTACTATGACCAGCATAGTGAAAGAATTATTGTCGTCAAGATAGACACCAAAGCAATGCCCACCACAATAGTGCAGGTCTATATGCCTACTAGTTCAGCGGATGATGAGGAAATCAAAATAATATATGAAGACATAGAAGATTGAATACAATATGTAAAAGGTGACGAGAATCTAATTGTGATGGGAGACTGGAATGCAGTGGTAGGCCAAGGAAGAGAAGGCAAAACAGTAGGAGATTTCGGATTGGGACAAAGGAACAAAAGAGAAAGTCGGCTGGTTGAATTCTGCACTGGTCATAATTTAGTCCTTGTCAATACTTGGTTCAAACACCTCAAATGACGGCTGTATATGTGGACGAGACCTGGAGGCACGGGAAGGTATCAAATAGACTTCATTATGATTAGGCAGAGATTCAGAAACCAGTTTTTGGATTGCAAAACTTTCCCAGGAGCAGACGTGGACTCTGACCACAACTTGTTGGTCATGAAATGCCATCTGAAGTTGCAGAAATTGAAGAAAGGAAAGAATGCAATAAGATGGGATCTAGACAAGTTGAAAGAAAAGAGTGTGAGGGATTGTTTCAAGGAATATGTTGCACAAGGGCTAAATGAAAAGGCTGAAGGAAACACAATAGAGGAAGAGTGGATAGTCATGAAAAATGAAGTCAGTAGGGCTGCTGAAGAAATGTTATGAAGGAAGAAAAGGTCAACTAAGAATCAGTGGATAATTCAGGAGATACTAGACCTGATTGATGAATGACAAAAATACAAGAATGCTAGAGATGAAGAGGGCAGAAAAGAATACAGACGATTAAAGAGTCAAGTGGATAGAAAGTGCAAGGTAGCTAAGGAAGAATGGCTGAAGGAGAAGTGCTAGGATGTCGAAGGTTGTATGGCCCTAGGAAAGGTAGATGCTGCATACAGGAAAATCAAGGAAACCTTTGGAGAAAGGAAATCGAGGTGTATGAATATTAAGAGCTCAGATGGAAAGCCACTTCTAGGGAAAGAAGACAAAGCAGAAAGATGGCAGGAACATATCCAACAGTTGTTTCAAGGTAAAGATGTAGATAATTTGGTTCTGGAACAAGAAGAGGCTGTTGATGCTGATGAAATGGGAGACCCAGTTTTGAGGTCAGAATTTGACAGAGCTGTGAGTGACCTAAATAGGAACAAGGCACCTGGAATTGATGACATTCCCTCTGAATTACTGACTGCCTTAGGAGAAACGAGCATGGCAAAGTTATTCCGTTTAACCTTTTCATTCCCAAGTTCTTTTCAGCCTTACGTATGTCCCATACCAGATTTTTCTGGATGTTTCGACAATTGCTGAATGTGCTAAAACTACCTTGTATTTACACAGGCACTGAACAGTCATGGAATGACAACATTAGCAAGAGGTTTCTCTTGGCTCCTTCACCAGAACTTAACAATGGTGTGAGAAATGTCGACAGCTTTGTACATTGGAACTTACCTCAACGATACTCACTAAAGTCAAACTCGTCATAATTCCCAAACATGTCTAAAATATAATCTTCCTTCATGTTTTCCTTACACTGCTGTCCTCCCATCCTGGAAGACAGATGTCAGAGAAAAACACAACGTATATAACTATCGTCAAAATACGGTAGGATGATTTATGAATCGTCTATCGTCTGAACAGAGCAAGGGATGAACAACAAAACTGCAGTGTCAGGCTGAACTTGGATGTGGAGAAGAGCACACTGTTTGAAATCCGAGTTAACTCGGGCATGGGACAACGGGAGACATGTTGACATCCGAGTTAACTCGGACATGGGACAGAAAAGGTTAATGTGTAAGATGTACGGGACAGGAGAAGTCCCATCCGATTTTCGGCAGAATGTTTTTATACCTATTCCCAAGGAAAACGGTGCTGACAGGTGTGAAAACTACCGCACCATTAGTTTAGTATCTCAAGCCTGCAAAATTTTAACATGTATCATTTACAGAAGAATGGAAAAACAAGTTGAAGTTGAGTTGGCTTCAGAAGAAATGTAGGAACACGTGAAGCAATCCAGACTTTACGCCTGATCTTAGAGGATCCAATCAAGAAGGACAAGCCCACGTACATGGCATTCGTAGATCTAGAAAAGGCATTTGATAATGTTGACTGCACCAAGCTAATTAAGATTCTGAAGGTGATTGGTATCAGATACCGAGAACAAAGAATTATCTACAATCTGTATAAAAGTCAGTCTGCAGTGATAGGAATCGAGGGCTTTGAAAAAGAAGCAGCAATCCAAAAAGGAGTGAGGCAAGGCTGCAGTTTGTCCCCCCTCCTTTTCAATGTTTACATAGAACAGGCAGTAAAGGAAATCAAAGAGGAATTTGGAAAGTGAATCGCAATCCAAGGAGAGGAAATCAAAACCTTGAGATTTGCCGATGATATTGTTATTTTATCTGAGACTGCAGAGGACCTCGTGAATCTGCTGAATGGTATGCACGAAGTCTTGGGTAAGGAGTACAAGATGAAAATAAATAAGTCCAAAACAAAAGTAATGGAGTGCAGTCGAACGAAGGCAGGTGATGCAGGAAATATTGGTTTAGGAAATGAAGTCTTAAAGGAAGTGGATGAATATTGTTACTTGGGTAGTAAAGTAACTAACGATGGCAGAAGTAAGGAGGACATAAGATGCAGACATGCACAAGCAAGGAAGAGCTTTCTTAAGAAAAGAAATTTGCTCACTTCAAAGATTGATATAGGAATTAGAAAGATGTTTTTGAAGACTTTTGTGTGGAGCGTGGCATTGTATGGATGTGAAACATGGACGATAACAAGCTCAGAAAGAAAGAGAATAGAAGCTTTTGAAATGTGGTGTTACAGAAGAATGCTGAAGGTGAGATGGATAGATTGAATCACAAATGAAGAGATACTGAATCGAAATGGTGAGAGGAGATCGATTTGGCTAAATTAAATTTGACAAGAAGAAGAGATAGAATGATAGGACACATCTTAAGACACCCAGGACTTGTTCAGTTGGTTTTTGAAGGAAGTGTAGGTGGTAAGAACGGTAGGGGTAGACCAAGATCTGAATATGACAAGCAGATTAGAGCAGATGTAGAATGCAATAGTTATGTAGAAATGAAAAGGTTAGCACATGATAGGGTGACGTGGAAAGCTGCATCAAACCAGTCTATGGACTGATGACTCAAACAACAACAACAACAATAGATTTAGGCCTATAACCTCAAATACTTGATTGTTTTGGTTTAGATTATCTGATAAACTAACCAACAATCGAATCATGCTTATCGGGAATAAAATCAGATAGGTTATTTATTTGAAGGCATACTATATATCTATGTGGTAGATACATTTACATTGTTGTTGTACTTTAATCTTGGATAGTAAATATCTAATTTCCTCACTCGTGATGAAACTCCCTCTCGCCATTTAGAGGCTAGCTATTATCCTCGGACGCCTGTTAAATTTTAAAAACTGTTTTTAGAAATTCAGTGAACAGGGAAAGTCACACAACACTACAACACTGCAAAATCAAGCAGTAAATTTGTTGAATTATGTAATTATATTACTTTTTGCTTAATGAATGACAGGAATTTAACTTTTAAAAAAAATATAAATACTGTAATTTCCATCAAGGAATTGTAAATCATAGCTTGCATGCTTAAACCCTTTACCTTTAGATTGTAACACAAAAATTATAATGTGTCTGTTTTATTTTTATTTGAATGAATAAATATAAGAAAATAAAACTGATTGTTTATATCGAGCGGAGTATAAATCAAACTGGAATGTTTTGAAAAGGTCAGCTATTTTTGCAATTATAGCATTTTATTTCAAATACTGTAGCCTAATGAACATTTCACTGAGTATTGGAGGAGAGCTTCGTAATCACAATGTAAGGCACTCCTACCTTCTCTGCAGAGTGCGTTCACTGTGATGTATGCTTGCTACATAAGCTGCCCACATTCACGTCAGACCAACCCGGCCACACTGGACTAGCCTCAATGGGCGGTCAGCTGAGCACATCTAATGTATCCTTTCGATGTTTTTTTAATGATTCCATCAGATTTATGACTTCCTGTCAGAAAAGTAACCCCCACCAAGCAACAGCTGTTGCTAAAAATAAATCAGGATGAGGCCAGCTGTTATTGCAAACAGTAGTGCACGCACTTGTACGTTACTCCTAATCTTGAGCAATATTTGAATTGTTGAAATGATGAGTAGTGAACCCACTGAAAATAGTAGCAACACAGAAGTGATGACCCACACCAAGGGTTTGCCAGTGCTAGATGCAGCATCACCTTTTGTCGAGGAACAAGTAAAAATTATGCCAACTGATACAATGTTTCCTAGAAGATTGCTGCTCAAAAACAAAAGACTGGAGAATTTCTTTAAAATTTAAGTTTGTGTTTCTTTTAATTTTGGTAACGTTAGCCCATATCTAAATTAGGTATGTCCGGGTTTGTTTAAACTACTCTTTATTTATTAAATATTTATTTATGAATTACCCCGTGATTTATTTGTACTTCTGTGTAATCTGAGTTTATTTGTAATTCAGGGTAGCGTGCACCCCAATTAGCCCTAGTGTATTACACTTCCATTTCAGCATTTTCAACGTGAAATGAACATATCCATGAACATGTATAACATTTGAAAAAAAGGGCTTCTTTCCTACTTGCTGAATGTGTACAAGCTGTGAAGAAAAGGCTACTCGCTCAAGTACTCTCTCAAGTTATATATGTATCTGTATTTTGTTCTGATAAATGCTTAATTATTTTAAAGTTCAGTGCTATGATAAATCCTTTCTTTCCTCCCATCCCCTTCCCTGTCATAGATTCTGTTCAGATTATCCAAAAAAATTATTTGTGATGTTCAGGTACCCAGGGTTGTACTGCATTTCTTTTCTTTCTCTCTGGACAATGGAGAAACTCGGTGACACTTTAATGGTGGTATGCACCATGATGCTAAACGTATAGGCATTTATAACACAGGGTGGTCAGAAAGAATGTGAACTGGATATATGAGTGTTACAGGGTTGGTCATACTGATAAATAATTTTTAAAAAATAATGCAATATCTCGCACTGTCTTCATTTCATCTGCTGCTGAAGTCAACCAATCAGATTGCTTCGCAGGTGAATTCAAATGGGCTTTGCAAGTCGGTGTTATTAAATCTGCACATGGCTTAATACCAGCTTGAGAGCACCAATTGAAGAAATACAATTTTGCAACTTTGAACACGGACCTCAAAGTTGACAGGATTGCACCACAGCAATTACGCTACGGTGACACTGGCTGAAACCCACTGTGTGTTTGTATTTGGTGCTTATTTCTTGGCAAGGTTCTCAAACTAGTATTAAACCATGTGCAGATTTGGCAACACCCCTTTGCAAAGCTCATTTGAATTTGCCTGCAAATCAATCTGATTGGCTAACTTCAACAGCAGATAAAATGAAAACAGCATGAGATATCAAATTATTTTTAAAAATTATTTATCATTATGTCCAAGCCTCTTACGCTTATATACCCAGTTCATGTTGTTTCCAAGCACCATGTAGAAAAGTAGTTTTCTCTTTTTCTTTAAGTTGCTTTACGTTGCACCGACACAGATAGGTTGTATAATGACGATGGGATAGGAAAGGGCTAGGAGGGGGAAGGAAGCGGCCGTGGCCTTAATTAAGGTACAGCCCCAGCATTTGCTGGTGTGAAAATGGAAAACCATGGAAAACCATCTTCAGGGCTGCTGACTGTGGGGCTCGAACCCACTATCTCCCGAATGCTGGATACTGGACGCACTTACAAGCGACTGCAGCTATCGAGCTTGGTGTAGAAAGGTAGGAACTTGAAGAGGAACACATAATGACAGGTCAATGTGGGAGAGGGAGTAATAAAAGAGGAAAAATGGAGAAGCAGGAAAACCCAGAAAGTCAAGAACAATCTCTACAACTTCATAAACCGCCATCTTGTGTCATTGTGTTCAACCTATTGTGTGTTCTTTCTAATTTTTCTGTGAATGATTTCTATGTTATGAGACCAAACTGGAACAGCTGAGTCCTATATGGCAGCTTGATACCAAGGGAGTTATTCATTTGTATTACGTTACGTCAGTGTTCTTATGATAAAGTCACCATGATGGTACTGGAAATTGGAAGTCGGGAAACCCACAGCCCTAGTTCAACAGTGAATAGAAGTAGGAAAAACCACTAAAAGAGCCTTCTTAATTCCTATGAATTGATTAAATGCTTTTAATATGTGACATTTGCTATTTTTGTTTCAGATATTCTAAGAATAAAGATGAAATGGATGTATCTGAGCTCATGGAGTTCATTGCTAGGGAACAAAGAATGCCTAATATTACAAAAGAAGAGTGTCTTTCACTTATTGAAGCTTTCGAGATGTCTAAAGTGAAAGAAAATAATAAAATATCTCTAATGGGTGAGTACATTGCTAATTAACCTTAGTGCAAGCTCAGTGGTGACTGCAAATTTCAGATGTTTGTAGTTATACAAGAAAATAGTGTTATACCATGAAGTTTGAGAAACACAAAAGCCAACCTGAGAAAGCCAATGCTGCCAAGAAATGCTTCCTTTCCTTGGAGAAAAGTACCATCTCGAATAGTGACCATGATTGGCTTAATGATGGGAGCCAGAGTACATTTGTAAACAGTTTAGTTTCACTAAAGCCTCACTTGCCATAGCAGTGCTCAAAAGTTCCATTTTTGTATTTAGGAACTATCTTCATGGACCAGGGAAGTACCCAGCCTTAACATCAAATAGGTATTGGCCCTTCTGTCCCTTCTCAATTTACTAACACCAATTATATGTAAAGGAATAGGGAGAAGCACTCTTCTCCTCTCTACTCTAGCAAAAGATATGCCATTGTGGTGGTCTTATTATATGTAAAATATACCTTCCATAGAAATTTTAATTGTTTGCATACTGTTCGACCTTCACTGTTGGCAGCCCTGAAGATGGTTTCCCGTGTTTTCCCATTTTCACACTGGTACATTTAGGGGCGCACGGCTGTGAGCTTGCATAGGATATAAACTTCATGGTTTTGATCCGTATTGAATTGTGATCACAAATTATTAAATTAAAGTTGTATGGTCCACCTTTTTTCAATACTATATTACAATATTATTGAATTACATTACTGAACTAGGGACTAGTTTCAGCATAGTAAAACACTGTACATATGCAAAGTATTCTTAAAGAATTTATCAATTTTACCATGCAAGGCAGAGAGAGTTTAAATGTCCCTTTAACTGCTCCGGGTTTTTTTTTTTTTTTTTTTGTTAGTTGCTTTACGTCGCACCGACACAGATATGTCTTATGGTGACGATGGGACAGGAAAGGGCTAGGAGTGGGAAGGAAGCGGCCGTGGCCTTAATTAAGGTACAGCCCCAGCATTTGCCTGGTGTGAAAATGGGAAACCACGGAAAACCATCTTCAGGGCTGGCGACAGTGGGGTTCGAACCTACTATCTCCTGAATACTGGATACTGGCCACACTTAAGCGACTGCAGCTATCGAGCTCGGTGCTACGGGTTTTAAGAAATGCTGGAGTACCAAACGTTTGCCCTTAAAGGAATTCTTTAATATGCCAATATATCTTCTAACACAACAGTCCATTAGACCCTTGGCCTGCCAAGGTGACTGTTGCTCAGCTAAATGGCCTGCAGAGACTGGAGTACCAAATGGTCAGTGTTTGGCATCTCAGCAGTATTGCTTGGCTATCTTGAATGGGTCCTCTGCCCCTCATATCAAGCAGCTCCTCGGTTGTTCTCGCACACTAGAGTAAATCCCGTTCAAGCCCTCCATTTAAGTTAAACTCCTTGGACTTCAAACCCAGGACCTCCAGGCAGGAGGCATGTCCGCTATCCCTACACCACTGAGGCTGTCATATCTTCCAGCACATGTCTCTCAAATTTATGTACACTTAATTGCCAACCAGCTATACTAGGTTTGAATCTCACAACCTTCAACACCAAAATTGACTGCCAGGCTTCAGTATAATGGATGAATCCAAATCGTACTACAGTTGGTACTGAGACCCCTTATTTCAAGTCTTCAACAGTGCAGGCAGTGTCTTTCATACCATTCATGAAATGGTATATGATAATGATTCTCAATGAATGACAAACTATAGTTATAGAAATTTGGAAAAACAAATCCATGGCACATACAGTTTTTTAAATTATTTTATTTATAGAATTTGCTTTACATCACACGATACAGATAGGTCTTATGGCAACAATGGGATAGGAAAGGCCTAGGAGTGGGACGGAAGTGGCCGTGGCTTTAGAGATTGTTGTGAGGCCTTGATTTGCCAAGATGACTGCTGCCCAGCCAAATGGTCTCGTCAACTATACTGCTTGGCTTTTGTGACCAGGTTCGTTGTCTCTTGTATCAGACAGCTAGATTTGGCTATTGTGTGTGTGCTTCGAAACACTGAGCCGGCGCAATCAGCTGTCTCGATGCCCCGACACATCAACACTTCACTGTTTCGAAGCAGTGAGGTTGCTTTGAGTGTCGTGTCGCTTGAACAGAAACAACAGTTCTTCCATACATATCAGCTACATCGATGCTCTAAAACAATCTTCTTACCTCAATAGGAATATTCCACGTGACATTGCCCTGAGGATGAGCCAACACTTGTTAATAAACTCTTCATATTCTGGACCGCAATTCAGATTGCTAAAAGAACAATGGACTCCGCAATATAAGGTCTTAGATTTACACAGAAAAAGGACATAGTTTTCAAAGCGGGGTGATACTATAACAGAAAGACGCCCCTGTTTTTCAAGTGCAAAATTTTTGACAATTATGTTTTTTAACTTCAATTTTTGAAGTAGATTTTCAAACTGGATTAGGTCAAGTTATTACTTTACATATAATACCAACTTTGGACTCTTCTTAGATTTAATTTCTCATTTTATAATCATTCAAATTAGTTCCTTTAATTCATTAACTATTTTACTATGCTTTTGTAACTAGTTTAGGTTGTTTATTAATGTGCGTAAAATTCCAATTATTTTTGCTAGTGGGTTTACGTCACATCAACACAGATAGGTCCTATGGCGACGATGGGATAGGAAAGGCCTAGGAGTTGGAAGGAAGCGGCCTTGGCCTTAATTAAGGTACAGCCCCAGCATTTGCCTGGTGTGAAAATGGGAAACAATGGAAGACCATCTTCAAGGCTGCCGACAGTGGGATTCGACCCCACTATCTCCCGGATGCAAGCTCACAGCTGCGTGCCCCTAACCGCACTACACTTTTTTAACTGGATTAGGTTAAGTTTGTTATTATACATAGAATACCTGTTTTGAACTCTCTTTAAATTTCATTAATCATTTTATAATTATTCAAATTAGTTAAATTTTTAGTGCACTTTTAACTGCAGAAAAGAATCCTTTTAGTATCATTCTAAGGTGCGTAGTGAAGAAGCAAATGCATAATATTACTATATACTAGTACTATTATACTGTACATCATCTATTTATCATACTGTATTTTGTACATTTGCTCATATAATATTTCATGAACTTAGCTATGAAGCACGATTCATATTTCACCTCGCCATTGTGAAACCCTGCTTCTCTTGTAGTCTGTGACAGAAGTGTGCCATGTGTCGACACACTGCTTTACTATGAAGAAATGTTAGGTTTTGGTCCATTTTGGTCAATTTTATGGACGAAAAGAATAATTTTCACGCCTAAACTCAGCTGTTTTGAGAGTGTATTAAGATTTCAATTCCATATGGTACAACATGAGAAAACGTTTACGTCCAATTTAACAAAATGTTTTAATGCGTATACAACAAATAATTTGAAAACATTTAGCAATTTAACAGATTGTAAATGTATTTATAGAGAGATTAACTACAGACATTGTATTTTAAATATTAGAATAATGTTTTAAAGTTTCAATCTCAATAAATAGTCATATAATTTTCAATAAGATGACGTAATATTTGAGGTTTTTTAAAGGTTAGTATGGATAAGTTTGTTAATGGCGAACCCTAAGTGTAAGTTCTAGAACAAAGTTATCAATTTAACCTTGTAAGAATATTTATAGCTGAAGATGTTCAAAATATGAACGAAACATGTCCTATGTTTTAACAATTAAGCAATAAAATAAGGATGAGATCCTAATTTTATAATTGCTTTTAATGTATTGAATAGGTGGAAATCAAAGTTTTATTGTTCTCCTTTTAACAGACTTTCAATACGGAAAAAATGAGGATAGTCTCTTGCAGTGCACCGTGTGTCGACACACTGCTTCACCTTGCCATCGCGAAACACTGTCCAGGTATGCTTGCCGTGCAGTCCGAGATGGAAGTGTGGCGTGCGTCGACATTCTGCTTCGAAACAATTCGCTGTGCCGTATTAAACGTTTTGAAACAGTCATCAGTATCACTTCACCAATCTCTAAAAGCAGCTCCTCATTTCATCTTAGAAAGCTGAGTGAATTAAGTTCCAGCTCTCGGTCCAGGATTAGAATCCTTGGACCGGCCGGGAATCAAACCCAGCCTCTGGTTAAGACCACAAATTTGGCAGTTGTGGTAATTGTGTATATAAAATATGTTGTTGTTGTTGTTGTTGTTGTTGTTGTTTTTGTTGTTGTTGTTGTTGTTGTTGTTGTTGTTGTTGTTGTTGTTGTTGAGAAAATGAGAGGTTATTCATAATGAGGAAAGGATATTAGTTATAACAGTTTGCAGCGAGTAAATATGACGACACATTAACCAAGCTACTCAGACCACTACAAGTAGTATTGATGGTTGTGTCAATACTTTTCCAAGATGATGTTTTTTACCCTACTACCCTTGTGATGAACGTATGAGAAAAAATATCTTAATTTTACTAATAAAATTATTTCCTTCTGTGATATTAAAAATAAAATAAATATATTTGCATATAATGGTTTAGGTTATTATATAGAATTCTTACGTTTGTTTTTCCAGGTTTCACAGATCTCTTGATGTCGGAACACTTTGAAGTGTTCAATCAGAGGCATAGAATTGTGTATCAAGATATGTGTCAACCACTTTCGCATTATTACATTGCTTCTTCGCACAACACGTAAGTAACTCTTTAACTGCAAGAATCATGATATACAGTAGCTAGAACTGTAAATATGATCATTATGATAGCTGAATCAGCATTGGCTATTGTGTTCCTTATAAGTCATATGTAGAAAGATAGGAATATCAAAAGGAACACAGAATAGGATAAACAGAATTACAGGTCAGTGCAATTGAAAATTTACGGGATGTTCCAAAAGTCCCATTACCCCACCCCCACCTAACTGTATACTATCTGCTTTTTCTTGTTGCAGGTGATAATGGTTCATGAAAATAATGGACAATGAATCTAATTAACCCTGGAGCAATGAAGTGTCATAAATACCTGGGCACCTTAATGACCTCACACTGGGAAAACTTTGAGAGCCAAAAAAGTCGCTACACAAGCAATCAGAGGAACTGAATGTCCCACTAATGACATTACAGCAACACATGTGGAAGGACTTATGCCTAAAACCGTTCTGACCCTCGTTTGTAAATGAGTTGTGTGATCAAGATCTGGAAAACTGACATGATGCCTGTGCGCAGTAACTGGAGGTGTTCGACACAATTTCCAAACGTCGACGATTGGTGACCATTCCACTGATGCTGCAACTTCCGCACATGTCTCTGCTCTCGTTGTTGGTCTTCCATAGCACGGTCTGTCTTCATGTTCCAAACAGCTTCTTCTCCCAACATAATATTGTTGGTTTTGGTGGTGCAGCTATATTAAATTTAATGTTGAAATAATTTTCGATCTCTCTCAAAGTTTTCCTAGTGTGAGGTCATTCATGAGCCCAGGTGCTCATGACAGTGTTTTGCTCCAGGGTGTAATTAGGTTCATCGGCTATTATTTTAATGAACCAATATAACCTACAACAAGAAAAAACAAAGTACACAGTTAGGTGGGGAGTAATGCGACTTTTGGAACATTCTGTACATTTTAAGATATTGTGAAGATATTTACTTCAGTTGCAGTTTAAAATGTCTGAGGTGACTGATATATTCACTTTGTGATCTGGACAATGATATTCTCACAACTCTTGTCTTTTAAAATTTTATTTTCCTTCATACAGGAGGTTTTTCACTGACAATGATAACATGTCATTTTCTTCCAGGGGCTTGACATTTATTTCATCTATCATACCCTGTTATGTCTTTCATTTCAATTTATTTTCTGTTATCTAAACCAATGGTGTCCATGGGAGTTGCCCTGAAGCTTCGTCGGTTGCATGGCATGGTAGTGAGCGTGACATGACTAAATGCATTGAGGGATTAATTAAAATACAACATGTTATTCTGTAAAGTATTTAATTGTTTTTGAATAAATTCCTCCAAGAATTACATGAGTAATTATTTTTCACAATAACATATTATGAAGATATAATTACATAAATAAAAGAGTCCATTGCTTTCAAAAGATCATCAATCGATAATTTCACAAAAATAAATTTCATTTAGAGTAATTATGTATTTGTATTACAAATTAATTAATCAATTAATTAAATAAATCAATCAAAGAGACATTTTTCTTGTAAGGATACACCTTTATCTGCAACAATATGTCCATTATTTGGGTCTGTGCCGTGAGGCGTAAAATATCTGGACAGATCGGTCTACTTGAATGTAACCAAATTAACCCCTCTTAACTTTTTTCCCCCTTTTCTCTCTTTCCTTCTTTCTTTTCAGGTCCTCTGACATTTTTGTATGATCCCTTCAGAACGTTTATTTTTATAATGCAACTCTACATTATATTTCTTTTTGGCGATGACAATACCATATATCAAACATCTTGACCTTTCACCCATTTGTTCAGAGAGATATTTAATTTTATATTTTATTTCTTTTAGAAACCTGTCCAAAATTAGTTGGAAATTTATCAAGTGCGGACCAACTAAATAACCCAACTTATTGCTGGTGTATTGTCTTGAACTAGACAACACTTCTAAACAAGTTGGAACTGGTTGGGTTGAAGTTCACACCATGAAGATTTGTTGCCCTCAGCACATACTAAAAGCAATTTTCTGCAGTGTTAGGCTGATTTTATGATAGAAAACTTGGCTTTCTCAGTACTGCACCAGTATACTTAATTAAACCTCACAGAGCACACAAACTAAGCAATAACATGGCAAGCTGCGAGTGGCAGGACAAGTACCAAGCACGTGTGACCTTAAACAACTTCTCGTGCAATAGACAGCGCCAACTTTCTTGTAGACGTGTTACACTTCTGCCAACCTTCGAAACTTAGTTACAATATTACCTGTCATTAAACCATCCTTAAACATAGTCATGCCATTACATATGTTTTATCTAGAAATGTTCGGCCAGCAATGTTTATTCACAAAGTCTGATTGAAGGGTACACAGTCTATCGTAGAGACTGAGGAGATAAAAAGGGAGGGGGGGTGTTTATTCTGGTGAAGGAAACTTATTGTTCACATGAATGGTTTACCGATGAAAGGGATGAAATATTAGGGATAAAATTAGTTTGTCATAATATGAAGGAGGTGGGAATTATAGGAACATACAGGCCTGGAAGAGAGGAAAGAGACATGGAAATATTTGAGAAAATAATAGATTATACTCATAAAAACAAGAATAATGATATGGTAATAATTGGGGGAGATCTAAACTTGCCTGAAGTTGAATGGAATGGAGCTGCAAGTGAAGCCCATGAACAGAAACTGGCAAATAAGTTAATTTGGGAGGGAGGATTTACACAAGTAGTACAAGAACCGACTCGTCTCAATAACTTACTAGATGTATTCTTGGTTAAACCATGGGAAATTGTTGATAAAACTGAGGTAATTGAAGGAATAGGTGACCATAAGGCTGTAATAATGGATGTAGGACTGGTACCAAAAAGGCTTAATAAGAGGGTCACACAAGACAAGAAATTATACAGAAAAACTAAAGTTGATGAATTTGGGACTTACCTTAAATCACAATTCAGTTGTTGGATAAGTGAAGGGAGTAATGTGGATACACTTTGGGCTAAATTTAAAGGAATCATTTGGGAAGGAGAGAAGAGATTTGTACCTGTTAAGAAGGGTAAAATGACCACAGACCCTGTTTATTATACAAGGGAAATAAGAAAATTAAAAAGAAAATGTAGAATAGTAAACAGGAAAATCAAAGAGGGTAGGGAGAATAGAGAAACTAGAAAACAGCTAATGAGGGAACTGAATAGAGTGAAAAAGGAAGCAAAAGAGAATTATATGAATGGCATTCTTCAAGAGGGTAATGACCACAAAGGGAAATGGAAAAAACTGTATTCATATATTAGGAATCAAAAAGGAAAAGGAATCCAAATTCCTACAATGGTGGGAGAAGGGGGTGAACACTATTTAACAGATACTGAGAAAGCAAACCTCTTCAGTAGGGAATTCAGAGATTCAGTAAAAGACTGTCAGGACTTGGAAACCATAACAGAAGATAGAGAGGGAGAGACACATAGGGAAACAAGAAGCTTCTCATTCACAAATGAAGATGTTTTCAGAGAAATCCAACTGCTTCAGCAAGGAAAAGCAGCAGGAAGTGATCAAATTACTGGGGAGGTATTAAAGACGATGGGGTGGTATATAGTGCCTTATTTAAAATTTCTCGTTGACTATGTCATAAATAATAGTGTAATACCAAAGGAATGGAAGAAATCTATAATAATACCAATTTATAAAGGAAAAGGGTGATAAAAGGAAACCAGAGAGCTACAGACCAATCAGCCTGACCAGTATAGTTTGTAAAATACTGGAGAGTTTAATAGCAAAGTACATCATAGGGATATGTGATGATAAAAATTGGTTCATGAGGAGCCAGTATGGATTTAGAAAGAAATTTTCTTGCGAGGCACAACTGGTGGGATTTCAGCAGGACATATCAGATCAGTTGGATTCAGGAGGCCAGTTAGATTGCATAGCCATAGATCTTTCCAAAGCCTTTGATAGAGTGGAACATGGAATATTATTAAAGAAATTGGAGGGAATAGGACTGGATGTAAGGGTTATACGTTGGATAAGAACATTTCTAAATTCAAGGGTTCAGAAAGTCAAAGTAGGAAATTATATAACACAGGAAGAGAAAGTTTGGAAGGGAATTGCTCAGGGTAGTATAATCGGTCCGTTACTTTTCTTAATATACGCAAATGATTTAGGGAACAATATAACATCGAAAATAAGATTGTATGCAGATGACATAATTGTTTATAGGGAAATAAATAACATTGAGGATTGCTCAGAATTACAAAGGGACCTTGAAAGTATCCAACAATGGGTTGAAGAAAATAATATGAAGATTAATGGAGGCAAATCAACTGTTACAACATTTACAAACAGGAGCTTTAAAACTGAATTTGAATATACTTTGGATGAGGTAGTTATCCCTAAAGATGGCAAGTGCAAATACTTAGGTGTGAGATTTGAAAGTAATTTGCACTGGAAAGGTCATGTTGATGACATTGTTGGGAAAGCATACAGATCGTTACATGTCATGAGGCTACTTAAAGGATGCAACAAAGAATTAAAAGAAAAAAGTTACTTAAGTATGGTTCGTCCATTATTGGAATATGCAAACAGTGTTTGGGATCCTCACCAAGATAACCTAATAAAAGAACTAGATGGTGTGCAGAGGAAAGCAGCAAGGTTTGTAACAGGGGATTTCAGGAGAAAGAGTAGTGTATCAGAAAGGCTAAAGGAACTTGGTTGGGAACCTTTAAGTAAGAGAAGGGAGAAAACTAGACTTATAGGATTATATAGAGCCTATACAGGAGAAGAAGCATGGAGAGATATCCGTGAGAGGCTTCAGTTGGAAAATAATTATATTGGTAGAACTGACCACAAGTACAAAATTAGAAAGAATTTTAGCAGAAGCGATTGGGGTAAATTTTCATTCATTGGGAAGGGCGTGAAGGAGTGGAACAGTTTACCAGGGGTAGTGTTTGATCCTTTTCCAAAATCTGTACAGATATTCAAGAAGAGAATAAACAACAACAGAGAAAATAATTGAAATGTTAGAGGGCATTCGACCAGTGTAGGATATTGTAAATAAAAAATGTGTGTGATTAAATTAATTCCATCCCCTGGTCTACTGGTCTATGGAGTTTGGACAGCCCAAGTAGGGGACTGCCTGTAGGGGTGAAGTACAGTGGGGACTTCGAGGGCCCTGGGACCGCTACGGTATCTGTGAAGGCCCTTCAGGAACTCTGAAAAGTGGTGGCAAAAGGGGCTCTGGTTAAGACGCAGCAGGTCGTTATGCTGCTTATGTTCCAAAATGGGTAAAATATAAATATGTAAATAAATGCAATGTTAATTTTAATCTTATACTAGTTGTATATTATTATTAGAAGTAATTTCACATACTGTATATGAGTTGACTATGTTTGTAAGATATTATAAGTAGAATTTTGTAAACAATATAAATTTATTAAGGACTAGCGAATGTACCCGTGCTTCGCTACGGTATTCTACATTGTATTCGAATATCGAAGTAAATACTGTACATGCAGTAAATAAGATTGTTTTAAAATTGCATGTCTCTTAGCGTTATCCGACAAAGAGCATGGGGAGGTCCTCGTACGTTGTTTCCAATGTAAAGTGTTTGTTACGGATTTGTGATATAACGGCAGGCTCACTTGCCTACTGCCATTCACAATCGAGTTGGAAAGTTTACATTATAATTGCAGGCCCCATTGCCTACTACGCGGACAGAATCGATTTGGGGAGTTTCCGTTAAAATGGCAGCCCCCCTTTCCTACTTCCAGACAGATTACAGTTGAGGAGTGTCTATTATAATGGCAGGCAATTACCCTACTATCACTCGAAATTGAGTTGTGCAGTTATCATTATAATGCCAGGCCCATTTTCCTACTGCCAGCCAGCTTACTGCCAGTCACACCAAGTTGGTGAGTTTCCATCAAAATAGCAGGCCACTATGCTTAATGCCAGTCACATTTTAGATGAGGACATTTCTTTATAATGGCGGGCACCCTTGCCTACTGCCAAACACAATCGGGTAGGGGAGTTTTAAATAAAACTGCATGCTCACTTGCCTTCTGCAAGTCAAATCGAGAAGGGAACTATTCATTACAATTGTAGGCCTTCCTTACACAGGAGTTGGAGAAGGAACCCTTTCCTGCAGCCAGTCAAAGTCGGTGTGGGGAGTACTGATTACAATAGCAGACCCACCCTTTCTCGATCGCTAAAAATCGACATCAGTGAATATATATAGATCGACATACGAAAGTATATGCGTGTTTACAATATTGAAGACCTTCATTTACAGATTAACTGCTACTAAACGTACGTCATATCGACAAAGGATTATACCATAAGACACGCCGCATGTAGTGGCCTAAATGGCTGGTCCTATGATATGTCATCTATTCTTGGGTCAGATTGAGTTAGAAACGTGGAACAGGGTAAAGGTTTTGTAAGATTATCTCACATTACATTACTTTTCGGATAATTATGTGACAGCTACATACATAGCATTTGGCTCACATATGGCTACTGAGTGGGCCAAGAGTTTGATGATTCTGTATTTGATATAAGTAAATGAAAGAATGAATTATGCATGTGAAAATTCCAAATTGACTTAACATCGATTAATAGAGAAAAATCAAACGTAAAAGGGATAGAGATACGGCAAAAAGTCATAAGACCAAGGTTGTAGATCATTCCAAATTGAACGGAGATTGTGCAATCCGTTATGTGATAGGAATTTCCGAAGGTCTGAACCATCATTAAAATTGCCTGCATATTTCGATATTCTTCGGGGATAAAAAGTGAAAAAGTTAATGATCTAGGATGTTTTCCGTTCGTTACAGGCTAAAACGTATAATTTTGTCAAATTTCAATTATCTTCTTTTTCTTCTGGCAGATTATGCCGCAATCTGGATTTTGGGCGAGGCGGGTAAAAATTAGGACTTCCAGGTAACTAAACCAAAAATTATGGAGATGGTCATTATTACCCCTTAAACGGAAAGCTGTACGAAAATTTCGCCAAAATAGTCAGTGTAGAGGCACACAGTCGTTACGATTTGATTTATATAGATAAGGAATCTGATCCATGTAAAACACCCTTTGGGCTATGTCCGCTGGACTTAACATGCAAAAGTGACCATTCATGATATCTCCCTTATTAATCCTCCTGACGAAAAAATGCACATGAAAAAAAGGGTTTAGAGGTGGAATTCTATCACGTTTGGTCGATTTCGTCAGGTTGGTCTTGTTCTGTATATATTGTGGAAGAGTAAAATAACCATTTCGGTTCCCTATAAACCACCAGTCCATTCCGGAACATGAAATGTTATTTAAGTTTAAAACCTACCTTTGGACAGGTGGATGCTAAATACAAAGTTTGGTTCGAATGTCTTCAGTAGTTTTCAAGTTGTAAGGAATACGCTTTACACGCACCCGCTCCTGAGTTAAGTCCGATGGGACTTGTACAGAAAAACGGTCCGTTAATGATATCTCCCTTATTAATCCTCGTATCGAAATGATGCACATGAGGAAAAAAATTAGAAATTAATTTCTACCAAGGTAGGTAGATTTCCATTAAGTTTGGTTGTGTATATTTTGTGGAAGTGCGAAATCACTGTTTCGGTTTCGTATAAACCCCCAGTCAGTTCAGGGATTTAGAAACAATATTTGCCAAAAACCTATCAAGGACAGGTGTATTCTAAATGTGAGTCTTGGTGGAAATACATCCAGTAGTTTGTAGCACTCGAGTACATACGGCGTAATTAAGGAAGAAATAATACAGTTAAGAAAGTTGAAAGTAATAGAAAATGGATTATAACTGAGGACAGCCGGATAACGACAAATATGTAAATGCCAAGTGAATGTTTTGGAAAATCAAATGCCCCTCAATAAATTATGCTAGTGTGAGTTATGGATATAATAAAGCGGTAACAGAGGAGAAATTTAGGTCCAGTGATTCTTAGGTAAACAAATAATAAGAAGATGACTAATGGTGTTATTACTTAATCTATTCGAGGGCGGTTATAACATCCAACGATATTCCGCCAATATCCCGCAGATAGGCCGATTGACGCCTCTCTTGCCTTCTACCCAAGGAACAAACACGAATTTAAAAGCATGATGAGGAAAATGGCAATACGTTACTTCCCTGCTGGCATGCAGTCAGAGACGTTGCCATGGTAACTTGTAGGTTCGTTGTCGGTCTGTCGGTCACTCAATGCAGAGCATGATACCAGCGGAAAATTGTAAATTTCTCCGTCATGTGAAGAGTAAGGTAAATTATGAACATAACGAAAGCATTTTTTGACATAACGAAAGTTGTTTATAATGAAGAGACGTTTCACGTACGGTAAACTAAGTTTACAGAAAATCAATAGTATAAGAGAAAATGGAGGAAAACCATTCGGGTTTTCCTATAAACCCCCCGTCTATTCAAGGATTTTAAAATAATATGCATATCGAAACTTTCCCCGGGATGAGTATACTCTAAATATGAAGTTTGGTTGAGATCTATCCAGCCGTTTCGAAGTGATGGTGGAAAAACCATTCAGGTTTTCCTGTAAACCCCCCGTCTGTTCAAAGATTTTAAAATGATATGCATATCGAAACCTTCCCCGGGATGAGTGTACTCCAAATATGAAGTTTGGTTGTGATCTATCCAGCCGTTTCGACGTGATGGTGGAAAAACCATTCTGGTTTTCTTATAAACCCCCCGTGTATTCAAAGATTTTAAAATGATATGCATATCGAAACCTTCCCCGGGATGAGTATACTCTAAATATGAAGTTTGGTTGAGATCTATCCAGCCGTTTCGACGTGATGGTGGAACAGACAAACAGACAAACAGACAGACAAACAGACAAACAGACAAACAAACAGACACGAAACGTAAAAACCACCGATTCGGTCTTGAGTTGACCTAAAACGGATAAATATCTGAAAAATTGGCAAAACAGAAGAAATTACAGACAACGGACCCCCTACAATTTTATTTATATAGATGATGTATGTGTTTAATAGAACAAATTATTAGCGTAAATTGTATAATATTGTATTCTAGGAAAATTTTCTTCGTCTCTTGTTAATTTAAAATTTAGTGCTTGACAATAATGTATTTTAGTGTACCATTTGCCACCGAGGTAGACACCTCATTTGCAAATAAAGAGATTTTGATTTGATTTGATTTGATTTTGATATCAGTGTGTTTTTCTCTTTGTTTTTTCAGTTATCTGACTGGTGGACAGCTGAAGGGGGACAGCAGTGTTGAAGGTTACATCAATGCTCTTAAACAGGGCTGTCGTTGTGTTGAACGTGAGTTGCATATATTGTTTTAGAAGTATTCTGCATGATGTGTGATAGGTTGATGAAACTATTATGTTAATTATGAGCAGTGGCGACTCATGACTTTCGTCACCGGGGGTTCAACAAACTTTTGTAGACATTTGTATCACACCTGAAAAATATGAGGAAACTAAGAATGTATGTTCGCATTATTGACAATGTTGGTAACTTAATTTTAAGACTCGTGTGAGCTAAGCAATAAGTGTCTTCATTGCTCCTACCTTCCTGATCCTCTTTGCCTCAAGGAATTTAAAGTTAAGTTTCCCTCCAAAAAAGGTAATTACCCTAAAGAATAAAATGGATAAATGTTTAATAAGTATTGATGCATTTGGGAGAAAATATCAATCGGGATTTTGGCAATTCAATGCGACATTTGGTAGCAATGATGTTTGCCAATACTATCGCTGTGTGCAGACTAGTGCACTGTTCTCAACTGCCATAGTTAAATTCCTGTAAGGGCAACAGATAGCAGGCACATACTAGTTTTCTAACCCCCACAACATGACTTGCGATTCAGAAGGTATGCGAGACTAGTATATTGCGCATGCACATAATACAACTATCCGTTTCTGTGATATCCTGGCCTGATCTTCACGCTGGCCGACATCCCCCATCGCCTCATCACTCTCCTCGCCTTGCAAGGAGGTGCATTTCAGACAAGTATCCAATCACAGACTTTGTGCAGCTCGCATGAATTCAAAGCTAGTATGGTATATTACAGATAGCTGGGCTTAGCAAGAGCTTTGAAATTAATAAGGTTGCTGTGAAGATTAAGTACAGTAGAAGTCCGTTATAGCGAGAATTCATAACGACAAAAAATTTACTCGCTATAGCAGATTGTCGTTATATCCGATTTTTGTAAAAGTTGGGGAAAACTCCATACACATTGAAATTGGCATGAAACGGCAATAATTTTTTTCAAAAAATGAGTTTTCTCGAATGATATCCACACTACGGCTTACTCGTTTGTTATTTTTCGAAATACGATACTGTGTGAAAGTGTATGTTTAATTCCATTCTGAAAAAATTATGCTATCACTACAGAGGCTTCTGTGGCAAACGTTTCAGTTTTCTTCTTCAAACAGAGTCACCTAAGCTAACCGTATATATATCGTGAAAACATATTTCAAGTGCACGTAGAGAAATGATAACTTCCTCGCTACAAATTTACATGGGAATAGCCTTTCCAAAATTTAACTAGACGTGAGAAAATATAAACTGTTCTCTGAAATCAGTGGTGTACTCTGCCATATCGTGTGATAATTATCTCATAGTGCAGCACTGGCACTGCCGGTGGCTCCAAGTGGCCCTTGCAGTGGCCTCCACGGTATGCACTAGCCATGTGTCTTGGTGGGTGTGCTGTTTGCCAACTGATGAGCCCAACTTAGCACACTGGCATGAAATGCTGACAACCAGGAATGAGTTACCTGAAAAAATTTGTAATGTCCAATAACGGACCATTCATATTGGTATTATAAATTTACTCATTCGGGACAAATACTTCAGGCTGCCTATGGGAATCAACATCTATATCATCTGATAGCCAGGCAGGCATCAAATTTTGGTAATGAGACAAAGTCTCTCATAGTGCATTGGCACTGCCGGTGGCTCCAATTGGCCCACGCAGTTACCTCCACGGTATGTACTAGCCATGTGTCTTGGTGGGTGTGCTGTTTGCCAACTGATGAGCCCAACTTAGCACACTGGCATGAAATGCTGACAACCAGGAATGAGTTACCTGAAAAAATTTGTAATGTCCAATAACGGACCATTTATATTGGTATTATAAATTTACTCATTCGGGACAAATATTTCAGGTTCCCTATGGGAATCAACATCTATATCAGAACAGCAGTCGACGGGTATTACCAATCCACTCCAACATTGCATTCGAATGTTGACGAGAGAGCTTGCTAGTGGACATAGCGAGGAAATGATACCGAAGATGATTGATCGCATGCAATATAATGGCTGGGTGCATAAATATCGGTAACGGAAAAAATCACGCACTCTTAATCGCTAGTAAGAATGGATGCGTCAGTGACAGGGCTCTCGCTGTAACCAAAGAATAATACACAGTTTAATATAGGAATTTTGAAGGGACAAACAAAAACTGACGTTTTAACGGGGTTCTCGTTACAGGCCGTACTTGCTATAAACGAACTTCTACTGTAGTTAATTACAACTTGATATAAACTGGAGGTTTGAGGTTCATTGCTCCATTGCACTACACTAGAAACTGCCACTGATGGTGGGAAAGCAATATTGCAATCTTACTATAATTTTGTCTTATAAAATAGAAAATAATATTTTATTGGAATATTTTGGTTTGTTTTTATGACACACACTGGTATCTGGTATTGGAAATTCAATAAATTTCTAATTTCTTTGCAATCATTTAAGAAAAGGCTAGGAAAACAACAGATAGGGAATCTGCCAGCTGGGCGACTGCCCTAAATGCCGATCAGTATTGATTGATTGATTGATTGATTGATTGATTGATTGATTGATTGATCGATCGATCAATCTTTGGAAGGGGTGATGAACAGATTCATCTCCTCCAAAACTGACAAATATTTGTACAGGATCAAATACACTGTATAATAAAAAGTTTCCAGACCCCACCTCCACCACACCTTCTTCCCCCCTTCCCCCCTTCCCCCCCAATACACGTAAACTTGATATAAACAACATCACTATGACCACCACTGCTGTTATAAATAGTGGATGAGGGCTCGATGTTGTTCAGAGCTATGAGATACCTGCAGAATGGACGAAGCAAGGAAGCTTAGTGACTTTTAACATGGAATGGTTATTGGTTGCTTCATCAGTAGTCATTCAGTCAGGGGCTTGTAATAATGGATGCATCAGTGACAGGGCGGGCTCTCGCTGAAACCGAAGGCTAATACACAGTTTAATATAGGAATTTTGAAGGGACAGACAAAAACTGACGTTATAGGGGGGTTCTCGTTATATGCCGTATTCGCTATAAACAAACTTCTGCTGTAGTTAATTACAACTTGATATAAACTGGAGGTTTGAGGTTCATCTCCTCCAAAACTGACAAATATTTTTACAGGATCAAATACTCTGTATGATAAAAAGTTTCCAGAACCCCCTCCACCACACCTTCCTACTCCCCTCCCCCCCCATCATGTTGCCCAAGTCAACTATCGGGAATGTGATTGTGAAATGGGAACTGGAATACACAGCCACATCAAAACCATGGCTGGGTAGGCCATGTGTGTTCACTGATGGGGACTAAGGTTAGGTTGAATGGAGAATCCCACCTTCCAGTACTTGTTTGTTTTTTACTGCTAGTCTACCTTAGGTGAGTTGATGCCAATATGGGACAGAAAATGCAATTTAAAAGTTCTGACAGGGACTGTTGAGCATCAAAGATGATGATATGGGAAAATTTGAATAGGTGTCATCTTTCAGATGTGCAAACATGCCTCACAAATTTTGTTTATTTAGCTCAGTTCTTACTTCTTTCCATCTGATTCTTCAACATGGATTTTATGAGTTCAAACAGATACAAACTTCAATTTTTTAGCCTAATCTTCTTCTTCCTTTTCTTCTTCTTCTTCTTTTGAATTCATGTAAGCATAAACAATTATTTGAAGTTTAACTTTATAATATTATTTCTTTTCAGTGGACTGCTGGGATGGTGCAGATGGTGAACCAGTTGTCTATCATGGTTATACCTTGACAACAAAGATATTGTTTAAAGATATCCTTATTGATGCTATCAAACCCTATGCATTTTTTGTTTCGGAGTATCCAGTTATCTTATCACTGGAGAATCACTGTTCTGAAAAGCAACAAGAAGTGCTCACCCAGCATATGATACAAGTGTTCGGTGGTAAGTACATATCATAGGTAGCATTGTTCCTTCTGGATTCCATTGAGGGTCACAATAATATTTAAATGTCAAATTAATATTTTAATGTTTTTCTCTTGTAGATATGCTGTATACAGATCCTGTTGATGAGAATATGCAGGCATTACCCTCCCCAGAATCTTTAAAAAATAAAATCATAGTCAAAGCCAAGAAACAGAAACCTTTAGAAAATGATGAGAATGATTCAAGTAGTGGAGATGAACAAGACTGTGAGATGGACCAAGATTCAAGTGTAATGACTGAAAGAAAAACGGTAAGAAACATGATGGAATCGAAGAAATTTAATCCTCTTGGAAATTGTCTTTAGGCAAAACCTAGCTTGTGTATTGTAGTGAAATCTATACAACATTCTCTTTCTTTCTTTGGGAGAGAAATTATGTCCACAGATGAGAATTCATTGTAATATGTTCAAGTCCAAGGTGGTGGTGGTGGTGGTTGTTGTAAAAAACTGCTTAACTTTGTTGTTCAACCAAATGACTAAAGAGAGACGAACATTATTACCTGGCAACAGAACATAAGTGCACCAATTGTCAATAATGAAGGAAAGTCCCGCTGAGTGTGCTAACTACTACCTGATCTGAATTATAAACCACAAGATGACCTTTTAATACATTCTGGGGCAAATGGATCATTGAGTTTGGCATAATGAGTAAGAATCAAAGCTGGATTTGTGAAAAATTGCAGCACTACTGATGCAATCCATGCTGCACAGCTCTCGGTTGAAATACATTGTGAGGAGAACCAACTGGTCCGTCCCACTTTCCTGAACCTTGTGCCTCATTAACTGATTTGCCTAGCACTTCAACAACATGTCCCAGAGTATCTTACCAGTTCAGTGCAGCTGCATTATACAGTGCCAAGGAACTATGTACATTTAAGCTGCTGCAGGAGCATCCATTAACTTTGACATTTAGTCAGCTACAATACCACTTCTATTCATCCTTGTGATGGATACATTTACAGCAGACCTGTACCATACTCAACATTAATGATATCATGCTAGCAGCTGAAAACAAACTTGATTTCTGATGCCAAACCCAAGAATGGAAATATCGATTGGCTTAATATGGGCTGCGACAAAAGGTGAATGAATATTATGTAGCATGATAAGAATTTGAATGGTAATGATAATGGTTTCACTACTGATTTTGATGGTCGACAGCTGAACAAAGTGCAACTAAATCTAAAATCTAAAAAAAAGTTATAAAAGCATTATCTATCTATCTATCTATCTATCTATCTATCTATCTATCTATCTATCTATCTATCTATCTATCTATCTATGTAATAATAACCCAGGACAGGAGGAATGGGGTGATTCAGACTAGGAGAGCTGACCCCAAGTGAAATGGGACAAATGGGACAATTAGAACATTTTAGCGATGAAGCATTTTTTTAAAGGAGGAGGTCGTACTTTCAGTGTCAACTCAGTTAATGTAATTCTAAAGCTTTTCAGTCTGTTGAACACTATAAAATACTCGTATAAAACATAGTATTAAACAAATGAAATGTTTCATTCTTGAAAGAAAATAACCACCTTCGGTCAAATCACACTAATTATTTTTTAATTGATAAAAATTGTTTGATAATGTAGAAATATTTGTTCAAATTCTCTTTATACTCTTTAATACTTGGAAGTTAGAACTTATCTTGATGAAGTGCTCCAGTAGTGCTTCCTCTCTCCTTGCTAGTCCAACAAAGAGTGCAAGGTGGTGTGATGCTCTGTCATTAGTGTGAGGCCAGTTGGCTAGTTTTTTGGTAACGTTCCGTAACATCAACGTCATGCTCCGGTTATGTCAACGGCTACTTTGAATTGTACTTTTAACTTTATTTATTTATTTATTTATTTATTTATTTATTTATTTATTTATTTATTTATTTATTTATTTATTTATTTATTTATCTTCTTTCAAGTGACCCTCTCTTACACATAACCATATTTACAACACTTATTTACAGATATATTATTAATGTTAGTATTACTGATGATGATGATGATGATGATGATGATGCTTGTTGTTTAAAGGGGCCTAACATCAAAGGTTATCGGCCCCAATGTTAGTATTACTATTGTTGTTATTACTGTTATTAGTACCTAATGAATCCTACAGGGGGTTACTCTGAATTAAATGTCTGGAATGTGGGTTAATGTATTTTTGTCTATAGTAAATTCTCTGAATTTACACAATGACTTGGCCCCTCTAGATGTTTTAGCAGGTTATTAATTAGCACAAAAAATAATGTCTTACAGGATACTCTTCAGTTCAGTTTCATACTTTTACTTCATCTAAATCATTAACTTACATTTACTCCCTAATACACACTAAAAAATAATAATAATACATGTGAGGGAAGAACGAAACCGAGAACGCATGCGGAAGTACTGGGCAGACATCAAAGCCAGAAGTGGCCAGTTGAAATGAAATGGTTCAAAGTTGGCTGATACGACATGAATAATAATAATAATAATAATAATAATAATAATAATAATAATAATAATAATAATAATAAGAATAATAATAATAATAATTGTTCCGGGCGGTACACCTCTACACGACCCAAGTTCAAATCTTGTGAAATTGTGTGAAAATGTTGCTCATAGGGTCTGTTTGTGCATCCATTTCAGTAGGCTTGGCAGACTGATATGTAATAGCTACTTCTGGCTCGACGAGGAAAGCAATGGGAAACATTTAAGTTACAGAATTTACAAGATAGAAAAGGTTACAAAATCATACTCACCTCAAAATCAAATTGAGAGGGAATACGAGAGGGTACCTCACACTCTATTCCCTGATATTGGTTAAGTTCTTTTGGCTTGATTGAAATTTACATTTTAGAAAAGAAAGTTACATTACTAAAGATTTGAAACCTTCCCCTCGAGCTAGCTTTGAAAGGCTGTAACATTTTAAACTAGATCTGCCATTACCTTGAGCTGGTGGACCTCCCGAAGATGGATGAAGCGGCCCCGCCTCCGTTACAAACACACTCCACACTGGAGCGATCACTAGCACAACCTGGTCTCAAAATGTGCCAGCTTTTATAGCCGAGGGGAAAGTTCCAGAAAACTCTGGCCTAAGCCCCAGACACACACCCAATTCTCATTGGATAATCAAATAAATATCAAAATTTTGTCATTGATGAATGAATAAATAAATGTACAAAATTTCTGATTGGCCAACACCTTAAGTTGGCGGGAAGAGACAGATGTGTTGATAACTTTTGAACGTCAAAAACAAACACTAAACATTCCAGTTTAGAAAACCTTTACATACAAAATTTATCTAGAATTTTAATAGTTCAACTTTACACCAGAGGGTACAACATAAGTTGTAGTAGCGACATCTGTTAAATGTTCAAACTTCTTGTACTAGTTGTTGCAAGGTTTATATTTCAGATGGCATTCCCCAAGGCACTTAATTTAAATGTGCGGGGCGGGTGTACCTCCGATATTATTATTATTATTATTATTATTATTATTATTATTATTATTATTATTATTATTATTATTATTATTATTATTATTATTATTATTATTATTATTATTATTATTATTATCTTTTGCACTCTTTGTTGGACTAGCAATGAGGGAAATATTTCTGTATTTCTGAACCATTTTTTGTCAATTTAAAGAATGTGTGATTTGATAGAAAGTGTTATAGTTGTTATAAATGGTGTTTGACAGATTGAAAAGCTTTAAAGTTACAGTAACATGTTTATCATGAAAATCAATAATGAAGTCATTGTCATTTAGTGTCCATTGGAATGTATCACATAAACTCTGGGCGGATGAAATGGGGAAATCTGTCTTGAATACTATGCAACAGAAGAATTCCTATAAGAACAAAGGGTAAAATCTATAAAGAAGCAATAAGACCAGTTATATTGTATGGTGCAGAGTATTGGTGTGTAAGGAAGCAACATGTGGATAAGTTACAACTGCTAAGATGAAAATGCTGATATGGGCTGATGGAGTCTTTCTATTTGAGACAAAATGAGAAATAACCATATCTGCAGTTAGGCAAAATTTCTTCTAAAGGAATCACAAAAGCTCACTCCACCAATGCAATACATATTACATTTAATAAATAAAACAAATACATGTTCTGACCCTAATTGAACCTTCTTCAGCTGAATAATTAAATCAGTTTTAATAATGTTATTTGTTTTACACCCCACTAACTTCTTTTAAGGTTTTTGGAGACTCAGAGGTGCCGGAATTTTGTTCTGCAGGAGTTCTTTTACACGCCAGTAAGTCTACTGACATGAGGCTGACGTATTTGAGCACCTTCAAATACCACCGGACTGAGCCAGGATCGAACCTGCCATGTAGGGTCAGAAGGCCAGCGCCTCAACCATCTGAGCCATTCAGGCCAGCAAGACAGTTTTAAAAGCTAATCTAACATATTAAACAAGTCAGAATACTAATTTATAATCAGCATATTGATATTGGTCAAAAATCCTAAAATAACATAATTCAACAACATATTATAAAATAGAATAATGACATCATTATTCATGCAGTATAAAAACTCAAATATGAATCTTGAAATGCATCAACCTTATAAAATTCTACTAAAAATACTGGACACATAAAAAAACTGAAATGTCTATCCTGAGTAATGTGAATTAAACATTATTTTATGTAATCTCCTTTGGGCAGTAAAATGTTCCATCAGTCACACTAGTAAAGAAACATGTTGCCTTATCTTGATCAATATGGATTTGAAGGAAATATTGTTTTGAAATGTACATGTAGGCTATTCATTCGTCAGATTACTATATCTCATGGAGGCTTAACATGTAAACTTCGGGAGTGCTAGGTTGAAGGTTGAGATATAGTAATCTGACGAATGAATACACATATATTTCACAATAATATTTTTTACAAATCCATATTGATCAAGATAAGGCAACATGTTTCTTGACTAGTGTGATTGATGGAAGATTTTACTGCCCAATGGAGATTATATAAAGGAAGTTTTAACTCATGTCACTCAGGACAGACATTCCAGTGATCTTAAGATGATTTTATTACCATTACTTTTACTTTTAGTTTTTGTATGTCCATTATTTTTTGTAGAATTTTGTAAGGTTGCTGCATTTTAAGATTCATATTTGAGGTTTTATGCTATAAAGATGTCATTATCATACTTTATAATATGTTGTTGAATTATGTTATTTTTAGGATTTTTGTGTTAGAACTTGTTAATAATAATAATAATAATAATAATAATAATAATAATAATAATAATAATAATAATAATAATAATAATAATAATTCAAGTGGCTATTCTAGCCGGGTGCAGCCCTTGTAAGGCAGACCCTCCGATGAGGGTGGGCGGCATCTGCCATGTGTAGGTAACTGCGTGTTACTGCAATGGAGGATAGTGTTATGTGTGGTGTGTGAGTTGCAGGGATGTCAGGGACAGCACAAACGCCCAGCCCCTGAGTCATTGGAATTAACCAATTAAGGTTAAAATCCCCGACCCAGCCGGAAATCAAACCCGGGACCCTCTGAACCGAAGACCAGTATGCTGACCATTCAGCCAACGAGCCGGACTTAGGACTTGTTGATCAATATCAGTATGTTTGTTATAAATTATTATTCTGTCTTGTTTAATGTGTTATTTTAGCTTCTAAATCTGTCTTAATTATTCAGCTGAATAAGGCCCAATTAGGGTTAAAATATGTTCTATTATTAAATGCTGTATGTATTGAATTGGTGGATTGAGCATTTGTGATTTCTTTAGACAAAATTTTGTCTTACTATAGTGAAACTCAATACGGATCAGAACATGAAGTTTATAAGATAACCATATCCATGCAAGTTCAAAAGTCTGGTTCATTTATAACAAACTTTCCAAGAGCAGGCTAAGATGATATGGCCATGCAGTGAGAAGCCTAGAAGACCATACAGTATGATTCAGACAGTAACAGAAATCCAAACTCAACACAGAGGTTGAGGAAAACCTCATCAAACTTGGATGTCCATTATGTATGAAGGCCTTTGGGAAGGCCAGATGAGAAGAAACCGGGTGAGTTGGCCATGTGGTTAGGGGCGTGCAGCTGTGAACTTGCATCCGGGAGATAGTGGGTTTGAACCCCACTGTCGGGAGCCCTGAAGATGGTTTTCTGTGGTTTCACATTTTCACACCAGGCAAATGCTGGGGCTGTACCTTAACTAAGGCCACAGCCGCTTCCTTCCCGCTCCTAGCCCTTTCCTGTCCCATCGTCACCATAAGACTATCTGTGTCGGTGCAACGTAAAGTAAAAAAAAAAAAAAGGGATGACGATTCTTTGCAGTCAGAAATCGGTAACACCCTCAGAATTACAGACTACTTTAGGAGAAACCAGCATGGCAAGGTCATTTCATTTCATATGTAAGATGTATGATACAGGAGAAGTGCCATCCGATTTTAGACAGAATGTTGTTATGCCTATTTCCTAAAAAGCAGACGCCGACAAGTGTGGAAACTACTACACCATTAGTTTAGTATCTCATGCAAACAAAATTTTAACATTTATTATTTACAGAACCAAGCGGAGTGGCCGTGCGTCTTAATGCACTACCCCTATGGAGCCAACTTCTGCATTCAGGAGATTTATGGGTTCAAAACCCACCATCAGCTGTCCTGAGAATGGTTTTTTGTGGTTTCCCCATTTTCACTCCCAGGCAAATGCTGGGAATGTCCCCATTCATAGGCCACAGCCTATTCCTTCCATCTCCTCACCCATTTTCATTCACCATTGTTCATTTCATCTTCATTAGCTCCTTTAACTGAGGTTGGCATCAGGAAGAGTGTCTGGCTGTAAAAACATGCCATATAAATTCATGGCATCTCCAAAAACCATAAAAGTAGTTATGGGATGTAAGCACAAATAATTTTAGTATAAATTTATCTTGCCTCATCACCGACCCAGTATTAGAAAATGGGCCTATAAGGGGTAGACATATGTACTTTATTTACAGAAGAATGGAAAGACATATTGAAGGTAAGTTGGAAGATCAAACTGAAGAAGAAATGTAGGCGTATGTGAAGTAATCCACACTTTACATCTGATCGTGGAGGATCGAATCCAGGACAAACCCACGTACATGGCTTCGTAGTCTAGAAAAGGCATTCGATAATGCTGATTGGACCAAGCTATTTGAGATTCTGAATGTGATTGGGATTAGATACGGAGAAAGGAGGATTATCTACAGTCTGTACAAAAATCAGTCTACAGTGATAAGAATCGAGGGCTGTGAGAGAGTAGCAGCAGTCCAGAAAGGAGTGGAGCAAGGCTGTAGTTTGTCCCCTCTCCTTTTCCATGTTTATATAGAACAAATGGTAAAGGAAATCGAAGAGAAATTTGGAAAGGGTATCATAATCCAAGAAGAGGAAATCATAACTCTGAGAATTGCTGATGATATTGTTATTTTACCTGAGCCAGCAGAAGATCTGTAGAAATTGCTGAATGGTATGGACACAGTAATGGAGGAGGAGTAAAAGATGAAAATAAATAAATCTAAAATGGAGTGCGGTTGAGTGATGTCAGCTGAAGCAGGAAATATTAGATTAGAAATGAAGTCTTACTTAAAGGAAGTAGGCAAGTATTTTTACTTGTGTAGTAGAATAACGAATGATGGCAGAAGTAAGGAAGACAAGCACAAGTAAGGAAGGCATTTCTATGAAAAGGAATTTGTTCACACTGGGTGGCGCAGTATGGACAGTAACTAGCTCGGAAAGAAAGAGAATGGAAGCTTTTGAGTGCGATTAGGGGTGCACAGCTGTGAGCTTGCATTCGAGAGATAGTGGGTTCGAACCCCACTGTCAGCAGCCCTGAAGATGGTTTTCTGTGGTTTCACATTTTCATACCAGGCAAATGCTCTGAATGTACCGCAGTTAAGACCACGGCCGCTTCCTTCCATTCCTAGCCCTTTCCTATCCATCGACGCCATGAGACGTATCTGTGTTGGTGCAATGTAAAGAAACTTGTAAAAAAAAAAAAAAAAAAAAAAGATAAACAGCTAAGGCAGGCAGATCGAATCACGAATGTAGAGATACTAAATCGAGTTGTGAGAGGAAAACAATTTGGCAAAATTTGACTGTAAGAAGAGATAGAATGATAGGTCACATCTTTCGATACTCGGGGCTTGTTCATTTAGTTTCTGAGGGAAGTGTAGCTAGTAAGAACAGCAGTGGTAGATCGAGGTGGTTCTCATAGTTGTCCTGTAAAATTGTAGATGGTGAAATGCTCTCAACATTGTGATGTCTCCTCGTCACCATAAGACCTATGTCGGTGTGACATAAAGCAGATTGTAAAAGCAAAGTTTGTGGCAATTTTATTGTTTAGAGTAGATGTAGGATGTTAGTAGTTACATAGAAATGAAAAGGTTAACACTGGATAGCGTGGCCTGGACAACTGCATCAAACCAGTCTATAGCCTCATAGCCCAAACAACAACAGCATCAACATCAAACATATATTGAGAATGGCATCCATTATTCAACTGAGCAATTCGCCTTGTGGATCGTCCTTTCTCTTGCACACTTTACTCTTTATCTTACACTTTTACAATTAATAAGTGTTTTTTATTAGTTGCAGATGCACATTGAGGAAGCTCTGTTGGTACTGACCAAATGTATATACAAACTTCATCACGAGAAATTATTAATATCATCTTCCTTTAGTGCTCACTATCTACTAAAAAGTAATTGAACACTCATGATAGTTGGTAATTTGACTCCTGTGATAGGTAATGTGGCTCACTGTGGCCTTCAGGGGGCTTAAAGGTCAAGAGATCAATTGAAAAGAAGATGGCGAATGGCGAAGTGCTATCAGACTTCGGAGGGGGTGTAATAATGGGCTGGCATCTCAGTGGGTTATCCGGCAGATTGTAGTTAAACAGGCCTGAATCAACCATTCCTTTCATCCTGCATAGATGAAAGGAGCATGGTCATTATGATATTGGAGAATATTCTGACCTATAGCAATTATAGAATTCTGAGATGTGAAATTGTCAAAAACCTGACTCAACTGATGGCCGCCACCAGACTGGAGCTGCAGGTAGCAGCAGAGATAACTGTTTCTATTGGAACGCTGCAAACCGAGGATATTCTGGAAGTCCAGCACATGCTGGGTGAGTGAATAAAGCTCAGTGGCTCGAGTGGTATTTGAACAATTACAAGTGGTCACTGGGAAAGTTGAAATTGGTTCAGGGGAGTGACAAGTCAATGTTCACAAAGGTTTCGACAAAAATACGTGTATGGGTATGTCAGCTGCTTAGGGAATGCCCTCTACCAGAGTGTATAGTGCTTACCAGGAAATTCAGTGGTCCTCCTCACAGTTATACTGTAAAATTCTAGACAGCGAAATGCTCCCAACATTGTGGCGTCTCCTCGTTGTCGTAAGATCTATCTGTTACAATTTACCAACATCTCATAGATCCGTATTGATACAGTTTAAATTAAGAACTAGTGTTAGGTTTAATGGTCTACCGAATTAATACACTTCACTTTACAAGTGAAAACTATTTAATATTACGCATATGCATTGCTGGACTTCCAGAATATCCTCTGTTCACAGTGTTCCAATAGAAACAGTCATCTCTGCTGCTACCTGAAGCTCCAGTCTAGCGGAGGCCATCAGTTGAGTCAGGTTTTTGACAATTTCACATCTCAGGGTTCTGTAATTGCTATAGGTCAGAATATTCTCCATTATCATAATGACCATGCAAGACCAAAGGAATGGTTGATTCAGGCCTGTTTAAATTCACTCTATATAATATTAAAATATATATAATTTTCACTTGTAAAGTGAAGTGTATTGATTGGTGGACCATTAAACCTAACATTAGACCTATCTGTGTTGGTGCAACATAAAGCAGATTATAAAAAATAAAATAAAAAACATTGTGGCGATTTTATGGAATGGAGACCTGTTATTTTGAGGATGGATGATGCCAGTTGCCATGTTGCGGCTGCTGCTATGCAGGAGAATGGAGAGAACAATATTCATGGATTGTACTGGCCTGCAAAAATCATGACTTTAATTCCATTGAACACCTTTGAGATGAATTCAGTCAGCAAGTGAAGTCTTAGGAGATGCGGTCAAAATTCATTGTCCAACTGTCAGTGATATTACAAAAGGAATGGCAACATAGGACCTAAACCTCAGTTGTGTCACTAGCTTTCCACTTCATGGTTCTACTGTTGGTTAATGCATGTGGTGCTTAAACTGGAAATGAAAAATCACATGTATGTGCTTAGGAATCAATTAGAACTGTAGGTCTGTACCTTATGATAAAATAATATTTAAAATTGTTTTAAGACTACAGAATTGCTTGTACAGTCATTTTTGGAATTTTTGCATGCATTTCACTCTATAATTTTATAGCAATCTAACACTTGCCTGCATGACATGAAATGTTCTTTTCTTTCTTTCTTTAAGGTGAAGCAGCAAGTTGCTTTGGGTTTGTCAAATTTAGTGAATATTTGCCAAGCAACCCATTTTCGAAGTTTTGAATATACACAAGAACATGGTGAGTATTATTGTTAATAAGTTTAATGGCTTCAGCAAAATAGTTTCTCTCAATTTCAGTTTGAAGTTAATCCCATCTTTCTGATATTCTACAATTATTTCCAGGTAAATGCTTCCAGATGTCATCCTTTTCAGAAGCAAAGGCTGAGAAGTTTATAGAAACAAAAGGTGCTGAATTTGCAAGGTACAATATGAAGCATCTAAGCAGGATATATCCAGCTGGTAGACGAACAGGCTCTTCTAATTTTAAACCTACCCAGTTTTGGAATGTTGGATGTCAGCTGGGTAAGTTACTCATTGTTTAATAAATCTCTACAAAGGACTGCTTTAAAATGTTTATGTATGGAACATTATTTCTGTAGTAGAATGTAATTTAGGTTTTCAAATGTATGTACTGGATATCTGTGCTCCCATATGGTCAGAACCCAACTGTTGGCAGTACTGAAGATGATTTTCTGTGGCTTCACATTTTCACACCAGGCAAATGCTGGGGCTGTACCATAGTCAAGGCCGTAGTTCTTTCCTTCCCACCGGCCGAGTTGGCCATGCGGTTAGGGGCGCGCAGCTGTGAGCTCGCATCCGGGAGATAGTGGGTTCAAACCCCACTGTCAGCAGCCCTGAAGATGGTTTTCTCTGGATTCCCATTTTCACACCAGGCAAATGGGGCTATGCCTTAATTAAGGCAACGGCCACTTCCTCCCCATTCCTAGGCCTCTCCTGTGCCATCGTCACCATAAGACCTGTGTCGGTGCGATGTAAAGCAAATATAGCTTTCCTTCCCACTCTTAGACCTGTACTATCCAGTGGTTGCCATCATACCTGTCTGTGTTGTGTGATGTAAAACAAAACAAATAGGAAATCCATTCAGAAAGTACACGGTGTGGCATAAGTCTGTTAATGGGAAATGCATAGTGTAATGTAGCATTAACCCACTGAGCCCTGCATATCTGTTGGATTGAAACTGCATTGGGGCTGGGATTATTTTGAAGGAAATGTTGTAACCAAGGTTGAAGTTTACAGAACACAACTTTTATTGCTTCACTTTATGATATTTACACAAATAACTGAAATTTATTTTGAAGCAAAAAGGAATATTGAATCTTGAGAAAAGTCTGTCTTTATACAATATGTACAGGTTTGCAGTCTTTATATACACTTCTATCTTGAAAAGATAGTCTTTGTGAACTGACACTTTGATAGTCGAGAACTATCTGGCACACTAACATAAATGTCTATGAGAGTCCTTGTTTGTTGAAGTGCCTGAATTCCTAAAAAGCAAGTTCAATTGATTGAATAAATTCCACCTAGCGAAACTAAGGGAGCTTGCATAAGTTAGGGAATGAAAATGGCTTGTAAAAGAATTACGGAACATAGGCAGCGGGAACAGGTAAGGGAGCGGTGACCAGAGGTGAAACCTCGTACTGCCAGAAATTCAGTCCACCTGGTCGAAGCACATTTTCAAGAGGAGTAGCCTCCGTGCTCGACGTAGGGTGTATTCTGGAGCTGGACACCGGGGCAAGTGGGCAAGTGAGCAGACAGGGAGCTCCTATTTATAGTACACTCGATGGTCAGGCACGCGCACTGAGGGCTGCGCGTCGAAGCTAGCAGAATGATACACAGGCGCGCGTGCTGCTGGCTGGCGGGGCGAGAAGGGAGCGCCGGACATACAACACCCTCCCCTCCTAAATACGCCGGTACGGCGTGAAGCGGCGGCGGCGCTGGCGGCGACTGCGATGCTGGGGCGGAGCTGCTGATATCTCTGTTGTATTGTCCGGAGCTGGAACTGGGCGGAGTGGCGCTATCTCGTCCTGAAAGGAACCCATTGTTATTAAATGATCTAAAGCGCGTTCAGCAATAGATTTATCAGGTTTAGCAATAGCATCAATAGCTGGACAGGGGCGGTAGCGTAGACGTATCTGATCTTGATGGCGGCAGATACGTTTCTCCGTAGTCTGTATCTCGTAGAGACGATGACCCAAAGATCTGCAGATGACTCCAGGTATCCAGAGTGGGTTGGATTTGAATGTCCTGGTGTAGACCTTGTCGTTGAGGGAGAACTTCGTTGGTGAGGTCTTATGCTGGGCCGGAAGAGGCTGTAACAGAGAAAGTAAAGTTCTGTGAGGTCGTCCATGGAGCTTCTGTGCAGGAGTGACATTATCAGCGCCGGGTAGAGTTCTGTAGTTGTTTAAGAGTTGGAGCAAGGTTTGGTCTTTAGTTAAGCCTGAAGAGACAGCTTTCTTCATACTTCTTTTAAATGTTTGTACGAAGCGTTCAGCTTCACCATTAGATTGAGGGTGAAAAGGTGGTGCTAGGATATGACGAATGCCATTATGTGTACAAAAGTTCTGAAAAGCAGTAGCTGTAAATTGAGGTCCGTTGTCCGAAATGAGTACTTGCGGTAAACCTTCTGTAGTAAAGATTTTCTGGAGAGCACGAATGGTAGCTTCGGTTGTAGTAGTCGAATGTATATCCACGACATATGGAAAGTTTGACAGTGAATCGATGACTATTAACCACATGGAATTGAGGAAAGGACCTGCGAAATCGATGTGAACTCGTTCCCATGGAGTAGTAGCAGGAGGCCATGAAGCAAGATCAGAAGACGGGGCGTTCTGATTCGTTTGACATTGCTCACAATGACGTATTAGCTTTTCAATGGCGGCATCAATACCGGGCCAGTAGCAGTGTTGACGGGCGAGTTGCTTTGTTCTGGAGATACCCCAATGGCTTTGGTGTAATAACTCGAGAACTTGTTTCTGTAGGCTAAGTGGGATAACCACTCGGAAGATGGTGCCTGCTTCTAGTAGTACAACTCCGGCACGAGTCGTGAGACGATGCTGCATACGATGATAAGGTGCCAGGTGGGCAGGAAGTGTGCTCTGAAGAGGCCAACCGTTGCGGATGTAAGTACGTACAGTAGCAAGTGTACTGTCCTTATCCGTAGCTTTAGCTATGCAGGTAGCATCAATAGGAAAACTGGATACAGTATCTTCAAGTTCTATGTCCAACTGAAGACATTCAGATTCTTGAGAGTCGAAGGCAGTATCAGGACCAACGGGTAAGCGGGAGAGGGCATCAGCATTACAATGCTGGGATGTGGCTCGATATACAATCTGATAGGAATAATCAGAAAGGAACATGGACCATCTTTGAAGCTTTCTGAGGGAATTCTCTGGGATCTTATTACCAGGATGGAATAAGTGTACGAGAGGCTTATGATCGGTAATGATCAGGAAATGGTTGCCATAAAGATATTCATTGAAACGGCGAATACCAAAGATGATGGCTAAAGCTTCTTTCTCTATCTGGGAGTATCGACGTTGATGGTCATTAAGTGTTTTCGAAGCGAAGGCGATGGGGCGTTCTTGTCCATGACGATCCTTCTGGGAGAGAACGGCACCGACACCGTAGTCTGAAGCGTCAGTAGCTAGCGTGATTATCTTGTCGGGCTGAAAATGAGTGAGTTGTATAGCTTGAATTAAGGCGTTGTTGATTGTTTTCCATGCCTGTTGGCATTGCGGAGTCCACTGAAACTTAACACCTTTTTTACGTAGAGCGTTTAATGGAGCTGCTACTGTAGCGAAGCGTGGAATGAACTTATTATAATAGTTCGCTTTGCCTATGAAGGACTGAAGCTGCTTGAGGTTCTGAGGTGCTGGCATGTTTACTATCGCGGAGACATTCTGCATACTAGGACGAATTCCATTCTTATCAAGTATATGTCCGAGGTAGTGAACTTGAGGCTGAAAGAAGGTACATTTGGCTAGATTCGCTCGTAGGCCATTGTCTTTCAATTTCTGGAGAAGAAGGCGGAGATTGGTGAGATGTTCCTGATGATCTTTTCCAGTAACAATAATATCATCCAGGTAGTTAGCACAACCGGGAATGGAGGCGGTGAGTTGAGCCAAATAGCGCTGAAAAATAGCCGCTGAGGATGAAACACCAAATGGGAGCCGCTGGAGCTGGAGCAGTCCGAGAGGAGTGTTGAGTGTGAGAAATATCTTAGATTCTTCGTCTAAAAGTAGCTGGAGATATGCTTCTTTAAGATCAACTCGAGAGAAGAATTGTCCACCAGAGAGACGACGGAATAAGTCTTCCGGACGTGGAATAGGAAAGATATCGGTTTCGAGTTGTGCGTTGACTGTAGATCGAAAATCGCCACAAAGTCGAACATTACCATCCGGTTTCTTGATTACCACGAGTGGAGTAGCCCATTGACTAGAAGTAACTGGTACTACAATTCCAGTTTGTATCCATCTTTCTAATTCTTTCGTGACCTGGTCTTGAAGTGCTAGGGGTACTGGGCGTGCTTTGAGGAAGCGAGGCTTAGCTCCGGATTTCAGCTGTATGTGAGCTGTATAGTCTTTTGCTGTTCCGAGCTGAGAGTCGAAGACTTCAGGAAACTGCTCTAGGAGAGCGGTAACGTCAGAAGTAGGATGCAATGTAGATACGACGTTAATGTTGTCATGTATCTGGAAACCAAATAAGTTAAATAGATCCATGCCCATAATGTTTGATGCAGTGTAGTTGTTAACTACGAGAAGAGGAATGGCCTTCTGAATTCCTTTATAACTAGCCTGAAGCTTAATTTGACCTTTGATGTCAATTTTCTTCTTGTTAAATGTCACGAGCTGGATGTCAGCTGGAGAGCATGAAGGTGAACCTAAGTCGTGGTAGGTCGTCAGGTTAATAATAGAGACAGGTGATCCAGTGTCTAATTGAAAATCGACAGATCGATCAGAGAATGAGAGAGGAATGATGATTTTGTGAGAATCCTTTGTGGGAAGAATAAGATTGATCTGATCAACTTCCATGTCGTGGCGGGGCTGTATATGCTTCCGGCGCGCTGCAGTAGTCTTAGCAGGGCGGGGCGAACTTTGACAGACAGTCTGAATGTGTCCAAGTTTATTACATCGTTCACAAGTAGCTTTGAAAAAACGACAGTCACGACGTTCATGATGCTTGAAACAACCTCGGCAGGAAGGCAGGAGTTTCGAGGTGCTTTTAGAATTGGGCTTCCGTGTAGCATTACGAGAGGGAACCTGGCGAGAATGCTTGGTGGAGAGCGCCTTATCCGTACGGTTCACTGTAGCAGAGGACTTGCGGGCCTGAGGCGAGACTTGTGCAACTTCGTGTGGAGAAGCTATGGCTGCGGCAGTCTTGGTAGTAAGCTCATAAACCGTAGCAATACGCTGGACGTCTTCTAAAGAAGGGTTACTCTGCTTGACAGCGTCAAAACGTATTTTGTCTTCAGGAGTATGTAAAATTATCATGTCCCGAATGAGAGAATCAGTGTAGGATGAACCACAACCGTCCTTGGAGCAGATGAACTGGCAGGGTTTAGCTAGACCACGCAATTCAGTTATCCATTCAGTATGTGTCTGATGGGGTTGCTTTCTGCTCTGAAAAAATTTATAGCGAGCAGCCACTATGTGAGGAGCTTTGGCATAGTGTTCCGTGAGTCGGGCTAAGAGCTGCGTGAAGGGTACCTCAGATAAGTGTTCTTCTGGACTTAATTTACGTAGTAATTCACACGTAGCATTGCCAACCGAACTAAGAAATAGTGCGCGGCGGCGTTGATCATCTGTGACAGAATGGCAGATGAAATGCTGTTGCAAGCGGGCTAAATAAACTGACCATTCTTCCATAGCCGGATCAAAAGCAGAGAACGGAGGAATAGCTGATGGCTGTGTAGAGACAGAAATAGCTTGAATAGCCTGAAGTAATGCTGCCTGTTGTTGTTGCATAAACTGTTGTTGTTGCTGCTGTAAGGCTTGGAAGACCGTAGCGAGTTGTTCCGCAGTAGCCATTGCGAGATGCGTGCAAGAAATAGTAAGGTAAGCTGTGTGTCAGAACTGGTTGGAGTGTCGTTGCTGTTGAGCACGTCGCCGTAGAGTTGACAACTGGGCCCGTTGAATTGTGGTGTTGGTTTCGTGTGTACCTCGTCGCTATAGAGTTGGCAACTGGGACCGAAGAATTGTAGTTTGTTGCTTTTTTTTTTTTACCTCGTCGCCATAGAGTTGGCGACTGGGGCCGATGAATTGTAGTGTCGCTTTTTTACCTCGTCGCCATAGAGTTGTGTTGTAACCAAGGTTGAAGTTTACAGAACACAACTTTTATTGCTTCACTTTATGATATTTACACAAATAACTGAAATTTATTTTGAAGCAAAAAGGAATATTGAATCTTGAGAAAAGTCTGTCTTTATACAATATGTACAGGTTTGCAGTCTTTATATACACTTCTATCTTGAAAAGATAGTCTTTGTGAACTGACACTTTGATAGTCGAGAACTATCTGGCACACTAACATAAATGTCTATGAGAGTCCTTGTTTGTTGAAGTGCCTGAATTCCTAAAAAGCAAGTTCAATTGATTGAATAAATTCCACCTAGCGAAACTAAGGGAGCTTGCATAAGTTAGGGAATGAAAATGGCTTGTAAAAGAATTACGGAACATAGGCAGCGGGAACAGGTAAGGGAGCGGTGACCAGAGGTGAAACCTCGTACTGCCAGAAATTCAGTCCACCTGGTCGAAGCACATTTTCAAGAGGAGTAGCCTCCGTGCTCGACGTAGGGTGTATTCTGGAGCTGGACACCGGGGCAAGTGGGCAAGTGAGCAGACAGGGAGCTCCTATTTATAGTACACTCGATGGTCAGGCACGCGCACTGAGGGCTGCGCGTCGAAGCTAGCAGAATGATACACAGGCGCGTGTGCTGCTGGCTGGCGGGGCGAGAAGGGAGCGCCGGACATACAACAGGAAATGTAGTGACTCTTCGCATGTTGAGAAATTTCTTACAAGAGCATTTAAGATTTAAATATACATGAAAACAAACGGCTTTCACGCCACGAACAATGGAACGAGGAATACTTTAAATAAATTTAATTTTTATAGTATCATGAGTCCATACTCAGTGTGCCTGCTGAGCTGTAACACTGTCATCTCCTTGCACTTCCTCTTTGATTTCCTCATCTGTTTGTTCATCAGGAGCATTACTTACACTATTTCTAACACTAATTTCACTGAAAAAATTACACACCTAATCATCATTACTTTCAGTCATTTACTGACAGCCATCTTGTTTACAAGCGAATCCCACAGTCTAGAGATAGCCCACTTCAAACTAATACTATATTACCAAGCACACTGTCAATATATACATAAACAAAGAGCATATAACATTGGAGAGGAAGAGTCCCTACACAAATCACAAATGCAACTCACTCTGGCATCTTTTGAGGAAAAGTTGAATGATGTAGAAAAGTGAGACAACGGAACAGTTCCATGCTCTGGCATTTGGTCCACCAAGACGAAGCACATCACGGTTCCATGGCTCGGGCTCAATGAGTTAATTGCTTAGAAAAAAACAGTTGTTGTCCTACAGAAATTGTTATCTAAACATTTAACCCTAGAATTGCCGAGTGCTTTCCCTAAATGCCAGGCCATTTTCTCATGCAATACACATTTATGTTTTTAACATATTTAAGCACACTTAGATAGAGAAAATTTAGACATGCAGCATACCATATTACGCAGAAAGCTTTATTTTACATGCATATATAAGTATTAGATAAATTTACTTACTTATCTGGTGCGTATCGGGCGATCAAAATTTTGGAAAACTAAAAAAGAGGGTTTTTTTTTCATACTTTCAAGTTCACCATTAGTAATAAAATCCACTCATTAAAAAAAATCACTATATAAAAAACACACAAAATTTCTTCTAGTTTAAAAATATATTAAGTTCTCAAAAGTAAATATAGAAACAAAATCACAAAAGAATTTAAAATTTCCGAGCTGCACACAGTTCCGTCAGCCGCCGAACACTACTGGGAGTCATTCTCGGAGCGTTTTCTTTTTCTGCCAGGCTTCATAGGCCTCCAGAAATGCTGCAATTCATGAAAGCATTCACGTTGCACCCCAGAATTATATCTGGGACACCAAAAATGGCTTCGTCCCCTTTTTTTCACGTGACCACAAACAGCACACAACCTTACCTTTCGTCCGGGTAGATGAGGTAGTTCATGTTTGAGATCACCTTCTTCCGCTATATTCGCTGGTGGGTCTAGAAAAGAATTCTCCTCCATGACCAGAAATACATAATGGGTGTACTGTTTCGGATGGACAGTTCCTAATGCCAGGATTCCTTACACAAAACTTATCTGAAACATCGAACTCCTGTTCGGGTGGATATACCCTGCACCACTATGGGGTTGCGAGAACAGTATCATCCAATGAAACATCGGCAAGCCTGCTCTGTTCATCAGAATCACTTTCAACTTCTGATTCTGGAATATAATCTTCTCTGCTGTCAGAAGAATCATCAGCTAAATAAAATATGTCACTGGAAGAGGAAATTCCAATCATCTTCAAGAACTTTGCGAATATCACTTGAATCACGAAGCTCATCATCCATGATGAAAGTTTACAGTTCAAAAGAAACAATATAAAAATAAAATAAACTCAATAATCTGTTGAAAGAGACATTCACAGAAACTAACAGAAACAGCGAGCAAGCGTGAAGTTACATAGCATCTGAGACAACAGGGGGATGAGGAAATAGTAGCTGACATTTATACCTACCCTGACCTTGACTGAGTCATTTCCGGCTAGTGAGGAATATGTGATGAAAGACTAGAAGTTTCCTCTTCAATGTCTTACTTGCTAAAATAACGCAAGTGAATGATAAATGATGTTATAAGTAATTAAGTGAATGCATGTACTATGCATCGCGCATGTGACGTTGGCATTGTAGTGACATTATATTGAGTCTTAAGCACGACGTTTGGCAGTTCTAGGGTTAAGACATCACTCAAACACTGATTAACATATCTTGTCACACAAGTCCCCATTATTAACAAACTTCTTTTCAAATTCTTGTTCAGTAAAATTCTTTAAATGCTGTAGATTTAGTGGCTTTGTAGTGAGAACTTTGTTCTCCAATATCTCCCACACAGAAAAATGACATGATGTGAAGTCCAATGATCTTGGTGGCCAATTGATTTTACCCCCCGCATCTTCTTACCCACTCTTCAAAATGGTGATTCAAAATTTTGCAGACGTTTAATCCATAGTGCAGTGGAGCACCATCTTGCTGCCAAATAAGATTGTTTCATACTTATAGACATGATATAGGCTTTTGGGCTTGTGCTGTGTCAAGAAAATAAGGTGAAATTCTTTACTTTTCACAGAGAACTTTGCTCTGCATCTTCAGAAGAAAATCTTGACTATTCACGAGGAAGACTTCTCCAAGAATGAAAGTTTGAATTTAGACGTAAGTAAAACCAAGGACAAATTGTCCCCACATTTACATCCTGGGGTATACAAAATTCCCTGTACTTGCAGCAAGGTATACATTGGCCAAACATGCTGGTCCATTGGTACTTGCATCAATGAACACGAATGAAATATTCGTCTCAACCAGCCAGACAAATTGACAATAGCTGAGCATGCCTTTTTGTTGGGTCATGATGTCGTGTTCCAAGATGCTCGAGCTCTTACCCACGCTAGACACTACAGGTCCAGGATTATATGGGAACCTGTGGAAATATGTAGAAATCCTAACAATTTCAACAGGGACACTGGCTATCAATTAGGTAATGTGTGGTTGCCAGCCATTAAGGACTTACGTAGGTAGTTCCCTTCCCTGTACCTTCACTATTGTTATTTCGTTTCAGTGCTTTCCAAATTGGTACGTTCCTCATCACCAGATGTTTCATTCCAGGCTTGTGTCAGTGTCATACTTTCATAATGTGTGTACACCTGATTATGTGACCCCACTCACAGACTGATTCTGATGATGCCGTCGGCTTCCGCTCCGAATGCTAGTGCTGTACCGCATACGGTGAGCCATCTGGTGACGAATGTACGTAACCACTTACACTTCTATTACTGACGTCTAAATTGAAGCTTTCATTCTTGGAGAAGTCTTCCTCATGAACAGTCGAGATTTTTTTCTGAAGACGCAGAGCAAAGTTCTCTGCGAAACATAAGCCCAAAAGCCTATATCATGTCTATAAGTACGGGCCATGAAAGCATCAATGGTAACATTGTTTCATAGTGATTCAAATAGAGGGCTATTGTCTAATTCTCTCATAACTTCTCTTAAAATTTGAAGGTAACTGTTTGCAGTCATGGTCCCATTGAAAATCTAAGGACATATCACTCCTTCACTGCATATACTGTACCTGCCTAAGCCGTAACTCCAGGAACATTTAATTCCTCCTCAGTTACAAACTGTGGATTTTTAGAAGCCCAATACATGCAGTTATGTTTGTTAACTCTTGCATTTAGCTTAAAACATGCTTCATCAGAGTGCAAAGTTGTTCTGTAAAAGTTAGGATCACTTTCACTTCATATTGCATACATTTCACAGAATCAAAGCCTTCAATCAGGATCATCCTCGGTTAGAGCATTTAGCAATGTAGGCTTATAAGGCTTCAGATGTAACATTTTTAAAATTTTCCTTACACTTCTGTCAGGCAGTTGTAGTTCTTTAAAATCTCTTCTTGATGATTTCTTGGGTAATTGAAGTTTCTTGGGTAATTGAATGAATGCCTGTACATGACTTGCATATTTTCTTGTTTAGTTCCCGATTTTTGACAGCCAGCACTGTGTGGTAAGTCAGCTACAGAACCTGTCCCCTCAAACCTACTACTAAAAATTTTTTCATTCCTCCCTTGAAGGCGGGAGGCGGGCCTCTTAGACGTGATGCCGTCTCTCAGGCCGGGAGATTTGTTACGATGGTGATGCTCGGAGAAGGTGAGGGGGTTGGCGGCCGTGGCCTATATTAGGAACTGCCCGGCTCAAGTCTTCATTTTATTTGTAGATAGCTTGGCTGCATGGTGGCTGAGTATGTGGGAATTTTTCAATGAAAGATCGTCTTATATCTTCTTAATTTCAATCAAGCTGTCACCACTTCTATAAAACAAACATGCGCTGTGCTGTGGACAATTTTCTGTTCATAATGTAAGCCTCTCATGCTAAAAATGATTGCACAAATGAAGCCAACCTGCCACTTGTTACTAACAAGCCAGTTCTAATACAACTCTTCACTGTGGATGGGCTCTACCATTACTTAAATAGTTTAAATTTGACCATTGACAATAACGTGCAATAATGTGCAGTAGTTCACTGACTTCTACTGCACCCTGTATAACACAGTTCCCATGACTTATGAAATGACCTTCATATATAATAGTTTTGTTTCTTATTCTGATCTAGTAGCCTCCGTGGCTCAGCTGGCAGCGCGCCGACCTCTCGCCACTGGATACCGTGGTTCAAATCCCGGTCACTCCATGTGAGATTTGTGCTTGACAAAGCAGAGGTGGAACAGGTTTTTCTCCAGGTACTGTGGTTTTCCCTGTCATCTTTCATTCCAGCAATACTCTCCATTAACATTTCATCTTGTCTGTCAGTCATTTATCATTGCCGCAGAGGAGCGCGACAGGCTTCGGCAGCCGGCACATTTCCTATCCTCGCCGCTAAATGGGGGCTTCATTCATTCCATTCCTGACCTGGTCAAATGACTGGAAACAGGCTGTGGGTTTTGATTTTCATTCTGATGTAGTATATCTGAGAGCTACTGTACATCACTCAGTACTACTAATTGAAAATGGAATTTTAGGCTCATTTATAGCTAACTTCAAAGAGATAATGCAATTACATGAAATAAGATGCAGATTTCTACCTACCAACTATATAAAAATTAATAGAAATTTCAAAATATATCCTAGTAAGCAAACAAGAAAAATCTTTTAAAAGGTTTGTTGCATAATGCCATAAAAAGAGCTTTCAGTCCACTTCAAAAATTGTAATATCTCTGTCTTTACGAGTATCAAACTAATATTTTAAAAAAGTAATCAGGTGGATACGAGTGGAATTTTTTCATAGTCTGCCCTCTACATGAATTTAGTTCCCATTGTGAAACAATACACACATATCTACCTTTCGAGTTCTCTCCTGTTGTCTTGAATTTAAGAAAGACTCTTTTTCAATTGATTTAAAGCAAATCGACCTCCACACATGGGCCATGAAGACCTCTGGAGGAGTGGGAGGTAAAGGCTTCCATTATTCGTAACATCTGCATTAAGGGGATAGAGCGATCAGCTCTATGACCAGCCTCCTTTGCCCACAGCAAACCTAAGGGCCATGTGCATCTCCAGAAATGGAAATCTAATTTCTAAATATTTTGACTTCCTGATGGGGAATCTAGGTGAACTAAGTAGACTTATACCCCCTCAGCTAGGCAGGTCTTTTGTAACTGATTCACATAATTAGCATTGTGCAACTCATTCACTCTTGTACTGCAGAATTTAAGAATGGATAATAAATCATCATCAATGCCCCACTCCCACTCCACTCCAGTTTATTACCCATCCAAGAATGGATAATAAATATACAATTTTATTCTATACTAAACTCTATAAAAACTTTGTTGTCTTTCTCATTTTAGTTGCCTTAAACTACCAGCATCTTTGGAAGCCAATGTTCTACAATGAAGCTAAGTTTAGACAGAATGGAGGCTGTGGATATGTTTTAAAACCTGAATTTCTGAGAAATCCAGCTATGAATTATGATCCAGAAACAACACTGGGTGACAGGTAAAATACCCATATTATATTATAACTTTATCACATCATTTTCAAAGCTAAATGGTGCAACTTGTCTGAAGAACTAGAAGATTGTAAGGCAACATTTTATACACACTGTGCACGTAACATGCTTCATCAGTCATCAACCATTCACTCATCACTGATCTACATTTAGGACTGTCACCCAGGTGGCAGTTTTCCTGTCAGTTGATTACATAGTCATTTCTGAAATGATTTGAAAGAAGTTAGAAATTTATTGAATATCTCCCTTGATAAATATTTCTAGTCCCTAATTCCTCTTCCTATGAATAAATATTTGCCACAATTCATCCCTTTTGAATTCCAACATTATCTTCATATTATGATCTTTCCTTGTTTAAAATAAACTCCATTCAAGTTATTCGTCTACTAATATCATTCCACTCCGTCTCTCCACTGACAGCTCAGAACATACCATTTAGTTAAGCAGCTCGTTTCCTTTTGAGTCTTTCCTGCACAAAGTTTGCAATATTTTCATAACTCTATTCTGTCAGAAATCGTCCAGAACAAACGGTGCTACTTTCCTTTCGATCTTTTCCAGTTCGTGAATCAAGTGATACTAGTGAGGTTCCTGTACACTGGAACCATGCACTGACTGGGGTGTTAGTAGTGGATTATACGCCGTCTCCTTTACATTTTTATTATGAACCCTAAATTCCCTCAACCATGTGGAGATCACCCTCTGTGGGTGGGGGACACAGATGAAGAATACACCCACGGTATCCCCTGCCTGTCATAGGAGGTGACTAAAAGGGGCCCAAGGGGCTCTCAACTTGGGAGCGTGGGTTGGCGACCACGGGGCCCTTAGCTGAGATCTGGTATTGCTTCCTACCAAGCTCAATAGCTGCAGCCGCTTAAGTGCGGCCAGTATCCAGTATTCAGGAGATAGTAGGTTCGAACCCCACTGTCGGCAGCCCTGAAGATGGTTTTCCGTGGTTTCCCATTTTCACACCAGGCAAATGCTGGGGCTGTACCTTAATTAAGGCCACGGCCTCTTCCTTCCCACTCCTAGCCCTTACCTGCCCCATCATCGCCATAAGATCTGTGTCGGTGTGACGTAAAGCAACTAGCAAAAAAAAAAAAAAAAAAAAAAAAAAAAAAAAAGTATTGCTTCCACTTACTTGTGCCATGCTCCTCACTTTCATCTATCCTGTCCGATCTCCCTTGGTGAACTCTTGTTCTTTTCCGACCCCGACGCTATTAGAGCATTCGAGGCCTAAGGAGTCTTTCCTTTTCACTCCCTTCGTGTCCCTTGCCTTTCTTCGTCCGTTACTTCATTTTTCGAAGTGATGGATCCCTTCTTATTTCTTCCTTTTTCTCTGTCTACCCCATGTGGGTGGGGGATGCAGATGAAGAATACACCCACGGTACCCCCTGCCTGTCGTGAGAGGTGACTAAAAGGGGTGACCAAGGGATGATTGTATTAGAACCATGAAATTACTTTTGATTAGTACCATCACGTGGGGAACACCATAGGGTTGCCTCTAGTTGTGAGTAGTACCACTATATTAGGTACGAAATAGGTTTGTGATTAGTAGCAGCAGAGAGTGGGTCACTGTGGGTTTTCAGTACCTGTGAGTCGTACCCTTGTGAGCAACACCACGGGTCTGGGCATTGCCTGTGATTAGTACCACTATATGAGCAGCACCGTGGGTCTGCGTTGCCTGTGCTTAGTACCCACTATGTGAGGAACACCTTGGGAATACCGGCGCCTGTGATAAGTACACCTATGTGAGAAACACCATAGGTTTGCGTTACCTGTACGACGTCCAATACTTGTGAGTAGTACCATCATGTGTGGAACACCGTGAGTCTACGCTACTTTTGATTAGTACCCCAACAAGACAAATACCATGGTTCTCCTTTACTAACAATAAGTACCATTATGCGGGGCCATTGACCTGTATTTTGGACCCCTTTAGACAACAAGCATCCTCGATTCAAGATTGTGCTTTAGAAGTGTTCTCTTGGTCAGTAATACTATTCTTTATGGTGGTTTTTGGGTAGGATCCACCGATTGTTTTGAATTCATATCCATCCATTCATTCTTCATGCCATTTTTATTTTTGTCTGTGGATGATTTAAAACTTTTAATTTGTCATTTCATTTCGTACCATCACGGGCCGATGACCTAGATGTTAGGCCCCTTAAAACAAGCATCATCATCATCATCATCATCATCATCATCAACCATGTGGAGAGATCCATAAACTCTATTTAAAATCTTGTTAACGTGATTACTCAATGAAGATCTTACAGTAATCCCCATGAGGTACTTCCACTCCATCAACTCAGTAATTACACTGACTGACAGAGCAAATGCAACACCAAGAAGGAGTGGTTCGAAAGGGATGAAAGTTGGGGAAAAAAACAGAGACGGCACGGACGAATAATTGATGTTTATTTCAAACCGATATGCAGGTTACACAATGCGCACGGCATCGACTCAGTAGGATGTAGGACCACCGCGAGCAGCGATGCACGCAGAAACATGTCGAGGTACAGAGTCAATAAGAGTGCAGATGGTGTCCTGAGGGATGGTTCTCCATTCTCTGTCAACCATTTGCCACAGTTGGTCGTCCGTACGAGGCTGGGGCAGAGTTTGCAAACGGCGTCCAATGAGATCCCACACGTGTTCGATTGGTGAGAGATCCGGAGAGTACGCTGGCCACGGAAGCATCTGTACACCTCGTAGAGCCTGTTGGGAGATGCGAGCAGTGTGTGGGCGGGCATTATCCTGCTGAAACAGAGCATTGGGCAGCCCCTGAAGGTACGGGAGTGCCACCGGCCGCAGCACATGCTGCACGTAGCGGTGGGCACTTAACGTGCCTTGAATACGCACTAGAGGTGACGTGGAATCATACGCAATAGCGCCCCAAACCATGATGCCGCGTTGTCTAGCGGTAGGGCGCTCCACAGTTACTGCCGGATTTGACCTTTCTCCACGCCGACGCCACACTCGTCTGCGGTGACTATCACTGACAGAACAGAAGCGTGACTCATCGGAGAACACGACGTTCCGCCATTCCCTCATCCAAGTCGCTCTAGCCCGGCACCATGCCAGGCGTGCACGTCTATGCTGTGGAGTCAATGGTAGTCTTCTGAGCGGACGCCGGGAGTGCAGGCCTCCTTCAACCAATCGACGGGAAATTGTTCTGGGTTCTGGTCGATATTGGAACAGCCAGGGTGTCTTGCACATGCTGAAGAATGGCGGTTGACGTGGCGTGCGGGGCTGCCACCGCTTGGCGGCGGATGCGCCGATCCTCGCGTGCTGACGTCACTCGGGCTGCGCCTGGACCCCTCGCACGTTCCACATGTCCCTGCGCCAACCATCTTCGCCACAGGCGCTGCACCGTGGACACATTCCTATGGGTATCGGCTGCGATTTGACGAAGCGACCAACCTGCCCTTCTCAGCCCGATCACCATACCCCTCGTAAAGTCGTCTGTCTGCTGGAAATGCCTCCGTTGATGGCGGCCTGGCATTCTTAGCTATACACGTGTCCTGTGGCACACGACAACACGTTCTACAATGACTGTCGGCTGAGAAATCACGGTACGAAGTGGGCCATTCGCCAACGCCGTGTCCCATTTATTGTTCGCTACGTGCGCAGCACAGCGGCGTATTTCACATCATGAGCATACCTCAGTGACGTCAGTCTACCCTGCATTTGGCATAAAGTTCTGACCACTCCTTCTTGGTGTTGCATTTGCTCTGTCAGTCAGTGTAAAACTGAGAGGACTTTTCTTCTTGGTGAAACTTACAACCCTATCTCACAACATTGTTGAGGTCTATTTGCAGTCGCTCACAATCCTCTAACATGATTTGGAAAAAGCCTTATCTGTGATTGCAGTTCTCTACTCATATCATTTATATAAGGTGGTCGGAAACGACATGAACTGGGTATATGAGCATTAAGAGGGTTGGTCTTACTGATAAATAATTAAATATCTCATGCTGTTGTCATTTTATGAACTGCTGAATTTAGCCAATCAGATCACATCCCAGGCAAATTCAAACAGGCCTTGTAATGTGGTATTGCTACATCTGCACATAGCTTAAGGGCCATGCCAAGAAATCGGTATTGATAACAAACACGTGGGTTTCAGTGTACTTGCTATGGCCCGATCCTGTCAGCTTGGAGGTCCATGTTCGAATCCTTCCCCCCGGAGAAGTTTTTCATTTATCGGTGTTTTCAAGCCGGTCTTAAGCCACGTGCAAGTATAGCAACACCACTTTGCAAAGCCCATTTAAATTCGCCCATGAAGTGATCTGACTGGCTAACTTCAGCAGCTGATAAAATTACAATGCCAGGGGATAACAATTTTTTTCAAGTTATTTATGAGAGCATGACCAACTCTTTAACACCTATATACCCGGTTCATGTTATTTTCGACACCCCTATATTCAATGCATAGAATTCTCTTTAAAAAGGAGAAAATTAAAAATCCACCTTCGTCAATATAATAAATAATTTGAGAACATTAATTCGATAACTTGTGCCATTGCCATTTTGTCTGCTGCTGAAGTAGCTAATCAGATCGCTTTGCACTCTAATTCAAATGGGCTTTGGGAGGTGATGTTGCTAAATCTGCACGTGGCTTAACACCAGCTTGAGAGCAACACTCAAAGAAAGAAGGGTTTTGAACACAGACCTCTGAGCCAACAAGGAAGTCTGCCACGGTGTTTGATGCTAGTTTCTCGGCATGACTCTCAAGCTGGTCTTAAGCCACATGCAGATTTAGCAACTTCGCCTCATAGAGTTCGTTTGAATTTGCCCATGAAGCGATCTGCTAGGCCAAATGACAATGGCGTGAGATATATTATTTATCAGTAAGACCAACCCATAACGATCATACACCCAGCTCACGTTGTTTCCGACCACCCTGTATATTGAATTTTGTTGACTAAGGTGAATTCTTCATTTTCTCCTTTTTTAAAGGGAATTTTGTGTAGGTCATCAATACGGAACACTGTGAATATGAGATTCATAAACTGTAACTCATGTATGTAATGTATGTATGTATATACATAATACTGCTTGTGGAACCTCCTCTTAATTATTACATGATCAGATAATGCTTCAATTACTCTAATCCTCCGAATTCTGTTTTCTAGACATTTATTCACACTTTCAGCTACTCTCTTGTCTAGTTCATTAGCCCTCATTTTTGTTAGCAGTCTCCCATGATCCACTCTACCAAAAGCCTTGGATAGGATAATAGCAACACAGTCCATTTGACCTGAATCTAAAATAACTTCTATATCTTGAGCCTCACTGGAATAACCTTTCCTAAACTCAAACTACCTTGTAACAAGGCACTTAGTAATTTTAGAAACCTGTCTTATATCTAATCGGAAAGAATGCTTTCCAGAGCTTACATGCAACGCATGTCAAGCTGATTGGCCTTTAATTGTCTTCTGTATGTTTATCACCCTTTTACTGAGCGAGTTGGCTGTGTGTTTAGGGGAGCTTGCATTCTGGAGATAGTGGGTTTGAACCCCACTGTTGGCAGCCTTGAAGATGGCTTTCCATGGTTTCCCATTTTCATACCAGGCAAATGCTGGAGCTGTACATTAATTAAGGCCATGGCCGTTTCCTTCCCACTCCTAGCCCTTTCCTATCCCATCGTCGCCATAAGACCTCTCTGTGTCGGTGCAATGTAAAAGCCAAACCTCTTTAATCCAGGGACTTGAAAAGTTGAGACAAAATTATGCTAGTGATGTTTTCTTGATCTTATTGACACCGGTCCCATTTAAATAGGAATGTGATTACTGCATTTCTTTCTTTTAAGTATTGAATAGGTTGAACCTCCTTTTCAATTATTTAATTTTTAACACTTATTGACACCAGAAAACAACCTAACAACTTTCTTGAATTTTACCGTGGCATGTATATGAGAGACGCATGGTCCACATATGTGGACCTCAGGTTTCAGTTACAACATTTTACAATGAAACTGCTAAATTGAAACATCTTTAACTTTACTTTTTTTTTTTCACACATAGCAACAAGCATACAAAGATTTACATACATCATGTTTTATTAAGTTTCTGAACATCTGAAGTAACTAACCAATTATGTATAAAGGGTACTGTTCATATTTCTTACAGGCACCAGTACCACTTTTATACTCTATAAGTGTTGTAAAGCTCAAAACAGTTGTTCTTCATATAGAGTTTACATTTCACACACATTATTCTTGAATTCAATTTACAACCAGTATTGAGTCATTTTGATGCATTGTTTTGCATCAACAAACTGAGGTATGTGACCAATATTATCCAGCCTCACTTCGGGAATGGGTGCTACTATAGCCTTGCAGGGTTTCTTTGTTTGGAATACTTGCTTCTCTTCCATTTGTGTTTCCTGACTGACATCCGAACAATGTGGCAGTGTACGAGGCCTTCCTTTTTACTGGCAGAAACTGGGTATGCCTTTTGTTGATAGGTTATGGCTATACTCGTATGCATTTTGTAGTTCAGCAAAAGAAAATTTGTTATTCTTTGGGACATCATTTACCCCACACCATCTAAGGTACATAACCCAACAATTCACTATTACCAAATCAATGATATGAATAAACAGTCGGACAGACCAATATATTGTGCGTACGTAGAACCTGTAGTAGGACAAAACCGGATCACCCAAATCCACTCCACCCATCTTCTCATTATAAACTTCCACAAGTGATGGGATTGAAATATTTACTTTCTTTCCATCCTCTTTGGACCATTGTTTACACTTAGAAACTGGTCCACTTCCAATGAATGAAGAAAGTACAATACAAAACTAGCAAACTCACATTTTAATTTTCCAGATAATTTTCCTAATATTCGGTTGATATGGAGACCCATTGGGTACTTTAGCGTGACTGGTATCTTTTATCATGGTTATCATTATCATTAGGTGCTCCATTTTCATCTGGACGTTGGTCATCATTGGGATCATCAGCTTCGTGTTCATATGCGGCCACTGCATTTCTTACATCTAAGTTGCATATGTCCTCACCAGATAATTCTGTGCCACTATTATTCAGTAAATGCATCAGTTGTTAGTCATTCAGTCCCTTGTATTCTGTGAAACAAACATAACCTCTCTTACAATGCGATCAAAACAATGACCTGAGGTCCACACACGAGGACCAACACTAAAAGTATATTTGTGAATAAGGAACTCACTATTTTGAGGAAATATGCATGCATGTACAATATACTGCCTTCATTTATTATGTAAAACAATATTTCTGCACTGGAAAACAATTAAATAATGCAGAAATACTACGTACTTGCATGCTTTCTGTTAGTGCCTGCCATTTTAATGTTTTCAGAGGTAAAATATTTCCCACACTGCCAGTGGTGTTAATTCTGATGCTCTAGTGGTAAAAATTGCAAACTAGAAGGTATACACTAGTGGACTACCAGTCTTTGCCACTTTAATGCATCATATCATGCAAGGGAAAAAAATATTAAAGTTAGGTCCACATACGTGGACTGGGGGACTGAAGAGGCTAAAAGCAAATTGTTTGTCACCCTTTCCTTTTTACATTGGTATTGCTCCTTCATACAAACATTAATAAAATTTGAGATATGGTACTATATCCCAACCGTCTGCCTTTAGTATCCCCAAAAATATTTTCATTTCCAACTGCTATTTTAGCTTTCCACTTTTGTATCTTTATTATCATAGGTAAATTTCAATACTTCAGTAGTATTAGGCACCTCCTCCACCTGAACATTATCCATATGTCCAACTGTCTTTACACGTGTTGCCACTGAGACAATCCATGTATGTTAATAAGAAAACTTCATTTTAGGTTACAAATAATGCTCAAGTTAACAATCATCAGTGGGCAGTGCATTCCGAAAGCACTCGGGGACTCCGAAGAAGATATAGTTGACCCTTATGTCAAAGTTAAAATTGTAGGACATCCTAGGGATATCCAGAGTTGTAAGACTGAGCCCATAAAAGATAATGGTAAGTATTAAGCCTATTTTGGTACCTGAAGAAGAAATAAGATTTAATGATCTGACTTAATTTTGCCTTTATGAATTCATATGTTTGTCCTGTCAAACTTCTTGGCTGAATGGTCAGCATAGCAGCCTTCAGTTCAGAAGTGTCCAAAGTTTGATTCCCAGTTGAACCAGGGATATTAGCTGTGTCTGGTTAATTCCCCTGGCTTGGGGATTGAGTGTTTGTCTTGATAACATACAACAAACTACCACAGAGGCATGCGGTAGTGAAATCACACCTCCGTATACGGGGGCATCAAGAAGTGCATCTGACCATAAATCTCGGCCAAATCCACACATAGTATGGGTTTTTTCCTTCTTCTTCTTGAACCTTTTCCAGTTACTTCGGATCAGTACTCACATGGATTAAGCTCAGTTTTACGGAGGGATTCCTTTCCAGTCCCCAACCTTGTGTAGAGGGATGCATTTACTATTGCATGTATCTGTGATGCTGGCCGTGTGGTGTAGGGGTAGCACACCTGCCTCTTACCCGTAGGCCCTAGGTATCGATCACTAAACAGGTCAGGGATTTTTACCTGGATCCAAGGGCTGATTAGAGGTCCACTCAGCCTATTTGATTACAATTGAGGAGCTACGAGGGTCGAGTCATAAGTCATGGCAACTATTTTTTTTTCTTGCGAACAGGAGACAACACGGAAAATCTAAATATGCATTTGGAAATATAGGGCATGTACTTATGCATAGTGCCTGAAGACAAATTCTAACTTCAGGAGATTCTTGTAGGAAAGTGACAGAACACAGGCCATTGTAAACATTGTTTTATTATGGTATACACAGCAAATACACACGACTACATACAGAGGACAGGTCTCCACTGGTTACAGACCTTCAAAATAATCACCCAAGAGTACAGCACCTGTCCTCATGTAAACACTGATCAATCACCATTATCCGTACATCTTTGTCCATGGACACTGGACGGCCTGGGCGAGGCAAATCGGCAGTTGATACTCTACCTCGTTTGAACGTCTCCACCCACCTCACCACTGTTCTATAGGGCATGGCATGCACACCTAATGCTTCCTGCAGCTCTGCATGGCATTGGCATGCATTTCTGGCACAGAGAACTGCTATTTTAATATACGATCGTTGCTCCTGCTTGTTGACTTCCATTTTGTGATGCTCTCAGTCACACACTGAACTTGCAGCTGTGAGCTCGCATCCAGGAGATAGTGGGTTCGAACCCTACTGTCGGCAGCCCTGAAGATAGTTTTCTGTGGTCTCCCATTTTCACACCAGGCAAATGCTGGGGCTGTACCTTAATTAAGGCCACGGCCGCTTCCTTCCCATTCCTAGGTCTTTCCTGTCCCATCGTCGCCATAAGACCTATCTGTGTCGGGGCGACGGAAAGCAAAAAAAAGCACATTGAACTTGGGGACATGCTTAGTCCCACACTGTTGTTTACATATACAAGCGCAAGGGGGAGAAAAAAAAAAATTTTTTTTTTGCTAGTTGCTTTACGTCGCACCGACACAGATAGGTCTTATGGCGACGATGGGACAGGAAAGGGCTAGGAGTGGGGAAGGAAGCAGCCGTGGCCTTAATTAAGGTACAGCCCCAGCATTTGCCTGGTGTGAAAATGGGAAACCACGGAAAACCATTTTCAGGGCTGCCGACAGTGGGGTTCAAACCTGCTATCTCCCGAATACTGGATACTGGTCGCACTTAAGCGACTGCAGCTATCGAGCTCGGTGAGAAAAAAAAAATGAAGTTAGGTAGGTCCACATACATGGACTGGAGGACTGAAGAGGCTAAAGGCAAATTGTTTGTCACCCTTTCCTTTATACACTGGGGCAACCATAGCAACTCTCCATTTATTCGGTATTGCTCCTTCATACAAACATTAATAAAATAAGTACTTGAGATATGGTACTATACCCCATGATGGGGTTTGGTTTTATGTATCTATGGTGGTTGGTATTGTGATATGTTGTAAGTACACATCTATTAATACAATTGCAAACACCCAGCACCTGAGCTAGAGGTATGAACCAAATGCAGCTAAAATCCTCAGCCCGACCAGGAATTGAACCCTGCACCCTCTGAACCAAAGGTGGCTATTCTGACCATTCAGCCAAGGAGCCAGAATCTGTACATGATTATATTAAAGCTGAAATTTCAGTCAAATGTAACTTGAAAGCTCTTCTCTATGTTGAACACACAGGTTAAATATAAATATTATACTACAAAATACCTGTAAAGAAAACCACATTATTAATCAAGGGTTAAAAATACACACTATTAAACAAAGAATGACGTGTTTCGTTCTTGCAAGAACATCACCACATTCCATCAAGTCACACTCAAATACTTCGAAATGATATTTATGTTTATCTCTGTTTAATATTTAGGAAATTAAATTCTAGAAGTTATCTTACTCCTTTGTCATTTTATTAAGATACATTGTTGAATTTAAGTTCCTAAATATTAAGCAGAGAAACATAAATATTATTTCAAAATATTTGAGTGTGAATTGATAGAATCTGATAATATTATTATTATTATTATTATTATTATTATTATTATTATTATTATTATTATAATATAATTCGCTGGGGCCATCAAGGACCACATTAAGTCTTGTTGCATTTGACACTGCACTTGGCCTTCTTTAGAGCCCAAATTTCCCTCATTCTTTGTGAGTGGGCCTGCTTACGCTCCTCTGTCCAAGGGGCACCGTGTCTTCTCTTCGGTTGCTCGTCTCGGTTTAGCCGGTTCATCAATATTTTCTTGCGGAAGAGATCTCTGTTAAAGGCGTCTTCAGCTGAGATATGTAGCATTTGAAGGTCTTCTTTGGTATTTCTAAACCAGGGAATTGTGGTTTTGGGGTTTGAATCAAAAAAGTGAAAGATTTCTTTAGTTAACTTTCTTCTGTCCATTCTTTTCAGATGACCGTAAAATCGTGCCCGTCTTTTTCTGATTGTGTCGGTAATTTTCTCTATTTTGCTGTAGACTTCCTTCTTGGATCTCTTTTGATGGATTCCATTTCTGTACTTTGATCCCAAGATTCCTCTCACAATTTTGCATTCTCTTTTCTCCAGTTCTTCAAGGAGTCCTTTGTTGGCATTTAGAGACAGGGTTTCGGCTGCATATAAAACTACTGGCTTCAGAACTGTTTCATAGTGACGTATCTTGGTGTTTTGGGAAAGGCATTTTTTGTTGTAGATTGTGCGGGATGTTTGGTAGGCTATTTCCAGTTTGCGTACTCGCTCCTGAAGTGCTTCTTTGTCCAGTCCATTTTTCATGATGATCTCACCCAGGTATTTGAATTTGTCTACTCGGGTGATGTCCCCGTATTTTGTATGGAGTTTTGGTGGAGCCTCTTTGATGTTAGACATTACTTCTGTTTTCTCAAACGATATCTGCAAACCAGTTTGTTGAGCAATTTCCTTTAAAATTTCAACTTGAGCTCTAGCGGTTTCTATGTCGGTTGAGAGAACAGCAATATCATCGGCAAATGCTAAGCAGTCTGTTGCGATCCCCTTGGATTTGGTTCCTATTCTCAATGGACTGTAGTTGGTTTCCTGTAATCTCACCCGCCAGGTTCTGATGATCTTTTCAAGAACACAGTTGAAGAGTATCGGGGATAGCCCATCACCTTGTTGGACTCCTGTTTTGATGTCAAAGGAATGCGAGGGACATCCGTGGAACTTCACCTTGGATTTTGTATCGGTCAGGGTGGCTCTAATTAATGCCAGCAGTTTCAAATCAACTCCAAATTCATTTAAGATGTTTAGCAGGACTTCCCGGTCAATGGAGTCGTACGCTTTCTTAAAGTCCACAAAGACAGACACATACAGCTTGGACCTTAGTGTACAATATCTGATGATCGTTTTGAGATTTTGGATCTGTTCAGCTGTTGAGCGACCTTTTCTGAACCCTCCTTGGTATTCACCTATTTGATGTTCGACGTGTGCTTCCAAACGCTCCAGGATGGCAAGTGATAGAATTTTGTAAGTCACGGTTAGCAAAGATATTCCTCTGTAGTTGTTGATGTTCTTCATGCTGCCTTTTTTGTGTAATGGATGGATCAAAGCTATTTTCCAATCTTCGGGTAGGGTCTCCTTGTTCCAAATTTCTTCTATTTGCTTTTGCAAGTTATCAAGCGATTCTTCTGGGGCATATTTCCATAGTTCTGCTACTACTGAGTCTTCACCCGGCGCTTTTTTATTTTTGAGACGGGCAATGTGGCGCTTGATTTCATCTCTGTCGGGTGGTCTGGAATCTGGGTACCTGAGTACGGGTTCCTTGGTCTCAATGGCGCTTTGCGGTTTAGAGCAATTAAGTAAATTCTTGAAGTAATCTGCCAGAATGCTGCAATTTTCTTCATTTGACGTCGCCAGTGTGCCGTCCGTTCGCTCAAAGCATAGAGATGGTGGTTTATAGCCAGTGAGTTTGCGTTTGAAGGCTCTGTAGTACTCTCTGCTTTCATTCTTCCTAAAGTTTTGTTCTATCTTTTCAATGAGAGAATTTTCGTATTTACGTTTCTCAGTTCTGAACACCCTAGCTGCTTGGGCACGTTGGGTTTTGTAGGTTTCCCAATCATTTTCTGATTTCGTAGAGTTGTACTGTTTCCACGTATTGAGTCTTTCTTGGAGGACTGATTCGTAGGTACTATTCCACCTGGCATGCTTTTTGCTTCTCTTGATTTCTGCAACGTCTTTGGCGGCCTCAACAAGGAGACTTTTGACGTTGTTAAAGTTACAGTCATTTGGTCTAGCCTTCTCCTGGAACTCCTCGACCCTTTGCCGAAGTTTATCATTGTCGAAGCGTGTGATCTGTTTGGTTGTCTTCCTTGTGTTTGCGGGAATTGGTTTGAATTTGATAAGAGACATATAATGATCTGAGGCCACATTGATGCCTTTCTTTACCTTGACATTCATAATCTCAGGGCTGTTTCTCCTGGAGATCGCAACATGATCAATTTGGAACTCTCCGAGAGCTTGGACGGGAGAACGCCAAGTCATTTGCTTTCTGGGTAGATGGCGAAAGTGGGTCGACATGACCTGCAGGTTGTGATTTTCGCAAATGGTCAACAGTCTTTTGCCGTTGGGATTGGTCCTTTTGTGAGCAGGGTAATTTCCTATAACTTTTTTGTACTTCTGCTCACGACCTAGTTGGGCATTGAAGTCACCCAAAAGAAGCTTGACATGGTGTTTGAGGATTTTGTTCAATTTTTCATCCAGTAGGTCCCAGAAATTATCAACTTCGTCTGGATCAGACTTGTTCTTATCGTTTGTAGGAGCATGTGCGTTAACTAGGGCGTAGGTTTTGTTCGTGCATTTAATTGTGAGTATAGACAATCTGTCATTCACAGGTTCGAAATTTGCAACCGATTTAAGGATCTTGGTTCTAACAGCAAATGCGGTTCCAAGCATCACAGCTCCATTGAGGATTCCTCTTTGCGCTTTGCTCTTGAAAAATCGGTAGCCTTCAGATTCAAAAATCTCTTCATCTGGGTACCTTGTTTCTTGTAGGGCCGCTATGGATATCTGATTTTTGTGAAGAGCTTTGGTGAGGGTTTTCAGCTTGCCAGTTTGTGTAAGTGAATTTATGTTGAAAGTTGCTAGAAAGGTTTTAGATTTTGGCCTGAGTTTTTGACTCTTCGGGGTACACCGAGACGCTCCGACTCATCTCTTGCATGATGTCGAGTCTCCCCCAGAAACCGAACGAGACTCGTGCGCCGTGGCGTTCACGACGAGGGATTTATCCGAAGATTTACCCCCTGGGGTATGTTTCTTGAAATGTTGTGCCATCATGCTTTTTGACTTGACTTTGCTTTGGACGGGTACCCATCCTTTTACAACTAGGGTTGTTAGCCCTAGAGGTTGCCTCAAGATGTTTTCTGGCTTCTGGTCATTTACCAGTCTTCGCCGTAACCCTGGCAAGGGACCAGTTTTTTTTTCACGGTGGTATTTTATTTCCCTACTACCCTCTGACTCTGCTGGCGGCAGAGCCAGCGAGCTTCCCCAATTCCAATGGGACGCGCCCGATGGAGGTAACCGGTAAATCCCCACTACTATTATTATTATTATTATTATTATTATTATTATTATTATTATTATTATTATTATTATTATTATTAAAATATTAGCTCTTAGTTTCATGTTTTTCTTTCAATTTGAAGTACTTTTGCTACCAGAAACATTGTCTAGATATACCTTATCAAAGACTTACTTGCTTTTCTTCAGATATTAACTTCAAATTTTTCCTAAATACACTTAATACTTCATTATAGTTTTTTAAATTATGGTGGTAGGTGATGTGTATAGAGAAAATTTAACTTGAAAACTTGGCTCTTTTCTAGGATTTAATCCAAGATGGAATCATGAGATGGTTTTTAACATTAAAATGCCAGATCTTGCCATGATCCATTTTATAGTCAAGGATGAGAGTGTGTCTGGAAAGAATGACGTATTGGGATCATATGCTTTGCCTTTCCAAAGTCTTCAAGAAGGTAAGTCTCCATGAATTTCAACTAAATATATTTTTCTTTGACCACCTAAACAATTTACATAGACTTGAACAACTGGTGAGCTTGAAGAACTCCCTGTAGGTAGGGAGAGTAATGAGAGTTTCTTGTTTTTACAACTTGCTTTACGTTGGACCGACACAGATAGGTCTTACATCGACGATGGGATAGGAAAGGCCTAGAGGTGGGAAGGAATTGGCTGTGGCCTTAATTAAGGTACAACCCCAGCATTTGCCTGGTGTGACAATGGGAAACCATGGAAAACCATCTTCAGGGCTGCTGACAGCGGGGCTCAAACCCGCTATCTCCCGGATATAAGTTCACAGCTGCATGCCCGCAACTGCACTCCAACTCGCCTGGTTCCACTGTTATCAATAAGATAACTAAACTGCTACAATAAGGGCAGAAAGAAAGGGATTTACAAATTCTTTGAAGAAAAGTAAAATTGATGTCTTTCATTTCTTTTTTTTCATCTGAGATTTCTCAAGAGTGTACTAGTACTAAATCAAATATTCAGGTAACTGTAGAATGTTAAATTACATTGTCAAACACTTCATTAATGGAATATTCTGAATTCATTTTTAGTGATGCTTTGAAGAAAGGTTCAATTATGTGCACCCTTTAAACCTACACGTCATAGAGAACAATACCGTGATGCTGTTTTGTTATCCCTTCTCTCTCAAACTCACATTCTTTAGTTCTGGAAAATTTTTATAGTCAGTTTCTTGTCTTCTTCAGTGTATTAGTGTCAGTGTGATTAAAATGAGAATTAAGTTCACTTCAGAAATTCTCAAAATCTCAAAATCAGTTGAACCGATTCCCGAGCATTAAGATGCCTCTACAGCGATGCCGGTGCTTTACCTTAATTAAAGCCATGGCTGCTTCCTTCCCATGCCTAGCCCTTTCTTATCCCATTGTCGCCGTAAGACCTATCTCTGTTAGTGCAACAAACAGAAAAATTGAAAAAAATAAATCTAAATTGACAGTTTTATTGTATAGACATTGTTGTTATTCTTTGTATTCTTTGTTTGGGTTCATGTACGAGACAGATTATGAATGATGAGTGTTTCCCATAAGAATTAAGCATGATAGGACTATATCATTTGTAGGTAGTGGTTTAAAAAATAAATACTATATAATACTTTGGCATAGAGTACATATAACCTTTGCAATATTGTGTATGCAATATTTCAATAAAAATGTCAAAGAATTTAACACCGAGCTCGATAGCTGCAGTCGCTTAAGTGCGGCCAGTATCCAGTATTCGGGAGATCGTGGGTTCGAACCCCACTGTCGGCAGCCCTGAAGATGGTTTTCCGTGGTTTCCCATTTTCACACCAGGCAAATGCTGGGGCTGTACCTTAATCAAGGCCACGGCCGCTTCCTTCCCACTCCTAGCCCCTTCCTTCCTCATCGTCGCCATAAGACCTATCCGTGTCGGTGCGACGTAAAGCAAATAATAACAAAAAGAATTTAACATGTTTTATGTATGTTTTACTTGTATGTATTTGGCTGTCTTCTGCTTATTACATGGTTAATGTATACTCCCTTGAAGAGTTTTTACAGGGAAAGTGAATATATCAGTTTCACAAATAAAATTATGTGTATTCTAAATAACAAAATAAATAGAATGAAAACTACTTGGAATCGTTATTTACCACATCGGTAATGCATTTCTCTGTGAGAGATCTATCAAAGATTGAGCAATAAATCATTGGAATTTTGAGTGAAACTTTGAAGCTAATTGTTTTTATCACAGGATATTCCAGGAATTTGAATAATCAGTATTTGAGACACATTGGCTTCTCATTTTTAAATTTATAATATTTGTGACTATATACAGTATATTAAAAATGATTCCTGTATTGTCACTTACTTTCTTTGAAGTGTAACACACTTTGCTATACCAGGTGAATCAGCTGCCCCTACCAATACTGTTTTATGCAAACTGCAGTTTTATATATGTCGTAAAAACGTCCGTCCTTCTGGTATGCACAGTCAAACATATGTCTTTGTATTTGCAATCCACACAAAAATAGGAAGCTGTTATGCCATAATATTAAATAATAGAAACCATGAGTATGCTCTCTAAGTGATCTCATGTGTAAAATGAAACATCTGTGAAACATGAAGTGGACATTGCAACCACGTTAAAGCTATCACATGAACTGCATTCTACATGCATTGTGTCCGGCTCCATGGCTAAATGGTTAGTGTGCTGACCTTTGGTCACGGGGGTCCCGGGTTCGATTCCTGGCAGGGTTGGGAATTTTAACCGTAATTGGTTAATTTTGCTGGCATGGGGGTTGGGTGTACGTGTCGTCTTCATCATCATTCCATCCTCATCACGACGTGCAGGTCGCCTATGGAAGTCAAATCAAAAGACCTGCACCTGGCGAGCCGAACATGTCCTCGGGCACTCCCGGCACTAAATGCCATACGCCATTTCATTTTTACATGCACTGTAACGTGGTGTAGTATAGTGTAGTTGTTGAGAGCAAGCCAAATGCTATGGTGCGCCAATTTTACATGTGATAGATTTGAGTCTGGGGCAGAGATAATCTTTTCATTTTGATTTACTTCGTTTTTACTGTCTCTTAATACAGTATTTGTGTAATATCCTTTTTAATGCACTTTTTCAGTGAATGCAGTTATATAAAGCACCGGATGAAGATGGGATAGGTAGTTGGGGAGGAACCAAATTGTACTAACAATGGTTAGATACATTTACAAGTGCTCAAAGTGATGACCTGCTTAGTTTATGCACGTCTGGACTTAGCTGATGTAAATAATCAGCAGGTTTTGGCCGATGAGTTGTCAAAGGCACTTGACATTTTCTGCCTACTGGGTAAAAAAACCTGTTTGTTTCCAATGACCCCACAGGAAGCAGTCTAATGGCATTAAATCCAGTGACCTGGTGAGTGAAGAGACAGGTCCTCTTCTGCCTACCCATTTTTCTGGATGAATGTCATTCAGATGGTTACAGATGGCTAACGTCCGATGTGTTAGAGCTCCATCCTGTTGAAACTACATCATTAAACATTGTCCAAGTGGTGCATCCTCCAGCAAAAGTGGTAGTTCATGACTTAGAAAGTGCAGGTGGTAGCATGTGCCTGTTAAATGTCCCTCAAATAAATACGGTCCAGTAAGGTGATTACTTAAGATTTCCACACCATAAATTCACTCCCCATTGCACTAGATAGGCTGCCTGTTGAACCCAATGGCAATTGTCAGCACTCCAATAGTATATGTTGTAGCGGCTGATAGTACCATTATTGTGGAACTGCGATTCATCCAAGAACAGGATTTTCGACAGGAATGCTGCATCATTTTTCAGATTTCCTAAGCTTCAAAATTCTACCCATGGTGCTCCTGGTTTTGATGTAGATGGTAGTGGTGATATTTATGTTCATGCAGTATTTGCAGTGCAGAAGCCTGGCTGATGTTCACCTGTTGTGCGATTGCCTGTCTACTTGTGTGAGGGTTATTGCAAGCTGTGTCCAGAACAGCCTGCTGGTTTTTCACCAGATGTTATGGTCTTCCCTCAGAAGTACCCCTGTTGTTTGTAAACATTTTTCAACACTGCAGTCAGATGTCGCCTGTCCGAATACCTTTCCTGATTCAGACGTAGTGTCTGAAACAAATTTTCTCTTGCTTCCCTGTATATAAGGAGCACATCAATATATTTGTCTGTGGAATACATGATGAATGACTGAAGCAACTCCATTCTGACCGTATAGCTGTGCAGTTTGCGGAGCACAAAAAACAATAATAGTGGCATTTTTCTGCTCTGTGTTTAAGCATTGAAGTTTCATATCGATGTACAAATAATTTGTACAATGTAGGATTCTAACTATCAATACTATGTTCTGTTAATTGGTAAACTTGGGTTTGACCACATGCACTACGCCACAGCTGAGAACGAGAGTTATATAATAATGCCTTAGAATATGTTATTCCTCCAATTCAACATTTCATACTGTACCAGTAATATCTGCAGATTTATTATTATTATTATTATTATTATTATTATTATTATTATTGTTATTATTATTATTGTTATTATTATTATTATTATTATTATTATTATTATTATTATTATTATTATTATTAAGTTAAAATGCAAGTGTATTTCCATTGGTTTAAAATATAACAGCCAGGCAAGCTCCAGCGTGGAAAAGCTGATTATTATCACACCACTTCTGGCAGACTCCATGTCACTCAGAGCTAACTCGCATATTATTTCCGTATATCCTTTAAAGATTGCAATTGAATAAAATTTACAACGTTGAGTATGTTAACACAATACATGATGAAACAACCAGATAGCAATCCAATTATAAGAGTTTTATGGCTTACAATCAATTAAAAACGTCTGAAGCCCACATGAAGATCTACTGTATTAGGTGACATGAAATTAGTTTTGAACATGGTTTTTGAAAATAAACAGCTATTTAAACTGAGTCACTCCTATGCTCTGTAAGAGAAACCTCTCTCCGTACAAGACTCCAAATAGTGTACCATACATGAACCTACAGCGATATTCTCACACTTTTCAAGCTAGCCCTTTGTGCAGGCATTTTCTAGTACAATACACTCTCTGCATTACTGTTTCATAGTTGTAAGCATTAATTCATGTTTTGCTATATCCGATCACTTGGCAAGACATCTTTACACAGTTACACGGTAGACTGATGTACGATAAAAGATTGAAAGGATGCCATTTTTCCAACGGTCTGTAGTTACATGGCAGAAACAATAATAGTGTTCGGAATGATTTGCAGGATGTGCTTACGGTACTTCAGTAGCATACGGGATGCTAACAGAAAAATATCTGCCTCACACTGATCTCGCATGTTTGTTGGGCTGCAGAACAAAATATTGGTAGGGGCAGCTGATTCACCTGTCATTTGGAACAGATAACAAAATGTGTAGCATGATGAAATTTGATGATATTTACTTCCTTTTTGAGTTTTAACCCTCCATCCTTCATTACACAGACTTTCCAGCAGGCCTTGAGGAGCTCAGTCAGTTGAGCGCTAGCCATCTGGGCTCAAGATGATGGGTTCAATTCCTACTCTACTAAGGTTGGGGCAAAATTCATGGCAACTTTTTTTTTTCTTGAAGAAAATGTAACGTATATAGACAAAAGGACAAGGTGTTAACTACATGTGTGGACAATGAATAGCACTGAAATATCGTAACATACTAATCTATTACGGTAGTATACAGGGCAATATGGCCTTCCCGGAGCAAAAGAATGACAACACGGTACACATAAAGTTGACATGACAAACCTGGGCCTAAAGACCCTGAAAGTAGTCCCCTGCTACTGAAACCACACGCTGCCAACGATGTGGGAGGCACTGAATACTATCTGCCTCAGCATTTGCCGCACCATGTGTGAATCGGGTCACCTGTTGGCGCACAGCATTAGCAATGTCCTCTCCTGTTGCAAATCACCTACCATGTAGTGGTTTCTTAATCCTTCGAATGAGATCAAAGTCACAGGGCGAAATGTCGGGAGAGTACGGTGGGTGCTCCAATTCTTCCCATCCCCTACATTGCAGTAGCTGCCCTACATACTCTGCTTTATGTGGTTTTGCATTGTCGTGCAGGATTATTGCACTATCCACAAGATCTGGACGTTTCTCCCAAACGCCACGTCGTACCTGTCGTATCTGTCGCACCAGGAAATCCCTGTAGTACTGTACGGTCACTGTTCTACCATGTGGAACAAAGTGGCAAACAATGACACCCCTGACTTCATACGCGAAGATCATCATCAAATTGACTGGGGAAGGATTCTGACGGACCTTCTGCCTCCTTGGTGATCCCACATGTGGCCACTCTGCGGACTGACGTTTCAGTTCTGGTTTGTATGCCCTGGCCCAAAATTCATCGATGGTGATTATTCGTGACAAGACTTGATCGCCATCCTGTTGCCAGCGTGCAAGGTGGTCAGAGCATATTGCATGGCGCATCCACCTTTGAATTTTCGTCAGTGCATGCGGTACACACCACGGTGCGATTTTGCGCAGTTGCAGCTCATTACGCAATATCCTGTGGACGGTGCATTTCTTGATGCCACTTGCACTCTCTAACTCCAGTAGCATCCATCGTCTGTCTTCATCCAGGAGCTGCTCGATGACGGCACGTGCCACGTCGGTCCACACACTGACAGGTCGTCCCGAACATTGCTCATCACTGGTTGACACACGTCCTTGCTGAAACTTTCCTACCCACCGTGCTACTGTACGGTATTGTAGGGCATTATTCCCAAGTGCTTCCACTAATTCACTGTGATATTCCATCTCATTTCTCCCTCGGAGCTACGTAAGCACACTGCTCAACATGGGTTACTTCCATCTCGCACGACACTCACCAACTGACTGATTTCACAGCCCTCGCTGCGCTACTACCAGCTATCACAGAGCCATCTGTTCTGCATACACACTATGCCTGCAGAACTTCCACACGACACATATACGTTTGTGATCCGTTCACATATCTACAAGAAAAAAATAGTTGCCTTGACTTTTGCCCCAATCCTCGTATATGGTTGTTGATAAAGGTGTTATACAACACCCTCGTGTTGGTTGATTTACTGGCAGATTAAAGAACTCCTGAGGGAGACAATTCTGGCTTCTTTACTGAGAAGTAAAAGAACCCCTATGTAACAAAATTCCATCGCCTCCTAAAATGGTAATGGCAGTTACGCGTAAAACCAATAACGCTGATATCATCGTCCTACTTGTGGTCATCCTCACAGTAAGCAATCAAACTAATGCCTGTGAATGTAAGAGGTGCAAAAGTTCTCATTACCAGAAGCATAATAAGAAAACAACATGGGTTGGGTTGATGATCTATAATATATTCCCCATTTAGTGAAATGAAAGGAAAAATGTAAGGTTTTCATTAAAAATCCTGCTGTTGCTTGCTTTTCTAGCATCTAATTAATTACTATGAATCTAAAAATGGTAGAACTATTTTCAGCTTGAACTATTAAGTAAATGGTCTCCAAGCAGCTATCAGTCGGAGGAAGTAAATTAAACAACATTATAATGATTTCATAACGAAGGTAACCCAAGGAGTAATCAGCCTCTCTTCCCCCTCCTACTTCCTCAAATATTAGTGTGATGATCAGTTTTAGTTCTAAACTAGAGTTTAAATTTTGTATTAAAAAAATCTATCATTATATATATTAATTTATTTATTTCTTCTCTTTACAGGATACAGGCATGTTTACCTGATGGATTACAATGGAAGTTTCGTCTCACCTGCATCTCTCTTTATTCATGCCAGCATTATTGCTTGAATATTTTATATAAAGTTATCTGTAGATGTTGACTTGCTGATGAAATGAGTTACAGAACTTGATTTTATATTAATATTTGCTCAAACATTATGAAATGCACAACTGCTGTAGTTCTCCAAGTTTATATTTTAACTGCAATGAATAGACTATTACACAGAATATAGTAGTATACATGGTACTGTAATTCAAGTATTAAATGTTTGCATTTAAAAAGAAAATGTATATACTGTATTTGTTCTCAAATAGTTTCAATGGTGTAAAATTTTATTTTATATAAAATATTTTGTTAAAAAAAATTCTATATTTTATAATACTGTGAATTTTGCCCATAATGAAACCTGTAGTCTGTGAAACTCTACCTTAACACAAGCATTTTACGGTCTTCTGAAATTCATATATCTCAAATATTATAATAATATAATATTATATTATTATTATTATTATTATTATTATTATTATTATTATTATTATTATTATTATTATTATTATATATTATATATATATTATATTTTATATATATTATATTATATTATATTATATTATATTATATTATATTATATTATATTATATATTATTATTATATATTATTATTATATATTATTATTATATATATTATTATAATATTTGAGATATACGTCAACTTCAATACGGAACCAAAATGAGAATAGTTACTTGTAACTTCTGAAATTCATCCTAAAATATAAAGGGCAATAAAAAAGTTTCCATTCGACAGCCGTACAGTCCCGAATCTGGATTCAAATCAAACAAAATTGCCGTGAGCATTGAGGCACTCATCCCACCAACGCACCAGCTTGAAGATCCCGGTGTGGTAAAACACCGTGTCCTGCTGCGTGAAGAAGTTTGTAACCGCCTGGTGCACATCCTCGTCTGACAGGAAGCGTTGACCCTTCAAGGCCTTTTTGAGGGGACCGAAGGTGTGATAATGGCATGGGGAGAGATCAGGACTTTAGGGTGGGTGCTCGCCTGCTTGTTGTCTGCAACGGACGAGGCTGGTCTCCCAGATTGTCCAGCGTCTTGTGTCGAAAGATGACCTGCGCAGAACTTCGTGCACCATTCTACAACGATGGTCTTCGACAGACATGCTGCCCCATACACTGTCTTTATTCCCCAATGGATGTCCACCGGTGTTTGTCCTTCGGCAGCAAGGAACAGAATAACAGCAAGTTGGTTTTGTTTGGACGCATTTGGTAATAATGTCGCCATAGTTCACGTGGCCACATTTAACATATGCACCTCGGCACAACAGAACTGCCACACTAATTCCTTTGCCTGCATGTCCGTGTTTATATACCTGTATCGGAGTCGTGCTACATTGCATGTCTGCTGCAGCAATGCCCTCAAACAGAAAATTTTTGATCACGCCTTATACTTCACAGAACCTATCAAAATTGGAATAGCTGCCATAGGTCTCATCCACAATAAAGCATCCCACTTTGTACCACCACCACCACGTCCAGCACTGAGATGCATCATCAATCCTAGCACCACCCCAAGAAATTGATCTTCCATTTGCCTAGCCTAGCATGTCATTCTGTTTTGAGCTTGACAACTGTCTTACTCATGTATTCAATAACAACGGCAAACAAAACCCCATGACGCCAACAGCCCAGATGGGCCTTAACCTACCAAGCAACCGCTGCACAGTAGGAATGGAAATTCTTCTCACTTGAGTTTTGGAACCAGCAGCCAAAATCTAGACACTTCTCAAGCCAAAGTGAATGATGCTGTGCTCTCTGCGCGTGTGTGCAGATCATGTGTTGTAAACATTTCTCTCTCAAAACACAGGACTTTAGGTCCTTTAAAGGAAAACATTTTTGGTTAATCTGTCATAATGCAGGCCTAACATCTTTTGAGAATTTCTTGCCTTGAGAATACAGTATACTGGATCTTCTTTGTTTATACAAAGTACTAATTTGTAAAAAGTAATGAAATAGAATAAAAGGAACTCTTTTGAAAACAGAAGATAAAATATCTATTTTCATAGAGATGCCAGCCATAAAAGCCTAAGCTGTTGTGTTGGATGAAATATTATTTACAATTCAAAATTGTGTCCTATTACTACTTAGATTTAGGCTTTCTCTTGCATTTTCTATTTTAAAAATTGTATTTAAATTATAACTACATATTTAAAAAAAGGAATGAAGACCAGAACTTGATTTAAACTACAAAATCAGTCTGCAAAGCCAATGTGCAACTGACTTAAAGCAAACCTCAGCTCTTCAAATGGCAATTCATTCAAGATGTATTTTTGCTTTTGAAACTAATGTATTAGGAACTTTCTCATGGTAGCCATAAATGTACACTAAAAAACTTTAATAAATTATGAGCAGAATAGTAATCTTTCCCATTCACTATAAATTGAAGGCTCAGGCTCAAATGAAATAATAGATGCTGCTACCTGCCTTGTGGATTGACTGGGATACATCAGACCTCGTAACTAGTGATGGGAGCAATGCTCTCGCTCGAGACTCTCAAGACTTACATCGCAGATCTCGAGACTCTCGTGAGAATTTCGAGACCGATTTTCCTGCGCTTTGATCTGTGCGACGTCCCTGTAACTACGAGTGTAAACTTGATAGTATAACATTAGCAGATATTGCGTGAAATAACGTTTTCGTATGGAAACATGTGAGCCAATAAATTTCGTCAATAGGCGCGCGGCTGTGAGCTTGCATCCGGGAGATAGTAGGTTCGAATCCCACTATCGGCAGCCCTGAAGATGGTTTTCCGTGGTTTCCCATTTTCACACCAGGCAAATCCTGGGGCTGTACCTTAATTAAGGCCATGGTCACTTCCTTCCAACTCCTAGGCCTTTCCTATCCCATCATCGCCATAAGACCTATCTGTGTCGGTGCGACGTAAAGCCCCTAGCAAAAAAAAAAAAAACAAAAAAAAAAATTGTCAAAAGCTTGGAAAAGCACCTTAGAAATAGAAGAGTTTATAAAAACTACTCGAATTTGCCATCAGTAACAATTATTTCAAGTTCCACGATACTATTTATCAACAGCAAGGCCTACCGATGGGATCTCCTGCCTCAGGCATACTAGCCGAAATCTACATAGATCACTTGGAGCATCAGTCAATCAGTAAAATAGATAACATATTTTTCTGGTGCCGATTTGTTGATGACATTTTTGTTATCATCGATAATTGATTTACCAATGAAACCAACATAATGAACCAATTGAATACAATAGACCCACACATAAAATTCACTAAAGAAATAGAAAACAACTGTACCCTAAACTATTTAGACATATCCATATCCAGACATGAAAATCACCTATCTTACAGAATATATAGAAAACCCACACACACACCTCTAACACAATTAAAATGGTTTCTACTCATCCCAGTATACACAAAAGAGCAGCATACTATAGCATGATACATAGAGCATTTAGCATACCGTTAACAACAGAAGAATGGGTATAAGAAAAAAATGATGAACAGAAGTATTCATAAAATAAAATTTCAATCCATATCAAAATGAACAAGAACAGAAAAATTCAAGAAAGATTACGTATTATTTACCTTCAATAACATATATATATATCAAATAACTTGTCCTGACTGACTGACTGATTCATCATCGCCGAGCCAAAACTACTGGACATAAAGAAATGAAATCACCTAGGGTGATTGCTAATTATTTACATTATCTTTGTGTAATTCTTTCCTTGTTTTTTATAAGGAAGCGTGTAGTATTGTAAAAGCAATTATCCACGCAGAATCCAGCATCGTGCGCTTAAATCATTGGGAATATCTTCAAGCTCTTGACCATGTTATCTACCAGGATATTTGCTATATATATATATATATATATATATATATATATCATGTTCCGTCTGACTCGTTGACCTTCGTTTCAGAGGGTCACGGGTTCGATTCCTGGCGGGGTCGGGGATTTTAACCTTCATTGGTTAATTCCAATGGCCTGGGGACTGGGTGTTTGTGCTGTCTCCGACATCCCTGCAACTCACACACCACACATAACACTATCCTCAACCATAATAACACGCAGTTAACTACCAATTCCAGATGCCACCCACCCTCACCGTAGGGTCTGCACTCGGGTAGAAATATTAAGATGTAGGTGCTCGCTAAGAGAGGATTTTTGGATATTCCGTCGCTAAGGGGGTGAAATTTTAAAATGAGTGTATCTATATCTCAAAACTTTAAAAGTTTACAGATGTAAAAATTGGTATTTAGAATCTTCTTTAAAAATAAAGAAATGCTTATTTTTTGTTTTTGGAAAATCCAATTAATGGGAGGGTGAAAAGGGGGGTGAATTTTTAAAATGAGTGTATCTATATCTCAAAACTTTAAAAGTTTACAGATGTAAAAATTAGTTTTTAGAATCTCCTTTAAAAATAAAGAAAAAACAAATTTTTTGTTTTCGGAAAATCCCAATAGGACAGGTGAAAAGGGGCGAATAATTGGTTGAATGCCTTTAATGAGGATACATATATCTCAGAAACTGAAGATATTACTGACCTGAAAATTGGTATTTGGGATCTCCTTTAAAAATAAAGAAACACTTTTGTTTTTGTTTTTGGAAAATCCAAACAGTGGGGGGTGAAAAGGGGAGTGAATTTTTAAAATGAGTGTATCTATATCTCAAAACTTTAAAAGTTTACAGATGTCAAAATTGTTATTTAGAATGTCCTTTAAAAATAAAGAAATACGTAGTTTTTGTTTTCCGAAAATCCCAATAGGAGGGGTGAAAAAGCGGTTGAATGCCTTTAATGAGGATACTTATATCTCAGAAACTGAAGATATTACAGACCTAAAAATTGATATATGGGATCTCTTTTAACAATAAAGAAACATGTATTTTTTGTCTCTGGAAAATCCAATTAAACAGGAGTGACAAATTGGCGCTAATTTTTAGAAAGACTATATCTATAGTATATCTCAGAAATGCAAAATATTACAGACGTAAAAATTGGTATTTGGAATCTCCTGTAAAATTAAAGAAACACAGGTCATTTGTTTTTGGAAACTCCACTTAAGGGGAACTAAAAATGGGTGAAATTAAAATGGGAATTTCTACAATATATCTCAAAAACTTTACATGTTACAGCAGTGGAAAATGGTATTTGTTATCTCTATTAAAAATAAAGAAACATGTATTTTTAGTTTTTGGAAAAAAACACTTTGGAAAGGGGTAAAAGTGACTGAAAATAGGGTTGAATTCTTTTAATTAGGATACTGATATCTCAAAACTGAAGATGTTACAGGCATGAAATTTGGTATTTGGAATCTGCTTTAAAAGTAAAGAAACACGTATTCTCGGAAAATCCAGTGTAGGGGGGATTTGAAAGAATTGAAGAATGAATTGAATTAATTGTATGAGGATACTTACATCTAATAAAAACTAAAGTTGTTACACACATGAAAATTGGTATTTGGATCTCCTTTAAAAACAAAGAAAAACACGTTTTGGGCGGGGGGAAATTACCTTGGGGGGCGGGAGTGAAAAGGAGTTGAATTCCATTCATGAGGACACATATCTCAAAAACTGAAAATGTTAGAGTCGTGATCATTTTTATTTAGAAGATCCTTTACTATTAAAGAAAAGTACTTTTTGCTGGAAAATTCACGTAATGGGGGGCGGGGGTGCGTGTGAAAGAAAGTGAAAGAAAAGTGAATTATGTTTATGGGGATACTTATATCTCAAAACTGAAGGTAACAAATGTGAACATTGGTATTTGGAATCTCCTTTAAATATAAAGAAACATGCCTTCCATTTTTTTTTTTGGGTGGGGGGAGGGGGGTTAGGGTTAAATCAACTTAACAGCCGTGGGGTGAAAAAGGATTTGAGACCAATTGATTTTACTGTTCATAATGTACTTATAAGGAGCCTCCGTGGCTCAGGCGGTAGCGCACTAGCCTCTTACCGCTGGGTTCCGTGGTTCAAATCCTGGTCACTCCATGTGAGATTTCAATATATCAATATCTCTTTATTTGCAAATGAGGTGTCTACCTCGGTGGCAAATGGGACATTAAAATACATTATTGTCAAGCACTAAATATTAAATTAACAAGCGAAGAAAATTTTCCTATATTACAATATTATACAATTTACGCTAACAATGTTTTCTATTAAACACACAGCTCATCCTTAATAAATTTATATTGTTTACAAAATTCTACTTATAATATCTCCTGTACTACTTACAAATAGAGTCAACTGATATACAGTATGTGGAATTACTTCAAATGATACTATACAACTGGTATAAGATTAATATTTACATTGCATTTATTTACTTATTTGCTTTTTTTTTTTACCCGTTCTGGAACCTAAGTAGCATAACGACCTGCTGTGTCTTAACCAGAGCCCCTTTTGCCACCACTTTTCAGAGTTCCTGAAGGGCCTTCACAGCTACCGTAGCGGTCCCAGGGCCCTCGAAGTCCCCACTGTACTTCACCCCTACAGGCAGTCCCCTACTTTGGCTGTCCAAAGTCCTTAGACCAGGGGATGGAATTAATTTATTCACACATATTTTTTTAAAATTTACAATAACCTGCACTGGTCGAATGCCCTCCAACACTTCATTTATTTTCTCTGTTGCTGTTTATTCTCTTCTTGAATATCTGTACAGACTTTGGAAAAGGATCAAACACTACCCCTGGTAAACTGTTCCACTCCTTCACACCCTTCCCAATGAATGAAAATTTACCCCAATCGCTTCTGCTAAAATTCCTTCTAATTTCATATTTGTGGTCAGTCCTGCCGATATAATTATTTTCCAACTGAAGCCTCTCACGGATAGCTCCCCATGCTTCTTCTCTTGTATAGGCTCTATATAATCCTATAAGTCAAGTTTTCTCCCTTCTCTTACTTAAAGTTTCCCACCCAAGTTCCTTTAACATTTCTGGTACACTACTCTTTCTCCTGAAATCCCTTGTTGCAAATCTTGCTGCTTTCCTCTGTACACTATCTATTTCTTTTATTAGGTATTCTTGGTGAGGATCCCAAACACTGTTTGCATATTCCAATAATGGACGAACCATACTCAAGTAACTTTTTTCTTTTAATTCTTTGTTGCATCCTTTAAGTAGCCTCATCATGACATGTAATGATCTGTATGCTTTCCCAACAATGTCATCAACATGACCTTTCCAGTGCAAATTACTTTCAAATCTCACACCTAAGTATTTGCACTTGCCATCTTTTGGGATAACTACCTCATCCAAAGTATATTCAAATTCAGTTTTAAAGCTCCTGTTTATAGAAGTTGTAACAGTTGATTTGCCTCCATTAATCTTCATATTATTTTCTTCAACCCATTGTTGAATACTTTCAAGGTCCCTTTGTAATTCTGAACAATCCTCAATGTTGCTTATTTCCCTATAAACAATTATGTCATCTGCATACATTCTTATTTTTGATGTTATATTGTTCCCTAAATCATTTGCGTATATTAAGAAAAGTAACGGACCGATTATACTACCCTGTGCAATTCCCTTCCAAACTTTATCTTCCTGAGATACATTATTTCCTACTTTGACTTTCTGAACCCTTGAATTTAGAAATGTTTTTATCCAACGTGTAATCCTTACATCCAATCCTATTCCCTCCAATTTCTTTAATAATATTCCATGTTCCACTCTATCAAAGGCTTTGGAAAGATCTATGGCTATGCAATCTAACTGACCTCCTAAATCCAATTGATCTGATATGTCCTGCTGAAATCCCACCAGTTGTGCCTCACAAGAAAATTTCTTTCTAAATCCATACTGGCTCCTCATGAACCGATTTTTATCATCACATATCCCTCTGATGTACTTCGATATTAAACTCTCCAGTATTTTACAAACTATACTGGTCAGGCTGATTGGTCTGTAGCTCTCTGGTTTCCTTTTATCACCCTTTCCTTTATAAATTGGTATTATTATAGATTCCTTCTATTCCTGTGGTATTACACTATTATTTATGACATAGTCAAAGAGAAATTTTAAATAAGGCACTATGTACCACCCCATTGTCTTTAATACCTCCCCAGTAATTTGATCACTTCCTGCTGCTTTTCCTTGCTGAAGCAGTTGGATTTCTCTGAAAATATCTTCATTTGTGAATGAGAAGCTTCTTGTTTCCCTCTGTGTCTCTCCCTCTCTATCTTCTGTTTTGGTTTCCAACTCTTGACAATCATCTAACGAATCTCTGAATTCCGTACTAAATAGGTTTGCTTTCTCAGTATCTCTTAAATAGTGTTCACCCCCTTCTCCCACCATTGTAGGAATTTGGATTCCTTTTCCTTTTTGATTCCTGATATATGAATACAGCTTTTTCCATTTCTCTTTGTGGTCATTACCCTCTTGAAGTATGCCATTCATATAATTCTCTTTTGCTTCCTTTTTCACCCTATTCAGTTCCCTCATTAGCTGTTTTCTAGTTTCTCTACTCTCCCTACCCTCTTTGATTTTCCTGTTTACTATTCTACATTTTCTTTTTAATTTTCTTATTTCCCTTGTATAATAAACAGGGTCTGAGGTCATTTTACCCTTCTTAACAGGTACAAATCTCTTCTCTCCTTCCCAAATGATTCCTTTAAATTTAGCCCAAAGTGTATCCACGTTACTCCCTTCACTTATGCAACAACTGAATTGTGATTTAAGGTAAGTCCCAAATTCATCAACTTTAGTTTTTCTGTACAATTTCTTGTCTTGTGTAACCCTCTTATTAAGCCTTTTTGGTACGAGTCCTACATCCATTATTACAGCCTTGTGGTCTGCTATTCCTTCAATTACCTCAGTTTTATCAACAATTTCCCATGGTTTAACCAAGAATACATCTAGTAAGTTATTGAGACGAGTCGGTTCTTGTACTACTTGTGTAAATCCTCCCTCCCAAATTAACTTATTTGCCAGTTTCTGTTCATGGGCTTCACTTGCAGCTCCATTCCATTCAACTTCAGGCAAATTTAGATCTCCCCCAATTATTACCATATCATTATTATTGTTTTTATGAGTATAATCTATTATTTTCTCAAAGATTTCCATGTCTCTTTCCTCTCTTCCAGGCCTGTATATTCCTATAATTCCCACCTCCTTCATATTATCACAAACTAATTTTACCCCTAATATTTCATCTCTTTCATCGGTAAACCATTCATGTGAACAGTAAGTTTCCTTCACCAGAATAAACACGCCCCCTCCCTTTTTATCTCCTCGGTCTCTACGATAGACTGTGTACCCTTCTCGAAATACTTCTCTGTTACCCATCCCTTCTTTCAACCACGATTCCACTCCTATCACCACATCAGTCTCATAAGATTCCATCAATGTACCGAATTTTAATTGTTTATTTACTACACTTTGACATTTTACCAAGAGCAATCTCAGACCCCCTTTCTCCCTAAAACTTGACTGTTGCAATTGGGTAACTTGAAATTCCTTACTATCCTGAGTTTCTTTTTCTAGTTGACTGAGCCAGCTTGAAGTACAGCTGGCTCTTTCTACTAGTTTTCCTGGTCAGTATTATAACTCAAGGAAGTTGCCTGTTTTACAGTACATATCTTAATATTAATAAAATCTAGAACAATATTTGCTATCTTTCGTTTACCTGAATTGTTTAGATGGAGGCCATGTTTTGTATAACAGAATCTGTCAAAACTGCTGCATTCAATAACCTGAGTATTCTGAAAATGTTTGCAAATTTTAACAATATCTGTATTGACCTTGTCCACTTCAATGTTCACACATGAGTCTCTACTCAAATCATGCCTGTGGGGCACGTTCACTACAAGGACGTTAGTGTGGGTCAGCTTCCCTAGTGTATGTTTAAGTTGTGATCTTACATTCTTGGTGTCGTCGTGAGCTACGTCGTTCGTTCCACCGATGATAAGCACTGCATCGCCGCTCCCGAAGTTCCTAGTTGCTGCTTCTACGTTTTCCAGAACACTGCTGATAGAAGCTCCTGGATATATTTCTCCGGTTGCTGCTATATTCTCGTCGTTAATCACTCCTGCAATTCCCCTTCCTTGGCTATCACCAAACACAGCTACCTTCGCTGATTTAAGCCTAACTGGGTCTTGAATCTGAATTCTAGGCCTAAATTTTAAACTCAGCACGGCAACGGCAGCGGATCACGATGATTTGGTTTCACGCGCGCGATCACTTTCTTCCAGAATTAAATTATTTAGGGCAGAAAACCTATTTCTGATGTTTATTTCCGGAAATTCAGTTGTAGATTTCTTCTTAGCCGGCCATCCACGAACTACTTGACACCACGTGCTCGAGTTTGTTACTGGTACCGGTATATCACTCGAAGAATGTGTCATATCCTAAGGATTTGGCAAGCTGGGGGCTGGATAGGGTTCTTGGAATGCACTATACTCTACAATGATAACACCAAGTTAAGGTGGCTTAATGCCATGAATCAATATATTGAAATTTGCCCAAGTTATTCAATGTACAATATATACAATCATATACAACTCTTAATGTTAATGATCTTGAGATAGGGAACTACCTATTCTACTCAAAAATCTGTCTAGCTAATAAGTCCTTGGTTCCCTAATTAGTCTTGATATTACCAGATAATACTTATCTTCCGAGAGGATGAAGTCTTGCATGACGTCTTCTCTCTTGAAGCCTGAATTTCACTTTCACAAATTATCACACGCAGGTTTCTGGTTCCCTTCACAATACCCAAGAGATGCAGTTCTGAAATGTCTTTGTGTTTTTGTCCTTGTGACTCCCTAGTGTTGACCTCACTGTGTATACTGGAACCTGCCGCTCCGTGGTTACCTCTTCCCAACTATGTGGTCCAAATCTCGTACAGTTCGTTTCCCTGCTCGACTCTATGGTAGGATCCTCTGAGCCTTAGAATTATGATTTCCCTTGAGTTCCTCCGAGTAGTTGAGTGACTATTAACTGGGCTCCTCCAGAGACCTTCACCCGTAATAATGAACAGTCAGTAGCTTTCACCACTCTCCCTGTAATTTAAGTCCTTTCTAGTGGTAAAGCTTAAATGCTTCAATTGCCGATCAATATACCTGTACGTTTCCCTGGTCGCATATATACTTAATGACTTCCCATTCTAGTTGAATTACAAGTTTGCTGGTGTGTTCCTTTACCCTAACACTCTATTACTGGAGTGTTTAAACTTATTGGCACAACGCTTACAATCCCTATTACCAATGCTGGTAATTCTGAGTTGAACTTTACTAAAGTTCTATTCGTGACCTGATCGGCTTATTGTCCCCACCAGACTTCCAGCTTAACTTCCCAACTACCTCTTCTGACTGTGAGCTATGAACTGACTGATTGCCTCTCTGTGCTCTCCCTTAAGTTAATTCTGTATTTCGCTGTTGCTATGCTCAGCCGAACTTTGAACCCTGTATACTTCTGATTCGTCTTATTCTCATTGGCTGGCAGCATCCCTTCCCTGAGGAAATTCTCAACCTTCTCAATTGTTCCAGAAGGTCGAACCTTGGAATTTTCCCTGTACTACGTGCGGTTCAAGCTGTGCTCTGTCATTCCTTTGACCATTTACATACCGTGATAAGGAATGACCAATATCCTGTGTTTGTTCAAACATTTCACCACTGCCTGAAAGCTTCTACTGCTCAGAACTGCATCTCCTTAATAATTCCCAATGTATATTTCAATCTCATTTTCTTACACATATAATTATTTCATCTTGATGCCTTAAGTTCTATTTCATTTTCTGACTCAAAATTTCTTATATCTACTTTTATTTCTGCATTGTGAGGTCGCGGTTCGAATTTATTTTCGAACCGCTTGCTCACGACTTATGACATGCGGGAGTTCCTGATCAGCGATACGACAAATGGTCAGTCCCAAATTCTAGCGATCGCAGTCTTTCTTTTAATTCATGATTTTCATCTTTAAGAGTCTCATTGTCCTTTTTTAGGATGTTTATAATTTCTAATGCACTTTTATATTCCTCATCGATTGTTTTCGGTGCTTCGTCAACGCCGTCGCCAACAACAACATTCCGAACACACTGCTCACAAATCTAGTCAACATTTTCATTAGTTTTTACGTCTGTAGGGCAATTTCCGCACTTATAATGCCACCATCGATCACATGAATCACACAACATTCCATTTTTCACTAATCTTCGACATTTTCCACACTTTTCGTCACATTTTACGGTTAATTTACTCAGAGGATAAAACACTACGTCGTCATTACCGGATGCCATTTTGAAAAAAAACAAAGCGGGGGCGGGACAGGTTATTCTCCGGGTACTCCGGTTTTCCCTGTCATCTTTCATTTCAGCAACACTCTCCAATATCATTTCATTTCATTTGTCATTCATTAATCATTGCCCCAGAGGAGTGCGACAGGCTTCGGCAGCCGGCACAATTCAAATCCTTGCCGCTAGATGGGGGCTTTATTCATTCCAGTCCTGATCCGGTTGAAAGAGTGGAAACAGGCTGTGGATTTTCAATGTACTTATTCTGATCAAAAACCGATCATTTTTAATCTTTCCTGGGTGCGTTTCCAAGAGACATCTTTTCGTTTGGAGAACATTCTTAGATTACAGTAGATTCTCCTGGCATATAAATAAAAATTTAAACACATTTGAAATAAACAATAGGAATGAGGTTTACCGTGCAGTTGTTCACCTCTATAGTAAGGTCAATAATGCACGGAAGTATGTCATTCGTATCGCCAGAAATCCTGCACACTTGCCTACGCACGACAATGGTGCTTACCGCCAAGTAGTGGTCTTGCATCTTGCCGTGGGGCCCAGAATAATAATAATAATAATAATAATAATAATAATAATTAGGCCTAATAATGTTTTGCTTGATAGCTGCAGTCGCTTACGTGAGGCCAGTATCCAGTATTCGGGAGATAGTGGGTTCGAACCCCACTGTCGGCAGCCCTGAAGATGGTTTTCCGTGGTTTCCCCATGTTCACACCAGGCAAATGCTGGGGCTGTTCCCTAATTAAGGCCACGGCCGTTTCCTTCTCATTCCTAGCGCTTTCCTGTCCCATCGTCGCCACAATGCCTATCTGTGTCGATGCAACGTAAAGCAACTTGCAAAATAATAATAATAATAATAATAATAATAATAATAATAATGTTTTGGGTCGTCATAAAAATGTGCGGACCGCGCGGGAAACGTGTCCTGGACGGGTAATCACTACAAATGCAGTCCGGCTGCGGGTTCAGTACCGCCAAGACACCGAAGAACACACCACGCCGGATCTCCTCAAGGATTTGATCTGTATTAAATATTCTTGTAGGGAAAGATGGCATAGATTTAGGGACCCAACTGACCGGGTGGAATACCTGGACCTAGCCCGGGAAGTATGAAATCGATTGCTGGAAAGAAAGATTGAAAAATGGGAGGAACTTTGCCGTAATCTCTCAGAAAACAAGTCGGATCGTGAATTACATATAAAACGTTAAGCATTCAATTATAAATTTCAGTATAATACCGTAGCGAAACACGAGTATCTTGCTAGTACGTATATATCCCATAACCAATATTTTCAAAAAATACAACTTAAAAATAGCATACAAAACTACACACAACAGTGCCATTATCATACACAACGCTAAAACAATCAACAGTAATAATAAGTACAACCATTCAGGGGTATATCGGATAAAATGCAACAACTGTGACAGCCAGCTACATCGGACGTACTGGCAGGAAAATTCAAATCCGTTATAATGAACACCTAACTGCCATAAAACACAATAATTTTTCCTCCATAGGCCAACACATTGAAGATTATAAACACAAATTCACAAATATCGAAAATGACATGCAAATTTTGAATATAAACACCAAGGACCCCTTGCTCAACATAACAGAAGAATTTTATATTAATCTAGATCAATACGCCAACCCTAATTTTAATATAAATATCCTTAAAAAATGCTTATCTCAAGAGAATCAGTAAAAAAACTTGACACGCGCCAGAAGACACGCCCAACTCCACGCCTACGCCCTCAACATCCACTCCTCCCGCCCCTCCGCCCCTTCCCTTCACAGCAAACGGCATTAGCCCGAGACAATATCAATATCAATCAATATCAATCAATACTGATCTGCATTTAGGGCAGTCGCCCAGGTGGCAGATTCCCTATCTGTTGCTTTCCTAGCCTTTTCCGAAATGATTTCAAAGAAATTGGAAATTTATTGAACATCTCCCTTGGTAAGTTATTCCAATCCCTAACTCCCCTTCCTATAAATGAATATTTGCCCCAGTTTGTCCTCTTGAATTCCAACTTTATCTTCATATTGTGATCTTTCCTACTTTTATAGACGCCATTCAAACCTATTCGTCTACTAACGTCATTCCACGCCATCTCTCCGCTGACAGCTCGGAACATACCACTTAGTCGAGCAGCTCTTCTTCTTTCTCTCAATTCTTCCCAACCCAAACATTGCAACAGTTTTGTAACGCTACTCTTTTGTCGGAAATCACCCAGAACAAATCGAGCTGCTTTTCTTTGGATTTTTTCCAGTTCTTGAATCAGGTAATCCTGATGAGGGTCCCATACACTGGAACAATACTCTAGTTGGGGTCTTACCAGAGACTTATATGCACTCTCCTTTACATCCTTACTACAACCCCTAAACACCCTCATAACCATGTGTAGAGATCGGTACCCTTTATTTACAATCCCATTTATGTGATTACCCCAGTGAAGATCTTTCCGACCGGGCGAGTTGGCCGTGCGCGTAGAGGCGCGCGGCTGTGAGCTTGCATCCGGGAGATAGTAGGTTCGAATCCCACTATCGGCAGCCCTGAAGATGGTTTTCCGTGGTTTCCCATTTTCACACCAGGCAAATGCTGGGGCTGTACCTTAATTAAGGCCACGGCCGCTTCCTTCCAACTCCTAGGCCTTCCCTATCCCATCGTCGCCATAAGACCTATCTGTGTCGGTGCGACGTAAAGCCGCTAGCAAAAAAAAAAAAAAAGATCTTTCCTTATATTAACACCTAGATACTTACAATGATCCCCAAAAGGAACTTTCACCCCATCAACGCAGTAATTAAAACTGAGAGGACTTTTCCTATTTGTGAAACTCACAACCTGACTTTTAGCCCCGTTTATCAACATACCATTGCCTGCTGTCCATCTCACAATATTTTCGAGGTCACGTTGCAGTTGCTCACAATCTTGTAACTTATTTATCACTCTATAGAGAATAACATCATCCGCAAAAAACCTTACCTCCGATTCCACTCCTTTACTCATATCATTTATATATATAAGAAAACATAAAGGTCCGATAACACTGCCCTGAAGAACTCCTCTCTCAACTATTACAGGGTCAGACAAAGCTTCACCTACTCTAACTCTCTGAGATCTATTTTCTAGAAATATAGCAACCCATTCAGTCACTCTTTTGTCTAGTCCAATTGCACTCATTTTTGCCAGTAGTCTCCCATGATCCACCCTATCAAATGCTTTAGACATGTCAATCGCGATACAGTCCATTTGACCTCCAGAATCCAAGATATCTGCTATATCTTGCTGGAATCCTACAAGTTGAGCTTCAGTGGAATAACCTTTCCTAAAACCAAATTGCCTTCTATCGAACCAGTTATTAATTTCACAAACATGTCTAATATAATCAGAAAGAATGCCTTCCCAAAGCTTACATACAATGCATGTCAAACTTACTGGCCTGTAATTTTCAGCTTTATGTCTATCACCCTTTCCTTTATACACAGGGGCTACTATAGCAACTCTCCATTCATCTGGTATAGCTCCTTCGGCCAAACAATAATCAAATAAGTACTTCAGATATGGTACTATATCCCAACCCATTGTCTTTAGTATATCCCCAGAAATATGATCAATTCCAGCCGCTTTTCTAGTTTTCAACTTTTGTATCTTATTGTAAATGTCATTGTTATCATACGTAAATTTTATTACTTCTTTGGCCTTAGTCTCTTCCTCTATCTCGACATTATCCTTGTAACCAACAATCTTTACATACTGCTGACTGAATACTTCTGCCTTTTGAAGATCCTCACATACACACTCCCCTTGTTCATTAATTATTCCTGGAATGTCCTTCTTGGAACCTGTTTCTGCCTTAAAATACCTATACATACCCTTCCATTTTTCACTAAAATTTGTATGACTGCCAATTATGCTTGCCATCATGTTATCCTTAGCTGCCTTCTTTGCTAGATTCAATTTTCTATTAAGTTCCTTCAATTTCTCCTTACTTCCACAGCCATTTCTAACTCTATTTCTTTCCAGTCTGCACCTCCTTCTTAGCCTCTTTTTTTCTCTATTATAATAAGGTGGGTCTTTACCATTCCTTACCACCCTTAAAGGTACAAACCTGTTTTCGCATTCCTCAACAATTTCTTTAAACCCATCCCAGAGTCTGTTTACATTTTTATTTACCGTTTTCCACCGATCATAGTTACTTTTTAGAAACTGCCTCATACCTGCTTTATCAGCCATATGGTACTGCCTAACAGTCCTACTTTTAAGACCTTCCTTTCTATCACATTTATTTTTAACTACCACAAAAACAGCTTCATGATCACTAATACCATCTATTACTTCAGTTTCCCTATAGAGCTCATCTGGTTTTATCAGCACCACATCCAAAATATTTTTCCCTCTGGTTGGTTCCATCACTTTCTGAATCAGCTGTCCTTCCCATATTAACTTATTTGCCATTTGTTGGTCATGCTTCCTGTCGTTCGCATTTCCTTCCCAATTGACATCTGGCAAATTCAGATCTCCCGCTACAATCACATTTCTTTCCATGTCGTTTCCCACATAGCTGACTATCCTATCAAATAATTCCGAATCCGCATCAGTGCTACCCTTTCCCGATCTGTACACTCCAAATATATCAAGTTGCCTATTATCTTTTAGAAATGAGCCTTACACCTAGAATTTCATGTATCTCATCTTTAACTTTTTCGTAGCTTACAAATTCTTCTTTCACCAGAATGAAAACTCCCCCTCCCACCTTTCCTATCCTATCTCTACGATACACACTCCAGTGCCGTGAGAAAATTTCTGCATCCATTATATCATTTCTCAGCCATGATTCAACTCCTATTACAATATCTGGTAAATATATATCTATTAAATTACTTAATTCTATTCCTTTCTTTACAATACTTCTACAGTTCAACACTAACAATTTTATGTCATCCCTACTTGATTTCCAGTTCCCTGTTCCCTTATCACCGCTCCCTAGGCCATCCCGTTTCCCTGAATGTACCTCCCTATTACCCTTCCAAACAAATTTCCTAACTTATACGTACCACTGCGGTTTAAATGAAGGCCATCCGAGCGCAGATCCCTTTCTCCTACCCACCCATTAGGATCTAGAAATTTCACTCCCAGTTTCCCACATACCCACTCCATAGTCTCATTTAAATCCCCAATCACCCTCCAGTCAGCATCCCTCCTACACAGTATTCCACTAATAACAATCTCCGCTTTCTTAAACTTCACCCGTGCTGCATTTACCAGATCCCACACATCTCCAACTATGTTGGTACTTATATCAGCTTGCCTTACGTTGTTGGTACCAACGTGAAACACTACCACCTTCTCCTTCCCCTCCTCCCTCTCTTCTACTTTCCTCAACATCTGCCTCAACCTAATTCCTGGATAACATTCTACCCTGGTTCCCTTTCCTCCACACACTTTCCCCACGTGTCTAACGATGGAATCCCCCATGACCAGAGCCTCAACCCTACCCACCTCATTTGATCCCCTCCCCTCCTGGTCAGCCCTATCTTTCCTGATAGCTGCAGAAGCTACTTCCTCCTCCCTTTTCTCCTTCCCATGACCCTGTTCCACCTGTCTTTTCCTATCCTCTACTCTACATTTCCCTTTCCTACCTTTTCCCTTCCTCCTACTTCCACGCATCTCAGCAACAGTTCCCTGTCCCTCATCTTCCCTCTGCTGTTCTACCTGGAGTGACTCGTACCGATTTCGCACAGACACCTGTCCTGAATTCTGATCCTGAATAGAGCCCTTGGCCTGCAATCTCCTTCCCCTTAAAACATTAGACCACCTGTCTTCTACAACTCCTCCCTTTCCTTCCCCTCCCTCTTGTACACCTACTGTAACCTGTACATTGTTTGAGGGAGTCCTATCTTCCTTCCCGTCTTCTGTGAGAATCCTAATTATCTCCCTCAAACTTTCCAACTCCTCCCTCATACCCCTCAATGCCTCACCACACCCACAATAAGTACACTCGCGCTCCTTAGCCATTCTTTACGGGGGGAAAAATTTTTAATTAAAAAAATAAAATAACTTATTTGCAAAAAAAAATAAATGAACGGAGGGATATAATGTCTGGGATAGTACACAACAATAAGGTAATTAATATACGACTACACTACAATACTACTTAGTCGTGCTCTATTTTTTTTTATCCTACAACCCCTAACAGGATAAAAACTGCTGTTAATTACTGAATATCGAAAGTAATACACAAGAACTACACAATTCCAAACTGCAATTAAGCCTATCCTAATTTCAACAATATTTTAGTAAGAGTTTCTACGGATACCTCTACTACACCAGTACTACACAAATATTTTACATGAAGTAGTACACAACGTGCTCCCAAACCATATACAACCTTAAGACCACAATATCAGTAAATAGACGTATAGATTCTCTCACATGACCTAAGACATTCCTTCAACATATTAGTATCACTCACATCTTACTCTTATCTTTCACAGACAATTCTTACAATATCACACAACTACAAAAAAGAAGGAGCCTCCACTCTGGTTTTATGTAACACATCATCATCGTAATATGGCAAAGGATATTATGACTCATCTTTTAATGTAAACAACTGGATTTTATATACGACAAGCTGCAATTTCTACACTTCCATCCAAGCCTCAACTGAATCCACACTACGTCTATATTTTGCCTTTTAGAGATGCAAAGTGTTTCTTATTCTTTGTGTACATATGAGACAAAATATTGTAAAAATGAGATATTGGTATTTTAAATGTAACTCATATTACAATTCAAGCCTTTGAGTTTTTAAATATAATGCACGGTTGTGGACAACCAGACTTAATGATAGCACTCAAACTGAAGAATTAAGAAATAGTGCAAGGAACTCGAAAATTTCACAAGCATGAAAGTGTTTTACGCACATGTTTTTATTTTATGAATACTCATAAGTTAGTTTTAAGTTTAGTCAAACTGAAGAACTAAGAAACCGTGCAAGTCATAAACTCAAACATTCATAAGCATGAAAGTGTTTTACGCATATGTTGTTTTTATTTTATGTATACTTGTAAGTTAGTTTTAAGTTTAGGAATATTCACTTTTCTCAGATGCGCAATTTGACGAATGCCTTACTCATGAGTACAACCTGACATGTCACGTCACATGATATTCCTTTCTAAATATGGTAATGTTTGCAATTGTACGATGTGTTATATGTATATGTATGTCCAGCTGAGGATGACCCGTTAGGGTCTGAACCGGTCCTGCATTAATAATAATAATAATAATAATAATAATAATAATAATAATAATAATAAACAAGTATTGATTAGGTGGCGTTTTTCTCCTCTTTGCATTTGTGTGAATTATCAATACAGATATGAAGCTTATAAATTACGATACCAGTTTGCCTGCCAGCAAACAAAGGTGATTAAACTTGGAAAAGGGCCAAATATATTACCACGGAATGGTGAAGGCCTGTAGTTGGCTATTCACATACTCGGCACAAACAACATTCACTTCTGTTCACCTGTAGACCTACGACACGCTGCTCGCCACACAATGCGGGAACAACGCTCTCAAGATCTCTCGAAATTTCTCGCGAGAAACGGTGCCTGCCTAGTCTTGAAAAATCTCGAGAAAACTCAAGACCTCGTCTCGGACTGCCCATCACTACTTGTAACTTCCTTTCTTCCTGCTTGCAGATACGTCTATGCTCACGTCTCTGAAAACTGTAAAAATAGTTGATTCATGATTATTATGCCTGTGCTATTTGCTGTGAATGGAGTAAACTGTTTCATGATTCATCCAGCTGATAAAGACATCGCAGGATGTTATTTATCTCTCTCGGTGTTCTGCATGATCTCAAAAGTGTGCTTTGTCTTATCAAGAGTCTTGTTGGCCTCTGTTTCCTATCCCTACTGCACAGCCTGATGGCCTGCAGATTTTGAGGTTGCATATACTCAACCTCTTGGCCATTGTTCTTGGCTTTCTAGATTGGGGAATAACAATGAATCAAGGTAAATTAATTCACTTTGCTTAGGATGTAGTCTAATGTAGTAATTGTCATTTTCATGCAACTAAACTTCTGTCTTAATGTTCTTTAAATATGATAAAATTCTCTACATTGTTGCAAATTTTGGTTCAGTAAATGAACTCCAAATCTATTCTTTTGTGAGTGAAATACAATGCACTTAACTAGAATTAAATAATATAAAAACTTCATCAGACAGTGATGTGCAATATCTCTGCTGCAGGAACTCAACTGGAACAACACGTGTGGGCTTAGGTCGATGTTTCATTGTGGCCGCATTAGTGCGATGGACTAAGGTGCGCGAGTCGATGTTAAGGGCTGTGCTTCACTGTGGATAAGGCCTCACTGAGTGTGGTACATACACTATACTGAAAGACATTGTTCCATTTTTTCCATCGAAGACCCCTTGATAACATGGAAAGTCTCTAAACAAGCAGTATTCTATTCCTGAGCTCTTGGAAAGGCAAAGTAGTTGGTAAATATGCACTGCCTCCCTTTAAATGCCTATTACTAATACTGAGTATATTTCCACAAAAATGTCTGGTGTGTGCAAAACTGAGTGTGAAAACAGGCAGTGAATACCAATACTCTTAATTAGTCGCCCAGAACATTGAACATGCTCTTTGCAAATTCATTTGGAGGTTCAGTGACAAAATAAGCTGTAAGTAAACTTCCTTCAGAACTCGGAAAAAACAAAATTTTAATTTCAGGATGTTAGGTACTAGATAAACAAATAAAAAGTTACAAAGCTAGATGCTTTGAATAACTTGAGATCGAAATGTAGTAAACTGAATTAAGCTTGGTCTGATGCCCAGAATATCACCACTAACTCTATTACAATAAAAGGTTGACTTGCCTGAATTTTTCCCAGTAAAAAAGAAACGGGTTCAATTTTTAAAAAAATCTTGGTAAGATCGTTATGGTAAGTCAGTGAGGTAAGTGAAAATGATAAACTGAGTATAAAATATATAAAGTCATTTTTCAATAATGGAGAGAAAAATCACAAATTTATTTGTTCAAATGCAATTTATTACTTCTATGTTTGAATCCAGTACCTAGTTTGAAAACTTACTTGCTTGCTTGAGGTTTCCAATTAAGTGTCGTCCTCATTCTACAGCTTTTGAGCTACATTCCTGTTATGATATTGCTTGTCTTCTGTATCCCATGAACTATTTTTTCCTTAATTAAAGAGATCAGCTACTCACACTCAGTTCAAGTGTCAGAACAGGAATATCTTTCTTCTTCATGGCCTTTTCCCATTTACCTGGAGAAGCCAGAATGGAAATAGTGTTTTTCTCAAACATTAAGAAATGAACAACTCCAATGGTTCTCCAATTACAGAGAATTGACTCAATTATCCAGCAATAGGCCTATACAGTAGCACCCACAAGTATTTTGAATCTAGGTATTGTCTGTTATGGAGAGCCTCCGTGGCTCAGGCAGCAGCGCGCCAGCCTCTCACCGCTGGGTTCCGTGGTTCAAATCCCGGGCACTCCATGTGAGATTTGTGCTGGACAAAGCTGAGGTGAGACAGGTTTTTTTCTCCAGGTACTCCAGTTTTCTCTGTCATTTTTCATTCCAGCAAGACACTCCAATATAATTTCATTTCATCTGTCATTCATTTATCATTGCCCCAGGAGTGCGACAGGCTTCGGCAGCCAGCACAATTCCTATCCTCGCTGCTAGATGGGGGCTTCACTCATTCCATTCCTGACCCGGTCGAAATGACTGGAAACAGGCTGTGGGTTTTCATTTTCATTGTCTGTTGTCAGCATTGTTTGCGTGAATGCACAGCAGGCGAGTCATGCAGCGTATAGTGGCATGCCAAACATACAAATACGTTTTACTAGCATCAATAGAAACATATTTTATGTTGGTGCTCATACTAATCGGAATATTTCACAAAATAATTATATCATACAATTAAATGAGAATACATTATATTTATATACTTTTGAAGGTATCCAACTTCATGGCTAAATGGTTGGCATGCTGGCCTTTGATCCAAGGGGTCCCAGGTTCGATTCATGGCTGGATCGGGGATTTTTACTTTCATTATTCAGCACAGAAGACTAAAAAAAAAAAATACTGAAAGAACTATCATCCCTTCATCCTTTAAAGTCTGGAGGCTATACAAGGAGTATAATATAAGACTTCACAGCAGAGTACCGAGGCATAGGAGATCAGAGAAGCAGTGGCAGCAAGCGCAGTGCCCGCGATGGCAAGCGGACGTAGTTGTTTCAAAGAAGTGGCATGACCACTCCTATAGAAACCAAATAAAACTGAACTCACCAAGCTACATGCATGCTCAGGATAGATAAATAAATAAAACAAAGAAATAAACTAGTAAATGAAAGTGAACTTACCAGTACTTACAGATGATGTTGAATGTTATCTCCTTGAGCTGTGATGCAAACTTCATATGTGAGATTTTGAAACACAGTTCATGAACGCTGATGGAACACACATTGTTCCTAATTTTGATTTTTAATTCTCCTGCAGTTTCAGAATGATTCCTGTAACATTTCCTTTCAGAGTTGTCCATAGATAAAATTTGCATGTGAAATCAGACAAATGAGAGGACCGTAAGACTTTACTGATGATCTGATCATCATCAAACACTTCCTGCAATAGTCGCATAGAACATGGGCCTTTGCAGCACCCTCCTTCCTTTTTCTTCTTCAGTCTGTTCAGCAAAAAATGGTTTGAGAATACTGTGAAAATAATTGTCTGAGGTAATCGTGTCCTGAAAAAATATCTGACCAGTGATTCCTCTGCTTCTAATAGTGCACCATACACTCACTTTCACATCATGCAGAGGTCTCTGCTGTTAAATGTGCAGGTTCTCTGTATCCCAGATCCTACTGTTCTGTGAATCGAGAAATCCACTCAAATGAAACCAAGATTCGTCACTCATAAAAAGAAAGTTCGGATTCACAATATCATTGTGGACACTATTCATTAAACAAAAACTGCATGACACTATAGCCTTGACAGGCCTTGGCCTATAAAGCGACCGCTGCTCAGCCCGAAGGCCAGCAGATCATGAGGTGACGCATGGTCAGTGCGACGAATCCTCTTGGTCATTATTCTTGGTTTTCTAGACCGGGGTCGCCATCTCACCGTTGAATAGCTGCTCAATTGTAATTACGTAGGCTGAGTGGACAATCACAAAGTTTATACAAGGAGTAATTTTAATACCACCTATTCAATACAATTTATTCTACTATTGTGTGGTTAAATACACATGGAAATTAGCAGAAATTTGAAGGGTTACATGTTTCGCCCATTGTTTATTGGGCATCATCAGCCTCAATCAATCTTAAAACACACCTGGTCTAAGGAGTCATAATAATTTACATGAAACGTATTGAAGAATATTTACAAGTGTTAATACTGTGGATGCAAAATGTTTACAGTACAAAAATATTGAATAAAACAGAACTTTTGGTAAATCACTTTGAAAAATTGAAACGTTCGTCTAAAAGTAATTGTCACACATTGTTTTTTAAAAAATGATCTATTTCTGACACTGAAATGGATCTTTTTGATAAAAAGCTTGAACAATATATATTACATTTGGAAAACAGAATATCAAAAACAAGGCGTCACAGGACAAGAACAAGACTGTTAAAAGATACAGTATTTGCTCATGTTTGAGGCCAAAATTTAAAATAAGGATGAAAATATGTAGTCGAATTGGAGGCGGTATAGATTAAGACGTCTTGGAAAGTTGGATAAAAATCATAGTATGTCGTGAAGTGCTAAAAAACATCGAAGAATTTGCCGTAAATGCTGCTAAAAATGTCCAATTAAAAGAAGGTAGGTTGGACGACAATTTCGTGTAACCAGAAAATGACTCATGTAGATGTGGATATCCGTAGTAAACAATGTTGTCAATTTATTCTCCTCCACAGCGTCGATACTACACTAGAAGTAGGAACTTCAAACAGACTAATGCTGCAGATACATTAGGACATAAGTTACATCTTGAGAATAAATTGACAACATTGTTTACTACGGATATCCATGTCTACATGAGTCATTTTCTGGTTACACAAAATTGTCGTCCAACCTACCTTCTTTTAATTGGATATTTTTAGCAGCATTTACGGCAAATTCTTCGATGTTTTTTAGCACTTCACGACATACTATGATTTTTATCCAACTTTCCAAGACGTCTTAATCTATACCGCCTCCAATTCGACTACATATTTTCATCCTTATTTTAAATTTTGGCCTCAAACATGAGCAAATACTGTATCTTTTAACAGTCTTGTTCTTGTCCTGTGATGCCTTGTTTTTGATATTCTGTTTTCCAAATTTAATATATATTGTTCAAGCTTTTTATCAAAAAGATCCATTTCAGTGTCAGACATAGATTATTTTTTAAAAAACAATGTGTGACAATTACTTTTAGACGAATGTTTCAATTTTTCAAAGTGATTTTAGCATAAGTTCTGTTTTATTCAATATTTTTGTACTGTAAACATTTTGCATCCACAGTATTAACACTTGTAAATATTCTTCAATACGTTTTATATAAATTATTATGACTCCTTAGACCAGGTGTGTTTTAAGATTGATTGAGGCTGATGATGCCCAATAAACAGTGGGCAAAACATGTACCCTTCAAATTTCTGCTAATTTCCATGTGTATTTAACCACACAATAGTGGAATAAATTGTATTGAATAGGTGGTATTAAAATTACTCCTTATATAAACTTTGTGATCAGCTATTCTTCAATACGGAATAATGACGAGAATAATGGTTTGTAAGGCTGAGTGGACTTCGAACCAACCCTTAGGATCAGGCAAAACTTCCTGACCTGGCCGGAAATCGAACTGGGGCCTCCGAGTGAGAGGTAGGCATGCTACATCTAAACTGCATGGGTGGACACTATTCATTAGCCAAAAGGAAAATCTTATTCTTGCAATAAAATCTGTAGGCTGTATGTTATGGACTGAATGAGTCCAATAAAATCGTAAATGTAATAATTTTGTTGCATTATGTGCTGATGAATGTGAAATACCAGTTTCCTGATCTATTCTCCAAAACGACTTATGTGCACCGACTTGCTGTCTTGCCTCTAAGGTCTCCTGTATGAGAGCTCTTCTTCCTTAATAGTTACAGAACCAGTACTACACCAGTTGTGAACGAGTTGTTGTACATAATGTTTTGATGGTACTGTAGAACCAGGAAACTAAGGAATTTTTGAAGGCGCCTGTTACCTGGCTTCTTCTTCTTGTACAAATAATACTCGGCCAAAAATATTCTCTGTGCTGTAGAGTACTTAGCTATCATGATAATAACCTCACAACACACCCTAAAATTCCAATAGTTACTAGCGAACTGCTACATCAGCTGTTAAGATTTCTTACCACGCCAAGCTTGTCAAAAGTCATATGGTGCACACTTGAGGATTCCCGTGGCCTGTGAGCATAAGCGTGAAGTCTTAAACTATACTCCCTGTACATCTGGATGCAAAATATCCATATCTGAGTAGAATATACATTTCCATTAGAATAATTTATTTTGTATTTTAAAATTATAAGGCTTTTTCTTAATACTAAAGAGCTGCATACAAATTTAAATCAGGAGTTTTTCAATTTTCTTAGTCACATTTAGAGTTTCAAAATGTTTTAAAAGTTAAAAATTTTGAGTCATGTATGAACATCCGTTACAGAAAATAAAGTATGAAATGTCTAAGAACAATAACAAGCAATATGAAATTATCTGGAAAAGTCCCTTTTTCTCATACTCTGTCTCTTATTGAAAGTGAGAAAGCAATTCCCGCCCAGAGATAAACACCAAGAAACACTGTATTGTGTATAACGGACCCAAGTTAATTCACTGCAGCCAGGAAGTCTACATCAGCATCAGGTTTTCAGTTTGTCTTTCATCATTTCCAGAGCATTTTGAAACCTGTTGCACGATGAAGGTAAGGACTGGGGTGCCCTTGGCCACTTAAATTTTCCATTATCACTGGCGTCATTATCACTGTCTTATTTCATCTTATCGTCCCTTTCACAACTATTTTCAATGTATTTCTCATTAAAATCTGACCCTTGAGATATTATCTGCACATAGCTTATCCATGGAAACAAGGGTGCTACTACTACAGACCTCCAATGGTTTGAGATTTCCAGTACAGACCAGTGATTTTCCAGTTACTGCCACATGCCTGATATTCGTGTACTCAGACATATCTTCAGACAGTCGTAGCTGGAAATATTTGATGAAATACTATAATAGTTTCTTAGGAAGTTGTTTATTTAGGTAGTCTAGTGTGCCTGAGGATTGCGAATAGGGGTTGACTCAAAACTAAAAAATATCATAAAAAATATTAATCATTCAGACAGTAAATATGTGAACACACAAATTGAATAATGGAACAGAAATATAACTTGTGCAATGTTATGCAACCCGCTTGAACCTCTGATGGGAATACTTTCTACAGGAATTTCAGGCTCATCCGAGTCGGAGGGAGAACTAGCCTTAATATCATCATTCACTACACTCACAACTCTTCAACACCACCATTGTGATCTGAACCTTGCTCTGCGTCTGAAGAACTGGGGTCAATTTGGTCTACAAGCTTCAATATCTTACACTAACTTTAAATCCTATCTTTAAATCTTAAGAAGCAACTAAAAGAGACACAAATACAGTTAGATGAACTTGATCAGTATGGTCGTCGTAACACGGTTGAAATTTTAGGCATACCTGAATGAGTTAATGAGGATGTTTATGAAATTGTTAAGCATGTAGGTCGAGTATTAAATGTGGAGATCAAGAATGAATCTATTGATGCATGTCATAGGTTGAAGAGGCAATTGCATCAAGTTTCAGGTGCCATTGTAGTGAAGTTTGTACACCGTAGTGTCAAGAATGAATTAAAAAATGCAAGGTTAAAAGGGATTTAAATGCGTCTCATCTCAGATTCTCTGAGTATGAGATGGTGTATATAAACCACAGTTTGACGTCCCTACAAAGAAAGGTCCTTGGCGAAGCTCAAAAAATTAAGGAGAGAAATTATGCTTTTCTATGGGTAGATCATGGAGGTAACATTAAACTCCGAAAAAGAGAGGGTGATCGGCAGGTGTTTAATCTAAAAACCCTGGACGATGGGAATGGATTAAATGAGACTGTGTAACTTTTGTGTTTTGAGAAAAATGATTTTTAATGCAATTAATATTTACTACCAGAATGTAAGAGGGTTAAACACTAAAATTTCAGAGTTTTATGTTATCAATAGTGAATCAGAATACGATATTCTGTTGATTATGGAAACATGGTTACAATCTCATGTTGCTAACAGCGAACTGTTTAGTAGGGATTTTAATGTGTATAGAAAAGATCATGGAGGTACAAAGAAAGGAGGAGGCGCGGTAATAGCTGTTAAAGGTTCTATAGTATCAAGACAAATAACATTAGATTTTGGTGATACTTAAGCAGTTTGTGTAAAAATTATAGTTAATAGTCACAGTTATGTAATAATGTCAGGGTATTTTCCTCCTGCAACCTAATTGGAAATATATTTGGACTTCTATAGATTGTTTGAAGTTAATAAGGACCTTTCCAATTTAGATCTTATTATAGTTAGTGACTTTAATTTGCCATTAATTACGGGTGAGCAAAGTAATCTTGTAAATTTTGGACCTGCATATAGATCCTTAGCAGAGTTCATGTCACTCTTATCAGTTGCACTTGGTCAATAATATTTTTAATGCAAATGGAAATACATTTGATACTATTATTACGAATGTTAACACATTAACAGTATATAGAGATGAGTGCCCCTTAATTAAGGATAGTTATCATCCTGCAATTGCAGTCAAGCTACTATTAAACAATTGCAATTCAAGTCCCTGGCATAATTTAGACAGAAATACTTTTGAGAAATTATTGTAAACAACCTCATATTTTTCAACATTTAAGGACACTTTTATTCTTCGTCCCGCGGAGTAGGAAAAATAATAGTAAACCACCATCTGTAAAGATCACATATACGCATTTCAGTAGAGAATTGTAGTGTAGATACAGTATATTAGATAGTAACTTGCCTGGTTTATTTGTGTATATTTTTGTGCAAACGGCAGGTTTCATTTCTATTACAGCATAGTAGGACAAGTAGTACTAATATTAATCTGTATACATGTTTAACTTGGTAATCTTTGAGTACCTACCGGTAGTTCTTGCAAATATCTAAATTTAGGCCTAATTGGAATTTTCATTCCTATTTGTGCTTAGTAAGAAGCTAGGATACTTCTGAATGTAGTTTTAACATTATTGTAGTGTAGTATAGTAACTTATTAGAAATTAGAGCGCCTATTCTATAATTTTGAGTAGTTTTGCGAATTTTGAACTTTAATGGTAATTTTCTTTTCTGTTTTTGCTTGGAAATAACCTGTTGTAATTAGAATACATCTGAACGTAGTTTAAAATTATTGTAGTGTATTGTAGTATCTGTACTTAGTCTGAACGTAGTTCAAAATTATTTTAGTGTATTATAGCATCTTATTAGAAAGTAGTGTGTTTATTCTATTACTGTGAAATATTTGTATAGTATAGTACTGTTTCTGTGGTATCTGTAGTAGCTCTCTTACTAAAATTCTGTTGTTGTAATTAGGGTAGACTTAACTGCAGTTAAGAATTGTGTAGTTCTTGCGTATTATTCTCTGTTTCCAGTAATTAACAGCAATTTTCATCGTGTTAGCGTATTGTAGGAATAAAAATAGTACAATTAACTAGTATTGTAGTGTAGTAGTAGCCTGTATTAAATAACTTACTGTCGTGTGTTCTTTGTAAACTAACCTAGACAATATTTCTTTCCTTTCATTTTTATTTTGCACAGAATAAGTTATCTTATTTTTCCTTTTATTTTCGTTATTTAGTAAAAAATGGCTAAGCAATGCGAGTGTAGGAACTGTGGGTGTGGCCAGGCATTAAGGAGTATGAGGGAGGAGTTGGAGAGCTTAAGGGAGATAATTAGGATTCTCTCAGAAGACAGGAAGGAAAGTAGGCCTCCAAACAATGTACAGGATACAGTCGGTGAAACAGAGTGATTGGAAGGAAATGGGGGAATTGTGGAAGACAGGTGGTCTAGTGTTTTAAGGGGAAGGAGATTGCAGGCTAAGGGCTCCATTCAGGATCAAAATTCAGGACAAGTGTCTATGAGAAGTCGGTACAAGTCACTGCAGGTAGAACAACCGAGGGAAGATAAGGAACAGGGGACTGTTGCCGAGAAGTTTGGAAGTAGGAGAAAGGGAAGAGGTAGGAAAGGGAAATGTGGAGTAGTGGATAAGAAAAGACAGGTGGAACAGGGTAATAGGTTGGAGAAAAGGGAAGAGGAAGTAGCTTCTGCAGCTGTCAGGAAAGATAGGACTGACCAGGAGGGGAGGGGATCAAATGAGGTGGGTAGGGTTGAGGCTCTGGTCATGGGAGATTCTATCGTTAGACATGTCGGGAAAGTGTGTGGAGGAAAGGGTACCAGGGTAGAGTGTTATCCAGGAATTAGGTTAAGGCAGATGTTGAGGAAAGTAGAAGAGAAGGAGGGAAAGGAGAAGGTGGTAGTGTTTCACTTTGGAACTAACAACGTAAGACAAGGAGGTATAAGTACCAACATAGTTGGGGATGTGTGGGATCTGGTAAATGCAGATCAGTAGTGATTGATTGATTGAGAGTGTAGCCATGTTTCACAACAACCTGAACAACCTAAGCAGTTATTTGAGTTTAGAAAGGCTAATTTCTTTCAAAGGTATAAAATGTTCGAGCGAATGGATTGGTCTAGCATTGTAAAATTTACAGACGCTGACCAGGCTGTTGAGTATTTTTATGCTCAGGTAGACTCTGCATTTTGTGAAACGGTACCAATGAAGAATTTTCACACAAAGAAAAAATATCCTCCATGGTTTACTAAAGACATAACTTGAAACTGAAGGAAATCCACAGAAAGCGAAGGAAACATTCGGAGTATAGTAGGGTAATATTTAACCAGTTAAGGAGAGTAGCGAAACATATGATCATTAAAGCGTATAAGAATTATATTTCTAGACGTGAAGAGAATATCAAAAGTGATGATAATCAGTTCTGGAGCTATATGAAATGCAAAAGAAATACCAAGGAGGGTCTGCAACAGGGCATGAAATTTAACAATATCTTACTTAATAATAACAAAAGTATAGCTGATGGCTTTGCAATCTTTTTTTGGATCGGTATATTCGAAACCTCCACCAACCTATGATATTCCTGATTCATCTGATGTATATGTTAATTACCCGCTATCTTTAGAATTTGTGGATGAAAAGGAATATAAAAAATTAAAACCTTAAAAGTCATGTGGTGTTGATGGAATACCGCTGTACGTACTGAAAGCATGTTCGAATGTGTTGGATTTCCCTTATGAGCCTTATATAACATTGTGGTGAAAACGCAAACCTTTCCAAAAGTATGGAAAATAGCGAATGTGTGTCCAGTTTTTAAATGTGGGGACAGTAAAAATATTGAAAACTATCGCCCTGTTTGTATTTTGTGTGCACCGGCTAAAGTATTTGAGCAAATAATGTACACGCGTATATTTAATCATGTGAGGGTCAGTATACATATTAATCAGCATGGTTTTATGCCAGGTAGATCAACTACGACTAATCTATTAAAATTTATACAATGTGCGTATGCCGTTTTGAATAATCAAGGACAGGTCAATGTAATATACACAGATTTTTCCAAAGCCTTCGACAAATTAGATCACGGCATTTTAATGAAAAAATTGTCATGCTTTGGTCTGACCCCTCCTTGGTTAAAACTGCTTGCATCTTATCTTAGTGCACGGAAACAATACGTTTGCTATCATCAATATGAGTCTTACGCATACAATGTTACTTCTGGTGTACCACAAGGGTCTAACCTTGGCCCTTTATTCCTTATTTTATATATTAATGATTTGCCCACTAGAATTAGGTTTTCTCAGTGTTTATTATATGCTGATGATATCAAACTTTATAAAGAGATAAAAAATGTTGATATGTTGAAATTACAATATGATTTGCATTACTTATACACATGGAGTGTTGAAAACTGTTTGCAACTTAATATAAATAAATGCTGTTTCCTTCAGATTTCAAATAAGAAAAATACATGGAATTATAAATATAAAATTAATAATGAAGAACTCGAAGTTGTTCACTCTGTTAACGACTTAGGGGTAATTGTTACAAGAAATTTATCTTTCAAGGAGCATATTAATAAAATGGTAAATGATTCCTATAAGAAATTGGGTTTTAGAAATTCAAGAGATTTTACTAACACGTATGCACTCACCTTATTATTCAATAGTATTGTCTGATCAAAACTTCAGTATTCATGTATAATTTGGTCTCCATGTTATAAATCTTATCAAAATCAAATTGAAAGGGTGCAGAAACGCTTTTTAAGATATATTTCTTATAAAAAATATAAGATATTCCCCTTTAGAAATTATGTTTCATATGAATTTTTGTTGAACGAATTTAAATATGTATCGCTAGCCAGTAGGCGTGTAATAGCTCAACAAATTTATCTCTATAAGATGGTTAATGCATTAATTGATGATAATAGTTCGCTCACGAGTTATGCTTTAATGTTAGAAAAGGAAATTTAAGATTTCGGCAATTGTTTATTACTCCAGTCTCCAAAACTGTATTTTTTAAGAACTCTCCGTTTATCGATATATGTGAAACATATAAAAACTTAATAAGAATCATATAGATCTTGACTTTGCTTATGAATATGACGCATATGTAAATATATTAAAAGAATTTTACTCGTCAAAGTGATTTGTTTATATGTATAATATTTACATGATTTTGTTATAATTTTTTTGTTTGATTTATTAACAGGTTTCTCTATATGAGATATTGTTTCATCCATTTCATACAAAGCATTATCATCTCATTTACATAGTGTTTTCACATTTTCTTCTTTTTGGTATTTCTATGTTACTTGTTCAAAATTTGTAAAAGCCACCTATAATTGGAGTGTGTGTCTGTTGGTGGCACATTTATTAAATAAATAAATCCTGCAGTGAAAAATGGTGAAATAATTTCAAAGGGAAGTCCATTTATGATGATGCATACCTTGCTCCACACGATACACCCAGCGTTCCGACAATAGCAGGCATTGTTCCGGAGAATAATATTAAAAACTAAGTGTATCGTACATGATACATATGGACGCTAGAGGTGAAACATAATTAAGTCAAGTGTAGCAAGATCACGCAATTACAAGGTAGCTTCAAAAAAATAAGGCAACAAGAGTTCACATGGAGAAATTTTATTTTGCAGGCAAATATAAGAATGCACAGTAATATGGCACTGATCCATATTATTATACCAATATTCACCATTCTTGTCAAAGCACTTGCTCAAATGGTACATCAAGGCATCGATGCCAGGATGGAAGAAATTTACATCCAGTCCGTAAAGCCACATCATGATGGCATGCTGAATGGCCTTATCATCACTAAATTGCTAACAACCCATGTGCTTCCTCAATTGTTCAAAGAAATGGAAATCACTGGGTGGCAGGTCAGGGCTATACACAGGATGGTCCAGTATCTCCCACAAGAAGTGCCATAACAATTAATCTGTGCTGTTGGCTGAGTGTGGTCTGTGGTGTCATGCAGCAACATGACACCTCTCAAGAGAATTCCATGTAGTTTTCTACAAATAAACTACCCACAAAAGCTCCAGTGTATCACAGTAACTTGCACCCTTCACTATCGCTCCCCAGGTGAGGAAATCAACCAGAAGCATGCCTGTGTGGTCCCAAAAGACCATTGTCGTAACTTTCTTCATGGATGGAGCTGTTTGGACTTTCTTGCAAGTTGGGGCCGAGGAGCGATTCGATGACATGGATGCTCACTTCATCTGTGATGTCGCATATTTCAACTCCCGTAACGATACATGCAGAAACAGCACTCCTTCCTCGTTAAAGCGCATCAAGAGCACGAGAGACAATCTCATCCAAGCGGCCTTCTGATCATCTGTGAAGTGCCTTGATGTCCATTTCTTTCATAGAACAACTGCTCATGATCTACAGTGTGCACACTGCCCACTGAGATGATGAGCTCATTAGCAATATTGCTAAGTTGAATGCAGCAATTGTCCTGGGTTAGACCGCTAATGTGGCAACATTGTCATCTGTGATGGATGTGCTTGAGCAGATCATTGCTCATCTTGTACATCCATCCTGCCATTATCGAACTTGGTGCACTAATGCCAAACCTGTTTCCATGACATGATATTCACACTGTACAACTCAACAAGTTGCCGATGAACTTCCATGCTTGACCACATTTCTGTGGGAGCAGCTATCTTTCAACTGATGTCCTGAGGGTTTGACGTAATATGTGCACCATCTTACGGCTGCATGATCCAGCTGTGGACTCCTGCTTTGATCCTGCCTCCTGTGAGAACTATAGTTACCTTATTCTTTGAAGCGCCTTTGTAATTGTATTGAATGCACATTTATTCTTTTAAATGACAATGTGTGGCATATTTTCTAAAATTAATTTCCAGTGCTGTGTAACACGTCAATAATTTAAAAAAAATTAAAATGAAATACAACCTCTGTTGCAAAACTATAGGTGGAAAAGAACAGGAGTTATGATTAATTGCAACTTATTTAGCGAGTCAATCAATATTTTCTTCATTTTTGGACACCTGTTTCTTTAAAAAAGTACTCGACTCAGGATCCTAAAATTTGTTACAATTTACTACTATTATAACAATTTGCAAATAAATAAGAAAGCATACGTTTCAAACGTATATAGATGAATTTGTGATGGAATGACCTTACAGAAAAAAAGAAGAACATTTTTCTTTTTTTTAAACACATTTTTATATCCAAATGAATACAGTTTAATGACAAAAGTTCCTTTTAAAAAGTACAATATTACAATTCTTGAATGGTAAAGAGAAATGTAATAAAAAAAAGGAATAAATAGAACTAACATGATAAAGCTATCACTTGTTCAACCGTGATAGTGAGAAGTCACTATCACAGTCAAGGCAAATGACTGTCAATGATACGGAATGGTGCAGGCAAGGGTAAAAATAGTTTCCTTCTAGACAACTACTAAACTTTTAACAGCACTTCAAAGGCTGCAACCAGGTAAGGTAGTGAAAATTGCCCTTGAATCAAATCAGCCAAGTCATACACACCAGTCATTAGCCCTCAATAGAGCAACATTTGTTCCAACTTGCAAACCACTATCGGTACCCTAAGAGGTGATATCAGCTTGAATGTGCGGAAATATTCTGAAAAATATCAGGAATGTGTGGAGCATCAATACAATCATCCTATAATGTCTGCAAAGTTTAAAATTAAAAATGGCAATTTGCATGGCAATTTTTATTGTATATAAAGTAATAATATTTTGTATGAACAAATAGAAATACTGGAGACTTACATTCTTTGTATATGGTAGGTGCCTTATAAACACTATTATATAATGGTATCAATCGATATCCTCTCTGGCGGGTGTGTCAGAGCGAAAACAATCCCTGCAGCACGAGTCGCCTACCCTACAGCAAAGACTTACAATAGCAGCATTTCTCATCTACTCCTGTAGGATTTTCAGTAAAGGACACATATGCCAAGTTTTCAACAAGGACAGTGGTGAGGATTAAAAACACTGCTCTTTTTTTATTGTGTCTTTGGATGATTAATAGGTTATTGCATAGTACTGATCAGTGATCTACTGTATATACTTGTCACCTGTACAAAAACAGAACTGTGTAGTTTGAGAGCTATGAGCAAAATAAAGGCTCTGTTACAGCTTAGAAGTAGTACATTATTTATATGAACATATGACGTGCTGCTACCATTAAGTCCTTGCTGCAGGGTAGGAAACTGTACTGTAGGGACAGTTGTGATTGGTACCATATATACTAGGATTTATGAAGTACCTACCATACACAAATGATGTTAGTCACCCGGATATTTTTATTTGTTCTTACTGAAGTTATTACATTATAACCAATAAAAATGCCATGAAAATTGTCATATTTAATTTTAAACTTTGGAAACATTACGGGATGTTTATATTGATGTCCCATGTGTCCCTGATATTTTGCAGAAATGAACCTCAGGTACCACAGAGATGCACTTAGACCTTATCCACATATTCAAGCTGATGGCTCCTCTTATGCTACAGATAACAGTTTGAAAATGAACATGAATGTTTCTCTAATAAAGGACTAAGGACTGGTATATGACTTGTCCAATACCTTACTTTGCTAGAGCCTTTAATACCTTTTACAATTTTATTTGGGAACCAACACAACTTATTTCTGGAGTTTGTCCCTGAATAAGAAAACTGAAACACAATGAAATCTCATTTTTGAAGATCTGCAGAATTAGTCACAAAATTAGACTTGTGGAGTTATGCCATATGAAAGTTTAATTTTTCATCAACTAGTCTCATCTTGCAATGGCAATGCAATGATTGCAACCAGAACATACAGTTCTGTCCCACTTTGAGTAAACCCTTTATCATACTTATAACAACTATTCCCTAATAATGAATGACCAAATGATGGAGCATTTATTTTCTGATTTAACATATTTCATCAGAAAGTCAAAGAAATAATATTTTGTAATTAGAGCATTTCTTACAACAGAGAAATGGAAGAAAACATGCTCACAATTACAAGGTAGTCTGTGAAAACAATGATCTTCATAAATATAAAATAGCTAACATTTTGATTATTATTGCTGTCATACAAGATTTCACTGTATTTCAAAATTAAATGCAAGTGACAAGAACAAATTTTCAAGACTTGAAATAAAAAGTGTGGTAACATAAGAGAGCACAGAAGAATAAGAGTGATAAAATAATTTATAATAAAAAACTTAATATCTATTAACACAGACCTCTTGCTTTCCAAAACAAGTCTTTAAAAATTATTGCTAACATGTTCTATACATCATCATCTTCAAATATATTTCATCATACAAAATCTCAATACTATCAACAGAGTGTTTATGTCTTAAAATAATTTCAAACTTCATAAAGTTAATACTCTCTCTATCCACAATTGTTGGAAAATATATGATATACAATAAAGGATAATCCTTATGGAGTTCTAAGAGTAGTTTAAATATAAACACCATCGAGACATACAGATATCATTAATGCAGATGATTCCAGCCAACCACAGGTGTTCCTTTCTAAGACAGGTAGAAGCCAAAACGTCACAGCCTGTAATTATTTTGTTATATTTTTATTGAGGGGCAAATGGAAAACTTATTTCAAGGGTGTTCTCCAGACATACAATGACTTCTAAGAAAACACTACCACGTTTTTAATGAAAGGAACACACCGTATACTGGTATCTTATATCACAATATGTAGCAACAGAGAAGTATTATGTTTTTCTTTTATATAATACTGGTATAAGAGATTTTAAAAAAAAGAATACTATCGTGTATAAAAACTAGCAAAATTAAATTTTTAAAAATGAGAACAACAGCATTAATTTCGCTTCAATCAGCGATATGAACTTCTTCATGTGATGAAAACATAATACTTCCGCATAAAAGTAGATAAATTATACTGTAGTTAGTCTCTACAGAATCACAGAATACAAATGCAGCAGTTCAAAATTGAACTTACAGCAAGATAGCAAAAAATAAAGAGTTCATTAAAAAAGAAAAACAAATATAAACAAAATACAAGTCATTTCAAATGGAGTCACTTTGTAAATGATAAACCACATAAAATATTGTTTAAGACTAAATCTATGAGATACATATTATTGCAATACTCACAAAATGTATGACCAGTTTGCCTGAGAATTTCTGTCTGCAATTCAGAGCAACTCATTAAGACAAATTTGACAATCGGAGTCCGCTCGAGTACAGATATGCTGTACAACAGAATACCTAACAACACTCAACCACGTGGACAGCCTCAAAATGAATATTATTTAATTACATGCAGAAATATCAAAGGAACTATCAATCACATATGCGAGGTCTGCTATACTAATTATTAATATCCATGGAGTAATTTAGTTTAGGATACCAATATGTAACTGGACATAATGAGTATTTTGAATCCCAGGCCTGGGAAGACTTCAAACAGTAATCTATAATGATTGCATCCAAATATGGGAGCATATTACGATGGATAACTATTCCAGTAGCTAACTGATATACCATTACTTTACGATGCGGTATCTCTAAAACTTCCCATCTATCAATTTCTATTTGTCAAATATTATTCTCATTAAAAAAATATAGATATAAAATGCAATAAGCTAGTCTCTGGAACTATAGAAATCTGAAATTAAGGCTGTCCTAGACATCATCTCACAGTTTCACAGCCATTGACTTGGTAGACATTTGAACACTTAAGTATAGAAGACACAAAATAATTACATACCATACCTTTCAATCATTTTTGTCATTCAGTTTGAACATTAGAACACAGTTTGGAAAAATAACTGGGATTAATCCAAATGGTTGGCACAGATCATAATTAACAGCTTACCAAGCAGATAAATGTCCTAATTACTTTGCAATGAATACATGCAAAGAAACTCCATGAATGAAGTAAACGAATGAATTCTTTCTATTACACATTTTCTAATTGCAATGCCAAGGAATTTGAGTTTAATAAAAACCCGCACAGTGATCACCATCTTCAGAAACTGCTGATAGAGAAAAGCTATTATTTACAAGTCATTTTCTTAAAATGCATATCGTTATGCTGAACTCTATGACGCAAACAACTATAAACATGCAAACTTCAATACATACTTCTGTTTTCCTTTCCACTTTAGATCCTAATTTCAAATATGTATTGACCTAAATTGGCAGAATAAACAGTCTCCATTTTGGCAAAAATAATTTCTTACTACCATGACAAGGCTACATCGACATAATAAACTGCCAATACAATTTCTGCACCATCAAGTCCTGTAAGCAAAAATAGCTCTGCATGCCATGTATCATGTTGGAGTAGAGACAAGGTGAGGAAGATGTGTTCCTTAACTTAAGTACACCAATAATAAAGAAAATGATGACAAAAATGGTATACATTGGTGGAAATTTCTGATGACCATTATTCTGCCTGTTTAAAAATATCATTGCTCAGGCTGGATATATTCCATTTCCTCTTGTGTTGATCTATTCCAAATCCTTCATCATAGTTTCCTTTAGCAATGAACAGCTGCTTGAAATGTGGTATACAGTACAGTTTGTCATTGTTAAAGGTGTAACTTTCCATTCTGTAAAAGAAAAGACAAAATCAAATGTCACTATCAAATTTAAGAATAGTAACAGCAAAATCAGTTATTTCCATTTCTTTTATCTATGCCTAGAAGCTACTGAATTCTTAAGCAATAATTTGGGGTGAATCCAAATATATTTATGTTATTCCCACATTTAAGTACTAGGATATTGGGGGGGGGGGGTGGAAAATGAGCCGGCAAAAGTTTAGACTGCTGCCTCTGGAGCCAACACCATCGACTTCAGTGTCAACTCTGATGATGTACAGTACGTGAAACTTTTAGTGATACTTCGACTGCCTAGTGCTGAATCGGTAGACCTCGGTTATCTTCGAGAGTTGTATTGGCAACCTCTGACACAAAAAATATGAATAGACTATGCATCGCGCCGTGAGACATCTGGCGGTATAATTTCAATACTTTAAATACTGTTGTTATTTATACAGCAAAGTCAAAATATAGGTTAAGCTTGAACATGAGTGAGGAAAATCAAAGTACAACACAGGAACAACCTAGACCTCCTACACGGAAACGACGGGTTAGAAAAATTCATACTGATCGATCATACTATCGATTCAATTTAGATTTCATTTCCATTCAGTTGGCAGTATTACCGGAACCAGAATAGCTCCCTCCTTACTCCTCCCCCCGTAAAATGAAGTATCACTAAAAGTTTCGCGGACTGTACTAATGCAAACTATCAATCATTTTCAGAACTGCTTGGATTTATAGTTTCACATCCCTCCCCTGATAACCTGCGGTGCAATAAATACAAGGAGAACATTACTAGCCAGCAAACATTACTGTTTTGGGTTACCATCATTACTGTTCATGTACCACTTTTAATAATTAAATAAGAAGAAGCTGGTATCATTCATAATCTGCAAGTGACTTACTATCCCATGTGGGACATGTACAAAAAAATAAATCGCATGGCTCATTTGCGTAACTTTATTTATGGGAAGGAATTCATGGTGTTCATTGTTGCAGTTTAATTTACTGGACACTGTATAGCCACCAAAATGAATGGGAGTCAACAATGGCGGGTTTGATTAAGACAATTTGCTGTGTTTATTTTTAATGGTTTTATCTCTGCTAGAATTTTGTTTATTTTTCATGGTTTTACCCATGCTAATTTGTTTTTATCTCTCATGGTATTAGCCTGTTAAATTCACAATGATTTACCATCCATATCTGTTTATACCATTTTTCTGATTGCGACAAATAAAGATGTGAAATTAAATACCTGTGGATCCCAGCACTTTCCAACTATACCTCTTGTATTTAAACTGTACTATTATGCCTGTCGTTTTTCTTAACCATAGTTCATTCTACAATACTTTTAAAATCCCAAAGGGGAAATGAGCATAAACATGCATTGTATTATTCAAAATATGTTTCCGTGCTTTGACATGCGCATGGCCTCGCAATGAGCATCAGGTTAGCTTGGAATAGCAAGGCTTCATGAAAAGTGATCCCAATGTTTGGAGTCTATACTGTACTATCAATTTCAGGCTTCAGTCGTGCACATCCCTATTAAGTACTACAAAATGACGTGTTGGCCTTTCTGGAATTCTCCTTTTAAAAATAAAAGTTCAGTTTGGAAAGATTATTTAATTTGAAAGAGTTTCAAATAACGTGGAAAACAATATTTTAAGGAGCAAAATTATATTAATTATGAAAAATGGAGGAAGGTTGAGTACTAGGAAGACCCCATTCAAACTGAAGCAGGTACATTCTATGCACTTGGACCGACTGCAGTATGGTGAGTGAAACAGAATCAAACTGTAGAAAAGTCTATGGAGTTGGTTCTTAGTTACATTGTAACAGAAAAAAATTTGCAAACAAAATTATTCCCTACATTGTTCAGTATTCAAACAGAAGGATGACTACTGGTAAAAATCGGTAGGAATAATGTAAGGAGGATATCTAGATCATACAAGCCACTTTAGGAATAAACATGTAAAATGAAGCAGTTCACCCATTGGCTCACATGAGGGCAATGTATTGTGAAAATGATTGCTAAGAGTGTGTGGGGCCAGTGGACGACGATAATACTGGCAGAGGAGCAAAAATGTGGGCGGGCAGCAGTGAGGAAAACAATCATGCTGGCAAAGTGTTGACACTCGCTATAAGGAAGCTCCAAGAGAAGAAGCTGGAAGCTGATCAAAGAAGAATGCACCCAGAATAAATTGGAAGTGAAAATTATGAGAACCTTCTGCAAGCCTATATATAGAGCAAACCGTGCAAGACAAGATCAAGTCAGTCTTAAGTCAACTGTGAGTGAGTGAAAGTAAGCAGATGTTTGCGAGTAGGTGATGAGTTATTCATCAGGAGCGAGTACGTTGGACGGCTACGTCGAACACAATGAGACTTGCTGGTGGTGAACTGTTCTGGAACGACAACATGCTGTGAGAAGTCATATAGAGAACAGGAGTTCAACGTGCCTGTGTGCAGTGTGTTCGACCACAATCATGAGAAGAAAAAAAAAACTGCATAGAGTGGAAAACTCAAAAGAGTGAACTTGTGAATAACTGTAACCAGTACTTGAATAATTTAGCAGAGAGTAAAACTCTGTAATTTTTGTTTTCAGGATCCTGATAACCACCACCACCACCACCACCACCACCACCACCACCACCACCACCACCACCAACTGTCAGATGCAACATTAAATAGCTAGCATGTTTAGTATCAGAACATTTCTAAAATTATTGATGAGATAGAGTCTGCTTGCTGGGTCCTTTCAGATACACTTATGACAGAACTTACCACAGAGTTTTAAGTTGCAACTCCAATCCAGTGAAGATTAACTAAAGGGTGGACAGCACAATTTAGAGGAAGCGTACAGTCTCGAAGTATGACTAAAATTTAGCATTGTGTAAGTGAAATGGTAGAAAAACATTTCAGATTGAGTCCAGTGGTCGAGAATTGAGGCAAGAGATGAATGAAATTGTCAATAAACAGTACAAGTCAATACTTCAGATCGTGGAATCCAGTGTCTGAGATTTGTGGCAAGAAATTAATAAAATGGTTGATCAACAGTTCCAGGCAAAACCTCAGATTGAGTCTGTTATTTGAGACTTGAGGAAAGAGGCGAGTGGTCTGTGGGGAAGGATGATGGCCTGAGAAACCAGACCGAGGACTACGAATGGCAACAGTGGTATCACTTCGCGTAAGTGAAAGCCCCATGCTTCAACGGAACCAAATCATGGAGTCTGAGACTGTGGCCAACCATAACGGGTGGACGCCGGAGGAGAGAGCCTTACAACTGTAACCGTATGTATGTACGATCCCCGAATTTTAGGTTAGGAAATTTTCGTATATAGTTTGTAATGTTAAGATCATGTAATTTTGTTTATTGAGAATGTAAAAACGTAATATTATAAGAAGAATGTGTAGTTAGGGAATATTGCATATGTGCATCATTATATTTTGTATAAATTTCCGTTTGGGTAAGAGTCTGTAAATATGGCCTAGCCGTAAGGATTGTGCAACTGGGAAAACTGCGACTATATCGGGAAGGACGGTTGAAGTCAGTTGGATGTGTTGCAACAAAGTGGCTTGGAAACACGGGGTACGGCAGGTAGTATAGGCTGAAGAATTGGAGTGGATCAATGTGGATATACGTAAGTGGACGTTCAATGTCACATCAGACACTCAATAGCCAATACGAGGGCTTTGTTTTAAGCGAGGTTGGGTTGACTGAGTGACGCGTCAAGAAGTGCCTGTGAGAGCGTTGCTACCAGTAAACTTTCCAGGATGCTATAGCCACGTGTAGCAAGCCTATATAAGCAGGTACGCGTGTGCAGCAAGTCATTCCAATGCTGTTTCTGACTCTCATTTGGATTGTGTTTCTGTCTCTGATTCTGTGTGTTTCTCACTCGGACCGGCGCGTGGGAGCTACTTTGCGCATAGTCCTAGGCAATGTTGTATTGTTCTTGAGTATCGTTTTCGGAGTGAGCAAGCTATATGTCGCTGATGCTAATGAGTTTGTGGTGGCTGTTAGGTCAAAGACGCTACTTAAGTGTTTATTTGTAACTCCAACTCTGTATAGCTGGACTACAATTCTTCTACGAGATTATGTACAGTGGATGTGGTGATGTGTACAGAATCGAGATTTGGTAGTGGATGTGTGAAATCGTCGGCCGAGTATCCAGTTTCAGTTGCAGAAACCTGAGGCGTTACACCAACCTGTGCGGCAGTCGGGAAGGACTAAAGACGTCGATGAAGTGTGTAAATAAGGTTAGGGATGCTCTTCGCAAAGAAGGTTGCATCCGTACGTAGAGAAAGTCATCGTACTTTTCTTTACCAGTATACGATTTCGATCTGCAACAGTAGAGTGCAGTGCGACTCTTACCTGAATGTATGATAAATGTAAATAGTGAAAATAAATTTATGGTGGTTTGAAGATGTTTGTAATTTGCCTTTATAAGCGGCAAACACGAGTTGGTCTCATTAAGTGATTTTTTAAATTGGTGTTTTTTTTAGTGGTTTGTAATTTAAACGGCAAACACGAGTTGGTCTCGTTAAGTGATTTTTAAATTGGTGTTTTTTAGTGGTTTGTAATTTGCCTCGTAAACGGCAAACACGAGTTGGTCTCGTAAAGTGATGTTTCTTTCTTCATGTTGGTGGTTTGTAGATGTTTGTAATTAGACCAGGGCCTCTCAGGGTGCATGCACGTGGTGCATGCACTGTGCACGGTGCAAAAGACGACTTGGCTTGGTTGACCAGAGTGCAGACTCCCCACTCCTCGATTTGGAGCAATAGCGCTTACTCTCTCTTTCGTCACGCCTGTCTCGCTCGCTCCGCCTGTTTCCCTCTGCCCCACTTGCGCCGTAGCGCTCCAAATCCGGGCTGAGTTGAGCCGAGTAGAGCCGAGCTTAGCCGAGTAGCCCAGAGACGAAGCGTTGATCCGAGCCATGCCGAGCGGCATCGATGCACGGTGCTTTTGCGCCTCGATCTGCACGCGTGAGATTTTGGGCGTTTGAGAGGCCCTGAATTAGACCTTGTAAGCGGCAAACACGAGTTGGTCTCGTAAAGTGATGTTTCTTTCTTCATGTTGGTGGTTTGTAGATGTTTGTAATTAGACCTTGTAAGTGGCAAACACGAGTTGGTCTCGTCAAATGATTTATTTTTGTAAGTGGTTTTTAGTGGTCTGTAAAGTTGCCCTTTGTTAACGGCGAACAGGTGTTGGTCTCATCAAGTGATGATTGAGGTAATTTATATATTTTTATTTATTTTGGGAGTAAAGTCATGGAAGGAAACTTGCAGTGAATCTTTTATCAGTAGAGTATGGATGAACCTGGCTTGCTACCCAAATCTAATTTCAGGGGTAAACAGGTAAGGTTATAAAGCAAGTCTGGAGCTTCGTCAGCCTGATGACCGTCGCCTTGGGAGAGGGAGTTACTCATTGCTCTACATAGTTATATATTCCTGTAATTGTTTCACAGGTGGCGCCCATTGTCTTGTCATTTACACTTATTTTAGTCACCGATAATTTATATATATGTTTATTATTTATTGGTAGTCGTCAAATTGTTACACAACTCATTGTCAGATTGCATGGACCAGCAACGAGGGTATGAAGAGATGGTGATGGTACGACTGGGAGCCTCTTAAGGAGTACAGAGGAATAGTGGAACCTAGACTCACAGCTACCGAACGTGGACTTTACCTGGCCAGGATACATGTGCCGTAACAAATTCTCACTGCCACATTGCAAGACTAACGGATACAAAACAGGACTGAGCTTGGTCGATTGCGTCGTGGATACACAAGCGGCCTGAGACTAGAGGCAGTAGAGGGAGACCTGTTCAAGGAGCATGACAAGCTGATCATGGAGTTTGAGGATATCTTCACGATGAAAATGAAATGTCGTATGGCTTTTAGTGCCGGGATATCCCAGGATGGGTTCGGCTCACCAGGTGCAGGTCTTTCTATTTGACTCCCGTAGGCGACCTGCGTGTCGTGATGAGGATGAAATAATGATGAAGACAACACATACACCCAGATCCCGTGCCATTAACCAATAAGGTTAAAATCCCTGACCCAGCCGGGAATCAAACCCGGGACCCTCTGAACCGAAGGCCAGTACGCTGACCGTTCAGCCAACGAGTCGGACATCTTCACGATAATGGCAGGCGACAACAGGATATTTGGTCACATTAACACCAGCAATGAGATCCCTAATCAACGACCCCGTTGCAAACCTCTGGCTAAGGAGATAGAAACTGACCAGATGCTGAGCAACATGAAGTAACATAGGGCAACTGAAGAATCCAGCAGTTCATGGCCATCCCTTGTGCTAGTAATGGGAAGAACTGCGAACTCTGCTTCTGGGTTGGTTATCAGAAGCTGAATGGTGTCACCAAGAAGGACAACTTTCCGTTGCCCCAAATTAACGACACCTTGCACACCTCATTCAGAGCCCTCATTCGACCTGAAGTGGAGATAGTGGCAAGTGGTACTACACCCGCAGGACAAGGAGATGAAGCGTTCTCTAACAGCAGGTATTGTGGCAGTTCACTGTTATGACCTTTAAAGTTGCAGGTGCTTTACACTGTCCAGAGTGACCAATTGAGTCCATGCCGAGAGGGCTCATGCATGACACATGCCTGGTGTATCTAGGAGACATTATTATGGTAGGATTCAGGTTCCCGGAGCACCTGGAAAATCTCCAGAAAGTGTTCAGAGGCAATGAGGTATGCTCACCTAAAACTGAACCCTGGGAAGTGCCAACTATTCCAGCAGGAGGTACACTGCTTAAGCCACATTATGTCACTAGAGGGAGTAGCCACCGACCCGGTAAAACCGGAAGCTGTTAGAGAATGGCCTGTGCCAAAAAACAAGCGTGAGATCAGAAGTTTTCTCCGCCTCTGCTTTCACTATTGAAGATTTATTGCCAGCTTTGAAAACATCTCTAAGCCACTCCCGCAGCTCACTAGAGGAGAGGCCGTTCCGATGGTCACCGGAGCTAGAGGCCGCAATCTGATCACTCAAGGAGTCTCTGTTCTCAGCACCTATGTTGGGTTATCTGAAGCCTGGAGAGAAGACTGCTGACTACACAGATACCAGCAATGTGGGGATCCAGGACGGACAGAAAAAGGTGTTTGTGTACAACAGCAAGGCCGAGAGGAACTACTGTATAACCAGCCATGAACTATAGGTCATCATGAAGACCCTGGAGCACTTTCAGAAATGCCTATATGGTCAGCAGTTCCATCTATGTACCAAACATTCTGCCCTGATGTGGCTTTCAAATTTTTAAAATCTGGAGGGACAGACAGCTTGGTGGGTGTAATGCCTACAGGAATAGGCAATAGGGAAACACTGCAACATTAAGGCCCTGTCCATGAGACTGTGCCCCGAGATCTGCACCCACTGTCAGAAGATTGAGAGGAAAGCAGGCAGCTACAGTGGACATCAGAGCCATGAGATCTATGGCAGCAGAAGGCTGGTATTGCACTGCCCTGAGGAGGGAGCAGCTTGCAGATGACAATGTTGGACAGATCCTGCAGGAAGTTGAGTTGAGGCAGCAACCAGCATGGAAGGACATCGCTGAGTGTAGCTCAGCATATAAGGTGTACCGGGCTCAATGGTGAAGTCCCTAGAGAACGATGACGATCTATTGCCAGGTATATGGGAATGGGCCAACGGCAAGAAAAAGGTAGTCCAACTAGTAATTCCCACAGACAAAAGGATAGAAGTGGTGGTTAAGCTAAACTGAGGAATCAATTCAGGCCATCTTAGGGCCAATAAGACCTTGGATTGGGTCCTGCAACACTACTACTGGGTACACCTGAGGACGGACATCGAAAGATTGAGCCAAATGTGTGACACCTGTGCAGTGAACTGAGGGTCTTGTACCCACAGCAGGGGCAAATGCAGCAGTACAACATTGGAGTGCCTTTCGAGAGGATAGCATTTGACATCGCAAGACTATTTCCAGTCGGGCGCTGGAAATTGCTATATGCTTCTAGCCATGAACTATTTCACAAAGTGGCCTGAAGTCTATGCCATCCCTATAAGGAAATGTCAATAGTAGTTGATGCCTTGATGAAGAACTTTTTCCGTCACTTTGGTGTCCCAAGAGAACTGCACAGCAAGCATGGCAGGAACTTTTTTATATTAATGAACGAAATTCTGCAGCATCTTTGTGTATGCAAGACATGAACGACACCTCTCTGATCACAGTTGGATGGCGAGGTAGAGCAGTTCATGAAGACCTCAGAGGAGCAACTGAGGAATTCTGTTTGCCATGTGACCTAATGTTAAGGACAAACCTGAAGCAAGAACAATGAGTGACAGACTATACGTGGGAACTGGTGGACTGGGTCAACAAAACATCCATGAGTATGCCTGATGACACCTCAAGGTAGGTAGCGACAGGCTGAAGGTCCATTATGACCTGCAAGCAAACTCAGCAGGATTCTAGGAAGGTGACCAAGTGTGGCTATACGAATACAAATGAATGAAAGGGAAGTTGCTGAAGCTCCAGTTGCCATGTGGAAGTCCCTGTACTGTTACTACCAGGATTAACAATGTGGTCTACAGGATGATGCAACCTCCACAAGAGAAAATGATCGTCCACTTATTCTGACTGGTGCTTACGGTGGAGATACTAGGGATGAGCAGTTTTCAGGAGGGAGGATTGTGACAATGACACCTGTGGGTGCGGCACCGGCCGGTAGTGATAATACTGGCGGAAGAGCGACAATGTGGGCAGGCCAACAGCGAGGAAAGCAATAGCGCCGGCGAACTGTTGAAGCTTGCAATAAAAAGCTCCTATTTTTTATATTTTTTACAAGTTGCTTTACATCACACCAACACAGAAAGATCTTTTAGCTATGATGGGATAGGAAAAGGCTAGGAGTGGAAATGAAGCAAAAGGCTAGAAGTGGAAAGGAAGCAGCCATGGCCTTAATGAATGTACAGCCCCAGCATTTGCCTCGTGTGAAAATGGGAAATCACAGAAAACTATCTTCAGGGCTGCCGAGAGTGGGGTTTGAACCCACTATCTCCTGGATACAAGCTCACAGCTGTGTGACCCTAACCACACGGCCAACTCGCCCGGTCAAAGGCTTTCGAAATGAAAGATAAAACTATATGGAACCAGCATGACTTTACGTTAATGTCATCTGGTGATTTACAATAGACCTGTTTGAACTCGGGAGAACGTCCCTCAGAGAGATGATTGTACTTGATGAAACAGTCTCCCTTGGAGACTTTCCCCACTTTTAGGGTAATTGAAACAGAACATTTTCATAAGATGGATAGATGATTGCTTACTTGCTGTTATTTATTTATACATACATAATATTACATTACATAAAGGGGCCCATAGACTGTCCGTCTTAGCGACAGTCTTACCTGTGCAGTTCTAAGACAGGTAGGATGGAACACAGAAGACGACAGACTGTCAGACTTGTGGTCAGTTTCAGCGAGTCATGCACGGAGTAACATGTTAAGAAGAACAAAGGTAAAAAGGAATGGGACAGATCAAAATGGGCAAAAGTTTGGTTACTTAAACGAGGTAAACTGTCGCATATAAATTTAAAATTTATAAATTTAACTCTTAAATCAAATGACTGGTACAATTATTTGAGGATGGACTGTGAAACGTTCCTTCTTCACATAGTAGCACCCCTTAACGGAAAGAGTGACAGAGCAATGCGATGCACAATAACACAACGTGAACGACTCATTGTCAAACTTCGTTTCCTAGCAGCTGGAAGAAGTTATGGAAATCTGAAATTTTCTGTTGTAATTTCACCCCAGTCTTTGAGACCTGCACTGAATATACTGTACTAGCAGTTACCCGTGGCTTCGCTCGCGTGGATTTCATCATCTGATGAAAGTAATCGTTCCTAGGTACTGTACTTAGACATTATCTGAAAATCCCTAAAGAATAAAAACTCACCGAAGAATTGAGTTTGATGTACCCCAGAAAGTCTTTGTACGCCACGTTTGTTCTATTGCCTTTTGGGGCTAAGGTGCGACTTAGAATTGTAGGTGTGAGAAATAGTCTTCTCTCAAGTCGAAAAAAATGTTCATTCTTAAAGGAGATTCCAAATACCTATTTCCACGTCAGTAACATCTTCAGTTTTTGAGATATAAGTATCCCCATAAAAATAATTCAACCCCTTTATCAGTCCTACCCCCACCCCCAAATCACCTAAGTAGATTTTAAAAAAACACATCTTTCTTTATTGTTAAAGGAGATTCCAAATGCCAATTACCACGTTTATAACATCTTCAGTTTTTGAGATGCAAGTATCCTCGTAAAAAATAATTCAACTAATGTCTCAATTATTCACCCCCTATGTGGATTTTCTGAAAACAAAAGAACTGTGTTTATTTTTAAAGGAGATTCCATACCAATTTTCACTTCTGCAATACCTTTAATTTTTGAAATATAAGTATTCTCATACAAAGAATTCAACTAATTTTTCAATTCTTTCACCCCCTTAAGTGGATTTTCCTAAAACAGAACAATGCACATTTCTTTAGTTTTAAAGGGGACTCCAAATACCAATTTTCACGTCTGTAAAATCTTCAATTTTTGAGATATCATCATCCTAATAAAATGAATTCCACTCCCTTTTCAGTCCTTTTTACCCCCCCCCCTCTCAAGTGTTTTTTTCCAGAAACAAAAAATATGTGGTTCTTTATTTTTATGAGAGATTAAAAATACCAATTTTCACGTCTGTAACATTTTAAGTTTGATGATGATGATGATGCTGCTTGTTGTTTAAAGGGGCCTAACATCGAAGGTCATCGGCCCCCATTTTAAGTTTTTGAGATGTGCTGTCGACATGCTCATTTTAAAAATTCATCCCCTTTTAAAGTTCCCCTTAAGCGGATTTTCCAAAAACAAATTACCTGTGTTTCTTTACTTTCACAGGACATTCCAAATACCAATTTTCACGTGTGTAAAATGTTACCTTTCTGAGAAATACTGTAGATATATATAGTCTTTTAAAAAAAACTCACCCCCTTTGTCAATACCGTTCACCCCTATTAAACTGGATTTTCCAAAAATAAAAAATGCGTTTATTTTTGAAGACGATTCCAAATACCAATTTACATGTCTGTAACATCTTCAGTTTTTAAGATATAAGTATCCTCGTAAAAAGTATTCAACCTCTTTTCATCGCACCCCCCTTAAAAGGAATTTCCAAAAACAAAAATATACGCGTTTCCTTATTTTTAAAGGAGATTCCAAATACTAATGTTCACGTCTTTAAACTGTTAAGTTTTTGAGATATAGATACTCATTCTAAAAATTCGCTCCTCTGTTCACCCCCTTAGCGGACGAATATCCAAAAATCCTCCCTTAGCATGCACCTACATCGCAATATAAATTTAACATCCAAAATTTCATTTCTTTATGTCCAGTAGTTTTGGCTCAGCGATGATGAATCAGTCAGTCAGTCAGTCAGTCATGACAGTCATTTTATATACTGTACGATCCCGCCCGTATGTGTGTCTTACCCTACAGTTTACTTTCCCAAACAGTAAGTCATGATATGTTTACCATACCGACTGGGAATGAACTTTGACTTAAACGGCATTCAGAGTGTCACAGTTCATTTCGGCTACCCCAAAGACTATGAATTCGTCACAAATATCGTTATTTTTGGATTTTTAAGTTTTACCCCCTTCCTTTAGAGGTTCTAGGGGTTTTTTTCCCCTGCAGTAATTTTTCCAGATAGTAAGTTATATGAGTATCAAATTTGGTTGAGAGCTATGCTGGAACATACACACATTCACCCGTAATCTCTGTAATTTGCGCCATTTTCTCACCTTCTCACCTCCCTGTGCCATGAGGACAGAACTTGGACTTCATTTTTATATAATGATATAGAAGATAAAGGCAGAAGTAAGTTTTAAGAAACACATCATAATCTTCACACACTGTTGGGTAGGCAACCCGCTGATCAGACTTGTCTTGCGTTTGCTGATCTTCCCCTATTTTCTTTTTCACCCCTTCTCATCCCCAGTGCCAAACTACCAATCAGATTTCATTCAAATCACTTCATAATCCCTCTCAGATGTAAGAAGAACAAACTGTGAAAATTTCAGCAAAATCGGTCAAGTAGTTTTTGAGTCTATTAATGTCAAATATACCAACATCCAATTTTATATATAAGATAAGAAGATAAGGTGCTCAAGAAACAATATCTCAAAATAAGTAAGTAGAAGGTGAATGGATTTTATATTCCTTTAAAATATAAAACTACATTATATATAATGTAAGGTTATAGTACAATATAGAATAAACTACTTTTTTTGTAAACAATGGGATCAATTTTCAAAAACTTTATGCATATAGTAACTGTTCATAAGTTACATTTTCTTTATCTCTGTGCTTTTTTACTTTCTAGAAGCACAGATTAGAATGGTATAGCTGGATGAATTTGATTAAGAACGCTCGTGGTATGACTGTCAAGCCCAACATTTATATCCTATGTGTGAAGTGCACAGTTAGTGCAATTGGTTAGAACTGATGCTAAGACTGAAGACCCTATACATGCTCCAGCTTGCTCGCCAACTGGCCTGTACACACATAGAAGAATCGGCCGGAGATTTACCTCGAGCTAAGCCTAAGATGGGTACAGGGATGAAAATTCTGTAAGTCCAAGGATTTTGTTTGATGTTTTTACACCGCTGAGGAAGAGAGCAGTTGAGCTCTCAAAACATGTATGGTAGATAATTATAATAAAATGTACAGTATTGACAAGACGGAAAAGTGTTTCACAGAAAAAGAAGAGGATTAGTTAGAGGTTCAAGTAAGACAGTATGGAAGACTTCTGGATGAAACTAGCAATATGGCCATGTTCAGTACGTACAGCCATTCCCTTCATTGGTAGAAGTATTTTTTTTTTTTTTAACAAGCTACCACACGTCGCACTGACACAGGTATGTCTTATGGCAACAACAGGACAGAAAAGGGCTAGGATTGGGAAAGAAGCAGCCATGGCTTAATCAAGGTACAGCCCTAGCATTTACCTGATGTGAAAATGGGAAACCACAGAAAACCCTTTTCAGGGCTGCCGACAGTGGGGTTCAGACCCACTATCCCCCGAATGCAAGCTCATAGCTGTGCGCCCCTAACCATAAGGCCAACTTGCTCAGTGGTGGTAGAATCACGTTCAGGATTGCACTAATGGTTGGATAACAGAAACCTCTCATTTCCATTCATGACACTGACCTGCCTCTGATGTGTTCAAGAGATTCTAAATGCAGCTGTTAAGACTTCACGTTGGGGACAACAAAGTAAACAACAAAGCAATGCCTCACAGTGGCTTCATTCATGGACAAAGATGAATGAAAGAGCAAGCACATTTCCTAGACATGAATGCAACTGATCATGCATCAGTTCCACACCATCAAACCTCACCTGCTACTATTCAAAAGCTCACCGATACTACAATAAGGGAGTAGAATTTTATTTCCATAAGAGCAACTTGATACAGCTTGATACAGATAATGTCTGATAAAGTGCAAGAAATCATTCATGCACAAATCCCAGGTTAATGGGATGATTGCTTCATGAGAAAGAGACCATGTATTTCGGCGTGGTCTGTCATTCGTTTCTTGGTCACGCGCATCTCCTTTGAAAATAAAGGAACACGTATTTTTTGTTTTTGGAAAATCCAGTTAATGGGGGTTAAACAGGAGTGACAAATTGGGGTGAATTTTTAGAAAGACTATATCTACAGTATATATCAGAAACGTAAAATGTTACAGACGTAAAAATTGGTATTTGGAATCTCCTGTAAAAGTAAAGAAACATAGGTGATTTGTTTTTGGAAACTCCACCGAATGGGAGCTAAAAAGGGGGTGAAATTTTAAAATTAGCATTTCTACAATATCAAAAATTAACATTACCGAAGTGAGAAATAGTATTTTTTATCTCTATTAAACGTAAAGAGACATGCACTTTTTGTTTTCTGAAAAACCACTGAATATGAATATGGGGTTGAATTCTTTTAATTAGGATACTGATATCTCAAAAGATGATGTTACAGATGTGAAATTTGGTATTTGGAATATCCTTTAAAAATAAGGGAATACGTATTTTTTTGTATTCGGAATTCCACCTAAAGCTGGGGGGGAAATTGAAAAATTAGTTGAATTATTAGCATAAGGATACTATTATGTCGTAAACGAAAGATTTTGCAGACATGAAAGTTGGAATTTGGAATCTGCTTTAAAATTAAAGAAACACGTATTCTCGGAAAAGTTAATGGGGGGGGAGATGAAAGAATTAAAAATTAATTGAATTAATTGTATGAGGATACTTACATCTAATAAAAACTAAGGTTCTTACAGATGTGAAAATTTATATTTGGATCTCCTTTGAAAACAAAGAAAAAAGTGCTTTGGGGGAAATCATCTTGGGGGGTAGGGGTGAAAAGGAGTTGAATTCCTTTTATGAGGACACATATCCCAAAAACTGAAGATGTTAGATTCGTGATATTGGTATTTAGAAGATCCTTTACTATTAAAGAAACAAGTATTTTTTTTAACGGGAAATCTACTCCGGGGGGGGGGGGGGGGGCGGCGAGTGTGAAAGGAAGTGAAAAAAAGTGAATTCCTTTTATGGGGATACTTATATCTCAGAACCGAAGGTAACAGACGTGAACATTGGTAGTTGGAATCTCCTTTAAACATAAGGAAACATGCCTTTTTTTGTGGTGGGGGAGTAAATCAACTTAATGGGGGTGGGCTGAAAAAGGAGTTGAGACCAATTGTTTTTACTGTTCATAATGTACTTATTCTGATCATAAACTGATCATTTTTAATCTTTCCTGGGTTCGTTTTCAAGAACCATCTTTTCCTTTGGAGAACATAAAGTTATATTAGAGTAGATTCTCCTGGCATATAAATAAAAATTTAAACACATTTGAAATAAACGATAGGCATGATATTGACCATACAATTGTTCACCTCTATAATAAGGTCAATAATGCATGGAAGTATATCATTCCTGTCGCCAGAAATCTCGTGCACTTGCCTACGCGCGATGATGGTGCTGGTCACATTGTCAGCAATGACAATGGCAGCAGATGTAATTTACCGCCAGGTAGCGGTCTTGCATCTTGCTGTGGGTTCCAGACCATCAATAATAATAATAATAATAATAATAATAATAATAATAATAATAATAATAATGTTCTGGACCGTCGTCAAAATGTGCGAACCGTGCTGGAAACTGGTCCTGGCCGGGTAATGACTACGATTGCAGTCTGGCCGCGGGTTCAGTACCGCCAAGACACCCAAGACGACACCACGCCGGATCTCCTCAAGGATTTGATCCATATTACAAATGCTTATAAGAAAAGATGGCAAAGATTTAGGGACCCAACTGACCAGGTGGAATACCTGGACCTAGCCCTTGCTGGAAAGAAAGATTGAAAAATGGGAGGAATTTTGCTGTAATCTCTCAGAAAACGAATCAGATCACAAATTTTGGCGGATTATATATAAAACATTAAGAATTCAATTATAAATTTCATTACAATACCGTAGCGAAGCACGGGTATCTTGCTAGTATTATATAAAGTGGTAGAAATGATACAAAGCAAAATGAAGATAAATTTTAGTGAGGTGGACATAGACGATGTATATAGAGTAGGGAAAGTGAAGGGTATGAGGCTGATCAAGGTTAAACTAATATCTACCCTGATGGTGGAAATAGGGATGAGAAATACCAGAAACCTAAAAAGGGAGAAAATTTGGGTGAGAAGGGACATGGACGACGCCATCAACGAACAAAGTATTCTACGCAGACACCTAGGAAAAGCAAGATATCAAGGACTAAAGGCCTACATTAAAGGATAGCGCTTGATCGTCGAAAATGGTCCCTGGTGGTGGACATGGTCAGCAGTGCAGCTACAGGAAATGGACACAAAACACCGATATCAGCAGAGTGTAACCTGTGAGGCAGGAACAGAAGTGAACAGGATAACGTTGAGGGAGGTCAGTGATTATGTAGGTGGCAGTGATATGGCAGAAGGAAGAGGAGTCAAGTCCACTTGGAGGTCGGACATAGAAGACGAGCAGTTAGTGGCGCATGCGGAAGCCGAGGTCACAGCACTGGAAGACAGCCCTACCGAGCAATGCCCAGGGGTCAGCAATGGGATAAAAGAAAGAAGATGAGACAGAATGGTTAAGGGTAAAAATTTAAGTTTAAAAGATCTATGGGCAAAGAGAAATAAGTCACAGACTGATAAGGGGGGAAAGTGAATGGTAAACCTCCTAAAACTCCGGAAGAGTGTACATTAGGAGTAGCACTTCAAACCTGTCCGAGAGTAATAAAAACAAAGTAGGAAATGGGGATGACGTAAGTAAGAAGAAATAACTAGAACTGAGGATAGGATTTGTCAATACAGAAGGAATCTTTAGTAAATTGGTTAATGAGGTAGTGACAGAGATGGTTGAAACGTGTAATATATTTGCATTTTTAGAAACTTTGCTACCAGAAGGGAGAGATGTAGCCTGGAACAAATTCGTGGTTAGAAGTGTAATGAAGAAGAAGAAGAAGAAGAAGAAAGGGATGAGTAGAAATCCTGCAGGAATATCACTCTTAATAAAAGGAGAAATTAATAACCAAATAGAAGAAATACCGAATGATATGGAAGACATAATATGGATAAGGCTTAGACAGGAAGGGAGAGGACAGAAAGATACATGCTTGGCATTTTTGTATAATCCTCTGATAGGATCAACATATGCGAACGGGAACTTTTTTGAGGCTCTAATAGGCGAAATAAATGTAATTAGAGGGAAGTATGAAGAGGCAGGAATTATAATGATGGGTGACTGGAATGCAAGAATAGGAGACTTAACCCCAGCTTACAATAAGGAGGGAAGCAAGGTAATGAGAGGAAATAGAAGTAGTCAGGACAAAGAGAGGAATATCTATGGGAATAAACACTTGGAATTATGTGCCGCTATAAACCTATTTATTTTAAATGGATGATGGAAGGGGGACGAAAGAGGAGAGTTGACATACAGTACATTACAATGCAGGGAGGGAGTACAACTGACCTGGTGGTGAGTTCAGGAGATATAATATTGGAGATGTTAAAGAAGACAAAAGTAAAGGATTGGGCGAAGTCACACCATTTTCCAATTTATGTCACATTAAGAATGCACAAGAGAGAAGAGAATGGTATAGTTAAAAAATTATGAGTGGTGTGAAAAATAATATGCATATCTAAAACGGGAAGAATTTCAAGTTATTAAGAGTGGTACCGAAGTAGCATTAGACAGTATGAATGTGGATTCAGCTGTAGAATTGTTATAGAAAACCTTTAAGAACATAGCACAAGTGGAAAGGAAATACAAACAAAAGAGATGGGGAGAAGGATGGTATAACAAGGAATGCAAAACTAAGAGAGTGGAAGTGATTAGAGCCCTGAAGGTCTGCAGGAAGGCAGGGGATATGGAGATGAGGGAACAGTTTAGTAAAATAAGGAAACAGTATAAAATAAGTAGAAAGGAACTATGGCAGAAAGACCAGGCAGGCTAATTAATATAGAATGTTAGAATAACCAGGGAGATAAGGTATGGAGTAGAATTAATAGAATAAATAGAGGGGAGAGAGGTTATGTAAAATCTAAAATGAATAAGGAAGACTGGGTTGATTATTTCCAGAAATTATTAAGAGGAAAAGAGGTGTGGAAAAATAATGAGGTGTCTGGATGCTGTAAGGGGTGTTGAGATAAGTATACCTTACTTAGATGATGAGATAACAGAATACAAAGTAATAAAGGTGATGGGCAAAGCCAAATGTAGGAAAGCAGGGGGGGGTTAAGTGGTTTATCTAACGAGTTTTGGAAAGAAGCAGTTAAAAGTAAACAAATGCTGGGAGGTTGCAGAATTTTCGAAGGACTGGCAGAGGGGTATAATCTGTCCAATTTATAAAAAACATGGGGATAGAGGCAATCCTAGTAATTATAGAGGAATAACACTATTAGATTCCCTCAGTAAAGTATACACAGGAATCTTAGCAAATAGATTGATGAAGTGGGCAGAAACGTTCAGCATCCTCACGATATTCCAGAGTGGATACATAAAGGGGAGAAGAACAACTGATAAAATCATGATTGTCAAAACAATAATGGATAAATATTTAAAGAGGAATGGAGGTAAATAATATATTGCCGCAGCTGACTTTGAGAAGGCCCTCGACACAGTCTGCAGGGGCATTGCTCGAGAATTTGGCCCAGTTAGGAGTGTCGATCAAGATGAAGTGTGATTGAGGCTATATATATGAAAGGGTATATTGCAGTATTAGGGTAGATGATGGGATAGTATGTGGATTGATAGAGTCAAATATGGGGTTGAAACAGGGGTGTTATCACCGATTCTATTTTTGTTATTTATAAATGATACACTACAGGCTCATGGTTGAGAGAAGTGGGCTTGTAAAGTATTAGGAAATCTAGAAATACCAGGCTTGATCTTTGCAGATGATGTTCTCCTAATGACAATAATGGCTGGAAGCATGAAGAAAAGTATAAATGAGAGGAAATAATTATCTCAAAAATGGGCATTGAAAATTAACATTGGTAAGATGAAGGTGTTGATATGTAAGAAGGTTGGAAAAAGAGTGGCAAATGAGCAATGGATCATAAAGGAAGAAATAAAATGGAGATAACTAACAGACTAGAGTACTTAGGAATATATATATTCCTATATCTTCTTCTTCTTAATCTATTTACCCTCCAGGGTTGGCTTTTCGCGAGGGTTCCCACCTCTACCGCCTCAAGGGCAGTGTCCTGGAGCACGATATTTTGGGTTGGGGATACAACTGGGGTGTACGGCCAGTACCTCGCCCAAGTGGCCTCACCTGCTATGCTGAACAGGGGCCTTGTGGAGGGGTTGGGGAAGATTGGAAGGATAGACAAGGAAGAGGGAAGGAAGCACCCGTGGCCTTAAGTTAGGTACCATCCTGGCATTTGCCTGGAGAAGAAGTGAGTAACCACGGAAAACCACTTCGAGGATGGCTGAGGAGGGAATCGAACCCACCTCTACTCAGTTGACCTCCTGAGGCTGAGTAGACCCCGTTCGAGCCTTCGTACCACTTTTCAAATTTCGTGGCAGAGCCGGGAATTGAACCCGGGTCTCCGGGGGTGGCAGCTAATGACTCTAACCACTACACAACAGAGGCGGACAGGAATATATATATGTATATTAAATTGACTCACCCAATAAGACAAGTGAAATGGAAAGGCCTGGCAGCACCTACAGTAATAAAGATTTTAGAAAATAAGTTCTCTAATATAGACTAAGATCCAAAAATGGGTTTTTCAAGCTGTGGTGAACAGCAGAAAGTTATACAGTACTGAGATATGGGGAATAAAAGAGGCGAGTGAAACGCTAAACCAAATAGTAAGTAAGTTTAGTAAAATTGTAATGGGACTGCCATACTGTACAGCAATTTGTGGTGTAAGACTAACATGTTATGAGAATATTCAAGTGGACATTTTAAAGAGAATTATAAGTTATTGGTTAAGGGTCAAAAGAGAAGAGTGGGGTCTGCTCCTGCAGAGGGCGTATCAACACCAAAGGAAAAATATGCTAGTTGCTTTACGTCGCACCGACACAGGTAGGTCTTATGGCGATGATGGGACAAGGAAGGGCTAGGAGTGGGAAGGAAGTGGCCGTGGCCTTAATTAAGGTACAGCCCCAGCATTTGCCTGGTTTGAAAATGGGAAACCATGGAAAACCATTTTCAGGGCTGCCGACAGTGGGGTTCAAACCTACTATCTCCCGAATACTGGATACTGGCGACTGCAGCTATCGAGCTTGGTAAGAAAAATATGTCCAAAGATTATTGGTTAGGTAAGATTAAAAGTATCTTAGAGAGGTTAGGATTGGGTAATTATTAGAAGATAGACATTTTTTACGGGAGAGGCTACATTATGGAAGAGACTTGTACGAACATGACTTACCTGACATATTTCCTGTATCTCCTAAGTGGAGCATTGGGCATCAATGAACTTCCGCCACCGGACTCTGTTCTGCGCCATCGTCCTGATCTCTGTCCAGGTCTTCCCTCCTTTCTCCATCCCTTCTGCTATTACACTCCTCCATGTGTTCCTTGGTCTGCTTCTTCTCCTGCTACCTTGTGGGTTCCATTCCAAGGCTTGCCTTGCTATATTGTCTTTATCTCGCTGTAATGTACGCCCGATCCAATTCCATTTCCTACAATGCATCTCAATATCAATGGGTGTTTGATGGGCTTTTTTCCACAGATCTTCATTGAAGATTACTTGTGACCACCATATCCTCAGGATATTCCTCAAACTTCTGTTCACAAATGTCTGAAGTCTGCTAATCAGTTGTTTGTTAGTCTTCCATGTTTCACATTCATAAGAGCAGTAATGACTTGACATTTGTATTGAAGATACGTAGTTTGGTATAGGTGTTAAGTTCCCTTGATTTCCAGATTGGTCTCAGCATTGCAAATGCTCCTTTAGCCTTATTTATTCTATTTCCTATATCATCTATAGTTCCTCAGTCAGGGGTGACTGTACTTCCCAGGTAGCAAAACTGATTGACTTGCTCGATCTCTTGGTTTCCTAAAAAAAATAGTGCCTTGTTTCGGTTATTATAGTGTATCTCCTTGGTTTTCTTTCCATTTATCTTCAATCCCACCTCTGATGCTTCAGTTTTTAAATCACTCAGCTTTGCTTCCATATCTTTAAAACTGTTGGCTAGCAAACACAAGTCATCCGCAAAGTCCAAGTCCTGAATTGTACGAAGGGTCAAGGATATTCAAAGACAGTTGTTGGAGTCTGAGTGCAGGAGCAAACCGACCCTCTCGGTATTTAATATGACAAACCACAAAACTAATGTACGGATAAATAATGTAAACGGGAGAGAAAGAAGAGGGCTGATATGGTGGATGATGGGAACTCACAAAAACAAGGGATGGACAAGGGAAAAGGACAATGCAATATGTGTGTTGTGTGGGGAAATGACAGAAGAATTTTATCTCCTAAAGAAACTATAGTGATTAGAAGAAAATTTTTAAGTAATAGGGAACTAACAGTATTTAGTCAGAAAGAAAATGATCTTAAAATTATAAGATGGATGAAATATATGTATATTGGTAAAAGCTATATGCAAAATTACTCAGGCACTAAGAGATACAGGGGCGTACCCACAGCTGGCGGTTATTCGTAGCTGGTGGAGTAGGATATGGTGTGTGCATGGGCGCTCTTAGCTTTTAGTTTATATAGCAGTTATGAGGTGATAGCGCGATCTCCTCAGCTGCCGGAGATCCACGGTGAAGAGAGATAGGAGGCTTGTCCCCTGGTTGGTGGCTATCCGTGACTGGGGAGTGGGTTTTCATTTTCCATGCAGGCACTTGCACAAAAGAATATTATAAGTAGGCTTATATTCCAGATATCATATGGTCTTAATTGGAGGAAACTCTGTATAGACTTCTGGAAATAAATATCAAGTCGTGTAGTGATACATACATCCGGTAAAATGCAGCAGAAATTTAAGTCTATATATACTCAAGCAAAAAGAGTCAGACTATTTCAAACTCCATACAAAGAAAAAACAAAAAAGAAACAATGACTTGGGCTGATTCATACATACAAGGAAGGCAGACATGTTCACCTTCAAAAATATACCATTTCCATCTTGACTACTTTAAAACTTATAAGCTACAACAAAATTAACTTAGGCCTACAGGGGTCTATACCATGCATGGAGGTCGCCAGCAGGAGAAGAAAAGGCGTTCTATACAACATATGGAGGTCAGCGTCAAGGGGTTAAGGAACATGTCAGAAAATCTGGAGTCTACAGAAAAAGAAGCCAAAACAGCTGGTCTCAAAATTAATGGCAAGAAGTCCAAAGAAATATGCATCAACTAAACATCTCCAGAGAAGCGTTTCCTGGAAGGGGAGTGGGTAGAGCAGCCAGATATGTTCTGCTATCTTCGCAGCTGCATCACACCAGATGGTGGGGCCACATTAGACATTCAGAACAGCATCAACAAGACAAGGGGTGCCTTTGAACAACTAAGAACCATTTGGAGATCTAAGCAACTTTGGTGGAGCACCATGTTACAGATACTTAAGAGCAGTGTTAAATCAGTGCTGCTGTATAGATGTGAATCATAGAAAGTAACCAAAGGGTTGACCGACAAACTCCAGATCTTCTTGAACAGAAGCTTGAGGAAAATATTAGGAATTAGTGGCCAAATACAATACCAAACAATCAGCTCTGGGAAATAGCCAACAAAAGACCAACAGGGGAGCAGATCAAGACAAGGAAATGGAAGAGGACTGGGCACATCCTGAAGCAAGATGAAGAATAAAATGCAAAAGCAGGTTCTTGTATGGACTGTGGAAGGCCAGATGAAGCATGGTGGACCCCAAATAATCTGGAATAGATCCATGGACCAAGAACAGACAGTCAATATGACATGGCAAGAGGCAAAAGATGTTGGCCCAAAATAGACTGCAGGGAAGGATTTTCGAGGAGGACCTATGTTCCATTGGTATACCTAATTAAAGGACGACTGATCGACATATGTTTGCTTGAACTAGCTTGTTTCCACAGTCCACATTATAGTTTTATACAGACTGTAAAAATCTTAAATCAAGAAAAGATAAGAAATGATAAATGTAATTGGCATGTATACAGATACATGTGAAATTTTCACAAAATTTATTAATGCTACCCTACTCAAAGCAAGTGGGTTACCTGAATTGTGTAGGTCAATGAAATACCCCTGTATTTAGAACTCTACCTGAGAAATACAGTTTTGAAACATTCTATAGCTACATTACATTTCTTGACAAGAGGCAGAATGAAAGAGATTAGATTAGGTGCCAAGGAGGTTTAAGCTCTGATGTTTTGAGAGTTATTTTCCTATTTATTCTAACATTCCTCATTTAATTTTGCAAAAACTTCTTCAGGTTTTCAGAAACAATGGGATAGGATAGTGTCAGGACTGGGAAGGTAGCTGTGTAGCCTGAAATAAGGTACATTTGCTTGGTATGAAAATGAAAAACTGCAGAAAACCACCTTCAAGACTGTCGACAGTGGAACTTGAACCTACCATATCCCAAATGCAAGCATATGACCCTTATCCATACAAATTTATTCGGTCTTTGGTAATTCATCATCTACGATCCATTCATACTTTAAGTATTTTGAAAACTGTCATGAAGTGACGGTTTGCAAGTCATTTTTAATGGTAGTCTACAATATATGTCACAAATACAGCATATGACACATCCCTGTAAGTTATTAAACATTTGACGTATTTCTTAAGACAAAATACTTATTGAATAATCCACACAAAATTACTTCAAAGCATACAAAATATTTTCAGGAAATGGCTACAAGCCACAAAGGCACCTTACCTCAGGATACAATTGCAGTGCTGGCACCGGAAACACTGCTTGTGAAAAAGTTTACCTCCAGCTTCTACCTTTTCCAAAGGGTAGACTTTATCAGAACATGTTGAACATAATGGTGTACTGGACGTTGGAAACTCCTGAAAGAAAATTGGGATCTTGTTACTGCTTATTTTTATTATTATTTAATAATGATAAAATATAATTATAAAGGTACGGTGTTTTTCTAATATAACTAATAAAATACGTATACAAACAATGGTAGGTTGGCAGAATTGTAAAGTCTGATTGTTATATACGTACAGATGTACGTACTTCAGAATACTCCACAAATTATAATTATGACTGTTGTTTTCCTTTTTGCTAGTTATGTCGCACCAACACAGACAGGTCTTATGGCAACGATGGGACAAGAAAGGGCTAGGAGTGGGAAGGAAGCAGTTGTGGCCTTAATTAAGGTACAGCCCCAGCATTTGCCTGGTGTGAAAATGGGAAACCACGGAAAACCATCTTCAGGGCTGCCGACAGTGGGATTCGAATCCACTACCTCCCGGATGCAAGCTCACAGCTGCATGCCCCTAGCCGCATGGCCAACTCACCCGGTATTATTGTTGTCATAAAGGGCAGTACAATAGGATTCTCAGTCCCTGAATACTAGGGAACAAATGTCTGTAGCTTGACTTTCAGTCTGAATTGAGCAAATCAAATCCAACTGGAGGCAGAGTAGGTGAAATATTGGTGCACAATTCCTCTCTGATTGGGTTCTACATTCTTATTTCAGTTTCAGATTAGTCCACACAATTTGTAGAGAGAACGTAAAGATTTTTTTGGTATAGATTTATTATTTGGGATGAAATGATAAGCTTGTATTTTAATATAAAGAGTTTGCACCAATATATTTAGTTCCACTTCTATTTTTTTTTTTTCACTTGCAGTAATTATCATGCATTACAATTATTGCTTTGATGAGACTGCTTATTATCTTGTCATACATGTGAAAATTTACCTTGAATAAGACTCAAACTGTGTAGAGGGTATATCAATTCTGTGAAATCAGTAGTCATATTTTATTAGGATAGGTACTGATGATGGGATATTTCTATGTTCTGCTTATGATATCATTGTGTACAATACAAGGTTTCTTGGATACCATATCAAACTATCAAATGATTAGTCACGAAAATTATTTTCATTTTATGAAAAGTGAAGGCCACACACAATTACAGATTCAAACTGAATTACTGTGCTGTAAATTTTACCTACAACTTACAAATCTTAAAATCTGAAATCTTTTCTAGGATTGCATTGTCCAGGTTTATCATAATAGTGTAGCAGGTTATCAGGCCCCTTAAAATTAAAATCAATACTCTTGAGAGGTAGCATGTTATACTATCCACTAAATTTATTGAACTACTATTTACAGTTATTTAAAAGTCAGATTTAAGTTTTCCACTCGACACAGTTTTAACTCAACTATCGTAATTTGACACACAGTCCTGTAGCGCGTGGAAAGCCTGTTCTCCAACATGGCCTTCAAAACACCGTGTCATTCCAGAACAGTTCACTTCACAACTAACAAGCCTTACTGAACTCCGTGTAGCTGTCTAACTGACTCACACCCGACGAATGATTCATCATGGTGGAATTGCAACCATCTTGTAACTGCTTGCATCCGCTTGCCACCAACTCTGTCAAGAGCGACTCGCTCAAGACTGCCTGCCTGCCTGACTGCCTGCCTGCCTGGTGCTGGTTCTACTCTTTATATAGGCACTGCAGTATCCAGTAGTCGGGAGATAGTGGGTTCGAACACCACTGTCGGCAGCCCTGAAGATTGTTTTCCGGGGTTTCCCATTTTCACACCAGGCAAATGCTGGGGCTGTACCTTAATTTAGGTCACGGCCGCTTCCTTCCCAATCCTAGACTTTTCCTGTCCCATCGTCACCATCAGACCTATCTTTGTCGGTGTGACGTAAAGCAACTTGTAAAAAAAAAAAAAAAAAGTCTATATCGGCCAGCGGGAGATTCTAGTAGTTTCCACTTCCAGATCATTCTGGGTGCCTGCTCCACTGTTAATCAGCTTCCAACTTCATCTTCCTTATCATAAGTCTCAACAATTCACTGGCGCTATTGTTTTGCTAGCTACTGGCTCATCCACACTGTCGCTACTCCATTAACATTACCATCTCTTGTTGGTCACCCTGCAATCTCGGCCTTCATTATCACAATGCAATATTTTTTTCTGAATCTCTTAAAACAATGCAAATAGTTTCTGTATTTTAATAAGTAACAACATTTATGGACATTTAACGAGAAAATAACACTATAACGGATTGGTAATTTACAACAGTTTTAGACATGAAGTTATTTTTGACCTTGTTGACAGCTAACTACATACCAGTCTACAAATAACCAATTTCACCGGTAGAAGTGCATTTAAGGATACCCAATAGGAATTTATCTATTTGTTCCAAAGTTGGTATACAAGAAGATGTGGTATTGATAAAAATAATAGGGAACCTATAAGACATTCAAAACAATTAATACAGGAGGGTAGAATCATCTACAAAAACAGCCAAACAAGCAGTTAATCTGGCAGATAACCAGTTGTACTAACAATGAATGTCTGCCTGGAGCACCCCGCGCTTGCTGCACATCTTGGTGTAGCTTGGCGACTGTCATTGCTGGGGTCGAGATGAAGTCAAGCATGTCTCTTAAACCTCCCACATTGCTCAAAAGAGTAAACGCATGGAGACCCATAAGCCTAGGGTAGAAGGCAACTGTGTAGAGCATACTGTGTTCTTACAGTATTAGGACATGCGTTATGTACCTACGAAACCCTCTTCACTGTCCCATGAATGAATACCACAGGTGGTTCAGATGTGTAGCTTATTGCACTCTATCATAATTCGAACTATGGGCCCTGAATGGTAAGAATGAACAACAGATTCTCCTACTCACTCGCTTATCTATGCACAAGCGGATGTACCCGTGCTTCACTACGGAATTCCCAGAAAGACTGTGTTTGTGGGTAACGTAGGTCATGACAATGACATCAGTAGAAATGTCGCGATTACAAGGAATGCTATCATATGAAATAATCAAATGAAAAGCCACACCTTTTCTCACTTTTAATGAACAGTACTATCTAACAGTCCAAAGTTCCAGAGCTGGAATGATAGGTAATTAAAAATAAAATTTTAAGCGCCTTCCCCTAAACTACAATTTCAACCAGGGTGAATGAAATTATTTATAGCGTAGACTGTAGTTTCTTATTCCCCGACTATACATACCAATTTTCATTAAATTTTGTTTACCCATTTTTTTGTGGCTCGGCGTTGATACTGATTTAGCAACAAAAATCCAAATTCATTAATATCTCTGTTAACATAGCCGGTACGGCAAAAATGTATAAGACATAAACTATCGGATATTTAATTCTATCTAATTTTAGTTATGTAATACATACATACATACATACATACATACATACAGACTGGAAAATTAATGCAGACACAACCGATACAGAAATACCATTCTTTTTAAATTTTGAGCAATGTACAGACAAAACTCTCATTTTATATATATATATATATATATATATAGATATAGATATGAACATGGTCATGGCTTCATGGTTAAATGGTTTGAATGCTGGTCTTTGGTTCAAAGGGTACCCGGTTTGATTCCTGGTCGTGTAGGAAATTTTAACCATCACTGCTTGGGATTAGGTGTGTGCCGCCATCAACATTAAAATTCATGTTAGATTAGGCCCCATTCTCACAGACGCACAGGTCACCTATAAGACATCAATATTAATAAACTTAAACCATTTTTGGTTTATATTAGATCCGTATTGAAAAGGGCTGATTTATCTCATCACAACTGACACCACTCCCACCCCGAAACTCTAAGGCGCTGGTTGTTCATCCCACTGTCCATATGCGTGTTGGTGGGACGTCAGTACACGTAATAGTGACGTAATAACAACAAAAATCCAAATTCATGAATATCTCTGTTATCATAGCAGGTACGGCAAAAATGTATAAGACAAACTATCGGATATTTAATTCTATCTCATTTTAGTTATGTAATATTTATCAATAGCACCACTAATAACAAATATTTAAGAATTAAATTTTAGGCCTTCCCCTAAACTACCATTTCACTCAGTGTGAATAAAATTATTTATAGCCTAGCTGTAGCGATTTTTCCCCAACTTTACATACTGATTTTCATTAAATTATCTTCAGCTATTTTCTCGTGATGCATGTACATACATACATACATACATACATACACACATACATACATACATACATACATACTGATACCTGAAATTTTGGATCATCAGTCCATATTACATAACGCACCACCTAAATATTATTTTCAAGCATCATAAGACAGGTCTAGGGATGGGAATTTCTCTCGCTCGAGAGTCTTGAGACAAATAGTCAAGGGCCGATGGCCTTCGATGTTAGGCCCCTTAAAACAACAAGCAACAAGCACAAATAGTCAAAATATCGAGAATCTCATAAAGCATCTCGAGAGAAAGTGAATAGTGCTGCACTTTCTTGAGCGCATTTGCGATTTACAACAAAATGTTAGTGTTAGAACTTCTTGCTCAAAGAATGGCATTCAGGTTATTTTAAATGACCGCATTTTTGGTTGATCTGCTACAGAAAACACAGAATTTTTTCTTTGACCTTACATTTAAGTACTAATGCGCACAACTGCTTATTTACGGAAAGGAATGACATAGAAAAAACTTAGATGGTCTTAAAAAACACAATAAAAATAGAATCAAACTGTTATTTCATTCCTAACCCTCGCAGAGAATTAGGCAAGCCATCAGTCAGCTAAACATAGTAGTTCCTTGGCCGTGGAATATCGAAACATTATTTTTAAGGACATAATATTTATTATGAAGTACGTCTAGTACAAACATAATGGGAATTGCTTAGTATCTGTTTCTGGCACAGAAGTCACTGAATCAAATGTCTGCTCTGCACTCGCTTGAATAGACACCCACTACCCCCCGATTATTTAATATAATACATTTTACAGATTTATACACATGCCTATATACACTGAATCGTACAATTATTTTTGCTTGAAGAATCAGGCGATGTGATCTTTCCCTCTGAGGCATTATGCAAGTGACTACTAGTGTCAAATGCTGGCACCGTGGTGTAGGGGTAGCGTGCCTGCCTCTAACCCGGAGGCCCCGGGTTCGATTCCCGGCCAGGTCAGGGACTTTTACCTGGATCTGAGGGCTGGTTCGAGGTCCACTCAGCCTACGTGATCAGAATTGAGGAGCTATCTGATGGTGAGATAGAGGCCCCGGTCTAGAGAGCCAAGAATAACAGCCGAGAGGATTTGTCGTGCTGACCACACGACACCTCGAAATCTGCAGGCCTTCGGGCTGAGCAGCGGCCGCTTGGTAGGCCAAGGCCCTTCAAGGGCTGTAGTGCCATGGAAATAAAAATAAATAAACTAGTGTCAAACTTGTTATATTATTAATAACTTAATTCTGAATAGATGATGTAATAAAAGTAACAAACTTCCAATTTTTAAACATTTTCTCTTGAAAATATGAAAGAAATTACTCAATTTACATAAAGAACTAAAAACACTTCCAGTGTTAGCACTTCTTTAAACTATCATGACTTTGACACCGGGCATTAATACGACAGTAATCATTCTGTGCCAGAGTTTTGATTGCACTTAATAAATATTGCAACAACAACAACAACAACAACCACCACTACCACCACCAAATTTATTGTTTTCCATTGAATAAAGTCATCTGTTAGTCTTCCCTTTAAGTAGCCTATGAGTTATCTTATCTTTCTTACGAACTTTGTATTTACGATTGTAACTACTTAGTTGGAAAAAAAAAAAAAAATTAGCTTTAAGTTTATTTTCTGGGACATCTTTGAAATATTCCCAGTCCCTTGATTTCCTCTTGGTAGCCATCAATACGTACTAAAAGAACTGTATTGCATTCACACCAGTCAAATGATTAGGTTTAAATAAAATGACTGATTTTTCTTTGCGGGTCAAATGTGATGTTGCGGACCACCTCCTAATTTGTCCGCATATTATTCCCTGTGAATAGAGGGCCAAACTTCTGTTCATGACTCAGCCTGTTGTCCCATTGTGCAAGATGTCGAAGAGTGTTTTTTTCTCAGTCTGCTGCATATCCGTGATGTAAGGAGCATGCTTATGTTCCCAAAAGTCTCAAGAGGCATGCTTTAGTGAGAAAAGCATTGAGAAATTCTTGCGATTCTAGAGACGTGCTTTCATTTCCCATCTCTGGCCAAGTCTCTAAATTGCACACACTTGTTGGGATCATCCTCGATCGATGTATTGACAAGATGTGTATGGTATGATCTTAGCCTGAGCTGTTTCGCTATCTTTGCACACTTGTTCAAGAAACACCCACATTAATAGATAAATTTGCGATTTGTCCTTGGCAGTTCATTCTGCAACAGCTGTTTGCTGTCATGATTAATCACATTTTTCGGTTTACCCACTGCTTTGGCATGTTGTTGTACACTGCCTATTGAATCAAATTTAGAGTTAATGCTTCCGACGGTGATGAGAGAAGGTCCTGGGAACCTGTACACAATGGCCATACAGCGTTTTACCTCAGCATAATTACTGCAGACAGAATACAGCAGCATACATTTGACTTTCTCTTTTAAGGTTAATAGACATGCTGTCATTTTGTCTAAGTTACTGTAAAACTGCCTTCTACCATAACTACCCATAGTTATGCTGTAGCAGCTCGATTAAAATTTAAAATATTTGGTCATTTAAAAAAATCATATGTGGAAGTATGGGCTACCCTGTTAGAAATTTTGCAAACGTGTCACCACCACCACCACCACCACCACCACCACCACCACCACCACCACCACCACGGATTCTGCATATAGTGGTACTAATCACGGGTACTGTAAACCCATAGTGATCCACCCCAGATTATACTAATCGCAGACCCATGGTGTTCCTCACACAGCGGTACTAATCACAAGTAAAGGTGACCCATGGTGCTCCTTGCATGATGGCACTAATCACAGGTAATCTCATGTTTCAAGATCCATCATCTGTTGGTCACCCCTTTCAGTCTCCTCTTACAACAGGCAGCGGATAGCGTGGGTGTATTCTTCACCTGTGTCTCCCACCCACAGGGGTTCTTCCAAGATTAACTTGTTTGTTGGACATGCTTTCTGTCATTCACATTACTTTCCCAGTTAACATGTGGTAAATTGAGGTCACCCACAACAGTAACTTTCCTTTCTGTGTCATTCCCCACACTGCTCATTATCTTATCAAATAACTCCACATTAGCATCAGCGCTACCCTTTCCACGTATGTACACCTTTAGAGATGAGCGTTATACCTAAAATTTCATGCTCCTTATCCCCAACTTTCTCATAGCTTGCAAATGCTTCTTTCACCAGTACCAATACTCCCCTTTGTTTTGATTCTACCCTGAAAACATTTTTGCAACCTTAATATCACCTTCTCAGCTATGATTCAACTCCTCGTTATCTGGCAAATATATGTCTTAAATTATGTAAGTCTGTTCTTTTCCTTACAAAGCTTCTACAGTTAAACACCACTAACATTATGCAGTTCTTACTTTACTTCCAGCTCCTTGTTCTCTCATGTACTATCATCACTGTTCCCTAGTCTACCCCATTTCCCTGAATGTACCTCTCTATAACACTTCTAAACAAACCCACTAACTTATACATACCCCTGCATTTCAAGCGGAGGCCACCTGAGTGCAGATTCCTATCTCCTACCCATCCCTTAGGATCTACAACCCTCACTCCCAGTTTCCCCGCATCCCCACATCATAGTATTATTTAAATCCACGATCACCCTGCATTCGGTATCCCTCCTACACAGTATTTCACTGATAACAATATCCGCTCCCTTAAACTTCTCTCCAACGCTGCCATAACCAGATTCCACATATCCAACTATAAAAAGTACCTATGTTGCGTACATTGCTGGTACCAACATAATAAACAATCGCCTTCTCCTTCCCTTCTACCTTCCTCAACCTAATTCCTAGATAACACTCAACCCTGGTTCCCTTTCCTCCACATACTTTCCCCATGTGCCTAGCAACAGAGTCGTCAATGACCAGAGCCTCAATCCCACTCACCTCACCATTCCCCCACCTCATTGTTCTCCCTCTCATGACTACCTTCCATCTCCTCCTTCCTATCCTCTACTCAATGTTTCCCTTTCCACTTACCTCCTCTGTAAAACTTCCCTGTATCCTATCCTCCCTCTGCTGTACTATCAGCAGTGACTCATACCAATTTCTCACTAATACCTCTCTTCAAATTCTCCCCAACTAGATCCCTTAGCCCTGAATTTCCTTTCTCTTAAAACAATAGCCCACCTGTCTTCCTTCCCCTCCCTCTTGCCTACCTATCGTACCCTGCACATTGTTCAAGGGGAAACCTGCCTTCATTTCTGCGCTCCGTTAGAAGTCTAATTATCTCCCTCAACACACTTCCTCACACTCTTTGTTGCCCACTCACACTGGCACTCCATACACTTGCCTTACTCAGCCATTCCTTAATGTTCTTCACAGAAATATGAAATATTATGAAGATATCAAGAAAAATGAAGTAACATATTCAGTGAATTTAAAAAAATCAAAGGGAAGAAATTCTGTATACTATACCAGGATTACACAACAACAAAGAAAGCAAGATACCCGCTAATAAAATAGCTACAACAATTCTACTTAGGCATATCCTAATTATGTTGTAACAGGAATAACAGGTTAACTTACAGATATAGAAATGCAGCTTAAACTACATACATAGAATTATTATTATTATTATTATTATTATTATTATTATTATTATTATTATTATTATTATTATTATTATTATTATTATATCCCGCTAAGTGCTGCCCGAAATGTAAATTGTCAAATGCTAAAATAACAAAATGATTATTACACTGGAGTAAAATATGAAGGATACTGTCTAATAAAACAACTACACAACAGTTCTAAATTGCACTTAAGCATATCCTAAATTTCAACAGGTTAACTGAAACAGGTAAGATGAGTACAGGCAGTGGCGTATTCTGGAATCTCCAATGAGGCGTGCAACTAGTAACCATGCAGTTAACACAATGTATTAAGTAAATTTCAATTCTACTCACCCTAATTACATGTAGGTGAACTCGAGCCAAACAGTTTCACTGTAAGTTTCTGGATTGAATGTGCATACACAATTCTTGTTTTCTGTTTTTAAATTTACGAGGGTCCGCCTCTGTGGTGTAGTGGTTAGTGTGATTAGCTGCCACCCCCCCGGAGGCCCGGGTTCGATTTCCAGCTCTGCCACGAAATTTGAAAAGTGGTACGAGGGCTGGAACGGGGTCCACTCAGCCTCGGGAGGTCAACTGAGTAGAGGTGGGTTCGATTCCCACCTCAGCCATCCTGGAAGTGGTTTTTCGTGGTTTCCCACTTCTCCTCCAGGCAAATGCCGGGATGGTACCTAACTTCAGGCCACGGCCGCTTCCTTCCCTCTTCCTTGTCTATCCCTTCCAATCTTCCTATCCCCCGCAAGGCCCCTGTTCAGCATAGCAGGTGAGGCAGCCTGGGCGAGGTACTGGTCATCCTCTCCAGTTGTATCCCCAGAGTCTGAAGCTCCAGGACACTACCCTTGAGGCGGTAGAGGTGGGATCCCTCACTTAGTCTGAGGGAAAAGCCAACCCTGGAGGGTAAACAGATTACGAAGAAGAAGAAATTTACGAGGGCTTTAACTACTTGAATCTTTTCATCAAACGAACGGCCAGTAAAGGGCTTTTCAAACTGATTTACAATTATATCCGTTTTAGACTCATCCATCGTTAATACCACATGTGCGCAAAATATAATAAAACACCGAAAACGACGAATAGCACAGGAACAGCACACACAATGAATGAACTCACTAGTCAGCCACAACTCAAGCACTGGAGGTAAGTCACCCCCATGGCACTGGTCAGTTTCGTCACGTTGAGTTCTCCCTGGGGGGTAATCTGTGGGTCCCGTTCGCTGTAAACTTGCCGACTTTCTCAAAGTTGCTAACAGATGGCAGAGGGTAGCACGGGTATGGGGTGACAAATTCTGACCAAGTTTCAATTGCAGCGACATCGTTCGGAGGGTTTCAGAACTACGTCTGCCACCGAATGCAATTTAAAGATTGAATGCCTTACATCCTTAACTCCTCCATTTGCTGTCTTTTTCTTCCTAGAGTGGAGTAGACGGCGAGACTACACCAGCACCACACGTAGTCAAGCAACGGAACTAGTACAGTTGCGCGGACCTTTTGAACTTCTGAGAGATGAAATCGTTAATATTTGACTTGAAACAACCTAAAATCGTACATCAGACAGTTCTTTGTGTTATCATAACGCATGCAATGAATGCCTTGCATTCAAGGAGAATACGCCCCTGAGTACAGGTGTACTAGATACTGTCAGATGACCACCAATATGGGACTCTGTCACCTCGCTACATGGATTGCTGGTGTGCTGAGATCTTCAAACTATGATCAGCATACTATCTGCACACATATTCTATGCTGCAAAACTGTTTGAAGAGGACAATGGGTATTGGGATCTTTGTCAATGCATTTCGAACTGTGTACAACTCCCTGTATAATTTGGTCACATCTCCAACCATTATCACTCCCCTTTTAAACTATTTCCTGCAAAACTGCCTTTCATCAAAGGTAGCTCCATATGACTATGGCAAATCATACTTAAATATTTGGGTTCAGATGGTGATTTAAGATTTGGTAGGCTTTCTTCAGCACCATCACTACAATCTTATGCCTAAGGCAAGGAAACATTTGTATAGCACCTCAAGCACCTAGCAAATGATCATAAACATCTCAAATTAATTAACTCCAAGTGATTTTTTTTTCCAATTTATTTCATGTCGCACCGACAGACATGTCTTATGGCGACAATGGGATAGGAAAGGCCTAGGAGTGGTGAGGAATGGCCGTGGCCTTGATTACGGTATAGTCCCAGCATTTGCCTGGTGCAAAAATGGGAAACCACAGAAAACCATCTTCAGGCCTGCCAACAGTTGGACTCGAACCCACTATCTCCCAGATGCAAGCTCACAGCCGCGTGCCCCTAACCGCACAACCAACTCGCTCGGTCCAAGTGATATTTATCTTTGAAGATACTTACTGTGGCTTCAATAAATACTCTTCTCTGTATCTTGTTCATTTTCCAACTCAAAATCTTATTGTGGGATGCACAATTAGACCTCAATTTGTATTAGTAGAGTACACTATCATATCAATCCTCTGAATCGATCCATTCACAGCAAGGTAGGAAATTTCATCTACTGACCAATCCTTCCTCAAGGCATCAGCAATCTTTGAGCTTACAACATGGCGACACGAGTTCTGAATGAGCATTCCACGAGCACACTGTCCCAAGACATGAGCCAGAGTTTCAGTCTCCATGCAGCCATGACGGCATTGGGTACCTTTTAAGGACTGACCAGGAACAGCTTCAACTGCAGCAACATTTGCATTCATCTTTAAACAAGTCACTCACTCTGAGGTAGATAACATGTCCTTATTAGATATCCACTTGTTAGCCTCGGGTACCGCGTTGTACACTGCTACCCCGCTTACCTCTTCCAGATATAGATTACCAAGTTTCAAATTTGTGGTTGTGCAGTCTTTTCCAGAATTTGATCACCAATGTGTACTTTCTGATGGTGGAGAAAAGTTAAGGCAATCGCATGAAGTTTTTAATTCATCTTGCAACATCCCAACTGTATTTACGTGTGTATTATCAGCTCTCATTAACCCATTCACATCATATGACTAGCTGTGGTCACACGCGGTATTTTGGCGCATGAATCATATGATGAGCTGAGCTTGCAATGACGCAGTGCCTTGCTTATCTTCGCATATTAGATTCCCTTTACAATATAATTTCTAACAATACACACTGTAAGGAACTAGAGGCATGTACTGTTGGTAAACAATGTTGCCTGTATATCTGTGCAACACTGTGATTGTTGAATAACAGTTTATCATCATCGGTATTCAGTATTTGTTATGCAGTAGAACTGGCTTCGCGGCATTGACGACGAGAGATTTAAAGCGCTTGTAAACATTGTTTTAGATGGCGATTGTTGCAATAATGACGTTTTGGAAAATGAATCCAAGTTCAAGAATAGTGATAACAACAGTGAATTTACTGAAGTGAGCAAAATATTGAAGAAAGTCAAGAGTGGAAGTGCCGCGCCGGGGTATTCTAAATGCGCGCGGCTGGTGACACAAAAGAAGCTTAATGATTGGAAATTGGAGAAAACTGACAATAATCCAGATATATGTCCATTTCATGGATACACTGGTGTTTCAGAAATACTTACGAAAAATGTATAGTCTGTCCACTTCCAAAATTGCGATGTTTTTATAGAGAATTCTCATCTGCTCTTTTGGAATTATTTCAAATGAAACATTTGTACCACAGCCAGTAGTCACTCAAGGAATGAAGAATGGGGAAGTCATAACCTTCAATGGTATGAATGCAAAATTTGAGTGAATTATCTACATTAGTTTTTATCTTATACATGTTTTTGTGTGACAAGTACGCTCGAACTATGGATGGGCAAATTAAATCCGATTTCACAGTCAACAATGTGGCCATTTATTGTGACTGGCATGCTAAACAGACATTACAGTACTGGAGGATGGCTTCCCATGCAGCTCAAATTAAATGTAGCCCTCCTAGTTTTCTCCCTGAATACAACATGGTGTTGGGGATATATACTGGTAAGAAAAGGATCCCTTTAACAGAAATGACCCTATTTTCTTATTTTTTTCACTTATAATTTCTGGAGTAAAATCTCCTGTTTGTAGAAGACTTATAAATATCTCAGACCAGCACAAGTGATCACAACCTCGCTTTTGAATACAATATCCTCAAAGAACACAAATTCCATTTCAGTCACCAATGTAATCAACAAGTACTTTGAACATCAGTGCTCCAATATTAATCAATGTTTACAATAAACATTTCCATAAGGATGAATAGTTAATTTACCAACGCTTGTTTGAATTCACAGACTTATTCTAAAAGGTCTCGACTCAGCTGTCAAATTCTTCTACAACAGATCATATTTTAGTATATGGCCATTAGTGGTTATTTGAAAATGTACATGAGGAAGGAGTTGCATATAAAAAGTGTAAAAAAAGTAGCATTAAAAGATGTATCCTCAAATTTTTTTAAATGGATACGGTAATAAGTGTACAAGGAAACAAGGAATTACAAATGCAGAGGATTAAAAATGAATGAAATTATGTAATTACCCTTATGTTAGAAACATGAATGTGTATTTTGCTAGTATAGAGAAAAATGCACTTGAAGTTTCGAAGCCAGTTACAAATTTAATATTTTGAACTAGCATCCTCTTCTTGCTGTTATGGATCACATCAATATTTAAAGTTATAGCTGTGGAGGTCAATTTGCTTAACCCAATCACATCATTTGACGACCCTAGCTCGCGAAAGTTATTTGTGGCATATGAATCCAATGACGAGCTCAGCTCGCGGCGATGCACTGCTGTATATCAATACATGTAGTTCAGTTACTAACTGACAGATGCCACATGTATGCATTCTGAGCTGAAGTTTAGACATGTGGCTTCTGTTATTTCCCGCGCTCCAGGTTATCACAATTTCTCGAACAAGAGGTAAAAGAATCTTTGTTCATATTTTTTCGCTCACGTCAGATGCAATCATGGCGTCAAGCAGATGTATTGGTGTTGCTGAAGATGGAATACGAAACCTAATAGATAGTGTTTTACAGGGCGATTATGAAGACAGTGATGTCTGTGATGACGAAACAGACCCTGAAGGTCTTAGTTCAAGTTTGAGTGATGCGTGTAGTAGTGCTGATGACACGGAAAGTTATACAAATGATGACGGTGAGCAAGTCAACGATGGCGAGACCATGTGACCTCCCGAGAGGCTGTAGTTTTGTGTAGGCTGCAGATATGTCATTGAAGATCTATGTGCTTTTAACTCCTAAAGGGGTAAGACCCCTCAGTGTGTTTTTGCGGTGCCGACTTCATCGTGGCCCACATCCTCAGTGTGTGTGCCGTAGTGCGGGATTTAAATGGGTTTTCTCAGTGATCTGCTATGGTATTTAAATAGGATGCGAATGGGTTAATAGAAGTGAACAGAATTTATTCAGTCACTAAGTATGTTTCATACAATAGATATTGTTAAAGGAAAGAACACCATCAATATACATACACGAAACTACGAATAGTATGAAATTTCAACATTAACGAACTCATTAATTTCAAAGTATTCCTGAATTGAGTAAAAGGGATACATGAGTAACACTTTGTAGGCTTTTTTCAGAATATACTGAATGACAGTTCTTTCGTATATGTTGGCAGTTTATTAAACATTTTAAACTGAACTATGAAATGGCTTGAACCTGTCTTTTGTAGCATACAATCTCTGCATGCACTAATGCACCCATCCTTCTCCCCACACTTTATTATTTTTTTGTTAAATTCTAGATTTTTGCATATAACAAACCTGGGTTTATACATTTTTTTTTTGAGTACACATACCACTATGGTTGTTTATTTTTAATTGGTACTGTTTTGCTTAGGAACTGGACATTAACACTAAAACCGTGATGGATTGGATCACCCGTAGCACTGTGGATGGGTCCCTATGGGTCACCTTTGACCCACCCTCCTTTTGTGACTTTCAATTAAGAAATGGAGTTATTGACCACTAAATATTAAATTCTTGAAAATTATAACATTTTTAAAGTATTGAACAGAAAATGAAGAAATTAGCAAGAAGTACAGAATAAATTTCAAACATGCATTGCTGCTTTTACAGTCTAATGTCACATGAGAATATGTAGTAAGTCTTTTTCTGTCCATTTGCTGCAAACTGCTTTTTTGCAGGCATGACGCTTCACAAATGACTTTCCAATGAATCTAGTCTTGACTTGAGTTCACTTCTCTTGCTGTCAGGAATTTCTTCACGACATCAGCTCATGTTCACTGTACCTGCTGTGCGAGTTACAGCTAGTTCCTTTCCTGGCTGCAGAATAAATTCTCTACTTTGAAGTTTAGTCTCATTCAGTGCATTGTACACCATCCATGGATTTATTCCTGCCAAATCCATTGAATTGTAAAAAGTGTGAACTAGCCATCACCTGGATGGTGCTTTTACTGAGTAATTATGGGACATTTGATTAACCACATCAACTCCATATTTATATCCACTGTAAAATAATTGCAGGCGACCTGAACTGCCCAATAAATAAAGTAAATAACAAAGCGCAAATAGTACTGGACTATCTGCTAGGGGAAGGGCTCACATTAGTTAACGACAAAAAGGCACTCGCATACATATGCCACAATGGAGGAAGCGCCATAGACCTCACACTCATTAGAGGCTTTGATGCATTGGAACATAACGTCCTAATAAGAAATGAGGCAGCGTTAATCAGGAAACATACCAGCAAGAACGACACTCAAGAAAAAGGCACACATGAATAAACAAATAAAAACACAAAGGATACAGAGAAGGTTGGTCCCACATATGCTTCAGGAGAACACTGGTAAGATACCAAGCCTACTGCAAGATATCAGCGAGGGAAATCTGGACAAGGCCACGGCAGGAATAACTAAATTCATAGAAAAAGGAAATGTAGCAAGGGAGGACACCAGGAAAGCACAAAAATGGTTTGACAAAGAGTGTTACCTTGAAAGGCGAATTACACTAGAAAGATTGTACATAGCTAGAAGAACGAAAGACAAAAGAGACCTGGAATGCTACCAGACAGCGAGGAAGAAATTCAAGCCACTACTAAAGCTGAAAAGTGGGAATTTAGGGCAAAGGAAGACTAAAAGCTTGTGAAGGATGCTGAGAAAAACTCTTATTAGGCACTTAGACCACGGCAGATGCAATTCCCTGTGGACATATCCATGGAGACCTGGGAGAATCATACGAGAGGTGTGTTAGCCTTTAAGGAAACCAGACCAAATTTAGAGGAGAGGAAAGTAATAGGAAGAACTACAATCTTCACAATTGAGGAAGTGAGAAAGGCCATCTCAACAAGCAAGGTAAACAAGGCACCGGGAATAGATGGGCCTTGTGCAGAATATCTAAAAGCTACGCTACAATACCCTACCTAGAACCAGTGTAGACAATGCTAATGAACAAGTACGTGGAATCCAGTAACATACCTAATGCATGGCGGAAGGCAGTCATAAAGCTGCTATATAAAGGACAAGGTGATACGAGCAAACCAGAATCTTACAGATGTATAGCCCCGGAATTGCTGGCATTTAAAATATTCACCAAACTATTAGCACAGAAATAAGTAACCTGATGGAACCACTGTTACCTGATGAACAACTTGGATTCCAGAAAACGAGATGCACCCTGATAGGGGCGAGCTGTCTGCTAAAGGACATACAAGAAGGAACACAAGCCCACGGGAAGAAGTATGTAATCTTCATTGATTACACCAAAGCCTTTGACACTGTCAATAGAAGAAAATTAATCGAGAAACTGGAAAGCCTCGTGGGACGCTCGAATATGACGAATTTGATAGCTAACATAATAGCGGCAAACCAAGTGCAAATCAATGATGGGGTATCCCAATCAGACTGCATAGATCAAACCATCGGAGTGCTACGAGGGGACCCATTGAGCTCTTTATTGTTCAATGCGCTGAGCCAGGATCTCCCTACAAAAATCAAAGAGGAAGCACAAAATGTAAGCATATACATATATGCGGATGATATGGCACTAGCCGCTGATAACATAAAAGACTTGCAAAATGGAATGGAGCTTATCACACAATGGGCGGATGACAATGAGCTAAGGATGAATTTAAAGAAGACAGAATTAATGGTATTCAGGAGATGAGGACGCTTATTGAAAGGGGACTACATTGTATGTGGGGGACATACATTAACACCGAAAAACCAGTTCACATATCTAGGGATTGCACCACAAGTCTCCGGGTCGACCTTTTCAGTACACATGCCCGGGAAACCTTCTTGATAGAGGATTTAAAACTACAAATGCCACTACAGCAAACTCCGGCATACGAGGAACTGTTACGAGAACGATGAGAGAAAAGGGACTCGATCGAGGAAAGCGTTTACAGTACAGATGCACTGATAAATAAGGATTGGATGAAAGAGGAATATGAGTCGAGACATTTAGTGACGCTTTGCAATACACAGTTTTCACCAACGTATCTGTGCCAAGAAATCCTAAGACCGGGCCAGCCAGGAGTGGTATGTGTATTGTGCAATGAACAGTGCGATACATATCATGTAATGAAGTGCAAGAAGAGAACAGTCTCTCTGACTCAATTTTGCTCTGAACAAAGTTCTCCTTGAGTGAAATGTAATTTACTTGATGTAATATGCAAATTTTGTACATTGTGTGCAATAAAATTTTTTATTAAAAGTATAACCCGCTCTTTACCGAGTTTTCCTCCACTGCAGTTCTTGCCAGTAAATGCCAGCGTCTTGACCAGAGTGCATTTAAAAAACAAACCCATTTCATCAACGTTAAAAATGTCTTTTTGATCTCTATCACTAATCATCTAGACCAAATTGTTTTTCCACGAATCTGCAGCGACCATATCAATGGATCTACTTCCCCCACGAACATTTTTGAATGAAATTTTATTTTTGTCTTTAATGCCATCGAGCCACCAACTTGTTTTCCCCAAGGCTGTAGCAAACTCTTCTGCTTTCGCATGAAGTACAGGCCCACTGATTGGAATTCTTTTGCCTCTCGCTTGCTTGAACCACTTTAAGATACATTTACCAATGTCTGGATTTTCTGTTCCATGCACTTTTTCCTGTACTAATTCCTGCACTCTTTAAAATTTTATCCTTATTCTTCAGAAATGTTGACAGCGTATTCGCCGGTATCCCGAATTTCTTAGCGATGTCCGATTTCCTTTCTCCTCCTTTTTTCACTTCTTCAGTAACTGCAATTTTTTCATCTAGAGTCAATAATTTGTACTGAACATGCGAGGGCTTGAAAAGAGCCATGATACCATACAGTACTCAATAAAACACAAACTTCACACTAAACACTACACGAGTTCACTGAAAAGACTTAGAAAGGCGCTCGACCTTTCACGTCTGCAAGAAGACCACCCGTTGTGAGTGCAGTGTGATTAACAGTTGAAGCGACCTTGAGAGTATTGAGCACAGACACTTGGTGCCAGCCAGGGATTCAGTGGCCAGTGCCAATGTAGTAGTTGAAAACAAGAACTGGACTATTTAAATAATGAACGCCATTCAGAAAATAAAAAAACCATTTATTTAAATTTCCGAGTTTTTGATTTTGAATTCATCAATATAAATTTGAATTAGAGGCTATATTTTAACATTATTTTAATAGGAAATTTAAGGGACCATAGGAAGAGTTCGGACTATCAACAAATTCAAATTAAAAATGTTCGAATTATCCAGGTTACACTGTATGGTATGTAGCAACGTTGTGTGTTTACAGTGAAATTATACCAAATCAAACTTATTTTATTTCATCCTTCCGGATCTTGTCGATTTAACATCAAATCTCAAAAGTCGCATTACTTCACTGAATATGTCGCGTGCTATCGTTGACTTTACAAAAGGAGCACCCCACTCACTGATGATAGCTAATCCAGTTCTATGCTCTTTGCTCCTATGGCACCATGGATGTACAGAAAACTTAAAAAATGCTTACAGTTCCTCAATTTTCAAGGTCTGTCCCAGTGCACGCCACAGTATGTTTCAGCATTTTGTCAGTGATCATCAGTTGTCAAGTACTCATGCAAGTCTCATTTACATAGCGTGTTATATGTGGAGTGGGGCCGTGGCGAAATTTGAACATATTATGGTGTGAATGTCTACCAACTATGACATCATTCACTACACCATCTACCCAGGTCATAAAATTTTAGTATCTGTGGCAAAATCTGAAGTATTTCTTCATCAGACATAATGTTCAAAGACTCAACCCCCCCCCCAATTCATGGCCCAAAATGTCATTTAGGGTGACAAAAATATCCTGTTCTTTCATTAGATGACACACAGCCATAACAAACAGCCGTGTCACTACTATAACTTGCTAGAAAAGTTATACATTGACAATATATTTCACCAATCATTGAGGAAGTTGTGTGTCAACACTCAGCGTACTCACGAACAATTTAACCAATATCGGAGGCTGCTTCTCCTCCTCCTGTATGACTGGCATGCACAGTTCCCCAGTTGTGCCACAGAGTGTGATTGTTGAGAATCCAGGAAGAAACAAGAGACATAAAATGTAAAGTTGTACAAACTGATATATTGCTATAGCTGATGGGTCAAATCTACCCCAACCACGGTTCTAGGGATATGCAGATTTTCTCTTAATATGGTGCCCCCAGAAATATGGAATTACATGTTGATGTTTATTACAATTATTGATGAAAAGTCATAAAAATTCAGGATCTCAAATAAATTAAGAACAATATAAATGAAAGAATGAGCAAACGCTCCAGTAATTCTCTAAAACATCAAAAGAAATTACTATACAAAACACAAATATTACTTCTTAAACATCACTACATCATTTCCAACCCTTTGGATTTTGTTATGTTTTAACAGCAGTATTTCTTTGTTTTAAACAATGAACAACTTTGAAACAACCTAAAACAACACGCAGGTATTACAGCAGAAATCACAGCAAACATTGCTTCAAATCAAGCCAATTCATCCTCTGATTCAGGCAGGGCATCAAGAACCTTTTTCTTTCCTCAGTCCTCTATAATATGCGTGATGCTCTTGCGGAACCACCACTATCAAAGAAGGTAGAGAGTTCTTCATATCTTGGGGCAGATAGACAATTTCCATTGCATGTCTTTTAAGAGCTTGTGATGTTTGAGGTTGACTAGTTTTCCTCCTTACGATAGCTTCAAGAAATGGTTCTTTGAAATCTGCTTTGCTTTGTAGAACAGAGATAGAGGCTTAAATTTCATGTAATGCACCTAACAAATGGAACACATAAGAAACTTTGGAATTATTTTTGAGCTTGTTTTGAAGTTGAGGAAGTCTTCATTTAGCATGGTTTTCACAATAAATGGGCAAGCTTTTTATTCCTACATCCGTGATTTATTTGTGCCGACCCCTAAGGCACTAAAACTGGCACATTCTCAGACTTCTTTTAGATGCTTGAGTGAACAGAATTGCATTCCATTTCGCTGTGTCCCATTTCAAAGCATATGTGGTTGAGAGAATCCAATTTTGGACGATTCTGAGAGAAAACCGTGCATATAGATACAGAAAAAAAAAAAGTAAAAAAGGCTGCTGCCCACCTCAACCATCTGACATCAATTGAACCTGCTGAATATGATTTATTTAACTTGTGGCAAATTCATGGATGTATAAAGTAATTTCAACAGCTTTTCTTTTCATCCCGCAAGAAACAAAAGCCATTTTTATTATCAAAATTGTATGTCAGGTTACAGACTGCTAGAATTTGGAGACAAAAATTTCACTACACCGTTTGAGAATATTCAAAATAGCTGAAGTTAATGGCAAGAATATTAGTATCACTCTGCTTACGTTTTGTTCTTGTCACTTTCCTGGTGGAAGATTTCCTTTATTTTAAAATGTCCATTATGTTCTTGTCTTTCAAATTCCATTTCTTCATCCATTATAGACCTGTAAGCTAGGCATTTCTGACAATGGTATTTCTTTGATCTAAAATATACCAAATTATATTTGTTGAAAATGTGGGCTACACATTATGCCAGACTAACTAATGTGGTGCATTCTGTGTTACCAAATCATGAATGTGATACTTTTACAATTCTGCTAATTCATATCAACAAATATTGAATGCAATTACATGAATGAGCCACATTCATCCTTTTTTAAGCATTACAAATGCAACAAATCTCACACTTCCACGAGAAAAACTTGCAATTGCTCACTAGTCCATATACAATCATCTGTGCATTAAAATCAAAATCTCAATGTTGGGACATATGTGCTTTTGGCATGCAGAAGATGATGTTATTTTCATTCTATCCATCACTTACCTTTATAACTTTTACCCAGACTGCTCAGCCATAATAAAAAACTTTCCTTTAAAAAATAAAGTTCAATATACTTTCTCCATTTTGGCACCAAATTTAATGTCAATAATAATAATAATAATAATAATAATAATAATAATAATAATAATAATAATAATAATAATAATAATAATAATGTTTTTACATCCCACTAACTAATTCTGACAGTTTTTGGAAATGCTGAGGTGCTGGAATTTCGTCCCACAGGAGTTCTTTTATGTGCCAGTAAATCTACCAACACGAGGCCGACGTATTTGAGCACCTTCAAATACCACCGCACTGAGCCAGGATTAAACCTGCCAAGTTGGTGTTAGAAGACAAGCGCCTCAACCATCTGAACCACTCATCCCGGCCACCAAATGTCAGATACTTTCTACGAGCCAACAGTACATTCTCTATGGTTTTTAAGATTTGCTTTTTCTCCCATTAAGTTCTTCAAGCCAGTCTTCACCCCTTTCAGAGTTGAAAATATTCTTTCAGCATGCCAGTACAGATGAGTGAAAATGAAATATATTAAAAAGAACATGCAATTTGGAATAATACTGTTGCTATAGACATTCACAGAACTTGCAGAAATAAGAACCTTTTGGGTTACTAGGCCGCGCGTGTGCACGCGCATAGTCTTCTGCCCGCAATGTGCCACTGGGCTAGTCAGTTGCACTGGCATGCCTAGCAGTGTCTTGGTAAGGAAGGCCAGTCCAGCTGACAAGCCCAATGACACATTGTGGGTGGAAAAAAAAAACACACACACAAAACTGTTCTTAAAGCTGCAATTTTTTCTTCATCAGGAGCCATGAATGCCTTAACTGGCATTTAATACCACTGAAGTCAGTAGAGTAGAATCCAGTTAGTTTAGAAAGATTCTATAATATCTTTAGATGCTCTTAAGTCTGTACATACAAGACACTCAAAACTATTCAGGATATTTTTGTGTTTAGAGAATACTCCCTCCAGATGCAGGTGACTGACTTGACAATCAATTCATGGGAGTAAAACTGTACATTGGAGGAACTCTTCAGCATTATCAGATGGCACTTTTTTTTTTGCCATCCACCTTTTACCAATGCTAGAAAAGTTATTTGTAAGCATAAGTTTGAAGCAATTTGATATAGTCTTAAATTTCTAGACTGGTCTCTCTCTCTTGTTTCAGTCAAGAGAAACGGCAGCTGTGAAGTCAGCATCTAGAAACCGATAGATCTGAGTAGATGGTTTGAATTCAATGATACACTTCTGTCTTCCATCTGCACAAATTCCTCTAACAGTGCAGTGCAGAGTTCTGTGGCTGAACTGTAACTGTGACTGCTTCATGTCATTATAGCCATCTTCTAAATCCAGGCTGATTTTTTCCTTGATTTCAAAATCAAAATCTCTTTATTTGCAAATGAGGTGTCTACCTCGGTGGCAAATGGTACACTAAAATACATTATTGTCAAGCACTAAATATTAAATTAACAAGAGAAGAAAATTTTTCCTATAATACAATATTATACAATTTACGCTAACAATGTTTTCTATTAAACACACAGCTCATCCTTAATAAATTTATATTGTTTACAAAATTCTACTTATAATATATCCTGTCCTACTTACAAATATAGTCAACTGATATACAGTATGTGGAATTACTTCAAATGATACTATACAACTGGTATAACATTAATATTTACATTGCATTTATTTATTTACTTTTTTTTTTTTTTTTACCCGTTCTGGATCCTAAGTAGCATAACGACCTGCTGCGTCTTAACCAGAGCCCCTTTTGCCACCACTTTTCAGAGTTCCTGAAGGGCCTTCACAGCTACCGTAGCGGTCCCAGGGCCCTCGAAGTCCCCACTGTACTTCTTTTTTTTTTTTTTTTTTTTTTTTGCTAGGGGCTTTACGTCGCTCCGACACAGATAGGTCTTATGGCGACGATGGGATAGGAAAGGCCTAGGAGTTGGAAGGAAGCGGCCGTGGCCTTAATTAAGGTACAGCCCCAGCATTTGCCTGGTGTGAAAATGGGAAACCACGGAAAACCATTTTCAGGGCTGCCGATAGTGGGATTCGACCACTGTACTTCACCCCTACAGGCAGTCCCCTACTTTGGCTGTCCAAACTCCTTAGACCAGGGGATGGAATTAATTTATTCACACACATTTTTTTATATACAATAACCTGCACTGGTCGAATGCCCTCTAACATTTCATTTATTTTCTCTGTTGCTGTTTATTCTCTTCTTGAATATCTGTACAGATTTTGGAAAAGGATCAAACACTACCCCTGGTAAACTGTTCCACTCCTTCACACCCTTCCCAATGAATGAAAATTTACCCCAATCGCTTCTGCTAAAATTCCTTCTAATTTTATATTTGTGGTCAGTCCTGCCGATATAATTATTTTCCAACTGAAGCCTCTCACGGATATCTCCCCATGCTTCTTCTCCTGTATAGGCTCTATATAATCCTGTAAGTCTAGTTTTCTCCCTTCTCTTACTTAAAGTTTCCCACCCAAGTTCCTTTAACATTTCTGATACACTACTCTTTCTCCTGAAATCCCCTGTTACAAATCTTGCTGCTTTCCTCTGCACACTATCTATTTCTTTTATTAGGTATTCTTGGTGAGGATCCCAAACACTGTTTGCATATTCCAATAATGGACGAACTATACTCAAGTAACTTTTTTCTTTTAATTCTTTGTTGCATCCTTTAAGTAGCCTCATTATGACATGTAATGATCTGTATGCTTTCCCAACAATGTCATCAATATGACCCTTCCAGTGCAAATTACTTTCAAATCTCACACCTAAGTATTTGCACTTGCCATCTTTTGGGATAACTACCTCATCCAAAGTATATTCAAATTCAGTTTTAAAGCTCCTGTTTGTAAAAGTTGTAACAGTTGATTTGCCTCCATTAACCTTCATATTATTTTCTTCAACCCATTGTTGGATACTTTCAAGGTCCCTTTGTAATTCTGAACAATCCTCAATGTTGTTTATTTCTCTATAAACAATTATGTCATCTGCATACAATCTTATTTTTGATGTTATATTGTTCCCTAAATCATTTGCGTATATTAAGAAAAGTAACGGACCGATTATACTACCCTGTGCAATTCCCTTCCAAACTTTCTCTTCCTGAGATACACTATTTCCTACTTTGACTTTCTGAACCCTTGAATTTAGAAATGCTTTTATCCAACGTGTAACCCTTACGTCCAATCCTATTCCCTCCAATTTCTTTAATAATATTCCATGTTCCACTCTATCAAAGGCTTTGGAAAGGTCTATGGCTATGCAATCTAACTGGCCTCCTGAATCCAACTGATCTGATATGTCCTGCTGAAATCCCACCAGTTGTGCCTCACAAGAAAATTTCTTTCTAAATCCATACTGGCTCCTCATGAACCAATTTTTATCATCACATATCCCTCTGATGTACTTCGATATTAAACTCTCTAGAATTTTACAAACTATACTGGTCAGGCTGATTGGTCTGTAGTTCTCTGGTTTCCTTTTATCACCCTTTCCTTTATAAATTGGTATTATTATAGATTCCTTCCATTCCTTTGGTATTACACTATTATTTATGACATAGTCAAAGAGAAATTTTAAATAAGGCACTATGTACCACCCCATTGTCTTTAATACCTCCCCAGTAATTTGATCACTCCCTGCTGCTTTTCCTTGCTGAAGCAGTTGGATTTCTCTGAAAATATCTTCGTTTGTGAATGAGAAGCTTCTTGTTTCCCTCTGTCTCTCTCCCTCTCTATCTTCTGTTTCAGTTTCCAACTCTTGACAATCATCTACTGAATCTCTAAATTCCCTACTAAATAGGTTTGCTTTCTCAGTATCTGTTAAATAGTGTTCACCCCCTTCTCCCACCATTGTAGGAATTTGGATTCCTTTTCCTTTTTGATTCCTGATATATGAATACAGCTTTTTCCATTTCCCTTTGTGGTCATTACCCTCTTGAAGTATGCCATTCATATAATTCTCTTTTGCTTCCTTTTTCACTCTATTCAGTTCCCTCATTAGCTGTTTTCTAGTTTCTCTACTCTCCCTACCCTCTTTGATTTTCCTGTTTACTATTCTACATTTTCTTTTTAATTTTCTTATTTCCCTTGTATAATAAACAGGGTCTGAGGTCATTTTACCCTTCTTAACAGGTACAAATCTCTTCTCTCCTTCCCAAATAATTCCTTTAAATTTAGCCCAAAGTGTATCCACGTTACTCCCTTCACTTATCCAACAACTGAATTGTGAGTTAAGGTAAGTCCCAAATTCATCAACTTTAGTTTTTCTGTACAATTTCTTGTCTTGTGTAACCCTCTTATTAAGCCTTTTTGGTATGAGTCCTACATCCATTATTACAGCCTTATGGTCTCCTATTCCTTCAATTACCTCAGTTTTATCAACAATTTCCCATGGTTTAACCAAGAATACATCTAGTAAGTTATTGAGACGAGTCGGTTCTTGTACTACTTGTGTAAATCCTCCCTCCCAAATTAACTTATTTGCCAGTTTCTGTTCATGGGCTTCACTTGCAGCTCCTTTCCATTCAACTTCAGGCAAATTTAGATCTCCCCCAATTATTACCATATCATTATTATTGTTTTTACAAGTATAATCTATTATTTTTTCAAAGATTTCCATGTCTCTTTCCTCTCTTCCAGGCCTGTATGTTCCTATAATTCCCACCTCCTTCATATTATCACAAACTAATTTTATCCCTAATATTTCATCCCTTTCATCGGTAAACCATTCATGTGAACAGTAAGTTTCCTTCACCAGAATAAACACCCCCCCTCCCTTTTTATCTCCTCGGTCTCTACGATAGACTGTGTACCCTTCTGGAAATACTTCTCTATTACCCACCCCTTCTTTCAACCACGATTCCACTCCTATCACCACATCAGTCTCATAAGATTCCATCAATGTACCGAATTTTAATTGTTTATTTACTACACTTTGACAGTTTACCAAGAGCAATCTCAGACCCCCTTCCTCCCTAAAACTTGACTGTTGCAATTGGGTAACTTGAAATTCATTACTATCCTGAGTTTCTTTTTCTAGTTGACTGAGCCAGCTTGAAGTATAGCTGGCTCTTTCTGCTAGTTTTCCTGGTCAGTATTATAACTCAAGGGAGTTGCCTGTTTTACAGTACATATCTTAAGATTAATAAAATCTAGAACAATATTTCCTATCTTTCGTTTACCTGAATTGTTTAGATGGAGGCCATGTTTTGTATAACAGTATCTCTCAAAACTGCTGCATTCAATAACCTGAGTATTCCGAAAATGTTTACAAATTTTAACAATATCTGTATTGACCTTGTCCACTTCAATGTTCACACACGAATCTCTACTCAAATCATGCCTGTGGGGCACGTTCACTACAAGGACGTTAGTGTGGGTCAGCTTCCCTAGTGTATGTTTAAGTTGTGATCTTACATTCTTGGCGTCGTCGCGAGCTACGCCGTTCGTCCCACCGATGATAAGCACTGCATCGCCGCTCCCGAAGTTCCTAGTTGCTGCTTCTACGTTTTCCACAACCCTGCTGATAGAAGCTCCTGGATATATTTCTCCGGTTGCTGCTATATTCTCGTCGTTAATCACTCCCGCAATTCCCCTTCCTTGGCTATCACCAAACACAGCTACCTTCGCTGATTTAGGCCTAACTGGGTCTTGAATCTGAATTCTAGGCCTAAATTTCAAACTCGGCACGGCAACGGATCGCGATGATTTGGTTTCACGCGCGCGGTCACTTTCTTCCAGGATTAAATTATTTAGGGCAGAAAACCTATTTCAACCGATTCACAGATTCTTGAAAGAGATTTCACGTTTGGTGTTGTGTACTGTATGTGTTCTTTAATTTAAATAGAAATTAATCTCTTTGTCCTGCCTAAATAACAAGCACAACAACCAATTTTTTAATGGATTTTTCCAGTAGTGAAACTCTAAGGTGTCCTTAACTAAATGCAGATAACATGGTACTTTTCTGTATGGCTGATGAATGGCCTTGATGTTGTACTATCTTAACACCTTCATCTTCCCAATTTTATCTGTAGTTTGCTTGATGTGGGGCAATATCACTCTCTTTGGATGAATCAGGTTTTCTGTGTGTTCCATTCTGCTGTAAATGCTTTCCCAAAACAATAGGGTGTTGTTTATTGAAAACACTGAATGTTGTGAGTGGTGCATCAGTTTTATATGAGTGTGTCTATTATGAGCAGTATCATCTACATAGTGCAGAAAACACTTCATTTTCAAAGGTAATGTTGCTCTAGTTAAATATTTCTTCTTTCCTTCATACTGTTTTTGGTCAGACTTCCTATGACCCTGTTGAAGAATGTGATCATTAACAGTTTGCTTTTATAACATAGGGTGGTGCGAGGAAGCATCCATGTACCTATCTGTGGGAGTTGGCCTCTTGTAGACTTTATAGCTCAAACTTCGATTGCAGGTCTCTTCTACCATCTTTTTTACAACTTGCTTTACATCGCACCAACACAGATAGGTCTTATGATAGGACAGGGAAGGGCTAGGTATGGGAAGGAATTGGCTGTGGCCTTAATTAAGGTACAGCCCCAGCATTTGTCTGGTGTAAAAATGGGAAACCACGGAAAACCATCTTCAGGGCTGCCAAGTATCTCCCGGATGCAAGCTTACAGCTGCGCACGCCTAACCGCACGACCATCTCGCCTGGTTTCTACCATCTTACCAGGATATCTAGGTGTAGTAACTTCCATCTAGTTCCATTTCCATGATGAAGTTGACAATTTCATGAATGAAGTTTAGAGGGTCCAAAATATTCTTAGATTACATAGTGTAGAAACACTTCAATTTGAAGGGTGATGTCACTAAGTCTTTCTATTCAAAATACTTCATGTAAATACTAGGCACTATTGGACAGAATGGTGTTCACAGAAGTCACTATCAAAATAAAAGCAATCCAATACCAACAAGGATAACATACTACCTAGACTAATCATGCATGCCATAGGATTCTCAATGCATGAGATGGTTCACCAACTTGTGGAGCTTCTAATATCATATATAAGCTATACAGACACCTATGTGAAACATTCTAGATGCTTTGATGTTCATGCCATGAGAGACTGTGGTATTGATCACTATCTTTTATAAGCTGGGGTCCAAGGTTGATCACAGGGTGTGAAGGGCAAGACAGGCTCATGAATCAGGATCACACACTGGGTCACGTCACATAAGCTGAACTCTGCCTTCAAGCAGGAATTTAAGATGGTACTTTCAAACTCGCTTTTTGCAATGACTGAAGTTTAGACAAGCAGGAAAAGCAGCTTTCAGATACCATCCTGGAATATATCAAACACCCCAGTGCCCTACCATCCACCATCGAAAGTGGCCATGGATTTCACGTGAATGCTAGTGTTTAGTAGACCAAAGGAAGCACATTAAGTTGGTTAACCATAATCTGTATTGCTATTTCAACCACAAAGTCCAGTAAAAGATGAAAGAGTGTGAAGCATACTGGAACAAGGTGGCAGAAGAACTCTTAAGAAGCTGCAACCAGGCACAAGCGTTGCATGTTGTACTGCACCCTCAAACATCTCGGTGGGGAGACCAATCTGACCAATGATAAAAATAGACTGAACTCTGGTGCAATCAACAGAAGAATGTCTCCAGCTGTGGAAAGAGTACAGTACTTTGATGAACTATACAATCACGAACTGCCACAAGGCCAACAATCTACGCCAACACCCATAAAAATACAATGCCCAAGGTGCGACTCTGAACCAAATACTAATGAAGTGAAGAAGGCAATAAGATCGCTGAAGAATAAGAAAGCACCTGGAGTGGACCTACAGCAAAAGTCATTAAAAGGCCAGAGGTAAACTCCTACTCTATTGACTTCATGCATTGCTGTTCCAAATCTGGCAATACAATGGGCCAAAGTCATACCAATCCATAAGAAAGGTGACAGCATCTACAAGAACTACTGCAGCATTAGCTCACCTTCTAGCATTGGCACGGTATTAATGAAAATTATCCAGTCAAGGGAGCAGAAATTTTGTGAGCAGTGCAGTCGAGAAGAATGGGCATGATGTCAGCATAACTGTCTATTGATTTCTGGTTGGCATTTGATTACATTCATTGGCTGCCCTCTGGAAAGCTCTGGAGGCTGATCCCCCACCATAGCATAGGATAGGATTCTTCTCCATACAACCTACAATGTATCAAGTACTTATATGTGGATTCAAAATTAACTATCTGCAGATCAAGTACTTATATGTGGATTCAAAATTAACTATCTGCAGATTTTCCCATCCAAACTGGAGTGTGGAGAGGTGATGTGGTCTTTCTGTTACTCTTACTGTAATTTTACAGTCTATGTAATCATGAGAAAGGCAATTGTTAGTCGGCTGAGAATGAATTTGTGACTGATCTTAAGTTCGCCAACAAGATTATTATAGCTGCGAAGTTCGCCAACAAGATTTTTATACCTGCGACAAGTGTTCAAAACAAAATAATTCGTGAAGTGTACGATTACCAAGCACTCACAGACGAATACATTAATAAGTGGTGACTGCAATGGTTTGGTCATGTTTATTAAATGAACACCCCTCTATTGCCGTGCTAACTCCTCCGGGCAAAAACAATAACCAAACCTATGGAAGATCTAAAGGACTATAGTTTCAACATCAGTGACACTGAGGTCTTAGCTACCAACAGTAAAGAATAGAAGCATGTTGTGTTCATTGTCAGGTAATCCAGTGGAACCCTGGTTGTGGAGCTTGCCACCACTGCCAGTCATCAGCTAGGGACAAAAGAGTTCATGACCTTGGAATTGCTATTACAACCTGTAGAGTACTGGCTGATGAATGACTTCAGGAGATGTAAAGTGTATCCTAGAAGTCTCCTCCTTAAAGACGCCCAACGAGCCAATAATGGCTGGGCTGATTTCAGAGGGCAAGTAGCACAGGGAATAATTTCTATTCATATTCAACAATAGTCCAAACATTTGTAACAGCAGTATTTGCACAGGTATCATTCAGTTCCAAGGAAATGCTTTTAAATCAAGATCATAAAATCTTTGAATGGATTTGAATGGTCCAATACCAAGAAGGTATTCAGGTAGTTTTCAATAATACTGATACTGTTGTCCCAAAAACAAGCCAGACAGCTGTGATCTTGCTTTCTTACATCTTGAAGATGGAAGGTGAAAATTTAGGCTGGTTTCTTTGCTTTCAAGTAGTCTTTAAACAAGACTCCTTCCCTGCATCTATTCAACCAAAAAACATCCCCCCCTCTTCATCTCTAAGGTATTACAGATGTTGGTGGCAAGTACTTAAAAGTGTTTCAATTTATGTGGCAAATGGTGTAGAACCAATCCTGAGGAGACTTTTTCAAAGCCCAGCCTACCATGAATGGTCACGTGTACTAATCTAATACTACTTTCCATTTCTCTTGAAAACACAACTTCCAATGATTGAATCACCTCCACAAATAACTGCTTCAGCAATGTTGATCACAACTTCAGTTGTACCCTTCAGCAATCTGTCAACTTGCAGTTTTTCTCATATATAGTATGTCACGCCATTAAGGAACAAATTCACCCGATTGTACAACCAGCATTTAGCCAAGCATTTTTCATGCTAAAATGCAGGTAACTGGTGGTAAAATTCAATTAGTTCATTACCCTCAGCGTGCAGAAAACAGACCACCACTCATCTAATGCACTTTGCAAGCAACGTCGATTTGCATGCTATGTTTGCAAAATAATTTGACTTCCTGTGCTACAACATATTTCACCATTTACACAACAGTATCCTTAGAACAATTAAGCAAAGTTTCATGTTCACAGGCATGTTAATGAAGATTTTGTAGAAAAATTCTTGGTGTATATTGAACATGACTGGTTCTTTGTGTGATTCAGAGCCGCTATTCTTTCACACTAACCTAGGGACCTTATTTCTCTCCTCCCAAATCAATAGTTTCATAAACTAAATAGGCATCACTAAAATGTACATCAGACAACAATCACATAATTTGGCTTATTAGTCTGAAAACTGCAAACATTCTAAAATAATGCAATGACAGCTGAAGAAATGCTGTAAACTAGATTCTTGTTGCTTTACCTTTTAAAGCAACAAGTATCCCAGATTTATTTTAAAGGTTTTTCATCACAACAATTTTACAGGGCTTTCATTGACACCTGCCAGCTGCCTGTGAAATTGTTAACGATCTAACTAGCTTTTGTGTTGAGGACTCAACATCAAAGTAGAAACCTCTCCCACTAGCTATGACTTCTCCGCCACCAACGTGTGTTCTGGACACCATCCTCCCCACTACAAAGCAAAGTTTCTTTCTACCTTGTCTTTATCCTCCAGTCAGTGTGTAACCATATGCAACAAGCCACGAAATAGTTAGGCGATTAACAATAGAACAGCATTATCTATCTGTCTGTAGAAAGTGTATTTTGAATATGATTAAGCTCTTCAGTCCCGAAGGGAATTGACTGAAATTAAGATCCTCATAATGCAGAATTGAAAAATTAGACAAGAAATTCAAATCCACAGGTTTTAGTGCCTGAAAAAATCCAATCACATAAGCATAGATTCCTCCATGCATCACCCTAAATGGCATCAATCAAAATGTCTATACAGGGTATCTGAGGTTTTTATTATTATTATTATTATTATTATTATTATTATTACAGTATTAACAAAAGAGAAGATTGATAAAATTAGAACTAACTTAGCTCATCCAGGGTAGAAATCGTTTCAATATGTAACTATCAAGGTCCTGTACATAAAGGCTACAAAATCGTTACCGATACAATATAAATCAACCCCATTTCTTACACTGAAGCCTCAACATCCAGCTGTCCAGGTGTGATTTTGCAATTGGTTTATCCAATATATAACCACTGGTTAAGTAAACTATCTCATCATCAATCACTACTGCTGATCTGCATTTACAGCTAGTACCCAGGTGGCAGATTCCCTACCAATCATTTACCTAGTCTTTTCTTTATTTCAAAACAGCTGGAAATTTAACGAACATCTCCCTTGGTAAATTATTTTTCTTTCTATAAACAAATATTAGCCCCAATTTGACCTTTTCAATTCCAACCTTATACTAGCTGTAGTATTCGTTGATGGGACAATCACTTAGCATGTGCGGATGATATTTTTGTCCACCCCTGAAGCATGTAAGTAGGCATGCCTCTCCCTGTCAGCTTGTTGTGACGTACTCACTTTCTTGTTCTCTGTGGCCCTTTACAGTTTCACTTTTTATGCATATATTTTTATGCATTATTGCTGGCCTAGATTTGATCTCCTCCATCTGGTATAAAGGAAATGCAAGTATCGGATTAATATTTTTTTTTAAATTCACTGGTGTACAAAGCCTTTAAAATGTTGCTGGAACGATCTCACATGACTGCCACTGGTATTTCACTTATTTTACTGTATCAGAAAAAAGGTATAGAAAAAAACTCACCATGAACTGTTTTCATGTAAAACCAACCATAAGAGAGATACATCAGAGTTTTATGCTTTAGGCCCCTTCTGAAGCATTTCCCCATCTGGTGAAAGTTTTTTGGACAACTTACAGCTAAGGTCCTACTTGACCTAATTCTAAACTGAAATACCAACTTCCTTTACAAAGGATGTCCTAACATCACAGTCAGAAGAATACTAAATGTGAAAGCTACAATATCGAAAACCCATAAAATTGATCAACAATAACATTACATTGACTATTATTTGTAGTCATGTGCTTTGTCTCTTCAGCTGTTGCTCATTTCTGATAGATGGGAATACTGCTGCGTACCGAGTACAAAAGCCTGCCTGAATATTGGTGGGGAGTAGCTAGGGAGTTAGATTTCATATATATATTTTTTTTAGCAAACCTCTGATTGATATTATGTTCTGATAACTACTGGTACGTGATACACTGGTTCATAACTTATTCCAGCCATTCAATCCCTGCCCTGAGGTGCTAATAGGAAAATGAGAAGTGTGCACACTTAATGGAAAATGGCTAAGCAATGTTCACTGTTGTCTGTGGCCGGGTCATTTCCTGCTCTGGAACATGGCATTGTCAGAACGCCAGCTTAGTATTGAATACAGTAAACCTCATGATGATTTTTCTGTACTGACTTACAAATACTCTTTCCTCCTTCCCATGACTGTCTTAATTTTTCAAGCAATCGTTCCTGCACGATTTTTGATTTCATTTTAACAATCTGTATGTTGGGTATTCAGCCCGAAGGCTGGTTGGATCCTCAACAGGTTCACCATTAGCTGTCATAGATGGCCTAGGTGTCACTGAAGAGGCGTACTAGGGAAATGAGGAGTGAGGTAGTTTCCCGTTGCTTTCCTCACGGAGCCAGAAGTTGCTATTGCACATCAGTCTGCCAAGCCCACTGAAATGCGTGCACCAACCGACTCTATGAGCGACATTTTCACACCATTCATAGCAGGGACTGGCTGCATAAGAAATGGCATTACTAGCGTCACTCATACCTCAGCCACTTTCATATTGTCAAAGCCAAGTATAAGACTGAGACAGATCAATGAAAGTAACAATTTTATTCTAGCCCATACCACAAGACATAGTGCACTGTAAACACTACATCTTGCCAGCAAAGTCTTCACAATTTTCCTCATCAATATGGGCTGATAACCACATCGTTTTCACCATCATTGTCAGTTAGCACTACTGAACAATATTTCAATGTTAGCGATGATCAGCGTTGATATGGACTATACAACAAAAGTCTAAATTAATGAATTCTTTTATCATAGCGAGTACGGTAAAACAATATAAGACATAAATGATTGAAAATTGTATTCTCTAAAACTTTTCTTATGTAGTGTTTATGGATAGGACCACAAAAAACATAGAAATTCAAGAATTACATTTTAGGCCTTCCCCCCATCTACCATTTGCTCGACACGAATACGATTATATATAGGCTAGACTGCAGTGCCTGATTCCAAGACTTTACATACCGATTGTCATTCAATTCTGTTCACCCATTTTCTCGTGGTTTGGCGATGATATGGACTAAGCAACAAGTCTAAATTCATGAATTTTTGTTATCATAGCTGGTACAGTAAAACTGCATAAGACATGAATGACTGGAAATTGATTCTGTAATAGCTTTTGTTATGTTGTATTTATCGATAGGACCACTAATAACACAGATATTTCAGAATTAAATTTTAACTGTGCATGAATAAAATTGATACAGACTAAAGTGTAGTGCCTTATTCTCCAACTTTATATACCAATTTTCATTAAATTCGGTTCGACCATATTCTTGTGATGCACCTACATACATACATTTTCAGTATAGACTTATGCCTTTCAGCGTTCACTCTGCAAGCTTCTGTGAATTTACTAATTGCCACCACAATCCTCTATTTGTAACTAGTTCTGTGGCCACATTTAGTTCTATACCTCTTTTCTTTAAATCATTGGAAACTGAGTCTAACCATCGTTGTCTTGGTCTTCCTCTTACCCTCCACAACAGAGTCCATTATTTTCCTAGGTAATCTATCCTTCTCCATTCGCCTCACATGACCCCACCACTCAAGCTGGTTTATGTGTACAGCTTCATCCATCGAGTTCATTCCCAACTTAGCCTTTATTTCCTCATTCTGAGTACCCACCTGCCATTGTTCCCACCAGTTTGTACCAGAAATCATTCTCACTACTTTTATGTCTGTTACTTCTAGCTTATGAATAAGATATCCTGGGTTCACCCAGCTTTCACTCCCATACAGCAAAGTTGGTCTGAATTCAGACCGATGTAAAGATAGTTTGGTCCAGGAGCTAACCTCCTTTTTACAGAATACTGTTGATCGCAACTGCGAGCTGACTGCATTAGCTTTACTGCACCTTGAATCAATCTCACTATACTACCATCCTGGGAGAAAACGCATCCTAAATACTTGAAATTATTTACCTGTTTCCGCTTTGTTTACCCAATCTGACATTCAATTCTCTTGGATTTCTTACCTACTGACATCAATTTAGTCTTAGAAAGCCTAATTTTCATATCATACTCATTGCACCTACTTTCCATCTGCTATTAAGACCAGGTCGTCAGCATAAGCCAGACTGCTTACTACATTTTCACCTAACTGAATCCCTCCCTGTCACTTAATACCTTTCAGCAGATGAACCATGTTACCTATGAATAATAAAGGTAAAAGATTACTGCCTTGTCAAACTCCTGAAAGTACCTTGAACCAAGAACTCATTCTACTGTCAATTCTCACTGTAGCCCAATCGGCAACATAAATGCCTTTGTTTGATTTTAATTATCTCCCCTTAATCCCATAGTCCCCCAGTATGGTGAACATACATAAATACATACACAAATCATTTTAAAAATTACATTTCTTTCTTACTGTGAACATTAAAAAGAATGGTATTTCTGTATTGGTAAATTCTGAACATTGTACAGACAAAACCTTTATTTTACATACCAGTATATATATAGATTTTACATACCGGTATGTAAAATAAAAGGTTGAGCAGCTTGTCTCCTCATTCTCAAGTTTTCCCAGCCCAGAGTTTGCAGTATTTTTGTAACTACTCTTTTGTCAGAAATTAACGAGAACAAATCATGCTGCTTTCCTTTGGATCTTTTTCAGTTCTTGAATCAAATAATCCTGGCGAGGGTCCCATACACTGGAAACTTGCTCTAACTGGGGTCTTATCAGTGACATATGCCCCCTCCTTTACTTTCTGTTTTCTTTTGATCAATCCTTTAAATCCTTGTTACAACCCCTAAATACTGCCATAACCAAATTAAGAGATCTGTAACTTTTGTTTACAACCTTGTTAATGTGATTACCTCAATGAAGATCTTTCCTTGTATTAACACCTAGGTACTTTCACCCCCATCAACACAGTAATTAAAACTTACAGGTTTTTTCCTCTTGGTGTAACTTACAACCTAGATTTTCATTCTGTTTACCAGAATATCCCGGTCTGCAAAGCCAAGAATAACAGCCGAGAGGATCTGTTGTGCTGACCACACAACACCTTGTAATCTGTAGGCCTTCGGGATGAGCAGCGGTCGCTTGGTAGGCCATGGCCCTTCGGGGCTGTTGTACCATGGGGTTTGGTTTGGTATGGTTTACCAGAATACCATTGTATGCTGACCATCTCACAAGACTGTTGAGAGCTCTGACAAAGCAGATACATAGTTCTGCTATGCAGAAGGGTTTCTGTTGTCAATAAACTTTCTGAATGAAAGTCTCATACTTATTCAATTCTGTATGCTTGAGCATGGGAGGCATATATCTGGAAAATTTCACTATTTAGTTGGACTCTTCTTCAATAATTTGAAAAACCTATACTCATTACTATTCATTGAAATACACACTGGCTTAATACCAATACTTCCTTACTCTTAATGGAAAACAATAACACGTCTATCAAGATCCATTTTCCAGACAAAGAAATTTACACAGAAAGTAAAGATGGAAATTACAATTTATTGAGCACTATAGATAGAAAACAGCAATATTGTAGAAAATGTTTCAAGCACTTCACAAAATTCTAAATGGTCCACAATTTCATTTAAATGCTGGGTAGTTAATTATTTTCTTACTTTTATAAGAACACAAAATTTATAAGAAGTTACTATTTAAATAATGAGACCGTAGAAAATCTGAAATATTCACAAGACTGATTGGGCTCTTTAAACAGAAATAACATTTTCTTAATATTCAAAGACATTATATATTACTCTAGATGTTGTAAAGAAATTTGACCAATTGTTGTATTTATACAAGTTTCAGAATGTAATTTGTCCATTATAATACAGTACATTATAAATGTAATTTATTCCCTATAAATGAATTATTTCTGTATAAGAGATGAGCAACAGCATCAATAGTGTAATCTACAGAAAAAAAATTTTTAAAGTAGAGAGAGCTAGTACTGTATTTCAATGTAACTGCTTGTAGCAGATCAATTAAAATGATGGAGGTCACAAGCAATTACATATTTCAAACATGTAAAATTTAGATTTGATATCTGAAGATTACAAGTATAGAAACATGAAATTTTAAAGTAACATTTTATTTTGATGCCTACCTGAGTTAAGTTTTGAGACCTTAATATACTCTTCTCCTTCTCAACAATACGGTAGTGTTACAAACAGCAAATGGAAGAAAGGAACTTTTAATGCAGTTTCAAGATATCTGGTATAGATGCTATCAGATTTTCAATTCATGCAAAGAGCTCCTGTACCGTTAGACTTCCACATGATAAAGAAACATAGTAAAAATTAAAACCTTTTGGTTCACACACTTTAAAAATGAATGAACACCCAGAACCGCAAATACTCAGGATTATGGGTAGTAGAAATTTCTATCTCCTGTTCTGTTATCTTATCATAAAGGTTCCAAGACAGAAAGGATTGAAAGACAAAGTCAATGTTCACTAATTTTCAATATTCGGACTCTCGAACACGAAAATCCACAGCGTGTTTCCAGTAATTTAACCGGGTCAGGAATGGAATGAATGAAGCCCCCATCTAGCGGCGAGGATAGGAACTGTGCCGGCTGCCGAAGCCTGTCTAACTCCTCTGGGGCAATGATTAACGACTGACAGATGAAATGAAATAATATTGGAGAGTGTCACTGAAATGAAAGATGACAGGAAAAACTGGAGTACCTGGCGAAAAACCTGTCCCACCTCCACTTTGTCCACCACAAATTTCACATGGAGTGACCGGGATTTGAACCATGGAACATAGTGGTGAGAGGCCGGCATGCTGCCACCTGAGCCAGTGAGGCTAATCATACTCCTGACTTATGTAATATAAAATTACAGATTAAAATCATACTCGTCATATTTTCATAGAGAAGTGCAATGGCTAGATGTAAATTAACTCAGTACCAAGAGGCAAATATCTTTAATTGCTTTCTAATATACCACTGTTTTCAAATTCTAATTTCTTGAAAAATACAGTAAAACCATGCCTTAATCCCGAATAGTCATCACTCCATTCATACATATGCAACATTGCCTGGAATGAGGTTTGGTAGCAGTCAATTTTTTTTTTAATGTCTCTTTGAACCTTTATGATAGGACATGAAATGGAAGATAAAAAATTTCCCACTATCCATAATTTAAATGGGATAGAAGGGTTAACCCTATGCTCGACACGCCTTTAAACAGATGACTGTACGCATTAAGGGAGGAGTTAAAGGTAGGAGAGTGGCTATAAGAAGAGACGTTGACAGAAGTAACGCATAATTTATGCTCGTTAGTCTTGCTGGCTTCTATTCCATTCTCTTCATGGTTTCATCAAGGATGCTATGTATAGTTTATGATCACATGAAGGTATAAACACTGTATTACATAAGGAAATTTTGCATTTGGATAATTATTGTACAGCATATCGCATACACAGAGGAGGATTCTTGGGTGGCCTCTAGGTAGCTTGCCCAGGGTTCTCCTGGCTTTCTTTCCACTTCCCGACAATTCACACACAAAATCTTCTCTCACCGCTTTTCAAACAGGCAAACAACTCATCAGTTGGTCAACTATCACTCAGCTGCATTCATCAGCACAAATGACAAAGTATTTTACCCTCAGAACCATTCTACTTCATAAGGTTTTAAGAAATAACTTTCCTGATCTTTTTCTTCCCTTATACTGACTGAAATCTGAATATTGGGTACAAATTATAGATGATCAGCAGTCACAGAATTTCACTGAAGCTAGCCGTTTCATAAATCAGCAACAGACACTGCCTCCCGTAAATAACGTCAAGTTCAAGGCGGCATTTCAGCAACTATGGGATAAATCCTTACCACCCACCTGTGCACCATATATCATATAGTCTTCATATTTTCACCCCTTTTTTTTTTACTTTGAAGGTATACAACTTTAAAAACATGCTCAATAAAAAACTGGATTTTTTATTGAACAAACTGAAATAATGTTGCCATTGATGCTTTCACGGCCCGTACTTATAGACATGATACTGTATAGGCTTTTGGGCTTATGCCGTGTCAAGAAAATAAGGTGAAATTCTTTACATTTCGCAGAGAACTGTGCTCTGCGTCCTCAGAAGAAATCTGGACTGTCCACGAGAAAGGCTTCTTAAACAATACATTATCACTGTTCAACATAGACCCCTTCCAGTTGAATACATTTATGCTAGCGTATGACAAGCATGTAGAAACTGCAGGGGAAAATTTTCTATCAGACAAGTGCGTAGTCACTTGTGTACTACCAGCCCAACCTCATCATTGTCCTGGAATATATTTCCACCTACCACAGCTTTCAGTGCACCCAAGATGTGGAAATCTGACAGCAGAGGTCCAGTGTATATGAAAGTGAGAGATGCACACAATTCATCAATAGTTGACACTGCTGTTCAAGCAGTATGTGGTCATGCATAGTCATGTTGGAGACAGCCCGTGCCTTTTCTGGTAGAAAGCTAACTTCAGATATTCTCTCAGTAAGCTCGAGTATGTAGTGATTTTGTGATTCAGAAGAAAATATGATTTTGCCCCTGCAATAGTTTCAGCTTTGGGGACAAAGTGAGGTGCTACTCGATGCTTTGTCGTTTTTGTTATAGCACAAAGAAGTATACCCAGCTGTTATCCCTGATGATTAAGAAATGCTTCACCATTAGCCCCACACCATTCCACAAGTTCTAGCAAACATACACATCTCCCTTTAATTTCTGGTATATTGGGCCGATGACCTTCGATGTTAGGCCCCTTAAAACAACAAGCATCATCATACACTTATAAATTTTAGCTCGTCATGGATTACACTACCCAGCATGATTTTTGCGGCAAAGCATCTGATACGTGATTTTAACTAAATAAGGTCTCCCGATTTCAGAAATGTCTTTCGTTCTATTGTATCACATCTAGTTTTCGTGTTATTTGGTATTTACTGTCTGAAAATGTGTCATTGCGGCACAGTGCTGCTTTGTGATAACAGCGAATCTGCTGTTTGTGGATTCCTACAACAGGAGCTTAAAGGCTGTACTACTTCATAACAGAAAGATTCCAGCTTTGATTCCTGTGGCACATTCGGTTTCACTAAGAGAAAATTACAATACTGTATATCACAATGCAAACCGTTTTAGATAAAATCAAGTATCATGAGCACCGGTGGGATGAGTGTAGTGACTTGAAGGTGTGTGGTATTGTATTAGGACAACAAGCAGGCTACACTAAATTCCCTTGTTATTTATGTGAATGGGAAAGCAGAGCTAGGGACAAACACTGGTCTACACCTTCCTGGCCCAAGGGACAAGTTTTGATACTTGGTGTGAAAAATGTTACGAATGTTACAAATGCTTCATTAGTTGACCCACAAAAAATTATTTTGCCACCGCCACACATGAAACTGGGAATCATGAAGCAGTTTGTGAAGGCCTTGGACAAAAGTAGCCTCTGATTCAAGTACATTGCAAGCAAATTTCCACATTTATCTGATGTAAAAGTCAAGGAAGGCATTTTAATGGAGCACAAATTAGAAAGCTTCTGAAAGAGAGAAACTTTGAACAGATGATGAATGCCGTGGAATTTGATGCATGGAATTCAATAAGAGATGTCATAATGAAGTTCCTAAGAAATGTAAAGGATGAACAATACGAAACAATAGTGAAAACGATGTTGGGCGATATGAAAGAGTTGCATAGAATGAATCTGAAACCGCACTTTCTTCATTCTCATCTCGATCAATTTCTGGAAAATCTTGGGGCTGTTAGTGAAGAGATGGGAGAGAGGTTCCACCAGGACATCAAGGAGGCAGAAAGAAGATACCAGGGGAGGTGGTATGAACCAATGATGGCTGACTACTGTTGGTGTTTGGAAAGAGAAGACAAACTTGATGCAGTCAGACGCTGGGGAGCCTAGCGTTCATTCCAAGCGGACATCTAGGACTGTTAATTTCCATTTATGAATTCATAAAGATACTGAATAAAAATTAAACTGTTTGCTTGTAAATCACGTTTGTCACTATAAAATGCTTTCATTGCCTCAGAGTTGTTTGTTTATGTGTTTTTGTGTAAATCAGTATTAGGCCTATATTACAATAAATGCTAAATATCTCATTGTAATTTTATACTCAATAATTATTCATTGTATATAATAATTGAAGACAATATTCAACTATTTCAAAATACAGTTGACTCTCGATAATTTGAAACTCAAGGGACCAGAGAAAAAGTTCAATTTACCGAGAGTTCAAAATAATAGGAGTTCAAGTAACCAAGAGGTAGGGAGGGAAAAATTCAAATAAACAAGAGTTTCACTTATACTTACTCATTTCTTTCACAACATTTGTACAATTATGAAATGTTCATACAGAAATGTTCATTTGAATGTTCATACAGAAATGTTCATTTTGAAAAAAAGTCCGTAATTTTCTTTTGAGTGAGCAACTTCCATCTATCATGGTCCAATGAATTTTCGATAGTGGTGAGAGCTGAGAAGAAATCGTCACTTGCGTCCGTTCTGAGGGCGTAGGAGCGTAGGGTAGTAAGAGCTGTCCTTGCCTCGCTCAATGTGACTGGAATTGGCGGTTGTTCTTCTTCGTTTTCTTCCTTGTCCTCATCCAGAGAGGCTAAATCCAACAGTTCAGCATCGGTTAGGGCACCGTGCACACCGATGTCATCGTCAACTTGAACGTAACCCTCAAACGTTAACTCTCCACCCAGGCCTACCAACAGCTAAAGCACTACCCAAAATCCACAAAACCGGTGTCCCTATTCGACCCATAATAAACTACAGACCAAGCCCCTTATATAAATTATCTCAATTTATCCAACAATTTCTTAACAAACATTATAAATTCTCATCAAATAAATCCATCAGGAACACTGTAGAATTAGTGAACAAACTAAACAGTTTCAAGCTTCAACCATATCATTCAATGCACTCCTTTGATATAGTCAACATGTATCCCAGTATAAAAACCAACTCATTATTCCCGATCATCGAAAAGAACTTGCTTGCTAACAATCAACTAAGTAAACTAGAAGTTCAAGACTTTATGACCATATTAAGATTACTAATTAACAATAACTATTTCACATTCGATAAGATCATTTACAAACAAGATGGTTTGGCTATGGGTTCGCCAGCCTCAGGAATTTTAGCAGAGATCTACCTTGATTTCCTAGAGCACACCGTCATCAACAATAACATCAAATTTGCTAATATCCAATTCTGGGCGAGGTATGTAGATGACACATTTATAATCCTAGATGAACGCTCCATCTCAAAAACCTTAATACCATTGATCATGACATTAAATTTACCTTAGAATCAGAGATAAACAACTCCATCAACTTCCTAGACCTAACAATCAATAGGCACCCCTCTTCGTTCACATATAGTATCTATAGAAAGCCCACTCAAACGGCCACTACTATAAGAAATGACTCACTACACCCCCAAACACACAAAGCGGCTACATATAATAGCTTAGTAGACCGAGCATTCAAAATTCCGATGTCAAGAAAAAACTTAAATAAAGAATTGAACACCATTCGCTCTATAGCAAAATTTAATGGATATAATGAATCCTTTATTGAAAGAATAATCAATAAATTCAGACACCGCCCAAAAACCACCCTAATAAAAGACAATACTAGCACTGCCACGTTTTCCACATTTACCTTCAATAAAGAAATCTACAACGTCACTAACATTCTTAAAAAACACAACGTTAAAATAGCCTTTCGTACTAACAATAGAAGCACAGAGATACTACACAACTCTTCATCAATAAATAAAAGTAGTCCTTTTTCTAAATCAGGTGTATATAGGTTTTCTTGCCAAGACTGCAAAAGTTCTTACCTAGGGCAAACAGGATGCAGCTTTAAAATCAGATATGCAGAACATGTCAATGCCATAAAACAACCGTTTTTCCGCGGTCGGCCTACATATAAAAGAATTTAAGCACAACTTTACTGAAATAAATCAAGATCTTGAAGTATTAGATATTCTAAACAAAGGTTCTTTCCTAGACGTCACTGAAAACCTCTATATTCATTTAGACCAATATTTCAATCCCAACCTAAACTTAAATGATATCTCAGAGAAACCAAAGATCCTATTCGACTTTCTCATTGAATTTTTCAAAAACATGAATATCCCGAAAAACAGATCTGTCTTTCACATTATGCATAATACTTTGTCACGCCACACACTTTCACCACATCACCCTCCATATTTCCCCTCCTTCCACTCATCCTCCCCTACCGCTCCTTCCCTCTCCCCTCCTAATCCAACAATGGCCGCTCCCCAGACCTAAACTATCCAACACGCCCTGCTCCTCTTCATCTCGCGCCATAGCTTTACCGCCTTATGTCCCGCAATAAACATCATAGAAACCTGCCCCCACCCTACACGTAACGCTGCAACAATACACCACAAATACTGGCACAGTCAACCTCCAAACTCTCAGAAAACGAATTCCTTAATACCAATTTTATATTCTCGTCGAGCTGAATACCAGACCTGTAAAGATTACAAGATTATTTTGTGCATCTACAGAAGGGTGGTGTTAATGAAGCTACGTAATATAGAGAGAGGCTTTCAAAGGTGATTAAATGAAGAAGTTATATCATGTTCAAGGTCATGCTTTCACGTCTCTGCACAGTATTTAAAATACAATTTACCGTTGGTCTTTATAGCTATTGCTGAGAGTGAAGGAGTTTTTCCTGTTGTGTATGTTTATCAGGAACTCAAGGGAGACTTCATTAGTTAGTCCGAACATAAAGAAAATGATGAACTCTTCTCAGAAGAACTCTTAAGGTTTCACTTTACTTTTTCCTGCCTGCTGGCTCTTCAGAAGTGTGTACGCGTGCGTTTTGTATTCAGGAATCATTCAAGGCAAATATTTCCACACTGCAGATGTGTGGTTAAGGTTATTTTTAATATGTATAACTTTTGCTTTCTCAACGATTCATTTGTTTCTACATTTGTCCCTGTTTTTATCTCCTTGCAGGATGTGTATTGTTTAATATAACGCCTTGTGTAATATAAATGTCTACATGCTAGCCTATTTCCCACATTTTGGCTGAAGATGACGCCAAACAGCGTCGAAACTAGTTCCAAATGTAAATATATGTTGTAAATAAACTATAACAATTTTGTATTGAAAAGGTGGACCCTTTTAAGTTTCCTATCTTCTCCACAGTTAGGTAGAAGTCCCCATCCCGAGTCAAAATTCGTAAATGTTGGCGGCTCTGATGACTGTTCCAAGTTTTCGGTTTGCTTAAACCCGCACTTTTTGAAGCAGTTATAAATGGTGATAGGGTTGACATTTTTCCAGACTTTATCAACCATGATTATAGCGGTCAAAACTGTTATGGTCACCTTCTCACCTTTTTCGATGCTATCCAGCAAAAGAGAAACAATTTCTCTGCGGTAGAGAGTTTTTAAATTTTGAATAATGCCTTGGTCTAATGGTTACAACCTTGATGTTGTGTTGGGTGGAAAGAAAATCAATTTTACGTGGTCTAATGGTGGTGGGTTATTATACACGGTGCAGTGGTCCAAAAACAGCAAGATCTTGCGTGTTTCCTTTTTCATGTCACTGTTAACCGAGGTCAACCATTCATTAAACAACTCTGTCATCATTCATGCTTTTTTGTTTGACCGATAAGCTGTGGGCAACGATTTTATTCCTTTGAAGCAGCGTGGTTTGGCAGATTTCCCTATAATGAGTGGTTTCAACTTTTGAGATCCGTCCATGTTACATGCTGGAAGGACAGTTATTCTTTCTTTGCTCAGTTTCCCTCCATGACACTTCAAGGGTTATGAATTTCATGTTGTTGGTCTGTATTGAACTGAGAATAACATATGAATGATAACACAGTAAAGGTTTCCACCTATCCAATAAATATACACTTCTCGTCTTTGAACGTCAGGGTGCAATCAGGAAGACATTTATAAAAAAGCCCAGTTTTGTCTGTGTTGAATATGTTCCTTGGGTTATAGCCCTTCAAAAGTTCATTTAGTTCGTCAATCCATTCGGAACAAATGGAACTATCCATGCTGGCGCTCTCTCCGCAGATCTTTTTAAATGTGAGGGAGTGTCGGTTTTTGAAATTTGAAAGCCACCCCCCTCACTTGCTGCAAATCCTTTAATCCCGAGAGACTGCGCAAAAGACTTGGCTTTTTCCTTCAACATGAAACCGCCCAGGAGAACGTTTTGTCCTCTACAATGACGAATCCACTTAAGCAAGCACTCTTCAAGATGGGGAAATTCACCCTGACGTGACCTCTTTCTACTCACACTTAAGGCACTTTCGGTGACGCGATCCTTATTTTTCAAAATCATCGACAATGTTGATGGTAAAACACCGAACTGTTTGGTGACATGTTTTTTTTATTTTTCCATCCTCCACAGCTTAAATCACACGCTTTTTTTAACTTATGGAAAGACACTTGTTCTTTCTTGAACTCATTGTGATGCTTAAAAATTACACAAATCAAATGTTAACATACTGTACCACACTTTAATGTTTGAAAGAAGACTCATGACTGCAAACTCACTCATACATCTCATTATTGATGTAAACAAACGACAGGTCTGTGCACAATAACAATACATACTGTAATCACCGACTTCAAATTATGGAGAGTAGGGAAGGCCGACTTCAAATTATAGAATGTCGGCAAGCAAGATGCCATTCCTACAACTTCAAATTACCGAGGGGACCAAATAACATTGATTTTTTCAATTTATCGAGTATTTTTCAAGGGACAAGGAGAAAACTTCAAATTATTGAGAGATTCAAATTAACGAGTGTCAAATTATCGAGAGTCGACTGTATATATAATAATACAAAGAAATATAAATATTTCCAAAAATATCAACATTTTTCAGTACTTTTTAAATGCAATATTCAGGTCTCTCTCTTAATTTGGTATACCTATTGCGAGAAAACTTGATGTGATACATAGAAACGGACAACGGATTCGTGTTCAGCGACCCAAAATTAGTTAAGATCACTTATCACACCTCTTGCCGCAAGAAAAATGTTTGAAAATGCTGGGTTGTGTTATCCAACACTAATTTCCAATAGCGATGATATTTCCTTCAATACGTAGTGGTAGTTTTCCTATTTCATGTTCCCACTGACTGTAATATTGTTTTTCATGACAGCTAAATATTAAATGCTTCGTTTCCAGCCAATGTTCTTTCATGGAGCCCATTTCAGCACTGGTTGACCAACATCTTGAAACTTTATTTATGTTCTCTTGACCCTTACCTTTGTGACACTGGTCATTTACTAGAAAATCTTGCCACTTTTTCCAAACCCCTCCCCTCAGATTGCCTTCTAGTCTCCTTTAACATCACCTCACTAAACATCATCATCCCATACACTGACAGCCAGTCCTCCTAGAATACATGACAACCCAACGCTCTGCACCTGCTTCCTACCTAGTCTACCTCACACAACACATTATACCCCACAACTTTTCAACTTTAAATTTCAATTGTTCCGCCAGATTTGATATACAATTATGGACACCAGGATGGCCTCCTCCCATGCCAACCTCTTCACGGGAAAACTTGAGGATTTCCTCGTTAATGAGTCTCCCCAGGTCCTAATCTGGGGGAGGTCCACTTATAATATTCTCCTGTGGCACCACAAAGCAAACATATTTGACTCATTCCTGCACCACCTCAACTCTATTATGGTGTCCATTACACTTGGCAGATCTTCCCCACTTACCTCAATTTCCCTGACATTGGACCACCCCCACCTCCAGGATGGCAGAATTGATACCTCTGTACACATTCAATCCACCAACCATCAGCAATATCTCCAATACAACAGTTTTCACCCATATCACATGTAACATTTCTACCACTCAGCCTTGCCATCCAGGGCAAATGAATTTCTTCAAAGTCCTAAAACCCTTGTTTTCTATGATGGCAACTTCAGGGAGGCCATTACTGTTAGGTAATTGGATGACCACCAAATTTCTGGAATAATGAACTCTTGTCCCCAGACTCCCCAGGCAACTTAACCCAGTACCCTTCAAATACATATAAATCATTCTGGTCACCATAAAATCAATAACAACAAGAAGCATTCACTCTCCTCTCATCCTCACCCCACACCCATGATCATCTTACAAAAAGCCCCACAGTCACAAAATCTTTAAAATTCCTTCTTCACCACACAAACCTCCACTCCCTTCTGGCTCTTCACTCCCCCCCTCTCTCAACACAACTGCTATAAGATTTGCCATATGTAGCCAACACCAATTTCACCCATAGCATCACTAACAAGTCTTATGCCAAACAAGGTTGTCATGACAACACTTCATCCAACATCACCTACCAGCTTCACTGCAGACTCTGCCCAGCTTTCTACATTGGCTCCACTAACAGCACTCTAGTCAAAAAAAGCATGCAGCCACTGCAGTAGCTGGAAGACCCATGGATCTTCCTGTTCCCATTCACACTCGGCACCATAAAACCACACTTAATGATTGTTTCACAGGTAAAGTCCTTCAACATTTACCCCACATCTTCCTGCTCTCTTGCCCTTAGAGATTCCAAAATTGGGCATCAAATGGTGTTCAGATCTAGGGAAGCACCCAGCCTTAACATTAGATAACCATTCCTCCTCCCCCCTATTCTCTTGTCTTGCCTATCTCCTTCCTCCCTTTACCTCAGAACAGCTTTTACTTGTCAACATCCTCCATTGACAAAGTCTGCAGCCAAAAATTTTCGACCCACATTTTCCGTTTGTGCATACTCTATCTATGCATCATTACATGGCAAGTCGCTGCTCTTTATCAGTTTCCTATATGTATATATATATTTTGCTCCTGTTAGCTTTCTTACTTGAGCATTTACTTGAGGACTGGAAAATCGTGTATATAATGATTGAAAATAAAGAAGTTGCCAGGTAAATAGTATACAATGGTAACCAAGCACAAATCACAGCATAGAAACATTTAGTGAAAACGAATATGAAGTGACAATATTTGTAAGTAAGAAGAGTCTAAGAAAGCAATGAAGATTTTATTCCAAATATATACAACTTCTTTCAAACAATATTAGAGAATAATATAACAGTCCTGGTTCAATTTGTACAGTAATATTTGGTGCCTTTATGGAAATTTGATTTAGAAACAAGTAGGGAGGTAGATGGATTTCATGCTATTAGCCTGCAATAATTGATATTCCATACTATCCTTTGAAACAGCATAAAACTTAGTTTCCCTAGTATGTTCCAGAAGGCAATATAACCAAACAAGTTTGCTGGTTCTGCAAGCTGCTATTCCAAAGAAAAGCCACTAGGAACTTTGTAGGTAGATTGTTTACATGTGCTAATGAGTTTATAAGGACAGTGTTCATAGCCTGCTTGCTTCTTATTCACAAAGTGTACTAAAATATAGTGTAATGTAATTACACTCAATCATGTTACAGAGAAGAAAGTGTTTTCTGGAAACTGCTAAAAAGAAACAAACTCTTAGTGAAAGGTAGGTTTCCAGCATTGGAAAAGCGATTCTTGTCAATTGATTTGTTGTTAGCACACACGTCACAGATCTAAGTGTACAATCCTTTTAAAATACAGAAAACTACTTCCTTAGTTTCAAATAATCATAATCTGCTGTATGCAATTATTGCTCGAAAGGTACAATACAGTACAGTGCAAATGAAGTCCGTGACAATCTTGTATTCAAATTTCACTAGTCAAATCTGGCTATTCCAAGGCTCAAGTGACATCACAGTTTTACAAAAGACCAACGGTAGAAAGAATTTAACATATAAGTAAGAGAGAAAAGGAAGGGGCACAGATATCCTTGTTCAGAATGCCCTTTAATTGAAGACTGTTTGATAAAGAGACTGGAGGTGATGAAAAAGGAGGTACATTGTCAACTGTCCTCTTACCTAGTGAAGGGAGGATAAGAAATATAGAAATACACCCTACAGGAATTGTATTTAACAGAACAAGGCAATACACGACTTAAGTAGATGATGCTGTAATACTTGGATGATTGGCGAGAGCAACGGAAGAAATTATTACACAAATCAACAGCTCAACTCAATACTGCTAAAAAGTATCAAGATATCCCTACAACCCAATTCTACGTGTCTTCATTGTAAAAACGAATAATAATAATAATAATAATAATAATAATAATAATAATAATAATAATAATAATAATAAAATAAAAGCAGCCAGTGATCAGACGAAAAACAAGGATTTTCAGGACGATAACTTGTTGAACTAAGAAATAAATGTATCTGTTCTAGTGCAACACCCATATAATAAAATTAACAAGTACATATGGGTAAACTAAAATCTGTATTTTTAAGCATAGAAATAAACATGGTAAAATCATTTGAAAATAAATGTTAATATTTATTTACATTAAATATGTTGATATCTTAAAACCATGGTACTGAGCAACCTACTGTTTGGAGTTGTTGTGTTACTGAACTGAGCCATTGAAGTACAAGAAGTGGAACATAAATAAGGCCAACCACTAAACTAGAAGGAAACAGAATTCAATAAAAGTTACAAGACATGCAACCAAGGGGCAAACACTGGTCATAAATGGCATGTATTTTGAAGAAGTTAACACTAGATAGACTGCAGTTGACCAGTACAAATGTTTTATTGCTATGGAAATCATACAGACCTTATCTTAATTCACCTACATTTAATTGCTTTTAATGCAATACAACAATGAGCGTTCCCTCAAACAATCAAACTTATAACGTATCAGGTGAGTGTTATTGAACTTTTTAGTTTACAGGAATGCCATGTAGCCATGTTGAATCCCGTGAGATTTCCATAGTTAAGCAACACTGGGCATGGTCACCACCTGGATGGGTAGCCCACATGCTCTTGACTAGGTGAGGGGCAAACAAAGGAAATGGTCACCCTACTGCTTGTAAACTCTGGCTCAGGATGCCTGATCAGGGCCTCTGGGTCAGTTGATGGCACTGATTAGGTTTGGATAAGGCACTTGGTTAGGTTAGCTTAAAGGACCACTGCCAGTCTTTAGAACCACTGGATAATTTGGAAGTTTATGGTCTCAAAACTTCACCACTTGCAACCCAAGAGAATGGGCAATAACAACAGTGTGACAGTTTTGTACCATCTGTTCCTAGCTTGCAAAGGCGAGTGTTTCATGCCACAAGTGTATTATTTCCTTATCATACAGTGTGTGTGGAGATGAATATCACAGTAGACATAAATCTATATATATAAAATAAGAATTTTGTCTGTACATTGCTCAGAATTTGAAAATAATGGTATTTCTGTATCGGTCATGTCCATAGTAACAAGAAAATGCACTTTTTACTTTTCTGTAATTTCTGTCTGTCTGTCTGTCTGTATGTATGTACACGCATCACGAGAAAACGGTTGAAGAGAATTTAATGAAAATCGGTATGTGAAGTCAGGGGATGAGCCTGTATAATCTAGGCTATAAATCATTTTACTCACGCTGAGTGAAATGGTAGTTTAGGGGAAGGCCTAAAATTGAATTCTCAACTATTTATGTTATTAGTGGTCTAATGAAAATCGGTATGTGAAGTCGGGGAATAAGTTGCTACAATCTAGGCTATCAATAATTGTATTCACGCTGAGAAAAATGGTAGTTTAGGGGAAGGCCTAAAATATAATTCTCAATTATTTTTTTTAATAGTCCTATCTTGATGAAAATCGGTATACAAAGTCGGGAAATAAGTCGCTATAGTTTAGGCTGTAAATTATTTTATTCACGCTGAGTGAAATGGTAGTTTAGGGGAAGGCCTAAAATGTAATTCTCAAATATTTCTTATTAGAGGTGTAATCGATAAATGCTACATAACTAGGGTTATATAGTATTAAATTTCCTATTATTCATGTCTTATACATTGTTACCGTACTGGCTATGATCACAAAGATATTCATGATTTTGGATTTTTGTTACTAAGTCCATATCAGCGCCGAGTAACCAGAAATGGGTAAACAGTATTTAATGAAAATCAGTATGTAAAGTCGGAGAATAAGAAACTACAGTTTATGGTATAAAATATTTTACAAATCACAGAGACGAAAGAAAACTAAATGTGAAGGCCTACAATATAGAAAGCTCATAACATTGATCAACAATAACATTACATTGATCATTGTTTGTCGTGATGTGCTTTGTGTCATATGTTGCCCTTCATCTCCGGTAGATAGGATTACTCCTGCGTACAGAGTATTTTTTATTTGATTTACGTCGCACCGACATAGAGAGGTTTTATGGCGACGATGGGATAGGAAAGGGCTAGGAGTGCCTTAGGCCTCAATTAAGGCAGGCCGAGCATTTGACTGGTGTGAAAGTGGGAAACTACGGAATACCATCATCAGCGCTGCCGACAATGGGGTTCAAATCCACTATCTCTCGGATGCAAGCTCACAGCTGCGCACCGCTAACCACACGGTCAACTCACCCAGTCGTACAGAGTGTAACAGCCTGCCTGAATATTGATGGGAAGTAGCTGGGGAGTTAGATAACTTTCTTCTTTAGCATGACATTCCCCTGGTTTATAAATTTTCTGATACTACTGGTACGTAACACACTGGATCATCATAGCATTCGGGCTATTCAATCCCTACTCTGAGGCACTGATTGGAACGAACAGTGTGCATATTTAGCGGAATAATGGCAGATGAGTGTTCATGGCAATCTGCGGCCTGGTCATTCCAGCTCTGGAACTTTGGACTATTAGATTGGCACCGCAATCTAACAGCAGCACTGTTCGTTAAAAGTGATAAAACGTGCGGCTTTCCATTTGATCGAGTATTTTATATGATAGCATTGCTTTTAATTGCTACATTCATACTTACGTTTTTGTAATGACCTATGTTGATTTCAGGTTAAGAAAACCACAAAATCAGTCTTTCTGAGAATCCCGTAGCGAAGCACGGGTACATCAGCTAGTATAAATATATAATGTTATTTTATGAAGCCTAGCTTTTGTCTTTACCACAGCACGTCAATGTTAGAAGATACAAACTGTCATGGATGATGTTGATTATGTTCCATCTGCATCCCAACCAAACTAATCATATGGGGGCGGGGAGAGAGAGAAAGATGGGGAGGGGGTTGGCAAAGCAGATCCAAGAGATTCCCTAAATCTGAAGTCAGCCACAAGTGAGGAAAACTACATCAGGTTCTTCGTCACAACTCCCTGCCATTGGAAGTGAAGAGACAGCTGCTGCTAGAACAGTGTAGAGACGAACTGAACTTTGGAATGCACCGGGAAGACTAGCTCCCCACAACATGCTGACAAACTGCAGGCAAAACGGGTCACGCTACATGCCTTAAAGTAAATGGAAGTGGCTTGGGTGGAATGTAAGTATTGATGGAAGGTGATATTCTCATGAGAATAAAATAACTGCACGGAAATTAAAATTAGGTTCATCTTATACACAAAATGCCGGCCCCGTGATGTAGGGGAAGTGTGCCTGCCTCTTACCCAGAGACCCTAGGTTCGATTCCCGGCCAGATCAGGGATTTTTACCTGCATCTGAGGGCTGGTTCGAGGTCCACTCAGCCTACGTGATTACAATTGAGGAGCTATCTGATGATGAGATGATGACCCCAGTCTAGAAAGCCAAGAAACAGTATAAGAAATCAGGTAAGGAGCCAGGCAATATAGGAGAACAGAACATTTTTAGGAATTTAGGTTCTTACTTCCAGTTTACTTATTCAGATACTGAGCACAAAAATAACATTTACATCAGAATAACATAATATTTTCTGTGATAACACCAATATCATTACACTGATGTACATTAACATTGCCACCTTGGTAAGAGAAAGAATCCAAATACTTGGCTGAAAGGTCAGCATAGTAACCTTTCAGTTCTTTATTTATTTATTTTTTTTTGCTATTGGCTTTACGTCGCACCGACACAGATAGGTCTTATGGCGACGATGGGATAGGAAAGGCCTAGGAGTTGGAAGGAAGCGGCCGTGGCCTTAATTAAGGTACAGCCCCAGCATTTGCCTGGTGTGAAAACCTTTCAGTTCATAGAGCCATAGATTTGATTAGTGTCTGGGACGGAGATTTTACTTGCATCCACTTAATTCCTCCAGCTCAGAGCTTTGGTTTATGATCATTTTAACACACTTAATTTATAAACAACACATCAAGCACTACCAACCACCACAATAACATAACTCTCTCATAATAACTCTCTCTTCACATAGGGTTAGCACCAGGAAGGGCATCCAGTTGTAAAACTGGGCTTAAGCCGCCATAGTGCCAACCACAAATAACTAGAAGAAGAAGAAGAAGAAGAAGAAGAAGAAGAAGAAGAAGAAGAAGAAGACTATGGCAAGATGTTTACTATGTTTAAAGTACTTGCCCCTCATCTTGTTTTGGAGATAAGCACTCCAACAAACACTTATATCATAGCTAACCTTAACACCTGTACCTGATCCAATATTGCTTTAGTACAACTATCTGTGGCTGGGACAAAGAATTTTGTATTTACATTTTCTTATTATTTCTCAGAACGCTTTTTATCAAGTTTAAAACACTGCAAACAGCTATCAAGGCAAGTATAGCTACCTGCACAAGCCGCTCGCTCTATAGCAGTTCATCACTCACAAGTGACCTGGATTTCTTTGCTGGCACAAACGAGAGCTACCCCAGCGAAATTCAAGCTGCTGTGTTGACGCATGTGCTTGAAGCCTCCTTGTCCTGGGAGTGGGTGTGGGTGTGGGCTCGAGATTCACAGCGTCTTACGGCGACAGGCCAGATAGCTTGGGTAAGGTGTGTTAATTGTATGTTTGTTGTATTAGTTAATACTGGAAGTGTTCAGCGCCATGCATCAGAGACTACAAGACAAATATCAGTATATTAACAGTATAGCTACTTGTACATCACCTTGTGAATAAAAATAGAGCTATTTTATGAATTCAATTGTAATTAAGGTATATATATTTTCTTTTGGATTTCGGCATGTATAAGGTTTTTGTGGTTATTCACTGATGGCACATGTAGAGGAATTTCTTTCAATACACTCAGGAAAATATTTAGGTTGCCCCGCATGAACATGAGCCAAGCGCGAAGTACAATAATTTTGTATTTTGTTGCTGTGAACCTGTGGATTTGCCTGTAATGGTGGTAGGGACTGAATTTTTGTAGTATTGTTCTTGTGAAGTTTTCGCAAATTCTGTGGCATTCTTCGTGAATATAACAGTGTTATTCATCAAGAAGAATACATTCCTACATCTGTCTTCACTGTACCTACACTCACTAAGCAAGTGAAACTGTAAAATATCGTCTAACTTTTGCTCACTCAGTTAGGTTTTCATTTTTTTTTTGGTAGTTGCTTTACGTCACATCGTCACATATAGGTCTTATGGCGATGATGGGATAGGAAAGTTCTAGGAGTGGGAAGGAAGGGGCTGTGGCCTTAAGGTACAGCCCCAGCATTTGCTTGGTGTGAAAATGGAAAACCATCTTCAGAGCTGCCGACAGTGGGGTTCGAAGCCACTATCTCCCGGATGCAAGCTCACAGCTGTGCGCCCCTAACCACATGGGCAACTCGCCCGGTAATTTCAAGTAAAGAAAAAAACAAAAACAAAAAAAAAAAAAAAAAAAAAAACAAAGAAGTCCCAGTATATTTCTGTGAAAACCATGACAGTGCGATTAAGATGAGTCACCAGGTGAAACTGTAAGTACAATGTTTAAAATCTGCTGTAGCTTATGTTATGATGCTGCCGTGAATACCAATTTAGAAATGGTAATGTGGTGGGGCTGTAATTTTTTTTGCAGCTGGGGTAACAAATGTGTTCACCACATGCCACTGACAACTATACAGTGTTGAATACATGTTCGAGAACATAGATCAAATAATTAGTGCCAATGTTATTTCCACGACGTAAACTATAATTAATGTTTAAGACGATCACAGCTGCAAATAACACAACCTTACGTTTGGAAAGGAAGTGATTTTAAGACTACGAACAGATTCTATATTCGCCTGTCACCCGCCACTGCTCTCTGTAAATCAAGTTATTAAATTGCAGATCATTCCTGTTGTGAAGCCAAGTTGCCAGGAAACAGGATAATTTCCAGGCTTGAACACTTTTCAGTTTTTATTCCTGCTTTGTACCATTTGCACTGGATGTGATATGGCCACATATCTACTTGTTCCAAGAAATGAATTTTTATTTGGTCCTGAAAAGGACCACTTTTATCAGATATTATGTAGGCAGGTTGGACTATGACATGATGGTCTTCAGGTAGGATGCAGAATATCCTGCATATTCGGTGCAGCAAGTACTCAAAATGTTTACCACCCTGGTTTATACAGAATTCAGCACAACGTTGTGAAGATATTCTTGCTCCCAGTAACATACCTTGGCATGCCTCAGTGATCAGTTGCCTAAGATGACCAGTATTTTCAGGTTTCTGTGCATACAATACCTTCTTTAAGTGGGCCACAGGAAGAAGTCAAGTGTCATAAGATCGAGAGATCTGGCAATCCAGGGAACAAGACCTCCCCTTCCTGTCCATTTGTTAGGACATGAAACACGAAGATGGTTCCGGACGACTACTGATACGAGAGGTGGGGCCCCATTCTGTTGAAACCACATTTGTAATTGGTTGAGCAGAGGCAAGTTCTCCAGCAACTCTGCGAGTTCATTTTGAAAAAAATGAAGGAAACATGCTCTCGTTAGAAGGCCATTGAAGAAATACGGTCGGATTAGGTAGTCGCCCAAGATCCCACACCAGATATTTACTCCCCAATGCACTACCAAATGGGGATACTCCGTGCTCCAGTAGTGCATACTGTGCCAATTCATAGTGCCATCATGAAACCATGAAAAAAGTACTCTTCACAAAAAGGCTGCATCAGTGGTCACACTCCACAATGCCTATTGAAAAAAACGTTACTCAAGCATCTAAATCACATCTGTGGAGCCGCTGGTGGAACTGCAGATGGTACGGGTGAAATTTATTTATATACAATATTCGTTTAACAGACAACCGGCTGATGTTGGTCTGTCATATAAGTGTCCGTGCACTAATATGAGGATTATTCCAGACAGTGTCCAAAACAGCCTCTTCATTTGAATCAGATGTTATAGGAGCATCTCTAACAGGAGTACAAGTGTCCCAGCTGATTGCAATCATCGTTCAAGGTTTCAGAATGTACTGGTAGTCTGTAGTCTTGTGGGTGTTCTACCTAATGCATTTTGACTTGTCTCTCCACAAATTAGCAACACATCAATGTACCTGTCTCTGGAATAAATACATACATACATACATACATACATACATACATACATACATACATGAAGCAGTGCTGTGATATGACCTGGTAGGCATTGATAAACAATGTGTCCCCATTACAATGGGGCACACCCTGTCATTCAAAAGTTAAAAATAAAAAAGGTTGGATTCAAACACTCCAGAGAGCAATAAATCACACGTTTGTACAATGGTCCATAGGATTGGGCGGGGAAATTGTGCATAGTTGTTTACCTTTGCTATTTCCATGGCTCATTTACACTGCTGACACACAGGCAGGATGCAGAACAATATCAACGTTAAGGAGAAATTTAATGTTGGCTAGGTTCCAGAAAACTAAATAATAAGGGGTGGGTGGGCTACCGAGTATAAGGTGGTATTTTACACCAATACACAATTTTAATTGTTTGGGTCAAGGAGTGGAACAGAAGTGTGTCCCCGTTATGCTGTGTACTACCTCAGCATTTTCCTGGTGCTGAAGTAGAAATCCATGGAAATTCACTCCTAAGATGGCTAAAAGCAATTCAGACTCATTCTTCTCAGTACCGACATTAGTGCTTTTAAATGGAATATTATTAGAAAAATATCTTCAAGATCACTTTAGAGCTTAGCTTATTACCTTAATGATACTCTCGTCAAAAAAAGTTATAATTAATTTACAGTTGAATGATCAAAATAATGTTAATAAAGGTTTTACATAACTAATTCAAGTATGAATGCACTTATCTGTATTAACATGCCTAGTATTCTACAAAGTATGTTATCATGCCAGTAGAATTAATTTTGTATATGAGGAAGGCCCCTGTCCGATTTTGTAACACTACACAGATGAAATACCTTCATACAATGTGCTAGCATCATCATCAAGTCGTGAACAGATTTTTGAATCCATACAGCAGCAAAATAAACACCTACCTCATTCCTCCCATCCAAAGAGATATACTCAAAGTAAGAAAAAAAAAAAAAAAAAAAAAAAAAAAAAAAAAAAAAATGAAAGCTGTCTTGACTAAAGAGTAATGGAAAGGAACAAACAATAGACAAACAATAGACAAACAATTGACAAACCAAATCATATCGATGGCTTTCTTTTCAAACCTTGTATATCCCAATTCTCTTCCCACCAATTATATTCCTTCAGACTGGTCATGCCTCCCAGCCACATATTTATATGCAGCCCATCAGAACATTTCTCCTTGTGTCCATTTTTGTACACTATTGTGTAAAGGAAAATGGGCCTTACTGTACCATACTACAGGAATGTCATTTCCATAGCGAATTTACACACTCCCACAATGTATTTAAGGTTCGTTTTCCTTTACACATTATCATAGGAAAACAAACACAACGAACATTGTTCTGATTGACTGCATATCCATATGTGGCTGGGAGGTGTAACCAGTGTTAAGGAAGATAATGGGTAGGAAGAGGAATGGGATATACAAGGTTTTAAAAGAAAGCTGTCGATATATGGAAAGATGGGAAAATAAATAAGAACAATTTACAATTTTTCTTTACGTTACACTGACACAGATAGGTCTTACGGCGACAACGGGAAAAGAAAGGGCTAGGAGTGGGAAGGAAGTGGCCATGGCCTTAATTAAGATACAGCTCCAGCATCTGCCTGGTGTGAAAATTGGAAACCACAGAAAACCATCTTCAGGACTGCCGAAAGTGGGGTTCGAACCCACCACTGCATGGCCAACTCACTCGGTATGAATAGGAACACATAATAGGATAAACCTAAGAGCATGTCGGCACCAGAAGAGGGGGCGACAGAAAGTGGAGAAAAGGACAAACATGAAACCACAAAAGGACGATCTCCATATCTTCATACACTGTATTTTTTTAAATAGATTGGCACTCCTCCTTTTTAATCCCAGTTTTTCTACATCCATTTCTTCTCAGCCTTTGACAAACTCGTTTCTGCTTCCAAGCTTCAACACTCTTGATGAGATGTTGATTCCCATAGGGAACTTAAAATATTTGTCCTGAATGAGTAAATTTTTAATAATAATAAAATAATAAATTTACTCATTCAGGACAAATATTTTATATTATAAATTTACTCATTCAGGACAAATATTTTAAGTTCCATATGGGAATCAACATCTACATCATCTGATGGCCAGGCAGGCATCAATTTTTGGAAATGAGACATAGCCTACTGCCTAGTTACGAGCATGTTATTGCCATAGGTGACTTCAACATTAACCTACTTACTAAAACGCACAAAACTAAACAATTTATTGACATGTTTTCTTCCTGTGATATGACCATCCTCCATTTAGAGCCTACTAATCACATTTACACAGAAAAATACGAAACACACACGCTCATTGACCACATAGTGACAAATAACCCAAACAAAGTTATAACTCATGGCCAGTTACCAGTCCCAGCCATCTCCACTCATGACCTTATCTACCTATCCTACTCCCTTCGAATGCCAAAATATAAACCTAAGTATGTTATTTACAGAAACACAAAAGACATGGATATGGACGAGTTAAGACATGACGCTTACAATCTACCCTGGAATGACATACTCTTATTGGACGATATAGACGCGAAAGTAGACAAGTTTAACTCCCTTGTAATCACTCTGTACGATAAACACGCCCCTAAGCGACAGATAAAAGTTACTCGCCCACCTTGTCCCTGGCTAAATAATGAAATTAAAAACATGATGGCCCACCGCGATGCACTTTACCGCCGCTTTAAACGAACTCGTGACCAAAGTGACTTCGAAAATTATCGGGTCCTTAGAAATAGAGTTAAACAGTTTGTTAGAAACCGTAAATTTACTTACTTGCAAAACATGACTGCAAACATGAATTCTGGCAGTGCTTGGAACACGCTTCGTTCCCTAGGCATAGGGAAACCTCAGCAACAACCTCATGTGCCTGACATACCACTCGATAAGTTAAATGAATTTTTTACTGAAGAAAGAACACCACCTAATGTACTAAATTCCCCAAACTCAGTACCCGACTCCGTTATGAACCCTGTACCTGACCAAGAACATTTTACATTTCGCCCCGTTACTGCTAATAAAGTTAAAAAGGTATTATATTCTATCAAATCAAAAGCCAGAGGAGTGGATGATATCCCTATAACTTTCTTACACAACATTATTGGTGCTGTTTTACCCATTATTACCCACATTTTGAACTACTGCCTTAAAAATGGAACCTTTCCTTCACTATGGAAACTAGCCAATGTTATCCCTGTGCCTAAGAAGCCTGACCCCTCCCTACCATCCGACTACAGACTAATTTCTATCTTACCTGCGATTTCCAAAGCACTCGAGCGTCTGGTTCATGAGCAGGTGTTGGAATACCTAAACAACCATTCTCTGCTAGACCAATTGCAATCTGGCTTCAAGAAGGGACACAGCACAGCAACTGCCCTGCTTAAAGTGACTGATGACATACGACACGCAATGGACCAAAGACTGCTGACAGTACTTACTCTCCTCGATTTCAGTAGCGCATTTGATACTATAAACATCCAGACTCTACTAAATAAGATGCAATCTTACTACTTCGATCAACGAACTATTAATTTCTTTTCATCGTACCTCAAAAATCGCGCGCAACGAATCATAACCCTTGATCAAACCTCTCACTGGCTAACCAGGAAGGAAGGCACGCCGCAGGGTAGTGTTTTAGGCCCATTGCTCTTTATTTTGTACATAAACGACATTTCATTTAATTTAAAGAATTGTAGCTACCATCTTTATGCGGACGATTTACAAATTTATTGTCACTGTAAGACCTCTGACTTGCCTCATGCCATAACAGGCATCAATGCTGACCTTCAGCGACTTTATGCTTACTCCTTGAAAAATTCCCTCCTTCTTAACCCCTCCAAGACACAAGCAATCATTATTGGCTCTCAAAAATTGTTGGCCGCACTACGGTACGAAACTATTCCTCCAATTATACTGAATGGTAGAGTTATTCCATTCAGCCAAACTGTGAGAAATCTTGGAGTGACAATGAACGAAACATTAAATTGGACTGAATATATTAAGAATGTGTGTAAAAAAATATTTTCGATACTCCATTCGGTTAAAAGAAACAGCGATATTCTACCTTGTAATGTGAGAGTCAAACTCATGCAAACGCTAGTGCTTCCCGTCCTCGACTACTGTGACGTCATTCTGGTAGACGCAACAAAAGAGCAGACTTTGAAACTTCAGCGAGCGCTTAATTCTTGCCTTAGATTTATATACAGTCTGAGTTATGATACGCATGTCACCCCATACTATCACACTATTTCATGGCTGAAACCTGACAAACGACGAACGTATCACATACTGATACAGATATACAGACTGCTCTCTGAAGACAAACCACTATACATTTCTTCCCAGCTTAAGTATTTGTCCTCCTTTCACAGCAGTAATACCCGCTCTGGCTCCTCCCTTTCTATTCCTGTCCACCGATCCTCTATGTACAACAATTCCTTTGTTGTGGCGGGTTCTAGACTTTGGAATTCCCTGCCAGTCAGTGTCAGAAATTCCACCTCATTACCTAAATTCAAGTCTGCTTGCCGAGACTACCTGCTAAATGCAGCTGACTAACTTGTATGACTGGAAGATCGAATGAATGTGAGTTAGAAAAGTGTAATGTATTTTTGTGTAGGTGTAGGTTATTATTTACTGTATAATATGATGTACTCAGACTGTATTCACTACAGTGGTTAAGTGTAAGAGAGGGCCAAGAGCCCTAACTTCGCCACCTACAAAGGCATAATAAATAAATAAATAAATAAATAAATAGCTCTCATAGTGCACTGGCACTGCTGGTGGCTTCAAGTAGCCTATGCAGTGGCCTCCACGGTATGCACTAGCCTTGCGTCTCGGGAGGTGTGCTAAGTCCCAACTGACGAGCCCAACTTAGCACCCGAGGGCGAAACGCAGGCAACCAACAATGAGTTAGCTGGAAAATTTACAATGTCCAATAACGGGCCATTATATTGGTATTACTCTTGAAGAGGTCGGATGGATTTAAAAAAAAACCAAACAAACTCAAACTTAGCGCTATAAAAGAACAAGGGTTGAGATGAAGCTCCTGATGTAGCTGGGAAGCAGAAAGAAGCTTTCAGTGGCTGACAAGAAATGAATAAGAGCTGGGTTTTGTGAGGAGAGAGCCTATCTATTTCATAATAATAATGTTATTGGTTTTACATCCCAATGAAATTGAAGATACCATGTATGAATTTGTGGAAATTGTCCTTGTACATTTGTGCTTTCATATTTGTCCTTGTTTTCCCTTTCTGTTGCACCCTCTTCTAATGCTGACCTGTTACTGTGTTCATCCTATTGTGTGTTCCCATTCATGTTCCCATCTTTCTATATGATATGACTCATCTTGACTGACTGTTACTAACTAGACTTTGGATTTATATGCTGTAGAAATCACCAATATAAGCATGCAACTATGCTGCAAAAAGTGGTGAAATATGTGCTTAAGTATGCACTTATTTTCATGCTATTGAACACTTTTATGAAAGATTTCCTTACTAGACTCACATGATTCATTCACACCAATACATAAAATCATGATCATGAATAAACAACTGAATGACAAACAAACCATTGTAATCTACTTACAGCTGCGGCTGTTTCACTAGTGCATAGTTTGCAAGACATATCAGTCCTTCTCAATCTATCAGTGTTCACTGTCAAAACATATGCACACGTCTCTTAAGACATGATCAATCACAATTTGTATGGGTGTAAGAAAACAGTGTACAAAAACAAACTTGAAGAATTACACTTCAATACACATTCCTCTTTCATTTTACACTGCACACCCTACTTTTCCTTTCCATAATTTGCTCTGCAGTACACTACAACAATCTTCTCCAAGTTTTCTGGTGTAAATCTGTGGCTTTTGTCTCTTAAAATGAGCTTAAATGCAGAGAATAAATGATCTCTCTACTTCTATGGATGTGACAGGACAGTACTTTAATTCAGGAGCAACAGTAGGTGTTAAACATTCTGATAGATCCACATTATCAGTACCAGCAAAATATTTGTTTATAGCTACCATGATGTCATAGTTCGGATTTCGTCACAATATTTTGCTTGCAAACGAAGTCTGATGTTTCCTGGGATACCTTCCAGTTCACGCTCCACTTTCTCGATAATCTCCAGCAAATCACTAAGATGCAACTCACGTGTTTCTAGCTTCTTGATTTTCCTTGAAATCCCATCACAGCTGTAATGTTCATTTAGGAAGGGCACTCATTCCGAAAGAGTTCAAGATATGAATTATTTTATATTTACCTGAAGACTGCTTGTTAAAATATGCACAATACATCCTAAATTTGAAATGTGTGCATTAATCTGAAAAATATATATATATATTGTCTACTAAACATAATAATTTGTCTAAGTTCACCCTCAAACGCACTTTCTTGCTGGTTTTTGAGGTCTACATATTGGCAAACAAAATATGCATTTGCATACAAATCCGATGTCTAGTTATGACTAGGTTCCTGTATGTCAAATGCTAAAAACGAATCTCCTAACAAGGTGATTTCTATCAGAAATATTTCATTGTTCTGAGAACATTCCCAGAGTAGACAAAAATTTCTCCATCTCTGATGACAGTCAATAGTCAACAACTAACAATGAACTATCAAAATAGTACAGGTATAATTTCCACACAAAGCCAGAAGGAATCGGCACCAAAGTCAAATGATACCTGTGAATGATTTGCACAAGAGGAACCCATGAAAACAAGCAACAAGCTTCTCAAAAGTAATACCAGAGTGAACAGATGGATAAAAAGAAGTACTGTGGAATACATCTAGGCTCAGGGTGAGCTCTTATGAAGGTGCTTAACAGCAACAGGACCAATTTAACATTTCGTTATCACTGAAGACTGCCAGCCACTGTTGACTGAACCTCTCCTTGCTTTACTACATTCCTTCTTCCTCATCATCAAAAAGATATATAATGAAAGAAAGTATAATGACCATGGGAAACTACCTTGAGAAACAAATCCTCAGTTAAGAAAGCTAACAAAAATGAAAAAAAAAAAAAAGCATAAAAAGCAATTTTTCAGCTACAGGCTTTGTCAATGAAGGCCAGAGTAAGAATAGTAGAGTTTTTTGTTGATAAGTATATGCTGCAGTGAGGTAAAAAAAAGTGGGGGAGGGAATAAGCAAGAAAAGAGAATACAAAACAGGAGCAGTTATTTGCAGCCAACAATTTTGGATTCTTGTTTCTATTACGTGTACTCCATACAAGTAAGCTTACAATGTAAGTAACTCCTCTCTATCTGTTTCCTGTACATATCTATCTTGGGAAACTGCAAGTTAATAAGAGAACATTGAAAAGCTTCCAGCATTCATAGCTTTTGTACAGAATAACTTGCCCATTGCAGGGAAGAAAGTTCATATTGTAAAGTATCTTCCAAATGCGAGAACCACCTTTGAGAAACACATCTACTCTAAACATACTGTAAATGACTTGATAGTCTAAATTCCACTTTTTTTTTTCCTAGTGGCTTTACATCGCACCAACACAGGTAGGTCTTATGGCGACGATGGGATAGGAAAGGGCGAGGAGTTGGAAGGAAGCAGCCGTGGCCTTAATTAAGGTACAGCCCCAGCATTTGCTTGGTGTGAAAATGGAAAACCATCTTCAGGGCTGCTGACAGTGGAATTCGAACCCACTATCTCCTGGATGCAAGCTCACAGCTGCGTGCCCCTCACCACACGGTCAACTCGCCTAGTAATTCCACCTCTTCCTTCAATGAAATGTGGAACAATCTACAAAATAATACTGTTTTAAATCTGGAAAAGAATGGGTCAAATATTTTTGGACACGCAACTAACTTCAAAGCTACATTAAACGAGATCTCAAATTACAGAAGAATATTCAGTTGAAAGTTCAAGAAAAGCCAATCTTTGGAGTCCTTACACAATTTAGGACATATAACCTTCTTGTGAAATAATTCCTTAAAAGCACAATATTACCAAAGAAAGTAGAGACCATTATAAGAAGAAAATTGGAAGATAAATCCTCTTTAATAAGAATGAATAACCATTAAAGATGATATGAAAAAGAAAAATGGATTTAATATGCTACACAATTATAAAAGGATATTCAATTAACATAGGAACATCTGAACTATGTGTGTAAGTAAGATATTAAAATATAACATTAAACCAACACATACAGTATATAAACAATGGAAATAACACAAAGCACATTACACTTTGTTGTATGAGACATACTTTCTTAACTACACAGAAACTGAAGGAACGAGATTTATACAGCCAATATGCTGGACTGTTCCACACATATCAGGGATGTACATGACAATAGATAATGTCCTCATTCTCAAATTTAGACTTATTAGAAACTTCCACGCAGATGACTGACTAGAAGGCATCCTTTAACTTCCAAGAAAGTCGCTTCATTTTGTGATTAAAATCAGTATGATTCATTTTATTAACTAAGTGGCAATTCTCATCGAGAAGGCAGACAAAAGTAACTTTTATTCTGTACTACTTTGAGCAATGAAATATATCTTGTGGAACAATGAGTAAGTATGTCTGAGCTGAATCCATTGTGAAGCATTGACGAGTACACTTCAAACAAGAGAGAATAAAGGTAGAGGAAGATAGCACATATTTGAAACATCAGTTTTATCTTTATCGTCATCCACTTTCTCTGCTCTTATCAATAATGACAATTGTTAAGTACAGCACAACTGTTGGAAGTTGATTACTTGCTCATATGGTAATCAGAATAACACAGCTGGACAGTGTACTTGACTACTACCCTGTTTTTGAAGATAACATTGTCAACTTTTGTCGGAAAGGTTCAAGTACAGCTAAGGTGATGCCTAGTAAGAAAATTAACATGCCTGAAAACTAAAACAGACATTAACAGTTGTACAATTCAATACATCAACAAAATGATTGATGTCCAAAAGATTTATCCTCTCCCAGAAAGCTCCAAAGATATCCAGGCAACATTATGCCTTGTACTCAGCTCATTGAAAATCGAACTTACAACAGCAAGAAAGCAAAAGAAGATAGTTTCTCTTAAAAAGAGCAAATTACTGATGGTGGGCACAAGCCACAAGAAGGTAAGATATTGACAAAAGTGCAAGATGATGAAAGGCACTTTCTTTTGCAACAAATCAATTGTTTTGATAACAACAGTGCTTTTGTTATTCCTCAGCACTTTTTCACAAGATTTTCATTCAAAGACATATTGATGAGAACTGTTTAGAGTGATTTCACTTTGCTTCATAGACAGAGTAAGATGTGGCATTTCCTGAATGATTCATTCATTAGAGCAACGTTTCACATGTTGCAATGATACATTTACATCCTGATGTGGAAGCAGTTTGCCCATAAGAGTTCTATAAAACATACTGCAAGCAGAAAGGTAACATCTATCAGCAGCTTTAAAATTTCTGGAGAAATGTTATCTAGAATAAAGAACTTAACGGTATGAACAACTGTTTCTTTGATTTCTACTTCGCTCTGAATAAAATTATAATTATGATTATAAATAATGGTATTCATACAAAAAAAGTTGTAGATGTTTTATTAATACAGTCAAAGTCATTTAAGTGGCAGATACTCTAGACAAATCTCACTTGATTTCAATCTAATTTATCTATACTAATGACTACACCAATATAATCCAATAAATCAATATTAATATGACTTGTTAAGTTAGAAAACTCAAAGAAAGAACTTACATATTTCCCCTAAGTCTTCTTGTATCATCTACATATAACACAGGAACTACTTCACCAAAAAATCTGTTCTGCCCTTGAATAAAATAGCTGACACAAAAATAACTTCAGATATCAGGTACTGACCAAATAGCAGGCATTACATATGAATAATGAAAACCATACCAATTTTTTGGCTTTCAGGACTAAGTGAAACATAATTTCATAAACTATAAAAATAAGTTGGTTTATGAATGAAAACTCTTATAAAATATGACATTCCTCACTTTGAAAAAGTCCCTCCCAAAATATAGCATTCTTGACATTACAATATTGCATTCAGTGAGGTTAAAAGTTACTTTGAATTGTAGTTTCTAAAAAAAAAAAATTACAATTTTTGACATTTTCCAGAAGATTTGGATAAATGTCATAGTTTTGAGTCAACCACAGAAGATATGTTCTCATTTTATAAACTAGATAAACACTAAGCATCAAATTGTGACAGCAAAGCAGAAGATCAGACCAATATGCCAACAAAATTTGCAAACACTAGTAAATATTTCACTAGAATTTCGAGCAACTACAAAAGAAATGAAGCAGGTACCATAGTCAAATATTTTTTTAAAAATTACATATTCTACCTACATTAATACTTTCAGCATGAGAATACAAAAGGAATATATTATATTCCCCCCCCCCCTGCCTACAAATATCCACTAATATAAAAATTTTGTAACCCCACTTCCCTCTTTATGATAATCTGGAATTTTCTTCTGAATATATTTTCACATGCAAGGTCAAACATTCTAAGCATATTCTTTGGAAGTCTTATTTTGTAGATAAATCAAGAGGTAACAAAATAGTTTATTTCATCAACTTTATTAACAAAACTCCATGTTCTCATAACAAACCTTCACTAGGCAGTCTTCCGAGTACAATTATGTAATGAAAAAGAAGCACAGAAATACATGATAATTTCCCTCCACATCTTCCTTCTCTTTCATGATTTAATAATACGCATTCAAAGACTAGAAATATATAAAGGATTTATGTGGCTGCGCCATGATGTCCTGCCTTTAGTAAAAATGCAATAGAGGGTTTAATGTCAATTAGCTTGTTTCTGGTTGCCAACTAAACATAGTTAAAAGTAATACCTCAAAAACTGAGCACTTTCACTGAGAAGCGATAATAACCAATCAGGAACTAGCACTGTATATGCCACAAGGGCACTAGTCAACAGAACAGTGTTTCACATTGTAGTTCCAGCAAGTGATTATGGCACTGGTACACAAAATACACATACGGCATACAAAAATGGTTTTCATGATAAACCCTCAGTTTGCACATAATCATATAGAAATCTACAAATAGTACATATTGGTTCAAGAGAAATGTTTGTCGACTGATTTGGAAAAACAATGATTTCAATTCTGAATGAAATAATCATAATGAAACATTACATAAAAAGCATAGCCAACACTATACTAGCACCAAGAATGTTCAACAATTGCTTACAGTCTTAAAAATACCATAACACTAAATAGTAGATTTAATATTTTAAAATTATAGCAGTATCTTTCCATATAAAGTAAAACTTTACTCTAAAGGTACAGATCATACATTTAACAAATGTATATTATGTGACATATTACCATAAAATATGGGAAGAGTGCCGAAGTTTAAGATGGAACTAGTACTAGTAACGGTAAATAATAATAATAATAATAATAATAATAATAATAATAATAATAATAATAATAATAATAATAATAATAATAATAATTCCACAATTATAACAGTCATATCTATAAGCAATTGTTAAAATGTAACATTTAATATAAACACAGATATCAGCTGTATTATTTATTAAATAATCTAAGTATTAATTGCATTTTAAACACTTGTTATCCTTTAATGGCATTATTTCTTGTAGTTTCCATTATCAGTCTGCTGAAATCAGCTCATCAGTTTCTTCAGGCTGCAAGTTCTTCTAATCCTTCAGTTTGCAATCATTTCATAGATGATCACTTGTATTACTAAAGAAAGGAAAAAACAATTTACTGACAGAATTCTCAGAAGTTCAAAGTTTCCACAACTCTTGTTAATTCCACACTCTGGTTTTAGTAGAGCAAACAGGATACAGAGCATGCACATGCAGAACATCAAACTGCTACAACATGTGTATCACTAGACCACAACAATGAAGGAAGATAAGTGCTTTTCACATTTAGACTGCTTACATACCATCAAAATTCATGGCACAGTATTTCCAGCAGTGATGAGCAGGCTTCTTAGTTACAATCCATTATTCAAGATCTTATCATAAATCATATCACTTGGTCTAACTTATTTATTAAAGTATGGTCCATATCACTGGAATTTCAATATCCACTTCTGTTGGAAATATGACCATGTTACTCCACGTTTACAGAAAAACTCTTAATTCAATTGTGTCTGGTTAATTATGCTTTATCTGCGGTTTCTTCTGATTTCTCGCAAGTTGCCAATGTGTCACAATGAATTAGTTCACAGGTCAGTGGCACGTTTTGATTCTGTCTTCTTCTAGTCAATGACACACTATTTAGTTTAATTTGATTGTTTAAGAACTAGCACCTCTCTATTGGTACAAGTCTTTGAAAGAACTACATTACCATCATGAAGTATACATCTATATTGCACTTTTCTTCATTCTGGATATTTACTGATATGCCAAGTAAGGTTTTAAGGCTGTTGAAGAAGTCCACACATCACAACAATTTATCGGATAAGAAGGCAACCTCTTGCTGCAAAGCATAGCCAATATCCGTTAAAGAGAGCATACAAGTTCATAAAACATACGTTATTTTGATGTGTTCCATATTCATGTTGCCACTAACTTGCACGTATGTCATTAAAAATAAAATGTCTGAAATACCATGAAGGTTTAAGAAGTGTAAATTAACTTGGTTTATAGCTTTCATTAAATTTAGCACAGCATGAAAACAACTCGTCACCACACAATTTCTTTGGATGTCATCTTTAATGTCAATAATTTTTCCTTAATTTGAAGTTACTGTGTACTCCATTTTTGTGGGCTACTATGAACCCTCCTACAATATTAATTGGTTCTAATTGATGTTAAGCACCAGTCCTTCACGTATAGCATCATAGCTTTGACTTGTTCTTCAAAAGATACCACATACTGAATCTATAAAGGAAAGAAAGAATTAACTCAAACTATTATTTCCTTTCATGTATCTTCTTCATTTCCCTTTATTTTTGCACAGCAACAGTTTAGTTAATTGTTTGTAGTAAAAAAAAAATCTTGGTAGTCTCCTGTAGGGGTGTGTGACTGACCTACATATTTGTACAGTCAATGAATAGGAAGCCTGCTTCACAGCATCCAACCATTTACTTTCAGACACATGACCAGAAAGTTTTCTTTAGCAATATACATAGCTACTTTTATGTGATATTAGCAATTATCAATAGGCAGCAAAATGACAAAACGATTTGGACATTACTGTAATCCAAAATTAAGGAGATAAGCAAGTTGTTGTAATGTATGACACCTTATAAAACACAGTTCATTAATAAAATTAACAGCTAAATGGCTATTAATAGGCACAGGTACACATTAAATGTTTCATCAAATCTTACAGTACAATGAGAAATAGTGAGGGAAAGTGTCGACATAAACACATACTAGTGGCCTGTCACATTAATAGCGGCGAACTTATTTCTTGTCTCTCTGCTTTGGCATGTACTGAAATGGCGTATGGCTTTTAGTGCCAGGAGTGTCTGAGGACAAGTTCGGCTCGCCAGATGCAGGTCTTTTGATTTGACGTCCGTAGGCGACCTACGTGTCCTGATGACGATGAAATGTTGATGAAGACAACACATACACCCAGTCCCCGTGTCAACGGAATTACAAGTGATAAAAATCATTGTTATCCGTATTGAAGATACTGAATGTAGGATGCTAAAAGGTTTGTTTTGTCACCTATTCAATACATATAAATTTTACAATTTAGGAATTTATTATTGATTCCACTTGAGACATGTTTCGCCCTTCATTGAGGTCATCATCAGTCAAATTTATCTCCTCAAGGCAAAAATCAGGTACCTGGTTAGTAGTTAACATGCACAAATTAATACATATTATTAATACACATTACAAAAATTAAGTAAGAGAAACAGTTGTACACTAGTGATGGTTGAACATATAGGTTTATAGAATAAGAAGTCAGCACCAATGCATAAAATTAAAATAGTAGAGTTCGGCAGTGGTGATCTGGAGAACAGTTGACGCAATCATAGGAAAATATAAAGTTTTAAAAATATTTACATTATAACAATCAAGGGAGAAAGGGTGTAGTGCTCGGCGTCAATGTTTGTAACCAAAAATTAATGTCAATGGTTGGTAACTATACAGTATTTACATTGTCCAATTGAACAGTTGAGAATTTTACAATTTATATACATATTTACACAAGAGCAGCTTGGTGAGCAAGGATATAAAAAAAATCTAGCACCAAGTGCGTCCTGTTGTTTTAAAGGTTTGCACTCTGCAAATTTCTGAAATGTCAATGCTACATTCTTCTTCCAACCTTTAAACAACAGGACACACTTGGTACTAGATTTTTTTATATTCTTGCTCACCAAGCTGCTCTTGTGTAAATATGTATATAAATTGTAAAATTCTCAACTGTTCAATTGGACAATGTAAATACTGTATAGTTACCAACCATTGACATTAATTTTTGGTTACAAACATTGACACCGAGCAGTACACCCTTTCTCCCTTGATTGTTATAATGTAAATATTTTCAAAACTTTATATTTTCCTATGATTGTGTCAACTGTTCTCCAGAGCACCACTGCCGAACTCTACTATTTTAATTTTACGCATTGGTGCTGACTTCTTATTCTATAAACCTATATGTTCAACCATCACTATTGTACAACTGTTTCTCTTACTTAATTTTTGTAATATGTATTAATTTGTGCATGTCAACTACTAACCAGGTACCTGATTTTTGCCTTGAGGAGATAAATTTGACTGATGATGCCCTCAATGAAGGGCGAAACATGTCTCAAGTGGAATCAATAATAAATTCCTAAATTGTAAAATTTATATGTATTGAATAGGTGACAAAACAAACCTTTTAGCATCAACGGAATTAACCAATTAGGTTAAAATTCCCGACCCTGCCAGGAATTGAACCCGGGACCCCTGTGACCAAAGGCCAGCACGCTAACCATTTAGCCATGGAGCCGGACTTGGCATGTACTGAAAATGCAGGATAACAGAGCACCAATAGATCTATACAACAGATATCTTAATGGGAAAAGAACTTCAAGAAGACCCCGAAGCACCTGGAAGAAGGAGATCAACAAGGTATGCCGGACCCTCCAAAATGATAACTGGGAAGAGCGGGCTCAAGACCGAAAAGGATGAAAGAGGATTGTGAGATTGGCACGGGTAAATCACTTTGGAGAGGGGGGGAGAAGGACTGAAAGAGGGGTTGAATTATTTTTATTAGGATACTGACATCTCAAAATCGGAAGATATTACAGATGTGAAAATTGGTATTTGGAATCTCCTTTAAAAATGAAGAAACCCATATTTTTTGTTTTCGTAAAATCCAATTAAGGGGGGGTGTAAAAAGGACTGAAATAGGGTTGAATTCTTTTTATGAGGATACTTATATCTCAAAAACTGAAGATGTTACAGAAATGAAAATTTGTATTTGGAATCTTCTTTAAAAATAAACACACATTCTTTTGTTTTCGGAAATTCCAATTAAGGTTGGGTAAATGAATTGAAATCTGAGTTTAATTCTTTGTATGAGGATACTTATATCACAAAAATGAAGGATGTTACGGATGTGAAAATTGTTGTTTGGAATCTCCTTTAAAAATAAACACATTTTTTGTTGGGAGGGGTGAGGGAATCAACTTAAGGGGGGTGTAAAAGGATCTGAATTCTTTTTATGAGGATACAAGTAAGAAGTGGACTTAAAATAGTACACTGCTAAGGGGTTTTGACTGGGGGATGAGGAATGACAAAATTATACGTTTATATGAAGCCGTTTGAATTACTAACTTAAAATGCCAAATTATATCCTAGGTGTTAAATAACAGAAGGTTTGAAACAAATTTAACCCCTCAGAGAGTTAAATGGGGGTTAAGATCCAAAAACATAATTCCTTCCTCCGAAACGGTTTAACGTACGAAGACAAAATTCCAAATAGCTGTATATATTTTAAATCCTAGGTGTGAAGTAGGAAATATTTTAAAATGTTCCACCGCTAAAGTGTCAAATGAGGTTAGCTCCATAAACTAAATTATTCATCTCTCCAAAGCCGTTTGGCATACAAAAATATAATTTTATGAGAAGGGTCTTCTTTTATGTCCTAGGTGTAAAATATCATATACTTCAAGACATTTCTCCCCTAAGAGGATCAGATGGTAGACGACTCTCAAAAACACAATATCCGTTCTTCCGAAACCGTTTCAGGCACGAAATTTACTCTTTTTTATGAAGGGTGGTCTTCTATATCCTAGAAGTTAATAAATATTTCTAAACATGCACTCGTTAAGAAAGTATTCATTCCTCCATTACAGTTCGACATACAAAATAAAAATTTCACAGGTTGGTTGCTTTTACATCCTAGATGTTAAAACAGATATGGTTTAAAACATTCAAACTACCGTACGAGGTTCAAGTGAGTGGTAGATTATAAAACTGTTTGACGTACGAATTGAGGACATATTTTACAGGCTCAGCCGACAATGGACTCTCCAAAATGTAAAACTTTGAATAATAACTTTCATTTTAAAGCCATAGTGAAGTACGGGTATCTTGCCAGTTATGTCATATAATTAATAAAACAACATTTTCTATTTTCAGGAATAAGACAGGTTATTTGTACTTATGATTTTTTGAACATATCAGGTTTGTAACATTATAAATGAATATGCTGACAATGAACATCACAGTAACTGCTAAACTTTTAGTTTTAATATGAATTGGAACTTTTCCCCTTAAACTACTTTTCACTTGAACAAGGAAACTTGCATAATATTACTGTCAATGTAAAGAAGAAGTCATGAATAATTTAGTGCCAAAAGTTAGAAAGATTTTACCACAGTATTGCAGAATATTAGAGAAATAATAGGAACATTAAAGAGAAACATTCAATTTGAGCCTGACTCTGGTGTACAGAAACCAGACATTTTGGTCTGTTTTACTTCTCTAGCATTTTCCAAGTCTATTTTAAGTAGATGGGCTGCACATCAATCCATTAGAAGCAGTATCACATTCTTTCCCTTTCTCATTCCAAGGTACAATTTCTTTAGCCATTGTTTCATAATAATCATGGTCATGTATGAATTTCTGTTTTACTCACAATCGGAAAGTTTTGTTTCGGAACTTCTGAAGCACCTCAGATTTTGAGATTTTCCTATCACAAGAGGAAGCAGTTTGTTGGAGCTCTCTGCAATGCAGGGGAGAAAACATATCTTGCTTTTTTTTTTTTTTCCTCTCCTCTCCCCACACATGGCATGTTCAGTGATGTTCAACATTTTAGCTAGATCTATTGCTTTAGTGTTTTACTAACTTCACCGACTGGAAGAGTTGCACCACGTTTTTGCTGAAACCATGTAAGGAGAGTCTTTTCCAAATCTACCTATCTTTCCTGTTGTTGATGGCTACATTTTGCTGATTTTGCACCCAATTATAAACATTAATCTAAAATAGAGTTTCTTTTACTAATGACTGTACGAATTGTGATACAAGCAATTCTTAAATCTCCCACAATTTCAATTTTAGTTTTTGTTTTATCCACTTCTTGTATGAATTTTACATTCTCATCCAGCATGTAACTTTTCCTTTATCTCTTCTCCATGGCTGACTGTCAGCAACGTACAATTTATACTGATAGAACCACAGCTGTTATAACTCAATACAGCGAACTGCAGCCACTGGAATCATTTTAATGTATTCTGTAGAAATAACTTGCTTACAGTTGAATGTAAGCATGCCCTATGACCCAAACACGTGTCTCATAATCATTCTACTTTAGCTTTATGCTGCGCAGTCACTTTCCATGACCTGCACTATACTACCACATCACATTCCTCTAATGTCTGCAGCTTAAGTTGGGGCCAATGACCTAGATGTTATGCCCCTATAAACAAGCATCTTAATCGCAGCTTCAGTCTCCCCGGAACAATGATTACTAATATGCTGCATTTAACCCACCTGTATTTCTGTAACATCAAGAAATTCACAGGTCTACAGCATTATTTTAACTCTGTTATGTGCAAATGAACTGTATTCCACAAACAGGTGTCCGGTTCAATCTTTTTCTTTTAGTTAAGAGCCGTGTGGTCAAGTCCAACTGTCCCACCACCAGCAAAGCCGACTCTAATGAATCACATTTCTAATGTGCCTGCCTTTTTTTTTTTATCTGAGGAAATACACGTTTGAGACATTATCTTAACTTTGTTATGTACAAATAAATTGCAGTTAACGAACCATGTGACCTTGCTGCGGTGGGGAGGCTTGCGTGTCCCAATGATGCAGATAGCCGAGCCGCAGGCGCAACCATATCGGATGGGTATCTGTTGAGAGACCAGACTAACAAATGGTTCATCGAAAGGGGGGTAGCAACCTTTCGCTAGTTGCAAGGGCGGCAGTCTAGATGATTGACTGATACGGCCTTGTAATAATACTCAACATGGCTTAGCTGTGTTGATACTGCTACACGGCTGAAAGCAACAGGAAACTACAGCCGTAACTACCTCCTGAGGACATGCAGCTCTCTCTGTATGAATGATGTACTGATGATGGCTTCCTCCCAGGTAAAATATTCCGGAGGTAAACTAGTCCCCCATTCGGATCTCCGGGTGGGGACTACACGAGAGGGGGCGATCATCAGGAATATGGATACTGACATTCCGCGAGTCGGAGCGTGGAGTGTTAGAAGTTTGAATCGTTGTGGTAGGTTAGAGAATCTGAAAAGGGAGATGGATAGGCTAAAGTTAGATGTAGTTGGTATAAGTGAAGTATGTTGGCAGAAAGAACAGGATTTTTGGTCAGGCGACTACCGAATTATCAACACGAAATCAAACAGGGGAAATGCAGGAGTTAGTTTAATAATGAATAAGAAAATAGGGCAGCGGGTAAGCTACTACGACCAGCATAGTGAAAGAATTATTGTCGTCAAGATAGACACCAAACCAATGCCCACCACAATAGTGCAGGTCTATATGCCTACTAGTTCAGCGGATGATGATGAAATTGAAAGAATATATGAGAAGATAGAAGATTTAATACAATACGTAAAAGGTGACGAGAATCTAATTGTGATGGGAGACTGGAATGCAGTGGTAGGCCAAGGAAGAGAAGGTAGTACAGTAGAAGAATTTGGATTGGGACAAAGGAACAAAAGAGGAAGTCGGCTGGTTGAATTCTGCACTGATCATAATTTAGTCCTTGCCAATACTTGGTTCAAACACCACAAACGACGGCTGTATACGTGGACGAAACCTGGAGATACTGGAAGGTATCAAATAGACTTCATTATGATTAGGCAGAGATTCAGAAACCAGGTGTTGGATTGCAAAACTTTCCCAGGAGCAGACGTGGACTCTGACCACAACTTGTTGGTCATGAAATGCCATCTGAAGTTGAAGAAATTGAAGAAAGGAAAGAATGCAAAAAGATGGGATCTAGACAAGTTGAAAGAAAAGAGTGTGAGGGATTGTTTCAAGGAACATGTTGCACAAGGACTAAATGAAAAGGCTGAAGGAAACACAATAGAGGAAGAGTGGAGAGTCATGAAAAGTGAAGTCAGTAGGGCTGCTGAAGAAATGTTAGGAAGGAAGAAAAGATCAACTAAGATTCAGTGGATAGCTCAGGAGATACTAAACCTGATTGATGAACGACGAAAATACAAGAATGCTAGAAATGAAGAGGGCAGAAAAGAATACAGGCGATTAAAGATTCAAGTGGATAGAAAGTGCAACGTAGCTAAGGAAGAATGGCTGAAGGAGAAGTGCAAGGATGTCGAAGGCTGTATGGTCCTGGGAAAGGTAGATGCTGCATACAGGAAAATCAAGGAAACCTTTGGAGAAAGGAAATCTATGTGCATGAATATTAAGAGCTCAGATGGAAAGCCACTTCTAGGGAAAGAAGACAAAGCAGAAAGATGGCAGGAGCATATCCAACAGTTGTATCAAGGTAACGATGTAGATAATTTGGTTCTGAAACATGAAGAGGCTGTTGATGCTGATGAAATGGGAGACCCAATTTTGAGGTCAGAGTTTGACAGAGCTGTGAGTGACCTAAATAGGAACAAGGCACCTGGAATTGATGATATTACCTCTGAATTACTGACTGCCTTAAGAGAAACCAGAATGGTAAGGTTATTTCATTTAGTGTGCAGGATGTAGGAGACAGGAGAAGTCCCATCCGATTTTCGGCAGAATGTTGTTATACCTATTCCCAAGAAAGCCGGTGCTGACAGGTGTGAAAACTACCGCACCATTAGTTTAGTATCTCGTGCCTGCAAAATTTTAACACGTATTGTTTACAGAAGAATGGAAAAACAAGTTGAAGCTGAGTTGGGAGAAGATCAATTTGGCTTCAAAAGAAATGTAGGAACATGTGAAGCAATCCTGACTTTACGTCTGATCTTAGAGGATCGAATCAAGAAGGACAAGCCCACATACATGGCATTCGTAGATCTAGAAAAGGCATTTGATAATGTTGATTGGAACAAGCTATTTATGATTCTGAAGATGATAGGGATCAGATACCGAGAACGAAGAATTATCTACAACCTGTATCAATCAATCAATCAATCAATCAATCAATCAATCAATCAATCAATCAATCAATCAATACTGATCTGCATTTAGGGCAGTCGCCCAGGTGGCAGATTCCCTATCTGTTGCTTTCCTAGCCTTTTCCGAAATGATTTCAAAGAAATTGGAAATTTATTGAACATCTCCCTTGGTAAGTTATTCCAATCCCTAACTCCCCTTCCTATAAATGAATATTTGCCCCAGTTTGTCCTCTTGAATTCCAACTTTATCTTCATATTGTGATCTTTCCTACTTTTAAAAACGCCATTCAAACTTATTTGTCTACTAATGTCATTCCACGCCATCTCTCCGCTGACAGCTCGGAACATACCACTTAGGCAAAGATATCAAGGATAATTAGTAAAAAACCACCTATTCAATACTTTCCACGTTTAATGTGGTTATTATCTACATGATTTTATGTAGACTTATTTGGTCAGGTACATGTTTCACCCATTATTTTGGGCATCTTCAGCCTGTAAACAACCTTTAGGTCAAGGTTTGGGACCTCATTTAACCAATATAAACATACCAACATATACAATATATACATTATATACAATATATACAAACATTAATGAACTCTTAAGATGGGTAACATAAGTTAATACAGTTAAGTTTTTTGGTCCTAATCTATCTAATATGAAAAATGTCCAAAACTAAAATGGATCTTCTTTTTGGTAAAGAGGATTACATATCGGGGTTTATGTGACCCCTATATCATATTAAGTTCTTGACGTACCATGTCTGGTGACAGGATGTGTCGTCAACAATAAGTGGAGATTTGAACTGATTGTTGCTTGTAGGTTGGTCAAGATTGAAAATATAAATTTAAATTAAATGTGTTTTAACTTGGCAGTTCTATTCTGGTTAACTTAAAATGTTCAAAAATAAAAATAAAATTAAACGGATCTTTTTTATCATAAGTCTTGAGAAAGGGTGATATTAAAACTGGGGCTTATTTGACCCACGATTTTCATTTTCATGTTCTTGACTTTAATATTTAAATGTGTTGTCATGCACAAGTGGAGATTTAAAAAGCCGATTGTTGTAGGTAGACTGGTCAAGAACGTTGTGAATGAAACTGTTAGAGTCTTGACTTTGGGTCTCATGTAACGTCAAGGAATTGACGAGAGTACAATATTAAGCTGTTTCATAGTTTTAGGCTGCTGCTTAATTGAGAAGGAACATCCTAGATACTTGATACAGTCTTGTGTGAAAAATTGTTCCCATTGATGTGTTGTTTGGTCTTTGGGAGGGATCTTAAGAATATTTGTTCAATTAATACTAAATGGACCTGTCTGTTCCAGCAGCGCCTGTCTACTTGTAATATACCACTTAGTTGAGCAGCTCGTCTTCTTTCTCCCAATTCTTCCCAGCCCAAACTTTGCAACATTTTTGTAACGCTACTCTTTTGTCGGAAATCACCCAGAACAAATCAAGCTGCTTTTCTTTGGATTTTTTCCAGTTCTTGAATCAGGTAATCCTGGTGAGGGTCCCATACACTGGAACCATACTCTAGTTGGGGTCTTACCAGAGACTTACATGCACTCTCCTTTACATCCTTACTACAACCCCTAAACACCCTCATAACCATGTGCAGAGATTGGTACCCTTTATTTACAATCCCATTTATGTGATTACCCCAGTGAAGATCTTTCCTTATATTAACACCTAGATACTTACAATGATCCCCAAAAGGAACTTTCACCCCATCAACACAGTAATTAAAACTGACAGGACATTTCCTATTTGTAAAACTCACAACCTGACTTTTAGCCCCGTTTATCAACATACCATTGCCTGCTGTCCATCTCACAACATTTTCGAGGTCATGTTGCAGTTGCTCACAATCTTGTAACTTATTTATCACTCTATAGAGAATAACATCATCCACAAAAAGCCTTACCTCCGATTCCACTCCTTTACTCATATCATTTATATATATAAGAAAACATAAAGGTCCGATAACAATGCCCTGAGGAACTCCCCTCTCAAATATTACAGGGTCAGACGAAGCTTCACCTACTCTAACTCTCTGAGATCTATTTTCTAGAAATATAGCAACCCATTCAGTCACTCTTTTGTCTAGTCCAATTGCACTCATTTTTGCCAGTAGTCTCCCATGATCCACCCTATCAAATGCTTTAGACAGGTCAATCGCGATACAGTCCATTTGACCTCCAGAATCCAAGATATCTGCTATATCTTGCTGGAATCCTACAAGTTGAGCTTCAGTGGAATAACCTTTCCTGAAACCAAATTGCCTTCTATCGAACCAGTTATTAATTTCACAAACATGTCTAATATAATCAGAAAGAATGCCTTCCCAAAGCTTACATACAATGCATGTCAAACTTACTGGCCTGTAATTTTCAGCTTTATGTCTATCACCCTTTCCTTTATACACAGGGGCTACTATAGCAACTCTCCATTCATCTGGTATAGCTCCTTCGACCAAACAATAATCAAATAAGTACTTCAGATATGGTACTATATCCCAAGCCATTGTCTTTAGTATATCCCCAGAAATCTGATCAATTCCAGCCGCTTTTCTAGTTTTCAACTTTTGTATCTTATTGTAAATGTCATTGTTATCATATGTAAATTTTATTACTTCGTTGGCCTTAGTCTCCTCCTCTATCTCGACATTATCCTTGTAACCAACAATCTTTACATACTGCTGACTGAATACTTCTGCCTTTTGAAGATCCTCACATACACACTCCCCTTGTTCATTAATTATTCCTGGAATGTCCTTCTTGGAACCTGTTTCTGCCTTAAAATACCTATACATACCCTTCCATTTTTCACTAAAATTTGTATGAAATTTGTATAAAATTTGTATAAAAATCAGTCTGCAGTGATAAGAATCGAGGGCTTTGAAAAAGAAGCAGCAATCCAGAAAGGACTGAGGCAAGGCTGCAGTTTGTCCCCTCTCCTTTTCAATGTTTACATAGATCAGGCAGTAAAGGAAATCAAAGAGAAATTTGGAAAGGGAATCACAGTCCAAGGAGAGGAAATCAAAACCTTGAGATTTGCCGATGATATTATTCTATCTGAGACTGCAGAAGATCTCGAGAAGTTGCTGAATGGTATGGATGAAGTCTTGGTTAAGGAGTACAAGATGAAAATAAATAAGTCCAAAACAAAAGTAATGGAGTGCAGTCGAACGAAGGCAGGTGATGTAGGAAATATTAGATTAGGAAACGAAGTCTTAAGGAAGTAGATGAATATTGTTACTTGGGTAGTAAAATAACTAACAATGGCAGAAGTAAGGAGGACATAAAATGCAGACTAGCACAAGCAAGGAAGAGCTTTCTTAAGAAAAGAAATTTGCTCACTTCAAACATTGATATCGGAATTAGAAAGATGTTTTTGAAGACTTTCGTGTGGAGCGTGGCATTGTATGGAAGTGAAACATGGACGATAACTAGCTCCGAAAGAAAGAGAATAGAAGCTTTTGAAATGTGGTGTTACAGAAGAATGCTGAAGGTGAGATGGATAGATCGAATCACGAATGAAGAGATACTGAATCGAATTGGTGAGAGGAGATCGATTTGGCTAAATTTGACGAGAAGAGGAGATAGAATGATAGGACACATCTTAAGACACCCAGGACCTGTTCAGTTGGTTTTTGAAGGAAGTATAGGTGGTAAGAACAGTAGGGGTAGACCAAGGTATAAATATGACAAACAGATTAGAGCAGATGTAGGACGCAATAGTTACGTAGAAATGAAAAGGTTAGCACAGGATAGGGTGGCATGGAAGGCTGCATCGAACCAGTCTATGGACTGATGACTCAACACACACAATACGTATAACACTGAATTATGTATAAAATGGGCTACATACAAATGAGGTTCAATTAACATGCTTTTAACTTATATTTAGCCAGGGCCTACAAAAATTTACATATAGAACAGAATTACACATAACTTAGTTATGTACAAACCAGTCTCAACAGTATTATTATTATTATTATTATTATTATTATTATTATTATTATTATTATTATTATTATTATTATGCGTAAAAATGGTCCCTTTCGGAACACACGAAGCTTTATTTATGATTTTGTTTGCAGAGGATCCTGGATGCTTTCATCTGTTGACTAAAGATCCTCTTCCTTTCTTCCGTCCACTTGGTACCTGCTCTTTTTGGTACTCCATTCTCTGTGGTAACTTCCCACTTGTCATTTTCTTTCAATATATATTTCAATTCAAAATTTTCCAGAAGTCTCTTAACATGTCCATAAAATTTTAGCCTTCTTTTCCTGAGGTCTGCCGCAATATTAGATAATTTTTCTGTGGATCTCCGGGTTTGGAGGCGGTACCCTTCTTCCGTGTGTCTTGGTCCTAAAATTTTCCTCCTGATTTTTCGCTCTTCTTTTAGGATATTTTCCAGCTTGCCCTTTCTATGAAGTGTTAGAGTTTCCCCTGCATATAAAGCCTCAGGTTTGATTACAGTATTGTAATGTTTAATCTTAACATGGATAGACATACATTTTTTGTTGTAGATTTGTCTTGTTCTCCCATACGCTCCAAGTTTTTGGACATGGTTGTTTTGGGCTATTTTCTCTTGTCCGGTTGGTTCAAGGATTTTGCCCAGGTATCTGAAGTGAGGGACTCTGTTGATATGTCCGCATTTTGTATTGAGACTATGGATATCTAGTTTTGCACAGAAAAATTCAGTTTTCTGGAAGGAGATATGAAGTCCGACCTTTCTGGAACATTCTTGGAGAATTTCAACTTGCTTTATTGCTGTGACTTCATTGCTAGACAAAAGGGCCAGGTCATCCCAAAGCATGGAATTTCAAGCTGCTTTTTTTGTGTCCCAATGTTTACTGGGTTCCAGCTATTTTGTGCTTTCAGTTCTTTTCCTCATTCCCTCATTACCTTATCTAGGACGAGGTTGAAGAGGACACCAGTTTTTATCAGGAATTCGTTTGAGATTTCTTCCATGAATTTCACTCTCGACTTCGTGTCAGTGACGGTCTTTTTTGTCAAGTTTAGCGTTCTGGAGTCTAGTCCCTGTTCTTTCAGGATGCTGAATAGAGATTGATGATCAATTGAATCATTATTATTATTATTATTATTATTATTATTATTATTATTATTATTATTATTATTAATTAATATGCACATTTGCAATTGAAACATTATTCAAAACAACAAACACAGTTGCAATAGATAGAGTACTCAAGTTAGAAAGAAGAATAGTGAGAACCTGTTTAAATAAAATTGATCAAGTAAACGGAGTCTGGAGGCTGGTTTCCAATGAGACAGTTTATAAAGGAATAGAACCTGTGACTAGCACAATGAAAAATAAAGGAGTATCATTCTTAGGGCATCTAATATGGTCATCAGAAAACAGAATCAGTAGAAAAATAATATTTAAAAAATTATGGAAGAGTAAGAAGAATAATGTTAGATGGATCACAGAATTTAAAGAAGACATGAGAGAGTTTCATATTACAACAGAAAATTTAAAATACAAAACCAATACACTCAGACCGAACGCGCGGTATTTGTACTCTGTTACGACAGCTGCCTCAGCCAAACTTATGACGTGCGCGGCCGCCCTGCTTTAAGTGTGGTCCTTTATGTGTTATGCAGACATTGTATCTGGTTGTTCAAGGACTCAGAGAAGAAAAAAATTACCAAGCAAGGATAACAATGAAATTACCCAAACATGTGATTAGAAGGGCAGGAGAATAATAGACCTTGTTCAAAGAAATTTTGTAGAGGAAGCTGAGGAAATCTGTGAGAAAACAAGTGCAAAACTGATAGAGAAGGAAATGGCTTGGTGGAATGACCGGGTGAAGACAGCAGTAAAAGAAAGAAGTATGCTGAAAATAAAATTAGATCAAGTAAAACAAAAAATGTGAAGTCCTTGGGCTCAGATGATCTCACTTAAGATAGGATGAAGGCAGCTGGAATACCAGGCTTAAACTAATAATAATAATAATAATAATAATAATAATAATAATAATAATAATAATAATAATAATAATAATAATGCTATTTGCTTTACGTCCCACTAACTACTTTTACGGTCTTCGGAGATGCCGAGGTGCCGGAATTTAGTCCCGCAGGAGTTCTTTTACGTGCCAGTAAATCTACCGACACGAGGCTGTCGTATTTGAGCACCTTCGAATACCACCAGACTGAGCCAGGATCGAACCTGCCAAGTTAGGGTTAGAAGGCCAGCGCCTTAACCGTCTGAGCCACTCAGCCCGGCCAGGCTTAAACTGGATATATACTAGAGTGCTCCCAGTGACCTGGGAAGAAAACAAAACCCCAAAAGATTGGAGAAAAGGAATCATCACCCAACTGTTTAAAAAAGGGCAACAGACTGAAACGTGGAAACTATAAGGACATAACACTTGTCACACACACCCTGAAGCTGTTGGAAAAAATTATCGAAATAAGAATTCAGAGATTACTGGAACCTTTGCTTGAGGAAGAACAACACCGAGTCAAAAAAGATCATACTATGGATCTCATTTTTGCCATTGGAATGCTTACAGAAAAGTACTGGGAACATGGAAAGAATCTTATGGTTACATTTTTGGACATGGAAAAGGCTTATGACATTTCCGTGGAACAGGATCTGGGAATATCTTGAAGATCTCAAGGTGCCAAAGTACCTGATTGGCAAAGTAAAAATGATGTATCAGAATTGCTACAACTGTGTTCAGATAGGCAGTGGATGATGAAAATGGTATGACATAAAGAGAGGTGTCCAACAGGGAAATTCCCTATCACCACTCTTGCTCGTAATAGTAATGGACAATATAATAAAATCTGTCAAGAAAATTGACAGGAGACCAAATGCCCTGATTTGCTGATTTGCTATTTGCTGATGATGTGCTATTATGGGGAGAAACAAGAACTGAAGTACAGAAAAAACTGAAATGTTCAATAACGTTGAGCTGAAGATGAGTAAAAGAACACAAACAGGAAAGGAACGAACTCAAACCTCCTCTCTCTTTTTTAAGGAACCACATTAGAATCAGTTTTTCACTTCACACAAAAATTTGTTTTATGTCACACCAACACAGATAGGTCTTATGGCGATGATGGGATGGGAAAGACCTAGGAGTGGAAAGGAAGTGGCTGTGGCCTTAATTACGGTACAACCCCAGCATTTGCCTGGTGTGAAAATGGGAAACCACGGAAAACCATCTTCAGAGCTGCCGACAGTGGGGCTCGAACCCACTATCTCCCGGACGCAAGCTCACAGCTGCACGGCCTTAACCACAAGGCCAACTCACCTGGTGTTTTTCACTTCAAGTACCTCAATCTCGAAAGCCAACACTGTCAAGCAGAAAATAATCTGCAGTACACAGAAAGCATCAAACCACCCTGTACCACACCTACTTCGTACCAAGGTTTAGAGGCATGTACTCAACTAAACAATGACAGAAATGAGATTTTTTTTTTTTTCTAGTGGCTTAACATTGCATGAACACATCAACGTTTTTTCAGCAGCGCAAGGGTGGGAAAGGCAGTGGGCATGGCCTTAATTAAGGTACAGACCCAGCATTTGCCCAGAATGAAAATGGGAAACTATGGAAAACCATCTTCAGAGCTGCCAAAAGTGGGATTCGAACCCACCACAGAAGTGAGATTCATTAGAACTATGAATCAAACTACTCACTAGGACAAAATCGGGAATTAAGTAAACAGGAGGGTAGCGCAGCATTGAGGTCCCTATAACCATTGTAAAAGAGAAGCATAGACTTCAATGATATGGGCAAATTATGAGAATGAAGAGCAAGAGACCTGTCAGAAAATACTTTGACCTTATTGTCCAAGGAAACAGACCAAGTGGAAGGCCAAGGAAATTAATTTTCCTCCACCGTATTATCCATGCGTATCCGTATCTGAGAACCTGTATCAAATCCATGCAATGGGAAGAAATGAGCTGAATCTCAGTTTCGCGCCAGCTTTCAATCAATAATGACTAGACCTAATATGAAGGTAGCTGCAGTCGCGTACATCTATATTCACTATGCTATAAAGAAAAGAAGTAAAAAATCATGACACTTGTAGATATCACAGATCTATGCTAGTAGGGAAGTATAGAAGTGGGTCCTATATACCGGCAAGCATAAATTTTCAGTCAGTCAGTAGAATGTACAAACATTTGACAAGGATGCATCATGTGTCCTGTATTTTTCACATTTTAATAAAACGTTCTGTGTTTTGGGGGTTCCATATCACCACCTCCTCCTCCTTACTCCAATCCATTACAAATATAAACAATGAATCAAAAATAAGAATAACTTTCTCTGGCAATGACTCTTTATGCCAGCTGTCCTTTGTGTGGAATTGAGAAACAACTGTTTGATGCAATACATGCACGTCCAGAGTAACATGTCTGCACTGTGTGTCATACCTTTGATGCGACTGCAATAGACTGCCAAGTGAGAGAACAAGTCGTTGCGTATCCCTGTATCAACATCTTGCAACAATACAATAACACGGGGAACCATCCACACTGATATGCAATGGAGATACGATACAGGGATAAGCAACAAGTCTGAACCCGCCTTAGGATGTAACTGCTGATGTTGCATAAAATCTTGCTAACTGTTTATTTCAATAATACTGGTTCCTGTCTCGAAAATCATGCAAAACTATCATGTCATAATGCTTAGAAAACTTTCTGGCCATTAAAATTATCAAGTGACCTTTTACCCTGAACGATTAACGAATATTCTTGATTTAGATGGAAATTCCACACTGTGCAGGGCACTTACCATACTGGCAAACAGTACTTCACACGAATAATCAATAAATAGACCATTCAAATGGAAATTCAGTTCCTACAGACAGATTTACTAGGAGCTGAATACACTATATACAGAGGAGAGGCAGTAATTACATACTGCATAACATCACAGAATTGTAGCACATAAATGAAATAAATCATTTTCCATGCACTAACCTATATTAAAACACACATGCCACTGAAATGGTGAACAGCCATGCAAGTTCCATATATTTTACTACACAAAACAGTAGAACAGATTATATGAACACATGAACCCCAGACTTTATATAATACCAATTAATTCTTGCCCTGGCTGTACCAAAGAGGTCATTTTGAGGTTCTCAGTGTAGAACTACCACTTTCCTCTCCTATCACCAAGCATAAATGCAATGTGCATCAGAATGAATATTAAATCACAAAATTGAAAGCATTACAGCAGAACTGGTAGATTTAAAAAAATGCAGTGGTAACCCAGAACTGGAAACAAAGGGCCATGGAATATTAAAACAGGAATTGGATGAACCCAATGAAAAATCTAGCAAAAAAAAAAACTAAAGCATCATATGAGCAATTAAGAATTGTCACAAATGGCATAATAATAAACACAGTCCATCAAGTCTGACCTAAGAGCACTCTCACAGCATTGCTTTCAAATGGGAAACTAGGGAAAACCATCTTCAGGACTGCCGACAGTGGAGTTCAAACCCACTATCTCCTGAATACTGGATACTGGCTGCACTTAAGTGACTGCAGCTATCGAGCTCTGTAGAGTTTTACTTTTGATGCCCCTCCTGAAGATAAGGTATCCAACTTTTAATCACAAAACCAGAGCACACTGAGTGATATGAATACATGTCGCCCACAGATGTTCAGTCATCATCTTTCTGTTCCCAAAATGGCAGGTTTGATTCTCAGGCCGTTGGCCTTTGAAGGTGTTTACATGTGCCAATTGCATGTTATTGGTTTCCAGCACGTTACAGAACTCCTATGGGACAAAATTCTGAGACCACGGCATCTCTTAAAATGTATAGCTATTGAAAGGAAATTTAACACAACACATCAGCTATTACTGTAATATGGTTCAGATCTGGAGAATGTCCCAATCTTGGAATCAAACAAAGAAATCTTTAAGAAATACACCACCACAATTCTCAATTCCCTACCTTCTAATTTCTTCTTAAATTTGGTGCTGTACAATCATTAATTTTGTATGTAAAAAAAAAGTTTATTCCTTGATGAACTTCTTATGATATAGGTCAGCAAGTCAAAATTGTCAGATATACTTAATCTTGGAACAGTGACTCTGGACACATGTCCTCATTAGTCTCGTATAACGTTTTATTGCGAGATCACTGGTAGTATTTTTAATGGTAATTATTCAGGAATAGGAGTCGCAAGACTTGAACAATTATAATTTCAATGCGTTTTCTTTGAGTGGAAGCCCTCTGGAAACTGTCACATTGAGAATAATCAATACTGACATCTAGCTTTGAACTTTGGACTTTAAAAAATGTAGATGCCTAGTCCTATTATAAGGCATGACTTAATGCACTTTGCCACAAAATGGATACAAATTTTGCTACAGTATGTCAAATGCTGTAAATTCCATTGAAAATTATTTGGAGTATTAAAGCCTGAAGTAGCTTCAAAATCGTCTGGCCCAGCGGTGTAAGGGGCAACACATTCGCCTGTCGCCCGGCGGCCCCGGATTCGATTCACGGCCGGGTCAGGGATTTTAATTGTAAATGATTAATATCCCTGGCCTGGGGACCGGGTGTTTGTGTCATCCTTAACGTTCCTTTCATCACATTCAACACTCCCGCAATTCCAATTACACGCAGGTTCATATCATATTGGTGCAAGTAGGAGCAAAAGATCTCTATAGGTCGACGCCCCGAACAAATAGCATTTTTTTAATTAAAAAAGTTTCAAAATCTGTCTAGCAAAAAAATAACGACATCAATTATGAAATTTCAAGTTATTACATCATTGTAGGAGCTCATAACATTTTTGATCTTTAGCTCTTAATATATCAATACCTAAGAATGAAAGCCTTGCAAACCACGTTTTTTCAGAAATAGAGATATCTGGATTCACCGGCAGGAACAAATATCCGAACACCAAGAAGACATTAGTTTTGAGGAATGCAATTTAGGCTAAGCAACTGTCTAAGTAACATGTTTCTTTGATTTAAGTTTCCAGGTCACAGGTTCACGTATCCACAAGAAGAAGTGCAATATGGTGGTACAATAGCTGCTGTAGTCCCCACAAATTTGAATGTAAGCATTTAAAGGTGCATGCATTGTGTCATACAGGTGCTGCATGTCATTTTTCAGGATGGAGTTCCACAGCTGTTGTACTTGTTCAGTCAAATCACCAATGGTAATGCTGGTATTGGATGACTCTGGATATGTCCTACCATAATGCTCATTGGATGAAAGATCCAGTGATCTCTCAAGCCAAGGCAACTGGTCAACACACTTCAGAGCAAGTTGGGTGACAGCAGTGGTATGAGGACAAGCGTTATCCTGTTGGAAAACACCCTGTTGAATACTGCGAATGAATGGCAGCACAACTGGTTTGGTCACCAATCCGACGTACAAATCCGGTGTCAAGGTTCTTGGTATAGTGACTAGAGAGCTCCTGCTGTCAAAGGAAATAATTTTCCAGACCATAACTCCTGGTGTAGGTCCAGTGTGTTGATGCCACAGACAGCTTGGTTCCAAGCGTTCACCTGGCCGCTTCCTTACCAACAGCCTCACTGGCACCAAGACAGGAACGGCCCTCATCTGAGAACACAACAGATGTCCACTTTGCCCTCCAATGAGCTCTAGCCTGACACCATTGAAGTTGCAATTGGCAGTGATTTGGAGTTAGGGGCATGAACACTACAGGATGTCTGGCTAGAAGCTGTCCCACAAGTAATCGATTTGTTACAGTTCGCCGTGTCACTCTGGTGCCAACTGAAGCTCTAATGGCAGCCGCATGTGCAGTAAAATCCACCACAGCCATGCTTCAAATATGGCAGTCTTCCCTCTCTGCAGTGGCCCATGTGCAGCCGGACCCCTGTCTTCTTGAGATAGTGCCTTCTCGTGACCACTGTTGCCAACATCGATGCACTGTGGATAAATCCTGGTATAGGTCCAGTATGTCGATGCTGCAGACAGCTTGGTTCCAAGCGCTCACCTAGCCTCTTCCTTACCAACGGCGATCACTGGCACCAAGACAGAAACGGCCCTATTACAAGGCCTCGTTCAAACTCGGTAAGCTGCTGATACTGCCTTCATCACCACCTTAAAGGCAGGTTTGACTCGCTCCTACATCACGTCAACACCGGATGATGACTAACATTCACAAAGTGTACAGCGCGTATTTAAAGCAAACTTGCTTTGCAAGGACATAGTGGTGCTACTAGCAGCAATCTTTGTTGACTACCACACAAATTTAAATGGATTTCTTCTTTCAGATGTGCAAACATGCTTCCCTTTTTTTTTTTTTTTTTTTTTTTTTTTTTTTTTTAATCTAGCACAACTCCTCCTTGGTGTTGGGTTTCTTTTTCCTGCCAGAACATGAAAGATCTTCAACGATGAAAAATAGAAGAACCGAATTATACTGCCTTCCAGGGACCAGTTAGAAAACCACATATATTGAGTAGGCAGAAATTAGTGAGAAATATTCTCTGACCATTCATAATGATAAAACATTTTAGATTTAGTTGTCTGAAATAATGATCATTTTAAAACAATTAATGAAAGATCAAGTTGACAAATTTACCTGTTGCAGTTATGTAAATTAATATTTTCACATGAAAATTAAATTGTTTCCACCTTTCATGCAATAGGAATTACACCAGGGTCCCTGAAGTCGTACTGAAATATAATGAAAACCTCATAACTCACAACCATGACAACGCAAAAATCTCCTACGTCCAGTATTAGGCCTATCAAGTAAACATTTTTTAGGTTGTCAATACAGGCATGTTTGTAACATGTTATGCAGCATAATCATCAATAAATCTAATAACAAGAGACTTTGAAATCTAAAGAAAAAACAGTTTTTTGGTACTCCTGTAAAATTAGTTAAACCGAACATACAAGGTTTTCATCCTTAGGAGTCGATATGTGTTTGTTAAAACTGTGAACATGCATTAAGTAAGATATTAGTGAAGCTACATGTAACTGCAATTAAATTGGTTATAAATTTGGGTGGTACTATCCCAGCATTTTCCTGACAACGAAATGGAAAACAAAAGGAGTAAAAATAGAGTAGAAACAAAAGGATTCATACCTCTGATCATTTACATATATTTGTATGCTTTCAGTTTAGTGGAGAAGCTTTTAATACACAAAGGAAAGGGGGAAAACTATTTTTATGATAATCATTAACAAAGAAATCATTATCAAATAATCTAAAATCTAATTCCAGTTTAAACTGAAAAGTAACTTGAGGACATCATTTGTGTATGACCTAGTAGTTATTAGAAGGGGTCAATCCTATACTGTCATGAGGAGAGACAGATGCTGAAGTACAGAAAAAACTGACTGAGTGGAACAAAATGTACAATAAATTTGAGATGAAGATAAGTAAAACAAAGATTATAGAAATGACCAACAGGAAAGGAACAGGAAGGAGCAAAATTAGAATCAGTTTCTCCGGAAGCACAATCTCCAAAGACAACACTGTCCAGCAGGAAATACTCAGCAGGATACAGAAAGCATCAGACTTTTACAATCCAGTCAGAAATCTACTCTGGGACTGCAAAATACTACAAAAAGCGAAAAGAACCCTGTACCACACCTACTTCGTACAGACTCTCACATATGGTTTAGAGATATGTACTCTACTAAACAATGACTACAGCAGAATTCATGCAGCTGAAATGAGATTAATTAGAATTATGAATCAAGCTACCCAAAAGGACAAAATCAGGAATTAAATAAACAGCAATGTAGCTGGCACTGATGTCCCTCCTACCAGTGCAATAGAGAAACTTAGACTTCAGTGGTATGGGTACATTATGAGAATGAAGAGCAAGAGACCTGCCAGACAATACTTTGACCTTACTGTTCAAGGAAAGAGACCAAGGGGAAGGTCAAGGAAATGCTGGATAGACACAGTGAAATCAGATGTGGAGGAGAGGGGTCTCAAATGGGAAGATGTCCTGGAACAGAAGATATATGCAAACAGGAAGAGGTGGCGAGCGCTTGTTGGAAAATGATGATGACTATGAATTCTTAGTCACATAAATCTGAAGTATCATGAAAGGATAAATCAGTAAAAGAAACAAAGACAATAACAAAGCTAGCACCAAAGAAAAATGGGAACAACTTGCTTCAGCTTATGTCAAAAGAAGTAAAAAGCTTTTGTTCCTACAGTGTGTTACCATTGCACATGGAAAAAAAAAAAACCCAATGATTATTTATATGGTGCTTCAACTTCACATAAAATAGCTATACTACATGCTCATTATTAATATGCATGGGAATAATTACTGGTTCAGTCTTGAGAGGCCAACTAAGTTTCTCACTTTGAAATATTACAATTAAAACAAAAAAAGCCTTCATAATTCGGTTAATTCTTTTCCCACTTCAATTTGAAAATGCATAAATATTCTAAGTTTGGAATTGCAATTTACTGGAACAGATCATAGACATTCAGGACAAAATATCAAGCAGTTTTACAGAAATTAATAGAAATTTCAACAATTTAACACAAATTAAGAATACAAATGTTATTGGTTTCAGAATTAGCAACAGTGTACCATACTACTTGAAAACTGGATCGATGTTAGTAATAATACCTGTAATAAAAGGACAATTTTATTTCAGAAAATAAAGGAAGAGGAATTGTGTCTGATCTAGAAATATAGTTTGTTTTTATTATGGCCAGTCCAGCATCTAAATCTGACACCTTGTGCTTTTTACTAATGAAATATAATTGGACAGATTCAAGAAATATGTATTCCATTAAAGCCAAAAGCAGAGTTTAAAGGGGTTTCGTAAGATTTTTATTATTCCTAATCTTTCCACAAAGCAATTCGTAGTTTGTCATTACAAGCAAATGATTAGCTCCTCAATATTTTGTTGTACCCTTAGCTTCCAATGCAAAAATAAAATGAAGCAACAATAATAAACACTGTTGAACAGATGGAACTAACTCACACACATCAGGTTTCATTATAAAAGAAGGGTCTTTGGAGGTTCTAAACACATTTTCATAGATTTTGAAAGTTTGTTGAAAGGTTTTGGCCACATGGTTGTGAAAACTTCCAACAGGTGTTAAGCTTAAAGAGGAATGATGAAAGCAAGCCAATTCGCCATGCAGTTAGGGTTGCATAGCTGTGAGCTTTCTTTTGGGAGATAGTGGGTTTGAATCCCACCGTCAGCAGCCCTGAAGATGGTTTTCGGTGTTTTCACACCTTAATTAAGGCTACGGCTGCTACCTTTCCAGTCTTAGCCCTTTCCAATTCCTATGTCGCCGAAGTACTTTGAGGTGTTAGTGCGACATTAACTAAGTAGGGGGGGGGAAAAAGTGGGAGGGGGAAATTAATGAAGGCTGCGGAGAATGCAAATATTTTTTCTTAAAACAAAAGTTGGATGGTAATTGGTGTGGTCTTAAAAGTTCCACAAGACAAATTAAAAATTTCATTTAATTTGATGATTCTGCCCCAAATACATTTAGGACATATTGTATTTACTTGCATATAACTGATTCATGTTGTGGGTTTCTGTAGTCACGTCCTAGTTCGTGAACCATGGGTAACGGCTGAGTGGCATAGTAAGTGGTCCTGAGAGTGGGGATACCAGTTGCTATGGAAAGGGAGTGGGCATCTCGGACATATTCTGAGTCATGGCCCTCCTTGTGCTCAGGCGGCTAGGACTATACAATCCACCGGTGGTCCATAACCCGTAAGAAGAGAGATCCTCACTTGGACTATGTGTAAGTAGGGTGGCATCCTGCTACATGAATTTACCAAGCTCAGAACATTTTAAGCAAGCATCGGACCTTTGGGAGTAACGGAGTCCCACTCCCATTTGACAGGTGAGGGACTCCTTGGAAACAACTTGGCGAACGAAATGAAATTCGATGGGGAGCTATCAATATTAATGGGGCTTATGGAAGAAAGAAAGTAGAACTGGCTGAGTCAGCAAAGAGGATGCATCTGGATATGCTAGGAGTAAGTGATATTCGGGTAAGGGGAGATAACGAGGAAGAGATAGGAGATTATAAAGTGTACTTGACGGGTGTTAGAAAGGGAAGGACAAAACATGGGGTAGGGCTGTTTATCAGGAATACCATTGCACGCAACATAGTTTCTGTTAGGCACGTAAATGAGTGAACGAGGTGGGTAGATTTGGCAGTTGGAGAAATTAGGACGAGAATTGTGTCCGTGTATTCACCATGTGAGGGTGCAGATGAGGATGAAGTTGACAAGTTTTATGAAGCATTGAGTGACATCGTGGTCAGGGTCAATAGCAAGGATAGAATAGTGCTAATGGGCGATTTCAATGCGAGAGTTGGAAATAGAACTGAAGGATACGAAAGGGTGATGGTAAATGTGGGGAAGATATGCAAGCTAATAGGAATGGGAAGCATTTGCTGGACTTCTGTGCTAGTATGGGTTTAGCAGTTACGAATACATTCTTCAAGCATAAGGCTATTTACTGCTACACATGGGAGACTAGAGGTACCAGATCCATAATAGACTATATCTTAACCGACTTCGAATTCACGAAATCTGTTAGGAATGTACGAGTTTTCCGGGGATTTTTCGATGATACAGACCACTATCTGATCTGTAGTGAATTAGGTATCTCTAGGCCTAGGGTAGAGAAAGTGAAATTCGTCTGCAAATGAATAAGGGTAGAAAATCTCCAGGATGAGGAAATTAGAAGTACATGGATATGATTAGTGAGAAGTTTCAAACAGTAGACTGTAAGCAGGTTCAGGATATAGGAAGAGAATGGGTGGCATACAGGGATGCTGTAGTAGAAACAGCAAGGGAATGCCTAGGAACAACAGTGTGTAAAGATGGGGAAAGGCGAACATCTTGGTGGAATGATGAAGTGAGAGCAGCTTGTAAACGTAAAAGGAAGGCTCATCAGAAATGGCTTCAAACAAGGGCCAAGGCAGACAGGGATTTGTACGTAGATGAAAGAAACATAGCGAAACAAATAATTGTTGAATCCAAAAAGAAGTCGGGGGAAGATTTTGGTAATAACCTGGAAAGGCTAGGTCAAGCAGCAAGGAAAACTTTCTGGACAGTAATAAAGAATCTTAGGAAGGGAGGGAAGAAGGAAATGAGCAGTGTTTTGAGTAATTCAGGTGAACTCATAATAGATCCCAGGGAATCACTGGAGAGGTGGAGGGAATATTTTGAACATCTTCTCAACGTAAAAGGAAATCTTCGTGGTGATGTTGCAAACAGCCAAGCTCATGGGAAGGAGGAAATTGATGTTGGTGAAATTATGCTTGAGGAAGTGGAAAGGATAGTAAATAAACTTCATTGTTATAAGGCAGCAGGAATAGATGAAATTAGACCTGAAATTGTGAAGTATAGTGGGAAGGCAGGGATGAAATGGCTTTATAAAATAGTAAGATTACCATGGAGTGTTGGTAAGGTACCTTCAGATTGGACAAAAGCAGTAATTGCACCTATCTATAATCAAGGGAATAGGAAGGATTGCAACAACTATCGAGCTATCTCACTGATTAGTATGAGCGAGTTGGCCATGCGGTTAGGAGCGTGCAGCTTTGAGCTCGCATCCGGCAGATGGTGGGTTCAAACCCCACTGTCGGCAGCCCTGAAAATGGTTTTCCGTGGTTTCCCATTTTCACAGCAGGCAAATGTTGGGGCTGTACCTTAATTAAGGCCACGGCCACTTCCTTCCCATTCCTAGGCCTTTCCTGACCCATCGTCGCCATAAGACCTATCTGTGTCGGTGCGACATAAAACTAGGAAAAAGAAAAAAGAAGTATACCAGGCAAAGTATTCACTGGCATCCTGGAAAGGAGGGTGTGGTCAATCGTTGAGAGGAAGTTGGATGAAAACCAGTGTGGTTTCAGACCACAGAGAGGCTCTCAGGATCAGATTTTCAGTATGCGCCAGGTAATTGAAAATGCTACGAGAGGAACAGGCAGTTGTGTTTATGTTTTGTAGATCTAGAGAAAGCATATAACAGGGTACCACGGGAAAAGATGTTCACCATACTGAGGGACTATGGAATTAAGGGTAGATTATTAAAATCAATCAAAGGCATTTATGTTGACAACTGGGCTTCAGTGAGATTTGACGGTAGAATGAGTTCTTGGTTCAGGGTACTTACAGGGGTTAGACAAGGTTGTAATCTTTCACCTTTGCTGTTTGTAGTTTACATGGATCATCTGCTGAAAGGTATAAATTAGCAGGGAGGGATTCAGTTAGGTGGAAATGTAGTATGCAGTCTGGCCTATGCTGACGACTTGGTCGTAATGGCAGATTGTGCCGAAAGCCTTGGAACTTGAAAATAGGTGCAATGAGTATGGTATGAAAATTAGCCTTCTGAAGACTAAATTGATGTCAGTAGGTAAGAAATTCAACAGAACTGAATGTCAGATCGGTGATTCAAAGCTAGAACAGGTAGATAATGTCAAGTATTTAGGTTGTGTTCTCCCAGGATGGTAATATTGTGAGATTGAATCAAGGTGTAGTAAAGCTAATGCAGTGAGCTTGCAGTTGCGATCAACAGTGTTCTGTAAGAAGGAAGTCAGCTCCCAGACGAAACTATCTTTACATCGGTCTGTTTTCAGACCAACTTTGCTTTATGAGAGCGAAAGCTGGGTGGACTCAGGATATCTTATTCATAAGTTAGAAGTAACCGACATGAAAGTAGCGAGAATGATTGCTGGTACAAACAGGTGGGAACAATTGCAGGAAGGTACTCTGAATGAGGAGATAAAGGCTCATTTAGGAATGAACTCGATGAATGAAGCTGTACGCATAAACCGGCTTTGGTGGTAGGGTCAAGTGAGGCGAATGGAGGAGGACAGGTTACCTAGGAGAATAATGGACTCTGTTATGGAGGGTAAGAGAAGTAGAGGTAGACCAAGACGACGATGGTTAGACTCAGTTTGTAACAATTTAAGGATAAGAGTTATAGAACTCAATGAGGCCACAACACTAGTTGCAAATAGAGGATTGTGGCGACATTCAGTAAATCCACAGAGGTTTGCAGACTGAACGCTGAAAGGCATAACAGTCTATAATGATAAAGTATGTATGTATGTATGTATGTATGTATGTATGTATGTATAACTGATTCTTGTATTTCTTTCACACCTGTAGTTTTATGTTACTAAATATTTTCATGTGTATTTCATTCATAGAATAAAAAAAGAATGCACAGCTGACAGACCAGGAGTTTGGATGCATCACCTTATCTAGGGTTACCAGACATCTGGAAAATCTCGGACATGCCCAACAATTTCTAAATATCCCCCCCCCCCCATTTTCTAAAATTCAAAACCTTCAGTGGTCTAAGAAATGTTTTTCCCACTTGCAAAAGAAATAATAAATTTTGATGGTAAAATATAATTTTCCAGGTGGTGGTAATAAAAATTTGTGACCAATTAATTGTGAAATTAAAAAAAAATGTTTTTGAACAAAACAGTTCAAGCCTTTAAATCATGTCGCCTAATGATATGTGGGTGAGATATTTTAGTGCTAGTAAATAACAAAACCTGAGCCATTAAAATGTGTAGAATCATTCTCTTTTTTTTTTCCTTGCTATTCCTACACATAATGCAAATGTAGAGCAGGTTTCTTCAATGATCTCTGTTCAATGGACAGATGAGAAAAATGTACCGTATAAAGAATATGCTATTATTTATCTGTCAAACCCTTAAACTGCTGAAAGTTTATTGCTATTTTAAACAGGCCAGATGTTTTGCAACAAGTCAGCATGTTTTTCAAATAAGAATGATGTTTTACAGTACAAGTAGGACTGATTTTGTTCTTGGTATATTTAATGTGAGAATAACATGCATTAAATAATACTTCCATATATTTTGCTTTCAGTGTATAATTTCCAAGATGTCCTACATTTTCCTAAAATGCCCTACATTTTAGAGAATTAAGTCCTACTTGTGGTAACCATAATCTTATCATCATGACTCGTTACTACATCACAGGCCTCGATGTAAATGACCTTATTTTACAATGCTACCATCCAGCTGCACAGCAAGTGGCTACAGAACAGGTTCTTTTCTCTGGTCCTTAAAATTAGTAAAACAAGAAGTACAGTATTATTTGCAAATGCATCACAAGCTTCATAAACTACAGGAGGGTATTCCAAGAAGAACAAAGGCCTTAAGAAAGGCATTATTATAATTTTTGTTCAAGTGGAACAACAACAAAAATAATAATTTATTTGATAATTGCTGCTAAAAACCTGTTAAATTAAAACTGGTTCCCCAGTAAATGATGCAGGTTAGTCTAACTGGCAATAGCTACCATAATCTTTTCCTTGTTCCACTTCATGTGTAAACAGGTATCATCAGTGCTCCCATCCATTTCTCTGGTATCACTATATTATTGATTACAGCATGCAAACAGGAAATGTAGACTGGTCACAAAGTTGCAAGCCATAACCTTCAACAATTCAGAAAACATTCCATCTATTCTGTTACTTTCCTTTTTGGTCCTAATGCCCAGTTTGTGGTTTTTAAATTTCCTCCCAGCCTATCTCTCATTCTTCTACTTGCTTGTATCCCTATCACTAAACAACCAGTGGCATCCTCTTTCTCCCTCAGATCCACTCAGGAAGAGAGGGATCATCCAAACCTCAAGTTTAGATGTCAGACATCTTTTATTTCAGGTCCATTATTAGAACATTACTGAAAGTTGCAGCGATGCAATGCAGACTGAATTCATCATTAATACTGGGAAGGATGAAAATACAAATGTGCCAGTCTGGAGTTTCAAAAACATTTTGCAGAAGAGATATAAAGGACTGTAATGAATGATTGAGCAAGAGTAAACAATATGAAGGGGTACCCAGAAATAACATCTTCAGCTGTTATTAAGCTTAGGTGAATCGCTAAGTTTCTGAATACATTCTCAAGTGAGAACGAAACATGTACTGTTTATAATGAATAATTTGCTAAAAAGCAAATAAAAAGTATCAAAAAGGTGGAAGATTTTCAATTATTGTAACTCTCTGTGATTAGAATTTGATACGGAAAATGAAGCCGATTACTTGCAATTCTGACTGACAACCAAAAGAAAGTAAAGTTGAAACATGTCATGTTTTGAAACGACAGATTGAAACTGATCCAGATTTTCTGTCAAAGGTCATTTACTGGTGATGAGTCATGGTGCTATGGTTACGACCCAGAAACAAAGCAACAATCAAGGCAATGGAGGAAGTCATTGTCACTCCATCCAAAAATTATTGTCAAGTCAAATTAAACATCAAAACAACAGCGATTTGCTTTTTTGATGCCAAGGACGTAGTTCATTCAGAGTTTGTTCCCCCAGGTCAGACCATCAATCAGACTTTTTACTGGGAAGTTTCAAGAAGACTGTGCAACAGTGTTTGCAAAAACAAAAAAACAAAAAAAAGACCCGATTTGTCGCAGTCAGGAGACTGGTTCTTCCACCACAACAATGCACCTGAACAAACAGCCATCTCTGTTAGGACAGTTTTTGACTAAAAATGGCATTGTTCCGCTGCCCCACGCACCTTACTCTCCTGACGTGGCTCCGTGCGACTTTTTCTTATTTCTACGTATGAAAAGGGGCATGAAAGGACACCAATTTGACAACACTGAAGAGGTCAAGGAAAAAATGAGGGAGGAGCTGTCAGCCATTTCTAAAGATGGCTACAAAAAGTTTCGAACAGTGGAAGCACCAGTGGGACAAATGTATTAGTTGTAATGGAGACTATTTTGAAGGGGAAAAGGCTGCTTTTTTTAAAAAATTTGAAAATATATAGCTTTTAAAAAATAATTCCATTTTATTTGGGTACCCCCTGATATGATACCATATCTGCTGCTGCTGCTACTGCTACTATTACTAAACAAATGAACTCATTCCACAGGAGGGAATAAAAAATCTCAGATGTATCCTGTTCCTGTTCTTGACCAGCTGAATACACACTACAATCTATGCAACAAACCTTCTCCTTGTAATAAATAAATTTAGTCGCATCAAAATTAAAGTTTTAAAAATGTAAAAAATAAAATAAGAAAACATTTCTTATTCATGCCGTCATGATAAATTAGGAGAGCTACATGTATCAGGGTAATTTACAGCAAGTAGCAATTCTCCAACACGAGAGCACAGCACCAGAGCATAGTGCGTATTGTCTTATGTAGAGCACTTCTAGTTTCACTCCAAATGTTGGTCGCCTAATTTTTTCCCTTCACTTCATGTCGTATAGAGATAGGACCATGAAAAGGAACACAGTATAGTGCTGAGGACTGTAAAGCTCTCATCTTGAAGAGATGCTTGTTTCACATCATAATTTTCAATAAAAGGATGTCAGAACTTGAAATAACAACAAAGTAAAGAACTACGCTTCTAACTGGTATGATTTTCACATTCATTAATAGAACCACATCAAGATACCTTACAACATTAAGGAAAGTCCCAAGTCTAATGGAAGGAAATATCATGCACATCATTCACATTACAATAGGAAACAGGTTTCGAAACACTGTAATCTACTGGCATATTTGAGTGGTATTAGTAAAGATAGACAAATAGTTGCATCTGCAAATGCCAACACAGCTCCTCAACAACAGCACAAAATGTTTTTAATTCACACTACAAGAAAATAAACTGCAGACGTTCACGACAAAAATGACAACACTGAGAATTTATAGAAAATCTGTTACACACATGTGCAAAATATCAAACATGTATTTTCATTTAAATGTTTCTAATAGGTTCATAAAAATGTATAGTGTATACAATAAAGGAAACTTGACACAAAATTTCACATTTGAAAATTAAATACCATGCTATCATTATATGTGTTACAGGTGGCTTTGAAATTCCTTGCTTGCACCATCACATCTTGGTATAATGTCACTGCTATACACTACTACTCACCTGGTTTAATGATGTGTTTCCTTTAAGGGGATTAGGACATCCTGATCAGTACGAGTGATGTTTCGTCTGATAAACTCCGTAGATGTGATGTATACACTATTGTGGGTACAAGGGGAGGCAATTAACTTACAGGAATTTTATTCTGAATTCGTTGTAGAAAAATGCACAACCAAAAATTGTATTCCTAGGCATAAAATGGATCCTTTGCAGTACACTACAAAAGTGTTGTGATGAACGATCAGTATGCGCCAGCAAAGTAGCTCTTACAACAAAGCTGTTTCAATCCCCTCGCTCAACTTAGTGATAGAGAATTTCAAATGAGATTTTGACTATCACAACCAGTAGTAGAAGAACTGGAACAAAGGCTATGTCCACAGCTAAGAACACAAACTAAAAGAAATCACTTGCTAAACCCAATGTTTATGATTCTTCTCACTTTGTGGTTATATGCAACTTGGAGCTTCCAAATGGTGATAGGAGATATATTTAATGTGAATAAAAGAGCTGCAAGTAGAACCATTCATAAAGTTACAAGAGAGAGCAGTTTTAAGACCACACTTTATCAAGATGTCAGCTGGGGAGAAGGGATTAGATGGGTAATGCAGGGCATTTTTGGGGTTATAGGTGCAAGAGAATGTAAACATGCCCCAATTACATCACCTGGAGGCAATAATGCTGAGATTTACAGAAGTTGCCAAGGTTGTCTCTAAATGTCCAAGCTATCTGCGACTCCAAACTTTGTTTCCAGAATGTCATCGCCAGATAACCGGGATCAGCTCACGATAGTAATATTTATGAATTCTGGAATTCATGCCCAGTTTGAAGCTAAAGAATTTCCTCAAACCATACTCTTGGGGGACAGCACATCATCACTGCTGCCTCTACATACTAACCCTAACAATGCACGAAGAAACCCCAGAAACATGAACATATAATAGGGCCCACAAGCAGATGAGGTCAGTAACTGAGGGTTCTTTTGGGGTCATCAAAGGACTATTTCTATGCTTAAGATTGAAACTGGGAGTAAAACCGTTCTGAGTTCCACCTATCATAGTAGCGTAATAGGGCCATTAACGCAAAAGATGACACTCCTGAAATTAACCGAGATATCTTCAGGGTGGGGTGAGTTGGCCATGCGGTTAGGGCCGCGCAGCTGTGAGCTTGCATTCGGGAGATAGTGGGTTTGAACCCCACTGTCAGCAGCCCTGAAGATGGTTTTCCGTGGTTTCCCATTTTCACACCAGGCATATGCTGGGGCTGTACCTTGAGTAAGGCCACCTCCTTCCCAATTCTAGGCCTTTCCTATCCTATCGTCGCATTAAGACCTATATATGTCAGTGCGACATAAAGCAAATTGTAAAAGAAAAAAATCTATCTTCAGGGAAGAAGGATTTACCAAGAAGTGCCCGTTTCTGATGTGAATCAGATGGATAGAAAACACGGCACTGAGAACTGCACTAATTAATAACATTTTCAGGTAAAATTTCATTACTGTAATTTTATTACTTATTCATCATCATCATCATCATCATCATCATCAGTTTCCAGCTGTTGGCCTCAATCTCCCACAATCTCCAACGCCGTGGAAGATGGGCAACATCAAAAAGTAGGCAATAGCCTGTGGGGGTGAAGTACAGTGGGGTCAGCGTGTGCCCCAAGATCACTAGGATAGCTGTCAAGAACCTACAGGAATCCTGAAAAATATGGCGGCTAATGGGGCTCTGGTGAAGCCACGAGAGGTCTAGCAAGTCGGTGAAGGACATAAACTCTCTTTCAAGGAAACAAGGAACAATAAGCGCGACAGACGTAACAGACGACGAACCTGGCGAGGAACAGGATTACGAATTGGTACAATGAATATACAAACAATGACTTGAAAAGTAGAAGAGTTTGTAGACATGATGGAAAGAAGAAAATTGGATGTATTAGAGCTGGCAGAGACTAAGTGGAAGAGGGGGGAGGTAAGAGAGAGAGCTGCTGAATAGTTTTTGTTTGTACTGGAGAGGAAATGATGAAGGAAGGAGAAATGGAGTAGAAGACATAGTGAGAAATGGACTGCTGCTGATGATGCTTGTGGTTTAAAGGGGCCTAACATCTAGGTCATCGGCCCCTAATGGTACGAAATGAGATGAAATGTTATGACAATTTAAAAATCCAGAATACTCCACTAACCAGATTCGAAAATGTGAGGGCGAAGAACGAATGGATGGATATGAAGTTAAAACAATCAGTGGATCCAACCTGCAATGCCCACATTCCCAGAAACTAGTGTTAAATAATAGTATTACTGACAAAGGGATTGCGTCTAAAGCACAATACTGAATCGATGATGCTTGTAGTTGAGGCGGGTCCAAAATCCAGGTCATCGGCCCCTCAAAAGGGTACTTATTGCTAGGAAAAGAGAACCATGCTATTGGTCATGTTGCGGTACTAATCAAAAGCAGCGTAGACTCGCGGTATTCCACACATTATGGTAGTACTCACAGGTAATGAAATTCGCACATGTAACACAGACCTATCGTGTTTCGCACACTATGGCGCTATTTACAGGCAACGCAAACCTATGGCATTCCTCACATAAGTGTACTAACCATAGGGACCCACACTATACCGGGGTGTTTCTGACATAGTGGGTACTAAGCATAGGCAAGGCAGAACCATGGTGTTGCTAATCCCATGGTGTTGCGCATATACGGGTAAGAATCACAGGTACTGTAGAAGCCGCCAACATACTCTATTGCTACTAATCTCAAACCTATTTGGTACCCAACATAGTGGTACTACGCGCAAGTAAAAGCAACCCATGGTATTCCCCGCGTGGTGGTACTAATCACAAGTAGTTTCATGGTTCTACTAAAATCATCCCTTAGTCGCCCCTTTTAGTCACCTCTTACGGCAGGCAGGGGATACCACGTGTGTATTCTTCACCTGCGTCCCCCACCCACGGGGGGGGGGGGTGAGAAATGGACTGAAAGTAAAAGGGATAAGTGACAGCTATATGAAAGTTGAATAACAGTTATAATAGGTAACGATTTTATGATTTTTGAGCTGCTTTCATTTTAATTTATAGTTCCAAATTCAGAATCTCAATTTTTATATCAAGTTCCTTTTCCAAGCACTCCAACACCCTGCTGTAAAATAATTCCCTAATATCATCCTCTTTGTCAGGCAATGATATCAATGGACGTGGATCAGAACTGTCAACATTCTTTCTTTCTCTTTTTTTTTGTTTTGTTTACATCGCACTGACACAGATAGGTCTTATGGTGACAATGGGATAGGAAAGGGCTAGGAATGGGAAGGAAGTGAGTGGCCGTGGCCTTAATCCTAAAATACTAACATATGTAAAATTAACGTGTATGCGTCATATAACTGCACACTGCTCCTTCCTGCGTTATCCCCCACAGACCACCTCCATGCAATGCTTCCACTGATCAATTCGGATGATGTCACCATAGCATTTAGATGCTTGAGTGAGGAACGAATGCTGGGAGAGTTCACTTACGGTAAGTCACTGCACTTTTATTTTTATTTTTAATGTGTTGTTGGTATCGACGCATTATCATTGGTACGTAAAACATAGGTAATATTAGTATGCAACAGGTACTTGGATGTAGTCGTATGAGAGTAGGTTGCTCATTCCGGATGGTTGCTTTATAGTTATTATGCATGTGGCTTTTCAGGACACAATGGATAAACGAAGAGTGAACAAGTAGATCATCTGCTGTATTTTTGACGAGCTAGATGAAGATGAAAGCTGGGAAGACAACTGTTTAGAAACTGAATCTGAGCACGAAGACTCTCCGATGCCGATCCGAACTATTCGCCCAGTGACGATGGTTCCAAAGATAATCTCAACTGTGATTCAGATTTGCAAGCCTCTGTTGAAATTCAGCAAAATAAGCGGCCATCAAAAGGGAAATCTTGAAAAGGAATTAAGAAAAGAATAAGAAAAGTGACTACTTCAAACAGCTCAGCTTCAGTCTCTCAACCTCTAGAATAGCTTTTTGTTTGGTAAGCATGGGCATATACGGAAAACAACTGATTCAAACACAGGGAAAATAGTAAATATCCGACCAGGACCTACATCGAACGTACAAGCTGATCCACTTAGGTGTTTCGAATTATTCTTTGCTAACAACATAATGCAAAATGTACTTTGTAATTCTTAAATATAATATTACTTCTGACAACTATGTGGAGTTTACTTATTGTTTTAGCATACACATGGACATTCACGTAAATTTTATGTATGTTAGTACTGGGCAACTACTGAATAATGTTAGTACTTTAGGGTTAATTAAGGTACAGCCCCAACATTTGCCTAAACGGGAAACCACAAAATATACTCTTCAGGGCTGCCGACACTGGGGTTTGAACCAACTATCTCCCAGATGCATGTTCACAGCACTGTCAACTTCAACCTCCACTGTTTTTTTTTTTTTAACTTTTCTCACTTTTATTGGTTATGCAAATTATTCCTGAATTGGTTTTTGAAGCTGGGGTCACATCTTCCACATCCCTTACATATATAATGAGTTGTGAATGGCAGTCTACATTGTCATCTAGGACACAAGTAACTGGAAGAAACTGTGGTTTAAGCGCCACAGTTAGTTTCTGCCCGCTTTCATTCATGGAAGGAGGTACATACTTACCCCCTCCTGTTTTGTCATGTGCATTTTCTCTCTTTACTCACTTTTTTTATATTTTCATAATACAATTAAACACACTTCCAATCTCTTGAAATTAAATTCCTGGCAGCAATTTCTTTCCAAGCATCCTCTATCCTTTTGGTAGTGATGCTACTGTCTTTCTGACTCTTAATTCCTGTTTTAAGTTTGTGTGTGTGTGTGTGTGTGAGAGAGAGAGAGAGAGAGAGAGAGAGAGAGAGAGAGAGAGAGAGAGAGAGAGAGAGAGAGAGAGAGAGAGAGAGAGAGAGAGAGAGAGAGAGAGAGAGAGAGAGAGAGAGATATATATATATATATATATCAATTATCTCTCGGTCTTTTCTCTTTCTGAAATTTGCTGTGCACTATCTTTTCTTTTCACCCCTCATTATTTGTTTTGTTAATGCAACAGTACATAATCTTGATATATGAAGATCGAACAATATTGAGGGCTGACAATAAATGCGATAATTACCCTTTACCCTTGCATTTTACTCCTACTTGGCACTGCTGTCAAACATCTTTCTGTGATCCCAGGTCAGCACTATACCAAGTTCACATGGTCTGCAGTTAGAGTTATAGAATGCTGATAGAGAATACAATGCTAATAGAAAACATAGTTCATTCCTGAACGTCAATCAAAAGTGAAGCACAGTTAGCAGTTTTTAAAAACTCATGTAACATAACTCCAAATCGGTACATTTTAGTCACAAGTTAACATCTTTCTTGTTAAGTTCACAGTGACAATATTATCCCAGGATCCCAGGCTGTGAAAATTCTGACTTGGTCTACAGCTTGGGACATCTTGATCACCAGACCTCAGTACTTAGTTCATTTTTTAAGTTCTGACCAATAACCTGTTTTATTAGCAACTTTCTCAAAGTAATACGTGCTCAAAAGGATTTTCAAAACCACCAATATTTTTAAAAAGTAAAAAGAGAAGACTGCAGTTTACTTACCACAAAACGATTGACTTTGGGTTGAGCACGTTCTTTATGTTGGTTTACTTCGTTCTTGAGGGATTCAAATTTAGCTCGCAATGATTTAGTGGAGTCTATACTAGGTTGATCTGTTTGATCGACATCCAGATTGCAGCCACTGCTTGCTTTATTAAGTTTGTTTTCTTTTTCTTCCCACCGCTCAAATTTCGCTCGAAGAGCTTTTGCCCGGGCAGCAGTTGTCGCCTAGAAAGGAATAGAAATTAATTATTGAAGAAATAAAAGTATCATACCGAACTAGGTGCACAATTCAATAACTGGGTATATTTTCACTTCCTAAATTTATAATGCAAGTTGCAGTTCCTGATCTATGAAAGTAAGCCTGTAACAAAAGAAATGAAGCGTGCGGCCGAACAATGGGACAAGCGCCACTGAGCAAATCCGTAGGCAAAGCAATTGTAAATGGCTGAAAACACTTCAAATCATGCTGCATCCACCTAGGACGGACTATGCATGTGTCCCGTTGTTTCACTCTACTTCACGTAATCGGGAAGACTAGGAATTACTACAGAAGAGGCCTCAATTTTGATTTTCCACAGAAAATTTCTACTTTGCTCAAGTTGGTTCTTGTCCACATGATTGGCTGCGCACTTCAAATAATGAAAGTTTTCTGCAGTAATTAATTAAAATAAAAGATCCCTTAAATATTACAAACAGTGATTAATGAAAAATTTGCAATTTGTATGTAGAGGTATCTGGTATACATTTCTGAACGAATAGAAACATTTGAAGGATTTGATTATTTAAAGAAAATGAGAAACAACAAACCATTAAGATAATTACACAGGACAGGTGAAAGTTTATACTAGAAAAAAGTGCCAAACCCAAATCAACAGTCACCACTGATCTGCATTTAGGGCTGTCATCCAGTTGACAGATTCTCTATCAATTGTTTACTTAGTGTTTTTCTTGAATGATTTCAAAGAGTTGGAAATGTATCAAATTTGGTAAATTATACCAATCCTTGTCCGACTCCATGGCTAAATGGTTAGCGTTCTGGCCTTTGGTCCAGGGGAACCCGGGTGTGATTCCCGGCCGAGCAGGGGATTTTAACCTTCATTGGTTAATTCCGATGGCTCAGGGGTTCAGTTTGTGTGCCGTCTTCATCGAAACAATTCATCATAGGTAGGATCCCATCCTCACAGACGCACAGGTTGCCTATATGGCATCAACTCAAAAGACCTGCACCAGGTCTCTTCGGAGGCCACACCCCATTATTATTATTATTATTATTATTATTATTATTATTATTATTATTATTCCAAATCCTTAACTCCTGTTCTTAAAACCAAATATTTGCCCCAATATGTCCTCTTGAATTCCAAGTTATCTTCATATTATTAGGGTTACCATATTGTGCGACGTGAGAAAAGAGGACACTAAAAATATGCATGAAAATGCATGTCTAAATTATTATAGCCTTAAACATAACCTTATATAAACAGCAATCAAGGACAAATGAATGAAATTTGTTGCAAATGTATCTCAAAAAACAGTATGAAATTGCTAGGCTGAGTAGCTCAGGCAGTTAGTGCTAGCCTTGTGAGCTAAAGTAGGCAAGTTCAATCTCGGCTCAGTCTGGTGGCATTTGAAGGTGCTCAAATATGTCACCCTTATGTCAGTAGATTTACCAGCACACTACTACTACTACTACTACTATCATTATTATTATTTTGCAGGACAAAATTCCGGTATATCGGCATTTCCATAAGCCGTAAAAGTACTTAACGGAAGAGAAAACTAATTACATTATTACTATCACAGTTTAAGATAGTGTAGAGCAAGTTACTGCCTTGTTTTTGCCCAATGATATTAAACTTTTTTTACAACTTGTTTTACATCATTGCCTGGTGTGAAAATGGGAAACCATGGAAAATCCTCTTCAGAGCTGCCAACAGTGGGGCTCGAACCCATTATCTCCCAAATCATATTTAACAGATGATCCTACTTTATTTGACAATTTTGGCATTCCTTTTATAGATTGATAAAACTCCCAACAAGACATATTTGAAACTGTAGTGAAGAATTAAAATATTCTAAGTAGAATCACGAGTTAGCTTCTTCCTTCCTTACTTTCTTCCTCTTTCTTTCTTTCTTTCTTTCTTTCTTTCTTTCTTTCTTTCTTTCTTTAAAAATTACCCTCTTAATAATAGCATGAGCTGAAACAGCAAAAGAGAACTGGATAAGTTTCAATAATACAGGGCGATTAACAGTATAGTTGCCTGTGCAATGTGCAAGAGGTGAGATAATTTCTGACTGTTTTATCCAATATAAGACAGATCAATCACCATCCATAATTCAAGAGTGATGATTCTTCTGATGATAGAGATTGTAAATCAAAATCAATCTACCGTGATATCAAGTGAGTGGATTGCTATATTGGCTTTTATTTTTAACATTTAAAATTTTAAGGATTTAACTTCAAAAACCCAGACTTTTTAATGAGACAAGAAAACCTGGCTGGGCACCCTTTGTTACTAACAAAAAAGGAGCACATGCCTGGGATAAGAGGACATATGGTAACCCTGCATGTTTAGATCATTCCTATTATTAAATACTCCATTCAAACCTGTTAGTTTACTAATGTCATTCCATGCCATCTTTTCAGACAGCTTGGAACAAACCGCTTAGTTGAGCACTTCATCCCCTTACTCCAAAGTCTTCCCAGACCAAAGGTTGGCAATATTTATGCCAAGTTATAGGTTAGGTATTTATTTTGTATTGTCAGTATCATGTACTTCATTGTAGGAATAGTGTATGTATTTACTGATGTATAAAAAAAAAAAAAATCATTATTTAGACATTGTAAGAATTCTGTATTAAATTGGTGGCATTCTGTAGCCGAAAGTGAGAAATCTTGGTTAAGCAAGAAAATTAAATATAGAGAAAGTTGTGCAAGATATTGGTTTGCCCAAAATGAAGTGTGTCTCCCAACAGTTTTCAAGGCGTCATAACGCCAAAGTTGAGCATCACAATTTTGAAAACGGCGTGCCACATGTGACATGTGGCAGATATGGAAGACTGATTAGCTAGGACAGAGAAAATCATGTGACTTGAAGAAGTTCATTTTATGGCTGGTTTATCCGAAGAGGGGTCTTGTTGGTGTTGAGTAGTGGAAATGTTGTGATCGGCTGGTTGTCCTGCTTGAAGTTTGTGACATTTAGTCCTAATGTATGCTGCTTGTGTATGTCTCCTGGAGATTTGTCTCGTCAATGGACGTCCAGTTGGGACACGCTTCAGGGTTAGAGATCATCATATGTTATATACACTATGAAGTACTAAGCTAATGCACTTGGCAGAATATAATGCGAGTATGGTTTCAACAAACCATGAACTTGTCACCAAAGTTATCAGCAAGTTTGGCGAGGTATGGTAGCATTTAACATCAACTTTAAACTTCAATCAACTAACAACTACAGATCAATTCGAGATGGTTTAGCGAATTATATGCCTTAGGTTTGTTTGCATATTGTGAAAGCATGCAGTACAGGACAATTCCAGGTTTGTGGGGGAGTAAGGGCGCTTACACACCGGCGTTTTCCTGTCGTCGTGGTAGACTACAGAAATACACTTCATCGCCGGCCCGACCACTTCTGTAGTTCAGTATGACCCCACGTTGTGGCTAGCCCAGCGTCAAAATGTGGTCTGGCCAGCTTCACCATGTATGGAGTAATTTTGTTCGGCAATGGGAACTTCGGTCATTCACAATATGAATTCTGAATTGTGAATAAGAAGATATTAACAGTGTATGTCTGATGATGTAATTTGTGTTATGTGTTATTGAGGTGGTATGCCATGCATTGTATTAATGTGGTCAAATTTTTAGTGTTTATTTCTTGGATTGTCGTTTTCTACTTCTGCTCATGCAATGACATAGAAAAATGTAATTTAAGAGCTTTTCAGTCTGTTGAACAAAATAACAGACATAGGAAAAGGAGAAAAATGCAGAGAATGTGATAACATCCAATTGTTTTAGTTTGGCTACAGTTTGGGCAGTTTCATTCATTATATCACGAACTCTGCAATCATTCAAATAAGTTTTTCTAGTTTTTAAGAATCCTAAATATTCTTCCAATCAGCTGCTACTGGAGATTAGACCAATTATTTCAAGGACAGATATTTCGATGAGGAAGACCATATCGACTGCTAGCTGCCAGTGGGAACTTCTTGTCACGATGTGGCTGACATGTTGCTTGTGTGAAAAAGAAAAGTGTTGCAATTGGGCTGTGGTCTGTGAACAGGATCAGCTTCAGCTGGCGACAGTGGTTCACGTGAGGTTGAGAAAGTGTTCGCCTGAAAAGTGGAAGTTATCTTCCCATTGCATTCTATGGCAACGGCAAAGCGGCGACAGGCGACCACAGATGAATCCCTTTTTGGGGTCGACAACACTCGTGCGTAAGGGCCCTAATTCTCTGGGACAGAGTCTGTGAGATAGTTATGCGGAGTTCAACGAGGCTTGCTAGCAGTGAACTGTTCTGAAATGATCATAAGTAAATCACGTTAAGTGGAAAAACTAACGTGAGTGAACTAATGATTAACTGTAAACAGTATGTAAATAAATTTAGTGGACAGTACAACACACTACCTCTCTGTGCAGTAAATTTTGTTTTTAAGATCCTATTTGCTTTAGGACCCCCCAATAACCCACCCCAACTGGTGTCGGAAGCGAGATTTTATTGGCAGTGTGTTTAAGAAAAGAACATTTCTAGGACAATTAAAAAGACGGAGTCTAGCTTCCAGGCCCTTCTGGACAAAGCTGGTCACAATGAACTTAAAACCAGTTAGGACAAACCTAAGTCACAATTTAAATCTTGTCAGGATGAACTGAAGATAGAACTTAAGACAGAGTTTAAAGCTAGTCAAGATGAACTGAAAGCCGAGGTGAAGACAGTTAAAGGTGTACAGTTCAAATTACAAGAGGAAGTAAATGCTCTTGAAGCGTGATGTTATGCAGGATGTAAGTGAAATGGATAAACAGATCATTGCAATACCTCAGATTGTTGAATCCAGTGTTCAAGGCTTAAGAATAAGGAAAGTGTTTTTGACTATAATAAAAATGAACTGTTGGCATTTTAGTGTAAACATTTTTAAAATGTGAACATTGTTTTTATGTAAATTTATTTGTAGAATTCTTTTCTTAGGGATTTTGGACATCTTTAATGATCGCTGAGGAAAAGATCAGACCTTGTTCTCTAAACAAGTATGAAACCAACATGTATTAAACAACTTGTATATATTTGGGACCTATTACAGAGGTTCACTGAGAAGTGTTACGAGTTAATATTGATCAAACAGAATTGAATATGGTCAAGTTTATTAACACTGTTGATAAAGTCAAACAGATCAAGTCCGGTGCTTGAGAACTGTGGCAAGAGATGAGTGATCTACAGGGAAGGATGACAGCCTTAGAAACCAAACTTAGACCTACCAGCAGTGACAGTGATATCAGAGTTGCAAAAGTGAAACCCCTGCACTCCATGGGAGTACATCATGAATAACGTTCTGGACCCAGTTCGAAACTGTGGCCAACCTAAAGGGTGGACACCAGAGGGGAGGGCTGTTACAACTCACTGGGTTGCACTGATGAGTGACAAAGGTCTAACAAAACATCTGGCCTGTTTCCGAGTATGAAGAGATCGTGAGGGTGCTCGAGGGATTCGATGGTGATTACAAGCTGGCAGCCCCCTATTGAATCCAATCACAAAGTTCAAACAAAGAGTAATTTTAATACCACCTATTCAATACAATTTATTCCACTATTATGTGGTTAAATACACACAGAAATTACTAGAATTTTAAAGGTACATGTTTCGCCCACTATTTATTGGGCATCATCAGCCTCATTCAATCTTAAAACATACACTGGTCTAAGGAATCTTAACAATTTACATAAAACGTATTGATGAACATTTACAAGTGTTAATACTGTGGTTGCCTAATGATTACAACACAAAAATATTGAATAAAACAGAACACATACTAAAATCACTATGAAAAATTAAAACGTTCACCTAGAAGTAATTGTAACACATTGTTTTTTAAAAAATAATCCATGTCCGACACTGAAATGGATCTTTTTGATAAAAATCTTGAACAATAAATATCACGTTTGGAAAACAGAATATCAAAATCAAGACTTCACAGGATAAGAACAACACAGTAAAAAGACACTGTGTCGATAGTACACTAGAAGTAGGAACTTCAAACAGACTAACGCTGCAGATACATTAGGACATGTTACATCTTGAGAATGAATTGACAACATTGTTTACTATGGACATCCACGTTTGCATGAGGCATTTTCTGGTTACACGAAATTGTCGTCTGACCTACCTTCTTTTATTTGGATAATTTTAGCAGCATTTTTGGCAAATTCTTCGATGTTTTTTAGCGCTTCTTGACATTCTATGAATTTTATTCAACTTTCCAAGACGTCTTAATCTAAACTGCCTCCAATTCGACTACGTATTTTCATCCTAATTTTAAATAATGGACTCTAACCCAATCAAATACTGTATCTTTTAACTGTGTTCTTATCCTGTGAAGCCTTGGTTTTGATATTCTGTTCTCCTGTTCAAGCTTTTTATCAAAAAGTCCATTTCAGTGTCAGACATGGATTATTTTTTAAAAAACAATGTGTGACAATTACTTTTAGATGAACATTTTAATTTTTCAAAGTGATGTTAGTATATGTTCTGTTTTATTCAATATTTTTTTTCCTGTAATCATTATGCAACCACAGTATTAACACTTGTAAATGTTCATCAATACGTTTTATGTAAACTGTTAAGATTCCTTAGACCAGTGTATGTTTTAAGATTGAATGAAGCTGATGATGCCCAATAAATAGTGGGCGAAACATGTACCTTTAAAATTCTGGTAATTTCTATGTGTATTTAACCACACAATAGTGGAATAAATTGTATTGAATAGGTGGTATTAAAATTACTCCTTGTTTAAACTTTGTGATTAGCTATTTTTCAATACAGAATAATGATGAGAATAATAGTTTGTAATACTGAATCCAACTTGAAAATAAGACAGCATGCAGGTGAATCCTTGTAAGAATTTGCCACAGAGGTAGAGAGATTAGTCCACAAGGCATTAGGCAATCTATCACCACAGCACAAACACTGGTAGGTTGCTTACACTTTCATCAGCAGGCTTTGCAACGCTGAAATATGCCAACACCTGATGGTTGGTGGGGAGAATTGCCTTGCCAATGACTTGACCATCGCCCTGAGGACGCAATCAGCCAAGATGAAATCAACTTCCACAAATCCACTCGTCACCACCCCAGCGATGGACAGCCCCCACCCAAGGAATCTGGTAGGGACCAACAAGAAAAGGGCTCGTCAGCATCGTCCTTACCATTGCCTCGCTTCGTACTGAATTGAGTCACCGAGAGGAGCAATGACAGTCTGTGATTGCAGATGGATATCTCGTGCTGCATAATGATAGAGGTGAGAACAGAACTAATCACAAAGGGGCAGATAGAGAGGGAGCCAAACTGCCCTTATGTGCAACGGACAACTTCGAGAGACACTATCACTGTCCTGAATGAGGCACTACTGGACATGACATTAGGGCAGAGAAGTTTATGGATCCAGACCTTCGTCACAGACATCACCGATGAGGTCATATTGTGACATGATGTGCTCCGAACTTACAAAGTGAACACTGATGGGAAGTTATATGAACTAGGCTGGGTCGTCAAGAAGTTTTGCTCCGACGCACCAGAACACACCCCCGAGTAGCGAGGGTAATGCTAAGCAATGAAGAAGTGATACTGGTCCGTAGTGAGGTAGTGGATACGGCACAACTTGAGAAGTTCTTGAGGAGGACAGCAAAGAAGTGGAATCCAGATTGACAGCTACTAATTAAGGACTTTACCTGGCTAGCATGCTCCTGTTGGTGTTGCAGGACCAACAGATACCCAGTGGGTCTGAGCTCGGAACATGTGAACCGATATAAATGGTCCGTTATTGGACATTATAAATTTACTCATTCGGAACAATTATTTCTGATTCCCTATGGGAATCAACATCTACATCACATGTGAACCGATCGATGCATGGCAACAACAGATGACAAGGATACAGAAGCTACTGAAACTATGGAGGTAGACGATATGCTTCGGAGGGCGATATCTGCTGCCGGAAGATACCCTGAGGCAGAAAAGTTTGAGATACTCAAGAGACTGATGATAAAGTTCAGAGACATCTTCATGATAAATGGAGGAGACTATGGGAGGACTTCCAAGTTATTCAGTTGCACTAACACTGGTGAAGCGATTCCTATCAGTCAACCACCCCATCGGGCCCTCTGACTAAGGAGATAGAGAATGACTAGATGCTGTGTGCTTTGAAGCAGCCTGGGGTGACTGAAGAATCCAACAACTCATGGTCATCCCTTGTAATGCTGGTGAAGTATAAAAATGGCAAGCTCTGTTTCAACACTTATTATCAAAAGCTGAATGATGTCACCAATAAGAATAAGAATTGCTTTCAGCTACCCTGAACAGACACCACCTTAGATAAATTATGTGGACCTGAAGACAGCAAAAGAGCAAGTGGTGCTCCAACCGGAGGATAGGATGAAGATAGCGTTCTCTACTACCAATGGGTCATGGCAGTTCATAATTAAGCCCTTTGGTCTGTGTAACACAGCTGCAAAACGACTGATGGCCCATGCTGAGAAGGCTCACACACTATGCCTGCCTGGTCTACCAAGATGACATCATTGTGGCAGCACACACGTTCCCGGAGCACCTGCAAAACCTCTGAAAAGTGCTCCAGAGAGAATGAGGTGCTCACCTACAAATTACAAATTACCTACAAATTAACGCTGGGAAGCACTAACAATTCCAGCAGGAGGTACACTACCTAGGCTAGATTGTGCCAATGGATGGAGAAGCTACTGACACGGAAAAGCTATAAGCCGTTAGAGAATGGCGTGTGTCAAAACAGAAGTGGGAGTTTACTCATTTTCTTGGCCTATCTAACTAATGCAGCAGGTTCATTCCCACCTTTGCCAATATCTCAATGGTCACCAGAGAGAGGGGCTGCATTCCAGTCACTCAAGGAGTCACCATGTTCAGCACCTATCTTGAGTGATCCCAAGCCTAGAGAGATGTTCATCATCGACACTGACACCAGCGATGTGGGAATTGGTAGGGTGCTGTCCCAGATCCAGGACAATCCACTAGTGTACTACAGCAAGATATTATCCAAGGCAAGACTACTACAGTGGAACCTCGATTATCCGTTCCTGAAAACTACGTTTTCCTCGATTATTAGTTCAAATCACATAGTCCTATGAGCATCCTAATTAAATCACTTTGCAAAAATCCTGCATTATCCGTTCCTCGAAGAAACGATTTCCCGGATCAACCGTCCAGAAATTTCAGTCCCATAAACGCTAAATCCTCGATCAAATGTGGTTTCTTTTTCAAGAAACTATATCTCATGAAGAGACAGCCACAGCTTACCTATGGATCTTGAGATTAATGTCCCGTCATTGCGACAATTAGAGCAAGTACTCTATTGAAAATTGGCAGTGAACGTATATAAGGGACCATCTTAGCATCGCATTCGGGTGGTATTGTTTAGAGAATTCTCGGAAATCATAAAGCAGAGAGTGGCCACAAACATTGCAAGGAGACAGAGCGCATTTCGGCAGCTGTACTTGAAGATGGAACGAGTTTCGTCGAACGTTTGTACTTTTAAAACGTCTACTTTATGTCCAGAGTTAATGTTTATTTTTTTACTTTTATGATTGTATCGCCGAACAGGTTTCCGCCACTTCCCTCAGGAAACTGTATAGTCACTAGGCACTCGGGCAGGAATCAAAACTGCTCCTTGTTAACACAAATCTAGTATCAGGACGAATAGAAATTTCTATTTGTCATGCTAGTATATTAACATTATCATATACGATTATATTATCGAGACCAGAACAAATGTTGCACCTTACATACATGAAGGCATGGGAGGTCCTGAGATTGCCTATAACGGTTTTGGTCCTAATATAAGACTGGGAATTGTACGTTTTTGTGTTACGATGTCATAAAAACCACAGTCGTTTTATTTGCGCAATGTAACATTTAAAAAGTTTGTATCATTTTCCACTCGTATTGACTTGTGCAACGAGCACGCTTTCCAGCTGAGCTCAAGGTCACGAATAACCGTAATTTCTGAAGTTTTGATATTTTTTTCTCTTTCCAACTTGATTGAGATTAGTGAAGGGCAGAACTGATTATAATGCATTCGACAACTTTTGAGAATCGATATCTACATTCAAAAACATATTCTTGAGTTCAACATAACCTTTAAAAAGTCAATGTAAGCCTAATTTACACTGTACAAGATTTCCAGAAAGTGACCACGAACAGTATACCGGTGACCAAATTACAAGGAAGAATAAAAAAAGGGATTTTGCTATCATGTTGGGCGCTTTTGTATCTAATTTACTTTATTTTATTACATTAGAGAATTAAAAACTACTTGGGGTCGATTGTTGTTTGGCTTGACGTTATTAGATTTTTCGAAGAGTTTGGCTGATCAAAGTTGCTGAACTGAAAGAAGGTGTCACGGGAAACTGACGAACTTTCCCCGGTAAAACTAAATGTAAATTATCGAGATTTTAAATTTGCGTACTGGTAATTAATGTTTGAAGCTGGTTGCGCATTCTAACCTGCCGGCGTTTCACCCAGAGGGTCCGTGTTAAGATTCCTGGCCAGGTCAGGCATTTTTACCTGGATATGAGGGCTGGTTCCAGGTCCACTGAGCCTATGTCATTACCTTTAATTCAGGAGCTATTTAATGGTGAGATGACGAACCCAGTCTAGAGAGCCAGGAATAACGGCCAAGAGTATTCGTCACACTGACCATGCATCACCTTGTAATCTGCAGGCCTTCGAGCTGAGCAGCGGTCAATTTGTAGGCGAAGGCCCATTGGGGTTGTTGTTTGGTTTAGAAGTGTTTATAAATTTATAATTATACACCTTTCATTTTTGTGATGTTTAGCCAAATTGTTGATTGTTTCAATTCGTTCCTGTATTTTCCATTTTCCCGTGTTGTACGGGGGTCCCTTCAAAAACAGAGAATCGAGGTTCCACTGTACTTTGTGACACCGTGTGAACTACTGTCCATCACGAAGATGCCAGAGCATTTCCACAAATATCTGTATGGTCAACATTTCCATTAATATGTCTTGACGTGGTTCCTAAACTTTAAAAATCTGAAGGGGAAGACAGCTCGATGTGTGCAATGTCAACAGGAATAAGACTTCATCGCTGAACACTGACAAGGAAAGAAACACTGCAACACTGACTCTTTGCCCAGGAGACTGTGCCCCGAGAACTGCCAGAAAGATGACAAGCAGGCAGGCACGTTGAACAACCGGGCCATGAGAGCTGTGGCAGCGGAAGGCTGGGATCGTGCTGCCCTGAGGAGGGAGCACTCTGCGGGTGGGGACACTGGGCTGAACCTGTGAGAATTCTAGTTAGGACAGTGGCCAGCATGGAAGGACATCGCCAAGCGTACCCTAGCTTACAAGGCATACTGGGTTCAGCGGAAGTCCTTAAGGGTCTGATGTAAAGAAGATGGTCACTCGCCTGGTAATTCCTAGGGACAAAAGGATTGAAGTGATGGCTGAGCTAAACAGAGGCACTACTGCAGGCCATCTTGGATCTGGTCAGGCAGCACTAGTACTGGGTACAAGAGGACAGACGTTGAAAGATGATTTTGAATGTTCGACACCTGTGCAGCAAGTCAAGGCCCTCATACTCAGACTAGGGGCCAAATGCAGAACAATATCAGATCGTACTTAGAGAGGATAGCCATTGATATTGCAGTACCTTCTCCAGAGTCAGACACTGGAAATCGCTACCTGATTCTAACCATAAACAGCAACAGAGAAAATAAATGAAGTGTTAGAGGGCATTCGACCAGTGCAGGTTATTGTAAATAATAAAAAATGTGTGTGAATAAATTAATTCCATCCCCTGGTCTAAGGAGTTTGGACAGCCAAAGTAGGGGACTGCCTGTAGGGGTGAAGTACAGTGGGGACTTCGAGGGCCCTGGGACCGCTACGGTAGCTGTGAAGGCCCTTCAGGAACTCTGAAAAGTGGTGGCAAAAGGGGCTCTGGTTAAGACGCAGCAGGTCGTTATGCTACTTAGGTTCCAGAACAGGTTAAAAAAAAAAAAAAAAAAAAGTAAATAAATGCAATGTAAATATTAATCTTATACCAGTTGTATAGTATCATTTGAAGTAATTCCACATACTGTATATCAGTTGACTATATTTGTAAGTAGTACAGGAGATATAAGTAGAATTTTGTAAACAATATAAATTTATTAAGGATGAGCTGTGTGTTTAATAGAAATAATATTGTATTATAGGAAAATTTTCTTCTCTTGTTAATTTAATATTTAGTGCTTGACAATAATGTATTTTAGTGTACCATTTGCCACCGAGGTAGACACCTCATTTGCAAATAAAGAGATTTTGATTTGATTTGATTTTATACTTTTACGATTTTCGGAGACGCCAAACAGAACATACTATATGTTAATTAAAAAAAAAAAAAAAAAAAAACCGGGCGAGTTGGCCGTGCGCGTAGAGGCGCGCGGCTGTGAGCTTGCATCCGGGAGATAGTAGGTTCGAATCCCACTATCGGCAGCCCTGAAGATGGTTTTCCGTGGTTTCCCATTTTCACACCAGGCAAATGCTGGGGCTGTACCTTAATTAAGGCCACGGCCGCTTCCTTCCAACTCCTAGGCCTTTCCTATCCCATCGTCGCCATAAGACCTATCTGTGTCGGTGCGACGTAAAGCCCCTAGCAAAAAAAAAAAAAATAAAAAAAAAAAAATAAAATTAAAAAAAAAAATATGGAGGCAATGAACGTGCAAAATTAAATATGATATTAAAATGCATTACCACCACACCTGTAGATATCCATAAATGCAACAAGCTTTCCTGTTATTTTTTTAATTCTTTCCGTCATGGAACTTCGACACTATCCAGGCACTTAGTAGCACATCTAACCTAAACAACGCGTTCTCTCTTATCTCAATTACAGCAGGTAAATCCTGATGTGATAAATACAGAGAACAAACATGAAATATAGTTAAAAATAAAGGCCTGGCTTTCAATAGCCGCAGTTATGCAAAAAATGCTTCCAGTCCCTACTGTATGTATTACATTCGGACATGCTTTTTACAGCATGATTTTATTCATAAGTGGTGGCTACTGCTACACATACACCAACTGGGAATAACAGAGACCATCTCCAGAAACCATATGTGAATAGATTCTCACTGTTTGGACACTATAGTCAGGAACGAAACTATTTTTTCAGTTGCAGAAAGATGAGATTTCGAATACTCACGATTGCCGTAGAGATGATGTCATTTGGAATGACGACACGCCAGCAACAGGGAAGTTGATGGCACAAGACTATGATAATTCAAATTAAAGCAGTGATCACATTTAATGCGTGGTAGGCCTACTGCTTAAATATTGCATAATACGATACCCTTATCCAGAGGTGCCAACCTTTGCAGTGGGTTATCAGTAATCCCATTTTAACTCCCCCCCCCCGACAAAAAGTTTACGAGTTAAATACAAAGCACCCCATTTGCCCTTTCCTACAGCAATCTATTCTAAAGTATATCATATTACATAATAAAATTTGCTCATTACCTGTTAGTTCTGCGATAAAAAATTCTTTGTAGCTTGTTTCGCACCCAGCAGCTGCTTTTCGGTGTAGGTTTTCTTGAAACATACTTCCCCCTGAGATGACATTTTTGTCTTCAGAACCATAAGCGATTCCAGTGTAGATGTACTTAATGTAGACCTGAATTCTGTCTGATTTTTCGTAACAACACTGAAAACTCTTTCTGTGAGAGAGTTACTATGAGGTACACTTAGTACTGCAAATACAACATTACTTAAGGTTTTATACTGAATTTGTCCACTTTCATTTTTAAGCTCTGCAATGTTGCCCCAATTCACATCAATGTTAGGTCCATGTACAATGTACTCGGGGAAAGAATCACACTGGTAAACTGCAAATTCCTCTTCAAGTTTGTCATGTTCACTTTCCTTGACCAAGGTTGGGAATCTTCGAACAAAATATTCAAGAGATGCATAGGAAACCTTCATTCTGAGAGAGATGTCTACAACTTCGGCATGATGAAGAAATTCATCATCAAGGGGAGATTTCCTGGTGATGTAACTGCAAGCTGCCATATAAAACTCTCTGACAGAATTATAAAACATCTCTTCACCACAGTCATTATCTTTCAAGTATGCCCTAGCTTTTGTTCCAATTACCAAGTCCTCACTGGCTTTCTGGTATTCCCTCCTCTTGAATTCAACACTCAAAAGGGAGGTAGATTCTGACTGAAGAGAACATGGCTGAACAAATCTGACCAATAGGTCAGTTAAAAGACCAGTAAGTTTCCTCCTAAGAAGATGTATGGCTGGAGCATCTTGTTGCAGAAATATATTCACAGAGTTAAAAACAGGAAGTGAACTCTGAAGAAAGTAGCAAAACAGTTTTGTGTGTGGGTCTTGTATGAAAGATTTCAGTTTCAAACTGCTTGGTGGTCTCATTTTTATGGTGGGTCTCACTAGAAAACATGAGTGTCAAAGCTTCCCACTGCTCAAGAACTCCATCAATAGACTGAAGAAGCGAGAGCCCACGGGTACTAACATATTTCAAAAGTTTGTGACCCTCTGTGCCACAAACAGCCTGGTAAACTTTCAACGTGTTTTGCCTTTTAGAACTCTTGTCAAGATAGTAATATAACTGAACCAAGAAGTTCTCTACATTGACTGGCAATTGAGCTGCTGCTTCTTGTGCACAGATGTGTATGAGATGACATGAACAACCCGGGACATAAACAGAAGAATGCCTGTCCTTCACAAATTTGGCAACACCTTTATTTGCCCCTATCATTGTGTATGCATTATCAGATGAAAAAGAAATTCAATTTTCCCATGGAATGGCTAAAGAAGACAATTCACTATTAATAAGAGAGAAAATTCAATCACCTGTATTGTCGGTACTCTCTAACAATGACAACAGAAGAGTTGATATTTAGCCTCTCTGAGCATTAAATAAAGATACAACTATAGGATAAAGTTTAACTGCATTTGAATTCGTACTACCATCAGTAGCCAAAGAAAAAGGCGTTATTTGCAAAAGTTCACTTATTTCCTTTTTTGCCTCCGATGCCGTGTATTGAACCAAAGCAGAGGTTTTAGTTCTTGCACAACCATATTTCCGAGATATCTTAGAGTCCGGGAACATTGATCTAAACAAATTTCCAGCGTGGTCTGAAACTGATAACGGAATATTATGCTCCAAAAGAAATGATGTGAACAATAATTCGGCATCTGTCACCGCAGTTTCATTACTTTTTACGAAGAACGATGAATAGACTGGTTTAATTTTGATTCACCGTATGTGTGATGTTTCTTGGATTCCATGTGTCTTCTGCAATCATCTCGTCCACTGTGAGCCACAGAGAAATCACACGAACACACTCGATATTTCTGTAACACTGCTGTCTTCTTAGAAGATGCAATTTGACAATTGCTCTGCTTCATTTCACAAAACCTATCACTACTTTGAATCAACGTCTAGGATAATTAGAATTGAAATGCGCTAAATATACCACTGGTTCTACGCACACAACAAACCGCGCACTCGAGAACAGCAGAGCAAGGAGTAGAGCCTACCTCACGGCCGACTTGATACGTCATTCTAGCTAAGAGAGCAGCGTATATCTATGTAGCTGGCCGTGATTTCACAACGCTCGCGGGACACAAAACGAAGTGACGACCAAATGACTGCCAAATACGGTTAGTTGCCAACCTACAAACATTGAAACAAGGAGGGTTGACCAGTAATGCTCTAAGGGATTGAACATTTTTTACTTCTTTCCTTTTTTTTTTTTTTTGCAGAAATTAATTTTTATCGTGACAATGTTGCTTTTCCGCAATAATTTCCCCTTCGACCGTAATGCCGTAATCGCAAAGTGAAATCCGTAATAGTTGGCACCTCTGCTTATCCCTTTTCTCCACGGGGTCGAGTATAAAGCGAGACAAATCTCTGTAGAGAGTTTTTATGACCAGATGCCCTTCCTGACATCAACCTCATCAGAGGAGTTGATGAGATGAAACGAATGACGTGATATAAGAGTAACTAAAACTGACTATATTTACTTTATATGTAGGCCTAAAAGTCATGTGTTCACCATTTGCACTTTTTAAATTTAGAAATACTGCCTTCCAACAAGAAATTGCCAGTAAAACTCAGAATACATTCATAAGTTTGTTAAAGAATAGTGCTGAATGTTTACATGTACAATTTATAGCTCTTTATAGCCTAGAAGTCATGTGTTCACTGCACAAAATTTAAGGTTATCGAATATCGGACCCCCCTTACTTTTTTTGGATGTAAATGTGTGGAAAAAAAAGGAGTTTAATATGCAAGTAAATAGGTAATCACAGTGCAGTGGCGACAATGTGGATGGGCCAAAACAATAGTACCGGTGAACTTAAGGATTGGGATCAAGAAGATCTTAGTAGAAGCGGCAAGCTGATTATCAATATTCTGAGCATGCAGAAAGATCTACACTTGGAAACTACGAGAATCTTATGCAGGCCTATATAAAGAGCTTGACTGGTGCATGCGAGTTAGTTTGGAGTCAGTCTTGAGTGAATCAATCATGTGTGAAAGGAAGCAGTATGAAACAGTTGCAAGTCCGTGCCAGGTCATTCACTGAGAGCGAGTCCATCAGAGTTCATTGAGGCTTGCTACCACTTAACTGTTCTAGAATGACACTGCACTATGATTAGCTGTGTGGAGAACAAGAGTGTGACACGCTGGTGTTCATGTGTAAGTTATGATAGTGGGTAAAATATGTGTCGAGTGAAAAAATGCAGATGCAGGTGAACCTGTGATTAACTGTAAATAGTAGTTTGATAAATTTAATGGATAGTAGAACACGCTACCGCTCAATGGACCCAGACAACCTGCTACAATATGCAATGCATAAATGAGAATAATTATTATATGTAATTTAATGCTCTTTTGCTGGGACTAGTAAAAATCTACACTTAATTCAAAAGTATGAAAAACTAAGTTAAGCATAAACCAGGTTCAACTGTTCACTCCTATTTCATATTCAAACTTACAATATACAACACACCTGTTTCAAAAACTCGTCCTCAATTTTATCTGATGCTCTGACAATATTTGGATTTGTTTCCTCTTCCTCCTCCTCTTCATCTTCTTCCTCCTCCTCTTCTGAGTCTTCTTCATCTTCAGAGTCTTCAGATTCTTTTGTGTAATCTGGAGGGGGTGTAAACCGTTTAAGAGGTTTTGGACCTAAAAATAGGAATTGTACTTGTAAACATGCAAGTAAAGATTATACACTGACATAATGAAACAAATGCAAATATTCCAGAATGCAAACTGACCTTCAATAAGTGGCTCGGCAAAAAGGTTACCATGATATGTTCAGTAATAACTATAAGTTCCATGGTAAAAAATGTTTATTTTCATGAATGTCCTCTTGAGTGTGTTCATAGAGGGCAACTCGCACCGAGTGCTTGTATATGGCAAGGAAGCAAGACAGAAGACATACTGTTATGACTGTAAAGTAGAGTTTTGTGACACAGCCCAGGTTGAGCTGAAGTAAGTGGTGAATTCAAGTTCCTTTAACCCTCCATCAGGCGCGCCATGTTTTGTTACACGGATAGGCGCGTGGGCTACCCTTGTAGCCCACAATATATTTCAACGGTATTTAATTATCCTTCAAGCTTAAAATTTAGAAACATATTTTATATCAGTCTTTGGACTTTTCTGAGCATTGTTATTACAAAATTTAAAAAACTTCACCCTTTGAAATTTCTTAAAAGTAAATAAACCAAAGCGGTGTATTTTCAATTTTGACGTGATTGAAATTTAATCCAAGTTTAAGGCTCCGGGTTTCATCATTATGAATGCATACTTTCATCAAACTCTTATATTTTATAGATACATTTATTGAAATTAATATTGATGAAAATTTATGGTTTTACAAACTACCCAACACCACATAGACAACAATAACACGGGAAATGGCCTTCTTTCTTTCTTTCTTTCTTAATCTGCTTACCCTCCAAGGCTGGCTTTTCCCTCGGACTCTACGAGGGATCCCACCTCTATCGCCTCAAGGGCAGTGACCTGGAGCTTCAGACTCTGGGTTGGGGATACAACTGTGGAGAATGACCAGTACCTCACCCAGGCTGCCTCACCTGCTATGCTGAACAGGGGCCTTGGTGGGGGATGGGGTGATTGGAAGGGATAGACAAGGAAGAGGGAAGGAAGCGGCCATGGCCTTAAGTTAGGTACCATCGCGGCATTTGCCTTGAGAAGTGGGAAACTACAGAAAACCACTTCCAGGATGGCTGAGGTGGGGATCGAAACCACCTCTACTCAGTTGACCTCCCGAGGTTGAGTGGACCCGTTCCAGCCCTCGTACCACTTTTCAAATTTCGTGGCAGAGCCGAGAATCGAACCCGGGCCTCCGGGGATGGTAGCTAATCACACTAACCACTACACCAGAGGCGGACGGGAAACGGCCTTTAGCACCAAAATGTTCGAATGACGAAAGTAGTCCACTCAATATTCTAAACAATAAAACAGTATTGTTATGGTATTTGCATTGTTGAAATAAAGAATAGTTAACATTTTCATATTTTTGGAGAATTTAGTTCATTTTAAAACCAGTAGATATCACTTGAATGTGATCACTGCTCGCCATAACACGGATAGGCGCGCGGGCTACAGTTGTAGCCCAACCGATTTTGAAGTGAGATTGTGGAAAGACAACTTCAGTAAGCAGTGCCAGAGCACAGTAAATCCCAAGAACAGCGTGACGAAGAAAGGTACTGATAGTCTCCCCTTCTACGGCCACAAAGCCTAGGAGTGAGGGCGAAAACAAAATAGCTGGGCTACACCTGTAACCCGCGCGCCTAACGGAGGGTTAATCTTGGAATATGAGCAAGGGCAAAGTTAACAGGTATGAAAGGAGAAGCTCAGGAAGTTTAACTCCAGAGTATTTCGCCCAATGAATGTGTGAAGGATTGACTTCTTTGATGTGTGGTACTGTCATCGCCAGAAAGAAACGCACTGCAGAGCGGCACTACATATATTGTGACAATGTAGGCTGAGAGTGGGACAGCTGGCAATAATGTCAGCGAGAGATGATAAATGCAGTACAGCTGCCAATAACGTGGATGGGACGCCAGCGAGCAAACCAACAGCACTGGTGAACTGCCAAGGGTCACAATAATGAAGCTCCTAGAAGAAGCTGGAAACTGATTAACAATGGACCAGGCACCCAGAATGATCTGGAACTGGAAACTGTTAGAATCTTCAGTGGACTTACATAAAAAGCACAAATGGTGCATGCCAGTCAGTCCAGCCAGTTTCAAGCGAGTTAGTCTTGAAAAGATCAACAGCAAGTGAAAGTAAGCAGTATGAGATAGTCGTGAGTCAGTAACAAGTCATGAATAAGAAGCAAGTCTGTCAGAAAACTACTCAAGAGTTCAGTGAGGCTTGCTAGGTGTGAACTGTTCTAGAATGACACTAAAATGTGTGGAGTCATGTGGAGAACTGGAGTTAGACATGCTGGTTTTGTACATTTGTTACTGTGAGTTACGATCGTGGATAAAAAACAGTTTCCAGTGGAAAACTGAAATGCGAGTGAAATTGTGACTAACTGTACACAGTAGTTCAATAAATTTAGTGGATAGAAGACGTTCTACCTCTCTGAGTAGTAATTTTATTTTTAAGGACCCTGATAACCTGCCACAATATGAATTAACATTCTGCTACGCATGATTCAATCGTGCAAGAGGATCATGCAAACATGACTGAGGACCTTTTAAAAAAAAAAAAAAAAAAGACTAAGAGAAGTAGTTCAGCTGCATTCAAGAAGATCATTCCGCCCAAGATGGCGTGCGGTATTGTGAACACGGTTATGTCTACTCCCGAGAAAGTAAGTGTAAAACTTGATGATAAGTGCGGTAAATGCCGTAAAACAGTTAAAAACGGCATCCTGTGTAAATTGTGCGATCGTTGGTGGCATTTTAAGTGCGGGAAGAGGTCCAGGGAGGAAAAATTTAATGCAATTGAAGACTGGTTTTGTGATCAGTGCGTTGCGAATATTGTTGTCGGTGATGGCGGCTCGAAATCTAAAGATCGAGAGCATGAAAATGCGTTGGAAATTATCGATATTTTGCGAAATGACATTGAGGAACTTAAAGCTGAAAATGACGCACTTAAGGATAAGATTAATGTGATGGAGTGTAAATATTTGAACTGTGGATTAGAGTTCGAGTTGGATTCGAATTATGAACCTGTGCGAACTGAAACAGTTAGGCCTAAAAACTGTAGACGATGGAATCGGTGCCGGTAAAATACGCGGGCTTCAAAAAGCAGATAAAGGACGATTGTCACTTTCCTGTTTTAAAGAATAGGTTTGAACCCCTTGCAAGTGGCACTCATGAATCTGTAGATAACAGCTCTGAAGTAAATTTGTTGGATGTTCGAAGTGAAAGTAACAAGAATATTGTAAAACCAAGTTGCAAAACCTCGCGAAAATCTGTGAAGATAAGACTTTTTGCCGATAGTCAGGGGAGGAATATTGCTTCAGAATTAATTAGAAACAGCAAGCATGATGTTTCTGCTGTGATTAAGCCTGGTGCAAATTTTAATGACATAACCTCAGAAAGTAAAAAATACTGTAAACATTTAGGAGCTACGGGGGTTGCTGTTTATCTAGCAGGGACTAACGACGTGGGAAGAAATAACGCAAGGGGAATGATATCTTCCCTCAGATCAAGACTCCAAGAGTTGCATCACACCAATGTTGTGGTATTTTCGGTTCCTCATAGACACGATCTTCCGGCATGGTCTTGTGTTAACAAGGAGGTAAACAAGGTCAATGAAGAACTTTTGAAAATATGTAGGCACTTCAAGAATGTAAAATATGTAGATATAAGTAATTTAGGAAGAAGATTTCATACCTGGCATGGTCTGCACCTAAATAGGTTGGGAAAAAGGTACGTTGTAAATAGTATATTAGAGTTTGCTAATGCAGTTAAAGATGTCGAGTGTAAAACTTTTCCTATTCCTCTAAAAAACTAGAGAAAGTGACCGATGTAGGTCGGTCTGTTGTGTTAGAGTCAAGGAATGATATTAATGCTTATGGTAGTCTAGACAGGTTAGGTACTTTTAAAACTGTATTGGAGAATAGTATTAATGTGCAAGGTAGACAGTCTAGGTTAGGTTATCATCAGTTCACTAAAATCAATGAACCAGTAGAAACAATCATGAGCAACATAGTTATTTTTCACATTAACTTACAGTCAATTAGAAATAAACTGGATGAATTAGATGTAATACTCAATAAAATGCCTACTGATGTTTTGTGTGTAAATGAGCACTGGCTGACTAGAGATGAGACCAATCTATATATACCTCATGATTTTGAATTAGGAAGTATTTTTACTAGAGACTTCCCACTAACACATGGTGGAGCTGCAATATATGTTAAGAAATCACTTAAATTTGAAGTAATAGATGTTTCCTCCTTTTGCATTAATAACCTATGTGAATCAGTAGCTATTAGATTGTGTGAATATGATTTTGTTGTAGTATCTGTGTATCGTGCCCCTAACACCAATATAAAATTATTTATATCACAGTTAGAGAAGTTGATTTCTTATTTAACTTGTAAATATGATCAACAGATTGCTATAGCTGGTGACTTTAATGTAAATATCTTAGAGGTATCACAAAATACTCAAAACTTCCTTAATATGTTAAGATCGCATGACTTATATTGTACACATGGTGAACCCACAAGAAATAATGCATGCCTAGATAATGTTGTAACCAATGTACACAAATCATTTTACAAATGTTCATTTCTAGGACAAGATGTATTGTCAGACCATGGTGGTATTTGGGTTGAATTTAAAGTTAACTGTAAGAGAAGAGTCATCGAATCATCAAAAGAATTAAAATGCATCAGACGTGTCATATCAATTAAAGGGGTTAATGAATTACAAGACAAATTAATAAGAACAGACTGGACTAGCCTTTATGCCATGAATGATGTCAACCTTGCATTTTCTTATTTCATTAACACGATAATTATATATTTTAATTCAGCCTTCCCTGAAAAAGTTGTAACTATAAAGGCCAACAGCTCTAAACCAAGAAATAGAGTTAAAAACTGGTTTACGCCTAATTTGGGTAAAATGCGTAGCATTATGTTAGCTTATTATAATAAGTATAAATTAAATAATAATTTAGAGGATAAAGAAATATTCAAAAACTACAGGAAATTATATAAAAAACATATACATGAGGCTAAACTTGCAGCAAATGACAGGTATATCCAAAGTGCGAACAATAAATGCAAAGCTGCATGGTCTATCATAAGAAGTGCTAGTCATACTTTAAATAACAAAGATGTGATTCCTCTAGAACCTGATCAGTGTAATAGGTATTTTATCAGTGCACATGAAAGCACATGTGATCAGGATAATAGCATTTCATCAGATGGGGATGCAAGTAAACATAATTTCTCAGACTGGTTGCATAACTTTGATCTTCCCTCAAATGTACTGAATAATGATTTTAGGTGGGTGGAAGTAAATCTGCAAACAGTCAGAAGTATTGTCACAAATTTGAATTCATCTAGTACCCAAGACATTTATGGTCTCTCTAACAATACAATCAAAGCAGTTATTGACATGATATTAATGCCATTGACATTTTTAATTAATTTAATGCTTAGACAATGTGTTTTTCCTGAGTGTTTAAAGATGTCTAAAGTGATACCTATCTTTAAAAAGGGGGATAGAATGTGCCCATCAAATTACCGCCCTATAACAATAGTACCCATTCTGAGCAAAATTATTGAATCCTGTATATTTATACAACTCGACGAGTACTTTTTCAGAAATAATTTGCTTTACAACAAACAGTTTGGATTTAGGAAGGGTCATTCAACGATAAAAGCAGTTGAATGTGTCATCAAAGACATATTAAATAATTTTGAGAATAAAACAGTCACAGGTGCTACATTAATTGACCTGACGAAAGCTTTTGATTGTGTCTCGCATGAAATCCTAATTCACAAGCTTGGTTATTATGGAGTAAGGGGTCATGAACTGAAATTAATGGCATCCTATCTCCATCAAAGGAGACAGATGGTGGTAATAAGTGATAAAAAATCTGGTATGGAAACGGTTAAAGCAGGTGTCCCACAAGGGTCTGTTTTGGGACCTTTCCTGTTTTTGGTCTATATCAATGACCTAGCATGTAATGTTCCCTGCACATCAGTTCTATATGCTGATGATACAACTTTCATAAACAGTAATGTTGATATCACAACACTACAAAACCAAGTCAGCACATCTGTTAAAATTGCTGAAAACTGGTTTCATCACAATAAATTAACTATTAACGTCGCTAAAACAGAAAATATCATATTTACCTTGGATCACACTGTAAATAATGGCTGCCGTAATTCTGTTAAATTATTAGGCATACATGTAGATACAAGACTTACATGGGAAATACATACATCAGAACTCTGTAAGAGATTATCCAGGGTGTGGTATCTGTTGCGGAAACTGAAAACCTGCATCAGTCGGGATATGCTACTTGCATCCTATCATGCTTTCTTTCACCCTCATATACTGTATGGGATCAGGTTATGGGGAAATTGTCCCACATCAAATAATGTATTTATATGGCAGAAAAAGGCAGTCCGTCTAATTGCTGGATTAGAATTTAGAGACTCCTGTAAAACTTCCTTTGTGAGCCTAAAAATTATGACAGTTCCCTGTTTATATATTCTTACAAATATTATGCATGTGAAAGAGAATCTTTCCAAATTTAAAGAAAGATCTACAGTTCACATGCACAACACAAGATACAAGAATGATCTGGATACTCCTTACTCCAGGCTTAGTAAAAGCACAAACAGCCACTGTTATCAACAGCTTAAGATGTACAATAAGCTTCCACTACCTGTTCGAACTTTAGACAATAGTGCATTTAACAGGGTACTGTCACAATTCTTAAGGAAAAAGGCATTTTATAGTGTAGAAGAGTATCTAGAATGTGGTATTTCAAAAACTGACATAATATAGGTAGCTAAAATAATTTTTCTAATGACTCAGGCATAATTACTAAGATATTGTATATAGATTATTTTTATTTATACTGACAATACCTAGTGTACATTTTCTGTACTTGATGGTGGAAGAATAAAATATCTAAAATATCTAAAGTATTCTGCCTCATAGCAAAGACACAACAATGCAGATTAAGCTGTACAGTACCCTTATAAATAAGAAAAAGGCCACTTTTATTTATTTATTTATTTATTTATTTTGTAATGCTAGGGATATATTATGCTAAATGTAATATATTCTTTGTAAAATTATTGGTTTATATTTTGTTGAAAGCAAGTAACTTCTTTTATTATACATTTATATCGTTATAATAAATCCTCTGACTCCCTGGCTGAACAGTCAGCATTGAGGCCTTCTGTTCAGAGAGTCCCGGGTTCGATTACCGGCCTTGTCGGGATGTTAATCACATCCTACTAACTCTTCTGGCTCAGGGACTACGTATTTGTGTTCATTCCAACACTCTTCTTCAAATTACAAAAGATGGTAGGGATCCGTATTGACTGTAGTATGAAAGTATTAATTTATCTTTTAGATTGTAATACATAGTATTGAACAAGATGGATAAATTAATACTTTCATATTTTTAAATCATGATGATGATTGAAATATGATGATTTAAAAATATGAAAGTATTAATTTATCCATGTTTTTCAATACTATGTATTACAATCTAAAAGACTGATTAAATATTACAATAACATTGTATGCATGTTTCAGCTCTATTAAGCCATGATCAGTGCATATTTAAAACTTAAAATAACTGTCAACTTGTCAGGATAAAAAGTCTCTTTTGAAGGAATGCAGTGCTGATATTTAAAATTGCATATTAGTTAAAATATGATCATGACACATGCAGTTAAAATATGGTAATAAAATGTGCTGCTTATATTATTCATTGTACTCCCAAATATTTCTAAATTGAAACAGTTTTCTTGTTTTGAGAATATCCTTCCATTTACTATTGTCAAATGCGGGACATATTATCTTGTGACTGATCTTAACCCATTGAACGCCAAACCCACCCACCCACCCACGTTATTGAACGCCGTTCCTTGTCCACCAAACCTGTATACAGGGTTATTCGCCTATGATGTTACATGGAAATAACATCTAAACCATTAAAGATATCTATATTCTGTTTTCATATTTGTGAATGATACCCAGAGGCTTGTAAAATAATGTGCTACGTATTCTCATAGGGTGATTAATAACTGAGACATTGATACTAACTCCATATTCTTAAATGGAACAGCACGAATACATACAGCTGGCCTAAAACTTCAACTGTGTACAAGTTCAAATATCTAAGCATTTTCAAAATTGGACAGTTACTTTTTGAGATATCAATAAAAACCGCATTTGGGCTTTTGCGTGCCGCATCAGACAGTGTGAGGTCTGCCAAGGATGTATTGACAAGCAAGCTGCTTCCTGGCATTGATTCCAACCACAGAACTGATACCAGGCATGTACTGTATCCTGTGTTATGTTTCTTTCTCAATTCATACAGTAGTATGTACTGTACACTCAAACCAGTGATAATTATAGCTTTCGTTATGCTCCTTTGAAGTCAAAGTGATTATTTTATTCCTTTTAAAAACATCAACCCTCCCTGTCCTGTCACGAGTTCGCCTGTCATACACACTTCACAAATCCATCACATGTGTACGATATGCTTACATGCCTGTGGCTTGAATCACACCCAGAAAACTGCTTGCGCGTCAATATGTCCTCGCCCGACTGCATGCTGTCTGATGCGGCATGCAAAACAGTGCATGCTGTTCTTATTGAATTCTCAAAAAGTAACTGTCCAATTTTCAAGCCGCTTACATGTTTGAAATTGTATGCAGTTGATCTTTTAGGCCAGCTGTATAAATTTGTACCGTTCCATTAAAAAATATGGAGTTAGTATCAACATCTCTGTTATTTATCACCCCATGAGAATACGTAGCACATTACTTTACAAGCCCCTGGGTATCATTTAAGAATACGACAACAGAATACAGGTATCTTTAATAGTTTAGACGTTATTTCTGTTTAACATCTTAGGAGAAAAACCCTGTATATACGTTTTGGTGCAGTGTGTACTTCACCAGTCTCATAAATGAACGAAATGTAGTGTCACGCTTTGAAATTCCGTGGAAATACTCAAAGAAGTTCTGTAGTGTAGATATACCACTCCATTTTGCGTTTTTTGAAAGTGGTATGATGTTATTTCAGCTTTGCTGGAGTGGAACATCTTTCCCACTAATGTGTAGCCATCATGGCACCTTGAAGTATACATTCATCTCTTGTTGACGAAGAAATAGAATGTTTCCTTATTAATAGTGCTTCTGGAGAGTTATATTTTGATAATGAAGATGGAAAACATATAGTGGGCAATATTGCACTACAAGAAAGTGAGAGACAAAGCAGTAATTATGAATCTCGTGCAGAATTGTCATCCCATCCTCAAATAAATTATTTTCCCCCAAATGTTAATGATTTGTATAATACCAGTTCTTGGATCAACAATTTTTATTATATTTCAGTAATAATATCACTGAGCGGAGTAGCCATGCGTGTTAACATGCTACGGCTATGGAGCCTAGCTCTGCATTCAGCAGGCGAGTGGATCTGAACACCACCGTCAGCTGTCCTGATTTTTTTTTTTTTTTTTTTTTTTTTTTTTTTTTTTGCACTCCCAAGCAAATGCCAGGACAGTTCCTATTCATAAGCCACAGCCAATTTCTTCCACTTCCTTACCCAGTTTCATTCACCATCATTCATTTCATATTCATTATCTTCTTAACTGAGGTTTGCATTAGGAAGGGCATTCGGCCATAAAAATAAGCTGTAAAATATTATCTCCAACTCATCCCCATGACTTATGATACGCCTGTACTGGGCTCCGGGTCTAAGGGGACGATATGCATTCCATTTATAGTATCAGTAAAAATTTATCTGTAAAAGTGATTCTTCTTTTTTTTATTTTATTAACCGGCCCAGTGGGTCATCAAAACTCGGCAGTGAAAAGGTTAAAGGCAGACAAGGACTGGGTCTTCGAAAATGTCAACCCTTTGCAGCTCAACACTGACTGAAAGTTTGGAAGTGGAGCACATCCATATTGACAACCACACAAACCCGTTTCCTGGGACACTTTGATCCACAGATCCAGGGTTATAGATGTCCTCCTCAGCCAGTATAACAAGATTATTTAATATTATATCCTAAAAATAATAACTCCTAAAATGATGAATGCATCAAGAATTAGATTTGTTGTGTCAATGTTCATTGACAGTGTCTTTCAACTAGACTATTTTACGATATTTATACTAGAATATAGCAAAGCAAAGAATGGGAAGACAATGGTTTTAGTCTTGATATTTTTATAATTGTCATCAAGCACTCTAGATTTTAAAGTATTTTGTGTCTCTAATATTTTAAATGTTTTATGTTTCAGTGTTCATTATTCAATAACTTTCCAATTTATAGTTAATGTAATGGCTGATGACGACCTTGTGATGTAAGGTCAAACATGATGCTTCCATGATAATATATACTCATGTTCATAAAAACCAGAACACCTTAAACGACTAGAGATATTCTACTTTGAATCATCACACTGTGTTTCTACATTCTCTTCTGCACAATTTCTCACATTCAGCATTTTATCAAAATACCGGTACTCCTTCCATTTTCTCTGTATTTCTTCTGGCTGTGTTATCAACTGTCCACCTTCCTCCATCACCTTTGTATAAACTCTTTCTTTTCTATTACTCTCACTCACTCTGTAGGCTTCTGAGGGGCGTGAAGTTCCAGTGCCGATCTTGCAATCTTCTTCCATCCTTTTCGATCTTCAGCCTGCTCTTCCCAGTTATCAATTTGGAGGGTCCGGCTTACCTTGTTGATTTCCTTCTTCCAGGTGCTTCGGGGTCTTCCTGAATGTCTTTTCCCCATTAAGAGATCCCTTGTATAGATCTACTGGTGCTCTGTTATCCTGCATCCTCAGTACATGTTCAGCCCAGCACAGTCTGTCGGATTCCATCACACCCATTATAGTGTGTTGTTGAGAGGAAACACCCATTATAGTGTGTTGTTGAGAGGGCGTAAATCTCAATTAGATCTTTTCTGCCAGCCTTGAGAGATAGCATCGAACCATGGGCCAAATATTTTTCTATAAAATTTATTCTCCAAGACTTGCAACTGTTGCTGCTCTTTCTTTGTTATTCTCCATGTCTCAGAACCATACAGAAGTACTGGTCGAATGATTATAGATAATCATTTTTGCATTCCTTGTTAAAAAGTTGGAGCCTAATATAGCACTCGCAGAGTAAAACGCCTTATTTGCATTCTTAATTCTGGCTTGTATTCCTGCTGTCTTCAGTTTTCCTCATCAATTAATACACCAAAGAATTTAAGCTCCTCTACTCTTTTAAATATATATTTCCCAATCTTCAAAGGCAATCTGTCAACTTCCTCATGATTCGGTCTCTGTAGAACCATGTAATGTGTCTTTTTATCACTTACCCGTAAGCCAATTTTTGCTGCCAATTCCTCTAGTTCCACAAATAACTGCCTAATTTCTGATTCATAGCCAATAAGAACAACATCATCCGCATATGCAAAGACTTTATGTTGTCTCCCCAATATAATGCCAGCAGGTACAAGAGCTAATTTCCTGATAATCTTCTCCAGTGCAATGTTGAATAGAAGAGGAGATAGTGCATCCCCTGGTCTCAGATCAGTTTTATTCTGGAAGGAACTTATTTTCTGCCCTTGAGCAAAACACAGCTAACATTACCATCTATACATAGTTTGCACATGTTAATTATTTTTATGGGAAAGTCAAACTCCATCATGATGTTTCACAGCCCTTCTCTATGGATTGAACCATATGCCTTGAAGAAATCTATAAAGAGATAATGAACTGACTCCTTGTGTTCCCACACCTTATCACTAATAGTCTTCAGTGCAAATATATTGTCTGTAGTGGATCTGTTACTACTGAAACTGCTCTGATAGTCCCCAATAACATTTTCAGCAAATGGTTTTAAACGCTGTAAAGGAATAAAAGACAGAATTTTGTAGGCCGTGTTTACAAGAGATTTGCCATGATAATTTTGAAGTTCTTCCTTATCCCCTCCTTTATGAATTGGGACAATAAGTGATTCCTGCCATTCTTTTGGAATAACTTCATCGTGCCATATCCTTAGAAAGATCTTATATATGTAATCTTTCTCCACCAAATTTAATAAGCTTTAATAATCCTTGTCGTTGGTGGGGGCATGGCAGTTCACCAGTGATATGTTGTCACTACCTGAAGCTTTATTGTTTTTTAAACGTATAATACTTTGTAATACCTCTTGATATGATGGCTCTGGTATTTGTTCTTCTGATGGGGAACTAGACTGTTTATCAATACAGGTTTCTGGATCATCACAATTCAGCAAGGAATCGAAGTACTGCTTACAGTAATTTAATAATTTGTCCTGATTAGCAATTAAATTTCCAGACCTATCTATTATAAAACTCAATCTTGGTTGAAATCCTTTTTTTAATTGTGTTGAGAGTTCCTTACATCTTGTGGATGTTCCTGTTTCTGTAGACATCTTGAATTGATTCTATTTGTTGTCTCAGGTAGACTTTTTTCTTTCTTTGAATTAATTTACTACATTCTTTCTGTTTCCCTCTATATAGTTTCTCAACATCTACATTCTTATTAGATTGCAGCCACTTATTATGCCATAATGCCACTTGCATCTTGACATGCCTCATTGAACCGTTTCTTTTTCTTACCAACACCTTTAGGTATTACTTTCATTGCTACTGTTGCCATGATTTGTTTTGCGTTATTCCACATTCGTTCACAAACTTCGTCATTTGTATCATCAATGTCTTCTGTAGGATCTTCTCCCAGAATATCAAATCTGTTTACAATTTCCAAATTATACTTTAATCTTTGTCCTCCTGCTTCAGTTTCTCAGTGTAAACTTTGCATCTTTCCTCAGTCTGTGACTTAAAAGAGGTTTTCAATTTAATTTTGACAGAAGCAATTATCATATTGTGATCAGATCTTATCTCAGCTCCTCTCTGAGCTCTGATATCATTTATGGAGCTTCTATGCCTGCTATCAATTAGTAAATGATCTATCTGATTGGCAATCTTACCACCACACGAATACCATGTTTCCTTATGTATTTGTTTATGTGGGAAAGTGGTACTCCGCACATTCATGTTTGTGGATGTAGTGAAATTGATTAGTCTAATGGCATTATCACTCGCCATGTAGACTTTCACTTCCTTCTGTTGGCACAAAAATTTCTTCCTTTCCAACTTTTGCATTGAAACCATCCAAAATCATTTTCACATCATGTTTGGGTAATTTACTCCACAGTTCTAACAAAGCTTCATAAAAGGAATCTTTAATGTGATCATCCTTGTCGTTTGTGGGGGCATGGCAGTTCACCAGTGATATGTTAAACCATTTAGAATGTACCTTCAAATAGCATAGTATTTCATTCACATGTTCCAAGGACAGCACTGACGATACTAGTGAATTTTGGACACAAAATGCAATACCAAATTCATGGGGTCCAGTTTCTTTACCACTCTTAAAATGCGTATACTTCTCCATGTCCTGTATACAATTACCTAATAATCTAGGCTCTTGAATTGCAGCAATTCCCGCTCTGTACTTCTCCAGCTGTTGACTGAGGATTTTGAAGGATCCAGTTTTATACAGGGTTCTTACATTCCAAGTTCCTATTCGTAAAGCTGATTTCCATTGCACAGTCATCGTATTTTGATATCCATTCTTATTCATCAGAGACAAATGTGAAATATTCATAGCAACTTTTTTTTTTTTTTAGGCAATAGAGCCGTTAACCCTATGTGCAACCCCCAACCTGGAGGGCCAGAGACTTTTCTGTCAGGGTTGCCATACCTTAGCCGAGTAGTCCCAGTTTTAAGGTGCCAGGTACTCGTCCTCACCCGTTCTATTAGAACAGGATTTGCTGGTTATAATGTACAGCAGGTGATCCGTCAGCCAAATATTTCTTGAGTTTTAGCAGGTACACTTACTCGACATGGGTGCACCCCCCCACGGTTCTCAACCAGCCGATGCTTGAGATACCCATTCAGGTCTTTAATGGAGTGGTTTCCTGTACCCTTCCCCATCTTATGCCGTTTTTCTATTGCTTCATATAATTCCATACAGCATTCTTTTACTGCCAGCTTCATCTGTTTCCATCTTTTGTGTAAATTCTTCCCTACTTTTGCTCTTTTCTTCTCTTACCAATTTCTTAAATTCTGTTTATTATCAAGATACTTCCTTTTGCCTTCTTTTTTATCTCTATTCCATTTTTGCCATGCTTTTTTCTTTTCTTTTACTGCTTCTCTCACCTTCTCATTCCACTACAGTGTCTTTTCCTTCCACTCTCATTGATGTTCTACCACAGGCACTATGTCCCATGTACAAATGCCCTTTTGAAGTTGGACCATTCATCTTCCACATTTCCTACTTCAGTAATTGGAATTTGTTGTTTCACTCTCTCCAGAAATTCTTCCTATACATTCTTATCCTTTAATTACCACACTTTCATTTTACAATTTAATTTCTCTATTTACCCCGCTCTCATTTTTGCTATCACAACTCTATGATCTCCATCAAATCCTTCTCCTGGTAAAGCAGTCACATCAATCAACTGTATGTGATTTGTCTTTTCCACCAAAAAGTAATCAATTATTGATTTTATTCTTCTGTTACCCCAGCCATATCTTGCAATTTTCTTCTGAAACCATGTGTTGCCCATGATCAGTTCATTCCTCTCACAAAACTCAACTAGTTTCTCTATCCTCCATTCTTTTTCACATGTCAGTATGCTCGAATTACTTCTCCCCTTCCTTGTCTTTTGTTTCCCACCTGTGCATTTATGTCTCCCATGATAATCATTTCCACATCAGTTATCTCCTTTTCTAATTTCTCCAGGAATTCCTCAATATCCTCCTCTTTGCTCCCTGTCTGTGGTGCATACACTCGTATGAAGTCCTTAACTTCATTCCTCATTCTCAGTCTAAGTTTCATTATCCTGTCACTGATGTGTATTCTATCATATCCACATACTCTTCCAGCTGTTTTGAAATTATCAGGCTCATTCCATTATTTTGCCTCTCTGCTACCACTCCAGTATAGTGTATATCCTTTCCTCATTCTCTCCTTTCTTTTCCCCTTCCATTTAACTTTGCTCAACCCCTCATTTCTATACCCTATTTCTCCATAAAATCTACTACTTATTCTGCATTTCCTATCAGGGTCATAAGGTTGATTATGCCCACTTTCATGATGCCAGTTACTAGTTGCCATTTTGAACATTTCCCCCAGTGCCCAAGGAACTGAGTGTCGCTTGCAGCACAGGTACGCCGCAACTTTTCAGAGGCAAGTTCAGAAGTACCATATCATATACAGGCTTTTATTATGGTGGGGTCGCTGCTCCCGGAGGCATTTTATACCTACTGCCACGTGTAACTTTAGGCTGCTCCTGAGGAGTTCAGATGCCTTTTGTAATCGCTTTACTGAAGTACAGACGTTGCTAACAGGAGAAAGTTCTTCAGTTTTATATGCCATTGGGACTCGGAACCTCTTCTGCCATTTAAGCCGCTGACCATGTTCTCCTTTCTGGTGAATTAAAGTGTCATTTCCTTCACAAAGACCTCACCTGGTGTCGAAAGGGAGGGTTCCTCCACTCGCAGCAATTGATCCCCCGTTTGGGAGTCATGTTTGGTAATGGCCGGTTGACCCTCGGCCAGACAGTTGCAGGTAGTTCCATCTACTGTCACATACGGTACCAGGATGATCCTGACCTGACCTGAGTGCAGCGAGTATGATATGAAAATTAGCATTTCAAAAACTAAAGTGATGTCAGTAAAGGCAGAAACCGAAGAGAACTGAATGGCTGGAAATACAAAAGTGGAACAGGTAGGTCATTTCAAGTATTTAGAATGTGTATTCTCTCAGGATGGTAGTATAGTAAGTGAGACTGAATCAACGTGCAGCAAAGCCATTGAAGATGTATGTCTGCATGTGTATAGGCCCATTATTTTAACACATTGGAGACCTCGCTCGTAGAAACTACGGGTGTGCCATTTCATTGCTGCTTATGGAGCTCGGAGAATCCACGGGCAAGTTTTCATTGTAGCTAAAAAAATAAAGGTGCTGTTTCAGCAGGCTGTGACTTCACTAGGATACTGCTCAATGCTTCTGCAAGCATAAAATGTACTAGTTATGATCATAAGTTGAGAGCTCGTCTTTCAAGACATTGATAACACAGCCACATTCCTACATAATCTGAGGCTGCGACATTGTTGCCTCTCAGATGTGAAATGGGCAGAAAGGTACGTACAGTACATGCGGACAGGAAGAGTGTGTGCTCGACAGGCAGGCTTCTTTGTGTAATTCTTGTGAATATTTAGCATGTCTAATTTAAGTGTACAAAATTTTGACAACGAATCCATAATGAATGTTCTTATGGAAGACACGAGTTCTGAAAATGAGGATCAGGATAACAATTACACACTAAGTAAACATGATGATTCTGGCACTTCAGGCAAATAAATGTATTTAATGAGCTAATTTCAGATTTGTGTGAAGTGTAATATAGTTTTACACCGCTTCCTGAAGTGGGTTCCGTAATACTGTCTTATACCGCTTCCTAAGAATGAGGGTGCTTCCCGTGTACAGGTGACAATCTGCAGCAACTCAATGCAACCCAGTCGTCAAACAACGAACAGTGGGAAATTGACCAATTAGGTTAGAATCTGTATTAATGTGTTTCAGTAGAAGTGTCCACAATATTAGCCAGATTTTGAAATATTAACTGAACTGGCATACATAGCTGTGTCAGATTTTTTTCGTTTGTAAAACTTTCATTTTCATAAATTTATACTTAAAAAATTGCTGCACTATAATGATAATTAAAACTCATTTTTGTGTAGAAGAAAGCGTCATCTTTCTAAATATTCCAAAAGTTGTTACAATCATGGCTTACCCCAGCATTGAAAAAATTTCAAAAACCATTAAAAACCCTGCGATTTCTGGAGGGTAGTATATTCAAATATGGCTGTCTCCAATGTGTTAAGAAAATGGTAAACCAGGTTATAGCTATCAAATAATTCATGCCATAAAATGCTGTTTTCAATATAATTTCTACTACAATTTCATACCTCTAAATATAAGATATGACAAAACTTCAGATGGTATCATCACTTTATTTCAAACAACTTCAACAGATAAAGGTCGTAAAGTTTACAAATGAACAAGATAAATACCTTCTGGCAATTCTTCTTTAGTAGCATTCTCTTCCATCTGTCTAAAGATAGAAAGCATCTTGCTGGCAGTCTTTGCTTTAACAATCTCCTCTTCAACTTTGTCCTCACTTCTAACGACTGAAGGATCACGGTAAATTGTATTTTCAGGGGAACCTTCCTAGAGGAATCAAAGAGAATAAGCCTTCAATGTACAGAATTACAACTACAAAAACAGAGAAAACTCCATTCCATGGATTACCATTTTCCTTGATTTAGTAGTAAAAATAGAATTTTATGAAACTTGAAAGCCTGGAGTTCATCTGAAACAATAAAATTTGTGTAACTTGAAAACCCAGAGTTTCCCCGAGTAATAAAACAGTACATCCTTGGGCATACATGGCAAGTGCCAAACTAACTATCTCATAGTTAGCTACATTAATCTGAAATTTATGGTGTACACTCTAATGCAGTCCTCCGCAAACTTTTGATGTTGCGCCCCCCCCCACCTTCAAGAGAATAAAATTTCTTGCACCCTACATTACTCTTCCCTCCCTCCTTCCTTCCTTCTCACTACTCATTAGACTGCACAAAAATCCATTTCATGAGAACTTCTTATATTATTATTATATATATATATATATACATACATATATATTCAATATAATAATAATAATAATAATCATAATAATCATAATAATCATAATAATAATAATAATAATAATAAATGGCTTGTGACAGCAAATTATGTTAGTTAAAATCATTAAAGACTGAGCGAGTTGGCCGTGCGGTTAGGGGTGCGAAGCTGTGATCTTGCATTCAGGAGATAGTGGGTTCAAGCTCCATTGTCAGGAGCCCTGAAGATGGTTTTCTGTGGTTTCCCATATTCACACCAAGCTAATGCTGGAGCTATACCTTAATTAAGGCCATGGCCACTTCTATCCCACTCCCAGCCCTTTCTTATCCCACCATCGCCATATGACCTATCTGTGTCGGTATGATGTAAAGCAAGTTGTAAAAAATAAAACCTCTAAGGAGCTCTTAGGAACTGTAGCATGCTTTATTAGGAATCTGAAATTTACTCATAACGCTTAAAATAGTTGATAGGTTCACTCTCATGGTATGGATACTTTGGTAATGTTTTAAGGTTTACAAATTTCAAACTATCATTGGCTAAAATATCCAAGCAAAGAACACACCATGGCCATTCCTAGTTATTTACAAGAATGTTAGTGAAATTAGTTTAAGATAATAGTCTTGATATTTCAGCACTTTTGATTAGTCGAATAATTAACCTTACCGGCGAGAGCTGAAGTGGATGTGAAAGGTGAACATACAACTTTTATTCTGTAATTTTGTGGGAGAAGAGGCACACAACAAAACACTTTCATTGGTTCGCTCTTTACCACTGTGAATCAGTCAGTTGCCTACAATGACGACGATACATTTATCACTAAAAAGTGTTAACTACCCCTGTTCAGAATGTGTAGAAATCCATCTGTACAAACCAGTGTAATGTTCACTCACACTGACTGACGAGTTTCAGACTGAGAAAGAATAATCTATTCTCGTAGCGTAGCGTGGTGGTGGCAGTAAAACTCAAGTGGCTTATTGTCGTTAAGCTATGATGGGTGGAAGTTGGCGCCACGGGTGTTCAGTTAGGATCTGAAAGGGCGCTGGGGTAATTGCGGTAGACAAAGGTGTATGACAGCACCTAATCTCCAAACTCATGCTGGCACGGTCTAACTGTCAGCATTTCTGGCCAGCACTTGTGAAATTCTAAGTAGAGGAATGTGTTTCCATGAAAATATATTAGTTCTGAATAAGAGTGGGAGAGTTTCTTGTCTGGCTAATTGTACTGAGAATCTGAGGACAGCAATAGCTGTTCAAAAACGATTACAGTTGTATCGCCATATGAGCTTCCGATCCTAGACGTGACCCCCCTAGATTATTCTCCGGGCCTCCCACTTTGCGGACCACTCCTCTAATTTATAAATGGCCATTTCCTATCAGGTCTCCGTGGATATTATGTGGCTAGTGTTGTTTTTATAATAAGTAAGTTTGCAGTTTTATGCATTGGTTGATATCATGAACATAGTCAAGAAACCTTCACTTTCACATGGCATTCAAATGACAGTGACATGACTTTTCATCAAGAAACTAACATACACTGTTGGCAGCATAGGTAGAAGTTGTCAACAATGTCAAGAAGCTCACACCTTGCATGTTAGTTTTATTTTCCCTGTAAATATGTTTTCACTAATTTTATCTACCCAAGGCAAATGGACACAATGTGATGAGTAATACAAGTCTAATTTACTTAGAACTCTGGCTTAGCAAAAAAAGGAAAATATGGCTTGACAACAATTCTTTTAGTACAAGACCTCTGATTGCTGATGCACAACAAGTATGTGTTATTATCACTTTTTTTTTGAAGGATGCAAGATGGAAAATATTGTCCCCACTTACACATTATTGTTTCAATCTTGTTGAATAAAGTATGTACTGCAAGCAATTAAGTCAGGCACTATTACATTATTTTCATCGTTATCAATCTTTAGGGCCTACAATATGTTCCATAAAACTGATATCTCTCATATACATTCTATCAGGTTTGCCATCACATAGTCTTCAATTTGGTGTACAACTGACCTAGAGGTTGTTCTAGTGAAAGGAGGGGAAACAACCTGATAGCGATGCCTCATGCAACAATAAGGCTAAGAGGAATAATTTTTATCCACATTGAAATATTTCTCCTCCACAAAAATACAGAGGTCGTTCTGTAAGTCATAGAAACAGTGTTATATCTTCCAAACATTTGGGAGCAGGGTAAGCCCAGCATATAACTTTGAAAACCTGTGTCTCACTTTGATGAAAGCCACCAATCGACAATCTGTATACAGTGGTGGCTAATTAACAACTCACGAAGAAGTTAGTATGTTACTGGTCATGCTCCAAGATAAGCAAAATTGGGCAGCAATCGCACATGAAAACTGCAGTTCACCTGGGCAGAAATTCATGTCAGCATCCTGTGGAACTAAGAGAAGAGGTGGGCGATAAGAACTCTGCCATATCAAACAGCCGAAGCCTTCAAACATACTGTAGATACGCAGCAACTGTTGCAGGTAGGACATCCTGTGTCCACACACATGCACACACGCATACATGCGCGCGCGTGCACACACACATACACACACAGCGAGCGATGGAGGGGGGGGGGGTGAGACACTCACAGGAAAAATTAACATTCAACCAACCTTAACTTGGCCTTCTCTTGGAGGAGTTATGCGGAATTGCTTCTTTTCCCTTTCAGGTTCCTTGTAAGTTTCAAAAAATTTGAATTTGGAAAATATTTCAGATGTCTCCACCTTGACATCCTCCACAGCATCACTTGCCCGCACAATATCTTTCGAAACTTGAGGGGTTAAAGTGGCCTGAAGAAAAACATTAACAACTCATGATTTAAAGCCTGCACTAAGGTGAAAATAACAAAGAAAATAGTTCTTCCAAAGAAAACATACATCTGAATTCCCCAAACAGAAATAAAAATTTAACAAGCAAGTTCCTGAGGTTGGACATTGAATGAACAAGGAAGTTATTTGTAACAAGATTTTATTTATAGTAAGCGAGAGATGAAATACTCCACAGTTGTTTAGGAAGATTAACAAAGAGACAAATTCAATATAAAACTTTAAAACCATAAAACCATCCAGTAAATCTTTATTTTGGACATAAAAGTCAACATCGAAGTTGAGAATTTTACAGACACTCAGAAAACCTGAAACAAAATTTTTCACTATGAAGCCTTAAAAAAAGAGCCACTAGATTGTTTGGAAGTTTGGAAATATAAATGGTATGCTGTACTGTTTCTCCTGGCACACGAATCCTGTAAACAATCGAATGATGAAGATGATAATGATGACCTCTTTCTAATCCAGATGCAACCATGTTAGGGCATAGGTTTTCTCTCCATTTTACTCTATTTTGTCACCACTCATCATCCTTCACTGTGTTCTATTCCAGGTCTCATTGTCTTAAACTGCTCTTAATGAAGTTCACTCATCTGTAATATGGGTCTTCTTTGGCCTCTCTTTCCATTCCATCTTGCATTCTCTCCTCATTCATTCTTTAACATGTCCAAACCACCTTAAGCCATTTCTCTCCACATTATCATTACCTTTTCTTCTATATATCATAATGTGGCATTAACTTTTTTCTGTAACATATTTCTCAGAAATTTCATTTCTGCAGCCCATATCATTTTTTAGACTTCACTGTTATTGGTCAGGCATCAATGCGCAGGTCAGTATTTGTGTCATTGCATACCCTCAGCAAGTTCAAATTTACATTTACCTTTAAGCTCAATAAGAGTTTAGTTGTAACACTAGATATACCAATACTTGATTGATCCCTGTGATATAACTTACAACTGCACTGATAAATCGCTACAGAAGTTACAGCACACGCAAAACGCATGCGTGAGGTTCATCTGCAACCTTAAATACACAGACCACGCGACATCGGCCTATGCCAAACTCGGCTGGCTCCGTCTACAAGACAGACGTAACCTTCACTGTCTAACGTTACTGCAATGAACTTTAAATGTCAATTCTCCTCCTTATGTTAAAGAACGTTTCTGTAATCTCTCTTTACACCACAAAAAACCACAAGAGCACAGAACATACATATTCTTATCATACCCAATCACAAGTCCTCAAAATATGGCAATTCCTTCACAGTTACTGCAATTCATGAATGGTACAACCTGCCTCAAGACATCAGAGGGATATAGGTGTCCCAAGGAATTTAAAAGTGCATGCACAAAATATCTGATGGAAAGACACAAATAGCAAGGCAGCAAGACATAATCACTTTCCTACTTCCTCGTCCTCTTTTCTTTTAAATCCTCTTCCACCCATCTACTTTATCCTTCCTCTGTATCTTTCTCAACTTGGTTGGACACTCACAGGACAAGGTTATATTTCACAGATAATTCTTTTTGGTTTAGTAATTCTCTTTGTTTTTACAACTTTAGTGTTTATTTATATCTTAAAAACTATACTCCTTTTCTGTAATATTGCTCTATTCCCTTGACTTTTGTACTTTTATTGTACAAATAGTTACTGTCAGCTATAGTTCAATAGTTATACACAGTTTAAGTTTATGATAGGTTACTTTTTGATGATATGTCATTAGTTATTAACCTATTTTTGATACTGGTTAAATGTAAGACAGGGACAGCTGTCCCTAACTTTGACAGAATAAATAAATTACCTACACACATCAAAAAACTTTTTGCATCACCTTGGTGCTAAGAGGTCCTGAACTTTTACATACAAATAGAATCGAGATATACACAAACAACATTTCAGCTCTTTATTGCTCATGAAAACCACACAATGCAAGTTGTACAATCACACAGCTAGCCTTTTTGAAGTTGAGGTCCAGATTGCAGCATACACCAGTACCTCTAATACCCAGTAGCATGTCCTCTTGCATTGATGCATACCTGTGTATGTCGTAGCATACTATCCACAAGTTCATCAAGGCACTGTTGGTCCAGATTGTCCCATTCCTCAACAGAAATTTGGCGTAGATCTCTCAGATTGGTTAGTGGGTCATCTTGTCCAAACTCAGCCCTTTTCAATGTATCCCAGGCATGCTAGACAGGGTTCATGTCTGGAGAACATGCTGGCCACTCTAGTCGAGCTATGTCTTTATCATGAAGGAACTCATTCACCATATGTGCATGATGAGGGTGAGAATTGTCTTCCATGAAGACTAATGCCTCTCTGAAATGTTGCTGATGGTTGCACTATAGGTTGGAGGATGTCATTTCTGTATCATATAGTCCTTTCAACGCCTTCCACGACCACCAGTGGCATACGTCAGCCCCACATGATGCCACCCCAAAACATCAGGGAACCACTACCTTGCTGGACAGTGTGTCTTAAAATGTTCAGACTGACCAGACTGCCTCCAAACACGTCTCCGGCAACTGTCTGGTCGAAGCCATACGCGACACTCATTTGTGAAGAGAAAGTGATGCCAATATATATAGTACTGACTAGGAGGATTAAAATAGTTTTGTACAATTTTTTAAGAAATGCCAATTCTGACGGGTCCATTCCGCATGTTGGTGGACCCATCTGTACCATGCTGCATAGTGTCTAGATTGCAAAGGTGGACCTCGCTATGGATGTCGGGAGTGAAGGTGCAGCCTATTGTCTACAGTTTGAGTCAAAACATGATGTCCTGTGGCTGCATGAAACGCAATATTCAGCATAGTGGCATTACTTTCAGGGTTCCTCCAAGCTGAAATCCGTAAGTAGCGTCATCCACTGCACTCGGAGCCTTTGGGTGCCTGAGTGGGACATGTCATCGACAGTTCCTGTATCTCTGTACCTTACCTTCTCCATGTCCGAACAACATCGCTTTGGTTCACTCGGAGACGTCTGGAAACTTGCCTTGATGAGAGCCCCTCCTGACACAACGTAACAATGCGGATATGATCAAAATGCAGTATTGACCTTCTAGCCATGGCAGAACTAGAGAACTAGAGATAACACTAGCAGTGTACCTCTTTCTTGGTGGAATGACTGGAACTGATCGGCTGTCGTACGCACTAATGGTTGTTTATATCTATGGGGAGGTTTAGTGACGTCTAGGAACAGTCAAAGGGACAGTGTTCTTGATGGCATACAAACATTCGGTGTCAGTATTCCAGCAATCTTGAAACCAAGGTGATACAACACTTTTTCTGATGTGTGTATCTATCTATCTATATCTTGTAACAGGTAGGTAATATGTCTTATATTTAGGTTTTACTGGCATATTGTTTGTTCCACAGTAAATAGTATTACAGAAACTTTCCCAAGTTGTATCCTCTTGGTGATTACCAAATCAAGTCTTGAACTCTCCATTAACTTTCTAAGAACTTTAATTCCTTCATCACTTCCAACATTTTGGTCTTCAAATTTATTGCTCTTTTTCCTTGACTCCTTCCTATAATCATCAACACCATCTTGGTTTTCTCCACAATGAGTTTCTTTCCACATTCTTCAATCCTCCCAATTACTCTATCAAGCTGTTCTGTGACTTCCACTTCATTCTTTCCCCAAACCACAATATCATCAGCAAACATCACTGTTATTACATTTTTAGTTTAGGTTGGACTAAGTCATAGGGTGTTCTCTTCTTTGTGTGCTGACACATAAAACACCACCATTGAGGTTTCTGCTTTGATTGCGTTGGAGGTACTGGTTTAGGGAAATGACGACCAGAAACTCTCAAGCAGTCTCCTCCTGAAGGTGAGCGACCTCCTTTTGTTGGTTTCCTCTCCACTGCAAATTCTCTGGCAGCCGATCTATGAGGCAGAAGTCAAATAGCTGTAGATTTTTTCCTGTCTTCACCTTTTAAATAATGTACGAGTTCAGCACTGAAATATCAATCGGGTAAAATAAAAAACTTCACATACTGTACCATTTTGGTGTTTTCCTGACATTTGTTGTGAAGCTTACTTGCATATGAGGCGGTCCGTTCCAAAACTCATCTTATCCATTTTTTTTTTTTTAAATGAGTTAGCGGTAGCATTGCCTTCTCGGTGATGTTGGCGATAGTTCTATCACAAAATTAAGCACCAAAACTCGCCTTTTCCCATAGAAATCTGTCGCCAAACTTAGGCTGTTGTTCCATAATTTGCCTTATCCACGGCGCTTGTCGTTCCAAAATTCACCTTATGCAATCAACTAATAGGAAGGGATAATTTCAGCACGTGACTCACGCTACAATTTACCTGCATTTCATTCCAATCTTTCCACTCCTTGAGTTGTTCTTGAACTGTGTTAGTCTTTCATGCAGTTTTGTGCTGTGAACAGAGTGTATTAAGATGACGGAAAATATTGCTCCGATTGCGGAAGGTAAAGGGAGAAGAAGGAAGAGCGATTCTCATTCATGGAGAAAAACTAAGGGAAAAAAAGATGGGTATGCTATGAATGTTACATCCTAATAGTTTAGTCGAGAGCTGCTACTTTTAAAATACAGTGAAACCTCATAACATGTTTCTGCAGGGAACAATCTTGTCTACTGGAAGTATTTTAATTTTGTCTTCATTAGTTAACGATATAACAATTTCTCTTCTACATCTCAACTTTCTTGTCAGAACACTGAATACACAAACCCATAGGAAAAAGGTGTTATAGTATTCACAAACTCGACGAGCTTCAAGGTCAAGCTACCTGCTTGTTAACTCGCAAACTTTGTCCGTCCTGTACCGTAGACAAGAGATCAAGGGAGGTTCACATTCCACACAGGATGGACAAAGAATGCTTTCAGGGCTGCGTAAAATGTTATCATACTAAGCAATAAAATGTATGAGGAAGGAACAAGGTTTCACTGTAATGAGAGGTAGCATGTTGTTGTATTATGAAATCTTAAGCATCAGCAATTTTGCGATCAATTTCTGTAGACGAAAACAATCTTGTTGAAGAAACAGGAGTTCTTTGTGATGGATCTCAACAGAAAGGAACAGATTTGAAAGTTTGATTAACAACAAAGTGATGTTTTATTGTTCAAGTTACTTCTATTGTGAGTGCAGTGTAGCCTATAAAGGAAGAATTCTCTCCAAATACTATGGATAGGATGTAAATATGATAAATCACACTGCTGTGTTTAATTTATTAGTGAATATCATTATACTGGTAGCAAAAAAGTGTATTAGTGTACTGGTGAGTTTTATTACATTATATTCTCAATTCTTTCATTTTCTTGTTTTAAAATAAGTTTTGATTTTTTTTGGATGCTCAAAAACTCGTCTTATCCCAAATACAAATGTAATTTATTGACGTTCTATTAATTATATTTTTAATTCTTCAGTAAGACGACCCTATGACATTGGACTTGAACGCGTCGTAATACATTTAAACAAGTGAGACTTATATTACAAAAATTACAGGTTTTTCGCTTTTCCTGAAAAATCACTTATGGTGGATAAGACGAGTTTTGGAACGGACCGCCTCATATCAGCTCTGCCAATTGGGCCCATGTTCTCATTATAATCCAGTACATTCAAGGGTTTCTCTTTTTATTCTGTTTTATTTGTTTCTACCATCCCGTTCTCATGTATGGTAGTAAGCATGGCAGCATCCCTTTTGTCATGCCATCTTTGCGCCAGCATATTATTGGTGTGCCATGAAATACATGCTCACTTTTGAGTTTTCTTCGGCAAGTCTGGCATTCCGTTTCTGTTTTTTTCCCCCCCTCCCCCCCTGTCTGTGCCACAAGTACTCGAAAATATTTTGGCTTGTGTACCAATTGTCAACATACAGGAGGTGCTGTCTGAGTTTTGACAACTGACACAGACAATGAGTTTTTTATCATGTTCAATTTTCATATCCTTTGCAGTATAAACAATAAAATGAAGGATAAACCCAGTTTCACAGTTTACCAAACTTGTGTCACTTTGATGGAATATATTGTTTCAATTTTAGGTGACCTTTCCAAGCAACTAGACTCCCATCAATACAGATATTTTGGATGGGATAGAATATAGATCAGAATGCCTCTCTGAAATAGTTTATTATAGACCTAATTTTGTAAAGTCAGTCACCTGGAGGTTGTAGATTGTTGTCTGAAAAGTGAAGCAGTCTTAGAATGAGGGAGAAATTGTTGAGAGAGGTCATTTTACCTAACATCAGAGTTTCAATCCATTTATTTGTTGACCTTTCATCCTGTTTTCCTTCATATGGCCCATCAACAAAACAGCTACCAGAAAAACAGAGTCTCCATGGTTATACCTTGCCACTTATATAATTTCAATTTTTCCTTAAAGTCCGTATTTTCCATAACAAATAAGTAGTACAGGTAAACCCCGTTAAACGCGGATTCGTTATCCACGATTTTGCATATACAAGATTTTGGTTTTAAGTCCAGTGCTGTCATCTGTTAACAGTACGTGGAAGCTGTAATACCTTAAGGAGAGTACAGAAATGCATGCCGAACTCTAACGTACACTACATCGCGCGCCGAAGTTAAATGGGGCAAGCGCATCTTTTGTTGTGTTTGTCGAGACGTGAATTGTCAGTTCCAGTCAGTAGAGCTGCGAAGTTGCACTTGACAAGTTTCGTATTTAAAACGTCGGGTAAAAGGAAAGAAAGTGTGCCTGTCACAGAAAGAAGAGTGTACCAAAGTTGTATTCGTTAGAAACAAAGTTAGAAGTTTTGGATCGCTATGAGAAAGGTGAGCGTATTGTTGACATTCAGCGTGCTTTGGGACTAGGTGAATCCACTGTGAGAACTATTCGCGACAATGCAGAATCAACTGCAAGGGACTATCCTCATTTTTCTGTATTGAAAGTCTGTTAAAGGAGAACTATAAAACTTTGATTTCCACCTATTCAATACATTAAAAGCAATTATAAAATTAGGATCTCATCCTTATTGTATTGCTTAGTTGTTAAAACATAGGACATGTTTTGTTCATATCTTGAACATCTTCAGCTATAAATATTCTTACAAGGTTAAACTGGTAACATTATTCCAGAACTTACACTTATGGTTTGCCATTAACAAACTTATCCATAGTAAACTTTTAAAAACCTCTTAAATGTAAAGCGTTTATATATTATGTCATCTTATTAAAAACAATATGACTATATGTTGAGTTTGAAACTTTAAAACCTTATTCTAATATTTAAAATAAAATGCCATTAGTTAGTCTGTATAAATACATTTACAATCTGTTAAAATTGCTGAATGTCTTAAAATTATTTGTTGAAACACATATTAAAATATTTTGTTATAATTGGCGTGAGCTTTTCCACACGTTGTACCATATGGAAATGAAATCTTAATACACTCTCAAAACAGCTGAGTTTAGGCGTGAATATTATTCATTTCATCCGTAAAATGACAAAACTGATGCACACTGTTGATTATAGGTTATGAATTTTGTCGTACTTTAGATATTTAACGTCCAATTTTTCAAATTACAAACTGTTTGTAGACTTCACCAGTGTAGGTGTCAAATGGTGTCAGTCAAGTTTTGGTGATAAGCAAGTGGTAACTTCATCAAATTTTACGTAAGTAAGTCTGTTGACATCTCTGTAACAGGAAAATATTTTTGTAAGAATATGTTAGATGGTTTAAAAGTTGAAGAAACTAACGTTGAAGGTTCAGCACTTACCCCTTCTACTCTTGCCTGCATTTACGCTAGTGCACTCAGCTGTTTGACGACTGCTTGTGCTCCTCGTGTTGTATGTGTGTCTTCATATCTGCGGGGCATTGGGAGGGGAGGTAACAGAGGGCGGCGTTCTAGCGAATGGCGTGATTCGTGGTGGGGAATGTTCAGAAGCTGTGTGGGGGGAGTTTGTGTATTCGTAGATTGACTATTATTATTATTATTATTATTATTATTATATTATTATTATTATTATTCGGGATAAAAGTGCTTGTCGATTTTGTGCTATTGAGTTTGAATGTTTGTATTAACTTCGGAATTTATTCTATTAATGGGTTTTTATTTCTATTTTGTATTTCAGGTTTTTATCTCTATTGAAGTGTTTGTCTAGGTAGATATGTATGTTCTCCAGCTCATTCACTAATTTTCCTTTATCGACCTTTCTGATTATTTTAAAATATTTTTCTATTGTAGTAAAATGGTGTCCTTTTTCTTGCATACGATTACTCATAGCGGAAAATTTGTATGTTTAGCAGTGTTTACATGCTCTAAATATCTAGTTATAAAACTTCTGCCAGTTTGGCCAACGTAAGAAAAACCACAATCCAAGCAAATCAGCTTATCGATTCCTGAACTTTTGTATTTGTTGTTGCGTGAATTTACACTATTATGGTTGAAACATATATTTCTACTTGTATTTTGTGTTGTAAATGCAATATTAATTTGCCGTTTTTTGATCGGATTCGTGATTTGATATACTGCTGGGTTGGTGAATGTAAATGTTGCGAATTTTGGTTTTTCAGTTTTGATCGGAATAAGGTTAGCAGTTTCAATTTCACTCCATTAATAATTTTTTGTTAACAACATCTATTTTATAACCGTTGACAGAAGCTAAGTCTTTTATAAATTTAATTTCTTTCTTTAAACTATTATCAGAGATTGGCAGTTTGAAGGCTCTGTATATCAGACTTAAAAAAAAAAAAAAAAAAAAAAAAGCAGCTTGTTTCTGTGATTTTGAGTGTAGGGAAACTTTTTTGATAGCTATTGGAACATAACATGGCTTTCTATAAATCTGAAAGTCGAATTTATTTTCTGTTTGTGTTACTGTAATATCTAAAAAAAAGTTTAACAAATGGTTATATTCCTCCTCCTTAGTGAATTTTACTCTTTGATCTAGGTTATCTAAGAAGTTTAGTATATTATCGCTGTTATTAAGTTTGCTACATATTATAACAAAGGTATCGTCTACGTATCTCAACCACAAACATAGTCCTTTTATGCTTGTTTTTATTTTGCTGTGCTCTAGATGATCCATGTAAATATTTGCTAAAATTCCAGACATGGGGTCTCCCATCCCCAAACTTATCTGTTTGTAAAAGTTTGCCGAACATGTCAAACATCCCCCAACATTGTTCTAAAAAACCCCCTAATACAAGGTCGGGAAACAATTTCAAACATTCAACATGAAACATGAATAGACGGCTGTACTGTTCAAGCGCAAACTTCAAGAACGTAAATAGATGACAGTACTGCTCATTGGGTAAACTTCCATGATCTTCCCCTCATTTACCCATGAGCTCTCTTATCTTCTCTTCTATTTCGAACTCTTGCATTGAAATCACCGATTACCAATATCCTGTCCTGGCTGTTGACCCTGACTATGTCACCAAGTGCTTCATAAAACTTCTTAACCCACTGAGCCCTGCATATTTTTTGGATTGAAACTGCATTGGCGCTGGGATTATTTTGGAGGAAATGTAGTGTCGCTTCATATCATGAGAAATTTCTTAGTTACAAGACCATTAAAGATTTAAATATACATGAAAACAAAAGGCTTTCATACCACAAACTGCGGAACAAGGAATACTGTAAAACATTTTATTTTATTAGCATCACAGGACTGTACTCAGTCCGCCTGCAGAGCTGTAACACAGTCTTCTTTTTGGACTTCCTCTTCGATTTCCACATCTATTTGTTCTTCAGGAACGTTTCTCACACTAGTACTAATATTACTACTAATTTCACTGAAAAAATTACATTCCTAATCATCATTACTTCCTAAAAGGTGTTATATGTCGGTAAATATCAGTTCTATACTGGCACCCATCTTGTTTACAAGCGAATCTCAAAGCTAGAGATAGCCCACTTCAAACTAATGTTACCAAGCACACTATCGATATATATTAGCAAAGAGCATATAACATTGCAAAGAAAGAGTCCTTACACAAATCACAAATGCAACTCACTCTGCCATCCCTTGAGGAAAAGTTGAATTACGTAGTAAAATGAGACAACGAAACAGTTCCGTGGTCCGGGCCCAATGAGTTAACTCATCCTCATCTGCACACCCCCTCCCCACTGGTGCCCCTAGACAATGCTTGCCCTTCCCTCCAAATGCTAAATCTACCCACATCATATGCCATCTACGTACTTAGCAGAAACTATGTTGCACGCAATATTATTTCTGATGAACAGTCCTAACCCATACTCTACCCTCTTCTTTTTTAACACCTGTTAAGGTTACTTTATAATTTCCTGTATCTTCACAATTATCTTCTGCTTACCCAAATATCATTAACTCCTAACACATCTACACTCTTTACTGACTCTGCCAGTTCTACTTTCTTCCATAAGCCCCATTAATACTCATAGCTGCCCATCAGATTCCATTTCGTTCGCCAAGTTGTTTCCAAGGTGTCCTCCACCTGACAAATGTACGTGGGATTCCATTCCTTCGAAATGTCCGAAACTTGCTAAAAATATTCTGAACTCTGTTAGTTCTGCTACCCTGCTTACACTTCATCCTTGTGAAAATGTCTTCTCTAATGGGTTGGGGACCGGCAATGGATTGCATAGTTTAAACAATGCTGCTACTTTTTCTCCTGCAAAACTCCATTACTTCTTCAATGGGTTTTGCCTTGATTACTTGAATCTGATAGTTAACTGCAAAGCAGCCCTCCAAAAGTTGTTTCATGCTTCTGCAAGGTCCACAATCGTGAACAGCAGGTACCTAAATTTAAAATTGCTGATTTAGTACATACATATCCCATGTCGTTCCATCTATATGATGGGTCGGTGAATGAAGCCCCTCCATCAACTTCTGTCTTTATACTGTTCTCCTTCTTCAATGTTGTCCCAGTGTTACTAAGAAACCATCCTCAAAAGCTCTGCATCTCAACAATAATCTGCTAAACGTTGTCTACTTTGGACTGGACCGTACAAAATTATCATCTTAACATCACCAGTAAATACCTTTTCGCAACGAGTTGATGACCCTTACAACATTACAAGGGCTCATGTGTCTTAACTGAACATATATTTCTCTTCCTCTTTATAACTTGTGCTATACACTCCTTTACCTATCTAGGCTTTGCGCTCCCTTTTTCTACAGCATTGGAACCAAACTCCCACCCAAAAGCCTTATGGTCTTCCTTGTAATGAAATTAATCATTATTTTCTCCAAACATAATTGGTAATTACTACAACTCTTAATAACACTGTACAAATTGAAATTTTAGTGTAAATCTACGTATATATAAAATAACTTATCTTGACTGACTGATTCATCATCTATCAAAGGGTAGGAAGCGTCCACCTATTCAATACCATTAGAATGTATATTGTTTTATAAAACGGACTAGTTTTGACCCCATGTATATTGGGTCATCTTCAGCCACGCTCCAATTGGAAGACATGGTTATATGTGTGCTTATGTCTTCCAATTGGAGTGTGGCTGAAGATGACCCAATATATATGGGGAACGATGTCTTCCAATTGGAGCGTGGCTGAATATATATGGGGTTGAAACTAGTCCCAGTTTTATAAGACAATATACATTCTAATGGTATTGAATAGTTGGACCCTTCCTACCCTTTCATAGTGATCAACTGTCAATACGGACCATAATGAAATTCATAACTTATGATGATTCATCATCACCGAGCCAAAACTATTGAACATAAATTACATTTTGGGGATACATTCATATTACAGTGTAGGTGCTCACTAAGGAAGGATTTTTGGATATTCCTTCGCTAAGGGATTTAAATGGGGGGGGGGGGGGGTGAATTTTAAAATTGAGTGTATATGTCTAAAATTTAACAGTTTACAGATGTTAAAATTGGTATTTGGAATCTCCTTTAAAAATAAAGAAATATTTTTTTGTTTTTGGAAAATCCCCTTAAGGGGTGTGAAAGAAAAGGTGAAAAACGTGTTTAATACCTTTTATGAGGATACTTATATTTAAAAAACTGATGATGTTATAGACATGAAAATTGGCATTTGGAATTTCCTTTAAAAATAAAGAAACACGTCTTTTTTGTTTATGGAAAATCCACTTAATAGGGGGGGGGGGGGGTTAATTATAAAAATGAGTATATCCACAGTATATCTCAAAAACCTAACATGTTACAGACATGAAAATTGGTCTTTGGAATCTCCTGTAAAAGTAAAGAAACACTCAAAATTTGTTTTCGGAAAATCCACTTAAGGGGAGGAGAAAGGGGGTGAATTTTAAAAATGGGAATATCTATAGTATATCTCAAAAACCTAACATGTTACAGACGTGAAAATTGGTATTCATAATCTCCTTTAAAGGTAAAAAAACACACAACAATACAACCCTAAGAGGTTTGACTGGAAGGGAGGAGGGAGGAAGTAGCTGACGACATCAATATTCATTTCTCTCGCACAGTTTGACATACAAGCTTGATATTTCACATGATGTCTGTCCTACATGTCTTAGATTTTAAATAACAACTGGTCTTAAGGTGTTTTGACTAGGATGGTAAGCCCTGAAAACATAAATATTCATCTCTCTGAAACTGTTTCACTTCCATGTGATGGTTACTCCTATATGTAATAGATTTGAAATAAAAAGTGGTTCTAAAACAATACACCCCTAAGGCGTTTTGACTGGGGGAGGCTGTAAGGCCTGATGATAAAAATATCCATTCCTCTGAAATCGCTTCACATACGAGGTTGAATTTTCACATGGTGATTACTCCTCACTGTCTTATATTTGAAATAAGAAAAGGCCTTCAAACACTTCACCCCTAAGGGGTTCTAACTGGGGGGGTAATGTCCGATTACAAAACATATTTATTTCTAAGGGGTTTTGACCGGAGGTTGGAACCTGATGATAAAATACTAATTTGTCTGAAACCGTTTCATGTACGAGGTTGAAACTTCACATGATGATTGCTCTTGTATGCCTTACATTTTAACTAAGAAGTGTCATTAACACAACACACCATTAATAAGTTTTAACTGGGGCGAGGTGGAGGGTACTGCTGCCATAAATATTTATTTCTCAGAAAATGTTTGTCATACGAGATTAAATTTTCACATGAGGGTTGCTTCAATACATTTCAGATTTTAAATAATAACAGGTCATATAACAATATACCCCCAAGGGATTTTGGCTAGGGGGTGTAGACTTATGATAACATTATTCATCCCTCCAAACAGTTTGACGTACATATTTATAATTTTACAAAAACTTTGGATGTCATAGGTGTCAAATATGATATCATTCAAAATATTTCATGTATATAAGGATTGGGACCATACTGATTTTGAAGTTATAAATCTATGTCTTCACAACAGCCAAGGTCCTCTACCAATTTCCGATTACTCCTCCTTATTGCCAAAAATATTTGTTTTAAACTTAGGTGATTAACTGAAATAATCTTAAACTTGGTACACAACTGGAGGAGCATTTTAGAGACTGTACACCATTAATGGTAGGCTACTATGTATTCTTGCGCACGCTGGATGTCTAATTTTTAAAACCTCTCAAATTACTAATCAAATCCACAAGTTTAATTCATATACTAGGCTTAAGTAATAATGGAGGTTTCATCTCGATTTTTATCAAAGATCAGTGCTGCTCTATAAACATAAAATTCTTTCTTAGATTATAAACATTAACAATAGAATACACCCCTACGGGGTTTGACTGGGGGGATGCGAGGAATGATAAGAAATGCATTTATATGAAACCATTTGAACTACGACAAATTACATATGATATCCTAGGAGTTAAATAACATCAGATCAGAAACAAATTTAACCCCTCAGAGTTAAATGGGGGTTAAGATCTGGAAACAAATATATTCATTCATTCCTTCCTTCAAAACGGTTATGTACGAAGACAAAATTCCAAATAGCGGTATATATTTTAAATTGTAGGTGTGAAGTGGGAAATACTTTTTAACATTCCACCCCTAAATTGCTAAATGAGGTTAGCTCCGTCAACAAACTTATTCATCCCTCCAAAACCATTTGACATACAAAGTTGTAATTTTGCAAGAAGGCCTTTCTTTTATGTCCTAGGTGTAAAATATCATACACTTCAAAATAATTCTCCCCTAAGGGGTTTAGATGGTAGTTGACTCTCAAAAACAATATCCATTCTTCCAAAACAGTTTCAGGCACGAACTTAATTTTCTTATGCAGGATGATCTTCTATATGCTAGATTTAATAGATATTTACAAACATTTGCCTCTTAAAAAAGTATTCATTCCTCGATTACTGTTCGAAGTAAAAAAATCAAAATTTCACAGGTTGGTCGCTTTTGCATACTGGATGTTGAATAAGATAGGGTTTAAAACATTCAAATTCTTCCGTATGGGGTTCAGATGAGTGTTAGATCCGAAAATAAATAATCATTCCCCCCAATCAGTTTGATGTACGAACTGAGGGCATATTTTGCAGGCTCGGCTGACAGTGGACTCTCCAAAATGTAAAACTTTTAATAATAACTTTCAGTTTAAAACTGTAGCAAAGCACGGGTACCTTGTTATCTATAAAGTAACTTGTCCCGACTGACTGATTCATCATCGCCGAGCCAAAACTACTGGACATAAAGAAATGAAATTTTGGGGATACATTCATATTAAGATGTAGGCGCTCGCTAAGAGAGGATTTGTAGATATTCCGTCGCTAAGGGGGTGAAAAGGGGGGGGGGGGGTGACATTTTAAAATGAGTGTATCTATATCTCAAAACTTTTAAAGTTTACAGATGTAAAAATTGGTATTTAGAATCTTCTTTAAAAATAAGGAAACATGTATTTTTTTGTTTTCAGAAAATCCCAATAGGAGGGGTGAAAAAGGGTGAAAAATTGGTTGAATGCCTTTAACAGGATACCGGTACTTATATCTCAGAAACTGAAGATATTACAGACCTGAAAATTGGTAATTTTGATCTCTTTTAAAAATAGAGGAACATGTATTTTTTTGTTTTAGGAAAATCCAAGTAATGGGAGGGTGAAAGGGGGGCGAATTTTTAAAATGAATGTATCTATATCTCAAAACTTTTAAAGTTTATAGATGTAAAAATAGGTATTTAGAATCTCCTTTAAAAATAAAGAAACACGTATTTTTTTCTTTTCGGAAAATCCTAATAGGAAGGGTGGAAAAGGGTAAAAAATGGGGTTGAATGCCTTTAATGAGGCTACTTATATTTCAGAACCTTAAGATATTACAGACCTGAAAATTGGTATTTGGGATCTACTTTAAAAATAAAGAAATACGTATTTTTTTGTTTTTGGAAAATCCAAATAATGGGGGGTGAAGAGGGGGGTGAATTTTTAAAATGAGTGTGCCTACATCATAAAACTTCATAAGTTTACAGATGTAAAAATTGGTATTTAGAATCTCCTTTAATAATAAAGGAACACGCATTTTTTGTTTTCTGTAAATCCCAATAGGAGGGCTGTAAAAGGGTGAATAATGGGTTGAATGCCTTTAATGAGGATACATACATCTCAGAAACTGAAGATATTACAGAACTGAAAATTTGCATATGGGATCTCCTTTAAAAATAAAGAAACACGTATTTTTTTTTGTTTTTAGAAAATCCAATTAATGGCGGTTAGACAGGAGAGACAAACTGGGGTGAATTTTTTGAAAGACTATATCTACAGAATATCTGAGAAACGTAAAATGTTACAGACTTAAAAAGTGGGTATTTGGAATCTCCTGTAAGTGTAAAGAAATATAGGTGATTTGTTTTTGGAAACTCCACTTAAGGGGAACTAAAAAGGGGTGAAATTTGAAAATGAGAATTTCTACAGTATATCTCAAAAAGCTTAACATGTTACAGAAGTGAAGAATGGTATTTTTATCTCTATTAAAAAGAAACGTATATTTTTAATTTTTGGAAATACCACTTGGGTGGAAGGGGGGGGGGGTTATACATAACTGGAAATGGTGTTGAATTCTTTTAATTAGGCTACTGATATCTCAAAAATGAAGATGTTACAGACGTGAAATTTGATATTTGGAATCTGCTTTAAAAGTAAAGAAACACGTATTCTCGGAAAATCCAATGAAGGGGGGAGGGGTGAAAGAATTGAAATTGTATGAGAATATAGACATCTAATTAAAACTAAAGTTGTTGCAGACGTGAAAATTGGTATTTGTATCTGCTTTAAAAACAAAGAAAAACGTGTTTTGGGGGGAACCATCTTGGGGGGCGGGAGTGAAAAGGAGCTGAATTCCTTTCATGAGGATACATAAATCGAAAACTGAAGAAGTTAGAGTCGTGATAATTGGTATTTAGAAGAATCTTTACTATTAAAGGAACAAGTATTTTTTTGCCGGAAAATTCACTTGGGGGGGGGGGAGGAGGAGGAGAAGTGTGAAAGGAAGTGAAAAAAAGTGAATTATTTTTATGGGGATACTTATATCTCAAAACTGAAGGTAATAGACGTCAACATTGGTGTTTGGAATCTCCTTTAAAAATAAAGAAACACGCCTTCTTTTAAATTTTTTTTGGGGGGGGGGGGTAAATAAACTTAACGGCGGTGGGTTGTAAAAGGAGGCGAGACCAATTGATTTTACTGTTCATAACGTACTTATAAGGAGCCTCCGTTGCTCAGGCAGCAGCGTGCCGGCCTCTCACAGCTGGGTTCCGTGGTTCAAATCCCAGTCACTCCATGTGACATCCGTGCTGGACAAAACGGAGGCGGGACAGATTTTTCTCCGGGTACTCCGGTTTTTCCTGTCATCATTCATTCCAGCAATACTGTCCAATAGTTCAATTCATTTGTCATTCATCGATCATTGCCCCAGAGGAGTGCTTCGGCAACCAGCACAGTTCCTATTGTCGCCGCTAGATGGGGCTTTATTCATTCCATTCCTGACCCTGTCGAATGACTGGAAACAGGCTGTATATTTTTGATGTACTTATTCTGATCATAAACCGATCATTTTTAATCTTTCCTGGGTTCGTTTTCAAGAGCCATCTTTTCCTTCGGAGAACGTTCTTAGATTACAGTAGATTCTCCTGGCATATAAATAAAAATTTAAACACATTTGAAATAAATGATAGGAATGAGATTGACTGTCCAATTGTCCACCTCTATAATAAGGTCAATAATGCACGGAAGTAAGTCATTTGTATCGTCAGAAATCCCGCACACTTGCCTACGCGCGACAATGGTGCTGGTCACATTGTCAACAATGACAATGGCAGCAGATGTAATTTACCGCCAAGTAGCGGTCTTGCATCTTGCTGTGGGGACCAGAACATCTATTATAATAATAATAATAATAAATGTTGTGGACCGTCGTCAAATGTGCGGAACGTGCTGGAAACGGGACCTGGACGGGTAATGACTAAGAATGCAGTCCGGCCGCAGGTTCATTGCCGCCAAGGCACCCAAGACGACACCACGCCGGATCACCTGAAGGATTTGATCCATATTTAAAATGTTTACAGGAAAAGATGGCAAAATTTAGGGATCCAACTGACCGGGTGGAATACCTGGACCTAGCCCGGGAAGTACGAAATTGATTGCTGGAAAGAAAGATTGAAAAATGGGAAGAAACTTGCCTTAATCTATTAGAAAACAAGTCAGATCGCGAATTTCAGCGGATTACATAACTAAAACAATAAGCATTCAATTATTAATTTCAGTATAATACCGTAGCGAAGCACGGGTATCTTGCTAGTTATGTATATAAAACAACTTGTCCTGACTGAGTGATTCATCATCACTGAGCCTAAACTAATGGACATAAAGAAATGAAATTTTGGGGATACATTCATATTACAACGTACGCACTCACTAAGGGAGAATTTTTGAATATTACATCACTAAGGGGGTGAAAACAGGGGTTAATTTTTAAAACGAGTGTATCTATATCTTGAAAACTGAACCATTTAAAGACATGAAAATTAGTATTTTGAATCTCCTTTAAAAATAAAGAAACATTTATTTTTCTGTTTTTGGAAAATCCTGTTTAAGGGAGTGAAAAAAGGTGAAAAAGTGGTTGAGTACTGTTTATGTGGATGCTTATATCTCAAAAACTGAAGAAGTTACAGTCATGAAAATTGGTATTTGGAATCTCCTTTAAAAATAAAGAAACAAGTATTTTTTTTAAATATCTACTTAAGGGGTGGTGAACAGGAGTGACAAAGGGAGTAAATTTTTAAAATGAGTAGATCTCAAAAACATTACATGTTACAATGGTATTTGGAATCTCCTGTAAAAGTAAAGGAATATGCATAATTTGTTTTCTGAAAATCCACTTAGGGGGAAGTGTTAAATGGGGTAAATTTTTTGAAGTGAGCATATATACAGTATATATCAAAAACTTAACATGTTGCAGACGTGAGAATTGGTGTCTTTAATCTCCTTTAGAAATAAAAGTAACAGACATTAGTTTGTTTTCGGAAAAAAAAAAATACTTCAGTGAAAGAGGGGGGGGGGGGGGGATATAAAAAGGACTGAAAAAAGTGTTGAATTCTTTTAATGTGGATACTTATATTTCAAAAATTGAACATGTTACAGGCATAAAAATTGGTATTTGGAAAGTCCTTTAAAAATACAGGAACATGTACTTTTGTTTTCGGAAAAGGCACTTGATGGGGGTGAAAAGAAGTGAAAAAGGAGTTGAATTTTTTATATGGATACATATATCTCAAAAACTGAAGATCACACAGTCGTGAAAATTAGTATTTGGAATCTCCTTCAAAAATAATGAGATATGTATTTTTTGGTTTGTTTGGAAAATCCAATTAGGTGGCAGTAGGAGAAGGACTGATGAAAGGGTTGAATTCTTTTCATGGGGATACTATGTCTCAAAAACTGAAGATGTTACAGATGTGGAAATAAGTATTTGGAATCTACTTTAAAAATAAAGAACCATGTATTTTTGTTTTTTGTTTCTGACTTGAGAGAAGACTGTTTCTCACATGTACAGTTATATGTCGCATAGTCATCTTAGCTGCAAAAGGCGATACCACAAACTTAGTTTACAAGGAGTTCCTGGGGTAAATAAAACTCAATTTTTTGGTGCATTTTTATACTTTAGGGATTTTTAGATAATGTCTTAGTACAGTACCGAGGAAAGATTACTTTTATCAAATTATGAAATCCACACGAGCGAAGCCGCGGGTAACTGCTCTCAAAAACTAAAGATGTTACAGACGTGAAAGTTAGTATTTAGAATCTCCTTTAGAAATAGAGCAACACGCATTTTTGCGAGAAAATCACCTTGGGAGGAGTGGGGGGCTTGGAAACGAAAAAGGGGATGAATTATTTTTATGAGGATACATATATCTCAAAAAATGAAGATGTTACAGTTGTGATAATTGATATTCGGAAGCTCCTTCATAAACACATTATTTTGTTTTAGGAAAATACACTTAAGGGCGAGGGTGAAAGGAAGTGAAATTGAATTCTCTTTATGGCAATGCTTATACCTCAAAAACTGAATGGATGTTGGTATTTAGAATCTACTTTAAAAATAAAGAAAAACACAATTTCGGGAGGGGGAGGGGGGAGCGGAAATCAACTAAATGGGGGTGGGAGGTGAAAAATGAGTTGAATTCTCTTTACGAGGATAATTATATCCCAAAGCTGAAGATGTTACAGACACAAGCATTTGTATTTGGAATCTTCTTTCAAAGTAAAGAAACGTGCATTCTTTTGTTTTCAGAAAATTTTCTTGGGTGGGTGAATGAATTTAAAAATTAGTTTTCTTTGAGGGTACTTATAAATGTTAGAAATGAAAATTGTTATTTGGAATCCCCTTTAAAACTAAAGAAACACGCATTTTTTTCTGTAAATTTCTTAAGGGGGAAATAATTGAAAAATTAGTTAAATTATTTGTATGAGGACACTTAAAAAAACTTAAAAAACCAAAGATGTTACAGACATAAAAATTGGTATTTCGAATCTCCTTTATAGATAAACACATATTTTTTTGTTTTCAGAATATCGATAGGGAGGGGGAGGGTGAAAATAAGTAAAGGAGTTGAATTCTGTTAATAAGGATACTTATATCTCAGAAACTGAAGATGTTACAGACGTGAAAGTTGGTATTTTGAACCTCCTTTAAAAATGAAGAAACGCATATTAATTACATTTGGAAAGTGCACTTAAGGGGGGGGGGGGGGGGAGGGGTGGAAAGAAGTGAAGAAGAACTTGAATTTTTTTTATGAGGATATTTATATCTCAAAACCTGAAGAGGTTACAGATGTGAAAACTGTTTTATGGAATCCCCTTCAAAAATAAAGGAACAAGAATTTTTTTTTGTTTTTGGCAAATCACTTAAGGGAGCGAAAAGAATTGAAAAAACGGGCGAATTTTTAAAATGAGTACCGGTATATCTACAGTATATGTGAAAAAAATGGAACATGTTACAGATGTGAAAATTGATATTTGGAATCTCTTTTGTTTTTGTTTTGTTTTTTTAAATAGACTTAGGTGGGATGGGGTTGGGGGAAGGACAGATAGAGGGGTTGAATTCTTTTTATGGGGATACTTTTATCTCAAAAACAGGAGATGTTACAGATGTTGAAATAGGTATCTGGAATCTCTCGTAAAAATAAAGAAGCAGGTATTTTTTTGTTAGTTTTCGACATGAGAGGAAGATTGTTTCTCACATGTACAGCTCTATGTTGCATGGTCATCTTAGCCCCAAAAGGCAATACCACAAACGAGGTTTAAAAAGATTTTCTGGGATAAATTAAACTTAATTTTTCTGCGAGTTTTTATATTTTACTGATTTTCAGATAATGTGTTAGGACAGTACTGAAGAACGACAACTTTTAACAAATTACAGAGTCCACGCGAGCAAAGCTGCGGGTAACTTTTTGTGTAGCATATTTTTCCCTATCATTGTATCCCCTCCGTGAAGTAATTCATCTTCCTCCCCACCCCTCCCTTTATCCTTGTCTATATCTTTGTTTCTCAGACTTGAAAGTTATAAAAAAAACATCTGGTCTGCAGCAGATTGATCTAGAACGTTCCATGGCTTAGTGGTTGGTGCAGTGGAAGTGATTTTATACACAGTCTTCCCTTCACTGACCGCCTATTATACTACATAAACCCTGAATATCAACCTCAAAACTGAGTTTGTGCATCGATGGTTGAGAGACGGGAGACTGCAGGGACCTCACCAGCAACAAGGACCAGAGTAAATGGCAGCACTCATGTTTACCACTATGGCCAGCATCTTCCTGCCAGCCACGAGATAGAAAGAAGAGTGTGCAACTCTCTTCTTCTTGGCCCATACATTGATTTGATGATGATGATGATGATGCTTGTTGTTTAAAGGGGCCTAATATCTATGTCATCGGCCACTAATGGTACGAAATGAAATGATACATTAAAGCCCAAAAACATCCAATGACCAGAATTCAAAACGTGAGGACAAAGAATGAATGAATGGATGGATATGAATTTAAAACCCACAGTGCCTCACATGCACAGAAGCTTAAGATAGGAAACTTAAAAGGGTCCACCTTTTCAATACAAATAAATGTTATAGTTTATATACAACATATATTTACACTTGGAACTAGTTTCGACGCTGTTTGGCGTCATCTTCAGCCAAAATGTGGGAAATATGCATAGGCGTAAGCATGCAGACATTTATATTATACAAGATGTTAAATCAGTGTGATTAAATGAGAGACATGAAATCGTGAAGTACAATTTCAGTTTCAAAATGGTCATGAAGGGTGAGTCAAAATTGTATAAACATGAGATAGGGCTCAAAAACATAATCACTTAAAAAACATATAAACTGTAACAAAACCACACAGAAGTTCGAGATGATTGGCATTGGAGATTCAAATTATTTCAGACACTCTTCCATTGAATGTTGCCTGCCGCGAGTGTAGTACAAAACATAGGTTAGATTTCAATAAACACAATTGTCTCAAAAATGCACATAACATTTTAAAAATATTTTTGGGTTGAGATGAAATTTGGCAGTTAGGGATTGAAATCACTCATTCACTAAGCGTCAATTCAAAACCAGCTGTGAAGGGCGAGACAAAATTGCACAAGCGTGAGTTTGGACTCGATAAATGCAAATGCAACACACTCGAAACTGTAGGTTCATGATGGATTTGGGTGGGTCTGCGTTCACTCATTCATTGAATGGCAGACCTTTATGTGCCAAATCCATCACGAACCTACAGTTTTGAGAGTCCAAACTCACGCTTGTGCAATTTTGTCTAACCCTTCACAGCTGGTTTTGAATTGACGCTTAGTGAATAAGTGATTTCAATCCCTAACTGCCAAATTTCATCTCAACCCAAAAATATTTTTAAAATGTTATGTGCATTTTTGAGACAATTGTGTTTATTGAAATCTAACCTATGTTTTGTACTACACTCGCGGCAGGCAACATTCAATGGAAGAGTGTCTGAAATAATTTGAATCTCCAATGCCAATCATCTCGAACTTCCGTGTGGTTTTTTTACAGTTTATATGTTTTTTAAGTGATAATGTTTTTGAGCCTAGCTCATGTTTATACAATTTTGACTCGCCCTTCATGACCATTTTGAAACTGACCTTGTACTTCACGATTTCATGTCTCTCATTTAATCACACTGATTTAACATCTTGTATAATATAAATGTCTGCATGCTTACGCCTATGCCTATTTCCCACATTTTGGCTGAAGATGACGCCAAACGGCGTCGAAACTAGTTCCAAGTGTAAATATATGTTGTAAATAAACTACAACATTTATTTGTATTGAAAAGGTGGACCCTTTTAAGTTTCCTATCTTACGTCTCAGTTCAATACGAACAAAAAATGAAATTCTTAGATTTAAATGCACAGAAGCTGGCGTAGAACAATAGTATTACTGACCAAGGGACTGCTTCTATAGCATAATACTGAATCGATGATACTTGTAGTCAAAAGGGTCAAAAATCCAAGTCAGCGGCCCCTCACAATGGTACTTATAACTAGAAAAGTAGAATCATGGTATTTGTCATGTTGCGGTACTAATCAAGAGTAGTGTAGACTCGTGGTATTCCACACATTATGGTACTACTCACAGCTAATGAAATTCGCACATGTATTACAGACCTACGCTGTTTCGCACATTGCGGCGCCATTTACAGGGGACGCAAACCTATGATGTTCATCGCATACGAGTACTGACCAAAGGGACTCGTACCATCCTGTGGTGTTCCTCATACAGTGGGTACCAATCATAGGCAAGCCAGAACCATGGGTTCCCTCATCCCATGGTGTCGCTCATATAGTGCTACTAATTACAGGTACTGTAAAAGCCGTCGAACCCTTGTTTGCTACTAATCACAAACCTATTTGATACCCAACATAGTGGTACTACGCGCAAGTAAAAGCGACCCATGGTGTTCCCCGCGTCGTGGTACTAATCACAAGTAGTTTCATGGTTCCAATTTAATCATCCCTTGGTCGCCCCTTTTAGTTGCCTCTTATGACAGGCAGAGGATACCGTGGGTGAATTCTTCGCCTGCGTCCCCCAGCCACAGGGGGGTATATGTTGGTTTATCCCTGTTGTAAACTTAAATTGCAATACATTCATCGAACAGCCACTATAATTACTTAATCTTGCATAGGAATGATTTCTGTTGTATTTATTGGTCAGAATTAGAACACTCTGGGTAAAATTTGCTTTATGAAAGTGATTTTATAGGCTCCTAAAAGCTTACTGCACTTATTATTCTTGATTTTTGGTGAAGGTCGGTGCAATTCTGGTAGGAACTATGCACAATATTCTTAGAGTACCTGGGTTCTGAAAAGTCCATTAGGGATTTTAAAAAATATTTTGTCAATGATTGTAGTTTCCTCATGGTTTGTAAAATAGCTATTTCACCAAATTCTATAAATTAGTTCTTCAATTTTCTTCTCTTTGTGAATCCAAGAATGTATGTATTGATTAATCTTTCAGGTACCTGATATCACTTTGGGAATTGTTAACATTGAGTGAGTAGGCAATTCTCTGAGATCACACACAAAATTTGCAATGGATGAAAGTTAAATTTTCTTATACTTATTTGTTACGAGTGCTTACTTTTGCTTAAAACACTTCTTGTAACGTGAAGAATTATTTAACAATATACGTGTTAGAATGAATTGTCAGTATATTTCTTCCTTTTCTCCTGTGTTCCTTCTGATTTCTTGAAAGAACTGGCTAAATTACACTGGGTCTTGTTCACAAAGTTTATTTTGTTTTGATTATAATAATTATTCATCTGTATCATCCATGGATACCTTAACATCTCCTGCACATAACTTCAGAATTTTCATTGCGCAATCTCTGCTGTCTAGAGAATCGCTTTGAAATACCATTTTACGGCAAAATGAGTGACCCTCTACCCATTCTGCTGAACAGGAGCGTTACAAAAATGTTGCAATGTTTGGGTTGGGAAGAATTGAGAGAAAGAAGAAGAGCTGCTCGACTAAGAGTTATGTTCCCAGCTGTCAGCGGAGAGATGGCGTGGAATGGCATTAGTAGACGAATAGGTTTGAATGGCGTTTATAAAAGTAGGAAAGATCACAATATGAAGATAAAGTTGGAATTCAAGAGGACAAACTGGGGCAAATATTCATTTATAGGAAGGGGAGTTAGGGATTGGAATAACTTACCAAGGGAGATGTTCAATAAATTTCCAATTTCTTTGAAATCATTTAGGAAAAGGCTAGGAAAGCAACAGATAGGGAGTCTGCCACCTGGGCGACTGCCCTAAATGCAGATCAGTATTGATTGACTGATCCCCAATTAAGTGCCCACAGCATATGATACAACCAGTCACAAGCCCTAGCCGCCTGACCACAAGGAGGGCCACGGCTCAGAATATGTCCACGATGCCCACTCACATTCCATAGCAACTCAAAATTTAAAAATAGGCATTAGGATTCATTTTAGTCAATCTTCAGGATCAGTTTTCCTTCAATCAATCAATCAATCAATCAATCAATCAATCAATCAATCAATCAATCGATGCTGATCTGCATTTAGGGCAGTCGCCAAGGTGGCAGATTCCCTATCCGTTGTTTTCCTAGCCTTTTCAATGACTTCAAAGAAATTGGAAGTTTATTGAACATCTCCCTTGGTAAGTTATTCCAATTCCTAACTCCCCTTCCTACAACCAAATATTTGCCCCAATTTGTCCTCTTGAATTAAAACTTCATCTTCATACTGTGATCTTTCCTACTTAAACTTATTCATCTACTAATGTCATTCCACACCATCTCTCCCCTGACAGCTCGGAACATACCCCTTATAATACCAATATAGTTGGTCCGTTACAGAAATCAATACCTTTATCACATACCCCGTAGTCAAGCAGCTCGTTGTCTTTCTTGCAAGTCCTCCCAGCCCAAACTTTACAACATTTTTGTAACGCAACTCTTTCGTCAGAAAAAAATCAAGCTTCTGTTATTTGGATTTTTTCCAGTACATGAATCAAGTAATCCTGGTGAGGGTCCCATATACTGCTAGTTGGGGTCTTACCAGATACTTATACGCCCTCTCCTTTACATCATTACTACAGCCCCTAAACACCCACATAACCATGTGCAGAGTACTGTACCCTTTATTTGCAATCCCATTTATGTGATTACCCCAATGAAGATCTTTCACCCCATCAGCACAGTAATTAAAACTGAGAGGCCTTTTCTTATTTGTGAAACTCACAACCTGACTTTTAACCCCGTTTATCATCATACCATTGCCTGCTGTCCATCTCACAACATTATCGAGGTCATTTTGCAATTGCTCACAATCTTGAAACTTATTTATTACTCTGTACAGAATAACATCATTTGCAAAAAGCCTTATCTCCGGTTCCACTTCTTTATTCATATCATTTATATATATAAGAAAACATAACGTCCAATAATACTGCCTTGAGGAACTCCCTACTTAAATGATTACAGGGTCAGATAAAGCTTCATTTACTCTTAATTCTCTGAGATCTATTTTCTAGAAAAATAGCAACCCCATTCAGTCACTCTTTTGTCAAGTCCACTTGCACTCATTTGTTGCCAGTAGTCTCCCATGATCCACCCTATCAAATACTTTAGACAGGTCAATCGCGATACAGTTCATTTGACCTCCTGAATCCAAGATCACTACTATCTTGCTGGAATCCTACAAGTTGAGCTTCAGTTGAATAACCTGCCCTAAACCCAAATAACCTTATATTGAACCAGTTATTAATTTTGCAAACATGTCTAACATAAAAATCACAGGAATAGAACCAGCTTTTGGGTGGTTAGGCCGTGTGCATTATGCAGAGTTTCATCCAGACGTGCCATTTGGACTCATCAGCTGGAATGGCACGCCCCTGCAGGACTCTGCTTAGCAGTGGCAGACCAAACTGTGTGGCCCCGCCGTGTTAGCAAATCAAGTTTGCTAACCTGCTAAAGGAGAAATGACTTCTCCGTTTAAAAAATGCTCCCCCATTGGAGATACAAATTCAAAAAAGGCTTTCACGGCCGCAGATCTAAAAATCACAGGAATAGAACCAGCTTTTGGGTGGTTGTCTAATATAATCAGAAAGAAAGCCTTCCCCAAACTTACATGCAACGCATGTCAAACTTACAGGCCTATAATTTTCAGCTTGATGTATATCGCCCTTTCCTTTATACACAGGTGCTACTATAGCAACTCTCCATTCATTTGGTACAGCTCCACCGAGCTCGATAGCTGCAGTCGCTTAAGTGCGGCCAGTATCCAGTAATCGGGAGATAGTGGGTTCGAGCCCCACTGTCGGCAGCCCTGAAGATGGTTTTCCGTGGTTTCCCATTTTCACACCAGGCAAATGCCGGAGCTGTACCTTCATTAAGGCCACGGCCGCTTCCTTCCAATTCCTAGGCCTTCCCTACCTCATCGTCGCCATAAGATATATCTGTGTCGGTGCGACGTAAAGCAAATAGCAAAAAAAAAGGTACAGCTCCTTCATCCAAACAATTACCAAATAAGTACTTCAGATATGGTACTATATCCTAATCCATTGTCTCTAGTATATCCCCATTCCAGCTGTTTTTCTAGTTTTCAACTTTGAATCTTATTGTAAATGTCATTGTTATCATATGTAAATTTTAATACTTCCTTAGCAATAGTCATCTCCTCTACCTGGATATTATCCTTGTAACCAACAACCTTTGCATATTGCTGACTGAATACTTCTGCCTTTTGAAGATCCTTACATACACATTCCCCCTCATTCATGAATGATTCCTGGAATGTCCTTCTTGGAATCTGTTTCTGCCTGAAAGCATCTATATTACCCTACCATTTTTCACTGAAATTTGTATGACTGCAAATTATCCTTGCCGTCATGTTATCCTTAGCTGACTTCTTTGCTAGATTCAATTTCCTAGTAGGTTCCTTCAATTTCTCCTTACATCCACAGCCATTTCTGACTTTCTTTCCTATTTGCACCCCCTCCTTAATCTCTTCATTTCTATATTATAACAAGGTGGGTCTTTACCATTCCTTACCACCTTTAAAGGTACAAACCTGTTTTCACATTCCTGAACAATTGCTTAAACCAATCCCAGAGTCTGTTTACGTTTTTATTTCCCGTTTTCCACCGATCATAGTTACTTTTCAAAAACTCCCTCATGCCAGCTTCATCAGCCATATGGTACTGCGTAATAGTCCTACTTCTAAGACCTCCGTTTCTATTACATTTATTTTTATCGACGACAAAACCAGCTTCATGATCACTAATACCATCTATTACTTCGGTTTCTCTACAGAGCTCATCTGGTTTTACCAGCACCATATCCAGGATATTCTTCTCTCTAGTTGGTTCCATCACTTTCTGAATCAGCTGTCCTTCCCATATTAACTTATTTGCCATTTGTTGGTCATGCTTCCTGTCATTCGCATTACCTTCCCCATTGACATTTGGTAAATTCAGATCTCTCGCTACAGTCACATTCCTTTCCATGTTTTTTCCTCATATAGCTGATATCTTGTCAATACTGAATCAGCATCAGTGCTACCTTTCCCGGTCTGTACACTCCAAAGACATGAAGCTGCCTATTATCTTTAAAAATGAGCCTTATGCCTAGAATTTTATGTTTGCCATCTTTAACTTTTTTGTAGCTTACAAATTCTTCCTTCACCAGAATGAATACTCCCCCTCCCACCATTCCTATCCTATCTCTACAATACACACTCCGGTTCCGTGAGAAAATTTCTGCTTCCATTATATCATTTCTCAGCCATTTTCTCATCCTTTCCGTAGATTAGGCCATCATTCAGGAGAATCTTCTTTGTATTTCAATGGATCAGTGACAAGCTTTTTTTTTAACAACAACTGTTGGCAAATCAGAACCTCAAAATTGATGCACAACAAAAGATTTTTATTTCTGCAACCAAGGCTATACAACATTATTATTATTATTATTATTATTATTATTATTATTATTATTATTATTATTATTATTAATATTATTATAGTAGTAACTCCCAACATTCAATACATTCAATTCATTCTTCAGGTTACAAGAAGAGTTAAAAAAAAAAGCAAGCACCCATAACAAATAAGTTTAAGAAAATTTAACTTTCATCCATTGCAAATCTTGTGTAAGTAATCTCAGAGAATTACCTACTCACTCAATGTTAACAATTCCTAAAGTGATATCCGGTACCTGAAAGATTAATTAATACATACACCTCCAATACACCTTTGTGTGTTCACCACCCTTTGATATAATTGGCCATTTGAGGAATGCTAACACAGCACGAGGAACTCAACCCCCAAAATGCATGGCGCTACAGCCCTGATTGACCTTCAACTAAGTGAGAGTTGCTCAGCCCGAAGGCCTGCAGATTACGAGGTGGCGCATGGTCAGCACTACAGCCGTACAATGAGCAAATCTGAGCTCATTCCACCTCCACTTCGACTACCCAGCAGAACGAACAGAATGAATGTAGCTGGGCAGACTCATACCAGACTCATTGCTGCTCAGTCGAACTGGGAGTATTTGAACAATAAGCTGTATGTGCTAACCAAAACTTGAAACTTGATAACAGGCTTTGAATACCAGACCACTCAATTGTTCAGTCACTCGGTGGGTGATCAAACTGCGAGTTGCTGAAATGTTTCTGCTTCACGTGTGCGCATTACGAGTGTTGCATGCAGCGGCTGTACAAGAAAGGTCTTCAGAGAACCAATGCAAGCAGTAACAGTGTACCAATTAGTGAGTCACTCGAAGTTTCAAGTTTCGAAGCTGCTTAATCTGTCCAGACTTGCTCATTGTGATCAGATAGCATGGACAGTTTGGTAGACTCATTTATTCAGTGAAGTTGAGTGCCTTTTCAGGCTTGGTCCTTCCAAACACTCACTGAACAGAGTGCTCGAGTGGGAAGTTCTGAACGAGTCTAGAATGCTTTACAATAGAAAAGCATTTTGTTACATCCTCCTGTTCAATACATATATCCATCTTTCAATGGAGTGATTTTTAATCAATCATGTTTTGGCTCATTTTGAGCCATCTTCAATGAAAAAATATATTTTGATATATTCAACATCAATTCATGTAGCCTGTAATATATTTTTTCACTGAAGATGGCTCAAAATGAGCCAAAAAATGTTTGATTAAAAATCATTCCATCAAAAGATGGATACAATTATTGAACAGGACGTAACAAAAAGCTTTTCTATTGTAAAGTGAAAACTGTCGATATGGAATGATACTAATATCGTGTAATGAGTCTAGAATGAGTGGGACCAATTTCTAGTAAATGAGTTTGAACAAGTCTACAGGTTGTTTTGGACAGCTGTAGTCAGCACAAGAAATCCTCTATACCATTATTCTTGGTTTTCTAGAGCAGAGCTGCTATCTCACCTTCAAATAACTCCTCAACTGTGTTCAGGTGGGCTGAGTGGACCTCAAAACCAGGCCTGAGATCCAGGTAAATATCTCTGGTCTCAGCAGGAATAGAACCAGAGTTACTCAAGGTTAAAAAATTTATTGTTGAAATGACTATATCATTCAAGTCATTATTACCCTGTTTTTGTGGGAAATTTTTACTACTGACTTCAGGTCTGAAGGACTTTCTTTTCCAATCATACAGGTTGTGTCAAAATGCCAATCAGTGAATTCCCTTGCAGTTTTACATGCTGATAATGTGAAGGGAAATGTAGAATGACAATGAGGCAGAAAAAAAAGAAGAAAAAGCAGTTCAGAACCACTCTGTATTAAGAAGAGGTTCCGCCAAGATTGCAAGCTAGCTGTCATTAGATTAATGATTCACAGCAATCACTTTTGCCATTATCTCAAATACTTAAAATGAAAGAATCCAGAGCTTCTCCTATTAAATCTCTACTCCAGTATACGGAACACAAGTAGATCAGTCATCTTGATCAAGAATACTGTAATGTATTTTCATTCAAATTTTGGCAACCTGCATGTAATATACATAAAATGAAGATGCTTCAATCCAGATGTAGAACATATTAGTAATTCACCTGCTAATTTAAATGTCAACTTTCTTTATTTCTTCATTGTAGATGAAAGGAACAGAGTGAAACAAATAACTGTTGAATCCAAGAAGTAGTCATGGGAAGATTTTCATAATAACCTGGAAAGGCTTGGTCAAGCAACATGGAAACCTTTCTGGACAGTAATAAAGAATGGTTAGAAAGGGAGGGGAAAAAGGAAATGAATAGCGTTTTGAGTAAATCAAGTGAACTCTTAGCAGATCCCAGGGAATCCCTGGATATGTTGAGGGAATATTTTGAAAATCCCTCAACATAAAAGGACATTTTTCAGTTGATGTCATTATCAACTGAGCTCATGTGGAGGATGACAATGATGTTAGTGAAATTACGCTTGAGGAAGTGGAAACGATACAGTGGGAAGGCGAAGATGAAATGGCTTCAAAGATTAATAAAATTAGCATGGAATGTTAGTAAGGTACCAGCTGATAGGACAAAAGCAGTAACTGCACCTATCTATCAGCAAGGAAATAAGAAGGATTGCAACAAATGTAAAGGTATTTCATTGATCAGTATACAAGGCAATATGTTCACTGGCAGTTTGGAAGGAAGGGTGCGATCACTGGTTGAAAGAGTAAGTTGGATGAAAACCAGTGCAATTGCAGACCACAGAGAGACTGTCAGGATCGGATTTCCTGTACGCCAGGTAACCGAAGAATGCTACGAGAGGAACTGACATTATGTTCATGTTACAAAGATCCAGAGAAGGCACACAACAGAGTACTGAGGGATTATGGGATTAAGAGTAAATAATCAAAAGCAGTCTTGACAGTTACGTTACAGTTAAGAATTGATGGTAGAATGAGTTTTTGGTTCAAGGTACTTACAAGGATTAGACAAGGCTGTAATCTTTCATCTCTGTTGTTAATAGTTTACATGGATCATCTGCTGAAAGGTATAGTGACAGGGAGGTATTCAGTTCAGTGGAAATGTAGTGAGCAATTTGACCTATGCTGACAACTTGGTCTTAATGGCAGACTATGCTGAAAAGCCAGCAGTCTAATATCTTGCAACTTGAAAATAGGTGCAGCGAGCACAATATGAGAATTAGCATTACTAAGACCAAAGTGATGTCAGTAAGTAAGAATCTTTTGGGAACTGAATGTCACATTGGGAATTCAAAACTGGAACATGTAGATAATTTCAGTTATTTAGTATGTGTCTTCTCCCAGAATGGTAGTATAGTAAGCGAGACTGAATGAAGATGCAGCATAGCTAATGCAGCGAGATCACAGCTGCGATCTGTAAGAAAGAAGACAACTTCCAGACAAAACTATCTGTGCACTGGACTGTTTTCAGACCAACTTAGGAGCAACAGACATGAAAGTAGGTAGAGTGATCGCTGGGACAAACAGGTGGGAACATTGGTAGGAAGGTACTTGGAATGAGAAGATAAATGCTAAGTCATGGATGAACTCTACGGAATCACAGTGTACATAAACCGGCTTTGGTGGCGGGGTCCTGCAAGGTGAACGGGGGTGATAGGTTACCTAGGAGAATAATGGGCTCTGTCATGGAGGGTAAGAGAGGGTATGAGAAGTAGAGGGAGACCAATGCAACAATGTTTAGAATCATTTTTTAATGATTTAAAGATAAGATATATGGAAGTAAATGAGGCCACAGAGCTAGTTACAAACAGAGGATTGTGGAGGCATTTATTGGATTCACAGAGGTCTGCAGTCTGAATGCTGAAAGGCATAACAATCTAAAATAAATGTGTATGTATCTTCTATCTCATATGCATCACTAATCATCCACATCACTTTAATACTCTTAACTACTCTTACAGAAATATCATGAAAGGAAATGTTAGACAAATTTTGTCCTTATCCTGTTTATAACACATAGAAAACCTACACTCAACAACAATTAATTCTTACCCTCTTACTGTCGTCCTTAATCTGCGGAGATTTTACAGGTGACATAAGGAGTGGGGGTTGCTGAGTCTTCGCATCTAACTCGAGAAATAGACTGCGAGACTTCTTGGATATGCCTATAAAATCAATGCAGAAAAACAAAAAATTAGTTTATCTTTAAAAATGCAGAAGCTGGTGTAATTCACAGTATATTCTTACTATTCTTATGTAGTGGACATCAATGGTCAGGAATTTATTGAATTCACATTAAGGAAACTAGCCAGAGACTATACATGGTTCTATGAAAATGAACATTAACACATAACTATTATTATTATTATTATTATTATTATTATTATTATTATTATTATTATTATTATTAACAATTTTCTTTAAGGACTACTGTACATTTAACAAACTGCAGCCTTAAATTTCAGTAACAGGTGTGATCATCATTACATTAACAAATATTTTTGTTGATGACATATATAATGCGATTCTCCAGAATTTCCTAACAGAAGGTATAGCAATCAATACCTATTTCCTCAAAATTATTTAATACTAAGTCTAACCATCAGTTTGTAAGCCTACCTCTAGTTTTCTTATAACTGATGGTCAAGTTAGAAATGTAGGTAAAATCTACTCCACACATTCACATCATGTGTCCACACTATTAATATCAATATGTACATCACCCTTCGAAGATTTAATTTTTAACTTTAAATTTCTTCATCATCAAACTCAGAATCCCTACACATCATGCTTATCAGCATCTTTCTATTTTTACATAAATTCATCAAACAAACAAAATTAGATTCCATTAGGTATTTGAAGTGACGATGGACTGATCAGAGAAAAATGAAGTGAACAAGTTTGGTGAAGACAAACATTCTTCTTGAAGGATACTGCACATCATAACTAAGAGATCTATACATTTACTTTCCCACATCTTGTTGTTCTTACTGGCTATCGTTATTGGATTCTACATCACTAACTACTTTTACTGTTTTCGCAGATGCCTATAACCGATGATAACTGTAATTTGTGTGTGACAGTGTTACATTTATAATGTTAAACTAGTTGTAATTTGCTGTATTGCTGAATGTACAACAAACTGTTCACATATTCTGTGATGGGTGGAAGTCATTATCATCCTTTGCCACTTTTCCCAGGCCCTGGTAATGCTGAGGTGTAAACAATGTTGTACATGTGATTATCCTATTAAACATACTCACAAAAAATATGGATCTGGTATCTACTGACCTGACATCTAACATCTTAAACACGGAGGCCACCCCTCACCTAATCAAACTTTATTATAAACCTAATCACCTTATCACTAGTAAGTTACTTCTCACTCTAATTGTAATCGTAAAAATCTCAAACCTCTTCCAAGGGCTCTTACAGCAAAAATTCTAATGGCTAAACCTATACGAGTATCCCACCCCTTATTAACCCCTTATTAAAAATGGTTCATAGCCGAATATCCTTCCTGATACCAACTCTATGTGGAGGGATGTACTCATGAATGCAGCTTGATCTCACAGTTGTAATACTTTTCTGTGCTAATGTCCTACACTGGTCTTTATGCATTTAGAATATAATAATGTTATAATTTGTTTTAACTGTAGGGTATTCTTCCAAACTATTTTTTTTAGAAGACCTTTACTATTTTTTGTAATCAAATATCATCACAAGGATACAGTATATCCTAATTTGGTTCCTAACCTGTTAGAGGAGAGATTCTCGATGAGGCTATGTGTAAGTAGGGTAGCATTCGATGGGGGACTGGTGCTCAGCCCAGAGGCCTGCAAATTATAAGGTGTCTTGTGGTCTGCATGAATAATCTTCTTGGCTGTTATTCTTGGCTCCCTCGACTGGGGAGGCCACCTCACTGTCAGATAGCTCCCCAATTGTAATCATGTAGGCCGAGTGGACCTTGAACCCGCCCTGGGATGCAGGCAAAAATCGCTAACCTGGCTGGAAATTGAACCCAGGGCCTCCAGGTAAGAGGCAGGCATGCTACCCCTACACCGTGGGGCCAGCAATGGCCAGCAAGTAGAACTGGCTGAGTAAGCACAGAGGATGCACCTGGATGTGTTATAGAGTTAATGATATGTGGTTAAGAGGAGATAAGTAGGAAGAGGTCATTATAAAATATTTTCAGTAAGTGTTAAAAAGGGAAGGGCAGATTGTGGGGTATGACTGTTCATCAGGAATACTACTGCACACAACATAGCTTTTGTTAGGCACATGAAGAGTGATTGAGAAGTGTGTAAATTTGGCTGCTGGAGGAATTAAGACGAGAATTGTCTCAGTGTATTAACCATGAGAAGGTGCAGACGACGAAGTTGACAAGATTTATGAAGCACTGAGTGCCATAGTGAGGATCAACAGCAAGGAATGGGCGATTTCAATGCGAGAGTCTGAAATAGAACTGAAGGATACGAAAAGGTGATTGGGTAAATGAAAAGAAGACATGGGAGCTACTGTACAAGGAATGAGAAGCATTTACTAGACTTCTGTGTTAGGGTGGGATTAGCAGGTTACGAATACATTCTTCAAGCATAAGGATATGCAATGCTAAACATGGGATGGTAGGGGCACAAGATCCATATCATAACAGACTTTGCACTCACAAAATCTATTACGAATGTGCAGGTATTCCAGGGAATTTTTTATGGTACAGACCACTATCTGATCTGTAGTGAACTAAGTATCTCTAGGACTAGCAAAAAAAGTGAAATCTATCTGCAGACGACTAAGGGTAGAAAATTTTCAGGACAAGAAATCTAGACAGAGGTACATTGATAGGATTAGTACCCCCTATAAGGTTCCAAACAAGAGAAAGTAAGAAAGTTCAGAATAGAAGACATACAGGGATGCTGTGGTAGAAACAGCAAAGGAATGCCTGGGAACAACTGTGTGTAAAGATGGGAAAAACAAACATCTTGGTGGAGTAATAAAGTGACGACAACTTTTAAACGTAAAAGGAAGGCGTATCAGAAATGGCTCGAAACAAGGACTGATGCCGAGAGGGAATTGTACATAGATGAAAGAAAGAGCAAAACAAATAATTGTTGAATTCAAGAACAAGTCGTGGGAAAATTTCAGTAATAACCTGGAAAGGCAAAGAAAAGCGGCAGGGAAACCTTTCTGGACAGTCCTTTGTCATAAAGCAGCAGGGAAAGATGAAATTAGCCCTGAAGTGGTGAAGTATAGTGGGAAGGTAGGGATAAAATTTCACTGATCAGTATACCAGGCAAGGTGTTTGCTGTCATGTTGGAGGGATGCATACAATCAGTGGTTAAGAATAAGTTGGATAAAACTAGTGCGGTTTCAGGTCACAGAGGGGCTGCGAGGATCAGATTTTCAGTATGTGCCAGGTAACTGAAAAATGCTATGAGTGGAATAGACAGTTATGTTAATGTTTCATAGATCTAGAGAATGCACATGACAGAGTAAGAAGGGGAAAGAAATGTTAGCCATTCTGGGTGAGTATGGGATTAGGTTTAGATTATTAAAAGCAATCAAAGGTATTTATGTTGACAATTGGGCTGCCTTGAGAAATGATGGTAGAATTAGTTCTTGGTTCAACGTACTTACAGGAATTAGACAAGGCTGTAATCTTTCAACTTTGTTGTTCATAGTTTACATGGATCATCTACTGAAAGGTATAATGTGACTGAGGGATTCATATGGGAGGAAATGCAGTAAGCAGTTTAGCCTACGCCAACGATCTGGTCGTATTAGCAGACAGTGCTGAAAACCTGCAGTCTTATATCTTGGAACCTGAAAACAGGTGCAATGAGTATGATATGACAATTAGCCTTTCCAAGACTAGTGATGTCAGTAGGTACGAAACATAAGAGAATTGAGACATGAAAGTAGCAAAAATGATCACTGGTACAAATGGGTGGAAACAATGCTGGAAGAGTACTTGGAATGAGGAGATAAAAGCTAAGTTATGAATGAACTCAATTGATGAGGCTGTGTGCATGAACTGGCTTTGGTGGTGCGGTCATATGAGGTGAATGGAGGAGTAGAGGTTACTTAGGATAATAATGGACTCTGTAATGGAGGGTAAGAGAAAACAACAAAACGCTTATTTCTTTATGTTCAAAAGAGATTAAAAATACAAATTTTCACGTCTATAACATGTTAAGTTTTTGAGATACACTGTAGAGATGCTCATTTAAAAATTCACCCTCTTTTTCCAATTCCCCTTAAGTGGATTTTCTGAAAAATTATCTTTCTTTACTTTTACAAGAGATTCCAAATACCAATTTTCACGATTGTAACATCTTCAGTTTTTGAGATATAAGTGTCCTCATAAAAGGTATTTAACTCCCTTTCCCCCTTTCTTCACCCATACCTGCCAACTTTTAGAAACCAAAAATATGAAGATTTTTTAATTCCTGGATTTCATCACATATATTCCACCACGGTCTAGGTGAAAAAAGGTCAAGATAAAAGGCATACATATCTACAGTTACAATGCGAATTGACCGTTAAATTTCAAATCTTAAACTACCAAAACATAAAAATTGTTACAAGAAAATGTACCTTATTATCATTTATGACACTTAAATGAATAATAATATTTATGTCACACCGACACATGCAACAAAATGCATAATATCGTATTTTCTCGCGTAATTAACGCACTTTTTGACGAAAAATACAGGCGAAAACAACGGATGCGTAAATTATTCAAGGAATTAAGATATTTACAATTCATTTACATTTAAAAGATGCATCATATATAATATAAAAACACAACTGGTTCAACTCGTTTGCGGTTATCGTCATTTGGCGTAAAATTCCGGAGTGAGATTTTTCCTGAAAATTTAAATAGGGTACATCAGGTAAGTTAGACACGTGGGATTGAAGTACCGACTGGAAAATATTCTTCCCATTACGAGCTGACAATACGACCTGGAGTGAAAACATGAATAAAAGTACAATTCATGTAATGCCATAACAATGACATACCGGCAAAAAAAACTGTCCAACACGAGAAGGGCCGGGCATCGAAGGAGGGACCCTGCTACATTACCCCAAACCGTTTGTATCCAATCTTGTACGAGTGACGTGTCCATCCATCCTCCTCCTTGAATACGAACGTGGATCACTCGCGGAAATTTTGCTTTGGGCATTGTTTTTCGTTTTAGATCATTGTAAGGTGTAAGCTTTCTGAGATCAGCTGTTATAGCAAGCATTGCAGTACATCGTTGTTTTTTGCTTCCAGTAGCGCGTACGATAACACTGTATGATCCTTTCTTATCGATTGTTCGACTTTGTGGCATATGGAAACTGATTGGCGTCTGATCTGCGGTTTCTATAAGGGAGATCAAATATTCCTCACTTTACGCTTCTCAATCACAAAATGATGAAAATGGTTTAAATCATTCGTCATTTTTTGGCATGATGATGCTCTTCGCTGAAGAGGAAGTCCATTTCTCTTCATAAAATTAATCAAGACTCGGCTAACCTTCAAATCCGAGACACTGATTCCATGTGCAGCGGTTATTTCACATTCTTTAAAATACTGCATTTCGTGAGAAATTGCTTATCCAATGTTGCGTCACAAAATCATATATTTAAGCAGATCCTTCTCTACTTGCAGAAACTTGCCCCTTTTTGGTCCGCGAAATGCTTTGCGAGACATGTTGGCCGCTTGACGTGCACTTCTGTTACCGCGGTAGCGCACGTTTCATTTGGGCATTGAATACTCGCTGCCCTCTTCCCGTATGTTTCGGTGTAACTGATCACCGCGAGTTAGTATGATGCAGTATTACTCGAATACTGTGGACTGACAATTTTGAGATCACAGAATGTCCCGTACCCGAAACACTCGTAAAACTAGTGCCGGCTAATAACAGCACGTTGCCCTGTATCTGGAATGCCCGCTTTCGCAATAGGAAGCCTGCTACTTGAGTAGTTGACATCTTTATTTCGAAACGCATCCGGAGCTGCGTGATGGATGTTCGAAGTTGCGGGAGCGTCATATACGTGAACATTTGTTTTTGTCCACTTCGGACCCAAAAATATTGGGATGCGTAAATTATGCAAGGGCGTTAATTACGTGAAAGAATATGGTAGTTTTTTATCAGACGGTAAAATGAACGGAAATTTATAGGTATCTCTGAACACTTGGAGACAACGTTTGTTATATTTTTGGCCTTAACGAGAAAATAAACTACCTGAAACTGTCACCGACACAACCCACTTAAAAACATTCAACTCATTAAAATGATGCACTTAAATGCGTGAAACTACCACATACAAAACAATTCTATATGTCCCATACATTATTAACATACGACTTTGGCAGTGGGGGAAAGCATACAAATGCAAGAAAAAAAGGGGCCTAAAACTCTGACGAAACTACGCACAGAAACGATGTTAACAGCGCGCGAACAACAATAATAAACTCATTCTTTCACCCCGATTAACTGAGTCGCTAGCGCGCGCCAGCCTGTCTTGCTTGCAGGACAATTGACGCCCCAAATCCCCAGCTGTACAAAGCGGACACGCTGCTGTGGTGAGCGGGAAACACGATACACGAAGGCGCAGGACGAAATACTCATGAAATAAAGCATCATATAAATACTCTTGAAAATGAGGTTTCGTAAATTACACAAACACATAAGAATTTATAGTAGGGGAAGAGTATTGGCTGTACTAGAAGTTATATTGGTCAAAAATAGGAAGAAGTAAAAATAAATCGGAAAATCGGAAGACGAGTTAAAAACCGGAAAGTTTCCGGGTAAATCGGAAGGGTTGGCAGGTATGCTTCACCCCTTTAATGGGATTTTCAAAAAAAAAAAAAAAAGTGTTTATTTTCAAAGGAAATTCCAAATACCAATTTTTATGCCTGTAAACTTCTAAGCTTTTGAGATATAGATATCCTCATTTTAAAAATTCACCCCCGTTTTCACCCCCTTAGCGACGGAATATCCAAAAATGCTCCCTCAGTGAGCACCTATACCCTAATATAAATGTATCCTCAAAATTTCATTTACTACCGTAAACAGCAAAGAGGTGAATTAAAAAGTTTCTTGAAATGGAAGATGTTTGCATGCAGCAAGACATTAAATTACGGAAATTAATTTGCTGACTCAAATCTTAGCAGTAACTATGGAGATCTCCAGGATTTGACTAGGCCCTCAAAACCTGATACTTGCTAACAGTGAATGAGCGAATGCACAGGACCGTTCTGAAAAGAATTACAACTCTCACAACAGTCTTTGTTGGGTCTGGTGTAAATTGTTACTGCAATCATAACACCTCTGCAGAAAGTACTGTATACATTCTTCTGTGTAAGAACAGTTCCAGTACATATGTAGAGGTTTTGGAAAGTCAGATCCACCAGCCCACTGCCCAGCCAGCCTTTTAGGTGGACACACTATTCACCACAACATGGAAAGTTCTATCCTATCAGTAAATCCTATTTTGAAGACAAGGCAAGATAGGAAATTCTTGCCAGCCAATACTACTGTCAGCATAATTGTACACACAACTCTTCAAAACTGTCTGTTAAAATGTGTATAATTTCACATATTTTTGGCTCTAGAAGACATGCAATAAACAATCCATGAATTGAAGAATAAAATGAAATGGTGTATGGCTTTAGTGCCGGGAGTGTCCAAGGACATGTTCGGCTTGCCAGGTGCAGGTCTTTTGATTTGACTCCCATAGGCGACCTGCGCGTCATGATAAGATGAAATGATGAAGACGACACATACACCCAGCCTCCATACTAGCAAAGTTAACTAAGGATGGTTAAAATTCCCAGCCCTGCCGGGAATCGAGCCTGGGACCCCTGTGACCAAAGACCAGCATGCTAGCCATTTAGCCATGGAGCTGGACAATTGAAGAATAAAAATGTATTATGCTTAGTGTATTTGTAGTGAAGAAGTAAATTGAAGATGAAAGTATTATAAAATCCAAGGACCTGTACTTACCCTCCTCAAATACACCGAGATCATCTTCTTTTGACTTTCTGTGCTGATCTTGCTTGGTTGCAGCATCATTTTCATCATCGTCATCAGGAAAAACTTCACCACGCTCAAACTTTTCTTTAAGACTTTTGGCTTTTTCTGATTTAATATCAATATCTTTTTTTTGTGTAGAACGTTCGCTATCCTGTACAGCTTGCTCGTACATTTCTTTCATCTTCCCTTGCTTCCCCTACAATAGAATTAAGAGAAATATTAATGGTAATTAATACATGTTACTCTGAAGAGACCAGAAACACCAGATAAAACAAAAACAAAAATAATAATAATTTGCAAGTCTGTCCTACTCCCAGTTTGTCAAGCAATAAATTAATTTAACATTTTTCTGGTAGTTATGCAATTAGTTTATCAGAATGCTATCCCACATGCTCCGGATCCCCAGACAGGCATATCTTCAGTGTACCAAATTGATACGTATAATATACGTATAGGATATATTATATCCTATTGAATACCACTCACTAGTCTGTGCAAGTGAAGTGAAAACATCTGTACATATTATGACTGCTCAACAGTTAACTAATTTATGTTAAGGCCAAAATAAATACAAATTGTGGTTATTCATGTTCATGTTATTCAGTATACAATAATGTTAAGCCACATACAGTGATTACTTCTGTAGATTCTCAATGACTGGCTAAAATGCAAGAGATCAGAAAAGAAGGTATAGATAAATAACCTTATAAAAAGAGCTTAAAACTGTAACATTTATATAAACATAATGAAGAATCTAAACAAATTAAACACTCGCAGAGAAGAGAAGTGAAGAGAAGAAAAGAAAAGAACTCTATGAAGGATCTTTGGTCCTCCTCTTTATTTCCTCTTATCACCATTTTTTTTTCCTCCATATATCAGGTGCGATGTTGCTTCTGCTTCCACGGTGTTCTTGGTGTTCTTATCGGTCTATTTCTGAGCTGCTTCTTTCCTGTTTTCTTTCTTTTATGCTTCTTTGAAAACAGCTTTCATTGGTGTGCTTATGAGAATGTCCTAATGTTTTTTCTTCGAGCATCCTTTATCCTGACGAGTACATTCTTAATGAGCTGGCACAGGAGATACCAGTATATTGTTCAGTGACTAGGTGGGATCTCAATTGTAGATCTCGAACTGGAAATGCAGTACAACCTCAGTAATCCGGCCCTCTCAGAACCAGAAGGGCATCGGATTACCTGAAAAGCTAGATTATTGGGATATGATGTACCCGTAACGGCGGTACAAAACTAAGTCCCCGTAATGGAAATTTAAAAACTTACACGTTACGCTCTAGACCAGCAGCGAAAGACTGACAAAACAGCGAGCAACAGCTGTGTGCGTGTGACGTAGAGCGAGTGACGTCACAGCCTGCCTCACCGCAATACAGAGAGCCTAGACTAGTGTGGAATGTTCCTTGAGTTTCTATGGATAATAACTTTCCCCACAATAATAATCAGATAAAATTAATCACATCATCGTGTAGCCCAATCCTTTATCTACGTTCCTGCAAAGTTTCACGTAAATCCGACATGAGACGACGAAGTTATGGAATGAGATGTGAAGGCACGGATCGGATATAAATACAGTACTGCTTCGCTTAGCAGATCAGCGTATGACCAGTGTGTGTATGTGCACACATGGTAGTGGAGTTCGTGCAGTCAGTTCGCAAGGACCGCGATATAGCGTGAAGCGGCCGTCATACTTCGAGTCTGTGGACTTTAACTCAATCGCGACGAGTATGAACTTGTACGAGTTTCTTTAAACTGTGAGTGATAAACTTCTGCTCCAACGGGGCGTGATATAAATTGTGCTTCATCTGAACATCATCAAGTGACTGTTTATTCTACACGAGTGTCTAAGACTAGTGAATATTTTTCAAGTGCTCGTAATTTAAAGTTTAATGTTGTGGACAGGATTTGGAACAGTTTGCTCCTTACAAAGTACTGAATACTTCAAGTTAACGAGACTGTGCTTTAATTCAGAATTACTCAAATTGCAAGCATGACTAAGTCACTAATTTACCATTTCATGAACTGTATAAATATTTGTAGGTAATGAACTGTAGGCTGTGTATGTGAACTGTGTATTTCAATTCTACTAAGAACTGTACATTTCAATTCTACGAACATTCAGCTGTGCGTTTCGATTCTATGAACAGTCGAACCGAGGACTGTTAATACATGATTTATTTTGTTTTATTTTTATTTCATGTCATTACCAATGCGTGAACAAGTCTGAATTCACGAGTGAAACATCCTTATTTTTTCCAATGCAATTGATTACATTGAATGGTGCTTCAAACTAAGAACTAAGTCGTGTGGCATAACTTCACATTATTCCAGGTGCCACAAACTTTAAATGACTATTTTGAAATTCGACGACAAGTTTCGAGTGGATTTTCATTTTATGAGTGTAAAACTTATATGCTCATTCGAAAGCAGTTTTTGCATTAACTCGCCCCAAGGCTTAACGGTGTTCATTCACGTTCATCATTTACGTGGTCTATCTCAACGCCCTTCATCAGCACCGTATGGATCTTCTAGACGTCGAATGGATCTTCCAGAACTTCCATTGAGGGAGGAATGGTGGTCCACTGGTATGGAAAGGGGAGGAGCTGTCGGAATCCAAGGACATCGCCAACTCTAGGGCGAGGAACACTTTCTACTGTATCTTCTGTACAGAGGTGACATGATTTTGAACTATTAATAAACTCAGAAAAAAAAATATTTGAAAGATTTTCTCTACAAAAAACCCTCTCCCTCTGTATGCACTTCAACAGATTGGTACACGCACTGTGTTTCTCGTGCTCACCGAAGTACCACATTTACTGTTACAATATAGGCCATAAAATAGAGCCTCCGTGGCTCAGGTGGCAGCGGGCCAGCCTCTCACTGCTGGGTTCCGTGGTTTAAACCCCGGTCACTCCATGCGAGATTTGTGCTGGACAAAGCAGAGGTGAGACAGGTTTTTCTCTGGGTACTCCAGTTTTCTCTGTTATCTTTCGTTCCAACAACACACTCCAATATCATTTCATTTCATTTATCATTCCTTAATCATTGCCCCAGAGGAGTGCGACATGCTTAAGCAATGAGCACAAATCCCATCCCCACAGCTAGAATGGGTCTTCATTCATTCCATTCCTGACCCAGTCAAATGACTGCAAACAGGCTGTGGATTTTCATAGGCTACAAGCTCTGATATTATAGAGGGAAAAAAAAAAAAATACTGTGCACATTGAAGTTAAGTTGTTTCTTTTTCAAATAGTTATTACCAATAGTTTTCTTTTCTTTTTCAGGTGGTATATAAATTTATTACTCAAAATTAGTTTTGGCAGACTGAAGAACCTAACAGTCATTATTTATTAGTCATATTTTTTTCAACTTTATCTATGATATGTCACTAGCATGAAAGTCATTCACTCGTAATTAGTTTGTAGAACAACTTTCTTTTTTCTTCAATTATATCCCTGGTAATTGGCATGTTCTGTTTATGTTCCTGAGGAAACCATGATTCCTAACGAAACCATGATTCCTAAGGAAACCATGCATGGAGTTTTTCATCAACTTTTTGGTTATTTCTGTCTTCACAATCTGTCTCTCATGTGTTCCACATACAGCAGTTGATACAGAAGTCTCAATTTTTGCCGTGTCCCTTTTAACATCTTAAGAGTGTTGCAAGTCCAACACTAAAATTGTTCACTGAATCATTCTGTTTATTACCTCGATACTGTAACTCTTCATTCAACAGTAACATTTTTTGCTTGGGTTTCTCAGAGTTTGGCATTGCTCAAACCATAGCTGGTAATTTGGGACACACGTGAAAATATGTAGCTAAACAAGGAACATAGGCTACAGTGTGTGTCATAACAATAACAGAAGAATAATATACTTTGGAAAGCATCGAAGGAGAGAAGTTCACAGACCGGAACTGGTGGAGAAGCCTCATTCGCCGACCCATCGCTTGAGATGGAACGACAAGGGATATGTATGTATGTATGTATGTATGTATGTATGTATACTATGTGATCAAAAATATCCGGGCACCCTCAAAAACATATGTTTTTCATCTTAGGTGCATTGTGCTGCCACCTATTGCCAGGTACTCCATAGCAGCGACCTCAGTAGTCATTAGACATCGTGAGAGAGCAGAATGGGGCGCTCCGCGGAACCCACGGACTTCGAATGTGGTCAGGTGATTGGGTGTCACTTGTGTTAGAAGTCTGTACGCGAGATCCACACTCCTAAACATCCCTAGGTCCACTGTTTCTGATGTGATAGTGAAGCGGAAATGTGAAGGAACACACACAGCACGAAAGTGTTCTGTTGACTGACAGAGATAGCCGACAGTTGAAGAGGGTCGTCAAGTGTAATAGGCAGGCATCTATCCAGACCATCACACAGGAATTCCAAACTGCATCAGGATCCATCCCAAGTACTATGACAGTTCGGCAGGAGGTGAGAAAACTTTGATTTCATGGTCAAGTGGCTGCCCAAAAGCCACACATCACGCAGGTTAATGCAAAACAATGCCTCGCTTGGTGTAAGGAGCGTAAACATTGGAAGATTGAACAGTGGAAAATCGTTGTGTGGAGAGACGAATCACGGTACACAATGTGGCAATCCGATGGCAGGGTGTGGGTATGGCGAATTCCCAGTGAACGTCATCTCCCAACGTGTGTAGTGCCAACAGTAAAATTCGGAGGCGGTGGTGTTATGGTGTGGTCGTGCTTTTCATGGAAGTGGCTTGCACTCCTTGTTGTTTTGCGTGGCACTACTATAGCACAGGCCTACATTGTTGTTTTAAGCACCTTCTTGCTTCCCACTGTTGAAGAGCACTTCGGGGATGGCGATTCCATCTTTCAACATGATCGAGCAGCTGTTCATAATGCACGGCCTGTGGCGGAGTGGTTACACGACAATAACATCCCTCTCATGGACTGGCCTGCACAGAGTCCCGACCTGAATCCTATAAAACACCTTCGGGATGTTTTGGAACGCCGACTTCGTGCCAGGCCTCACCGACCGACATCGCTACCTCTCCTCAGTGCAAAGCTCCGTGAAGAATGGACTGCCATTCCCCAAGCAAGCTTCCAGCACCTGATTAAGCGTATGCCTGTGAGAGTGGAAGCTGAGACCTGTGTAGAATCTCTATGATGTGGAAAGTGGTTGTAGAATATTTTACTTGTAAATCTTTTAAGGAAAACTTACTGTGTGATGTGGAGTATTTGTGGTAGAATATTTTATTCATATTCCATTTAGCTACCTAACCTGCATGGTGTAAACTATTTTGCAGTATGTTTTATTTTTTATCGTCATTACCCACTTATGTAACTACTAGATTGTGAATTGTTGTTATTCTATAATAACTAGTACATTTATGTATTAATGTCCTTTCACTAGTAGAGAATACTTCCCAATTCACTAGTAAGTTACAAGTACTAGTACTTTCGTGGAACTCTCGCTGAATGCACCAAAACAAATATCTTTCATTCTTTCCATTTCCTTCAAAATGAATAACTTCGTTTCTCTTGACATAATTTTAACAATTCCTGCAGAGTTTGCAATTTCATAACAATTAAGTTTGGCGGCCGAATATCGTTAGCGGCAACTGATTCCTAATGGCAGACCAAGGTATGTCAGACTATCGTGGAACGTATGTGAGGATCACGGAAGGACAGAATGGGTGATAATAATGGAGTAATTTCCTATCATCAAAGAAATAAACTGAAAAATAACATAGTAGTATTAAGAAATTCACAGGAATATTATTTCTTTGAATTTTTGCTGCATAAGTTACCTTAAAATACGATATTACGATAAATGAGGCAAGCATAACCTAATTCAACGAATGGAATATGAAGACAAACAGCTGATTCATGCTATGACGTAGTATGTTTGTTGATAGCATCTGACAGGTTTGGGAACTTGTTACATAGATATTTGAAACAGTTGCCACACGTAGGTAATGCTTTGACAAACTGCTTCATTATGCCCAGTTTGAGGTGCAGAGGTGGCAAGAGTATTGTCTCTTTCCATTAAAGGGTCACACTTGTATTTTTGTCCCCTGGAACCAATTCCAACCTTCGAGGCCACTGCTTTTGCTCCCAATGTTTGTCACGAGCACGACTGTCCCATTCACAGATGAAACAAGGAAACTTGGTATATCCGGTCTGTTGTCCTAGAAGCATACCAACACTTTCAAATTGCCACACACCATCCAATTGTGATTCTCATAATGAATGGTAGTAAGAAGCACCTTCACGTTGCCGAATGTTTCCTTCAGGTGCACAGAATGGCCGACAGGTATTGTGGCATGTACGTTACCATTGTGCAGCAGAACTGCCTTCAGGCTTCTTTTAGATGAATCAATGAACGGTCTCCAGTCACCGGGTGCGTACGGAATGTTGAGCTTCTACATCACTGCAGTACACTAACACGTCATTTTGAGAAAAATATTGTGTGAATATAAAGTCCCTTTTTCTATAAAATGTAATGGACGTTCCGGGTGCTAAGAAATGTTTTTCACGCAGTCTTGACCCTTTATCCTTTGACAGTCCCAGATCATGGACTAAATCATTTAGATCTGGCTGAGTGAACAGAAGAGGGGCCTCATCTGTGGCTACTTCAAAGTCAGTATCATCCATCTCCTGCACGGCATCCATGTCATCACTGTCATCCGTATCTAATGTCTCCGGAGGCTGTGGTATAGGTAAATCCGGGCCATGTGGAATGGGACGAATAGCTGAGCGAATGTTGTTCGGATACTCAATAGTCTTCTTGTTTTTCTTGTTGAAATAAGTTACCTTACAAGAGCAGAAGTAGCAGTCGTCGGTATGATCCTGTTGCCCTCGCCAGACCATAGGGATGCCAAATTGTAATAACTTCTTCTTTCCTGCCACCCACCGTCGTAAATCTTCTACACACACAATGCACACGACCTTTGGAGCCCATGGTTTATCGATGTCGCCGAGTTTCACTCCGAAATAGGCATGGTAGACCTTTTTCACGAAAGCAGTAATGTTTCTTCGGTCCTTTTTCACCACAAGTTCACCACATATATAACAAAAACTGTTAGGAGAGTTTACACAACCTCGGGTAGACATTCTGCACTAACACGTACTTCCTTCCACAAACACAACACAGTGATGGAAAGGCAGCATCATTTGCAATGTGACAGTTCGTTACGTGTCACTAGGAGCGCAAGTGTTGAACAGTTGAAAGCGATGTACCGCTTTTGAGCTTCATATGCTGTTTTCATGTCTATTATAATAAACACTAAAACTCCATATACAGCTCAGAATATTATTATAATACCATTAAATTGCATTGACATTAATTACAAATTTATGCTATTTGTGCAAAAACTGTAGGTGATACGATGTTTTCAGTATCATTTTCGAATTCAGGAGGTCGAAACACCTAACGAATGCCTACATTTTCGAAAAAAGTTTTTTTGACCTTAAAATCTGTTGCATAGTGTTATAATTATGAGCCAAGTTTTTTCACCAACTGTCCACATCGCCAGTGTTTGCAGATTCTGCATCTCTGCACAACTGCCTACCTGCTACGGGATATTGTGGCGTTCCTTAAAACGCTGAATACAAAATGAATTACGATTTCACTCAAACTTAGCAACTATGAAACATACTGTAGACACACCAAAGCGAGTGAAAGTGCGGAAAGCTACCCCTGCACATTCCGGAAGACGCGTTCTATTGTGACGCCAAGAAAATTCTAATTTAAATTACTCTGTAAAATACCATTCTTTAAAATGTAAAGACAGTTTTGAATTTAAAGTCTGAATTGTTTCCCGTTTAAATATGACATATGGGGGCAGTTTTCTTCCATCTGCAGTTACACAAAGCGTAACTGTTCATCCAACATCGAAAACTACGTGATCCAGGAGTGTGTTGTCAACCTTGACGCAAATAAAACCCACACCCCAATTTCGTGCCTTAAATATTTTTTTTAATATATGAGGGGATTACTCTTGTAAATAAGGTATTTGAGAATAACAGGTCTATTGCACTACTGCCGTTTTGACAAACACGTTGGATTTGTTTTATGTTAGATTGAAACCATTTTCTTGCAAGTAAGAGGAGAAAATCACTCTTCCTGTTTGATTTGTCTATTCTGCAATTCAAGCCTACGTCTACTATATGTTCCGCTGAGACATCTGGTTGAAAGTAAGCACCTACGATTGTCATATCTTTAAGTTTAATGAACAGTATATTTTCAGTGTTATAAATACAGCAGTATTCATGGGGGCTTGGTCTGACTTACACATGCACGTGATAACCCCATGAGGTCTTCCATGTTGTTTTTGCTGAGCTAGGCTATGAATGCCATAGTATCCCTATATATTGAACTTTTCTGCAAGAAATGTTTCTGTTAATATTATGATATCTTGTATCAGTGTTTTGAATGGCATTACTGTATGAAGTTTTCACTTTTTAGTCCTTCAACATTCGACAGCAATAATGAAGTCATTCTCGTCTTATTGTTGCATTTCACTCCTGTTGAGGGTCCATTGTCTGTTGTCCAGGATGGTTCCAGCTCACCTTGGGCCTTCAAAAATATATTGCCTGATTGAAACATCTCTTGGCTAGTAATCAGGCTGATTTACCAGTTGAAGATTGTAAAATGGTATTCCAATTCTGAAGGCTTTATTATAGCCTCTGGTTTCAAGTTGATGACATTCAATCATACTCTGTATTCCATTCTTCTCGAGATAGTTCACTACATCGTCTTTATGCACCGATGGGTGTATTTTTCTCCACATATAACCAGCCACGTTTTTCTGCGGCCATAAGATAGCTAGTCTGATTTTAGAGTTCCTCTGATTTCTAGTCTGCGCTGTCTTCTAGCTTTCATCACTTCAGTCCGTGGAACCTGGATTTCTGAGTGGTGGTGTTCAATAACCTGCATTTGACTATCCTGGGTTTGGCCATCTCCACCAATGTTTTCTTCCACTGTAATATCACGGTTCTTAGCTCCAACTTGTTCCACTGCAGTGATCTACGTTTCTTACTCCCCAAGACATTCTGTCTCATGCTGTTGCTGGTCCATCAATTGGTTGTCCACGTTTCGGTCAGTGTTTAGCTGTTGGTGGTGTAGGAGCCTTCGGTTTTGCAATAGCTGGAGTTTGTAGTTGTTTTTCCAGTTCCATTTTGTAATCTTATTGTTTCTGGTCTTATGTTATCTTCTAACTTAATTTCTAATACATCAAGCATTTCCTAAATCGTATTTGTTAACCCGGCATTACTCGCTAGGCTTTTACGTGCGCCGTTACTCGCTGGTGAGCGCAGCGCTCACCTTTATGTTTAAAGGCTACAATATGTCCATATAAAGATGGAGGTATTTTAATATGTCCATTTGAGATAGTTATTTATTTAGGAACACTGCCGAGTGGAGTGGTTATGGAGGCAAGCTCTACATTCGGGAGACGCGTGCGTTCGATCCCCACCGTTAGCTGTCCTGAGAATGGTTTTCTGTTTACGCTTCCAGGCAAATATCGGGGCAGTTTCTATTCATAGACTACAGCCAATTCCTTCCTCCTATTTAGCCAACTTCGTTCACCATCATTTATTTCATCTTTATTAGCTCTTCAACTGAGGTTGGCGTCAGGAAGGGCATCCAGCCGTGAAACAAGCTATGTACATTGATATCGCCGTTTGCTATAAACGAAAGTTCCTGTCATTCCCCAGAACTTGAAGACACTCTGAAACACAGTTATGATCACTTCCATAAACCTCATCTGTTTCATTACCATCAGTCTCGATGTTCAAGACCTTTCCTTCTTCGTTTCACACAACCACGAAAGTAACTGATCACTGGATGCCACATTAACTTGTAAATATTGTCTAACAACAGCCACAGTATAAACATTTCGCATTAAACACAAGCATAAACCAAACCCTGACTTATTACAATGAGCGAAATATAAGTAGCACAGTTCCTCGCTACTGAGTGCACCGCTCACCAAACATACACTGTCGTGCCTAATAATGAATTGCGGGTATTTGTTTTCAAAGATAATGAAAATGATTGACACATCCCCTTCATAATAATCTGGTACAAAGGTACAGGGACTTTCAAAGGTGGAGGTCTTGTAACATTCCAACAAGAAGCAATATACTACGAAGGTGAGCGCCGCGCTCACCATGCGAGTAACCGCGGGTTAAAATAAGTTTCACATCACTTATTGGTTTTTTCAAGATCCTAGTTCTATGTTCAATGCAGAGTTGTGAGAATCCTCTTTAACGCAACTAAATTCTCCTTCCGTTAGACTGTTGCATTCAAAGTGCTGCCTTTTATTACAAGCGTTACATTCAACAGCTTTTTCGTTGTCTACTACAGTTTTGTTGCATATATCACACTGATTAGTCTCTTGCTCCTTGTTATCTTTGGTTCTAGTTGTGGTAATCGCTAGCATTTTTCTGCTGACATATAACCTCTATGCTATATGGTCCAAAAGGCATGCTTACCATGTGGGATATCTGTTGCAAGTAATAACGGCCGTTGCTCTTGGTTAAAACTATCGAAGCTAGTTTATGATATGCCGCAGGAGTTTTATTTGTAGTGTAAATGGTAGTCACTCTCAGAAGAGCCCTATTATAATCCAATAAAAAGCACAACTTATGATGTTTACACTGTCAGTAATCAAAGTATTCAAATATAATGCTTTCTCAATTAAAGTAAGCCAACAGCACCTCACTGTAAACTTAAAACTAAGTTTGATGAACTATAGTAATAGTTTGTCTTCCGTCAATACCGTTAATTCAGGGAGCACTATTTATGCATTTCTGTCTGCACCGCCATATTATGTAATGTGGAATATCTGAAATGAAAAGTCACTAAGACTGGAGATACCATGGCTAAGATCACAATATCTAAAGGGATGTAAAACAACGAGCTAGTTTGCTTGGATCACATGTGAATTTAGCCCAGTTTTATAGCCTGGTGCTCTTCCCAATGACAATCCTATGTAGAGAGAAGTATTCGCTATTGCATGTGGTTGGTAGTGTGGTGTCGGGTTGTTTTTAAAGGAAAAGTATGTATTGAGACAAACGCATTGTCCCTAAGTCAGAGAAATTAACTAGTCGCAGCTCAAATCCCCGATCCAGCTGGAAATCGAACCCAGAACCCTCTGAATCAAAGGCTGCTATGCTGTCCTTTCAGCCATGAGCCAAACTTTCTAATGTTCTATATGTTTTTTAAAACGACTTTCTCAAAACAATATACATTACTTCTAAAAGCAACTTCTAAGTGAGACTACAAGAAAGGAGCAAATAAGGATGTTTGGATTAATAGCAACACTTCCCAAGTTTTATTCTCCTCCTCCTCCTCCTCCACTAAAGGCTATACCTTTCTATTAATGGTCATAGTCATCTTAGCATATAAATTATAACCAAACTCCTGATACAAAAGGAGAATCTTATAAATACTTCTTATTTGTAAAGTGATAACTGTCAATACGGAATAAGATTGACAACATGCCAACTCCTGAAATGCTTACCTGCAATACTGCAGTACCCAACCATAAATTTACAAGCAGAATCTTAGTTTAACTATATTCCCTTGATTTCCAATGTTTACTTTCCAGTTTTCAAGAAAATTTGACTATCAGAATAAAAAATTAGGAATGTGCATCTCACTTCACCACTGGCCCATTGTGACATTACACACAATCTCACATAGAATAACTGTCCAGCTGCATGGTTAAAGAGTTAGCGTGCTGGCCTTTGGTTCAAGGGGTCCTGGGTGTGATCCCCAGCTGGGATGGGGATTTAAACCTTGATTGGTTAATTCGTCTGACTCAGGGACTGGGTGTGTGTGCCGACTTCAATATCAGAATTCATCATGGATAAGGAACCATCCTCAAAGACACACAGGTTATCTATAGGCATCACTTCAAAAGACCTGCACCAGGCCTCTTTGGAGGCCATATGCCATTATATATTGAAGAAATAGTTTTAAAACTTTCTTCGTATCAATTTCTGTATCCATTTTACAATGTTCCAAGGTGTTAAAAGTCTCCATAAATTCCTCAAAATCTGTCTTTACAATCATGTCATTAGAATAACACACCAAGTTTGATAAGCAGAAAAATAGCATTTTAAGCATCTTACTATATTCAGATATTCTGAATATTGCAATCCTCCTGTCTGTTCTTGTTTTCTGCACAATTTTTTTCAATAAGTTCATTTCCACAACCCATGTCCGGCTCCAATCTCTTTTTGTCATCGACAAGATCCATCTATTGTTATAGGTACAAAGTATAATATGTACACAGTTCCATTAGCATTCACTGTCACCTTTTTATCCCACAATAGGTTTTGTACACAGTGATAGAAACATCCTGTTAATCTCAGCATCCAGTTTTGCATTCTGCATTAGTTCATTTCCGAAGTACTTGAAAGTCCCTACCAATTCTCGATCTTCCCCTTCTTTCCTTCCTTATGTAATTACGGTGTCTTACTCTTCCCCACACAGACCTTCGATCTTTGCTTTCACTATACCTAGCAGTTCTTAAAGCTCTGTCATCTTTTCCCCGAATCACAATATCATCAAATAATAACATGATAATATGTCTTCATTTGCATGCTGCTTTTGCCGCACTCCTGTCATCCATCACTATAATGAACAGAAAGCATGACAGAACACTTCCTTGACTCTGTTCATATTTAATCAAAAACCATCCTATTTGCCCGCTTCTATTTTCACACAGCTGTAGTATTCATTATCTTGATCATTTTTATTGTTCCTTGCCCAATTCCTAAGTTTTATCTCAGGGATACTGCAACAGGCCCTTTCTATATTAATAGATGTCATTGCCATGTTCTCCTATACTATTTTTCCATATTCTTTCTCATGATTAAAATGGACACTATTGTTTATCTTCCCCTTCTGAATCCAAACTGCTCTTCTTGATTTTCAATTTTCTCCCTTATCCTCTTTTCTAATATCCTTTCCATTATCATAGCTGCCTGGAACACCAAAGCGATTCCCCTTGTAGTTATGTGCTTTCATACCATCATTCTTAAAAATTGGTATACCATACTTCCTCACGTATTAAACCCCCATTTTGTACACTTTTATAGCCAGAAAAAGTAAGGGGCGGGTCCAATATGTGATAGCCTCCAATTTAGTGCAGTTAATAATAGTTTTTACGTCTCACTAATTTTTTACACTTATTGGAGATGCTGAGGTGCTGGAATTTTGTCCCAAAGGAGTTCTTTTATGTGCCACTAAAACTACAGACACGAGGCAGGCATATTTGAGCACCTTCAAATACTACCCGACTAAGCCAGAATCGAACCTGCCAAGTCGGAATCAGAAAGCCAGCACCACCTCAATTGTCTGAGTAATTCACCCCGGCCATGCAGTGAACACAGGACTTCTGGCTATAAATACCGTATTTCACGGCATAATCGTCGCACTTTTTATACCAAAATTTTCGAAAAAAATTGTAGGGTGCGACCATTATACGATGAATATTTAATACCAGTATTTGTATTACTCAAAAAATGTATTTATAACTAAATTGTATTTGATACAAATTTAAGATGCATGTAATATTCGCGTTTATACATCAAAATAATTAAAATAGTCTAAAACAAAATTCATAATTTTTCGCAACAATTCGGCGAACGTTTTTCCAACCTGAAAATAAAAATGAACGTATTAAGTTAATTTGTCATTAATTTGAGTATTAAAGTTAAAATATTACACTTGCAAAAAATTATCGCTTTGTTGTGAAATGCGGACTTACCGGTACGCAATTTATTCCAAATCTTCGGTGTCGCTATCGCAGGTTTCGCTATCTGATGCGCCGTCCTCGCCTCTGTTAATACCAGTATCAGATTCTTCGTCTCCCTGCCACACTGCGTCATCTTCGGAACCGTCTAGTGCATTCGAAATCCCAGTCCTTTTGAAGCCCTTGGAGACTAGACTCTTCTTCACCCACGAGCATAACAAGTCCAAGGGTGGACGCCTGATATTTCCGGCGGGCGTCAATTGCTGATCGCCGCTCATCATCCACTCGTTGTAAAATCGACGTAAGTGGTCTTTAAAGGGTTTATTAACACATAGGCTACGTCTAGTGGCTGCAAAGCAGATGTTAGGCCACCAGGAATGACTATCTGTCGTGTCTTATTTGTAGTGAGAATTTGCTTCACTTCGTTCACGAGGTGACCTCGGAAACTATCTAAAACAAGCAGAGCTGGTTGTTTTAGTAGTGCACCAGGTCTTCTATTCCACACAGTTTTAACGCAGTCCAGAATGAGTTCTACGTCCATCCAACCCTTTGGTTGCACTCGTACATGAATTCCACGGGGAAACTGTACATTCTTAGGCATCGTTTTCCTCTTGAAATTGATGCAAGGCGGCAACTTTCTCCCGTCAGCTGTAAAGGCTAGCATTGCCATGCATCGCAACTTCTCACTACCGCTGGTTTTCATTAATACACTCCGTGATCCTTTTAGCACAATAGTGCTGTTGCGAGGCATATCAAAAAAGATTGGAGTCTGATCGGCATTACCGATTTGAGAAAGCAAGTACGAAGTTTCCTTGCGCAAACGTATGACAAATCGGTGAAAATTTACAATCTTGTCCGTGTAATCAGCAGGCAACTTTTGGCTTAGTGTTGTTCTCCTTCGCACTGACAGATTGTGTCGTCGCATGAACCCCTTAATCCACCCACGAGTCGCCTTAAACTGAGTTACCGGTATGTTGTGTTTGCGCGCTACCTCCTGTCCCTTAATTTGTAACATTTCATATGATACACTGCAGCCATTGTTACGTATTTCACTGACGTACCTAAACACTTCTTCGTCAATTACAGGAAACTTCCCTGTTTTAGGACGTCTAAACGCGCGTCTAGAAGGGTTTGTGCTTTTTAGCTTGTTTTTTACTTTCCGCCAGTCACGCACCAACTTTTCACTCACAGAAAATTTTCTTTCTGCAGCTCTGTTCCCGTGCTGTTCAACGAAGGCAATTACGCTTAGCTTGAAGCACGCGGAATAGTTTCTATATTTACCCATAATCGCTTATAAATGCTTCACACGTTAATGTTTTGCGATATAAATGACTTTCCGTAATTGTTCACTATTAAAACAAATTATTTCTGCAAACACCCAAAACACAAATTAAAAACTTAAATTCTCACGCACACATGTCTACAGTAATCGCGTAAATCTGAAACAAATAAATGCACCTGTGATCTGTCCATTCCAGAGCAGCCAATACTGTTAGGCAGCAAGGAAGCATGCAACAATTTATCAGTTTAGCTCGTTGGTTGCGACACACTACTGCGCTTGCGCAAAGCTCGCAAACCGGAGCTCTAGCTAGCGCGGTGTAGATCTACTGTATAGTTGACCAGTTGACTGTATTCCGAGATGTCAGTAACAAACATTCATTTTTTTCAATTTCTTTTAAACATACGGTAATTAGGTTTATATTTCTTCCCAGTTATTGATGATTTTACATTACATTACTGACGAGTTTATAAAATAAAACTTTAATAGCATTGGATAATAATTATCTTGACTGCTTGGATAAAAGTTTTCATCCCATGCCCGAACACTTATGACGTAGTAGTAAGATAAGAGTCTAGCGATGACAACTGAGACATCGTAAATATTTCGGCTGAATAATTCCGTGGAAATCTGCGTTATCGTCTTGGATTTCACTTCGTGCGCAATAACACAGGAGCCAGCCCCATGGTGTAGGGGTAGCGTGCTTGCCTATTACACGGAGGCCTCGGGTTCAATTCACGGCCGGGTCAGAGAATTTTACCTGTATCTGAGGGCTGGGTCGAGGTCCATTCAACCTACCTAGCCGGTATTTCCTGGCGACGTTGCCGATAAGCGATAACTTACAGCCTTACGTATTTCAAATGGGAACTCATAATATGTAGGTGGTGAATAAATAGTACACTGTCTCGCGACCACGTTGTCAAACTGCCGATAGTCTACCGGTAAGCCATGCGTCGTACATATACCGGTATTATTTATTTATACGTTGTGCAACATGTCGCAAACGTGACTGTGTTGCCAAATTGCCCATAAACCATACACGTATTTAAATTGCGCATTCATGTGCAACTTACGTTGCAGTTCCATTTACCTTTTAACCAGATTAGTGAACAAAATTTGGACGTGCGACGATTATGTAATTAAAGGTTTAAAGTCCGATTTTTGTATTGAAAATAAAGGATGCGACGATTACGCGGTGGCGACGATTATGCCGTGAAATACGGTAACTATAAATTGTACATTTGTGTATCTACACTATTCTTGACCAAATTTATGATTATATTTAGAGTCTTACTGGCTACCTTCATTGGACGGCAGTGCATCTAAATTTTTTAAAATAAAAATAACAATAAATGGTGAATACATGACTTTTAGGCCAATGTAAACACAATCCATTGGCTTTATTTAATCTTACATCACGTCATTCATTTCATCTCATTACCTCCTCTAATAACGTCAATGTCAGAAAGGCAAGGCGTGAAAACTCGCTACCAAGATTCATCTCACTTCATACCCGACCACTTAGAGAAACTGTAAGGGTTGGACTTATAGTCCCCCCTCCTCGCTTGTCTGTCTGGTCATCAGCCCAGAGGCTGGTTGGATCATCAAATAGCACCACCAAAAGTTATGTCATTACAGTGAAACCACAAACACAAATGGAGCTGCCGAAATGAGGCATACTAGGCAAGTTGAGGTATAAGGTACATTTATGCAATGTCAATACAAAAGAACAAAAGCTGAGCAGTAGGCCTATCACACAGCACTCTAAACCTAATCACTGCTTTTGTCTGCATTATCATCGTCTGTGCTGCCAACTTCTCAGCCAGCGGCACTGCTGCCATTTCAAATGACACATCTTTACTGCCATTGAGAGCATTTAGTCTTTTTTGAAACATTTTGCAAATAGTGAGAATCAATTCACTGATCGTTTCTTGAGATGGTCTCTGTATTCCCCCAGTTGGTGTATGTTTAGCAGAAGCCACCCCTTCATAATAAAGCAGTACTGTAGAAAGTGTGTCAACCCACCAGCCGTTACAAGTGATAAGCTTTAACAGCTTCATTTCAAGCAATACTAATCCCGTATTGACTATAATCAATTAATGAATATTCAAGATAATAATATTATAATAATATTTATTAAGTTTATCTTGAATATTCATTGATTGATTATAGTCAATACAGGATTAGCATTGCTTGAAATGAAGCTGTTAAAGCTTATCACTTGTAATGTAGATGCTAGCCAAGCATACAAATACGCTCACATATATCAGAATTTAAAGATCAAGATTGGCAAAATTGATAAACGTCTAAAAATTTTAATGTGTCTTTCCAATTTTAATAATGTTTATTTCTGATATATTAATGTTAATTTATTATTAGCTGATGATGTCCCTTAGGGGACGAAACATGTACTAGATATAATAAATTATATATTGTATTGAATAGGCGGACCGCTTAGTTATAGTGTTGAAGTTTATCTTGAATTTTCATTTTTCAACCCACCAGCCGATCGCTTGGAATGGTCTAACTAAAATTTTGGGAATTGTACTGTACTTCTGAATGTAATACATAGTGACTAGAAGCATTCTTTGGATAACTGCAGCTGTTGAAAGCCAGAGCTTTATTTTTAAGCATATTTCTTGCTTGTTCTCTACATTTATCACATTAGGATTTACCTAAACAGTGGTAATTGCGATAGAGACCTAATATTTAGGTTAGGTATGCATACCTGCCAACTTTCGAAAAGAGAAATCCGGAAGATCCTTAAGCAGAAAATTTTTAACAACACGCGCATGCCCAATAGTCTTGTTACAAGCCAGACCTAACCAAGCCAAACCAATAATCTTTCCTCATAACCTAGTCTTGGAACTAGTTCCTAAGTTGGCAGCTTCGCACAAGCCGCTGTGACATCGTTCGAGACGCGCTACGTTGAATTTCTAAACTCTGAGACATCGCCTGAGCTGAGCTGAGCTGAGCTGCGGGAGCTGCGCCATGTTGGGTATCTAACCTATCGTTTGCAAAGGGTCTGCGGAATCTTTTCCTAAATACAGGTTATCGCCGTAACATCCACGTATATTTAGTTTGCAATAAGAGAACTGAACTTAAAGGTTTTCAATTATTACAAAATGTGTAAAGAAATGTGAAACGAAACGATGTAAAAGTCATGCTTTTTCCTGTCATCTCGTACGCTATATCATGGTTACAATATTTTGATACTGGTATGTATAGTACGAGCTAAATGCTTAGCACGTGTTGGCCTTTGGTTCAAGAGGTCTCGATTAAGTCGAGGTACGAACTTTCCTTTGTTAATTCCAATGGTTCAGGGGCTGTCTGTTTGCCGAATTAAACATTAGTATTCATCTTAGAGCTGCATTTTCATATGCGTGTAGATTGCCTATCACGCAACAACTCAAAAGACCTGCACCTGGCTCTGGAGGCCACGTGCCATTATTGTTGTTTTTATAATAATAATAAAAATAATACTAATAATGATAATAATAATAATAATAATAATAATAATAATAATAATAATAATAATAATAATAATAATCAATTTACATAAAGAAAAATGTCTGAATACAGTACCCGTATTTTATTATTTTGCTTTCCCCCTATTTTTTAATGTTGCCCACATTTATAGTTTTCCCGCATCCGTCGTCATTTTCCCCCTGACCCCTGAAAAACGATGCATCGAGGTTTTACTGTATATGTTATGATCACCTCTGAAATTAAATGCTTACACAAAGTTACAACTTGATGAGAACACCACTAAAAATACTAAATCGTTTAGAAATTCACACAATTCCACGAGTTTCAGAACTACCGCCAATGTTACACATGCACACAAACAAAGCCTTTCAGCTGCTACGAAGCACGACACAGTTACTAAAGTTGTTTTATATAAATTCACAGCCTGCTACTTTTCACAGATTTCTTTTCTTCAAAATCGCAGCCTGCCACTTGTTTGGGAACACCTCATTGAAGAAGTAGCAGTTGAGGTAGAATAGGTGACAAAAGCATGGTGATAATCGATAATGTGATTTTCGATACATTTACCAGTCGAATTTTTAACACTGCATCCCGTATTACCAGCTACTATCGAAAGTCAAACAAATCCGATTTGACTGAAGAAAGCGAAACCAAGCGCAGATATTCAAAATCCGTACAGTAACGTTGTTCATCCGTACAACCGTAAAACACACTCAAAATCCGTACATTTTATGGGAAAACCGGAATACTTGGCAGGTATGGGTATGCTATCTGTAAGTGCCCAGATAGTGCCAAAAGTTCCATGATGAAAAAAATAAATAACAGGAAAGATTGCCTATTTATGGGCATCTAAAAGTGTGGACATAATGTGTTTTATTATCATTATTCTAATTTTAATTTTGTACATTCACCGTCTGCATGTTTTCTGTTAACGCATAGCAGGGTTTTGATTTGCTAGGTACGGTGATGCACAGATGCCAACTTTTCAAAGATGATATCCATAGTGGCAAGGTCTGCTGTAGATAAGAACCAAAAAAACATCTGAAACAACATTTAGCCCGAAACACTAATTGTCACTCTCTGTGATAAAAAAAAACAAGACAAAAGAGTCTTGCATTGTCCTTCAGTGCATCCCTACTTATGTCACTTTTAAAGCCACAAAAAGTAAGGGGCGGGTCCAATATGTGATAGCCTCCAGTTTCATGCAGTAAATAATAATAACCGGGCAAGTTGGTCATGCGATTAGAGGCGCGCAGCTGTGACCATGCATTCGGGAGATAGCGGGTTCGAATCCCACTGTCAGCAGCCTTGAAGATGGTTTTCCATGGTTTCCCATTTTCACACCAGGCAAATGCTGGGGCTGTACCTTAATCAAGGCCACCACAGCCGCTTCCTTCCAATTCCTAGGCCTTTCCTAACCCATCGTCGTCATAAGAGCTATCTGTGTCGGTGCAACGTAAAGCCACTAGACAAAAAAAATATATATACATACACACATACATACAGTATATAATAATGTTTTTACATCTCACCAACTACTTTTTGACACTTTGGAAATGCTGAAGTGCCGGAATTTTGTCCTGCAGGAATTCTTTTACATGCCAGTGAATCCACTGACAAGAGGCTGACGTATATGAGCACCTTCAAGTACCACCAGAATTTTAGATTTCACATGGCAAGTACAGTCATCACGTCCTCCATGATTAACTGAAAAAATGCACTTGCATTTTCACAAAATACATGCTTCAATGAAGTTTTTGATGGTCCTAGGCATGAAAATTCTTCTGTATACTGCTTTCAGTACTGCTGATTCATTGCAGATCGTTTTTGTCCATGATCACATGGCTCTTCATTGTTTTTACGTTCACATGATGTTTGCTGTTATTCTATTTGTTGTTCTTCACTTTACCAAAATAAATGCTTGTATTAGATGGTATCAATTTGCAACAAAGTGAGCAATGGAAGTAATAATCAACGCCAGCAACTCGTTATTAAATTACAGATAACAGAACAGAAACAGAGTTCATATGCAGGGAATTTGCACACATCAAAGAATGCTACGATTACTGTTAAGGGTTGCAGAAAAATGTAACGTGCCATTTCTTCCACAAACTCTTTTCTATCGGCAAGTCTCCTTTTTTCTTTCTTAAATGTCCATGGGAGAAAATGAGAATTTATAATCTGCGATAATCAGTATACCTTCCAAAGTGGCGTAATCTATATATATAAAATAGCTTGTCCTGACTGACTGACTGACTGACTGACTGACTGACTGACTGACTGACTGACTCATCATCGCCGAGCCGAAACTACTGGACATAAAGAAATGAAATTTTGGGGATACATTCATATTAAGATGTAGGTGCCCGCTAAGAGAGGATTTTTGGATATTCCGTCGCTAAGGGGGTGAAAAGGGGTATGAAATTTTAAAATAAGTGCTCCTATATCTCAAAACTTTAAAAGTTTACGGATGTAAAAATTAGTGTTTAGAATCTCCTTTAAAAATAAAGAAACATGTATATTTTTGTTTTCGGAAAATCCCAATAGGAAGGGTGAAAAGGGTGAAAATGTGTTGAAAGCCTTTAATTTGGCTAATTATATTTCAGAACCAGAAGATATTACAGACCTGAAAATTGGTATTTGGGATCTACTTTAAAAATTATAAAGAAAGAAGTATTTTTCGTTTTTGGAAAATCCAAATAATGGGGGGCGGGGGTGAAAAGGGGGGTGAATTTTTAAAATGAGTATCTACATCTTAAAATTTTAAAAGTTTACAGATGCAAAAATTGGTATTTAGAATCTCCTTTAAAAATAAAGAAACATGTATTTTTTGTTTTCGGAAAATCCCAATAGGTGGGGTGAAAGAGAGGTTGATTTCCTTTAATGAGGATACTTCAATCTCAGAACCTGAAGATATTACAGACCTGAAAATTGGTATTTGGGATCTCCTTTAAAAATAAAGAAACATTTTTTGTTTGCTTTTGGAAAATCCAAAAAGTGGGGGGGGGGGGGGAGAAATGGGTTGGATTTTTAAAATGAGTGTATCTATATCTCAAAACTTTAAAAGTTTGCACATGTAAAAATTGATATTTAGAATATTTAAAAATATTTAAAAATAAAGGAACACTTTTTTTCTGTAAACCCCAATAGGAGGGGTTAAAAGGGTGAATAATGGGTTGAATGCCTTTAATGAGGATACATATATCTCAGAAACTGAAGATATTACAGAATTGAAAATTCTGTATATGGGATATCCTTTAAAAATTAAGAAACACAATTTTTTTGTTTTTGGAAAATCCAATTAATGGCGGTTGCTTTCAATGGGTGAATTTTTTGAAAGGCTACATCCCTCAAAAATGAAGATGTTACAGACGTAAAATATTATATTTGGAATCTGCTTTAAAAGTAATGAAACACCTATTCTCGGAAAATCCAATGAATTGGGGGGGGAGGGGGGAGGTGAAAGAATTTAAAATTGACTTAATTGTATGAGAATACTTACATCTAATAAAAACTAAAATTTTTAGGTCGTACAGACGTGAAAATTGGTATTTGGTTTTCCTTTAAAATCAAAGAAAAACCCGTTTGGGTGAGGGAATTATCTCGGGGAACGGGAGTGAAAAGGAATTGAATTTCATTTCATGAGGACACAAAAATCAAAAACTGAAGAAGTTAGGGTCGTGATACTTGGTATTTAGAAGATCCTTTACTATTAAAGAAACAAGTATTTTTTGCCGGAAAATTCACTTACGGAGGGGGGGGGGGGGGGTGAGTGGAAGTGAAAAGTAAGTGAATTATTTTTATGGGGATACTTATATCTCAAAACTGAAGGTAATCGACCTGAACATTGGTGTTTGGAATCTCCTTTAAACATAAAGGAACACGCCTTCTTTTAGTTTTTTTGGGGGGGGGGAGTAAATAAACTTAACGGCGGTGGGGTGTAAAAGGAGGCGAGACCAATTGATTTTACTGTTCATAATGTATTTATAAGGAGCCTCCGTTGCTCAGGCGGCAGCGCCCCGGCCTCTCACAGCTGGGTTCCGTGGTTCAAATCCCGGTCTCTCCATGTGACATTCGTGCTGGACAAAACGGAGGCGGGACAGGTTTTTCTCCGGATACTCCGGTTTTCCCTCTCATCATTCATTCCAGCAACACTGTCCAATATAATTTCATTCATTTGTCATTCATTAATCATTGCCCCAGAGGAGTGCGACAGGTTTCGGCAACCGGCACAATTCCTATTGTCGCCGCTAGATGGGGGCTTTATTCTTTCCATTGCTGACCCTGTCGAATGACTGGAAACAGGCTGTAGATTTTCGATGTACTTATTCTGATCATAACCGATCATTTTTAATCTTTCCTGGGTTCGTTTTCAAGAGCCATCTTTTCCTTTGGAGAACGTTCTTAGATTACAGTAGATTCTCCTGGCATATAAATAAAAATTTAAACACATTTGAAATAAACGATAGGAATGAGATTGGCCGTCCAATTGTTCACCTCTATAATAAGGTCAATAATGCATGGAAGTATGTCATTCGTATCGCCAGAAATCCTGCACACTTGCCTACGCGCGACAATGGTGCTGGTCACATTCTCAACAATGACAATGGCAGCACATGTAATTTACTGCCAAGTAGCGATCTTGCATCTTGCTGTGGGGTCCAGGACATATAATAATAATAATAATAATAATAATAATAATAATAATAATAATAATAATAATAATAATAATAATAATAATAATGTTCTGGACCGTCGTCAAATGTGCGGACCGCGCTGGAAATGGGTCCTGGACGGGTAATGACTAAGAATGCAGTCCAACCGGGGTTCAGTGTCACCAAGGCACCCAAGACGACACCACGCTGGATCTCCTGAAGGATTTGATCCATATTAAAAATGCTTATAGGAAAAGATGGCAGAGATTTAGGGACCCAACTGACCGGGTGGAATACCTGGATCTAGCCCGGAAAGTACGAAATCGATTGGTGGAAAGAAAGATTGAAAAATGGGAGGAAACTTGCCGTAATCTATTAGAAAACAAATCAGATCGTGAATTTTGGCGGATTCTCTCAGAAAACAAGGCAGATCGCGAATTTCGGCGGATTATATAAAAAAAATAAGCATTCAATTCTAAATTTCAGTATAATACCGTAGCAAAGCACGGGTACCTTGCTAGTATACCTATATGTGAGAAAACCTCAGAAACTATGGAAAATCCGTAGTAGATAGCATCCCTGCTGATGTGTAAAACAATTGTTATGATTGTATTGCTCTTATCATGTTTTAAACCTACTTCTCTAAAAATTACCAGTTTTGGCCTGACAAGATATTAAACGATCACAGTGTTAATGATCTTGCCTGTTATGTTAATAGCACAACATCCGTGAACATTTTTTAACTAAAGTAAACTCTCTTCCTCATTCTGAGGTGGTGCAGCTCTTTTCAGGCACACCCCCAATGGAGGTGAGCTGCATGCATACCAAACTTCTTGCCATTCTGAAATCTTTGGCAGTATCAGGAATAGAACTCGGTCCCCGGAAACAGCAACTAACTGTGCCACCCGTTATTCTTTCTAACTACAAAACAAAGATATAGTATGACTGATGCGTGCTTACAATGCGTGGGTCAGACATCCGAAATCTATTTGCGTGATGTCATCGAAGCTGCAGTATGCTATGGAGACAGATATTTCCTAACTATGAAACACAGGCGTACCACATGACTTTGATGTGTGCTTGCATTGTGGAGGTCGGACGGACAAAACTATTCGCATATTTGTGGAATGTCATAGAAGCTGCAGTACGTTCTGTACCTGCTACGAAGCAGAATAGTTGCCGTTCTCTGACTAAATACGTTGGAGGAATTTTATACGCAAGCTTTAACTCTTTTATTTTATTTGTCTCGAAAAGTCGGTGGGGGTGGGGTCTAATACATGAGGATATAAAATAATTATTCATTCTCTAATCTTCTGGAACCTGTTTCTCTTTTCATAAACATCTGTACACCCAATATGTCCATTGCAAACCCACTTCTTCGAGATTCAGATTTGGCTGATGATGCTCTGTAAGGGAGCGAAACGTCCCACATATAACTTTTTAACTAATTAAGATATTTTAAATGTGACAACATTATAATGTATTGAACAGGTGGATCATAATAAACTTTGTAAAAAAAAAACAGCATCTGTGTCACCTTCTACAGTAATTATTTTGACTACCTTATTTTCTCAGCCTTTTTTTGTACCTTACTGCTACAATCATAGATGATACATTACATTTGTTTGCTTCTCTGCACTGCATCTTTGATTTGTAAAATATATACTGAAAACTGCTATCAAGTGCCATTTGGCGACAGAACTTGCTTGTTACTACATAGTATCACAAACATGTAACTATAACCATGCCTGTAAAATTTGCAGGCTGGGGCCAATGACCTTCGATGTTAGGCCCCTTAACACAACAAGCATCATCATCATCATCATCATCATCATCATCATCATCATCAAATTTGCAGGCAGGGATTTTAAACTAAATCTAAAAGCCTACGGAAATTACAAGCGTGGTCAATTTTGAAAGAACGGAATCCTGCAGAATCTACAGACAAGGTCGCTAGAGTATTAAACATTGAACTAAGAGAATTAAAAAAAAAAAAAAAATGTCTTTGAAATACAGATAAAGTTTATTATATTAAAATAATGTACAAACCATAAATAGCCTGGATCGAATACTTTGGATTTCTTGCTTTCTCTCTTCCCGTCTTTCTTCCTTCTTGGTAGCATGGCCAGTCTCCCATCTATAATAAATTACACTTGTTATACTCTTTAAGAGAGAAATGCTATTGTAATAAATCAACATTGCATGGTAAAAACATATTTATAACAATGCTAATTGTAATTACTCACTTGCACTTGATATCTCCCATTTTATTGAAACTCACAGGTCTCTCTCTTTGTTTCCTATTTGCACGAACAACATCCTTTCCTTCTTCCTCATTTTGTTCCTCTTCTTCTTCTTCTTCACTAGAACTTGAAGATTCTTCATATGGAACATTACTGAGAGAGTCATCGGTTACTCCAATATCCATTCCCTTAGCCTGGAACCTAAAAAAAGAGGGCAATATTCACTCGTTACTAGTGGCAGACATCAGGTTACAAAAGAACACAACTGTAAGTTAATCTATTGTTGTGAACTAAATAAAATAGTAATGGTTCAATTTGAAAAGAAGTGCAGCAAGATTTTAGCATTTTCAAGATGTAAGCAATGTCAGCACAGAAGAAACATTAGATGATTGATGAATGCCATGTGGTGAATATGACACCAGAAAAAGTGGATCATTTGAAGTTAGTATTCAGGATGTGTATTCTCCCAAGATGGAAGTATACCAATTCAAATTAAATCAAAAATGAAATGAAAGTGCAGCAAAAGAAATGTGGAGTGTGATCTACTGGTATTAGTTAAGAAAGATGAGAGTTCTCGGACAAAGCTATCTTTACATCGGTCCATTGTATATATGGGAGTGAAAGCTGTGTAGACTCAGGATAACGTATTCATACGTTAGAAGTAACAGACATAAAAGTACCCAGAATGACTGCTGGTACAAACAGGTGGGAACAACGGAATGAGGGTACTCCATATGAGAAGACAAAGGCTAAGATAGGAATAACTCATTAGATGAAGCTGTATATATAAACCAATTTCAGTGGCATGGTCATGTGAAGAGAATGGAGTATGATAGGTTGTGTTGTTGTTTGGTCATCAGTCCACAGACTTGTTTGATGCAGCTCTCCATATCACCCTATCATGTGTTAACACTTTCATTTCTATGTAAATACTACATCCTATATCTACTCTAATCTGTGTCATATTCATACCTTGGTTTACGCCTGCCGTTTTTACTGACTACTCTTCCCTCAGAAACTAACTGAACAAGATCTGGGTGTCTTAAGATGTGTTCTTCCTATTTTCTGGTCAAATTTCACAAAATCATTCTCCTCTCACCAATTTGATTCAGTATCTCTTCAATTTGTGATTTGTGATTCAATCTACCCATCTCGCTTTCAGCATTCTTCTGTAACACCACATTTTAAAAGCTTCTATTCTCTTCCTTTTTTGACCTAATTATCGTCCATGCTTCACTTCCATACACTGCTATGCTCTAGACGAAAGTCTTCAAAAATGTCTAATTCCTATGTCAAGGTTTGGAGTAAACAAATTTTTTTTCTTAAGAAAGGCCTTCCTTGCTTGTCCTAGTCTACATGTTATGTCTTTCATACTTGTGCCATCATTGGTTATGCCGCTATCCAAGTAACAATATTCATCTACCTCATTTAAGATTTCCTCTCCTACTCTGATATTTCCTGCATCACTTGACTGTGTTAGACTGCATTCCATTACTTTTGTTTTGGACTTATTTATTTTCATCTTGCACTCCTTTCCCAAGACTGTCCACACCATTCAGCAATTTCTCCAGATCTTCTGCAGACTCAGATAAAATAAGATCATAAGCAAATTTCAAAGTTTTGATTTCCTCTCCATGGATTACTATTCCCTGAACGCCATGCACAGGGGCTTGTCCTCCTTAATTCAATCCTCTAAGATGAGACGTAAAGAAATGATTGCTTCACATGTTCCTAAATTTCTTCTGAAGCTAAACTGATCTTATCCCAACTTAGATTCAACTTGCCCTTCCATTATTCTGTAAATAATAAGTGTTAAAATTTTGCAGGTGTGATATACTGAAGTTATGGTGCAGTAGTTTTCAGACTTGTCAGCACCAGTTTTCTTGGGAATAGGTATAACAAAATTCTGCACTCTTTTTTTTTTTTTTTTTTTACATTCTTGTAGTTTTTCCGTTTGTCAATCAGGTCTATATCCAATTATTCTTACTTGATCTTTCCTTTCTTCCTAATCATTCTTCAGCAGCTCTTCATGACTGTCCATTCATCGTCTATTACATTTCCTTCAGCCTTTTCATTTAGTCCTTGTGCAATATGTTCCTTCAAACAATTATTCACAGTCTTTCTTTCAACTTCTCTAGATCCCATCTCCTTGCATTTCTTTCTTTCTTCAATTTCAGATGACATTTTATGACCAACAAGTTGTGGTCAGAATCCACGTCTGTTCCTGTTAAACTTTTGCAATTCCACACCAGGTTTCTGAATGTCTGCCTAATCATAATGAAGTCTATTTGATACCTTCCAATATTTCCAGGTCTCGTCCGCATATACAGCTGTTTGTGGTGTGTTGAACTAAGTATTTATTGAGAAGTAAATTATAAATGGTGCAGAATTCAACCCGCCAACTTCCGCTTTCGTTCTTTTGTCCCAGACAGAGTTCTCCTACTGCATTACCTTTTCTTCCTTGGCCTATTGCTGCATTCCAGGCTCCCATCACAATTAGATTCTCATTACCTTTTACATATTTATCAGATCTTCTATAACTTTATATATACTTACAATTTCTTCATCATCTGCTGAACTAATATGCATACAGGCTTGCAATATTGTGGTGGGAATTGGTCTGGTGTCTATCTTGACAACAATAATCCTTTCACTCTGCTGGTTACAGTAGCTTACCCGCTGCCCTATTTTCTTATTCATTATTAAACAACCCCTTGCATTTCCTGTTTGAATTTGTGTTAACAATTCCGTAGCCACCTGACCAATAATACTTCTCTTCCTGCCAATGTACTTCACTTATACCAACTACATCTAACTTTAGTCTATCCATTTCCCTTTTCAGATTCTTTAACATACCACAACAATCCAAACTTCTAATATTTCACGCTCCAACTCGCAGACTGTCGAGCCTTCATCTTCCTGGCGATTGCCCGCTCTCGCATAGTCCCACCCGTATATTCAAGTGGGGGACTATTTTACTTCCAGAATATCTTACCGGTAGGAAGCCATCATCATTGCATCATTCATACAGAGAGCGCTTCATGTCCTTGGGTGTTACTTCTGGCTGTAGTTTCCCCACTGCTTTCAGCCATGTAGCAGTATCAACATAGCTACGCCATGTTAAATATTATTACAAGGCCATATCAGTCAATCATCCAGACTGCCACCCTTGCAACTTCCGAAACGCTTCTACTACCCTTTCAATGAATCACTCGCTAGTCTGGTCTCTCAATAGATTCCCATCTGATTTGGTTGCACCTATGGTTCGGCTATCTGCTTCACTGAGAAGCATAAGCACTGGGTCAAGGTCACATGGTTTGCAGGGGAGGCATCCACTGTATTGATATGGCATATGGAAAATCCCCTTTGAGCTCATGGCCCTCCAAGTAATTTTACGCAGCATCATGTCATTTCTGCAATTACAGCAAATGGTGCGAACTCATCGCGATGATATTTTTCTCATGCAGAGGGAGTCTTTCAGGGTATGAAACAGTGTCTTGGGTGCTATGACTATCTCTTGGGTTAACTCGTGAACCATCTAGGTTGCATCAGTTCCAAGCAACCCGCCATCAATCTGCAGTCCTTGTTTCTGACACATGTTTCGAGAACATCCTGGACACTAACCATTTGCCTCTCAGAGATGATGCTATACAGTAGAGTCTCGCTCATCCGACCTTCACTTATCCGACATTCCATGTTCTCCGACACTGGTACACTTAATTTGAACTTTTGGTGGAGACTAAATTCAGGGACACCCAGTGTGGAGGGTGCAACAGTGGGACAAGCACTGGCCTGACCGCTAGCGGTAGGACCGGTTTTTTTCTTCTCAAGGACAGGTGCAGCGAGTCTTCAGTCATTGTTCATTGTAGTATTGGCTGGGTGCAGATGTTATAGTTTCCATATCCTCTGTGAGTATGGCGAGTAGATGGAAGAAAGTGATAGTTTCTATGGAAGACAAGTTGAGAGCATTAAAGAGACTGGACAAAAGGGAAACTCTCCAAAAAGTGGCTTCAGATTATGGTGTTGGACGTGTTACAGTGGGAGACCAAAAAAAAAAAGGAGGGAAGAAATTGAAAAGTCGTGCTCTACCAGAGAAGCAAGTGATTCACTGAAAATTAGAAAAACAATGATAAAATGTGAGTACGAAAAAGTAAGTGCTATTTCTTTGGTTCACTCAAAACCGGGAAAAGGGCCTGCCAATATCTGGCCCCATTCTGCAAGAAAAGGCGGTGTATTTCCAGAAGGAGTTTAATGAAGGGAACCCTGATTTTACTGCCAGTGTTGGTTGGCTTGATCGGTGGAAAAAAATGGTACAGCATTAGACAGCTTAATATCCGTGGAGAAAAACTGTCGGCTAAATCCAATGAGGTTGTGAAATTTAAAAAGGAATTTCAAGAAATAATTTTTGCTGAAGGATTAACCGGTGATCAGATTTTTAACTGTGATGAGACTGGGCTAAATTTCAAGATGCTGCCATCAATAAACTCCCACAGGCCAAGCCGAGACGTCTGCACCTGGCTACAAAAGTAGTAAGGAAAGAGTTACTGTTCTTGCCTATAGTAATGTTACTGGGAACTTAAAAGCAAAATTGCTCATGATCGGTAAAGCAAAGAAGCCTAGGGCATTTAAAAACATTTCTGTTAATGCTCTTCTAGTCCATTACATGAATCAGAAGGCTGCCTGGATGTCTGCTGACATCCTTAAGGACTGGTTGTTTACACAGTTTGTTCCAGATGTAGAAAAATTTCTAGCTTCAAACAATCTCCCTAGAAAAGCTCTTCTTCTACTAGACAACGCTCCAAATGAAGAGTAACTTAGAAGTGGTGACATCAAAGTCATGTTCCTCCCTCCTAACGTGACATCATTATGCCAGCCAGTGGACCAAGATGTGCTGGAAACATTGAAGACGAAATATCGGCAGAAACTCCTTTCATCCCTGAGAGAGGAAATGGACAATGGCAACACATGATAGAAAAGTTAAAACAAATCAACATGAAAGATGTGGCATACTGGATAGCGCAGTCTTGGGAAGGAGTTGAAACAACGACATTAGCAAAGTCTTGGAACATGTTGAGTGAAGTTGAACATAGAGGGGAAGTGGTACAAGAAGACATGGAAAATATTATGCCCTTACTGAATTGCATTCCTGGCTGTGAGGATGCTACAACTCAAGATGTAAGTGGTGTGCACAAGATCAGCTGTTTGAACTGACACTGATATTATTGATTTTGTGAATGCTAATGAAAATGAGGATGATGAAGAAGAACGAGGCATTGCAGAACAAAAGGAGAAAACGGTGGCTCACAGTGAAGGATTAAGTGCATTGGAAATGGCATTAATCTACGTTTAGCAACAGCCGGAAGCAAGCACAACAGAGGTGTTGATCTTTCGTTGATGGCGGGATCTCGCAACAAGAAAACGTGGATCCGCAGGCAAGCAGACATTGTTGACAAGTTTCTTTTTGTAAGACATTTGGAATGTTTTCGTTCAATACTACATGTACTGTACAATTGAACCGATAGATCAATAAATACAGTACCGTAAAACATATCATTGTTTTAGTACTACAATATAGCCTTCCTGTTTGTTTCAGTTCATTTTCAAAGTTATTCTGTATTATCCGACATTTTCGGTGATCCGACGTACTCCAGGTCCCGTTTAGGTCAGATAATCGAGACTCTACTGTACTTCACAGTACAGTGCTTGCACCGAGCGTTGGATGGATGAGTCCATGTACTGTGAGGTAGGTTGTGTACCACCCTAATGTGTGTATACGCAAGAAATGATGGTTCAGTTTCCTGGTGTTCATATGATATAGCCCTAGTATATATTATTATTATGAATGCTATGCCACGTAACATGTCTTGATTAATGGATTTAAGCAGTACTTCAATAAAAATAAAAATGTATTTCAGTAGGTGTTTACATTAAATGCAATGGACCCACTGTAATTTTTTAACTCATAACTCTAAGCATTACAATATACAAAATGTATGTGAAGAAAATATGGTGTTAAGTAGTCTAAAGAACAGCCAACATACCAATTATTTGCCAATAATTCTCCCATTTCTTTTTCTTTCCTTCTTTATCCCTTCAAAATTTGATGGCAAAATCTCGGGGTGCAGGTATAACTCACGTCAAAGTTGGTACAGTGGTCCTAACATACACAAATCTGGAAGTTGATATTTTTCCACCCATTCTGTTGTCATCTCTGTTTCCGCCACAACACAGAAGTGTGCCGCGTACATATCGTGTCAGTTTAAGTATTAGAACATGTTCAGGATAGATTGTGCGAGTACTTTTTATAGATTGCAAGAAATCAGCTTCATTTCTCGTAACAAATCATATTTACAATGAATCAATAACAGTAAATTTCCACCTTTTTGATACTTATAATTGCATTAAGCAAATCAATCATACACAGTACATGTTTCATTCCATTTGGAACATCTTCAGCTGTATTACAACGCTTAGGTGAAGTTACAAAGTATTTATCTTCTTAAGAAGATTTTAATAAGTACCTTGTTTTACTTAAAATCTATATGAATTTAAGAAATTGAGATAAATTAAAATCAATGTAGATTTTTGAATGGGGTGGTGAAATGGGAGGGAAATGGATTTACTTATTTTAGCCTATTTTAAAATTATATCTATTCATTGGAACAGAGGTTAGGAAAATTTTTTTTGTTTCCAGCAATTTTCACCGATTCATGATATTCTGCATGTCTACTAATAAAATGTATTTGAAAAATAATTTTCCTTTGTCACTGTTCTATATTTTACAAGGATGTTCTCTTCATTTCCTCCTTCCAAGGCAAATGATGTTTGTTTTAATTTTATAGAAATGTCTCTTGAATTCAATTAATTTGGGATCCCTATAGAGCAAAATTTGACAATATTACATAAAACAAATAAAGGTGGTCTTCTAAATACACTAGAAAATTCTACATTTATTTAGATCAACAAAGTAATCCGGATAATAACCTGAATGATATAACTGATAATAGGAACCCTTTATACGAAGGGATATTATCACATCTGGAAGCATTAGGCATTAAAAGCAATACAGACAATAAAAGAAAGAAAATGAACGAACTTCCGTCCTCCCGTATATCTATTCCCCCTACCCCGTCTTCTAAAGCCGAAACTGTGACCGTAACCGTAACCGACACCCTGTTCCCCACTCCATAGCGTTGCCTCCCCCGAAGGCAGAGCAAGCTTTGGAACACACACATCATTACTTCACAAGACAGAAGGCTGCATCAGCCGTCGCTCCTCCAAGGACACAGTAGATTTTGTCAACAACAAGGTATGAAACCATTTAAGCAATTTCCCATTTTATTTCATTTCTTTTTTTTGAGGAAGCTCTTTTAATAATAGTAAGACAACAATCAGCTTCAGGGATCCTGAATTAATTGAAATCAAGAGACACTTTTATAAATATTACATTATTATAATTATTACATGTGATAAATTAAAACAAACATCATTCGCCTTGGAAGGAGTAAATGAAGAGAACATCCTTGTAAAATACAGAACAGTGACAAAGGAAAATTATTTTTCAGAAAAATTTTATTAGTAGACAAGCAGAATATTGTATCATAGTGAAAAGTGCTGGAAACAAAAACATTTTTTTTATAACATCTGTTCCAACGAATAGATACAGTTTTAAAATAGGCCAAAATAAGTAAATCCATTTCCCTCCCATTTCACCACCCCATTCAACCATCCACATTGATTTTAATTTATCTCATTTTTTTAAATTCACATAGATTTTAAGTAAAACAAGGTACTTATTAAAATCTTCTTAAGAAGATAAATACTTTGTAACTTCACCTAAGCGTTGTAATACAGCTGAAGATGTTCCAAATGGAATGAAACATGTACTGTATATGATTCATTGATTTGCTTAATGCAAATATAAGTATCAAAATGGTGGAAATTTACAGTTATTGATTCATTGTACTTTTTATAGGTCGTTCATATTTAAAAGGAAGTTTCACACTATGAAAGAGACAGACCAAATTGGTAATTGTGCTGCGGGAAGAAAGTATGAGAACTAGAGTTGCACTACAATATGTGACTGGAGGAAAAATAAAGCTTGTCTTGAATGCACAATAAGTAACTGCCAGGCATTTCACGGACAAAATGCGATTATTCCAGAAATCAAAAACAGGATATGTGAACACGACTGAAAAGGAACAGTTTGGATGTGCAGCCACAAGTGAAATGTGTCGGTTCAAAGTTCAATTATAGAGTGTAAGGCTAGCCGTGGATGTCTGACGAGTGTTTTTGAACAAAATAACTTTATTTTTGTAAGAATTATTCATTATTGTGTATACTGTGTATATTGTAATGCTTAGGGATTATTCACGTACATACTGTAGCCGGCATGAACCGCTACAAAAACTTACAAAGAAATAGGATGGTACAGCAGTAGTGGGTTTTTTTAAATTCCAATGATTAGCATCTGGGTTGGGTCGCAGCAAGTAAATATTTGAACTTCTTAAACACGTCTCCAATATCCACCTGTCTGCATGCCTCTCTCAGACGTTTCAAGAATTAGTTTTGAATACAATGCAACTGTATTATGTCATAAGCAAACACTGCTCTTTAAAATGAATAAATGTTGAAACTTGTGTTGAGAACTGAGAATCATCGCTGTCTACTTATTCCCCTCCTCCCTAAATTTACCACAGATGAGATTGATAATTTCATCATCGTCATCATCAAGGGTGCATGATAAGAGTAGAGCAGTTGATATCTAACCCATTTGCCAATTTCTCTCTCATCAGACTGAAGTTTCTTTGATTGTAGCATATTACTATTTCTGAAATAGCATGCTTGCGATGGGAAGTCTAAAAAAAAATCTTCCTCATCACACTCATTCTCCTCTAACACTAATATGGACCATACTTTACGCCATCAGCGACGCAACATTACTGGCTCCATACAACTGAGACAAGGTATAATGCAGCTTTTAGAGAGAAAAACTTGTGAAAATCTTTCACAGACCTTCATTGCCAACGTATTCCCGCATGTAAAGGGATCAATAGCTCATTCTGAAGTTCTCGATAACACACTTGTCCCTAGGCTGCAGGGGACTCATGACAATGGGAGGGAGAAATGGGATTTGAACGTTCTCACAGTCCAAATCTTCAGAAGGATGAGCATGCCAGTTGTCCAGCAAGGCATTCCTCTGAGACTGGTTGTGATGGGATGGCTATGACATTTTTATGAATATCATGGATTTTGGAATTTCGCAATCACTGCTGGCTTCACTTTGTATGTAGCTGCAGCATTCGTACAAGACAGCAAAGTCACGTGGTCCTTATTGTGTTTAAATCTCTTAGGCGATGTTTCATTTTCAAAGGTGAGAGGAGTTTTTGGAAGACATCTCAACAATAATGCAGTCTCATCAGCATTATGAATCTGCTCCCCAATAATACTCTCATCTTTAATTATTTTCAGACATGTTTCTACGAATTCATTTACAGAGTCTTCATCTGCATTTTTCTGTTCACCTGAAACTTCTTAGCTGATGGTGCCACGCCTCTGTTTGAAAGAGTTAAGCCAACCTATGGAATGAACATAGTCACACAGAATATCCATTTTTATTATGAAATATCCTTGCATTTTCTTGCAGCATTCATCCTCAAGTGTTATGAATTTCATGTTGGTCCGTATTGAACTGAGATTACATATAAATTATAAACATAGAAGTTTTTTACCTATTCAATACATAGTTATATTTACACTGCGTGTATTTACATTACATGGGACTAGTTTCAACCCTACTCGGGGTCATCAGCCATATTTAAAAAATACACAATATTTGACAAAATCCTAAAACATGTTTCTAAGCAGTAAGAACAGTATGAAAACAATTATATAATTAACACTATGATGTTTGGTTGAATTAGGCAAAGTGCTATGGTGCTAAAATGTTGCATATGAGAGTGAAATATTACGAGTGACAATAGGTGAGCAATATATAATACAAGTACACAAATATGTTAAAAAGTCTGGGTATAAAAGTACAAATGGGATGCTCTATGTTGTGGATCAACTTGAGTCAAATTTTTTAGACACATGGTGTTTCAGATAGAATTCAGTAGGTCCTGGCAATACATTACGGTTGTGAACCAAGTGTCATGGTACTAAGACTGAACACAATATAACGTGAGACTTATAATAAAAATATACAAGTACGTACAAATGTTTGAGTAACAAATGTGTGGATGATACTCTCTAGAAGTGTGTGTGAGGAGTTTATTATACACTGTATCAGCTTAAGCAGAAATTTTGATACTTGGTGTATTGGGTAACCAAACTATGTTGATATGACTGCAGGGTTGATTGTTGGAACTGTGCAGACTGAATAAGAAGTTTTAGAATTCTTCTAGAGTTGTAAGTATCACCTATTGTTACTCTTAATATTTCACTCTCGTATGCAACATTTTTAGCACCATAGCACTTCGCCTAATTCAACCACACATCATAGTGTTCTTACTGCTTAGAAACAGGTTTTAGGATTTTGTCAAATATTGTGTATTGTTTAAATATGGCTGATGACCCCGAGTAGGGTTGAAACTAGTCCCACGTAATGCAAATTCACGCAGTGTAAATATAACTATGTGTTGAATAGGTGGAAAACTTTTATGTTTGTAATTTATATGCATTCATCCTGAAATGCAGATACCTTGCAATCTCGTAAGTGAAAACCCCTTGTAAAGCACTAAGTCCATTTCTTCAATGCGAGATTGGTGAAGAGTTTTACAATTTTCAACTGCTTTTGCTGATTCCGAATTCACTATCAAACTTCAAAGCTGACTTGCTTGCTTTCTAACATCATATAATGTTGAAAATCACATGGGGAATTCTTCCATTAAATACAACCTTCTACAGGCAATGACTTTTTTCATTTCACCCAGTAATACCAGCTTTTGTTTAAGTGCCAGAACATTTCTCTTTTGCTTTGCAGATTTATCCATTTTGCTGCAATTTCATTAAACAAATATCATGCACCAAGTCTATACTGAGTCTACTGTTACCGACAATGCATTTCACTTAAGCTGAACTGTTTGCTACTGAATGGCGTGAGCACATTTATTAACGACGATAGGTTTAATTGAAACCATCGAACGTTGTAGTGCCAGGGTTTTTTTTTAGAGTTCCTGAGATTTTTATTTTTTTTCCCCAAGCAAAAGTGGAGTAGTTTTGGAATTGTGGGTTATGTGAATGCTGGATAAGAGGGATTCTATTCGTATAGCTAAGAAAATCTTGACATATTGAGATTTGATCTGTTTTGGAAGAAAATGTGCAGGAAAGAACAGCAGGACGAAGCTATGACTTGAACACGATTAACAGTTTAGAGTAGATGTAGATTGCAAGAATTGAATACAGAAGAAAAGGTTAACACAGCATTGTGCTTTAAAGCCTTTCAACTACAGATGCCAAGTGTTTGAATTTAGTTCTGATAAAAAGGGTTACCGTATTTCACGGCATAATCGTCGCCACCGCGTAATCGTCGCATCCTTTATTTTCAATACAAAAATCGGACTTTAAATCTTTAATTACATAATCGTCGCACGTCCAAATTTTGTTCACTAATCTGGTTAAAAGGTAAATGGAACTGCAATGTAAGTTGCACATGAATGCGCAATTTAAATACGTGTATGGTTTATGGGCAATTTGGCAACACAGTCATGTTTGCGACATGTTGCACAACGTATAAATAAATAATACCGGTATATGTACGACGCATGGCTTACCGGTAGACTATCGGCAGTTTGACAACGTGGTCGCGAGACAGTGTACTATTTATTCACCACCTACATATTATGAGTTCCCATTTGAAATACGTAAGGCTGTAAGTTATCGCTTATCGGCAACGTCGCCAGGAAATACCGGCTAGGTAGGTTGAATGGACCTCGAACCAGCCCTCAGATACAGGTAAAATTCCCTGACCCGGCCGTGAATTGAACCCGAGGCCTCCGTGTAAGAGGCAAGCACGCTACACCTACACCATGGGGCCAGCTCCCTGTGTTATTGCGCACGAAGTGAAATCTAAGACGATAACGCAGATTTCCACGGAATTATTCAGCCAAAATATTTACGATGTCTCAGTTGTCATCGCTAGACTCTTATCTTACTACTACGTCATAAGTGTCCGGGCATGGGATGAAAACTTTTCAAATAAAAAAAAAATCAAAATCTCTTTATTTGCAAATGAGGTGTCTACCTCGGTGGCAAGTGGTACACTAAAATACATTATTGTCAAGCACTAAATATTAAATTAACAAGAGAAGAAAATTTTTCCTATAATACAATATTATACAATTTACACTAACAATGTTTTCTATTAAACACACAACTCATCCTTAATAAATTTATATTGTTTACAAAATTCTACTTATATCTCCTGTACTACTTACAAATATAGTCAACTGATATACAGTACGTGGAATTACTTCAAATGATACTATACAACTGGTATAACATTAATATTTACATTGCATTTATTTATTTACTTTTTTTTTTTTACCCGTTCTGGATCCTAAGTAGCATAACGACCTGCTGCGTCTTAACCAGAGCCCCTTTTGCCACCACTTTTCAGAGTTCCTGAAGGGCCTTCACAGCTACCGTAGCGGTCCCAGGGCCCTCGAAGTCCCCACTGTACTTCACCCCTACAGGCAGTCCCCTACTTTGGCTGTCCAAACTCCTTAGACCAGGGGATGGAATTAATTTATTCACACACATTTTTTTATTTACAATAACCTGCACTGGTCGAATGCCCTCTAACACTTCATTTATTTTCTCTGTTGCTGTTTATTCTCTTCTTGAATATCTGTACAGATTTTGGAAAAGGATCAAACACTACCCCTGGTAAACTGTTCCACTCCTTCACACCCTTCCCAATGAATGAAAATTTACCCCAATCGCTTCTGCTAAAACTCCTTCTAATTTTATATTTGTGGTCAGTCCTGCCGATATAATTATTTTCCAACTGAAGCCTCTCACGGATATCTCCCCATGCTTCTTCTCCTGTATAGGCTCTATATAATCCTGTAAGTCTAGTTTTCTCCCTTCTCTTACTTACAGTTTCCCACCCAAGTTCCTTTAACATTTCTGATACACTACTCTTTCTCCTGAAATCCCCTGTTACAAATCTTGCTGCTTTCCTCTGCACACTATCTATTTCTTTTATTAGGTATTCATGGTGAGGATCCCAAACACTGTTTGCATATTCCAATAATGGACGAACCATACTCAAGTAACTTTTTTCTTTTAATTCTTTGTTGCATCCTTTAAGTAGCCTCATTATGACATGTAATGATCTGTATGCTTTCCCAACAATGTCATCAATGTGATCCTTCCAGTGCAAATTACTTTCAAATCTCACACCTAAGTATTTGCACTTGCCATCTTTTGGGATAACTACCTCATCCAAAGTATATTCAAATTCAGTTTTAAAGCTCCTGTTTGTAAAAGTTGTAACAGTTGATTTGCCTCCATTAACCTTCATATTATTTTCTTCAACCCATTGTTGGATACTTTCAAGGTCCCTTTGCAATTCTGAACAATCCTCAATGTTGTTTATTTCTCTATAAACAATTATGTCATCTGCATACAATCTTATTTTTGATGTTATATTGTTCCCTAAATCATTTGCGTATATTAAGAAAAGTAACGGACCGATTATACTACCCTGTGCAAATCCCTTCCAAACTTTCTCTTCCTGAGATACATTATTTCCTACTTTGACTTTCTGAACCCTTGAATTTAGAAATGCTTTTATCCAACGTGTAACCCTTACGTCCAATCCTATTCCCTCCAATTTCTTTAATAATATTCCATGTTCCACTCTATCAAAGGCTTTGGAAAGATCTATGGCTATGCAATCTAACTGACCTCCTGAATCCAACTGATCTGATATGTCCTGCTGAAATCCCACCAGTTGTGCCTCACAAGAAAATTTCTTTCTAAATCCATACTGGCTCCTCATGAACCAATTTTTATCATCACATATCCCTCTGATGTACTTCGATATTAAACTCTCCAGAATTTTACAAACTATACTGGTCAGGCTGATTGGTCTGTAGTTCTCTGGTTTCCTTTTATCACCCTTTCCTTTATAAATTGGTATTATTATAGATTCCTTCCATTCCTTTGGTATTACACTATTATTTATGACATAGTCAAAGAGAAATTTTAAATAAGGCACTATGTACCACCCCATTGTCTTTAATACCTCCCCAGTAATTTGATCAATTCCTGCTGCTTTTCCTTGCTGAAGCAGTTGGATTTCTCTGAAAATATCTTCGTTTGTGAATGAGAAGCTTCTTGTTTCCCTCTGTCTCTCTCCCTCTCTATCTTCTGTTTCAGTTTCAAACTCTTGACAATCATCTACTGAATCTCTAAATTCCCTACTAAATAGGTTTGCTTTCTCAGTATCTGTTAAATAGTGTTCACCCCCTTCTCCCACCATTGTAGGAATTTGGATTCCTTTTCCTTTTTGATTCCTGATATATGAATACAGCTTTTTCCATTTCTGTTTGTGGTCATTACCCTCTTGAAGTATGCCATTCATAGAATTCTCTTTTGCTTCCTTTTTCACTCTATTCAGTTCCCTCATTAGCTGTTTTCTAGTTTCTCTACTCTCCCTACCCTCTTTGATTTTCCTGTTTACTATTCTACATTTTCTTTTTAATTTTCTTATTTCCCTTGTATAATAAACAGGGTCCGAGGTCATTTTACCCTTCTTAACAGGTACAAATCTCTTCTCTCCTTCCCAAATAATTCCTTTAAATTTAGCCCAAAGTGTATCCACGTTACTCCCTTCACTTATCCAACAACTGAATTGTGATTTAAGGTAAGTCCCAAATTCATCAACTTTAGTTTTTTTGTACAATTTCTTGTCTTGTGTAACCCTCTTATTAAGCCTTTTTGGTACGAGTCCTACATCCATTATTACAGCCTTATGGTCTCCTATTCCTTCAATTACCTCAGTTTTATCAACAATTTTCCATGGTTTAACCAAGAATACATCTAGTAAGTTATTGAGACGAGTCGGTTCTTGTACTACTTGTGTAAATCTTCCCTCCCAAATTAACTTATTTGCCAGTTTCTGTTCATGGGCTTCACTTGCAGCTCCTTTCCATTCAACTTCAGGCAAATTTAGATCTCCCCCAATTATTACCATATCATTATTATTGTTTTTACGAGTATAATCTATTATTTTTTCAAAGATTTCCATGTCTCTTTCCTCTCTTCCAGGCCTGTATGTTCCTATAATTCCCACCTCCTTCATATAAATAATAGTGTAATACCAAAGGAATGGAAGGAATCTATGATAATACCAATTTATAAAGGAAAGGGTGATAAAAGGAAACCAGAGAACTACAGACCAATCAGCCTGACCAGTATAGTTTGTAAAATTCTGGAGAGTTTAATATCGAAGTACATCAGAGGGATATGTGATGATAAAAATTGGTTCATGAGGAGCCAGTATGGATTTAGAAAGAAATTTTCTTGTGAGGCACAACTGGTGGGATTTCAGCAGGACATATCAGATCAGTTGGATTCAGGAGGTCAGTTAGATTGCATAGCCATAGATCTTTCCAAAGCCTTTGATAGAGTGGAACATGGAATATTATTAAAGAAATTGGAGGGAATAGGATTGGACGCAGGGTTACACGTTGGATAAAAGCATTTCTAAATTCAAGGGTTCAGAAAGTCAAAGTAGGAAATAATGTATCTCAGGAAGAGAAAGTTTGGAAGGGAATTGCACAGGGTAGTACAATCGGTCCGTTACTTTTCTTAATATACGCAAATGATTTAGGGAACAATATAACATCAAAAATAAGATTGTATGCAGATGACATAATTGTTTATAGAGAAATAAACAACATTGAGGATTGTTCAGAATTACAAAGGGACCTTGAAAGTATCCAACAATGGGTTGAAGAAAATAATATGAAGGTTAATGGAGGCAAATCAACTGTTACAACTTTTACAAACAGGAGCTTTAAAACTGAATTTGAATATACTTTGGATGAGGTAGTTATCCCAAAAGATGGCAAGTGCAAATACTTAGGTGTGAGATTTGAAAGTAATTTGCACTGGAAGAGTCATATTGATGACATTGTTGGGAAAGCATACAGATCATTACATGTCATAATGAGGCTACTTAAAGGATGCAACAAAGAATTAAAAGAAAAAAGTTACTCGAGTATGGTTCGTCCATTATTGGAATATGGAAACAGTGTTTGGGATCCTCACCAAGAATACCTAATAAAAGAAATAGATAGTGTGCAGAGGAAAGCAGCAAGATTTGTAACAGGGGATCTCAGGAGAAAGAGTAGTGTATCAGAAATGTTAAAGGAACTTGGGTGAGAAACTTTAAGTAAGAGAAGGGAGAAAACTAGACTTACAGGATTATATAGAGCCTATACAGGAGAAGAAGCATGGGGAGATATCCGTGAGAGGCTTCAGTTGGAAAATAATTATATCGGCAGGACTGACCACAAATATAAAATTAGAAGGAATTTTAGCAGAAGCGATTGGGGTAAATTTTCATTCATTGGGAAGGGTGTGAAGGAGTGGAACAGTTTACCAGGGGTAGTGTTTGATCCTTTTCCAAAATCTGTACAGATATTCAAGAAGAGAATAAACAGCAACAGAGAAAATAAATGAAGTGTTAGAGGGCATTCGACCAGTGCAGGTTATTGTAAATAAAAAAATGTGTGTGAATAAATTAATTCCATCCCCTGGTCTAAGGAGTTTGGACAGCCAAAGTAGGGGACTGCCTGTAGGGGTGAAGTACAGTGGGGACTTCGAGGGCCCTGGGACCGCTACGGTAGCTGTGAAGGCCCTTCAGGAACTCTGAAAAGTGGTGGCAAAAGGGGCTCTGGTTAAGACGCAGCAGGTCGTTATGCTACTTAGGATCCAGAACGGGTAAAAAAAAAAAAAGTAAATAAATAAATGCAATGTAAATATTAATGTTATACCAGTTGTATAGTATCATTTGAAGTAATTCCACGTACTGTATATCAGTTGACTATATTTGTAAGTAGTACAGGAGATATTATAAGTAGAATTTTGTAAACAATATAAATTTATTAAGGATGAGCTGTGTGTTTAATAGAAAACATTGTTAGTGTAAATTGTATAATATTGTATTATAGGAAAAATTTTCTTCTCTTGTTAATTTAATATTTAGTGCTTGACAATAATGTATTTTAGTGTACCATTTGCCACCGAGGTAGACACCTCATTTGCAAATAAAGAGATTTTGATTTGATTTGATATTATCACAAACTAATTTTATCCCTAATATTTCATCCCTTTCATCGGTAAACCATCCAAGCAGTCAAGATAATTATTATCCAATGCTATTAAAGTTTTATTTTATAAACTCGTCAGTAATGTAATGTAAAATCATCAATAACTGGGAAGAAATATTAACCTAATTACCGTATGTTTAAAAGAAATTGAAAAAAATGAATGTTTGTTACTGACATCTCGGAATACAGTCAACTGGTCAACTATACAGTAGATCTACACCGCGCTAGCTAGAGCTCCGGTTTGCGAGCTTTGCGCAAGCGCGGTAGTGTGTCGCAACCAACGAGCTAAACTGATAAATTGTTGCATGCTTCCTTGCTGCCTAACAGTATTGGCTGCTCTGGAATGGACAGATCACAGGTGCATTTATTTGTTTCAGATTTACGCGATTACTGTAGACATGTGTGCGTGAGAATTTAAGTTTTTAATTTGTGTTTTGGGTGTTTGCAGAAATAATTTGTTTTAATAGTGAACAATTACGGAAAGTCATTTATATCGCAAAACATTAACGTGTGAAGCATTTATAAGCGATTATGGGTAAATATAGAAACTATTCCGCGTGCTTCAAGCTAAGCGTAATTGCCTTCGCTGAACAGCACGGGAACAGAGCTGCAGAAAGAAAATTTTCTGTGAGTGAAAAGTTGGTGCGTGACTGGCGGAAAGTAAAAAACAAGCTAAAAAGCACAAACCCTTCTAGACGCGCGTTTAGACGTCCTAAAACAGGGAAGTTTCCTATAATTGACGAAGAAGTGTTTAGGTACGTCAGTGAAATACGTAACAATGGCTGCAGTGTATCATATGAAATGTTACAAATTAAGGACAGGAGGTAGCGCGCAAACACAACATACCGGTAACTCAGTTTAAGGCGACTCGTGGGTGGATTAAGGGGTTCATGCGACGACACAATCTGTCAGTGCGAAGGAGAACAACACTAAGCCAAAAGTTGCCTGCTGATTACACGGACAAGATTGTAAATTTTCACCGATTTGTCATACGTTTGCGCAAGGAAACTTCGTACTTGCTTTCTCAAATCGGTAATGCCGATCAGACTCCAATCTTTTTTGATATGCCTCGCAACAGCACTATTGTGCTAAAAGGATCACGGAGTGTATTAATGAAAACCAGCGGTAGTGAGAAGTTGCGATGCATGGCAATGCTAGCCTTTACAGCTGACGGGAGAAAGTTGCCGCCTTGCATCAATTTCAAGAGGAAAACGATGCCTAAGAATGTACAGTTTCCCTGTGGAATTCATGTACGAGTGCAACCAAAGGGTTGGATGGACGTAGAACTCATGCTGGACTGGGTTAAAACTGTGTGGAATAGAAGACCTGGTGCACTACTAAAACAACCAGCTCTGCTTGTTTTAGATAGTTTCCGAGGTCACCTCGTGAACGAAGTGAAGCAAATTCTCACTACAAATAAGACACGACAGATAGTCATTCCTGGTGGCCTAACATCTGCTTTGCAGCCACTAGACGTAGCCTATGTGTTAATAAACCCTTTAAAGACCACTTACGTCGATTTTACAACGAGTGGATGATGAGCGGCGATCAGCAATTGACGCCCGCCGGAAATATCAGGCGTCCACCCTTGGACTTGTTATGCTCGTGGGTGAAGAAGAGTCTAGTCTCCAAGGGCTTCAAAAGGACTGGGATTTCGAATGCACTAGACGGTTCCGAAGACGACGCAGTGTGGCAGGAAGACGAAGAATCTGATACTGGTATTAACAGAGGCGAGGACGGCACATCAGATAGCGAAACCTGCGATAGCGACACCGAGGATTTGGAATAAATTGCGTACCGGTAAGTCCGCATTTCACAACAAAGCGATAATTTTTTGCAAGTGTAATATTTTAACATTAATACTCAAATTAATGACAAATTAACTTAATACGTTCATTTTTATTTTCAGGTTGGAAAAACGTTCGCCGAATTGTTGGGAAAAATTATGAATTTTGTTTTAGACTATTTTAATTATTTTGATGTATAAACGCGAGTATTACATGCATCTTAAATTTGTATCAAATACAATTTAGTTATAAATACATTTTTTGAGTAATACAAATACTGGTATTAAATATTCATCGTATAATGGTCGCACCCTACAAATTTTTTCGAAAATTTTGGTATAAAAAGTGCGACGATTATGCCGTGAAATACGGTATTTCATATACCAGTACAGCTACCACTCTAGGTCTCTGGCAAATGCTCAATTACTTGATGACAATAGGTGATAGGAAACATCCTAATTTGCTAAGGACTTTTAAAAAAAAATCCTGAACTCCTAAATCGTGCTGCAAAACCTATTTTTGAGAGATCTTCCAAAATTATTGTTTGATACCTCTATGTCCATTTTATTCCTTTCTTTCAATGCATTAAACATTAAGTATTAGTTTTGATATGTCATATGAATGCTTGCAGAGAGCATGTAGGAGAATCTAATCAGTACTATTTCTAAAGCAAAATGACTGGTATTTCACAAATAAAACATAACATTCACATTGTGTCATGAAAGTTCTTAGCAAGGAAAGAGATACGGTAGCTACAGTACATACCTGGCAAGTTTGCTTAAAATGCTTGGTGATCTCTTCACGCTGACAGAACTTGGCGAACGTTCTACATTGTTCGTATCGGGCTCAGTCTTTTCAAACAATTGGTATCGTGACTTCACGTTAAGGGCACTCAACTCTTCTAGTCCCAAGTCTGGTTTGTCAGAAGCTGGGGATAACAGCAAAATATATAAAAATTCACATCAAATGATGCTAAGAAATGTTTACAGATATTTGTCTATACAAATCACCAACTTACAACATGAATTTATTCTCCTAAAAAGGTTCAAAGTTTTGCAGAGAACTTACAGTCAAGTAATTGGTTTAAGAAGTTTGTCCACCTAAGTTGCCCAAGAAATGTGAAACCCTACTACAATCTTGCAACCTCAAAACAGATCAATACATATTATGATACAGCTAAACATCTAAGCATTGCAAAAGTCATGAATAGAAAATAGATTATATTTTAGTTAACACTTCTGTTTCCATGCAATTTTCTCACTTTGATATTCAGTGTAAGACCTTCAACACTACACATGCATGCTTTAGTTCCTTGTAAATGCCATGTTGTAACCTGAATCCATTTCTGCAAGATTCTAAACGTACCACTTCCTTTGTCATTTCTGGTTTACATCAAGCCTTGCAAGGTCCATTTTCTCACAATTATCTTAATCAAATATCTGTAATGAAACTTAAAACCTTTATCCATCCCACTTTCGGTGAAGGATGAGAAGAAGGAAACAAAAGAGTGATAGCCCCATGTCAATTCTTCCCCAGATTTGCTGCCACATTATCAGAGCTGTCCAAGTCAATTACCGGTGTACAACTAATGTACGAAGCCGTGTTACCGTATTTACGCGATTTATCCCCGCACCCTAACTTTAGGTACCGGTAAGCTTATTTTGAAAAAAAAAAAAATTGCAAACTTTGACGCAAAAAAAAAAAAACGCATCGTAATTTCGTGCCTCAAATTTTTTTTAAATGTGCGGGTATTTACGCAAATAATACCCGCCACCGAATAAATAATGCCAACATTGACGCGAATAAAACCCGCACCCCAATTTCGTGCCCCAATTCTTTTTTAAAATGTGCGGGTGTTATTCGCGTAAATACGGTATTATATGTATCTTACAGACTGTGTGATACTGGTAATAACTTAAACATAAATGATTTGGTATTTGCCATTGGGATTTACAGCAACAAACTAGAGTTTGTCATTTGAATAGAGCATAATTTAATGCTGAGCATACACGGCATTCAAATTAAAATGCTACCGGCCACAGAGACCTCTAAGTGAGCAAATGCTCCCGGACAACACAGTGATCACCTGCCGCTGTGACACACAAATGTTTCCAGTCCCCTTTCTGTCCCTGGTTCAGCATCCAACCTGCTTTGGGATGGTACGATGGCCAACAAGGGAAGAATGTATATTTTTATGCGAAGTGTATTTTAAAATTTATTCCACACATCAAACACAAAGCGAACTTATTACAACATTTCCTGAAGCTAATCCACTCTCCAGAAGCGAGATTAAAAGATTGGCAAGGAATGATGACTGAACCTATGGATTCAAAGTTCATATTTCCAAAATTTAATAAGACACGAGAAAACAAAGTAACCACTGAAATCAGTGATGCACACTGCCGTATCTTGAGGTGTATCACATTCTAACTTAAGTTCAGTACATAGCATTAAAATTAAGTGATTGTTTGCTTCAGCCTTTATTTCCAATGTTTTCACAACTGCTATCAGCCATATTATTTATGTATTTATTAAGAAAACATGTTCTCCTCTTTCATTTTGAATTTTGTTTACAGTACACCAGTTGGTGGGTATTATTAATCGACTTGGACATCGCCTTTGAATGTTGACGAGAGAGTTGCTAGTGCATGTAATGAGAAAACAATATCGAAGATGATCGATCGCAATCAATACTGAAAAATAATAACTCGTGCAGCATGCTTATTCACTCATAATAATGGATGCATCAGTAACGGGGTTCTCACTGTAACCAAAGGATAATACACAGTTTAATACAGGAATTTTCAAGGGACAGAAAAAAAGAAAAGAAAAAAAAAAAAATGTCTTTACAATAGGGGTTCAAACAGACCCCCAATACATTACAGGAACTTAAACTCAACCTTTGATATAAGGTTGAAGAAATTTCTCCAGCAGAGCTCCAGTGTGTTTTTCGGAATGTGCTCAAACATTGTGAGATTTATTTAGGAGAATAAGGCTGCCCACTTCCAACACCTTGTGCAAGGTGAACATGTTGCTCATCTGTAGTACTGTATCAGCAGCAGCAGCAGCAGCAGCAGCAGCAGTGGCAAACCCTGTATTTAACTGTACAGGCAATTTTAAAGCACCATTTGGTACTCTATTAAATAAGCAAATGGTTTCACAAATACTTTTACAATTTTGATGGAAAAGTTCTTGTTAAATGAGGGCAGAAAAAGAAAGTATCCAACATCAGAAAGATCAACCATTCTTTGAAGGAAAACAGAACTTTTCTGTGATCAGAGAAAAGAGGAAATAGCATACGGCTTATGTGAAGGCTTTGCTATCCTTAAATCAGAAGTACAGTATGCAATGAATACTGCAAAAAATAAGAAATTACCTGGCCTTGATAACATTCCTGCAGAAGTCCTGAAGCTTATCAACGAAGACAACATCATACTTCTGCTAAAGTTATTCAATACTCGAGGCATCCCTTCAGACTGACTGAAATCTGTGTTCATCACATTACCAATATAGCAGAGGGCAAGGGGATGTAGAGACTATATTTGATCGACCTTAATATGTAAACAGGATTTTTGTTCCTGAACATCAATAGTTGGTAGGTCTGGCCCTGCACTTCTGCCATGCTTAGGCGGGACAGTTAGGAGTGGAGAGAGCGTGCTGCTACATATTTCCCACTGTTTCGTCAGTAACGTTCACGATGTCGGAGCAACAGGTGCACCCCTCCACTGCGCAACGCATAATTATAAAATTTCTTGCTCATGAGGTAGTTACAGTGGCGGAAATTTGACAAGGATTGGCTGCATAGTTCGGTGATCAAACATTGTCAAGGACGCGTGTTTGCCTAGCATAAAAAATTCAAGGAAGGACGAGAACATGTGGAAAATCTGCAACATGATCGCCGTTCTTGGACCAGCATTACAGACAAAAACATTTGTGCAGTTAAAGACATTATTGACGGCGATCGATGGGCAAGAATATCGGAAATTGCAGAACACGTCAAAATCACTTATGGGAGCTGTCAAGCAATCATCACAAATGACTACAGTTCCGTAAAGTGTGTTCCAGATGGGTCCCTCGCCTTTTGACAAAAATATCTGAAATTGAGATGTTTGGAGTCTGCCAGAGTTTGCAGATTTTTTTTTGCTAGTTGCATAACGTCGCACCGACACAGATGGGTCTTATGGCGACAATGGGGACAGGAAAGGGCTAAGAGTGGGAAGGAAGCGGCCGTGGCCTTAATTAAGGTACAGCCCCAGCATTTGCCTGGTGTGAAAATGGGAAACCACAGAAAACCATTTTCAGGGCTGCCGACAGTGGGGTTCGAACCTACTATTTCCCAAATACTGGATGCTGGCCACACTTAAGCGACTACAGCCATCGAGCTCGGTAAAGGTTTGCGGAAGAAGGTGATTCATTTCCGAGTAGGATCATCACCTGCGACGATACATGGGTCCACCACTACACTCCTGAATCTAAACAAGTCAGTAAGGAGTGGCGGAGGAAAGGGGAGGCAACAACAGTGAAAGCCAAGACTCGACTGTCAGCTGGCAAAGTTCTTGCAACTGGTTTTTTTTTTCGATCGGCGAGGCATTCTGCTGATTGATTTTTTTTGCATGAGTGATGCACAATCGATGCTGCTTACTACTGCGAGCTGTTGAACAAGGCAAGGGTTGCATATCGCCGCAAAAGACGAGATCAACCAATTCGACAGGTCATCCTCCTCCACGACAATGCACGGCCCCATACTGCAGCTCTAACTCTCTCCAAGCTACAGGAAATGCACTGGACTACACTTGATCATCCTCCTTACAGCCCGGACTTATCACCCTGCGATTTCCATTTGTTCAGACCGCTTAAAGAAGCTCTAGGAGGGCAACGATTTGAAGATGACGAGAGTGTGGAAGACTGTGCGCAACTGGCTGGTGACACAACCCTATTCTTTTTACGATGAGGGCATCAAAAAGCTGTGCATATGCTGGGACAAATGCATTTCCAAAGCAGGAAACTATGTGGAAAAATAAATTGTAATTGCATTGTGTCTTTCGATAAATTAAAAAAATAAAATCCTGTTAATATTTGATCCCTCCTCGTAATCAGTCTCAAGTCATTCTCTGTAAGTATTTGTAAGGATAATCCACAATAGGATCAGGAGGAAATGCGAACAAGTTCGGGATGAATCAGAGTTCGGTTTCAGGAATTCCTTTCGTACAAGGGAAGCACTGCATACTTTGAATATTCTGGTCCAAAACTGCCTGGAGCAACAAGGGGTGTTTCCTTGTATCACAGATTATGAAAAAGCATTTGGTAGAGTTCAACATTCAAAACTAATCCAAGAGCTAAAAAAGAGTAAGAGATGACAGCAACGACATCATGATAATAGAAAATCTTCATTGGAAACAGGCAGCTACTGTCCATATCTGCAACAAATCAACTGCTGAGGTAGCTATTATCCTATGTGGAGTAAGGCAACAATGTGTTTTATTTTTATCACCATTATTATTCAATCTGTATTCAGACCAAATATTACAAAAATAAATTCATGGAGCGAGAGCGAGAGAGAGAGAGAGAGAAAAAAAACTTTGAACACCTGTGAACAGCAATGGCAAAATTCACAACATTTAGCCCCTCAGCGTCGCAGCCATTTAAATAGCTTCCTACTCCGCGGCCGGATGAGATTTCAACTACGCGCGACTGAAATGCATCGATTCACTTAAAGCGTTACTACAAGTATAAGAGTAGCCCGATTTTCACGAAATTTGGAATTCCTTATGACAGAACTATGTATATACAGATAATTACATAATTGTTCCACATTTCCACAGTAATTTAGTTCCGTGTGATAGAGTTCGAAGCACTCTTTGAGACAGGGACTCAAGTCATACTCCTGGCAGCAGTACACTGACGTCTTCTTTTCGCCGTGTTTTGAACACAGGATACAGTGTCTCTGAGGTTTGGATTTCCAACTCTTGGGTGCTAATTTCATGATAAAATGTCTTTCCTGCAACCTTGGAACTGTATTATCTGATGCGCGCCGGCCTTGAATATTTCGTTCCTCTCCCTCCCGAGCATATTTTGTAAACAAACCTTTCATCAGCTGAACCCGATAAGGTAATTGCTCAATATTTGTCTCTGCGACCTCTGTGAGTATTATTAGAGAATTTAGCAATCAGAATTCACCGTTGAAAACTTCTCTTTGAGCTGTATAATTATCTATAGTCTCTTACACGAAATTTCCAAGTACTGTTTCCTCCTCATCGTCACTCTCATCATTTACCACTGCTACATCATCTATTTCATTATCACTGCTGCTTATACTGTCACTACTACTTCCGATTAAACTTTTATCTGAATTATACAATATTTCAAGCACGTTACTGTCAGTCATACCTCGGCTGAGCGCGGCGCGTCACACGGACTGGTGAAGCTGCTGCGACACCGAAAGCAACAGGACGAAACTGAATGAGGGGAATAACATTTATGACGAAACAAACCAACTCGATACATATTTCAGATAAAAGATCGAGACAACGTCTTTCAAACGAGATATATACCATGAACAACTGGTTCTCGTATCGTATGACAGAAAGCAGCACTAACTATTGCCTACACAGAGCGCTCGTGGAGAGTTACGAAAATATTACAAGCTGAGAAATAAAGACAAATATAATAAATAAACCGCACTCCCAATGTACAAATGGAGCAAAGAACATCACACGAAAAGACAAACTTCTCAGATCATCATTTCTTTATTTTATTCTGTGGGAACGAATGAAGCAAACTGACTTCAAAAAAGCAAGAGATTAGTGCTCAGACTTATTTGACAAATAATTATCCTTGCAAAAACAACTACATTATAACGATTTTTCAATTCTTATTTACAACACTGATAAACCCGAAAATGTCTTCTTGGAAACAAAACAATTTGCATATCAATAACTCTAAAACTCTTCGAGCTAAAGCCGTAAATGTGAAACCATGTATGGGTCTATACCACGTATAGAGGTCGGCGGCTACGGAAGAAAAGAGGGTCTATACCACGTATAGAGGTCGGCGCTGAGGGGTTAAATCTCTCCCTTTGTACTGACAATATAAATCTAAAACTAAAGCAGTAAGTGATCAAAGCTTATACATGGTATGGTCTGCTCTGTTATACAGTGAAGAAACATGGACTCTCAAGAACACCTCAGTTAAATATGTAGAAGCCTTTGAAAGGAGGACAAATTGAAGATATGAGTGGAAATAGTAAATAATGACCACATTTTGTGAAATTTAGTTTTTGATGCGTAATTGTAGTCATGTTCACCCTCTATCGATCTGGTGTAACAAGATTGTATAAATAGTACCAATTCCACTCACAAGATGGACTTTAAGATTGTAGTGTTCCTCATTGAGTGCAAGATCTAGATAATAATAACTGGAATTATCTACTTCTTGCCAGACGATCAAGTGCAAGAAGGAGTAGGTCTTTTAACTTGAAGATTGGTATGATATAATGTCACCAGCTTCAAAGAAATTTAGTATAGTGAGGGTAAACCAGGAAATTATACTTTATTTTAAAGGGCACTTTCGCCGGGTTGAGTGACTGAGACGGTTGAGATGCTAGCCTTCTGAACCCAACTTGGCAGGTTCAATCCTGGCTCAGTCCGCAAAAGCGTCCGCCTCATGTAAGTAGATTCACTGCCACGTACCAGAACTCCTGCGAGACCAAATTCCGGCACCTTCACATCTCCAAAAACTGTAAAAAGTAGTTCGTGGGATGTAAAGCCAGCATTTAAGAAGGTAATAAAAAATGCAACTGAATCATTTCCAGCCTGTAGATATTGTAAATTCACTTATGAAGGGAGACAAGTATGTTTCTATTGGTCAGAACACTCTTGTTCAAACTAAATTTTGTTGAAGTCAAAACAGATCCCTGTACTAGATGCACCAAAGTTATATCATAATTCAATGTCACTGGAAGTACAATGATGTGAAGATATGATGTATTTGGCATACTAGTATATTCCTCCAGTACATTTGCAAAGGTACATGGATCTAAAATGCAAAAGCACGAGTGGAGGTTCTGGATGTTAAAGCGATTCATTAATATGAAATTTAAAGTGTTGAAAAAGAAAAATGTTTTTTTTTGAAAGGATACGATTAAATTTATGTTCTGACCTTTCAAAATAATTTAGATGCTGTTATACAATTATCTTTACGCATGAATCACCAACATTCATAACTTTAAAATATTCAAGTACTTCAGGCTTTTTCAAATCATTATATTACCAGCATATTAACGTCATATGCTAATTTACAGTAGAAAGTAAAATTAACACACTTTATAAAATAATTTATCACATATGTAATGAATGTTAGATTTCATACTGATAAAAGCAATAGTAAAAATCTTATTGAAGTTCCTAGGAGATGAATTCATTTAGTTTCATTCTGTCTCATTTGTCCAGAGTATTACCGATCATGAATGACTCGAACTTTTAATAACGGTGTAGTTGCAGTAACCTCGAAGCCTTCTATGTAAATACAAAAGGAAAAATAGTAATTATTTAGAAGCAAGTTCTTGCCAATTTCAAGGTTTTGGTATATTCATTATATTGCAGAGAATTTACTGCCATCATATTACAACTCTTTACAGAGTTTCTTTTTAAAAAAATATTATTATGAGTCAGTATTCATATTCAAATAGCACTCTGTGATGTTGAATTGCACCAGGAAACTACTTCTGTAAACAATACTTTTTTTACAACTAAATTCAGTTGTTTGTAGCTTTTAACAACAGTATGCTACTCAGTATTTTTGTATGCGTATTTTCCAGACATTACAAAGTCATAGATCATTAAACAAACAGCTATCCTCAAAATATTTATGAACAGAATAACCGTTTTCTCCCTCGGAGAGAACCGGGGCGGGTATCTGAATGTAATAAATATGAAAAAGGTCTAAGTAATTCAGGTACCAGTAATAGGAAAAGTGTGCATATTTTTTAATACCTGATAAACACTTCTATAGAAAAGATTTACATGTGGTCCAAGGAATGTGCCCACAATTGGCTCATTGCCCCTGCTAATTGTTAACTCTTCAGGATGACTGTTGCAAGGCACAGCATAAGAAAATGATGGAATATACAGTGAAACCTCGTTAGTGTGTTCCTCATTAACATGTTTTCCTGCTTAGCACATCGTAAATTTGAAGTCCCGATTCTCATCATATTAAATCTATATAAAAATACCTCACTTACAGAGTCACGAATTTACGCTATTACCGCTTAGTACGATCACATTTTTCCTAGTCCTAAAAATTTTATTTATCATCCCTTGTGAAACAAACGTGATTTCCAACTCGGGTAAGATCTGTCACCACAGTTCCGTGAGAACTTCACAGGATAAGTTGCACGTTCGGGGAGCAAGCTGTTAGCCTCAGCAATGTTCAATTTTGATTGCGGTTAGCAGCAAGTTTGCTGAATAACACAGTTGAGTCTATTTGTGCTTGTATTTCACATTCCATTCAGAAGTTAGAAATTTATTTTGTGCTGAGTGGTACAGTGAAGTGTAGCGAATGTTTGTTGTGTGATACGGTACCCTATAACAGGATTAGGAACATATAAGCATGCATATCGCATCACAAATTTTAGTTATTACTGCTTACTACGAGTACGATTACATTTTTCCTAGCCCTGAAAATGTTATTTGTCATCCCTTGTGAAAGACACATGATTTACAACTTGGGTAAGAGCCGTCGCCACAGTTGAGCGATTACGGAAAAAGGGAGCCTATTTGTGCTTGTATTCCATTCAAAAGTTAGACATTTATTTTGTGTTGAGTGGTACAGTGAAGCTTTTTCGCATGATACTGTAGCCTATATCTGGCTTAGGAACATAATCGTGTGAAATTGACTAGCGTGGTGCATATTTGTCTTGTGAGAGCCTAGGTATGGATACGGAAGAAGTGAAATTCCTTTCTAATGAAGACAACATTAAAATCTTTCAGAAAGTGGACTGACATCCGCATCTTTAAGCGTGCAGAGGTCACGAATGTTGAACTCGCACCTTCGAATTTCGACTTGATGTTTTTCAAAATGGTGGCCAAAGTCACTTTGTTTTGTCGCAGTTGCACATGGCCGAATATAACCTCCAATTCATTGTTGAAGAGTGTGACCAGAAAATATAATTTTATAACCTACTGCTCCGAAATAAAAGGTCTCTACTAACATTTGTTTTAGAAAGATTGTGATCTGCAAGAATATTTTGATATTTTTATTGGTCCCTGTGCATATGTTTTCATATTTGTTGTTTGGTGTTTTTCATACGGTTCAGTGCACTTGTTATTTTATAAGCCCCAGCAGAAAAGGTTTTGATAATTGTTCTCCCGTGTTTTTCACACCTTTTAATACTTTCCTCCCATATTGAGAAATGGTAGATATAGTTTTCACTGCACCCGCAGATACACAAAGTAAAATGCTTTCATGTTGGAAAAAAACTATCTGGTGTTTCCATATCCCTGTTGGATAGTTTTTATTTCTATATTCGGTAGTACGTTTTCTCGCTTAACACATTAATTTTTGTTGTCCTCTGAAGAAACGTCTTAACAAGGTTTTACTGTATTATCATAACAACCTAATTTTTAAAAGCAGGAAACAGTATCAGCTATCAGCAACAGCAATATGTTTAAACAGACATCCAAATGATCAGGTTTCAAAAATCATCACGCTAAGGATTTCCAGAAACTCCAACAATATACTGTAATAATACACACGTCCGTAAGTTCAAGTAAAAATGTTAGTATGAGTTATACACACTGAACAATAAATAATACTCAGAATATGGTAATAAACACATATGTGGAGGGAAGAGTTAAATAATTTAAAGGATTTACAGTCATCTAATGCTTTTGTAGAAGTAATGATGGTTAATTCATGGTTTGTTACAAACATTTCAAGAGGCAATAAAACATAAAACGTTGCCCAATCTTCAGGTAAGTTCTCAACATTACAAAGCAACCAACACAAAACACACACATTGACATCTCCTACCTCGAACCACTTCAGGAGGCAATTCAACTGGTTGATTTTCACAGATGATCATTTTAGGCCTCCTTAAACGTGCTACAAAAAATTCAGTTTTATTAGGTAGACCTTATTCGTTCATAAAAAATTGATTAAATATATTCATTATTTCTGGTGAAAGAGATATTAGATGGGAACCAGGGAGGTTTGAGATAGCTGAACAATGATACTAATAGACCTAGTTTCTTACATTCTATTACTATAGAAAATAATGTCCCCAAACATCTCATAAAATCAGAAAGTACAGTAATCTTGGTGAATTCATTCATTAAAATCTCTAGATCTAAAGCTTAATACAAAGGACACTATACCCGGTTAGTCTAGCTGTTTTGTGTTGTCTCAGTTAACAATGACGGGAGGATTACGGTACATTCTGAACTTTTGTACTAGTGTTACAACCTCAACTTAGACATTAATGATGGAAGTACCTCTTTAAATACCTCTTGTGCCATGGACAAAGAGTAAAAGTCAAAAGTAGCTGCATTTCAGGACATAAGTTTGAAGTTTAGGAAACAGAGACAGTATTAATTGTAGAGGAATTGAAATGAATGGGTGAACATCATATTACAGAAAATTGTATTTTAATTCTTTAATAATAATTTTCTTCTGCTAATTGTTGAAAATTAAATGAGTAACTTGTACTATGAGGACCTGATATAACATGGCATACTCTTACTCACTGGCATGAAAGATATCTTATTTTGACATTTTACCCCTTCACCAGCAATCTCAATGGCAATTAAATTACAGCACGACAACTAGCAGACAGAATATCTTAACTTCCCATTTTTAATTAAATAAAAGGTTGAAACTGTTAGAGATTGAAATAAATATGGGGATAATGATCTTATATTTCCTCTTAAAATAATAATTTTGCTGATCTCAGAGGAGCAGTCAGTAAATACTTGTTATTCTGTTCCCAACATAGTAGATTCGATCCCTGCTAAAATCACTGGCATGCAAGGATGTGCAAATCTAATACCCATGACACTGTTTTCGTTACATTAAAGAACTCCTGTGAAATAATATTCTAACAATCCAGAGCTGTATAATAAAATTCTTCCGGGCTGTTATGCCGTGGTCCACTCCTCTCGCTTCTCCCAGACGTTTCGACTACTGCTGCGGTCGCAGTCGCCAGCGGGATACAGGAGAGCGTATCTACATGACGCCACAGAAGATGACTACCGCAGCAGTAGTCGAAACGTCTGGGAGAAGCGAGAGGAGTGGACCACGGCATAACAGCCCGGAAGAATTTTATTATATTGACACCGGCTGTGAAAGCCTTCATACTTTAATCCAGAGCTGATTAAAATTTACAGCAATGGAATACAATGTTAAAAATAAACACCATTGCCATCCAAAACAAGTATGAATTATAAAAGACAGAGTAATATATGGTATTGCTCCTAATATAAGGCAGTAGTTTTTCATAGAAAGAGAAAAGACCTAGATATAATACGATCTTACATACAACATGACCTCAATATTCTATTGGTGTTCTACAAGAAGTATAAATACACTGTATGATCAAAAGTATCCGGACACCCCCAAAAACGTGCGTTTTTCATCTTAGGTGCATTATGCTGCCACTTACTGCCAGGTACTCCACATCAGCGACCTCAGTAGTCATTAGACATCGTGAGAGAGCAGAACGAGGCGCTCCGCGGAACTCACGGACTTTGAACGAGATCAGGTGATTGGATGTCACATATGTCAGAAGTCTGTACATGAGATTTCCACACTTCTAAACATACCTAGGTCCACTGTTTCTGATGTGATAGTGAAGTGGAAATGTGAAGGGACACGTACAGCACGAAAGCGTTCTGTTGACTGACAGAGACCATCTAGCAAACCATAATGGCAACAATGATGCACTCAGGAAGACAATTTTACACTCGCCAGTGAATGGTAGTGAAATTGGACACTTCTTTCTGGAAACTTAATTCTTCAGTGCAATATTTGCACAACAGTTCAAATTTTCTTGTTAATGCCACCATCATCATATCAACCCCTACACCAATACCTGGATTTACGTACTCCTGTTTAATCTCATCTAAAGTCTAAAAGTCACACCAGCCTCTGAATGGTCGAAGTAAATTTTCTACAATGAATACTTTTCCTTTAACTTTATACTGTAGCACACACCTAAAAGCAGGTACAGTCAAAACCAGTTATAATGACTCCAAAGGGACGAACAATTAATGGTTCTTACAGGCGATAGTTGCACAAACTGTTTATCTTGTCACAGGTGTAGAATGTGTTGGAAAGTGGAAAGTGTTTATTGAAGACTTTATTTGTATACCTTCCGTAGTACCTACTGTATGATCTGAAGTGTGGTGAGATGTTTTAATTGTAACGACCTAACCTGTTCAGTGTAATATTGGTAACATATTGTATTTGTAAATAGTAGATTTCAGATCTATATTTACTGGAAGTGTCCAGAAAAGTTGTGACGCGAATTTTTGAACAGGGTGTGTTGCCTTTTGTTGGTTATATATTCTAGAAAGTATGTTCTGACTATTCTGGAAATGGAAGATTCGGGATCGTGTGTATTCGAGAAAGTATGTTAAAGTTCGCGACTGATTCGTGATTGTGATTGGTGAATCTGGGTGGCGATAGGCGGACTCGTGCATTCTGATTGGCTATTCCAAGGCCAGGGTTTCCCTTATAAAGAGTGCGAGGCAGCTTTTCGTGGTCTGTCTGTGGTCTGTCAGCAGTTTATCTGGTTGTTCGAAGTTTCAACGTCGTCTCGCTACCAGGATGGGCCACCTTGTGGGTAAGCACTCTTGATTTCCATTCCAGCTTAAATTTCCTGTAATGTTCGCTTGCCTTTTCATATAGGAGTCTACCCTAACCTCACCTAGATTCGCCACTTAATTATTTACGATGCCTCAGCTTTTCAGCTGGGCTTGCCTGTTTGTTTTCGAGGCATTCCCCGTTTCTTGTTTCGCTAAATATGTAAATTGTAGTTTACCTTGGGGTTTTGCCTCTGGTAATTCCGTGTCATTTGGTGTACGCCAGAGTTTTTGAAAAGTACGTTTAACTTCACTGTAAATTATAATAGGGTATTATGTTTCTTCTTACTTACTAAATTGCATTGTACAACTGGATTTGTAACTAGATGTATAGTTCGTTTGAATCTTTGAACTTGTAGGAAGCTATTGTCAAAGAACGTGTATTAATAATTGGTGTGTGTCAGCCGAACATGTAGGTTGTAGTTTATTATCGTTATGTGTCGGTACCTTCCGCATGGCAGAATTTGTTCGGAATTTTTTTGTAAAATCCATTTGTAAATAATATTTTGAAAATTAAGGATCACTGTTGATTATTTCTGAATCTGCGACCTAAGCCATATCCATGCCTTTGGTAGGTTCCCAGCCTCTTTCCACCTTCCTAGTTTATTGTCATCTAGTTGGCCCTACTGATATTTACTAAAGTTTTTATTGGCGGAGATCCGCGTAGTTTCAGCTGATGTTTCACTGAGTGTGTAGTGGTTTCTGGTATTGTGTAGTTGCTCTTACTTTCCTCCCTTTATTGTGTTTAGTGTTTTGTTTAGTGTAACCACTGTAGTAGCGGTTACATATCTCATTGCTTAAAATGGCATATCTAAGTTTTAGGCTGCATACTTAACAGGATAAGTTAAAACTTCAAAAAACTTAAGTGAAATAAGTACTGTATTTTCAATACAGTATTTGTGGAATGGGACAGAGGAATTATTATTCTAATCCCACTCTGCCACAAATCGGGCAGTTTCAACCGAACACACTCGCGCAACCACCTCAAAACACTTGGACAGAAGACTTGGTTCACCGTTTGATGCTCAGGGACGTACTGAGAGTGATGCCAGGAACGTTGAAAAATCAGATCGATATTGTCTTTGCGGCTGATCTGACTTGCTGGGCCTGTTTCGAGCGAGGAGAGTTGTGTGCCGTCAACTGTGACAACTGTTGCTTTGTCTTAGGGTCGTACCTATAATACCACGATTCATCCCCAGTAATGATTTTGTCGAAATATTCTCGACCGATTCCAAGTGGTCCAATACGCCACGACAAGCAGCAAGCAACACGAGCCACTTTATAATGAGGAGTCAGAATTCATTTCATTTGGAAGTCTTCGGCTACAATGTCTTGCACTGAGCACAACGAAAGACCAGATAGTGTTCAGCAAGTTCATCAATAGTACACCTATTTTCCTCATACACAAGCATGCAAATTTTCCCCACATTTTCAACAATTCTTGACGCGGAAGCCAGACCCGGGCGTTGAACATGTTCAATCGACTTGTCACCATGTTTGAATCGTGAATAGCACTCCACACACGAGTTCTTTTCAAGTACTCTTATTTATAACCAGCAGATCATTTGTCAACCGTGTCATGACACACTTTTACTAAGCAGAGAACAACATTTCAACGCTTCACACTCTTCTTGAATATCAGCCATTTCACGAAATCACAAGGAACGAAGACGTTGAAAAATATGTTGCAAGTAAACTGTCATAGGGGTTCGCTAAAACCATCTCAAGCCACGCCGTTTGGCATATCGACTCAGAAGGGGTTGCTTAGCACCCACCTAGAGGGAGAAGCCTGAACTACAAGAGCGACGTGCAGCAACTTATGTCCAGTTATTTTTGGGTCCCACTTCATACATATATATATATACCTCCACAGAAACACACAAATGTGAATATATCCCTCCATATAGAGTTGACTTCAGGAAGGTCATCCAGCCATAAAACTGTTTCCCTCAGATTTAAAACAAGAACAACTTGATATGTAGTGGCAATGGCTAATGGTAAATACCCCTCACCTGGATAGGTGAGCTGGTATCCCTCTCTAAAATGGTTTTATAAGAATGCGTATTCCCTTTCCAACCCTTACCCTTCTAGATATTCACATTAGTACTAACACCTCAGTAACACATTGTCCAATTCCACACATTCGACATAGGGCTGATGACTAAAATGCCTCAAAGATCCAAATAAAACTGTTGATTTGTTGAAGTTCTGTAACACAGTTCCCCATGGAAAATAAAACGAAGATTTTCTTAGACAAAATTGTTGACTATGAAGATGGCTATTAACAGTAAGTATAGCAGAGTATTTCAAAATTAATATGTGAACTAACTTCGTGCGAGTTAGAGAATGAGTAGACCTCAATTCATCTTTTAAACAAGAAAAATGTTTATCTAGGTCTACTTCCCACTCGCCATCACCACCTAAAATTACACAGAGTGATTTACTAAGCAGCACCTTATATTACAGAATTATACTTACGCATTTCGTTCTCATCCTCAGGTACTGCTTTTGGTTTAAATAGTTCCTTGAAGTGAGGCATGCAGTATAAAACTCCTTCATTGCTGCTATAGTTGTCCACACTAAAATAGAAAAATTTCAATTAAAGCAATTCCAATATCTATATAACATTTTAAATAAATACATACATACATACATACATACATACAATTACGGCTTTCAGCGTTAAGTCTGCAAGCCTCTGAGAATTTATTAAACGCCGCCACAATCCTCCATTAGTAAATAGCTTTGCGGCCTCATTTAGTTCCATAACTCTTATCTTTAAATTGTTAGGAACTGAGTTTAGCCATCGCCATCTTGGTCTTTCTCTACCTTTCTTACTCAGAGACCTCCAACCTACTATACAGACATCTGGTCAGAAAATATTAGAGTTTTTACTCATGGACAAGAGGCTGAGCCTTGCAACATTGCAAACCAGAACATACAAGATAACGTGTCCATTTGTACCTTCCATTTTACTTTGTCATGAACTTCGAGCAATATTTTAATGCATATTCCATAATTTTAATCTTAATGTCAATTTAATTCAAGGTGTTTTACTGGAGATGAGCCCTATTGAGCCCTTATTGAAGTGCTCATTTAATTAATCAGTCATTTATTCAAAGGTACAGAGAATATTCCATTTTTATTAAGTGCTAGTAACTGACAGGAAACATCTACATTCAGCAGCACATGTCGCAATTTCTGCAGGGAGCTTGGAGCTCTGATTTGTTTGCTCACCAGCTAAGTTTGGAAGGCGGAATTTTGACATGACGCACACAAAGCCGAACAAGGGAACAATAGAATTCCAACGGACAACATTTCGGATGCCCGGGCGAGAGGCTAGGGTAGCTTATAAGAAATGTTTGATGTAAGCATCAGGTACGTGATGCGTCGAGCCAATGAAAGGATAGAGCCACCGGCGATATGGCGAGGCATTGGTCTAGAAGAGATGTGGCCCCAATCGAGGATACGACGGCGTCTTCGAGGACGAGTTAATAAAAACGATGACCGCGACAGTTAGTTACCCCTATTATTCAGCGATATTCTGTGCAGGTAACATCGTAAGAAGAAGTTTTTATTTACGCAAGTGATCGCATGGGGACTCATAAGATTTTGTTGGAAGATGCTCAGTCTACATTTGATATACTCAACTTTTCTTATACTGGGAAAATGGCTTTTAACTTACGACTACCAAAGGGAGAGAACAGTTCCATTTAATCATTTCAAAGTGCATAGTAGCCTGCCTGTGTGAATCGTTTTCCGAGGGCATAAACTTTACCATTTTCAGTTCAGCTGTGTAAAATATGGGAAATATTTGACCTAGTTACAAGTGTAGATAAGAGAAGCGTTTCCGCGACTGAATGGGAACTGGTTTCACGGTTGGTGGAATTTACACCCCCGCCCCCGGCTGTAGTATTCTAGTAACTGGCTGGTTGATCTCGACCTAATTTCTACATCGTTAATGAGGGGATGTTTTAGACGACATCCAGAAGCAGAAGCAGCAATGGAAATACATCACCTTTCTACCCCTCGATGGAGACAAAAGGACTGATCATCATCATCAAAATGGCGGACTAAGAAGCAAGATGGGGTCGGCTGTCTCCCGAGGACGAGCGGCCATTAGTCAACATTGCAGACGAGTACAGTGTTTTAATGTAATTATGTGAGTGTGAACGTGTTTAATGTTGCAAAGGGGGATAGGTTAGTTTGGTATTTAACTTCTGTAGATGTAGCTTTGTTTGGTAGGACTATGGCCTATTTAAAGTAAATGATAGGAAGCTTGTTAATGTAAATATAAATTGTAACATAAATGTGGACCGTTTGCATGAGGTCGCAGCTTGCTTTCTTACATTTTATTCTGATTTATTAAGCTGAGTGGTTAGCGGCATTTATTTACGAGTCAGTTTCTTATTTTAGCCTGATATATTTTGATTTGTTTGCTTTGATGTTTGAGACGCAGTGTACGTCTCGGGGCTTAATTGTAATTGTAAATAAGGATTCAAATTAAAGACAAGAAGGACTAGATTAATGTATTATTAATGGGAGCTCAAAGTGTACCGAAACATGCCGTCATGTTTTCTGGGATTTATTGCATGATGAGTGAATGAGAGTGTGTAAGACAGTGGAGTGTGGATCCACGAAGTTGTCAGCGTCATCTTCACGACTATTTTGTATATCTAGGTGGTAAATTAATTATTGATTCACGAGTTCCACGAACGCAGTTTAGTATTTCGAGTTCCGTATATTAGAATAATATTTCTGTAAAATGTATCATTATTATTATTATTATTATTATTATTATTATTATTATTATTATTATTATTATTATTATTATCATCATCATCATCATCTAATGAGTTTCTTGCAATGTAGTGTTGAGATATTTCAGTAACTTCCGATGTTCAGACATGACCGATTGTCAATGTGGCAAGTTCTTAGTTTCAGTTCATCGTATTTATTACAGAGTTGGCCACTTTATTATTCTTGTTTATTTTGTGCGCTAGTGCTTTATTTGTGACCAGCGCGGTCGTTTCTTCAGTTTTACGCGACTTTAGGACATGAGATATTATATGTGTGATTTTGAGTAAGAGGACGCGTTCCTCATCAGAAAGGCCTGCATTTTCTTGAGTGGGTGACTTGCCTCGGGTAGACTATTGAGCAGCATGTGTAAAGGGTTGGACCCTGTGGTTTGGGTTTTCCTGCTTTATTTTGGGAGACGGGGATCTCCACTTTGATCATTCCGCCGTGTGTTGGCGAGGGTGATACGTTTGTCTACCGAGGAGAGTTTCATTTGAGCGGCCTATACTTCGTGATTTTATAGTTCTGTCCATGTTTCTACGGTCGTGGCAGTTGACGAGAGTTTTTTTTATTGCGACGTTTGTTTTGGATTTTCTTTTACGATAGAACCGCGCTGAGGAATATTTTGTGTCATGTCATCTCTTCCGGGATACTACGTCGAATTAGGTATTGAAAGGTAAAGCCTACTCTGTCTTTTCCTTTTATTGTCTTTGTGTCCTGTAATTATTTTTCAGGAACCTGTGTTGAATAGGAAGTGTTGCTTAACGTCTTATTATGTTTCCTTTCATTTTCGTTGAGGCTTTAAGTGGATACGAGTTGCGTGAATGCCGCATGCTTTCCTTGGTGAACCCTGGAAAATATGATATCATCTTTTTGTTTCTTTGAATGTATATATTGCCTTTTATATGATTTTGATTTGTGTGGTTCCAATCTTAGCCTACAAGGAATACAAAAGCCTGCCCAATAGCCAGTCATAGCTGTCCGCCCTGTGGATGCCATATTTGCCACTAGAGGCGCTGCAATTCAACCTCACATGAACACCTCGGTTGGCGGTATTTCTACACGTTGGATGCTTACTGGTGACGTCTACTGCGAAAGTTGAATGTTAATACTGATAGAAGTAATGAAACTCAATAATGATTTTGTTTTGTCCGAATCCTTGGCTGAATGGTGCGCGTTGTGGCCTTCGGTTCAGAAGGTCCCGGATTCAATTGCCGGCCGGATGGGTGATTATAATCATGTCTAATTAATTCTTCTGGCTCAGGGACTGGTGTTTGTGTTTGTTCCAACACTTTTCCTTTCATATTCAGAAAACACACTGCACTTCCAATCACCACAGGAACTTGATATTACTACACCTCGGATTTTTAGGTGCTAAAATGTTATATTAGCTGCCTAAAACAGGCTCTCAAATAGGCTCTACAATATTTTTAGGCAGCTGCAGTTTTACGTACCTTAATATGCATTATTTAAAATACCATGTTGATTTTGCTAAATTGATTATAATTCGTTATGGCGAAATATAAAACAAGTTTCACTCACCTCTTTGCTGCAAACTTCACAGAATATTATTTTACCATCCGATGTGAAATGGGTAAACTCTTGTAAATTGAGGATGACTTGGAACCTGACACTTTCGGCTTAATTCACACACTGACCAAACGGGAAAAGGGTATTGTTAAAATACGTCAATTATATTACACTGGTGTACTGCTGCGTACCGTTTTGTAAACAAGGCTCTACAAATAAAGTTCCTGGAACTAGTTTCCATGAACTCCCTTGCCAAGAGACAACTAGGGAATTATGGATTAAAACAATAAGCAGATAAGGTATGGTACAGTAAATACGCAGACCTTGTGACGGCAAAAATTAGGTTAATTATTATTATTATCATTATTATTATTATTATTATTATTATTATTATTATTATTATTATTATTCCTGTTCTGATAATACTTTCCTTATTCTGTTATGTAGGTGGTACCTAGTGACCGCTCCGTCGAGTGCTGCAATGGCACATATAGGAGGGTATTTGGTAAGAGTTGCCGAAGACCACACGTCATGTGAAGAGTGTGTTGATGAAATTAGTAGTATCCAGAGTCCATCTCCACTAATGTCATTAATAAAAATCCAAGGCAGAGTTGGTATCACGTCTCAGGTATCCAAAGCCAGGTTTTGTTTCACTGCTGACGAAACTGGGGCAAGTAAGGGACGAAATGTTATCGGTAACGCTCGGCAGTCCAAAAATAGCACAAACATTAACCAAAATACCGTTGCCACGTGTTGCTAAAAATCCTATTCTACAGTGTGGGAAAAGTGATCATCCTGAGGAACTAAGCAGGATAATACTGCAGAAGTTTCTGCGCCCCTCTGTCACTAACTACGCTAATGGCATGACAGATGAGTATCGCCAAGAAAACTTCTCGAGAAGAAAAACAATTTATGACAAGGAAATATCAAGGAAAATGGTTAAAGTCGTTTCTTTTCACTGAAGATCTACGGTGCGGTAGTAAAAATATATAGTGCAGACCTTACGTCCTTTTAAAGGCCAGACATAAATTTCGACAGTTATATGTGTTATTGAAATGAAAATCCACAGCTGAAATGAACTCCTAGGGGTAAAAGGTGAACATTTATTATTTTCTACTTCATTATGCTCAGTAACCTATATAATATACAGGAAGTATATTGTAGAGGTGAATTTGTGCTGGTTTTAACTCCCGTTAGCAATGCTAGTGAGTGCTGATGTGAGGTAGTATACTAGCGCTGCAGTGGTCAAGACGCACACTGCCAGGCGGACACTGTTTCTGAAGAGAACACTGCGAGTGAGCAGGCTTTGTATTCCTTGTAGGCTAAGTTCCAATCCACATTGTTTGTTATGCTCATGAGATTGTTCATGGCTCAAGATGTATATATTGTGGGTGTAGGATGTTTTACCACTCAGCGTGTTATATATTGTACAGTTAGGTTATTTTGACCCCCCTTTTGCACATTAGATCACGTCTTTTCTTAAGGTTAGGGACCCCACTGCAATGTTAAGTGTGCAGAAATGGGGAACGTACTCATCTACAGTTAAAAGTGTCAACAAAAAGTAAAGCCAGGAGCGTGGTGCGTGCACGCAAGCCCGTGTGTTAAAATTAATTTTTAAAAACTTAAAAATTTGATTTGATATGTTAAGTATGTGTGTCGGCATGCTTGTGAATTTGTAAAATATTCTGATTCTCAAGATGGACTTTATCCAGCTGAAAAGGAAAACAACAATCTGAGTAATGTAAATCTGATTATTTGATACTTTGCTATTTTTTAAAATATTTATCTTGTTTATTTTAATAAACAGATTTTCCTCCAAAACTGACATCATGCTTCGCCTTGCTTTATTGGTAGTTTTAATTGACCTCACCGTGTCCGTATTTAGTTATATGTTCCCCAACATGATCCAGGGTGTATGTATTTTTAGGGCATTATTTTTTTATCATATTTCGAACTGAGCACACCTGGGATCGGCTGACTAGTCTGGGGCAAGTTACCTTGATGGTAGAAACGGGGACAATATGTTGGGCTATTTCTGCTATTTATGATTGGTCGAATGGGTGTGTTGTTTTTGTGTACCTTAGGTAGTGCCTTTAGGCAATGTTGGATTCATGTTGACTATTTTTTGTTGTTCTTGCTCATCAAATAAACAAGTTGAATTTTTAAGGATTGTTTTTAGATTCCGTTTAATTTTAGAGACCGAGTCTTTATTTACTATTGTATAAGATTCATTAGAAAAGAATTCTTCAGTTTTATTAATGTAGTCGCTTTTATTTACTAGGACTATTGTTTCGCCTTTATCCGGCTTAGTTACGATAACGTTGTTCTCCCTTATTTTTGCCTTTAATTCTTTTATTTGTTTTAGGAGGGCTTGGTCGGGATTGGTTTTCATTTCTTTTACTAAACTTGGGAGTTTCTTTTTTATTTCATATTTAATGTCATTTTATATTTCTGCCGATAATTTCCCTACGTTTACTTCTGATTCCGCTATTGTGGTGGTTAATTCTTCCATTTTTTGCGGGTTAGGCCAATTGAATTTAGTTCCTTTATTAAGTATGTTCATTTCATTTTCAGAAAAATTGATGTCTGATAAATTAATTGTCGCGGGGGTGTTTTTCGTTAAAGGATTAGGGTTTTTTCTTTATTTACATATGCTGTTGACTTTTTTTGATCTTCTATTAGATGTTTTAATTTGTTTTCCAAGGTTTTTTGCTTTCTATCTAAGATGTTGGAAAGTTTCTCAATGGTATATTGTTGAATGGAACTCCAGTCTAAAGGGGATGTAAAATGGGATGTACTTAAGTGCACTTTGTAAAGTTGCAAGTTTAGTAGCGATTTCTTTCTTTACAGTAACTTTATTTCGTTTTTTAGCCATATTTTGTTTACTCTGTTTTGGGTGTCAAGAGATTTTCAACCTCATATGTTCCTTCTTTGGGTAGACCTTAAGAATTTAGGTATTACACCACATCTTAAACATTATTTCAAAACCATATGTCTTTAGCTATCTTACTGACTTTAACCTTGAGGTTAATGTATCTGTTTGTCTTAGTTTTTGCCTGGTTGGCTATCATATTACATGTAACTAATCTCATGATTACACCCGTATTGAAATTGGCTATAAATGCTTACAATATAGTGATTATTTTAATCCACCTATTCAATACAAATTGGTTTTGTGTTGCTAGTTCATAATACTACAGCACGAATTTACAGGGACATGTTTCGCTTTATTTACAAGCATCTTCAGCCTACATAATTGTCTCAAGGTTATAGACCTGTCATATTTAGATTATTTTTACAAATTTTTTGCTTGAGTAATCCATGTTTAGTAATAATATGTAAAAAACATAGGAATTATGTACACATTAAAAGTATGACAATATGGATTACAATGTTGAATTTAAGTAACCCTTAATTCTAAAATACACTGACATCCAAAACATAGTAAGTACAATTTGAAAATTTGGCTAAAATTGTTTTTACAATGCTGTGGTTTATTGAATCAACTGTAATAAGGTTTAAAATTTGAGTCATAAATATAAACTGAAGGTTAAAATATAGGAGCCATTTTTTCTAAAAGCAAAAAACCCTGGAAAACAAATTAAAACACCTAATAGAAGATCAAAAAAGTCAACAGCATATATAAATAAAAACCCGAATCCTTTAACAAAAAACACCCCCGCGACAATTAATTTATCAGACACCAATGTTTCTGAAAATGAAATGAACATACTTAATAAAGGAACTAAATTCAATTGACCTAACCCGCAAGAAATGGAAGAATTAACCACCACAATAGCGGAATCAGAAGTAAACATAGGGAAATTGCCGGCAGAAATACAAAATGACATTAAATATGAAATAAAAAAGAAACTCCCAAGTTTAGTAAAATAAATGAAAACCAATCCCGACCAAGCCCTCCTAAAACAAATAAAAGAATTAAAGTCAAAAATAAGGGATAACAACGTTATTGTAACTAAGGCGGATAAAGGCGAAACAATAGTCCTAGTAAACAAAAGTGACTACATTATTAAAACTGAAGAATTCTTTTCTAATGAATCTTATACAATAGTAAATAAAGACTCGGTCTCTAAAATTAAACAGAATCTAAAAACAATCCTTAAAAATTCAACTTGTTTATTTGATGAGCAAGAACAACAAAAAATAGTCAACATGAATCCAACATTGCCTAAGGCAAAAGCACTACCTAAGGTACACAAAAACAACACACCCATTAGACCAATCATAAATAGCAGAAATAGCCCAACATATAAAATGTCAAAATTTATACATCAGTTTCTCAAAAAGCATTATAAGTTTCAGAGTAACTCCTCAATTAAAAATTCTATTGAATTTTGCGAAAGATTAAAATATTTCAACTTACAACCCCACCACAGGATGAGCTCTTTTGATATTACCAATATGTATTCAAACATCTCCATTAAACAGACGGGTGAAATTATTAACTTAAACCTTTCCAAACATAGTAACTTAAGTAACCTAGAAATAGCTTAATTTATTAAACTACTTAAATTCGTACTAAATAATAACTATTTCACTTTTAACAATAAAATCTACCACCAGTTGAGTTTAGCCATGGGAATATTAGCAGATATTTATATGGACAACATAGAACATAAAATAATTAAACCGAATATAGAAGGATCTGTCTTTGGCTGAGATTTGTTGATGATACGTTTGTAATAACAGACAACCGAAAAAATAACAGTGAAAAAATCCTAGAATTTTTAAATAGCATTGATAGATACATAAAATTTACCAAAGAAGACGAGAATGACAACTTATTGAATTATCTGGACGTTACTGTAAATTCGATTATCAAATATACAGAAAACAGACACACACATCAATAAGAATAAGAAATGATTCACTCCACCCAAAATCCCATAAACAAGCAACCTTTTTCAGTATGATCTACAGAGCTCATAAAATACCCTTATCATCCGCGAATTTCACGAAAGAAATAAATTTTATAAAAGAACTAGCACTTGTCAATGGATATAAAGCAGAGATGGTGAATCGAATTATCAACAAAGTAAAGCTCAAATTAGCCACAAATCTCGCACCGGAAAAAACCAAAAAATCAAAATACGCAACCTTCACTTGCACCAGTTCAACGATCCACCAAATAGCAAACCCACTCAAAAAGCGGGATATGCGAGTAGCCTTTAAAACACATAACACTAATAAAAACTTATTTTTTAATCATAATACAGTAAATTCCTACAATAACAAATTTCAAAGTTCTGGAATATATAGACTAACATGCACACAGTGTAAATCTTCATACGTTGGCCAAACTGGCCGCAGCTTCCTAACCAGGTACATGGAACACTTTAACGCCTTAAAGCATAATAAATACTCCGCAATGAGTATTCATATGGAAGAAACTGGCCATCATTATACCTCAATAAACAAAGACCTTACAATAATCAAGAGGATCGAAAAAGGGAAGCTAATGACAGAGTTTGAAAACATATATATTTATTTGGATCAATATTTTAATAAAGAAAAAAATTTCGCTTTATTTACAAGCACCTTGAGCCAATTATGTAGGCTGAAGATGCTTGTAAATAAAGCGAAACATGTCCCTGTAAATTCGTGTTGTAGTATTATGAACTAGCAACACAAAACCAATTTGTATTGAATAGGTGGATTAAAATAATCACTATATTGTAAGCATTTATAGCAAATTTCAATACGGGTCTAATCATGAGATTAGTTACATGTAATAATCAGAATTATATCGAGAAGTAACAGGTTAGACTAAGGATACTCCCAGTACCAAGCATATACATCATGCAATGCATTCTACGTATGAAAAAAAGTATTGCTCACTTCAGAAAGAATTTTGACAATCACAATTACCAGACACCAACAAGAAGGAATATTTTTATCAAGCACAAGAGTAAAACCATTGCCTTGAGACATGTAGACTCTGTTGGAATCAGATTGTATAATAAGCTTCCAAATAAGATTAAAGATATCAGTCCCGTCAGTTCATTTAACACAGCTTTAAAAAAATCTGCTGCTGAGTAGCTGCTTCTACAGTACAGAAGAATACATGATGAAGTGCTGGTAATGATGCTATTACTTATTAACTTGTAAACTTTCTTAGTATCTAGTATATAGCCTTAAAAATATGTTAATGTCACATTGATTATGTACGTGTTAACACCACACTCCTAGATTTTTTTTTTGTCTTTTAAATATTGGTTATTAATATTATTTATTATTTAAAAAAATTAAGATGTGCTGTCCTAACATTGAGGTATTTGGTGTTTTTTTTTTCTTTCTTCTTTTCTAAAATGTTCATTGTTGTGCATATATTATTGTTAGTATTAAGAAATCACTCGTCAACTACTATACTGTTGGCATATTTCAAAATATGTAATTGTACAGTCTATGGAAGCTAAATAAATGAATGAATGAACCAAACTCCCTCCATATGTGGTTCTGAAAAGGAAAACAATTCCGAAAGGAAACTTGACGTCCGGTGTTATTGTCCGGCTGGATGGACTGTGCATTAGTTGAGGACTGGGTGAAGTGCGTTTGGCAATATCGCCCGGGAGCTTTGTTACAAAAACGAAACATGCTTGTGTTGGACAGTTACCGAGAACATACAACTGACGCCGTAAAAGATATGATGAGGAAAGGAAAAACCGATCTTGCAATAATTCCCAGAGGACTCACTTCTATTCTTTTTTCAAAATGGCGCCCGGTAATGACGACGTTGTGTTTTATTCTCCGAGTAAATTAACCGTAAAATGTGACGAAAAGTGTGGAAAATGTCGAAGATTAGTGAAAAATGGAATGTTGTGTGATTCATGTGATCGATGGTGGCATTGTAAGTGCGGAAATTGCCCTAGAGACGTAAAAACTAATGAAAACATTGACTGGATTTGTGAGCAGTGTGTTCGGAATGTTGTTGTTGGGGACGGCGTTGACGAAGCACTGAAAACAGTCGATGAGGAATATAAAAGTGCATTAGAAATTATAAACATTCTAAAAAAGGACAATGAGACTCTTAAAGTTGAAAATCAAGAATTAAAAGAAAGACTGCGATCGCTAGAATTTGGGACTGACCATTCTTCGAGTGATATACCGGTACAAGTAACAAACTCGAGCACGTGGTGTCAAGTAGTTCGTGGATGGCCGGCTAAGAAGAAACCTACAACTGAATTTCCGGAAATAAACATCAGAAATAGGTTTTCTGCCCTAAATAATTTAATTCTGGAAGAAAGTGATCGCGCGCGTGAAACCAAAACATCGCGATCCGCTGCCGTTGCCGTGCCGAGTTTAAAATTTAGGCCTAGAATTCAGAATCAAGACCCAGTTAGGCCTAAATCAGCGAAGGTAGCTGTGTTTGGTGATAGCCAAGGAAGGGGAATTGCGAGAGTGATTAACGACGAGAATATAGCAGCAACCGGAGAAATATATCCAGGAGCTTCTATCAGCAGTGTTGTGGAAAATGTAGAAGCAGCAACTAGGAACTTCGGGAGCAGCAATGCAGTGCTTATCATCGGTGGGACGAACGACGTAGCTCACGACGACGCCAAGAATGTAAGATCACAACTTAAACATACACTAGGGAAGCTGACCCACACTAACGATTTTGTAGTGAACGTGCCCCACAGGAATGATTTGAGTAGAGACTTGTGTGTGAACATTGAAGTGGACAAGGTCAACACAGATATTGTTAAAATTTGTAAACATTTTTGGAATACTCAGGTTATTGAATGCAGCAGTTTTGAGAGATACTGTTATACAAAACTTGGCCTCCATCTAAACAATTCAGGTAAACGAAAGATAGCAAATGTTGTTCTAGATTTTATTAATCTTAAGATATGTACTGTAAAACAGGCAACTCCCATGAGTTATAATACTGACCAGGAAAACTAGTAGAAAGAGCCAGCTGTACTTCAAGCTGGCTCAGTCAACTAGAAAAAGAAACTCAGGATAGTAAGGAATTTCAAGTTACCAATTGCAACAGTCAAGTTTTAGGGAGGAAGAGGGTCTGAGATTGCTCTTGGTAAACTGTCAAAGTGTAGTAAATAAACAATTAAAATTCGGTACATTGATGGAATCTTATGAGACTGATTTGGTGATAGGAGTGGAATCGTGGTTGAAAGAAGGGGTGAGTAATAGAGAAATATTTCCAGAAGGGTACACAGTCTATCGTAGAGACCGAGGAGATAAAAAGGGAGGGGTGTGTGTTTATTCTGGTGAAGAAAACTTACTGTTCACATGAATGGTTTACTGATGAAAGGAATGAAATATTAGGGATAAAATTAGTCTGTGATAATATGAAGGACGTGGGAATTATAGGAACATACAGGCCTGGAAGAGAGGAAAGACACATGGAAATCTTTGAGAAAATAATAGATTATACTCGTAAAAACAATAATAACGATATGGTAATAATTGGGGGAGATCTAAATTTGCCTGAAGTTGAATGGAATGGAGCTGCAAGTGAAGCCCATGAACAGAAACTGGCAAATAAGTTAATTTGGGAGGGAGGATTTACACAAGTAGTACAAGAACCGACTCGTCTCAATAACTTACTAGATGTATTCTTGGTTAAACCATGGGAAATTGTTGATAAAACTGAGGTAATTGAAGGAATAGGAGACCATAAGGCTGTAATAATGGATGTAGGACTCGTACCAAAAAGGCTTAATAAGAGGGTTACACAAGACAAGAAATTGTACAGAAAAACTAAAGTTGATGAATTTGGGACTTACCTTAAATCACAATTCAGTTGTTGGATAAGTGAAGGGAGTAACGTGGATACACTTTGGGCTAAATTTAAAGGAATCATTTGGGAAGGAGAGAAGAGATTTGTACCTGTTAAGAAGGGTAAAATGACCTCAGACCCTGTTTATTACACAAGGGAAATAAGAAAATTAAAAAGAAAATGTAGAATAGTAAACAGGAAAATCAAAGAGAGTAGGGAGAGTAGAGAAACTAGAAAACAGCTAATGAGGGAACTGAATAGAGTGAAAAAGGAAGCAAAAGAGAATTCTATGAATGGCATACTTCAAGAGGGTAATGACCACAAAGGGAAATGGAAAAAGCTGTATTCATATAACAGGAATCAAAAAGGAAAAGGAATCCAAATTCCTACAATGGTGGGAGAAGGGGGTGAACACTATTTTACAGATAGTAAAAGAGCAAATCTATTCAGTAGGGAATTCAGAGATTCAATAGAAGATTGTCAGGAGTTGGAACCCATAACAGAAAATAGAGAGGGAGAGACACATAAGGAAACAAGAAGCTTCTCATTCAGAAATGAAGATATTTTCAGAGAAATCCAACTGCTTCAGCAAGGAAAAGCAGCAGGAAGTGATCAAATTACTGGGGAGGTATTAAAGACAATGGGGTGGTACATAGTGCCTTATTTAAAATTTCTCTTTGACTATGTCATAAATAATAGTGTAATACCAAAGGAATGGAAGGAATCTATAATAATACCAATTTATAAAGGAAAGGGTGATAAAAGGAAACCAGAGAACTACAGACCAATCAGCCTGACCAGTATAGTTTGTAAAATACTGGAGAGTTTAATATCTAAGTACATCAGAGGGATATGTGATGATAAAAATTGGTTCATGAGGAGCCAGTATGGATTTAGAAAGAAATTTTCTTGTGAGGCACAACTGGTGGGATTTCAGCAGGACATATCAGATCAGTTGGATTCAGGAGGTCAGTTAGATTGCATAGCCATAGATCTTTCCAAAGCCTTTGATAGAGTGGAACATGGAATATTATTAAAGAAATTGGAGGGAATAGGATTGGACGTAAGGGTTACACGTTGGATAAAAACATTTCTAAATTCAAGGGTTCAGAAAGTCAAAGTAGGAAATAATGTATCTCAGGAAGAGAAAGTTTGGAAGGGAATTGCACAGGGTAGTACAATCGGTCCGTTACTTTTCTTAATATACGCAAATGATTTAGGGAACAATATAACATCAAAAATAAGATTGTATGCAGATGACATAATTGTTTATAGGGAAATAAACAACATTGAGGATTGTTCAGAATTACAAAGGGACCTTGAAAGTATCCAACAATGGGTTGAAGAAAATAATATGAAGGTTAATGGAGGCAAATCAACTGTTACAACTTTTACAAACAGGAGCTTTAAAACTGAATTTGAATATACTTTGGATGAGTAGTTATCCCAAAAGATGGCAAGTGCAAATACTTAGGTGTGAGATTTGAAAGTAATTTGCACTGGAAGGGTCATACTGATGACATTGTTGGGAAAGCATACAGATCGTTACATGTCATAATGAGGCTACTTAAAGGATGCAACAAAGAATTAAAAGAAAAAAGTTACTTGAGTATGGTTCGTCCATTATTGGAATATGCAAACAGTGCTTGGGATCCTCACCAAGAATACCTAATAAAAGAAATAGATAGTGTGCAGAGGAAAGCAGCAAGATTTGTAACAGGGGATCTCAGGAGAAAGAGTAGTGTATCAGAAATGTTAAAGGAACTTGGGTGGGAAACTTTAAGTAAGAGAAGGGAGAAAACTAGACTTACAGGATTATATACAGCCTATACAGGAGAAGCATGGGGAGATATCCGTGAGAGGCTTCAGTTGGAAAATAATTATATCGGCAGGACTGACCACAAATATAAAATTAGAAGGAATTTTAGCAGAAGCGATTGGGGTAAATTTTCATTCATTGGGAAGGGTGTGAAGGAGTGGAACAGTTTACCAGGGTAGTGTTTGATCCTTTTCCCAAATCTGGACAGATATTCAAGAAGAGAATAAACAGCAACAGAGAAAATAAATGAAGTGTTAGAGGGCATTCGACCAGTGCAGGTTATTGTAAATAATAAAAAATGTGTGTGAATAAATTAATTCCATCCCCTGGTCTAAGGAGTTTGGACAGCCAAAGTAGGGGACTGCCTGTAGGGGTGAAGTACAGTGGGGACTTCGAGGGCCCTGGGACCGCTACGGTAGCTGTGAAGGCCCTTCAGGAACTCTGAAAAGTGGTGGCAAAAGGGGCTCTGGTTAAGACGCAGCAGGTCGTTATGCTACTTAGGTTCCAGAACGGGTAAAAAAAAAAAAAAAAAGTAAATAAGTAAATAAATGCAATGTAAATATTAATCTTATACCAGTTGTATAGTATCATTTGAAGTAATTCCACATACTGTATATCAGTTGACTATATTTGTAAGTAGTACAGGAGATATTATAAGTAGAATTTTGTAAACAATATAAATTTCTTAAGGATGAGCTGTGTGTTTAATAGAAAACATTGTTAGCGTAAATTGTATAATATTGTATTATAGGAAAATTTTCTTCTCTTGTTAATTTAAAATTTAGTGCTTGACAATAATGTATTTTAATGTACCATTTGCCACCGAGGTAGACACCTCATTTGCAAATAAAGAGATTTTGATTTGATTTGATTTGATTTGATTTATTCTACAGCCGTTGGATTTGTGCGTGAACCGGCCTTTCAAAACTGCAATGAAACAGTTTTACACCGAATGGATGTCTGATGGTGATCACGTGTTAACACCAACCAGATGAGTGAAGAGGCCTGAAGTGGGACTAATATGCAGCTGGATCACGACCGCATGGGCACGCATTCCCAACGATCTAGTGTCCAAAAGCTTTAAGAAATGTGGAATTTCAAAATCAGTGGACGGTAGTGAGGAAGACTATTTGTGGAAAGATGCCAGCGACGAAAGTTCCTATGGTGAAACTTCAGATGACGACTGAATTGTGAATGATCCAAGTATTGGACTGATTTTATTTATGACTTTTGTGATGATTTTATTAATTGTAAGCTGTTCGAATTTATATTTGTTGTATAATTGAAGAAAATTAAATTAGTATACAAGTTATTTGATTTTTTTTCTATATTTTGCCGTCTCAATTTTAGGGTGCTGGTCTTATTCGGTGATGGGTGGTATTCGGGATAATACGGTATTTAAAAAATTATTTACTATTCCTTTACACCTAAAAGGTACATCAAATATAATATACACACAACTGGCTCAACTCATCTTCGGTTATAGTCATTTGGCGCAAAATTCCGATGAAAGTTTTTTTCCTGAAAAGTGAAGTAGGGTACATCAGGTAAGTTGGACACGTGGGTTTGAAGTATCGACACTGGAAAATACTCTTCCCATTACGAGGTGGCAATACGCTCTGAAGTGAAATAAACATGAACTCATAAAAGTGCAATTCGCGTAAGTACATAATAATGAAGTACTGGCCAAAAAAAAAAAAAAACTTTCAACACGAGAAGGGTCGGGCATCGAAGGAGGGACCCTGATAGATTTCCCCCAAACCGTTCGTATCCAATCCTGTACTAGTGATGTGTCCATACACCCTTTTTCTTGGATATGAACGTGGATCCCTCGCGGAAATTTTACTTCAGGCATTGTATTTCATTTTAGAACAATGTAAGGTGCAAACTTTCTGCCAACACCTGTTACAGGAGGAATTGCAGTACATTGTTGTTTTCCGCTTCCGGTAGTGCAATCAACAAATTAATTTTTTAAAACCACCTAATCGATACTTACGGCTTGCAATCCGGTACTGCATACAATAACATTTGATGTCCCCTTCTTATCGATTGTTCGACTTTGTGGCATATGGAAAACGAATGGTGTCTGACCTGCAGTTCCTATTTGGGAGAGCAAATATTCCTTCACTTCTCAATGACAAAGTAATGAAAATCTATTACTTTTTGGTTGAAAGCGTTCGGCATTTTTTGGCATAAAGTTTTTCTTTGTCAAAGAGAAAGTCCATTTCTCTTCATAGAAGTAATCATCCTGCCTCGGCTAACCTTCAAATCAGAGATGCCGATTCCATGTGCAACAGCTCTTTCCTGTCCTTTAAAATACAGCATTTCATGAGAAACAGCATATCCAACACTGCATAACGAAATCGTATATTTAAGCAGATCCTCCTCTACTTTTGGAAAGTTGATGCCTTTTGGTCCGCGAAATGCTTTGCGAGATTTGTTGGTTGCTTGAAGTGCACTTATCTGTTACCACGGTAGTGCACGTTGCATTCGCACACTGAATACTTGCGGCCTGCTTCCCTATGACTGCATGTTTCGGCGTAACTGATCACCGCGAGTTTATATGATGCAGTATTACTTGAATTCTCCCTCACTGTGGACTAACAAACAATTTTGAGATCACATGTCCCATTCCCAAAACCCTCGTAAAATACGTTTGTACCAGACTGGAATAGCATGTCGCTAGTCACTTCTGCGCCGATTCATCGTGGAACTAGTGCAGTGGTATTTCCCACCGGCTGATAACAGCACGTTGCCAAGTATTTGGAATGCCCGATTTTGCAATAAGAAGGCTGCTACCCGAGTAGTTGAGATCTTTACTTTGAAATGCATCCGAAGCTGCGTGATGGATGTTCGAAGAAGTTCAAATACGTGAACATTTCTTTTTCTCCACTTTGGACCGAAAAATATTGGGATGCGTAAATTATGGAAGAGCGTTAATTATGTGAGAAAATATGGTAATTAACACAAAGATATATTTTATAACAATCCCATGCTATTCAGCGATTATTGCTATAAATAATGGTGTGTGGCCTTCGGAGAGGCCTGGAGCAGGTCCTTTGATTTGACGCCCGTAGCCGACCTGCGCGTAGTGATGAGGATGAAATGATGATGAAGACGGCACATACACCCAGTCCCCATGCCAGGGAAATTAACCAATTATGGTTAAAATTCCCGACCCTGCCTGGAATCGAACCCAGAACCCCTGTGACAAAGGCCAGCACGCTAACCACTTAGCCATGGAGCCAGACACATTACTGCTATGAAACATCATATTAAATAGTATTACGTGAATTCATGCCTTCAAATTACTTTTGAGTTTAAGCTTAAACATGATGAAACACTCTTGAGCAAACATAATAAATATGAATTTAATATAACGAAAGAGTAATAACAAAGTGCAGTAAGTTATTTTACTTGAACATGGTTTGTAGTTAGAACATAAGTGTTTTTATCCTTCATAATACTTAGAATATGACAACACAAGGTAACCAGTAAGTTCCAAAACATCTCACTACATCGGCATAACAGATTTTTAAATTATGTCTGATCTCTTGCAGAGTTTGTACACATTTTTTTTTTTTTTTTTTTTTTTTTTCATTTTCTGGTATTTATACATACCTGAGTTGCTTATTGCATTCCTTGCATCGAAAGCAGTTCTTGTGCCAAACAGCACCTTCAGCTTTCACCTGCTCCATCTGAAAAACTTGTTTGGTGCAGGATCGGCAGTTATTAGTAACTTCAACTGCTGTAGAAGCATTCTGTAACATACAATTACCACATGTAACAATATCTATCAACTCATGACAATACATAAATTGAATATGTTTATTACCCTGGTCAACTGTAATGGTTTTTAAGTTTACAAATTTGCAAGTGATTGCAAGGGTTCATATTTCTTGAACCTTCAACCAACTTCGCAAGCCTACTGATAATGATAAGAACTCTCTGAACATCCTATTTAACTGTATTCAATCATGATCACTTTAAGAATATTGTTTCCCAACCCTCATTCATGCTTCTAACTTCTTGTAGACTTGGTACATGTTAATAATGCCTGACAGTCTATATTATTGTGACATCTGTTGGGTAGGTGATCTGAACCTTGAAAAACGTACACACTGTCACATGAGGGCGAGGTAACAGAAATTTACTCACGATGGCAAGAGTGAGCACAGGATTCAAATCACAGATCTACGACAATTTCAAAGTCACTTTACTCAACAGATTATCAGAGCAATCCATGAATCAACAGGAATAGGCTATCTTAATTAATTTCTATTCAAGCAACCTGCACATCACACCCTAATGTGAAAACACTGAACTGTAATAAATTTGTTTCTCACAAATATACACTAATGCAGGAATGCCAAATGTGTATATGAAAAGCCTACAAAAAGAAATTCACAAGTATATCTGAAGAAGAGCCATTCTCAGTGGCTAAGTGGTTTAGAGACCAATAAATTAAGTATATTGGATATCTGGTGAATCTGTATAGATACTTATCGATTATGCATTTTTAAATTTATTTTTATTTTTATTTTTTGCTAATGGCTTTACGTCACACTGACACAGACAGGTTTTATGGCAACAATGAATTTATGCATATTCATTTATTTCATGAGCCAAACTGATCAGACTGTATGATCACATACCACATTTCAGTATACTCTGCTAAATTGAGAAGTAGGTGAACTCTAAAAGGGCTCTTTATGGATGAATAATGAATTACAGTTCAAAGTGAAAATAAGATTTCAATGAATCATCGAGAGTTGTTCAACAAGGCCTCCCTCTGCTGTTAATGAAAATAAAAATGTGTTAACAGACTTTGGACATGGGCAGCTGAAGGAAATTCAAGTTTTCCAGGTTTTACATGAAGACTTCTTTGTTATATAACCCCACAGGTAAAAAGCCAGCAGGGTTCATAAAGGTTCTATGCAATTGGTTTTTTAAGTGCAAAGACCTACAGTATGATGTGAACCATCCTGCAGGAACGACACCCTTAACTGCATCATCAGGGTACTTATTGGAGAAAGTGAAAGTACTAATGTCATAATGGTCCACCTTTTCAATAATATAATATGCAATCTTTGAATTACATTTCTAAACTAAGAACTAGTTTTGGCCTTGGCTGGCCATCATCAGCCTTCATGTAATACATCTAATAACTAAAACAAATGTACAAACATACAATTGTCATTAAAAATATCTGGGATGAACTATATGCAAAATATGACAAAATTAAATTAAAATTCTTAGCGTCATGTTAAAATGTTTCCGTAGTGCTTGTTGTTAAAATCATGCTGAAATGCTATTGGACACTGACAGGACAGCACATAAAGATATAGTTAAAACTGGCACGTTCTTAATTTGTGGCTGGTTAACATTCGCAATTCAATGCAGTGTCCATGAAGTTAACCTGAATAAATTATAGATAAAATTAATGAACTGAAGGCGAGAGAGGGTTAGTCAAATGACACAGGTTATGAGACTTACCTCTCATTGCGGCATGTGGTGCGTGGCCTATTGTTGTGTGACTCACACTAACGGTTGTGAGATTCAAAGAAAAAGGGAGGGAGCGGGGCAAGGAGAGAGGGGTGATCACAATTCAATATGGATCAAAACTATGAAGGTTATATCCTATGAAAGTGAAAGTACCCAGTTTTTGGAAGATGTCTTAAATAGGAGAGGAAATTATATTACTGGTAAGTTTTATGTTACTATATATTGCCAGACATATTTATACACAATGATAACAAGAACTACACATAAATATATACATATTAAGAATTACAAACATCATTCACTAGGTTGCGTGTCAATGTCCAACATATTCAGACCAGTTTCTCAACGTACTTCCCACCCTGGTCGAATTCCAAGGGGATGACCAGCTGAACTGGTCGGCTAAGATTTTGTCCATCTGCTGTGCGAAGTATGACTGTTCGTATTTTATTGTCCCTCACCTCCTGCAGTGCTTTGATCCTAACGTTGCTCCACAAATGTCCAGGGCGCAGATTCTCATGAACTGGAACATCACTACCAGGATGGAATTCAATACATCTTTCACAAGGTCGTCTAACTTCACAGAAGCTCCTTAGTTCTAGCAAGTACTCTTTCTTCCATCATTTTCAAACTGCATCAGTAAATTTCTGTTTTAATCGGAACTCCTTGGTCAGGTTTTATTTCACTCTAGGTTCATATCCCATGGGTGGGGTAACAAGACCTTCTCCACTAGAAATGCGCTGGAGTCAGTGCTGCACAAACTTCTCCTTGAGTAATAGGCCACTAGTTAACAGTGGCTTCAATGCTGATTAGTGTGGTGTTCAACTGCTCTTGTAAGTCTTGCCTGCCCCAGAATCTTTTGCAGAGATTGCTTTACAGTGCCCACCATTCTTTCCCACCATCCTCCCCACCAAGCAGCTTGTGGTACTATGAACTTCCAGGTAATGCAATTATGGGCAAGGAACAGGTGAATTTGGAAACCAGTCAGGATTTTCCAAATTTCAGACAGCTCTATGCTTGCAGCGTGGAATGTTGTACTGTCTGAATAAACTATATGGGGTAGGCCGGGTCTTCCAGAGAATTGTTGAGGTGCAGTTAGAAATTTATCTGTAATCATATCTGTACAGGGTTCCAGGTGTAAAGCTTGAGTGGTAGCACATTTAAAGAGACAGATGTATGCTTCGTTCATCTCTCTCTCCACCTTTATGTACAGTGGTCCAGCAAAATCAACTCCAGTTGCAGGAAATGGTTTCGTAGGGTTTGTGCGGCTTAACGGCAGTGGTGCCTCACACTGTCGTCCGGGTGAGTTTTTGAGCATTTTTCATGTGAGACAGGTGGTTTAAACGCTTTCGATAACTTGTCAAGCTCTAAGAATCCAAAAATCAGTGTGGAGTTCAGATAGTATGATGTCGACTCCGAAATGGTGCAATCGGACATGTGTATGCAGGATTAACAATTCAGTGAAATTATGAGAACCATGTAGTAGTATAGGGTAGTGGTGTTCTCTAGAGGGGGGGGGGGGGTCAGCACATTGTGGTCTATCTCCTAGTCTAACTAGTTCATCTTCCAGGTAAGGATTGAAACATGCCATTTTAGATCCTGCAGAATGAGGCACCGGTAAATCTTTCTGAAGTGCCTGCAATTCTCTGGTGAAAACTTCCCTTTGAAAAACTTGCATCCATAACTTGCGTGCATCTGCGAATCCAGCCGCCGTTAACTCGACAACAGATCTCTCAAGTTGAGCGACATTTTTCAGAAAGTGAAGAATCCATGCAATAATGTGAACAAGTTTCCAATAAGAGCTGAATTTAGATTTGTCAGTAAGGCTGGGAGGTACTGTTGTGGTCAGAACATGACTGTTGTCACTCTTCTCCTCACGAAGTTGTCAGTTCACTGTGGGAATATCAGATGGCCAACATGCAGCAGGGCATGCTAGCCATGGACGTCCATACCACCAAATATCTAGGGATTGTATCTGATTGCCCAGAAGTCCTCGTGTTAGGTGATCAGCAGGATTTTCTTGTCCAGGGCAGTGTCTCCAATGAGGAGCAGTTGTGTAGGCTTTCCTCATTCCATGAAATTAGTACCCGTTCTGGTTACCTACTTGAAATTCCACTAAGTTGAACGAATTCCTACAATAATTCCTTTTTAGTTACCGCATTGAGACTCTGGAATACACTCCCAATGGACATTCGGCACCTTACTTCCTCTCATAAATTCAAATCTGCCTGCAGAAAGTTTTTCCTGGGAACATAAAACTGAGTTGTGTGTCATTGTGTGTAGGTTGTGTGAATGGGTTTTCTTCATTTATTATTATTATTATTATCATCATCATCACATTAATTGCTGTACTGATATGTAGGCCTAACTTAGTCTTAGAATTATATGTTCGTAGTATTATTTCTTTTTAGAATTTATATTTACTTTTATGTTTACATTTTCAAATTTTGTTTATGGTGGTTAAGTGTAAGAGAGGGCCGTGAGCCTTAACTTCGCCACAAATGTAAGTCAGGAATAAATAAATAATAAATAAATAAATAGTGGTGTCTTAATTTATTGTTATACTGTTGTAATATAGCAGCTGTGCTCCCACTAATGCTGCTAAAAGCTGCAGTTGTGTCAAGGATGTGGATGATGTCTCCCGTGGTCAAACAAATGTTCAGAGGTATTGCAAAACATGAATCTGGCTTAAGCTGCCTGTTGAAATAGCGAGCCATCATGGTATTTGGATCTGTGACAGTGAATGTAAAGTGGATGCCCAAGAGTCCCATCATGCTGCAATGTCAGAAGGTAAGAGCTCGTCCCAGGCAATTCCTCTGCACCTCATGACCTGGAATACTTGTTTTCCTACCACCAGAGACACAGGAGAGAGCAGTCCAAGTGAATAGTAAAACCAAGTTGACATCTGCAAGAGTTTTCTCTTGGTAGTTTGTCCTTCTGGTAGCTTACAAGAGATTTCCTCTGGATTCATATTAAGGGTGTCCTGCTCCATATTCCATTCTATACCTAGAACATGTGTTTGCTCATTGATTTCTTGTCCTTCAGCACTCCAGATAGACTTTAACTGCTCAGAGTTTTTAGCCCACTTTGCCAAGTGAGCTCATAGTATAAAATAATTGCTATATTGTCGTTCTATGTGCTTACATGTACTTTAGATCCGTTACCACTAAGGATCCCACCAAACGTCAAGGGGATGAGAACTACCGAGGGGGATATACGAATGGGTGAACTGTCCTTTATTATTTTCCAGTAGTTGTCGCTACCAATTAGAATTTCAATTAGTAGATCCTCTTGAGATTAAGTCTTAGAGTCGGCTAGTTGTAGATTCTGAGTATGTGCCAAGGCCTTAACTTCTTTTGGTACAGTTAGCTGGAGTGATACTGAATGAGCACTTTCATATGCATCAAGAGGAATGATGCAATTTGTCCAAACCCCTTTCATATTGAATCGGTTCTGTGCCTCAAATGTGCAGATATTTAGTACTAGTTTGTCAGTGGTCTCCAGTCTTAAGTCTTCTATCAATGATCTTGATAAGAAACTTGCCCGATTGCCACTATCCAGCACACAACAGGTTAGTATGCTCAGGCCCATCGGTTCTATGATACACGCCTGCGCTGTCTGTAGAAAAGCAAAGCCAGGTGATGTGATGTCCATTCTTCTTACCAAGGTGGAGTCTGCTTGAGCATCCGATAATTTTGCATTCTTCTTGTCATCACGCCTGGAATGCATACCTTGCTCCTAATGAGTTATACCTTGTTTCTCTGTAGATTAACAATACATCCACATACTTATCAGCTAAGTATATAGTGTATGTGGGTGCAACAACGCCGGCCCCGTGGTGTAGGGGTAGTGTGCCTGCCTCTTACCCGGAGGCCCCGGGTTTGATTCCCGGCCAGGACAGGGATTTTTACCTGTACCTGAGGGCTGGTTCGAGGTCCACTCAGCCTACGTGATTAGAATTGAGGAGCTATCTGACGGTGAGATGGCGGCCCCGGTCTAGCAAGCCAAGAATAACGGCCGAGAGGATTCGTCGTGCTGACCACACGACCCCTCGTAATCTGCAGGCCTTCGGGCTGAGCAGCGGTCGCTTGGTAGGCCAAGGCCCTTCAAGGGCTGTAGTGCCATGGGGTTTGGTTTGGTTTTTTGGGTGCAACAACAATAGCATGCACGGTATTGGTAACTTCAAATCGCTGCAGAGAATAAAGTCAATCAATCTATCTATCATCATTGATCTGCATTTAAGGCTGTTGCTCTGGTGGCAAAAGTGTGTTGATTCATGGCAGTATTAACCTCAGGTAAAAAGGGACATTTCCAATGGAGAGAGTATTCATTGCCAGTGTGAATGAATGAAACATGAAACACTAAGTTAATGTCCTAGAGTTATTCACCAAAAAATTTGTAAGGTATTATTCCTTAAGTACTTGCACAAACACTTTATGTACCCAAGATAAAGAAACATCATATCCTCAGCATGGGATATATACAAGGCATTGCAAAACCTTCTATACAAACTGATACAGGAGCTAGGGAACACCAACACCAACTTAATTTAGATAGGAATATACGTCCACTGAAGTCAACTGTTGGCAGCAGAGAAAGTTTTCAAAGTTGTTGGTGGGGGTGATGCAAGAAGATAAAGAGCTGTATAATATATTTATTTCTTACAGAAGGTGCTCCAAGGTTCAACCATCAGCATCAATGCATACATTATGGTGTAGAAGCATCGACTGTTGTATATTTTCAAGCCCCCATGTCCGGAAGAGTTCCAGTGACTACAGCAATGCTTGCAACAAGGTCTTTTTTTTTTCTGATTTAACAGGTGTCACGTACATGAACTGGCTGGAACGTTTCCCGAGGAACAAATCAAGACATGTGAGATCAGGTGATCTCAAGGCCAGGCAATGAGTCCACCCTGGCCTATCCATTCAATCACTTATGTGGCTGACAGAAGATCCCTCACAACATTGGTAAAGTGTGCTGGTGCCGTATCATGTTCGAATCACTTTATTCTTCAAATGGACGGTGTTATGTATTAAACAGCTAAGCGCCAATTTTTGGAAATTGTGATTTTAACGCCAGCTAGTGTGTATGGACTGAAACTAATTTTTTGCACACTAATGCCCTTTATTATAATGTTAATTGTTAATATTTTAGTAAAATCTAATCACCGTCCCTTTTATCTTGCGTTAAGAGTTTTGCATCAATCGGCTAAGGGACAAAACTATGAAGCTATTTGTATAAATAACAAGTTCTACATGAAACAGCTAAGCGACAGATCATTGTCCCTTGGAATCTCTGACTATATTGTTAGTGTTATACAATAATCAGCTACGCAGCAAAAAGATCTATTCTATGTTGCTGCCTTTATTTTCACAGGAAATTGTTCTGGGTGTACTGAATGGGACTGTATGCATCATGGCAAGCAGCACACAGAAAATTCTTTAGCTTCTGAAGAAGAATTATCCTAAGGATTCAGACACTTCACATGAGTACAAGATAAGTCTTCAAGAGTACTTTTTATTTGTAATGCATGGTAACTCAGCAGTGCCTTTTATCATGCAATATCCAATGTTGTTACTAATATTTATACATCATGTCTAGGTCATTAAGATGACTAAGCCCTATTGAGTAAATTACAATCGCACATAATTTTAATCACTACTGGAAAATCTCCAAATACAAACATTGATTTCTTTAGCAATTATCTGCAATGTTAAATGCAATAGGTGGGTGGAAGTCGCACAGCATTAATTTATTTACAGGCAATACAAGTTAATGACACTAGCATCATGTAGGATCACTCCAGTAATTCAAACTCAAGCACCTTTAGGCAAGAAGCTGGTTCAACTTATCTAACTCTTGTACAAACTGATAGTGGCAGTAGTTATGATTTACTTCATTCCAAAACTGAAAAGACACTTTGGCTCAGTTGTCCAATGAGGCAGGTATTTTGTCATCATTTCACGTGACTGACTATAGTTCAGAGCAATCGAATCCTGGAAGTATGTAATCTGTCTTCTGCTTTAGTGAATTAAAATTATCTCAGTGCCACTGTCTTAGAAAATAATGAAAACTGAGTGTTATGCATATATCTCTCTCTCTCTCTCTCTCTCTCTCTCTCTCTCTCTCTCAACAAATAAGACAACTTCCGATTTTGGCAGATAACTGTTTAACACTAGAACAGCCAGAGCAGTCATTTTGACCGTTAGCGTATTTCAAGGTATTTCCACATTTCCACGCTCTTACATTTTTACGCACGAGGTTGTGCTTTTGTGACTTTTCATCTTAAATTTACATCCATAGATAATAAAGGAACAACAATATTGTCCATTATACCTAGGAAGGCCATAAGCGGTCATTTTGACCGCTTCACTTCTTTGATATGGAGAGCTCTATTCTGCTCACTGTTTGCTACCTGTGATATATTAAAAAGTAGCGCTAGAGGGGTGTATGCCTCTAGCAGTGGTTGCATGATATTATCCTCATTTTTCCGTACTGAAATTCAGTTTAAGTAGAACGATAAAAGTTTGATTTCCACCTATTCAATACTTTACAAGCAATTACTAAATTAGGATCTCATCCTTATTTTATTGCTAAATTATTAAAATGTTTATTAAAATGTTTGACCGCTTCACTTCTTTGATATGGAGAGCTCTATTCTGCTCACTGTTTGCTACCTGTGATATATTAAAAAGTAGCGCTGAATTATTAAAATGTTTATTAAAATGTTTTTAATAATTTAGCAATAAAATAAGGATGAGATCCTAATTTAGTAATTGCTTGTGAAGTATTGAATAGGTGGAAATCAAACTTTTATCGTTCTACTCTAGCAGTGGTCGCGAGTGGATGAGTTAGTGCCTGTCTCTTGTGTAGTATAGTGCATAATAATGGCTCGGCAGCAAAAATTTACTCCTGTTCAATTATTAGCAGAACTTGAAAAACTAGGAGAAGACGAATCGGGTGACGAAGATACATTATCACATATAGACGTAATGAGTGACGACGAGGATTTTATACCTCAACAGTGTGGTAATATGTCGGATAGTGATAGTGATTCGGCTAATGAAAATATGCACACGGTGGACTTTGCACCTACGATAGATGCAGTTACTCCTTCAACCAACCGTGATCAATCTTGCAGCAGAGGATGGTCTCTTAGCAGTGGGCCACTAGTTCGAAAAGGAAGGGGACGAGGTGGGAGAGGTCATGAACTGGTAGTCTTCTCCATTTGCACCAGGGGATCAGTTATGTGGTAAGGATGGAACAACTATTTGGACTGTTATTGACAGTAGTGGGAACCCCCCCTGGAAGGATGGCTGCTCAGAATGTACTGAACGAGGCAGCAGGGCCTACTTCTCACGCTAAGCGTAACATAGAGACTAATAGCAAGGTTAGTGCCTGGCGTTTATTCATTGACACATCCATGTTGAAGCATATAAAGATGTGCACAGAGACCGAAGCTAGTAGACAGACAATGGATAATAATCGATCTATTTCTTTGGATGAATTAAATGCTTTTATTGCTTTGTTATATGCCCATGGAGCTAATAAACTTACTAGTCTAGCCATAGATCATATGTGGTCTTCTTTATAGGGTCCCCCTGTTTTCACTAACACTATGGCAAGGAACAGGTTCAAAGAAATTCTAAGGTATTTGCGCTCTGATCTCCATAAAACTAGATCCACTTGTTTGCAGACAGATAATTTGCATTGGCGTCTGCTATTTGGAATAGATTTATTGAGAATTGTTCTGCGTGCTATAAATCAAGAGCAAATGTCACAGTTGATTAACAACTCTTCCCCAGCAAAGCTCAATGCGGGTTCATGCAGTACATGGCCAACAAGCCAGATACATTTGGCATAAAATTCTGGCTACTGGTAGACATTGATTCAAAGTATGTGTGCAATGGGTTTCAGTATCTTGGGAAAGACGAAATGTGACCTGCCATTGAGTCACTGCCTGAAAATGTTGTCATGAAACTTATGAACCCATACCTCATGAAAGGACGTAACATGACCACTGATAACTCCTTTACATCGGTAACGTTGGCAGAGACTGAAAGAAAAAAAACTAGTATTGTTGGAACAATCAATCGAGTGAGGAAGGAAATCCTGGAGTCAATCAAAGCAATACATATGAATCTGTATGAGATTGTCGTACTTCAGAAGGAAGATCACACTACACTCACAGTATATCAAGGAAAAGTGAACAAGAATGTGCTTCTGCTAAGCACTCTACACCCGAGCATTTAAGTCAGTGAAGATAACAAGAAGCTCCCTAGTACTACTGAATTTTATAACGGAACTAAGTATGGTGTGGATGTAGCTGATCAAATGGCGCGTAAATACACCACTAGAGCTGGATGCCGAAGGTGGCTTGTACACGTATTTTACAACGTACTTGATCTAGCAGCAATAAATTCATGGATAGTCTACAAGGAAGTTACGGGACAGAGAATCTCTCGACATGATTATATTCTTGAAGTAATATAAGAACCAAGATCTGATTTTGTGAAGACAAGATCCCGGTTGATTGAACTCCCTACACTTCAGCCTGAGCCTCAGACTCAGGTCCAATGTACCAGCCGTAAGCAACAACAATTTCAAGAGAACTCCAATTGTAAACAGAACAAAACCTCTTGACACATATTCTTCGTGCAACAAAGTAGTTTGTGGAAAATGTTTGTGTAAGGTAGTAACTTGCATAAACTGCTTGTCAAGTGCCTAAACAGGCTTGTAAACAAAAAGAAACTGTTACTTTTATCATAAGTTTTCACAAAGGCATTCAATAGCAAGTCTGCCAAAATATTTCATTGTTACCTATTAGAAGTGAGTGAATATGAACAATTATTAATATTTAACAATAGATTGATCTGTATACAATACATCCCAATGGTTAACTATATTGTTTTAAAATTAATTATTGAACATTTGCATGTTTCCCAGATCCTGATTGCTAGATAAATGACTAGGCGAGTTGGCCATGTGGTTAGAGGCGCGCGGCTGTGAGCTTGCATCCGGGAGACAGTGGGTTTGAATCCCACCGTCAGCAGCCCTGAAGATGGTTTTCCGTGGTTTCCCATTTTCACACCAGGCAAATGCTGGGGCTGTACCTTCATTAAGGCCACGGCCGCTTCCTTCCAACTCCTACGCCCTTCCTGTCGTCGCCATAAGACCTATCGGTGTCGGTGCAATGTAAAGCCACTAGCTAGATAAATGTCAGTAAGCAGCAGCGGTCAAAAAGACCACCCGCGGCCTTTATAGGTATGAGGAAATTTTGGCCGTTCTAGTGTTAATGCATAACACTGTCCAAATATCCAATGGGATATCATCCAAAAGTTCCAGCAACATGTCTGTGAGAAATGAGAGATTAAACTCTCCAATGAGGTGGTCAGGTAGATACCAACCCATACATCAATGGCAAACCACTGTTGAAGAGCATGAGGTTTTGTGACACAGATTTTTCTACTGTCTGCACATGCAGACATAAGCTGCCCTCGTGTGCAGAACAATATTCATCTGTTAAAGAACGCAGGCTGATAAATGAGGTTGTAACGCAGTCTGCTGCAGAAACCAGTGCACAAACATCACACCCATACGAAGACAACAATAATCACTGGAAATGAGAACAAGCGATTGCTTATACTTCTTTTCAACTTCACCTTTCTAGCCAATATCAGTCAACATAAAATGGCCCAAAGAAAGAGCTCTGTAAACCACCTCTAGCAACAAAAGAAGACTTCAGCAGACATTCATTCCCATTTGAAATAAGCAACAATGTATAATGGCCCAAAGGAAAACAGTACACTTAATTGTGCTACATCTACTCATGTAATTTTGCTGCACCTACAAAGAAGTCTAGTGTGACAGCGATATGTTCAAGAAGAAATTTATGAAATTAAAGTACAAAGCAGTATGGCAGGAAATACTTCTCAATCCCTTACTAGAAAACTACATTCATCACAACCAACCCTAGTATACAATATTTCAGTAGCAAGACTAACATACTGCACATCTGCCTTTACATTTATTAATGGAATGAAACAGCAAAAATTGCATACAATTTATAATATAAAAAGTAACATTGCAAAGGCTGCTTCACTTCATATGGGTTTCCAAAGCTATACACATATTTATGTTCAAATAATAAACTGGGAACTTACATTTTCCTGGTAATCCAACATAGCATACAATGGCATCTCAGCCTAACAGCAAATGTCAGCAGAAAAAAGAAAGGCAGATAATGAAAATGGCAAATTTCATAAAGAACTTTTTATTTTTCCAAATAGGAGTATGAAGTCAAAATGTGTCAATATTATAAATATCCTTTGTTCAACACTGTAATGAAATTTCTATCATTCCTCAGGGCACTCCCTCAGACACACTTTATCTCAAGTGGAACAGAAACTCAGGAAGCATGAAAGTATCATAATTAGACTCTTTTACATTTTAAAACTAGTTTCTTCCTGGCCTCTTTCCCCCAAGAATCTAGCAAGGGAGGAAGGATGCCGACTTCTGTGGATTACGCCCAGTTTTACAGCCGAATGCCCTTCCTATGTGGAGGGATGTATTCATTATTGTTTCTGACGTAGTTGTAGCAAGATGTGTTGTATGTAAATGAAGATTTATATTAAGACAAACAAATTCCCAACCCCCGAGTTAGAGGAATTAACCAGATGCGGCTGAAGTCCCCAAACTGGCTAGGAATTGAACCCGAGGTTCTATGAACCGAAGGTCACTACGATGATCACTGAGCAAGGAGCCAGACAGTTTGCATGTATCATACAAACTTAAATTTGGGATCACATTTGTACACCCTATTTTTGTTTAATGACCAGAGATCATCATGACTGTTGTTTTAAGGGGCCAAACAGCAAGGTCACTGGCTCCTGATGACATGAACTTAATATATAAAAAAGGTTCCAACCAACTAAAATGAATATTTCTTTGTTGTTTCCATATTGAACTGAGATCACAGAGATGAGTTATTTATAAGGTTCAACCTTTTCAATACTAATTACGTGTTGTATACATGTTATTTACAACATTTATTTAATATGAGACCTGTTTCAACATTTGAATGTCATCATCAGCCATAAACAAATTAATCACAAACAAATGTCGAAACCTGTCCCATATTAAATAAATGTTGTAAATAACACCTATACAACACGTAATTAGTATTGAAAAGGTTGAACCTTTATCTTTATCTCTGTGTTCTCAGTTCAATACGGAAACAACACTGAAGCTTATATCTTTGAATTACGAAGCTTACCAAACAAAACTCACAGCCTAAATAAAATGAAGACTAAATGAAATAAAATAATCAAAAGAATGATCAATGTCTATTTCAATATAATCAGTTGAAATAGAGATTAAAATATATCAGCCACTGCTTAATAACTACCTATCTAATTAAAATATTATCATAAAATTACCAAAACCAAAATATTTAGAACACATGCTGAAAAAAATTAGTTTTAAAGATCTGCAATTAAATTAAGAGTATAAAATTCAGAATTTAAAAGAACAATGTATACTTAAAGACTACCCTAGGTTATAAGACAGAGTTAGAATTCAAGGTCAAATCTAAAATACAGACCACTATCCCTCACAAAGCCAACAACAAGATACACTGACCTCTCATCATACACAAGACGAGGGACACAGTGTTCCACATTTCCACTTTTGTTGGAGCTCGGCCATCTACACGCACTCAGGAGTCACTAATAGGAGACGCTCAGGTGTTGGTACTGTAAGTACTTGAAACTACTAGCTAATGTTTGTCTGTAGGCTTGAGTACCACCAATGAAATGTGTGCTACAATTAAGTGTTAATTGAACTCTCCTTTTTTTTTTTTTTAAAGACTGTTAGATTTACAACCATATACCATGTCGTTTCCTTAGTTTAAGAAACGCATCCACTAATGTGAGAAGTACTGTACTGTAGATATCAGATTTGGAGATTTGCTGTGTGTACGTATATGTGATTAGCAGTGGTAGGATTTCTATGTAAATGTATGTTTATACATTAGTTAAAGGTAAAATTTCCTTGTATGTTTATGACGACAGGATATTTGGTGAGGTTTACGATATATTTGACTTTTCATATTTGTCCGTGTATCGAGGTATAGTACATATTTTTTACATAGTTTAGAAAAACTCTCATATCTTTATATAACTGAAAGTTTTATTTTAATATGTTTCATATTTTATGGTTTGAAACTTATTTTTGTCAGATAATCGTTTAAAACTTATTTTACTAGCATCTGTATTTCAATGCTGGGTTCTGCAATTTCTACGGAATATTGAAAATAAGTGTGGTACTAACACACTTTTGTTTATTGTGGGCCTCATCTCTGGCCTTGTCAGCCCCCATGACAACTGAATTCCTTATACCTGATGACAACAGGTTTGGTCCAGGCAATTAACAGAACATCAGCACTAATTAGGTTAACCTGTTCTACTCAGTATTTCATGAACTATCAACAGTCATGTATGAGTTTTGAGTGCATCATCAGTGTGGTTTACATATTTGTTTTCATTTGGTGTATTAAATAGTTTAAAATGCCACACATCTCTAAAGTTACAATTGTACGCAAGTGATTTTCTGAAGGAAGAACAATCAACAAATGTCAAGTAATATTTCGTAATGCCTGCCAGAAAACAGTGTCTAGTTCTCAGCGATTTCTAGTGCAACAACACATTTGGACAGAAGACACAAAGCCAACAATACGTCAAAAAAGCAAGGAAAAACAGGTATTTCTGTCAGATATGCAAATGAATGTGAAGAGTGAATTTAGTAAGGACCTTTCGAGACCTTATCGGCGTAGATATACAACAATATATGTTAAACAACCCGTGCTTCAGGGAGTTCCTGGAAAAAATACATAGTGAGGCATATACCAGACCAGTCAACATTAGGGAAGAACTATGCACAACTGATCTATGAAGAAACACTGGGAGAAATGAGGAAATCTATGCAAGCCACTCCAACATGGGTATCACTTGGCAAGATGACAGACAGAACAGGGAGAATTATTGGGAACATTGTCATCCGTTTAATGAACGGTGAGCCATGCAAACCTGTTCTACAGGGAGTATAATTTAAGACTTTGTAGTGGAGTAGCAAAGCATAGGAGTGCAGAGAAGCAGTGACAGTGAGCGCAGTGCCTGCAATGGTGACTGGGTGTAATTGTCTCGATGAAGCACCATGGTTACACCCATAGAAAGCCAAACTAAACTGAAAACACCAGCTATATACATGCTCACAATAAATAAATAAATAAATAAATAAATAAATAAATAAATAAATAAATAAACAAAGAAACAAACAAACAAGTCGAAGTCGCCCTGAACGAGTCTGGTAAGTAGTTTTTTTTTTTTTTTTTTTTTCCTGACAAATGTGAAATACCAGTTTCCCGAGTTACTCTCCAAAGCGGCTTACGTGTACTGACTTGTAGTCTCGCCTATTCATCTTCTAACCTCTTAACTGTGAGAATTGTTCTCCTTCGCTGTTTTTTCTTGTAAGTTATGGAATCAATACTATGCCACTTGTGAATGAGTCGTTGCGCATAATCGAGAAACTGTCTCCGGAATTTTCGAAGGCACCTTTTAACTGGTTTCTTTCTTCTTGTACAAATAACAATCGACCAGAAGTATTCTCTCTGCTGTAGTGTACTTAATCATCACGATAATAATCTCACAACACACTTTAAAACTCTAACAGTTATTAGTGAACTGCTACGTTAGCTGTCGAGACTTATCACGCCAAGCTTGATACAAACCATATGGCGCCTTGCCTCCTGTGGTCTGTGAGCAGAAGTGCGAAGTCTTAAATTATACTCCCTTATGAGGTCTTGGATACATGTAACAACAAGAGTATTGCCAAACTGTTCACTGATGCCATGGCAATTCTACGGCCAAATGATATTAGTTATGAAAATGTGCTAATGTTTATGAATGATGCAGCTCTGTATATAGCCAAACTGGTGAAGAAAGTTATATATCTCAAGACTATTCTCTTCATTTGTTCTGTTCATGCCCTTCATTGGTGTGCAGAAGTTATTTGAGCTAGCTACCCCTTAAGTGGACTGCTCGGTATCTTCAATGAAAGGCTCTTAGCAGGATTCAGATTCCGAGAGACATGCACCTGGATATACCAATGCCACCCAAACCAATCATAACTTGATAGAGAACGTTGTTAGAGGCGGTAGCACACTTTGCAATTAACACTCAAGCCATCGACAATGTGTCAAATGTTTTAGACTCTGACAGCGCTGCTTCAATTGAATTCACAAAGTCAGTTGTTGGTGACAAAACAGTGAAAAACGACATACACTAACTTGTTTTCAAGCAAACTTCTCATGCATCACGAAAGCAAGAAACCAATCTGCCCAAAAGCCTTGCTATTGTGAAGGAAATGATTGAACGTCTCAACTGCTGCAGTGGAAATGTTGGAGAAGTTGTAAAAGTGAAGTTAAACACAGTGCCAGCCAAGAATCGAGAATATAGTAATATGTGCAAAATCAGTGCAATTTTAAATGGGGAATCAAGTATGGAACTATATTTGGATTTATCTCCTGAAGATGTTGCAAGGTTTAGAATGGTCCCTGTAACTTCTTGTGAAGTTGAGTGGAGTTTCAGCATGTACAAAGCAATTTTACAGACAATAAATGCAGTTTCACTTATAAAAATTTAAAACAAGTGTTTTGTAAGCCACTGCTTTGCAAACAGACAATTTTCATGAAAAGACTAGCAAGATACCCGTGCTTCGCTACGGTATTATACTGAAATTTAGAAATGAATGCTTATTTTTCTATATATAATCTGCCTAAATTCGCGATCTGACTCGTTTTCTGAGAGAATCCGCCAAAATTTGCGATCAGATTTGTTTTCTAATAGATTACGGCAAGTTTCCTCCCATTTTTCAATCTTTCTTTCCAGCAATCGATTTCGTACTTCCCGGGCTAGGTCCAGGTATTCCACCCGGTCAGTTGGATCCCTAAATCTTTGCCATCTTTTCCTATAAGCATTTTTAATATGGATTAAATCCTTTAGGAGATCCAGCGTGGTGTCGTCTTGGGTGCCTTGGCGGTACTGAACCCGCGGCTGGACTGCATTCTTAGTCGTTACCCGTCCAGGACCCGTTTCGAGCGCGGTCCGCAGATTTGATGACGGTACAGAACATTATTATTATTATTATTATTATTATTATTATTATTATTATTATTATTATTTATGTTCTGGACCCCATAGCAAGATGCAAGACCGTTACTTGGCAGTAATATACATCTGCTGCCATTGTCATTGTTGAGAATGTGCACCATTGTCGCGCGTAGGCAAGTGTGCGGGATTTCCGGCGATACGAATGACATACCTCCGAGCATTATCGACCTTATTATAGAGGTGAACAATTGGACGGTCAATCTCATTCCTATCGTTTGTTTCAAATGTGTTTAAATTTTTATTTATATGCCAGGAGAATCAACTGTAATCTATGAACGTCCTCCGAAGGAAAAATGGCTCTTGAAAACAAACCCAGGAAAGATTAAAAATGATCAGTTTATGATCAGAATAAGTACATTGAAAATCTACAGCCTGTTTCCAGTCATTCGACAGGATCAGGAATTGAATGAATAAAGCCCCCATCTAGTGGCAATAATCGGAATTGAGCAGGCTGCCGAAACCTGTCGCACTCCTCTGGGGCAATGATTAATGCATGACAAATGAAATGAAGTTATATTGGACAGTGTTGCTGGAATGAATGATGACAGGGAAAACCGGAGTATCCGGGGAAAAACCAGTCCCGCCTCCGTTTTGTCAAGCACAAATGTCACATGGAGAGACCGGGATTTGAACCACGGAATCCAGCTTTGAGAGGCCGCCGCGCTGCCGCCTGAACAACGGGGGCTCCATATAAATACATTATGGACAGTAAAATCAATTGGTCTCACCTCCTTTTACACCCCACCACCGTTAAGTTTAATTACCCGCCCCCCTCCCTCCCAAAAAAAAAAAAAAAACTAAAAGAAGGCGTGTTTCTTTATATTTAAAGGAGATTCCAAACACCAATGTTCACGTCTATTACCTTCAGTTTTGAGATAAAAATAATTCACTTTTTTTCACTGTCACACTCCTCCCCACCTAAGTGAATTTTCCGGCAAAAAGTACTCGTTTCTTTAATAGTAAAGGATCTTCTAAATACCAAATATCACAACTCTAATGTCTTCAGTTCTTGATTTATGTGTCCTCATGAAAGGAATTCAATTCCTTTTCAATCCCGCCCCCAAAATGGGTTTTTCTTTGTTTTTAAAGGAGAACCAAATACCAATTTTCACGTCTGTAGGCCCTAACAACTTTAGTTTTCATTAGATGTAAGTATTCTCATAGAATTAAGTCAATTAATTTGAAATTCTTTCACCTTCCCCCCCCCCCCCCCCCATTCATTGGATTTTCCGAGAATAGGCGTTTCTTTACTTTTAAAGCAGATTCCAAATACCAAATTTCACGTCTGTATCATCTTCATTTTTGAGATAACAGTAGCCTAATTAAAATAATTCAACACCATTTTCAGTCACTTTTACCCCCCCACCACGTCCACCCAAGTTGTATTTCCGAAAACTAAAAATACACGTTTCTTTATTTTTTATAGAGATAAAAATACCATTTTTCACTTCTGTAACATGTTAATTTTGTTTAGATGTACTGTATAAATTCTCATTTTAAAATTACACCCCCTTTTTAGTTCCCCTTAAGAGGAGTTTCCAAAAAAAAAAAAAAAAAAAAAAAAAATCACATATGTTTCTTTACATTTACAGGAGATTCCAAATACCACGTTTTACGTCTGTAACATTCTACGTTTCTCAGATATTCTGTAGATGTAGTATTTAAAAACATTAACCCCAATTTGTCACTCCTGTTTAAACGCCATTAATTGGATTTTCCAAAAACAAAAAAAAATATGTGTTTCTTTATTTTTAAAGGAGATCCCAAATACCAATTTTTAGGTCTGTAATAACTTCAGGTTCTGAGATATAAGTATCCTCATTAAAGGCATCACCCCCTTTTTCACCCCTTTTCACCCCTCCTATTGGGATTTTCTGAAGAAAAAATATATATGTTTCTTTATTTTCAAAGGGGATTCTAAATACCAATTTTTACATCTGTAAACTTTCAAAGTTTTGAGATATACATACACTAATTTTTAAAATTCACCCTCCTTTTCACCGTCCCCTTAATTGGATTTTCCAAAAACAAAAAAAATACGTGTTCCTTTATTTTTAAAAGAGATCAAAAGTATCAATTTTCAGGTCTGTAATATCTTCAGTTTCTGAGATATAAGTACCGGTATCCTGATTAAAGGCATTCAACCCCTATTTCACCCCTTTTTTACCCCTCCATTTGGGATTTTCTGAAGGAAAAAAAATAAAATAAAATGCGTTTCCTTATTTTTAAAGAAGATTCTAAATACGAATTTTTACATCTGTAAACTTCTAAAGTTTTGAGATATAGATACACTCATTTTAAAATTTCACCCCCCTTATCACCCCCTTGGTGATGTAATATCCAAAAATCCTCTCTTAGCGAGCACCTACATCTTAATAGGAATGTATCCCTAAAATTTCATTTCTTTATGTCCGGTAGTTTTGGCTCAGCGATGATGAATCAGTCAGTCAGTCAGGACAAGTTACTTTATATACACTGACTGACAGATCAAATGCAACACCAAGAAGGAGTGGTCAGAACTTTATGCCAATTGCAGGGTAGACTGACGTCACTGAGGTATGCTCATGATGTGAAATGTGCCGCTGTGCTGCGCACGTAGCGAACGATAAATGGGACACGGCGTTGGCGAATGGCCCACTTCGTACCGTGATTTCTCAGCCGACAGTCATTGTAGAACGTGTTGTCGTGTGCCACAGGACACGTGTATAGCTAAGAATGCCAGGCCGCCGTCAACGGAGGCATTTCCTGCAGACAGACGACTTTACGAGGGGTATGGTGATCGGGCTGAGAAGGGCAGGTTGGTAGCTTCGTCAAATCGCAGCCGATACCCATAGGGATGTGTCCACGGTGCAGCGCCTGTGGCGAAGGTGGTTGGCGCAGGGACATGTGGCACGTGCGAGGGGTCCAGGCGCTGCCCGAGTGACGTCAGCACGCGAGGATCGGCGCATCCGCCGCCAAGCGGTGGCAGCCCCGCACGCCACGTCAACCGCCATTCTTCAGCATGTGCAAGACACCCTGGCTATTCCAATATCGACCAGAACAATTTCCAGTCGATTGGTTGAAGGAGGCCTGCACTCCCGGCGTCCACTCAGAAGACTACCATTGACTCCACAGCATAGACGTGCACGCCTGGCATGGTGCTGGGCTAGAGCGACTTGGATGAGGGAATGGCGGAACGTCGTGTTCTCCGATGAGTCACGCTTCTGTTCTGTCAGTGATAGTCACCGCAGACGAGTGTGGCGTCGGCGTGGAGAAAGGTCAAATCCGGCAGTAACTGTGGAGCGCCCTACTGCTAGACAACGCGGCATCATGGTTTGGGGCGCTATTGCGTATGATTCCACGTCACCTCTAGTGCGTATTCAAGGCACGTTAAATGCCCACCGCTACGTGCAGCATGTGCTGCGGCCGGTGGCACTCCCGTACCTTCAGGGGCTGCCCAATGCTCTGTTTCAGCAGGATAATGCCCGCCCACACACTGCTCGCATCTCCCAACAGGCTCTACGAGGTGTACAGATGCTTCCGTGGCCAGCGTACTCTCCGGATCTCTCACCAATCGAACACGTGTGGGATCTCATTGGACGCCGTTTGCAAACCCTGCCCCAGCCTCGTACGGACGACCAACTGTGGCAAATGGTTGACAGAGAATGGAGAACCATCCCTCAGGACACCATCCGCACTCTTATTGACTCTGTACCTCGACGTGTTTCTGCGTGCATCGCCGCTCGTGGTGGTCCTACATCCTACTGAGTCGATGCCGTGCGCATTGTGTAACCTGCATATCGGTTTGAAATAAACATCAATTATTCGTCCGTGCCGTCTCTGTTTTTTCCCCAACTTTCATCCCTTTCGAACCACTCCTTCTTGGTGTTGCATTTGCTCTGTCAGTCAGTGTATGTAGACTAGCAAGATACCCGTGCTTCGCTACGGTATTATACTGAAATTTATATCTAAATGCTTATTGTTTTAGATATATGATCCACAGAAATTCACGATCTGATTTGTTTTCTAATAGATTACGGCAACTTTCCTCCTATTCTTCAATCTTACTTTCCACCAATCGATTTCGTACTTCCCGGGCTAGGTCCAGGTATTCCACCCAGTGAGTTGGGTCCCTAAATCTTTGCCATCTTTTCCTATAAGCATTTTTAATATGGATCAAATCCTTCAGGAGATCCGGCGTGGTGTCGTCTTGGGTGCCTTGGCGGTACTGAACCCGCAGCCGGACTGCATTCTTAGTCATTACCCGTGCAGGACTCATTTCCAGCGCGGACCGCACATTTGACAACGGTCCAGAACATTATTATTATTATTATTATTATTATTATTATTATTATTATTATTATTATTATTATTATAGATGTTCTGGACCCCACAGCAAGGCGCAACACCGCTACTTGGCGGTAAATTACATCTTCTGCCAATGTCATTGTTGACAATGTGACCAGTACCATTGTCGCGCGTAGGCACGTGTGCAGAATTTCTGGCGATACGAATGACACACTTCCGTGCATTACTGACCTCATTATAGAGGTGAACAATTTGATGGTCAATCTCATTCCTATCGTTTATTTCAAATGTGTTTAAATTTTTATTTATATGCCAGGAGAATCAACGGTAATCTAAGAATGTTCTCCGAAGGAAAGGATGGCTGTTGAAAACGAACCCAGGAAAGATTAAAAATGATCGGTTTATGATCAGAATAAGTACATCGACAATCTACAGCCTGTTTCCAGTCATTCGACAGGGTCAGGAATGGAATTAATAAAGCCCCATCTAGCGACAACAATAGGAATTGTGCCGGCTGCCGAAGCACTCCTCTGGGGCAATGATCGATGAATGACAAATGAAATGAAATATTGGACAATGTTGCTGGAATGAATGATAACAGGGAAAGCTGGAGTATCCGGAGAAAAACCTGTTCCGCCTCCATTTTGTCCAGCACGAATGTCACATGGAGTGACCGGGATTTGAACCACGGAACCCAGCTGTGAGAGGCCAGCGCGCTGCCGCCTGGGCAACGGAGGCTCCTTATAAGTACGTTATGAACAGTAAAATCAATTGGTCTCACCTCCTTTTACACCCCACCACCGTTAAGTTTAATTACCCGCCCCCCTCCCTCCCCCCAAAAAAAACTAAAAGAAGGCATGTTTCTTTATGTTTAAAGGAGATTCCAAACACCAATGTTCACGTCTATTACCTTCAGTTTCGAGATAAAAGTATCCCCATAAAAATAATTCACTTTTTTCACTTCCTTTCACACTCCCTTCCCCCCCACCCCCTAAGTGAATTATCTGCCGAAAAATACTTGTTTCTTTAATAGTAAAGGATCTTCTAAATACCAATTAACACAACTCTTAACTTCTTCAGTTTTTTATTTGTGTGTCCTCATGAAAAGAATTCAACTCCTTTTCACTCCCGTCCCCCCAAGATGGTTTCTCCCCCTTCTTTTTAAAGGAGATCCAAATATAAATTTTCACATCTGTAACAACTGTAGTTTTTATTAGATGTATGTATTCTCATACAATTAAGACAATTTTTCAATTCTTTCACCCCCCCCCCGCCCCTTCATTGGATTTTCCGAGAATACGCGTTTCTTTACTTTTAAAGCAGATTCCAAATATCAAATTTCACGTCTGTAACATCTTCATTTTTTGAGATATCAGTAGCCTAATTAAAATAAATCAACACTATTTTCAGTCACTTTTACCCCCACCCAAGTGGTATTTCCGAGAACTAAAAATACACGTTTCTTTTAATAAAAAACACCATTTTTCACTTCTGTAACATGTTAAGTTTTTTGAGATATACTGTAGAAATTCTCATTTTAAAATTTCACCCCTTTTTAGTTCCACTTAAGTGGAGTTTCCAAAAACAAATCACCTATGTGGCATTACATTTACAGGAGATTCCAAATACCCACTTTTTACGTCTGTAACATTTTACGTTTCTAAGACATTCTATAGATATAGTCTTTCAAAAAATTCACCCCAATTTGTCACTCCTGTTTAACCGCCATTAATTGGATTTTCCAAAAACAAAAAAATACGCATTTTTTTATTTTTAAAGGAGATCCCATATACAAATTTTTAGTTCAGTAATATCTTCAGTTTCTGAGATATATGTATCCTCATTCAAGGCATTCAACCGATTTTTCACCGTTTTACACCCCTCCTATTGGAATTTAAGAAAAAAAATGTGTTCCTTTATTTTTGAAGGGGATTCTAAATACCAATTTTTACATCTGTAAACTTTTAAAGTTTTAAGATGTAGACACACTCATTTTAAAAATAACCCCCTTTTCAACCCCCCCCCCCCCCATTAATTGGTTTTTCCCAAAACAAGAAAAATGCCTGTTTCCTTTTTTAAAGTAGATCCCAAACACCAATTTTCAGGTCTGTAATATCTTCAGGTTCTGAAATATAAGTAGCCTCATCAAAGGCATTCAACCACTTTTTCACCCTTTTCCACCCTTCCTATAGGGATTTTCCAAAAACAATAATATACGTGTTCCTTTATTTTTAAAGGAGATTCTAAATACCAATTTTTACATCTATAAACTTTAAAAGTTTTGAGATATAGGTACACTCATTTTAAAAATTCACCCCCCCCCCAATTAATTGGATTTTCCAATAACAAAAAAATATGTGTTTCTTTATTCTTAAAGGAGATCCCAAACACCAATCATCAGGTCTGTAATATCTTCAGTTTCTGAGATATAAGTATCCTCATTAAAGGCATTCATCCCCTTTTTCACCTTTTTTAACCCCTCCTTTTGGGATTTTCCGAAAACAAAAAAATACGTGTTTCTTTATTTTTAATGAAGATTCTAGATACCAATTTTTACAACTGTAAACTTTAAAAGTTTTGAGATATAGAAGCACTCATTTGAAAAATTCACCCCTCTTTTCACTCTCCCATTAATTGGATTTTCCAAAAAACATGTTTCTTTATTTTTAAAAGGGATCAAAAGTACCAATTTTCAGGTCTGTAATATCTTCAGTTTCCGAGATATAAGTACCGGTATCCTGATTAAAGGCATTCAACCCATTTTTCACCCTTTTTCACCCCTCCTATTAGGATTTTCTGAAAACAAAAAATACGAGTTTCCTTATTTTTAAAGAAGATTCTAAATACCAATTTTTACATCTGTAAACTTTTAAAGTTTTGAGATATAGATACACTCATTTTAAAATTTCACCCCACTTTTCACCCCCTTAGCGACTGAATATACAAAAATCCCCTCTTAGCAAGCACCTACATCTTAATATGAATATATCCCCAAAATTTCATTTCTTTATGTCCAGTAGTTTTGGCTCGGTGATGATGAATCAGTCAGTCAGTCAGTCAGTCAGTCAGGACAAGTTCTTTTATATATATAGATTAAGATGTACCCCCTCCAAAAATAAGTAGCAACAGCTCAAAATAAAATCGCAATTATATATGTAAGAATGTTAAACTTTTGTTTCGTGACTTTCCTTTCAAATGATGTGTGGCATGTATGTAGTCTATATTTAACTGCATATTTTGAGTTTTTTAGCCAATATTTTACTTACTCCATATTTTGAAAATTTTTAGCCCATTTGTATGTACATATTTAGCCATTCTTATTGCATATAAATCCTAGTCCTGGTGATTATGAGCGAGAGAAGTGCCTGGTACCTTACTTGACATAAACCCAAACTCTGTCTAATCTCTGAAGGAAAGAATTTCCACTAAGGATGGCTGAAACAAAGTTAATACAAGGTGCAAAGAAAAATTTCACCCAAGTGACTTCTTATGATATCATAAAAGATATAAATTAGACAGATAAAAGATAGATTCAGATACAGATGTCCAGATTCCCATTACCTGATTGAACTGTTGTTGTACTTTGGAAGCATCAACAGACCGTACATGTAAGACAGTTTTCTTGCTCAGCTGATCAAATTTTGAGAAACTTGATTTCTGAAAGAGAAAATAGTCTGACTTCACTAACAGATAACAATGAGTATGACATAATAAAATCAATGATGAAAACATGAATTAAATCTGCATCTATTAGTGTTTTCAGCCAGTTTTGCACAAGTTATTGAACAGATTAACCTCCAGAATCAATGACTTGCATACCAAGAGAGACAAGAACATATACAGGTAAGGTATTGAAAAGTGCACTTATACCAAACAAATACAATTAATACTGAAATTTCTAATTTCACAAGAAATGCAAGCAGCATAAATATAGTATTTACCCTTCCTTCTACATGCAAAGAAAAATCACAGCCATGCACTTTTAAATAAACAACTAATGAAGTGCAACATACATGCCATGAACAGCAAAGAACAAAGCTAAAAGAAATGGCAAAGTGTTGTTTAGCTATGGCATTTCCTCTGTGTACGGTGCCTGCTCTATCAGTTCACCAGGAAATTTCCAAAGAATTAAGATTTATCATTACTCTGGAAGTAATTCAATTTATTTTTCACCAAATCAGACATGAAGTACACTGAGTATAACCTACCTTGTCCACTGCCTACATATGAGTAGCACAAAATAGAAAATACTTCATAAAACAAATTAAGAATTTTAGTTCTCTAAAATAATGAATAAATACAATACTGTTGACTAGTAATACAGAGTGAATTATTGACTGTTCACCCACTGCCTAAAACACATACCAGTCTGAAATTAAGCCATTTTCTTCCACATCAGTATTCTCAAGTAAGCTTACTAACCCCACCAGAATTAGAGTTATCCAGAAAGTAAGACCTGATTCCAATATTATTGCTGCATTACTGTGGTCATTACCGTACATGCGAGTGTCAAGTTCCTTTAGCCACAAATTCCATTTTGAACTCATCAGATTATGCTGATGAATCATCATCATCATCATCATCATCATCATCATCATCATCTGTAAAAAGCCCTATGTATTCCATTGTTTGAAATGAAACGAATCTGAAACTGTCAGTATTTAGCATCAACCTTAAAAGATTTCAAGAGAAGATGTTATATGGAATTGTATGATAGAGACAAGAAGGATTGCAAAAATGTGTGATGAGCATAGGGAACAAATTAATCATGTATGTGACATAGGTTTTGGTTTTGTATCATAACAGACAGATTATTGCTATGTTGTTAGGATACATACTGATGTACTATGATATTTTGTAGCTGTCTGGTATTACTACAGGTAATTGGGGGCTTTCTAATTTTGCCAAGCTAAGACGAAGTGTGCTTTTAATAAAACATGTATAACACATCTGTTTGACTCTTGAGCCAAATGGCATCAGTTTATAGTTAAGACATTTTCTAGGGAAGTAAGATGAAACGCAAGAAAAGCGAGTCTAAAATCCATCAAAATTATCTTTCTGTCTCACTTCCCATATAAAAGTTACTGTAAAGCAGTGGAACCTAGCCTGAAGTATTTTTGCATCTGTCTCTTGGCAACGACCACAACAAAATGTAGCTTCCAACAAAGTCTCAGTCTCTCTCATGGTTGCGACAGTTTGGAAGCTGCTGATGTACGGGTGATGCCCAGTAATGACATTTGGAACACAACCAGTGCGTCTGAATGTTATGAAAGGTCCTGGCCATGCTGCAATAGCACTTCCTGGCCCAGTGAGGGAAGCAATGGCAAACTACTTCACTTGTTATACCTTGTACAACCTCATTATGGCCCCACAACCGGTTTTTGTGATTTCTCTATAACTGCATAACCTTTGGTTACGCTGAAGATTTAACAGACATGATGGAAACATCCAGCTCAATGGTCGGCCAGCATACCAGCCTTCAGTTTACATGGTCCGTGGTTCTATTGCCGGCTGAGTCATAGCCGAGCAAGTTAATTCAAACATTAAAACTTTCTGTAGGTCACACCATTTACCAGTAATTTCCTAAAGAAATGTTTTGGTCGTTGTGTTATTCTTGGCTCATTTAACGTGTGTGCAAAATTTACATAAGATCGGCGATTACCCTGTACGCGCGTGTGATTCAGTCACTAATAGTGAAGCAGAATGAGACATTCTTTTGAAGCAGCTCTCCAAACAAAGTAGAACATCACATATTTTGGACAGCCAGAGGACTACTACTCCAATTTTACAGGCTTTGCACATTTCATAAGGCCTAGAAGGGTGTTTCTTCACTCTTGGTAATATGGGAATTGGAAAATATTCCAATGCGTTTCCCTGACACAGATCTACTGTCAATCAATTTCTATCCTCTGAAAGGATCCCTTCTCTCTAGCCACAATGCTTGTTTACAAACTGATGGGTGTTTATCATTTTTTATTATTTATGTAATATATCTTGAACTTGCAACAGTAAATTCCATTTAGGAACCTCTTTAGAATATAATATGGAGAAAACTAGAAGTGCAAGAAGTCCCAGCTCTTGCTTGTTACATGAATTCCATGCATTTAAAAAAAGCATATGGAACTGTTCTGTATGTCGGCTTCTGGTCCCTACCAGGCATTTATGAAACAATTCCACAGTCACAGTCACAGTCACATAAGGAAAAACAATGAGAACAGATTATGAATATTTTCTCTTTTTAAATGTGCTTTTACATACCAGGTGTATGCAAAAGTTTTTGCCAGTTTTTGTGGTAAAGAAAACATGTTATTTTCAAGAGAAATTCATTTTTTATTCTTTCAAAATATTGGCCATCGCCTTCTACACACTTCGCCTATCTTTCAGGTAAGTTATGAATACCATGCCAGAAAAACTGCTTGTCTTCTGCGGCAACCCATTTGACGAGCCATTTTCCAACTTCCTCAAAATTGCTGAAGTGCTGCTCTGCGAGTGCATGCCCCATTGAGGCGAAGAGGTGATAGTCAGAAGGCTGTCCCATCCAAATGATTTCAAGGTGTCTTTCACTGGTATTGCTGTGTGAGACAGTGCATTGTCGTGTAACAAAACCCCTTTGCCATGTCTTCTGGCCCATTCCGGTCATCTTTCGATCAACGAGCGATTTAAATTAATCATTTGTTGGCAATAGCGTTGTGCATTAACGGTTTCGGTGAGCTTCAAGAGTTCATAATACACAGTACCGCTCTAGTCCCACCAGACACAAATCACCATGTTTAAATTGTCGAAACTATGTCTCACATGTCCTAATCGATGGAGCGTGTTCACCATATGTTTTTACCAGCAAACTATAACTTTCCACAGCCTTTTTCTTTTGATAAAACAAGAAAAGCAATGCGTACCGCAAACGTTGTTTTTCAGGCACAAACGCCGACATGATCACTGAGGGATACAATATAGATGCTAGTGTTTAGCGGACTCAACTTGTGTGTGTTGGTAGGTTAATGTCAGACGAACAAACTGACGTACGTGTTAACTTCATACGCTGCGTACTGTTCGCTGGCGCCATCTCTTAGTGAAACCAGAAAGGACTTATGCATACACCTGGTAACTCTATCACATCATCTGTTGTAACATTCCAGAGAAATTTGTATGTACACAGCACTCATATACAAAAATATTTACAGAGTGACATGTACAGTAAGAAAACACTAGTTTCAATATACAATATAGAAAATAATGCTAAACTGAAGTACTGCAATTGTTTCAATACTGAAATCTTCACAACTTCCCAGCAGGAATTTTTGCCATCTGCAGTATCAAATAATATTCATCATACAAGGCCCTTAGAATAGCAGAGGCATATGCACCAACATGCCATTTGTTGTATTTTCACCATAGCATGAACTATGAATATCCCTCTTCCTTTCTAGATGTTATACAGGGTCAATACACCTTGGTAAAGAGCAAAATTTATACTGATAAAGACTTGGAGCATGACTTCATGAGATAGTTGAGGAACTAAGTGTAGGAACGGTGTATACGCCTTGTTCTGCATGGTTTGATACCAAGTACCATGTGTTCAGTGTGTTACCAACAGTCATGCGACTCAGCACATTTGAGATACAGTAGTTATAATTAAATGGAAAAATTAGCAGTGCATAATTACTACCTTTCCTTAAACATCAGAAAATGAGTGACACAGAGACTGAATCAAGTGCTGAACAAATCAGTCATGTTAGGAAGTGTTCTGTACAGAAGGATAAGTGGACAAAAGGAGTGGCCAAAAGAAAAATCAGAATACTGGAGAGGATTACTTTAGCATCCAGACTAAACGTGCTGTTGAAGCAAGATGAATATGGGACCTATGTCTTGGTTGTTTCGATAAAGTAGGCAGACATAACGTAGAGGAGATATTTTGTGAAATTTTAGACATTGGGTATTATGAACTACAAAATAGTTACCTGGGCAAATTTACGACCAGGGTAGATGTGAAACAAACATATGTAAAAACAGGCCTTCTCACAGACTGCGCACAGTAGAATACAGAGCAATGCATGGTAATGTTTCCTATAAAGTTTGTGCTATAGCTTTCTGAAATATTCATGGTTTTGGTGAAAAAAATGTTGCGCACTGTTCACAATAAGGTGAAAAGTACTGGGAGTATGGACAAAGACATGCGAGACCATCAAGAAGAAGAAAACCAGAAAAATACCCGAGTCAAACAGATTAAATGTGATTGAACATATTAACAGTTTTCCTGTATTATCCAGTCATTACAGCAGAACTTAAGTCCACATAGAAAATACTTGGCATTTGATTTAAATATTTCAAGAATGTATGAATTATACTGTGATTGGCTTAATGAGGAATGATGCTGTCACAGAATCCTTCTAAAGGTAAATCTTCAATACAAAAATTTAATCTTGGATTCACACCACCACTGTCCAATACTTGGAACTAACTGTGACAGAACTACATAACAGCTGAAAAGTCTAGATGAAAAAATGATGCTTACCAAATTAGACAACTTAAGGGTGAAAGAATGCTGCATGAATGAAGGGAGAAGCATGGCTCAAGCATAAATAAAACAAATGGCATGAAATATAGACCCAACAATTGCTATCATTGCAACAGACTTACAACAAGCACTGCCAACACCTAAAATAAACTCCAGTAATCTACAAAAGGAAATTATGGACACCCATAATTCTGGCATTCGCTGTCTGAAGAACAGAACAACTTCAATGTTCCATCTGGGACAAGAGCACTGGAATAAGAGGATCTAATGAAATTGCAAGTTGCCTAATGCATTATTTAAAACAATAAAACACCATAATTGTAGAAATATTACACATTTTTAATGACAACGGTTTAAGTTAAAATCAAAACATAAATATGGTTCTGGCCAGCCTAAGATACATTCATGCAGATTGGTTTACAAGGATGAAGCACACTTTCATGGTGCCTGATCATTCTTACCTGCCATGTGGCCATGACTTCGGAAATACTGAAAAGCATTTTCGGAAAAGGGAGGTGTTTAGTGGGTGCATTATGCTCAGTAAATTTGAATTAGAAGAGCAAGGAAACCTTTCATTGTTTTGTATCTGAGCAGAGAAGCCTTCGAAAATATAGGGATTCTTCAGAATCACATGACAAAGAGGCAAGTTCAGGGTGCCAAGTCTTCAGAAGCCAGTGTTCTAGGTTTCTCCAACCATTTCAAGATCGAATTTGGTATCAAGCTGGCATTTAACAATGAAGAACCTTATTTCATAAATCTGCAAACTGGGCATTTAAAAAAATTAGAATCATTTCAATCTCTCAGTCATGAGTTTACCTGTGAAATATTGGAAACCTGTGCCGATTTCCACAGAAAAACTAGCTGATGTCAGGGCCCTTCCGACTAACACTTCCTATTTTCGAGCCAAGAAAGAAGCCAGTCTGGACGATGATGACAACTTGTTAAATTAACCTAGCATATTTAATTCTCTATCGACATAAGCTTTAAGTCAGCAATTCTTTCGATATGTGACTTTTATAAATTTAAAGTTAATTTTAATATTAAATACCTAAATTAACACTATTATTAAGGTGTTTCTCTTTATTTTTAACATGATAGGTTGCAAAGAAATGGTCTGGAATTACTGACAATTTCACTGGATCTATGGACATGATTTTAACTTTGCCTTAGAAGAATGTGTTTACACCGTCCAACAAATGAACCTTAGATTGCTAAACTATATAAATATGTTGCACTGTTAAGGACATTATTTTTGGAAATGGAATACTTTCCTTCTGCAGTAATAATCTGGAACAGTTATTTTAAATAGTAAGGCATTTGTGCAAAAACCAACTTCCTAGTTTGTGCAAATGTCTCTATGCACAATGAGCAGAAAACCACACTCTGAAAGCATTCTTTCCATACTGACTTTTTGGCTTATATGCCCCCCCCCACTTATTCTAGAGACCCCATATTTCTTGTAAAGCATTACAAAATTCACCAGGTAAAATACTGTAGGTACTAATGAGTAAGTACTAATACAAGATAGGCTTGTTTAGTTCATTTTGGTCCCTTGCTGCTCTGTTTGAAAGAAAATAATTTACGTACAACTGATCTTTAATTGCTAGGCTTGATAGATTAATAAATAACTTGGCTGTAGAAATTTTGCCCATAAAACTACAGATTAAATCATGTAATAATAACATAGTATGAAGGGCATTAAAATTTGCAACCATAATAATGAATACAAAGGAGTTCAAAATTTCAGACTCTATAAAATATTAAATGGAAAAATATTAGGAAGTAATGTAAAGGTCTTGACACAGAAGTGCTTAGTTACATTCACACTTGCTGGAAGAACTTGAACACGAGGGAGGGTCCTGTATCAAGAGTGTTGCAGCTTCCACGTGCTCATTTCATTTCCATATCCTTGTTCCTGTAAAATCCATATGTGACTTCATCGACCTCTGAATTACAAATTTGTTTGGATATCTTTCATTTTCATTTCACCCATATCATTTCTACTCCAACATCCTTATTATATGAGAAGCCAAGAAGATACAATGTGGTTTTCTCTCTATTTTTTTAGACTCTCATCTGAATATCAATTATAAAAATGGTGGTAATGGTTTTCTGTCTACGACTAACACTCATTTTTAGAAAGCTTTTTGCAAGAATCAAAGAGGTCTGGATATGGAGGTGCCATTTAGGCAGCCTGCATGTCCACTTTAATGTTCTATTTTTCTCTACCAAATGGTAGAGAAACTGAAATCTGCTGAGCGACCTATTGCAGAGGTTGGTTTTTTGTTTATGTGTTTGTTTGTTTGTTATACTGGAAGCCATTTATTTTCAGTTTTGACTTTGTTAATCTATAACTGTGATGTTTTTTCAGTCTGTCAAAACTAATGCAAGATTAGTAAAATTAGAAAATAGCTGAAAAATAAAACATTTCATTTAATGAATTTTGTCAGGTAAACAACAAACATGTCGCCAGAGATCTTCTACCTGCTGACATTGTACAACATTGAGTGCCAAAAGGACTTTCATTCACCCTTCAAAAATACGATTACCTCCGTGAGTTTTGAACTCTTAGTCTTCGGGTCTGGAAGCCACCCTGAGGGAGCTGTTTCTGTGGCGACTGGCATTTAAGAAGGCAAAAGAACAGGATTAAAAGTTCTGTATGTACTTCTGCAGGAATAAAACTAGTCCCTTCTGCTAGACATTCTCTTTGTACCTAACAAGAGAAGCTAGTCTAATAAACGGTACTGTGTAGTTCCCTTAGCACAAAAATCAGTGTTATATGGTCATTATCATACCTTCCATTGTTTAAATGAATGCTTACGACAACATTTACTTACTTATAGTGTTCTTAACTACCATTCTCTTTATGAACGATTGGCAATGATGTGGAAAACTGAAGAATAAAATTTAAAAATAAATATTAATTTATGAACAGTGTTGCAATGAAACACAAACCCATACGAGAAATTGCCTACGAACAGGAATGGTCATGATGTCTATTAGCTTGACCATGATGGCCACCAGTTCTATGCTACCTAAACAAAAGAGTAGATTTAGTATCAGCAGTGATCCTTAATTTAAGCTAATGCAGTGTAAGGCTGGAACACTGTATAGCAGTGTGAACATTATCAAAGGGAGATCAGTTGAGGAGATTTCATCTGGGGAGGCAAAATACTGGATGAATGCTCCACCTAGTGGGAGGCCACACTGAAGTACAGATGTTGATAAGTTGTTAGATAGTGAGGATAGTTGACAGATAGATTAGTCTGCTTGTTCCCTGATCTAAATTCCATCTAACACATTTATGAAATCATCAGAAGACATCAAGCATCACATCAGCATACACCAAAAAATGTCCATCAGCTGAAGACTACTCTGAAAGAAGAATAGTCTTCATTCCAGAGAGAACGTCTGAAGAACTTTGTGCCAAGTACGGACAGATGACGCAAAACAATCTTGAGGATAAGCGTATCATATAGTGAGGAATGCTTCCCTTCATACCATCCATGGGAGAGGTGCATCTGTGTCTTGGTAACCAATGCAATATTGTCACTTCTGATTAATGTCCTACTGTAGCTTTTATTTTCATTTTTTTTAAATTTTTAATACATGCTGAACATACATACATACATACATACATACATACATACATACATACATACTGAACTAACGACTACTGTTTTCTTCGTTTCTGTATATTACTTACAATGATCCTATAGTATCATTTTCCCTACAATGATGCAGCTTCTATGAAAATCTGTTTCATCCTTACCTTTTGAATGCTACTTTATCAGTTTATATCCAGTTCATGACAGAAAAATATCTATACACTGGAAAGTCTGATGAGAAGCTTTGTTTCCTGAATGATACATTTTTGGACTTCCTTAATTACTGTAAGAATAGTCTTTGTTCTTAAAAAAGTAATGAAGGTTTTTTTTTTTAACAATATGCTTTACATCGCACCAACACAGATAGGTCTTACGGAACTATGGGATAGGAAAAGCCTAGAAGTGGGAAGGAAGTGGCCATGGCCTTAAGGTGCAGTCCCAGCTTTTGCCTGGTGTAAAAATGGGGAAACCATGGAAAACCATCTTCAGGGCTGCCGACAGTGGGGTATGAACCCATTATCTCCTGGATGGAACCTCACAACTGCACGCCCTAACCACATGGCCAACTCGTCCGGTATGTAACGACATATTAAATCTGGACACATTATAGCCCTTCCGATTCTTTTGTATAAATACACTGTCTTCAATTAAAGCCAACCTCTGTGTATGAAAATGAACACAGTTAATGTATGCTGTTTGAAAAATTGCTTCTGCTCTGCAGCAAAGAATCATTAACCCACTCCACGCTTTTGGTAATTTCTTGTTCTGCATTATGTTTTGTACAAATAAATGTTGTTCTTCAGTTTCACACTCAGTTGCAACTTTCTCTTTCTGATACTTTTTTTGTGTTTTTCAAAATAACTTAATGCTAAATGAACAGCCATTTGGACACAAGGCTTCAGTGTTGAACAGAAATCATTATATTTCATCCAAACTGAATAACTGACCGAAATTTTGTTTTGAATTCTGTTTGTCTTACCCTGGTTAGTTAAAAGTCCTGCAAGAAGTACCTCGTATTTCTTTCTGTCATTCATTCACACTTTAATATGGATAAGAAAGGAAACTATAACAGTTGTACTTTTCAAGTGTATGGTAACAAAGTATTTATCACATACCAATACTGTAATGAAAGAAGAGAGTGGCATTACAGCTTAATGCATCAGTAGTGTATGTAAACGGTATGTAAATTTACAACCGGAATGCTGGTTTTACTCACCAACTGCTCGATAGAGATCCCAGTCATTATCTCCTCTGTTCCATTACATGCCTTTTTATTAAATCCCTTTGTAGCTTCACTATTATATGTCTTTTTCTAAACAACATACAAAAAGTCTTTTTAATACAGAAAATAACCACTTATTAACAGAGTCTGGCACATGAATTCCATAAAAGTGCTAAATATTGTAAGTTCTAGTGGTTAGCTTGAAATGAATGAGAAAAAAAATAGGTAAAATGTGTGTTTAAATGCAATGATTAGTTTTTCAAGTTCGTCCAGCCTATTACAGTATATGAAAGGAAACAAACAATTGATGAAAAAAGGAAAGCATATATAAAAATCACTGCAAACAGGTCAGTAGAAAAGGAAAAAATTATACGGAATATTTGGTGGAATGAATCCCTGACATTCTCAAGCATGTTAGGTTCCTAGGGGAGCCCACTTACTACTGGAATAAACTGCCTAAGTCGATAAGAAGATGTTAATAAATTTGAAATGGTGATTTTACATAAACTAGCCTTGTGCAGAATTTATAGATATCTAATGTTGTGCAATTGGGACACACAAATAATATATAAATTAAATGTACTCGGGAAACACAGGGGCTATGGTGTTTGGTCCATTTAACTTATTTACAGGAAACTATTCAAAATTCTATTACAGAAAAATAAAAGAAATAAAAAATATGATCTAAAATCGAATACTGTGCACAATGAGAATACAGAGAGAGAGCAGCTGAACTAAGAACCAGCCATTGCATGTCTTTCCTATTGGCAATGTGACAGTTCACGCATGAGAGGTCCTGTTAGATGCAAGGCAAGCTTGTTAGTGAGCAAGTGCCTATCAAAAGACTCATTCTTGGTGTTCTTTCTGTATTATGAGGTCATACAATAATCCATACTCTTTATAATAAATTTCAGGCTACAGGAAGTGTTCAGCCTAAAAATCCAAACTGACAGTATGGACTTCTCACCAAAGAAAAAGGAAATGACAAAGTGACTTATCTCCAGAGTAGTTTAAAAGGCCATGCATCAGCACACACTAGAAAAACAAATACCATATTTACTTGTGTATTAGACCCTTTTTCCCCATTTTTAGAGCAAAAAAAAAAAAAAAAAGGGGGGGGGTCCAATATGCGATAACCTAAAATTTTGTGTGTGAACACACGACTTCTAGGCTATAAAGAGCTATAAATTGTACATGTAAACATTCTACACTGTTCATTAACAAACCTATGAATGTATTTGAGATATACTGGCTACTTTCATTGAAAGGCAGTATTTCTAAAAGTAAAAGGTCAATGGTGAACACAACTTTTAGACCTACACATAAGGTAAATATAATCCATTTTAGTTGCTCATCTCATGTCATTCGTTTCATCTCATTAATTCTTCCAATGAGGTCCATGTCAGGAAGGGCATACGGTCATAAAAACTTGCTACGAAGATTCATCTCACTTCACACTCGACCCCGTAGAGAAAAGGGATAAGGGTATTGTATTGTAATGGTTATAGCATCTGCCATGCCAACTGGCAGTTGGCCTGGCCCGGCACCGTATAGGCCCGCCCCTTAAGCTTCAACTGCGCCCATCACGAACAGCACTTAAGTGCTAGGCCATGCGCCGCTCGCTTCCGCCCGCGGTCCCGTAACAGAGGAGTATGGAAATGACTCCACGAGTAATCTGGAGTGTTCCATCTCACGAGATTCCTGGATCCATCGACCATCCGGACTCTTCTAGAAGGGCCAGCGCACATATATAAGAGAGGAACGACCTGCCTGGAGTTAGTGAGAGTTAGACTGAATTAGAAGTTGGTGCGGGTCAGTCATGAGCGACTGCCAGTGTAGTGAAGTATGTGAACTGCCGTGATTATCAGACTAGTGTGCTACAGTGCGGACTGTCGGCGAAGGAGAGAACGTGTAGCCGTGCGACGCGGGACCTTGTGTATGAGTGTAAAACTGTGTAGTGTGAGAACAAGTGAGAAACAAAGGGAGAGAGAGCACGCGAACTGCGTAAGTGTGTGTTATGAGCAAAAGTTATGTGTAGTCTTGTGTAATTTAGTGCGTAGCTAATAAATCTTAGTATTGAAGCTACCAGTCTAGTGTTAATTGATCCTGTACCCCGCCAACTCGTCACAGTATTATCATGATACAAACTAACTCAATGGCCAGTCATTTGTCTCTGTCAGTCGAGCAGTAGGCCTACCACACAGTAAATCTGATTGCTGCTTTCATTTTAATTGTCTTGCGCTGCTAACTTCCCTGCTACTGGCGCTCTGTCATTCCAAGTGACGTCATCTTCACTGTCATCTCGTCAGCCATGCACAGCAATCAAGACCGAGAGCATTCGAGGTCCTGTCTTTTTGAACCTTTTAAAAATAGTTTCGTTCCCGACTATAGACTCCAGACTGAGTGAAGCTATTCCCAAATGGTTTCTGGAGATGGTCTCTGATATCCCCATCTAGTGTATGTGTAGCAGAAGCCACTCCTTCTGAATAAAGCCGGGTTGTTGAAAGCCGGCCAAACCACCAGCTGATAACTAGCATATGTTACGAGTTGTATTTTCGAATGTAATACATAGTGACTGGAAGCATTCTTTTGATAACTGCAACTGTTTAAAGTCAGGCCCTTATTTTTAAGTATATTTCATGCTTGTTCTCTACATTTATCACATCAGGATTTACCTGAACAGTTGTAAATGAGATAAGAGAGACTGCATTGCTTTAGGTATGGTATGGTATCACCCAGATAGTGCCAAAAGTTTCACAACGGAAAGAATAAAAATAAATAACAGGAAAGTTTGCTGCATTTATGCATATCTACAGGTGTGGCGGTAATGCGTTTTATTACCATAATGTTTAATTTCATACGTTCGTTGTCTCCCACTTTTTATTAACGCATACCCTGGTATGTTCTGTTTGGCGTCTACAAAAATCATTGAAAGTAAGTGGGAACATTAAAAAAATATTATTATTATTATTATTATTATTATTATTATTATTATTAGTTAGGTATGGTGGTGAGTAAAACAATTGTGATTGGATTGTTTTTATCACATTTTAAACCAACTTCTCTCCTAAAAAATCCCTATATTGGCCCGAGTTACAAAATATTAAACCATTACTTTGTTAATGATCTTGCCTGCCTATATTAATAGGCCTAGCAAGAACTGTGAATATTGGCTAACGTCAACTCGTTTCCGCATCCTGAGGTGGTGCAGCTCTTTTTTCAGACAGGCCCCCAGTGGAATGGAGTTGCATGTACCATTTTTACCGCAAATCAACCTTCCTGCTATTCGTAAATCTCTGGCAATACGGTACCGGGAATCAAACTCACGCTCCCGAGAACCTAATTGTGCTAACAATGACGCTGGCAGACATTCTTAACTACAAACCACAGATACATATACGTGACTGATATGTACTTGTAATGCGCAGGTCAGACACACAACTATTCACCTATTTCTGCAACGTCATCAGAGCTGCAGTAGGTCTATGCTATGGAGGCGGACATTTCTTAACTACGAAACACAGATGTACCGCATGACCGACGCGTTTTTATTGCGTAGGTCGTACAGACGAAACTATTTACAAATTTGGGTGATGTCATCAGAGCTGCATAAGGCTTGTAGGTGCTTCGAAGTGGAATCGTTGTTCTTCTCTGATGAATTACATTTGAGGGTCTTGTATGCAAGATTTATTTTTTCATTTTTTACATCTCGAAAAGCCGGGGGGTGTCTAATACGCAAGGGGGTCTAATATACGAGTAAATACGTATTTGCCAAGAAATTGAAAATATTATGCAATGTGAACCACAGCGAGTGACATATAGTTCCTTCAAGAAGTGCCAAAAATGTGTGGACAAGGAAGCTGGGCAGTTTCAGAATCTCCTTCCATAATGTTGTTAAGTAACAAACTTTTTAAAATAGTTCATGATACTGTTGTATGGTTGCATCACCACCTCTGAACTCTTTGGACACAAGGTAATGATTGCTGGCTCGGCGATGGGGAAAAAAAAAAAAACCCACCATGGCTGGTTTTTATTTCAAATGTTCTTACTGTATTGTATCAGTTCAGAATTCTTTGCAATTTTTTATTTCTGATATTCTTTGGCATGATATTTAAAACCTACATGAATTAAAGAGTACATAATTGGGACCTAGGATTGCTTTCAATGAAGATCATAAACAAGAGAACTGTTTTAAAATTAAAAGCCTCTTGCAATTATTAAGGATCATTTTAGTCTATGCTTGGGACAGCATCTCCACTGTAGACAGATAGTATTAAGAGGGATTTACCCAGTGTATTCTGGGGTTTGGTTTTCATTATGATTGTGCATCCCATTTTCATAACCATTTAATTATGTGATTCAAAAAAACTACAGTAATACTACATTTTAATCAAAGTGCTAGCTTCAACAATCTTTATAGCATAAAGCATATTCTGACATTACATACATTCCCAGGAGATGAAGAGGGGACAAGATTGTTCTAACATACTATATTGGCCAGTAGGACTTAATCCTGAAGAAAATCAAATATTAGATAACAGTCTGAATAGTATGCGAATTAACAGCCTTCACCATTATTATGCAAGACAGTGATTTAATCAATATTTTTATTTAAATGGGACATGATCTTAAACCTCACCTAAAGATAAGGTGACAGTTTTCAAGTCTTCAGTATCTATAACTTGCAAACAAGATACACGCACTGCTAATTAAGAAGAGCTATAAAATCATCATGTATGTGGGGACCATAACCATTACTGCTGGCAGAGCAAGGCGATGAATACAATGAATACTAACGTATTTTCAATGTGTTAACTGGTGTACACTGAGCATTTTTCATATTTTGAGGCTTTATAAATTTTGAATACTTTTTGAGCTATATGAATTTATCTTTCTGAATCTGAAAATGTAATTATCTGTCTCAGCACCATACTGAACTCATTTAGTGGTTTTATTTTCAACACGGGGCCGATGACCTTCGATGTTAAGCCCCTTAAAACAACAAGAAAGCAACAAGCAAATATTTTTCAACACTGAAATATGAAAGGAGGCCAATATGTTTATTACATTTTTGAACTCTATTTTTTCCATTTATTTCAAATCAAGTACGGTATTAATGAAATTTTATTGGGTATGTATCTTTACCCGAATGATTGATGGACAGTAGAGATCCATCATCATCATCATCATCATTACCACCACCACCACCATCCATTACGGACCTGAATTCCAGTTTATGAGGTTTCTACCTCACTAACGCTCAGAGAATAAAAGCACTAGGACACCACTGTAGGAACGGTACGGGAAAACAAAGAGCACCAAACACATGCTTGGTACTCTGCTTGGGGATAGTGTTCAATGTGTAAAAGTTTCATGAAATTTTTACAGTAATAGTTCTTACATGGACGACTATATCTTAACTTGCCAGCTTCCCTTCAGCATATTAAGTTATTTTAAGGGGGAGGGGGACTAATCATTTAAATTGAAAAATGGAGATATTTTAGTATGCCCTTTCATTAATTCTCTCAGAGTGTATCTGCAGTATTAGACAAAAAGTTTAACAAAGCTAATCATACTCATCTGTAGACAAACATACAAAAGGAATACCTTTATGTTGTAACTGATTCTGATACATGAACCTTGAAATATTTTTCATACAGTGCTGGTTGAATGTTGATGACATTGTTGGGAAAGCATACAGATCGTTACATGTCATAATGAGGCTACTTAAAGGATGCAACAAAGAATTAAAAGAAAAAAGTTACTTAAGTATGGTTCGTCCATTACTGGAATATGCAAACAGTGTTTGGGAACCTCACCAAGAATACCTAATAAAAGAACTAGATGGTGTGCAGAGGAAAGCAGCAAGGTTTGTAACAGGGGATTTCAAGAGAAAGAGTAGTGTATCAGAAATGTTACAGGAATTTGGTTGGGAACCTTTAAGTAAGAGAAGGGAGAAAACTAGACTTATAGGATTATATAGAGCCTATACAGGAGAAGAAGCATGGAGAGATATCCGTGAAAGGCTTCAGTTGGAAAATAATTATATCGGCAGGACTGACCACAAATATAAAATTAGAAGGAATTTTAGCAGAAGCGATTGGGGTAAATTTTCATTCATTGGGAACGGCGTGAAGGAGTGGAACAGTTTACCAGGGGTAGTGTTTGATCCTTCTCCAAAATCTGTACAGATATTCAAGAAGAGAATAAACAACAACAGAGAAAATAAATGAAATATTAGAGGGCATTCGACCAGTGCAGGATATTGTAAATAAAAAATGTGTGTGATTAAATTAATTTCATCCCCTGGTCTATGGAGTTTGGACAGCTCAAGTAGGGGACTGCCTGTAGGGGTGAAGTACAGTGGGGACTTCGAGGGCCCTGGGACTGCTACGGTAGCTGTGAAGGCCCTTCAGGAACTCTGAAAAGTGGTGGCAAAAGGGGCTCTGGTTAAGACGCAGCAGGTCATTATGCTACTTAGGTTCCAAAATGGGTAAAATATAAATATGTAAATAAATTCAATGTTAATTTTAATCTTATACCAGTTGTATATTATTATTAGAAGTAATTTCACATACTGTATATGAGTTGACTATGTTTGTAAGATATTATAAGTAGAATTTTGTAAACAATATAAATTTATTAAGGATGATGTGTGTGTTTAATAGAACAAATTATTAGCGTAAATTGTATAATACTTAATTCTAGGAAAATTTTCTTCGTCTCTTGTTAATTTAAAATTTAGTGCTTGACAATAGTGTATTTTAGTGTACCATTTGCCACCGAGGTAGACACCTCATTTGCAAATAAAGAGATTTTGATTTGATTTGAATAACCCAGTTAATGTGCACCCTTTGCATGCAATTATAATGGTAATCTTTACTTGGTCTAGAGGCAACATACAAGGTATGGGATCGGCTGTACAGCATAGCCTTCTATGCTCACAATTAGATTAAATCTCTATACAGATTACTGGCATTTGAGAGAGCTTAAATGCAAGAAACTCGCATCACATTTACTGAAACAGTGCTCGTCTGGATATATTTTTTACTACAAATCTAGGAAATAACCATGAAGAAAAGTTTTAAGAAATGTGCTTTGAAGAAAATAATTCTAGAAACACAAAATGAAATATTTTAAAGATACATACACAGGCTAATCATACCATTTTCATGTACGTACTGCTATTGGCAATAGTAAAATCATGATCATCAGTCTTGTGTAGTTACTGGATGTGTGAATCCTGTTAGATAGCCTGCATTGTCAAGATATTCTTTGTTTCACGACATAAGAACCCTGTCCTCAATATTACTTCAATGGTGTGACCAGTTGCTTTTAGGGAAAAAGTTTCCAACTGTTGTCACACTTACTATTTCGCTGTGTCTTTTTTCTCTCCAGTAGCTTCTTATGCACGCACTAGAACACTACAACAGTAACCGAAGGTCCCTGTAACAGGACCATTGTTCACATAAAGAGAAGGCAGAGAAGTGGCAATGTTAATTTTTGGGAGGGTTAGCTTGCTGTCTCTCTGTCAGTCTCTTCGCTTACTGCTGCTGCACACCCATCAGATTTATGGCTTCTTGTCATGCAGGTTTCTCTAGCTGTGAAACGAAGACTACCTATTGTAAAATTTGGGTCTAATACAGCTGGAAAATATGACCTGGGTCATTAAATGAGGTACCATCTGATACTGAAAAACTACATTAAAACTATCTATCCCCTTCATTCCCTACACACCTAAGGTGATAAGTGGAAGAGGAAAAGCCCAAGTTATCACAACAAAGAAACAAAGGTACAGAGACAAACGGCAGAAAGTAGCGTGGAAACTGCTACAGCAAGCAAGAAAGAAAGAAGTATAGAAGCATGCCATAATACAGGCTGATCTTTTATACATCACACCATGAAAACATCATCTTAACAATTCAAATGAAGCAGAATCAGATATAATCATACACCTCATTCATGTTGCCAGGAACTGAAGCACTGCAGAGAACTTTTACATGGAAACAAATGCAAGGCAATCTCAAGCCACTGATACTTAGCAACAAAGTCAACCCTCTAATGCCACCCAATACTCCACCAGCCTGTTATCGCCCACGACAAACAATGAACGGATATTTCTTCTGGAAATTATATAGCAACTACAACTAACCACCATGCGCCGTTAGTAGCACAGGTATAGAAGTGATGCACAATGTTATAAATGTGCTTGATATATTGCCAACCGCTGGTTAAAATTACTGGCAGGAACATGAAAACCATTTCATTGAATGGAAACATGTTTCTAATCTGATCCTTTAGGAACCTGAGCAGGTTGAGTGTGCTACCGAACCTCATTACTTGTAGCTCATTATCCCGAGTGGATGGTGCCTGGGATTTACTTGCTCTGGGATTGAATAGTCGTGCCATAGATGGGAATTTCCTTAAGGCTTAACATAATGGACTATTTCTGAGAAAAGCTTTGGAAGCCTGTACAAAGCAATTTGAGGACACAGTGCTTGATAGTAACACATCTTGACCTTGTTTAAACTTAAGTCCTGTCTGTCCTGTGCATACAGGTTTCTATAATAAATCAACAAACAATTTTGTGCGTGAATAAAAAGCGAGAAATTGGTCAACAGAACATTGCAAACCACTTTTCATTGTTGTGAGGGGGGGATCATAAGCTGAGGAGGCTTTGGAGTATTTAACATCTGTCATGGGATAGTTCTAATGCTTATTGCGTCAACAAATGCTCTGAACAAGTGATGGTATTATAATGAGGGATAACTGTACCTAGAAAGCCATCCTGAAAAGACCCTATGCCAAGTAGTTATGTTCAACATAAGAAGACTATCATTTAAAATTCTCAAAAATATCTACAGCAAGTATTTTAAAAATTCATATTCTCCATGTACAGCAACAACAACATCATTAGTACTTAAATATTTAATACCTACACTACTACTACTACTACTACTACTACTACATGTTTTTTCACCTTTTATTTCAATTTTACAAAGACTTTTCTTATTAGCCCTACTATTAAATGGATGCAATAATTAAAATTTGAATTAGAAGACAACATTTCATCTTTAAAAATAAATCTTCATGCTCCTACTAATTATAAGAATAAGGAGAAAGTCCTACTGGCTCAGTAAGTCTACAGCTTCCTGACATGAAAAGAATGAGCATTAAATTTTTTTTTATAAAAAGTAAAGTTTAATGTGGATACTAGAAACCAAATCTTTCCTGAATCCTTCAAGGATTTGAGCAGCTTACACGAGTTAAAAAGAAGAAAATGTTCATGAATCATAGATATGGTCTTCAAATACACAGAAATCACACTTCATCTGTTTCTTGAGAAGAGAGAAAAGTAGCTAAAAGCACAGCAAGAGTAGAAAAGTTAGAATGAGGAAGACAAAATTTAAAAACAGAGGTACAGTAGAAGCTCGATTTAACGAGGTTTTCAGGGGACATGCTGTATCCCACGTTATACCTTAACCTGAATAAATTGAAAATATCTTTTAGGCTGATAGAAGATTGGGAAAAAGTAGTAGGCTACAAGAGAACAATTTTTATAAAAGGTACTGTACCTAAAATACACGCATTGGACATTGACTTGTTCAATTTATCGCTCAAAGAGTACGCTTTTCTTTCTTTCTTTCTTTCTTTCTTTCTTGTCATCACAGCACTTGCACTGAACTCGAGGCTTAACTAGAAGATTGTCTGGCAAAAGCTAACAACCAACGCGGTCACTTGTTTTGTAAGCATGGGTGCAGGCAAACAAATTTAAGTTGGTGAGGAGGATGGGAAATCGTCATCTCAACATTCCCCTGTACACATAAAAGCTTGGCCAATTATTCACATCCTCTTATTTCTGTGAATAGACAGGCACACACAGTTTCTAAAACCCCATCCAGTCATCCCTTTGAGTTCTGTTTAGCATGGAGTCTGTAACAGTTATAGATTGTAATGTAGAATTCCTCTATGCCATTTGTTAGTATATTAAATGTTTCTTGTTAAGGAGCACTGAAAAGAGCTCCTTCCATTTGGTGTTCTTGACATCATGTGATAGCCAGGAGATCTTTTGAAATAGACTGGCTGCCAGAATATTGTTGCTTGCTTAGCATCACCCAGGGGTCATGTGGTTAAGGTTATACCTACAGACGTGAGTAACATCAACATCTATTGAACTAAGAAACTGAAAACTAAAAACAATATTCTTCGGAAACTGTGGAAGACAACTTGCGGATCTACTGCAAGTAGTCTACGACATTCTGCTCTTGGTCTGGTATATTCCAGTGCAGAGTATTGTTCTCCTGTATGGCCCAATAGCCCATATACCCAATGTGTTTATACACAGCTGAACAACAGCATGCGCCTTATTTCGGGCACGATCAGATCCACACCAAACTATTGGCTTCCATTGCTTACAGGAATGTCACCTGACCAGCTACCGGTACAAAAAGACATTCCTGCACTCATGCCATCCACCTTTGCATGACGCTGCTAACGTGACCTGCAACAACTTTTAACGCTGTGAAAGTTTGGAAAGACCGCTGGGAATCTTCAACAGACTTGTCCCTTCACAACATATTTTCTGGTGCACAAATTATTAGTGGGTTCCATTTACCGCGCAGGCATTGAGTCACTCTTAACAGAGTTCGGACAGGCCACGGAAGATTCAGGGACTCGCTCTACAAGTGGAATTGCAAAACTTCACCAGAAGGCGACTGTGGTGCCCCATGGCAAACCATCGCTCACATCGCAGGCAGCTGCAAGCTACGTGCTTACTCGGGTAGCTGGGCTGATTTCTTTATACCATCAGAGGCAGTGTGGATGGAAGGGCTGGACATCCTTATATGAAATATTGTTTTCTTGTTATTGTAATATATTCAATTGTATATATGTTTTTATGCCATATGCTAAATAAATAATAATAATACAACATTTAAAAAATACGAATTTTATTGATGACTTTTTCGGAGACATATTTTGTACCACGTTCAATCTGAGCAAATCAGACCGCGTTTAACCGGACTTCCACTGTACTGTATAATTAATAAGCAAAACACTTCAGCCTGAGTAAATGTGCTAAGCAAATCAACAAAGTAAAAACACATTAGGAATGATTAATATACAATTCAATGCTAAATCCATACAAACAGTTCTAATGAAAAATGAACAAATATGAAGAGCATGCACATGACACTGATACAGAAAGAAAAGGAGAAAAGCATCTGAAAAACATGCAAGACCAAGAAGTTCCTATACAAAGTAGTTTGACTCATTCACATGAAATGATGGAACCTAAATTTAACAGAAAAGCAAACAGAACTAATTCTAATTTAGAATAAAGAACACAACTTACCAGTTCCTTTACAGAAACATTCAATAAATCATCATCTTGCAAATTCTCTTGATTCTCACCATTCAAGGTACTAAGGTCATTATTATCAGTTATCGTTGTTAAAGTTTCACATTCCATGCCAATCTAAAAAAGGGTTATCAAAACACACAGCAATCAGCTCAATGAATGTTAGCAAAAGCACTTTAAAAAATACTCAACACAAAAGAATTAGTACACTCGGGAATGAAAAAACAAAACACAAGTTATCTATTATGACTATTCATGCACTGCATCAATATTAACCAATTTTGTTAAAGTAAGGTCACTTGAACATCATGATCTATAGTTTCCAGTGGAATTTACCAATCTGGAAGACCCTCACTAAACAACAACTGCAATTTTGAAAATAACATTTTAAAACATAAGAGAGAAAACAAACAACACATCGAGCCTAAAAGCAACTGCCCTCTGTCAATCCAAACCAAACTATATGCCCAAATAGACCAATAAAATGGCCTAATGTTCAATCTCTTTATGGCTTCCAATTGAGTTGCATAGAATGAATTCAAATGCTCTGACTGTGTGAGCTAGCAGTGTGGTTCAGGCCATTGTAGCTCTGAACTTGTATGCAGGAGATAGTGGGTTCGAATCACACTGTCGGCAGCCCTGAAGACTATTTTCCATGGTTTCCCATTTTCACTCCAGACAAATGCTGGGGCTGTATCCTAATTAAAACCACAACATTTCCTTCCCAGTCCTAGCCTTGTCCTATTCCATAATAACTGTCCAAATCAGTGCATGTAAACCCAAACCAAACCCCACAGTGCAACAGCCCCAATGGGCTATGGCCTACAAACCACCGCTCAGCCCGAAAGCCTGCAGATTACGAGGTGTCGTGTGGTCAGCATGACGAATCCTCTCGGTCATTATTCCTGGCTTTCTAGACTGGGAGTGCAATGTAAAACCAATAGCAAAAAAAATTATCAAATGTTAAGCGCCCCTTCCTTCCAGCAGTACGAGATAACATGCTGATGCAAGTGCAAAGCTGAAACTGCTCATCAACTTGAAAAGTAGTACACCATTAACAACATCACAAAACAAAGTAAAGTCAACACCCATATAAAATGTAAAGAGGCATGTAGTGCAGGTATCACTATTAAGTATAGAAGTGACCGACAGTGTGCAATAAAACAGATCGTGCATGATGAAGTTATACTAATCCCCGGTCTTCCTTTTTTTTTTTTTGTTTTTAGAAACAAGGAACCATGTAACAGTTCATACGACGACAAATATTACACGATTCTAATTTAACTCTCCCTGGCTCAGAGACTCCACATTGATCTGCCCACAGATTGCTCCAAGTGAAATTTAATATTTAACACCAATCTATGGAAAATCAAAAAGTTTATTCGCAGCAAATGATGGACAGTTTGATAAGTCGAGAAAATCCCCTCCATGCAATGAAACCATCATAGTTATATTAAAATACATTTAATAGAATTAAAACTGAAATAATTAACAAACTAATATTAAAACAGAAATAATTTAACTTAAAAAATTAAGTTCCCAGAGGTAACCATAATTTAATTTCATAGATTGCAAATGTTAAAAACTCTTTAAGCTCTTCAGGCCTTTTGAATCATGAAATTACCAGCATTTCAGCCCAGTGTAGCAGTGGGCTCATCAGTTGGATCAGTTAGTGTGGGATTAAAGAGATTAAATGATTTTAATTTAAATTTACAACTTATGGTAAACATCAAAGTAAAATAATTCATATAATTAAGATCATTTAAGTTAGGTAATTACTAAAATATAACAATAAATGAAAGTATGCAGTGCATGATCCTAGGAAATTCTAAGAATGAAATAAAATATCAAAACACCTAATAAAAAACAATATACCAATAATGAAATACTTTTTCCTACAGCTAATAATTATTTTACATTATTCTATACGACCCATAATATTCTCTTAAAAATCTAACTAATCCTCAGGCACACACTCATTCATATTACAACCATTCAATCAGCTGTCCTCAGGAGGTAGTCTCAGCAGGTTACCTCAAATTCTGATGAGATTGCAGGGAATTCCATAATCGGACATCAATCACCACAAATTATCTGTTTTGTGCAGTGAACAGTAATACAAAGAAAGGAGCCTGAACAGGCATTTGGGTTGTGAAAATATGATTAAAAGGTGAATTTAGAAGAAATACACATTGGCTGGTTTTCAGCTAACAATCTAAACACCATCATTAAAATGTGAATCAGCTGACTAATATCATGCTCCGGCCATAGGAGAGCCTGGTAGTATGGAGCAATATGAGCATCACATCTGATATTATAGTAAATTACAGGCAGGAATTCAGTGTTCGTTGAAGTTTCAGCGTTTGCTCCCCCGTCATGTCAACTAAAACAACGCCACAATTAAGAATACTGAGAAATAGTCTCTGTATTAGTCTGATCTTAAGCTCATACAGAAATTCATCTCTTGGGTCCTTTAAGAGGATGAAGCTCTCCAAAAATCTTCTTTACATATTTCTTTTGTGTGATCAGACCAATCAAATGTTTCACTTATAGTTATGTTAAGATATCTAATCATTTTCCTCTAGGGAATAATGTTCAGCAGAATAGATGAGACTGCGTATTGTTTAAGCAACTCAATCATTTTCATGATCCTACTGCAACTGACTGAGTCTCTGCAGCATTTCGTGTGAGAGAATTTTGTTGTGCATATGCACACAATGACTGTGGGGCATCATTAAGTTTCACTTTCCGTTTAGAGGCCTTGTTTACTGTTACCCGCTGTTAATGATCTCTCAAACACGAACTAAAAATACTTAAATTTAGTAATTCCATCTTCTTCACCATAGTCTGCATTTCTATAGTATCAAAGACACCACCCAAGTCAAGAAGGGTAAGTATAGTGAGCAGCCATTGTCCATAGCGCTTCCGATGTCTTCAATGAAAGCCAAAAATGCAGTTGCAGTACTGTTACCCTTCTTAAATAGAGACTGCATAGAGTTCAAGAGCATATGTATTTAAGTATCACAGAATTTGCTCAAATACTAAATGCTCCAAAGCTTTAAACTGTATGGGGAGAATGGACACAGGATGGTAATCACACAGTGCATGAGGGTCTGACTTTTAGGAATCTGCATTATATTGGCTGTCTCCCAGTCAGTACACAAATTTCCATTTAGTACATCATAAATTAGCATGTGTATCAGAACAGGTGGGACAGCAAACAATGTTATGTATAAAATTGATAGGAATATAATTTATAATTGTAGCCTTTGATTTAATACAGTACAAAACCTTTTAAACCTCATTTTCTAGGACACAGTGAAATATCAATGGTGGACTGGCAGGAGGGGAGGACTGAGAGTTCATATACGTGGGGTAGGTTGAATATTTACTCTACTATAGCAATCATTCAGTTCACAAGTGGAATGTCAGGAGTGATCTGTCACTGTCGATGTTTTCCTATTCCCTGGGCTGTAAGATGGTCTCATATGTGATTAAAATTTCAGTTGTAGGCTAAACTATGGAAATATCGTATCTTTTAATTTCCGATCAACTGATTTGTGCCATTACCTGAGATGTAATAAAATTCAGTCTGGTGTCATTTCTATAGTATCAAAGACACCACCCAAGTCAAGAAGGGTAAGTATAGTGAGCAGCCATTGTCCATAGCGCTTCCGATGTCTTCAATGAAAGCCAAAAATGCAGTTGCAGTACTGTTACCCTTCTTAAATAGACACTGCATGAGCCATGAAGGGCCATCATTGTCTTTGATTTCATCACCCAAACCATAGACAGGATTTTTTTTTTTTTTTTTTTTTTTTTTTGTCATTTAGGGGCACGTTTGCCATATAAATCACTTTGTCATTGAATTAAACAAGTTAATTTTAGCATTAGTGACATTTACGACTCCGTACGTCCTACATATTTCTGACAAATATCAAACCAAATCTCAGTTTAGTGTCGCAAGGCGTCTCGGACACTGGCCTACAGTGCATACTGTAAAAATGTTTGAGGTACCATGGCATATAACATGTGAAATCTTAATAAGCTACTTTTAAGCATTGTATTTACTTCTACAAATATGAACTCTGTCTGGGTTTGTATACGCTGGGTTTATTTACACATTACTCAGCCCTTCAGGTCATTGCTAAAATAAATCACTGTCCTGCCTCCATTCATTCCATCTGACCAAATGAAAAATGTTGGATCATACAGATCGATTTCAACCATGGAGGATGGAATGCTAAGAGTTGGCCATATCTCAGAAATATAAAGGGTATATAATTTATTTTTGTTTAATAGTGCCTGAATTTCATCTTGATGAACCAGAAGAGAAAGAGGATTTACATGACAACACTGTAAGCTGTGTGTTTGTTTGAACAGAGTACCTGCTGAGAAGGGATTGCCATGGGGGGGGGGGGGGAGGATTGCTCATACTGTCACTGCCAAGGTCAAGTTCAGGAGCACAATTACCATCTAGCTGAATGAAGAGAATTTCCATTAAGCTGATCATCAGAGAATACATATGCTCAGAGGGGTCTCTTCCCGCATCGCGCTCATTTGTTTCTCTCCCTGTCCGCCTTCTGCGTGACATCATGTGATATAAGACAGCGCTCCTGACACGTATTACCACTACAGTCTAAAATGGTCATAACTTCTGAACCATTCATGCAAATAATGTCCTGACAAGGTTATTGTAATCCTTATAAAATACTGGAGGATGTCAAACAATTTATTTTGATGAGGAACTCGAGGATAATATTGAAATATTTATTTAATTTTAAGGAGTTATATTTTTTACCACGGACTGTAGCATAAAATCGCTTCTAGAGGGCAGCCGTTTGGAAATAGGTATGTGCCATCGCGGACTTTTTTTGTAGAGGATTCTATGCTCTACATTTCGTACGCTTACACCTGGGGTCTATCGATGGTTCACGCAGCGTAAGCCAAGAAAGCAAGTGACCAACCGACATTTTTTCTCTTTCTACGTATTTACTGTATATCGGATCACGGATACATAATAGTTTTATAGTGGTTCACTACGTGAACAGTGTTCGTGTTGCCAGTATCTGAAGTAAATAATAATAATCGTATGGCCTCAGCTACCGTTTGCAGACATTTCGATTTGACGCCATCTGGCTGTCTGCTCGTCAATTTCGACGTTCCGGTTTACTCTGTCTGCCATCTAGCGGACCTAGAGTAAACCGGATCTCTCTTGGGCGTCTATGGCTGAGATTTTAATTAATTTTGTCGGGTAAATACCAAATGTATCACCAGAGATCTTTTACATGCCGACATCGTACGACATGGAGTGTCGATTGGACTTTTTTCCGCCCTTCAAAAATCCGACTACCTCTGCCGGATTTGAACCCGCTATCTTGGGATCCGGAGGCCGACACTCTACCACGGATCCACAGAGGCAGCTAGTATCTGAAGTAGAACCACTGTACTGATTAAAATGCAGTCAACATATTATGGAAACGTGTGTGGCGCTATAAATTGTCGGCATGTAAAAGAACTCCCGTGGGACAAAATTACGGCACCTCGAGTCTCAGAAAACTGTAAATGTTGTTAGCGAGACGTAACACAAATAATATTATTATTATTATTTCGCATATTATAAAGAAAATAACGACGACAACCATCAAGCCAGCCAGTTTGCTACTGTGATGGCATAACAATACTTCCCCGTCAGCAATGCTTGGTTATTGAAACACTTTGTAATAAACTCTTGAATATCTCCATTATTACAGCTCGTACGGTAGAAAGGTGTCAGATATAAATGACTGAATGAAAATCATATATTCTATAATTATTGTTATGTGTTAATAGCCGGGCTGAGTAGCAACTCAAATGGTAGAGCGCTGGCCTTTATTACCCCAACTTGGCAGGTTCGATCCTGTTTCAGTCCGGTGGTGAAAAGTGCCCAAATACATAGTTAGTGGGACGTAAAATCCAATAACATTAACATCATTATGTGCTAATAACTTATATTTCTGAATATATTTCGAAGCTCGTGAAATAATACAGTATCCGTGATCCGATATACAGTAAATACAAAGAAAGAGACAAAAATGTCGTGCGAGAAGAGACCTGTTACTGGATCTCGGTTATTTCAAAAGGGGGCCTCACACATCCCAGTCATGAGCGGTTAAAAAATATAGCCCAGTTCGAAATTTCATTTGGTGTGTTTAACGGTAAGACTGTATCCAGATGCAAAAACGTGAAAACTCTTATTTCTATTATTAAGTCAAAATTTCCAGTATTCCATGTCAAAATAATTTGTCTCTACGTAAGGGAACAGGGCATTTATTAGGATATGGCATTTTAATGCAAAGAGTAAGGAGCTAGCACTGAGAAAATATGCCAAATATGGGCTGGTTCATCAAGTAATTAAATCTCCTGACACGTACGTTTTAATAATTTAATATAATTCCATAAAAATGTCGATATGATGCATATTTTCCTATGCCATTTGATCTAAATATTTACTTCATCAGGAAATTAATTATTTTGAGTTGCATGGCAATATTTTATTTCTTATCGTATTACCGGTATATGTCATGTATTTGTCATGTATTTGATGCTCAGCATGTGACGAAATTTAACGCATTTTCAAGTTTTTAAATCTATTGGAAGTGCCATTACTTATCGAATCGGACTAAACCAGACTATTATTTGATGAAAGATTGAGAAGATGTTTCACAGGCACGAGAACTCACAGGCTTGCTGTACTGCGACTGTGTACCTTACTCGCTATCGTTCATACCGCGTGACGTCAGAGCGCTCCAGCCAATGGAAGCTTCAACTGCCGGAGTAGCCTACCTTATATTCTAGTTACCTTAACATATGCTATCAACAAATTACTGAAGAACATGATTTTCAGGCTTCAAACATTTTTTTAAAGCAATGGCAATTATTTCACAAAAAATGTGGTTATGGTTTCATAGCAAAGATGTGAAATTCAGACAAACATATAAAGAAGTAAATCTATTAATCACATAGTCTATATTTTAATTTCACAAATTCGAAAGTCTAATTTCAGAAAGTTTGGAAAGTTAATGTTATTGTTTTTAAATTCCTCTAACTACTTCTATGGTTTTCGAAGACACCAAGATACCAGAAACTTGGTCCCACTCAAGTTCTTTTACATGCCGGTAAAACAACCAGCATAACGCTGGAGTATTTGAGCACTTTCGGATATCAAGGGCCAGTACAGTAAGTTGGTACGATCTGAGTAATAGGCCTCGATTTTGGAATACGCAAGGTTTACACATGTTAAACATTTATCAATATTAGATCACCTCATTTCTTAGCAGTTCTTGCCAGGCTGAGTGGCTCCGACGGTTGAGGCGCTGGCCTTCTGACCCTAACTTGGCAGGTTCGATCCTGGCTCAGTCCGGTGGTATTTGAAGGTGCTCAAATACGTCAGCCTCGTGTCGGTAGATTTACTGGCACGTAAAAGAACTCCTGCGGGACTAAATTCCGGCACCTCGGCGTCTCCGAAGACCGTAAAAGTAGTTAGTGGGAGGTAAAGCAAATAACATTATTATTTATTATCTTAGCAGTTCCCACACTAAAATACAATAGAATAGTTAGGAACTGTATTATCTGTAAAACAATTTATCATTAGATAAGATACTTGTAGAATTCGTTCTGTTTAAATAATCTGTTTATAACAATAGTCCAACTTCAAACAGAATCACATTAAAAATGATGATGCTTGTTTTTAACAGGGCCAAACATCCAGGTCATTGGTGCCTGTTAAAAATGCTCAAGATTTTCAGAGGCCCTCCAGATATTAAGCCAAGTATGGTACCAATCACGAGTGTGACGGGCATTTGGTCATTGGAACCATACAGTTACTTACAATAAAATCTACAAAGGAAAATAAATGAGAAAAAAGTATCAAAATCAATTTCCTAATTTAAAAGACAGATCAAGATTTGTCCTAAATTCTTTACAACCAGATGACTAAAACAAACAACAGAACAACTTTACTAACTGAATATCTTTATTATCTCAATTAAAAACATGCAAGGTAACATACCATGATCAACTTAAGAGGCCATTTTTTCACTGATGTCTAGTTAGAATTAAAATAATAATTTCTTCAAAAATTGCAGAAGATGAAAGAATCCCTAAGACTGATCATTCTAAAACGGCTCAGCATTAAGCTATGACTAAAAAGTTTTCTTTGGTAGTGTGGATTACTGTAGTCACGTCCTAGTTCGTGAACCATGGACAACAGCTGAGTGGCATGGTAAGTGGCCCTGAGAGTCAATACCAGTTGCTATGGAATGGGAGTGGGCATCTTGGACATATTCTGAGTCATGGCCCTCCTTGTGTTCAGGCAGTTAAGACTAAACAATCCACCGTGGTCCCTAACGCATTAGAGGAGTAATCCTAACTGGATGGCATCCTGCTTTATGAATTCTCACAGAGCACACCCAAACTTTTTTAAATAAGCCTCAGACTTATGGGATTAACAGAGTCCCACTTCCATTTGACAGGTGTGGGACTCCTTGGAAACAACTCGGCAAACGAAATGGAATTCAATGGGGAGCTATCACTATTAATGGGGCTTATAGAAGGAAAAGTAAAACTGGCTGAGTCCGCTAAGTGAATTACTGGAAGAGGTTATGTGAAAGTGTTAGGAGAAGAAACAGAAGATTATAGTGTCCTTCACAGGTGTTAAAAAATGAAAGGCTGAGTGTGGCGTAGGACTGTTTATCAGGAATACTACTGCAAACAACATAGTTTCTGTTAGACATGTAAATGAGCAAATGATGAGGGTAGATTTGACGGTTGGAGGAATTAGGACAAATTGCCTCACCATGCGAGAGTGCAGATGAAGATGAAGTTGAGACATTTTCTGAAGCACAGAGTGACAGTCAGGATCAACAGCAAGGGTTGGCTAGTGCTAAAATAGGAGACTTCAATGCGAGAGATGGAAATAGAACTGAAGGATAAGAGAAGGTGATAAGTAAATGTGGAGAAGATATGGAAGCTAATAGGAATGGGAAGCGTTTACCAGAACTTCTGTGCTAGTATGGGATTAGCAGTTACGAATACATTCTTCAAGCATTAAGGTTATCCATAACAGACTATATGAAAACTGATTTTGAATTCAGGAAATCTGTTAGGAATGTGCAGGTATTCTGGTGGTTTTTTGATGAGACAGACCACTATCTGATCTGTAGTGAATTAAGTATCTCTAGGCCTAGGATAGAGGAAGCGAGATCTGTCTGCAAACAAAGAAGGGTAGACAATCTCCAGGACAAGGAAATTAGACAGAAGCACGTGGATATGATTAGTGAAAAGTTCACAACAGGCAATAAGCAGGCTGAGGATATAGAATGAGAATGGGTGGCATACAGGGATACTGTAGTAGGAACAGCTGATGCTTGCTTGATGATGCTCGTTATTTATAGGAACCTAACATCTAGGTAATCGGCCCCAGTAGGAACAGCAAGAGACTGCTGAGGAACAACTGTCTATAAAGATGGGAAAATAAAATACCTTGGTGGAATGATGAAGTGAGAGTAGCTTGTAAACGTAAAAAGAAGGCATATCAGAATTGGTTCCAAACAAGGACTGATGCAGAAACGGAATTTTACATAGATGAAAGAAACAGAATGAAATAAATAATTGTTGAATCCAAGAAAAAGTCATGGGAAGATTTTGGTAATAACCTGGAAAGGCTAGATCAAGCTACAGGGAAACCTTTCTTGACAGCAACGATCTTAGAAAGGGAGAGGGGAAAAGAAAATGAATAGTGTTTTGGGTAAATCAATCAGGTGAACTCATAGCAGATCCCAGGGGATCACTGTAGAGGCGAAAGGAATATTTTGAAAATCTTCTCATCGTACAAGGAAATCTTCCTGGCGACATCACTAACAACCGAGCTCGTGGGGAAGAGGACAATGATATTAGTGAAATTACACTTGAGAATGTGGAAAGAATGGTAAATAAATTCTACTTTCATAAAGCAGCAGGAAAAGATGCAGGGACAAAATGGCTTCATAGAGTAATAAGATTAGCATGGAATATTAGTAACGTTCCTTTTGAATGGACGAAAGCAGTATAACTGCACCTATCTATAAGCAAGGAAACAGGAAAGATTGCAACAACTATCGAGGTATTTCATTAATCAATATACTAGGCAAGGTGTTCACTGACATTTTGGAAGGGAGACAGCGATCAGTGGTTGAGTATAAGCTGGATGAAAACCAGTGTGATTTCAGATCAGGATCAGATTTTCAGTATGCACCAGGTAACTGAAAAATGTTACGAGAGGAATAGACATTTTTCATGTTTCCTAGATCTAGAGATGGCATAAGACAGAGTACCGAGGGAAAGAGATGTCTGTCATACAGGGGGACTATGGGGTTAAGAGCACATTATCAAAAGCAATCAAAGATACTTAAGTTGACAATTGGGCTGCAGTGAGAATTGATGGCAGAATGAGTTCTTGGTTCAAGGTACTTACAGGGGTTAGACAAGGTTGTATCTTTCATGTTTGCTGTTTATTAGTTTACATGGATCATCTGCCGAAAGATATAAATTGGCAGGTTCAAAATGGCGGCAGGTCGACATGTAGTGATCCAAGTGCTCTGTATCTTCTTGTTGTTTATAGTGGTTAAACGCGTCACGTGTGAAAGTAACAAAGTGATCTTTAACGGTGGGATGTTCAGTGAGTGTCCTAGTGGTTCAATCCTCCAAGAGAATTTGCTAATTGTGAAAAATTGTAAAATATTGTGCTTAACATGGTGCGACAGTGAAAACTTGTACATGACCGCTGGTACTGACAGTGCGCTTCAAGCGAGGCGCAGGGTTGCCAGACCACCCTCATCAACATTTCACCTCATTCTCATGACCATAGCTGCGTGTGGAGACGTAGAATAAATCCAGGACCTCCAAACAGAAATTTGAGTAACATAGACTGTCATATTTGCTGTTCTAAGGGCCGGATCAATCAGCTGTACGTGAAGTGTGTGTCATGTGAAATGTCCATGAATAAGACCTGCGCCAAAATCTCCCCATCTGATTACCATAAAATTAAACGTGGCTTGTCGTCTTGGCAGTGCTGGAAGTGTTGTCTCCCGGTACCATCGGACTCGTTCTTCGAAGTGCCAAACGAAGGAAATTATGTAAATAACTCTGTAAATAGTAATGACTCGGTTACCAGTGTACAGGGCTCCTGAAACATCACCATTCTATCATTTAATGCCCGTAGTATAATGGGTTATAGGAGACAGCAGGAGATAAGAGCATCACTGGCAAGTATCGAACCATTAATCCTAAGTGTCTGTGAAACGTGATTGAGCAGTGCACTTCGAAGAACGAGACCGATGGTACCGGGAGACAACACTTCCAGCCACGTTTAATTTTATGGTAATCAGATGGGGAGTATTTCCGCAAACATACTTGGGTCTTCAGGAAGGATGGAACCTGGACGTCTGGAGGGGGTGTTGTTCTGGCCATACGACCAAAACTACAACCATTCTGACTAGGATACATGGAGACTGACAGTGAAGCTCTACGGGTGAAGGTGACATGTAGGGGCAACAAATTCTTGATAGGTAGTATATATCGGGCTCTGATGAGACTGGGCTGAATTTCAAGATTCTTCCCAAGCCAAGACGTCTGCACAAGATCAGCTGTTTGGACTAGCTGACCCGGATATTATTGGTTTTGTGAATGCTAACGAAAATGAGGATGATGAAGAAGAATGAGGCATTGCAGAACAAAAGAAGAAAAAGATGACTCGCGCTGAAGGATTATGGTCGATGACACGATCTCGCACCAAGAAAACGTGAATCAGCGGGCAAGCAGACATTGTTGACAAGTTTCTTTTCATAAGACATTTGGAATGTTTTCGTTCAATACTGCATCTACTGTACAATTGAATTGATAAGTCCATAGAGTACCGTAAACCATAGTAATACAGTATAGCCTTCCCATTTGTTTTAGTTCCTTTTCAAAGTTATTCTGTATTATCCGACATTTTCAGTGATCCGACGTACTGCAGGTCCCGTTTAGGATAATCGAGACTCTACTGTATGTATGTATGTATGTATGTATGTATGTATGCTATCCAGAGTCCATTCAATCCTTTTATTTGTGTCTTACAAAAGTCCATAATGAAATACCTATCCACATAAAGGAAATATTCTCTTTGATGCAGACATATGATTATTCTACAGAGTATTGTTATTATTAGGAAAATTTATAATTACTGGAAGAGGTTATGTGAAAGTAAATACTATTAAAACATTTTTCAGGAGATATTTTCTGCAATCAGATGCATGCAGATGGGAGAGGCAAATTTTCAGGAACATTCCTCATCCATTTTTAAGTTAAAATCCATGTTCCACAGTCTTATGCTGGTTTTTTTTTTTTTCTATTTTACGTCGCACCGTCACAGATAGGTCTTATAACGACGATGGGATGGGAAAGGCCTAGGAATGTGAAGGAAGTGGCTGTGGCCTTAATTAAGGTATAGCCCCAGCATTTGCCTGGTGTGAAAATAGGAAACCACGGAAAACCATCTTCAGGGCTGCCGGCAGTGGGATTCGAACACACTATCTCCATGATGCGAGCTCACAGCTGCATGCTTCTAACCGCACGGCCAACTCGCCCGGTATATGCTGTATATCAACAGTGAGGTTCAAACCCACCATCTCCCGAATGCAAGCTCACATCTGTGTGCCCCTAACCGCATGGCCAACTCGCTCTGTAAGGATAATGGTCTTGGTCACGGTGAGAATGAGAAGCAGAGGGATGGTTAGAGATGGTTTTGAATTATTTCAATGTAAGGGTGTGGAACTGAACAAGGCTTCAGAGCTAGTTGCAAATAGAGGATTGACCAGGTACTTAGTTGATTCATAGAGGCTTGCAGACTGCAAGCTGTAAGGCATAACAGTCTAAAATAAATGAACGAACAAATGAATGAATGAATGAATGAATGAATTAATTAATTAATTAATTAATTAATTAATTAAACTTTGTTTCACAACTAGAGAACCCTGTCCAAAAAGAAGCCATAAATCTGATAGTGCACAACACCAATTAGATAAGGACCGACGAAGAAAGTTTGAGGTGGGAAGACTTGGAAGAAAGGAGACAAGCTGCTCAACTAAGTGGTGTGCTCCGACCTGTCAGTGGAGAGATGGCGTGGAACGACATTAGTAGACGAATAAGTTTGAGTGGTATCTTTAAAGGTAGGAAAGAATTCAGGGAATTCAAGAGGACAAATTGGGGCAAAATATTCGTTTATAGGTAGGGGAGTTACGGATTAGAATAACTTATCAAGGGAGATGTTCAAGAAATACAAATTTCTTTGAAATCATTTAAGAAAAGGCTAGGAAAACATCACATAGTGTATCTGCCACCTGGGCAACTGCCCTAAATGCAGATCAGTAGTGATTGAAACAGCAATATGACCCCTCACAAATCAATGCTGTCAATTTTCTGCCTTCTGCCCCTGTGGGCAAAGGTCCTGTAACAAATACCTTCAATTAATGTTTTAGTGTCCTAGAGTGTGAATTCTACGAAATAGCAAGAAAAGGGGTCACTGAAAAGAAAGAAAGAAATAATGAAGATGGCAGCATTTGGAATCTCCTTCCGTAATCTCTTTCTATAATAGTGGAATGAGGGCAGGGTTCTTACATCATTAAACAAAGTGTATGTATGTATGTATGTATGTATGTATGTATGTATGTATGTATGTATATTCACGACAAAACCATTTCTTAATTTAATAAAACTAAATTGTAAATTAATTACCTGGAATTTACACATAATAAGTTCAACTACAGTGAAAGTTAACACTGTGTACTTTATTTTACCTCAGTCAGTGGCCTCGTTCTAGCTACATTTTACGAGAGTGACTGGTTCTTGGTTACTGAACTAAGGAGCAATTATTCAGTAACTTTTCCATTTCATAGGAAACAAAATAACTGAGCATTATTTCATACACTTGGTGCAGCTCGGATCAGAAGAAATTCCTAATTTGGAACGATACTACATGTTGCCCACCGTATCTTTATTATAAAAATATTGAGTGTCCCAGCATTGATACTTTGTACATGGACATCATGCATACATACATACATTACTTGCATACATATATTACATATTATTCACTCCAAATTACTGCACAGGATGCCTCAAGCTTTGAAATGCTGGAATGGATGTATTGTTGAAGCAAATAAGAGTAAATGATCAGTTCAGTCATTAAAACCTGGTATTCTATTTCAGAGTATAGAAGCAAAGAAATACTGCTTTTACCACATTGTGTACAAAATTTATGACAAGGAATTCGAAAAGGTGACCAGGTTTTAACATTTATAAAACATTGGTTGTTCAAGAATGACAGCAGTGGGAGGCAGTGCTATCTTATGGTTTAAGCTTCCCAAACTGTGTTCTAGTATTAGAAATCTTGTTTCAGTTTCTGGTATTTAGAAATATTTTAAATTTTTGTTAGTGTTCCTTTCCGTTAGTTCCATATTTAGTGAAGTCAAAACTTCTTTCAAGTATTTCACGTTACTTAGTTTCATATATCCACTACAGCAATTATAAAACTGCAGTGGAGAAAAACAAAACAAATTTCTGCCCATTTATAAAAGGGCAAATATTAACAATGAAGGAATTAGTGATGAACAGATTGTATTCCATGTACTCCACAGCAAACTGACAGAACAGTGTTGAAGTCAGTTCACTTACCAATTCTGATTAGAAAAAATGAAGATGTCAAAATATCTATTCCTGTTAAAAGCAATTTAAGCGAAGACTGGTTAGGCCAATTTGAGTGGTTGTTATATGATGATACGACTTGTCTCACAGCCAGCAATCCACATAAACAGATGTCTAGCAGCATCAACAAAATGGCAAAGGAGGGATTATGGCAGTGCGATACAAAATTTGTTTTGCATCACACAGACATAGACAGGTCTTGTGCAATGATAGGATAGGAAAGGGCTGGACTGGGAAGGAAGTGATCATGGCCTTAATTAGGGTACAGCCACAACATTTGCCTGATGTGAAAACGGTCTACACAGAAAACCATCTACACTGCTGCCAACATTGTGGTTCAAACCCACTATCTCCCGAATGCAAAGTCACAGCTACTTGACCCAAACCGTACCTGGTAAAGAGAAGTTTAAGGGAATGGAAATATGTAGTTATCAGTGGGATACTGAATGGAGGGTGATCAGTGAATTAAATTAGATTCTCGAGTTGGTATGTGGGAAACTAGAAGCGAGATTTGTAGATCCTAATGAGTGGGTAGGAGAACAGCAAAGAATAGAATGTGATCTCAATTTATCAAATGTTAAATGGGAAAGTAATCCCATGTAATGTAAAGTAATGTGAAGGACAGAAAGAATAACCTACAAATGGTAAATAAGTTAATATGGGAAGGAAAGCTGAATCAGCAAGTGATGGAACCAAATAGAGGGACAATATTCTACACGAGGTGCTGATAAAAGCAGATGAGCTCTATAGGGAAACTGAAGCGATAGATGGTACGATTGATCATAAAGCTGTTTTAGTCGTACCTACCGAGCAAATTGCTGCGCGGTTTTGATCACGTAGCTTCAGCTTGCATTCGGGAGATAGTGGGTATGAACCCCATTGTTGGAAGCCCTAAAGATGGTTTTCTGTGGTTTCCTACTTTTACAACAAGCAAATGCTGGGGCTGATCCTTAATTAGGGCCACAGTCTCTTCCTTCCCACTTCCAGACCTTTCTGATCCTATAGTCGCCATAAGACCTATATGCGTCAGTGAGACGTAAAGCAAATTGTAAAAAAAATATAACAAATATGTGTAATCGTATCTAGTTAAAAACAAATGTGATAGGAAGGAAGGTTGTAGGAGATTGTGATAAGAGGCATGAGGTAGTTAAAAAGTGATTGGTGGAAGATCATAAATAAAAATGTAAACACCCTATTGGATGGATGCAAAACAAGAGTTGAAGAGTGTAAAAACAGGTAGACTATGTACACTCAACCACACAAAATTTGGTCACTAGCTAGAAGAAGAATTTGCCACATTAGAGACCTGCCAACCAGGGTATATCTGTACAACACTGGCCATAAAACTGAAACATACATAGTAACCTACAGTGACATGCCAAAAATCATGGGGTACGGATCTAGTATCGTGTAGGCCCTCCTACAGCCTGGCTAAGTATAACAACTTCTTGTGGCATTGATTCCACAAATGGAAGAAATAACATCAAGATCAATCAACATTGATCTGCATTTAGGACAGTTGCCCAAGTGTAAGATTTTCTATGTGTTGATTTCCTAAGGTTTTCTTAAATGATTGTAAAGAATTTGGAAATTTATTGAACATCTCCCTTTGTAAATTATTCCAATCCCTAACTCTCCTACCTAGAAACAAATATTTGACCAAAATTTGTTCTCTTGATTTCCAACTTTTTCTTGTGATCTTTCCTACTTTTCAAAACACCACTCAAACTTATTCGACTAACGTCATTCCACGCCATCTCTCTACTGACATATCTGAACATATCTCTTAATCAAGCAGCTCGTCTCCTTTCTCCCAAGTCTTCCCAGCCCAAACATTTTTGTAACACAACTCTCCTTCGTCGGAAATCACCCAGGACAAATCGAGCTGCTTTTCTTTGGATCTTTTCTAGTTCTTGAATTAAGTAATCCTGGTGAGGGTCCCATACACTGGAACCATACTCTAGTTGGGTCTTACCAGAGACTTATATGCCCTCTCCTTTACATCCTTACCACAACCCCTAAACACCCTCTTAATCATGTGCAGAGATCTGTACACTTTATTTACTATCCCATGGGTATGTGATTATCCCAATGAAGATCTCTCCTTATATAAACACCTACGTACTTCCACCGATCCCCATAAGGAACTTTCTCCCCATCAAAGCAGTAATTAAAATTGAGAGGACTTTTCTTATTAGTGAAATTCACAACCTGACTATTAATCCCATTTGTCATCACACCATTGCCTGCTGTCCACCTCACAACATTGCCGAGGTCTTCTTGCAGTTGCTCACAATCTTGTATCTTATTACTCTATACAGAATAATATCATCCACAAAAAAACCTATCTCTGATTCCACTTCTTTACTTATATCATTTAAGGGCCTATATATAAGAAAACAAGAGACCAATAATACTGCTTTGAGGAATTCCCCTCTTAATGAATACAGGGTCAGATAAGGCTTCGGTTCAAACCCCACTGTCGGCAGCCCTGAAGATGGTTTTCCGTGGTTTCCCTTTTTCACACCAGGCGAATGCTGGGGCTGTACCTTAATTAAGGCCATGGCCGCTTCCTTCCCAGTCCTAGCCCTTTCCTGCCCCATAGTCGCCATAAGACCTATCTGTGTCGGTGCGACGTAAAGCCAATAGAAAAAAAAATAAGGATTCACCTACTCTAATTCTCTGAGTTCTATTTTCTAGAAATATAGCCACCCATTCAATCACTCTTGTCTAGTCCAATAGTCCTCATTTTTGCCACTAGTCTGCCATGATCCACCCTATCAAATGCCTGAGATAGGTCAATTGTGATACAGCCCATTTGACCTCCCGAATTCAAGATACTTGCTACATCTTGCTGGAATCCTACAAGTTGAGCTTCAGTGGAATAACCTTTCCTAAACCTGAACTGCCTTCTATTGAACCAGTTATTAATGTCACAAAAATGTCTAATGTAATCACTAATCAGAAAGAATATTTTCCCAATGTTAACATGCAACGCATGTCATACTGGCCTGTAATTTTCAGCTTTATGCCTATCAACCTTTCCTTTATACACAGGGACTACTGTAACAACTCTCCATTCATTTAGTATAGCTCCTTCAAGCAACTTTTCCAGTGTAACTTCTGTTGCATGTTGCTACAAAGGTAATTCCCAAAATAAGGCCTCCTATTTTTTTTATAAATACGTAGACCATTTATTTCTATAATGGTTTACATCATTTTACAGCTTGAACACTTAGCTATTTTTCTACATAATCACTATTTTGGTCGATGCATTTTTGTAGACAATGTGACAGTTTTTGTATGCCCATGTCATACCAGCTCGCCGCCATGCTGTTCAGGAAGTTGTGAACCTCGTCTTTCACCTCATCGTAGGTGCTGAATCACTTTCCAGCCAAATGTTCATTCAACTTAGGGAACAAGTGATAGTCACTGGGCGCCAAGTCGGGACTATAGAGTGGGTGGGTGATGATGTTCCACTGAAACTGTTGCAGGAGAGCAACGGTTTGTCGGGCGGCGTGCGGGCGAGTGTTGTCGTGGAGAATGTTTACGCTCTTGCTCAACATTCCTCTTCTCCAGTTCTGAATTGCCTGTCTGAGTTTTTTCAGGATCTCACAGTACCTGTCAGTAATAATTGTGGTCCCAGCGGGCATAAAGTTGACCAACAATACCCTTTTTTGATCCCAAAACACAGTAGTCGAACGCCCAGTTTCGTCACCCGTAACATTTGAGTCCAAAAAGTTGTCCTGTTCGGCTGCAAAGCGTTGAAGGAATGTGCGGGAAGAATCAACTCGTTGCTGCAAGTGGTCTTCAGTCAGCATGCGTGGCACTCATCTTGCGCACACCTTCTGGTATTTCAACTTTTCCGTTAAAATTCTGTGAGTGGCGCTTCGGGAAACCTCAGGAACCAAAGTGCAGAGCTCATTCAGGATGATCGGCCGATCTTCACGCACGATTTGCTCAACCTTCACGACTATCTCAACAGAAATCGACAGTCTCCCGCTCTTTTGTTCGTCGTGAATTTCCGTCTGACCAGCTGCAAACTCTCTACACCACTTGTAAACATTTTTGACGTCCATGCACGACTCACCATACACTTCCGTCAATTGGCGATGGATTTCAATTGGTTCAGTACCTTTTGCATTCAAAAACCGAATAACTGCATGCACTTCGTACTTGGCGGCAACATCCAACGAGAGCTCCATTCTCAACGGCTGCCAAGCCAAGACTGAGTGCCTCAGCGCGCCATGCGCATGTTTACATGCGAGTGTGGGAAACACTCTTCACAATATTGTGACCAGCAGCCACATGAACAGAGTTCTGTGTTTATAAAACATAGACCTTATTTTTGGGATTACCCTCATATTACCATACGGCATACAAAGTCATGTGCACAGCAATACATGTCAATGTCTTTCTAGGTCTGCAACACATTCATCCACACCCATCAAAACTTTTTTCATACACACATACGTCATTATAGACCATTATGCCTTTCAGCATTCTATCGCTAAAGTTCCAAACATCATCTGTTCATACCTGTTCACCCTCAGTAACTAAGGCAGAATTTCAGAACTGAAGTTCAGGTAACTCCCTGCCTGAATGCTGTATGATTTTCCCCATACATACTTACAATTTTCCTTCTCCTGAAACTGCTCTCTAGCAATGTAAGAGAATTATAACATACAGACAGCCAGTGTCAATTCTTCCATATGGATCAGCAAAACATTCTCAGTGCAGTTATGATGCAACCTGATGTGCATTAAACTACATTCTTACCTAGTAAGTTGCAATTTTCTATGTGCTTTCGGTTACATACTTCGGTAACTAACTGTGTAAGAACATTTGGGATTTAATACGCAAACAAACTACAGGTGTATTTGCAACGTAATATAACCTATGCCAGGTGATGTAAACTCCTGTGCATATGCGGAGGAAAGAACTGATAATGGTCTTGAAGTGCTGGGCTTACTTTCAGAGGGTCCCCAAACTGCTACTGTGAAATCAGATGTCTTGAAATACTACCTTACCTATCAGGTTAATCTTCTTCAGATAATAGTCATGTCTCTTTGGTGTAGATCTCCTCATATCTCTGCATTGCATAAACAGAATGAAATTAAGAAATGTAACCATTTGTGTGTTCATCACAGTATTCCTGGGAATGCAAATATTATATTTGAGAAAAGGTCTTAAGTCTTGCAAATTTAATGTCAGCAAATTTTAAATTTCCATTTCCCTTTCATTTCAGTCCATTCAAGTTTTGATATTAATTTAACAATCACTATTTACTACTGACACACTTTATTATGGTACACATGCTTATTTATTCACATTAACAGGATAGTGCAGTTTTTCAGATATTTTTGCACATTTCATGCTCAATGTGACTGGACATTTTAGTCTGAAAGGCACACACAAGGGAACAGATTTCGGTGTAAAATTCTAATCTGGTTGAAATTTAGCACGCAATATTCATTCAAAGTTGTACAATGATGTAGTGAAAACCGCACAGGCCACTTTCAATTTTGAACGCCAAATTTAATGCCGAAAATCTGCCGTGCGACGGCATTAATGAGGAGGTGGGGAGAGGTAAAGCTGACCTTGAATCCTAGCAGCAGGCGATGGCTCATGGCGACCTAGCAGCAACCTGCCTTGCTGTGTAGCATTCCCCACCTTAAACTTTCCCTTCACTCTTCTACCCTCTCGATTAGAATATAACATGCAACGTATTTTGATGTCCTGCGCTTGGTCTTACTGTAAATAAATAAACCGACCTTTCTCTGTTTCCCTCTTTTACTCTGTGTAATCCTTGCAATAGTGGATGTTTACAAAAAAAGTGATCAACGCAAAGAGACTGCTTGCACTATGCGCACCTTGCAACACTTTCCTTTGTACACATATCGCAAGTATTTCGGACAGCACCATCCTTGAAGGAAAACTGAACGGGGTTCACAAAGCAAGTGGGTTGTGTTTCAACATAACCAGATTTGTACCAACTATGCATCCACATGTTACGAAGCCGTGGAGAAGATACGAGGGTTGGGGCAAAAGTCATGACAACTATTTATTTTTTTTTCTTGAAGATACCAGTCCGGTTGGAAAATGTGACATATACAGATGAAAGGACAAGGTGTTAACTACTTGTGTGGACAATGGATAGCACTGAAATATCGTAACACACTAATTTATTACGGTAGTATACAAGGCAATATGGCCTTCCCAGTGCAAAAGAATGACAACAGAGTACACATAAAGTTGACATGACAAACCTGGGCCTCAAGACCCTCAAAGTAGTCTCCTGCTACTGACACCACACGCTGCCAACAATGTGGGAGGCGTTGAATACCATCTGCCTCAGCATGTGCTGAACTATGTGTGAATCAGGTCACCTGTTGGTGCACAGCATTAGCAATGTCCTCTCGTGTTGCAAACCACCAACCACATAGTGGTTCCTTACTCTTTCGAATGAGATCAAAGTCACAGGGCGAAATGTTGGGAGAGTACGGTGGGTGCTCCAATTCTTCCCATCACCAATGTCGCAGTAGCTGCCGTACACACTCTGCTTTATGTGGTTTTGCATTGTCGTGCAGGATTATTGCACTGTCCACAAGGTCCAGACGTTTCTCCCGAACGCCACGTCGTACCTGTCGCATCAGGAAGTCCCTGTAGTACTGTGCGGTCACTGTTCTGCCATGTGGAACAAAGTGGCAAACAATGACACCCCTGACGTCATACGCGACGATCACCATCAATTTGACTGGGGAAGGATTCTGACGGACCTTCTGCCTCCTTGGTGATCCAGCATGTCGCCACTCCGTGGACTGATGTTTCAGATCTGGTTCGTATGCCCTGGCCCAAAATTCATCGACAGCGATTATTCGTGACAAGAATTGATTGCCGTCCTGTTGCCAGCGTGCAAGGTGGTCGGAGCATAGCACACCCACCTTTGAACTTCCGTCAGTGCATGCGGTACCCACCGCAATGCGATTTTGCGCAGTTGCAGCTCATTATGCAATGTCCTGTGGATGGTGTGTTTCTCGATTCCACTTGCCCTCTCTAACTCCAGTAGCGTCCATCGTCTGTCTTCATCCAGGAGCTGCTCGATGACAGCACATGCCACGTCTGTCTGCACACTGACAGGTCGTCGCGAACGTTGCTCATCACAGGTTGACACACGTCCTTGCTGAAACTTTCCTACCCACCGTGCTACTGTACGGTATGGTGGGACATTATTCCCATGGGCTTCCACTAATTCACTGTGACATTCCATCGTATTTCTCCCTCGGAGAACGGCTATTTTGATATAAGCACGCTGCTCAACATGGGTTACTTCCATCTCGCACGACACTCGCCAACTGACTGATTTCACAGCCCTCGCTACGCTACTACCAGCTATCACAGAGCCATCTGTTGTTCTGAACATACACTATGCCTGCAGAACTTCCACACAACACATACATGTTTGTGATCCGTTCACATATCTACAAGAAAAAAATAGTTGCCATGACTTTTGCCCCAATCCTCGTAAAAAGTGGCAGTGGTCAGTACTTTACAATTAACAGTGAACGAGACGACTGGTGCGAGCAATGATGATGATCTTCTTCTTCTTCTTCTTCTTCTTCTTCTTCTTCTTCTTCTTCTTCTTCTTCTTCTTCTTCTTCTTCTTCTTCTTCTTCTTCTTCTTCTTCTTCTTTGTAGACTTGGTAAATATAACCTAAGTTTTTGTAGTCCATCAAAACTCAAAATATGAAATTTAGAACACTTAACATGTTTTGCAGGCTGCTGCCATTTCTTGATGAATGCAGCACTTTTGCATCTATCTTTTGGCACAGGCCACAGCAAAATGTAGCTTCTACCGAAGTCCCAGTCTCGTCCATGGCTGTGACAATATAGACGTTGCTAAGGTATGGGTGGTGCAGAGTAATGACATTCGGAGCGTGACCAGTGTATCTGAGTATTATGAAAAGTGTTGCTCTTAGGGTCATTTGTGCTGCATATGCAATTTCTGGCCCAGTGAGGAAAGCAATGGCAAACTACCTCATTCCTCGTCTTGCCTAGTACGCCTCATTTTGGCACTGCCACTTGTTTTTGAGGATTCACTGTAACCACATAACCCTTGGTGGTGCTATTTTAGGATCCAACCAGCCTCTGGGCTGAAGAACAGACAGACACAGCCAACATGTTTTGTTATCCAAGAACATCCTCAGATTCTATCAAATGACTCTTAAACATGCATGTATATGTAGAATATTGTTTACATTGCTTTACGTTCAGGCCATTTTGTAGGCTATTATTTTATCACTAAACATGAAGTCATACAAAGTTTTCTTTCTTTTTTTCTTCTTTGCTTTGCGTCGCACCGACACAGATAAGTCTCATGGCGACGATGGGATAGGGAAGGCCTAGGAGTGGGAAGGAAGCGGCTGTGGCCGTAATACAGCCCCAGCATTTGCCTGGAACAGTGTAAAAATGGGAAAACATGGAAAACCATCTTCAGGGCTGCCAACAGTGGGATTCGAATCCACTATCTCCCGGATGTAAGCTCACAGATGCAAGACTCTAACCGCATGGCCAACTCGCCCGGTCTCTTTTAATTCACTGCTGCATGTACATTTCTTTCAAAAATCATTATCATGCAATAATTTTCTAATACACACAAAGACTAACAGACAGCTCTCATTACCGGAGATTTCCCTGAATTTAAAGTGAAATGTCTCAAACCACTATGGAAGACTAGAGGTAACCCTCCATTTAGTGACCCGATGAAATACTGTACTACCGTGCCAGCTGCATCTCAGCCTTGAGGGCACCAGAGTTATGGCACACAGTCATCTATTACAGTTTCATAGTTTGTTTACTTCAAAGCAGTCTTCATTTTGGCAATGCTCATTTGTTTAATGGGTCTTCTGAAGGCACTCATGTTTGGAATTTTGGCTGGGAAAATTCTTGTTCTCATTCTACACTTCCCACATCAAGACACATCTATCAATGAGTGTTGAGCCCACCCTCCTGATGAAGCTTGAAGCTAAAACTTGCTCATTGGGGGCTGGGAAGAATTGGAATTGATGAGGAAAGAGTCCATCTATTTAAAGATGGCAGTATATGAAGATGTGGAGATTGTCCTCATCATTTTCTCCTCTTCTATTACTCCCTCTGCTGATTTTGACCTGTCATTGCGTTTATACAATCATGTATTCCTTCCTGTTCATGTTCCTAAATCTCTATAAAGGGCAAGTAGGTAACAAATATAATTAGTGAATTCAACAATGGTATGAAGGTAAACGGGGTGAAAAGTTTCATCAAGAAGGCAGTACTCATGGGGATCATTGTAAATACCTACAGGAGAGGGCATATTAAGGCAATGGTTAAGACTCCAATTAGAGTATGATTACAGTGAATGAGACCTTCACCATGATTACTTGATTCATGAACAAGAAGATCCGAAAGAAATCAGCACGGTTTGTTCTGGACGATTTCTGCTAAAGGAATAGTGTTACAAAAAAAGTTGTAAACTTCTGACTGGAAAGACTTGGGAGTAAGGAGACTAGCTGCTCGACTAAATGTTGTGTTCTGAGCTGTCAGTGGAGAGATGGTGTGGAATGACCTTCGATTAATAAGCTTGAATGGAGTTTTTTAAAGAAACATAATATGAAGATAAAGTTTGAATTCAAGAGGATAAATTGGGGAAAATTTTTGTTTATAGGAAAAGGAATTAGGTATTGGAATTAATTTACCAAGGGAGATGTTCAATAACTTTCCAACTTCCTTGAAATCATTTAAGAAGAAACTAGGTAAACAATGGATGTGTATATAATTATGTGCAATTTTAGATTGAAGTATACAATGTAAAACAAGACACCACACACAGTCAATGCCACTCATTATCCATGACCAATTTTCCTGTATACTTTGTATCAGCATCACACTGTCACGAGTCACATTGTAGCCGGGGCACCTTTTAGTGTACACATTATCGCCGTGCATGTATAATATTATTAATATTTGAGTCATTATATGTGTAATAGTTTTGTGTGTACAGAGCTTGAGTTGATTAAAATCTAACAGTAATATAGAAACAAATCATTAACATTGTAAGTAACTACCCTGTAATATATTTTCTAATTTGTGGAATGTAGGTTTATTCCTGAAAGCACACTACTCATTTTTTTTCCATGGCCTTTTCCTTTACTGGGGCAGCACTTCATATTGATTTGGCTTCATTTTACAGCCGAATGCCCTTCCTGACACCAGCCCTCTGTAGATTATTTATTATTGTGCACTTTTGTGGTGGTTGGTTGTGTGACGTGTTGCATGTAAATGATGAGATGTGTAATAAGACAAACACGAACACCAAGACTCCCCCCCACAAGACAAAGCAATTAACCTTATACAGTTGAAATCCCCGGCTCGGATGAGAATCTAACCTGGGCCCCGCTGAACCGAAGATCATTATGCTGACTATTCAAACAAGGAATAAAGACTCCCGAAAGCAGATGACATTACTTACAACATTAGTATCCATTCAATATACATGCAACTATGTGTTTGGAAAGATGCAAAATTAACGAAGTTCATTCAAGGGTTTGGAGAACTAATCTTTAGTAGAAGTAGTGTTACTCATTTCGCTTTGCAAATTGGGCAAAAGTAAAAGTATCACTCCAAAAGTGTTCCAATGTCCAACAATAATGTGACAGAACTAAGAAAATGCAGCATGTACTTTCTGAAAGAGCTACAGTACTTCAACTACAGCTACAACACTTTGAAATGTTGTTACAATCTCTGAAAACTAATCCCAATGGGTGATATGAATAAAAATGAGATGTAACTCGGAGACAAGTCTCGAAGGAGGATTGAGACGGAAGTTACTTGCGAGACAGAACTCGACATGTATATGAATAAAGTTTGTTTCTCGCTAACGAGACTTGTCTCTTTCCGCCTGAGATGAGTCTCGCACACTGGCTCTGGTATCCGTCAGCTGACGAGTGAATTACTACAAAAAAGTGGTTTTGTTGGAACAGATGAAAGTGTTAGATTTACAAGCGAAAAAGATTGAAAAGCGACAGTGTGTTCTCGAAAAAACAGAAGAACTCATTTCAGTGCAAAAACAGATTTTGCAACTGCAAATGAAAAATCTTTTACATGAAAAGGAGAGAAGAGCAGAACAAACAAGTACAACCGAAGTGGAACACCCACCGATATTTTTTTCATTTAGAATAGTTCTTGACAGACTTTTCTTCTTCTTTAGTTATGTTTAACTTGGGAGCCTATTCTGCAAAATATAGGCTACCTTTCGTATTAATCAATATTCAATAATCACTAGTTCTTATTTCAATTCTTTCTAGGCTTACATAAACGTAGTGGCTCATACATTTGGTATACTTGAACCCCAGCTTGTGAACGACTGATTTAAGGTTTCTTTTCTTTGAAGTTTCCTACAAGATATTGTGTAAGAAGTTACATTGTATTTATCATCACATTCTGGATCCACATACAAATGCATAATTTTCTGCGGTCATTGAAAGTCACTCAAACACTTTTTAGCACACACTTTGTACTTCATTCTTCACGAATATGAAGAGTTTATTGACCATACCTGTGCATAGCTAGGGGTGTTTCTGCCTATAATGTACTTTTTTTTCTACAATTTGTTTTACGTCGCACCGACACAGATAGGTCATATGGCGACGATGGGATAGGCTTAGGAGTGGGATGGAAGTGGCCGTGGTGTTAATTAAGGTACAGTCCCAGCATTTGCCTGGTGTGAAAATGGGAAACCACGGAAAACGATATTCAGGGCTGTCGACAGTGGGGCTTGAACCCACTACCTCCCGGATGCAAGCTCACAGCCTCGCGTCCCTAACCGCACGGCCAACTCACCCGGTATATAATATACTACCAATACCTATATACTGTTGCATGAACTGTCCAAATTGCAAACTTTCAAAACTTAGAAACAATACAAAATGCTATCCATATTGATAAACGAAGGGAGTTGTTTGATTTGGACCGGGCAAATTGCAATGAAACTTAGTAACATGATGAGCTATGACATCCGGAACGCAATGGTGATAACCGTTCTGCCGTGAAATAACATTTTCGTACCGGTATTTATTGACAGTAAATTTTTGCTCCAGTTTTAAATGGAACGTGGTGTGTAGATGGCAGCGATTTCAATGAAACATGGTAGGATGGTCAATTAAGACATCAGAACATCGCTGCATGATTGGCGTTGTTATATAGGTTACCCGCAGTGTGACAAAATGAATCAATCTCAACAAGAATCCGAAAGTTTAAGGCTATTTATAGGATGCAAGTTTATAAACAAATGACGAGGATTTCCTATTACATATTTTAGCCTCAATTGTAAACGACAAAGAAGTATTAAAAGCCTAATATTTTGAAATATTCATATACTGTGCATGTTAGTAAAATGGGTTTGACGAACAAGACATTCTGTTCATGTTGTCAAAATCTAATTTTCACTCTTTAGCTCAATGTTTAATGTAACTTTAAAATAGAACTATCAGTGCATTTCTACAGTGCATACACGAGGTCAATACAGCTGCAAACCACCCAGCTGTTCTTTAGCAATTAATCATAACAATGTCGTTGATTTTATGACAAAGTGAATATCAGCATTAAATTTAAGACAGATAGATTGACAATTCATGGAAGTTTCATCGAAATCTGTCTGATCCAAACCAAATGCTTTCCTCGTAGTATTTGGCGCAAGTGAGATTTTGGTGCGATGGTTGAGAAAGAGCAGCACTCATAGAGGCAGCAAATCATTGGCCGAATAACGTCATTATGCGAATCTGTTAAATGTTGTAAAACCAGTTACAGCATACTTTTTTCAAGGGCGCGAGCCGCCGGTTGAAACTTTTAAATAAACTTAGAAACAGTGCAATCGCAAAAGGCATGGGCAGGGAATTTTACGGCACTTAAACATAAATGGGATAGCTTACACCAGGACCAAAGATACTCGCACATTCGTTCAATACCATTTGGCCAACATGTGATAGAGAGCGATAATTTCAGACTTGAAAAAATATCCTTCCAGACAACAACAACAACAACAACAATAATAATAATAATAATAATATCGTGTGGCTATTTCTAGCCTGGTACAGCCCTTGTAAGGTAGACCCTCCGATGAGGATGGGTGTCATCTGCCGTGTTATTGTAGTGGAGGATAGTGTTGTGTGTGAGTTGCAGGAATGTTGAGGATTTAAGGTTAAAATCTCTGACCCGACAGCGAATTGAACCGGGGGCCCCCCTGAACCGAAAAGTACCACCCTGACCATTCAGCTAAGGAGAAGGACAAAGCGAATAATGAAAACATTGAATAATTGCAAGTCATATCTTAAACATAGCTATGTTTTGTTTCGGCCTTTTCCATGAATGTGAATTTTATTTATAAAATGTTAGTCGTGTTTTGTAAATAGAAAAAATGTCAACGTACAGAAAAATCACAAATATAGGATAGATTAAGAATAATTAAAGTAATTTAATAATTACTAAGAAAATTATTAGAATTGTATGTTGCACGGTTTTGCATATTTCTGGTTTGATTTTGAACATTTTAGACTTTATGATGTATGTAAATCCTATCGCAAATGGCTATCATTGTCATCATCTTTATCATTATTGTTATATGAATGTCTCGTGTATTCGCTCCAGAAAATGTGTTTACCATTCCACATTTTCTTTCCGGTAACGGTAGAGATATTTATAATCATGTTCGAGAGAATTTCTTCGTGGTTTATAAATTTTTCTTCTCCGTTGTAAAACCATCATAAACTCCGCCATCACGTTTTCAGCCTGATTCTCTATCAGCTTGAGTCACCTTCTAGGCTGTCTCAAGAAATTCTGAGACCAGTCTCCATTCAGAGACACTAAACTCCAGTTTATTCATATACATTTGGAGATGTGTCTCCGAGAGAATCCGCTAACGAGCTGTGTCTCAAGGAGCAAAGGTCACTGCTGAGACATCGCTTTTTTATTCATATGTATTTGAGACATGTCTTAATATTTATGAGACAAGAGATACGTCTCCGGTTTATTCATATCACCCAATATCATTTTATTTATTTTTATAAAACTAAATAATGCCAGCTTCACTCATTACGGGAATATAACCAGCCTCCAAATCCCAACAAACTGAATGAGAAAAACTATATATCCACTTTCTATGAACATGTTTAAATATATATACTGTATTTAGCTCAGAGGGTGAAACAATTGACATATACAGAAGATATGTAGGTAGCTAATGTTAGTGCTTGCAATCTGACAGATGGGTGGCATGCTGAAGTGTTTCAAATAACTTGCAAAGCTCTACAGAAGGTAGATCATTTCACCACCGCAATATTCTCCGATGCAATGAAATTAAATGAAATGGCGTATGGCTTTTAGTGCCGGGAGATCCCAGGACAGGTTCGGCTCGCCAGGTGCTTCTGATGCAATGAAGCTACTCTAACTGTATGATTTACTTTTTGAAAACATGCTGTTTCAAATACAGTTAGGCAACCAATAAACTAACAACTTTTTCTCAATATAGTGATGTTATATCTTCATTCTTAAAATATTTGCTGTCTCTGCAGAGGACATTATCTTTCAGTGCATGAGCAGTTTATACATTGTATCTGTATTTTTTATAGCCAACATGGTAGGTTATATTCCGGGATTTATTCATGTTCAAGAGAATACAGCCATCAATTTAAACTTTAAAACACAACAACTAAACCACAGGTCAACGTTCCAACAATCGCTTATAAACTAACATCTCACTATAGAACAAACCTAATTTCAATATAATTAGAAAGTAGCATGCTTTCCATCTTTCCTATATTATTTTCAGCCACTTCCTCCTTTGCTTACTTGAAATTATTTTTTTTTTTTTTTACTGCATTGCTAAGTTTCAAGACAAAGGCATGATAATGAGTTTTAGGTTTCCAACTATGAATCCGTAAGGAGAGGATTCTTACAGAAACTTGATTGATGACCACCTCAATTCCTCCCGCTTTGGTCTCTTCAACAAGCTTCTGCCATCCGACTTGATCACAGTCCTTTTGTAATGACAACCGAGCTTCTATAGGTCTTCAACCACTCCTTCCAGCCATGCGGTTTGGGTCAAACAAAGTTCTCACATTCTACGCACCAATTAGGAGGTTATTAATTTGTATCTTATTTCTCGCTCGTCATCCAGAATTTATGTTAGGTCATTGTTATTTGTGCAGTGCTTTCTACTTAAAGTTTCATGACAGGGGGTGGTTAGCCCCACACAGAAACCCCAAGGGTATTTGTTTCTGTATGGATCATCACTTTTGACCTGTCTAGCTTGGGCCTACTTAGATTTGGCTTTGAGAACCTCAGGGCTTAATCTGAATTGTATGATGTAACAGGTAGAAGGCAATCATAAATTTTGACTAATCATGCAAAGAGCTTTCAGAAATGCTTTGCTCTTTACCCCAGCTTGTGCTGAAGCTGCTCTATACACTATAACTTAGAAGCCAGTAATCTATATATACATGATGTTGTTTGAGTCATCAGTCCATAGACTGGTTTGATGCAGCTCTTCAGGCCACCCTATCCTGTGCTAAACTTTTCATTTCTACGTAACTATTGCATCCTACATCTGCTCTAATCTGCTTGTCATATTCATAGATTGGTCTACCCCTACCGTTCTTACCACCTACACTTCCTTCAAAAACCAACTGAACAAGTCCTGGGTGTCTTAAGATGTGTCCTATCATTCTATCTCTTCTTCTCGTCAAATTTAGCCAAATCGATCTCCTCTCACCAATTTGATTCAGTATCTCTTCATTCGTGATTCGATCTATCCATCTCACCTTCAGCATTCTTCTGTAACACCACATTTCAAAAGCTTCTATTCCCTTTCTTTCTGAGCTAGTCATCGTCCATGTTTTACTTCCATATAATGCCACGCTCCACACGAAAGTCTTCAAAAACAGCTTTCTAATTCCTATATCAGTGTTTGAAGTGAGCAGATTTGTTTTCTTAAGAAAGCTCTTCCTTCCTTGTGCTAGTCTACATTTTATGTCCTCCTTACTTCTGCCATCATTAGTTATTTTACAGCCCAAGTAACAATATTCTTCTACTCCCTTTAATACTTCATTTCCTAATCTAATATTTCCTACATCACCTGCCTTCGTTCGACTGCACTCCATTACTTTTGTTTTGGACTTATTTATTTTCATCTTGTACTCCTTACCCAAGACTTCGTCCATACCATTCAGCAGCTTCGAGATCTTCTGCAGTCTCAGATAAAATAACAATATCATCGGCAAATCTCAAGGTTTTGATTTCCTCCCCTTGGATTGCGATTCCCTTTCCAAATTCCTCTTTGATTTCCTTTACTGCCTGTTCTATGTAAACATTGAAAAGGAGAGGGGACAAACTGCAGCCTTGCCTCACTCCTTTTTGGATTGCTGCTTCTTTTTCAAAGCCCTCGATTCTTATCACTGTAGACTGATTTTTATACAGACTGTAGATAATTCTTCGTTCTCGGTATCTGATCCCAATCACCTTCAGAATCTTAAATAGCTTGGTCCAATCAACATTATCGATTGCCTTTTCTAGATCTATGAATGCCATGTACGTGGGCTCGTCCTTCTTGATTCGATTCTCTAAGATCAGACGTAAAGTCAGGATTGCTTCACGTGTTCCTACATTTCTCCTGAAGCCAAATTGATCTTCTTCCAACTCAGCTTCAACTTGTTTTTCCATTCTTCTGTAAATAATATGTGTTAAAATTTTGCAGGCATGGTGCGGTAGTTGTCACACCTGTCAGCACCGGCTTTCTTGGGAATAGGTATAACAACATTCTGCTGAAAATCAGATGGGACTTCTTCCTGTCTCATACATCTTGCACACTAAATGGAATAATCTTGCCAGGCTGGTTTCTCCTAAGGCAGTCAGTAATTCAGAGGGAATGTCATCAATTCCAGGTGCCTTGTTCCTATTCAGGTCGCTCACAGCCCTGTCAAACTCTGACCTCAAAATTGGGTCTCCCTTTTCATCAGCATCAACAGCCTCTTCTTGTTCCAGAACCAAATTCTCTATATCTTTACCTTGATACAACTGTTGGATATGCTCCTGCCATCTTTCTGCTTTGTCTTCTTTCCCTAGAAGTGGCTTTCCATCTGAGCTCTTAATATTCATACACCTAAATTTCCTTTCTCCGAAGGTTTCCTTGATTTTCCTGTATGCAGCATTTACCTTTCCTAGGACCATACAACCTTCGACATCCTTGCACTTCTCCTTCAGCCATTCTTCCTTAGCTACCTTGCACTTTCTATCCACTTGATTCTTTAATCGCCTGTATTCTTTTCTGCCCTCTTCGTTTCTAGCATTCTTATATTTTCGTCGTTCATCAATCAGGTCTAGTATCTCCTGAGTTATCCACTGATTCTTAGTTGATCTTTTCTTCCTTCCTAACATTTCTTCAGCAGCCCTACCGACTTCATTTTTCATGACTATCCACTCTGCCTCTATTGTGTTTCCTTCAGCCTTTCCATTTAGTCCTTGTGCAACACGTTCCTTGAAACAATCCCTCACACTCTTTTCTTGCAATTTGTCTAGATCCCATCTTCTTGCATTCTTTCCTTTCTTTAATTTCTTCAACTTCAGATGGCATTTCATGACCAACAAGTTGTGGTCAGAGTCCACGTCTGCTCCTGGGAAAGTTTTACAATCCAACACCTGGTTTCTGACAATTAAGTCTATTTGATACCTTCCAGTGTCTCCAGGTCTTGTCCACGTATACAGCCGTCGTTTGTGGTGTTTGAACCAAGTATTGGCAAGGACTGATCAGTGCAGAATTCAACCAGCCAACTTCCTCTTTCGTTCCATTGTCCCAATCCAAATTCTCCTAATGTATTACCTTCTCTTCCTTGGCCTACCACTGCATTCCAGTCTCCCATCACAATTAGATTCTCATCACCTTTTTCATATTGTATTAAATCTTCTCTCTCTTCATATATTCTTTCGATTTCCTCATCATCCGCTTAACTAGTAGACATATGGACCTGCACTACTGTGGTGGGCATTGGTTTGGTGTCTATCTTGACAATAATTCTTTCAGTATGCTGGTCGTAGTAGCTTACCCGCTGCCCTATTTTCTTACTCATTATTAAACCAACTCCTGCATTTCCCCCGTTTGATTTTGTGTTGATAATTCGGTAGTCGCCTGACCAAAAGTCCTGTACCTCCTGCCAACGTACTTCACTTATACCAACTACATCTAACTTTAGTCTATCCATCTCCCTTTTCAGATTCTCTAACCTACCATGATTCAAACTTCTAACATTCCACGCTCCGACTCGCAGAATGTCAGTATCCATCTTCCTGATGATCGCCCCCTCTCGTGTAGTCCCCACCCGGAGATCCGAATTGGGGACTAGTTTATCTCCAGAATATTTTACCCGGGAGGAAGCCATCAACAGTACATCATTCATACAGAGAGAGCTGCATGTCCTCAGGAGTTAGTTACGGCCGTAGTCTCCCGTTGCTTTCGCCGTGTAGCAGTATCAACACAGCGAGCCATATTGAGTATTATTACAAGACCATATCAGTCAATCATCTAGACTGCCGCCCTTGCAACTTCCAAAAGGCTGCTATCCCCTTTCGATGAACCATTCCTTAGTCTGGTCTCTCAACAGATACCTATCCGATATGGTTGCACCTGCAGCTCGGCTATCTGCTTCATTGGAACACACAAGCCTCCCCACTCCGACACTGCAGGGGAGGCTATATATATATATATATATATATATATATATATATACACATACACACATACATATGCATATACATATGTATAAAATAACTTGGACTGACTGACTGGTGTCTGTTTCATCATCACCGAGCCAAAACTACTGGACATAAAGAAATTAAATTTTGGGGACAGGTTCATATTACAATGTAGGTGCTCACTAAGAGAGGATTTTTGGACATTCCTTCGCTATGGGGGTAAAAAGGGGGATAATTTTTTTTAAAATGTATTTATATCTCAAAAACTTAGAAATTTACAGACGTAAAAATTGGTATTTGGAATCTCCTTTAAAAAATTAAGTATTTTTTGTTTTTGGAAAATCCAATTAATGGACGGGGGGGGGGGTATGTGAACAGGAGTGACAGAGGGGGTGAATTTTTAGGACTATCTACAGTATATCTCAGAAATATGACGTGTTACAGATCTGAACATTGGTATTTGGAATCTCCTGTAAAAGTAAAGAAACATAGATAATTCGTTTTTGGAAAATCCACTTAAGGGGAACTGAAAAGGTGGGTGAATTTTAAAATGAGCCTAATCTACATCATACCGTATCTCAAAATTTAACATGTTACAGACGTGAATATTGGAATTTTTAATCTCTTAAAAATAAAGGACCAATTTTATTTTGTTTTTGAAAAAATCACTTGGGGAGGGTAAAATGAACTGAAAAGGAGGTTGAATTCCTTTTATTAGGATAACGATCTCAAAACCTGAAGATGTTACATAAGTGAAAATTGGTATTTGGAATCTCCTTCGAAAATAAAGAGACACATATTCTTTCGTTTTTGGAAAATAACTTACAGGGGGGGGGGGGTGTTGAATTATTTGTTAAAAAAACGTTAAGATGTTAACAGACGTGAAAATTGGTATTTGGAATCCCCTTCAAAAAATAAATAACACATTTTTAGGGAGAAATCAACCTGTGAAGAGGGGGGGGGGGTGGGGGGTTGGCAAAGGAGTTCAATTCTTTTTATGGTGACACATATTTAAAAAACTGAAGATGTTACAGTCGTGATAATCATTATTTGGAAGCTCCCTTATAAATTAAAGACACATATTTATCGTTTTCGGAAAATTCATTTAAGGGGAAGGTTGAAAGGTAATGAAAAAATTGAATTTTTATGGGGATCTTATATCTCAAACACAGAAGGTTACAGGTGTGAAAATTGGTATTTGTTTGTAATCTCCTTTAAAAATAAAGAAACATGCATATTTGGGGGGGCAGGGGCGAATCAACTTAATGTGGGGAGGGATGAAAAAGTGTTGAATTCTTTTTATGAGGATACTGTATATCTCAAAAACTGAAGATGTTACAGACGTGAAAGTTTGTATTTTGAAACTCCTTTAAAAATAAACATGTATTTTTTTGTTTTTGGAAAGTCCACTTAAGGGGAGGGGGTGGAAAGCAATGAAGAAGACGTTGAATTATTTTTATAAGGACACTTATACAGCCGTGAAAACTGGTATTTGGAATCTCCTTAAAAAATAAACAAACATGTTTTTTTTGTTTTGTTTTTGGAAAATCCACTTAGGTGGGAGTGAGGGAAGGACTGATAAAGAGGCTGAATTCTTTTTATGGGGATACTTATATCTCAAAAACTGAAGATGTTACAGATTTAGGAATAAGTATTAGGAATCTCCTTTAAAAAAAAAGGAACTCTTTTTTTTTTTTTTTTTTTACTTGAGAGAAGAGTGTTTCTCACATGTACAGTTCTATGATGCATGGTCATCTTAGCCTCAAAAGGCAATACCACAAACGTGGTTTACGAACAGTTTCTGGGGTGAATGAAATTCAATTTTTCGGTGTGAGTTTTTATACTTTAGGGATTTTCAGATAATGTCATAGTTCAGTACTGAGGAACAATTTCTTTTATCAATTTACGAAATCCACGCGAGCAAAGCCTGGGGTAACTGCTAGTATGACTATATAATTCCTCGACACCTCATGGTACAAGAGGACCGGATTAAGTAAGTACGTAAGCAAGTATGACTATATAATGATTTTCAGAATAGAAGTGAACATGGAATGTTGCTGGAACCCATTGCAAGTTAATGGCTCCTCTTTCTCTTACTTCTCTTCTCACCCAGAAGCATCAGAAATCAGTCTTATAACTTCAAAACATTAACTATAGACGTTGTATAAAGTACTTAACTTTCTTAGTGATGATGTTCATTACATAGCAATAATAATGACTTTTAAATGTTAACATGTTACTTTGTTGGAGCATTTTCAACCACTTACAATCAGCTGTCTTCAGCAAGTGGGTCCTGGAACAGGAACACTTGATGTCAAGTGCATTTTATCAACGTGACAGACAGGCAATTTAGTATTAGAGTTGTTCAACTGAAAGTTACACTATTGGAAAACGTACACAAAGTCAAAACGACAGCATTCTGATGGCAGTTTGGGAGAGTTATCGATAACTGCCCCCACTATTCAAGCACCTATCTCATTGCTGAGCAAATTTCTCTATACCCTCCACAATGAAAAATGCTGGTTACTGGATGAACTACTTCAGCACAGCATCAGAAACTGGTTAATCGGTGGAGAAAGTCTCATTCCTCAGGGCTTTACTCAGCAGACCAAAGATGCAACTGTTTCAAGGGAAGAGATCTTGGTTCAAGTGGAGATGGTCCATAAAATCCCAGCAAAAGCAGCGCTGACTGTCCATTGTTGCATTGGCAGCATGTTGATATGCATTACCGTGGAACACAAGTACACTTTGTGGCAGTCTCCTAGTCAAAGTGTCTTGTTTGCACATAGAATTGAATCATACAACATTGTTTGTTTGGATGTAACCATGAATATGCTTCAACTTCTTTCTCTACTTCGGGCCGATGACCTTAGATGTTAGGCCCCTTTAAACAACAAGCATCATCTTTCTCTACTTTGCGAATGCGTGCGTCAAACTGACCAAATTTTGAGCTGTTACTACAAACACTAAACCATGCGGAACTGCCACCTCTTGCCTGTTTAGTCAGTTATTTGTGATGTTGCCAGCTCTGTCTATGTTTCAATTGAACAACCCTGATATAATATGGTCGTAGAATGCTTGCGATTTGAAATGTGTCTATTCACTGAGAACGTACCCTGATTTTCTGCAACATCGGAGTAGAGGACAGGAAAAAAAAGAAAAACAACACACACCAACAAAATTCAATTTAGAAATAATATCTAACACATCAACATATAACTTACCTGGTGTTTGCAAACTCAATTGCAGTGAATGCTTCAAATTCTACACTACACAAACTGGTTGAAATTTCAAAACAAGATACAGGGCACATCAGAAATGTCATACATTTTTTTAAAAATTGCATTTGCGAACTATTGACTAGACAGAGGACAAAAATATGCAGATATTTACACAACCATAAAGATTTTTCACAACAACCCAGGCACAAGGAACATTAGAATAATATGAATATAAAAAACAGCCACACACAATACATGCTCAATGAACAGTCAATCCATACACTAACCATTATGCAACCACATTATACTAAACTGCACACCTAACTTATGTTGATAATGGTCACATGACAATTGTTCCTGCCTGGGGAGTCCGTCAACAATAATCAGTTGAAAGCGTTTCATTGAGGTAATATGATAATCATACAAACTGTAGTGAAATCGTTAATATTGATACAACTGAATTACTTTACAAAAGAAAATATTTATAAAATCCTCCTATCAATACAAGTCAAGTCATCTGTTAGATGAAGCAAAGTCTATACATGTTTCAGCCTAATCTCAAGGCCATCTTCAGTAGTAAAACAATGATTACATAATATACAAACAAATTAAAAATCGTAATGATGTGAAGTGACAGTGATCATGATTAGTGAGTTAAAAACACATTGAGGTACAAAGTCCTCTCGTCTAAAAGATCTTGCTGGCTGTTAAATAAAAACACTATGCTGAGGAGTTGTCTCGAATGGAGATGACCTTGTCAGTTACAAATGTTATACACGTTTTATTCGTAGTATTGACGGTCTCACTACACTCCTCAGCATAGTGTTTTTATTTAACAGTCAGCAAGATCTATTAGACGAGAGGACTTTGTACCTCAATGTGTTTTTAACTCACTAATCATGATCACTATCACTTCACATCATTACGATTTTTAATTTGTTTGTATATTATGTAATCATTGTTTTACTACTGAAGATGGCCTTGAGATTAGGCTGAAACATATATAGACTTTGCTTCATCTAACAGATGACTTGACTTGTATTGATAGGAGGATTTTATAAATATTTTCTTTTGTAAAGTGATAACCGTCAATACGGAATGAGATTCATAACTTGCAACAACTGAATTATTCTGTTTTCTACCAACCCTTGTCCCAGTGCTAGAGAGAGGTATGTTAATAGATTCTAGCTCTCTAAAGGGAAGTAGACTGGTCAACCCTACAATTCAGGTCATGGAGAATAAATGAGTTCACCATCCCACCTGTGCTTAAGCAGCCACTTCAGAAGCAGAATCATGACAGTACTCTAAGATGTAAATGAAAGAATAACAAATATACTATAAAATATGTAATAATTAACACTACCGGAGGTATAACATAGTCTTACACAATGGAATTCTATCCCAGTGAAAATGGTAATGAACAACCCTCATAACAAATAATTAGACTCTTTTTTCCTGCTCATGTACACTTAATTCTGCAACAGGAATATTATCAAGATCTGTCAACACTAGTATTATCAAGAACTATTAACATAAATGTGCCGACTCTCTTGCTGATAAAATTTGGAATACAGATCAGTGCCAGAAAAGGATGGGATCCAGCTGTTCCAACAGCCTTCAGAAATGTAAAGATAAATGTATCCAGATTCAGAACACAAAACAAAACAAAAGTTAAAAAACTAAAATATATATAAAACATGCTTCTTTGAAACAAATCATAAAATTCAAACTTTTAAAAAATGTGATTCAAACAATCAGTAAACATATAAATGTATATAATTAATTAATAAACTTACAAATTTTAACTTTCTACTCACCACAGAAAAGTTTTCTTTCTCTGAATCTGCTTTCTTATTTTTCTTTGTTTTCTTAGTCTTGACAGATTCTCCACCTTCAGTCTTCTTTTTCTTTTTTACAATCTTCTTCTCAGAAGAAATGGAAGTCACCACTTCCTTATTATCCAACTATACAAAAGGCATAATTAATGATAAAAAGGATCAATATACTGGGTCATGATCAAATTGTAAAATACAAACAACTATTAAACATATCAGTAAGTTTTCTAAGATCAAACTAATTCCATATAAAATCAGAGATGCCCAATCCTGTGCATTTAAAGGCATTTGTTATTAAGTTTTCAAATTTTTCGTTTTTGGAAAGTTATAACTTTCCAAGAATAATGAAGGATTTATGAATATTATCTTCAAACAAGGTAACAAATATAGCCAATTGCTACAGAGTTAGTACACAACCATAATTAAAATTCAAGAACTTTACTTTACTTTATCATCAATGCACAGTCATTAACCAATTTGGATGTTGCAGATATCTCTCATCATTTAGTACTTTTACTATTCGAAACAATATTAAATCCAAAATAGAGAACTGAAAGTAGCCACAGAAAATGTACACAGAAAATAATTCCAATTAGGTTTTCACTGTTAGGTGAGATAGTGTACAATACATCAAGTATGTCCCATTCAGATGTTCAGAATAGATAAAAAAGACTCTCTACAATTGTCAATTACACCTGAAGTACTGTACTAAAACACTACATAACCTAATTTACTGAAAATCTTATCCAAGTAGGTAGTGACGAATGCTGTATATTATATATATATATATATATATATATATATATAAACATATCAAAAACCCTGAACTATTATGATTAATGGGGCTCATGTGAAGATGTTGGTGCTCTTTATAAGGAGCGGGGTCTCCAAAGGCTAGGGGACTGGGGGTTGGCCGTACAGCCAACAACTCTATTGGGGGCTGGAGGAGAGAACCACTTGTTACGGAACCAAGAAGCAATAAAAGATGGATAGATGTACTAGGTAAAGGACCAGGGTACTGGGTAAAGAAATATGAACTGGTATTTAGCAATATAGAATGTGAGAACACTGGGCAAGCCTGGAGCATTGCAAAACTTAAAAGAGGAAGTGGTTAAATATAAAGTGACCGTAGCAGGAATCAGAGTTGAAATTCAAATGAAGCGAAATTCTGACTGCTGGAGAGTAAAGATTGTTTCATAGCTGTGGTGACAGAGCAAGAGTGGCACTGGCTTCATTATACTGAAAATATGTATAAGGACATGGATATTTAACTTTACACCTGTTAATGAAAAGACATGTGTACTAAGAATGAAAGCCCACATCTTCAATATGTCTTTTATATAAGTTTATGCACCAAAAGAGGAAGGTGAAGAGATGGAAAAGGATCTCTTCTATGAGCAACTGGAACAGGAACTAGCATTGGTAACAAGGTCTGATGCTGAAGTAATCATAGGTGACTTTGAAGAAGAAGAAGAAGAAGAAGAAGAAGAAGAAGCAGAAGAAGAAGAAGAAGAATAAGCAGAAGAAGAAGAAGAAGAAGAAGAAGAAGAAGGGTGATGATGCTTGTTGTTTAAAAGGCAACTAATCTAAGTCATCGACCCATGATGGTACGAGATGAAATGAAATCATTGAAATTTATAACTTACCTGCTGACTAGGATTTAAAAAATGATGGTTAAAATGATTAAAAATAAAATTATCAGTGGACCTAATAAATTTGAACTGCTGAATTTTCCTATAAAATTATTTTAAAATAGATTGGTGTGTAATGAAATTGAATAAGACATTGGCTTTGAAGTGAAGTCATTTATTTTGTTCTGCTTAAAAGCTCAAATCATATTAAAATATAAAGAAAGATAGCTGAAAACAGTCAAAAGTGACTTACATGCTATAGTGGGGAGGGAGACTATTTCAGAAAACATCAGGGAAGGAGAGACTCCACGAGTTCTCCAATGATACCAGAATTAGTCATTGAGTTTTCAATGGGCAGTATATGATTATAAAAAGCATCTACCTGCAAAGGAAAGTCATTAGGTGCCCTCCTGATGAAGTCACTAAAAACTATATAGATCATGTATTCATAAAAAGATGGCATGCTTCACATACAGGGCGATTTCTTCCACTGTGCACAAACTATAGGGATTGATCGCGGAGAGGATATGGAACAAAAATGGTCTAATGAACGTATGTCCGGATATGCATGGTGTCCATGCTAGCGACCATGTATTCAATCATACTTTGTTACAGAGACTGCAGGCCAATACGCGCTGTACCATGCCGCCACAGTTACAGTATGCGTGGTTTCCTCCTAGAGGGTGGTACTGTTCCTCATATGTCACGCCCTAGCACACTCTCCTGCCACAGTCATTGGTACCGTTGTATCCGAGTAACTTCTCGTGCAGACTCATCGAGTCGTGGATGTGTTATAGCGTTTTCACACAATGGTTTCGTATTTGACTCGAGAGCTTGCCGACATGGTGTTTACTTACAGCAAGGCAAATGGCAACGGGCAGCATGGTTGTATCGGGAGACCTATCCCAGCCGACAACAACCACAGCATTCAATGTTTGAAACAGTGTTTTGCCGTTTGTCTGAGACAGGGTCGTTTAAGGAAGCAGGAAATCATGAAGGACGTACCCGCCTTGTTCGGACACCAGACGTGGAGAAAAATGTGATTAACACTGGAAGGCGACCGCCATGTCAGTACCAGGCAGTTAGCCCGCCAGTACAGGGCAAGCCAGATGACCGTATGGAACATTAAACATGAAAATTGTTACTATTTTTGCTATTTTGCTTTACGTCGCACCGACACAGATACGTCTTATGGCAACGATGAGATAGGAAAGGCCTAGGAATGGGAAGGAAGAGGCCGTGGCCTTAAGGTACAGCCCCAGCATTTTCCTGGTGTGAAAATGGGAAACAACGCAAAACCATCTTCAGGACTGCCGACAGTGGGGATCGAACCCACTATCTCCCGATTACTAGATACTGGCTGCACTTAAGCGACTGCAGCTATCGAGCTCGGTCGGAGGTAAACTAGTCCCCAATTCGGATCTCCGGGTAGGGACTACACGAGAGGGGGCGATCATCAGGAAGATGGATACAGACATTCTGCGAGTCGGAGCGTGGAATGTTAGAAGTTTGAATCGTTGTGGTAGATTAGAGAATCTGAAAAGGGAGACGGATAGACTAAAGTTAGATGTAGTTGGTATAAGTGAAGTACGTTGGCAGGAAGAACAGGATTTTTTGTCAGGTGACTACCGAATTATCAACACAAAATCAAACAGAGGAAATGCAGGAGTTGGTTTAATAATGAATAAGAAAATAGGGCAGCAGGGAAGCTACTATGACCAGCATAGTGAAAGAATTATTGTCGTCAAGATAGACACCAAACTAATGCCCACCACAATAGTGCAGGTCTATATGCCTACTAGCTCAGCGGTGTGATAGAACATATATCACACCCTCGCACTACATGTAGATGTGAGAGATATCATTCTCAGTATTCGATTTATTATTATTATTATTATTATTATTATCATCATCATCTACATTTCATTTGTGTATTTATTCTTATTTGTAAAGTTGGAAGATCTCCATATATGTAGTTTGAGTAATTTGTTTTGAACAACGAGTGGGAAAACATTGCTATATTGGAACTTGGAAACTTTGCATGAGTCACGTATATATCTCCCAGTCTGATGAGATGAGTTTGTTGTACTAGGAAAGTTCTATGACTCATGTGAAACACCCCAGCATTTGTTTATGTCTTGGGACCAAGAAGAAGTTCAGGGCATGGTCTTGACAAGAGGATCACTCATGATTGGCTGACCAGGATCAATCTTGACGTATCATGTGAGAGGAAGGGGTATGCTGAGGTCTTCACATAGTTTGACATCACAGCGGAAGAGAACTACAACCAGACAGACTGTACGAGAAGGAAGTAGTGCGGACACACGGTACGGGAATGAAGTAGTGCTGATACACGGTACTGGAGTGAGACTGCTGCACTATACTGAACTGGACTTAAAACGTTCGTGGAACGTAGTCTTGTTATGTTCGTGGAAAGTGGCTCGACAAATTGTGGAGTGCTTACGCATTAGGTATTGTAGCACTTGTGGCGGCCTGGTATTATATGTTTGGTGAAAGCTATCTCAGACTTTCCACAATTTATGTTCAGGATCGACAAGCGTGTGTTGCTCAAATGTATATATCTTTACAAGTGTTACAGTCTGTGAACACAGTATTACGAGGTACAGTATCTGTGTGATATAAGTGCTGATTATGAGAATCGGCAAGTCGTGTTGATACAGAGACAGTGAAGGATTCTTATCTACATATATGTACATTATTCAATGAACTAACTACAAATGGTGGCTTAGTTCTCACTTTCGTTTTCCCGCTGCTTTCATTGTTGTTGTTGTAAATATGGAGTCTTCCAGCAATCTTTTGCTTTGTGCATTATAAGTGTATTTTGGTGTGTTGATGAGGTGCTCATGCACGGATTTTATTAAGAATATAGTTAGATATTTTAGAATCAGTGGAGTTATTGATGAACCTAGGTGCAGTTCCTACCTATTTAGTCGTTTTCAGAAGGTTAGGTAAGGCCTGAAGCAGATGTACCAGTATGCAGCTTTTATGTACACGCCCTGGGAGATAAAGAATTATCACGCTCTATCTAAATTCGAGGGATCCATTCTGGTGAACTCTGGCGCCCATACTACGGACATTTCGATTAAATATTTTTATTAATTTATTTCAAGTATTTATGAAGTTTTTCAGTAATATTATTTACTTTTCTTTATTTATATTTCATTTATTCAGTTATTTCATTATCATTAATTAGTATTCACAAAATAGTTACAGCGGATGATGAGGAAATCGAAAGAACATATGAAGAGATAGAAGATTTAATACAATATGTAAAAGGTGACGAGAATCTAATTGTGATGGGAGACTGGAATGCAGTGGTAGGCCAAGGTAGAGAAGGTAATACAGTAGAAGAATTCGGATTGGGACAAAGGAACGAAAGAGGAAGTCTGCTGGTTGAATTCTGCACTGATCCTTGCCAATACTTGGTTCAAACACCACAAACGACAGCTGTATACGTGACAAGACCTGGAGACACTGGAGGGTATCAAATAGACTTCATTATGATTAGGCAGAGATTCAGAAACCAGGTGTTGGATTGCAAAACTTTTCCAGGAGCAGCCATGGACTCTGACCACAACTTGTTGGTCATGAAATGCCATCTGATGCTGAAGAAATTGAAGAAAGGAAAGAATGCAAAAAGATGCAATTTAGACAAGTTGAAAGAAAAGAGTGTGAGGGATTGTTTCAAGGAACATGTTGCACAAGGACTAAATGAAAAGGCTGAAGGAAACACAATAGAGGAAGAGTGGATAGCCATGAAAAATGAAGTCAGCAGGGCTGCTGAAGAAATGTTAGGAAGGAAGAAAAGATCAACTAAGAATCAGTGGATAACTCAGGAGATACTAGACCTGATTGATGAACGACGAAAATATAAGAATGCTAGAAATGAAGAGGGCAGAAAAGAATACAGGCGATTAAAGAATCAAGTGGATAGAAAGTGCAAGGTAGCTAAGGAAGAATGGCTGAAGGAGAAGTGCAAGGATGTCGAAGGTTGTATGGTCCTAGGAAAGGTAAATGCTGCATACAGGAAAATCAAGGAAACCTTCGGAGAAAGGAAATTTAGGTGTATGAATATTAAGAGCTCAGATGGAAAGCCACTTCTAGGGAAAGAAGACAAAGCAGAAAGATGGCAGGAGCATATCCAACAGTTGTATCAAGGTAAAGATATAGAGAATTTGGTTCTGGAACAAGAAGAGGCTGTTGATGCTGATGAAAAGGGAGACCCAATTTTGAGGTCAGAGTTTGACAGGGCTGTGAGCGACCTGAATAGGAACAAGGCACCTGGAATTGATGACATTCCCTCTGAATTACTGACTGCCTTAGGAGAAACCAGCCTGGCAAGATTATTCCATTTAGTGTGCAAGATGTATGAGACAGGAAGAAGTCCCATCTGATTTTCAGCAGAATGTTGTTATACCTATTCCCAAGAAAGCCGGTGCTGACAGGTGTGACAACTACCGCACCATGCCTGCAAAATTTTAACACATATTATTTACAGAAAAATGGAAAAACAAGTTGAAGCCGAGTTGGAAGAAGATCAATTTGGCTTCAGGAGAAATGTAGGAACACGTGAAGCAATCCTGACTTTACGTCTGATCTTAGAGAATCGAATCAAGAAGGACAAGCCCACGTACATGGTATTCGTACATCTAGAAAAGGCATTTGATAATGTTGATTGGACCAAGCTATTTAAGATTCTGAAGGTGATTGGGATCAGATACCGAGAACGAAGAATTATCTACAGTCTGTATAAAAATCAGTCTGCAGTGATAAGAATCGAGGGCTTTGAAAAAGAAGCAGCAATCCAGAAAGGAGTGAGGCAAGGCTGCAGTTTGTCCCCTCACCTTTTCAATGTTTACATAGAACAGACCGTAAAGGAAATCAAAGAGGAATTTGGAAAGGGAATCGCAATCCAAGGAGAGGACATCAAAACCTTGAGATTTGCCAATGATATTGTTATTTTATCTGAGACTGCAGAAGATCTCGAAGCTGCTGAATGGTATGGACATAGTCTTGGGTAAGGAGTACAAGATGAAAATAAATAAGTCCAAAACAAAAGTAATGGAGTGCAGTCGAACGAAGGCAGGTGATGTAGGAAATATTAGATTAGGAAATGAAGTATTAAAGGGAGTAGAAGAATATTGTTACTTGGGCTGTAAAATAACTAACGATGGCAGAAGTAAGGAGGACATAAAATGTAGACTAGCACAAGGAAGGAAGAGCTTTCTTAAGAAAACAAATCTGCTCACTTCAAACACTGATATAGGAATTAGAAAGCTGTCTTTGAAGACTTTCGTGTGGAGCGTGGCATTGTATGGAAGTAAAACATGGACGATAACTAGCTCGGAAAGAAAGGGAATAGAAGCTTTTGAAATGTGGTGTTACAGAAGAATGCTGAAGGTGAGATGGATAGATCGAATCACAAATGAAGAGATACTGAATCGAATTGGCGAGAGGAGATCGATTTGGCTAAATTTTACAAGAAGAAGAGATAGAATGATAGGACACATCTTAAGACACCCAGGACTTGTTCAATTGGTTTTTGAAGGAAGTGTAGGTGGTAAGAACGGTAGGGGTAGACCAAGGTATGAATATGACAAGCAGATTAGAGCAGATGTAGGAAGAAATGTACGTAGAAATGAAGAGGTTAGCACAGACTAGGGTGGCACGGAGAGCTGCATCAAACCAGTCTATGGACTGATGACTCAAACAACAGCATATATTATATTAAAGATACTGACAACCAAAGGGCAGCCAGGTCCGACAGGATGAAGTTTTGAAAGCGGAAGAAGCTGAAAAGCTGACTATTAATACTATTAGACTTTAATGTATAAATGCTCTGATGGGGGTATGTATTTTTTTTTAAAATTCATACCAGATGTGATTTTTTGTTTTCAAATTTGCCAAAATTTGTTTTCATATATTAGTTACATGATGATCTTTGACAACTATCCACGTTTTTGAGTTTCATAACTTGTTTCAGAAAACTACCTTCTTTCTGTCTGGTATGGGCTTTCACAGATACCAAAAGTTTCCCCTCTTGCATCCAGAAATCCACTTCTGCTGTAGAGTATGCTTTCAGAATAACAAAGGAATGAAAATCCAAATACTTAGAAAATCACCAGTTCAGAAAAATGAAATGCCACAAATTTTTACTTCACAATATCTACAAATCTTAACCACATATGTTGAATTTTTTCAATATATGCTATGGGGCACAAAAAATGTTGATACATGCAAAACCTACTATTACCAATGTATTGCAGCACACTTCTGTATTGGGCATCTCCGTTTCTATACAGTAATGCGTAAACAATTCCTTTATGTAGTTAAGGAAAAAACTATACACACATGTTACTACAATCTAAATATGTAAATGGGTTAGCACACTTACTTCAGAACATGAAGAGGAAGTGGAGTTATCACTCAGGTTAGTACACACCACTACTTCATCTACAATGCCATGCACAGGGTCCTCTGTTAATCCATTCAGGTGGATTCCTTCTTCTGGGAGTCCTCCTAGATCAGTACTGCTTTGTTCAGAGATGGTGAGAGATTCTAATTCTGCAGAGATCTTATTTATAATAGAATCACCATTAACTGTAGGCTGAGGATATGATGTTTCTATTTTATCTTCCACTACATCACATTTGTCGTTAATCTCGCTTTCAGATATAGCTGTATCAATAAACCGCCCATTTTCAACATCAGCATTGGTCATGTCCCCCGATATATCAACCAACAGCTCTTCTCCCTGTTCCTGACAAGGATATTCTAGTGTACTGCTGTCAAAATCAAGATCTGCATCTTCAGGTAAAGACGAAAAGAAATCGTAAACCACAGGCTCTTTTCCACACTGTATGACTGAAGAATCATCTTTAACTGTACTAGAATTGTCAGTAATATTTTCATTTGGGCTAGACAAGAGAGAATCGTCAGTAACAAAATTAGGATTACACACAAGGGAACTATCTACGATACTATCTGGATCAATATCCTTGTCATTTTCAGGAAAAACGAGATCAGTATCTATGGGGGACAAATTTAACTGCTGATTTTCACAACTAATGTCTGTGGAGGAGTTGATGAGAGTTTCATAGTTATGCGATTCAGTACTGATACCGTTCATGTCAACGGTAGTAGAATCGTAAACTACTGAAGTCTCACCAGCATTGTCAGAAACTGGACCTTCCAACAGTAAGTCAGGATCAGGATCCTCCAGTGGTTCATCAATAACAGTAAAAAAATGCATTCCATTGACATTCATATTCTCAAAACAACTTTTTCTCTCAGCCATAATTAATTGTGTGTTAATATCAAGTCCTCCAAAATTGGGAAGACAATTGTCAATATCATCACGGTGATCAAGATCATCATTGTAGTCGTCAGATCTGTCTGCAACAATTTGATCAACCTTTTCATCACTGTCATCATCAACAGGGTAATTCATAGTCCCTGAAACTCTCAATGCTAGTTCAGAGTCTATCAGTTCCTGTAGACTGGAACCTTCATCTAACAGATCAGAGTCCACATTTAGTTCCACGGGTAAAATATCACAGTTTTTATCTGGGGGTATTAGTGAACACTCAGGCACATTTTCTGTCGTATTCTGGTTACTTACAGCTTGCTTGTTCTTGGATACATCAGCCATATTTTAAAAATCTGAAAAGAAAGAGAGAATAATTAAGTCCTGCAATTTTATTCAAAATGAAATATAAAATATATTAAAATAAAACAGACAATAAGTTAACAGATTATTTTTTTTTTTTTCAGACCACTAACTACTTTTGGAGTTTTCAGAGACTCTGTGTACACAGAGAACATGCGAGAAAAAAGAGATGCAAGATGAATAATGATCAAATTATAGCACAGAATATCTTGAGAACTCTAGAATATTACTTCATGCAGCCATCCACAACCAGTATTGCACAGCCCACTTGTTAGGTACAGTCAAGTGCATGGAATCTTGCAGATATGAAAACAGTCCTTTATGTTGGTAACTGAATGTTACAATGCCCCTGCCCCTCCTTTAGCCGATTCCAACAATTCCCTCGTTTTCATTGAAAGGATCAACTTCAAAAAGTTTTATATGCTGGAAAACCCAACCAATATTCAGAATTATTCATCTTCATTTATTATATGTCTAGAGAATTGCTAGAAAATGAGTTAAAAGAAAATATTTCAACCCCTCCCATATAGTGCAAAATGCTAATTTTTGTGTCTGCTTTTCACTGCAATGAAACCACTTAAATATTAGTCAATGAAATTAAACATTTCAATCAGTTTCATTCCTTTATATGCCGTTTTGAGTTATCAGACCATAGACTGGTTTGACGCAGCCCTCCGTGCCACCCTATACCGCGCAAACCTTTTCATTTCTATGTAACAACTACATCCTACATCTGTTCTAATCTGCTTGTCATATTCATACCTTGGTATACCGCTACCGCTCTTACCACCTATACTTCTCACGAAAATCAACTGTACAAGTTCTGGGTGTCTTAAGATGTGTCCTATAACTCTACCTCTTCTTCTTGTTAAATTTAGCCAAATCGATCTCCTCTTACCGATTCGACTTAGTATCTCTTCATTTGTGACTCACCTTCAGCAATGTTCTGTAACACCACATTTCAAAAGCTTCTATTCTCTTTCTGAGCTAGTTATCGTCCATGGTTCACTTCCATACAATACCACTTTCCAGACCATCTGATATCTAAAAATGTTCGAAGTGGGTAAATTTACTTTCTTCAGAAAGGCCTTCCTTGTGCTTTCATTTAGTCTTTGCGCAACATGTTCCTTGAAACAATCCCTCAAACGCTTTTCTTTCAACTTGTCTTGGTCCCACCTTCTAGCATTCCTCTCTTTCTTCAATCTTCAACTTCAGACGGCATTTCAGTGTCCATGTCTGCTCCTGGGAAAGTATTGCATTCGACACCTGGTTTCTGAATCTCTGCCTAATCATAATGAAGTCTATTTAATACCTTCCAGTGTCTCCAAGTCTCGTCTACGTATGCACCCATTGTTTGTGATGTTTGAACCAAGTATTAGCAAGCACTAAATTATGGTTGGTGCAGAATTCAACCAGCCAACTTCTTTCATTCCTTTGTGAAAATCCACAGCCTGTTTCCAGTCATTCGACTTGGTCAGGAATGGAATGAATGTAGCCCCCATCTAGCGGCGAGGATAGGCATTGTTCCGGCTGCCGAAGCCTGTCGCACTCTCTGGGGCAATGATTAATGAATGACAGATGAAATGAAATGATATGGAATGTATTATGAAGGGAAAACCGGAGTACCCGGAGAAAACCTGTCCCGCCTCTGCTTTGCCCAGCACAAATCTCACATGGAGTGACCGGGATTTGAACCACGGCGCGCTGTCGCCTGAGCCACGGAGGCTAACTTTGTACCAATCCGAATTCTTCTAATGCATTACCTTCTCTTCCTTGGCCTACCACTGCATTCCAGTCTCCCCTCACAAATTCTCGTCACCTTTTACATATTGTATTAAATCTCCCATCTCGTCATATATTCTTTCAATTTCTTCCTCATCCGCTGAACTAGTAGGCATACAGACCTGCACTATTGTGGTGGGTATTGGTTTGGTGTCTATCTTAACAATCCTTTCACTATGCCGATCGTAGTAGCTTCTTACCCGCTGCCCTATTTTCTTATTCATTATTAAAACCAACTATTTCATTTCACTAGTTTGATTTTGTGCTGATAATTCTGCAGTTGCCCGACCAAAAATCCAGCCCTTCCTGCCAAAGTACTTCACTTATACGAACTACATATATACTTGGTCTACCCATTTCCCTTTTCAGATTCTCTAACTTACACAACGATTCAAACATTCCACGCTCCGACTCTCAGAATGGCAGTATCCAGTAACCAGACAAACGAAAGATTGCCCCCTCTCGTGTAGTCCCCACCCGGAGATCTTATATATAGGCCACACCGACATTTAAAGCAACCTATGTTAAGAAGGAGGGCAAAGACTATTGATATGTCCAATGAATCAGGTTGTATTTGATAACTGACATTCCAACTCTTAGAACCACTTACTAGGCTACTCAGGCATTCATCATCATCATCATCATCATCATCATCATCAGGGTGGTAATCTTGCAAATTCCTTTCCAGATTCATTTTATATCCACATCTACCCTAAAAGTTTGTTTTTCTTTCCTCAACGGCAGAGCAAGAAGGTTCTGTTTTTTGTCTTGGCCAGGAGATCACTGTGCCAGCATAAACCCCTCTATCAACCTACCCCTGAAAAATAACTAGGCCTAAGCTTCTTGCATAAATTATAGAGAGAAGTAAAAGCTCTTCAACAGGTGGGCAATGAACTCGCAGGCAGGCCATGCTATAATTGAAACGATACGTCCCTATTACAGGAATATGCATAATAAAAACCACTACTCCCTATCTACAAATACACATACATACATACATACATACATGCATACGACACCATGTTTAGTTCCACATCAAAGCCATTTTAATCCCCAAATTCGTGTACTGATATAATCTTCCTTACATGATATGGTTCTTGTAGTTAACATTCTGAACAAAAACATATTTACTATATTCATAAGATTCATACGATGCTCTCTAAGAATTCGCCATGAACTCAAGTTCTTTCATGTGTACAGAGATTATCATTAACTGCATATGTTCAAATTCTGTAAACATGATACCCATGAGGGACTAGAAAAGCCATTATAAGCAGCTCGAACGAGTTCAATATTGTGTGTGTACCGGTACTTCACATCTGATTCTGCAAGCTGATTTTGTTGATTATGAACCGGCAGTGATAATCTGGAAACCTACGATATTACCATGTAGTAGTAGTAATAATAATAAGAAGAAGAAATTGCATTGGAGTAAGTGGAGTTGTCACTGTCTCTTGTAAGATGATACTGTACTCCGTTCAGACTGTACTGGGATCGATTCCCAGCCGGGTCGGAGATTTTAACCGCGTTTGGTTAATATGACTCGGGGACTGGGTGTTTATATTTGTCCCAACATATTCCTCTTCATCCACAACATAATACACGACCAACCACCATAGAAATACACAATAACGAATACATCCCTCCTTATAGGGTTGATGTCAGGAAGGGCATCCGGCCGTAGAACAGGATCAAGCCCAGAAGAGTGACAGTGGAAAAAAGTGGCAGAAGAATGACTGAGCATGATTTTATGTAGGTCTTCATCTTTGGATGATTATTTTTCAATATAAATTATATTCATTTTCGATAATATTTCTCATTATAATTCTTAAAAATTGCTATTATTGGCAGTAGTTAAAATTACTTTTGTTGGTAGTAGTTAAAGAGGATTACCACGAATTAACAAGGGCATAATTTATATATGTAACCCTGTCATGCACAATACACTAAACATGCATATTACCGCACTACACGGCATAAAATCATATCCCACCGAGCTCGATAGCTGCAGTCGCTTAAGTGCGGCCAGTATCCAGTAATCGGGAGATAGTAGGTTCGAACCCCACTGTCGGCAGCCCTGAAAATGGTTTTCCGTGGTTTCCCATTTTCACACCACGCAAATGCTGGGGCTGTACCTTAATTAAGGCCACGGCCGCTTCCTTCTCATTCCTAGGCCTTTCCTATCCCATCGTCGCCATAAGACCTGTCTGTCAGTGCGACGTAAGATAATAGCAAAAAACATATCCCCTCAACGCCGGTGTCCATTCCGTAGTTATAATGAAATCATATACCGGTACTCTTCATAATTTAACACTTCACTATTCGAAGGAAAATAACGCGGCAATTGTATTATTTTATCCTTTACTCCTGCTTTATTTTGGATAGAATTGGATGAAATCCCTTTTATTAAAAATGTAATAATAGTTTTACCCAAATGGATTGGAAACAACGAGAATCTTGTAGCCTATATGAGCGTTATAGAGTTAGTCATGCTAATAAATAATTTGAAAAAAAAAAATCGATGTCTCGCACCGTTGTCATTTTATCAGCTGCTGAAGTTAGCCAATAAGATCGCTTCGAGGCTGTGTTGCTAAATCTGCACATGGCTTAAGAGCCATGCCGAGAAATCATCAAACATGAACACGCCATGGGCCTCAGCCGGTCTCAAAGTAGCGCACTTGCTATGATGTGATCTTGTCAACTTAGAGATCCGTGCTCAAATCACTCCCCTGGCGAAGTTATTGTCTTCGAAAGGTGCTCTCAAGCCAGTCCTAAGCCACGTGTAGCAACACCGCCTCGCAAACCCCATTGGAATTCGCCCGCGAAGCGATGTGACCGACTAACTTCAGCAGCTGATAAATAGACAATGGCGTGAGATATCAATTTTATTTTCAAATTATTTACGTATCAGTATGACCAATCCTCTAACGATCATTTATCCGGTTCACGTTGTTTCCGACCACCATGTATATCCACATTTATTAGCGAATCATCCAGGTAGTTGTCCTAACGTCTGAAAATATTAACTTCTTCCATGTGCAGTGTATTTATTGTAATGTGTACGGTATGTAGATTCTCACTAGCATAGTTCCTACCGTCAAATAGGCATATTTTAAATACTTCCACATCTGAAATATACGACTCTGCAACAGCTGCATGCCGCAAACTTGTGGTAAAGAACGGAAGCACAAATTGATAATTTTGATTGTCAGCGGAAACTTTGATATGTGGTTTATGTTACCAGCCTATGAACATACAGTAACAAGAATACAAGGAGCTCTCTAAGAATGGTGGAAGTATATATTTAGAAAACTGATTATTATGATTAATTCATGGTTCAAATGGACCAAATACAAATATTCCCTTGAATGGTATACACATTCCTAATACATAGAATATTAATTCGTACCTAGCACTAAAAACGTTGGTGTATGAATTATAGCGTGTGTGTGGATTCAAAGATGAAAGATGATAACCATCTCTTGTAAAGAGACCTTCATGTTTCGTCACTTGTTGAAAAAAATAATACGTAACTTCATAGTCGTGGAAAATGTTTTGTTCGGTTTCGAATAACCATAAAACATATTCATCGGATCTTCAATGAAGTCTTCTGTAATATGCTTGTGTTAGCATTCTTGATATCAGTCAATCACCACTGATCTGCATTTAGGGCAGTCGCCCAGGAGGCAGATTCCCCACCTGTTGACCTAGTCCTTTCATAAATAATTTCGAAGAACTGTGGAACTGATCATACATCACACTTGATGAATTATTCCAATCCCAACCCCTCTTCCTATAAAGAAATATTTACCCCAATTTGTCCTCTTGAATTCCAACGTCATTCCTACTTTTAAAAACACCACTCAAACTTATTCGTCTACTAATGTCATTTCACGCCATTTCTCCCCTGACAGCTCGGAACATGTCGCTTAGTCGAGCAGTTCGTCTCCTTTCTCGCAAGTCTTTCCAGCGTAAACGTTGCAACATTTTTGTAACACTGCCCTTTTGTCGGAAATCGTCTCGAACAAATCGAACTGTTTTTCTTTGGATTTTTCCCAGTTCTCGAAACAAGCAATCCTGGTAAGGATCCTGTTCACTGGAACCATACTCTTAATAGTGGTTTTACCAAAACGTATATACCAGTGGCGCATACTGAGGGCTACCAAGGCTATCGCTGAAACCCAAACCTCAAATGACAGCGATGGAAATCTAAAGCACATTATAATGTAGTCATCTGACACATTGTTCCATTTACAAATCTTGAAAGCAATGAGAAAAAACGTCGCACTTATTTCTGAGAGCAGGACATCGGAGAGTGATATTGCACTCCAAGCGCTGCGTCCCTCTCACCTCACTACAAGTCGTGCTGCATGCTGCTGAATGTTTAATAGATGCGGGGACTGCGGGGATAGGTGTGCTAGGCTTCGCTCCGTCAGATCGCCACTGCTAACGAACAACCATGTGTTACTCGTCGTATATACTTCCTCACATCATACTTTTGGCATATTTATATATATAGATAACAGAGTGCTGGTATTTCACTCCCGCTAACTTCTACATCGTTGTAGGAAGACACTGCAGGGCTGCTGTTATAGGAGTAATATAGTTTTCTTTTTTTATAGGTAAATCTGTTAAAATGAAATGCAATCTTTCAGGTTTAGTGTTCTCTTTTGTTGGTTGGAATAGAACCCGTGATCATAGGTCGAACACCACCACTGATCACTCGAGGAAGCTAATAAACCAGTGAACGATGGGTACGACCGCTGGTAACGCTGTGAAATTCAAAATTGTAATTTAATAATAATAATAATAATAATAATAATAATAATAATAATAATAATAATAATAAATTTATTCAATTAGTTTTTAAGTCCATGTTACATCCAATGATTCTACGCATTTGTATACACACTTCTAGCACACCATTTACGGTACCAGGACCGCCTCCATCTGGTCCATCATTGTTTGCAAGTCCTCCGTCCACAACTCGTTATCCAAGTTGCCTCGTCTGAAGTCGATTAGCACACTCTCACATGTTCTTTTTAGTACAATGGTCTGTAGGTAGGCCTGTAGCTGTTTGCTCACTTCCAATTTGTCCATGTGCTTCTTGAACAAGTTGGTAACTAGCCCGTCCCATGTTATTACCACAGGGACCATCGTCACCTTGGCCCCATTGTACATAAGCGAGAGTTCGTTGGCTAGCATCTCGTACTTTCTTCCTTTAGTGGTTTCAGTCTGTTTTAGGATATTTTTGTTTGTGATTCCAACTTCAATTAATAGGATTTCATTCTTTACAAGGTCATGTATCATCAGATCCGGTTTATTGTGTTCAATGCGAAGCTCAGTCTGTATGATGACGTCTGACTTTATTCTAATTCGCTGATTGGATATGACATTTTCAACTTTATAGTTCTTTATTTTCTTAGAATTATTCAGCCCATACTTTTTGGTGAACATGAAATGCAAGCATCTGACAACATCATTGTGGCGTTTCTTGTAGTCCAAATTAAGCATTCGTCCACATTGTGTTGCCAGGTGATCTAGTGTCTTATTGCCCTGGTTGCAGTGTGGGCACCTCTGGAATATACTCCCATGACTAAAGAAGATGTTTCTGTCTTGTATCTTACAGAACATTCCTTCTTCCTGTGGAGATATATTCCCCCTCATTAGCCATAACGATGACTGTTTTACGTCAACAAATTTCTCCTGTTGTTCACGGAACAATGTGGAATGCATTGACTTAGCCATGATTCGATCCATTCGCATCTGTTTTTGTTTCTGCTTAACTATTTTTACCGTTACATCGTTTCCGTCCTCAATTAGGTACTTCCGTTTCAAATGTTCTTCAATCAGTCCAAGATGGGTTGCATTTCTTCTTTCACTTTCTGCGATAAACTTCGTTCTTGTGTTTGTTGCCAAATATTTACATAATTCTAGTAAAATCAATTCGGCCTTCTCAGAAATATTTTGTAGTCCTCTTCCTAACTCATGTCTTTTCAGGTACAGTCGTTCCATATTACCTGCTGTTCTGACGATATTATGCTCTCTCAAGATTCCTCTCACCTTCAGATCAATGTTGTTAAATTCTTCGTGCTCGTACGGGATCAGGCCAATATAATAGTTAATAGTTGATAACGCATACTCATTTATTGCTGCAAACAGGTTTCTCGCGTTCAACTTTGTTTGGCATACATTTGTTACCCGTGATTCGATCTTGTTGGCTATGATAACTTTATTCTCGGGTTTAATTACATTTCTCGAGTCTTCTAATATTCCTAGGTATTTGTATCCTTCTCTCCAAAGATATGGTTCGAATTGATATTGTTCGCTGACTTTTGCTGATTGATTGTAAAACCCATGTTGTTGAGACACTGATTCGTCCACTGGCTCAGCTCGTTCAATGTCTGCACATCTTTGGCGAACAATTTAATGTCATCGATGAAAATGAGGTGGTTGCACTCAATTCTTCCATGTTCATCTGCTTGGATCTTCTCGCAGTTCTTATTTAAAATTCTGCTTAACAATTCCATAGCAATAACGAACAACTTGGGTGATAGAGCATCTCCTTGTAATATTCCTCTATTTATTTTCACGTCACTGACCACTTTATTTCCACATATTAATGTTGTTCTCTGTTTGTCAAGTGTTCTATTGACAAATTTAATGATGTTTTCTGGCATATGTATCTTCCGTAGACATTCAATTAGGTATTCATGTGACAACGAATCATATGCTTTCTGAATGTCCACCCAAGCAGTACACAATTTATTATTGTACTTTTCGTTTATGGTTTTGCTTATAAGTGCTTGTTCCTTAGCGCCTTGACATCGGTTGCGTGTTCCCATTTGATTACTTGAGATAATATTGTTCACGTCACAGAAATCATTGACTATTACCGTGAACACTTTGCTGATTAATTTGAATAAATTTGAAAGGCATGTAATTGGCCTCAGGAGCTGCGGTATGTTTGCATTCGGGACTTTTGGAATCAAATATGTTATCCCAGCATAAAGCTCTTCATCGATCAAGTCTGGGTTTTGGATTATTTAGTGGATTAGTTGTTCTAACCTCTCATGTAGAGCATACATCCTCTTAATAAAGTAATTATATACAAAATCAGGTCCTGTTGCTTTCCAGTTCGCAAGGTACTTTATACACTTGGATATGACCTCTTTTATCTTATCTCTATCCATATCTACCTCCACTTCCGCTGGACTTAGTTCTTGGATCAGTTGTTCATAATCTTGACTTTCATCATATTGCCAAATTGTAGTCCAAAAGCGTTTGGTTTCTTCAAGATTAATATCTTCACTTACTGTAAATCTGTCGCCTTCAAGGTCACGATAGAAGGTCTTCCTATTGAACTCAAACTTTCGGTTTGTGTTCCTAGATGCTATACGATTTTCAGCTATCACTATCTTCTTGTAAATAGCTATTTTCTCAAGAATCGTATCGCGCATCTTCTGAATATCACTACTCTTGTTTGAATGAATTCGATTTTCTCTACACATTCTAATCAACTCTTTACTTGCTCTTTCATTTGGGCGGTGGGCATCAATTATTTCCAATTTTCTATTCAATTTGTTGATCTTGGCTTCGATAGAGCTTTTCCAGACAGATGCCTTCTTTTCTTTAGCTGTCACCATCTCATACGTCTGTTGGCATGCATACAACACATCATTCATTTCGGCGATCGTGGTTATTTGCTGTTCTACTCGTTCCGATTTTATGATTACATTCATCATTTCGAATATTTCTTGATTTATTTCCTGGCTAAATATTTTCTTAGTTCTTGTTTTTGCCTCTTTCTTCTTACAGTATTCATCAATATTTGTCAATAACGTTCGTTTCACTTTGAGGAACAAGTCTGTGTTCTTCACCATAGATGGCATTTGTATTGCATTATTTTCTTTGAGGTTATCCGTTTCATATGCATTAATATTCTGACTCTTGTGTCTGAATCGATTGTATAAATTCCTGACATCAATTTGACGAGCTCCTTGGTCAAAGCGTTGTTGAAACTCTTTGGTTATTTTCGGCCACCATCCTCGGGGCATCCTGCTAAACCGTGCATCAATCATCTGCTGCAATCTTTCGATCCATTTTACTTTGTCGCATTCTTTAATCTCATTGACTAATGTTACAAATATAAGCTCTTTGTTTTGTACTTCTGCCGTCTCGACCATGTTTGGGTCATCTTCCCCCTCTCCCTATCTGTATAGGTTTGGTGGCGACCTAATGAGGATGAAATGAATGGCGAAGACTTCATAAACACCCAATTCCCAAGCCAGGGGAATTAAGAATTCGAGGGGGTTGATTGTGAGAACTGAATCGGGGCCATCGCACCAAAGGCAAGTTGGTAAGTTATTCTACCCATTTAGCCACAAAGCCGAACTTTAATTTGCTAAACCTTAGACAACCATCTCCACTCATCAGGCGGTGATTGTCAGTAGCAGAGGTCAGGGCAGCTCAAAACGCGTAAGGCTTGACGTTCACTAAATCAACTATCGAAAAGGGATAATCTAAGTCGTCTAGTGGTAGCCCTCGTCTTGAACCCAGCATACGCCACTAGTACAGCACATGCCCTTTCGTTTACATCCTTACTGCAACCCCTAACAATCTGCTTGATGTCGCACGGACACAGATAGGTCTTAAGGCGACGACGGACAGGGAAGGGCTAGGAGTGGGAAGGAAGCCACCGTGGCCTTAACTAAGGTACAAGCCCCCAGCATTTGCCTGGTGTGAAAATGGGAAACCACGGAAAACCATTTCCAGGGCTGCCGACAGTGGGTTTCGAACCCACTATCTTCCGAATACAAGCTGATAGCTACGCGACTGCTAGGTCCAATGAAGATCTTTCCTTATATTAACACCTAGGTACTTACAGTTGTCCCCATGAGGAACTTGCACCCCACCAACGCAGAAATTAAAACAGAGGACTTCAACTCTTTGTGAAACAACCTGACTTCTTACCCTGTTTATCATAACATTGCCTGTCCGGCTCCATGACTAAATGGTTAGCGTGCTGGCCTTTGGTCACAGGGGTCCCGGGTACGATTCCCGGCAGGGTCGGGAATTTTAACCATCATTGGTTAATTTCCCTGGCACGGGGAGCTGGGTGTATTTGTTGTCTTCATCATCATTTCATCCTCATCACGACGCACAGGTCGCCTACGGTAGTCAAATCAAAAGACCTGCACCTGGCGAGCCGAACCCGTCCTGGCTTTTAGTGCCGGGAGTGTCCGAGGACATGTTCGGCTCGTCAGGTGCAGGTCTTTTGATCTGACTACCGTAGGCGACCTGTGCGTCATGATGGGGATGAAATGATGATGAAGACGACACATACACCCAGCCCCCGTGCCAGTGAAATTAACCAATGATGGTTAAAGTTCCCGAACCTGCCGGGAATCCAATCCGGGATCCCTGTGACCAAAGGCCAGCACACTAACCATTTAGCCATGGAGCCGGACGGGGAATTATATGACTACGCGTCATAGATCTGTACATATGAGAAACAGTCTTCTCCCACGTCGAAAAAAATGTTTTAAAGGAGATTCCAAATACCAATTTTCACGTCTGTAACAAATTCAATTTTTGAGATATAAGTATCCTCATAAGTTATTCAACTATTTTTCACTTCTTTCCACTCCAGTTAAGTGTCTTTTCCGAAAACAAAAAATATATGTTCCTATATTTTTAAAAGACTCCAAATATCAATTTTCTTGTATGTAACTTTTCTTTTTTTTCTTTTTTTTACAATGTGTTTTACGTCGCGCCGACACAGGTAGGTCTTATGGCGACGATGGGATAGGAAAAGCCAAGGAGTGGTAAGAAAGCGGCCGTGGCCTTAATGTAGGTACAGCCCTAGCATTAGCCTGGTGTGAAAATGGGTAACCACGGAAAACCATCTTCAGGACTGACGACAGTGGGCTCGAACACTCTCTCCCGGATGCAAGCTCACAACTGCGTGCCCCTAACCACACGGCCAACTCGCCCGATTGTAACATGTTAAAAGTTTGACATCTAGGCCCTACTGTAAATATACCGGTACTCATTTTAAAAATTGGCCCCCGTTTTCAATTCTTTTCAGCCTCTTAAGTAGATTTTCCGAAAACAAAAACAGACGCGTTTCTTATTTTGAAAGGAGATTCCAAATACCAGTTTTCACGTCTGCAACATGTTCAGTTTCTGAGATATAAGTATCCTCATACAAAGAATTCAACTAAACTTTCAGTTCATTCACACACACAACCCCCACCCCCCTCCAAATGGATTTTCCGAAAACAATAGAAGACGTGTTTCTTTACTTTAAAGATTGTATTTGAAACCTTTCAATGTGTCTAACAAACACATATTTTTGTGATTCAACACTTTTGTCACTTCTTTTCACTCCCGTTAAGTGCCTTTTCCGAAAACAAAAAATACGCGTTTCTTTATTTTTCCAGGGGATTCAAAATACTTTCACGTCTGTAACATCTTCAGTTTTAGAGATAGAAGTATCCTCATACAAATAATTCAACTACCGGGCGAGTTGGCCGTGCGCGTAGAGGCGCGCGGCTGTGAGCTTGCATCCGGGAGATGTAGGTTCGAATCCCACTATCGGCAGCCCTGAAGATGGTTTTCCGTGGTTTCCCATTTTCACACCAGGCAAATGCTGGGGCTGTACCTTAATTAAGGCCACGGCCGCTTCCTTCCAACTCCTAGGCCTTTCCTATCCCCCTAGCAAAAAAAATAATTAAACTAAGTTTTCAATTCCTTCACCCCTCCCGCCAAGTGGATTTTCCGAAAACAATATATAAGCATTTCTTTATTTTTAATGGAGATTCCAAATACCAATTTTCACGTCCGTAACATCTTCAGTTTTCGAGCTGAGAGTATCCTAATAAAAATATCTCACCTTCTCTTCAGTCCTTTTTACCCCCTTAAATGATATTTCCGGAAACAAAGATGTACTTGTCTCTTTTTTTAAGACATTAAAAATACTAATCTTCACGCCTGTAACATGTTTAGTTTTGAGATATACTGTGGATATGCTTTTTAAAATTTCATCCCCCTTTTTCAGTTCTCCTTTAAGTGGATTTTCCGAAAACAAATTATCTGTGTTTTTGTTTACTTATACAGGAGATTCCAAATACCAATTTTCACATCTGTAACATGTTACGTTTCTGAGATATACTGTAGATGAATTTTTTGAAAAATCCACCCCCATTTTCACTCCTGTTCACCCTCCATTAATTGGATTTTCCTAAAACAAAAAATACGTGTTTATTTTTAAAGGAGATTCCAAATACCAATTTCTACGTGTGTAAACTTGTAAGTTTTTGAGATATACTCATTTATACAATTCACCCCCTTAGCGACGGAATATCCAAAAACTCTCCCTTAGTGAGCACCTACACTCCAATATAAATGTATCCCAAAAATTTCATTTCTTTATGCCCAGTAGTTTTGGCTCTGCGATTATGAGTCAGTCAGTCAGTCAGTCAGTCAGTCAGTCCATGTTATTTTATATACTCGTATATAGATATATAACCATAAACGTTCAATCATACTTTTACATGGTGTGATATTTAGGAGGGTGAGTCTTTAAGAATTTCCCGTGTAATGGCACGAGCAAAGAAAAGATTAACCAGGCGGAGAATTTAGGATTAAGAAAAGTGGAGTCGATAACTGGTGGTAAGGTATTATGGAAGAAATTTACTAAAGCGGGATCAACAAATTTAAATTTTATACCTTCCATTAAACACTTGTCTATTTTCCATAACCACAGTAAGAACAGTAAAGATAGTTGACAGAGAATAAGAATAGCAGAATAGGTAGGAGCAGAGGAGGGGTGGCCACGGCTCTACCGTGCATTCGGGAGGCAGGACAGGGCTGGACCTCACGGCTGGCCCCAACCGTCCGCTGTCCTGAGAATGATTTTTCGTGGTTTTCCATTCTCCTGCACCAAGGCAACCGGGACAGTTCCTAGTACAGGCCACGGCCACCAACCCCCTCACCTTCACAGAGCATCTCCTTCACCGTAACAAATCTCCCGGCCTGAGAGACGGCGTCACCCTCAAAGAGATCCGCCTCCCCTTGAGGGGAGGAATGACAACATTTCAGTAGTAGTAGTAGTAGTAGTAGTAGTAGTAGTAGTAGTAGTAGTAGTAGCAGCAGCAGCAGCAGCAGCAAAGGGCGCACGCCTCAGTCCTTCCAAAAACCCAACCCATCCTAATCCGAACTCCTAAAACGCACTTATCCATCACCCGCAATCTTGCCAGGCTCCGACTCACCATCGGTGAGACCCCCATCCACCCTCAAATACCTTGGCGTTACCATAGACCAGCACCTTACATTCTGCCCCCTTTTTCAGAACCTACAAACCAGATCCTCCAAACGATCTCATCTGGTACGTCGGCTTGTCGGCACCAGCTGGGGTCTTAACACCAAACTACTTCTACTAACCTACAAAACCTTTAACCGCTCTGCAATCACGTATGGACACGCCGCCTGAGCAGCCGTGGTCCACACGAAGTCCATCCTATATTGTCCCTTCCTGTTTATGAAACGCCGGATAGTCCGAACTGTCCTCAGACTCCCTCCCTTATTTCATACCAAGGACGTATACATCTTCCCCTTCCCCAAACTTGATATCCACGTCTCCCTTCTCTTTAGAGATTCTTCGACAAGACCCTAGATCCCAAGAACTCTGTCACTTCCCAGTTCCTACAAACCACCCTAAGATCCCCCCTATACACCCTGTCCCCACTTCATTATAACCCCATCCTCACCGAACTCGCAGAGCGGCCACCTCCACTGGAACAGACTGCACTGGGGTGACCCCCCCCCACACACACACTTAAGGATTGTCAGCAAACAAAGTATACCCATTTATCATGCCCCCTACCCACAACACAGATTAAAATTACCTATAATATATCACAATACCCTTCCATCCACCTCACCTGTACTTCTATCCTCCTTTAACATGCCCACTCTCCAGGCCAGAGAGAGGGTGTTGCCCTCTGGGTGACTCACCTCACCCCTTCAGGGTGAGAAATGAAAGCAATAAAAAGTGCGTAAACTTCAGGTGGCCCGCCTCATCCCCTCAGGGTGAGGAATGAAAACTGTTCTAGGTGAAAATCGTCGGCAGTTGCAAGGTGGGTTTCGGCATACAGGTGGCCACGGCTGGTTCGCGGTTCGACGGCTCTGCACTCCGACCGACCAACCGAGGCGTAAAACCACGGCCGAGCAGCGGTCACCCCTCCTCTGCATTCGGGGGACTGACAGGGGCTGGTCCCCCATCGTCGGCTGTCCTGAGAATGGTTTACCGTGGTTTTCCGTTCTCCTGCACTAAGGCGAATACCGGGACAGGTCCTAGTATAGACCACCGCCGTCAACCCCCCCCCCCCCCACCTTTTACGAGCATCTCCTTCACCATAACGAACCTCCCGGTCTGAGAGACGGCGTCACCATCATCTAAGAGACACACCTACCCCTTCAGAGGAGGAATGAAAATTTTCTAGTAGTAGTAGTAGTAGTAGTAGTAGTAGTAGTAGTAGTAAGGTGAAAAGTTGGAGCCTGAAGGGATGAGGGAGTCAAAGTTCTAACACAGGTCTTAAAATTATAAATGCTTTGCTCACCCAGTAGCAAAATAAACCCAGAGCGTGTAAACAGACGCACGGTCGCAGTAAGCCCTCCACTCCACATCGTGGTCGAAACTGGACTGAGGAGAGAGTGAAGCGGCTTGATGTATATAGAGACCGTAGAAAGCACTAGAAGGTATAGAAGAACAAAGTTCTTTCGAGAATGTGACGTAGTGGTGACTCAGAGAACAGCCGAGTAGCAAGGTGGAGCAAGCAACTGATCGCTGGCAGCCGATTTATAGCAGCGGTGAGATGCTTAGTTGACGAGGGCTTTTTTCGATTTGCATTACGTCGCATAAACACAGATAGGTCTTATGGCAAAGACGGGATAGGAAAGGGCTAGGAATGGGAAGGAAGCGGCCGTGGCCTTAAGGTACAGCCCCAGCATTTTCCTGGTGTGAAATGGGAAACCACGGAAAACCATTTTCAGGGCTGCCGATAGTGGGGTTTGAACCCAATATCTCCCGAATGCAAGCTCACAGCCGCGCGCCCCTAACAGCACGGCCAGCTCGCTCGGTAGGCAAATTACAATATTACTGTAGATAGAGCGGGAAAATGTTACACCCAAAAGTTTTCTACCTTTTCAGGATTTTTCCCGTTATCTTCATTAATTGGAGCGTGTGCGCTGATAACTGAATAAGTCTCACTTCCAGATCTATAGGAGAGAAGCAAGATTCCCTCTGATGGTGAGGTGAAGTTGATGACTGACTCAGTAACGTTCTTTTTAACAATGAAAGCTGTGCCTAGGATCGTTACACTGGAGTTGTATATTGTCGGATATCCGTTGTAAATTCGGAACCCCTCTCGAATTCCATAGGGTTCTCATCAAGATATATTGTTTCTTGTAGTACCAGTATGCAGGTGTTCCTTTCTTTCAAAATGTTGGTCAATTCATTTAATTTTCCAACGTTAGCAGCGTGTTGAAGTTCAGTGTTCCAAGCAGACGTTTTTGCTTAGTACCATCTTCTGCGATGAGGTTCGGGAAGTTCTGACTCTTCCCTGCATGAGGTTCCAGGCTTACCAGAATCAAAAGGCCTGGTTGCACCGCCCTTGGCGGTGGGTGATTTCCGTTTCCGGCTGCTCCTCGAGTAGTCTTTCCTGAAGATGTTTCCATCTTGCCCTATGTTGAAAACAGTTGGGAGGGCAGGCGTTATATTGTGACGGGAAATACGCAGTGTCAATGTAATTCTAAATAGTGTGTAGATGGAGTGAAAGTAACTGATGAGGATCACCATAAGTACCTACTGCAGGTGTTAATATAAGAAAAGATCTTCATTGTGGTAATCACATTAACGAGGTGGTAAATAACGGTTACAGATCTCTTCATATGGTTATGAGGGTATTTAGTTACGGGTTGTAGTAAGAATGTAAAGGAGAGGGCGTTTAAGTTCCTGGTAAAGCCCCAATTAAAGTACGGTTCCAGTGTGAGACCCTCACCAGGATTACTTGATTCGAGAACTTGAAAAGATCATAAGAAAAGCAGCACGGTTTGTTCTGGGCGATTTCCGATAAAAGAGCAGTGTTACAAAACTGGTGACCGAACTCGATAGCTGCAGTCGATTAAGTGCGGCCAGTATCCAGTAATCGGGAGATGGCGGGTTCGAGGCCCACTGTCGGCAGCCCTGAAGACGGTTTTCCGTAGTTTCCCATTTTCACACCAGGCAAATGCTGGGGCTGTACCTTAAGGCCACGGCCGCTTCTTTCCCATTCCTAGGCCTTTCCTATCCCGTCGTCGCCATAAGACCTATCTGTGTCGGTGCGACGTAAAGCAAATAGCAAAAAATACTGTTGCAACCTTTGTGCCGGGAAGTCTTGGGAGTACGGAGAGGAACAGCTCGACGAATTGTAAGCGGTATGTTCCAAGCTGTCAGTAGAAGGATGACGTAGAAAAGACAACAGACGAATAAACTTGAAACTACCTTATGGTGATGTCGGTGAATCGCCTCGCCACTATCCAGTACTCTATCCACACCCTCTGTACTGCGTAGTGGAGAGCAGAATCCTAACCATATAAGTACGTCCTGCTGCATTCTCTATGCGAAAGAATAGCGGCCTCGGTAATGGTGGGGTCTACCCCACTGATTACACAACTTAGTAGGTTGTGTTTGGTTGGTGGGGGTAGAGTTTTGATTTGCGGTGGGCTACCTTTTTAAGAGGGATTGTAGATCCAAACAGGCCTGGACCAATGGAATGGGTAAGCTGCTGAACTGCTACATCTCCGCTGATGTTTATGATGATGCCATTTGAAGTTCTCTGAATGTCTGCGATTTCTTCACGGAGCATATTGTAGCTTTGTAATTTGGAGAATATGGCATGGGGGAGAGGGTCGAAATTCGGGCGACGGGTTTAATAGTAGAAAGGAGTGTGTTCCAGTAGTGATTGGTTGAAGTGAACGGGAGTTCCTGGTAAAGCCCCAATTAAAGTTCGGTTCCAGTGTGAGACCCTCACCAGGATTACTTGATTCGAGAACTTGAAAAGATCATAAGAAAAGCAGCACGGTTTGTTCTGGGAGATTTCCGATAAAAGAGCAGTGAGACGGGGAAGTTTCGATGGTGGAGGCGATGCTGACAGAGGGTGTGTGCGACGTTACTACTACTACTACTACTACTACTCTGCGGGCTTGGGATCAACCGTCAGTCACCTAGAAGCTTGGACCTCTTCCGGTGGTGAGTGAGGAGCTGTGCGCGTGTACTGAAACCGTGTTCCGTCCCAATGCGGGGCCGGAGACACGGGGAGGTAGCAAGCTTGATAGTTCGGATCCATAATACGTAAGGCCCGTAGTAGCATAGTAGTAGTAGTAGTAGTAGCTACTACGGGGACATAGGGCGAATGGAGATAAATGATGCTTAGTGAATGATCTGGGAGCAGAAATATTTTCAACCCAATCAGTTGAAGACTAGGAAGAGCGCAATGAGCTCGGTGAAGATACGGACCCCAAAAGGAAGTACCCAACTCCGTCTCTGAATGTATAGAGGCGAACAAGCAGCCCACCCAGAAATTCCCTGAAAGAATGGGATTAAACCCGTAACGCAAACCGATGGAGTTACGAAGTGGCACTTCACGATTCTCCAAGTCCGCCAAGCTGTACACCTTTTGAAACGGCATTAAACCACCATGTCAGATTTCGGCGTAGCAGTGATCGTTGGACTCTATGAAAGATGCACGGAGTGACACCTGCCCGGAACCAGCTCCATATCGAGCGACCTCGACAGACACAGATCGGGTTGTAACAGTTGCCCGGAATAACGTGGGACACTAAATACTAGCATACTTGAATGCTCTGTTCAAAGAAGGGGAATCGTGTAGTAGTTTTGTCATCTTTCTATCGTGTGGATTGAACCACGAATTCTTACGGGCCCCATACGCGCGCAAACTTAGTTGTGCAAACCAGTCTCTTCACACATGGCTCTGTGTGTATGGCCGTTAAGTCTGCCGCCGAAAAGAGTGTAGGCAAGTCTGACATTTTGATGCTGCTTGAATTTATCCGGGGACTTCCCGACGAAAGAGCTCTCTCAGACATGGCGCAGAAAAAGTAAACGTGGTGACCTAGGAAGATAAAAATGCAATCTTTTCTTGCATGTCTTCTATGTGCAAAGCGCAACAGCAGGTCCAAGTAACAAGTAGTCTTCCGTACTGACTACCTAATTAATTTCAATCCGTATAACATTTTCACCCATCCGAAGCCCATAATCTTAAACAGAAAACAGCTGAGCGCGTATTCAACTACCTCAGTAAATCATTAAGTCTGAGGGTGTGTGTGTAACCAAATACTTCTTACTTACATCCCGGAGGTAAGTCTGTGCAGGTAAGTATCCCAGAGGTCTGCGCGTGTATGGAGCCCTTTATATATAATATTTACGATCTACATTAATTAGGTTCGGTAACAGTGAGCAAACAATTTTAAGTGAAAATTTCACCTCCTTATCTGTTTTCTGTTTAGCAGTTTCCTAGTCAAAAGGATTGTTTCATTATCTCGAAGCCCAATAAGAGGAACACCACTGTGTTAATCCAAAGCTCGCATTTCCCACGACAATGACTATTTCGTCTCCGTGCAAGTTTTGCAAACTCTGTGATTGACTGACTGACTGAAGTGAGAAATGCGCATTTTTCTGCACTACAAAGCTTTTAAAAATAGAGAAAATACCGAAATATTTTTAAATGATTCTGAAGAAATATATTTCAAAGATATTTCTCGTTGTAAAATTGCATACGGCGATATAGCGTAAATAGTTTACTTTCGAGATGGAAAGTTTTCAATAAAACCTGTTTCATTACTGTTAATCGATGTCTTACGCCCTGTTTCCCTAAATTTCAGAAAACCTAGAGAGTGTGCTTGAAAGGGGTTACGTTCACAAGCATTTCCCCCGTCCTCAAAATTAACCAAGCTTTCCAGAATAACTTTTCTTCAAATTTTATTCTAGCAAACTCACGGCTTTACCAAGACTTAGGATTAGCTACACAGCGAAGATATCACACTAATTCCAAACGTTTTTTCTTCTTTACCTAGAAGTGCTAAGGGTGAAAATTTTGCATAATGCTACTACTACTACTACTACTACTACTACTACTACGCCCTATCTCAAGCCAGGAGATGTGTTGCTGTGATCTGAGGTGTGGAGAAGGTGAGTAGGAAGTGGCCGTGGCCTACAAAAGAAAATGTCTCAGCATCCCCTTAGTGCGGATAATGGAAAACCACGGAAAAACATTCCCAGGACAGTCGACAGCGGGACCAGCCCAGCGTCTCCCGGATGCAGAGCTGTAGAATCACGGTAAATCGGTGACCTACTCTGCTCCGTCTTTGCAGACTACACTGACTGAGCAAATGTCATGGGATAGCGGAGCACTGATGCGCAGGTGTGTTATCTGCGCACCACACGCATCTTGTGCCAGCGGCAGTTGTATAGGAGACCTTGTGAGCAGTGGCTGTGCATGTGACAGGTGTAACATGGAACGTCGTCGTGAGCTGCCACCGAACGGGGTATGGTGGTCGGTGCCCGACGGATGGGAAGTGAGATTTCGGAAGTGGTGCGGGAATTCGGCTTGACACGATCAACCGTGTCCAGGGTGTGTCGTGAATGGTTGAATGCGGGTGTCACCGTCCACAACAGACGAACGACCGGCCGACCACCCACCCTCGATGACAGACCGGCGACATCTGAGACCGATTGTCGATAGTGACAGACGGGCAACCGTGCAACAAATCACGGCTCAATTCAACACAGGCCGTGCTAGACACGTCTCCCAGTGGACAATCCGTAGGAACATGGGTTCTATGGGGGTATGGGAGCCGGCGCCGCACACGGGTGCCACTATTAACCCAACGTCATCGGGCACAACGACACTCATTTCTCGCCAGTCACCAGGGATGGACAATTGAACAATGGCGTAACGTGATGTGGTCGGACGAATCACGATTTCAACTGCACCATGGCGATGGGAGGCACCGTGTATGGCGCAGACCACATGAAGCGATGGATCCCGCCTGCCTCGAAGGTATGGTCCAGGGCGCTGGTGTCTCTTATGGTCTGGGGTGCATTTTGCTGGTATGGAATGGCCCCCCTAGTTGTTCTGGAAGAGACTTTGAATGGTACGCGGCATGTTGAGCTGCTCAGAGACCATCTCCATACATGTTTGGCCTTCCAGCGCCCAGACGGTTCTACGATGTTTCAAGATGATAACACGCTGCCACATTGCTCCCACGTCGCCCGGGAATAGTTCCAGGAACATTCAGCGGAGGTCCAACGACTGTCATGGCGACCCAGGAGCCCCAATATGAACCCTATCGGGCATATCAGGGATGTCCTGGAACGCAGGCTCCGTGGCATGGTTCCTGCAGCCATGAACAGACCAGAATTGGTGGCCGCTCTGCAAACGATTTGGTGTCAACTGCGTCCAGAGGACTACCAGGGACTTGTCGACTCACTTCCACGGCGTCTCACTGCAGTTCGCAGGGCCGGAGGAGGCCCCACACGCTATTAGGTGACTATCCCATGACATTTGCTAAGTCAGTGTACTTCCATAGCGACATAATAGGCTCTACGATGCCGACAACACGGTACGCAGTGATCTCCAACGTGTGCCAGTAGTACACGCCGGCATACAAGTATACAGTGACCAACTTACTTTGCTTATGGAAATTACCTTTAAGTGGGATTGTCATGTCACGCTACACTAAAGGTCACAAGAAAATAACAAGCGAGGCTCCTCAACTGCAGTAAAGTTGCAAGGTATACACAACATTCGAAAAATGGATATACTATATTTGTAATGAAATTACTACATCTTCCTCTATATCCTGCGAGAAATAACCAGAATCTAATCTAGACATAACGCGCAAATTGATTGACTCCCGTTAATTTCAAGTATTACAGTTACGTAATTGGCACATAAAGTGGCGAGGCGCACTTAAGCACCAAACAGTGGTAAGTACCCGGATGCAGCAGATGATTATGAAGTAATTTAAGAGTTCAGTGGAGCTGGTCCTACGACAGAAATTATTTGAGATACGAGCACCGAGGTTCAAATCCCAATACATGCGGATTGTTTTCATTTTACTACTTTAATGCATTTGAAAATCAGCAATATGAAATAAACTATGCGCGAATTAATACCGTTATCAAAATGTTTGTTTTTTAAAGTTGCTTTACGTCACACCGACACAGATAGGTCTTATGGCGACGATGGAATAGGAAAGGGCTAGGAGCGGAAGGAAGCGGCCGTGGCCGTACGTAAGATACATCCCCAGAATTTGCCTGGTGTGAAAATTGGGAAACGACGAAAAACCATCTTCATGGCTGCCGACAGTGGGTTCGAACCCAGCTCCCTCGAATTCAAACTTCCAGCTACATGATCCAAACCACGTAGCCAACTCATTGGGTAATGAGGTTTCGGTAATTTTATTATATGCATTGTGTAGCAAATATCAGGAAGCTAAGTAAAACTATGAACTCTGCTTTCAGTATTGATTCTGCTAACATTATAGCATAATCCTGATAGATGTTTTATTATTAAATATGACGTGAATAGCTTTCAAGTGTGTCAATCTAACTTAATATGCTTATAATTGTGTGTCTGACCAGCTACGGTAATTGAGTAGGCCGTACAGCCAGCGTCTCAACGCCGAGTGTTGAGCGACGGGAAATAACCCAGACAGTTGAGGGGAGCATCGGCTTCGGGCGGAGGAGTCCTCTTAATAGGGCGATGAAACTAAGGGGAGGAAATGCCACTGGAATTCATAGCTGCAAGCGTCTGACCCATAGTGGGCGGCTTGTGAGCAGCGTCTGTTCTCCAGGTTAGGGGCGGCTGTTAACCTAATGTGTAGAAGGCAACGGGAAACCACTGTACAAGCAAATTCCCAAGATGAGCAGTCATGGATAGAAGCTTGAGCGAAACTGTAAAGACTGATCATGGGCTTCGGAACCCAAGATCCGACAGGAGAGGAAATCTCTGCAAGGCCTCTCAGGTCGCCATCCAACGAAATCCTTGCAGGAAAGTACGTAATAAGTTCAATATTGGGACTGGGAATGTGAAAACGTTGCTAAGAATGGGAAAACTAGAAGAAATCAAAATCGCAATGCAAGAAACAGGACTTGATGTTTTAGGAGTATGTGAAACACGGTGGTCAGGAAACTGGGAATTCTATTCAAACGGATGTAGAATAATTCACAGTGGAAGTGAAAAGTCGGGAATGAATGGAGTTGCTGTTATCGTGCGAAAAAAAGGTATAATCATGTGATCAACACATATAATGTAAATGACAGATCGATGATAAAGTGAAAGCCACTCCAGCTGATCTAGTTATCATTTAGATATACTGACCAACATCAAACATTTCCGACGAAGAGGTAGATGTAGTCTACGAGCAAACTGAAAGCTTGTTAGAGCTCGCAGGCAAATAAATATAAAGTGGTCATAATGAGTGTTTTCAATGCCTCTGTTGGTTCACATAACAGCTTGAAATATGCTGGTAAATTCGGACTAGGGAACATGAACAAAAGAGGTCAGAGACTTTTAGAATTTTGTGAACAACATGATACGACTATAACAAAAACATTCTTTGCAGGACCTGTCCGAACAAGATACACATGGGAGTCACCTGGAGATAATGCATGATATCAAACTGATTATATATGTCAGACAACGATGTCGAAACCAGATCAAATCCAGTCACAGATAATCCAGGTCCTGATGTGGACAGCAACTACGATCTGTACTAGCCAAGGGTGACATTAAGCTAAAGAATATGAAATCGATCCAGCATAAATGGAACACACAAAATTTAAAGAACACTGGCATACAGAAGGCATACAAAATGAAAACTAATCAGTTAGCAGACTCTTCATGACAGTGCAAAATGGAGGGAAATAAGGAATGGTATGAGGCTGATGAAGGAGTGCTGGGAAGGAGACGGTTACAACCGGGGAAGCCATGGATGACTCATGAAATCATAAACCTTATTCGTGAAAAGGAGAGGAGAGTAGGGAATAAAGAAAGGTGCAAAGAAATTAGACATCAGAAAATCACAACACAGTGTCGCGAAGCAAAGGAGAACTGAATGAAGGAGACAAGTGAGATTATAGAAAATGACATGATCAGAGGGCCAAGAGGAAAAGGCATATTTCAATATCAGAACCCTACAACACAAACCAAAAACCAGAGGCTCCATAGTCGAAGATAAACCTCCTGTTTTTAACACCGAAGAAATACGTGACCGTTGGAAAGAATACACAGGAAACCTATACGAAGGAAATGATGCAATACAACCAGCTACAGTGAAAATGAACAAGAGATAGACGAATATAGGAAAGGTCCCTCAATCACACCTTCCGAGTTTAATGCACCACTACACAGTCACCTAGTATCAAGATTGCTATGAGAATGGCATAATCCTTCGAGACTTCAATAAAAGCGGAACTGTTGCAATACCGAAAAAAGAGGAATGTCACGGACTGTTCAGGTCTCATGCTTCAAAAATACTGCTCAACATCAAGAATAGAATTATATCGATTATATCGATAATGACCAGTTTGGATTTCGATTAGGGGGGGTACTAGGGATGCAATTCTGGCATTACGTTTAATTCTGGAGAGAAGGCTTTAGAAGAATAGGAAAATGCACGTGTCCTTCATCGACTTAGAGAAAGCTTTTGACAGAGTCGACTGGAGACAGCTTTTCCTTACCATGAAAAAAAAAAAAACAGGAATTGATGGGATGATAAACTCCTCGTGCTTAATTTATGCAAAATGCAGAACACTGATTTTGAAATCAATGGGACAAAGACAAATGCCAAAATACGAAGGGGAGTCAGGCAAGGATGTCCACTCTCTCCTTATCTCTTCAATATGTTCAGCGAAGGAGTCATCACAGCCTTGAAAGAGAAAACGGCTGGGATCAAAACTAATGGTAAAGAAGTACATTCTATAAAATTTTCCGATGATATTGCCATACTAGCAGAAACAGGCAAAAGTATGCAGAAAATGATCAATATAGTAGAAGAAATTTTAGGCTTATGGAACCTCAAAAATTAATGCAAAGAAAACAAAAACCATGACAATATGTAAATCCAAGAAAACACCTACATAACACGCATAAAAATTTGTATTGATAAAATTGACCAGGTAAAACAGTTTTGCTACTTAGGAACCCTAATAACGAGTGATAAATGGAATGGCGTATGGCTTTTAGTGCCGGGATGAGTCCGAGGACTTCGGCTCGCCAGGTACAAGTCTTTTGATTTGACTCCCATAGGCGACCTGCGCATCGAGATGAGAATGGATTTATGAAGACATCACGAGTGATAATCGAAGCATATTAGAAGTCACAAAAAGGATAGCAATGGCAAAGAAAACCTTCCAAGATAAAAAGTATCCGTTGGCCAACAAACGTGCAGATATTCAAACTCTGAAGACTTTTGCAAAACACTTTATATGGGGCGTGCTTCTGCACGGTTGCGAAAGCTAGACATTAGGAGAACAGGAAAAGGAAAGAATAGATGCAATACAAATGTGGATCTGGAGGAGAATGCAGATGATAAGTTGGACTGAAATGAAGAGCAAAACCGAAGTCCTTGGAGAGAGAGGTGAAAAAACGGAGTCTGGTAACTGACATTGAAAAACCTGAAATTGAAAAACGGAAAATGAAACTTATTGGTCACATTCTGTGGCATGAGGAGATCCTTTGTAACATCACTGAATTGTCGGGAAAAGAGGAAGAGGAAGACTCAGAGTGTCTTATTTCAAAGACCTGCTTCTCAGAATGAACTGCAAGACCTACACTGAGTTGGAAAGACTGGCTGAAGATAGACTTCTATGGCTGCGGCGACAAGGCTCTGCCTTTAGAATATGATGATTATGATGATGCCTATAATCGTATACCGGCGAGAATATGTCGGTGTAATTAACAAGCATTGATAACCGAAGTGCTTCCATCACTGATGTTGGTTTTCCCTCTATTCCTTTCGGTCTCTCCAGAAAAAGGCTTCAAAGAAAGATCTATCAACATCAGGCATAAACGTGAAGATTGCCTTGAAATATGCCAATCTTATTATCAGACAACATAGCTAAGATTCTGGCCTGTTACGGTTATGGAAATAGTGGAATTAGACCAAACTATCAGGATCCTGTTAAAAACGTTAAGTACTTTAAACCAACACTATTATATTATTTGTCACTGTGACTGATTCCATTGCAAACATGTGGGCGACAGAGAATTTAAGGGCTGCCACTTTTGTTTTGTTACTTTCATTGATCTGTCTCAGCTTTATCCTTGGCTTTGACAAAATGAAAGTGACTGAGGTATGAGTGATGCTAATAATGCCATTCCTTATGCAGCCAGTCCCTGCTACGAATGGTGTAAAAATGTTGCTCATAGGGTCGGTTGGTGCATGCATTTCAGTGGGCTTGGCAGACTGATATGTAATAGCAACTTCTGGCTCGGTGAGGAAAGCAACGGGAAACCACCTCACTCCTCGTTTTCCTAGTACGTGATGCCTAGGCCATCAATGACAGCTGATGGCGGAGCTGTTGAGGATCCAACCAGACTTCGGGCTGAAGACTAAACATACATACACACATACATACATACATACATACATACATACATTTGTAAATGACACACTTCTATCATTGAAAAATTTGCAGCCGACTTGACAGTCAAAAGTTCAGTTTTGAAACTACAAAATGTCGTGTATGGTTTCATTCTACACGCTGATTTGAGCCAACGCAATAGTCAAACTGGTGAATAAATCTCTCTTTATGTAAGAATGCTTTCCAAGTGATATTAATTTTAGATTGATTAAAATTGCAATGACCAATCACTAACTTTGAACTGATACTGAAAATGGCTTTTTTATCCATGCCTACCTCCAAGTAAAATTCTTCTCTCTAAATGTTTATATAACTTCCTGTACACTACAAAGGCGTACTAGCAAAAGCGTACAGCTTTGTAATTTTATAAGCTCAAATACTTTGATATTACGAGGTTCTATACAGGACGGTCGGAAACAACGTGAACCGGGTATACGAGAGTTAGAGGGTTGGCCATACTGATAAATAATTTGAAAGAATTAATTCGATATATCGTACCGTTGTCATTTTGTCCGACTCGTTGGCTGAATGGTCAGCGTACTGGTCTTCGGTTCAGAGGGTCCCGGGTTCGATTCCCGGCCGGGTTGGGGATTTTAATCGCTTCTGATTAATTCTTCTGGCTCGGGGACTGGGTGTATATGTCCGTCCCAACACTCTCCTCATCATATTCAGACAACACACTACACTACCAACCACCACAGAAACACGCAATAGTGCTTACATCCCTCCATAGAGGGTTGGCGTCAGGAAGGGCATCCGGCCGTAAAACAGGGCCAAATCCACATGTGCGACGCAGTTCGCACCCGCGACCCTACAGGTGTGGGAAAAAGCGGCAGGAAAAGAAGAAGAAGAATCGTACCGTTGTCATTTTATCACCTTCTGAATTTAGCCAATCAAAGCGCTTCACGGGCGAATTCAAATTGGCTTGAGTCATGCCGAGAAATCGGCATCAAACACAGGTAGCGCCGTAGCGCACTTGCTATGGCGCGATCTTTTCAGCTCGGAGGTCCGTGTTTAAATACCTCCCGGGGCGAAGTTTTGTTTGGCTTCGATTGATGCCCTCACGCCAGCCTTAAGCCACCTCATTTAGCAACACCACCTCGCAAAACCAATCTGAATTCGCCTGCGAAGCGATCTGATTGGCTAAGTTCAGCAGCTGATAAAATGACAACGGCGCGAGGTGCCGAATTATATATTTCAAATTATTCATCAGTATGACCAACCCTCTTACGCTCATATACCCGGTTCACCCAGTCGGCCACAATTTGTGTCCGCGAATTTATATGCTATAATTCGACTGCTGGATGACCGAAGCCACGAATTACGAAGAGCAAGGTAGCAATTTCACTCCAGGAAGGAGGAAATAGAAAAAGAGCTTGCCAATCACTACAGAAACAGAGTCTGTAGCAAAAGGAAGAAAATAGTTGATCAACCGGAGAGTTAAAGAGAAAATTGTTTGTGAAGGTTGAGGAAAAATGAAGTCCAGAAATAATGAATTTGAGTAATCTTTTTTATAGGGGGAACAATAGAAATCGAGGAAGTAAGTATCAAGCTGACAACCGAAAATGATATGGATAAAACTTCTGTATCAAATGGAGGAAAAACCAAATTATTGGAAATAAAATTAGGGTGAACGAGAGAAGGGATGAACACCTAAAGCCGCGGTAAAGCGCAATGTTCTTGTGAAAGTGAAACATATCTGGCTGGTTCAGCATTATTCGTTTGTATTTCTTTGAACCATACGTGGAAAATACTATATAAAGTAAATATTTTAATGAAATGAAAATAATTTTAGGTAAACCTTGTAAAATAAGAAGACGAAACTCACGTTGGTAACTGAAAAGGATTTGTACATGATCTTAGTGGATTAATACAAATAATGGAAAATATATCCGTAAAATAATGAATGCAGGTTTTTACCATTTCATTTTATATCTGGGAATATTTTAGGTCATCAAACCCATGCATTTACTGAATCCCACCTTGCAAATATAAGGCAAGTAAATCTTGTGATCATAAGCCAAGGGAGCAACAATTTTTCGCGGAATTTTACGCGAGTATCGCTGAGGTGAGACGTTAGAGAATGCAATGTTGGACGCGCTAGTGAACGGTAAGCTGTTGAAGGTGATCTGTCTTTTCAGAGTAAAAAAAAAAAAAAAAAAAAAAAAAAAAAAAAAAAAAAAAACCAACCAACTCAATAGATTACGTTCAGGTGTTACTGAATACATGAATGACTTGGTGAAGTGGGGTTTCCACACGGAGTCGCCGCCATGTGAGTGTGGCGAGGTGCAGACATCCTCCCACCTGCTCCAGTGTAGGCTGTGTCCGACACCGTGTACTCTGGAGGACCTGATTAGTGCTACACCAAATGCAATTGATGTTGCTAACTTCTGGGCAGCAAAAGTGTAAACGAACTGTCAATTCATTGTTATATTGTATCATGTACATTATTATCAATTAACTTCAACCATTGTAAGTGCTTCTGACATGAATCATAATAAAATAATAATGGCGTGTGGCCTCCAGAGAGGCCTGGTGCAGGTCTTTTCATTTGACTCCCGTAGGCGACCTGCGCGTCGTGATGAGGATGAAATGACGCTGAAGACTATACACACACCCAGTCCCCGTGCCAGGGGAATTAGCCAATTATGGTTAAAATTCCCGACCCTGCCGGGAATCGAACCCGGGACCCCTGTGACCAACGGTCAGCACGCTAACCATTTAGCCATGGAGTCGGATAATAATAATAATAATAATAATAGTAATAATAATAATAATAAGTTTTTAATGCTATTTATTCGGGGCGTCGACCTAGAAAGATCGTTGCCCCTACTTTGCACCATATGTTATAAACCTGCGTGTATATGGAAATTGTGGAAGTGTAAAGTGTTGAATGTGAGGAAAGGAACATTAAGGACGACACAAACACCCAGTCCCCAGGCCAGGGATATTAATCATTTACAATTAAAAACCCCTGACCCGGCCCGGAATCGAACCCGGGGCTGCCGGGTGACAGGCGTACGCGTTGCTCCCTACACCACGGGGCTGGACTAATTGGCATAATAAAAAATAGGTGTGTGAGTGACAGTTTGTGGAAAAAATAATTTGCGTTTGGTGTTTGTTGAAAGTAATCAAGATCGTTGACTTTTTATAGAACTTACGTTCGATCCTGGCTGTTCGGTCTCCGAAAACCGTAGAAGTAGTTACAGGGGCTTAAAATAAATAACATCAATTATCAATTTTACGATAAGTAGTTCTGTAGGTGTTCGGTAGATTAAGTATTGTTGGTTACGTAGGTTTCTTTCGTATTTGGGTTGGGGAAATAGTCAATAATATTCCATTTTCTTATTTAAATTTTACAGTTTTGTCGGTTAGATACTGATAAACGCAGATTATTATACGGAGTTATACTTTCCACAGTTTCTACATTCACTTATATTCGTATACTAGGCATTTGGTATAGTACTTTAAGATCTGTTGCACCTGTCACGAAGGAAACAATATTATTTCTTTAAATAAACAATACGATACGATACGATACGATACCGGTAGCACTTTAACGAAAATAACTTACTTGAAAAGAATATATGGTATTTCACTAACAAGATAGTTAACGATCTTTGCATTGTTGGTGATTATTGCTGCTCTTCGTATTCAAATATTGCGCAGTTGGAATACTGTCGAGTAAATCAGCTGATTCGTGTATTTCGATATCGATAGTTTAGGTCTCTCAGGGGAGTCGAGAAAAGTTTTAGGCATCACTGACCTTTCTGTGTGAGAAGGCCGTAATTATTTCCGAACATAAAATTCCCACTTTCCTATGGCCCTCTTACTGTGATCTCAATGTGGCTTGACATAGACGAAAAGCAGGAAGTCCTGAGATGTGTGCGACATGTAGGCAAGTTTTACAACATTCAAACCTTTACGTCACCATTTTGTATAGGCCTATTTAATGCTCTTTGTCTACAACCAAACTACGGTATTATACGCAAGATATGTCATTAAGGAAGAATGAAGTAGATCTGAATATTTTAATGCACCCCGGAGATGATATCTTTAAAGTGGTGAAGCAGACATGGAAGAGATCTACCAGTGCTGGCTGCAGTTGCAAGACGTAATTATGTATCCCAGCAACAAGCACATCCTGTAACGGTGCTTCAGTAAAGCTAGCATGTTATTAACAAAATCGCAACAGTCAATAAAATCGCGACTGCGTCAGTGATCTAATGCCGATCAACGGTAATGAATAGTGTAAAAAATTATGGCAATCTTTCAGAAGACTACACGAAACCGAATGTCCTTTTTATGTCTTCTTAATAAAAACAGTTGTCTCCTAGATTTTAAAGCTACTATTTATTTAACGTATAAGTCGTTTCTTATCACTGACAAGCAGAATAAATGTTCTGTTTTGAAATCGTTCTTGATCTTTTTCCTGTTGTAGGTATGATCAGTCCTCAGCCCGAAGGCTAGTTGGATTCTCAACAGCTCCACCATTAACTGTCATAGATGTCCCAGCACGATGGTTTCAAAGTGTGGTACGCGTACCACTAAGGCTACGCAAATTCATCGTACCTCCTGACAGTTTTCAGTGAGCAGTTCAGAAGAGAGTTGTGCCTGCTCATTTTCAATAGAATCTCGTTTTCCTTCAGGGTTTTTGTCTACCACTACACAAAGTCCCCTTTCCGAACTATTTATTCTAAAATATGTGTTAGTTGGTACCCGCATTGGCTAGGTATGTAAGAATGCTTACTTATGTTTCATTACTCTTTTTTAAAAAGTTTGTCTCGAAATCCACTCATTTAATTGAATCTTTTTCACTAGCTGTACGTATAGTACAAAAGTAATTACTGCATCGTTGCTCGGCAATGAAAATCTCGTAATTCCACTCACGAGATAGCCACATTTCTCCATCTGACTTGGGAAGGCTTGACGCGTTGCCTGAGAAGGGAAGAAAACTCCAATGGATAAATAATTGAGCTACCGTTAAGCAATGAAAATACCAGGGACAGTTCTCCGGCCATTGCTGATCCCTCAGTTTTGGACTGCTTCTGTAAACTTTACTCCCAAGGAGTTACGAGGTTTAATTGCCTAGCAGCGATATATAATACATGATTAATAAGGAACAGGATGGTGTAGCAGCTTCGCTGCTTGCCTGTCAGCCCGGCGACCGTGATTTGATACCTGGTGTTGCTGAAGCAGAATTTTCAGTAGAAAATCACCTGGTGTAAGGAAGGGCATGCGACCTTGAATCCCCGGCCAAAACTCTTACTTGGCTTCCAGCAGCATTCATTTGTTATTTCTGGTATAAACGCAATATGCTCGTACTTTGGGGGTACGCCAACCAAAACATTTGAATACCACCGGCCTAGCATCACTGAAGAGGCGTACTAGGGAAATTAGGAGCGAGATACTTTCCTGTTGCTTTCCTTACTGAGCCAGAAGTTGCTATTACATATCAGTCTGCCAAGCCCACTGAAATGCATGCACCAACCGACCCGATGGGCAACAATTTTACCATTCATAGCAGAGACCGGCTACATAAGCAATGACATTACTAACATCGTTCACACCTCGGTCACTTTCATACTGTCAAAGCCAAAGATAAAACTGAGACAGATCAATGGAAGTAACAAAAATTGTAATGAAATATCAAATTCGTTTTACCGCACTGTATGTAGTTAATTGTGTCACGAAAGCGTTCTTAGAAAAGTTACGTTTGTGGGATACAGACACAGGGACACGTTTTATTGTGCGGTGAGGCGAGGCGAGGCCACAGCGAGACCGCGGAAGACTCGATGTCCAGAATCACACATGGAGCGAGCACGTGGCCGAGCAGAGGGAAGGGTGTCCGCTGCTAGCGGCTCGGTCCTTCCCTTAGCTGGCGAGTCGTGAGCAGTCATACAGAGAGTTTTGTAACACATTGATAAAAATGTGGAGAAGGCGTATAAATCACTGGAAATACCCCAATTGCGAAGTTTTTTCTTTTTACAATTGGTTTTACTTCGCACCAACACAGATAGGTCTTATGGCAAGAATGGGATAGGAAAAGGCTAGGAGCGGAAAGGAAGCGGCTGTGACCGTAAGGTACAGCCCCAGTATTTGCCTGGTCTGAAAATGAGAAACGACAGAAAACCATCTTCAGGGATGCCGACAGTGGGGTCTGAACCCACCATCTCCCGAATGTACAATTGAGAAGATTATTTCCAGAAGATACCAAATACAAAAATTCAAAATTGAGATGATTGAAAACATACGTCGGAAAGGAGCTCCATATTATGAAAGAAAAAGAAATTGTCAAAACGGCTCAAATCCATATCAAATAAGGCGTTGAAAGTCACTTATGAAGCCAATTCGCTAAAACATGACTTATCCATGCAGCCAATTAAGAGCAATTTCCGGGCCACGTGATCAGCAGCAAGACTGCAGTGAAATGTATGGCTTCTCAGATGAAAGTGTTTAGAGTTTCAGTGTCAGTATCAATGCATCCATCCCGTTTTCTGGGATATTTCTTTAACTGCACACATTTTAACAGACATAGTTTGTATAATAGTGCATTTATTCCAGATGAACATAATGAAAGTGCTCAAATAAATTTTATGCTGAAATATTACATTCAGTTTTTCCTCTCTCCTGTAAAATTTTACTTTTGGATGCGATATATTTTGGAAATAAGTTTCACAATTAAAGTACAGTTCCAGTGTATGAGACCCTTACCAGTATTACTTGATTGGAGAATTGGAAAACATCCACAGGATAGCAGCACGAATCGTTCTGGGTGATTTCCGACAAAAGAATAGGGTTACAAAAATGTTGCAAACTTTGGGCGGGGAAGATATGGGAATAAGCAAGCGAAATGCTCGACTACACAGTATGTTCCGAGCTGTCAGTGGAGAAATGGCGTGGAATGAAAGCAGCAGACGAATACATTTGTTTGAAGCTTTCACGACTCCTAATTGTGGACATGGTAATAAGCTTTTGGGCTTTTGCAGAGTTGGAAAATAAGATTGAATTCCACAGAACTTTGCTCCCAGTCTCAGAAGAAAATCTCGTCTGTTCACGGTCAGGACTTCTCTAAAAATGAAGTTTTGAATTTAAGAATGCTATACCGTTGGTTTATAGTAAGTAGTACCGTTCAGGCCCATATCGACTATCAGCATCGAAAAATTACAACATTGGTACTATTTTAAACGAATAACTCGTTGTCCTACAAAGTCCAAATTTACATCAGATATAGGCCTATTAAATATCCTTTAGTTACAGTCAATATCTTTAACCTTGGTTTTGTCACATACCTCCGATAAATCACCTGAAACCCAAACATACGTAACTTCTATCCACTTCTCTCGTAACAATTCTCAGCTACCTGGTGCATATTAAATATCTGGTTCTGACGATCCCTTTGTGGTCAAATGTCACACTGGTTTACATTCACTTTATTTCGAGCTATGATCATAACTCTCCTTTCCACAGTGCCTTGCATACTAATTAAGGAAATGCCTCTAAAATACTGTATAAGACTAAGTCTGTCATTATGTCAAGGCACCAGCATAGGTATCTTCACGTGAATTGTAGAACTGCTCTTCAGCAAGTTGTAAGCGATGCGATTTTACGTAACAGTGGACAGCACACACGTGTTTAGTTCAATCATTTTACTTCCTTCTTTCGCCTGGGATTTTATTTCGCACAGATTACGGCACAAGATAAGTACATAGGGGCATGCAGATCATTCAATGAGAGCTCTAGGAAATGGACACTGAATATACTACAGTAAGATTTTATGTATAAGTTTGTGGTGAGCATTAAGTAAAGGAACAAGTGTTTTGTTGTACGAACCTCGATTCAATATCTGTGAATTGTGATAGTTTTCACTGTATAAAGACTGCATTAATAGTTTGAACACGTAAACAAGCGACTAAATACGTCTAAGGAAAGTCTACAACACTCCAATTCTTAGCAGGTTGCCGATTGCAAGTTCAAAAGTTGATAAACATTAATGGTTCATTCAGTACATTTTCTACTTTCATGCTCGCAGCATGACGGTAAAGAAAAGAAACCGCGTGAAATCATGTGAGACAATATGCACTAGTTTTCAGTATCACGAAACATAACTGTGCAATATGCTACAGCTTTGTCCTAAGACAACTGTATACCAAATTGTCAAACAGACTTGGGTGTTGAAATATGTTAAAGCGCTGAGTCAATAGTGCTCACATGGAATTTCTTTTACACTTAATGGGTCCACCCATTAAGAAGCACCTTAACGACTACGACGATCAGCAGTCGGATTACAACCAACATAAATAGACCCAATCGAATTCCATATTATTCACATAATTCTTCAGCTTTAAATAAAAATCAAGAAAATGTACTTTTCACTGCAATCAATAAGCACCCATGGTGCAAAAGAATTAGCAATCTCCATTCGTGCCATCACAAGTCTCTTTCCTTTCTGCAGTTTCTTTTTCCACCGTTCACCGAGCAAGTAGCTACGTGGTTTGGGTGACGCAGCTATTAACTTGCATTCGGAAGATAGTGGGTTCAAACACCACTGTCGACGAACCCTGAAGATGGTTTTCCGTGGTTTCCCAATTTCGAACCACGCAAATGCTGGGGATGTACCTTAATTAAGGCCACGGTTGGTTCCTTTCGACTCCTAGTCCTTTCCTATCCCACCGTCGCCATAAAACCCATCGGAAACTACACACAAATAGAAATGCAACGCAACGCAGCGATATTATTTTGCGAATAAAGGACATATTGAAACAAATAATAGTTTTCTAATAGTCTTGAGATCGAGACCTTTCCGTTGATGTGCAACACAGAGGTTAGAAGATTTCTCAAAATTTTGCGTTACACGTACATATACGATTGATAGATTCCCACTATGTTTAGACTCTTTGCAGCTAGCTTTTGAATAAGATATCCTTCAGTAAAGTTCACACAAGCTTCAGTAGTCTAATACACTTTCGTGTAACACGAAAAATTAACAATGACAGTGAAAGGAACACAAATGCGGAGCTCTAATATCACCAAGTCACATATCCACAACAGGAAAGTGGTCTTTGGAAGGGAAGTACAGCTCAAAAGCGACTTCAGTTACAACATTGGAATTCTTTTCCTTCCTTCCGCAAATAATATAAATAATGGTGTGCCTCCTCGTCAACGAACTTCGAAACATTACGAGGATTAAGCTGAGCAGAATAAAACCGAAGTAATCTCTTAGATCCTTGATTATCCATGGTACAATCTGCGTCACATTAAAGGCACGTGGAAACGACTGGTTTCCCCAAAGACATGCCAGGATGGAACTTCTGTACGCATGTCCGCCTGGTTGAAGGAGCATGCTTGCACTTTTTGGCAACTGTTGATATAGTCGTTAGTAGGGTTCGGATGTTTCTGACCAAAAAGTCGCCCTTAAATGCACGCAAATATAAGCTTAAATGTAGTTAAATATGACCAAAAAATGGATAATTCAACCAAACTTACGTACTTTCAACGAATGATTGTTTCCACTAGTTCCTTTATATTAAAGATACAATTCAATATTATGCACATCAATTACTTTCCTTGCTAGTTCTTTCAACTTAATACAAATATACTCTTATCTTAAATCATTATCATAATGTTGTGCAAAGTTAAACCAATAGCCTACATACATACATAATCAATATAGACGTTCAGCGTTCAGTCTGCAAGCCCCTGTGAATTTACTAAACGTAGCCACAATCCTCTATTTGCAACTAGTGCTGTGGCCTCATTTAGTTATATACCTCTTATCTTTAAATCGTTAGAAACTGAGTCTAACAATCGTCGTCTTGGAATACCTCTACTTCTCTTACCCTCCATAACAGAGTCCATTATTCTCCTAGGCAATCTATCCTAATCCATTCGCCTCACATGACCCCACCACCGAAGAAGTTTATCCGTACAGATTCATCCATCGAATTCATTCCTAAATTAGCCTTTATCTCCTCATTCCGAGTACCCTCCTGCCACTGTTCCCACCTGTTTGTACCAGCAATCATTCTCGCTATTTTCATGTCTGTTACTTCTAGCGTATGAATAAGATATCCTGAGTCCACCCAGCTTTCGCTCCCGTAAAGCAAAGTTGGTCTGAAAACAGGCCGATGTAAAAATAGTTTCGTCTGAGAGCTGACTTCCTTCTTACAGAATACTGTTGATCGCAACTGAGAGCTCACTGCATTAGCTTTATTACACCTTGATTCAATCTCGCTTACCGGTTCTATATTACCATCCTGGGAAAACACACAACCTAAATACTTGAAATTATCGACCTGTTCTTGCTTTGTATCACCAATCTGACATTCAATTCTGTTGAATTTCTTACCTACCGACATCGATTTAGTCTTCGAAAGGCTAATTTTCATACCATACTCATTGCACCTATTTTCAAGTTCCAAGATATTAGACTGCAGGCTTTCGCCACAATCTGCCATTAAGACAAAGTCGTCAGCAAAGGCCAGACTGCTTACTACATTTCCACCAAACTGAATCCCCCCCTGCCATTTTATACCTTTCAGCAGATAATCCATGTAAACTACGAACAGCAAAGGTGAAAGATTACAGCCTTGTCGAACCCCTGTAAGTACCCTGAACCAAGAACGCATTCTACTATCAATTCTCACTGAAGCCCAATTGTCAACATAAATGCCTTTAATTGATTTTAATAATCTACCTTTAATTCCATAGTCTCCCAGTATGGCGAACATCTCTTCCCTCGGTACCCATCATATGCTTTCTCTAGATCTACGAACAAACACAACTGCCTATTCCTCTCGTAGCATTTTTCAATTACCTGGCGCAAACTGAAAATCTGATCCTGACAGCCTCTCTGTGGTCTGAAATCCCACTAGTTTTCATCCAACTTCCTCTCAACTACTGATCGCACCCTCCCCTCCAAGATGCCAGTGAATACTTTGCCTGGTATACTAATCAATGAGATAGCTGGATAGTTGTTGCAATCCTTCCTGTTCCCTTGCTTATAGATAGGTGCAATTACTGCTCTGGTCCAATCTGAAGGTACCTTACCAACACACCATGTTGATCTTACTACTCTATGAAGCCATTCCATCCCTGCATTTCCACTATACTTACCATTTCAAGTCTAATTTAATTTATTCCTGCTGCTTTATGACAATGGAGTTTATTTACCATCCTTTCCACTTCCTCAAGCGTAATTTCACCAACATCATTTTCATTCTCCCCATGAGCTTGGCTGTTCGCAACACACTAGGAAAAATTCCTTTCACGTTGAGATGATGTTCAAAATATTCCCTCCACCTCTCCAGCGATTCCCTGGGATCTATGAGTTCACCTGAATTACTCAAAACACTGTTCATTTCATTTCTCCCTCCCTTCCAAAGATTCTTTATTACTGTCCAGGAAGGTTTCCCTGCTGCTTGACTTAGCCTTTCCAGGTTATTACCTAAATCTTCGCACGACTTCTTTTTGGATTCAACAACTATTGCATTTGTTTCGCTCTGTTTCTTTCATCTACGTACAAATCCCTGTCTGCCTCGGCCCTTGTTTGGAGCCATTTCTGATAAGCCTTCTTTTTACGTTTATAAGCTGCTCTCGCTTCATAATTCCTCCAAGATGTTCGCCTTTTCCCATCTTTACACACAGTTGTTCCTAGGCATTCCCTTGCTGCCTCTACTACAGCGTCCCTGTATGCCACCCATTCTCTTTCTATACCCTGAACCTGCTTACTGTCTACTGTTCCAAACTTCTCACTAATCATATCTATGTACTTCTAACTTCCTCGTCCTGGAGATTTTCTACCCTTATTCGTTAGCAGACAGAGTTCACTTTCTCTACCCTAGGCTTAGAGATACTTAGTTCACTACAGATCAGATACTAGTCTGTATCATCGAAAATTCCCCAGAAAACTCGTACTTTCCTATCAGATTTCCTGAATCCAAAGTCGGTTAAGATACAGTCAATTATGGATCTGGTACCCCTAACCTCCCGTGTGTAGCGGTGAATAGCCTTATGCTTGAAGAATGTATTCGTAACAGCTAAACCCATACTAGCACATAAGTCCAGTAAACGCTTCCCCTTCCCATTCCCATTAGCTTCCATATCTTCCCCACATTTACCATCACACTTTCGTGTCCTCCAGTTCTCTTTCCAACTCTCGCAATGAAATCTTCCATTAGCACTATTCTATCCTTGCTGTTGACCCTGACCACGATGTCACTCAATGCTTCATAAAACTCGTCAGCTTCATCCTCATCTGCACCCTCACATGGTGAATACATTGAGACGATTCTCGTCCTAATTCCTCCAATTGCCAAACTACCCATATCATTCGCTCATTTACATGCCTAACAGAAACTATGTTGCGTGCAATGGTATTCCTGATAAACAGCCCTACCCCATACTCTGCCCTTCCCAACACCCGTCAAGTACACTTTATAATCTCTTATCGCTTCCTCGTTATCTCCCCTTACCCGAATATCACTTACTCCTAGCACATCCAAATGCATTCTCTTTGCTGACTCGGCCAGTTCTACTTTCTTCCATAAGCCCCATTAATATTGATAGCTCCCCATCGAATTCCATTTCGTTCGCCAAGTTGTTTCCAAGGAATCCTTCGCCTGTCAAACGGGAGTGGGACTCCGTTACTCCCATAGGCCCAAGGCTTGCATTAAATGTTCTGAGCTCGGTAAATTCATGAAGCAGGATGCTACCCTACTTACACATAGTCCAAGTGAGGATCTGTCCTCTTAACGGGTTATGGACCTCCGGTGGATTGTATAGTCCTAGCCGCCTGAACACAAGGAGGGCCATGACTCAGAATATGTCAGAGATGCCCACTCCCATTCCATAGCAACTGGTATCCCGACTCTCAGGACCACTTACTAGGCCACTCAGCCGTTGCCCATGGTTCACGAACTAGGATGTGACTACAGTAAGCCACGCCATGAAAATGGTGACCGAGACCACATCGCTGCCCCTGCAAACCTATTTGTTACTGGAATTAAGAATGCGCGGACTGTCGCAGTGGGCACAACATATCAACTGAAGTAAAATATAGAAGGAAAAAGATACATACCTCTCATTCCTCATTCATCTCAGCATTTTTGTGTCAAGCAGTGTCACTATGCTGCTGGACATTACTTAAACTTCGCTCACTTTCCAGAAGAAAATTCTTCCTCCGTCAGAGAAGCATTAATCCCCGAACTCTCTAACGCAATTTCTTAAGGTAACACTTTCTTTAGGCCTACTAATATCAGCTGTATCACTGTTAGTGCAACTCCGAAGCCTTAAAAATTGTCTCTTAATTGTTTTAAGAAAGATGAATGGAGAAAAGTAATTAAGACGCCACTTGAGGACTTCACGAGGAGCCTCCGTGGCTCAGACGGCGGCGCGTCGGCCTCTCACCGCTGGATACCGTGGTTCAAATCCCGGTCACTCCATGTGAGATTTGTGCTGGACAAAGCGGAGGCGGGACAGGTTTTTCTCCGGGTACTCCGGTTTTCCCTGTCATCTTTCATTCCGGCAATACTCTCCATTCTCATTTCATAGCATCTATCACTCATTAATAAAATCACTTTGGGAGTGGCGACCCCATCGTACTAACAGCCTATATGTGATTCATTCATTTCATTCCTGACCCGGTCAATAACTGGAATTGTAGGTTTTCATTTTCATTGAGGACTTCACGAGCCCCAAGTGCTAAGACATAAGAACATAAGCACTTGTGGCATTTCCTTGTCTCTTAAAAAGGCTGCCATCCCAGTGGGCATAGACGCATCGCAAGTCTTACTCTAAAGGAAGTTATTCTAAAACAAGAGATGTACATTCAGACGAGATAAGCGTCAACTATTCAGCTTTGATGCCCGAGTTTCAAGTTGCGTCACAATGCCACAAACACATTTACACAGGCACCATCGGACATCACATTCAAAGTATAGTACATTTTTTCCGTGCAAATGAAAAATATAACCTTAAACACCTAAAATGACTTGAAAATGACCAAGAAATATAATATGGTTGGATGTTCATTTATATAACCTATAAAATAAGGCTAAATATGCTCAGAAACACCCAGTTCGTGCTTAAATTGCCAAAACGGAACACGCAAAAATTATGACATTTGCTGAACATCCCAGCTCCTGTCTGTTAGGTCATCAGCCCAGAGGCTGGTTGGATCCTCAAATAGCACCACCAAAGGTTATGCGGTTATAAGAAAACCCCAAAAACCAATGGCAGCACCAAAATGAGGCGTACTAGGCAAGATGAGGAGTGAGGTAGTTTGCCATTGCTTTCCTCACTGGATCAGAAAGTACTATTGCAGCACGACTGACCCTATGAGCAACACCTTTCATAACACTCAGATGCACTAGTCGTGCTCCGAACGTCATTACTTAGCACTACCCATACCCCAGCAACTTCCATATTGTCACAGCCATGGATGTTGACTGGGACTTCGGTGGAAGCTACACTTTACTCTGGCCTGTGCCACGAGAAATTTTTACGTGGAATCTAGACCAAGGCGATGCAACTTTTCACTTAAAAAATGGTACGTGTGTGTGTGTGTTTACAACTTGCTTTACGTCGCACTAACAAAGATAGGTCTTGAGGTGCCGATGGTCTAGGAAAGGCCTAGGAGTGGAAAGGAAGCAGCCGTGGCCTTAATTAAGGTACAGTCCCAGCATTTTCCTGGTGTGAAAATGGGAAGCCACGTAAAAAACCATCTTCCGGGCTGCCGACAGTGGGGTTCGAACTCACTATCTCCCGAATGCAACCTGACAGTTACGTGACCCAAACCACGCAGCCGCTCACTCGGTAGTACATATATTGGCCGGGATTCGAACCACAACCACTTTGGTGAGAAGTCGCTGATGATGATGTCATTCAGCAATCAAGCCCCCAACGACAAAGAAATGAACTTGGATTACAGATCTAAAATATGTTTCTTCTCAGTCTGTTAAACACAAGATGTAAATTTAAGAAACGTTATAACAGGAAAAGAATACAATAATAATAATAATGATATTGGACGCACAACAGCGGGCTGCGCTAAGTTCAGAGAGCAATTTCGCATTTAATGTGTTGAACACATAACTTTAACATGTTTTTCTTTCTGTACCTTTTCATATCATCCATTTATAATCAGAGACAAGTTTAAGCAAGGTAAACAGTGTTGTACATGTAGTATATATATGTACGTACGTATGTAGAGTACTCAGACCGAAGGCCGGTTGGAACCTCAAAAGATCCACCATCAGCTACTATGCATAGGAAGCCTATAATTATGTCAGTGAAGAGAGGCAATAGGAAAATACAAAATTTCCCGTTGCTTTCCTCGCAGAGCTAGACAGGGCAGTTACATAACATTCTGAACAGTACTGAGATGTACGCACCAATCGACCCTATAAGCAACATTTTTACACCATTTACGTCAGGTACTGGCTTCATAAGGAACAGCATTGCTCATACCTCAGTCTCTTTCTCACTATAACGGCTGAGACAGACAGACAGATGAAAGAAATTTGTTCTAGCGTATACCAGAAGAGAGAGTACACTGTATATACTATGCCACACCAGAAACGGATCTGGGCCTAAAGAGTATGGTATAATATACCAAAACAAGACTTGTTTTTGTTTTTTAACTATTAAGCCAAATGGAAAGAGTTCTATCTCAACAAGGAAAAAATGTGAAAAGATGCACAAAGATGGAACAAGGTACAGACATGATTACGAATAAGACTAGAAACCGTAACTTAGAAAAATTAGTCATCACACATCAGTTATTTACTTGCATGGAAGACCGATCACTTGCACTGAGACAAGCTAAGCAACGAACTTAAGTACCCTTCACCACACGTAGCAGAGCAGTCCAAAATACCCGTGACCGCGTGATTCCAGACGTAGGCAGGTGACGTAATTCTCAGCTGGCATACCATGAGCGTGGCCACTTCAGACGTACTTCCAACTTCGATATGAATTTTGTAAGAAGTAGGTGAAAAGTGACGACATGACCCAACACCTAATTGCAGTCGCAAAAGAACTAATGATGATTAGTACACATTTTCTCTCAATAGTTCAGCTTAGATAATAATGGATGTTGCCCTTTTACTTGCCATAACCACCGATGGCTCTAAGGGCAATAAACATTTGTGCCTACAATTTTATATAAGCTAGATTAAAACCTTATTTAGAACTGTTTAAAATGTATTTCATTTTGTAGTCAAGGAAGCTTTATTTCTTCAGATATTAACACAAAGCATGATAGTTGAAGGACACTTACCAGGTTTCCATCAAGACGACTATGGTTCGAATCCCGGTCAATGAATTTAGGATTTTTGAAATGAAAAGTCCGGTCAGTGTGATTCGCGTTCAAGCTAAAACTATAGACTAGAAAATTACACGCTCGTAAAATCGCAAGCCTGCTTGCTTGCTTGGATATTAATTTATCGAATGTACAATTCCAGCAAATTATAAATTATTGTACTCTCATGTTTATATTTTTTCGATAAAAAGGTTTATTATATTAAAACAGAGTCTTTCTAGTGTTTTGAAATTACTTATGATAAGAAGTGAATTTCTGTTCCATTTATCTCCTCTTTTTTATGAGCTATTCAATGTTTGGTGCTTTTGTTATGTCAGTACCAGTGTATTTATAATTCACTAGGGCTAAAAATTTGAGGACTGCAGCTATAGCCTTCAGAAAAGCACAAACATAGCATTTTATTGGAGTTTAAGCGAAAAAGTACAAAAAAAAATGTCAAAAGGTTATGAATTTTGGGATTCAAACCCAGCTATCTCGCCAGTCCATGGATAACGGACTTGGCGGGTCGGTATAGTGATGCATCTCCTCTTTAGGTTTAAAATTATTTTTGTGGCGCATTCACAAGTAAGTGTGAGACAATGTTAAACCTTCTTGGCAACGTTGCCCTTCTGGTCGTAGCCCGCGATCTCAACGTGACTCGGGAGCCGTAACAGCACAAATGGATGCCAACATAACCAGGTCCACAGGTCACTGACGTTCTGTCTCTCTAAAATACTATAAAAAGTCGGCGTTTTGTAGTTTTTAATATGCATACTTAGTGATGTGTGAATCAAGAATAAGGAACAGTATCCGTTAGCCAATCCGTTACACACGCTTTGAAAAGAAGTTTTTAAATAGACATAATCAAAATTACAAATTTCTGATACTAAGGATGTGCTCAAAATAAAAAAGAGAATCCTGCGAAAGACTAAGGCAATAGATTTTTTTTTTTTTTTTTTGCTATTTGCTTTACGTCGCACTGACACTGATAGGTCTTATGGCGACGATGGGATAGGAAAGGCCTAGGAGTTGGAAGAAAGCGGCCGTGGCCTTAATTATGGCACAGCCCCGGCATTTGCCTGGTGTGAAAATGGGAAACCACGGAAAACCATCTTCAAGGCTGCCGCTGGATAACATGGTTCAAATCCCGGTCACTCCATGTGAGATTTGTGCTGGACAAATCGGAGGCAGGACAGCTTTCTCCAGGTACTCCGATTTTCCCTGTCATCTTTCATTCCAGCAACACACACTATTAACATTTCATCTGTCAGTCATTAATGAAATGAAATGGCCTATTGGGACTCGAACCCACTATCTCCCGATTACTGGATACTGGCCGCACTTAAGCGACTGCAGCTATCGAGCTCGGTAAGGCAATAGGTGAGGTGGACTTGAATTCAATGCTGTACTTCTTAGATCATGCAGTTAGTTCAACGCTTTACTTAACACAAGACGAAAGGATACCATTCGATGTCTACTGTTTCGATGGAACATGAAATACTCGAATTCAGAAAAGGCTAGACTCCCTCTGGAAATTATCCACAAAAGTGTTAATGTTGCTCTGAAAAAATTAATCAAATCCTAAACAACATGTCCACGACTGTTCCGATGATTGTTTCGTCTGAGCTCTGAAAATGGTATCTCGGACTTGCAAATAATACACGAACCAAAGAAGCATTAACCTCAGTGTGCAAGAGGAGGCAAGAGTGAAGATGGCCGGGAAGAAGAAGAGGATATTCAGCGAGCGGAAAGAGACGTGAACAGATGTGCGTCACCGGCATGTGCTGTCGTGGAGGGGAGGCAAGTAGCCGGAGAGAGGTAATGACCAGGACTAGAAGTGTAAGTTTGAAAGATCAGTAGAGGAAGAAAAATAAAGGGCAGGAGGAGAGGGGGGGCAAAGAGTCTGTAAGGACGTATAAGAAGGTAGAGAGCAGAGAGGAAACAGGACTGTGTAGAACTAGAAGCAAGTTGAATAACGCTGCTGAGATAAATAGAAATAAGGGCGACAAGGAAGGGGTAAAGGAGGGTAGTAGGTAGATGGGGTGTAAAATAGGCATTATAAATATTGAAGGGGTAGGAAGTTGGGGAATGGGGAGGTTAGTGAGATGGTGGAGAGTTTCGATATAGTGGCCCTCCTAGAGACATGACTAAAAGAAGTAGATTAGTAGCATGTAAAATAAGTCATGTGAGACAACATCTGGTATCTCAGTGTCTCCGATAACCGTAAGAGTAGTTAGTGGGATGTGAAACCTATTATTATTATTATTATTATTATTATTATTATTATTATTATTATTATTATTATTAAAGCTAGACTGGTTTACGAGTACAGCATGACCTCGTCTCACACGTGGTCTGTCACCCCTCTTCCGCAGCGAAAAGGGGAGGAGCACACCGGCATGCGTTGGCCTACGATAGCAAACAGGTTCAACAACTCCTATACTCTGCTACTGTAGTTGAACACGTGACTCAACGACACAAGGACAGTATGACATAACCAGCGTTTCCTACTACGGCAATTCAAAACACATTAGGTCCTGAAATATTTGGCTCGTTTATAGGGAAACTAATAGGGCAAGGTAAAACGTACATAGTATGTGTTGTGAGATGCACTTTTCTTTACCGACTAGCAAAATATCTGCACGTATACCCCTAACATCCTGTATACATTATACAAAAATATATATAATACAATGTCCGATTTTGTAGTAGGAATAAAACAAGAAGCCAGGACTGGGATGAGAAAAATGCTGTTTGCAATCATGTTTAAAATACACTCATTTGCAGCAACAACAAGAAGTGTGCACAATGAACGAGCCAATACAGGGGCATGGTAGTATAAAGAAAATTTCAAAATACTCTAACAAACCACGTATTTATTGCAGGGTAACAAATACATGCTGGATGCACTCCCGACCGCATTGCCGCCTGTCTTCCGAGGATGACCCTGGCACATCTTCCGCAACTGACCTCCAAACCTATGTAGTTCCCTTCCAATCTGGTCCCAAACGTTCTCGATGGGCGAGAAGTCTGGAAGCCTTGCAGGCCAAAGCAGCATGCCCACATCACCAACACAAGCCATAGATACCCGTGTTGTGTGAAGCTGGGCATTAACATGCTGGAAAATGGGATTGTCTAACTGCACAAGGAAATGAAGCACGTATGGCCGAAGAATCTCCTGGACGTAACGCGGGTGTACCCTAACGTGCCCACTGTTACCAAACACCAACGCACAGGGTAGTCAGAACGGCTCAAGTGGCGAGCAATAGGCCGAAACGTCCTACATGCTTCTCTTAATCCGACGACGCGGCATCTCTCAAACTCATCTAGCTGCGTCGGAGCATGCTGCGTGTTAACTCAACGTTGCTTTGTGGCTCATACAGCTCAAACTGCTTCTTAGTCCCTATTTGGTGTCTTGCATCTATAAATAAGGGACGGAAATCGACGCCCCTTCGTGGCACTTTCGCACAAGCAATTAATATTAAACGCAAATGGGAAACATGTCGGCTTATGACGATATTATGTGGCAACCTTCGCTCAACTCTGGCGATTCGTTCATGGTGCTACCCGGAACAATGGAAAATTATTTATTCAATTAATTTTATGGAAATTAGAATTCAATAGTTTGAAATTCGAGTGACAGCTGCTTAAGCCAAAGTAGGCTACGACTTTAATAATATACTAAAATCGCAAATCCATTTCGTGTTCCAGAGTTAAGTACTCTACCGCACAATAACAGATTTATTATGAAGTGTTATAACAACGATTAATTATTGAGAAAGTACGATACTACGAAGGCCTTTACGAAATATCTCCTAAACTGGAAAACAGCGTTTGTTATAAGAACAGCAAGTTATATTAAGTTACGATAATGATGTTAATTCTTTTGAAGGAGAATAACATTGTCGAGTGACTGCGTGGTATTAATGATTCTACCGCCAATCTACACTGTTAGGCGGCAACAGCTGTCATCTGGTGCACTTTACCGACGCTTCATGGGCCTTTTTGCGCGTTTCTCATCCTTCAATGAAGTATTTGTCTAGTATGGAGACAGAAGTCGTCCGTATTAGCTGTCCTAATATTTGTTTTGACCAACTATAAACAGGAACACTTTCATTTTTCAAAAATTACAACGGAACTTCAGAGATTTACTTTGCAACAGCATGTTTAGAGTACCCGTAGAATTGTTCATATTTAAAAACAAGCGTAGTGCTCCACCGAGATGAATTCAAGTGTTAAGGATGGCACACACACCCAGGCCTGGAGCCATAGGAATTAACCAATTAAGGTTCAAATCACCGACACCTCCGGGAATCCAACCCGGGGCCACATGGACCCGCACGCTAATCATTTAGTCATGGAGAAGGACGCAGGACGATTAGCGAATGAAGCAGGCAGAAAGTGCAGGACAGCTAAGGAAGAATGGCAGAAAGAGAAGTGCAAGGATATTGAAGGTTATATGGTTGTAGGAAAAGTAGATGCTGCATATAGGAAAAAAGACGTTAAGGAATGTGTATGAATATTAGCTCAGATGGAAAAACACCTAGTGAAACAAGGCAAGGCAGAAATATGTCAGGAACATATTCAACAATTGTATCAAGGACAAGAAGTAGATGACAAGACTCTGGAGAAAGAAGATGTTGATGCTGATGAAATGGGAGGCCCAATTTTGAAGTCAGGACTCGATAGAGCATTGAGACACCTAAATAGGAACAATGCACCTGGAATTGACGATATACACTCTGAATTCGTGTCTGCCTTAGTAATAATGTTATTGGTTTTATGTCCCCCAAACCACTTGTACGGTTTTCGAAGACGCCGGAGGGCCACAATGTTGTTCCGCAGGAGTTCTTTAAAGTGTCAGTACATCTACCGACATGAAGCTGAGTATCTAAGCACCCTCAAATACCACCTGACTGAGCCGGCATCGAACCCGCCAACTTGAGCTCAGAAGGCCAGCACCAACTACCTTAGAAGAAATCAGCATGGCGAGGTTATTCCATTTAGTGTAACAGATAGGGCCTATGTGATACAGGAAAAGTGCCATCCGATTTTAGAAGGAATGTCGTTATACCGATTCCCAAGAAAGCAGGTGCTGACAGGTGTGAAAACTACCACACCATTAGTTTAGTACCTTACACTTGCAAAATGTTAATACGAATTATGGATAGAAGAATGGAGAGACAAGTTGTAGCTGAGTTCGAGGGGGGAGGAGGGAGATCAGTTTGACTTCAGAGAAAATGTAGGAATATGGTAAGCAATCTCGACGTCTGATTTTAGAGGATCAAATTAAGGACAGGCAAACATAACTGGCATTCGTATACCTAGAAAAGGCATTCGATAACGTTGATTTGTCCACGATAATTGAAGTTCTGAAGATGATCGGGATGGAACACCGAGAAAGAAGTATTATCTAAAAGCTGTTCAAAAATCAGTCTGCAGTGATACGAAACTGCGGCTATGAAAAAGCAGTAATACAGAAAAGAGTAAGGCAAGGCTGCAGTATGCTCCCTCTCTTTTTCAGGAATCGAAGGTAAATTTGGAAAAGGAATCCAAAGAGAGGAAAATAAAACTCAGATTTGCCGTTGAAATTGTTATTTTGCCTGAGTCTACAGAGTCTGCTGAATGACATGAGCAGAGTTTTGGAAAGGAAGTAGAAGATGTAAATAAATACAAAGTAAACGTAATGGAACGCAGCCGAACGAAGTCAGCTGATGAAGGAAAAAACAGATTAGGAAATTACGTTTGTTCCTTTTTACCATATGTGCTACGTCGCACCGGCACATACAGGTCATATGGCGATGATTGAATAAGAAAGGGCTAGGACAGGGAGGGAAGCACCCATAGCCTTAGTTAGCCCAAAATATTTGCCTGGTGTGAAAATGGGAAACAACGGAAAGCCATCTTCAGGGTTGCCGACAGCTGGGTATGAACCCACAAGCTTCCGAATGCAAGCTAACAGCTACGTGACCCATACCGCACAACCACTCGATCGGTGAGAAACAGATTACAGTGGATGTGAGATGTAATATTTATGTAGAAATAAAAAGGTTAGCACAAAACAGAGTGGTGTGGAATCTGCATCAAACCACTCCATGGACTGATGACCCAAACAAGATAATAATTTTGACTTAATGTGGTTCTTTAACATGCCAGTAAATATAACTACACGTTCCTCACGCATTCAGGCACTTAACTATTAACCAGCTGTATGAGGATTCGATCCGTAGCCTTCAGCACAGGAGGCAAACTACTAATCTAATGCGCTACTCGGTGGACCGTGGGAAGCTGCATGTTAAGGAAAAAATAAGGAAGCTTCAAAACTACCATTTCCCATTATTCCCCAGATGCGAACCATTGAGGAATCATTCTTGGATTACATGACTCACCAGAAGGTGGCCGGAGACTATGTGTAATGTAATCATAAGCAAGCAGACAATAGGCCTATATTGTTCAAGTAACCTCTCTCAGTGGTCACAGAAGTCTTGGAGGAGCGCCAAATCCTAACACTGCTACCAACTCTTAACTCAATATTCGTAATTATGGAAGAACACCCATCTAAAAATAATAGGAATTTCAATCATTCTAGCATGCACGGAAACAGTCAGCAATGGCATCAAAGCGAGTTCAGAGTCTCCAAGAGAGAACTATTAATAACCTACCCCCAAAATATACATAGCTGCGCAGTTAACTATTTGAGAGGTAAGTATTTCGTTCTGTTAAAGATTGTGAGGGAAAAGGTTAAAGCACGGAATCTAGAATCGTGAAGACTGAAAATAAAATGAGTCCAGTGAAAATGTCTGGTACACGAATCTTAATTAGAGGCTCTGTGGAATTACATACAACTAGTGTTACTATTTTCACAGAAGACTCAGAATATTTCCATGTTCTCAGAATTAGCACAATACTGATCATTATAGTAGCCGTTATTAAAACTAACAGGTAAAGCAAATTTAACACAATACATATTTTCTTATATGCAAGCTTCGTAAAAGTTTTATTACACAGTAAAGAAGAATTTATCTTCTGAAAAAATCGTAAGAAAAGTGAATTGCTACTAATAGAGTAGATGATTTTTCTTTTGGCCTCCTTCGAAGTATTCCTTCAGAAAAGCTCATTGAAACATCTCAGCAACGCTAATCTTCAACCATATTATACTACTAAACAATCTGTTTAACATTAATGGACTTGAACTATAAATGAGGGCTACCCAATGTCTTTATATACTGTATATGCGCGCGCACACGTTGCTGCATACCAGAATTCGAGTTCTCTTTCGTCGAAATGACATTGGCCCAGTCTGGGTTAGGAAACCCCAAAATTAGACCATCTCCAGTACCACTTCTAAGCAGACTGCGCTGTAGAGCTCTCACCATCATGCTAGGCTTTTAGTAGTAGGACAGTATTCATTATAATAGAAAAGTCGTAATATAAGAGTTCTAATCACGATAAAATCAAAGAATCGCTGCAGCGATATCTGAGCTACTACAACGAAAACTTTATACTCATGTAAGATAATTTCTTCGTAAAGTGACTACTTATGAGCCTCTAAAAAAACCACCATGTGTGTAATGTAGATGTACGCTTTTGCTATGAATACCTCCAATGAGTTGATGATGATGATGATGCTTGTTGTTTAAAGTGGCCTAACATCTAAGGTCATCAGCCCCTCCAATGAATTAGTTGCGAGTGTCCTGTCACTAATTAGTGAAATACATTTCTACAGTGATACACTGTCACACAAAGACATTTCGAACTTTCTTCAGCTGGGCTACAAATTTAAGCAATATTAGCACTATTATAAATCAATCGAAGTGTCGGAGTAATTGTAACACCTCACATTACGAAAATCAATTACAAGAAAGAAGAATAGAACTGAAGATATACCGTAGAAATTGACAAATTCTGGAAGTACATTCTTGTTAGCACAGTGATTAGGTTGTGCAGCACACGACGCGGGAAGTGTATAAATCGAGTTCGACACCTATTAAATAGCTTTCCACCTATTTTCACCGGGTTCGTACGTAGTCAACAAGCAATATTGGAACGCCGGGATCATTTGTTAGCGTCCTAACTTGTCACTCCATAGATGAGGATCCGTATTCCACTATAAATATTTTACTATGTCTCATTTCGTTCTCACGCATTTATGAAACATTTCTATCTGCATAGAGACACGTTCATATTTACTGGTTGTTTATGGAAAAAGCGTTTAAATCATTACTCATAATCTTCTCCAGAAATCAACGGCTTCTACAATGCATCGTATCCGACGCGATTTCGACTCGACAAGCATCTGGAAATAATCCTTATTAAACGTTCTCTCTTACAATGCACTCGGTATAAAATTCCGCATTTCCACCAGGCTCTTACGCTTTCTATAGCGTTCCATGTCTCGATTTTCAGACACCCAGAAGAACATTTCGAACTTGTTCTGATCAGAAAACAATGGCAAATTCTATCGCTGGTGTGAAGGGGCGAATTGTAAGTAACTTATTACTTAATCTGGACAACGCGCTCTCTCACTCTCAACGGATGTACTTGACCTCAAACGCTCACTACCTAACGAGAACATACTTACAATTAGAATACAAATCGCTCATCACAAAGAGTCGTATGAGTCTTTCCTATGCAAAACATAATTTTTCTGCTAGCGCCATTTGACAGTGGCATGTCGTACCTGCACGAAGTATTCAATCTACTAGGTTGGATGGTAAAGCTGTAGGAAGAGTTTGTGCTTTGGAGTATGTAGTTGCGGGATAGAATGTGAACAGTGTACATTGACATCAAAGAGGCGAAATAATCCCATGAATCGTGTTAAGATGTTAGAGGGTGAGTTGCGATGTGCAGAATATGGAAATGTAATTCGAGTCAAGGATATTAAGTTCGCGAATATGTTAAATAGCTTGTTGATGCCTGCTGTTAAATAGCATAATAATTCAAAAATATAATAAGGATGCCACAAAAATTTATGAAGATACTATAGATAGGAATAATGTTGTGAAGGACAAGAAATGCCCGTAAGAGTACTGCAAACTCGTGGTGAAGCCGCGTGTACTGTACTCGTCCCGATCTCGCCGTCCAACCAGGTACGGCTTCAAGCAGCCACTTGTTCACTCACTCGCGATCACTTTGTGATCTATCACCGATTGAAGCGCAACAGGCGCGTGGCCCTTTCACACGCTGAGGGAAAATTACGTCATGCCAAGTTGTAGTGAAACAAGCACGAGTGATGCGCGGAATGGCCTTGGAATATTGAGATTTGCTTTTAGCGATGGGTGCTTGTTACACCGTCTCTGTGGAAGACTCATATGTTGCATATGTTGAACATACTCATGCATCATGAATATTAAAGTGATAATTAAATTTTAAATGTTCGTAAGAAATGAAATAATACGTACTAATGTAGCTATACGAATTTAAAGCCTGTATAAAAAGTACTTGGGAATGATGGTCGTACTATATGCGTGTGTACCGAGCGAGTTGCCTGTGCGGTTAGAGGCGCGCAGTTGTGAGCTTGCATTCGGGTGATAGTGGGTTCGAATCCCACTGTCAGTTGCCTTGAAGATTTTTTAGAACCATCTTCAGGACTGCCGACAGTGAGGTTCGAACCCACTATCTCCAGGATGCAAGCTCACAGCTTCGCGCCCCTAACCGCACGGCCAACTCGCCTGGTAACCCTGAAGGTGGTTTTCCATCGTTTCCCTTTCTCACACCAGGCAAATGCTGGAGCTGTACCTTAATGAAGGTCACAACCGCTTCCTTCCCACTCCTAGCGCTTTCCTATACCATCGTCGTCATAAGACCTATCTATGTCGGTGCGACGTAAAGCAAACTGTAATATCCCGGTATATATTTGTACCTACTAGTTAAGTGTGTATATGACGGGTGGAAAAGAGCAGATCGATTAACATAGATAATAATCTTTGAATCCAATGGTGGAAAATACTTGTCAGTTTAATAAACAAAAACTAAAGTGAACGGTGGTTCCTTCGTGACTATTCTTTGCTTTGAGTGATATTCCGCCGTTAACTGAAGAAAAATGACGTGAACATTCGATCGTGAAATGCTCAACCTCCTTGCCGAAATTAAATGTCCACTCTTGCTAAAAATGCACTCAGCTGGAGCAATTGTGGCTTAATTTTGCGGGCCAAGTTTGCCAATTTAGGATACTGCTCTTTCTGTGTAATCAAATCATTGATGTAAAATAAATTACATTTCTAAAGCAATTACAATGACCATCAATTGCCACTATTTAAGCAAATTTGGCCTTCATTTCAGAGGCCCGCCACTCTATTTGAACTTTTGCACTGGTGTTTTGACAGTCATGTGGGTCTTGAGCTGTTTTTTAATATTTTTATAAGATCACATAAAACACTGGACAAACCCATTATTTGTTAGCATTTTTCTCGAACACTTCAAATCTGGTCCAACCCAGACTAGTTATACTCCTGCCTGTTTTCGTTACCACGATCCAGTCAACGGATAGAATATATTTACCCGGTCGTTTTGTTTCGTGTTTTTCTCTTCCGGAACATCAACCATACATCGACGTACCCTTCTCGTTGGGACGTATGCCCCACCCACCCAAACTTCAAAACTAGGCCGAGCAGCAAGCACAATAACTGAGATCAATCGTAAAGCTATAACAGCTGACCGCCACCCGACATCGTGCGCGCTATCCATGACTGGGAATATGTGGGCAAGCTGTAGTGGAGAGAAAGGTGAGATGCACGTGCATTCTTCTCATCACCCAACAGTACTAGGCGCACACTCACTCACTCACTCACTCACTCACTCTACAATATTGTCGGGAGATCAGAAGAATGCACGTGCCCGGTGAGGAACGGGGCGAAGGGGTTTCCACCAGCAGAGCCAGTGACGCAATGGTTACTATAGCAACTCCGCTACTACCCAGACGACTTTATATTGTCTTCTACTGGCAGCTCTTTGCTCTTGTCAGTTGTAATCCAGCAAACTGCGAAGTGTGAGTCAATGTTTTTGTGTAGCAGATAAGAGCAGATAAGAGCCGATCTGTCTGGGCAGAACAGGAAGTTCGTGCTTGCAGGCCACATTCCTCACTCTTGCATTCTTCTCATCTCTACACAGTACTTGTGACTGTGCACTGCGCAGCCGCGTGAAGCTGGATGATTGCCTTGTGGCCTCACTCGACAAGCAATCAGCTGTGCTATGAAGACGTTCGTCAAGCGATACGAAGACCCATCCGCTCTCGTACCACAGACGAGTGCACTGCACGCGCCTTGAGCAATCAATTGCAGATAACTTGTGAAGTTGGTTGTTCTGACAATACAAAACTTTCATCACCAGAGCAACAGAAACTTTAAAGTCAAAGTGAGTATGAAATATCACTACCCAAAATGAAGAAACCCAGTGTATAAAATCGCACTGGAAAATGTTTATTAGGGCTATCACAATCGTGGCTCCAGCTTCTATAGCAAATTAATTACCGGTACGCGATTTAAGTGCAATGGAAATAAATCAATTAACAATTTAATTTTAACTTGCGTGACCAGCAAAAAGCAAGGAGTTCTCTTCAAAGAAAGCAGGGTATCACAAACACTAAGAGAATGTGTAATATAACAATTTGATAGGTCAAGGGCCGTAGATCTACAGTTCACGATTGACATATATAAATGTGGGCATTATAAGCGCTTAAAGTCATGGAACTGAATAATTTCAACGCTTCGATTAATGATGTCAACATCCAGGCTAACTGTGGCATTTCTTCCAGGTATACAGTATTAGTACATTCGACATACGTACGAATAGGCCACAGAAGAAAAGCATAGAATTCGCCAGAGGATACAAGAGTTTGTGGAGGATGTGAATATATCAGCAGGAAAGAGCGTGGACAAAAAATTTCTGGGACAGTGACCAATGTCAATTTCACTATGAAATACCTTCACTCACAGAGGAAAGAAAACTACAGTTTATCTGTTGCAGTCCGTGCACAGCTCTACACACAACTGTACAAGTGATGTGGCTTTATCAATGAGTGGTCGATTAGTGAACAAGCTATATATCCGTAGTCAAAAAACACAAGGAACATTCGGCCCAAATGTTTCACAGAAACATTCATAAGGAAGCGACTAAAAGTGGGAAAATGACGAAAAAGCATATGAAATGTTTTCTAACTTCAGTCTTAGGTGAACAAGTAAACGATAACATATTTCTTTGGGGCTCCTGGGCAGGCTATAAACTTTAAATTTTTCGAAACAAAGACATTACGCACAAGATATTGTCACCGAGCACATCAAAATATTGTCAACCTCGTTTATGTATTTTTTGGGCAATATGTGCTTTGTTAGAAGGATCGTTGGTTTTGTAAGACTACTATGTGCAAACCGCACGTAAAGTAACACGACCGCTATTTCATCAGACTTCACTCTGGTATACACCGATGAGCCATTACATTGTGACATTTTGACCACCTACCTAATACGATATAGAACCACATTTTGCCCGTCGGACCGCGGGCACTCGGAAATACATCGATTCGACGAGGTGGCGGAAGGTATTCTGGGGTATCTGGTACTACAAGCGCAATAGAAAGCTCTCCAGTCGGCGCACACCGTTAGGCGGCGGTGGTGTAGAACGAACCCGCGTCTCAAAGTCGAACGAAACACAAATGTACAATGGGATTCATATCCGAGTTATATGAGGACCACGGCATTAAAGCAAATTCACTAGCCCGTTCCTCGAACCAGTCCATATTCCAGGCAACGTGACATGGCGCGTTGTCCTGTTAGAAGTGGCGAACACCATCAGGGAACACTGCTGACACGAACGGATGGACTTTGTTCCCAATAATTTCCAGATACCGGATACCTCTTAGGGACTGATGTGCCGGAATAATCGGCCCCAGAGTATCCCATGAATTCACTGCTCAGATAATCACACCACCTCCACTAACCTGTCTCCGCCCGACCGTGCAACCACTCGCCATAGCCTGCGATGGAAATCGGCATACATGCGCTCGGCCGTAAAGTGATGAACCAGGAATCTGGAATCGACCTTTTCTTCCAATTGTCCGCAATACAGTGGCGATGACTTTGTATCGACCTCGTGTGCCGCTTTCGGTGGAGGGCAGTCAGTACTGGGGTACGACTGGGCCGTCAACTCAGCAGTGCCATGTACAGAAGTGTTCGATGAACCGTGTGGTGGAAAACAGCAGCCTGGTCATCACCGTCTATTGGCGATTTCCCTAACCGTGGCCCCGCGGTCGCTCCAAACAATGTGCGACAGCATCCACCGGCCTCCTGCATCAATAAGTTGTTGACCACACACGGCTGGACGACGCGTCCTTGTTTGCCCATCGTTGCACCACTTTCGATACATGCTTACAACAACGGCACAGGAGCAGCCCACAAGCCGCGCCGTTTCAGAGATGCTGGTATAAAGGCTCCTTACCGTCATACTTTGCCCTCTAATAACACGCAGAGTGATCAGCCGATTTTCCCATTCTGACATCGGAGAGGCGGACAACAATACTAACAGCAAGCCTGCAAACCTGCCCTACACACACCATGCTACCAGCTTGTCATGTGTTACTCTGCCCACTCCAGGTTCGCTAAAATTCCCTGGTCGAGGCGGTCATTAAGCAATGGTTCATCGGTATATACAATCAACTTTCTGCTCCGAAGTACAAGCCTTTGTTGCAATATGCTTGGCAAAAGGCAGGTTATGTCACCAACGCAAACATCATCGTCTGAAAATGTAATTGAGTTGTTTTTGATACTTAACTGCTTGAAAACGTAAGTGATGATAATAATTTGTGTAGCTATTTGTAGCCGAGTGCAGCGAGTGCAGCCCTTGTAAGGCAGACCCTCCGATGAGGGTGGGCGGCATCTGCCATTTGTAGGTAACTGCGTGTTATTGTGGTGGAAAATAGTGTTGTGTGGTGTGTGACTTGCAGGGATGTTGGAGACAGCCCAAACACCCAGCCCCCGGGCCACTGGAATTAACCAATGAAGGTTAAAATCCCCGACCCGGCCGGGAATCGAACCCGGGACCCTCTGAACCGACAGCCAATACCCTGATCATTCAGCCAACGAGTCGGACGATGATGGATTATTATTATTATTATTATTATTATTATTATTATTATTATTATTATTATTATTATTATTATTATTATTATTATTAGGCACAGTTTCACGTTCGAATGTCCTTCCCGTCGCCAACTCTGTATGGAGGGGTTTATTCACTGCTGCGTGTTTTGCATGTGGTTGGTAGTGTAGTGTGTTGTGTGTAGCTGAAGAGAAGTATATGAAGACGTACTAAAACAGAGTCCCTGGTTTTTCTGAGAGAATCCGCCAAATTTCGCGATCTGACTAGTTTTCTAATAGATTACGGCAAGTTTCCTCCCATTTTTCAATCTTTCTTTCCAGCAATCGATTTCGTACTTCCCGGGCTAGGTCCAGGTATTCCACCCGGTCATTTGGGTCCCTAAATCTTTGCCATCTTTTCCTATAAGCATTTTTAATATGGATCAAATCCTTGAGGAGATCCGGCGTGGTTTCGTCTTGGGTGCCTTGGCGGTACTGAACCCGCGGCCGGACTGCATTCTTAGTCATTACCCGTCCAGGACCCGTTTCCAGCGCGGTCCGCACATTTGGCGACGGGCCAGAACATTATTATTATTATTATTATTATTATTATTATTATTATTATTATTATTATAGATGTTTTGGACCAGACAGCAAGGCGCAAGACCGCTACTTGGCGGTAAATTACATCTTCTGCCAATGTCATTGTTGACAATGTGACCAGTACCATTGTCGCGCGTAGGCAAGTGTGCAGAATTTCTGGCGATACCAATGACACACTTCCGTGCATTATTGACCTCATTATAGAGGTGAACAATTTGATGGTCATTCCTATCGTTTATTTCAAATATGTTTAAATTTTTATTTATATGCCAGGAGAATCAACGGTAATCTAAGAACGTTCTCCGAAGGAAAGGATGGCTGTTGAAAACGAACCCAGGAAAGATTAAAAATGATCGGTTTATGATCAGAATAAGTACATCGAAAATCTACAGCCTGTTTCCAGTCATTCGGCAGGGTCAGGAATGGAATTAATAAAGCCCCATCTAGCGACAACAATAGAAATTGTGCCGGCTGCCGAAGCACTCCTCTGGGGCAATGATCGATGAATGACAAATGAAATGAAATATTGGACAATGTTGCTGGAATGAATGATGACAGGGAAAACCGGAGTATCCAGAGAAAATCTGTCTCGCCTCCGTTTTGTCCAGCACAAATGTCACGTGGAGTGACCGGGATTTGAACCACGGAACCGAGCTGTGAGAGGCCGGCGCGCTGCCACCTGAGCAACGGAGGCTCCTTATAAGTACATTATGAACAGTAAAATCAACTGGACTCACCTCCTTTTACACCCCACCGCCGTCAAGTTTATTTACACCCCCCCCCCGTACACACACACAAAATTAAAAGAAGGCATGTTTCTTTATGTTTAAAGGAGATTCCAAACACCAATGTTTACGTCTATTACCTTCAGCTTTGGGATATAAGTATCCCCACAAAAATAATTCACTTAATTTCACTCCTTTTCACACTCCTTCCCCCCCCCCCCCAAGTGAATTTTCCGACAAAAAGCTTGTTTCTTTAATAGTAAAGGATCTTCTAAATACCAATTATCACGACTCTAACTTCTTCAGTTTTTTATTTCTGTGTCCTCATGAAAGGAATTCAACTCCATTTTACTCCCGCCCCCAAGATGATCCCCCCCCCAAAACGCGTTTTTCTTTGTTTTTAAAGGAGATACAAATACCAATTTTCACGTCTGTAACAACTTTAGTTTTTATTAGATGAAAGTATTCTCATACAATTAAGTCAATTTTTCAATTTTTTCACCCACCCCCCCCCCCACTTCATTGGATTTTCCGAGAATACGTGAGAGATACCATTTTTCACTTCTGTAACATGTTAAGTTTTTTGAGATATACTGTACAAATTCTCATTTTAAAATTTCACCCCCTTTTTAGTTCCCCTTAAGTGGAGTTTCCAAAAACAAATCACCTATGTTTCTTTACATTTACAGGAGATTCCAAAGACCACTTTTTACGTCTAACATTTTACGTTTCTCAGGTATCCTGTAGATATAATCTTTCAACAAATTCACCCCAATTTGTCACTCCTGTTTAACCGCCATTAATTGGATTTTCCAAAAACAAAAAAAACACGTGTTTCTTTATTTTTAAAGAAGATCCCATATACACATTTTCAGTTCTGTAATATCTTCAGTTTCTGACATATATGTATCCTCATTAAAGGTATTCAACCCATTATTCACCCTTTTACACCCCTCCTATTGGGATTTACAGAATTTTCCGAAAACAAAAAAATACGTCTTTATTTTTAATGACGATACTAAATACCAATTTTTACATCTGTAAACTTTCAAAATTTTGTGATATAGATACACTCATTTTAAAAATTCACCCCCCTTTTCTCCCTCCCATTAATTGGATTTTCCGTAAACAAAAAAATACGTGTTTATTTTTAAAAGAGATCAAAAGTACACATTTTCAGGTCTGTAATATGTTCAGTTTCTGAGATATGAGTACCGGTATCCTGATTAAAGGCATTCAACCCCTTTTTCACCCCTCCTATTGGGATTTTCTGAAAACAAAAAAATACGTATTTCCTTATTTTTAAAGAAGATTCTAAATGCCAATTTTTACATCTGTAAACTTTTAAAGTTTTGAGATATAGATACACTCATTTTAAAATTTCACCCACCCCTTTTAACCCCCTTAGCGACGGAATATCCAAAAATCCTCTCTTAGCGAGCACCTACATGTTAATATGAATGTATCCCCAAAATTTCATTTCTGTATGTCCAGTAGTTTTGGCTCGGCGATGATGAATCTGTCAGGACAAGTTACTTTATATAGAGAGATTTTCGTATATACGACATTCCTTGTAATTTATTTCTTTACAATTTTCTTTACGTCGCACCAACATACAGTAGGTCTTACGACGATGATGGGATAGGAAATGGCTAGAAGTGGAAAGGAAGCAACTGTGGTCTTCATTATAGCACAGCCCCAGCATTTGCCTGTGTGAAAATTGGAAAACTTGGAAAAACATCTTCAGGGCTGCCGACAGTAGGGTTCGAATCCACTCTCACCCGAATGCAAGCCGATACCTACAGGACCCAAACCACGTAGCCACTTGCTCGGTGCACTCCATGTACAATTACCTCTTGGCACTATTGCAACTTTAAAATATCGCTCTCTTGACATTGCAACATTTAACTGGCCATGGCTGAAAACCGGCTGAGGTAAATAGGGACCGTTCACGTCCCTTGAGGTTTATTGATCGTGAGGCGAATTGGAAATTGATGCCTCTTGAAAGAAAATGGAAGTGTTTTATTGGATGTTAAGTCATTCGAGGGATTAGAGCTCCCTGTCCAGCTTTATCTCCATTTATTATTTCCACATCTAAAATTTCACACACACTTCTTAGAATTAGGCCCTAATCTGGCTCCGTTTAGGAGTCGTTCCGGTTTCTAAGGTGCATAACTATGGCTCCAATTAGTAGAATAAGAATATATAGAGGCAAACCATTAATTCCAAGGAATTCAAGAAGTATATAGGTATTTGTAGTAGCTAGCTTTCATCTTAAGTATTGACGCTAGGGTAAGGTTTTGAACATCCGGGTAAAAGCCCAAAGACTTCACATGAATTAGTTAATTAAGAATGAAAACTTTCGAGAAAATTATTTACGCCTTTCGCAGAAGGAACGTTTTGCTATAAATTTCAATCACGTTATCATGATGTGCTAAAATTATGGTTGGTAGTTCAATAACATTTGATCAGTCACCATCTACAGAGGGGTAGTCGCCGTTACTTTTTTTTGAAAAAATTAAGCGAATTCAATTTTTTTGTGGTTTTGCCCCCATATTTTTATGTAAGCGGCATATTCTGAAGAAGAGTCAAAGAGGAGAGTATTTAATACAATTAAAAATAAATAATTGTTTGGCGATATGCATGAGGCAAAACAGGCAAAACCTTTATGAATTCTCCCCGAAGAACTATAATCTTCCCACCAGAAGGAATGTCGTTACCTATGATACATTTTAGAAGACGATTCACACACATTAATGGATGACTATTTGCCATTGGGGTTTATTCCATATTGAGCGGTGCTAATCGAATATCGTCAGCTGCTTTGGAATTTAATTGTAATCCAGACACCGAACTCTCATTTACAACTAGAGGAATTTCGAATGTAATGTGCAGTGTTCAACCGCTTGGCAGTACAACAGTGGCTATTCCTGTCCACGAAGTACAGCTGACCAGGAAGACGTCGGACTGCGCACGCGTGTTTACCTCCTTCCACCTCCTCTATCGTGCCACACGCCTCAGCGCTCTCACGGGTCAGACGGCCTAGAAGTACTGGCGAGCGCACTGGCCAATCAAAAATCTATACTTTTCTTTAGTAATTTAAAAATAAACAGCAATAAACTATTATGTTTTTAAAGACAGTGCAAATCTACAGGCCAAGAGCTTTCGTCAGAATGCTTTACGATGTCAATCGGTTCAGCCGTTCTCTCAAACTCACGGTGTCAAAGATCAGCCTAGTGTTTTAAATATAGATACCAATGTTGTGTGCTGAGTGTTTATGTTCTAAGCATGTTTTTGCTCGGTTCTGAGCGTGCCAGGTCAAGTGCATCCCTTGTCAGAACTATATCCGATGTGAGGAAACCACTTATCGAATGAAGTACTCCAGGCATATCAGACGGCATCCAGCCCATTAGGACACAGAGACGCTGCTGCTTGTGATATATCTCTGTAGCAGTGTCGAGCTCTCCATGACCAGCAGGCAAGTAAACAGTCATTTGACAAGTCTCGTCAGAGAAGATTACATGATGCCAATTACGATCTGAATTGAGTTCGGCAAATGCATACAGACCAAGTCTGAGCTCAAGGAGAGTGCTTTTGACGGTAGTTTTACTACCAAAACGTCCGTCTTCATTTAATCACCAATGGACTATGTACAAGTAATTGAGAACCTATTTACGAAAGCTCCACCATGTCTAAGAACGGAATCCACTGTGAATTTTGAAGTAAATAGTCTTCCTCATTATTGCAAACCCGCTTTTAAACCGATGGTTGATTGTCGTCCAAATTCCCTTGACCCATGCCAACGTCTTATCCACTTCCACGCAGAACATGTCAAAACCGAATGATTATTGCAGCATGTGCTCGCGTCCATGAAGTTAAATCGGATCAATTCCTGCGTTTTCGTTAGTCAAACCTGCATTATTATTATTATTATTATTATTATTATTATTATTATTATTATTATTATTATTATTATTATTATTATTATTATTATTATACCGAGCAGAATGGCCGCGCGTGTTTTAACGCGCCACGGCTATGGAGGTGCGTGGATTCGAACATCACCGTCGGCTGTCCTGAGAATGGTTTTCTGTGGTTTCCCCTTTTTCACTTCCTAGCAAATGACTGGAGAGCTCCCATGCATACGCCACAACCGATTCCTTCCACATCTTTTCCCAATGTAATTCAACTTCATTAACTCCTATCCCCCTGCGTGTGGGGACGCAGACGAAGAATAAACCCACTGTATCCTCTGTTTGTCTTCCTTAAGAGGCAACTAAAAGTGGCGACTTCGGCGCGGAAATGGCTTGTGGCTTGTGGTTTTGGTACCATGAATTGTACCCCTGTGGACGGGGGGGGGCTTAATACATTCAAAGGTAATCCGCGCCTGTCGTAGAAGGCAACTAAAAGGGCCATGTGGCCATCGACCCCTCTTTCTTTTTCCTCCCATTTTTCTTTGGGGTTGGTTGTAGACCGAATCAAAATGTGATGAGCATGCTGCTTGGGAAAGCCCAGACGGTATCACCAACGGGTCGGGTGGGAGCGGTACTCAGCAGTAGTATCCGCTTGACAACGCAGGTCTCCGCAGAGCCAAATTCCAGAAGAACATATTAACAATTTTTTCATCTATATTTATTACTCTGTACACGCTTTGGGGTACATGCTATGATGGATGATATGAGGAAGGGAGCCCGGGTGCTCATTGCCTCAGTCAGTCCATATTAGGCACAGTCCAACATCGGGCAGAACCTGCTACGACCAAGTGGGCATTGCCTTGGCTGCTTGGTTCGGCTACACAGGCCCCTCATCAGAGTGGGTGGCATTCGGGGAGGATGATTTTGGGCCTGTGCAGGGTGGTCCTCCACCCAAGTCTTTAACTTCTGATTCCCTCAGAGGTTACTACTAGAACCGACGGGAAAAATTTTAAGCTGGTGAAGTCTATGTTGTTCAGAAGACACACTGAATGTGTCTACGGCGAACTTTAAGAATTAAAAATACACAACAGTAGTCGGTTATTGAAGACGCACACTGCAGTTCAGACTGATCAGTTGCTCAACTGCGACCACTTCGGCGAAATCCCCGTCAAACTGTAAGAGCACAAATCCCTGAATCTGGTTTGTGGTGTCATCTTCCATCTTGAACACTGACGATGAGTTAATGGAAGACATGAAGCACCGTTGCGTGGCAAACGTCCGGCGCAATACGCGCAAAGTCAGCAGTGAAGACCACCGGTGTATTCACTGTCTACTTCATGTTGTCAAAGTTGCCAGAGAAAGGCAAAGGTAATAAGGTATCGCTGCGATGTAAGGTCGTACATCCCGCCTCCCATGCGGCGCTATTAATGCCAAAGTTGTGGACACATTGTATCTCGTTGTTCGAATCAGTCTGTGTGTGGTATATGTGGAAGAGAAGCTCACGGCGCGGAAAAGTGTACACCTCCAATCAGGTGAACCAACTGCCCTGGCTTTCATTCCACTCGATATAGGAAATGTCCAGTAGGCTATATTTCAATGAGAAGATGATCCAGGAGATCAAGACAATGGATGATATTTCCAACCAGGAAGGGCGCCGTAAGTTTAATTCAATGAATGCCCCTGCTAGCGTGATAACAGAGTCTACCAGGTTCGTCGTTTGTTTCGTCAACACCTGTGAAGATCGCTGCGCCCAAGGCGGCAGTTGCTCCTATGAGCAACGCCGCAAAGTGTAAAAGCTCGAAAGTCGGGTCTACCCAAACTTCGACCACACAGAAGCCTAAGTCGGTACACCAATAGGGAGGGGGGGGGGGAGAAGGCCCCAAGTCTCCCTCCTCCAAGAGGTCGGCGAAAGCCGTGCCCAAGCCAGCGAAGGCGGCATCGTCGACCGGGGCTGGGAATGTTCAATTCCGCGTCAGTCTTATAAATATTTCCGGACCAGTTTAATTTTGCCCACCCTGTATAATATGTTATAATTGGCGGGAAAGTGTTTCCGCCATAGCATGCATAGCCTAAGGGATCGTCCACCAGATGACTATAGTTCGATACATTTGGTCGCACTAGGCATTGTTACTAGGGTCTTCATCTCAATAAGTACACTGACTGACAGAGCAAACGCAACACCAAGAAGGAGTGGTCAGAACTTTATGCCAATTGCAGGGTAGACTGACGTCACTGAGGTATGCTCATGATGTGAAATGCGCCGCTGTGCTGCGCACGTAGCGAACGATAAATGGGACACGGCGTTGGCGAATGGCCCACTTCGTACCGTGATTTCTCAGCCGACAGTCATTGTAGAACGTGTTGTCGTGTGCCACAGGACACGTGTATAGCTAAGAATGCCAGGCCGCCGTCAACGGAGGCATTTCCAGCAGACAGACGACTTTACGAGGGGTATGGTGATCGGGCTGAGAAGGGCAGGTTGGTCGCTTCGTCAAATCGCAGCCGATACCCATAGGGATGTGTCCACGGTGCAGCGCCTGTGGCGAAGATGGTTGGCGCAGGGACATGTGGCACGTGCGAGGGGTCCAGGCGCAGCCCGAGTGACGTCAGCACGCGAGGATCGGCGCATCCGCCGCCAAGCGGTGGCAGCCCCGCACGCCACGTCAACCGCCATTCTTCAGCATGTGCAAGACACCCTGGCTGTTCCAATATCGACCAGAACAATTTCCCGTCGATTGGTTGAAGGAGGCCTGCACTCCCGGCGTCCGCTCAGAAGACTACCACTGACTCCACAGCATAGACGTGCACGCCTGGCATGGTGCCGGGCTAGAGCGACTTGGATGAGGGAATGGCGGAACGTCGTGTTCTCCGATGAGTCACGCTTCTGTTCTGTCAGTGATAGTCACCGCAGACGAGTGTGGCGTCGGCGTGGAGAAAGGTCAAATCCGGCAGTAACTGTGGAGCGCCCTACCGCTAGACAACGCGGCATCATGGTTTGGGGCGCTATTGCGTATGATTCCACGTCACCTCTAGTGCGTATTCAAGGCACGTTAAATGCCCACCGCTACGTGCAGCATGTGCTGCGGCCGGTGGCACTCCCGTACCTTCAGGGGCTGCCCAATGCTCTGTTTCAGCAGGATAATGCCCGCCCACACACTGCTCGCATCTCCCAACAGGCTCTACGAGGTGTACAGATGCTTCCGTGGCCAGCGTACTCTCCGGATCTCTCACCAATCGAACACGTGTGGGATCTCATTGGACGCCGTTTGCAAACTCTGCCCCAGCCTCGTACGGACGACCAACTGTGGCAAATGGTTGACAGAATGGAGAACCATCCCTCAGGACACCATCCGCACTCTTATTGACTCTGTACCTCGACGTGTTTCTGCGTGCATCGCCGCTCGCGGTGGTCCTACATCCTACTGAGTCGATGCCGTGCGCATTGTGTAACCTGCATATCGGTTTGAAATAAACATCAATTATTCGTCCGTGCCGTCTGTTTTTTTCCCCAACTTTCATCCCTTTCGAACCACTCGTTCTTGGTGTTGCATTTGCTCTGTCAGTCAGTGTACATTGTGTGCTGCACTCTGTTCGCGCGCGCTGGCCATGCCAGTAATTTCTTTTTTCACCTTTCATGATGTTTATCTTTTAACATTCAGTGTGAATACAGTAAGAGTGGTTAGTGTTGATTTTGCTGGCAATACCTAATGTTTACACTACATTATGTTTTCTGGTGTGGGCTAGAACAAATTTGTTACTTTCATTTACACGCCTCAGTCTCATGCTTGGCTTCGACAACATGAAAACGACTGAGATATGAGTGATGCTGGTAATGTCATTCCTTATGCAGCCATTCACTGTTATAAATGGTGTGAAAATGGTGTTCATAAGGTTGGTTGGCGCGGGCATTTCAGTGGGCTTGGCAGACTGAAATGTAATAGCAACTTCTGGCTTAGTAAGGAATGCAGCGAGAAACTACCTCACTCATTTCCCTAGTACGCATCGCAGTGACACCATCTATGACGGCTGGTGGCGAAGCTGTTGAGGTCCAAACCAGCCTCTGGGCTGAGCACTCAACACATACATACATACATACATACATACATAGTTATTTTTTCAATCCTTATTTACATGTAACTGTTCATTTCCTCCAATTAGTTAGTCTATTGTTTCTAATGGGTCGGGCCCAAACTGAGTATTTCAAAGACATAGGTTCAAATGGTGTTATAACTTCAGCGAAAATGAAAACCTACAACCTGTTTTCCAGTCTTTGACCGAGTCAGGTATGTAATGAATGAAACATATATAGGCTGTTATTACAATGGGGTCGCCACTCCTAAGGTGATTTATTAATGACTGATAAATGATATGAAATGATAATGGAGAGTGTTGCTGGAATGAAAGATGACAGGGAAACCCGGAGAAATACCTGTCCCGCCTCCGCTTTGTCCAGCACAAATCTCACATGGAAAGGCCGGGATTTGAACCGCGGTATCCAGCGGTGAGAGGCCGACGCACTGCCGTCTGAGCCACGGAGGCTCAAACTTCAGCGAATTGTCTGTAAATAATTTTTAAGAGTTTGTGTATCCACTAGATATATTTCACATACTATTCAGATTGTGTTATAACTTGCGTTCATTGTTTGTAAATAATTTGTAAGAACGTGTATGTGTCTACTGGGTATTCCACGACCAAAAAAAAACGTTCAAATGTACCATAACTTGCGTTGTTTGTAAATAATTTTGAAGAGTTTATGTGTACACAATGGAGGTAATAAAATCATTTTTGACCACGTTTCCCGTCATTAAAATTCTGGGGGAGGGGGGGGGATGTGGTAAAGTGCGACGTGCTCCCGCTCTTGTAAGAAACGCACGCCTGCCAGAGAATGAAACTACGCAACAAAAATGGATCGAATCAATACCAAGTGTTAAGTGCAATATAAAATATTAGTAAGAAAATGTAACTCAAATCACGACCCACAACCAAGCATCAGCAAGCCGGATAGCGATAGTCTAAAATGGAAAATAATGGAGGAAAAATTAGTCTACTAATTAAAATGCCTTTAAAATGGCTCAAAACTGAAAGAAAGAAATCTTCAAACGAGTTGGAGTTAAAAGGAATAGAAATTTCCCGAGTGAGACGCAATGTCTACTGTATACTGCCAAACGTGCAGCTGTTCACTACTCCTGAAACGTTGGTAAGTTCATACAGACATAAGTAATAAGAATATTGTAACTTATTGGCCAGAAGAATTAGTCAATCTGGATCATGAACTCGAAAATGCTTAAAATATTTAAATTCTTCCTTGCAGCAGAGGTAATCTCAGAGGGCGAACACTAAATACATGATTGCTGTATTTGTCTGAATTGGCTCTTCACATCTAACACTAAAATGAGTTCTGCATACCTATGAAATCATATTCGTTGCGGAACAAGAAACCTAACTAACACGGTTTTGAAAATTATTATTAATCCTTGCAATAGGCTGTGATAGTAGATTTGAGCAAGCCACTTACAATGTGTCAGAGGTCGTAAAGCTGTGGATGATAATCACTGGAGGTGCAAACTACTACTGTGCGAAAGCTGGTATTGCAGAGATAACGAGAAGTGGGACTCTGTTCAACTTATGCCACTGGTCCATAAAATTACAGCTTTAATAAGAATTCGTCAGAAGTCACCCTAACACTTGTTGTTTGTAGGAGTTTTGATAGAGCAGCAATACTAGACCTTAAACAAAATAAGTTCCAGAAATCTAGCATTTCCTAAGCGACGAGTTCCATAAAGAAAAAATGCGGCTGGAGTTTACAAGTTTAAGGAAGACTGGGTTTAGGGAAGTAAGAAAACATTTAGGTTAACGAGACTGTCGATAATGTGATCATAGCCGTGAGACCTCCAATCTTACGTAGAATCCGAGCTACAGGACATTTTTCGTTTGAACATCCTTAAAGCACTGGCCGGGAATCGAACCGCTGCTGCCTTGATGAGAAGCCAGCGACGATGTCACCCAGCCATCACACCCTGAGAAAAGTACTTAATATTTTAACAAATATGTAAACTCCAGTTCCTTGTGCGTTTAGTATTAGTGTTTCGATGTTTAGTTTCCTTTTATGGCATAATTACGGACATTTCTTACCGCACCATTAATAATATCACTATTAAAGTATGTTAACAAACACGATTTAGTATTCGAGTATTAATGTTTAGATTTTTATGACAATCAAGCACAACAGTTTAATCACACCCTTCATTAGCAACACTATTACAATTATAAGACTAGGGCTGTTAAATAACATTTTTTAGTACTGGTGTATTGATTGACGTTCGTGTATTTGACAAAGTAACAAGCACAAAAACTGCAACCACTCTAATGACTTAATAGGTTTTTTAATATGTGATTACTACTGTTGTAATCGAAATTCTAGATTAACTGTTTTTCTCATGCAATATGTAGCCGGGGCAACGCACCCCCGCCACTCTCTTCTCGATAGAAATCCATCCCAAACGGCGTCCGACAGCATGGAGGCTCTGCGAGATTTACAGTAGTAACACGCCATAAAACCAGAGCCAATCTTCTAGTCTTCTTGATGATTAAATCTCAAATTAATTAAATATAGGTACTCTTTACCTCACTATCGTTACGCTTACTCATGACATGGAAACAAACATGGCACTGCAATCGCCCAAAGTCAATCCTTGGCGAGCATCAGCCGGAATGTTGTCCCGCAGGGGTTCTTTTACGTACCGGTATATCTACCGACATGAGGCTGGCGTATCTCAGCACCTTCAAACACCACCGGACTGAGCCGCGATCGAATCCGCCAACATAGATTTCTAATGTCCGAGTGACTCAGCCCGGCGACACATCCATTAAGACTAATTATTTAAGCTTTTAATTTTCAGTCAATGGAGAGATAAGTCAACTTTCTGGGGAGGGTGAAAGGAAGGTGGTGATAATAACTGAATCTAACTCGATAAGAAACTGATCACCCAGTCATCGGAAACTCGTCTGAATAACATTAATACCGATACAAGTTTTCCTGGAATTCTAGTTATTAAGCCGCTATCTGCTTGCGGAAGTTTACAGCAGAAATTCTTCCAGCTTCTCAAGATAGGACTTAAAAGGACAACAACTTGGCCGCATTGAGACATCAGACCCACTGAGATAAAGCAAAATAGGGTGTGTCACTTATCAGTACTACTATGGGAGACCGCGTAATGCTCGTTGAAAGAGGAGAGTTAAGGAACTGGCTACGACCAGAAATAAGTCTAAAGAAATCTTCCTTGGAGGCACAGAAAATCGCGGGTAGACGAAGAAATACTGAAGTAGATTACTGCTGTTTTCCTAAGGGGTCTAACTGACGAGCAGATATTTTCTTTCTTTATACAGCTCAATGCTCGGCCCGATAACTCGAACATCAACTGACAAGAGAAAATCTCCACACTACTCCTATCTGTTTAACGTCGCACAAACACAGGTAGATTTTCGGCGACGACGTTAGGATAGGAAAGGGCCAGGGTTAAGAAGCAAGCGACCGGGGCCTTAAGGTTATTATTTTATTATTATTATTATTATTATTATTATTATTATTATTATTAACAAATACATTGCAACTGGGAAATATCCCGGTGGTAGCCTCTGTATTTACTAAGTGTGAAAATAGGAAACAACCGAAAACCATTTGCAGGGCTGCCGACATTGGGGCTCGATTCCATCATCTTCCGAATGCAAGCTTACAACTCGTTTGGTATCGAACCGAATCTAAGCATAACAAATTCAAGAATAAGAAGCAGCAGCTTGTAATTTTACTGTTGATATCGTAATCATAGCAACAGGACCACCAGTTTTACGTGTAATTCGAACCAGAGGGATTTCGAAAACACCACATGCATTGGTCGGAGTTCGAACCACGCACGCCTTGGTGAGAAGCCAGTGACGATGGAACTCGACAATCACATCCCCCACTCCACCCCTTCCAGTCTGCTCAGCAGTTCCGAAGTTCGTAATATTATTTAATGCCTCTTCAATTGCAAAATATTTTAAGAAACGCCAAGGTGTCGGGTTCTTGTCCCAAATGAATTCTTTAACATGCCGGGATCGAACCCACGACGAACCGACTGCACTACGGGGGCTGTTCGTTTCTCAAGTTGAATAAGTATATAATGTCAGCACAGTAGTTTATAACGGCTGTTACTGAAAACAATGTTGCCGGGCTGAATGGCTCAGACGGTTGAGGCGCTGGCCTTCTGACCCCAACTTGGCAGGGTCAATAATGGCTCAGTTCGGTGGTATTTGAAAGTGCTCAAATACACCAGCCTCTTGACGGTAGACTTATTGGAACGTACAAGAACTCATGAGGGACAAAATTTGGGCACCTCTGCGTCTCCGAAAACCGAAAAAGTAGTTAGTGGGACTTAAAGCCAATAACATTATTATTTATTAAAACAATCCTACACGTAACCTTACATATCGACAGAAAAATAAAGTCAAGGGACGGGAAAAACAACAGCAGGAATGGTACCATCAGAAAGGAAGAACCGTCGTCCCGTTATTAATAACGTGTGGAAGTCAGGGTATGGTGAGAATGCTAGTGCCGATGCCAGTTCTAATGTATCTTACGAAGGATTATCAACGAGGGAAGTCGCCAGAAGAAATATAGTTCGAACACGGGATCGTTAGAGGAATACACATTCAGAGTTAGTGCAAAGTGTTGTTAATGGACGAATGTCGCAAATCTTCTTGGTAGCGATAATCGTTGGCAACGTACTCTATGAGCATCTGGAAATGTTGCACGTCTCACACACAGTTTACAACGAATGCAGTCAGGTAGAGACTCGGTGATATTTTGGGACGATATTGCAAAGGGCAATCTCAAGGCTCCTCAATACCGAGAAAACATGCTCCAAGCCAATGTGGAACCGTTTCGTCGGCATTAGAGGATTCAATAATAATAATAATAATAATAATAATAATAATAATAATAATAATAATAATAATAATAATAATAATAATGTTATTTGCTTTACGTCCCACTAACTACTTTTTAAGGTCTTCGGAGACGCCGAGGTGCCGGAATTTAGTCCCGCAGGAGTTCTTTTACGTGCCAGTAAATCTACCGACACGGGGCTGTCGTATTTGAGCACCTTCAAATACCACCGGACTGAGCCAGGATCGAACCTGCCAAGTTGGGGTTAGAAGGCCAGCGCCTTAACCGTCTGAGCCACTCAGCCCGGCATTAGAGGATTCATCTTCATGGATGACACCTCATGTGTACATGGTGCATTTATTAACAATGTCTTTCTTCGGAGTGCTGATAACGCCCAACCAGAGAGATCTTATTGCTCACCAGATACGAACCTTATTGAAAAGTCGATTAAAACAGGTCGTTTCTAAACGTCCATGGAAAGTGGGACAAATTGGACCTCGACAGTTCTTACTGTAATTTAATTCTAAAACCTAAGAGTAACGAACAATGTTCTCAATTCCAGGCACATTAACTGATGTTCATAAAAACCAGAACACCTTGCAAGACTAGAGATAGGAAGTTCATATTCACAGGATATGTGCATTAGTATGCTCTGAGGAAATGATTAGCATTTGAATCACGTCGGCCTTCAGGTTCAAGGTCCACTTCGATATCTCGGCGCACCACCACCGACTGGCAAAATGTGCCTGCGGCTTTCGTTGTCGCTATAAACCGAAGGTAATGGATCAGTGTGATTTGAGCAGACGTGCAAGATGCCTCGCAAACGTATGCAAGAACCGTACCGGCAAAGAAGTGAGTTTGAAAGAGGGCGCATTATTGGCATGGGAGAACGTGATGAATCCATCTGAGAAATTGCTGCTCGTGTTGGACGAAGTGTGTCGGCAATGCAACAGGTGTGTACAGAAAGGTTCACAGAAGGCCGTAGAACACGACGAGATGGGTCTGGTCGCACCACCCAGACCACCCCCCGAGAAGATCGACACCTCATCCGAATGGCATTGCAGGACAGATCTGAGTCGTCCTCGGCTCTGGCGCAACAGTAGAACGGTGTAATACATCGTACACTATAAGGAGTGACAGTCCATCGCCGTTTATTACGGGACTAATGTGCATAAACATGCTAGAGTACAATGGTGTTTGGAACGACGTCACTGGGCACAGGAATAGCAGCAGACAGTGTTTTCGGACGAATCCAGGTTCTGTTTGTTTGAAAATGATGGCCGCATTTTGGTTCGCCGCAGACAGGGGTAAAGGCATCAAATTGACTCCATTCGCACAAGACACAGCGCTAACTCAAGGCCTTACGGTGTGGGGTGCTATTGGGTACAAAGACAAATCACAGTTGGTGCGTGTCCAGGGCACTGTGACCAGTCTGACCTAAGCGAATGACATCCTGCGACCCATAGCCATACCCTTCCTGCACGACACCCCAGACGCCATATTTCAGCAGGACAATGTTGCTGCACGAACATGTGCCTTCTTGTTGTCCCAGGATGTCAGACTGTTGTCCTGGCCCACCCGATCACCGGACTTTTCGCCAATCGAAAATGTGTGGGATACGGTGAAATGACGGGTGCGACGCTGTGACTCAATGCCAACCACCAAACATGCACTGTGGAACCAGGTGAATGCAGCATGGATGGCTATACCCCAGAACCTAGGGAAGGTTTTCATTCCCCTTCCCGAAGGGGAGATACGGGCCAACTAGAAGGTAACGCCTTCTCTCTGGCCAGGTGGCGGCTATACCCCAGGACGCCATTCGCGCCTTATACGCGCCGATGCCATCACACATGGAACAAGTTATCAGTGCCCATGGAGGATACAGTGCCTACTAGGCAACAGGACACTTGCTCAACCTAGGTGACAAATGCTAATCGTTTCTGCAGAACATACTAATGGACATGTCCTGTGAACGTGAAATTCCTATCTTTAGTCTTTCAAGGTGTTCTGATTTTTATGAACATGAGTGTATTTACGAGTTCAAAATGAGCACTGTCTCAGTAAAAAGTAGGGCACAAAAGGCAATGTGTATTTTGAACTGATAAAAAAGTCTGTCCCGGCTGGGCTGAGCGACTCAGGCGGTAGAATAGATGACCTTCTATACCGGCTCAGACAGCTGCTGTTTGACGGTGCTTAAACACGCGAACCTCGTCTCAGTAGATTTACCGGCACGTAAGAGAAGTCCTGCGAAACGAAGTTCCGGCATCTCGGCGCTCCGAAAACCGTAAAATTAGTTAAGGGGGCATAGAACAATTATAATTAGTATAATATTATTATGAATAATCTGTAGGATTACTTTTATACTTCTAGAGATGCAACTACATGCGTCCTTTAGAAAAGGTAATGTTATCTGGACACAAGTTTCACTGCATGTGAGTTTTAAGTCAAATTTTGTTAACCCCTTCAGACCCACCACGCAGAATTATGTAGGCCTACATCAATTTTGAAGCTTGTATTTGGCTGCAGAAATTATATAGAGTCTTTAAAGCGTGCTGCGCACAATTCTACACATCAGATAGACCCATTATTTGTAATGGTGTAGCCATCTAGACCGTATTATAGGGAACTACATGTCTAAAGGGAACATGGATAGCCATCACTCAAGATCATCGAGGCAAGAGTACAAATTTTGTACAAAAACAGAAAACATTGTAGTATGGATAGACTGCTACTGACGCTGTAGTAAAACTTATTGATAGCTATTCTCTATAAATGCAATATCAAGTTAAGTTATACGATACCAAAAATCAACTTATGAAAATGATAACTTTGTAATCTCAATTTTGGATTTCCCATGTTACCTTATCAGAAAAATATTTTATAGCATTTTGTAGAACATTATGATAATAAAACTGAATCGAAATCTTTTCTGCAGCACAAACGCTCTGAAGTTACAAAATAGGAAAAATTGTGTGTTTCTTCCCAAAATGACTAAAAATATTTCTTTAATGCCTTGTCAGGGATCAGGTGTTCGAAACACGAGGGCGTAACAAGTCGAACCAAATCAATACTTCAAATTACAGCCTATTTCAACTCCTCGTGGATTTTATTTTTATTGCTAAAGTAGTGGAAAGTAGCCTTTTGAGAAAAAGCTGAGTAAAATCATAATTTATTCTACACTTTGGCAGATATACAGTACATTTAATTTCCCTTCAATATTTCATCAGGACACTCAATTCCCTACTTAGTCACTCTTACTTTTTTAGCAACCCTGCTTTCAAAGACAGGTGAGATAGAGGACACAAACGAAGAGGAGCATTATTAACCTGCAATGCGATATGACGAGGCGAGCGGTCAGCTGGTGAATGTAAAAATAAGAATGACTCGTATAAGAGAGATGTTCGAACAAATTATAACAAGTATATACAATTAATTATATGCAATAGCTGTTTAAGACAAGACTTTCTAAAATGACTCCCTCCTCCACTAAGTATCGTCATGTTCTAGAAATCACTTCAGAGCAGAAAGCCACCACGGCTATAGAAACAATAGAAAGACGGGTAATAAAACAGGGTACCCCCACAGATTGAGAGGTCATAAAAGTTAGATGAAATGATCAAGATTATGGTTATACTTCCACTCTGTTTTGTAAGATTTGATTTATACCGGTATGTATTTTTTTCTAATTTCAACCATCAAGCTGATTAGCTGCTACTTAAGTTACTTGAAAAATTTCGTTAAACCTCCGTCCAATTACCAGCATGATAAAGGCACAGAAACTGTACTTTACAACAAATATGCCGACTTCCTTAAAAGCCTACGAGACACTGTGTCTAGACCTCTCTTCCTTTCGAATGTCTCGTCTGGTGTCCATAAAACGTGCCGAACTGTACTCAACTTGTCGATTAGCGGATATGTTTCTTCATTAATTATTCAGATACAAATTACACCGAGTTAGTCGTACAGCTTAACAGATTTAAATGTTCAGAACAAACTAACCAAACACAAACTGAAATTGAAAACTTAACATTTCTGCCTTTACTGTATAGTTCACCTTATGAAACTATGAGCAAGTTTCAAAAAGCAGGTCCCATTTGGATTTCAGTTTTTAAGCGCCGTTTTAAATTATGTTCAAACTACGAACAGGAAATTTAATGAAACCGGAGATACTTGTATAAAACGCAAATTCGGCTGCACGTGCTGTGTCGGCCAGTGAATCAGACTGATAAAAACTAAGAATTACGCAGTTCTCGGGAAAATATGTCAGCTAATATTGGCAGTTCTAATTCACATGCGACGGCGCTTATAAACTGAAGATTATTACATAAAAAGTAAGTAATTAGGACTCTTTCAGTGACGTCTGGAGACCTGAATTCGCATGCACAGAGAATGCCGACTTCCAGCATCACTGGAATTTTTGACAGTATCCTTCGTTAAACTCGAAAAAGGATAGGCTCTCCCATCACCAAGTGCTGCACATTGTTAATACAAGAGGAGAAAAATCAGTTAATGTATTTCAGTAAGACTTCAGTTTACAATATTTGAAACCACACCTAAGACAAGTGAGCTTTTATGTACCAAACTAATGAAATTTTTTGAAGAGTTCGAAGTCATTTTTTTTCAACAGATTATGTTTTCGTGTAAAGTGTGTGAAAAGTCTGTAAACAACGAGAAGAAATATTTTGTGAGACGGCATACCGGAACAGATAAACATGTTTCAGCTTTAGCGAATATTGTCACCCCTAAGAAAGTGTATTCTGCCGTCCGCTTTAACGAATAAGCCGTCAGTTCTTTCAATGGATTTGTGTAAAGCACTCCGAGAGGCAAGGATCCCTTCATGTAAATTGGAAAACATATCTCTGAAGATATTTTTGGAGTGATACACTGAACATTCCATTCCATGCAAATCAACAACAACAACAACAACAAATAATATGAAGAAATTATTAAAAACTTTCGACATAGGTTTAGGAGAAAAATATATGAATTTTCATAGACGAGACAACTAATGTGGTTGATAGGCATATAACCAACGTAAACATTAGAGTCTTTGCCTGTACAGATATTCAAGAGGGATGTACCCTATTTATTCTAACGTCTAAAAACTCTAATTGATCAGTCATTTACTGCAGCCTTAAATATGCTACGGCCGGAGGAATTTCAGTAACCTGATGTTCTATTTCTCCATACATGAAGAAAGCTGTTACAAAGTAAAATAACATTTTTCCAACAATGATAAGGTTGTCCTTACAATTCCATCCCCAGTCCAGAAAGTCAAAAGAGTTCGCAGCTGATCTCGCCCTATCTACACAACCAATCCTAACAAGATGGGGTTGAAGAATTAATGCTGTTGTTTATGCAACGAACTTCCAGGTAGTCGGCGAAGTCGACAATTTATTTTCTTCAGATGATGATGCCGTTTCTATTCGTACGGCCAAAAAACCGTTTTAACGGAGCGGAAATTCAAAACGACCTCGCGTTCATTCCTGCCCATTATGCAGTTGCTTAGAAGAAAGACTCTATTACATGTTTGAAGACTGTAGAAGCAGTAGATTTAATCAGGCAGTTTCCAGGCAAGATAGCGCGGGTGCAGTGAGTGACAAATGCAATAGAATAATGTCTGCCAATCCAAGTCTAGAAAAAAAATAAAAAGGGTAAGCAAGACTCCCAATGATGATAATTCAAGTTCTGTGAACGAGGAATTCATTGGTCATTGCTGGTTTCTGGTATGATTCACTTGTCTCAGTGAACGATGAACTTCCTCTTCTTGTCCTGAAAGCTATATTAACTGAGAAACAACTAAATTTCAGTGTTGATAATCTGAAAAGAAACCTTGCTGTTATGTGCAACAAATGAAACGCTGTATTAAAAGTGTGAGTAGAGTATTTTTGTGATCTTTCTTAAATACTATTGCTGTTCAAAAAATAATCGCCTTATTTACTGCCTATATTACATCTTTAAAGTGTCTTTTTTACCTTTTTTAATGACTAAACATCCGGTCTCTACTTATCACAGAGTCTGGTGTAGTTCATCAGACAGCACTGCAAGCTTCGGAGAAGTAACAGAACAGACGAAGCTTGTTTAAGTCGCGTGCATATGGCTTAGTGTTTTATTATTGTACATATGCGCGCACGCAGACATTTTCGTTGCTTATAATACCAACACCTCAACGAAACTTTCAGAAACTAGCTTAAGAATAGGATGCCACAAATCCAATCAGCTTTTGATCCACAGTACAAAATTGATATTAATATTAAATAGAGATAATTATATCTAGTTGTTTTCAACACGACAAAGATTCTCCCTTCTTGTGGGATAAAAACATTTACGACGTTATTCTAATATCATACGGCTGGTGGAAAGTGATAAAATACAGCAGCATTGCCTATGAATGCTATCAACCGAGAACTGGCAACTCCGGTTGCATGATAGCATACATAAATTCAACATCATCGTTATAACTGTACAGTCATCAAAGAGTAAGGTTGAGTTACGAATCCCGGTCAATCCTTGGCTGATATTTTGATCACAAAGATCACGTAGTGTCAGAAAAGCCTTAAACTCCCGTCCAAAACCACAATGAGCCACGGTGGCTCTAGCAACCCTAGCTTATTGAACAGTACTACTACACTCGTGGGTTATAAAAGTTTACAATTGCCTTAAATGGAATACACCTCCCTACACACTTTGTCGCTACATTTTACATGGACTTGATGCCAAGTCTATCATATCGTCGCCATAAGACCTATCTGTGTCGGTGCGACGTAAAGCAACTAGCAAAAAAAAAGTCTATCATGGTAAAGGGAATGGTGAGGAGGGCAGGGGGAAGAAGGGGGAAAGACGAAATTAACGGGTTTAAAATTGCAGAGCAGGACATGAACCTTATGACATGACGAATGCTGACGCTCGAAGGTGGCGCAATGAACGCACTGACGAACAGGGTCTGGGTGGGATAGGAGAGTTCAGTTTAAAATGAGTAAGCGAGAGCAATGGCATGAAGAGGCAAGCAGGAATGTTTTGAGATCGGGCTAAAAATAGAGGCAGAGCATGGAACAACGGAAGCGACAACGCTCATAAGCTTCTTTTCTAGAAGCAACATCTCCACGTTCCACTGTGCTCCAGACAACGAACGCACTATCAGGCATGTCAATATCAAGAGAATTGAACATAATTTGAAGCAGCCTACAGTTCAATGATACAATCGACCGCGTCTCTTTTTACACTAGCCATAAGGAAAGTTTTGTTTGTTTTGGCTTCTATCCATTCAACACTCACTGTGCACGTGCCATACGTTTTAAGTAGAACTGGCTTTAAGAGTACAGCATGTTAACTTAAGATAGTAGAAACGTGTACTTTCTTAAGATGAATGTGACAGTAAAGGAAAATGTGAAAGCAGGCTCTTTACACGCGCCCACGGTGCGACACTGGCTAGAAACTGAAGACCACTGAGCGCGGGTCAGAATGTCAAGAGTATGTGAATCATAGCCAGCGCACTAAAATATGCACACTCCCACTTGCTTCCTGCATTGTCTGGATTCTACAGCTATCGCGTTCATTTCTGAACTCCCACTATCTTTTTTTACGAATGTACAAAGGCGTAATCATTGGTAGTTCTCTTTTTTTACATCTTGCTTTACATCGCACCGACACAGACAGGTCTTATGGCGACGATGGGATAGGAAAGGGCCAGAAGAGGGGGAGAAAGCGGACGTGACCTTAATTAAGGTACAGCCTCAGCATTTGTCTGGTGTGAAAATGGGAACCAAGGAAAACCATCTTCAACGCTGCCGACAGTGGGGGTTCGAACCCACTCTCTCCCGAATGCAAGCTCACACCTGCGTGCCTCTAACTGCATGGCCAACTCGCTCGGTGGTAGTTACCTGTGTGATGGGCATTCTTTATAGTAGCCTTTCCTAAAGAGGACAGAAAATAAGAGCGGTATCCTCTCGGTCTGCTTTCAGTAACTTCACTCATTAACCTCCTATGCACCAAGTTTGTATTTATGCCCTGTATGTCGTTGGGAGTTTATAGGAAATTGCACTTTGAAATCATAATGTAACGTTATTTTTAACAACTTTCCAATTTCAGGGATGAAATATATCAGTAGCACAAGGAACTAGAAGTGCATTAAAACTTGGCAGGCCATAAGAAAGGAATATATTTCGCTACACGGTCTTTTAAATTTTATTTCTCAATCGGACCGAAATTACAGCTGACCACAAGGATCCCGAATACTACAGCAAAGTTATAAATTAATGTAATAGCCTACAGTAGTTGGGAAAAAAAACAGAGAAAGTTGTGATTTGCGACGCACTGAGTGCGTTAACATTATGATGAATGTAGATAGCGTCTGAAATATCCTGACAGGAGTTTTTGCACGAAAGCAAATATTCTCGCGAAGCAAAATGGAAATGGTTAAGGAGAATGAGATTAATAGAAATTCGAAAACTTGAGCAAGGGATAAAACCTCTGTCTGTTTCGACTGTCTCTCCTGTAAGTGTCTGAGGCTCATTTTGTTTAATAGTCAGCTTTTGACCCTTTGATCATTCATTTTGTTTAATAGTCAGCTTTTGACCCTTTGATCATTCATTTTGTTTAATAGTCAGCTTTTGACCCTTTGATCATACAGCCAGTTTTACTGTAGACAAAACATACAGATTACATACCGCTTTCACTAGGTGCCTTGCTATACAGAGTCAAATTATTAGTTCCTAGCCTTTTCAACAAGATAAACTCGGCTCATTGCCACTTACTCTCTGTTTTCTATAAATTATGTAATCAATGTGCACAATATAACTTATAATTTAATAATACTGTCTAGCAAAATCTGAGCTAAAATTGTGTATACGTGCTGGCTGCATACAAGAAGTACACTGATAGGCCTACAGTTGTTGGAAGTAGTGCTCCCAAGTTTATTATTTTCGTGTTCTTCCATTTCCGTTCTGTACGATATTTCATACATTCAAAGAACAGATGCTTTAAGTCTGAAATACATAAACAGTTGTAATAGCACTTTGGTGAGCTCAACATGTTAATTCAGTGGAGGTAACTGGAACAACATCCGTTTCGCAAGTTAATTGGCGAAGAGTGTACTGGACAAATGTACAGAGGAGTCCAAGCTTCACACTTCCAACATGAAGAAAGTATGCAAAATATCGTCATGAAATGTTTATTGCTAGATTTATATAGATATGCAAGGTATGTTTGACTAATGCAATCACTTCAGGCGCTCAAAATTATCAGCCAGACATTTCCGATTTTGGCGAAGCACTGCACAAGCAACAGTGGCTAAAGTGTTCACAGGGATTGCTCTATAGGCCATTCCAATTTCTTCTCATTGAGCATGCAGTCTCTGTTCACGGAATCTATGAAGAGACAGTGAGAAAACAAGCCTTCTGCAAAATAAACACTATAGCTGGCCGGTCCAATGAGTAGACAGTGCGAAAGCTATAGAGCGGGAGTAAGAGCATTACGTTGACGCTGACTGACATGCCGAAAGCAAAGGAAGCATGTGCGGTCGATCTCCGCTCTCTCCTGAATGACGTTATGCGCGACCCTACATCACACATTCCGTGGAACAGAATATAGCCGATTTTCGACTGTACACCACATTCTTCAATGTTCCGCAAACAGGCAGAAGTCGAGGTGAACGTGGCTGGGATTAAACAGCACCTCTTCGTCCTATCCAACGTCCTGGCAGCATGACATCAAGAGAGGCTATCACGTCGCGGTGGTAGCGTGGTGATGTGTAATCATCCTGGAAGTAAAACTGCTCATCCGCACAAAGCGCACGGATGACCGGTAAAATGGTATGCGAGGCCGCTTTGTCCTCATGATCGGCCGATTTTCTGTATTGCAATAAACAATTATGGCGGTTGAGTGCCAGTTAATTTTAAATGAATTTTGTCAGCCAATCGCGTGGTGAATACACTCAATTTCAATTTCTATAGAATCCAGCGTGCATGTTCTCCAGTTGGAAATAGCGAACTATTTCAAAATTGTGGTACGTTGTTTGAACGTCAAACGCACCTGCGCCATTTAGTTCGAATATCCTGGCGGTCACAAAATTGCGTAGCGACTATAGCTCTCTTGAGAGACAACATAATACTACACTTTGCCAGCATAATTCAATTCAGAAATGAACTTTCATAAATAACTGATACAGAAATTCGTATACATTTTTCGGACCCCTCTCTATATTAAGGAAGGATGAAAGACCATAGTACGGGAGGAGGTATGCAAAGTTTGACGCAGATTTTTCCGCACAAGGATCCCCTCAGTTTTTATGTCAGGAAATGTATAGTCTCAAAATCAGAATGAGTGCATACTATTGTATGTTTCTCGCATTCAATATTTTATCACATTCAATTTCAATTATTATCAAAATATAATTCACCTTCCACGAACAGCAGATACAAACCCTGTGGATACCTGCAACAAACATATCTATAGGATCAATTGGTTTCTGAGAAAAGTATCACTGCGAGGACCTTCTACTATACCACGTCCTCATTTTTCTTTTTGAGCGACTGTAGTAGGCCTACATGCACTGAACATCTTCAGAGTCCTGCCGAACACGATCGAAGTATTTTTATAGTCATAAAACTACACCTTAAGCCGCATGTATAAACGTAGAGAGAGAGAGATGATGGCAGCACTTGCGAAGATAAGCACATTTCATTCAGTTCAACCGCATGCATTAGAAACAAACTCATTTCAGTGAAAGATTCAGTAAATGCACACAATGTACGCGGAAAAGTGCAGGGTACTGTGGAAGCGCCCAACTACAAGCTGGGTCTGCAGTTGCTCTATCTATAACCTCAATACGCTATTAATATACGTTGACCTACACTCGACGTCTGTGTTCGAGGTCCATGGTATATTTTTTATAAGTTGCTTTACGTCGTACCGATACAGATGGGCCTTATGGCGACGATTGGGCAGGAAAGGGCCAGGAGTGGGAAGGAAGCAGCCGCGGCCCCAACTAAGGCACAGCCCCAGCATTTGCCGAGTATGAAAATGGGGAAACCACGGAAACCATCCACACACGGCTGCCAACAGTGGGTTTGAACCCACCATCTTCCGAATTGCCGCATTTGAGCGACTGCTGCTATCGAGCTCGATTTATTTATTTATTTATTTATTTATTTATGTATTTATTTATTTATTTATTTATTTAATGTATGGCTTTCTTTTAGTGCCGGGAGTGTCCGAGGACATATTCGGCTCGCCTGCTACAGGTCTTTCTATTTGATTGCGCATGGGCGACCAGCGCGTCTGTGTGCAAGATTATGAGGTGTGGAGAGAGTGAAACCCGGTGCTGGCACCTAGCCCACTCCTGTCGAACAGTACCAAGGGGTTTGCTCAAGGCTTAACTTCTCCATCCTACAGATGAATCGCCATCAACAGTGTCTGCAGTGTTGTTTGGAATAGCATCCAGCGTTTGGCACGCAATCTAGTATACCGCCACTTCTCTTAACCTGCTCACTAACATTCAGATGGTGAACATTTTTTGCACAAACGGGACTCAAACCGGCTAACCACGGTGAAAGATCATATAAACATAACGCCTTAACGATCACGGCCACCAAGCGGGCTTGTCCAAGAAAACCTCACGAGGATGAAATAACTTCAGATATAATAATGATAATCTTCAGGACGATCACAAGCGTAACAGATGTTGAAGAATGTATACTGAATCACCATGCTATACATAATATGTATTCACCATAAATGGTTTAACAAACCGGGAGATAGTGGGCTCGAACCCCACTGTCGGCAGCCCTGAAGATGGTTTTCTGTGATTTCCCATTTTCGTACCAGGCAAATGCTGGGGCTATACCTTAAGACCACGGCCGCTTCCTTCCCACTCCCAGGCCTTTCCTATCCCATCGTCGCCATAAGAGCTATCTGCGTCGGTGCGACGTTAAATAAATATCAATAAATAATAATTGTTACGGAGACATTCGTGGAGCAGAAAGAGGTGAAAGAAGGTGCGAGTGTTGAATGGGTCAAACTACGATATCAGAAATTGAATTAAAATTTTAACAAAGGTTATATTTCTCTTTAAATCACAAACTTAACAAATCTTTCACTCAGTGAAATAATGAGGTTACAGGTACAAATAGCAATCCTGAAACAAGACTTGGAAAATCCAAGATGAGTGAATTTTTACAGATTTGGGTCTTCAAGCCCTTAGTTTACAAATTCTGAGATAGCGGATCCAGTTTACAAACTTGCGAAATCTTAAAATGTTTAGACAAGGACGGAAATGTCCCCATTTAAGAGCACTTGCTCCAAAATTTACAATATTTAGCCTTCCAGAGGTACCCCTCACAATAACAAAAACCCAGAAAAGAACTTGCATGCTCTCAATTTCTTACAGCCTACTCAAGGCAACATTACATAAAATGTTAAGATCTCTGGTCTCTCAAGGCACGATTTCCAATAGAAATAGTTTTACACAGGGGTATCTAGTACACAACCTCCTGGGCCTTCGTGGAAAGGAATAACAGGGTGAATTAATGGCCCGAACACAAAATGAATGGAGGCGTATAGTTGCACTCCTAAATGAAAAATAAAATCCTAACGGGGCTCTCGGCCCAGAGATACAGGGGCTAATCCCAAGCTACTGAGGTGACTCGAATGAAACTTACTATAAGGCGTTACAGAAAAGAAGAAAAACAGTTACAAAATCGTAGTCACCTCGAACCAAGTTGAAGGGGAACTCGAGAGGGTAACGCACTCTCTATCCCCGAATTACAGTTAAAGATTTTATGAAATTTTAAAATTAACTGAACGAAAATTTACTTTTTAGAAAAGGCTGGTTACATAGTTAGAAATTCTGACCTTCCCCTAGGATAAGTTTGCGGAGACAGCAAGAAAGATAGAATTTACGTGCCCATTACCTGGCTGTTGTTCTGCCTGCCGAAGAATGAGGCGCCCCGCCTCCTGCCTTAACACACACACACACTCAGAAAGACGACGATCAATGAAACAAGATAGCCAGAAAAGTCTCAGCTTATATACCCGAAGGGGAGGTTCGAGAGGATTCTGCACTAGTCCGGACACAACCTCTCACTTTTATTGGTAAATTCAAAAGTTACACCCAAAAACCAAGAAGAAGCCTGTGATAGGCTGAAAAATAATTACAGAAAATTCCCATTGGCCAGATTCAAAACTGGCGGTGAGAAAGAAGTGTTGCAAACTTTGAAATATATACAAAAAACAAATGAAAGTTGATTTACTAGAGAAAACCCATGAACACAAAATTTCTTTCCGTAACAGCTTCTTTTACCTTGCACCAGAGTGCATAACCATGGTTTTTGGTAGTAGCATCTATGGAGAAATGTCCAAACTTCTTGAAGTGAACGAACACAAAGCAAATAAATCCAGTCAGTTTAGGCAACTTCACAACGACAAAATTACTTAATACTTCAGCAGTGACATCTTCTGATTAAATTTCCAACTTCATGTAGTAGCAGTTTCACGTTTGGTTAGATAGAGTTCTTTAAGGTGCATCTTTTGAATGTGCGGAGTTGAGGTGTACCTCCCGGTACAACAACAACAACAACAACAATAATAATAATAATAATAATAATAATAATAATAATAATAATAAAAGCGTGCTTTAACCATTTTTTAAATCTCGGGAATATCACTTAGTGAAATTTAACTCCATTATCATTGGTATCTTCCTATTCAGAGGCAGATGCTTTTCGTAACACCCAAAGGTAAAACTTACATCGTTCTCTCATGGACAATTTCTGTAACAGCTAATACTGTGCATGGTGACATTTTCAACGATGTCAACATTATACTTTTCACACCAGGCAAATGCTGGCACTGTAAATTAAGGCCACGGTCGCTTCCTTCCCGATTATAGCCGTCCAGTCTGCAAGCCTCTGTGAATTAACAAAGAGCCTCCGTAATCCTCTATTTGCATCTAACTCTATGGCCTCGTTTAGTACTACACCTCTTATCATTAAATACATTTCTAAAAAGACAATTATTGTAACATCCATTTGAATGTCCAAAATACACCGACCCACGGTGCATCACACATTATGGTATCGCCCACAGGCAACACAATCCCATGATGTTCCTCACATAATAATAATAATAATAATAATAATAATAATACTCTATGGCAACGCAGACCAATGGTTTTCCTCAAATAGTGGCACTAATCACGGGCGCTGCTATTCCCGTGGTGTTTCTCACATAGTAGTACTAACCGCAGGCAACGTAGACCCATGGTGTTGCACATAAAATGGTACTACTCATAGGTAACGCAGACCATACTGAACACAGTGGAACGGGCCAGTGGAATACAAATGACGACCTCTTTCACAAGCAACATTCAGACCCATAGTGTTCCGCACAGAATGGTACTGATCATATATAACGGAGACCCTCGCAAGGTGGAACTAGTCGCTAGTAACGTCAACCCATGGTGTTCGGCACGTAATGGTACTTAATCACAAGTAATCTCATGGTTCTAATGTCAACATCCCTTTGTCGCCCCTTTTAGTCGTCTCTTACGACAGGCAGGGGATACCGTGGTTGGATTCTTCGTCTTCGACCCCCACTCACAGGGGATTAACGGCTAGGTCACCGAACCATAATGGTAAGAGATGCAACGAAAATAAACGATAATTAAAACTTTGAAATATATCTACTGGCTAGAATCTAAAACTAACGATGATGAAAAACATCGTGAAACCAAAACAAACAGTGAATCCCATTCACAATGCTTTAGTTACTGGGATGACGCTTGTTGTCTAAAGGGGTTCAAAATCCAGGTCGTCGGCCCCTCATAACGGTACTATTCACTGGTAAAGCAGAATCATGGGGTTCCTCCCTCAGTGGTATTAATCACAGGTAACTCAGACCATGGTGTTCCTTGCATGGTGGTAGTAATCATAGGTAATGCAGACCCATGGTATGCCACATAAAATGACATCACTCACAGATAACACAGAACCATGGTGTTCCTCACATAGTGGTACTAATCACGGGCGCCGGCTAGATCCGTGGTGTTCCTCACATAGGGGTATTAAGCAAAGGCCACGTATACTCATGGTGCCGCTCACATAGTGGTACTAATCATATGCAATGTAGACCCACGGTGTTCCCCATATAGTGGTGACAGTCGTAGGTAACTCAGTCCCATTCTGAACACAGTGGAACCAACCCATTCGAGCGCAGCGCTCGGCACCTACTCTCGCTAGATGCTAGTCTACGCAACCGAGCGCCCGCTTCCCCGCCACGGTGGAATGCACACTATGTTATTAATCACAGGCAACGCACAGACCCGTGGTGTTCCTCACATTGTGGTATTAATCGCAAGTAACGTCGACCCATGCTGTCCCTCATTCCTTGGTCGCCCCTTTTACTCGCCTCTTACGACAGGCAGGGGATACGATGGGTGTATTCTTCGTCTGCGTCCCCCACCCACGCCATTGATAATAATTTATTGAAGTCGTTGCCAGTCTGGTGCAGCCCTTGTAAGGCAGGCCCTCTGACTCGGGCTGGCGGCATCTACCGTGCAGGGAAAACTGAATGTTAAGGATACCGTAGTGTTGTGTGTGTTATAGGAATGTTGGAGACAACACTAACATCTAGTCCACGGGCCAATGAAATTAAACATTTACGATTAATACTCCTCGACATGGATAGGAACTGAACCCGGGTCTCAAAGGACTAAAGACCAAGACGCTGACCACTCAACCATGGAGCCGGACATCACGATGACCGTACAGCGTGAGAACAGTATCATAATGCTTCTTGCCTTAGGTCCTTTCAAATACTATCGGTCTTATCAGACGTCGGAGTAAATCTACTGTCATGGGTCTATCTCACACAAGCATTCGAACAAATAAACGATAAGGCCAGACTTCAATTCAGTTTTCTTGAACACAGCAGGCAAGCACCTAACCAACTGTGCTATTCAACCGATCAAACAGTAACAATGTGAAACAACGAAAGCGACAGAGCTCTCCGTTTCCATTTTGAAAGAAGAAAGTTACCTACTTTATAGGAAGAGCTGTCCATGTATTGTTCAGTATTCAGAGCTTATATTTCGGCAGCGAAAGTGGACGTATTCAGAATATCTGCCATGCATTGAACATAATCTATATAAATAAAATTGTAGGGGGTCCACTGTCTGTAATTTCTTTTGTTTTGCCAATTTTTCAGATATTTATCCGTTTTAGGTCAACTCAAGACCGAATCGGTGGTTTTTACGTTTCGTGTGTTTGTTCCACCATCACGTCGAAACGGCTGGATAGATCTCAACCAAACTTAATATTTAGAGTATACTTATCCCGTGGAAGGTTTCGATATGCATATCATTTTAAAATCTTTGAATAGACGGGGGGTTTATAGGAAAACCTGAATGGTTTTTCCACCATCACTTCGAAACGGCTGGATAGATCTCAACCAAACTTCACATTTAGAGTATACTCATCCCGGGGAAGATTTCGATATGCATATTATTTTAAAATCTTTGAATAGATGGGGGTTTATAGGAAAACCAGAATGGTTTTTCTCCATTTTCTCTTATACTATTGATTTTCTGTAAACTTAGTTTACCGTACGTGAAACGTCTCTTCATTATAAACAACTTTCGTTATGTTCATAATTTACCTTACTCTTCACATGACAGAGAAATTTACAATTTTCCGCTGGTATCATGCTCTGCATTGAGTGACCGACAGACCGACAACGAACCTACAGGTTACCATGGCAACGTCTCTGACTGCATGCCAGCAGGGAAGTAACGTATTGCCATTTTTCTCATCATGCTTTTAAATTCGTGGTTGTTCCTTGGGTAAGAGGCAAGAGAGGCGTCAATCGGCCTATCTGCGGGATATTGGCGGAATATCGTTGGATGTTATAACCGCCCTCGAATAGATTAAGTAATAACACCATTAGTCATCTTCTTATTATTTGTTTACCTAAGAATCACTGGACCTAAATTTCTCCTCTGTTACCGCTTTATTATATCCATAACTCACACTAGCATAATTTATTGAGGGGCATTTGATTTTCCAATACATTCACTTGGCATTTACATATTTGTCGTTATCCGGCTGTCCTCAGTTATAATCCATTTTCTATTACTTTCAACTTTCTTAACTGTATTATTTTCTTCCTTAATTACGCCGTATGTACGCGAGTGCTACAAACTACTGGATGTATTTGCACCAAGACTCATATTTAGAATACACCTGTCCTTGATAGGTTTTAGGGCAAATATTGTTTCTAAATCCCTGAACTGACTAGGGGTTTATACGAAACCGAAACAGTGATTTTGCACTTCCACAAAATATACACAACCAAACTTAATGGAAATCTACCTACCTTGGTAGAAATTAATTTCTAAACCTTTTTTCTCATGTGCATCATTTCGATACGAGGATTAATAAGGGAGATATCATTAACGGACCGTTTTTTCTGTACAAGTCCCATCGGACTTAACTCACGAGCGGGTGCGTGTAAAGCGTATTCCTTACAACTTGAAAACTACTGAAGACATTCGAACCAAAATTTATATTTAGCATCCACCTGTCCAAAGGTAGGTTTTAAACGTAAATAACATTTCATGTTCCGGAATGGACTGGCGGTTTATAGGGAACCGAAATGGTGATTTTACTCTTCCACAATACATACAGAACAAGACCAACCTGACTGGAAATCGACCAAACGTGATGGAATTCCAACTCTAAACCTTTTTTTCATGTGCATTTTTTCGTCAGGAGGATTAATAAGGGAGATATCATGAATGGTCACTTTTGCAGGTTAAGTCCAGCGGACATAGCCCAAAAGGTGTTTTACATGGAGCAGATTCCTTATCTATATAAATCAAATCGTAACGACTGTGTGCCTCTACACTGATTATTTTGGCGAAATTTTCGTACAGCTTTCCGTTTAAGGGGTAATTATGACCATCTCCATAATTTTTGGTTTAGTTTCCTGAAAGTCCTAATTTTTACCCGCCTCGCCCAAAATCCAGATTGCGGCATAATCTGCCAGAAGAAAAAGAAAATAATTGAAATTTGACAAAATTATACGTTTTAGCCCGTAACGAACGGAAAACATCCTAGATCATTAAATTTTTCACTTTTTATCCCCGAAGAATATCGAAATATGCAGGCAATTTTAATAATGGTGCAGACCTTCGGAAATTCCTATCACATAACGGACTGCACAATCTCCGTTCAATTTGGAATGATCTACAACCTTGGTCTTATGACTTTTTGCCGTATCTGTATCCCTTTTACGTTTGATTTTTCTCTATTAATCGATGTTAAGTCAATTTGGAATTTTCACATGCATAATTCATACTTTCAATTACTTATATGAAATACAGAATCATCAAACTCTTCACGAAAATTGGCCCACCCAGTAGCCATATGTGAGCCAAATGCTATGTATGTAGCTGTCACATAATTATCCGAAAAGTAATGTAATGTGAGATAATCTTACAAAACCTGTTCCACGTTTCTAACTCAATCTGACCCAAGATTAGATGACATATCATAGGACCAGCCATTTAGGCCACTAAATCCGGCGTCTTATGGTATAATCCTTTGTCGATATGACGTACGTTTAGTAGCAGTTAATCTGTAAATGAAGGTCTTCAGTATTGTAAACACGCATATACTTTCGTATGTCGATCTATATATATTCACTGATGTCGATTTTTAGCGATCGAGAAAGGGTGGGTCTGCTATTGTAATCAGTACTCCCCACACCGACTTTGACTGGCAGTAGGAAAGGGTTCCTTCTCCAACTCGTGTGTAACTGTCATTAGTAAGGAAGGCCTACAATTGTAATGAATAGTTCCCTTCTCGATTTGACTTGCAGAAGGCAAGTGAGCTTGCAGTTTTGTTTAAAACTCCCCTACCTGATTGTGTTTGGCAGTAGGCAAGGGTGCCCGCCATTATAAAGAAATGTCCTCATCTAAAATGTGACTGGCATTAGGCATAGTGACCGGCTATTTTGATGGAAACTCACCAACTTGGTGTGACTGGCAGTAAGCTGGCTGGCAGTAGGATAATGGGCCTGGCATTATAATGATAACTGCATAACACAATTTCGAGTGATAGTAGAGTAATTACCTGCTATTATGATAGAAACTCCTCAACTGTAATCTGTCTGGAAGTAGGAAACGGGGGCTGCCATTTTAACGAAAACTCCCCAAATCGATTCTGTCCGCGTAGTAGGCAATGGGGCCTGCAATTATAATGTAAACTTCCCAACTCGATTGTGAATGCCAGTAGGCAAGTGAGCCTGCCGTTATATCACAAATCCGTAACAAACACTTTACATTGGAAACAACGTACGGGGACATCCCCATGCTCTTTCTCGGATAACGCTAAGAGACATACCATTTTAAAACAATCTTATTTACTGCATGTATACTATTTACTTCGATATTCGAATACAATGTAGAATACCGTAGCGAAGCACGGGTACATTCGCTAGTAATACATAAAAGCATCCGCTATCAATACATTACTTCCTTTCAGATAGTTTGACTGATAGCTAGACCGCGGAAAGACACCTAAAATAAGCTCTTTCAGTACCTCATTTAGGCTTTATAAATAATAATAATAATAATAATAATAATAATAATAATAATAATAATAATAATAATAATAATAATCTATATATATAAAATAACTTGTCCTGACTGACTGACTGACTGATTCATCATCGCCGAGCCAAAACTACTGGACATAAAGAAATGAAATTTTGGGGATATATTCATATTAAGATGTAGGTGCTCGCTAAGAGAGGATTTTTTGATATTCCGTCGCTAAGGGGGTGAAATTTTAAAAAGAGTGTATCTATATCTCAAAACTTTCAAAGTTTACAGATGTAAAAATTGGTATTTAGAATCTTCTTTGAAAATAAGGATAAACGTATTTTTTTGTTTTCTGAAAACCCCAATAGGAGGGGTGAAAAAGGGTGAAAATGGGGGGAAAATGGGTTGAATGCCTTCAATCAGGATACCGGTACTTATATCTCAGAAACTGAAGATATTACAGACCTGAAAATTGGTACTTTTGATCTCTTTTAAAAATAAAGAAACACGTATTTTTTTGTTTTTGGAAAATCCAATTAATGGGAGGGTGAAAAGGGGGTGAATTTGTAAAATGAGTGAATCTATATCTCCAAACTTTTAAAGTTTGCAGATGTAAAAATTGGTATTTAGAATCTTCATTAAAAATAAAGAAACACGTATTTTTTTGTTTTCGGAAAATCGCAATAGGAGGAGTGAAAAGGGGTGGAAAAAGGGTTGAATGCATTTAATGAGGCTACTTATATCTCAGAAACTGAAGATATTACAGACCTGAAAATCGGTGTTTGGGATCTCCTTTAAAAATAAAGAAACACGTATTTTTTGTTTCTGGAAAATCCAATTAAGGGAGGGGGTGAAAAGGGGGTAATATTTTAAAATGAGTGTATCTATATCTCAAAACGTTTAAAGGTTATAGATGTGAAAATTGGTATTTAGAATCTCCTTTAAAAATAAAGAAACACGTATATTTTGTTTTCGGAAAATCCTAATAAGAAGGGAAGAAAAGGTTGAAGAAGGGGTCGAATGCTTTTCATGAGTCTACTTATATTTCAGAACCTGAAGATATTACAGACTTGAAAATTGGTATTTGGGATCTACTTTAAAAGTAAGGAAACACATATTTTTTCGTTTTTGTAAAATCCAAATATTGGGGGTGAAAAGGGGGGTGAATTTTTTAAAATGAGTGTGTCTACATCTTAAAACTTTAAAATTTACAGATGTAAAAATTGGTAGTTAGAATCTCCTCTGAAAATAAAGGAACACATATTTTTTTTGTTTCCTGTAAATCCCAATAGGAGGGGTGTAAAAGGGGGAAAAATGGGTTGAATGCCTTTAATGAGGATACATATATCTGAGAAACGAAAGATATTACAGAACTGAAAATTTGTATATGGGATCTCCTTTAAAAATAAAGAAATACGTATTTTTTAGTTTTTGGAAAATCCAATTAATGGCGGTTAAACAGGAGTGACAAATTGGGGTGAATTTTTTGAAAGACTAATCTACAGAATATCTTGGAATCGTAAAATGTTACAGACGTAAAAAGTGGGTGTTTGGAATCTCCTGTAAATGTAAAGAAACATAGGTGATTTGTTTTTGGAAACTCCACTTAAGGGGAACTCAAAAGGGGTGAAATTTTGAAATGAGAATTTTTACAGTATATCTAAAAAACTTAACATGTTACAGAAGTGAAAAATGGTATTTTTTATCTCTATTAAACATAAAGAAACGTGTATTTTTAGTTTTTGGAAATATCACCTGGGTGGAGGGGGGGGGGGGTAAAAGTGACTGAAAATGGTGTTGAATTCTTTTAATTAGGCTACTGATATATCAAAAATGCAGATTTTACAGACGTGAAATTTGATATTTTCAATCTGCTTTAAAAGTAAAAATACACGTATTCTCTAAAAATCCAATGAAACGGGGGGGGGGGGAGGGTGAAGGAATTGAAAAATTAATTGGCTTAATTGTATGAGAATACATACATCTAATAAAAACTAAAGTTATTACAGATGTGAAAATTCGTATTTGGATCTCCTTTAAAAACAAAGAAAAACGCGTTTTGGGCGGGAAACCACCTTGGAGGGCGGGAGTGTAAAGAGGTTGAATTCCTTTCATGAGGACACATAAATCAAAAACTGAAGAAGTTAGAGTCGTGATAATTGGTATTTAGAAGATCCTTTACTATTAAAGAAACAAGTATTTTTTACGGGAAAGTTCACTTAGGGGGGGGGGAGTAGTGTGAAATGAAGTGAAAAAGTAAATAATTTTTATGGGGATACTTATATCTCAAAACTGAAGGTAATAGACGTGAACATTGGTGTTTGGAATCTCCCTTAAACATAAAGAAACAAGCCTTCTTTTAATTTTTTTTTGGGGGGGGGGCGGTAAATAAACTTAACGGCGGTGGGGTGTAGAAGGCGGTGAGACCAATTGATTTTACTGTTATTAATGTACTTATAAGGATCCTCCGTTGCTCAGGCGGCACCGCTCCGGCCTCTCAAAGCTGGGTTCCGTGGTTCAAATCCCGGTCACTCCATGTGACATTCGTGCTGGACAAAACGGAGGCGGGATAGGTTTTTCTCCGGATACTCCGGTTTTCCCTGTCATCAGCCATTCCAGCAACACATAATAATAATAATAATAATAATAATAATAATGTTCCGGACCGTCGTCAAATGTGCGGACCGCGCTGGCAATGGCTCCTGGACGGGTAATGACTAAGAATGCAGTCCGGCCGCGGGTTCAGTGCTGCCAAATCACCCAATATGACGCCACGCCGGATCTCCTGAAGGATTTTATCCATATTAAAAATGATTAACGGAAAAGATGGCAAAGATTTACGGACCCAACTGACCAGGAGAAATACCTGAGCCTAGCCCGGGAAGTACGAAATCGATTGTTGGAAAGGAATATTGAAAAATGGGAGGAAACGTGCTGTAAAATAATAGAAAACGAGTCAGATCGGGAATTTTGGAGGATTCTCGCAGAAAACGAGTCAGATCGCGAATTTCGGCGGATTATATATCTAAAACAATAAGCATTCAATTATAAATTTCAGTATAATACCGTAGCGAAGCACGGGTATCTTGCTAGTAATAGTAATAATAATAATAATAATAATAATAATAATAATAATTACGGGCTTTATGTCCCACTAATTAACTTTACGGTTTTCGGAGATGCCGAAGTGCCGGAATTTAGTCCGGCACGAGTTATTTTACGTACCAGTAAATCTACAGACACGAGGCTGAAGTATTTGAGCACCTGAGCCAGAATCGAACCTGCCAAGTTGGGGTTAGAAGGCCAGCACCTCAACTGTCTGAGCCACTCAGCCCGGCATAAAACAATAGGCTCTCAACGAGTATGATAGGAAATCACAATGGGCATTAAAAGTCAGTACAATGTTTACAAATTAGCAATTCTACTGGCAAAGGCAAATTAACCAACATTAGACCTACACAAAGAGTTGCAGACTACATGAAAACAGTCGTTCAGTGTCCAAACTGTGTTTATATAAAGGATCAAACTTTCTCAAAAGTACTGTAACTTAAAATGATACGTATACACCTAAATGTATTTAAAACTTTAAAAATAGTTTGAACACTTCAGAGCTAATGATTCACAATACAATATTACACGAATACGGTATGTATCAGCACAAATTAAAATGTAACTACAAACGGTTTCCGAAAACTATATTCCAGTATCAGTACGAGGTAAAATGCTTGATATTTACAAAGAACATTTATAAAACATTGGCGACCAGTTCAATTTAAGTCTGTACAAAAAGAAAGAACGAAAGAAAGAACGAAAGAAAGAAAGAAAGAAAGAAAGAAAGAAAGAAAGAATGAATTTTCCCAGTCTCTGTAATTAAAGTGGATGAACAGTATTCCTTTTAAATTAAAATGTTATGAAACAACATACCCGACAACAGCAAGACTGGTCGAACATCTGTCAGCATGAGTCAACTGCTATAAAAGAACGGGTTCAGCTCAGTTTCGCGTGTATGTAAGCGGACACGTAATTCAAATGTCATTCTAAAGATTTACTATGGATTAATTCAAAATCGTTTCAGGATCTTTTTTCTGGGCGGGAAGTGCAATTTTTCAATTTGCTTTCGGTCGCACCGAAAGGGCTAGGAGTGTGAAGGAAGCGGTCGTGGCCTTAAGTAAGGCACAGCCCCAGCCTTTTCCTGGTATAAAAATGGCCACCATGTGCGTCGCGTTTCGACACAAGACGCAGGTTGATCTGGGAGGCCTCATCCATTACGAACAGCAGAAGCAAGAACAACAACAACAACAACAACAACAACAACTCCAGCGGCAGACACTCGAGCACCCGCCCTATAGTCCAGATCTCTCCCCATGCGATTATCACGCCTTCGGTCCCCTCAAAAAGGCCTTGAAGGGTCGACGCTTCCTGTCAGACGAGGATGTGCATCAGGCGGTTACGGACTTCTTCACGCAGCAAGACGCGGTGTTTTACCACACGTGGTACGTCGGTGGGATGAGTGCCTCAATACTCACGACCATTTTGCCTGATTGGCATCCCGATTCAGGACTGTACGGCCGTCGAAGGGAAACTTTTGATCGCCCCTTATATCTTCTCTTACTTGGACACACCCACACGACAATTTATACACTTATTATTATTATTATTATTATTATTATTATCTTCATCGAGATACATCACGCCACACTACCAACCACCAAAGAGACAAGGATTATTGAATAGACCCCCCTTCACATTGGGTTGGCGCCAGGAAAAGCATCCGGCCTTAAAACTGGACCAAATCTACAATTAAGTACCCACCCAACGAATTGGAAAAAATGTCTGGAAGAATAAAAAGAAGAATCACTGGAATATTTTACAAGATAGAACACCATCATCAGTTAATCTTGCGCCCCAGTGCTCTAACTTTTCGTGGTTTTTATTTGTCTAGCTAAATTATGTTCGGTAATGCTCAGAGACCATTTTAGTTTATCTGCCGGGTTGTCATCTACACAGCTACTGAAGAACGCCCGCTGTATTTTATTTTTTTGTGTAGGGGTATTGGGTAGGGTACCTTAAAATATATTCAAATTTACTCAGTGCATTTTCTAGAATTAAAGGGGAAATAACTTTTGAACAACACAGCCCGAGGAGACTATGTTCAAAAACGGATTAAATCCAAAGTGGAAGCACTATTCATTAGTGAAGAGCACAGTGGTACTCACCAATTCAACCCAAGACGCCGACTGGATAACGTTTCATAAAAGCCCAAGATAAAATTTTCATTTCGGTTCCTTAGCAATGTAGAAGTACGGCGGTGGTATAATTACGATTTTGAGACAATTGATTATATAATTTTACATCTTATTCAGTAATTTGCTTTCACCTGACCTACAGTGTGAGACATCAACTGTACATTGTCGGTTGATGACTGTATCTCATTTCCACGCCATTTGTATTTTTTTAAAAGAAAATCTCTGCTCTTGATCTAGAATGAATGTGGAACCCAGGTCGTCTCGCGTAGGCGTGACTTGATCTTTCAGCTGTCGCAGTGTAGTATCGCACAAAGCCCATCATTGCTACCATTGTGTTTTAAGAAGCAAAATACGCAGCGTTCTATAATAGCTCAGAGACACACACACACACACACACACACACACACAAAAAGTCACAACACATTTGAATTTCTGCGGGGACAATTTTCTTCGTTCTAAATGTATTGTTTCCTGCTAACTAAAGACGTCACACTGTGCGTGGGCCGTGGTTTGTCGTGATTTTATACAAATGAAATGCCAAAAACACAAGTTCATTTGTTTTGTGTTCTTTTGCACGACGATAATTCGATACTGTGATTGATATACAGGGCGTTTCCGTAAGAGCGTGTAAAAAAGTAACAGGAGAGAGGATGCTCCACTGAACAATTTGAGGTAGAGAAACTGGGGTGCTCCGTGCGTATAGCAATGTGCTGCTGCGGGTGGACATTACGAGAACTACTTACGGTCACCTTCATCAACAGCTGACAATAAGAAGCTGGAATATGTGTAATGTTTACATACATATATTCAATCATTTTACAGTGGCCCTCTATCGCTGAATCCCTTTCTATGTTTTTGTCTAAAGCCATTATTAGAATTCCCTATGTGTTGATCCGGTCATGTTTGTGTTGTAGATAGCCGCCGTAATGATTCACAGTGGCGTGAAGAGTAGAACCTTCTGTCCCTGTACATTCTCTATCCCAAGTTTTGTTTTGTTTTGTTCTTGACACAGTATATGATACCTACGTATGATTTTTTCAGATAATTTCTTATCTTCCCCCCCCCCCTTTTACAATGTACATACAATCCTTCATAGTTTTAGCTTTACACAATTAAATGACTAGTGGCTGGGTATAACACGAAAGCGGAACCCAATAAATAAATTAAGGAGAATCAGCAGCAGCAGATGAAGAAGAATCATTTTACAATGCTGTCTTCAGATGATAATTTTTTTAATGCGATAACGTTCGGGCAGAACTATATGCTTGTTGGCTGCATTAATAGGTACTGTGATACAAAAGGTTTTCTTCACGACCTCATGAAATGCATTTGAAAAGACGGTGGATCATAGCAGTAAATCGCAAGAAATAATTCTGAATGTATACATTTTAATTGCCGTAATACAAACTAACTCTTTACAACATGTATTTTAACAATTTTACAAAGAGGTAAACAGTTAGAAACAAATTATTATAACAAAGTTATATTTGCAAAGCAAGGTGCAGTAGGCCATCTTCTTTAGAGCACACGCGTCATAATAGATACACATTGTATTGTTTTGCCACAGTCTTAATTATAGCTATAATAATAATAATAATAATAATAATAATTAGTGAAATTTTATAGTATTTCGTTGCAACCTAACGAAATGGATTTGGAAAGGCCGTACACAAATATAATTACACAAGTAGGCCTCCATTACGCAATATAAATAGCTCACAGAAACATCGTATTTTACATCCGTGCATTCATGTCCTCGTCCCGAGGTGGTGCATTTTTTTCAAGCACACCCCTAATGGAAATGAGCTGCATGCATCGTTTTAACCACATACCAACCCTCATGCCAATCTTAAGTTTCTGGCAGTGTCAGGATTCAAGCCCGGGCCTCCGAAGAAGGCAGCTAGTAGCGCCAACCGTTATATTACGGAGGTGGACTTAAAACATATTATACATACAGACACACAATATTAATAATCACTTATTGGCAACTTTAAGTGATTCTGAACTTTTCATCTCATGCATAATTTTTGATAGTGTGCATGCGGTTTCAATATCAGGAATTTCAATTTGTTCAACATAAAGCCTGAGCCTTTTTATCAGAAAAAGTTCCTCTACTCTCTTCCCCCTGTTGTTGTTGTTGTTGTTGTTGTTGTTCACTTTCACTACGTTTGAGATGCGAGGTCGAGACCATTCACACGGTCGATCAGTACGCGAGGTGACGTTTGCTGAGCAAAACTGCATAAACAGCAGCTGAAATATGTTTACATTTCATGGCAACAATCATTCGCCTTCATGAAATAATAACGATTGTTACCAAGGCCTTCCTTAGAAAGCATGATTAGGTTTAAAATTATTTAAAATTTAAATTTGAAATCAATCGTCTCCCTAGCAGCCTTAACCTACGCTTACATGCTATCGCATTAGAAATAGACCAAGGATGCTTTTCTGAAGACAGCATTATTGAATGTGTATATGAACACTAATCTCGTTATCACCACTCCACTACTAATACACTGACTGACAGAGCAAATGCAACACCAAGGAGGAGTGGTTCGAAAGGGATGAAAGTTGGGGAAAAAACAGAGTCGGTACGGAAGAATAATTGATGTTTATTTCAAACCGATATGCAGGTTACACAATGCGCACGGCATCGACTCAGTAGGATGTAGGACCACCGCGAGCGGCGATGCACGCAGAAACACGTCGAGGTACAGAGTCAATAAGAGTGCGGATGGTGTCCTGAGGGATGGTTCTCCATTCTCTGTCAACCATTTGCCACAGTTGGTCGTCCGTACGAGGCTGGGGCAGAGTTTGCAAACGGCGTCCAATGAGATCCCACACGTGTTCGATTGGTGAGAGATCCGGAGAGTACGCTGGCCACGGAAGCATCTGTACACCTCGTAGAGCCTGTTGGGAGATGCGAGCAGTGTGTGGGCGGGCATTATCCTGCTGAAACAGAGCATTGGGCAGCCCCTGAAGGTACGGGAGTGCCACCGGCCGCAGCACATGCTGCACGTAGCGGTGGGCATTTAACGTGCCTTGAATACGCACTAGAGGTGACGTGGAATCATACGCAATAGCGCCCCAAACCATGATGCCGCGTTGTCTAGCGGTAGGGCGCTCCACAGTTACTGCCGGATTTGACCTTTCTCCACGCCGACGCCACACTCGTCTGCGGTGACCATCACTGACAGAACAGAAGCGTGACTCATCGGAGAACACGACGTTCCGCCATTCCCTCATCCAAGTCGCTCTAGCCTGGCACCATGCCAGGCGTGCACGTCTATGCTGTGGAGTCAATGGTAGTCTTCTGAGCGGACGCCGGGAGTGCAGGCCTCCTTCAACCAATCGACGGGAAATTGTTCTGGTCGATATTGGAACAGCCAGGGTGTCTTGCACATGCTGAAGAATGGCGGTTGACGTGGCTTGCGGGGCTGCCACCGCTTGGCGGCGGATGCGCCGATCCTCGCGTGCTGACGTCACTCGGGCTGCGCCTGGACCCCTCGCACGTGCCACATGTCCCTGCGCCAACTATCTTCGCCACAGGCGCTGCACCGTGGACACATCCCTATGGGTATCGGCTGCGATTTGACGAAGCGACCAACCTGCCCTTCTCGGCCCGATCACCATACCCCTCGTAAAGTCGTCTGTCTGCTGGAAATGCCTCCGTTGACGGCGGCCTGGCATTCTTAGCTATACATGTGTCCTGTGGCACACGACAACACGTTCTACAATGACTGTCGGCTGAGAAATCACGGTACGAAGTGGGCCATTCGCCAACGCCGTGTCCCATTTATCGTTCGCTACGTGCGCAGCACAGCGGCGCATTTCACATCATGAGCATACCTCAGTGACGTCAGTCTACCCTGCAATTGGCATAAAGTTCTGACCATTCCTTCTTGGTGTTGCATTTGCTCTGTCAGTCAGTGTACATAAATTACTACGTTGCCTCGATCGTGAAATGGTAGGATATTTAGTGAAACAGTGTTTCTTTCTGATCATATTTGCAGTTATTGCTCTGCTGCTATTTCCTGTGAACTGTTCTTCTTGCAAATTATTACATGACCACTTTCTGCAAGTTTGGAATTATATGGCCAATTGTTGTTGCATAAAACACACTGAAATCCCACTGGTATTATCTTTCGGAATTCTAGGGGCGGTGGAGACTTTCTGGCATCGTGCTTCGCGTCCGCGTGTGCTGAATTTATGAACATCTTGAGAAGACAACGTGACTTCGGCTCAGTTGGTCTTTGAGTGGAAAGCAGCATCTTTAAGAGCCAGCCTACGATAGAACTGATGAAGACCTTTAACATCAGTACCAAGGAGTTCATCGACTGGGGGCTGAAAGCGCTCAGGGGTTCCCTTTTGATACTCAGACACCACTTATACTCGCGAGACGAGACTCACCAGACTGAGACATAATTTAATTATTTTATTTTTGAATGAAATTGTTTGTGTATTATTTGTCTTTGGCAGCCTCCAAGTGGAGGATGATTTTGAAAAGAAAAAAAATATTAATCGTCCATGGCAGCACGCGGTGAGACGACAGCAGAAACGCATTAACTTACAATGTTCGCCACTCGTAGCGCAGCGGTGCATTTCTCCCATCAGCGCACGGAGCCTATAGGCTTCCGCTATACGTAACCTCAGCAGTTGATGGGGTATGCCCGCCCCCCTTTGCTTCCAGAAATTAACCTGGTATTAATTGTTGGTGTAGGCTGAGGCCATGTGAACATCCGATGTTTCTAAAAATTTTCGACTTCCTGGCGGGGAATCGAACCCGCGTGCTTCCGAATGAACCGAGCACGCCTTTACCGTCTCGACCAGGCATCCTCTATTATTATTATTATTATTATTATTATTATTATTATTATTATTATTATTATTATTATTATTATTATAGATAACATTTATCGCCCAGTCCTTACTCCAAACGTGAACAGATCCTACTAAACAGACCAGCAAAATTCAATTTCTTAATCAGGCAGCTATGAATCATAAGTTTATGACTATATATAGCCTACTCCTTATAGCTTGATGAACTTTGTTAGGTGCTTGTAGATATACAGTTGTGTGAATCAGCTGAAACAGTACATTTGTTTATTAGAAAGATAAGGTAGTTCGAATTCAGCATGACTCCTCTTGGAACTCATTTAAACTAATATTAAGAAAAAGCGACTAGTTCGAATTCTAGACGGTAACAATTATATTATTCGAAGTTTACTGCATACATAGCCATTATTACGAGCTATGCACGCATTCCACAAGTAGGTGAGCGACGTTTGTAAACTATACTAAGAATAATATACTTGTATACTAAGAACGTCAAGTAATATAGCCTTTTCCCCAGTTAATTTTGTCGGCACTAATGTGGATTACGCCTTGTTTTACGACCGGATGCTCTTCCTCACGCTAACCCTATGTAGAGGGTTGCATTGACTATTCCGTGTTTCTGTGGTGTTTAGTACCGTGATATGTTGTGTGTAAATGAAGATGTGCATGAAGACGACCACAAACACCCAGCCTCCGAGCTAGTGTATTTTAACAAACGTAGTTAAAATACCCCGGCCCGGTCGGAAATCGAGCCAGGGGCCCTACGAACAGATCACTACGCTGGCTAACCAGCCAAGAATGCAGGCAATGTCAAGTAATTGAGTCATTGTAAATCAATAAAAAATACATAAAAAATAAAAAAATAAATCAAATAAATAGTATGTAACGTTCCGTCAATTGCTATATGGTCTTAAAGGATGACCGGGTGTCGCAATTCTGTCCCCTTGTGATTTGTTTTTTTTTTGCTAGGGGCTTTACGTCGCACCGACACAGATAGGTCTTATGGCGACGATGGGATAGGAAAGGCCTAGGAGTTGGAAGGAAGCGGCCGTGGCCTTAATTAAGGTACAGCCCCAGCATTTGCCTGGTGTGAAAATGGGAAACCACGGAAAACCATCTTCAGGGCTGCCGATAGTGGGATTCGAACCTACTATCTCCCGGATGCAAGCTCACAGCCGCGCGCCTCTACGAGCACGGCCAACTCGCCCGGTTTGTGATTTGTTAGTGCGACGTTGAATCACTAGCGAAAAAAGTCCCGCAGGAGTTTCATAACGAGCAGAAAGCCAACGATACAGAGTTGTAGAATACCCTCACATGTCATCGATCTCAGCCGGGATCGAACCCGATATTTTAAAAACAAAATGATGACAATAATTGCAAAAGATTAAGCTGGAAAGGAGGTGTCATATCTTCATATTTCAAGCCGTTTTTTTCCAATTTACTGGGAACGAAATGTTATGTGGATTTGGCCCAGTTTTACGACCGGATGCCCTTCATCGTGCTAACCCTGTGTGGAGGAATGCATTCACAGTTGCGTGTTCGTTCGGTGGTTGGTAATGTGCTATATTGTACGTAGGTGAAGAGGTGTGTATTAAGACGAACACAAATACACAAATACAAAGTCCCCCGAGCAAGAGGAATTAGCCATATTCAATTAAAATTCTCAGCCCGGGCGGGAATCTAACCAAGGCTCCTCTGAAGAGAAGGCCAGCACATTGACCAGTCAAGATGTGTAGGACCTACAGTATAACAATGTACTGGAGTTATTTTTTTACAATTAGCTTTACGTCGCACCGAGACAGATCTTATGGCGACGATAGGATAGGAATGGCCTAAGAGTGGAAAGGAAGCGGCCGTGGCCTTTATTAAGGTACAGTCCCAGCATCTCCCTGGTGTGAAAATAGGAAACCACGGAAGACCATCTTCAGGACTGCCGACACTGGGGTTCGAACCCACTATCTCCCGGATGCAAGCTCACAACTGCGCGCCCCTAACCGCGCGGCCAACTCGCCCGGAGGAGTTAAAATAAACTAAGGACCGACCACCACCACATAAACAGCATCACAATTTTTTCAGTGTATTAATGTTTATTTTCAAATACTAATTTAGGCTATTTAAGTCAGGAATTTTCGTAACTTAATTCTTTCGAGTAGGGCTACTAATATTTATTTCATTCTTCGTATTTGCTTTATGTGTATTTGGCTTAATTAAATAGTGTAATGTAACAATGTGCGATGTTATAGCTCCCTTTGTGGATAAGAGGTAGAGTAACAATGTTACTGGTTTTACGTCTCACTGGCTATTTTCATGGGTTATGTCCTTCAGGAGTTCGTTAGCGTGTCTACAGACACGAGGCTGGCGTATTACTGTACCTTCAAATACCATCGGACTGAGCCAGGATCGAACCCACCAACTTGAGTTTAGAAAGCCAGCGCTCCTTCGAGATGCTCAAACCGGTAGACTGCCTATAGTTCCGAAATTCCTGACTTCAAGCCTAGTAGAGGTAGTCTGATTGTTGAAGTGCAGATAAAAGTATGTTCGGAACTCGTACGTCGTATGATGGTTGTATGTTGATGATGATTATGATGATTATTATGCTTGTTGTTTAAAGGGGCCTAACATCTAAGGTCATGTGCCCCTAATGGTACGAGATGGACGACATGAGATGATAATTAAAATATTAAAATGTATCCACTGACTAGACACTAGAGTTTAAAATAAATGGTGATGTAAAATGATTATGAGACTAAAACAATCAGTGGATCTAATTCGCAATGCCTTACTTTCTAATAAAAGTGTAGAAAATAGAGGTGATAATGGAATAATGCATTGCCTGGAAGTACATATACGAATATATATCATTCATGTTAGAAGTTAAAATAACACATTAAAATACACAAACACGAACTAAAATAGAGTCAAAGGGATAAAAGCGCAGTTAACACACGTACACGAAGACAAAGGACATTATTACATGCGATAAAAAAGACCACTATCCCTCATAAAACGGATGACGTGATTTGCTGACAGCTCGTCATCTCGCAGGATGAGGGAGATGGTACTCGGGAGTGTTAGCCTACGGCGCAGATCTACCAGGTCCACGCACTCTGTAAGGATGTGCACCACGGTAAGATGATCGCCGCAAGTACACACGGGAGGGGGTTCGCCATTCAATAAATGTGCGTTAGTATACCGTGGCCAATCCGAAGACGACATAATACCACAGCTTCCCTCCGAGCCTCCATATCTTCGCTGTACCTTTTATCGCTCTCAGCTTATTGGGAATTGGAGGATGCATGTTAAAGATCGCTGGTTACATTCGGTATTGACTCGACAAAAACTGACTAAAAACTCCGCAATAAGTCACCCAGAAAAGTTCTGGTCTCCCCGGTAAAACGGAACGACGAAAGAGAGGCAGGCAGCCTAAATAGTTACAATTAAAATGCCTTCATACAGTATTTGATGCTACACTGTTATTATTGTTCTCGATTTACTCTTTACCGGTTGGTTTAATACTTATGATAATTAATTAGGGTTTTGAATATTTTGTATCGCTTTAGATTTCCTTGGACTTCGAACTGTAAAAAATTAGCTGTACTGAGAAATAAAGGCAAGCCCCACGTTATTTACTATGTCAACGTTTAATTTAAAAAGTATTGTTATAAGTGATGATTAAGAAAGACCGACTAGCATCGCTTCCGTTCTCCTTCATTCCAATACCAACTATTATTATAGACAGGATATTATTCTGTACCATAGTACTTTCTCTCGCATCCCATCCATTGACCGGCTGCACTCTTCATAGTGTATTAGATCAACTTACGTGAACATGGCAGCCAAGGCTTTCATGACCAGCTTCACGATCAATACAGGGTGATTGAAAACAAAATCGACAACGCTTAGTATGTTGTGCGAGAGGAAAAACTGAATTTTTCAAGAGGGAACTCGTATCCGGAAACGCATGGTTTGAGCGCTGTTTGACAAGCCCTCTGATATGAAGAAGAGAGGGCGTTCCACATTTTGGCATGAAACCATCAACCCAACAAGAGCATCATAACGTGCATTAAATAAGAAAAGTGGTTCGAATCATCGACCTCGTACTTGATTACAGCGCCCATACATACTGTGCATTATTTAACAACGTGCACTATTGAACAAGTGCGCAACCTCTGCACCGCCGATGTAGGCTGTGTAATCAAATATGACGTCGACAATTCGAACCACCCCTCGTAATTTAATGCACGTTATGCTGCTCTTGTTGGGTTGGTGGTTTACTTTCAAAATGTAGAACGCACACTCATCCCCATATTCGAGGCGTTGCCAGACTTCCGACGCCCCACAGCGTCCAAATCATACATTTCTGGTCATGGGTTCGCTCTTAAAAAAATCATTAGTTTGCTGTCCCGCACAACATACTAAGCTGTTGTCAGTGTTGTCAGCCTATATTACAGACATTTTTAGGGCTATAATGTGTATTGTTAAGCCAAATAGTTTTAGTGTTACTTTTACCATATAGCACAATGCTAACACATGTGTTCATGTGTTTGGCTGTAGTTCACTATGACGAGCTGCAAGATAAACCTGTGAATCAGCTACGCCTACCTATATTTTGTTCCGCAGCCCAGCAAACAAGTGAGATCGTAGTGAGGTCGACATTTCTCTATTGCTTATCCACAGGAAGGCAAGAGAGAATTCATTACAGGCACTGTGTATCAGGAAAGGTATTCGGACAGGCAACGTCCGACTGCAAAGACTTTTCTCAGTGTTCAAGGATGTTTATGAACAGGCGTACTTCAGACGATACCACCTGTCTGAGAAAAGATCGTAACGCCTGGTCAGAAAGAAGCTGTTCTGGACACAGCTCGCAGTAACCGACACACGAGTACACAACAGGTGATCATCCACCAGGCTTCCGAACTAAAAATACCGCATGTGCATAAATATCGCTCCTACCATCGACAGTAAAACCAGTAGCTTTACGAGCGGGATTTCGAAGCTCGAATGAATTTCTACTAGCCGCTGTTAGAAGATATGGAAAATGAGGCAGCATTCCTATCGAAAATCCTGTTCTCGGATGAATCACGATTCCACAATAATGATAGCGTCAACTGCCACAACATGCTCTATTTGGAGTACTGACAATCCCCACTGGGTGCGACAGGTAGCCTATTAAGTGCAATGAGGAGTGAATCTTGGGTGATCGGCTTAATGGACCGTATTCCTGTGAGGGCCATTTAACAGACACACACTTGCTGCACTGTCTACGCCATGAACTGCCACTTCTGCTCGAGGATGTGCCACTTGAAAGAGCCTTCGACAACTCATCACCGAGACCTCCAGATTAATAATTCCCCCACCCCCACCCCCACTACCAATTCCATCTTCGTCCGGCCCTGGCGACATATCGGCCCTTCTTCGGGCCACACACACTCTCATACACTGAAAAAATGTGCATAAATGTTTATACAGTATTTCACATACATTAAAGAACGGCGCATCGTAGCGTTTGACTTGTTCATACCATCTACGCTACATGCACCGCGGCATACTACGTGCAGATTACAGCTCATGCGGTAGTTTTAATACGGTCGCCATGTCCACTTTTTGTTTCACAGACGTTTCATTTACATACCAGCTCATTTAAAGAGCGCACTCCATTATCTAATAATATTATGGCATAACAGCTTCCTATTTTTGTGTATAAAAATATATCCGTTTTACAGTGTTTACTGTATGTACCGGAAGGACGGATGTTTTCAGGGCGTATATAAAACTGCTCTTTGCATAAAACAGTACTAAAAGGTGCAGCTGATTCACCTGGTATAAATATATAAAGTACTACTTTTCTTCGAAATTCAAACACTCAAGTTCCGTTGTGGCATTAATATAAGGACACGAGATAGTGCTTCATATCGCAAGAACGATTTCAAGAATAGGACGGGGCACATTAACCCCGGTCTTATATTCAGTTCAAGAGTTTATATTTGAGGATCTCTTTATGTATATATGCGACCGTCCGCTTTTCGCGGCGATACTGAGAAAAGGATAACGTTTTAACCGCTGAAATAAGATATTTACAAGAAAAATACAATGAGCCTTTCATAATCACGATTTTGTATTTCTTTAAAGCGAAGTAATTATGTCATATTCGCCATGCTGACGAGCACAGCTTGAAAACGAGACAATTTTGGAAGGGTGAAATTGGTACGAGAAAACTACAATAATTACCACCATATTTGAAGTGTTTAGTGATATTTTGACACTGGATGCTTCGTTGCATGTATTCCCATGGTAGAGATATCTCGGGAGATGTGGAATGAAAAATGGGCGGAATAGGAGGGTCTGTCTCTTGGCCCGTCAGGTCACCGGAGAGAGAGAGAGAGAGAGAGAGAGAGAGAGAGAGAGAGAGAGAGAGAGAGAGAGAGAGCGTATTCTTTTTTTATTGGGGAAATAAGTAGAAATATACACAATATACCACATGAATTGTCCGCCTCTGTAGCGTAGCGGTTAGCACTATTAGCTGCAACGAGCTGGAATAACATAGATGAACGGTATGCCCGATATCAGCGGTCCTTGCGGAAGCAAGTTCATGAAGGGTAGCCATGTTTTGAGTTGTCGAAAGACAGAGTTGGAGCGAGAATATGATCAGGTGCCAGGAAGTTTGTGCGTGCCGATTGAATATCGTAAGTTTTATTAAGTGAAAACTTAGATTATCGCCTTCAAGAATGCCACCCGTATGCTCAAGCGTACGGCTGCACGAATCAGAGTGATTCATAATGGTGATTCATAATGTTCCCGTTTTTCGACTTATGATAAGTGATGATTTCTTGATACCTATTTATCTTTTGCCCTTGAGAATTTCTGTTGCCAGCTGTTGGTGGTGGTGTATGATTCATTGAAGTTTGTATCAGGTTCTTTTTTTTCTATAGTGGTCCTGAAGACTATGTGTAGCTCTCTGTGTCTTGTGCTTGGGCACTGGTACACCAATCATGGTAAATATTGTATTTTACTACTGTTTGTGAAATTTATGAAGTGTTTATCGCAGATGTCAGTAACATTAATATTCAAAATGAGGCTACACATCATAATGGACAACTTTCAAGGTTACCTTTCAGCTAGTAATCCCAGCATGATATGGTAATGGGAAAAATTATATGTCCCCTACATTACAGTAAATAATTATATACAATTTCATTGCTAGTCATGGCGATGCAATACATTTAAAAGTATGTTCAGAATGAAGTAGTAATCTATCGTAGGACCCTTTCGTTTTAAGGATTTCCGCCATAAATACTCAATGTCCGGCTCCATGCTTAAATGGTCAGCGTGCTGGTCTTTGGTCACAGGGGTCACGGGTTCAATTTCCGGCAGGGTCAGTAATTCTAAGCATAACTGGTTAATTCCGCTGACACGGAGGCTGGGTATATGTGTCATTATTTCATCCTCATTACGACGCGCAGGTCGCCTACAGGGGACAAATAAAAAGACCTGAATCAGGCGAGCCGAACCTTTCCTCGGACAATCCCGACACTAAAAGCCATACGTCATTTCATAAATACTCATTTATGTCCCCGGTTTACGCTCAACAGCCATGCAGGATAACGCTCTTGTTCAGTTTTCGTGGCCTGTTCGTATGTCACTGTATGACGATTCTTCTTATATCCTTTTCGAACTACCCTACAATCAACCGATCGTGATGATAGTCTCGCGCCGCAATATGGATGAAGTTCTGCTAATTACACTATTATGGTTATTAATGCTCTAATTATTCGGCCCACTGCTTTAATTTTATACCAATGATTCTATAATGCGTATTTTCAAGATTTTTCGTCATTCCAGAGCCACACCCCCTTGTTTATGTGACCACTGAAAACATCGCGGACGTTCGATCAATTAACTTCAGCCAGGCAGCGCTTCCGCCTCTCTGTTATTCTAGCTCGTTGATTAGCTGCCGTGCTCGCAGCCCGAGAAATCCGGGTTCGATTCCCGGTACTACCACATATTTAACACATTCATTCCCTTATCCAACCATGGTCAAATACGTCAGTCGGATTTGAATTCGCGCCAAATGTACGTTATATGCGACAGTATATCAGTTTCCCGCTAAACAGCGGTCAGATGAACAGCTTGGGGTAATTTTCCGCATTGTGGAGTGTGTGATCCAAAATTAACACGAGCCGGTCCCGAGGTCTCTGGAGTGCACGATAGCAATTCAAGTAGAGCCGAGAGATAAAACGAACAGTCATGCCAAGTAAAAAAGTCATACTATATCATCTTGTGAAGGTATGGACATATTTTCAGATTTATAGAGTTTATAGTGTAAGGAATGGTGTCCGGCCCCGCGGTGTAGGGGGCAACGCGTCCGCCTGTCACCCTGCGGCCCCGGGTTCAATTCCCGGCCGGGTCAGGGGATTTTAATTGTAAATGATGAATAGGCCTGGGCACTGGGTGTCTGTGACGTCCTTAACGTTCTTTTCCTCACATTCAACACTGTATACTTCTGCCATTTACAAAATACACGCAGGTTTCTCACATATGGTGCAAGTACGGGAAAAAGATCTTTGTACGTCGACACCCCAAACAAATAGCATTTAAAAAATTAAGGAATGGTGCTAATTTAAAGCCGTGTGTTACATGTCATCTAGCGAGTCAGGGTGGCCTAAAATCGCTGGGCTGCATGCTTAAACGTGTTAAGATCGGTAGAAGGGTTGGTATTCGGTTAGAAAAAGTACATGCAGCTCACCTCAGCTGAGGGAGTGCTGAAAAGAGCGGTACCACTTCGACGAATACGAAGACAAGAGTTTTCATATGTTGCAATAGCTTCAATTGAACCCAAATCGAGGTTACGCGTCCTTAACTGTTTACTTTCGATGACAAAGAGAGATCTCTCAATTACTCTGTACGTTAGAATAAAAGGTCTTAACCCTTTTGGGGTAGGGAACGAAACCAAGTATTTCACTGTAAACGAGGAGATTGGGCTTACCAAACACTAAAGAAGGCCTGTCGGCTGCTTCCCTCGGACACGTACGTTCCGCCATCGTATTTTTTTTTTAGCGCCGGGAGTGTCCGAGGATATTTTCGGCTCGCCTAGTGCAAGGCTTTCTATTTGACACCCTTGAGCAACCTGCGCGTCCGAATGTAGGATGATGGTGATGATGTAGAGAGAATGGGAGATCTCACAAAAATATATTAGCTCAAATTAGAGATACCACACAATTACAAAATAAATCTGAATACTGCCATTTGACACGCTGGTCTTCTAACCACTTCCGTATTTCTGTTGCCTCTGAAGGTATTCCAAATTAACTCATAATCAATACTCACCAGAAAGCTTAAAACATGAACTGGTACCTTTTGTTTCTCACAGATCAAATCTAGCGTGCACAACATAAGTCCTTTACACGAAATGAAATCCGTAACATGCGGAGGTTCGAAATACCGGTAGTTCGTGGGATGGCACAATATTAATCAGTAATATGTCCGGTCACTATGAGAGTATATATATTCCTATTGAAAAGAAACATTTGCCCGGGATTCCGGGTGACGATGAAAGACCTGAAGGAAAAACACATTCATGGGAAAGTGCAATGTTAGCAGATCCGTTTTCTCTTATACGTAGACAACGGCATGGCCATGTTTAAGCAACAATGCTCCAGATCAGAATACGGATGGGCATGTCGCGGACTGCTGGCTTGAGGAAGGGCAGTAAGGAACTCGTCACCCCACCACAACTATCTGGCAACGACCAAATCTGAATAAGGCAGTGGGTTATATGTCCCATGTAATAAACATTTTCACACGAACCTCATATGAGAAGACTCCTTAATTACAAAATACACTATTGAAAAGGCTGTTCTAATTAATGAAGCTATGTTTAGTAGGCCTACACGTAGGTACATTGACAAGGCAGGAAAATGTATAATTCGTTTTAGATGTGTAAATAACTGTACGCTATTGCATAATGTATGTTAGGGCTGAGAAAATAATATGTGGTTCAGTGCTTTCCAAGCCTTTCCCATGGCAACTTTGTTGTCGCTGTTGTCAATTTGTTCACCGCAACCTTTACAGTACTCAGAGTAGCATAAAACAACGTCGTAATGTAATATTTATATTTTATATGATCTAAAAGAGACATTTACATACCATTTTAATAAAAGGAAATGAAACACATACTTTTATCCTTAGTTTTAGTCGTTTTAAGAAGCTCACATGTCGTTGGCGAGTCTTATTAACTTCTTTTATGTTTGGGCGAATATGGGATAAATTCACTCGCATTTCCTCAACCAGCATTTCTAAACTGCCACGCTGACTGATTTGATATTGGTCATCACAGAAAATCCTGCTTCGTAAAAATGTGTGGCCGAAAACTAGAACAAAACCAGAGCCGTTTAGTTAGACGGGGAAAATCATCTTGATGAGAAATCCAAAATAAGACCAAATCTTCCCCTCCGTGTTTCAACTTCCAAGTTCCTATCATTTTAAGTTCTGCCAATTCTTCTTCTACCAAGGAAAGTCCACAAACTTTCGATGAAACAACTGCTCTCTTTCACTGTCCGGGTCCAAGAAATACTTCGCGGAACTTCATAAACATTCAGGCGACAACCAATGCATGCAATTAAACTTTAGTGTACCTTCGCGCAAACCCTACAATGAAATGACACAAAATAAAACAGATCATATAGCCTTTAGCCACACAAAGTAGCATAGGGAACTGATAAGAATGAATCCATTGTTTCATAAACTGATTTAACAACAATTCTTTATACTAGAAAAGATTAACAATATTCCAGAAACAGTCACAAAACACACCAAAAGGAAAATAAATAGTACATCCTACGACAAGAATATGAAGACCGAGCAAATATTTACACGGTGCGATCCATGTGGCTGTTAGTTTGTATTCGGGTCGAACCCCATCACCACAAATCCTGAAGATGGTTTTCCATGGTTTCTCCCATTTTCACACCAGGTTGTGTCTTATGGCCAAGGCCGGTTCCTTGCCATTCCTAGTCTTTTCTCACACTAATGGCGCCAGTAGTACACCCTTAAACTGGTTGTCTTAGTAGTGTGGGAGTACCGGAGCATAGCTCTGAAATGGGTTCTTTAATGCACCGTTAAATCTACTGGCACGGCCTTCCCGCAATTAAACATAGTAAATACCAACCGTCTGCACATGTCCAGAATATGCAAACTTCGAACCAATAGCTCTACACAGCCGACCAATGATGTGTGTGGGCGCCCTGGAATTGGTACAGGCCTATATAATTTTGAGCCGAAAAACGCTGTTGTCAAATTGTTCACCGCGACCTTTGCAGTACTCTTGTCGAAGTAGCATAAAATAGCATCGTAAGGAGCATTACATTATTTAATTTCTCATTTCCACGTAGCCTGTCCCCTGAGCACAGCTACACAAGTGTTTACTGGAAGGAGCAATCCAGAGGGTTCCTGAACAAGATTAAGAATTAACCTTCCACAGCCAATTGCGGATCAACATACCCTCAATTTCTGCAATATGACTATGTTTCTCGAGTTCTCAAGGCCTGCATTAATTTGTATTTAAGGCTCTCAGATTTTTTAATCAAAATAATTTTCTATACTTATCGAGCATGTGATTGCTTTTTAAAAAATGCTATTTGATCAAGGCGTCGACCTAAAAAGGTCTTTTGTCCCTACTTGCACCACATGTGAGGAACCTGCGTATATTTTGTAAATGGCGGAAGTGTCAAGTGTGAGGAAAGGAACGTTAAGGACGGCACAAACACCCAGTCCCCAGGCCCCGGATATTAATCATTTACAACTAATAACCCCTGACCCGGCCGGGAATCGAACCGGGGTCGCCGGGTGACAGGCGGATACGTTGCCCCCTACAGCGCGGGGCCGGAGTGGTGACTGCTTAAGCTACATTGTTTGAGAAACTTCAGTATTCGCAGTCCAACAAACTACAACGCATACTTTCAAGTGTTGAAGGTAAGCCCTTTATTCGAGCTTAATTATTGCAACCAGACACTTGAGGTTTTTTAAGACTAGCGCCACATTAATAGCATATGGTACAATGAGGTATTACATTTTGAGTCACTATCTAATTTTGCTCCCAGACGCGTTACCAGAACATTTATCTCGATGAACATTAGAAGTAAGCAATAAAATTTCGCGAGAAATCCGAGGCGTATGGTAGTAGTACAACGACCCTGCAAGTCCTCACTACATAGCATCGCTGTTGACTGACCTTGAGAACCAGGCAACATTACTTCTAGTGTCAAGGTTCGAAACATTAAATTACAACGCCGTTACAGACTTACATGGCATGTAAAATACATTGTACAGTATAAGACTACAGCTTTGTGGATAGAACTGCGCAGGTGCTGCGGAGGGGGATTTCAACCAAGCACAAGTGTAATGAACTCGCGAAAGCAATTCAATGTAAAATACTGAATAATTTTTTATAACAGATATTAAAACACCACCACTTGGATTATGATAGGAAGAGTAATAAAATTAAATATATAAATCACGTTTCAATAAATGCCTAAGGAAGGAAGCCTTATTCTGTAATGAATGTTATATCCCGTCTTATCGGATATACCTATAGGCTATTCGGTCACGGATATATGTCAATGTTTGAGTAACTTCTAAACATTATACAAATTGTGTTCCATAATAGTTATTTTAACATCTACCTCATGATAAACTCAGTATTTGTGCTTTATATCCTCATGGTCGATATTTAAAAAATATATATTGAATTATAAATGACTACTGATTAAACTAATGCTTCAGATTTTCAACACTTAAAGAAACAAGGCTACTTGATATTTCCAATATTATTCAATAAACAACCAAAAGGGTATCTCTTCTCTTTATTAGCTCAGATACTCGGTACACGAACCAACATTCGATGGGTCACCTTGGGACTCACGAAAGGGAAACACTAAATTGGCTGAGTCAGCAAGCAGGATGGGATTGGATGTGTTTGGAATTAATTACTTTCAGGTAAAGAAGGAAAACGAAAATGAGGCAGAAGTTTACAGGGTGGTGTTCATGGATGCAAAAAGAGGTAGGACAGAATTGAAGAATTGTTTATAAGGAAAACCATACCAAGTAACAGTGTCTATTGGAAATGCCTATGACGAGTCTTGTGGGTAAATTTTACGACTGCCGGGCCGAGTGACTCAGGCGAAAGTGCTGGCATTCTGAGCCCAAGTCGGCGGGTTGGATCCAGACTCAGCCAAGTGGTATTTCAAAGTGTTCAAACACGTCAACCTCGTGTCAGTAGATTTACTGGCGGGTAAAATAACGCCTGCGGGAAAATGTTCGAGCATATCGAAGTCTTCGAAAACCGTAAAACCTGAAACTCTGTGACCTAAAATAAATAAATAAATAAATAAATAAATAAATAAATAAATAAATAAATGATAGACTTATGTCTTTAAGCGTTCAGTCTGTAGGTCTCTGTAAATAATCAATATTTAAAAAATATGATCGCGGGAATTAGGACCAATATTGTTTCAGAGTATTCACCATGTAAATGACGAGAGATTTGGTCAATACGGCACGCAACAACGCAGTAGTGGGAGTCAGTGAAGACAGTGTAGTGTTCATGTATGATTTCAATGCATGGATTAGAAACAGAAGGTCAAGCGTGCGAAGACACACATGGTCGAAAAAGTAGGAAACGCTAACTCTTATTTCTGTGCTGATATGAAATTAGTTGCTGCGAATTCATTCGCCACTGCACATGAGAGGGTACGGCTACCTAATCGATAAGAGATGATAAAATTACTAACTTTTGATTCGGAAAATTTGTAAGGAAGATGTGGACGATGCCAATCGCAATATGATCTGCAGCGAAATGAGTGTTTCTTCTTCTTCTTCTTCTTCTTCTGGTTAAGCCTTGTCGCCGCAGCTATAAATGTCTATCTTGAGCCAGTCTTTTCAACTCCGTGTAGGTCTTGCAGTTCATCCTCAGCAGCAGGTTTTTGAAATAAGACACTCCGGGTCTTCCTCTTTTCAGGCAATTCGTCCTTCAGTTATGTTACAAAGGAACTCCTCATGCCGCAGAATGTGACCAATAAATTTTATTTTCCGTTTTTCAATTTCAGTTAACAGACTCAGTCTTTCTCTTATCTAAGGTTAAGTATTGCTCTTCATTTCAGTTCAACTTTTCCTCTGCGTTCTCCTCCAGATCTACATTTCAACTGCCTCTAGTATTTTCTTTTCCTGCTCTCCTAATATCCAGCTTTCGCAAATGTACAGAAGCACGCTCCATACAAACATTTTTGCAATGGCTTTCCGCGTTTGAATATCTATATGTTCGCTGGCCACTTTGCGTGTTCCATGTATGCTGGATGAATTTCATATTTTTCTTTAGCTTAATGTCACACCCGACTACTATAAGATTGTAGTCGCTGTACACATCAGTTCCTGGATAGCTGTGACTGGATTTAATATAGTTTTAATATCACTGACTAATACGTGATCAATCTAATGCCGTGCATTATCTCCAGGTGTTTTCCATGTTTATCTTCTTCGGACAGGTGCTGCAAAGAATGTGTTTGTTAAAACCATGTCATGCATTACGATTTTGATTTCTTCTAGTTTCCCCATTCTTAAAAACGTTTTCACATTCCAAGTCCTTATATTGAACTTATTACGCACTTTCCTGCAAGGATTTCGTTGAATGACGACCTGAGAGGCCTTGCAGCCATCCCCTCTCCCGCCGGATCTTTGGTTCCAAAGCCCATGATCAGTATTTCCAGTTTCGCTCAAGCGTCTATCTATGACTGCTCTTCTTGGGAATTTGTGCCCGTGCAATGGGTTCTCGTTACCTTCTGCACATTAGGTTAATAGCCGCCCCTAACCTGGGGAACAGACGCTGCCCACAAGCCGCCCACTATCGGTCTATGTAGCCTATACTATAAAGTTATAAATTCCAGTGACATTTCTTCCACTGAAGGTTCAACGCCCTACTAAGAGGACTCCTCTGCACAAAGCCGCTGGTCCCCTCAAATGGGTGAGTTATTTCGCGCTTAAGGATAAGGAACTGTATACAAGTAGGCTACACAAGCATGAACGATGAAAAGTCCCTAAGAATAAATCAGAAATGATTTCGAACAAGATATGCTGTGGATAGCGAGTAGTACGCAGAAGGAAGGAGCATAGCCAAACAAATAGTTGTAAAATTCAAAAAGAAAATAGTAGCAGGAATAAATCGGCAAATGTCAAATCTGCCTGTAGGTAGCTAAATGTACTGCCCCTAGCAGGAGAGCCATGTATGACGACGACTTGAAAATGTGCTACGATACCACAAATTTCCCACAATCAGAAGCCGCCTTGGAACGCAGTGGATATGAAGCGAATTAAGAGCAGAAATAAGAAAACAAGTTTCATTTCCTTGTATGTTTTGTCACGTGGCTATCTCTAATACGATGTAGTAGGATGCCTCTAAATAAAATCATTTGAATTTTCTTAATAACTTTCGTGAAACTTTTATATTTTAAGCTCCTAAACACAATACAAAAAGTATTTTTTTACAATTGGCTTTACGCGCACCGACACATATAGGTCTTATGGCGACGATAAGATAGGAAAGGCCTAGGAATAGGAAGGAAGCGGCCGTGGCCTTAATTTAGGTACAGCCCCAGCATTTGCCTGGTGTGAAAATGGGAAACCACAGAAAACCATCTTCAGGGCTGCCTACAGTGGGGATCGAACCCACTATCTCCGGGATACAAGCCCACAGCTGCGCGCCCCTAACCCCACGGCCAACTCGCCCGGTATATAAATAATATTTAAAAAACTAGTCTAATCCATACAATGTACAAGCTACATAAGGAGCCTTCTTAATATCACAAATGAATGGATGAAAACCATAACGATATAAGTAGCATTTTGATAATTCAGAGAAAAAGGCATTTAAATATCTTAACACTCATACAAAGCATGATATTTGTAGTTATACCACCCATCACTAGAGCGCAGAATATTACCGCTATCACTTATATCTCTTTGCTGGTGAAAGGATACATCCTCCCGTAGTTACATCCTGCACTTAACTAATTTTTTTAATGACACTTACACCGTTATGGTTTTCATCCATTCAAATTACCTGAAACTGATCTTATTCTATTTCTCAGTTAAGAAAAAAATTGTTTTAGCAATCTCCTCCAGGTTTGTCATTACATGGCTAAATAATGTGCCCGGTGACAATATTACTTAACGATAATCCACACACGACCTATATCAGAATAACAAAATTCAACTCACGAATTTGTATCCGCATGCTCTTAGTATACATGCCTTTACTGGGCGAACTACTCCCACCCAGAGCTTGAAAACTTGCTACGGTACCACAAATTTCGCAATTTTGTTTGCAATTTGTTTTACGTCACACCGACACAGATAGGTCTTATGGTGACGATGGGATAGGAAAGGGCTAGGAGTGGGAAGGAAGCGGTCGTGGCCATAATTAAGGTACAGCCCCAGCGTTTGCCTGGTGTGAAAATGGGAAACCACGGAAAACCATTTTCAGGGCTGCCGACAGGGGGGCTCGAACCCACTATCTCCCCGATGCAAGCTCACAGCTGCGCGCCTTTTAACCGCACGACAAACTCGCCCGGTCAATTTTGCATTTACCGCTCAGAAAATCTTCCTTCGAAGACAATGGACAAGGACATAGTTCAGAGTAGCATAGACATAGTAGAGTACACATTTATTTCTATACTTGGTCACGTGACATTCTTTAATACACCAGGATGCCTCTAAATCGTATCATATATGCAGAAATTATATAGCTTTCCTACTAAGCACAACTGTGTTGCTTTTTACTTTTAGTTAAGAGCGAGTAAGCACATTCGTTATTTCAAGTTACTTAAACTTCCAAGATCATACGCAACGGAACCAACGTTCTCTTAACGATATCCTTATTGACCGGCCGATATTCAGCATTGGTGAGAATCTAGCGACGTTGTCAACGAGCTAGCACCGCACAGCTAAAACTTACGGAGCACGCTGACGAGTTTAATCAATTGACAAAGGTCAGCGGTGCTGAAGAGTGCAACTGTGCAAATTTACTTTTTCGATACAAAGGCAAACTGAAAGAGAATGCAGAATGTCCAATATATAATATTATACCCTCTCCTGATCAGAGCGCACAGGTTTATATAGGCACCAGTAATCTTTCCCGACAGACACAGCTGGGGCATCTGAGCTTGCGCATGAAACTTCTCTGTCCCCTTTGATTTCCTCTGGAAATTGCGCATCGGAGATTTTCTGTCTGCTGTTACGAGATACGATGTGTTTGTAATTTTACAAATTAAATCAAGTGAAGTCGATATTGTGGTGGATTATGTAGAATGCATTCAAATATGCCTGAAATGGCTACGCTCTGAATCTACGTAAGGTTTAACCGAAGGAAGTGAAAATTTGTCCACTTCAGCGATTTGAATAAAACAGAGGTCCTGGAGTGCAATTAATTCCTTCTCCCATATGGACAGTCATAAATATGTGCTTCACGCAGAACAATAGTTGCTGATCGTTTCACACACACCTTGAATGTCAACTTTAAAATTATTCGCACATCACTACATACATTTGCTATGCAATTTCTAGACATATAAAACGAGATTTATGTTTACTCCAAACAGTGCTCTGCAATTTAATGGAATTCAAAAGTTAAGAACTATAAAGAATATAATTCCAGAATATCTCGTTTGCAGTCTGTAAAATAAGTTGCGCACTTCAATGGTAAATAAGCGACAATATATTTCATTAACTGAGATGTCAGTTAATAGATAAATCTGTGGCACAAATTATGAACTAGCTTTCAATACTACCATTACATGCATTGAACTACAGCATATTAACATCTGTTATAAATTATCGCTTGCAAATAACGGGTACATTAATGCAACTAGGAACTTGGAGCAAGAACGTACAATTTGTTTGTAAGATCTAGGCATAGAAATGAAGGATCAAGTTATGTCCAAAAGTAGTCATCTTCCCAATGTAAGGAAGGTCCGACATATACTACGAGACAGAGAAGTTCAGTCATGGACGAAGTTGCCGCACAAAGGAAAGGGCGTTGGACTCTTCCATGAATACACGCCAGGGAACAAATGGATAAGAGATCACCGAGGCTTATCCTGTGCGGAATGGAGAGAGGCCATCAAGATGACAGCGAATGTGCGCGCCGTTCGCTCCGTGCCGGGAAGGTCCCAGGACAACACCCTCTGTCGGCGTTGCCACAGAGGGCAAGAAACTCTTGCCCATGTCCTGGGAGCCTGTCCTCACGAGGAGGTATTGAGAAATTCCCGCCATCATTCAATACGACACATGATTGCGACTTCGCTGAGGGATCACGGTTTCACGGTGCACGAAGAGGTCTCTGGCCTAGCTACCGACGGGAGTAACAGGCGTATTGACATGATAGCCTTTCAACCAGCTAGCAAGCAAGGACTAACCTTAGATCCCACAATACGCTTCGAGTCGCACGTTGGCCAGGCCGAAGAGGTGGACGCCGAAAAGAAGTCAATTTACCAGCCAACCGTAAACTACTATAAAGATAAATATCATCTAGACAATATTTCCGTCCATGGACTCATGATCGGAGCTCGAGGCACAATCCCTAAATTTCTTGAACAGCTATGGGATTCTCTCGGTCTCAACCGGACAGGACTTCACGACATCGCTATAGCCGCAATACGAGGTTCAGTGACCATACTCCGCAATCATCTGTATAACATTTGAAGAACCATACATCATGCCATATCCCAAATTCATTGCAAATTTATTCCTGAGCCTTGTGGTGGTTATTTCTATCTGGCATACTAGCAAATTCAACAGTAACTTAGAAGGCAAAATACCGTGTAGTCGACATACTTTGTCCTTGTGGCAGCCTCCGCATGGGGGAAGTTGTATTAATAATAACAAAACGTTAAATGTTAGGATATCAGTACCATAAATGAAAATCATTGAAAATTCAATGTAACTGCAAAAAGATCTGCCATTTACTCATGAAGAAAGAGGGCCCCAGGGCATGATATCAAAGTCAATAGGAAAGGAACGCAAGGCCATTTCTCAAACCTAACAGTCGTCAGTGGACTGCTTATCACTCGCAGTGCACAGTGAGGCAGGTTACCGAGCGGAGCGGCTGAGCGTTTTAATGCGCTGGGGCTATTGAGTCAAGCTCTGCATTCGGGAGACGCACGGGTTCGAACTCCACCGCCAGCTGTCCTGAGAATGGTTTTCTGTGGTTTCCCCATTTTCACTTCCAGGCAAATACCGGGACAGTTCCTATTCCTATTCATAGGCCACAGCTGATTCCTTCCACCTCGTTACCGAATTTCACTTATTTTTAACTCCTCAGCTGACGTTGGCGTCATGAAGGGCATCCGGTCGTAGAAAGGCATGTCATAAAATTTCATCTCACTTCATCCCCGACCCCGTATCTGAAAAATGAAGTAAGAGATACACAGTGAGATGGTTAGTAACATTTGTGATCTCTTTCAATAGTTCTGCTTCGTATTAAATCATTTACAAACAAGCTACAGTTTTACATCCGTTCCAAACACCTTAGGGACAGATAGACTTGTAACACCCTTCGTTATTGCGTTATTTGCAGTAGTGTGACTTATTACTTAGATCTAAGATTGGGATAGGTTGCCGGCCTATCCTTGAATTCAAATTGGAAATGTACACTCAGAACATCTGCTGTTAGCGATGGTAACCGAACTCGAATCTTCGAGTAATGTAGTCTCCCAGGTGAGGACGTTTTGACGTTTGTCGCGCCATTGGATAACATTCGCGGGGAGCTGAGAGTACATTACCAGCTAGATTATTTAATTAGCCGCCTAATGACAAACCAGAGGGAGATTACCAAAACATGCTTTTTTAAACTGAGGAACAGAATGAACAACAAGAAAGTGCAATTAAAAAATGAAGAGAATGCGTAATAAGGAAAGAGAAGAGAAACAGAATGAACAAGAAGGTGCAATTTAAAAATGAAGAGAATATGCAATAAGGAAAGAGAAGAGTTGTAGAAAGACCTACTAACCTCCTGATGAGGTTGACTGGCTGCGTTGCCTAGAGGAAGTGGATCTCGCCTTCTATGGTTGGTATCGTAATAATAAGATAGGGCTCCTAAACAGAAGTTCAAATATATTTCTAGAATAACTCCAATAAATAATAATAATAATAATAATAATAATAATAATAATAATAATAATAATAATATGGGCTTTACGTCCCACTAATTATTCTTAAGGTTATCGGAGACATCGGAGTTCTTTTACGTGCCAGTAAATCTACCGACACGAGGCTGACGTATTTCAACACCTTCAAATACCACCGGACTGAGCCAGGATCGAACCTGTCAAGTTCGGGTCAAAAGGCCAGTGCCTCAACCGTCTGACCCACTCAGCCCGGCACTCCAATAAATATATTTGGGAGCTATTACCTGGTTATGTTAACACGCATAACTACAGTCCTACACGAATCTCGTTTATGCACTACTAAATTTCGCTCAAAAACTATATACGTTCATTGCAGGTACACTTTTCTCAGAAACAACTGAACATACAGATATGTTTGTTGTGGGTATCCACAGGGTTAGTTATCTACTTGGAAGTCAATTATATTTTGATACTTATAATTAAGTCTAGCAAAATTTTAAATACAAAGGAACATACAATACCTTGCGCTCCAACTTCTTCTGTGCAACTATTCATGTGCAAGAATGCACTGATCTTTCTCATGTCTTAAGACACCGTAAATGTACAATCTAACTCATTTTCGAAATGTGGTCATAGAACAACAATTACATTTAGTTACTGACCAGCTTTAGAACAACTGAAAAGGGAGAAAATAATGCCTGTAATGGATAGGGACAGCCAATAATTGTATGTAGGAGTGAGTTGAAGACCAGGAATGCCGTCTGTTGTTTGACCTAAATTCTCCCTACTCATACCGACGACTGTGATATATCAATTTACGAGCCTTTTGCATTTTAAATTTATGACAAATTCTTCCGGCGGTTTTATTCATTCAATTAACAACCCTATAAAATTCTGAAATGATACTGTGAGTAGATGTACGAAATGTATTGCTGGATTTCTTATATTGAACGGAATCCATTGACCTGCTGTCCTACACCTAGTGCACTCGTTACAAAATACGTGTAGAAGATGACATAAAAGAAGTCGAAAAGGAAAGTTTTCAATATTTGTAAGATATCTTCCCCTAGCAAGAGAGCCATCTATGATTACAGACGGGTGTATCAACACCAACTTTGCTTGGAATGATTTGAAAATATGCTACGATGACTAAAGCAGTGGATTTAATTCGGGTGTGAAAATATGAAACCACGGAAAACCATCTTCAGGGTTACCGACAGTGGATTTCGAACGCACTATCTCCCGAATGCAAGCTCGCAGCTACCCCCCTCCGTCGCCCTTTTTGGGAACTTATTTTATACACATTTAGATTCTTACTAATGGTAATTTAATTTGAACATATGAGGATCATTTAAACTAAAAACTGAAGATCGTAGCAATTATTTTCTGCGGTGAAATTAGAGGGAGTTCTTAAATTCGTCTTCAAATATCTTCATCCTCCACGTTGATTCGGTGATCGGAATTGTTAAGTGAACTTATTAGGACACAATAAGGCTAACATAACACTAAATATGAACATTAGCGCATAAGGTTGATCTCTCTATTTTGTAACCTTGATCAACTGGGACATATTAAGATTTCTGTGTTTAAGCACCTGCAACACGAAATTTACACTCCCTCTCTCAACTATAGGCCTAAGCCATTCGTGGCAATGGAATCTGCGACACTGAAAATCCTAAAACTGTCATTTGACTATCTTACCCTCGGTAATATCAGTGGGAAATTTATTCCCAACCGTATTCCTGTTTAACCTTCAACCATTTATGTCCGGTCGACTCCGGCCACTTACTATGTGGTAGTGCCGGGATGTGTAGCTCAGGCGGTAGAGTGCTGGCCTTCAGAGATACAATTGGCGGGTTCTATCCCGTCTCAGTCCGGTGGTATTTGAAGGTGCCCAAATAAGTCAGCCTCGTGTCGGTAGATTTACTGGCCCGAAAAAAAAATTCCTGCAGGACAAAATTCCCGCACTATGGCATTCTTGAAATTTTACATCCCTTATCGTCCATGGAGCGCAGGTATTTTCTGTTAATGGATTACTGCCATTTCTTGTTTATACAACAGCAGCAATTGCAATTACTACTACCCTATTATTATTAAGCTAGATTTTCTAAAACTGTGTATAACTATCAAGTCGAGGCGTGATACCAAGAGCTTAATTTGACATAGGAATGATGTTTCCAGATCTTTCAAATATCATGGGATTTCTCGAATGATACTTTGATTTTCAGCAACCTTCCTGAACCCTTCTTTTTTCAAGCATTCTGCCGTTACACCTTGCGTCACTAAAATACTCAAGGCTTTAATAATGGAAGATGCGAGGAAACATTTTGTGGCGCTATCGATGATAACGCATATTGTCAATTCTAAGTTTCCACATCTGGTGATACATCTTCCGTCCAGTGTGATACATTGCCCACCACCTGACACAAAATGTGATCGGCTGAAATATTAAGTCTCCGAATACAAGCCCGACCAAAATGAAGGAGCACATTATCATACAGATTTCTATACTCGTTACTACACAGAGGTTTATCTACACTTTACTAATATAAGGAGCGCAAGCCTAAACGTTTAGAAAAAGTTTGAATAATTAAAGAGTTGCCCTAAAGGATGCTTATACCTTTCCTAATAAAACAGAACTACGCAAGTTTACTGGGAAAGTGTGGAAACGTATATTTACGACCAAAATACGAAATATTTTATTACGAAAGATCATAGCAAACGCTCAATCGAAATAAACTTTCAACGTATTAGGTCGTGTTCAGTGCATATCAGAGAGATGTTAAGAACAGAACAAAAATGGCCAACTGGACACCCGTGGAATCCGAACCCACAAACTCCGATGTGAACTATATGTGTGAACACGACCTAATGCTTTGAAAGTTTATTTCGGGTACAATGTGGTCGTGAAAATTAAATATTCGTTTAACGCTTATTCTTCGGTACAAGAGTCAGCTAATAATAATGGTGTATGGCGTCCGGAGAGGCCAGGTGCAGGTCTTTTTATAGTAAACGGCCTATTAGGCGACCTGCATGTCTGTGAAGATGAGGGCCCTACTTAGGATGATTTCTAATGTTGAATACGCCACACACACCCAGCCCCGAGTCATTGGAATTAACCAAGTAAGGTTAAAATCACCGACCCGGCTGGGAATCGAACCCGGGACCCTCTAAACCGAAGGCCAGTACACTAACCATTCAGCCAACGACTTTTTGTGACAGGAAATGTAGGCCTAAGTAACAGTATTTCAGACTATATAACGAGTTCAATGAGAACTGCAATACGCAAGTGCCTTAAACCTAAATAAAAAGGGAGAGAAATGAAACTAAGAAGTGGCTCATATGGTCGAGCGATGGCCTTCCGGTTACATTCTGACTCTGTCCGATAGTATTTTAAATACGTCATACTCGTATCAGTAGACATACCATCATGTAAAAGAACTCTGCGTAACAAAATTCTGGCATCTCTGTGTCTCCGAAAACCGCAGTAGTCAACGAGACAAAAAAGTAACAAATAAAAAAGAAAACTATTCCTAAATAATGTCCTGAAAAGAGAATTTACAGACATACGTAGAATGTCGATTTGTTCGTATACATGCCACTGTTTTATATTGAATTACAGATCAAATTGATGAAAATAAATAGGCTATATTTTTAATTTTTTTAATGATAATGCTTAACTGCGAGGGCGATTCAATATGGTAATGAGATATCTCTATTCATTCCAATCGCACATACTCGGTACAACTATCGTATGGTTTTCGTACTGATGACTTTTCCACATAGCCCTCATAATTGTCTAGGCATGTGTTCCAAGGTTTCACTAAGGTATCTGTTCAGAACAGAAATAAATCAGCGTCAAGCTCCTGAAATCAGGACACGACGACTGGCTGAACTAAAAGGATTGGTTACGAAACGTCTCTCACCCAGATACCTTTCCCATAGTTCAGTGAGATGAATAACATGGGAGGAAAGGACTGTAGAGAGAATGATCCAGTACGTCCAAGTGGCAGAGCAAAAACAATTCACCCACGTGTTTGTCCGAGTGTGATCTGGCATTGAAAATGAAAACCTACAACCTGTTTTCCAGTCATTGACCAGGTCAGGGATGTAATGAATGAAGCATATATAGGCTGTTAGTACGATGGGGTCGCCACTCCCAAAGTGATATATTAATGACTGATAGATGCTATGAAATGAGAATGGAGAGTGTTGCTGGAATGAAAGATGACAGGGAAAACCGGAGTACCCGGAGAAAAACCTGTCCCGCCTCCGCTTTGTTGTGATCTGGCATTACTGTGCAGAAATAAGACGCATGTTCACCAGGTGAGGTGTCATTTAGAAGCAAATATTGGATCATACAACACACCTGCATGCTTGACCACGCTTCCAAACCTACCACCTTAGTACTGCCGTTGAGAATAAGCATAAAGGTTCAGTTCGACTCTTGTTATGGTACATTCTGGCGTCCCACAGGGCAGTGTCCTAGGTCCGCTTTTTGTCTTATTTATTGACGATCTCATTAATTCTATATCCTCCGTTTCTTGTGAAATTCTACTATTTGCAGATGACTGTAAAATATTCAAACAAATCGATTCTTTATCTGACGTAAACTCCTTACAGAGTGGGCTTAATTCACTCTCTGAATGGTGCTCCACATGGCGTCTTAAGCCTAATCCTGCCAAGTGTTCCTCTATTTCGATCACGCTTCGTAAATCCCCTATTCTCAGTAAATACTCCCTCCTCGGTAACCCGTTCCTAACTCTAACAGAACAAAATGACTTAGGAGTGATGTTTGACAGTAAATTGTTATTTGTCCCCCATATACAAAAGATAACCGCGCGAGCAATGTCACTTCTCGGTTTGTTGTATAGATTTTCTGACATCACCGATATCCGCGCCCTCCGAGCCTACTATGTATCTTGCATCCTACCGATTATTGAATTCGCGTCTCCCATTTGGTCTACCTCTTCACCCACTAATCTGAATCATACTGACCGCGTGCAGTCATTCTTCTGTGCCATTGTTAGAGCCAGAGTATCTGATTGTCGAAACTTGAGCAGTAATCAGATACTAGACAAGTTAAACCTTCACCCGTTATCTAGTCGCAGGAATGTAGCCGACCTTAGATTCCTATATAACGCTGTTAACGGTTTATTTCGTTCTCCTGAACCTGCATCCTTCTTTTCCTTACATGTTCCAACACGCAAAACCAGGATTACTCCGCCCATTCATATTCCGTATTCCCGCCTCTCTCTCGTTCAAAGAAGTTTATTTATCCGCATACCAACCCTCCTTAACTCTTTATCTTCTGACAGGAACTTGGACGTTTTTTCTTCGTATGCCTCCTTTAATCGATTCTTCCTTAACTTAACCTAGTTCATTTTCTTCATATTCCTTTTTTCTCTTCTCATTGCTGTCCTCTCTTTTGTACATAATATAATATTTATTTTTTACTGTACTATACAATTACTTAAGTGTTATATCTGTATTTATCTTACTGTGCCTAGCTATAAGTTCTTCTCTTCATTTTATGTTCAACAATTTTTCTCGTTGTTTCTTTAGCCTTTATTTTTTGTTTTTATATGTTGTGTCTAATTTTGTTAGTTTTTAATTTTTTCCTCTATTTTTATCGTTAGATGTTTTTTCGTCATTATTCTTCCACTTTTCTTTATGCTTGCCTTGTGCTACTCTATTGTAAATATGTATTTCATTGCGGAACTCTGTAATTCAGCTTCTCGCTGTTTTGGTTTCCCAAATAAATAATAAATAAATAAATAAAGTACGGCGCATTAACACACACAAAAATGATTCCTTGCCTAACTTATTTCATTCCCTCGCTGAGAGTAAAATTACTTAGCCTCTAATCTACATATATAAAATAACTTGTCCTGACTGACTGACTGACTGACTGACTGACTGACTGACAGATTCATCATCGCCGAGCCAAAACTACTGGACATAATGAAATGAAATTTTGGGGATACATTCATATTAAGATGTAGGTGCTCGCTAAGAGATGATTTTTGGATATTCCATCGCTAAGGGGGTGAAAAGGGGGGTGAAATTTTAAAATGATTGTATCTATACCTCAAAACTTTAATAGTTTACAGATGTAAAAATTAGTATTTAGAATCTTTAAAAATAAGGAAACACGTATTTTTTTGTTTTCAGAAAATCCCAATAGGAGGGGTGAAAACGGGGAAAAAACGGGTTGAATGCCTTTAATGAGGATACTTATATCTCATAAACTTAAGATATTACAGACCTGATAATTGGTGTTTGGGATCTCCTTTACGAAAATAAAGAAATACGTATTTTTTTTTTGTTTTTGGAAAATCCAATTAATGGGGGGGGGGGTGAAAAGGGGTGAATTTTTAAAATGAGTTTATCTATATCTCAAAACTTTTAAAGTTTATAGATGTAAAAATTGGTATGTAGAATCTCCCTTAGAAATAAAGATACACGTACTTTTTTGTTTTCGGAAAATCCCTATAGTAATGGTGGAAATGGGTAAAAAATTGGTTGAATGCCTTTAATGAGGCTACTTTTATTTCAGAACCTAAAGATATTACAGATCTGAAAATTGGTATTTGGGATCTACTTTAAAAATAAAGAAACAGGTATTTTTCGTTTTTGGAAAATCCAAATATGGGGGATGAAAAGGGGGGTGAATTTTTAAAATGGGTATATCTACATCTTAAAACTCGAAAAGTTTACAGATGTAAAAACTGGTATTTAGAACCTCCTTTAAAAATAAAGAAACGTGTATTTTTTGTTTTCGGAAAATCCCAATAGGAGGGGTGTAAAAGGGTGAATAATGGGTTGAATGCCATTAACGAGGATACATATATCTCAGAAACTGAAGATATTACAGAACTGAACATTTGTACATGGGATCTCCTTTAAAAATAAAGTAACATGTATTTTTTTCTTTTTGGAAAATTCAATTACTGGCGGTTAAACAGGAGTGACAAATTGGGGTGAAATTTTTGAAAGAATATATCTACAGAATACCTGAGAAACGTAAAATGTTACAGACGTAAAGAGTGGTATTTGGAATCTCCTGTAAATGTAAAGAAACATAGGTGATTTGTTTTTGAAAACTCCAATTAAGGGGACCTAAAAAAGGGGGTTCAATTTTAAAATGAGAACTTCTACAGTATATCTCAAAAACGGTATTTTTTATCTCTATTAAAAGTCAAGAAATGTGTATTTTTAGTTTTCCGAAATACCACTTGGCTGGAGGGGAGGGGGGTAAAAGTGACTGAAAATGGTGTTGAATTATTTTAATTAAGCTACTGATCTCAAAAATGAAGATGTTACAGACGTGAAATTTGATATTTGGATTCTGCTTTAAAAGTAAAGAAACACGTATTCTCGAAAAATCCAATAAAGGGGGGGGGGGTGAAAGAATTGAAAAATTAATTGACTTAATTGTATGAGAATACTAAAGTTGTTACAGACGTGAAAATTGGTATTTGGATCTGCTTTAGAAACAAAGAAAAACGCGTCTTGGGGGGATCATCTTCGGGGGGGGGGTTGAAAAGGAGTTGAATTCCTTTCATGAGGTCACACAAATCAAAAACTGAGGAAGTTAGAGTCGTGATAATTGGTATTTAGAAGATCTTTTACTATTAAAGAAACAAGGTTTTTGCCGGAAAATTCACTTGGGGGGGGGGGGGAGGGAGGAGTGTGAAAGGAAGTGAAAAAAGTGAATTATTTTTATGGGGATACTTATATCTCAAAACTGAAGGTAACAGACGTGAACATTGGCGCTTGGAATCTCCTTTAAACATAAAGAAACATGCCTTTCTGTTATTTTTTTTTGGGGGGGGGGGTAAATAAATTTAACGGCGGTGGGGTGTAAAAGGAGGTGAGAATAGTTGATTTTACTGTTCATAATGTACTTATAAGGAGCCTCCGTTGCTCAGGTGGCAGCGCGCCTGCCTCTCACAGCTGGGTTATGTGGTTCAAATCCCGGTCACTTCATGAAACATTCGTGCTGGACAAAACGGAGGCGGGACAGGGTTTTCTCCGGATACTCCAGTTTTCCCTGTCATCATTCATTCCAGCAACACTGTCCAATATCATTTCATTTGTCATTCATTTTTTTTTTGCTAGGGGCTTTACGTCGCACCGACACAGATAGGTCTTATGGCGACGATGGGACAGGGAAGGCCTAGGAGTGGGAAGGAAGCGGCCGTGGCCTTAATTAAGGTACAGCCCCAGCATTTGCCTGGTGTGAAAATGGGAAACCACGGAAAACCATTTTCAGGGCTGCCGATAGTGGGATTCGAACCTACTATCTCCCGGATGCAAGCTCACAGCCGCGCGCCTCTACACGCACGGCCAACTCGCCCGGTCATTTGTCATTCATTATCCATTGCCCCAGAGGAGTGCGACAGGCTTCGGCAGCCGGCACGATTCCTACTGCCGCCGCCAGATGGGGGCTTGATTCATTCCATTCCTGACCTGTCGAATGACTGGAAACAGGCTCTAGATTTCCGATGTACTTATTCTGATCATAAACCTATCATTTTTATCTTTCCTGGGTTCGTTTTCGAGAGCCATTTTTTTCTTCGGAGAACGTTCTTAGATTACAGTAGATTCTCCGGCATATAAATAAAAATTTAAACACCTTTGAAATAAACGATACGAATGAGATTGACCGTCCAATTGTTCGCCTCTATAATAAGATCAATAATGCACGGAAGTATGTCATTCGTATCGCCAGAAATCCCGCACACTTGGCTACGCGCGACAATGGTGCTGGTCACATTGTTAACAATGACAGTGGCAGCAGATGTAATTTACCGCCAAGTAGCGGTCTTGCATCTTGCTATGGGGTCCAGAACATTTATAATAATAATAATAATAATAATAATAATAATAATAATAATAACCTAAATCCAACTTATATCACCCACCCTAATAATATTAATAATGTTCTGGACCGTCGTCAAATGTGCAGACCGCGCTGGAAACGGGTCCTGGACGGGTAATGATTCAGAATGCAGTCCAGCTGCGAGTTCAGTACCGCCAAGGCACCCAAGACGACACCACGCCGGATCTCCTCAAGGATTTGATCCATATTAAAAATTCTTATAGGAAAAGATGGCATCGATTTAGGGACCCAACTGACCGGGTGGAATACCTGGACCTAGCCCGGGAAGTACGAAATCGATTGCTGGAAAGAAAGATTGAAAAATGGGAGGAAACTTGCCGTAATCTATTAGAAAACGAGTCAGATCCCGAATTTTGGCGGATTCTCTCAGAAAACCAGTCAGATCGCGAATTTCGGCGGATTATATATAAAAGAATAAGCATTCAATTATAAATTTCAGTATAATACCGTAGCGAAGCACGGGTACCTTGCTAGTCTCCAATATGTACGCCGCCACCGTCGCAACCATCACTAAGGCAATATTCCGTATTTTAACCAAATATAAGTTTCAATCTCCAACTTATAATCACAACAGTTCGTTCCGAAGTAATATCAGTATTCGAGTTAGCGAGACGACGTTAGCTAAGCGCTGCCCAGGGTGGTGACTTTCCGAGTATTCGAACCACTCATTATTTCTGCGTAGACATATCAGTCCATATAGAATATTTATATTGCTGAGAGAGCACAGTATCACCCAAAGAACCGACATAGTCAACATCGGACTGCTTTCGACAAATTCATTCATTCGCAAGTTTCAGACATCACGCTGAAAGGCCATTTCTATTTCTGGAAGTCAAAATTCGAATCATTTCATTGACAGAGGTATCTTGAACGTTCTTTGTCCCTGCATGTTCCACATAAAAATGCTTGGGTAATAACTAGTCGTAAAAATAAACTTCAAGTAACTAGAAAAAGGCCAGGAAGAAGATGAGTTTAAGGTCAGATGTATTACCTGCCGTCACCTATTTTCAGGTGAACGTCCTACTCCAGGATCGACATGGACTGGAACCTTAGTTCTCTGGGTGGAAAGCCAGTAGCTAAATGAAACGCCATTTACGTCCCACTTCGATACAATTCCAACTCTAGACCAAACTAATTTTTAAAAGCAAGCATGAAGTTGTACGTACTGTGCATAGTGTGACCATAGCCAAGGAACATCCTGTTTTATCTGGTACTTTAACCATAGGAACAAAATTTTACATTTCAAACTTTATGCAGTGGCCGCGATTCGAGCCGCAGTCGCATCAATGAAAAGTATGAGACAACGGTACCCGGCTATCACGTACCCCAAATTAGTAACAGCTACTATGATTTAGTAAGGACCCAAAGATATCAAACGATCGTTTTGGCACGAAAGTATCGGGCTAATGATCAATAATGCTCCAAAACCCGTAATATCAATAATGACATATTTGGACACCCCCATTTTCTTTATCAAGGGTGAAAAGAGCTCTCGGACAGTCCACTTAGTTCACTTCAGAATTTCACACTTCAAGTACAGCGCCAAAACATTATTCCTCAATATTCGCAGATTAACGGGAATCTTGTGAGTGCTGAGGGGCAGAGAGGTGAAATACTCAATTCATACTGAATTTAAATTTGGCGAAGGACGAGCCGCTAATATCTAAAAGCTCGACAGTTGAGTTCCCCACTGATATTCCTGAACATACGATTAAATGAGCAACATAGCGGCACGCCGAGTCGAATATTTAACATTTTCTCCCTAGATGTGCAGTGATACACAAGGAAGAATATGGACGTAAAAGTATCAGACCGGTCATACAACACCGACAGAGCCAAGACAGCGCATTTCATAAGACGCGGATACACAAAAGGAGCGGAGCATGACTGGAACATGTTGGCAAAACTACGTCACTACACCATATGTTAAAGAGCAGTTCCTGTCAAGCACTAAGCTGCACATGTACGATGTGTCCTATCACTGTCAGCACCTACACGTGGCAAACACGATAACGATTGTTTCTCGTCCAACGTCAATAATATGAAGCTTATTAAAACGAAAAGCACGTACTCTTTTACAAAGAAAAATATTCTGGCATGCACTAGTCAGCTATGGACCATCTTCGTTGAACATCTCTAGATATTATGTGTACTGCAAACCAAGAATTTTCACCACAGAATTGCTTATGGCGAGGGTTATCGAGCCGGGCTGAGTGGCTCAAGCGGTACAAGTACAAGCAGGCAGGTTCGAATAATAATAATAATAATAATAATAATAATAATAATAATAATAATAATAATAATAATAATAATACCTTTACGTCCCACTAATTTACGGTAGTTTCAATCCTGGCTCTGGTGGCAGTTTATTGAAGATGGTCATATACGTCAGCCTCGTGTCGGTAGATTTAATGGCACATAAAAGAACCCCTGCGGGATAACATTTCGACACCTCGGCATTCCCGGAAACCGTAAAAGTAGTTAGAGGAGCGTAAAACCAGTAACATTATTAGATTAGGGTTATGGGATTCAGCAAGTCCAAACCAGGATGTTCTGTTCTGACTATCTCATAGCTCGATGAAAAATATTTACATTGTGATTATTATCATGGCATAGTGGACATTTGTTGGATTGCTACAAGATTGTTTCCTAAACAGATATCTTGGGGTCATTTCATTTCTGTCTGAAAGCAATTTCAAAACTTTAACTTATCCTAGGTATATCTGGGTTAGTCTTGAAAAAACAGACGTCAAACAACGAAAAAAGCAAAGCATTCAATCACACAATTTGAGACTGAATTCAAATCATTGGAAAGATTGGCGTCCTGAAAACTCCACTGAACACAACTTCTTTATATATTTTTTTCGTACGAATGACTGATAAAACTAAACTTACCTAAATATTAAAATAACACTAGATTTTAATGACCCGTCCCTCTATTCATGCGAGTGCTGTTTTATGTGGCAGCATAGAAGGCTCTAGGATTTCCCTGATAGGCCCATAGCTTGTAGTCTCTCACAATGAGCTGTGTGGTCTGGATCTCGGTATCACAGTCGCAATGAGGTAAGGAAACAGTTCCCCTCTTGAACAAGTCGCCCGTGCAGATTCAACGCGATGAATACTTTATTAAAATCCGGAATGGCCACGATTGGAAACTACTATGTTGTAATAAAGACCCAAAAATAATGAATATTTATAAGATTTCACAAACGCATACTAATAAAGCAATGAATCTTCATACCACTATTCTTTTATACACTGATGAATAACTGAATTAGAGATACCTGAGCGAGTAGCACTTCCTATCGTCCTGATAACGGTGGCAATGCGGTGAGACATGGACTCCACAAGCATTAGAGAGCCATGTTAATCCGTAATCGCAACACAGCCTCCCGTAATGAACAGAGACTGTTCGAAGCAGGGCCCAGGGCGCCCTAATCCCTTTCGACAGCATCTCGGATGAGCTCTATAGGAGTGGACATAGCCTGACGGAAAGTTCCTGTATCGTTTAAAATAACGCAGTACTTAATGAAATATCAGCTTTACGAATGTTGGAGATATAGTAAAAGATTGTTAACATCTTGAGGAAACATAGATTCCATTTATAATTTCACATTATTTACCAGATTGCCAACGCAAATATTAATTTCGCCCAGAGTTATAATAACCTCCTTCGTGATGTCTAGGATGTGGCAATGGTTGGTAGTATCTCCATCGTACACAATTTGTTCTGAATTGACCCATTATTTTCTGAAGTTACCATCTTTCGGTAAGAGAATCCAACTCGCATTCAATGTCGAACTGTGGCAATCTTGTAGTAGGTACCAACAGCCTGCAAAATTAAAAATTCTAAGGTTGTAAGTTGTAAAGGACAGTCGAAGTTAAGTCGCATATATTTTGAAATTGTCCGACTCGTTGGCTGAATGGTCAGCGTACTGGCCTTCGGTTCAGAGGGTCCCGGGTTCGATTCTCGGCCGGGTCGGGGATTTTAACCTTCAATGGTTTATTCCAATGGCCCGGAGGCTGGGTGTTTGTGCTGTCCTCAACATCCCTGCAACTCACACACCACACATAACACTATCCTCCACCACAATAACACGCAGTTAACTACACATGGCAGATGCCGCCCACCCTCATCGGAGGATCTGCCTTACAAGGGCTGCACCCGGCTAGAAATAGCCACACGAAATTAGTATTATATTATTTGAAATTGAAAAATTCAACAACAACAACAACAACAGTTCCACTACTCGTCATTCTACTGAATAAATCAAGACAAAATTAACTGCGATAAAGGAAATATGCACCTAAACAGTTCCTCAATTATGGCCAGTTAGGAAGAAATAAAAGAACTGTTTGAATATCTTCCAAATTACGACAATTTTGAGGACAGTGTTGGAATCACAGCACTCCATTCTTGAAATGTTCAAAAAACCGGATATATCCAAGCAGATCTCTCTGGTGAAAAAGGCTCCCTTCCGCGGAACAGCTCAACTCGGATGTCAAAAGTTTGGTGCTGGAAGCACTGGATGCGATTAAAACTCGACGCCGAGATTCGAATTTCTAATATAAAATCGGTGTACCTTCCCAGCTCTTTCATGGATTTGACAACCGTTCATTTTAGAATCTTAGGCCTGGCCTTTAAAAAAACGGCTTCTGTTAAGAAAAAGGTGGCAATGAAGTATCGCCAAGTGGAACAACATTGTTCAAAGCCAACAGAGCTCTCTACAAGCAGCCATTCAGCATCAGAATCAAACCTCTTTCTTCGTGCAAAGATAGTATGCCAATGTACCCGCCCGTAGACCAGTGTGCTTATGTTCCAATTCCAAAGGCGGACACATATTTTTAGTCTTCGCAATTGTCCGCGTTTCCCATACAGATGTGTTGATGATAACATTCGCAAGATCTCGATCGCTTGTTTTTCTATCCTAGCTCCTAATATGTTATTCGAGAGTTGTAATAATAATAATAATAATAATAATAATAATAATAATAATAATAATAGAACAAATTAACAGTTGGAAAATAAAATTTAACACGTGCTTCTTGAATAAAAATTATCAGTGGAATTATTGTGACAGTTTTAAATCACTGGAAGTATTGGCTGAAAGTGCTAATAGAAATTATGCATGTAACAGCTCCTCATGCCGTGCCCGCTCGCTCGAAACCCAACAAAAATTACTGATAAGAACCACGGTTGGAGATCCCCTACCACGAAAACCAGACCAAGTGCGTGAGACGAAAATGGAACTCCAAGAGCACAATATGGGCAATACTGGACATAACTTCCCAGTCCAGAAAAGGAGACTATTGAATAAAATGTCACGTAACCCACAGCTCCATCTCCAATCTTGAAAAGTGTGAAGAACTGTTTTTTATTTTGTTTTTAATAATTTGCTTTACGTCGCACCGGCACAATTAGGTCTTACGGTGACGATGGGATAGGGAAGGGCTAGGCGCGAGAAGGAAGCTCTCGTGGTCTTAAATTTAGGTACAGTCCCAGCTTTAGCCTGGTGTGAAAATGGGGAACCACGGAAAAAAATTCAGGGCTGCCGACGGTGGGGTTCGAACCCACTACCTCCCAAATGCAAGCACACACCTGCGTGACTTACTCCGCGCAGCCACTCGCTCGGTTGCTATGTTCGTTTTAGGTGCTAAGGGGAACGCGTTGTCCTAAGAGACTGAGAAACTTCGTATTTGTGGAGCTGGGACAGAATTAGGCATCATTGCAACAGCTGTCCTCAATAACTGACGGCAACCTCGTAGAATAAATCCCCCCATTCATTTGCCGAGACCGGAATACAAATCTCAGACTTAGCATGTGCAACTTTTGACTTCACTACCTGCTCGCGACCCAATACCTCACCAAGTCACATTTAATCGGTAATACACAGGACAACACAATAGTTTTATTCTGTCCTCTACCACAGTCCGGATACTCCACTCAAACGAATTCGAGTAGCTAGATCACTGCGCCACGACGCAAGGGAAAATCCATTGGTATAGGGCCATCGTGACTGAAGTCCTCTCACTGTAGAAAATAACGTCTGCCGTGGTGAGAAGTGACGTCACGCAGCTATCACACTTCAACTAATTCCCAAAATTGTCAAACAATGATATGCTACAGAGCAGAGCTCCTTTCCATAATACAGGGATTCAGATAGTCTTATTCCTGCACCAAAAATAATTTACACTTCGAATTAATAATAATAGTTTTTTGCCCCGGTAACTATTTTAACGGTTGTCGGGAACGCCGAGGTAGGTACCACAATGTTGTCGCGCTGGAGTGTTCTTTCTCATGCCGGTATGTCTACCGACACGAGGCTGTTTTATCAGAGCACCTTCAAATACCACCCGACTGAGCCGGAATCGAAATCTGGGCTCAAAAGGCCAGCGACATATCGTCTGAGTCACTCACCTTCGCAGCTTTGAATGCTATGAGCAGGGAGAGGAGTAGCGATTTCTTTTCTTGAGGATTAGGAATAAAGTGGTCGTCTTGCGCCATATGCTTCGTCTGAAAACTGACAGTATTTAGGAAGGAAGGTACGTAGGCTATTGTGAAAGGCATGATTTTCCCAAAAGTGAAACGGGAATCCATAAAGTAATCATCTGAGAGACTGCCAGCGGTGAAATTCGAAGCAGTCTATCGCTTGAATTTATGGATAGTCGTACGTGTGGCAAATTTTCGAAGTTCTTGCAATGCTAATGGCGTACCTAAATGCCAGCTTTTGCCGCGGATGCAGCGGTGAACTACCGGGATAATGTCATGGCGACTGCGTGAAAACATCGTCCCACGTGCACTGACTGGTCTTCAGTTCAAGAGTATTGAGTTGTTCAGCTCCTTACGGCGCTCTGTTTTCAGCTGTCAATACAATTTCAATTCTCTCTATATGAATGAATAGCATTTGTGCCCGTTCTTCGCACGGGAATTTGCAGTGGATTTCAGGTTTCCTCCAGGAATTTATGCGAAGTAACATGGCTCTATTCACACGTTTAATGGGACATGTTAAAATGATATTTTCCTACGAAAGCGCGTGGCAATAACGTGAAATATGATTAAGCTGAACAAAGTTGAGAGAGAATGAGGACGACTTCCAAATTGATTGTACGGTACAGTTCCTGGTCCGAAGTTATGCGAAATTCTACGCGTTTCTCAGGTTGCAAATTGTATCTCTGACCACTGGCGTGGCGCTCTGGCGTTAATGATACCTCCCTTAATATCTGCCCTATCGAAAACAATAAAATATGGCTCTTCAGTTTTTTTCAGTTACCCACTTTGATGTGACATGCACGACATGTCCCACGGGACTTGGACTAAAATCCAATTTTTCATAATCATCTGAGTTATTATCCGTCGTACGATAAATACGAACATGACAAAGGAACGGCAATAACATTCCTGAACGTTTGTTATCTAGACCTAGAGTTAACGAAAATATTTAGAATAATCTTTCTATAAATACCAACTCCATTTGATTAGCATGACATCATATGCACCTGATAACACAATCCCGAGTGAATAGATTCCTAATACATAGTTTGGTTGAAATAAGTCAGCAGTTTTCCACTTTTAGGAATATACAAACAGAGAGATGACCAGACAGACACCAAAGGGAAAAGTTCTACCTCATGTTTGTTCGGTGTTCAGTTAGATCAAATGGGGTTAATTTTCACAAGCCTGCGAAATATTATGCATCCTCTGATTTTCTCCTGTTATGGATCGTTCAAATAATTGTTGGTCTGCGAGGGTGTCAGTCACTGGCTGCAGAGCATGAAGCCCGTAGAAAATAGTAATTTTCTACCTCATTTGAAGAGTAAGCGGAATACTATACGGTACATAACAAATATTATTTACAATGAGGGGGCGTTTCACATATAGTCTACAGATTTTACATATAATCAATACTGTAAGAGAAAATTGAAAAAAACTTTTCTAGTCTTCCTATAAAACCTCAGTCTATTCAGTGATTTTTAAATTATATGCATATCGAAACCTGCTCCTGGACGAATACACTCTAAATATGAAGTTTGTTGGAGATATAATCAATAGTAGTTGTTTTTTTTGCTCGGGGCTTTACGTCGCACCGACACAGATAGGTCTTACGGCGACGATGGGATAGGAAAGGCCTAGGAGTTGGAAGGAAGCGGCCGTGGCCTTAATTAAGGTACAGCCCCAGCATTTGCCTGGTGTGAAAATGGGAAACCACGGAAAACCATCTTCAGGACTGCCGACAGTGGGATTCGAACCCCCTATCTCCCGGATAATCAATAGTACAAGAGAAAAGAACATCTTCTGGTCTTCCTATAAACCCCCAGTCTATTCAGTGACTTTTAAATGATATACATATCGAAACCTGCTCTTAGGTGAGTAGATTCTAAATATGAAGTTTGGTCGAGATATAGTTAATAGTGTAAGATATTTTTTTAAAAAAATCTCTTCTTGTCTTAGCATAATACCACCAGTCTGTTCAGTGATTTTTAAATGTTACGCATATCGAAACCTGCTCCTGGATGAGTTTGGTCGAGATCTATTCAGCCGTTTTCAAGTGCTGAGCTAAACGCTAACATATTTTAATTTTTAATATTCATATTGTTTCAGTTATCACTGAAAACTAACTAGACATAAAATATTGCAAAATGACAAGATCAGTCGATTTCATCCCTCCATATAGGGTTGGCGTCAGGAAGGGCATCCGGACGTAAAACAGGGGCAAATCCACATGTGCGACACAGTTCGCACCCCCGACCCCACAGGTGTGGGAAAAGCGGTAGAAAAAGAAGCAGAAGAAGACAAGATCAGTCGATTTGATTCTCTCTAGTGCATTCAATAAATACACCAGTAAATAATCTACAGTATACAATCACGATTTAGATACTGTATAAGGAATACTCACCACAGTCCATATCGGTCGACACGCAGGGAAGCTAAACATCAGAACACCTTTCCAGAACGCGACGCCCACTCAATGTTTACAGAACAAGCGTGACTCGAAACAATCCCCCAATGCATTCGCCATCACTACACCAACACTGACATGTTCTTTCTTAGTATTATCGGAGTATAGGTATTATGGCGTGCGTAAGAAATAATGCTCTGTTCATATTGAGCTAACCATTTAACAAAGAATTCTCAATGTGGCGGGAGTTATTGGAGCATTGTCGAGTCCCACTACTCGCAAAGCAGGAATGTCTTAACGTCACGGAACAACAAGAGCTTCAAATCTTCTGTAATGCATTTGGATCCTTTCAGTCTTTAAATTTAAGCTTTCGTATGGACACCTCGGCCTAACGAAGACCTTCCGCATACTAGGCGAATTCTAGTCTAATTTCTACGAGTAGTCGTACCGAGCTGTACACTATAGCTGCAGTCGCTTAAGTGCGGCCAGTATCCAGTATTCGGGAGATAGTGGGTTCGACCCCCACTATCGGCAGCCCTGAAGATGGTATGCCGTGGTTTCCCATTTTCACGTCAGGCAAATGCTAGGGCTATACCTTAATTAAGGCCACGGCCGCTTCCTTCCCACCCCTAGCCTTTTCCTGTCCCATCGACGCCATAAGATCTGTGTCGGTGCGACGAAAAAAACTAGCCGTCGTTGGTACACAATTGTAACAAAAACAACGAACATCCTAGAATGTAAAAAAACGTGAAAAGTATTAACAAAAATAAAAGCCGCTTAGGGCGACGAACTGACCTAACTTCCTTTTATATAAACAGTAATTATTAAACCCCAGATTTTTAGGCAGTGGTTGGTTGGAATGCAAACTAATTTGATTACTACGAAGTGTCGTCTAGCCCGTTCTTCCGTTATGTAGCGAGAGTAACAAATTATAGGGATTCTGAAGGGCCGTAACCCTACCGTTTATGCAAAATACATAGCATAACCGTTGTGCAGGATAGACCATACTTGATACCCGCTTCCGGGTATCAAGTACCCGGTTTTCATTCTAACCTACAATACCTAAAATTCCGGGGCAAAAATTGCATATGTATTACCGCATTTATTTAAAAAATAGTAACACGGTAACTACGAACCGGCAGCCGAATGACGATCCACAACGAGAGCAGATTCGATGCAGCTACAACGACATCGGCGCCACCAACAGGACACTGTGAAAGGCAGTGATACCGGATCGGGTAAGTTTCTTAGACTGTTGCAGGTAAACTGCGGAAATATTGGTAATAAAATCGCAAAATTCGAAAACTTAGTTGATGCGAGTGACCCTGATATAATTGTGGGAACGGAAAGTTGGTTATCGGATAATATATATAATTCAGAAATATTCAGGTCAAAATTTGTAACGTGTAGACGGGATAGAGAGTCTAAAGGAGGGGGAATTTTAATTTGTGTTAGGTCAGAGCTAAGCAGTGCGTTAAAATGTGTTCTCGATGACTGCGAAATAACTGGGGTGGAGGTAAATAATGCATCCAATAAACAAAATATAGTAATTATCGGAGCTTATCGCCCGCCGAAATCAGGTTTAAACACGATCGCTCGTCTTTCAGAATTGACATGTGCAAATATAAACTACGGGAAAAGAACTATAATTGCAGGGGATCTAAACCTGCCGTCAGTAAACTGGGCTGAGTCAACTACGGGGGCTTATCACAGGAAGCAGTCAACTTATTAGTGTGGAATAATGACTTTTTCCAAGTCGTTACAAAGAACACACGTAAACGAGCACTCTTAGATGTTTTTCTAGTCAGAGCATATGACAGAGTTATATCTTGTGACGTAATTCAGGGGATTAGTGATCACAGTGCAGTGGTACTCGATCTATCTTGGGAAACTTGTAATACGAGGAATGTGGGAATTTCTAAGACTATTTAGTGCTATGCGAGGGGAGACTCCGTAGGTTTTCAAAACCAACTGAGGTTGTGCTATACTAATTGGTTAAAGGAGGACAAGGGGATGGACGACATTTGGAGGAACTTCAAAACCATTTTAAATACTGGACTGACTAAATTCGTTCCCAAAAGGATAATTAGGGAAAATTCAGATCCGCCGTACTACATCGCGACTATCAGGAAGCTTAAACGTAAGACTAGGAAAGCGTTCAATGGAAGAAATAATAACGATGCGTGCAAAGCGGAGTATAGACGTTTGGTGAAGCTTTTGCCAACAGAAAAGAAAATGGCTGAAGAGAAATATCTTGACAATATCCTAAATGAAAATCGGAATTTCTGGAACCCTTCTTTTTAAATATATACGAACATTGAAGGGAGAGCACAAGTCAGTTCCTTCTCTTTGTATAGGAGACGATTTATTGGCGACAACAGATATAGATAAAGCGGAAGCATTAAATAAGTACTAACGGGAAGGTTTTTAATCCGGCGGCACAGTTATTCAGGGACAATTTTCCGAAGACTAATAATGATTTCCAAATTAAAGCTTCATTATTGCGTAAAGGTCTTTCTAAACTCAGAAGAAGTAAATCTTGTGGGCCACATTCTATTTCCGGAGAGGCACTTAAACTCGGGGGGTGAAGCGATCCTACCATATATAATAAGAATCTTTAATATATCACTGAACAATACGAATTTTCCAGAAGACTGGGACGGCCATTGTAGTTCCTATTCACAAAAGGGGTGACAAGAGCGACTTGAATAAGCACAGACCGGTAAGTTTCACGTCAATCGTATGCAAACAAGTGGAGCAATTAATAGTAGATTATTTGAGGTTAAAATGGGAGTCTTCTGGAATGATATTTAAGGGGCAGCATAGTTTTAGGGAAAGCTTTTCCTACGAAAGTCACCTCTGTTCCGTATGTCAGGATATATCGGATAAGCTCGACAATGGGTCAAGGATTGACGCAATAGTAATTGATTTTGCTAAGGTATTCAATCTTGTGCCACATGACATCCTCCTTAACAAGTTAGCGCGTACGGGCATTGGCATCAGAGTTGTAAAATAAATACAAGAACTCCTCAATGGAAGAACTCAGAGGGTGCGGGTGGGAGAAACGCTATCTTCTCCAATAAGTGTTACGTCTGGTTTGGCTCAAGGTAGCGTTATTGGGCCAATTCTTTTCATACTTTCCATGAATGATATGCCTGATTCGATAAAATCGGAAATACGCCTCTTTGCCGATGACTGCGACATATATCTGGAGATAAAGATACAGGAGGACGAACTATTGCTTCAGCAGGATTTAGATAAGATTGAAAAATGGGCGCGTGAAAATCGGATGAAAATCCACAGCGGAAAAAGCAAGAAATTGTGTTTCAGTAAAAAGAAAATTACAGGAAAGAGGGATTACGAAATTGGAGGAGAAAGTGTTGTTGAAGTTGATAGTCGTAAGTACTTAGGTGTTACTATTAGAAAAGAAACTGGTCAGAGCATGTGGAAAATGTAGTTAAGAAATCCTAGAGATCGTTACATTTTATTATGTGGAATCTCAAGAAAGCTAATTCTGGTGCCAAAAGTAAAGCTTATAAATGGTTGGTAAGACCGATTCTCGAACATGGATCTGCGTGCTGGGATCCGTACAGGGTGGGTTTAATAAATTCCCTAGAAAAAGTTAAAAAAAGAGCGATGCGTTTCGTAACCGGGAATAGGAGGAATACCATTAATTAGGAAAGTCTTGAATTTAGAAGAACTAGAGCTCGCCTGTGTGGTCTTCAAAAGAGCTATAGGGAAGGGCTGCCTGGAGCAGTATTAGGAATAGGTTAAAACCTCCCTCATACTAATCGAGAAATGATCATATGCATAAAATTAGGGCCAGAAACCAGCATACGGACGTGGGCAAGTTTTCCTTCGTTAACAGGACCATAAGGGATTGGAATAAATTACCTGCAGTAGTCTTTGATAGATTCCCTTCCGGTATCAAGTCATTTAAGAAGACCATTAGTGCTAGTGTAAAGTAAAAGTTGTAAATTACGGACAGTGAATTTGAGATTTTCTGCTTGGTTTAGATTGTGAAACTAGGAGTTTTTTTCATGTGGTATTCTCTTTCCAGGGAATTGCTTGTTGTACTCGTGTTTTTGTAGTATTTGTTGTTGGGTAATTACCAATGTTTTTCACTTTATTATCACTTGTAATGTTAAGCTAGTAGTAAGTTCAACCTATAGTATTGTAAGCTGTAGTGTTAAGCACTGGGAAATACTTAACTTTTGTGTGAATTTGTATATGATGGATTTAGAATTTTAAAATTAAACTAGTAGTATTCCTTATAATATTTTCTTTCCAGGGATTTTCTTGTTATACTGTTGTTCTTGTACGGTAATTACGTTTTTAACATTACTTCATTAACATTGTAATGTTAAGCTAGTAGTAAGCTCAACTTATAGTATTGTAAGCCGTAGTTAAGTTGTGTGTGAATTTGTATGTTATATGATACCGGATTTAGAAAATTAAATTAGTAGTATTTCTTGTAACATTTGCTTTCCATGGAATTGCTTGTTGTACTCTTGTTGTTGTAGTTGTTGGGTAATTATGTTCTAACCTTACCTTTTTATAACTTGTAACGTTAAGCTAGTAGTAAAAAAATTAAATGGCGTATGGCTTTTAGTGCCGGGAGTGTCCGAGGACAAGTTCGACGCGCCAGATGCAGGTTTTTTATTTGACTCCGTAGGCGACCTGCGCGTCGTGATGAGGATGAAATAATGATGAAGACGACAAACACCCAGCCCCGTGCCAGCGAAATCAAGCAATTAAGGTTAAAATTCCCGACCCTGCCGAGAATCGAACCCGGGACCCCTGTGACCAAAGGCCAGTACGCTAATCATTTAGCCATGGAGACGGACAAGCTAGTAGTAAGCTCAACCTTTAGTTTTGTAAGCCATAGTGTTAAGTATTGGAAATAAATTGTGTATGAAACTGTACATGATGCTGGATTCAGAATGTTAAACTAGTACTATTTCTTGTAATTTTTTTTCCATGGAATTTGTTTTTGTACTCGACTTGTGTAGTTATACTTTTAACTTTATTATCACTTGTAGTGTTAAGCTAGTAGTAAGTTCAACCTATAGTACTGTAATTCGTAGTGTTAAGTACTGGAAATACTTAAAGTTGTGTGTGAATTTGTATATGATGATGCTGGATTTAGAATGTTAACTAGTAGTAATTCTTGTAATATTTTCTTTCCATGGATTTGCTTGCTTGTTGTTGTTGTTGTTGTTGTTGTTGGGTAATTATGTTAACTTTATTATTACATTATTGCAAGTGACCATTGCCACCGGGATGTTTCCCATTTGCAATATATTTGTTAATAATAAAATAATAATACTAATAATAATAAAGTGACCACGTGATACCAGCAGAACATTCACTTCCGCCAGATCTGTCATGTTCTTTCTTACGAATATTTTACTACAAGAACTATCCTAAATTCTTAACAACCTATCTCCAACAAAAAGGTGCTGAATGCCTTGTCGACTGCAGAGAGGAAAATATTAAATAGAATATATCTAGCTCAGAGCTTACCTAGCTGCAAATGAATTCCGGATACACGGAGAGGCAGCGAAAAGTTACCGGCACTTAACCGGTGCTGCCGCGCAGGTGGACAGGGGAAATGCTTACTTTGTTTCCGGGTTACGGGGATAGAGTGCACGGTCAGTCAGCGTAGCGAATATGGTTAGCGGTAAGGGTACCTACGGGATGAACGTTTAGTTTACAAGTGTATTTGTTGTTGAGGGCACATTATTAACGTTATTAGAGTTGAATTACTATATTTGTTGTAAAACGTTATCTGTATTAGTTGTCAGTAAGGTGAAGGAAATTCTGGAATACGGATATATATATATATTATTTTTTATTTTTTTGCAAGTTGCTTTACGTCGCACCGACACAGACAGGTCTTATGGCGACGATGGGACAGGAAGGAGCTAGGAGTGGGAAGGAAGCGGCCGTGGCCTTAATTAGGTGTGAAAATGGGAAAACACCGAAAACCATCTTCAGGGCTGCCGACAGTGGGGTTCGAACCCACTATCTCCCGAATACTGGATACTGGCCGCAATTAAGCAACTGCAGCTATCGAGCTCGGTCGGATATTTCTAAATAAGGATATTTCTAGTTCAGACATTTCTCCTAAAGGAGAAATCGTAGGACGGAAACGTTCGATTTATTTCTCCTAAAGGAGAAATCGTACGACGGAAACGGTCGCAAATTTCTACATCGTGTCCGTGGCACTGCAATGACTTCAAGCAACCCACGCGACGTTATCTACGCCCAAAAGAACTGCGGCCCTGGCTTCGACATAGCCTCCACCTATTTTTGTTTCATTTCGTGGGTCGGGATCATTACCATCAACAGCCCTGTGCGCGCATTTTCTTTGATAATCTGTTTGTGATATCTGTTCTGGCGTGCGTAACTAAGCAACGGTTTGGCATGAAGTAGCCCTAACGAGCGAGTTTGCTACGCAGTACAGATGATGCAACAGTAAACCTGCATTCGGGAAATGGTAGGTTTGAACCCCACTACTGTCAACGCTGAGGATGGTTTGCTGTGCTTACTCATTCTCACACCTAGCAAATGCCGGGGCTGTACCGCTTCCTTCCCAGACATAGTACAAAGGGCAGTCAAATGAAAACCGAACAACCGCTACAATGTGACCATGGAATGGTTTTATTCAAAAGTAATTACCAGTCCGCCTCTGTGGTGTAGTGGTTAGCGTGATTAGCTGCCACCCCCGGAGGCCCGGGTTCGATTCCCGGCTCTGCCACGAAATTGGAAAAGTGGTACGAGGGCTGGAACGGGGTCCACTCAGCCTCGGGAGGTCAACTGAGTAGAGGTGGGTTCGATTCCCACCTCAGCCATCCTGGAAGTGGTTTTCCGTGGTTTCCCACTTCTCCTCCAGGCGAATGCCGGGATGGTACCTAATTTAAGGCCACGGCCGCTTCCTTCCCCCTTCCTTGCCTATCCCTTCCAATCTTCCCATCCCTCCACAAGGCCCCTGTTCAGCATAGCAGGTGAGGCCGCCTGGGCGAGGTACTGGTCATACTCACCAGTTGTATCCCCCGACCAAGAGTCTGAAGCTCCAGGACACTGCCCTTGAGGCGGTAGAGGTGGGATCCCTCGCTGAGTCCGAGGGAAAAACCGAACCTGGAGGGTAAACAGACGATGATGATGATGATGAATTACCAAAAGCGTTAATACATTTATCCTACTGGGAGGCGAGATGATCAATTCCAGTTTTGTAGAAAGAAGCAAGTCGCTGACGGATCCAATTCCACTCTTGCACATCCTCGTCCGAATGAAACTGACGTCCACGAATGGCTTTCTTCAGGTTGACAAAAATGTAAAAAATCACAAGGTGAAAGATCCGGGCTGAAGCGTAGGAGTAATGGGTCGATGGGCCTGTCCTGGGCGCACATCGTCTTGCAGTGTACGGAATCTCCTATGCCACTCGTGCACACTCGTCATGGACATGCAGTGTTCGCCATACACAGCAGACATGCGACGATGAGTTTCACGTACTCCAGCACCCTCAGCCACCAGAAAACGAACCACGCTTCTCTGGTCTTCTTTGCTTGCCTCAAAGTCTGCAGCTCGACGAACACAGTAGACCAGTCACCGCACCAACAAAGATATAACCCACCTGTGAGTTGTCACTATACAATTCTCGTACCACAGCTGATGATGATGATGCTTGTTGTTTTAAGGGGCCTTAACATCGCAGGTCATCGGCCTTCGTACCACAGCGATAAGTATCGATATGTAATAACAGTGTTGCCACCGCGTGGAATGTATGTTATGGCGGGTGTTCGGTTTTCATTTGATGATGATGCTTGTTTAAAGGGGCCTAACATCTAGGTCATTGTTATGACAATTTAAGAATCCATAATCCTCCGTGAGACGAAGAATGAATGAATGAATGGATGGATGGATGGATATGAAGTTAAAACAATCAGTGGATCCGACCCGCAATGCCCCACATTCCCAGAAACTAAGGTTAAACAGTAGTATTACTGACTAAGGGACTGCTTCTAAAGCACAATACTGAATCGATGATGCTTGTAGTCAAACGGGTCCAAAATCCAGGTCATCGGCCCCTCATCAAGGTACTTATGGCTAGGAAAAATAAAACCATACTATTTGTCATGTTGCGGTACCAAGCAAAAGTAGCGTAGACTCGCGGTATTCCACACATTATTGTACTACTCACAGGTAATGAAATTTGCACATGTGACACAGACCTATGATGTTTCGCACACTGCAGCGCTATTTACAAGCAACGCAAACCTATGGCGTTCCTCACATAAGTGGACTTACAGGGAGCCGCACTATACCGTGGTGTTCCTCTCATAGTGGGTACTAAGCATGGGCAAGGCAGAACCATGGTGTTTCTCATATAGGGGGACGAATCACAGGTACTGTGTAAAATGCATCCTGAGCCATACACTGTCGCTACTAATTACAAACCTATTTTGAACCTAACATAGTGGTACTACGCGCAAGTAAAAGCGACCCATGGTGTTCCCTGCGTGATGGTACTAATTACAAGTAGTCTTATGGTTCAAATTTGATCATCCCTTGGTCGCCCCTTTTACTCGCCTCTTACGACAGGTCCACCGTCAAGCCGGTTAGGACCCCCCTATCCGCCACCTAGGACGCGCCACGTGGGAGTATCATCTCTCCCCCTGCTACGCCAGCGTAGTAGGTTTGTGGGGTTTTCATTTGAAAGCCCCTTTTATCTCCCTATCCCAGCGCCACAGAAATCCCATTGTGTTAATACGACGTTAACCAGCTAGCAAAAATAAATAAGTAAAGTGGCAATGGGCGAAAGTAAAAATTATAAAAGATGGCGAGAGATGGAGACGCAAACCTTAGATCCACTAAGGCTACTCATTATCCACTGGCTAGCTCTACAAAACTCAGTTACTTAGGTCTCTTGTTTCCGATGTACTCTGAAAACTTACCCTACATGCGAAGTTATAATAACAGATACGAAATCATTCATTTATTTCTTGTTCACGTGAAATACCCAATAACCAATTTATAACAGTTTATGCGACTTAAGCACCGTATGTTAGGTTCATTGAGCAACTTCAATATCGTAATGTGGTCTCTTTCCCAACAATAATAAATAAGAGCAGCACATTAAGGAAGAAGTACGAAAGGATACAGGATAATCTAAACAGCAGTGAAATCACCACAATTATATTCCACTCTGAGTCTTTGAAAGAAAGCAGCACCTGATGTAAGAAGAAAATCAAACAGTGTTATACGACGTTCATTTTCAGAACTCTCCAACTGTGAGGGTATAACTCGAACAACTGTTACTCGTGATGTAAAAATACGGGGTTCATCAAAAAACAGAGAACCCTCTGTGTGTGTCCCCTATTTCGACTGGAAAGTAGCCCAGGACCCTCAGATAAGAGCGTATAGAGACGTTTAAGATTTCTTCTTCTGCAAAGATGTAAATGATGAGAGTGTGGTGGCGAAATGTTGGAGCAGTTGTTCGAGTGTGTCAATGAGTGTTTGGGAAAGTGCCGTAGTTGAGTGTAGTGGAGAAGTGTGTCAGAGTAATGTTATTAGTGCTAATCGTGCTGGGTTACCGTCGCGTGATACGTGTTGAGCACCTCAATGTTTGGAGCAGTCACGTTGATTGTGAGTGAACTGTGTTAAGTTGCGGGTGAGAGTTATCGGCCTTGTCTGGAGTCGAACCAAGAGAACAGCAGCCGTGTAATGTAATAGTCAACAGACTTGTGCTCGAAACTCTCTGAACGAAGCTAATACCTATGTAAATTGACGTTGGTGGGTGTCAAGTGAAAGGTGAGAGTTGTCGATCAAGATTACTGTAGGAGCGCTCATTCCAGGTAAATACCGGCCTGCTAAAGACCTGCTGTGAGGTCGAGAGACCTTGTAAATAAGCACTAATTAGTGAACTGCTGCCGTTCATTCAAGTATTAATTGTTTGTGTGCATTTGTGTGCGTACTGATTGGACCATCACTTAATCCAATACAACAGTCGGTGTTTTTTCCTAACACTATGCAGAAAGGTGCATTATTACGTGTTACTGTGTTGGTTGGTTGTGTGGCGTGTTGTGTGTGTACGACGAAGTGAGTATTAAGATTAACACAAACACCCACTCCCCTGGCGAGAGGAATTCAACCGACGCGACTAGAATCCCCGACCCGTCCGGTTTCGAAATCAGTGATCTCCTGAAACGAAGGCCGCGACCCTGACCATTCAGCCAAGGAGACATTCTGACATTATTATTATTATTATTATTATTATTATTATTATTATTAAATACTCCCATTCCCTAGCTCCAGATCGCCTGGAACTAGGGAGAAAGTACTAATTTATTGAAATTCATTAGATACCGGTACATGTTACAATAAAACATTACAATTTGTTATTATTGTTTGTTATTATTGACTGTCAGGATTCGATTACGCAACTTTGAACAAATGGAGATGAGCAACTAGAATAGGTTTCGCAGCCATTCATGTAGTGAATATTTGGATTCATTTTCAGTGAACAGATGGAGGCAAAGAGAAGATTCAAACGAAACGTTACATGCAAACAATTTCTGCCCTACTATAGATGTATGGAAAACTCAACCTTAATTCTTGACAGAAATATCAACTGTATAAGTTCAGAAAATTAGCACAAGGAAAATGCAGGCTATACTTTTCGAGTTTTCCAACATGAATAAGAATTATGGTTAAGTTTTCAAGCATATCATTCTTTATTTACGCTTTCTTGACCTTTCATTCAAGCCACGCAGTTTCTACAGCCGAAATTAAGCGACAATATTCCAGGAATATTCGTCCAATCACATATCCCTGCACAGCATAGATAAACTCCATTGTATTCAACAACCAAACTATTGTACGACTCAGCGGTTCAATTTACCACCTTTCATTGCTTACGTTCCTGTGCATGTAACTACAGAGCATAATTATGAACTTTGCAGATAACTGAAAAGAACTTTATTAGTTTCAAATTGCCCAAAGTACTAAATATTTTGTTTGTATATGCAGTACGCACAAGCCGTACCGTAGTGCAAGATGTGTTGACTCTCTAGAAATAGATCTGAATTTTACTCGAAACGAATCCCAATACGAATAAAACGAGAGAATGAAATGTTGAATTCCGTCATATTCCGGCAACATTTATACTTTGTGCTTTAAATGATGGAATATATGATATTCTATATTTGGACGTGGAATAATGGATTACCTTGCGAGTTGGCCGTGCAGTTAGAGGCGCGCAGCTGTGAGCTTGCATTCGGGAGATAGTGGATTCAAACCCCACTGTCGACAACCCTGAAGACGGACTTCCGGTCGTGCGGTTAGGGGCGCGCAGCTGTAAGCTTGCATGCGGAAGACAGTGCGTTCGAACCCCACTTTCGGCAGCCCCGAAGATGATTTTCCGTGGTTTCCCATTTTTCTCACCAGACACACGCTGGGGCTGTATCTTAGACTACTAAAGGCCACGGTCGCTTCCTTCCCACCTCTAGCCTTTTCCTATCCCATCGTCGCCATAAAACCTATCTGTGTCTATTGTGTAAATTCAACTGAAGAGAAAAAAAACGAAAACGGAAAGCCAACAACTACGTTCAGTGGAGAAAACTATGCAACAAATTATATATATCCCTTAATAACAACAGATATTATTCTTATTACGAAGGACATATGGCTCTCGCAGAACTGACCTGCAGCGAAACCTTACGAAACTCAGCGGCTTCAAGCTCCAGATCAACTCAAGAGTGGGGTTTCCTTACTGCACAAGTAGGCCAATGCCAACAAGAATAAAGAAAAAATCTATGTAGGCAATTCATTCCCGAGAAATATCACACAATACACACATCACTGCAGAAAATGCGTTTCCTAAGATAGCTATTATTACTCAACATAGCACGAAGATGCAGAAAGAGAAGAGCAAGTCACAGTGAACGTAGCCTATAATCAAAACATCTCTCCCATTCTACCACAAGGGCCGATGACCTCGATGTCAGACTCTTTAAAACAACTATCCTCAAACTCACTACTATAGCTCAAATCATTGATATTTAACAGTTTCATACCTCAGAGGGACCATAATTAAGATATCTAACGTACATGAGTTAACATGAAAGAACTAGGAAGCCAACCTTCAATGGTTCAATTCTCAAGGGCGAACTGTTTGGCATCCACCCTGAATATATTTTTCCTCAAGGATTTCCCCACTCCTATCTCGGGCGAATACTTATTTTAAGCTCCTAGACATAATTCGTAAACAACTAAAAGAATTGTTCTTCTAAGGCCTAGATTGGAGGTTTGATCTCTGGGTCGATGACAAGATTATTCAAATGTAGCAGCTTCGTACTATAGATACAGACCCTGGAAAGAATTCCCGCGGGATAAATTTGATATATCAGATTTCCCAAATTGTAAGAAGTACAAGATGATTACACTTTTCCCCTAAAAAAGAACTCTAGCACGAACGACTTGCATTTAAAGATTGAAAGAGACGTGCCTCTTTAAATGCGGGTAATGATTAGGCACACCTAACATACACACACACTCGGTGCCAGAAAGACTGGATTTTCTGCTCTCTGTTAATAGCACTGAATATTTCGACTCAACAAGGGCAAGGCAGACAAGACAATATCTCATAGAGCAAACAAAAGCCGCATACACGAACACACAAACCAAGATGTTAGCCATACCGGCGGACTCGTCATTATCGGACCGAAAGCCTCATTTGTAAATAATGCACTGCGGTATCCATGAAATGAAAGGAAGTAACCACAAGAAAACGCTTGTTGCTCCTTTTAGAATTTAAGGAGAATAACGAAACGCTTTAGAGTTAGAATAAAGAGAATATTTCACCATAAGTACACATTGCAGGCAACGCTAATAAGAAGTTCATACTATTCAAGGATTATTCAATCATAAAGAGACATCACAAAAATAGTCCGGTTCCATGGCTAAAGTTAGCATGCTGGCCTTTGGTCACAGGGATCCCAGGCTCGATTCCTGGCAGGGTCGGGAATTTCAACCATCATTGGTTAATTTCGCTGGCACGGGGGCTGGGTGTATGTGTCGTCTTCGTCATCATTTCATCCTCATCACGACGCGCAGGTCGCCTACGGGAGTCAAATCAAAAGACCTGCACCTGGGGCCTATTCCACAAAAGTATGGTCTTGTACATTACAAGTTACTAGTGTGGGTTCTTGTAATGTATGGAGTTGTACATTTCTGTTCCACAAAAGATTGATAGTCTCTTGTATATTACCAGTGAATTGTTACAAGTTTTACAAGTGACGACATATCAATAAACATACTACGTCATAGCATGAATCAGCTGTTTATCTTCGTATTCCATTCGTTGAATTAGGTTATGCTTGCTTCATTTATCGTAATATCGTATTTTACTGTAACTTATGCAGCAAAGATTGAAAGAACTAATATTCCTGTGAATTTTTTAATGCTACGATGTTATTTTTCAGTTTATTTCTTTGATGATAGGAAATTACTCCGTTATCACCCATTCTGTTCTTCCGCGATCCTCGCGTATGTTCTACGAGAGTCTAACATACCTACCTTGGTCTGTCATTAGGAATCAGATGCCGCTAATACCGATATTCGGCCGCCAAACTTAATTGTTACGAAATTGCAAACTCTGCATGAATTGTTAAAATGATGTCAAGAGAAACAAAGTTATTCATTTTGAAGGAAATAGAAGGTAGGAAAGATATTTGTTTCGGTGGATTCAGCGAGAGTCTGAAAAAACAAGACAAAATAAATGGTTGGATGGAAATATTTGACTTGGGAAAAGCTCATGGAGCTTTTGAGGGGAAAAGTTGGACGTATGTAAGAGATATTCTGCTCATTAATGATTCCAGGAATGTCCTTCTTGGAATATGTTTTCTTCAGTATTTTCAGGCCAACAAACAATTTGAGGAAATTTTATATCATTTATTGCAGCTACCACAGACCGAATATTTTGCCATCCCAAGCCAATGTAATGTTGTTAGTAAATGTTGTTTAGCAGAGGGAGATTTATTTCTGTTCGTAGGATATTTTAACCTATAGCCAATATCTATCAAAAGTTCTTCCACTTGTACTGTGCTTAACCTAAAACGTTCATTTTATTCAAATACAGTGTTAAACTGGAAGTTTATTCTTTCCCTGTACAGACGATAGTTTTCATTTTCATCACCATCACTATCACTACTGCTAGACCACATATTTATCAAAATGTATCCAAAATAAGCGTATTTAAATAGCACTAGTACATTTATATATTATTGTCCTTTCACTGGTAGAGAATTCTTCTCAATTCGCTAGTAAGTTACAAGTACTAGTACTTTTGTGGAACACGCCTATAAAAATTCACTAGTAATTTGTAAGTATGGAGTAGTAAAGTACAACTGTAGAGAATTCTTTTGTGGAACAGAAACTCTGGTATTTGTACAAGTTACTAGAGAATTTACTTGTAATGTACAAGACCATACTTTTGTGGAACAGGCCCCTGGCGAGCCGAACATGTCCTTGGGCACTCCCGGCACTAAAAGCCATACGCCATTTCATTTCATCACAAAAATAGATCGCTAATCTATTCCCAAACCGAGTGTTCCGACTATGAGTCCCGGAGACTTCGTAAGGGTCTTTCACTAGTGTAAGCATGGAAAATATTCCGTCTTAAACCATAGGCCAAGTCATACTTGAGCCTGGATTCTCCACCGACGCTGTGCTGTTCATTTTTTCTCAAGATGTTTCAACTACGGTACTATGGCAGTCATTCAGCTTTATGCTATGTCCGAACCTTTGGCTAAATGGTCAGTGTCGTGGCCTTTAGTTTAGACGGTCCTGGGTTCAATTCCCGTCATATTCGGGTATTTTAGCCGTGTCTGGTCAACTCGTCTGGTTCGAGGACTGTATATTTGTCTCAATACACACCTCCTCATAACCACATAACACACTAAAGTACATAGGATTAACGTCAGGAAGGATATACGTCCGTAAAACAGGACGAAGTCCAAATATGAGAGACAGTTCGAACCAACGACCCTATCAGGATGTAGGAAAAACGATGGAAGCAGAATAATAATTCAGGTTTATGTCATGTAAATTCTAATAACTACCAGGAGAAATACTTTGTTATTGAAGCATGTGGCCTGTAAACTCACTATCATAAGAATTTCGGGTGGAAAGGAAAACTGGTAACGTTTGGACGTAGACTTTGGCTAACCCTGAGAGTGAAGAAGAGACAAGCGGGACGTCACTTGTGTTAGTCTTCCAAGAGGTGTGGCTTGTGACGCCAGGCACACATTGATCACTCCTGCTCGAGTGGCATTTTTTTCGGGAACTGACCAACATGTTTCTATGATTAAACATTCTGGCTATATTGGCTTCCATTATCAAGGAAATAAACTAATTAACTGTAATTTCATTATGAGGAAATGTGCATGATGTAATCTATTATGTTAAATCTAAATTCCATCAAAACATTACTATCATACATTTATTAACAATCTCATTGTTCCCATAGTTACAGTCAGTCAAAGAATAATCCTAGAATAAATACGAATGACAATTTCTAAGAACACAGTACATAAAACAGAAATACACACTAGGTATAGCTTTCATTTCTACTTTTTCACTGAAGTGGCCATTTAACATTTCGTGCATAGGAAGCGATCATTTTATTTATTTATTTGCATTTTCCTTTAAAATGTACTCCTTTGTTTATTTAAGGCAGTTTATTGTGATGATATGTTTATTTAAGGCAGTTTATTGTGATGATATGAGAATATGTTAATTTATTACAACTTACGTATCATTATTCCATATTTTTTGGATTCTGAAAAATACTCTTCTCTTACAAGTCTTAGTAAATGTAAGCATTGTCTCCGTCTTATTTGAATATACGTCATTTCATGCCATTTAATCTCTCTTCCACCTCCCATAATTATATTAAGAAAAAGCATGATATATTTCCGTAAAACGGTATGCCTTTAAATGAAACAAGAAACGCCTTATGTTTTTAGTGAAGTTAACCTTGTATCAACAATTTCTCGCGTTCAAATTTTATACCCGTGCATATTTTAGTGCAAAATATCTTCTTTTGACAATGCTCGCGAAAATATAAAGTAGTTACATTTATTGATAATAAAGTTATAGTATAGACCGCTAACATTTCAGCACACATGGATTACAACGAAACGAGAGAATTTGACGCTCTCAATGAGTTAACATGTTTATCTTCGCTCTCTGTCTCTCCTCGCTCTTCAGTTGTTTACATATGTTTGCTCTGACCAATGAGGGAGAGTGTAAGCCGGTACTGTGCGGTTCTGAGGGCTGTACAGATTTCCTTGCCTGAAACTGACATTTCTGGCCACTAGTTATTAATGAACGTAATTGTACCAAACACGTGAAACCTCAAGTACGACCAAGCTAGACACTAATGCAGGGATGACCATGTTGAATTCATGACCTTGAAATTATAACGTGAAGCGACTGTCACGAAGCGTGGGGAGTGCCTGTCTGTATTTTGCTGTGTTCTAATGTGAACAACACACACTGCCTCAGTGTAGGAAGGTTCAAGTTAACTTGCACCATGGCACAGTCAAGCTCTGGCACTGTGGTTTCGAAGGAAGACGTAAGACGATGAGTGTGTATTGCTGACATACGAATGCACAATGAAACACACAGGTACTCCGCGCGCTACGTGACAGTCTCTTCACGTCATAGTTTCAAGATCGTAGAGCCAACCCGGTCATCCTTGCACTAAGGTATCAATGATTGTAAATTAATATATACGAGCATAAATGCTACCGTAACTGCTCTGGTAGTGTAAATCTCCTTAACTGTTTATCAACCTTTATGGAGTAATTAACTGGTCGTGTGATGATAACATTAACGGCAAGTTTATCGTGCTATTCAGCCCTAAGTTTCTCAGAGCAGGTGTAGCAATTTTATTGCGATAAGAGTACTTGTACAACTTAAACATCTACTAATACGGGACTCTTGCATACGAACAAGCGATGTAAGGAGATTACGAACATTCATTCTTCAGTCTTGTAGATTACATAAATCACCAACTGCGTCACCCAGTCCGAAGACGATTACAACAGAAAATGTCGAGTGCTGAAGGTGCAATGGTCAACGAAGACTAAGTTCAGGAATACACGGCAATTAATCTCTATTGGTGAATTCTGAGAGAGTAGAAACCCGCTTCAACTCTGACACCAGTTGAATAGAAACATGTATAGAAGAAAGGGATAAGGAGAAACGAGTCTGAGGAGACGGCTGTGTGACACAGATAGAAAGTAACCTTGATACATATATAAATGAAGGACGATGTAAAGGAGAATGCGTTCAATGACCCCATCTCACAAATTGAAAACAAGTGTCAACTATTGCTTTACTGGTCCGTTTTCGCTGTTATTAATCACGATGGAAAGGGCTCTGGTATACCACAGAAAGATGAAACACATCAGCTTGGACTTGACCATTAATGTTTTCATAACTTCATAAGCCGACCGACAGACTAGCGTGGTATTCGAACCGTTGGGATAACACATTCCATTTCGAAGATCTTACTTGCATTGACCAAGATTTAGAGGGTGGTGTCAACCAACTTTGCTCAGACCAGTCATAATCCTTTTAATTTGTATGATGACCCGTTTTCCTCTATTCTATCCTATCCCATCGGCGCTCAAATGAACATTATCCGCCTTTATACATGCGTAATCCCTAAGTGTATAGAAAGGAGAAATGGAAATATCCTAACGACACACCTAGCTGTCTCTCCACGAACATACCACCAACTGGACAATTTTTAATGTTGTTGAAGTGTTGGTGGTCGTGTAAGTATTGAATTATTCCCCAATTTGTGTGTTGCTATTACGAAACAGCATACTGCACAAGCAAATATTTTAACTACATGTTTTAGATTACAGGGGAAATACTAGTAAACTCGTGTCCTCATCCTGAGGTGGTGCAGCTCTTTTCAGGCACACCCCCATTGGAGGTGAGTTGCATGTACCATTTGGACCACATACCAGCCCTCCTGCCAGTCTTAAATTTCTGGCAGTACCGGGAATCGAACCCAGGCCTCCAAGGACGGCAGCTAATAACACTAACCGTTACGCTACGAAGGCGGACAGGGGAAATACTGTCCCAATTAGTCTAATAGATACTGGATGAGATATGGAAAATGCCAGTTTACGTATGTAGCAATAATATCTAATACTAAGAATTATTTCAAAAATGGAAACCATGATTTAATTTCATCGATTGCAAATTATTTTTTGCTACTGGCTTTACGTCGCATCGACACAGTACGGTCTTATGGCGACGATGGGACAGGAAAGGGCTAGGACTGGGAAGGAAGTGGCCGTGGCCTTAATTAAGGTATAGCCCCAGCATTTAACTGGTATGAAAACGGGAAACCACGGAAAACCATCTTCAGGACTGCCGATAGTGGGGTTCGAACCCACTATCTTCCGAATACTGGCAGCACTTAAGTGGCTGCAGCTATCGAGCTCGGTGATTGCAAATGTTAATCATTCAGGTGACGAGCCCACTACTACACCGGGGCGAAACTCTAGTAATTTCACGATTGAGAAAGCCTAAAGAGTTTGAATGTTTTTAATTATTATTTATTGCCTGGAGGTGTGATCATTCCGATCTGATAGCTCCCAAACCCCACAGTTCATCGGAAGAGTAAAATATTTTCCCAAGGAAAGGTTTCTAATTTTGTGTTGACCGCTGAGTTTTACACGCTTCTTGGATTTATATGAACCTGTTGGTTTCTAATGATGTGTCAGAAGTCATGTGTGTGATATTTACTTAAGAAATATAGTGTTAAAACAACATTAAGGCAATTTATAAGAATGCCATTGGAAATTAAGAGGGAAAGTACGCTATGTACAGTCGCTCAATAAAGAATGAGCACATGGTAATGTGCAAGTTCCTCGCAGGCACATCTGCGCATGCGGGAGTCTATCGAGTACGGTTCACAGGTTCCCGAAAACAGATTGGCTGTACGGCTAACATTACTCGATTATTCTGGGCAATGGGATGATGGAATGTAAGGAAACTGATGTTCACATCAGCTCCCATTAATACGGTAAATTAAGAAATACACATGTCCCTGTAATTACGTTTATACGTCCAAGTTTAGCAGTGCGATGCATAGCAAGGCGCTTCGTACCAGCGCCAGATGACGTACACGGCTGAGGCATAGGTAGACATAAAACCAAACAACGCGAGTTCGATTCCCGTACAGGTCATAATGTATATTTTAAAGATACGCTTCGCCGTTCACCTCATACTGTAGAAGCCGTTGCTAGTTAAACTGCTTAAATTTGATTAATCTTTGTTATTCAATTCTTTTGTATTTGTTATGAAACATGAACCGATTTCTTGTCCATTCTTTTTATTTCCACGGGAATATCTAGATACATTTCACTTCCTACAGTTTGATCTTGCCTTGCATGTCGGTACATGCTCCCCGCCCCCTCCGTACTGTGTTTACAACCGTCATTCCTATAAAGGCGAAGCTTGAGGACCGTACGTCAGCCGTATTGGCACTGGCGAAAGCTAGTTTTCCGGCAACAGAAGCTGGTCGGAGGGAAGGCGTTCCTGCTTCTACTGATTGGCGATGAGCCAACATCCTCAAGAAGAAAAAAGGCATTCTACAGACCGCATAGTCCTATACATCTGTAGTTAAGAGCAAGGTCAGGTCCTCCTTTCTTGGTGTGGGAAAGACTGCACGTAACCGATTATTAAGGATGCGCTAAGAAGGTCCATTTGACCGAGGACCAAGTAACTGATTGCCGCACATTAGTTTGAATTCATTTTAAGGCGTATTTGTTGTATAATGTTTGACTGAGACATCTCTAATTGGGAACGTATCCTGTTTATGATAAATATATCTATGCCACGGGAAGCGTTCACTGCTGACCACAACCTCGCTGAGAAAGTACGGGGTCTGATGAACAAGACTGCGGGAAAGCCAGTCTCCCTAGCAACAGATCTGAACAATGGTGCTCAAATTATGGCATGAACGGGCCCTTAAGAGGGGTTTTTTCCAGACTCTCGCTGTTCCCGTGCCCTATCCACTTAGAGCGGACATAGTACACGAGGGTCGGCAGACCCGATACCGATCTGTGTTTCTGGTTTGTTGTAGAGCCTGACGTCAAGTCTCAATCTAAGAAACCTCCACCAATATGTGACACCTGTCAAAAAAGAAAGACTGTTGACCACATTTTACTAGAATGTCATCTATACGATCAACAAAGACAGTTGTGTAATTTAAACCAGAATAATAGAGTATGTGACATCTTCAACAGAGATACTCAGTGTAAAAACATAATTAAGTTTTTTAGACAAACAAATTTATTCAATGACATATAATTACTATCTGATCAATATGTACTGTTTTTTTTTACAATTGTAACTGTATGTAATCAATGTAATAATCCTGTATGTACAATTGTGAATGTCGCGATATGACTTTCTAAGTTAAAGCGACAATAAATAAACTTAATTTAAAAAAAAAGTCTCAAGGTAATTAAAAAAACCTCTTGTTTAGTCCTCGAGCGCAAGGAAAAATATTTGGGGAATGAGTAAACAATACTCGTAATAAATATGATACTATCCGTGTATGGTAACGTCTATATCTCTCTTAGCAAAGAGGGATCAGCATAATGAAATTTAAGGAAAAAAACCAGCTCACTGTGAGGATATGAACCTGCGCCAGCTTCCACTGCGGCACTGTCAGTTCAACCCAGTGCCTCTAACCTGCACAGCTAACACGGGGTACTGTGGCTCACTTCGTTTCTTTCTGATGTATTCCCACTGGTTTCTATCCAACGAAAAAAAAAAGAAATGGCATATGGCTTTTAGTGCCGGGAGTGTCTGAGGACATGTTTGGCTCGCCAGGTACAGGTCTTTCGATTTGACTCCCGTAGGCGACCTGCGCGTCGTGGTGAGGATGAAATGATGAAGACAACACATACACCCAGCCCCCGTACCAGCGAAATTAACCAATGATGGTTAAAATTCCCGCCCCTGCCGGGAACCGAACCCGGGACCCCTGTGACCAAAGGCCAGCACGCTAACCATGTAGAGAGACTTTATCTGACAAGTTGTCCCAGGACACATGTTTACTTTCTTTCTTGTTCAGTTCTCGAGCACAGTCAAAACCCAAAAGAATGAGCAACCTGACACTACTGTAAAGGTTATCGTGTAAGCCCGCCGTTAGGACTTCGGCAAAACAGTTATCAAAAGAAAACACTTTTTTCTTTCCTTCTGAGCGACTAACATTTTAACTCATAGGAGCGTGACAGGTAATTGATATGGCCAGTGGCTTTTCACCAAGGTGGAGACGGTTTGAATTCCAGTCAATGCATGTGTGGAAAATACTTCCTTCATATTGATACATGAATAAAAAGCACAGAGAAATTAATTTGAATATTATGGCAGCACATTCTGCACGAATGTTGTAAATGTGAAATAAACATAGGAGTTTAAGGATATGACATAAAACAACTAATGACCGATTTCACAACAGTAATCAACTATCGCCAGAGGAAAACTCACAATGAGACGAATCACATATGCGCAGCTTACAGCATACAAACACAAAATCTGACAAGCAGCTCATACATAGCAGACTTGGCTGAAGGAATACTGTTGTGCAGTTAAAATATCATGGAAGAGGTGAACTATGATGATGGTGGACAGATCGTGATCCTGCCAGACCCATTTGCTTTGCAGAAGACTCTTCAATAATAATATTTAAGACTTAAGTCGATTATGCTTCTACTACAAAGGTTATATTATTCAAAATATGGATATGAAACATCTAATTGGAAAAATATACTGTATAATATACTGTATAATCAATGAAGCGTCCTAACAAAAGGTGTACCGAGTAGCATTTCCCGTACTGTAATAATAAATACATCCCAGATGCATTTTCAAGCCGGCCCCGCGGTGTAGGGGTAGCGTGCCTGCCTCTTACACGGAGGTCCCGGGTTCGATTCCCGGCCAGGTCAGAGATTTTTACCTGCATCAGAGGGCTGGTTCGAGGTCAACTTAGCCTACGTGATTACAATTGAGGAGCTATCTGACGGTCAGATGGCGGCCCCGGTCTAGAAAGCCAAGAATAACGGCCGAGGGGATCCGTCGTGCTGACCACACGATACCTCGTAATCTGCAGGCCTTCGGGCTGACCAGCGGTCGCTTGGTAGGCCATAGCCCTTCGGGGCTGTTGCGCCACGAGGTTTTGTTTTTAAATGCATTTTCGGAACCTGTGCCTCGTGCATTATGTTTTCTGGAATGTTTTAGAACAAATTTGTTTCTTATATTGGCTTCGAGAATATGAAAGTACACTTAAAAAAATGAAATTGCAACACCATGAAGGCATTGGTCGTTTGTGTTGATTTTCAAGATATGGAACGATGCCATGTAGGTATGTAAACGATCCAAGTTTCAGACCCATTGGATTGTTGCTACAGGTCTCCCCACGTGATTGGTCGCGGAGGAATCAACTCCAGTATACGGACTCTGGAGTAGCGTAGTTGACTTGCAGTCTGTGCAGTGAAGTGTTCCCCGTCAAACATGCCTCGACGACAGAGAAGAGCAGGCTATCAACAACTGTCGCCGTTTGAGAGGGCTCGGATAATTGGGCTGGGTGAGGCTGGATCATCGCTAAGGACTGTCGCGGCACGTGTTGGCCGACAGGCATCTACGGTACAACGTGTATGGCAGCAGTGGTTAAATGAAGGTACCCACACTCGTAGACCTGGCACAGGCCCAGCGCGACAGACAAATGTGAGAGAGGAACAGCGCATCATTCGGATGGCCCGGATGGAACCCCATCCAATAGCAGTGCAAATTCGAGCAGCTGTGGCACCCCACGTTACACAACAAACAGTTTGTGATCGCCTGCGTGCAGCTGGCTTACGAGTCCGTGTCCCTGCAGAAGGTGTTCCATTGATCCCACAACAGCGACGTGTAAGGCTGGCCTGGTGCCGAGAAAGATCGACGTGGGTCGACGAATGGCATAGGGTCGTCTTTAGTGATGAATCGCGCTTCGGTCTTGCCCGCAGTGATCGCCGGAATCGTGTGCGCCGACGTACCGGGGAGAGGGGCCGTCCAGATCTTATTGTTGAGAGGAACACAGGGCCAACACCAAGCATTATGGTCTGGGGAGCTATTGGCTGTAATGTGAAATCACAATTAGTGCTTGTTGAGGGCACTATGACTGTTCGACAGTACGTTGATAGGGTACTCAATCCAGTGGTTGCCCCTATGATGGCGAACATTGCTAATGGGATGTTTCAGCAGGACAATGTCCGGGTTCACACTGCACGCATCTCCAGAGAAGCTCTCCACGACATCACAACCTTAGAATGGCCCGCCAGATCCCCTGACCTCAGTCCTATTGAGCATGTGTGTGACATGATGGGTCGACAACTGGCCAACCGTCCTGAGCCACAATTCTGGAATAACTGACCCGTGCAGTGCAGCAAGCATGGGCCACAGTTCCTCAGGAAGCGATCCAGTGCCTTATTGACTCTTTGAGTCTTTAATTTTCACGTTGTTCGTGGTCCTTCCCTTTCTTTTACCGATACCTTCATTTTTCGAAGTATCGGACCTCTTCCATTTTCCTTCTGATTAGTGCTATCAGAGGATGGTTACCAAGTTGTCCTTCCTCTTAAAACAATAACCACCACCAGGACTTAATTTTACGTAGCAAGGACGGGACCTGGCTACCCTCTCGACCATTTGGCTAATGGAGTTCTCAGTAGAGATTTGTGTAATATGAAAATATCGTTTGTGTAAATGCTATTTTTATCTATTAAAATGAGTTCTTTATTATCAATACAGTACGTTGGAATTATAGTTTTTATTTCCATTACATATATAAAATAACATGTCCTGACTGATTCATCATCGCCAACCAAAACTACTGGACATAAAGAAATGAAAGTTTGGGGATACGTTTAGATTACAGTGCAGGTGCCCACTGCGGAAGGATTTTTGGATATTCCGAAGCTAAGTGAGTGAAAAGGGGATGATTTTTTAAAATGAGTACAGCCACAATTTAAAAAAATTGAACAGTTTAAAGACGCGAAAATTGGTATTTGGAATCTCCTTTTAAAATAAATAAACACGTATTATTTTGTTTTCGGAAAATCGACTTAAGGGGGTTAAAAGAAGTGAAAATTGGGCGAGTATCCCTCAAAAGGTTAACATGTTACAGGAGTAAAGACTGGTGTTTGGAATCTGCTTTAAAAATAAAGGAACACGTATTTGTTGTTTTCGGAAAATCCACTTGAGATGTGTGGTGAAAAGATGCGAGGAAGTTGATTTTTATGAGGATACTTATATCTCAAAAACTGAAGAGGATACAGACGTGAAAATTAGTAGTTGGAATCTCCTTTAAAAGTAAACACATTTTTCCTTCAAAAATATCGACTTAACAGGGTGAAAAGAATTTTAAAAGCGGGTGAATTTTTAAAATGGTTCTCATAAACGTAACATGTTACAAATGTGAAAATTGGTATTTGGAATATCTTTAAATAATAAAGAAACAGATCTTTTCGGAAAATCAACAAAAGATGGGGGTGAAAAGAAGTGAAGGAGTTCAATTATTTTTGTGAGGATATTTATATCTCAAAAACGGAAGATGTTACAGGTATTAAAACTGGTACTTTGAATCTCCTTTAAAAATAAAAGAACACATTTTTTGTTTTAGGAAAAGTCACTCATCGGGGGTGAAAGTAAGTGAAGTAGGGGTTGAATTCCTTTTTGTGAGGTTACTTTTCTTATAACCACGAAAGCGGAATTGCAACTATTCACGACAGAAACTCCAAAACAATAAGAAAACTGTCTCTGCGAAGGATTTAATTGAAATCTCCAGTTTCCCCACTAATCAACCACGAAATACATACACTTAACGTAATCAAGTGTGTACAATGATACGACCAGTCTTCTCGTGACAAGCGGCCCCGAGACTGACACTACCCCAGCACATGCCGGAGTTAATCTGGAAAGTTTTGTGAAGAAATGCACATAGAATAGTTGCTGTCAGTGTCGGGATTTGAAACTCATATCTCTGAACAGTGACTTTTCGTCAGTATTAATGTGGAACGGAGTAACAAACTTGGTGTCCAATTACGGGTTCAAACCATAAACTTGGAACCATTCACGTCCACAGACTTACCACACTGCTACCGTTATTAAACGAAGAGAAATATGAAAGTAAATCGCATTTGAAATGAAATGCATTGGTTTACACAACCATGTATAGGTTACAAGTCTGTCGGTTTCGAAGGCTAAGGTGTAATGATAATTAGAAGCTCTCTTCCGGACGAAAAACTCAGGAGATAAGACTCTAGCGAAAGAACGAACATGCAGCCAAGAGAATATGCCTTAAAAGGCTCCTTACGGAGATCTTCCCGTCCCCACAACGGAAAACATATCGATCGTATCCCACTTGCCGTCGAACACCAACATGGCTCTTCCTAACCGACACTCGGGCAAGATTATCCGTTCGTTACCAACTACGTGAAAATATCGTTGCACCACTTTAAAGGCCAGACACATAGGGTGTCATTAGTTTCATGTACTTACAGTTCCTGGAAATTGGTAAATTACCAGATAACGCTCTATGTTATTACAATACCTGATCTAAGGGATACTACTGTAATCGTTTAGGACAAGGATTAGGGGAGAAACGCGCCATCTCAACATTTAACTGGAATGCGGAAAATACAGATGATAAACTACTCGTGTTCCAAACTCGAGCCGCTCTGAGGCATCTCACTGGACATGTATTTCCTTCAAAACTACTATCTGAAAAATAAAAGGCGAAATACGATGAGTTTCAGACGTAAGACAGTACTGTAAAATATTTCCCTGCCTACATCTAATAATATGATTATTCCACGATTTCCTAATTGTGTATAAAATAAGGAACGTACAAGGTAAGTAAGAAATATATTTTGCAACTACAGGGAATAGTAGGCATATGAAGGGACTAATTAAGAATGAGGCGGCCCAAAACCAGTTTAAAGTTCAAATTCACACAATTTCTTCTGAAATGTAGTAAGATAAAATAATTATAGACATGTTATTGTACAGGCGTTTGGGCTTGTGCCGTGTCAAGAAAATAAGGTGAAATTCTTAACGTTTCGCAGAAAACTGCGCTCTGCGTCCTCAGAAGAATTCTCGACTGTCCACGAGAAAGGCTTCTTAAACAATGACACCTTTGAATTTGGAACGTTATAATAGAAGTAAAAGTGGAAATGGTACATGTCTATAAGTACGGACCGTGAAAGCATTACTGGCAAGATAAATAATTATTTAAATTTAAAAGTAATTAGCTCATGTCAGCGATCCGCAATGGGCAGAGAAATCTCCAATAACAAAGTGTTATTCCAAATCATTTCGCAATCATTCATCTGTCTCAATTTTCTATGTGCTGTCACATTCTGACGAATTCGTTAGCAGATGCAAATGATTGTATACTGAAGTGAAGTATACCAGGAAAAAATTTTCTGTAGAACAGTTTCATTCATTTAAATATACGTTTAAAAATACCGACTGATACGCACAGATCTTTGTCTCCAATACTCTTGTAGGCTTCTGTCAGATAGGAAAATATGGAGTTTTGAGTCTTTCCTATAACGGATCCAACGACAAATATTGCTGGCACCTTTAAGGCTTCTTGTTAGACTCCTCAACTGCCTCGTATCCAATTTGCTGAACAGCGCTCCTGGAATACAGCAGTCTGCAGCATTTACCTAGTGTCACCGGTTCGAATGAAAGATTCCTTCCTCGTATTCATCAAAACACACCACTATTTTTTCCACAGCTATTTTTTCGGAAAAGCGAGCTCGAGGAAAGCATATGGCCTTTGCGAGTTTTTTTCGCTATTTATGTGTCTTAATTCTTTCTAGTATTATTCAGACAACTTTAATTATCAACAATCTATCAAAGCAAATCAAGATAATTTCATTTTATACGAGAAGAATACGGGGATCACGAATTTCGTGTGGTTACTACATTCACCGGAAAAAAGTGAAACACTAATTTCTTATGCAATGTCTCAATTTATTCTACAAAAACGTATCGGTTTTCCACAATTCATTTACATTTTACAAAAGCTAGAAATCTGGCTATATACAAGACCAAAACATGTTTAACAACATGCATTAACTTCAATTTTCCTTACATTTAGCAGTTCTTGAAATGTGTCAGTTTTTAAGCCTTTTCAGTTGGTTTTTGCCAATTGCTACAAAGCGGAGGCAGGACAGGTTTTTCTCCGGGTACTCAGGTTTTCCCTGTCATATTTCCTTCCAGCAACACTCTCCACTAACATTTCATTTCATCTAACAGTCATTTATCATTGCCCCACAGGAGTGCGACAGGCTTCGGCAGCCGGCACATTCCCTATCCTCGCCGCTAGATGCGGGCTTCATTCATTCCATTCTTGACCCGGTCAAACGACTGGAAACAGGCTGTGGATTTTCATTTTTTTTTTTTTTGCCAATTGCTATTAAATGTATGGCTAAATAAAACAAAATGTTTGTGCTGCATTTAATGAGGACACTTCTTCTACCGTTTCTCCCACACCTGTGGCGTCGCGGGTGCGAACTGCGTCGCACATGTGGATTTGGCCATGTTTTACGTCCGGATGCCCTTCCTGACGCCAACCTTATATGGAAGGATGTTGTAATCACTACTGCATGTTTATGTGGTGGTTGGTAGTATAGTGTGTTGTCTGAATATGAAGAGGAAAGTGTTGGAACAAACACAAATACCCAGTCCCCGAGCCAGAAGAATTAATCAAACACTATTAAAATCCCCGACCCGGCCGGGAATGGAACCCAGGACCCTCTGAACCGAAGGCCAGTACGCTGACCATTCAGCCAACGAGTCGGACACACTTAATAAGTAACTGAAAACAGGTGTTTCCTCTCCTAGTGTCTATGACTGCCTGTAAACGCTCAGAAGTACTGTTCACCATTTATTGGATGGTCCCCGACGGGATGCGATCCCATTCTTCAAGCAATGATATTCTCAACTGTGCCAAGGTGGTGTTGTCATGTTGTCTGACATTCCTTCCAAGCGTATCCCGTTCACGTTCAATAGGGTTAATATCAGGGCTAGGTGCTGGCCAGTCCAGGGTTCAAATTCCAACTTCCTCTCGATACTGCACAACACAACGAGCGGTATGTGAGCGGGCGTTATAATGCATCAGCATGAAATTCTGTCCAATGAAAAGTGCAAAAGGCATCACATGGTCCACTAGGATCTCTTCGGTGTACCTTCGGGCATCGAGGGTCCCGTTATCGATGAACATCAACTCAGTGCGAACACATAATTGGTGCCAGCCACCCCACACCAACGAGCCATCTCCAAACGGAGTCCTCGAAGAGAAAGCAACGGCGCTGTACCTCTCCCCAGACCACCTCCACACTTCCATCAGGAAGCCTGAGATTAACGCGTCTCTTAAACAGAGAAGAGAACAAAGACCCACTGCTCCCGGGTCCAACGCGGATGCTGCCAAACGAAATGAAGACGCGCTTTTCTGCGTAGTCATTCCAGTAGGGGCCACGTACAGATCTTCTGGATTAATTATAAGCTATAAAAAACGAAAAATTAAAGAATTGCCAAATGTAAGAAAAACTGCAAGTTAATGCGTGTTGCAAATCATGTTTTGGTATTTTCTATTCTAGCTTTTGTAAAATGTAATAATAAGAATGTTATTGGCGTTACGTCCCACTAACTACTTTTACGTCTTTCGGAGAAGTCGAGGTGCCGGAATGTAGTCCCGCAGGAGTTATTTTACGTGCCAGTAAATCTACCGACACGAGGCTGATGTATTTGAGCACCTTCAAATACCACCGGACTAAGCCTGGATCGAACCTGCCAAGTTGGGGTCAGAAGGCCAGCGCCTCAACCGTCTGAGCCACTCAGCCCGGCTTTGTAAAATTTAAGTGAATACTAGAAAGCCGATACATTTTAGTGGGATAAATTAAAGTTTTACATAACAAATTAAAGTGGCTCATTTTTTTTGCCGCTCAATGTATATGAGCGTAAAATGCATTAAGAGCTCATGTTAGGGCGTTTAGTGATTAAAGGTACGGTACCAAGGGACTTGAAACGTGGAAATAACCAGTATTGGTCTAAAACGATGGTAGAAAACCTCTCAGATCTCAGGAAAGTTGTGGCCGAAGATCTAACTATTCGGCTTTGGATTTGATTTCGATTTCCATTGACATAAATGACTGTTAAGTTCCAGGTCGCACAAAAAGGTATTATTAAGCAAAATCCACACCACAATAGCTTCCGTACTCCAGGACATTTCAACGCCATGCATAAGAAAATAATATATTAATCCTAAAAAAAGGTAAGTTACCTACTGCCAATTCATTTAACCGCGTCCCTGGCGATACACAGCGCCTATAAACCACGTACAATATGTAAGATAAATATATATACTCCTATTTTTACTTCGCTGGAGAAGAGTAATCATAAAACAATATATCACAATTCTAGTAAATCACTGGCTGCTATTCGCCAACAGATTTCTCAAAGCAGCTGCAATTATTTGTGTATTAAATGTTGCTCAAGCTGAGACCAGACAAGACGAGACATGGCATGGACACTACAGACGAGTCTAAACTAATTTTCTTACAAATCCGCAAGTAACAATAAGGTCGTAAAAAATTTGCAGAATACATAATTTGTTTTGTAGTTACTGTGAGATGGTGGTGGTGTTTGTGGTGGAGGGGCAATGAAAACGTCTAGAACACATCAGGCGCGCGCGCGCACACATACGGTGATCTCATAGCATAACTTTCCACTCATCTCGAGTCTGATTGCCTACTACAGGATGTTCCAAGCCCAATATATCAATCCGCCACCACTTTCTACTCAACTATCCAAAATGTAGGAAGTAGGTTAAAATAAACAACATACAGAATAGATCAGAAATGAAACTCTGAACAAGAACAGTGTGTCCTTGGAAACTGGCAGAACGTAAAACCCAATATCCAGCTACTCCTCTGATCCAACCTATAACCGGGGAGTGATTCAGTATGTTGCTATCTAGTATGAGTCATTACCAGCTCACGCAGAACACTGAATGAGTCCACTTAAAATGACCAGCATCAAGGCAGACAGAGCTAGCAACACGAAGTACAGTAATTATGTTTGAATGGTAAGTGCTATACCAGTAATGACTGCCGAACCTCTTGAATATTAAATGTTTAGTTATAGCCAATGGAATATATTTGCACCACCGCAATGTAAAACTTGAGAACGACACACAAAGAAGATAATCGACGGTGACTTGTTACCGCAAGTAAGCAAATTTAGTTACAAGATTGTTGATAAAGCAATCATAGCCACGGAACCGCCAGCTTTACGTGGAATTCCAACCTCATTTCAACTTTTCATTTCAACGATCGCGGTCGGGATTCGAACCGTGAACGTGAAGACAGCGACTGTCAGCTATCATGCCACAGACCCATTCCGCTCCACAATTCTTATCAACATAACGTGGACTATTAAGGGTCTTGGCTTGCCAAGACTACTGCTGTCCAGCCACATGGTCAGCTGATATCGGAATACCACGAGTCAGCATTAAGATATCCTCATCCGCATTGCTCTGCTTTCACGACCGTCATTCCTATTGAAAAAATATATATAATTGATGAAAATACACAACAGATGAGACAAAAATGTTGTCATTAGAATACAAAGTTTTCTTGGGATGTAACACTCTACAAAGCGCTTACGAGTCCGTTAATACTGCACAGTACTGGGCGTCCAAGTCCAACCTAGAATTCTTGGACAAGAAACCTTAGGTAATTTAAGATTTACAGACAATCACTGTACAGAATTTTAAATGCTGGCAGAATAATATCGCAGGAAGCCTTTACAAGCCTACCATACCAATTAACGCAATTTGTACACAGTAAAGCAAAGTAAATTTAAGCATCGGTACGTTACAGATACTGTCCGACTCATTGGCTGAATGGTCAGCATTGAGGCCTTCGGTTCGATTCCCGGCCGGGTTGGGGATTTTAAACATGTCTGATTAATTCTTCCGACTCGGGGACTGGGTTTTTGTGTTTGCCCGAACACTTCCTTCTTCATATTCAGACAACACACTACACACCAACCACCCATCACAAGAACATGCAATAGTGATTACATCCCACCATATAGGGTTAGCGTCCAGGAAGGGCATCCGGGCGTAAAACAGGGCCAAATCCACATGTGTGACATAGTTCGCACACGCGACGCTACAGAAGTGGGAAAAGCCGTGGAGGAGGAGGAGGAAGAACGTTACAGATACTGCGATGGCTTTCGAATCTGCAGTCTTTCCTGATATCAATTCCAAGTTATGAATATCGAATAGAAATCTGTCAGATTCCACTATATAACTTACGATATTTTCAAGGTCTCAAAGTATTTCCGAGATAAATTCTACAAAGAAAATAACCTAGAGGGGAAGATTGAGTAAAATTAAAGATCAATGTAATATAAAATAATTTGTGGTAAGCCACAAGGTCTCCTGCTACGACTGTATTACGAAGCACCGAATCTAAATATTATCCGCCTACACACACTTAAAACAGATCAACTCCCCACAGTTTGATCAGCTTAAGGTCATTAATACACTCACCAGAGTTAATCTCTCAGTCTAACTTCTCTCACCATGAACTTGTCAAGCTTATTTTAATCCCTGCCTGCTAAGAACTAACTGGACCAAGAGAGGACGGAAAACAAGTTGCACGTTTACTGAACGTCCCGAGTTTCCAGAGTATACCAAAAATTACTGTCCGGAGTTAGAACATTCGGCCCGCCAGTCTTAACCCCTGTTAACTAAAACATATTTTCTGATCTTCCCTCTTAATCCTGCTGCGACTGAAAGTTAGAACTGCATTTAAACTTTCATTCACACGCACTGACTCGATGATCTGTTCTCGTACATGAGCGGGAATAATTAGTCCATTAATTAAAAAAAAAAATTACGGGCAGAAAAGGACAAGTTTCGTGGACAGCACAAGACAAGCCACATTTCATGAATGGCGGTCTTCTGAAACACTACATTAGCACAAGCAGAGCATAACAAATGTCTTCTACATCTGATGGAGACTATACCATGTAAATTGTATCATACACTTGTAGGAGCGATCTCTTTTCTTTTGGTCCAAAAGTTCCTGAAACAAGTGATCGACTGAAAATTGCGATGACCCCGAGTACCTACAAGCATGACAGAGGAAGAAGATTATATATTTCTTCTACACTCAGACCCTACTCGGGGCCGACCTTACATGAGATTAAGACCAGTTTTACGGCCAGAAGCTTTTATTGACGCCAATCCTATGTGGAGGGATATTTGCACTACTGCATGGTTGTGATCGTCTTATTGCACATCTTCATTTACACACAACGTATCAGTCACCACTGATCTGCATTTAAGACAGTCACCCAGGTGGCAGATCCCCTGTCTATTGTTTACCTAGCCCTTTCTGAATTAATTGTACAGAATTTGCAAGTTTTGGTAAATTATTCCAATCCCTAACTCCTCTTCCTATAAACGAATATTTGCCCCAACTTGTCCTCTTGAATTACAAATTTACCTTCACATTGTGATATTTCTTACTTTTGTAAACATCAACAACAACCCATGACGCAACAGCCCCGAAGGGCCTTGGCGTGCTAAGCCCGAAGGCCTGCAGATTATGAGGTGTCGTATGGTCAGCACGACGAATGCTCTCGGCCGTTATTCTTGGTTTTCTAGACCGAGGTCGCCATCTCACAGTGAGATAGCTCCTCAATTGTAATCACGTAAGCTGAGTGGACGTCGAACCAGCCCTCAGATCCAGGTAAAAATCCCTGACCTGGACGGGAATCGAACCCGGGGCCTCCGGGTAACATGTGGCTAGCTTTGAAAACACAACACGAACTTATTCGTCGACTAATGTCATTCCACACTATCTCACCACTGACAGCTCTGAATATACCGTGTAGTTTAGCAGCTCGTCTCCTTTCACCCAAGTCTTCCCAGCCCAAAGTTTACATTTCCGTAACGCTACTCTTGTCGGAAATCCCACAGAAATCGAGCTGATTGTGTCTTGATTGCGAAGAAGGCAAAAACAGTCCAGATTCCGAACAACTAAATATACCCAGTCCAGATTGCGAACAAGAGATTAGTGTTGACGTGAGATACATAAAACAGATACAGTTTTCAAATCAGTCTCATATGTAATGTTTGTTCTAGTAGTATTAACATTAACTGGTACGTCGGGATGTTTAAGATAACCTAAGCATATTTTAAAAAATATTGCTCTTATTGAAAATGTTTAATAATTTAGTTTGAGGTAATCTTACCATTTAGAAGATTATCTTTTTTATTGCATAACATATTGTATTATTAATAGGTTATTATTATTTCTTTTTATTTGCTAGTGGCTTTACGTCGCCCCGACACAAATAGGTCTTATGGCGACGATGGGATAGGAAAGGCCTAGGATTTGGAAGGAAGCAGCCGTGGCCTTAAGTAAGGTACAGCCCCAGCATTTGCCTGATGTGAAAATGGGAAACCACGAAAAACCATCTCCAGGGCTGCCGACAGTGGGATTCGAACCCATTATCTCCCGGATGCAGCTCACAGCAGCGCGCCCCTGACCGCACGGCCAACTCGCCCGGTATTATTATTATTATTATTATTATTATTATTATGCCAATGAAAGAAGAGAGTGGCTGCATCGACAAGGCACTAGCCTTTAGAATATTGATTATTATTATTATTATTTTTCAAAATAATACATAAGTGAAATAGTCAGTTTATTTGGAAACAAGTGGGTTTTTTTCTTACATGCTTTTAACTTTTTTTTTTTTGTGTATTACCCAGGATTCCAATTGTGTGTACCAGAACTTGGTGTACCAACTGAGGGTTAATGTTTCTGGCCGCATTCTTTATTGCCAGAGCTGGTTTGTGAATAGATGAAAATCTCCCTGGTAATAATTAAAGTGGCTTTCTAAAGAACTTCAGAAGACTGTAGGTGCCTCTAGTGATGCGTACTGCTGCCACAATCCACCTAGATAAGTAGCATGACATATACAGAATGATATATTCTTTCTTAAGCGCCTCTACTTTATGCCTGGCTGCAATCTCGACTCAATGTGTGTCAAACCCAAATCATCCCCTTCAGGTACCCACTTGTTCGCAATCTGGACTGTTTGCAATCAGGACGACAACCATCGAGCTGCCTTTCTTTGGATTTTTTCCAGTTCCAATTCTCAAATCAAGGCATGCAAATAAGGGTCCCATATACTGGAACCATACTCTAACTGGGGTTTTACCAGAGACATATACCCTCTCCTTTACATCCTTACTCTATAACCCCTAAATAAACCATGTGAAGACATCTGTAACCTTAACTTACAGTCCAGTTTACTACTAACCACCATAGCAGCACTGGCCAGTACTTCAAAAACTACGGTATTGGCGAAAATCCAGTGACGATCTTATTCAGCTAACACAACTCCCACCCCATCGTAATACAATCATCTCTCAGTCAGAATGTACACAATAGTATTTATCTATTTGACTCCCTCAAGCTGCCAGTAGCACTTCGTATGTCCAAGACACGTTCTTCAGATAACAAAAGGTGCGTTCACAGCCCAAGCTGTTTGCTCATCCCTGGACAAGGGGTTCGAACCTTGGATAGTATATTTACAAAATGGTAGACAAAGTGCAGGCAGAAAATTTTTTTTTTTCAGGATTTAGTTCCTTTCTATACAGTATGCCAGTTTAATAATCTTTACTTACCAAGTGTGACCAATGGCTGTAATTACTTTATTTAAAACTTCCATCAATAAACTGATAGAATGCTAAACAGTTAAATCATTTTCATGGAGCCAGTGTACCAGAAAATTCTTACAGTGCTTCCATGACTTGCATTCAACTAAGCAACCAATTCACGCTGTTAATGGCAAGTCAATATATAGAATACACCTTTTGATAGAAATGCCTCATTAAAAGGTGCTGCCTATCATGACAAGGCTCAAACCTAAAACTGCAATAATGTTGTTTTAAAGATATATTCACCAGCAAGTTTAAATCTGAAATGCTAGCACATCAAACTAATAATTATATTAATTTATGTGTAAACATTGAACTAATTCACCTGAGCCTTACGTAGCTTCCAAACTGCCCTATGTTCAAAATCTTTCTTGGAACCTGACAAATTTATATTGGACTAAGAAAAACTGGTTTTCACCTGCAAATTTGTTAAAAAATGGTACATTCCCAAGATATCCTGACAACAGTGGTAAAGTAGGGCAAAGAACATAGTACATGACTCAACTCCAGATATCACCAGGAGTTTGTGCATCTACACTGCAATCACTGTAAGTTTTATTATAAGAAAAGTGTTTACCTAAAAGTAATATTTCAAAACAAATGCTTTACTGTAATGAATACATTCATAGGACAGACCCAACCACCCATAAGCAGCACATAAGAGCAAAGTTCTCTATCATGATGAATTCTTTCAGTTCTCTGAAAATCAGTTTCTCCTGATACAACAATAGAAACTGATAGATAATGATGAATACTCCATATATTGGAAAGACATGAAAATTCAAATTAGCCAGAAAATGAATAATATAATAAAATAACAACCAATCTCCGAAACTTTAGAATCTCAACTGCTCAAGAATGTCCCTCGGTTTATAAGGAAGTACCCCATCTTCCAGTGGTAATGTGAAAGAAGATCATCAACAACAGAATGGGAAGGATGAAGACCTATTAGAAAAATAATTTCAAATTAAACTCCAGCAACTGTTTCCTGAAAAGCATACCAATACCAGTATTCGTTGAAGCATTTCTCCAAGCCCATGTGCTTGCACATTCTGCCTGAAAAGGACGATACTTCTTAATAATTGATCAGAATGTGAAAAAATGTAATGATAGAGTCAAGTAACAAAATAAAATTTGGCTGAATAACACATGCAAGTTGACATTTGGTGCAAGCAACTACAATAACATTATATTCTATCATCAGCATGAAGTTTACAAATACAACTGCCTTTCAACACGGAAGTACAGATATATAAATCACGTAGACTGAAAGCAATTTTACTATTTTCCATCGAATGTTCTTGATTACCATGTCCTCGTTATAAGGAATGGAATGATATATTAATATAAGTACGTACATTTGGGTCAAGTTTGCTTTTATCATCCCTGGTGATTAGTTTACAAAAAATGCAATAACACTTCTGGAACACACTGTCTATTAGTGAACGATGGTAAGTGATAAATCACACAGATACAACTTTTCCAATTTGCTTCCTGTTGATGGGACAGGAAAGGACTAGGAGTGGGAAGGAAACTATTGTGTCCTTAATTAAAGTGCAGTTCCAGCATTTGCCTGGTGTGAAAATGGGAAACCACGGAAACCATCTTCAGGGATGCCAACAGTGGGGTTCGAACCCACTATATCCCGAATGCAACCTGACAGCTACATGACCCAAACCGTGCAGCCACTTGCTCAGTACAGATACAACTGATGACTTTCCATGTCTCACATTAACTCAATATACCTAAGGTAATAAAATATTGAGGCAAATCAAGCCACTGAGAAGAATCTACATACAGTAAGTAGGAAATGTCTAGTCCCACTATGCACGTACAGGTCACGTATGCATTTAAATAAGCTCATACAGTTTTAAATGAATTATCGATCTCCTCTATCCAGAAATCTTCATTATCATAACAACAACAGATACAAAATCAGAACATGGAGATGGCCTATTATATTACTGGTATGGTGAGAGTTTTGCCAGTAGATTTTACCAATAATACAACATATCGAATAATCACATGGCAGGTAACGTACAAAGACCTTCGAGAGTTACTTGAATGCAACCCTCCCCGCAACCCGAACACATGGAAACTTCTGAACATGATGCTTAATTATGTAATGGACAGCAATTAACTCGAAGGGAGAGAAATAGTATGTGCAAGCTTCATCTTCAAGAGCAATGACATGCATATAAAAATGAAAAATGGACAGGAAAAATAGCTGATATGTTTCAGAGCAGATTCATACCAGTCATTTAAAGATTTACTCTTGTGGAGGAATCCCAATGTTTTGGCTCACCAAAGCAAATTTTTCCTGTACTGGTACTGAAAAATGTGTTCCTTACATACTCTATAAAAGAAAAGAAAATATCTGGGGTGCTCCAATGGTTTCCATTTCATTAATTTTATTAGATATTAAAAAGCATATCCACTAGGATTTCACCCTCTTTCCTTCATATTCCTGCCGTTCTGACATAAAAAGGAAAGATTTGGGAGCACAATCTATGATATAATTTTAACTGTCTTCCCATCATTTGCAAACTTCCATATCCTGAAGAATACTCTGTCAACCTTCAAGTACCGGTATGATATTTTCTACAACCCCTACATTCACTCTTACTTTCTTTCTAGGTAATCTTCATCCCATACTCAAAAGGTCGATGATCTTGCAGTTATACATTTTACTTTCATTTCCTCTTTTTTTTTTTTTTGAATACCGGTCGCAGTCTGTGCAAACGCACGTTCTAGTGTGGAAGAACGCCGCCGAAAATCTCTCAGCTCTAACCGGGAAAAAATATTTATGCAAGCTGTCAATACTCAACCATCCAAATCAAATAATATGATGTAAAAAAAAAGGCCTGCTGGCTTATTTTAAGTTTCTAAATATAATCTGACAGTGGATATCGATGCATTACAAAATTATGTCTGATTAAGAGCTACGTCATTTTTAAAATTAGGACGTATTTCATACCAAAATGTATTGAAATGCATCTGACAGTAAGTTCTGTATAATAAACGCTTCTGAACTAAGTGAATAACAACAATGAGAAAGGGTGAAAATATGAACGGCAAATATCTTTCTAGTACTGTAATAAAATTTCACGTGCTAAGTCGCACTAGTGCATATAAGTTCGGCATATACCTACAGTTCGCTAAACAATAAAAAATCTACAACATACAAAGGCAGACAAGACACCAAAGAGCATTCTTGTACTCTCTCGCTTCGCTATCCATTCATTATTATTAACAAGATAAACAAAGATCGGTATACACCCAGACCTGAAATCAGCGACGTGAAGTGTCAAACCCAGTGAATTTATACTGTCTGTTGACATACAGCCGAAGTTGAATGACCACCACACACACAGAACAAGTTTTTTATATACTTACCGGTAAGTTTACTGCAAATTCACCTGGGTGTTACTAATTCTTTCCAAAGGAGTTTTAACAGTCAGCCTCACACATCCAGACTTCAAAGACAGACTCCACAAGACGACGACACGAGCTACAGATGCAATGTCCCTTATATAGATGTTCTCGTTCGACCACAGCTTATTTTTACTTCACAGAAACCAATAGCTACTTGCAGCGCTATCTACCATTTGAAAAACAAGCCCTTACTCAACATTGGAATACAATCCAGCAGATGGTGCTGCATACATTACCAAAGAGTAAAGCAGCAAGTTACAAATATTACAAAGATCTGCCCAAGTAGGATTAATTAGTCCCTTTCAGAGCCACAACGTAGCGTTAGTAGTGCTCATGCAATGGTTGACACACTGTCTCATGCCGCTAAGAACGTACGTATTCTTCGGCTTCATTCTTACATGTCAAATTTGCCGTAAACTTGACTCAAGGGGAAAATTAGCAATTCTGTTCCCTTTAATAATAATAATAATAATAATAATAATAATAATAATAATAATAATAATAAATGCAGAGATACCATGGGGAATAATATTTTAATCCACTTTTAAAAAGAAGTTCTTACAAACGAAATAACAAACCATCTCTATGTCATCCAATGATATTTTGAATAACACGTGTCTGTCGCGACCCACATTTTACTGAATTGTAACTCTTTTATCCGCTGCCCCTTTCCACTTCAAATATTTCTCTAAAAGATAACTAACCATCTGTAGAACTCGCCGAATTGTGAAATATTTCCCTTCAATGGACAACTAAAGCTTTATCCTTGGCATTTAAACACGACTGCCCTAAATGCAAATCAGCACCGTATTGATTGATTTGATTGATTGACTTGAAGTGGATCATACACGAATAAATGAAACAAAACTCGCCCTGTGTAAAAATATATTAACTAGCACTTATGTGTATGTTAGTACTCGGGTACTTCCTAACTTGATTTAAATGTGAATTTGTACCGGCTTCAGTGACAATACCAAATACAGTAGTGTTTGACAATACCTACAACTCGCTCTGCAAGTCCATCCAGGTAGAAATAATTTCTCGCCGTTCTCAATCTCTAGGGATGTGGATTTCCAAAGATTTTGGATAAGCGTTGTAGAAGGTTTATATGTTTCTCAGTTTTCAAACTGAGCACTTAACGTTTTGCAGCTTAAGTATTTTTTTTTTTTTTATTGAAACCTCGGATGATAATTATTCAATATGTTGTCTGCCCAACGTAAACGCATAAGAATGGCTAAATAATAACGCAGAACAAAAATAAATGACTTAAACACGATCGTTTAATGTAACAAATTGCTGAAAATAATGAGGAAAAATTGGAAAAATTACCTAAAAGTAAAAAAGTGACAAAAAAAAGGAGTCAATAAATACCGTACGCATTTCTGCAATCAGGGAAGCCATGATTAGGATTTTTATACAAAGTGAACCACCTAAAATCTGTACCCCAAATATTTTTGAAATGCAAGGTGCTATTGAAGTGCTGTTTTTACAGAAATGAAGTGTAACTAAGGGCTCATAATTGTACCCAATACAAAGATTTTAATAATTATTAGAATGGGTATTTATTTTAGAAAGATACATTCTCTCAAGTCCGCCTCTGTGGTGTAGTGGTTAGCGTGATTAGCTGCCACCCCCGGAGGTCCGGGTTCGATTCCCGTCTCTGCCACGAAATTTGAAAAGTGGTACGAGGGCTGGAACGGGGTCCACTCAGCCTCGGGAGGTCAACTGAGTAGAGATGGGTTCGATTCCCACCTCAGCCATCCTGGAAGTGGTTTTCCGTGGTTTCCCACTTCTCCTCCAGGCGAATGCCGGGATGGTACCTAACTTAAGGCCACGGCCGCTTCCTTCCCTCTTCCTTGCCTATCCCTTCCAATCTTCCCATCCCTCCACAAGGCCCCTGTTCAGCATAGCAGGTGAGGCCGCCTGGGCGATGTACTGGTCATACTCCCCAGTTGTATCCCCCGACCAAGAGTCTGCAGCTCCAGGACACTGCCCTTGAGGCGGTAGAGGTGGGATCCCTCGCTAAGTCCGAGGGAAAAACCGAACCTGGAGGGTAAACAGATGATGATGATGATGATGACATTCTCTCAAATGGAACAATGCCCTATTGACATTAATAAAATAACACTGAAGTAAATTAAAATGTCAATGGTGTTCTCTTTAGGATTCTAGCACAAGTATTATCGGTACACTTTATCTTGGTGCATTTACACTCTAGTGCTGAATCGGTCGACCTCGGCAATCTTCTAGTTTCGTACTGGCAACCTTTGAAACACAAACTATGAATCGCTTAAGCATCGTTGTGCGACATCTGGCGTACACTTTACGTACTAGTACTGTTGTTGTTTACACAGCAAAGCCAAACTATAGAATTCATGCTAGGAACAAGATTCGCATCGAGAAATGTTATATAATGTTATATAATGTGTTTGTGACATAGTTGTTGGCTTAAGATAATACCGGTAACGGTTTAGAAACTTCATATCGATCGATCATATTCTCAATTCAATTCAGATTTCATTTTCATTCAATGGCAGTACTATCAGAACCGGGACAGCTCCCTCCTTACTCCTCACCCCCGTACACAAATGCACCAAGATAAAGTGTGCCGATAATAGTTCACGAGCTATCGTAATTTGAATATTGTAAATATCGACAGTTGTCTGCCCCATGTGTCTGAACTAACTTAAGGAAGGAAGTGAATAAAATAATTCTTTATATTGAAGAAAGATAACTGGCCTTCAAAGATTGTGTTCAAATGGAAACAACCAGCTTCATTATAAGTCATGTAGGCTTCAAGATTGATGCACAGGTTTCAAGCATTTCATTAGAAATTTCAGCGCAGGCAGTAGTAGTACGTTGTTTCATATCATCTGCTGTAGTCGTATGTCCTTGTAAACAGTGTCATTTAGCTTTTCTCAGAGAAAAACAAAATTCTTAAAGGGGGTGAGATCTGATGAAAGCTCTCGCCAAGGCATAGGTCCCCTTCTTCCAATCCAAAGATTTCGAAACAATCGCTGAGGACAAGCTGTAGCACGTGAACTGTGCGTTGGACAGCCATCATGCTCATACCACATGTTACTCCTAGCCTGCAGTAGAACGTCTTCTAGCACCTGTGGAAGTTGGTCTGTTAGGAGGTTGAGATACTTTTGGGAATGTACCTAGTGTTCTTTCTATGAAAAAAGAAAGGCCTATGAGGTGATGGTTCTCTATTCCACACATTTAAATTCCATGGACGCTGACGTTCCACCTGACGAAGCCACCGGGGATGGTTTACGGACCAATAGTGCGTGTCTCGGAGGATTACTTGGCTATGATTTGTAAATGTTGCTTCATCACTAAACAAGATACATGATAAATCTGGTATATCTTGTCTAAATGCCCATGTACAAAAATTAACACAATTCTCAAAATCGTTTCCATGCAACTCTTGACTGAGAGGAGACATGGGACGGATGGAAGTTATTACGGAGGAGAACGAGTAGTACACGTATCAGATATGTGTCAATTCCTCATGTTAATGCACGGGAATGAACGTGCAGATCTACAAGAACAGTCGCTAGAACGTTAATTACGCCCTTCTCTCCAGTCACTCATTTGTTTCTCTTATGGTTTCTACTACATGTTACACTTCAAGTTTCACGTAAATGGTCGAAGAGGTTCACAAATAATTGTCGAGATGGTGACGTCTATTGGAATATCGTTCCGCGTAGAGAGCACAAGAACGAATAGCATTATTTCTACATTGTCTTACACCATTACTATGTCGGTTTTTTTAGCATTTAATACCATCTTCACCATGTCCTACTTTTTCTATCTCAAAGTAACTGACAAGGAAGTCGCAGTGTAATCAGTGACCAGTGTTCTGTAAAGGAAACAAACATAAGAGGAGAAAACTGTCGGTATCTACAATTTTCAAACTACGATAGCTCGTAAACTACTTGTACTATAATCCTGAAAAAAACCACCATTGACATTCTAATTTACTCTAAGTTTATTCTGTTAATGTCAATAGGCATTGTTTCATTTGAAAAGTGATACTTTCTAAACTAATACCGGTACGCATTCTAATAATTATTACGATCTGTGCACGGGCTATAATTATGAGCCCTTGGTTACACTTCATTAATGCGAAAATAGCACATCAATAGCATCTTCCATTTCAGAAATATCTGGGGTACATGTTTTTAGGTGATTCATCCTGTACCGTACAACTACAGCAGCAATGAAGGAGTTTCATACTGCATGCCTCACTTCAAGGAACTATTTAAACCAAACGCAGTACCTGGGGATGAGAACGAAATTCGTACGATAAGTATAATTCTGTAGTATAAGGTGCTGCTTATTAAATCACTCCCAAATAGTGTTATTTTAGGTGGTGATTGTGATTGTTGTTTTAATGGGAAGTAGACCTAGATAAAAATCCAACTCAAATAGTTCTTATTTAAACGGTGAATTGTACTCATTCTCTAACTCATACAAGGGTAGTTCGGCATATTCATTTTGAAATACTCTGTTATAGGCACTATTTGTACTGTTAATAGCCATCCTCATGGTCAGCAATTTCCTATAAGAAATGATTTCAGTTTTATATATAGCCTATATCTTGTCATAGTGTGTTACAGAACTTCAACAAATCAACAGTTTTATTTAGAGCCTTGAGGAATTTTAATCATCAGCCCTCTGTCGAATGTGTGGAATTGGAGAATGCGTTACCGAGATGTTGGTACTAGTGTGAACATCTAGAAGGGCAAGGGTTGGAAAGAAAGTAACTGTAATCATGGGGATAGTTATACACTAGTGTTTGCCAGGAATTGGAATAGGCATCCTTATAAAAGCATTTTAGAGAGGGATACCAGCTCACCTGTCTAGGTGAGGGGATATTTACCATTAGCCGTTGCCACTACATATTAGATTGTCCTGGTTATAACCGAGGGAAACTGTTTTATGGCTGGATGACCATCCTGAAGTCTCCTCTATATGGAGGGATATATTCAGTATTGTGTGTTTCTGTGGTGGTTGGTAGTGTGGTCTATTGTATGTAGATGGTCAAGTCAGAGAGAGAGAGAGAGAGAGAGCGAGAGAGAGAGGATAAGAATACTTATATATGTATACAGTATATGAAGGGGGGCGGGGGGGGACAAAAGTAACTGGACGTAATTCAGTAGCGAAGTCAGGATTTCAGTTTGAGGGCGCGGGACATTAAGGTAGTTCTTCATACAGAATTTTATTTTGATAAGTGTCCATACTTCCAGAGTTTAGCTGGTATAGAATACCTTAAAAAAAGAAATTAGTATCCTTGGATCCAAGTAAAAGTGGTGGATTCGTGCGGATTCCGGAAGCTAATAGCAATATTCTTCTTCTTATTATTATTATTATTATTACGGTTTTCCCACATCTGTGGGGTCGCGGGTGCGAACTGTGTCTCACTTGTGGATTTGGCCCTGTTTTACGGCCGGATGCCCTTCCCCAGGCGAACCCTATACGGAGGGATGTAATCACTGTTGTGTGTTTGGTGGTTGGTAGTGTAGTATGTTGTCTGAATATGAAGAGGAAAGTGTTGGGACAAACACCCAGTCCCCGATCTAGAAGAATTAATCAGACCCGATTAAAATCCCCGACCCGGCCGGGAATCAACATGGGACCCTCTGATCCGAAGGCCTCAACATTGATCATTCAGCCAATGATTCGGACTCCGGAAGCTAATAGTAATATATATTATTTATAAAATGCTTATTAAAGTACATTCGTTAAAACTCCTGGGGTGTCTGGACTCTTTGAACGACAACACCCCTCCTAGGCCAATCTGTGTTACTCCCATCCCAACATAACTGCATCATTTCATATATTCCGAGTACAAGTGAAATGAATGCAAGAATAAACAGTTTGAGTAAAGATGCAATATTCTGGTTTAGAATAAGTATGGTAATTTTATTATAATAATGGTCATGTGATAAGCTATATAGAAGTGATATTTTATACAAATAATGTGGCAAAAAAAACACACACACACACGTCGAATAAAGGTTTCTCTTTGTCCATGGCTAGATGATGAAACCAAGAGAATGATGGCCCGTCGTGATTCGTTATTTCGACATTAAAAACAAACCACAAACCCTAGATGGCACAGACTTCAAATCCTACCGCGTCTTAAGAAATCGCACAAAGCAGTTAATCAGAAATAAAAAAAAATGTACATATTTCCGGAATTTAGCTAACAACTTAAATTCTAATCGTGCATGGGACCAACTTAGAGTTCTGAGAATAGGAAAACATCAACAGAAACAGAAAACTCCTGACATTCCACTTGAAGAACTGAACGATTACTTTAGTAGAATAAATATTCAACCTACCCCCAATTAAGCGCACCGACTCACCGCCCTCCTCTCCAGCCAATCCACCATTCACATTTCACAGTATCAAAGAAAATCAGGTTATAAAGGCTTTGTATTCGATTAAATGAAATGCTACAAGTGTACATGATATTCCTATTACTTTAATACATAACATTACGAGTGCTGTCTTGCCTATACTGACGCACATACTCAACTACTGTTTACTAAACGAAACTTTTCGTACTTTTCCTACTGTCTGGAAAACAGCCAATATTATACCGGTACCTAAGAGTTTAGACCCACAATCACCCTCTATCGCCCTGTGTCCATACTCCCTGCGCTTTCTGAAGCCTTTGAACGTTTAGTATACGAGCAAGTTCTAGAATAGGTACCCTACCTAAATAAAAATGCTCTTTTGGACCCTTTGCAATCTGGATTTAAGAAGGATCACAGTAACGCGACAGCACTTTTGAAGGTTACTGAAGACATTAGAAACTTTATGGACAAACGACTGCTGACTATACTATTCTTCTTGACTTCAATAGCGCCTTTGACACTATAGAAATTCCGACTATGATAAAGAAAATGGAACTGCTAAATTTCGACCTGGCTGCGCTTAAGATTTTTGTTCTTATTTGAGTAACTGTCAACAGCGTGTAACAGTAAACGACAAGGCCTCTAAATGGAAAATGAAACTTAGTGGCGCCCCACAGTGCAGTATTCTAGGGCCCTTACTTTTCTGTATTTATATCAATCACATACCATCTGTGACAGGAAATAACACACAACACCTCTATGTTGACGATCTTCAAATATATCGACACTGCGAGACAATATATTAACAACGACCTCCGACGACTCAGTATATACGCACAACGAAATTCTCTTACTGTGTACTAAACTCCACAAAATCTCAGGCAATCACAATTGGATCACGAAAATTACTGAGCTGCTCAAACAATGTCGCAATCCTGCCTATCCTACTGAATGGTGACATTATTCCCTACAGTAAATCGGTTCAAAATCTCGGCGTAATTATGAATGAAACACTTGATTTGCCTGATCACACGAAATAAATACGTAGAAAGATTTTTGGAGTGCTTCAACCTCTTAAACGGCAGAGGGATGTATTTCCATTTGAGCTAAAGGCCAAACTAATACAGACACTCATTCTCCCTATTGTTGATTATTGTAACGTTGTTTTAGTTGACATGACGAGAGAAAAAAAACTTAAACTTCAACGAGCACTGAATTCCCGCCTGCGATTTATTTACAATATCGGGTACGATGTTCATATCACCCCATATTATCAGGCTGTCTCATGGCTGAAGCCTGGTAAACGTCGGCAGCTACACACCTTAACAATGGTGTTTAGAGTGTTAGCTGAAAGTCGGTCACTGTATATTTCTTCTAAATTCACCCTTTTATCATTACTTCACAACTTAAATACACGTTCTAGATCCTTTCTTTCTATTCCACTGCATCGCACAAATAAAAATTAATAGATCATTCGTGGTGACCGGCGCCAGATTATGGAATTCCCTGCCAGCTGAGGTCAGAGAAACTAGCTCTTTATCAAGATTTAAGGTCACCTGCCTGGACGACCTGCTGAAGACAGCTGACTGAATGGTTGAAGTATGCATGTGTGCGTGCCTGAGAACTAGCCATTTTTAAGAGTTTTTAATATTAATTAGTTTTAATATTAATTTAGTTAGTCATTTATTTAAATGTGTTTTCAATTCCATTAATTTATGTAGTTTTAACTATTTTAAGTATCTCAGTATTTTATTAAACATTTTGTTTATTATGTGGTTAAGTGTACGAGAGGGCCTCGACTCTCACTTCGCCAATGTGAAAAAGGCACTATTAAATAAATAAATAAATAAATAAATAAATAAATAAATAAATAAATAAATAAATAAATAAATAAATAAATAAATAAATATAGAATGTAAGGGGTATGGGTATATTTTGCTAGTTTGTACAGAACAATACACGTCACAACATATGCTAGGTAGGCTTTACCTTGTCCTATTAGTTTACCTAGCGGTTAGGGCCGTGCAGCTGTGAGCTTGCATCCAGGAGATAGTGGATTCGAATCCCACTGTCGGCAGCCCTGAAAATGGTTTCCCGTTGTTGCCCATTTTCACACAAAGCAAATGCCGGGGCTGTACCTCAATTAAGGCTACGGCCGCTTCCTTCCCACTCCTAGTCCTTCCCTATCCCACCGTCGCCATACGACCTATCTGTATCGGTGAAGTTGTAGAGCTTGGATTTTCTTCTCTCATTTTCTCGTTCTTTCCTACAATATCTTCTATCAGACTTGTGCATTCATCACTATTTTTCAAAATGTTATGGACCTTTGTGGACAGAACGTGACTACTTTGGCCATTCAGACGCAGCATCCTCCCAGTTGCCGAGGTTAATTTGGCAGTGCTTCATATTAGACTGTACAAAGTATTTGTATCATTTTTGCTGCCCTACTTGATTAAGTTGTCCTTCCTTCAATTGAATATGCATCAGTCGCTTGCTTTAGGAGGTATGTATTCATGCACAAGTGTTATTTGACACTGAATATACTGTACTCTGAAAATCAAGATCAAGTGCGGACCACCCGGCAATAATACCAGCAAGAGATGATGGTTTCGGAACAGTTCCGACAATGTGGATGGGGCCAGCAGCGAGCAAAACGAAAGCACTGGCGAATTGTTCAGGCCTAAGATGAGGAAGCTACTAGAAGAAGCTGGAAGTTGATTAACAATGAACCAGGTGCCTAGAATGATCTGGAATTGAAACTACTAGAATATTCCATGAAGCATTTATAGAGAACACAACTGGCACACGCCAGTCAGTCTTGAGTGACTCCGTCTGGAATGCATCAATCATGAGTGAATTTAAACAGATGGTTGTGAGGCTGTGCCAGCCCCGTGGTGTAGGGGTAGCGTGCCTGCCTCTCACCCGGAGGCCCCGGGTTCGATTCCCGGCCAGGTCAGGGATTTTTACCTGGACCTGAGGGCTGGTTCGAGGTCCACTCAGCCTACGTGATTCGAACTGAGGTGCTATCTGACGGTGAGATAGTGGCCCCCGTCCAGAAAGCCAAGAATAACGTCCGAGAGGATTCGTCGTGCTGACCACGCGACACCTCGTAATCTGCAGGCCTTCGGGCTGAGCAGTAGTCGCTTGGTAGGCCATGGTCCTTCAAGGGAAGCAGTGCCATGCGGTTTGGATTGGTTTGGTTTGGTTGTGAGGCTGTAGTGATTCATTCATCGGGAGTGAGTCTGTCAGTTGGCTATGTGGATTTCAATAAGCCTTGATAATGTGAACTGTTATCGAATGATGCTGCGTTGTGAGAAGCTATGCTGCTGAGGACCAGAGGTTCACTGCGCCGGTGTGCAGTGTGATCATCCGAGTGAGTATGTGTTAAGAATGTGAGTGAAAACTATGTCGAGTGAAAAACTCAAATGTGAGTGAACTTCTAAATAGTAGGTCAATACATTTAGCGGATAGTAAAATGCGCTACCTCTCTGTGTAGTAATTTTAGTTTTGAAGACCCCAATAAATCACTACCATTCTTGAGTACATTATATTTTTATTACTAGCAAGATATCCGTGCTTCGCTACGGCTTTAAACAGAAAATAGAAAATTATTATTCAAGGTTTTACATTTTGGAGAGTCCACTGTCAGCTGAGCCTGTAAAACTTTTTGGGGGAATTATTATTTATTTTCTGATATAACAGTCATTTGAACCCCTTACGGAAGTATTTGAATGTTTTAAACACTATCGTATTTAAAATCTGGGATGTAAAACCGAGCAACCTGTGAAATTTTTATTTTGTACGTCGAACAGTAATGGAGGATTGATTACATTTTAAGGGGTGAATGTTTTTAAATATTTATTAACATCTAGGGTATAGAAGACAAACCTTCATAAAAAATAATAAGTTAGTGCCTGAAAGGGTTTCGGAACAATAGATATTGTGCTTTTGAGTGTCAACCACCATCTAAACCCCTTAGGGGAGAAATATTTTGAAGTATACGATATTTTACACCTAGGACATAAAAGAACACCCTTCTCGTAAAATTACAACTTCGTACGTCAAATAGTTTTGGTGAGATGAATACTTTTGTTTACCGAGCTAACTTCATTTAAAACTTTTGGTTGGAACGTTAAGAAAGATTTCCTATTTTACACCTAGGATTTGGAACTGGAATTTTGTCTTCGTACGTTAAACCGTTTAGGAAGAAGGAATGAATATATTTGTTTTCGGATCTTGACCCCCATTTAACTGTCTGTTTCAAACCTTCTGTTATTTTACACCTAGGATATCATTTGAAATTTTAATTTTTATAATTCAAAAGGTTCATATAAATGCATATTTTAGTCATCATTCCCCACCCCCAGTCAAAACCCTCCTAGGGATGAATTGTCTTAAGTCCATTTCTTATTTGTATACTCATAAAAATAATTCAACTCCTTTTACACCCCGTTAAGTAGATTGCACCTCCTACCCCCCCCCCCCCCCCCCCACCACCACCACCAATCACCCGCCACAATAAAAGTGTGTCCTTATTTTTAAAGGAGAATCCAAATACCAATTTTCTCGTCCGTAACATCCTTCGTTTTCGAGATATAAGTATTTTTCAATTCATTAATCTCCGTCCCCCCTTAATTGGATTTTCCGAAAACAAAAGAATACATGTTTCTTTTTAAAGGAGATTCCAGATACAAATGTTCATGTCTGTGTCATCTTCAGTTTTTGAGATAGAAGTATTCTCATAAAAAGAATCCATCCCCTTTTACAGCCCTTTTTCGAACCCCCCAACCCTTAAGTGTTATTCCGAAACAAAAATATGTATTACTTTATTCTTAAAAGGGATTCAAAATACCAATTTTCATGTCTGTAATATGTAGTAAGTTTTTATTGATATACTGTAGACATTCGCATTTTAAAAATTCACCCCCTATAACACTATAATCCTTATGTGGATTTAAAAAAAGAGAATGACGCGTGTTCCTTTAATTTACAGGAGATCCAAATACCAATTTTCACGTCTGTAACATCTTCACTATTTGATATATAAGCATCCTCATAAAAATAATCCAACACTTCCTTCAGTTCTCTTCAGTCACCCCAGCCCCTTAAAAGGGTTTTCACCGAGCTCGATAGCTGCAGTCGCTTAAGTGCGGGCAGTATCCAGTATTCGGGAGATAGTAGGTTCGAACCCCACTGTCGGCAGCCCTGAAAATGGTTTTCTGTGGTTTCTCATTTTCACACCAGGCAAAAGCTGGGGCTGTACCTTAATTAAGGCCACAGCCGCTTCCTTCCCACTCCTAGCCCTTTCCTGTCCCATCGTCGTCATAAGACCTATCTGTGTCGGTGCGACGTAAAGCAAGTAGCAAAAAAAAGGGTTTTCCGAAAAAAAGAATATGTCTGTAACATCTTCAGTTTTTGAGATATAAGTATCCTCATAAAAAGAGTTCAACATTTTTCAGTCATTTTTACAACCCCCTTAAGTGAATTTTCCGAAAACAAAAATACGTGTTTCTTTATTTTTGAAGGAGATTCCAAATACCAATTTTCACGTCTGTAATACCTTCAGTTTTGGAATACCAGTATCCTAATAAAAATATTTAAACCACTTTTTCAGTCATTTTAACCCCCTTAAGTGTTTTTCCAAAAATAAAAAGCGTGTTTCTTTATTTTAAAAGGAGATCCCAAATACCAATTTTCACGTCCGTAATATCTTCAGTTTTGGAGATACCAGCATCCTAATAAAAATAATTCAACCCTCTTTCTGTCATTTTAACCCCCCCCCTTTTAAGCATTTTTTCCGAAAACAAAAAATACGCGTTACTTTATTTTAAAAGATTAAAAGTACCAATTTTCACGTCTGTAATATGTTCAGTTTTTGAGATATACTATAGATTGCTCATTTTAAAAATTCACCCCGCTTAACACTTCCCCGTAAGTGGGTTTTCAGAAAACAAATTATGCGTGTTCCTTTATTTTTACAGAAGATTCCAAATACCAGTTTTCATATCTGTAACAGGTTGCGATTTTTCTAGATATCTATATATATAAAATAACTTGTCCTGACTGACTGACTGACTGACTGACTGATTCATCATCGCCGAGCCAAAACTACTGGACATAAAGAAATGAAATTTTGGGGATATGTTCATATTAAGATGTAGGTGCTCGCTAAGAGAGGATTTTTGGATATTCCTTCGCTAAGGGGGTGAAAAGGGGGGTTAAATTTTAAAATGAGTGTCTCTATATCTCAAAACTTTAAAAGTTTACAGATGTGAAAATTGGTATTTAGAATCTTCTTTAAAAATAAGGAAACACGTATTTTTTTGTTTTCAGAAAATCCCAACAGGAGGGGTGAAAATGGGTGAAAATGGGGAAAAATGGGTTGAATGCCTTTAATCAGGATACCGGTACTTATATCTCAGGAACTGAAGATATTACAGACCTGAAAATTGGTACTTTTGAACTCTTTTAAAAATAAAGAAACACGTATTTTTTGTTTTTGGGAAATCCAATTAATGGGAGGGTGAAAAGGGGGGTGAATTTTTAAAATGAGTGAATCTATATCTCCAAACTTTTAAAGTTTGCAGATGTAAAAATTGGCATTTAGAATCTTCATTAAAAATAAAGAAACACGTATTTTTTCGTTTTCGAAAAATCGCAATAGGAGGAGTGAAAAGGGGTGAAAAAAGGGTTAAATGCCTTTAATGAGGTTACTTATATCCCAGAAACTGAAGATATTAAAGACCTGAAAATTGGTGTTTGGGATCTCCTTTTAAAATAAAGAAACACGTATTTTTTTGTTTCTGGAAAATCCAATTAAGGGGGGGTAAAAAGGGGGTAATATTTTAAAATGAGTGTATCTATATCTCAAAACTTTTAAAGGTTATAGATGTGAAAATTGGTATTTAGAATCTCCTTTAAAAATAAACATGTATATTTTGTTTTCGGAAAATCCTAATAGGAAGGGTGAAAAAGTTTGAAAAAGTCGTCCAATGCCTTTCATGAGTCTACTTATATTTCAGAACCTGAAGATATTACAGACCTGAAAATTGGTGTTTGGGATCTCCTTTAAAATAAAGAAACACGTATTTTTTGTTTTTGGAAAATCCAATTAATGGGGGGGGGGGTGAAAAGGGGGTGTTTTTTTAAAATGAGTGTATCTATATCTCGAAACTTTTAAAGTTTATAGATGTAAAAATTGGTATTTAGAATCTCTTTTAAAAATAAAGAAACACGTATTCTTTTGTATTCGGAAAATCCCAAAAGGAAGGGTGTAAAAGGGTGAATAATGGGTTGAATGCCTTAAATGAGGCTACTTATATTTCAGAACCTGAAGATATTACAGACCTGAAAATTGGTATTTGGGATCTACTTTAAAAGTAAAGAAACACGTATTTTTTCGTTTTTGAAAATTCCAAATATTGGAGGGTGAAAAGGGGGGGTGAATTTTTTAAAATGAGTGTGTCTATATCTTAGAACTTTAAAATTTACAGATATAAAAATTGGTAGTTAGAATCTCTTCTAAAAATAAAGGAACACGTATTTTTTGGTTTGCTCTAAATCGCAATAGATGGGTCGAATGCCTTTAATGAGGATACATATATCTCAGAAACGAAAGATGTTACAGAACTGAAAATTTGTATATGGGATCTCCTTTATAAATAAAGAAACACGTATTTTTTAATTTTTGGAAAATCCAATTAATGGCGGCTAAACAGGAGTGACAAATTGGGGTGAATTTTTTGAAAGACTGTATCTACAGAATATCTTGGAAATGTAAAATGTTACAGACGTAAAAAGTGGGTGTTTGGAATCTCCTGTAAATGTAAAGAAACATAGGTGATTTGTTTTTGGAAACTCCACTTAAGAGGAACTCAAAAGGGAAGAAATTTTAAAATGAGAATTTTTACAGTATATCTAAAAAACTTAGCATGTTACAGAAGTTAAAAATGGTATTTTTTATCTCTATGAAACATAAAGAAACGTGTATTTTTAGTTTTCGGAAATGCCACTTGGGTGGAGGGGGGTAAATGTGACTGAAAATGGTGTTGAATTCTTTTAATTAAGCTACTGATATCTCAAAAATGAAGATGTTACAGACGTGAAATTTGATATTTGCAATCTGCTTTAAAAGTAAAGGAACACGTATTCTCGGAAAATCCAATGAAGTGGGGGGGGGGGTGAAATAATTGAAAATTTAGTTGACTTTATTGTATGAGAATACATACATCTAATAAAAACTAAAGCTGTTACAGACGTGAAAATTCGTATTTGGATCTCCTTTAAAAACAAAGAAAAACGCGTTTTTGGGAGGAAACCATCTTGGAGGGGGGAGTGTAAAGGAGTTGAATTCCTTTCATAAGGACACATAAATAAAAAAACTGAAGAAGTTAGAGTCGTGGTAATTGGTATTTAGAAGATCCTTTACTATTAAAGACACAAGTAATTTTTGCGGGAATATTCACTTAGTGAGGGGGGGGGGGGGAGTTGTGTGAAATGAAGTGAAAAAATAAATTATTCTTATGGGGATACTTATATCTCAAAACTCAAGGTAATAGACGTGAATATTGCTGTTTGGAATCTCCTTTAAATATAAAGAAACAAGCCTTCTTTTAATTTTTTTGGTGGGGGGGGGGTGGCGGTAAATAAACTTAACGGTGGTGGGGTGTAGAAGGAGGTGAGACCAATTGATTTTACTGTTCTTAATGTACTTATAAGGATCCTCCGTTGCTCAGGCGGCAGCGCGCCGGCCTCTCACAGCTGGGTTCCGTGGTTCAAATCCCGGTCACTACATGTGTCATTCGTGCTGGACAAAACGGAGGCGGGACAGGTTTTTCTCCGGATACTCCGGTTTTCCCTGTCATCAGCCATTACAGCAACACATAATAGTAACAATAATAATAATATTAATAATAATAATAATAATGCTCCGGACTGTCGTCAGTTGTGCGGACTGCGCTGGAAACGGCTCCTGGACTGGTAATGACTAAGAATGCAGTCCGGCCGCGGGTTCAGTGCCGCCAAGGCACCCAATACGACACCACGCCGGTTCTCCTGAAGGATTTTATCCACATTAAAAATGATTATAGGAAAATATGGCAAAGATTTAGGGACCCAACTGACCGGGAGGAATACCTGAGCCTAGCCCGGGAAGTACGAAATCGATTGCTGGAAAGGAAGATTGAAAAATGGGAGGAAACATGCCGTAATCTAATAGAAAACGAGTCAGATCGGGAATTTTGTTGGTGGATTCTCGCCGAAAACGAGTCAGATCGCGAATTTCGGCGGATTATATATCTAAAACAATAAGTCCGACTCGCTGGCTGAATGGTCAGCGTACTGGCCTTCGGTTCCGAGGGTCCCGGGTTCGATTCCCGGCCGGGTCGGGGATTTTAATCGCTTCTGATTAATTCTTCTGGCTCGGGGACTGGGTGTATATGTCCGTCCCAACACTCTCCTCATCATATACAGACAACATACTACACTACCAACCACCACAGAAACACGCAATAGTGCTTACATCCCTCCATAGAGGGTTGGCGTCAGGAAGGGCATCCGGCCGTAAAACAGGGCCAAATCCACATGTGCGACGCAGTTCGCACCCGCGACCCCACAGGTGTGGGAAAAGCGGCAGGAAAAGAAGAAAAAGAAGAAGATATATCTAAAACAATAAGCATTAAATTGTAAATTTCAGTATAATACCGTAGCGAAGCACGGGTATCTTGCTAGTATTGTATATACTCATTTTAAAAATCCAACCCCTTTGTGACTCCTGTGTACGCCCTCCTAAGATGATTTTCCAAAAAGAAAAAAATGTTTTTCTTTATTTTTAAAGATTTCAAATACCAATTTTCAAGACTTTAACATCTTCAGTTTTTGAGATATAAGTATCCTCAAAAAAGGTACTCAACTTCTTTTTTCACCTTTTTTCACACCCCTTAAGAGGATTTTCCGAAAACAAAAAAATACATGTTTCCTAATTTTTAAAGAAGATTCCAAATACCAACTTTCACGTCTTTAAACTGTTAAGTTCTTGAGATATAGATACACTCATTTTAAAAATTCACCCCCTTAGCGACGGAATATCCAAGAATCCTCCCTTAGTGAGCACTTACAATCTATACATATAAAATAACTTGTCCTGACTGACTGACTGACTGACTGATTCATCATCGCCGAGCCAAAACTACTGGACATAAAGAAATGAAATTTTGAGGACACATTCATTTTAACATCTAGGTGCTCGCTAAGGGAGGATTTTTGGATATTCCATCTCTAAGAGGGTGAAAAGGGGAGTGAATATTTAAAATGAAGATATCTATATCTCAAAAACTTAAAAGTTTACAGATCTAAAAATTGGCATTTGAAATCTCCTTTAAAAATAAAGAGACACATATTTTTTAGTTTTCGGTAAATCCAATTAAGAGGGGTGAAAAATGGGGGGAAATTGTTTGAACACCTTTTATGAGGAGACTTATATCTCAAAAACTGAAGATGTTACAGACATGAAAATTGAAATTTGGAATCTCCTTTGAAAATAAAGAAGCACTATTTTTGTTTTTTTGGATAATCCGATGAATAGGGGTGAACAGGAGTGACAAACGGGGTGCTATTTTTTTTTTTTTTTGCTAGTTGCTTTACGTCGCACCGACGCAGATAGGTCTTATGGCGACGATGGGACAGGAAATGGCTGGGAGTGGGAAGGAACCGGCCGTGGCCTTAATTAAGGTACAGCCCCAGCATTTGCCTGGTGTGAAAATGGGAAAGCACGGAAAACCATTTTCAGGGCTGCCGATAGTGGGGTTCGAACCTACCATCTCCCGAATACTGGATACTGGCCGCAATTAAGCGACTGCAGCTATCGAGCTCGGTACAAACGGGGTGAATTTTTAAAAAGAATATATTTGCAAATTATCTCAGACATGTAACATATTACAGATTTCAAAACTGGTATTTGGAATTTCCTGTAAAAGTAAAGAAACATAAGTATTTTTTCGGAAAATCCACGTAAAGGGAACTGAAAAAGAGGGCGAATTTTTAAAATTAGCGTATTACAGTATATCTCAAAAACTTAACATGTTGCAGACGTGAAAATTGGTATTTGGAATCTCCTTTAAAAATAAGGAAACACGTATTTTTTTTTCGGAAAAGACAATTAACGGGGGGCGGGTGAAAGGATTGGAACATTCGTTGAATTATTTGTATGAGAATGTATATATACATACCAAAAATCTAAAGAAAAAATGGTATTTTGAATCTCCTTTAAAAATAAGAAACAAGCACGCGTTTGATGGGGGAATCAACTTGGTTGGGGTGGGGGATGAAAACGGAGAAGAATTCCTTTCACGAGGATACATATATCTCAAAAACTGAAGATGTTACAATCATGATAATTGGTATTTGGAAGCTCTTTTAAAGAAACGGATACTGTTTGTTTCTGGAAAATTCACTTGAGTGGGGAGTGTGAAAGGAAGTAAAAAATAGGAATTCTTTTCAGGGGAAACTTATATCTCAAAACTGAAGGTTACAGACGTGGAAGTTGTTATTTGGAATCTCCTTTAAAAATGAAGAAATACACATTTTTGGGTAGGGGTAATCAACTTAACTGGTGGGGTTGGAGTGAAAAAGGAGTTGAATTCTTTCCAGGAGGATACTTATATCTCAAAAACTGAAGATGTTACAGACATGAAAATTTGTATTTTGAATTTCCTTTCAAGGTAAAGAAACACGTAATCATTTGTCTTTGGAAAATCCACTTAAGGGGGGGTTGAATTAATTGAAAAATTAGTTGAATACTTTGTATGAGGATACTTATATCTCAAAAACTAAGGATGTTACAGATGTGAAAATTAGTATTTGGAATTTCCTTTAAAAATTAAGGAACACGCATTGGTGGCGGGGGGGGGGGGGGGGGGATTCCACTTGGGAGCGTGGGCAGTGAAAAAGGAATTTAATTTCTTTTTATGAGGATACATGTATCTCAAAACTGAAGATGTTTCAGTCGTGGTAATTAGCATTTGGAAGCTCCTTTATAAATAGAGAGACAAGTTTTCTTGGTTTTTGGAAACTTCACTTAAGGGGGAATGTGAAAGGAAGAGAAAAATTTAATTCTTGTTATGGAGAAACTTATATCTCAAAAACTTAAGGTTACACACGTGAAAATTTGTATTTGGAATCACCTTAAAAATTAATTAACACGGTACGCATATTTGGTGGGGGAATCAACCTAAATGGCGGGGTGAAAAAGGAGTTGAATTCGATTTATGAGGATACTTATATCTCAATAACTGAAGATGTTAGAGGTATGAACATTTGTATTTGGAATATTCTTTCAAAGAAAAGAAACACGTATTCTTTTGTCTTCGGAGAATCCACTTAAAGGAGGGTGAATGAATTGAAAAATTAATTGATTTCTTTGTGTGAGGATACTTATATCTCAAAAACTAAAAATGTTAAAGATGTAAAAATTGGTATTTGGAATCTCCTTTAAAAATAAAGAAACACGCACCTTTGGGGAGGCGGGAATCAACTTAACGGGTAGGAAGGGGGGTGAAAAAAGAGTTGAATTACTTTTATGAGTATACTCATTTCTCAAAAACTGAAGATGTTACAGACGTGAAAATTAGTATTTGGAATCTCCATTAAAAATAAAAAACGCGCATTTGTTTTTTCGGAAAATCGACGTAAGGGGTGTGGGGTTGGAAATAAGTAAATAAGAAGTTGAAATATGTTGATGAGGATACTTTATCTTCAAAATTGAAGCTGTTACAGACGTGAAGGCTGGCATTTTGAATTTCCTTTCAAAATAAAGAAACACATATTTTTTGTTTTTGGAAAGTCCACTTAATGGGGAAGAGGTGTCGAAAGAAATCAAGAAGAAGAAGTTGAATTATTCTTATGAGTATACATTTATCTCAAAAACAGAAGGTGTTACAGGTTTACAGGCATGAAAACTGGTATTTGGAATCTCCTTTAAAAATAATGAAACACGTATTTTTTTGTTTTCGGAAAATCCAGTTAAGGGGCTAAAAAGAATTGGAAAAGTGGGTGAATTTTTAAAATGAGTACCAGTATATCTACTTTATACTGTAACTTAACATGTTAGAGACAAGAAACTTGGTATTTGGAAAGTCCTTTAAAAATACAGGAACCCGTACCTGTTTTGGGGGGGGGGGGAAGGCACTTAACAAGGGGTGAAAAGAAGTGAAAAATAGTTTTGGTATTTGGAAAATCCTTTAAAAATAAAGAAATATGTATTTTTCCTTTTGGAAAATATGCTTAGATGGGGGTGAGGGTGGGGGAAGAACTGATTAGGGGGTTGAATTCTTTTTATGGGGATACTTATGTATATCTCAAAAACTGAAGATGTTACAGATGTGGGAATAAGTATTTGGAATCTCCTTTAAAAATAAAGAAACATTTATTTGCTTTTTCGACTTTTAGAGAAGACTGTTTCTCACATGTACAGTTCTATTTCACATGGTCGTTTTAGCTCCAAAAGGTAATACCCGTACCACAGACATGGTTTACAAAGAATTTCTGGGGTAAATGAAACTCAATTTTTTGGGTGAGTTTTTATACTTTAGGAATTTTCAGATGATGTCTTAGTACAATGCCGAGGAACGCTTACCTTGATCAAATTACAAAATCCACACGAGCGAAGCCATGGGTAATTGCTAGTTTAATAGATATATACTTACCAGATTTTGTAATAAGAAGCAGCCTGGCCAAGGTGATAAAGGCGTGCTTGGTTCATCCAGAAGGATGTGGGTTTGAATCCTCGTCAGGAAGTCGTAAAATTTAAGAAACGAGATTTCCACTTCCGGAAGTGCATATGGCCCTGAGGTTCACTCGTCCTACACCAAAACTCAGTACCAGGTTAATTCCTGGGGGCAAAGGCGGCTGGGCCTGGAGCTAACCACTCTGTCCCATCACGTGCCGAGGTTTCAAATAGTGGAAGCCTTTACCTTCCACCACTCCATAGGGCCTTCATTGCCTGTTCGGAGATGGTTTTGCTTTGCTTTTTAGATACTGTAATAGGAGTTGAATCATGCCTGAGAAATTATATAATGGATGCTGATGATGATGATAATGCTTTTTGTTTAAAGGGGCCTAACATTGAGGTCATTAGTCAATAGTATTACTGACCAAGGGGCGACTTATAAAGCACAATCCTGAATCGAGGATGCTTGACGTCTAAAGGGGTCCAAAATCCAGGTCAAAGGCCCCTCTCAATGGTACTTATTGCTAGGAAAGTAGAACCATGGTATATGTCATTTTGAAGTACTAATCAAAAGGAGTGAAGACTCACGGTGTTCCACACATGATGGTACTACTCACAAGTATTGTATGTCATACAGGTAATGCAGACCTGTGATGTATCTCACACAATGACGCCACTCATAGCCAACGCAAACCGATGAGGTTCCTCACCTAGGTGTACTAGTCATGGGTGCCGGTATTCCCGTGGTGTTCCTCAAATAGTGGGTACTAATCACAAGCAACGCAGACCCATGGTGTCGCTCATATAGTGGTACAACTCACAGGCAATGCCCAGATCCGCGGTGTTGCTCACATGGGTATGACTCATGGGTACTGGAAACCCACAGGGGAACCACACTCTGCTGCTACTAATCACAAACCTATTTCGTACCTAATATAGTGGTACTACTCACAAGGAAAGGCGACCCATGGTGTTCCCCGCGTGATGGTACTAATCAAAAATAGTTTCATGGTTCTAAGACAATCATTCCTTGGTCGCCCCTTTTAGTCACCTCTCACGACAGGCAGGGGATACTGTGGTTGTATTTTTCGTCTCCGCCCCCCACCCGCAGGGGGTAGAGAGAGAGAAAATAGAAGAAGAAAGAAGCGATCCGTTGGTTCGAAAAATGAAGTAACGGACGAAGAAAGGCAATGGCCATGAAGGGCGTGAAAATGAAAGACTCCCTAGACCTCAAATGCTCTAATACCGTCGGGGTCAGAAAAGAACAAGAGTTGACCAAGGGAGGTCAGACAGGATAGACGAAAGTGAGGAGCCTGGCACAAGTAAGTGGAAGCAATGCCAATACTCAGCTAAGGGATCCATGGTAGCTATTCCACACTCCCAAGTTGAGAGCCCCTTGGGCCCCTTTTAGTCGCCTCTTATGACATTCAGGGCATACCGCGGGTGTATTCTACACGTGCATCCCCCACCCAGAGGGGGTTTAATGGATGCAAAAGTTTTCTCACGGAACTGGAGTGTGTATCGTAGAGATAGGATAGGATTGGAAGGAGGGGGAGTATTCATTCTGGTGAGGAAAGGATTTGTTTTTCTGTTTTTTTGCTAGGGGCTTTACGTCGCGCCGACACAGATAGGTCTTATGGCGACGATGGGATAGGAAAGGCCTAGGAGTTGGAAGGAAGCGGCCGTGGCCTTAATTAAGGTACAGCCCCAGCATTTGCCTGGTGTGAAAATGGGAAACCACGGAAAACCATTTTCAGGGCTGCCGATAGTGGGATTTGAACCTACTATCTCCCGGATGCAAGCTCACAGCCACGCGCCTCTACGCGCACGGCCAACTCGCCCGGTGAAAGGATTTGTAAGCTAGGAAAAAGTTAAAGGTGACAAACATGAAATTCTAGGTGTAGGGCTCATCTCTAAAGGTAATAGGCAACTTGATACCTTTGGACTGTACAAACCAGAAAGTGTAGCGCTGACACTGATTCAGAATTGTTTGATAAGATAATCAGCTATGTGGGAAACGATATGGAAAGGTATATGAGTGTAGTGGGTGATGTCCATTTACCAAATGTCAATTGAGAAGATAATGCAAATGACAGAAAGCATGACCAACAAATGGCAAATAAGTTAATAAGGGAAGGATGGTTGATTCAGAAAGTAATGGAACCAACTAGAGGGAAGAATATTCTGGACGTGGTGCTGGTAAAACCTGATGAGCTCTATAGATGGTATTATTGATCACAAAGCTGTTTTTGTTGTAGTTAAAAATAAATATAAGAAAGGATGGTCTTAAAAGTAGGACTATTAGGCAGTACCATATGGCTGATAAAAAGTAACTATGATTGGTGGAAAATGGTTAATGAAAATGTAAACAGACTCTGGGATGGGTTTAAAGCAATTGTTGAGGAATGTGAAAACAGGTTTGTACCTTTAAAGTTGGTAAGGACCCACTATATTAAAACAGAGAGGTAAAGAGACTAAAAACAAGGTGCCGGTTGGAAAGAAATAGAGTTAGAAATGGCTGTGGAAGTAAGGACAAAATTGAAGGAACTTACTACGAAATTGAATCTAGTAAGGAAGTCTGCTAAGGATAATTGGCAGTCATTCAAATTTTAGTGAAAAATGGAAGGGTATGTATAGGTACTTTAAGCAGTAGCGGCTCGCTCTAAAGGGCAGAGGGGCACGTGCCCCTCCAGCTAAGTAACTGTTAATGCATGGTTTTATAAATACTGGCAATTTGAATGCTGATACATTCAGTTTGATATTAGGTGCCGCATGCAGCTAGTGCTTATCAGTTGGTACCTAGCACACCTACCAAGACGCTGGCTAGTGCATACCGGGGAGGCCACTGCGTAGGCTAATTGTAGCCACCGGCAGTGCCAATGCACTATGAGACACTTCGTCTCATTATCAAAAATTGATGCCTGCTTGGCCACCAGATGATTAGATGTTGATTCCCATAGGGAATCTGAAATATTTGTTCCGAATGAGTAAATTTATAATACCAATATAAATGGTCCGTTATTGGACATTATAAATTTTCCAGCTAACTCATTCCTGGCTGCCAGCGTTTCGCCCTCGTGTGCTAGGCTGGGCTCATCAGTTGGTACCTAGCACACCTACCAAGACGCTGGCTAGTGCATACCGGGGAGGCCACTGCGTAGGCTAATTGTAGCCACCGGCAGTGCCAATGCACTATGAGACGCTTCGTCTCATTATCAAAAATTGATGCCTGCTTGGCCACCAGATGATTAGATGTTGATTCCCATAGGGAATCTGAAATATTTGTTCCGAATGAGTAAATTTATAATACCAATATAAATGGTCCGTTATTGGACATTATAAATTTTCCAGCTAACTCATTCCTGGCTGCCAGCGTTTCGCCCTCGTGTGCTAGGCTGGGATCATCAGTTGGTACCTAGCACACCTACCAAGACGCTGACTAGTGCATACCGGGGAGGCCACTGCGTAGGCTAATTGTAGCCACCGGCAGTGCCAATGCACTATGAGACACTTCGTCTCATTATCAAAAATTGATGCCTGCTTGGCCACCAGATGATTAGATGTTGATTCCCATAGGGAATCTGAAATATTTGTTCCGAATGAGTAAATTTATAATACCAATATAAATGGTCCGTTATTGGACATTATAAATTTTCCAGCTAACTCATTCCTGGCTGCCAGCGTTTCGCCCTCGTGTGCTAGGCTGGGCTCATCAGTTGGTACCTAGCACACCTACCAAGACGCTGGCTAGTGCATACCGGGGAGGCCACTGCGTAGGCTAATTGTAGCCACCGGCAGTGCCAATGCACTATGAAACACTTCGTCTCATTATCAAAAATTGATGCCTGCTTGGCCACCAGATGATTAGATGTTGATTCCCATAGGGAATCTGAAATATTTGTTCCGAATGAGTAAATTTATAATACCAATATAAATGGTCCGTTATTGGACATTATAAATTTTCCAGCTAACTCATTCCTGGTTGCCAGCGTTTCGCCCTCATGTGCTAGGCTGGGCTCATCAGTTGGTACCTAGCACACCTACCAAGACGCTGGCTAGTGCATACCGGGGAGGCCACTGCGTAGGCTAATTGTAGCCACCGGCAGTGCCAATGCACTATGAGACACTTCGTCTCATTATCAAAAATTGATGCCTGCTTGGCCACCAGATGATTAGATGTTGATTCCCATAGGGAATCTGAAATATTTGTTCCGAATGAGTAAATTTATAATACCAATATAAATGGTCCGTTATTGGACATTATAAATTTTCCAGCTAACTCATTCCTGGTTGCCAGCGTTTCGCCCTCGTGTGCTAGGCTGGGCTCATCAGTTGGTACCTAGCACACCTACCAAGACGCTGGCTAGTGCATACCGGGGAGGCCACTGCGTAGGCTAATTGTAGCCACCGGCAGTGCCAATGCACTATGAGACACTTCGTCTCATTATCAAAAATTGATGCCTGCTTGGCCACCAGATGATTAGATGTTGATTCCCATAGGGAATCTGAAATATTTGTTCCGAATGAGTAAATTTATAATACCAATATAAATGGTCCGTTATTGGACATTATAAATTTTCCAGCTAACTCATTCCTGGCTGCCAGCGTTTCGCCCTCGTGTGCTAGGCTGGGCTCATCAGTTGGTACCTAGCACACCTACCAAGACGCTGGCTAGTGCATACCGGGGAGGCCACTGCGTAGGCTAATTGTAGCCACCGGCAGTGCCAATGCACTATGAGACACTTCATCTCATTATCAAAAATTGATGCCTGCTTGGCCACCAGATGATTAGATGTTGATTCCCATAGGGAATCTGAAATATTTGTTCCGAATGAGTAAATTTATAATACCAATATAAATGGTCCGTTATTGGACATTATAAATTTTCCAGCTAACTCATTCCTGGCTGCCAGCGTTTCGCCCTCGTGTGCTAGGCTGGGCTCATCAGTTGGTACCTAGCACACCTACCAAGACGCTGGCTAGTGCATACCGGGGAGGCCACTGCGTAGGCTAATTGTAGTCACCGGCAGTGCCAATGCACTATGAGACACTTCGTCTCATTATCAAAAATTGATGCCTGCTTGGCCACCAGATGATTAGATGTTGATTCCCATAGGGAATCTGAAAAAATTTATAATGTCCAATAACGGATCATTTATATTGGTATTATAAATTTACTCATTCGGAACAAATATTTCAGATTCCCTATGGGAATCAACATCTAATCATCTGGTGGCCAAGCAGGCATCAATTTTTGATAATGAGGCGAAGTGTCTCATAGTGCATTGGCACTGCCGGTGGCTACAATTAGCCTACGCAGTGGCCACCCTGGTATGCACTAGCCAGCGTCTTGGTAGGTGTGCTAGGTACCAACTGATGAGCCCAGCCTAGCACACGAGGGCAAAACGCTGGCAGCCAGGAATGAGTTAGCTGGAAAATTTATAATGTCCAATAACGGACCATTTATATTGGTATTATAAATTTACTCATTCGGAACAAATATTTCAGATTCCCTATGGGAATCAACATCTAATCATCTGGTGGCCAAGCAGGCATCAATTTTTGATAATGAGACGAAGTGTTTCATAGTGCATTGGCACTGCCGGTGGCTACAATTAGCCTACGCAGTGGCCTCCCCGGTATGCACTAGCCAGCGTCTTGGTAGGTGTGCTAGGTACCAACTGATGAGCCCAGCCTAGCACACGAGGGCGAAACGCTGGCAGCCAGGAATGAGTTAGCTGGAAAATTTATAATGTCCAATAACGGACCATTTATATTGGTATTATAAATTTACTCATTCGGAACAAATATTTCAGATTCCCTATGGGAATCAACATCTAATCATCTGGTGGCCAAGCAGGCATCAATTTTTGATAATGAGACGAAGTGTTTCATAGTGCATTGGCACTGCCGGTGGCTACAATTAGCCTACGCAGTGGCCTCCCCGGTATGCACTAGCCAGTGTCTTGGTAGGTGTGCTAGGTACCAACTGATGAGCCCAGCCTAGCACACGAGGGCGAAACGCTGGCAGCCAGGAATGAGTTAGCTGGAAAATTTATAATGTCCAATAACGGACCATTTATATTGGTATTATAAATTTACTCATTCGGAACAAATATTTCAGATTCCCTATGGGAATCAACATCTAATCATCTGGTGGCCAAGCAGGCATCAATTTTTGATAATGAGACGAAGTGTCTCATAGTGCATTGGCACTGCCGGTGGCTACAATTAGCCTACGCAGTGGCCTCCCCGGTATGCACTAGCCAGCGTCTTGGTAGGTGTGCTAGGTACCAACTGATGAGCCCAGCCTAGCACACGACGGCGAAACGCTGGCAGCCAGGAATGAGTTAGCTGGAAAATTTATAATGTCCAATAACGGACCATTTATATTGGTATTATAAATTTACTCATTCGGAACAAATATTTCAGATTCCCTATGGGAATCAACATCTAATCATCTGGTGGCCAAGCAGGCATCAATTTTTGATAATGAGACGAAGTGTCTCATAGTGCATTGGCACTGCCGGTGGCTACAATTAGCCTACGCAGTTGCCTCCCCGGTATGCACTAGCCAGCGTCTTGGTAGGTGTGCTAGGTACCAACTGATGAGCCCAGCCTAGCACACGAGGGCGAAACGCTGGCAACCAGGAATGAGTTAGCTGGAAAATTTATAATGTCCAATAACGGACCATTTATATTGGTATTATAAATTTACTCATTCGGAACAAATATTTCAGATCATCTGGTGGCCAAGCAGGCATCAATTTTTGATAATGTGACGATGTGTCTCATAGTGCATTGGCACTGCCGGTGGCTACAATTAGCCTACGCAGTGGCCTAGGTGTGCTAGGTACCAACTGATGAGCCCAGCCTAGCACACGAGGGCGAAACGCTGGCAGCCAGGAATGAGTTAGCTGGAAAATTTATAATGTCCGATAACGGACCATTTATATTGGTATTATAAATTTACTCATTCGGAACAAATATTTCAGATTCCCTATGGGAATCAACATCTAATTATGCAGCTAGTGCGTCAATGTTTTCATCAGACACGTACTTTGCTTCCTCCAGCGCGCTCTTCGCTGGCCGGTCATGCTGGCCCTGTGCCCTTAGCTGTTGACTCTTTCTTAGGTAATTTTCGTTCACGCATGCGTGGAACTAACTATTTTTTAACATGCACGGAATGGGAGATTGGGTCATTGCCGAAGCCAGCCCGCTATGATTCCGAAACTACGCGAAGGCTTATCGCGCCGAGCAGTACATCCGTTTCAAATTCGTGTTCCAAGTCTGTCATCTGCGGTCTGATAAACGTGCTTTACTGGCTAATGAAATTAGTCAGTATCCTATCTCGTAATATTTAGTGTGATGTTGTTCAAAGTAAATCTGTCGTGTGTTGTGAGCGGATATATAGAATTCCTATGAAGAGTTGCTTAAGGTATACCACACAGGTATGATTAACCTGTAGGCTACGTACAATGAATTCTGTGAGTAATATTTTAAATAGACCTTTTTCTCAGCTCTCCCTAACTGAAAAGACGGAGATAAAGTCACTCGGTCGACCAACACCCCATTTACAACTAGAACAAGTCGAACAATATAAAGAGCGCGAATATCGACGTAGATTCCTGCCAGGGCTCTATACAGAATATGTGGGGTTGAGTGGCTGCGATTCAGGGAATGTGTTTTTCTGTTTTCCGTGCATGTTATTAGGACATGACCTGACGTGGGCGAAAACCGGAGTAACAGATCTCAAACACTTGAAAGAAAAATTAGAAAGCACGAAAGTTCCTCCCAACATATAAATTCATGCATGGAATTAGCTGTGCTAGGGAAAGTTAATACTGTGACTCAACTGGATTCTGCTTATCACCAGACCATTAGCAAACACAATGATCAGGTTAGGAAAAATAGGCACATATTACTCAGGATTATTCAGTGCATACAATTCTGTGGCATATTTGAAGTGGCACTCGTGGTCATGATGAGGCAGGAAATTCTCTAAATCCTGGACTTTTCAAAGGTCTCATTCATTTTACAGCTGAAATAGATGTTGCTATGAAAGCTTCTGTATTTAAAGGTGCGTTGAAGACCATTCAGAACGAACTCCTCAACTGTATGTTGAATGTGTGTAGGGAACAAATTTATTCAGAAAATGGGGAATCCCAATTCGTTACAATATAAGCAGATGAAACAACATATGTTTCAAACAAATGGCAATTGGTACTTGTTTTTCGATATGCATTAGACGGTCACGTCCATGAAAGATTCTGGGGTTCATGAATCCAATCAACAGGACAGCGGATGGATTGAGAAAATGTCTGTTAGAACAAATTAATCCCATTTTACGGGATACACCACATAAACTTATTTGTCAGAGTACGTAAATTTGTGAAAAAGTAGTGCCCCTCCGCCAGTTCCCCTCAGGAGCCGCTGCTGACTTTAAGGCAGAAACAGGTTCCAAGAAGGACATTCCAGGAATCATTAATGAACAAGGGGAGCATGTATGTGAGGATATTCAGAAGGCAGAAGAATTCAGTCAGCAGTATATAAAGATTGTTGGTTACAAGGATAATTTCCAGGTAGAGGATGTGACTAATACTAAAGAAGTATTAAAATTTACCTATGATAATAACATTTACAATAAGATACATAAGTTGAAAACTAGAGAAGCAGCTGGTATTGATAAGGTTTCGGGAGATATACTAAAGACAATGGGTTGGGATATATTACCATATCTGAAGTACCAGTACTTATTTGATTATTGTTTGCATGAAGGAGCTATATCAAATGAAAGGAGAGTTGCTATAGTAGCACCTGTGTATTAAGAAATATGAAGTCATTTCAAAAACCCTTTACCAAAATATAATAATAATAATAATAATAATAATAATAATAATAATGGCATGTGGCCTCCGGAGAGGCCTGGTGCAGGTCTTTTTATTTGACACCCGTAGGTGACATGCACTTCGTGATGAGGATAAGTTTATGATGAAGATGGCACATACACCCAGTCTCTGTACCAGGGGAATTAACCAATTATGGTTAAAATTCCCGACCCTGCTGGAAATTGAACCCGGGACCCCTGTGACCAAAGACCAGCATGCTAACCATTTAGCCAAGGAGCCGGGTACAAAATATAATGAAATATGGAAAAAAGAAAATCATGTGAATGATATTTTGCCCTCTGCAAATGAACCCTTGGTAAAACAGCGCTAACGACCCTGAGTGGAAAATTAAATTTCATATTCCTGTCTGAATAAATATGTTTGACTCTCTGTGTACTAGGTATAGTTGAACTGAGGTACAAGTTAGAAGCTCTACCATTTCAAACTCCACTGTTGGCAGCCCTGAAGCTGGTCTTCCATGGTTTCCCATTTTCACACCAGGCAAGGCTAAGACCTGCTTCCTTCCCACTCCTAGCCCTTTCCTACCAGATCATCGCCTTAAGACATATCTGTGTTGGTGTGATGTAAAGCAAATTGTAAAAATAAAACATGTTTCATTTATGGTGATGGGTACTGTGTCATTTACATGCTGAAGATTCAAGATCCTTTCACAACCAATAAAATTTGCCAATCCATCCACCAAGGACAGCTCTCACAACGTTTTCACTACTGGTATACATGTTGAAGAGCATTGTGGGCTGTACATCCTTCACAAATCCTTTGTGTGGTTAAAAATCTCCAGATATCTTGCTGTTAATTCGGAAAACAGCTTTGTTCACTTCATACAGGTTCTTCACCAACCAAAAAGATGTTTAGGGGCCGCGTTTCCAGGAAGACTTGTCATGTCTTATCCCCCTGAATATGGGCCTTGCTGTAATCTAGAAAGCAGACCATCAGAAGATGAAACTCCCTGATTTTCTCTACTAGACAAAACTCCCTGATTTTCTCCATTAGACCATACCAAATCAAACCAAACTCCATGGCACTACAGCCCTTGAAGGGTCTTGGCCTTCGAAGTGACCACTGCTCAGTCTGAAGGCCTGCAGATTACGAGGTGTCATGTGGTCAGCACGATGAATCCTCTCGGTCGTTATTCTTGGCCTTCTAGACTGGGGCCGCTATCTCACCATCAGATAGCTCCTCAATTCTAATCACATAGGCTGAGTGGACCTCGAATCAGCCCTCAGGTCCAGGTAAAATTCCCTGACCTGGCTGGGAATCGAACCCGGGGTCTCCAGGTAAGAGGCAGGCACGCTACCCCTACACCACGGGGCTAGCTCCATTAGACCATAGTTTGTGTAAAATTACAGGTGTTCTAGGGTTTGGTACACTGTGCAAGAGCGCTATGAAATATCTCCAAAATGAAACAACAAAAGCTTTGTTTTACTAAACAGTGTTCCTGACATGGTATCTTATCTGTAGCAAAGAAAACTCTTACAATCGGTCGATGTGCAGTGCACAGTTGTTAATAACTCCTCTTCTGCATGAATATAATGCAAAGAAATCCTTTAATTTTCATATTATAACTCCCGCATATTTCCCATTATAGATTTAATGAGATGCATTACCCAGCAGCATGAGAACATTATTAATGAAGCCAACACCTTAACTCAATAAAATATCCTGGTGATACTAAGCAAATACTAAGAGTAATTTAAGTATGCAGGTGGTCCCCAGCATTCAAATTATCCTAGGATTCCATTTAGGTATGATTTTAAAATATTCCTCCTTCTTGAGTACCACTTAGAGGTGATACCCATCCTCCTAAAATTCCCATCAGGCCTGTATGTAGCCAGGATTTTTTCAGATAGGCTCAAAAGTGAGCTATTTCCAGCATTTCAAGGTCAGTGATGGGAAAGGTAGTTAATAAAAGTAATTTGGCTCAATTACAGTTACCTGAGAAAAATCTCAATTATAATTACTGATAGTTAATCCATAAAATTACAATTACAAGTACTCCACAGAATGTGAGTCTTTAGGGAATCATTGACATATTTTTCACATGGGGATGGAATGATACCAAAGTTTGCAAGGAAAAATACATTACTTCATTTTGTGTTTTTTTAGCACAGAAACATTAAGTAGCTATCATCACTAGGTGACACTAATCAGAGTTTCGAAATGATTGCTCCCAAGCAAAATTTGCATGTAACATTAGTCTTTTCATTATTTTCAGAATAACTAATTGAAATACGTATACAAAAAAGGCAATGGAAATGCTGTCACATGTTTGTTCTGGATCCATTCTGACCACGTAACCTCGGTGGGTGGGGGCAGTAGAATAACATCCATGATATCCCTTACCTGTCATAAGAGGTGACTAAAAGGGGGACCAAGGACTCTCAACTTCGGAGCATGGGTTGGCGACCACAGTTCCACGAGGTGAATCAAGCTTTGCTTCCACTTCCTCGTGTCAGGCTCCTCGATTTCATCTTTCCTGTCTGATCTCCCTTGGTCTACTATTGTTCTGTGCCAATCTTGACGGTGTTAGGTTTTTGAGCCCTGAGGAGTCTTTCATTTTTATGCCCTTCATGGCCCTTCCCTTTCTTTTGCTGATAACTTCACTTTTTAAAGCAATTGGACCTCCTCCATTTTCCTTCTGATTAGTGTTAATGGTTCCCCAGTTGTTCTTCATCTTAAAACAACAATCACCACCACCACCACCATCTCGACCACATAGTACACAATAATTTAAATCTCAACCAGTAACCATAATAATTTGCGAGTAAATCAATGAGTACACATTGTATCCTCTCTAAAGAACCAGAGAAACAAGGAAATGCCATTTGGTCCTTGTTTTGATGAGGGTGAAATCATGATGTTCACCTCCCTGCAGTAGAGAGGGGGCAATGACTGCATATAAAAATAATATTGTATATGCAGACGGCTAATACCTAGTGCCAACAGTCTCTTTGAGAGTGGATGAGCGGGTATGGGTAAGGGGACAAGAAATTGTTCCCAAAGGCGGAGGAACCAGTTTGGTCAACGGCATTAGGACGCAGAAGGCAACGGGAAACCACTGCATTAAAAATCCTGAGAGATATTCCAATAAATTCACATGGCATGGCTGCAACATCAAGATCAGAGCTGGCCGTGTGGATCGTCTACCTCCGTTTGGAGACGACGTCTTAGGAAGAAGAAGAAGACACATTATATCCTGGAATTATACCCTTGGCGTGATGCATTGTGAGTACTGGGGAATCAAAGTTGTCCAGCTCTCAATGCAGTATATATCGATTACTAGAATGTAATGATTACAATTTTATTTTCAGAAGTAAATTATGAGTTAAAAATCCCTTTTTGTGAAAAGGAGAAAATTTTGGAAATTTAAATTCTTTAGTACAATAGCGAATTATGTAAAAAAGTAAACTGTACTGTATTTATCTTGTAAATAATTATGTATATCATTTTGAATTCTAATATTCATGCTATTACAAAAAGTAAGTAATCACAGATTCATTTATATTTTTTCCAAAATTGTTAATTTTAAATGAATTTTCCTGAACTCATTGTTTGACAAAAATAAAGGTAATAGGTATATTAAACATTTTTGGAGAAATTTCCAGGAGCGTCTGGACTCCCGGACCCTCCCTTTGGCTACATGCCTCGTTCCCATTCATCCCAGTTTTCCTGGGACAGTTCTGTTTATTGACAAAATGTCACACTTTTTAAAATTTTTCCTGAAAGAAACTGTGGATTATGAAAATGTAATCTGTTTATTATATATACTTGGAAGTACTAGAAAATTCTTCAAAACTATATAGCAGATTTCTGTTCCATTTACATCAAATTCATGCAAGAGTAGTGTACTGTGCACCATTTCCAAGGCCTCTCCAGACTATGGATTGGATCTCTTTGAAGAGAAAGGAGTGCCATAAAAGAAAGCTACTTTTTCATCAAGACAGTGTCACCAAATTTTAATAAACTGAATAGGACTAGATTGATGAGTTTTCATGTTAGTAAAAATGGTGTGAAAGCAAAGTTGATGTGCTGAATGTGTTGAAAGTGATGGTAACAAATGTTGTGAAGTGTTTGTTCATTTTAAGAAACAAGATATATGTATTAAAAACCTGAAATGCATGGAAGGATTTTATTTGGCGCAGCTAGGAACCAATGCAATTGTGGAGTATTTTTTCGTTAATAAATGCACTGTGGAGAGATTAGAAAATGCTACTTAGAACAGAGACAATGAAAGCGTAAAAAATTGTAAAAAACATACTAAATGCTTGTCATTGGTTGAGCTCCATGCCCAAATATCAAAACAAAACATACCTTGAAAAAGTTCATAAAATATCAAAATCTGTGTTGCACCTAGAAGAACTGCTATTTGATAATATTTCAACTTAAAACTCTGACGAGAAAAGTTCTGTCATGTAAGGTTCAGTATTGCAAGAACAAGAAATTTTCAGTCTAGTCAGTGGCGGTGGGCTCTGGAGAGCACATTAGAACATGAACACCCGGTTCTCATGCATATTCATGCATTCACGGATAATTCAAAATTGTTGCCTATGCTTCGAACTGAGTTCATTGATCGATCAAAAGCATTTGGCTTCTATTGAATTCCATTACACTGACAGTTGTTCATTTTGACTGACAATGCAAGGTGCACACTGGATTTTGTGCTACGATCCTGAAGACTATATGCATGCGCATGCTGATTATATCATGGTTTATGCACAGATATCCCCGTAAGTGAGAAGCACGGTAAGGTCTGTGCCTCTTTCCACCTACATCTACCCTCTAACCAGAGAGAGTATTACAGTTGATCACAAGGGTCTGCCACTTCCCATATTACTGTTTAGCCGCAGCCTCCAAGAAGTTACTATGGCATTACCATGCTGGAAGATAACGCTAGTAATTCTGGATGGGTGTTTGTAATCATGGGGACGCTGTGGATGGGGAATTGTTTCAAGTTAAATTAATTTGGGAACCGATAAATGTGGTAGGCATAATATTTATGCCTGTTATCACACTTAGAACAATGAGGGAAAGAAAGAGAACAGTGAAGCAGGAAAGACGTATCAAAATGTGGAAAATGACGGAAAAGGAAACCAAGGAAGAATACCAGGAAAAAATAAGATTGAACTTACCAACAGATGATACAAAAACAGGAGAGGAAGAATGGGAAAGGTTCAAGAGGACACTAGTAAAAACTGCAGAGGAAGTGTGCGGGAGAACTAGTGCCAGGAAAAGATGCAAGGAGACCCCATGGTGGAATGACAGAGTCAAAACGGCAGTTAGAGAGAAGAATAAAGCTTTCAGAGTGTGGTTTCAACAGAGGACAATGGAGACAAGACAAGATTATAAGACCAAAAACGAAGAAGCCAAAAAGGTTTGTAACAGGATGGAAAAGTGCACAAACATGAAGGAAGAGGATAGCAAAGGAAATAAAAAAGTACTGTATGGAATGGTCAAGAGTAAGAGGAAAGGCATGAGGGAAGATGTTATAATGATAGACAAAAGTGGAAATGAAGTGCAGGAAATGGAGAAACTCAAAAGAATGTGGAAGGAGTATTTTGAAGATTTACTAAATCCAGAAGGATGCACTGAGGAGGAAAGTAGAAGCAGGGAGGAAGCAAGAAATATGAAAAAAGAAAAAGACTTAACATGGGCAGAGGTGGAGCTAGCACTGGACAAGATGAAAGGAGGGAAAGCCCCAGGGTTAGATGAAGTGAGTATTGAGATGGTGAAGGCAGAAGGAGAGGTAGGGAAACGTTGGCTTTGTCGTGTGTTGAAAGTAGTATGGGAGGAAAGGAAGACCCCTGAAGATTGGAAGAAGGGGGTAATCATATCCATTTTCAAGAAGGGAAATAGAAAAGAGTTTAAGAACTATAGGGGATCACATTGATATGCCACTGTGCAAAGATGTTTGAGAAGATTCTGGAGAATAGAATCAGAAAGAGGGTGGAAGAAAAGTTGAGAGAAGAGCAGTATGGCTTCAGATCAGGAAGATCTACAGTAGACCTTATATAAGCAGTAAGACAGCTACAAGAGCATCATTACGAATGGGGTAAGGATCTTGTGATGGCCTTTGTGGACTTTGATAAAGCGTATGATCGTGTGTGTAGAAACAAGGTATGGAAGCCTTACAGAGAAAAGGTGCCGAGGAACAGACCATAGAAAGAGTGAAGGTGATGTACAATGGGAATGTCAGTTGTGTGAAAATAGGAGGAGAGAGAAGAGGCTGGTTGGAGCAAAAAGGTGGATTAAAACAAGGAAGTGCTCTGTCACCTTTGCTCTTCGTAGTAACAATGGACAAGATAATGACAAAAGTGGCAAGGAAAATCGGAGAAGGAAAAATGAAAGTGATGATGTTTGCAGATGACCTGTTAGTCTGCGGAGAAAAGGAAGAGGATATTCAGGAACAGTTAAATGCTTGGGTAGATGAGGTGGAACAATATGGAATGAAATTTAATGCCCAAAACAGCGAGATAGTGATCACAACTAGCAAGAAGGAGAGACCTACGAGAGGGATATTGCTTGGAGGGGAACAGCTTAGGAAGGTAGAGAGAGAGTTTCAAGTACTTGGGAAGTATCATAGAGGAAAGTGGAAGAAATGATAAGGAAATAATCAAGCATGGAAGACAAGCAGGAGCATTCCTGAAAAGTTCAGAAGCCTGGTTTGGAGCAAGGATGTCCCTCAGAGAAGCAAAAAAGGTGATGTATACAGGATGTACTATATACCTATTCTGACATATGCAGCTGAGACTTGGGTAATGAGGCAGAGAGCCGTGAATAGAATACAGGCAAGTGAAATGAAATTTCTGATAAGCAGGACTGAATAAGATGAGACATGAGAAGACGAGCCACTACAGAATAGTATAGAGGCATCTACACTTATGTGGTATGGACACATGAAAAGAATGACGGAGGAAAGGATACCATTGGAATCAGCCGTAGCTATTATTCAATCATATGTCTTTGCTACTTTAGCCACCCTTTATTCTAGAGAAGTAAATTATTGTAACACATTCAAATCATGAAATGGAGATAACAGGTAAACGACCAAGTGAAAGACCAGAGACAGGTGGATAAAAGGAGTTGAAGAGTGTGTTCAGAGAAGAGGTGAGGACTGGGCAAGAGTGACTAGGGAGAAGTGGTGGGAAGACAAGAGGAGATGGAGAGGCTTATGTTCCAAGCAGACCCAGCCGACAGCTGGAAACTGCAGATGATGATGATGATGATGCTGATCATACTTAGGTGAATTTTGTGCTATCTAAAAACCAAGAACAGTGTTCACATCATTTAATTCAATATTCATTACAATACAGCATTGTAGCAAAGTTGCTGTGAATTTTACTTTCATCGAGCAGAGTAGCTTCGGCTAACAGTGGCCATGGCTTCTCAGTTCTGTATTCAGGAGACGGTAGACTGGTTCCACCATTGGCTGTCCTGAGTAGTTTTCCGTGGTTTTCCATTCTCCTCACTGAGATGAATGTTGAGACAGTTCTTTTATAGGCCATGGCCACTCCTCTCTCACCTTTACCGCAATACATCTCCTGACCTGACAGAAGACGTTACCCTCTAGGCGGCTTGCCTTACCCCACCCGGGTATGGAATAGTATTAGTAATTGTAGTTTTGTTGTACACTCACGGGTTAGTCTTGGATAAAATGGATCTTCGGTTATAAGGGTTCTACCATATTATGAGTGCAGAAGGAACTGTACAAAGAACTTTTAGTGAAATGATTGAAGTATGTTACTTTTTACTGATTTGTGTTATAATTAGGTACATTTGAGAAGTGAACAAAACTGTTGTGAACCTCCTGAAAATTTTGTTCTAGGGGATTCCTGTGCTGCAGATCAGTATTTCTCCCCTCAACATTGTCATATAATGATATTTTGAGGTGCAATGATGAAATACTGATGTATTCTGAATGTGAGCTTTTCTTCAGGTATTTTAAAGTTGTCTTCTTCCAGCAAGCAACAACTTTGACCTTGAACGCTTTGAATCCTATGAAAATATGCTTAGAATATAGATCGCTCATTGTAAAAACTGTGACTTTCCATGCAAAAGTCATCAGTTGCCTGCTACTGCTGTTAGACGATAGCAAGTTGTATCTGCACTGACAAGTATAGCTGCAGTACGAGTGCATCTCTTAAAGTGTTCAGTTGTGGGCTACAGTGTAAACTGTGTACTAGGGCAACATGAGGAGAATTAATCCCATGAATGTTGTCAAATGTTGTTGGTTAAGTGTAATAGAGGTCCAAGAACCCTAACTTCGTCACCTACAAAGGCATAAAAAATAAAAAATTAAAATATTAGAGAAAAAGTTGCGATGTGCTGGATATGAAAATGTAATGGGAATCTAGGATCAACATTTCACGAATATATATTTTTAAAAACATGTCTTGACTGACCAACTGACTCATCAAGCCAGAACTACTGGACAGAAAGAAATGAATATTTACGGATACATTTATATAACAGTGTAGGTGCTCACTAAGAGAGTATTTTTGGATATTCCATCACTAACGGGGTGAAAAGGGAGGTGCAAAAAAAAACTTGACAGTTTAGAGATGTAAAAATTGGTATTTGGAACCTCCATTAAAATGAAGGAAATATGTATTTTTCTGTTTTCTGAAAATTCTCTTACTAAGAAGGTATTGGGAGAAAAGGGTTTCGATTCTTTTTATGAGGATGCTTATATATAAAAAAACTACGATATTACAGATATGAAAACTGTTGTTTAGAATGTCCTTCAAACATAAAGACAGAAGTATCTCTTCATATTAATATTCTATAAAATCCCTTAATGGTATGGCCATATGATGTGAAAGCTATGGCCATGTGGGGTGAAAGGGTAAGTTGTTCTGTAGCCAGACAAATCGTGTGATCCATGTATTGGAGTATGTGAAATATTCTAAAAAGGAAGGAAAGAAAAAAGGTAAGAGACATGTGCAAATTCTAAGGTTAATGAAGTTTTTACGGCGTCTGAGTACTTACTTCTCCGCCCTGTTTTTCTCTCGCTCTTGTCTGGCCGGCTCATGTGCAGTCCTGTGTAGGACTGCTGCTTGCTGGTGATTGTATGCTAGGACTCGTAAACAATTTAAGGACAAGTCATTGTTTATAGCATTACCAAGAATATCATGTGTTTCCTATTATAATTGTTTTTAGGCTGAAGCTGTCTCATAAGGAAGAGATGAAACATGTCCCTTTTTAAAATAAAATAAAAAGGATTAATTTTGTACAGTATTGTAAACTTGGAGTTACTTAATTACGAAGAACTTCTGTCTTGTTGAGGTTGAGAATATGGAATAATCATGAAATTTATTTCTTGTGAACAACTTTAAAACAGCATGTAATGTCACAATTTGATATAATAATAATAATAATAATAATAATAATAATAATAATAATAATAATAATAATAATAATAATAATAATAATGTTATTGTTTTATGTCCTACTAACTACTTTTATGGTTTTTGGAGATAGTGAGGTGCTGGAATGTTGTCCCACAGGAATTCGTTAATGTGCCAGTAAATCTGTAGACATGAGGCTGATGTATTTGAGCACATTCAAACACCACAAGTTTTTTTTTTTTACATTTTTCTTTTATGTCGCACCGACACAGAGAGGTCTTATGGTGACAATGGGATAGGAAAGGGCTAGGAGTGGGAAGGAAGCGGCCATGGCCTTATTTAAGGTACAGCCCCAGCATTTGCCTGATGAGAAAATAGGAAACCATGGAAAATCACCTTCAGGGCTGCCGACATTGGGGCTTGAATCCACTATCTCCTGGATGCAAACTCACAGCCACGCACCCCTAACTGCACAGCCAACTTGCCTGGTACCACAGGACTGAGCCGAGATTGGACCTTCCAACTTGAGCTCAGAAATCCAGATCTCTACTGCCTGAGCTACTCAGCCCTGCAATCTGATAGATCAAGGGTGTGTAAATTTACAGTTCACATTGGCATCTGCAAATGTGGGTTCTAGAAGTGCCAAAAATGGTTGACCTGGACAATTTGAAAGCTTTGATTACTTTTATCAATCATCTTAAGGCTGAATAAGGCATTTCATCCAGGCATATTACTACAGTCATCATACATGAGTACTCAGACGAAGATAATAGTATACGTCAGAAGGCACAGAAGTTTGTAGAGGAAGTGAACAGATTTATAGCAGAGGGGACTGTGGATGTTTGGAACAGTGACCATAGTCAATTTCATTATGAAATATCTGGAGTGTCAACAATATCTCACAAAAGAGAGAAAACTACAGGTTGTGTCTGTACTTAGCTCTACACACAGCTACAAAATAATTAATGTGGCTTTATCAACAAGTGGCAGATTAGCTATCAAGTCTGTTTCAAGAGACACAAGGCAATTTTGGCATAAACTTGGAGCAACATGTCCACAAAACATTTATGTGGAGGCAAGCAAAAGTGGAGAAAAGGTGAAAGGGCATCTGAAATGTTTTCTAACTTCAATCCCTGGTAAACATGTAAGTGAAAACAGCCTATTGCTGTATGATTCCTGGTTAGGCCCTACAGATCGTACCCTTTAAGATGCAAGTTTTCCAAACAAAGATGTTAAACTTGAGATATTTTTACAAATAAAACCCTATATGTTTTATCGACCTAATTTAATTTAGGAAGACCCAATTAATGCACACACACAATTATATTCGAGAGTGGATGACAACAGTTCCACTAATTAGTGGCTATATTACAGAACGACGACAATTCTGGGGAAACACTCAACAACTACTACTACTACTACTACCTGTTCGCAGCAAGCTTTCTTATATATATATATATATATATCCCAGGTGATGTACAATCGTCGGGTTCTGGCCAGAGAAGGAACATTCTCTTATTTTGCATTCCAGGCATGATTTTCTTGCATTGATTTATGTTTGATTTCATGAAAAGGAAACAATTTTTTATGTTATTTTGCTTTAATCCTTTCCTAAAGCTATTCATAAAAATAGATAAAGAGAAGTAATAAGTATAAAAAATGGCATTTGGCTTTTAGTGCCGGGAGTGTCCGAGGACAAGTTTGGCTCGCCAGGTGCAGGTCTTTTAATTTGACTCCCGTAGGCGACCTGTGCGTCGTGATGTGGATGAAGTGATGATGAAGACGACACATACACCCAGCCCCCGTGCCAGCGAAATTAACCATTGATGGTTAAAATTCCTGACCCTGCCAGGAATCAAACCCGGGACTACTGTGACCAAAGGCCAGCATGCTAACCATTTAGCCATGGAGCCAGGCGTTATAACTATAATATACCCCTAATCAAGATTACATAAGAAATTACCCTCTCACCCTACATGGCCACAGCTTTTGGTGAATGGCCATACCATGAAGGGACTTTATAGAATATTAATACGATGAGATACTTCGGTGTAAATGAGAAATAGTTTTCTGTCTTCTGTTTCCCTTCAGACACGTGATATTGGAATACAGTTTCAAGATCGTTATTTTCCATGAATTTCAATGCATTTTCATATTTATCACTAAATAAGTACATTTCTCTTTAAACTGGCCTTGTCTCTTAATTCACTGTAATTCATGAAAACAAAATCACTCATTTCTTAATCAGAATCATATGATTTGTTAAGATATTTAAAAATTACTAAAATATTTATTGACGCATTTATTGTTAATGTGAAAAAATCATGTCTATACCCATGGAGAAGCCAGATGAAAGCACAATACAAGGAGAGGCCAGCCATGCCCTTGAGCTCGCTGGGAGTTAACCGGACTGACTCACTTACTCATTCCTTCCAAGAAATAACAAAGAGGGCTATGATTGTGCAAACAGTTGCCTGAGCATATAACAATATGGCTGCTAAAGCTACAAAATATTGCCACCCTTCTGGTGTGTACTTCTTTCAACAATATAAGCTTTTCCCACATCAGCACTTTGAAAAATGATAGAAACACTACCAGGTCAATAGATTTTTTTTTACGTATCTTAATTTCTTGAAGCAGGTTTGACACTGTTGATATTAAAATGTAACAATATACTCATGGCAATGAATTGTGTGTGTTTTTCCTCATATTGTATTAATATTAGGTTTCCTTGTGTTACCCAAATTCCTCTCTTAGGTCTTGAATAATTGATTATCCAGATGTCGCTTTAGGTAAAATGCACTGTTTTGCATGGAAAAGACACAGACCACTGTTATTGTTATAAATCACCTATATTCTAAGCATGTTTTTATGTGGTTCAGAGTGTTCAAGAACAAGGATGTCCCTTGTTAGTATAAGTGTGATTGTAATTTATGATATGTGGTGGATATTCTTATATTCTTATTTCTTAAATTGTCCCTTCTTATTACAAATGTCTCAAGTTCCTAAATTTAAAAAATTGAAATATCCCATTTTCTTTAAAAATGCAATATGGGAACCCTATCCTAGAGGTAGATGCATTGATTTTTTAACAGTGGCAACTATTTTTTTATTTAGATACATAGCATACCTACAACATTAGGCGTTTTACAGGCCTTCGAAGTAATCACCGCTGTTGTGTAGCACTTGTTCCCAGCAATGTGGAAGCTGTTGGATGCCGTTGAGAGTGCCTGAAAGTCGTGGACGGAGCAGTCGGTGGCCTGGAGAATGTCATCAACTGTGTGGAATTAGACCCCTCAATGTGGTGCTTTCATTTTAGAGAAGAGATTGTAGTCACAGCGACTGAGATCTGGAGAATAAGGGGGTTGGTAAAGCAGTTCCTAGCCCCAGCGATTGAACAACTCAGTCACAGCTCCTGCTGCATATGGACTTGTATTGTCATGCAGAATGATGGGTGGGTTATTCAGGAAGTGTCCTCGTTTTCTTCTTAGTGCTGTTACCAGGTTCGTGTGCAAAAATGCACAGTAATACTCTGCATTAATCATATGTCCTCTGGGAATGGTATGCTTTATGATAACACCATCGCAGTCATAGGCAATGATCAGCATGGACTTCAAATTGGTTCTGGTCAGCTGAACCGTTACTTTTGCGGTGACCAATGATGACGCCACTCATTTGATTGGCGTTTCAGCTGCGGTTCATAAGCTCTGGCCCACGAGTGATTATTCGCCATAAGAAGGCCTCACCTTCGCATTCATACCGCTCCAAGTACGTACGAGCTGGATCATATCACAGCCAATTTTGATGTTCGGTCAAATCATGTGGAAACCATTCGAAGGCAATTTTCCATATTCCCAACTGCTTCTTTAGGATTTGCAGCACAGTCCAAGGTGCCAATCCTGTATCATTGGCCAATTCACAAATTGTGGTGTTCTGATCCACCAGCACTAATGCATTCCCATTCTGCACATTGTCATCACTTTCTGCAGGATGATCAGGTTGCAGCATGTCTGCCACATTTTGTCGTCTATCTTTGAAGACCTTGACCCATCATGCTATAGTACGGTAAGGTAATGCACATTCACTGCAAGCCTCTTGCAATCCTTCGTAACACTGCCTTGGATTGTGACCTCTAGTGCATTCAACTTTCATCCAGCTCCTCTGATCTTGCTTCAAAATCATTACAGCTGTACTCCACGAGCACGCGCTCAAAACTGCATTCTTGTTGTTGTCGCTGCCGCCGTGCAAGACGTGTGGAGGGCGAGTTAATTTACGCTGAGGGAGGATGGATATCTTAGCTACCTAAGGTATACATTATATTGCCAGGCTATGTTTCACGGCATTGTTACAGAAAAGTTGCCATTATGAAAATCTCAACCCATGTATATCAATGGAAATAATGTATTGAAAGTCAGGGAACATAATTTTTTTTTGCTAGGGGCTTTACGTCTCACCGACATAGATAGGTCTTATGGCGACAATGGGATAGGAAAGGCCTAGGAGTTGGAAGGAAGCGGCCATGGCCTTAATTAAGGTACAGCCCCAGCATTTGCCTGGTGTGAAAATGGGAAACCACGCAAAACCATCTTCAGGGCTGCCGATAGTGGGATTCGAACCTACTATCTCCCGGATGCAAGCTCACAGGGAACATAATTTAGAAAAAGCTCAAGCACAAGCTAGTGTAGGATGAGGGAGCAACAGAAAGAAGAGATGAAAACAAACGGACAAGGATAATCTCAACATGTTTATATCCCGCCGTCTTCAAATACCCTGCATGGATTCTTTCCTCATCAATCCAAATTAATCTACATCCATTTCTTCTCAGCCGCCAGTGAGCTAGTTTCTACTGGGCGAGTTGGCCATGAGGTTAGTAGTGTGCAGCTGTGAGCTTGCATCCAGGAGATAGTGGGTTTGAACCCCACTGTCGGGAGCCCTGAGGATGGTTTTGCATGATTTCCCATTTTCACACCAGGCAAATACTGGGGCTGTCCATTAATTAAGGCCACGGCCGCTTCCTTCCCATTCCCAGCCATTTTCTACCCCATCATCACCATTAAGACCTATCTGTGGTAGTGCGACGTAAAAAAGCTAGTTTGTGCTTCCGACCATATTCAGGAGAGTGGACATCAACAGACACTGAGGAGGCCATCTTGACAGATCCTCAGTCTTGATGCAGGAGATGTTAAACGAACATGGCAGAGAGGGAATAGGCAAAAAGAATGATGTAAAGGGAGGAAGTAAGTTATCAATGAAGTCATATAAAACTAGGCAGTGGGACAAAAAAAACATCATTGTTATTAAAGTAGTCATATAGGTAGTACTTTTTTGTGGCGGTAGGCAACGGTATGCAGTACCGGCACCTTTTTCTCGAAAGAAAGAAAGAAAGAAAGAAAGAAAGACAAACAATTAATTGGATATTATTCAGAATGTTCCTATCACATTTCCTATAAACTATTGACTTATGGCTTAAAATAAAGCTTGTTTGTCTGCTTTTGTTACGTTTCTATACACATAATGCGTACGAGCACATGATCTGTAAACTGCCAATGTAAAATTGTCATTCTTGTTCTATTAACCATTTCATGTTGTCAGTTCAGAGGTAAAGAAAAAGGAAGAGAGATTCTTCATCTGGCTGTTTCTTGTCCTTCCACAGTTTTTGCTACTGGAATACTATAGAGTGGGTGGTTGATTTTCTGACCCTTCAACAAACAAACTTATGTAAAGGACAATCTAACGGTATCTGTATTGCCATTAATACAACCAGTAAATCGCTAACCGTCATATTTAATCTGGGGTTAATGTATATTTAAATTTAACTGCTTTTGTTGTTTTAAAATAATTTGAAAAGCATAAAACACTTATTTTTTGCTGCCATGGCAAGCAAGTTTAGAGTTATTTAGTACGAGCAAAGAGCGCACGTGGTTCACAAGCTGGAGAAGTGAAATGAATTTTGTACCGGTGCACAATAAAAGAAAACATGATGATTTTTTTGAAGTATCTCCTGAACCTGCGAACAGTGAATCAATTAAATGTGAAGAAAACATCACAAGTACCAATAGATTGACTGCAGTTCAAGAGGGAAACGTTTCTGACCATGATGGGCCTGATTGTTGGACATTAACTCCGACAAAACTTCTTCCAGAGAAACGGGTGGCTTTATGCAAAAAAATAAAATGCTAGACTGTAAGGCGTGCCAAGATTTTACAATTTTAGTAGCAGAAAAACAGATGGAAGTGAACATTTCTTCAGAGTAGACCAGTAGTAATATCGGTACCTTTGGAAGAAAAGACAACTGTACATCTGGAGGTATGAACAAAGTGTGAGGCAGTTTATGAAGAAGTTTGGGTGAGTACTGCCACATTTTTCCTTAGAGGAAAAAAAAAAAAAAAAAAAGGCACTGCATATAGGTGTTAACACATGTTGGAAAAAAAAAAAGCAGGTTACTGTGGGAAGAGGGATCCCGACATTGTCTTATGGAGCCGGTTCTCTCCAACGTTGCTGTGAGGCTGTAATAGGAAGAGACTATATCTATAGGCTTACAGTTTCCATAGACGAAGGCAAAATGTTTACTTAATATACTTTCCGTAATTCAGACTTTGCTTATCACAAATGTGGTGAAATTGAGGTAAGTCCTCCCACTATTTCTGTCAGAGAGATGATTCTTAATTAGTCAACCACCTATATTTGCTAGCGTAACATGTGTAATTGGTAACCACATTTTATTCAGTAAAGTTTGTGAAACCAGTGACAATGACTTGCCTTCAGTCTAAAATCTTGCAGATTTTCAACTTTCTGAAACTGTGATGTTTGAAAATCAAGGTAAGGTTTTCTGTTTTATGTAAATATGCTCCATAACACATATATAATAGATAACAGCCAAGTTATTTCAAGTTTACCTATATTCATATTAAAAGGTTTGCTTTCAATACAGGAGTCTTCATCGTATGTGGACTGGTGAAACAGACTTATCTCATCTCAAATTTCTGAAGATTTCCTTACTGTTGCTACAAAATGACAATGGCAAGTCTTGCTCATCCTTGGTGAATAATTTAAGGAGAGAATTCTAGTACTGACTTTGCAAGCTAGTTGCTAGGTGCTCCATTGCAGCGCACCGCATATTGCCGCTGTAGTATTGTCTTTTGTTGCTAATGGGTTAGTTACTTCCTGCAGACTGTTGCCAACTGATCTCAGCTACTGATACACTCTTTCATTATTGGTCTGCGCATATCCTAGCTGGTGACAAAATCCAATGGTCTATACATTATTATGTATGGCATAAAGTTTCTGTAAGGGACCGTTCCCCCCAAGAGACCGTGTGAGACAATTAGCCTAATGGCAAATACAGTATATTGTTTAGAGTTATTATTATGCTATACTTGGTAATTACAGCAAAGCCTGATTTATCCAGACTAACCGGGACCAAAGGCAATCCGCACAATCAAAAATCCGGATAATCCGGGTTATATGGGTAATAAGAAAAACAAAATTCTTACCATTTTTGACATTAAAAAATATTTTTGTAACAAAATTATGTACATAGTATTGTTTACAAGACATTAAAAAGTATACAAATCTTAATCACATAAAATCACATAATTTCTTAACAAAGAATTGATCCACTGTCTTCTGTTTCAAACACTTGTGGGGCTTGAATGAAGCACAGTCATGTAAAAGTTTTATCATTAATAGTTCAGCTGGAGTGGTGTCGGGCTGATGCTCCAAGTACACCGTGATGTTTGTCAGCTGGTGCGCAGCACCTGCATGTGTTGTTCACTTTCGCAGTGTGATCGCTCCCTCCTCATCCACATCATCTTCTCACCTAAAATTTCTTCTTCCATGAGAGTGCCGTAGCCACTGTCATACTATGTCAGCGCTCAATGATACTGTAGTAAATCTTTCTTAAACTCAACAGAAACATTTTACAGTACAGTTTTAACATAATTTATTGTAAAAATTTATGCAGGAAATGTGCATTGAATCAAACTAAAAACTTAATATTTGGCGTACTTATAGTTACGTTCTTGCTACTGTAGTAAAAATGATTATCTAATTTGAACATTAAATTTTAAAAATGTCTACAAATCTCATCCGTATTATCCAGAGATTTGGGTCAACGAAGGTCACATAAATGAGGTTGTACTGTATATCTGTTTTTAATTCTGGAAGTGATGCCACATTTCATGAATTTTAGCCAATGTCAGTGGTAGTTGCTGCAGGTTTTTTCTTCTACTAACCTAACCTAACCCCATGGCACTACAGCCCTTGAAGGGCCTTGGCCTACCAAGCGACCGCTGCTCAGCCCGAAGGCCTGTAGATTACGAGGTGTCGTGTGGTCAACACGACGAATCCTCTCGACCGTTACTCTTGGCTTTCTAGACCGGGGCCGCTATCTCACCGTCAGATAGCTCCTCAATTCTAATCACGTAGGCTGAGTGGACCTCGAACCAGCCCTCAGGTCCAGGTAAAAATCCCTGACCTGACCGGGAATCGAACCCGGAACCTCCGGGTAAGAGGTAGGCACTCTACCCCTATACCACGGGGCCGGCTTTTTCTTCTACTACCATTATTTTTGACATCTCCATTTCTGACACACCAGAAATACACATATTTCTGATGTACCTATCAGTGTATGGTCTTAGTCTTAATTTACACTAGCAATTAAAGTACAGTATTCATTTTAGAAATTTTATTTTCTTATATATGTACATACAAACAATACATTATAATATACAAAAATAATTCATAAATCTATTTTCCTATATAAATAAAATAAATAAAATAAAGCATGAACATTATTTATAACAACAAGTTACAGTAAAGAAGAATAGTGATTGTTAACACAGTATCATTTCTGACAATAAAATTTGCTGAATATATTAACAAAATACTGTTTTGGCAAATAATATTATCCTAGATTAAGTTCACATTTTAATGAATTTTCAGTCATTAAAATCGAGTTTTCAGCAACATTTTTTTAAAATGTCGACCATGTTCTCTGGCAACAGAAGCAAGAAAAATTAGGTACTTTATTCTTAAAATGTTGTGGAAATCCATTTTCTAAAAAACTGAATCAGTTTCCTGAGTTGCAACAAAAGAGATATATTAAAAATTACAATTTGGAATATTTATATAACTGAAATGCATGCTGAGATATTCAGTCATTAGATGGTACCGTCAATTGAAGTTACTTTGTCCACCAGAGGAAACCTTGGCCATTCTATTTATAAGTCACTTGTTCTTGAATTATACTTCTACAAATCAGTAGAGACATTAATTTTAAATAGAGCAATCAAAAGCTGATTAAGGGATCTATCAATATCTGTGTTTCACGTTTTCAACGTTTCTCCTGGTTAGGACAGTTGTTCTACAGTAACAATGACTGTTTTGCATCCTTATCAAATCTTTGATTGTTACACAAGTGTCTGGCAATACATTCTCGAACTCTTTAGTAGAAATATTAAACAGAACTCTTATGAGGGACTTTTAAATAAAATTGTGTTAATATCCTAGGAGACTTTGGCCGTGCCACATGATTACAAAAAGAAATGTGGAGGCTATACCAAAATTACAATCGAATCGAATTTCCTTGCAAGATATGGATGGCAGGAATTTCAGAATTTAGTGGAGAGTCCTGATATTTTTAAAATTTATGTTCAATTTGTAATAATAATAATAATAATAATAATAATAATAATAATAATAATGCTTTAGTCCCACTAACCACGTATAGGGTTTTCGGAGACGCCAAAATGCAATAATTTAGCCCTGCAGGAGTTATTTCACGTGCCAGTAAATCTACCGACACAAGCTGATGTATTTGAGAACTTTCAAATACCACCGGACTGAGCCAGGATCGAATCTGCCTAGTTGGGGTCAGAAGGCCAGCGCCTCAACTGTCTGAGTCACTCGGCCTGGCAAGTTCAATTTCTAGAGTCCTAATGTTTTAATTTTTGTTTAGTTAATCTATGCAGGTCTGTTTGTGAAGCATATTCTATGGGCACATATATGGGCACAAATTTCATGGCCGTGCGCGTAGAGGCGTGCGGCTGTGAGCTTGCCTCCGGGAGATCGTGGATTTGAATCCCACTGTCGGCAGCCCTGAAGATGGTTTTCCGTGGTTTCCCATTTTCACACCAGGCAAATGCTTGGGCTGTACCTTAATTAAGGCCACGGCCGCTTCCTTCCAACTCCTAGGCCCTTCCTATTCCATCGTCGCCGTTAGACCTATCTGTGTCGGTGCGACGTAAAGCCCGTACCAAAAAAAAAAAAAAAATTGTACGGTGATGAGATATAAGAACAAATTTCATGAGTGAACTTTATTAAAATTAAACATTTTGTTATTTAAATTGAAGCATGTACATATGCAAAATAAATTTGAAAATTCTATGAATACATTTGTTGCATTCTTTTCTTGCTAGTGAAATGATGAATGTGGCACTGCAGTTTATACGGCCTTTAAGATTGTAAACATAGTGTAATTTATCCACGCTTACAACTAGTCAAGCTTTCATGATTAAGAATTATACTTTATTGCAATGTTTTTGTCCCATTTCCTACTGATTTAAGAGGCCAAATTAACCTGTGCACAAGAATAACTTCATCCTCCATATTAAACTTATGTAGGCTGATGTTACCCCAAATCTGGGGAAAATTTAACCACAATTTATTTACCTTTAAATTAGCTAATGGTGTGCTACAAACTTTCCTCAAGTTCCAATTTTGTTTTTCTCTCCATTTGTTCACATTAAGAATACATGCGCAAGATAGCATCTGCTTCAATGAAATTCAGTTCCACTGTTATTTTCATGTCAGAATTTCTAATAAACCATGAAATGTGGCCAAAGTCACCCTGGGTGACAGTACTTCAGTGAGATCTCTTTTTAAGTTTCAATGTATTATATCTCTTCTTGTGGCAAATGCTCATGAAGAGTAGATAAAGCTTGTAAAGAGGTGCATAGTCAATAAGTACATAGAATCTACCGGTTTCCTTCTATAATATGCATTACTAGTGTGACCATGGTTTGAGATTTTAACCAAGATAATTAAAAAGCTCTGCAATAATTCCTACAATGGAAGGGATTTAAATGGATAGATATCTGATATACTAAATTCTAGATGAATCTGTATGGGGAGGAAAATCTCTCATCATTAGGTTTCAAATGGCATTACAGTAGATTACTATCATTTTGATGGTATGGTACCCCTTGTTCTGGGGCAGTGATCCCATCTCGGCTCTCTCTCTCTCTCTCTCTCTCTCTCTCTCTACACAAAAATGACAGTAGAGGAGCGGGGTGCATTTCTCCATCCAGTACAAATAAGAGTATGTCCCCATGTAATAAAATAAAGATTACTACATGCAATAAAAATTATTTTCCCATTATATCTATAAAATTAAAGTAATTAAATTTCTTACATTAACAACTTTTTTTCTCTCATGAAAAATTGTACCTTAAATATTCAGTGCTGGGCACAGGGTGTCTACTTCTAGTAATAATATGAACCTCCAGCTGATTACCATAGTTTCTGATGGACTAAAAATCTGCAGCTCCTTGTTTCATAAATATGAAAAAATTATATATTGAGATCCCAGAGACATAGACCAATGAACAAACGTTAAGGCATTGTCCAATTTTTAGCCATAGTTTGTTATTCAAAGGATTCAAGAAGGTGGATATACTGTAGGGGGTATATGAATCAATAAGATTGCTAGTGTTCTGCCATTCTTCATTGCTGGCATCATTATTAAACCACTAGATGTTTAAATAATATGTTCCTTTTCACACTACAAGTTTAAGAAATGTAATAATAATAATAATAATAATAATAATAATAATAATAATAATAATAATAATAATAATAATAATAAGAATAATAATATTGGCTTTACGTCCCACTAACCACTCTTACAGTTTTCGGAGATGCCGCGGTGCTGGAATTTAGTCCCGCGGGAGTTCTTTTACGTGCCAGTAAATATACAGACACGAGGCTGAAGTATTTGAGCACCTTGAAATACCACCGGACTGAGGTAGGATTGAACCTGCCAAGTTGGGGTCAGAAGGCCAGCACCTCAGCCATCTTAGCCACTCAGCCCGGCTCAAGAAACATTGAAAGGATCAACTCAAGTATATATTTGAGATTTCCTTGTACTTTATAGATATTAAAAATACTGTTGATTTGAAGTTTTTATTTCCCTGCTTTAACCTTCTGTGGGTCTGGTACTGATAGCTCCTCAGTTGCCCTTGAAAACCTTGTTTCAGACACCTAAAACAAATTCTGAATTCATGACAGAAGCTCAAACCTAGGACAACCTGAACATCAGCTTGCTACACTAACAAGGAGAGGCCAGACCCTGCATCCAACCAATTCCAACAAGCTTCAATATACCTGTTGGGGGACACTCAACACAACTCATGTATAAGGGTTTAGGTCAATATGCTTTCGTTTTCGAAAAAAAAAATGAGGTTGAATATCACGATAGAGGATACACTTCGGACCAAGTGGAGGTGATAAAACACATAAAGGCGAACACATTTTACTTAACCATGTCAGGTCCACAACCTAATAGTTTGCGAAAAATTTATGCATCGCTGATTCCAATGCCACACATATATATTCGGAGAGTTAGATCACAGTCGACTGGAGTGGTGGTCGAGTGGTCGCCGTGCTCGCGTGCCAACCTCAACGACGTGAGTTCGAGTCTCGTCGGAGCTATATCTTTTTAAAAAAAAAAAATTAATATTTGAGGGAGTGTGAAGATAAAAGTGCAAATAAAATGATTTTGCAAATTGTAATATGCTTTATTTTCTCCCTCAAATTAACATACATACATATATATATATATATATATATATATATAGAGAGAGAGAGAGAGAGAGAGAGAGAGAGAAGGAGATATTTGGCAGTAACTGTGAGAACATTTAGGCCTATATTAATTTCAGGTAGAAAATAAAGTGTACTGCAATTTGCATGATATTTTTATTCACATTTTTATCTCCACCTTCCCTCAAATAATTATTTTGTACAAGAAATATAGCTGTGACGAGAATTGAACTCCTGTCGTCCTGGTTTACCCGCAAGTACAGTGACCACTTGACCACCATTCCAGTTGACTGCGGTGTAACTCTCCAAGTATACATACGTTGCACTGGAATTGGGTTGCAGACCTGACACGTTTAAGTAAAATATGTTCACCTTTAACTGTTCTATCACCTGCACTTAGTCCGAGGTGGATCCTATGTCATGATATTTGACCTCATTTTTTTCAAAAACAAAAACATATTGACCTGATTCCTTATACAGGAGTTACTGTTGAGTGTCTCCCAACAGGTACATTGAAGCTCACTGAAATCAGTTGGACACAGGGCCTGGTCTCTTCTTGTAAGTGCTTCTCCAGGAAAAGGTCTTATAACTGGGGTAAATTTGATAAATTTCAATGTTAATTCCATTTCAATCCCTTCCAACTTAAACATAAAGCCCTCAAGTCAAGGTAACCTACAAAAATACATTTCCTCTTATTTTCACATAAAATTCATGGTACTGAATTAAAATATCACTTATTATGTAGCAGTTATTTTAAATGAATTATACAATAATTACATATAACAATAAAATAAAAATAAATAAAAATCTTAAAAGAAAAATATACAGAAACACAAAATCAACCAGCTTGTCAAGAATGCACATGAAAGCAGTAACTTACATATATACAACTAGGAAGTTATATTGTGGTCCAGAATCCTGTTGGACATTATGATTAACAAGTTGTACACCTAAATCAAATATAAGATTAATATTTCTACAGAAATCCTGTGCCTTGTAATACTATGTTTTACTGAGATGTACAAGTACACTCCCATGAAATGGAGGCCATCAAGTTAAAATCTTCAGCAAACAGTAGCAATGAATGGGAGTAAGAAGTGTGTTTGGGGGGGGAGGGCACAAAAGTTTACAGACAGCAAAAAGTACCTGGGTCTGGGGGATATAGTGGGGGGGGAAGGGGGTTAGACATAAAAAAGAAAAAAACATGCTCTCTGAGCAAATTTCGATAGAGACATAAACGTTGAGAGTCTACCAACTTATAAATAGAAGTACTGCGTGATTATACTATTTAAAAGTCATCTAATATTTGACCACACAGTAACAAAGAAACAGACACTAGGTAGAACTGAACAGACACACTGACGGAGTGAGACTGACAGACTTACGAATGTGTGTGGCAAGCAGGTGAACTTGGCAAAAATATACCCCTGCTAACCTTCATTGCAGAATATACTACACATTGCTCTGCTTGCTGTGGCACTGTACAATTCGGTTAGCAGCGCCGAACAACTTTGTGCGTATTTACACCAAGTATTTTTCTTATTAAGTGAAGAAATTAAAGGTAAGAATTAGCTGAAAAGATAACAGGGTTTGCACAATTTTTTAATAATTCCTAGTTTCAGGTGGCTAAAATGGAATAAAAATGTATTTTTTTCTCCACAAACTGGGAGGGGGCGAATGCCCCCCACCCCCTCACATCCCCTAATCACCGCTACTGTCTCAAAGTACTCAAAGACTTCTTTGACTAACCTTACAACTCTGTAAGAAACAACCTTATTTTCCCCCAACCTATTTTTAATATCTCTGTACAGCATTTGTTCAAGTGATATGGATATTCTTAATGAGAATTAAAATAAAACAACCTTACACAATGAAGGTGGAGGAGAAGATAATATGGAGGCTTTAAGCCTAGAGCTTTAGCAGAACTAATATCTCCTAAATTATATTTGCTATCTGACCAATATGGTATTCATGCGTATTCTGATAATTATTTATTTGCAATGAACACCTGTTTTAGGTGTACCATATTTCAGTCCTGTTACTAACAATAAGCATTGCACTTGAGCCTTTGGCTTGTGTGATGTTCATACATTGGTGTGTGTATTAAGTAATCCAGAATACAGAAATATACACACCTTTTACAGTTACTGTATAACATCATTAATGGCAGAAATAATCAACTCTTGTATCCTTCTAAGGTGAGAAACACTACTCAGCAATGAGCTAGTTTAACCTGGGGTTCCAGTGGTGGCAAATACAAATGAAGGTACTCCCTGGCTTAGGAACATCCAATATCCTCATTTTATTTTGGCATACAGTATGTATGTAAGCCTATACATCTTTCTGGTGATGGAAGTTATCTGTTAGTATCCGACTGTTATGATGGAACCCATTTGAAATTACAGCTCAGTTTACATGACAAGTCAGTTTTCAAATTTAAGAAGTACAAATTTGCTGTCTATATTGATAAATAAAGGGAATTTAAAAGTAATTATTAATTTTTTCCATGGTAATACAATGGAATTGAAAACTACACTGTTAGTCTTATATGTAGAGTCAAACACAATTCTTTTTCCCCATTCACTGCAATATTTAGCTTTAGTCTATATAAGAGTAATAATGTCACAGTTTGCTGTTTTGCTCTCCTTTAACCCACTTGAAAGAAAAAAGACAGAATAAAAGCACTCTTCAGGCACCACAGTGTTATCAAACTGTGTAGTATACTTTGTTGCTATTACATGACAAAGCCTGAAGTCACAGTCTTATTAAGTTCTTCAATAGGTAAAAAAATGTACCGTAATTCATAACGTTTGTTCTACTGTAGTCAACAATAATGCATTGTTGAAGTCCATCAATGGTCGCTATTTACACGACTTGGTTGCTGTAATTTTAACATGTAAAATATAGGATATACACAATAACAAGTCAGTGCAGGAAGTTTGCACTTGTTTGCTGCTGTCCATTATTTAAAAAAACTGTACATAATGTACAGAAAACAACAACATGGTTCAACCTGGAAAAATAACTAAATAATTCTACACACCATGGAAGCTTCACTTCTAAGATGAAACAAAAAAGGTGTATATAATTGCATTCTTTAGAGAAAGAGTCCAGAAATATATTTGCACAGCGTAAGGGTTAAATGAAGTTAATTCAGCAATAGCATTGCCCATAACAATATCTAACCAAATATGTGGATGTGTAGTGTTCAGAAAGAGCAAAGGAGACACAATAGTGGGTTAACATATATTGTTTTGGAAGCCTCTAAAATAAAACTACTGAATATAAATAACAACATAGAGGTTGTGACAATTTTGTTAACCTAGCCTTACAGGTGTTCTTCCACATGTAGACAGCAACCAATACTGACACAAGAGGACATTATTATTTTAGAAGGCACTTCAGGCCAGCTTGAATATCTCTCAACACTGAACCAGGTAACAAGGATGATGACAATTCCATTGCTGTGCATATACAGAACCTCTGTCAAGCACTTGCTTTAGAAAGAGGGATCAAACAATTTCCAGCACAGCAACCTGACTACACAGTAGACACCAAACTTGATTGCTAGCAAATCAACTGATGGAAGAAGTAAAAGCAATCAGGCTGTAGAATAATAACAATTAAATACTATAACTTGGTGAAACTACCTATGCATACATGTGCATTAGTGGAATGATCAAACAGCAGATCAAATCCTCAGCATCCCATGTCACATGCTGGTAATTCTGCTTAACATTCTTAACTACCCAATATCCACTTTCAACTAAGTACTTTTTCCAAAGGAAAATGTAGGAAGAATATAACAACTATGTTTGTACTGATATCAACAATTATGTTATACAGATTTGTTTAAAAATCATCTTCGTTATGAATTCAAAGTAATTTTTCATAACGCCAAATGAATTCCAATATTCAGTGTTGGCAAGAATTTTGAATTCGGCATTCAGGGTAAACAAAAGCACTACAAGTAGTATCTATGTAGCAGTAGTTGTTGGTTGCTCATTATGAATTCCATGATGGATTTCTCCTGCTGAAGGGTGTGGACTAGAACCTTTAGCAAGTTCTTCAATTGGGATAGGAGGCTGTGCACGCATCAACTTGAATTCTTCAGCATCTTCATCTTTTAACTTGGTTATGCCAGTTTCTCCTGAAATGAAAACATAGGATAAAAACTGTACCTTTCAATGACCTATTGTACAAAGATGGAGAGTTTGTTTACATGAAGAGACTAATAGTGGCAAAGTAAACCACCTTGGAAGTGGGCAATGCCATTAAAATATATTACTGAAAAGAACTTTCAAATGATACATAATAATATCCCTTTTAATCCCATTATTGCCAACGGCCGTAGCCGTGTTGAAACACCGGATCCCGTGAGATCTCCGAAGTTAAGCAACATTGGGCGTGGTCAGGAGTTGGATGGGTTGCCACGCGCTGTTGGTGGGGGGTAAGGGAATGGAAGAGCGGAAAGGAACTGGCCACCCTACCGCACGTAAACTCCGGCTCAGGAACACCTCTGCGGAGGTTCGGACCTGCCTTCGGGCAGAACAACCCTTACCTTACTTAATCCCATTATTGAATTAAATCAATACCTGCATATATATCTTTATTATAGACTGTTTTGCCCTTCAACATTCAGACTGAAATCCTATGCAAATTAACCAAGTACCATACTGCCAAAACCCTCTATATTTGCAGCCAGCCCTATGATCTCATTTAGTTCCACACCTCTCATCGTTAAATCGTTAAAGACAGAGTCTAACCATCATTACCATGGTCTGCCTCTGCTTCTCTTAACCTCCATGGCCAGGTCCATCATTCTCCTAGGTAACCTATCCTTTATTCTCCTCACATGACCCCACCACTGAAGCTGGCGTTGCATACAGTTTCACCCATAAAGTTCATTCCTAACTTAGTCTTTATCTCCTCATTCTGATTACTCTCCTGTCATTGTTACCATCTTGTGTGTGCCAGCAATCATTCCGGCAACTTTCACGTCCGTTGCTTCTAATTTACGAATAAGATATCCCGAGTCCACCCAGCCCTCATTTCTGTACGGCAAAGTCAGTTTGAATACAGATTGATGTAAATGCAACTTAAAAGCTTTTCAGTCTGTTGAACACACAAATTAAATATAAATATTATACTATAACATAAATGTCTAAGAAAAAATAGACGTTAATAAACAAGGAATAAAAATACATACTATTGAACAAAGAATGACATGTTTCGTTCCTGAAACATCATGAGATTCTATCAAGTCACACTCAAATATTTATAATACTTATGTTTATTTCTGTTTAATACTTAGGAACTGGAATTTGGAACTTATCTTAAGGATGTCCTCCTTTGTCTCAACTCCAGCATTTACTGCGAGGTTTTTGGAAACCATTGCTCTGTCAATGGCATGGGTCCGAAATGGTATCCATAAAGACAGTTTTGTCCAAGAATTCTCTTCTTTCTCACAGAATACTATTCCTTGTTTAATAATGTGTTGTTTTTTTTGTTTTTTGTTTTTTTACTGGTATGTTGTAGCGTGAAAATGAAAATCTACAGCCTGTTTCCAGTCATTTGACCAGGTCAGGAATGGGATGAATGAAGCCCCCATCTAGCAGTGAGGATGGGAATTGTGCCAGCTGCCGAAGCCTGTCTCACTCCTCTGGGGCAATGATTAATGAATGACAGATGAAACAAAATGATAATGGAGATTGTTGCTGGAATGAAATATGAAAGGGAAAACCGGAGTCCCCGGAGAAAAACCTCTGCTTTGTCCAACACAAATCTCACATGGAGAGACCGGGATTTGAACCACGGAACCCAGCAATGAGAGACCGGCACGCTGCCGCCTGAGCCATGGAGGCTCTTGTTGTTGTAGTGTAATTTTCTTGTGTGTTTGACAGACCGGATAGCTTTTAAGTTGCATTTAACTGGGTCAACACCAGAAAGTATGGCTTCCTTCTTAACAAAATAACAGATTGATATAAAGACAGTTTTGTCCAAGAAATCTCTTCTTTCTCACAGAATACTATTGATCACAACTGCTCACTCACTGCTGCACTCTGATTCAATTTCACTTAGTATACTACTAGTATCATGCCAGGAGAATACACATCTTAAATACTTGGAATTATCTACACATTTCATTTTTGTATTTCTTACCTGGCATTAAGTCCTCTTAAATTTTTTCTCTACTGATATCACTTTATTCCTGATAATGCTAATTTTCATATCAATTCCTGCACCCCTCTGCATGCTCTAAGATATTAGATTGAAGGCTTTCAATACAGTTGACATTTAGACCAAGTCCTCGGCATAGGCCAAACTGATTATTATATTTCCACCTAACGGAATCCCACCCTGCCATTTTATAGATTTCAGTAAACTGAATTTGAACATGAATAAATAATAACACATGAAACAAAATTCTTGGGGTTACATATTAATAATGTATCGAAATATGATGCTCATAAATATTACATAAACATGAAGTTAAAAACAATTACAACAGGAAACCTATGGCATGTACAGCCCGTTCATTGTCATTGAATGCCTTCGCCTTCCAAGGTAGTATCTGCCCAACCAGATGGACTACAGATAGTGGAGTGCTACATGATCACTATGGCAACATTCCTAGCTGTATTGTTTGGCTTCCATGATCATATCTGCTGCTTCTCATATCAGATTACTCCTCAGTTGGGCTCATGAGTCTGAGTGAACTCTATTCCAGCCTTTGGTCCAGGATAAATATCTTTGGAAAAGCCAGGAGTCAAGCCCAGTTCCTCCATGTAAGATGAAGACATACTACTGCTACACCACAGGACTATTGAAGTAAAACTCCAAGTGCTACTTATTGTCAAACTGGTCTTCGTATAGTACTTTTACATTTTTTTCTATTTGTTATTGCTCGGGACATTCAAGAATGATTTACAATAAATATTTTCCTCCTCTTCTTCACAGTGACCATTTGTTGAAACAAAATCAATACCAGCACCAAGATTAGCAATGTTCTACAATTTAATTTTTTTTACATCACAGTGACACAGATAAGTCTTATGGTGAAGATGGGATGGGAAAGGCCTAGAAGTGTAAAGGAAGCAGCTGTGGCCTTAATTAAGGTACAGCCTCAGCATTTTCCTGGTGTGAAAATGGGAAACCACAGAAAACCATCTTCAGGGCTGCCAACTCACTATCTCCCGGATGCAAGCTCACAGCTGCGGGCCCCTAACCACACGGCCAACACGCCCGGTGGCAATGGTCTGCAGACACCATGTGGCATCGTATTGTCATGTTGAAGAAGAACACCACTCCCCGATTTTCGATCGCGGCTTTGCTGAAAGCATCAGCGAAGTCAGCGCACTACTGTTTCTTTCACCCTTTTCATTTACTTCCTGTGCAAACAATCCCTCAAACTCTTTTCCTTCAACTTGTCTGGATCTCAGCTTCTAGAGTTCCTTCTCTTCAATTTCTTCAACTACAGATGATATTTCATGACCAACAAGTTGTGGTCAGAGTCCACATCAGCTCCTGGGGAGATCCTGCAATATAACACCTGGTTTCTGAATCTTTGCCTAGTCATAATAATACCTTCCAGTGTCTTCAAGTCTTGCCCACAGATACAGCCATCGCTTGTGGTGTTTGAACCAAGTATTAACAAGGACTAACTTCAATTATGATCGGTGTAGAAATCTACCAGCCAACTTCCTCTTTCATTCCTCTGTCCCAGTCAAAATTCTCCTAATACATTACCTTCTCTTCCTTGGCCTACCACTGCACTCCATTCTCACATCACAATTAGATTCTCATCTCCGTTTAAATATGGTATTAGATCGTCTCTCTCTCTCTCTCTCTCTCTCTCTCTCTCCATATATTCCTTTGATTTCTTCATCATGGGTGAACTAGTAGTCATATAGATCTGCATTATTGTGTTGGACATTGGTTTAAAGTCTATCCTGAAAACAATACTCCGTTCACTATGCTGGTCAAAGTAGCTTACCCGATGCCCTATTTTCTGTACTTGCCGGTTCAAAAATTCTGCTCTTACTGCCAATGTACTTCACTTACACAAACTACCTACATCTAATTTTAGTCTATTCATTTCTCTTTTCAGATTCTTTAACCAACGATTCAAAATCCATTTCCCATTTCTGATTTCTGATTCTTTAACTTACTACAACGATTCAAACTTCTAACATTCCACACTCCAACGTGCAGAATTTCAGCATTCATCTTCCTGATGATTGCCCCCTCTTGTTTAGTCCCAACCTGGAGATCCAAATGTTTCACCGCTGGAATATTTTACCTGGCAGGAAGACATCATCAGTACACCATTCATTCATATATACTCAGGAGTTAGATATGGCTGTGATTCCCTGTTGTTTTCAGCCATGTAGTAGCAGTATCAACATACCTAGGCCATTTTAAATATTATTACAAGCCCATATTAGTCAATCATCCAGACTGCCGCCCTTTCAATTTCTGAAAGGCTACTTACCCCTCTTGACGAACCATTCGTTAGTCTGGTCTCTGAACAGCCGATAAGTTTGCATCTACAGGTTGGCTATCTGCTTTATTGGGATGCACAAGCCTTCCTTCAGTGGCAAGGCCACATGGTTCACAGGGGAGGACTGGTGGTCATAGACGGCAATATGGTATGTCTTTCCATATACAATGGGCATGCATTTCAGGCTGATTCTTTTCAAGAATTATGGTTAGAATGTGAATCACTTTTGAGCACCCTAAATAAAAATAAAATATGAGATAATATGTTGGGGGTGAAGGTTTGGGTTTGAAAACACGAGTATAACACATGACGCAAACAAACTTATACTGCACCTTGTAGATCTATTTTTTTTTAAACTGTCATCATCTTCTCTTATTCTTCCTGGCCTTTTCCCAATTACCAGGGGCAGGCACTTTGTAAAGATTCAGCCAAGTTTTTTTTTACAAATTGTTTTATGTTGCACCGACAGAGATAGGTCTCATACTGATGATGGGATAGAAAAGGGCTAGGAGTGGGAAGGAAGCAGACGTGGCCATAATTAACGTGCCTGGCGTGAAAATGGGAAACCACAGGAAACCATCTTCAGGGCTGACAACAGTGGGGTTCAAACCCACTATCTCCCAATTACTGGATACGGGCCGCACTTAAGCGTCTGCAGCTATCGAGCTCAGTTAGCCAAGTATTATGGTCAGATGAATTTCCTGATGCCTTATGTTGAGAGATTACTTATTTTGTGTTTCTGTGGTGGTTAGTAATGTAATGCGTTTTGTTGTTTGTAAATGAAGTTTTGTATTAAGGTGAACACAAGCGCCCAGAGTCCGAGCTAGAATAATTAATCAAAAGCAGTTAAAATCTCCAGCACATGCGGGAACTGAACCCAGGACCCTCTAAACCTAAGTTCACTAGACGGACCATTCAGACAAGATCAAAACCGTATTTGTAAAAAGGATACAAATAAAACAATACATGAAACTATATTCTATTACAATACACAGCAGACAAGAGACTCATATATAAGCAATTTATGTCTTTGTCAACTCAAGATAAGAGTTTTTAAACAAGGCATAAAATTATGTAATAAACTGCTTAAGTACACAAATCAATGATACATAATAATATCCCTTTTAATCCCATTATTGCCAACGGCCGTAGCCGTGTTGAAACACCGGATCCCGTCAGATCTCCAAAGTTAAGCAACATTGGGCGTGGTCAGGAGTTGGATGGGTTGCCACGCACTGTTGGTGGGGGGTAAGGGAATGGAGGAGCAGAAAGGAACTGGCCACCCTACCGCACGTGAACTCCGGCTCAGGAACACCTCTGCGGAGGTTCGGACCTGCCTTCGGGCAGAATAACCCTTACCTTACCTGACTCGGTCGAATGACTGGAAATAGGCTGTGGATTTTCATGGTAAGATTTTGAATTATGGTAACAGACATCTAATATGAATATATTTTGTGTTCGACTTATCTTCATGTGGATATTGCCATATAACTCTGAGAATGTTGGAGAAATGAAATGAAAATTCACAGCCTGTTTCCAGTCATTCGACCAGGTCAAGAAATTAATGAACGAAGCCCCCATCTAGCGGCGAGGACACGAATTGTGCCGGCTGCCGAAGCCTGTCGCACTCCTCTGGGGCAATGATAAATGACTGATAGATGGAATGAAATGACACTGGAGAGTGCTGCTGGAATGAAAGTTGACAGGGAAAAATCGGAGTACGCGGAGAAAAACCTGTCCCGCCTCCTCTTTGCCCAGCACAAATCTCACATGGAGTGACCGGGATTTGAACCACGGAATCCAGCGGTGAGAGGCCGGCGAGCTGCCCACTGAGCCACGGAGGTTATGAGAATGTTGGAGAGAAAGAACTAATTTAATATCACCGTAAAAGTAGGATAAATGACAATTGTTATGATTATATACTATAAGTCCGGCTCCTTGGCTGAATGGTCAGTGCCGAGGTCTTCGGTTCAGAGGGTTCCGGGTTCGATTCCAGGCAGGGATAGGGGATTTTAATCTCGTCTGGTTAATTCCTCTGACTCGCTCTCCCTCAGCATAGCGTGATAAAATGACCCGTTACTGAGAAGCCTTGAGGTTGCCTTGAAAGACGAGGGACGACAGTTGGTGACCTCCTCCTAATGCCATCCTAAAACATTACCAAGCCTCCACGGTACCGAGCTCACCGTTCACTGTGTCTGAGACGAGCAGTGCTTCCGGGTTTTCTCCAAACACATTACCGACGAAGGTTAATAACAAGAGAAAAATATATGCACAAATAAAGTGAAGCTGTTCCGTGCAGGAGATGTAATAGTACAGCCTCGAATACGCGTATATTGCGGTTATACCAGAAATAACAAATGATTGTTGCTGGATGATAAATAAATAAATAAATACATAAATAAATACATAAATAAATAAATAAATAAATAAATAAATAAATAAATAAATAAATAAATAAATAATTCTATCCAGATTCTCTGTCACTCTTGTTGCACTAGTTCTAGGACTGAAACCATTATGCACCAACCCAGCAGCCTTCTTCTGGGCCACCTTTAGTTCCCTCTTTTTTTCCATTACATGTTTTAAATTTACCCAGGGAGATGTTCGATTAATTTCCAATTTCATTTAATAAAAAGAAAGTCCGAGACAGTTCCTTATTTCAGGATTGACCTCACAAACGTTAGATGACAACACAGTCATGTACAGTAACCCTCTCATCATAAAATGCAACGATTTGCAAGCAAGTAACACTTCTACAAAGAATATACCGGTATTGTTTCAGTCTTTCTACAAACCTCAATTAGGGCCTACAGTAAAGTGAAATCTGTTTGTAATTATTTTTACCCTCTAACCCAATATTAAGGGGAGTAATGACTGCAATGTTGCGATTTTTGATCAAAATATAGAATTTTCAATTTTAACCTCAAAAATCCCTTAATACTTACTCTTTATAATCGCCTTATCGCCATTTTTGCTTTCTTTCTTAATCTGCTTACCCTCCAGGGTTGGTTTTCCCTCGGACTCAGCGAGTGATCCCACCTCTATCGCACTGTGCTGGAGCGTGAGACATTGAGTCGGGGATACAACTGGGGGGAGGACCAGTACATCGCCCAGGCGGGCCTCACCAGACAACATTGGTTTCAAATTTCTTTCAGAGTACCATTTCAATCATCCCACTGGAATATATTTACCTTGTAGCAGGATTAGGCTGTGTATAAGAGGAAACAGACGTCTGAGGGAGTAACTTACAGTCCAGAGCAGTTTTATGCAAGTATGTTTCATAAAACTTTCAATTGCATTTTTCTAGTTTAAAATATTATCAGCTCATTGCCAAGTAAAAAAAACTCCTTGCGATAGAGCTCTTACCAAATTCATCTGAAATTTTCTGATAAAGTTTCAATAGGTAGAGGAATTAAAAGTAGTTCTGCATGTTATTATCAGTTCAATATTAACTTACCTTCATATCTTTGTTCTTAAATTAGCAACAAACTAGCATTATGCGTATTGGATGAATAATGATTTCCGACAAAAGAGTAGCGTTACAAAAATGTTGCAAAGTTTGGGCTGGGAAGACTTGGGAGAAAGGAGACGAGCTGCTCGATTAAGTGGTATGTTCCGAGCTGTCAGTGGAGAGATGGCGTGAGAGGACATCGGTAGACGAATAAGTTTGAGTGGTGTCTTTAAAAGGAGGAAAGATCACAATATGAAGATAGAATTCAAGAGGACAAATTAGGGCAAATATTCGTTTATAGGAAGGGGAGTTAGGGATTGAAATAACTTACCAAGGGAAATGTTCAATAAATTTCCAATTTCTTTGAAAATATTTAAGAAAAGGCTAGGAAAACAACAGATAGGGAATCTGCCACCTGGGCGACTGCCCTAAATGCAGATCAGTAGTGATTGATGAAACAGAAATATTGAAACACTTTTATCTCCAATAGTTTATTCCCTACTGCAAACTCAGAGTTGTTATTAAATATATGAGTCTTGTTGACAAGTTTATAACCCAAAAATAATGAAAACTTTGCCGCAAGGAGTACTTTCCATGCAGCGTATAAAAATAAATAGTATTTCTTAATAACTTTGCAACAAATAATCAACTTCAAATTTTTGTTGGTGCTATATCTTTTATTAATGAAATGAAATGGCGTATGGCTTTTAGTGCCGGGAGTGTCCGAGGACATGTTCGGCTCGCCAGGTGCGGGTCTTTTGATTTGACTCCCATAGGCGACCTACGCGTCGTGATGAGGATGAAATGATAATGAGGATGAAATGATAATGAGGATGACGACACATACACCCAGCCCCCGTGCCAGAGAAATTAACCAATGATGGTTAAAATTCCCGACCCTGCCGGGAATCGAACCCGGGTCCCATGTGACCAAAGGCCAGCACGCTAACCATTTAGCCATGGAGCTGGACATGTTTTATTTATAAATGCTTGTGTTTTAAATTTGGTCGTGATAAGTGGTCAATTGTAGCAGTTCAAAATTTCAGTCATTACTCCCCTTAAATGCCAAGCGTCTAATTTGAACATAAGTTGAAATACACTCAGTTTGTACCGCAGTGAGGTTCCAGATATGTTTTTCCTCTTAAAAGAATGAATAACCACCGCCACCATAACACAGATAGACACTCAAATATATACTTAATTGCACCAAATTCACAATACTAGTTTAAGATAAACAAAACATTTCATTCTGGAAATATGTATCTGAACTTGCGGCCACTGAATTAGGCAGGTGAGGAAAACTGCGCTGTTGTCAGATATGGGAACGGCGAAGCGACAGATGGTCGAGTGTCTCTTACCTCGTAGCACGGATTGGCAACGCTGACCGTGCAGTGTTGTCTAGTCGAATCCGGTCTGCTCCAGGTCTGCGTATTCTTTAAAGTAGTTCCCTTTACTGTATTACGCAGTCCAATTTATAGTATTCAAGTTTTTAAAATTATATTGTAAACCGTAAGCAAATAAAAATATTTTAATACAACTGATACACATTAATACGTAATCCGCAAGTACTTACCGTGTCCTGTGTCCTGCGCTGGCGCGGGCGACCAGAACGACCTAATCTAGCGACATTTATATAGCCACTTTCCGGCCATTTCCCAGGAAAACCAAAAGACCCATAGAAACACGTTTCAGATTTTAAAAAAATTAAGCGCAACTATTTTCTACATTTTCTCCCACACGGCATTTTATTGACTGAAGGAACAAAAACGTGGCCGCTTACTGAAAATTTCGATACATGATTTTACGAATTTAAATTTACTTGTTCAAGTTTTTATTCTTAACAATTAATTTTAAATGGTTTGTGTAAAAATAGTTATACCGCTGAAATCAACAGTCTTTCCTGAAGCTTGTAGTATATTTTGTTTTGCAACATTGTAGGAGGTAACATCAGGAACTTGGGAGAGAACAAATTGCCTCGCGCTCCGAAATGATGTTTTCAATTAGACATTTCTTTGCCAGCTGCCACATAATCTTGGCAACAGCGTAAATTTTCTGACCCGTCTAATTTGGTGGCCGCGACAATAGGTGTATATTGCATATCTACTGTGGTTCACCTGGAATTGGATTTCCATTGGGAAGTACTCTGACCATCATGGGTCCAATATGTGGCCTACTATCATATGGAAGGTAGTGATGAACCTCAGAAGAAGCCTCTTCCTGCGATCCCAGATAATTACCGTTGTTGGAACTGGTTTCTGAAATACAAAATTTAAATCAAATTAGAAGAAATATTGTTATTTGTGCAATTATCACAACTGCTCTATAAATATAGCGAGCTATCATGAAACTAGTACATGCTGCACCAACATGAATGCTGATTCGGTTCTTACTAACAAAGAGAAGACTCGGCTTTCGAGTTACAGATTTTTATTTATTTTTTCACAATTGGCTTTACGTCGCACCGACTCAGATAGGTCTTATGGCGACGAAGGAATAGGGAAGGGCTAGAAGTAGAAAGGAAGCGGCTGTGGCCTTAATTAAGGTGCAGCGAAAATGAGAAACCACGGAAAACCATCTTCAGAGCTGCCGACAGTCGGGCTCGAACCCACCATCTCCCGAATGCAAACACATAGATCCCCCCCCACCGATATTTACTACATTTTATGTACACATTTCCCACTTTGATATTACAGTACATAATAAATACCGGTTCCAGGTATGAGCCACACTACACTACACGAGGTACGCAAGCACTGACAGTAAAGTAGCAACGGGCCTTTTAAATTTAATATTTAACGGAATGTTATCGTACTATAATGGTTACAGTGTGTCTAGGAAAGATCCTGCTGCGGTAACGGAGTCTGAGATTCAGGCTGTAAATATTGTAACTCGACTTCCTAACGGCTTCGAGCGGATGTGCTTCTCTAGGAGCAATGATGGCCCTTGAGTTGAAGGAACGACACTACATTCCATTCCTGACAGGGCGCAACAGTACATGTCAGTAACACGTTGGGGCGAAAAAAGAAAGACTTTGGACCGGCTTTTCACTGGATTTTGTCGGGTGTTGCTGAACCAAAATCGACGACGATAATACTGCGTTGTGGAAGGCATTTAGAAAAAACCACATTCTCAAGAGAAACTTCGATGGATATGTGCCGATATGGAAAGCAAACTTTCGAACAATTCAGGCGATAACTGGCGCTAACACAGGTTCAGTCTGGTTGGCGTGAAATTTGCGACTGGGCACACGAAGGTAGAAGGAAATACTGTATGTGACTGGGTGGAAAAAGGAAAGGAAATCATCTTATCTCAGTACACTGACTGACAGAGCAAATGCAACACTAAGAAGGAGTGGTCAGAACTTTATGCCAATTGCAGGGTAGACTGACGTCACTGAGGTATGCTCATGATGTGAAATGCGCCGCTGTGCTGCGCACGTAGCGAACGATAAATGGGACACGGCGTTGGCGAATGGCCCACTTCGTACCGTGATTTCTCAGCCGACAGTCATTGTAGAACGTGTTGTCGTGTGCCACAGGACACGTGTATAGCTAAGAATGCCAGGCCGCCGTCAACGGAGGCATTTCCAGCAGACAGACGACTTTACGAGGGGTATGGTGATCGGGCTGAGAAGGGCAGGTTGGTCGCTTCGTCAAATCGCAGCCGATACCCATAGGGATGTGTCCACGGTGCAGCGCCTGTGGCGAAGATGGTTGGCGCAGGGACATGTGGCACGTGCGAGGGGTCCAGGCGCAGCCCGAGTGACGTCAGCACGCGAGGATCGGCGCATCCGCCGCCAAGCGGTGGCAGCCCCGCACGCCACGTCAACCGCCATTCTTCAGCATGTGCAAGACACCCTGGCTGTTCCAATATCGACCAGAACAATTTCCCGTCGATTGGTTGAAGGAGGCCTGCACTCCCGGCGTCCGCTCAGAAGACTACCATTGACTCCACAGCATAGACGTGCACGCCTGGCATGGTGCCGGGCTAGAGCGACTTGGATGAGGGAATGGCGGAACGTCGTGTTCTCCGATGAGTCACGCTTCTGTTCTGTCAGTGATAGTCACGGCAGACGAGTGTGGCGTCGGCGTGGAGAAAGGTCAAATCCGGCAGTAACTGTGGAGCGCCCTACCGCTAGACAACGCGGCATCATGGTTTGGGGCGCTATTGCGTATGATTCCACGTCACCTCTAGTGCGTATTCAAGGCACGTTAAATGCCCACCGCTACGTGCAGCATGTGCTGCGGCCGGTGGCACTCCCGTACCTTCAGGGGCTGCCCAATGCTCTGTTTCAGCAGGATAATGCCCGCTCACACACTGCTCGCATCTCCCAACAGGCTCTACGAGGTGTACAGATGCTTCCGTGGCCAGCGTACTCTCCGGATCTCTCACCAATCGAACACGTGTGGGATCTCATTGGACGCCGTTTGCAAACTCTGCCCCAGCCTCGTACGGACGACCAACTGTGGCAAATGGTTGACAGAGAATGGAGAACCATCCCTCAGGACACCATCCGCACTCTTATTGACTCTGTACCTCGACGTGTTTCTGCGTGCATCGCCGCTCGCGGTGGTCCTACATCCTACTGAGTCGATGCCGTGCGCATTGTGTAACCTGCATATCGGTTTGAAATAAACATCAATTATTCGTCCGTGCCGTCTCTGCTTTTCCCCAACTTTCATCCCTTTCGAACCACTCCTTCTTGGTGTTGCATTTGCTCTGTCAGTCAGTGTATTTCGGGGATCACCGGAGCTACTTGGCTCAGTTTTTGTTTTGGCTGGGTGTTTAAAGTTCGATGCCCTTCCTGACACACATTTTCAGGTGAAAATTCCAACCCTGGAATCGAACCTCGGCCGTCCGCATTTAAAGCCATCAGCTAAGTCACTACGCTAATTACGACCCCCCTCCTCCACACAAATCACAGGCATACGTTATATACCGAGTTGGGAAGTAATTGTGTTAAAGTAATTGAATTAAGTTACTTATAACGATGACGTTTTTATTAATTTTAGTCGTAATTTATTTCTTGAGATAAAACTGTAATAGTTACATTTTAATAATCGATATATTTTCTTCTTCTTCTTTCTTCTTCTTCCTCTTCATCTGTTTACCCTCCAGGGTCGGTTTTTCCCCTCGGACTCAGCGAGGGATCCCACCTTTACCGCCTCAAGGGCGGTGTCCTGGAGCTTCACACTCTGGGTCGGGGGATACAACGGGGGGATGACCAGTACCTCGCCCAGGCGGCCTCACCTGCTATGCTGAATAGGGGCCTTGCGGGGGGATGGGAAGATTGGAATAGATAGACAAGGAAGAGGAAAGGAAGCGGCCGTGGCCTTAAGTTAGGTACCATCCCGGCATTTGTCTGGAGAAGTGGGAAGCCACGGAAAACCACTTCCAGGATGGGTGAGGCGGGAATGGGACCCACCTCTACTCAGTTGACCTCGCGAGGGTGAGTGCACCCCGTTCCAGCCCTCGTACCACTTTTCAAATTTCGTGGCAGAGCCGGGAATCGAACCCGGGCGCCCGGGGGTGGCAGCTATTCACACTAACCACTACGCCACATAGGCAGACTGATGCATTTTACTCTGGAGCACCAGCACTCCCAAAGAGTCGCACCAAATGTATAATTCTAGGATACGTCGTGCACTCGTTCATTTACTGGCAGGTTGCCGTGGTTACTTGTTGAAATTTAGATAATCGTGTACTACGTGGTCGAGATAAAGGGTACAGATCTCAGCACATGGTTATGAGGGTATTTAGGGGTTGTAGTAAGGATGTAAAGGAGAGGGCATATAAGTTTGGTTCCAGTGTGTGGAACCCTTACCAGGATTACTTGATTCAAGAACTGGAAAAATCCAAAGAAAAGCAGCTCGATTTGTTCTGGGTGATTTCCGATAAGAGAGTAGCGTTACAAAAATGTTGCAAAGTTTGGGCTGGGAAGACTTGGAAGAAAGGAGACAAGCTGCTAAGTGTTTCGAGCTGTCAGTGGAGAAATGGCGTGAAATTAAATCAGTAGACGAATAAGTTTGAGTGGTGTCTTCAAAAGAAGGAAAGATCACAATATGAAGATAAAGTTGGAATTCAAGAGGACAAATTCCGGGCAAACATTTGTTTATAGGAAGAGGAGTTAGGGATTGGAATAACTTACCAAGGGAGATGTTCAATAAATTTCCAATTTCTTTGCAATCATTTAAGAAAAGGCTAGGAATACAACAGATAGGGAATCTTCCAGGTGGGCGACTGTCCTAAATGCAGGTCAGTAGTGCTTGATGATGAAGAGATGGTGGTGATGATTACTGTTTAAAGAGGAAGCACAACTGGGAAAACAGCCTCTAGTACCACTAATCAGAAGGTTCGACACTTCGAAAACTGAAGGTGTCGGCACAAGAAAGTTAAGGGCCACGAAGTACGTGAAAATGAGTTTGTACTAGTCCCATCACTGGGTACATCAGCCCCTCATATTTCGAAAACAATATCGTCGGGGTCGGGAAGGAACGATAGTTGAACGGGGATACCGACAGAAGTAAGTGGAAGTAATGCCAGACTCACCTTGCGGAACCGTGGTCGCCAACCCTCACTTCCAAGCTGAGAGTACTTGGTCTACCTTTTAGTTGCCTATAATGACAGGCAGGGGATACCGTAGATGTTATTTTACCGCCCCCACCCACAGGGGTTACGTGGTCGAGAATGGAGCCGGAATAAACATGTGGCGGTGAAGAGGTTGAGGCATTTCCATTCCCCTATTTGAATACATATTTTGAATGAGTTATCCTGAAAATTGCGCAAACACAAAAGTGGCATGCAAATTTTGCTTGAGAGCAATAATTTTGAAGGTATGATTAGTCTCATCTAGTGATGATAGAATCGGGGCGGGGGGGGGGCAATTTTATTTGCATATTTTTGCATCACTCCATCCCCATCTGAAAAAATGTCTGTGATATCCTTCAGACTCGCGTTCTGTGAAGTAATTGTAATTTTACTGATTACTTTTGAAAAATTAATTAGTAATTGTAATTGAGTACATTTTTTCTCAGACACCTGTAATTGAGCCCAATTACTTTTAGTTTGCACTTTTCCCATCACTGGGTATACCGGGTGAATCAGCCGCGCCTGACGTTTCTGCCTTTAGGCATCCCAACGAACGTCCGTGTGGTGATGGTCAATTTTACTTTGCCGTATACCAAGCTACAGTCGTCTTTAAAGCACTTACTGCGTCATCACTGCACGACTTTTTTTTTTGCTATTTTGCTTTACGTCGGACCGACACAGATAGGTCTTATGGCGACGATGGGACAGAAAAGGCATAGGAATGGGAAGGAAGCGGCCGTGGCCTTAATTAAGGTACAGCCCCAGCATTTGCCTGGTGTGAAAATGGGAGACCACGGAAAACCATCTTCAGGGCTGCCGACAATGGGGTTCGAACCCACTATCTCCCGGATGCGAGCTCACAGCTGCGCGCTCCTAACCGCACGGCCAACTCGCCCGGTGCACGACTTTTGCAAAAACATGTATGCGACAGGTATTTACACAATACATCAAACTGTCATACGGTTATGTAAAATGGACGTGCCAATTATAAGCTTTCGATTGGTTATGAAAGCCATGGCATACTGATAGAAAACGTGTGCGAGTTTGTGAAGCGGGACGTAGTTTTAACCCAGTAACCTTTCTGATAAACTAGAGGCAACAAACACCGTGGTGTAGTGGACTAACCGCAGACGTGTTGACGCATGTTGCGTTGGTAGGTGGGTTTGAATCCCACGAGCGATAAATGTTATTTTTTATTCACATTTTCAACCTTGAGGATCAAATAAGAGGCCATTCGTGTCACATTCGACCAATAGCATGAATGCTGAATGTGTAGTGGCCTGACGCTTGGTGTAGCCTAGCAGTCCTGGTCATTTCTTCGCTATGTATTCAACAGATGAGTATGTTGACATGCTCCTCACCTACGGTGAAGCAAGACAGAACATACAGGAAGCACAGCGTCTGTACCAGGAAAGATTTCCACACAGACAGCAACCAAACGCAAAAACGTTTAGAAGGGTTGAGCGACGTTTGCGTATAAATTCGTCACTTTCCCGAACAGGTTCTGTGAGAGAAGCACCAGTTACGTCCGGTAAAATTGCTGAGATTGTTCTGAACACTTTCTGAGAGAAGCCTCATACGAGTACCCGGGCAGTAGCACAACAGGCCAACATCAGCCAGTCGTCTGTTGTAAGGATATTGCATTCCAATTTTTTCGCCCGTATCACCTGCAACTACATCAAGAACTCCACGGACCAGATATAGAAACTCGTGTTGATTTCTGTGCGTGAATACTGCCGCAGGTGGCAAATGATCCAGCGTTTGTATCTCACATTTTATTTTCGGACGGCTCTGTGAATCGTCATAATATGCACTATTGGATTGTTGAAATTTTCCACTGGGGATTTCAGGCATAATGAGGAGTAAATGTCAGGTGTGGTATACTGGCGATCACCTAATTAGACCATATGATCATTTGACAGGAGCCCGGTACCTACAGTTTCTTCAAGACCAACTACAATTGCAGCTAGAGGATGTGCCCCTGGGTGAGCGTGTAACCATGTGGTATCAACACGACGGAGCTCCCCCTCACATGTCAGCAAATGTTCGCAACTACCTGAATGTTACACATCCCGGTCGATGGATAGGAGGGGGAGGACCTGTCACCTGGCCTGCTAGATCGCCCGATTTGACGCCACTGGACTTCTTGCTACGGGGCTATTTGAAGGACGCTCATCAGCCGGAAAATCCTGAAAGCCTTCGAAACCTTATTACTGAAGCCTGTGAATCTGTAACACTTACAATGTTACAAAGAGCCCGAATGACAATTCAACGGCGTGCTGAAACGTGCATTACTGCAGAAGGCAATTTATTCGAACACTTACTGCGCTAACAGGCTGTTGCTCAGTCAAGCGGATTCACACCCCCAACCATTCTATACTCGTCCAGCCCTGCTTATAAAACATCCACATAAGCAGCCCTAATGGCCTAGAACAATGCCAAAATAAATAGCTTTTTGCTATTTGTTTTACGTCGCACCGACACAGATAGGTCTTATGGCGACGATGGGACAGAAAAGGCATAGGAATGGGAAGGAAGCGGCCGTGGCCTTAATTAAGGTACAGCCTGGTGTGAAAATGGGAAACCACGGAAAACCATCTTCAGGGCTGCCGACAGTGGGGTTCGAACCCAGTATCTCCCGGATGCGAGCTCACAGCTGCGCGCTCCTAACTGCACGGCCAACTCGCCCGGTCCAAAATAAATAAATCAATTAATTAATTCAATAACTCACGATGTGAGGGCATTCGCATGCATTGGCTCTGTGGATGATTCTCGAAGTAAAAAATGCGAATAACATTTACAAGCTCAAGTGGGATTCGAACCCAGCTATCAAACGCTGCTGTATTAACAGCACTGCACGTAACCTAGGACACCATGGCGACTCCAGCGAGTAGGTTTCCAGAAAGCCTACTAGATGGACTACTACTTCCGCTTCACAAATGCACGCACGTTTTCTATCAGTATGCCATCTCTTTTAGCGTTCATTTCATGCCCTACTGAAAGCTCATAATTGGCACGTACTGTCGCATACGGTACATGTTTTTGCAACGGTAATGGTGCAGTGAGTGATTAAAGGCGATTGTCGCTTGGTAGATGGGAAAGGAGAAAAGACCATAACGACACCAGTGACGTTCGGTGGGATGCCTAACAGCATAAAACGTCAGGCGCGGCTGACTTACACGGTATACTACTGTAAGTAGTACATCAGCCCTTCATATTTCTTGAAGATACGCAAACCACCCGACACTACCAGCCCTAAGATCGTTGTTGTTCTGCTTGCTACCATTATCTTAGCAGCGTCAGAACGAGTCTACCCTGCACATGAAGAAGGATTATACTCAATCTTCGCGCCAAAAGAGAAGGACTATTCCACAAACATTCTGCTTATTGCTTCGTGTTATAACTTATAATACATGTAGCGGTAATATGATCAAGTTAATATGTTGTGCGAAGTTATCTGTTGTAGTAGAAGGTTACATTAACGCCGTAAGCCACGAATCACAGATTCATTCATTCATTCATTCATTCATTCATTCATTCATTCATTCATTCATTCATTCATATCCTAAAGCCAAGGCCTTATCGCTGCAACCACATTTGTCTCTCCTCTGCTGAGCGTTTCAGGTCAACATATTTTTTCAAATTCAGCCTGCCCATCACGGAATCCAGATACTCCTTCCTCGGCCTTCCTCTTCCCTTCTTATCGAGAACTTCTGCTTCCAGCATAGTCGTGAGGAATGTGTTATGTGAAAGTATGTGGCCAAGGAATTTGGTTTTCCTCTTTTCTGTAGTGTTGATCAATTCCCTTGTTTCGTCTATTTCCTTGAGGACTGTATTGTTTGACTTTTTCTTTGTCCAACTAATTTTCATCATCCTCCTCCATATCCACATTTCCATTGCTTCCAGGCGTTTTATAACCTGTTTTGCTAAAACCCATGTTTCGCAACCATACAACAAAACACTCCAAACAAACACTTTTCCAAATTCTTTCCTAATTTTAATGTTCCTGCTTGTCAGAAGCTGTTTCTTGTTACTGAAAGCTTGTTTAGCTAGAGCAATCCTCCTGATTTCTGTGGTGCACCTGTTGTCCTGAGTGATAATGCTTCCCAAGTAGCAAAATTGACTTACTTGTTGTACATTTTCATCACCTACCTTAATGTTTATTGGTATTTCCTCAGTTGATTTCTTGACAACTAATACTTTTGTTTTCGAGGTGTTCAGTTTCAATTTTGATTCTTGTAGTGTTGATATTAAAACTCGTAGCATATTACTTATTTCCCTCTTAAGAATCGAAATAATAATAATAATAATAATAATAATAATAATAATAATAATAATAATAATAATAATAATAATAATAATAATAATAGCGTTTTGCCACCTGTCATTTCTTGATTATACATTATCATATAAACAATTCGGTTTATATCATCAACATGGAGTTAAAGTGAAATCGGCGGCTCGTTCATTGCATTCTTTATGGAGCATGATTAACATTAATTAACAATCATTCATATCTCGAGGGACATTAGAATCAGGTCGCGTGCCTTTGGTGTTGCTATTTGAGGATTTAAACAGCCTCTGGGCCGATGACCTGACAGATAGGCAGTAATGGCCTGTGGCCTCCGGAGAGGCTTGATTGCAGGTTTTTCGAGTCGGCGCCGTACTGGCGACCTGCGTGTCTATGAGGATGGAGCCCTACCTGAGATGAATTCTAATGCTTAAGACGGCACAATCACCCAGCCCACGGCCCATAGTAATTAACTAATGAAAGTTAAAATCCCGACCCGCCAGGAATCAAACCCGGGACCCCTTAGCCACGGAGACGGATAAGAATTGAAATGAAAAGCGTTCTCCGGACACTCAGTCAACGTCATTGTACAACATTTCATAAACAAAGTGGTCCGTGATCATACATCAAAATGGCCGTGGTAATTAAGCGACTTAACGAGAGGTTTTGCCGCCCCTGGCATGGATAACAGCTACCCAACGCCTTCTCACGCTTCTGACAATGCGGCGCTAGTTCAGTTGAGGCTGACATCTCCCCTCTTCCAAAAGGGATTCTTCAAGGGCTTGTAGTATTTGGGGTGGTGGATTTCTCGAGTTATATTATAAACTTACTAATGAATGAGGTCCTAAAAGCCGACTCCTTGGCCGAATGGTCAGCGTTGAGGCCTTCGGTTCAGAGGGTCCCGGGTTCGACTCCCTTCCGGGTCGGTTATGTTAATCGCGTCTGAATAATTCTTCTGGCTCGGAGACTGGGTGTTTGTACCAACACTTTCCTCTTCATATTCAGCCAACACATTACACTACCAACCACAATAGAAACACGCAAGAGTGATTATATCCATCCAAGGTTGGTGTCAGGAAGGGCATCCAGCCGTAAAACAGGGCCAAATCCACATGTGCGACGCAGTTCGCACCCGCGATCCCACAGGTGTTGGAGAAGCACTAGAAGAAGAATGCGGATCTAAACGCTAGTTTGTGAACTGTCCGGAACATGCTACCACTTTTGAATCATTTATATCATTTACTGTATCAACGGTCTTTAGAGAGTGTAAATTATCATATAAACAAATCGGTTTATATCATCAACATGCAGCTAAAGAGAAATAGGCGGATCGTTCATTGTATTCTTTACAGAGCATGATTAACATTAATTAACAATCATTCATATCTCGAGGGACATTAGAATCAGGTCACGTGCATTAAAACACACCACATATCAGTAAATGAAACATGTATTTTTATGCCTTTCAACGTTCAGTCTTCAAGCCTCTGTGAATTAACTAGGCCCCTTCAAGATAGCCCTGTCGGGCTGAGTGGCTCAGACGGTTGAGGCGCTAGCCTTCTGACCCCAACTTGGCAGGCTCGATCCTGACTCAGTCCCGTGGTATTTGAAGGTGCCTCGTGTCGGTAGAGATTTACCGGTACGTAAAAGATCTCCTGCTGGACTAAATTCTAACACCTCGGCGTCTCTGAAAACCGTAAAACATTATTATTATTATTATTATTATTATTATTATTATTATTATTATTATTATTATTATTATTATTATTATTATTATTTCGAATGGGCCATCTGAGGGCCACGACGTTAAACTTTTTCGCTTGGAGAGGGACTTGATATTTGCCCGGTACTCCCGCATTCTCCGACTATGTTTCTCCCTTTTTTCCTTTGTCCAGAGGGAGGTTGTTTTCTTACAAGATGGCCTGTCCTGAAACCTCTTGTTTCATTATTCTTCTGACTGTCCTGAAACCGCTTTTATTTGATTATTCTTCTAAGAAATACTCTGTTTCTGATGTCGTTTTCAGGTACTTCCAGTTCCCGTATGCCTTTCTTCACTTCTGTTAGCCATGGTGTCCCTATCTCCCTGTTCTTCCAGTAGTTGAGAAGACGGAAGGTCATCCTAGTTGGGTTCATCCTCGTGACATGTTCATATAAAGTCAGAAACTCTTCCTAGCTACGTCTGTGCTTTTTTTCAGTATAGCTGTATAGCTCCTAGTTTGGTCGCCTTCTGTACTCGCCACCTACTTCGATCGATTCTAGTATCTAATGAATAAGATCTTCCTCTCCTGGACCTTCAGTTTTTCCAACAATCCTTTCCTGTTCAGTATCAAGCATTCTGTGGCGTATAGGGCCTCTGGGCGGATTATTATTTTTATTAATATTATTATTATTATTATTATTATTGTTATTATTATTATTATTACGAAACGGAAGTGAAAACAGTAGACGTATGGAATCAAGAGATAGAAAAATTTGTGATGAAAGTAAGCACAAAGAAAAGTAAAACAATAGTGATGACAAGGGGAAGGAAGGAAGGAAGGAAGGAAGGAAGGAAGGAAGGAAGGAAGAGGAAAGATAAAACTGAATGGTAAAATTCTGGAATTGGTTAAAAGCTTCAAGTACTTGGGAAGTGTGATCACAGAAGATGGAAAGATTACCGAGGAAATTGGGAAAAGAATACAAGCAAACAGCTTCTACCAGATTGTAAGGGGTATTTTTTGGAACCAAGATGTCACGAAGAAATATAAGGAAGTATTATATTCAACCTATTATGAACCCATACTAACCTATGCAGCTAAACTGTGGACTACAACAAAACGAGAGGAGAGTAGAATACAGGCAGCGGAGATGAATTTCCAAAGAGGTATCGAGGGCAAGACCAGAAACGATAGAATTAGAAATGAAGAGATAAGGAAAAGGACAGGAACCTTGAAACTTCAAGACAGGATAGAAACAACGAAGCTAAAGTGGTATGGGAATATGATGAGAATGGGAGAAGGAAGAGTGCCAAAAAAAGCTTTTCCAGAGAAGTTAACAGGAAAGAGACCACGAGGAAGACCCCGAAGGAGGTGGACAGATTCAGTGTGGGAGTGCATAGGGAAGAGGGGAGGAAAACCAGAAGATGTACTTAAAAAAGGAGAAGAGTGGTGGAGAGACCGGCAGCGATGGGGGTCCTTGATTCACAACCCGACCCGAGAAGCTGGAATTGGGAAATGAAGATGATGATGATTATTATTATTATTATTATTATTATTATTATTATTATTATTATTATTATTATTATTATTATTATTATTATTATTATTATTATTCCAACTAGCTCTGTGGCCTCCTTACTTCCAAACCTATTATTAAATAGTTAAAAACCGAGTCTAACCACCGTTGTCTTTATTTCCCCTACTTCTCTTACCCTCCATGTCCCATTACCAAAGTAGATTTATGCGTATAGTATGCTACTTGTTCCCCGTCACACCGATTCAGAGAGGTCTATGGGAGACGAGGGGATAGGACAGAGCTAGGACTGGGAAGGAAGCGACGGCGGCCTCAAATGAGGTATAGCCTCACCATTTGCCTAGTGTGAAAATGGGAAACCACGGAAGACCATCTTCAGTGCTGTCAACAGTGGGGTTCGAATCCACTATCTTCCGAATACAAACTGAGAGCTACAAGTCTCGAACTGCGTGGCCAACTATAATAATAATAATAATAATAATAATAATAATAATAATAATAATAATAATAATAATAATAATAATAATGTTATTTGCTTCATGTCCCGCTAACTACTCTTCTACGGTTTTCGGAGACGCCGAGGTGCCAGAATGTAGTCGCGCAGAGTTCTTTTACGTGCCAGTAAATCTACTGACACGAGGCTGACGTATTTGAGCACCACCAAATACCACCGGACTGAGCCAGGATCGAACCTGCCAAGTTGGGGTCAGAAAGCCAGCGCCTCAACCGTCTGAGCCACTCAGTCCGGCGCGCAGCCAACTCGTTCGGCATTTATGCGTGCAAGAGTTTATTCCTAACTTAGCCTTTATCTCCTCAGTCCAAATATCATCCTGCCATTGTTCCCACTACTTTCGTGTCTTCTACTTCTAACTTATGAATAAGATAATCCTAGTCCACCAACCGTTCATTCCCGTACAGCAAAGTTGGCCTGAAAACAGACCTATGTAAAGATAGTGTCGTCCGAGAACTCACTTCTTCCGCACAGAATATTGTTGATCACAACTGCGAGCAAATTGCATTAGCTTTACTGCACTTTCATTCAATTTCATTTATTTTCTTTAATTTTCTTTTTACAAGTTGATTTACGTCGCACCGACACAGATAGGTCTCATGGCGACGATGGGATAGGAAAGGTCTAGGAGTGGGAAGGAAGCGGTAGTGGCCTTAAGTAAGGTACAGCTGCAGCATTTGCCTGGTGTGAAAAAAGAAACATGTTCAGGGCTGCCGATACTGGGGTTTGAACCCACTATCTCCCCAATGCAAGCTCAGAGCAGCGCGCCCCTAACCGCACGGCTAACTCGCCTGGTATTTCACTTACTATACTACCATCCTGGGGTAATAAGTATCCTAAATACTAGATATGATCCACATGTTCCAGTTTTGTTTTCCCGACCTGACAACCCATTTTCTCAGGATTCTTTCTTACAGACATCACTTTAGTCTTGGAAATTTTGAAGAATGAACATCCAGAGCCTGTTTCCAGACATTCGACCGGGTCAGGAATGGAATGAATGAACCCCCCCCCCCCCCATCTAGCGGCGAAGATAGGAATTGTGCCGACTGCTGAAGCCTGTCGCACTCCTCTGGGGCAATGATTAATGAATGACAGATGAAATGAAATGATATTGAAGAGTGTTGCAGGAATTAAATATAACAGGGAAAACCAAGACATTTTATTGGAGGTTTTCAGCACGGTCCCTCATTAATACCAAGTCTTCTGCGTATGCCAAAGTGCTTACTACAAATGTCAATAATTTATAATAAAAAATATCAGATTACAGAGTCTATCCAAGAACAACAGGCCGAATCTTCTACACTGCATCGCACAGCCTCATTCAATCTGAACATTTCTACCTTGAATTTTCTCTCCTCATTACGACTACCCTTCCGTCCGAACTCCTTTGCTGAATGGTCAGCATAGTGCTCTTCAGTTCAGAGGGCCTCGGGTTCGATTCTCGGCCGGGTCGGAGATTTAACCTTAAATGGTTCATTCCCCTGGCTCGGGGGCTGGGAATTTGTAATGTCTCCAACATCCCTGCAACTCGCACACCCCACATAGTACTATCCTCTACTACAATAACACACAGCTTTCTATACACGGCAGATGTCGCCCGCCCTCATCGGAGGGTCTGACTTACCAGGCTAGAAATAGTCACACGAAATTATTATTACCCTTACGTAGTTCTCATTTACTCCGGCCACCATTGTAACTACCAAGAGGAGTCACAACAAATATTATGAATTTTGACCAAGAAAAATAGAATTTTCAATTTTAACCTTAAGGCTCCCCCAATTCTCCCTCTTTCAAATCCCGTCATCAGATTTGCCCTAAAGCTATTTTATAGCTCTAAATACCGGATTTAAAGGGTAGTGGTGCAGCGTTTATGGAGCAGGCCCACCCACATTTTTCTGACGCTGTCAGGCAACATTAGCTAAAACTTGTCAGCGGGTTCGAACCCCATTGTCGGCAGCCCGGAAGGTGGTTTTTTCCGTGGTTTCCCATTTTCACACCAAGTAAATGCTAGGGATGTACCTTAATTATGGCCCCAGCCGCTTCCTTCTCACCCCTTGCCCTTTCCTATTTCATCGTCGCCATAAGATCTATCCCTGTCGGTGCGACTTAAAAAAAGTTGTAGAAGAAAAACATTTCAGCTCAGTGCCACGTTTTTTTGCTAGGGGCTTTACGTCGCACCGACACAGATAGGTCTTATGGCGACGATGGGATAGGGAAGGCCTAGGAGTTGAAAGGAAGCGGCCGTGGCCTTAATTAAGGTACAGCCCCAGCATTTGCCTGGTGTGAAAATGGGAAACCACGGAAAACCATCTTCAGGGCTGCTGATAGTCGGATTCGAACCTACTATCTCCCGGATGCAAGCTCACAGCCGCGCGCCTCTACGCGCACGGCCAACTCGCCCGGTAGTTCCATGTTTAAAATGCTCCCTGAGAACAGGATTCTTATCAGATTTACCTAAAATTTTCAGAGAATGTTTCCATATGTATAGGAATTAAAAACACTTTTGCGTTTTATTATCAGTTGGATATTACCTTCATATATTTGCTCCCAAAATAGCACTTAAACTAGTTTTTTTTTCATATTTTATGAATAATAAAAAATTGAAAAATAATATCTCCAATAGTTTACATCTGACTGAATAGCCCAGAATTATTATTAAATATAGACTATGAGTATTTGAGAAGTTTGCAAAATTATGGGCCAAAAAATGAAAACTTTGCCGTAAGGACCATTTTCCGTGCAACATATAAATAAGTTTTTAATAACTTTGCAACAAATTAACCATTCAACTCCAAGTTTTGTATGGTGCTATATCCTATGAATATGAATGAATGAATGAATGAATGAATGAATACACTTCTCTCCCGGTCACTGATTGATGGCCACCACCTCGGGAGAGCGTATTCATTTACTGAAATCTAAATCATTACTTGGAGTTAGATCTGAAGTACTACAAAAAATATCCAAAGATATTCCAATTCCTATAATGTTGCAATAATGTTACGATATCGTCGCTGCCGGGACAAAACCTCCTATGTGAAATATTTTAGCCTAGAACTTTGGCCGGTAAGGTTCTGTCATCTAAGGTGCAATATTGTGTGACAATTGTCAAGGCATTCTCGCTCTTCGTAACGTATGTGCTGCGGGTCAGTATATCTCCAAAAATATTATCACATAGGAGGTTTCGTCCCGGCAACGACGATATGTTGCATACGCAGTGCATATTATAGCCTACAACCTTTTTATACTTCATATGAATGGATGAAGACAATGAACAGAATCCCCCTCCCCCAACCTTAGTTTTACCATATATGGGCGAACAAAAACCGCGAAGAGCCACCCCCCCCCCCCCCTTCCAGTCACGGATGACCGCCAACATGGGAATCCTAATAATGCTTGTGTTTTAAGATTCGTCGTGATAAGTGGTAAATTGTAGTAGAAGTTCCAAATTTCAGTTACGACTCCCCCAAGTTGCCTTCTGTTTTATGAATATACCGTCTTCAAGCTACCGAGCTGGCACTCACTGGAACCGACGCAAAGCAGGAAGAATATGGTACGTTGCAAAATTATTTTCCTTAACTAAATACAGTATTCTCTGAGTTATTTTTGCGACATCGTGATTTAATTTCCCTTTCTATTCAGCCATACTCAGAGTGTTTGTTTGTTTGTTTGTTTGTTTGTTTGTTTGTTTGTTTGTTTGTTTGTTTGTTTCCTTCTTTGAGCCCTCAGTCCGAAGGCTGGTCAGATCCCCAACAGTTCGGCCATCAGCTATCACCAAAGAGTCATACTAGGAAAGGAGGAGTGAGGTGTTTTCCCGTTGCTTTCCTCACCTAGCCAGAAGTTACCATTGCATATCAGTCCACCAAGTCCACTGAAATTCACGTACCAACTAATTCTATGAGTGGCACTTTTATACTGTTCATAACAGGGGCTGGCTGCATAAGGAACGGCATTATTGGCATTGCTCACACCTCAGTAGCTTTCATATTTTCAAGGCCAAGCATCAACCTGAGACAATGAAAGTAACACATTTGTTCAAACACATACCAGAAGACACAGGGCACTGTAAACACACTCTCTCCTGCAATGGCAGACTGACTATGCAGTCTACATGCCGTCCTAGGAACAAGTTGGCCATTTTAAGTAGGCGCCTCCTACATGGCACACGTTTTGTACGATTTCTTCCCAGCTGGCAACACTTTCGCCTTCAAATGTCTATTTTATATTTCCTTCATATATAAAGCCATAAAGTACATGTATTTCCTATTTTGCATTAATCAATGGGCTGCCTGGCCGAGGCGGTAAAGGCGCTCTCGGTTTGCCCGGAAGGACGGGGGTTCGAATCCCCGTCAGGAAGTCGTAAAATTTAAGAAACAAGATTTCCACTTCCGGAGGTGCATATGGCCCCGTGGTTCACTCAGCCTACATAAAAAATGAGTAACAGGTTAATTCCTGGGGGCAGAGGCGGCCGGGCGTAGAGCCAACCACTCTACCCCATCACGTGCCGAGGTTAACAATGGTGGAAGCCTTTACTTTCCACTCCTCCAAGGGCCTTCATGGCCCGTACGGAGGTGACTTTGCTTTGCTTTTCTTTTATCAAATTTGAGATCTCACTATACAGGCCTGTCACTACAACCAGGTTATTCGCATACGTCAAACTATTGTGAATAATAATAATAATAATAATAATAATAATAATAATAATAATAATAATAATAATAATAATAATAATAATAATAATAATGGCTTATTATTACTGGCTTTACATCCCACTAACTACTTTTACGGTTTTCAGAGACGCTGAGGTGCCGGAATTGAGTCCCCCAGTGAAACATATCATGTATGCTTCAATTTATTATTTACAACACTGTGGCATAATTTTATTCAAGCGCTCATTATAGTCGCGGGGAATGAAGGAAGGAAACCTGGATGGCCGTGCCAATGCCATGGGGAATCCCGTAGCGCTCCGGTAGGAACGAATTCCTCTAGTTGGACCTGAGCCGCAAGCCGTGATTTCTATCATGAAGACCCCATAGCCGCGTCCCCACGCGAACAGCAAACTTTGGTGGGGGTGAGATTTGAACGAGGGGATGCACCAAACATTTGTTAAAGGTTGACAAACTTCTCTTTTCCAGGGCTGGAATCACCTGAATTCTAATCAATTAATCCGCCGCCACTAAGCTGAATTCTACAGATCTGACACCACACGTAGTTAAGATGATAATTATAGAGTAACAGGAGCTGATACAACTATTTACTTGTGCCATGCAGATATATATGCCAGTGGCGTATGCTGGAATGAAGATGCGGGCTACCACTAGATTTCGGTGACACCTTATGGTTTAGTGAACGTCAAGCCCTAAGCATTCTGAGCTGCAGCCAACGGAGTAGCCAGCTGTGTTGTCAGTGCTGTTTCACAAGCCCTGGCCTCTGCTACTGTCAATAATCAACACATGATCAGTGGAGATGGTAGCCTAAGGTTTAGCAAATTAAAGCCCGACTTTGTGGCGGAAAGGACAGAGTGCTTGCCTTTGCTCCCATGGGTCCGGTTCTATTCTCAGAATCAATCCCCTCGTACTCTCCTGCGTTGGAGACTGGATGTTTATGACGTGTTCGCCATCATTTCATCCTCATTAGGTCACAACCAAGCCTATACAGATGTCATGCACCATTATTATTATTATTATTATTATTATTCTTCATTCATTCATTCATTCATTCATTCATTCAACTTCGCTAATCGGCCAACTAGGGACCACGATAAGCCTCACTTTACATTCTGGCATTTGTTCGTCTTTCGCTTGATCCACATCGTCTTCATTAGCTCACTGTGTTTAGCACGACGTTCTTCTGTCCATTTAGCACCAGTTGCCCGTTTTTCGTCCCGGAAAGTCCCAAAAGTCTTGATGGCTGCTCTGAAAAGATTTCGGTCTTGTGCATCTTCTGCTTGTAGGCCCAGTTCTTTAAGATCTTTCTTGACATTAACGTACCATGGCATTGCCGTTTTTGGTTTTGCGTCAAATATACTGAAGATACGTTTCGTCCATCGAGAGTCGATCATCCGTCGTATATGACCGTAGAAGCGAACTCTGCCTTTACGCATTGTGTCCGTGATCTTCTCTATCTTAGAGTATATTTCTTGCCTGGATTTTCTAATGTAGATGCCATTTTTGTAGTTTGGACCAAGTATGGTGTGTAAGATCTTTCTTTCTTTCTTTCTTTCCTCTCTAAATCCGCAAGCAAACATTTCTCGGACAGGATAAGGCATTCAGATGCATACAGTGATACTGGTTTGATGACAGTGTTGTAGTGACGAATTTTTGTGTTCAGGGAAAAGCACTTTTTGTTGTAAATGTTGTGAGTGGTTTGGAAAGTGACTTCCATTTTCTTGATTCTTGCTGCTATGGCCTCTTTGTCAAGTCCATTTTGCTGAATCCATTCCCCAAGGTATTTAAATTTACTAACACGGTTTATCATTCCATATTTGGTGTTTAGTTGTGCCGTATAATCTTTGATATTCGACATTACTTCTGTCTTTTGAAAGGAAATTTGTAAACCTGTTTGTTCTGCTACTTCCTTCAACACATTGATCTGTTCTGTTGCACTTTCGAAATTTTCTGCCATATTATTATTATTATTATTATTATTATTATTATTATTATTATTAAATGTTTGGATTGTACAGTATTACTAACAGTCGTACCCAGCGTTCACTGATTTATTAGCTTCCTCGGGAGATCAGTGGTGGCGTCCGACCCATGATCACAGGTTCGATTCCAACCAACCAAAGAGAACACTAAACCTGAAAGAGTGCATTTCATTTTAGCAGATCCACCTATAAAAAGAAAACTATACTACTCCTACATCAGTAGTCCTGCAGTGTCTTCCTAGACCGATGTAGAAGCAAAAGGGAGTGAAATACCAGCACTCTGTTATCTGTATAATTAAGTCAGAAGTGTGAGGTGAGGAAGGATATACGATGAGGAACGCATGTGTCAATTTCGGAAACTTCTGGAGAACTTCGAGTCTTTGAGCTATCTCTTCTTCTCTAGCAGTGGCGATCTGACGGACCGAAGCCTAGCACACCTATTCCCTCGGTCCCCGCAGCCGTCAGGCACTCAGCAGCAATCCGTATGAGGTAAGGCGAGGGGAGTGGGGGACAGTGGCTGGGCTGCAATACCTTTCTCCGATGCCTTGCACTGAGAAATGTGAGTGACGTTTTACCTCATAGTAAGGCTCTATAAGATGGGTATGCTTAGCCGCCATTTTGGTTCATACACACGCAATGAGCCATGTGATCAAACTCTAGTTTCTCCTACGAGCGTTCGCTTCATCATATTGAACGTATCGCTTTAATCACTAAGTGCATGGACAGAATAGTGCTATATTTGTGTGTATATTTATTTCATTATAGTGGGTTGTTCTGCACCTAACTGTAGTAATGTCTCTAGTGCGGGATACAGGTTGTTTAGATTCCCTTCTGAAAATTCTAGGAGAGCAATCTGGCTTCAAAACTGTAGACGTGACAGGTGGAAACCAACATCGACTTCGAGGCTTTGTGAGGTAAGTTATTTCACATTAAACATTGGGTTAGAAGTACTGTACCTTATAAATGATTAATACTGAGTCATTTCTTTTTTTTTTTTTTTTTTTTTTTGCGCTATAGCTTGCCTCTTTGTTATCGGTGTTCTTTTCAAGTATGCACAGTACGGTACGAGCAATTATCACTTCTTATGCATCGAAATTCTGATACAGCTTTGGTCTGATCAAAAAGGGCAGACTACCGATAATAATCGCATAGATTTAGTAGAAAGGCTGTCTGCATGGGAATAATGCCTGATCATAAAATATTAAAACTTCCTCGTAATATGCCTAATTCAGAATAAAAGTATATTAGGCCTATATGCTGATGAATAGCATACTTAGAAAGGTCATACTTCTGTCCACCCAAGTAAAGATTTGAAATTTTACTTACTGTTTAAGCAATATTCCATTAAAATAATGTCTGTGTGTTCCTTACCACTATGATATTTTAAATATTGTCTCAATAATCATAAGCCCTTGATAGTTTTGATGTGGAGGTAGGTAAGGTGTAAATGTTTGAGGATTTTGTTTTGTTAATAAATAGGCCTACACTTAAGATTTTGTGGTACCTGTGTAACATGATTGCAAATTTTAATCAGGCCTAGGAAATAAAAACTGGTACCTACTTCAAATCAGTTACAAAATTGTAGGTACCAGTTCAACAATAATGTCAACAGATATGAGTAAGTTACCATTTTAGGTACCGGTATGTGCATATATTTTGAGCATTTTAAAATGCTTTACTGTAAGGTTCATCTCTGTAATGATGGGCATCAGTTATTATAAAAATATCATAGAATGGTACCTATTCTAAGCAGAGAAGGGGGAACACTGTTTCTCCCTGCTTAGTTGTATTCATCTATCTAGCAGAAATGTCTGATATGAAATGACCACAGTACTAGGACTCATAACATTGTCATACGAACATAGAACGTTAGGTCTATTGCCATATTTCTGCTTAAAATATTGAAATTCATGATGTTTCAGAACAAGAACATGAGTCAGGAGATGGAAAGGCCTTTGTAAGTTGGTTCATGACCTTTTGTAGTACCGTACCTGATTCAATTGAGGTTCCAGTATTATTTACAAATGAGTCCAAATTAATCTTTCATTGTAGTGGACACATCAATTCATTGTAGCAATGATGGTAATACATTTATTCATAAAGGTGAATTTTCTTTACCAGGTTCAGAGTGAACATGATAATGCAGAGCATGGTTAAAAAATACAGAAAACAATGAATTTATCTGCTTTCCCTCTTAAAATCAAATATTGGATAGATCTGTTTATAGTGGATGTACTGGTGCACTAGTAGGTACGATAACTAGGTGAAAATTATTTATATTGATTCATAATGTGTAAATCCACAGATATAAAAACTTGTACTATGTTGTATGAGAGATGCTAACTTGAAATGCAGGGCAAGCTTCTTTCAGTTGGGGAGCTAGATTCATAATCTTCGTGTGCAATGTTTTCCCTTTGAGGTACACTTTGAAGATAATCAGTGGGAACATAAGAGAGCAGATGGTTGGAAAAAACTGAAGCCCAATGCAATTCCTACATTGTTTAATGTCCCAAATCCCTCCAGGAGACTTTTATCTGCCAGAAAGTCTCAGTATAAGGTATGCATAATAATATTTATTCTTCCTCAAATGACTGAGGTTGCCAAACTGACAAAGAATACCATAAAATATAAATTTTATTCAGAGTACAGAGTAAAAAACAATCATTCTATTGATAATATACAGAAAACTAAGAAGCAGCAGATAAATTACTTTAAATATTGTTAGCACAGATGTATTGTTTAACAAATAATTATAAATATAAATGTGTAGTTTTTCTGATTGCCTAAAATGAGGCAGTCTTTAATTATTCTGACAAAAGGAATGCCTACTGGAAGGAGGATATGTGAGATCACTTTTAGTTCAGATCCATTATGTACTTCCTTGTTATAATAACATTTATATTCTCTTCCAGAAGGCTTCACAAGATGAAAATAAGCATTCAGAAGGGAATGTTTCTGAACAACAGCTTCAGAATGAAGAAGGCTGTTTGTTCATCAAATAGTGAAGCCTTTGGACCTTCTACTTGTTCTACAATAGCAGAGTTGCAGGAAGAAATCAACTCATTAAGAAGTGAACTTCACAAGAAAAATGCATTAATGAAGATATTTCTTAATGATAAACAGATCTCAGCCTTAGAACACACACCTTCACCATGGAGCAATGAATCCATTGTTTATGGTTTAAAGCTTAGGTTCATTTTAGGTATTCATGGCTACAATTATTCACGTAGCACAAATTATCCTATCCCTTCCTACAGTACACTCACTAAACGAATTAGACATTTAAGAATAGAGTTTGGCATTTTTAAAGACCTTCTTGAGCCTTTGAGATGTAAAGTGCAAGCTCTTGATGTATTAGACAGAGTGTGTACTCTCTCCATCGATGAAATGGAAATAAGTAAGTCAACTGATTTTAATAAGCATGAGTATTCATTTTGTGGAAATGTTACTCTTGGTGATACTGAGTCTTTAGGTAACCACATTACTCTTGTTCTAATCAGACGTGTAAAAAGTGCTTGGAAACAGGTAATAGCATGTGAAGTAACAGGCCCTTCAACCAAAAGTGTTTTACAAAAACAACTTATTGAAAGATGTATTCATTTTTCAGAGCTGTGTGGCCTTCGTGTTATCTCTATCTCTTCAGATATCGGTACCGGTAGTAACGACAGAGCTATGTGGGCTGCTTTTGGTGCAGAGGTGACAAGAAATGAAAGTCGAAGGAATGTCAAGTTCAGTATTAATAATGAAATTTATGTTGTACCAGACGTTTGCCATCTCCTTAAAAACTTGAAAAGTGCAGTTTTAAATACAGGTCTTCATCTCCCTCAGTCACTTGTAGGAAATGAAGGCTTCCGAGTAGCTTTGTGTCTGGAAAATGTATTGTACAGCTGTGGCACTCGGAAATTAATAAGAACAAGGAATTGAGATTACTTCATCATTTGCAGAGAGCTGATGTGGAGCCAATTCTTTTTAGTAAAATGAATGTTGGTTCAGCTGTTCGCTTCTTTTCAGTAAAGACAGCAGCAGCACTAGAGTTGGCTGTAACGTTAAAAATGTTGTCCCCTGAAGCATTAACTACAGCATACTTTAATCGGTTAATTGCACAGTTGTTTTCAATATGTTCCTCTAAAGTTGCAAAGGCAGCTGTGACTGGTAAAAACAAAAAAATAAAATTTCAATTCCTTAGTCGATTTGTAGAGATCTTTCAAAATATTTCAATAAGTAATGGCTGGAAACCTCTGACTACAGGAATGATTATGTCAGCATTGTCATTGTGTTCAGTTTCAGAGCAACTTCTAAATGAAGGATATAAATTTGTGCTACTACACAGGTTTACTCAAGATGCTGTTGAAAATATTTTCTCACAAGTTAGGAGAAAAGCTGGTTCTTGTCCCTCTGCACTACAGTGCCTCAAAGCATTGAAACTTATAACATTTTCCCAATTTATCTCAGATATAAAAAGATCTTCCTATTTTAGTGACAGTGATTCATTCTTAATTGATCACATACCACAAAATATTCCATCTGCACCATTTTCTGCCGCAGTTCCAATACCACCTATGCCACCTTTCATTGACAGTACTGCATTTTCTTCTGAAACTACAGGATTTAATTCTACTTCCTCAGACATCACTTCAACTTCTGCCTTTAATTTGCATTCAATTGATGTCACTGCACTTCAACTTCTGTTGATCAGTACCACACTCCCATTGACATTGTTGAACCCATTTCTCCTTCTGTTATTGATCTGCATTATGCCTCTACTACCTCTGCTACACCTTCTACTTCAACTGCTGACTTAAACCTGCATCCAACTCCCACTGACATTACTACACCCCTTAATACAGTCACTGTGGATCATTCAATATTCAGTTCTGCCCCCAAAGTCCAGCAACAAGAGTTCAATATACAAACTCCTCAGTTACAATATTTGTCAAAACTAACTTCATATGACAGAAATAATTTGTTCAACATTGGTGGTAGTACCACAAATGCATTACTGAAAACCAAGATCTGTGATATATGCAGACAGTTTTTGAACTATGAGCTTTCTGACTCGAGCTCTGAAACATTAGTAAATTATTTTAATTTGGGTGGTCTAAAGAAACCAAATTGTGTGAAGTTATGGATTTAATTTGTAAACGTGAGGTCTTTTATAGGGACTATAAGCATTATATAATGCAAAATGGTGCAAATAGTGTAACAAAAAATATTTTGAGTGATAAATGTACCAGTACATGTTTTCCAATGTGTTGTAATTTAAAAGAAAAAATTTGTTAGACATTTCTTCAAAATTCGATCCTATGCTGTTGTGGATTTTAACAAGAATGTACGGAAACGAGGTAAAATGTATGGGACTGCTTCGGAAAAGAAGAGAAAAATGTAAACAAGGAGTGTTATTGTTTTGTAAATACTGTAATAAAAGGAGACAGTAAATTTGTAAAATATTACTTAAATAAAAAAAAAGAAGCTACTGTTAACTTTGCCTAAGTAAAAAAATTCAATATTCTCCACAGCTCGTGAGTCACTCCCACTGTAACTGATTATCAGTGCAATACTCCAGGCTGGGAGAGAAGATTCACCTATAGAAGTAGTTACTCTATTCCTGTTTTCTTCCTGAACGTAATTTATGATAATATTTGTTTCATGAATAAACTAAATTACAACTGCATAAGCTGATGAGATGCATAATATTCACTAAGTAAGTTTATTTTGCACATAGAATGTCCTTTTTTAAATACTGGTAAATAAGAAAAGGGGTCCACCTCTGTGGTGTAGTGGTTAGTGTGATTAGCTGCCATCCCCGGAGGTCCGGGTTCGATTCCTGACTCTGCCACGAAATTTGAAAAGTGGTACGAGGGCTGGAACGGGGTCCACTCAACCTCGGGAGGTCAACTTAGTAGAGGTGGGTTCGATTCCCACCTCAGTCATCCTGGAAGTGGTTTTCTGTGGTTTCCCACTTCTCCTCCAGGCAAATGCCGGGATGGTACCTAACTTAAGGCTACGGTCGCTTCCTTCCCTCCTCCTTGTCTATCCCTTCCAATCTTCCCATCCCCCACCAAGGCCTCCGTTCAGCATAGCAGGTGAGGCCACCTGGGCGAGGTACTGGTCATCCCCCCAGTTGTATCCCCCGACCCAGAGTCTGAAGCTCCAAGACACTGCCCTTGAGGCGGTAGAGGTGGGATCCCTCGCTGAGTCCGAGGGAAAAACCAACCCTGGAGGGTAAATAGATTAAGTAAATAAGAAAATGAACTAAATTTTGGAAGAAAGAAATAAGCTTAAAAAAATGCCAGTTACTTGGGTGTGTTCGTCTTCATACATCATATTTCGGCGTTATTTTTGTTCGACGAATATTTTTCTTATTATTTCGACAACACTGAAAATAGCGCTGAATCAGTTTCACGCAAGTATGAAATACCGACTGAGATCATATGGTATCAAAATCTTCTATCACAATTTATGTATCTTCGACACTGACCGATTATCACGTCAAATTCCACGACTTAAGAATGACAGTAGTCTACGCCTATATCAACACCACGGTGTCCCTCATTTCATTTGACGGTACCGCGGCACATAGCTTACGAACAACCTCTTCTACTTATCAATAATAATATAATAATAATAATAAACCGATTTATTAGTACCGGTAAGCTATTTTTCCTAATATTTCTCCAGTGAGAATATATGCCTAGTTTGTTTGTTTTTAAAAGGCAAATTACGAGTGTCAACGACTTTGCTTTTACAGTCACCGTCTCGAGTAAAAATTACACAATAATGTCCAAAATATGGTAACATTTATGTTCAGTAACCATTTGAGTAATATAGAGAATGAGTATTTTTATATTATGTTAGTTTAGTATCATTTTCAGGCTTGGTAAACAGTAAAAAAGAGGGATATACAAGGCTGGGGCGGTCAACTGCCTTACGAACGTAGTGCAGGAATGAACCAAAATGGCGGGCGAGCATACCTAGTCTTTAGAGAGCCCTACCTCATAGCGTTCAAGTTTGGTAAATGGAACAATGTGCCAGATGCTTACAATATAATGTGCTTTAGATTTCCATCGTTCTTATTTGAGCCTACGACTTCACCGGTAGCCTTGGTAGCCCTCAGAATACGCCACTGATATATGCGTATTAATGTGAGCAGCCGTTAGCATCTGGCGAGCTCTCACAAAGGAAGAGGGTTTGTTTGGCGGTACTTCCCCTTGGAACCCGAGACCTTATGAAACTATAAAAACTGAGTAGACAAGGGAAGCGTGCTCCTATTGCATTTTGAACGGCGCTGATGAAGAGGTTGCCACCAAGGTAAGTCCTTTTGTTCTTTAAGCATGTAAAATGATAGCTAGATTCATGAGGAAAGGCCATTTCCATTTTAAATATCGTCGTTGCCGGGACGAAACCTCCTATGTGATAATATGTTTGGAGATATACTGACCCGCAGCTCATACATTATGAAGGGCGAGAATGCCTTGATCACATTCACACAATATTGCACCTTAGAAGACAGAACCTTACCAGCCAAAGTTCTGAGCTAAAATATTTCACATAGGAGGTTTTATCCCGGCGGCGACGATATGTAAATTAACTCTTAAATATAAGCCAGAGTGGCATTTGTATTGCTCATTTCAGTAAATTTAAGGGCTGCAAGCATGCTAAGTCGCCGAGCTGCGTATTGTAAATATTTAGACGGGGTGTGTGTTGCTGTTATTTGTTTTTTATTCCAGTTTATGTTGAGTTAAGATAGACATTTATGGGTAGATTCTTCGTGGAAAATCTAGTAGACTGTACGCCACCAGTATCGAATCGGGAGAGCGGATTAGACTAGAGCCAGTGTAGGCTAGGAAATAATGTATGATGCATGAATTTCAGCTGTGAGAAGGCGAAAGGTGAGACTTTTCAACGTCGAGAGTAGAGTAGGGTCTTTAAGTGTGTTGGCAGGCAAATTCATGGTTATGTACCGGTCGTCGAACCGAGGTTTATTTATATGTGAGGCTAGAGAGTTTCCTGTGGATATTTACTTGGGCTGAGATGCTAAGAGATAGACTATGAAAGCCGTGATATATTTGGAGCCGTAATGGTAAGATAATGAACCAGCCTGTTAAATGTGAAATTATTTAAGGCTATCAGCCGCGTTTGCTGGATAGATTTTGTGTGCTTATTTATAGCATTGAGAATAATGTCAAGGCCGGATGTGCCATTCATTCTTGCCTCAGGTAGATGGCGACCCTCGACTCAGATGTACGCTGGTCAGAGAGGGGTAGTGAAGTTTTACAAATTGTCCCGTTACGTTTGTGAATCGCCAAGCCACAAAGACCTAGTTGCTTGTTTATTTCTGACGCCAATCAGCTGATTTCCCTGCCGTGTTACATGCTACTGCTATGCTGTATCTACATGAGATATGCGACGTCCAGTGCCCGGATATGTTGGGTTCTTGACCCGACAGCTCTATCAACTTTACTGTATATATTTTGTGTGTTTTATTTTCCAGGTTTCGTTTATTTTCATGTTGCAATTTTGTATTTTGGGTCCAGCGTGTCATTTCTTTGCTGTAATGTTGTCATTTGTTCGATAATGGGGATACATAGCCCGATAGCCATTTTTGGGAAGAGAAGTTCTGACCTCATCTGTGATCATGGGTTCGGACCCATAAAGTAAAATCTGTGACAATTTTAGAAGGGTGATGCAGATGCAGTCCTGAACAAGTATTTTATATGTTTGTGTCGGAGTATTCGGAATATGTATGTAATTTGGGCCATTACTAGTGGATCGGGCATTACTGTCGCATATCATGAACGGTTTAGGGAATCGAGCCCTCGGGCAAAGAACTAGGGATTTAACAAAGCGCGCAACCACACTATGTCATTTTTTCTATATTCTATTCTATGTGAAACTCGCTTAATATCTCGGGTTTGTTACCCGCATCGTTTGTAAACAATTTGTTTGATAATTGTAATTTATGTAAACATTCGTGTTATTTTCTTTGATTGACACACGAGTGGTCGGTATTTTAGTTGATTTTTTGTTTAATATGGTTTCTTTTTATGTTTTTAGTACAATAAATCCATTTTACCCGATTTCTCATTCACTAGGTTTATGTACGTATTACCTGTCCATATATTTTAGTGTAAGTTACTTAATAAGTTATACAGTATATTTTTTTTAAATTTGCTATCGACCCTATTCGGACGCACCACGCACTTCTACCCCTGAGCTAGGCCGAAATTAGGACGGGATACGGTACAGTAGGAGTACTTTTACGTGCCAGTAAATCTACCGACACGAGGCTGACGAACTTGAGCACCTTCAAATACCACCGGACTGAGCCAGGATGGAACCCGTCAACTTGTGCTCAGAAAGCCAGCACTATAGCGTCCAAGCCGCCCAGCCTGACATAATTTCATCTTTGTGATTGATATTGATTGATTTTGAGAGGAATGATAAGACACTTTTACCATGGATCACAGCTTTGTCAAAAATGTAAGTATACATTTATTCAATTCAGCAGTCTACGATTTCATCAGTGAGTCAGGAACATCTACCGCAAACAAAGCGAGAAGGAAATAAAAACAATTATACTTGCCATACAAATTATTTTTCTGGGAACTGAAGTCTTCTTTCTGGCCAGTTGCACCTGACGTCTTGTAACTTCCTTTCATCATGGATTCCCAAACTAGAACACAGAAAGTTAACAATTTGTTACTTGGATGTATAGCAAATGAAACTGTAAACAAACAGACACAGCTATCAACACACAACTTTATACAGAGTCTCTCATTTAAAGCCAGACTGCACGCAGGGTGTTTGTACCCTGCGCGCGGCTCTAGGTAGAACTCGCTCGCGTCAGCCAGAATGTTGTTACCAGATACAATGCCTATATAAGCCAGGAAGTACGACACTTCTTGACCTGGCAAGCATGAGTCGCCAGTCTGAATCTCAGCTGTTAACATGCTGAGACAATTATCATTGCAACACCGCATTTTCGTATGTAAAAGTTCTGGTTTCATCTGAATGGTCATGTGAACAGTCATAACTCTCGCTATTGGTGAGCAGAAAATCCTAATGGTGTTTATGAAGTCCCTCATTATGATAGGAAGATTAGTGTTTGGTGTGCTGTTAGTGCAAGACGAATAATTGGGCCAATTATTTTCAAGACGACAGTAAACGCAGAGAGGTACCAAGATGACATTTTGGCGCCGTTTTTCCATCAGTTAACGGAAGAAGAAAAATCGCGTGGGTGGTTTCAACAAGATTCAGGCCCTGCTCATACAGCAGAAGATTCTCTTCTTACAATCTCGGAAGTGTTTGCAGACAGAGTGATCAGTGCTGGTCTACTTCCCCCTCGTTCTCCAGATCTAACAGTGTGTGATTTTTACTTGTGGGTTAAAATGAAAGAAAAAGTGTATTGAACAAACTCTCATACATTGGAGGAGCTGAAAGAAAACATTACGAATGAAATCAGAAACATTACAGTGGCAGAACTCACCCGCGTCAGCCAGCATCTGGTTACCAGATACAATGTCTGTATAAGCCAAGAAGGACGACACTTACAACATCTTTTATTAGGTAAGATTTCATACAAGATTGTAAACACCCTTAAAGCAGGGCGGCCGCGCGCTACGTAAGCTCGGCTGAGGCAGCTGCCGTAGCGCAGAGTACTGTACAAACACCGTGCGTTCGATCTGAGTTTATATGAGAGACCCTGTAACATGTTGACTTTTCTGATTGCTTCACGATAACAAAACATAATTATCCCTCACGCCTCTCTGGATTGTTTTACAAACATCCAGTACTGGATTTTGAGAAAAGTGTACTGTTCTCCACCACGAAATTGTTTTGTGATGTACGCCCATGAGTGGTGAAGATATCACACATCTCTTCAAAGGTCTTCTAGAAGCGGTATTATATGAACACAAAGAAAGACTCCTGTCTCAAGATGTTGTGGGTAATCTCGAAGTGGGAGAACGGTCCACTGGATCTTACCCAGGCCATGTTAAAATACTCCAGTTAATGTCTCCGGATATAGGACAAATTCACAGTATAAATTTAGCAAGAGTACCTATACACCTTGTCATTTCTCCGCATTTCGTCAGCCTGGCATTACATAGCCTTCCTCAAGAGGTCCAGTAATTACACAGAAATTAAATACAGTAGATCCCCTAAGATGCAGTGGAAATTGTATGAGATCTACCGACCATTCAGCGGGACATTCAACCGGTCGATGCAAAAGAGTGGCTAACCGAGGGAGACGCCACTCTGTTCAATAATGAAGAGCTTAATGATGACCAAATTATTACCGCTCTTCATTAGGCTGATGTTAATGAAGACAGAAACGGCCAGGGAAGCATTCGAGTTCCGGCTGGAACACACCGAGCATCATCCTGCGGCAACACCTATGGGAGCGTTGTGAGTATAGAAATTAAAAAGAAAGCAAAGTCATCTCCGCACAGACCATGAAGGCCCTTGGAGGGGTGGAAGGTAAAGGCTTCTAGTATTCGTAACCGCAGCACGTGATGGGGTGGAGTGGTTAGCTCCAGCAGCGGCGATTGGAATTAAAAGCGCCGGGGCAAAAAAATATAGACAACAAACAGTGCCCGGGTTTATGGGATATAGCGGGCGGGGGGATATATATCAAAACTGAAAAAGAATACAAAAGGGTAAGGTTTTCTATGCTCTCTCAGCGAATTTTGACTGAAAGTTAAGGGTTGACAATTTACCAATGTAAGTGCTGTAATAATAGCTTTTTGTTGTTGTTGTTGTTGTTGTTCAGATTTTGAGTCAACACTGTACAGTAAAACTTTCATCAAAGGAACACCATTACACATTTAATACAAAGTACAGTGTGATTATACAATTAAAATCATTTAGTATTTTAATACACAGTAGAAACTAACAGACACTAAGCCGGGCTGAGTGGCTCAGACGGTTGAGGCGCTGGCCTTCTGACCCTAACTTAGCAGGTTCGATCGTGGCTCGGTCCGGAGGCATTTGAAGGTGCTCAAATACGTCAGCCTCGTGTCGGTAGATTTACTGGCACGTAAAAGAACTCCGGCGGGTATAAATTCCGGCACCTCGGCGTCTCCGAAAATCGAAAAAGTAGTTACCGAGCTCGATAGATGCAGTCGCTTAAGTGCGGCCAGTATCCAGTATTCGGTAGATAGTGGGTTCGAACCCCACTGTCGGCAGCCCTGAAGATGGTTTTCCGTGGTTTCCCATTTTCACACAAGGCAAATGCTGGGGCTGTACCTTAATTAAGGCCACGGCCACTTCCTTCCCACTCCTAGCCCTTTCCTACCCCATCGTCGCCATAAGATCTACCTCTGTCGGTGCGACGTAAAGCAACATATTAAAAAAAGAAAAAAGTAGTTAGTGGGACGTAAAGCCAATAACATTATTATTATTATTATTATTATTATTATTATTATTATTATTATTATTATTATTATTATTATTATTATTATTATTATTGGTTCATGTTTGTGGGTTACTGTAGTCACGTCCTAGTTCGTGAAGCATGGGCAACGGCTAAGTGGCCTAGTAAGTGGTCCTGGGAGTCGGGATACCAGTTGCTATGGAATGGGAGTGGGCATCTCGGACATATTCCGAGTCATGGCCCTCCTTGTGCTCAGGCGGCTAGGACTATACAATTCACCGGCGGTCCATAACCCGTTAGAGGAGAGATCCTCACTTGGACTATGTGCAAGTAGGGTAGCATCCTGCTTCATGAATTTACCGAGCTCAGAACATTTTAAGCAAGCCTCGGACCTATGGGAGTAACGGATCCCACTCCCATTTAACAGGCGAGGGACTCCTTGGAAACAACTTGGCGAACGAAATGGAATTCGATGGGGAGCTATAAATATTAATGGGGCTTATGGAAGAGAGCAGAACTGGCTGAGTCAGCAAAGAGGATGCATCTGGATGTGTTAGGAGTAAGTGATATTCGGGTAAGGGGAGATAACGAGGAAGAGATAGGAGATTATAAAGTGTACTTGACGGGTGTTAGAAAGGGAAGGGCAGAGTCTGGGGTAGGGCTCTTTATCAATAATACCATTGCACGCAACATAGTTTCTATTAGGCACGTAAATGAGCGAATGATGTGGGTAGATTTGTCAGTTGGAGGAATTAGGACGAGAATTGTGTCCGTGTATTCACCATGTGAGGGTGCAGATGAGGATGAAGTTGACATGTTTTATGAAGCATTGAGTGACATCGTGGTCAGGGTCAACAGCAAGGATAGAATAGTGCTAATGCGCGATTTCAATGCGAGAGTTGGAAATAGAACTTAAGAATACGAAAGGGTGATTGGTAAATGTGGGGAAGATATGGAAGCTAATGGGAATGGGAAGCGTTTGCTGGACTTCTGTGCTACTATGGGTTTAGCTGTTACGAATACATTCTTCAAGCATAAGACTATTCACCGCTACACATGGGAGGCTAGGGGTACCAGATCCATAATAGACTATATCTTAACAGACTTCGAGTTCAGGAAATCTGTTAGGAATGTACGAGTCTTCCGCGGATTTTTCGATGATACAGACCACTATCTGATCTGTAGTGAACTAAGTATCTCTAGGCCTAGGGTAGAGAAAGTGAAATCTGTCTGCAAACGAATAAGGGTAGAAAACCTCCAGGACGAGGAAATTAGACAGAAGTACATGGATATGATTAGTGAGAAGTTTCAAACAGTAGACAGTAAGCAGGTTCACGATATAGAAAGTGAATGGGTGGCATACAGGGATGCTGTAGTAGAAACAGCAAGGGAATGCCTAAGAACAACTGTGTGTAAAGATGGGAAAAGGCGAACATAATGGTGGAATGATGAAGTGAGTGCAGCTTGTAAACGTAAAAAGAAGGGTTATAAGAAATGGCTCCAAACAAGGGCAGAGGCAGACAGGGATTTGTATGTAAATGAAAGAAACAGAGCGAAACAAATAGTTGTTGAATCCAAAAAGAAGTCATGGGAAGATTTTGGTAACAACCTGGAAAGGCTAGGTCAAGCAACAGGGAAACCTTTCTGAACAGTAATAAAGAATCTTAGGAAGGGAGGGAAAAGCGAAATGAACAGTGTTTTGAGTAATTCATGTGAACTCAAATTGATCCCAGAGAATCACTGGGGAGGTGGAGGGAATAGTTTGAACATCTAAATGTTAAAGGAAATCATCCTGGTGGTGTTGCGAACAGCCAAGCTCATGTGGAGGAGGAAAATTATGTTGGTGAAATTATGCTTGAGGAAGTGGAAAGGATGGTTAATAAACTCCATTGTCATAAGGCAGCAGGAATAGATGAAATTAGACCTGAAATGGTGAACTATAGTGGGAAGGCAGGGATGAAATGGCTTCATAGAGTAGTAAAATTAGCATGGAGTGTTGGTAAGGTACCTTCAGATTGGACAAAAGCAGTAATTGCACCTATCTATAAGCAAGGGAACAGGAAGGATTGCAACAACTATCGAGGTATCTCATTGATTAGTATACCAGGCAAAGTATTCACTGGCATCTTGGAAGGGAGGGTGCGATCAGTCGTTGAGAGGAAGTTGGAAGAAAACCAGTGTGGTTTCAGACCACAGAGAGGCTGTTAGGATCAGATTTTCAGTACGCGCCAGGTAATTGAAAAATGCTACGAGAGGAATAGGCAGTTGTGTTTATGTTTCCTAGATCTAGAGAAAGCATATGACAGGGCACCGAGGGAAAAGATCTTCGCTATACTGGGGGACTATGGAATTAAAGGTAGATTATTAAAATCAATCAAAGGCATTTATGTTGACAATTGGGCTTCAGTGAGAATCGATGCTAGAATGAGTTCTTGGTTCAGGGTACTTACAGGGGTTAGACAAGGCTGTAATCTTTCACCTTTGCTGTTCGTAGTTTACATGGATCATCTGCTGAAGGGTATAAAATGGCAGGGAGGGATTCAGTTATGTGGAAATGTAGTAAGCAGTCTGGCCTATGCTGCCGACTTGGTCTTAATGGCAGATTGTGCCGAAAGCCTGCAGTCTAATATCTTGGAACTTGAAAATAGGTGCAATGAGTATGGTATGAAATTTAGTCTCTCGAAGACTAAATTGATATCAGTAGGTAAGAAATTCAACAGAATTGAATGTCAGATTGGTGATACAAAGCTAGAACAGGTAGATAATTTCAAGTATTTAGGTTTTGTGTTCTCCCAGGATGGTATTATGGTAAGTGAGATTGAATCAAGGTGTCGTAAAGCTAATGCAGTGAGCTCGCAGTTGTGATCAGCAGTATTCTGTAAGAAGGAAGACAGCTCCCAGACGAAACTATCCTTACATCGGTCTGTTTTCAGACCAACTTTGCTTTACGGGAGCGAAAGCTGGGTGGACTCAGGATATCTTATTCATAAATTAGAAGTAACAGACGTGAAAGTAGCAAGAATGATTGCTGGTACAAACAGGTGGGAACAATGGCAGGAGGGTACTCGGAATGAGGAGATAAAGGCTAATGTAGGAATGAACTCGATGGATGGACCTGTACGCATAAACCGGCTTCGGTGGTGGGGTCATGTGAGGCGAATGTAGGAGGATAGGTTACCTAGGAAAATAATGGACTACCGGGCGAGTTGGCCGTGCGTGTAGAGGCGCGCGGCTGTGACCTTGCATCCGGGAGATAGTAGGTTCGAACCCCACTACTGGCAGCCCTGAAGATGGTTTTCCGTGGTTTCCCATTTTCACACCAGGCAAATGCTGGGGCTGTACCTTAATTAAGGCCACGGCCGCTTCCTTCCAACTCCTAGGCCTTTCCTATCCCATCGTCGCCATAAGACCTATCTGTGTCGGTGCGACGTAAAGCCCCTAGCAAAAAAAATAATGGACTCTGCTATGGAGGGTAAGAGAAGTAGAGGGAGACCAAGACGACGATGGTTAGACTCGGTTTCTAACGATTTAAAGATAAGAGGTATAGAACTAAATGAGGCCACAACACTAGTTGCAAATCGAGGATTGTAGCGACGTTTAGTAAATTCACAGAGGCTTGCAGACTAAACTGTAATGATCAGCAGGCTTACAAAACTGTACTATTGTTTCGTGTTAAGTAAAATATGTAAATTTACTGTTATTACAATCACAGCGTAATATCTACTTTACATTTCTCTCTGTGTTATAATGAAGACTTGTATTTTTTTCGTTAGATTATTCAACATTTCTTGTGTACCGAATATGCTCCGGTCCCGTAAATTTACCGAAACGAGACTCTCTACTGTACCATAAATCCAATTTCTTTTTGCAATTCTGACTTCCCACTTGAATAAGATTATGCACTAGTAATGCACTTCATTGTCCACCACTGTGGTGTAGTGGTTAGTGTGAGTAGCTGCCACTCCCGGAAGCCCAGGTTCGATTCCCGGCTCTGTCATGAAATTTGGAAAGTGGTACGAGGGCTGGAACGGGGTCCATTCAGCCTCGGGAGGTCGACTGAGTGGAGGAGGGGGAGGGGTTTCGATTAATACCTCAGGCATCCTCGAACTGGTTTTCCGTGGTTTCCCACTTCTCCTCCAGGCAATTCCGCGATGGTACCTAATTTAAGACCACGGACGCTTCCTTTCCTCTTCCTTGTCTATCCCCTACAATCTTCCCATCCTTCTACATAGCAGGTGAGGCGGCCTGAGCGAGGTTCTGGTCCTCCTTCCCATTTGTATTCTCCAACCCAATGTCTCACTCTCCGAGACACTGCCCTTGGGGCAGTAGAGGTGTGATTCGTCGCTGAGTCCGAGGGAAAAACCAATTCTGAAGGGTAAACGGATTAAGAAATAAAGAAATGAACTTAATTTGTGCCGAATAAAGTTCTCAAGAACGTTTATTTTAGTTTTCTTGCCTTATGTTCCTTGTATGGAACAGAATCCGGTCCAGAAAGCCAAGAATAACGGCCCGGCCAAGCGAGTTTGTCGTGGGGATAGGGGCGCGCAGCTGTGAGCTTGCATCAGGCAGATAATGAGTTCGAACCCCACTGTCGGCAGCCCTGAAGATGGTTTTCCGTGGTTTCCCAATTTCACACCAGGCAAATGCTGGGGCTGTACTTTAATTGAGGCCACAGCCGTTTCCTTCCCACTCCTTGCCCTTCCCTATCCTATCGTCGCCATAAGACCCATCTGTGTCGGTGCGACGTAAAGCAACTTGTATAATAATAATAATAATAATAATAATAATAATAATAATAATAATAATAATAATAATAATAATAATAATAATAATAATAATAATAATAATAATAATAATAATAATAATAATAATAATAATTATAATGATGGCTGAGAGGTCTCGTCGTACTGATCACATGATACCTCGTAATCTGCAGGCCATTGGGCTGAGCAGCGGTCGCTTCAAGCGACTCGTTTGGTAGACTAAGGCCCTTCGGAGATGTTGCACCAATGTGCATTTTGAAGAATTTACTCAGTTTGAACTTTTACCTGGATATGGAACATTGCTCTTTGTATAGAGGAAACCTTCATGATTATCTCAATTTTGCATTTCGTCTTCTGTGATTTGAGTTGAACTAGTAAAAATGAAAATCCACAGCCTGTTTCCAGTCATTCGACCGGGTCAGGAATGGAATGAATGAAGCCCCCATCTAACGGCGAGGATAGGAATTGTGCCGGCTGCCGAAGCCTGTCGCACTCCTCTGGGACAATGATTAGTGAATGACAGATGAAATGATATTGGAGAGTTTTGCTGGAATGAAATATGACAGGGAAAACCGGAGTACGCGGAGATAAATCTGTCTCACCTCTGCTTTGTCCAGCACAAATCTCACTTGGAGTGACCGGGATTTGAACCACGGAACCAGCGGTGAGAGCCTGGTGCGCTGCCGCCTGAGCCACTGAGGCTGTCAGTTGAACTAGTAACATGTTATTATTAATGGTGTTTTTTTAAATACATTCTTATTATAGTTAAACGAAACTAATTTTAAAAACTGAACCGAAATTCAAATAATATCACGATTTTATGAGAATGACATTTGTGTATAATTTACTGTACTTTCGTAAACAATAGTTATCATGTAACTTCTGAACTTCCTGTCATTCTTTACCTCACTGCCAAATTATGGGACGTTGGGAATATGTCACAAGGACTCATGTCTGGTGAGTACGGGGGAGGGTTCCAAGACCTCTCAAGGCCACCGTTGCAATAAGAGCTTGACACTGTTTGCGTTTTCATGCAACACGATAGGACGTTCGTCCCGCAATAAACATGGATGTTTGTCCCTCAGGCACATGTCTAAGAATAACATCGTCGTAGTCGTATGCGGCAATCAGCATAAGCTTCACCCGACTGGTTTCCTGTCGACATTTTTGTGGACTTGGCGAACCTCGGTGACGCCATTCATTCGATTTACGCTTTAATTCGGGTCCGTAAGCTCGTGGCCACGTCTCATCAATGGCGACATTACGCTGCAGAAATGCGTCTCCTTCGTTTCGTTATCTGTCCGGGTGGATGTCATTCAGTGCATACCGGTGCTACTTCTCTACGTCGGTGAATTGATGTGGAACCCAACGGTACACAATCTTCCTCATGTTAAGGCATTTCGTCACTGACGTGCCACACCGTTTGATGACAGAGACCAACCTCTACGGGTAATTCCCGAACAGACCATCGATCGTCTACGGAAACGAGACCACTCACGATGTCAATATGATCTAGAGGAATGGTCGGCCGACCTGTGCGATGCAAATCCACAGTCTCATTCCGACCCGCACGAAACGCCTTGACACATTGTGCAACCGTCCTATACGGTAATGCATTCTCGCCACAGGATTCACGCAGTCCTCGATAACATTCTGAAGCATTTTTGCGACGGGCAACCTCGATTTTAATCCACGATCGCTGATCACCTTTTGAAAACATGCTTTCGAACGGTGAAATCGACACTCTTCACTTCAATGCCACACAGCAACAACACTTCAAACTAAATGCCCGTCAAATGCATTCTATACATCGACAACAGCATCACCTGACCACTCCCATATCCTATTTGCGCATGCCCGATCTCCCGCGAGTGTCTGGACTAGGGTTGGGCACTATGTCCCTGTTTCGGCACACTGTGCTGGAGTACAGTTATGTTCCGGAACACGGAGCGCCAGTTGTTCTGAAACATTCTCAAGTGAGACCGAGACAGCGACTCGCTATCCCGTCAGAAGCGCCACTATGCACTGCCCTTCGCCTATTAGCTGACTGTCGATAACGGCAGTGTGCCGCCATGTACTGGAGTGTTCCGTGTTCCGCCGTATCCTCTCTGTTCTGTGAGTTCCGTTGCACCGGCAACTGGCCTTCGGTACATGCGGATAACTTAATGCGTTCTGTTTTGTAAGAGCGTTGAAGCCTAGTAATATATACCGTACAAAAGACGGTAAACTTTGCATAATGTCGCACCGGAGTCCTGTTTAGGACTTTTTACTAGAATAAAAGCGGACAGGGCGAAATACAATTTATGTTCTTCTATTTTGTCTGCAAAGGGATCTTCAACCGACACAATGACGAGAAATTTCCAACTTAAATATCCCACAATTTTTATTTTCGTGTTCTGCGTGTATAGTTTTATTTTTAATCTCATGTTCCTCTTGTACATAATGTTTTATTTTTATCTTCGTGTTTTGCTTGTATGGGTTAATTTTTATTTTAGTTTTCTGCTTGTATACGCGCAGTTTTATTTTGAATCTCCTGTTTCGCTTGTATTTTGTGTTCAATTTTTATCTTCGTGTTTTGCTGGTATAGGTTATTTTTTATTTCCGTGTTCCGCTTGTATATTGTGTACGTAAATAGAGTACAGACGAATGTTTCTTCAACTGTGCGAGTATATGTTTAATTGGTGGAAGTAACATTGTGACATTTGTAAAAACATTTACTGCCGGTGTAATTGTGACAGGTGTATTTCAGAATGAATGAAAACATTCTTATCCTAAAAAACAACATTTAGGCATGATCTTCTGGGTGCCTGTTTTAGAGTTCCGACTGCTTTTTCACGTGCCATGAAGTTTTATCCTGGCCCTAATTACTCGCAATACAGACCGATATATTCGAATGCAGAACATATATTTGGATTAGTTACTTTTAAACACCTGTACTGCCATTGTAACCATGTTACGTGTATTTCACATTGACCGAAAAATCTTCACCTAACAGCAGTCTTTGAACGTTATTATTGGGCGCGAATTTCAGTGTTCCGACTGTTCCTTCACGCTCCGTGCAGCTTTACACTGGCCGTAACTACACACAGCACGTCCGGTACAGCAACACATAACTACCTGCTGAAGCGGAGCATGTCATGTTGCTACACGAAGATCTCTCTACCGCGCAGTTACAGTCCCGTGTGCCGTGTGTCGGCACACTGTACTGAAACACTCCATTTCAAGCTCCTAATGTTCCTGAACCACTGACTGTTCCGGTCTGCCCAACCTTAGTCTGGACTACGTTACCACTACTTTATTTACACCGGACTAGTTGGCCGTGCAGTTAGGGGCGCGCAGCCGTGAGCTTGCATCCGGGAGATAGTGGATTCGAACCCCACTGTTGGCAGTCCTGAAGATGGTTTTCCGTGGTTTCCTATTTTCACACCAGGCAAATGCTGGAGCTGTACCTTCACATTCCTAGGCCTTTCCTATGTCATCGTTGCCATAAGACCTATCTGTGTCGGTGCGACGTAAAGCAAATAGCAAAAAAACTTTATTTACAGCCCTCGTAAAACACTTCGTTTATTAGAGTTCTCGTTCGAACTGGTATATGAGGAAATACTGAAGACTCAACAGATCAGTTCCAATAAATAAATAAATAAATAAATAAATAAATAAATAAATAAATAAATAAATAAATAAATAAATAAATAAATAAATAAATAAACATCCTCTACCGAGCGAGTTGGTCGTGCAGCTAGTGTCACGCAGCTGTGAGCTTGTATTCGGGAGATAGTGGGTTCGAACTCCATTCTCGGCAGCCCTGAATATGGTTTTCCGCGGTTTCCCAATTTCACACTAGGCAAATGCTGGGGCTGTACCTTAATTAAGACCACGGCCACTTCCTTTCCACTCCTAGCCCTCTCGCGTCCCATCGTTACCATGAAATCTATTTGTGTCGGTGCGACGTAAAAAACATCCTCTGAAATTAATTCAACGAAACTAACAATGCACCAACATAAGGAAAAGAGATTTTTCCTGGGGTCTCATTCTTGGAACACCTTATTTCTTCCTCGTAGTAGACCGATGAATCAAATGTCGTATGGCTTTAGTGCCGGGATATCCCAGGACGGGTTCGGCTCGCCAGGTGCAGGTCTTTCTATTTGACTCCCGTAGGCGACTTGCGCGTCGTGTGTAGATCGATGAATCATATCAACTGATATAACGTCGCTGCGCGAGCAGATGTGTGTAGGCTATTTTGCTTTTTTGCTCTACGTCGCACCGGCACAGATAGGTCTTATGACGACGATGGGACAGGGAAGGCCTAGAAGTGAGAAGGAAGCGGCCGTGGCCTTAATTAAGGTACAGCCCCAGCATTTGCCTGGGGTGAAAATCGGAAACCACAGAAAACCAGCTTCAGGGCTGCCGACAGTGGGGTTCGAACCCACTATCTCCCGGATCCAAGCTCACAGCTGCGCGACCCTTAACCCCACGCCCAACACACCCGGTATTTTGTAAAGGAAAATGTACCTTAAGACTATTATACTGTAGGAGTGCGTAAATACTTAATGAAAATATACATTCCTACTGTACGGTACGGTAAGTTTCCTTTTCCTTTACAATCTGGCATACCGAGCTCGATAGCTGCAGTCGCGTAAGTGCGGCCAGTATCCAGTAATCGGGAGATAGTGGGTTCGAGCCCCACTGTCGGCAGCCCTGAAGATGGTTTTCCATGGTTTCCCATTTTCACACCAGGCAAATGCCGGGGCTGTACCTTAATTAAGGCTTCGGCCGCTTCCTTCCACTTCTTAGGCCTTTCCTATCCAACATCGCCAAAGACCTATCTGCGTCGGTGCGACGTAAAACACATAGCAAAGAAAAAAAGAAAAAACAATCTGGCATAGAAAAATGAACAAAACAAACAACGTTCTGATAAACTGCGTATAGTACATAACATGTGGCCGGGAGCGTGACCAGCCTAACGGAGAGCATTGTGGGATACGAGGTACTGCTCGCGCAACGGCGATGATGTGGAAGATATGATGCGAATAAATATAGGCCCTATATACGGACATTATACAAAAATCAACTATTTGCCAAGGGTATGGTTTTACTCGCTGCTGGTTCCGCACAAATCGTCACCGCTGCGCCTTCCACCGCCTACTATAGTCACAACTGTGGGAAACTGCAAATTAACACGTAACCCAGATCGAAGGTGGACGGCCATACGTTTGTGTCTAATGAGTAATAACACCGCTGCCTGGTGCGGGCAGTGTAGATGTAGCTTGCTTTCGGGAGATGGTGGGTTCGAACCCTGCCATCGGCAGCACTGAAGATTGTTTTCCATGGTTTCCCCTTTTTTCACACCAGGTTGTACATTATATAAGGCCGTAATGCCTTCTTCCCAGTTCTAGCCTTGGCCTATTCCATTGTTGTCAAAAAACCTGTCAGAGTTAATGCGGCGTTAAACTACTAACTAAAAGAATATGATATTGCATGTTAAGACGATCATTTTATTGGATGTCAATGTGGTTCCACGCCCTCACTTGTACTTGCTCCAAAACAGGTGATTACTCTTAACTTATACCGATTACCGGTACATCAGTCATAAAGATGATATACTTACTGCCTGTTGTACGAGTAGAATGTCCTGCCATGCCCCTTCGACCGTGAATCATAATTGATTATGATGTATTGTCGGTACTGCTTCACGATAAACAAGGCAATTAATCCAGTCTCATGCATGCTTTGTCGGGAAGGTGTTCGGTGATCGTGCAGGCAAGGGAAATGGTGGAGTACCTTGCTTGAGTTGCGCGAGTGGTTGAGGTGGTGACTACTGTTTTTGGAGGCAGTACAACTAGGCAACCATCCTCTATTAGAAGACTTGGAAGTAAGGAGACGAGATGCTCGACTATGTGGTATGTTTCGAGCTGTGAGTGGAAAGATGGCGTGGAATGACATTAGTAGACGAATAAGCTTGAACGGAGCTTTTAAAAGTAGTAAAGATCATAATATGAAGATAAAGTTGGAATTCACGAGGAAAAATTGGGCCAAATATTAATTTATAGGTCGAAGAGGGAGGGACTGGTGTACATTATCACGGGAAATGTTCGAAATATTTCCAAGATCTTTGAAAGCATTTAAGAAAAAGCTAGGTTAACAATTGATAGGGAATCTGCAACCTGGGCGACAGCCCTAAATGTATATGATTGATTGATTGATTGATTGATTGATTGATTGATTGATTGATTGAGAAAATGGAAGGGGTCCGACACTTCAGAAAATTATATCGGCCAATGAAAGGCAAGGGCAACGAAGGGCGTGAAAAAGAAAAACCCCGGAGGCCTCGAATGCTTTAATACAGTCAGGATAGGAAAGGAACAGGAACTGACCAATGGAGATCGGATAGGGTAGATGAAAATGAGGAGCCTGGCACTAGTAAGTATAAGTCAGCAAACAAGTAGTCGGCTGTCGTTCCCAGTTTTAAAAATCCTTTTCCAAAATCCTATTTTAGTGATATTTTTCACTCACAGTTTTAAGATGGGTACTGAAACTTTCCTTAATGCTAAAAAATTAAGTAATTAACGTTAAATTATAAATAATAGTACAGTATTGTAAGTTGTTATTATTATTGTTGTTGTAATTTTCATTAATCTCTTCACAGCTAGGGCTATTACTTTATTACTGTATTTAGGAAGCAAAATATCCATTTATTTCGTATACTGTGTATAATATCAGATATTTTATCTAAGATAGTACACTAGGGGAGGAATTAGTTTCAGATTTCATCTAACAAATTCACTGGTTAGGTAAAGTAAACTCGTGTCCTGATCCCGAGGTGGTGCAGAGCTTTTCAGGCACGTCCCCAATTAAGGTTAGCTGTAAATACCTTTTCAACCACGTATCAGCCCTCCTACCATTCTTAAATCTCCGGCAGTACCGGGAATCGAACCCGTGCCACCAAGGACGGCAAATGTGCTCACCGTTACGCCACGGAGGCGAATACTGCTTAGTGTTCAAGACAGGGACAACTGACCCTAACTTTGGCAGCTAAAATAAATTATCTATCTATCTATCTATCTATCGATCTATCTTGCTGGCCTTATTTGCTCCAAAATGAATGAATGGAGAGTTGTTATTGTAGCCCTTATGTATAAAGGAAAGGGTCATAAAACATAAAACCGATAATTGCAGGCCAGTCAGCGAGATACATGTTGTTAGTAACTTTGGACAAGCATTCTTTATGATTATATTAGACATGTTTGCGAAATTACTAACTAGTTTGATAGAAGGTAGTTCGGGTTTAGGAAAAAAATTCCACTGAAGCTCAACTTGTAGGATTCCAGCAAGATATAGCAGATAACTTATTTTAGATTCGGGATGTCAAATGGACTGTATCGCGATTGACCTATCTAGGACTTCTGATAGGGTAGATCATGGGAGACTACTGACAAAAATGAGTGCAGTTGGAGTAGACAAAAGAGCGATTGAATGGGTAGCTTGTATTTCTAGAAAATAGAACTAAGGGAATTAGAGTGGGTGATCCTCTAATCCAGGGCCTCTCAAACGCCCAAAATCTCACGCGTGCAGAGCGCGGCGCAAGAGCTCCGTGCACTGTGCATCGGTGCCGCTCGGTGCCGCTCGGTATGGCTCGGATCAACGCTTCGTCTCTGGGCTACTCGGCTATGCTCGGCTCTACTCGGCTATACTCGGCTCAACTCAGCCCGGATTTGGAGCGCTACGGCGCAAGTGAGGGAGAGGGAGACAGGGGGAGCGAGCGAGACAGGCGTGAGGAAAGAGAGAGTTAGCGCTATTGCTCCAAATCGAGGAGTGGGGGTCTGCACTCTGATCAACCAAGCCAAGTCGTCTTTTGCACCGTGCACAGTGCATGCACCACGCGCATGCACCCTGAGAGGCCCTGCTCTAATCATTAAGAGGGGAATTCCTTAGGACAGAATTATTGGACCTTTATGTTTTCTTATAGATGCGATGCGATGTGAGTTAAGAACTGGAATCGAAGATGAGGCTTTTTGAGGATGATCTTGTACTGTATGGAGAAACAAATGTTACAAGACTGTGAGCGACTGCAAACAGACCTCGGCAATGTTTCGAGATGAACAGTGGGCAATGGTATGATGATAACCTGGGTGTTTCACAAAGAGGAAAATTCCTCTCATTGGGGTAATCACATGAACGGGTTTGTAAATAAAGGTTACAGATCTCTTCATATTGTTATGAGGGTATTAAGGGTTTTTAGTAAAGATGTAAAGGAGAGGGAATATAAGTATTTGGTAAAACCCAATTAGAGTATGGTTCCAGTGTAGGGAACCTCACCAGGATTACTTGATTCGAGAACTGGAAACAATCCAAAGGAAATCAGCTCGATTTGTTCTGGATGATTTCCGATAAATGAGTAGTGTTACGAAAATGTTGCAAACTTTGGTCGAGGAAGACTTGGGAGTAAGGAGATGAGATGCTCATGGCATTGTGTACTGTCACTGGAGAGATGGCGTGGAATGACACTAGTAGACGAAAATTTGAGTAGAGCTTTTAAAAGTAGAAAAGAAATATGAAGATAAAGTTGGAATTCAAGAGGACAAACTAGGGGCCTATATTCATTTATAGGACGAAGAGTAAGGGATTAGAATAAATTTTCAAGGGAAATGTTCGATAAATTTCAAAGTTATTTGAAATGGTTAAAGAAATGGCTACGAAAACAAGTGATGGGGAATGTGCCATATGGACGAGAGCCCTAAAGCCAGATAAATGATTGATTGATTGATTGATTGATTGATTGATTGATTGATTACGAGGCTTACAATGGTAAAGTGAAGCAACCTTTGGTGTATGTGCGTATATGGCTACAACCAGATCACTGACGGCGAAGACACCGTATGTCTTTATTTCCGGTCTGCTGATTATTTAACATACGTTCTGATGAATACAATAAGGAAGCCGTTACACAAATCACACTTTTCACGTACACTGTATTTTAAGACAATTCAGTTATTGACTAATAAGTGCTACTGATTTACTTACTAACGTCAGGAGCACCTCTCTGGTATGGGTCCATTTTGTCAAGGCTATCCTCCTCCATCTTTGCAAGATTCGTCAGGCCGTACACCAGAAGAACTTTTTTGCAATCTAGAAAAAATACACATACAAATATTAGAAAGAGAATTGAAATATTATTCAGTATAGTCAATACATTATGGAAGTTAGAATAAGTTTTAATACTGTTTTAATACTAGTGAATCAGCTGTGTCCAACTCCCCATTTTTAACATGTGCAACATTCTTCTTCTTTTTTATCTCTTTACCCTCCAGGGTCAGTTTTTCCCTCGGACTCAGCGAGGGATCCCACCTTTACCGCCTTAAGGGCAGTGTCCTGGAGCTTCAGACTCTGGGTCGGGGGATACAACTGGGGAGTATGACCAGTAACTCGCCCAGGCGGCCTCACCTGCTAATCTGAACAGGGGCCTTGGTGGGGGATGGGAAGATGGGAAGGGATAGACAAGGAAGAGGGAAGGAAGCGGCCGTGGCCTTAAGTTAGGCACCATCCTGGCATTTGCCTGAAGGAGAAGTGGGAAACCACGGAAAACCACTTCCAGGATGGCTGAGGTGGGAATCGAATCCACCTCTACTCAGTTGACCTCCCGAGGCTGAGTGGACCCCGTTCCAGCCCTCGTACCACTTTTCAAATTTCGTGGCAGTGACGGGAATCGAACCCGGGCCTCTCGGGTTAACAGCTCATCACACTAACTACTGCACCACAGAGGCGGACTGAAATCATGTTTATCATATAAATATGTAACAATGCCCGAGTTCTGAAGTAAAAAAAAAAACTTCACTGGTTCTTGATTTTTGAATGTCTAATATGATTTTTAATGGAATGTTTGAAAACCACATTTCGGTATTCAGGCCTCAATTTTTAAATCACAGATGTTTACGGCACATTGACAAGACATAGTGAAACAGTTCCATGCATTCATTTTATGAGAAATGTTATTAATTTGCTTTCAGTTCTTTTTCAAATATCAAACTTAAATTTTCTTTAATTATCTGTATATAAAAGCCATAATAAAACAGAGAAACTGGACTTCATATAATATGAATGCATGGAAAAATGAAGATAACTACTTCCTGCAAAAGTTAATATTTAGGTTTTAAAAAATTGCCAGTGAAGTTAGAAGCTGAAACTTACGGGAAAATGAATATTAGTATATGAATGCTAATTCTAGACACAAATCCATTAAAATTCTCCAGCACCACATGTTTTATAATCCTGCTTTTGTAGGGCGGCTTCTTGTAATTTCAAAACCATGGCAGCCAGTACTTCGCACTATTTACACTAATAGAAATAATAGAATCCGCTTCTGTGGTGTGGTGGTTAGTGTGATTAGCTGTCTTCCCCGGAGGCCCGGGTTCGATTCACGGCTCTGCCACGAAATTTGAAAAGTGGTACGAGGGCTGGAACAGGCTCAGCCTCTGGAGGTCAACTGAGTAGAGGTGGGTTCGATTCCCACCCGAGCCATTCTGAAAGTGCTTTTCCGTGGTTTCCCACTTCTCCTCCAGGGAAATGCCGGGATGGTACCTAAATTAAGGTCACGGCCGCTTCCTTCGCTCTTCCTTGTCTATCCCTTTCAATCTTCCCATCCCCCACAAGGCCCCTGTTCAGCATATCAGATGAGGACGCCTGTGCGAGGTACTGGTCATTCTCCCCAGTTGTATCCCCGACCCAATGTCTCACGCTCCAGGACACTGCGGTTGAGGCGGTAGAGGTGGGATCCCTCGCTTAGTCCGAGGGAAAAACCAACCCTGGTGGGCAAACAGATTAAGAAAGAAAGAAAGAAAGAAAGAAAGAAAGAAAGAAAGAAATAATAGAAGTTAGTATTTACATAATGAAACCACATGTTGCTGCTACACTCTCTCAGGCACTTCGTCCGCGCTTTGCTACTACTACAATTACAGACACTTTTTCCTTGTTCACTTCAGCAATACACACAACCAGTGGCGTAGATAAGGGGGATAAGGGGATATATCCCCTCATGAGGTGCTAGTACTCATTATTATAAATAGATAAATTTAATATTGTATTACTTTTACGAAGGTAAAATAATAAGAACATTCATTTAAAAACATCCATTTAAAAACTGGAAAAAACGGAGTACGCGGAGAAAAACCACAAACCTCACATTGATTGAGCGGGATATGAACCACGGAACCCAGCGGTGACAAGCCAGCGCGCTGCCGCTTGAGCCATGAAGGTTTCCCTTGTTTAATAATGTGTTTTTAACAGGTTTGCTATAGTGTAATATTTCTATTTAACTTGTGTGTTCGGCAGACTGGAAAGATTTTAAGTTTACATATATATGAGGTAGCAATTAAAAGTTAAACAATTTCAGCAGGAAGCAAGCAGTTGAGTAACGCGAGGTTTATTTCCGAGCTTCAACCACTCAGTGTTTATGTACCAAAATCAGAGAGGAATGAACGATCACACTGCTGGTAGAATGAGCACATTATTCCATGAGAGAGAGTAAATACACGGTTTGGAGGATCATTGTAAATTCACAGGAAGTGCAGGAAATGAACCTAGCCCATTCCTATAGAGTGCTGATTCAGCGTGAGCGTTGTGATCAGAGTCCGGAATGCTAAGTAATATTATCCTAAAAATATGTAAACTAGTTGAAAATCAACAGCATGTTTCCAGTCATTCGACCGGATTAGGGATAGAGTGAATGAAGCCCTATCTAGCGGCGAGGATAGGAACTGTGCTGCCTGCCGAGGCCTGTCGCATTCCTCTGAGGCAATGATTAATGACTGACAAATGAAATGAAATGATCGTGGAGAGTGTTGCTGGAATGAATGATGACAGGGAGAACCGGAGTACCCGGAGAAAAACCTGCCCTACCTCCGCTTTGTCCAGCACAAATTTCACATGGAGTGACCGGGATTTGAACCGCGGAATCCAGCAGTGAGAGGCCGGCGCGCTGCCGCCTGAGCCTCGGAGGCTCTATGTAAACTAGATGTCGCTCAAAAAAGAGCGAGCGCATGGCATTGCATATTCCTTGCATTTAATGTTTCAAACAGACTTAATTTTATTTATTATCAAAATATAATTCACCTCCCATGTAGGTACAGACTCTGTGGATACCCACGACAAGCATTATCTTTCTTTCTTTCTTTCTTTCTTTCTTTCTTTCTTTCTTTCTTTCTTTCTTTCTTAATCTCTTTACCATCCAGGGTTGGTTTCTCCCTCGGACTCAGCGAGGGATCCCACCTCTACCGCCTCAAGGGCAGTGTCCTAGAGCTTCAGACTCTTGGTCGGGGATACAACTGGGGAGAATGACCAGTAACTCGCCCAGGCGGCCTCACCTGCTATGCTGAACAGGGGCCTTGGTGGGGGATGGGAAGATTGGAATGGATAGGCAAGGAAGAGGGAAGGAAGCGGCCGTGGCCTTAAGTTAGGTACCATCCCGGCATTTGCCTGGATGAGAAGTGGGAAACCACGGAAAACCACTTCCAGGATGGCTGAGGTGGGAATCGAACCCACCTCTACTCAGATGACCTCCCGAGGCTGAGTGGACCCCGTTCCAGCCCTCGTACCACTTTTCAAATTTCGTGACAGAGCCGGGAATCGAACCCGAGCCTCCGGGGGTGGCAGCTAATCTCACTAACCACTAAACCACAGAGGCGGCCGACAAGCATTATAGGGTATTTATAGGTTTGTGAGGAACTCACACAATACCATGCGCTCATTCATTTTTGGGTGACTGTATGTTACAAAAACTCTGAAAATATGTACTAAATATGTCATATAAAAATGTATACAACGAATTCTTTAAATAAAAGTATATTGTCCACCAGTACAATACAAAGTTGTTACCATTTAATAAATTATCTGTCTAAAACATAACCAAATGTTTCGACCTTACTTAAGGTCATCTTCACCTTGACAGTTCAAAGAGCCGGGCTGAGTGGCTCAGACGGTTAAGGCGCTGGCCTTCTGACCCCAACATGGCAGGTTCGATCCTGGCTCAGTCCGGTGGTATTTGAAGGTGCTCAAATACGTCAGCATCGTGTCGGTAGATTTACTGGCACGTAAAAGAACTCCTACTGGACTAAATTCCGGCACCTCGACGTCTCCAAAAACCGAAAAAGAGTAGTTAGTGGAACGTAAAACAAATAACATTATTATTATTATTATTACAGTTCAAAGAAAGACATAGGCCTATACTGCGTATAACAGTAATACATAAATAAACTAATGAGATAATCATAATGTTATTTGGTTAGTGTGATTAGCTGCCACCCCCGGAGGCCCGGGTTCGATTCCCGGCTCTGCCACGAAATTTGAAAAGTGGTACGAGGGCTGGAACGGGGTCCACTCAGCCTCGGGAGGTCAACTGAGTAGAGGTGGGTTCGATTCCCATCTCAGCCATCCTGGAAGTGATCTTCCGTTGTTTCCCACTTCTCCTCCAGGCAAATGCCGGGATGGTACCTAACTTAAGGCCACGGCCGCTTCCTTCCCTCTTCCTTGTCTATCCCGTCCAATCTTCCCATCCCCCCACAAGGCCTCTCTTCAGCATAGCAGGTGAGGCCACCTGGGCGAGGAACTGGTCATCCTCCCCAGTTGTATCCCCGACCCAGAGTCTGAAGCTCCAGGACACTGCCTTTGAGGCGGTAGAGGTGGGATCCCTCGCTGAGTCTGAGGGAAAAACCGACCCTGGAGGGTAAACAGATGAAGAAGCAGAAGAAGAAATTAGCCTATCAGATCGCTTTGCGGGCGGCTGCTAATGGGCTTCGCTAAATCTAGACGTGGCTTAAGACCGGTTTGTGAGCCACGCCAAGAAATCAGTACCAAAGACAGACACGTACGTTTCAACCGGTGTCTCCGTACGGTAGGCCTACTTGCTGTGGCGCAATCCTATCAGCTCGGGGTCTGTGTTTAAATCCCTCTCCTGCCCAAGTTTTTCTTCGATTAGTGAAGCCGGTTTAGCAACACTACCTCGCAAAGTCAATCTGAATTCGCCCGCGAAGCGATCTGATTGGCTAACTTCAACAGCTGATGAAATGATAACGGTGGGAGGTATCGAATTTCGTTTTTCGAATTGTTTTTCAGTATGACCAACCTTCTAACGCTCACGTATCTGGTTTACATTGTTTCCGACCAATATTCAGACGAGTAATTCCAAGTATGACAGGAAATATTATTTGAAGCTTGTTTTATTCTAACCCTTTTTTAAAATGTTATTTGTTCGCGGCGTCAACCCATGTGTATTTTTTGCCCATACTGGCACCATATTGTATGAACCTACGTGCAATTCGAATGGGGGTAGTGTGGAATGTTGTGTGTGAAAAAGGAAGATTAAGGACGTCACAAACAACCAGTCCCCAAGGCAGGGATGTTAATCAATACAATTAAAAAAACCCTGAACAGCCCGGAAATCGAACACGGGGCCGCCAGGTGACAGGCGGACTCGTTACCCCCTACACCGCGGGGTCGGACTATTCTAGCCCTACTTACCTCGTTGCTTTGAACCTCTTTGCTCGCGATGTCTTTCTGCCATTAAACTAGCCCGTTGAACGCGCAGTTGTCCACGGTGTGTTGTGAGTGAAGTAGTGCGAAGAGTTGGAAGTGTATCAGAGAGAAGCATCGGTTAACTGTGTTTGTACACGCGCTGGCTAAAATGCCACACATCTACACTAATGAAGAATGTGATGCAGATGTGGTGCATGTTTACATCTTCTGCGATAGTAATACGTCGGCGCTTTCCGACACGTCGAATTCCTGATCGTAGGGCTTTCACCACATCGCGTGAAACAAGGTATCTTTCGAAGTTCCCATTTTTCTTCTGAACGCGTAGTTCAACAACATGTGCAGGAACAGCAGCACACTGTTGTAATGGTGCAGCGTAGTGTTAGTACCAGCACACGGCGACTTCCTGCACGTTCAATGTCCCACGAACACATGTATGGCGAATATTACATGCGGAAAACGTGTACCCATTTCAAAATGTCAAAGAGGTGAGCATCGTGTTATCCTTTGCTAAGATTTGACCTGTTAAGTACAAAATGGTCCGCCTCTGTGGTGTAGTGGTTAGCGTGATTAGCTGCCACCCCCGGAGGCCCGGGTTCGATTCCCGGCTCTGCCACGAAATTTGAAAAGTGGTACGAGGGCTGGAACGGGGTCCACTCAGCCTCGGGAGGTCAACTGAGTAGAGGTGGGTTCGATTCCCACCTCAGCCATCCTGGAAGTGGTTTTCCGTGGTTTCCCACTTCTCCTCCAGGCGAATGCCGGGATGGTACCTAACTGAAGGCCACGGCCGCTTCCTTCCCTCTTCCTTGCCCATCCCTTCCAATCTTCCCATCCCTCCACAAGGCCCCTGTTCAGCATAGCAGGTGAGGCCGCCTGGGCGAGGTACTGGTCCTACTCCCCAGTTGTATCCCCCGACCAAGAGTCCGAAGCTCCAGGACACTGCCCTTGAGGCGGTAGAGGTGGGATCCCTCGCTAAGTCCGAGGGAAAAACCGAACCTGGAGGGTAAACAGATGATGATGATGATAATGATGAAGTACAAAATGGCGGATCGTAAGTTCAGCGGAAATGTTTCTACAACAGAACTGGGTAATTCCGAGTGATTTTAATTTTAATCTATTTAATTGACCTTTGTAGGTACAACATTTGGTCATCCTCCATGTACAAGGAACACTCACAGCACACATACAAAAATATAAATTGTCAGTGCAAAGTACATATAAGAATGAAACCCAAATTGCCACAGTCTTCGAGTAGAGAACACTACACTGAATCTCTCCTCCGGGAGAAGAGGGTGAGAACAAACAAATCACAAAACAAAACACTGGCAACAATGCGAAGAGCACGAAGTCAAATTCTTATTTCCGCGGTTCTCAAAAAGTCCATCACAGCATTGAGAGCTGAATTTATAGTTTTCACCGTGCAACGCCAATGCAGCGGTGGACGGGAACAGCACTTGTAGATCAGATAGTTCAGATAAAAAGCGGCTTCGAGAAGCTTCATAAAGGCCACACTTAAACAAAATGTGGTTGAGATCTCCATCCCACGCATACTGACATCGACAGTGCGGTGAAGCCAAAACTCCTATGCGATGGAGATGTAAAGAGAATGATCCATGATTGAGCCGTATTCGGATTACGGAAACCGTTAGACCTCGTGGCCGATGAAACTTATAATCCATGGCAGAGGAGGGATGTTGGGTTGTACGAGAGCATAAGCTCTACCTTTATGCAGTTGAGATGTTTCCCATTCCGTAGACCATTTGTGACTAATTTGTTGTCGAATAGTGGGAATGAAATCCATCTATGGGAGTTGCAGCGCTGTAAATAGCCCTTCCGATGCACAACGTCTGGCTAGTACGTCAGGTTTTTCCATTACCGAAAATTCCACTAATTCCGAGTATGAAATGGATAAACTTTTGTATAACACATGACAGTACGAATATAAAAATAGAAATATAAGACAACAAGAGTATTTAAACATAGCGAAGGCGATAAATGCTATACAGGCAGGATGATGCACAGTTTTGGACGTGAAAAAGAAATTGAACTGATTACGTAGCCAGCCAGCATTTGGCTGAAAAACTGAAATTGAATATGATGTTTACATTATAAATTATATTTCTTCCATTCATTTAATTTTGATTATTGTAAGCAATTTCTTTATTCTTCTGATAAGCCACATGAGATTAAACTAAAACCAGTGGGGTTTAAACTTCTAATCTGAAGAAGCAGAGAGATGTAGAACTTCTGGTGTACTCTCCCGTGATAGTTTCATTTAAACATACCGGTGCATTTTATGTGAATTTTTTGTCATTGAACAATACAAGCAAAAACTAATAGTAGCGAAACATGCGCACAAGTCCTTCATCCATTGTTGCTGAACTACGATAAAATACTTTATGTAGTGTAATGGTGCAATGGCTGTGTGTTATAATCCTTGATAAAAGTTTACTTGCACAAAATATTTTACAAAAGATCTTCGACAAATTTCTTTGATGGTGCAATACCAGCCTAAGAGCAGAGTTTGATTCAGTGGTTACTACTGAACGCGGCAACACTGCGCCCGATTTCACCACCCGGCCTGCTGTTAATCGCACGGTCCGGCGTACACAAAACCTCCTTTCAATATTGCTCTTTATAAATTCGGTACCAAACTGTACGGTTACAGTTGTTGTAGTTTCTGATAACCATGACTGAGTGCTTCAAAACAAGCCCATGTTTGCTGTTGTACGTTTATCCTGGACTGAGAAAGAGTTGCTTTAGAAAAATGATAAGAACTGTTTTCGGGGTGGTTGAAAAAAATTGCAACTTGAGTATTACACTACAAATACATGTGGTTATAACATATAAAAATTTCATTACCATCAGACAAGTAGTTTTCCTTGTATATATTCCTAAGCGAGCGCTTCCTAGAGAAGAAGCCATAAACTCGGGCAATATTTATTATAACCACAAATAAAAAATATTTAATGAACGTCGAAAACAGTGTGTCTTATATACGCTAATGTAGAATTAAACAAGGAAAATATTGGCATAACTCGCATTGCAATAGGCCTATTGGTTCGTTTGTAATTAAAGCCTAAACTCGAGTGTCCATAATAAAAAATCCGATAGTAGTCACTCACATCCCGTGAGCTGGTTACGTTCTAATAATAGAATTGACTCCCTCGAAAGTGACCTTGAACACACCTGCAATGTAAAGGTAATCGCCCACTGCAGGGAACCGCGCCGCGCCGCGCGGAACAAGCTTGTGGAACATTCCACGGGCCATTTTCCGAGACTTCGCCCATACAGCACACCTCACCGCGCCGCCTCGCTCCAGTTGGGGAAGTGCAGCTCACACAGAAATATGAGTTCCAGTTCTGAGGAGGACTTATTATTTGCGGTTGCGATATTTGCAAATGAGGAAGAAGAAAAACGCGAAAGAAAAGTTTGGGTCCACAACATTTATGAGAAAAGGGAAACGTACGGAGAGTTTCACCATTGATTTTCTGATCTACTAAAGGACCGAAGTAAATTTTCCCACTGCTTTCGTATGTCCCAAGAAAAATTATATGAACTATTGAACCTAGTTAAGCCGTGTGTACCGAGTTCGATAGCTGCAGTCGCTTAAGTGCGGCCAATATCTAGTGTTCGGGAGATAGTAGGTTCGAACCCCACTGTCGGCAGCCCTGAAAATGGTTTTCCGTGGTTTCCTATTTTCACACCAGGCAAATGCTGGGGCTGTACCGTAATTAAGGCCACGGCCGCTTCCTTCCCACTCCTAGTCCTTTCCTCTCCCATCGTCGCCATAAGACCTATCTGTGTCGGTGCGACGTGAAGCAACTAGCAAATAAAAAAGCCGTGTGTAGAGAGAGCGAGAAAATAATATCACCTTTCGCCAAGAAAGGCGTACAGTGCACATTACCACTAACCGCGTGAAGGTACGAGCGTGCTGGCACTAGTCGAGGACTCACGAAGACTGCCGAAACGCCACGAAACCACATTCTTTCCGTTATTCCTTCCTTCTACCCTCGCCCATACAAGCGCGCCGAAACGAAAATGTTCCGTTCCAGAAACCTGGGGGCTTCTGGTGCGGAAATTCCACAAGCTTGTTCCGCGCGGCGCGGCGCGGCTCCCTGCAGTGGGCGTTAAGCCATTCCATTTCACAAGAAGCAGACCACGGAAATTTCTTCTCGGCTGCGCTGCGCGGCGCGGCGCGGTGTAGTGGGCGATTACCTTAACCCTGTGACCGTGCCAGCTTTTGGCTTTCTCCTCCCTGCTCTCTCTCATGGACACTTGTTTTGTCCTTTCAAAGTTAGTCCGTAAATTATTGTTTAGCTGTTAAGTGTTACACTGTGATTTACTGTTTCGTCTTTGAGCTGCATGAGTATTCTCCGTTTTTTAAGATCATGTTCAGCGCGAATTTTACATTTTGAGTGTAATGTTCGGGTCTTCAGTACGTAGACTTGTTTGAAACAGCTTTCCGTACCTACTATACTCGCATCCTAAAAGAGCTTTTCATCGAGTCTGATGTCCGGCTTCATGACTAAATGGTTAGCGTGCAGACCTTTGGTCCAGGGGGTCCTAGGTTCGATTCCCGGCCGGGTCGGAGATTTTAACCTTCATTGGTTAATTCCGATTGCTCGGGACCTGGGTTTATGTGCCGTCTTCATCATTAGAATTCATGATAGATAGAGCCCCATCCTCAGAGACACGCAGGTCACCAAAACGGCGGCAAATCGAAAGACCTGCACCAGGCCTCTTCGGAGGCCATTTTAAATCTAGTTTGTTTGATTGATTGATTGATTGATTGATTGATTGATTGATTGATTGATTGATTGATTGTCCGGCTCCATGGCTGAATGGTTATCGCGCTGGCCTTTGGTCACAGGGGTCCCGAGTTCGATTCACGGCAGGGTCGGGAATTTTAACCATCATTGGTTAATTTCGCTGGCATGGAGGCTGGGTGTATGTGTCGTCTCCATCATCATTTCATCCCCATCCCAACGCGCAGATCGCGTCAAATCAAAAGACCTGTACCTGGCGAGCCGAACTTGTCCTCGGAAACTCTCGGCACTAAATGCCATACGCCATTTCATTTCATTGATTGATTGATTGATTGATTTGATCGTGTGTTGTACGGTTCATAATGAAACAGAGTAAACTTAGTTAATTCTTCAAAACAAGTTATTCTATAAACACAACGACGTCTAATCAGACCGAGTGCGAAGTCTACTGCTGGAGATGCAAATAATACCGAAACTTGGCGCTTTGGTGAGCTGAAGATACATTGGGAGATGTCATGCATCTGGCAATAAATGGATCACCCTTATAAGAATTCGCCGGTCCCGTGGTGTAGGGAAAGCGTGCCTGCCTCTTATACGGAGATCCCGGTTTCAATTCCCGGCCAGGTCAGAGACTTTTACCTGCATCTGAGAGCTGGTTCGAGTTCCACTCAGCCTACGTGATTAGAATTGACGAGCTATCTGACGGCGAGACAGCGGCCCCGGTCTAGAATGAAGGAAAGCCTAGAACAAAGTCCGACGAAATCTCAACGCCGTTTATCTGTGCAAGTAGGAATTAGAGAGATCGTCGTGTGAAAACATCAGAAAGAGGACCTGCAGCTGTATTCTTACAAATTTACTGTTACAGATGCGTTAAAGCCTCGAGACGAACTTTCGCATGTTGGTTTCTGAGTGAAGTTTTGTCAGGGATTTTGGATGCTCAGTATTTAATTTCTTCAGATGAGGCCATTTCCAACATCGTTTGTGATGTTCATTAACAAGGGTCAATGTCCGACTCGTTGGCTGAATGGTCAACGTACTGGCCTTCGGTTCAGAGGGTCCCGGGTTCGATTCCCGGCCGGGTCGGGGATTTTAACCTTCATTGGTTAATTCCAATGGCCCGGGAGCTGGGTGTCTGTGCTGTCCCCAACATCCCTGCAATTCACATAACACCATCATCCACCACAATAACACGCAGTTACCTACACATGGCAGATGCCACCCACCCTCATCGGAATGTCTGCCTTACAAGGGCTGCACTCGGCTAGAAATAGCCACACGAAATTATTATACAACGGTCAATTCTGCGTTAGCCTTCCTATTGTAAATATTTACCGGGCCTGTTTTACTTTGCCCACTCGGTACCAAGTAAAGCTGAATCTGATGCATGCAATATTTATAGTACCGTAGTCTTAATATATCCAATGCGTTCACATTTGAGCTGCTGTCATCAGTGTGTGCTGGCACACTATTGTATACATCAAAGTACTTCAATATTCAAAAATAAATTTTCCGGATGGATAACTCAAGCGCTGAAGGGAAAAATATTCAGGGTCATATGCACTCTGACCATTTTTCCGATGGTTTCCCATTTTCACACCAGTCAAATCTGGGACTGTACCTTATTTAAGGCCACGGCCACTTCCTTTCCACTTTTAGGCCATTCCTGTTCCATCGTCGCCATAACACCTATCTGTGTCCGTGCGACATAAAGCAAATTGCATTTTTCCGAACCATAGCGCACAAGAATATACATTTCAGCGCATGAACAAGAGGCAATTTGACCCTGATACGTTAACTGCTGCATGTTTTCTAGAGATTTAGGCAATGACTATTTATTTATTTATTTATTTATTTATTTATTTATTTATTAAATGCTCTACTATTTTGATGCAGTTCATTAAATTGCCACTGAGGAACTTGTGGTCTTCTTTTAATAAGTAAAATGGAAAATAATATAGAATACACTATGTAGAATAATGTTAAAAGAAAATGAAAATCCACAGCCTGTTTCCAGTCATTCGACCGGGTCAGGAATGGAATGAATGAAGCCCCCATCTAGCGGCAAGGATAGAATTGTGCCGGCTGCCGAAGCCTGTCGCACTCCTCTGGGGTAATGATTAATGAATGACAGATGAAATGAAATGATATTGGGGAGTGTTGCTGGAATGAATGATGACAGGGAAAACAGGAGTACCCGGAGAAAAACCTGCCCCGGCTCCGCTTTGTCCAGCACAAATCTCACATGGAGTGATCGGGATTTGAACCAAGGAACCCAACGGTAAGAGGCGGCGCGCTGCCACCTGACCCACGGAGGCCAGAATAATGTTAAATACTGAAATGATGTTTTTGAAGTACGATCCATTTCAGTCAGTATATTCTCCACTAGCTACCGTACCTGTCTTCGAAAGGTCGGCAGTATAGGCTAATTCCAATTCACAAATAGATCTTGTCAATGTATCCCCAAAGGTTGGATTTGACCCGTAGATCAAGAGCTTGCTCGTTGCGCTACACATTCGTTGGCGTGAAGTGCCACGTGCTGCCCTTCTGGGGCACTTTCGAAATATTCAAATGCAATACTCTTGGTATTGCGAGGGGAGTTATGCCTTGTAATGGAGAAATACAGCTTACAATTTGAGCCGGTGAAATTTCTCGCCATGGCCGGCAAGAGTATTGATAGTGGTCAAATCGGCGAAGATCCGTAGGCAAGGTCTCCTTGTCAAATAAAATCAATCCTAGCCTTTTCTTAAATGATTGCAAAGAAATTGGATATTTATTGAATATCTTCCTTGGTAAATTATTACAATCCCTAACTCTCCTTCCTATAAATGAATATTTGCCCCACTTTGTCCTCTTGAATTCCAACTTTTTCTTCATTCTGTGATCCTTTCTACTTTTAAAAACACCAGTCAAACATATTCGTCTGCAAATGTCATTCCACGCCATCTCGCCACTTACAGCTCGGAATATGCCACTTAGTCGAGCAACTCGTCTCCTATCTCCCAATTCTTCCCAGGCCAAACTCTTTGCAACATTTTTGTAACCCTAATCTTTTGTCGGAAATCTCCCAGAACAAATCGAGCTGCTTTTCTTCGGATCCTCGTGAGGGTCCCATGCACTGGAACCATACTCTAGTTGGGGTCTTACCAGAGACTTATATGCCCTTTCCTTTACATCCTTACTAAATACCCTCACATCATGTGCAGAGATCTGTACGCTTTATTTACAATCCCATTATTGTGATTATCCCAATGAAGATCTTCCCTTATATTAACACCTATGTACTTACAACGATCCCCAAAAGGAAATTTCACCCCATCAACGCAGTAATTAAAACTGAGAGGACTTTTTTCTATTTGTGAAACTCACAACCTGACTTTTAACCCCGTTTGACATCATATCATTGCCTACTGTCCATCTCACAACCTTATCGAGGTCATTTTGCAGTTGCTCACAACCGTGTACCCTGTTTATCACTCTATACAGAATAATATCATCCGCAAAAAGCCTTACTCTGATTCAACTTCTTTACTCATATTATTTATATACCGTACATAAGAAATCGTCCGCCTCTGTGGTGTAGTGGTTAGCGTGATTAGCTGACACCCCCCCCCCCGGAGGTCCGGGTTCGATTCCCGGCTCTTCCACGAAATTTGAAAAGTGGTACGAGGGCTGGAACGGGGTCCACTCAGCCTCGGGAGGTAAACTGAGTAGAGGTGGGTTCGATTCCCACCTCAGCCATCCTGGAAGTGGTTCTCCGTGGTTTCCCACTTCTCCTCCAGGCAGATGCCGGGATGGTACCTAACTTAAGGCCACGGCCGCTTCCTTCCCTCTTCCTTGTCTGTCCCATCCAATCGTCCCATCCCTCCACAAGGCCCCTGTTCAGCATAGCAGGTGAGGCCGCCTGGGCGAGGTACTGGTCATTATCCCCAGTTGTATCCCAGACCCAAAGTCTGAATCTCCAGGACACTGCCCTTGAGGCGGTAGAGGTGGGATCCCTCGCTGAGTCCGAGGGAATAACCGACCCTGGAGGGTAAACATTACGAACGAACGAACATAAGAAATCATAAAGGTCCAATAATACTGCCTTGAGGAATTCCCCTTTTAATTATTACAGGGCCAGATAGAGCTTCGCCTACTGTCATTCTCTGAGTTCTCTTTTCTAGAAATATAGCAACCCCATTCAATCACTCCTTTGTCTAGTCCAACTTCACACATTGTTGCCAGTAATCTGTCATGATCTACCCCGTCAAATGCCTTAGATTGGTCAATCGCGATACAGACCATTTGACCTCCCGAATCCAAGATGTCTGCAATATCTCGCTGGAATCCTACAAGCTGAGCTTCAGTGGAATAACCTTTCCTAAACCCGAACTGCCTTCTATTGAACCAGTTATTAATTTCGCAAACAAGTCTAATATAATCAGAAAGAATATTTTCCCAAAGCTTATGTGCAATACTTGTCAAACTGACTGGCCTGTAATTTTTCAGCTTTATGTCTATCGCCCTCTCCTTTATACACAGGGGCTTCTATAGCAACTCTCCATTCATTTGGTATAGCTCCTTCATGCAAACAATAATGAAATAAGTACTTCAGATATGGTACTATATTCCAACCCATTGTATTTAGTATATCCCCAGAAATCCTATCAATTCCAGCCGCTTTTGTAGTTTTCAAATTTTGTATCTTATTGTAAATGTCGTTGGTATCACAGGTAAATTTTAATTCGTGTTTAGTATTTGTCACCTCCTCTATCTGGAAATTATCCTTGTAACCAACAATCTGTGCATACTGCTGAGTGAATACTTCTGCCTTTTGTAGATCCTCGCATAAACATTCCCCTTGTTTATTAACGATTCCCGGAATATCCTTCTCGGAACTTGTTTCTGCCTTTAAGTACCTATACAAACTCTTCCATTCTTCACTAAAATGTGTATGACTGCCAATTATGCTTGCCATCATGTTATCCTTAACTGACTTCTTTGCTAGATTCAATTTCCTAGTAAGTTCCTTCAATTTCCCTTTACTTCCACAGGCTATATTTCTTTCCAATATCCACCTCCTTCTTAATCTATTTATTTCTGTGTTATAATATAGTGGGTCTTTATCATTCCTTTCCACCTTTAAGGGTATAAACCTGTTTTCACATTTCTCAACAACTGCTTTAAACCCATGCCAGATCATGTTCACATTTCTATTTATCGTTTTCTACCGATCATTTTAAAAACTCCCTCAAGCCTGTTTTATCAGCCACATGGTACTGCCCAATAGTCCTACTTTTAAAACCTTCCTTTCTATCACATTTATTTTTAATTACGACAAAAACAGCTTCGTGATAACTATTACCATCTGTTACTTCGGTTTCTCTATAGAGCTCATCTGGTTTTACCAGCATCACGTCCAGTATATTCTTCCCTCTAGTTGGTTCCATCACTTTCCGAATCAGCTGTCCTTCCCATATTAACTTATTTGCCATTTCTGGTCATACTTTGTCGTTCGCATTACCTGCCCAATTGACATTTAGTAAATTGAGATCATCCGCTACAATCACGTTCCTTTCCATATCGTTTCCCACGTAGCTGACTACCTTAAGAAAACGATTCCGAATCGGCGTCAGCGTTCCTCTTTACCGGCCTGTACACACCAAAGACTTCAAGTTGCATATTATCTTCAGAAATGAGCCTTACACCTAGAATTTCATGTTTGTCTTCTTTAACTTTTCCGTAGCTTACAAATTCTTCTTTCACCACAATGAACTCTTTCCTTCCTACTATTCCTAAGCTATCTCTACGATACACACTCCAGTTCCGTGAGAACATTTCTGCATCCATTTTGTCATTAACATATCGTCATATCTGGTAAGTATATATCTGTTAAATGACTTAATTCTATTCCTTTCTTTTCAATACTTCTTCAGTTTAACACTAACATTTTTATGTCATCATTACTTGACTTCCAGATCCCTGTACCCTTATCACCGCTCCTTATACCACCCCGTTTCCCTGAATGTACCTCTTTATAACCCTTCTAAACAAATGTCCTAACTTATACGTACCACTGCGGTTTAAGTGAAGGCCATCTGAGCGCAGAACCCTATCTCCTACCCACCCATTAGGGTCTAGAATTCTCACTCCCAGTTTCCCCACATACCCACTCCATAGTCTCATTTTAATCTCCAATCACCTTCGAGGCTGTATCCGTCTTACACAGTATTCCGCTGATAATAATCTCCGCTTCCTTAAACTTCACCCGTGCTGCATATACCAGATCCCACACATCCCCAACTATGGTGGTAATAATACCTGCTTGCCTTACGTTGTTGGTACCAATGTGAAACACTACCACCATCGCCTTTCCATCCTCCTTCTCTTCTTTCTTCCTCAACATCTGCTTTAACCTACTGTAACTCCTGGATAACTCTCTACCCTGGTTCCCTTTCCTTCACACACTTTCCCTACATGTCTAGCAATGGAATCGCCCATGACGTCAATCTTCTCATCGGAATACGCCGAGGCTAAATCAAACTAAAGTAAAATAACCACTTCAGTTTGCTTGTCGGAATGTACTAATTCCAAATCGAAAGTCGGGGTTAAAAAGGAATGCAATCGTATGAAATAATCGTTCAAATGAAAATGTCAAAGATTCTCTTTTTTTTAAATTGCTTCACGTCACACCGACAAAGATAAGTCTTATGGCGACGATGTGATAGGAAAGGCCTAGGAGAGGAAAGGAATCGACCATGGCCTTAATTAAGGAACAGCCCCAGCATTTGTCTGGTGTAAAAATAGGAAACCACTGAAAAACACCCTGATGGGTGCCGAAAGTGGGGTTCGAACCTACAATCTCCCAAATGAAATCTCACAGCTACGCGCCCCTAACAGCATGGCCAACTCGCTCGGTCATTGTCTTCTTATTCCGAACAAGACCAATATACAGTCATCTTTCTAATTCTAACGTTGATTATATAAATGTAAACGAAGAAGTTCGCTTCTAAAAACTTTCACAGAACACCAAGGTTTTCAATGAAATTTCACTGTAGAGAAACAAGGCACTTACCTGGCATGGAAAGAGTGCTGCAGTGTTCATGCACTTGTTTTAGGAACATGTTGTATAAATGGTTCATCTGAAACAAGACAAAGCAACAATTAACTTCAGGGGTAATTTGTGTAGCAATAAAGTGTATACAGGTTATTGGAAATGAGCCTTCCTTCTAATGGTATACGGTATAGAAAATTGAATTTGACACAGCGTAACAGTAATGATTGTAATGTCCCAAGTCCTATACAGCAAACTGAATTAACAATATTGCTACAATTTAACAGAAACCTTCGGAAATTGACGTGAGAATTGTGTATCATTGCCGAAGCGTTACAATGCTTGGCGTTACCTGGACGGTACTCGATGGAAAATGAATAGAATCAACAAGTGATATGAAACTGGATAACCGACCAAGGAGAGTAAGTTATGTCGTAACACTATCATGGCAAAATTATTGAAGAAACCTAATTTTGGACCAAATTTATGTTTCTATTACGTACATCAATGGCTGTTTTAATTTCTTTTTGGATTTAACTGTGCTAACCACTTCATTTCTACATAACTACAACATTCGACATATTCTAATCTGGGTTTCTGATAAGTTCACCAGCATACACCCCAGCGTCAGTGGGTAGGGTCTGACACATCCCACTCTGATGAGTCTAGCGTCAGACCTAAGACGAAACGCTGGTAAATAGAGCAAACGCCTGAAAAGCCTTACATCTGATCTGTTTTTGACATGCTCTATTGGTGAAAAATATCTAATTTCCTCCGTGGGAACTTAGAATTTTCCATTCGGAATTGCTAGGCGGGCAAATTTCTATTGTGGAGATTTATCTCCCGTATGCAGTTATCAGACTGTTCCTCTCATATGGGCTTCTGATAAGTTCACCTGCATACACCCCAGCGTCAGTGGGTAGGGTCTGACACATCCCACTCTGATGAGTCTAGTGTCAGACTCAAGACGAAACGCTGGTTAATAGAGCAAACGCCTGAAAAGCCTTACATCTGATCTATTCTAATCTGTTTGTCATATTCATGCCTTGATTTACTTCTACCGTTGTTACCACCTACACATAGGCTACCTCGTAAACCAATTGATGAACAAGTCCTTAGGATATCTCCTATCATTCCATCTCCTCTCCTGGTCATATTTCGACAAATCGTTCTCCTCTCACCAATTCATTCGTGATTCGATCTACTCATCTCACCTTCAGCAATCTTCTGTAACGCCACATTTCAGAAGCTTCTATTCCCTTTCTTTCTGAGCAAGTTATTGTCCATGTTTCACTTCCACACAATGCCATGCTCCACAAGAAAGTATTCAAAACATCTAATTCCTACTGTATATCGATGATTGAAATGAGAAAAATTCTTTTCTTAAGAAGTGCGTCCCTTTCTTGAGCTCGTCTGCATTTTATCTCCTTATGCCTTCTCTCATCGTTTCTGATTCTACTACGCAGATAACAATACTCATCTACTTCCCGTAAGACTTAATTTCCTGACCTAATGTATCCTCCATCACCTGACTTCCGTCTGACAACATTCGGTTACTTTTGTTTTGGAAGTATTTATTTGCTTCTTCTCCAAGGCTTTGTCCATGCCATTCAGCAGTTTTTTTAGATTTCCTGCAGACTCAGATAAAATAACAATATCATCGGCAAATCTCCGATTTTTGATGCACTCTCCTTGGATTGAGACTCCCTTTCCAAATTCCTCTTTGTTATCCTTTAGCGCCTGTTCTATATAAACTCTGAAAAGGAGAGGTAGCCCTGCCTCACTCCTTTCTGAATTGCTGCTTCTTTTTCCATAGCCCTCGATTCTTATCACTGCAGACGTATTTTTATACAAATTGTAGACGATTCTCCTTCCTCGGTATCTGAATCCCTTTCACCTTCAGAATCTCAAATATCTTGGTCCAATCAACATTATCGAATGCCCTTTTCTAGACCTACGAATGCCATGTACGTGGGCTTGTCCTGTTTAATTCGATCCCCTAAGATCCGACGTGAAGTCAGAATTTTTCAAGTGTTCCTACATTTCTTGTAAAGGCAAACCGATCTTCTCCCAACTCAGCTTCTACTTGCCTATCCATACTTCTGTAAATAATACGTGTTAAAATTTTGCAAGCGTCGATACTAAACTGGCATCATAGAAGATTTCTTCTTCTTCTTCTTCTTCTTCTTCTACTTCAAAAAGATATAATATTTACGAAGACTATTTCTTCATTGTTGAAAATGGCTTGGTACATTTAAACCCTCGCTTGGGTGCAAAAAGATTTATTTTTTGCTGATAATGTTTTATCCTATAATTTTTGAAATTATACTTTATTCCGCCTTCAAATCTGTCTTGCTTTATGGTTGCCCTATCATTCAGACTGACAGAATACTCACCTTGAATTACTATATAAAACATGATTTACATCGAGATTTCTATCATTAATGGTATGCGAGACTGCATTGTGTAATATCCACGCATGCTATTGGTGATATCACTTGTGGGTACCGCGAACCCATCCCACAACTCATTCTTTACATGACGTCGATACGACACACAGGACTATATAGAGAAAGACAAACGGTTGTTTGTCACTGAATTTCTTTCAGAACGAATCCAAAACTGTTTTGTACGTTCTTCAATGCTGCTGAATTCTTCTTCAATGGTCAAAGAAGCAATCAATCAATAAATCAATCAATCAATGATCTGCATTTAGGCCGGTCGCCCAGGTGGCAGATTCCCTAACAAGTGTTTACCTCATATTTACATTTATTTATAATTGTTTACCTCCGCTTCTTTTTCTTAAATATTTTCAACGAACTTGGAAATTTATCAACCATTTCCCTTGGTAATTTATTCCAATCTCTTACTCCTCGTCCTATAAATGAATATTTGCCCCAATCTGTCCTCTTGAATTCCAAATTTATCTTCATATTTTTATCTTTCCAACTGTTAAAAGCTCCACTGAAGCTTATTCTTCTACTTATATCATTCCACACCAACTCACCACACACAGCTCGAAACATACCGCATAGTCGAGCATCTCGTCTCCTTAATCCCAGGTCTTCCCAGCCTAAAGTTTGCAACATTTTAGTAACACTACTCCTTTGTCAAAATCACCCAGAACAGATCGTGACGCTTTCTTTTGAATTTTTTTTCCAGTTCTCGTATGTAGTAGACCTGGTGAGGGTTCCATACACTGTGTTAGATGACAGGATGATCCACTACTCCCCAATGGCAATGCCGCAGCACCTCGTGCTTGCTGTTAAATACCAAGGGAGCTATTTAGATAGGAAGAGACCGTCAGCAATGAAACTTGCTAAATGACCAATTAAGACATCAGAATATCGCTGTACACCTGCTAACCGCAGCTTGAGAAAGTGAGTGATTCGGAACAGGAATCCGGCGGTTTCCCCGTTTCTACTAATGAAAGGCTAATTTCTCTATTGTGTAGTGGTTAGCGCCGGCCCCACGGTGTAGGGGTAGTGTGCATGCCTCTTACCCGGAGGCCCGGGTTCGATTCCCGGCCAGGTCAGGGATTTTTATCTGCATCTGAGGGCTGGTTCGAGTTCCACTCAGCCTACGTGATTACAATTGAGGAGCTATCTGTCGGCGAGATGGCGGCCCTGGTCTAGAAAGCCAAGAACAACAGCCGAGAGGATTCGTCGTGCTGACCACACGACTCATCGTGATTTGCAGGCCTTCGGGATGAGCAGCGGTCTCTTGTAGGCCATGGCCCTTCGGGGCTGTTGCGCCATTGGGTTTGGTTTTTTCCTTGGTAGTGGTTAGCGTGATTAGCTGCCACCCCCGGAGGTCCGGATTCGATTCCCGGCTCTGCCACGAAATTTGAAATGTGGTACGAGGGCTGGAAGGGGATCCGCTCAGCCTGGGGAAGTCAACTGAGTGGAGGTGGTTTCGATTCCCACCTCAGCCATCCTCGAAGTGGTTTTCCGTGGTTTCCCACTTCTCCTCCAAGCAAATGCCAGGATGGTACCTAACTAAAGGCCACGGCCGCTTCCTTCACTATTGCTTGCCTGTCCCTTCCAATCTTCCCATCCCTACACAAGGCCCTGCTCAGCATAACAGGTGAAGCTGCTTGGGCGAGGTACTGGTCGTCCTTTGCAGTTGTACCCCCGACTCACAGTCTCACGCTCCAGGACACTGCCCTTGTGGCGGTAGAGGTGGGCCAAGATAGAACCAACCCCGGAGGGCAAACAGATTAAGAAAGAAAGAAAGAAAGGCCATGTTAATCGAGTGCACGTTTATACATGGTGTAACAATAAAGGTACCGCTCAACTTTCAGGACAAATTCCTCACACGTAGAAGAATAAAATATGTTATAAGGACATGGGTCCGGAAAAGCTTTATTTTCATGTTAGAACTCATTTTCTACAATTACATACTACTCGTACACCTTGGGAAACACGCAGGGACAGAACGGGTTGCCGGATATTTGCGGTCACGGACATTTGCGGTCACCGGACATTTGTGGTCACTGAGATATACTTGTGCTCACTCAAGAAATTCCCCAGCAGTCACAGGGGATTTGCGGTCACCGCAGCAAGGGGTGGGGCTTATTAGCTTAATCTCGTGTTATCCCCACTAATCTGCCTGGGCTTCTGTTCTCTCCTTCTAGATCAACATTCTTCTCTCGCGCGCATTATTAGAAAGTGAAAATAAGGTTGAAGCTTCCGCAGGCAGGATCTCCTGCTGCGCCATAAGGAAGAGCAAATTGTGAACAGACTTGTAATTAGTAAGTGTGGCCATTTATAACTGGTTAGAATTGTGTGTGTTTAAATATGTGTGTGTGCATTCATTAGGTCATCTTGAAATAAATTAGGGTTATGAAACATACGGGAGTGTTTTATTCATAACAGTTGTTTAGTAGGACCAGGGGCTGCATGTGGTGAGATAAGTGAAATCCATAAAATAAAATAATTTTGCACCGGTGCGTGATAAAAAGCCGGACCCGCGGTGTAGGGGTAGCGTGCCTTCCTCTAACCCGGAGGCCCCGGGTTCGATTCTCGGCCAGGTCAGGGACTTTTACCCGGATCTGAGGGCTGGTGCGAGGTCCACTCAGCCTGCGTGATTGCAATCAAGGAGCTATCTGATGGTGATATGGCGGCCCCGGTCTAGAAAGCCAAGAATAACGGCCGAGAAGATTCGTCGTGCTGACTACATGATACCTTGTAATCTGCAGGCCTTCGGGATGAACAGCGGTCGCTTGGTAGGCCATGGCCCCTCGGGACTGTTGCGCCATGGGGTTTGGTTTTTTGGTGCGCGATAAAAGAAAGCATGACGAAGCTTTTGAAGTATCTCCTGAACCTGCAAATAGTGACTCAAATGAATGTGAAGAAAAGATCGCAAGTATCGGTAGTTTTACTGCATTTTACCATGATGGGTCCGATTGTTGGGGATTTACTGAGAACAATTACTTTTCTTTTAGAGAAACGAGTGGCTTTTTTGCGAAAGATAAAATGCTAAGTTGTAAGATGTGCCAAGATGTCACAAAGTTAGAACCACAAAACAGGGGGGAGTGAACATTTCTTTTAGAGTGGGCCAGTGGTAAAATCAGTACCTTTGGAGAAGGTCGTAAAAAGCAATTAATGTCTTTCAGGTAAGCGATATAGGACCATAAGGAAAGTGAATACGGCCACCCTCTTAGAAGGTTACGCCCTCTCTCAGGCCAAAGAGACTTGAAACGGTGGTTTGAAGTGCGGAGAAGGTGAGGGGGTTGGTGTCCGTGGCCTATAAAACGATCTGTCCCGGCGTTCGCCTTACTGCAGGAGAATGGAAAACCACGGAAATCCATTCTCGGGGCAGCCGAATCGCATGTGTGAGATTCGATACATTGAACGAAATCCAGAATGACTCATGTTTACCGGGCGAGTTGGCCGTGCAGTTAGAGGCGCGCGGCTGTGAGCTTGCATCCGGGAGATAGTGGGATCGAATCCCACTCTCGGCAGCCCTGAAAATGATTTTCCGTGGTTTCCAATTTTCACACCAGGCAAATGCTGGGGCTGTACCTTAATTAAGGCCACGGCCGCTTCCTTCCAGCTCCTAGGCCTTTCCTATTCCATCGTCGCCATAAGACCTATCTGTGTCGGTGCGACGTAAAACCACTAGCCAAAGAAATCTTATGTTTCACTGAGAAGCAAGATTAAAAATAAAATAAAAAAGAGAAGGAAGGTTATTAGGAGGGGGGGGGGAATAAAACAGTGAATTGACCACGTCGGTTTCCGTCAAATTATGTAAGGGTTTGGCAGTTTACTAGACGATCTCAGAGTGTCGTGATTCTTTTTTTTACCACATGGTATTTTTGCCATAACATGCGACAAAAATGTTAACCTCTCCAACCAACTACTAGTTTTGCTAGTTGGTTAGGTAGGGAGGGGTAAATATGAGACACACAGAAGATGGGGCAAATAAAAGACAAGCTTATTATGAGCACCATTTACTAGGAGAAAAAAAATGTATTTGATTCACAGCATTCTTTAAGATGCACAGAAGCATATCTTACAGTGAAAACATATAAAATAGATTTGCATCGAATTAAATTTTGTATGCATGAAAATTATGGCAGGAAAACTTTCAAATATGCTTTCCAAACTTCTCCTGTTATTTTGTATTTGCATAGTTGGCTGCTCTGTTTTCATCTTTGGAGTGCTACCAAATTGATGGTGAAAATGCTGTTGCCAGATTTCCCATTCAGTTTTAAAAGTAAATAATCAAGAGGGGGAAGGAAAAAAAATCAGTTCAGGTAAGAGTCAGTGCAGATATTCAGAATTAGACTAGGCCTATGTGAAACTACTGAAGAGCAATATTGTTTTCTACGGCCTGTTGATGAAAATTTTCAGCCTGTTTCCAGCCATTCGATCGGGTCAGGAATGGAATGAGGATAGGAATCGTGCCGGCTGCCGAAGACCGTCGCACTCCTCTGGGGCGATGATTAACGAATGACCGAGAAATGAAGTGATATTGGAGAGTGTTACTGGAATGAAAGATGACAGGGAAAACCGGAGTACCCGGAGAAAAACCTGTCCCACCTCCGCTTTGTCCAGTACAAATCTCACATGGTAAGGTAAGGGTTGTTCTGCCCGAAGGCAGGTCCGAACCTCCGCAGAAGTGTTCCTGAGCCGGAGTTTTACGTGCGGTAGGGTGGCCAGTTCCTTTCCGCTCCTCCATTCCCTTACCCCCCCCCCACCAACAGCGCGTGGCAACCCATCCAACTCCTGACCACGCCCAATGTTGCTTAACTTCGGAGATCTCACGGGATCCGGTGTTTCAACACGGCTACGGCCGTTGGCTCTCACATGGAGTGACCGAGATTTGAACCACGGAACCCAGCGGTGAGAGGCAGGCGCGCTGCAGCCTGAGCCACGGAGGGCCTCACAGCCTGTTGAAAAATAATGTTTGCAGGTTATCTACAATGTTTGTTTTCAGTATTTTCTTGAACTGTTAACTGCTATAAATTAGTGCCTGAACCACATTGCCAATTATTTACTTCTTGTAAAATTAGATTTTTGTTGGAGAAAATTTTAATATTTTCAGCACATTATACTAAAAGAAACATGCTGTGTCTCATTTTTGCACTCCTATTGCTCCAGCCTTTTTTTGTATCGAGATATAATGCTGTCTTATTTGCCCCACGCTGTCTTCTTTTTACCCCAATTGTCGGGTAAAAATAAGATAGAGTTTTATTGTTTTTAAGAGAGAAGTATATACACTGGAGCAAAATTGCCTTTAAAATTGAATTCAGCATGCCATTTAACATCATGTTAATCACTTACAATAATTTAAATATATTTCTTTGTATTCCAAAAATGAAAGTTTTGATTTTGTCTCATATTTACCCCTCCCTACCCTCCCATTCCCGAGTCTGAAAAAAGTGGGGGGACATATTTTTGAAGAAATTCAACCGGGTCTACGTTACCCATACATCTTTAGTGGTAGGAACTGCATAGTTTACCAGAGTTCCCACGTTAGGGATTGACTTTACAAATCCCGGCTTCAGCACATCCGTTCTCTGAGGTAAAAAATTGTCTCCGATATATTTCATATGTATACCTCAGAATTTAAGGCATGAAGAAATAATTTTAGACACCTATAATAGGCTGTTATAATACTAAATTAGGCACTGACAATTACAAATAGCCTTTAAAAAAATCATGATAAAATATAATATTTAAAGCAAGCTTCATGGTTTTATTAATATTGATATGTTCTTTAATCTTTTCACAAATAATGTTGGTGTATGTGGTCCTAAACAAATTGGGGAGAGACATTGTAAGAATAAATGCCACATAGGAAGTACAAAATAAAAGCAGATGAGGCAAATCCAGTTTCTTAGACCCCTAGATCACAGCTCAGAAACGGAAATGCAATCGATTTGTTTAAGAAGCGGTACAGGTCGTTCACATTTGTGACCGTTAGAAGGAAATGCGTTCATTACTAAACTAGCCTAGCCTCAAGTAGCTGTTTTCAAGTCGACCTTGATTACGTTAACCACAAGCTGGAGGTGACGGTGAGTAGAGAGGATGATTGAGAGATGGAAACGACGACAGGACATAATTACACAGAGTGGTTCACTATCCCCTGTAAATTTAGTTGTATGCAACCTGTAGTTTATAGCCAACCTAAAATATCGATCCTGTTCCCATACACGACTAGTACAACGATATGTTTGGGTTCAGGCTCGACAGTACAACCGGAATCGTTAGTGCCAATGGAAATTCGGTTATAGAAACTCTAATGAATGCATGGCACGATCACAGATGTGAATAACACTTAATTTAAGACAGGAAGCGTACAATAAGCTTACGAATAAATACCGTATATACTGCGAATATCCTACAGAGTGCTATGGCTCTCACTAGCTAAGACGGCAAAAGCGCGCACCATTAAGATAACGAAACCAGGGCAAGCAGAAACAGGTTACAGTACAGATATGGTACAAACACGTTCCTACCCATTTCCAAAGAACTGGCTTTTATTTGTCTATGAAGAGGTCCATTTATATAGAATTTTAACGTTACGCCGTTATAGTGAAATCGTGATTCATCCGAAAAGAGGACTATTGATAACGAAAACATCATTGGCCACTTTGTGTAAGGGTCATTGCCAAAATGTTCTCGGAGTATCGAAGTCATAACGTGGAGCTCTTGTTGCGATTGTTGATGGTACGGGGGAATTTATTGTTATGTAATACATAAAGTGTTGACTCGCTGATGTTAATCTGTTGTACAAGTGTACTAATATGTGGGACATTCCAAACGACGTCTAAATCTCTTCATTTTGACGTGACATTTTCGAAAAGAAAATGAATTATATATTATTCGGAATAATCCTATCACCAATTCCTATGAACTCCTATGGCTTAAAATCAAGCTCGTTCGACTGCTTTTGTTACGTTTCTATAGATATAATGCGTACATTATTGAAGTTTAAATAAACTGCCGTTCTAAAATTGTCACTCTTGTCCCACTAACCGCTTCGTGTCGTCAGTTCGGAGTAAAACGTCCTTCCACATTTTTTGGCTGCTGGAATACAATAGAGTAAGGGGTTGATTTCCTTACCCTTCAGCAAACAAACAAATAGTAAATAGCCTCACCAGTTCTGGATGAGGTACTTTCTTTCATCAATAATCTGGGGTTAATGTACTGTATGCTTAAACTTAACTGTATTCAATGTTTTTATACAACTTGAAAAGCTCAAAACACTTGGTTTGTGCGGCCGAGGCAAGCGACTATCATTTCTCAACTGAAATCCTATTGTGGGATCCTTAATTGCACTTCGCCTGGTATTGTTACAGTATGCTATCATGTCAATTCTCCGAGTTGATCCATTCACAGCAAGACACGATATTTCCTCATTCGCTATCCAGCTCTTCTTCCTCAGGGTGTCAGCTATCTTTGATCTTAAAATACCTTTATGATGCTAGGAACTCACTTCACCTATAATTATGATTTTTGGGACTCAGTTTACCTATGATTTTTGGGACTCAGTTTACCTATGATTTTTGGGACTCAGTTGTAACAAATTGATGACTACAGATAAATAATAAATAAAATCATGAATAAAAATATATAAATAAAATTACTCAAAAACTTAATAAAATTAATAAGCATAATTAACCGAAATGTCCGTAGTATGGGCGCCAGAGTTCACCAGAATGGATCCCTCGAATTTAGATAAGAGCGTGATAAACTTTATATCCCAGGGCGTGTACATAATGCTGCGTACTGGTACATCTGCTGCAGGCCTTACCTAACCTCCTGAAAACGACTAATTAGGTAGGAACTGCACCTAGGTTTATCAATAACACTGATTCTAAAATAGCTAACTATATTCTGAACAAATTCCGTGCATGAGCACCTCATCAACATACAACATTAGACATATAATACACACATAAAATATTGCTGGAAGACTCCATATTTACAACAACAACAACAATAATAATGAAAATCGTGGGAAAACGAAAGCGAGAACTAAACTACCATTTGTAGATGGTCCGATGAACAATGTACATGTATGAAGATAAATACCCTTCACTGTCTCTATATCAATTCGACTTACCGATTCTCATAATCGGCAGTTATCACTTCACACAGATACTGTACCTTGTACTACTGTGTTCACATATTTTAACACTTGTAAAGATATATACACACGTCTGTCGATCCTCAACATATAAATTTATGGAAAGTCTGAGATAGCTTTCACCAACATATAATGCTAGGCCGCCACAAGTGCTACAATACTTAATGCGCAAGCACTCTCCACAAACATAACACGACTACGCTCCACGAACGTTTGAAGTCCAGTCCCTTGCAGCCATGTCAATCCAGTACCGTGTCTCAGCACCACTTCCTTCCCGTACAGTGCCTCAGTTGTAGTTGTAGTTATCTTCCTTCTCGTTCCTTTACAATCACCTCTACAATCACCCTTACACTGTCTCTTAATGTCACTTACGATGTCCTATACAATCATCTCTACAATGTCTCTTACAATCTCCTATACGATCCTCTGGTTGCCGCCGTATCATCAACCTTTATAGACATCAACATCCCCCTCCTCTCAGATGATACGTCTGGATTGGTGCTTGCCAGCCAATCATGGGTGGTCCTCTTCTCAAGCCCAAGCCCTGAACTACTTCTTCCTCCCAAGACAATAACAAACTCTGGGGAGTTTTCATGAATCACCAAACTTTCCTGGTACAACAACAAGCTTATCTCATCAGGCTGGGATATATACATGAGTAAATGGAATTTCCTGACACAAGTACATCACAACAGACACTGGGGTAGCCAGATGACTCATTCAAATTACAAGAGTTATTAAAGCAAGGTTTTCCCACTCGTGCAAAACAAATTACTCATACCTACATATGTGGATATCTTCCAGCTTACCAATATAAATGTCAAAATATACAAATGAAATAATAATAATAATAATAATAATAATACAAATCGAATACTGACAATAATATCTCTAACTTCTACATATAATTCGGGGGTGTGATATATGTACTATCACATAACGCCCCCTTGGTGAATCGATGATATCACATATTATGATTCACCATCAAACAGAACTTCATAAATTATATAACTGAACTCTTAATTTACTGTAATAATGATATATACATTGCGTCTACTGCATTGTATTCGCACACACGAACTACAATTTGTCCAAACAATAATAATAATAATAATATGGCTATATACACACAACTCTGATTGTTTCACATACCATTGAACACAATCCCTTCTTACTACAGTACACTTAACTCAAAATTGATAATATATACATCCAAGGTGCAGATCCTATCTCTTATATCTGCGAAGGCTATAGATATTAAATGTCCCAAGGACCTTATTTTCAGCGGTTAGGAGCCTATAAGCACACTTGCCTATTCTACTGTCCACAGTATACGGACCCTGATATAAATGAAAAAAACTATACATAAGCTTAACATTGGCATCGATAGACGAGGAATGCGTACCGCAATAAAACTAACTACTTCTAGAATACACTCTATCTCACACACAAAGATTCGTACCATCCAGTCACACAAGAATCATACAAACTTTCATTCGGAACATTCATAACCAAGAAATCCCTCTTTCTGAAATGCGCGGGAATCTCACTACGTTTACTCTTCCACAAACTCATAATTAATGCAAGCAAACAGATCACATACTTTTTCACACATTCCACATCGAAATCATACAACACGTCATTCAAATCATTCACACAAGTCTCAGCCTTAAATAAAACATTACACACTCGCTTGAAAAGACTTTCTTTCATCTCACGCACACTTCCATTCTCACACACGCTCACACTATTACTGAAATTCTTACCATAATACACTTTGAAATTGCTGTCATTACTACTTAATGACCCAACAATCAAGTCATCTTCACCACCTTCCATATCAGCTTCTACTTGCACCACCTTCATGCCAACAACACTGCTACTTTCGACTCTCTTATCAGAAGTTTCATTAATCTCAAAGTCACCATTTTCACACATAATGGACCTAACTTTACTCTCCTCACGTACACTTAAATCAACAAAAACATCCTCATGATGTATACTCCGTAAACACTCTTCACTCACAAAACAACCTTCATCAACTTCACAAAAAATTTCACTTACAATTTCAGAAACTTCTGTAAGATTATCGATCGCAACATCGCTATTACCATCACCACTAGTACAAAGTAAGTCATCCGACACATCTTTCTTACCTTCATCACGCCCCCTATACACAAAATCTCCCTGATCACAAAACACATGGTCATACAATGATTCCTCTTTCACGTCTACCTCGTAACTTACCTGTTTCATCGCGTGAATAGGAATTTCGGTATCGGACTGCCTATCTGACCCAACTAAGAAGTCCGATTCCGGTTTAAATTACTTGACGTGGACTGTTCACTATTATCATGTCTCGGCACTTGATCTGGAGGTCTTTGATCCGTACGCCCCCTACTTTCTGATTCCCCTTGATTAGGTCTTCTGCCATAATATTCCTGGTGATTACCTCCCTGATTAGACTGTCTGTTTCCCCTTCCGGAATTACCACCCTGATTCCCTTGCCTAGAATGACTGAAATTCTGATAATTCCTATCTCCCCCTAGCTGATTACCTTGTCTCCCATTATCCCCGTAATTCCTACCTTCACTTTGCCTGGTCCTCCCCTGCCCTTCCAAAGCATCAAACCTCTCTAACAGCTGCTCTAATTCTTTAATCGTAACAATATTCTGCATACATGCAGCTAATCCGACCTTCTCAGGAAAATGCCTCAACATCTGGCGGACTGTATCTCTTTCCGATGCTAGACCTTCAATATTCTGGCTGATCAGAACATGCGCCAAGAAATACTCCGTCATAGATACACCTTCCTGAGGTCTATATTTGCCAAATAGCACGCGATCTCTTTCCCTTCCCTGAATAGCATCACTCCAAAATTTAGAACTAAATTTCTCCCTAAATTCCTCCAAACTCGAAATACCCTGTCTATAAACTTGAAACCAAGATCTCGCTTCTCCAACAAATGCAACATCCAACATCTCATCAACCATACTCCAATCAATCAAACCATCGTCAAGATTCTTAGAAAACCGTTTCTCCACCGTTTTCAAGAATTCCATCGGATTAAACTGCCGACCATTAAACTTGGGTAATTCAGAGTCCTTCGTACAAGATACGTACCTATTACATATGCTGCTACCTACTTGGATTTGACTGATCTCCTGCCTTAACTTTACATGACATGCTTTAATTCCTTCTTCAACTACCATTTTGGCATTTCCTTCTACTGACTTGAGGTCTTTCTCCAATTTCTCAGTTTTTTCATCTATTCGCTTCACTAAAACATTCTGGCTGGTTTTAATTCTATCTATTTCTTCGACTTTATCTTCCACTATTTTTATTCTCTTGTCGCATTCCTTGCTGTTTTCAACAAATTCCTTCCTAACTACATTAAATCGGCATTCGATTTTCTCGGTCAGTTCCAAGCGTTGAGTTTCTACCTTATTATTGACTTCCTGAATTTCCCTGCTTTGATGGTCAAACTTCTGGTTCAATTCATCTATTCTACCATTCACAGCACTACTTAAACTATCAATTTTACTAGACAATTCAACACTCACTAAATTTAACTCCTTACTTTGATTCTCAATCTTACTGGACAATTCCGTACTAACTGAATTTAATTCACTATTAATACTGTATATTTCATTGCTTAAAAAACTCAATTCACTCTTCAACTCTCTACTCTGACCATCAATCTTACTGGACAATTCAACACTCACTGAATTTAACTCCTTACTTTGACTATCAATCTTACTGGACACTTCATCACTCTTACTATTTAATTCAACACTTTGATTATCAATCTTATTGTTAACAACATCTAATTCATCCTTGAACTCTTTATTTTGGATAAGAATCAACTGTAGCAAACTACGAATGGAGGCCTCCTCTAAATCCCCTACATTCTGAGTTTGAGACGGGTTACTCGGTTCCTCACCTATCGTTGTCAATTGATCTTTCCTACTATCAGCCATTTCGCTATTCTCACTTAAATTAGATAAACTCGATGTGGTGGAATTCTTTTGCCTTCTCTTCTCCTGATTCTTAGTACCAGCAACTTTAAAAACCTCTCTACTTCTCAATTTTATAATACTGGACTCGCTACAACATTTCTTCATACTCCAAAATACACATGAAACATATAAAACACTTCACTGACATAGTTTGTAGAATTCCATCCACACCTGACAAGTGCACCTACGCTTATAAGCTTAACAGATGTACCAATCATTCAGCCACACGTTGGGAAGCCAATTGTAACAAACTGATGACTACAGATAAATAATAAATAAAATCATGAATAAAAATATATAAATAAAATTACTCAAAAACTTAATAAAATTAATAAGCATAATTAACCGAAATGTCCGTAGTATGGGCGCCAGAGTTCACCAGAATGGATCCCTCGAATTTAGATAAGAGCATGATAAACTTTATATCCCAGGGCGTGTACATAATGCTGCGTACTGGTACATCTGCTGCAGGCCTTACCTAACCTCCTGAAAACGACTAATTAGGTAGGAACTGCACCTAGGTTTATCAATAACACTGATTCTAAAATAGCTAACTATATTCTGAACAAATTCCGTGCATGAGCACCTCATCAACATACAACATTAGACATATAATACACACATAAAATATTGCTGGAAGACTCCATATTTACAACAACAACAACAATAATAATGAAAATCGTGGGAAAACGAAAGCGAGAACTAAACTACCATTTGTAGATGGTCCGATGAACAATGTACATGTATGAAGATAAATACCCTTCACTGTCTCTATATCAATTCGACTTACCGATTCTCATAATCGGCAGTTATCACTTCACACAGATACTGTACCTTGTACTACTGTGTTCACATATTTTAACACTTGTAAAGATATATACACACGTCTGTCGATCCTCAACATATAAATTTATGGAAAGTCTGAGATAGCTTTCACCAACATATAATGCTAGGCCGCCACAAGTGCTACAATACTTAATGCGCAAGCACTCTCCACAAACATAACACGACTACGCTCCACGAACGTTTGAAGTCCAGTCCCTTGCAGCCATGTCAATCCAGTACCGTGTCTCAGCACCACTTCCTTCCCGTACAGTGCCTCAGTTGTAGTTGTAGTTATCTTCCTTCTCGTTCCTTTACAATCACCTCTACAATCACCCTTACACTGTCTCTTAATGTCACTTACGATGTCCTATACAATCATCTCTACAATGTCTCTTACAATCTCCTATACGATCCTCTGGTTGCCGCCGTATCATCAACCTTTATAGACATCAACATCCCCCTCCTCTCAGATGATACGTCTGGATTGGTGCTTGCCAGCCAATCATGGGTGGTCCTCTTCTCAAGCCCAAGCCCTGAACTACTTCTTCCTCCCAAGACAATAACAAACTCTGGGGAGTTTTCATGAATCACCAAACTTTCCTGGTACAACAACAAGCTTATCTCATCAGGCTGGGATATATACATGAGTAAATGGAATTTCCTGACACAAGTACATCACAACAGACACTGGGGTAGCCAGATGACTCATTCAAATTACAAGAGTTATTAAAGCAAGGTTTTCCCACTCGTGCAAAACAAATTACTCATACCTACATATGTGGATATCTTCCAGCTTACCAATATAAATGTCAAAATATACAAATGAAATAATAATAATAATAATAATAATAATAATAATAATAATAATAATACAAATCGAATACTGACAATAATATCTCTAACTTCTACATATAATTCGGGGGTGTGATATATGTACTATCACACAGTTTACCTATAACTATGATTTTTGAAACTCACTTCACCTATAACTATGATTTTTAGGACTCAGTTTACCTATAACCTTTATCATCCGAGGGTCTCAATGTACCTACCCTAGAGTAAGGTAAACAGGTAGAATTTTTACTATCTGCTTTACGTCCCACCGACGCAGATAGGGCATATGGCGACAATGGGATAGGAAGCGACCGTGGCCTTAATTCAGGTTCAGCCCCAGCATTTGCCTGGTGTGAAAATAGGAAACCACGGAGAAAATGTCTTCAGGGTTGCCAACAGTCGTGTTCGAACCCCCAATATCCCCCAAATGCAAGCTCACACGACCAACTCGCTCGGTACCATTGAAGTTCCTAAGAGAACCACTGATGTGTATTATGTCATGCTTTATAATATTTACTATTTCAACCTATCATATTTCTCTTCAAACATCGACCGAATATTTACTGGACATAAGCTGTAACTCCAGAGATGGGCAAAACTTCGTAGGCCAGTCCACGTCTTAGAGTCTGAGCTACGTTGCATTCGCTGTAGCCGAGTTCTGCCAAGAACCAATCAAAGGTGGTACGAAAATTAATGTTAATGATCTTACGTCCCATTAACTACTTTTACGATTTACGGGGACGGAGAGGTGGCGGAATGCTGACCCACAAGAGTTCTTTTACGAGCCTGTAAATCTACCGACACGAGGGTGACGTATTTGAGCACATTCAAATACCACCGGACTGAGCCAGGATCGATCCTGTCAAGTTGGTCTCAGAAGGCCAGCGCTCTACTGTCCGAGCTACCCAGCCCGGTAAAGGTGGTACTGAAATCTACTAGGAATTTAGCATTTTAAAATTATATTAGCATTTTTGAGTATTATTAATGTCAGCATTTAACACTGTGTGACGTTTTATTCCATTTAGTGTGTAAGATGTATGCTACAGGAGAAGTGCCAACCTATTTTTGACAGATTGTTGTTATACCTATTTCTAAAAAAGCCGGAGCTGATAAGTGTGAAAATAATCGCACCATTAGTTTAGTGTCTCACGTATTATTTACAGAAGAATGGAAGGACAAGTTGAAACTTAACTGGAGAAGATCAGTTTGGCTTCAGAAGAAATGTAGGAACACGTGAAGCAATCCTGACTTTACGTCTGATCTTAGAGGATCGAAGTAAGGACAATCCCACGTACATGGCGTTCGTAGATCAGAAAAGGCATTCGATAATGTTGACTGGATCGAGCTATTTGAGATTCTGAAGGTAATCCGGATCAGAGAACGAGAATGAAGAATTATCTACAATCTGTATAAAAAAATCAGTCTGCAGTCATAAGAATCGAGGCCTGTGAAAAAGAAGCAGCAATCCAGAAAGGAGTGAGTCAAGGATGCAATTACCCCCCCCCCCCCCACCTCCTTTTCAATGTTTGTATAGAACAAGCGGTAAAGGAAATCAAAGAGTAATTTGGAAAGGGAATCACAATCCAAGGAGAAGAAATCAAAACCCTGAGATTTGCCGACGATATTGTTATTTTATCTGAGACTGCAGGAGATGTAGAGGAATTGCTGAATGGTATGGACAGAGCCTTGGGGAAGGAGTACAAGATGAAAATAAATTAGTTCAAAACAAAAGTAATGGAATGCGGTCGAATGAAGTCAGATGATGCAAGAAATATTAGATTAGGAAATGAAGTCCTGAAGGAAGGAGATGAATATTGTTATTTTGGTAGTGAAATAACTAACGATGGCAGAAGTAAGGACGATATACAATGCAGACTAGCACAAGCAAGGACGGCCTCTTAAAATAATTTGCTCACTTCGATATAGACATTAGAAAGCTGTTTTTGAAGACTTTCATCTGGAGCGTGACATTGTATGGAAATGAAACATGAACGATAAATAGCTCAGAAGGAAAGACAATAGAAGCTTTTGAAATGAGGTGTTACAGAACGATGCTGAAGGTGAGATGGATAGATCGAATCGCGAATGAAGAGATACTGAATCGAATTGGTGAGAGGAGATCGATTTGGCTGAATTTAACGAGAAGAAGAGACAGAATGATAGGACACATCTTAAGACACCTAGGTCTTGTTCAGCTGGTTTTAGAGGGAAGTGAAGGTGGTAAGAACGGTAGGGGTAGACAAATGTATGAACATGACAAGGAAATTAGAGTAGGATGCAGTAGTTACGTAGAAATGAAAAGGTTAGCACAGCTAGGGTGCCATGGAGAGCTGCATCAAACCAATCAATGGACTGATGACCCAAACAACAACACCAACTTTTACGACGGAAATTCTATTTTCGAATGGGGAATTGGATGTTAAAATATCAACGTTTCAGCTGCTGGATTCTTTCATTTTAAATTCAAGAAAATAACTAAGGTATAAAACCGAAAGGAAATTGTGAACATTAGCCAGCATTTAATGTGATATCGACTTTATTTCTCAAATTGTACCTGAATTTCGAAATCAATATTCAAGGCAATAAACAATTTGATTTTCTCCTTTGAACACACCAATTAAGAAATATTAAAGAGAATCAAAATTGATCGCGGAAATTTCACATTGGAAACGAAAATGCTCGTAAAGATTTAAAACGTTCAACGCACATTATTTCAATAGTGTCGAAATAGCTCCATCACCTGAGGCAGAACCTGCTAACTGCACTGAGAACTCCGGACAACAGTACAGATAACAAGGAAGACAATAGTAGGTAAGCCACATTCCTGTGCTATTCATAAAACGTAACAACACAAATACATGCCGGGATGACCAAGCTGAAAGAAAAGACAGAACCTGTGTCAGCCTTCTGATTTCATTATTTTTTTTTAAATTTTACTATTTGCTTTACGTCGTACCGACGGACAGGTCATATGGAGACGATGGGAAAGGAAAGGGCTAGGAGTGGGAAGGAAGCGACCGTGGCCTTGATTAAGGCACAGGTCTGAAAATGGGAAGCGAGGAAAAGAATTCTTCAGGACTGCCGACAGTGCTGTTCGAACCCACTACCTATTGAATACAAGCTGATGATAACTATGTGCCCCTAACCGTGCTGCCACTTGATCGGTAAAGATTTTAAGTCAGTTGACGCACACATTCACCATGTCTATTTTCTTCTGATAGGCCTACACGAGAATGTCTCCTACAAAGGGCACACAGGAAAGTTTTGCACTGAGAGTGAACGCTTTAGACTTTTTCAAAATAATTTCCACCACACTTCTCCATACGTCGAAACCAATCACTGAACCAACTCTGCCACTTTTCTTCGGTTACATGTTCACACTCTTGATCCCATGCTGCCAGAAGCTCCTCGTCGGATGCAAAACGCAGCCCTTTGAGCTTCATCTTCACTTCTGGGAAGAGTGCGAAGACACGTGGGGCAAGATCAGGACTGTATGGAGGGTGATCAAGCACAGTCAACGCTGATCTGGCAAGAAAATCCATTGTTACATTAGCACGATGTGCTGGAGCATTGCCGTGATGCAAGAGCCAAGTGTTGAGCCGTGACCTTGAACAGAACTGCTTGAGAGCCTGGATGACCTGAGGCAGACAAGTCTCACTGTACCACTTCGCAGTAACTGTCCTTTGTGTTTCTAGCACAACCCGAGTTAGGATGCCCCGTTTAGTGAAGAATCACTGACCTTGACTTTCGCACAGTCACAGGAGTATCCTCCTCTTCAAATAGCCACACCTTGTTCTAGGATTTTGTTGGGAGATCGTACTAATAAAGCCAAGTTTCGTCACCTGTAACGATGCTATTGACGTTAGGCGAGGTCGCATTTTCAAACTGTTTTAGCATTTCTCGGCACCGTTTCACTCGATGTGCCCTTTGTTCCTCTGAAAGTGAATGGAGCACCCAAAGGGAACAAACCTTTCTAACATGGAGATGGTCGTGTAGAAATGAATGAATAGCTGGTGCAGGGATGTGGAGGGTCTCTTCTACCTGCCGATATGTCAACCGCCTCTCTTGCTGCAACATTTTTCTCACAGCTTCAATGTTTTCCTCAGTCACTGATTCAGACGGTCGCCCAGAACGAGGATCGTCTTCAACCCCAAAATTTACCCTCTGGAACTATTTGTACCAGCGGAAAATTGTTGTCCGATGTGGACAGTCTTTCCCCAGCACAAGAGTTATTTCCTCCAGGCACTGGTCAACAGTTAATCCACGAGCAAAATTGTAGCGGATAATTGCGCGATATTCACGTTTAGACCACACTGACAAATAACTTGCTTTCAATACCACTGCTTGGTAACAACTGGTGTAAAGGTCGCGCCTTGTTGTCTTCTAGACCGGTTTTTACCCCTCTTTTCATCCCTCACCATAACAGGGGTGTCCAGCCAACCGTTTTTGCGTATTGCAAAACTTTCCTAGTGCCCTTTGTATTTCGCGGAAACACGTACAGTTCGCATGTTGTACTCAATTTCGCATTTTATCGCGGATTAAAGTGAAACCACAGCAATACACTTGATTGTCTTTTAAACCTCAAATACACTTACTATATATTTAAAAAATGGCCACATTTCGCATTTACGGTGAGAGGATTGCGAAAATCTACTATATTTATGTACAGTATAACCTGTAGAGTCCGCCTCTGTGGTGTAATGGTTAGCGTGATTAGCTGCCACCCCCGGAGGTCCGGGTTCGATTCCCGGCTCTGCCACGAAAATTTGAAACGTGGTACGAGGGCTGGAACGGGGTCCACTCAGCCTCGGGAGGTCAACTGAGTAGAGGTGGGTTCGATTCCCACCTCGAAATGGTTTTCCGTGGTTTCCCACTTCTCCTCCAGGCGAATGCCGGGATGGTACCTAACTTAAGCCCACGGCCGCTTCCTTCCCTCTTCCTTGTCTATCCCTTCCAATCGTCCCATCCCTCCACAAGGCCCCTGTTCAGCACAGCAGGTGAGGCCGCCTGGGCGAGGTACTGGTCATTCTCCCCAGTTGTATCCCCCGACCAAGAGTCTGAAACTCCAGGACACTGCCCTGGAGGCGGTAGACGCGGGATCCCTCGCTGAGTCCGAGGGACAAGCCGAACCTGGAGGGTATACAGATGATGATGATGCTGCTGATGATGATGATGATGATAACCCGTAGAGGGTGAACTTGAAAGGACAGAAAGCTCGAAATTCTCATCAAAAGAAACAAGGAACGAAGTCGAACGGATTAGGTGGATTTTAAACTGACAAGGATGTAGGGCAATCATTTATTGATTCGTAGAAAGAAACCTCTCTAGACCACAGGGAAGAAGAAGAAGAAGGACCAAGTAAGGACAGTGAAACTACCCAGTGACCAAGAATTCTGAACTGGAATCTTTGCTGGGTTAAACCTATGAGTCAGAAACACGCTCAATGAGGAACAACCATTTATAGACTGTAACCAACGGTAAGCTGACAGCCGGATATTCACACTGAAGTCAGTAGTCTGAGTTCACTCACAGTAAAAAAAAAGACCACTTGTCTGCGTGGAAATTCCTCTCCTAAAATATACGCATACATCGGAGGTCGTATATTTCAAGTTAATGTCAGACAGGTGGGAAACCCGAAGCTTCATATGCACTGTATGGATAAGGAATCTCTCTATTCTTGCATTTTAATTTTATTTCAGGATTAATGGGCTTTCGTCTGACAGCCGGCGCCGTTGCAGATTCCAGTCTCATATTTACGGACGCTCGTAATCTGCATTCCAAAGCTATGGAGATGCCCTCCAGTTGTTTTGAATGGCGTAATGCTACAAGAAGTTGACGCTACTCATGCAGGTTTTCTCTTTGTTTTGTACCTGTGACGCGGTTGCCACTTTAAATATCTATGTAGGAACGCAGACTCACATCACCAAGGTCTTCAACTTGACACGAAGTTTCACGTTCATATTTGCGGTGGTTACGTTTTGTGTAAAGGTTAACGATCACTAGCTCCACGGTTCTAAGATGGAGGAGGATTGGCTCGTCCATAGAGGGTTGGATATGGGTCCCATAGCCTCGTGGAATCAGCAGAGGAGCTGTTTGATAAGAGAAGCAGTGAATCCGGGCATTACGATCAAGTAGTACGTTCGAGAAGTCGGAGTCGTGGTCGCACTAATTACGTGACCCTCCAATAGATGCACAGTAGCGGCGACTAAGGGGGGCGAGGGAGGGGCGGTCGCCCCCCCCCCCACTTTGTGCAGAAAACATTACATTTTTATTCCATTTTAGCCGGCTGAAACTAGTAATTATTGAAATTATTTTTTTAAAAAATGTACGAGCCCCGTTATCTTATCAGCTAGCTCTTTAGTTTATTTTCTTTAATTATTAGCGGAAATACGTACAAAATGTCGTTCGTCGCGGCTAACCGCCTCATTAACCAGTGAAGACATTGCATGTGCTATGAAAAAGGGTAGCACGGGTATGTCTCTTTGCCGAGATCAAAGACACTGAGGTATGATTCACCGATTGTCGCGCGCAGTCATCCGCCTGGCAGTCTCTTTATTGTCTGTTAGTTTCTTTGTGTGTAGTCAAATACTAAATGATTTTTGATTGTATAATCACGCCGTACATCTATTTAATTGTAATCCTCTTCTATCTTAATCTGTTTTCCCTCCAGGGTTGGCTTTTCCCTCGGACTCAGCGAGGGATCCCACCTCTACCGCCTCAAGGGCAGTGTCATGGAGCTTCAGACTTTGGGTCGCTGGATAAAACTGGGGAGAATGACCAGTACCTCGCCCAGGCGGCCTCACCTGCTATGCTGAGCAGGGGCCTTGCGGGGGGATGGGACGATTGGAAGGGATAGACAAGGAAGAGGGAAGGAAGCGGCCGTGGGCTTAAGTTAGGTACCATCCCGGCATTCGCCTGGAGGAGAAGTGGGAAACCACGGAAAACCTCTTCGAGATGGGAATCGAACCCACCTCTACTCAGTTGACCTCCCGAGGCTGAGTGGACCCCGTTCCAGCCCTCGTACCACTTTTCAAATTTTGTGGCAGAGCCGGGAATCGAACCCGGACCTCCGGGGGTGGCAGCTAATCACGCTAACCACTACACCACAGAGGCGGACTTTAATTGTAATACATATGTATATTGTTCCTTTGGTGAAAGTTTTACTCTGTAGTCTAGTATTGAATCAACTGTTGTTACCGCACTTAAATGGGTAAAACCTTTACCTCTCTGTGAAAATTCGCCCAGAGAGCATAAAAAATGTACCACTTTGTAGCTTTTCTTCCAGTTTACATACATATACCCCCCCCCCCCCTGCGCCCGCTATATCCCAGTAACACAGGTACTTTTTGTTGACCGTAATTTTGTTTCAACCCCCCCCCCCCACTTTTAATTCCCAGTCGCCGCTACTGTAAGATGCAGGCTGTACAGAAGTCGTCAAGACTGTATGGGGCAGATGACTTCATTGCTCCTGGCAAATTTAAGGTTTCTGGTTATCTCTGACACTTAGCCCGCACAAGACTAAAAATAATAAAACAACTTCAAAGAAAGAACAACATAATAAACAGTAACTATATGTAAGTCCGCCTCTGTGGTGTAGTGGTTAGCGAGATTAGCTGCCATCCCCAGAGGCGCGGATTCGATTCCTGGCTCTGCCACGAAATTTGAAATGTGGTACGAGGGCTGAAACGGGGTCCACTCAGTCTCGGAAGGTCAACTGAGTAGATGGGTTTCGATTCTCACCTCATCCATCCTTGAAGTGGTTTTCCGTGGTTTCCCCACTTCTCCTCCAGTTAAATGCCGGGATGGTACCTGACTTAAAGTCACGGCCGCCTCCTTCCTCTTCCTTGTCTATCCCTTCCAATCTTCTCATCCTACCAAAAGGCCCCTGTTCAGCATAACTGGTGAGGCCGCCCGAGCGAGGTACTGGTCCTTCTTTCCAGTTGTATCCCCCGACCCAATGACTCACGCTCCAGGATACTGCCCTTGAGACGGTAGTGGGATCCCTCACTGAGTCCGAGGTAAAAACCAAACCTGGAGGGTAAATGGATAAAGAAAGAAAGAAAGAAATAGTATTATTATTATTAATTATGGCACAACAATTGTGGAAAATATCACAAGATACTTAAGTTATCACTCATTTACTAGAGGTTAACAATTCCCGGGTTGAAACACTCAAGAGTATTCTATTTCGCTCAGCACTGTTGTTTGACGTTCTTACTATCGAAATTAGGTCAGATAACAGTTTGAAGATCCTCTGGCAAGCTTGTGGTATGCTGAATGGCAGAGAAGGAAACCTGGCAGTGCAAATTCCTCTCCAATGTATTGTCTGAGTCAGCTCCAAACCTCTTAGCATTGCGAACGAAAGGAGGACAAATCTCGACCCGTTACGGCACTGTTCACTGCTACCAAGTCCGGCTCCATGGCTAAATGGTTAGCGTGCTGGCCTTTGGTCCCAGGGGTCCCGGGTTCGATTCCCTGGAATTTTAATCATAATTGGTTAATTTCGCTGGCACAAGGGCTGGGTGTATGTGTCGTCTTTATCATTATTTTGTCCTCATCACGACGCGCAGGTCGCCTACGAGTGTCAAATCAAAAGATCTGCATCTGGTGAGCCGAATTTGTCCTCGGACACTCCCGACACTAAAAGCCATACGCCATTTTCTTTTACTGTTACCAACACTCATGGAGTGCTCTACATTTCACAATTTCCGTAGACGTTAAAGGTAGACCGTAGACGAGGCAAAAGTATCTCGTAAATTGCGTCCTATGTTTAGTTCGTGGGTGCGTAAGTTCAAAACCATGGTTCTCTAGACTTATTTCATGATTTAATTAATTTATTTCATGGATTTATTTATTTATTTATTTATTTATTTAACATCATGTTCTGTTACGTACGCTTAACAGTAATATTTCATGGGTATAATGAACATATGTAAACTGAGTTTGTCAAGAAAAGCATACTTGCATTATAAGCAAACATTCACCGAGCTCGATAGCTGCAGTCGCTTAATTGCGGCCAGTATACAGTATTCGGGAGATAGTAGGTTCGAACCCCACTATCGGCAGCCCTGAAAATGGTTTTCCGTGGTTTCCCATTTTCACACCAGGCAAATGCTGGGGCTGTATCTGAATTAAGGCCACGGCCGCTTCCTTCCCACTCCTAAACCTTTCCTATCCCATCGTCGCCATAAGACCTCTCTGTGTCGGTGCGACGTAAAACAAATTGTAATATTAAAAATGACAATAGGACCCGCCAATGCCACGGTCAACCTTATCCGCCGCGTGTCTTAGTATGTGTATCACTGAGCTACTGCTGGAGATACCTTTCCTCAAGCTTTCGGAGTACTATTCCTAAGTAGACACACTTTACAAAACCATATGTTTCAACCACTCAGGTTTACTTTTTCTGTTCTCCTACCCTATTATTTCTCTCCTAGAGAAGACCTTCGTTCATAGGTTAGTGTTTGAAATGGCGGTACGTGGTATTCTTGCAGTGTTGCACAACTCCCGATAATTTTACACTACATTTGTCGTCTTTTCTTCTAATGTTTTAGTTGAATTAACCTAACGTATATTCTAAAATAAGTTAACATCAACCATCTCTAGTCGTTCGGTGTACTAATGCTTGGAGTATCCGGAGAAAAACCTGTCGCGCCTCCGCTTTGTTCAGCACAAATCTTACATGGAGTGACCGGGATCTGAATCACGGAACCCAGCGGTAAGAGGCTGGCGCGCTGCCGCTTAAGCCACGGAGGCTCCAATAACGTTAAGTGCTAAGTCTTAATAGACTACGGGTTGTTCTCTACTGTGTGTTTCTTTGGTGGTTAGGTTTTTTTTGCTACTGGCTTTACGTCGCACCGACACAGATAGGTCTTACGGCGACGATGGGTCAGGAAAGGGCTAGGAGTGGGAAGGAAGCGGCCGTGGCCTTAATTAAGGTACAGCCCCAGCATTTGCCTGGTGTGAAAATGGGAAACCACAGAAAACCATCTTCAGGGCTGCCGACAGTGGGGTTCGAACCCACTATCTCCCGAATACTGGATACTGGCCGCACTTAAGCGACTGCAGCTATCGAGCTCGGTAGTGGTTAGTAGTGTGGTCTGTTGTACGTATATGAACATTGTATTGAGACTAATACAAAATGGCCAGTCCCCGAGCCAGAGGAATTAATCACACTGAGAAAATGTCCTCGGCTCGGCCGGTAACCGAACCCAGGGCTCCCTGAATCTAAGGTCAGTATTCTGACCATTCAGCCAAGTAATCGAGATGTGTTTATAACGTATTACACGGTGAATAATTTACGAGGTTTCGTACACCAGTTTAAAAGGGAGCCCTTGAAAGAACTTCTGCAGCACGTGAGGTATGGAGTCGCATGTTTTCACACTAAACTTCAGTGATTAACGTCATCAGTTTAGTGACGTCTCTCAGGGTGAACAGTTTGAAGTTGAGGCAATGGACTTGGAACAGCTGCGGCTAATGAGTTTACGGATGAGTGCGCTGGACACGCTTCACTACTACACCATGCCTTTGAGGGATAAATCTACCATATCTCCTTGTCCTCACGGTTCGGTTTAATGTTTTGACACGTAGACAAGTAGTATTTCTCAACCGCCGCACTTTTACGAATATATATATTGTAGGGTGGAAATATTCTAGGAGAGTAATTTTCGTGATTATGTTTCAAATTGATGATAATAATAATAATAATAATAATAATAATAATAATAATTATTATTATTATTATTATATTTGTTTTACGTCCCACTAACTACCGGTACTTTTACGGTTTTCGGAGACTCCGTGGTGCCGGAATTTCGTCCCGCAGTAGTTCTTTAACGTGCCAGAAAATCTACAGATACGAGTCTGACGTATTTAAGCACCTTCAAATACCACCGGTTTGAGCCAGGATCGAACCTGTCAAGCTGGGCTCAGAAGGCCAACGCCTCGACCGTCTGAGCCACTCAGCCCGGCGTTTAGAATTGAGAGATTCATGCATAATCTATGTATAAAACGACGTCCATTGCATATCAAATGTTTGACGACTGTGTGACAAGTGTTTCGCTGATAAGTTGACATAATTCAGCTGCTCCTACTCAATTGACTTCTGTGGTAAAGTACAGTGCATAACATTTTTTCCCAGCAACATTTCTTTTTCAAAATAAGATCATTAAAATCAATGAAATAATACATTTAATAACTTTTTTTACAAGCTGCTTTACGTCGCAACAACACAGATAGGTTTTATGGCGACGATGGGGCAGGAAAGGGCTAGGAGTGGGAAGGAAGCAGCCGTGGCCTTAATTAAGATCCAGCATTTACCTGGTGTGGGAAACCACGGAAAACCATCTTCAAGGCTGCCGACAGTGGGGTTCGAACCCACTATCTCCCGAATACTGGATACTCGCCGCACTTATAACTTTTTGATGATCAGAATGGGAGAATGTATCAATGAAAATTAGCGTAAATTAATAAATATAATAAACATGGTAGAAAGTTGTATTCATCCAGCGATTGATAATTAATTAATGTTTGACAACATGTCGATCGTATTCATAGAGTTCATTTTAAGATCACGCAACACTTAATGATTAATACTTATGTTGGTCAAATGTATGAACATTTAAATAAATTAGAAAAGTATTTACGAGTAAATTTGTTGGGACCAGGCCTTCATCTTATAGAGGAAGCATTTACCGGACGCGGTCTCTCCAAGGTTGAGAACCACTGGTGTAGTACATCTCCAACAAGGTTTTGAAACATTACGAGGGCCTGGACGCATCTGGAGGAAGTTTAGTGAACACGTGCGTGTTTCGCATGGGCTCCACGATGTTAATATATTCTGGGACCGATGACCTAGATGTTAGGCCCCTTTAAACAACAAGCATCATCAGAATATACACTAGTGTCCAAAAGTTAAGCATAATCACTAAGCGAGGCCATACCGCCTGATAGGAATGTCAGACGGATTGCTGAACAAACGGAAGCTGACTCACATACCACATGTCACACAACTTGTCCAAAAAACAGTGTCAGAAAGGTTTTGATAGCTAAGGTACACCTTTGTCAACAACTAACAAAACTTAGCAATATCTTCCACAATAAAATATGCTGTTAATAGGGTGTATGGTTACCCCTAACGGCCACACATGCTTCGCAGCGACGTGGCATGCTCTCTATCAGATGGTCCAAGAGCTCTTGTGGCAGTCTATCCTATTCCTCCGAAAGGGCAACGCGAAGGTCTTTGAGGGTCCTTGGTGGAGGCTGACGGGATGCAATTCGCCTTCCCAATGCATCCTAGGCATGTTCTATAGGATTTAGATCCGCAGACCTCGCTGGCCAGTCCATGCGATGAATTTCTTCCTCAGCCAGAAATTCATCCACCAGAGCAGCGCGGTGCGGTCGAGCATTATCGTTCATTAAGAGGAAGTCTGGACCAACCGCACCTCTGAAGAGTCGAACATGTGGTCTCAGTACCTCATCCCTGTATCTCCGAGCATTAACAGTGTTCCTCGGACCACTCACGAAGATGTGCATGGGCTCCACGATGTTAATATATTTTGGGACCGATGACCTAGATGTTAGGCCCCTTTAAACAACAAGCATCATCAGAATATACACTAGTGTCCAAAAGTTAAGCCGGGAAATGGCAACCCCTGAGACGGCTGCAAGCTCCGCCGACAATTGTCTTGCAGGTGCACTCCGATTTCGTCGGGCGATTAAAGCCAGATATCGGTCCTGCTGTGGGGTGGTTACCCTTGGTCGACCTAGTACTGGCCTACGACTAACATCTCATGTGTCTCGAAATCGTCTCCAAAGCCTGGAAATGACACTTTGTGGCACATTCAAGGATGCGGCGACTTCGATCTGTGTCTGGCCTGCTTCCAGGCGGCCAAGTATTCTACCCTACCATGACGCCACCACCATCATACTGGTCCCGTTTCACGATGTTCCTGTGGTTGTATCGGCTCCCCGGTTCTCTCCAGATTAATGTGCGACGGGAATCGTTCTGCAAACTGAAGCGGGATTCATCTGTGAAGACCACATGCCTCCATTCATTCCTGGTCCAGTTTCAATGTTGACGGCTCCACAGTAAACGGCACCGTCTCTGTGCTGGAGTGAGCGGGACGCACACCGCTGAACGTCGGGCAAACAGCCCTGCTGTCCTGAGCCTCCGGTACACAGTTTGCCGAGAAACGACAACCCCTGAGGCGGCTACAAGCTCCGCCGACAGTTGTCTTGCAGGCGCACTCCGATTTCGTCGGGGGGTTAAAGCCAGATATCGGTCCCGCTGTGGGGTGGTTACCCTTGGTCGACCTGGTTTTGGCCTACGACTAACATCTCCTCTGTCTCGAAATCGTCTCCAAAGCCTGGAAATGACACTTTGTGGCACAGTCAAGGATACGGCGACTTCGCTCTGTGTCTGGCCTGCTTCCAGACGGCCGAGTATTCTACCCTGCAAAACGGGGTCCAAATGGCGTGCTTGTGCCATTATGTTGTCACGTTCGCCATGAGGCTACACTCCGCACACTTTAATTTTAATTTCGTGTGGCTATTTCTAGCCGAGTGCAGCTCTTGTAAGGCAGACCCTCCGATGAGGGTGGGCGGCATCTGCCATGTGTAAGTAACTGCGTGTTATTGTGGTGGAGAATAGTGTTATGTGTGGTGTGTGAGTTGCAGGGATGTTGGGGACAGCACAAACACCCAGTCCCCGGGCCATTGGAACTAACCATTGAAGGTTAAATCCCCGACCCGGGCGGGAATCGAACCCGGGACCCACTGGGCAGAAGGCCAACGAGTCGGACACTCCGCACACTATAACAGGGCAAACACGACTGAGGGAATATGGGGTGCAGGCACTAGCTGTGTTTAACGTGCGGTTACGTCGCTGGTCAAAGCAGGGAACACTCCTTTCCTATACAGAGCGAACATTTAAGGTTGGTAGTTGCATATGTCATGCGATTTGCTGTCTATTTCCTGTTGCCCTGCTTTCTCGTAACTTATGCTTAACTTTTGGACACTAGTGTATTTTCTATTGGTTGCCCAGTGGTTGTCCGCACCGTGGATTTACAGTGGTATTTACTAATGAGGATGCGGTTACATCATGTTGCATTGAGTTAAAGTTTGGAATTAGTTTTGCCCCAGTATAAGTCATTGTTTGAAGACTCCAGACTCAGGTGATCACTGGCCCAAGCGGAATATCAAACGAAATCGAAGCAAGTTTACTGGATGAAGAGCGTTCACATTGGTTTCCTACACGAAATGTGAAATGTGTTTTCGATTCAGCAAAGACAAGAACTGGTACACAGATTTCCTCCAGTAGCCTCGAGTAACTCCACGGGTATTTTTTTCTCTAAAGCGAGAAACTGAAACCAAGAAGGTAGGCTGAATCATGTGGTCATACACGTATAGTTTTGTCAGTGAGTTAACAATTAGTAGCAAAACAATGGAAAGAAAAGAAAAAAATATATTTATCTATGATGCAGTATGTAGGTGAGAAGGAAAACGGCTCTACGCCTTCGCTCTTTGAACAATAGACATGGAATTTGTTTAAACATTCTTCCTGCGTTATAAACCTTCCAGGGAATATCAAAATAGTTTTTACATGTCAATTTTTTTTAAAAAGTATTTAAGGGTAAATGTGCCAGCATTATGACAAATCTTTTAGTTCTAGAACTGGTCTCTTTCAACATCAAAGAATCCTTAACAGGCAACTGCTTTCTGGAGGTGATCGTTGTACTGGCGAGCGAGCAAATGCCTATGTTGTGGACAACATATGAACTTTAGAAACAACGAGCCAGTATGGCTGGCAACATCTTACATGGATAATTTATGCCTACTTACAAAGGATGAGATAAATACCATCCAGGCACTTTGCGAATGTTCCTTGTCAGCAAATCACAAATACTAGAGTCTCATTTGTTGGAGATGACAGCTCTCGGTTCAACTCCCAGTAAGTGCAGGTGAGATTTGCACTAGACAAAGGACGGAACAGGATTTCTCCAGGAACTCTAGTTCCCCTGTCTCCACTTCATTATTGTTTCAGTATTATTTATCTGTCATCGCCCCGGATGTGCGCGACACACCTCGTGCATGCTTTCACATTGCCTGACTGGAATCAGTCAGAGTAGATATTTAGCGGCCGCGAACCATCCATTGTGTGGTGAATATAGGAAATGTTTATCTTGTTTGAGACGGTCACGGTCTAGGTACTGGGAGAATGCATCTCATCCAAAGGCCCGGAGTTCGATTACTGGCCAGGTCTAATTTGAATAACTTGTAAAATTTGAGCATGAAGTCATTACAGTTACCATTCTTCATTCAAAATAGCATCTCTCATGCGCTACTTTATTATTACGTCCGATGGAATCAAAACCTCACAACTCGTAAAGGGTTCTGGATAATAATAATAATAATAATAATAATAATAATAATAATAATAATAATAATAATAATGTCGATAATTTCAAGTATTTAGGTTGTGTGTTCGCCCAGGATAGGGGCTACCTGGCCGAGGCGGTAAAGGCGTGCTCGGTTCGCCCGGAAGGACGTGGGTTCGAATCCCCGCCAGGAAGTCGTAAAAATTTAAGAAACGAGATTTCCACTTCCGGAGGTGCATATGGCCCTGAGGTTCACTCAGCCTACACCAAAAATGAGAACCAGGTTAATTCCTGGGGGCAAAGGTGGTCGGGCGTAGAGCTAACCACTCTAACCCATCACGTGCCGCGGTTAACAATGGTGGAAGCCTTTACCTTCCACTCCTCCAAGGGCCTTCATGGCCTGTACGGGGGTGAGTCTGTCTTTGTTTTGTTCTCCCAGGATGGTAATATAGTAAGTGAGATTGAATCAAGGTGTAGTAAAGCTAATGCAGTGAGCTCGCAGTTGCGATCAACAGTATTCCGTAAGAAGGAAGTCAGCTCCCAGACGAAACTGTCTTTACATCGGTCTGTTTTCAGACCAATTTTGCTTTACGGGAGCGATAGCTGGGTGGACTCACGATATCTAATTCATAAGTTAAAAGTAACAGACATGAAAGTAGCAAGAATGATTGCTGGTACAAACAGGTGGGAACAATGGCAGGAGGCTACTCGGAATGAGGAGATAAAGGCTAATTTAGGAATGAACTCGATGGATGAAGCTGTACGCATAAACCGGCTTCGGTGCTGGGGTCATGTGAGGCGAATGGAGGAGGATAGGTTACCTAGGAGTATAATGGACTCTGTTATGGAGGGTGAGACGACGATGGTTAGACTCATAAGAGGTATAGAACTAAATGAGGCCACAACACTAACTGCAAATAGAGGATTGTGGCGACGTTTAGTAAATTTACAGAGGCTTGCAGACTGAATGCTGAAAGGCATAACAGTCTATAATGATTATGTATGTATGTATGTATGTATGTATGTATGTATGTATGTATGTAATAATAATAATAATAATAATAATAATAATAATAATAATAATAATAATAATGTCTGCCTCTGTGGTGTAGTGGCTAGCATGATTAGTTGCCAACCCCGAAGGCCCGGTTCGATTCCCTGCTCTGCCACGAAATTTGAAAAGCGGTACGAGGGCTGGAACGGGGTTCACTCAGCGTCGGGAGGTCAAATGAGTAGTGGGGTTTCGATTCCGACCTCAGCCACCCTGGAAGTGATTTTCCGTGGTTTCCAACTTCTCCTCCAGACAAATGCCGGGATGGTACCTAACTTAAGGCCACCGCCGCTTCCTTCCCTCTTCCTTGTCTATTCCTTCCAATCTCCCCCCCCCCCACAAAGCCCCTGTTCAGGGTTGAAGATGAGGCCGCCTGGGCGAGGTACTGGTCCTCCTACCCAGTCGTATCCCCGACCTAAGGTCTCACGCTCCAGGACACTACCCTTGGGTGGTAGAGGTGGGATCCCTCGCTGAGCCCGTGGGAAAAACCAACCAGGGAGGGTAAGCTGATTAAGAAAGAAAGAATATAATAATAACAATAATAACAATATTGGTTTTGTGTCCCACTAATTACTTGAAGTTTTTCAGAGACGTTCAGGTGCTAGAATCTTTTCCCCACATGAGTACCAATAAAGGAAACCACACGAGGCTGGCGTATTAGAGTGGCTTCGAATACCACCAGACTCAGCCGGGATCGAACCCGCAACTTGATCTCAGAAGGCAAGCGTTCTGCCGTCGGAGCTACTCAGCCCGACGGTTTCCAAGCAATCAGCATACATTGCCAAGGATCCCGTTGAAATTAACAGCTAAGTGGTATATACGTACACACAACCAGCAGACACTTGGCCCAGTTCACAGTTTGATACCGTTCCGCTCACCCATACCTGTTCCCTTTTCAACTAACAGTTCATTACCGGAACCTGTAAACAGAAGGTCAAAGCACTCGAAACCAAGAGACTACTCTCTAGGCAGCAGATAAATAAGTGAATATCTTACAATATCTAAAATCCCATTTACACATTATCCTTTCACAACAGTCAACACTACGGAGCGAGCTGGTTACGCGGTTTACTCCAAGTAGCTGTGAGCTTGCATTCAGGAGATGCTTTCCTGTTGTTTCCTATTTTCACAGCAAGAAAATGCTGGGAGTATATCTTATTTAAGGTCACGATTGCTTCCTTCCTTTCCTAACCCTCAGTCGCCACCTGTGTGTCGGTGCGACATAAAACAAATAGCAAAACACGTTATTTAATGGGATAATTTTTTTGTTGAACAATCATGATACGCAATGGCGTAAAGAAATTATAAATTATTATCCCATGAATGATTAATGTTTTCCATCGTCTCAGATGGAATACTATATCAAGTGTATAGCACAACTCCCTTGTTTAAAAGTATTTTAAGTGAGGAAATCGACAGCAAAGTATCTCAATCCCCCATTTCCCTACTACGGCTCAATGACACCCAGGTTTTCTATCAAGACCGATGGAGATCCTTGCTTTTTTAATCTGCTTTACGTCGCATCGACATAGATAGATATTATGGCGACGATGGGATGGGAAAGGCCTGGGAGTGGGAAGGAAGCGGCCGTGGCCTTAATTAAGGTACAGCCCCAACATTTGCCTAGTATGGAACTAGGAAACCACGGAAAAACATTTTCAGGGCTGCAGACAGTGGGGTACGAACCCACTATCTCCCGAATGTAAGCTGACAGTTACGTGAACCAAACCGTGCAGCTGGGTAGATGACACTATAGATTATTATTATTATTATTATTATTATTATTATTATTATTATTATTATTATTATTAGACTATTATCCGCCTCTGTGGTGTAGTGGCTAGCATGATTAGCTGCCAGCCCAGAAGGCCCGGTTCGATTCTCTGCTCTACCACGAAATTTGAATAGTGGTACGAGGGCTGGAACGGGGTTCACTCAGCCTCGGAAGGTGTAATGAGTAGAAGGGGTTCGATTCCGACCTCAGCCATCCTGGAAATGGTTTTCCGTGGTTTCCCACTTCTCCAGGCAAATGCAGGGATGGTACCCAACTTAAGGCCACGGCCGCTTCCTTCCCTCTTCCTTGTATATCCTTTCCAATGTTCCCATCCCATCACATGGTCCCTGTTCAGGATAACAGGTGAGGCCGCCTGAGCGAGGTACTGGTCATACTCCTCAGTTGTATCCCCTACTCAAAATTTCACGTTCCAGATTACTGCCCCTGAGGGGGTAGGGATGGGATCCCTCGCTGAGTCCGAGGGAAAAACCAACCCTGGAGGGTAAACGGTTTACGGAGAGGAAGAAAAAGAAGATTATTATTATTTATTAATTTATTTATTTCATTTAATCCATATACCCTCCAGCGTTAGTTTTCTCCTCTACACAGCGAGGGATCCCACCTCTATCGCCTCAAGGGCAGTGTCCTGGAATGTGAGACATTTCGTTGGGGGATACAACTGGAGAGGAGGACCAGTAGCTCGCCTAGGCGGCCTTACCTGCTATGCTGAACTGAGGCCTTGTGGGGGATGGGAAATTTATAAGGAATGGGCAAGGAACGCGTAAGGAAGCGACCGTGGCCTCAAGTTAGGTACTATCCCGTCATTTGCCTGGAGGAAAAGTGAAAAACCAAGGAAGATCACATCGAAGATGGCTGAGGAGGGAATCGAACCCCCATCTAGTCAGCTGACCTCCCGATACTGAGTGGATCCCGTTCCTGCCCTGGTACCACTTTTCAAATTTCGTGGCAGAGACAGGAATGGAACCCGGGCTTCCGGACGTGGTAGCTAATCACACTAACCACTACATCACAGAGACGTATATTATTATTATTATTATTATTATTATTATTATTATTATTACACTTATTTTCTCCACATCCTGACGGGGTCGTAGGTGCGAAATATGTCTCGCATGTACTCTTGGCCATGTTTTACGGCCGGTTCCCTTACCTGACGCAAACCGTATGTGGACGGAGGTATTCTCTATTGAGTGTTTCTGGCGGGGTGGTTGTATTTATATGGAAAGGCGTGTACTGGAACAAACAGAAACGTCCAGTCCCTGAATCAGAGGCCTTTTTTCGTTCGTTTCTTCAAAAACAACCACACACACAGTGCCGGTTTCAAACAGGACTTCATCCACATTAGTGCAAACATCAAGTAACTCGGAAGAGGCCAGGAAGTATTGCTTGAGACATTACGGTAACCAACAGAATTGGTTACGAGCTAGTTGCATTTTGGATATTGTAATGTTAAACCCATCGTCGACATTCCTGAAGATGGTTTTCTGTGGTTTCACATTTTCATAAAAGGCAAAATGCCAAAAGAATGAAGAAGAAAAAACACATTATGTTCAACACTTTCCACTCTCTCATATACGGTATACATATACAGGGTTATTCACCTAAGAAGTAACTCGGAAGTAACTTCTAAACCATTAAAGATATCGGCATTCTATTTTCACATTCGTAAATGATACCCAGGGTCTTGTAAAATAACGTGCCACTTATTCTCATGGGGTGATTAATAACCGAGATATTGAAACTAACTCCACATTCTTAAATGGAACGGCAGGAATGCATACAGCTGGCCTAAAAGTTCAACTGCATACAAATTCAGATGAAAATGAAAACCTACAACCTGTTTTCCAGTCATTGACCGGGTCAGGGATGTAATGAATGAATCATATATAGGCTGTTAGTACGATGGGGTCGCCATTCCCAAAGTGATTTGTTAATGACTGATAGATGCTATGAAATGAGAATGGAGAGTGTTGCTGGAATGAAAGATGGCAGGGAAAACCGGAGTACCCGGAGAAAATCCTGTCCCGCCTCCGCTTTGTCCAGCACAAATCTCACATGGAGTGACCGGGATTTGAACCACGGCATCGAGCAGTGAGAGGCCGACGCGCTACCGTCTGAGCCACGGAGGCTCCACAAATTGAGATGTCTAAATATTTTCAAAATCGGACAGTTACTTTTTGAGATATCAATAAGAGCACATTTGGGCTTTTTCGTGCCGCATCAGACAGCATACGGTCGGCCAAGGACGTATTGGCACGCAAGCTGTTTCCTGGCATTGATCCAGACATAGAACGTATACCAGGCATGTACTGTAAACTATCGTATACATAATGTGATGTACCGTAACATACCCTGGGTGTGTAACGTTATTGTATGACTGGTGAACACACAACTGGGAAGGGAGATTATTCGGACATTATTCATTTTCTTTTCTAGAAGGAGCTCTTCCGATGTCCTCTATTATGTTTATTTCTCAAGTCATACAGTAGTACGTACTGTGCACCCAAACCAGTGACAATTATAGCTTTCGTTATGCTCCTTTGAAGTCAAAGTAATTACTTTATTCCTTTTAAACACATAACACCTCCCTGTCCTGTAATGAGTTCGCCTGTCATACACACTTCGCAAACCCATCACATGTGTATGATATGCTTACATTCCTGCTATCCATTCTGTGGCTGGAATCACACCCAAGAGCCTGCTTGCGCGTCAATACGTCCTTGCCCGACTTCACGCTGTCTGATGCGGCATGCAAACCAGCGCATTCTGTTCTTATTGATATCTCAAAAACTAACCGTTCGATTTTGAAAATACTTACATATTTGAAGTTGTACGCAGTTGAACTTTTAGACCAGCTGTATGAATTTGTGGCATTCTATTTAAAAATATGGAGTTAGTATCAATATCTCGGTTATTAATCACCCCATGAGAACATGTAGCACATTATTTTACAAGCTCCTGGGTACCATTTATGAATATGAAAACAGAATGCCGATATTTTAATGGTTTAGAAGTTATCTCCGTGTAACATCTTACAGTATGTGAATAACACTGTATATTAGCTGATCACCGTTTGTTGTTATTGTGTCGGTAAATTACCGGCGCGTGTCTAAGATATTAGTAGGATAGTCTAAAATATAATGTTATCGTTTTTACGTCCCACTAACTACTTTTACGGTTTTAGGAGATGCCGAGGTGGCAGACTTCTGTCTCGCAGGAGTTCTCTTACGTGCTGCTAAATTTACCGGCAAAAGACTGGCATATTTGAGCACCTTCAAATACTACCGAACTGAGCCACGATCGAACCCACCAAAATGGGCTCAGGTCACCGCTCGACCGTCTGGGCCAACACAGTCCGGAGGTCTAGAAAGAATAGAAGAGATTTATACCATGTGATGTCATCGATCTTTACTCTGTGGCTCAATATGTAAGCAGTCACGTGTAGGAGGCGTGAAGATGAAAGAGAGAGTCTCAAAAGGGAAGAGGAGAATGTCTGAAGACAATAATTAAGTTCGTCTCTTGCTCCTCAGCAAATAGAACACGCAGCTCTCCTCTGACATCATAGGGATTTCCCCGTGTTGCACGTGACTTAAAGCAAGGCAGACAGGTGATTCCATTTACCACTACAGTCGGGCAAAAACTAGCGTACTCTGGCGAATACACTGGATTTCAGTTAATTTAATATTTTTATTGTTTTGGTCAGTTTTGTTTAAATAGAGGAGTGGTTTTTAACAAGGTACATGTTATCTGCATCGAGTTTCAAACATAGGATTTCAAAATAGTGGAGTAGATGTATTTTTCTTTCTTTTCCTAAAACAGATACAGTCCGCAAAACTTTTAGTGATACTTTATCTCCCTAGTGCTAAATCGGTAGACCTCGGTTATCTTGGAGATTCGTTTTGGCAACCTCTGACAAAAAAAAAATCAATTATGCATTGCCGTGAGACATCTGGCGATATAATTGCAACACTAAATACTGTTATTATTTCCACAGCAATGTCAAAATATGAGTGAGGAAAATTAATGTACATCATCGCAGGAACAATCTAGAACACCTACACGGGAACGACGGTTTAGAAAATTCATATCGATCGATAATACCATCGATTCAATTCAGATTTAATTTCCATTCAGTTGGCAGTATTACCGGAACCGTTGTAGCTCCCTCCCTCCTTACTCCTCACCCCCGTAAAACGAAGTGTCACTAACATTTTCGTGGACTGTAGGTAACATGTTTAGAAGACATGATTCCGAGAAACAGATGCTGTACGAACGTACGCCAATAGATAACCAAGAATCCTACTAATACTCCGTTTTTTGGTGTTTTTATTGTTTTCTTAAAAGGAAGACAGATTGTGAACTGCGCCTCAGGGCTATGATACTGAATGAAAGTATAATGGTTTGGATGTACGTACTGTAGCATATTTGCTTGCATAGTTTGTACTTCTTTAGGTCATAACTTTCCGTACCCTAGTTATCAGCAATAAGTGACCATAACCCGTTTCAAATTCCCTAAAGCACATGTAGCTTGGATGTAGCTCGTTCTGTCTAGCTCGGGGCCACCTCCATGAGTAAATGGTTAGCGTGCTGACCTATGGCCACAGGGGATCCGGGTTCGATTCCCGGCAAGGTCGGGAATTTTAACCATAGGTAATTCCGCTGGCACGGGGGCTGGGTTTATGTGTCGTCTTCATCATCATTTCATCCTCATCACGACGCGCAGGTCGCCTATGGCGTCAAATCAAAAGACCTGCATCTGGCGAGCCGAACATGTCCTCGGTCACTCCCGGCACTAAAGGCCATACGCATCTCCATTTTTTTCCTAGCTCGGACTTCCCCGAAAAGAAAGTCACCAAGTCACGTTGAGTACCTTTGGGAATGGATCGCAGGGCTGAGTGGCTCAGACTGTTGAGGCGCTGGCCGTCTGACTCCAATTTGGCAGGTTCGATCCTGGCTCAGTCCGGTGGTATTTGAAGGTGCTCAAATACGTCAGTCTCGTGTCGGTAGATTTACTGGCAGGTAAAAGAACTCATGCGGGAGTAAGTTCCAGGACCTCAGCGTCTCCGAAAACCGTAAAAGTAGTTAGTGGGACGTAAAAGAATAACATTACTATTATTATTGAAAAATGAAAACCTCCAACCAGTTGTCCAGTCAATGACCGGGTCAGGGATGGAATGAATGAATGAATGAATGAATGAATGAATGAATGAATGAAGCACCCATCTTGCGGCGAGGATGGGAATTATACCGGCTGCCAAGGCCTGTCGTACTCCTGTGGGGTAGTGATTAATGACTGACAGATGAAATGAAATGATAGTGGAGTGTGTTGCTGAAATGAAAGATGACAGGGAAAACCGGAGTACCCGGAGAAAAACCTGTACCGCCTCCGCTTTGTCCAGCACAAATCTCACATGGAGTGACCGGGATTTGAACCACGGAACCCAGCGGTGAGAGGCCGACGCTCTGCCGCCTGAGTCACGGAGGCTCTTACTATTATTATTATTATTATTATTATTATTATTATTATTATTATTGGGAATGGATCACTAACGGGTATATTCCAACCCGTCTGTCTACGGAGCTGATCATGACATTGGTCATCGGGGTGCAAAGGAATATTTAAATGGAAAAGAAAAGGATTGAATTACCATTATATAATATTTTTATCGATATGAAGAGCTCCCCCTGTCTTTACGTACTGTGCGTATCTATGTATGGACCTCAGCGTGAGGGCTGATTGGATCCTGAATAATTACGCCATCAGCTAATCCAGAATCGATTTCAGTAGGCAAAGGAGCTACGCGGTTCGAGGAGTATAGCTGTTAGCTTGCATTCGGGAATTAGATGGTTCGAACCCCACTATCACCAGCCCAAGGAGACTGTTTTCCCATTTTCACACCACACAATCGCTCGGGCTCCACCTTAAAAACGCGGTCGTTTTCCTCCTAGCCTGATCCTATCATAGGCATAAGACCTCTTTGAGTTAGTGCAACGTAAAAGTACCAGTCTCTTGCTTGCTTGTTGTTTTAAGGGGCCTAACATCGAAGGTCATCGGCCCACCAGAGTCTTAGTGGCTGTCCTTCTGTTCTCAAGGTAGTTCGTTCGAACCTGGCATTCGAGGCTGTTTAAATGTGACATATCCCGGCAAAAGAACCCCGAGGCCATCTCCAGTAACAACAATCCAGATGCAGCATAGGTGCCGACAACATAGGGGTAAGAGGGATGTATCCATAAGGAACCTAACCAAAGAAACTCATTGCCGGGGAAAATTGTCTACAAATTGTAAATGCGTCTGTTTAGATAAATATTCCATGTGAAAAGAACGCATAACAACAAGTGGCAGTTTCATATTATAGTCCTGGTTGTAATGTTTAGCTAGTCTTCTTCTTCTTTCCTTCTTTCTTCTTTCTTTCTTTCTTTCTTTTTTCTTTCTTTCTTAATCTGTTTACCCTCCAGGGTTGGATTTTCCCTCGGACTTAGCGAAGGATCCCAACTCTATCGCCTCAAGGGTAGTATCCTGGAGCGTGAGACTTTAGATCGGGGGATAAAACTGGGAAGGAGGACCAGTACCTCACCCAGGCGGCCTCGCCTGCTAATCTGAACAGGGGCTCTGTGGGGGGGGGGACGATCGGAAGGGATAGACAAGGAAAAGGGAAGGAAGTGGCCGTAGCCTTTAGTTAGGTACCATCCCGGCATTTGCCTGGAGAAGAAGTGGAAAACCACGGAAAACCACTTCGATCATGGCTGAGGTGGGAATTGAACCCACATCTACTCAGCTGAGCTCCTGAGGCCGAGTAGATCTCGTTCCAGCCCTCGTACCCCTTTTCGAATTTCTTAGCAGAGCCGGGAATCAAACCCGGGCCTCCGGGGATGGAAGCTATTCACACTAACTAGTACACCACAGAGGCGGGCATTAATAATAATAATAATAATAATAATATTATTATTATTATTATTATTGATAAACGACAATATAAAAAAAGGCACTGCGGCACTTTCATTCCACAACATAACACACACTGTAGAAAAGTCGTGTACGCTACTGATAATGTTCAAGTGGAGAGATATAGGCCCTAATGTCATTTATTTTTTTAAATTCCAAACAAATAGTCCTGCTTTCATGAAACTCTTGTGAATTCAGTACAGTAGATGTGTTCAATCGTACGCAGCATTATTATGTCCACCTGTAGAGCAGAGAGTTCCTTCTCTATTTTGCGCAAACTTAAAGCTCACCTACGATCGACGATAATCAAGATTGCCTCAATATAGCTAAGGTGTGTTTCAAATTCACCGTGAGATAACCAATTTCACTGACATTGACCAAACGCCATCGAGTTCACTGACCGGAGTTCAGTGCTCCTCAAAACTTTTGTTGGAGGTCTATACCAGAGGAATTGCATCCCTATTCCTAACCTCCATTCATAGGCTAAAATGGGAAATTAAGGGAAGCTTGCACGTGCCCAGAAAGGCACTAGTGAAATATATTTAGAGTACCGGACGATTTGGCTGTGCGGTTAGGGACGCGCAGCTGTGAGCTTGCGTCTAGGAGATAGTGGGTTCGAACCCCACTGTCGGAAGCTCTGAAAATGGTTTTCCGTGGTTTCCAATTTTTACACCAGGCAAATTCTGGGGCTGTACCTTAATTTAGGCCACGGCCGGTTCCTTCCGACTCCTAGGCCTTTCCCATCCCATCATCACTGTAAGACCTGTGTGTGTCGATGAGACGTAAAGTAAATTGTACAAATAAAAAGATATAGTATTAAAGTACCGTACTGTGTGTCGACATTAGATTTTATGTCTTACTAAGTAATTTAGCGGTTTCCGGGATTTTTTCCTATACGAGTTCTTTTGCGTGCTGGTAAATCTAACGAGACGAGGCTGATGTATCTGAGGATACTCAAATACCACTGGATCAAGCCAGGGATTGACTTGTTAAGTTGGTGTCAGAAGGCCCGCGCTTTACCACCTGAGCTACTCAGCCCAGCCGAGTGAATTTCATAATTTTATCGTCATAATATCCCCCCCCCCCCACCAAGTGCATTTACAAAAGTTTGGACCCTATGCAACGCAAAAAGCGCTCTCTTGAAGCCACATGTTTAAGTGAGAAGGATATGCTTCCCGAGGATATTTGGGACATGGACAGAAATATTGTCCTGGGACTTGGCTGTTTTCTCCAACGAGTGCAGAATGATAACCGTGAAAGTAGCACATCAGGATAAGGATCGAAAGTAGTCGACTCGGCTTCTTAGTCCTATTGCTAAGCGTGTTTATGTGGGTTCGACAGCGAAAGTAAGTCGTAAATGCTTGGTGAAGAAGAAAGCATATTAGAGGTAGTTGACAAAGAATTGGTCCGGTACGGTGTAAAGTTTATACGAAAGAAAGGTCTCCTTCAACAATATTTGAAACAACATTAAAATTTATATCGGAGCGATAAATAATTATTTTCTTCCTGATACACTGAGTTCCGTTTCCACTATAATCCCACTTAAATCCAGACACTGCTTCCGTTTTTAACAGCTCTTTGTATCTAATTAAGAGTTTTTGGTAGCGCATTGAAGTCTCCAGTCTAAAGTTTTAGAAGTAGATCCACAGAGTTTAGGGATTAATGGATAGTATTTAATCCAAAGTTAAATATATACAGTAATTATAGCCAATTAGCAGTTGTGCCCATAGATGGGGTTATATGTTACCATTGTATTGCAGCAGTGAAAAAATGAAATGGCGTATGGCTTTTAGTGCCAGGAGTGTTCGAGGACATGTTCGGCTCGCCAGGTGCAGGTCTTTTGATTTGACTCCCGTAGGCGACCTGCGCGTCGTGATGAGGATGAAATGATGTTGAACACGACACATACACCCAGCCTCCGTGCCAGCGGAATTAACCGGTGATGGTTAAAATTCCCGACTCTACCGGGAATCTAACCCGGGACCCCTGTGACCAAAGGCCAGCGCGCTAACCATTTAGACATGGGGCCGGACATTGTAGCTGTAATGTACCTTAATGGAGATGATTGGCAGCAGAAGAGAGAACACAGCTCAACTAACAATAATAGTCAGTCAGTGTAGTGTTATTGTTGATACGTTTGAAGAGATTAGGACGTTGTAAGCCATCGCATTTTGTTTTCTTCCAGTTCGGCGATATTACAGCGTTCGAACGCTCCCCTCCATCCTTCAAGTAATCCTTACTTCATGTTTTTCTTCACGGCCTTTTCATCATCTTAATGATCAATAGGGCTAACGACTACGTAATTTTTCAGCTTATAAAAACAATGCTCGCCTTTGATGGACTTGGCACGAAAAATTTAAATTCCGGGATACCTCCATAATTATAGCGCGAACGGTAAAAATATATAACATATTATAATAAATTGAAAACTGGATTTTCTAAATTTTAGTTATTTACACGTTTTAGATAGAACTAAAACCTCCGGAGATATCTAGAAGTTTGTGAAAAAATGGAGTAATCACGAATATCTCCGTTATTAACCCTGGTACGGTAAAATCGCATTAAACAGTATAATTCCACTAAGTCATTGTCCTGTTATGTAACAAATAGATAGACCAGGCTTTGAACCGAAACTACTTTCCACTTTTGTGTACCTAATTCACCTAAGAGAAAGGCAAACAGAACATCAGGTTAAGGTTAGAAAGACGATCCATTCATAAATGAAATAATATGAGAAACTGTTTGTATATTTTAAGTATGCTGTATTTGTAAAGGAATTACTATTTGCAAGCAGAGTGTAAATCGGACAGGAAAATAAAATAAGACGGCTTAATGTCATCTATATAAATAAAATAAGAATTTTGTCTGTAAATCGCTCAGAATTTAAAGAGAATGGTATATAGAAAATGTCCTCTCAGTTTTAATTACTGCGTTGATGGGGTGAAAGTTCCTTTTGGGGATCATTGTAAGTACCTAGGTGTTAATATAAGAAAAGACCTTCATTGGGGTAATCACATAAATATGATTGTTAATAAAGGGTACAGATCTCTGCACATGGTTATGACGGTATTTAGGGGTTGTAGTAAGGATCTAAAGGAGAGGGCATATAAGTCTCTGGTAAGACCCCAACTAGAGTATGGTTCCAGTGTATGGGACCCTCACCAGGATTACCTGATTCAAGAACTGGAAAAAATCCAAAGAAAAGCAGCTCGATTTGTTCTGGGTGATTTCCGATAAAAGAGTAGCGTTACAAAAATGTTGCAAAGTTTGGGCTGGGAAGATTTGGGAGAAAGGATACGAGCTGTTCGATTAAATGGTATGTTCCGAGCTGTCAGAGGAGAGATGGCGTGGGAGGACATCAGTAGACGAATACGTTTGAGTGGTGTCTTTAAAAGTAGGAAAGATCATATATGAACATAAAGTTGGAATTCAAGAGGAAAAATTGGGGCAAATATTCGTTTATAGGAAGGGGAATTAGGGATTGGAATAACTTACCAAGGGAAATGTTCAATAATTTTCCAATTTCTTTGCGTTCATTTAAGAAAAGGCTAGGAAAACAACAGATAGGGAATCTGTCACCTGGGCGACTGCCCTAAATGCAGATCAGTAGTGATTGTTTGATTTCTGTATCGGTCGTGTTCCCAGTAACAAGGAAATGCACTTTTTTCTGTCATGTCTGTCTGTCTGTGTCTGTCTACATGTACGTATGTACGGGCATTACGAGAAAATGGCAGAACAGAATTTAATTAAATTGGTTTGTATAGTCAGAGAATGGGGCCGATGACCTTCGATGTTAGGCCCCTTAAAACTACATGCACCTTAAAACTACAAGCAAGTCAGAGAATGGGGCACTATAATCTGGGCTAAAAATAATTTTATTCACACGCAGTGAAATGGTAGTTTAGGGGAACTATACCTATATTTTTTGTCAACTTCTGCAATACCTTTGGGCTGAATAGAGATTTCATCTATAACATCGCGATTACCACACTCAGGAAGTCCATCATGATCTTCAAGAACCATGGTTGCGGACCTCCAATATGACGTGCCTCACTCGATTGCCTATACTTAACATCATACGATCGCATTATCTACTGTAACTATATCCATTATTGTTGTTAAGGTACTCTTTGTCCTTGGGCAACCTGCAGCTGTTGCAGGAAGATTGTATAATAATAATAATAATAATAATAATAATAATAATAATAATAATAATAATAATAATAATAATAATAATAATAATAATAATAATAATAATAATAATAATAATAATAATAATAATAATAATAATAATAATAATAATAATAATAATAATAATTAGAGAGATACAAGTTCCTATAATTTGTATCTTATACACTTTTATCGTACTGATTATGATAATAGAATTAATGAACTTAGACTTTTGTTGCTTAGTCCATATCAACGCCGAGCATTGCTGACATGGAAATATTGTTTAATCGTGTTAACTGGCGATGGTTTTTTGACAAGATTGTCTTAATGTGTCAAACAGCGTAGTCATCGGTCCCTATCAACAAGGAAAATCGTGAAGATGATTATAAAAAGGGAGTAAAGAATGGGAAAGGAACGATCACTTGAAGACTAAGATAAGGGGAAGTCATGAAAGAAGTATCCGCTAATGCCACAGAGTCGGAAGAAAACTAAATGTGAACGCCTACCATATCGAAAGCTCATAAAACTGATCAACAATAACATTACATTGACCATTATTGTGACGTGATTTGTCTCTTCTGCTGCCACTCATCTCCGATAGATGGGATAACTGCTGCGTCCCGAGTAAAGTACCTGGGGAGTTAGATAACATTGCACATGCTGTACGACTGTCCCATCAACAGCTAGTTTATATAATATTCATAGATTCATAAACCCACTGAAGTCACAAATAGAAACAAAATATTTCCATAGGTAAATATGAATGAGATTGCTTTGTAACAAACTATTTCGGTCAATATCTATTATTTTTTTAATGTCACACCGACGCAGATGGATCTATCGGCAAGGATGGGATAGGCAAGAGCTAAACGCGGGAAAGAAGTTTCCATGGCCTTTATTATCTTACCGCCCCGGCTGTTTCCTGGTGTGAAAATGGGAAACTATGGAGAAAAAAAAAGCTTCAGGGCCGCCGACATTCGGGTTCGAACCCTCTATACCCCCCGAATGCAATCTGACAGCTACATGGCTCAAAACGCTCGGTTTAACATTATTCGATAACTAGTGTTATTCCAATGCTCGTAGAAGTGTATAAAGGCTAGGTGCTTTACGTCGCGCCGACACAGATAGGTCTTATGGCGACGATCGGACAGGGAAGGGCTGGGAGTTGGAAGGAAGCGGCCGTGGCCTTAATTAAGGTACAGCCCCAGCATTTGCCTGGTGTGAAAATAGGAAACCACAGAAAACCAATTTCAGGGCTGCCGACAGTGGGGTTCGAACCTATTATCTCCCGAATACTGGATACTGGCCGCACTTAAGCGACTACAGGTATCGAGCTCGGTCATCGAAAATTCCAGACACAAGATAATCGCTATTGGTTTCTATTATCAGTTCATTTAGCCTTGTATCCCTGGTTCTATACTATACGTGCAGTGTGGATGATTCGTAATGGATAACCCACTAGAATGTAAGTCGATCACAGTCTGAAATTATTATTTACGTCCAATTCAAACACATGTGGCATCTAACCTCTTTCGCGTAACCACGATATTGCTACAAATTGCTGGCTACAAAATTTTCTCCACGTAGTAGGCTACGGCTTTGAAAAAAACGTTGTCTAATGAGTTTGAATATATTTAAATGAAAAGGGAAAGAATAGTTGCCTATACTTGTCCGACTTTGTTTTATCACCAGTTCACTGCAGCAGTGCGTTGTTCGAAAATGTGCTCTTAACCGCGCAAATTTTGAGGATCGATGGGAAAGTGATTGCAAAGAGCAAAGTTCTCTTGCAAGCAATGGGAAGCGGTTGTGGCACTGATGCGATGAAATATTCCTTGGAGGTCGCAAGACTACGTTGATATTTGATCCTTCATATAGAGTTTTGCAATTTTGACATCAAATTCAAAATCAGTGACCTCGAAAACCCTTATATAGGCTACATAGTTTCATACGAATCCGCTAATTTTTTCAACATCGGATCCGCCATTTTTCATTTTGCAATGTTGACGTAAATTCGCAACCAGCGACCCCGAAAACCTTGAGGTACACTTTTTGGTACCTTTCTATATACACCTTCATATTGTGACTAGGTTTTAAAGTCATTTGGACCACTGAATGCTGCCGCAAATCCAAAGTTCTGGCTGAAGAGAAGTTTAAATAAACATTTCAGTAAATTAACTATTTCCACTCACATTGATTTACCTGAACATTTTAAAAACAATAATTTACGTTTAAGAATTGAGCCTGTGCTTCAGTACACAGACAGACACTGAGACAAAACTGGAAGAGGCACGTTTGGAGAATGGAGAAGAGGATACCAAAACAAACCCTACAATATATGTCTGCTGGGAAAATATCTATTAGATGTCCGATGAAAAGGAGTATAAACATTTCTCTATTTATCAGGTCACATGTCTCATTGTTTTTCCGGAGTAAGTTGTCAGTGCCCCTTTTGTAAATCTATCACGCCCCCCCCCCTCCAGCAAAGGCGGTGCTCCTCACTTGAGTCACCGAAATGAAATGGTGTATGGCTTTTAGTGCCGGGAGTGTCCGAGGACAAGTTCGGCTCGCCAGATGCAGGTCTTTTGATTTGACTCCCGTAGGCGACCTGCGCGTCTAGATGAGGATGAAATGATGATGAAGACGACACATACACCCAGCCCCTGTGCCAGCGAAATTAACCAGTTAAGGTTAAAATTCCCGACATTGCCGGGAATCGAACCCGCGACCCCTGTGACCAAAGGCCAGCACGCTAACTATTTAGCCATGGAGCCGGACATTTGAGTCGCTGAATTAATATGACGTTCTATGTACAGTGTTGATTGAGATGCGTAGCCTAATATTACAAATATTAACAATAATTTCCATCAGATACTACTATAATAATAATAATAATAATAATAATAATAATAATAATAATAATAATAATAATAATAATAATAATACCGGGCGAGTTGGCCGTGCTCGTAGAGGCACGCGGCTGTGAGCTTGCATCCGGGAGATAGTAGGTTCGAATCCCACTGTCGGCAGCCCTGAAAATGGTTTTCCGTGGTTTCCCATTTTCACACCAGGCAAATGCTGGGGCTGTACCTTAATTAAGGCCACGGTCGCTTCCTTCCAACTCCTAGGCCTATCCTATCCCATCGTCGCCATAAGACCTATCTGTGTCGGTGCGACGTAAAGCCCCTAGCAAAAAAAAAAAAAAAAAAAAAAAAAAAAAAAAAAAAAAAAAAAAAATCCAATAATGGCGTATGGCCTCCGGAGAGACCTGCATGTCTGTGAGGATGGGGCTCTACGTAAGATGATTGCTAATGTTGAAGACATCACAAATACCCAGGCCTCGATCCAGATGAATTAACCAATCAAGGTTAAAATCCTCGATCCGGTCGGAATCTACTGTAACCTGGGATTCCTTGGACCATTTAGCCACGGAGCTTGACATCAGATATGATGCACGCAGAAAAATGAACGAAATGCATAAAATGTCCTTCTTTGTATTATTTACTCCTGCTTTAATTACACTGATCAAAGACAGCTACGTCAAAAAAAATTGCTATTTCTCTTAAAATCTGCTTATTTGAAAAGTTCGTCCTTGTGCAGTTAATTTTTTTCAACATTAAAAATCAACCTTTTAGTTTTACTTGACTACTTCTATCGTGATCGTAGCTGCGGGATTTCCAGTTTTATAAAATTGGAAAGACGTGACGTTCTATTAAAAAAATCGCTCATGTCTTGGACGGAATTCGAACCACGATCGCCTTAATGCGCAGCCAGTGACGTTGCTACTCGTCTATCACGCCTCTGTCTTGACATTAGTAAGTAACGAGTGTAACAGTCATATAGTAGGTTGGGGTTAGGAATGAGGCAGTCATCCAGAAACTTGATGGAGCTTGAAGGTGAAGGAGATCACGAGCGCATTTAAGGGCAGGGGTTGCAAAGGAGCTCTGACCGACCAACAGTGAAGTGAAGTTCTGCGAAAAAGACTTGTATTGTGAAGAAGTGGATGGAAGTACATAACGTTTATGGCGAGAGATGTGGTTCCATTCCAGGGCTTCTCAAACCCCCGAAATCTCACGCGTGCAAATCGAGGCGCAAGAGCTCCGTGCAAAGTGCATCGGTCCCGCTCGGCTCAGCTCGGACCAACGCTTCGTCTCTGGGCTACTCGGCTAAGCTCGGCTCAACTCTGCTCGGATTTGGAGCGCTACGGAGCAAGTGAGGAAGAGGGGGAGCGGGCGAGACGGGCGTGGGAAAAGAGAGAGAGAGCGCTATTGCTCCAAATCGAGGAGTGGGGGTCTGCACTCTGGTCGACCAAGCGAAGTAGTCTTTTGCACCGTGCACAGTGCATGCACCACGCGCATGCACCCTAAGAAGCCCTGCGTTAAACACACATTACTATAACTGCAGTGGATGCTATGTCTAAATGTGACAAATACTATTTCCCGAATATCTATGTTCTTCAGTATATCACCTGTTTTACCACTTTCGACTGCAGTATGGACATTGAAAATCCACAGCCTGTTTCCAGTTATTCGACCTTGTAGGGAATGGAATGAATAAAGCCCCAGTCTATCGGCGAGGATAGGAATTGTGTCGTCTGCCGAAGTCTGACACATTCCTCTGAGGCAATGATTAATGAGTGACAGATAAAATGAAATGATATTGGAGAGTGTTGCTGGAATGAAAGATGATAGGGAGAAGCAGAGTACCCGGAGAAAAACCTGTCTCGCCCCCGCTTTATAGTATGGGACATTATGGGACGGAAATTACAGCGTCACCCATTACTTGCATGAACCGTTGCTGATTTGACTGATCGTGCAACAGACCTGGAACTCCATCCCACAAAATGACATACGGCACTTGTACGATGTACGACACACTGCATGCCCATTTGCTTGCTTGCATTCAAAATAGTAGCGACTACATCGGCTATTGAGCCTCTGAGGCTCTGGCAGTAGAGCCCCGGCCTCCCACCGCTGGGTTCCGTGGTTCAAATCCCGGTCACTCCATGTGGGACTTGTGCTGGACAAAGCGGAGGCGGGACAGGTTTTTCTCCGGGTACTCTGGTTTTCAGTGTCATCTTTCGTTCCATCAACACTCTCCAATATCATTTCATTTCATTTCATTTCATCTATCAGTCATTAATCATTGCCCGAGAAGAGTGCGACAGACTTCGGCAGCTGGCACAATTCTATCCTCGCCGCTAGATGGGAGCTCCATTCATCCCATTCCTAATCCGGTCGAATGCCTGGAAACATTTTCATTTCACATCGGTTATTAATGCACCAACATGGCACGTGTCTTCTCGCGCCTACGTATAACTGTGACCTGGAAACTTTAATAAAATAAACAAATTACCTGGACAAATGCTTAGCGTGAATTCATTCCCCTGTAGTAATGTCTTCTTGGTGTTGAGATTTCATTTTCCACCACTGTATATTACACCACTACGCAATGCTGATGGAGAATCATACCCTTCGGAAAAAGTATGATATAAGTCTCATTGTGCTTTGAATGTGTATTTCTTTCATGTGGAAATATGTGATACGGATTGCCATTCAGGAAGACGAGAAATTTAAGAACAAAGGCTTCCACATCTGGAGAGGTACGTACATAGCCACTCGGTTCACTTAGCCTACTACAAAAATTAGTAGTAGGTTAATTTTTAGTGTAAAATGATGCCAGGCTTAGAATTTCCACTCTATCATGCTAAATGCCAAGGTGACGAATGGTGCAAGTCCTTGCCTTCCACTCCTCCAAGGGCCTGCAAGCAACGGGCATGATAGCACAGAGGTATGGGCTCTTGCTTTTCACCAAGCCGGCCACAGTTCGAATCCCAGTCAATGCATGTGGGATTATTGAAATAAATATTTGTAGTCAGGGTCCCATTGAAAATTAGAGGTTCGAATTTGCTTTACGTCGCACCGACACAGATAAGTCTTATGGCGACGATGGGATAGGAATGGGTTAGGAGTGGGAAGGAAGAGGCCGTCGCCTTAATTAAGGTACAGCCACAGCATTTGCCTGGTATGAAAATGGGAAACCACAGAAAACCATCTTCAGGGCTGCCGGCAATGGGGTTCGAACTCAGTATCTCCCGGATACAAGCTCACGGCTGGGCGCCTCTAACCGCACGGCCAACTCACCCGGTAAATTAGAGGTTCCATTGCTGTTTACTTCACGTCGCACCGGCACAGATAGGTCTTACGGCGACGATGGGATAGGAAAGGCCTAGGAATGGGAAGGAAGCGGCCGTGGCATTAATTAAGGTACAGCCCCAGCATTTGCCTGATGTGAGAATGGGAAACCACGGAAAACCAACTTCAGGGTTACCAACAGTGGGGTTAGAACCCACTATCTCTCGGATACAAGCTCAAGGCTGCGCGCCCCTAACTCCACGGTCAACTCACCCGGTAAATTAGAGGTTCCATTGCTACGATCACGATATAAACAGGCACGTAAAACTACAGACTTACTTTGCTTTCCAGACGGAAAGCTTTTTTTCCCTTGGTTTTACGGCGTATTCGTAAGCCTTGTAGCAACGATGGGATAGAGCACGGGCAAGACTGGGAAGGAAGTGACCGTGGACCTAAGGCATTCATTTGTCTGTGCCAAAATGGAAAAATCTTTGAAAACTATCTTCAGAGCTGCCGACAGTGAGGTTCGAAACCACCATCTCTCGAATGCAAGCCGACAGTTTGCTTTATGCTTTATAATGAAGGAAGGAACGGCTGAGCCGTGTTTTATGGGGGAGCAGAGCAAGAAACAAGGCTAAGACAAATAAAGCATTTTAAAATATTTTTCTAGAGCTAGTCTGTAGTCTGGAAAGCTCGACAAGTCCGTTCATTGGTTAAATTATGATATACTTCAGTTATTGCACGCAGCTTGTTCCAGTAGACAAACATACGTGCGCTCTCGTAGTTAATTCATCGTCAGTTTCTGATGTAGCATAATACGGATGAAGAGGCCGAAATATGTGTCAGTGGGTAAGAGAAAGTCAACAGCTTCCACTAGCTTAACTCGAACTTGGAATAAGCTCAGTTTTCAAGAAGAAGGACTCTCAGCATTCTTAGAATGTGCTACTTTCCTCACAACTTTGTATATTCTTAAAAGCTGCTGTAAATTTCGCGCTATAACTTATCTCGATTGTGCTTTTAGAAAAACGAGTGTAGTAAGAAGGGAATGTACACCTCCTAGCATCAAAATTGAGTGGATTATTGACTCTTGTACGCCATTAAGCATTGGATGTTAAGCATTGGATATACTTAAGAATAATAATAATTTCGTGTGGCTATTTCTAGCCGAGTGCAGCCCTTGTAAGACACACCCTCCGATGAGAGAGGGCGGCATTTGCAATGTGTAGGTAACTGCGTGTTATTGTGATGGAGGATAATGTTATGTGTGGTGTGTAAGTTGCAGGGATGTTGGGGACAGCACAAACACCCAGCCCCCGGGCCATTGGAATTAATCAATGAAGATTAAAATCCCCGACCCGGCCGGAAATCGAACACGGGACCCCCTGAACCGATAGCCAGTGCGCTGACCATTCAGACAACGAGTCGGAAATACTTAAGAATATTAAACTAGTAATATTTTATTTAAATTGAATTGCTTGTTGTACTTTTGTTGTTGTTGTTGTGTAATTGTGTTTTGACTTTATATCGCACTACTGTAAGTGACCATTGCCACCGGGGTATTTCCCAACTGCGATGAATTTGTTAATAATAATAATAATAATAATAATAATAATAATAAATATTTTTAACATGTAGCCTACGTGGCTCAGGCGGCAGCGCGCCGGCCTCTCATCACTGGGTTTCGTCGTTTAAATCCCGGCCACTCCATGTGAGATTTGTGCTGGACAAAGCGGAGGCGGGACAGGATTTTATCCGGGTACTCCGGTTTTCCCTGTCATCTTTCATTCCAGCAACACTCTCCATTAACATTTCATCTGTCAGTCATTTATCATTGCCCGAGAGGAGTGCGACAGGCTTCGGCAGCCGGCACATTTCCTATCCTCGCCGCTGGATGGGGGCTTCATTCATTCCATTCCTGACCCAGTCGAATGACTGGAAACAGGCTGTTGATTTTCATTTTTTTTCAACATCTATATAGAAGAAGCCGTAAAGGATTTTAAGCTACCAAAAATCATGACACACATGTTAATGGCAAACTGTACAACACCATACGATTTGCAGATTATAATTTAAAATGAAATAAAATGGAAAAGGCACTAAATCACATGAACGAACTGCTAAAAGAAAGGAGCGGCATGAGAATGAAAAAAGAAGACCAAGATAATGACCTGTACAAGGGATAATTACCAAATTGCTAATCTGCTGATGGATGGAGAGAAACTAGATCAAGGAAAGAAATTCAAATATCTACGATGTCTGATAAGATCTGACAGAATATGTACCAAAGAAGTAGACGCCAGGATTGCAAAGGCGAAGGGAGTATTCTCAAAAAAAGAGGTTTCTACTAACATCTAACAAGGGGGCATTCCCTATTCGTCACCACCGATTTCGCTCAAATTTATAGAACATGAAGGGTTTGGCTAGAAATGAAAGTACCCGAAGTGGGAACTCCAGATGGCCAAGCGCATAGAAAATAAAAATAAAAATGTTCACGCGGCTCTCGCACCGTATAAGTCACTTACGTTAGTGCGCAGGCCGAACAGTTGTTGGCGTAGCGGTAAAAGCTCGGACTGGTAATTCCATGGTCGTGGGGTCGACTCCCCGTGTGGAGACTGATTTTTCTGTCAACTTTTATATTATTTCTTTTTCCAATTAAGCAAAGAGGTGAATAATTCATTTTATTTATTTATTTATACGCAAAAGGCATTGAAAAGGTAAAAAAATGGGATTTCATTGTCAGACTTTTTTCTACCTGCGCCAAGAATCTATTGTTTGTGTACAGCTGCCAGGAGCAACCTTCACTTGTCAGGCGGAAACGAATCCTACAGCGAAACTTCTATTCACGTTTATGGCACATTCCCCAAGGAGAGGAGATAGCTAATAAAGGAGAAAAGAAAGAAGAATTTCTGTTTGAACACGTCGGGAAAGTTCGCAACTCTAAATTTTCTACAATTGTGCGCTCATTAAAAAAAATGACGTCCTATATGCCTTTTCCGTATAAATAAATAAATAAATAAATAAATAAATACGATAAATTAAAATAAATGAATAATACAAACATTGAGAAAAATTCTCCACACGGCGAGTCGAACCCACGACCAACGAATTATTAGTCCAAGCTCTTACCGCTTCGCCAACTACTGTTCAGTGTTCGCACTACAACGTAAGTGGCTTATACGGTGCGAGAGCCACGGCAACATTTTCATTTTTATTTTCTATACGGTTGGCCATCTGGAGTTCCCACTTTGCGTACTTTCATTTCTAGCCAAGTCCTGAATGTTCTATAAATTTGAGCGAAATCGGTGGTGACGAGTAGGGAATGCCCCCTTATAAGACCATCTGAATGGGGGTACGAAAGTGAAAAGTTTTGTATGGAGTGTTGTAAGCTATGGCTCAGAAACATGGACCCTGCGAAAAGGGGAAGTGATGAAACTCAAAGGGCTTTCAGGTGTGGTGCTGGTGTCGACTATTAAGAATACCTTAGACTGACAGAGTCACAAATGAGAACGTTCTGAAAAGGGCAAATGAGACACGCAGCTTGGTTGAAACCTTGAGCAAAAGAATATATAGCTTTGTTTGTCACTTGCTTCGTCATTTTACTGGTACACCACCCTGTTTGATGGGAAAATGGAATGTAGAAGGACCAAAGGAAGACCAAGAGTGCAATTTACGCACACCATTAAAGGCAAGCGCATCTATTGCCACTTGAAGCTGCTGGCCATTAGACAAGATGGCACATACGCAAAGTACACAGAGTTGATGATGAAGATCCCAGGCAGTAAAAACCTCTTTAAAACACAGAAATCGTTTGAAGATAAGTAATTCTCCGTTGGCCTTGACCGTGTAAGACAATAAAGGACTGAGGAGTTACTGCCATAGAAATGTCAACGACCGTACGTCCGCTGCACTTTCACCACGACGAAAGGGTTTTCAGGTTCTCTCTCCCTCTCTCTCTCTCTAAATGTTGATACATTCATATTTTCTCGAACACAAACATATAGTACAATCAATAGAGAAAAGTAATGTCTATTTAGTGTGAATTAATTACCTATATCAATTGAATAGAGTTTACGCGTACGCCTTTTGTGCGCATAATTCGAGAAGGCATTGGATTTTTTTAAGCAGCAAGTAATATAATGGGCAAACATCTCAGTCCAGTGGCGTAGCCAAGTGGGGGTTACTGGGGGGTTAACCCCCCATGGAAATTTTACAAAAAGGAAATAAACAGAAACTGACAATAAGCAATAAACTAAATATAGACATTCAGAGACATAATTGTAAAACCAACAGATCTGTTGAATATACGAGTATTTTCTACGAAACCTCGAAAGTTGGATTTTTTTTTTTACAATTTTGCTTACAGATAGGTTTTATGGCGACGATGGGATAGGAAAGGGATAGGAATAGAAAGGAAGTGGCCGTGGACTTAATTAAGGTACAGCCCCAGCATTTCCCTTGTGTGAAAATGGTAAACCATGGGAAACTATCTTCAGGGCTGCCGACAGTGGGGTTCGAACCCACTATCTCCCCGATGCAAGCTCATAGCTGCGCGCCCCTAACCGCACGGCCAACTCGCTCGGTAGCTGGATTTTAGATTTTAAACTGAACATACGATTCGCTGTAAAACTGTCGACCAAGATCGTGTTGTTCTTGTTCTGTACTGCAATGTCAACATAATTCACTTGTATCGCTGTCCTTATAACGATAAGTCTTGCAAGCGCGTACCTCACACGCACAAGTACCTACATTGTGTTCTGTCATCAAACTATAAACACCTCGGCCGTTCCTGGCTACGCTACAGTCCCAGTCTTTGATCCCTTTGATAATAACCTGATCGAGCGAGTTGCCCGTACGGTTTGGGTCACGCAGCTGTGAGCTTGCATTTGGGAGATAGTGGGTTCGAACCGCACTGTCCCCAGCAGTGAAGACGGTTTTCCATGCATTTCCATTTTCTCATCAGGAAAATGCTACAGTTGTACCTGTATTAAGGCCACGGCAGCTTCCTTCCCACTCCTAACCCTTTCTTATCATATCGTCGCCGTAAGACCTATCCGTGTCGATGCGACGTACAGCAAATTGTAAAAAATAATTGATAATAACCTGTATGAATGTGGCATTTCTACTGGCTTTCAGTAGTCAAGATATGTTTAAACAACTGGGACTAGGATTTTTATTTCATGTACTTTCATTCAGTCCAGAAGTTCGCACAGCCCAACCTAGTGTACTTTGGGTATGGCTGCGGCATGAAGTATGCCATGGCAGATTTTTTTTTAACAAACTGGTAGGCTATGTTAAGGAGAAACAGTGGGATTTGTCTCAAATGACGGACAGCCGATGTGTGTTTTATTGTACACCGGGCAAATGCTCGGGCTGAAATTTAATTAAGGCAACAGCTGCTACCTTCCCAGTCCTAGCCCTTTTCCATCCTTCCGTCGCCGAAAACCTTCGATGTGTTTTGCGACGTTAAACAAGTTAAACGATATCACAGTTTATTAACAAGTTTGTGACAGGAGTGGCTCGGCAAAATAATAATAATAATAATAATAATAATAATAATAATAATAATAATAATAATAATGTGGTCCTGAGAGTCGGGATGCCAGTTGCTAAGGAATGGGAGTGGGCATCTCGGACATATTCTGAGTCATGGCCCTCTTTGTGCTCAGACGGCTAGGACAATACAATCCACCGGTGGTCCCAAACCCGTTAGAGGAGATATCCTCGCTTAAACTATGTGCAAGTAGGGTAGCATCATGCTTCGTGAATTTACCGAGCTCAGAACATTTTAAGCAAGCCTCGAACCTATGGGGGTAACGGAGTCCCAATCCCATTTGACAGACGAGGGACTCCTTGGAAACAACTTGGCGAACGAAATGGAATTCGATGGGGAGCTATCAATATTAATGGGGCTTATGGAAGAAAGAAAGAAAGCAGAACTGGCTGAGTCAGCATAGAGGATGCTTCTGGATGTGCTAGGAGTAAGTGATATTCGGGTAAGGGGAGATAACAATGAAGAGATAGGAGGTTTAAAGTGTACTTGGCGGGTGTTAGAAAGGGAAGGGCAGAGTATGGGGTAGGGCTGTTTATCAGGAATACCATTGCACGCAACACAGTTTCTGTTAGGCACGTAAATGAGCGAATGGTGTGGGTAGATTTGTCAGTTGGAGGAATTAGGACGAGAATTGACTCAGTGTATTCACCATGTGAGGGTGCAGATGAGGATGAAGTTGACAAGTTTTATGAAGCATTTAGTGACATCGTGGTCAGGGTTAACAGCAAGGATAGGACAGTGCTAATGGGCGATTTCAATGCGAGGGTTAGAAAGAGAACTGAAGGATACGAAAGGGTGATTGGTAAATGTGGGGAAGATATGGAAGCTATTGGGAATGGGAAGCGTTTGCTGGACTTCTGTGCTAGTATGGGTTTAGCAGTTACGAATACATTCTTCAAGCATAAGGCTATTCACCGCTACACAAGGGAGGCTAGGGGTACCAGATCCATCCATCTTGAACAACTTGCTTTACGTCGCACCGACACAGATAGGTCTTACGGCGACGATGGGATAGGGAAGGCCTAGGAGTGGGAAGGAATCGGTCGTGGCCTTAAGGTACAGCCCCAGCATTTGCCTGGTGTAAAATGGGAAACCACGGAAAACCATCTTCAGGACTCGAACCCACTATCTCCCGGATGCAAGCTCACAGCTGCGCACCTCTAACTGCACGGCCAACTCACCCGGCAGACTATAACTTAACCGACTTCGAATTCAGGAAGTCTGTTATGAATGTACGAGTTTTTCGGGGATTTTTCAATTATACAGACCAGTATCTGTTCTGTAGTGAACTAAGTATCTCTATGCCTAGGACAGAGAAAGTAAAATCTGTCTGTAAACGAACAAGGGTAGAAAATCTCCAGGACGGTGAAATTAGACAGAAGTACGTGGATATGATTAGTGAGAAGTTCCGAACAGTGGACAGTAAGCAGGTTCAGGATATAGAAAGAGAATGGGTGGCAAACAGGGATGCTGTAGTAGAAACAGCAAGGGAATGCCTAGGAACAACTGTGTGTAAAGATGGGAGAAAGCGAACATCTTGATGGAATGATGAAGTGAGAGCAGCTTGTAAACGTAAAAAGAAGGCTTATCAGAAATGGCTCCGAACAAGGGCCGATAGAGACAGGGAATTGTACGTAAGTGAAAGAAACAGAGCGAAACTAATAGTTGTTGAATCCAAAAAGAAGTCCTGGGAAGATTTTGGTAATAACCTGTCAAGAAGCAGGGAAACCTTTCTGGACAGTAATAAAGAATGTTAGGAAGGGAGGGAAAAGGGAAATGAACAGAGTTTTGGATAATTCAGGTTAACTCACAACAGATCTCAGGGAATCACTGGAGAGGTGGAGGGAATATTTTGAACATCTTTTCAACGTAAAAGGGACTCTTCCTGGTGGTGTTGCGAACAACCAAGCTCATGGGGAGGAGGAAAATGATGTTTGTGAAATTACGATTGAGGAAGTGGAAAAGATGGTAAATAAGCTCCATTGTCATAAAGCAGCAGGAATAGATGAAATCAGACCTGAAATGGTGAAGTGTAGTGGGAAGGCAGGGGTGAAATGGCTTCATAGAGTAGTAAGATTAGCATGGAATGTTGGTAAGGTACCTTCAGATTGGACAAAAACAGTAATTACACTTATCCATAAATAGCGAACAGGAAGGATTGCAACGACTTTCGAGGTATCTCACTCATTAGTATACCAGGCAAAGTATTCACTGGCATCTTGGAAGGGAGGGTGTGATCAGTGGTTGAGAAAAAGTTGGATGAAAAACCACTGTGGTTTCAGACCATAGAGGGGCTGTCAGGATCAGATTTTCAGTATGCGCCAGGTAAGTGAAAAATGCTATGACATGAATAGAGAATTGTGTTTATGTTTCATAGATATAGAGAAAGCGAATGACGGGATACCGAGGGAAGATATGTTCGCCATACTGGGGGGGGGGGACTATGGAATTAAAGGTAGATGGTTAAAATAAATTAAAAAAGGCATTTATGTTGAGGGGCTGCCTGGCCGAGGCGGTAAAGGCGTGCTCGGTTCGCCCGGAAAAAACGTGAGTTCGAATCCCCGTCAGGAGGTCGTAAATTTAAGAAATGAGATTTCCTATTCCGAAGGTGCATATAGCCCTGAGGTTCACTCAGCCTACACCAAAAGTGAGTCCAGGTTTATTCCTGGGGGGAAAGGCGGCCGGGCTTAGAGCTAACCACTCTACCCCATCGAGTGCCGAGGTTATGGATAGTGAAAGCCTTTACCTTCAACCCCTCCAAGGGCCTTCATGGCCTATACGGAGAAGACTTTGCTTTGCTTTTTTTTGCACTTATGTCGACAATTGGGCTTGAGTGAGAACTGATGGTAAGATGAGTTCTTGGTTCAGGGTACTTACAGGGGATACACAAGTCTTTCACCTTTGCTGTTCGTAGTTTACATGGGTCATCTGCTGAAAGGTATAAAGTGGCAGGGAGGAATTCAGTTAGGTGGAAATGTAGTAAGCAGTCTGGCCTATGCTGACGACTTGGTCTTAATGGCACACTGTGCCGAAAGCCTGAAGTCTAATATCTTGGAACTTGAAAATTGGTGCAACGAGTAAGGTATGAAAATTAGCCTATTGAAGACTAAACTGATGATGATGATGATGATGATGAAGACAGTAGGTAAGAAATTAATCAGAATTGAATGTCCGATTGGTGATACAAAGCTGGAACAGGTAGATAATTTCAAGTATTTAGGTTGTGCGTTCTCCCAGGATGGATATATAGTAAGTGAGGCTGAATCAAGGTGCAGTAAGGCTAATGCAATGATCTCGCAGTTGCGATCAACAGTATTCTGTAAGAAGGAAGTCAGCTCCCGGACGAAACTATATTTACATCGGTCTGTTTTCAAACCAACTTTGCTTTGCGGGAGCGAAAGCTGGGTGGACTCAGGCAGGATATCTTATTCATAAGTTAGAACCAACCGACATGAAAGTAGCGAGAAAGATTGCTGGTACAAACAGGTGGGAACAATGGCAGGAGGGTACTCGAAATGAGGTGATAAAGGCTAGTTAGGAATGAACTCGATTGATGAAGCTGTACGCATAAACCGGCTTCGGTGGTAGGGTCATGTGAGGCGAATGGAGGAGGATAGGTTACCTAGGAGAATAATGGACTCTATTATGGAGTGTAAGAGAACTAGAGGGAGAGCAAGACGACGATGGTTAGACTCAGTTTCTAACAATTTAAAGATAAGAGGTATACAACTAAATGAGGCCACAGCACTAGTTGCAAATAGAGGACTGTGGCGACGTTTAGTAAATTCACAAAGGCTTGCAGACTGAACGCTGAAAGACATAACGGTCTATAATGACAATGAATGTATGTATAATAATAATAATAATAATAATAATAATAATAATAATAATAATAATAATAATAATAATAATAATGGCACATGCACGTGGCCTGGCGGAGGTCTTGCACGTTGACACCTTATGGGCGGCGCGCACGTCTGTGAGAATAAGGCTCTACCCAAGGTAAATTCTAGCGTTCAAGACAGCATAAACACCCAGCCCGTATTAACCGACCCCACCCGGAATCATTCCCGGGACCCCTTGGACTTAAGGCCAGTATGCTAACTATGTAGCCATGCATCTTAGAAATTTTTTTAAGAAGTTCAACCGTCGATACGGATTCAACAATGAGATTCATAGTCTGTAATGTAGCCAAGCAGCCAGACTATCGGCTAAATCGGCAGTACGATTAATTCCGCCAAACGTCTTGTACTCTGATGGTAGAAGTTGTAAATATTACAGCGAATCCCTTTGGTGCTAACATCAAGAAACTTCAATACTTATCCTCTTTACTGTGTCTTTAAGGTGAGTACTTCTACAATATGTATGAAATGAAAAAATGAAATGGCGTATGACTTAGTGCCCGGAGTGTCCGAGGACAAGTTCGGCTCGCCAGATGCAGGTCTTTTGATTTGACTCCCGTAGGCAACCTGCGCGTCTTGATGAGGATGAAATGATGATGAAGACGACACATACACCCAGACCCCGGTGCCAGGGAAACTAACCAATTATGGTGAAAATTCCCCACCCTGTCGGGAATCGAACCCGGGACCCCTGTGATCAAAGGCCAGCACGCTAAACATTTAGCCATAGAGCCGGACTACAATATGTATTATTACTTTGAACAGGGGCGTAGCTAGTGGTGGCGGTGGTGGTGGTGGTGGTGGTGGTGGGGGTGGGGGGGGGGGTACTGGGGGTTAAAACCCCGCATGGAATTTTACAAAAAGAAATTGACAATAAACAATAAGCTAAATAAACATTCAGAAACCGGTCGAGTTGGCCGTGCGGTTAGGGGCACGCAGCTGTGAGCTTGCATCCGGGAGATAGTGGGTTCGAACCTCACTGTCGGCAGCCCTGATGATGGTTTTCCGTGGTTTTCCATTTTCACAGTAGGCAAATGCTGGGGCTGTATCTTAATTAAGGTGACGGCCGCCTCCTTCCCATTCCTAACCCTTTCCTCTCCCATCGTCGCTATAAGACGTATATGTGACGGTGCGACGTAAAGCAAGTAGTAAAAAAACATTCGGAGATATAATTGTAGAACCAACAGATCTGTAATTCACAAGTTGACCAAAGTTTATGTACGACAGAAGCTATCACATCTGAGAGTCTTTCAAAGAGTTGATGATAAATTTCAACCGGGCGAATTGGTCGTGCGATTAGGGGCACGCAGCAGTGAGCTTGCATCCGGGAGATAATGGGTTCGAACCCCACTGTCGGCAGTCCTGAAAATGGTTTTCCGTTGTTTCCCTTGTTCACACCCGACAAATGCTGGGGCTGTGCGTTAATTAAGGCCGCGGCCGCTTCCTTCCCACTCCTAGGTCTTTACTGTCCCATCGTCACCATAAGACCTATCTGTGTCGGTGCGACGTAAAGCAACTTGTAAAAAACCAAAAAAGGACAAAGCTCAGTTGAAATTAGTGATGCTGGCTGCACTTTTCCTCACAATTGCTATGATTTTTTAATCCTAGAATACAATAATTGCGTTCTCCGTCCGCGCGGGACCGTGTAGTTCATGTACTATATGCACACTTTCTGACACAAACTGAGCGAACTCTTGCGCAGAGGAATCGGCCTCTTCCCGTCTTCCCAAAATGAAAGGAATTCGGGAATTCCTACAGTTTATTTCTTAGACACGGCAAAAATCGAAGAGAATATCATGTCTATTAATACGTGGCGTGAAAGCACCATTCTGCACGTGCCATATAGTCTATGTTTGTTGTAATCTGTTTCAATAACGTTCTGTGTAGAATAACAATGTAATCATCCACATGTTACTGTACCACGGGTACGACAGCTAATAGTATATAGGCCCTACAAGGTGTATCATAACTATACCGACAGCAAAATCACTTATTTGGAAGTGGAGTGGCCTGCCACTCTATATCCTAATGGGACATAACCAAATGTCTCGGCTGAGAACGAATATCAGTTGTAAGACAACGGGGGCAGTGTAACTGCCTCCTTGGCAGCCTTACCTGCTAACTCGTTTCCCTCTACACCAATCTGTTCTGTCAAGAACGATTATGCATTCGGGTTGGTGGAGAAAATTTTTCTTTTCGAGAAAAGATTCAAGTTGACGAACTCGCCGTATTTGCCACGCCAGAGCACAATTCGTTGCCGTGCATCAGGGAAGAGAACGGGAGGGAGGGGAAGTGGTGTGTATGATGGAGACAGAGGTAATGCTCCTCGTTTACTCGCACAGGATTGTCCTGGTCTCTTACAGGCAATATCCACAGTTCGTTTATTAAACAACCATAACTGCACACAAAGTACAAGAACACACTGTAATTAAGACACACTTGTCAGTCAAGGAATTCACCAGATCGTTTCTACTCTCATCTGTTGGTCGCAGTAACGTTCTTTATTACTTTTAGAACAAAGTCCATAATCTGAAAGTGATAAACAACCATTTTTCAATTGTTGATCCCACATCAAGTGTTATAAACTTATCCACAAATTATCTGGCCCCCTCAGTCCTCTCTTCAACCTTGATCTAGAGTTTTATAAATTTGCTTCCCAAGGAATAAACGTAAATATCTTACCCAACATGGTTCGAAGATGCAACGCTTCCGCTCCACAATTGTGTATTCCTTCACTCTCAACATTGGAAATGGAATGAAATACTGAACGAAGGAAACAATACGCCCAATGGTTTAATTACAGTAGATGTTCAATGCACTTCGATGCACAGTTCACAACGGTGTATTAGTGACTTTTGGAGTCTGTAGCCCAATGTTGGCTTCAGAGGTATATACGGTAGTTGTTACTACAGGAAATTAAAACCAAACAGTCAATTCTTTACAAATTAAGAGAAATTACGTAAAATACATACTGGTTACGGGTTGCTTTAATTAAAGTTAATACAACCTGTGACAAAGTTCGGTGAATAGTCCTGTACTATCAACATAGATGCACAATGCACGACAGTGACCTTACTGTCCTTCAAAATAGTCCCCTCCCATAACTATGCACTGCTGAGATCGGCGATACATGTCCCAGAAACTTTGCAAGAAGGCTTCCTTTGGGATTGTGTTCAAAAGCCTCGTCACGCTTCGTTGGATGGTCAGGATGTAAAATCACGTTCCTTTCAAAGCGAGTTTGAGTTGCACCACTCCCTGTTTGCCATTAAATGTTTGACGATATTGGCCGTGTGTGGGCGAGCGTTGTCATGGACAAAAAACTATGAACCTTGTTGTGCGTTCTGAGGTCGTACCCTGCGTAGACGTTTCATGAAACGGGTCAAAATTTCAATGTACCGTGCAGCATTCAACGTCGTTCCTTGTGGATAATGCCTTGACTATCGAAAAAGGTAATGAGCATCGTTTTGATGCTTGACTTTTCGGCTCTGACCTTTTTTCCGTCGAGGGGATCCCGGAGAACGCCATTGCATGCCTTGCCGTTTCGTTCCAGGGTCGTACCTGAGACACCAGGTTTCATCCTCAGTGACAGTTCAGAACCAACGCACTAAGCACGCACTGTGTCAAACAGGTCTTACCCGACACACACACGATGCTCAACTCAACAATGTTGGGGCAGGTGGTCAAAACCTGCTGCTACGCAGGTGCAGCGTTGTGTATCGCCAGTGTTGCCGGATCGACCGTTCTGACTTCATTCATCGAACTTTTTTGTCACAGGTTGTATGTTGGAATGCAATACTAATATATATTGGATTGGAATGAATCTACAGGATATTTGATTGAATGAATCTATCGGCTATCATCATCATCATCAACTCCTCGCGGTCAGGTAATAAATTGCAGGTCTCTTGACTTATTGAACCAAATTAAATTCTATAATTGAACAATACTCATAACTAATGAGCTAAAATCATAGAATTAATTATCTAAATAAATGCTGTGAAAAATTCATCATCTCCAATCTTTTGGAAATGATCAAGTCTCTGAATTTAGGTACGTTATTAAATCCTGATACCACAACTATTTGAGAAAACTGATTCTTTTGTCCAAATGTTGACAGTATAACAATGACACCTCAGAGTTCAATGATACTAAGGTTCGTGCTACGATGAATCAATCGTCTAACTACCAGCTATACATTTTATAGTGGAATTCTTTGAGAAATAACTTCCAAGATTTATCCGAACCGTATTCATTAAATACTGGTGAGGTTTATTGAATTATGGTGATTATGATGAGCGAAAGCACTTGCTTCAAAAGGTGCTCTAACAGATAACAAGACTGATAGGAGATCCTATAACTCAGAACTTGTAGAAACCAGTAGCACAAAGAACTGTTTGCAAGATCCATCAGGCTTTTTTCATGCCCCTCTGAAGCATGTTTGCTGACACATCTAAATCCATAAACAATTTCGGGCGTACTCTTTTGTTCAGAATAATACTGTTTGCAAAATGCTGAAAATATTTATATTCCCGTTACGATGGGAACGTTGTTTCTTGTCTCCTCAACGAATTCCTTGTTGCTACAAATGGCATAACTCCAATAAATTTTCATCGTGTGTGTTTAATGAATGTAATGAAATGATGAACTATAACAAAGTCAGGCGTCACAATTTTGATGTCACGGCTTGTTGCCATATGATAACCTTCTGTAAGTTTTATTCTGGCCTGGACCGGGTGAGCGGCTGCGCGGTTTGGGTCACGGAGCAGTCAGCTTGCATTTGGGAGATAGTGGGTTCAAACCCCATTCTCGGCAGCCCTGAAGATGGTTTTCCGTATTTTTACATTTCGCACCAAGCAAATGTTATAGCCGTACGTCAACTAAAGAAAGCTATGGCCGCTTCCTTCCTACTACTAGCCCTTTCCTAACCCATGGTCGCCGTAAAACCTATCTGTGTCGGTGCGACGTAAAGCAAATTGTGAAAACATTTGTGACCTGGCACTTGATTCCCCGGCTCAGTTTGGAATATAAAACTAGGCCTACTTTGAAGGATCAGGACAGGATACACTCAGCCTTCGTAGGCGATCTTGAGATAAGTGCGTTAAAATCTCACCCTTGGCCTACTTTTCTCGCTGAAAGTCGTGACCAATTCCAAAACGGAACCTAGCATTTAGACAGTGGCTGTTTCCTTTCAATCTCTATTCCCATCCTTGATTTAGACTTGGGGATGGTTTCTTACCCAAGGCACTTCCTCAGAATCGAAGGGAGCTTAAAACACCAGCCTCCGTCACTGACCCTGATGAGGTCCACTGGGCCGCAGTTACATGAAACACTCCTGTAAGGAGACTGCTAAATATCCTATGTTAAGCCAGATTAGAGGTATGACGCATTTTGAGAATTAATATCAAAGTAATATTTATAAACTGGAACGACCGTTATTAATGCTATGTTTATTTAGTACTTCAAAACAATATTATAACTCGCTTAACTGTAATTGTAATACTTCAGCCAGATCCGCTGCTGTCCGGGTATCTCCGCAGAATGGTATGGGTGAGTGCGGGAACTAATTACCAGTAACACTGGAAATAATATTACTTCAAAGTCAGTAGCGTAACCAGGATCGGCCGATGGATCCAGGTGCATGATTGACTTGTCATTATGATCCCGTTCCAGTCCACGTACCACTTTTAAAATTTCGTGGCAAAGACGGGAATCGAACCCGGGTCTCCGGGGGTAGCAGTTAACACGCTAACCACTACACCACAGATCCAGTCCTACGTACGTGTTCTTAACGGGGTCCACTCAGCCTCCGGAGGTCAACTGAGTAGAGGTGGGTTCGATTCCCACCTCAGCCATTCTCGAAGTGGTTTTTCGTGGTTTCTCACTTCTCTTCCAGGCAAATGCCGGTATGGTACATAACTTACGGCCACAGCCGCTTCCTTCCCCTCTTCCTTGTTTATACTTTCTAATCTTCCCATCCCCACACAAGGCCCTTGCTCAGCAAAGCAGGTGAGGCCGCCTGGGCGAGGTACTGATCCTCCTGCCCAGTTACATCCACCTAACCCAGTTTCACGCTCTAGGACACTGCGGTTGAGGCGTTAGAGGTTGGATCCCTCGCCGAATCCGAGAGAAAAACCAAACCTGAAGGGTTCGCGGATTAAGAAAGAAAGAAAGAAAGAAAGAAAGAAAGAAAGAAAGAAAGAAAGAAATACGTAGGACTGGAAACAATCACAAGAGTGTTCCAGTCCGCGTGGTTTGGATCGCAATCCGATTTATTACCCTTGTGATAATTTGGTTGTCCCCTAAACGGGTGATGTTGTTATACACTCAATTAATTAAATTATACTTTCATTAGTCGTGATTAGATAGGGTGAACTTCTGCCCTTCAAGAAAGTTCAAATACTTGTGTGTGCCAAATCAGCAACAGAACTGGATACTATCTCATTAGAGGTAATGAGGACTTCCCTCTCAGAATAAGCGGAAGGGGACGACTGAACAAATTAAGGATGGATAGATTCTAGAATCTGTAATGAAAGGGTAGTTGTTTCCTATAATTACGATGCTACAATACATTTTACGATCCGAAGTAACAGTAACAGCGGATAAGGAAGAGATAAAGCACACATTTTAGTATAAACCTATGTTCACATTTGGATAGTATATGATGCAATCGCTAGGCCTAGAATCTAACTCGTTCACTGTACTATCCCACTAAATAGAAAACACCTACCGAGCAAGTTGGTTGTGCGGTTCGGGTCACGCAGCTGTGAACTTGCATTCGGGAAATTGTGGGTTTGAGCTAGACTGTCGACAGTCCTGAAGACTGTTGACTGCGGTTTCCCGTCTTCACACCAGACAAATGCTGGGATTGTATCTTAATTAAAGCCATGGTTTTATTCTTCTATCCTATCCTATCCTATCGTCGCCATAAGACCTATCTGAATAGTTGTAACGTAAAATACACAGAAAAAGAAGATAGCAGCTGTTTTCACATAAAGAACACAAAGCGGCTAGTATAGTGACGAATATGAAACCATTTGTGTGTCGTGGGCGTAACCTGTCACGATAGCAGCATACAAGTTTGCAAAACATGTGTATTTCGTGTATGGACAGAATTGAACGAGGACGAAGCGTGCTTATCGAAAAGAGATTGGGTAAGAAACTATGTTAGGAGAGGAAAGCTAGGAACTTCTGCTAGCTGGTAAAATAAATTAGCTGTTGAAGATTCAACCGAATACACGCACTCTTTAGATTGCCACTGAAACACCTTGAAATTTTGCTGCAGATTGTTACAACTGCCATACAGCGCTATGACACAGTTTGTGAGATGCATTACCAGCCCGTATGCTGTAAACCTTGAAGTAACTCACTGAAAATAGCTCCATGACTGTCAATCACCTTATAACAAGTGCCTAAACCAACCATCTGCAAGCTGTTGTCTGATTTTTCTTCTTACTGACCTTTAAAAAAATATTGGAAGCGACACAGGGGATGGATATGATCCAGTTTTACGACAGGATGCCCTTTCTGACGCAAACACTATGTGGAGGGTTGCATTCACTATTGCGTGTTTCTGTATTTGTTGGTCGTGTGGTGTATTGAGTGCGAAGTGTACACGTGTGCACAGAAATGGTGTCCCGATGTAAACAAAGCACCACTTTCTCCCTTAATGCATTGCTGCAGGTAGACATCCCGCTACAAGACTTTTGTGAATTGAAATGGGACGTGGTGGATGTATATCAATACACACACACACACACACACACACACACACTGGTACATTCAGCACTACCCGTTCATTCCCTTCCCCTCCTTTTCAGTACTGGAGTGGGGCAGTGTTGCTTGTTTATATCGAGACACCATTTCTGTGCATGCGTGTACTGCGACGAACACAAACTCCCAGAGGATTTAACCGTACGGAGATAAAAATCGTTGGCCCGGCCGGGAATCGAACCTGCGTCCCTCTGAACAGAAGGTCAGTATGTAGACCATTCAGACAAGGAGGCGGAGTGTTGCTTGATGTAGTCTAAGCCATTATGGAAGTCTTCAAGAACACATTCAGGTGATGATAATAATAAGTTTGATGATGATGATAATGATGCTTGTTGTTTTAAGGGGCCTAACATCGACGGTCATAGGCCCCAATAATAAGTTTATCATCATCATCATCATCACCATCATCATGATCGTCTTGATCTTGGAAACCCATCATCCACATCACAGTGAAGTTAGCATCTTATGCCACTGTGTATTTGCAATTTTCATGAACAAGATGTAAAATTACCCTAATTAGTAAACGGATATAACATACATACAAAACTTTACAGACTATGCTAAAAAGAAAACAGTTGCTCTCACACGCAGTGTTGCCAGTCCTCCAAAATTTCGGAAGATCCGGATTCTTCTCCATTCTCCCTTAACAGATAAAAGTGAGTAGGTGGAAAAATCCTTTATTGCAGCTGTCTGTACGTAATATACAGTGTATGTTCAATTTTCCTCCAGCTGCTATCGGATTTAACAATAGTTATGTTGCAGATAAATGCTGTGGAAACAGGTCTGTAATGCGCCCGTGGTACCAGTCTCTCGAATGTAGCGGTCTTAAGTGCCGTCTGCCTGCCCTAAGATTATCATTATTTCTCACTAAAGCAAGACGAAACATGTTCTAAAAGGGTCCTCAAAGATCTAGGTTTTGAAACTTTGAGCAGAGTTTCTACGTTTCATGAACACAGACATCTATAAAAACAGGGAGAACGAGGAAACTTTTTTTTTCAGTTTGCTTTGCGTCGCACCGACACAGATACGGCTTATGGCGACGATGGGATAGGAAAAGCCTAGGAGTGGGAAGGAAGGAGCCGTGACCTTAATTAATGTACATTCCCAGCATTTGCCTGGTGAGAAAATGGGAAACCCCGGAAAACCATCTTCAGGGCTGCCGACAGTGGGGTTCGAACCTACTGTCTCCTGAATGTAAGCTCACAGCTGCGCAACTTAGATGGTATCAATTCAAAATGCCTGTACATTTTTCCTCACACCCCCCAAACCCCATGGCACTACAGCCCTTGAAGGGCCTTGGCCTACCAAGCGACCGCTGCTCAGCCCGATGGCCTGCAGATTACGAGGTGCCGTGTGGTTAGTACGACGAATCCTCTCGGTCGTTATTCTGGGCTTTTTAGACCGGGGCCGCTGTCTGACCGTCAGATAGCTCCTCACTTCTAATCACGTAGGCTGAGTGGACATCGAACCAGCCTTCAGGTCCAGGTAAAAATCCCTGACCTGGCCGGGAATCGAACCTGGGGCCCCCGGGTAGGAGGCAGGTACGCTACCCCTATACCACGACATTTTTCCTCAGGCCATAGTATTTTTAATATCACCGACTACGGTCAGGATAGAACCCGCTATCTTGGACAACAGCTAACCGACCGAGCAAGTTGGCCGTGCGGTTAGGCTCGCGCAGCTGTAAGCTTGCATTCGGGAGATAATGGGTTCGAACCCCTGAAGATGGTTTTCTGTGCTTTACCATTTTCACACCAGGCATAGACTGTAGAGAGGGCGAGGTGCCGGAATTTAGTCCCACGGGAGTCTTTTACGTGCCAGTAAATCTACCGACACGGGGCTGACGTATTTGAGTACCTTCAAATACTATCGGACTGAGCCAGGATCGAACCTGACAAGCTGCAGCAAAGAAAGTCAGCGCTCTACCGTCTGAGCCACTCAGTCCGGCTCATTATTTACTTAACCAGTCGCTGTGATGAATGGTAATGTTATTGGTTATACTTCCACTAACTACATTTTTATGGTTTACGGAGACGCCGCGGTGTCGGAATTGTGTCCCGCATGTGCCAGCAAATTTACCGATACTTATTTGAGCACCGTCAAATACCACCGGACTGAGCCAGGATCGAACCTGACAAGCTGGAGCACAGAAGGTCAGCGCTCTTGAGCTATCCAGCCCGAGTGTAACGAATGGTTTGAAGGTGCTGTTCCTTTCTTTCTTTCTGAATCTGCTTACCCTCCAGGGTTGGCTTTTCCCTCGGACTCGGCGAGGGATCCCACCTCTACCGCCTCAAGGGCAGTGTCCTGGAGCGTGAGACATTGGGTCGGGGATACAACTGGGGAGGATGACCAGTACTTCGCCCAGACGGCCTCACCTGCTATGCTGAACAGGGGCCTTGGTGGGGGATGGGATAATTGGAAGGGATAGACAAGGAAGAGGGAAGGAAGTGGCCGTGGTCTTAAGTTAGGTACCATCCTGGCATTTACCTGGAGGAGAAGTGGGAAACCACAGAAAACCACTTCCAGGATGGATGAGGTGGGAATCGAACTCACCTGTACTCAGTTGACCTCCCGAGGCTGAGTGGACCCCGTTCCAGCCCTCGTGCCACTTTTCAAATTTCGTGGCAGAGCCGGGAATCGAACCCGGGCCTCCGGGGATGGCAGCTAATCACACTAACCACTACACCAGAGAGGCGGACGGTGTTCATTTCATTACTAGCAAAATAGCATCTTCCGGCTTGGTGATGAAAACGGTGGAACAGTTGGTGTTCTACCATCCTTCGGATTGAGGACTCATCATCACATATAGATCTGGAAGAAGTCAAACCCAGGAGCTCCAACAGTGGCGATACAACCCCTAAGATCAATGACATGTCGTGCATGGTCCACACAAGTCACTGGCAGTGGAAACATCTGCCCACCCAATAAAAGCAGGAATATAATACTCGCTCATAATAGCTGTTACCGTATTAGGATCTGGGAAGTCCTTCAGATGGTAAACAACATGCTGGTATGGCATGCAGTTCCAAGGCGAGAACGTCTGTTCAAAGCTAACAATGGCTGAGATCCCGTCATTGCTTGTTACATACCACACTCAAGGAGGTCTGTGGTTCGCACTGCGGTGGCGCGATTATTTCTACACTGCTGACCTTAGTGGTGCCGTCTGTCAATTGTTGACCACTTGATCTCAAGATGGTTGAGGTGAGCGACATTTAAATGTATTTAAATGCAACAACTACGTGTCGTTAAAGAACTACTGTACCGGGCGAGTTGGCCGTGCGGTTAGGAGCGCGGAGCTGTGAGCTCGCATCCGGGAGATAGTGGGTTCGAACCCCGCCGTCGGCAGCCCTGAAAATTGTTTTCAGTGGTTTCCCATTTTCACACCAGGCAAATGCTGGGGCTGTACCTTAATTAAGGCCATGGGCGCTTCCTTCCCATTCCTAGGCCTTTCCTGTCCCATCGTCGCCGTAAGACCTATCTGTGTCGGTGCGACGTAAAGCAACTAGCAAAAAAGAACTACTGTAGAACAAATTTCCAATCTCCTGGCGTCTGTTAAGACCGTAGGCCAGACTTAAACAAAATAATAACAATAATAAAATGATGTATGACTTTTAGTGCCGGGAGTGTCCGAGGACAAGTTTGGCTCGCCAGATACAAGTCTTTTGATTTGACGCCCGTAGGATATCCGCACGTCGTGATGAGGATGAAATGATGATGGCGACACACACGTACATCGAGATCTCCTGCCTGCGGTATTAACCAATTATGGTTAAAATTCTCGACCCTGCCGAGAATCGAACCCGGGACCCCTGCGACCAAAGGCCAGCTCGCTTACCATTTAGCCATGGAGCAGGAAATAATAATAATAATAATAATAATAATAATAATAATAATAATAATAATAATAATAATAATAATAATAATAATAATAATTGTACCGGGCGGTACACCTCCACGCCGCTAATTCAAACTTTGCGCCAGTTGAAACTCCCCTACTGGAGGAAGTCTGAACTTTATCTACTGTATTAATTTTCAAGTTTCTCAGAAGATGTCACTACTTGGAAATTTTGAAGTTTCTGAACTGGGTCGTTTTCGACGTATTTTTGTTTTTCTTGTAGTAAGAAGTGTGAACATTCTCTTCTAGAGGACACTACTGAAGAACTACAATGGTGCACCCTAGTGCGAAGTGAAAGAACTATGTTTTTGGAGAAATTTTGAATTCATAAGTTTGTTCTGTGTTAAATTTTTTTCAGTCATCGTTTAAATTGGCAATATTAACCCTTTCTTTCCCCTTGTTTTGAATTTAGCCAATCCCGAATTTCTTGAATTAATTTTTAACCAATTATGTGTTTCTTCTTCATATTGTGTAGGGGTTTTCTTGGTTATCCAATAAAATGATTGTGGGCGGGTGTTTTCATTCCTGAAAACGCCTCGAACTTTCCACGAGAGTATATAAACTGCTGATTTTCGGGTCCCTGCGCCACTTCAGTACCAACTTTCAAAGTGTAAAGTACGTAGCAGGGGGCGGGAAGCGCCTCTTTCTTCGGGCAGCAGTACAACAACAAGGTAATGGCTGTTTAATAACTTCTTTTCTTGCTAGCTCAGCAGTTTAACTCTCGGGGCAGGTCCGAAGCCTTTCACCATGTAACTTTCCTCTAAAATGTAAAGACACTTAGTTTCAATTCTATCTTTTTAAACTAAAAATTTGGGATAGAGAGTGCTTAACCCTCTCGAGCTCCCACTCATATTGCATTGAGGTGAACTTATTTTTTTCTCAACCGTTTCTTCCTTGACGTAATGTAAATTGTTTCACTCTAAAGTCACCTCTTTAGTATGGGATTAGCCCTTGCATTAGCGGCCTAGAGCCAGATTAGGTTTTAAACAAAATGTATTAGGAGTGCCGATCGCCTCCTCTTAAATTGGTATTTTAGAGGCCATGTAATTAACCTTTTCTCACTTAATAGGCCTCAGTAGGTTGGGTATTTTACCCCTGTGTTTATGTCCTTAGAGGACAGCTTGAAGGTGGAATTTGGTGTGGCCTTTGACAGGCTTAAATTTTGAGAGCGAGTTGCTCTTTCTTGAAAATTTTGTTTTCTGCGCGCCTCAAGGAGGCTTTACTGTGTAATTTGGAGCAAGTGCTCCTGGGTATGAATAGGGGTTTCTGCCCCTCTGTTGAAACTTGTGTTGGGGTAAAACTGGGCTAATTGCTCAAGAATTGTGAGTTCGGGGCTCGAAGCCCAAATCCTGTAAATACTGTGATTGTACCTTTGTTGTCTTGCTACTCTGTACCTGCCATGCTTGTTATTTCTTGATTTTGCAAAGAAAATATAACCTGGTTAAATTTTAAATTAACTTTAATTTCGTAGCCTGAGACCTGTTCACCCCCGCACCTTCATTCATCTCTGCTGTTCCACAGATACCTCGGAACAATAATAATAATAATAATAATAATAATAATAATAATAATAATTGTACCGGGCGGTACACCCCTACACCGTTTATTTAAAAGTTGCGCCAGTCGAAACTCCTCTTCTGGAGGAAGGTTGAACTTTATCTATTCTATTAATTCTCTACTTTCTCAGAAGATGTCACCACGTGGAAAATTTTGAGTTTTTGAACTGTGTCACTTTTGATGTGTTTTTGTTTCGCTTGAAGTAAGAAGTGTGAACTTTCTCTTCTAGAGGACACTACTGAAGAATTACAATAGTGCAACCTAGTGCGAAATCAAAGAACTATTTTGTTGGAGAAATTTTTATTTCAAGAGTTTGTTCTTTGTTAAATTTCTTTCTGTCATTGTTTAAGTTGGCTGTATACCCCTCTTTTTCCCCTTATTTTGGATCTAGCCAATCCCGAATTTCTTTAATTAATTTTCCACCAATAATGTGTTTCTTCTTCCTCTATGTAGGGGTTTCTTTTCCCTAGCCAATAAAAACTTTGAGGGAGGGTGTTTTATTTCCCCTAACGCCTAGAATCTTCCGCGAGAGGATATAAACTGCTGATTTTGGGGTCTCCGGGCCACTTCTGTTCCATCTTTCAGTGTATTAAGTACATAGCAGGAGGCGGGAAGCGCCTCTTTCTTCTTCAGCCGTTCAACACCAGGTAATGGCCTATTAATAACTTCTTTTCTTGCTAGGTCGGCAGTTTAACACTCGCGGCGGGTTCGAAGCATTTCCATCATGTAACCTTTTCCTAAAATGTAATTACTCTTTTCATCTTTTTCTTGTAAAGCTACATATTGGGATAGAGAGTGCTAACCCTCTCGAGCTCCCACTCACAGTTGTTTTGAGGTGAACTTATTTTCTCAAACTATTCTTCGTTTATGTAATGTAAAGTGTTCTTCTCTAAGTCACCTCTGTAGTATGGGATTAGCCCTTGCGTTAGCGGCCCAGAGCCAGATTAGGTTTTAAAAAAAACAAAGTGTATTAGGAGTGCAAGATCGCCTCCTCTCAAATTGTTATTTTAGAGGTCATATAATCAACCTTCTTTTCATGTAATAGACCTCTGTAGGTTGGGTATTTTACCCCTGTGAATACGTCCTTAGAGGACAGCTTGAAGGTAGAGTTTGGTGTGGCCTTTGAGAGGCTTAAATTTTAAGAGCGGATCGCTCTTTTGAAAATGGAGTGTCATATGCCTCGTGGAGGCTTTTCTGTGTAATTCGGAGCCAGGGGCTCCTAGGGATGAATGGGGTTTTCTGCCCCTCTGTTAAAACTTGTGTTTGTGGTAAAACTGAGCTGATCGCAGAAGTCAGGGCATGAAGCCCAAAACCTGTAAATATTGTATCTCCCCTTGTTTTGCTACATTGTACCTGCCATGTCTGTTATTGCTTTGTTTTTGAAAAGAAAATATAACCTAGTTAAATTTTAAATTACTTTTACATTAACTTTGATTCCGTAGTTTGAAACCCATTCACGCCCGCACCTTCTTACGCCTCTACCTACCGCTAAAACACGGTAACAATAATAATAATAATAATAATAATAATAATAATAATAATAATAATAATAATAATAATAAAACCTTTTCCTTGGCTGAATAGTAAGCGTTGAGGCTTTCTGTTAAGAGGGGCCTGGGTTCGATTCCCGAACGGATCGGGGAGTTCTGACACGTCTGGTTAATTCCGTTATCTCGGGGACTATGCATTTGTGCTTCACCTAATACACACGACTGCATTTACGCATAACACATTGCACTACCAACTACCACAGAAACATGGAACAGTGAATACATCCTTCCTAATAGGGTTGGTGTCATGAAGAAGAACATTACTAATACTACTACTGATGATGATGATGTTGGTTTTACGACCCACTAACTACTTTTTGGCGGTTTTTGGAGACGCCAAGGTGCCGGAATTTTGTCTCGTAGGAGTTCTTTTACGTGCCAGTAAATCTACCGACACGAGGCTGACGTATTTGAGCACCTTCAAATACATGAGTCAGGATCGAGCCTACCAAGTTGGTGTTAGAAAGGTCAGCGCCACAACCGTCTGAGCCACTCAGTCCGGTACTACTACTACTACTACTAGTAGTAGTTAGTTGTTGTTTAGTTCTTACTCTCTCTCTCTCCGGGCTGAGTGGCCAATGATGATGATTCATCTAGGTTATCGGCCTCATTTTAGGAAAAGTGTAGATAAACTTTCGTGTTATAAGGAGCCAAAATAAAACGCACCTTCCTTTTGGTCGTACTTGTACTTAAGACTCTTTCAGCTGATGGCTTTTTGTATACTTTAAGATAGATGTTCAATACATTTTTCTATTAAAGCAAGTTGTGAAAAACTGACTACATGGAAAGTCCAAGTGTGACGCCGCGAAAGTGTGTGATCAATAGAACATGTACACAATACTGTATTGTTACGTGGTCAAACGACCCTCTGTACTCTCGTATTTCCTGGAAACAATCAGCGAGTCAGACCAGGGACCTCCCAACCGGCCTGAGGGCATGGCCGGCCTCTCCTTGTATTGTGCTTTCGTCTGGCTTCCCCGTGGGCCTTCTGGAACGGGAAACAAGAATCTTCCTTCTCTTTTTACTATTTTTACAATTGGTTCTACGTCGCGCCGACACAGATTTCGACGATGGGAGAGGAAAGGCCTAGGAGTGGGAAGGAAGCGATCGTGGTCTTATTTAATGTACAGCCCCAACATTTGCCTGGTGTGAAAATGGGAAAGCACGGAAAACCATATTCAGGTCTGCCGGCAGTGGGGTTCGAATCCACTATCTCCCGAATGCAAACTCACAGTTGCGTGCCCCTAAGCACATGGTCAACTCGCTCGGCCCCTTCCTCTCTAGCCACACCGCGAAGATTCTAGTACTTCATTACCAGAGATATAAATACAAGGCCACCGCGAACGAGGAGTATTTTTGTTGGCCCGTGGTTACCTATTTTCACACCAGGTAAATGCTAGGGCTGTACCTTAATTAAGGCACGGCCGCTTGTTTCCCACTCCTAGGCCTTTCCCATCCCGTCGTCGCCAAATGACCTATCTGTGTCGGTGCGACGTAAAGCAACATGTAAAAAAAAGTCAGTGTGTCTGGGTATCGTCATGTTGGATTACGGAGTACTGTGTGTGTACTACCGTGGACTGTCGTAGAATCAGTGTGTGGAACAGCGTTAACTGTCGTAGTTGTGAGGAATATCGTAGTGTTCTTTAGCACTGCTGAGTTGTTGCCGTTATGTAACTACTGGCTAGTTAGTGCTCAGTAGTTCATTGTGTTGAGCGGCTATGTGAATTGACTATGTGAGTTTTGGACTTCCCTGGAGTCGATCCAAGGAACAGTCGTCCTGTGTTGTGGTGACCAGCATCTCTGCGTTCGTATCTGTCTGCGTGCGGCTGTTGAGTGAGGCGACTTCAGCGTGCGAAGGGAAAGTAAAGTGAAGCCAGCCAATAAGGATTAGAGCCACTTCCAAGTAAAAACTGCCCGGCTAGAGTCTTGCTCTGAATGACTTGTAATTAGACAGCAATTAGTGGAGTGTGGTCATTCATGTTTTAATATCATTGTGTGTGTGAATACGTGTGTGTACTAATTGGGCCACTCTGCATTCAATAAGATCGAACAAATAGTGTTTTATTCGTAATAGTAATTAGACCGACAGTTTTGCAATTGTCGTTTCTAGAATTGAAGATAGTACAATGCCTGATTATCTTCCCACGAGCGTCATTTTCTGGTTTTCCTACAATAAAAATCCTGTATCAAGTTCTCTACTAGCTTCTACCCGCTTAAACTGTAGGCATTGTTAGGTTAGTCCAAGGGTGCAGAAATTTTCCTGAATTGAGGAGCCAGCTCAAAAGTTTAGGAGCCAGCAAGAATCCCACCAACCTGACACCTATAAATAATCGAGTTGCGCTACTTAGTCTTGACCTAAGCATTACTTTTTATAATCTTAACATTTAGAAATATTAAATGAAGAGATACACTATAGTATGATTATTAGCTGTAAACGCTAGTGTCAGTTTTGCTATACAAAATTCAGAAGATACTGAAGATAGACTTGCAAGGTTACAGAATAATTGTATAGTTCTTGTATGGTCGTTTGTGACCATGGATGTACCTTGTGGTCTTGCTACTGAAAACCACTGGTCTACAGCCCTTGCAGGATGAAATTCATTTACTGCAGGTGCATTCATATTACAAATCGTCAAATCACACAGAACGTTTGTTTCTAATGACGATCGAAATCTCTCTTGTACAAGGTACATCTGACTAAATCCTAGCTTACACGATTGGAGGAACACACATCAGAGAGTCGCTGTACCAGAATATGAAATCTGCCACTGCTTGCCAACTACAACAGCTCCATCATTTGTTCTCCTATTTCAAGAATTTCGAACTCATACCACTAATTTGATATGCATTGTATGTAGTTCCCACCGTTTTTACATTTTGCAAATTGCTCTCTGAAATGTTTTGCCAACATTGAAATGTTATCAACAGATCAGTTCGAGTCAGCCATGCAAAAGTATCAAGTGCACATCTCTGCATTTCCATGAACCAAAACTCTTTCCTTCAGTTACCTGACACTATGACTAATCGCTTTTTCTTTCTGCAAATCGACAGCATAACTATCAGCTGGTCCAACTCCCCTCAGTTGTACGTTTTGAAAATGCCACTAATGGAGGCATTTGTTACAAATTTATTTTCATGTGGACCACAGGTGATTTTGAGTAATTAAAGTGATAGTATTTTACTTTTTACACATAGTTCAATAGTGCTCTGAAATAGAAGACACATTCTTCAGGATTTCTCAACTATCCAGAAAAAAGTGCAGCATGTGAATACATTTAAAATCAAGGAGTTTACTCAAAAGAGCTTTAGCCACTGGAGCTGCTTTATCTTTACTTGCAATTACATTTTCCAAGTGCAAAATGGCATTTCCAATAGGTCACTAGAGCTGATACACAACGAACCGTGCTGGCCAGCCATCTTTCACTGTGCAAATACTGACATTTCCGAACTCTCGCCTCAGTTCTGTAGCTTCTTGGGAGGCTGCTGGTAGAATTTGAAGAGCGACTTCAGTAATGAATCAAGTTCATCAACAGAGTCCACATTTTTTACGCAACTTAATACACTTAATTGATGCCTGAATGCTATGCCGTGCACAGCAACAATATGACCGAGCTCGAGCTCGATAGCTGCAGTCGCTTAAGTGCGGCCAGTATCCAGTAATCGGGAGATAGTGGGTTCGAGCCCCACTGTCGGCAGCCCTGAAGATGGTTTTCCGTGGTTTCCCATTTTCACACCAGGCAAATGCCGGGGCTGTACCTTAATTAAGGCCACGGCCGCTTCCTTCCACTTCCTAGGCCTTTCCTATCCCATCGTCGCAATAAGTCCTATCTGTGTCGGTGCGACGTAAAGAAAAAAAAAGCAACGATATGTTTGACTCTTTTGTCTAATGTTATGAATTAAACCATTTTGTGCATCAATCAGAGAAGCAGCACCATCTGTTCCAATGCGAACTACATTTGAACCTGACAATCATTCTGAAATGCCAAATTTTCCAAGTTCCTTTTCAAGTGCTTCCATGTACCCAGCTGCACTTCCACATTATAAAGGTGTGAGTGATGGGAAATTTTCTTTGATTTTGATGTTCTTTACGAATCTCAGGTGAAGCATTAGTTCTTCCACAGATCCATCCAGTAGTAAACTAACATAAGTTGCATCTTTCAACTCAGAAATTAAGTCACTTCTTAACACTTCAGCTATTTGACTAATAAATTCCTTGTAACTCGTTCTATTGACATACTTCTCCCCCCCCCCCCCCACACACATAATGTCCCTGTTCAGCATAGCAGGTAAGACCGTCTGGGAGAGGTAGTCTACTGGTCCTCTTCCCCAGTTGTATCCCCGACCCAAAGTCTCACGCTCCAGAACACTGACCTTGAAGCGGTAGAGATGAGATCCCTCGCTGAGTCTAAGGGAAAAACCAACACTGGAGGGTAAAGAGATTAAGAAAGAAAGAATAATAATAATAATAATAATAATTATACAATACAGTAATAATATCGGTTTCCTTCGGTGTTCTAGTTCTTTTATGACTTGAATCGGCTTGAAGGTTTGTTGGGAATTCATTAATGTCAAAGGAGTACCAAACCCTCACTTTTTATCTGTTCTTCTCCCTTTTCTTTAATTGACTTGATAAAACATTGGCCTTCGTTGTCGACTAATAATAATAATAATAATAATAATAATAATAATAATAATAATAATAATAATAATAATAATAATAATAATACCAAGAAGAAGAACAAGAAGAAGAAGGAAAGGTAAGGTTAAAATGAGGATCTGGCACTCCTTTAATGTTAAAGAATTCCCAAAATACCTTCAAGCCGATTCAAAAGAACTACGTAGATGAAATACTGATGGAAACCAAAAGACACGGGTTTTAACGTCCCTATTTCCGTAATTGTCACAAAAAAGAAGAAGAATATAGGGGAGGAAGAAATCTATCGACTGTAATGTCAATTAATCAACAACAAAAATAATAATTTTATAGCCCCTTCAATAGTTATGTTTTTTTTTGCTAGTTGCTTTACGTCGCACCGACACAGATAGGTCTTATGGCGACGATGGGACAGGAAAGGGCTGGGAGTAGGAAGGAAGCGGCCGTGGCCTTTATTAAGGTACAGCCCCAACATTTGCCCGGTGTGAAAATGGGAAACCACGGAAAACCATCTTCAGGGCTGCCGACAGTGGGGTTCGAACCTACTATCTCCCGAATACTGGATACTGGGCGCACTTAAGCGACTGCAGCTATCGAGCTCGGTGTGTTATGGTTTTTAACGGAACGTTAGGGTGTCAATTTAGATCACACAGTAAAGTGTTTGAAACTCTTATGTTGTTCTTCTTCTACCTCTTTTCCCATACCTGTGGGGTCACGGTTGTGAAATGTGATGTAGATTTGACCATGTTTTACGGCCGGTTGCCCTTCCTCACATCAACTCTATATCTTGGGACCAAAAGCCAAATAAATTTGAAAAAATCGTTAAATCACTATGGCGTGTTTGTGTCGTGGCTGGTAGTGTGGCGTGTTGTTTGAATATGAAGAGAGTGTTGGGACAAACAAATACCCAGTCTCCGAGCCAGAATAAGTAATCAGACTCTATAAAAATTCCCGGCCGGGAATCGAACCCGGATCCCTCTGAACCAAAGGCTTCAATTCTGACCATTCAGCCAAAGAGTCGGACGATTGAAACTCTTATGTAGGCTACATGTAAACAAATTAATTTCTTACTCTATATCAATGCTGAAAGCTATGCTCTACATTATTAGATTGTTTTGAAGCTACAAAACTTATGGTCACCTTTAGTGTTTATATCTTTTCCTTTGGCTATTTGTTATACGTCGTACTTACACAGAAGACTAAAATGGCGACGATGGGATTGGAAAGGGGAAGAAAGCAACAGTTGCCTGGTGTTAAAATGGGTAACCATGGAAAACTTCAGGGCTGGGGTTCGAACCCACTATCTACCGAATGCAAGCTGACAATTATGTAACCCAAACCACGTAGCAAACTCGCTAACTCGCTCGGTTGTTTATAATTGTGATGGATTACTTCACGGAGGGCAGCACAAGATACAACAATGGACACAATACTTTCGTTGATGAAGTTGCGATTTGAGGGACGGAGCGTGCTGATGCAGTAAATGAGAAGTTGGAAGGTAGGGGAATTAGAATCAGTGTGGAGAAAAGCAAAACAGACGTGATGGCAAGAGGAGAGGGCCGGAAGCCAACAATACGGAGTTGTCGCTGGGATTGAGCCCACCATTTTGGGAACAGGACAACAAAGTGTGCCAGTGAGATCGTAATGAATAACGGTTTAAAGCATATATCTTTTTATGCATTGTTGACACTGATACAGTGCATATGACGTATTCAGTCGAAGTGACGAGTTTCTAGTAACTAATGTTATAATTCTGTATTCTGCCCGAAGGCAGGTCCGAACCTCCGCTGAGATGTGTCTGAGCCGGAGTTTACGTACGGTAGGGTGGCCAGTTCCTTTCCGGTCCTCCATTCCCTTACCTTCCACCAAAAGTGCGTGGCCACCCATCCAAATCTTGACCACGCCCAATGTTGCTTAACTTCGGAGATCTCATGGGATCCGGTGTTTCAACACGGCTACGGCCGTTGGCGATGTTATAATAATGTTATTATTTTTTTACGTCCCACTAACTACTTAATGACTGTGTTCGAAGACGCCGAGGTGCCAGAAATTTGTCCCGCAGGAGTTCTTTTACGTGCCAGTAAATCTGTCGACGCGAGGCTGACGTATTTGAACACCTTCAAATACCACCAGACTGAGCCAGGATCGAACCAGCCAAGTTGGCGAGAGAACCGCCTGGGCCACTCAGCCGGCTAGTTTCTAGTAGGTAGTGTCTTATCTATTCCGATCTCAATATAATATTGAGAATTACTCACGAAATATTTCCAAGGACTGGAGGAATAACACTATTCAGTTATATTTTCAAGCATTTGTAGTTGTTTCCATTTGAGGAACAAGGGTACCGCCTCAGTATTTAACACCGCGAGTTGGTACGGCTGAAACCTATTTGCCAACTGTCGTGTCTAATTATTTGGGTTTTGCTTTGGGATATGTGCTTAAAAACAAGGTACAAACCTACAATTTTCTTCGAATGACGGTAACTGTGACAAGGTTGGGCAGCAAAGAAATTTCGCGTTTACCCGCTAGAGTTTCCAATCGAAGCTGATATTTCCAAGCAGTTTAATTTCTCTCTCAATTGTCTTTTTGCCTTTAATCAACGACAGCGGATTCTCTCACTTTGTCCAAAAGTATAAACGATATGGGAATTAATGAAGCGTTCTGCTATCACGAAACGGGCAGGATTGTATCAGTAACACTGTTCTTCCTCTAAAAAGAGTCCGGCTCTATGGCTAAATGGTTAGCTGGTCACAGGGGTCCAGGGTTTGATTCCCGGCAGGGTCAGGAATTTTAACTACCATTGGTTAATTTCGCTGGCATGGGGGATGGGTGTATAAGCCTTCTTCATCATAATTTCACCCTCATCACGCCCCGCAGGTCGCCTACGGGAGTCGAATCAAAAGACCTGCACCTGGCGAGACGAATAAGTTACGTCCTCGGACACTCCCGGCACTAAAAGCCATACGCCATTTCATTTCCTCTAAAGAGATACCGAAACTTTCTAGGAAAATCAGCTTTACATTATCCTGTTCTCCTTCCTCTAAAGAAGTACCGTAATTCTCTAGGAAAATCCCTTTTACTAGAGTGAAAGGACAAATTAATAATGTTATTGGCTTTACGTCCCAATAACTACTTTTACTTTTTTTGGAGACGCCGATGTGCCGGAATTTAGATCCACGGTTGATCTTTTACGTGCCAGTAAATCTACCGACAGGAGGCTGTATTATCTGAGCACCTTCAAATACCGCCGGACTGAGCCAGGATCGAACCTGCCACGTTGGTGTCAGAAGGCCAGCGTCTCAACCGTCTGAGCCACTCAGTCCAGCAGTGAAAGAACTACTCGGTGTCCCGTTCCTTGACGGAATGATCAGCGTTGAGTCCATCGGTTCAAGGGGTCCCAGATACGATTCCCGGCCAGCAATCGCGTCCGGTTAATTCCTCTGGATTGGGGGCTTGTTGTTTGCGTTTGTCCCAACACACTCCTCTGTATACACACACAACATACGACACTACCAACCACAACAGAAAGATACATCCCTCCTCATTGTGTTGCTGTCAGGAAGGGCATTCGGCCGTAAAACAGTGCCAAGTTCATATGCGAGAGACAGTTCGCACCTGCGGCCCCATTAAGATGTGGGAAAATCAGAGGAACAACTATTCGATAAATGAGAGAAAAACGAAAGTGAACCATACTTCAATAGTAGACTGTTTTTTACAAGTTGCTCTACGTTGCACCGACACATAAGTCTTATGGTGACGATGGGATTGGAAAGGGCTAGGAATGGGAAGGAAGCGGCCGTGACCGTAAGTTACAGGCCCAGCACTTGCATGGTGTGAATATCGGCAACCACGGAAAAGCATCTTCAGGGCTGCTGAGAGTGGGGTTCGAACCCACTATCTCCCGAATGCAAGCTGACAGCTGCGCGCCCCTGACCGTACGGCCAACTTGCTCGGAAGTAGTAGACCGTAGAAAAGGTATTATCATGGTCGTGAAATCAAGACGCTGTAATGATTTATAGTTCATTCGTTTTCCCTTGACGAAGTGGAAGTTACAATACTTTTCTGCAATAAATTAGTTCATGAAATGAGCAGAGAATCTTCATCCATAAATACTAATACTGTAAATAGGCACTTGTGGAGAAGTCTAACATGGCTAACATACTAAGCGTCCTACATTCGAATCCCAGCGAAATTTTAACTGGATCCAGCGATGAGTAGTAGGAAAAACATCCGGCCTTATACATTTATCAAAGTCCCAAAGTGGGGCAGAGTGCTTCGTCGACCTAAATACCATTACAGAAGTCAGTCTCTTTATTTTTTAATTTGCCAACACATCGAAGGTTTTCGGCGACGGAAGGATGTGAAAGGGTTAAAATTGGGAAGATAGCAGCTGTGGTCTTAATTGAGGCACAGCCCCAGCATTTGCCTGAGAAAATGGGAAACCACGGAAAAATTTTTCAGGGCTTCTGACAGTTGGGTTCGAACCCACTATCTCCCGAACGCAAGCTCACAGCTGCGCGACCCTAACTCGCCCGGCAGAAATCAGTCTCCCCAGATAGCTAAATAAATATTTCAAAATTAATAATGCAGTGTACCGTGTACCCTCTCAGGAACATAGCCAGGATCGACCGATGGCGGGGGGTTTATAGTTTCAAATTGATGATATGATATAATGAAGGTGCTTGTGCGTGTGTGGTGCGATCATCAATGAGTGTCATTATAATGGCACTGATACAAGTGAAATATGTTGATATTCAGACTGCAGTACCGGTACACTACAACATCTGACATGAAAATATAGAACACGAACAATATGATCAAGCTCAGCAGTTTTACAGTAAAATGAAATGGCTTATGGCTTTTAGTGCCGGGATGTGTCCGAGGACTTCGGCTCGCCAGGTGCAGGTCTTTCATTTGACGCCCGTTGGCAACCTGTGCGTCGTGATGAGCATGAAATCGTGATGAAGATGACACATACACCCAGTCCCCGTATCAACATTCCCGACCCTGCCGGGAATCGAACCCGTGACCCCCGTGACCAAAGGCCAGCACGCTAACCATTTAGCCATGGAGCCGGAAAGTTTTACAGTGAATGGTATGTTCAGAATACAATCTCAAATTTAACTTTTAGGGCTTCTTAGAAAATAAATTCAAGATTTCTGTTGGTTTTACAGTGGGCCTATTGTCACTTTCTGTTTATTTTCTTTTTTTATATACATTTCTTTGGGGGGTGGGGTGGGGTGTTCTAACTTCTTCTTCTTCTTGATCTGTTTACCCTCCAGGGTTGGTTTTTTCCTCGGACTCGGCGAGGGATCCTACCTCTACCGCCTCAAGGCTATGCTGAACAGTGGCCTTGTGGGGGGATGGGAAGATTGGAAGGGATAGACAAGGAAGAGGTAAGGAAGCGGCCGTGGCCTTAAGTTAGGTACCATCCCGGCATTTGCCTGGAGGGGAAGTGGGAAAACACGGAAAACCACTTCCAGGATGGCTGAGGTGGGAATCGAACCCACTCAGTTGGCCTCCCGAGGCTGAGTGGACCCCGTTCCAGCCCTCGTACCACTTCTCAAATTTCGTGGTAGAGCCTGGAATCGATCCCAGGTCTCCGGGGAAGGCAGGTAATCACAATAACCACTACACCACAGAGACAGACCAGCACGAAGATACTTTAAATAATTTTTAAAAATTGAAGGAGAAAAAAAGTTCAAAACTCAGAAGTAAATAATTTCGTTTTGGCTTTAGCATTGGCCCTCGGAACGTCTGGTTATACATGCGTTTCCGCCGCTGCTACTACTATTACTACTACTACCCACTAATTCAAGTTGATAGACTGAATTGTTTTTACAATTTGCTTTATGTCGCACCGACACAGATGGGTCTTATGGCGACGATAGGATAGGAAAGGCCTAATAGTGGGAAGGAAGCGGCCGTATCCTTAATTAAGGTACAGCCCCAGCATTTGCCTGGTGTGAAAATGGGAAACCACGAAAAACCATCTCAGGGCTGCCGACAGTGTGGTTCGAACCCACTATCTCCCGAATACTGGATACTGGCCGCACTTCAGCGATTGCAGCTATCGAGCTCGGTGATTACTTTTTCCCATATGTGGACCAAAGTGCAAAAATGTGGCTAACCTTGAGAATGAATGAACGTAAATATTTCCTTAAAAATTAAACTAGACTTACATCCAGTGTACACAAAATCAACATGGGAGGATAGAGGCGTATAATTAAACCCTTCTCGACGAGTGTGGTCATACTGAAACCTTGGTCATCAGCCTGCTGCATGCCGGTGTCCTCCTTTTCCAACGGGCTGCATGATGGACGTAGAAATGGGCACGAGAAGGATGGCAAGGCTACCTCAGAGTAAGGTCACATATTAAGGTCACATCAACAACTGTACTCCTACGTGCTTGGCTGTGCAGATGTAGAAAACCGGCACATTTCTTAAACGAAAATACAATTAATCTGGAAGCAGCAATTTCCTAACTAAGATTATAACTGCTCCACTGAAATTTACCTCCAATATCAAAGCACATGGCTGATTGAGCAGTGCCATAACTGTTATAATACTGCTACTCATGGTTGCCATCAGGTATAATTCTTTTTACAGTTATCCCCACAAGAACGTAGATTGTCAAACCGAAGTGACAGAATCGTAGACCTAAGTGCAAGCCAACACTATTCATTCGCAAGAATCGTGGGCGGTGATTTTAAGTTTGTTGAGACATAATACTGTTAATAGCGGTAGTGAAACGATAGAAGTGTACCTGACGTAGGCATCCAAAGAATTCCGCCGACAAGGTCGCAGCTGAGCCTACCATTCCCGTTACCGATATAACATGCAGGTTGCTGTGTCAACATAAAACAAGGTAAAGCCCTCCTACCTTTTCATCCCTGCTGAGAAACTCCCACATTGGAATGGCTGATCCCAACACTGTACCACTGAGACACAGTAGCAGGAAGATCCTGCTGAAAGCCACCGCGCAACACATGGTTTTTCGCTCGCTATAGGCGCACTTGCGTATGAAGCTGTCAAGAGTTTGTTCACAACTGGTGCGGTCCGCTCCTGAAGCGCGTCTTCAAGTACAGTTGGTAAGTTCGGAGGTTCGCCACCAGAGTTCGAGCTGTTCCAGCCTTGACGATGCCATTGGTGCTGATTGGTGTTCTAGCAAAAACAGTAGTGTCTCCGGCCAATGGTAAATCTGATGGATTTCCGAAGAATCAATTTCGCGCGACAATGCCATCTGCATATCCAATCGGGTTTTCCTTTTTTTTATTTGCTCGAGCAGCAGATGTCGGCATTCTTCACATCTATTTTTTTCAACGTCAGCTTCCCAAGCTTGACTGGATTTTTAAGGCCACCTTGTCATTACGAGCTGATCCTTTGGAAAATACCAACCAAAATAGCCAGGATTCAAACAAGGTACTCTGGGGTTGGGATCCCCCCGTGGGTGGGAGCGGTAGAATAATACCCACTGTATCCCCCTCCTGTCGTAAGAGGTGACTAAAAGGAGCCCCAGAGGCTCTGAACTTGGGAGCGTGGGTTGGCAACCACTGGGCCCTTAGCTGAGTCCTGGCATTGCTTCCACTTACTTTTGCCAAGCTCCTCATTTTCATCTATCCTATCCGACCTGCCTTGGTCAACTGTTGTTCTTTTCCGACCCCGCCGGTATTAGATCTCAAGGCCTAGGGAGTCTTTCAATTTCACGTCCTTCGTAGCCCTTGCCTTTCTTTAGCCGATACCTTCATTTTTCTAAGTGTCGTATCCCTTCCATTTTACTCTCTGATTAGTGATATATCGAGGATGGTTGCCTAATTGTACTTCTCCGAAAACAATAATCACCACCACCACTACTCTCGAGTTGGGACCCGAGTACCGGACCACAGAGTCAGCACGCCCCTCATCTTATCTAACTAAAATCTATCAATGTTCTCGGAACCCTTATTTTCTTGTCATCTTTCTGTAGTCCGAGTTGTCTACCTCAGCTGTGCAGCTGTTGTCCTATTCCCAAGATGACAGGTTCGATCGCGGCTGAGGTCGTTGGTATCTGATAGAATTTACAAGCGACAAGTCTCTGTTGTTGGCTTTCGGGATGTTAAAGAACTCCAACAAGGCAGAATACCGATAACCTGGCGTCTGTTAAAGCCCGCCTCATGATGTAAGTGTGGCATGTCTGCCCCTTACCGGTAGAGGGCCTTCTTGGCAGAATGGTCAGCGTAGTGCTCTTAGGTTCAGTGGGGCCACAGGTTCGATTCCCAGCCAGGTCATGGATTTTAATCTTAAGTGGTTAATTCCCTTTGCTCGGGGGGCTGGGTGCTGTGCCCAGCATCCCTCGAACTCATACACCACGCAGTTCTATACTCCACCGCAATAAAGTGCAGTTTCCCATACATTGCAGATGGTGGCCACGCTCTTCGGAGGGTCTGCCTTACGAGGGCTGCACTCGGCTAGCAACAGCCAAACTAAATTATTATTATTCCTATTCTTTCTTTCTTAATCCGTTTACCCTCCAGGGTTGGTTTTTCCCCCGGACTCGACGAGAGATCCCACCTCTGCCACCTCAAGGGCAGTGTCCTGGAGCGTGAGATCGGGGGATACAACTGGGGAGGAGGACCAGTACCGCACCCAGGCGGCCTCACCTGCTATGCTGAACAGGGGCCTTGCGAGAGGATGGGAAGAATGGAAGGGACAGACAAGGAAGAGGGAAGGAAGCGGCGGTGGCCTTAAGTTACGTACCATCCCGGGATTTGCCTGGAGGAGGAATGGGAAACCACGAAAAATCACTTCGAGGATGGCTGAGGTGGGAATAGAACCCTCCTCTGCACAGCTTACCACCCGAGGCTGAGTGGACCCCGTTCCAGTCCTCGTACCACTTTTCAAATTTCGTGGCAGAGCCGGGAATCGAACCCGGGCCTCCGGGGTTGGTAGCTAATCACGCTAACCACTACACCACAGAGGCGGATTATTATTATTATTATTATTATTATTATTATTATTATTATTATTATTATTATTATTATTATTATTATTATTATTATTATACCAGTATATGCTTCTATAAAGAAGAGAAGTGAAATCAGGACAACTTTCCCGGATAGGTGTAGGATACTGTTCGGAGAGCTAAATAATAGTCTCCATACAAGTACAGAATGTCCATAAAGTAACTGTGCAGTACAGTGTGGAGAAAATTTAGGAATGACATGGTTGTTTCATTTGCCTAGAGGCGTTTAACGGTTAGAAAACTGACAGCCCTCACGAGTGTAAGGAAACGGCTCTGCAAGGTCAGAAGACTGGAGTGCGGTGTGCCTAAGTCAATAGCGTGTTGTTATGCCTATTTTCTTCCACGACAACATCAACGAAGAACGTTACCGCACTGAAATTCTTTTCAATATCTCCTGTAGAGAAAATTGCACTGCCGTAAGTAGGCCTACCACTTCCTATTTCAAATGACCGACGAAGTTGGCCGTGCGGTTAGGGTCGCGCAGCTATGTGCTTGCATTCGGGAGATAGTGGGCTCGAACCACACTGTCGGCAGCCATGAAAATGGTTTTCCGTTTTTTCACATTTTCACATCAGGAAAATATTGAGGCTATGCCTTAATTAATGCCACGGCTGCTTCCTTCCCACTCCTAGCCCTTTCCTATACTATCGTCGCCATAAGACCTATCTGCGTCGATGCGACGTGAAGCAAACTGTAAAAAAATAAAATAAAATTTCAAATGCCAAATTTCACTACACAGTTACCTTTAGGACACCATGTGTAAAGAAATGAGCTTTTTTTTACGTCATTTGTACACCAAAACAGGTTCATTTAATATATATATAGTCATACCATTTACTATAGCCTACCGAAGGCTTGGAGATAACGAGGTGTCATGTGGTCTGCACGACGAATCCTCTCGGTCGTTATTTTGGCTTTTTAGACCGGGGCCGCTATCTCGACGTCAGATAGCTCCTCAACTGAGGAGTGTATTCAAAAGGTGCTATTTCCACTTCAATGTTTCTTTTAGTATTTCGTCCACACGCATTGCAGTAGTTGAATACTATGAAATGCAATGAGAAATTCAGACTAGAAAGAATTCCTTTAACGTAATACCATGTACGATCATGGATATGTTCCATGTGCTTTTTATTATACGTTTCCTTGCATTTTTCCACAACTTTCTTAGGGTGAATATAGCGCCTTTTGTAAATACACTCCTCAATTTTAATGACGTAGGCTGAGTATACCTCGAACAAGCCCTCAGATCAAGATAAATATCCATGACCTGTCAGGGAATCGAACCCGGGGTCCCCGGTTATGAGCGAGGCAGTTAGCCTACCCGAACACCACGGGGCCGTCAGCTTAGTCTCTATGGCCGAGTCTATTATTCTCCAAAATTATGTGTCCTCCTCCGTTCGCTTCATAAGACCCTACCACCGAAGCCGGGTTATTGATACAGCTTCATTAGTCGAGTTAATTCCCATTTTGGCCCTTATCTGCTCATTCTGAGTACAATTCCGCCATTCCCACCTGTTTGTGTCAGCAATCATTCTTGATACTTCATTGTTTTATTGTCCGGCTCCATGGCTAAATGGTTAGCGTGCTGGCCTTTGGTCACAGGGGTCTCGGGTTCGATTCCCGGCAGGGTCTGGAATTGTAACCGTAATTGGTTAATTTCGCTGGCACGAGGGCTGGGTTTAAGTGTCATCTTCATCATCATTTCATCTTCATCACGACGTGCAGGTCGCCTACGGGAGTCAAATAAAACTTTTTTCTTGCTAGTTGCTTTACGTCGCACCGACACAGATAGGTCTTATGGTGACGATGGGACAGGAAATTGCTAGGAGTGGGAAGGAAGCGGCCGTGGCCTTAATTAAGGTACAGCCCCAGCATTCGCCTGGTGTGAAAATGGGAAACTACGGAAAACCATCTTCAGGGCTGCCGATAGTGGGGTTCGAACCTACTATCTCCCGGATACTGGATACTGGCCGCACTTAAGCGACTGCAGCTATCGAGCTCGGTACAAATAAAACAGACCTGCATCTGGCGAGCCGAACTTGCCCTCAGACACTCCCGGCACTAAAAGCCATACGCCATTTCTTTTTTTATTGTTTTATTTTTTACATCACCGGGCGAGTTGGCCGTGCGCGTAGAGGCGCGCGGCTGTGAGCTTGCATCCGGGAGATAGTAGGTTCGAATCCCACTATCGGCAGCCCTGAAGATGGTTTTCCGTGGTTTCCCATTTTCACACCAGGCAAATGCTGGGGCTGTACCTTAATTAAGGCCACGGCCGCTTCCTTCCAACTCCTAGGCCTTTCCTATCCCACGTCGCCATAAGACCTATCTTTGTCGGTGCGACGTAAAGCCCCTAGCAAAAAAAAATTTTTACATCTATATTAGATCTTAAATCGACCAGCATTAGATGCCTACTTATGCTGTACAGATCAAGGATAACTTTGTATAATGGAAAACAAGACAGAAAATAACATAAATACAATACCTAAACTTAACAAAACTTGCCTCACTGTCGACTGCGCTGAAGTTGGTTTTCCGTGGTTTCCTATTTTCGCACCACGCAAATGTTGGGGCTGTAGAATAGAATACTCCCATCCCCTAGTTCCGGATCTCCAGAAACTGGGAAGAGAGTAATCATGTATTGCAATCCAAGTTTTTTTATAGACGCATAATTTTGTTACAATTCATTTATCAGTTACTACCTTAAATATTAGAATTACGCCTACTCACTAATTACACTTCTTCCTTTCTTCCTTTCTTTCTTTCTTTCCTTCTTTTTTCTTTCTTTCTTTCTTGGTCTGTTTACTCTCCAGGGTCGGTTTTTCCTCCGGACTCAGCGAGGGATCCCACCTCTACCGTCTCAAGGGCAGTGTGAGACTTTTGATCGGGGGGTACAGGTGGGAAAGATGACCAGTACCTCGCCCAGGCGGCCTCATCTGGTATGCTGAACAGAGGCCTTTCGGTGGGGGATGGTAAGATTGGAAGGGGCAGGCAAGGAAGAGGGACGTAGCGGCCGTGGCCTTAAGTTAGGTACCATCCCGGCATTTGCCTGGAGGAGAAGTGGGAAACCACGCAAAACCACTTCGAGAATGGCTGAGGTGGGAATCGAACCCAACTCTACTCAGTTGACCTCTCGAGGCTGAGTGGACCCCGTTCCAGGACTCGTACCACTTTTCAAATTTCTTGGCAGAGTTCCTAAGACGTTAACGTTTAGTACGTTTACATGGGGATTGAGATCGATTTGAGTACACTTACCGTATTGAATACAATCCCCGTTTACATGTAGTAGGCTATTTGTCTTCCGTATTGAACGTGGCAGGCAACAACATAGACGAATACGAACGATGCAGAATTGTAGTAAAATCGATATCACCTCTTAGAATTTAAAAACGCCAAATGCAGTAGAAGCCCAGGAGATAACATTCAGTTTTGAAAGTATGTGTGGTATTCCAAATGTAATTGGTGCAATAGATGGAACGCACATTCCAATTTTATCCCCAACATAACGTTATCGTGATTTTGTTAATCGCAAGGGCTGGTCGTCTTATAACATGATTGCAGTTACTGATCATTTATACAGGTAAATATATTTACTGGCTTATTGTATTTGTTATTTCGACAGAACTTTGATGATGATGATGATTTCGTCAGAACAAACATGGAGTGTGTGCACAGTCGTTTTCAATACGATCTCAGTACGATCCGCGTTCACATGGAACTCAATTCGAACCGAGTCCCCGTTTACATGGCGTTTTCTATACGGGAAGTGTACTCAGATCGATCTGAATCCTGCATGTAAACGTACTAATTGTTTTTTTTTTTTGCTAGGGGCTTTACGTCGCACCGACACAGATAGGTCTTATGGCGACGATGGGATAGGAAAGGCCTAGGAGTTGGAAGGAAGCGGCCGTGGCCTTAATTAAGGTACAGCCCCAGCATTTGCCTGGTGTGAAAATGGGAAACCACGGAAAACCATCTTCAGGGCTGCCGATAGTGGGATTCGAACCTACTATCTCCCGGATGCAAGCTCACAGCCGCGCGCCTCTACGCGCACGGCCAACTCGCCCGGTCGTACTAATTGTTATTTAGTCTATGGCAACATGCATCTTACCCCTGTTAATTCGTGTTAGTGCATGTATTTATTTCTGTCACTGTTCTGAACAATGTTATGCTTAGCCTACAATACACATTATGAATGAATGATTGATTGATGGATGAATGAATGAATGAATGAGTGAATGAATGAATGAATGAATGACCTATCTGTGTCGAGTGATATGTGTTGAGTTGTTCAGTGTGTGTGGAACAGTCACCTTATTTGATTGTGCAAATTATCCTTTTTGTCGGGAGAAGAACCAAGTGTTTATTAGTCATGCGTTGTGATAGTCAACAGACGTGTTTTCAAACCTGTCTGCATGAAGCTGCTGAGTAAAGAGACGAGTGTGTGAGAAAGCAAGTGAAAATTAAGATCTGTCAATGAAGATTTCGGAAGGATCGCTCATTCCAGGTACGAGTAGATACCAGCCAGTCCTACACAGCTGTGATGACAAGGAACGTTTTGTAAACAGCCACTAATTAGTGAAGTTTTGTCATTCATTGTCAACTATACATTAAATCGTACATTAAATTAGTCCAATAAAACATTGAATAACTTAATCGTATATATATATATATGACGCCTCCCATTCCAAAACTTGCTAACTCCACTTGAGGAGATTCTTCAGGAAACACGAAAAACTGTTTCCAGGCTACTCTGACATTGACTAGCAGCACAAATGGCCCAGGCGTGTTAAGAAGGCATTGCTGGTGAGTCTGCAGTAATCTGACATAAATTCGTCTAAGGAGTTGTGTGAAAAATGGAAAAAAAGAAAGAAATGGATTTAGCGATTTTTTGGAATGACAGAATGGAGAAAGAAAGTTATGGAATGATAGCATGTGGAGAAGGGCAGTTTAGGAATGACCACTCAAGTAAAGAGATTCGTGATTGCCTCCAATTGCAAAGTAAATTGTATAACATAAATGCTAAAAGAATTATTAATATTAAAAGGGCATAATTATAAAAAAATCCAAAATGTATTTAATGCTCAGAACAGCACATTATTCTACAGAAAAAGTCATAATCATGTCCGGCTCCATGGCTAAGTGGTTAGCATGCTGGCCTTTGGTCACAGGGGGTCCGGGCTCGATTCCCGGCGGGGTCGGGAATTTTAACCATAATTAGTTAATTTAGCTGGTACGGGGGCTGGGTGTATGTGTCGTCTTCATCATCATTTCATCCTCATCACGATGCACAGGTCGCCTACGGGTGTCAAATTAGAAGACCTGCATCTGACGAGCCGAACTTGTCCTCGGACACTCCCGGCAATAAAAAAAAAGCCATACGCCATTTCATTTCAGTCATAATCATAGTGTGTTCACACCAATATTAAATTGGTACTTCAAATCCTAAAAAGAGGTAAATGCTCGTCGAATGGTGGAAGGCCTTAGATTCATAAGTCCTGGTCTTGACTGGCATCGGTGTGTTCACAGCATAAGTTATAGAAGATGGTTGCCCAGTTCCTCTTAAAACATTAATCACCAATACCTCACGGTACAAACAGTGCACTGTCACAAGCATCACATCGTGTTGTATCCTCAATGTCATTGAACAGGTTTTTGAAAGAAACCGACAACGTTCATCTTCAGTCCACTTCTCACCAAAATGACTGGCCAGAAAGGTCTTGATGTCCACAACTTTCGCTGGATTCAGTACACCATCTCATGGCACAACTTCAGGTGCACAGTCATCAAATCGTTTCCCCCTCTTTATCACAGAGTTGCCCTCCCCTATATTTGTACTATAGTGGGGTTTTCTGGTTACAACTAACCTACCTTATGATGTCTTTTCAATACCTTGTCATTTTCATGATTGTTTTCTTCCATTTACTCGGAACATTCGTTCTTTTTACGTCCTTGCCCGGCTGGGAATGGGTGTTACAGTTATGTCACAATTAATTTTTCACCAAATGTTGTTTAAAACACGTCAGTAACAACAATAACAATACAAAACTTCCAGCTTGACAACAGCAACTTACTTTCCTACAGAGGCCTAGAAGACCGCATCACGTGACTGCAATATCTGCTCGGATATAAAAGGTTTTGGAACGATATCGGCGATGGAGTTAGCGAGTTCTTGAATGATTAGTGAAATTTAAAACACTATTGTAATAGGTTCTGGCAGGTTTTGGAACAGTATTGTTACTTCATTATTTAACCCTATTGAAGACTTACCGAATGCAGTAGGTAACTCTTCTTTTTTTAAATTGAGTTAGCGAGTTTTGGAATGGGAGGCCTTCTCATATAAAATTTGTTTAGTTAGGCAAAATGGCCAAGATTATTATTTTACAATTGGGGGGGGGGGTGAAGTACTGTCTCTCTCCCAATGTCGGAATATAATGTTATCTGGTTCTAGATTCATTTTCACTCCACCAAGACAATCTGTTCGTAATAAACATATTCAGGTAACAACCATTCCACTTGTTACAACTTCCCTTGTTCATTCAACGTGTTAATGTATACCTTTTCCAACAATGGAAGAACTTCGTCAAACGTTTATGTGAGCGAGTTTTACTCGACAACATTGATATTGACCTCCGGAGCCATAACTATTACTCTTCCGGGGTTACCCGTGGAGCAGAACGAGGTTAAAGAAGGTGCCGGGGTGAATGGGTCTATCCACAATATCAAAATTAATTTAAAACTTAAACTGAATGTTATATTTCTTCAAAAATAACAACAACTCAACAAATAACAATATGTCAGGTACAAAAGTAAACTTGAAACAAGACTAGGAAAGTCCAGGATTAGTGATTTTAACAGATTCTGGGCTTCAAGCCCCTTGTTTTACAATTCCAGAGATACCGGATCCAGTTTACAAAACTTTAATTAAAAACAATGATTTATTTAGTCAGGGGCAGAAATCCCCTCATTCAAGAGCACTTGCTCCTAAAATACAACATCTAGCCTTCCAGAGGCACTCGTTAAACTCACGAAAACTTTGAAAAAGAGCAAACAGGCTCTCAGTTTCTTACTGCCTACTCAAGGCAAAATTACATCAACATTTACAATCTCTGGCCTCTCAAGCCACCATTTACAAATTGAACTTACATTTACAAGGGTATTTAATACACAACATACTGGTCCTTTATGGAAAAAGAACAGGTTAGATAACTGGCCCAAACACAGAATGAATGGAGGCGCACACTGCGCTCCAAGATAATGAAAACTTAAAAACCTACAGGGCTCTCGGCCTATGAAACAGGGGCTAATCCCAAGCTACTTGAGGTGGCGCGCATGGTAATAACGGTAATACATTACAGAAAAAAAGGTTGCTAAATCGCAAACACCTTAAATCAAGATGAAGGGGAGCTCGAGAGGGTAACTCACTCTCTATCCCCGATTTACAATTAAAGATTTTATGAAATTTTTACATTAGCCGAAAGAAAAGTTACATTTTAGAAAAGTATGGTTACATAATTAAAGAGTCGGACCTTCCCCTAGAATTAAACTGCGGAGCTAGCAAGAAAGAATGATTTTATGTGGCCATTACCTTATAGATGTTCTGCTGACCGAAGAAAGAGGCGGACCCGCCTCCTGCCTTAACACACTCACTTATACAGACGGGGATCAATTGACCAGGACACGTGAAAAGCCGCAGTTTTTATACACTCAGGGAAGGTTCGAGAGCATTCAAGACTAATCAGGACACACCCTCTTAATTTTTATTGGCACATTCAAAGTGAACAAGAAATGCGGGATTGGTTGAAAATTAATTACAAAAATTCGTGATTGGCTAGATGCAAAACTGGCGGAAAGTAAAGGAAGTATTGCCAACCCAAAAATAAATGAACATAGATCAGTTATGAGAATCCTGGGAATATGAAACTTCTTTAAGTTGTAAGTTCTTTTACCTTGGACCAGGGTGCATGATCACAGTTTTTAGTAGTGCCATCTGTGGAAAAATGTCCAAACTTCTTGATGAATGGCAAACAAAACAAAGAGAAGTGGTGACATCTTCTGATTAAAGTTCCAACTTGTTGTGTTATCATTTTCGCCTTTTGACCGATAGATGAGTTCATTAAGGCGCTTATTTTGAATGCGCGGCGTAGAGGTGTACCTCCCGGTACAATTACCATCAAATATCATCAATCAGTTCAGTGATTCAGTAACATGACTAAGCATGCCTGGGGAATGAGCTACAATTCCAGCTGAATGTGACGCCATTGGTGCTCCTGACGATGTTTTCTCGGTCAATGAAGTTTCGAGTTGCTCAACTCCCAACTGCACAAATGCATCATTCATCCAATGTGCTTTTTGTCGTTTACATTTGTGCCTAACAGATTTCTACATCAAGACTCATAAAAAATGTTTAAGTATATGCAACATACATACACACATTTTCATTACATACCCTTACGCCTTTCAGCGTTCAGTCTGCAAACAAAAACCAAACCCCATGAAGCCACAGCCCCGAAGGGCTGTGGCCTACCAAGTGACCGCTGCTTAGCTCGAACGCCTACAGATTACGAGGTGTCGTGTGGTCATCACGACGGATAATAATAATTTCGTGTGGCTATTTCTAGCCGAGTGCAGCCCTTGTAAGGCAGACCCTCCGATGAGGGTGGGCGGCATCTGCCTTGTGTAGGTAACTGCGTGTTATTGTGGTGGAGGGTAGTGTTATGTGTGGTGTGTGAGTTGCAGGGATGTTGGAGACAGCACAAACACCAAGCCCCCGGGCCATTGGAATCAACCAATTAAGGTTAAAATCCCCGACCCTGCCGGGAATCGAACCCAGGACCCTCTGAACCGAAGGCCAGTACGCTGACCATTCAGCCAACGAGTCGGACATCACGACGGATCATCTCAGCCGTTATTCTTGGCTTTCTAGACCGGCGCCACTATCTCGCCGTCAGATGGCGCCTCAATTGTGATCACGTAGGCTGAGTGGACCTCGAACCAGCCCTCAGATGTAGGTAAAAATCCATGACCTGGTCGGGAATCGAAAACGGGCCCTCCGGGCAAGAGCCAGGCACGCTACTCTTACACCACGGAGCCGGCGTTCAGTCTGCAAGCCTCCGTGAATTTAATAAACGCCCTCTATTTGTAACTAGACCTGGAGCCTTGTTTAGTTCTATACTTCTTATCTTTAAATCGTTAGAAACCGAATGTAACCATCGCCGTCTTTGTCTCCCTCTACTTATCTTATCCTCCATAAGAGAGTCCATTATTTTCGTAGGTAACTCTTCCTGCTCCATTTGTCTCACATGGCCCCACAACTGGAGCCGGTTTATGCGTACAGCTTTATCCACCGAGTTCATTCCTAACTTAGTCTTTATCTCATCGTTCCGAGTCCCCTCCTGCCATTGTTTGTAACAGCAATTATTCTCGCTACTTTCATATCTCTTACTTCTAACTTATGAATAATATATACTGTGTCCACTCATCTTTCACTCCCGTAAAGCAAAGTTGGTCTGAAAAGAGACCGATGTGAAGATAGTTTCGTCCGGGAGCTGACTTCCTTCTTACTGAATACTGTTGATCGTAACTGTGAACTCACTGCATTAGCTTTACTGCACCTTGGTTTAATGTTACTATACTACCATCCTGAGAGAATACATACAGTATATAAAATACTTGAAATCATCTACCTGTTCCAGATTTGTGTTCCCAATCTGACGTCCAATTCTCTTAAATTTTTTACCCACTGACATCAATTTAGCCTTCGAAAGGCTCATTTTCATACCATATTCATTGCACCTATTTTCATGTTCCAAGATATTAGAGTGCAGGCTTTAGACACAATCTGCCATTAAGACCAAGTCGTTGGCATAGGCCAGACTGCTTACTACTTTTTCACCAAACTCAATCCCTCCCTGCCACTTTATAGGTACCTTTCAGCTAATGGTCCATGTAAACTATGAACAACAAATGTGAAAGATTACAGCCTTGTCTAATGCCTGTACGTACCTTGAACCAAGAACTCGTTCTACCATCAATTCTCATTGCAGCCCAATTGTCAACATAAATGCCTTTGATTGATTTTAATAATCACCTTTAATCCCATAGTCCCCCAGTATGGCGAACACGAAGTATAAATGTAACTGTCTATTCCTCTCGTAGCATTTTTCAATTACCTGGCGCATACTGAAAATCTGATCCTGACAGCCACTCTGTGGTCTGAAAACACACTGGTTTTCATCCAACTTTCTCTCAACCACTGATCGCACCGTCCCTTCCAAGATTCCAGTGAACACTTTGCCTGGTATACTGATCAATGAGATACCTCGAAATTTGCTGCAATCCTTCCTATTCCCTTGCTTATAGATTGGTGCAATTACTGCTTTGTCCAATCAGAAGGTAACTTACTAACAATCCATGATAATCTTATTACTATGAAACCATTTCATTGCTGCATTCCCACTATTTTTCACCATTTCAGGTCTAATTTCATTTACTACCTTTTCCAATTCATCAAGTATAATTTCACCAACATCATAGTCCTCTCCATGAGCTCGGTTATTCACGACTTCGCCAGGAAGATTTCCTTTTACGTTAAAATGAGTTTCAAAACGATTCCTTCCACCTCTCCAGTGATTCCCTGGAATCTATTATGTGTTCACCTGACTTACCCAATACCCTGTTCATTTCATTTGTCCCTCCTTCCTGAGATTCTTTACTACTGTCCAGAAGGTTTTCCTCCTGCCTGGCCTAGCCGTTCCAGGTTATTACGAAATTTTTCCCACGACTTCTTCTCGAAATCTTGTTGCTTGTTGTTTAAAGGGGCCTAACATCGAACGTCATCGGCCCACTTCTTGAAATCAACAACAGTTTGTGTCATTCATCTACGTACAATTACGAGGTACCTGTCTGCATCAGTCGTTGTTTGGAGCCATTCCTGATACGCCTTCTTTTTACATTTACAAGCTGCTCTCACTTCATCATCCCACCAAGTTGTTAGCTTTTCCCCATCTTTACATGAAGTTGTTCCTAGGTATTCCCTTGCTGTTTCTACTACAACATTCCTGTATGCCACCTATTCTCTTTCTATCTCCTGAACCTGCTTACTGCCCATTGTTTGAAACTTTTCACTAATAATATCCATGTCCTTCTGTCTAATTTCCTCGTCCTGGAGGTGTTCTACCCTTATTCGTCGGCAGAGAGATTTCGCTTTCTCTATCATAGGCCTAGAGATACTTCACTATAGATTAGATAGTGGTCTGTATCATCACAAACTCCCCGAAAACCTGCACATTGCTAACAGATTTCCTGAATTCAAAGTCGGTTACGATATAGTCTATTATGGATTTGGTGCCCCTACCCACCGATATATCCAAAAATGAGTACGAGGTTAATTCCCAGGGGCAAGGGCGGCCGAGCGTAGAGCTAACCACTCTACCCCATCAAGTGCCAAGGTTACGGATAGTGGAAGCCTTTACCTTCCACCCCTCCAAGGGCCCTCATGGCCTGTACGGAGATGACTTTGCGTTGCTTTGCTTTTTTTACCCTCCGATATGTAGCGGTGAATAGCCTTATGTTTGAAGAATGTATTCGTGACTGTTAAACCCATACTAGCACAGAAGTCCAGCAAACGCTTTCCATTCGTATTAGCTACCATATCTTCCCCACATTTACCAATCAGCCTTTCGTGTTCTTCAGTTGTACTTCCAACTCTCGCATTGAAACCGCCCATTAACACTATCCTACCCTTGGTGTTGACCCTGACTACGATGTCATTCAATGCTTCATAAAACTTGTCAACTTCATCCTCATCTGCACCCTCACATGGTGAATACACTGAGACAGTTCTCGTCCTAATTCCTTCAAGTGCCAAATCTACCCACATTATTCGCTCATTTACATGCCTAACAGAAACTATGTTGCATGTAATAGTATTTCCTGATGAACAGTCCTACCCCACATTCTGCCCTTCCCTTTTTAACACCCGTAAAGTACACTTTATAATCTCCTATCTCTTCCTGGTAACCAGACGTATCCTCTTTGCTGACTCAGCCAGTTCTACTTTCTTCCATAAGTCCCATTAATATTGATAGTTCATCATCGAATTCCATTTCATTTGCCAAGTTGATTCCAAGGAGCCCCTCGCGCATCAAATAAGAGTGAGACTCCGTTGTTCCCATAGGTCGACGCTTGCTTAAAACGTTCTGAGTTGAGCGTGGTTGGTGAAAATTGTGTGAAGCAGGATGCTACCCTTACTTACACATAGTCCAAGTGATGATGTCTCCCCTAACGGTATAGGGACCACCGGTGGATTGTATAGTCCTAGCCGACTGAGCACAAGGAGGGCTAGGACTTACAATAAGTACGGGATGCCCACTCCCATTCCATAGAAACTTGTATCCCGACTATCAGGACCACTCACTAGGCCACTCAGCCATTGCCCATGGTTCACGGACTAGGGCGTCATTAGAGTAATCCACAACATACATACATACATATATACATACATACATACATACATACATACATACATACATACATACATACATACATACATACATACATACATACATACATACATACATACACTGACTGACAGAGCAAATGCAACACCAAGAAGGAGTGGTCAGAACTTAATGCCAATTGCACGGTAGACTGACACCACTGAGGTATGCTCATGATGTGAAATGCGCCGCTGTGCTGCGCACGTAGCGAACGATAAATGGGACACGGCGTTGGCGAATGGCCCACTTCGTACCGTGATTTCTCAGCCGACAGTCATTGTAGAACGTGTTGTCGTGTGCCACAGGACACGTGTATAGCTAAGAATGCCAGGCCGCCGTCAACGGAGGCATTTCCAGCAGACAGACGACTTTACGAGGGGTATGGTGATCGGGCTGAGAAGGGCAGGTTGGTCGTTTCGTCAAATCGCAGCCGATACCCATAGGGATGTGTCCACGGTGCAGCGCCTGTGGCGAAGATGGTTGGCGCAGGGACATGTGGCACGTGCGAGGGGTCCAGGCGCAGCCCGAGTGACGTCAGCACGCGAGGATCGGCGCATCCGCCGCCAAGCGGTGGCAGCCCCGCACGCCACGTCAACCGCCATTCTTCAGCATGTGCAAGACACCCTGGCTGTTCCAATATCGACCAGAACAATTTCCCGTCGATTGGTTGAAGGAGGCCTGCACTCCCGGCGTCTGCTCAGAAGACTACCATTGACTCCACAGCATAGACGTGCACGCCTGGCATGGTGCTGTGCTAGAGCGACTTGGATGAGGGAATGGCGGAACGTCGTGTTCTCCGATGAGTCACGCTTCTGTTCTGTCAGTGATAGTCACCGCAGACGAGTGTGGCGTCGGCGTGGAGAAAGGTCAAACCCGGCAGTAACTGTGGAGCGCCCTACCGCTAGACAACGCGGCATCATGGTTTGGGGCGCTATTGCGTATGATTCCACGTCACCTCTAGTGCGTATTCAAGGCACGTTAAATGCCCACCGCTACGTGCAGCATGTGCTGCGGCCGGTGGCACTCCCGTACCTTCAGGGGCTGCCCAATGCTCTGTTTCAGCAGGATAATGCCCGCCCACACACTGCTCGCATCTCCCAACAGGCTCTACGAGGTGTACAGATGCTTCCGTGGCCAGCGTACTCTCCGGATCTCTCACCAATCGAACACGTGTGGGATCTCATTGGACGCCGTTTGCAAACTCTGCCCCAGCCTCGTACGGACGACCAACTGTGGCAAATGGTTGACAGAGAATGGAGAACCATCCCTCAGGACACCATCCGCACTCTTATTGACCCTGTACCTTGACGTGTTTCTGCGTGCATCGCCGCTCGCGGTGGTCCTACATCCTACTGAGTCGATGCCGTGCGCATTGTGTAACCTGCATATCGGTTTGAAATAAACATCAATTATTCGTCCGTGCCGTCTCTGTTTTCTCCCCAACTTTCATCCCTTTCGAACCACTCCTTCTTGGTGTTGCATTTGCTCTGTCAGTCAGTGTACATACATACATATATACATACATACATACATACATACATACATACATACATACATACATACATACATACATACATACATACATACATACATACATTATCATTATAGACTGTTATGCCTTTCAGCGTTCAGTCTGCAAGCCTCTGTGAATTTACTAAACGTCACCATAATCCTCGATTTGCAACTAGTGTTGTGGCCTCATTTAGTTCTATACATCTTATCTTCACAATCGTTAGAAACTGAGTCTAACCATCGTCGTCTTGGTCTATCTCTACTTCCTTTACCCTCTATAACAGAGACCATTATTTTCCTAGGTAACCTAGGTAACCGAAGCCGGTTTATTCGTACAGCTTCATCCATCGAGTTCATTCCTAAATTAGCTTTATCTCCTCATTCCGAGTACCCACCTGCCATTGTTCCCACCTGATTCTACCAGCAATCATTCTTGCTACTGTCATGTTTGTTACTTCTATCTTATGAATAAGATATCCTGAGTCCACTCAGCTTTCGCTCCCGTAAAGCAAAGTTGGTCTGAAAACAAACCGATGTAAAGATATTTTCGTCTGGGAGTTGACTTCCTTCTTACAGAATACTGTTGATCGCAACTGTGAGCTCACTGCATTAGCTTTACGACACCTTGATTCAATCTCCCTTGCTATATTACCATCCTGGGAGAACACACAACCTAAATACTTGAAATTGTCGACCTGTTCTAGCTTTGTATCACCAATCAGACATTCAATTCTGTTGAATTTCTTACCTTCTGACATCAACTTAGTCTTCGAGAGGCTAATTATCATACCATACTCATTGTACCTATTTTCAAGTTCCAAGATATTAGACTGCAGCTTTTGGGCACAATCTGCCATTAAGACCAAGTCGTCAGCATTGGCCAGACTGCTTACTACATTTCCACCTAACTGAATCCCTCCCTGCCATTTTATACCTTTCAGCAGATGATCCATATAAACTACGATCAGCAAGGTGAGAGATTACAGCCTTGTCTAATGCCTGTACGTACCCTGAACCACGAACTTATTCTACCATCAATTCTCACTGAAGTCCAATTGTCAACATAAATGCTTCTGATTGATTTTAATAATCTACATTTAATTCCATAGTCCCCCAGTATAGCGAACATATTTTCCCTCGGTACCCTGTCATATGCTTTCTCTAGATCTACGAAACATAAACATAACTGCTTATTCCTCTCGTAGCATATTTCAATTACCTGGCGCATACTGAAAATCTGATCCTAACAGCCTCTCTGTGGTCTGAAACCACACTGGTTTTCATCCAACTTCCTCTCAACGACTGCTCGCACTCTTCCTTCCAAGATGCCAGTGAATATTTTGCCTCGTATACTAATCAATGAGATACCTCGATAGTTGTTGCAATCCTTCCTGTTCCCTTCCTTGTAGATAGATGCAATTACTGCTTTTGTCCAATCTGAAGGTACCTTATCAACACTCCATGCTAATCTTTCTACTCTATGAAGCCAGTTCATCCCTGTCTTCCCACTATACTTCACCATTTCAGGTCTAATTTCATCTATTCCTGCTACTTTATGACAATGAAGTTTATTTACCATCCTTTCCACTTCCTCAAGCGTAATTTCATCATTTTCCTCCTCCCCATGAGCTTGGCTGTTCGCAACACCACCAGGATGATTTCCTTTTACAATGAGAAGATGTTCAAAAGGTTTCCCTCCACCTCTCGAGAGATTAACTGGGTTCTATTATGAGTTCACCTGAATTACTCAATACACTGTTCATTTCTTTTTTCCCTCCCTTCCTAAGATTCTTTATTACTGTTCAGAAAGGTTTCCCTGCCGCTTGACCTAGCCTTTCCACGTTATTACCAAAATCTTCCCACGACTTCTTTTTGGATTCAAGTATTTGTTTCGCTCTGTTTCTTTCATCTACGTACTGATCCCTGTCTGCCTCTGCCCTTGTTTGGAGCTATTTCTGATAAGCATTCTTTTTACGTTTACAAGCTGCTCTCACTTCATCATTCGACCAAGATTTTCTCCTTTTCCCATCTCTACACACAGTTGTTCTTAGACATTCCGTTGCTGTTTCTACTACAGCATCCCTGTATGCCACCCATTCACTTTCTATATCCTGAACCTGCTTACTGTCTCCTGTTCAGAACTTCTCACTAATTATATGCATCTATTTCTGTCTAATTTCCTCGTCCTGGAGATTTTCTCTTCTTATTCGTTTGCAGACATATTTCACTTTCTTTACCATCGGCCTAGAAATACTTAGTTCACTACAGATCAGATAGTGGTCTGTATCATCGAAAAATCCCCGGAAAACTCGTACATTCCTAACAGATTTCCTGAATTCGAAGTCGGTTAAGATATAGTCTACAGTATTATGGATCTGGTACCCCTAGCCTCCCATGTGCAGTGGTGAATAGTCTTACGCTTGAAGAATGTATTCGTAACTGCTAAACCCATACTAGCACAGAAGTCCAGTAAACGCTTCCCATTCCCAATAGCTTCCATATCTTACCCATATTTACCAATCACCCTTTCGTATCCTTCAGTTCTATTCCCAACTCTCGCATTGAAATCGCCCATTAGCACTATTCTATCCTTGCTGTTGACCCTGACCTCGATGTCGCTCAATGCTACATAAAACTTGTCAACTTCATCCTCATTTGTACCCTCACGTGGTGAATAGACGGACATAATTCTTGTCCTAATTCCTCCAACTGACAAATCTATCCACATCATTCGCTCATTTACGTGCCTAACAGAAACTATGTTGCGTGCAATGGTATTCCTGATAAAGAGCCCTACCCCAGACTCTGCCCTTCCCTTTCTAACACCCGTCAAGTACACTTTATAATCTCCTATCTCTTCCTCGTTATCTCCCCTTACCCGAATATCACTTACTCCTAGCACAACCAGATGCATCCTCTTTGTTGACTCAGCCAGTTCTACTTTCTTTCTTCCATAAGCCCCGTTAATATTGATAGCTCCCCATCGAATTCCATTTCGTTCGCCAAGTTGTTTCCAAGGAGTCCCTGGCCTGTCAAATGGGAGTGGGACTCCGTTACTCCCATAGGTCCGAGGCTTGCTTAAAATGTTCTGAGCTCGGTAAATTCATGAAGCAGGATGCTACCCTACTTGCACATAGTCCAAGTGAGGATCTCTCCTCTAACGGGTTATGGACCACCGGTGAATTGTATAGTCCTAGCCGCCTGAGCACGAGGAGGTCCATGACTCAGAATACGTCCGAGATGCCCACTCCCATTCCATAGCAACTGGTATCCCGACTCTCAGGACCACTTACTAGGCCACTCAGCCGTTGCCCATGGTTCACGAACTAGGATGTGACTACAGTAACCCACACCATGAAAGGTAAGGACAGCTAAAATTAGTAGAATAATAATTATTTATAGCTGAGTTTCCTGTCGTATTCACTAGTAGGAAGATGGGAATGATCAATAACCAGTTATTACACGGTTGCCGGAAAATCACTTAGGGGCTTTATGCCACCGTCAATAACAATAAATAAAGCGTTGACGTGGGAAAGGTAGTAAGTAAAAAAATATCTAAAATTGGTTATTTTTATGGAGAACGTAGTAAACGCTCATGACAGTGCCATGGAAAAGGCAGCAAGTCAACTGGTGCAGGAGATTAGTTTCTAAGATTGGCGCAAGACGCAACCTGTGTTAAGACCACGAGATTTAATAATAATAATAATGTTATTTGCTTTACGTCCCACTAACTACTTTTACGGTCTTCGGAGACGCCGTGTGCCGGAATTTAGTCCCGCAGGAGTTCTTTTACGTGCCAGTAAATCTACCGACACGAGGCTGTCGTATTTGAGCACCTTCAAATACCACCGGACTGAGCCAGGATCGAACCTGCCACGTTGGAGTTAGAAGGCCAGCGCCTTAACCGTCTGAGCCACTCAGCCCGGTACCACGAGAGTTGGCATGGAGAAGGTAGTAAGTCAGTCCGTGCCTCTGATGGAATTAGGTACAACCTTCACAGCAATCTTAATCATGTTGATTTTAAATACCAAAACCGATATGTTTTCCAAATCCATCTAAGTCAATTGTCGTCATATTCCAAACTCCACTAAGTCCATGCACATGCACAAAAATTATAAAGCAAAGCTGTTTTGGTGTTTTGCCCGTTTTATTTCAGTCCCATAGTACTACTGCATACTAAAGCTAAAATATTTTATGAACAAACACTGATAGAACCTGATAGAACTGATAGAACAGTAAATTTTACTGTTTGAACTGAAATATAACAACGAATACTTTCTTCAGTTAATGCATCGCGTTTCAATCAACCGGTACAGTGAATGCGACTTAGTCCTATTTTGAAAAACAAACACATGCGTATAAAATGGAGGATGTGAACATTTTGCAATAGCATATCAGTGTTGTCCGCCTCTGTGGTGTAGTGGTTAGCGTGATTAGCTGCCACCCCCGGAGGCCCGGGTTCGATTCCCGGCTCTGCCACAAAATTTGAAAAGTGGTATGAGGGCTGGAACGGGGTCCACTCAGCCTCGGGAGGTCAACTGAGTAGAGGTGGGTTCGATTCCCACCTCAGCCATCCTGGAAGTGGTTTTCCGTGGTTTCTCACTTCTCCTCCAGGCAAATGCCGGGATGGTACCTCACATAAGGCCAAGGCCGCTTCCTTCCTTGCCTATCCCTTCCAATCTTCCCATCCCTCCACAAGGCCCCTGTTCAGCATAGCAGGTGAGGCCGCCTGGCGAGGTACTGGTCATTCTCCCCCGTTGTATCCCCGACCAAGAGTCTGAAGCTCTAGGACACTGCCCTTGAGGCGGTAGAGGTGGGATCCCTCACTGTGTCCGAGGGAAAAGCCGACCTGGAGGGTAAACAGATGATGATGATGATGATGATATCAGTGTTACGGTGAATGTAGTGAAAAAAATCTTACTATCACCTGCAAAATCGTTATTTGAGTCTATTTTCTCTATTGAAAAAAGTAGAATTTTGACTTTGGGTTTGTAATTCACCTCTTCAATTGTATTGCATATATATAAAGATCCACCCATCTGCAGAACAGTAGGATCACCAAGGTTGCTGAGGTGGACTCGGTATGTGGTACGGATGAGTGATAATGAGATACGAAGAAATGCTGGTATGTTAATCTGAAATCCTGGTGGATAAAGAGGACGAGACTGACTTAGAGCCAGGTGGCTAGATGATGCCGAGGGAGATCTACGGAAAATGGGGTACAACAATCGGAAAGTACTGGCAGAAGATCGGTATAGAAGAGGCCAAGGTTCACCAATAACTGTAGAACCACAACGTTATTTATTTGACGTCCACTCAGTTGGTGGAGAATGAAGATTTCAAGCGATGCTGGAATGATGGAATTTTGTTCCGTAGCTCTAACCTGAGCCTGAATCAAAACTCTGTCTTGGGAAGAGGACAACGACTGGCCCTGACTGAGCCATAGAATTATGACAATTTTGACAAGTATTCGATATTACAGGTATTTAAAAGAGAAGATATGTTGTCACTCAGGCAAAATATCATCATCATCATCATCATCTGTTTACCCTCCAGGTTCGGTTTTTCCCTCGGACTTAGCGAGGGATCCCACCTCTACCGCCTCAAGGGCAGTGTCCTGGAGCTTCAGACTCTTGGTCGGGGGATACAGCTGGGGAGTATGACCAGTATCTCGCCCAGGCGGCCTCACCTGCTATGCTGAACAGGGGCCTTGTGGAGGGATGGGAAGATTGGAAGGGATAGGCAAGGAAGAGGGAAGGAAGCGGCCGTGGCCTTAAGTTAGGTACCATCCCGGCATTTGCCTGGAGGAGAAGTGGGAAACCACGGAAAACCACTTCCAGGATGGCTGAGGAGGGAATCGAACCCACCTCTACTCAGTTGACCTCCCGAGTCTGAGTGGACCCCGTTCCAGCCCTCGTACCACTTTTCAAATTTCGTGGCAGAGCCGGGAATCGAACCCGGATCTCCGGGGGTGGCAGCTAATCACACTAACCACTACACCACAGAGGCGGACTCAGGCAAAATATGACATTTCATATTCAAAACTGTGGCTGCTAGCGCTATGGGAACAAGCACTTTTACTGTTTGGAGTGGCGTAGGATTGATTTTGCACGATTTTTTGTATCTTATAATATTTTCATAACATTTTCACATTTCATTAAAATGTTCATATTACGTCATGTTTTGTAAGATTTAAAACTTTCAGCTTAAAAAATCGAAATCTTATTTTTTTAATTTTTCACGATATTTTCTCCCTGCGTTAATCAGGCTTTCCTGGTTTTGTATCGAGACCATTTTGCAGAAAATGTGTCTGAAAAACCCAAGCCACTCATTCCAACAGCAGTCTAGCAAACACTGACTTGTTTTCCTTTTCACCCCCTCTATGTCCATGGAGCCCGGGGCACCTGTGCCGTCTTTTATATCGTCTTATTCTTATTCTTATTATTACTATTAATCTATTTAGCCTCCAGGGTTGGTTTTTCCCTCAGACTCAGCGAGGGATCCCACCTTTACCGTCTCAAGGGCAGTAATAAGTATCGTCATAAAAGGTATTTAACCTCTTTTTAACCTTTTTTCACCCACCTTAAGAGGATTTTCTGAAAACAAGAATTCATTTTTAAAGGTGGTTCTATGTACCAATTTTCACGTCGTTAAACTCTTAAGTTTAGTTTTTGAGATATAGATGCACTCATTTTAACAATTTACCCCCCATCCCCTTTCATCTCCGCAGCCCCGAAATATCCAACAATCCTCCCTTAGTGAGCACCTACATTGTAAATCAATGTATCCTCAACATTTCATTTCTTTGTGCCCAGTAGTTTTGGCTCGGCGATGATGAATCAGTCAGTCAGGACATGTTATTTTATATATAGAGAGATTTTGTATAGGCCTGGTGTGTAGGCCTACATGACTAGTAAGCTATGGTGTTCTATTGTGCCTGAGTTACACTATTGCACCTTGTTTGCTTTTATTATGGTGTATGCTTCTCATTACTTTTTAACTATTATGTTCCACATTTTTCTTTGATCCTCATTGCTAGCTGTACTTATTATATATTTCTCAAACGATTGTAATCTTTATTATGTTTATTATGTTGTAATCTACGTGATTAAGTGTAAGAGACGGCCTCGAGCCCTAACTTCCCACTGCTAAATAAATAAATAAATAAATAAATAAATAAATAAATAAATAAATAAATAAATAAATAAATGCTTTGTAACTGAGGCTTTGAAAAAAAAGGTGATAAAATACCCTCTTACGCTCTGTGTTCGTGAATGATCAGTAGAATTTTGAATTTGTATTACGTCGCACCGCCAGAGACAGGTATTATTTCGACGATGGGATAGGAAGAGCCTCGGAGTGGGAAGGTAGTGGCTGTGGCCTTAATTAAGGTATAGCCCCAGCATTTTTCTAGTGTTAAAATGGGAAACCACGGAAAACCATCTTCAGGGCTGGCGATAGTGGGTTTCGAAATCACTATCTCCCGGGTGCAAATGATCAGTAGACATCGCATTTGTATGCAAATGCATATTTTGTTTGCCGATATCTAGACGTCCAAAACCGACAAGGAAGTGCGTTTGAAGGTAAAATTAGACTAATTATTATGTTTAATTGTGCATATATACATGCATATTTGCATATATTTGAGATTCGTGCATACATTTCAATTTACGGATTTATTGTGAATGTTTTCGACTTTTATTATGCATATTTTAACGTGTTTTACAACCAGTTTCAACAAAATGTAAAGTAATTAATGCCATGAACTTTTCGAAGGGAAACTGGCACTTATCAAGGCACATATCCAAATCATACCAGAATCAATTAAGAAGCTAGAAACGCGTGGATTGCGTCTTGGTGATTCGCTGGAACGTGAAGCGTGAAATGGAAGGTATCGCAGGAATCCCCGGATTCCTTCTGCAAACAAAATATCGTGATGCCCTTAAACAAAATCCGGGTCACTACATCATGATAGGTTAAAAAAAAAAAAAAAAAAAAAAGACGCGTATGGCTTTTAGTGCCGGGAGTGTCCGAGGACAAGTTCGGTTCGGCTCGCCAGATGCAGGTCTTTCGATTTGACTCCCGTAGGCAACCTGCGCGTCGTGATGAGGATGAAATGATGATGAAGACAACACATACACCCAGTCCCCGTGCCAGCGAAATTAACCAATTAAGGTTAAAATTCCCGACCCTGCCGAGAATCGAACCCGGGACCCCTGTGCCCTAAGGCCAGCACGCTAACCATTTAGCCATGGAGCCGGACTGTATAACCAAATATTTGGCTGGTCTGATAAGGAGGCTCTACCTGATTGTTTAACACCTTCACTCGCTCCCGAATTCAAGTACTGTTCTGTCACACCCGTAGACGTAGGGAGATCATTCTCCACATTGAAGCTAATTTTAACAGACAAACGCCACTTATTAAAACCAGAAAACTTGGGGAAGACTGTTGCACCGTATTGCAAAGCAAATTATGGACAGGAAAAGTAGGTTATGTAGTGTAAAAATGAAAGAGGAATGTGTGTTTAAGTGTGTTTCCTCACCTTTGTGTTTTGATCCAAGGTTTTTCTGAAGACTTTACGAATTGATTTAACATGGGCAATTATTAACAGACTGTGTGTTATCTAGGAGAAGTGTGCATATTGCTTTAAGAGTAAACACTGATAGTTTGATACATCTGCCGCCTCTGTGGTGTAGTGGTTAGTGTGATTAGCTGCCACCCCCGGAGGTCCGGGTTCGATTCTCGGCTCTGCCACGAAATTTGAAAAGTGGTACGAGGGCTGGAACGGGGTCCACTCAGCCTCGGGAGGTCAACTGAGTAGAGGTGGGTTCGATTCCCTCCTCAGCCATCCTCGAAGTGGTTTTCCGTGGTTTCCCACTTCTCCTCCAGGCAAATGCCGGGATGGTACCTAACTTAAGGCCACGGCCGCTACCTTCCCTCTTCCGTGCCTATCCCATCCAATCTTCCCATCCCTGCATAAGGCCCCTGTTCAGCGTAGCAGGTGAGGCCGCCTGGGCGAGGTACTGTTCATTCTCCCCAGTTGTATCCCCGACCCAAAGTCTGAATCTCCAGGACACTGCCCTTGAGGCGGTAGAGGTGGGATCCCTCGCTGAGTCCGAGGGAACAACCGAACCTGGAGGATAAACAGATTAAGAAGAAGAAGAAGAAGAAGAAGAAGATTGATACATCTCGCAAACTATACACGGATTGATTGTAGTAGTACCGGGCGAGTTGGCCGTGCGGTTAGATGCACGCGGCTGTGAGCTTGCATTTGGGAGATAGTGGGTTCGAATTCCACTGTCGGCAGCCCTGAAGATGGTTTTCCGTGGTTTCCCATTTTCACACCAGGCAAATGCTGGGGCTGTACCTTAATTAAGGCCACGGCTGCCTCCTTCCCACTCCCAGCCCTTTCCTGTCCCATCGTCGCCATAAGACCTATCTGTGTCGGTGCGACGTAAAGCAACTAGCAAAAAAATGTTCTTTCTTCTTCCTTAATCTGTTTACCCTCCAGGGTTGTTTTTTTCCCTCGGACTCAGCGAGGGATCCCACCTTACCGCCTCAAGGGCAGTGTCCTGGAGCTTCAGACTCTGGGTCGGGGGATACAACTGGGGAGGATGACCAGTACCTCGCCCAAACGGCCTCACCTGTTATGCTGAACTTGGGCCTTCGGGGGATGGGAATATTGGAAGGGAAAGACAAAGAAGAGGGAAGGAAGCGGCCGTGGCCTTTGGTGAATTTCACAGCATACAAATCCCGGATGTTTCATGATCAGATATACACCGCGTGGTTTACCAGCCCGACCGCCTCTGTGGTGTAGTGGTTAGCGTGATTAGCTGCCACCCCCGGAGGTCCGGGTTCGATTCCCGGCTCTGCCACGAATTTTGAAAAGTGGTACGAAGGCTGGAACGCGGTCCACTCAGCCTCGGGAGGTCAACTGAGTAGAGGTGGGTTCGATTCCCACCTCAGCCATCCTCGAAGTGGTTTCCCGTGGTTTCCCACTTCACCTCCAGGCGAATGCCGGGATGGTACCTAACTTAAAGCCACGGCCGCTTCCTTCCCTCATCCTTGCCTATCCCTTCCAATCTTCCCATCCCCCTACAAGGCCCCTGTTCACCATAGCAGGTGAGGCCGCCTGGGCGAGGTACTGGTCATACTCCCCAGTTGTATCCCCCGACCAAGAGTCTGAAGCTCCAGGACACTGCCCTTGAGGCGGTAGAGGTGGGATCCCTCGCTGAGTCCGAGGGAAAAGCCGACCCTGGAGGGTAAACAGATGATGATGATGGTTTACCAGCCCATTACTTTTTTCGGAGTTACAGTATGTAACCCAACTAACGCGTATATCATTGTCATCCGAAAAACATTAGTACCTGCTTCTTTATGGCCTTAGTACAACCATAACGTTTATATAATGGTCGCGAATATGTTAGAAATCATTAACGGCAGTGTTATTTCTATTTTTTTTTCTAGGGGCTTTACGTCGCGCCGACACAGATAGGTCTTATGGCGACGATGGGATAGGAAAAGTCTGGAAGTTGGAAGGAAGCGGCCGTGGCCTTAATTAAGGTACAGCCCCAGCATTTGCCTGGTGTGAAAATGGGAAACCACGGAAAACCATTTTCAGGGCTGCCGATAGTGGGATTCGAACCTACTATCTCCCGGATGCAAGCTCACAGCCGCGCGCCTCTACGCGCACGGCCGTGTTATTTCTATTAAATTATAATCAATATGGAAAACGATCACAGCTGCGAATAACACTATCTTATGTTTGGACAGGAAGTGTCTATAACGACTGCAACGTGCGAGCAGCGCACGGAGGATCGCGGTAGCTAAGTTGGCTAAATCCAGCATTAGTGCTATTGCATAAGCGAAGCTGTGTGATAGTAGGTCGAGTCACAGGCTGGTGCACTATTTTCTCGATTAGTACCGTTTGTAGCGACTGTAATATCGCCGCATATCATCCTGTTCTTCTTCATCTTAATGTGTTTACCCTCCAGGGTCGGTTTTTCCCTCGGACTCAGCGAGGGATCCCACCTCTGCCGCCTCAAGGGCAGTGTCCTGGAGCTTCAGACTCTGGGTCGGGGATACAACAGGGGAGGATGACCAGTACCTCACCCAGGCTGCCTCACCTCCTATGCTGAACAGGGGCCTTGGGAAGATTGGAAGGGATAGACAAGGAAGAGGGAAGGAAGCGGCCGTGGCCTTAAGTTAGGTACCATCCCGGCATTTGCCTGGAGGAGAAGTGGGAAACCACGGAAAACCACTTCCAGGATGGCTGAGGTGGGAATCGAACCCATCTCTACTCAGTTGACATCCCGAGGCTGAGTGGACCCCTTTCCAGCCCTCGTACCACTTTTCAAATTTCATGGCAGAACCGGGAATCGAACTCGTACCCCCGGGGGTGGCAGCTAATCACACTAACCACTACACCACAGAGGCGGACTATTGACCACTTTACGGTATTCATTTAACTTTTTACCATTACGGATCACGTGGAATACGTTTTAATTCGACCATTCTTTCTCCATAAATGAGCAACAATTGAAGGCACTCTTCGTAGGAATACATCGTATGGAAATGAATAACTGCTGTGATGTGACCTGGTAGGTGTGGATTAGTATTTCCGTGCGCTGGATTCGGTAGGTTGTGGATTCGAATCCCATGCTTGCCTCCTAGAAACAGTTTTCCTCGGATTCCCATTTTCACCACTAGGAAAATGCAGTGACGGTACCTTAATAAAAGATCAATGCCGATTTCCTTCCCAATTCCTCCCTCAACCATTCTTAGGGAAAAGACGCCAAATCAGAGGGAACCTCCAAAACCAATAGAAAACAAATATTGATTATTATTGTATCCCTGGTGAAATGTACCACCTCTGTCGCTCAGAAAACCTTCCTTGTGCTGTATTCGAACCGCTACGCTGCCGATACTCACATATACTCTACTCTAGCCCGCAACATACTCGACGTTTGCTAGAGGTTTAGTACTTGAGAACGGCCGTTCCACCTCAAAAGTTAACATGCGTGTCAAAGTCTTCAATGGAGGTTCACTTCCTTTGGTTAGAGAGCACGTCGCATTGTATTACGGGTACCTGTGTTATTTCAAGGCGCAAATAATCTATTTATTTATGCTATTTGCTTTACTTCGCACTGACACAGATAGGTCTTATGGCGACGATGGGATAGGAAAGGCCTAGGAAGTGGAAGGAAGCGACCGTGGCCTTAATTAAGGTACAGCCCCGGCATTTGCCTGGTGTGAAAATGGGAAACCTTGGCAGGTTCGATCCTGGCTCAGTCCGGTGGTATTTGAAGGTGCTCAAATACGACAGCCTCGTGTCGGTAGATTTACTGGCACGTAAAAGAACTCCTGCGGGACTAAATTCCGGCACCTCGGCGTCTCCGAAGACCGTAAAAGTAGTTAGTAGGACGTAAAACAGCCCCGTGGTGTAGGGGTAGCGTGCCTGCCTCTTACCCGCAGGCCCCGGGTTCGATTCCCGGCCAGGTCAGGGATTTTTACCTGGACTTGAGGGCTGGTTCGAGGTCCACTCAGCCTACGTGATTAGAATTGAGGAGCTATCTGACGTTGAGGTAGCGGCCCCGGTCTAGAAAGCCAAGAATAACGGCCGAGAGGATTCGTCGTGCTGACCACACGACACCTCGTAATCTGCAGGCCTTCGGGCTGAGCAGCGGTCGCTTGGTAGGCCAAAGCCCTTCAAGGGCTGTAGTGCCATGGGGTTTGGTTTGGTTTTTAGGACGTAAAACAAATAACATTAATTAATTAATTAAAATGGGAAACTACAGAAAACCATTTCAGGGCTGCCGACAGTGGGGCTCGAACCCACTATCTCCCGATTACTGGATACTGGGCGCGCAAATAATCACATGTTTGCAGAATGGTCCTTAGTATTTGGCGCGGAATTGTGCATAGTAATTTTTCCTTTGCTAGGTCCATGGATCAATTTACAGTGATGGCCATAAGGAGAAATTTCAAGTTATTTGGTGTTCTTAAAACGAAATTATGTTATACGCGTGTCCGCCTCTGTGGTGTAGTGGTTAGCGTGATTAGCTGCCACCCCCCGGAGGCCCGGGTTCGTTTCCCGGCTCTGCCACGAAATTTGAAAAGTGGTACGAGGGCTGGAGGTGGGTCCACTCAGCCGCGGGAGGTCAACTGAGTAGTGGTGCGTTCGATTCCCACCTCAGCCATCCTGGAAGTGGTTTTCCGTGGTTTCCCACTTCTCCTCCAGGCGAATGCCGGGATGGTACCTAACTTAAGGCCACGGCCGCTTCCTTCCCTCTTCCTTGCCTATCCCTTCCAATCTTCCCATCCCTCCACAAGGCCCCTGTTCACCATAGCAGGTGAGGCCGCCTGGGCGAGTTACTGGTCATTCTCCCCAGATGTATCCCGACCAAGAGTCTGAAGCTCCAGAACACTGCCCTTGAGGCGGTAGAGGTGGGATCCCTCGCTGAGTCCGAGGGAATAACCGAACCTTGAGGGTAAACAGATGATGATGATGATGATGATGATGATGATGATGATGATGATGTTATACGCGTTATTTGGGTTGCCTGTCTCCGAAAAAATAAGGGGCTGTTGAACCACGCGGTATATACGATCCACCTCGTTTACACAACTAATTTTTTTACTTTTTGCTAATGGCTTTACGTCGCACCGACACAGATAGGTCTTATGGTGACGATGGGATGGGAAAGGTCTGGGAGTTGGAAGGAAGCGGCCGTGGCCTTAATTAAGGTACAGCCCCAGCATTTGTCTGGTGTGAAAATCGGAAACCACGAAAAACCATCTTCAGGGCTGCCGACAGTGGGATTCATACCCACTATCTCCCGGATTCAAGCTGAAAGTACACAACTTCACGTCAATCGATAAAATTCTTCAGAAGTGCCTGACTGGAAATTTGACTTCGTTTCCTGGCAAGGATACAGGTGAGAGATTAACATGTAAGTGTCTAATTATCTGAGTGTCAACTTGAAAGGCTTAGAAGAGCGTTCAACCAGAAACTAGCAAGTCTTTCTAACAACTCAGTTTCATTGTTTATTTATTTCAATTATGTCCTTTTCGTTGCTTTAATTTAGTTTATTGGCTGCTTGGATGGTTTTATTGTCTATTTAAGCAAATGACTGCAGCTGTATGACTGAGATCGCTTCCCATATGAGCGTGTACTCGTGTATTGTACAAAGCTTATCCCATAGTGGACGTCTTCGGTCTCCAATAAGAAAGACCGGGAGATATGTTTGCCACTTACGTCACATTATTTAACAATTGAAGAGGCCGGTGCAAGAACCAGACAGCTCAAAAATATAAAACTTTTCAGGTCACACAAAAAACTTCATTAAATAATTATATGTTGAAAAAATAAGGGTTATCTACGTACTCTAGCTAGAAGCAGTAGTAACATGCATATTGAAGTGGAAATGATCCGGCTTGTGTTACTGGACCCCTCTAAGTTTATTCAAACCTGCCTTGTTTCATGCCCCGCTAAACTATGTTTACTATGGAGAATGTAATAACCAGTAATATTTACCTGAATTCTTTCTTTCTTTCTTTCTTTCTTTCTTTCTTTCTTTCTTTCTTTCTTTCTTTCTTAATCTGTTTACCCTCCAGGGTTGGTTTTTCCCTGGGACTCAGCGAGGGATCCCACCTCTACCGCCTCAAGGGCTATGTCCTGGAGCTTCAGACTCTGGGTCGGGGGATACAACTGGGGAGGATGGCCAGTTCCTCGCCCAGGCGGCCTCACCTGCTATGCTGAACAGGGGCCTTGCGGGAGGATGGGAAGATTGGAAGGGATAAACAAGGAAGAGGGAAGGAAGCGACCGTGGGCTTAAGTTAGGTAGCATCCCGGCATTTGCCTGGAGGAGAAGTGGGGAAACCACGGAAAACCACCTCCAGGATGGCTGAGGAGGGAATCGAAACCCCCCCTCTATTCAGTTGACCTTCCAGCCCTCGTACCACTTTTCAAATTTCGTGGCAGAGCAGGGAATCGTACGCGGGCCTCTGGGGGGTGGCACCTAATAACACTAATCACTACACCACAGAGGCGGACTTCATTTTCATTTCGAAGCTATATCTTTAACACCCTTTGCTTTTTTTGCATTGAATTGTATTGCAAGTTGCTTTACGTCGCACCGACACAGACAGGTCTTATGGCGACGATGGGACAGGAAGGACTAGGAGTGTGGGAAGGAAGCGGCCGTGGCCTTAATTAGGTACAGCCCCAGCATTTGCCTGGTGTGACAATGGGAAACCACGGGAAACCATCTTCAGGGCTGCCGACAGTGGGGTTCGAACCCACTGTCTCCCGAATACTGGATACTGGCCGCAATTAAGCGACTGCAGCTGTCAAGCTCGGTGCATTGAATTTTAAGAAGTTTAGTGAAATCACAGAGGCTTGCAGACTGAACGCTGAAAGGCATAACAGTCTATAATGATAATGTATGTATGTATGTATGTATGTATGTATGTATGTATGTATGTATGTATGTATGTGAATGAATGAATGAATGAATGAATGAATGAATGAATGAATGAATGAATGAATGAATGAATGAATACGTTTCTCTCCCAGTCACGGATGACCACCAACTGGGGAGAGTGTATTCGTTTATTGTAATCTAAAACATTACATGTAGTTAAATTGAACGAACTCCAAGCCAACAAACCAATAACCGAAAGCAAGATACACAAAAATTCAAAGATTTTAAAATTCGTTAACAGTTAGATAATGTTAGTATATACTGCAAACCACATACATATTATACATCTTTATAAAAGACAGCGAACAGCCCCCCCCCCCCACAAGTCAGGGACAACCGCCCACCAGGAGGGGAAGAAGGTCCGCCCGCCGCGACCATTGTACACACATGCGACCAGTATGTATGTATGTATGTATGTATGTATGTATGTATGTATGTATGTATGAATTTTAAGACACTGCGATGTGCGTCTGGTAAGTAAAGAGTAGCTCCTGCTTTCTCCAAAACAGACTTCCCTTACCATGGTACTCGCATTGACACTGCATGATAGTCCATTGCTGTTGTATTCAACGTATCTATATTTTGACACTTTCAACGTTCCACCTTTACAAAGGCTGACCTTTGTTTTGAAGAAGGTCTTGAAGTGAGTTATGTAGTCCAAAAACATAGTTCGTGTTGTATCATGAACAATGAACTTGCGACTCGCGTTCTATACCAGGATGCGATAATCTTGTGGCAAATATATTCTATATCACTTTCGTTTTTCCTTCTCGATTACACCAAAGGTCCGGTCGCAGTGGTCGAACATTGAACTCTAGCCGCTGCAAGAAACAGACAGCTCCAGGAGATGTCTGAGTTCATCCGCCGGCAGAAACAGTTAAAACAACCCCGGCAGCTCTTTTTACACTCCTACTACGCACCAAATCAGTGGAGCAGAGCGGTTCTCGCACCGGCAAATAGAGCTTTTTTTAACGATAGCTTACAACAGAAACGAAATTGACCAGAAAGTGGGGTTGTTCTTGCGCCGGGCTCTTCAATTTCGGGACTCAAGCATATTTCAAAAAGTAGAGATCTCGTGTAGAGAGCACTCCAGATTTAATACTCATTGAGTGTCTTGACTGCCCTACCCCATGTTTATATTAATGGCTGGAAAATTACATGTTTGAAATTTTGCAGTGTCGAAGTCCATTACGTTGCGATTATGACAGTTACGAGGGATTTATCGATTTCACTGCTGTCCTTTTACGGTAAGGGAAAAACTTCTTCGGAACATTCTCATTCGCATTTCTGAGCGACCGCCCTCAGCAACTGACCCCTGCAACAATAAGATTTCGTGTCTTAAGTATGGAATGGTCATACCCAGTGGTGTATGCAATTTGAGGTTTGTCTGTGATTTGAGAATGTTAGTTTTTTGAGATATAAATTGTTGTATACAAGGAACTTGGTATACAGTAACACAACATAAAGTTTATTGCTTCAATAGTTTTATACAGTATTTACAAGAAATATAATGAAACTTGTCTTGAAGCTTGATTGATTGTACGCAGATAATGCTGTTATTAAATGATAGACTGAAAGTCTGTGGTACAAATATATATTTGCAAAGAGAGAGTCCTGTATACACATTCACATCTATCTTGAGGAGATAGCCTATTCCACTGGGAAATGTCCTTGGATAGTCGAAAGCTATCTGCTGTGGGATAACAAGTATAACTTGTAGAGAGAGTCTCGTTATTATAATGCTAGTATTGGACATAGACTTGCAAGGAACTTGCATCAATATCTTAATTCGCAGAATGCTAAGATAGTCGTCGGAGCACCGGTGAGGACTTGAGAGTGTAGCAGAATGCTTGACTCGGGGCTCGACGCGGCTACGGGAATCAGGGAAGATGAGGCAATGTCCGGAGGTGAGACCTCACAACCAGCAATCTGTCCACCTGCTCAAGACACATTTTTAAGAGGAATGCCTCCGTGTTTGACTTGCGGTGTAGTCTGGACGTTGGACACTGGGGTACTCCTCGGTAAGGCGAGGAACGTCGCTCCTTATATAGCGCTGGCTGACGTCACAGACGAGCATGCCAGGCGCAGTGCAGTCATCTCGTAGGCTCTGGAAACATCGGTGATGCGGCGGGTTGCGGAGCTTGTAGGCGCGGAGCTTGAGCGCGGAGGACACACACAACATAAATATGTGTATATATCTCATAATGTTACAGCGTGTTCATGCAGAGAATTTCTAAGGTTACTGTTGGTATCTCTGTATTCGTGTCCTGTCTTCAGTAAGTGCAGATTGTGTGTTTATTCTAGTGTACTGCCAACGCCCATCCTGTTTTTAGCTTTTCTTGAAAACCCTGGTGTGCCTAAAGTTTCTTCTGAAGCGTGTCACGCTTTTGGATGTCTTTATGTGTGATCCCCATTTCCTTCAGTTTCCACTTTTAATAAGCAACACCCCCTTGGACTTCTTGTCCTGGAAGTAGGTAGAGATACGGTTGGTCACTCTTGCTGGGCTCATTCCCGTCTCGTGTCCATGAATGTAACCCTTCTTCTCCGAATGGCATCACGTATATGTAGCCTATAGTCCGTGATTATGCAGTCTTCTGTATTCACCGTTGTATTCGACCGGACCCAAATATACTCTTATTATTACTGACGTGTTAAACACTTTTAGAACATGCATCCATAGCCACCTCCCCCACATCGACCCCGCCAGCGTTACGGAAACAGGGGCGAGTTCAAACGCTTATAGGTCCCTTCATTTACATCCAATCTGAACGAAACAAGCGGTGATCTATAACAATAGTATCGAAATTGTAAAATAAACACTTTCTGTCTGCATTTATATTTGTAGGTGAAATGAAATGAAATAGCGTATGGCTTGTAGTGCCGGGAGTGTCCGAGGACATGTTCGTCTCGCCAGGTGCAGGTCTTTTGATTTGATCCCCATAGGCGACCTGCGCGTCGTGATGAGGATAAAATTGTGATGAAGACAACACATAAACCCAGCCCCCGTGCCAGCGAAATTAATCAATGACCGGGCGAGTTGGCCGTGTGGTTAGGGGCGCGCGGCTGTGAGCTTACATCCAGGACATAATGGGTTCGAATCCCAATGTCGGCAACCCTAAAGATGGTTTTCTGTGGTTTCCCATTTTCACACCAGACAAATTCTGGGACTGTATTTTAATTAAGGCCACGGCCGCTTTCTTCCAACTCCTAGGCCTTTCCTGTCCCATCGTTGCCATAAGACCTATCTGTGTCGGTGCGACGTAAAACCACTAGGAAATAATAACCAATGATGGTTAAAATTCCAGATCCTGCCAGGAATCGAACCCGGGAACCCTGTGACCAAAGGCCAGTACGCTAACCATGTAGCCATGGAGCAGGACTACTTGTAGGTATGACATCACAAAATTATACTTTAAAAAATGTTGGTGTGGAAATGTGAAAACATAGAGAAACGACCGAGGGCTTAAATTAAAGACCTTAGGTCATTCTTTCATTTGATTTTTTTTTTACATTTACACATTTTGTAAACTTTTGAGAAACGTAATTAACATTGCCTGTTGAGGCGAAAACATGGCTCCCACAAAGAAGAATTACAAAATTCAAAAGCAGCAAGCAATAAAGGAAGAATATGGCATTTAAAATACCGACCAAATCTGACAGAGAGTGTTTGAGCGAACTTGGCAACGTCGGAAGGCCGCTGTGCTTTCCACGTCATCGGAAATGAAATGGCGTATGGCTTTTAGTGCCGGGAGTGTCCGAGGACAAGTTCGGCTCGCCAGATGCAGGTCTTTCGATTTGATTCCCGTAGGCGACCTGCGCGTCATGATGATGATGATGAAGAGACATACACCCAGCCTCCGTGCCAGCGAAATTAACCAATTAAGGTTAAAATTCCCAACCCTGCCGGGAATCGAACCCGGGACCCCCATGACCAAAGGCCAGCACGGTAACCATTTAGCCATGGAGCCGGACACGTCATCGGAGTCTCAGCCGTTTACATTGACTCAGTTGACAGTGGAAGCTACTAATGTTCGTAATATTACTGCGCGTAATCGAAATGCGACTCATATTATGGCCACCTGTGAAATCATACGGCGTGATCGACGCAGTGTTAAACAAAATCATATCCTGTATATAGCTATGAAGATACTTCGGTTGCAGGTGTGTAACGGTCTACGCTGTACCTTCCGATTTTGTGCCCACATCAGGAAGATTGCTCGAGCTAAAGCTGAAGACGGACGATTCCTAGATTCTGCAATCGACAAGTGAATGGATTTTCCCAAATCAGTCCCCATCTCGGTTGAGTATTCGCCATGATTCGACAACTGGACAAGCCAACGTTGTTCTTAACCATCGGTGTCAACAAAATTCGATGGCCGATCTTCTTGAAGATATTACACCAGATGCAGCAGAAACTCGGACCAAATAGATTAAGGACAAATTTTGATCCATTAACTGAACTCAGCTATTCGAGCCAAGATTGTAGCCAACGATCCAGTTACTGCAATATGATAGTAAATGTTCTACTTATTACAGAATTTAAAAAGTCCATTGGTGAGAATTAGGTTGTCGTTGCCGACAACTTCAAACAAATTGAATTTTAAATAGTGCTGCAGTCCACACGCTCATTTCTTTCTCTGGCTCAATGATGTACACACTTAACCTGTCAGTGGAAACATGCCTAATAAGGCATTAATCAAGGAGTTGCGTTCAATTGGACGGGAGGATCTGGCAGAAACGTACAAACTACACATTTATAAATACGCCTGATACGTGGAGGGTAACGGGTGCCAATTCAATACTTCGTACTGGTCGATGTATCAGTCTAATATCCTTGTGCCAGTGTTCAAAGACTATGGTCGGTGATGAATGTTTTTTTTTTTTTCAATTTGCTTTACGTCCCACCGACACAGTTAGGTCTTATGGCGACGATGGGACAGGAAGGGCTAGAAGTGGGAAGGAAGTTGCCGTGGCCTTAATTAAGGTTAAGCCCCAGCATTTGCCTGGTGTGAAAATGGTAAACCACGGAAAACCATCTTCAGGGCTGCCGACAGTGGGGCCCGAACCCACTATCTCCCGAATACTGGATACTGGCCGCACTTAAGCGACTGCAGCTATCGAGCTCGGTGTGATGAAATTTGACAACTAGAGGAAGGACACTGTTCCAGTAAACGGAATAGAATATATTCGACACAATTTATTAATTTCTCAATTAAGCGGGAATCTCCGTGCCCCATTACGTAGACATTGGCCATCCATCGACCAACTTCATTCTTCGAATGTATAATTTCCGAGTTTGGATGAATACATTTCATCCACGAATCGATTTAATACTTGACTCCAATGTAGATTTCCGATACATACGTGACGAAAGTCACGAAGCAGCGCGGTACCTTTTACTTCAGCCGATGACAGAAGCACCGGGCAAGTTGGCCGTGCGGTTAAGGCGCGCTGCTGTGAGCTTGCATCCGGTAGATAGTAGGTTTGAATCCCACTGTCGGCAGCCCTGAAGATGGTTTTCCGCGGCTTCCCGTTTTTACATCAGGCAAATGCTGGGGCTGTACCTTAATGAAGGCTACGGCCGCTTCCTTCCAACTCCTAGGCCTTTCCTATCCCATAGTCGCCATAAGACCTATCTGTGTCGGTGCGACGTAAAGCAACTAGCAAAAAAAGAAACAATGTCAGAAGCCAGTAGAGGGATTTTAATTTTAATTTCACTTTATATTTTATTATCCATAGAACTTTACAGTAGCAATACAACTTCATGCTACACACTATATACAAAGCAAAGCAAAGCAAAGTCACCTCCGTACAGGCCATGAAGGCCTTGGAGGAGTGGAAGGTAAAGGCTTCCACCATTGTTAACCTCGGCACGTGATGGGGTAGAGTGGTTAGCTCTACGCCCGGCCGCCTTTGTCCCCAGGAATTAACCTGGTACTCATTTTTGGTGTAGGCTGAGTGAACCTCAGGGCCATATGCACCTCCGGAAGTGGAAATCTTGTTTCTTAAATTTTACGACTACCTGACGGGGATTCGAGCCCACGTCCTTCCGGGGGAACCGAGCACGCCTTTACCGCCACGGCCAGGCAGCCCCTACACTATATACAGCAAAAACATATATTCTAATTTACATACAAAAAACAGCTCATTTATGGAATACAGACACCAGTTAATTAAGTGAAGTTTTTAATGATGTTTGAAACATTTTACCATTCCGATTTTTACATGCTTAAGCAGTGTGTTATAGAGTAAGTAGCCTTCACATATGGATTATGCTCCATAATTTTAGTGGGGTGGAAACTCATGTGTGTCATCGTTCCTGTTTCTTGTGATATAATTGTGGATCTCACTGTTACTTGTAATGAGAATGAGGGGCGAGGCGGTAAAGGCGTGCTCGGTTCATCCAGAAGGACGTGGGTTCGATTCCCCGTCAGGAAGTCGTAAAATTTAACAAAAAAGGTTTCCACTTCCGGAGGTGCACATGGCCCTGAGGTTTACACAGCCTGCACCAAGAACGAGCAGCAGGTCAATTCCTGGGGGCAGAGGCAGCCGGGAATGCCCCTCCAGGGGCCTTCATGGCCTGCACGGAGATTGCTGTACTAATAAACATAATAGACTTATATATGTGCAAGAAAATGTGACAGTAGCATGAGTTATGGAAGAATGTTTGCACGAACTTCAATTCGGAATGCAAAAAGTGATCCTTAGAGAGAGCTTTCTTTTGTAGAGTAAAAAGTCGTTCAAAATGTTCATTTGCCACACAGCCAGACAAGTATCCCATAGCTCAAGTGAGCTACAATTTTTGATAGCCTACGTAATTCAAATATTCTTTTTCTAAATTTGCTTTACGTCGCATAGACACGGATAGGTCTTACGGCGACTTTGGTATAGGAAAAGGCTAGAATTGGGAAGGAGTGGCCGTGGCCTTAATTAACGTTCAGCTCCAACATTTGCTTGGTGTGAAAATGGGAATCCATGGAAAAACAACTTCAGGCTGCTGACAGTGGGGTTCGAACCCACTATCTCCCGAACACAAGGTGGTAGCTACGTGATAAAACAGCACAGCCACTCCCTCGGTGGATGCAGATATTCCAGATGTTAATTGTTTACACATATAATTAATATGATTCTTCCAGGACATATGCCTATCTAGAACAATGCCAAAGAATTTAGCAGAAACTGGTGTTTGATGGTTGATAGTTGAATGCTTGTATCATCATTGCAATACCTTTTAAAATAAAAAAAGTTCACCACATTAGTTTCATGAGGATTCACCATAAGGAAACTGGAAGTGAAAAATCAGTTGACATTTTTAAGGATGCGTTAAGATTTTCTGCCATTCACTCCCTATCTCTCCCCCAGTGTATTATCATACTAAAATGCTGGCCTTACGATTGACTGAAAGCGCGTAAAACTAGAACGGCAATGGATGAAGAAGTGTTGGCTGAAAATCCCTTTAACATTTGGACCGAAAGCATTATAGAGAATTATGAACGCCTGCCAGAAGAGTTGGAGGAAGTGTGTCTTGAAGATTTTGTCGCTTGGTTTTCGAAAAGTCACTGTACTAAAGAATCACTAGAGCCGAGTGAACAAACCGATGTCACCCACGATGAAGGTTAGCCCCGACTAAAGCTCAAACTCAGAAGACGAAATCTAGAGAGCCTGCTTACAAAATAAGACAACGTCCGTGGTTTTTTACAGTCAAAGCAGTCAGGCTAACAACTTTTAGCTTGAAACGATGTTACTACCTCATCCATTTCGAAACGAGGTGAGTGATATCTATATAGGCCTATATAAAATAAGAGTTTGGTCTGTACATTAATCAGAATTTCAAAATAATTTAATTTCTGTATCGCTCGTGTCCACAATAATAAGGAAATGCACTTTTTAATTTTCCGTCATTTGTCTGTCTGTATGTATGTACGCGCATCACGAGAAAAGGCTAAAGAGAATTTAATGAAAATCGTTATGTAAAGTCGGGGAACGAAGCTTTACAATCTAGGATATAAGTAATGTTTTTGACGTTGAGTGAAATGGTAGTTTAGGGAAACGCCTAAAATGTTACTCTCAAATATCTATGTCATTAGTGGTCCTATCGATAAATACTACATAACTAAAGTAATGTAGAATTGAATTTCCGATAATTTATGTCTTATACATTTTTACAGTACCGCCTATGACAACAGAGATATTCATGGATTTCGATTCTTTGCTAAGTCCATATCAACGCCGAACCACGAGAAATAGGTGAACGGAATTTCATGATAATCGGTATGTAAATTGAGGGAATAAGGCACTACAGTCTAAGCTATAAATGATTTTATTCACTCTGGATGAAATGGTAGCTTAGGGGAAGGCGCCTAAAATTTAATTTTTAAATACCCATGTTACTGGTCCTATCGAAAAGTACTACATAACTGAAAGATACAGAGAGTACAATTTCCGATCATTTATGTCTTATAAAGTTCTACCATACCCAATATGATAACAGAATTCATGAATTTAGACCTTCATTGCTCAGTCCATATCAGCGCTAACATGGAAATATTCTTCAGTCGTGTTAACTGTCATGATTGTCGTGAGGAGTAAAACCGCGTGGTCTTCGGTCCATATCGACAAGGAAAATTGTGGAGATTATTATTGTTACGCATAAAACTCCATCTGTTTCATTACTCTAATTTATTTCAGCATGGCCTAATGAATGCACACACACATATTTAAACACAAACAATTCTAACCAGTTATGAATCGCCACACTAATTACAAGTTTCTTTACAAATCTCTCTACATTATGGCGCAGCAAGGGTCCAGCCCGTTCCTTTACCTAGGACACTAATCCTTTCTTTCACTTTCCCAGTCACGTCCTACAGCCCTTGTGCGTAGATAGCTGGATTTGAACACAGTGCCACTGGCTATACAACACACGATGACTGTTCGTTGGTTCGACTCCACTTATACCTCACACAGTCACATGCAGGGAGCAACCAAACAGCTCAGCAGTATTCAACAGTAGGACAATACTCACAACAGTGAACATTAACCCAGGTCAATTAACCTTCACACTCACGACAGCGGCTTCCCACCCTGACTCACGCACAAATACACGAACACGCAGTATAGTCTTTCGTTCCCTCGATCCAGTCCATGCGCTCATCGATCTCTCCGATACCACAACAACAGCTCCTGGTCCAGACCTCGGTGAGACACTAGCGACAGCCAACATCTCTATCGCTCTAAGCCCAGCGACCGAACCCCAACACACTGACTGACTGTCCGCGGCTCGCCTCCCTTTTTATAGCTCGCGTGATGATCCAGAAATTTGAAGCAGAATATTCCCGTTGAATCTCCAGGCAGCTCACAGGTATATCCGGCCGACGAGAACAATACGCGGAAAGGCCGGCCCCACCCCACTAGCCAGCTGGGAGATTCCAGGTCGTCTGAGTCACCAGCCCCTTCCTGGAAGTACCGAATGGGGTTACCACGGGGCTGGCACGTAACATCATTTAAAAATGCGAAATAAATGTAAAGGAAGGATGGTTTAAAGAATAAGAAAAGACGGATTCATGAAAGAAGGAAGGACTCCATTTACATTAGATGCCCTAATATCACAGTGTCGTAAGAAAACTAAATAAGAAGACCTACAATATTGAAGGCTCATAAAACTGATCAACACTAACATTACATTGACAGTTGTGACGTGTTTTACATCTTCTGCTGCCACTCATCTCCGATAGATTGGATTGCTGCTGCGTCCCGAGTAAAACATCATGTCTAAATATTGGCGGAAAGTAGCTGGGGATTTAGATAACATTGCACATGTTATATCAGTGTCCCGGCAATGACGGGTACTACAGCTAGCTACAGCAAGGAAAATAGTAGAGACGACTAACGAAATGAGAAAAGGTCGTGAAGGAATGTAATGAAAGGAGGAAGAAGGACTCCCTTTACATAGGATGCTCTAATATCATAGTCAAAAGACAACTAGATGTGAAGGCCTACAATATAGGAACACGGTACTTGGCTTTCTTTTATACCGGAAGATCAAATCAAGCTCACCAACAATACGAAACAATATTAAATTGCAAAGGACCACAAAGAGCAAGAAAGTGAGTAGGTCACCACAAGCCGCTGACAGGGAGAGGCATGCCCACTAATGCGCCTCAGAATCTGGCTGGGCAAAAAAATATAATCAAGGATGGGTACTTGACCTAGTCTTCGATACAAATAAATTTCTACAAATCGTTCCAGAAGGCTACACACTATTCTTTGACAAGCGAATGGGTATAATTGAAGAGTATGATAATGAAGGGAATGATCAAACCAACGACTCGACCAGTTTGAGAAATTGGCTGTATCAAGATGCTGTTGGTTTACGTCGCACCGACTTTGGCAGGTTTTATGGAGACATGAGATAAGTCAAGGAAAGGACTGGGAAAGGTTGTGGTCCATCGCCCTTCCCAGGAAGGAGCGTCCACCGGGTTGTCGGCAGAAGTGATGGGCCACCACGAGAGGGTAACCCCTCACTGTGCTGAGAGCTTTATTAACTCGATATACAGTGACAGAATTGAATTATTACAGTGGAGGACAGCCCTGCGGCCCGATTGCAGAGTATATCGGGCCACGGAGCTGTCGGTATATACATGAACAGTATTTACACACAAGTAAGGAGAATCATTGAGCAGGTGAAGAGGGCCCAAGATGGCTGCCGCCGGTTCCGCCACGTTGATCCGAGTTGGTTAAGCAAAGGGCTGAGCCCACGCCTGATGAAGCGACGGTGCGACCGCCGCTATATACCAGGGCGTAGCGTCCGTGTACTGGGAGATGGAGCGTCGTCCAGGCATCATGGTGCGCGGCGTGGCGATGAAATCCGGGGTGAGTAACTTCCGGACCCAGAAGAATTCGCCTGCGAGGATATGTTTGGCCAGAAAACAGAGCCAACCCATGTCCCACCCGAGCCATGAGAAGTACCCTGCCGTCTGTTGCAGCTTATTTGGGGCGAAGGTAGGCAGCGCGTGCACGAGGGAGAGGGAACGCTGCTGGGTGATATGATGCATCGTGATTTCTTGGGCGGCGATGTCGATCGTCACGCCCAGGTAGGTCAGAATGGGTGTCGGGCGCTGGAATGAGAGATGACAGGGAAAACCGGAGTACCCGGAGAAAAACCTGTCCCGCCTCCGCTTTGTCCAGCACAAATCTCACATGGAGTGACCGGTAGTTGAACCGCGAAACCCAGCGATGAGAGGCAGACTCGCTGCCGCCTGAGCCACGGAGGCTTTCACTATACGCTGCTGGGTGATATGATGCATCGTGATTTCTTGGGCGGCGATGTCGATCGTCACGCCCAGGTAGGTCAGAATGGGTGTCGGGCGCTGGAATGAGAGATGACAGGGAAAACCGGAGTACCCGGAGAAAAACCTGTCCCGCCTCCGCTTTGTCCAGCACAAATCTCACATGGAGTGACCGGTAGTTGAACCGCGAAACCCAGCGATGAGAGGCAGACTCGCTGCCGCCTGAGCCACGGAGGCTTTCACTATACGTATTATTTCAGGAAAAATCAGGTCTACGCCCACCATCTGGCTACCTGTCCCAAGTCACATGACAGAAGAAAATCTACAACCTGTTTTCCAGTCATTGACCGGGTCAGGGATGGAATGAATGAAACTCCCATCTTGCGCCGAGGATAGGAATTGTGCCGGCTGCCGAAGCTTGTCGCACTCCTCTGGGGCAATGATTAATGACTGACAGATGAAATGAAATGATAATGGAGAGTTTTGCTGGAATGAGAGATGACAGGGAAAACTGGAGTACCTGGAAGAAAACCTGTCCCACCTCCGCTTTGTCCAGCACAAATCTCACATGGGTGATCAGGATTTGAACCACGGAACCCAGCGGTGAGAGGCCGACGCGTTGCCACCTGAGCCACGGAGGCTCTTCCCTAAGTCACATACCACCCCAAATCATTGATTGGGGAATACAATAAGATCCTACCAAACACTGTCGACTACCACTGCATTCTGATATTCCTGACCTCAGAATTAACTGACATCGTTCAAGACAACCTCCTCTCACATTTGAAAAAACCCACTAGGTTTAACATCATTGTTTCCTGGAGAAGAGAATGGCTTCAAAATGCTCCAGAAACATGTGAGCTGTTACCTTGCATCTCTGAGACGGTCCCTGCGTTTGATCTGCCTCACAAGGTATGGACAACACACAATGGATTGAGAACAGAGCATGGAAGAGGGGGAGACTCGCTCTTCAAGTGGGGAGTGCAATCCTCACTCTCATGTGACTGCGACGCACCACGGCAGACCATTCAACAAATTAGATAAGACTTGCGGAGGAGAATATGAGGAATTCCTAATGGCAACCCCGAATTCCATCAGATACATCCAAGTGACTAGATGTTCGTTTATAATATACTGATGAATGTAATTATGTTTCTCAGAAAATATCCAAAAAGCCATACACTAAAAAATTCGCCCTGAAGCTCAACCGTCTTCCGCTCGGCATGGCGTTTGGATTAATAAAGCAGTTGAAGAGACGAAGGCTATCTCTTTCCCCTAACTGAAGAGCACATCATAACGTCCAATAGCTCAGAATTCCATATAGGCGTAAATCTTCAAGAACTGAAGATTATTGGGCAATATTAACTAAAAGACTCACTATAAAAGCGTTCTAAATGTTGTTTTATTTGGCAGTTGTAGTTTTTCGATTCTTTCTTGTTCTTCGTGATTTATAAAAGACTACAGGTTGATGGTACATTCTATTTATTGAATTTTAATGTTTTAAGGGCTGCCTGGACGAGGTGGTAAAGGAGTGTTCGATTCCCCCGGAAGGAAATGGGTTTGATTCCCCGTCAGGGAGTCGAAAAATTTAAGAAACGAGAATTCCACTTCCGATGGTGCACATGGCCCTGAGGGACATTCACTCTACACCAAAATTGAGTATCAGGTTAAGTACTGGAGGCAAAGGCGGCCGGGAAATCACTCTACTCCACCAAGTGCCCAGGTTACATATAGTGGAAGCGTTTATCTTCTATCCCTCCAAGGGCCATCATAGCCCTTTCGGAGATGACATTGCTTAAATGTTTATTTACACCCCTAGGCCAAAAACTTATTCACTAATAAATCGATAAATAACTATGCCATCGGTATGCCGTAGGGGCATGACTTTTTCGCATTAATTTTTGTTCGATTTCGCGAAAAGGAAACATTTTTTCGCGTTATTTCGCGAAAATATTGCAGACCCCATCCCGCTAATTTCGCATTAATCATTTCCTAAAATTATTCGTAAAAAGTTTAATTCGTGAGACTTGTGAATTATTTATGTGAAAATAGATAAATAAAGAGAAATAATATTGATAATCATTCGTTATTCCTTATGTTATCGTGATTTGAACTATAATATACTCCTAATCAAGATTACGTAACAAATTACCCTTTAATCCTTCATGGCCGTAGCTTCCACCCTATATGGCCATACTATTAAGGGATTTTATAGAATATTAATACAAAGGGATACTTCTGTCGAAATGAGAAATCCTTGTTCTGTCTTGTGTTTTCCTTCAAATACATGACATTTTCCATGAATTTCGCTGCATTTTCGCACTTATAGCAAAATAAGTAAAGCTCACTTTAAACTGGCCTCATCGCTTTAATTCGCTGTAATTCGCTAAAACCAAATCACTAATTTCTTAACCAAAATCATATGATTCGTTAAGATATCTCAAAATTGCTTCAAAATATTTCCTGTCGCGCTTATCGTTAATGCGAAAAAATCATGCCTCTCGGTATGCGGCTACTGAGTATTGGAGACCATTTCGTTATTACTCCTGGGAGATGGTTCTTAGAAAACGATCCACTTAACCTTCCTTGTGTGTAATATCACACTATCAGGATAGTTACGTTGAAAGAACTCGGACTCGGCCTTCGAATCATCAACTGGCGCCAGACAACCAATCTCCTTGATCACTGTAGAGAATAGAACATACTGTAGGAGCTTTGATCTAACTAGTCAATGCCTTGGCATTCATCAGCTGTGCCAAACTCAACGCTCGTGATAGCATCAGCTCGCGCGTGCGTACAATAGCTGGAACGATTACGACATGTACAGTAGTATCAGGTTAAAACGGTAAACCAGGACGTCTTGCATGGCTGCCTGAACGGGGTGGCGCAGGGAGCTTCACTTGGTCCTCCCTAATTTACATACTACTTTACGGAGAGCTCATAATTTAATTACCTTTGCTCTTTTCATCAGCATGATACGCGCTCTGTTACCGCCCTTGCCATTCCCTTACGTCAACTGCCTATAATCGCTCGTTTATTGCAAAGGAGATCAGATTATGGAACTCAGTTCCGAATAACTTTCGTAACGCGGATTCTTTAGTGACACTTGTCTTCGTATAGAAAGAATCTCTTAGATGTGTAAACCAATGGTGTGAACAGTGCAGAGCGAATGATGCAGTAGTGTGTGTGTATGAGTCCGTGTGTGCGCATGTGCGTGAGTGTATGTGTACGAGTAAGATAAATAATGTTCTTAAGTACGTGTGTTTTAGTAGATTGAATAATGGAACGTACAATTCATATTAGATAAGGTAGTTCTTATGTTGTATGTAATATGTAATATTATTCAAAACTTCTTCCTCCTCCTCTACCGCTTTAGCCACACTGTGAGGTCGCGCGTGCGAACGATGTCACACATATGTAGATTTGACCTTTTTTACAACCGGATGCCCTTCCTGACGCAACCCTATATGGAGGGATGTAATCCCTACTGCGTGTTTCTGTGGGGGTTGGTAGTGTTGTGTGTTGTCTGTATATGAAGAGGAGAGTGTTGGGACGAACACAAATCCTCAGTTCTCGAGCCAGAAGAATTAATCACAAGCGATCAAAGTCTCCGACCCGGTCGGGAATTGAATTCGGGACCCTCTGAACTGAGGGCCTCAACGCTGACAAGAAATTGGACATGTCATATTTTTTCTTCTTCTTGTTTATCTGTTTACCCTCCAGGTTCGGTTTTTCCCTCGGACTCAGCGAGGGATCCCACCTCTACTGCCTCAAGGGCAGTGTCCTGGAACTTCAGACTCTGGGTCGGGGGATGAAACTGGGAGGATGACCAGTACTCCGCCCAGGCGGCCTCACCTGCTATGCTGGACAGGGGCCTTGCAGGGGGATGGGAAGATTGGAAGGGATAGGCAGGGAAGAGGGAAGGAAACGGTCGTGGCCTTTAAGTTAGGTACCATCCCGGCATTTGCCTGGAGGAGAAGTGGGGAAACCACGGAAAACCACTTCCAGGATGGCTGAGGCGGGAATCGAACCCACCTCTACTCAGTTGACCGCCCGAAGCTGAGTGGACCCCGTTCCAGCCCTCGTACCACTTTTCAAATTTCGTGGCAGAGCCGGGAATCGAACCCGGACCTCCGGGGGTGGCAGCTAATCACGCTAACCACTACACCACGGAGGCGGGCTTTATTCTTCTTCTTCTTCTTCTTCTTCGTTTAGGCCTACGATGGACCACGTGGTTCTTAACTCTGGTGAGCTCTTTTCTTCCTCTTAGCCCAGTATTCTTTCATTCTAGCGCTATGGATGTCTTTTCTTTCTTGAGTCCATTTCACTCCTACTCCTGGACGCAGTGATTTAGTTGTTAGTGACTGGAGAGAGTCAGATGTCTTGACTAACTTTCTGAATTTATCTCGGTTGTAAATGTCAATGTGATCAATGTTTAGGTATTGTAGGTCTTTCCGTACTAAATTCGTCCATTTGGCATTTGTTGCTTTCCCTCTAGATACAGTCATTATTATTATTATTATTATTATTATTATTATTATTATTATTATTATTATTATTATTATTATTATTATATGCCTTTGCCGGCGGGACCTAGCGTTTGTGGTGCACTATGTCTTCTGGTATAGGCTAGGGCAATTTTGTTACTTTCATTGACCTGTCTCAGCCGCAACCTTGTCCGGCTCCATGGCTAAATGATTAGTGTGCTGGCTTTTAGTCACAGGGGTCCCGGGTACGATTACCGGCAGGCTCGGGAATTTTAATCTTCATTGGTTAATTTTGCTGGCACGGGGGCTGTATGTTTGTGTTGTCTTCAGCATCATTTCACCCTCATCACGACGCGCAGGACGCTTACGGGCCCCTTTAAACAAGAAGCAAGAGTAATGCATTCCTTATGTAGCCAATCCCTGCTATGAATGGTGTGAAAATGTCGGTCATAGGGTCATTTGATGCATGCATTTCAGTGGGGTTGGGAGACTGATATGTAACAGCAACTTCTGGCTCCGTGAGGAAAGCAATGCGGAACTACCTCACTCCTCATTTCCCTAGAACGCCTCTTCAGTGATGCCTAGGCTATCTATGACAGCTGATGGCAGAGCTGTTTATGATCCAACCAGCCTTAGGGCTGAGGACTGAACATACATTGTAACATTTTTTTGATGATAATAATAAATAAAAAATATAAAATATATCATAAATAAAAATATTTCTAAAAAACTTAATAAAATTAATAAGCATAATTAACCAAAATGTCCGTAGTATGGGCGCCAGAGTTCACCAGAATGGATCCCTCGAATTTAGATAAGAGCATGATAAACTTTATATCCCAGGGCGTGTACATAATGCTGCGTACTGGTACATCTGCTGCAGGCCTTACCTAACCTCCTGAAAACGACTAATTAGGTAGGAACTGCACCTAGGTACATCAATAACACTGATTCTAAAATAGCTAACTATATTCTGAACAAATTCCGTGCATGAGCACCTCATCAACATACAACATTATACATATAATACACACATAAAATATTGCTGGAAGACTCCATATTTACAACAACAATAATGAAAACCGTGGGAAAACGAAAGTGAGAACTAAGCTACCATGTGTAGATAGTCCGATGAACAATGTACATGTATGAAGATAAATACCCTTCACTGTCTCTATATCAATTCGACTTACCGATTCTCATAATCGGCAGTTATCACATCACACAGATACTGTACCTTGTACTACTGTGTTCACATATTTTAACACTTGTTGTAAAGATATATACACACGTCTGTCGATCCTCAACATATAAATTTATGGAAAGTCTGAGATAGCTTTCACCAACATATAATGCTAGGCCGCCACAAGTGCTACAATACTTAATGCGCAAGCACTCTCCACAATCAGCCACTTTCCACAAACATAACAAGACTACGCTCCACGAACGTTTGAAGTCCAGTCCATTGCAGCCGTGTCACTCCAGTACCGTGTATCAGCACCACTTCCTTCCCGTACAGTGCGTCAGTTGTAGTTGTAGTTCTCTTCCTTCTCGTTCCTATACAATCACCTCTACAATCACCCTTACAATGTTTTTCATACAATGTCCCCTCATAATGTCCCTGGTTGCCACCGTATGATCAACCTTTATAGACATCAACATCCCCCTCCTCTCAGATGATACGTCTGGATTGGTGCTTGCCAGCCAATCATGAGTGAACCTCTTCTTTCTCCCAAGTTATAAACAAACACTCGGGAGTTTTACATGAATCATCAAATTTCCCTGGTACAACAACAAGCTCATCTCATCAGGCTGGGATATATATATGACGCATGGAATTACCCGACACAAGTACATCATAACAAACACTGGGGTAGCCATATGACTCATTCAAATTACCAGAGTTATTAAAGCAATGTTTTCCCACTCGTGCAAAACAAATTACTCATACCTACATATGTGGATATCTTCCAGCTTACCAATATAAATGGCAAAATATACAAATGAAATTAATAATAATAATAATAATAATAATAATAATAATAATAATAATAATAATAATAATAATAAATCGAATACTGACAATAATATCTCTAACTTCTACATATAATTCGGGAGTGTGATATATGTACTATCACAACATTAATAATAATAATATTGCCGTCCTCGAAGGCCCGGGTTCAATTCCCGGTACTGCCACAAATTTAGGAATGGGAGGAGTGCTGGTATGTGGTTGAAATGGTACATGCCGCTCACCCCCATTGGGGGTGTGCCTGAAATGGGCTGCAAAAGCTCGGGATGAGGACACGAGTTTAATTATTATTATTATTATTATTATTATTATTATTATTATTATTATTATTATTATTATTATTATTATTATTATTATTATTATTATTATTAATGTTATAGTTTTTACGTCCCACTAACTACTTTTGATTGTTTTCGGTGTCGGAGAGGTGCCAGATCTTTGTTTCGCAGGAGTTCTTTTACTTGACTGTAAATCTACCGACACGAGGCTGACGTATTTGAGCACCTTCAAACACCTCCAGAGTGAGCTAGGATTGAACCTGCTGACCGGGCGAGTTGGCCGTGCGGTTAAGGCCGCGCAGCTGTGAGCTTACATCCGGGAGATAGTGGGTTCGAACCACACTATCGGCAGCCCTGAAGATGGTTTTCCGTGGTTTCCCATTTTCACACCAGGCAAATGCTGGGGCTGTACCTTAATTAAGGCCACGGCCGCTTCCTTCCAACTCCTAGGCCTTCCTATCCCATCGTCGCCATAAGACCTATCTGTGTCGGTGCGACGTAAAGCCCCTAGCAAAAAATTTCCTATCCCATCGTCGCCATAAGGCCTATCTGTGTCGGTGCGACGTAAAGCCAATCGTAAAAGAAAAGATTGAACCTGCCAAATTGGGGTCAGAATGCCAGCGCCTCAACCGTCTGAGCCACTCTTCCCGGCTATTGCATTGTATTATTGTACCGGGAGGTGCACCCCAAAGCCGCGCATTCAAATTCTGCGCCTAAATGAACTCCTCTATTAGTAAAACAGTGAAACTGAAACTACACCAACTTAGAAATTTAATCAGAAGATGTCACCACTAAAATATTATGTAATTTTGTTATTATGCAGTTTCCTAACCTGAGTGAATTTCTATTTGTTTTGTTTGACATTCATCAAGAAGTTTTGACATTCTTCCACAGATGACACCACTAAAAACTATGATCATGCACCCTGGTGCGAAGTGAAGGAACCTATAATTCAAAAAAGTTTTGTATTTCTATTTTTTTAAACTAATTGATGTTCATTTATTTTTGGGTTGGCAATATTTACTTTTTCTTTCCGCCAGTTTTGAATCCAACCAATCACTAATTTCTGTAATTAATTTTCCACTTATCACAGGCTTCTTCTCCGATTCTGAGTGTTACTTTTGAAATCTACCAATAAAATTCAGAGGGTGTGTCTTGATTAATCGTGAATGATCTCGAACCTTCCCTGAGGGTTTATAAAGTGCGGCTTTACTCGTTTCTTGGCCAATTGATTAACGTCCATCTAAGAGTGTGTGCGCTTAGCAGGAGGCGGGCGGCCTCTTCCGTCGGCAGCTAGTACATCTACAAGGTAATGGCCACATAACATCTTTCTTTCTTGCTAACTCCGCAGTTTAACCCGAGGAAAAGGTCCGAATCGTTAGGTATGTAACCTACTTTTCTAAAAATTTAACCTTCTGCAGGCTAATGTAAAAACATAAAATCTTTAACTGTAAATCGGGGACAGAGAGTGATGAACCCTCTCGAGCTCCCTTTCATCTTCGTTTGAGGTGACTACGTTTCATAAATGTTTTTCATTCTGTAACGTGGTAATGTAATTTCTATACTAGTCATCTCAGTAGTTTGGGAATAGCCCCTGTTTCATCGGCCTGGAGCCCTTTAGGTTTTTAGTGTTTATTATCTTGGAGTGCAGGGTACGCTTCCATTCATTTTGTGTTTGGGCCAATTATTTAACCTAATCCTTTTCTATGAAGGCCCCCGTAGGTTGGGTATTAAATACCCCTCTATAATCATTTTCCAATTGTAAGTTGTGCCTTGAGAGGCCTGTAATTGTAAATTGAGGTTGCCTCGAATAAGCGTGGAAAATTGAGAGCCTGTTCGCTCTTTTTCAAAGTTTTTGTTAGATTAAGGAATGCCTCTTGAAGGCTAGATGTTGTAATTTTGGGAGCAAGTGCTCTTTGAATTAGGGGATTTCTGCCCTTGTATAAATTTGTGTTCTTTTGTAAATTAGAGCTAGTGTAAAGCTAGGGGCTTAAACCACGAAGTGTTAAGATTCTGAATCTTGGATTTTTCTCCATCTTGTTTAATGATTGCTACTTGTACCTGTAATATTGTGTTGAAAAAATTGTTTGAAGTTCTAAAAATATAACTTTCTGTTTAAGTTTTAAATTCAATTCTTAACATTGTAGTTATACCCATTCACCCCAGCACCTTCTTTCACCTCTGCGTTCCACAGATACCTCGGAACAATGATTATTATTATTATTATTATTATTATTATTATTATTATTATTATTATTATTATTATTATTATTATTATTATTATTATTATTATTATTATTCCTAACATTTTCCCCAATTAGGGTCGACACTTGATATGAATCCGGTGGCTGGGAAGGGGGGCGTTGCTTAGCTGCTGGCTTACCACCCAGAAGTCAGAGGTTCGAATCGCGGTCGATCCTGGGTTGAGATTTTCATCACAAAAGTCACGTGGCTTCTGGATTGGCATTCGGCTTGAAACACCAAAATGGCCCGAGGTGGCTCCAGAAAATTTTAAATTTAATGTGGATTTGGTCCAGATTTACGGCCGCATGCCCCTCTTGATCCCAACCTATTTATATGAATGTACTTGGTGAGTTGTGGGTAGATGAAGGTAAGTGCATTAAGACCAACACAAAAATAAAGTCTCCGAACCAGAAGAAGTAACATTTCTTTTATTACGTCACAACGACACAGATAGGTCTTACGGCGACGACGGGATAGGAAATGGCTGGTAGTGGGAAGAGAGCAACAGTGGCTTTCATAAAGTACAGGCCCAGCATTTGCCTGGTGTGAAAATGGGAAACTCGGGAAACGATCTTCAAGGCTGTGGACATTGAGGTTCGAATCCACTGTCTCCCGAATGGAAGCTTATACCTACGTAACCGAAATCGTGCAGCCACTTGCTCGGTAGAGAAAGGAACCATGAACAGTTAAAATCCCAAAACGGATCGGAAATCGAACCCGAGGTCCTCTAAAACGAAGACCAGTACGCTGACAATTCAAGCAATGAGCCGGTGGACTCTTCGAACAAACTATTAAAAGGTAATTAATAAAACACGTAAATACATTTATAATTAAGAAATTGAATTTCATATCTCATCTACGTCTCCACCTATTGTATAAGAAAACCATCAGTATAGCATTATGCTCCCCTTCAATCTTAGCAACTTTATGTCTATAAGAGTATTTAGGGGCTGTAGTAAGGATGTAAAGGAGAGGGCGTATAAGTCTCTGATAAGACCGCAGTTAGAGTATGACTCCAGCGTATGGGACCCTCACCAAGACTACTTGATACGAGAACTGGAAAGAATTCAAAAGAAAGCGTCACGATTTGTTCTGGGTGATTTCCAACAAAGGAGTAGTGTTACTAAAATGTTGCGAACTCTGGGCTGGGAAGGCTTAGGAGTAAGGAGACGAGATGCTCGACTATGCGTTATGATTCGAGCTGTTAGTGGTGAGTTGGCCTGGAATGACATGATGATCCCTTGAACTTGCCGTTAAATCGCTGGGAGTGTACCTCGGATAGTTCGGTAGAGCAATGTCGTACTCTCGGATCTTGGGGTCGTTCCGAATTTTTGTTCTGTCACTTCATCGACCAATCGATAGGGTTCAGAGGAGAGCGTAACTACCTCAAATGAGGAGCAAAAATGTGCTTACTAAAATATTTATTCAATGTAAATCACGATAATTTGTTTATTAAATGGGCAAGAACCCCGCCCCCCGATAGCATTACAGCCATTGAAGGGCCTTGGACAACCAAGCGACCGCTGCTCAGCCCGAAGGCCTGCAGATTACGAGATGTCGTGTGTTCAGCACGAAGAATCCTCTCGGCCGTTATTCTTGGCTTTCTAGACCGGGGCTGCTATCTCATCCATCAGATAGCTCCTCAATTATAATCATGTAGGCTGAGTGGACCTCGAACCAGCCCTCAGGTCCAGGTAAAAATCCCCGACCTGGCCGGGAATCGAACCCGGGGTCTCCGGGTAAGAGGCAGGCATGCTACCCCTACACCACGGGGCGGGTTCAAATGGGCAAAAAAGTCGGTTAAATTTGTCACAACATGTTATAACACAGTCACAATATATAACGTGAGTGGTAGAGTTGTACTGAAATTGTTTCTCTAATTGTCTTCCACAGAATGTAAACGCAATGTAAAATTCATGGACAGCAAAAACAGAAAAAGAAGAGAAAACCTGAAAATCGGGCAACATTGATCCAAACGATAACTGAGAGTTAATCCACACGATCCGTGGAAAATCTGACCTTCAACGAGTAGAATTCCAGATTTACATTTAATTAAGGTTATCCACCAGTCAACTATCCTATCGGATATTGGAACATCCCCCGAATGGATTTTAATCGAACCAAATTGACTATCAGTTGCTTTGGATTTGTTGCGAAGTATTACTTGAAAGCATGGTGTTCATTACAAGTTAACAGCAATTGTCACAATCTAAAATAAAATTCTACCATGTATTGTCATCTCGTAACACCCGTAAGTTACAGAGGAATTCTGATGCCGAAACATGCATCACCCCAAAAAGATGTTCAGAATGAACCAACAATACTTGATCCAATGGGATCTTACGTTACATCATTCTGAAGGAACTAAACTGCGAAATGCAGGAAAACCGTAATTCATTATGCATTTAGAAGAAACGCCAAACACTGAAGTTAAAGAAAAGCGATAAATCACTTGAAAATATACTTACTAAACCAACTTTCCAGTTATGAAACGGTTACGTCGTTAAATTCTTTAAAATACAAGTCCACAATATAAAACAAACAACGGGAAGTATTTCCAATTCTCTATAACTACGACTACAATTACAAATCTGTCTACCTACAATTGTCCCATTAAACCAAACTACACGTGATCGGTAGATCAACGTCTCACATCAATAATGTGAATAACGAAAATGAAAATAAAATACACTAACTGCTGACGAATCGAAACCGCATTCGTAGTGAAAATCATACATAAATCAACTAAGTGTCAATATACCGGACACCCGAACAATAAATCTAAAATAAAAAATAAATAAATAGGAAACGAAATAATTCATCGAACTTGAACACACGCAGCTAAGTAGTAGGGATCAGTCTCCATTAGCCAGGTTTCCACGTGGGACAACCCTTACATTATGCCGCTACTGATGCAACGCTATTATGGGAGCACCTTCCGGCTAGTAAGAATTATGCCGAAACGTGGCCTAAATAGTACCTGCTAATATTTTCCACATTCGTATTCACTACTGTAAACACTAACACCGTTCAAGTCGATTCCCAAAATTGCCTAACCTGACTTGGCTATGTACAGACGGCGTCCTAATCTTGTTGAGTCAACGTTACTGTGTCTATTCATCCTTAATGATAATTATAATGCACGAGGCATCCTAAATTTATCGTTGAGGCATCGTTATGGTATCTACAGATAAGCGAAATCGAAACTTTAACACAATGTTCGGATTATTTAAATCTGATCCTCGTTGAAACTCTAACCCATGAAGTGAATTCGCTACAAAAATGAACTCGAATCTGGATATATTACTGTGTCTATTTACTACAATAAAGCGTGAAATCGAAATTAACAACATGTTCGAATAGTTTAATCTATTCCTCATTACAATTTAAACACATACGGTGAAGTTCGCTAAATAAAAATATATTCAAATCTCGTTTGATATGAGGTAATATCACAGAAAACAATAATCACAACCATCACGATATTCACGGCACAACTCGAGTGTGAGGCTGCAAGTGACCTGCAATGTCAACACTCCAAAAATGAATCATCGTGAACTGTCCAGTGAAGTAACTTCTCATCAACCTACGCAAGCTAAACTCTCATTCTAATAAAATTAATTTTCGCACCCGCAATGTTTCCAGTCAGCGTTGCTTTCGTGTCGTAAAGATACTGAATAGAATTCAATTTTCAATAATTAAGTATTATCTTGACCGTGTGTCAGAATGTGTTTTGTTCGTGAGGTTGACTATCACAAAATGCACTTCCCTGGTATCAAAATCGTCACCTGGATTTAACTGCCGTTACCTACGGTCTTACATAAAATAGTAATCATGGGAAAACATCAACTTGTACTTAAAATAGGCGTCACAACGCAATCGTTCTGGATTGCTACAGGACATCGCTCCTCTTATACTGCCTGTCTCAGAAATATTACACACACACAATGTCACAAAAATTCCTCTCCATCGAACTACAGGGCCTCTTATTCTCGGCGTCCTGCTTATTCTACATCACTCATAAAATACAGGCTTACTCTGCCTTTAACATCTTCCTAACTATTCTCATAATAATTCATTTCCATTACAATCCATTTTCTTCTTGTTTGAAACTTTTAAAAATAAAAGCGGTCCTATGACCAAACAACTTTATAATGATTTCACAATTAACTTTTCGAAATTTTTCCTAGCCTCAGGAGCAAAATAACATTCCGTGTATTTCTATACCACAAATACACGGTGTCACAAAATTTAAATTCCCCAAAATGCCAAACTTTACCGTACTTCACTGGATTTCAATATAAAACGCAAATCTCGCATTATTATTATCATCTCAAATTTGTATCCTGGCGTGAAATTATTATTATTATTAATGTATTCGTTGTTATTTGACTTTATCACACTCATAACGGTTATTTTATCGTTATCATTATTGTAAATTTTACCGGCTCGAACATTATGTCATTGATCTTCATTGCAATATTTAACTTCACTTTTATTTTTAAAGCAATTTAAACGCAGTTTAGCGTCTCACGCGCTGACATAAATAACAGTCCATTCGCCTCAACAATGGAATAACGACAAGACACATCATCGTCATCGCAACATACTTAACTCTACACACGCCACATATACAACGCGATGTTATGATTTATTAATTAATTTAAAGGGACAAGCATTTATATCTCTAACTACAAAAACATAATATTTGAATTAGACCGACCTGTAATTGTGCCGCTTGGCATGTCATTATCTTGGCTTCATATTCCGCCAGCCACCTCTGAACTTAGCCCCTCATAATTGCAAGAGACATTCTTCGCTTAAATACTACCTTATAAATACACTGATTCTACACTCGTTTTGAAGCAACACACCTTGATTTCCTTGATGAAACTTAACAATACATTATTCTGTACGCATATGCAGCAATTAAACAGCCCAGCCTCGTGTTGATAATTCAACTGATGCAGTTTGTTAAAATTTCCAACTCCTTTTCCTCCAGGTGTTCCACAGATGTGAATGACCGTGAAACAAAAGCTTATCTCTGCCAGACTACAACAGTCCTCCCTTACCGATTATCAAAATAACCTTATCCGCAATAATTCAAAGAGCTATCTATGAATCTGCTGTCTCCCTGCGCAGAAGTTCAGAAATCCTACAATTATTGTACTTATGATATTTCCCTCAACCGGGATGGATGTCGTAAATGCAATCTAAGTTGTCTTCGCTCACCATTACCACTTGGTGAAATATTCATCCCTCAAGCCAACTGGCTTTGGAGATTCTCCAAATCTACTTCGTACACTTTAAGTCCTCTTCTTAATGTCACACAATGTAGGTTCACCCTCCCGGACAATTAAACAATGACTGACTCACTTGCTTGAGGAGGGGTTATTTATGCATTCTCTAGAGATGCTCTGCGTGGCGTTATCTACTGTTGAGCAATCATTCCATTTGATGACCACTGGACCGATTTATTTGAGACTCACCCCAGAGATTCCACCTATTTTTCCAGTCACGATGGTGTTGTTCGCTGATTTTTCCTGTTTCTTTAACGAGCGTAATTAATTAATTTCGATGCACGTTGGTTCCCGCGCCCTTTGACCGTATGTTCTTGACACGTGTATTCCACTCGGCCAGGATAGATGCTACTTCTCTCCGAGCCTGATTAAATACATTTCCACCCTGTGGGCTTAGCTTCATTAAAATATTTCCAAAATTCTTAATTACTTATTTCTTTGTTAATGAAAATGCCGAAATCTCTTACAGGGAGGGTTATTAGCTGGAATTTCATTATTAATTACCCGAGGTCTTCCGAAATGTTCCGATCATGTTCAATGTTTTGGTGGGTCGCATCCTGCTGTGATTTGGCACGCCACGGAACAGGAGGTGAGCTTGCAATACAAATATGGATGCACTCCATCTTGTAGTTGACATTTCAGCAAGGTAGAATTATGGGCTCGATAAACAGAAGGATAAGCTTCAGTGGAGCTTTTAAAAGTGTGAAAGAACATAATATGGAGTTAAAGTTAGAATTCAAGAGGACAGATTGGGGCAAATAATCATTTATAGGACGAGGAGTAAGGGATTGGAGTAAATTATCAAGGAAAATGTTCGATAAATTTCCAAGGGCGTTGAAAATATTTTTAGAAAACTTAGGTAAACAATTATAAATAATTGTAATTATTAGGTAAACAATTGATAGGGAATCTGCTACCTGGGCAACCACCCTAAATGCAGATCATTTATGATTGATTGATTGATTGATTGATTGATTGATTGATTGATTGATTGATTGATTGATTGATTGATACCAATGGTCGATTAAACGAGTTTTATTTTAACAAGATGCTTTACGTCGCAAGGACACAGATATTTTTATGGCGATGATGGGATTGGAAAGGGTTAGAAGTAAGAAGGAAGCGGCCATGGCCTTAATTAAGTACAGCCCCAGCATTTGCCTGGTGCGAAAATTGGAAACCACACAAATCCATTTTCACGGAAATCTTGGTGGACAAAGAGGACCTGGTCGACGGAGAACTGGGTGGCTAGAAGGGGTTACGTAACAGATTCGGCCCCAGCCTTTGCTAATTACACTTAATTTTACCAAACCTGGCACCACGGAGATTACTAATTCAGCCCCACTAACGGATACTAATTTTGTTCACATTGTAGACAAATTTACAATCGTCAGGAATGATATGTCAATGCTGGTATGGTTAAAACTTATATCGACGTATTTTTTAGTGTTTAGTAACATTAGTTGATTTTTGTTAAAATGTTGGTTTACCGAGTTCGATAGTTGCAGTCGCTTAAGTGCGGCCAGTATCCAGTATTCGGGAGATAGTAGGTTCGAACCCCACTGTCGACAGCCCTGAAGATGGTTTTCCGTGGTTTCCCATTTTCACACCAGGCAAATGCTGGGGCTGTACCTTAATTAAGGCCACGGCCGCTTCCTTCCCACTCCTAGCCCTTCCCTGTCCCATCGTCGCCATAAGACCTATCTGTGTCGGTGCGACGTAAAGCAACTAGCAAAAAAAAAAAAAAAATGTTGGTTTAAAATTTAGTTAAACCTGTAATTTAAAAATATGTTCAATTTGTTAAATTATGCTTCAAACGTCGTAAACATATACGTCACTGTGCTAAGTAACGCTTTTGTTTCAATTGTTTTAAGCACATTTCGAATTCACTTTTCAGCAAATCACAGAGTGGTAGAATGATGAATACCTATGTAGTGTTTGAGTGTAGCTTTTGCCTCTTCGCAAATAAAGAAGAATGGAATTGTAGTTTCAATACGCCGATAAGCGTCTTACATGTGCTCATTAACACTTATTGTTTTTTTTTAATGCTATTTATTCGGGGCTTCGACTTAGCAGATCTTTTGCCCTACTTTGCACCATATGTTTTGAAACTGCGTGTATTTGGAAATGACGGAAGTTAAAGGAGAACAATAAATAAATAAATAAATAAATAAATAAATAAATAAATAAATAAATAAATAAATAAATAAATAAATAAATAAATAAATTTCAATACGGAAAAATGAGGATAGTATCCTGCAATGGCGGAAGTGTAAAGTGTTGAATGTGAGGAAAGGCCAGGGATATCAATCATTTACAATTTAAAACCCCTGATCCGGCCGGGAATCGAACCCGAGGCAGCCGGGTGACAGGCGGACGCGTTGCCCCCTACAATGCGGGGCCGAACACACTTATTGGTTAGTTATCAAAATAATTACATTTACCGTTACTAATAACGATGCCTAATTATGTAGGTGTCAGAGACCACCGCCTTCAAGTATACGGGTCACGGCTTATTTTCCATACTTACACTGGAGTACGTGAAGGTATCCCCTCGAATTTGAATATCCCAAAACCATTGAGATAGGTATCCAGGGATTCTCGAGAAAATCGGCTTTGATTTAATTTCAAGTGCCTTATATCTATTAAACGTCAACGAATGGCAAGCCAGCACGTAGCTCAGTGGTTAGCGTACGAGTCCAGGTATTGAGGGATCGGCGGTTGAAGTTCAGGTGCGTTCCTTTCCTTACTTGTCCTTCTTTTGTTTCATTCTGCCTACATGTTATGTAAGAATTGTTGTAACGGTTAAGAAGTTGGGTGCAAAACTGAGAAACATTGGATAGGAAATTAAACGTTTAACTTTGCATTCATATGGAAAACACAATATGCTTTAATTCCTACATCACATTTTTCATTTTTTTACCAACATTTGAACCGTTATAAATATTCTTACCTAGAGTACGTAGTGTTTATGAAACGATGGTGCACTATTGCGTAGCATGTGGGTGCAAGGAGACTTTCAGAAAAGGCTCTAGCATTTCTTTTCACAGGTAAGTTAATGGTTACCTAAATTAACGTGTGGTATCTTAGATCATCACAAACTATGATGATATAAGTGGTATATACAGTATGTTTCATAAAGTCGTTGTGAGGTGTCTATAAAATACGTACACTTATTTTATTGCTACCAAGAAACGCCTTCTCCATTGGTCAAATTTTGGAGGTTAGGACCAGACTGCCTGTCTACCCATGCTGATCTCCGTTTAAAATCGAAGGACTGTTGAAAACAAATAATGAAAGCGTTTAATAGTTATTTCCTTAATTAATCAGTTAGGTAGTGTAAAAATTGCAAATAAAGCATATAACAATGCCAAACATGAACCAACATTTGAACATTTTGAATATTGTGCTTGAATTGATTTCAGTTTTCCGGCTGATGAGGCAAGGAAAAAGCAATGGTTTAATTAGTTCTCGGAGAGAGCAAACTTAGTGATCGAGTGCCTTAATCTGCTTAATAATAATAATTTCGTGTGGCTATTTCTAGCCGGGTGCAGCCCTTGTAAGACAGACCCTCCGATGAGGGTGGGCGGCATCCGCCATGTGTAGGTAACTGCGTGCTAATGTGGTGGAGGATAGTGTTATGTGTGGTGTGTGAGTTGCAGAGATGTTGGTAACAGCACAAAAACCCAGCCTCCGAGCCATTGGAATTAACCAATGAAGGCTAAAATCCTCGACCCGGCCGGCAATCGAACTCGGGACCCTCTGAACCGAAGGCCAGTACGCTGACCACTCAGCCAACGAGTCGGACGCTTACATTTATAAATGACCTAATTGTTATGTCACTTACTTTTGAAGGTGCTGCATCTAATTTGTCTATGGCACGTTGTTTGGGAGCTTCTTTTGATGAGGATAATACGGTGAACAGGGTTTTGTATTCATAAACATAGGTCTGGGTTGTATGACATATTTGTTGGTGTTGTTAACTCTTTCTATTTTTATCTGTTTACCCTCCAGGGTTGGTTTTTCCCTCGGACTCAGAGAGGGATCCCACCTCTACCGCCTCAAGGACAGTGTCCTAGAGCGTGAAACATTGGGTCCGGGGAGACAACTGGGGAGGATGACCGGTACCTGCTATGCTGAACAGGGGCCTTGGTGGAGGATGGGAAGATTGGACGGGATAGACAAGGAAGAGGGAAGGAAGCGGCCGTGGTCTTAAGTTAGGTACCATCCCGGCATTTGCCTGGAGGAGAAGTGGGAAACCACGGAAAACCACTTCCCAGGATGGCTGAGGTGAGAATCGAACCCACCTCTTCTCAGTTGACCTCCCGAGGCTGAGTGGACCCCGCTCCAGCCCTCGTACCACTTTTCAAATTTCGTGTCAGAGCCGGGAATCGAACCCGGGCCCCGGGGGTGGCAGCTAATCACACTAACCACTACACCACAGAGGTGGACGCTGTAATCTCAGTTGCAAAAAAGTGTATGCCAAGGGGATACCGTAAGGAATATATTCCGGAATGGAACAACGAATGCGAAGAACATTACGAATTAATATGGGCAAGGAGGAAGGTGATCCAAATTTGCACATGACCTGTTACTAAAACTGAACGCTGCAAAAAAAGAGTTTTTTTTAACAATCTATTTTACGTCGCACTGACACAGATAGGTCTTATGGCGACAATGGGATAGGCCACTTTTTGGCCGAGTCCCACTCTGCATCCCCCAACCAAGGTTCACCAAGAAATGTAGAGCCACAAAGGAAGGAGACATCAAATGTTCGTGTTATTCAAGGCACTTTTTAAATGTCTCGACTGGTAAGCCTATATTTGCAAGAACAACGAATAGAGGGAACGTATTTTGACTATTTACATTTAACGTTGAGTTGGGATGGTTTTAAAGAAACACGCTAGTGCACTGAATTGAATTGTGTGTCCAAGCATGTGAACAAAAATTAAAATGAAGGTTCCAAACAGAAGAATTCTGTCAACAAATAATTAAAAGATACACAGTTCTACGTGAAACGCAGCATCATTAAACAAAGAGAAAAATGAATGAAGAAACTTATGTAACTGGCATCTGTAATTAGTTTGTTTAAACATGAGTCAATAGTGTGATGGTGGGACAAATCAACAAAATACAGACCGTGCATCATATACGACTTCGGGAAGAGAGTGAGACACAGGAACACTATAACAATCACGTTGGCAGGAACTATAAACTAGGATAAGATATTACAACTTTCACATTCTTGGCGTATTGTGCTCGGTTTAATGCGCTATTGCAGCGTTACGGATTTATCTACGTTATTCAAACCAGTCAGTAAAATAACATACTGACCTCAACTACTGAATTATTCAATTGATCGCAAATAATAATAATAATAATAATAATAATAATAATAATAATAATAATAATAATAATAATAATAATAATAATAATAATAATTGGGAGTGGCGACTCCATTGTAATAACAGCCTATATATGTTTTATTCATTACATCCCTGACCCGGTCAATGACTGGAAAACAGGTTGTAGGTTTTCATTTTCAATAATAATAATAATAATAATAATAATAATAATAATAAACGTTGCAATGTGTAGTTCGGACATTAGACAACAGTCTTAGCTGTTTTTAAAAATAAAATGCCGTATTTTTTGCTACTGGTTTTACGTCGTACCGACACAGATAAGTCTTATGGCGACGATATGACAGGAAAAGGCTAGGTGTGGGAAGGAAGTGGCCGTGGCCTTATTTAAGGTATAGCCTCAGTATTTGTCTGGTGTGAAAATGGGAAACCACGGAAAATCATCTTCAGGGCTGCCGACAGTGGGACTCGAACCCACTATCTCCCGGATGCAATCTCACAGCTGCGCGCCCCTAACCGCACGGCCAACTCACCTGGTAAATGCAGTATTCACCCTACCTCTATTCGTGGTCCTCACCATTGTCTGCTTTATGTCTATCCGTGTCGTGAACCTTTACGAGGTGCATTCGCAACAGAGCTGCGAGGATTTCTGCTGGGGAATTAAAACTTCCATTTTTAAACCCACTACCGTCATAAATCACCCCCTACTGGGCAAGTGAGGGGCCAGAAGGTTAAACGTGTGCTGTTTTCTTTGCTGCCGGCTGAAGATGGTTTGCCCGTCCCAAACTTTCAGCAACGCTTTATTTCCATGAAAGAACTCATTTTATACAATTCTACACAGTACATTCATCCTGGGAAATACGCAGGAATAGAACGCACCTGTACACCACATTAAAGTCTTCCTTATATGAAGTGTCCATAATACCTTCCGCAAGTATTGATATGTGCCTCACCGAGCTCGATAGCTGCAGTCGCTTAAGTGCGCCCAGTATCCAGTATTCGGGAGATAGTAGGTTCGAACCCCACTGTCGGCAGCCCTGACAATGGTTTTCCGTGGTTTCCCATTTTCACACCAGGCAAATGCTGGGGCTGTATCTTAATTAAGGCCACGGCCGCTTCCTTCCCACTCCTAGTCCTTCCCTGTCCCATCGTCGCCATAAGACCTATCTGTGTCGGTGCGACGTAAACAACTAGCAAAAAAAAAAAGATATGTGCCTCAATTCACCGTCGCATTGTATGTGCCTGATGTGATATTGTTTAGCGGTTCCTTTGTCAGTCTTGTGCGATCAAGTGAGGAGCTGTTGATATGAGAAGCAGCGGACCCGCTGAGGGTGTCACTAAGTAGGGTAGCAAGCTCTCAATGATTTATATATGACATTACTATTTCTAATTGATAATCTGCATTTCTGGGTCCAACTCCTTGGCTGAATTGTCTGCGTTGAGGCCTTCGGTTCAGAGGGTTCCGGGTTTTTAATCGCGTCCGATTAATTCTTCTGGCTCGGGGACTGGGTCTTTGTCCAAACATTTTCCTCTTGATATTCATACAACACACCACACTACCAACCACCACAAAAACACGCAATAGTGATTACATCCCTCCAAATGCGGTTGGAGTCAGGAAGGACATCCGGCCGGAAATCAGGGCCAAATCCATATGAGCGACACAGTTATCACTCGAGACCCCACACGTGTGGGAAAAGTAGTAGAAGAGGAATCTGCATTGCTGAATCTTCGCAAAAGATGTCGTTTTTAGTTAAGTTTGCATGGCATTTCGCAGTTAATGCTATTCTTAACAGAATTAATCGCTTCATAATATCTCCGCTCCTTTATTTGCCGTCAAGGCTTGTCCGAAGACGTCACGGTGAAACGACCTTTCTGAGGTGGTCATACACCGTGACTTGGTGACATACTTCAAGTCACGTGTCTTCTACCGGTGGAACAGCTTCACACATTTCTAACACGCACCCAAGAGTGAAGTTGTCTTTGCATACGAAGATTTAGAAACCCATTATGAAGTTCTCGTTGAACGTTGCGCTCCGGCTCGTGCTCTTAAGTTATGTATGTTATGAGTTCTTTAAGACATTTCTCGCCAGTGCGGTGAGAATATTCCAGTACCGAGCGAGTTGGCAGCTGTGAGCTTACATCCGGGAGATAGTGGGTTCGAACCACACTGTCGGCTGCCCTGAAGATGGGTTTTCCGTAGTTTCCCATTTTCTCACCAGGAAAATGCTGGGCCTGTACCTTAATTAAGGCCACGGTCGCTCCCTTTCAACTCCTATACTACCGTCGCTATGTAAAGCCAAATAATGTAAAAAACAAAAGAAAAAAGTACTGGCCGTGAAAGCATCAATGGCAAGAAAATAGAATGTTCCAGAACTACTAGTTCTCTCGTACACCCCGCATGGGCTATCTCATGGCCTTTTATTAGTCTATGGATGTGTTCTACCGATCAAGGAGCAGCCTATCTATTAAGGACATGCACTCGATTGATAAAACATACCACATACGTACAGGGAAGGAAGGAAGGAAGGAAGGAAGGAAGGAGGGAAGGGGAGGGGAAATTCAAGGGGCCTATAAGTGAAATGGATTGATTATATTATTGAAGGTCCAATAAAAATATCCCGCTAAAATCATTCACGTACAGTATTTCATAATACGTGTCGTGGTCTATATTTTGCCGGGCTGAGGCGCTGGCCTTCTGACCCCAACTTGGCAGGTTCGATCTTGGTTCAGTCCGATGGTATTTGAAGGTGCTCAAATACGTCAGCCTTGTGTCGGTAGATTTACTGCGTCATAAAAGAACTCCTGCGGGACAAAATTCTGGCACCTCGGCGTCTCCGAAAACCGTAAAAGCAGTTAGTGGTACGTAAAGCAAATAACATTATTGATCTCTATTTTAAAACTCTATGATAGTTTGCGTACATCTTTGACGATTTGAATTCAGGTGACTACCGGACCAAAAACAAACAAACAAGCAAGCAAGCAAGCAAGCAAGCAACCAACCAACCAACCAACCAACCAACCAAACAAACAAACAAACAAACAAACAAACAAACAAACAAACAAACAAACAAACAAACAAACAAACAAACAAACAAACAAACAAATAACAAACAAACAAAAACAAACACACAAACAAACAAACAAACAAACAAAAACAATGAAACAAACGAACAAACAAACCATATGGCACAAGAGCCCCGAAGGGCCTTGGCCTAATTAGCGACCGCTGCTCAGCCCGAAAGCCTGCAGATTACGAGATATCGTGTGGTCGACACAAGGAATTCTCTCGGCCGTCATTCTCGGCTTTCGAGACCGGGGCCGCTAACTCAACGTCATATGGCTCCTGAATTCTAATGACATAGGCTGAATGAACCTCGAACCAGCCCTCAGATCCTGGTAAAAATCCCTGACCTGGCCGGGAATCGAACCTGGGGCCACGGATAAAAGGCAGGCACGAGTAGACTGGCCTGGACACTCCTACAAAAAGATACTGAGAAGTCCATTGGTCTGCTTTGTTTATGTCGGAGGGATAACAAGGTCATTGGTCTGGAAAGACATTTGCACGACAAGCAAAGCAATGGCAGTGAACAGTCCTATCTCTTTTACATGTCATGCGAGGTAAGATTTCTAATATTCCATATCATAAGTTTCAAATTAAAGTGATAATAATTTCATTCTATTTCTAGCCGGGGGTTCGAACAGCACTGTCGGCATCCCTGAAGATGGTTTTCAGTGGTTACTCGTCTTCACACTAGGCAAATGCTGGGGCTGTACCTTATTTAAGGCCACGGCCGCTTCCTTCCCACTCCTAGGCCTTTCCTATTCCATCGTCACCATAAGCCCTATCTGTGTCGGTGAGACGTAAAGCAAAATTGTAAAAAAAGTCTTATTCGCTTGTTGTTTAAAGTGGCCTAACATCTAGGTCACCGGCCCAAAAGTCTTTGTACCGGGAGGTAGACCGCAACGCCGCGCATTCAAAATGAACTCCTCTATTGGTAAAATAGTGAAACTGAAACTACACCAAATTGGAACTTTAATCAGAAGATGTCACCACTAAAATATTGAGTAATTTTGTTATTGGGAAGTTTCCTAAACTGACTGAATTTCTCCTAGTTTTGGTTGCTATACATCAAGAATGGACATTTCTCCAATGGTGACACTACCAAAAAACTATGATCATGCACCCTGGTGCAAAGTGAAATAACTTATAATTTAAAGAAGTTTTGTATTTCTAGGTGTTTGTAACTGATTGATGATCATTTATTTTTGGGTTGGCAATATTTCCTTTCCCTTTCCGCCAGTTTTTAATCTGGCCAACGAAAATTTTCTGTAATTAATTTTCAACCTATCACAGGCTTCTTGTTTAATTCTGAGTGTTATTTTTGAATTCAACCAATAAAATTGAGAGGGTGTGGCTGATTTAGTCTTGAATGATCTCGAACCTTCCCTGAGGGTTTATAAACTGCGGCTTTTCTCGTTCCATGGCCAATTGATCGTCGTCTATCTGAGTGTGTGTGCTTAAGCAGGAGGCGGGTGGCCTCTTTCATCGGCAGCTAGAATATCTACAAGGTAATGGCCACATAACTTTATTCTTTCTTGCTACCTCCGCAGTTTAATCCGAGGGAAAGGTCCGAATCTTTAACTATGTAACCCATTTTTCTAAAATGTAAATCATCTTTCCGCTAATGTAAAAATTTCATAAAATCTTTAACTGTAAATCGGGGATAGAGAGTGAATTACCCTCTCCAGTTCTTGAGGTGACTACGTTTCGTAACCTTTTTTTTCTTCTGTAAGGTGTTAACGTAATTTCTATACGAGTCACCTTAGTAGTTTGGGAATAGCCCCCGTTCCATCGGCCTAGAGTCCTTTAGGTTTTTAAGTGTTCATATCTAGGAGTGCAAGTATCCTCCATTCATTTTGTGTTCGGGCCATTAATTTAACCTGTTATTCTTATCCTGTCCGCCTCTGTGGTGTAGTGGTTAGCGTGATTAGCTGCCACCCCCGGAGGCCCGGGTTCGATTCCCGGCTCTGCCACGAAATTTGAAAAGTGGTACGAGGGCTGGAACGGGGTCCACTCAGCCTCGGGAGGTCAACTGAGTAGAGGTGGGTTCGATTCCCACCTCAGCCATCCTGGAAGTGGTTTTCCGTGGTTTCCCACTTCTCCTCCAGGCGAATGCCGGGATGGTACCTAACTTAAGGCCACGGCCGCTTCCTTCCCTCTTCCTTGCCTATCCCTTCCAATCTTCCCATCCCTCCACAAGGCCCCTGTTCAGCATAGCAGGTGAGGCCTCCTGGGCGAGGTACTGGTCATACTCCCCAGTTTTATCCCCCGACCAAGAGTCTGAAGCTCCAGGACACTGCCGTTGAGGCGGTAGAGGTGGGATCCCTCGCTGAGTCCGAGGGAAAAGCCGAACCTGGAGGGTAAACAGATGATGATGATGATGATGATGATTCTTATCCTACGAAGGCCCAGTAGGTTGGGTACTTAATACCCTTGTAAAAATAAGTTCCATTTTTAAATGGTGGTTTGAGAGACCCGAGATTGATGTAATGTTGCCTTGAAGAGGCTAGAAGATACTGAGAGCCTGTTCGCTCTTTTTCAAAGTTTTTGTAAGATTAATGAATGCCTCTGGGAGGATTGAGATTGTGATTTAGGGAGCAAGTGCTCTTGAATTAGGGGATTTCTGCCCTTAACTAAGTAATGCCACTTCCATTTTAAAATTGTAAAACTAGGGGCTTGAACCCCAAAATTGTTAAGGTTCTGAATCTTGGATTTTTCCTAATCTGGTTTCAAGATTGGCATTGTACCTGATATGTTTTTATGTTCACAAAGTGAAAATTGTCAAGTTGTTGTTTTCTGAAAAAATATAACCTTCAGTTCAAGTTTTAAATTAATTTTGATATTGTAGATAGTGCCATTCACCCCGGCACCTTCTTTAACCTCTTTCTGCCCCACGGGTATCCCGTAAATGTCTTATTAGGGCTATGTTGAGTATATCTGGGTGCTGGTTTAAGTTCGATTGATAGTGAGTCGATTTTTTTACAAACTTCCAAATATCTCCGAAAATACGATTAGTTCTTCTCCTTTTTCTACCACTTTTCCCCACACTTGCAGGGTCGCTGGTGTGAACCGTGTCGCATATGTGGGTTTGGCACAGTTTTATGACCGGATGCCCTTCCTAACGCAAATGTATTTACTATTGCGTGTTTCTGTGGTGTTTGGTAGTGTGGTGTAGTTGAGGAGAGGCAGAATAATTAATCAAACGTGATTAAAATTCCAGACCCAAAACATATAGAAAAATCTATTTTTCTGTCTCTTATGTCCCACTGTATGAGCTGTAATAATGGAGTTCACTCAGATAATGAGGTAAAAGCGGGTCATAAAAGAGGGAATTGGAAGCCTAGGACTCGATTCTTCTGGAGCAACAACGTGGATGCCATTATGTTCAGTTGCCGCTAAGAGTTGTCTAGCATTAGAAGTTGTTACACGATGACGCCAAATCTCAATCTTACTATTAAGATTTCCCATTAATATCGTTTGCAAATTGGTCTGGAAACAATAATCGTAATGAAGACGAGCTAATAAGGGTTTAGTCTATAGGCTCCTGTGACGGCCAAGAGAGGTCTGTTGCTTAACTCAATTCTAATAGCACAAGTTTCTGTTGTAGATAGCTGCCGTATGAATATTGAGTGGTGTTTACATAAATATTCTTTATGATTATTGCCACTCCTCCCGAGGTAACAGGTTTTGGGCGATCAGTTCCAAAAACCAAATCCCATGGCGCAACAGCTCCAAAGGGCCGTGGCCTACCAAGCAGCCAGTGCTCATCCCGAAGGCCTGAAGAGTTGTCATGTGGTCGGCATGATGAATCCTCTCGGGTGTTATTCTTGGTTTTCTAGACCGGGGCCGCTATCTCACCGTCAGATAGCTCCTCAGTTGTAATCATTCGACCTCGAACTAGCCCTCCGATCCAGGGAATGGAACCGAGGACCTCCGGGTAAAAGACATGAACGCTACCCGTACACTACGGTAGATGATGTATCCAGGTGCTGTAAAACATTCATGCTCAATTAAGTGAGGATTAGAGATGCAGGCTACGTCTATATTGTGGCGAGATGTGAACTGCAAGAAGGAGGCACGTTTGACCTCCAAACCGATGGCATTCCTACTTAGAAACGTGAAATGGGAAGGCTTAAGAATGAGATATAATTACGAGGACTGAAGGATTCTGGCTGTAATTTTATTATGAATGACTTGATTTGGGGGATGGATGAGGTAAGAAGTGATACAACCAGTTGTACAAGGCTGGAAAATACTTCAGTTTCAGAAGAATTATTAAGTTGATCCTGTGCAAGAGGGACTGGGCTTTGTGGTGAAGGCGTCCCATTTGGTTGGACAATAGGCCTTTTCCGTGCTGGTGTTTTGGTTGCTCGAACTGCTGATGTTAGGGATGATGGTGTAGGAACGTTCCTAGCATTACAGTATTAGCTGGTGATGGAGGAGCCTGTGATTGCTTGGAAGCTGGTGAGAGGGATGTGCTTGCACGCATGACCTTGTTCTTCATATTTAGACAGTGTGGGCTGTGGACATCCTATAGAATATTGAACCCGAGTGACATAGGTCCATAGTCAGTCATGATTTGATTTATAAAATAATATATGGTACATTTATTGAAATACAGAAAACTTATTCCGTACAGGCTGTGTTGAAATAATAACGCTGGGTACGCGACAGACTGGAGCCGTGAGGCTTAGCCTGGCACAACAGAATTTAGCTGCTTCACAGCAGGGGAGCCCATTAGTTTGGCGACCAGAAAAAATACAAGTCCACAAATAAGTCTTGGTCAGAAAGAGAAGGGGGTAGTTTGAGACAATGAAAGCTTGCCACACGTGCAGTGCGCTGGGATATTTTGGGCGAACGGAAACTTCCGCGACGTCATGAATTCCAGGAAAGGTTGAATGGAAAAGTACAGCGGTTTCAACGACATTCGCTAGCCTAGGTTATTGCAGGTGGAAACTTAAATCACGTGACCACTTGTAGGCCAATCACGAAAATTTAGATGGAGACTCAGGGATACCATCTTGAGAGACAAGGAATAAGACACCAATGTAACTTCGAAAGTAATCAGTAATACATTATTGTGAGTACATGGATCAATGTAATGAACTTATTAGATGTCACGCATGGAAAAATAATCGATAATTATGGGCAAATTAAATAAATTGAAGGATGGATTTCTTGGAAACCAGACAGCTTGAATGTCATTGGCTGGACGGAAACCACGTTGTAAAGGACGCTTCCAAAGGCGCAAAATGTGGGGAGCTAAATCCACCCGTATCTCCTAAATCTATGATCGTCAGGAGTTCATATTTAATCCAGCAAATATGCTAGAGGAGTGAAGTAATTTGATATAAATTTTAACGTCCAATTCGGAATGCAAGTGCCGATATTAAAAATCCACCCCCTCCATCATGGATATGACGTCAGTTAATGCGCTAGGGAATGCTTCGTCAATATATACGAGCGCATGGAACACTCATCCCCCAGTCTTACTAGTCGTAGCAGTCTTAGCAGTTGTGCCAGTCTTACTTGTCTTGAAACTAAACTTCGCAGCGGAAATACCGTCCGCGCTTGACTTGAAATTGTACTTCGAAGCTGAACGACCGTCCGCAGCTGAATTCAAACTTGTCGTGCTTACAGTAATTCAACATGTATTGGTGCGAGCATCCGCCGGTACTTATAAAATGTGACCGCGCTCGAAAACCGTGAACTGAAAATAGTTAACTTAGGACAGTGTGTGCCAGTTACAAATATCGTAGTAAAGTTAATTAATTGCATTGCAAGAGTGACTAATATAAAATTCAACTGCACAGCACTAAGTGCAAGAATAGAATACTGTGTGACGAACAGTACCTGGGATATAATAGCCTGTACTTAGGAGGATCGAACCGCTATCATGAACACTTCAAGAGGGAAACCTGCGTCGGGCGTATCGCGTCGGACAACATAACTCGTGCCGGGCGAATAATTCGACACCTCGTCGTACGTGTCCAAGTCCTTTTGTGCGGTAATTGGACGAAGCTTAAAACAGTGTAATATAATAAATCTTGGGTCTAGGGTATTAATTTGTTTTGTAAAAGTCAACTTTTCAGTGTTAACATTGTCCATGGTGAAGTAGTGTGATAGTTAAAGTAATTGTGTAAAAATGGTAATGTGCCAGGAAGTCACTTGTGGAATTCCGCCATCAAGAATGGGCGAGTAGTACGGCGGATAGGGGCCGAAAGGAGCCTCTCATCTGCTAAGCTGCAATGGATTACCAATAACTAAGATGAGTACCAAAATGTAAATAATATTTGGGAAATGTTAGCGTGATTGGGAAAATGGGAATAATTTGGTTAGACTTGGTTACCTTCTGTAACAAGATGGGTCGCTTAACGATCCCATCCTAAATTTGTAGCACGGACAGGATTTAGTAATAATAACGTAAATAATCGGGTCTTTTTATGTATTCAGTTTGTTGTAGATGTAAATTTTGTAGATATATGGTAGTACGTTAAGTCATGCATGCATTCATATTTTCTTTGTAGTCATGAATATTTTTACATTTGAATTTGTTATCATAGTCTAATAGACCCGATCTGTGCTTTTCTGTTAGTCATTTTGACGAGTTATGTAATGACGTTGAAGGAAAGTCCAGCCTTGTCATGCCAGCTGTGTTTTGTTGTTGATCAATGTGTTCAGAATTTCAAAGTGAAGTTGTTAAATTTGTGAGAAGCGATATTAATAATAATAATAATAATTCAAGAGACATTGGAAATTTTAGTGAGCAGTGCGTAATAATAAAATTTAAGTGATAAGATGTTGAGTTTATCGGGAATCATTTAATGACGGGATGTCGTTTTTAATTCGGAATTAAAGTGTGTGATAATTGAACTTGATCAATTAATAATATTGAAATATAATATCGGTGCTAATAATCCGTACATGTTAATGAACGTGTGGTTTAAATTACGGTCCAATATTTTTTTACGAATAAATGTCGTGTCTTAAAGTTGCAGTTCATTAGCCGGAACACGTAGGACTAATATTACGAAACCATGATTGTCAAATTTTGGTAAATATAATTTCAAAATGTTACGATTATTTGTGGAGAACGAACTAAGGCGTAGATCAAAATGAGATAGAAAAATGTTAAAGAATCTGCAGTCAGATAATAAAAGGTCGTACGATGTCAGAAGTGGAATAAATAAGTCAGTTGATAATTCTGTGAGAAATAAATGAATCAAGGAATATTGAGATATAAAGGGATATAAATTCCGTATGAGAAACACTTAGCATATTGAAATGAGTGTAAAATGTACGGGCAGTGTCACAGAGAAATACTGAGTTACGTAGCGGGTAGAATTCGAACCCGTGACAGCATGTACGAAATAAATAGACTGCACCGCTATTCGTCGAGATACTACGGATCTAAGGATAATGAGAGTTCAGATTCCACATAAATGATCGTATATTGTAATCATTGTAATGACGAGTGATGACAATCATGATGCCGTGATGATAATAATAAATATTGCAGATAAAAGGGTGGACCGTGTTAATTTAATGAGCGTTGATAAAGATGTTAAACGGGAATCCAGATGATAATATGCAACCGATAATAATAGTAACAATGTAAGGACGATGTTAAATCATCGCGGTCAGATTAATAATAATTGTCATAATGATAATAGTAATGACGTCGTTGGTTGATCAGTAATATAATTGTAATCGCGACCGATATCTTAATGCATTTTGGCGGAAGTGACCGATTCAGTAATAATAATAAAATCTTGAGTGACCGGTTCATTAATAATAATAATATCTTGAGTCACCTATTCATTAATAATAATAATCACAAGGGGATATAATAATAATAATAATGACAGTAATAACCATTTGTGTTTGCGTCCCGCATAATAATGACGATATTAATCAAACGTGACAGTGCCAGGAACCGTATAATAATAATAATAATAATAATAATAATAATAATAATAATAATAATAATAATAATAATAATAATAATAATAATAATAATAATTTCAAGGATGATAATTTCGTGGATAAATAAATATTCTGACGATAGTGGATTAAATAAGTGGTGACAACATCCCTCTATTCGAGTAGTTTGAATAATAAGAATAATAAATATTATAGTCATTTTGTTACCTCGTTATCGTACGGTTTCCGCACGGGACAAGTTACACTAATACTTTGTGTGTTTGTTTACTTCGCTTGCGATGCGAGGGGAGGTCTTCGGCATGGAATTTCCCACCGCTTCTCGTTATCTCATCTGTAGCAGTAGTCTACTGAGGCTACTTTGTAACGTTTCAGATCATGTGTAAATAAAATATAAATGTTAATTCAGTGGTATGGCATCAGCTGGACATCGTAAGATAGGAACTGTCCGTGTAATCCTTTTTCGTAATTCACGAGAAACATTACCCAGGCCGAGTACCGGTCTCGGAAAAATGTATATAGGCGGGGTACGCCATCTTGGTTAAATCGAGAAGCCGACCGTAACCTGGGTTATGCTCGGGCTCCCGATAGAAGGAAGCTATATCCTTGAACAACGGTTCGATTCAAACGTAATCGATCCATAAGTTATATCCCATTTGTAATTTCTTTCAGGAGCAACCCAGCAACATATTGATACCACTTGCGGTATAGCAAGTGATTTGTTTATGTAACGTGTGTGAAAATTTAAATATCATTGCCAAATGTATCAAAGTTTCGTACGTCGGATGGCGTAATAAACCGCTCTTCTAGCCATTATTTCAAAGGAAACCATTCTCAATTTTTTCATTGTAGTTAGATGATACCCTTTTTAAAGTTAACTGTCACTTCCTAGTCATATCATGGAGTCCTTAAAGTCAAGTTTACAATCGAGCTTTCCCCATTTTAATTTTAATTGCTCCGTTCATTCCCGTGTTCTCTTATGCCTCTATATTTATATATTTGTGGACTTAAATAATGAACCGACACCCCTGAGATTAATGCTAGTCTGGTACTCGGGAGGTGGACGGGTGCAATATAAAGAATGTTCTTGGTCCTAATTGACACAACCATATTGGAGGTGCGTGATTGGGTTTATTGCGTGCTGAACAGTGATGAATTATGATTATTCGAACAATTGACGCAACGGGGGATTACCCTGCTCAGTAGAAGTTTCTGCTACATGACAGAAATTTTATACTTTGCCTTTCTCTGTGCCACTCAAGAAATGTACACATTTTCCTACATTTCCTTCCCAAAACCTTTTATGTTTCTTCCTGTAAATACTACTATATCTATGCAGCGCATTTTGTCTGGAAAAAAGTTAACCGGTGCTCACTCGACCCATCCCAAACATATCATACCGGAGTCACAGGCTACAGTTTCTATTGTGTCATATAATTATTTTATACTACCAGGTAGCCGGTTGCAGTAAATTAGTTAAAAATGTATTTAATATACATAGTGCATCATAATGTCTTACCCAATCTATAGGCCTAAACACAAATTAAATTAACTTTCAGACTTTAGCATAGATAACTAAGAGGCTAATAAAAATGAAGACATGACATTCTACCGTAAGTACCAAATCGGGCCCATGATGCTGATGCTGTCATTTTGCTCTTTGTGTCGGTCGCAAGTTGTCTTCCTTTAAGCTACCCTTTTTTTTTTTGCTAGTTGCTTTACGTCGCACCGACACAGATAGGTCTTATTGCGACGATGGGAGCGGAAAGGGCTAGGAGTGGGAAGGAATCGGCCGTGGCCTTAATTAAGGTACAGCCTCAGCATTTGCCTGGTGTGAAAATGGGAAACCACGGAAAACCATCAGCTACCCTTGGTGTCTGTATTAAGTTCATTTGCGAAAAACCTCGCTCACATTCAGAGGTAGAAATAGGAATGCTGTTGATGATGTTAACAAGTGGTAGTAGTTTCTTCTCAACAAGGAATGCACGATAAACTGTTAGAACTTGCCTGCCTTGAATCCTTAATCGCCTACACAAAATTTTTATTTCAACTTCACCACAAGTGACATTCTTCTGAACATTATTTGGCCAACATTCAGGATACAGTACTTTTGTCCATTCTAGTATTTGTGTGTCTTCTTTTGTTAACAGACGATTTTCCACCCGTCGTCTTAAGCTGTCATAGAACATTTCAGGATCAGCTATCCTTTCTTCTGTCTTCTCCAGGGTAACTCCCTTGAATTTCAAATTGTTAGCTGCCGTTCGAGCTTCACGACAGTAGGACCCACTATCAAACTTCCTATCTTCAAACAAAATCATTTGCGTGGATCTTACAGAGTCTAAGTTATTGCGTGCTTGTAGTTCAACACTGATCCTGAGTTCTAACAACTCTTCAAGAGCCACATATGACCAAGATCAAGAATAAATCCAACGTACGTAATTTTTTTAAGAGACTATCATACATAACCCTTTCACACTTGTCCACTTCTCATCCTGTTTTGTCCTTTTAAAATATGTCACAAGTAATCCATAGCTTTTCCAAACTGCAGAAACACTTCCGTGACTTGAAGCTACCCAATGAGTATTAAGAATTCTTCCAACCTGGTACAACTGATCACAGTCACACGAAGGAAGTTCCCATATTTTAAGCGGCAAGCACACACAGTTGAAAGAGTAATGCTATCATATCGGTCGATAACTATGTATGAGAGTTAATCTATCGACACTTGCTGACGCCGTAATTCGACATGAAGCGATGATGGCAGCACCTACGTGGAGACACGCTTTTAAACAACACATCCAAATCTTCACCCAATTTTTACAATTTAAAGTTTACCGGTACGCATACCGGAGCGTACAGGCAGAAACAAAAAGCCCTGAATCTATGCTATATTCTTGTATTTCACCAGTTCCGGCGGGATTTCTTTCCAAGACCTACGTTCCATCATCCAGTATTCATATATCCGTTCCGTTGCCTCTGCTGTTATACCTATATTAATCGGTACGGCTTTCCTGTCTTTGGGTCGTTTAGCAGTCAACATTTTTCCTTACGACGAGAAGATAGTCCATCGGTACAATCCCCAACCTGGAGGACCGTGTTATTTTTGACCAGAGGTTTCCTTCCTGTAGCCTTTGGCGACCCAATGCCGTATTGCAAGACAGCAGATTTACCGTGCCCCGTCGGGTGCCCTTACAGGATGCTATTTCTGGGCCAGATGAGCCCTTTTTTAAGAGGTGTTATTCATATATCACTCCCCAGTTGACCAGACTTGTGACAGGCATTGCCTAGTTTCCCTGCATCGAGTCTAGGTTGGCTGGATTATTATTATTCTCGAAATTTGACCCGAAAACTTGGAACATTGACGTTGACCTATTTTTTTTTAACTCTATGGTGATCTAAATGACACTACTCCTAATTTATTGGAAGTCCTATTTACTTTATAACAATTAAACAAGTGTGCCATATGGGGCATTCTTTCTTAAGCCTTTTGACGTCCAGGGGATCCGGCTCCATTACTAAATGGTTAGCGTGCTGTCCTTTGGTCCAGTGGGTCCCGGGTTCGATTCGTGGGCGGGTCGGCGATTTTAACCTTCACTGGCTAATTCCGATGGCTCGAGGGCTGGGTGTGTGTGTCGTCTTCGGCATTAGAATTCATCACCGAAAGGGCCCATCCTCATAAACGCGCAGTTCGCCTGTACGGCGTCAACTAGAATGACCTGCACCAGGCCTCTTCGGAGGTCACACGCCATTAATTATGTCAGGGTTGGTTTTTCCCTCGGACTCTGCGGGGAAACCTACCTCTACCACCACAAAGCCAGTGTCCTGGAGCGTGAAACTTTGGGTTGGGGATATAACCGGAAAGGAGGACCAGTACCTCGCCCAGGCGGCCTCATCTGCTACGCTGAACAGAGGTCCTGTGGGGGATGGGGAGATCGGAAGGGATAGGCAAGGAAGAGGGAATGAAGAGGTCGTGGCCTTAAGTTGCCAGAAAACCACTTCGAGGATGGCTGAGGCGGGAATCGAACCCCCTCAACTCAGTTGAATTCCCGAGGCTGAGTGGACCCCGTTCCAATTCTCGTACAACTTTTCAAATTTCGTGGCAGAGCTTGGAATCGAACGAGGGCTTCCGGGTGTGGTGCCTTATCACACTAACTACTACACCACAGACGTGGACTGGAAGAAATGTACGTATATCTCAAATTTCGAGGACACAACGGATAATGAGGTTATTGGCCACGTCCTGTACTTATATCCTGTCATACATTACTTACACTATGGGCTGGCCCTGCGTCTGCCTCTTACCCGAAGGACTCGGGCTCGATTCCCGGACCGGTCAGGAATTTGTGCTTCGATCTGAGGGCTAGCTCGAGGTCCACTCAGCCTACGTGATTACAATTGAGGAGCTATCTAACGTTGAGATGGCGGCCCCGGTCTAGAAAGCCAAGAATAACGGCCTAGAGAATTCGTCGTGCCGACCACACTACATCTCGGGCTTTTGGACTGAGCAGCGGTCGCCTAGTAAGCCATGGCCCTTCGGGGCTGTTGCGCCATAGTTTCTCTTTTTAAGATCATTCTTCTTCTTCTGCCACCTTTCCCACTCCTGTGGGGTCGCGGGTGCAATCTGCGTCGCACATGTGGATTTGGCCCTGTGTTATGACCGGATGCCCTTCCTGACGCAACCCTATGTACAGGGATGTAATCACTATTGCGTGTTTTTGTGGTGTTTGGTAGTGTAATGTGTTGTGTGAATATGAAGATGAAAGTGTTGGAATAAACACAAACATCCAGTCCCCGGGCCGGAAGAATTAATCTGACGCGATTAAAATCCCCGACCCGGCCGGGAATCGAACCCCTGACCCTCTGAACAGAAGGCTTCAATGCTGACCAATCAGCCAAGGAGTCGGACTTTTTAAAGATCATTATCGAATACTATTTGAAACATTTTCACTCCAGAAATATAGTGCTTCATAACCCCCCCCCCCCAAGGCACTACAGCCCTTGAAGGGCCTTGGCCTACCAAGCGACCGCTGCTCAGCCCGAAGGCATGCAGATTACGAGGTGTCGTGTGGTCAGCACGACGAATCCTCTCGGCCGTTATTCTTGGCTTTCTAGACCCGGGGGGGGGGGGGGGCGCTATCTCACCGTCAGAGAGCTCCTCAATTCTAATCACGTGGGCTGAGTGGACCTCGAACCAGCCCTCAGGTACAGGTAAAATCCCTGACCTGGCCTGGAATCGAAACCTGGGCCTCCGGGTAAGATCAGGCACGCTACCCCTACACCACGGCGCCGGCCATTGTGCTTCATATATTACGTAATAATCACAGCCCTATTGACAACGACAGTAATGTATCGGATATTGCCTTCATCTACAGTAGTCCAGTTTCAGGCTGCTTTTTTATATACAGGCTGTCAACTAAAATATTCACCTGTTACTTTCAATAATCCCAAGTGTCTCATAATCGAACATGAATTACTGTTCATGGGTGTCAATACCTACTGACGTTGTGCTTTTGTTTCAAGTACACTGTTTTCTGCAACCAGCATTAGAAATACGGACGATGCGAATTTAGGGGTGTGACTGTTTTCAAATATCGACAAATACTTCTGAAGAAATAAATGTTGTCCCGTAAAAGCCGTAGTATATCCGGTTTTTCTTTACCTATTACCTTTTCTTCTTCACAGTTTGCTTTACGTCGCACCGACCAGATAGGTCTTATGGCGACGATGGGACAGGGAAGGGGTAGGAGTGGGGAGGAAGCGGCCGTGGCCTTAATTAAGGTACAGCCACAGCATTTGCCTGGTGTGAAAATGGGAAACCACGGAAAATCATTTTCAGGGCTGCCGACAGTGGGGTTCGAAACTTTATCTCCCGAATACTGGATACTGGCCACACTTAAGCGACTGCAGCTATCGAGCTCGGTGATGATGCTGTAAGGAAAGGGTTAGGAGCGGGAAGAAAACGCCCATGGCCTTAATTAAGGTACAGACCCAGCATTTGCCAGGTGTAAAAATAGGAATCCACGGAAAACCATCCTCAGGGCTGCCGACAGTGGGATTCGAACCCACTATCTCTCAAAGGCAAGCTGACAGGTACGTGGCCCAAACTACGTGGCCACTCACTCGGTATCAATTATTTACCTAGCTTTTTCTTAAATATTTTCAAACAACTTGAACCTTTATCAAACACTGACTTTGATAAATTATACCAATCAGTTATTCTTGTACTATAAACGAATATTTGTCCCAGTTTCTCCGACTCGTTGGCTAAACGGTCAGTGTACTGGCCTTCCGTTCAGAGGGTCCCGGGTTCGATTCCCTGCCGGGTCGGGGATTTTAACCTTAATTGGTTAATTCCAATGGCACGGGGCTGGGTGTATGTGTTGTCTTCATCATCATTTCATCCTCATCACGACGCGCAGGTCGCCTACAGGAGTCAAATAGAAAGACCTGCACCTGGCGAGCCTAACCCGTCCTGGGATATCCCGGCACTAAAAGCCATACGACATTTAATATCATTGTCCCAGTTTGTCCTCTTGAATTCCAATTTTATCTTCATATTGTGATCTTTCCGACTTTTAAAAGCTTCACTGAAGCTTAATCGTCTACTAATGTCGTTCCACGCCATCTCTCCACTGATAGCTCGAAACATATCACATAGTCGAGCATCTCGTCTCTTTGTCCACCGTTTGCAACGTTTTCATAACACTACTCCTATGTCGGAAATCATCCAGAACAAATCGTGCTGCTTTCCTTTGGATCATTTCCAGTTCTCTCATCAAATAGTCCTCGTGTGGATCTCGTACACTGGAACCATACTTTAATTGGAGTCTTGTATGGCCTCTTCTTTACATCTTTACTACAACACCTACCCAACGTAGCCAGAAGATCTACCTGTGTCGGTGCGACGTAAAGCAAATTTTAAAACGTTTCATTAAGGTAGGCTTTAAATTATTAGTTAATAATGAATGAGGTCAGCATTTAGAGTAGATCTGACCTTTGATCAAAGCAGCTGTTGAAAATGATGTCCATCACTCTAGATACAAACGTTGCATCGGCGTAAAAAAATTCCGAAACGTTCTTTGTATCTCCGCCTCTAAAATTTCACATATCAGTCATCTGCATTCATTCTCCAGGGCTTCAAGACTACGTGGAGTGTTCTTGTACACTTTCTGTTTCAAAGTTTCCCTATAAATAAAAATATGAGACTCCTTAATGGGAGGAACCAGGAGGCCAAAATCTACGACTAATTATTTGTCCATCGGGCACCTCTTCTAATGCATGCATTGACTGACGAGCTACATGGACAGTGATATTCTCCATACTAGGGTTGGGCAGTCCGGAACAGTCAGTTGTTCCGGAACATTAGGAGCTTGAGGTGGAGTGTTTCGGTACGGTGTGCCGACAAACGGTACACGGGACTGTACTGCGCGTAGAGAGAAATTCGTGAGGCAACATGACATGCTCCGCGTAAGCGGGAAAGTGCTGGTGTACCGGTTGTGTTGTGTGCAGTTATGGCCAGCGTAAAGCTACACGGAACGTGAAGGAACAGTCGGAACACTGAATTTCTCGCCCAATAATCGCGTTTAAAGGCTGCTTTTAGGTGGAGATTTTTTCGGTCAATATGAAATACGCATAACAGGGTCACAATAGCAGTGCAGGTGCTTAAAAGTAACTATTCCAAGGATATTTTCACCTGTTGAATATATCGGCCAGTATTGTAATTAGCGCCAGGATAGAACTTAACGGCACGTGAAAAGGAGTCCGAAATCCGAAATACGCACCCAAAATCATGTCTAAATGTTGTTTTTAGGATAAGAATGTTTTCATTCATTCCGAAATACACCTGTCACGATTCCACTGGCAGTAGTTGTGTTTTGCAAATGTCACAATGTTATTTTCACCAATTAAAAATATACTCGCACTGTTGAAGAAACATTTGCCAGTACTCTATTTACGTACACAATATACAAGCGGAACACGAAAATAAAAATTAACTCATACAAGCAAAGCAGGAAGATAAAAATTAAACACTATGTAGAAGTGGAACAGGAGATTAAAAGTAAAACTATACATGAAGAAGATGAAAATAAAACTTACACATAATATACAAGCAGAACACTAAAATAAAAATTGCGGGATGTTTAAGTTTCAAATGTCTTGTCATTGTGCAGGTTGAAGATCCCTTTGCAGACAAAATAGAAGAACATAAATTGCATTTCACTCTGTCCGGTTTTAATCTAGTAAACAAGTCCTAAACAAGACTCCCATGCGACATTATGCAAAGTTTATCCTCTTTCGTACGGTTATATTACTAGGCTTCAGTGAAAACACTCTTTCAAAACAGTTGAAAATAAAAACAGAACACATTACGTTATTCGCATGTACCGAAGGCCAGTTGCCAGTGCAACGGAACTCACAGAACAAAGAGGATGTGACAGAACACGGAACACTCCAGCACAGGGCGGCACACAGCCGGTATCGACAGTCAGCTAGTAGGCGAAGAGCAGTGCATAGTGGCGCTTCTGACGGGACAGCGAGACTGTCCGTCTCTAGCTTGAGAATATTTCGGAACAATTGACACCCGGTGTTCCGGAACAGCGGAACATGACCGTGCACCGGCACAGTGTGCTAAAATAGGGACATAGTGCCCAACCCTACTCCATACTGATAGCTGACACAAATTAACGTTCAACATCAAGTGTAGGAAGACAACGTTAATAACGTGCACTTAACAAGATCCTAGTAAACTAAACAGTCATTCCGTACTCTTACTGCTGACCATTCTCGCTATACTGCCTAACCGCGCACTCTATCCCCCTTCACTCAGGAACAAAGCAAGCATTTCTCTAGTCCACCTGCGCAACAGCACCGTCTAAGGGACGGTAACTTTCCACTGCCTCTCCTGTAGACTCCCTAGCTGTCAGAAGAATGTGAAAGAACTGTATGCAACTAACCAGTTACATGCGAATTCTGACTCGAAATTTGAAATATTCGACTGAGATTTGAGGCAGAGTAGGGATCATTTCGGTAAATTAAATTATAATAAATATTGAGCAGAATAACGTCACGTGAGGCTCAATGGATTTGCGCAGGAATTTTGGTTACTCGAGAACAGCTAACTGATAACGACGCCAGTTCTATCTGTCTACACAACTAGTTTCTTCTTGTTGGGGAGAACGTTTAACTATTTAGTGCCCTTTATATTTTGTTTACGCACAGATACACGCATGCACAGAAATGTTTTCCCGACATAAAAATCAACACTGCCCCACTCCAGTACTGAAAAGGAGGGGAGGGAGTGAAGGGGTAGTGTTGAAGTACTGAAAAGGAGAGGAAGGGAGTGAGCGTGTAGTGCTGAAGGAACGGCGTGTATATTGCTCTAATTATATCCACCAGTGACCATTTCAATCACAACAGTCTTTTAGCGGGCTGTGTACCTGCAGCAATGTGTTAAGCGAGGAATTGGTTGTCGCCACACTTAGTTTATGTCTGGACACCATTTCTGTGCATGCGTGTACACAGCAGCGAAATGTACCGGTAGCCTTACTTCTTGAGCCAGGGTTTATTATAGACATGGGCGTCGCTATATGAGATAGCAATCGCAGAGGATACTTATTAATTAGGGATTTAAAACAAAACAACGTAACGACGTGTCCTCACCCTAGGTGTTGCAGCTCATCAGACACTCCCCCAATAGAGCTGAACTGTATGTACCTTTCTATCCAAATACCATCTTGTTCCTTGGCTGAATGGTCAGCCTTCGGTTAGCGCTAACCGTTACACGTCGGAGTTGGACATTGGTTAGTACGGGGCGGATGTTGTCGAAATGTCATCATTTTTCCCCATTGCATTAGAGCGTTGCTCAGCAGTATAGAAATTCATTGTATGACATAACGAATGATAATTACGTGTTTTTATTTTGCATTTTTTCCTTTTTTGCCGATTTGAGCTGATCAGTCATTATTTCATCTTTTAAGAAGGCTTTTAGGTGAAAACATAGCATTTTGAAAAAGTTTTGAACATCTTAAAATTTTAAAATATTTTTAAATTCATGCATGTATTCTTTTTTGTCAAACTGATAAATATCCATAAGTAACAATATAAAAAATATTCTTACATAGGGTTGAAGTTGCTAAGTATCTTTCATGACCAACCAAACTGACTAGCAGTAGCTAGTGATTACGAAATGGCAAGGAAAATACTTATTCATAGCATGAGTGTTGTGTTTCCGAAGTATATTCAGGAGCACAATAATGAAATCTAATAATTAGGAGAAAGTATTTCCTGACGTGTTTGAACCTTCATAACCGCCCCTACAGCCTGCCATTCACCCCCCGCACAGCTTCAGTACAGGATTATCCTCCCAAGTGCGTATTATACTTCTGACGGTGAACAAGATGTTGTTTTGTTGCTTGCTTGTTGTTTTAAGGGGCCTAACATCGAAGGTCATCGGCCCCTGACGGTGAACAAGATAAATGCCAAAAGATAAACCACCACAAAATGATTTTATATCATCTAATGAATGAATTTGAAAAAGACGTGTTTACGTTAGGTGGGCGTGTTTTATTTAGTAACAACAATAACTTAGAAGATAATTATCTCTGTAAAGCAAGAGCTGTGCAGTGAACAGAAACAGGGATATTTTTCTTGTAAACCTATCAATTCAGTTTGGTCAAATACTTTCAAGTCATTTTTAAATTACTTCCTAGCATTTTCCATAAATATAATGGCACTTTATTGATTATTTTCAGTGATTTTTGGTCATCAAAATCTGCCCGCTATTGATTAGTGATGGTGACAACTTAGGAAAATGTATAGGTCCTACACACTTAAATGGGAGTGTTAAATTGCGGTGTACAAATGAGGCAATGTTCCGCAAAAATAAATGCAAATAATGAAATAGCAGAATAAGAGTGTGACCATAACCACGACGTTAACGAAAAGGATGCCATAAAACAAAAGGTTCGGTCGTCTTCTAAACGAAAAGCAGTTGAAGTTGTTGTAGAACGTCCAAGCAAATTAATTGTAATCTCTACATGGAAATGCACCTCCGTCAACATAGCCCCTACACTCTGCAGACTTGACATCAGTTCATGCGGCAATGTCTAATCAGTGGATCATAAGAAGCCGGCCCCGCGGTGTAGGGGTAGCGTGCCTGCCTATTACCCAGAGTCCCCGGGTTCGAATCCCGGCCAAGTCAGGATCCTTACCTGGATCTGAGGGCTAGTTCAAGGTCCACTCAGCTTACGTGATTAAAACTGAAGAGCTATCTGACGGCGAGGTGGCGGCTCCGGTCTAGAAAGCCAAGAATAATGACCGAGAGGATTCGTCTTGCTGGCCACACGATACCTCGTAATCTGCAGGCCTTCGGGCTGAACAGCGGTCGCTTTGTAGGCCATGACCTTTCGGGGCTGTTGCGCAATGGAGTTTGGTTTAGTTGGTTTACGGTATATACAAATATAACAAGAAAGCGAACTAATTTTCTTAAAATCTAACGCGACAGCCTTGTAATGTATTTTTGATAAATTTGAAGTAATTACAGTACTTACAGTAATTTGAAGTAATTACAGTAATGCGATTTACCGTATTATAATGCCAGTACGCAGTCTGGATTTAATAAGTTGGATAGGAAGTGGTGCTATCTACAGTATGTGGCTCAAAAGCATCGTGCCATCCATACATGTGGCACAAATCCGTGGCTCTGATCAAGTGAAGGAAAATACTCATCCATCTACCTCGAGGGTCGTACCGGAGAATTTAAAACGAGTTCTGTTGAAATGAAATTCCTCCTTGTACTCTTTAACGGGATATAATGCTAATTTTTACTAGTGTGATGTTGACTACTGACCGGAATCAGGCTGTACCTCATCAAATGGTATCACAGTCATAAACAGCGAACGAATTGACGTCATAACAGCTAAATAATGGGCACTGCAGAAGTAGGTATGCACTTTGCCATCATATCACCACACAATTACAAAGAGTGCTTTTTCCGGTTTGGAGCATATATTACTTATAGTCTCTCAAAGAATGAGTATATAGTATTGCATGTTCCTCGTATTCAATATTTTGTCGTACTTAGTCTTCATTACTGTCAACAAATAATTAACCTCCCATGTAGATACAATGCTGTGGAAACCCGCATTAATAACTATAACTATAGGTTCAATTGTTTCTGAGAAAAGTGTACCTGCCAAGAACCTATGCAATACAGTACCATGCGCTCATTTTTTAAGTAACTATACGTGTTGTCGACGTTTCGAATATTTTGCAAATCTCTTTATCAGACTTCATCCAAGGAGTAGTAGGGCAAAGATAGTTCTTAATCGCTGAGTCAGCATCCGAAGTCTAGTAGTGTATCAATGCGGGTTTCAAGGTCATTGACCCCTAGAATACAAGTTAGTGCACATAAATAGGATATGCTAAGATAGCAGCTGTCATCTTAACGACGTAGGCGCACGAAATTTTAAATCTACGCGCTTTTTGACAAGTTCTAACCTCATCGGCGTGGATTATGAACTTCGCGTGCTGGAGCAGCACACCACGTGACCGTGACGTCACGACCACGTGCTCTCGTTTGTAAACAAAGCCACGTGCTTGGCCACGTGCTTTTGTAACAGCTGTCACGGTGTCAGCTGTCATCTTGACGGACCCTAACCTCACTCTTAAGGACAATAGAGCATCGCTAACCTCACTGCTGCCATCTTTACAACGCTAAACCTCATTATTGCCACCTTATGCACGCCGTGGCGCGGAATTGAAAATCTACGTGCTTTTTGACACCTGCCAAGATAACAGCTGCCATCTTTAACCACGTGGGCGTGAAATTTTAAACAACAGAACATCGCTAACCTCACTGCTGCGATCTAGACGGGGCTAAACCTCACTGTTACTACCTTGGTTATACGCTTTTGTGTTAGTTTACTGTTAATCGTTAAGCTGTTCGCATTATCGAAGTAGAGAGTAACAAATGTCTAGTAGATTTAACTTGTATCTTTCAAAGAAGAATCTGTTAGCAGAAGATTAAAGTCCGTCATGGAAAACCTATTTCTAGTTATATTTGCAGTGTGAAAAAATATTTTCCCGAGGCTATCACAAGAAACGCCATGAGATATCATGTAGGACAATTTTTCAATGCAAACATTGTAGAAGAGAGTTCAAGAACGCATACAACGCTCAACGTCACGAAGCCGCGTGTAATGTAGCTTCATCGAGACGAAAATACAAAGAGCTCAACTGTAGTCAAGCAAACACTGATTTTTTTAAGTACACCTCTGCGAGAGATTTTTAATTCTCCCTTGTTCTCTAGGCCTGCTACAAGTTCTGTTACTAAGCACACATTTAGAGATAAAGAGAGGCAAGAACATGATTATGATAATAAGGATAACGATGGTAATAATAATAGTGATAATAAAGGAAAAGGAGGAGAAGAAGAAAAAGAAGATCTCAATGTTTCATTGTCATTAGAGCTTTATGATTTTACTTCATTTTCTATGTCTACTACACGTTCTGTCGCGGTGCACATATCTCAAGAAGAGATGCAAGATAAAGTAGAAGAAAATTTCAACGCTTCATTGCTATCGAAACAAGTTAAGTTTGTACCTGGAAACGCTACTGCTGAAGCATGTATTACATTAAAACAAGCCCTACACATCAACTGTCTGCATATAGGTTCAAAGTTCCCAACAAGCCTATGTTACCCCATGTAGACGTAAGATACTGTAAAGAACCCAACCTACTCGTAAAACGTTTGCAACTTCTAAGAGCCTATCAAGATGCTGGTTACACAGAGTATAAAAAAGATATTTTCGAAATAGAACAAGAATTACGTTGTGCAGATATTATTCAGTAATAGCTCTTCAAAGTAAAGGCTTTACCTGTAATCTCTCTCTCGACAGCACAACAGCCTAAACACCTTAATACATTCCCAGCCCTCACCTTCACTCTCACCTAAGTCATCCTTCTATAGCATATAGTAGATCGATTACCTATATTGGTACAGATTCTTTCCAAAATTCACTATTCCTTATGGTGTTAACTCCGCCACTAGCTGTAGAGCCGGTCTCAAGCCCGGCAAAGTGATGAGAGGCACCCTGAATACTACAAAAATGTTAGCCCTTTTGCTCTTTAGACCTTTTGCTCGTTTTCGCTTTATCCCATTAGCCCTTTAAGCCATCAGCCCTTTAGCCCATTAGCCCTTTAGATCATTAGCCCTTTAGCCCTTTATCCCTAGGAGAAGGAGGAGGAGGAGGAAGAGTCATTTTACTCTTTTGCCCTACTAATAACATGTCTTTAGCCCTTTAGCCCTTCATTCCTAGGAAAAAAGAGGAGGAGGAAGAGTCATTTTACCCTTTTGCCCTTCTAATAAGATGTGACCCCTCAGTTCCATTCCCTATCATTGGTGTAGCACGATTTTTTCGGCTATATCGCTCCCACATTAGCTACAAGCTTATAACCTATGCCAACAGATTGAAATTATATATTTCCGAACCGATATTTCATGTTACATGTTTATGCGATAATTTGTTCGACTGCTAGGGGCTTAAATGTAAGCAATGTATTTCTTATTTCACTTTCCGCATGGGCTACATGCTTATAACCCACGCCAACAGATTCAAATAGTATATTTTCGAACCGAAATTTCAAGTTACATGTTTATCCGATAATTTGTTCGACTGCTAGGGGCTTAAATGTAACCAATGTATTTCTTATGGCACTAAACGTTCTGTTTCATTTCACTTTCCGCATGGGCTACATGCTTATAACCCATGCCAACAGATTCAAATATTATATTTCCGAACCGAAATTTCAAGTTACATGTTTATCCGATAATTTGATCGACTGCTAGGGGCTTAAATGTAACCTATGTATTTCTTATGGCACTAGGCGTTCAGTTTAATTTCGCTCCTGCATGAGCTACAAGCTTATAACCTATGCCAACAGATTGAAATAAAATGTTTCCGGCGATATTTTTTTTATTTTTTTATTAAGATAATTTAGAGTCACTTTAACCCTAAGGTCTTATCGTGACTTCTAACTGTAGAATTTACATTAAATTACAGTAGGGTGAAGAATGAAAAAAATATAAAAGTGGTATTTTAAACTGAACAGTTACATTTTTGAATACAGACCAGTGTCTGAAAAACTTGATAATTTGTTTGCACAGTGAAGGAGATGAGTGTGTCCCCTTAATATCCTTAGGTATACCGTGGTACTGGCGCCATTTGTCATACAGTGAACAGTCTGTTATGATGTGCTTCACAGTCAGCACACTATTGCATGTTGTACAGATGGGAGGCAGTTTCTTCTCAAGGAGGTAGCTGTGACTTATCTTGGAGTGGCCAATCCGTATTCTAGTTATTAGGACTTGATCTTGCCTGTGAAGGTTGTGAAGATAGTGTTGTACTGTAGATTCCGTTGTTACTTCGTGGAGTTTGCTGTTCGAAGTTTGAAGCCATTTTATCTTCCACTGTTGGTATAATTTTGTTTTACCATAGGCAATAATGTCAGTGTGAGGGGTAGCTATTGTTAGATCGCCTAACGGGAGGTAAGTAGCGTCTTTAGCTGCTTGATCAGCAGATTCATTGCCTTGAATACCTCTATGAGAGGGTATCCACACAAAGATGACTTGTTTGCCTTCTTTCATGATGTTGTTAAACAACAGTTGTATTTCTTGTACAAGGATGTGTTTCGATGATGGACTTTCTATTGCGTTTAATGCACTTTTTGAATCAGAAAAAATGATGGTGTTATTACAGGTGCTGGTTTTCAAAATTTGTAGCATAGCCTGCTTTATTGCGTACAGCTCATTAGAGAAGACTGTATAGTAGTCAGGCAATCGGTATAGCATGCATGGTACGTTCAGGATATATAATCCCACATCCATTTCTTTCCTCACATTTTGATCCATCAGTATAGATTGCAGTGTGCCTTGGGTATTTATTAGAAATTTCAAGAAATAATTGATGGTTGTGAGATCTGTCAGTTTCATCTTTGACACTGTAATTTATTACAAAGTTAATTTTTGGATGGGTAATAGTCCATGGTGGGACATTAATAGAGTTGTCTGTGAGGAGTATTGGAGGGATATTTAAATTTAGTTCTTCAAGAAACTTGGCTATTCTGACATTGAAAGGCTGTGGTTGTGATCCTGATTTAATGAGTGTACCTTGATGCTTGTTAGGAAAAGCATACAACTTAATTCTTGATTCACTCATAGTTGCTACCTTGAGCGCGTAAGTCAAACTTAGTTGTCTACGTCTAATTGTGAGTGGTGGTTCATTTGCTTCTATTTGAATGCTGGCTACTGGACTGGTACGGAAGGCTCCTAGAGCAATTCGAAGAGCTGAGGACTGGATGGAATCAAGGATTTTGAGTGAAGACATTCTTGCGGAATTGTATACAATGCTGCCATAGTCTAATTTAGCCCTAATAATGGCTTTGTACGTGTTCTTTAGCACTTGGTAGTCTGCCCCCAGTTCTTTGCTGCCAGGATCTTCATTATGTTCAGCCTTCGCAAGCAGTCATCTTTAAGGTTTTTCAGGTGAGGTATCCAACTTAACGTAGTGTCAAATAAAACTCCTAAGATTTTCATAGTTGTTACTGTTTCAATTTTGTGATTGTACATGTACAGCTCAGGGTCTTGTACAGTATGTTTACATTTGGAGAAGAGTATGCATTTAGTTTTAGTTTTGGAAAACTTGAACCCTGTAACTTTAGCCCATTTTTGAATATTATCAATTGATTCTTGAAGTAACTGTTGAGTAGTTAATTTATTTCTTCCTGCACTTAGTATAGTCAAATCATCGGCAAAAAGGCAAGCCTTTACTGGTAGGTGAATTTTGGAGACAATGCCATTTATTGCAACGAGGAATAATGTGACACTGATGACTGATCCTTGGGGAACTCCATTGTCAATGGTTACTTCATGTGAAAGAGTTCCATTTGTCCTGACTTGAATTCGGCGATCTTTAAGGAAATTATAAATGAAGTGAAGCATGTTTCCTGAAATATTATGTTTCATCAGTGTTTCAATTAGATAGTCTTTCCACACCATGTCATATGCCTTCTCAATGTCTAAACTAACAGCTATGAGGTGCTGATTATTTAGGAAAGCTTCTCAGATTTCTGATTCTAAACATATCAGAGTATCTGTTGTTGAACGTGCTTGACGAAAACCATTTTGTGCATCACTAAAAAGTGTATATGTTCCAAATACCAGCGTAATCTCTTGTTAACAATTTTCTCCAGTAGCTTACACATTGTATTTGTCAAGGCGATGGGACGATAATTATCTGGGATCAAAATGTCCTTTCCTGGTTTGAGTATAGGCACTACAATAGCACAACGCCATTGATCTGGAAATAGTTTGGAACTCCATATGTAGTTGAAAATAGCAAGTAGATAATTGAGTGCACTATGTGGAAGCAGTTTTAAAAATTCATATGGAATGGTGTCTGGGCCAGGACTAGATCTGCCGCATTTGTTGAGTTCTGTAACCATTTCTTGTAACTGTAAAGTATCATTATAAGCATAGTTCGGTGTAGGTACAGTTTCACTTAAGTCTATTGGATCTCGAGTTGTTTTCATGCGAAGAAATTCAGGTTCATAATTGTTATCGCTAGAGATTTTTGAAAATGATTTAGCCAGTTGATCAGCTATTTGTTGAGGTTCATTTACAATTGACCCAGCGACTGGATCTCTTAGAGAGGTAATACAGAATTTATTGTATTTGCCACTTATTCTTTGGATTTTATTCCACATAACTTTTTGTGAAGTTTGGCAGGTTAAGGAGGAGATGAATGTTAACCAGGAGGTTTTCTTACTTTATTTTATTTTATTTCGTGCTATTGCTCGGTGTTTTTGAAAATTGATATTATTTTCAGGCGTAGGATTTCTTTTGTATAGGTAGTAAGCACGGTTTTTATTTTTGATAGCCTCTTTACAGGAGTCATTCCACCAGGGAACCGTTTTCTTGAAGGGCGTAGGAGCTGTTTTTGGGATGCTCTGGTCAGCAGATTTAATTATTACTTCAGTGAAGTCTTGAACAATATCAATGATGTGCTTAGAAGGAAATTTATTTGTTGGAGTTAGATCATTTAAATAGTTATTTACAATCTTTCTAAATGATTGCCAATTTGACTTATTTAAATTCCATTTACAGTATTGGAGTTTTGATGTGTTGTCTGAAGAACTTTGATCATCATTAATTATGATGGGGAAGTGGTCAGTTCCTTGTAGAGTTGAATAAATGGACCAGTTAAATAGTACAGCTATGTCTGGCGTACATATAGTTAAATCTATGCTACTGTATGTTCCGTGTGCTATATCAAAACGAGTTGGAGCAGTTGAGTTCAATAATACTAGAGTAAATTCATCTAGTATCTTCTCTATTTCTTTCCCCCTTGCATCAGTATTGCGACTACCCCATAAACTGTTGTGGCTATTAAAATCTTCCATCAAGATTAAGGGTTTGGGGAGTTGGTGTATTAGGTTTCTTAAATCATCGGCGTGAGATGTACTATTCGTAGGAAAATAAACATTACATACACATATAGCTTGTGGAAGGTATAATAAAACTGCGACTGCTTCTAAATCAGTAGTTAAAGGAACCTCTTGATGGTGTAAATTATTTTTAACATAGGTGGCTACGCCTCCACTTGCATGATTTGGATTAATTCGGTTTTTATAATGTACGTTGAACTGTCTTAAATGGGAAACAAAGTTGTCTCTAAAGTTAGTTTCTTGTAGACAGACAACTGAAGGCTGATGTTTATTTAGTAGAAGTTGTAAATACTCTCGCTGTGATCGAAAACTGTTGAGGTTCCATTGAAGTAATGATATAGTCATAAGAATGACAAACAGATGTAGAGGGAATTTTATCATTATTATGTGAGGGAAGTAGAGTCATCGCTGGAGTAATCTGGAACTAAACTGTTAATTGCTTCACCTCGGTTTTCACTGCTAGCCTTAAGCAGTTTCTTGACTATTCGAGTACTCCTGTTCTTAATGGATTTTTCAGTGTAGTATGGATATAGTTTTTGAAGGGCTTGGGCTAAACCCTCTAGATCTTGGGTGAAATTGGAAGCTATTGCTGCAATGTCATTAACTCCAATACTGTTTTCAAAAAAGGATTGGAGTTGTAAGTAATTGAGGGGAAAGGACTGCGGGTTGGCTTCTAGAACTTGCTTAATTGGCTTAAGCATATCACTAATAGTTGTGCTTTCTTTTTCTGTCTTTGGTTTCTTGTAAGTTTGTTTTGTCTTGTGTTTCCCTGCCTGTTCACTTGTCTTAGGTTCAGTTGTTAGGGGAGGTTCCTTAAAATCAAGGTCTTTTCTGCCTGTAGTTTCACTGCTAGATAGTGATGTTGGTCTCTTTGATCCAGCAAGATGAACATATGAGGGGTTTTGAGGGCATTCCAAATGAGAGGTTAGAGTCGTTTCGCCTGAGGGTAAAGGCCCACAGTTTTGATTTTGAGAACACTGAAGAGATGTAGATGTAGCAGTTGTCTGAACAGTAGTTTGTGAGGGAGTACAGGTAATATTTTCTTGACAGTTTGTTTCAATTTTTTGTGTATCCGCTACTAGTTGGGGAAATTCTGTTAGATTGATCTTGCCACGAGAATGACTGTTTTTATTTAATGAGGAGCCTTCATTTATTATTTCAACATTATCAGGACAGTTTCTAGCTAAGTGCCCCTCAGTTTTACAAAGAAAGCAGGTGGGTGTGTCAGAGGATAAATAAATCCAGTGATTGGTACCCTCATATTCGATTTGGAGTGAGTCTGGAAGTTTGTTAAAGTCTTCATTTTGAATATAAATCTGTCTCCGAAAACTGAGAATGTGAGAAAATCCGGGGATTGTTAAACCTGCTCTAATAGGTGATATCTTTGACATTGGTTTAATGCCGAGTTTGAGAAATTCTTCTTCAATAACAATATTAGGAATCACAGGGCAAACATTGGATAGAATAACTCGTTTGTTTTTAGTTAGGAGATGTCTTATTTCCAAGGAGACATTATTTATGAGAATCTTAGGATATTTTAAAATTAATTCTTCAACACATTTTGACTTGCAAGGAAGATACATATTCTTCCATTAGATATCCGTGAGATAAATCTGATGTTACTAGGGCTAGTGACTTTTCCAATTGCTAGTATATAATCTCGGATACTAATACCATCGCAAGATTCAATAACAATAGCTTGATCTTTGGTAGGGTAGGATTGCATTGCTGCAGAGTAAGTTAACCTTGGGTTGTTAGGAGATTGATTAAGTGTGTTAGGAACAGTAATAGAGGTTGTCATGAGGTTACCTGGTTCACCGATACGGGTGGGAATTATGCTTTCTTTATTCTGTCCATTCGTGAGGTTACTTGAGACTTGCTGATTTTCATTATTTAGATTCATTGAATTAGAAAAAACTTGCCGACCTCCATCAACAGAGGCGGCCATTATCGGTTAGCTAACAAGATGAGGTTATAGGTATGAGAGTGATCCTTTAATGAACACTAATCTCCACAACGCAGATTTAAAACCACACTCACTACAAAAGTACTTAGCAGCTTCACTCTGGTGCTTCAGACGGTAAATTTTAGCTTAGAATGACCGATTATTCAATAGTTCCAAGCGACAATATTACACGCGAACATCATGTAAGTCACTGCCATCTTGACTGGGCGATAATTTGTTCGACTGCTAGGGGCTTAAATGTAAGCAACGTATTTCTTATAGCGCTACGCGAACTGCTTATTTCACTTTCCGCATGAGCTGCATGCTTATAACCCATGCCAACAGATTCAAATATTATATTTCCGAATCGAAATGTCAAGTTACATGTTTATCCGATAATTTGTTCGACCGCTAGGGGCTTAAATGTAACCGATGTATTTCTTATGGCACTTGGCCTTCTGTTTAATTTCACTTTCCGTATGAACTACATGTTTATAACTGATGCCAACAGATTCAAATAGTATATTTCCGAACCGAAATTTCAAGTTACATGTTTATCCGATAAGTTTTCCGACTGTTAGGAGCATAAATGTAACCAATGTATTTCTTATGGCACTAGACGTTCTGTTAAATTTCACTTTCCACATGAGCTTCATGCTTATAACCCATGCCAACAGATTCAAATAGTATATTTCCGAACCGAAATTTCAAGTTACAGGTTTATCCGATAATTTGTTCGACTGCTAGGGGCTTAAATGTAACCAATGTATTTCTTCTGGCACTAGGCGTTCTGTTTAATTTCGCTCCTGCATGAAAGCACCCCTAACCGTCTCATAAGAGGCTATATATAGCCACCATCTTGTGCAAGCGCCCCTAGGCCGTCTCATAAGAGCAGCCGCCATCTTGCGCAAGCGCCCCTAGGCCGTCTCATAAGAGCAGCCACCATCTTGCGCAAGCAGCCCTAGGCCGTCTCATAAGAGCAGCCGCCATCATGCGCAAGCGCCCCTAGGCCGTCTCATAAGAGCAGCCACCATCTTGCGCAAGCGCCCCTGAGCTGTCTCAAAAGGGGCTGTGTATAGCCGTCATCTTGTGCAATTGGCGTCGGGAAGGGCATCTTGACGTAAAACTAAGGATAATCCCTTCAGGATGGCGGATGCGAGGTTAGGCTCGCTCTCTTATGCAAAATTCGCTAATCGACATTGCTCACCTACTATACTAGGGGTCAATAACCTTGCATTGGAACCTGCATTGCAACACTGCAAAACTTCGGGTGCTGACTCAGCAAAATAAATGCTGACTCAGCTATTTAGAACTATCTTTGCCCTACTACTCCAAGGTAATCAGGCAACTGCCTGGTAAGACCATTGACCAACATGTGCTGTACATAAGGTACATAAAACAACAAGAGGGTCTACCCCGGAAAAATGACTCTTTTTAAAACATCAATCATTCAATCAATCAGTCAATCAATCAATCAATCAATCAATCAATCAATCAATCAATGATCTGCATTCGGAGTTGTCGCCCGAGTGGCAGATTCCCTATCAATTTTTTACCTAGATTTTCGTAAAAGTTTTCAAAGAACGCGAAAATTTATCGAACATTTCCCTTGATAAGTTATTCCTCCTCGTCTTATAAATGAATATTTGCCCCAATTTTTCCTCCTGAATTTCAGCTTCATCTTCATATTATTATGATCTTTCCGACTTTTAAAAGCTCCGCACAAGCTTATTCATCTACTAATGTCATTTTGCGCCTTCTCTCCTCTGACAGCTCGAAATATATCACATAGTCGAGCATCTTATCTCCTTATTCCCAAGTCTTCCCAGCCCAAAGTTTGCGACCTTGTAGTAACACTACTCCTTTGTCGGAAATCAAACAACACAAATCGTGCTGGTTTTCTTTGGATCTTTTCCAGTTTACGTATAAAATAATCCTGGTGTGGGTCCTATACACAGGAACCAAACTCTAATTTGAATCTTACCAGTGACTTATACGCTCTCTCCTTTACATCCTTACTGCAACCCCTAAATACTCTCATAACCACTTGAAGAGTTTGACGCACGTGTGATAAACTGATATAACTTGAAAACATTATTCTCTCACCCATCGGTAAATAATGCCAGTATCGATCTCGAATTATTATTAGTATTATTTTACGATTATAGTTATTATTATTATTATTATTATTACTTGTAATGTATAGCTATGAAGTGTTTACATCCATTTATTATTATTATTATTATTATTATTATTATTATTATTATTATTATTATTACATCATATGTACATACGATACGATCGCGTTGTTTATGAGGTTATGTCATGAAACATGCACTGTATATAGACATTTACATCAGTTCGATTAATGAAAATACCTGTAAATTAACATTTTATTCTTACCTGTATAAATAATTTGTAATACACTACGGTATTTTGATACACACTGTAACTTCCAGAAAGGCACTAGATGATGGTAGAATATTCTGTACATTATAATCATGTTGTTGGGCACTCCAGAATTTTCGAGAAGGTATTTTGGTAATGTATCTTTCTAGAAGCCTGGCCAGGCACGTATATAAGGAGGTAGTCTTAATGGTAACGACGAGTTATTGTTTATGGTGTAGTAGGAGTTTCACTGGTGTTTGTGGTTGACATGCAGTGGGTGTAGTCTCCATGTTGAAGTGATAGGCATTTGTTAAAAATGGCTGTTTTGTTGAAGTGTGTATTGTGTTATGCTAATAACAGCAGTGAATAAGGTTATGTGTGCGTTTAATTTGTAAATAGATTTGAATAAATAACTGTACCAACTGACAGCATTTCGTGTGACTCTTTGTTGATGCATTAAGATCTGTAACTTTTCTTAACAACTTCGTAAATACGATTACCCCAATGAAGATCATTCCTTATTATATTAACACCTAATCACTTACAGTGTTCCCCATAAGGTATTATCACCACATCAACACAGTGATTAATACTGAGACGACTTTTTATCCCGTTTACGATCATACTGTCCATCTCACAACATTGTCTTGGTCCTGCAGTCGCTCACAAACCTGCAACTCATTTACTGCTCTATAGAGTATAACATCATCCGCAAATAGCCTTATCTGTGATTTCAAATTGTTACTCATATAATTTGTATATGAGGAAACATAAAGGTCCAATTAATGCCCTCCGGAACCACGCTCTTAAGCATTACAGGATCAGATAACACTTCACCAACTCTAATTCTCTGAGTTATATTTTATAGAAATCTAGCCACCCATTCATCCACTCTTGTCTAGTCCAATAGCTCTTATTTTCGTCAGTAATCTCCCATGATCTACCCTATCAAAAGCCTTGGATAGGTTAATAGCGATACAGTCCATTTGACCTCCTGAATTTAGAATGTCCGCTATATCTTACTGGAATTCTAGAAGTTGAGCTTCACTGGAATAACCTTTCCGAAACCCATTCAGCCCTCTATCAAACAAGTTAGTAATTTCGCAATAGATCCACGAACCTGCTACGCAGGCGTAGCAGGGGGAGAGGTGATACTCCCACGTGGCGCGTCCCAGGTGGCGGATAGGGGGGTCCTAACCGGCTTGCCGGCGGACTTGAGGGAAATAAAATACCTCTCGCGGACCAAACACACTACCCCCTGCGGGTGGGGGACGCACATGTAGAATACACCCGCGGTACCCCCTGCCTGTCGTATGAGTCGACTAAAAGGGGCGACCTAGGCGCGGACATGGATTGCGGTTTGGTATAACGTGTTGGACCTCCTGTGGATGGGAGGGGTCGAGTACATTCACAGGTAATCCCTGCCTGTCGTAGAAGGCGACTTAAAGGGTTATGTGGCCATGGTCCCCTCTTTATTTTATTATTATTTTTCCGAGGGTCAGATGTAGACCATTCAAAATTTTGATGTGCGTGCTGCCCGGAGATGGGCCTCTTACGTGTGCGATTACGCCCAAAAGCCCGCAACTGTCCACCCAGGACCATTGCGTGGTGGGAGCGCCATGTACCTTGGCAGTGGTATCCGCCTGACAACACAGGTCCCCGCACAGCCGAATGCCAGAAGGACATATTATTATTAATTATTTTTATTTTTTTTCTCTATATTTAGTGCTCTGTAAACGCTATGGGGTACATGCTATTGCGGGTGACTGGAGGAAGGGAGTCTTAGTACTCATTGCCTCAGTCATGCCGTATTAGGCATCGTCCAACATCGGACCCCGGGCAATACCTGCTACGACCAGGTGGGTATTGCCTTGGCTGCTTGGTTCGGCTACAGAGACCCCTGATCGGAGTGGGTGGCATTCGGGGAGGATGCTATCGGGCATGGCTTCCAAACGAAGTCGGCTCTCACAAGGTGGTCGCCCACCTAAGTCTTTAACTTTTGCTTCCCTGAGAGGTTCAACTCCCTGGGAACATGCGCAGCGTGAAGGAATGGGATCCAGCTTCCCTAGGTTTCTGGTCGCTACCAGAACCGATGGGAACGATTTTAAGCTGGTGAAGTCGATCCTTTTTAGTCGGCACATCGAAGGCGTCTATGGCGAACTGGAGGAACTGAAGAAAATGCGCAACGGTAGTTTGCTTCTCAAGACTCGTACAGCACTGCAAGCTGATCAGTTGCTTAAGTGCGAGCACTTTGGCGAAATCCCCGTCAAAGTGGAGGAGCATAAATCCTTGAACCTGGTTCGCGGAGTCATCTTTCACCGCGACCTTATTTTGAACACTGACGATGAGTTGATGGAAGACATGAAGAACCGTGGCGTGACACACGTCCGGCGCATTACGCGCAAGGTCAACGGTGAAGACGTTGCCACTGGTGCCTTCATTGTCTCTTTCAAGTTGTCAGTGTTACCAGAGAAAGTCAAGGTAACAACTTATCGTTGCGATGTGAGGCCGTACATCCCGCCTCCTATGCGATGCTATCAATGCCAGCGATTCGGACATATGGTATCTCGCTGTTCGAATCAGGCTGTATGTGGTACATGTGGACGAGTAGCTCACGGCGCGGAGGAGTGCACAACTCCATACAAGTGCACTAACTGCTCCGGTTTTCATTCTCCTCGGGATCGGAACTGTCCGACATACCTGAGTGAGAAGAAGATCCAGGAGATCAAGACCCTGGATGGTCTTTCCTACCAGGAAGCGCGCCGTAAGTTCAATTCTACGAATACACCTGCCCGTACACTCGACTATAGGTTGATAGCTCAGAGTCTTCCAGGTTCGTCATTCACAACCTCGACACCTGTCCAGACCGCTGCGCCCAAGGCGACTGTTGCTGCTCCCAGCAACGTCGCGAATAGTCAAAGCTCGAAGGGGGGGACCACCCCACCTTCGACCAACCAGAAGTCTGTGCCGGCTGGCAGTTCCCAGCCGGCACAGCAAGGGGGGAAGACTAAGTCTCCCCCCCCTAGGAGGTCGACGAAAGTCGTGCCCCAGCCGGCGGAGGCGGCACCGTCGACCAGGGCTGGGAAACCATCTCCCAGCCCGTCTAAACTCGAAAAAAAGAAGGGGAAGAAGAGCGCCCGTCCTGAGCGCTCTCGGACTTCCCCTGCGAAGGAGAAGTCATGCCCCCCATCTGGGGGATATGAGTCTGCGCCAGGAGGCACTCCTGCTCCAAAACCGGCGCGCTCTCCTCGTAGGGGACCCCCTCGCGCCCGAAAGGCGTCGAAGTTCTGGGCGACACCCCTGCCATCTTTCGATGACGGAATGGATGTCGCACTGTCCTCTACATCTACGGATGTAGAACTAGATAGTGTTTAGGCTTACGAGCACTTTTTCGCTCATAACCTAACACTCCTTTTATAGTCCACACTATGGCACTGTTACAGTGGAATTGTAACGGTTATGACAGGCATCTTGCTGAGTTACGTCAGCTTATTAGTGAGTACGCAGCGAGTATAGTCTGTCTTCAGGAGACCAATTTCAGACCTGGTCATCATACGGTCTTGAGGCATTTCAAACTATACTCGACAGAACGATACTATGCTCACCGGGCTTCCGGAGGCGTTGGCATTTTTGTACGTTCTGATAGCTACAGCGAAGAGGTTCCATTAAGAACCCCTCTTGAGGCTGTAGCTGTTCGCGTCTCGCTGCCTGTCATAGCAACAGTGTGTAATGTTTATCTTCCACCTGGCCAGCATCTGAACATCACTGATGTCGCTGATCTTATAGATCAGCTTCCCCCACCCTTCCTCTTTTTGGGAGATTTTAACGCCCATCACCCCATATGGGGCTCTGAAACACCTTGCCCACGAGGAAGAGAGCTGGGAACACTTCTAACAGATCTGGATTTATGTATTTTGAACACAGGGGAACCAACTCACTTTAGTGTACGTTACGGCACATACTCTCGCATAGACGTAAGTCTATGCAGCCGTACGTTGGTTCCACTGTTTCGGTGGAATGCACACGATGATCTCTGTGACAGTGACCATTTTCCCATCATTCTTACTTTGTTGAAACATAAACCCGTCGAGGCTCCCCCTCGATGGATTCTTAAACATGCTGATTGGCCAAAGTACACATCACTAGCTGTCTTTACCGATGATGTCAGGCGGACCGTCGGCGAGGAAATAACTTACGTCACCCAAGTTATTCTTGCTGCTGCTGAGGAGTCCATTCCGTTTTTCTCGGGGGCTCCTCGCCGAAAACTCGTTCCTTGGTGGAGCGATGAAATAGCAGCAGCCATCAAGGAACGCCGTCGCGCTCATAAACGTTACCGTCGACAGCCTACTGTGGCCAACTTGGTAACATTTAAGAAACTCCGCGCTAAGGCGCGAGTTCTTATTCGACAAAGTAAGAAGGCTTCATGGGAGAGATATGTGTCGTCCATGACGTCACATACTCCATCATCTCAAGTGTGGACGAAACTTCGACGAATTTCGGGTATTCAAGGATCATCTGCTGTACCGGGAATTTCCATTGCAGGCAGTGTCGCCACTGATCCCCTCGCGATTGCTAACCATCTCGCTAGTCATTTCGCGGATGTCTCTGGCTCCGGGAATTACCATCCTGATTTCCTCCCTCTGAAGCGGGAGGCGGAACGTCATCACCTTAGTTTTGCCACCCAAGCTTCAGAGGACTACAACGTGCCCTTTACGGAGTGGGAACTCCGCAGCGCCTTAGCGCTTTGCAAGGACACGTCTCCTGGACCGGACAACATCCATAACCAGATGTTGAAACACCTTAGTGATGATAGTTTACTATATCTCCTTCGTGTGTTCAACCGAATCTGGACAGAGGGTGATTTTCCGTCTCAGTGGCGAGAGGGCATAGTCATCCCTGTCCTCAAGCCTGACAAAGATCCTAAGTATGCAGGAAGTTACAGACCGATTTGTCTTACAAATTGCCTGTGTAAGCTATTTGAGAGGATGGTTAATCGCAGACTTGTGTGGTGTCTGGAGAAACATGGACTTTTGTCCGAGTACCAATGTGGATTTCGAGCCGCTCGATCCACCACAGACCACTTGGTACGCCTGGAGAGCTCTATCCAGGATGCGTTTCTCCGCAAACAGCACTTGGTAGCCGTCTTCTTTGACTTGGAGAAGGCCTACGACACCACCTGGCGATATGGCATCCTTTCAGTCCTGCATCAATGGAGATTCCGAGGTAACTTGCCGGTATTTATTGCGAATTTTTTGTCCCTTCGTCTATTCCGTGTCCGAGTAGGGAGGACATATTCGCAATACCACGTTCAAGAAAACGGAGTCCCACAGGGATCGGTTCTTAGTGTCACTCTGTTCGCGATTGCCATAAACGGTATTGTCGCTGCTGCTGGTCCAGCCGTAATACCGTCCCTATATGTGGATGATTTTGCTCTGCACTATAGCTCGTGCAGTATGGCAGTCGCAGAGCGACAGTTACAGCAAGCTATTAGGAGGGTGGAGAAGTGGACCTTAGAACATGGCTTTCGGTTTTCTGCCGCAAAGACCTCCGTTGTCCACTTTTGTCGTCAACGTACTCTTCACCCTCATCCTGAGCTTTATCTAGGAAATGTCGTTCTTCCAGTTGTTGACACCTACCGATTTCTTGGGCTCCTTTTTGACAGTAAATTATCGTGGGAGCCACACGTGCGGGAGCTAAAAGTGCAATGCACCAAGAGGCTTAACCTCTTGAAGTTTCTTAGCAGCACTAATTGGGGGGCTGACCGTGTGGTGCTCCTGCGATTCTATCGGGCACACATTTTATCCCGGTTAGACTACGGCAGTGCAGCATATGGCTCCGCAAGACCAAGCGTTCTTGCGAAGCTGAACAGTGTCCACCACAGCGGGGTTAGGTTGGCGACGGGAGCTTTTCGTACTAGCCCCATCGCTAGCCTGCTCGCTGAGTCTGGTGTGCCGCCTCTACACTTGAGGCGCCAGCAACTACTACTTACATATGCTGCAAATTTGCGACAGATGCCACTTCATCCGAGCTATCCCTGCGTGTTCAACAATGGCAACCGCTTGTTGTACGTTGCTCATCCACGTGCGACGCGGCCGGTTGGGATACGCTTGGATAGCAGTTATGAATTGTTTGACGTACCTTCGATTCCTTGCCTTGTCAGACAACCAAGTGGGGTACCTCCGTGGGTTGTGCGACGACCTGAAATCATCCTGGATTTGTACACTGGCCCGAAAGGAGACACGGACCCTTCGATTTATCGGAGGATCTACCTGTCCGTTCTTGGGCGCTATCCAGGTTCAGTCGTCGTTTACACGGATGGTTCACGGACAGATACGAAGGTGGGCTGTGCGTTCGTTGTCGACAATGATCGGTTTCTTTTTGCTCTCCCGGATACCTGTAGTGTGTACACGGCAGAGCTCTATGCTATCTGTGAGGCTCTGCGGTACGCACTCGACAATGAGCGCCGACACTTTCTTGTGTGTACTGACTCCTTGAGTTCGCTTCAGTCTATTGATACCTGTTTCCCTCGACACCCTCTGGTGCAGCAGATCCAGGACCTGCTGGCCGGGTGTTCGGATGCCGGCACCAGAATTACGTTTGTGTGGCTCCCCAGCCACATGGGCATAGAGGGAAACGAGTTAGCAGATCAGGCTGCCAAGGAGGCAGTTACACTGCCCCCGTTGCCTTTCAAGGTTCCAGCAAGTGATATTCGCTCTCAGCTGAGACATCTGGTTATGTCTCATTGGGAGATGGAGTGGCAGGCCATCCCACTTCCCAATAAGCTGAGAGCGATAAAAGGAACAACGAAGGTATGGAGGACTTCCCTGCGGGCTTCGCGGAGGGAAGCCGTGGTATTATGTCGCCTTCGGATCGGCCACGGTATCTTGACACACTCCCATCTACTGAACGGAGAACCCCCTCCGGTGTGTACCTGCGGCGACCATCTTACCGTGGTACACATCCTTACGGAGTGCGTGGACCTGGTCGATCTGCGCCGTAGTATTAACCTTCCGAGTACTATCTCCCTTATCTTGCGCGATGACGAGCAGTCAGCAGACCTCGTCATCCGCTTTATGAGGGATAGCGGTCTGTTTTATCGTGTGTGATGTTGTCCTTTGTCCTAGTGTTGTTTATGTCAGTTGCGCTTTTATTTCATTGACTTCATTTTATTTTGTGTTGCGCATTTTAATGTGTTATTTGAACGTCTAACGTAAATTATGTGTTAATATCTGTATTACTGGGCAATGCCTTATTCCTTCAATTTCCTGTACTTTCTCTTATTTTAATAGAACATAAGGCATTGCGTATTAGATCCACTGACTGTTTTAATCTCACCCTCATTTTTCTTCATCCCCATTCTTTTTTAACTCTAGTCAGTGGATACTTTTTAAAATTTTAACTTCATGTCTCATGTCATTCATTTCGTTCCATTAGGGGCCGATGACCTTCGATGTTAGGCCCCTTAAAACAACAAGCATCATCATCATCAATTTCGCAATATGTCTAATATACCGTAATCAGAAGAAATGCTAATGCTTTCCCAGAACTTACAAACAGCACATACCAAGCTGACTGGCCTGTAACTATTCGCTTTATGTTTATCACCCTTTCCCTTGTACACTGGGGCTACCGTTACAACTTTCCATTCATTTAGTATCGCTCCTTTATGCAAACAGTAATCAAATAAGTATTTCGGATATAGCACTACATCCCAACACACAGCCTTTAGTATATACCCCAGAAATCTCATCAATCCCAGCTGACTTTCTATCTTTCAACTTTTGTATCGTTTTGTAAATGTCGTTATCATCATAGGTAAATTTCAGTAATTTACCAGCCTTCTGTAAGTCCTCAAATATACACTCACCTTGTTTATTAATGATCCCTGCAATGCCGTTTCTGGAAGCTGTTTTTGCCTTAAAGTATCTAAAATTCATATTGCTACCATTCCTAACTCTGCTTCTTTGTATACAGTAGGAATTTAACTGACTGTGGAAGTTTCTCATCTAAGATACAAAACGTTCCTGTGATCGAGCATCGAGACTCAGTTATCACTTTCTTTCCTTCACTCTACTGTAAAAAACCGCATAATATCCCAGCGGCAATGTTTGCTTACTGTTAATAGTAAATCCCTTTTAAAAGAAAATTGATGTAGTGGATTTGAACGATATCTGATATTTAACACAAAATGTAATTTAAAGTATCCATAGAACATAAGGAATACGGAGAAAACATGATGAAAGGGGGTCCGAGACAAGTTCTACAAATAGGCCTATGAGATAAATCTATTTTAAATAGCAGTAACTAAAGTTCATTGTTGAAGCGTGGACAGTAGGCAATGATATGATGGTAAACGGAGTGAAAAGTGTGGTTGTAAGTTTCAAAGGGAAATGTCCTCTCAGTTTTATGTACTGTGTTGAAGGGGTGAAGGTACCGTCCTCGCATTATATCTCTGCCGCTGAGTGGCCGTTGAATTTCTAAGAAAGGGGAAGGCCTAGTTGCTCTCATCGCTTCTATACCTATTAATTAGACTTTCCTCTACATTTTGGGCTACACTGTAAGTAACTAGGTATTAATATAAGGAATGATCTTCCACTGAAGCTCAACTTGTAGGATTCCAGCAAGATATAGCAGATATCTTGGATTCTGGAGGTCAAATGGACTGTATCGCGATTGACCTGTCTAAAGCATTTGATAGGGTGGACCATGGGAGACTACTGGCAAAAATGAGTGCAATTGGACTAGACAAAAGAGTGACTGAATGGGTTGCTATATTTCTAGAAAATAGATCTCAGAGAATTTTGCTATTTGCTTTACATCGCACCGACACAGATAGGTCTTATGGCGACTATGGAATAGGATAGGCCTAGGAACTGGAAGGAAGCGGCCGTGGCCTTAATTAAGGTACAGCCCCGGCATTTGCCTGGTGTGAAAATGGGAAACCACGGAAAACAATCTTCAGGGCTGCCGACAGTGGGGCTCGAACCCACTATCTCCCGATTACTGGATACTGGCCGCACTTAAGCGACTGCAGCTATCGAGCTCGGTGATCTCAGAGAATTAGAGTAGGTGAAGCTTTATCTGACCCTGTAATAATTAAGAGGGGAATTCCCCAACGCAGTATTATCGGACCTTTATGTTTTCTTATATATATAAATGGTATGAGTAAAGGAGTGGAATCAGAGGTAAGGCTTTTTGCGGATGATGTTATTCTCTATAGAGTAATAAATAAGTTACAAGATAGTGAGCAACTGCAGCGTGACCTCGAAAATGTTGTGAGATGGACAGCAGGCAATGGTATGTTGATAAACGTGGTTAAAAGTCAGGTTGTGAGTTTCACAAATAGGAAAAGTCCTCTCTGTTTTAATTACTGCGTTGATGGGGTGAAAGTTCCTTTTGCGGATCATTGTAAGTATCTAGGTGTTAATATAAGGAAAGATCTTCATTGGGGTAATCACATAAATGTGATTGTAAATAAAGGGTTCCGATCTCTGCACATGGTTATGAGGGTGTTTAGGAGTTGTAGTAAGGATGTAAAGGAGAGGGCATATAAGTCTCTGCTAAGACGCCAACTAGAGTATGGTTCCAGTGTATGGGACCCTCACCAGGATTACCTGATTCAAGAACTGGAAAAAATCCAAAGAAAAGCAGCTCGATTTGTTCTGGGTGATTTCCGATAAAAGAGTAGCGTTACACAAATGTTGCAAAGTTTGGGCTGGGAGGAATTGAGAGAAAGAAGAAGAGCTGCTCGACTAAGTGGTATGTTCCGAGCTGTCAGCAGAGAGATGGCGTGGAATGACATTAGTAGACGAATAAGTTTGAGTGGCGTTTATAAAAGTAGGAAAGATCACAATATGAAGATAAAGTTGGAGTTCAAGAGGACAAATTGGGGCAAATATTCATTTATAGTAAGGGGAGTTAGGGATTGGAATAACTACCAAGGAAGACGTTCAATAAATTTCCAATTTCTTTGAAATCATTTAGGAAAAGCTAGGAAAACAACAGATAGGGAATCTGCCACCTGGGCGACTGCCCTAAATGCAGATCAGTATTGATTTATTGATTGATTGATCTTAATTGACATAAGCACATTAACGGGATTGTAAATACAGTTCTCGGCTACGTGAAGGAATCGTATCCATGTAATTTCATTATAATTTTTGTCCTAAATGGAAGACAAAAATAGCTTTTACGTAATTTTAAATTAAAATTACCAGCAAATTAATAAATACAAGTATTACTGGGGAAGTACATGCATACTTTGCTACATTACTTTATGAATTCTACTACGTCACGGCGTTTCAGTATGTCTTTTGATCATGTAACACTTTTGTGTGTAAAGTCTTTGCTCACTTAATTCCTTTGAACTTCTTTACTTTGCTTTGCTTTGCTATGCTCGCTTTGGTTGATGTTACTTGGTGGGGCGAGTTCTTGACTTGTGTCCATAACTCATTAAGTAATATAGTTACTGGTCCAGGGATCATGCTGTTTTACATTCAACAAAAATTATTTTTGTGTTATTTATGATATACTTTTCCCTCCATTTTCCCGACTGAACTGCCCGCGCTAGTCATGATGGACAAAGATATTAAGAATTCACAGACGTAGCACTTTCATTCGTCGGTGCTAGCCCTGCACCTCACGAAGGAAACAAAAGACGGCAAGATGAATCGGAATGCCACAGAAGAGAGTCGTGTCCACAGTGAAATAGTCACGTGGTTACGTATCTATGTTTCTCTAGTAATAATGGTGCTTATCAACCGAGTGGAATTAGTCGCACAGACGGTAAACCCCTTATGGTCTGATTTTAGTCACATGGAACACAGGCAGATCTCTTCTGTGGGATGCTACGTGTGTGGATACATTAGCACCATCTCATTTGTCTCACACTGGCAAGGCTGCTGGTTCTGCTGCGGAATTGGCCGTGCGCAATAAAAGGGCGAAATACCGAGCAGTAACGGACAACTACATCTTCGTGGTATTCGCAGTCGAAACGATGGGGACGTGGTGTCAAGAGGCTAAAATTCTGACTTCAGATATTGGCAAACAACTAACAGCAATTACTGGAGACTCTTCTTCAACAGAGTTCCTGAGGCAGCGGATAGGAATTGCTATCCAGCGAGGAGATGCTGCCAGCGTCATGGGCACGTTTCCTGATAACGCTCCACTGGACGAAGTCTTTTATCTTACACCTTAGACTTTCGACCTGGAGCAAAGTTTCAAAAAATGATTGTTGAAATATTATTTTGTATTTATAAAATTTGATTAGTTGGAAATTTCTGTATCTTCCGTTTACTAAGGTGAAAATACACTGACTGACAGAGCAAATGCAACACCAAGAAGGAGTGGTTCGAAAGGGATGAAAGTTGGGGAAAAAAACAGAGACGGCACGGACGAATAATTGATGTTTATTACCAACCGATATGCAGGTTACACAATGCGCACGGCATCGACTCAGTAGGATGTAGGACCACCGCGAGCGGCGATGCACGCAGAAACACGTCGAGGTACAGAGTCTATAAGAGTGCGGATGGTGTCCTGAGGGATGGTTCTCCATTCTCTGTCAACCATTTGCCACAGTTGGTCGTCCGTACGAGGCTGGGGCAGAGTTTGCAAACGGCGTCCAATGAGATCCCACACGTGTTCGATTGGTGAGAGATCCGGAGAGTACGCTGGCCACGGAAGCATCTGTACACATCATAGAGCCTGTTGGGAGATGCGAGCAGTGTGTGGGAGGGCATTATCCTGCTGAAACAGAGCATTGGGCAGCCCCTGAAGGTACGGGAGTGCCACCGGCCGCAGCACATGCTGCACGTAGCGGTGGGCATTTAACGTGCCTTGAATACGCACTAGAGGTGACGTGGAATCATACGCAATAGCGCCCCAAACCATGATGCCGCGTTGTCTAGCGGTAGGGCGCTCCACAGTTACTGCCGGATTTGACCTTTCTCCACGCCGACGCTACACTCGTCTGCGGTGACTATCACCGACAGAACAGAAGCGTGACTCGTCGGAGAACACGACGTTCCGCCATTCCCTCATCCAAGTCGCTCTAGCCCGGCACCATGCCAGGCGTGCACGTCTATGCTGTGGAGTCAATGGTAGTCTTCTGAGCGGACGCCGGGAGTGCAGGCCTCCTTCAACCAATCGACGGGAAATTGTTCTGGTCGATATTGGAACAGCCAGGGTGTCTTGCACATGCTGAAGAATGGCGGTTGACGTGGCGTGCGGGGCTGCCACCGCTTGGCGGCGGATGCGCCGATCCTTGCGTGCTGACGTCACTCGGGCAGCGCCTGGACCCCTCGCACGTGCCACATGTCCCTGCGCCAACCATCTTCGCCACAGGCGCTGCACCGTGGACACATCCCTATGGGTATCGGCTGCGATTTGACGAAGCGACCAACCTGCCCTTCTCAGCCCGATCACCATATCCCTCATAAAGTCGTCTGTCTGCTGGAAATGCCTCCGTTGACGGCGGCCTGGCATTCTTAGCTATACACGTGTCCTGTGGCACACGACAACACGTTCTACAATGACTGTCGGCTGAGAAATCACGGTACGAAGTGGGCCATTCGCCAACGCCGTGTCCCATTTATCGTTCGCTACGTGCGCAGCACAGCGGCGCATTTCACATCATGAGCATACCTCAGTGACGTCAGTCTACCCTGCAATTGGCATAAAGTTCTGACCACTTCTTCTTGGTGTTGCATTTGCTCTGTCAGTCAGTGTATTGAAACAAAGAAATGTATAACTCATTTACCGCTAATTTTACTGTTGATTTGCGTGAAAGCAATTACTATCCTCCATTTAGAACAAAAAGTACAATGAAATTATATGGATACGATTCGTTCACGTAACGCCGATCTCGTCATATGGTTGTGAAGGTGTTTGGGGGTTGTAGTAAGGATGTAAAGGGGAAGACATGTAAGTCACTGGTATGACCCCAATTAAAGTATGGTTCCTTTGTGTGGGACCATCGCCAGGATTACCTGATTCGAGAACTGAAAACGATTGAAAGGAAAGCAGCGCGATTTGTTCTGGGTGATTTCCGACAAAAGAGCAGTGTTACGCAAAATGTTACAAGTATTGGGCTGGGAAGACTTGAGAGTAAGGAGACAAATAGTTCGACAAAGAGGAATGTGGGGGCTGTCAGTGGAAGGATAGCGTGGAAATGCATTAGTAGACGAATGCGTTTGTTTGGAGTTTTTAAAACTAGAAAATGTCATAATATGACGATAAAGTTTGAATTTTAGAGGACAAATTGGGACAAGATTGACTTATGGGAAGAGGAATAAGGAATCGGAATAATGTACCAAGGGAGGTGTTTGATCATATTCCAAATTCTTTAAAATCATTTAAGAAAAGACTAGCTAAATAACTGATAGATCAGTGGCGATCGATTGATTGTTCACGGGTATAATACAATTTGTGGTCTCTATAAATAAAATGTACGTTTTGTCCGTACTGTTCATCATGAAAATGATCCATTTATTTCATTAAACACCGTTCTATGCCATATGAAGACGCTAGAGACCATTGGTTCAATTCTTGTATGCCTAATAATAATAATAATAATAATAATAATAATAATAATAATAATAATGTTATTGTTTTTACGTCCCAGTAACTATACTTTGACGGTTTTCGGAGACGACGATGTGCCTGAATTTTGTCCCGCAGGAGTTCTTTTGCGTGCCAGTAAATCTACCAACACGAGGCTGACATATTTGAGCACCTTCAAATACCACCGGACTGAGCCAGGATCGGCCTGCCAAGTTGGGAGTTAGAAGACCAGCACCTCAACCGTTTGAGTTACTCAGCTCGGCTTTTTGTATGTATGTATGTATGTATGTATGTATGTATGTATGTATGTATGTATGTATGTATGTATGTATGTATGTATGTATGTATGTATGTATGTATGTATGTATTGGCTAGTTCACAACAAAGTTAATAAGCAAAGTTAACAAAAGAAAGTAAAAGAAACCAATATTAATGAAAGCATTTCTTAACATAGTTAACAAACTCTTGTTAACAAACTTCAACATTATGTCCACACCAGAAAAGCTGTTTGTGAGGTTACGATGCATAAGGTCAGCAAGAAGAAAACAGATGCAAGGTGTGGCAAAGAAAAATATTGGAAAGGTATTTAGAATCATGTTTGTAGATAACATCTGTCAGAATTTTTAATTCATGATTCAGCAGGCATTCAAAATTTTCTTGAGAGTGCCCCCACATGACACTCAGTTTTTGTTGATAGTAACTTTTTCCTTTTATTTTCATTATTCAGGAAATAATGGCTAAGGAGTGCAAGTGTAGGAACTGTGGGTGTGGCCAGGCATTAAGGAGTATGAGGGAGGAGCTGGAGAGCTTGAGGGAGATAATTAAGATTCTCTCAGAGGACAGGAAGGAAAGTAGGCCTCCCCCAAACAATGTACAGGATACAGTAGGTGTAAAGGAGGGATGGGAAGGAAAGGGGGGAATTGTGGAAGACAGGTGGTCTAATGTTTTATGCGGAAGGTGATTGCAGGCTAAGGGCTCCATTCTGGATCAGAATTCAGGATACGTGTCTGTGAGAAATCGGTACGAGTCACTGCAGGTAGAACAACCGAGGGAAGATGAGGAACAGGGAACTGTTGCTGAGATGTGTGGAAGTAGGAGAAAGGGAATTGTGGAGTAGTGGATAAGAAAAGACAGGTGGAACAGGGTCATGGGATGGAGAAAAGGGACGAGGAAGTAGCTTCTGCAGTTGCCAGGAAAGATAGGGCTGACCAGGAGGGGAGGGGATCAAATGAGGTGGGTAGGGTTGAGGCTCTGGTCATGGGGGATTACATCGTTAGACATGTCGGGAAAGTGTGTGGAGGAAAGGGTACCAGGTTAGAGTGTTATCCAGGAATTCAGTTAAGGCAGATGTTGAGGAAAGTAGAAGAGAAGGAAGAGGGAAAGGAGAAGGTGGTAGTGTTTCACATTGGTACTAACAACGTAAGACAAGCAGGGATAAGTACCAACATAGTTGTGGATGTGTGTGACCTGGTGAATGCAGCACGGGTGAAGTTTAAGGAAGCGGAGATTGTTATCGGTGGAATACTGTGTAGGAGGGATACTGACTGGAAGGTGATTGGGGATTTGAATGAGACTACGGAGTGGGTATGTGGGAAACTGGGAGTGAGATTTCTAGATCCTAATGGATGGGTAGGAGATAGGGTTCTGCGCTCAGATGGCATTCACTTAAATCGCAGTCGTAAGTATAGGTTGGGAGATGTGTTTAGAAGGGTTATAAACAGATACATTCAGGGAAACGGGGTGGTATAGGGAGCAGTGATAAGGGTACAGAGATCTGGAAGTCAAGTAGGGATGACATAAAAATGTTAGTGTTGAACTGTAGAAGTATTGTAAAGATAGGGATAGAATTAAGCAATTTAATATATATATTAGCAATTACCCACGGCTTCGCTCGCGTGGATTTTGTAATTTGATCAAAGTAATTTTTCCTCGGCATTGTACAAAGACAATATCTGAAAATTCCTAAAGTATAAAAACTCACCACAAAGTTCAGTTTCATTTACCCCAGAAATTCTTTGTAAACCATGTTTGTGCTATTACCTTTTGGGGTTAAGACGACCATGCGACATAGAACTGTACATGTGAGAAACAGTCTTCTCCCAAGTCGAAAAAAATAAATACCGGTACATGTTTATTTACCTTTAAAGAAGATTCCAAATACCCATTCCCACAACTGTAACATCTACAGTTTTTGAGATATACATAAGAATCCCCATAAAAAGAATTCAACCCCTTGATCAGTCCTTCGCCCACCTATATATAAGTGTATTTTCCGAAAACAAAAGTACATGTTTCTTTATTTTTACAGGAGATCCAAAATACCAATTTTCACGTCTGTGACATCTTCAGTTTTTAAGATATAAGTATCCGCATAAAAAAATAATTCAACTACTTTTCACTTATTTTCAACCCCTGATAACAGCTATCTCTGAAAACAAAAACGTACAGGTTCCTGCATTTTTAAAGGACTTACCTTCAGATTGGACAAAAGCAGTAATTGCACCTATCTATAAGCAAGGGAACAGGAAGGATTGCAATAACTATCGAGGTATCTCAGTGATTAGTATACCAGGCAAAGTATTCACTGGCATCTTGGAAGGGAGGGTGCGATCAGTCGTTGAGAGGAAGTTGGATGAAAACCAGTGTGGTTTCAGACCACAGAGAGGCTGTCAGGATCAGATTTTCAGTATGCGCCAGGTAATTGAAAAATGCTACGAGAGGAATAGGCAGTTGTGTTTATGTTTCGTAGATCTAGAGAAAGCATATGACAGGGTACCGAGGGAAAAGATGTTCGCTATACTGGGGGACTATGGAATTAAAGGTAGATTATGAAAATCAATCAAAGGCATTTATGTTGACAATTGGGCTTCAGTGAGAATTGATGGTAGAATGAGTTCTTGGTTCAGGGTACTTACAGGAGTTAGACAAGGCTGTAATCTTTCACCTTTGCTGTTTGTAGTTTACATGGATCATATGCTGAAAGGTATAAAATGGCAGGGAGGGATTCAGTTAGGTGGAAATGTAGTAAATAGTTTGGCCTATGCTGACGACTTGGTCTTAATGGCAGACTGTGCCGAAAGCCTGCAGTCTAACATCTTGGAACTTGAAAATAGGTGCAATGAGTATGGTATGAAAATTAGCCTCTCGAAGACTAAATTGATGTCAGTAGGTAAGAAATTCAACAGAATTGAATGTCAGATTGGTGATACAAAGCTAGAACAGGTCGATAATTTTAAGTATTTAGATTGTGTTTTTTCCCAGGATGGTAATATAGTAAGCGAGATTGAATCAAGGTGTAGTAAAGCTAATGCAGTGAGCTCGCAGTTGCGATTAGCAGTATTCTGTAAGAAGGAAGTCAGCTCCCAGACGAAACTATCTTTACATCGGTCTGTTTTCAGACCAACTTTGCTTTACGTGAGCGAAAGCTGGGTGGACTCAGGATATCTTATTCATAAGTTAGAAGTAATAGACATGAAAGTAGCAAGAATGATTGCTGGTACAAACAGGTGGGAACAATGACAGGAGGGCACTCGGAATGAGGAGACAAGAGGCTAATTTAGGAATGAACTCGATGGATGAAGCTGTACGCATAAACCGGCTTGGATGGTGGGGTCATGTGAGGCGAATGGAGGAGGATAGGTTACCTAGGAGAATAATGGAGGGTAAGAGAAGTAGAGGGAGACCAAGACGACGATGGTTAGACTCTGTTTCTAACGATTTAAAGATAAGAGGTATAGAACTAAATGAGGCCACAACACTAGTTGCAAATCGAGGATTGTGGTGACGTTTAGTAAATTCTCAGAGGCTTGCAGACTGAACGCTGAAAGGCATAACAGTCTATAATGATAATGTATGTTTCGAAAAACCAAGTTTCTTGTCTCTAACATGTTAAGTTTTTGACATGTAATGTAGATATAGCCGTATTCATTATAAAAATTTACCCGCTTTTCCAATTCTTTTCAGTCCCTTGACTGGATTTTCCGAAAACCAAAAAATATGTGTTTCATTACTTTTAAAGAAGATTCCAAATGCCAGTTTTCATGTCTGTACGTTTGTAACACCTTCAGTTTTTTTTAGATAAATGTATACTCATAAGAATAATTCAACTTCATCTTCTTCACTTCTTTCCACTCCTCTCCCGCCTTAAGTGGACTTCCCGAAAACAAAAATTCGTGTTCTTTATTTTGAAAGGAAATTCAAAATACCAACTTTCACGTCTGTCACAGCTTTATTTTTTAAGATAAAGTATTCTCATAAACATATTTCAACTCCTTATTTACCTATTTTCAACCCCACACCCCTTACGTCGATTTTACAAAAAAAAATGCGTGTTTCTTCATTTTCAAGGAGATTCCAAATACTAATTTTCACGTCTGTAACATCTTCAGTTTTTGAGATATAACTATACCCATAAAAGTAATTCAACTCCTTTTTCATCCCCCTTCCTACCCGTTAAGTGGATTCCCCCTCCCCAAAAGTGCGTGTTTCTTCGTTTTTAAAAGAGATTCCTAATACCAATTTTCACGTCTTTAAAATTTTAATTTTTGAGATATAAATATCCTCACACAAAGAATTCAACTAATTCTTCAATTCATTAACCCCCCCCCCCCCCTTAAGTGGATTCTGCGAAGACAAAAGAACACGTGTTGCTTTACTTTGAAATAAGATTCAAAATACAGATGTTCATGCCTCTAATATGTTCAGTTTTTTAGATATAAGTATCCTCATAAATAAATTCAACTCCTTTTCCACCCCAACCCGTTAAGTTGATTCCCCACTCCAAACATGCATGCTTCTTTACTTTTTAAGGTGATTCCAAATACAAATTTTCCCGTGTGTAACCTTAAGTATTTGAGATATAAGTTTCTCCAGAAAAAGAATTAAATTTCTCACTACCTTTCACCCTTCCCCTTAAGTGAATTTTCCGAAAATCAAAAAACTTGCTTTTTATTTATAAAGGAGCTTCCAAATGACAATTATCACGAATGTAACGTCTTCAGTTTTGAGATATATGTACCCTCATGAAAAATAATTTTTCACCGCCCCCCGCCCCCAAGTTCATCCCCGCCCCCCAATGTGTGTTTATTTTTAAAGGAGATCCACATGCTAATTTTCACGTTTTCTAATTTTCTTTAGTTTTGAGATATAAGTATACTCATATTTTTTTTTATTTGCTTTACGTCGCACCGACACAGATAGGACTTATGGCAATGATGGGATAGGAAAGGCCTAGGAATGGGAAGGAAGCGGCCGTGGCCTTAATTAAGGTACAGCCCCAGCATTTGTCTGGTGTGAAAATGGAAAACCATCTTCAGAGCTGCCGACAGTGGGATTCGAACCCACTTTCTCCCCGATACAAGCTCATAGCTGCGCGCCCCTAACCGCACGGCCAACTCGTCCGGTACAAAAATCATCAGTTATTCAAATGTACTGTTCAAAAATAACTGGCCTTCCATTTCGACTTTGAATATCAACTTATGGTGATGAGAATGTTGTCAGCTAATGTGATATTTTCCACATTTTAGATAAGAGGAGATATATAAATGCATTTAGAAAGTATATAGAGACTAAGGAAATTCCACCGGCGCTGATGCCTTCAGTGAATAATATTCAGACAATTTCCATCTGAACAGCAGAAAGTGAAAGAGCTTCCAGCACAATGAATGAGATCCACATACTAAAGAGAAATAGGCTGATTGATTGCAAGATAAAGCAGCGTCGATCCAGTGGTGGCTGGCGCAGGGTTACGTGCCCTCTCAATAAACATTAATATTTTATTTTTTATTTCTCAAGACATTATAGACAGTACGAGACATGTATAAGCTCATAAGGAGGGTGACTATTACTTAAACACTGCGAAATCTCGCTTCAGGATAGAGCGTAAAGTCGTATATATGAGCTCCCGGTCACAACCCCCATGTGACCGTAAAGCAGCCGTTTAAAATACATGGTTCCAAACGTTGCCGCTGGCTGTGTTTCTTGGAGAAGATGCCTGCTGTGATGAGAGAGCCTCGGTCACAAGCAAGCTGTGATCGTGAAGGGTAGCAGGTAGTTCTCTGAAAAATAAAGAAAGCTACACAGTTCACTGACTTGTGCTTCCCAATGTGCTCTTATTGAAAATAATACTACAACCACATCAATTACTGCTGTGGTAAGAGAAAGGTGTTTCTCTACATTAAATAAAATGCATTCCTGAGAAGAACAGTGATAACAGAGAGGAAATATTGCCCAAGCTATGATCGAGAAATTGGCTACAGCTAAAGAAAGAAGGGTGGATATGTCATAAGAATTAATAATAAGGTAAACCTAGTTGTGTGTTACATATTGTCTTTTATTATTTATACTTGCATGTGGAAATATTTGTGAATATTTTAGACTTATATATAACATCCAGTCTGTATTCGAACTATAACGTGACCCTCCCATACGAAACTTCACGAGCCACCACTGGTTGGATCTTCAGCAACTTATATACACTGACTGACAGTGACAATGCAACACCAAGGAGGAGTGGTTCGAAAGGGATGAAAGTTGGGGAACAAACAGAGACGGCACGGATGAATAATTGATGTTTATTTCAAACCGATATGCAGGTTACACAATGCGCACGGCATCGACTCAGTAGGATGTAGGACCACCGCGAGCGGCGATGCACGCAGAAACACGTCGAGGTACAGAGTCAATAAGAGTGCGGATGGTGTCCTGAGGGATGGTTCTCCATTCTCTGTCAACCATTTGCCACAGTTGGTCGTCCGTACGAGGCTGGGGCAGAGTTTGCAAACGGCGTCCAATGAGATCCCACACGTGTTCGATTGGTGAGAGATCCGGAGAGTACGCTGGCCTCGGAAGCATCTGTACACCTCGTAGAGCCTGTTGGGAGATGCGAGCAGTGTGTGGGCGGGTATTATCCTCCTGAAACAGAGCATTGGGCAGCCCCTGAAGGTACGGGAGTGCCACCGGCCGCAGCACATGCTGCACGTAGCGGTGGGCATTTAACGTACCTTGAATACGCACTAGAGGTGACGTGGAATCATACGCAATAGCGCCCCAAACCATGATGCCGCGTTGTCTAGCGGTAGGGCGCTCCACAGTTACTGCCGGATTTGACCTTTCTCCACGCCGACGCCACACTCGTCTGCGATGACTATCACTGACAGAACAGAAGCGTGACTCATCGGAGAACACGACGTTCCGCCATTCCCTCATCCAAGTCGCTCTAGCCCGGCACCATGCCAGGCGTGCACGTCTATGCTGTGGAGTCAATGGTAGTCTTCTGAGCGGACGCCGGGAGTGCAGGCCTCCTTCAACCAATCGACGGGAAATTGTTCTGATCGATATTGGAACAGCCACCCTGGCTGTGTCTTGCACATGCTGAAGAATGGCGGTTGACGTGGCGTGCGGGGCTGCCACCGCTTGGCGGCGGATGCGCCGATCCTCGCGTGCTGACGTCACTCGGGCTGCGCCTGGACCCCTCGCACGTGCCACATGTCCCTGCGCCAACCATCTTCGCCACAGGCGCTGCACCGTGGACACATCCCTATGGGTATTGGCTGCGATTTGACGAAGCGACCAACCTGCCCTTCTCAGCCCGATCACCATACCCCTCGTAAAGTCGTCTGTCTGCTGGAAATGCCTCCGTTGACGGCGGCCTGGCATTCTTAGCTATACACGTGTCCTGTGGCACACGACAACACGTTCTACAATGACTGTCGGCTGAGAAATCACGGTACGAAGTGGGCCATTCGCCAACGCCGTGTCCCATTTATCGTTCGCTACGTGCGCAGCACAGCGGCGCATTTCACATCATGAGCATACCTCAGTGACGTCAGTCTACCCTGCAATTGGCATAAAGTTCTGACCACTCCTTCTTGGTGTTGCATTTGCTCTGTCAGGCAGTGTATATTGAACTCTCGGCCATATGTGAGGTTGTGAATGCGAAAGGGGAGGCATTCAGCTGATGAAACGGCACGTCGAAAATATGAAGACGTGTTTATTGACACCCAGAACATTTAGTGATTGCTAAATTAATAAGGTGAGTTCCTGTAAATACATTTTCCCATTTAAATAACTGGTAGACCCACATAATATATTATGTAGTAGTATCTTACTTTGTTGTGAGGAGTTTCTGAAGTACAACAAACTCGTGCCAAGCAGTAAAGCTAAGGGAAATAATATTCTTAATTTGCCGGACCTCACATATCCAGCCTTCTATGACTTTTACAAGGGACTTCATGATAACAAATTTGCAGACAAACATCCAGATTCCATTGAAGGAAACAGTGGTGCAAATGAGTGAAAAAAAATATTCGTTTTATGGAAGACGTAGGTATTTTGTATCTTCTAATGTGATGGGAAAGCATCCATAATTCATTTACTTTACACAGAACACTAATACATTAAGGTACATTCTGAGTATGAAAGGTAGGAATTTTCCATTTATCTCAAAAAATTGCCTTCGTAAGCTAAAATTGTACGTAGTTAGTAGTTATTGTATTAAGAGATAAAATAACAACAAAATGTATTTCTGAGAATTATATTGTTTTAAGCGATCAATTATTTCCTTCGGTGTATGTATCGGTCTTTTCTATAGGTGCCAGGGAGTGGTTATTATGGCTAACACTTTCGAGTTGACCCAGCGAGTTGGCCGTGCGGTTAGGGTCGCGCAGATGAGACCTGCATTCGAGAGAGGGCGGATTCCCACCGCCCGCAGCCCTGAAGATGGTTTTCTGTGGATTCCCATTTTTACACCAGGCAAATGCCGGGGCTGTACCTTAATTAATAGTGCGACGTTAAACAAGTAGCAAACAACAAATGTGCCATCATGTGATTTATAATCACCACCAACCACAGTATCTTCATTACCTAATAGTGGACTGATTCCATCTCTGTCGATCACGCCAATCTCCTCACTTCCAAAAGATAGGCTACATGATCATCTTCCTTTGAATCATGAAAATCAGGATCAGTGACACGTATTCCTTTATTACATCAGCATGTTCATCACAATTTTATTCAATTCCCTGTCAGTTAGCAAATGTCCAGTCATTTTGGTGTTCACAAACGGACTGCTATTACAAAAATAGCACTCGATTTTCACCCGCACCGCAATGGAATATCGGATTACAACAATGGCATAGTTCAAATCAAACTCCCTGGTTGTGTATTGAGTCGCACCAGAATAATATAGAATTACAACAGTAGCACCGAGTGAGCTGTCACGTAGCTGCGAGCTTGCATTTGGGAAATGGTGGTTTCGAACCTCACTGTCAGCAGCCCTGAAGAAGGTTTTCCGTGATTTCCAGTTTTAACACCAGGCTGTACATTAATTGAGGCCACCGTCGCTTCCCTCCCAATCCTAACCATAGGACCTGTCTGTTTCGGTGTGACATAGCAAAAAAGTAAAAGAAAATCAGGCTGGGTCGGCCTAAATGGCCCATGAATCATTGTTAATTATCTGTCGAAGTGCTGTGTTTTCTACGAAAAAATTGTGGACAATATTCGTAATTATGTCATTTAGGATTTATGAAAGTCCTGCATGTTTCGTGGCATCGTCGGTAAATGGAATGTCACACTACGGAACTTTGTCGAGAAATTCGTTCCTTATCACTAGTACGAGAGATCGCAGGTTCGATCGTGGTGACTACCACTGTGTACATTGTCTGGATAAGATTGTCGACCACTTAATTTGGATTGTTTCTACTTTCTTGGTTCACTTCAAAACTATACTATGGCTTCACTTTTAACTGCCAAAATATATTTAAAATATCCTAACTAATTATATTACGCAAAGAAAGGGGTTCTAAATTGTGAACAATTCGTTAAAGCGAATGTGAGAAGTTTGCAATGTTCCAGTTTTAAAATCACATAGTGATAGTGAACATCAGTGGGAATGTTTAGTTTAAAAGTATTTTTGGCTGTATTGGCTTGTTTCTCTTGTACTGAATTTTTCCATACACTTGTTATTTTCTCTCTATAGTTTACACTGTTTTACACGTAATTCATGCACCCCGTAGAAAATTCTTTATAAGATTTAATTGCAGCTTTGAGGTATCGATTTAAAACCTGTTCTAATCTTTTGTTTGTTCTTTCTCTTATGAAACTCTTCAGCGTGTCTTGTAGTTGTACTGTTGGTCGCTGGCCTACATGACACTGAACGAGGGGTCAGAGTTACTCGGAGACAAACTGTAGGACGGGTGATGGCCACGACCTAATTTCAAGGCAATGTCCCAGCGGGCGTCCGGCACATGAATTCAGGTAAGCTAGTGAAGTGCTACTTTGACCTTATGTTCACGTGCACATTCTACGCATCATTTTGGAGGCTCTGTATGATTCTAATCAGACGTTATTATCGTTTACTTATGTTTTTTGTTCTTTGTACATACGAACATACATCAGCGTATGAAATTGGCAACATGATGAGTTCCGTCATAAAGAAAATTAAACAATGAAAAATGTTTTTATTTCCTTAATCTCTTTCAGTCAGTGGAGAGGGTATATTTTATTTTTTATTTCATTGATGATTTATGTATATAGAACCTGTGTGATCAACGGGACACGCTTTTTACGACATGTCATCTTATTTTATTTGAATCGTACGTAATGCCCTTCAGTATTTAAGTCTCGGATAAGAACGAGTTGTTGTATTTCTTATATTTATAGGTCATTTTTGGGTTTTTCGCCGTTGATCAGTTTTGATAATTTTATAAGGTAAAAGGGAAGTCTGCTTAAGACAAATTATGGTATATATTCATTTTTAATTTCAGGGATTAAAAATTGCAAACGTTTACCTGCAATAGACTTAAGAGTCTTTTCTCAAAGATAATGGTTACTTCTGCAATATCTTGTGAATATTGTGTAACTTAAGTGCCTACTTAATGACGTTGTTATGTTAGATACACCGTAAGTTCGTGTATTACATAACATACTGGCTGTCGTATCCGTGTCCGGCTCTTCGTTGGTTTTTGTATAATTACAGCATCAAAAGAGATGAAGCACACAAACACGTAAATCAACAAAAGTCAGTCATTCAGTCAGTCAGTCAGTGTATTGTTACGTTTTGTACCCGTACTTCACCACCTTCCTCTTACCCAGAGGACCCGAGTTCGATTCCTTATCAGGTCGGAGATTTCTACCTAGATCTGATGGCTGATCCGAGCTCCATTCAGCGTACGTGAAAACAAGCGAGGAGCTATCTGACGATGGGATAGCAGCTGCGGTCTGGAAAGCCAAGAATAACGGCGTAGAGGATTCATCGCGCTGGCCCTCTGAGCTCAAGCTGATGGGTTCGGTAACGGGTCAGTCCGGTGGTATTTGGAGGAGCCTAAATACGTCAGCCTCGTGGTAGTGTATTTACTGGCACGTTAAAGAACTCCTGCGGGACAATATTCCGGCACCTCGGCGTCTCCGAAAACCGTAAAACTAGTTAGTGGGAAAAACTATTATTATTATTATTATTATTATTATTATTATTATTATTATTATTATTATCGCACTGACCACGCACCACCTCGTATTCTCCAGGCGTTCGGGCTGAGCAGCAGTCACTTGGTACGCCAAGGCCGTTGCTAGGCTTCCCCCTTACTCCTTTAAATATCGCAGTATCAATATTAGTCCAGTACCATTGTAAAACAAATGCCATATCACATGATACATACGTACACTTGCAAGCAAACTATGTGGCCCACGTAGCAACGGCAATTTACATCGGTAATGAAATGTCTAACTGCATTGCCTTCTCCAGTGTCAACCGCCTTTCGCCCCGTGCAAGCTTCTAGCAAATTGATTGACAAGTTACATTCACCCCACCCCACCCCCGAAGATGAGTGGATTTCACACCAGGCAAATGCTGGGGCTGTACCTTAATTAAGGCCACGGCCGCTTCCTTCCAACTCCTAGGCCTTTCCTATCCCATCGTCGCCATAAGACCTATCTGTGTCGGTGCGACGTAAAGCCGCTAGCAAAAAAGAAAAAAAAAAAGATGAGTGGAGGGTTTGAATCTCCATCCCTCTACAAGGTCGATTCTCAAATCATATTACATTGAACTACCCACTTTCTCCTCATTTTCTCAATCATAACAAATCCGATTAAGGGAGGCTATTTCTGACCCACTGTTATTTAACACCAAATGTAACATCGTTCATTGGTTCATATTTGTTTCTTCGGATTTATATCAAGCCAATCACAGGGAGAGGCAGTAAGGGCTGGATGGAGACAGGTATTAGTTAGGTAAATGTGGAAAAGTTGTGGAAAGTCGATTTATTTCAGATATACCAAGGTTTAGCCATATGTCTCCCGCATTTGGTAGGCTTTCATGGCTACGCTTAAGAGAGCGACGAAATTTACACACTCTTTCCCTGTTACATCGTATACTGAACCTTCACACACCTTAATACCTTGCCACACAATTCCATTACCTAGCATCACCTTCTAGTATTCCTACCAGATCATCATCCACCGCAGTACTAAGCATTCCCATTCACCGCTCAACTGGCTACAGTAGATCATTCGTAGTCGCCGCCAGCCGAATTTGGAATTCCCTACCTGCTGAAATTAGGAGCGTGTCAAAGCACCTCCGCTTTAAGAAACTCCGTCAAACCTGGTTAATAAATAATAATAATTTCTTATAACATGATGATGATGATGCTTGTTGTTTTAAGGGGCCTAACATCGAAGGTCATCGGCCCCTCTTATAACATAGTAGGATTAGATCATAGCTAAGTTATTAGGTTAATTAAAACATTTAATTGATACCTTAAGCTATTAAACTGTAGATAATTTAGTGCATATTTAACTCTTCATGTAGGTGTATGTATGGTCGGACAGAATAGCAGGCTTCATAGCCTGAGTCCCGCCATATAAATAAATAAATAAATAAATAAATAAATAAATAAATAAATAAATAAATAAATAAATAAATAAATAAATAAACCTACAGTGGGAGACATAAATATTCATACAGCCTGGTCTTCTTCTTCCACCGCTTTTCCCACATCTGTGGGATCGTGGGTGCGAACTGTGTCGCAAATGTGGATATGGCCATGTTTTACGGCTGGATGCCCTTCCTGACGCAACCCTATATGGAGGGATGTAATCACTATTGCGTGTTTCTGTGGTTGTTGGTAGTGCAGTGTGTTGTCTGAATATGAAGAGGAAAGTGTTGGGACGAACACAAACGCCCAGTCACCGGGTCAGAAGAATTAATCAGAGGCGATTAAAATCCCCGACACTGCCGGAAATCGAACCCGGAACCCTCTGAACCGAAGGCCTCACCACTGACCATTCAGCCAATGAGTCGGACTATTCATACAGCCTGATACTGACATGAAATTACTACTTGTCTTATGTACACAGTTCAAATCACTAAAACATGAACGGATGTGCTTCATCACTAAACATCGTAAACGACACGACGTGAATAGATGGAAAATTGTTGTAAATAATAACGAAGTACGTCTTAGTCTGGATTAACTCAGTGACATTAGTATTCACACACCTGGTTTGTCCTTCAACTTTACCGGCACTGGATCCGTCCGCCTCCCTATTCAGTGCCCAGCAGTAGTTGACTAGACGTCGATGAGTAGTGTTTCAGCACCGGTACAGAGTAAAACCTGGTTTCGTTTTCCGAACGGTGCGCTAGACCAAGGAAACTACAGTTGCTGAGAGAGAGAGAGAGAGAGAGGTTATGCTACGGCTTCATGATCAAAATAAATCATATTCTGAAATCGCAAATGTAGTATGTAGAAGCCGTGCTGCTGGCCAAAGTGCCATACAGCGATTTAAAACAAACAGAACCCTTGTGAACAGCAAAAGATCAGGCCGATCATACAAAATGACGACTCGAGAAAGGAGGATAGTAGTGAAAACAGTCATGAAGAATCCGAAGATAAGTGCGTCAGAAATTAAAGTCCATGCAGATGAATATTATGGTAAATAAGTCACAAGTAGAACCATCAGAAGAATCCTTCATTGAGCAAAGTATAAAGCTAGGGGCCCCAGGAAAAACCCAACATTAGTAAGAAAAATAAAGTACCAAGATTACAGCTTGCCAATGAGTATGTAGGTAAAGACCGAGGATTTTTTTTTTTTTTTTTTTTTTTGCAATTTGCTTTACGTCGCACCGACACAGATAGGTCTTATGGCGACGATAAGATAGGAAAGGCCTAAGAATGGGAAGGATACGGCCGTGACCTTAATTAAGATACAGCCCAAACATTTGCCTGGTGTGAAAACGGGAAACCACGGAAAACCATCTTCAGGGCTGCCAACATTGGGGTTCGAACCCACTATCTCCCGGATGCAAGCTCACAGCTGCGCACCCCTAACCGCACGGCCAACTCGCCCCGTCGACTTTTATTCAGTGACGAAAGTAGATTTAATGTATTTCACAACGATGAATGACTGTTGGTCTGAAGAAAGCCTAATATTGAGCTAGACATCAAGAATATCCAGGCTACTGTGAAACATGGAAGAGGTGCTCTAATGGCATGGGGCAGCTTCAAGGGTAAGGGAAATAGTTTTCACTAATGGAATTTTGGACAGATTTGGTTACCTGAATGTACTGAAGGAAAATTTGAAGAAGAGCGTCGCCAAACTGGGCATTGGGAACAATTTATATTTCCAGCAAGATAATGACCCCAAACATATTGCGGAAATTGTCCGTCTCTATCTGCTCTATCATACACGACATGCCCTGAAACCCTCAGCCCAGTCCCCAGTCCAATCGAGGATTTGTGGAAGGAGCTGGGGGGAAAGAGTAAGGAAGCATGCCATTACCAGCAACCAAAGGTTAGAGGAACTGTTACTGCAAGAATGGAACGCAATTGGTTTTGAAATAACAAGAAAACAGGTAAATGCATGCCAAAACGGCTTACACAAGTCATCCATAATGAAGGAATTCATACCAAGTATTAAAAAACGATTTGGTGGAGGTGTTATTTCTAGAAACATCATACGGTTGTTCTTGTATGAATACTTACGTCCTACATAAAAACGATATTCCAATGAGTTCTACTTATTTTTGTTAGTAACGAGTCATTTTGCATTGACCTTTTGTACGTATATGACCGGGCGATTTGGCCGTGAGGTCAGGGGCACGCGGCTGTAAGCTTGCATCCGGGAGATAGTGGGTTCGAATACCACTGTCGGCATCCCTGAAGATGGTTTCCGTGGTTTCCCATTTTCACACCAAGCAAATGCTGGGGCTGTACCTTAACTAAGGCGACGACCGCTTCCTTCCAACTCCTAGGCCTTTCCTATCCCATCGTCGTCATAAAACCTAGCTGTGTCGGTGCGACATAAAACAACTAGCAAGAAAAAAATATATGCGTATATGTTTAAGTCGAGATGTTAATAAACAGATGTCCATTAATTAAATATATTCTCTTGTATAATTATATATTTTTTGCGTGTGGTTTTACGTCGCACCGACACAGATACAACAGGTCTTATGGCGACGATGGGATAGGAAAGGCCTAGAAGTTGGAAGGAAGCGACCGTAGCCTTAATTAAGGTACAGCCCCAGCATTTTCCTGGTGTGAAAATGGGAAACCACGGAAAACCATCTTCAGGGCTGCCGACAGTGGGATTCGAACCCACTATCTTCCGGAAGCAAGCTCACAGCAGCACGCCTCTAACCGCACAGCCAACTCGCCCGGTCTTGTATAATTAAATCTGATAAAATGTTGTTTTCATATAAACCCATCTATATGAATACGTATGTCGCGCACTGTACATGTATGGGCCAGATTTTTTGCACGCTGGTGTTCATGCATGCATAGCCCACATACATACATACATACATACATACATACATACATACATACATACGTAAATATATATATTTCATAATAGACTCTTATACCTTTCAGCATTCAGTCTGCAAGCCTCTGTGAATTTATTAAACGCTTCCACGATCCTGTGTTTCTAACTAAGTGTGTGGCCTCGTTCAGTTCAATACCTCTTATCTATAGGCCTAAATCATTAGAAACTCTCTCTAACTATCATCGTCCTGGTCCTCCTCCACTTCTCTTACCCTCCATGGCTGAGTCCATTATTCTCTAAGGTAACATTCCCGCCCATTCGCTTCACATGGCTCAACCACCGAAACGGTCTATGCGTACAGCTTCATCAATCGAGTTCATTCCTAACAGTCTTTATCTCCTCATTCTAAGTACCCTTCTGCCATCGTTCCCAGCTGTTTGTACCACCGACCATTCTCACTACTGTCACATCTGCTACTTCTGACTTATGAATAAGATATTCTAAGTCCACCCAGCTCTCACTCCCGTAAAGTAAAGTTGATCTGAAAATAGAATGGTGTAAAGACAGTTTCGTCCGGGAGCTGACCTCTTTCTTACAGAATACTGCGAGCTCTCTGCAATAGCTTTGCTGCATATTACCAGCCTCGAAGTATACACATCCTTGTTCGAGCTTTGTTTTCCCAACGTATCATTCAATTATCTTAGGTTTCTTACCTACTGACATCACTTTAGTCTTAGAACAACTCATTCTCATATTCTCTTTGGGTTACGTCTCAAACCTCACGACTTTCAAAACTCACGGGATAAAATTAGTTACAAATAGTATCAAAACTCACGACTACAAACCGGAAGCTAAAGTAAACATTCTAATGAGTCTCAAAATTCCCGACTCCGGACAGCAGGTGATTGCGATAACCGCAGGAGGGATGAGGTGCTCGGTGACTCACGTTTCCCTTACGACAGGCAGGGGATACTGTGGATGTCATTCTGCCACCCCAACCCACAGGGCAAAAATAATGGCTGGTGAATGAAAGAGACCGAGGTGTATTATAACTAATATTATTATTATTATTATTATTATTATTATTATTAAAATATTTTGTTGTTGTCTTAAAGCTAATATAATGCATTTTTTACCTTTCACATAAATGTATAATAATGACGTGGTGGCCTCCGGGGCGGTTTGGTGCAGGTCTTTAGAGGTGAAGCCGTATAGGTGACCTGCACGTCTGTGAGCATGAGGCCCCTCCTAAGATGAAGTCTAATGCCGAAAACAGCACGAAAACCCAATCCCCGAGCCATAGGAATTGACTAATGAAAGTTAAAATCTCTGACCCGACCGGAAACCGAACCCGGGACCCTCTGAATCCCATGAACCAAAGGCATAAATGATAACCATTTATGCATGCAGCCGGACGACATAAAATTAAAGTAGGTATATTGCCCGCTGCTCGTTAAAAGAAACTGTCAGTTGGTAATACTGGGGCTTAGTTCCATTATGCGGCCAGAAGTCAGCATTCACTTGAATGAGGAATTTTATTTAGAGATATTAAAGATCAAGACAATTAATTCACGCGTTTAGTTTAAACACTTGGAGATTAATTAGGAAAAAAGGCGTATTTCGATTTTTCGTAAGAGTTCATCTATCAATCAATCAATCAATCAATCAATCAATCAATCAATCAATCAATCAATCAATCAATCAATCAATCAATCAATCAATCAATCAATCAATCACTACTGATCTGCATTTAGGGCAGTATTCGCTTATTTCAATAGATTGTCTATCCGACACACTTAAACCAAAAAAAAAAATATTCATGACGCAACCGATTATTCTGTGCGATATAACTGAACTATTTGAAACTCATTCGATTATTTAAATTGATTATTCATTCGATTATCTAAATAATCGGATGGAAGTTATTCATTTATTAAAAGTATTCCATTATCCCATCACTAGTAGGGTGGACATTTATCCATTCAAAGAAGAGCTGACCCTGCTCGTGAGTTTCCTCTTCCTAGAATTCGTGAGTTTTGAGACGACACGACTCTTTGCACCTGTTTTCAAGTTCCAAGGTATTCGACTGCAGACTGCACAGTCTGTCATTAAGACCAAGTCGTCGGAATAGACTAAAGTGCTTACTACATTTCCACCTAACTGGATCCCTCCCTGACATTTTATACCTTTCAGTAGGTGATCCATGTAAACTATGAACAACAAAGGTGAATGATTACAGACTTGTCTAACCGCCTGTAAGTACCTTGTACCAAGAACTCATTCGATCATCAATTCTCAATGCACCATTCATGCATTTGATTACTTTTAATGTCCGACTCGTTGGCTGAACGGTCAGCGTACTGACCTTCGATTCAGAGGGTCCCGGGTTCGATTCCCGGCCGGGTCGGGGATTTTAACCTTAATTGGTTAATTCCAATGGCACGGGGGCTAGGTGTATGTGTTGTCTTCATCGTCATTTCATCCTCATTACGACGCGCAGGTCGCCTACGGGAGTCAAATAGAAAGACCTGCACCTGGCGAGCCGAACCCGTCCTGGGATATCCCGGCACTAAAAGCCATACGACATTTCATTTCATTGCTTTTAATAATGTCAGCCACAGACGCCCAAGTGAGTTTCGGTTTACTCGGTCTGCCATCTAGTAGGTCTAGGGTAAAACCGAACGTCGAAATTGACGAGCAGACAGCCAGGTGGCGTCAAATTGAAATGTCTGCACACGGTAGCTGAGGCCATACGATTATTATTATTATATATATCCTTAATACCATAGTCCCCCTGTACGGCGAGCATCTTTCCCCTCGTTCTCTAGATCTACGAGACATAAATACAACTGTCTATTCCTCTCGAAGCATTTTTAAATGACCAGGAGCATAATTAATGACATTCTTACATAATTGAATTTAAATTTGTAGTATTTTATTGCCTTCTACTAATCTACAATATTCACACCTAATATTCTAGCGCCTTTCGAAGAAGAAAATATACACCTTTTGATAACAATTCACTGAAATTGAATTTGATTCTTACAAAGAGCTGTCCAATGCTTCTCAAAAACGTGTATTCAGTGATTCACCTTTACTTTATGTGAAATGCAATAAAACAATTTCCATTGATTGACAAACACGATACAATTTTGTACTAGGGTACATTGGGTCAAAATTAAAGAACTGCAGCCAGGAAGTTCGCATCTGGGTCCATTTCTTTGCACATCCTTCATCATGTCTGGCATAGAGATATTGCATTAAGGTTGTCATTGCGTGTCCCTCTTCATTTGCTGTCGGGTTGATCATCATCAGCGTCTTCCTCAACAAGTGATATTAATTGGTTTTTACGTCCCACTAACTAGACGCCGAGGTGCCGGAATTTTCCCCGCAGGAGTTCTCTTACGTACCAGTAAGTCTACCGACACGAGGCTGACGTATTTGAGCTCCTTCAAATACCACCGGACTGAGCCAGGATCGAACCTGCCACGTTGCAGCCAGAAGGCCAGCGTCCGAGCTATTCGGCCCGACAAGTGATGTGAAGTAGCCTAGTGATTTGTGAAGCACAAGGACTCGAAGATTCATTTTGTTAATAGCCTGTGATTGTTGGAAACAATGACTGAAAGGTAGTTGGAAAGTGTATACATCCTTCTTAATGAGGAATTGGAATACATCGAGATTTCATGCAACTAACTTATGTTTGGAACGTGGCTTCAGTTTGGGTAAGGAATATGAGGCCATGACATTTCTTTGCGCTTTATCAAGAACTTTCCCGAGTGCGCTCGTCTCCAGTCACATCATGGTTGCGTACGGGCATCTTGAACGTCCTCAAACTTACTTGACATAGTACAATCCTTTAACCTACTCTGTCTTACCTCGTAAACCCCCAGTAAGTTGGCCATCCAGAGGTACTGTATCGAGAACGTCCAGTTCTGTTCTTATTTGAAGTAAGCTGAAGTATTTCTATTAAAGAATTTAAGAAAACCTATCGTGTGTAGTGTTAAAGGGTAGAAATTCACCCATTTAAAAGTTGTACTTGTTCGATTATAACTTGATACTTTTTAAATAAAAAGTATCATTGATCGTCTGCGAGGCAACTAGATCGACAAGTAGAGGAACGAATCAACCTGACAGTCAAGGTTCTGTTCCGTTGGAGCTGTTAATATCATCCCAAGAGTTCAGAAAGTGATTTCGTATTAATGGGAGACTAGCCAGGTTGTTTGCAGTTATTCATTCTCACCCACAAGTTATCCTTTTGTAACATTGGCTTTACGTCGCACCGACACGGATTGGTCTTATGGCGACAATGGGACAGGAACCGGGAAGGAAACGGCCGTGGCCTTAATTAAGGTACAGCCCCGGCATTTGCCTGGTGTGAAAATGGGAAACCTTTGTCATTACCGTATTATTAATCACCTTAATTTTAATAATTTCATCAATAAGAGATCCATATTTTACCAACATACTTACCAAAAATACGGACCTTATATCTATTGATCTAATATATAACTCTCTAATGAGCTCAGCATTTTATAGGAAATAATACAGTTCGATTTGAGATTATACTTTCTCAAATAATGAAAATAAGGAAGATAATTCCAATAAATTCCAATTTTTACAATTACGATTAAAGTGAGGAATAAGTAGTTTACCAATATTACGGTAATACGATGATTAGGTTTATTATAGAGTTTAATTAAATGGGGGGCGGCTTCTGACCTCAAGGGAGAACATATCCTATAAAAGCTGTTCCTATAACTAGAAACAAAATTACAACACCTGTAGATCAAGTGTGTATATAATTATATGAACCATAATATATACTCGCTCGGTACAAGTTATCCTAGTGGCGTATCAGGTCATGAATTTAATCTTTTTATGTTATGTTGTTTTGTTTAAAAACTGTGGATTAGATACGTCCGTTTTTCCTATTTGATCAATTGTCAGGTTACCTATTCTCAGAAAAACGTTTTTGGATGTGGGTGCGACAGGGTAGAATCTATAATATTTGGGCCAAAATTAATAAAATGCTCCCCTACAGCGGATTTATTCTGTTTTTTCAAATAATGGAAATGTCAAATAACTAGGCTTAACTTAATTATTTAGTGATCATATTAATCCCTTAAACTCAGCTCGGGACTCGTTTAAAAATTACAGATCGTTATAGGTAGAAATTGACCTGACAGTGCAGATATTACTAGTACACTGACGAAAATGTTCTCATGGTGTTTTGAGTATCTTAGAAATTGACCAGTAGGTCTGTAACATCTATTGTTAACAATACAGTGTTTTAAATCTTCATTTAAGTCATAACACACGATCTTTAATCTGGCCTTTATCAGTTGGTGTCTCTTGTTTTATTAAATAAAGCAAGAATTTATCGCCATTGTGAAGGGCTCTCATGACACTGAGGTTGCTCTTACAGGATTCAGTCAGATTTAACTGCTTTGATTAACTGGCGATTTCCTTCTTGATTAATTATATAATTAATTATATATTTCTCTTGGAGTCGAATGTAAGGGATGTGGATCTACCATCATCTTCACTGGGTACATGAGCATTCTTTTTTGTAAGCACTAAGAATAATTCGTTATTTTCAGCACTGCCCGTCAAAAAATGGAAGAACCCAGAAGATATGTTCGGATGCCAATGTAACTTCGTACATGTACACATGTAAATGTAAATGATCAGAGATGTAATTCTCTGTGAGAGGTAGAACGCCGATTAGATTGCATTAGTGTTGTTCATGTTCAGTGTTGTTACCAGGCCTGGTAGGGTATACTATAAGGGACGTGAGCAGCGTCAGATGTTGCTTTTACATGTAGGCTCTTTCTCTTTTCTACCTATGTGGTTTTCCCTGACCCTTAATACCACGCCTTAACACCACCTTGCCAACAAAAACCTTGCCTGGTAACGCGTCTAACTTGCAAACAGGCAGGTTCCCTGCTGTCTCTTTTCCTCTTAGAAATTAATAGCATGTCGGAGGCAATGTAGATTGTGTCGATTGCCACGCGGGGGGAGCGTGCTTCAGGGCCCCCCCCCCGAAGTAAAAAGTCAGATGTGAAATGATCACAGTGAAGGACATGGAGATACCGCGAACTCGTTATCAGCACTTGCCAGAGTTTGAATGGAGCTTCATTGTGGGTCTCCATTTGGCCGGCTGATCGAATCGTGCAATATCCAGATTTTGGGGAATTTGGATGTGACAGTGCCACGATGTTGGACTGCATGGGAACATGAGGGTAGGCATAGTCGTCGTCAGGGTTCCAGTCGATCACACCCGACCGCCACATGAGCACATGTGCACCGAGCACATCGTAACCGCTTCACATCTGCGCGTACCAACCGAGAAACAAGTAGTGGACTCCCTGCAACATCCTGTGTCATCCCGAACCATTGGTCGGAGACTAGCAGCAGCCGGACCAGGGAATTACAGTCCCGTGCGTAGGCTGCCGTTAACACTAAAACTCAAACGGAGTGGTGCCATGACCGAGAAGTATGGACTGATAACGAATGGCGCGCATTGTGTTCAGCGATGAGTCTCAGTTCTGCACTGCTGTGGATGACCATCGTCTGCGAGTATGGCGGCGACTCTGGGGAGAGGTCCAATTCTTCCAATGTTTTGAAGAGGCACAGCGGTGTTACTCCTGGCGTCATGGTGTGGGGAGCCATCGGATAGGATTTCAGGTCACGGCCGGTAGTGATTGAGAGAACTCTGACGGCACAACAGTACGTCACGGACGTTCTGCGTCCTCGTGCGACCTCTGATGCGACAGTATCGTGGTGCCATTTTTCAACATGACAATGTTCGTCACACACGACACGTGTCTCTATGAACTGTCTGCATGATGTTGAGGTACTCCCGTGGCTAGCAAGATCCCCAGATCTGTCCCCGATAGAATATGTGTGAGACCAGCTCGGACGTCAACTCCGTCCCACAGCCAATATCCAGGATATCAAGGACCATTTACAACAGTTGTGGACCGGCTTGCATCAGGAGAGGATACAACGAATTTATGGCACTATGATACCCTTCCTAACCGAATCAGTGCATGCATCCAGGCCAGAGGGTGTGCAACGTCATACAGTTAATTGGGCTCGTACTACCAACTTCTTTGCAGATTTGACGCGATTTTGCAGTAATTGAAATAACATAACATACCCTCTCGACACGCGAAGTTTCATTTCGTCCCTCCTCCCCTTCTGGGTGCTTCAATTTTTTTTGTCAGACAGTGTAGTTGGACCTTTTAATTTCTGAACCCTGCAATCATCTTTTAATTCTTATAGTACTTGCTTCATGTAGCCTTACACAGATACACTCCGAATTATAACGAATATTACATGAAGTTTTATATAAGGGGAATGAAAAAACATCATAATGCACAAAAGATATAAATATGCTTCACAACCAGAATGGCCAATATGCAGTCTGTCGTAGAGCTAAAACTCGAAACTAGTGCAAAATAATCAATACCAACTCCTGAATGATCACTCCACGACTTGCCGTCCGGAAAAGGAGGAGCTAAAATTTAAATCGAAGTTAACCAAAGACCGCCGATATTAATCCCCTATACTTAATCTCTAAGTATTTAAATCCCCTAAGCGCCTGCCCTTTTCAGCCCTCGCGTTCGGGGTTTTACGGTCCTGGGCCTGGGTGAGGCAAGGCCCACCATCGGAATTGGTTTATCGGATCAATGCAATAGTAACTTCTTTAATTTCATGTTAAAGCTTATGTGGAAGTCATTCTTCCTGGCGCCTTACGTTTCTTTAAGTGGTTACGAATAAAACGCCGTCTGTTTTTTTAAATCTAACTTATTTCAAGATGACCCATTTCCCATCATCTTCTAGCTGTCTTCCACCTTCTTCTGGTCGTCTTCAGTCTCCTTCTGGCCTCCTTCCGTCTTCTCCTGGTGATCTTCCGATTTCCTCTGGCCGTCCTCCATCTTATTCTGGTCGTCTTCAGTCTTCTTTCGGCCGTCTTCTATCATCTTCTGGCCGTCTTCCGTCTTCTTTTGTCCATTTTCCACATTCTTCTGGACGTCTTCTGTCTTCTCCTGGTCGTCTTCTTCCATTTCTTCTCGCCATGTTCCATATTCTTCTGGCCATCTTCTGTCGTCTCTTCGTCGGTTTCTTCTATCTTCTTCTGACCGTCTTTTGTCTCCTTTACCATCACCCGCTGGCTTTCCTCCATCTCCTTATAGTCTTCTACCAACATTCCTCACAAAACAACCATTAACACTGACTAGTTACACTCAGGATAGCTGTTCCAGTCGCTGACTCAGTCCACGGAAGCACACACACAAAGTACTCGGAAGGAGTACACACAGTTGCGTACGTGACGATACCCTGACTCCCGTGGGATACTGATGGCAGCCAACAGCTGTCCCAGTCCAACTACTCACTGGACACTGCGACCAACAACCACCGCTCCACGTTCAGACTCCGATGGGACAATAGCGACAGCCAACATCGCTGTCGCCCTCAGCCCAGCTACCGAACCCCAACACACCGAATCTAACTCCGGATCCACCAAGGAGTCCCACACTCTAACACTAATTCCCAGTCCAACACGCACTGACTATCCGCGGCTAGCCTCCTTTTTATAGCTCGGGTGATTTGTACCGGAATATTCGCGAGGTGGCTAGAGACGGAACGTTTTCGTTGCATCACCCAAAGACTCACGGGGAAACCAGCCGAAGAGAACACTACACAGAAAGGCCGGCCCCACCCTCCAGGCCGGCTGGGAACCCGCCGGTCTTGTGACTCACTCACCCCTTCCAGAAAGTAAAGAAAGCTTTTGCTAGTTGCTTTACGTCGCGCCGACACAGATAGGTCTTATGGCGACGATGGGACAGGGAAGGCCTAGGAGTGTGAAGGAAGCGGCCGTGGCCTTAATTAAGGTACAGCCCCAGCATTTGCCTGGTGTGAAAATGGGAAACCACGGAAAACCATTTTCAGGGCTGCCGACAGTGGGGTTCGAACCTACTATCTTCCGAATACTGGATACTGACCGCACTTAAGCGACTGCAGCTATCGAGCTCGGTAAGTAAAGAAAGTGCTGGCAGGTAACAATATATCGTACAGTCACGCTACAGATTCATAACTTAAAATTTCTGTTTCAATCATCTCACCAAAGCCTAGAAAACGTTTTATTTTAGTTCCACGGTGTAGGTCCCTCCGACATAGTAAGATTCTAGACTGCAAATACGCGTGCTTTGTTTAGTACAATGTTAATAACAGGTCCTTTGTAGCACTAACTTTGCAGTGGCTTGCTCTGTGGGGATTGTGTGCCAGCAGTAAGGAACTTAATCATCTAATGTCCAAGCGGGTGGATGGCCGCCAACAATGTCACGGAGCCACATCAAACACATGAGGGTTGTCCGTTGTTACTAGAACTCTCAGTTCATTAACGTATTCTAAAGTCCATTAATATAAATGCAAGCCATTCTTGTTGGGACATTCATTAATTATCCGGCTGTGCTGTTCTGTTCACATCTATTGAACGGATATGATGGTTTTCGGTACCTCAAAATGTTGTACTCAACGCAATGAATGACAATTTTCACTATTATATTTTAAGAAGGGAATGTTTTAAAAACATTCCAAATATAATAAGAAGTCAAGCGGATAAGCTGTGGGTTGTTGTTGCTTGAGTATAAATAATGTTATAAACTCATCAACAATCCAATCATGTTTACCGGGAATAATATTAGTTAGATTATTTATTTGAAAATATACTCTATATCTACGTGTTGCATTTAAAGAATGTTTGTACGGACAGCAGGGTGCGAAATCGAGAGAGGGTGGAGAAAGGGTTCCCCCGCCGACGATCTCATTTCAAAGGTTTCTTCCCACTAAAATTTGCCCAAAGAGGAGGGAATCTTACATTATAAAATAACGCAGAAAATAACTGCATATTTTCAAAACAACATCAGCGATAATGCACATAATACAGAAACAACAGAATGACTGCCAGACCTGAACTGAAGCAATAAAGCAACGTAGCGGTAGCAACTCCGCACATGCAGCCTATTGTTCATATTTCATTCTGGCAAGTCCATCTGAAACCTGGGAACACCTTTCCAGTATTTATCATTCTTGGAATAACAACAGACAAACAAAGAGATTTAAAATTTACATTATCTGGGAAGGGGGCAATTTACTTACAGGGGAATTATATAGGATAATTCCGGGAGAGTTGCCGCACTTTTTATGTCTTTTGTTATATCTCGGTATATTTACTTTAAAAATAGTTGCAAATTCATCGAGCATAATTTGAATACATGTACATTTGATCAGAGATGAACAAAATATTGGCAATTGAAAGTAAATGGGAGAAAGGAGTGTACAAAAAATTGTTGCATCTGCGGCGTCTCTCCCTGGATCCCGGTATAGATGCCGACTTTGCTCGGGAGAGATGCCGCGAGTAAAATAATTAATGACAAAATCAAATTTAAGCCAATTTCTTCAACTTTAATATAACCGAACACTAGAACGTACTACAAGACAATTATATCCACATAATATAATCATTCAATGGAAAAAATCTATCTGATAATTTACAACATTAAAATCATATTTTAATTTCGATTTACTATAAATGTGCATGTGCAATAGATTCTTCACTGTGTTATATAAAACCCCACGACACCTAACACCCTTGAAATGGCTCTGGCCTGCACAGCGACCGCTGCTCAGCCCGAATGCCAACTATCAGGGAGAGACGCCGCACCCTCCTGTTTTCATACCTCAAGGCTATCATGGCCCAAAATTAGCTTACTCTCAACTACAGTTATGTTTCTGACATCTACTGTACTAAAAACGTCTGATTTAAGCATTTGAAGCTAACTTAATATACAATAAATTAACACACTCAAAAACTTTGTCAGGAGGAAACATGTACTCGCCTCATGATATCGGCTATAATTGGCGTAATATACGAGCAAATTTCGCCACACTCGCAGACAGTAGTTCTTCCTTAGAAACTGAAAAACCACACATATTGCCATCTAGCTGTAACGATGGGAACCTTTAGCTACAGTGTATGCGGCATCTCTACCGGGGCGGCATCTGTCCCGGATTTACCTTACCCCATCCCCCGTCGGGTACTACCTGAAATAAACACTAATAGTTAAGCCCTATGACCCTTCACCCCCTCATTTTCTTCCTGATTTCGCACCCTGACGGATAGTAAATACACTGGCGGAAAAAATATCCAAACGCCATGAAATAAGGAATGTCGAATTTGTCGGGGTAACATATTTAATTAATTAACGGTACAAGACTACAGGTTTCTCCTGCTCCGCGCGAGAAAAGCATCGAAAAATGTGCCATGTTGGTCCATTAACATCCGGTGTAATCGCCTGACTGTTGAATGCAGGCATGCAAAAGTGCATGCATTGTGCCGTACAGGGGCCGGGAGTCAGCTTGTGGGATGGAGCTCCATGCCTGTTGCATTTGGTTGGTCAGTACAGGAATGGTTAATGCCAGTTGGGGATGATGCTGGAGTTGTTGTGCAATGATGTCCCATACGTGCTCGATTGGGGACAGATCGGGGATCGAGCAGGCCAAGGCAACATGTCGACACTTTGTAGAGCACGTTGGGATACAACAGCGGCATGGGGGTGTGCATTGTCCTGTTGGAAAACACCCCACGGAATGCTGTTCATGAATGGAGATCAAGTTATGGTTAAGAATTTTGTTCCTGTAGGCAAGCTTGCCCCCATATTTCATGGGCCATGTATTATTTTTAACTTTTTAACTCCTGTTACTCTTCTGGTTAGCAACCCAGCCAATGAGAGGATATTTAGGGTTCCCCTTTCTCAAGTCAAACCCACATAATCTATTGTTTTTCAGGATGGGCCACTAAGTTATGGCAGCAAGGAATAAGTTATATTTCTTTCGGTTGCAGTTCAGTAAACATATTGTTTTTTATTTTAATTACGTACTTAACCCTGTACATCTTCGCCTCTAGTAAGGTTTACCTTATTCCGACACCTGGCAGCCATTACCTTATCCCCCGCCTCCAACACCAAGCCTGCAGTCACCCACTCATCCTCTATGCAGCCTGCCTCCTCTGAAATCGAAGCGTAGAAAAATACACAGCTCTCACTCTCCACAAACTATCTCTGTCGCCGAGTAAATTACTGTTTCAGTGCCCTCTCTGACATCGTCAGCCGAGTCGTAACATCTGGCGAGAGATGCTGGCGTGGGGTAAGGGCCCACTCTGCTCTGGCCCAGTCTCCTTCATAACGGCGTGCTGGAGCACCATCATTTCCGGCGAGGGCTGAGGTACGGTAATCCAACCGCCTATCCATCTTAGAGCAGTATCTCCATATCTGGTCTGCGGCGACCATAATCATGGCTACCCCTCTCATGGTAGCGGGAGAGGTGTATCTGAGGGTACGTGCGGGGTCCAAAGGACGCCACCCTGGTATCAGCGGCGACGGCCGATCTTGCCGTCAAACTTGAACTTTATATCCCAGACTTCTACGACTTCAGGAAGACTTCAAGATTGGTAAGAACTTAAAATTTACTTCTAACGGAACTTTTTCAAGAAAATATCTGTAATTTTTTTGTTTTTCCCAACAAACAAATTTCAATTTTTCACCGTGAGGAGAGACTTTAAGGGGGGGGGGGTTCTGTACCGCGAGGGTACACCAGCCCCGTTCATTCGAATGAAGCGCCTTGAAGAACGCCATCTTTAACATAAACTTGCAACATCTTGTGCTAGAAGTCTGGACTTTTCTTCACAGATGTCTCTACCAAAAGAACGTATGTTATGCCCTCTAGTGTGAAGAGGAACAATTAAAATTCTAAAGTAATTGGTTATTTTAAGGTTTCCTAACTGAGTTGATTTGTATTTGTTTTTTGTGTATCACAGTTGTCAACACTTCGATCCCTTTCCGCCAACTTCAAAATTAACCAATAGGAAATTTTGTATGTGTATTTTTCAACCAATCAGCGTTTTCTTCTACATATTTAATTATCCAATAATAATTGCGGGTGTGTCGGGCCTTACTCTAGATCTCTCTCGAACCTTCCTCTCGGGTATAAAAGCTGGCAACTTTTCGAGCCACCTTGTCTTCTTGATGGTCCGGTTTACTGAGTGTGTGCTAACAGCGCAGGCGGGGGCGTCTCCCCTTCATCGAGCAGTCCAGCGCAGTAAGGTAATGGCAGGCATTTAATAACTAGGTGATAGCCTCTGAAAGCTAGCTCGAGGGGAAGGTTTCCTGTCTTTAAGTATGTAACTTTTAATTTCCAATCTTCAGTAATGTAAACTTCATCTTCAGATGTAAATCTCAAAACTAACCTAGAAACTTAGCCGAAATTCGGGAATAGAGAGTGTGACACACTTTCGACTTCCCTATCAACTTGTATTTGAGGTGACTATGTTTTTGTAACCGTTTTCTATCTGTAGACTTGTAACTTCAATTTTCACCATCTAGTCACCTCAGAAGAATAGGATTAGCCTCTGTAACTTCGGGCCAGAAGCCCAACATACATACATAATCATTAAAGACTGTTATGCGTTTCAGCGTTCAGTCTGCAAGCCTCTGTGAATTTACTAAACGTCGCCACAATCCTCTATTTGCAACCAGTGCTGTGGCCTCATTTAGTTCTATACCTCTTATCTTTAAATCGTTAGAAACTGAGTCTAACCGTCGTCGTCTTGGTCTCCCTCTACTTCTCTTAACCTCCATAAGTGTCCAATATACTCCTAGCAGTGGCGTGCGGTGGTTTTGAAAAGTGGGTATGCTGTCCAAGGTAGGACGTGCTAATTACCGGACGTAGGAAGTATAATTTAAAGAGCATCATTATATAAACGAATGTAACCAAGCTGTAACCATATAGACTTACGGGTACCTATGTGTAATCTCATGAAAATTGAAGAACTTCTAACCAGAGCGTACGGTATCATGTCAAATCCTTGGCTCTTCAGGAAACACAAAATAACTAGTGACATCACATCTATAGATTTAAAAAAAATCAATATAATTTTTAAAGCTGCAATTAACTTATTGAGATGTATAGAAATAGTTTATTTATGCGCAATGACATTGCATAATCCGTTTAAAAAATACGAAGACAAACGTGTCATTCTTGCATTTTTTTTATAAAAATTGTTATTTTATTCAGTTTCCTACATCAAAGTACAGTACATAGATTAGTAGAAATCACGTCTATTTCATGTATCACCCCTCACTATTCAGTTTAAAAAACTCTTTGATCTCTTATGTATGTATCAGAAAACTCTCTGTCATGTTACACTTTTCACCCTTCAGCATAGAAGCCAACTTGAAATACCTCTGACACTAATGCTACAGCATCATGCATATTGCATTGTACATACAGGCCTATCAAAAATTGATAGTAACTTATTTGCTACGTGTTTGTGAGACGTTCTTCTATTGTCCACTGTATGCTCTACTACTAACAAAACTGTGCATTAAGTCCCTCCACAAGATTTTTGGTTGCTTTGAGTCTACTTGAAGGTGAAATCTAGTCGTCTCTCTTGTTTTGTGAATGTTGTGATGACATTATCATAAAATGTGTCTGTGCTTTTGAGTTGGTGCAGAACTTCCTTTTCTATGGACAGAACTGCCAAGCCTGATAGCCGCTCTTGACTCTGTGTTGACCTCTGATAAGTCTTAATTCTCCTGAGGGCTGAATACGATCTTTCAACTGACGCTGTTGGTGCTTGGAACAGTTACTATAAGTACACCCAATTTGTACACTTCAGGCAGGGCTGTATCTAATTGTTTGCTTTTCAGAGAACACACTAACTGATGAGGGTGTTGACCATAAAATTCATTAAACGAATACAGCACGGTAAGTTCATTCTTCAATCGGATAAAATCAAACAAGTCTTTATAGGACAGTTTAAGACTTTCAAAAGCAGAATGAGGAAAAGTAGCTTTGTACGCTTCATATTTCAGAGGATCCAACAAGGAAGTAAACTGTAATTCGTTTAATGACCCAAATCGTTCGTCTAATTGTACAATAATGTTGTCAAAAATAGAGCGGTGAAGGAATTTCCTTGACATTATTAGATCTCCTTCCCGACATTGTCGTTTAGTTGGTAGAGAGTCTTCGACACCATGATAGACCAGAGACTCAGCCCAAATTACTTCGCACTTTTTCCTGAGGTTTAGTATCTCTCTTTTGATTTCCTGAACTTTTTGGGAGCAATATAGGACGTCTAAATGCTTGGATTGAAGGATATTGAAAAGGATATCAGTGAAGGTGAAAATGTTGCTAAAAATCAGTAACAAAAAGGAAGTTTCAGTGCTGGTTAGAAATTTCATGAAACCTTATGCCGCTACAACTGTTTCACTGTCCCAGTTTGAGCTTTCATCTAAAACATTCCGAAAGAATTCAAGGAATGAAGTGCGATGTTCTTTCACTGTGTGAACAAGACGAGATGAAAAATTCCACCGTGTTGAAGCATTTCCAGGCATCCTCTTTGCGGTAAATTCTTTCAGTTGATGAGATCGTTTAGAGGACTTGTGAAAAAATGATCCTAATTCCGTTAAGGTCTGAAAAAATATTCTACATTCCTTGATACAGGAAAATGACTGTGACAAAAACAGATTAAGCTTGCTTGTGAATAAATAAATATGTATAAATATGGCCTCCGGAAATAATTCTTGTACTTGTGTGGCCGGCCATCACAGCTGCTCCGTCGAACGTTTGTGCAACCAACATGTAGTTTAAGTCAAACTCAGTAACAATGTTTTTCACATGTACAAACAAACCACTGGCTGTTCGATCTGCGCTGACATCAGTGAGAGAAATGAACCTTTCGTGAACTTAACCACTTTCAGAATCAACGTATCTCAGAGTGGTTGATAGTTGAGACAAATTCATAATGTCTGAAGTCTCGTCAAGAAGAAGGGCAACGAAAATAGCGTGTTTTATTTCTGATTTCACTTTTCCAAAACTACATCACTGACTGCCCTTATTAAGTCATTTTGTATCCTGTTTGAATTCCCGCGGAACACGGTCAATGTTTCTAGGTGTGTACTTAACGTCGCATCGTAAGTGGCGAGTAAGTTCAATGCACCCAAATAAGCACCCCTGTTCAAAGAATCTTCACCCTCAGAATGTCCACGGAATGGTGATTCGTGAGTAGCTAAAAAACACACAACATCAATCAATCGCTTGAGCACCTTCCTGTTTTTCCGAACGGTCTCATTATATTGCACAGTGCTTGCACGCGATTGAGCATCAAGCTGAACATCAATTCTAGATTTTCCAAACGTAATAGTGCAGAAATGTGTGACTGCGATTTTTCATGCTTTTGAATGGCATTGTGCAAGTTACTCAGATTATCATAACCAGTGTCAGACCAAACAGTCCGGTCTCTTGCAAAGAGTAAACATGGCCAGCAAACAGTTTATTAAATTTGGAACTTCCAGCAATCCATTCTATTTTACTGTACTGTGAAGTTTGGAAATGACCAAGATACTCTTGACTTTTGTTTTTATGCGTCCCGTTAATGTTGGGCATATCTGGAGAAGATTTTCCAGATTGAACAATTTCTAGTTTCTCACATGGCAAATATTACGATAGTTGAAACTAATAAGAAATTACCGTACCGTATATTTCACTAATACTTCTACGTAAATACACAATTATGCACTCACGACACAGCACTGTCCACGTTTCATGTTATTATTATGAAAATTATTAGGAACGTACGCCCCTACAAACATGCCACATGGTCCACAGCAACGCTGCTACCTACTATATACAGTGGTGGGCAAGTTTTTCTCACACTGTTACATTTAAGAAAAAATAATTTTCAATTCTAAAATGAACTGGGTATTCGTACTTTTAAAACGTTCTTCACTGCTGTCAGTTATCACTCGCAAGAGCTGTTTCAGCAATAGGCCAAATTACAATAAATAAACGTATCATAAACCAGCACAAAGTTGCTTCACACTGCTACACTATGCGATCAAGCCGGGCAGCGTTGAGTCTTCGGCTTACCAAGCTCGCTTACTGGCGCGGTTACTACGCATGCGTCACTTTGAACTCAACGCTGGGCGAGCCAAGCGGTAGGTGTGTCGCGTACCCTCGCTAATGCAGAAATTCGTACTGCAGAATAACCTTCCTGCATACTGCAGAAAACCATACTGCAGCAAATGCTCTTAGTAAAAAAAAAATAGTATTGCCAACTGACAAGATAAAATTATTTGTTGCACTTACAGTTGCATTATTGCTTACTTTGCTTCTTAAGTCCAGCGGGTAAGCCCGGCTTAGCCTGCATACCCACAATGCACGCCACTGACTCCTAGGTAACATATCCTCATCAATTCGCCTCACATGACCCCACCACCGAAGCCGGTTTATGCGTACAGCTTCATCCATCGAGTTCATTCCTAAATTAGCCTTTATCTCCTCATTCCGAGAACCCTCCTGCCATTGTCCCCACCGGTTTGTACCAGCAATCATTCTCGCTACATTCATGGCCGTTACTTCTAACTTATGAATAAGATATCCTGAGCCCACCCAGCTTTCGCTCTCGTAAAGCAAAGTTGGTCTGAAAACAGACCGATATAAAGATAGTTTTGTCTGGGAGTTGACGTCATTCTTACAGAATACTGCTGATCGCAACTGCGAGCTCACTGCATTAGCTTTACTACACCTTGATTCAATCTCCCTTATAATATTACCATCCTGGGAGAAAACACAACCTAAATACTTGAAATTATTGACCTGTTCTAGCTTTGTATCACCAATCTGACATTCAATTCTGTTGAATTTCTTACCTACTGGCATCACTTTAGTCTTCGAAAGGCTAATTTTCATGCCATACTCATTGCACCTATTTTCAAGTTCCAAGATATTAGACTGCAGGCTTTCAGCACAATCTGCCATTAAGAGCAAGTCGTCAGCATAGGCCAGACTGCTTACTACATTTCCACCTAACTGAATCACTCCCTGCCATTTTATACCTTTCAGCAGATGATCCATGTAAACTACGAACAGCAAAGGTGAAAGATTACAGCCTTGTCTAACTCCTGTAAGTACCCAGAACAAAGAAATACCGATCTCGATAGCTGCAGTCGCTTAAGTGCCGCCAGTATCCGGTAATCGGGAGATAATGGGTTCGAGCCCCACTGTCGGCAGCCCTGAAGATGTCTTCCGTGGTTTCCCATTTTCACACCAGGAAAATGCCGGGACTGTACCTTAATTAAGGCCACGGCCGCTTCCTTCCAATTCCTAAGCCTTTCCTATCCCATCGTCGCCGCAAGACATATCTGTGTCGGTGCGTCGTAAAGCAAATAGCAAAAAAAAAAAAACAACAACAAAGAACTCATTCTACCATCAATTCTCACTGGAGCCCAATAGTCAACATAAATGCCTTTGATTAATTTTAATAATCTACCTGTAATTCCACAGTCCTCCAGAGTGGCGAACATCTTTTCCCTCGGTACCCTGTCATATGCTTTCTCTAGATCTACGAAACATAAACACAACTGTCTATTCCTCTCGTAGCATTTTTCAATTACCTGGCGCATACTGAAAATCCGATCCTGACAGCCATTCTGTGGTCTGAAACCACACTGGTTTTCATCCAACTTCCTCTCAACGACTAATCGCACCCTCAGTTCCAAAATGCCAGTGAATAATTTGCCTGGGATACTAATCAATGAGATAGCTCGATAGTTGTTGCAATCCTTCCTGTTCTCTTGTTTATAGATAGGTACAATTACTGCTTTTGTCCAATCTGAAGGTACCTTACCAACATTCCATGCTAATCTTACTACTCTATCAAGCCATTTCATCCCTACCTTCCCACTATACTTCACCATTTGAGGTCTAATTTCATCTATTCCTGCTGCTTTATGACAATAGAGTTTATTTACCATCCTTTCCACTTCCTCAAGCGTAATTTCACCATCATAATTTTCCTCCTCTCCATGAGCTTGGCTGTTCGCAACACCACCGGGAAGATCTCCTTTTACGTTGAGAAGATGTTCAAAATATTCCCTCCACCTCTCCAGAGATTTCTTGGGATCTATTATGAGTTCACCTGAATTACTCAAAACACTGTTCATTTCCTTTTTCCCTCCCTTCCTAAGATTCTTTATTACTGTCCAAAAAGGTTTCCCTGCTGCTTGAACTAGCCTTTCCAGGTTATTACCAAAATCTTCCCACGACTTCTTTTTGGATTCAACAACTATTTGTTTCGCTCTGTCTGCCTCGGCTCTTGTTTGGAGCCATTTCTGATTATCCTTCTTTTTACGTTTACAAGCTGTTCTCACTTTATCATTCCACCAAGATGTTCGCCTTTTCCCATCTTTACACACAGTTGTTCCTAAGCACTCCCTTGCTGTTTTTACTACAGCATCCCTGTATGCCAGCCATTCACTTTCTATATCCTGAACCTGCCTACTATCTACTGTTCGAAACTTCTCACTGATCATATCCATGTACTTCTGTCTAATTTCCTTGTCCTGGAGATTTTCTACCCTTATTCGTTTGCAGACGGATTTCACTTTCTCTACCCTAGGCCTAGAGATACTTAGTTCACTACAGATCAGATAGTGGTCTGTATCATCGAAAAATCCCCGGAAAACTCGTACATTCCTAACAAATTTCCTGAATTCGAAATCGGTTATGATATAGTCTATTATGGATCTGGTGCCCCTAGCCTCCCATGTGTAGCGGCGAATAGCCTTATGCTTGAGGAATGTATTCGTAACTGCTTGACCCATACTAGCACAGAAGTCCAGCAAACGCTTCCCATTCCCATTAGCTTCCATATCTTCCCCACATTTACCAATCACCCTTTTGTATCCTTCAGTTCTGTTTCCAACTCTCGCATTGAAATCGCCCATTAGCACTATTCTATCCTTGCTGTTGACCCTGACCACGAAGTCACTCAATGCTTCATAAAACTTGTCAACTTCATCCTCATCTGCAACCTCACATGGTGAATACACGGAGACAATTCTAGTCCTAATTCCTCCAACTGCCAAATCTACCCACATAATTCGCTCATTTACGTGCCTAACAGAAACTAAGTTGCGTGCAATGGTATTCCTGATAAACAGCCCTACCAGAAGCCAAAATAGGGTTTTAATCTTGGGTGCAAATTTCAAGGAGAGTAAGTTTCTACCTCCACATCATTTTGATTTTTGGGCCAGTAACTTTAACCTGTGGTTTTTCTTCCCGCCAAAGCCTCGTAGAATGAGTAATGGATACTCCTGTAAAAATTCTTTATATTAAGTGGTTAGACTGTTGAGGGTTTAAGAGAGTGAATTATTTTTTGAATTGTAAAATGTAGGAGGTGCTTTGAGAGGCCTGGAAGTGTAAATTTTAGTGAGGAAATATGCTCTGGTTGTTGAAGGTTGCCGTGAGAAGGCAGTAAAGGTATAAGCTTTGGAGCGTAGTCTCCTAGATATTCATAGAGCATAGACGCTCTTTCTATTTTTTGTAGAAGTGTTATAAGAACTCTGTAAAGGGAAGTGGGATAACTGTCTCCTTGACTCTTGAGTGTAAGGAGCAATGGTGCTCTAGTAACATTTGTAAAATCGGGAGCTTCAAGCTCAGAGTATTAATTGACAAATTCTGTTGATTTTCTGATTTCTCCTACTTTGTATTTAAACTACTGTACCTGAAATCGTGTTCCGTCGCTGAGCGACTTCTTTTGTCAGTATTTTGCATTTAAGAAAAAAGAGGAGAAAAGAAATATAACTTTAATTTTAAAGCTTTTAATTAATTTTTTTATTATAGTAGATAGAGTCATTCATGCCCGCACCTTCTTTAACCTCCGTCCACCCCAAAAACACGGTAACATCAATAATAATGATGATGGTGATGATGTAGCGTGGAGGTTATGTGAACGAATCCGATCCACTAAATGTCTCTGTAATATTTGTTCCAAATGGAAGATAATAATTGCTTTCACTCAAATAAAGTGTAAAATCTGCGGTAAATTAAGAAATACCGTCGTTACTAGAGAAATATCTGGAGAAATATGCATACATACTTACGGACTGTAGACAGGACTCCCTTATGCTGCATTCCGCTGCTCGTGCCGTCTTTTGTTTCTTTCTTGAGGTCCAGGGCTAGCCCCAACGAATGGGAGTGCTATGTCTGTGAATTCTCATTATCTTTGTCCATACGTCTAGCATCATGAAGAAAACGACACCAATTAATTCAAACAACTTCAGTGAGCAAAGACATCACACACGAAAGTGTTAGACAAACAAAACACACCGGGCGAGTTGGCCGAACGGTTAGGGGCGCGCAGCTGTGAGCTCGCATGCGGGAGATAGTGGGTTCGAACCCCATTGTCGGCAGCCCTGAAGAAAGTTTTCCGTGGTTTCCCATTTTCACACCAGGCAAATGTTGGAGCTGTACCTTAATTAAGGCCACGGCGCCGCTTCTTTCCCATTCCTAGGCCTTTCCTGTCCCATCGTCGCCATAAGACCTATCTGTGTCGGTGCGACGTAAAGCAAAATAGCAAAAAGAAACACATACGGAAGCGCTGCTATGTAGCGGAAAAAATACTGTAGTTGTAAGGTAGTAAAGTATTTTTCCGTACTATTCTCTACAAGTGAAGTATTTCGTTCTTTTTCTTAATTTACCGCAGATTTTACATTTTCTTTGAGTAAAAGCAATTATTGTCTTCCATTTGGGACAAATATTACAGTGAAATTTCGTAGATCCAATTCGTCCACGTAACCTCGTGTGGCTATAGCTGGCCTGGTGCAGCCCTTGTAAGGCAGATCTTCCAATAAGTGTGGGCGGCATCTGCCGTGTATGGGAACTGCGAGTTTTGTAGTGGAGGGTAGTGTTGTGAATGGTGTGTGAGTTGCAGGGATGCTGCCGACAGCTATCTCCCGAATGCAAGCTGATAGCTACGCGACTCAAACCGCCCGGCCACTTGCTCGGCCAGCCATGGAGCCGGACACAACACAACTCAGGTGAGACTGGTACAAGAGGCAGCACACCCAGTCCAGAAAGCCAAGCAATAAGCCAAGCAATACAGCTGATTATGTCTTCACTCTGACCAAGTGAGCCATCACGTCAATTCCTACAATGGGGTGTACTGTATGTGCCACAGATGGCATGGTATAGTCACGTTAGAGTCAGGTTATAGGGCCAAATCCTGACGTATTCGTATAGAAATAATATTATTATTACCGAGCAAGTTGGCCGTGCGGTTAGGGGAGCGCAGCTGTGAACTCGCATCCGGGAGATAGTGGGTTCTAACCCCCATGTCGGCAGCATGAAGATGGTTTTCCGTGGTTTCCCATTTTCACACCAGGCAAATTCTGAGACTGTACCTTAATTAAGGCCACGGTCGCTTCCTTCCTATTCCTAGGCCTTTCGTCTCCCATCGTCGCCATAAGACCTATTTGTGTCGGTGCGACGTAAAGCAAATAGCAATATATATATTATTTTCATCCTACTAAATACTTTCAAAATTTTCGAAGACGTTGAGGTGTCGGAAATGTCCCTCAAGGGTTATTTTATGTGCCAATATATCTAATGATACGAAACTGAAGTATTTCAGCACCTTCAATTACCACCAAACTGAAGCGGGATCCAATTCGCAACCTTGGTCTCAGAAACGAACCATCACTCTACCACATTGCTCGACTCGTGGCGCAACCAAGTAGCGGTTAACAAATAATAAAATGTGAGAGACACATGTTGTAAGATGTAAAGGAACGTTGAGGAAAGCCTCTCTGGGGCAAAATTCTGACAATTCGGAAAACCAACAGTAGTCGAAGGAAAGTTAAGCCGGCGACTGACTGGAGCCTAGCACTGCAATGGTGTCCCGATATAAACAAAGCACCTCCTCACTTAACGCAGTGCTGCAGGTAGACAGCCCGCTACAAGACTGTTGTGATTGAAATGGGCGCAGTGGTGGATGTATAGCAGGCATGTCAAGGTCAAAATCAAATCAAATCAAAATCTCTTTATTTGCAAATGAGGTGTCTACCTCGGTGGCAAATGGTACACTAAAATACATTATTGTCAAGCACTAAATTTTAAATTAACAGGAGACGAAGAAAATTTTCCTAGAATACAATATTATACAATTTACGCTAATAATTTTTTCTATTAAACACACACATCATCCTTAATAAATTTATATTGTTTACAAAATTCTACTTATAATATCTTACAAACATAGTCAACTCATATACAGTACGGTATGTGAAATTACTTCTAATAATACTATACAACTGGTATAAGATTAAAATTAACATTGAATTTATTTACATATTTATATTTTACCCATTTTGGAACCTAAGTAGCATAACGACCTGCTGCGTCTTAACCAGAGCCCCTTTTGCCACCACTTTTCAGAGTTCCTGAAGGGCCTTCACAGCTACCGTAGCGGTCCCAGGGCCCTCGAAGTCCCCACTGTACTTCACCCCTACAGGCAGTCCCCTACTTGGGCTGTCCAAACTCCTTAGACCAGGGGATGGAATTAATTTAATCACACACATTTATTATTTACAATATCCTGCACTGGTCGAATGCCCTCTAACATTTAATTTATTATCTCTGTTGTTGTTTATTCTCTTCTTGAATATCTGTACAGATTTTGGAAAAGGATCAAACACTACCCCTGGTAAACTGTTCCACTCCTTCACGCCCTTCCCAATGAAAGAAAATTTACCCCAATCGCTTCTGCTAAAATTCCTTCTAATTTTGTACTTGTGGTCAGTTCTACCAATATAATTATTTTCCAACCGAAGCCTCTCACGGATATCTCCCCATGCTTCTTCTCCTGTATAGGCTCTATATAATCCTATAAGTCTACTTTTCTCCCTTCTCTTACTTAAGGTTTCCCACCCAAGTTCCTTTAACATTTCTGATACACTACTCTTTCTCCTGAAATCCCCTGTTACAAACCTTGCTGCTTTCCTCTGCACACCATCTAGTTCTTTTATTAGGTATTCTTGGTGAGGATCCCAAACACTGTTTGCATATTCCAATAATGGACGAACCATACTTAAGTAACATTTTTCTTTTAATTCTTTGTTGCATCCTTTAAGTAGCCTCATTATGACATGTAACGATCTGTATGCTTTCCCAACAACGTCATCAACATGACCCTTCCAGTGCAAATTACTTTCAAATCTCACACCTAAGTATTTGCACTTGCCATCTTTTGGGATAACTACCTCATCCAAAGTATATTCAAATTCAGTTTTAAAGCTCCTGTTTGTAAAAGTTGTAACAGTTGATTTGGCTCCATTAATCTTCATATTATTTTCTTCAACCCATTCCTGGATACTGTCAAGGTCCCTTTGTAATTCTGAACAATCCTCAATATTATTTATTTCCCTATAAACAATTATGTCATCTGCATACAATCTTATTTTCGATGTTATATTGTTCCCTAAGTCATTTGCGTATATTAAGAAAAGTAACGGACCGATTATACTACCCTGTGCAATTCCCTTCCAGACTTTCTCTTCCTGTGATATATTATTTCCTACTTTGACTTTCTGAACCCTTGAATTTAGAAATGTTCTTATCCAACGTATAACCCTTACGTCCAATCCTATTCCCTCCAATGTCTTTAATAATATTCCATGTTCCACTCTATCAAAGGCTTTGGAAAGATCTATGGCTATGCAATCTAACTGGCCTCCTGAATCTAACTGATCTGATATGATATGTCCTGCTGAAATCCCACCAGTTGTGCCTCGCAAGAAAATTTCTTTCTAAATCCATACTGGCTCCTCATGAACCAATTTTTATCATCACATATCCCTCTGATGTACTTTGCTATTAAACTCTCCAGTATTTTACAAACTATACTGGTCAGGCTGATTGGTCTGTAGTTCTCTGGTTTCCTTTTATCACCCTTTCCTTTATAAATTGGTATTATTATAGATTCCTTCCATTCCTTTGGTATCACACTATTATTTATGACATAGTCAAAGAGAAATTTTAAATAAGGCACTATATACCACCCCATTGTCTTTAATACCTCCCCAGTAATTTGATCACTTCCTGCTGCTTTTTCTTGCTGAAGCTGTTGGATTTCTCTGAAAATATCTTCATTTGTGAATGAGAAGCTTCTTGTTTCCCTCTGTGTCTGTCCCTCTCTATCTTCTGTTACGGTTTCCAAGTCCTGACAATCTTCTACTGAATCTCGGAATTCCCTACTAAAGAGGTTTGCTTTCTCAGTATCTGTTAAATAGTGTTCACCCCCTTCTCCCACCATTGTAGGAATTTGGATTCCTTTTCCTTTTTGATTCCTAATATATGAATACAGCTTTTTCCATTTCCCTTTGTGGTCATTACCCTCTTGAAGAATGCCATTCATATAATTCTCTTTTGCTTCCTTTTTCACTCTATTCAGTTCCCTCATTAGTTGTTTTCTAGTTTCTCTATTCTCCCTACCTTCTTTGATTTTCCTGTTTACTATTCTACATTTTCTTTTTAATTTTCTTATTTCCCTTGTGTAATAAACAGGGTCTGAGGTCATTTTACCCTTCTTAACAGGTACAAATCTCTTCTCTCCTTCCCAAATTATTCCTTTAAATTTAGCCCAAAGTGTATCCACATTATTCCCTTCACTTATCCAACAACTGAATTGTGATTTAAGGTAAGTCCCAAATTCATCAACTTTAGTTTTTCTGTATAATTTCTTGTCTTTTGTGACCCTCTTATTAAGCATTTTTGGTACGAATCCTACATCCATTATTACAGCCTTATGGTCACCTATTCCTTCAATTACCTCAGTTTTATCAACAATTTCCCATGGTTTAACCAAGAATACATCTAGCAAGTTATTGAGACGAGTTGGTTCTTGTACTACTTGTGTAAATCCTCCCTCCCAAATTAACTTATTTGCCAGTTTCTGTTCATGGGCTTCACTTGCAGCTCCATTCCATTCAACTTCAGGCAAGTTTAGATCTCCCCCAATTATTACCGTATCATTATTGTTTTTATGAGTATAATCTATTATTTTCTCAAATATTTCCATATCTCTTTCCTCTCTTCCAGGCCTATATGTTCCTATAATTCCCACCTCCTTCATATTACCACAAACTAATTTTATCCCTAATATTTCATCCCTTTCATCAGTAAACCATTCATGCGAACAATAAGTTTCCTTCACCAGAATAAATACCCCTCCTCCTTTTTTATCTCCTCGGTCTCTACGATAGACTGTATACCCTTCTGGAAATACTTCTGTATTACCCACCCCTTCTCTCAACCACGATTCCACTCCTATCACCACATCCGTCTCATAAGATTCCATCAATGTACCGAATTTTAATTGTTTATTTACTACACTCTGACAGTTTACCAAGAGCAATCTCAGACCTCCTTCCTCCCTAAAACTTGACTTTTGCAATTGGGTAACGTTTGACTCATGAGTTGAGAACTTCCCTGGAACCCAGATCCTTGTACATAGATCTTGATTTAAGGGTCTGGGTTTTCTGGCAAGTTTCCCTGTATGTGCCAGTTTAGTGGTATGGGTTTTCTTAAGTACCGATTAGTTTGCAAATCTCTGTTGATAATTGTAGCAATTTGTCTACAGAGAGTTGCTTTTCCATTACCATTTAGATGTAACCCATGTCTAGTGAACATTTGCCTGCCAAGACCTAAAGTATCTACTACATAGACATTTCTAAAACTCTTACATAATCTCTTGATTTTTATATTTACATCATGTACAGCTTTGTTCACACATGAGTCCTCTAAAAAGGTCATACCTGGGTGGCACATTTACTACAATTACTTTTGAGTCAGGTAGTTTGGAAATCTTACCTCTGAGAGTCGTAATTAGTTCCTCACCTTCATTTGCAGCAATGTCATTTGTACCACTCACAATCACCACATAATTGTCCTTCTCTGACACAGGGTCACAACTTGAAAGGACGTCTTCAGTTTTGGCACCAGGTTTTATTAGTCCTAAAACCTCAGTCTCTGGATTCTGCAGCTCATCCTTGATGCCTTCTGCCATACCCCGCCCTTGACTGTCTGCGTAGAGATGAATCTTTGGCGATCTGGACTTTCGGTTGGTTTTCTTACCTCCATTGGATTTAAAATTATTTGGAAAACTTGGTGTGTCTTCTTCTGGAACTTGCTGCAATAACTGAAATCTATTTTGGCACTGCAAAGAGTTTTTCCCCGGTTTTAAGTTGTACGTAGTTTCTCCCATATGTTTAACATTAGGCCTAAAATGGCTACGTGTCACTTCCGTCCACGGCGATCTTTCTTCTCCAATGTCTTCTTTATCTTCCAGTTTCTTTATTCTGTCCTTTAAGCATTCATTTTCATGTTTCAGGGCGCATAAGTCCTCTTGTAGCACTCCTAAAATCTTAATTATAGTTTCGTAAGTCTCTCTTTCTTGTTGTTCTGCCTCACTATCAGTTTGTTTACACTCGGGACACAGCCACTCACTTTCTTCAATATCAGTCCTATTTACAATATTTGCACAACGAAAATGGTACCATTCATCACACTTACGACACAGAATCCCATTTTTAACTACTCTTCTGCATTTGCCACATTTTTCACTGCATCTTACACCATTATCTACTACGGATATCACAGACTCACACACAGTAGTCGCCATCTTGGTCACGATCTGACTGACGGGTTTGAGTGCACGTAAATCCGCTGCTATGAGCGCTAGCCCAGGACGTTATCAGTAGACCTGGGATTTTAGGCTCTAAAAAAATTAGTTTTAGGCGCCTAAAATAGGCTTTTAAAACAAGTAAATAGGCTTTTAAAAGAGGAAATAGGCACTTAAAATATGTTTTAAAAATGTGTGGATAGGCAGGAAATAGAGTTTAAAATATTACAATCTACAGTTGAACTGTAACGTGATACTTTTTTACTTTAACAAACGTGGTATCCCTATTCTTAACCGAAATAACTGCAAAATTAAGACATAATAAAAAAAGACATTTATCAAAAACAATATAAAAAGTAATGTGACAAAAAAAGTTGTGGATTATATGATATACCATTATCAGTACTGATCTAAAACCTTAATACTAAAATCACTGTACACAATTACAGCACTGTACGCATCCAATAAGGTGTAAACGCGAATGGAGTATGTGTTTATTATTTGTGAGGAACATTCCTACAGTACTTTCATTCGTAGTTTGCTTTATAGTATATAACAATAATCTTCTCCAAATTTTCCACAGTCAGGCTGTGTCTTTTGTCTGTTAAAATCATTTTGAAAGCAGAAAAAGAGCGCTCCACACTCACACATGTTAGAGGGGCATAGGAAAATTTACCTACATTTTTCAATTCAATTTCATTTGGTAAGTCTACCTTTTCCCCATCTATTACCTGATGTACCCTTTTCAGCACTGGATAACCTGAGTTCTTCTGCAGTACACTAGACCACTTGTCTCTTATTGTGTCCCCTACCTTGCCCCTAGCACTTTGTATGTTATTCTCAGCTTCCTCAATTACAGAAAATTGCTGTTTGAGACTGTTTCCTTTTTCCTCCATTTTTGCAATGGTGACTGGATGAAATGAAAAAAATGCCTGAATATACGCAATGTCTCTCTGAACAGTGGAACAATCATTTAACAGCTCTTTGACAGACGACACACATGCAGAGTTGTCCGTTAAAGGCAAATTGTCTATCACAGTCATGATTTCCTCAAGATGTTCTGCATAATACAGGGCAGCTTCCATCCAGGAACCCCAACGGGCGATGATTGGCTGTGGTGGAAGGGGAATAGAGGGGAGTTTCTCTTGAAAGATGGCTATTCTTGATGTAGCCTTACAGAACACTTTCTTCAATGTTGAAATGAGAGTATTTACTGCAGGAAACTTGGCACTAATTGTTTCTGCGAGTCTATGCAAGGCATGGGCCATGCAAGTAACATGAATTAAAGAAGGATAGAAAGTTTTGAGGAGAGGTGCTGTGGCAATCATGTAGGAAGTAGCATCGGAGACAAGGAGAAGGACTTTAAAATCATCATCACTCCCAGGATACAACAATTGCAACCCCTTGTTGATGAAGTATGCAATGCTTTGACTATTGACTTTCTCAAGCTGTTTAGAGCAAAGAAGGTGAGCGGTAGATGCCTGATTGGGTTCCAGTTTTCCTACTATAAGGTTAGCAATATACCTGCCCACAGAGTCGGTGGTTTCGTCCACACACAACCATATGTAAGACTCCCCAATATCCTCCCTGATTTACAAAATGACCTCATTGTAACAAATATCTAAGTAGTTTTTCTTTAATGTAGATGCTGATGGGATGTGTTGCTTGGTGTATTTCTGTAAAAAATCTCTGAAAACCGGATTATGCACAGCATTCCAGGGGATATTTGCTGCAACTAAGGGCTCTACGCATATCAGCATAGAAACCATTATGGGTTGTACGAGATATAGTTTGTGTTAGCAGAGTCCATGGCTGCTTTCGCTTTGTGACTGGCAGTATCTGCATGCTGCTGAAGGTGGCATTTTTTCTCATGTGAAATCTAAAACACAATAAAGTGATGTCAATTAGAGACTAAGATGAGGAATAGAAAAGGTGAGCTATTGAATAAAATTTGTAATTTTGAACTATTTAAATTAAGCCATTATTACTTTAAAGTCCCCGAAGGGCCTTGGCTTTCAATAACGGTTGCTGCCCAGCTCATGGCCTGCAGATATTGGGTGGCGTGTGGTCAGCACGATACATCCCTCAGCCGTATTGCCTTGCCTCCGCAACCCCTGCCTACCGTAGCTTCTCAATTGTCCTCACGATGCTGAGTCAACACCGTTCCAGACCTCGTAGATTTCTAAATTACTGCCCGTACTAGAAATCGAACCCAGGTCGTCTGGACTAGGTCTCTACAATTAATTAGAGGAGCCAATATTATTAGTATAGAATTTCGCACAATGTGCATGGAGTAGTCAATTTTCACAGAACTTTCTTAGAGAGGAGCCGCGTCGATTACACCACAGTACGTGATATCTGTCACATGGCCGACCGCATAGTTCACACAGACACTGTATATCCGGAACGTGGAACTTCTTCATGCTGCACACTCTATGGTGAAACCCATGTACTGCAAGGCGGGTAACTATATGTCGAAGCTCGTAGTTCGAGTCCATCCAGTCAGTTGACATCATTGTTTCGGTCACATAGAAATCGCCCCATATTTCCTTCCGTTTCTCTTGCAGCTCGTGTAATAATTGTTGATAGGCCTCAGTAAATGGCAGATGCAACTGCGTGCGAAGTTCTTCCATGTAGTATTCCTGCCGAGCCAGAACATACACTAGACGGGAAGGGGTGAATTTTGAGAGATTCATAGCCTTTTTCAGATACCTTGCTTTGACACTTTCTAATAGTTTCAGGTCTTTCTTCTTCAGGTGGTCCCATATACATTCCAGAGCATACGTCAAGACGGGTGTCACTTTCAGCTTAAATAGGTCCATAGCCGTTTTGAGCGAAAGTTTACTGATATTCTTCACTTCGCTCATTGCAGCCACTGTGGACGCTACCTTCTCCTTTATATGTATGGAGAAGATATCGCCAATATCAAAACCTTAGTTTTAGATTAATATGAAATTTAAGATATATGCACATACCTGTTTATTGCAGTACTGGCAGAAAATAATCTTGCCATCAAAAGTCATCCCTGGAAATTGTACAAACCATTGTTGTATAAGCGCACTCTTAGATGATTTCGTTTTAGGCATGATGAACTATATTCACTTAAACAGATATTCTTTCACTGGCGACTTGACACAGAATGTCCCTTCTTACTACCTGCTCCTTGTTCTTCCTAGATAATCCCCCCCCCCTCTCACCCCGTCACTCGACACAGTACGTCCTTTACTACCTGCTCCTTGTTCTTCCTAGATTAACCCCCCCCCTCCCCCCGTCACTCGACACAGTACATCCTTTACTACCTGCTCGTTGTTCTTCTGAGCTAATCCTCCCCCTCCACCCTTCACTCAGCATTCCTTTGGTGACAGTTGTCTGGGAAGAGCACATTTCTGTGAAAAACCCACCCTCTGCTGTTCTGCTCGTTCCAGGGATGTCCATTGTGTGATTGTAAAAATTACAGAAGTTGAATTTTATTTTAAATGTAGAAAATAGGCATTTTTAGGCACTAAAATAGTAAAATAGTCTCCAAAGGTCCAAATAGGCATTTTAGGGCACTATAAAACTCTATTAATGTAAAGGATTTATCGTGAAACGTCAAGATATTTTTTTAAAATAATGTTATTTCGTAAGGAACGAAGTAGGCATTTGCCTTAAAATCTCAGGTCTAGTTATCAGACAGCGCAAGCCTCGGGTGATGTAAACACGAGCACAGAAATGGTGTCCCTGTATAAACAAAGCATGGTATACCCTCATCTCCATGTTTCACGCATTGCTGCAGGTAGACAGCCCGCTACAAGACTGTTGTGATTGAAATGGGCACAGTGGTGGATGTATAGCAATACACACACCGTGCCTTCAGCACTACCCCTTCACTCCCTCACCTCCTTTTCTGTACTGGAGTGGGGCAGTGTTGATTGTTTACGTCGGGACACCTTTTCTGTGCTTGCATGTACATTACACGTTCATAACTACGCTACTCCGATCAATATACTTAAACGGTATTATTTCACATAGTCCGGCTCCTTGGCTGAATGGTCAGCGCAGTGCTCTTCGGTTCAGAGAGCCCCGGGTTCGTTTCCCGGCCGGGTCGGAGATTTTAATTTTAACCCTAAATGGTTAATTCTCTTGGCTCGGGGAATGGGTATTTGTGCTGTCCCCAATATCCCTGCAACTCGCACACCACACATAACACTATCCTCCACCACAATAACACGCAGTTACCTACACATGGCAGATACCGCACACCCTCATCGGAGGGTCTGCCGTACAAGGGCTGCACCCGGCTAGAACTAGCCACACGAAATCATCATTATTAATTATTATTAGACTATTATTTCATATAAAGACACACATAATTGAATGAGTTCAACACGGCGTTTAAGTAACATGTGCGAAAACAACATGCTACATGTGTAGCAAGAAAATAAGAAATTATTTTAAAAGGTTGTAAGCAATAACGAGCAAATAAAAGGCAATCTTTTAGTGACTTAACATGCCCAACTCTCCTACGAGAAATCATAAAGCGAGATAATGCCTAATACTATGTCGAAACGCTTCTCTAGCAAAACAAAATATTAAAGAAAAGACATAAACATATAAAATAGGCTACTGAATGAACACCAATTGATAGTTCGGCTACTAAGGCTCTCCTGTGATGCACTTGTAGTCACTAGAATGATATACTTCATAGTGCCTCCGGACATTAAACTTCTCATGTATGATACGTTCTCCGTGGGACAGTGTGGATTGTTTATGTCGGGACACCGTTTCTGTTCACGCGTGTACCAGTAACTCTTTGTTTTGCTAGTGGCTTTATGTCGCACTGACACAGACAGGCCTTATTGCGACGCTGGGATAGGAAAGGGCTACGAGTGGGAAGGAAGCGGCCGTGGTCTTAATTAAGGTACAGCCCCAGCATTTGCCTGGTGTGAAAATGGGAAACCACGGAAAACCATCTTCAGGGCTGCTGGCAGTGGGATTCGAACCCACAATCTCCCGGATGCAAACTCACAGCTGCGCGCCCCCAACCGCACGGCCACCTCGCCCGGAACCAGTATTGCTAACATCTAGCAAATGTTATACAGATGTAAGTTAAACTAGTGGTGGAAGATTGTATTCTAAACAAATTTTACTCCTACCTTGATTAGTGCATTAGAAATAAAATCACGTCCGCCTCTTTGGTGTAGTGGTTAGTGTGATTAGCTTCCACCCACGGAGACCCGGGTTCGATTCCCGGCTCTGCCACTAAATTTGAAAAGTGGTACAAGAGCTGGAACGGGGTCTACTCAACCTCGGGAGGTCAACTGAGTAGAGGTGGGTTCGATTCCCACCTCAGCCATCCTGGAAGTGGTTTTCCGTGGTTTCCCACTTCTCCTCCAGGCAAATGCCGGGATGATACCTAGCTTAAGGCCACGGCCGCTTCCTTCCCTCTTTCTCGTATATCCCTTCCAAACTTCCCCCCACCCGCAAGGCCCCGGTTCAGCACAGCAGGTGAGGCCACTTGGGCGAGGTACTGGTCATTCTCCCCAGTTGTATCCCCAATCCAGAGTCTGAAGCTCCAGGACACTGCCCTTGAGGCGGTGGAGGTGGGATCCCTCGCTTAATCCGAGGAACAAACCGACCCTGGAGGGTAAACAGATAAATAAGAAGAAGAAATAAAATCACAAAACTTCAGTCAGTGTTTCTGAGAGGTCAGCAGGCTGGATTCCCCTCCTCAACACAGCTGATTTCCCCTCGTCGTCTTTTCCTCCAAGGGCCTATGCTATTTGGCCAGGGTTGAGTGTTTTGAGGTCAGTGCTCTCTTCTCCTCACTCAGTCAGACAGTGTTGTTACATATCAGTCTGTCTGTTACGGATTCAACCTGCCTTACGGCTGATGACTCACTATAAATCAATTACTGTTTTATACCACGCAAGTTAGGAAATGAAATGACTGAATATCACTGTGGTGTAGTGGTTTGTGTGATTAGCTGTCACCCCCGGATGTCCGTGTTCGATTCCCTGCTCTGCCGTGAAATTTCGAAAAGTGGTACGATGGCTGGAACGGGGTCCACTCAGCCTCTGGAGATCAATTGAGTAGAGGGGGTATTAGGTTCCCACCTCAGCCATCCTCGAAATGTTTTTTGTGGTTTCCCACTTCTCCTCCAGGCAAATGCCTGGCCGCTTCCTTCCATATTCCTTGTCTACCCCTTCCGATCTTCCCATCCCCCACAACACCCCTGTTCAGCATAGCAGGTGAGGCCGCGTGGGTGAGGTACTAGTCCTCTTCCCCAGTTGTATCCACCGACTCAAAGACTCACGCTCCAAAGACACTGCCCTTGAGGTGGTAGATGTGGGATCCCTCGCCGTGTCCGAGGGAAAATCCAACCCTGGAGGGTAAACGGATTAAGAAAGAAAGAAAGAAAGAAAGAAAGAAAAAGGAAGGAAAAAGAAAGAAGGAAAGAATGTGATACATGTGGTGCGGGTCAGTATTTCTCCCCTCAATATTGGCACATAACGGTACTTCGAGACACAACGACGGTATTTGGATAGATATGGAGTGAATAGTGTTCCCAATTAAGATAACAGAGAGGTAGACAATTATTAAGTCATTTATCCAATCTGAATAACAAATCAAGTCCTCTACCTGTTCTATTCCTTATGATGCGACATATTTTATAACATCGATGTGTGATCATGCCGACCTCGTGGTGTAGGGGTAGCGCGCCTGCCTCTTACCCAGAGGTCTCGGGTTTGATTCTTCGCTAGGTCAAAGATTTTTACCTGAATCTGAGGGCTGGTTCGAGATCCACTCAACCTACATGAGCTATCTAACGGCGAGATGGCGATTCCGGTCTAGAAACCCAAGAATAACCCACGGGTTGGACTTGTCGTGCCGATCACACGACACCTCATAATATGCTTCTTCCTCTTCTTCTTCTTCTTCTTCTTGCTATTTTGCTTAACGTCGCACCGACACAGATATATCTTATGGCGACGATGGGATAGGAAAGGTCTAGTAAGTGGAAGGAAGCGGCCGTGGCCTTAATTAAGGTACAGCCCCGGCATTTGCCTGGTGTGAAAATGGGAAACCACGGAAAACCATCTTCAGGGCTGCCGACAGTGGGGCTCGAACCCACTCTCTCCCGATTACTGGATACTGGCCGCACTTAAGCGACTGCAGCTATCGAGCTCGGTCCTCATAATATGCAAGCCTTTGGTCTGAACAGCACTCACTTGGTAGGCCATGGCCCTTCGGGGTTGTTGCGCCATGGTTTTATGTTTTGTTTTGATGTGTGATCATTTAGCTAAATAATGTGGTCGTTTATTGGAAAATAGTTTGAACTTTTCCGGTTGTGAAACCGGACCTATCCAGTTTGAAAATCTTGTGTTGGACCTGTCCAGTCTTGAAACTAGACACCTTATTTATTCCCATCCTGGTAGTTTGTGATTTCCATCTGAAATTATAGTGAATCAAGATTTGTAATACCATTCTTTCTGCCATATTCCTGAGTCCCCTACAATAGACACATTTTGTAATTGGCATCCGTAATTACCGTTATGAAAAAGCCTTCAGATATGTCCAGTCCACAACTTCTTGTAAAAATTAACATACATGTACCAGACAGAAGCCCGAGGTTCAAGAATACGTTGTCTACAAATTGGCATAGAACTAACTACGCATTCAATGGGCCAATTGAACGAATGTCAATATCTCTAAACAAAGTGAATATTGATATATTTAACTGCTCACTGTCAAAATTTAGAAATCACTTACACAATCTCCAGACCTGACTATTACTTTCCTGTGCTTACTTGTAATATAACCCGTGTATATATCTGTACATATTTTACTACTTATACTCCACCGAGCTCGATAGCTACAGTCGCTTAAGTGCGGCAAGTATCCAGTATTCGAGAGATAGTAGGTTCGAACCCCACTGTCGGCAGCCCTGAAAATGGTTCTCCGTGGTTTCCCATTTTCACACCAGGCAAATGCTGGGGCTATACCTTAATTAAGGCCACGGCCGCTTCCTTCTAACTCCTAGCTATTTCCTGTCCCATCGTCGCCATAAAACCTATCTGTGTCGGTGCGACGTAAAGCAAAAAAAACTTATACCGGTACTCCACTGAACTTTATTCCTAGGGTGTTTTGTTTATTTTTCTCTATTGTTGTGTAAAATGGTATTACCGTTAATAAAGTATTATTACAGCCTACCGAGTGTTTTTTTAATTTTCTTATTACGCGTTGCTTTACGTCGCACCGACACAGTTAGGTCTTATGGCGACATGGGGCAGGAAAGGGCTAGGAGTCAGAAGGAAGCGGCCGTGGCCTTAGTTAAGGTACAACCCCCTGGTGTGAAAATGGGAAACCACGGAAAACCGTCTTCAACGCTGCCGATAGTTGGGTTCAAACCCACTATCTCCCGAACACTGGATACTACCCGCACTTACGTAACTGCAGCTATCGAGCTCGGTCCTACTGAGTGTGAAGAGGATGATATTCAAGGGACGATATTATTCATGCGCTTGGAAAATGAAAACGAATTAACTTCACAAAAGCGACAATTAGGTCGAGATCGAACCTGCAATATTACATTCGCAGAAACAAACCGCACTGAACAACATGGCTGAATTTCTATTGCCAATAAGAGTCAGAATAAATAACACAAGAATAGACAGCAGTGACTCATAAATGTATTTTATAATTACGTTGCCTTTCTCATTAGTCGTCTTCCGGCAGTTAGGTAGTCAATTAGCTCCATATCCGGGTCGAAGTCCTCGCCTACACTTGAGGACGATGAAGCATTTATATATATATATATGTGTGTGCAACTAATTAAGACCTGATTAACTACAGAGTTCGTAATCCTGCCTAACTACTGTACTAGAGTTGTCCCTCTTCCTTCTCCACATGGTCGATATACGCCTGCCCCCTCTCAGCTGTTACATGAGCAAGTCTTTCATTGACTAGAGCATGAAAGTCCCTTACCTAAAAGTTTTATTGTGCTCTTTAACACTACTTGCTGACACTCTCGGAAATTCTATCGTAAAGAATCACTTCTTTCACCGCTAATGTTCGATACTTGTTGCAAAATTTGTGGAACACGTTTAAGACCAACTGTTTTTCACTACTTTTCAGTGGCTTGCCAAACCGATGATTCACAACTTTCGTCACGTTCACACAACGACCCTATTCTTAATTAAATATGACTGTACGCTCAGATAGACGTGGAGTAATATTGAAATAAAATTTACTAGTTAAGGTTATAATATGAATATAATATTCTGGAATGCATTTAGTTATGTTAAAAGATGGCGTAAATTTCATAAAATGGGAAATATTAGTTGAATAAAACTGCAGAGCCGATAGCCATTCAGAATAAGACCTTTCCACGTGTATTTGTTTACATCGGGCAGCAAGTTACTCCGAACGTATTATAATTATTTTATTTATTTATTTATTTATTTATTTATTACCGAGCAAGTGGTCGCGCGGTATTGTTCACGTAGCTATCAGCTTGCATTCGGGAGATAGCGGGTTCGAACCTCACTGTCGGCAGCCCTGAAAATGATTTTCCGTGGTCTTCCATTCTCACACCTGGCAAATGCTGGGGCTGTACCTTAATTAACGCCGCAGTTGCTTCCATCCCACTCCTATCCCTGCCCTGTCCCATAGTCACCATAAGACCTATCTGTGTCGGTGCGACGTAAAGCAACTTGTAATATATATATCACTGTCCTCTTTTACTCTACAGTAGTTTAAGATCTTTGAGCATTTCGTATTCACCAGATGTTGAAAGGGCGAAGCCGAAATATTTATTTATTTATTTATTTATTTATTTATTTATTTATTTATTTATTTATTTATTTATTTATTTATTTTTACAGTTTGCAATGGAAGTATCCTATCAGTGCGAAGAGAGTAACTGAGTAACTGACAATCAAACTATAGAACAAGTCTCAAATTATTTCGCATAACTCGGTTGTGATTTATCTTTTAATGATGATGATGAAATGAAGAAAAAGCTTAGTTGATTTCAATATATGTGTGGAACAATTCGCCGAAAACTCAAAAGGAAACTACGAGAGAACACTCGACTTAAATTCTATAAGATTATGGCTACACACTCTGATGTATAGAAGTGAGACGTGGGTGAAAAAACGAGTTATAAAAACAAAATACCCGTACAAGCATCAGAAATGAAGTTTCTTAGATCAGTGAAAGGATACTCCCTCAAAGGTAAAAAGCGAAATGAAGAAATAAGACAGCAACTAAATATATTTTCATTGAATGGTAGAATTTACCAAAACAGGGCAAATTAAAAAAAAAAAACATGTTCTATGGATGGACGACAACAGAATCCCTAAGCTTGGCCTAGAATATCATCCGACTGGAAGAAGAGGTGGGTGGATGCAGAGTGGGTCTCGGCACTCAAGTGGCCACGTCCGGTCCGTGGTCCAACAGCTCTGTACTCCGACCGGCCAACCGAGCAGAGGAGGGGTTGTCACGGCTCTACCGGGGCTATATTCCTCTGCATTCGGGAGACGGAACAAGGCTATATCTCACGGCTGGCCCCAACCATCGGCTGTCCTGAAAATGGTTTTCCGTGGTTTTCCATTCTCCTGCACTAAGGCGAATGCCGGGACAGTTCCTAGTATAGGTCACGGCCGCCAACCCCCTCACCTTCTCCGCACATCTTCTTCACCGTAACAAATCTCCCGGCCTGAGAGACGGCGTCACAGTCTAAGAGGCCCGCCTCCCCCTTCAGGGGAGGAATGATAACATTTTAGTAGTAGTGGAAGAAGATATATTGGTCGACCCATGAAATCTGAGATTGGAACAGGCTAATAGCATAATCTATGAAGTAGAAGTAAGTAAGTAAGTAAGTAAGTAAGTAAGTAAGTAAGTAAGTAAGTAAGTCGCACCGACACAGACAGGTCCTATGGCGACGACGGGATAGCAAAGGACTCTGAGTGCGAAAGAAGCCACCGTGGCCTTAATGAAGGTAGAGTCCCAGAATTTGACTGGCGTGAAAAAGCGAAACCACGGAAAGCCATTTTGAGGGTTGCGACAGTGGGATTTTTTAACCCACTATCTCCCGAATGCAAGCTGGTAGCTACGAGACTCACACCGCGCAGCCACTTACTCGGTAGTATAATTTAACAAAGCACTGTTCTGTCTTGTTCTAGTTTAAGATCTTTGAGCATTTCGTATTCACCAGATGTTGAAAGGGAGAAGCCGAAATTTAAGTTTCGCAGGCGCGCGTTCTAAAAAGAAAAGAGAAAATGGAGCCTATGTCACTCTGAATGGGTGGTTTTGTAGGATCGGTCAAAATAGTTTTCTTTTACAATCTGTAAGTAGAGGAATTGCCACTTGGTTGAATCTATCAGCAGTTTTTTGTGTTGAGTGTAACACAGCAGAGCTCTTACCGTCTCTAGCAACATCGCGACGCTTTCCTCTGAAAAGACCTCCACCAAATTATTTAAAAATAATTACAGCAATAAAAATTAATACCAAAATATTATCGTTTAGTTAGGTGTTTAGTACACTTGAGATCGTATTATGCACAACTTTTGCAGAACATTCAACTTTTGTCACACATTTGTTCGACAACAATGTATAACGCCAATAAGGAGTGTGTGTAGCAACAATCAATCAACTCAGTTTCGAACGAGCTCTCTTTACGCGAAGTTAATAATAGGCTTACCAGTTGTAGGTTTTGATATTTTTCAAACTTTATTTGAGCACTTTTTCATTTTATTTTATTTTTCTTTTTTTATTCAAGACTTCCGTATCGGCTATAGGGTATAGTTCTGTAGTTACTGAAAAAATGAAACCAATTAAAGTTACGTACGAAAATCTAAGTGGTGATGATGATGATGCTTGTTGTTCTGAGATCATCGGCCCCTACATCTAAGTGGTTCATGGTTGGTAGTGTCCGGCTCCATGGCTAAATGGTTAGCGTGCTGGCCTTTGGCCACAGGGGTCCCGGTTTCGATTCCCGGCAGGGTCGGGAATTTTAACCACCATTGGTTAATTTCTCTGGCACCGGGGCTGGGTGTATGTGTCGTCTTCATCATCATTTCATCCTCATCGTGACGCGCAGGTCGCCTACGGGTGTCAAATCGAAAGACCTGCACCTGGCGAGCCGAACATGTCCTTGGACACTCCCTGCACTACAGTAAAAGCCATACGCCGTTTCATTTCAAGGTTGGTAGTTCAGTAGCTCAGCTGTTAAACAGCGGAGGCAGTCAAACAAAAACCTATTAAACATTATGTTTTAAATCGTACGATAATGAATAATCCCTTCTACCTGCTGTAATTAAATTTATATTAAGTTAGTCTTAGGTTTTATATTTTATTTGAGGGAACCCGAATTTTTATTTTTTCAGGTGCGCCCGTATTACATTCGTTACCCCTCTGGATCTTACAAATACACAACCTGTACGATATAACCAACTAGCTCGGTAAAGCGTAACCAAGAGCTGAGGGGAACTTAAGGAACAATGGTTGAGCTCCATTTAAAAGACTTTATGACAAGAGTTTTATACTATTGATTTTGGTTCGCCTCTAACTTCTTTTAATGTTCTTAGAGAAGCCAAGTTGCCAGAATTTTTTCCCCCACAGGATTTCCTTCACATGCCGGTAAATCTACCGACTGGAGTATTTGAGTATCTTCAAGCACTACCAAGCCTCTCGTGACATAACCGATGTGTCACGAGAAGACCACACAGGCAAAAGGAATTAGCTGCCTGTTTCCATTCCAAAACCGTGAAATAAACCTCTGATTTACGCATATAGGCAATAAGAAAATTATAATAGACGCTACAGATTGGATTGTACAGCCCTCACTGGTAAAATGGGACGCGAGGGAGTGCGAATGAGCTTCCTGCATATTGCACACGCACGCCCAGTGCAGTGTTCACAACCAGTGAGGCAGGGACGTTACAATTTGACCAGGTAGATTACAGGGCCGACGGATACACAGTGGGTCACGGGTGGTCCGTGGTCCGACTGCTCCGCACTCCAACCAGCCAGCCGAGCAGAGGAGGGGTGGCTACGGCTCTACCCTGGCTCTACGCCTCTGTATTCGGGAGACGAACAGGGGCTGGTCCTCACCGTCGGCTGTTCTGAAAATGGTTTTCCGTGGTTTTCCATTCTCCTGCACTATGGCGAATGCTGGGAGAGTTCCTAGCATAGGCCAGGGCCACCATTCCTCTCCGATACAAATTCCCTGGCTTGAGAGACGTCGTAAGCGTGTAGGAGGCCCTCCTCCCTCTTCAGGAGAGGAATGGAAACATTTGAGGCGTGTAGATGCAAAAGGGACATTATCAACTTTTTTCCAGTTAAGAGTTAGTGATACTGCCGTGTTGCGGAAGTAAACATTCATCTTGTAGCAGTAGCATTTTACATTAAAATGGACATTATCCTAGTTAAGTTACACATTGAATACTGCGTTTTTCTGCATAAGGGACATTATCCATGCAGCAGTGTACAGCAGAAGGTAGACTATCCTCTCCACCAATAAGAGACATGAATACGGAGTCACATGATGTCAACAAGAAAGATGGCGTAATGCACATAGGTTTGATTAATTTCGAGTGTTTGTGAAGTAATTATTGATAACAAGAAATAGTTTTGTAATAATAATACTAGTGAAATGGAAGAAGATGCGACACTTATACCTGCTGGAGGGATGACAAGGAAGAAATCAAGGCCACCTGGACAGTGGAAGCGGGGAAAAGCCAAGGAAGCAAGGTAAGTTCCTGTGGTTCATTTATTGTAGGCCTAATTCTGAGCTTAGGAGTGCTGTTCATTGGAAACGGAAACTGTATGGACGTCGTAATGAAATAAGAAAAAATATTACAGCAATGTGAAACACAATAGTATCTTGTTACTTTGAGTGATGCAATATCACAATTCAGATCAAGTAACTAATGGGATTTCATCTTATTCCAGATATGGATCCAAAGGACTGCCGGACTTTCCTTCGTGTAATCACACAAAAGGGGCTTATCTGTGCAAGTCGTTGACTGCTCAAGAAATTAGAAAATTCCATGAGCGTTTCTATTTGGAGAAAAATAAACCGTGCCAAGACAACTTCCTTCTTAAGCACATGAAAATGACACCATGTAAAAGGAGGAGATCTACACATAATAAATACACACAGAAATTAACCAGAACAAAATACTTAATTCCAAATAATAGCTCAAAAAGATTTGTTCCCGTTTGTTTGAAAAATTTTCTTGGGGTATTGCACGTGTCTAAAAAGAGGATAAACATCATTGCAAACAATTTTGCTTATAAAGACCAGATGCCGAAAGGTGTGGAGGAGATAGATCTGGGGGTAATTTTACAGACAGAGGGGAAAATATTATGAATTTCATTAATAAATTTCAGTGCTCTGCCACACACTACTGTGCTTCTAAATCTGGAAGAAAATATCTCCCGTGTGAATTGTCTATAAAGAAAATGTGGAAAATGTATCAAGAGGAGCCCACTAACTTGAAAGTATCCCATTCATTTTTTCGAAAAAATTTTAACAGAAAGTATAACCTCAGATTTGGTTCTCCACGCGTGGATGTTTGTTCAACATATTTGCAGCTAACTGAAAGAGTAAAACATTCAGACACCATTGAGAAAATAAAATTCATTACAGAAAAAAGAGCACATTCGTTGTGAGCTAAGGCATTTTACCAGCTGCTGAAGGTTGTGATGTCGTGGAGAGCTTCTCTGGAGATGCGTGCAGTGTGAAACCGGGCATTGTCCTTGCTGAAACATCCCATTAGCAATGTTCGCCATCATAGGGACAACCACTGGATTGAGTACCCTATCAACGTACTGTCGAGCAGTCATAGTGCCCTCAACAAGCACTAATTGTGATTTCACATAAAAGCCAATAGCTCCCCAGACCATAGTGCTTGGTGTTGGTCCTGTGTGCCTCTCGACAATAAGATCTGGGCGGCCCCTCTCCCCGGTTCGTCGGCGCGCGCACGATTCCGGCGATCACTGCGGGCAAGACCGAAGCGCGATTCATCACTAAAGACGACCCTATGCTTTTCGTCGACAGTAGCGGCGACTAAGGGGGGCGAGGGGGGGGCAGTCGCCCCCCACTTTGTGGAGGAAACATTACATTTCTATTCTATTTTAGCCGGCTGAAACTAGTAATTATTGGAATTATTTAAAAAATGTACGAGCCCCGTTATCTTATCAGCTAGCTCTTTAGTTTATTTTCTTTAATTATTAGCGGAAATACGTACAAAATGTCGTTCGTCGCGGCTAACCGATTTGCATAGTGCCTCATTAAGCAGTGGAGACGTTGCATGTGCTATGAAAAAGGGTAGCACGGGTATGTCTCTTTGCCGAGATCAAGGACACTGAGGTATGATTCACCGATTGTCGCGCGCAGTCATCCGTCTGGCAGTCTCTTTATTGTCTGTTAGTTTATTTGTGTGTAGTCAAATACTAAATGATTTTTGATTGTATGATCACGCCGTACATCTATTTAATTGTAATACGTATGTATATTGTTCCTTTGGTGAAAGTTTTACTCTGTAGTCTAGTATTGAATCAACGTCTCTACAACTATTGTTACCGCACTTAAATTGGTAAAACCTTTACCTCTCTGTGAAAATTCGCTCAGAGAGCATAAAAAATGCACCACTTCGTAGCTTTTCTTCCAGTTTTCATCCCACGCCCGCTATATCCCACTAACCCAGGTACTTTTTGTTGACCGTAATTTTGTTTCGCCCCCCCCCCCCCCACTTGTAATTCACAGACGCAGTAGTGGCGACGTCGATCTTTCTTGACACCGGGCTAGCCTTACACGCTGAAAGAAGATGATCCTCAGTTGTTAATATTGAGTTTCGACTGTCAAAAGAACCAAACGCTGCTGAAGTTGCCAGACGAAGCAACCTTCTACAGTCGACAAAATTAATTTATCTCAATAATTTTACTATAGTGAGGTCATTCAAAAGACCCACTGTCACATGAAAATGTAACTACCCATGTTTGGATGGAAAATGAATTTCCTAAAGGTGCTAATGAAATTGCATCATGCTTGTATGACACTCTGAGTAAAACTGACCTCAGTCAGTACCGAGTGGTTCGTCTTGTTAGTGATGGCTGCGGAGGACAAAATAAGAATTCCTTTCTTATTGCAATGGTTGGTCATTTTTTTATCAAAAGCTCCAGTGAATATTTCAGAGGTACAGATTATCTTCCCGGTCACTGGTCACAGATTTCTGCCACCTGATCGGACGAGATTCAAAACCGCGACTTCCAGGGTATAAAGCCTGTGATATGAAAAGTAGCATGCATATGAACACATGTATATATGGTTATTATTATTATTATTATTATTATTATTATTATTATTATTATTATTATTATTATTATTATTCCAACACCTAACTGACTACTGGTGTGGAAAACCCTGTGATCGTTCACTAACGAATCACACTCAGTTCAAGAGCCTATTGTATCTAACTTGCTAATAATTTAACTGCGTATTCGCGGCTTTACTGAAGTCTACCAGCACTCTTAACAGTTCTACCTGGCCGTCTAACTATCAGTTCACTGGGCGATAGGGCCTCCGGCCAACACAGTCTAAACGCCGACAGTCTAAAGCCACCTTCAAGATCTGAGAATGAAAAGCCTTGTTGTTTACGAGTTACGAGTTTATATTTCTTTCCATCCCACGTCGATCTTTCTCGACACCGGGCTAGCCTTACACGTCGCTGTTGTGGGGTTAATGGAACACCTTCTGCAGGGACACGGGCTCGTAAGCCAGCTGCACGCAGGCGATTACCAACTGTTTGTTGTGTAACGTGGGGTGCCACAGCTGCTCGAATTTGCGCTCCTGTTGCATGGGGTTCCATCCGGGTCATTCGAATGATGCGGCGATCCTCTCTCACAGTTGTCTGTCGCGCTGGGCCTGTGCCAGGTCTACGAGTGTGGGTACCTTCATTTGACCACTGCTGCCATACACGTTGTACCGTAGATGCCTGTCGGCCAACACGTGCAGCGACAGTCCTTAGCGATAATCCAACCTCACACAGCCCAATTATCCGAGCCCTCTCAAACGATGACAGTTGTTGATAGCGTGCTCTTCTCTGTCGACGAGGCATGTTTGACAGGGAACACTTCACTGCACAGACTGCAAGTCAACTACGCTACACCAGAGTCCGTATACTGGAGTTGATTCCTCCGCGACCAATCACGTGGGGAGACCTATAGCAACAAGCCAATGGGTCTGAAACTTTGATCGTTTACATACCTACATGGCATCGTTCCACATCTTGAAAATCAACACAAACGACCAATGCCTTCATGGTGTTGCAATTTCCATTTTCTTAAGTGTATATTCTTGTGTGTAATACTTATAAAGACTCAAAGACTTCCAGAAAGTTCTGAAATTGAGGAGAGATTCAAAGGTTGATTAGTGTCAGAAATTTATATGTGCTTTGTATATTTGTGTATATTACTGTATTTCAAGGGTTTTAGAATATAAGTGATACTCAAACGATCTTTGCCAATCTGACTATACGCTCCCGAGTCCTCAGCCTGCCATATTCTTAGAATAGGACAAAAGAGACAATCATGAAGCTTGTAGGGAAATGGAACTGAAGTATAAAGAGTTGTAAAATAGTACTTCTGACAAGAAATAAGAAAGGAAACATCTTGGTTCAAGGAGAAGATGTCTATAGATTAAACATGAGGACTCCAGGATCTGTCTGCAAGCCGATGAAAACGTTCAGTAACCTAACAACTCCTATAATCATCAAAGGCAACAGCGTCAAAAAAAGGATAATGTGGATATACTTCTCACTAAGCAATATGGGGAGATTGGCGAAATGACGACAGGTTAAAATTTTACAAGTTCATCAATGATGCAGGTGTAGATCAAGATTTGAATCAAGATGACACTATGTGCGAAGCTACTGAAGAGGCTACCGGGCGAGAAGGCCGTGCAGTTAGGGGCGCGCGGCTGTGAGTTTGCATCCGGGAGATAATGGGTTCGAATCCCACTGTCGGCAGCCCTGAAGATGGTTTTCCGTAGTTTCCCATTTTCACACCAGGCAAATGCTGGGCCTGTACCTTAATTAGGCCACGGCCACTTCCTTCCATCTCCTAGATCTTTCCTGCCCCATCGTCGCCATAAGACCAATCTGTGTCGGTGCGACGTAAAGCCACTAGAAAAAAAAACCCGGAAGATGCTCCACTTCTAAATATTTGACATTTTCTGTTGGATGCTGCATTCCGTTTTTAAATGCAAATTTTGTAATTTTAACAATAAAACTTTTCTTTTGAAATGCACTTTATCCATCAATTCCAATAAAAGGTACATTATCCATTTTATAATCATTTTTTTTCGTTAACTTCTAATGATTTCTGTAACTGGAAGTTGCGGACCTAACCTTTGTCATCAAATGTAAATGAGTTCTTTCTTTCTTTCTGAATCTGCTTACCCTCCAGGGTTGGTTTTTCCCTCGGAAAACAGGGTAAACAGATTAAGAAAGAAAGAGAGAAAGGAAAGAAAGTTTTGTGAAACTCATTTCTGTATTTCTTAACATATGATAATGCATTTCGACACTGTGTCTTTACTCTACAAAAGACACAAAATTAGACTCCCAATATCACTGTTTGCTGACTAAGATTAATTCTCTAATATACTGTTATCATTTTCATCTATCTCTGACTCGGCGTTATTAAAAATAATTCGTAATATTTCTTCTTCATTTAGTGGGTGACATTGCCCCGCCATTCCGGCTCCTTGGCTGAATGGTTAGCATAGTGTTCTTCGGCTCAGAGCGTCCCGGGTTCGATACCCAGCCTGGTCTGAGATTTTAACCTTAAATGATTAATTCCCTTGGCTCGAAGACAGGGTGTTTTTATTGTCCCCAACATTCCTGCAACATACATACCTCACGCAACACTATCCTACACTATAAAAACACGCAGTCTGCTGTGCTCGGCAGATGACTCCCACTCTCGTCCGAGGGTCTGCCTTACAAGTAGTGATGGGCAAAACTCTCGTTCGAGATATTGGACCTCAGCTAAGACGAATATGGTAGAAGCAAAAATGATTTGTAAACGACGAACACGAGCTGTCAGCGAGGCCCAGTTGGCTGAATATCATAGTTGGGTATTATTTTTCGCTCCGTTCTGTGATGGTTCGAATCTTCTATTCAAATATTCTTGTTTGTTTTTGTTTGCAATCGGAGTTTCGGCTACCAAACGCACGCCTGTTCGTGCAGAAACAAACAAACCGCTAATAGAAGTAATTGTAACATTATTGAATATACAAAATAACCAATATAGATAACAAAATCTCTTCCACTTGAACACATACTATAAACCAATCACAATGTAAACACACCCGATTACCTCATGGCCATGTCATCAGATCAGTTAGTTTTGTATCTGTATTGTACTGAAAATAATAATAATAATAATAAATAATAATAATGTCCGCCCCTGTGGTGTAGTGGTTAGTGTGATTAGCTGCCACCCCGGAGGACCGGGTTCGATTCTCGGCTCTACCACGGAATTTGAAAAGTGGTACGAGGGTTGGAACGGGCTCCACTCAGCCTCCGGAGGTCAACTGAGTAGAGGTGGGTTCGATTCCCACCTCAGCCATCCTGCAAGTGGATTTCCGTGGTTTCCTATTTCTTTTTTTTGCTAGGGGCTTTACGTCGCACCGACACAGGTAGGTCCTATGGCGACGATGGGATAGGAAAGGCCTAGGAGTTGGAAGGAAGCGGTCGTGGTCTTAATTAAGGTACAGCCCCAGCATTTGCCTGGCGTGAAAATGGGAAACCACGGAAAACCATCTTCAGGGCTGCCGACAGTGGGATTCGAACCCCCTATCTCCCGGATGCGAGCTCACAGCCGTGCGCCTCTACGCGCACGGCCAACTCGCCCGGTTTTTCCCACTTCTCCTCCAGGCAAATGACGGGATGGTTCCTAACTTAAGGCCACGGCCGCTTCCTTCCCTCTTCCTTGTTTATCCTTTTCAAACTTCCCTTCCCCCCACAAGGCCCCTGTTCAGCATAGCGGGTGAGGCCGCCTGGGCGAGGTTCTGATCATCCTCTCCAGTTGTATCCCCCGACCCAGAGTCTGAAGCTCCAGGACACAGCCTTTGAGGCGGTAGAGGCGGGATCCCTCGCTGAGTTCGAAGGAAAATCCGACCGTGGAGGGTAAACAGATAAAGAAGAAGAAGAAATAATTATAAACTGTGTTCCATCATTATTTCAATTTTTTTTTTTTTTTTTTTTTTTGGTAAGATTTTTCGTTTCTTAAATCACTGCTATCCGCATTTTCAACTTTAACATTTTGAAGTGATATTCATTAATTTCAATCTGGAAGTGTCAAGTGAAGTTTATTGGCATATTCCAAAGAACATGTTGTCTGCCTATATAAATTAAAGGCAGTACTTTGCAAATTTTGGTGACAAGTGATCGTGAACGTGTCGGGAGACTGCAAGACTGTGGACACTCGTATAAAGGTAAACCAGGAGTGATTACCCCGCATCAAGATCGCCGTAGACCTCCGAGAAGTTCGAGACCTTCAGGTAAGAAGTACGGTTTCGATTGCATGGTGGCGAGTGGACTTGGGAGCTCGAGTCCAATTCCATGGTGACGAGAGGATCCTGGAGTACGAGTTTCCTGGGGAACCATTCTGGAAGAAGATTCAGGAGATAGCGGTTCACTGTACCAAGTTGATATTGAATTTCAAATTTGCCAAAATTTTGAATAAACTAAGAGTTCAAAGTACTTATTGTAGATAGAACCTATCCGTCTGTACCAAGCCCTAGCTATTTTGCCAAGGAAGCGCCTTGAGAACGTGCTCTTTTCAAATAACAAGTTAGTACCGGCTACCGTTAATAACAATAATGTTATTTGTTTTACGTCCCACTAACTACTTTTACAGTTTTCGGAGACGCCGAGGTGCCGGAATTTAGTTCCGCATAAATTCTTTTACGTGCCAGTAAATCTACCGACACGAGGCTGTCGTATTTGAGCACCTTCAAATATTACCGGACTGAGCCAGGATCGAACCTGCCAAGTTGGAGTCTGAAGGCCAGCACCTCAACCGTCTGAGCCACTCAGCCGGCGCCGGCTATCATTTACTGGTACAGTATCTATATACAGTATATAAAATAAGAGTTTTATCTGTACATTCCTCAGAATTAAAAAAATTTTTTTTTTCCTAGGGGCTTTACGTCGCACCGACACAGATAGGTCTTATGGCGACGATGGGATAGGAAAGGACAAGGAGTTGGAAGGAAGCGGCCGTGGCCTTAATTAAGGTACAGCCCCAGCATTTGCCTGGTGTGAAAATGGGAAACCACGGAAAACCATTTTCAGGGCTGCCGATAGTGGGATTCGAACCTACTATCTCCCGGCTGCAAGCTCACAGCCGCGCGCCTCTACGCGCACGGCCAACTCGCCCGGTAGAATTAAAAAAAGAATGGTATTTATGTATCGGTCGTGTTCACAGTAAGAAGGAAATGCACATTTTAATTTTCCGTCATCTTTGTTTGTCTGTCTGTCTGTCTTCCTGTGTGTACGCGCATCACGAGAAAATGGCTAAAGAGAATGTAATGAAAATCGGTATGTAAAGTCGGGGAATGAGACGCTATGATCTAGGCTATATATAATTTTATTCACGCTGAGTGAAATGGTAGTTTAGGGGAAGGACTAAAATTCAGTTCTCAAAAATGTATGTTATTAGTGCTTCTATCGATAAATTCTACATAACTAAAGTTATATAGAATTACATTTACGATCATTTATGTCTCATACATGTTAACTTACCGGCTAGGATAACAGAGATATTCATGAATTTAGATTGTCGTTACTAAGTCAATATCAACGCCGAACCACGAGAAAATGGGTGAACAGAATTGAATGAAAATCGGTTTGTAAGGCACTACAATCACACTGGATGAAATGGTAGTTTAGGGGAAGGCACCTAAAAAATTGTAAATACCTATGTTATTGGTCCTATCGAAAATATTACATAAAGAATGTTATAGAAAATAGTGTCATTAAAGAAGAAAGGACTCCCTTTCCATTAGATGCTCTAGTATCACATAGTCGAAAAACTAAATATGAGGGCCTACCACATCGAAAGCTCTTAAAACTGATCAACAATAACATTACATTGACCACTGTTGTGATGTGATTTGTCTCTTCTGCTGCCACTCATCTCCGATAGATGGGATTATTGCTGCTTCCCGGGTAAAACAGCATGTCTAAATATTGGCGCAAAGTAGCTCGGGAGTTACATAACCCTGCACATGCCCTGCGATTGACCCATCAACGAGGGAAACTACAGGTACGAGGGTAGTAAGCGGTTAAATAAGGAAATTCTATCCTCATTCGTAGGCTTACGGCATGCGACTGGTGTCAGCCACTCACTACTTCTTCACATCAACTTCTTGACGGTATTTACAACATCAAATGGCAAAAATTAGGACTGAATTTCGTAAAGGACCAGAGCGATATCATATTATCTACAGGTTCACTCGGCGAGAACGTGCATATTGCATGTCCATGCGCGCACCGCTATGTTCGACGGCGCTCCTCAGCCTGCCAAGGAGTTCGTAGTACGGAATTCATGCATTAACTTGCATTACATACGCTGAAAACATCCGTCGACAACACGAGATAGCACGGTAAGAACACATGTTAATTAGATACATCAAACTTTTTGAAGGTGCTATAGTTGGAAGCAGGGGCTGCCTGGCTGAGGCGGTAAAGGCGTGCTCGGTTCCCCCGGAAGGACGTGGGTTCGAATCCCCGTCAACAATTCGTAAAATTTAAGAAACGAGATTTCCACTTTCGAAGGTGCACATGGCCCTGAGGTTCACTCAGCCTACTCCGAAAATGAGTACCAGGTTAATTCCTGGGTGAAGGCGGCCGGGCGTAGAGCTAACCACTCTACCCCATCAAGTGCTGAGGTTACGGATAGTGGGAGCCTTTACCTTCCACCCCTCCAAGGGCCTTCATGACCTGTACGGAGATGATTTTGCTTTTTTATAGTAGGAAGCAGACGATCCGTACGAATTCCAGTCTTTTCGCAAACCAAACCTACTGTGTTGCTAATTTTAAATCAAGTGCCACGCAGAAGTTATACATGGCAATAATCCTCAGGTGTGAAATGGGAAATATAGAGCGTGAAGTGTGGAAGTCTGTGTGTGGTTTCACATTAATTCTCGGTAAGTGTCCAATTTATTTTTTAACAATATTTTCTTTACGTCGCACCGACACAGAGAGGTCTTATGGCGACGATGGGATAAGAAAGGCCGTGGCCTTAGTTAAGGTATAGCCCCAGCATTTGCATGGTGTAAAATTGGGAAAACACGGAAAAAATGTTCAGGGCTGCCGAAAGTGGGGTTCGAACCCACTATCTCCCGAATGCAAGCTCACAGCTGCACGCCCCTAAGCTCACGGCCAGCTCTTCACTTAGAGGTCGAAACATACTCACAATCGAGCATGATGTCTCCGTACTCCCGAGTCTTCCCAGCCCAAAGTTTGCAACAGTTTCGTAACACTTACTTCATAGTCGAAAATCACCCAGAACAAATCGTGTTGCTTTCCTTTGGATCCTCTCCATCTCTCATATCAGTAGTCCTGGTGTGGGTTCCGAGTACAATAGTTATATAAATACGCTATACCACGTGAGTGTACCGACCGGGAAAGAGTATCACTGACGCTGATGCAGAATTATTTGATAAGATAATCAGCTATGTGGGAAACGACATGGAAAGGAATGTGATTGTAGCGGGAGATCTGCATTTACCAAATGTTAACAGGGAAGGTAATGCGAACGAGAGGAAGCATGAACAACAAATGACAAATAAGTTAATATGAGAAGGACAGCTGATTCAGGAAGTGATGGAACCAAAAGAGGGAAGAATATCCTGGACGTGGTGCTGGTAAAACCAAATGAGCTCTACAGAGAAACCGAAGTAATAGATGCTATTAGTGATCATGAAGCTGTTTTTGTCGTAGTTAAAAATAAATGTGATATAAAAGAAGGTCTAAAAAGTAGGACTATTAGGCAGTATCATATGGCTAACAAAGCAGGTATGAGGGAGTTCAAAAAAAGTAACTGTGATCGGTGACAAACGGAAAATAAATACGTAAAAAATCTCTGGGATGGATTTAAAGCAATTGTTGAGGAATGTGAAAAAAGGTTTGTACCTTTAATGGTGGTAAAGAATGGGAAAGACCCACCTTATTATAATCTTCTTTCTTCTTCTTTTTCTACCGCTTATCCCACACATGTGGGGTCGCGGGTGCGAACTGTGTCGCACATGTGGATTTGGCCCTGTTTTACGGCCGGATGCCCTTCCTGACGCCAACCCTATATGAAGGGATGTAATCACTATTGCGTGTTTCTGTGGTGGTTGGTAGTGTAGTGTGTTGACCCACCTTATTATAATCTATATATATAAAATAACTTGTCCTGACTGACTGACTGACTGACTGACTGACTGACTGATTCATCAGCGCCGAGCCAAAACTGCTGGACATAAAGAAATGAAATTTTGCGCATAGATTCATATTAAGATGTAGGTGCTCGCTAACAGAGGATTTTTGGATATTCCTTTGCTAAGGGGGTGAAAAGGGGGTTGAAATTTTAAAATGAGTGTGTCTATATCTCAAAACTTTGAAAGTTTACAGATGTAAAAATTGGTATTTAGAATCTCCTTTAAAAATAAGGAAACACGTATTTTTTTTGTTTTCAGAAAATCCCAATAGGAGGGGTGAAAAACGGTGAAAAATGGGTTGAATGCCTTTAATCAGAATACCGGTACTTATATCTCAGAAACTGAAGATATTACAGACCTGAAAATTGGTACTTTTGATCTCTTTTAAAAATAAAGAAACACGTAATTTTTTGTTTTTGGAAAATCCAATTAATGGGAGGGTCAAAAGGGGTTAATGCCTTTAATCAGAATACCGGTACTTATATCTCAGAAACTGAAGATATTACAGACCTGAAAATTGGTACTTGTGATCTCTTTTAAAAATAAAGAAACACGTAATTTTTTGTTTTTGGAAAATCCAACTAATGGGAGGGTCAAAAGGGGGGTGAATTTTTTAAAATAGTGCATCTATATCTCAAAACTTTTAAAGTTTACAGATGTAAAAATAGGCTTTTAGAATCTTCATTAAAAATAAAGAAACACGTATTTTTTTGTTTTCGGAAAATCCCAATAGGAGGGGAGAAAAGGGGTGAAAAATGGATTGAATGCCTTTAATGAGGATACTTATATCTCAGAAACTGTCGATATTACAGACCTAAAAACTGGTGTTAGGAATCTTCTTTAAAAATAAAAAGCATGTGTTTTTTTGTTTTTGGAAAATACAATTAATGGGGGGGGGGGAGTGAAAAGAAGGTGAATTTTAAAAATGTGTATATCCATATCTCAAAACTTTTAAAGTTTATAGATGTAAAAACTGGAATTTAGAATCTCCTTTAAAAGTAAAGAAACACGTATTTTTTGTTTTCGGAAGATCCCAATAGGAGGGGTGAAAAAGGGGTTGAATGCCTTTTATGAGGATACATATATCTCAGAAACTGAAGATATTTCAGACCTGAAAATAGGTATTTGGGATCTCTTTTAAAAATAAAGAAACAATTTTTTTGCTTTTGGAACATCCAAATTCTGCGGGTGAAAAGGGGGTGGAATTTTAAAATGACTGTATCTATATCTCAAAACTTTAAAATTTTGCACATGTCAAAATTGATATTTAGAATCACCTTTAAAAGTAAAGGAACACATACTTTTTGTTTTCTGTAAATCCCAATAGGAGGGGTGTAAAAAGGTGAATAATGGGTTGAAAGCATTTAATGAGGATACTAATATCTCAGAAACTTAAGATATTGTAGACCTAAAAATAGGTATTTGGGATCTCTTTTAAAAATAAAGAAACAATTATTTTGCTTTTGGAAAATCCAATTAATGTGGGGGGTGAAAAGGGGGTGAATTTTTAAAATGAGTGTATCTATATCTCAAAACATTTAAAGTTTATAGATGTAAAAATTGATATTTAGAATCTCCTTTAAAAATAAAGAAACACGTATTTTTTGTTTTCGGAAAATCCCAATGGGAAGGGTGGAAAAGGGGGAAAAGGGGGTTGAATGCCTTTAATGAGGCTACATATATTTCAGAACCTAAAGATATTACAGACCTGAAAATAGGTATTTGGGATCTACTTTAAAAATAAAGAAGCAGGTATTTTTTCGTTCTTCGAAAATCCAAATAAAGGGGGTTGAAATAGGGTGGTGAATTTTTAAAATGAATGTGTTTGCATCTCAAAACTTTAAAAGTTTACACATGTAAAAATTGGTATTTAGAATCTCCTTTAAAAATAAAGGAACACGTATTTTTTGTTTTCTGTAAATCCCAATAGAAGGGGTGTAAAAGGTTTGAATCCCTTTATGATGATACATATATCTCAGAAACTGAAGATATTACAGAACTGAAAATTTGTATATGGGATCTCCTCTAAAAATAAAGAAACACGTATTTTTTGTTTTTGGAAAATCCAATTAATGGCAGATAAACTGGAGTGACAAATTGGGGTGAATTTTTTGAAAGACTATATCTACAGAATATCTGAGAAAGGTAAAATGTTACAGACGTAAAAAGTGGGTATTTGCAATTTCCTGTAAATGTAAAGAAACGTAGGTGATTTGTTTCTGGAAACTCCCTTTAAGGGGAAATAAAAAAGGGTGAAATTTTAAAATGAGAATTTCTACAGTATATATCAAAAAACTTAACATGTTACAGAAGTGAAAATGGTATTTTTATCTCTATTAAAAACAAAGAAACGTGTATTTTTAGTTTTCGGAAATACCACTTGGGTGGAAGGGGTGTGTGTGTAAAAGTAACTGAAAATGGTGTCGATTTCTTTTAATTAGGCTACTGATATCTCAAAAATGAAGATGTTACAGACGTGAAATTTGATGTTTGCAATCTGCTTTAAAAGTAAAGAAACACGTATTTTCGGAAAATCCAATGAAGGGGGGGGGGGGGTGAAAGAATTGAAAAACCAGTTGACTTAACTGTATGAGAATACATACATCTAATAGAAACTAAAGTTGTTACAGACGTGAAAATTGGTATTTGGCTCTCCTTTAAAATCAAAGAAAAACGCGTTTTGAAGGGGAAACCATCTAGGGCAGCAGGAATGAAAAGGTGTTGGATTCCTTTCATGAGGACACACAAATCAAAAACTGAAGAATTTAAGAGTCGTGATAATTGGTATTTAGAAGATCATTTACTATTAAAGAAACACGTATTTTGCCGGAAAATTCACCTGCGGGGGGGGGGGGGGGGTGATGAAAAGGTAAAAAAAGGTGAATTATTTTTATGGGGATACTTATGTCTCAAAACTGAAGGTAAGACGTGAACATTGGTGTTTGGAATCTCCTTTAAATTCTTTTAATTTTTCTTTGGTGGTGGGGTAAATAAACTTAACGGCGGTGGTGTGTAAAAGGAGGTGAGACCAATTGATTTTACTGTTCATAATGTACTTATAAGGAGCCTCCGTTGCTCACTCGGCAGCGCGCCGGCCTCTCACAGCTGGGTTCCGTTGTTCAAATCCCGATCACTCCATGTGATATTCGTGCTGGACAAATCGGAGGCGGGACAGGTTTTTCTCCGGATGCTCCGGTTTTCCCTGTCATCATTCATTCCAGAAACACTGTCCAATATTTAATTTCATTTGTCATTCATCGCTCATTGCCCCAGAGGAGTGCTTCGGCAGCCGGCACAATTCCTATTTTCGCCGCTAGATGGGGCTTTATTCATTCCATTCCTGACCCTGTCGAATGACTGGAAACAGGCTGTAGATTTTCGATGTACTTATTCTGATCATAAACCGATCATTTTTAATCTTTCCTGGGTTCGATTTCAACAGCCATCTTTTCCTTCGGAGCACATTCTTAGATTACAGTAGACTCTCCTGGCATATAAATAAAAAATTAAACACATTTGAAATAAACGATAGGAATGAGATTGACCGTCAAATTATTCACCTCTATAATAGGGTCAGTAATGCACGGAAGTATGTCATTCGTATCGCCAGAAATCCCGGACACTTGCCTACGCGCGACAATGGTGTTGGTCACATTGTCAACAATGACATTGGTAGCAGATGTAATTTTCCGCCAAGTAGCGATCTTGCATCTTGCTGTGGGGTCCAGAATATCTAATAATAATAATAATAATAATAATAATAATAATAATAATAATAATCATGTTCTGGACCGTCGTCAAATTGTGCGGACCGCGCTGGAAACGGGTCCTGGCCTGGTAATGACTACGAATACAGTCAAGCCGCGGGTTCAGTACCGCCAAGGCACCCAAGACGACACCACGCCGGATCTCCTTCAGGATTTGATCCATATTAAAAATGCTTATAGGGAAAGATGGCAAAGATTTAAGGACCGAACTGACCGCGTGGAATACATGGACCTACCTCGGGAAGTACGAAATTGATTGCTGGAAAGAAAGATTGAAAAATGTGAGGAACCTTGCCGTAATCTCCCAGAAAACGAGTCAGATCGCGAATATCGGAGGATTATATATAATACGTTAAGCATTTAATTATAAATTTCAGTATAATACCGTAGCGAAGCACGGGTATCTTGCTAGTATAGAAATAAAGAGACTAAGAAGGAGATGCAGATTGGAAAGAAATAGAAATAGCTGTGGAAGTAACGAGAAATTGAGGGAACTTACTAGGAAATTGAACGTAGCAAAGAAGTCAGCTAAGGATAGCATGATGGCAAGCAAAATTGGCCGTCATACAAATTTCAGTGAAAAACGGAACGGGACGTATAGGTACTTTAAGGCAGAAACAAGTTCATAGAAGGATATTCCAGGAATCATTAATGAACAAGGGGCGTGTGTATGTGAGGATTTTTAAAAAGACCGAAGTATGTAAAGATTGTTGGTTACAGGGATAATGTCCAGATAGAGGAGGTGACTAATGCTAAAGAAGTATTGAGATCTACATATGATAACAATGACATTTACGATAAGATACAAAAGATCCTTCTGGGGATCATTGTAGGTATCTAGGTGTTAATATAAGGAAAGATCTTCATTACGGTAATCACATAAATGGGATTGTAAATGAAGGGTACAGATCTCTGCACATGGTTATGAGGGTGTTTAGGGGTTGTAGTAAGGATGTAAAGGAGAGGGCATATAAGTCTCTGGTAAGAGTGTGGTTCCAGTGTATGGGACCCTTACCAGGATTACCTGATTCAAGAACTGGAAAAAATCCAAAGAAAAGCAGCTCGATTTGTTCTGGGTGATTTCCGACAAAAGAGTAGCGATACAAAAATGTCACAAAGTTTGGGCTGGGAAGAATTGAGAGAAAGAAGGAGAGCTGCTCGACTAAGTGGTATGTTCCGAGCTGTCAGCGGAGAGATGGCGTGGAATGACATTAGTAGACGAATACGTTTGAGTGGCGTTTATAAAAGTAGGAAAGATCACAATATGAAGATAAAGCTGGAATTCAAGAGGACAAACTGGGGCAAATATTCATTTATAGGAAGGGGAGTTAGGGATTGGAGTAACTTACCAAGGGAGATGTTCAATAAATTTCCAATTTCTTTAAAATCATTTAGGAAAAGGCTAGGAATACAACAGATAGGGAATCTGCCACCTGGGCGACTGCCCTAAATGCAGATCAGTATTGATTGATTGATTTGATGAAAACTAGAAAAGCCGCTGGAATTGATAAGATTTCTGGGGGTATACTAAAGACAGTGGGTTGGGATATAGTACCATATGTGAAGTAGGCCTACTTATTTGATTGTTGTTGTATGAAGGAGTTATATTAATGAATGGAGAGTTGCTATAGTAGCCCCTGCGTATAAAGGAAAGGGTAATAGACATAAAGCTGAATATTACAGGCCAGTAAGTTTGAGATGCGTTGCATGTAAGTTTTGGGAAGCCGTTCTTTCTGATTATATTAGACATGTTTGCGAAATTAATAACTGGTTCGATAGAAGGTAGTACGGGTTTCAGAACGTTATTCCACTGAAACTCAACTTGTAGGAATCCAGCAAGATATATCAGATATCTCGGATTCAGGAGCTCAAATGGACTGTACCGCGATTGACCTGTCCTGACCTGTCTAAAGCATTTGATAGGGTGGATCAAGGGGGACTACTGGCAAAAATGAGTGCAATTGGACTAGAATAGCGACGGAATGGGTTGCTATATTTCTAGAAAAAATACCTCAGAAAATTCGAGTAGGCCAAGCTTTATCTGACCCTGAAATAATTACGAGTGGAATTCCTCAAGTCAGTATTATTGGACCTTCATGTTTTCTTATATATATCAACTAGCAAGACACCCGTGCTTCGCTACGGTATTACACTGAAATTTATAATTGAATGCTTATTTTTTTACATATATAATCCGCCGAAATTCGCGATCTGACTCGTTTTCTGCGAGAACCCGCCAAAGTTCGCGATCTGACTCGTTTTCTAATAGATTACGGCAAGTTTCCTCCCATTTTTCTATCTTTCTTTCCAGGAATCGATTTCGTACTTCCCGTGCTAGGTACAGGTAATCCACCCGGTCAGCTGGGTGCGTAAATATTTGCGATCTATTCCTATAAGCATTTTTAATATGGATCAAATCCTTCCAGGAGATCCGGCGTGGTGTCGTCTTGGGTGCCTTGGCGGAACTGAACCCGCGGCCGGACTGCATTCTTAGTCATTACCCGTCCAGGACCCGTTTCCAGCGCGGTCCGCACATTTGACGACGGTCCAGACATTATTATTATTATTATTATTATTATTATTATTATTATTATTATTATTATTATTATTATTATTATTATTATTATTATTATTATTATTATTATTATTATTATAGATGTCCTGGACCCACAGCAAGATGCAAGACCGCTACTTGGCGGTAAATTACATCTGCTGCCATTGTCATCGTTGACAATGTGACCAGCACCATTGTCGCGCCTAGGCAACTGTGCGGGATTTATGGCGATACGAATGACAGACTTCCGTGCATCATTGACCTTATAATAGAGGTGAACAATTTGACGGTCAATCTCATTCCTATCGTTTATTTCAAATGTGTTTAAATTTTTATTTATATGCCAGGAGAATCTACTGTAATCTAAGAATGTTCTCCGAAGGAAAAGATGGCTGTTAAAAACGAACCCAGGAAAGATTAAAAAAGATCGGTTTATGATCAGAATAAGTACATCGAAAATCTACTGCCTGTTTCCAGTCATTCGACAGGGTCAGGAATGGAATGAATAAATCCCCATCTAGCGGCGACATTAGGAATTGTGCCGGCTGCCGAAGCACTCCTCTGGGGCAACGATCGATGAATGACAAATGAAGTGAAATATTGGGCAGTGTTGCTTGAATGAATGATGACAGGGAAAACCGGAATATCCGGAGTAAAGCCATTCCAGCCTCCGTTTTGTCCAGCAAGAATGTCACATGGAGTGACCAGGATTTGAACCACAAAGCCCAGATGTGAGAGGCCGGCGCGCTGCCGCCTGAGCAACGGTGGCTCCATATAAGTACATTGTGAACAGTAAAATCAATTGGTCTCACCTCCTTTTACACCCCACCGCCGTTACATTTATTTACACCCCCGCAAAAAGAAAATTAATAGAAGGCGTGTTTATTTATGTTTAAAGGAGATTCCAAACACCAATGTTCACGTCTATTACCTTCAGTTTTGAGATATAAGTATCCCCATAAAATTAATTCACTTTTTTCACTTCCTTTCACACTCCCCCCCCCCCCAACTAAATGAGTTTTCCAGCAAAAAATACTTGTTTCTTTAATAGTAAAGAATCTTCTAAATACCAATTATCACGACTCTAACTTCTTCAGTTTTTGATGTATGTGTCCTCATGAAAAGAATTCAACTCCTTTTCACTCCCGCCCCAGAAGATTGTCCCCCACCCCAAAAACGCGTTTTTCTTTTTTTTAAGGAGATCCAAGTACCAATTTTCACGTCTGAAACAACTTTAGTTTTTATTAGATGTATGTATTCTCATACAATTAAGTCAATTATTTTTTCAATTCTTTCAGCCCCCCCCCCCCCTTCATTGGATTTTCCGAGAATACGTGTTTCTTTACTTTTAAAGCAGATTCCAAATATCAAATTTCATGTCTGTAACATCTTCATTTTTGAGATATCAGTATCCTAATTAAAAGAATTCAACACCATTTTCTGTCACTTTTACCCCACATCCCCACCAAGGTGGTGTTTCCGAAAACTAAAAATACACGTTTCTTTATTTTTAATAGAGATAAAAATACCATTCATCACTTCTGTAACTTGTTAAGTGTTTTGAGATATACTGTAGAAATTCTCATTTTAGAATTTCACCCATTTTTAGTTCCCCTTAAGTGGAGTTTCCAAAAATAAACCACCTATGTTTCTTTACATTTACAGGAGATTCCAAATGCCCACTTTTTACGTCTGTAACATTTTACGTTTCTCAGATATTCTGTACATATAGTCTTTCAAAAAATTCACCCCAATATGTCACTCCTGTTTAACCGCCATTAATTGGATTTTCCAAAAACAAAAAAAATACGTGTTTCTTTAATTTTAAAGGAGATACCATATACAAAATTTCAGTTCTGTAATATCTTCAGTTTCTGAGATATATGTATCCTCATTAAAGGCATTCAACCCATTATTCACCCTTTTGCACCCCTCCTATTGGGATTTACAGAAAAAAAAAAAACACGTGTTGCTTTATTTTTAAAGGAGATTTTAAATACCAATTTTTACATCTGTTAACTTTTAAAGTTTTAAGATGTAGACACAGTCATTTTAAAAATTCACCCCGTTTTCACCCCCCGTTATTTGGATTTTCCAAAAAAAAAAGAAAAAATTACCTGTTTCTTTATTTTTAAAGTAGATCCCAAATACCAATTTTCAGGTCTGTAATATCTTCAGGTTCTGAAATATAAGTAGCCTCATTAAAGGCATTCAACCCCCTTTGCACCCTTTTCCACCCTTCCTGTTGTGATTTTCCGAAAACAAAATAATACGTGTTTCTTTACTTTTAAAAAAAGGAGATTCTAAATACCAATTTTTACATCTATAACCTTTAAATGTTTTGAGATATAGATACACTCATTTTAAAAATTCACCCCCTTCTCAGCCCCTCCCCCCATTACTTGGATTTTCCAAAACCAAAAAATACGTGTTTCTTTATTTTTAAAGGAGACCCCAAATAAAAATTTTCAGGTCTGTAATATCTTCAGTTTCTGAGATATAAGTATCCTCATTAAAGGCATTCAACCCATTTTTCACCCCTTTTCACCCCTCCTATTGGGATTTTCCGAAAACAAAAAATACGTGTTTCCTTGTTTTTAATGAAGATTCTAAATACCAATTTTTACATCTGTAAACTTTAAATGTTTTGATATATAGATGCACTCATTTTAAAAATTCAGCCCCCCCTTTTCACCCTCCCTTTAATTAGATTTTCCAAAAACAAAAAAATACGTGTATCTTTTCTTTTAAAAGAGATCAAAAGTACCAATTTTCAGGTCTGTAATATATTCCGTTTCTGAGATATAAGTACCGGTATCCTGATTAAAGGCATTCAATCACTTTTTCACCCTTTTTCACCCCTCCTATTGGGATTTTCTGAAAACAATAAAATATGTGTTTCCTTATTTTTAAATATTCTTATTCTAAATACCAATTTTTACATCTGTAAACTTTTAAATTTTGAGATATAGATACACTCATTTTAAAATTTCACCCCCCCCCCTTTCCACCCCCTTAGCGACGGAATATCCAAAAATCCTCTCTTAGCGAGCACCTAGATCTTAATATGAATATATCAACAAAACTTCCTTTCTTTATGTCTAGTAGTTTTGGCTCGGCCATGATGAATCAGTCAGTCAGTCAGTCAGTCAGTCAGGACAAGTTATTTTATATAGGCTATATATAGATGATATGAGTAAAGAAAAAGAGATAAGGCTTTTTGCAAATGATGTTATTCTGTATAGAGTAATAAATAAGTTAGAACATTGTGAGCAACTGCAACATGACCTCGATAATGTTGTGAGATGGACAGCAGGCAATGGTATGATGATAAACGCGGTAAAAGTCAGGTTGTGAGTTTTACAAATAGGAAAAGTCCTCTCAGTTTTATTTACTGCGTTGATGGGGGGAATGTTCCTTTTGGGGATCATTGTAGGTATTTAGGTGTTCATATAATGAAAGATCTTAATTGGGGTAATCACATAAATGGCATTGTAAATAAAGGATAAAGATCTATGCACATGGTTATGGGGGTGTTTAGGGGTTGCAGTAAGGATGTAAAGGAGAGGGCATATCAGTCTCTGGTAAGACCCCAGCTAGAGTATGGATCCAGTGTACGGGATCCTCACCAGGATCACTTGATTCATGAACTGGAAAAAATCCCAGGAAAAGCAGCTCGATTTGTTCTGGGTGATTTCCGACAAAAGAGTAGCGTTTAAAAAAAATGTTGCATAGCTTGGGCTGGGAAGACTTGGGAGAATGGAGACGAGCTGCTCGACTAAGTGGTGTGTTCCGAGCTGTCAGTGGAGAGATGGCGTGGAATGACATTAGTAGGCGAATAAGTTTGAGTGGTGTCTTTAAATGTAGGAATGATCACAATATGAAAATCAAGTTAGAATTCATGAGGACAAATTGGGGCAAATATTCGTTTATAGGAAGGGGAGTTAGGGATTGGAATAACTTGCCAAGGGAGATGTTCAATAAGTATCCAAATTCTTTGAAATCTTTTAAGAGTCTAGGAAAACAACATATAGGAAATCTGCCACCTGGGCGACTGTCCTAAATGCAGATCAGTATTGATTGATTGATTGATTGATTGATTGATTGATTGATTGATTGATTGATTGATTGATTGTCCATTATTACTGTACTAAGCCAATTACACAGAAACTCAGCAAGTTATCTCTCAGCTACAAACATTTGAAGTTGTTGTTCCCTAGGATACCGATTTGAATTAAGTGTAAAGGTGACAAGATAATGAGCGAAAAATACTAGACTCTCACGAGCATCATCTCCAAACGCGATATTATCGCACGCACGATGATAGGCCATCACTGAACGTGTTTCAACACACGGCGTACGTAGATATCAGTTCGCTCGCATATCGTGCGCGAGATAAGTCACACGGCTGCCAGGTACGGGATGTGAGCTGTTAGTTCGAACAATGAGACATGTCTTATTCAGGCTGAACCCGAACTCCACCGACACATTATCGGAAGTTGTTCAGGGATACCTTCTGAATGTATTGGTATAAGGGACCCGTCGTCTGCGGTGGGTCGTTATCGGAAAATTGCATTTCATTTGGTTTGTTGCCCCAATTAGCTTTGTGTACGTATTTCACTGAACAAACCTGTAAGGGAACAGTTCTGCATTTGTTACGTACTGTACTGTCCAATACACTGTCAGAACACACTGAACACACTGTCATTGAAGTGTACGTGTTTCATCTGAGCGTCATTTCATTACTCTGTGTTTTGTGTTGTACGTTTCGGTTATTGCATAACTAAGAGAGCAAAGGAAACGGCCGTGACTTTAATTAAGGTATACCGCCGGGCTGAGTGGCTCAGACGGTTGAGGCGCTGGCCTTCTGACCCCAACTTGGCAGGTTCGATCCTGGCTCAGTCCGGTGGTATTTGAAGGTGCTCAAATACGTCAGCCTCGTGTCGGTAGATTTACTGGCACGTAAAATAACTCCTGCGGGACTAAATTCCGGCACCTCGGCGTCTCCGAAGACCGAAAATGTAGTTAGTGGGACGTAAAGCAAATAGCATTATTATTAATTAAGGTGCAACCCCAACATTGCCTGGTGTGAAAATTTGAAACCACGGAAAACCATCTTCAGGGCTGCCGACAGTGGAGTTCGAACCCACTATCTCCGAAATGCAAACTGACATTACTGTGTGTTTTGTATTGTACATTTTGGTTATTGGATACTACAGGCGTCCGCCTCTGTGGTGTAGTGGTTAGTGTGATTAGCTGCCAACCCCGGAGGCCCGGTTTCGATTCCCAGCTGTGCCACGAAACTTTTGAAGAGTGGTACGAGGGCTGGAGCGGGGTCCACACAGCCTCGGGAGGTCAACTGAGTAGAGGTGGGTTCGATTCCCACTTCAGCCATCCTGGAAGTGATTTTCCGTGGTTTCCCACTTCTCCTCCAGGCAAATGCCGGGATAGTACCTAACTTAAGGCTACGGCCGTTTCCTTCCCTCTTTCTTGTCTATCCCTTTCAATCTTCCGATCCCCCCGCAAGGCCCCTGTTCAGCATAGCAGGTGAGGCCGCCTGGGCGAGGTACTGGTCATCCTCCCCAGTTGTATCCCCCGACCCACAGTCTGAAGCTCCAGGATACTACCCTTGAGGTGGTAGAGGTGGGATCCCTCGCTGAGTCCGAGGGAAAAACCGACCCTGCAGGGTAAACAGATAAAGAAGAAGAAGAAGAAGCATACTACAGGCTTTATCACCATTGTGAAGTTATTTTCACAGAAACAAGGATGCTTGGAGTAACAAACCGAATAAATCATTAATATTACATTATGAGTGTGCCATTATCCACCGAGACCAGGGTTCCCCCTGAACAAGCTCCGAAAATGTGTTGGTGGAGTTCGGGTTCATCCTGAATACAGCATATTATAACACGTAGTCATTGGATCAAAAGTCTGACTTACTGGCTGAATGGTCAGCATTGAAGCCTTTGGTTCAGAGGGTCGAGGGTTCGATTTCCGGTAGGGTCGGGGATTTTAATCGCGTGTGATTAGCTTTTCTGGCCCGGGGACTGGGTGTTTATCTTTGTCCCAACAGGTTCCGCTTCATATTCAGACAACACACTACACTACAAACCACAACAGAAACACGCAATAGTAATTACATCCCCCCGTATAGGTTTGGCGTCAGGAAGGGCATCCTGCCGGAAAACAGGGCCACACACTCATTTGCGACGCAGTTCGCACCCGCGATTCCACAAATGTGGGAAAAGCGGTGGAAACATTTGGCGCAACTTCTGAGAAGACCGTGAAGTTTTCTATATCCATGGCTGGGCTACGAGGCTCAAATGGGCATATCTGCGTCTCCGAAAACCGTGAAAGAATGCAATCTAATTCGGTTATTAGGAAGTATCGTCGAGCCCATTCTTCTGTAATGTAGGGAGAGTAACATAAATAATTCTAGATGTTCTGATGGGCCGAAGCTAAACTCATAGCATAACCATTGTGCAGATTTCTTCTTCTTCTTTTTTTGCTATCTGCTTTAGGTCGCACCGACACAGATAGGTCTTACGGCGACGATGGGGTAGGAAAGGCCTAGGAATGGGAAGAAAGCGGCCGTGGCCTTAATTAATGTACAGCCTGGTGTGAAAATGGGAAACCACGGAATACCATCTTCAGGACTGCCGACAGTGGGGTTCAAACCCACTATCTCCCGAATGCAATTTCACAGCTGCGCGATCCTAACCGCATGGCCAACTCGCCCGGTTATAAAATTGTACTGCAGTGTCTCATCTGCCATGAAGATGCCTTTTCGTTGCTTTGCTTGAAAGCAAATGTAAGCGGCTTGTCTGTGAAGGTAACGAAGTTTGTACCCTCCAGTAGATGCTTTAATTTCTGCACAGAAAGGTAAGTACTATAAACCATCTCTGGCTGACTCGGCTTCTGTGAGAAGAATTCAGTCAGTCTCCAACTTGCGTTTTCCAATTGCTGGAGTACAGAACCAACAGCAAAGTCTGATGCATCAGTACACAGTGGAGGTAGGGTTTATGTGAGCATCATAACTCAAGTTAAAAGCAAATCGAAGGCCAGAGTTCAATGCTCGTTGAAGATTACTAGTTTGTTCTCGGGTTGTGTCAACGAGGACGATGTTGCAATAATCAAGTATTGGTAGTATCAAAGCTTGTAGAAGCTTTGTCTTTACGTCTTGTGGCAAAATGTCCTTATGTCGTTTCAGATGATGTAACGTCGCGTACATCTTTTTACATTTAGGCCTATTTCATATATGTGCAAACCAGTCAAGATTCTCCGTCAGGATGATTCCTAAAAATCCTACAAATCTGTAAAATCCGAAAGATGAAATTATCATGGGGTCATTTCGTCTGGGGTTGTCCTTTTCGAAATTTCGCATGTAAATAATAAAACTCACACCGTATTTAGAAATGCTTGAAAAAACTTTGGAATGAACCACCGTCATCGAACTCGCAATTCGCACGTAGTACGAGCTTCGTTCAGCAGATCTCAAGGGTCGAAACATGTAACAGATCCAAAATTATCGCTACCTAACGTCTAATCCTCGAGGTTACAGTCACTGTCCGAATTCCGATGTGCGTGTGGTCAAAAATGCAGAAAAACGACGCTATAATACTTTTAAATTTAACGGAAATGTACACTAATGGATAGCTATTTTAAAAACATAGTAGCCATACTGTATACTGCCTGTAGTTTAGTGAACAGGATGGCCTTTAAACCTGAAAGTGCGGTATTTTTGTAGGTTCTCAAAACGTTTGAAAATATTATAACTCTTAAACTTCACCCGATATTTTAACGGTTGTTTTTATAAGCTGTGTACCAACACAAATAAGCCACAAAATATTTGTAGAACAATTCGCACAATAAATGTACGACCAGGAGTTCATTAACTGATTACCGCTGCTGGTCTTAACAAATGTTGTTAGGTATTGTACATTTTCACGCCATTGAATCCCTCTTTAACACTTAGTACCTTTCAGCAAATAATCCATATATACTATTAACAACAATGGTGAAAAAATACAGTCTTGTCTGACCCACCTAACTACTTTGAACCAAGAACTTATTCTACAATCACCGGGCGAGTTGGCCGTGTGGTTAGGAGCGCGCAGCTGTGAGCTCGCATCCGGGAGATAATGGGTTCGTACCCCACTGTCGGCAGCCCTGAAGATGGTTTTCCGTGGTTTCCCATTTTCACACCAGGCAAATTCTGGGGCTGTACCTCAATGAAGGCCACGGCCGCTTCCTTCTCATTCCTAGGCCTTTCCTGTCCCATCGTCGTCATAAGACCTATCTGTGTCGGTGCGACGTAAAGCAAGTAGAAAAAAAATTCTACGATCAATTCTCATTGCGGCCAGATTGTAGACATAATGTAAATGCCTTTTCTTTTGCCTGCAATAATTCACCCCTAATCCCGTAATCCTCCAGTACAGCTTGCATCTTCTATCTTAGTCATATTCCTTCGCTGGACCTACGAAACATAACTGTATATTCCTTTCATAGCATTTTTCAGTTACTTGATACTAATGGTCCGCCTCTGTGGTGTAGTGGTTAGCGTGATTAGCTGCCACCCCCGGAGGCCCGGGTTCGATTCCCGGCTCTGCCACGAAATTTGAAAAGTGGTACGAGGGCTGGAACGGGGTCCACTCAGCCTCGGGAGGTCAACTGAGTAGAGGTGGGTTCGATTCCTACCTCAGCCATCCTGGAAGTGGTTTTCCGTGGTTTCCCACTTCTCCTCCAGGCGAATGCCGGGATGGTACCTAACTTAAGGCCACGGCCGCTTCCTTCCCTCTTCCTTGCCTCTTCCTTGCCTATCCCTTCCAATCTTCCCATCCCTCCACAAGGCCCCTGTTCATCATAGCAGGTGAGGCCGCCTGGCCGAGGTACTGGTCATACTCCCCAGTTGTATCCCCAACCAAGAGTGTGAAGCTCCAGGACACTGTCCTTGAAGGCGGTAGAGGTGGGATCCCTCGCTAAGTCCGAGGGAAAAACCGAACCTGGAGGGTAAACAGATGATGATGATGATGATGATACTAATGAAAATCTGATCCTTACAGTCCCTATGTAGTCTTGAGCCACACCGGCTTTCATCAATTTACTTTCAGCCATTGACTGCACTCTCCTTTCCATAATGCCTGTGAACACCTTGCTTCGTAGCTTTCGTACAATCACAAGATACCTTACTAACGTACCATGCTAACCCTGTTACTTTATGAAGCCATTTCATCCCTTCCTTCCCACCATACTTCACCATCTGAGGTCTAATTTCATCTATTCCTGAAGCTTTATGACAATGGAATTTATTTACCATCCTTTCCATTTCCTCGAGCATAATTTCACTGAAATCGTTGTTCTACTCCCCATGAACTTCCTTGCACGGAACATTTACAGGTATATTTTCTTACTCGCCGAGAATATTTTCGAAATGGCCTTCCATTCGTCCAGTGATACCCTAGTTCCACAATGAGTTCACCTTTATCTAACTCACTATTCATTTCCCTTTTCCCTCCCCTTCTAAGATTCTGTATTACACTCCAGAAGGGACTTCCTGCCGCTTGACCAAGACTTTCCAGATTATTACCGAAATTTTCCCATGATTCCTTCTTGGATTCAACAACGATTTAATTAGCTCTGTTTCTTCCAACTACGTAAATTCCCCTATCTGCACCAGTTCTTGTTTCGAGCTATTTCTGATACGCCTTCTTCTTACGTTAACAGATTGCCCTGAATTCATCATTCCACCAAGATGTTCGCTTTTTCTCATCTTCACACAGTTGTTCCTAGGTATTCCCTTCACGTCCCTGCATGAGATCCATTGTCTTTCTATATCCTGAAACTGCTGACTGCCTATTCCTCAGAAATTTTAACTAATCATACCCCCATGAAATTCTGTCTAATTTTCTCGTCCTGTAGATTTTCTACTCTTATCCGTCTGGAGACAGACTTCACTTTCTCCATCCTACGTCTAATTATACTTAGTTCGATACAGATCAGAGAGTCGTCTGAATCATCGAAAAAACCCGGAACACCCACGCATTCCTAACGGATTTCCTCAAATTCAAGTTGGTTATTATATAGTATATTATGGTTCTGGTGTCCCTACCCTCCCAAGTGTAACGGTGAATAGCCTTATGCTTGAAGACTGTGTTAGCAACTGCTAATCCCATACCGGCACAAAAGTTCAGTAAACGCTTCCCATTCTTATTAGCTTCCGTATCTTCCCTACATCTACTCATCATCTTGTCATACCGAGCTCGATAGCTGCAGTCGCTTAAGTGCGGACAGTATCCAGTATTCTGGAGATAGTAGGTTCGAACCCCACTGTCGGCAGCCCTGAAAATGGTTTTCCGTTGTTTTCCATTTTCACACCAGGCAAATGCTGGGGCTGTGCCTTAATTAAGGCCACGGCCGTTTCCTTCCTACTCCTAGCCCTTCCCTGTCCCATCGTCGCCATAAGACCTATCTGTGTCGGTGCGACGTAAAGCAGATAGCAAAAAAAAAAAAATCATCTTGTCATATCCTTCATTCTATTTCCAACTATCACTTCACACTGGAATCGCCCATTAGCACTACCCTATCCTTGCTGCTAACGATATCGACCAGTGCTTCATTAAACTTGTGATCTTCATCCTCATCAGCGTCCTCCTCACATGGTGAATACACTGTGACAATTCTCTCCTAATTCCTCCAACCCACACCATTCGCTCATTTACGTGCCGAACAGAAACAATGTTGGGTGCAATAGTGTTCGCGATGAACAGTCCTACCCCACACTCTGATCGTCCAGTTTTAACACACGTTGAGAACACTTATTAATCTCCTAACTTTTCCTCGATATATCCTCTTACCGAACGTCATTAACTCCTAACACATCCAGACGCATCCTCTTTGCTGACTCAACCAGTTCTACTTTCTTTCTTCCTTAACCCCCATCAATTTTGATAGCACCCCATCGAATTCCATGTCGTTCGCCAAGTTGTTTCCAAACATTCCCTAACCTGTCAAACTGAAGTGCGACTCCGTTAATCCCACAAGTCCTGAGCTTGGTAATTTCTGTTACGTAGGATGCTACACTACATACACATAGTCCCAGTGAGAATTTCTCCTCTAATGTTTTAGGGACTACCGGTTGATTGCAGAGGCGAATATACAGGGCATGGAAGACGGGCACTGCGTGCTCTAAGGTGCCCTCTGTGATAAATGTATGTGTTTCATAATGCAGCTGAATACGGAAGTGCCTCTGAAAGCCCGGGGGCGCCTTGCTATGTGTCCCTGGAACAAGCCATGGCAAAAGGGTCGATAGAGGGGCGGGGTGAAAAACACGCATTTGTTTTCTTCTAAAATGGGATTGTAAATAAAGGGTACAGATCACTGCATATGGTTTTGAGGGTGTTTAGGGGTTGTAGTAAAGATTTAAAAGAGAGGATATATAAGTCTCTGGTAAGACCCCAACTAGAGTGTGGTTCCAGTGTATGGGACCCTCACCAGGATTTCTTGATTCATGAACGGGAAAAAATCGAAAGAAAGGCAGCTCGATTTGTTCTGGGTGATTTCCGACAAAAGAGTAGCGTTACAAGTTTGGGTTGAGAAGACTTGGGAGAAAGAAGACGAGCTGCTCGTCCAAGTGGTATGTTCCAAGCTGTCAGTGGAGAGATGGCGTGGAATGACATTTGTCGACGTATAAGTTTTTTTTTTTTTGCTTTACGTCGCTCCGACACAGATAGGTCTTATGGCGACGATGGGACAGGGAAGGGCTAGGAGTGGGAAGGAAACGGCCATGGCCTTAATTAAGGTACAGCCCCAGCATTTGCCTGGTGTGAAAATGGAACACCACGGAAAACCATTTTCAGGGCTGTCGACAGTGGGGTTCGAACCTACTATCTCCCGAATACTGGATACTGGCCGCACTTAAGCGACTACAGCTATCGAGCTCGGTACGAATAAGTTTGAGTGGTGTCTTTAAAAGTAGGATGGACCACAATATGAAGATAAAGCTGGAATTCAAGAGGACAAATTAGGGCAAATATTCCTTTATAGGAAGGGGAGTTACGGACTGGAACAACTTACCAAGGGAGATGTTCAATAAATATCCAGTTCCTTTGAAATCATTTAAGAAAAGGCTAATAAAACAACAGATAGGGAATCTGCCACCTGGGCGACTGTACTAAATGCAGATCAGTATTGATTGATTGATTGATTGATTGATTGATTGATCGATTGATTGATTGATAAAAAGCTACGACTCTCTCTGCGTGCAGTGGTTTCACAAGACATAGTTATTCTCCTTTCAATCAATCAATCAATCAATCAATCAATCAATCAATCAATCAATCAATCAATCAATCAATCAATCAATCAATCAATCAATCAATCAATCAATCAATCAATCAATCAATCAATCAATCAATCAATCAATAAATAAATTAATTAATTAATTAATTAATTAATTAATTAATTAATCAATTAATAAATCAATCAATAAATCAATCAAACAGTCGATCGATCGATCAATCAATCAATCAATAAATCAATCAAACAGTCGATCGATCAATCAATCAATCAATCAATCACCACTGATATGGATTTACGGCAGTCACCCAGATGACAGATTCCCTAACTCAGATTTACTTAATCTTTTCTTAAATAACTGCAAAGAATTTGGAAATTTATTGAACATCTCCCTTGGTAAGTTATTCCAATCCCTAACTCCCCTTCCTATAAATGAATATTTGCCCCAGTTTGTCCTCTTGAATTCCAACTTTATCTTCATATTGTTATCTATCCTACTTTTAAATATACCACTCAGACTTATTCGTCTGCAAATTTCATTCCACGCCATCTCTTCACTGACAGCTCGGAACATACCACTTAGTCAAGCAGCTCGTCTCCTTTCTCCCAAGTCGTTCCAGCCCAAATTTTGCAACGTTTTTGCAACGCTACTCTTTTGTCGGAAATCACCCAGAACAAATCGAGCTGCTTTTCTTTGCTTTTTTTCCAGTTCTCGAATCAAGTAATCCTGGCGAGGGTCCCATACACTGGAACCACACTCTCGCTGGTGTATTACTAGAGACTTATATGCCCTCTCCTTTGCATCATTACTGCAACCCCCAAATACCCTCATAACCATGGGCAGAGATCTGTCACATTTATTTACAATCTAATTTATGTGATTACCCCCAACAAAGATAACACCTAGGTACTTACAATGTGCCCCATCAGGAATTTCCATCCCCATCAACGGAAAAATTAAAACTGAGAGGACTTCTCCTATTAGTGAAACTCACAATCTGACTTTTAGCCCCGTTTATCATCATACCATTGCCTGCTGTCCATCTCACAACGTTATCGAGGTCTGTTTGCAGTTGCTCGAGAACCCGTACATCTTTCTGTTCACAGACTTGCACTTGCTGATTGCTATGAGAAAAGCGCAGTGTTTTCAGTAAGAAAATCAATTCTATATAGTATTATGAAGTGTACGTTAAAAGCCACGAGGGGAAACTCACCTTTGGCCTTTTATGGTTCGACATTGAAGAATTCATGAAAGAGGAGCCGTGGCTGATTTCACGTACAAATAACTTGGTAAGTTGTCGCCGCCTCTCTGGTGTAATGGTTAGTGTGATTAGCTGCCACCCCCGGAGGCCCAGATTCGATTCCCGGCTCTGCCACGAAATTTGAAAAGTGGAACGAGGTCCACTCAGCCTCCGGAGGTCAACTGAATAGAGGTGGGTTCGATTCCCACCTCATCCATCCTGGAAGTGGTTTTCTGTTGTTTCCGCACTTCTCTCCCAGGCAAATGCCGGGATGGTACCTAACTTAAGGTGACGGCTGCTTCCTTCCCTCTTCCTTGTCTATCCCTTCCAATCTTCTCATTCCCCACCAAGGCCCCTGTACAGCAAAGTAGGCGAGGCCGCCTGAGTAAGGTACTGGTCATTCTCCCCAGTTGTATCCCCGACCCAGAGTCTCACACTCAGGACACTGCCCTTGAGGCGGTAGAGGTGGGATCGCTCGCTGAGTCCGAGGGAAAAGCCAACCCTGGAGGGTAAACACATTAAGAAAGAAAGAAAGAAAGAAAGAAAGAAAGAAAGATATTTACTGCAACGGAGAATGATATGGTTAAGATCGGAAATGTCCTGTTGGTCCTTGTCGCACGTATGAGAATCCACCGCTCTAATCCCATGAAGATGATTTCGGCGCCGCAAGGACAGGAAAGACCTAGGGTTGGGAAGGAAGTTACCGTGACTTTAATTAAAATATAGCCCGAGCTGTGATAATATTAATAACAATGGTAATATTGTAATTATTATATAAAATTAATTATAATATTGACATTATATTAAATTAATTACCGAGTGCGTTGTCCATGAGGTTAGGGGCGCGCAGCTGTGAGCTTGAATTCGGGAGATAGTGGGTTCGATCCCCACTGTCGGCAGCCCTGAAGATTGTTTACCGTGGTTTCCCATTTTCACACCGGGCAAATGCTGGGGCTGTACCTTAATTAAGGCTACGGGCGCTTCCTTTCCATTCCTAGCACTTTTCTATCCCATCTTCACCATTAGACCTATCTATGTTGGTGCAATATAAAGCAAATTATAACAATAATAATAATAATAATAATAATAATAATAATAATAATAATAATAATAATAATAATAATAATAATAATAATAATTGTGTAGAAATTGGTATAATTGAATTGTGTATGCCTTCGACTTGAACTTACGCTTCGCCACTCGAGGATTGTATGCCCCTAGCCGACTGAGCACAAGGAGGGCCATGACTCAGAATATGTCGGAAATGTCTGTTGCAACAGGTATTCCGACTATCAGGACCACTTAGTAGGCCACTTACCCGTCGCCCACGGTTCATGAACTAAGACGTGACTACAGTAACCCGCACCATGAATAATAATATTATTGGTTTTACGTCCCACTAACAACTTATTATGGTTTTAGCAAACACCGAGATGCCGGAATTTGGTCACACAGGAGTTCTTTCAAGCGCCGGTATATTTACTGACACGAGACTGGCGTATTTGAGATTTTTTTTAATACCACCGAACTGAGACCAATCGAACTCGCCAACTTCAGCTCGTCTGAGCTACTCAGTCCGACTCTATGTATGTATGTATGTATGTATGTATGTACAGTGAGTTTTTCTCATCGGCTGGCCGGCAGGCGCGCCCAGCTTATCTGCCTCCCGTTGACTCATCACTGCCCGCTCCGCGACATAGCAACAAGAACATCACTTCACTCACTTCATCCGTGCGCGAGATAACAATTAAAATTAAGAAAATAAGAATTAAGGATTTTAGTAATTAAGAAATAAAAAAATAAGCTCGTACTTTATGACAGGAGATGTTGGAAATGTTCTCCTCCTGCATCCACACATTTCTGGCATCGTCATAGGATATTCCGATTCACACGCATAAGTGCGTCTTCTGTAACTGAGACTATTTCTTTCCGGATTTGTTCTTTCAGTTCGTCAAACGTCCCCCATACTTTAAAGTCACAAACAGTTAAATCTGAGGACCGTGACGGCCATAAATCCGTAATTACAACACGGCCTTCAAAACTTTCCTCAGTTAAGTTTAATGTGTCATTAGCGAATGCGCGATGGCAGAGTCTTGCTGAAAATATCCGTTTCGACAGTCATTGTCCTTCAGTTCGTCAAAAAATGGTTTTAGTATATTATCCCTGTATTTTTGTGCATTAACTGAGCCCTGAAGAAAGATAGGTCCTATAATTCTGTATCCATTCACTGCGCACCATACCGTACTCCGATCCGTTCGTCATGTAGATGAATTTCGTATATGCGATGGGTTTTTCCTGTAATCGAATATCAGTTATTCTGTGTCGAAACATGCCCTTGTAAATGGAATGCTACGTCAGAGAAAATTATTAAGCGTCGATCAATTATTTCATCATGAATGTTTCACAGCATCCATGATCACGTGGATACAGTTCGTATACTTATGTGGTTTCAATTTTAACATTTTCTTAGCCCACCATGCTGAGCTTGTCCAAGTCGTCTTAGGGTTTTTGCACGCGTATGCTCTAATCTTTCTACGATTTCATTTACTTTTCCTCGTTAAGTACACGTTTTCTTAACATTTCGCTTCTTATCGAGTAACGAACCAGTTCCTCTCAATTTGTTTACGAGTCTCCGCACAGTTTCTCTATGTGGAGGTCGTACACCTGGAAATTGTGTCATAAATCTACTAACGACCTCCCTGCAAGACTCTTGTTTTAACATAATTATCGTACATAAATACCCTTTCTTCTACCGTGTACACATGTGATAGCATTATAAGAATTATACCCCGAAGTAACACTTCACAATTCGAGACCAGTTGGAACGACAGATCAACACTTAATACACGTTCTAAGCACGGACATGAACTGCGAAGTGCGGGCATTCCAGGGCTGTCACTGCGCTGCGTTACGGGAAGTGATGAGTAAATGGGAGGCATGCTCTTAGCATAGAGGTATTGAGTGGCAATCACCAATAGGTGAGACTGCAGGGACGTAGCTAAGGGGGGGGGGGGATTCACAAAAAGGAGATAAACTGAAACTGACAATAAACAATAAACTAAACAAACATTCAGAGACATAATTGTAGAACCAACAGATCTTTTGGATCTATTTCCTAAGAAGCCTCAAAAATTGGATTTTAGATTGTAAACTAAACATACCATTCGCTATAAAACTGTTGACCTTGATCATATTGTACTTGTTCTGTATTTTAATGAAATATTTTGTAGTTTACTGCGATCTGAAATTCAACATAATTGACTTGTATCATTGTCTTCACAATACAAGTCTTGCATGGTCCGGCTCCATGGCTAAGTGGTTAGCGTGCTGGCCATTGGCCACAAGGGTCCCGGCTTCGATTCCCGGCAGGATCGGGAATTTTACCCATCATTGGTTAATTTCGCTGCCATGGGGGATGGGTGTATGTGTCGTCTTCATCATCATTTCATCCTCATCACGACGCACAGGTCGCTTCCGGGGGTCGAATCAAAAGACCTGCACCTGGCGAGCTGAACATATCCTCGGACACTCCCGGCACTAAAAGCCATACGCCATTTCAATTCATTTCAAGTCTTGCATGCGCACACCACCACCTTCATTGAGTTCTATCATCTTGTAACTATAAACCCCCTCCGTCCATCGGCCGATGCTGCTAAGACTAACACTATACCTTGGTATTTTTGGAATGATCTTTTAGCGTTTGAAATGATCTTCCATTTACTTTTCAAATAAATTAATTGGAACATGAAATCCTCATCGCTAAGCCTCGAAGTCTTAAGGTGAAAGTACATCTTTGCATTCACCGTAATTCACAGAGGAACTTGGAGGAACGCCTGTGTTTAATTTTATGAACATCGTTGGAATGTCTTTGGAAGTACTAGATAGGTAAGAAAATGGTGAAATTGCTGTTGTAGTTTTTTTCAATTTGTTTTACGTCGCACACGATGGGATAGGAAGGGCTGGGAGTGGGAAGGAAGTGGCCGTAGCTTTAATTAAGGTACAGCCCCAGCATTTTCCTGGTTTGAACATAGGAAACCACGGAAAACCATCTTCAAGGCTGCCGACAGTGGGGTTCGAACCGGTTTTGATGTGGTATAACTGAAAAAAGTTATCTTCATCATTTTTTATTTTTTCACATTTCTGCTTCCGTGCGATGTAGACTATGTCAGTTACTAGAATGTAACGATCGCACTTTCATTTCAAGAAGTAAATTGCAAGTACCGCCTCTGTGGTGTAGTGTTCAATGTCATTTGCTGCCACTCTCGGAGGCCCGGCTTCGATTCCCGGCTCTGCCACGAAATTTGAAAAGTGATGCGAGGATTGGAACGTGGTCCGATCAGGCTCGGGAGGTCAACTGAGTAGAGTGGGGTTCGATTCCCACCTTGCTCATTATCGAAGTGTTTTCCCGTGGTTTCCCACTTCTCTTCCAGAAAACCCAACAAATGGCAAATAGGTTAATATGGGAAGGGCATCTGATTCAGAAAGTGATGGAACCAACCAGAGGAAAGAATATCCTGGACGTGGTGCTGGTAAAACCAGGTGAGCTCTATAGAGAAACTGAAGTAATAGACGGTATTAGTGATCACGAAGCTGTTTTTGTCGTAGTTAAAAATAAATGTGAAAGAAAAGAAGGTATTAAAATTAGGACTATTAGGCAGTGCCATATGACTGATAAAACAGGCATGAGAGAGTTAAAAAAAAAGTCACTATGATCAGTGGAAAACGATAAATAAAAATGTAAACAGACTCTGGGATGGGTTTAAAACAATTGTTGAGCAATGTGAAAATAGGTTTGTACCGTACCTTTAAAGGTGGTAAGGAATGGTAAAGATCCACTATATTATAACAGAGATGTAAAGAGACTAAGAAGGAGGTGCAGGTTGGAAAGAAATAGAGTTGGAAATGGCCCTGGAAGTAAGGAAATATTGAAGGAACTTACTAGGAAATCGAATCTAGCAAAGATGTCAGCTAAGGATTACATGATGGCAAGCATATTGGGCGGTCATACAAATTTTAGTGAAAAATGGAAGAGTATGTGTAGGTACTTTATGGCAGAAACAGGTTCCAAGAAGGACATTCCAGAATTCATTAACGAACAAGGGGAGTGTGTATGCGAGGATTTTCAAAAGGCAGAAGTATTCAGTCAACAGTATGTAAAGATTGTTGGTTACAAGGATAATGTCCAGATAGGGAAGGTGACTATTACTAAAGAAGTATTAAAATTTACCTATGACAACAATGACATTTACAGTAACACACAAAATTTGAAAACTAGGAAAGTAGGGTTGGGCAGTCCGGAACAGCCAGTTGTTCCGGAACATTAGGAGCTTGAGGTGGAGTGTTTCGGTACAGTGTGCCGACAAACGGTACACGGGACTGTACTGCGCAGTAGACAGAACTTCGTGAGGGAACATGACATGCTCCGCGTCAGCGGGAAAGTGCTGCTGTACCGGTTGTGCTGTGTGCAGTTATGGCCAGCATAACGCTACACGGAACGTGAAGGAACAGTCGGAACACTGAATTTCGCGCCCAATAATCGCATTTTAAGGCTGCTTTTAGGTGCAAATAATTTCGGTCAATACGCAATACACATAACAGGGTCACAATGGAAGTGCAGGTGTTTAAAAGTAACTAATCCAAGGATATTTTCATCTGTTGAATATATCGGCCAGTATTGTAATTAGCGCCATGATAGAACTTAACGCCACGTGAAAAAGGAGTCGGAAATCTGAAATAGGCACCCAAAAATCATGTCTAAATGTTGTTTTTAGGATAAGAATGTTTTCATTCATTCCAAAATACACCTGTCACAATTCCACTGGCAGTAGATGTGTTTTGCAAATGTCACAATGTTATTTTCACCAATTAAAAATATACTCGCACAGTTGAAGAAACATTCGTCAGTACTCTATTTACGTACACAATATACAAGTGGAACACGAAAATAAAAAAAATCAAACCATACAAGCAAAGCAGGAAGATAAAAATTAAACACTATGTACAAGCGGAACAGGAGATTAAAAGTAAAACTATACATGCAGAAGATGAAAATAAAACTTACACACAATATACAAGCAGAACACGAAAATAAAAATTGTGGGATGTTTAAGTTTCAAATATCTTGTCATTGTGCCGGTTGAAGATCCCTTTGCAGACAAAATAGAAGAACATAAATTGCATTTCACTCTGTCCGGTTTTAATCTAGTAAACAAGCCCTAAACAAGACTCCGATGCGACATTATGCAAACTTTACCCTCTTTCGTACGGTTATATTACTAGGCTTCAGAGAAAACACTCTTACAAAACAGCTGAAAACAAAAACAGAACACATTACGTTATTCGCAAATACCGAAGGCTAGTTGCCAGTGCAACGGAACTCACAGAATAAAGAGGATGTGACAGAACACGGAACACTCCAGCACAGGGCGGCACACAGCCGGTATCGACAGCCAGCCAGTAGGCGAAGAGCAGTGTATAGTGGCGCTTCTGACGGGACAGCAAGTCACTGTCTCTCTCTCGCATGAGAAGATTTCGGAACAATTGACACTCGGTGTTCCGGAACAGCGGAACATGACCGTGCACCGGCACAGTGTGCCGAAATACGGACATAGTGCCAAACCCTATAGGAAAGCAGCTGAAATTGAAAAGGTTTCGGGGGATATACTAAAGACAATGGGTTGGGATATAGAACCATATCTGAAGTACTTATTTAATCATTGTTTGGTCGAAGGAGCTATACCAAATGAATGGAGAGTTGATATAGTAGCCCCTGTGTATAAAAGAAACGGTGACAGACATAAAGCTGAAAATTACAGGCCAGTCAGTTTTACATGTATTGCATGTAATCTTTGGGAGAGCATTCTTTCTGATTATATTAGACAAGTTTGGGAAATTAATAACTGGTTTGATAGAAGGCGGTTTGGGTTTAGGAACGGTTATTCCACTGAAGCTCAACTTGTAGGATTCCAGTAAGATATAGCAGATATCCTGGATTCAGGAGGTCAAACGGAATGGGTGGCTCTGTTTCTAGAAAATAGAATTCAGAGATTTAGAGTAGGCGAAACGTTATCTGTACCTGTAATAATTAAGAGGGGAATTCCTCAAGGCAGAATTATCGGACCTTTAAGTTTTCTTATATATATATCAACGATATGTGTAAAGAAGTGGAATAGAGATAAGGCCTTTTGCAGATGATGCTATTCTGTACAGAGTAATAAATAAGTTACAAAATTGTGAGCAACTGCAACATGACTTGATAATGTTGTGAGATGGACAGTAGGCAATGATATGTTGAAAAACGGGGTTAAAAGTCAGGTTGTGAGTTTCACAAATAGGAAAAGTCCTCTCAGTTTTAATTACTGCGTTGATGGAGTGAAAGTTCCTTTTTCTGGGGATCATTGTAAGTTCCTAGGTGTTAATATAAGGAAAGATCTTCACTGGGGTAATCATATACATATGATTGTAAATAAATTGTACAGATCTTTGCACATGATTATGGGGGTATTTATGGGTTGTAATAAGGATGTAGAAGAGGGGGCATATAAGTCTTAGGTGAGACCCTAACTAGGGTACGGTTCCAGTGTATGGGGCCGTCACCAGGATTACTTTATTTAAGAACTGGGAAAAATCCAAAGAAATGCAGCGTGATTTCTTCTGGGTGATTTCCGACAAAAGAGTTGTTGTTGTTTGTTCAGTCGTCAGCCCTAAGGCTGGTTGGATCCTCAACAGCTCTGCCATCAGCTGTCATAGATGGCCTAGGCATCAATGAAGAGGCGTACTAGGGAAATGAGGAGTGAGGTAGTTTCCCGTTGCTTTCCTCACCGGGCCAGAAGTTGCTATTACATATCAGTCTGCCAAGCCCACTGAAATGCATGCCCCGACCGACCCTATGAGCTACACTTTCATACCATTCATAGCAGGGACTGGCTGCACAAGGAATGGCATTACAAGCATCACTCATACCTCAGTCACTTTCATCTTGTCAAAGCCAAGGATAAGACAGAGACAGATAAATGAAAGTAACAAAATAGCTCTAGCCTATACCAGAAGACATAGTGCACTATAAACACTAGGTCTTGTCAGCAAAGGCAAGACCAAAGAGTAGCATTACAAAAATGTTGCAAAGTTGGGCTGGGAAGAATTGGGAGAAAGGAGACGAGCTGCTCGACTAAGTGGTATGTTCCGAGCTGTCAGTGGAGAGATGGCGTGGAACATCAGTAGACGAATAATTTTGAATGGTGTCTTTAAATGTAGGAAAGATCACAATATGAAGATAAAGATGGAATTCAAGAGGACAAATTGGGGCAGATATTCGTTTATAGGAAGGGGAGTTAGAGATTGAAATAACTTACCAAGGGAGATGTTCAATAAATTTCCGATTTCTTTGCAATCATTTAAGAAAAGGCTAGGAAAACAACAGATAGGGAATCTGCCAGCTGGGTATTGCCCTCAGTGCAGATCAGTAGTCATTGGTTGAAGGCCGGGATGATACCTAACTTACGGGCACGACCGCTTTCTTCCCTCTTCCTTGTCTCTCTCTTCCAATCTTCCCATCCTTCCGCGAGGGCCCTGTGCAGCATTGCAGGTGAGGCCGCCTGGGCGAGGTACTTGTCCTCGTCAGCAGTTGTGTCCCCAGGACACTGCCCTTGTTGTGGTAGAGGTGAGATCCCTCGCTGAGTCCCAGGAAAAAACCAACCCTGGATGGTGAACGGATTAAGAAAGGAAAGGAAATTACATTTTGTAAAATATCGATTACAAGTAAACATAACTAAGAATGTAATCGTCACAAGTAATTCTATTACCTTTATTCAGTTACTTCCTATCTCCGCCTGTATTTGTACCTGTTTAAGTATTTGCTTCAAGTTCATCAGAGCCGTGAATGTTACATGGAGCTGTTCATGAACAGAGTTTCAGATTGATATGATGCTGCAGTTCCTGAAATTGCGGATAGTGGAAATAGAGGCATGAAGGTGAGCGAGTTTCACGGAGGTACAAGGGCGGCCGCGATTCCAAGCCGTGTTCATTGGCGGGTATGCAAACTAATTTTCCTGACATGGTACGTGCAAGAACCTTGAAGCATCTTTGGCCAGGTCTCCACTTTCTAACACATGTCAATGACATGACATGGTAGCTACTGTGTGACTCATCTGCTAGGCCTAGGGTCTTCACCGTGACCCTTGCTCCTCCTCTATAGTATAAAGGAAGCCAAGGTCTCCGAACGACCCAGTCTTAAAAGTGTCAACAAGTACGGAACTAGCACGGCTTTCAGCTAAGCTCTAATGTAGCGTGAACAAATGCAGTGATTTCATGATAAAAGTGTCAGGCTACGATGAGGGCTGCCTAACCGAAGTGGTAAAGGCGTACTTTCTTGCAGGACATAGATTCCCTGAAAAGTAAAAAAATGAAATATTAACATGCATATATAGTACATCATCATTATAGACCGTTATGCCTTTCAGTGTTCAGTCTGCAAGCCACAGTGAATTTACTAAATGTCGCCACAATCCTCTATTAGCAACTAGTGCTATGGCCTCATTTAGTTCTGTACCTCTTATCTATACATCGTTAGAAACCGAGTCTAACCATCGTCGTCTTGGTCTCCCTCTACTTTTCTTACCAAAATAGAGTCCATTATTCTAGTAGATAAACTATCCTCCTCCATTCGCCTCACATGATCCCACCACCGAAGTCGGTTTATGCGTACAGCTTTATCCATCGAGTTCATTCCTAACTTAGCCTTTATCTCCTCATTCCGAGTAGCCTCCTGCCATTGTTCCCACCTGTTTGTACCAGCAATCATTCTCGCAACTTTCATGGCTGTTACTTCTAACTTATGAATGAGATATCCTGCGCCCACCCGCTTTCGCTGCCTTAAAGCAAAGTTGGCCTGAAAACAGACCGATGTAAAGATAGTTTCGTCTGGGAGCTGACTTCCTTCTTACAGAACACTGTTGATCGCAACTGCGAGCTCACTGCATTAGCTTTACTACACCTTGATTCAATCTCACTTACTATGTTACCATCCTGGGAGAACACACAACCTAAATACTTGAAATTATCTGCCTGTTCAAGCTTTGTGTCACCAATCTGACATTCATTTCTATTGAATTTCTTACCTACTGACATCAATTTAGTCTTCGAAAGGCTAATATTCATACCATATTCATTGCACCTATTTTCAAGTTCCAAGATATTAGACTACAGGCTTTCAGCACAATCTGCCATTAAGACCAAGTCGTCAGCATAGGCCAGACTGCTTACTACATTTCCGCCTAAACGAATCCCTCCCTGCATTTTATACCTTTCAGCAGATGATCCGTATAAACTATGAACAGCAATTGCGAAAAGACGTGTCTCGGTGTTTTTCAAATTCGTACGTTCTCCTTCGCCAGATATTTCATACCAGGCTTGTGTCAATGGCATACACCTGTCAATGTCATGTGTTATGTACACATGTTATGTGACCCTCTTAGACTCATTCTGATGGTTCGGTCAGCTTCCGCTTAAACGCTAGCGCTGTGCCATGTCCGGGGAGCCATCTGGTGACGAATGAACGTACCATTCTCCACTTCTATTATAGCGTCTAAATTTCAAAAAAGTCATTGTTTAAGAAGCCTTTCTCGTGGACAGTCGAGATTTTCTTCTGATGACGCAGAGCACAGTTCTCTGCCAAACGTAAAGAATTTCACCTTATTTTCTTGACACGCCATAAGCTCAAAAGCCTATACAGTATCATGTCAATAATAATACGATTTGGAGACTAGTTTATTATTAAAGGTTTAATTAAATTTAAACAATGCAGAATAAATTACAAATCCATGTCGTTTGATATTTTTCTGGGTTTAGATAACATAAGTTGTATGAAACTACAATACTAAATTTCAACAGGAAGAGCAGTACACTGACTCAGCAGTGCATGAGCACAAGAATCCCAAATTCCAAATAAAATTATGAATAGTTTTATATTACAGCAGTGATAAAAATAGCAAACAGTAATAAGCAAAAGGAGCTGCGTTTTTTTGCGTTTGCGATAACACCGACTTTTAACAAATATTCCCTAAAATTAAAATTAGACTGGTTTATTTCGCGAAATAAGACGAAATGAGACAATAACGTGAATATGTCAACTTTATAAATTTTCTATGCAAAGTGTTTAGTCCAGTATTCATCATTAACAGAAATGTCGATTCAGCACTAGTGGAAAACGTGAAGTCTATTCCATTCTTTAAAAATGAGGATGATTCAGATAACACAAAAGGGTACAGTGAACTTTAAGAAGAAACCAATCAAATCGCGAGATGGAAAAATAAATATTGTGAAAGTTCTAATTAGTTTGCTTGACAGTCATGCTGAGATTAGTGCAGAACTCTCCAGTCAGTGTGGCAACCATGTGAACATTTCTCTTCTTGCTACTCAGGAGTTTTGAGCGACTTGCGTTGCAACAGAAAAGTAACGATGTTTTCTTGCACGTTATGCCTTTTTCAGTGATAATTGAATTATAAAAATGTGTGTGTGAGTCTTTAAATAAAACTATATTGTTCTTCAATAATTTATGTACATGAAAAAGTACCTTTAAAATCCCAAAATATGATAATAACGCGAAATTCTAAAAAATTAACGCGAAATTCTTCAAAAATAACCCCGATTTCCACCAAAAAATAAAACGAAAATTGCAGGTCCCTAACTATAGCTCATTCCATGTTAAGAAAACAGTATTGCTCTCATGACAACAAGGTTGATCCTACGGCTCTGCTCAAACAGTATCACGAGAAAACAGTGGCACATACATTTGTGAAACTCAGTAATTTTAAGATAAAAGCGAGAAGAAATTAAGTCGAAATTTCTCTTATGGACTCAAGGGGACGGGCGTTTTAAAGGGGCTCATTTTGGTTTTCACACCAAAACGGGAAAGCAGCGGCACAAATATTCGTGAAACTCAGTATTTGATTTCAATATAAAAGGTGGAAGAAACTAAGCTGAAAATTATTTTTATAAAATCTAGGCTACAGGGATTTCGGAGGGGGCTTATTTAGATTTTTAAAAGAACAACGGTAAACTACTGAACATACAAAATTCAGCAGTTAAATTCAAGAGAAATTGGTGGGGAGTGGGGGAGGGGAAATAAACAATACACAATTTTTATAGGCTCGGGGGTTGGGGATTCAGTTAATCACATTTAATAAATTGGCCCAGGCAAAGCCGGGTACTGCTGCGATGTCGTACCGCCTCACAAAAAGAATGGTAAAAATGAAATGCGCTTGTAAAAAAAGTGGTATGAGTGGCAAAAATAAAATGCGCTTAAGAAACAAAAGCTAAATAACAAAATCAGGCACCCATAAAAAACATAGCGAATTTCTGTATCAGTACGACTCGTGCCGTGATGTGTCGCTGCACACCACAACATCAAAATATTCAGTAACAACAAGAATAGCAGAACACACACACAAATACAGTCGAACTTCGATATCTCGAAGCTCCATTACTCTAATTTTCAGTATCTCGAAGTAACTTAAATTTCTCGGCCGTTTGTCTTATTGTTCACGTGTATTTATTTCTCTATTACAATAAATTCGGTTACACGAATTTCTCGATATCTCGAAGCAAACATTTCCTCCCATCAAGCAAAAAATACTCTGTAATTCGAATTTTGTGCAACATTAACGGTGTAATACGGGATTTACAAGGAACAGTTAACAAGTAAACAAAGGTTTACAGTGATGCTGGGAGCGAATATGATGGGAACCGAAAAACTAAGACTTCTAGTGATCGGAAAATCGGCGAAGCTTCGCAGTTTCTCGGGTGTGAATTAATTACCGGTCACGTGCGAGAGCAACCCCCGAAGTCGCAAATGACAAGCTCCATTTACGAATCTCGGCTGCGTAGTAATGACGAGAAGTTTCAACGTGAAGGGAGGAAAGTTGGTGATATAAATGGCTAGCTGTTAGGATACGAAGACGACATCTGCCAGGTGTTGAGTGATTATAAGGTTGTCCAAGACGTTTTCACTATGGATGATGATGATGAAGAATAACAAGAAGAAACTTCGTCACGAATTCATATTGCGAGTGCGATCAACACATGTGTCACGTGGGATGAGGAAAGAGACTAACGGATGTTTTCCAAAGGTGTTAACGGAGGTATGTTTCTTGTTTCACTATTGTATGTGGCGTGTACTGTCTTCTAAAAGGTTACTACACTAATGCCCGAGTGCACCAACCTCGGTAAAGAGAATACCGCGGTAAACTTCACAATTTTACCAGGGTAAAGTCGTATTTCTGTTGCACCAAGCTCGGTTTCGAGTTTACCGACATTTTACCGCGGTATAATGTTTACCGCCCGTAAGCGAGCGGTTAACTAAGAAAACCGCGGTAAAGTTGTATTTGTACTCTGTGGTTATAGATTCCAAGATGGAGCTTAACAACTATAGGTTATATCTCCAGTATCTTAATCAGTTTGAAAGAAATGAAGGGAGAATTATAGAAGAGACGCGATTTATTTGAAGAATTAAGCGATGTTTCGTTCCAGAGAAGATTTAGATTGCGTAAGGAAACAGTGAATTACATTTTAGATTTAAATGGTGAACAATTGGAATGCCCGACTGGGAGAAACTGTCCTATATCGCCTAGAAATCGTCTTTTAATAGCGCTGCGGTTCTATGCAACTGGAACATTTCAAGGAGTGATCGGAAATAAACCTGCAAACTGTGAGCGATTCGAACCTCACGATACGAGATATTGTAGCAAGATGGCCAGGGTCGACTCATGATAGCACAATATTTCACAATTCTCGGCTGAGAGCGCGTCTCGAGACGAGAGAAATAGCTAAAGGCTATCTTTTGGGTGACGGAGGTTACCCATGTAAATCCTTCCTCCTTACACCTGTTCAGAATCCCACCTCCCCAGCAGAACAACGATATAACAGAGCCCATATTGCCACAAGGAATGTTGTCAAGAGACAATATTGTGTGTGGAAAAGGAGGTCCCTTTCCATGTCTTTAGGACTTCGATGTAACATTCAAAACATGTCGAACATTATTTTCCATTTTAAGGAGTCGATAACTTGCTTGCGCTGTCACAAAATGTAAACACGAGGAACAAGTGACTGTCGAAACGATCACTGCCGGCTGGATAAACTAAAGACAAGTGACTATCGAAATGATCACTGCTTCCTGAATACTACTTCGAATTTCTTCCGAGGGGAATAATAGCGAGAAAATCAAGCGTCAAGAAACCGCGGTAACGAAACCGGGCGATAGTAATGGTGCACTGCTTTTACGACAATACCACGGTAAAAGTTTTACCACGGTTTCGTAAAGGCTGATAATTACCGAGCTTGGTGCACTCGGGCATAAGGGTTATAATTAAACTGATGCCGTAAAATAGAGTTTTTTGTATATTTTTAAATACTGTTAAAAATAATGTATTCAGTATAAGCCCGTAGATATGATTCAGTTATGTGCTCTACATGCTCAAAAACGGTATTATCTATATCTCGAAAAGTTCGACAACTCGAAATAAAATTTAGCTCCCGACGTGATTCTAGATATCGAGGTTCCACTGTAAATAGATGCCTTCTCTACAACAGCTATAAGCTGCCGGCGATTACCACGCGTTGCATGTACCAGAACAACTCAGAAGGGAAATTAAGGAAGGCAACAAAGCGATGGCTGTTCCCACCATTGTGCTTCCTCCCTGCGAACGTATTTATGAAATAGAGAATGATAAGTAGTTATTTCAATAATTCAAGGGCAAAAACTACCTCATCCTTTTCCTTTCTTTCATAATACAATGTAAAATGCATTGTAATATTCCTTAATCACGAGGAATGATGGGTGTCTAAGAGAGGGGTGTGTTCACTCTGTAAATCTATAAGAGCAATACTGTTTTCTTAGCATGGAATGATTAAACTATTAATAGTGTGTATTTTAATCCCTTGTTTAATAATGTGGGTTCTTTTTACAGGTATGTTGTAGTATAATACTTAAATCTGTGCGTTCGGCAGACTGAAGAGTGTTTAAGTTACATTTTACACTGATTCATTTATCATCAGATCAAAGAAAAATATGCAGGGTAAAAGGGATCATATAAACATGTGTCCAATTTGCAGTGTGTGTTGAATTACAGCTACGTAATTTATATGTTACGCGCAAATTCAACCTAACAAAAATTATTAAACACACACACAAATGACTTATTGATGTATTTTATGATGCACAAGATTACGCCCTTCGGATTTTTGTCCTGATACTTACTTACTTACTTACTTACTTACTTACTTACTTACTTACTTACTTACTTACTTACTTACTTACTTACTTACTTACTTACTCCTTGGCGCTACAGCCCCTGTAGGGCCTTGGCCTCCTGGACAATATCCACCCACTCTTCTCTGTTGACTGTTCTGGTTCTCCATCTTCTAACTCCCATCCGTCTCAAATCTTCCTCCACGCTGTCCAACCATCTGATCCTCGGTCTTCCCCTCATACGACGTCCTTATGGTTTCCCATCAAAGACTTTCTGTACTGTCCTGTTGTCTGTCATTCTTTCTACATGTCCCAACCAGCGCAGTCTACTACTCTTTATTTCCGCTACTATATCTGGTTTATTATACAGCTCCCTGATTTCCTTATTATTTCTGATTCGCCAGAGTCCACCATTCTTTATTGGTCCATAGACTTACCTAAGTATCTTCCTTTCCCACCTCCGTAGCAACTCCTCATCACCTTGTGTCATAGTCCAAGTTTCCGCACCATACATCACCACAGGTCTCACTAAAGTGCGATAAACAGTCAGCTTCAGATTCCTACTAAGACTCCTTGCTTTAAATACCTTGCCTAATGCTTTGCCATCCTGATGGCTGGATGAAAAGTGAAGTCTACAGAGAAAAGGTAAACAGATGATACGAACTGGTCGCATAGTTCTGCACGTACAATGCCAAGACGAACTCCGACGAGCTACACTTACCACACCAGAGTGTATGTTGTCCAACTTTCCGCCAGTCCGACACGTCCAGTAGGCCGACACAACGAGCCCCGGTCACGTAAACTTTTAATTGTCATTGTGCAAGAGAGAAAGATTTTGTGAACAACAACGATTCTGAAACACTGTCTGTTGGTGATATAAATGGCTAGCTGTTTGGATACGAATACGACATCTGCCAGGTGTTGAGTTGTCCAAGACGTTCTCACTACGGATGATGATGATGATGATGAAGAACAAGAAGAAACTTCGTCCAAAATTCATACTGCGAGTGCGTTCAACACGTATCACGTGGGTTGAGGAAAACAACGTAGCATGAGCCGATGTTTTAGTTTTAAAGAGAATGCAAAACCTGTTAAAAACAAAGATTAACGAATTTATTTTCCAGAATATGAATATTGATGCGGAAGATAGAAGTTTAAGAAATGAATCATGGTTACATATTGCTCTTCGTTTAACACAATGGATATTTATTTAATAATATCTCTATATAAATACAGTATTTTTTCTTTTAAAATGTACTCTTGGCAGTACACAGTATTTTTTAAGTTTTTTCAACTAATTAAATACTTTCATTTAAATAACACAGATTTTCATTGAACATCCAGTAATTCGAGAGCAGGCACCGTGCGCTTCACTCTGAAGGCATGTTTGGTTACTAGTGGCTGGATAATAGAAATAGCGGAGTAAGAATATAAGAGCCTGCCAAGTTGTCAGATATCAGATACAGTTGTGAATAAGGATTGTGCCTTTCTCCAATTTTATTCCTGCTGTAAAGAAGCAAGTCACACAAACTAAGATCCGTTTCATACATAAGCATTTGGTATTGAGTGTAACACACACGACATTTTTTTTAGTTGAACATTTTTACTTTTATCCAGAAATAAGTATTTCAGGTTGGCATTGCCTTCATAATCAACTGATTACCTTTACAGGAAGATGGGCACTTTATTTCCAATATCCTCTCCATGGTTAGCGACAATGGCATCTGGACTACCACTAAGCCATGCTTGTTATTGAATAATTAAACCATACAGGGCTACTTTAGAACCGTGTGTTGCTGTTTTTTAATATATCATTTCGAATAGACTCTGATTCCATCTATATACGATAAAATAAGATGTCATGACTCACTGTTTCATCATCGCTGAGCCAAAACTACTGGACATAAAGAAACGAAAGAGTGTGGGTGCTCACTAGGGAGGATTTTTGGATAGTTTTTGGAGTTACTTACAGTATATCTTAAAAACTGAAGGTTTTAGACGTGAGAATTGGTATTTGGAATCTCATTTAAAAGTAAAGAAACACGAATTATTCGGGGGAAATCAAATTAATCGGAGAGGGGGGGGGGTTGAAAATGGAGTTTAATTCTTTTTATGAGAATACTTATATCTCAAAAACTGAAGGTGTTACAGACATGAAAATTTGTATTGGAAATCTTCCTTCAAAGTAAAGAAAGACGTATTCTTTTGTTTTCGGAAAATCCACTTAAGGGGGTTAATGAATTGAAACATGAATTGAATTCTTTGTATTGAACCGTATCGATCCAGGAAGGTACGATTATTTATGAGCTCCCATGCATGTAAAGTATTAGCGCCAGCCATTGAAGCTAGGAGACGCAGACAGCGACACGATACGCGATGTGGCCCACCCACGACGTGGAGTGACCCAAGCATTTCGCGGGAAACTACAGTTTAGTCTCTACCTCTGCTAACGAGTCATCGACTTGCCACCACTCCACCACAAAAAGCGGGAAAATATAGTGGTGGGATGATAATAAAGTAATTCATTTAATGTGCCTACCAGCGATGTTCGGCTAGTGTAAAACTTCAGACAATATTGGTTAAATTTACTCTTTCTCTCGATGTGATAAGACCTGCTAACTTGTTTCCATTGTAATAAATAACTGATTTCTAAGGAGCTTGGGAACCCACGCGGACTCATCACAAAGACATAGCGTGTGTTTGGTGGTGGTTCCCCAGTGTATCGCATCTTCCCAGAGGTTTATACGAGGGTAGATCAGAAAATAAGTTGCACTTCCCAGTTATGGCCATTTATTACACCACCTATACAACAGCAACACGACTATAACGACATACACTGTAACGTCACTTTTCCACATAGTTTCCAAGAGACTCCAAACATTTTTGCGAACGCACAGCCAACTTGTCGATGCCGGATGCATAGAAATTTCCTTCAGCGTTCGGCAACCAATCGGAGACAGTGGCCTTCACCTCCTCATCGGCCTGGAAACGTCGACCACCGAGCTCCGTTTTGAGCTTACCGAACAGATGAAAGTTACATGGCGCTAGGTCGGGACTGTAGGGTGGATGTTGCCAGACCTCCCACTTGAAACAGTGCAGCAGTTCTCTCGTTTGGCTGACACCACTTTACGATACGGTACCTTGCCGGGAAATGGCCCGCTCCCACACACAGCACTGATTTCAAGATGAATGTCCGTGCAATTCTTCCTTTTGGCCCATAGGAATCGGATTGTCGCACGCACCTCATATTTGGAGTGAACGTCCAGTTGACGTGGCATTGCATTTGGCCACTATTCACACAATACTGGACGAGACACAACAGCGACCTGCCTAACAGACGTGTGGGCAGTGTCTGTCCCTTTCTCCGCTGTGCCCACGTTTGCGACACACAGCGCGCTGCTGCGGCGCGTTAGTGCAACTAACTTTTTGATCCACCTACGTATAATGTAAGGTTAGAGAACCAAGCGACGCTATGGTATTCTGATTTAGTTTTGGAAAGAAGAGGTTGTGTCTGTGTTACTATGCACGAATCAAGAGACAATGAAAGTGTAAGGCAGTGCGCTGGAACGATAGTCAGCACTATTAGACTTTCGGAAAAGACAGAGTCACTTTAAAATCGAAGAAACAAATTCAAAGACATGGGCATATAAAGTAATGAGGGAACGACACTATAAAACAATGAGCAATTAGAGCACTAAAGAATGGACTAGCTCGATTAAAATAACAGCGAATTTCCTTCCAATTTGTTAACTGATAGTGCAGTCAATGCTCGTATTAGAAACGCTCAGGTAACAGTAGATTCTTCTGGGCTGATTACAGTGAGTAACAGCGCCCAATTCAGAAGGAACGAGTTGTACGAGATAATCCAGGAGAATGAGTTGAACGAGTTGAACGATACCGGCATCGACTGAGGAGGACGAAACCATTCAAGTTCACTCCGGCCGAGTAGACGACATCGCCATGGATTGCAGTGGAGGACGTGCCAGAGAGATTCGAACCATGGCCTCAAAGTGTGTAAAGATGCGCTAAGTATCGCCGAGATCCGGAGCGATGGAGCCAGATGACGTTACATGAATAAGTTAAGTGTGAACAGATATTAGCATGGGTTAGAATATTAGGGTTCGCTTATTTGTTTATAAATAAATCGTTAATTAAGCTTCAAGGCTGTTGAATAGTAAATTAGGCAGGTTTAGGACCAAAGCCTGTCGTAGTTGCGTGTATAGTTTTGTATGTGGGATTAAGTTATTGGTTTTGAGGGAAATGCGTTAGGCTAGTTTATATGGTTGTAGTTTGTTCGCTGGTTAGTCGTATCATGTTTAATGACATGAGATATGACAGTTAGGGTCCTTAAACAGATCAAGGACGAGAGAGCCTTATAGCTATTGGTATCCGGAAATAGATCAATAGACAACCTTACAATAGAAATTGCATTTTACCATGCGCATGAATTTACAGTTATTTGAAGAGATACACTGACTGACAGAGCAAATGCAACACCAAGGAGGAGTGGTTCGAAAGGGATGAAAGTTGGGGAAAAAAACAGAGTCGGCACGGAAGAATAATTGATGTTTATTTCAAACCGATATGCAGGTTACACAATGCGCACGGCATCGACTCAGTAGGATGTAGGACCACCGCGAGCGGCGATGCACGCAGAAACACGTCGAGGTACAGAGTCAATAAGAGTGCGGATGGTGTCCTGAGGGATGGTTCTCCATTCTCCGTCAACCATTTGCCACAGTTGGTCGTCCGTACGAGGCTGGGGCAGAGTTTGCAAACGGCGTCCAATGAGATCCCACACGTGTTCGATTGGTGAGAGATCCGGAGAGTACGCTGGTCACGGAAGCATCTGTACACCTCGTAGAGCCTGTTGGGAGATGCGAGCAGTGTGTGGGCGGGCATTATCCTGCTGAAACAGAGCATTGGGCAGCCCCTGAAGGTACGGGAGTGCCACCGGCCGCAGCACATGCTGCACGTAGCGGTGGGCATTTAACGTGCCTTGAATACGCACTAGAGGTGACGTGAAATCATACGCAATAGCGCCCCAAACCATGATGCCGCGTTGTCTAGCGGTAGGGCGCTCCACAGTTACTGCCGGATTTGACCTTTCTCCACGCTGACGCCACACTCGTCTGCGGTGACTATCACTGACAGAACAGAAGCGTGACTCATCGGAGAACACGACGTTCCGCCATTCCCTCATCCAAGTCGCTCTAGCCCGGCACCATGCCAGGCGTGCACGTCTATGCTGTGGAGTCAATGGTAGTCTTCTGAGCAGACGCCGGGAGTGCAGGCCTCCTTCAACCAATCGACGGGAAATTGTTCTGGTCGATATTAGAACAGCCAGGGTGTCTTGCACATGCTGAAGAATGGCGGTTGATGTGGCGTGCGGGTCTGCCACCGCTTGGTGGCGGATGCGCCGATATTCGCGTGCTGACGTCACTCGGGCTGCGCCTGGACCCCTCGCACGTGCCACATGTCCCTGCGCCAACCATCTTCGCCACAGGCGCTGCACCGTGGACACATCCCTATGGGTATCGGCTGCGATTTGACGAAGCGACCAACCTGCCCTTCTCAGCCTGATCACCATACCCCTCGTAAAGTCGTCTGTCTGCTGGAAATGCCTCCGTTGACGGCGGCCTGGCATTCTTAGCTATACACGTGTCCTGTGGCACACGACAACACGTTCTACAATGACTGTCGGCTGAGAAATCACGGTACGAAGTGGGCCATTCGCCAACGCCGTGTCCCATTTATCGTTCGCTACGTGCGCAGCACAGCGGCGCATTTCACATCATGAGCATACCTCAGTGACGTCAGTCTACCCTGCAATTGGCATAAAGTTCTGACCACTCCTTCTTGGTGTTGCATTTGCTCTGTCAGTCAGTGTATGAGAGCAGGGCGAGCCAACGTTGACAAAGTAGTCTTAAAATACATGTAAGGAATATGAACTAAGGGCTGTAAGATATAAAGTACTACGAGAAATATGAAACAAGGGTTCTAAGATAATAAATACTACGCGAGATATGAACCAAGGGTTCTAAGGTGACAAATGCTAAGAGAAATATGAAACACGACTTCTGAGATAGGAAATATTACGAGGAATACGAACCGAGGAAGCATGCGATAAAATAAATTATTGTAGAATTATGAACAAGGATAAATTAGAAGAGAAAGAATGAAAGATGACGAGGCGAGAAATGAATGTCAATAGCGCCTAGACTACCCTTTGAAAGAGTACTGTAGGAAGATAATTATGTCTGTGCGTGCCATGTTTCCTCCCAGTTCGCCACAGGGAAGGTTATCTTGAGTATTCAAAGGAACGAGCTACTGAGAAAAGGTGAGCAGCCGAAAACGAATTTGTCTTAGCTTTTTGCCAGCTCCATGGCGATGACCTGGGACAGCCTCCAGCCACGACATTTACGTTGCACGATACGCTAACCCCCACGATGAATGTAATTGCCTTTATGTAATTTTGTTTCAGGTGCAGAGGTATTTATTTGTGAGTGTTTCCTTTGAAATTTTCTTACAGTGTTTATTGCCATTTTATTATTATTTTGTCCTTGATGTAACTGGAAATGAGCTCGTTAGCTTACAAGGGGGAGTGAGCTTCTATGCCCGTCCAACTGAAATATGAAAACGCGTCCATAAATAGAGTCAGTGATTCTTTTCGGGGTGTTTAGGGTGGACCTGGGCAAATGTTATTGTGTTTGTGTTTTAAATGTTAATGGATATGCGAACCTATTTAGTTTTTTAGTGTTAAATAGACGTTTCATTATGTGTAGATATCCATCCCTTCAGACTAAAAAGATCATAAAATTTTCGCGAACAAGAAGCTATCTCACGTATCCACAGAATTACAATGATGCAATTAATATGGGTAGTGTACCCAACACTCAGATAATTATGTGCTACGGTTTTATTTATTTTGTACAGCTCTTAATGGGAATTTATTCCAGATTTTATGTTTTCCTCATTAAATTTGCCCAACCTTATTTCGTTGATTTCTCATTCACGATTATGATCTTTGATCCCTGTCCTGACAATTATATTTTAGGAACCCACTTTTTAATTATCGAACAAACCGCGATCTTACCGCTGTCCAGCCGAGAAGACAAGATAAGGTACAGAATGCGGATACATATATCTCAAAAACTAAAAATGTTACAGACGAGAAAATTGGTATTTGGAATCTTCTTTAAAAATAAAGAAACACATCTTCTTTTGTTTTCGAAAACACCACTTAAGAGGGTGAAAGAATTGAAAAAATGTTGAATTATTTGTATGAGGATACTTATACGCAAAAATAACTAAAGATGCTACAGACGTAAAAATTGCTTCTTGGATTCTCCTTTAAAAATAAAGAAACACGTAATTTTTGTTTTCGGAACATCGACTTAAGTTCGGGGGGAGGAGTGAAAATAAGTAAAGAAAGAGTTGAGTTCTGTTTATGAGGGTACTTGTACCTCAAAAACTGAAAGTTGCCAGTTTGAATATCCTTTAAAAATGAAGAAATACGTGTTTCTTGTTTTCAGAAAGTCCACGTAAGTTCGGGGGTGGGGGGTGAAAACAAGTAAAGAAAGAGTTGAATTCTGATTATGAGAAAGATTGTATCTCAGCAACTGAAGATGTTACAGACGTGAAAGTTGGTGTTTTGAATCTCCTCTAAAAATAAAGAAAAACATATTTTTTGTTTTCTGAAAGTCCACTTATGGGGGAAGGGGCTGAAAGAAGTGAAGAAGTTGAGTTCTTTTGTGTGGATACTTATATCTCAAAAATGTAAGATGTTACAGACGTGAACACCGGTATTTGGAATCTCCTTTAAACATAAAGAAACATATATTTTTTGTTTTCGGAAAATCCACTTAAGGGGCTGAGAAGAATTGATAATGCGGGTGAATTTTTAAAATGAGTATCGGTATATATACAGTATTTGTCAAAATCTTAACAAGTAACAGACATGAAACTTGATATTTGGAAATTCCTTTAATAATACAGTAACATGTATTTCTTGTTTTCGGAAATACACTTAACGGGGGTGAAAATAAGTGAAAAATTAGTTGAATTTTTTATGAGGATACTTGTATCATCAAAACTGAAGATGTTACACAAGTGAAAATTGGTATTTGAAATATCCTTTAAAAATTTAAAAAAATTATATTTTGTTTGCGGAAAATCCACTTAGGGTTGGGAGTGGGGTTGGGGGTGGGGGGGAGGTCTGATAAAGAGGTTGAATTCTTTTTATGGGGATACTTATATCTCAAAACCTGAAGATGTTACAGACGTGGAAATTGGTATTTGGAATCTCCTTTAAAAATAAAGAACCTTTACTTTTTCGACTTAAGAGAAGACTGTTTCTCACATGTACAGTTCTATGTCGCATGGTCAACTTAGTCCCAAAAGGAAAAACCACAAACGTGGTTTACAAAGAATTTCTGCGGGAAAGTAAACTCAACAGTGCCTAGGAACGTTACTTTTATCAAATTACGAAATCCACGCGAAGCCGCGGGTAACTGCTAGTAGTTTATATTTCTTAAGCCAATGCCTAAATACGCGGTCCTGTCGACAAGGAACTAGCCAGGCTATCAACATTTTCTCTTCTAACTTTAGTTTTATGTGCCTTGTTACTTGCCAAAATACGAGCTATTCATTCCAGATGCCATTCTGAACATGTGCCCGTCTGCAAGTAGTTGCAGAAATTTCTAGTGCCCAATTGCAGTAGCATTAATACACACATTACTTTCAAAATACGGCTGTTCCCCCTCATCTAAAGATCAGGAAACTAAGTTCACAGTATCTTATCTTTCAAGAAATTCCTTTTACATTTACTCATTCTGCTAATAATTGGGAACGTGCAGGTGACTACTTGCGCTAAGGGTGGAGAAACAGTACGCTAGTGTGCAGCTCGTGCTGTATCAACTAATGCATAACTGTAGTGTTGATTGACGGAAAGATGTATTTGTTATTTGTATAATCGTATATTGTAACACGTAATGTACATATAGAGGCAATATGGAACGTCCTCGCCGTGCTGTGTCGTGAACTGCCATAAATCAGAATGATACTTCGTATAGCGATCCTAGTGTTCAGTTTTTCGCGTTCCTGTAGAAGGAATACTAAAATGAAAGAAGACAAAAATGGAAATAGGCAGTGAACAGAATGAAGTAAGTACCATGAAATAATAATAATAATAATAATAATTGTTCCGAGGTATCTGTGGAACAGCAGAGGTGAAAGAAGGTGCGGGGGTGAACAGGTCTCAGGCTACGAAATTAAAATTAATTTAAAATTTAACAAGGTTATATTTTCTTTTCAAAATCAAGAAATAACAAGCATGGCAGGTACAGAGTAGCAAGGCAACAAAAGTACAATTACAGTATTTACAGGATTTGGGCTTCGAGCCCCGAACTCACAATTCTCGGGCAATTAGCCCAACTTTACTCCAAAATAAGTTTTAACAGAGGGGCAGAAAACCCCATTCATGCCCAGGAGCACTCGCTCCAAATTACACAGTAAAGCCTCCTCGAGGCATACAACAACTCAATTTTCGAGAAAGAGCAACTCGCTCTCAAAATTTAAGCCTATCAAAGGCCACACCAAACTCCACATTCAAGTTGTCCTCCAAGGACATGAAAACAGGGGTAAAAATACCCAACCTACTGAGGCCTATATTACATGGCCTCGACAATACCAATTTGAAGGGAGGCGAAGCTGCACTCCTAATACATTTTGTTTAAAACCTACTTGGCACTAGGCCGTTAATGCAAGGGCTAATCCCATACTAAAGAGGTGACTTATATGAGAAGACAATTTACATTACGCTAGACTGGAAGAAATGGTTGAGAAAATAAGTTCACCTCAAAGCAATATGAGTGGGAGCTCGAGAGGGTTAAGCACTCTCTATCCCAATATGTAGCTTTAAAAGAGAATAGATGCTAAGAGTCTTTACATTTTAGGGAAAGGTTACATGGTGGAAACGCTTCGGACCCGCCCCGAGAGTTAAACTGCTGAGCAAGCAAGAAAAGAAGTTATTAAACGGCCATTACCTTGTTGTTGAACTGCTGCCCGAAGAAAGAGGCGCTTCCCGCCCCCTGCTATGTACTTTACACTTTGAAAGTTGGTACTGAAGTGGCGCAGAGACCCGAAAATCAGCAGTTTATATACTCTCGTGGAAAGTTCGAGGCGTTTCAGGAATGAAAACACCCGCCCACAATCATTTTATTGGATAACCAAGAAAACGCCTACACAATATGAAGAAGAAACACATAATTGGTGGAAAATTAACTCAAGAAATTCGGGATTGGCTAAATTCAAAACAAGGGGAAAGAAAGGGTTAATATTGCCAACTTAAACAATGACTGAAAGAAATTTAACAAGGAACAAACTTATGAATTCAAAACTTCTCCAAAAACATAGTTCTTTCACTTCGCACTAGGGTGCACCATTGTAGTTCTTCAGTAGTGTCCTCTAGAAGAGAAAGTTCACACTACTTACTACAGGTAAAACAAAAATACATCGAAAACGACCCAGTTCAGAAACTTCAAAATTTCCAAGTAGTGACATCTTCTGAGAAACTTGAAAATTAATACAGTAGATAAAGTTCCGACTTCCTCGAGCAGAGGAGTTCCAACTGGCGCAAAGTTTGAATTAGCGGCGTGGAGGTGTACCGCCCGGTACAATAATAACAATAATAATAATAATAATAATAATAATAATAATAATAATAATAATAATAATAATAATAATAATAATAATAATAATAATAATAATAATAATAATAATAATGTTATTTGTCTTTACGTCCCGCTAACAACTTTTTATGGTTTTCAGAGACGCCAGGGTGCCGGAATTTAGTCCCGCAGGATTTCATTTACGTGTCAGTAAATCTACCGACACGAGGCTGACGTATTTGAGCAGCTTCAAGTACCACCGCCAGGATCGAACCTGCCCAACTGGGGTCAGATGACCAGCGCTTCAACCGTCTGAGCCAGTCAGTCCGGCTCTCGTGAAATAATACCAGAAATATTTAATTCATACATAATTGACCCTTTGAGAATGACAGTTGGCCTTGCAGTTAGGGGCGCGCAGCTGTGAGCTTACATTCGGGAAATTGTGGGATCGAACCCCATTATCGGCAGCCCTGAAGCAGGTTTTCCGTGGTTTCCCATTTTCACCCCAGACAACTGCTGGGGCTGTATCTTAATTAAGGCCACTGCCGCTTTTTACCCAATCCTAGACCTTTCCTATCCCATCGTCTGTGTCGGTGCGACGTAAAGCTTGTAAAAAGAAATTCTTAATGCAGACATTAATGACGTCTCATACGTTCCTTGTCCCTGTTTATTCGTTCGGTCGTAATCTGTTTACCCTCCAGGGTCGGTTTTTCCCTCGGACTCAGCGAGAGATCCCACCTCTACCGCATCAAGGGCAGTGTCCTGGAGATTCAGACTCTGGGTCGGGGATACAACTGGGGAGAATGACCAGCACCTCGCCCAGGCGGCCTCATCTGCTATGCTGAACAGGGGCCTTGTGGAGGGATGGGAAGATTGGATGGGACAGGCAAGGAAGAGGGAAGGAAGCGGCCGTGGCCTTAAATTAGGTACCATCCCGGCATTTGCCTGGAGGAGAAGTGGGGAAACCACGGAAAACCACCTCCAGGATGGCTGAGGAGGGAATCGAACCCACCTCTACTCAGTTGACCTCCTGAGGCTGAGTGGACCCCGTTCCAGCCCTCGTACCACTTTTCAAATTTCGTGGCAGAGCCGGGAATCGAACCCGGACCTCCGGAGTGGCAGCTAATCACGCTAACCACTACACCACAGAGGCGGACCCCTGTTTATTACAACGCTAAATGCACATAATCCGGTAATTAATTTTGTACTGATTTCACTCTTTCTGTAAATAAACCTGAATTCATTCCTGCGAAAAATATTAAGATGTGTTATGACTGCATTTATTCTATTTTTACCAAATGTAGGTGCAAATAAACACGTAATACCAAATTAGAGATATGTAGATATATTAGTTCAAACGGTTTTTTTTAAAAAAAATATCACTTATTCAGTACAAGCAAGTATTGTGCTTTGATACGGTATTAAATTGAAAGTTACCTTTTAAATTTTACATTTTTGAGAGTATACTGTTGGCTAGGCTATAACATACCACCTCAGTTCGTACGTCAGACGGTTTTAGGGGAATTATTATTTATTTTTGGATCTAACACTCATTTGAACCCCATAAAATTGGAATGTTAAGGCGCTGCCTGTTTGGACCCAAATTGACAGGTTCGATCCTGGCTCGGTCCGGTGGTATTTGAAGGCGCTCAAATACGTCAGCCCCATGTAGTAGATTTACCAGCAGGAAAAAGAACTCCCGCGGACAAACTTCTGGCACATTGGCGTCTCCGAAAATCTAAAAGTAATTGGTGGGACGTAAAACCAGTATTATTATTATTATTATTATTATTATTATTATTATTATTATTATTATTATTATTATTATTATTATTATTATTATTAAACATTTTGAGGTACCGTGTATCATATTTGACACCTAGGACATAAAAGAATAACATTTTTGTAAAATTACAATTCCGTACGTCAAAGGTTTTTGGAGAGATGCACAATTTCGTTTCCGGAGCTAATCTCTTTTAACCTCTGAAAAATGTCATGACCCGACCACTGGGCGTTCTCAACAGTTGCTGACTTGTCTGGTTGGATTGAGACGGATATTTCTTTGGTGTTCCAAGATACGAGACCCGATGGACCGGCATGTTTGGTCAGTGTATACCTTGCCGCAAATACAGGGTTTTCGTGCATCTGAGGGAGTAATAGAGGGGACAATTGTCCTTGTTTTTACCTAAACAGCGACCGATTTTTGTAACTGTACCAAACACGGTTTTTATACTGGGCTTGCTGAGGATCCTAGCAAATCGCTCTGTTGTACTGTAGGTATACGGGAGAGAGGCAGTTCCCTTCACTTCTTCAGCATGTGAAGTTGCTTATTCCTCCCTCTGGAATGCGGGTCTCTATAAATCTGTATATCGTTGTAACCATTACACTTAAACGTGACTTCGATTGGTGTCCATCTCCTATTGGATATTAGATGACTCACAAATTCGTTTCGCCGTAGTCGTGAGTAACGTGAGAAAACCCTGTATTTACGCAGGTTGGTGGTAAGAACTTGCATGGAGAGAACGAGTTGTGTGCGTAAGCTTGCGATAGAAACTGTCCGGCTTCTTCCACACTAGAATGTCCGAGAAAGGAAGGCATCCATCCGGATCCATCTCGTTCGTGAATATAATTGAAAACTGCTGCTAATTTAGGTGATCTAGGAAGTAGTAAATTTTGGCATGACATTATGTCTACACCATAAATGTATCGTCAACATACTTCCACCAAATCATCGGCTTGACGGATGCCGAAGAAAGAGCCTTCTCCTCAAAATTCCCCATGAAGAAATTAGCCACCACCGGCGACTTTTCATAGCCAGATCACTTGCTTGTTTGTAAAATTTCCCATCCCACAAGAATGGCTAGAAACCATGCAGTGATGAAATTGCTTGGCAACGTCCTCTGAGGACAGCTGCTCATTGCCAGATATGACAGAGTCAATCGGCACTTTAGTGAACGAGGACTTCACAGGGACACTGGCTATCAATTAAACTATACCTGGTTGCCAGCCATTAAATGTCCGGCTTCATGGCTAAATGGTTAGCGTGCTGGCCTTTGGTCACAGGGGTCCCGGGTTCCATTCCCGGCAGGGACGGGAATTTTAATCATAATTGGTTAATTCCCCTGGCACGGGGACTGGGTGTATGTGCCGTCTTCATCATAATTTCATCCTCATTACATTGCGCAGGTCGCCTACGGGAGTCAGATCTAAAGACCTGCACCAGGCCTCTCCAGAGGCCACACAACATTTCATTTCAGCCATTAAATACTTGGGTAGGTAGTACTATTTCCTCTCATTTCCTGTCTCATTAAATTTGATTTTTTTTTTCCAATTCGTACCCTCGTCATTACAAGATGTTCGCTTGATGTGTCAAATATTTATCATCTATGGGCACATGCTACTTAATTTCTTTTTAATCCACGTCTCTTTAATCTTCTTTGATATTTCATTCTACTGCTCCCCCCATTCCGGGTTTTGTCTTTCCTCTCTTTTCATCTACATCTATTGTTTTCCTTTCTTATGTTGCACTTCATTATTTCATTACATTCCTCCTTCCCACTCGCAAGCCCGTAATTGATTAGTCTGATGACCTAGTTGTCTATTCTGTTAGCGTGAAACATCTGACTTGTACCCTAAGATGGCGACACCATTTCCTACTCGAGAGTATCCGGTAATCAAAACAGCAACGGTCAAGTCGGACGAGTTTCTCTTCTGAGGACGCAGAGTAAATTCTTTGATAATCGTAAAGAATTCCTACAGTTTACTTCTTTGACACTCAAAAACACAAAAGATTATAATGTCTATTATAATCATTCACTACCCCACCTGAAACGTATAGTCTAACCTATAAATGAATAAGCAAATTGCAGAATACAATTTTCGGACATATAAAGGTGTACAAATCCTCTTAATACAAAAAAAAAAAAAACATTTCCGGGCTTATGGGCTGTTATCCAAGTAGGTTTAGTAACATGAAATTAACAGATTTGGGTAATTTATATCTTTTCCTGTTTACAAATAAAATCTGCTTCAAAATTACTGTCATTTAAAAGTCCTGGAAGGAAGATTGGCGTACTCCACGGCAAAGCTTAAACTGGAACCCGACCAACTAGAAACATTGTTCGTGGTTTTACATCCCATTAACTAATTTTATGGTTTTCGCGAGACACCGAGGTGCCGGAATTGTGTCCCTCAGGGGCAATAAAGCTACCGACATGAGTTTAGAGTATTTGAGTACCGTCAAATACCACTGGACTGAAGAGGAATCGAAAATGCAGCTTGGTTTATAAGACGCCTTGCTGTGGGCAATATTCCTAGACGTTAAAAGGACGCGTGTTTGAACCATACGCTAGCCTTGCTAAAATACAACATACTGCTCCGTCTACAACGTTAGTGACATTATCTTCTATAGGTCAAAGCTACTCATACTAACGTCTTAATAACATTTGACCTTGAGGGTGCCTTGCACATTTACATAACTATCATCTTGTTGTGTCAACGAGTATCTCCGAAAGAAAGTCTGTAACACCTTGAGTCAGCAAGAGATGTGTACAATTCTGCTGACAAACTTGCTCAAATTGGGTAACGGAGTCCGTCATAACTTAGAAGCTACGTCTCAGTGTCCATCTTCGTGACCAAGGACACGACCGTAATAAATAATGTGTTCATAATGTGTGTATGATAGAAAATAATAATAATAACAACAATAATAATCTTCTTGCACCGCTTTTTCCACATATGTGGGGTCGCGGGCGCGAACTGTGCCGCACATGTGGATTTGGCCCTGTTTTACGACTAGATGCCCTTCCTGACGCCAACCGTGTATGGAGGGGTGTAATCACTACGGAAAATAATAATAATAATAATAATAATAATAATAATAATAATAATAATAATAATAATAATAATAATAATGATAATAATAATCTTCTTGCACCGCTTTTTCCACATATGTGGGGTCGCGGGCACGAACTGCGCCGCACATGTGAATTTGGTCCTGATTTACGACCTGATGCCCTTCCTGACGCCAACCGTATATGGAGGGGTGTAATCACTATTGCGTGTTCCTGTGGTGGTTGGTAGCGTAGTGTGTTGTCTGAATATGAGGAGCAAAGTATTGAGATAAACACAAAAACACAGTCCGCGGGCCAGAAGAATTAATCAGACGCGATTAAAAACACCCGGCCGGGAATCGAACCCGGGACCCTCTGACCAAGTCCAGCACGCTTACCATTTAGCCATGGAGCTGGACTAATAATAATAATAATAATAATAATAATAATAATAATAATAATAGTAATAATAATAATAATAATAATATAATAATAATAATAATAATAATAATAATAACAATAATAATTCTTATACTGCCACTTTTCACACACCTGTGCGATCGAGGGTGCGAACTGTGGCAAACATGTGCGTTTGACCCTGTTTTACGGCTGGATGCCCTTCCTGGCGTCAACACTACTACTACTACTACTACTACTACTACTACTACTACTACTACTACTACTACTACTACTACTACTACTGCTGCTGCTGCTGCTGCTACTGCTACTATTATTATTATTATTATTATTATTATTATTATTATTATTATTATAAATGGAATTCGATGGGGAGCTATCAATGTTAATGGGGCTTATGTTATGGAAGAAAGAAAGTTGAACTGGCTGAGTCATCAAAGAGGATGCATCTGGATGTGCTAGCAGTAAGTGATATTCGGGTAAGGGAAGATAACGAGGAAGAGATAGGAGATTATAAAGTGTACTTGACGGGTGTTAGAAAGAGAAGGGTAGAGTCTGGGCTAGGGCTCTTTATCAGGAACACCATTGCATGCAACATAGTTTCTGTTAGGCACGTAAATGAGCGAATGATATGGGTAGTTTGGCAGTTGGAGGAATTAGGACGAGAATCGTCTCCGTGTATTCACCATGTGAGGGTGCAGATGAGGATGAAGTTGACAAGTTTTATGAAGCATTGAGTGACATCGTGGTCAGGGTCAACAGCAAGGATAGAATAGTGCTAATGGGCGATTTCAATGCGAGAGTTGGGAATAGAACTGAAAGATACGAAGGGGTGATTGGTAAATATAGGGAAGATATGGAAGCTAATGGGAATGGGAAGCGTTTGCTGGACTTCTGTGCTAGTATGGGTTTAGCTGTTACGAATACATTCTTCAAGCATAAGGCGATTCACCGCTACACATGGGAGGCTAGAGGTACCAGAACCATAATAGACTATATCTTAACAGACTTTGAATTCAGGAAATCTGTTAGGAATGTACGAGTTTTCCGGGGATTTTTCGATGATACTGACCACTATATGATCTGTAGTGAACTAAGTAACTCTAGGCCTAGGGTAGAGAAAGTGAAATCTGTCTGCAAACGAATAAGGGTAGAAAATCTCCAGGACGAAGAAATTAGACAGAAGTACATGGATATGATTAGTGAGAAATTTCGAACAGTGGACATTAAGCAGGTTCAGGATATAGAAAGTGAATGGGTGGCATACAGGGATGCTGTAGTAGAAACAGCAAGGGAATGCCTAGGAACAACCGTGTGTAAATATGGGAAAAAGCGAACATCTTGGTGGAATGATGAAGTGAGAGCAGATTGTAAACGTAAAAAGGCTTATCAGAAATGGCTCCAAACAAGGGCCGAGGCAGACAGGGATCTGTACGTAGATGAAAGAAACAGAACGAAACAAATAGTTGTTGAATCCAAAAAGAAGTCGTGGGAAGATTTTGGTAATAACCTGGAAAGGCTAGGTCAAGCAGCAGGGAAACCTTTCTGGACAGTAATAAAGTATCTTAGGAAGGGAGGGAAAAAGGAAATGAACAGTGTTTTGAGTAATTCAGTTCCCAGGGAATCACTGGACAGGTGGAGGGAATATTTTGAACATCTTCTCAATGTAAAAGGAAATCATCCTGGTGGTGTTGCAAACAGCCAAGCTCATGGGGAGGAGGAAAATGATGAAATTACGCTTCAGGAAGTGGAAAGGATGGTAAATAAACTCCATTGTCATAAAGCAGCAGGAATAGATTAAATTAGACCTGAAATGGTGAAATATAGTGGAAAGGCAGGAATGAAATGGCTTCATAGAGTAGTAAGATTAGCATGGAGTGTTGGTAAGGTACCTTCAGATTGGGCAAACGCAGTAATTGCACCTATTTATAAGCAAGGGAACAGGAAGGATTGCAACAACTATCGAGGTATCTCATTGATTAGTATACGAGGCAAAATATTCACTGGCATCTTGGAAGAGCGGGTGCGATAAGTCGTTGAGAGGAAGCTGGATGAAACCAGTGTGGTTTCAGACCACATAGAGGCTGTCAGGATAAGATTTTCAGTTTGCGCCAGGTATTTGAAAAATGCTAGGAGAGGAATAGGGGAATAGGCAATTGTGTTTATGTTTCGTAGATCTAGAGAAAGCATATGACAGGGTACCGCGGGAAAAGATGTTCGCTATCCTGAAGGACTATGGAATTAAAGGTAGATTATTAAAATCAGTCAAAGGTATTTATGTTGACAATTGGGCTTCAGTGAGTATTGATGGTAGAATGAGCTCTTGGTTCAGGGTACTTACAGGGGTTAGACAAGGCTGTAATCTTTCACCTTTGCTGTTCGTAGTTTACATGGATCATCTGCTGAAAGGTATAAAATGGCAGGGAGGGATTCAGTTAGGTGGAAATGTAGTAAGCAGTCTGGACTATGCTGACGACTTGGTCTTAATGGCAGATTGTGCCGAAAGCCTGCAGTCTAATATCTTGCCACTTGAAAATAGGTGCAATGAGTATGGTATGAAAATGATCCTCTCGAAGACTAAATTGATGTCAGTAGGTAAGAAATTCAACAGAATTGAATGTCAGATTGGTGATACAAAGCTAGAACAGGTCGATAATTTCAAGTATTTAGGTTGTGTGTTCTCCCAGGATGGTAATATACACTGAAGAAAATGGAAATTGCAACACCCAGAAGGAGTGGTGCTACATTGCAGCAATTGAACATGCATGACGACTGTTCGGTTGTGATTCGATTATTTCACTTTCAGGTCCCTCTGACCGCAAGTTTGGACAACAATCAATACAGGATGTGCCCACCACAATTTGCAATACATTGATGAATTTCTTCTTCTTACTAGGGGCTTTACGTCGCACCGACACAGATAGGTCTTATGGCGACGATGGGATAGGAAAGGCCTAGGAGTTGGAAGGAAGCGGCCATGGCCTTAATTAAGGTACAGCCCCAGCATTTGCCTGGTGTGAAAATGGGAAACCACGGAAAACCATCTTCAGGGCTGCCGATAGCGGTATTGATGAATTCGTCGTGGCAGAGAGTCAATAAGACCCTGGATCGCTTCCTGAGGAATTGTGGCCCATGTTTGCTGCACTGCACGGGTCAGTTATTCCAGAGTTGTGGGTGGCTGAGGACGGTTGGCCAGTTGTCGACCCATCATGTCCCACACATGCTCAATAGGACTGAGGTCCGGGGATCTGGCGGGCCATTCTAAGGTTGTGATGTTGTGGAGAGCTTCTCTTTAGATGCGTGCAGTGTGAACCCGGGCATTGTCCTGCTGAAACATCCCATTAGCAATGTTCGCCATCATAGGGACAACCACTGGATTGAGTACCCTATCAACGTAATGTCGAGCAGTCATAGTGCCCTCAACAAACACTAATTGTGATTTCGCATTAAAGCCAATAGCTCCCCAGACCATAATGCTTGGTGATGGCCCTGTGTGCCCCTCAACAATAAGATCTGGGCGGCCCCTCTCCCAGGTACGTCGGCGCACACGATTCCGGCGATCACTGCGGGCAAGACAGAAGCGCGTATCATCACTAAAGACGACCATATGCCATTCGTCGTCCCACGTCCATCTTTCTCGATACCAGGCCAGCCTTACACGTCGCTGTTGTGGGGTCAATGGAACACCTTCTGCAGGGACACGGGCTCGTAAGCCAGCTGCACGCAGGCGATTATCAACTGTTTGTTGTGTAACGTGGGGTGCTACAGCTGCTCGAATTTGCGCTTATGTTGCATAGGGTTCCATCCGGGCCATCCGAATGATGCGGCGATCCTCTCTCACAATTGTACGTCGCGCTGGGCCTGTGCCAGGTCTACGAGTGTGGGTACCTTCATTTGACCACTGCTGCCATACACGTTGTACCGTAGATGCCTGTCGGCCAACACGTGCCGCGACAGTCCTTAGCAATGATCCAGCCTCACACAGCCCAATTATCCGAGCCCTCTCAAACGGCGACAGTTGTTGATAGCGTGCTCTCCTCTGTCGTCGAGGCATGTTTGACAAGGAACACTTCACTGCACAGACTGCAAGTCAACTACGCTACACCAGAGTCCGTATACTCGAGTTGATTTCTCCGCCACCAATCCCGTGGGGAGACCTGTAGCAACAATCCAAAGGGTCTGAAACTTTGATCGTTTACATACCTACATGGCATCGTTATATATCTTGAAAATCAACACAAACGACCAATGCCTTCATGGTGTTGCAATTTCCATTTTCTTGAGTGTAGTAATTGAATCAAGGTGTTGTAAAGGTAATGCAGTGAGCTCGCAGTTGCGATCAACAGTATTCTGTAAGGAGGAAATCAGCTCCCAGACGAAACTATCTTTACATCGGTCTGTTTTCAGACCAACTTTGCTTTACGGGAGCGAAAGCTGGGTGGACTCAGGAGATCTTATTCATAAGTTAGAAGTAACAGCCATGAAAGTTGCGAGAATGATTGCTGGTAAAAGCAGGTGCGAACAATGGCAAGAGGGTACTCGGAATGAGGAGATAAAGGCTAATTTAGGAATGAACTCGATGGATGAAGCTGTACGCATAAACCGACTTCGGTGGTGGGGTCATGTGAGGCGAATGGAGGAGGATAGGTTACCTAGGAGTATATGGACCATGTTGTGGAGGGTGAGAGAAGTAGAGGTAGACCAAGACGACGAAGGTTAGACTCAGTATCTAACGATTTAAAGATAAGAGGTATAGAACTAAATGGGGCCACAAACACTAGTTGCAAATCGAGGATTGTGGCGACGTTTAGTAAATTCACAGAGGCTTGCAGACAACGCTGAAAGGCATAACAGTCTATAATGATAATGTATGTATGTATGAATGTATGTAATTATTATTATTATTATTATTATTATTATTATTATTATTATTATTATTATTATTATAATTAGTTTTGGTTCGTTGGGCCCAACTGTGGAGGGCGTTTGAACTTATTTTGCACAATGTTTCTTCTTCTTTTCTTCCCAATATCTCTTCATCTTTTCACTGTGTTCCTTTCTGCGTGTTTCTTTCCAGCCTGTATTTATTCTTGTTGGTTTCTCTGCAAATTTATGTTTGTTTACTAAGCTTCTAAATTTCATTCTATCTTGAATGGTTTCGTCCTCAATACCCATTTCTTGTAGAACTTCATGAATTTCTGCTAACCAATTGTTGCGGATTTTCAGGTTTAGAGCTAGATTTAGAATTTTCTTTGTCAGCCTGTTGTTATCCATTCTGTGTAGGTGTCCGTAGAATTTTAGTCGTCTCTTTCTGATGGTATCTGTGATTTTTTCTGTGAATTGAAAAATTTCGTGTGGTTTCTTTTTCATCCAAATTCCATTTTAGAACTTTGTTTTTCTGAGAATTTTCCACTCTTGTTTCTCAATGCTTTTCATTTGTGACCTGCGCCAATGATCAGTGTTTCAGATGTAAAAAGCGCCTCTGGTTTGATGACTGTATTGTAGTGTCGTAATTTTGCATTTTTTTAATATACATCTTTTGTTGTATCTGTTACATGTGATTTTGTAAGCCCTTTGCAGTTTAGCAGTTCTTTCTTTGTTAGCTTCCTGATTTAACCCTGCTGGCTGAATAATTTCACCTAGATACTTGAATTTGTCTACTTGGGAAATTATTCCACAATTGGTGATTAATGGTTGATTGTCGAATCTTGATTTAATTCCTTCCATAAACTGCGTCTTTTCAAATGAAATTTGAAGTCCGGTTTTTGCGGCTATTTCATTCAATTTTTCTATGGATTGGATTGCTTCTTGTCTGTTGTTCGAAAGGATCGCAAGGTCATCTGCGAAAGCTAAGCAGTCAAGGGGAATTTTGTCTTTAAGAAGTCTGCCGATGTTTAAACCTTTAGTTTCTTTTCTCCATTCACGAATCACTTTTTCCAAAACTAAATTGAATAGTAGTGGGGATAGTCCATCTCCCTGTCGGACACCAGTTCTGATTTCGAACGGTTCATTAATTTCTCCCAAGAACTTAACTTTTGATGTTGTGTTGGTCAGAGTTTGTTTAATCAATTCCCTCGTTTTCCTGTCGACTTGAAATTCCTCTAGTATGTTGAACAGGGTCTGCCGATCTATGAAATCATACGCTTTTTTGAAGTCAACAAAGGTGATTACTGTTTGTTTGGTTTTGCGAATCTGTAGTATGCTTTTTAGGTTTAGGATTTGTTCTGCGCAGGATCTCCCTTTTCGGAATCCAGCCTGATAATCTCCGATCAGGTGGCATGTTTTTTTCTCTAATCTATTAAGTAGAGCTTTAGAGAAGATTTTATATACGAGTGAGAGGAGAGAAATTCCTCTGTAGTTATTAATATCTGATTTGTCTCCTTTCTTGTGAAGTGGGTGAATCAATGCACATTTCCAATCCTCCGGAATTTCTTCAGAAAACCAGATGTCCTGTAAGATTTTTTGAATACTCTGGGCCAGTTTGTCACCACCAATTTTCAACATTTCAGCGATTACTCCATCTCCTCCTGGTGCTTTGTTGTCTTTTAAATCTCTGATTATTTGTTTGACTTCTTGTAATGTGGGGGGTTCTGAATCTGGATTAGGTGTTGGTTTTTCATAGGTGAGTTGTTCTTTCGAAGATTCACAGTTTAAAAGGTCCATGAAATGGTTTGCTAGGAGTTCACAATTTCCCTTATTACTTGTTTCCAAAGTCCCATCTGTACGTTTGAAACAGAGACTAGGTGCCTGGTAATTGGATAATTCTTCTCTGAATGTTCTGTAGAAGTTCCGTGTATTGTTTTTCTTGAAATCTTCTTCTATTTCTGGCAGTCTTTTTTGATCATATTTTCGTTTTTCAGATCTGATGATTTTTGAGGTTGGTTTCTGTGTTTTGAAGAATTCATCACGATTTTGATCAGTTTTATGGGAACTCCAGTTTAGCCAGGACCTAATTCTGACTTCTATGGCCTTGTCACAGGTGTCATTCCACCACCTGTGTTTGCGTTTCCTTGGGGGGTTGCTGATGTTTTGTGAAGCTTTCAAGAGTGTGTCCTTGAGTTCTAGCCAGTTTGAAGGAGCATCGTTGGAGATATTCGCAAGGAAATTGTCTGAGTTCTGTCTCAGAAATTCAGGGTCGATTTTTGGGTTTCTGATTGTTTTGGTTTTCTTCCTGTTGGGTTGAAACTTTACATTAACAAGAGGTAGGTGGTGGTCGGAGTCAAAAATTATCTTTTTGACTTTAACGTTCATAATTTTTTTTTTTTTTTTTTTGAAATAGCCACATGGTCTAGTTGAAATTCTCCTAAATGCATGTTCGGGGATCTCCATGTCATTTTCTTTTGTGGAAGTGCCAGGAAATGGGCTGACATCAATTTTAGATCGAAATTCTCGCAGAAGCCAATTAAACGTTCTCCATTTTTATTGGTTCTTTTGTGAGCAGGGTAAAGTCCTACAGTGGTCCTAAATTTCTTCTCTTTGCCAATTTGTGCATTGAAGTCTCCCAGCAGAATTTTGACATGATGTTTTGGAATTTTGGCTGTAGTTTCTTCTAGTAATTCCCAGAAGTCATCTACCTTCTGTGGGTATTTTTGATTGTAATTGTTTGTAGGTGCATGTGCATTGATTAGAGTATAAGCTTTGTTTCCTGATTTGATTTTCATTAGCGAAATTCTTTCAGAGGGAGATGTAAAGTATAATTCCGAATTTGTGATATTTTTTCTCGCTGCAAAACCAGTGCCAAATTGTAATATTTTGTTACGGAGGAGGGTAGCTGGTTTACCTTTATACATTCTATAGTTTCCTGATTCAAAATGATTTTCGTCACTGTACCTAGTTTCTTGGAGTGCCAGAATTTGGATGTTGAGTTGGTCTAATGTGTCTGTTAAGTGCTTCAACTTTCCAATTTTGCGAAGCGTGTTGATGTTTAAAGTGCCAATAAAATGTTTTTCCTTTGTGCGAAGAGATTTGGGAAGCTCCGATACATTCCCGCATGTTGTTCTCGGTCCCCCAGAATCCGATGACCGAGAAAACCTAGTATGAATACTAGGGCCTGGGGTAGTGGTATCATTAACTGACGTTGCCATCATGCTAGTAAGTTGAAGATAATGGGGAGATTGATCTTTGTCAATCTCATAGTTACAACTAAGATATTGAGCCTCAGAGGTTGCCTCAAGATGTTTTCTGGCTGTGCCTATTTTTGGTCCGCGAGAGGTATTTTATTTCCCTCAAGCCCTCCGGACAAGTCCGGCGAGCCCCCCGATCCGCCACCTGGGACGCGCCCGATAGGGGAACAGGCAAAAACCCCACGGGATTATTATTATTATTATTATTATTATTATTATTATTATTATTATTATTATTATTATTATTATTATTATTATTATTATTATTATTATTATTGAAAATGAAAACCTACGACCTGTTTTCCAGTCATTGACTGGGTCAGGGATGGAATGAATGAAGCAGATATAGGCTATTAGTACGATGGGGTCGCCAATCCCAAAGTGATTTATTAATGACTGATAGATGCTATGAAATGAGAATGGAGAGTGTTGCTGGAATGAAAGATGACAGGGAAAACCGGAGTACCCGGAGAAAAACCTGTCCCGCCTCCGCTTTGTCCAGCACAAATCTCACATGGAGTGACCGGGATTTGAACCACGGTATCCAGCGGTGAGAGGCCGACGCGCTGCCGTCTGAGCCACGGAGGCTCTTATTATTATTATTATTATTATTATTATTTATTATTATTATTATTATTATTATTATTATTATTATTATTATTATTATTATTATTATTATTATTATTATTATTATTATTATTCCGGGGTATCCGTGGAAAGCAGAGGTGAAAGAAGGTGTTGGGGTGAATGGGTCTAACTACAATATCAAAATTAATTAAAACTTAAACTGAATTTTATATTTTCCGAACTTCAAACTTAACAATTTTTCAGAACAAAGAAACATCTTAAAACAGATCTAGGAACAGACAAGATAAGTGATCTTAACAGATCCTGGGCTTCAAGCCCTCGCTTTACATTTCCTGAGCTCCTAGCTCAAATTTACAAAAGAGCACAAATTATTCAGGGACAGAAATCCCCTAATTCAAGAGCACTTGCTCTCCACAATCTAAATACCCAGCCTTCCAGAGGCACTCTTTACGATTATAAAACTTGCAAAAGAGCTAGGCTCTCAGTTTCTCAAGCCTACTCAAGGCAACATTGCACGAAAATCTGACAATCTCTGGCCTAACAAGGCACTATTTAGAAATAGAAATATAATTACACAGAGGTATCTAGTACCCAACCTACATGGTCTTAGTAAAAAAGAACAGGTTAAATAAGCGGCCCGAGTACAATTTAAATGGAGGCGACGACTGTGCTCCAAAAAAAATTAAAACCTATAGGGCACTAGGCCGATGAAACAAGGGGCTAATCCCAAACTACTGAGGTAGCACGGATGGAAATAACTTTAACACATAGCAGAAACGAAAGGTTACAAAAACGTAGGCACCTCAAACAAGATGAAAGAGAGCTCGAGAGGATACTTCACTCTCTATCCCCGATTTACAGTTAAAGATTTTATGAAGTTTTTACATTAGCCTGCAGAAGATTACATTTTTAGAAAAGTAGGTTACATAGCTAACGATTCGGACCTTTACCTCGGGTTAAACTGCTGAGTTAACAAGAAAGAAAGATGTTATGTGGCCATTATCTTGTAGATGTACTAGCTGCCGACTAAAGAGGCCGCCCGCCTCCTGCTAAGCGCACATACTCTCAGATGGACGTTAATCAATTGGCCAAGAAACGAGAAAAGCCGCAGTTTATAAACCCTCGAGATCATTCACGATTAATCAAGACACACCCTCTGAATTTTATTGGTAAATTTCAAAAGCAACACTCAGAATCGGAGAAGAAGCCTGTGATAGGTGGAAAATTAGTGATTGGTTGGATTCAAAACTGGCGGAAAGAAAAAGTAAATATTGCCAACCCAAAAATAAATGAACAACAATTAGTTAGAAATACAAAACTTCTTTAAATTATAGGTTCTTTCATTTCGCACCAGGGTGCAGGATCATAGTTTTTAGTGGTATCGTCTGTGGAAGAATGTCCAAACTTCTTGATGAATGTCAAACAAAACAAGTAGAAATTCACTCAGGTTAGGAAACTGCACAATAACAAAATTACTCAATATTTAGGTGGTGGCATCTTCTGATTAAAGTTCCAAGTTGATGTAGTTTCAGTTTCACTGTTTCACCAATAGAGGAGTTCATTTAGGCGCTGGCTTTGAATGCGCGGCGTTGAGGTGTACCTCCCGGTACAATTATTATTATTATTATTATTATTATTATTATTATTATTATTATTATTATTATTATTATTATTATTATTATTATTATTATTATTATTATTATTATTATTATTATTATTGTTGTTGTTGTTGTTGTTGTTGTTGTTGTTGTTGTTGTTGTTGTTGTACCAGGAGGCACACCTCAACTCCGAACATTCAAAAGAAGCGCCAAAAAGAACTCTATCTATCGAACAAAACGTGAAATTGCTACTGCATGAAGTTGGGACATTAATCAGAAGATGTCACTACTGAATAATTGAGAAGTTCGTCATTTCTAAGTTTTCTAACCTGATTGGATTTATTTTGTTTTGTTTTGATGTACATCAAGATGTGTGAACTTTTCTGCATAGATGTCTCTACAAAAACTGTGATCATGCACTCTGGTGCAAGACGGAAGAATTAGTGATTTGAAGAAGTTTTGTGTTCTTATGTTTTCCAACTAAATTATTGTTCATTTGTTTATATATATTCTAAGTTTGCAACACTTCTCTCTCAATTCGCCAGTTTTTTAATTTGACCAATCACTATTTTTCTCTAATCATGTTTCAGCCTATCACAGGCTTCTTGTTGGTTTTTGGGTGTAACTTTTCGATTCTGCCAATAAAATTGAGAGCGTTTGTCCGGATTAGTCTAGAACCCTCTAGAACCGCCCCCCCCCCGCGTATATAAGCTGCGGCTTTCCTGGCTACCTTGTCTTTGGATCACCGTATTTCTGAGAGAGTGTGTGTTAAGACAGGAGGCGGGGCGCCTCATTCTTAGTAAGGCAGTCCATCAGCCAAGGTAATGACCATCAGTCTTATTTTTCTGTTGCTACCGCCACAGATTTACACAAGGGGAAGGTTCAAATTTCTAATTATGTAATCTCCTGTTTTCTAAAAATATAAAACCTTCTTTCGGCTAATGTAAAATTTCATAAACTCTTAAAACGGTAAATCGGGGATAGAGCGTGCGTTACCCTCTCGAGTTCCCCTTCAACTTGGTTTGAGGTTACTACGACTTTGTAACTGTTTTTAATTCCTGCAATGCATTAAATTAGCCTTCATTCGAGTCACCTCAGTAGGTTGGGATTAGCCCCTGTATCATCGGGCCGAGAGCCCCGTTAGGATTTTATACATTATCTAGGAGCGCAAGGGTACGCCTCCATTCAGTTTGTGTTCGGACCATTAATTTAACTTGTTCTTTCTCCACGAAGGCCCAGTAATTTGGGTAATAGATACCAGTGTGTAAAAGAAAATTTAAATTGTAAATTGTGCCTAGAGAGGCCAGAGATTGTAAGGTTTTTGTAATGTCGCCTTAAGCGGGCTGTAAGAAATTCGTTAATGGTGGAGAGCATGTAAGCTCTTTTCTGAGACTGTGAATTCCCTGTAATGGGAGGGGTGCATCTGAAAGGCTATAGATTGGAGCAAAGTGCTCTTGAATTGGGGGATTTCTGTCCTTGTCTAAATAGTACCTCATTTGCGCAATTGTAAATTTGTAAACTAGGGGCTTGAAGCCCAGAAATTGTTAAAGTTCCGAGTCTTGGGTTTTCCAGTTCTTGGAATTGTCACTGTACCTGTAACCTTATTATTTCACTAAGTGAAAATTTGTTAAGTTTGAGATTCTAAAGAAATATAACCTTTGTTTTAAAGTTTTAAATTAATTTTTGATATCGTAGTTAGACCCATTCAACACCAGCACCTTCTTTCTGCTCCACGGAATCTCCGGAACTATTATTATTATTATTATTATTATTATTATTATTATTATTATTATTATTATTATTATTATTATTATTATTATTATTATTATTATTATTATTATTATTATTATTATTATTATTATTGTACCGGGATGTACACCTCAACCCCATGCATTTAAATGAAGCACCTTGAAGAACGCCAGCTAACATACAAAACTTGAAACACATAGTGCAAGAAGTTGGGACGTTGGTCAACACATGTCACTAGTAAAGTGATAGAGAAATGTGTTATTTTAAGGTTTCGTAAAATGACTGGATTTCTTTTTTTGGTGTATCACTGTTTTCAACAACTATTTCAACAAGTTCGGACTTTTCTCCATAGATGCCTCTATTAAATAACTGATGTCCTACACTCCGCTGCAAACTGGAATAACTAGAAATTTAAAGCAATTTTGTGTTTATAGGTTTTCTGAACTGAATTGACCTTCCTTATTTTTGATACTTCAAGGTTTGCCACACTTCTTACTCATCCCGCCAGCTTGGGAGTCTGGCCGATCATAATTTCTACGTATTTAATTTTCAGCCAATCATAGGCTTCATGTAACTTTTTGTCTGTCCAATAAAAATGAGAGGGTGTATCCGGATTTAGTCCCGAGTCTTCTCGAACCTTCCTCTCGGGTATAAACGCTGACGCCTTTTCGAGCTAACTTGTCTTATTGATCGTCGTATTACTGTGTGTGTGTGTGTGTGTGTGTGTGTGTGTGTGTGTGTGTGTGTGTGTGTGTGTGTGTGTGTGTGTGTGTTAAGAGAGAAGGCGGGAGTCCTCATACTTCGGCAGGCAGAACACCAGCCCAGGTAATGGTCACCATATCTCTCTAGTTATCTCCGCAAGCCGACCCGAGGGGAAGGTTCCCTATTTTTCGTAATGTAACTGTAAATTTTCTAAAATGTAAATCTTTCTTTCTACTCATGTAATAGTTCAAGTAAATCAAGTACTTAACTGGAAACCGGGGATAGAGTGTGCGTTACCCTCTTGAGTCCCCCTTCAATTAATCTTGAGGTGACTACGATTTTGTAACCGTATTTGCTTGTAAATTGTTGGATTAGCCTCTGCATCGTCGGGCCACTAGCCCAAGTAGGGTTTTAATCTTTGATTTCAAGGAGCGCAAGTTTCAGCCTCCATACATTTTGATTTTTGGGCCAGTAACTTTAACCTGTGCTTTTCCACAAAGGCCCGGTAGAATGGGTACTCACTACCCCTGTAATATTTCTTTCATGTAAACCTAAAAGACTACCAATATGGTTTTGTAAATAGCAGGTTGTGCCTAGAGAGACCAGAAATTGTAAAGTATTATGCAAAGGTAAAAGTTTAAAGTTGCCTTGAGTAGGCCGTAAGTGTTTGAGAGCGCAGCCTCCTTGGTAGAGCATGTAAGCGTTTTTTCTTGTAAAGTAATAGATATTTGTGTAATACTGAGTGGTGCGAGTGCAAGGCCATAACTTGTAACCGTTGGAGCAAAATGGTCTTGAAAATTGTGTTTTGGGAGATTTATCTCCTTGTCTGCCCAACTAAATGCAACATTAGTGATGTTGGGACCTTTGTAAATTATGGGCTTGAAGATCAAAATTGTAACTTACCAATTCTTGGTTTTCCTGTTTGTCGAGTTTGTATCACAATTGCTCTGTACCTGAAATCTTGTTCTTTCACCAAGTGAAGAGTTTCGTTAAAATGTAATATGTGAAAAGAAATATAACCTTTATTTTAAAGTCTTAAATTATTCTTTGACTATCGTAGAGAAACCCATTCCAGCCCACACCTTCTTTCACCTCTGCTTTCCACAGAATACCCCGGAAAATAATAATAATAATAATAATAATAATAATAATAATAATAATAATAATAATAATAATATTTTATTATTATTATTTTATTATTATTATTATTATTATTATTATTATTATTATTATTATTATTATTATTATTATTATTATTATGTTCGTAGTTTACATGGATCATGTGCTGAAAAGTATAAAATGGCAGGGAGGGATTCAGTTAGGTGGAAATGTAGTAAGCAGTCTGACCTATGCTGACGACTTGGTCTTAATGGCAGATTGTGCCGAAAGCCTGCAGTCTAATATCTTTGAACTTGAAAATAGGTGCAATGAGTATGGTATGAAAATTAGCCTCTCGAAGACTAAATTGATGTCAGTAGGTAAGAAATTCAACAGAATTGAATGTCAGATTGGTGATACAAAGCTAGAACAGGTGGATAATTTCAAGTATTTAGGTTGTGTGTTCTCCCAGGATGGTAATATAGTAAGTGAGATTGAATCAAGGTGTCGTAAAGCTAATGCAGTGAGCTCGCAGTTGCGATCAACAGTATTCTGTAAGAAGGAAGTCAGCTCCCAGACGAAACTATCTTTACATCGATCTGTTTTCAGACCAACTTTGCTTTACGGGAGCGAAAGCTGGGTGGACTCAGGCTATCTTATTCATAAGTTAGAAGTAACAGACATGAAAGTAGCAAGAATGATTGCTGGTACAAACAGGTGGGAACAATGGCAGGATGGTACTCGGAATGAGGAGATAAAGGCTAATTTAGGAATGAACTCGATGGATGAAGCTGTACGCATAAACCGGCTTCGGTGGTGGGGTCATGTGAGGCGAATGGTGGAGGATAGGTTACCTAGGAGAATAATGGACTCTGCTATGGAGGGTAAAAGAAGTAGAGGTAGACCAAGACGACGATGGTTAGACTCAGTTTCTAACGATTTAAAGATAAGAGGTATAGAACTAAATGAGGCCACAACACTAGTTGCAAATCGAGGATTGTGGCGACGTTTAGTAAATTCACAGAGGCTTGCAGACTGAACGCTGAAAGGCATAACAGTCTATAATGATAATGTATGTATGTATGTATGTATGTATGTGTGTATGTATTATTATTATTATTATTATTATTATTATTATTATTATTATTATTATTATTATTATTATTATTATTATTATTATTATTATTATTTGATATTTTAATGTACGGCTTTCAGTGCCGGGAGTGCCCGAAGGCATGTTCGGCTCACCTGGTGCAGGTCTTTTTGTTTGAGACCCATGAGCGATCTGCGCGTATGGATGTGGGATAATGATGATCAGGTAGGGAGAGGGTGAAACCCGGTGTCGTAATGCAGCCGAAAGGGAGAAAGGAGACGAGCTGCTCGCCTAAGTGGTATGTTCCGAGCTGTCACTGGAAAGATGGCGTGGAATGACATTAGCAGACAGAGCGAGTTGGCCGTTGGTTAGGGGCGCGCAGCTGTGAGCTTGCATTCGGGAGATAGTGGGTTCGAACCCCACTGTCGGCAGCCCTCAGATTGCTTTCCGTGTTTTCCCAATTTAACACCAAGCCAATCTCTGGGGTGTACCTTAATTAAGGCTAGGGTCTTTCCTATCCCATCGTCACCATAAGACATATCTGTGTCGGTGCGACGTAAAGCCAATATTGTAAAAACAAAATTGGACACTTACCGAGAATTATTGTGAAACAACACACAGACTTCCACACTTCACCCTCTATATTTACCATTTCACATCCGAGGATTATTGCCATGGCGTGGCACTTGATTTAAAATTAGCAACACAGTAGGTTTGGTTTGCGAAATGACTGGAATTTCCGTACGGATCTTCTGCTATTGCAGCACCTTAAAACAATTATTTTTTGATGAATCTAACTAACATCTGTTCTTACCGTGTTATCTCGTGTTGTAAACGGATGTTCTCAGCGTATGTAATGTGAGTTAATGTATGAATTCCGTACTACGAACTCCATGGCAGGCTGAGGAGCGCCCTCAAACACAGCAGTGTGCGCGTGGACATGCAGTATGCACGGTCTCACCAAGCTGGGCCTGTAGATAACATTATATCGCTCTGGCCCTTTACTAAATTTAGTCCTAATTCTCGCCATTTGATATTATAAATACCGCCAAGAAGTTGTTGTGATCGACACAGGAAGAAGTACTGAGTGGCTGCATGCCGTAAGCCTATGCATGAGGAGAATTTCCTTATTTAACCTCTTACTACCAGTAGTTTCCCTCGTTGACGGGTCAATCATAGAGCATTTGCAGAGTTATCGAACTCACCAGCTACTTTGCTCCAATATTGTTTTACCCGGGGCGCAGCAATAATCCCATCTATCGGAGATGAGTAGGAGCAGAAGAGAGAAATCACATCACAACAGTGGTCAATGTAATGTTGATCAGTTTTATGAGCTTTCGATATCGTAGGCCTTCATACTTAGTTTTTTCGACTATGTGATATTAGAGCATCTAATGAAAGGCAGTCCTTTATTTTTAAATGACTCTATTCTCTATAATATTCTTTAAGTAATACTTTTCGATACGAGCAATAACATAGGTATGTACAATTTTTTAGGTTCCTTCTCCTAAACTACCATTTCATCCAGTGTGACTGTAGTCACCGATTTTCATTCAAATCTGTTCACCCATTTTCTCGTGGTTCGGCGTTTATATGGACTTAGTAACGAAAATTGAAATTCATGAATATCTCTGTTATCCTAACCGGTAAAGTAAAAGTGTATGACCGAACTCGATAGCTGCAGTCGCTTAAGTGCGGCCAGTATCCAGTATTCGGGCGATAGTAGGTTCGAACCCCACTGTCGGCAGCCCTGAAAATGGTTTTCCATGGTTTCCCATTTTCACACCAGGCAAATGCTGGGGCTGTACCTTAATTAAGGCCACGGCCGCTTCCTTCCCACTCCTAGCCCTTCCCTGTCCCATCGTCGCCATAAGACCTATCTGTGTCGGTGCGACGTAAAGCAACTAGCGAAAAAAAAGTGTATGAGAGATAAATGATCAGAAATGTAATTCTGTATAACTTTAGTTATGTAGAATTTATCGATAGAAGGACTTATACCATAGATATTTGAGAATTGAATTTTATTCCTTCCCCTAAACTACCATTTCACTGAGCGTGAATAAAATTATTTATAGCCTAGATTGTAGTGCCTTATTCCCCGACTTTACATACCGATTTTCATTACATCCTCTTCAGCCATTTTCTCGTGATGCGCGTACAGACAGACAGACGGACGGGCAGACAGACGGACGGACGGACAGACAGACAGACAGACAGACAGACAGACAGACAGACAGACAGACAGACAGACAGACAGACAGACAGACAGACAGACAGACAGACAGACAGACAGACAGACAGACAGACAGACAGACAATTAAAATGTGCATTTCCTTGTTACTGTGGACACGACCGATGCAGAAATACCATTCTTTTTTTAAATTCCGAGCAATGTACAGACAAAAGCCTTATTTTATATACTGTATATAGATACAGAGATACCGTATTCCTTTGTCCTTTCGCGTCCTCAAGCACAGAGATGTATTGGCGCCTCACCTAGGCTGGTTCATCATCATGGTTTAATTTAAATACAATCCTCCTCGAATTACTGTCTCGCTAGTTACGTTAATCCATTGAAAATCAAGTTGCGTGCATGAACGCCGACTATATGCGGTGGTGATTATTACTATTTTTTAATAGGAAGAATAAAAGGGCAAGCATTCCTCTGAATAATATTCAGAAGGGAAATGGAGAACGTCCGACACTTCGAGGAACGTAGGTATCGGCAGAAGAAAGGAAAAGGCCACGAAGGGCGTGAACATGAAAGATTACCTCGGCCTCGCAAAATCATCATTAATTACTACTGATCTGCATTTAGGGCAGTCGCCCAGATGGAAGGTTCCGTATCTGTTGTTCTACTAGCCTTTTCTTAAATGATTGCAAAAGAAATTGGACATTTATTGAACATCTCCATTGATAAGTTATTCCGTAACTCCCCTTCCTACAAATAAATATTTGCCCCAGTCTGTCCTCTTGAGTTCCACCTTTATCTTCATATTGTTCATTTCATTTCATCTTCATATTGCGATCTTTCCTATTTTTAATGACACCACTCAAACTTATTCGCACCGGGCGAGTTGGCCGTGCGCGTAGAGGCGCGCGGCTGTGAGCTTGCATCCGGGAGATAGTAGGTTCGAATCCCACTATCGGCAGCCCTGAAGATGGTTTTCCGTTGTTTCCCCATTTTCACACCAGGCAAATGCTGGGGCTGTACCTTAATTAAGGCCACGGCCGCTTCCTTCCAACTCCTAGGTCTTTCCTATCCCATCGTCGCCATAAGACCTATCTGTGTCGGAGCGACGTAAAGCCCCTAGCAAAAAAACAAAAAAAACTTATTCGTCTACCAGATGTATGTATAAGTTTTTGCCGGTTTTTGTAGTAAAGAAAACACGTAATTTTTAAGAGAAATGCATTTTTTGTTTATTAAAAATATTGGCTATCGGCTTCTACACACTCCGCCCATCTTTCAAGGTAAGTTATGATACCATGCGAGAAAAACTGCTTGTCTTTTGTGGAAAACCATTCGTGGAGCCATTTTCCAACTTCCACGAAATTGCTAAAGTGCAGCTCTGCGAGCGCGTGCCCGATTGATGCGAAGAGGTGATAGTCGGATTGCGCCAGGTCGGGGCAGTACGGCGGGTGAGGAACGATGTCCCAACTAAGCGATTTCAAGGTGTCTTTCGCTGGTTTTGCTGTGTGAGACGGCGCACTGTCGTGTAACAAAATCACTTTGCCATGTCTTCTGACCCATTTCGGTCGTCTTTCGATCAATGCGCGATTTAAATTAATCATTTGTTGGCGATAGCGTTGTGCATTAGCAGTTTCGCCGGGCTTCAAGAGTTCATAACACACAATACCGCTCTGGGCCCACCAGACACAAAGCATGGTCTTCTTGCCGAAGTGATTTGGCCTTGATGTAGAAGGACCGGCTTCGCCAGGTGACAGCCACGATTTTCTCCGCTTCGTATTTTCAAAATTAATCTATTTTTCGTCACCCGTCACAATTCGGTACAGAAATAATTTTCTTTCGTGGCGTTGAAGCAGCATTTCACAAGTGACTTCGCGATTTTCCATTTGCCGTTCATTCAAATCGTGTAGGACCCCTTTACCGAGTTTATTGATCTTCCCCATTGGTCGTAAATGTCTGCTGATTTTTTTCTTGTGACACATCTAATGCTTGTGCCAACTGCTGTTGAGTTTAAGTTGGGTCATCATCCAGTAACGCCTGCTATAACTCGTCTTTGCACTTCTCTGGTCTACCAGAGCGCGCACTGACTTTCATATTGAAATCACCACGCTTAAATTTTCGAAACCATGTCCCACATGTTCTAATCGACGGAGCGTGTTCACCATATGTTTCTACCAGCAAACAATGACTTTACACAACCTTTTCTTTTTGATTAAATAAAAAGAGCAATGAGAGCCGTAAATGTTCGTTTTCAGGCACAAACGTCGACATGATCACTGAACGATACAACACATACGCTAGTGTTTGGCGGACTCAGCTTGTGATGTATTGGTAGGTTAATGTCAGACGAACGAACTGACGTATGTGTCAAATTCATACGTTGCGTGATGTCCGCTGGCACTATCTCTTAGCGAAATCGTAAAAGACTTATGCATACACCTGGTACTAATGTCATTCCACGCCATCTCTCTACCGACAACTCGGAACATACCACTTAGTCGAGCAGCTCGTCTCCTTTCTCCCAAGCCTTTCCAGCCCAATCTTTGCAACATTTTTGAAACGCTACTCTCTTGTCGGAAATCACCCAGAACAAATCGAGCTGCTTTTCTTTGGATTTTTTCCAGTTCTTGAATCAAGTAATCCTGGTGAGGGTCCCATATACTGGAACCATACTCTAGTTGGGGTCTTACCAGAGACGTATATGCACTCTCCTTTACATCCTTACAACAACCCGTAAATATCCTCATAACCATGTGCAGAGATTATTTATTAACAATCAGATTTATGTGACTACCCCAATGAAGATATTTCCTTTTATTAACACCTAGGTTCTTACAATGATCCCCAAAAGGAACTTTCACCCCATCAACGCAGTAATTAAAACTGAGAGGACTTTTTCTATTTGTGAAACTCACAACCTGACTTTTAACCCCGTTTATCATCATACCATTGCGTACTGTCCATCTCACAACATTATCGAGGTCATTTTGCTGTTGCTCACAATCTTGTAACTTATTTATTACTCTGTACAGAATAATATCATCTGAAAAAAGCCTTATCTCTGATTCCACTTCTTTACACATATCATTGATATATGAGAAAACATAAAGGCCCAGTAATACTGCCTTGAGGAATTTCCCTCTTAATTATTACAGGGACAGATAAAGTTTCGCCTATTCTAATACTCTGACGTTCTCAGCTGACAGCAACTGATGTAATAATTCTAATTATTTGGCTGTTTCACGTCAGACACTTTTAAAAACTGAACTTGCCCCAATTTCTCAGCTTATTAGTCTACTCTCTCCTAAAACAGCTTCTAATTTAAGTAATATTTGGCTCGAACATATGCATCGGCTTCCTGACTGGCCACAGTTCCGCTCTGTAGTACACAATTACTTTTTACCAAACGAGGTTCGTCTCAATCTCAGCCAAGAATTTATAAGGCGACATCAAAGTCCCCATGAATCCAATCAAAATTATTTGGACTCAATCATCACTTATAGCGATATACTAGCCACTGCTAATCATTCACAGGAATTCATCTTAATAGTACAATATTATGCATCACCGTGTTTTAAACAATTCATTAACACTTTTCCATCACCAATATCAACTTTGCGCGTATATAGCTGATACTCTCAATACATATATCAGTCTCTCTTATTATGCTGCAGTACCCCCATCAAATGTCACTCCCATTCAATCAGTAACATCCCCTAGACCCCCAGTTCGAACCCTTCAAAGCACTCTTCATAATACTAGACAAAACTCCACGATCAGATGTTTTACTACCAGTAATTTTGAAAAAAAAAGTTTCTCTAACTTTATAAATTTACCCTTTGATGAAAAATTTGTTTACTGTATTTCATTTAGTCTGTACGATTGAAGAAGAAAATCAAGTACCTTAGCTCCTACCCTGCTTAATACAGTAGGACCGTCCTAGCATTTGTACTTGCTTTTCCCCTAGACAATGCTTACCAAAGATTCTTGAGCGTTACTTAGCGTAGATGTGTTCCCTTATCAATCTGTCTTCAAAAAAAAAAAAAAAAAGACGTTAAGTATACCGGGTGGTCTACCAGCCCCTTGCGATGCAGTGTTATGCATCCTTTCACATTTATTTCTTCTTCTTCTTCTTAATCTGTTTATCCTCCAGGTTCGGTTTTTCCCTCGGACTCAGCGAGGGATCCCACCTCTAGCGCCTCAAGGGCAGTGTCCTGGTGCTTCAGACTTTGGGTCGGGGGAGACAACTGGGGAGAATGACCAGTACCTCGCCCAGGCGGCCTCACCTGCTATGCTGAACAGGGGCCTTGTGCAGGGATGGGAAGATTGGATGGGATAGGCAAGGAAGAGGGAAGGAAACGGCCGTGGCCTTAAGTTAGGTACCATCCCGGCATTTGCCTGGAAGAGAAGTGGGGAACCACGGAAATCCACTTCCAAGATGGCTAAGGAGGGAATCGAACCCACCTCTACTCAGTTGACCTCCCGAGGCTGAGTGGACCCCGTTCCAGCCCTCGTACCACTTTTCAAATTTCGTGGCAGAGCCGGGAATCGAACCCGGACCTCTGGGGGTGGCAGCTAATCACGCTAACCACTACACCACAGAGGCGAACCTTTCACATTTACTACAGTTCTGAAAGATATCGGTCCTTCTCCCTAAGCCGGGGTAATATAACGAGATGTGTGTTTACGGGGTAGAAGGCAGGAGGAATCGTGAGCGCCACTATTAATTCATTATGGGTACTTCGAATGAATCTGTAAAACGAGTACAGTTACGGAGAACACGTGCTTTAACACGGGAGGTGGACGCACAGACCGGGAGCACGGTACTGTATAGCCTGGGAAGTGGGCGCGCTAGGCCAAGTGTCGCAGTAGCTCACATGGCTAGCTCGCGGTAGGATATGTGATAGTTGACTGTGCTCGAGGGTTAGAAAGTTAAAGTCCCGTGCAATAATTATTTTATGCCAGTTACCTGGGACGTGGCAAGGTTGTATACTTAATACCGGTATTTTTCAAAGACTGATTTGTTCGTTTGGCCCTGTAAAGGGCCGTTGGTATGAAGCTCGGTTGATAGAGCCTAGGAAACATGTACCAAGATTTCAGTTATCCATGTCGCTTAACGCAGCACCTGCTCGAACTGACGACTTCCGTGGTCGATACAGAGCTGCGCGCGATGTTGTAAGGACAATCTGGCCCGTTGCAACATCTCTGGTGAAACGGATCGGCATGCCTCAGTGATGAGCTGTCTGAGGTGAAAAGGACTGGCCGGCTCCTGTGCTTACACCCCACAGAAAAAATCCAGGGGCATAAGATGGGGCGATCAGGCGGTCCAAGGAAGAGGTCCTCCCCTTCCCATCCATTTATCAGGATGCGTCGCATTGAGATGGATCCGGACAACCAACGCCGAGTGCGGTGGAGCTACGTCATGTTGAAACCACATCCTGCAGTGGTCAAGGAGTGGCAGATGTTCCATAAACGGTGGTAGTTCATCTTGAAGAAACCGCAGATAGCGTTGGCTGGTCAGTTGGCCCTCAACGAAATGGGGACCTAAAGGGATGCATTATTCCGCGCAGACATCTTTGCACACTCCGCAATGTCATGCCCGTCGGTTGTCGTCTATCCGGATAGCGTTCCTGGTACAGAAGCTGTGTCTGGTATGCATTCTGTCTAACTTCTCCATAGATAAGTAACATATCCACATACTCGTCTCTGGAATACATATTGAGGCAGCGAATAAACTTTGTGTTGTGAATAGCTTCGAAGGAGGGTAGTTCGCGCAAGTACATACTTACCTGCCATCGCATGTTATTATCGTTCCGATGGGGCATACATTACGCTACCTGTGGTCTACGAAGCTTGAAATATGTACGACGTAGCTAACTGGCCACCGACCATCATCTCCTCATCCTCGTCCAACCCAGCGCCATAACCAATGCAACGATACATACGCTCTTTTACAGTGTCAAATAAACAAATCAGTCCTTGGAAGCTATCAAGTATGCAACCTTGCCACATACCAGGCAACTGTTTTTTTTTAAGTGGTATTCGAACTTCCTACCTCGAGCAGTGTTCACTATCACATTTATCCTCGCCGCTTACCATGTGAGCTACTGCGACGTTTCGTCTACAGCGCCCATTTCCCAAACTATACAGTACCGCTCTTCCGGTTTGTGCGTCCACCTCCTGTTTTAAAGTACGTGTTCTGTGCATCTGTAACCGTTTTACAGGTTCATTCGACGTACCCATAATGAATTAATAGTGGCGCTCACGATTCCTCCTGCCTTCTGGCCCATAAACACACATCTCCTTATATTACCCCGGTTTAGTGAGGGGGAGCGATGTCTTTCAGAATTGTAATAAATGTCAAGGGATGCATAAAACTGGACCGCAAGGGGATGCTGGACCTTATACGTATTTATCTTGTAAATGCTCCTAGCGTTTGTTCTTTATTATATTGCAATAGCTTAAATCACAAGTGTCAAGTCAATTTCGTTTAATATATAGTGAATATCGAATATCATCCTGATCTATTCTAGAGTAGGGCCTTTGTTCTGCTCTTTGAGGTTAGGGATTGCAGATCAGACGGATCCGTTTTACATGCATATGTTGCATCTTGAATTATAGATTGACCTAGGTCCGCCTCTGCGGTGTAGTGGTTAGTGTGATTAGCTGCCACCCCCGGAGGCGCGGGTTCGGTTCCCGGCTCTGCAACGAAATTTGAAAAGCGGTACGAGGGCTAGAACGGGGTTCACTCAGCGTCGGGAGGTCAACTGAGTAGAGGTGGGTTCGACTCCCACCTCAGCCATCCTGGAAGTGGTTTTCCGTGGTTTCCCACTTCTCCTCCAGGTAAATGCCGGGATGGTACCTAACATAAGGCCACTGCCGCTTCCTTCCCACTTCCTTGTCTATCCCTTCCAATCATCCCATTCTCCCGCAAGGCCCCTGTTCAGCACAGCAGGTGAGGCCGCCTGGGCGAGGTACTGGTCATCCTCTCCAGTTTTATCCCCCGACACAGAGTATGAAGCTCCAGGACACTGCCCTTGAGGCGGTAGAGGTGGGATCCCTTGCTGAGTGCTAGGGAAAAACCGACCCTGGAGAGTAAACGGATAAAGAAGAAGAAGAAGAAAGAGAAGAAGAGGAAGAAGAAGATTGACCTAGCCATATTTATATAAATTTCAGTTTTACCATCAACGTAATGTGTATTCGTTTGCTAATGTCCTTTCTATCTTAATCTGATGGTGTATGTATGTACTGTATACGTGAACAGGAAGCAGTTTATGGACTTGTGCTTGGAATAACGATTCCTACTTTGGAGGCTTTTTGCATGCCTTGTTAAAATTGTTAGTTAAGGGAACACATGATTAAATTTTCATGGAGTAGTACTGTTAGTCAGTACCATATGGCTGATAAAACAGGCAAGAGGGAGTTTCTAAAATGTAACTATGATAGGTGGAAAACAGAAAATAAAAATGTAAACGTATTCTGGGATGGGGTTAAAGCAATTGTTGACGAATGCGAAAACGGGTTTGTACCTTTAAAGGTGGTAAGGAATGGTAAAGATCCTCTGTATTATAACTGACCGAGCTCGATAGCTGCAGCCGCTTAAGTGCGGCCAGTATCCAGTAATCGGGAGATAGTGTGTTCGAGCCCCACTGTCGGCAGCCCTGAAGATGGTTTTCTGTGGTTTCCCATTTTCAAATCAGGCAAATGCCGGGGCTGTACCTTAATTAAGGTCACGACCGCTTCCTTCCACTTCCTAGGCCTTTCCTACTCCATCGACGCCATAAGACATATCTGTATCGGTGCGACGTAAAGCAAATAGAAAAAATATATATATTGAACCCTTTAGGTCCATATAGAGGGATACCTACCTTTCTTACCTATCAGCAAAGCTCATGAGATCTGTCTCTTGGGTCGTATGGGGTTCTTCGTCACTTGCTGAGGTAAAGGTAGGGTTCAGTAATTCTAATCTATCTACTGGAATGAAAGGTCTGTTTAAAAGATTCCTATTTATTCAGGAAAATTTTGAAGCGTTTGATATGTCAACGGTATCATAGAAGTCAATTGTGTCCACTGGACACCACAATCATTTTACATAAACGTCAGAACACTGGTGTGAGACTTTAACGTAACTGCCTGACGGGCATTCATACTAGAAACCATTGTCTCAATTATTAATCATTTAAGAAAGGAAAGTCTGGAAATCCTTAAATTCGGCTTCCATGTGAGACCACATGTACCATCATAGTGATTCGTTATGGTCCAGCCCTCGTAACACGAACTCTGGACTCTGGGTATAATTAAGGCCGTCCAATCGGTGTGTGCCACACAGTGGTTCTACGGCATGGACCCTTAATTGAATCGATGTGACCTGCGTCTATGTCATGGACCGACATCTAATCTCCTAAGTTACTTTAAAGTCATTGCGGATGATGACCGCAAGGAAATGATGCTACAATGGCATATGGCCCTAATCTAAGTCACTGAGGTTGATGACCCCTGACCATCCAAGTTTCTAGGCTGAAGGCTAAACACAATTAAGTTACATCGGTTGATGACCAAAGTTTCCACTTTACTATCCCCGGCACATTCACTGCTCAATCAATCAAAATTCAATAATTACAACAATAGCAATGCTCACAAACTTTGTGGCAGTAAAATCCATTTCCTTCGGATATGTCCCTTTAATCGTTACTTTATTTTTTAATATTCCCCAGAAAACAAACTAAAATTTCCAGAATGCATCTCCAAGTTATTCGCTTGATTAAAGTTATTTCAAAATGCGGTTTCACTGGATTTAATAATTAAATAAATTTAAATGATTTGACGAAATGTTAAAGATCAGTAAATTTTATCTCCGCGGACTCTGGTTTCTTCACAAATTCCTACGCAGCTGTGATGTAAATTCAATATTGCGATGTTTATCTGGCTGGAAAAGAATTGTTACATAATTCATGTCCAGTTATATATATCTTGTCTCCTGATCTCACACTTTTAAAATCTAATGTAGTCCTAACCGTTATTAACACTTGGATATCCTAATAATCTACGTACAAACCAAACAACTCGCCATATAATTACGATGTCATATCTCGTCATACCATTATGAAATTTGCACACCCCTCACAGACAAACCGATCATCACAACCATCGCTCTATATTTTGGACAACCCTGAATTTGGTTACTCTGTTCCTTATACTCAAAGTTCGTGATTTCAAATGTTCATTACGTTCCCCAATTACAGTATTTCACAATACTCAGATCATTACCGGCTATGAATTTCAACTAAATCCAGCATTTTAACGTTCTCCCTGGCCGAGAATACAGTACAATCTCAATTCCACGCCTGTCCCGTTATCACATCTGAGGCCTCTCATCCCCCAAGTTCGCTTGGCAGTTACATGAAACACCGGGTTTACTCACAGTTGACTGGCTTCTCAAAATGCTCTCTTTAAACTCTGCCGACATAATTAAACAAATACGATATTCTAACCAACAAAATGCACAGATTAAGCTTCAAGATGCCCACACTAATTTTACGCGTCGCCAATTAATACCGCTATGGATTTCTATGAATTTCTTTCCATTCTCAACATTATAAAATATTCCTCGGGCTATCATGTCCCGGCTTCAATGACAGGACTCTAACCTGATTCGCACATCTCATCTCAACTCATATAAAACATTCCTCGGGCTTCCGTGTCCCGGCTTCAATGACAGGCCTCTAACCTGATTCGCACATCTCATCTCAACAAAACTAACCTCTGTTTCCCAGCTCCACAATTATCATCGACCAAGAACTGGAATAAAATCCTTACTAGAAATCTCGACGTCTAATATGGCACAATGCATTACTCATGAATAACTTCGCATAAATGAGATCGTATTTAATAACTTGATTTTTATGAACAAAATGACTGAAACATTCTACTAGATCTTTTTATTTTCAGTCAGACACAGTTTAAAATGGGCATAGAAAAACGTTTCTCTCCGTGACCAAATTCATCACCCTAGGTTCTCACCCGACAGCGCGCTTTCACTCGATTGAAAATGAGTGGCCATGGATTATTATTATTAACGTCAAATTGCAGACAGAAAAATTTTACATCGAATGAACATCTTAATTTGACATCACAAAATATAGGCAGTACACTCACACGGATGACGATCTACATTGGACGTGATATCACTTCGGAACCCTATTCAATAACTTTTACAACACTATACGGCACTCGCAAGACTTCAAAAATTTATCCAAGTGGAAAATAAAACAAATGACTCTTTTAGTCGTATTCTCACATTTACAAAACTTAGTAGGGATGACCACTGCGTCGTATATCCCCATTCAAATACACTTTTAGAGATCACGAGACAAGATATAAGAGGTAGTAAGATGGAAAGTCACCTACCTCATGTAGTCATAGGGCTCACCTGCGACCCTGGCATTTTATTTAGCCATTTTTACATTCATGGCTTCACAGTTCATTATTAATTTTCTTCAGGTTTCCTGGAATAAAGCATAAAAAAAGAAAATACCCTTCACTTGTTTGCTGAGCACACACGATGGACTATAATCATTTCCGCACACGGATTACTTTAATCACATTAGAATTTATTCAGTACTTTGACCGTCCTATCTGGTACAATTATTTCACTCAAGAAAACTATCTCCTCATGGAGACAAGACCTAGCCACACTGGCTGAAATCTGCAGTTGAACTCAGTCTACTTTCGTTGTTTGATTTCGCAGAGCAGCTCAACAATTTTTCGTCCGCTTTGTATCACAAATGCCGGAGAAGGAGACTTCGTCATGGCGTCCCTTCATATTTATAGCAGATATTTCATATCTCTCCCTTTGCCGCCAAGAAAATTTCTATAAATTTTCTGACTTACCTAAACTGTAATTTCAAGAGTTTTGAAAGTGACTACATGCTTGCTACATTTCTGGCGGTAGTGTTCATAGACAAAATTTTTACGGGTTCGATTTGCGAGATGATTGACCCCCTTTGATAGGCACTATATTTTTTTGACTTGGCTTGGTTCACGCCATGTACACGCGCTTTGAAATAGTTCACAAAAATGACTTGAGATTCTTCCGCCGTTGACACGTGTGGCTGACGTCACGTACCCCAGAGCGTGGGACCGAAGGTAATCACCCCCTCGTCACGTGTCAAATCCATGCTATCAAGAATCCAACTTTTAAATGATTGTCGATTTATGCATAATGTTCTTAGGGCACAAAGGTCATGGGTTCAATATATATATATATATATATATATATATATATATATATATTATAACTGAGAAGTAAAGAGCCTAACAAGGAAATGCAGATTGAAAAGAAATAGAGTCCGCCTCTGTGGTGTAGTGGTTAATGTGATTAGCTGCCAGCCCCGGAGGCCCGGGTTTGATTCCCGGCTCTGCCACGAAATTTGTAAAGTGGAACGAGGGCTGTAACGGGGTCCACTCAGCCTCGGGAGGTCGAATGATTAGAGGTGGGTTCGATTCCCACCTCAGCCATCCTGGAAGTGGTTTTCCGTGGTTTCCCACTTCTCCTCCAGGCAAATTCCGGGATGGTACCTAACTTAAGTCCACGTCCGCTTCCTTCCTTCCTTCCTTCCTTCCTTCCTTCCTTCCTTCCTTCCTTCCTTTTTTCCTTCCTTCCTTCTTCCTTGTCTATCCCTTCCAATATTCCCATCCCCTACAAGGCCCCTGTTCAGCATAGCAGGTGAGTCCGCCTGGGCGAGGTACTGGTCATTCTCCCCAGTTGTATCCCAACCCAATGTCTCACGCTCCAGGACACTGCCCTTGAGATGGTAGAGGTGGGATCCCTCGTTAGGTCCGAGGGTAAAACCAACCCTGGAGGGTAAGTAGATTAAGAAAGGAAGAAAGAAAAGGAATAGAGTTAGAAATGTCTGTGGAAGTAAGGAGAAATTGAATGAACTTACTAGGAAATTGCATCTAGCAAAGAAGACAGCTAAGGATAACATGATGGCAAGCAGTCATACAAATGTTAGTGAAAAATGGAAGGGTATGTATAGGTACCTTAAGGCAGAAACAGGTTCCAAGAAGGACATTCCAGGGATCATTAACGAACAAGGGGAGTGAGTATGCGAGGATCTCCAAAAAGGCAGAAGTATTCAGTCAGCAGTATGTAAAGGTTGTTGGTTACAAGGATAATGTCCAGATAGGGGAGGTGACTAATACTAAAGAAGTATTACAATTTACCTATGATAACGACATTTACTATAAGATACAAAGCTTGAAAATTAGAAAAGCAGCTGGAATTGATAAGATTTCGGATGATATACGAAAGATTATGGGTTGTGATATAGTACCATAGCTGAAGTATTTATTTCATTATTGTTTGCATGAAAGAGCTATACCGAATGAATGTAGAGTTGCTATTCTAGCCCCAGTGTGTAAACGAAAGGGTGATAGACATAAAGCTGAAAATTACGGGCCAGTCAGTTTGACATGCATTGCATATAAGGTTTAGGAAAGCATTATTTCTGATTATATTAGACATGTTTACGAAATTAATAACTGGTTCGATAGAAGGCAGTTCGGGTTTAGGAAATGTTTTTCCACTGAAGCTCAACTTGTAGGATTCCAGCAAGATATAGCAAGTATCTTGGATTCAGGAGGCCCAGGCGGCAGCGCGTTGGTCTCTCACCGTTGGGTTTCGTGGTTCCAATCCGGGTCACTCAATGTGAGATTTGTGCTGGACAAAGCGGTGGCGGGACAGGTTTTTCTCAGGGTACTCCGGTTTTACCTGTCATCTTTCTTTCCAGCAACACTCTCCATTATCATTTCATTTCATCTGTCAGTCCTTAACCATTATCCCAGAGAAGTACGACAGGCCTCGGCAGCCGGCACAATTCCCATCCTTGCCGCAAGATGGGGGACTACACTCATCCCATCCCTGACCCGGTCACTGACTGGAAAACAGGTTGTGGGTTTTCATTCATTCTTGGATTCAGGAGGTTAAATGGACTGTATCGCGATTGACCTATCTAAGGCATTTGATAGGGTAGATCATGGGAGACTACTGGCAAAATATTAGTGCAATTGGACTAGACAAAAGAGTGACTGAAGATTATCTCTAGAAAATAGATCTCAGAGAAGTAGAGTAGGCGAAGCTTTATCTGATCCTGTAATAATTAATAGGGGAATTCCTCAAAGCAGTATTATTGGACCTTTGAAAACCTGCATTCTGTTTTCCAGTCAATGACCGGGTCAGGGATGGGATGAATGAAGCCCCCCAACTTGCGGCGAGGATAGGAATTGTGCCGGCTGCCGAGGCCTGTCGCACTCCTCTGGGACAATGATTAATGACTGTCAAATGAAATTAAATAATAGTGCGGAGTGTTGCTGGAGTGAAAAGATGACAGGGAAATCCGGAATGCCCGGAGAAAAACCTGTCCCGCTTCCGCTTTGTCCAGCACAAATCTCACATGGAGTGATCGGGGCTTGAAGAACGGAATCCAGCGGTGAGTGGCCGGCGCTCTGCGCCTGAGCCACGGAATCTCTAGTATTATTAGACCTTTATGTTTTCTTATATATATAAATGGTATTAACAAAGAAGTGTAATGCGGATGATGGTATTCTGTATAGAGTAACATGCATGTGTGCGCGCCTGAGGATTAGTCATTATTAAGAGTTCTTACTATTAATTAGTTTTATTATCAACTTAGTAATGTATTTAAATTTGTTCTTAATTCTATTAATTTTTTTGTTTGGTTTCCACTATTTTAAATATCTCAATATTTTATTTATGATTTTGATTAGTATGTGGTTAAGTGTAAGAGAGGGCCTCGAGCCCTAACTTCGCCACTGAAAAAAGGCATTAATAAATAAATAAATAAATAAATAAATAAATAAATAAATAAATAAATAAATAAATAAATAAATAAATAAATAAATAAATAAATAAATAAATAAATAAATAAATAAATAAATAAATAATAAGATACCCTTGCTTCGCTACGGTTTTAATTTGAAATTTATTTGTCAAACGTTTCATTTTGGAGAGTCTACTATCAACTGAGCCTGTAAAATACACCCTCAGTTCGAATGTCAAACGGCTTTTGGGGATTGATTATTAATTTTCTGATCTAACTTGCATTTGAACCCCGTACAGACGAATCGCAATGTTTTAAAACCCTATCGTATTTAACACCTAGGATGCAAATCGATCAACTTGTGAAATTAAATTTTGTACGTTGAGCAGTAATGGAGGAATGAATGTCTTTTAGGCTTTTAAAAAATATTTCTTAATATCTAGGACATAGAAAAGCTCACCCTTCATGTAAAATTTTAAGATCGTGTCTGAAACTGTTTCGGAAGAATGGATATTATGTTTTTTGAGAGTCACCCACCATCTAAACCACTTAGGGGAGAAGTATTTTTAAGTATAAGATATTTTACATCTAGGACACAAATGAAGAACCTTCTCGTAAAATTATGAATCTGCACGTAAAACGGTTCTTCAGGGATGAATAATTTTGTTTGCGAAAATAACTCCCTTCAACCCTTTAGGGGGGGGGGATGTTTAACAATATTTCCTATTACACACCTACGATTTAAAATATACACCGCTATTTGGAATTTTGTCTTCGTACGTAAAACGTTATCCGATGAGGAAATGATTACATCTGTTTTCGGTTCTTAAACCCCATTTAACTCCCTGAAGGGTTAAATTTGTTTCAACTTTCTGTTATTTGGATACTGGCCGTACTTATGTGACTGCAGCTATCAAGCACGGTTTTCTGCTATTTAACACCTAGATACGATTTGAAATTTTAAATCCCTAATTCAAACGGTTTCATAGAAGTTAATATTTTTGTCATCATTCCTCATCCCCCAGTCAAAACCCCTTAGGGGAGTAATGTTTGAAGACCACTACTTATTTAAATCTATGACAGAGAATTTAGTGTGTATAGAGGGCAACACCGATCTCTGATAAAAATCGAGATGAAACCTCTTATTATTTAGGCCTATTATATGTATTAAGCTTGTGGAAAGTGGTTAATAATTTGAGAGGTTCAAATACTTAAATATTAGACATTCAAACTCCGAAAGTATTCGCAGGTAGCATTAATGGTATACAGTCTAAAAAAATGTTCTGCAGTCGCTTAAGTGCGGCCAGTATCCAATATTCGGGAGATAGTAGATTCGAACCCCACTGTCGGCAGCCCTGAAAATGGTTTTCCGTGGTTTCCCATTTTCACACCAGGCGAATGCTGGGGCTGTACCTTAATTGAGGCCACGGCCGCTTCCTTCCCACTCCTAGCCCTTCCCTGTCCCATCGTCGCTATAAGACCTATCTGTGTCGGTGCGACGTAAAGCATCTAGCAAAAAAAATAATTGTCCCTCCAGTTGTGTATCAAGTTCAAGATTATTTCAGTTAAAACCCTGAGTTTTACAAATAACTTTTTTGGCAATTAATAAAGAGAGTCGGAAATTCGGTAGAGTACCTTGGCTGTTGTGGAGACTTAATTTTACAACTTCAACAACTTCTGCACAATCCCTAGTCTTATACGTGAAATATTTTGAATTATATCATATTTGATATCTTCAACATCCAAAGTTCTTGTATAATTTCAAATTCATACGTCAAACGGTTTGGAAGGATGAATAATTTTGTCATAAGTCGTCACCCCCAGCCAAAACCTCTTACAGGTGTATTGTTTAAAGACATTTTCTTAGTTCAAATCTAAAACATATAGGAGCAACCCTCATGTGAAATTTTAACCTTGTATGTCAAACAGCTTCAGAGAAAGGAACGTTTTTGTCATAAGGCCCCAAACTCCAGTCAAAACGCCTTAAGAATATATTGTTTCAAGACCACTTCTCATTTAAAATATAAGATGTATAGGAGCAACAATCATGTGAAATTTCAACCTCGTATGTCGAACGGTTTCAGAGAAATAAATATGTTTGTCATCGGACATCCCCATCCCCAGCAGTCATGAACCCTTAATGGTGCATTGTTTTAAGACCAATTTTTATTTAAAATCTAAGACATATAGGGCAACCATCATGTGAATTTTGAAGCTCGTATGTCAAACGGTTTGAGAGAAATTAATATTTATGTCGTCAGCTACCCTGCACCCCCAATAAAACACCCTTAGGGGGTGTATTGATTGAAGACCACTTTTTATTTAAATCTATTACATATAGGAGCAAACAGAATGTGAAATTTCAACCTCGTATGCCAGTCGATTTCAGAGATATGATTATTTGTTTTTAGGCCTCACCCTCACGGTCAATAACCTTTAGAGGTGTATTATTTTAAGACCACTTTTTATTTAAAATCTAAGGCATATAAGAGCAACCGAGCAACCGTCGTGTGAAATTTCAAACTCATATGCCAAATGGTTTGAGAGAAATCAATATTTGTGTCGTCAATACCTTACCTCTAGTCAATTCCACACCTTAATGGTGTCCTGTTTAAGACCACTTATTTTAAAAAATCTAAGGTATATTGGATAACCATCGTGTGAAATTTCAAGCCCATATGTCAAGCGGCTGGTGAGAAATGAGTGTGATATCAGCAACCCCCCCACCACCACCACCAGTCAAGACCCCTTAGGGGTGTATTATTTTAAGACCAAGGTTTATTGAAAATTTAATGTATTTATTACTACACTAATATGATTTGGTCAACGGCCGTAGCCGTGTTGAAACACCGGATCCCGTGAGATTTCCGAAGTTAAGCAACATTGGGCGTGGTCGAGAAGTGGATTGGTTGCCACGCGCTGTTGGTGGGGGGTAAGGGAATGGAGGAGCGGAAAGGAACTGGCCACCCTACCACACGTAAACTCCGGCTCAGGCACACCTCTGCGGAGGTTCGGACCTGCCTTCGGGCAGAATACACCCTTACCTTACCTTAATATGATTTGCTTATCATACCTGTTCCAAGCACATGTGCATGGTTTCTTTTCTGTTATATACAAATGTAAGACATACTTGCATATTATTTTCCACTGAATCACTTCCAATCCATACATTATTTTTAAAACCTTGTTACAACAATAAAATGTTGTTTTAATAGAATAACTCATTTGTACACTTGCAATTATGCAGTTGGTTCAAGCAGTGTATAGACTGCCATGAACTAACCCCAAAAATGTCCGACTCGTTGGCTGAATGGTCAGCGTACTGGCCTTCGGTTCAGAGGGTCCCGGGTTCGATTCCCGGCCGAGTCGGGGATTTTAACCGTAACTGGTTAATTCCAATGGCCCGGGGGCTGGGTGTTTGTGCTGTCCCCAACATCCCTGCAACTCACACATAACACTACCCTCCACCACAATAACACGCAGTTACCTATACATGGCAGATGCCGCCCACCCTCATCGGAGGATCTGCCTTTCAAGGGCTGTACTCGGCTAGAAATAGCCACACGAAAATTAATTAAAACTCCAAAAATATCTTTCCTTTCCTGAAACATTACTGATTTATTGGTTACGAGGAGGTTTCAATTACTTCAAAGCAAAAGCAGGTGTTTCATTCGAAACTATTTTAATGGCATTAATGAAGGTTAGGACTGAATTTTAAAACTTCTACATTTTTAAACATATTTGACCAAATTAGAGGTGTGTAGCTGTAATGGTTCAAATGTTATTTCAACTTTTTATACTTAATAAGTGGTCCCATAAAAATTCCCTTGCGTAACAGTTTTCATTTTATCAAGCTGATTTTTTTTACATTTACCTAATGTATGTAGAAATACTAATGACTTTTAGAATCAAATGCATACTATTATGTCAAGAAATGTTTAAGCTTTTGTATCTAACCAAACCAAAACCAAACCAAACCCCATGGCACTACAGCCCTTGAAGGGCCTTGGCCTACAAAGCGACCGCTGCTCAGCCCGCATGCCTGCAGATTACGGGGTGTCGTGTGGTTAGAAAGAAACTTTTGTATCTAATTTTTTAAATTCAATATTTATCCGACACTGAACATCAAAATTCACATTAAAATTTAAGGGATTTTAAAACCCATCACAAATGTAAATATTCGTACCCTTGAGAACGACCTCACAAAGTTAAAACACATTCTGATGAGAATTGCATCGCAAGGAGCGTTTTGTACAGAGCAAAGTATTGAAAAATTGAAAAGCGAGAAAAAAGCAAAATGATATCTACTCATTTACAGAACTGCCCTGCACCATGTCTCCCCTTCAGACCTAATTTTTCTTCCTTGGATATTTCCTGCCACTTCTGATGTCTTCGTCTCATTTTCTTTTTATCGCAGCGTCCCTTTCTGCCCTGAGCCTGTGCTGCGTCAGGGCGTGTCGTAAGCCCTTAAATACATACCACTATTCCTTTAAATTGTCACTAAGGGCTTTAAAAATGGCAGAGTGAATTGACACCATTATCTGGTTGAGGAAGGATTGGACTGTATTTTACAAATAAAAAAACTGGTTTTGGTCCAAAAATCTGTTTTTCTGTTCCAAAAATCAAATATTTCAGTGATAACTCCCCTTAATAGTGTTATGATTATTATCAGCGTCAGTCAAATGAAAATTAGCCACCTGCCAAATTTATCGTAGAGCTTCTCAGTTCTCAAAAGTTATCACCAAGACTGTTAGGACATTATCAGCACTGGTTGATGAGAAGGTCACTCCCATTCTTGGAAAAAGGTGACTGGCTGTCGACGGAACTCCATCTGCACCCAGCCACGCACGTCGTCATCCGATGCAAACCGATGTCCACGAACGTCTTTCCTCAGATCGAGTATGGGGCCATAATCAATGCAAAGCGCTATGAATATACTGCAGGTTGCCGAAACTGAGGCACTTCGAGTAGTCAAAATGCCTGGACTTATTATCGAACAGCATTAGCCTTCTTCATGACAACGTCCGCCCCCACACAGCAACTCCGTGAGTAATACGCTTCAGAAATGTTGGTGAGAAACTTCTCAACAAGTTGCCTACAGCCCAGATTTCTCTCCATGCGATTCTCACAGCTTTGGGAAGCTGAAGAAAGACTCTCGTGGGCATCGATTTGACTGGGTACAGATTTGATCTCGTCGACAGCCTACCAGCTCTTTTAAGAATGTGACTGACCGTCTCATCATCCAGTGATATAAATGTCTTTATGCTCGACGATGCCGAAATATAAATATTATATGCCAGAAATCTGAATCTTAATGAGGCTCATTATAGTATGATACAGGTTCTCCAACAATCAGAATTGAGATTATCATTATGATACAGGTTCTCCAACAATCAGAGTTGAGATTATCATTATGATACAGGTTCTCCAACAATCAGAGTTGAGATTATCATTATGATACAGGTTCTCCAACAATCAGAGTTGAGATTATCATTATGATACAGGTTCTCCAACAATCAGAGTTGAGATTATCATTATGGTACAGGTTCTCCAACAATCAGAGTTGAGATTATCATTATGATACAGGTTCTCCAACAATCAGAGTTGAGATTATCATTATGGTACAGGTTCTCCAACAATCAGAGTTGAGATTATCATTATGATACAGGTTCTCCACCAATCAGAGTTCAGATTATCATTATGATACAGGTTCTCCAACAATCAGAGTTGAGATTATCATTATGGTACAGGTTCTCCAACAATCAGAGTTGAGATTATCATTATGATACAGGTTCTCCACCAATCGGAGTTGAGATTATCATTATGATACAGGTTCTCCACCAATCAGAGTTCAGATTATCATTATGATACAGGTTCTCCAACAATCAGAGTTGACATTTTCATTATGGTACAGGTTCTCCAACAATCAGAGTTGAGATTATCATTATGGTACAGGTTCTCCAACAATCAGAGTTGAGATTTTCATTATGATAAATGTTCTCCACCAATCAGAGTTCAGATTATCATTATGATACAGGTTCTCCACCAATCAGAGTTGAGATTTTCATTATGGTACAACTGTTTCACCAATTCGGTAAGGATAATATCGCACCTGTGCTCAACGCCCTAGCGTGGCGCTTATTTCCAAAATCAAACATGTCGGACACACATATTAACACCAATGCACCTTCTACTTCCAATATTCCACAACCACACGGCACATTCCCGCAAATTCACTTCACCAACTGTACAATAAATAATGTGTATTCGAAATAAAGCTAGGTTATGATAACCTTCTATCAAAGCTTTGAAAACATATGGCATTGTCAAGGTCTCTGATCCACTCACGGAAAATCAATAACCCAGTAAACTCAACTGTCAAGCGACATCTCTACAGAAATTTATGAATATTTAAAAAATAGAGTTATAATTATCGTCAAGTATAAACAGTCGTATGCAACTCGCCTATAATGGTGATTATTATTATTCTCGTATCAGAAACATACATGTTGTACACAGTTATAATTACTATATTACATTTACCCAAAACTTGGCCACTTCCAATGCATTTTTTGATGCTTGACATAGTTCATCTTCTGTGTAGGAGGCTGGACAGAGTCTACACTGGAGCATATGTTGGACGTCTGGTCTTCTCCGCAGTCACATTGGAATTTTTCTTGATCTATGTAGCCCCATCTTGCCAAATTAACCTTGGATCTGCCAACTCCAGATCTCAGTCTGTTCAGGAACTTCCAGGTCATCCATTCTTCGTCGTAGCCAGGAGGTAGAGTTTCAGAAAATCTTATCCAGCCAGGAGAAAGGTAGGATGTAGCCCTCCATAATTGCAACCTGGCCTTTTCAGTAGTTATAATGGCAATTAAGACACGCGTACGGAAATTGTAAAACGAGCGAAGTGAGTTTTATAAACATACTCGTGTCTTGATTATTAGCATTATAGGCTTGTTGCATATTGTACTATTACTCAAAGTTAGTTTCGGCAGACTGAAGGGCCTGACAGTTATAAATTAACTGAGCCGAGACTGAAAAGGGATGGCTTCAAATATTACAAATCATTTCATTTGTCATGAAGATGTGCCACGAGTATGAAGAGGGTATACTGTATACCCGGCAGAGGTAGTCGGATTTTTGAAGGGCGGAAAAAAGTCCATTCGACACTCCATGTCGTACGATGTCGGCATGTAAAAGATCTCTGGTGACACATTTGGTGTTTACCCGACAAAATTCATTAAATCTCAGCCACAGACGCCCAAGAGAGTTTCGGCTTACTCGGTCTGCCATCTAGTGGGCCTAGAGTAAAACGGAACGTCGAAATTGACGAGCAGACAGCCAGATGGCGTCAAATTGAAATGTCTGCACACGGTAGCTGAGGCCATACGATTATTATTATTATTATTATTATTATTATTATTATTATTATTATTATTATTATTATTATTATTATTATTATTATTATTATTATTATTATTATTATTATTATTATTATTATCGTTTGGTTAGTATCCTGAAATGTTCATCGTCGGGAGTAGAGGTAACGACATGGCTATGACAGAAATATTATCAAACAATGCTAGTTCAGTCATCAATGATCTGCACTGAGGGCGGTCGCCCAGGTGGCAGATTCCCTATCAATTGTTTACCTAGCATTCTCTTAAACATTTTCAAGGAACTTGGAAATTTATCGAACATTCCCCTTGATAAGTTATTCCAATCCCTTACTCCTCGTCCTATAAATGAATGTTTTTCCCAGTCTGTCCTCTTGAATTCCAACACTATTTTCAAATTATGATCTTTCCTACTTTTTAAAGCTCCACTCAAGCTTATTCTTCTACTTATGTCATTCCATGCCAACTCACCACTGACAGCTCGAAACATACCGCATAGACGATCATCTCGTCTCTCTTCTCCCAAGTCTTCCCAGACCAAAGTTTGCAACATTTTAGTAACACTGCTCCTTTGTAGGAAATCTCCCAGAACAAATCGTGCTGCTTTCCTCTGAATTTTTTCTAGTTCTCGTATCAAATAGTCCTGGTGAAGGTCCCTTACTCTAGCTGAGGTCTTACCAGAGACTTATACGCCCTCTCCTTTACATCCTTACCACAACCCCTAAACACACTCATAACCATGTGAAGAGATCTGTAACCTTTCTTAACTACCACGTTAATATGATTACCCCAATGAAGATCATTCATTATATTAACACCTAGGTACTTTCATTGATCCCCATGAGGTACTGTCACCCCATCAACACAATAATTAAAACTGAGAGGACTTTTCCTCTTGGTGAAATTTACAAGTTGACTTTTCATCCCATTTATAATCATACCATCGTCTACTCTCCATCTCACTACATTGTTTAAATCCCCCTGCAGACGTCTCGTAAAAATGGCCGACAGAGATGATCAGTACGAAACTTGGTAATATATGGGTTACGATATTCGGGTATGATGAAATAACATCTATGAAAATGCTACGTGAAAATAAGTGAACGAATGCAGGACACTCAAATGGTCTAGTGTTAGAGAACTGGACTTCGTTTAACAATCAATATAAGTGCCTCGTGTGAGATAACAATGGAAATTATACAAATCAAAATAAACCACCGAGAAAATTCAGTGTTAAGTGTATCAGTTTTCAAACATTTCTCATTTCGCAATTAAGAATTTCAGTTCAAAATTAAATGGCGTGCATCCGTCCACTTGTCTACAATTAAATATTCTCGATTCATCGAAATGATCCATTACAATTTTTTTTAAATATTACAGTCTGCCGTTACTGATTAGATTGAAAGATTTGCATCGTTGAAAAACTCAGTGGCTTGGTTCTAAAAGGGCCAATGTCAAAAAACCTGTTTTTGAACTATGAGCATTTGAAGTTTTGCTTATAGTTTCCCAATTATTTTTTTCAACAACTAACTTTAAATAACTTTATACTTTCTTTGTGGAAGTCACCTTATTAGACGCTAATTTTTTATTGTATTCTTTAAAAATTGCCAGGTCTCTAATCTTTATTGGTAATCTAACATTATTGGCAAGGGCTTATTTAATTAAACGTTAACTGTTTGTTTAGTACTTAACAGAGACATGTTGCAAGCCAGGATAAAACGTGTTTGTATCAGTTAATATCTCAATTTCGAAAAAAAAAATGGCATTGGTCCTTTTAGAACCAAGCCACAGAACTTAGTGCTAAATTTATCTCAGATGTGTTCCTTACTTTGTGCTCATAGCACACTGCAGAGCTTTGCCTTGCATTTCTCTAACCGACACAATCTGATCAGTTAACTTATGCTAAACTTACAGTCAACTACACATGCATTGCTTTCTGAAATTCACATTTCCCGCATTCTTATTTTGTTTGTTAGTAGCTAAAATGGTATGCCATGATAGTTCTATATTGTATACTAAAGGTCTGTCTCTTTAATGTATTTTACAAATCCATGAGTACAGTAACGAATTGTACTGTACTTGTCATTCCTTACAGAAAAATATAAGTGCCTCAACATTACGTGTATAGTGTAAACCTACCCAGTGTTGTGACAGGCCTACTAAGGAACCAAACCAAACCAAACCCCATGGCACTACAGCCCTTGAAGGGCCTTGGCCTACCAAGCGACCGCTGCTCAGCCCGAAGGCCTGCAGATTACGAGGTGTTGTGTGGTCAGCACGACGAATCCTCTCGGGCTAGGCCTAATTATAAACTGATCTTACAAATGGCACTGTTAAGGTGCCCGTACACTTGAGAGTAAATACTGGCGAGAACCTCTCGATAGCAGTTACTCGCCAATGGACACAGTGCCGAGAGCAGCTATCGGAAATTCCCTCGCAAATCTCCGAGAGCTAACTTCTCTCAGCGTGCTCGCTAGTCGACACATGCTCCCCGGCCCTCTCGGAGATTAGCTCTCCAGATACGAACTGTGTTCGAATTGTGGCGAAGCTATCGAGAGCTTGGTTCTATTTTCAGTTGCAAGATGGCTAAAAATTGGTCACCGGAGAAAACAAAACTGATAATTGAAATGTATAAAAGTCGAGAAATTTTGTAGCGATTACCGTGACAGAGTGAAGAAATATAAAACTTTAGAGGAAATAGGAGTGAAGTTTTCGTGTTCCGGAGCTGAAGTTCAAAGGGAACTTCACAACTTAAGGAATCAGGTAAATTAAGTCTGCATAACAAAGGCGAATTAAGAATAAATTGTTAGTTTATATTTTATTATAATCACATCGATTTACATGGAAATATATTGTAATGATTGTAGTCTGGTTATTATTATAATAACAAGTATATAATATAATCCTCATCTTGCCTAGTACGCCTCATTTGGGCTCTGCCATTGGTTTTTGCGGTTTCCCTATAACTGCATAGCCTTTGGTGGTGCTATTTGAGGATCCAACCAGCCTCTGGGCTGATAATCTAACAGTACAGTACAATATAATACATATATAAAATATTTAAATTAATCTATAATTTGATGCTCTCTACTGTTTAAGGTATCTCAAGAACTGAAAAAATTAAAAACAGGAAAAGCGGTAGCGGGACAGATAACAATTACGAAAGTAGACTTTTCTTTTTTTACAGGGAATAATCACAGCTGCTGTGACTTGTCAGTAGTAGTGTGATGACACTTCGACTACTCTCCACTCTCTACAGGTGCATAAGTGGACAGGGTGTGACGAGAACTCGTGAAAGCTATCTTGGCGAGGGACTCGCGGGCTACTCTCTATAGTTATTCGTACCGAAATTAACTCTCAAATGGACAACAACCTGAGAGCGGATATCGAGAGTTACTCTCCCAGTTAATCTCAAATGGAAACCCAGCCCTACACATATTAAACTAGGACTGACTGCTTGCTGACAGCAATGAGAATAATGAAAATAAAAATTTGGTTCATATTCCTTATTTCGTGTTAGTACAATTCTGCGACTGTCACATTTCATACGTTAAAGTCTTACAGTAATTCATTATCACTATTACTGTGTCCTTTGCTTTCGCACGTGAAAATTATATGTGGTTCTTTGGAATCCACATAGTATCGTTTTGGGAAAAAAACAGCACTCGCAAAATGTATTTGTTTCACTGAACAGTACGGTAGAATTAGAAGTGTATTCGTTTGCTGCCACTGAGTATACAAGGTGCCGAATTCTGTTCATATTGATACTAAAACAAGCAAAAACATTGTTAAAAAATTTGCTCTAAGTGTCATTTTCGGTATGTTTCTAGCTAATTGCATTAGCTATTGTGATTGTGGAGTGGGAGAGAAACTGGTTTCTTATATGGCCTAGATTGATGCATGAAGGTTGCTAGGTGGTGAAGGGCTTAGGGTCAAATGTCATTTGTAGGCCAAATGGGTCAAACAGTTACCTTGACAATATAATTATCGAAATTTGACACTGTGATGTTACCATAAGGTAACAAGCAAAACGTATGGTTGTCCTGTGTGCCTACTTGCCTTGGGAACACGGCCGGTGGGTCTTCAAGGTGGGCAGTAGGAAGCTGCCTTGACATACTAAACCGTGCTGTGAGGGTGACACTTCGTAGTTCCGACCTGTCTCCAAAGCCAAGCAAGCCAAATATGTTACGTTAAAGTACCAAAGAGTGGTTAGATCTTGTTCCTCCATCGGCGATGCCTTAAGTTTCTCCACCACTACCTTCAGGAGAATGCTGAATTACTTATTTCAAGTCCTCAATCTCAATACTAGTCTATATCACACACATTATTACCACAATGACACAGGTTATGAGACAATTTCACGTACCCACAAAACCCAGTCACTGACAAGTGTGGCGGACACCGAATTGGTCGAACTTTCGCTAGGTTAATCTACATCGGTAAAAAATTAATACCTATTTGGAATGGGGTTTAATTTTGGAGATGTAAGCGTTTTAGTCAATCAATCAATCAATCAATCAATCAATCAATCAATCAATCAATCAATCAATCAATCAATCACTACTGATCTGCATTTAGGGCAGTCGCCCAGGTGGCAGATTCCCTATCTGTTGTTTTCCTAGCCTTTTCTTAAATGATTGCAAAGAATTTGGAAATTTGTTGAACATCTCCCTTGGTTCCAATCCCTAACTCTCCTTCCTATAAACGAATATTTGCCGCAATATGTCCTCTTGAATTCCAACTTTATCTTCATACTGTGATCTTCCCTACTTTTAAAAACACCGCTCAAACTTATTCGTCTACTGATGTCATTCCACGCCATCTCTCTGCTGACAGCTCGGAACATACCACTTACCGAGCTCGATAGCTGCAGTCGCTTAAGTGCGGCCAGTATCCAGTAATCGGGAGATAGTGGGTTCGAGCCCCACTGTCGGCAGCCCTGAAGATGGTTTTCCGTGGTTTCCCATTTTCACACCAGGCAAATGCCGGGGCTGTACCTTAATTAAGGCCACGGCTGCTTCCTTCCAATTCCTAGGCCTTTACTATCCCATTGTCGCCATAAGACGTATCTGCGTCGGTTCGACGTAAAGCAAATAGCAAAAAAACGATACCACTTAGTCGAGCAGCTCGTCTCCTTTCTCCCACGTCTTCCCAGCCCAAACTTTGCAACATTTTTGTAACGCTACTCTTTTGTTGGAAATCACCCAGAACAAATCGAGCTGCTTTTATTTGGATTTTTTCCAGTTGTTGAATCAAGTAATCCTGGTAAGGGTCCCATACACTGAGCCATAATCTAGTTGGGGTCCTACCAGAGACTCTCCTTTACATCCTTACTACAACGCCTAAATGCCCTAATTACCATGTGCAGAGATCTGTACCCTTTATAAACACCAGTTATACGTCGTCATGTCCGACTCGTTGGCTGAACGGTCAGCGTACTGGCCTTCGGTTCAGAGGGTCCCCGGTTCGATTCCCGGCCGGGTCGTGGATTTTAACCTTAATTGGTTAATTCCTACGGCACGGGGGCTGGGTGTATGTGTTATCTTCATCATCATTTCATCCTCATCACGACACGCAGGTCGCCTACGGGAGTCAAATAGAAAGACCTGCACCTGGCGAACCGAACCCGTCCTGGGATATCCCGGCACTAAAAGCCATACGACATTTCATTTCATACGTCGTCATATAGGCCAGCATCCTGAGAAGTATTCTCGTAATGTGATAGTCTAGACAAGGAACCATCAATTCCGTCCGCTATCGTACAGGTTGGCAAGCAGGGCTGTAGTCGAGGGTACATGCGGGTGTACGCCGTGTGCCCTCTGGTCAACTCCACTCATTAGAGTATGCCTTCTGGTTTCTTACGTATACCTTTTACGTTGGCTTCTTTACTTTATAATTTCGCCATTCTGTCAGTGAGTTTTAACTCTTCAGCTACGCTCGTAGTCATGAACATCGAAGGTTCAGATTGATGAATAACATAGCCATCATTTTTTTAAGTCATCATTGTTCGTAGCTTACGTCTCCAGCCTTATGTCGATCCATACAAATGTCTCACCAGGTGACCGATTTAAGCCTGAGAAATATAATGAAGAATTGGCTGCAAAACTACCGTACTGCGTTATACACCAATTCAAGAGTTTGTTCCAGTGACAAGTGTGATTGCAAGTGAAAAGGGGTATCTTGGATTGGTTTTTAATAAATAGCTAGAAGTAGGTCCAGTAGAAAACTACTGTGTAAGCAAATTGAGGACCAAAGATGGAGAAGAGTGAAACTGCCAGAAACATGTTTTCCAGTAAATGCCAATAACAGAGTTCCCGAGCATAATGACACTTTCACCCTTCTCTACCAAAGGAGACCGGGAATTAGTTATTTACCTACGGCCTTTGAAGTGCAAGTATACTACATCCAATACATTTTATATAATATCATTTCATAGTCCGACTCGTTGGCTGAACGGTCAGCGTACTGGCCTTCGGTTCAGAGGGTCCCGGGTTCGATTCCCGGCCGGGTCGGGGATTTTAACCTTAATTGGTTAATTTCTACGGCACGGGGGCTGGGTGTATGTGTTGTCTTCATCATCATTTCATCCTCATCATGACGCGCAGGTCACCTACGGGTGTCAAATAGAAAGACTTGCACCTGGCGAGCCGAACCCGTCCTGGGATATCCCGGCACTAAAAGCCATACGACATAAAAAAATATATTTCATAAGAATATTTAGCTTCTATAAATGTCATTTCTTTAATTACGTGTCTCGGAAATTAGAAAACACATGAGTGATAGCACACTGGGACAGCGCAGAAGAATTGCAGTGCGAGACGCTGGCACCCTTCCCCACCAAACTCAGCTGGGCACATTGGACTGTGGCTCTACCTGTTGAACTTCCTAATAACCTCAGGCCAACGAGCTAGAATAACATAGAGGGGCTGTATACCTGACATCAGCGCTCCCTGCTTGAAGCAAGTTGATAAGGGGCAGCCATGTTAACGGTTGTCAAAACAAAGCGAATTGGCGCGAGAGCATATGTTGAGGTGACAGGGAGATCGTGCATGCCAATTTAATTCCCTAAGTTTTAAGAAGTGAAAAGATAGATTCTCGCTTTCAAGAATGCCAGCCGTAAGCTCAGCGTATGGTTGTACTAATCGGAGTAATAAAACCAAGGATATATCCTACTTTAAATAAGTATTACTGAATTATAGCCGAGATTCCTTTTTGTAATTTCTGTTTGTAATTAAATCCATTTTATTGTTTACTTAGCGAAAGTACGGATAGCCACGGTAATTATTTGTCGAATTTTGTTTCAGATTTCGTTTAAAGAACAAGGAATTAACTGAACAATGCGCTGTGAGGGCGAAAAGAGATAAATGGTATTCCACTGAATTCAGTTGCTTATGCTCTGTACATTTCCAGCCCTATTTAATTTTCATTCACATTTACAAATAAAGGAAATGGAACGCCCACCACCAAGAAAACGTAACCACAAAAAATCACTTATTTCGTTCAAACGTACACCAAGTATGATAAATACAGCATTTTACTGCTATTTTTGAAATGTATACAGCCTTTATTGTAGATGTCTGTTGCCTTGGTTTTTAAAACTACGCCACACTTCATAATGGACAACTTTCAAGCTAGTAATCCCAGTATGATATGGTAATGGGAGAAACATGATATCCCCCTATATTATAATCAATAATTACACTAAACGATTATTGTGGTAAAGTATTCATGGGCCGCCTCTGTGGTGCGCTGGAAGCCCGGGTTCGATTCCCAGCTCCGCCACGAAATTTGAAAAGGGGCATGAGGGCTGTAACGGGATTCTATCAGCCTGGGAAGGTCAACTGAGTAGAAGTGGGTTCGACTCCCACCTCAGCCATCCTCGAAGTGATTTTCCGTGGTTTCCCACTTCTCCTCCAGGCAAATGCCGGGACGGTACCTAACTTAAGGCCACGGCTGCTTCCCCCCCCCCACAAGGCCTCTGTTCAGCATAGCAGGTGCAGCCCTCCCTCACAGTTGTATCCCCCGACCCAATGTCTCACGCTCCAGAACACTGTCCTTGAGGTGGTAGAGGTGGGATCCGTCGCTGAGTCCGTGGGAAAAACCAACCCGGGAGGGTAAACAGATTAAAAAAGGAACACAGTACTCATGAGGATGCAATAATTTTAAAAATATTAACAGAATGAGGTTGTAACCTATTATAGGTCCCTATGATTTTAAGGTTTCCTGTCATAAATATTTATGTCCATCGTTTTTATTCTAATTTACGCTTAACCACAACAGCCAAGCAGGGTAACGCTCTTGTTCCGATTTCGAGGCCTATTCGTATGTCAGTGTGCGATGATTTCGAACTACCCTACAATCAACTGATCGTGATGTTGGCCTCGTGCCGCAATATGATGAAGTGGCGGTATTCGCTTTCATGCTTCAAGCTTTCGGTAACGGACTTTAATTCTCCCCCAGCAATTCTAAAATGCGCATTTTCTACACTTTTCGTCATTTAAAGGCCATGCCCCCCTTGCTTGTGTGACAACAGGAAACATGGCGGACGTTCGTTCTATTAGGTTCACCCAGGCAGCGCTTCCGCCTCTCTATGTTATTCTAGCTCGTTGCCTCAGGCACATGCACAATTTACCTCCATATGCGGCAAGAGTAGTATACTGTAAGTCACGAGTTCCAGCGCCGCCGCCGCCGCAGGCCCTCCGCAGAGGCCTCCGCCGCATTGACCTCTGGCAAGGTCATGTTTGTAAACAAAGCCACGTGCTCTTGTTTGTAAACAAAGCCACGTGCTTTTTTGACAGCTGTCAAGCTGACAGCCACGTGCTTCTTTGAGAGCGGCCATCTTTAATCAACAAAGCATCGTGCTGCCCACTTTACGGCACTAAACCTCATAGTGGTAGCGGGTAATTTAAAATCCACGTGCTTTTTGACAGCTGTCATCCACCATCTTGCATCGCTAACCTCAGTGCTGCCCTCTTTACGGCACTAAACCTCATTCTTATGTATGTAGTGGCGGGTAATTTGAAAGCCACGTGCTTTTTGACAGCTGTCAGTGGCCATCTTTAATTAACAGAGCATCGTGCTGCCATCTCTACGGCACTACCTTTGAAATGTGGTGGCGGCAATTTACACGTGCCTTTTGACAGCTACCATCTTTAATCAAAAGAGCATCGTGCTACCCTCTTTATACACTAAACCTTATCCTTAGGCACGTAGTGGAGGGCAATTCGAAATTCCACGTGCTCTTATTTGTAAAAAAAGCCACGTGCTTTTAGACAGCTGTCAGCAGCCATCTTTAATTAACAGAGCATCGTGCCGCCATTTTTACGGCATTACCTTTGAAATGTGGTGGCGGCAATTTCTACCTGCATTTTTGACAGCGGCCGTCTTTAATGAACAGGGCACCGTGCTGCTATCTTTACGACACTAAACCTTATCCTTACGCACGTGGTGGCAGGCAATTTGAAATTCCACGTACTCTTCAAAGCCACGTGCTTTTTGACTGCGGCCATCTTTAATCAACAAAGCATCGTGCTGCCATCTTGACGGCACTACCTTTGGCATGTGGTGGCGGCAATTTGAAATTCTATGTACTTTTTTTAACAAGCTGTCATTTTTAATAAACAGAGAACCGTGCTGCCATCTTTACGGCACTTGTAGTAGCGAGCAATTCCACAGCAACCATCAACAAAACTTTTTAGTGCTGGCTAAATCCACATGCCTGCAACTTTACGCATGTGGTAGTAAGCAATTTGAAAAATTCTGTCATACGCCATCTTTAACTACATGCACATACCTTACTGCTAGCAGGACAAACAAGGAAGCAAGCTGCTAGCAAAGGTGTCCTATAGAGAACGACCTGATGCTCTTGTTGACGGTCCCCATCCGACGGACCTGATCAGGATTCGAGTTAAAGCATGCACGACGAGAGAAGCAAGCAGAAAACTACAGCCTTGAGCGACTGCTGCCCAGCACGACTTGCATCTAACCTGCTTTATTTATACTTGTGCAACAACTGTAAGGACGCATTTTTTTCAGACCAACGAACTTAGAGTCAAAGCAAGCAACCTCTCTGCTACTGCCTACAAAACGGAAGTGACTTAGCAAAAATATACATTACTTTAAAATCTCGGTCTTGTTACTTATTGACGTCAGGAAGGGCAACTAGCTGCAAAACAGATTCTTGCGATTCAAAATTCAGGTCCTGTTCCTTGTTAGACCTTTGCCGCCAAGAAGGGCATCCGGCCGTAAAACAGAATCGTGCGTTGCTAAACTATAGAGCAGGAAAGGGCTAGGAGCGGGGAAGCGGCCGTTATAGTACAGCCGCCCCTAATATTCGCTATCTTCGGAGCTGGTGACATTGTAGTTCGAACCCCGCTATTTAGGCGTTAAGCCTTGGGAGTAGGCTGTCTCAGCACCGGGTTTCGAATGAGGACGTTAAGCTTTGAGCAGACCCTGGAGTAGGCTATGTTCCGGCACCGGGTTAGAGATGCATAAGTCTTGGGCAAGAAATACTGTGGGTGTTATTATTTACTTTTTACAGGGGATGTGTTTGTAATCTCTTACAAAAACGTTGTTGTATTTGCTGGGAGAAGAGAGTGAGCTTCAAGCTGCTTCAAGTCGGCCAGTGCTCACTCGCTTATCGAAAAGAATGCCAGACACAGCACAGTTCCAAGTCCACCGCTCGTTCGCACCTGTACCATAAGTAATTAAACAGCAGCAGGAGCAGCAGACTTAGTTCAGGGCCCTAGAGACTCCAGGCCCGTAAGTGTTGTTTCTCTCTTGCCGGGCCGGGCTGAGCAGCTCAGACGGTTAAGGCGCTGGCCTTCTAACCCCAACATAGCAGGTTCGATTCTGGCTCAGTACGGTAGTATTTGAAGGTGCGTAAATACGTCAGCCTCGTGTCGGCAGATTTACTAGCACGTAAAAGAACTCCTGAGGGACTAAATTCCTGCATCTCGGCGTCTCCGAAAACAGCAGCTTCGATCCTGGCTCAGTCCGGTGGTATTTAAAGGTGCTCAAATACGTTAGCCACGTGTCGGTAGATTTACTGGCACGTAAAAATAACTCTTGGGGGACTAAATCCCGGCACCTCGGCGTCTCGTGTTATCAAAATAGCACGTTCGATCCTGGCTCAGTCCGGTGGTGTTTAAAGGTGCTCAAATACGCTAGCCTCGTGTCGGTAGATTTACTGGCACGTAAAAGAACTCTTGAGGGACTAAATTCCGACACCTCCGCGTCTCGTGTTGTCAACATAGCAAGTTCGATCTTGGCTCAGTCCGGTGGTGTTTAAAGGTGCTCAAATACGTCAGCCTCGTGTTGGTAGATTCACTGGCACGTAAAAGAACTCCTGAGGGATTAAATTCTGGCACTTCGACGACTCGCGTTGTTCTCGCCCCAGCTCAAAAGCCGTAAGAGGTAGCTCCAAGATAACAGGCAGGGGATACCGTAGATGTTAGCTCCCTCTCTGTTTACTCAGCTCTGAGCCTGAGGATCGCCCCCTAACATGCACCTCGTTATCAGCGGTTGCCGCTGTCCTTCAGGAAACAGAACTCGGAAGGCGACCTATCAGCTAAATATTCAATCTATAAACTTAAAGGTTTGGCAGTTTTGTTTGCACTAGGAAAGTACCCTGCTTACTCTGAAGGCCTGTGCTGAAAGAAGTTAGTGCATAAACTTTTGTTACAACTGTACTGCAGACGTACACACTTTTGCTTTGCTGGCTAGTAACAAGTCACAGTCTTCCGGATGTAGTAACGCATAACAGTTGACGTGCCCGTGTGTGTAACGTGCGAAAATCGTATGTGCATATAAGCAATTTTCTGTATTCCCTTACTTTCAACGAAGCAACCATCACGATTCATATCTGCTAAAAGTAAGTTTAATTCTATGATGATAATGATTACTATTATTATTATTATTATTATTATTATTATTATTATTATTATAATTATTCGATTTTTACGACTTTTTTCTTTGTTTTTAGAAAATCATCGTCTGCCGTCGACATTATTCCAGTGACCATTCTTCAGTTTGCAGCCTTCAACTTAAGGTAGGCCTAAACTGTTGGTTAGTGCCAGGCAGTTCTGTTGACAATCCAAATAACCTTCGTGCTCCTTTCTTTCCTTTCATCACTATGTGCTAATCTTAGGCAGTTATTCAGTAATAACAGGCTAGCTGTTAAGAAACTCGAGCCCTTTACTATCCTAAACCTTTGAGCCCTTTCCTATCCTATGATCGCTATGTGCCATCCAAGTGCAGTGTGTAACGATCATTATGTGCTACTCTCAATCAGTAATAACAGAGTATCTGTTAACAAACCATCTAACCATAGAGCCCTTTCCTATCCCATGATCACTATGTGCGACGTAAGTGCTAACTTCACTTTACCTTTCTAGACTATCTTTCAAGCTACGGATATAAATTAATATTTTTTTGTTTTTTTCTAGGTACATCAAGAATTATTATTGTTGTCATTCATCCGAGATGCAGTTGCAGTCTTTAATCGTCATTCATCTGAGTCGCAGTCTTCAACGTACACATCTTAAGGTATATTTTAATCTTTTTTATCGATCTTATATGTTTACAGGTTTTTAAAAATCTAAAAAATAGTATTCCACTTTTTTTTTAGAAAAACTATGGAGAAGATTAACCAGATAGGTCATATTTAAACTCCAACCACCATACCGCTGACAAGTCTACCGCTAAATCAGCAATCTAAAGCGATTAAAAATTTTGGGGAAAGAATTTTATGCGTCTGTGAGGATTTTCAAGTTTTTCTACCCATTAGATTTAGTGTGCTAACTGATTTAGGAATAGAAGAACTAAATTAACGTTCTATTTGCATTATATACCGTGGAATAGAGAACAAATCATGTGTCATTAGTTCTGTTGATGCGTAATTATAACCATGAATTGGGAAACTACACATACATGTTTTTATCACGTATTATGTTAGATCGAAATTCTTTTTTACTCTCTTGCTATAATGTTTTGTAGAAAAATTTGCTGTTTATGCATATAGCGCTTAATCTAAACCCTAGTCTTGAAACAAATAATAGATTAGTCGGTTTTTGAGTGCAACTTCAAAGTAAGTTTCTGATCGGTTGGTTTCTTCGATATGGCTTTGTTAACTGCACAGAAACAAAAACAAAAATGGTGAAAGAATTTTGTGCGTCTGTCAGGACTTCAAAGTATTTCTACCCAGTGTGTTATCACGTAAACTAAGCGGTATTATACAAAAGTCAGTTTTTCTTATCAGTCAGTTCAAAGAACGACCGAATGCCCTTGTTGACGGTCCCCATCCGACGGACCAAGTCAGTATTCGAGTCAAAGCATGCACGACGAGAGAAGCAAGCAGAAAACTACAGCCTTGGTCTACTTAGAAATAGAAGAACTAAATCAACGTTCTATCCAAGTTCAAAGCCCCTTTAGTAGCCTCTTTCTATGCTGCATCTTCAAAGTAAGTTTTTTGTTTTTGTTATCGCTCAGTTGTTCGCTGCAGCTTCAAAGTATTGTACTGCCGGAATTTTGTCCTGCAAGTGTTTTTTTCAATATTCGCAATCAAACATTCTAAGTTTTGTTTTTCTTATCGGCTGGTTTCTTTGATATGACATTTTTCGCTGCATCATCAAAGTAAGTATTGTAGTGCCGGAATTTTGTCCTGGAAGTGTTTTTTTCAATATTCGCTATAAAAAATTCTAAGTTTTGTTTTTCTTATCGATGGCTTTTTGGATATGGCATTGTTCGCTGCACTATCAAAGTATTGTACTGCCGAAATTTTGTCCTGCAAGTGTTGTTTTTTTAATGTTCGCTATCAAACATTTTAAGTTTTGTTGTTCTTATCGGTCGGTTTTTTTGATATGACATTGTTCGCTGCAGCATCAAAGTATTGTACTGCCGGAATTTTGTCTTGCGAGTGTTCGAAAAACTATTAAATACGTGTCGTAGAGTTTTTATATTTGCAATAAAACATTCTGCATCTTGAACTTTTTTCTAAGAAAGCATGCGTTTTGTTGCTCTTTTTTTAGAAAGTGCATATTATTAGTTTAGATCATAACAATACGTTTTTATATTAGCACGTTCTGCTCGGTCTATTTCTTGACTATTGTATGTCTATAACACTCAAAATTCACAATCTGTAAAAAAAGCAAAAGGCGTACGTTAGCCGTTTACACCTACAACACTATCGCGATGTACTTACCCCTAGAAATGCCGCTTTCTTTATGCAAAAAAGGATTCAATCACGTAAACATCATGTGTATACGATCAACAAAATAAATGTTTATTGCTTCCTTTCGATAACAAACGTGTATCGGATAGTGATTACCTTACCAGTGTTCCATGAGGGTACAGCATCAACTAAAACTTGTACATACAAGAAGGGGAAAGGTACGCGAACATTGTAAGAAAAAAACATGTACAAACAAGAATTGCATTAAGAAGGGGGAGAAGTACACGAACATCAAGCAGAAATTACTACAGCAAATGATTCAAGATAAAACTTGTACATAAAAGATGTGCCGGGCTGAGTGGCTCAGACGGTTGAGGTGCTGGCCTTCTGACCCCAACTTGGCAGGTTCGATCCTCGCTCAGTCCGGTGGTATGTGAAGGTGCTCAAATACGTCAGCCTTGTGTCGGTAGATTTACTGGCACGTAAAAGAACTCCAGCGGGACACAATTCCGGCACCTCGCTGTCTCCGAAAACCGTAAAAGAGTAGTTAGTGGGACGTTAAGCAAATAACATTATTATTATTATCATACAATGTGTTATAAATAATGTAGAATTGCATATTCTTTTATTTTAGATTAGGTATTACCTTCTCCTCCTACCGCTCCTTCCTTTTGAAAGTTTTGTTCAATACTACATCACTCGAAGAAGAAGAAGAGTATGTATGTCAAGAAAGAAGGTGTTCAGATTCGTAAGTATGTCATCGTCTCAGAAGAGCAGCTCAGTAAGTATGTTGAAAAAGGAAGGTACTCTCTCTAAACAGTGTTCGATTCTAGTCTTGCAATGCAGTGTTCTAAACATAACATCGAAATATAGTATGCGATTTACTTATTTTGTGTTCTCAACACTTGTTCGTTATCAACCATAGTATGTGATTCTAGTTATAATATATTTTGAACAGCAGCTTCGTAAGTATGTGTTCAAATCTAAACATGCACAATGATGTCATCGCTGCAGCACGTGCACACTCTTGCCTTCGCGATGCATGTTTAAACTTGTTCGATAGAGATATCCAAGTATCATGTAGAGTGACGGTACCTGTAGAAGAACTAGGAAGTGTACTGTAAGACATGTGCTTTATTGATTGGAACAGCCCTTTTGCCCTTTTAGCTATTCACAGAAGAAGAGGAAGAGGAAGAAGAAAAAGAATGTGCTGTGTTCTATTCAATATTATGTGTGTGTAGCAAGACATTTTTAGTTCCAATAGCACGGTAAACGTTTCTTCAGCGGCTCTAAACTTGTAAAGTGTAGGTAGACCATACGCGAAAATCCTGCAGGGCTAAAATTCCAGCACTACATTAGGTATTCAGTATGAAGATAAGTTCCCGCATGTATGCACTCAAGTCGCAAACTTGTACGAACAATAAACTTTGTATTCCTTGTGTCAGCAAATACTTCCAACTGGCCTGTGCAGTCTTCGCATCCTAGGTAAAAAAAAAACAATGAACTCGCTATTTTATGCCTCCACACTTTTCGTGTTACAACTTGACTTTAGCACCCGATCTAATTTCTGTGTACGTCCTAAATTTAGCCCCGCAGTAGTTCAGACTCAATCTCCCAGCACCAAAGTCCCTGGATCATGTCTAGTTAGGTTGAGCCTCAAACTTGAACGCCCTATGGCGACAGATGCGTGGGTTAACCATAATCACGTTGGTAGTTAGCTTTCTAATGTTCTAAACAGTGTTCACAACAACAGCTTCGTAAGTATGTGAACAAAGTCTTAGAGTGTTGAAAACAGCAGCTTGGTTTAAAAATGAAGTTCTCTTGCTAAGTAGTAAACATGTTCTGAACATCTGTTGTTTGATTCTAGTCTGGTCGAATCCATCTACAAAGCATCTCTCGCACATGTTCTGAACACTTGATGTAGGAAACAGCAGCTTCGTAAGTATGTTAACAAAGCCTTAGAGTGTTGAAAACAGCATCTGGGTTTTAAATTCCGTACCAAAAATAGCAGTAAGCCATGCTCATGTAGTTAAAGATGGCGTCTGACAGCTGTCAAAAACACGTGGAATTTTTTAAATTGCCCGCCACCACATTTCAAAGGTAGTAGCTAAAGATATTAGCACTATGCTCTGTTGACTAAAGATGGCCGCTGTCAAGAAAGCACGTGGAATTTTGCAAATTGCCCGCCACCACATTTCAAAGGCAGTAGCTAAAGATAGCAGCACGATGCTCTGTTATTTAAGGTGCCGCTGACAGCTGTCAAAAAGCATGTAGCTTTGTTTACAAACAAGAGCACGTGGAATTTCAATTTGCCCTCTACCGCATGCATAAGGATCTTCATAACAGCAGCCGCCATCTTGTGTAGTAGCCTCTAAGCTAGCTTTCTTCATAAGAACCCATGTATAGCCGCCATCCTTCGCAAGCGTCCCTAGGGCGTCTCATAAGAGCCTATGTATAAGAGTCATCTTGTGCAAAGACCCCTAGGCCGTCTTATAAGAAGCTATGTATAGTCGCCATCTTGTAGAATTAGATAGCCACCATCTTTCGCAAGCGTCCCTAGGCAGTCTCATAAGAGCCTATGTATAGCAGCCATCTTGCGCAAGCGCCCTTAAGCCGTCTCATAAAGAGCTGTGTATAGCCCCCATCATGTAGAATTAGAGAGCCAATATCTTGCGCAAGAGTCCCTAGGGTGTCTCATAAGAGCCCATGTATAGCAGGCACCTTGCGGCTACCATCTTGCGCAAGTGCCCGTAAGGAGTCTCATAAGGAGCTGTATATAGCCGCCATCTTGTGCAATTTACGTTGGAAAAAGCATCCGCCGTAAAACTGAGGTTAGGTCCTTCCATGAGGTTAGGCTTGCTGTCTTGCGCGTAAAAAGTTAGGTTAAGCCCCTCCAAGATGGTGGATGTGAGGTTAAGCTCGCTCTCTTAGGCATCAGGAAGGGCATCCAGCCGTAAAACTGAGGTTAGGCCCCTTCATGAGGTTAGGCTTGCTGTTTTGCGCGTAAAAGCTTAGTTAAGCCCCTCCAAGATATCGGATGTGAGGTTAAGCATGCAGTCTTGGCGCATCACAGAATTTTTCAAATTGCTTACTACCACATGCGTAAAGTTGCAGGCGTGTGGATTTAGCCAGCACTAAAAAAATTTATTGGTGGTCGCTGTGGAATTGTCCGCTACTACGAGTGCCGTAAAGATGGCAGCACGATGCTTTGTTGATTAAAGATGGCCGCTGACTAAAAGCACGTGGCTTTGAAGAGCACGTACAATTTCAAACAGAACCCCAATTCACTGAGTCTCAAGTCTCACACTGACTCCCCCACGGAGTCCAACTCTGACTGACTGTCCGTGGCTAGGCTCCCTTTTCATAGCTCGCATGATCTGATCCAGGAATTTCACATGTCACTACAGGCAGAACATTTCCGTTGAATCTCCAAGGAACTCACAGGTAAGCCGGCCGCCGAGAACAATACACGGAAAGGCCGGCCACACCCCACTAGCCGGCTGGGAGATTCCAGGTCGTCTGAGTCACCAGCCCCTTCCTGGAAGTACCGAAAGAAGCTACCACGGGGCTGGCACGTAACAGTATGTTAATTTTCGCCAGTATTTTTAGCCAAGGAAATGTTGCGAGAAAAAACGTTATATTTCATTGATGGTATATTTAAGAGCGTAAGCAGCCAGTTTACTCGAAAATAAGCGAGGTGCTCTAGAAAAAAATAAAGGCGCGGAGTCCCGGTTGGCGCTAACAGTGAACCTTTACGCCAGCGGCGTATCCTAGATTCCCCACGGAGGCATGCAACTAGTAACCATGCAGTAGCACAAAATATTTAGTAAATTCCAGTTCCACTCGCCCTAATTAAATGTAGGTAAACTCGACCCTGCGGTTCTCTTCAGAATTCGTCAGTGACGTCACAGTAGAATTCCTCACGTGCTTTCAGCTCAACAAGATGCAGACATCATTCTTATATTCAGAGAGACGACTCTGTTTTTGAGAACTGCGGACGAACGATTTTATTCGCTTTAGGGCAGAGAAAAAGCGTTTTACATATGATGATGTAAGGGGAATAGTTGTAACCAATGTGCACAATTTATAAAGCTCAACAAGACCACTGTGAAGACCACTGGTCAATAGGAACTTCTGGATTTGAGCCACAGTCTTATCTTTGAAGTGTTGAGAAGTGTACGTTGCCCTCAATTCGGATTTATGTCGTACTACATCAAAATATTTCCCATAGACTTCTATAAATTTAACGGCCGTAGCCGTGTTGAAACACCGGATCCCGTGAGATCTCCGAAGTTAAGCAACATTGGGCGTGGTCAGGAGTTGGATGGGTTGCCACGCGCTGTTGGTGGGGGGTAAGGGAATGGAGAAGCGGAAAGGAACTGGCCACCCTATCGCACGTAAACTCCGGCTCAGGAACACCTCTGCGGAGATTCGGACCTGCCTTCGGGCAGAATAACCCTTACCTTACCTCTATAAATTTACGGAAATTGTGTTCAGTCGAGTGGAATATTTTTTCTCCACATTAACTCTTAAGAGCAGAATATTGTAATATTAACATTTGGGTAATTTCGTTATTTGTTTATGTAAGAAAGTCAATTCTTCTTCTTCTATTTTTGCTACCGCTTTTTCCCCACACCTGTGGGGTCGCCGGTGCGAACTGAGTTGCACATGTGTATTTGGCCCTGTTTTACGTACGGATGCCCTTCCTGACGCCAACCCTACATGGGGGGATGTAATCACTATTGCGTGTTTCTGTAATGGTTGGTAGTGTGGTAAGTTGTCTGAATATGATGAGGAAAGTGTTGGGACGGACACATAACCCCAGTCCCCGAGCCAGAAGTATTAATCAGAAGCGATTAAAATCCCCGACCCGGCCGGGAATCGAACCCGGGACCCTCTTAACCAAAGGCCAGTACGATGACCATTCAGCCAATGCGTCGGACTTATGTAAGAAAGTCAATACTACTGTAAACTGAATAGACCATTTGGTCAGTTTAAGTGTATGTTGGGTAGTTTTTACTGAACTTGGGCAGCTGCTAGATTCAGTGTTGCCAACTATCATGAAGCCACTAATTGGGTTCAAATGTCACTATATGACATTTTGTGAACTAGGTCTAAATGGGGGGAATATTGAAGCACTAAATGGATGAATAACTACAACATACCTATTTAAAATGAGAAGACTCAGGTTCCTCTTCTGGTGTAGTTGCTGCGATAGAGGACAGAGGATTCATTGTATTGTTGCAATTGGAATATGGATATACAGCTGAGGTTCCTATATTATGCAAGGTACTTTCAGAGAATTCATAATTATGTATAACAAGTCTTCCTAACACTTTCAAGAACGTGTTTTGGCGTGAAGCAGTTCTGATGTGGTGTATGTTACGCATCTTTATTTTCAGCAAGTTCAGCTGACTAAAAGGACCTACCTCCGCATTAGAACAAGGTAGAGAAATATTGGCAACTCTGTGAATGGATTAACAGCAACAGAATCTAAATTTTTAAAAACTCCACACAGCTTTGAGCTGGCTATCGTCCTAAGGCCAGTCCTGGAAAATGGAGCAACCGTATGGGATCTGTACCGAAGAGAGCTCATCTCGTCAGTGGGTAATCCGTGCTTCCCGCTCGACGTTACCTTGGACATTCCTACTTACTCCAAGCTGCTAAACGTTGGCAGAGGGTAGCATATTGAGCCGTATCCTGACGGCCCATAAGAGATAATCAGACATATATATTTGCCATATTAAATAACTATATCGAGATGGATTTCAGTCAGGCACTGGAAAAGTAGCAGATTGCAGAACAGTTCTGACCGGAAGTCCATGGAAACATAAAGTCGCTGTATGTTGCGCGATGCTTGCTTGCGACCGTGGGAAAGGTTCAGCGTTACCAGAAGTTAGCACATCTCGGCGCGTGTAGAAGTCGTTGGCTAAGAGGAACATTCAGCCAATTAGGAAGCGTGGGTGTGGCCAATATGAATTCTGGACCACGCGGAATTAAAATCCCAGGTTGACCAACATGGATATCTGCGTGAAGAATACACCGAGATAGAGGAGTCAGTTCTGTTAGTTGATGGATTTCCACAGGTCTGAAAGTGAAAAATAATAAGAAATACGTTATAGCAATTATCTGAGTCATTACTAAGTCGTCGGGAGTGTGTTTAATGTAAATGTTAATTAATATAAAAGTCGTTGTGAATAACAAGCACGCTGATTGGTTGATCATTTGAACATACGGGAATCCCCTAGCGACAACGGCGTTAGCTAAGCTGCTTAAGTGTCCCATTCATCGGGAGCGTCATTCTGATTGTGTGAGTCGCCGTGAAGTGAACATCGTTCCATATTGCTCTTATATCTGTGCGCGAATGTTGCCACGTGGGTACACACCTAACAGTGTAAGGTCTTTTCGACAACAAACAGTGCATTTAATTGTGAAAAGTGTCCGACTCGTTGGCCGAATGGTCAGCGTACTGGCCTTCGGTTCAGAGGGTCCCGGGTTCGATTCCCGGCCGGGTCGGGGATTTTAATCTTCATTGGTTAATTCCAAAGGTCCGGGGGCTGGGTGTTTGTGCTGTCCCCAACATTCCTGCAACTCACACACCACACATAACACTATCCTCCACCACAATAACACTCCGTCACCTACACATGGCAGATGCCGCCCACCCTCATCGGAGGGTCTGTCTTACAAGGGCTGCACTCGGCTAGAAATAGCCACACGAAATTATTTATTATTAGTGTGAAAAGTGATAAGTAAACTGTTGCAGTGATAAATTGCCAATTGCGCCATGTCGCAAAGTTTTACTCTAAAGTAATAGACGGTAATGTCAGCCGCAGACTGGTGAGTGAAGAAAAGACGCTCAGCTGCATTGTATTTTCGGGTCGGTCATGTATCGCGAAGGACTTTCGTACCGAACGTCGAGCCGCTCTAACTAACTGTGTTAAACCCTAAAGAATTGTGTTCTGGATTTTACGTGTTTGTTCTGTCAGATTAATGTTGGCTTAGTTCACAGCTGACAAGGGTTTATTCGGCACGTGCGCATATAGCGGTGAAGAGGTATTTACCTGAAGACTTGTGTGTTGCAGTGTACGGGAACTTTCATCAAGAAGATGGCACCGCCCATAGAAGAAAGAAGATTGTTTCCATGTGTTAAATACGTGCTGAAGATGGAGTAACACAATACCGGAGCAGGGATGTGAGCCGCCGCCGACGTCCAGCGAGTTGCCAAAGATAAGACGCATGTTTTTAAATTAAATGGCATGTTATATGAATTATGAATAATACTGGTGAGGCTTAGTTTAGGGATTTTCTTTAATGTAATTTTTGCCGGACGGCATGTGTTTATTTTACATTTGTGATGCTGTAAATACGGATAGGAGGGGACTGCATGATTTCTCTATTTTTCTTTTACTTTACGGTTAGTAAGATGGGATACTGAGGGAGATGTTAGGATTTATTTTGTTTTTGTGTCATGATGCATGTTAATTAGTTTAGGGTTATTCCGATATTCTTGTATGTTAGAGATAGGAGGGTTAGATTGCCGAGATCATCCACTTTCCGAGTTAAACACTTGCTGCGTTGAGAGTAAATAATATTTTTTCCATTTAGAAAGGTTAGTAAGAGATAGGTTGCATGACGCATGTTATTTCAGGAGCTGTGACACGTGTGGAGCTGTATATGAAACGTTGAATGAGTAAGATTCTTCCAATGCGGGTTGGAAACTGTTTCGTACAATGATTTGAGAGGGGCTCGAACCCTCATTTATAATGAGAAAGGCTGATGAAATCGTAAGATATACAAGAGAATTTAACGCATGCTGATCTATGAAGGTGATTATGCAAGCTGATTGCATGCCTGATGATGTGATACGAATTGTGTGCAGTCAGAATAGTCCTGCAATTGTATTCTGAGAGATTATTGAGAATCAGAATTGACGGGAAATTAATGTCAGGCCACCGAATCTGACGTGTGTGTTGAATTATAATAGCATGCTAGCAAGAAGTACGATTGTGTATGTGAATTTCCGAGCTGTTGTGGAAATACGAGCTCGCCTTACAAGTTTACTTATCAGCCGTGTTTCTATAGACAGTGTGAAATGAGATGTCGTTTCCGTAATACAATCTTGTCGGAACAGTGACCCAGTCCTCAGAGCAGCATTGAGTTTTTAACATTTCTTTTCGGCCCACAGCAAAGCAGGAAATATGTGACAGAGGAAGGCACTTTCCGGTGCGCAATGTTGCCCATTGCTTTCCACGTGTTTATTAAATAATATTATTTGTTTTCTCTTACAGGATGGTGTTTTGTGCAATTTCATGTTGTTTTGATATGTTGTCTTATTGTTTAATGGGGAACAGCCCGAGTGCTGAGTGAATGTTTGTGGTCAATCTAGTTCTTACTAGATCCTTTTGGTGAACCGCGTTTCACGTCGAGTCAGTGTAGTATGTAAGTTTTCCCTTTCCTAAACCAATGTAAATATTTGAGATATTTAATTATGTTGTGATTATTGTAAATATAGCGTAGGTAAATACCACTAGTATTTTTCGTAGTTCATATCATGTCCCATTGCGTCTTAATTTTCGTTTAATGGTAAATTTTGCGGCAATTTCCCTGAATTTCAATCCGTATTATGGTGATACTTAAAATCGTGCTATTCCGTACGAATACGAATACGAACATGAACAGTGGACAATCATGTGAAGTTATTTTTGGAGTTCACAAATATTTAATGTTGTGTTGGAACTTTCATTTTTGCATTTAATTGATTGCGTAATTAACGTTTTGATGTCCATTTTCTTTTCAATTTTATCTCTATGATAATTTTATTATTTGAATTCCATTTGTGATAGTATGATTCGGGATCATTTTATGGAATAAACTCATCCTAACCCATACTGTTGTTTCTCATTCGAGATAAACCTCCATTATTCCTGTCATATACTTATAGTTAAGTGATAAACTTCGACATTTAGACTTACCCTTCGACAATCATCCCACTTCTCTGCCCAAACCTGAGTTAGTCGGATGTTTAATCAGGAATGGGTACGGTACAGTACGAATGGTGGCAAAAATTCAAGTGCAGTAACATCATGTGGAGGGTTTCAGAACTATGTCTGCCACCGAATGCAATTTTAAGGTTCAATGTGTTAAGCCCCATTCACAATGCAAATGTAACCGCAAAGTTAACGATGTGACGTAACCGTAAAATTTGTGGTAATCATAACGGAGGAACGTAACATGAATGTAAAGCAGCCAATCAAAACATCTTCATGATATTAGCACGGAAGTCCGGTTTTAGGTTGTCTGGCAGTTATACATAGATACTCGAAAAAGTATTCGTACACTTGAAAATGCTGAATATGTATACATTCATGGCGTCTCTGGGTAAATATATTTACCGGGACTGTATGGATTAATGCAGAACGAGACGTAATGTCTGAACGTCCTTTGCCCCATTTCATTGCATCAAATGGTCTAGATCGTTGATTGTATAGGTTGAGTATGACATTACGCACCTCGTTAAAGTATTCGTACACCAAGAAACATGTCCTTGTAGTCACATGCAGGGCCCTTCCCAGGTCCGTGTACAAGCAGTGGCACGCGAATACTGCAGTCCACGTACAATCGATGTGTACGCCTGCAGTTGACGCAAGGTCCAAACAAGCGCAATGGGGCGAAAAGGGCGCGAAACAATACAAGAGGAACGGAAAATAAACATCAAGCTTCACAATGGAACGAAGTCCATGTATGAGATTTCACGAATAATAAATCGACCTCGGTCGACAGTTTAATCCATCATTGACAGATATTGTGTGACTAAAAGTGTACGGAACAGGCCCAGAAGAGGCCGTCCCCAAGTACTGTCTCAGAGGGACAGGGCGTTTATTGTTCGAACTGTGAAAAAGGATCCGAAAACTAGTGCCCCTCCGGTTTCTGCGGAGTTGGAGGAGCGGGGTGTTAAGGTATGTACGGATACTGTGCGAAATACCTTGAAAACAGAAGGGTATAATGGTCGAGTGTCTAGGAGAATTTTTTGTTGTTAGTGCAAGGAACCCGCAAGAAACGCCTAGAATTCGCTTTAAAACATGTGGATAAGATGGATGAATTTTGGAAGCGTGTGATTTCCATCGATGAAAGTAAAATACAACATATTTGGTTCCGTTGGGAGAAGATTAGTGTGGCGAAAACCGAACATAGAACTGGACCCAAAAAATCTCACTCCTTCAGTCAAACTTGGAGGGGGGGCTCCGTTCTTGTCTAGGGGGCATGAGTGCTGCCAGTGTTGGAAATTTGTGTTTTATAGATAAAACCGTCAATCACAAATGCTACATAAATATTCTCAAAACACATCTTATACCCAGTGCTAGGAAACTGGGTTTGGAACATAATTTCATGTCCATGCAGGACAATGATTAAAAAAAAAACACCGCCTATAATACAAAGATGTGGATACTTTAAAATGTGCCAAGCCATCTTCCTACACCCCCTCAGTTCCCCGACATCAATCCGATAGAGCAAGTATGGGATATATTGGACAGAAAATTACGATCAAGGGTAATCTCCAACAGGAACGATCTCCAAACTGCCATACTAGAAGAATGGAACAATACTGCGTCATCGATTACCAAGAACAGTTCCTTCCATCCCACGACGATGTAGGCAATAGTAAAGTCCAAGGAGAACCCGACGAAGTATTGAAAGGTGAACAAACGTCTCGAAATGGATATGGTGTACGAATAATTTTTCCGTGTGTAATTCTTTACAGGGAATGCGGTTGTCTTTTTGTTTCAGACGTACCTTCATATTATAAGCAATTCTTTATGGTAATAAATAACTAACACTCCAAACTATGCAATCCGTGTTTTATTTATATTACCTTCCGATATTTGCCCCTAAATCTACGCTCATGCACGTCCCATTCTCGCATAATGTGAAGTGTACGAATACTTTTTCGAGTATCTGTATATTTTAATAACACGAAGGAATCAGCAACAATGTTACTTCAAACATCTCTTGCTTTGCTTTTGGAAGCTGTGCATTTGAAAAGGCGAAGTAACCAACGGCGCAGAAGATGGGCTTATCCCTCGAATCAAAGAAGGTTATCTCAGGGCGATTTCGATAATCTACTGCAAGAAATGACCTTCATCAATTCCTTTTGTACATGGGGATGAAACCTGAACTGTTTGACACTATCTTACGATTTGTGTCCCTGTTTCTAATAAGAAAGAAGTCTAAGGTCTCCTTTGTCGACATATATGCGCCTAGCTATCACACTCCGATGAGATGTTTTTGTATGATATCGTTTTCGTAAACTACGTAGTAGTCTGTCATAATGTTGAGAAATATAACGGAAATTGACTGTCACTCGCCCGGTCGCCGGCGCTGCGAGCTTGTCTCTCCACCATTTACCGCCAGATTTTATTTCTACAGCATATTTGTTATCACTAGACCTGGAATTTTAGGCTCTAAAAAAATTAGTTTCGGCGCCCAAAATAGGCTTTTAAAACAAGTAAATAGGCTTTTAAAAGAGAAAACAGGCACTTAAAATATGTTTTAAAAATGTGTGGATAGGCAGGAAATAGAGTTTAAAATATTACAATATACACTTAAACTGTAACGTGATACTTTTTTTACTTTAACAAACGTGGTATCCCTATTCTTAACCGAAATAACTGCAAAATTAAGACATAATAAAAAAAACATTTATCAAAAACAATATAAAAAGTAATGTGACAAAAAAAGTTATGGATTATATGATATACCATTATCAGTACTGATCTAAAACCTTAATACTAAAATCACTGTACACAATTACAGCACTGTAGGCATCAAATAACGGCATAAACGCGAATGGAGTATGTGTTTATTATTTGTGAGGAACATTCCTACAGTACTTTCATTCGTAGTTTGCTTTACAGTACATAACAATAATCTTCTCCAAATTTTCCACAGTCAGGCTGTGTCTTTTGTCTGTTAAAATCATTTTGAAAGCAGAAAAAGTGCGCTCCACACTCACAGATGTTAGAGGGGCATAGGAAAATTTATCTACATTTTTCAATTCAATTTCACTTGGTAAGTCTACCTTTTCCCCATCCATTACCTGATGTACCCTTTTCAGCACTGAATAACCTGAGCTCTTCTGCAGTACACTAGACCACTTGTCTCTTATTTTGTCCCCTACCTTGCCCCTAGCACTTTGTATGTTATTCTCAGCTTCCTCAATTACAGAAAATTGCTGTTTGAGACTGTTTCCTTTTTCCTCCATTTTTGTAATGGTGACTGGAAGAAATGAAAAATTTGCCTGAATATACGCAATGTCTCTCTGAACACTGGAACAATCATTTAACAGCTCTTTGACAGTCGACACACATGCAGAGTTGTCCGTTAAAGGCAAATTGTCTATCACAGTCTTGATTTCCTCAAGATATTCTGCATAATACAGGGCAGCTTCCATCCAGGAACCCCAACGGGTGATGATTGGCTGTGGTGGAAGGGGAATAGAGGGGAGTTTCTCTCGAAAGATGGCTATTCTTGATGGAGCCTTACAGAACACTTTCTTCATTGTTGAAATGAGAGTATTTACTGCAGGAAACTCGGCCCTAACTGTTTCTGCGAGTCTATGCAAGGCATGGGCCATGCAAGTAACATGAATTAAAGAAGGATAGAAAGTTTTGAGGAGAGGTGCAGTGGCAATCATGTAGGAAGCAGCATCGGAGACAAGGAGAAGGACTTTAGAATCATCAACACTCCCAGGATACAACAATTGCAACCCCTTGTTGATGAAGTATGCAATGCTTTGACTATTGACTTTCTCAAGCTGTTTAGAGCAAAGAAGGTGAGCGGTAGATGCCTGATTGGGTCCCAGTTTTCCTACTATAAGGTTAGCAATGTACCTGCCCACAGAGTCGGTAGTTTCGTCCACACACAACCATATGCAAGACTCCCCAATATCCTCCCTGAATGACAAAATGACCTCATTGTAACAAATATCTAAGTAGTTCTTCTTTAATGTAGATGCTGATGGGATGTGCTGCTTGGTGTATTTCTCTAAAAAATCTCTGAAAACCGGATTATGCACAGCATTCCAGGGGATATTTGCTGCAACTAGGGCTCTACACATATCAGCACAGAAACCATTATGGGTTGTAGGAGATATAGTTCGTGTGAGCAGAGTCTGTCTAATGTTACTTTTCATGGCTGCTTTCGCTTTGTGACTGGCAGTATCTGCATGCTGCTGAAGGTGGCATTTTTTCTCATGTGAAATCTAAAACACAATAAAGTGATGTCAATTAGAGACTAAGATGAGGAATAGAAAAGGTGAGCTATTGAATAAAATGTGTAATTTTGTACTATTTAAATTAAGCCATTATTACTCTAAAGTTAATTAAGAACAAGAACGCTACAGTACAGTCCCCGAAGGGCCTTGGCTTTCAATAACGGTTGCTGCTCAGCTCATGGCCTGCAGGTAATGGGTGGAGTGTGGTCAGCACGATACATCCCTCAGCCGTATTGCCTTGCCTCCGTGACCCCTGCCCACTGTAGCTTCTCAATTGTCCTCACGATGCTGGGTCAACACCGTTCCAGACCTCATAGATTTCTAAATTACTGCCGGTACTAGAAATCGAACCCAGGTCGTCTGGACTAGGTCTCTACAATTAATTAGAGGAGCCAATATCAAAACCTTAGTTTTAGATTAATATGAAATTTACGATATATGCACATACCTGTTTATTGCAGTACTGGCAGAAAATAATCTTGCCATCAAAAGTCATCCCTGGAAATTGTACAAGCCATTGTTGTATAAGTGCACTCTTAGATGATTTTGTTTTAGGCATGATGAACTATATTCACTTAAACAAATGTTTTTTCACTGGAATCTTGACACAGAATGTCCCTTCTTACTACCTGCTCCTTGTTCTTCCTAGATAATCTCCCCCCTCTAATCCCGTCACTCGACACAGTACGTCCTTTACTACCTGCTCGTTGTTCTTCTGAGCTAATCCTCCACCTCCACCCTTCACTCAGCATTCCTTTGGTGACAGTTGTCTGGGAAGAGCCACTGCCTTCGTGATGACCAGGCCGTACTGTAACGAGCACGGGAAAGCAATCAGCTGATCGTTAGGGGGGAAGTTTAGCACATGAGTTAGTAGTGTTAAACATATATTTTCGCAGTTTTATTGAAATTTTTAACGATGGCCGTATGTTCACTCAGATATATGTGAGAATGAGTCGTCATCGACTGCATTATTAAGAGGAAAGTCGTTAATTAGTGAAGAAAACTTAGTGTGAGCGTGTATTTATGTGAAGCTATAGGTTAAGAAGATCGTTCTTAAGTATTTTAATTTTGTAGTTTATTTGTATAAAGTTATATTTATAGTGTAAAATTAATTGAGTTAGTGCATTGTGTGTTTTATTATTAACCACGAATTGTATATACTTGAATTAAGATGATCATTGAGGGAAATCTCCTTGCCTAAGAGTTGCTGTGTGCCTGGCTGCAAAGCCAATTATAAACAAGGAGAGTACACTCCGGTATTTGTGTTTCCTTCTGATGAAGAACGAGTTAAGTTATGGAAGAAGGCTATTCCCAGGGAGAATTTAATAGTTAATCACAACACAGTTGTGTGTATCAAGCACTTTCCTGAAAATCACATCCTGAGAGAAATAAGAGTGTTTCGTCCAGATGGTGAGTTAAATTTTTTATTATGTCATAAACATGGGTAATATCAGGTAGGCCCTATATTTTTCATGTAATCAGACCTACGGCTTATTTGAATTCGGTGCATTTGAAAATACAAGTCTTATTTATGAGTATCACCGAGCTCGATAGCTACAGTCGCTGAAGTCCGGCCAGTATCCAGTATTCGGGAGACAGTGGGTTCGAACCCCATTGTCGGCAGCCCTGAAGATGGTTTTCCGTGGTTTCCCATTTTCACGCCAGGCTGTACCTTAATTAAGGCCACGGCCGCTTCCTTCCCATTCCTAGACCTTTCCTGTCCCATCGTCGCCGTAAGACCTATCTGTGTCGGTGCGACGAAAAGCCAATAGGAAAAAAAAGTATGAGTATCAAACAGCAGTGTGATGTATGTAAATCTTATCTTCTGACAGATTCAGATCTTATTTATGAATTACCTCCAGAAGTAAGATATCTGAATTTCCTAAATCGAGGGGCCTAAAGTATCCATCAGACATGTCAATAGAACTTGGAATTGAGGTGAACAAAGTATTTTGTGTGTTAGTGTCAGATATATATAAGATGGTATTTCTAAATTCAGACAATCCTAAGTGTGTCACAAAATCCTTGGCTTTGGAGTCAATGCAGTTGGCAGATTCCCTAGTCATTTGTGACTGCGGGAAGAAATTGGAAGACCTGGCCGGACAGTGTATATACAGTATATTTGGGTGAATATATTTTTTAATAACTTTTCCAAAATTCACACCGACTTGTGTATTCAACAAAGTGCTTCAAAGAGAGCAGACCTACTCCATACTGGTGTAACTTCCTGTAAGAGGTCCAGGAAAGCTGCAGTGTTCATGGAGTGGAAGCAGTGAGGTACGGAAATAATTTATATTTGTAATAAATAGTAATGGTAATTCGCTGCATGTTTTCTGTCAGTGCGTAAGATGTAAATATTCCAGTTGATCGGAAAATTGATAAAATCGCAAGAATATGTCTCAAGGTGTTAGGCTGTACTCACGCAAACGAACGTATATACGCGAGAAATAGAACGTTACGGAGAAGGATATGCACTGTATGTCAGAATTAAGAAATATTTGAGGACAAGTTTTGGTTTTATAAGGTGTTAACAGTTATTTAAGTAATTTGAACGAATGTGTTATTCAAGCGGAACGTATGCGTATCGCCTTCAAGTCCCCCCCAAAGCGTGACGTCATCAGAGGTACAGTACGGCCTGGACATTACGAAGGCAGTGGAAGAGCACATTTCTGTGAAAAACCCACCCTCTCCTGTTCTGCTCGTTCCAGGATGTCCATTGTGTGATTGTAAAAATTATAGAAGTTGAATTTTATTTTAAATGTAGAAAATAGGCATTTTTAGGCACTAAAATAGTAAAATAGGCTCTAAAGGTCCAAATAGGCATTTTAGGGCCCTATAAAACTCTGTTAATGTAAGGTATTTATCATGAAACTTCGACATATTTTTAAAAAAACATGTTATTTCGTAAGGAACGAAGTAGGCATTTGCCTTAAAATCCCAGGTCTAGTTATCACGTATTCTCTTTCCATACAGCGTCTTCGTAACTCTTTTTGCTTTTTATCATACGTACAAACACGGATTATTTTGAAAGATAATTACAAGTGTTTCGTCGAAAGAAGTCATTATATCACGCACTAAACAAAATGTCTGCTGTGATTCGCTGGTTCTAGAACTTAACGTAAAATTAACTGCAAAAGCTTGGAGTTTGAAATCCCTTAATTTTACGGACTCGCAGTTAAGTTTACGTCGGCGCATTGTGAATGGTATCATAAGATAACATGGCAGCAAACTTCTAAATTAACGTTAATTTTAAGTTTACGTTACGTTACGTTACGTTTGCATTGTGAATGGGGCTTTACGTCCATTTGCTCTCTCTTTCTTTCTACTGTGGATTAGATGGCGAGAATACACCAGCGCCATACGTAGTCAAGTAACGGAAGTAGTGTAGTTGTGCGGAACTTTTGAACTTCTGAGATATGAAATTAATAATACTTGCCTTGAAACAACCTAAAATACTACTTCAGACAGTTCTTTGCGCTATCATAACACATGCAATGAATGCCTTGCATGCAAAGAAAATACGTCCCTGCTTTACGCATTTGCGCTAGTAATAAAAGCACAATATAGATGCTTTATTTCACGAAGGCACCTGTAGGAAATAGTGCCTGCAATCGAGGCACATCGAGACAATTAAAGGAGTCTCCGCAATAAAGACGCAAGTGAAAGGGGAAAGCTCTGGAACTAGTTGGCACTCTTCCCCAAAATTTTGTGCCTCGCAATCGCGACGACACCGCAATAACACGCAGTTTCCTATATACGGCAGATGCCACCCACCCCCGTCAGAGGGTCTGCCTTACATAGCCTACACCTGGCTAGAAATAGCCACCTCATTTTTGCATGTTTATCAGCAACGAATACATGTATTTCAAGCCATGTACCACCTGCGCAAAACTTACTGTCAGAAGACCGGAATATGTTTCCTCGTTACGTTACGTAATAAAAAAAATTCGTGTGGCTATTTCTAGCCGAGTGCAGCCCTTGTAATGCAGACCCTCCGATGAGGGTGGGCGGCATCTGCCATGTGTAGGTAACTGCGTGTTATTGTGGTGGAGGACAGTGTTATGTGTGGTGTGTGAGTTACAGGGATGTTGCGGACAGCACAAACACCAATGAAGGTTAAAATCCCCGACCCGGCCGGGAATCGAACCCGGGACCCTCTGAACCGAAGGCCAGTACGCTGACCATTCAGCCAACGAGTCGGACACGTTACGTAATAAACTACGGGTTGCATAAATCCGAAAAAATACGGGCAGCTCATTCATTGTACGGAATACTGTAGTTATGAACGAAAAATGTACACCCTTCAGGCTTGCGCTAACTGGGTTAGTGCTCGTAACAGTTGTTTTCATGCACACAGAATTGTCAGTCAGCTCGTAACGCTTTAAGAACGTATTGTAAATGTCACGTAGTGCAATTGCTCTGTAGCAATGCTTTCCTTTCCGACGAGTAATCCCTAAATTACTGGCATAAATGCTGTGGGTTTTATGTTGAATTTGCACGTTAATGTTTTCAACTCTGAATGAGTATTCATAGCTGGAAAAATTGAAAAAATGTTGAGTGACGAAGAGAGAATTCGTTAATTTATTCATTCGAAATTTTATTTATACAATACACATACAGTTTGGGGTGTGCTTTAAAAGAAGCTAGGCGTAGAGGACTGTTATTATAAATTGCCGGTCCTTCACGTAGCAAATATACAAAGGGTTAAAGTAAAAGTTATATCGAAAATGTAAGGGGTGTATAGGAAGTATCTACTACTGCATGATACAGATGTCAACGTCCTGTTAATGTCCAGAAGGGAAAAAGTCAATATTTTCTGTTTCGCTTTACGTCGCACGCGTGGCAAGTGTTTGTAAACACACATGTAATCACAGCACACGGGTCTCCGTCAAACACGGCGCTGGTGTGTGTGTGCGTGTGTGTGAGTGAGTGTGCGTGTGTGTGCGTGTGTGTGTGTGTGTATTTTGTTTGCCACAACAGGTCGCTTGCCATTGCGACTGGAGTGACTCACAGCATACAGAAGCAAGCCACTGTACTGCGGCATGTGCTTTTACCTATGCATTACCCTACGTAAAAATATTCTGTTTTAAAACGTACCATCACGGTACCTAGGGTATGTCCGGAAAAATATTTTTTACAGTATGCATTACTATCCCGTATTTTCGCGGTAATAATATAGTTTCGTGTGGCTATTTCTAGCCGAGTGCAGCCCTTGTAAGACAGACCCTCCGATGAGGGTGGGTGGCATCTGCCATGTGTAGGTAACTGCGTGTTATTATGGTGGAGGATAGTGTTATGTGTGGTGTGTGAGTTGCAGGGATTTTGGGGACAGCACAAACACCCATCCCCTGGGCCATTGGAACCTTCATTGGTTAATTCCCCTACCCGGCCGGGAATCGGAACCGGGACCCTCTGAACCGAAGGCCAGTACGCTGACCATTCAGCCAACGAGTATGGTCGCGGTACAACATTCCCTTTCATTCTGTATAGCCTAGTACTGACACGTGCTGACCTAACTCAATAATTCATATCTAGCATTAACATGTATCATATGTAGACATAATATCTAGGCTTGTATTACAGTAGGCTACTACATATTAACAATTAATATGTATAATTTATATCTAACATCTACTGTATGTATTTTGAAATAGTAACTTATAAAATTTCAGCAGCCTAGCATGTTGCAAAGGACATTGTGCGAATATTCCGTCTTCTGAGAAATGGACTTCGTTAAATATCACCCGGATCTTTTTCACGTTTTACTACGAAACGGCAATACCAGAGCTTGACCGTGCCGTGATGCAAGTTGACTAGTTTTGACGCTGAGGCAGTGTTTGTTGACGTTACAACACACAGACAGATCCCGGGTGCTAGCTACATGATGGTCTTTTCATGCCATAGTTTCAAGGTCGTGAATCCAACCTGGCCATCCCTATAATAATATGCAAACCAATTCACTTCCTAAAATGCAGACAAAGTTAGAAAAAAGTGGTACCTGTGATATAACAATGGCGCGTGACCTCCGCAGAGGCCTGGTGCATATTAGCGACTTGCGCGTCAGTTATGATGGCGCCCTGACTAAAGAAAAGAAGCGAAGTCATCTCCGTACAGGCCATGAAGGACCCTGGATGGGTGGAAGGTAAAGGTATCCACTATCCGTAACCCTGGCACTTGATGGGGTAGAGTGGTTAGCTTTATACCCGGCCGCCTTCGCACCTAGGAATTAACCTGGTACTCATTTTGATGTAGGCTGAGTGAACCCCAGGACCATATGCACCTCCGGAAATGGAAATCTCGTTTCTTAAATGTTTCGACTCCCTGACGGGGATTCGAACCCATGCCCTTCCGGGTGAACCGAGCACCGTCTCGGCAGGGCAGGCCCTGGTGCCCTGGCTAAGATGAATTCTGATGTTGAAGACGGCACAAACACTCAGCCTCCGAGCCAGAGGAATTAACTAGTGAAAGTTAAAATTCCCCCATCCGCTCTTAATTGGTTAATTTCGCTGGCATGGGGGCTGGGTGTGTGTGTCGTCTTCATCATCATTTCATCCTAAACACGACGCGCAGGTCGCCTACGGGAGTCAAATCAAAACACCTGCATCTGGCGAGCCGAACTGGTCCTCGGACACTCCCGGCACTGAAAGTCGTACGCCATTTCAATTCATTTTGACTTCCGTAGTGTAGGCTTATGTATGTATGTATGTATGTATGTATGTATGTATGTATGTATGTATGTATGTATGTATGTATGTATGTATGTATGTATGTATGTATGTATGTATTTATGTACAGTCTTCAGCCCTAATGCTGGTTGGATCCTCAACAGCTCTGCCATAGATGGCGTAGGCATCACTGAAGAGGCGTACTAGGGAAATGAGGAGTGAAGTAGTTTCCCGTCTTAGCCTCTGTAAAGTAAGTCCACATAAGGTTTTTAAGTATTTTCATGTGAATTTCAAGGAGTGCAAGTGTCCGCCCCCTAACATTTTGATTTTGGCCACTAACTTTAACTTTTGTTTTTACCAGAGGCCACGGAGAATGGGTACTTGTTACCCCTGTAAAAGTCAAATTTATTCATTTCATTTTAAGGCAAATTAGACTGTTGAGCCGTTAAGATAGTGAGTACTGTTTGTTTTTGTTAAATGTAGGTTGTGCCTTTGATAAGCCTGGAACGTGAAATTGTTAGAGAATAGTCTCCTAGAGTGTAAATTTGTAGAGCAAGGACGCTCTTCCTACTAATGTAAAAATTGGGAGATCCGTCTCCTTGACTGTTGGTTGAAAGGAGCAGTAGTGCTCATGTAAAAGTTGTAATTAGGGAGCTTCAAGCTCAGGTTGTTAATTGCTTGATTATTCTGAATTTTTTCTAATAATGTTACCCAAGCCCACGAGATAGACCTTGTACCTGAATTGTCATTTGCTTAGCAAAGTGTAAAGTGTGAAAAGAAAGAAAAAGGGAAAATAAATATAGCTCAATTTTTTTTTTTATTTTTTTTTATTTTTTTTTGCTAGTTGTTTTACGTCGCACCGACACAGATAGGTCTTACGGCGACGATGGGGCACGAAAGGGCTAGGAGTGGGAAGGAAGCGGCCGTGGCCTGAATTAAGGTACAGCCCCAGCATTTGCCTGGTGTGAAAATGGGAAACCACGGAAAACCATTTTCAGGGCCGCCGACAGTGGGGTTCGAACCTACTATCTCCCGAATACTGGATACTGGCCACACATAAGCGACTGCAGCTATCGAGCTCGGTAAAGTTTTAAATTAGTCTTCCGACTTTTGTATATCGACCCATTCATGCCCGCACCTACTTCCACCTCTGTCCACCACGGTATCCCCGGAACAATTATTATTATTATTATTATTATTATTATTATTATTATTATTATTATTATTATTATTATTATTATTATTATTAATAATAATTTTTTGTACATTTTCGTGGCTTACTATTTACAAAGAGCCGTGGCAAAAGTAATGAAGCCATCACCATACAGGGCTCGAAAGGTCAATGGAGGAATGGAAGGTACTGTGGCACTAGTGGGGCAGAGTTAGCTCTATGCCCTATACTGCCTTTGGTCTCAGGAATTAACCAGGTACTCATTTTTGGGTTTGCTGAATGAACCACAGGACCATGTGTCTTTCCATGAGTGGAAATCTCGTTTCTCTTAATTCGACTTCCTGAAGGCGAATTGAACTCTCGCCTTTCCAGGTAAACAAACCAAACTTTTTCCGCCTCGGCTAGACAGCTGCTATCGGGAAGAATAATGGAGATGAAAATCTTCACAACCTCATCATACTTATCAGACACACTTACAAACATACATGCATACCTACACACATATATTTCTTCGCCTTTCAGCTTGGTGAATCTACAAGCCTCTGTGAATTAGGTACACGCCTTTATAGTACAATCCTCTTGTTTTTAACCAGTTCTTTGGCTTCCTTTAGCTCCACGCTTCATATCCATAAATCATTAAAACTGAGACTAATCATCGTCACCTTGTTCTCGCTCCCAATCAATCAATCAATCAATCAATCAATCAATCAATCAATCAATCAATCAATCAATCAATCAATCAATCAATCAATCAATCAATCAATCAATCAATCAATCAATCAATCAATCACCAATTACCTCCATTTAGGACAGTCGCCCAGGTGGCAGGTTCCCTATCTGTTTTACCTAGTATTTTCATAAATAATTGCAAAGAATTTGGAAATTTATGAACATTACCCTTGGTAAATTATTCTAATCACTAACTCCCTTCCTATAAACAAATATTTGCCCCAATTTGTCCTCTTGAATACCAACGTTATCTTCATATTGCAATCTTTCCTACTTTTGAAAACACAACTCAGACTTATTCGTCTACTAACGTCATTCAAGGCATCTCTCCACTGACAGCTCGGAACATACCACTTAGTCGAACAGCTCGTCTCATTTACCCCAAGTCTTCCCAGCCCAAACTTTGCAACATCTTCGTAACGCTTCTCTCTTCTCGGAAATCACCCAGAACAAATCGAGCTGCTTTTCTTTGGATTTTTTCCAGTTCTTGAATCAAGTAATCCTGGTGATGGTCCCATGCACTGAAACCATACTTTAGTTGGGGTCCTACCAGATACTTATATACCCTCTCCTTCACACCCTTTATTTACAATCCCGTTTATGTGATTACCCCAACGAAGGTCTTTCCTTATATTAACACCTAGGTATTTACAGTGATCCCCATAAGGAACTTTTACCCTATCAACGCAGTAATTAAAACTGAGAGGAGTTTTCCTATTTGTAAAAGTCACAAGCTGATTTTTAACCCCGTTTATCATCATAAAATTGTCTGTTGTCCATCTCACAACATTGTCGAGGTCTTTTGGAGTTGGTCATAATCTTGTAACTTATTTATTACTGTGTACAGAATAACATGATCCGCAAAAATCCTTACCTCTGATTCCAGTTCTTTTCTCTTATCATTTATATAGATATGTAAGAAAACATAAAGGTCGAATAATACTGCCTTGAAGAATTATCCTCTTAATGGTTACAGGATCAGATAATTCTTCACCTACCGGTACTCTATTTCTCTGAGTTCTATTTTCTAGAAATATAGCCACCCGTTGCTTCTCGTACCATCCACGGCCGAGCCCGCTGTTCTCCTAGGTAATCTGTTTTCCTTCAACCACCTCACATGACCCCGCCACCGAAGTCGGTTTATGCACAAAGCTTCAACCATTGAGTTACTTCCTAACTTCACCTCTATCTCCTAATAGTGATTATCCTCCTGTCATTTGTTCTCACCTGTTTGAATTCCAATCATTTTCGCTACTTCCGTGACAGTTACATCCAACTTGTGAATAAGATAACCTGAATTCGCCCATCTTTCTTCTTCTTCTTCTTGGTTCAAATGAGCCTACTTTGGACAACGCTTTTTCAATTGTTGGGCTTTGATCTTTGCTCAGTGTTGGCACATTTTCTGCTGGTGTAACTCCTTTCTTTCATCAGTCGAGGGGATACCTTTCTTCTGGGAGTTTTTTCTTCTTTCTGAAATCCATGGACTTCCATCAGGGTACGTCGTACAGACCATCTATCTTGAAGATCTGATATTCCCAGTTCTTTAACGTCCTTCTCAGTTTCTGACAGCCAAGTGGCAGGAATCTTGTTTTTCTGCCAGAAGATGAACAGGCAATTGGTCAGTCTTTTGGAAGGCAGTCTTACTATATGACCACAGAAGGCTACTCTCATTTTCCTAGCACAATCAGAGAGTCTCTCTATGAGTCCATAGAGCTCTGAATTGTGCCGTCCATGGAATTCTGCATCTTCCTTTACCGGACATAAGATCCAGAGTCCTGCGGCCAGGCCCATTGTGCAGGACTTCAAACCCACGGGCTCCGGCAGCCCAGCCCGTGCAGTGCCGTTCTCTTCTGACGCAACAGCGTACTGGCCCACAGCACTGGTCACATACAGCCCACCGCAGTCCACCGCACTGGGCGGGCTCAGTAGAATAACCTTGAGTACTTCTCCACAATAACATGTGCGCCGTGCACAACGAAGTGTTCACGCCACACTACTATTCGGATCATTCACTCTACGAATTCCCGTACGCTAATAACATATTTTAAAGCAGGCTAATTGCATTTTGAAATTAAACGGTAGAGATTTCTCCTGCACTGTAATAATAATAATAATAATAATAATAATAATAATAATAATAATAATAATAATAATAATAATAATAATAATTGAAAACAAACAAAAACTTTCTTATAAACTAATATTCGTTTACAATTGGCATCAAGTTAACTGAAAATGAATCTAAATAACCCGAAGCATATTCATAGGAATTCATATCTACAATACATCTCAAAAACTTAACATGTTACAGACTTGAAGTGGTATTTATAATCTCTTTTAAAAATAAAGAGACATGTATTATTTTATTTTCGGAAAAGACACTTAAGGGGGCGGGGGGTAAAAAGGACTGAAATGTGGGTTGCGTGAATTTATAAGATGAGCATATCTACAGTATATCTCAAACACTTAACATGTTACTGATGTGAAAATTGATATTTTTAATATTTTAAAAATAAAAACAGGTATTATTTTGGTTTTAAAAACCATTTAACGTGGGGGGTAAACTGACTGAAAAGGGGTTGAATTAATTTTATTAGGGTACTGTTATCTCAAAAACTGAAATTGTTACTGACCTAAAAATTGGTATTTAGAGTCTCCCTTAAAAAGAAAGAAATACATATTCTTTTGGTTTTGGAAAATCCACTTAAGGGGGGATGAAAGGACTGAAATATTAGTTGAATTATTTGTATGAGGATACTTATATCTAAAAAAAACCTAAAGATGTTGCAGACGTGAAAATGGGTATTTGAAATCACCTTTAAAAAGAAAAACACTCATTTGGGTGGGGGTAAAATTAACTTCGGAGCTGGGGGGGAGGGAGGGGTTGAAATAGGTGTTGAATTATTTTCATGAGGATACAAATATCTCAAGAACTGAAGATGTTACAGTCGTGATAATTGGTATTTGGCAGCTTCTTTATCAATAAACACGTATTTTTTGTTTACCATAAACCACTTAAGGGAGTGAAAAGAATTGAAAAAGCATGTGAATTTTAAAAATGAGTACCGGTATATCTACAGTGTATTTCAAAAAATTTACATGTTACAGACATGGAACTTGGTACTTAGAATGTCCTTTAAAAATAAAGAAACATGTCTCTTTGTTTTGTTTTCGGAAAATCCACGTAGGTTGAGGTGGAGGAAGGGCTGATAAAGGGGTTGAATTCTTTTTATGCGGATACTTACATCTCAAAACCTAAAGATGGTAGAGATGTGGAAATATGTATTTGTAATGTCCTTTATAAATAAAGAATTTTTTTTTTTACTTGAGAGAAGACGTTCTCACGTGTACAGTTCTATGTCGCATGGTCATCTCAGCCCCAAAAGGCAATACCACAAACTTAGTTTACGAAGAGTTTCTGGGGTAAATGAAACTCAATTTTTCAGTGAGGTTTTATACTTCAGGGATTTTCAGATAATGTCTTAGTACAGTACCGAGGAACGATTACTTATTTCAAATTACGAAATCCACGCGAGAAGCCGCGGGTAACTGCTAGTGTGTACATAAAGTTCATCGCAGATCGTACAGCACACAAAATTAACGTCTTTCCCATTACCGTCAACTGTAGGCTTGAATACCAACCAAATACTACTTTTAAGTTTAGGATCCGGTTCAGAAGTCTTGTATTCTGCGGTTTTGAGTTCGTTTGTTGCTTCTTATTTTTACTTCACGATTTTTGCCACGGTTTCTTTTCTTTTGGAACTACAGTCCACATTCGTTTCCGATAACAGGATAGACGGAAAAGTCAAACTGAAAACCACAGCAAATTTTATCGGCTCCACTCAACCGTAATGCAACGCACTCCGCTGACACGCAATACACTGTAGGCTACACATTGAAGCAGTCAGAGTCAGCCCATAGTACTACCACACCGCTGTCCTTGACTCACCGCGTACGAATGACAGATCGCTACCCAGACCGGCCCGTGCGATGACGTCAAGGGCTTCGTATGTTCGATCCTTTCAAAGCCCATTGCCGTCTACTGCCGAAGCAGCTCATGGGCTGGGCCTCTCTGCAGAACTCCTTTGACTTTCAGTTTCTCCATTAGACCTCTTTGGTTCAATGAAAGACACTCCATGGTATACAGAGCTTCTGGTCATATGACTTACATGTAGTGCTTCAGTTTCAGATTGCGTGATAAGCATTTTTTGTGAAATGTTTTCTTTGTCAGTCAATAGGCCAGTTCCAACTTGTTGACTCTCATGGATAATTAAGCTCTTTCTGATAAGTTGGGTTCAATCCATTCGCCGAGATACTTAAATTTATCAGTCCTCTTGATTTTTCCCAGTTCTAGAAGTCTCTCTGCTAGCTTCTTTGATGTTGGTAAAGAACTCTGTTTTATCCAAAGTCACTTGAAGACCCATTTAGGCTGCCTGTCTTCTGAAGCAATTGATCTGTATGGTTGCTGTATTCAGCGAATCGGCAATCAGTGCCATGTCATCAGCAAAGGCCAGGCAATCTACAACCAGCCCTTCCTTTACATGACCCAGGTATATCCCACTCTGAATACCCCAGTTGGTCAGTTCTCTGCGCCATTCTGTCACAACGTTTTCAAGGACACAGTGGAAGAGAAGTGGGGAAAGTCCATCCCCTTGTCTCGACCCTGTGTTAACCTCGAAGCTTTCTGAAACCACGCCTCTAAATGTAACCTTGGGATTGGTGTTAGTCAAGGTTTCTAGAATGAGTCTGCGGGTTTTGTCGTCTAATCCCAGTTCCTGGGGAATATTTTATTAAGTGTTTATCTATCAACGGAGTCGTGGACCTTCCGAAAATCAGCAAAAGTGACGACCACCTTGCGGTTTCTCATTTTGGAGTATGCAAGTACAGTTTTAAGGTTGAGGATCTGTTCAGCATAGGATCGACTCTTCTTGAAGCCTCCTTAATATTCCCCGAGTTGACTGTCCAGTTGACTTTCTGCCCGTGTTAGTAACGCCTTGGAAAATATCTTGTATGTTACCAGGACGAGAAAAATTCCACGGTAGTTGTTGAGGTCAGTAAAGTCTCCTTTCTTATGAAGGGGATGAATCAGAGCTGAAGTCTAATCAGGTGGTAATTTCTCTGTTTCCCTGATGTTCTGTATGATCTTGGTGAGCTTGCCCACAGCGTTGCTTCCAGCAAATTTCCAGAGTTCAGCAACAACGTAGTCCTCACCAGCTGCTTTATTATTCTTAAGAAGTTGAATGATTTCACAAAATTCTTTCTGTGAAGGAGGCAGTGAGTCCGGGTTTGGCGTGGTTTGTTTGTAATCAAAATCTTCACTGGGTGGATCACAATTAAGTAAGTTCTTAAAATACTGGGCTAAGGGGCGGCAGTTGTGCTTGTCGTTAAAAGCCAGGTTGCCCTGTGAGTCTCTGATGTGAAGACTTGGTGGAGTGTATTTTCCAAGTGTCTCCTTGAAAGTTTTGTAGAAGTCCCTGGATTTACCTCTAACGAACCTCTCTTCGATTTGGAGTAGTTGGTTGTGTGTGAAAGCCCGTTTAGCTCCTCGGATTATCTTGGTGGTACGTTTCCTTTGTTCTAGGAAGTTCTCCCAATTGCCCTTGGACATTTTAGAGTTCCATTTCATCCAGGCTGCATGTGTTTGAGCTATTGTGTTGTCACAGTCTTCAGTCTACCAGGATGTTTCCTTCTTCTAGTAAGAGGGGCAAGCTCACTGGCCATCTTGATAAGAGCTTCTTTCAGTTGCTCTCAGCTGTTAAGATCTGCATTGTGCAGTTTTCGACTTACTTGTTGATTACTTCTAAGTCGCTCTATACGGAATCTGACCCTCTTGGATGTTTTGTGTTATCTAGTGTTTCTAGGCTGAAGTCTCAATTTGATCTTTAAGAGGTAGTGGTCTGAGTCCAGACTGGCACTTTTTAATAGACCTACCTTAACGTTTTGTATTTCCTTTTGGAATTTTCTTGAGATGGCTACATGATCTGTCTGGAATTCACCCAGGTTGGTATTAGGGGAGATCCAAGTCTACTGCTTTTTGTCCACCTTTCTAATAATAATAATAATAATAATAATAATAATAATAATAATAATAATAATAATAATAATGGCATTGGCTTTACGTCCCACTAACTTCTTTTAAGGTTTTCGAAGACCCTGAGGTGCCGGAATTTTGTCCCGCGGGAGTTCTTTTACGTGCCGGCAAATCTACCAACACGGGGATGACGTATTTGAGCACCTTAATATACCTCCGAACTGAGCCAGGATCGAACCCGCCAACTTGAGCTCAGAAAGCCAGCGCCTTAACCGTCTGAGCCACTCAGTCCGGCTATTATTATTATTATTATTATTATTATTATTATTATTATTATTATTATTATTATTATTATTCCTGTCCGGCTCCTTGGCTGAATGATGAGCGTAGAGGCCTTCGGTTTAGAGAGCCCTGGGGATGGGGATTTTTAATCGCGTATGGTTAATTCCGTTGACTCGGGAACTGGGTGCTTGTCCCAGTACTCTCCTCTTCATACACATACAGAAACACGTAATAGTGAATATATCCCTGCACAAGGTTGGCGTCATGAAGGGCACCCAGCCGTAAAACAGGGCCAAGTAAATGAATGAATGAATGAATGAATGAATGAATGAATGAATGAATGAATGAATGAATGAATGAATGAATTTGTGCGCGCGCGCGCGCGCGCGCGCGTGTGTGTGTGTGTGCGCGCCAGTTCAAAACCGGGACCCCACTAGTGAGTGGACCGAGCTCGATAGCTGCAGTCGCTTAAGTGCGGCCAGTATCCAGTAATCGGGAGATAGTAGGTTCCAACCCCACTTTCGGCAGCCCTGAAGATGATTTTCCGTGGTTTCCCATTTTCACACCAGGCAAATGCTGGGGCTGTACCTTAATAAGTCCACGGCCGCTTCCTTCCCATTCCTAGGCCTTTCCTATCCCATCGTCGCCATAAGACCTATGAGTGTCGGTGCGACGTAAAGAAAAAAAAAACTAGTGAGTGGGAGAAGCGGCAGAAAAAGAATTATTCCTGATCTTTCCCAAATAAATGGGGATCGCCACTATATGTGATTTGGTCATGTTTTATGGGCGGATGCCCTTTCTGACGATATCCCTATTTGGAGGTATGTATGCATTTACTAAGGCGTATCTCTTTGTTGGTCGGTAGTGTAATGCTTTGTCTCTAACTGAAAGTGTGTATTAAGAAAAACACAAAAATCGAATCTCCGAGCCAGAGGAATTAATCTGACGCGACTGAAATCCCCGGCCCAGTCGGGAATCGAACTCGGGACATTCTGAACCGAAAACCGCTACGCTGACCATTCAGAATGGAGCCAGATTATTATTATTATTATTATTATTATTATTATTATTATTATTATTATTATTATTATTATTATTATTATGTCCGGCTCCATGGCAAAATGGTTAGCGTGCTGGCCTTTGGTCAAGGGGTCCCGGATTCGATTCCCGGCAGGGTCGGGAATTTTAACCATAATTGGTTAATTCCTCTGGCACGGGGACTGGGTGTATGTGCCGTCTTCATCATCATTTCATCCTCATCACGATGCGCAGGTCGCCTACGGGAGTCAAACCAAAAGACCTGCACCAGGCCTCTCCGGAGGCCATACGACATTATTATTATTATTATTATTATTATTATTATTATTATTATTATTTTCTAACATCTGCCTTTGGTATAGCCCTTCTAAGGTCACGCTACTTGGCTCCCAGATTGGACTAAGCTTTGCATGAAGTTGACATCGCCACACAAAAGTACGTCGAAAATTTCTTACAGCTGTTAAACATTGTTCCTGGCAATAAACCCTCATTTTTTTAATTAATTTAATTTAGAGTCACTTTAACCCTAAGGTCTTACCGTGACTGCTAACTGTAGAATTTACATCAAATTACAGTAGAGTGAAAAATGAAAGGAATATAAAATATTTTTGTATTTTAAACTGAACAGTTAAATTTTTGAATACAGATCAGTGTCTTTGAAAAACTTGATAATTTGTTTGCACAGTGAAGGAGATGAGTGTGTCCCCTTAATATCCTTAGGTATACCGTGGTACTGGCGCCATTTGTCATACAGTGAACAGTCTGTTATGATGTGCTTAACAGTCAGCACACTATTGCATGTACAGATGGGAGGCAGTTTCTTCTCAAGGAGGTAGCTGTGACTTATCTTGGAGTTGCCGATTCGTATTCTAGATATTAGGACTTGATCTTGGCTGTGAAGATTGTGAAGATAGTGTTGTACTGTAGATTCCGTTGTTACTTCGTGGAGTTTGCTGTTTGAAGTTTGAAGCCATTTGATCTTCCACTGTTGGTATATTTTTGTTTTAGCATAGGCAATAATGTCAGTGTGAGGGGTAGCTATTGTTAGATCGCCTAGCGGGAGGTAAGTAACGTCTTTAGCTGCTTGATCAGCAGATTCATTGCCTTGAATATCTCTATGAGAGGGTATCCACACGAGGATGATTTGTTTGCCTTCTTTCATGATGTTGTTAAACAATAGTTGTATTTCTTGTACAAGGATGTGTTTCAATGATGGACTTTCTATTGCATTTAATGCACTTTTTGAATCAGAAAAAATGATGAAGGAGTTATTGCAGGTGCTGGTTTTTAAAATATGCAGCATAGCCTGGTTCATTGCGTACAGCTCATTAGAGAAGACTGTATAGTAGTCAGGCAATCGGTATAGCATGGTACGTTCAGGATATATAATCCCACATCCATTTCTTTCCTCACGTTTTGATCTATCAGTAAACATTGCAGTGCGCCTTGGGTATTTATTAGAAATTTCAAGAAATAATTGATGGTAGTGAGATCTGTCAATTTCATCTTTGACACTGTAATTTATTTCAAAGTTAATTGTTGGAAGGGTAATAGTCCATGGTGGGACATTAAGAGAGTTGTCTGCGAGAAGTATTGGAGGGATATTTAAATTTAATTCATGTGTAAGAGAGGGCCAAGAGCCCTAACTTCACCACTTAATAAAGACACAAATAAACAAATAAATAAATAAATAAATAAATAAATAAATAAATAAATATTCTGACATTGAAGGGCTGTGGTTGTGATCCTGATTTAATGTGTGTACCATGGTGCTTGTTAGGAAAAGCATACAACTTAATTCTTGATTCACTCATAGTTGCTACCTTGAGCGCGTAAGTCAAATTTAGTTGTCTACGTCTAATTGCGAGTGGTGGTTCATTTGCTTCTATTTGAATGCTGGCTACTGGACTGGTACGGAAGGCTCCTAGAACAATGCGAAGAGCTGTGGACTGGATGGAATCAAGGATTTTGCGTGAAGACATTCTTGCGGAATTGTATACAATACTGCCATAGTCTAATTTAGCCCTAATAATGGCATTGTACGTGTTCATTAGCACTTGGTAGTTTGCCCCCCAGTTCTTTGCGACCAGGATATTCATTATGTTCAGCCATCGTAAGCAGTCATCTTTAAGGTTTTTCAGGTGAGGTATCCAACTTAACGTAGTGTCGAATAAAACTCCTAAGATATCCATAGTTGTTACTGTTTCAATTTTGTGATTGTCCATGTACAGCTCAGGGTCTTGTACAGTATGTTTACATTTGGAGAAGAGTATGCATTTGATTTTAGTTTTGGAAAATTTGAACCCATTTAGCCCATTTTTGGGTATTATCAATTGATTCTTGAAGTAGCTGTTGAGTAGTTAGTTTATTTCTTCCTGCACTTAGTATGGTCAAATCATCGGCAAAAAGACAAGCCTTTACTGGTAGGTGAATGTTGGAGACAATGCCATTTATTGCAACGAGGAATAATGTGACACTTATGACTGATCCTTGGGGAACTCCATTGTCAATGGTTACTTCATGTGAAAGAGTTCCATTTGTCCTGAGTTGAATTCGGCGATCTTTAAGAAAATTATAAATGAAGTGAAGCATGTTTCCTGAAATATTATGTTTCATCAATGTTTCAATTAGATAGTCTTTCCACACCATGTCATATGCTTTCTCAATGTCTAAACTAACAGCTATGAGGTGCTGATTATTCAGGAAAGCTTCTCGGATTTCTGATTCTAAACATATCAGAGTATCTGTTGTTGAACGTGCTTTACGAAAACCATTTTGTGCTTCACTAAAAAAGTTTATATGTTCCAAAAGCCAGCGTAATCTCTTGTTAACAATTTTCTCCCTTAGCTTACACATTGTATTTGTCAAGGCGATGGGACGATAATTATCTGGGATCAAAATGTCCTTTCCTGGTTTGAGTATAGGCACTACAATAACACAACGCCATTGATCTGGAAATAGTTTGGAACTCCATATATAGTTGAACATAGCAAGTAGATAATTGAGCGCACTAGGTGGAAGCTGTTTTAAAAATTCATATGGACTGGTGTCTGGGCCAGAACTAGATCTGCCGCATTTGTTGAGTTCTGTAACAATTTCTTGTAACTGTAAAGTATCATTATAAGCATAGTTCAGTGTAGGTATAGTTTCACTTAAGTCTTCTTCTTCTTCTTCTTCTTCTTCCGAATTTGGCCAACTGTGGATCGCATAGAACTTAAGGCTTGTTGGCCTTTCCTCTCTTCTCTTCCCAGAACCTTTTCATTCTCTCGCTTCGTATTTTTCTCTCCTCCTCAGAGATTATCCGGTTGGGCTTCTTTTTAGGTGGTTTGTCCTCAAAAAATTTGATTTTGTTGATTATGTTTCTAAACTCTTTCCTTTTATTGATCACCTCTAGTGTAATTCCTACTTCTTCTGCATCTCTTTTGACCTCTTCTACCCACTTAGTGGTGGCCTTCAATCCTACAATGTACTTAAAGATCTTTTTGGTCAGTCTGCTTTCATCCATTCTTACTAGATGTCCGTAGAAGTTCAACCTTCGCTTCCTCACTGTGTCTGAGATCTTTTCCGTATGTTTATAAAAATCCTTGTTTTTCCTTTTTTCCAGGTTCCATCAGTAGTTTTCTGGGGTCCCAGAATCTTCCTTAGGATCTTCCTTTCTTTCTTTTCCAGTTCTTGTAGCTCCGCTTTTTTATTCAAAATAAGACACTCTGAGGCATACAATCCTTCTGGTTTGATTACTGAATGATAGTGTCGGATTTTGGCTATGTAGGATATTGCCCGTTTGTTGTACATACTCTGGGTTAGTTTGTAGGCAATTCTAATTTTCTGATTCTTCCTTTGATAGCCTCTTTGTCTAGCCCATTGGGTTGGATCAATTCTCCCAGGTATCTGAACTTCTCTGCCCTTCTAATCTTCCCATACTTTATCTCCATGTACTTCTCATTTCGGTGCCTATACTCCATATACTCCGTCTTTCCGTAAGAAACTTTAAGACCTGCTTTTCCGGCGATTTCGTGCAGTTTCTCTATCATCTTTATAGCGTCTTCTCGATTTTTAGCTAAGACGGCGAGGTCATCGGCAAAAGCTAGACATTTAATTTCCAAGTTCTGGCCTTCTCTTCCAAGGTGTATTCCTCTTATCCCTTCCGATTTCAGAGCTTCTTCCCAAGTTTTTATTATTTTCTCCAAAACTAGGTTGAAGAGGATCGGGGACAGTCCATCTCCTTGTCTGACCCCTGTCTTGATTTCGAACGGGTCAGATATATCTCCTAGGAACTTGACTTTCGAGATGGTATCCGTCAGGGTTTGTTTAATGAGTTCTCTAGTTTTCTTGTCAATTCCAAACTCCTCTAGGACTTTAAATAAGGTTTGTCTGTCTATTGAGTCATATGCTTTTGTGAAATCGATAAAGATGACTACGGTGTTCTGACTCCTTATTGCTCTTGTTCGCAGTATACTTTTGAGGTTGAAAATTTGTTCTGCGCACGACCTTCCTTTTCGGAAACCAGCTTGGTATTCTCCAATGAGGTGGTCAGTCTGTTCCTGAACTCTGTTTAGTAGAACATTAGAGAATATCTTATAAGCAATTGACAGTAAAGAGATCCCTCTGTAGTTGTTCGGGTCTGTTCGGTTACCTTTCTTGTGAAGCGGATGTATAAGTGCACATTTCCAGTCTGCAGGGATCTTCCCAGTTTTCCATATATCTTCTATACAGCGATGAATTGCTTCCGCTGTGATTTCTTCTCCAATCTTCCACATTTCTGCCACTACGCCATCTTCACCTGGCGCTTTGTTATCCTTAAGCTCTTTGATTACCTGTTTGATTTCGTCTAGATTTGGAGGTTTAGAATCTGGGTTCTCATGGATTGGTTGCTGGGTCTCTAGTCTGTCCAGAGGTTCTTCACAGTTTAGCAGCTCTTTGAAATAGTCTGCTAGGAGTTGGCAGTTTTCTTTGTTATTGGTAGCAATGCTGCCGTCTGTTCGCTGGAAGCAGAGACTTGGTGGTTGATAACCTTGTAGTTCCTCTTTGAATATTCTGTAAAAATTTCTGGTGTTGTTCTTTCTAAATTCTTCTTCTGCCTTTTCCACCCTATCTCTGTCATATTTTCTCTTTTCACCTCGTATGATTTTGGCTGATTCCTTCCTTTGATTCCTGAACTCTTCCCACTTTTCCTCTGTCTCGTTGGAATTCCACCTCTTCCAGGATTTTAATCTTTTTTCAAGTGCTTCATCACATTTTTCAGTCCACCACTTGTGCTTACGTTTTCGTGGAGGGTTCTCCAAACCTTCAGATGCTTTGATCAAGGATACTTTCATTTCTTCCCAGTTATTCATGTCCAGGTTTGACAGATTCTTGATGTACTTTTCTTTGTTCTGCTTTAGTATTTCTGTATTGATTCTGGGTTTCTTGTTAGCTTTTGGATTGATTCTGTTCGGTAGGAATCTTGTTTTGATTTCCGAGAGGTAATGGTCTGAATCAATGTTGGCACATTTTCTTACTTTTACATTAAGAATTTTTTTCGATTTCTGGCTGTTATTGCCACATGGTCTATCTGAAATTCCCCCAGCATTGCATTAGGGGAAACCCATGTTTTCTTCTTCTTTGGGAGTGCTTTGAAGTATGTGGACATTAATTTGAGGCTGAATTGTCTACAGAAGGCAATGAGTCTTTCACCATTCCTATTTGTTCGTTTATGTGCCGGGTAGTCTCCTACAATTTTTCTGTACTTTTTTTCCCTGCCCACCTGAGCATTGAAGTCACCAAGCAAGATCTTGGTGTGATGTGGAGGGATTTTTGAAGTTGCATCTTCGAGCATTTCCCAGAAATCTTCCACCTTTTCTGGGTTTTTCTTATTATCTTCATTTATTGGTGCGTGCGCATTGATAATCGTATACACCTTATTTCCCGACTTGAAAGAGAGGAGCGAGATCCTCTCTGATAGTGAAGCGAAATCAATTACGGATTCAATTATGTTCTTTTTGACTACAAAGGCTGTTCCAAGAATCGTTACGTTGGATTTGTTCTTTATAGCAGGTTTTCCTTTGTAGATTCTGTAACTTTCTGAATCCATTGGGTTTTCATCAAGGTATTTGGTTTCTTGTAATGCCATTATGCAAAAGTTCCGTTCTTCCATAACTTTGATTAGCTGCTTCAGTTTTCCCGTTTTTCGGAGGGTATTGATATTCAACGTTCCAAGCAGGTGTTTTTGCTTGGGTCGTACCTTCTGTGATGAGGTTCTGGGAAGCTCCGACTCTTCCCCACATGATGTTTCAGGCTCTCCAGAATCCGACGGCCTGATTGCATCGCTCATGGGGATGGAGGATTTCCGTTTCCGGCTGCCCCCTGGAGTAATCTTTACCGAAAGTGTTTCCATCATGCCTTAAGTTGAAAATAATTGAGAGGATGGGTACAGCCCATACCTCAGTGTTAAAACTGAAGTTGTAAGCCCCAGAGTTTATTTTAGGCCGCCCCTAACCTGGAGAACAGACGCCTTTTGCAGCCGCCCCTAACCTGGAGAACAGACGCTGTGTGTGTTTCAAAGATAGTTCTTCCACCTTTTTCGCCGTTGGGAATTATATTCCTCATCCGCCGTTGAAGCTGTTGACCTTCTTCTGGATTTATATTGTACTCGTTTTAATCCCCTGAGTACAGGGTTGCCCCTTCTGCCCTCTCCGCCATACCGAAGTCCACCTTCTCTGCCGCAGACGCCATTGAGGTCTTCACCCATAATCCTGGGTTGGGCCCTCCATATTTATGACCCCTGGAGAGAGGGTGTCCCAGTATTATCAACCCCCAGGAATTGGGCTGCCTGTTGGTCCGCGGGTTCCTTTCCATGGTATTTGAACCAGCCCACATTTCTGTGAGCCCCCTATCCGCCACCTGGGGACGCGCCCTCTAGGGTCACTTAAATCTATTGGATCTCGAGTTGTTTTCATGTGAAGAGATTCAGGTTCATAATTGTTATTGCTAGAGATGTTTGAAAATGATTTAGCCAGTTGATTAGCTATTTGTTGAGATTCATTTACAATTGACCCAGTGACTGGATCTCTTAGAGAAGTAATACAGAATTTGTTGTATTTACCACTTATTCTTTGGATTTTATTCCACATAACATTTTGTGAAGTTTGGGAGGTAAAGGAGGAGACGAATGTTAACCAGGATGTTTTCTTACTTTATTTTATTTTATTTCGTGCTATTGCTCGATATTTCTGAAAATTGATTTTATTTTCAGGCGTGAGATTTCTTTTGTACAGGTAGTAAGCACGGTTTTATTTTTGATAGCCTCTTTACAGGTGTCATTCCACCAGGGAACCGTTTTCTTGAAGGGCATATGAGTTTTTTTCGTGATACTCTGGTCAGCAGATTTAATTATTACTTCAGTGTTGAAGTCTTGAACAGTATCAGTGATGTGCTTAGAAGGAAATTTATTTGTTGGAGTTAGATAATTTAAATAGTGATTTACAGTCCTTCTAAATGATTGCCAATTTGCCTTATTTAAATTCCATTTACAGTATTGGGGTTTTGATGTGTTGTCTGGAGAACTTTGATCATCGTTAATTATGATGGGGAAGTGGTCAGTTCCTTGTAGAGTTGAATAAATGGACCAGTTAAATAGTGCAGCTATGTCTGGCGTACATATAGTTAAATCTCTACTACTGTATGTTCCGTGTGCTATATCAAAACGGGTTGGAGCAGTTGAGTTCAATAATACTAGAGTAAATTCATCTAGTATCTTCTGTATTTCTTTCCCCCTTGCCTCAGTATTGCGACTACCCCATAGACTGTTGTGGCTATTAAAATCATCCATCAAAATGAAGGGTTTGGGGAGTTGGTGTATTAGGTTTCTTAAATCATCAACGTGAGATGTACTATTCGTAGGAAAATAAACATTACGTACGCATATAGCTTGTGGTAGGTATAATAAAACTACGACTAATTCTAAATCAGTAGTTAAAGGAACCTCTTGATGGTGTAAATTATTTTTAACATAAGTAGCTAAGCCTCCACTTGCATGATTTGGATTAATTCGGTTTTTATAATGTACGTTGAACTGTCTTAAATGGGAAACAAAGTTGTCTCTAAAGTTAGTTTCTTGTAGACAGACAACTGAGGGCTGATGTTTATTTAGTAGAAGTTGTAAATACTCTCGCTGTGATCGAAAACTGTTGAGGTTCCATTGAAGTAATGTTATAGTCATAAGAATGACAAACAGATGTAGAGGGAATTTTATCATCATTATGTGAGGGAAGTAGAGTCATCGCTGGAGTAATCTGGAACTAAACTGTTAATTGCTTCACCTCGGTTTTCACTGCTAGCCCTAAGCAGTTTCTTGACTATTCGAGTACTCCTGTTCTTAATGGATTTTTCAGTGTAGTATGGATATAGTTTTTGAAGGGCTTGGGCTAAACCCTCCAGATCTTGGGTGTAATTGGAAGCTATTGTTGCTATGTCATTAACTCCAATACTGTTTTCAAAAAAGGATTGGAGTTGTAGGTAACTGAGGGGAAAGTACTGAGGGTTGGCTTCTAGAACTTGCTTAATTGGCTTAAGCATATCACCAATAGTTGTGCTTTCCTTTTCTGTCTTTGGTTTCTTGTAAGTGTGTTTTGTCTTATGTTTCCCTGCCTGTTCACTTATCTTAGGTTCAGTTGTTAAGAGAGGTTTCTTAAAATCAAGATCTTTTCTGCCTGTAGTTTCACTGCTAGATAGTGATATTGGCCTCTTTGATCCAGCAAGATGAATACGTGGGGGGTTTTGAGGACATTCCAAAGGAGGGGTTATAGTCGTTTCGACGGAGGGTAAATGCCCACAGTTTTGATTTTGAGAACACTGAATAGATGTAGATGAAGCAGTTGTCTGAAGAGTAGTCTGCGAGGGAGTACATGCAATATTTTCTTGACAGTTTGTTTTAATTTTTTGCGTATTCTCTACTAGTTGGGGAAATTCCGTTAGATTGATCTTGTCACGAGAATGACTGTTTTGATTTAATGAGGAGGCTTCATTTATTATTTCGTCATTATCAGGACAGTTTCTAGCTAAGTGCCCCTCAGTTTTACAAAGAAAGCAGGTGGGTGTGTCAGCGGATAAATAAATCCAGTAATTGGTACCCTCATATTCGATTTGGAGTGAGTCTGGAAGTTTGTTAAAGTCTTCATTTTGAACATAAATTGTCTCCGAAAACTGAGAATGTGAGAAAATCCTCGGATTGTTAAACCTGCTCTAATAGGTGATAACCTTGGACATTGGTTTAATGCCGAGTTTGAGAAATTCTTCTTCAATAACAATATCAGGAATCACAGGACAAACATTAGATAGAATAACTCGTTTGGTTTTTTGTTAGGAGAGGTCTTATTTCCAAGGAAACATTATTTATGAGAATCTTGGGATGTTTTGAAATTAATTCTTCAACACACTTTAGGCTTGAGAGGAAGATACATATTCTTCCATTAGATATCCGTGAGACAAATCGGATGTTACTAGGGCTAGTCACTTTTCCAATTGCTAGAATATAATCTCGTATACTAATACCATCACAAGATTCAATAACAATGCCTTGATCTTTGGTAGGGTAGGATTACATTGCTGCAGAGTAACTTAACCTTGGATTGTTAGGAGATTGGTTAAGTGTGTTAGGAACAGTAATAGAGGTTGTCATGAGGTTACCTGGTTCACCGGTACGGGTGGGAATTATGCTTTCTTTATCCTGTCGATTCATGAGGTTACTTGAGACTTGCTGATTTTCATTATTTAGATTCAGTGGGTTAGAAAAATCTTGCCGACCTTCATCAACAGAGGCGGCCATTATCGGTTAGCTAACAGGATGAGGTTATAGGTATGAGATTGATCCTTTAATGAACACTAATCTCCAAAATGCAGATTTAAAACCACAGTCACTACAAAAGTACTTAGCAGCTTCACTCTGGGTGCTTCAGACGGTAAATTTTAGCTTAGAATTACCTATTATTCAATAGTTCCAAGCGACAATATTACACGCGAACATCATGTAAGTCACTGTGTTTTTGTTGCTTGCTGAAATTCCATCGGTGACGGAACTTGGGGTCAAGGCTGACTGAGTAAACGAGCAGATATTACCGGTTGGCACGGAATATGCTGGACTTCCCCAGCGGATGGTGAACAAGTCATTCCTTCATATAAAGAGGAAGTACTCGAACAAACTTATCATAGAAATACCTTCAAATAAGGAGGGAGTAATTTATGCAGATTTTACTGTGACGTTTGATTGCCTTTCAAGCACATTACATCACTAGCAGTTATCTCACAGTCTCCTCGCCAATTTACAGTGTTGTAATGAATGCCACGGTGAAGGTGATAATGAACATTATTCTCTTCAAATTTCGAATTGCCAGAAACTAAAGAAAAAGTTAATTCTGCAATATTATCTTTTGATGACATACACATCTTATTTTCTCCTTTTCTTTCCCTTGACAGAAGGGACAATCTTATTCATGAATCAATTGCCAACTGATGTTCCACGATACATTATATTATTATTATTATTATTATTATTATTATTATTATTATTATTATTATTATTATTATTGCCATATATCAGAAAATTAGCATTCCCAAGTCTAAATTTATGTCACCGGGCGAGTTGGCCGTGCGGTTAGACGCGCGCGGCTGTGAGCTTGCATCCGGGAGATAGTGGGTTCGAATCTCCCTGTCGGCAGTCCTGACGATGGTTTTCCGTGGTTTCCCATTTTCACACCAGATAAATGCTGGGGCTGTACCTTAATTAAGGCCACGGCCGCGTCCTTCCAACTCCTAGACCTTTCCTATCCCATCGTCGCCATAAGACCTATCTGTGTCCACGCGACGTAAAGCCACTCGCAAATATATATGTCAGTTGGGAAGAAACCTAAGAATATTGAACGTCTAGTAGAAAATACAAAACTGGAATAGGTCGATCGCTTCAAGTACCTGGTAATTAGAATGTTTTCTCCCATATGGTAGTATAGTAGGAAATATATCGCAGTTCATATTGCGCACATTACACTTTGTTACCGGTCCCCACCGTCAAAATTGCGCACAACTGGAACGTAACTACTAGTGAAAGGGTTTTAAAGCGCTGCACCCTTCCAAAAATATAGCTATTTTCACACAGATAGGTCAATAGGTCGTTTCCGGGTCTGCCACGAAATTTTTGAAAAGTGGTACGAAGACTGGAACGGAGTCCACTCAGCCTCGGGAGGTTAACTGAATAGAAGCAAAGGAAAGCAATCACCGTACAGGCCTTGAAGGCCATAGGAGTGGAAGGTAAAGGCTTCCACTTCCTAACCTCGGCACTTGATGGGGTAGAGTGGTTAGCTCTACGCCCGGTCGCCTTTGCCCCTCAGGAATTAACGTGGGTGTAGGCTGAGTGAACCTCAGGGCCATACGCACCTCCGGAAGTGGAAATCTCGTTTCTTAAATTTTACGACTTCCTGACGGGGATTCGAACCCACGTCCTTCCGGGTTAACCGAGCACGCCTTTACCGTCTCGGCCAGGCAGCCTCTCAACTGAATAGAGAGGGTTCAATTCCCACCTCAGCCATCTTCGAATTGATTTTCCACTTCTCTTTTTTTAAAGAATGAAACCATATTTTCCAGTGTCGACTTAGTTAAATGTAACAAAAACTTTTCAGTCTGTCAAACACATCTATATATATATAAAGTAGCTTGTCCTGACTGACTGACTGACTGACTGACTGATTCATCATCGCCGAGCCAAAACTACTGGACATAAAGAAATGAAATTTTGGAGATATATTCATATTAAGATGTAGGTGCTCGCTAAGAGAGGATTTTTGGATATTCCGTCGCTAAGGGGGTGAAAAGGGGCGTGAAATTTTAAAATGAGTGTGTCTATATCTCAAAACTTTAAAAGTTTACAGATGTAAAAATTGGTATTTAGAATCTTCTTTTAAAATAAGGAAACACGTATTTTTTTGTTTTCTGAAAACCCCAATAGGAGGGGTGAAAAAGGGTGAAAATGGGGAAAAATGGGTTGAATGCCTTTAATCAGGATACCGGTACCTATATCTCAGAAACTGAAGATATTACAGACATGAAAATTGGTACTTTTGATCTCTTTTAAAAATAAAGACACACGTATTTTTTTGTTTGGGGGAAATCCAATTAATGGGAGGGTGAAAAGGGGGTGAATTTTTAAAATGGGTGCATCTATATCTCAAAACTCTTAAAGTTTACAGATGTAAAAATTGGTACTTAGAATCTTCATTAAAAACAAAGAAACACGTATTTTTTTGTTTTCGGAAAATCCCAATAGGAGGGGTGAAAAGGGGTGAAAACGTGGTTGAATGACTTTCATGAGGATACTTATATCTCAGAAACTGAAGATATTATAGACCTGAAAATTGGTGTTTAGGATCTCCTTTAAAAATAAAGAAATACATATTTTTTGTTTTTGGAAAATCCAATTAATGGGGGGTGTGAAAAGGGGGCGAATTTTTAAAATGAGTCTATCTATATCTCAAAACTTTTAAAGTTTAAAGATGTAAAAATTGGCATTTAGAATCTCCTTTAAAAATAAAGAAACACGTATTTTTTTTTGTTTTCGGAAAATCCCAATTGGAAGGGTGGAAAAGGGTGAAAAAGCGGTTGAATGCCTTTAATGAGGCTACTTATATTTCAGAACCTGAAGATATTACAGACCTGAAAATTGGTATTTGGGATTTACTTTAAAAATAAAGAAACAGGGGCGTGCCATTCCAGCTGATGAGTCCAAATGGCACGTCTGGACGAAACTCTGCATTATGCCCCACGGCCTAACCACCCAAAAGCTGGTTCTATTGCTGTGATTATAAGGTATTTTTTTATTTTGGAAAATCCAAATAATGGAGGGTGAAAAGGGGGGTGAATTTTTAAAATGAGTGTGTCTACATCTTAAAACTTTAAAAGTTTACAGATGTAAAAAATGGTATTTAGAATCTTTAAAAATACAAGAACACGTATTTTTTGCTTTCTTTAAATCCCAATAGGAGGGGTGTAAATGGGTGAATAATGGGATGAATGCCTTTAATGAGGATACATATATATCAGAAACTGAAAATATTACGGAACTGAAAATTTGTATATGGGAGCTCCTTTAAAAATAAGGAAACACGTATTTTTTTGTTTTTGGAAAATCCAATTAATGGGGGTTAAACAGGAGTGACAAACTGGGGTGAATTTTTTGAAAGACTATATCTACAGAATATCTGAGAAACGTAAAATGTTATAGACGTAAAAAGTGGGTATTTGGAATCTCCTGTAAATGTAAAGAAAGATAGGTGATTTGTTTTCGGAAACTCCACGTAAGGGGAAATAAAAAGGGGTGAAATTTTAAAAAGCGAATTTCTACAGTATATCTCAAAAACTGAACATGTTACAGAAGTGAAAAATGCTATTTTTATCTCTATTAAAAATAAAGAAACGTGTATTTTTAGCTTTCGGAAATACCACTTGGGTGGAAGGGGGGGGGGGGTAAAAGTGACTGAAAATGGTGTTGAATTCTTTTAATTAGGCTACTGATATCTCAAAAATGAAGATATTACAGACATGAAATTAGACATTTGGAATCTGCTTTAAAAGTAAAGAAACACGTATTCTCGGAAAATCCAATGAAAAGGGGGGGGTGGTGGTGAAAGAATTGAAAAATTAATTGAATTAATTGTATGAGAATACATACATCTAATAGAAACTTAAGTTGTTACGGACGTGAAAATTGGTATTTGAATCTCCTTAAACAAAGAAAAACGCGTTTGGGGGGCGGGAGTGAAAAGGAGTTGAATTCCTTTCATGAAGAGACATAAATCAAAAACTGAAGAAGTTAGAGTCGTGATAATTACTATTTAGAAGAACCTTTACTATTAAGGAAACAAGTATATTTTGCCGGAAAATTCACTTACGGGGTGTGGGGGGAAGGGGAGTGTGAAAGGAAGTGAAAATAAAGTGAATTATTTTTATGGGGATACTTATATCTCAAAACTGAATGTAACAGATGTGAACATTGGTGTTTGGAATATCCTTTAAACATAAAGAAACACGTCTTCTATTTTTTTTGGGGGGGGGAGGTGTAAATAAACTTAACGGCAGTGGGGTGTAAAAGGAGGTGAGATCAATTGATTTTACAGTTCATAATGTACTTAAGGAGCCTCCGTTGCTCAGGCGGCAGCGCGCCGGCCTCTCGCAGCTGGGTTCCGTGGTTCAAATCCCGGTCACTCCATGTGACATTCGTGCTGGACAAAACGGAGGCGGGACAGGTTTTTCTCCGGATACTTCGATTTTCTCTGTCACCATTCATTCCAGAAACACTGTCCAATATTTCATTTCATTTGTCATTCAACGATCATTGCCCCAAAGGTGAGCTTCGGCAGCCGGCACAATTCCTATTGTCGCTGCTAGATGGGGCTTTATTCATTCCATTCCTGACCCTGTCGAATGACTGGAAACAGGCTATATAGTTTCGATGTACTTATTCTGATCATAAACCGATCATTTTTAATCTTTCCTGGGCTGGTTTTCAACAGCCATCTTTTCCTTCGGAGAACGTTCTTAGATTACAGTAGATCCTCCTGGCATGTAAATAAAAATTTAAACACATTTGAAATAAACGATAGGAATGAGATGGACCGTCAAATTGTTCACCTCTATAATAAGGTCAACAATGCACGGAAGTATGTCATTGGTATCGCCAGAAATCCCGCGCGACGATGGTGCTGGTCACGTTGTAACTATGACACTGGCAGCAGATGTAATTTACCGCCAAGTAGCGATCTTGCATCTTGCTGTGGGGTTCAGAACATCTTTTAATAATAATAATAATAATAATAATAATAATAATAATAATAATAATAATGTTCTGGACCGTTGTCAAATGTGCGGACCCCCCTGGAAAATGGTCCTGGACGGGTATCTAAAACAATTAGCATTCAATTATACATTTCAGTATAATACCGTAGCGAAGCACGGGTATCTTGCTAGTACAATATATATTTGGTTATAAACACACCTATAAAAATACACACTATTATACAAAGAATGAATGTTTCGTTCTACAAGGACATCCTCAGATTTTATCAAATCACTTAAAACATGCGCATTTATGTACAGTATTGTTTACGTTGCGTAAACGTGTCAATGATAGAGGATTTAGTGATAACATGATAAATTTACAAGTATTAATCTATCTATCTATCTATATATATATAAAATAACTTGTCCTGACTGACTGATTCATCATCGCCGAGCCAAAACTACTGGACATAAAGAGATGAAATTTTGGGGATATATTCATATTAAGACGTAGGTGCTCGCTAAGAGAGGATTTTGGGATATTCCTTCGCTAAGGGGGTGAAAACGGGGGTGAAATTTTAAAATGAGTTGCTCTATATCTCAAAACTTTAAAAGTTTACAGATGTAAAAATTGGTATTTAGAATCGTCTTTAAAAATAAGGAAACACGTATTTTTTTGTTTTCAGAAAATCCCAATAGGAGGGGTGAAAAAGGGTGAAAATGGGGAAAATGGGTTGAATGCCTTTAATCAGGATACCGGTACCTATATCTCAGAAACTGAAGATATTACAGACCTGAAAATTGGTACGTTTGATCTCTTTTAAAAATAAAGAAACACGTATTTTTTTGTTTTTGGAAAATCCAATTAATGGGAGGGTGAAAAGGGGGTGAATTTTTAAAATGAGTGAATCTATATCTCCAAACTTTTAAAGTTTGCAGCTGTAAAAATTGGTATTTAGAACCTTCCTTAAAAATAAAGGAACACGTATTTTTTTGTTTTCAGAAAATCGCAATAGGAGGGATGAAAAAGGGTGAAAATGTGGGGAAATGGGTTGAATGCCTTTAATCAGGATACCGGTACTTATATCTCAGAAACTGAAGATGTTACAGACCTGAAACTTGGTACTTTTGATCTCTATTAAAAATAAAGAAACACGTATTTTTTTGTTTTTGGAAAATCCAATTAATGGGAGGGTGAAAAGGGGGCGAATTTTTAAAATGAGTGAATTTATATCTCCAAACTTTTAAAGTTTGCAGATGTAAAAATTGATATTTAGAATCTTCATTAAGAATAAAGAAACACGTATTTTTTGGTTTTTTGAAAATCGCAATAGGAATCGTAAAAATGGGTGAAAAAGGGGTTGAATGCCTTTAATGAGGCTACTTATATCTCAGAACCTGAAGATATTACAGACCTGAAAATTGATGTTTGGGATCTCTTTAAAAAATAAAGAATCACGTATTTTTTTGTTTTTCGAAAATCCAATTAATGGGGGGGGGTGAAAAGGGGGTGATTTTTTAAAATGAGTGTATCTATATCTCAAAACTTTTAAAGTGTATGGATGTAAAAATTGGTATTTAGAATCTCCTTTAAAAATAAAGAAACGCGTAATCTTTTGTTCTCGGAAAATCCCAATAGGAAGGGTGTAAAAGGGTGAATAATGGGTTGAATGCCTTTAATGAGGCTTCTTATATTTCAGAACCTGAAGATATTACAGACCTGAAAATTGGTATGTGGTATCTACTTTAAAAGTAAAGAAACACGTATTTTTTCGTTTTTTGAAGATATAAATATTGGGGGTTGAAAGTGGGGGGTGAATTTTTAGAAATGAGTGTGTTTACATCTTAAAACTTAAAAATTTACAGATGTAAAAATTGGTAGTTAGAATCTCCTCTAAAAATAAAGGAACACGTATTTTTTTGTTTCCTGTAAATCCCAATAGGAGGGGTGTAAAAGGGTGAAAAATGGGTTGAATGCCTTTAATGAGGATACTTATATTTCAGAACCTGAAGATATTACAGAACCGAAAATTTGTATATGGGACCTCCTTTAAAAATAAAGAAACACGTATTTTTTAGTTTTTGGAAATCCAATTAATGGCGGTTAAACAGGAGTGACAAATTGGGTGAATTTTTTGAAAGACTATATCTACAGAATATCTTGGAAACGTAAAATGTTACAGACGTAAAAAGTGGGTGTTTGGAATCTCCTGTAAATGTAAAGAAACATAGGTGATTTGTTTTTGGAAATCCACCTAAGGGGAACTCAGAAGTGGTGAAATTTTAAAATGAGAATTTTTACAGTATATCTAAAAAAACTTAACATGTTACAGAAGTGAAAAATGGTATTTTTTATCTCTATTAAACATAACGAATCGTGTATTTTTATTTTTCGGAAATACCACTTGGGTGGTGGGGGGTGGGTAAGAGTGACTGAAAATGGTGTTGAATTCTTTTAATTAGGCTACTGATATCTCAAAAATGAAGATGTTACAGACGTGAAATTCGATATTTGCAATCTGCTTTAAAAGTAAAGAAACACGTATTCTCGGAAAATCCAATGAGGGGGGGGGGGGTGAAAGTATTGAAAATTTAATTGACTTAATTGTATGAGAATGCAAACATCTAATAAAAACTAAAGTTGTTACAGACGTGAAAATTCGTATTTAGATCTCCTTTAAAAACAAAGAAAAACGCGTTTCGGTGGGGAAACCATCTTGGAGGGTGGGAGTGTAAAGGAGTTGAATTCCTTTCATGACGACACATAAATCAAAAGCTGAAGAAGTTAGAGTCGTGATAATTGGTATTTAGAAGATCTTTTACTATTAAAGAAGCAAGTATTTTTTGCGGGAAAATTCACTTACGGGTGGGGGGGAGTAGTGTGAGATGAAGTGAAAAAAATAAATTATTTTTATGGGGATACTTATATCTCAAAACTGACGGCAATAGACGTGAACATTGGTGTTTGGAATCTCCTTTAAACATAAAGAAACAAGCCTTCTTTTAATTTTCTTTTTGGGGGGGGTTTGCCGGTAAATAAACTTAACGGCGGTGGGGTGTAGAAGGAGGTGAACCCATTGATTTTACTGTTCTTAATGTACTTATAAGTATCCTCCTTTGCTAAGGCGGCAGCGCGCGGGCCTCTCTCACAGCTGGGTTCCGTGGTTCAAATCCCGGTCACTCCATGTGACATTCGTGCTGGAAAAAACGGAGGTGGGACAGGTTTTTCTCCGGATACTCCGGTTTTCCCTGTCATCAGCCTTTCCAGCAACACATAATAGTAATAATAATAATAATAATAATAATAATAATAATAATAATAATAATAATGTTCCGGACCGTCGTCAAATGTGCGGATCGCGCTGGAAACGGCTCCTGGACGGGTAATGACTAAGAATGCAGTCCGGCCGCGGGTTCAGTGCCGCCAAAGCACCCAATATGACACCACGCCGGATCTCCTGAAGGATTTTATACATATTAAAATGATTATAGGAAAAGATGGCAAAGATTTACGGAGCCAACTGACCGGGAGGAATACCTGAGCCTAGCCCGGGAAGTACGAAATCGATTGCTGGAAAGGAAGATTGAAAAATGGGAGGAAACGTGCCGTAATCTAATAGAAAACGAGTCAGATCGGGAATTTTGGTGGATTCTCACAGAAAACGAGTCAGATCGCGAATTTCGGCGGATTATATATCTAAAACAATAAGCATTCAATTATAAATTTCAGTACAATACCGTAGCGAAGCACGGGTATCTTGCTAGTATATATATAAAGTAGCTTGTCCTGACTGACTGACTGACTGACTGACTGATTCATCATCGCCGAGCCAAAACTACTGGACATAAAGAAATGAAATTTTGGAGATATATTCATATTAAGATGTAGGTGCTCGCTAAGAGAGGATTTTTGGATATTCCGTCGCTAAGGGGGTGAAAAGGGGCGTGAAATTTTAAAATGAGTGTGTCTATATCTCAAAACTTTAAAAGTTTACAGATGTAAAAATTGGTATTTAGAATCTTCTTTTAAAATAAGGAAACACGTATTTTTTTGTTTTCTGAAAACCCCAATAGGAGGGGTGAAAAAGGGTGAAAATGGGGAAAAATGGGTTGAATGCCTTTAATCAGGATACCGGTACCTATATCTCAGAAACTGAAGATATTACAGACATGAAAATTGGTACTTTTGATCTCTTTTAAAAATAAAGACACACGTATTTTTTTGTTTGGGGGAAATCCAATTAATGGGAGGGTGAAAAGGGGGTGAATTTTTAAAATGGGTGCATCTATATCTCAAAACTCTTAAAGTTTACAGATGTAAAAATTGGTACTTAGAATCTTCATTAAAAACAAAGAAACACGTATTTTTTTGTTTTCGGAAAATCCCAATAGGAGGGGTGAAAAGGGGTGAAAACGTGGTTGAATGACTTTCATGAGGATACTTATATCTCAGAAACTGAAGATATTATAGACCTGAAAATTGGTGTTTAGGATCTCCTTTAAAAATAAAGAAATACATATTTTTTGTTTTTGGAAAATCCAATTAATGGGGGGTGTGAAAAGGGGGCGAATTTTTAAAATGAGTCTATCTATATCTCAAAACTTTTAAAGTTTAAAGATGTAAAAATTGGCATTTAGAATCTCCTTTAAAAATAAAGAAACACGTATTTTTTTTTGTTTTCGGAAAATCCCAATTGGAAGGGTGGAAAAGGGTGAAAAAGCGGTTGAATGCCTTTAATGAGGCTACTTATATTTCAGAACCTGAAGATATTACAGACCTGAAAATTGGTATTTGGGATTTACTTTAAAAATAAAGAAACAGGGGCGTGCCATTCCAGCTGATGAGTCCAAATGGCACGTCTGGACGAAACTCTGCATTATGCCCCACGGCCTAACCACCCAAAAGCTGGTTCTATTGCTGTGATTATAAGATCTGCGGCCGTGAAAGCCTTTTTTGATGTTGTATCTCCAATGGGGGAGCATTTTTTGAACGGAGAAATATTTTCTCCTTTAGCAGGTTAGCAAACTTGATTTGCTAACTCGGCGGGGCCACACAGTTTGGTCTGCCTCTGCTATGCAGAGTCCTGGAGGGGCGTGCCATTCCAGCTGATGAGTCCAAATGGCACGTCTGGACGAAACTCTGCATTATGCCCCACGGCCTAACCACCCAAAAGCTGGTTCTATTGCTGTGATTATAAGGTATTTTTTTATTTTGGAAAATCCAAATAATGGAGGGTGAAAAGGGGGGTGAATTTTTAAAATGAGTGTGTCTACATCTTAAAACTTTAAAAGTTTACAGATGTAAAAAATGGTATTTAGAATCTTTAAAAATACAAGAACACGTATTTTTTGCTTTCTTTAAATCCCAATAGGAGGGGTGTAAATGGGTGAATAATGGGATGAATGCCTTTAATGAGGATACATATATATCAGAAACTGAAAATATTACGGAACTGAAAATTTGTATATGGGAGCTCCTTTAAAAATAAGGAAACACGTATTTTTTTGTTTTTGGAAAATCCAATTAATGGGGGTTAAACAGGAGTGACAAACTGGGGTGAATTTTTTGAAAGACTATATCTACAGAATATCTGAGAAACGTAAAATGTTATAGACGTAAAAAGTGGGTATTTGGAATCTCCTGTAAATGTAAAGAAAGATAGGTGATTTGTTTTCGGAAACTCCACGTAAGGGGAAATAAAAAGGGGTGAAATTTTAAAAAGCGAATTTCTACAGTATATCTCAAAAACTGAACATGTTACAGAAGTGAAAAATGGTATTTTTATCTCTATTAAAAATAAAGAAACGTGTATTTTTAGCTTTCGGAAATACCACTTGGGTGGAAGGGGGGGGGGTAAAAGTGACTGAAAATGGTGTTGAATTCTTTTAATTAGGCTACTGATATCTCAAAAATGAAGATATTACAGACATGAAATTAGACATTTGGAATCTGCTTTAAAAGTAAAGAAACACGTATTCTCGGAAAATCCAATGAAAAGGGGGGGGGGGTGGTGGTGAAAGAATTGAAAAATTAATTGAATTAATTGTATGAGAATACATACATCTAATAGAAACTTAAGTTGTTACGGACGTGAAAATTGGTATTTGAATCTCCTTAAACAAAGAAAAACGCGTTTGGGGGGCGGGAGTGAAAAGGAGTTGAATTCCTTTCATGAAGAGACATAAATCAAAAACTGAAGAAGTTAGAGTCGTGATAATTACTATTTAGAAGAACCTTTACTATTAAGGAAACAAGTATATTTTGCCGGAAAATTCACTTACGGGGTGTGGGGGGAAGGGGAGTGTGAAAGGAAGTGAAAATAAAGTGAATTATTTTTATGGGGATACTTATATCTCAAAACTGAATGTAACAGATGTGAACATTGGTGTTTGGAATATCCTTTAAACATAAAGAAACACGTCTTCTATTTTTTTGGGGGGGGGGGGAGGTGTAAATAAACTTAACGGCAGTGGGGTGTAAAAGGAGGTGAGATCAATTGATTTTACTGTTCATAATGTACTTAAGGAGCCTCCGTTGCTCAGGCGGCAGCGCGCCGGCCTCTCGCAGCTGGGTTCCGTGGTTCAAATCCCGGTCACTCCATGTGACATTCGTGCTGGACAAAACGGAGGCGGGACAGGTTTTTCTCCGGATACTTCGATTTTCTCTGTCACCATTCATTCCAGAAACACTGTCCAATATTTCATTTCATTTGTCATTCAACGATCATTGCCCCAGAGGTGAGCTTCGGCAGCCGGCACAATTCCTATTGTCGCTGCTAGATGGGGCTTTATTCATTCCATTCCTGACCCTGTCGAATGACTGGAAACAGGCTATATAGTTTCGATGTACTTATTCTGATCATAAACCGATCATTTTTAATCTTTCCTGGGCTGGTTTTCAACAGCCATCTTTTCCTTCGGAGAACGTTCTTAGATTACAGTAGATCCTCCTGGCATGTAAATAAAAATTTAAACACATTTGAAATAAACGATAGGAATGAGATGGACCGTCAAATTGTTCACCTCTATAATAAGGTCAACAATGCACGGAAGTATGTCATTGGTATCGCCAGAAATCCCGCGCGACGATGGTGCTGGTCACGTTGTAACTATGACACTGGCAGCAGATGTAATTTACCGCCAAGTAGCGATCTTGCATCTTGCTGTGGGGTTCAGAACATCTTTTAATAATAATAATAATAATAATAATAATAATAATAATAATAATAATAATAATAATAATAATAATAATGTTCTGGACCGTTGTCAAATGTGCGGACCCCCCTGGAAAATGGTCCTGGACGGGTATCTAAAACAATTAGCATTCAATTATACATTTCAGTATAATACCGTAGCGAAGCACGGGTATCTTGCTAGTCTATCTATATATATATAAAATAGCTTGTCCTGACTGACTGATTCATCATCGCCGAGCCAAAACTACTGGACATAATGAAATGAAATTTTGGGCATACATTCATATTAAGATGTAGGTGCTCGCTAAGAGAGGATTTTTGGATATTCCGTTGCTAAGGGGGTGAAAAGGGGGGGTGAAATTTTAAAATGAGTGCACCTATATCTCAAAACTTTAAAAGTTTACAAATGTAAAAATTGGTATTTAGAATCTTCTTTGAAAATAAGGAAACACGTATTTTTTTGTTTTCAGAAAATCCCAATAGGAGGGGTGAAAAAGGGTGAAAATGGGGGAAAATGTGTTCAATGCCCTTAATCAGGATACCGGTAGTTATATCTCAGAAACTGAAGATATTACAGACCTGAAAATTGGTACTTTTGATCTCTTTTAAAAATAAAGAAACACGTATTTTTTTGTTTTTGGAAAATCTAATTAATGGGAGGGTGAAAAGGGGGTGAATTTTTAAAATTAGTGAATCTATATCTCCAAACTTTTAAAGTTTGCAGATGTAAAAATTGGTATTTAAAATCTTCATTAAAAATAAAGAAACACGTATTTTTTTATTTTCGTAAAATCGCAATAGGAGGTATGAAAAGGGGTAAAAAAGGGGTTGAATGCCTTTAATGAGGCTACTTATATCTCAGAAACTGAAGATATTATAGACCTGAAAATTGGTGTTTGGGATCTCCTTTAAAAATAAAGAAACACGTATTTTTTTGTTTCTGCAAAACCCAATTAATGGGGGTAAAAAAGGGGTAATATTTTAAAATGAGTGTATCTATATCTCAAAACTTTTAAAGGTTATAGGTGTAAAAATAGGTATTTAGAATCTCCATTAAAGATAAAGAAACACGTATACTTTGTTTTCGGAAAATCCTAATAGGAAGGGTGGAAAAGGTTGAAAAAGGGGTCGAATGCATTTCATGAGTCTACTTATATTTCAGAACCTGAAGATATTACAGACCTGAAAATTGGTGTTTGGGATCTCCTTTAAAAATAAATAAACACGTATTTTTTGTTTGTGGAAAATACAATTAATGGGGGGGGGGTGAAAAGGGGGAGATTTTTTAAAATGAGTGTATCTATATCTCAAAACTTTTTAAGTTTATAGATGTAAAAATTGGTATTTAGAATCTCCTTTAAAAATAAAGAAACACGTAATCTTTTGTTTTCGGAAAATCCCAATAGGAAGGGTGTAAAAGAGTGCATACTGGGTTGAATGTCTTTCATGAGGATACTTATATTTCAGAACCTGAAGATATTACAGACCTGAAAATTGGTATTTTGGATCTACTTTAAAAGTAAAGAAACAGGTATTTTTTGGTTTTTGGAAAATCCAAATATTGGGGGGTGAAAACGGGGGTGAATTTTTTAAAATGAGTGTGTCTACATCTTAAAACTTTATAATTTACAGATGTAAAAATTGGTGGTTAGAATCTCCTCTAAAAATAAAGGAACACGTATTTTTTGTTTCCAGTAAGTCCTAATAGGAGGGGTGTAAAAGGGTGAAAAATGGGTTGAATGGCTTTAATGAGGATACACATATCTCAGAAACGAAAGATATTACAGAACTGATAATTCGCATATGGGATTTCCTTTAAAAATAAAGAAACACGTATTTTTTAGTTTTTGGAAAAGCCAGTTAATGGCGGTTAAACAGGAGTGACAAATTGAGGTGAATTTTTTGAAAGACTATATCTACAGAATATCTTGGAATCGTAAAATGTTACAGACGTAAAAAGTTGGTGTAAATCTCCTGTAAATGTAAAGAAATATAGGTTATTTGTTTTTGGAAACTCTACTTAAGGGGAACCCAAAAGGGGTGAAATTTTTAAATGAGAATTTTTATGGATATCTAAAAAACTTAACATGTTACAGAAGTGAAAAATGGTATTTTTTATCTCTATTAAACATAAAGAAACGTGTATTTTTAGTTTTCGGAAATACCACTTGGGTGGAGGGCGGGGCGGGGGTAAAAGTGACTGAAATGGTGATGAATTCTTTTAATTAGGCTACTGATATCTCAAAAATGAAGATGTTACAGATGTGAAATTTGATATTTGCAATCTGCTTTAAAAGTAAAGAAACACGTATTCTCGGAAAATCCAATGAAGGGGGGGGGGAAGAATTGAAACATTAGTTGACTTAATTGTATGAGAATACATACATCTAATACTAAAGTTGTTACAGACGTGAAAATTCATATTTGGTTCTCCTTTAAAAACAAAGAAAAAGGCGTTTTGGTGGGGAAACCATCTTGGAGGGCGGGAGTGTAAAGGAGTTGAATTCCTTTCATGAGGACACATAAATCAAAAACTGAAGAAGTTAGAGTAGTGATAATTGGTATTTAGAAGATCCTTTACTATTAATGAAACAAGTATTTTTTTGCGGGAAAATTCATTTAGGGGGAGGAGAGATTATTGTGAAATGAAGTGAAAAAAAGTAAATTATTTTTATGTGGATACTTATATCTCAAAACTGAAGGTAATAGATGTGAACATTGGTGTTTGGAATCTCCCTTAAACATAAAGAAACAAGCATCCTTTCAATTCTTTTTCGGGGGGGGGGGGTGGCTGTAAATAAACTTAACGGCGGTGGGGTGTAGAAGGAGGTGAGACCAATTGATTTTGCTGTTATTAATGTACTTATAAGGATCCTCCATTGCTCAGGAGGCAGCGCGCCGGCCTCTCACAGCTGGGTTCCGTGGTTCAAATCCCGGTTACTCCATGTGGCATTCGTGCTGGACAAAACGGAGGCGGGACAGGTTTTTCTCCGGACACTCCGGTTTTCCCTTTCATCAGCCATTCCAGCAACACATAATAGTAATAATAATAATAATAATAATAATAATATTCCGGACCGTCGTCAAATTGCGGACTGCGAAGTAAACGGCTCCTGGACGGGTAATGACTAAGAATGCAGTCCGGTCGCGGGTTCAGTGCAGCCAAGGCACCCAGTATGACAGCACGCCGGATCTCCTGAAGGATTATATCTGTATTAAAAATATTATAGGAAAAGATGACAAAGATTTACGGACCCAACTGACATGGAGGAATACCTGAGCCTAACCCGGGAAGTACGAAATCGATTGCTGGAAAGGAAGATTTAAAAATGGGAGGAAACGTGCCGTAAAATAATAGATCGGGAATTTTGGTGGATTCTCGCAGAGAACGAGTCAGATCGCGAATTTCGGCGGATTATATATCTAAAACAATAAGCATTCAATTATAAATTTCAGTATAATACCGTAGCGAAGCACGGGTATCTTGCTAGTATATATATAAAGTAGCTTGTCCTGACTGACTGACTGACTGACTGACTGATTCATCATCGCCGAGCCAAAACTACTGGACATAAAGAAATGAAATTTTGGAGATATATTCATATTAAGATGTAGGTGCTCGCTAAGAGAGGATTTTTGGATATTCCGTCGCTAAGGGGGTGAAAAGGGGCGTGGAATTTTAAAATGAGTGTGTCTATATCTCAAAACTTTAAAAGTTTACAGATGTAAAAATTGGTATTTAGAATCTTCTTTTAAAATAAGGAAACACGTATTTTTTTGTTTTCTGAAAACCCCAATAGGAGGGGTGAAAAAGGGTGAAAATGGGGAAAAATGGGTTGAATGCCTTTAATCAGGATACCGGTACCTATATCTCAGAAACTGAAGATATTACAGACATGAAAATTGGTACTTTTGATCTCTTTTAAAAATAAAGACACACGTATTTTTTTGTTTGGGGGAAATCCAATTAATGGGAGGGTGAAAAGGGGGTGAATTTTTAAAATGGGTGCATCTATATCTCAAAACTCTTAAAGTTTACAGATGTAAAAATTGGTACTTAGAATCTTCATTAAAAACAAAGAAACACGTATTTTTTTGTTTTCGGAAAATCCCAATAGGAGGGGTGAAAAGGGGTGAAAACGTGGTTGAATGACTTTCATGAGGATACTTATATCTCAGAAACTGAAGATATTATAGACCTGAAAATTGGTGTTTAGGATCTCCTTTAAAAATAAAGAAATACATATTTTTTGTTTTTGGAAAATCCAATTAATGGGGGGTGTGAAAAGGGGGCGAATTTTTAAAATGAGTCTATCTATATCTCAAAACTTTTAAAGTTTAAAGATGTAAAAATTGGCATTTAGAATCTCCTTTAAAAATAAAGAAACACGTATTTTTTTTGTTTTCGGAAAATCCCAATTGGAAGGGTGGAAAAGGGTGAAAAAGCGGTTGAATGCCTTTAATGAGGCTACTTATATTTCAGAACCTGAAGATATTACAGACCTGAAAATTGGTATTTGGGATTTACTTTAAAAATAAAGAAACAGGTATTTTTTTATTTTGGAAAATCCAAATAATGGAGGGTGAAAAGGGGGGTGAATTTTTAAAATGAGTGTGTCTACATCTTAAAACTTTAAAAGTTTACAGATGTAAAAAATGGTATTTAGAATCTTTAAAAATACAAGAACACGTATTTTTTGCTTTCTTTAAATCCCAATAGGAGGGGTGTAAATGGGTGAATAATGGGATGAATGCCTTTAATGAGGATACATATATATCAGAAACTGAAAATATTACGGAACTGAAAATTTGTATATGGGAGCTCCTTTAAAAATAAGGAAACACGTATTTTTTTGTTTTTGGAAAATCCAATTAATGGGGGTTAAACAGGAGTGACAAACTGGGGTGAATTTTTTGAAAGACTATATCTACAGAATATCTGAGAAACGTAAAATGTTATAGACGTAAAAAGTGGGTATTTGGAATCTCCTGTAAATGTAAAGAAAGATAGGTGATTTGTTTTCGGAAACTCCACGTAAGGGGAAATAAAAAGGGGTGAAATTTTAAAAAGCGAATTTCTACAGTATATCTCAAAAACTTAACATGTTACAGAAGTGAAAAATGGTATTTTTATCTCTATTAAAAATAAAGAAACGTGTATTTTTAGCTTTCGGAAATACCACTTGGGTGGAAGGGGGGGGGGTAAAAGTGACTGAAAATGGTGTTGAATTCTTTTAATTAGGCTACTGATATCTCAAAAATGAAGATATTACAGACATGAAATTAGACATTTGGAATCTGCTTTAAAAGTAAAGAAACACGTATTCTCGGAAAATCCAATGAAAAGGGGGGGGGGGGTGGTGGTGAAAGAATTGAAAAATTAATTGAATTAATTGTATGAGAATACATACATCTAATAGAAACTTAAGTTGTTACGGACGTGAAAATTGGTATTTGAATCTCCTTAAACAAAGAAAAACGCGTTTGGGGGGCGGGAGTGAAAAGGAGTTGAATTCCTTTCATGAAGAGACATAAATCAAAAACTGAAGAAGTTAGAGTCGTGATAATTACTATTTAGAAGAACCTTTACTATTAAGGAAACAAGTATATTTTGCCGGAAAATTCACTTACGGGGTGTGGGGGGAAGGGGAGTGTGAAAGGAAGTGAAAATAAAGTGAATTATTCTTATGGGGATACTTATATCTCAAAACTGAATGTAACAGATGTGAACATTGGTGTTTGGAATATCCTTTAAACATAAAGAAACACGTCTTCTATTTTTTTTTGGGGGGGGGGAGGTGTAAATAAACTTAACGGCAGTGGGGTGTAAAAGGAGGTGAGATCAATTGATTTTACTGTTCATAATGTACTTAAGGAGCCTCCGTTGCTCAGGCGGCAGCGCGCCGGCCTCTCGCAGCTGGGTTCCGTGGTTCAAATCCCGGTCACTCCATGTGACATTCGTGCTGGACAAAACGGAGGCGGGACAGGTTTTTCTCCGGATACTTCGATTTTCTCTGTCACCATTCATTCCAGAAACACTGTCCAATATTTCATTTCATTTGTCATTCAACGATCATTGCCCCAGAGGTGAGCTTCGGCAGCCGGCACAATTCCTATTGTCGCTGCTAGATGGGGCTTTATTCATTCCATTCCTGACCCTGTCGAATGACTGGAAACAGGCTATATAGTTTCGATGTACTTATTCTGATCATAAACCGATCATTTTTAATCTTTCCTGGGCTGGTTTTCAACAGCCATCTTTTCCTTCGGAGAACGTTCTTAGATTACAGTAGATCCTCCTGGCATGTAAATAAAAATTTAAACACATTTGAAATAAACGATAGGAATGAGATGGACCGTCAAATTGTTCACCTCTATAATAAGGTCAACAATGCACGGAAGTATGTCATTGGTATCGCCAGAAATCCCGCGCGACGATGGTGCTGGTCACGTTGTAACTATGACCCTGGCAGCAGATGTAATTTACCGCCAAGTAGCGATCTTGCATCTTGCTGTGGGGTTCAGAACATCTTTTAATAATAATAATAATAATAATAATAATAATAATAATAATAATAATAATAATAATAATAATAATAATAATAATAATAATAATAATGTTCTGGACCGTTGTCAAATGTGCGGACCCCCCTGGAAAATGGTCCTGGACGGGTATCTAAAACAATTAGCATTCAATTATACATTTCAGTATAATACCGTAGCGAAGCACGGGTATCTTGCTAGTATAAAATATAAATATAATATATAGCCTATTTTTTGTCATTGCTCGTTCATGTTATCACTAAACTCTCTATCACTGACAAGTTTACGCAACGTAAATGATATTGTACATATGTAAGCATGTTTTAAGTGTTTTGATAAAATCTGAGGATGTTCTTATAGAACGAAACATGCCATTCTTTGTTTAATGGTGTGTATTTTTACAGGCATGTTTATAGTGTTATAATTTGTATTGTAATTGCTGTATGTTTGACAGACTGAAAAGTTTTGTTACACTTCTTCTCCAAGCAAATGCTAGGATGGTACTTAACTTAAGGCCACGGTCGCTTCCTCCTCTCTTCCTTGTCCACCCCTTCCAATCTTCCAATCTTCCCATCGCCCACAAGACCCCTGTTCAGCATAGCAGGTGAGGCCACCTGGGAGAGTTCTGATCCCTCCTAGTCAGTTTCATCCCGGACCAAATATCTCACGCTCTAGGCGGTAGAAGTGGGATCCACTGCTGAGTCCGGGAGAGAAACCAACCCTGTAGGGTAATCGGATTTTTTTAAAGAGTTTAATATATGCCGGTTTGCGTTAATATTTATTACAACATTTTAAGTCAAATTGTATCTTTATGTAGAAACATTTTTCAGACTTGACTAACACTTTTAATTTTACTTGTATAGTAAATAAGTAGGTACGGTATTTTAATATTTGTTAGATAACTTTTCAGGCACTCTGTCGCCTCTAAAAGGAATTTTCCGGACTGACTCTGCCAGCTCTGTTAAAAAGCATGAATTCAAAATTTTATATGATTTGCTTTTATTCAGAAGAGTTTTAAGTTGTGTGACCAACGAAATCGTAAAATCAGTGAAAACAGGCACTTGAAGTTTTACGATCTTTTAGATCCGAATAATTTTTATTCAATATTGTTCAATCACTGCACGGAGAGTTGCCAAGAAGTAAAGATTTAAAAGCTTCTTTTGAGACAGTAATGAAATGTCCGAGACAAGTTCGGCTCGATTTGACCTTCGTAGGCGACCTGCGCGTCGTGATGAGGACGTGATTCCGTGCCAGCGGAATTAACCGATGATGGTTAAAATTCCCGGCCCTGCCGGAATCGAACCATTTAATCATGGAGCCGGACATTTGAGATAGTGCAACAGTACTACAAAGCTACAATGTTATTTCCTGTTACTGACATCCACAAGCAAGAGATAGAGACCAGGCTTCAAGAAAATAACTTGGATGCTCTCAACCATCTAGAAGTGACCAATATAGAATATGTTACGGTAGACGTTTTACAGTCCGCCTCTGTGGTGTGGTGGTTAGTGTGATTAGCTGCCACGAAATTTGAAAAGTGGTATGAGGGCTGGAACGGGGTCCACTCAGCTTCGGGAGGTCAACTCAGTAGAGGAGGGATCGATTCCCTCCTCAGCCACCCTTGAAATGGTTTTCCTCCTCCAGGCAAATGGCAGGATGGTACCTAACTTACGGCCACGGCCGCTTCCTTCCCTCTTCCTTGTCTACCCCTTCCAATCTTCCCATCCCCCCCCAAGGCCCCTGTTCAGCATAGCAGGTGAGGCCGCATGGGCGAAGTTCTGGTTCTCCTCCCCGGTTGTATCCCCCGATCCAAAGTCTCACGCTCCAGGACACTGCCCTTGAGGCGGTAGAGGTGGGATCCCTCACCGAGTTCGAAGGTAAAACCAACCTTGGAGGGAAAACGTTTTTAAGAAAGAAAGAAAAGTAAGTTTTACACTTTAGACAAGAAACTTCTGTATGAGCTGCAGTGGTTTTATTTATTTATAAAATGGAAGAATACAAAAATATCCTAGAAGGAGCTACCGTTTTTGTAGAGAAGTACTTGAGAAGTGTATTCACTCTAATTTTTTGATGTGTTTTTTTACAGTTCCAATGAATTCAGCAACCTGTTAGAGATATTTTTCATGCTTGCCAGCATTTAAAAACATACTGCAGGAACTCGATTGTCCAGGAGAGGCCATCCTCTTCGGCTTTTTGGCTATCAAAAGACTTAATGATGTTGCCATTTCAAAAATAATTAATTACTTTACTTCAAACTAAAAAGAAGACTTAATTTTGTGTGAAAACACAATGTGATGAGATTATGTAAAATGAAGAAAAGGTTTGTTTATTTGCCCATGCTGTTTGCTTGATTTTTACTTTTATGGATAAAAACAGGCCAAGTAACAAATACTTTTTTTTTTATTGCTTTCATTCCTCACCCTGAAGGGGTGAGGTGGGCCACCCAGAGGCAACACCCACTCTCTGGCCAGGAGAGTTGACATGGTAAGGGAGGAGAGAAGGATAAGTGAGTTGGATGGAAGGGTATTGTAATGTTTTAGAGATAGTTTTATTCTGTCTCATGGGCAAGGAGGTCATGACCAAAGGATATACGGCACTTTATTGTTTGCTGACAAGTGGTTGTGTGGGGTTTTTCAACACTTTTCTTTTATTCTTTTTTTCATGTATATATGGTAGGTCAAATACAGGAGTTACATTTTGAATGTTGAGTACACTATTACAAACATGGATGTGAACTGGTAGAACATAGTACAAGAGTTACTTATCAATTTAACTACAATTTTACACTATTAGATGCATAGAATGAATTGGAACAATGAAAGGTACAAATAAATACTTGGGCTGAAATTACATGAACACTGGCTTACTAACTACCTTTGAAAAGGACTAAATTACTGTAAATATATATATATGCAATGATAGATGAAGCAATTATGAATCACAAAATTACATTGAATATAGAGAAGATGAAATAATAAATAAGGGGCTGCCTGGCCGAGGCAGTAAAGACATGCTCGGTTCGCCCGGAAGGACGTGGGTTCGAATCCCCGTCAGGAAGTCGAAAAATTTAACAAATAAGATTTCCACTTTCAGAGGTGCACATGGTCCTGTGGTTCACTCAGCCTACACCAAAAATGAGTACCATGTTAATTCCTGGGGGCAAAGGCGGCTGGACGTAGAGCTAACCACTCCACCCCATCAAGTGCCAAGGTTACGGATAGTGGAAGCCTTTACCTTCCACCCCTCCAAGGGCCTTCATGGTCTGTACAGGGATTGCTTTTTTTTTTTTTTGAAATAATAAATAATAAATGGTATAGCTGTGAAGTCAATGATAAGGAGAGCCAACAGGTTGTCCGAGCACATAACTGTTATCCACTGATGACCATTTCTGGAGGGAAGTGAGGGGGTGTGTAGGATAAGGAAGAGGTGCAGCCTTTTCTAGTGGAAGTGGCCAGTCTTCAGGTTGGGTGAGGATGCGGTGGTAGTGAAGTTGAGATATGGTGTATAGGGAGGACTTTAGGGTGGTTTGTAGGAATTGGGATCTAGGGCCTTGTCGAAGAAACTCTGGAAGAAAAGGGAAAATACATTTGAATTAGATCTACTTTTTAATCCTGTTTACTTTATAAAGGTTTGTTTATTAAATGAAACATAGAATATTAGCAATCATTTTGTGGTCGCATATTGCTCTCAAAATAGAGGAGCTTTGGACCTGCCAATAATCAAAACCGCCGCCCCCCTCCGCTCCAGTCAAAATGCTCAAATTATGCCCATGGCTCTATCCACTGCCTTTTGGGCATGAAGGACACCACCTTTTCCCATTTTACTAGAAAAATCATCAGGAATATTATAAATTTTACTTCTTACCAACTTTGAAGGTCAATCAGAGATATTGACCCTATGTTTGATACTATTTGACAATCAGCCTCCATAGTGTGCTGGTTACCCTTATTAGCTGCCATCCTTGGAGGTCTGGGTTCAATTCACGGTACTGCAAGAAATTTCAGAATGACAGGAGGGCTGGTTTGTGGTTAAAATGGTACATGCAGGTCACCTCCATTGGGAGTGTGCCTGAAAAAAGCTGCACCACCTCAGGAGGAAGACACAAATTTACTTTACTTTTACTGTTTGTTAAAAGCTGTCTAGGGAAATGTTCACTATTCATCATCTATTCCCCTTTTCCAAGTATCTGAAGAGTTCTACTATTTCCAGTTCCATGTCTCCAAATTTGATAGCTCCTTTTCCTTCTTTACCCTATACTCATCACCACTGTCTTGCTCTTCTCCATGTTGATCCTCGATCCCCATTGTTCAATCCTTCTGTTCAGTACATTTAGCTGCTGCTGTTGCACTTCCTCCTCATCTTCTCCCAAGATCACATCATAACATCATCTGCAAACATCACTACATTATTTCCCATCTATAATCTTTCCTTGACGCCTTTATGAAGTCATCTTTGACCATTATGAACAGTAAAGGTGACAACACACTCCCTTGTTTTAGCTCATTGTTATTAGTTCCTTGCCAATGCCCCTGTGTTTCAGGCGTTCCCTAAGATTTGACCTGAGAATGCTGTTATATGCGTTTTCTAAGTCTATAAAACTCATTACTACATCCTTCCCATATTCCCAGCTCTTTTCCACGATCTGTCTCAGAATGAAAATGGATTCTACTGTTGACCTTCCACTTCTGAATTGTTCTTCTTGTAACTGATTTTCAACCTTTTCTCTGATTCTTCTTTCCAATATCTTGACAACATGGGAGAGGGTGGTGATTCCTCAGTAGTTAATGCACATCTTCTTATCTCCTTTCTTGGATATCGGTATTATAACCTCCTTTTCCCAATCCTTGGGCAATTCTCTCTCCCTCTCTCTCCATACACACTTGAGTTCTGCTGGTCCTGGAGCCTTGATGATTTCTATGGCTACTTCATCTATTCCCACAACATGGGGAAATGATAAGAGTTAAAGCAGTGGCGAAGCGTGCTGGTATCCACTGTTACTACTGGTAACAGTTTGAAAATATAAAATCGAATATTCTTTAATATAAATATTTTTGTTTCTTCGCCTGGATGTGTCGCGAGAACTCTATTGCAGCAGTAAAATGAAAATGTTAAAGGTCCACATTTTCAATACCATGAATGTTTATTGATGTGAGTATATATCACATAACGTTTAAAGAAGATTGGTACTAGTTTCGACGCTCATTGTGCGTCATCATCAGCCAACAAATCAATTGAGCATAATACAACTTATCAATTAGCAACATATAACATATGATAGCACCTACAAGACAAAAGTTAAACTATGACTAGTTAAAATATAAAACACATGACAGCAAATACAAGGACTAATGTTAAAAGTTAAATTGTTACAGGTTAAAACAATGAAAGCAAATCAGAGAAGGTAACAAAATTGTTAAGGTATGATACATGAGAAAATAGTCCAGCTTGAGGTTTGTAGAACATATACAACACTTGAATGCACCTACTAAGGCAAATTTTAAATGTCATGTTAAAATGATGAGGGTATGGTGCGTATGACCATCTAAAACACATGACAACACCTATAAAGTCACTGTTAGATTATAACCAGTTGAAATGATGAGGTGCGTCTGACTGTAAAATATAAAATTTTTGATAAGGTATCCTAGTTGTTGAGTCTTGATAAACAAGAGAATAGTCCAGCTTGAGGTGCATAGATCATAAGGTAACATACAGTATGTTATCAGTGGGAAGAATAAACCTTGTTCTCTTAAGTTGCGGTAATTAATTAATAAATAAGGCGTGATATAAATGTACATAGCCAAAAGAAAGATAAGGGAAAAGAGGCGAACTCACCTTGAGCAGCATGATGGCATGGATGTTGAAAGAAGAGGAGCTGGACTAATGAAGAGAGCAATAATGGAGGCCGAGTAGTTTGCCACCATCAAAGCTGAGCGAGAGGCTGTTACCACTAGATTCAGTGGTCACGCTTTCAACCTCTTCTAACAGCTAGGCGAGTAGGCGAGTATTACTGCGCCTGCACCAGGCAAAGCCCCTCTCCCCCCGACACTGAAATATATCCTACTACGTTCTCCGGTCGTGTTACCACAGTGGAAAGTGGAAACAAAAGATTATAACGTCGATGCTGAGCTGTTCTATCTGTTCTTTCCGCCACGCTCAACAGTACATTGTTATATTATTGTGTTATTGTTTTCTATTATAATACGATGTGACTTCTCTTGTTAAAGTGTGAATTTATATTTAATTTATGTTAGGTAAGGACTGCACAACATATTAAACATTAAAATGAGTGCTTGTAACGTGTTCAAATCGCTTACCTTATTTTTCTTCTATGCTCAAACCCAAGGCATCGTTTCGCGACACGAACTGTCTGCCTTCATGCCTGCCACTTGACTGTCTGGACTGTTTCATCGCTCCACGCGAGGCCCTGTGACGTCATCGCTTCTCGCATGTTCTACGGCGACCTTGGTTCCGTATATATACGGGCTGCGTGTGCTTGTTCGATGTTCAGGTGTGGATCAAATGTTGTGATAGGCAGTGGAAGCTCTGGAAGTGTGCGCGGCTGACCCGTGTACATACTGGTTTTAACATTTCTCCGTTCAACGTACTGGGTGAGCAGACTTCATATTTCTTCTCATATGAACATTCATTCTATTTTGCCTTTTTCTTCGGCTTGTTAATTGGAATCCGAACTTTAGTCCTTTTTTAAGGGCATTACGAAATTGTCACTCTGGTAAAATTCTAACTCCGAACTTGAGATAGAAAAGTGAATCGAGAATGTGGACTGGACTCGCGATGTGTGATGTGTGAACTTTGCCTTCCATTCATGTGATGTGGGAGCTTCGCGGCCTGATCAGTACTCTGTCTCCTTATCCCTCCTGATTTTTCTTCTTTCTTCGCCTCATTGCCCTCCTTTTGCCTTTCCCTTCCTTTATTATTTTGTCCTTTTGTTTACCTTTGTTATTTAAGATGGTGTATCGCGGTCTGCTAACCCTTTTATGATCTATCTACACTAGGTAGCTTCGACGTTCATATGTTTTCCTATATGGTCTAAGCTGAAACACGAATCTGGGGGATTGTGGTAGTATTTTGTAAAGTACTCCCTTTTTGGTATTGTAAACCTCTCTTCAATTAAAATTACTGCCAATTGTTTTTTAACTATCTTATTCCGGTTCATCAAATGGCCGTCTTTTGGGAGCTTGTTTGTAAACAAGAACATTGATTTGCTCAGGTTTAACCTTTTCACTCGAATTTGTACGAGTCAAGATATGTGTAATACACGGGGCATTTACCCCTTGGTAGTACCTCAAAAACAGTTGTAATTCTCGGGGTTTTTATCCCTTGTTGTAACCAAAGATAATGTTGATTTTTTTACGGGTCATTTTACCCTTCGTTGTAATTGTGTGTGTCTATCTAAACTAGATTATTGACCTTTGAAATAGTCCCCCGTGATCTGTTTTATATCTTTTTGGTGGATCTATATTTTGTATTTTTGAAAACTTTATTCAATATATATGTTATCTTTAAAAAAAAGAATTCTGTGCTTTGGGAGTTCTCTTTTCTGGTATTCCTTTCCTATGATTAACATGCACTTACCACGATAACTCCTCTTGGGTATGGCCCACCATTAATGTGTGTTTTTTTTTGATGTTCCGAAGTACGGCTTTGTGTATTATGCCTTCCTCTGCGCTCCGCTCTGCTGAGTTTATTGCCTTGTGAGTTAGAACTTGTATACTGGAGTATCCTGTCTCTTACGCATTGATCTTGAGTTTGATACTTGCGAAAGCCGTTTCTATTAACGCTCGGCGATATAGTGGAATCGACCTTTCATTTTTGATCTCTTCTAAAAGGGAATCGGTAAGCTCTGGCCACAAGTGTGAAACTTCATGACATTTTACAACAAAAAGTGTACATAACATATGGTAGCAGATTACCCTCTATTTTGATTATCTTTATTCTTCCTTTTCTTTTTCTTTCTTCTTCCTGGTCGTATTTATGGCTTGCTATTCCGATAACTTCCCTTTAGAGGAAGACTCTTCATTATTATCTTCTCCGCTACCACCAAATTTATCATTGCCCAACCCTCCTGTACCGAATTTAATTTCCTTTTATTCTGCTTCGTCTTCTCCCTCCCTATACCCGTCTTCATCCAACCGCACACCTGATTTTCAATCTGATGATACTAAACCTTCCGTTTTACTACATCACATGGCCCCACCCCCTCCCCTTCTTCTCAACCACCAGTACCTACTACCCCCTCTGTTGATTGTGCACTTAATGTACAAATTATTAAGCAGTCGTTATTACAAGTTCCCCAACTATTAGCGACAGATCCCCGAAATCTTACCATTTGGCTGTTTTCGGTTCGCAAGTTCTTAAACATAAAAGTTGCCTCTTTTCCCCAATTAATTGGCCTCCTTTCCACCAAAACTACGGGTTTTTTTCCACCTTTTGGCTGGATAATATGTCAAACTTTACTAATTGGTATGAATTGAGACATGCAATACACAATTATTTCTTACCCCTAGAAGTCCGTCACAAACTAAGTACCGAGTTCATCAGACGCCACCAGCTACCCAACGAACCTGCGCACGACTATTTGGACTCTATTATCACTTATAGTGATGTTTTAAATATTTCATATAATACTGCCGAACTGATCTCTATTATTCAGTTTTATGCCAATCAATACTGATCTGCATTTAGGGCAGTCACCCAGGTGGCAGATTCCCTATCTGTTGCTTTCCTAGCCTTTTCCGAAATGATTTCAAAGAAATTGGAAATTTATTGAACATCTCCCTTGGTAAGTTATTCCAATCCCTAACTCCCCTTCCTATAAATGAATATTTGCCCCACTTTGTCCTCTTGAATTCCAACTTTATCTTCATATTGTGATCTTTCCTACTTTTATAAACGCCATTCAAACTTATTCGTCTACTAATGTCATTCCACGCCTTCTCTCCGCTGACAGCTCGGAACATACCACTTAGTCGAGCAGCTCTTCTTCTTTCTCTCAATTCTTCCCAACCCAAATATTGCAACATTTTTGTAACGCTACTCTTTTGTCGGAAATCGCCCAGAACAAATCGAGCTGCTTTTCTTTGGATTTTTTCCAGTTCTTGAATCAGGTAATCCTGGTGAGGGTCCCATACACTGGAACCATACTCTAGTTGGGGTCTTACCAGAGACTTATATGCACTCTCCTTTACATCCTTATTACAACCCCTAAACACCCTCATAACCATGTGCAGAGATCGGTACCCTTTATTTACAATCCCATTTATGTGATTACCCCAGTGAAGATCTTTCCTTATATTAACACCTAGATACTTACAATGATCCCCAAAAGGAACTTTCACCCCATCAACGCAGTAATTAAAACTGAGTGGACTTTTCCTATTTGTGAAACTCACAACCTGACTTTTAGCCCCGTTTATCAACATACCATTGCCTGTTGTCCATCTCACAACATTTTCGAGGTCACGTTGCAGTTGCTCACAATCTTGTAACTTATTTATCACTCTATAGAGAATAACATCATCCGCAAAAAGCCTTACCTCCGATTCCACTCCTTTACTCATATCATTTATATATATAAGAAAACATAAAGGTCCGATAACACTGCCCTGAGGAACTCCCCTCTCAACTATTACAGGGTCAGACAAAGCTTCACCTACTCTCTGATATCTATTTTCTAGAAATATAGCAACCCATTCAGTCACTCTTTTGTCTAGTCCAATTGCACTCATTTTTGCCAGTAGTCTCCCATGATCCACCCTATCAAATGCTTTAGACATGTGAATCGCCATACAGTCCATTTGACCTCCAGAATCCAAGATATCTGCTATATCTTGCTGGAATCCTACAAGTTGAGCTTCAGTGGAATAACCTTTCCTAAAACCGAATTGCCTTCTATCGAACCAGTTATTAATTTCGCAAACATGTCTAATACAATCGGAAAGAATGCCTTCCCAAAGCTTACATACAATGCTTGTCAAACTTACTGGCCTGTAATTTTCAGCTTTATGTCTATCACCCTTTCATTTATACACAGGGGCTACTATAGCAACTCTCCATTCATCTGGTATAGCTCCTTCGACCAAACAATAATCAAATAAGTACTTCAGATATGGTACTATATTTGAAGTACCATTTGCTGTCCCATCATTCCGCATGTTTTTTAATGTTCTTGCTCCCCCTGTTTCTCTCTTTCAACTCTACAATCTCGCTCAACAACATACTATAAATTCTTTAGGGGATTGTTCCTACTATGCTTCCGTCGCTCCTTCACCTATTACTGCTCCTCCCTTACGTTCTTCTTTGCCTGCAGTACCCCCTCTTAGTGTTTGTCCTCCCATAACCTGCTATCGCTGTAAATTACCGGGCCACATTGCCCGTCAATGTACTAATTTGCCTTCGGGAAACGCCCTCCACCCGCGTCCTTAGGCAGTAGGCGTTCACATGGGGAAAATCTGCCTCTTTCTTCGCAGCTTACCTCCGTATCAGCATCTTCCCAATCCATACTTAATTCTGTTTCCTTTTTACCCCCGAGTTGTCATGTTTTGCTTACTGTTAATAACCTTCCCTCTGTCGCGCTCCTCGATTATGGGGCGGCAGTGTCACTTATTAGTTCCCAATTTTATAAAGATTTACTTCACAATAATCCTCATTTGAAATATCTTCCATCTTCCCTTCGATGTCTTTCGGTTTCTAATCAACCCTTACAAATTTTCGGTAGTATCTTGTTACATATTAAACTACAGCTCCTTTCTTGGCCTTTCACTTTTCAGATTGTTGAGGACTTGTCATTCCCGGTTATCTTAGGATATGATTTTTTTCGCATACTGGTCTCCTTCTCGATTCCGCCAGTCTAAAGTTTTTTTCCTTTTCGGACAAGTTTGTTCCGTTGATTAACATCTCTGATTTTCCTTTTCGTTCACATTCCCTACTTCCTACTATTAACTCTATGTATTCTGATCAGGTTCAAGCTTTACTTACCGAATTTTCTGATGTTATTACCTCTGATTTGGGAACAGTTAAGAATTTTTTTGCACATATCGATTTAGTGGATTCTACTCCGGTTCGCTCTTCGCCTTATTTTCTTAGCCCTCCTAGTATGAAAGTTTTAAATCAGTTGCTTCAGAAAATGCTTAAAGGCAATACTATTATTCCACCATCTTCCGATTATGCCTCCCCCGCCTTTGTGGTGGATAAGCCTGATGGTTCCGCGAGGTTCATTGTTGATTACAGGAAGCTCAATGAGAAAATCGTCTATGACGCCTATCCGATGCCTAAATTAAACTCGGCATTCCAACATTTTTCCGGTTCCAAATTTTTCTCAATTTTCGACCTCAATTCTGCCTACAATCAGCTTCCCTTAGATGACCTCAGTTCTCGGTATACGGCGTTCATTACTCCTAATGGGCTCTATCAATTTAAAAAAGTTCCTTTTGGCCTTAATCTAGGCTCCCAAATAATGCAGCGTTTTGTGGACTCCCTTTTTGCTGACATTAAGTATAAATATCTTTTTCCTTTCGTTGATGATATCTTAGTTTTTTCTCCTGATTTTGAATCGCATTTGTCTCATGTACGCGAAGTCCTTACTCGTCTTCGCAATGTCGGTCTCACCGTTAATCCCTCTAAAGTTTTGATCGCCCAAACCTCGATTAAATTTCTTGGCCACATATTGAGCTCTGATGGTATTGATGTTGACCCTGACCGTGTCTCCGCCATTAATAAGATACCCCCTCCTACTAACTTGAAACATTTACGATCCTTTTTGGGAATTGTCTGCTTCTATGCCAAGTACATCCCTAATTTTTCATCTATTGCTGATCCATTGAATAAACTCAAAAGGAAAGGGGTGAAATTTCACTGGTCCCCTCAGCAACAAATGGCCTTTGATCTTCTTAAATCTAAATTATCCCATGCTCCCCTCTTACAAATTCCGGACTTTAATCTTACCTTTGAACTATCCACTGATGCCTCGGATATTGCCATTGGCGCTGTCCTTCAACAAACTGTTAATGACCGTACGCTTCCTGTTGCCTATTTTAGCCGCCTGTTATCCCCTGTTGAACAAAAGTATTCTACTTACGAAAAAGAAGCCCTGGCTCTTATTCTCTCAATAGAACACTTTTCTGAATACCTCGACCATCGTGAATTCATTGTCAGCACTGATAACCAGGCTCTTTCTTGGCTACTACATAATGCCCCAAAAATTGGTCGTACTGTTCGTTGGTTACTCCGCCTGTCTCGTTTCAATTTCTCCTTAAAATTCGTTTCCGGTTATAATAATTCTGTCGCCGATGCTCTTTCCCGTCTCTTTGATGACCACCACCTTCAACCCTCCGAACATGATTCCCTTCCCGTTAACTCTGTTATTTCCGTCTCTTCTTTAACTAACTTTCCCCTCTCTTTTCAATCTTGCTTGCACCATCAACAGCTTGACCCGTACTGTCAACAAATTTCTCAAGAAATTACTTTTCCTAATTAATCTGGCCCATTTTGGGTCCATCACCAACTCCTTTTTAAACCTACCCCTAAAGCTACTCCTCGCCTGGTTCTTCCTTCCACTCTCCGATCTATGGTATTTCAATATATTCATGATTCGCCTATGGGCTGCCACTTTGGGAGAGCTAAGACCTACGCTCGCCTTGCCTCCCAATTTTTTTGGCCGCAAATGCGTAAAGACTTTTTTCGTGGGTGCAACGCCCTCAAACAATACAAGAAAATGACAAGCGTCATTGGGACGTGCGCATACAAGATAAACAGTAAACAATATAATCAAAGGCAAAAATGGAAGAGTGCAGGACTTAACCCAAAAGAAATAAGATTAGAGGATGGGATCATTAGGTATTGCGACAGACATCGCCCAAATAACACCAACATAAAGTTTTAGATTAAATTTATACCTTAAAGAAAATTCATTCTTACATATTTTTTAAAAATTAAAAAAAGTATCAGACCCCAATTAGCATAATGAACTTGAGAAAATAAAATTATTTAATTTTTGGCATCCCTGAAAATAAGTCAGATAAATAATCCAGAGATAAATAAAATTAATATTATTTAAAATAAGTCTTCTTTGTAAAATAAAATTCTGGTGCACCAGACAGCAAACTAAATAATTTACTATTAAGTGTTCGTGAACAAACATAAAATTTTAATAAAATTTATAACAAATTATTTCATAGAGGGCTTCCGACACATCCTAGTGGAAGGATCATTCCCCACAAACTCACATAACGTAAACCAAACAATGCATGAAAATAAAGGGACTTTTACACTACAACCGACCAATATGAAAACACGTATCGTACAGTAGTTAAAATAAAATCAACACTAATACATTATAAATAAAATCACTCCACATAGTAGATGTGGTAATTAGTAACAACACGACCTGAAATGCACAATTTAATGAGGCGGAACCCACATTACAAGATAGAAAAACACACGATCTTGCCTCAATTCCGCAAAACAAAACATCATAATAATTACAGTGGCCCACAACAGCGGATGCTAATGCCCACAAGACAATAATGACCAATGACAGTTGCGTAACTGCCACACGGCGATAAGATAAGATAAGCAACAATACAGAGAAGAGTAGATAAGCCCCAAGCAACAATCACTCCACACTAGGGGTGCCCAAAACCCTCAATTAAATCTTCAAACTTATACATTGTTAATGAATCTCATCGTTGTAATAAATGTAGGAATCCTAATATATTTGGGCAATAATAAAATAAAACCACCCGCAGAAATGCAAGAAATATACAATCCTATTCCCTAGTCATACGTCTGAATCAAATAAGAAGCAATGAAAAATCCAACTAATAATAATAATAAAAATAATGATGCCCTTTAAAAGAAATGGGTGGTGTTCAGTGCAATCGCAGTAGTTAGGTCGTAACACGAGTAACGGGAGGCCATATCACACGAACCGAATCACAAAACAATAGTATGGGAACAAAATATCAGAGAGAACAGACGATAGTGTACACCACAATAAACACGGCAATATGAAGATGCAATTTATCAAAAGAAACAGCACACGAATCAAATAATACACGAAAACACACGTAGATACACCAGAAACAAGAATTAACAAAGGGAATCACAAAATTTAGAAAAGGCAGGAACGAATTTTGACTGTTACCAAGACCAAACACTGCACTTCGCCGTTACGCATCACACACTTCAAATATGAACTCCATCACCAAGCCGTAGCCTAACTGCACTTACAATAAGCAATAAAGACTTATAGAATACAGAAAACTACACCAAAACGATATATACACAGTAATAAGACCTAAAGGCGAACTTTCATGGTGATCAGTAATGCCCAGGTAACATCCTCGTGCTATAACCAACTACCACGGCACTTCACAAATAAGAATTTTAAAGAATGACTTACATACTAAAAACGAATATACTTAAATACTGTACAACATCATTTAGACATCCTCGTTAGGCGAGGTGTACTCTCCTTTATCACCCGATTCCTACAGCTTCCATTACAATTATTTTAGTTACAGCGTAGCCGTTAAACATGGCTTATCTTCCAGTCACGAGCGCGTCCAGTCACAAGCGAGTCCAACAGCTTAAAAGCGCCTTTCACACATTGTCACTAGGCGCGACACAGTCTCAACCCCGCTACACGCTCTGGCGGAGACCGCCGAACCACCAAGATAAGTTGCTAGCCACTCTCACAGATGGCGTAGGAATCCATGTATCGTTCCACTATGTATTAATAGCTCGTAGAAGCATTACCAGGCAATCAACAGTGTTCCGAAAAGTCACAATTGCCACGTTTAGACAGAAAACATGCCCGATTTTCCAACAGTTCATAGCGCTCATGCTTTCAAATAACCAAGTCTACCAGACTCAAGGTTTTAGTCTTTCCATAGAGTAGAATAACAGTTCCATATGAACGGGAAAATCACGGCTCAGTACAGTACTTAGCCCGTGAACATAATGTCCGTAGAGGAATTAGTTAATTTACCAAAATACCAGTTCCGATGAGAGACACCATATAAATATATGTCGCGTAGACAGTAGATAGTTCACATATATATACATCACAGGTAGCGTATTTGTTAATAACGCTATATGGGTTCGATCTTGCCCTTCTTGTCAGAAACATAAACCGTTAAATCACCTTCCTTACGGCTCCTATGCCGCTTCTCCTGCTACTTACTCGTCTGAAAAGTATTACATTGACATTGTTGGGCCTGTTGTCAAATCCTCTAAATCCAATTCATATATTTTCACTCTGTTAGATGGTTTTTCTAAATTTCTTATTGTTCGTCCTTTGAGAAATATCTCCTCACAAATTGTTATCAATCTTTTGTTTAATTACATCTTTCCTATCACTGGTCTCCCTAAAGTTCTCATTTCTGATAATGCTTCGATTTTCACCTCTAGACAGTTCTATAATTTTTGTTTTTCTCTCGGCATAAAAAAAGTTTGCACTTCCCCGTATCACCCTCAGGCAAATACCATTGAACGCTACCACCGTAACCTGAAAACGTTTCTATCTATTTTCCACTCCCAAAACCAGAAATCATGGGACACCGAATTTCCTTCTTTTGTTCTGGCCCTCAAATCCACCATTAATTCCTCTACCGGTTGTACTCCGGCTAAACTCTTTCTCGGCCGTGAGTTGAATACCCCTCTTGCTCTAACGTGGGATCTACCCTCGCTTTTGGACGCCCCCTCCGATCGTCTTAATCATCCCCAATTGCATTCCGCTTATCAAAAGCTCCTTCAGGCCAGCGAAGTTCACAAGAAACTGTGTAATTCTCGTGTCTTACCTTCTAAATTTAAATTTTTTGATTTAGTTCTTCTTAAAAATCACCCCCTCAGCTCTGCACCTCAGAATATTTCTGCTAAACTCTCCCCTCGTTGGATTGGTCCCTTCCGTATTCTTTCTTTTCCCTCGCCTAATACCGCTCAGCTCCAGTCTGTGGAATCCCCTACTGACCTCCGAAAGGCTCATTTTTCTCTTCTAAAGCCGTTTCGTACTTAATTCCTTCCCTTTTCCCCCCTTTTTTCCCTTACTCTTTCTCTTTTTCTTCCAGGGGGGGGGAGATGTGTATTGATCGGGTCGGTTATTACTCTCTTTTTTTGGCTTGTTCTTTTGCCTACTTAATTCGCTGTCCATCACCTTCTTCCCTTCACTCTTTTGTGTTCTCCCTTTCTCCCCTTTTTTCTCTTCTTTTGTCTCTGCTCACCCAGGTCCATCTCCCACTGCCTAAAATATATTTTCATGCCTGATCCTCCCCTTTTTATATCTAATGTGGTCTTTTTTGTGTATTGTTTTTATAATCTGTACGTTTCTATGCTTAATGTGTTATGCAGACCTTTTAATTAATTATGTTCCCTTAGCCTGTCGACCGGATCTTTCCCTTGCCCTCCTCCCGTTTCCCCCCCGTCCTTCCACCTTTCTCCTTTCCTTCTTTTATCTGTTATCTTGTCACTCATGCTCTCCGTTTTCTTTTCTTTTCGCCCTGCTGCTTCTGCCTGCCCTATCCTCGAGTTGGCGCCGCGCTGCGACTTCGTGGGACCTGCAGCTCTCTGTCTTCTCTTTCATCATTCTTCGGATCTGCTTCTCCGCCTGCCGTCGCCTATGCTGTCATCGGATTTTCTACTCTTCATCTACGTCCACATCGCTTGGTATCTCCTGCACCGCCATTGTCATCTCTATTCCTCATCGCCGTTTCATAAGCAGCCACTTTAATCCTTCGGATTTCTTCGGGTGAGCGGAATATGTAACGTGTTCAAATCGCTTACCTTATTTTTCTTCTATGCTCAAACCCAAGGCATCGTTTCGCGACACGAACTGTCTGCCTTCATGCCTGCCACTTGACTGTCTGGACTGTTTCATCGCTCCACGCGAGGCCCTGTGACGTCATCGCTTCTCGCATGTTCTACGGCGACCTTGGTTCCGTATATATACGGGCTGCGTGTGCTTGTTCGATGTTCAGGTGTGGATCAAATGTTGTGATAGGCAGTGAAAGCTCTGGAAGTGTGCGCGGCTGGCCCGTGTACATACTGGTTTTAAAATTTCTCCGTTCAACGTACTGGGTGAGCAGACTTCATATTTCTTCTCATATGAACATTCATTCTATTTTGCCTTTTTTTTCGGCTTGTTAATTGGAATCCGAACTTTAGTCCTTTTTTTAAGGGCATTACGAAATTGTCACTCTGGTAAAATTCTAACTCCGAACTTGAGATAGAAAGGTGAATCGAGAATGTGGACTGGACTCGCGATGTGTGATGTGTGAACTTTGCCTTCCATTCATGTGATGTGGGAGCTTCGCGGCCTGATCAGTACTCTGTCTCCTTATCCCTCCTGATTTTTCTTCTTTCTTCGCCTCATTGCCCTCCTTTTGCCTTTCCCTTCCTTTATTATTTTGTCCTTTTGTTTACCTTTGTTATTTAAGATGGTGTATCGCGGTCTGCTAACCCTTTTATGATCTATCTACACTAGGTAGCTTCGACGTTCATATGTTTTCCTATATGGTCTAAGCTGAAACACGAGTCTGGGGGATTGTGGTAGTATTTTGTAAAGTACTCCCTTTTTGGTATTGTAAACCTCTCTTCAATTAAAATTACTGCCAATTGTTTTTTAACTATCTTATTCCGGTTCATCAAATGGCCGTCTTTTGGGAGCTTGTATGTAAACAAGAACATTGATTTGCTCAGGTTTAACCTTTTCACTCGAATTTGTACGAGTCAAGATATGTGTAATACACGGGGCATTTACCCCTTGGTAGTACCTCAAAAACAGTTGTAATTCTCGGGGTTTTTATCCCTTGTTGTAATCAAAGATAATGTTGATTTTTTACGGGTCATTTTACCCTTCGTTGTAATTGTGTGTGTCTATCTAAACTAGATTATTGACCTTTGAAATAGTCCCTCGTGATCTGTTTTATATCTTTTTGGTGGATCTATATTTTGTATTTTTGAAAACTTTATTCAATATATACGTTATCTTTAAAAAAATCTGTGCTTTGGGAGTTCTCTTTTCTGGTATTCCTTTCCTATGATTAACATGCACTTAACACGATAACTCCTCTTGGGTATGGCCCACCATTAATGTGTTTTTTTTGATGTTCCGAAGTACGGCTTTGTGTATTATGCCTTCCTCTGCGCTCCGCTCTGCTGAGTTTATTGCCTTGTGAGTTAGAACTTGTATACTGGAGTATCCTGTCTCTTACGCATTGATCTTGAGTTTGATACTTGCGAAAACCGTTTCTATTAACGCTCGGCGATATAGTGGAATCGACCTTTCATTTTTGATCTCTTCTAAAAGGGGATCGGTAAGCTCTGGCCACAAGTGTGAAACTTCATGACATTTTACAACAAAAAGTGTACATAACATGCTGTCGCTTCCACCTTGAAAATAAGTGAGTTGGCGGGCCCAGAATGTTCATATATAAAAGAAATCTTAATGAACACCCCATTTTCGTTAAGAACTTTTGAAGAAAAGGAAAACATAATTGAAAAAGGTAGACCCATGCCTTCTCTTAAAATTTAGTCAAGGAATCGAAAAAAACAATACAATATTTTCATGATGGAGTTTGAGGGATGTTCCACCATTCAACGCATTGTAAAATATATATATATTTTTTTACTAGTTGTTTTACGTCGCGCCGACACAGATAGGTCTTACGGTGACGATGGGACAGGAAAGGGCTAGGAATGGGAAGGAAGCGGCCGTGGCCTTAATTAGTAAAATATATTAATTTATAAGAAGACCTATTTCAACTCCCTTGGTGTCATCGTCAGTTTTTGTTGAAAATCAAATCAAGGGGAATCTGATAACAATCATCATAATAAAAAATTATATACATAAAGGCGATTGCCTGGAAACACATCAATGGGTTGTGAAACATTACCTTGAAATGTAACGTACACATGGTAAGCTGTACCTGGAACTTAAAAAAAGTTCTTAGTTCTGGCTTAAACTGTCTTATGTTCATGGAACACGGAGCACTAGAAACATGCACTGGTTGAAAATATACACAAATGTGACATGAACACTTATAATGATATGAAACAATAGGCATTTCAAGAATGTTATTGGGCTTGATAGTCTTGTTTCTATCTGAATAAACTGGACGAAATATATATAATGAATATGTAATGAATGAACCATATATAGGCTATTGTTACAATGGGGTCGCCACTCCCAAAGTGATTTACGAATGACTGATAAATGCTATGAAACGATAATGGAGAGTGTTGCTGGAATGAAAGATGACAGGGAAAACCAGAGTACCCGGAGAAAAACCTGTCCCACCTCCACTTTGTCCAGCACAAATCTCACATGGAGAGCCCGGGATTTGAACCACGGTATCCAGCGGTGAGAGGCCGATGCGCTGCCGTCTGAGCCACGGAGGCTCTTTATCACTGATATATTGAGGCCATAATAATGATCATAAAAATAATAATAATGAAGTATCTTGTTAATAACCAAGTTGCTAATAAATTTAGTAGCTGACCTTAAAGCAATGTTCTAACTAGAGGAGTATAGAGACTGAGATGTATTCTTACAGTAATGAAGAAAGGAGCAAGGCTGGCAATGCAGGAAGTATCAAAGAAGAATGTGTTTATTTATGGTGTACCTGACGATGGAAAGGAATTGAAAGTGGAGTTAGTGTTGAAAGTGGTGGACATAATTTCAAATAAAATGAAGATTAACTTTTCAGAAGTAGATATTGATGACATATACTGAGTGGGGAAGAATAAGAGGAACAGACCGGTGAAAATGAAACTGATATCAATCCTGATGGCTGATATAATTCTAAGAAATTGTAGGAATTTGAAAGGATCCAACATATACTTGAAGGCCGAAACAGGTAAAGAGGAGTGGAAACAGATGGAAATTTTAAAGAGACATGCATGGAAGGCAAGAGTGTAGGGATTGCGAGTCAGGATAGTAGGGAGATGTTTGGTTACATCAGACAGGAAATGGACCCAATCATAGACACTGGAAGAACTGTTGATGATGGAAATAAGAGAAGAGGAAACGAGTTGTGGAGTGCGAGAGCAAAACGGCACTGGCGGAAAGAAGAAAAATAGGAGTGACAGCAGTGTCAGCAACCAGGTGGTCGGGAATGAAGAGACCTAGGTGAGCCAAAACACAGTAGGGGCGAATGAATCAAGGAATAAGACACGAATGGTGCAGAGCGAAGTGAGTGCAGGAGGTGAAGGGGAGAATGAAGGCAATAGGTGGCAGGGTAATGATTTAACCTCACCGAGTAAAGGGAATACAGAAAGAAAACTGGAGAGAAGACAGGCACTAAATAAGGGAAGATCGATAAGTTTGAAAGATGTGTGGGGAGGGAGAAAAGGTTCTGGCATGGAGAAAGGAAAGGAGGAGGATGATAAGAAAGAGAAGGAAGAAGAGAGAGATGGGAAAGGCTTGCAAGGAAGAGTGACAAGAAGTAGGGGTGGAAGTGGAGAAAAACAGAAGCAGAGAGGGGGAGAGAAATAATAACTAGATATGGTAAGGCTGTTGAATATTGAGTGGTTGATAGGGAAGCTAGGGAACAAAGAAACTGTGTAATTAGTAAAGGATTTTGAGATAATTGCTTTAGTGGAGACGTGGTTAGGGAAAGGAGTAGAAATTGAATGGGACGGGTATAGAGTAGTTAACGTGATAAGGGAAAAAATGGGGAAGATGGGAAGAAACCCAGGGGGTATAGCAGTTTTAATAAGAAATGATATAGCGGGGAGGGTAGAGAAGATACAGAATAAGGTAGAGGGGGTAGTATGGTTTAGAATTAAAATGGGAAGAGATGCACAGGAGGCAATTTGTCTGGTCCTATTATATAATCATCCTAAAGATTCAGTTCATGCAAATAATTTTTTTAAGGAATTGATTGAAGAAATAAACATGATTAAGGTGCTGTATGTGGAAGATGGAATGATTTTAATGGGGGATTGGAATGCAAGAGTGAGCAACAGAGTACCAGAGTATGGGAGAGATGACACCGAAGTGAGATGGTACCGAAGAAGGAGTAAAGATTATGGTATAAATATTTATGGAGTAAGCCTGTTAGAGTTATGTGCTATAGAAAAAGTATATATTTTAAATGGGTAGACGAAGGGAGATAGTAAAGGGGAACGGATGTACATCACATCGAATGGAGGGAGTGTAGGAGATATAGGAGTTAGCTCGGAGATAGCGTTAAGGAGAATGATAAGTTTCGAGGTCTTAGAATGTGGGGCAACAGAACACATGCCCATTAAGATAAAACTAAGAGGTGAGAATGATGAAGAGAGGAGAAAGGTGGGAAAAAGAAGGGAGGGGTATAAGAATGAGGGATGGAAGTATATCTGGAACGATACTACGAGAGAGAACCTGAGATTGGGGATAAAAGAGAGGGCAGATATCTTAAGGGTAGAAATGGCGCTGGAAGGAAATAACATGGATAAGGTGCTAAAATTAATAGAACTCCTAGTATGGAGCATGGGAAAGAAAGTGAAGAGAAGAGAAGAGAAGAGAAGAGAAGAGAAGAGAAGAGAAGAGAAGGGAAGAGAAGAGAAGAGAAGGGAGAAATAATAACAGAGTCACTGGGTGGTTTGATGAAGACTGTAGGAGGAAACGAGAGGTTGTAATGAGAGGTCTAGCAGAGTTTAAGAAGGGATGGGAACAAGAGATGAGGGAAGAATAATGTAAATTAAGAATATAATAGAATACAAGGAGGTATTAACGAGAAGAAAAAGGGTGGAAAGGCGGAAGCAGAAAAAATAAACAGATATTGCAAAGAGAAGAGATTCGAGAGAATTTGGGAATCTATAAATAAGATAAAGAGAGTGAGACCAATGAAGAGGAGGAAACTGGTATGGGGAAATGGGCAAGACATATATCATAAGAGAACTAGAAGTAGGAAATCAGATACTAGATGAGGAGACAACAAACCAGGAAGTAATTAGGATTTTAAGAAAGGCAAGAACAAATGCAGCAGGTGGTGTGAACGGTATTATGAACAGTGTATTGAGGGAAGCGGGGGCCACTGAACCGATGTTGAAGGTGATAGTTAAATTTTTAACAGGTTGTTGGAAATTGCAAAATTTCCTAATGAGTGGAGAAAGGAGGTATTATGTCCAATTTATAAGAATAAAGAGCTAGAAGTGATCCTAGTAATTATAGAGGAATAACACTCCTAGACTTTTTGTTGACTCTTTGTTGAAGGTGTATACAGGGATCTTAGCCAATAGGATTAAGAATTGGGCAGAACAGTATGGGAGGATATCGGGGTTTCAGAATGGGTTTAGGAAAGGGAGGAACACGGTGGATAATGTGTGGATTTTGGATAACTTGATCACCAAGTATGTGAGGATAGCAGGGATGAGATTATATGTAGCAGCAATTGATTCAGAAAAAGCCTTTGATGCAGTGAGTCAGGAGGTGCTATTTACAAGATTAAGGGAGATATGGCTGTCGAAGAAAATAAGGGTGGCAATAGAAGTAATATATGAGAAAGTATATGTGACGATTAAATTACAGAGGGGAGGGATGAATAAGTGTATTGAGTCGAACAGGGAAGTGAGACAATGATGTAAGCTGTCACCAATATTATTTTTATTGTTTATAAATAATATTTTATAGAGGCATGGGGGAGAGAGGTGGCAATGTCCTTGGATAGGGAAGTGGGAGGCACCGGGCCTGCTATTTGCAGACGATCTATTGATTTTGGCATTAACAGCAAGAGGGTTGCAAAGAGGGTTAGACGAGGTAGTTGAATATACTAGAAGATGGTTGAACAGAGTAAAAGTAAGGAAGACGCAGATAATGGTATGTAGGAAAAGGAGAGCCAGGAAAGAAAAGAAAGTCTGGAAGGTAGAACAGGAAGAAATCGGACCAGGGGAAAAAATAGAGTATTTAGGTTTAATTAATAATAAGGGATCATGGAAAGAACAATGTAGGAAGGCCAAATTAAAGAGGAGGGGAGCACTGGCAGCAGTAGGGGGTATTAGAAAACAAATATCCTGGGATAAAGTATAAAATTCAGAAAATGGTCTTCCAATCACTGGTAAAAGGCAAAATGTTATTTGGTATAGAAGTATGGGGATTGGAGGAGGATGGGAGACAACTCAACCAGCTGGTGGCAAAATTTAGCAAGATTATGATGGGCCTACCAAACTGCACTGCAAATGCAGGAGCTAGATTAGTGTGTAAAGAATCGATGGAGACTGCAATAGCTAAGAGGGTGATTAAGTACTGGACAAGATTGGAAGAAGGGAAGGGAGGGAAATTACTAAAAGAAGCATATAGGTTTCAGAAAAGTATGCAGAACAAAGGATACTGGGTGAATAAGCGTAAAAAAAGTTACAAAATCTAGGTTTGGGTGAGTTAGGGTGCGTATGGTGGGGGAGAGGAAAGAATGGACATGGAAAAGGGTAAATGGAAGATTATTAGATATAGAAAGACAGAGTTAATAATGGAATGTAGGGAGAGAGACTCTCTATCAGTATTAAACAAAATGGTGGAAGTAATAAACCCGAAAATGGAGTTTGAGGGCAGAAGAGCAAAAAGAGGTTTATATTGGTGGGTAATGGAAGTTCTGAAAAACAGGGGATTGGTAGGATGAGAAAATAAGGATAGATGTATTTTGTGTGGGAAGGGTTGGTCAGACTTGCATATATTCAACAAATTCAGAGCCTTAGAGGAGATTAAAAAGAAATTACTGAATTAGAAAGAGATGGAAAAGTTAGAAAAGAGTTATAAGATGACAGCATGGTTGTGTAGAGAGTGGGAGTGAGAAGCAAATATATCAAAATATTTAAATGTGTTTAGAGCCAGATTTTTAAAGAAATTGAGGAAATAACAGGAAGAATGAAGGGAGCGAAAATGGGCCAATAAAAAGATGAGAGAGATAAGATAGGAAGAAGAGGAAATGGAAGAAGGAAGGAGCAGGAAGGGATGGAGCTATGTTTAGAACAGGGGGTAGGATGTGAGAGAAGCAGGGGGAGTTGAGTAGGAAGGTAGTAGGAGATAGGCTAAATGGAGAGTTGAATCTAAAAATGGAGTGCTCAGAGAAAGAGGTAGTAAGATTTAAATGAACAAGGGAAGCATCTTGTCCAGAGGAAGGATGCTGCGAAGTAGAACGAGAGAGTTGTATTAAAATTTCTGTAAAAAATATTTTCACCACCTTGTCAATACTTGTATTAGATATAAGGTATATCTACTATGAAGAGATGTTAAAGTGTAGTTTAGTGTAGTAGTGTAGTGAATTGAAGGAGGAACGGTTGTCAGAGAGTTAGTGTAAATGGGAGTAAAAGAGAGTGGGAAAGGATGAACTGTTGTATATCTAGAGTAGTTGACTAGGGAGATGGATTGAGCAAGGCTTTGATGACTGAGGGAGAGCGCCTTGCCCAGAGGAATGGTTATCCACCCTGAGCAAGATGATGGTCAGTAGAATGAGTGTTATATTATATACAAGATTGATATACTAAGAAGAGATTTGTATATATTGGTAATTGAATGTATTAAGAGATGAGAGGTAATATCTAGAGCAGGGATGATGGTGAAAGACTCTGTAAAAAGTGAAATTAGGTAGGAGGAGGAAGGCTCAGAGAGTAATGGTAAAGAGGTTGTATAAATATTAAGTTTATGGTGCTGTTTAAGAAATGAACAATTAGTGAGTGAATGTAGAGTACAAGATGTAAATAACGTGGAAGAACTATATGAAGATGGTGTGAACTAGTAGAGTGGTAAGAAAACTATTGGTATGTTTGTAAGGTAGGTGTTGTGGACTGTGGGGAGGTGACGAGGAATGGTGGTTGTTTATATGTAAGTCAAAAGTAACTTTTTTTGCTATTTGCTGTACATTGCACCGACACACATAGGTCTTATGGCGATGGTAGGATAGGAAAGGCATAGGAATGAGAAGGAAGTGGCCATGGCCTTAATCAAGGTACAGCCCCAGCATTTGCCTGGTGTGAAAATGGGAAACCACAGAAAACCATCTTCAGCGCTGCCGACAGTGGGGTTCAAACTCACTATCTCCCAGATGCAAGCTCACAGCTGCGCGCCCCTAACCGCACAGCCAATTCACCCAGCAGTCAAACGTAAAATAAGGGAGCAAAAAATGTAGCGAAGGGGAAACGACTGGCAGAGTGTTGTCGTAAATGTAGGTAAAAGAGAGTGTGAAAGGATGTAGTATATCTAGAGTTGTAGGTTGGGGAGTAGAATAGTGTGTGTAAGTGAGAAAGAGCAGACTGGAAGATACGTGATGAGGAGTGCGGGACATAAGAGGTGAAAGGGTGGGGTGGTGTGGGACTGACCCATCCCAAGGTAAAAAAAAATTAAGCATGTCCGCATGTGGGGAAAGAGGAGAAGTAAGGATGGGTGCTGTCAATGTGGAGGAAAGGTGACCCATATACAACAGGCTGGACAGAAGATAAGAGTGTGTCGGGTCACATATTGGACTGGCTTCCGCCACATGTGATCTGTCACGCAAAGAATGGGAGGAAAACACATTGTCAGCAAGTTGCCTGTGGGGTTAGGTATCTGACCACACGAGGCGGGGCTGGTAGTGGTGTCTACGGGTTGGACGGGCAGTTTTCCTTACCAGGGGAGATACCATGACCAGCCAGCTCTTTTAACTTAGTCTTAGGCAGTAGAATAGGCTAGTTAGGATGTTAGTGTAGCTTGTAGTTAATGTAGCATCTAACATGTGGTGTTGGCTATTTGCGCATGTGTGGGATACTACAAAGTAGATTTAATAGATAGTAAACTCAGACTTAGGGGTCAGTAGTGGCTTGTTATCTTTGTTACCTAACCGATGGTATGTACTATGGTGGAAATGAAGATATGTATGTACGATGACTTCAAAGTGATTCCATGAGTTTGAGTGTATGTGTTCTCCGAAGTATTCCTGATTGTACGTGGTTGTGATGGTTAAAGTTCATCTGATCGTGATCATTTGTCTTCGCATTCTATTTTTATTCATTGCTATAAGTCGTGTATGTCATTACTGTAGGGTCTTCTACAGAATCCGAGGGTTTGAGATAGTTTAATAACAATAATAAAAAACCCATACAGCGATAAATCTATTTCCATAAACTAGAGGGGATTGTATGGTCATGATATATTTTGCACCAGTGTACTCTATGCTCTTATGATTCCTTTTTGATGAATTCTATGCATATTCGCATTGTGATGATTCTGATATGGCTGAATTTAGGACTTTTAGTTGATTATGATTATGCTCTATTTTCTCACTTAATGATTAATTCAGTTAATGGAAAGATTATTGGTGGTTAAACCGAGGAACACAATCAAGTGAGATCTGAGAAGGAAGAGAACAAGCCAAAGAATTTGAATCAAATCCAAAATTATAGAAACCTTGTATGTAAGAATTTGAGGAAAATCTAAAATTATGGTAACCTGTTATGTAAGGATTTGACCATTAAAAATTAAAGGAAATGTAACAATCTGTATATGCAAGAATCAAAGTAAGCGATTGAGTAACCTAAATGATTAAATATTAATTTATGAGTAAAATATAGTAGAAATTGAGCCATAAGGATAATAAATCATAATCTCAGTTAATTTATTGAAATTAATAAAATAAAATTTTCATAAACCATTTAAAGAATACAGAGTAGGGTTAAGTGGCAACATAAATATGGGAATAGGAACAATTTTTACCAATAATTAACTAGGAAAAAGAGAGGCTAAGCTAGGATATAAAAATGAGCATAATTAAGAAGCTAATATAAAGCCTAAACATTTAAATCCTTACTGATTTAACAACATTTTTAAAATGTACAGTAATAGTATCAGCATAGTTTGGAATAAGATTTAAGACAGAAATTAATATAAATAAATAAATAAATAAATAAAAAAATAAATAAATAAATAAATAAATAAATAAATAAATAAATAAATAAATAAATAAATAAATAAATAAATAAATATTAAATTAATTAATTAATTTTGAATAATTAATTAAATTAAGTAATAGTAATGAGATTGAAAGGAGATTATACTTGGTAAAGTGAACGATCAGAAAGGTAGAATGCTCTTTTTCAAGGTGATGTGTTATGGGCAAATGGATATGATTTGGATACCCTATTATCAATTGTAATATGCATTTTCACTAATGCCAGTTAATTTTGTTTGATTTTTCAGGTATATTGATTCAACTCGAATTGGTGAGAGGAGATCGATTTGGCTAAATTTGACGAGAAGACGAGATAGAATGATAGGACACATCTTAAGACACCCAGGACTTGTTCAGTTGGTTTTTGAAGGAAGTGTAGGTGGTAAGAACGGAAGGGGTAGACCAAGGTATGAATATGACAAGCAGATTAGAGCAGATGTAGGATGCAATAGTTGATGTGAAGAAGGGGTGTGATGATATGGAGATTCATAAAAATATTGCTGAGAAGTTGATGGTGGTGGAGTTCGCAAATCGGGAGAGTAATGCTGTGCTGATTGAGTTTTATTGGGAGAAGGCGGAGGTGCCTGATTAAGTGGAAGTTTGGATTCAGCAGTAAAAAGAGAAAGATCAGGATAGAGAGGGGTGTTAGGTTGAGGCGGGGTTGGTAAAGGTTCAGAGGATGAACTAGAAGAAACAGTAGTAGTAAGAGTACTAGACGTGGAAGTAAGATCAGAATTACAAGTAAGAAAAGGATTATAAGACACATTAGTAGAAGGATTTGGATCAGAAAAATTGAAATGGGGATCAAACGAAATGTCAGAAGTGTCCGAAGTATAAGGAGAAAAATTATCAGAAAAATAAGCCACGTTGAAAGAGATGACAAAAAGAAAGGCAAAGTCTAGCGAGGAGAAACACTAAACCTCAGAAGAAAGAAATAAAAGAACTAAGGCAGTAACAGGGTGATGATTTAGAGTGGTAGTAAACTGCGACTTTGTACTCTGCTACCATGTGTAACCCTTTATGGGGGTATATGCATATATATATATATAATACTGCCGAGGGAATCAAAGTATCGGTGACACCGAGTACTCTCAAACGGTAGGCAGTAATATTATGCAGCGAGTAAAACGCCAAATTGAGAATGGAGGCCGTGGTAAAAAAAAAGATCTCCAATAAGCATTCCAGAATAACCTCAGATAGCGCAGTGGAAAGCATGCTAGATAATATTAGAAAACTAAAAGAGAATGGGAGGAGAAATAAGGGACATGACGGGTGAAAATAGATGAGAAACCAAGATAAAATTTGGAAATAGATATATTAGAAGAATTAAATCAAGCTCTTACAATATTACATGAATAGAAGTCTGTACAAATACGGAATTTTCCCAACCACATATAATACAAATTTGTTACACCAAGAATAAGATATCCAAGAGAATGAAAGCAAATAAGAGAATAGGCCAGGAGAGGAAAGGGATAGACAAGAAAATGATGAATACGGTACAAAGAGAAATGTAGAACAACGAGAATAAGAAAAGGATGTACACAGTTACAAGATTGGAGTATACCAGCATGAAGTCTTCTAAGCAAAGGTCCAAATGTAATATGAAAGTCGCCACCTCTTCAATTATCACCCGAATAGGCACAAATTAACGTTGTCATGCAGGCGTAAGTCACTGTATACTACAATGAAACAGTTTCGAAGTATGCAAAAACATAAATGGCGAAACACTGATTAAGCACAAGTGTGCATAGGAGTCGCAGAGTTGCCGATATACCACACGCACATTTGGAAAGAAAATTGTCACTAGTTAGTCAATAGAGGCTTAGATATTGAAAATACAAGTGAAATCTCGGCCTGGAAATGCACTGCTCCCAGTTAGAATATGCAAAGAAAATAGCTCCAAATGCAACATAGAAGTATTTACAATAAGGACATTATCCGTTTGTCATACCTCATCTTGAACCAAGTAGTTCTGCCCGAAAATGGAGAGTCCAGGGCACATGTCGCTAAGGACGGAGATGACGTTAAAAGTTCCTCCCTCCACATAGGCCAAAGTCCATCTCAACACATTCAGAGGAAGGCCGGGTATTTATAGTGTGGAATAATGAGAAATATGTCTGAAAGATTCCAGAGGTTAGTGGAGCATGCGTGACAAAGCAGGCGATGTCACATGACGTCAGGCGGCGAAAAGGAAGTTAGTTTATCGTAGATCGTAAAGGTGGATAGAGCAGAGTTCCTGCAAGGTATGATGTGTGCAAATTCACATAAGTATGTAAGTTGCAGTAGGAGAGAAAATGCGGTTTATATCATGATGAGGGTAAGTCCATATTAATAGTAGAAAAAGGTTATGTGCGTGGCGAGGTTCATAACAGTAGTTGCCGGTGAAGTGAAGAGTCCGTTACAGTGGTAAGAACGGTAGGGGTAGACCAAGGTATGAATATGACAAGCAGATTAGAGCAGATGTAGGATGCAATAGTTACGTAGAAATGAAGAGGTTAGCACAGGATAGGGTGGCATGGAGGGCTGCATCAAATCAGTCTATGGACTGATGACTCAAACAACAACATTGATTCAAAATTGATACCAGAAGAAGATAGATAGATAAGAAATGGGTGAGCCCTGTTTCCGCAGAGCTCCACACGTAGGTCTATGAAGACCCTTTGTGCCCCTTGAACGGGTTTGCCTAGTCCAGCCCTAGTGCTCCTATAAAGGATACCAGTGTCCGGATTTTGGCGTTCCTGATGTCCTCCAGGCTCACGAAGTGTGAGCCCAGGTATCGATGTCTAGTGCTTGCAAAAGCCTCGCACTGACATAACACATGCGCGGAGGTCTCCTCCTCCTTACCGCATCTTCTACACATCGGATCCTGGGTGATTTTCATGATGTGTAGGTGTCTCTGTAAGGTATTGTGGCCTGTTAACAGTCCAACTACCATTCTCATTCTGGTCCTATTCAAATTCGTTAGGACCTTTTTATACCTTTGACTAGGCCCCTTGATAAGTTCACGTGCCTGTCTTGCTATGGTTAACCTCTTCCAAATATCTAGGTGAGACTGGTTTATTCATTGGGATATTGCCAGTCTCACACTTCGGAGTGACACTCCCAGGAAGGGCTCTGGTCCTGTAAAGGAACCCATTGAGCCCTGTTTCGCTAGTTTGTCAGCTTCTTCATTTCCACTGATTCCTGTGTGCCCAGGAACCCATAATAAGGTAACTGAGCTAAGCTCACACAGCTGATCTAACATCCTTTGGCATTCCCATACCAGTTTTGATGTTGTTTTAACTGCACATAGTGCTTTTAACGCTGCCTGGCTATCACTACATATAGTGATGTGTCTTCTGTGTCCAGGCATTTTCCATATATTTAAAGCACAGGCTAGTATTGCGTATACTTCAGCCTGGAAAACAGTAGCATATTTACCCATAGGAAGGGAGAGCCTTGTCTTAGGCCCCCAAACCCCGGCGCCTGTGCCCGCCTCCGTCCGCGAGCCATCTGTGTACCATGTACAGCCCCCAGACTTAAGACGGGCCCCAGCGTCCGCGGCCCACTCCTCCCTTGTGGGTATCACTACTGTGAATTTATAATTCAAATTAAAGCTAGGCTTCATCAAATCCCCGATCATCATTGTCATAGGGCAAGTCTGGTGAAGCCTTGTAAGAATAGAGGCATGACCTCTATTCGGGTTTTTGAAGGACCATCCTCCGAGTGACCAAAGGCGATAGGCACTCATTCCCGCTATTACCTTAACATATAAATGTAAGGGGGGAAAACCTAGGATGGCCTCCATTGCACATAATGGTGTAGTATCCAGTGCCCCTGTTATTCCTAGACACGCAAGTCTTTGGACACTGTTTAACTTGGTGCTCACAGTTTTACTCTCTGAGCCTGGCCACCAGACTATAGATGCATAGGTGATCGTGGGCCGTACAATGGAGATATAGAGCCACTGGACCACCCTAGGTCTTAGGCCCCAAGTCTTCCCGACGGCCCTGCGACAGGCCCACATAATCTTGCGAGCCTTATCCACCTTATGATCTATATGTTTCTTCCAACTCAGTCTTGCCTCAAGGATTACCCCTAGGTACTTAACCGAGGTTGTCTTAACTAATTTTTTTCCGAATAGGAAAGGCTCTGACAGTCCGTCTAGCCTCCTCCTCCTGGTAAATACCATGAGCTCCGTCTTATCGGGATTAACCGACAAGTCTGTCTCGTGACACCATCTTTCCACCCTACGTAGAGAGCTCTGTACGAGTTCGGAAACCGTACTGCGGAAATTTCCTACCGCCATCAGGCTTATGTCGTCTGCATAGCCTTGGGCGTATATTCCTCCAACATTTAACCTGGTAAGTAGTTCGTCCACTACCAGACACCATAATGTTGGTGATAATACTCCTCCCTGTGGACACCCCCTGTCTATATTACCTCTCAACATTACAGCGTTGAGAGTAAACAGAACTTGACGGCCCTGCAGTGAGGCCATAATCCATTTTATGAGCATACTGCTCACTCCTCTTCTCTCTAGACTACGTTCTATGGAGCCCAAAGATGTATAGTTAAAGGCCCCTTCTATATCTAGGAATACAACCATAGCAAGTTGTTGCTGATCCAAGGCACTCTCCAGCCTAGAAACCAGCTGGTGTAGTGCCGTCTCAACCGACTTCCCTGGTTGATATGCATGTTGATGAGAATGCAGGGGAAAGTCTCTTAATACTTTCTCCCTGATATGTCTATCCACCAGTCTTTCCAAGGTCTTAAGTAGAAAAGACGTTAGACTAATGGGTCTATAATCCTTAGGTCTAGTATATGAAGACCTTCCGGGTTTAGGTATAAATACCACCTTCGCCTGACGCCACAAGGAGTACACGTACCCCATAGTGAGACAGGCTCTAAAGATTCTGACCAGGTATGGTATAAGGACCCCCCCCCCGCCTACTGAAGAAGCGCCGGGAAGATCCCATCCACACCTGGACTTTTGTAAGGGGCAAAGGATTCTAATGCCCACTTAACCCTTCTTGGGGTAACAATCTCTGCGGCTTCCCTCCAGCCACTTTTATCGGGTCTGAAGGATCCGCTCGATTCTACCTCACTATTCGTGATTACCGAACCTGGAAAGTGGGCATCAAACAGTAAGCTCAGGGTCTCCCCCTCTGTGGATGTGTATCCACCAGAAGGAGTCTCCAGTGAGCCCAGCCTTGCCCTTCTATCCAAGGTTAAAATTTTATGAAGCCTTGCCGCTTCATGTTGACTTTCAATGGAGTCACAAAATTGTCTCCAAGATTTCCTAGAAGCCTTCTTGACTTCTGACTTGTACCTTCTTTGTGATTCTTTGTAAGAATCTAGGCTTTCTTGATCCTGAAGTTCCCTGTATTATACCAGAAGAAGCATTCAAGAGTAATGAATATGATAAACATTCAAAATGTAATTTAAGGAAGGCAAGAATCACATTTTGTAAATAAGATTTTTTTAATATTCATTGGAATGAGTTCAGAGTTTACTCATTTTTTTCCTTCCTGATGTCCAGACTGTTGTTGTCAATAAATCTTCATTGTTGATTTGTTATGCATTGCATTGTGCCAGTATTACCTATCCAATCACCTGTGCCCTGTGAATATAAATTTTAAAAGAACTGTCCTAATATAGCAAAATCGGCTCTGCAAACGTTCCACCCATGGGACCCTCGTGCAGCCAGCTGCGCGACCCCGGGAGAGGGGATCAATCAATCAATCAATCAATCAATCAATCAATCAATCAATCAATCAATCAATCAATCAATCAATCAATCAATCAATCAATCAATCAATCAATCAATCCTGATCTGCATTTAGGGCAGTCACCCAGGTGGCAGATTCCCTATCTGTTATTTTCCTAGCCTTTTCTTAAATGATTGCAACAAAATTGGAAATTTATTGAACATCTCCCTTGGTAAGTTATTGCCCTTTCTATAAATGAATATTCGCCCCAATTTGTCCTCTTGAACTCCAACTTTATCTTCATATTGTGATCTTTCCAACTTTTAAAGATACCACTCAAACTTATTCGTTTACTGATGTCATTCCACGCCATCTCTCCACTGACAGCTCGGAACATAACACTTAGTCGAGCAGCTCGTCTCCTTTCTCCCAAGTCTTCCCAGCCCAAACTTTGCAAGATTTTTGTAACGCTACTCTTTTGTCAGAAATCACCCAGAACAAATCGAGCTGCTTTTCTTAGGATTTTTTCCAGTTCTTGAATCAAGTAATTTTGGTGAGGGTCCCATACACTGGAACCATACTCTAGTTGGAGTCTTAGCAGAGATTTATATGCCCTCTTCCGGCCATCAGATGATAAAGTTCCCTATGGGAATCAACATCTTTATCATCTGATGGCCAGCAGGCATCAATTTTTGAAAATGGGAAAGTCTGTCATAGTGCATAGGCACTGCTGGTGGCTCCAAGTAGCCTTCGCAGTGGCCTCCCCGGTATGCACTAGCCATGTATCTTGGTAGGTGTGCTATTTACCAACTGATGAGCCCACCTTAGCACACCGGGGCGAAACGCTGGCATCCAGGAATGAGTTAGCTGGAAAATTTATAATGTCCAATAACGGACCAAATATATTGGTATCAAGTGGTATGTTCTGAGCTGTCAGTGGAGAGATGCCGAGGAATGGCATTAGTAAACGAATAAGTTTGAGTGGTGTCTTTAAAAGTAAGAAAGCTCACAATATGAAGATAAAGTTGGAATTCAAGAGGACAAATTGTGGCATATATTCGTTTACAGGAACAGGAGTTAAGGATTGGAATAATTTACCAAGGGAGATGTTCAATAAATTTCCAATTTCTTTGAAATCATTTAATGAAAAGGCTAGTAAAAATAACAGACAGGGTATCTGTCACCAGAGGCAACTGCCCTAAATGCAGATCAGTAATGACTGATTGACTGAACTTATCAGATGACAGTGGAGATGTTTTCACATTACATTATAAACTACAAGTTGCATATCTTGAAAAAATAGGAGCGGCTGATTCACGCTGTATATGTGTGTGGTGAATGGATTACTATAATTATGAACGTGTAACGTACACCCTTCCCGGCTTGTGCCATCTGACAATGTTTTGGGCTAGCAATCGTAACAGCTGTTTCTCATGCACACAGGACTGTTAGTCAGGTTTTGACTGTGACATGCCTGGTGTAGGGCATACGTTATGCTGTAAAAATATATTGTAAATATCAGGCAGTCTCACCTGAAATTCTCTATAATAATGCTTTCCTTACTGATTCAATTTTTTGAGATGAATAATCCCTAATTTAGGGGGATAAATTGCTAAAGGTTTTGTACTCATTTTGAACGTTCGTAATGTTTTGAATTTTCTATCGAGAGTATTCATAGCAAGAAATTTGTGAAATATGGATGAACGACAAAGGGAGTATTAGCTAATTCATTATTTAAACCTTTTATTTATACAATATACACACCGTTTGTGGTTGGCTTTAAAAGGAGCTAGATATTGGTAGGTATTGTAAAATGCTGACCATTCATGTAGCAAATGCCCTGTATGCAGGATGTAAGAAAAATTTGGTAAGGAATGGCAAAAACACACTATATTTCAACAGTGGAATAAAGAGATTATTGAGGAGCTGTAGGTTAGAAAGAAATAGAGGAAGAAGAAACTGAAGGAACTTGCTTATAGATTAAATTCAGCAAAAAAAATCAGCTAAGAATAACATGATGGCAAACATAATTGGTAGTCATATGAATTTTAGGGAAATATGGAAGGGTATGTATACGTACTTTAAGGCAGAAACAAGTTCCAGGAAGGGCATTCCAGGGATCATTAATGAACAAGGAGAGCCTCCATGGCTCAGACGGCAGCGTGTCGGCCTCTCACCGCTGGATACCATGGTTCAAATCCCGGTGACTCCATGTGAGATTTGTGCTGGACAAAGCGGAGGCGGGACAAGTTTTTCTCCGGGTACTCCGGTTTTCCCTGTCATCTTTCATTCCAGCAACACTCTCCATTATCATTTCATAGCATTTATCACTCATTAATAAATCACCTTGGGAGTGGCGACCCCATTGTAATAACAGCCTATATATGTTTCATTCATTACATCCCTGACCCGGTCAATGACTAGAAAACGGGTTGTAGGTTTAAAAAAAAATAATGAACAAGGGGAGAGTACAGTATATGTGAAGACTTTCAGAAAGCGAACGTTCTGAGAGAGCAGTATGTAAAGGTAGTTGGATATAAGGAAGGTACACAGGGAGAGGAAGTTACAAATATTGGTGAATACTGAAGTTTACCTATTATAATAAAGTCACACGCATGCACACACACTCTCCCTCTCTTCATTATAGGCTGTTATGCCTTTTAGCATTCGGCCTGCAAACTTCTGTGAATTTACTAAACACCACCACAATACGTCATTCGTAACTAGTTCTGTGGCCTCGTTTATTTCTATAACTCTTATCTTTAAATAATAGAGACCAAGTCTAACGATTGTTGTTTTGGTTTCCCTCTAATTCTCTTAATCTCTATGACAAAGTCCATTATTCTCTTAGGTAACCCATCCTCCTCCATTCACCTCACACATCCAAACCACTAAAGCTGGTTTATGCACACAGCTTCACCAATCGAGTTCATTCTTAACGTAGCCTTTATTTCCTCATTCTGAATACCATCCCCCTTTGTTCCCAGCTGTTTGCATCAGTGATCATTCTTGATTCATTCATGTTTGTTATTTCTAACTTATCAATAACACCAGTATCCAGTATTCGGGAGATAGTAGGTTCGAACCCCACTGTCAGCAGCCCTGAAAATGGTTTTCCGTGGTTTCCCATTTTCACACCAGGCAAATGCTGGGGCTGTACCACTCCTAGCCCTTTCCTGTCCCATCGTCGCCATAAGACCTATCTGTGTCGGTGCGACATAAAGCAACTACCAAAAAAAATATTATCAGTAATATATCTTGAGTCCACATAGTTTTTGGTCCCGTGAAGATGATGTTGGTTAGAAAACCGATCAGTGCAAAGATAATTTCGTCCTGGAGCCGACTTCCTTCTTACAGAATACTATTGATATCATAAATGCAAACTCACTGCATTAGCCTTGCTGCACATTCATTCAGTCAATATACTACCATCCTGAGAGATAGCACACGATCTATCGGTTCTGGCTTTGTATTCCCAACAGGATATTCAATTCTATTAGGTTTCTTACATGCTGACATCACTTTAGTCTTGGAAAGGCTTAGAGGGCTGTAACTAAAGAAGTGGCAACGTAGTCCGGACACTCGCAGGAGATCGGGCATGTGCAAATAAGATATGGGAGCAGTCAGGTGGTGCTGCTGTCGATGTGTAGTGTGCATCTGATGGGCATCTAGTTGGGAGTGTTGTTGTTGTGTGGCATTGAAATAAAGAGTGTTGACATCACTGCTCTAAAGCATGTTTTCCAAAAGTGATCAGCGTTCGTGGATTAAAATTGAGGTTTCCCATGGCAAAAATGCATTACCATATAGGACGATTGCACAAGGGGTCAAGGCGTTTCATGCAGGTTGGAATGAGACAGCGGATTTGCACTGCACAGGTCAGCCGTCCATTCCTCAAGATCAGATTGACATCGTGAGTGGTCTCGTTTCCGTAGATCGTCGATGGACTGTCCGGTAACTATCCATACAGGTTGTCCTCAGTCATCAAACAGTGTGGCACATAGTGACGAAATATCTTAATATGAAGAAAATTGGGGTACAACATCAACTCACCAATGTACAGCAATAGCACCGCTATTCACTAGCTTGCATCTACCTGGACAGATACTTCAACGAAGGAGACACATTTCTGCAGTGTATTGTCGTCATTGATGAGACGTGGGCACAAGCCTACGAACCTGAATTAAAGCATCAATTGAATGAACGGCATCATCCAGGTTCGCAATGACCAGAGAAATTTTGACAGGATCCCAGTCCGGTGAAGCTTATGCTGATTGTGGCATAGGAATACGAGGGTGTTTTTCTTACACATGCTGTGCCTGAGGGACAAACCACCAAGAGTCACTATTATTGCCGATTTCTGGAGCGACATGCACATCCGGATACGCCGCATAAACGTCCACGTTCATTGCGAGACGATCGCCCTATTGTGTTGCATGTCAATGCACATTGTCGTGTCGCAAACAATGACAAGCTGTAATTGCAACAGTGGCACTGGAAGTCTTGGAACATCCTCTGTACTCACCAGACATGAGTCCTTGTGACTTAAACCTGTTTCCGAAAGTGAAGAACTAATATGTGTATTCGGACTTAATTATTGGAAAGTGGTTTAATAGTACTTAATCCCTTATTCCTCGCTCTCCTTAACCTGCCGCTAGAAAAGTAGGAGGTGCCCTGCTCGCCCGTGTCTGCGTGGAGCTTACTGTCGGCTTTAAGAGGGGGTGGTGAGTTGTCTCGGATTGCCTGTGATGTGGAGAGGATGCGAGAGAGTAGGGGAGTAAAAAAATGGCGTATGGCATTTAGTGCCGGGAGTGTCCGAGGACAAGTTCGGCTCGCCAGATGCAGGTCTTTTGAATTGACTCCCGTAGGCGACCTGCCCGTCATGATGAGGATGAAATGATGATGAAGACGACACATACACCCAGCCCCGTGTCACCGAAATTAACCAATTATGGCTAAAATTCCCGACCCCGCCGGGAATCGAACCCGGGACTCATGTGGCCAAAGGCCAGCACGCTAACCATTTAGCCACGGAGCCAGACAGTAGGGGAGTGATCGGTTGTCACGCTGTTTTGCCTAGATACGTCTTCTTAATAAGGGGCTGGATGGCCTTATGTTTGTTTTCTCGATGGATTCCTTCAGATTGTGACTAAAATTGACTGGTTGATCCAACGATATATAAAACATTTCCATGATACTGGGCAGAGAACCCTTTTTCATAATTTCGATAATGTACAAGTCCTTGTCTATATCGGAAAAATTGTGATTGGATTCTTGCATATGTATTCCCATGGCAGTATGCCGGTTATGTTTGATGTACCTAGTGTTAAAACCTTCTCCCTGTCTGTCCAATATAGCTTGCTAAACAAGATTGGCACTGTAATCTGTAAATACCTGATTTACCAAATATTTCGGATTTATTCACGGTCCCTGTATTGTGGAGGTGAGGTAGATTGTTATTGGTTGTCCTGAACGCTATTTTTACATTGTGTTTTTTAAACAAGTTTGTTATTTGGTGGTATACAGAATCGTTGTTCTTGGTGAAAACTGAATAATTGTCCTTCTGTTTCTTTTCTTTAATAAGAGTAGATTTTGGTTTATTTTGAATTTTAGATATTATTTGGTCGATGAACCTTCTGTTATACCAAATACAGTAGAGACAATGCGCGACACTCAGCGAGATATCGAGGGACAGCTATTAGAGCTCTCTCTAGCGGACTGACCCGAGAACTACTGATTCTGTCATAAGAGCACGTGTATTTGTGTGTGAAGTTTTTGGTGTTATTTACGCGTTTGCAGTGAGTTGACATAATTAAATAGTAGCGTGTGTCATTCCTTGATATCTCCTCTCAACATGAGAGGAAAGGTATGTGCTGTGTTTGGCTGCAGTAACTATGAAGTAGAAAAGAATGCACGATCTTTCTTCAGTTTACCTCGTGACAAGAAAATGTAAGTAATATTATGTTTGCATATATATTCTTCCAGTGACAAAGAGATTTTTATAGTACTTCATAATCATCTGACCTGCTCGACACATATTTTAACTGGCTTAAAATATAATACGCGCATGTTATTGTATAGTGCAGCAGTTAACCTTCAATACCAGTGTGTTGTTGTAGGTGTGATCTCTGGGTTTGCTTTAATTCAGGAAAATACATATGCATATGAGTGTGGCTGGTTGTGTCCCAAGTTACCCCATTTAGAATGCCGTAATGCGTTGTCAAGCACTGAAGAAAATATGGGTGATTTAAGAAATGTACATATTTTGTTGAAACAATATGATGACGCAGATTTGCTTTAACCTAATGTAATGGCATTATGGCAAGTATTGCTTATAGGGAAAGTTTTAAAGTTTTTGAGGCTAAATTTATAGATTTTCTTTCTGTTAGTAGGCTTCAAGTTAAAAGGAAAATTGTCCAGCTCTTAAATGTAAATTCATTGAATCGTGTTTATAAGGAATGTGCCGATATTTTTGTTGACAAGTGTTTTAATATGATGATACAATGCTTTTAAATGAGAAAAAAGAAAATCTAGCCCTGAACGTTCACGCAGGAATTCTAAAGCTAAAAAAGTAATGCATAAATGAAAGATCAAGCCCTTTCACAGCAGCCCATTGCACATCTTGATTGTATGACTAATTTCAGTCTTTAAATAATAACCTGCTAAATAATTCTTCATTCATTTATCCAGAATTGCTTTAGCAACTTTGAAGCTAATATCTTAGTAACACTTTCTTTCTAGACGCAATTTATTTATTCATTTCCGAATATACATTTCCATTGATATTTGAATTTAGCGCAAATTTTCAGGTCAAGCCACTAGGAGCGCCACTTGCGACTTGTCTCCCATTTTAACAAGGCTAAATCCGGAAATGTCGCGTATTGTCTCTATTGTATTTAGTTATACTCATTAGAATAAGCTATTGCCCTGATGGTATCCAGTTCTTTTTTAGGTTGGGATGAGATAATGGTACATTGAATGCCCTGTGGACCAAGCTATAAAAAGCGGCTTTTTTATGGGAATTAGAGTGGACTGAAAATTGTTCGATAGTATTTTAGTTTGTGTAGGCTTCCTGTATAGAGGGTATCATAAGAAAGGAAGTGTTGTCTTCTTGAGCCTGTTAAGTCTAGAAAATTTAGAGAACAGCTGGATTCTGTTTCCAATGTGAACTGTATATGGGGATTCAACTTCTTTAACTTACCCAGTATGATTTGGCTGTTGGTATGTCTTCCATCTAAAATTGTGAAGGTCTCATCGACAAATCCTGTCCAGAAGAAAATGTGCTCCATTTTGCTGATGGGTGTATGCTCCAGATTGTCTTAATAAATATCTGCCATAATTCCCGATGCCGGAGATCGCATTGGAAGGCCGTTTTTTGATATATTATCCCGTTAAAAACAAAATACTTATTATTGAATGTAAATTTAACAAAACTACAGTAATAAATTCTTCTATTTCAAGTCTACTTAGTTTACTATACTGTTGCAAGTCACTCTGTATAAAAGAAATGGTCTCGTCTAAAGGAATACTCAAATACATATTCTTCATGTCGAAGGATGCTAATCTATCTATATATATAAAATAACTTGTTCTGACTGACTGACTGACTGACTGACTGACTCACTCACCATCGCCGAGCCAAACCTACTGGACATAATGAAATGAAATTTTGGAGATACATTCATATTAAGATGTAGGTGCTCGCTAAGAGAGGATTTTTGGATATTCCATCGCTAAGGGGGTGAAAAGGGGGGTAAAATATTAAAATGACTGTATCTATATCTCAAAACTTTGAAATTTTACAGATGTAAAAATTGGTATTTAGAACCTCCTTTAAAAATAAAGAAACATGTATTTTGTTTTCGGAAAATCCTTATAGGAGGGGTGAAAACGGGGGAAAAACGGGTTGAATGCCTTTAATGAGGATACTTATATCTCATAAACTTAAGATATTTCAGACCTGATAATTGGTGTTTGGGATCTCCTTTAAAAATAAAAAAACACGTTGAACCCTTCAACTTACCATTCCATCGTTGGTCGGCCACGGCTGCTACAGTAGAACAATATAGAACTCTTAAATCATGGGTCGTTGCGGGAATAAATTCGGTCACGATCTTAACCAAACGATGGGGTTCAGAAGAGAGCCTAACTACTTGAAATGAGGAGCAAATATGTGCTTACTAACTTTTATTAAAATCGAAATGACACGACAACATTGTTATTTTAATATAAATCCTTGAGAGAAAAAAAATTATAAATTATTTATTATTGAATGTTTCAAACGCAGTCACATTGCATAGCGTTGATTGATTTCTCACAATATCGAAGAGTTGCTTCGGAGAAATTAGTACATTAGTGGACAGCGAAACTGAAAAACTGAAAAAGGAAAGACCTGAAAACCGGGCACCTATTACTCCAAACGAGAACTGAGAATTAATCCACACGATCCGTGGAAAATCTGACTTTCAACATGTAGAACGCCTAATTTCCTCTCAATTAAGGTTATCCACCAGTCGAATACCCTTTACGGATACGGAACACCCGCCGAATGGACCCTTAATCGAACCAAATTGACTATCAGTTGCTTTGGATAGGTTGCGAAATATTATGGGAAAGCATGGTGTTCACTACAAGTTAACAGCATCATTCACAATTGAAATAAAATTCCACCATGTATTTGTCATTCATGACACCCTTAAGTGATAAGGTAATCCCGATGCTAAATGTGCATCACCCAAACAGCTGTTCGGAAGGAACCAACAACAACATGATCCCCGAGGATCTTACGTTACGTCGTTCTAAAGGAACAAAACTGCGAAATGCAGGAAACACTTATTCATCACGCATTTTGAAGAAATGCCAAACACTGAAATTAATTAAAAAGTGGTAAATCACTTGAAAAGTATTATTACCAAACCGATTTTCAGGTTAGAAATGGTTATGTTACGCTTAATGAAATTAACAGTCCACATTGAAAAAATATTACAACTTTAAGGAATTCTTTCCAAAAAAACAATGACTACCTTTACAGATCCGTCTACTTATTGTCTGTCCCAACACACTACCTATAAAATGATTACTTAACCGAATTCAACTACGAATAAAATGAAAGTACGACAAAGATTGAAAATAAAATAATATTACTGGCTGACGAATCGAAACCACATTCGCAACTCAAGTCTCACGCTAATACACTGAGTGTCAATATGCACACTACCAAAACGAAACGGACGTCAGAACGACAAAACAATTAAGTCCGTAAAATAAAATAACATATCGAAGTCATTAAAACTCAACACGCATGGAGAATTACAGTAAAAATATTTAATCTCCATCAGGTCGATATCCTATATTGGGGCAACCCTCATTCACCGATAGCGGCCCCGTTATCTCAAGGAACACCCTTCAACTGTTGGAGCTACGCACTTGTTGGCCTCATTATTGTCGACCTAACCCTCTTCATATTTCATATTTTACTGTAGAGGCTACCTTCGCCCAAGTCACTTCGCAAAACAAAAGAAACATCTAATCTGAGACTTGAGTATGTACAGCTGACATCCCAGACCTATCGTCGGGCTCATTTAAAATCTGTACATCCTAACACTAATCTCTATGTACATGACACCTTCCAAATTCTATCGTCGGGCGTGAACTACGACATCTCATCATCAGTAACTCCAAGGATAACATGTGACGTCCTAAATCTAATGTCGGGCGTCAAAATGGATCGTACTACGTATCCCCTAGCATATCAGGCGAACTAACAATTTCAAACCAACTCTGACATTTCAATACACATGGGACCGCGTCTCTTACTATTAAACGAATGCAAGTCGAAAAATGCAGTAAGTCTCCATCTCGTTACAATACGTGAACTCGAAAATAAATATACGTGACGAACAATTCTCCAACTCAAACACAATCTCAGCCTGTGCAATGAAGTTTTTAGGGAAGCAAAGATAACTCCCAACACACGTCTACCATTTAGTGGATGCATTCAAAATAATAATCATCACTACCGCATTAGAAACTCTCAAATCGCCTACCGTCAATTTCAAATATTTATATCAATGACATATCCAGTGGAACGAAATTCAATACAACACCAACCATGTATTCGAAATGCTCTTTTATCCTTGAGGTCGCATTATCTTAATATTCATACGGGCTTTACGTAACTAGTCACTTGACTTTTACTACCAAGATTTTTAACCTTTTACTAGAGTCGTTTTCACTTGGGATCTTACCAGAAATCTACAATGCCTCACACAGTAGTCGTCTCAAATTTCGGATTGGTAGCGGAATACTCTACAGCCTGTCACAATACAGTCTGTTTCACAAATCCTTCCTCGGCAAACATAGTCTGTCTCAAACTCATTCTCCTCGCCTTATCCCAGCGGTATCACTTAAAATCCAGGCTTCATTTCATCTTCAATATTCCTATCCCTCTCATCTCCACATATATAAATTCTTCGCTCTCAACCCATTTTTCTTATATTTCCAAGACCCCTTTCATTTTTCAATCCTCTAGTGAAAACAACAACCATTATGAAATACACCTCTTTATTTTACTATTACTACGACTTTCGGACCTCGAGAATCCAAGAACACACCGCGACTTTCCGTATCACTGATATACACGATGTCCCAAAATATTTACTTCCCATGAATAAATATAACTCTATCGAATTTCACTGAAATATTCTAAGTGCCTGTGATCCTTGTAATATATACAGGTTAAATGCACTTTTAACATAGACAAATTTCTTTATCCCGCGGTAGACAATATTATTATTATTATTATTATTATTATTATTATTATTATTATTATTATTATTATTATTATCGACAAACATTTCTGAATTCAACTGATATTTGAAATTAAGACACTCGCTACGACTATTTTACAATTATAGCTTTCCTAAATTTTCTCGCTTTGGACAATATCTCATAGAACATTAACACCAGATTTAAATGTCGCATTTTTACAGTTTCTTGACGTGAAATTTTCAAACTAAAATTTTCACACGCTGACCAAAATTATAACACTTTTCGCCTGATAATTACAAATATCAACCCGATAATCATCTTGAAAAATATGTTGGGACAGAACAAAAAAAATCTAACTACAACATAATACAAATATAGACAGACCTGCACATGGCGACATTCCCAGTATTCTGGCTACATCGTCGCCAGCTGACCTCGTGCCTTTAGCCGTACATTTGCACAAATAACATTATCATTTCCAACATATCACTCTTACAAACACTGCCTTTTTCACACGATATTAAATTACAACACAAATCACGCACTTTCCTCGTTATAATGTGTACCACGAACCTCCCTCGTTCTGCCGTCAACTGCTACTGTCTGCTTTCGTCCCAGAGTTGTCTCTCTCTGTCACCCACAAACACACCAGGTGTTCAACAGATAACGAAATCAAAACTACTCTGACTAGCTTCCCAATTCTCTTACCACTTTCAATCGCACATAAGGTGATACAGTAACATTTGCTGTTTACTGTACTTTAACAGACGCCTATACTTTCACAATTTGTCGTCAATAGTTCAGAAATTTTCTGTCACCTTCCCTTTCTAACCGACTGGGTGGACCTCAGCCACGAACATGTACTAAGTCGTTTGTAGATCAATCTGGTACAATTTTCTGCTGACGACGGGCGTAAGCTACCGCCGCTTCAAAAACCAGATCGACACTGAAAAATATGCAATGGGGGGGTTCCTCTTATAGTCTATAGGAGGGACGCTACACACACTACTAAGCTTGATTGCGTAATCTGCTAATTTCGCGTCCAATAGACCGATTTTTATGAGACTTGTCCCGGACTTCCGGACAGACTTGTAATTATTTTAGGTGTTAATCTCATAATTTTACCACACTCACAACAGGTGAAATAAATTATTTCTGCCCGGACGTTTCGCGCGTTTTCTTCAGCCCTTGACCTTGGCACGTGGAGCTAGTTCACTGATCTGACGCTGACTTGTACTTAGGCTTAACTGCATTTATAATTTACCCTGGGGGATCTGTCTTCACGTAGGGTTTAAGAATAATTTAGATGATTTGTTTCTTTATTTACTGTATTGCCAAAATCCCTCGTTACGCAGAATTCCGTGAATTTAAAGAATTATCGGGCACTCGAAGTCCACCGATGTGTCACGGTATTTCACGAGCCTGCCGCGGGTGAGATCCTTCCCACGCGACATCGAGGCTCTTAGGAGCGCAACATGGCTGCCTCAAAAATAAAAGTAGCTTGTTGATTTGAAATAAATATTGAGAAAAGAAAAAAATATTTTTCTCATCGTGGAATTATGGGTTCAACGTATTTTTTGTTTTTGGAAAATCCAATTAATAGGGGGGTGAAAAGGGGGTGAATTTTTAAAATGAGTTTATCCATATCTCAAAACTTTCAAAGTTTATAGATGTAAAAATTGGTATTTAGAATCTTCATTAAAAATAAAGAAACATGTATTTTTTGTTTTTGTAAAATCCCATTAGGAGGGGTGAAAACGGGGGAAAAACGGGTTGAAGGCCTTTAATGAGGATACTTATATCTCATAAACTTAAGATATTACAGACCTGATAATTGGTGTTTGGGATCTCCTTTAAAAATAAAGAAACACGTATTTTTTGTTTTTGGAAAATCCAATTATGGGGGGTGAAAAGGGGGTGAATTTTTAAAATGAGTTTATCTATATCTCAAAACTTTTAAAGTTTATAGATGTAAAAATTGGTATTTAGAATCTCCCTTAGAAATAAAGATACACGTACTTTTTTGTTTTCGGAATATCGCAATAGTAAGGATGGAAAAGGGTGAAAAATTGGTTGAATGCCTTGAATGAGGCTACTTTTATTTCAGAACCTGAAGATATTACAGACCTGAAAATTGGTATTTGGGATCTACTTTAAAAATAAAGAAACAGGTAATTTCCGTTTTTGGAAAATCCCAATATGGGGGATGAAAAAGGGGGTGAATTTTTAAAATGAGTGTATCTACATCTTAAAACTTGAAAAGTATACAGATGTAAAAATTGGTATTTAGAACCTCCTTTAAAAATAAAGAGACATGTATTTTGTTTTCGGAAAATCCCAATAGGAGGGGTGTAAAAGGGTGAATAATGGGTTGAATGCCATTAACGAAGGTACATATATCTCAGAAACTGAATATATTACAGAACTGAACATTTGTACATGGGATCTCCTTTAAAAATAAAGTAACCTGTATTTTTTTGTTTTTGGAAAATTCAATTACTGGCGGTTTTCAGGAGTGACAAATTGGGGTGAAATTTTTGAAAGAATATATCTTCAGAATACCTGAGAAACGTAAAATGTTACAGACGTAAAAAGTGGTATTTGGAATCTCCTGTAAATGTAAAGAAACATAGGTAATTTGTTTTTGGAAACTCCAATTAAGGGGATCTAAAAAGGGGGTTAAATTTTAAAATGAGAATTTCTACAATATATCTCAAAAACGTACCATGTTACAGAAGGGAAAAATGGTATTTTTATCTCTATTAAAAGTCAAGGAACGTGTATTTTTAGTTTTCGGAAATACCACTTGGCTGGAGGGTGGGGGGGGGTAAAGTAACTGAAAATGGTGTTGAATTATTTTAATTAAGCTACTGATATCTCAAAATCGAAGATGTTACGGACGTGAAATTTGATATTTTGATTCTGCTTTAAAAGTAAAGAAACACGTATTCTCGAAAAATCAAATGAAGGGGGGGGGGGCAGGTGAAAGAATTAAAAAATTAATTGACTTAATTGTATGAGAATACTTACGTCTAATAAAAACTAAAGTCGTTACAGGCGTGAAAATTGGTATTTGGATCTCCTTTAGAAACAAAAAAACCGCGGTTCTTTTTTGGGGGGGAGGAATCATCTTGGGGGTGGGATTGAAAAGGAGTTGAATTCCTTTCATGAGGTCACACAAATCAAAAACTGAGGAGGTTGGAGTCGTGATAATTGGTATTTAGAAGATTTTAGAAGATTTAGAAGTGTGAAAAGAAGTGAAAAAAGTGAATTATGGGGATACTTATATCTCAAAACTGAAGGTAATAGACGTCAACATTGGAGTTTGGAATCTCCTTTAAACATAAAGAAACATGCATTTCTGTTATTTTCTTGGGGGGGGGGGGGTAAATAAACTTAACGGCGGTGGGGTGTAAAAGGAGGTTAGTGTAGATGTGATACTGACTGGAGGGTGATTGGGGATTTAATGAGACTATGGAGTGGGTATATGGGAAACTGGGAGTGAAATTTCTAGATCCTAATGGGTGGGTAGGAGATAGGGATCTGCGCTCAGATGCCCATCATTTAAACCGCAGTGGTACGTGTAAGTTAGGAAATTTGTTTGGAAGGGTAATAGGGAGGTACATTCAGGGAAACGGGTTGGCCTAGGGAGCGGTGATAAGGGAACAGGGAACTGGAAATCAAGTAGGGATGACATAAAATTGTTAGTGTTGAACTGTAGAAGTATTGTAAGGAAAGGAATAGAATTAAGTAATTTAACAGATATATATTTACCAGATATTGTAATAGGAGTTGAATCATGGCTGAGAAATGATATAATGGATGCAGAAATTTTCTCACGGCACTGGAGTGTGTATCGTAGAGATAGGATAGGAAGGGTGGGAGGCGGAGTGTTCATTCTGGTGAAAGAAGAATTTGTAAGCTACGAAAAAGTTAAAGATGAGACACATGAAATTCTAGGTGTAAGGCTCATTTCTAAAGATAATAGGCAACTTGATATATTTGGAGTGTACAGATCGGGAAAGGGTAGCACTGACGCGGATTCAGAATTATATGATAGGATAGTCAGCTATGTGGGAAACGACATGGAAAGAAATGTGATTGTAGCGGGAGATCTGAATTTGCCAGATGTCAATTGGGAAGGAAATGCGAACGACAGAAAGCATGACCAACAAATGGCAAATAAGTTAATATGGGAAGGACAGCTGATTCAGAAAGTGATGGAACCAACCAGAGGGAAAAATATCCTGGATGTGGTGCTGATAAAACCAGATGAGCTCTATAGGGAAACTGAAGTAATAGATGGTATTAGTGATCATGAAGCTGTTTTTGTGGTAGTTAAAAATAAATGTGATAGAAAGGAAGGTCTTAAAAGTAGGACTGTTAGGCAGTACCATATGGCTGATAAAGCAGGCATGAGGCAGTTTCTAAAAAGTAAATATGATCGGTGGAAAACGGTAAATAAAATGTAAACAGACTCTGGGATGGGTTTAAAGAAATTGTTGAGAAATGCAAAAACAGGTTTGTACCATTAAGGGTGGTAAGGAATCGTAAAGACCCACCTTATTATAATAGAGAAATAAAGAGACTAAGAAGGAGGTGCAGACTGGAAAGAAATAGAGTTAGAAATATATGTGGAAGTAAGGAGAAATTGAAGGAACTTACTAGAAAATTGAATCTATCAAAGAAGGCAGCTAAGGATAACATGAAGGCAAGCATAATTGGCAGTCACGAATTTTAGTGAAAAATGGAAGGGTATGTATAGGTATTTTAAGGCAGAAACAGGTTCCAAAAAGGACATTCCAGGAATAATTAATGAACAAGGGGAGTGTGTATGTGAGGATCTTCAAAAGGCAGAAGTATTCAGTCAGCAGTATGTAAAGATTGTTGGTTACAAGGATAATGTCGAGATAGAGGAGGAGACTAAGGCCAAAGAAGTAATAAAATTTACATATGATAACAATGACATTTACAATAAGGTACCAAAGTTGAAAACGAGAAAAGCGGCTGGAATTGATCAGATTTCTGGGGATATACTAAAGACAATGGGTTGGGATATACTACCATATCTGAAGTACTTATTTGATTATTGTTTGGTCGGAGGAGCTATACCAGATGAATGGAGAGTTGCTATAGTTGCCCCTGTGTATAAAGGAAAGGGTGATAGACATAAAGCTGAAAATTACAGGCCAGTAAGTTTGACATGCATTGTCACATTCCAAGGCATTCTTTTTGGTTATATTAGACATGTTTGTGAAATTAATAACTGGTTCGATAGTAGGCAATTCGGTTTTAGGAAAGGTTATTCCACTGAAGCTCAACTTGTAGGATTCCAGCAAGATATAGCAGATATCTTGGATTCTGGAGGTCAAATGGACTGTATCGCGATTGACCTGTCTAAAGCATTTGATAGGGTGGATCATGGGAGACTACTGGCAAAAATGAGTGCAATTGGACTAGACAAAAGAGTGACTGAATGGGTTGCTATATTTCTCTAGAAAATAGATCTCAGAGAGTTAGAGTAGGTGAAGCTTTGTCTGACCCTGTAACAGTTGCGAGGGGGGTTCCCCAGGGCAGTGTTATCGGACCTTTATGTTTTCTTATATATATTGTGCCCTTGTAAAGGCACGCAAACGCGGTGATCTTCTTTCTTGGAATGTGCGCCGGCTGCTCCTGTAAATAATGACATGTATCAAAATACCTACCGCTGCATGTAGACTCTTCTTCCTCAAGCGTGGTGCGTCCGTATATCCCTCGGATTACTGGGCCACACGTCGATCAGGGAGGTGAGGAAATGAAAGATGGTGGGTAAACTAACTATTAAATGACGGTACCCAAAGACTGAATTAAAATTTAAATAAATAAAATGGTTTATTTAACAAAATGCAAAGTGGAAATTTGAAAGTAAAATGGTGTAAATGAAATTAAATTTGAAATGAAACTAAATGAAATTTTAAGACAAATAAAAGATCTGCATAACAATAAAATAATTATCTGCCTTGATAAACTTTATGACTGAATGTCGATTTAATTTAGTGTTCTGGATACATCGAACCACTGTCTCCATGACGATGACATGACCACATTTAAACACTGGTCAGAAATACAGTTTCCTTTGAATGAATAATTTTTAATACCTTGAAAATGTCATCTCACAAATAATCCAGTAATTAATTAATTAAATCATTAATTCTTCCAATTAACATTGACGGTAAGGTGTCTGTCAAATATATAATTCATGTTTAAACTCAATTGGGAAACACCCAACTCTAAAGTAATACTAGAAATACACTAACCATGTGTAATAATAAATGAAAAAGGAAAAATTAACACAACCATGAACATGGTATGTTTATCCATTATAAAACCTTTGCCACATATTTGAATTGCTCGTGGCTGATAACAAGAAAAATAATTGAACTGAACACCTGAGTGCTACCACCACTCCTTTATTTTATTAAACCTTATTCATCCCACTGTGATAGTCCGGACGTTTTAAACTACTTTAATTAATTAGGCCAAGTGCCTCAGGTTTACATCTGAAATGGAAGCGATCCCTTTACATTATTAATTCTTATTAGTTTGCCGCTATCTGCATTTTCATTGCGAATTCCTATTTGTGGTACCACCACTAGATGGAGGCAGATCCCATCTCATTTATATAATTCATTTGCGGCACTTATGATACAACTGCTTGTTAAAGATCGCTTCATTTTCCTAACTGAAATGTAGTGGATTTTTAAGACTTGGTGGTTACAAACTCCTTCCTGGTATGAGCATACCACTACTATAATTTTTACTATGAACTAATCGATGATCTCTTACCCTAACACATGAAATCTTATTTACATAAATGGGCATGTCAATGGAGAAACACTGCTCCTAAGAAATACTGAAATTAAAGCAGTCTAACTACGCCTATACTATTCTACTTACACACATTAAATCAAACACTATTCACGTATCAGATCTGGAATAATACGGTGACAAAATGTATCCAAAGAAATGATCTCATAAAAAATCTAGATTCCAAAAATCGCTGCCTAATAAACACTAAAATAATAAAAAAATTGAATGCGCAAAGTAGAAACATAAAATATAACCCTGATTCAAGTAGCAAATAAATACGTGAATTTGATGGCAATCTTCTAACCTCAGACTAAAATGTCTGGACATGACCTTATTCAAATCTTTATGGACAATATTTATTGGTATTACATGTCATCAACAATTATACTAGACTGTCGAAACACGCATTGATCAGTCGCTCTGCTCACAACTTACCTCGGACTATTAATTGCATATTTTCCGAGCATATATTTCCCTGGAAATTATCTGAAGCAATACAGGCTTTCCACCTACAATTATAACACATGTCGTCATATATTTAACACTCTCGGTTAAATTATTCATCTCTCAATTCTATTTATTCATCAATATTCTCGACGTAGTAACTCATGATACGGCCTCGCTCGTATCCGGCGGGCAACAAAACTGTGTCGTTCACACATTCATTTATACGACATTATCAATAATATGGTCCAAATATCATATTTCCATTTCTCAACATAACAACCTCAGGGATATTGCTAGTACTTCGCTCGTTATCGTGATTATCCATCTTTCCGCATATTATGTAATATCAGAGCTAACTTGTCAATGGCTTCCTGTCACTAATTAACTGTAATAATGAGATTGCCTCTCAAAAACCACGGCTATTGAAATGCGTAAGCACGTTACATAAAGAAACTAACTCTCGCGTATCAACCAACGTTATGAAATATAAGGTATGAGAGCTACCGGAAACGGTCATTCGAATGATGATTACAGGGCGTGAAATATTAAACTGAATGTTTAAATAAAATAGCAGAATAAACATTTAAAACTGACATGGCGGCATCCACAAAAATCAAAGCGTCAACAAAAATACCGCTCATTACCACAACTATATTATTCTCAACACATAAAAAATCCGCACTACACCGTATATAAATTTCACAGTAAAATAGGATTCTCACATGTCAAAATGACTTACATTAAAAGAAACTGTGCATGTAAAACACCCTAACACTTATATATTATTATTATTATTATTATTATTATTATTATTATTATTATTATTATTATTATTATTATTATTATTATTATTATTATCATTATTATATTATAAGTTTACAATTACTATCTGATCCGTGAATTATTTACAGTCCTATCTAAATTTCTAAACTACATTGTTGATCATCGATTTGTTCATAGCCCTAGATGTTTACATATTTATATTATGCTCATACCTTAGTTGGTGCTGGAGGCAGGTCAGATCATCCTCCGAACCCCGTCATGTTGCATTTAGCACCTCATCTTCAAGCTGATGGTATCCAAGAGGTCACACACGCAAACTTGATGCATTATAACACTATTTGTTGCACGCGTCCATATTTATTAACACACGCATTAACACTCCTACGAGGAATACTCAATGACACTGCATTAATCACCTGACGTGAAGCCGAAAGTCTGGACCCTGCTACCTGCCTGCCGAAGCTCTCTCTCATTCACCCCTCTCAAATTGTTTGTGTACAGGATTAGCGGTTATTCACCTTCCCCGACCAAGGCACTGAACTCAAGGTCTTTGTACGGTTCCAATTATGAAAACACAGTTTTTCCCCTGTATTGGCTGGACCAATTCTTCTCCCGAATATCTCGCTTACAACAAGAGTTCTATGGGAGTGTGAAAAATTACGTGTAATGTTCCCAATGATGTGGAAAACTTCATAATAATCGTTCTCCGACATTCGACCTTTCCACGAAAAATGCAAATTACATGTGAAATAGTGAAGCTGTTGTGCAGCTACGAGTTACTACAAGATTCAATGTTCACCTCGGTCCTAGCACTTTAAGTTCATTCATGGCAAGTGTTCTGCATAATTTAAAGTTGAAATAAAGTTTATCAAAGTGTTCATTTCAGCTAAGATATTACTACTCACACAAATAAATCCAGTACTCACTAGAATGTCAACTACTGAATGTGACTACTGAGATTCACCGCGAGACTGAAAACTGTAGAGTTGAGACTCAAGACTGCTGAGATTCACACCGCGAGACTGAAGACTGAATGTAGAGACTGAAGTTAGAGACTGATTGTAACTGAAGACTGAAGTTCACCACCCTTGGTGTCTCCGTTTTGTAAACAGTCCTCCCCCCACTTCGAAAATAGTTCCGTGGAAGGGATGTGGCGTAATAATTCTGCACTTAGGACTGATTTATCAGGTGTCCGTAGGTTAGAACTACAGGAAATGCACTCAAAACATTCCTAATTTTGGTCCGACTTATGTGTTACATTGCGTTATGAGAAACGATCACAGGTTAATTTCTACGACGTCGCGCGTCACTGGCCCTATTTTCTGTCCGAGGATGGCATCTTCCCGCCATGATGGTTCGCTTCCTGGATGATTCCACTCTTCCATGTAAAGTTGAAACTTTCTAATTTAGCCACTGATTAACCACTCACTTACGCTGATAAATCCTTAAATATTACTTAGAAGTCAGGACACAATATTTTACGGCTACTTCGGGCACCAGATCGCGAAAAACTAGCTGTAGATTCCCGCTGTGACAAGACACTAAAATTTGCAATTTTGTGATTGGCTGAGACGTTCGCGCCCTTGGTACTTTGGGTTCTTCCATTTTCTGCTAAGGGGTGACGGGTATTATACGTGTCTCACTCGCACATCTAAGTAGGTCAAATTCCAACGCGTGAATTTCCGTGGGAATGGCATAGAAAGTTTCGTTTCCTGTCGGCATCATAAAACATGATTGGAGGTGCCACTTAGACTAGCTACTTCCCGTCCGTGCTTTAAGACGAGTTCTGTGGATATATCTTACCGTCTGAACGGCGCCTGGCAGTTGCTTTTTTTTGTTGCTAGGGGTTTTACGTCGCACCGACACAGATAGGTCTTATGGCGACGATAGGATAGGAAAGGCCTAGGAGTTGGAAGGAAGCGGCCGTGGCCTTAATTAAGGTACAGCCAGCATTTGCCTGGTGTGAAAATGGGAAATCACGGAAAACCATCTTCAGGGCTGCCGATAGTGGGATTCGAACCTACTATCTCCCGGATGCAAGCTCACAGACGCGCGCCTCTACGCGCACGGCCAACTCGCCCGGTAGTTGCTTTCTTAGACTGCAATCTTTTCCCAGCCTACTGCTGTATTCCAATATGTGAATTATTAAATATTTAGAATATGCATTAATTATGCACATTCGCTTATGGGTTGTGAGATGGACAGCAGGCAATGTTATGTTGATAAACGGGGTTAAAAGTCAGGTTGTGAGTTTCACAAATAGGAAAAGTCCTCTCAGTTTTAATTACTGCGTTGATGGGGTGAAAGTTCCTTTTAGGGATCATTGTGTTAATATACGGAAAGATCTTCATTGGGGTAATCACATAAATGGGATTGTAAATAAAGGGTACAGATCTCTGCACATGATCATGAGGATGTTTAGGGGTTGTAGTAAGGATGTAAAGGAGAGTGCATATAAGTCTCTGGTAAGACCCCAACTAGAGTATGGTTCCAGTGTATGGGACCCTCACCAGGATTACCTGATGCAAGAACTGGAAAAAATCCAAAGAAAAGCATCTCGATGTGTTCCGGGTGATTTCCGACAAAAGAGTAGCGTTACAAAAATGTTGCAATGACTGGGTTGCGAAGAATTGAGAGAAAGAAGAAGAGCTGCTCGACTAAGTGGTATGTTCCGAGCTGTCAGCGGAGAGAAGGCTTGGAATGACATTAGTAGACGAATAAGTTTGAATGGCGTTTATAAAAGTAGGAAAGATCGCAATATGAAGATAAAGTTGGAATTCAAGAGGAAAAACTGGGGCAAATATTCATTTATAGGAAGGGGAGTTAGGGATTGGAATAACTTACCAAGGGAGATGTTCAATAAATTTCCAATTTCTTTGAAATCATTTAGGAAAAGGCTAGGAAAGCAAGAGATAGGGAATCTGCCACCTGGGCGACTGCCCTAAATGCAGATCAGTATTGATTGATTGATTGATTGATTGATTGATTGATTGATTGATTGATTGATTGATTGACTGATTGATTGATTGAACTGAGGTGAGAATAGTTAATTTTACTTTTCATAATGTACTTATAAGGAGCCTCCGTTTCTCAGGTGGCCGCGCGCCTGCCTCTCACAGCTGGGTTATGTGGTTCAAATCCCGGTCACTCCATGGGACATTCGTGCTGGACAAAACGAAGGCGGGACAGTGCTTTCTCCGGATACTCCGGTTTTCCCTGTCATCATTCATTCCAGCAACACTGTCCAATATCATTTCATTTCATTTGTCATTCATTATCCATTGCCCCAGAAAAGTGCGACAGGCTTCGGCAGCCGGTACAATTCCTATTGCCGCCGCCAGATGGGGGCTTTATTCATTCCATTCCTGACCCTGTCGAATGACTGGAAACAGGCTGTAGATTTCGGATGTACTTATTCTGATCATAAACCGATCATTTTTATCTTTCCTGGGTTCGTTTTCAAGAGCCATCTTTTTCTTCGGAGAACGTTCTTAGATTACAGCAGATTCTCCGGCATATAAATAAAAATTTAAACACCTTTGAAATAAACGATAGGAATGAGACTGACCGTCCAATTGTTCACCTCTATAATAAGGTCAATAATACACGGAAGTATGTCATTCGTATCGCCAGAAATCCCGCACACTTGGCTACGCGCGACAATGGTGCTGGTCACATTGTTAACAATGACAGTGGCAGCAGATGTAATTTACCGCCAAGTAGCGGTCTTGCATCTTGCTATGGGGTCCAGAACATCTATAATAATAATAATAATAATAATAATAATAATAATAATAATAATAATAATAATAATAATAATAATAATAATAATAATAATAATAATAATAATAATAATAATAATAATAATGTTCTGGACCGTCGTCAAATGTGCAGACCGCGCTGGAAACGGGTCCTGGACGGGATAATGACTAAGAATGCCCTCCAGCCGCGGGTTCAGTACCGCCAAGGCACCCAAGACGACACCACGCCGGATCTTCTCAAGGATTTGATCTATATTAAAAATTATTATAGGTAAAGATGGCAAAGATTTAGGGAGCCAACTGACAGGGTGGAATACCTGGACCTAGACCCGGAAGTACGAAATCGATTGCTGGAAAGAAAGATTGAAAAATGGGAGGAAACTTGCCGTAATCTGTTAGAAAACGAGTCAGATCGCGAATTTTGGCGGATTCTCTCAGAAAACTAGTCAGATCGCGAAATTCGGCGGATTATATATAAAACAATAAGCATTCAATTATAAATTTCAGTATAATACCGTAGCGAAGCACGGGTATCTTGCTAGTCTATATATATATAAAATAGCTTGTCCTGACTGACTGATTCATCATCGCCGAGCCAAAACTACTGGACATAATGAAATTAAATTTTGGGAATACATTCATATTAAGATGTAGGTGCACGCTAAGAGAGGATTTTTGGATATTCCGTTGCCAAGGGGGTGAAAAGGGGGGGTGAATTTTTAAAATGAGTGCACCTATATCTCAAAACTTTAAAAGTTTACAAATGTAAAAATTGGTATTTAGAATCTTCTTTGAAAATAAGGAAACACGTATTTTTTAGATTTCAGAAAATCCCAATAGGAGCGGTGAAAAGGGGTGAAAAAGGGGTTGAATGCCTTTAATCAGGATACCGGTACTTATATCTCAGAAACTGAAGAAATTACAGACCTGAAAATTGGTACTTTTGATCTCTTTTAAAAATAAAGGAACACGTATTTTTTTGTTTTTGCAAAAGCCAATTAATGGGAGGGTGAAAAGGGGGTGAATTTTTAAAATGAGTGAATCTATATCTCCAAACTTTTAAAGTTTGCAGATGTAAAAACTGGTATTTAGAATCTTCATTAAAAATAAAGAAACACGTATTTTTTTGTTTTCGGAAAATCGCAATAGGAGGAGTGAAAAGGGGTGGAAAAAGGGTTGAATGCCTTTAATGAGGCTACTTATATCTCAGAAACTGAAGATATTACAGACCTGAAAATCGGTGTTTGGGATCTCCTTTAAAAATAAAGAAACACGTATTTTTTTGTTTCTGGAAAATCCAATTAAGGGAGGGGGGAAAAGGGGGTAATATTTTAAAATGAGTGTATCTATATCTCAAAACTTTTAAACGTTATAGATGTGAAAATTGGTATTTAGAATCTCCTTTAAAAATAAAGAAACACGTATATTTTGTTTTCGGAAAATCCTAATAGGAAGGGTGGAAAAGGTTGAAGAAGGGGTCGAATGCCTTTCATGAGTCTACTTATATTTCAGAACCTGAAGATATTACAGACATGAAAATTGGTGTTTGGGATCTCCCTTAAAAAGAAACACGTATTTCTTTGTTTTTGGAAAATCCAATTAATTGGGGGGGGTGAAAAGGGGTGATTTTTAAAAATTTGTGTATCTATATCTCAAAACATTTAAAGTTTATAGATGTAAAAATTGGTATTTAGAATCTCCTTTAAAAATAAAGAAACACGTATTCTTTTGTTTTCGGAAAATCCCAATAAGAAGGGTGTAAAAGGGTGAATAATGGGTTGAATGCCTTTAACGAGGCTACTTATATTTCAGAACCTGAAGATATTACAGACCTTGAAATTGGTATTTGTAATCTACTTTAAAAGTAAAGAAACACGTATTTTTTTGTTTTTGGAAAATCCAAGTATTGGGGGGTGAAAAGGGGGGGTGAATTTTTTAAAATGAGTGTGTCTACATCTTAAAACTTTAAAATTTACAGATGTAAAAATTGGTAGTTGGAATCTCCTCTAAAAATAAAGGAACACGTATTTTTTTTTGTTTCCTGTAAATCCCAATAGGAGGGGTGTAAAAGGGTGAAAAATGGGTTGAATGCCTTTAATGAGGATACATATATGTCAGAAACGAAAGATATTACAGAACTGAAAATTTGTATATTGGATCTCCTTTAAAAATAAAGAAACACGTATTTTTTAGTTTTTGGAAAATCCAATTAATGGCGGTTAAATAGGAGTGACAAATTGGGGTGAATTTTTTGAAAGACTATATCTACAGAATATCTTGGAAACGTAAAATGTTACAGACGTAAAAAGTGGGTGTTTGGAATCTCCTGTAAATGTAAAGAAACATAGGTGATTTGTTTTTGGAAACTCCACTTAAGGGGAACTCAAAAGGGGTGAAATTTTAAAATGAGAATTTTTACAGTATATCTAAAAAAAACTTAACATGTTACAGAAGTGAAAAATGGTATTTTTTATCTCTATTAAACATAAAGAAACGTGTATTTTTAGTTTTCGGAAATATCACTTTGGCGGAGGGGGGGGGCGGTAAAAGTGACTGAAAATGGTGTTGAATTCTTTTATTTAGGCTACTGATATATCAAAAATGAAGATGTTACAGACGTGAAATTTGATATTTTCAATCTGCTTTAAAGGTAATGAAACACGTATTCTCTTAAAATCCAATGAAGAAGGGCGGGGGGGAATGAAAGAATTGAAAAATTAATTGGCTTAATTGTATGAGAATACATACATCTAATAAAAACTAAAGTTGTTACAGACGTGAAAATTCGTATTTGGATCTCCTTTAAAAACAAAGAAAAACGTGTTTTGGGCGGGAAACCATCTTGGAGGGCGGGAGTGTAAAGGAGTCGATTTCCTTTCATGAGGACACATAAATAAAAAACTGAGAAATTTAGAGTCGTGATAATTGGTATTTAGAAGATCCTTTACTATTAAAGAAACAAGTATTTTTGCGGGAAAGTTCACTTAGGTGGGGGGGGGGGGAGTAGTGTGAAATGAAATGAAAAAAGTAAATTACTTTTATGGGGATACTTATACCTCAAAACTAAAGGTAATAGACGTGAACATTGGTGTTTGGAATATTACTTAAACATAAAGAAACAAACCTTCTTTTAATTTTTTTTTTTGGGGGGGTGCGGTAAATAAACTTAACGGCGGTGGGGTGTAGAAGGAGGTGAGACCAATTGATTTTACTGTTATTAATGTACTTATAAGGATCCTCCGTGGCTCAGGCGGCAGCGCGCCGGCCTCTCACAGCTGGGTTCCGTGGTTCAAATCCCGGTCACTCCATGTGACATTCGTGCTGGACAAAACGGAGGCGGGACAGGTTTTTCTCCGGATACTCCGGTTTTCCCTGTCATCAACCATTCCAGCTACACATAATAATAATAATAATAATAATAGTAATAATAATAATAATAATAATAATAATAATAATAATAATAATGTTCCGGACCGTCGTCAAATGTGCTGACGCGCTGGAAACGGCTCCTGGACAGCTAATGACTAAGAATGCAGTCCGGCCGCGTGTTCAGTGCCGCCAAGGCACCCAATATGACACCACGCCGTATCTTCTGAAGGATTTTATCCATATTAAAAATGATTATAGGAAAAGATGGCAAAGATTTACGGACCCAACTGACCGGGAGGAATACCTGAGCCTAGCCCGGGAAGTACAAAATCGATTGCTGGAAAGGAAGATTGAAAAATGGGAGGAGACACGCCGTAATCTAATAGAAAACGAGTCAGATCGGGAATTTTGGTGGATTCTCGCCGAAAACGAGTCAGATCACAAATTTCGGCGGATTATATATCTAAAACAATAAGCATTCAATTATAAATTTCAGTATAATACCGTAGCGAAGCACGGGTATCTTGCTAGTATATCTATATATATAAAATAGCTTGTCCTGACTGACTGACTGACTGATTCATCATCGCCGAGCCAAAACTACTGGACATAAAGAAATGAAATTTTGGGGATATATTCACATTATGATGTAGGTGCTCGCTAAGAGAGGATTTTTGGATATTCCTTCGGTAAGGGGGTGAAAAGGGGAGATGAAATTTTAAAATGAGTGTATCTATATCTCAAAACTTTAAACGTTTATAGATGTGAAAATTGTGTATTTAGAATCTTCTTTAAAAATAAGGAAACACGTATTTTTTTGTTTTCAGAAAATCCCAATAGGAAAGGTGAAAAAGGGTGAAAATGGGGGAAAATGGGTTGAATGCCTTTAATCAGGATACCGGTACTTATATATCAGAAACTGAAGATATTACAGACCTCAAAATTGGTACTTTTGATCTCTTTTAAAAATAAAGAAACACGTATTTTTTTGTTTTTGGAAAATCAATTAATGGGAGGGTGAAAAGGGGGTGAATTTTTAAAATGAGTGAATCTATATCTCGAAACTTTTAAAGTTTGCTGATGTAAAAATTGGTATTTAGAATCTTCATTAAAAATAAAGAAACACGTATTTTTTTGTTTTCGGAAAATCGCAATAGGAGTGAAAAGGGGTAAAAATGGGTTGAATGCCTTTAATGAGGATACTTATATCTCAGAACCTGAAGATATTACAGACCTGAAAATTGGTATTTTGGATCTACTTTAAAAGTAAAGAAACACGTATTTTTTTCGTTTTTGGAAAATCCAAATACTGGGGGGGGGGGTGAAAAGGGGAGGTGAATTTTTAAAATGAGTGCGTCTACATCTTAAAACTTTAAAATTTACAGATGTAAAAATTGGTAGTTAGAATCTCCTCTAAAGATAAAGGAACACGTATTTTTTTGTTTCCTGTAAATCCTAATAGGAGGGGTGTAAAAGGGGTGAAAAATGGGTTGAATGCCTTTAATGGGGATACATATATCTCAGAAACGAAAGATATTACAGAACTGAAAATTTGTATATGGGATCTCCTTTCAAAATAAAGAAACACGTAATTCTTAGTTTTTGGGAAATCCAATTAATGGCGGTTAAACAGGAGTGACAAATTGGGGTGAATTTTTTGAAAGACTATATCTACAGAATATCTTGGAAACGTAAAATGTTACAGACGTAAAAAGTGGGTGTTTGGAATCTCCTGTAAATGTAAATAAACATAGGTGATTTGTTTTTGGAAACTCCACAAAAGGGGTGAAATTTTAAAATGAGAATTTTTACAGTATATCTAAAAAAAACTTAACATGTTACAGAAGTTAAGGTATTGTTTATCTCTATTAAACATAAAGAAACGTGTGTTTTTAGTTTTCGGAAATACCACTTGGGTGGAGGGGGGTGGTAAAGGTGACTGAAAATGGTGTTGAATTCTTTTAATTAGGCTACTGATATCACAAAAATGAAGACGTTACAGACGTGAAATTTGATATTTGCGATCTTCTTTAAAAGAAAAGAAACACGTATTCTCGGAAAATCCAATGAAGGGGGGAGGGAAGAATTGAAAAATTAATTGGCTTAATTGAATGAGAATACATACATCTAATAAAAACTAAAGTTGTTACAGACGTGAAAATTCGTATTTGGATCTCCTTTAAAAACAAAGAAAAGCGCGTTTTGGTGGGGAAACCATCTCGGAGGGCGGGAGTGTAAAGGAGTTGAATTCCTTTCATGAGGACACATAAATCAAAAACTGAAGAAGTTAGAGTCGTGATCATTGGTATTTAAGAAGATCCTTTACTATTAAAGAAACAAGTAATTTTTGCGGGAATATTCACTTGGGGGGGGGGGGAGTATTGTGATATGAAGTGCAGAAAGTAAATTATTTTTATTGGGATACTTATATCTCAAAACTGAAGGTAATAGATGTGAACATTGGTGTTTGGAATCTCCCTTAAACATAAAGAAACAAGCATTCTTTTAATTTCTTTTGGTGGGGGGGGGGGGGAGTGGCGGTAAACAAACTTAACGGCGGTGGGGTGTAGAAGGAGGTGAGACCAATTGATTTTACTGTTCTTAATGTACTTATAAGGATCCTCCGTTGCTCAGGCGGCAGCGCGCCGGCCTCTCACAGCTGGGTTCCGTGGTTCAAATCCCGGTCACTACATGTGCCATTCGTGCTGGACAAAACGGAGGCGGGACAGGTTTTTCTCCGGATACTCCGGTTTTCCCTGTCATCAGCCATTACAGCGACACATAATAATAATAATAATAATAATAATGTTCCGGACCGTCGTCAGTTGTGCGGACTGCGCTGGAAACGGCTCCTGGACTGGTAATGACTAAGAATGCAGTCCGGCCGCGGGTTTAGTGCCGCCAAGGCACCCAATATGACACCACGCCGGTTCTCCTGAAGGATTTCATCCATATTAAAAATGATTATAGGAAAATATGGCATAGATTTAGGGACCCAATTGACCGGGAGGAATACCTGAGCCTAGCCCGGGAAGTACGAAATAGATTGCTGGAAAGGAAGATTGAAAAATGGGAGGAAACATGCCGAAATCTAATAGAAAACGAGTCAGAACGGGAATTTTGGTGGATTCTCGCCGAAAACGAGTCAGAACGCGAATTTCGGCGGATTATATATCTAAAACAATAAGCATTCAATTATAAATTTCAGTATAATACCGTAGCGAAGCACGGGTATCTTGCTAGTCTATCTATATATATATAAAATAGCTTGTCCTGACTGACTGATTCATCATCGCCGAGCCAAAACTACTGGACATAATGAAATGAAATTTTGGGAATACATTCATATTAAGATGTAGGTGCACGCTAAGAGAGGATTTTTGGATATTCCGTTGCCAAGGGGGTGAAAAGGGGGGGTGAATTTTTAAAATGAGTGCACCTATATCTCAAAACTTTAAAAGTTTACAAATGTAAAAATTGGTATTTAGAATCTTCTTTGAAAATAAGGAAACACGTATTTTTTAGATTTCAGAAAATCCCAATAGGAGCGGTGAAAAGGGGTGAAAAAGGGGTTGAATGCCTTTAATCAGGATACCGGTACTTATATCTCAGAAACTGAAGAAATTACAGACCTGAAAATTGGTACTTTTGATCTCTTTTAAAAATAAAGGAACACGTATTTTTTTGTTTTTGCAAAAGCCAATTAATGGGAGGGTGAAAAGGGGGTGAATTTTTAAAATGAGTGAATCTATATCTCCAAACTTTTAAAGTTTGCAGATGTAAAAACTGGTATTTAGAATCTTCATTAAAAATAAAGAAACACGTATTTTTTTGTTTTCGGAAAATCGCAATAGGAGGAGTGAAAAGGGGTGGAAAAAGGGTTGAATGCCTTTAATGAGGCTACTTATATCTCAGAAACTGAAGATATTACAGACCTGAAAATCGGTGTTTGGGATCTCCTTTAAAAATAAAGAAACACGTATTTTTTTGTTTCTGGAAAATCCAATTAAGGGAGGGGGGATAAGGGGGTAATATTTTAAAATGAGTGTATCTATATCTCAAAACTTTTAAACGTTATAGATGTGAAAATTGGTATTTAGAATCTCCTTTAAAAATAAAGAAACACGTATATTTTGTTTTCGGAAAATCCTAATAGGAAGGGTGGAAAAGGTTGAAGAAGGGGTCGAATGCCTTTCATGAGTCTACTTATATTTCAGAACCTGAAGATATTACAGACATGAAAATTGGTGTTTGGGATCTCCCTTAAAAAGAAACACGTATTTCTTTGTTTTTGGAAAATCCAATTAATTGGGGGGGGTGAAAAGGGGTGATTTTTAAAAATTTGTGTATCTATATCTCAAAACATTTAAAGTTTATAGATGTAAAAATTGGTATTTAGAATCTCCTTTAAAAATAAAGAAACACGTATTCTTTTGTTTTCGGAAAATCCCAATAAGAAGGGTGTAAAAGGGTGAATAATGGGTTGAATGCCTTTAACGAGGCTACTTATATTTCAGAACCTGAAGATATTACAGACCTTGAAATTGGTATTTGTAATCTACTTTAAAAGTAAAGAAACACGTATTTTTTTGTTTTTGGAAAATCCAAGTATTGGGGGGTGAAAAGGGGGGGTGAATTTTTTAAAATGAGTGTGTCTACATCTTAAAACTTTAAAATTTACAGATGTAAAAATTGGTAGTTGGAATCTCCTCTAAAAATAAAGGAACACGTATTTTTTTTTGTTTCCTGTAAATCCCAATAGGAGGGGTGTAAAAGGGTGAAAAATGGGTTGAATGCCTTTAATGAGGATACATATATGTCAGAAACGAAAGATATTACAGAACTGAAAATTTGTATATTGGATCTCCTTTAAAAATAAAGAAACACGTATTTTTTAGTTTTTGGAAAATCCAATTAATGGCGGTTAAATAGGAGTGACAAATTGGGGTGAATTTTTTGAAAGACTATATCTACAGAATATCTTGGAAACGTAAAATGTTACAGACGTAAAAAGTGGGTGTTTGGAATCTCCTGTAAATGTAAAGAAACATAGGTGATTTGTTTTTGGAAACTCCACTTAAGGGGAACTCAAAAGGGGTGAAATTTTAAAATGAGAATTTTTACAGTATATCTAAAAAAAACTTAACATGTTACAGAAGTGAAAAATGGTATTTTTTATCTCTATTAAACATAAAGAAACGTGTATTTTTAGTTTTCGGAAATATCACTTTGGCGGAGGGGGGGGGCGGTAAAAGTGACTGAAAATGGTGTTGAATTCTTTTATTTAGGCTACTGATATATCAAAAATGAAGATGTTACAGACGTGAAATTTGATATTTTCAATCTGCTTTAAAGGTAATGAAACACGTATTCTCTTAAAATCCAATGAAGAAGGGCGGGGGGGAATGAAAGAATTGAAAAATTAATTGGCTTAATTGTATGAGAATACATACATCTAATAAAAACTAAAGTTGTTACAGACGTGAAAATTCGTATTTGGATCTCCTTTAAAAACAAAGAAAAACGTGTTTTGGGCGGGAAACCATCTTGGAGGGCGGGAGTGTAAAGGAGTCGATTTCCTTTCATGAGGACACATAAATAAAAAACTGAGAAATTTAGAGTCGTGATAATTGGTATTTAGAAGATCCTTTACTATTAAAGAAACAAGTATTTTTGCGGGAAAGTTCACTTAGGTGGGGGGGGGGGGGGAGTAGTGTGAAATGAAATGAAAAAAGTAAATTACTTTTATGGGGATACTTATACCTCAAAACTAAAGGTAATAGACGTGAACATTGGTGTTTGGAATATTACTTAAACATAAAGAAACAAACCTTCTTTTAATTTTTTTTTTTTGGGGGGGTGCGGTAAATAAACTTAACGGCGGTGGGGTGTAGAAGGAGGTGAGACCAATTGATTTTACTGTTATTAATGTACTTATAAGGATCCTCCGTGGCTCAGGCGGCAGCGCGCCGGCCTCTCACAGCTGGGTTCCGTGGTTCAAATCCCGGTCACTCCATGTGACATTCGTGCTGGACAAAACGGAGGCGGGACAGGTTTTTCTCCGGATACTCCGGTTTTCCCTGTCATCAACCATTCCAGCTACACATAATAATAATAATAATAATAATAATAATAATAGTAATAATAATAATAATAATAATAATAATAATAATAATAATAATAATGTTCCGGACCGTCGTCAAATGTGCTGACGCGCTGGAAACGGCTCCTGGACAGCTAATGACTAAGAATGCAGTCCGGCCGCGTGTTCAGTGCCGCCAAGGCACCCAATATGACACCACGCCGTATCTTCTGAAGGATTTTATCCATATTAAAAATGATTATAGGAAAAGATGGCAAAGATTTACGGACCCAACTGACCGGGAGGAATACCTGAGCCTAGCCCGGGAAGTACAAAATCGATTGCTGGAAAGGAAGATTGAAAAATGGGAGGAGACACGCCGTAATCTAATAGAAAACGAGTCAGATCGGGAATTTTGGTGGATTCTCGCCGAAAACGAGTCAGATCACAAATTTCGGCGGATTATATATCTAAAACAATAAGCATTCAATTATAAATTTCAGTATAATACCGTAGCGAAGCACGGGTATCTTGCTAGTATATATATAAAGTAGCTTGTCCTGACTGACTGACTGACTGACTGACTGATTCATCATCGCCGAGCCAAAACTACTGGACATAAAGAAATGAAATTTTGGAGATATATTCATATTAAGATGTAGGTGCTCGCTAAGAGAGGATTTTTGGATATTCCGTCGCTAAGGGGGTGAAAAGGGGCGTGGAATTTTAAAATGAGTGTGTCTATATCTCAAAACTTTAAAAGTTTACAGATGTAAAAATTGGTATTTAGAATCTTCTTTTAAAATAAGGAAACACGTATTTTTTTGTTTTCTGAAAACCCCAATAGGAGGGGTGAAAAAGGGTGAAAATGGGGAAAAATGGGTTGAATGCCTTTAATCAGGATACCGGTACCTATATCTCAGAAACTGAAGATATTACAGACATGAAAATTGGTACTTTTGATCTCTTTTAAAAATAAAGACACACGTATTTTTTTGTTTGGGGGAAATCCAATTAATGGGAGGGTGAAAAGGGGGTGAATTTTTAAAATGGGTGCATCTATATCTCAAAACTCTTAAAGTTTACAGATGTAAAAATTGGTACTTAGAATCTTCATTAAAAACAAAGAAACACGTATTTTTTTGTTTTCGGAAAATCCCAATAGGAGGGGTGAAAAGGGGTGAAAACGTGGTTGAATGACTTTCATGAGGATACTTATATCTCAGAAACTGAAGATATTATAGACCTGAAAATTGGTGTTTAGGATCTCCTTTAAAAATAAAGAAATACATATTTTTTGTTTTTGGAAAATCCAATTAATGGGGGGTGTGAAAAGGGGGCGAATTTTTAAAATGAGTCTATCTATATCTCAAAACTTTTAAAGTTTAAAGATGTAAAAATTGGCATTTAGAATCTCCTTTAAAAATAAAGAAACACGTATTTTTTTTGTTTTCGGAAAATCCCAATTGGAAGGGTGGAAAAGGGTGAAAAAGCGGTTGAATGCCTTTAATGAGGCTACTTATATTTCAGAACCTGAAGATATTACAGACCTGAAAATTGGTATTTGGGATTTACTTTAAAAATAAAGAAACAGGTATTTTTTTATTTTGGAAAATCCAAATAATGGAGGGTGAAAAGGGGGGTGAATTTTTAAAATGAGTGTGTCTACATCTTAAAACTTTAAAAGTTTACAGATGTAAAAAATGGTATTTAGAATCTTTAAAAATACAAGAACACGTATTTTTTGCTTTCTTTAAATCCCAATAGGAGGGGTGTAAATGGGTGAATAATGGGATGAATGCCTTTAATGAGGATACATATATATCAGAAACTGAAAATATTACGGAACTGAAAATTTGTATATGGGAGCTCCTTTAAAAATAAGGAAACACGTATTTTTTTGTTTTTGGAAAATCCAATTAATGGGGGTTAAACAGGAGTGACAAACTGGGGTGAATTTTTTGAAAGACTATATCTACAGAATATCTGAGAAACGTAAAATGTTATAGACGTAAAAAGTGGGTATTTGGAATCTCCTGTAAATGTAAAGAAAGATAGGTGATTTGTTTTCGGAAACTCCACGTAAGGGGAAATAAAAAGGGGTGAAATTTTAAAAAGCGAATTTCTACAGTATATCTCAAAAACTTAACATGTTACAGAAGTGAAAAATGGTATTTTTATCTCTATTAAAAATAAAGAAACGTGTATTTTTAGCTTTCGGAAATACCACTTGGGTGGAAGGGGGGGGGTAAAAGTGACTGAAAATGGTGTTGAATTCTTTTAATTAGGCTACTGATAACTCAAAAATGAAGATATTACAGACATGAAATTAGACATTTGGAATCTGCTTTAAAAGTAAAGAAACACGTATTCTCGGAAAATCCAATGAAAAGGGGGGGGGGGGTGGTGGTGAAAGAATTGAAAAATTAATTGAATTAATTGTATGAGAATACATACATCTAATAGAAACTTAAGTTGTTACGGACGTGAAAATTGGTATTTGAATCTCCTTAAACAAAGAAAAACGCGTTTGGGGGGCGGGAGTGAAAAGGAGTTGAATTCCTTTCATGAAGAGACATAAATCAAAAACTGAAGAAGTTAGAGTCGTGATAATTACTATTTAGAAGAACCTTTACTATTAAGGAAACAAGTATATTTTGCCGGAAAATTCACTTACGGGGTGTGGGGGGAAGGGGAGTGTGAAAGGAAGTGAAAATAAAGTGAATTATTTTTATGGGGATACTTATATCTCAAAACTGAATGTAACAGATGTGAACATTGGTGTTTGGAATATCCTTTAAACATAAAGAAACACGTCTTCTATTTTTTTGGGGGGGGGGGAGGTGTAAATAAACTTAACGGCAGTGGGGTGTAAAAGGAGGTGAGATCAATTGATTTTACTGTTCATAATGTACTTAAGGAGCCTCCGTTGCTCAGGCGGCAGCGCGCCGGCCTCTCGCAGCTGGGTTCCGTGGTTCAAATCCCGGTCACTCCATGTGACATTCGTGCTGGACAAAACGGAGGCGGGACAGGTTTTTCTCCGGATACTTCGATTTTCTCTGTCACCATTCATTCCAGAAACACTGTCCAATATTTCATTTCATTTGTCATTCAACGATCATTGCCCCAGAGGTGAGCTTCGGCAGCCGGCACAATTCCTATTGTCGCTGCTAGATGGGGCTTTATTCATTCCATTCCTGACCCTGTCGAATGACTGGAAACAGGCTATATAGTTTCGATGTACTTATTCTGATCATAAACCGATCATTTTTAATCTTTCCTGGGCTGGTTTTCAACAGCCATCTTTTCCTTCGGAGAACGTTCTTAGATTACAGTAGATCCTCCTGGCATGTAAATAAAAATTTAAACACATTTGAAATAAACGATAGGAATGAGATGGACCGTCAAATTGTTCACCTCTATAATAAGGTCAACAATGCACGGAAGTATGTCATTGGTATCGCCAGAAATCCCGCGCGACGATGGTGCTGGTCACGTTGTAACTATGACACTGGCAGCAGATGTAATTTACCGCCAAGTAGCGATCTTGCATCTTGCTGTGGGGTTCAGAACATCTTTTAATAATAATAATAATAATAATAATAATAATAATAATAATAATAATAATAATAATAATAATAATGTTCTGGACCGTTGTCAAATGTGCGGACCCCCCTGGAAAATGGTCCTGGACGGGTATCTAAAACAATTAGCATTCAATTATACATTTCAGTATAATACCGTAGCGAAGCACGGGTATCTTGCTAGTCTATATATATAAAGTAGCTTGTCCTGACTGACTGACTGACTGACTGACTGATTCATCATCGCCGAGCCAAAACTACTGGACATAAAGAAATGAAATTTTGGAGATATATTCGTATTAAGATGTAGGTGCTCGCTAAGAGAGGATTTTTGGATATTCCGTCGCTAAGGGGGTGAAAAGGGGGGGTGAAATTTTAAAATGAGTGTGTCTATATCTCAAAACTTTAAAAGTTTACAAATGTGAAAATTGGTATTTAGAATCTTCCTTAAAAATAAGGAAACACGTATTTTTTTGTTTTGAGACAATCCCAATAGGAGGGGCACAAAAGGGTGAAAAAGGGGTTGAATGCCTTTAATCGGGATACCGGTACTTATATCTCAGAAACTGAAGATATTACAGACATGAAAATTGGTACTTTTGATCTCTTTTAAAAATAAAGAAACACGTATTTTTTTGTTTTTGTAAAATCCAATTAATGGGAGGGTGAAAAGGGGGTGAATTTTTAAAATGGGTGCATCTATATCTCAAAACTCTTAAAGTTTACAGATGTAAAAATTGGTACTTAGAATCTTCATTAAAAACAAAGAAACACGTATTTTTTTGTTTTCGGAAAATCCCAATAGGAGGGGTGAAAAGGGGTGAAAACGTGGTTGAATGACTTTCATGAGGATACTTATATCTCAGAAAATGAAGATATTACAGACCTGAAAATTGGTGTTTAGGATCTCCTTTAAAAATAAAGAAATACATGTTTTTTGTTTTTGGAAAATCCAATTAATGGGGGTTGTGTAAAGGGGGTGAATTTTTAAAATGAGTCTATCTATATCTCAAAACTTTTAAAGTTTAAAGATGTAAAAATTGGCATTTAGAATCTCCTTTAAAAATAAAGAAACACGTACTTTTTTGTTTTCGGAAAATCCCAATTGGAAGGGTGGAAAAGGGTGAAAAAGCGGTTGAATGCCTTTAATGAGGCTACTTATATTTCAGAACCTGAAGATATTACAGACCTGAAAATTGGTATTTGGGATTTACTTTAAAAATAAAGAAACAGGTATTTTTTTTTATTTTGGAAAATCCAAATAATGGAGGGTGAAAAGGGGGGTGAATTTTTAAAATGAGTGTGTCTACATCTTAAAACTTTAAAAGTTTACAGATGTAAAAAAATGGTATTTAGAATCTTCTTTAAAAATACAAGAACACGTATTTTTTGCTTTCTTTAAATCCCAATAGGAATAATAATAATAATAATAATAATAATAATAATAATAATAATAATAATAATAATAATATTAATAATAATAATCCCGGTCACTCCATGTGACATTCGTGCTGGACAAAACGGAGGCGGGACAGGTTTTTCTCCGGATACTTCGATTTTCTCTCTCATCATTTATTCAACACTGTCCAATATTTCATTTCATTTGTCATTCACCGGTGTAAATGGGTGAATAATGGGATGAATGCCTTTAATGAGGATACATATATCTCAGAAACTGAAAATATTACGGAACTGAAAATTTGTATATGGGAGCTCCTTTAAAAATAAGGAAACACGTATTTTTTTGTTTTTGGAAAATCCAATTAATGGGGGTTAAACAGGAGTGACAAACTGGGGTGAATTTTTTGAAAGACTATATCTACAGAATATCTGAGAAACGTAAAATGTTATAGACGTAAAAAGTGGGTATTTGGAATCTCCTGTAAATGTAAAGAAAGATAGGTGATTTGTTTTCGGAAACTCCACGTAAGGGGAAATAAAAAGGGGTGAAATTTTAAAAAGCGAATTTCTACAGTATATCTCAAAAACTTAACATGTTACAGAAGTGAAAAATGGTATTTTTATCTCTATTAAAAGTAAATAAACGTGTATTTTCAGCTTTCGGAAATACCACTTGGGTGGAAGGGGGGGGGGTAAAAGTGACTGAAAATGGTGTTGAATTATTTTAATTAGGCTACTGATATCTCAAAAATGAAGATATTACAGACGTGAAATCTGCTTTGGAATCTGCTTTAAAAGTAAAGAAACACGTATTCTCGGAAAATCCAATGAAGGGGGGGAGGGGGGGGGGGGTGAAAGAATTGAAAAATTAATTGAATTAATTGTATGAGAATACATACATCTAATAGAAACTAAAGTTGTTACGGACGTGAAAATTGGTATTTGAATCTCCTTAAACAAAGAAAAACGCGTTTGGGGGGCGGGAGTGAAAAGGAGTTGAATTCCTTTCATGAAGACACATAAATCAAAAACTGAAGAAGTTAGAGTCGTGATAATTACTATTTAGAAGATCCTTTACTATTAAGGAAACAAGTATATTTTGCCGGAAAATTCACTTACGGGGTGGGGGGGAGGGGAGTGTGAAAGGAAGTGAAAATAAAGTGAATTATTTTTATGGGGATACTTATATCTCAAAACTGAATGTAACAGATGTGAACATTGGTGTTTGGAATATCTTTTAAACATAAAGAAACACGTCTTCTATTTTTTTTGGGGGGGGGGGGGGGTAAATAAACTTAACGGCGGTGGGGTGTAAAAGGAGGTGAGATCAATTGATTTTACTGTTCATAATGTACTTAAGGAGCCTCCGTTGCTCAGGCGGCAGCGCGCCGGCCTCTCGCAGCTGGGTTCCGTGGTTCAAATCCCGGTCACTCCATGTGACATTCGTGCTGGACAAAACGGAGGCGGGACAGGTTTTTCTCCGGATACTTCGATTTTCTCTCTCATCATTTATTCAACACTGTCCAATATTTCATTTCATTTGTCATTCAACGATCATTGCCCCAGAGGTGTGCTTCGGCAGCCGGCACAATTCCTATTGTCGCTGCTAGATGGGGCTTTATTCATTCCATTCCTGACCCTGTCGAATGACTGGAAACAGGCTATATAGTTTCGATGTACTTATTCTGATCATAAACCGATCATTTTTAATCTTTCCTGGGCTGGTTTTCAACAGCCATCTTTTCCTTCGGAGAACGTTCTTAGATTTCAGTAGATCCCCCTGGCATGTAAATAAAAATTTAAACACATTTGAAATAAACGATAGGAATGAGATGGACCGTCAAATTGTTCACCTCTATAATAAGGTCAACAATGCACGGAAGTATGTCATTGGTATCGCCAGAAATCCCGCACACTTGCCTACGCGCGACGATGGTGCTGGTCACATTGTAACAATGACACTGGCAGCAGATGTAATTTACCGCCAAGTAGCAATCTTGCAGCTTGCTGTGGGGTTTAGAACATCTTTTAATAATAATAATAATAATAATAATAATAATAATAATAATAATAATAATAATAATAATAATAATAATATTAATAATAATAATAATAATGTTCTGGACCGTTGTCAAATGTGCGGACCCCCCTGGAAAATGGTCCTGGACGGGTAATGACTAAGAATGCAGTCCGGCCGCGGGTTCAGTACCGCCAAGGCACCTAAGACGACACCACGCCGGATCTCCTGAAGGATTTGATCCATATTAAAAACGCTTATAGGAAAAGATGGCAAAGATTTAGGGACCCAACTGACGGGGTGGAATATCTGGACCTAGCCCGGGAAGTACGAAATCGATTGCTGGAAAGAAAGATTGAAAAATGTGAGGAAACATACCGTAATCTATTAGAAAACGAGTCAGATCGCGAATTTTGGCGGATTCTCGCAGAAAACGAGTCAGATCGCGAATTTCGGCGGATTATATATCTAAAACAATTAGCATTCAATTATAAATTTCAGTATAATACCGTAGCGAAGCACGGGTATCTTGCTAGTATATATATAAAGTAACTTGTCCTGACTGACTGACAGATTCATCATCGCCGAGCCAAAACTACTGGACGTAAAGAAATGAAATTTTGGGGATATATTCGTATTAAGATCTAGGTGCTCGCTAAAAGAGCATTTTCGGATATTCCGTCGCTAAGGGGCTGAAAAGGGGGGTGAAATTTTAAAATGAGTGTATCTATATCTCAAAATTTTAAAAGTGTACAGATGTAAAAATTGGTATTTAGAATATTCATTAAAAATAAGGAAACGCGTATTTTTTCGTTTTGAGAAAATCCCAATAGGAGGGATGAAAAAGGGATTGAATGCCTTTAATCGGGATACCGGTACTTATATCTCAGAAACTGAAGATATTACAGACCTGAAAATTGGTACTTTTGAACTCTTTTAAAAATAAAGAAACATATATTTTTTTGTTTTTGGTAAATCCAATTAATGGGAGGGTGAAAAGGGCGGTGAATTTTTAAAAATGAGTGCATGTATATCTCAAAACTTTTGAAGTTTACAGATGTAAAAATTGGTATTTAAAATCTTCATTAAAAATAAAGAAACACGTATTTTTTGTTTTCGCAAAATCCCAATAGGTGGGGTGAAAAGGAGTAAAAAAGGGTTGAATGCCTTTAATGAGGATACTTATATCTCAGAAACTGAAGATATTACAGACCTGAAAATTGGTCTTTGGGATCTCCTTTAAAAACAAAGAAACACGTATTTTTGTTTTTGGAAAATCCAATTAATGGGGGGGGGGTGAAAAGGGGGTAAATTTTTAAAATGAGTGTATCTATATATCACAACTTTTAAAGCTTATAGATGTAAAAATTGGTATTTAGAATCTCCTTTAAAAATAAAGAAACACACATTTTTTGTTCTCGGAAAATCCCAATAGGAAGGGTGGAAAAGGGTGAAAATTGGGTTGAATGCCTTTAATAAGGCTACTTATATTTCAGAACCTGAAGTTATTACAGACCTGAAAATTGGTGTTTGGGATCTCCTTTAAAAGATAAAGAAACCCTTTTTTTGGAAAATCCAATTAATGGGGGTGAAAAGGGGTTGAATTTTTAAAATGAGTGTATCTATATCTCAAAATTTTTAAAGTTTATAGAGGTAAAAATTGGTATTTAGAATCTCCTTTTTAAAAAACACGTATTTTTTGTTTTCTGTAAATCCCAATAGGAGGGGTGTAAAAGGGTGTATAATGGATTGAATGCTGTTAATGAGGATACATATATCTCAGAAACGGAAGATATTACAGAATTAAAAATTTGTATATGGTATCTCCTTCAAAAGTAAAAAAACACGTGTTTTTGTTTTGTTTTTGGAAAATCCAATTAATGGCGGTTAAACAGGAGTGACAAACTGGGGTGAATTTTTTGAAAGACTATGTATACAGAATATCTGAGAAAAGTAAAATATTACAGACGTAAAAAGTGGGTATTTGGCATCTCCTGTAAATGTAAAGAAACATAGGAGGTTTGTTTTTGGAAGCTCCACTTAAGGGGAACCAAAAAGGGGTGAAATTTTAAAATGAAAATTTCTACAGTATATCTCAAAATACTTAACATGTTACAGAAGTGAAAAGTGGTATTTTTTATCTCTATTAAAAATAAAGAAACGTCTATGTTAAATTTTCGGAAATACCACTTGGGTGGAAGGGGGGGGGGGTTAAAAGTGACTGAACATGGTGTTGAATTATTTTAATTAGGCTACACATATCTCAAAAATGAAGATGTTACAGACGTGAAATTTGATATTTGGAATCTGCTTTAAAAGTAAAGAAACACGTATTCTCGGAAAATCCAATGAAGGTGTGGGGGGTGAAAGAATTGAAAAATTAATTGACTTAATTGTATGAGAATACATACATCTAATAGGAACCTAAGTTTTTACAGACGTGAAACTTGGTATTTGGATCTCCTATAAATACAAGGAAAAACGCGTTTTGGGGGGAACCATCTTGGAGGACGGGAGTGAAAAGGAGTTGAATTCCTTTCATGAGGACACATAAATCAAAAACTGAAGATGTTAGAGTCTTGATAATTGGTATTTAGAAGATCCATTACTATTAAAGAAACAAGTATTTTTTGCCGGAAAATTCGCTTACAGGGGGAGAGTGTGAAAGGAAGTTAAAAAAGTGAATTATTTTTGTGGGTATACGTATCTCTCAACAATGAAGGTAATAGATGTGAACAATGGTGTTTGGAATCTCTTTTAAACATAAAGAAACACGCCTTCTTTTAATTTTTTGGTGGGGGTGTAAATAAACTTAACGGCAGTGGGGTGGAAAAGGAGGTGAGACCAATTGATTATACTGTTCATAATGTACTTATAAGGAGCCTCTGTTGCTCAGGCGGCAGCGCGCCGGCCTCTCACAGCTGGGTTCCGTGGTTCAAATCCCGGTCACTCCATGTGACATTCGTGCTGGACAAAACGGATGCGGGACAGGTTTTTCTTCGGATACTCCGGTTTACCCTGTCATCATCCATTCAAGCAACAATGTCCAATATTTCATTTCATTTGTCACTCATCGATCATTGCCCCAGAGAAGTGCTTCGGCAGCCGGCACAATTCCTATTGTCGCCGCTAGAAGGGGCTTTATTCATTCCTTTCCTGACCCTGTCAAATGACTGGAAACAGGCTGTAGATTGTCGATGTACTTATTCTGATCATAAACGGATCATTTTTAATCCTTCCTGGGTTCGTTTTCAACAGCCATATTTTCCTTCGGAGTACGTTCTTAGATTACAGTAGATTCTCCTGGACCGGGCGAGTTGGCCGTGCGCGTAGAGGCGCGCGGCTGTGAGCTGGCATCCGGGAGATAGTAGGTTCGAATCCCACTATCGGCAGCCCTGAAAATGGTTTTCCGTGGTTTCCCATTTTCACACCAGGCAAATGCTGGGGCTGTACCTTAATTAAGGCCACGGCCGCTTCCTTCCAACTCCTAGGTATTTCCTATCCCATCGTCGCCATAAGACCTATCTGTGTCGGCGCGACGTAAAGCCCCTAGCAAAAAAAAAAAAAAAAAAAGATTCTCCTGGCATATAAATAAAAATGTAAACACATTTGAAATAAACGATAGGAATCAAATTGCCCCCAAATTTTTCACCTCTGTAATAAGGTCAATAATGCACGGAAGCATGCCGTTCGGATCGCCAGAAATCCCGCACACTTACATACGCGCGACAATGGTGCTGGTCACATTATCAACAATGATAATGGCAGCAGATGTAATTTACCGCCAAGTAGCGGTCTTGCATCTTGCTATGGGGTCCAGAACATCTATAATAATAATAATAATAATAATAATAATAATAATAATAATAATAATAATAATAATAATAATAATAATAATAATAATAATAATAATAATAATCTAAATCTAACTGATATCACCCGCGCTAATAATAATAATAATAATAATAATAATAATAATAATAATAATAATAATAATAATAATAATCTGGACCGTCGTCAAGTGTGCGGACCGCGCTGGAAACGGTTCCTGGACGGGTAATGACTTAGAATGCAGTCCGGCCGCGGGTTCTGTATCGCCAAGGCACCCAAGACGACACCACGCCTGATCTCCTGAGGGCTTTGATTCATATAAAAATGCTTATAGGAAAAGGTCGCACAGATTTAGGGACCCAACTGACCGGGTGGAATACCTGGACCTAGCCCGGGAAGTACGAAATCGATTGCTGGAAAGAAAGATTGAAAAATGGGAGGAAACTTGCCGTAATCTATTAGAAAACGAGTCAGATCGCGAATTTCGGCGGATTATATATCTAGAACAATACGCATTTAATTATAAATTTCAGTATGATACCGCAGCGAAGCACGGGCATCTTGCTAGTGAATAATAAGATGGAATTGTGAGGTGTTTGGTGTTGTTACAAAATTATAATGTGTTTTTAACGGAAGTTCTTGCTTGAAGGACATAGAAATTTTTGGATGAATTGCGCTAATTTGTAGGTAGGGCTGGGTCTAAAATTAATTATTGGTCTTACTGGGGTGTTTTCTTTATGGATTTTAGGGAGTGCCCTTGCTGTAGTGTGACCGTTCACAACGTCACCTATGGTATGTCATGATATCCAGGAGATGGAATATGCCGTTTTCCGCGTCATTCTACGATAAAAACTGCCCAAGTTAGAATTTTTCTTCCCGCTCCAGGACTCGATTTGCAGTATCCAGAGTCGCGCGACCCAGCTCTAGTTGCTGGTAATTAGCAGCAAGGCGGTGCAAGAGCGCTTGTACTCGAAGTTTTCTCACTCCAGCCGCGAGCGAGATGAAAAGATACGCGTTATCACGTGACAAAGTATCTAGGTCACTAGCTGAGCCCAGAGAGTATATCCAACGTGAAAACTAACATTATACCCTGTTTTCCTCGCTCATCCACCACTGCCAACTTATCGCATTCAGCTGTTTTATTTCTGTTAATTTTTATAAATCGCAAAATACCCAATGGATAATTAAGCGCAAACATTTGAATCAGGGAATTTTACGCATAATTATGAGACCGAGAAGTGCTCTACTTAACTGACAGAGCGGTAACTACGCTGTAAACAAGGGCGCGTCTTAATGACTAACAGATGTTGGACCCTAACCGTGACAGCGAACACAAGGAAGCCCCTGTGCTCGTCATCATTCACCGCCAGAGACAAAAGGACGCTTTTGAGATTGCTTGAGAATCTACGAAGCTATTTCAAAAACAATCACTCAGTGGAAATGAGAATGCAAGAGCTACAATTTGATATCCTGTTCGTCACGCTGCGTTGCGTATTAACGGACCAACGTGTGAGAAAGGGTTGCATTTTTCCCGCACCTTCAACATTCGGGTCTCTAGCGTAGCTCGCCTATATATTCAACAGCTGAGGGGGAGACACTACCCAGTGCATTTTCAGTGTAACACCAGTACGGTAGTATTTCGTCGTGGTTTGTGTGTGAGTCATTTGTGAAGAAATAATCTTGTAATTTGAGCAGTGTAATGCAGTGATTCATTAAAGTCTGTGAGTATGTGGAAATAATCACAATCTGAGTGAGATGTCAGCGCGTACAGTGTGCCGCTAATTAAGAAAATAGGAACGGTACGAAACCGTAACAACCGATGTCCGTGTGTAGAAGAGGTCGTACATCGAGCCTCCTATGTGTCTAAGCTAATACGGCTCAGTTAACATATATAGGGACGTACTTAGCGAAGTGGGTGGAGCGAGCGGGCTTGATATAAATGTGAATTACCAAGAAAGTCAGTGAACGGCTCATTGTCGATCCAATTGAGGACAGTGCCACGTTAAAGTAATCCGTAGTGCAGTTGAGAGCTCGACTTACGGCTAAGTGCAATAGAACAGGCCTGAACTAGTATCATGAAATACGAGAATGCTAATACATTAGTGGCCTAACCACTGTCGTTTCTAGGGAAACTAGTGAAATTTCTGGGCCTATAATAGCTGCCTACAAGAAGATTAGATAAATGAGAAGGGATTAATGTCGGGTTTCTGGGACATTACCGACATCGTGTTGGAATGCTCGTGCTAATGAGTGTATCCAACCATATATTCAAATTGTGATGTGTAATAAACTAACGCATTCACATGAGATAACTTCCCCTCATTTACATGCCTGTGAGAACGTCGACATCCAACTGAATGCCAGAGTTTTGCCTGTGTACCCGAGAGAACGAGACATCTAGCTGCGTGCCGGAATTTCGCCTGGTAGCCGAGAACGTCTGGAACGTCGCTGTCATGTGTGTGACCTGCCAGGAAGTCATCATGCGTCTTCACATCGCCGATGACGTGATGCAAGCAGCTTAAGCCCATGGTGTGCCCTCCTGTAAAGCTGTGAACGTGGTATTCAGAAGGCTGAGTACATTTCCAAGTATTTATATCTTTGAAGGTCGTGTCCCATTGTAAATATGTAGATTTTTCACTTAGATGTAACGTAGGCTGCAAGCACGCCATTTCAGAGGGATAATAATAATAATAATTTAATTTTTATTTGGGTATTTTATAGAATACTTTCATCATGGTTTTGGGACGACCATATTTTACTTCCATCCTTGTATAAGGGTTCGATAATGCATGACGTAATTATAAGGACCTTGGCTTAATTAAGTGTGAAGCGTTGTCAAGTAGAGAGGGCTTAAATATTCTGTAAAAGTGACTCCAGTTATCATCTTTCCATAGCATATACGAGTCATCAAGATTTTTCAGTAATTCATTTATTTGGTGCGCTTCACCTGGTAGAGATCCCTCCTAATTAGTAACTAAGGCACCTGGAACAAGGCATCGAGACAGTGGGTATCTTACATCGCTAATTAATTAGTTCGCGAATGCGCAAGTTAAATTGGACCCGTGTGGCAGGAGTTCATCAATAAATAGCACGGTATTCGAGGTATCGAGAGGAGAAACGAAACGAGTGAGTAGGCCATAGCCGTGATATATACTGTGAGATAAAAATGTGAAGTTCCCTTGGAACTCTTTAGTAATGTACACGAAGTGGATCTCGTGTTGTGAATATGTTAATTACGGCCGGACATAGCCGATATTGAATGTGAGGCCATTGTGGCTCGAGAAAAAGAAAGCAAGGTCGTTTACCGCGAAGTCATTGTATGAAGGTAGCCCAGTGACCGCCCTTTAGAAATGGGACTTGGAAGGCCATCAGCTGAATAGATTTATGAGCCTGGCTGTAGGGACGAAGAAAAGTGTTTTCTACACTGAAAGTAAACAGATACAAGTAGCTATTTCGTGCCTCTCGGTGCAACGATTACGTGCATCGATTTAAGTATTATCAACGTCGCGGTGATTCCAGATGAGCATAAAATGAAGGACCCCTCCAATTTATTTCTTTAATTATTCACAGCGTGTAGGGAATTCCAGGTCAGATATACCCTGTCTCAGAAGGTCCTGAGTTCATTGCAGGAGACAGTAAAGCTTACTGTCACAAGCGGCAGGTGACTAAGGCCACCTGTGATTCATTGTGTGTATGTGAAATGGATTTGTTCTTGCCCCTTTTCTTGCAGGAAGTGTTATAATGCTATGTTTATAATGTTTTGGTATTGAAGTTGCTAAGTGCTTGTCCATAGGTAGCAACGTTGTGTGAATACTGTCGTGTCATGTGTATTGATAAAAATCCTAATGAAATGAGCGTGTTTATTATATTGCCTATTCGGCAATGATTAACATGGGGAAGTGTTGTAACACGTTTTTCAAAGGCTTGGGAGTGTACACTCAAGCAACCATCGTATATTTCAGTTCATATGTGTTCGTAGGCCTATATCACAACCTGATATAGTTTGAATATATTAATTCTCGGCAAACAAACAGGATTACAGCGGGGTATGCCTATGTTGAATAGATTTGTGTGTAAAGTGATCAGTGTAAGTGTAAAGTGAAATAATTAGAGAGAAAACGCCTCTCTAAGTCTGAGGTAGTGTAATAGTTCGAGAGGGAACGCCTTCTTAAGTTTGAATATTTAAACGTATAATGAAGTGTAGAAAAAGACTACCGAACATTTAAACGTCAAGATCACCCAAATTACTGTATGTAAGGGGTTTGTATGGCATACCCATGTAAATAATGTGTTTCACTAGTATAAGTAAAAATTTGTTATACAAGATATTGTCTCTCTTCTCATTAGTAATGAAATGGTATTCCTCTCATAATTAACTTTTCCCCCTACTATAGAGACTATTACTAAAGAACTTACCGCCCCATCGGACAGTCTACAGACCCAAAAATGCAATACCGACTCGGCTAGCGAATTATTCTAGTAGGGGAGGGTGAGGCTTCGACAAACCGGGCTGAGTTCGAGGCTCACCGATGGTGCTCCATTCTAACGTCATATTTATGAACAATGGTAACTGGTTCATGTACTGATGCCTTGAAACGGTACAGTAGGAAGCTTGGGATTCATACTGATTAATTTACTGGAATCTTGTTTGCTGAGTGTAAATGAAGTGTTCTTAAGTAAAAGTTTCAGATTTTACTGTATTCTTTGGGTGGGGTCGTTTTTGATTGTTCTGTAATTTCCTTCTTGAAAAATGTTGGTGGTTTTTCTGACAAAGTCTTCCTTGTCTAAGATAACGGTAGTATTTACTTTGTCCGCTTGAGTAGCTATGAAATTGTTAGTTTTTATTTTCTCTTTTAATTGGCTGATTTGTTGGCGTTGGGGAAAGTTATTGTTTGTTTTTTTTCAGGTTTTTAATTTGTTTGGTTAATCCTGTTTTTGGCCTCATATCTAATGTCTTTCCGTTGTTGTGTGGGGAATTTACTAATCGCGTGTTCCGTTTCAGTAACTAGTGTGTTAAATTCTTCGTATCTGGAGTGCAGACTCCAATTAAATTTCGGACCTCTGCTCAATATTTCTATTTCAGTTTCATTAAAAGTTATCTTGGAAATATTTTTAATGAGGGGGGGAGGATTGAAAATATGTTCAGATGGTTCATTGGGAACTTCATTGTTTGTGTTGGAACAAGGTGTGGCATCTCTCCCGTGTAACTTAGGCAAAGTGGTGCGACTATGACTGCCTGCGCTTTTTGGAGATTATCTATTTTCTTGTTGAGATTGTCCAGTGTCTTAGTAGAAATGTTTTCTATTTTGTAAAGTGTGTGACTAAGAAAATTGTCCCAATAAGTTGATGGAAGATTATGTCCTGCATCTAAGTGTGACTCATAGAGGTGAGTATTTTAAAAGGTCTTTTTCCTATGCAGATACTTTATTTCTTCCTTCAGCCATATTTTATTGGTTTTATTATGGGTGTTACGTGCTTGGATTGTGGACCTATGTTTTTTCTTATAGGCTCTTAAAAGTTTAGGAGATATATTGTTGAGAACGCATTCTTTCAAAAAGGCAATATCCTTGTCAATGATAGTTTTCTTTTTCCTCAGATTTAAATATTTGTAAGCTTTTTATGTGGCTGGTTGGCCATATTATCATAATTTACAACTGCCATTTCCGTGTTGACGTTTAACTTGTATATTAGGAATCAATTGAGGGATGTTCCACCATTCAACACTTTTATATTACATAATGTTTATTAAGTGAAAACCGGTTTCGATTCACTTGGAATCATTATCAGTTCACAGTAAATAAATAAATCAAAGGATCTTAACAACAATCAACATGAAATCTGCCTTTAAACACACTTAAAATGGTTGACAGGTTATATGACATAAAAACACATTACAATTTAAAGAACATCCTAGGATCCACGTCACAGATAACTGTAGTGCGTTTGTACAATGTTGAACAGAGTTTTAAGATAATATATAAAAACTTGAAGTTGAGGAATACTGTGAAGTTTTTTGTTACTGTGGATATAAAAACATGAAAAAAATGTTCAAATATTCAAAATCAAATCGTCGATGAAGAATAAAAAGCATGTATCAAAACTGATGATCTTGTAAAGTGCCGATGTTAAGACAATTTGCAGATAAAACAATTTGCTGTGGAGTTGGGGGAACATCCTTCATTGTTTTATAACATCTGCTTTGTTATTGAAAATGTCGCTGTTAATGATGTTGCTGCTGTTGAAGTATAAGTTGAATGATGGTGTGGCCTTGGTTGTATGGCACAGTGTCGTAAAAGGTGGATGTCTGAGGAAGAAGAAAGAAAGAAAAGAAATGAGAACGAATGTGTATTTGGACTTAATTATTGTAAAGTGGTTTGATAGTACTTACTCCCCCATTCCTCGCTTCTGTTAACCTGCCGCTACAAAAGTAGGAGGTGCACTGCTCACCCGTGTCTGCGTGGAGCTTATTGCTGGCCTTAAGAGGGAGCGGTGACTTGTTTTGGATTGGCTGTGGTGTGGAGGGGATACGAGAGAGTGGGATCCGTTGTCGCACTGTTCTGTCTATTCTCGGGACCACCTTTTGAACAGACTAAAGTGGAAGTGAGTGTATGGACCAGGGGATGGCACGGGCGACAGGGGCAGCTCCTGCAAGGGGGTGCGCTACTCAGCGCGAGTTTTGGCAATGGTGCCATCAACGAGGAGCTGCCATACTTACTTACTCAGTGGATGTCTTGAACACGTGGGTCTAGTTTCAATCATAGTCTGTTTAAAACAACAGTGAGAGAATTTTATCAGTGTGCTTTGCTTTTACAAAAACAGTGTATATGTGTATTGTGTGTTAATTTATAATTCTTGCAGTCTCTTGTACATTTGTAGGTTTCTTCTTACTCATTAATAGGTATTGTTGTGCAATGGATCCAAACAAAAATATCAGTTGAAGATGAAACGCAAGATTTTTAAGTCCGACGAGAGAAACATGATTCTGTCTGTTTATAAGCATTTCTGAGCGAAAACTATTGACGGCGGGATTACTACTCTTCATGAAGCAGCGAGACAGACAGCAGAGGCAGTGGGAGCTTCATATACTACCGTGCTCAAGGCAAACGCTGATTATAAAACCGGAAAAGGGTTGACGGCACCTTGAAAGCATGGAGGAACGGAAAGGAAAGTTACTCGCCTTCAGAAGTATGATTCCTTTACTCGAGTGGCAATAAGGAGAAATATGAATGTGGGTTCGTTGAGGGAGCAGAACTTATATTCGTGGGCAAGAAGACACGCGACTATCGTGGGGAAATGGACGGTGAGTGATACAAGGAATATTTCACGAAGCAACTGTTACCGAACATACCACCTAATTCAGTTACTTTCCTAGATAATGCTTCATATCACTCAGTGAAAATCGAGCATATGCCCAAAAAAAATTCCATGAAATGTGTTATTCAGGCTTGGTTGACAGATAAAAGTATTACTTGGGAACCGTCTGTGAATAAACTTGAACTTGTGGAAATCTATATATATAAAGTAGCTTGTCCTGACTGACTGACTGACTGACTGACTGATTCATCATCGCCGAGCCAAAACTACTGGACATAAAGAAATGAAATTTTGGAGATATATTCGTATTAAGATGTAGGTGCTCGCTAAGAGAGGATTTTTGGATATTCCGTCGCTAAGGGGGTGAAAAGGGGGGGTGAAATTTTAAAATGAGTGTGTCTATATCTCAAAACTTTAAAAGTTTACAAATGTGAAAATTGGTATTTAGAATCTTCCTTAAAAATAAGGAAACACGTATTTTTTTGTTTTGAGACAATCCCAATAGGAGGGGCACAAAAGGGTGAAAAAGGGGTTGAATGCCTTTAATCGGGATACCGGTACTTATATCTCAGAAACTGAAGATATTACAGACATGAAAATTGGTACTTTTGATCTCTTTTAAAAATAAAGAAACACGTATTTTTTTTGTTTTTGTAAAATCCAGTTAATGGGAGGGTGAAAAGGGGGTGAATTTTTAAAATGGGTGCATCTATATCTCAAAACTCTTAAAGTTTACAGATGTAAAAATTGGTACTTAGAATCTTCATTAAAAACAAAGAAACACGTATTTTTTTGTTTTCGGAAAATCCCAATAGGAGGGGTGAAAAGGGGTGAAAACGTGGTTGAATGACTTTCATGAGGATACTTATATCTCAGAAAATGAAGATATTACAGACCTGAAAATTGGTGTTTAGGATCTCCTTTAAAAATAAAGAAATACATATTTTTTGTTTTTGGAAAATCCAATTAATGGGGGTTGTGAAAAGGGGGTGAATTTTTAAAATGAGTCTATCTATATCTCAAAACTTTTAAAGTTTAAAGATGTAAAAATTGGCATTTAGAATCTCCTTTAAAAATAAAGAAACACGTACTTTTTTGTTTTCGGAAAATCCCAATTGGAAGGGTGGAAAAGGGTGAAAAAGCGGTTGAATGCCTTTAATGAGGCTACTTATATTTCAGAACCTGAAGATATTACAGACCTGAAAATTGGTATTTGGGATTTACTTTAAAAATAAAGAAACAGGTATTTTTTTTATTTTGGAAAATCCAAATAATGGAGGGTGAAAAGGGGGGTGAATTTTTAAAATGAGTGTGTCTACATCTTAAAACTTTAAAAGTTTACAGATGTAAAAAAATGGTATTTAGAATCTTCTTTAAAAATACAAGAACACGTATTTTTTGCTTTCTTTAAATCCCAATAGGAGGGGTGTAAATGGGTGAATAATGGGATGAATGCCTTTAATGAGGATACATATATCTCAGAAACTGAAAATATTACGGAACTGAAAATTTGTATATGGGAGCTCCTTTAAAAATAAGGAAACACGTATTTTTTTGTTTTTGGAAAATCCAATTAATGGGGGTTAAACAGGAGTGACAAACTGGGGTGAATTTTTTGAAAGACTATATCTACAGAATATCTGAGAAACGTAAAATGTTATAGACGTAAAAAGTGGGTATTTGGAATCTCCTGTAAATGTAAAGAAAGATAGGTGATTTGTTTTCGGAAACTCCACGTAAGGGGAAATAAAAAGGGGTGAAATTTTAAAAAGCGAATTTCTACAGTATATCTCAAAAACTTAACATGTTACAGAAGTGAAAAATGGTATTTTTATCTCTATTAAAAGTAAATAAACGTGTATTTTCAGCTTTCGGAAATACCACTTGGGTGGAAGGGGGGGGGGGTAAAAGTGACTGAAAATGGTGTTGAATTATTTTAATTAGGCTACTGATATCTCAAAAATGAAGATATTACAGACGTGAAATCTGCTTTGGAATCTGCTTTAAAAGTAAAGAAACACGTATTCTCGGAAAATCCAATGAAGGGGGGGTGGGGGGGGGGTGAAAGAATTGAAAAATTAATTGAATTAATTGTATGAGAATACATACATCTAATAGAAACTAAAGTTGTTACGGACGTGAAAATTGGTATTTGAATCTCCTTAAACAAAGAAAAACGCGTTTGGGGGGCGGGAGTGAAAAGGAGTTGAATTCCTTTCATGAAGACACATAAATCAAAAACTGAAGAAGTTAGAGTCGTGATAATTACTATTTAGAAGATCCTTTACTATTAAGGAAACAAGTATATTTTGCCGGAAAATTCACTTACGGGGTGGGGGGGAGGGGAGTGTGAAAGGAAGTGAAAATAAAGTGAATTATTTTTATGGGGATACTTATATCTCAAAACTGAATGTAACAGATGTGAACATTGGTGTTTGGAATATCTTTTAAACATAAAGAAACACGTCTTCTATTTTTTTTGGGGGGGGGGTAAATAAACTTAACGGCGGTGGGGTGTAAAAGGAGGTGAGATCAATTGATTTTACTGTTCATAATGTACTTAAGGAGCCTCCGTTGCTCAGGCGGCAGCGCGCCGGCCTCTCGCAGCTGGGTTCCGTGGTTCAAATCCCGGTCACTCCATGTGACATTCGTGCTGGACAAAACGGAGGCGGGACAGGTTTTTCTCCGGATACTTCGATTTTCTCTCTCATCATTTATTCAACACTGTCCAATATTTCATTTCATTTGTCATTCAACGATCATTGCCCCAGAGGTGTGCTTCGGCAGCCGGCACAATTCCTATTGTCGCTGCTAGATGGGGCTTTATTCATTCCATTCCTGACCCTGTCGAATGACTGGAAACAGGCTATATAGTTTCGATGTACTTATTCTGATCATAAACCGATCATTTTTAATCTTTCCTGGGCTGGTTTTCAACAGCCATCTTTTCCTTCGGAGAACGTTCTTAGATTTCAGTAGATCCCCCTGGCATGTAAATAAAAATTTAAACACATTTGAAATAAACGATAGGAATGAGATGGACCGTCAAATTGTTCACCTCTATAATAAGGTCAACAATGCACGGAAGTATGTCATTGGTATCGCCAGAAATCCCGCACACTTGCCTACGCGCGACGATGGTGCTGGTCACATTGTAACAATGACACTGGCAGCAGATGTAATTTACCGCCAAGTAGCAATCTTGCAGCTTGCTGTGGGGTTTAGAACATCTTTTAATAATAATAATAATAATAATAATAATAATAATAATAATAATAATAATAATAATAATGTTCTGGACCGTTGTCAAATGTGCGGACCCCCCTGGAAAATGGTCCTGGACGGGTAATGACTAAGAATGCAGTCCGGCCGCGGGTTCAGTACCGCCAAGGCACCTAAGACGACACCACGCCGGATCTCCTGAAGGATTTGATCCATATTAAAAACGCTTATAGGAAAAGATGGCAAAGATTTAGGGACCCAACTGACGGGGTGGAATATCTGGACCTAGCCCGGGAAGTACGAAATCGATTGCTGGAAAGAAAGATTGAAAAATGTGAGGAAACATACCGTAATCTATTAGAAAACGAGTCAGATCGCGAATTTTGGCGGATTCTCGCAGAAAACGAGTCAGATCGCGAATTTCGGCGGATTATATATCTAAAACAATTAGCATTCAATTATAAATTTCAGTATAATACCGTAGCGAAGCACGGGTATCTTGCTAGTCTATATATATACATAACTAGCAAGATACCCGTGCTTCGCTACGGTATTATACTGAAATTTATAATTGAATGCTTATTGTTTTAGATATATAATCCGCCGAAATTTGTGATCTGACTCGTTTTCGGCGAGAATCCACCAAAATTCCCGATCTGACTCGTTTTCTATTAGATTACGGCGTGTCTCCTCCCATTTTTCAATCTTCCTTTCCAGCAATCGATTTTGTACTTCCCGGGCTAGGCTCAGGTATTCCTCCCGGTCAGTTGGGTCCGTAAATCTTTGCCATCTTTTCCTATAATCATTTTTAATATGGATAAAATCCTTCAGAAGATACGGCGTGGTGTCATATTGGGTGCCTTGGCGGCACTGAACACGCGGCCGGACTGCATTCTTAGTCATTAGCTGTCCAGGAGCCGTTTCCAGCGCGTCAGCACATTTGACGACGGTCCGGAACATTATTATTATTATTATTATTATTATTATTATTATTATTATTATTATTACTATTATTATTATTATTATTATTATTATTATGTGTAGCTGGAATGGTTGATGACAGGGAAAACCGGAGTATCCGGAGAAAAACCTGTCCCGCCTCCGTTTTGTCCAGCACGAATGTCACATGGAGTGACCGGGATTTGAACCACGGAACCCAGCTGTGAGAGGCCGGCGCGCTGCCGCCTGAGCCACGGAGGATCCTTATAAGTACATTAATAACAGTAAAATCAATTGGTCTCACCTCCTTCTACACCCCACCGCCGTTAAGTTTATTTACCGCACCCCCCCCCCAAAAAAAAATTAAAAGAAGGTTTGTTTCTTTATGTTTAAGTAATATTCCAAACACCAATGTTCACGTCTATTACCTTTAGTTTTGAGGTATAAGTATCCCCATAAAAGTAATTTACTTTTTTCATTTCATTTCACACTACTCCCCCCCCCCACCTAAGTGAACTTTCCCGCAAAAATACTTGTTTCTTTAATAGTAAAGGATCTTCTAAATACCAATTATCACGACTCTAAATTTCTCAGTTTTTTATTTATGTGTCCTCATGAAAGGAAATCGACTCCTTTACACTCCCGCCCTCCAAGATGGTTTCCCGCCCAAAACACGTTTTTCTTTGTTTTTAAAGGAGATCCAAATACGAATTTTCACGTCTGTAACAACTTTAGTTTTTATTAGATGTATGTATTCTCATACAATTAAGCCAATTAATTTTTCAATTCTTTCATTCCCCCCCGCCCTTCTTCATTGGATTTTAAGAGAATACGTGTTTCATTACCTTTAAAGCAGATTGAAAATATCAAATTTCACGTCTGTAACATCTTCATTTTTGATATATCAGTAGCCTAAATAAAAGAATTCAACACCATTTTCAGTCACTTTTACCGCCCCCCCCCCTCCGCCAAAGTGATATTTCCGAAAACTAAAAATACACGTTTCTTTATGTTTAATAGAGATAAAAAATACCATTTTTCACTTCTGTAACATGTTAAGTTTTTTTTAGATATACTGTAAAAATTCTCATTTTAAAATTTCACCCCTTTTGAGTTCCCCTTAAGTGGAGTTTCCAAAAACAAATCACCTATGTTTCTTTACATTTACAGGAGATTCCAAACACCCACTTTTTACGTCTGTAACATTTTACGTTTCCAAGATATTCTGTAGATATAGTCTTTCAAAAAATTCACCCCAATTTGTCACTCCTATTTAACCGCCATTAATTGGATTTTCCAAAAACTAAAAAATACGTGTTTCTTTATTTTTAAAGGAGATCCAATATACAAATTTTCAGTTCTGTAATATCTTTCGTTTCTGACATATATGTATCCTCATTAAAGGCATTCAACCCATTTTTCACCCTTTTACACCCCTCCTATTGGGATTTACAGGAAACAGAAAAAAATACGTGTTCCTTTATTTTTAGAGGAGATTCCAACTACCAATTTTTACATCTGTAAATTTTAAAGTTTTAAGATGTAGACACACTCATTTTAAAAAATTCACCCCCCCTTTTCACCCCCCAATACTTGGATTTTCCAAAAACAAAAAAATACGTGTTTCTTTACTTTTAAAGTAGATTACAAATACCAATTTCAAGGTCTGTAATATCTTCAGGTTCTGAAATATAAGTAGCCTCGTTAAAGGCATTCAACCCATTATTCACCCTTTTACACCCTTCTTATTGGGATTTTCCGAAAACAAAAGAATACGTGTTTCTTTATTTTTAAAGGAGATTCTAAATACCAATTTTTACATCTATAAACTTTAAATGTTTTGAGATATAGATACACAAATTTTTAAAAATCACCCCTTTTCACCCCCCCCCAATTAATTGGATTTTCCAAAAACAAAGAAATACGTGTTTCTTTTTAAGGGAGATCCCAAACACCAATTTTCATGTCTGTAATATCTTCAGGTTCTGAAATATAAGTAGACTCATGAAAGGCATTCGACCCCTTCTTCAACCTTTTCCACCCTTCCTATTAGGATTTTCCGAAAACAAAATATACGTGTTTCTTTATTTTTAAAGGAGATTCTAAATACCAATTTTCACATCTATAACGTTTAAAAGTTTTGAGATATAGATACACTCATTTTAAAATATTACCCCCTTTTCCCCCCTCCCTTAATTGGATTTTCCAGAAACAAAAAAATACGTGTTTCTTTATTTTTAAAGGAGATCCCAAACACCGATTTTCAGGTCTGTAATATCTTCAGTTTCTGAGATATAAGTAGCCTCATTAAAGGCATTCAACCCTTTTTCCACCCCTTTTCACTCCTCCTATTGCGATTTTCCGAAAACAAAAAAATACGTGTTTCTTTATTTTTAATGAAGATTCTAAATACCAGTTTTTACATCTGCAAACTTTAAAAGTTTGGAGATATAGATTCACTCATTTTAAAAATTCACCCCCTTTTCACCCTCCCATTAATTGGCTTTTGCAAAAACAAAAAAATACGTGTTCCTTTATTTTTAAAAGAGATCAAAAGTACCAATTTTCAGGTCTGTAATTTCTTCAGTTTCTGAGATATAAGTACCGGTATCCTGATTAAAGGCATTCAACCCCTTTTTCACCCCTTTTCACCGCTCCTATTGGGATTTTCTGAAATCTAAAAAATACGTGTTTCCTTATTTTCAAAGAAGATTCTAAATACCAATTTTTACATTTGTAAACTTTTAAAGTTTTGAGATATAGGTGCACTCATTTTAAAAATTCACCCCCCCTTTTCACCCCCTTGGCAACGGAATATCCAAAAATCCTCTCTTAGCGTGCACCTACATCTTAATATGAATGTATTCCCAAAATTTCATTTCATTATGTCCAGTAGTTTTGGCTCGGCGATGATGAATCAGTCAGTCAGGACAAGCTATCTATATATATATAAAATAGCTTGTCCTGACTGACTGATTCATCATCGCCGAGCCAAAACTACTGGACATAATGAAATGAAATTTTGGGAATACATTCATATTAAGATGTAGGTGCACGCTAAGAGAGGATTTTTGGATATTCCGTTGCCAAGGGGGTGAAAAGGGGGGGTGAATTTTTAAAATGAGTGCACCTATATCTCAAAACTTTAAAAGTTTACAAATGTAAAAATTGGTATTTAGAATCTTCTTTGAAAATAAGGAAACACGTATTTTTTAGATTTCAGAAAATCCCAATAGGAGCGGTGAAAAGGGGTGAAAAAGGGGTTGAATGCCTTTAATCAGGATACCGGTACTTATATCTCAGAAACTGAAGAAATTACAGACCTGAAAATTGGTACTTTTGATCTCTTTTAAAAATAAAGGAACACGTATTTTTTTGTTTTTGCAAAAGCCAATTAATGGGAGGGTGAAAAGGGGGTGAATTTTTAAAATGAGTGAATCTATATCTCCAAACTTTTAAAGTTTGCAGATGTAAAAACTGGTATTTAGAATCTTCATTAAAAATAAAGAAACACGTATTTTTTTGTTTTCGGAAAATCGCAATAGGAGGAGTGAAAAGGGGTGGAAAAAGGGTTGAATGCCTTTAATGAGGCTACTTATATCTCAGAAACTGAAGATATTACAGACCTGAAAATCGGTGTTTGGGATCTCCTTTAAAAATAAAGAAACACGTATTTTTTTGTTTCTGGAAAATCCAATTAAGGGAGGGGGGATAAGGGGGTAATATTTTAAAATGAGTGTATCTATATCTCAAAACTTTTAAACGTTATAGATGTGAAAATTGGTATTTAGAATCTCCTTTAAAAATAAAGAAACACGTATATTTTGTTTTCGGAAAATCCTAATAGGAAGGGTGGAAAAGGTTGAAGAAGGGGTCGAATGCCTTTCATGAGTCTACTTATATTTCAGAACCTGAAGATATTACAGACATGAAAATTGGTGTTTGGGATCTCCCTTAAAAAGAAACACGTATTTCTTTGTTTTTGGAAAATCCAATTAATTGGGGGGGGGTGAAAAGGGGTGATTTTTAAAAATTTGTGTATCTATATCTCAAAACATTTAAAGTTTATAGATGTAAAAATTGGTATTTAGAATCTCCTTTAAAAATAAAGAAACACGTATTCTTTTGTTTTCGGAAAATCCCAATAAGAAGGGTGTAAAAGGGTGAATAATGGGTTGAATGCCTTTAACGAGGCTACTTATATTTCAGAACCTGAAGATATTACAGACCTTGAAATTGGTATTTGTAATCTACTTTAAAAGTAAAGAAACACGTATTTTTTTGTTTTTGGAAAATCCAAGTATTGGGGGGTGAAAAGGGGGGGTGAATTTTTTAAAATGAGTGTGTCTACATCTTAAAACTTTAAAATTTACAGATGTAAAAATTGGTAGTTGGAATCTCCTCTAAAAATAAAGGAACACGTATTTTTTTTTGTTTCCTGTAAATCCCAATAGGAGGGGTGTAAAAGGGTGAAAAATGGGTTGAATGCCTTTAATGAGGATACATATATGTCAGAAACGAAAGATATTACAGAACTGAAAATTTGTATATTGGATCTCCTTTAAAAATAAAGAAACACGTATTTTTTAGTTTTTGGAAAATCCAATTAATGGCGGTTAAATAGGAGTGACAAATTGGGGTGAATTTTTTGAAAGACTATATCTACAGAATATCTTGGAAACGTAAAATGTTACAGACGTAAAAAGTGGGTGTTTGGAATCTCCTGTAAATGTAAAGAAACATAGGTGATTTGTTTTTGGAAACTCCACTTAAGGGGAACTCAAAAGGGGTGAAATTTTAAAATGAGAATTTTTACAGTATATCTAAAAAAAACTTAACATGTTACAGAAGTGAAAAATGGTATTTTTTATCTCTATTAAACATAAAGAAACGTGTATTTTTAGTTTTCGGAAATATCACTTTGGCGGAGGGGGGGGGCGGTAAAAGTGACTGAAAATGGTGTTGAATTCTTTTATTTAGGCTACTGATATATCAAAAATGAAGATGTTACAGACGTGAAATTTGATATTTTCAATCTGCTTTAAAGGTAATGAAACACGTATTCTCTTAAAATCCAATGAAGAAGGGCGGGGGGGAATGAAAGAATTGAAAAATTAATTGGCTTAATTGTATGAGAATACATACATCTAATAAAAACTAAAGTTGTTACAGACGTGAAAATTCGTATTTGGATCTCCTTTAAAAACAAAGAAAAACGTGTTTTGGGCGGGAAACCATCTTGGAGGGCGGGAGTGTAAAGGAGTCGATTTCCTTTCATGAGGACACATAAATAAAAAACTGAGAAATTTAGAGTCGTGATAATTGGTATTTAGAAGATCCTTTACTATTAAAGAAACAAGTATTTTTGCGGGAAAGTTCACTTAGGTGGGGGGGGGGGGAGTAGTGTGAAATGAAATGAAAAAAGTAAATTACTTTTATGGGGATACTTATACCTCAAAACTAAAGGTAATAGACGTGAACATTGGTGTTTGGAATATTACTTAAACATAAAGAAACAAACCTTCTTTTAATTTTTTTTTTTTGGGGGGGTGCGGTAAATAAACTTAACGGCGGTGGGGTGTAGAAGGAGGTGAGACCAATTGATTTTACTGTTATTAATGTACTTATAAGGATCCTCCGTGGCTCAGGCGGCAGCGCGCCGGCCTCTCACAGCTGGGTTCCGTGGTTCAAATCCCGGTCACTCCATGTGACATTCGTGCTGGACAAAACGGAGGCGGGACAGGTTTTTCTCCGGATACTCCGGTTTTCCCTGTCATCAACCATTCCAGCTACACATAATAATAATAATAATAATAATAATAATAATAGTAATAATAATAATAATAATAATAATAATAATAATAATAATAATGTTCCGGACCGTCGTCAAATGTGCTGACGCGCTGGAAACGGCTCCTGGACAGCTAATGACTAAGAATGCAGTCCGGCCGCGTGTTCAGTGCCGCCAAGGCACCCAATATGACACCACGCCGTATCTTCTGAAGGATTTTATCCATATTAAAAATGATTATAGGAAAAGATGGCAAAGATTTACGGACCCAACTGACCGGGAGGAATACCTGAGCCTAGCCCGGGAAGTACAAAATCGATTGCTGGAAAGGAAGATTGAAAAATGGGAGGAGACACGCCGTAATCTAATAGAAAACGAGTCAGATCGGGAATTTTGGTGGATTCTCGCCGAAAACGAGTCAGATCACAAATTTCGGCGGATTATATATCTAAAACAATAAGCATTCAATTATAAATTTCAGTATAATACCGTAGCGAAGCACGGGTATCTTGCTAGTTTTATATATATATAGATAGCTTGTCCTGACTGACTGACTGATTCATCATCGCCGAGCCAAAACTACTGGACATAAAGAAATGAAATTTTGGGGTTACATTCATGTTAATATGTAGGTGCTCGCTAAGAGAGGATTTTTGGATATTCCGTGGCTAAGGGGGTGAAAAAGGGGGTTAATTTTTAAAATGAGAATATCTGTATCTCAAAAAATTAAAGGTTTAGAGTAATAAAAATTGGCATTTAGAATCTTCTTTAAAAATAAGGAAACACGTATTTTTTTGTTTTCAGAAAATCCTAATAGGAGGGGTGAAAACGGTGAAAAAGGGGTTGAATGCCTTTAATCAGGATACCGGTAATTATATCTCAGAAACTAAAGATATTACAGACCTGAAAATTGGTACACTTGATCTCTTTTAAAAATTAAGAAACACGTATTTTTTTGTTTCAGGAAAATCCAATTAATGGGAGGGGAAAAGGGGGGTGAATTATTGAAATGAGCGTATCAATATCTCAAAACTTTGAAAGTTTACAGACGTAAAAATTGGTATTTAGAATTTGCATTATAAATAAAGAAACACGTATTTTTTTGTTTTCGGAAAGTCCCAATAGGAGGGGTGAAAAGGGGTGAAAAATGGGTTGAATGCCTTTAATGACGATACTTATATCTCAGAAACTGAAAATATGACAGACTTGAAAATTGGTGTTTGGGATATCCTTTAAAAATAAAGAAACGCGTATTCTTTTGTTTTTGGAAAATCCAATTAATGGGGGGTGTGAAAAGGGGGTGAATTTTGAAAATGAGTGTATATCTCAAAACTTTTAAAGTTTATAGATGTAAAAATTAGTATTTAGAATCTCCTTTAAAAATAAAGAAACACGTCATTTTTTGTTTTCGGAAAATCCCAATAGGAAGGGTGGAAAAGGGTGAAAATGGGTTGAATGCTTTTAATGAGGTTACTTATATTTCAGAAAATGATATTACAGACCTAAAAATTGGTATTTGGGATCCACTTTAAAAATAAGGAAACAGGTATTTTTTTCGTTTTTGGAAAATCCAAATAATGGGGGGTGAATTCTTAAAATGAGTGTGTCTACATCTTAAAACTTTAAAAGTTTACAGATGTAAAAATTGGTATTTAGAATGTCCTTTAAAAATAAATAAACATGTATTTTTTTGTTTTCGGAAAATCCTAATAGGAGGGGTGAAAAGGGGTTGAATGCCTTTAATGAAGATACTTATATCTCAGAAACTGAAGATATTACAGTCCTGAGAAAGGTGGGTGAATTTTTAAAATGAGTGTATCTGTATCTCAAAACTTTCAAAGTTTACAGATGTAAAAATTAGTACTTAGAATCTACTTTCAAAATAAAGGAACACGTATTTTTTTGTCTTCCGAAAATCCCAATAGGAGGGGTGAAAAGGGGTGAAAAATAGTTTAATGCCTTTAATAAGGATCATTTCACAGAAACTGAAGATGTTACAGACCTGAAAATCGGTATTTGGGATCTCCTTTATAAATAAAGAAACGTGTATTTTTTGTTTTTAGAAAATCCAAATAGTGGGGGGGGGGGGTGAAAGGAACGAGTATTTAAAAAATGAGTGTATCTATATCTCAAAACCTCAAATGTTTGCACATGTAAAACTTGATATTTAGAATCTCCTTTAAAAATAAAAGAACACGTATTTTTTTTCGGAAAATCCCAATAGGAGGGGTGAAAAGTGTGAATAAGGGGTTGAATGTCTTTAATGAGGATACTTATATCTCAGAAACTGAAGATATTACAGGCCAGACAGTTAGTATATGGAATCTCCTTTAAAAATACAGAAACATTTTTTTTTGTTTTTGGAAAATCTAATTAATGGGGGTTAAACAGGAGTGACAAATTGGGGTGAATTTTTAGAAAGACTATATCTACAGTATATCTCAGAAATGTAAAATGTTGCAGACGTAAAAATTGTTATTTGGAATCTCCTGTTAAACTAAAGAAACAGGTATTCTCGGAAAATCCAATGAAGGTTGGGGGGGGGGGTGAAAAATTGAAATATTTATTGAATTAATTGTATGAGGATACTTACATCTAATAAAAACTAAAGTTGTTACAGACGTGAAAATTGGTATTTATATCTTCCTTAAAAATAAAACGAGTTTTGGGGGGGGGGGAAATCATTTTTGGGGGCGAGTGTAAAAAGGAGTTGAATTCGTTTCATGAGGACACCTATATCAAAAACTGAAGATAATCGGTATTTAGAAGATCCTTTACTATTAAAGAAACAAGTATTTTTTGCCGGAAAATTCACTTAAGGGGGGCGGGGAATGTGAAACTAAGTGAAAAAAGTGAATTATGTTTATGGGAATACTTATATCTCAAAACTGAAGGTAACACACGTGAACATTGGTATTTGGAATCTCCTTTAAACATAAAGGAACACGTTTTCTTTTTTTTTTGGGTGGGGGGAGGTAAATCAACTTAAGCGCGGTGGGGTGAAAACGGAGGTGAGACCAATTGATTTTACTGTTCCTAATGTACTTATAAGGAGCCTCCGTGGCTCAGGCGGCAGCGCGCAGGCTTCTCACCGCTGGGTTTCGTGGTTCAAATCCCGGTCACTCCATGTGAGATTTGTGCTGGACAAAGCGGAGGCGGGACAGGTTTTTCTCCGGGTACTCCGGTTTTCCCCGTCATCATTCATTCCAGCAACACTCTCCAATATCATTTCATTTCATTTGTCATTCATTTAATCATTGCCCCAGTGGAGTGCGACAGGCTTCGGCAGGGCTTATTCATTCCATTCCTGACCCGGTTGAATGACTGGAAACAGGCTGTGGATTTTCAATGTACTTATTCTGATCATAAACCGATCATTTTTAATATCTCCTGGGTTCGTTTTCAAGAGCCATCTTTTCCTTTGGAGAACCTTCTTAGATTACAGTGGATTCTTCTGGCATATAAACAAAAATTTAAACACATTCGAAATAAACGATAGATATATGATTGACCGTGCAATTGTTCACCTCTGTAATAAGGTCAATAATGCACGGAAGTATGTCATTCGTATCGCCAGAAGTCCTGCGCACTTGCCTACGGGCGACAATGGTGCTGGTCATACTGTCATCAATGACAACGGCAGCAGATGTAATTTACCGCCAAGTAGAGGTTCAGTACCGCCAAGGCATCCAAGACGACACCACGCCGGATCTCCTCAAGGATTTGATCCACGTTAAAAAGGCTTATAGGAAAAGATGGCAAAGATTTAGGGACCCAACTGACAGGGTGGAATACCTGGACCTATCCCGGGAAGTACGAAATCGATTGCTGGAGAAAAGATTGAAAATGGGAGGAACGTTGCCGCAATCTCTCAGCAAACGAGTCAGATCGCAAATTTTGGCGGAATCTCTCAGAAAACGAGTCAGATCGCGAATATCGGTGGGTTATATATAAAACGATAAGCATTCAATTATAAATTTCAGTATAATACCGTAGCGAAGCACGGGTATCTTGCCAGTACTTAATAAAATTCGAGCAAATTATGATGCCAACTATCGCATTGACAATCTGGCAGCAGCTGCTGGTCATGAGGTGTTACGTCTCCTTCCATATCACTGCGAGCTAAATCCTATAGAACTTGTGTTGAGCCAAGTGAAGAGATACATTGCGGCTAACAAGAAACGTTACAAACTCCCAGAAGTGGAACAATTAATATTAGAGGGAATACGTAAAGTGACTTTGGAACAATGGCGAAATTATGTAGAACGCATGAAACGGATGGAGAATCACATGTGGGAAGCTGATGGCCTCATACAATGTCTTCATGACAAGATTGTCATCAATCTCAATGAAGACAGCTCCAGTGATGATATCTCGTGTGCTGACCCCGATTCTGATTCCGACTGGGTGTGCAGCGACTCGATAGCGATACAGATGAATTACTGCAGCACAAAGTAAGATGATGCTGAAACCTCCTGCATGATGATGATAATATTAATAACTAGCAATTAATCTCGGCTTCGCTCATGTGGATTTCGTAATTTGATCAAATTAATCATTCCTTGGCATTGTACTAAGACATTATCTGTAAATTCCTAAAGTATAAAAACTCAACCAAAAACTGAGTTTCATTTACCCCAGACATTATTTTGCTATTGCCATTTGTTTTTACGGCAAACCGACACAGATAGGTCTTTTGGCAACAATGGGATAGCAAAGGCCTAGGAGTGGAAAGTAAACGACCATGGTCTTAATTAAGGTTCAGCCCCAGCATTTGCCCGGTGTGAAAATGGGAAGCCACGGAAAACCATCTTCAGGGCTGCCGACAGTGGGATTCGAACCCACTATCTCCCGGATGCAAGCTCTCAGCTGCGCGCCTCTAACTGCACAGCCAACTCGAAAGTCAGACGTCCTTTGTAAACCGTGTTTGTGGTAGTACCTTTTGGGGCTAAGACGACCATGTGACAAAGAACTGTACATGTGAGAAACAGTCTTCTCTCAAGTCGAAATAATAAATACATGTTTTTTATTTTGAAAAGAGATTCCAAATACCTCATCCCACATCTGTAACATCTTCAGTTTTTGAGATATGCATAAGTATCCCCATAAAAATAATTCAACCCCTTCATCAGTCCTTCCCCCACCCTCTAAGTGTATTTTCTGAAAACAAAAATAAGTGTTTCTTTATTCTTAAAGGAGATTCCGAATACCAATTTTCACGTCTGTGACAACTTCAGTGTTTAAGATATAAGTATCCTCTTAAAAATAATTCAACTATTTTTCACTTCTTTTCACCCTACGTTAAGTGCGTTCTCCGAAAACAAAAAGGTTCATGTTCCTCTATTTTTAAAGAACTTTCCAAATACAGTACCAGGGTTTCTTGTCTCTAACATGTTAAGTTTTTGACATATAATGTAGATATACCGGTACTCATTTTTTAAATTCACCCTTTTTCCAATTCTTTTTAGCCCCATAACTGGATTTTCCAAAAATTAAACATACGTGATTCATTATTTTGAAAGGAAATTCAAAATACCAACTTTCACATATGTAACAGCTTCAGTTTTTAAGAAAAATTGTCCTCATAAACATATTTCAAATCCTTATTTACTTATTTTCAACCCCACACCCCTTACATCGATTTTCTGAAAAAAAGAACAAATGCGTGTTCCTTAATTTTTAAAGGAGATTCCAAATACTAATTTTCACGTCTGTAACATCTTCAGTTTTTGAGATACAAGTATACTCATAAAAGTAATTCAACTCAATTTTCAACCCTCTTCCTACCTGTTAAGTTGATTCTCCCCTCCCCAAAAGTGCGTGTTTCTTAATTTTTAAAGGAGATTCCAAATACCTATTTTCACGTCTATAATATTTTTAGTTTTTGAGGTATAAGTATCCTCACACAAAGAATTAAATTAATTTTTCAATTCATTCATCCCCCTTAAGTGGATTTTCCAAAGACGAAAGAACATGTGTTTCATTACTTTGAAAGAAGATTCCAAACACAACTGTTCATGCCTCTAACATCTTCAGTTTTTGCGATATAAGTATCCTCATAAAAAGAATTCAACTCCTTTTTCACCCCAGCCTGTTAAGTTGATACCCCCTCCAAAAAATGCATCTTTATTTATTTTTTAAAGTGATTCCAAATACTAATATTCATGTGAGTAGCCTTAAGTTTTTGAGATATTTGTTTCTCCATAAAAAGAATTAAATTTTTTTCGTTTCTTTCACCCTCCCCCTTTAAGTGAATTGTCCAAAAACAAAAAAATCTTGTTTCTTCATTTATAAAGGAGCTTCCAAATGCCAATTATCACGACTGTAACATCTTCAGTTTCGAGATATATGTATCCACATAAAAAGGAATGAAACTCCTTTTTCACTTCACCGCCCCGCGCCCAAGTTGATTCCCCATAATATGCGTGTTTTTTTTATTTTTAAAGGAGTTTCCGAATACTAATTTTCACGTCTGTGACATCTTTAGTTTTTGAGATATAAGTATCCTCGTACAAAGTATTCAACTATATTTTTAAATAATCCATCCCACCCCCTTCAAAGACAAAAGGTTACGTGTTTCCTTGCTTTGAAAGAAAATTCCAAATATAAATTTTCATGTCTGTAAGATCTTCAGTTTTTGAGATATAAGTATTGTAACGGTTCAAATCCCGTTACAAGGTAATATCTGTATTTTATTATTATTATTATTGTATCTGTGATATTATTATTATTATTATTATTATTATTATTATTATTATTATTATTATTATTATTATTATTATTATTATTATTATTATTATTATTTTATCTGTGAGATTACTATTATTTTGTTATAATTCTTATTCAATTCAATTTTACAATGCTTGTCGCTTGCAGGATTGTACTTAGATGTATGCATATATACGTGTGTGTAAAATAACACTCAATACATGTACAGTGAGAATTGTTATATATCAGATGTTGGATATGACGTTGTTATATTTTGCACTACTGGCGATTCTGCCAAGTCATTGCTACGTCATGGCTACGTCATCGTGAGCTTTGTTGGATGCGCTTGAGAACGGTTGGCTGTTGAGAGAGCTCTTGCATTATTTTAGTGATAAAGTAGTGAAAACCTATTGAAATAGCTAAATTTTGTGTATATCTGATTCATTTAGTGCTATTTATATAGTGGTGTTTAGTGCTTGTTGGTAGAAATTGGGAGTAGTGACATTTATTTAAATTTTGTAACAAGTAATTCAGTTGGTCTTCAGTAAATTACGTTTTCTAGGTTAAGTAGGCTAGCTAGGTGTACCTTGTTTCGATTTTAGGTTTAGGAAATACTTTAGGTAATAATATTAACTTTAAAAATATTTGTAAATATCTGTAGGTTCGTTGGTTATACTTACAAAGGTAGGTTATCATAAGGAATAGTACCGTAACTTCTGCAGCAATTTCTCCGGTATTTCGTATAGATATCCGTTCAAACTATCGCGAAGGTAATAATTTACTACATAAAAAAGCCACGATACGCCTGTAAACCTCCATTTAAAAAGAAGTTAAAGAGATTACACGGTAATAGTTAACAGTCGTTGTACTGTTATTGATTATTGTCGGTCCTCATATTCAAATATTGCATTGTTGGCTAAGCTGTGAACAAAGGGTGTAGTGTAGTCAAGTAAATATAAATAAAATCACCTGATCTTGTATTCCATTCATTGGTACTTCTAAGTAGTTAGTTAAAGTATCCGTAATTTATATTTCGCTCCCTCGATCTTCCAGTATTTATGAGCGTTTAGCTAATAATAATAATAAAGTTCATATATCCCAGTAATTGCAGTTCAAGTCCCTGGAGTAGTAGTAGTAGTAGTAGTAGTAGTAGTAGTAGTAGTAGTAGTAGTTTTGGTAGAAATATTTGAGAAATTACTGCAGACAACCTCGTATTTTTCAGTAGGCCTAATTAAGGACACTTTTATTCTCCGTCCCGTGGAGTAGGGAAAATAATAGTAATCCACCAACTGTAATAATCACATAACCACATTTCAGTAGAATTGTAGTGAAGATAAGGTATAATATATTAAATAGTATCTTGCCAGTTATATTCGTGTTTTTCTTCGTGTACGGCAATCTTTTCGATACTTAAGCATTTAACCAAACGCAGGGTAGTGTTGTGTAGATACATTGTAGTATAGATACAGTACATTTAGACAGTGCCGTATCTTGCCTGCTATATTCGTGTGTTATTTTTCGTGTGTATCTATTAGACCGTAATACTAATAATAATTTGTCTAAGCATTTAGCTTCGTTGGTAATCTTTGAGTACAGTAGTTCTTGCAAATTTCATTTCTGTTGTGCTTAGTTTAGTGACATACGGTACGGTTCCGTAATTAGGATACGTCTGAAAGTAGTTTAACATTACTGTAGTGTACTGTACAGTAGTATACGCGTAATATCCTATTAGAATTTAGTGTGATTATTTTATTATTGTAAAATATTTGTGTCACCGTAGAAACTCGTACTAAAATACTGTTGTTGTAATTAGAATAGGCTTAATTGCAATTTGGAATTGTGTAGTTCTTGTGTAGGCTATTACTTTCGATATTCAGTAATTAACAGCAGTTTTTATCCTGTCAGGGGTTGTAGGATAAAAAAATAGAGCACGACTAAGTAGTATTGTAGTGTAGTCGTATATTAATTACCTTATTGTTGTGTACTATCCCAGACAATATATCCCTCCGTTCATTTATTTTTTGCAAATAAGTTATTTTATTTTTAATTTCATTTTTCCCCCCGTAAAGAATGGCTAAGGAGCGCGAGTGTAGTTTCTGTGGGTGTGGCGAGGCATTGAGGGGTATGAGGGAGGAGTTGGAAAGTTTGAGGGAGATAATTAGGATTCTCACAGAAGACAGGAAGGAAGATAGGACTCCCTCAAACAACGTACAGGTTACAGTAGGTGTACAAGAGGGAGGGGAAGGAAAGGGAGGAGTTGTAGAAGACAGGTGGTCTAATGTTCTAAGGGGAAGGAGATTGCAGGCTAAGAGCTCTATTCAGGATCAGAATTCAGGACAGGTGTCTGTGTGAAATCGGTACGAGTCACTCCAGGTAGAACAACAGAGGGAAGATGAGGGACAGGGAACTGTTGCTGAGATGAGTGGGAGTAGGAGGAAGGGAAAAGGTAGGAAAGGAAAATGTAGAGTAGATGATAGGAAACGACAGATGGAACAGGGTCATGGGAAGGAGAAAAGGGAGGAGGAAGTAGCTTCTGCAGTTATCAGGAAAGATAGGGCTGACCAGGAGGGGAGGGGACCAAACGAGGTGGGTAGGGTTGAGGCTCTGGTCATGGGAGATTCCATCGTTAGACACGTGGGGAAAGTGTGTGGAGGAAAGGGTACCAGGGTAGAGTGTTATCCAGGAATTAGGTTGAGGCAGATGTTGAGGAAAGTAGAAGAGAGGGAGGAGGGGAAGGAGAAGGTGGTAGTGTTTCACGTTGGTACTAACAACGTAAGGCAAGCTGATATAAGTACCAACATAGTTGGAGATGTGTGGGATCTGGTAAATGCAGCACGGGTGGAGTTTAAGAAAGCGGAGATTTTTATTAGTGGAATACTGTGTAGAAGGGGTACTGACTGGAGTGTGATTGGGGATTTAAATGAGACTATGGAGTGGGTATGTGGGAAACTGGGATTGAAATTTCTAGATCCAAATGGGTGGGTAGGAGATAGGGATCTGCGCTCAGATGGCCTTCATTTAAACCGCAGTGGTACGTATAAGTTAGGAAATTTGTTTGGAAGGGTAATAGGGAGGTACATTCAGGGAAACGGGGTGGCCTAGGGAGCGGTGATAAGGAAACAGGGAACTGGAAATCAAGTAGGGATGACATAAAATTGTTAGTGTTGAACTGTAGAAGTATTGTAAGGAAAGGAATAGAATTAAGTAATTTAATATATATATATATATTCACCAGATATTGTAATAGGAGTTGAATCATGGCTGAGAAATGATATAATGGATGCAGAAATTTTCTCACGGCACTGGAGTGTGTATCGTAGAGATAGGATAGGAAGGGTGGGAGGCGGAGTGTTCATTCTGGTGAAAGAAGAATTTGTAAGCTACGAAAAAGTTAAAGATGAGACACATGAAATTCTAGGTGTAAGGCTCATTTCTAAAGATAATAGGCAACTTGATATATTTGGAGTGTACAGATCGGGAAAGGGTAGCACTGACGCGGATTCAGAATTATATGATAGGATAGTCAGCTATGTGGGAAACGACATGGAAAGAAATGTGATTGTAGCGGGAGATCTGAATTTGCCAGATGTCAATTGGGAAGGAAATGCGAACGACAGAAAGCATGACCAACAAATGGCAAATAAGTTAATATGGGAAGGACAGCTGATTCAGAAAGTGATGGAACCAACCAGAGGGAAAAATATCCTGGATGTGGTGCTGATAAAACCAGATGAGCTCTATAGGGAAACTGAAGTAATAGATGGTATTAGTGATCATGAAGCTGTTTTTGTGGTAGTTAAAAATAAATGTGATAGAAAGGAAGGTCTTAAAAGTAGGACTGTTAGGCAGTACCACATGGCTGATAAAGCAGGCATGAGGCAATTTCTAAAAAGTAGCTATGATCGGTGGAAAACGGTAAATAAAAATGTAAACAGACTCTGGGATGGGTTTAAAGAAATTGTTGAGGAATGCGAAAACAGGTTTGTACCATTAAGCGTGGTAAGGAATCGTAAAGACCTTATTATAATAAAGAAATAAAGAGACTAAGAAGGAGGTGCAGACTGGAAAGAAATAGAGTTAGAAATATCTGTGGAAGTAAGGAGAAATTGAAGGAACTTACTAGAAAATTGAATCTATCAAAGAAGGCAGCTAAGGATAATATGATGGCAAGCATAATTGGCAGTCATACGAATTTTAGTGAAAAATGGAAGGGTATGTATAGGTATTTTAAGGCAGAAACAGGTTCCAAGAAGGACATTCCAGAAATAATTAATGAACAAGGGGACTGTGTATGTGAGGATCTTCAAAAGGCAGAAGTATTCAGTCAGCAGTATGTAAAGATTGTTGGTTACAAGGATAATGTCGAGATAGAGGAGGAGACTAAGGCCAAAGAAGTAATAAAATTTACATATGATAACAATGACATTTACAATAAGATACAAAAGTTAAAAACTAGAAAAGCGACTGGAATTGATCAGATTTCTGGGGATATACTAAAGATAATGGGTTGGGATATAGTACCATATCTGAAGTACTTATTTGATTATTGTTTGGTCGGAGGAGCTATACCAGATGAATGGAGAGTTGCTATAGTTGCCCCTGTGTATAAAGGAAAGGGTGATAAACATAAAGCTGAAAATTACAGGCCAGTAAGTTTGACATGCATTGTATGTAAGCTTTGGGAAGGTATTCTTTCTGATTATATTAGACATGTTTGTGAAATTAATAACTGGTTCGATAGAAGGCAATTCGGTTTTAGGAAAGGTTATTCCACTGAAGCTCAACTTGTAGGATTCCAGCAAGATATAGCAGATATCTTGGATTCTGGAGGTCAAATGGACTGTATCGCGATTGACCTGTCTAAAGCATTTGATAGGGTGGATCATGGGAGACTACTGGAAAAAATGAGTGCAATTGGACTAGACAAAAGAGTGACTGAATGGGTTGCTATATTTCTAGAAAGATCTCAGAGAATTAGAGTAGGTGAAGCTTTATCTGACCCTGTAATAATTAAGAGGGGAATTCCTCACGGCAGTATTATCGGACCTTTATGTTTACTTATATATATAAATGATATGAGTAAAGGAGTGGAATCGGAGGTAAGGCTTTTTGCGGATGATGTTATTCTCTATAGAGTGATAAATAAGTTACAAGATTGTGAGCAACTGCAACGTGACCTCGAAAATGTTGTGAGATGGACAGCAGGCAATGGTATGTTGATAAACGGGGTTAAAAGTCAGGTTGTGAGTTTTACAAGTAGGAAAAGTCCTCTCAGTTTTAATTACTGCGTTGATGGGGTGAAAGTTCCTTTTGAGGATCATTGTAAGTATCTATGTGTTAATATAAGGAAAGATCTTCACTGGGGTAATCACATAAATGGGATTGTAAATAAAGGGTTCAGATCTCTGCACATGGTTATGAGGGTGTTTAGGGGTTGTAGTAAGGATGTAAAGGAGAGGGCATATAAGTCTCTGGTAAGACCCCAACTAGAGTATGGTTCCAGTGTATGGGACCCTCACCAGGATTACCTGATTCAAGAACTGGAAAAAATCCAAAGAAAAGCAGCTCGATTTGTTCTGGGCGATTTCCGACAAAAGAGTAGCGTTACAAAAATGTTGCAATGTTTGGGTTGGGAAGAATTGAGAGAAAGAAGAAGAGCTGCTCGACTAAGTGGTATGTTCCGGGCTGTCAGCGGAGAGATGGCGTGGAATGACATTAGTAGACGAATAAGTTTGAATGGCGTTTATAAAAGTAGGAAAGATCACAATATGAAGATAAAGTTGGAATTCAAGAGGACAAACTGGGGCAAATATTCATTTATAGGAAGGGGAGTTAGGGATTGGAATAACTTACCAAGAGAGATGTTCAATAAATTTCCAATTTCTTTGAAATCATTTAGGAAAAGGCTAGGAAAACAACAAATAGGGAATCTGCCACCTGGGCGACTGCCCTAAATGCAGATCAGTATTGATTGATTGATTGATTGATTTCAGCAATTCGCTCAGAGACTCAGCCGCCCCAGGGGATTTCACCATTACATGCAACAGTTTGAGGCGTTGTGGGAGTATGTCATTGTTATTTCTGGAGATTACGTAGCTGTGTCAACCAACGTCTATAAAAGGTGGCTACATCTTGTAGCGTCAGTCATTATTTAAAAGGAAGCTGAACAGTGAAGAAGTCTACTAGATGAAGAGGCCTCAGTCGGCCAGTCAACGAGAGATGGAGAAGACTCAGTGCGCCATTAATCATTGGTCATTGAGAGAGTGAGGCCAAAGTTAGTTGGTCGGTTACTTAGTTGAAGACACGGACGCAAGGGCTTACCATGGAGTCAGAGAGGGACACCACCTGCTATGAGGTAATACCATATTGACTTACAAAGAAGTCAGATGATATGGAGAAGAAGCAGTCACAAGGATGTATCACCAAGTTAGGCGTGACACATCTACAGTAAACACCAGATCAAAGGATTACGTCGTAATTACACTCAAAGTGTTGAAGGTACAGTCAAGTGAATCAGTGAGGGAAATATTTCGTATAAATTGTTAAATGTCCGGTCAAGAAGAATTCAAATTCATGCCTAGTTTCTTTCAGTTGCAATGTCATAATTTCATATTCTCATCTGTTTTATCGCAACAAGACTCACTATTTTTTATATATTATTTAAAGAATATATTTTGTTCTATCAAACGAATTCATAGTTTTATTTCGATGACAGTAAAATATCTTAACCTCAAAATTACTGGGGAAACCGATCGCCAATCTCATTTTCCCAGAACTTACATGGTATGTTGTCAAAAGTAAGCTTATTACCCCACACCCTAGAGATAGTCAAGATTCTCATTCTATTATTGCTGCACTGAGTGGTAGCTGGCGCCCTTCAAATAACGTATGCGTAAGTAAGCAGGTAACAAGTAAGTGTGAGTACAAGGTCCGACGAGTGTGTATTTTATTTAATGAATGTTAATTTTCATAATTTCCATTTTAAATGCAGATATTTCATATTTTTCAAGTTAAATGCAGTTTTATATGTTTGTAAAATAGTCAGCGATTTAGGAAAGTTTCAGTATCTTCATGAAAAGAATTCAACTCCTTTTTCACTACAACACCGCCCGTTAAGTTGGTTTACCCCACCCAAAACATGCGTATTTCTTTATTTTTAAAGGAGATTCCAAATGCCAATTTCCACGTCTGTAACCCTCAGTTTTCAGATATAAGTTTCTCCAGAAAGAAGAATTCAATTTTACTTCCTTTCACACTCCCCACTCAAGTGAATTTTCCAAAAACAAACAGTACCCGTTTCTTTAAAAGAGCTTCCAAATACCAATTATCACGACTGTAACACCTTCAGTTTTGAGATATATGTATCCTCATAAAAGGAATTAATCTCCGTTTTCATCCTCTCCCCCTCCCCTCCCATCCCCGCTTCAAAGTTGATTCCCCCACCAAATGCATGTTCCTTTACTTTTAAAGGAGATTCCAAATACCAGTTTTCATGTTTGTAACACCTTCAGAATTGTTGATATATATACATTCTCATACAAGTAATTCAACTGCTTTTTCAATTCTCCTTCCCCCACCTCTGTTAAGGGTTTTTCCCGAAAACCAAAGAATACGCGTTTTCTTATTTTGAAAGGAGATTCCAAATACCAATTTTCATGTCTGCAACATGTTAAGTTTTAGAGATATACTGTAGATACGTTCATTTTAAAAATTCGCCCCCTTTTTCAGTTCCCCTTAAGTGGATTTGCCAAAAAAAATATTTACGTTTCTTTACTTTTTGCAGAAAATTCCAAATACCAGTTTTCCAATCTGTAATATGTTAAGTGTCTGAGATAATTTGCAGATATAGTCTTTTTTTTTAATTCACCCCGTTTGTCACTCCTATTCACCATTCTATTCATCTGATTACCCAAAAACACAAAAATAGTGTTTCCTTATTTTCAAAGGAGATTCCAAATTTTAATTTCCATGTCTGTAACACCTTCAGTTTTTGAGATATAAGTCTCCACCTAACAGATGTTCAACCCATTATCCCCCCGTTAATAAAGTATTATTATTTCACCCCTTAATGGGATTTTCCAAAAACAAAAAGTATGTTTCTTTATTCTTAAAAGGAATTCCAAATACCAATTTCTACGTCTGTAAACTTTTTAGTTTTTGAGATATAGATATCCTCATTTTTAAAATTCACCCCCCTTTTCACCCCCTTAGCGACGGAATATCCAAAAAATCCTCCCCTAATGAGCACCTACATGTTAATATGAATGTATCCCCAAAATTTCATTTCTTTACGTCCAGTAGTTTTGGCTCGGCGATGATGAATCAGTCAGTCAGTCAGGACACGTTATTTTATATATATAGACTAGCTATTACCCGCGGCTTCGCTCGCGTGGATTTCGTAATTTGATCAAGGTAATCGTTCCTTGGCATTGTACTAAGACATTGTCTGAATATTCCTAAAGTATAAAAACTCATCCAAAAATTGAGTTTCACTTACCCCAGAAATTCTTTGTAAACCATGTCTCTGGTACCGGTATTACCTTTTAGGGCTAAGACGACCATGCAACATAGAACTGTACATGTGAGAAACAGTCTTCTCTCAAGTCGAAGAAATAAATAAATGTTTCTATATTTTTAAAGGAGATTCCAAATACCTATTCCCACATCTGCAACATCTTCAGTTTTTGAGATATACTGTACCGGTTACGACCTGTACATAAGAATTTTTTGAGCATAAGTTACGTTTATTTACCACGCGTAATGTTCCGAGCGCGCCTGGTTTGTTTACCAGCAGCGAGGACCAGCTAGCGAGTGTATGTCGACTGTGAGCTGTGACGTAGCCACAGGGGCTAGCTAGACCGCCCGCTCGTCTCAACACGTGTTACCAGCCTTGACTGGTATTTTCTGGATTCCACGTCACTTATTATAGAGAGTTCGATGGAGAAAATTTTGAAATTTCTATAATAATGATGCTAGCGAATTGAGCGATATGTCATCTTGTTTGGGATCACCTAAACGTCCCAATGCTCGAGTTTCAAGCAAATCCATCGAGGGATTCGGGAGATATTCAATCAAACCGTATCATGACGTAGACGTCCCGAATCGAATAAAAGGAGGACCTACTGTAGCCTATTCAGACAGTCTCAGCTGAGTAGTCAGCGGGGACACTCTTGCTGCTACTACCATCGTGGAACTCTGTCATTATACAAGTGTGGGAAGACGATTCTTCCAAGTACTATAAAGTGGACTCGTAAGACTTCGAATGTTGTAGAAAATTTTCTAAGTCTTCGTAATTGAACTTAGAATATTTACAAGTGTTAATTAAATGGACTTGTATTATTTACGTGCCTTCGAGACTGAAACTTTTCTAAGAGTTTGGACTTGTATTATTTACGTGTCTTCGAAGCTGGAATTTTTCTAAGTGTTCGTGAAATGGACTTGTATTATTTACATGGGTTCGAGACCAGAATTCTTCTAAGTGTTCATTGAATGGACTTGTATTATTTACGTGCCTTCGAGACTGAAACTTTTCTAAGTGTTCACTAAATGGACTTGTATTATTTACGCGTCTTCGAAGCTGGAATTTTTCTAAGTGTTCACTGAATGGACTTGTATTATTTTCGTGTGTTCGAGACCAGAATTCTTCTAAGTGTTCATTGAATAGACTTGTATTATTTACGTGCCTTCGAGACTGAAACTTTTCTAAGTGTTCACTAAATGGACTTGTATTATTTACGCGTCTTCGAAGCTGGAATTTTTCTAAGTGTTCACTGAATGGACTTGTATTATTTTCATGTGTTCGAGACCAGAACTTTTCTACGTGATCATTGAATGGACTTGTATTATTTACGAGTATTCGAGATTGGAATTTTTCTAAGTGTTCGTGAAATGGACTTGTATTATTTACGTGGAATATTTGCGACTGTTGAGGAACTCATCCTTCTAATAGATAGTGATTGATTAACATTGCTAGTGATGAACTTTAACTTCCCAACGGCTTTAAACGAAGTTAGGATTTCACTTACATTTACTCAAAGACTTGTACATTTGCCAGTGTTGGTTTAAAAGACTTATAAATTTCGTCAGTGAATTTATTTATGTGGAAGGACTTGTGTTTTCGTCAGTGGTCACTCAAAGACTTTATGAATTTCACCAGTGATTAACTTTAAATATATTCAAACTTCCAAGTGAATGGACTTGTGTTAATTCGAGTTTAGGCAAAGACTTGCACCTTCGCCAGTAATGAACTTTGAGTTTAACTATAATTTCACAAGAAGGGACTTGTATTTTTCGTTGCCAAAAGTTATTCAGGGATGAGGATTTTCCTAGTGATGAACTCTAAATTATTAATACCACTCATATCGTTTTAGGAGTGTTGGAAGTCTTGATGTACAATTATCAAGAACTCTGCTTATAAGTTGATCATCCAAGGTTTTCATGGACTCAGTGCTACTAGTGACCTTGGGAACATCAATCCTCTCAGTCTCATTGGGCTGGGGTGGTACATGACTATCTACAACATCGCCTGGACCACCGGGGTTCAACCCGGGCCTCCGAGTTCGAGACATCTCTACTTGCCGTCAATCCAGACAGTCCAGCTGCCTCTGCCTGGAGTATCTGGAGTCCCTGGAATCCCTGGAGTCTTCTGGAACGTGCTTCAACCAGCTTGGCTTGGTGAGCTGGAGAACCCGAGCCATACTATTGGAATACGAGGAAGACAATCCATTTCTACTTAGAGGTGATGTGCAAATTCATGACTTATTTGAATAAACTCTTGTGCAATCAGAGTCAAAGTTTTTCTGTAGATAGGACCCTACCTCCTGTACCGAGCCCTAGCTACAATTAATCCAGTTTTTCGCCCTGAGAACTATAGTCATGCTACTTTAAAATTTAATCTGAGAGTCGGGCTCTTTTACTGGTACAATACATAAGTATCCCCATAAAAAGAATTCAACCCCTTGATCTGACCTTCTCCCATCCCGACCCCCATCTAGGATTTTCCAAATACCAATTTTCACGTCTGTAACATCTTCAGTTTTTAAGATATAAGTATCCTCATAAAAAATAATTCAACTATTTTTTCACTTCTTTTCACCCCCTTTTAAGTGTCTTCTCCGAAGGAAAAGTACAGGTTCCTGTATTTTTAAAGGACTTCCCAAATACCAAGTTTCTTGTCTCAAACATGTTAAGTTACAGTATAATGTAGATATACCGGTACTCATTTTAAAAATTTACCCGCTTTTCAAATTCTTTCCAGCCCCTTAACTGGATTTTCCGAAAACAAAAAATACGTGTTTCATTATTTTTAAAGGAGATTCCAAAAACCAGTTTTCATGCCTGTAAGTCTGTGACACCTTCAGTTTTTGAGATAAATGTATACTCATAAGAATAATTCAACTTCTTCGTCTTCTTCTTGATTTCCTTCGACCCCTCTGCCCCGTTAAGTGATCTTTCCGAAAAGAAAAAATACGTGTTTCTTTATTTTCAAAGGAAATTCAAAATGCCAACTTTCACATCTGTAACAGCTTCAGTTTTGAAAATAAAGTATCCTCATCAACATATTTCAACTCATTTACTTATTTTCAACCCCACACCCCTTACGTCGGTTTTCTGAAAAACACAAATACACTTTTTTATTTTTAATGGAGATTCCAAATACTAACATTCACACCTGTAACATTTTCAGTTTTTGAGATATGAGTATACTCATAAAAGTAATTCAACTCTTCCTTCACCCCCCTTCCTACTCGTTAAGTTGATTCCCGCCTCCCCAAAGGTGCATGTTTATTTTTAAAGGAGATTCCAAATACCAATTTTCACGTCTTTAACATTTTTAGTTTTTGAGATATAAGTATCCTCACACAAAGAAATTTTTCAATTCATGCAACATGTTAAGTTTTTGAGATATACTGTAGATACGCTAATTTCAAAAATCCACCCTCTTTTTCAGTTCCCCTTACGTGGATTTACATACATACATACATACATTATCATTATAGACTGTTATGCCTTTCAGTGTTCAGTCTGCAAGCCTCTGTGAATTTACTAAACGTCGCCACAATCCTCGATTTGCAACTAGTGTTGTGGCCTCATTTAGTTCTATACCTCTTATCTTTAAATCCTTAGAAACCGAGTCTAACCATCATCGTCTTGGTCTACCTCTACTTCTCTTACCCTCCATAACATAGACCATTATTCTCCTAGGTAACCTATCCTCCCCCATTCGCCTCATATGACCCCACCAGCGAAGCCGGTTTATGCGTACAACTTCATCCATCGAGTTCATTCCTAAATTAGCCTTTATATCCTCATTCTGAGTACCCTCCAGCCATTGTTCCCATCTGTTTGAACCAGCAATCATTCTTGCTACTTTCATGTCTGTTATTTCTAACTTATAAGATATCCTGAGTCCACCCAGCTTTCGCTCCCGTAAAGCAAAGTTGGTCTGAAAACAGAGCGATGTAAAGATAGATAGCCGGCCCCGTGGTGTAGGGGTAGCGTGCCTGCCTCTTACCTGGAGGCCCCGGGTTCGATTCCCGGCCAGGTCAGGGATTTTTACCTGGACCTGAGGGCTGGTTCGAGGTCCACTCAGCCTACGTGATTAGAAATTAGGAGCTATATGACGGTGAGATAGCGGCCCTGGTCTAGAAAGCCAAGAATAACGGCCGAGAGGATTCGCCGTGCTGACCACACGACACCTCGTAATCTGCAGACCTTCGGGCTGAGCAGCGGTCGCTTGGTAGGCCAAGGCCCTTCAAGGGCTGTAGTGCCATGAGGTTTGGTTTGGTTTGGTTTGGTAAAGATAGTTTCGTCTGGGAGCTGACTTCCTTCTTACAGAATACTGTTGATCGCAACTGCGAGCTCACTGCATTAGCTTTACGACACCTCGATTCAATCTCATTTAGTATATTACCATCCTGGAAGAACACACAACCTAAATACTTGAAATTATCGACCTGTTCTAGCTTTGTATCACCAATCTGACATTTACGTAGATTTTCCACAAAAAAATTTAGTTTCTGTACTTTTACAGGAAATTCCAAATACCAGTTTGCAAATCTGTCATATGTTACGTGTCCGAGACAATTTGCAGATATAGTCTTTTTAAAAATTCACCCCGTTCCTGTTCATCCCCAATTCATCGAATTATCCAAAAACATAAAAATATGTTTTTTTTAATTTTCAAAGGAGATTCCAATTTCAATTTTCATGTCTGTAACATCTTCAGTTTTTGAGATATAAGTCTCCTCATAAAAGGTGTTCAATCCCTTTTCCCCTATTTTTCACCCCCCTTAATAGGATTTTCCGAAAACAAAAAAATACGTGTTTTTTCATTTATAAGGAGATTCCAAATACCAATTTTTAGATCTGTAAACTTTGAAGTTCTTGAGATATATATATCCTCATTTTAAATATTCACCCCGTTAGAGACGGAATATCCAAAAATCCTCCCTTAGCGAGCACCTAGATGTTAATTTGAATGTATCCTCAAAATTTCATTTCTTTATGTCCAGTAGTTTTGGCTCGAAGATGATGAATCAGTCAGTCAGGACAAGTTATTTTATATATATAGATATGTAATAATATTGTTTATAAAAAGAATTGTAATAATTAATTTATATAAATTGTGCGGGACAGAGTGGAGGTGGGACAGGTTTTCGCCTGGATTCCCAACTTCCCCTGTCAGTTTCAAGTTAATTCCAGTACGAGTACATAAACATCACTTCTCTCGCTTATTCATCAATCGCCCGTGAGTAGCGTGACAGACCTCTCTGGCAGGCTCATTTCAAATACTTCGAGCTAGGTAGGGCATCATTCCATTCGTGGTCCAGACTTCGAATGGAATCAGGCCATATATTTAGTGAATGATAAATAATAAAATAATGTTATATATATAAAACATCTTCTTATATATAAAAATGAATGTTTGCTTGTTCGTATTCATAGACTCAAAAACTACTGCACTGATTTTGCTGAAAATTTCATACTTTGTTCATATTGCCCGAGAGGGATATGGAAGTGGTTTGACATGTTAAGTGCTCACCATTCCCTAGATTTAGGCCCTTTCGCACATCACAACAGGCTAATATAGGCGAAATATCGAATCTGTCGTACAGAGATGATACAGAGCTCATTTGAAGCCTCGCGATGCGAGGAACAAACCTCAGTATGTCCCTATGGAACCCAAAAACCACATTTTAAGGCCCTAAAACCAACCGTTTGAGATATTGGCACCTCACTACCCCGACTCTAGGGATCGGCTGAAGATGTGACCCGCCGTAACCATGGCAACATTAAATCAAGGATTCTAGATTATCGAAAAAGACCAATATTAGTGTCGATCCACAGTTTTCAGGGTCGCTGAAATGAACTGTGACAAAATTATAGATGTACTAATAATCTAAACTTATATATGTAAAATAACATGTCCTGACTGACCGACTGATTCATCATCACCGAACCAAAACAATAAAAACTGAAGATGTTACAGACATGAAAATTGGTACTTGGAATCTCCTTTTAAAATAAAGAAACATGTATTTCTTTGTTTTAGGAAAGTTCAATTAATGGGGGGGGTGAACACGAGTGACAAAGGGGGTGAATTTAAAACAAGATTATATCTACAGTATAATTATCTCAGAAATCAAAATTGTTACAGATGTGAAAATTGGTATTTGGAATCTCCTGTAAAAGTAAAGAAATGTACATCATTTATTTTTGGGAAATCCACTTAAGGGAACTGAAAAAGTGTGTGAATTTTTAAAATGAGTATATCTGCAGAACATCTCATAAACTTAACATGTTACAGACATGAAAATTGGTATTTTTAATCTCTTTTCAAAATAAAGAAAAACGTATTTCTTTCCAAAAGCACTTGGGGAGTAAAAAATAACTGGAAAAGGGATTGAATTCTTTTTATTAGGATAGTGATATCTCAAAAACTGAAGATGTTACACAGGAGAAAATTGGTATTTGGAGTCTCCTTTAAAAATAAACACACCTATTTCTTTGCTTTCAGAAAATCCACTTAATGGGGGGAGAAGGAATTGAAAAATTAGTTGAATTCTTTGTATGAGGATACTTATATCTATAACAACAAAAAAAATGTTGCAGGTATGAAAATTGGTAATTCGAATCTCCTTTGAAAATAAAGAAACGCATTTCTTTGTTTTCGCAAAATCGACTTAAGGGGAGGAGGGTGAAAATAAGTAATGGAGTTGTATTTTGCTTATGAGGATACTTACATGACGGAAAATGAAGATGTTACAGATGTGAAAGGTGGTATCTTGAATCTCCTTTAAAAATAAATAAGACGTATTTATTGTTTTCGGAAAGTCCACTTAAGGGAGAGAGGGGTGGAAAGAAGTGAAGAAGTTGAATTCCTTTTATGAGGATACTTATATCTCAAAAACTGAAGATGTTACAGACGTGAAAATAGGTATTTGGACAGTTGCTGAAGTGCGCCCAGTATCCAGTATTCGGGAAATAGTGGGTTCGAACCCCACTGTCGGCAGCCCTGTAAATGGTTTTCCGGGGTTTCCTATTTTCACACCAGGCAAATGCCGGGCCTGTACCTTAATTCAGGCCATGGCCGCTTCCTTCTCACTCCTAGCCCTTTCCTGTCCCATCGTCACCATAAGACCTATCTGTGTCAGTGCGACGTAAAGCAAATAGCAATAAAAGTTTCTCACATGTACAGTTCTATGTCGCATGGTCATCTTTGCCCCAAAAAGGCAATATCACAAACGTGACTTACAAAGAGTTTCTGGGGTAAATGAAACTCAATTCTTCGGTGAGCATTTATTCTTTAGGGATTTTAAGATATGTCTTAGTACAGTACCAAGAAACAATTACTTTTAACAAATTACGAAATCCACGCGAGCGAAGCCGTGGGTAACTGCTAGTTGATAATAATAATGTAATGAATGTAATGCTTACTGTGTATGTCAAAAGAATTCATTCATAATGCTTTAAGCACGAAATTGTGGTAAGTACATTAAAAATGTAATTCGGTAAATTAATTGTTATGTAAACCCTTAAAAGACTGTGTGGGATTCTAACACACATACGTTAATGTAGTAATTCGTTTAAATGCACTGAAGGTACAATCCATGAGCTGTGCTGTATTATAGTGCTGGAGCACAACTTTGAATCGTGCTCCGGTCGATTTGGCAACCACAGCGAGTGTGACAAGGCAATGACGTTACTTCCATTTTAGTCTGTTCAAAAGGTGGTCTGGGGAATATGTACGTCTTGAGAATAAAAGGGTGGATGGCCTCGTAAAGTATGTTTGTTTTCTCGATGGATTCTTTCACATTGCGATTAAAATTGACTGGTTGATCCAACGATATATAAAACATTTCCATTATATTGAGTAGAGGTCCCTTTATCATAATTTCGATCATTTGTAAGTCCTTGTCTACATCGGAAAAATGTGATTGGATTCTTGCATATGTATTCCCATGGTAGAATGCCTGTTGTGTTTGCCTGCATTAATATGTTCGATGTACCTAGTGTTAAAACTTCTCCTTGTCTGTCCAATATAGCTTGCTAAGCAAGACTGACTGGCACTGTAATCAGTAAATACCTGATTTACCAAATTTGTCGGATGTATTCATGGTTCCTGGATTGTGGAAGTGAGACAGATTGTTGTTGGTTGTCCTGAACATTATTTTTACCCCGTGTTTTTAAACAAGTTTGTTATTTGGTATACAGAATCGTTGTAGGTGAAGACTGAATAACTGTCCTTTTGCTTCTTTTCTTTAGTAAGAGTAGATTTTGGTTTATTTTGAATTTCAGATATTATTTGGTCAATGAACTTTGTTATACCCATTAGAATAAGCTATTGCCCTGTTGATATCCATTCTCTTTTTTAGTTTGGGATGAGATAATGGTACATTGGATGCCCTGTGGACCAAGATATAAAAAGTGTTTATTTATTTATGGGAATTAGGGTGGACTGAAAATAATTTGATTGTATTGTTGGCTTTTGTAGGTTTCCTGTATATATCATAAATAAGGAAGTGTTGATTTCTTGTGACTGTTAGGTCTAGAAAATTTAGAGAACAATTGGATTCTGTTTCCAATGTGAACTGTATATGGGGATTCAACAATGGCATTTGCTGGGATGAAGACTAGGGCTTCCACTAGACTTGGGTTACCCCTTTTTGATGGTTAGTTTATTATATGTTAAGCCTTCAGTGTTTCGAGTTGCAACCAAAAGCCAACGGAGAAGCCTACTGTGTTGTCAAGGCTGCTTCACAAGCTACTGCCCTGGCCTCCGCCACTGCCAATGCTTAACTGACCTGATCAATGGAGATGGTAACATAAGATTTAGCAAACTGAAGTCCCAGTATGTGGCTAAATGGATAGAATGCTTGCTTTTGGTCCCATGGCCCCGGTTCAATTTTCAGAATCAACCCCCTCATACTGTTAGTTTCCCTGGCTTGGGGTTCTGGGTGTTTATGTGATCTTCACCATTAATTTTATCCTCATTAGGTCAGCGCCAAGCCTATACAGATGCCATGTACCATTATTATTATTTTTATTACACAAAAATTTTGAATTTTACAGCGGTCATACCCATTGTTCACTGGTTAATTAATTAGCTTCATCGGGAAATCAGTGATGGTGTCTGACCCATGATCACGGGTTCGATTCCAACCAACAAAAGTGAACACTAAAACTGAAAGATTGCATTTCATTTTAGGAGATCTACCTATAAAAAGAAAAGTATATTGATCCTATAACAGCAGCCCTGCAGTGTCTTCCTACATGGATATAGAAGTAAACAGGAGTGAAATACCAGCACTCTTATCTATATAGTTAAGTCAGAAGTATGAGGCGAGGAAGTATATGCGATGAGTAAAGCATGGCTGATAGTTAGCAGTGGCGATCTGACGGACCGAAGCCTAGCACACCTATTCCACCCGGTCCCCTCTCCTATTCGATACACAGCAGCAAGCCGCTTGAGGAGAGTAGAGGGGAGAGGGGAGAGAGCATGGACTGCAATATCAGTCTCCGGTGCCTTGCTCTCAAAAACATGTGCGACATTTTTCCTCATTTATTTCAAGCTTTGGTAAATGGAACTACGTGACAGATGCTTACATTATAATGTGCTTTAGATTTCCATCATTCGCATTTGAGGCTTGGGCTTCACTGCTAGCCATAGTAGCCTTCAGTATATGCCACTGGGATTCAACTTGTTTAACTCACCCGGTATGGTTTGGCTGTTGGTATGCCTTCCATCTAAAATTCTGAAGGTGTCATTGACAATCTTGTCCAGAAGAAAATGTGCTCCATTTTGTTGATGTGTGAATGCTCCAGATGGTCTAAATAAATGTCTGCCATAATGCCTGAGATCCCATTGAAAGGCCGTTTTGTTGATATATTATACCGTTAAAAACAAAATAATTATTATTAAACATAAATTTAACCAAATTAATAAATTCTTCTATTTCAAGTCTACTTAGTTTACTATGCTGTTGCAAGTTGTCTGTATAATAGAAATGGTCTCCTGATGTCGAAGCATGCTAATGAATAGTAAGATTGAATTGTAAGGTGTGGGGTGTTATTACAAAATTCTAATGTGTTTTTAACGGATGTTCTTGCTTATTCTAATGGGTATAACAGAATGTTCATCGACCAAATAATATCTAAAATTCAAAATAAACCAAAACCTACTCTAAAAGAAAAGAAGCTGAAGGACAGTTATTCAGTTTTCACCTATAACGATTCTGTATACCAAATAAGAAACTTGTTTAAAAACACGGGGTAAAAATAGCGTTCAGGACAACCAACAACAATCTATCTCACTTCCACAATCCAGGGACGGTGAATAAATCTGAAAAGTTTGGTAAATCTGGTATTTACAAATTACAGTGCCAGTCTTGTTTAGCAAGCTATATTGGACAGACAAGGAGAAGCTTTAACACTAGGTACATCGAACATATTAATGCAGTCAAACATAGGCATTCTGCCATGGGAATATATATGCAAGAACCCAATCACAATTTTTCCGATAGAGACAAGGACTTGTGAATTATCTAAATTATGAAAAAGGAACCTCTGCTCAATATCATGGAAATGTTTTATTATTGGATACCAGTCAATTTTAATCACAATTTGAATGAATTCATCGAGAAAACATACATACTTTACGAGACAATCCACCACCTTATTCTCAAGACGTATCTAGGCAGAACAGCATGACAATGGTTCACTCCGCCACTCTTTTGCATCCCCTCCACACCACAGCCAATCCAAAACAAGTCACTGCCCCCTCTTAAAGCCAGCAATAACCTCCTCGCAGACACAAGCGAGCAGGGCACCTCCTACTTTTCTAGCAGCAGGTTAACGAGAGCGAGGAATAAGGGAGTAAGTACTATCAAACCACTTTACAATAATTAAGTCCAAATACACATTAGTTCTCATTTCTTTTCTTTCTTTCTTCTTCCTCAGACATCCACCTTTTACGACACTGTGCCATACAACCAAGGCCACACCGTCATTCAACTTTTACTTCAACAGCAGCAACATCATTAACAGTGACATTTTGAACAACAAAGCAGATGTTATAAAACAATGAAGGATGTTCCCCCAACTCCACAGCAAATTGTTTTAACTGCAAATTGTCTTAACATCGGCACTTTACAAGATCGTCAATTTTGATACATGGTTTTTTATCCTTCATCGATGATTCGATTCACAGTATTCCTCAACTTCAGGTTTTTATATATCATCTTAAAGCTCTGTTCTACATTGTAAAAACGCACTTCAGTTATCCGTGATGTGGATCCTAGGATGTTCTTTAAATTTTAATGTGTTTTTATGTCATATAACCCATGTCAACCATTTTAAGTGTATTTAAAGGCTGATTTCATGTTGATTGTTAAGATCCTTTTGATTTATTTATTTAATGTGAACTGATGACGATTCCAAGGGAACTGAAACCGTTTTTCACTTAATAAACGTTATGTATTATATAGTGTTGAATGGTGGAACATCCTCAATTGATTCCTATTATACAAGTTAAACGTCAACACGGAAATGAAAGTTGTAAATTATGATATAATAATGTTAAATGAAGGATAGGTGAGAATAGCACTTTTCTGGCATATGTAAAAAGAAAGCACACACTTTTTATCAATGGTCAAATTCATTTATTCACCTGATAACTTCCATATATAAGCCCTTTTTTCTAACAAACAGCAGCAAATGGACGAGGCAAATATTTTAGTTCAGTCACTACAATGCCCAATATTGCTCAGACAATGGGCTTTATGTCTTCATTACATTGTCATCGCTAATATATAACTTACGTCTAGGCCATTGGAGGACAGTATTTCATCTATGTATATTCCATATACATCAACTTTGTCACATATATATTTATGTACAGTATCAAGAATTCATTGTAAATACACTGTATTAAATGCAAACATTTGATATCCTATCAATTAGTAACATGTCAAACTATAAAATCAATTACTGGTAATTCATAATTAAAACAGTAATGAAAATTAAGTCATTATTTTTAAATTCTTAATAAGAAATAACTTTATACATTTACATTAAATAATACTATTTCCTACACTGTAAGGAGCAGCCTAGCAGCAAAAATACCATATGGTATTACTTTTGAAGACAATTCTGCTTTAAAATATAAAGAAAATTCACTAAGTATATTGGGAGTTTTAAACAACACAAAACTAACATAACACCCCTGACTAGCGGAAAGTGCAAGGAGTTCTATTAAGTCATTAGAAAATATTTTCATTAAATGAAGCTAACCCATGCACAAACAGTTCGTTCCTTCAATTAAAAATGCAGTGCATCACAATTTACTAATGATTACAAATCATTTGAACAATTACATATATACCACATGCCTAGGAAAATTAATTATACAAAGCCAATTCTTCTAAAGACTGTATTATTGTATTGTAGCAACATTTTTATTTACAGTACACATATGGAAGTTCTAATGAGAATGACACAGCACACATCATACATAATACAACATAACTCAACTAAACCATGTGATTACAAGTGTAATTTTGTTAAAACAACTTTAACAAGTACCGTAATATAAATTATAATAATAGAACAAACAAGTAATAAAATCGCTCCCTAATACTTCAGTCCTATCCTATGAAAATGACAGTCCAAAGTTAGCATCAATATTTAAAGTTATAAATAACTTTATACCATATTTCAATCTTCAGACCTATCTTAAACTATGCCACAAGACATTCAGGTACAATCATTAAAATTTGTTTAATTATAAAACATTACAGTATGTGACAGAATTACAAATAATGCAAATGAACAATGTAATAAATACATATACAAATTGTTCCTCCAGTTCCAGTTATATTCTGACAACCTGTACAGCCTATACCAGGACATCTGGAGAAACTTCCATGAAAAGACTGTCAAATACTGCTGCCAATTAATATAGGAATTATCTCTGCATAACATTTCTACTGTTCACATTCATGCTGCCATATTCCACAATAATGCCTCACTGTGGAACTGATCAGTACTATAATTAATTGTCATATTAAAACTTTTAAAGTAAGTTAAAAATAAAGGTTCAAGCCATTTGGCTTTGGAAGGTAGTAATATTAGAACAAATGGGAAATAAAAACTTACTGAGATTAAAATATGACAGATACATATGTGAAAATTCTCAACTTGGCCCCTGATGTTAATAGGATATGTGTTCATTTCTGTTGGCTGTGAATGTGCCTCAGAGCTACCCTGAATGAGTATAATGGAGGTGATAAGGAACAGACCAACTCAACACTAGGTCTCCAACCAGTTATTCCTCAATGTTTTCACCTTTACAAAATTTTCATACAAGATCTCAGTTTACATCACACTCAAGTTTAATATTAGCTTGAATTTTAGCTCCTTAAACATATTTATCTAACTCACAATCACCAGCAATAATATCAATAGGTTTGGAAATCAACCCTCCATGTAATATGGTAAGCGGCAGGCTTACCTCTCCTGAATATATGGTTCTTGAAGTGCCTAGCAATGCTAGCAATGTGAATTTGTATTCTTCACAAATTCATCAAAAGAACTCGTGCAGGATGTAAGTAATATTAAGCAACAGTTCAGATTTGCCATCACAAAGATGTTACAAACGATCAAAGTAAAATTTATTTTCACATATTAGTGATTGAAATGTCTACCAGAAGACAGGTAATTAATTTCTTTTGTCATTCTTCAGTTGTCTAATCATGTAATTTAACATGTTACAACATATGACACATATTTGCTCAGTTTCAGAGGAGCATCATTTCATGTTTTCTGAAAAACAATGTTATTTTTCTGAATTTATCTTTGCTTGATCATTTTCGCTTTAACCATATTGATCATATTTTTGGACAGCTCACAGCTTGTCATTAGATAACGTGCTTTGAGTGCAACTGTTTTGTGTATTCACTTTCATTGTGTGTCAAATATCATGTACCAAGCAAGTGCGTGACATCACAAAAAACTCACAGGCTGTGCACTAAGAAGCCTCACCACTCATGACCTTCCACAACAATCTCGCTGGTCACTCACAATAATACCTTTATTTTAATACCTACCACCACTAATACATGAAACTCTACTGCCATTCTAGCCTTGCAACTTATGGCATATATTTATATACATTCCACTTTCAAACCTTGAGTTAAACAGACCACTTCACCTCGACAGAGGTATATAGGTGCCAGTGGCTCCCCAACTATGTGTCATTTGCCAAAAATATTAAACGATGTCACCCAAATTTCCTGTCCAGAAGCCGCTTACTCTTAATTGTTTGATATCAACAAGAAATTTATTAATTAGTTCTGGATTATTCTCTATCAAAGTTTTGCCTTACTTTATACTCAACCCACAGAACTAAAAATATCCTCACCTAACATCAACACTGCAAAGGTTAATTAAAGCTCCGAAGTCATTTTTAAACAGAATGGATTCAGGATACACTAGCAATATTTTTCAGCATTATAACAAAAACTTAAATACAGGGTCATCCGATTATCTCAAAACCAGAGCGACAGCTGGGAGTGATTAAGCCGACAGTTGCTTGGGATGGAGAGGAACCAGCGGTCTCACAATGCAGTTTGTTTCGTGTTTCAATGAGAGCAACACCCGTGTGCCAAGTGAAGTCGAAATAAATGAAAAATAATAATAATAATAATAATAAACCTTACATGAACTGAAGGATACCATTCGCCAAGAGATCAATATGATTTCTAAAAGTGAACTACGAAGAGTAATGGATAATATCATAAGAAGCTGCCAGAAATATATATATATTTTTTTAAAAAGGCAGGCAGTTCCAACATCCCTTTAGTGACATGGGTGAGTACTTTTTAAGTGCATTAGAATTTATGAGGCAGTCACTTCAGCTTTCTCTTGTATTGTCTGGCCAGTGGGAAGTGATAGCTTGCCAGCCTCAGCTGCAGTTCTGTGTTAATCAGATGACCCTGTATAAAAGAGATTACCAAAAGTGAGGTTCAAAATTTTATATTCTTAGATTAAATAAATATTGATATTTGGGTAGTAAAATAACAGTGGCAGAAGTAAGGAGGATATAAAATGCAGACTAGTACAAGCAACAAAGGCGTTTCTTAAGAAAAAGGAATTTACTCACTTCGAACATTGATATAGGAATTAGAAAGATATTTTTGAAGACTTTCGTCTTGTGTGTGGCATTGTATGCAAGCGAAATAAAGGGAATAAATAAAGAGAATATAAACTTTTGAAATGTGGTGTTACAGAAGAATGCTTAAGGCGAGATTGATAGTTCAAATCATGAATGAAGAGATACTGAATCAAATTGGTGAGAGGAGATCGATTTGGCTAAATTTGACTAGAAGAAGAGATAGAATGATAGTACACATCTTAAGACACCCAGGACTTGTTCAGTTGGTTTTTGAGGGAAGTGTAAGCGGTAGAAATGGTAGGGGTGGATAAAGGTATGAATAGACAAGCAGATTAGCACAGATGTAAGATTCAGTAGTTACACAGAAATGAAAAGATTACCATAGGGTGGCAAGGAGTGCTGCATTGAACTAGTCTATGGACCGATGACTCAAACAACAACCACCTCTTCTTGAGAAGTTCTTGCCACAAGTCCAAGTAACAATAATTTTTGACATGAACAGAACATCGGTACTGCCTGGATTTGTAGTGATTTGTGCAAAGATGCTTTTTTTTTCACAGAAAAGATAAGACAATCACTTTTGATAGCACAGCTGTATGCAATGAGGTTCTAGGTAACTAGCGATGGGTCTAACCAATTCATTTGTACGAACTACCTCACTCATTCACACTCCTTACTGTGAACCATTCAAATGAAGTAGTTCGTTCATGAAGTAATGAAGCCTGATGAAGCTGCTCACTATGTCATTCAGCAGTGACTTCGTTCACAGTGCCTCACTAACACAACATTACCAACAGATGGCAGACCGAGCTCGATAGCTGCAGTCGCTTAAATGCGGCCAGTATCCAGTAATCGGGAGATAGTGGGTTCGAGCCCCACTGTCGGCAGCCCTGAAGATGGTTTTCCGTGGTTTCCCATTTTCACACCAGGCAAATGCCGGGGCTGTACCTTAATTAAGGCCACGGCCGCTTCCTTCCACTTCCTATCCCACCGTCGCCAAAGACCTATCTGTGTCGGTGCGACGTAAAACAAATAGCAAAAAAAAAAAAAAAAAAAAAAAACAGATGGCAGAACTATGTAATTAAGGACACCCAATGGCTTACCGCTTACAGCATCTAGATGATGGCTGATAGGAAGAAGGAAAAGATAAACAGAGAATCCTGTCTCATATAAAGAAGGAAATACGTGCAAGAACACAGTTGACAGGTAGGATGGGCCTGGGAGTGAAGGGGTAATGAATGACACAGATAGTGGAAGGGGGGGGAGAGCGAGTGAACAAGCGACAAACGAATCAAATGAGTTGCGAATGTGAGTGTACAGTGTTTGAACTACCAGTTCATTGAAACTGAGTAGGTAGTTCACACTTCACAGGAGTGAAGCATTCATTTTGAACAACTTATTCACGAGCTACCCATCACTATAGGCGACACATTGCTTCCTAATGGATCGAGAAAGATGAACAGTTTGAAAGAAGTCTTAACATAGAGAAGGATTGGAGACCTGTCAACACCAAGCTAGTTCCTAAAAAAAAAAAAAAAAACCACCCCACATGCACACATTGTTAAAAGAAACAAAGGGGTAGAGTGTCTAGGATTCATACCAAGGACTCATTAGATATGAGTCCAATAATACTGTCCCTAAAACCGGGTTGACACAGAGCATGTGTACTTGTTTGGTATGATGTGAGCATACTCAAACCAAGCAGACTTGCTTGTCATGAATTTTGACATGACGTTGCACTTGCACCTGGCATAAGATGGTGGATCTTGTGCAGGAAAGGCCATCAGCTATCACTGATATGTTTATCGTCAAGTTAGTTATTAGTGTTGCGAAAAGAACGAAAATGAGAATGTGGACGTGAGAATGGATTTTCAGGTGAAATGCATTGGGTGCTTGGGCAAATTTTCTATGTAAAGTCAAGGAAGAGGATGAAAGTACATTTACAAATCATCTTGGTCTCACGGGTATCCAGTTCGATCATCACTCCAATGTCAACGATGTCAAACCACGAAATTGATGGTGAAAAAATTCCTTCAGGGGAGGTGCCCAAATTGTTACAATTTTTAATTTTCACAAACTGCTGTCTGTATGCACTACAAATGTTCTTAATTTTCTTGTTGATTCCATCAACACCCTTGCCAGGCATATTAATTTTTTCTGCAATCTTTACTTCTTCTTCTTCCTCCTCCTCCTTCTCCATCACCCTTATCAAGGAAGCTCCTGGGTCGAGCTGTGAATCATTGTCCTCCATTCAATGCTCGCACTTCCCTGGACACACAGGAGATGCGTCACTTCTGTGGTGCTCCTTAAGTCTTTGTTTTGATCCACGTTGATGCTTCATATAGGCTATTATTATGATGGGCTTTTTACTAATCTTTACTAATTATGAATATCTGGCATCTTTATTCCTGTAAACAGAAAGCCTAATGTTCCACCACAAAACTTCATACACTTCTCACAGGCTGCACAAATTTAACAGTCTGTACTTTACTCCACTTGCTTCCTGGCATCATCTTCAAGTTTTTAGTCATTTTGGTCTATACTTGCACAGTACTTGCAGGTAAAATATTGGACAAGGTCCAAATGTACTTGCTTCGCATAACCCCAGGCAACTCAACTTGCATCACCTTTTGACACAATGCAAGTGGTGAGCAAGAAATGTACATGTATCATGCGAGCCCACAGGGTACAATTATGCTCACACTGTACCAACCTATCTTAAATAAGGATCTGTTCATTTGCATATGATGGAGTGAGTGGGTTACAAGTAAAACTTGAGAGTGACCTTCAACAAGCATACAAACAAGGAAATGCCGATAGCCCTAGTCCTTCTGGAGTACGTGATACTTCACAAGACAGATTTCAACAAGTTTCTTTCAGATAGCCAGTTACTAACGGGAGAAATGATAGTAAACATATGAAAAATGTTTTAAAAAATCCACAGCCACAAATGTTAATCATTATTTATAATTTGGACCCTGTTTGTATTCATCTCAATATTGGTCAAATATATTTCTTTCCCAGTACATTCGAATTTACCTTTCCAATAAATATCAAAATTCTGTAACAAGCAACATGAAATTAAATGTATTATCTAAAAAATTAATTTTAAGAAACTAAAATGACAAATTGTGCCAAATATTAATGAAAAATGCAATCAAATGCAACAGAATGTCATCAAGTCAGTTTCTACGTTGGATGCATGGTATTAAAGAAAAAACTCAATTAAGTACAGCACTAGAATTGTGGTTAGGACGAATTATGTTAAAACAGAAAGAAGTTACCGTTACATTTGACATAAGGTGGTGATCAATAGCAACCCATCCAGTAAAGTGCTTCTTAAACTGTGGTACATATTGGTTAATAACATCTGAATTGAAAAATATGTCAAGAATAGAATCAATGTAAGAAATGTAATTTACCTACACAAATGAAAGGTATGTATAAACTTGCTAGAGACATGTTAAAAGTCCCTATCTTGTAAAAAGCACACGCCCAATATTATGAACGTTGATATTTACTGGAATTCATGGACATTCTTGGTGATACCTTTTACTATCTTGTTTTAATTTTCAGGCAGATCTTTGAGGTTTAACGAGCTAGTACAGAATATTCATAAATAACAAATGTCATTTGAGACTGAAAATATTAACAAAAGTCCTAGAGTTCAACATCTTAATACCACCAACCATCACAAAAGAAAAAACTACATTACCTCCCGATTTCATGTCGGTTGTGGGCTCGGATCCCACTGGTGTCCGGGTGCCCATTTTTGTTCTGTACTTAACATCACTTCAACACGTGCTAAATGTACATAACACGACCTAATAGCTTGAAAGTCGATTTTGATGACATCGCGGTCGTGAAAATTCAATATTCAAATTAATCCTTGTTGTAAGAGAATCTCATTAAAAGTCATGGAATGTTTGATATGGCCTTTGAAGAGGTCTGGTGCGGGTCTTTCGAGTGACTACTATTGGTGACCTGCTCATCTGTGAGGATGGGGCCCTACCTTGGATGAATTCTAATGCTGAAGATGGCACACACACCCAGCCATCAGGATTAACCAATTAAGGCTAAAATCCCTGATCTGGCCAGGAATCAAGCCCGGGAACCCTTGGACCAAAGGCCAGCATTGAGCTGGACATAAATAAAAATTAATCAGTCTAGTATGTTTGGAAGCACTTGCCCGAAAATAAGATTACTTCATATTTGGCATCCTCTTGTTTACCATGTTTGATTCTTTTCTCTGATTTTAGTACATTAGTTGCTTCTGACAAAACTGATTTGAAAACAAAGGGAATGTTCAGTCATTCCCCCTCAAATCATAACTACTACATGAAAAATAAAATTAAAGCACCCAAGGACTTCAGTATTCCCATCAATATAAGACTTCAGACAAACTGAATAAAGCAGACCCGGCCAGCAGTTGGAAACTGCATATGATGATAAATTGATTAAATTTATGAATCATTCATTACCTAGTCCACAAAAGATTTTAAAAAATACAAATTTAAGGACAATACTTCAGGTTTGGAATAAGTAAAGAGATATTTGATCATCTAGAATTGATTTAATCAAAATGCTGAGAAAAGGCACAAGAAAAAATTCTAATCATTCATAGTCCAGTATGCAGTTTCAAACTTGGGGGTCGCTGCTCTTAGGTTTATACCTTTATGCAATGTTCCAGGCAAGCTGCATGATTATGAATGTAATTCTCATAATAAAATATATAAGAACCATATTCATGCCCTAAACAGTGGAATTAGTGAAGCACAGTCATAAAGAAAGGGAAATGAAATACATCTACCCAAGAGTAACTTTCTCAAGAACCGAGCTCGATAGCTGCAGTCGCTTAAGTGCGGCCAGTATCCAGTATTCGGGAGATAGTGGGTTCGAACCCCACTGTCGGCAGCCCTGAAGATGGTTTTCCGTGGTTTCCCATTTTCACACCAGGCAAATGCTGGGGCTGTACCTTAACTAAGGCCACGGACGCTTCCTTCGCATTCCTGGGCCTTTCCTGTCCTATCGTCGCCATAAGACCTATCTGTGTCGGTGCGACGTAAAACAAATAGCAAAAAAAAAAAAACAACTTTCTCAAGACCTCTATACTTCATGCAAAAGCTACGATTATTTGCAATAGGTTGTTAAGGTTCTACTAGTGACTTCTGCAGATTGTCGGCTATCTGTTGTTACTACACTGCCAAGATAATGGAACTGATGAACTTGTTCCAACTTGGATCCATCTGCTGATGTTAGTATGGATGTTCTGTCGACTAACACACAACACTGCTGTATTGGACTTGCTTATCTTGCGACCAAATTGCTTAAATATAGCATTCCAGTCATTCATTTAAATGCATACAATGAAGGAAAATATCCTCTTTTTTTTTTCTCCCTTCCAAGCCTACTGAAGAGCTGCCTTTTCAGAGAAGTTAACTGGATTTCAAGGATAACTTAAACAGAAACCTCATAATGGTCAACATGATCAAGTGCAGAATAATACATATTAGGTCTAGGAAACAGATGGAGAGCAACAAATTACCATGTAAGAACGTGTGGAAGGAGAACACATAAAAGAAAGACATTGGCACGAAATTTTAGGCTCAGCTTTCGTAGTAGTCATTTGTGGCAAGTAGATGCTGTATGAGGTAAAGGGAGTGGGTAACTGACATACAATAGAATAGAAAAAAGGAGTGGTTATGTCAAAGCTGGGTGCTTCCCTAGATCTGAGCACCAGATGTCCAACTTAAGAAACTCCAAGGGCAAGAGGATGAGAAGTTGGGGCTAAATGTTTGAGGGCTTTAACTGTAAAATAATTATGAAACATGTGTTTGATGGTGCTGGTGTGAATTGGGACAGGAGGATCCATGTCAGGGGTTTTGCAAGTACTGCGATGGCCAGTGTGTTGGTAGGTAAGCCAATATGGAAAGCTGAAGCAGGTAGATGATTTTGGATAAATTGCAGTCATGATCACCTTATAAAGGGTAAGACTTGCTGGTGCTGCTGTTGGTGAAAGCGATGCTAGGTATACGTAAATGGCAGGTCGTACAGTGGCTTTCTTCACAAGGAAAAGAGCCAAAAGTGGGTGGAGGTTTGTATGGTTCATAATGAGTTTGAAAGTTACTGAGGTTAGGTGGTTGCCTAAATGTGACTGAGGGTCTTTTTGAATGAAGATCACATGTGCAGTGTGAGGATGAGAGAGAGGACTGAATGCTTGTTTTACAATATGACCGATTTTGTGCAGACCAGGGTGATATGTGGTTATGGGATTAGGTTGCTTAGGAAAGCTGGAGACAGAGTTCATGGCTCAGATGATCTAGCAGTCTACCAATTGAGAGTGGTAATCCCTAGAAGTTAAAGGCCTTTCACAGTTTAAGTCCTTCAACATTTACTCTCAACTTCCCACACTCTCGCCCTTACAGATTCTGAAGTTGGGACATCAACTGCGCTCAGGTCTAGGGAAGCCTCAACTTTAGATACCTGTTCCTTTTTTCTATTCTCTTGTCTATTTGTGTCCTCAATCCCTTTACCTCACACAGTGTCTACTTGCCAACAATGACCACTACCATTATTATTCTATCCTCCAGCGATGAAGGCTGCAGCCAAAAAATTTGGACCCATTTTTTTCCCCCTTCTGTGTGTAATCTATCCATGCATTCTTACAGGGCAAGTCACTGCTCTCCATCTGTTTTGTAGAATTGCTCCTGCTAGCTTTCTTATGTGAGCAAGCGCAAAAGAAGAACATTAACATACAAAACAAAATACAAATGTCTGGATTCCCAACCCTCAATATTCCACTATTTTGTATAGTATTTCTTCTACTAGGATTGAGTTACAAGAGCTGTTATTCCATCTGTAATAGTGATGACCTTGTAGCTAGTCCCTTTATAAATGCTCAAACTACTGGAGATCAAATTATCACTGTTGGGCTGAGATGAGAATATCCTTTACTAATTAAGTGATTCTGGTTGTAACAAGTGAAATCCTTTTGTTACATATAAAAATGATACTACTAGATATGACAGATTTCATGACTTTTCTTTAAATCATATCCCTTTTTATAACACTAGCAACATGTTTTCATAGTAAGTTAACATGCTTTTCTTTCTTTTTTTTGCTAGTGGCTTTACATCACGCTGACACAGATAGGTCTTATGGTGACAATGGGATAGGAAAGGCCTAGGAATTGGAAGAAAGCAGCCATGGCCTTAAATAAGGTACAGCCCCAGCATTTGCCTGGTGTGAAAATGGGAAACCACGGGAAACTATCTTCAGGGCTGTCGACAGTGGGATTCAAACCCACTATCTCCCAGATGCAAGCTCAAAGCCGTGTGTCCTTAACCGCACGACCAACTCACCCATTAAGTTTATATTAAGGACATAGTGAGACCATAGTTCGTAGGGGTAGAGACCTGCACTTTTTCATATTATTTTTCTATTTCACTGTTAATAATAATAGCTTTTGATGTCAACTTTAGGCTACTAACAATCACTTACACAAATTCTTAACCCTTGCAAATTACTGTACATCTGGAAACTCTCTTGAGAATAAAATGCCATAGCCAGAACGAACTAACAAAAGCACTTTATTATCCGAGCTACCACTTCCTTTTAAAATAGTTTCTTACAATGCTGAAAACAGCAAACAATGAATGCTCATGATTTAAATAAGTTTATTTCACATAAGAAAGATATGTAATAGATGAGAAATTTCATCACTTTTGTTTAAATCATATCCTTGATTAGAATGGTAAAAATATATATTTCAGGCTTAATATTAACATAAAAAGGGAAAAAAGAAACCAGAGCCTTATTAGACATCAGTGTGTAAAATGACAAATGATGACATGACCAAGTCAGCAAGCTATAGAACACACCGATACAAATGGAAACACCAAGTTCCTCCGGTAGTGTTATTTGTAACATCTGTATAACAAATCTCTCAAATATTTTAAAATTGAAATTTCACAGTATTTGCAAAATAATGATTCTACCACAATATTAAACTGAATGAAACATTGAGATACTTCCTTAGACATCTCTGGATCAATTTAATCTCAATAAAAACAAAGCAGCTTCCTACTTGTGGTGAATATTCAGCAATACCATTTTTACCTCCCTGTGCAATCAAGCAAAAGCTTTACGAAAGCACAGCAATGCAAGTTAAACACCTTGGCATCAATCATTCAATTGTGCATGATTGTGATGTCTGGAAAGTTACAGCTCCTGTACACTACAGTCCAATATTTGTAAGAAAGAACACGACAGATTTGATGGTAGTGAATAAAATGTCCACTCACTTAGTTCCTGTTGGTTATTAGGTGACATAGATGCCAGAGCATTCAACAAAAGTTAAAATAAATACAGTAAATTAACTACTGTCTGTGAAACTGCCTCCATGGCTCAGACGGCAGCATGTCGGCCTCTCACCGCCGGATACCGTGGTTCAAATCCCGGTCACTCCATGTGAGATTTGTGCTGGACAAAGTGGAGGAGGAAAGGTTTTTCTCCGGGTACTCCGGTTTTCCCTGTCATCTTTCATTCCAGCAACACTCTTCACCATCATTTCATAGCATTTATCAGTCATTAATAAATCACCTGGGAGTGGCGACCCCATTGTAATAATGGCCTATATATGGTTCATTCATAACATCCGAGACCTGGTCAAAGACTGGAAAACAGGTTGTAGGTTTTTATTTTCAACTAGTCTGTATAGAAGGAACATCCATCAATTCTTCGTTGTAAGTGGCTATTTGACATTCTTGTGGTAAAATAAAACAGGTTGCTTTATTTAATTTGAAAATATCCGTGTTATTGTGTTGGCTGCTTGAAGAAGGAGACTAGAATTCACTCTCTGTGCGAGTCTCCTCTGGCAGTGGCATCTACATAAAACATCTTATTTTAAGACAATTGAAATGCATTATATGAATGGTTTGCAACTTCTATTGTTCCCTACTGCAGTGTTCAGACATTCCCATTGGGTGCTGCAACAGTGAACAATGATCACCATTTCAAAAATATGATCAGATATTCGGCTCGCCTGCCTGCCTGCCTGCCTGCCTACATAAGCGGCGAGTACTTCTTACATCTAAATTGTGGCTGTATGTTGTAGATTACTTAACCACTGCCATATTTATTTAATACATTACAGAGCAGTGGTTCCCAAACTTTCCTAGCTGGCATCCTCCTTTGTAAGCTCTGCAAATCCATCCATACCATTATTATAAATACACATTTTCTCAGAAACACTTATATTTGAGAATAATCTACAATAAATTAAGACTTTAAAATTCATGATAGTAGAGGAACAAATTTTAACAAAAACTAGGACAATTTATTGAAACTATACAATCTGTATCAGTACATTTTATAAAATATTTGATCATAACCAACTTTCAGAAATTATTAAAAAATGTAAAATTTGCACAATTCTGTTGTCCCAATACAGATGATGTCACCGTAAAGAAACAAACCTCAAACAGAATAGTAGTCAAATGGTTAACGTATCCTGTACGTAACATCATAAATATTTGGATGACACATTCATGTGAAATAAATGATAATTAAATAATTTTAATGTACCCATTGAGGATGGAAACAAGGATTCTGCAAACCTTTATGGCTTAAATTTTTTATAAAATGTACTACTATATACTGTATAGTGTTCTAAAATTGTACAAAAACATCCAACACTGCAGAAAATGGCTATCATCTATTATAATAATTCTGGCTCAAAACTAAGATGTGTGGCTGAAAGAAGAATGTCAACTGAAATGTATAAAAATAGTCATGCATCATCAAAGTGTTAACATTAAGCTGCTGCTTCAAATCCAAAGTTTTAGCCTGAAGATAATTTAAAATGAACATGTCACTAAAATAATCCATCAATCAATTAATTATTTCCATTTACATTAATTTACCTGACAATTTTTTAAAAAAACAATTTACCTCCAAGAGTTGAACTTGTGCTGCAGTACACAGACACCCAAGAGAGATGCTAAGAGAATGAACTGAAGGATATTAAACAAATCATACAAGTTTTAATGCTATATGTATATTAATTTCTCTATTTACCAGGTCAAATTCCCCCGCCCCCAAGAGTTTGAGAACCTCTGCTATAGAAAATCAACTTGACTGGTTATATAATTTTGTCTTACTGTACATTTATTTAGATAATATTAAGTGATGATTATTTATTAGTTGCAACAACAATATGCATACAAAAATATGTTTTTACTCTTGCACCATATATGTTATGTTCTTTCTTACAAATATTGAACTATAGTCTCCAAATGATGGTGATGTTCACTGGATGAGGCATAGCTTCCTTCTCCCTAGAAGCTGCTTGCATTCTTCAATTGAGGAACTATGTGAATTAATTTGCTTCTGCAATACATAATCTAACAAAAGCACTATAATCAGAGATAAGAAAAGTTACCACATCTTATTTTTAACACGTAATAAATATTTCGCTTTTGTAGCACCTTGAAGTGTTAACATTTCAACAATAAAGAAATAAAGACATCAAAAATGATATTTATACAGAACTCAAAACAATATAATTAATTTTTTTTTGACAGGGAGAGGAAACTAGCCAAGCTGGATCACGATCCTTATATCTTCAACAATAGTATTCCTTATTTAAGGATAAAAGTATCCCCACAAAGAAACACCACAGAAGAGGTAACATATAAATTCATCTCCAAACATTTCTTTGTCATATTCTGAAGTGATATAAAAAACCACCAATATCACCTACAACAGTCTATACTAAAATTCATGTTCCACTTTTAAATATACTATCCTAATTACATTATGAGTACATTAAAAGATGAACATACTAAAAATCATATTACCAGTTTCACTACATACAGCAAATATTGCACAATGGAAGTCAGTTTGAAGGAATATAACATGCATAAGAAAGAAACAAAGACATGGAAAACAGCACCTCACATGTATTCATACACAAGAGGTGACAATGTGCACATTACCAACTACCAGTGTAACACTTTTACCATATTGCTATAGGACACCTAAAGCAGACACATCCACAGGCTCAATAAATTGGTAATAACAAGAAATACAGGGCACTTCAGGAGGAATAATAAATATGTTGGGAAGCAGTAGTACGGACAATTTTCTAATTTAAAAACAAGCCACATAAACATGTACCCAATTTGCAGGGTGTGTGTGGAATCACAGCTGTTTGAATGGTATGCGTAAGAGCCATCTTACAAACATTATTAAGTAAAGGCAAGCTTTTAGTTCTATGTGACCGTTAACATCATGATTATAGGTAAGGAATCTCCCTGTTTTTTATGGAATCTGAACCATGGGGAGGAGACACTTCATTTCAAAACTCCACTCGCTCTGGCCAGGATTTGAAATGTGACTGTCTTGTTGAAACCAGTGAATATGCCATTCACATACCTGCCAACTTCTGAAAAGGACTATCAGTAAAACTCACGCATTGACAAAAATCTAACAATTTTTCACATACCCTGGTTTGACGAAAATAATAATACTTCTGGGCTACAAAATACAAAAATTCATGCTTTAAACTGGATAAATCAATGAAATCATATCTACTTACATCATAGGCCAATGATTTGTAGATAACAATCAAGAAGAAATCCATGTTAACCTTTTCCGGTCCAACGTTGAGCTCACCTCGACATTATGTTTCGTTCTACATGAGAAGTTATTTATTGAAGTTCTTTGACCTGATTGTGGTCGATCGATATCCCTGGAGTTTCTAGAGCTAATTTTTGTGCACAAAAGAAACCGTTCTGTTATCTCCATGGATACAATACGAGATATATGTAGCTGTGTGTCGTCATGGTTAACCGCGGCCCATCAGCTGTGTTTACAGTGAGTAGTGTTGTACTAGACATGTTTATCTGTGAAGGTGAATTGTCTTGGTTGAACTTGTGATATAAAATCGGCAAATAGGAATGAAGAAGAAACACGTATGCATGTTTATTTAGACAGCAGTGACAATGATTCTTTATTTGAATTAGACAAAGAGTTTAGAGAACTGTCAAGTGAAGATGAAGGTGTAGTGAACTCCAGCATTGCAAGTGAAACTTCAGCGACTGGACCTGTGCGTAAAAAAGCGCGGAATGATCCCGGACCATCATATGCTGTTTCTGAAGATTCAGAAGTGGAAGTTCCAGTGACTGCTACAAAAGCAAGAAGACACACGAATGTAATGGGCCGGGAAGGAGGAGGGGATACAGCACACGGCAATGATGACGCTTCTCAGGTCAGGGTTTATAATTTCAGTAAAAGTGATGCTGAACATACTTCCGCACATACAAATGGGAATGCAAACGGCAATAGTGTTTACCAGAATGTAGCATTTCGTGTTAGTGAGCGACCTAGACTAAGTTATTCATCAGGTCACATAACTAGAGGACCGCAGGTTCTGCCTAGCTGCATCAGTCCACTTCAGTTTATTATGTTGTTCTTTCCTCCTGCACTGACAACGGAAATTATTATGGAAACTAATTCCTATGCAATAGAATGTACAGTAATGATCATAATAATAATATAATAGTAATTACTAATAAAAATTCTGAGTTTAATCTGACTAGGTAAAAATGTGCAAAATTAATTTGGACCAGACTGTTGGAACATGTGACAGAAAATTGGACTGCAAAGGGTTAAACAGCAGCAGGCATGGTGAATATTAATTTGGAGCATACATGACAGGACTTCCTTGACTAATTAAGTAGATATGCAATAATTGAAAAAGGCTTTACACAATAAAACTTATTTAATGTAACACAGGCAAGAAATAATATACTACACACTGCAAATCACATGCTAGTTCGACTTTAAAGTCATACTTGTGACCTTTCTAGCTTCCTGCAAAAAGTATTGAGAAAATGTTTTGTCACAACAGGGACCAGAGCAACTGGTCTTCAAAATAGACATAGACTACAGAGATTCATTGGAATGGATGATCTGAACTCTGTTCTATTTTTCTTCACAAGGCTGAAAACACATTCTCATTCTGCACTGCTATGGGGTATGGTGAGAATAGAGAGCATTACTCTAGAAATTTGGTTATACTTAAGAAGTCCATCGGCTCCACAAATTCTTGATATTGGTACCCAACTGGAATCACTTGCAGCATCTTGATTTGCAACTGAAGTGTCATCTACCTGAAGAGCTGTGAACTGCCTCTAAAGCTCATTCATCACTTCATCTGTAGTTTCATTCTCTTCCTTGCATAACATGATAGGAAACTTTTCCAAGAAAAAATGAATGGAAGAAAACTGTGCATCTTCAATTTTGTCTAAGCTAGCAACTTCAGCATGCTTCAACACATCATCCTTGAATGGAAACTTGCTGATGATGTAGTTACAGGCAGTACAAAAGTAGTTTCTCATTGATGAAAAGAAAAGGGATTTATCTGTATCTCGGGAGACCATTCACAATGTTCGAAGTCTGAATGCCAATAACTAACTCATCATCACTTAAATCGTTTCTCCCACCATGTGCAATATTAATCACACCCACATACCGTGCAAAAGACAAATTTTTCTCCCTTTCTTGATTTTAGTATGCACGGAAAATCAACAGAATATGATTCTTTAAATGCCTGGAAGTACTGTTTCTTATTGGATTTATTTATGATAATCTACAATAGGAATATAGTGTATGAAAATGTCTGAGAACATATGTCTCGATATTTATTCTGAAACACTGAAAGGAACCTGGATCACTGAACATCACATAAAATTATAACATGAACACTCAAGGCAGTCAAACACTTCATTAAAACATGTCAAAGCACACAAAGTCTTAAACCATGAAATGAACACGATGCCAACCTCGTGAACAAAGAATATGCACATGGTGGAAAAAAAAAAAAAAAAAAAAAAAAAAAAAAAAAAAAAAAAAAAAAAAAAAAAAAAAAAAACACACACACACACACACACACACACACACACACACACACACACACACACACACACACACACACACACACACGGAACAAATGTAATTCTTCTTCTTCTTTATAATTTAATGGGCTTCGCTAATAGCAGTATACCCAGTCACTGAAACGAATGTAATTAGTCCAATGAATACAGGAAACTGCGAATCATGAAGTTATAACACAAAAACTCGAAGACTTCATTAAAAGGCCAAACATATCAAGGAACGCCAACTTTGTGAACAAAGAACATCACTCACATGGTAAAAGAATATGGGTTAAATCACAACAAGCGAATGGAGAGGAACAAAGGAACTGTTATCCCAGCTTTAAATTCAATTCCAATAACATCACAAGTATCACACAGTTAAAAATACCAATCATATTAAAGAATGAATTATCGACTATCGTGAACTTGCCTTCGACCCACGCAAACAATCTATTGTACGGAAGGGGAGTGATGATCAAATGTTAACGTTTCAAATTTTTGTCTGTGAAGTCGTAAAATGGGACCGTCCATCCGTAAAACCGTAAAATGCTGCAATTTCCGTAAATTTTACGGATAAACCGCAAAAGTTGGCAGGTATGCATTCAGCTAACAAAACTTCTATTTAAGATGAAGAATGTTCATGAATATGTTAACAGTTGACTCACTATCCTTTTACAGTATGTAATTTGAAGAGACTTATTATGCTTTACACACCACTCACCTGTGCAGAGGACATAGATGGAGGGTGCAGAAGTTGCAAAGCAAACATTACAAACAAAACTAGACCTGCAGACTTTCTAATTAGACGTAACTGTGGAATGTAGTTGTTTTCTTATTGTCTGCCATCAAATGGAAATGTCTAAAAAGAGAGCTGTGTAAGAATTCATACATGGAGCTAATATAATTTACCAATCATGGAGATGGCAAAACAGAAAGAATTTCGCCTTGCTTTCTTGACATGGCAAAAGCCCAAAAGCTACATTATCGTGTCTACAATTATATCTAATTAAAAAGTTTGCTTTCAACTCCAGTTACGGTTGTAAAGCTTGCTTTGCAACTTTTGGCCCTTCCAGCTATAATGTCCTCTACACAGGTAAGTGGTATGTAGAGCATAGCAAGCCTCACTGAATTACATACAGTAAAAACAGAGAGAATGCTATAATAGTCAACTTATTCAAATTCAATTCAAATCACTGGACTGGCTAGGAATCGAAGCTGTGGCCTCTAGGTAAAAGACAGGCAAGCTACCCCTATACAATGAGACTGGCAGATAGCATTACACTAATGTATTAAACAGAGTTTCACCTATTATCACCATGAAGAATAAAACCAAATGATGTCCAATGATATAGACTTTGTAATAATCTCAAAGTGAAACAAGTCAATGCAAAACAACATTAAGTTTGACAAACCATAACTATTATTTGCTGACAAAAATCCACGGTAAATTTTTACATAGAATTCCAGTCACTGCTAAAAAATACACTGCATTGTCTGGATACAAGTTTCTGTTATTTTTGTAAGAAGCAAAAAGTGATGTCACAGAGGTATTAGAGGTCAAGGTCATAAGTCAAGAAGCAAGGAGTTAAGAAAATGTAGAAAATCCAAGTTAGGGAAAGTCTGACAGCAAGTGAGCTATTGAAACAATGCTCTACTCACAATCATATGAAGAACATTTTTTTTTTTTTTTTGCTAATGGCTTTACGTCGCACTGACACAGGTAGGTCTTATGGCGACGATGTGATAGGAAAGGCCTAGAAATCTGAAGGAAGCGGCCGTGGCCTGAATTAAGGTACGGCCCCCAGCATTTGCCTGGTGTGAAAATGGGAAAACACGGAAAACCATCTTCAAGGCTGCCGACAGTGGGATTCGAAGCCACTACCTCCCGGATACAAGCTCACAGCCGCGCGCCCCTAACTGCTCGGCCAACCCGCCCGGTAAGAACATTTTTACAATTACATTCAATCACTTTCAACTCCAGTGTAAAGTACAAATAAAGAAAAAGGTGAGGTGTGAAAAACGAACAATATCACATTAACAAAATATAAGGATAAATATAGCATAAAAATATACATAACAGCAGCATATATAATCTATTTCAAGCTACACAAGTAGTAGGCAATGTGGATGGTCTCTTGGTGTCCCTCAGAGAGTTGCTGCCTCCCATACATTCCTTTCAATCTCACCTCAATAAGACCATAATATACGTATTTTATTGCATATAAATGCTATATGACAATGAGAGAACCAGCTCTAGCCAAACGTCTCGATATAAAATGAATATCTTTGTAAAACATAGAGCTATGGACAATTATTCAACAACTACACCTAGTTTATTACTCCAAGAATAAAGACATCATGAAGAATTTTTTTATTTTTCATCAGGTCAGTCATGAACAAAGATATCTCAGCTGAAATATTTGCTTACATTCTGTATCGTGAGGCAGCAAAAGTGAACATCATACAACTTCTTGAAAGGAAAAAAACCGTATGTTCCTTCTGGTATAACATTTTATATGAAAATGTTTAATTCAAAAATTTAAAATACAGTATATTAGTAAAAGGAGAATTCATAACCACCCAGTTCCTATATAGAATAATTTGCACTACTTTCTTTCGCACCACTGAGAAATTAATAAAACATTACAGTAAAATTTAACGGACTGAAATGATTTTCCCAAAATCTGTAGTATCAGCTGTCGAAAATTACAAGACATTTCACTATAATAAAGAAAATTATGTATTATTATGTACTGACTGTTAATATTCATAGTCCATCATATAATAATAATAAAAATAATATGTCCTACTAATGGTCATAAGAAATACAAGACTGCTGGTAGTGTCCTGAAAAGAGGTTCCTTTATGTGCCAGTCTATCTACCAACACAAACTCTCGTACTTGCGCATTCTTAATTGTTAACAGACTGTGTCAGGATTGGATCCCATAATCTTAATTACAGAAGGCAAGTGCCAAACCAAGTGCATATTTCCACTGGTTATGACATGTTTACTATTTAATTTTCAGTTACCAGAGATGTACAATGGTCTAGCAAGCACTTTTATACAGCAACATGACCGCAGTTTTCAGTGTTTAATTTGGTGATGAAGGAATGAATCCTATGACTGCATGGCTGAAGTGATACTACTTTACAGCACCAAGTGGATACTTCTAGGATAGGCAGCTTAATGTTATGTAAGAGCAGATTTAAGTGCAGATGTGTTTCCTACTAAGGTCTTAGTATTTCATGATTGATCAGTTAAACAGCATGACTGGAAACGTACAGAAAATGAATACATTTGACGTATTAAATTTAATGAATGGAAAAAACCTAACTGATGCTTTTCCTAATGTCAGTTTAGTCTTAAGAATTTACCTAAACCTAAACATTCCCAGCAACATCTGCTAGCTATGCAAGGAACTTATCTTAGAAATTATCTTGGATCCACCATAATGCAAGAAAGACTGACCAACTTAGCTATATCAAGAGTGAAAAATCTAATTCACTGCCATCAACCCCTTTGCTGAAAGAAAACCAAGGGAAGCTAGTTTATAAGGAACAATAGGCTAGTGGCTGATGAATGTTACGTTTATTCAAGTAATTTGAACAAAAAATGTATTAACTATTGATCTTTATTTTATAAACCCATTAATACCCATGAATAAACATTCTTAGGTTTTTTCACTAATTAATTTCGAGTTTTGTAAAATAATGTGGTAAGTTATTTGCTAAATTTAGGGGTATTTAATACACAAGCGGGCCTTAACCCTCAAATGGTTAAACGACGATGCATCGCCCTTTTTGTACACGTTGTTGTGGTCAACGACGATACATCGACTGTTTTGCAGCCGTTCATTTGACACGCTCTCGTTATGCGTAGTGACACACAAATGTGCTCTATTTAGTATCATTTTAAACAGCAGATTACAGTCTCTCTTTTTACTCAAGTTGCTAGGTTGTAGACTGCCGTTTAAATGTACTGCACAGTCTTAAAATTCAGTCGTTAGGCTCGCTACCTTAACTGCGCAGTACAATATGGCGCCCTGCCGCCTCACGGTGTCGTTCTGTTGTACGCCCTGTTTTTATCAGTTTTGCGGAAATGGCGAGTAATTTAGTTTCAAGACCCAAGAAATTTCGGTTCAAGTCCCATTCGGAAGATGTTGGATGAAATAATGAGTGACGCGAGTGATCTGAGTGATAATGACAGTGACATTGACAGATCTCCTGAAAAGCTGGAACGTTTATGCGTAATCTGTGGACCAACAAAAACGGGGAAGGACCTGTTATTTGTGCCCTGGTTGTAACTGTGCAGTTCACAGGGAGTTTAACCACAATTTGCAGCACTTCCGGAGGCCTGAAATGAGAGGAAGAAAAAGGAGAGCACAGTCTAGTTCTGGTAGCTCCTCTGAGTGACGTTGCGGGCGCGTTCTAGTGCTTGTGTTTATATGTATATCTCTCTTTATATTCGTATATAACATCTAAAGTGTTTATATTTTTTTGAAGTGCATAAAATTGTGCACAATATTGTGATTTGACTTTCTAGGGTAAGTCGAATATTTTAGTGTCTGGTATGGGCGCAAACATTTTGATAATATAATTTTGGAACACATTTTTGGAAACTCAGGATGGCTGTAAAGATATAATGAAAGGTACAAAACAAAAATATATTTATTTCAATAGCCTATGATATTAAGATTTAATAAAATGTATTACACTGCATGATTTCCTTTTAAAACCCATTTTTAAGAATTTTTAGTGAAAGTATACAAAAATCCTGAAAATAGTGTGACAGTAACAGACGTTTATATGGACCATTTGAGGGTTAAAATATAGAAAGTAAGGAGCAGCAGGGACCAACTTTGTCTCCCACACCCAACAAACAATGTCTAGATTCAATACTGGTAGTTTTTAAGCATTCAGTTTGGTAAGTGTAGTTGAAACAATCGACCTAGGACTTGAAACTAGTTGCTATTTCAGATTCTTCCTTGTGACATTATGGGAAAATATCATGAGAAAATCAAACTCTACCTTACAGGCATGGCCCATGATTGAACCACTCAACAGTGGCTTCCCAGTCCTAGCATCATGTGTGTTTTTAGCTTGCTTGATTATGTAAGTGGGCAAGTAAAATATGAATACTAAACTATCTAAAATGTATATACTGTAGTTATTACTTCCCACATTCTTAAAAAAAGAATGTAATTAATAAGAACTAAAGATGGAAAAAAATCTTTTTTCCACATTTCTAAAACTGTGTTAGTCCTGTGACTAACTATTCATCTCCATACAGAGAATCCCTACCCAGATGGGAAGTCATCAGTAACAATTAAAAATGGTAAAATAAATTTCTCAACAATTATATATGCTGCCTCTTCAAATACAAAATGCATTTAGTTCATAACATACAGAATTCTGTAATTTCTACATTATGAACTAACACTAATGTCTAAACAACCATACATGTGAATGGAACAAGTGGAATGTATGAGCTAACTCGCACCAGACCTGCACTGAAGAATGGTCAGAAACCAGAAGAGCTGAATCAAGAGCTCCCGAAACCAAATTCGACATTTCAAAGTAAGCAATTCAGTGATTATATGTATTACACTTCATATACACAAAACATAGAACACATTAGAAACAACAAATTAGTTAAAAAGCATTCCACTTGCTTGTATTCACTTTCATCATTATTCATGCCATTGGTGTTGAATGATAAAATGTTTGAAGTTTGAATTTGGCCATACAGGCTGATCATTCATTATGTATAAAATTACCAATGATGGGAGGAAAAATAAATAATGAAATATAATTTAAAAATCAGATACAAAAATCTGATATGTTCTCCTCCTCCATCCATGATCAATTCATACAACATACAGAGACTTAATTGTTTTCTATCAGGCTTAAAATATAGGCCCCACAGAGGCTAGCATCAAAATTTAACAGCAAATACTTCATAATAATATAAACAAAAGGAACCTTGCCAAAAAATGTAAAATATAAGCAAAAGTCAGAAATTCTCAAATGCACTCTACTGACTCATTTGAATTCATTCATGCCACAAACTACTGATAAACCTGTAAATAGGAAAATCAGTATTCCGTATATTATTCCCAGCAAATATGATTGATTACCTATAAACACTAAAAACAGAAAAAATTTAAATACTTCTTTCAATTTCAATTCAACAGTAAGTAACTCACTTTCACTGTAGACCTCTCAGCAAAACAAGGAAGAAATATTTAAAATAATATTGAAAAGATAACTCATTGATATGACAGCACAGGAAAGAATGTACATTTTTTCACTTCTAACAAATGTCTCAATTGTTCCATAGAAAATAAAAGATTCTGACTAATGTCAAACATTATAACTATACTATATCCCACCATGTATATCTGACTCTTTCTCCAAGGATGTCTTTTTTTTCAAAACCTTAGTATTGAGAACAGTAGTTCTTTTAATACTAGTAACGGTAGTTCGCTTAACCATCCTATGCTTAAATATATTAGTACTTGATTCAGAGTCTTTGTGCATTAACTTTTCCCGGATCCTTAGCTTGGGCAACACCAATTTCTTACTTACTACATTATTCAAGCTTTCTTCCAATGGTATTTCCTGCAGAGAAGCTTCAGGAACTCGACTAATCACAGGCAAATGCTGATGTTGGTGGACCGGGAAATCTAATGCTGAGCTTTCACCCACATCTTCCTCTGGAACAGATGTTGGAGCCACCTGGCAGAGGGCCTTGGCAAGACGAGGAGAGTGCTTCTCTCGTGTGCTGCTCAGCGCCCGTTTGGAGCGGTCAGGTCGAGCTGCAGGAGCAGACAGCGACTTGTGCCGCACACTCGGGTTGCCGTTCTTATCTACGTCTTCAATGCTGGTGAGTGACTGTTTGCGCAAACTGCTTCTTCTGGAACGGGGACAACTCCTGCTGCGGAAATCATTCCTCACAAGTATAGGGGCTTGATTCGTAATTGATGGCAATTTGGTTAGTCATCTGATAAAAGCTGTTTTATAACTCCTGGAAGAAGAGGTGCGAGCACTGTAATGGAACATAATGGAGCACATAAGACAATTATAATTAGTAAGCACACCAAACCCAAGCAGTAAGTTCAGGAATAAATGTTAAATACACAGTTAACAAGGTAGCTTACACCATCCACACATTTAATAGGACAATGATCTATAGGAAAAAAATAAATTGATACGTTAAGATGCTACACAATGGTTATTAGTCACTAGAATTAATATCAACTTCAAAAAAAGGAAGCAGAACATTGAAGAAAAACCATGATGCCCAGAAATAAGAAGTACTATTGCTACAAGTGAAATAGCATCAAGCTACCAAGTGCATCTGCTTACTACACAGACCAGTTTTTCCCAACTGGTTGCATGGTACCTTTTTGTACATCAGACAGAAAGTAAAGAAATGTTGGGCAACTTCCCTAACTTCCTGAACTTTTTGCAGAAGCTACTATGTAAGTTAGTTACAGCCAGCATTACAAAGGAGGCACTAATAAATTCCAAGGACATTCAAATATATCTGCAGCATGCATAGCTCTATAACAGTATGCCATTTTATTACCTCTACAATCACCACACACAATCATAAAGAGAAGAACTTCAGAAAGAATCTCAGGTGTGATATTTGGAACACTACTACTGAAATACACAAGCAGATGTACACAATTTAAATAAAGGTATGTTTCAAGAAAAAAAATGAAGAATTAAAGAAACAGGTTTCACATAAACATACAGCATTCTGAAAGAGTAAGATATTGTTTCCAGTCATTTTCCTACAAAAATTTAAATTATTTTCTAACCACACTTTATACATAATTTTCAAAGGACTCTTACTTGAAATGCCCATTTAAAAAGATAAAAAGAATATGAAAATTTATTTCATTTTAAAATAAATCAGAAAATTTAATTAACCGAAAGTTGCACACAATGCTATGAGCAGAGTTGTACAAAGCACAAAAGTCTGTTCTTATCTTCATTCCCAATTTGAAGAAAGATAATTCTGTACATTAACTGTGGCTTCTTTGGTTTATCATTTGTTGTCCTCCTGCAACACCAGGTTTGCTTATACTAGCTTACAGAAAGAGACTAAGTGACAGAAAAAAGACCTTGCTGAATGTACCTATGTAAACAGATCAGATGCAAGGCTTTTCAGGCGTCTGATCTATCAAGGCGTTAATAAAAATGAAAGTTCTTCACTTGGGTAATCACATTAACAAGATTGTAAGTAATGATTAGAAATCTCTACATCCGGCTATGAGGGTATGTAGGGGTTGTAGTAAGGATGTAAAGGAGAGGACATATATGTCACTGGTACAACCCCAATTAGAGTATGGGAGCTTTACCAGGATTACTTGATTCGAGAACTGGAAGAGATTCACTTATGAAGATATGTATTAAAACAACCTTTTCAACACAAATTGTATTGAAATGGTGGTTTTAGTATATGTTAATAAGTGAATAGTCAATGTCAATACGGAATTTAACATGAAGTTTATAGTTTCTGGAAGAGATCCAAAGAAAAGCAGCACGATTTGTTCTGGACAATTTCCGACAAAAGAGTAGTGTAAAAAATGTAGCAAACTTTGGGCTGGGAAGACGTGGGAGTAAGGATAAGATCTGCTCGACTAAGTGGTATGTTCAAAGCTATCAGTGGAGAGAGGGCATGGAATGATATTAGTACACGAATTAGCCTGAATAGAGTTCTTGAAGGTAGGAAAGATAATAAGATGAAACTAAAACTGGAATGCAAAAGGACAAATTAGGGTGAATATTTATGCACAGAATGAGGAATTAGGAACTGGAATAATTCATCACAGAAGATGTTTGATACATTTCTATCTTCTTTGAAATTATTTAAGAAAAGACTAGGTAAACAATTGATAAGGAATCTTCCACACAGGCAACAGCCCTAAATGCAGATAAGTGATGATAAAGAGTTCATATTCTTATTTTACAATATCATAAACCTGAATAACAGTCAGTGGCACAGTTCCACTTGTATAGTCATCACGCCACTTTCAAAACCAAGAAAATTGCCACCTAAAAGCATAATCTTTTAATTTATTATTTGCTCACTCCAGTCTATAGCACATATAAAACATAATTGGTACTAGTCTAACCCTGTATGGATGAGCGCAACAAATTTGTAAAGTTTCCAATACATTGCTTTATCTAGAGAGTGAGAAGCATTTTCTCTTGGTTTCCGTGCGTAGCAGATTTGCAACGCTTCAGATTACAAGTCTAGGAAGTGGCGCAGCGTTGCAACAATTTGTTGAACTATTTGAACAGTTGAATGTCGGGAGTTCTGAATGGCATGGACACGTGTATTTCAGCTGTGGATATTTATTATTACTGATCTTGAAAAGGTAAGTGATGAACTTTAACAAAATAGTATATGATAAAGGTAATTTTGATGTACATTTGGATGAAAAAAATATTATAGTAGACATTATTCCAATAATTTGTGACCCTTTTTTTTTAAACGCTACAAATTTGTCAAATTAGGCGTTTACAAGAAAACGGTTGTTTTTATAGAAAATGAAGCCGGCAACATTTTACGGAAAGAAGAGGTGTGTGAATGCTCAGAGCGGATGGAGAGAGCGATGACAGTTGCCTGAGTGCCTCTTCTAGTGATACAGATGATGATTATGTGCCAAAGAATAGGGATGCTACATCAAACAGTTCTGAAGATGGTAAGGTTTTAGCTCTTATCTTTGGTCTTGCACTGCAATGTTATTTAGAACTCTTTCTGCATTAGTACATTTCAAAAGACACTAATCTGTAGACTGTTTTTGTGACTTTCAAAGCCAAGTGATAGAGATGATACCTGTATCCCTGATGAAGACAACACTTCAGCTGCTTCAGCATCACATGAAGCCACTAGGAGAAGACTAGTTTGGAGAAATGTTAGTAAAGACAACAATGCTCGTGATATACCAGAGTGGCTAGGTTCAATTGCAGACTCCACTGCAATCAAGGAACCTGTGAGTATTTCACACACTTCTTTGATAGTCATCTTCTTGAACATATAACACAACAGTCGAACTTGTATTCTGTTCAGAAGAATCCAGCCAAAGCTCTCCAACTGACTGTCAGTGAATTGGAACAATTTATTGGAACAGCTCTTCATATGTCACTTATTAGTGTACCACGTACTAGATTATATTGGTCTACTTTATTTGGTGTGTCTTGCGTATCGGATGTGATGAGTCGAGACAGGTGGGAAGATATAAAGTCCAATCTCCACTTCAATGACAACACAGCATGCCCGATTTAGAAGGTGCTAACAGAGAGAAACTTTTCAAACTTAGGCCACTGATAAACAGTCTGCTGGGAAAATTCAACAAGCTACCTATTGATAGGATGCTTTGTGTTGAACAGATGGTGCCTTTCAAAGGTATGTCTACCTTGAAGCAATACATGCCAAAAAAGCCATACAAATGGGGGTACAAAATATATGTCTTATGTGATTCAAAAGGAATTGTGTACAATTTTGAAGTGTACTGCAGCAAAAGTGATCCTTTGCCAGGAATGCAAGATTTAGGGGCTAATGCAAATGTTGTTTTGCACATTTGTCAGGTCATTTCCAAACAATTGAACCACTTGTTGTACTTTGACAATTGGTTTACGACAATTCCACTCCTTTCGGAGCTTGCACGCGAGAAGACTTATTGTTTGGGGACCGTTAGAGCCAACAGATTGCCAGGATGTACATTGGTGACTGACAAAGATTTGAAAAGAAAAGGGGAGAGGTTCCCTATAAAGAACGGGAGGCAGATATTGATGGTCAAAGTGTGCGAATTGTCAAATGGTTTGACAACAGATCCGTAGTTCTTGCCTCTACATTTTCTGCTGCAGAACCACTGAGTAAGGTGAAACGATGGGATAAAAAAGCAAAAGAAAGGGTTGACTTGACTGTCCATCAATGATTCTTCTCTACAACAAGTTTATGGAAGGAGTGGATCTTTTAGATTCACTTATTGCATTTGGTGTCCCCCAAAGTAAGCATATCCCACTTTGTCGGTTCAAGGCGGAAATAGCTAATGCTTTGTGCAAAATGAACAAGGACGTAAGTGGGAGAAAGAGGGGAAGACCGTCTTCAAGTGTGGATTCTGAATATGCAAAGAAGAAGAAAATAGGGCATGCATCTAAGCCAATTCCCCAAAAGGTTGTTCGTCAGGACAATGTTGGACATTGGCCAATTGTGTCTGAGAAGAGCGGCAGGTGCAAAATGCCAAATTGCAAAGGAAGTCCCTCAATTGTGTGCCAGAAGTGTAATGTTCATTTGTGCATCGAGAAGAAACGGAACTGTTTTCTGGACTTCACAAAGAATAAGAACTAGGCAGATGCAAAATGCTGAACTGTAAGGGAAGTCCCTCAATTAACTGTGAGAAATATGTTCATCTGTGCATCGGAAAAGAAAGGAATTGTTTTCTGGACTTTCGCAAAGAAAATGATATAATTATTCACAGACGAACATTTAATTCGTCTGTACCTTTAAATGCCTACTGTGACAAATATGTAACACTACAAAATATATTATATAAACATGACTTATATGATTTTTAAAAATCAAAATATGTTTATTGCGGCCCTTAAGGAACACAAATATAGCACAATAATTTTTTTGTCTTTAACGATTCATAATTCTGTCCACAGAGGGCTAAGTATCAGCAACTAACAATGCACTCATTGTTTGTGCCTCAATCTACTGGTTTGTTCCAAAACTGTGTGGAGTTTGCTGGCTTTGTGAGTTACGTATCAAGTGGTTTCTGGTTTCCCCATACATGGAGTACTGTATCACTAACGGTATTACCTATAACTTCCACATAACAGTATTTATTTATATGAATGTCCGAGTGTTGAGAAAATTCTATTCTTCAACATCATATTTATTTTAGATGAAAATAAAAATTATTGTGGGATACGAACATCCAACCATAGTCTAAATGAAAGTTCATAAACTTTTAAAGCATGTCAGAAGTTGAAGAATTCATATGCCCATGTGAAAAAACTTCAGTACTCCAAGGAAGAATCCAGAGATCACATATACAGGATGAACCGAAATTCGCACACTCAGGCGTCGCAGCGCGACTCCTCACATGCCAGCAATAAAAAAAAGTCTCTCACAAAAGCTCGTCCTGCGAGTATATCTGGCAGAAAAAGGACGTTGAAGAGTGGAAATCTGGCAACACTGTAACCACATGTAGGGTAACTAAATCTGTCAGCACATATTAGTCGTGCTGTACATTTGGTGCAGTGGATAGAGTTTTGGGTTAGCATGCAGGAGGTCAAGGGGTCGACCCTGGGTTCAGGCATATATTTTTTATTTCATAAATGTAGACCAGATGGTATGGTATCTGGCATCTTAATCGTCAACAGCGATTGCAGCGGGTCCTCTAGAAACCATTTGCACTTGCATACTACAATTCTAGAAATGGACGAACAATCGTTTTCATTGGTCAGCTTTGAAAGACGCCCTTTCCACGTCGTGGGCGTGAATTTATTCGCTGTTGACAATTAAGATGCCAGATACCATACAACCTAGACTATATTTACGAAATAAAAAACATATGCTTCAACCCAGGATCGACCCCTCGACTTCCTGCATGCTAACCCAAAACTCTATCCACTACATCAACTGCACAGCACGACTAATATGTGCTGACAGAGGTAGTTACCTACATGTGGTTACAGTGTTGCCAGACTGCCACTCTTCAATGTCCTTTTTCTGCCGGATATACTCGCAGGATGAACTTTTGTGAGAGACATTTTTTTATTGCCGACATATGAACAGTCGTGCTGCAACGCCCGAGTGTGCGAATTTCAGTTCACCCTGTATTGTGTAGCTTTGTATAGAAATATACTACAGGTCTAATTTTGAAAGTAAGGACAAAACAGCCAATCAACCAACCTTGGAACTACACCAGGTTGTTGCCAACTAGGCAAACATGTGGTCAGCTGATGCATACAAGTTACTATGGTCACTGAAGCTGTGTACATTATTTGGTTATTCATACAGTACTCTCATGTCTGAAATATAGGTCTTGAAATACCAGTTGTCAGATCCATACATAAACCAAGATGGAACTTCAATAAGGCAAACTGGAACCAGTACAGATCAGAAGTAGATAGTAATCCGAGATGGATTCCCCCGAAGGCAGAAAATTACAAGAGGTTTCTAGACGTTGTCATTGGTGCAGCCAAGCGAAACATTCCCCGGGGATTCTGGAAGCAGTATATTCCATGCTGGGATAAAACTACCCAAAAAAATGTATGATAGTTATCAGAAACTGGAGATCCTGAAATGGGTAAAAGGATATTAGAAGATCTGAGTAAAGGAAGAAAAGAGAAATGGAGAGATCTAACTTCTCAGCTGAGCTTTACTCACTCCGGCAGAAAAGCATGGACCCTCCTTAGGAAACTTGGTGCTGCTTGAAACATATGCAAAGAGGAGCCAGGAATAACACCAAATGAAATGGCACTACATATCAAATCAATAGCTGACAAAATTCCAATAGACCCCACTACGAAGAAACACACAGAGAGAGGAGACGAAATTGGACAACAGCCTCCAAAATGACTCTACTCTTGCTAATTCATTCAGCCAAGAAGAAATTGAGAAAGCCATCAGCATGCTAAAAATGAGAAAGGCCGCAGGTTCTGATGTTATTTTCCCTGAATTCATAAGATATCTTGGGAAGCATGGGAAAATATGGCTCAAGAACTTCTTCAGTGACATATTAAGAGACTGGAATCATTCCCCTGGAGTTCAAGATGACTCACACCATGGCAATCCTCAAACCAGGAAAACCAGCAGATGACCCCTCAAGTTATAGTCCTATTGCACCACTGAGTGCCTGCTACAAATTCTTGGAACGCCTCATCCTCAACTGAATCCAGGAAATAATAAATGACATAGCACCAACATACCAGGCAGCTTTCAGATCCAAATGAAGCTGCTGTGAACAAGTATTAGCATTAACATCATATACTGAGGCAGGATTCCAGAATAAGCTAAAGACATCTGTCGCTTTTGTTGATGTGACAGCGGCATATGATACAGTATGGCTGGATGGACTGCTATTCAATAATGAAAAGCATACACACTGCCGAAAACTTACAGCCCTTCTGAAGAACATGCTGACAAATCGAAACTTCAAGGTCACCATAGGGCAAAAACAAGCAAGTCTTTCTCAGTAAAAATATGGACTACCTCAAGGGTCTGTATTAGCCCCATTACTTTTCAACTTGTACACCAGAGACATGCCCGACACCATCAGCAAGAAATTGTGCTATGCTGACGACATAGCCACTGCTGTCCAAGCTGTCACATTAGAAGATGGGGAAAGCATTCTCTCCAATGACTTAGAAACCTTGGATGCATACTACACAAAGTGGAGACTTTGCCCAAATCCAGCTAAGACAAAAGTATGTTCATTCCATCTGTGTAACCAAATAGCTCACCAAAAGCTCAAAGTTGTGTTCTGCCAACAAAGAATTAAACATAATTTCAACCCCAAGTTCTTGGCATTACCTTAGACTGTTCTTTAACATACAAAAAACACCTGAAAAATACACGTCAGAAACTTAAGTCAAGAAACAACACCATGAAGAAACTTGCTGGTACAACATGGGGCGCTGATGCATCCACACTACGCACTACTGCCCTCACCATGGTTTATCCAGTGGCTGAATATTGTGCCCCGGTGTGACAATGTAGCGCTCATACTAGGAAGATCAACGTCCACTTGAACGAATGTATGAGAACCGTAACAGGCACACTAAAATCCACCCCAATCCCGTGGCTACATACTATCAGTAACATACCACCTCCAGAACTGAGACGACAGGAAGCAAATATATGCAAGTGGAAAATGTTAAACCATCCTGATCATCCATAGAATCTCCCAATGCACGAGGTCCTTACTGACCTACCTCCTTCTCGTCTTAAACCGAGGAACCCAATATGGCATGACATATCTGGCTTCAATATCCAGGAAAAATGGCATCAAAGCTGGAGCTCTGCATGTGTGAAACACCAAGGCATCCAAAACCCCACAACTGGACTCCCAGGATTTCACATGAAGAGACACCAAAACTAAGCTCTGACAGTGGAAAATATACTTTAAAATCTTAGCAAACATACCCACTTGCAAGAAACGTAGCAATGGAGTTAAAACAATGCTTTTGTATAGACCACGGAATAGCAATACTGAGAGGCTGTAAATGATTTACTTCAATTCTTATATCACTTGAAATAGATGACACATCATGGAGAATATTTATCAAAAAGCTTTTAATTAAGAATTGACTATAAACCTAAATCAACTGTTTAATCCAATGATAATGATAAACAGGCAAATATGGATAAGTCAAGAAAGAAAGACCAAAGTACCAAGATCCTAGCAGCTATCCCTTGGAATCTGGAAAGGAAAATCCACGAGGCTATCGAAATCAAGAAACATTCGAACAATATAAATTTAGAAGAAGGACATAAAATCAGCAATTCTTGGATGCCTATCATTCACAGTTTAAGACATACAGACCACAACATAAACACGCGGACCGAAACCCCATTACATAACAGGGCGGGCAAGCCTCTACTGCCTGGCTGTGATTAACTTCCAGAATGCTCACGAGACAGCCACTGCTTACGTCAGCCAGAATGGCTAGGATATAAAAGGCCAAAGTCAGGGCCACTCTAGTAGTGTAAATTGCTGCCTGGGAGACTGACTACCTCTGATCGAGTAGGGGTATTTCAGTCGCCTTGACAAAGAATACTGCAATGTATTCGAAACATCGGCAAACTGTACGTGATGTACAGACAACTACAACACGGTTCAACCCAGAAATTAAACTAAATAATTCTTCACACCGTGGAAGCTTCACCTCTAAGATGTGTCAAATCAAGTCATATACAGAGAGAAAGAGACTTGAATTCATAAGCATGAAGCTGGGAGTAGAAACAAAATTGTCAAGGTCTGAAAAGTAATAGAATAACTGGGATTAATGAGGGGAGAGCTCATCTATCTGTTAAGACGGCAGTGAATGAACACGTGGCGATTGTCCTTAGCCTTCTGTGTTTTCATGTTTGTCCTTATCTTTTTCTCTTCCCACACTGGCCTGTCATTTTGTTTATCCCATTATGTGCTCCTTTTCATGTTTCCATCTCTTTGTATGTGACTTGATAATTTGATCAGTATAACACACTAGATTTCTAAAAATAGTAAATAATACCAGCAGGAATATTATCCTAAATCTTATTCAAACATGTCATACAGAAGGGTAGTATAAGGATTGCACAAATGAAACCGACTTTAGTCTGAGGGTCATTACTGGAAGGAAGAGAACATTGTGCATGCGTTGGTGGATGACCACACATGTCAGGAAGAAATCTGGCATCGTCACAAAGAGTTAAGAGTTTTGTTTGTAGATGTGGAAGCAAAGCGACTAGGTAGTGTTTTGTCATGAATTTATCCAGGCATCAGTTATTTGGTTTATGGTGGCAGATGGCATAAGCATAGCAAACTTTCATTGTTGTATGAACGATGTATAAGGAAATGAGTGTGTGTAACATTTTACAGTGGTCAGATCCTATTGGAAATTTCATCATGAACCAGTAAGGACACACCAAAACAAAGGTAGGGCACAGTGGGCAGCCTGGCATGCCGGTTCACAAGCAATGGGGAGTCCGAGATACCATTGAAGAATGATTCTGTCACCAATCATGGATGTTGTTCACTCATCAAGTGGACTGCTGGGACACTGGCTTGAACCAACAAGGATACTATACTAAGGGAGATATGTCACCCAAATATCACTCTTTACTTCCTGTATGCCAACGGCTGTAGCCGTGCTGAAACACCGGATCCCGTGAGATCTCCGAAGTTAAGCAACATTGGGCGTGGTCAGGAGTTGGATGGGTTGCCACGCGCTGTTGGTGGGGGGTAAGGGAATGGAGGAGCGGAAAGGAACTGGCCACCCTACCGCACGTAAACTCCAGCTCAGGAACACCTCTGCGGAGGTTCGGACCTGCCTTCGTGCAGAATAACCCTTACCATGCTTCCTGTATGTTCATGTATTCCTAACAATAAACCATTACAGAAACCAAAAGAAAAATCTGTTTCATTTTGGTAACCCTTAAAGTTTGTCATTCTGAAAAATCAAGAAGGCTTCAAGAACCAGCTGTAACAACAGTGGATATTGCATCTTTATGAGTACATAAAAACCAAGGTATCTCTTGGAATTATGCACAGATATTTTCATATTAGGTGAGATAATCTTTCCAGAATTACAAATATGGCTTCAGTTTAGCATTATTTTACAAAATCTGATGAAAATCACTTCATGTATATAGAACTCACATGCAGTACCGTTGCTCTGAAGCCTGGTGGTTCAGTTTAATACTGCAAAGTTATAAGGAATGAAAGAGTTCAGTGAAATGATGACTTTTCTCTGATTTGAAAAACATATGTCTCAGAAATTCAATATAAGAACTGCCAAGACAAATCTAGAGAAATTTTCCAATCTACACAGAGAAATAAACAAGATATTCATGAAATTTTTATAAAGCTGCAATTCACTGTAAGAAATTTTAATTGATGCAGTTATAAATGTATCTGCTGATCAACAGAAGAGAGTGGAAATTAAATTTCAGAACATTATAAAATAATAAGATGTGTGTGCACTAAATGTTTAGACGTTGACCAAGCTTTAGAAGTAATCATGCTATCTAATCTACAACAAGTTGTTTTATGACAAATCTGTGAAATACTTTTCACTCAATGCTAGTTCACAAGATCGAATCTTATTTACAAGGAACAAATAGCTTGACATGTGATGTCAAAATTCCCACGAAGAAAGCATTACAATGCTGATTAAATATGAATAACAATACTATTGGTTTTACAGCCCACTAACTACTTTTAAGGTTTTGCGAGACACTGAGGAGCTGGAAGTAGTTCCTTTACCTGTTGGTAAATCTATTAACATGAAACTGGTGTATCCGAGCACCTAGTAATACCAGTGGACTGAGCCAGGATCAAACTCACCAACTTGACTGATTAAATGTATCTGTTTTTATGAGTGATACAGCTATTTCTACTGTCAGCCTTGGTCCAGTGATAATTATTGTGGATCTTGTTCACAATTTAAAGTGAATCCGAGTTTCTATTGACATCATAGCAGCTCCATAAAGACACATATCACAAAAGGGGGGTAGCAAATTCAATCTTGGATCATTTGTAGAGGGTCACATCTATATAAATTAACTGTCCGACTTGTCAGCTGAATGGTCAGCGTACTGGCCTTCGGTTCAGAGGGCCCCGAGTTGGATGATTTTTAACCTTCATTGGTTAATTCCAGTGGCAAGGGGGCTGGGTGTTTGTGCTGTCCCCAACATCCCTGCAACTCACACACCACACTATTCTCCACCACAATAACACGCAGTTACCCACACATGGCAGATGCCGCCCACCATCATCGGAGAGTCTGCCTTACAAGGGCTGCACTCTGTTAGAAATAGCCACACGAAATTATCATCATCATCATCATTATTATTATTATTATTATTATTATTATTATTATTATTATTATTATTATTATTATTATTATTATTATCTCTTCAACTTACAACCACGGCAAAAACTGTGACATCCTTAATAATTACCACACACTATAATTGTACTTATTTATAAAATGAAGGTGGGACACTGCACACTAACAGTTTTGTGTAATATGAAACCAAGGTAACTGACTTTCAAAGAAATATCATAGTGTTTTCCACACATTGTATCATCATGACTCGTTTTTCAGATTTCAAAGAGATGTCAATTGAGATTTCGTATTGATAACACTAGCCAACATGATTTTGCGGTAACATAGAAAATATGTAATTCTTATGGAAATCGCTGCCCTGATTCCGAAAATGATGCTATTTTTTCCTATCATGTCTAGTTTTAACGCAATTCGGTGTTTTAGTATCTGCATGAATTCGTAAGATGTAATGTTGAGAGATGTTCTCGCGCAACTTTGCTGTGATTTGAAGCTCATTGGATTGTTGCTGGGACAACAAAAAGACTACACAAAATTTCCCTGTTTCCTATACGAATGGGATAGCGGGGCACGGGATAAACACTGGGATACAGTGAACTGGACAGAAAGGAAACAACTACAACCAGAATCCAAAAATGTCTTGAATGTAAGTCTTATTGACCATGAAAAAAATTCTTCCACCCTTGTACATCAAATTTGGATTGATGAAACTGTATGTCGAGGCATTAGATAAAAGTAGCCTATGCTTCCAATATTTATCCACTAAATTTCCCTCATTATTAGATGCAAAAATCAAAGAAGGCGTATTTGATGGACCACAAATTCGTAAACAGATGAAGGTTAAAATTTTCACAGACACGATGACCAAAATTGAGAAAGAGGCATGGAACGCATTCAAAGATGTAGTGACTAAATTCCTTGGTAACATTAAGGACCGTCAATACAAAGAAATTGTAAGGAAAATGTTGGTAAAGTTTAAGGAACTCGGTTGTAATATGAGCCTTAAGCTTCATTTCTTAGCTTCGCATCTGGATTATTTCCCTCTAAATTTAGGAGCTGTCAGTGAAGAACATTGTAAAAGGTTTCACCAGGATCTCAAAGATGCAGAACGACGCTATTAGGGACGTTGGGATGTGAATATGATGGCCGATTACTGTTGGTCGACTGCACGAGACGACCCTCCTAGAGATCATTTAAGAACTTCAAAAACTCTGAAATTCCACGGAAAACGGGAAAAGACGGAGGTGTGAATCTAACCTGCACATAATGTAAGTAACAAAACTATGTATGTTTAACCATGTAATTTTTATTCAAGGTACGGTTATATTAATTGAAAAGCAACTGTACAGTCGAAACTAAATAGGCACTTTATGCTTCAGTTTCACGAATTTCAATATACATTAAAAAGCAGCATTTATGTGTATTCAATGCATGCAAAATATGATTACGTTTTGCAAGCTGAAATTTACATTAATACATCAAATTTAATCAATACTAAGTATCAACGATTTTACGTAAGAACAAAATAATATTTTGTAAAATTGCCACCAAACCAGACGTGATTCACCAAAACTAATTTTTTTCTCAAATTCTGTGTTAAGAAATTCATAAAACCCACCTAGTTTCGTTTTTACTGCACAAAAAAAGTTTTATTTTGCAGACTAGAAGACTTAGCTTGAGAAAAATCAGCAATCTTCAAAGGTCTAAAGTACTTCACGTAAATTATGTACTATATACCAGTAAATATTCTGCATTCAGCATTGTGACAAAGTAACTGTGTAAAGCCTAGTTCAGCTAAAATTTATGTCGAGACTCGTTCTTAAATGCACAATGGCAACTTCATGAAAATGTCATCACATTAAATTACAATGAACAACATACACTGCAATTCTTTGTATCTTTCATCTTAGTTCCTTGCCTGGCTTTCTTGTTGACCTACCGTTCTTGCATTAGGACTGAAGATCTGGCAAGATGGCCCTTCAATTAGTGTTGAAGAAGCTGGGAAGTAGAAACAAACTAATTGGAGGCTGTGGAGAAATGAATGCAGAAGAACTGAGAATAATGAAGAAAGAGTCCATCTGTGTGAAGATGCATCTTCTTTCATGCAAGAATGCTGTTTATATTTCTGGTTACTTCATCAATGACAACTGTAGAATTTTTAAGATGCCATTGTCATTTAAGTGGATATAAAATAAAGGAACACAATGTTGCTTTATTATCTCATCGCTTAGGTAATGCTACCAATGGAGAGTATGATTTTGAACACAAAAGAATTTCAGTATTAAATTAATGAGATGTTATACAGTGAAAAGGAGTGTAACATGTACATCATACTTTGTCATAAGAGAGTTCTATAATAAATGATTATCTGTGGCTATTACAGTCAGGTACAGCCATTGCAAGGCAGATCCTCCATTGAGGGTGGGCAGCATCCGATGTGGGAGGTAAACTGCATATCAGCAAAGTGTGTGCTGCTGGAATTACAGTAAAATGAAAAATGTTAAAGGTCCACATTTTCAATACAATGAATGTTTATTGATGTGAGTACCTCTCATGAGTTAAAAAAAATAAGGACCATACCCGCCTCAACAAAAAAGTAATGCGGCTGATTTTAAACTGGTTATCTTGAGTGGCTGAACACTTAAAATTGGTTCAGGTGAAGTCATGGTGTAGAAACAGAACAACTTCTGTAAATATTAAATATTTTATCAAGGTCAGAGTGTCAGGTTGTAAGTTGAACTGCCCTCAACTCCAGATAGAAAAACTTCTGAATATTACAAGATGTCACCATCCATATGGGTATGGTAATAAATGCCAATACTAAGTGGGTAATTCAAACTTTGCTGAAGAAATAAACAGAAATTACTGGAAAACTGAATGTCACAACTAATTTGGAACGATTTCAAGTACATTAATAAATTAGCGGGGAAAACATCTACCTCCAAGTTTTATGATCAAGAAAATAAGCTTCACTTGTGCATAAACAGAGGAGGTGAAAAATGTTCTGATCATGAACAAGAAGATTTTCACAGGAATAGAAAAAGCAAAATGATAACAACAACAACAACAACAACAACAACAACAACAACAAAAAGTCGACATCCTCCTCTTTTATAATTGACCAATATTCGGTATAAGAGTGCAACAGGACAGACTAATGTAAGAAAAATCTTAAAGTTTATGGTTCTTTCATCCAGAGATCATAGGTAACACCTGTCATTGCTTGGCACTTAGCATTAATCCTCTGGTAAGTTGACCTTTGTCAGTAACAGTAGATAAACTTCATCACTCGCATCAGGTCCTCGCCATGAACTTTGAATGTTCGTATTTCTTGTGGGTGTGACGTCATCTATTCATTTCCTTCTCTTTAATGAGTCGCAGTTTATACTGCGCCAATCAACTGTTCCATTCGTAGGTTTGGCAATGGACATCAAATTTGTTTTTGGTGGCTGGCATAACTTCATCAGCACAGACAAGAGTCCAGGGTATCAATTAATGCAGGTCTGCAGTAACAGACTCTGTCCATCAAAAGGATATACAGAAGTAGTGATAATGTTGAGCCCTGATGGACACCAACTGTAATGTTAAATTCATTGGATATTCTTGAAGTGGACTGGACATAACCATGTTGCCAAGTATTAGACAAATTAGTTCATGTGGCACAAGATCGAGTATGTTTTGAAGGTTCAGGAAAGCAAGTTTTTTTGTTGTTTAACATCGCACCAACATGTGCAACTTCTCAGCGACGCTGAGACTGGAAAGGGTAGGACCGGTAAGTGCGATGCCCTTAACATACAACCCTGGCATTAGGCTGATCGGAAAACACTGAAATCCATCCTCAAGGCACACAACGGTGACACTGGGTTTCAAACTCATGATTAGAGACGAGAATTATAGGCACTAAAAACAGTTAAAATAGGCAGGCATATAGGCTCTTAAATTAGCCAAAATAGGCATGTAAATAGGCACTAACATGTAAAATAGGCAATAAAATAGGCATGAAAAATACTTATAATTCAATAACACGCTCAATTACTATAAAAGGAATTTACAACAAGTGACGTTTCAATGTTTTCCGGTAACAATCTTGTTCTCCAGTCGGGCAGAATGTTCTGTACTGAGAGAAATCACTCAACATCACAGGAAGTGATTAGACAAAACTTCAATGAAGCCACTTCATCTGGTTTTAGTTCAACTGCTTCATCTACCTCACCTCGTAGCACCCTGGCTACTTTTACCGTTGTTTTCCATCCTGGATTCTGCTACAGGACTCTTATGGAACTTTTTACTGACAGCGGCTGCCTTCCCAGAGGTTCGGTCAACATTTCTCCTGACTTCTTCCACAACCCTAAATGACTCCAACGGGGGAAAGCCATTCGTCTCCTACTCGGTGATTGCTCCCAGCAGCTTGCTGAAGTCTGAAGATGCTCCAGTTTATGCAGGGGGGATATTAGCTCCCACCATTGCAGTGCACAGGTCTATAGAAAATTATTGTTGGTCGCTGTTCACAGTGGACTGGTAGAAAAGCTGCGATGACAATCCTGTCTGTACTCGTGTCAAATGCATCGCAGTATTTCTATGTTGATCTACATGGTCTTTTTTCACATTTGATCTGAAAAATAATAAAATTGACTTAAATTACAATGTTCTTATATTCCTACAGCTGGGCTAATTGGCAATAATGGCGTATGGCCTCCGGAGAGGCCTGGTGCAGGTCTTTTTCTCGTAGACGGCCTATTAGGCGACGTGCATATCTGTGAAGATGAGGGCCCTACCTAGGATGATTTCTAATGCTGAAAACGCCACAAGGCCCAGCCCCAGAGCCACTGGAATTAACCAATTAAAGATAAAATCCCCGACCCGACCGAGAATCGAACCCGGGACTCTGCGAACCTAAGGCCAGTACGCTGACCATTCGGCCAACGAGTCGGACAGTATAAACATGCATTTGTTGCATTAAAAAAAGAGAACGACTATTAGAGGTAATGTTTCTAGAAGTACAAAACTTTAAAGTAGGAACAAGAGAATTCGTAATTTACATGGAAATATGTCCTCAAACATGTTCATGTTCGACAGTTTCCTGTCGAGTTCATCGGGTGAAAAAAATCGTAATATATGGAAACGATACCTGAGTAGCGTAGAGGAGACATCCTTCCTATAAGGCTTGCCAGAAATTCACCAAGCTGCCTCTAGCAGTATTCTTATTTATATAGAAGAATTAAAATGGAAGCACTATAAGTCTCAGATTTGTGAACATTTTATATGTTGCTATTCGCCTGCTTTGGTCAGCCGGGTCAGCTGTCATGAACACTATTTTCTGTTGCCTGCAATAGATCCTGCATCATGTGTGCCCACAAGGCTGCCACCCTCGTTGAAAATTAGAAAACCGCGTGATTTGAAATTGTAGTGGCATGCGCCCATAAACTTACTTTTTGTCACAATTTAGCAAAACTCTAGATGGGATGCTAGAGCTTACGCACCCCAGACTCTCTTTGCTTGCCCCCTCAGCACAACGGGTACAAACCGGACCTCACCAATTCAGACCAACGGTCTTTCCACCGGCCTGGTCTTGTAAAGATAGTCTTTGTAGCCTTGTTAGACACGCTGTGACATCGTCCTAGCCGTGCCATCTTGTATGTCTAGCCTCTGTGACATCGTCCTAGCTGCACCACATTCGATCTTCAACCTATGTTTCGCGAAGGCATAGCGGAAGCTTAATAGAGTTCACTAGAGCCTACACATAGCGCTGGTGAAAGTTACTCACGATTTTTAAAAATTACAATTCAGTTGCAGTCCGCTTCTGTGGTGTAGTAGTTAGCGTGATTAGCCGCCACCAACGTAGGCCCGGGTTCGATTCTCGGCTCTGCCACCAAATTTGAAAAGTGGCACGAGGGCTGGAACGGCGTCCACTAAGCCTTGGGAGGTCAACTGAGTAGAGGTGCGTTCGATTCCCACATCACCGGGCGAGTTGCCCGTGCGGTTAGGGGCGCGCAGCTGTGAGCTTGCATCCGGGAGATAGTGGGCTCGAATCCCACTGTCGGCAGCCATGAAGATGGTTTTCCGTGGTTTCCCATTTTCACACCAGGCAAATGCTGGGGCTGTTTCTTAATTAAGGCCACGGCCGCTTCCTTCCAACTCCTAGACCTTTCCTATCCCATCGTCGCCATAAGACCTATCTGTGTCAGTGCGACGTAAATCCGCTAGCAAAAAATAAAATTCCCACCTCAGCCATCCTCGAAGTGGTTTTCTGTGGTTTCGCACTTCTCCTCAGGGAAATGCCGAGATGATACCTAACTTAAAGACGCGGCCACTTCCTTCCCTCTTATTTGCCTGTCCCTTCCAATCTTCCCATGCCTTCACAAGGCCCCTGTTCAACATAGAAGATGAGGCTGTTGGGGAAAGGTACTAGTCCTCCTCCCCGGTTTATTCCCCGACCCAAAGTCTCACGCTCCAGGACACTGCCCTTGACACGGTAGAGGTGGGATCCTTCGCTGAGTCCGAGGAAAAAACCTACCCTGGAGGGTAAACAGATTAAGAAAGAACGAAAGACAGACAGACAGACAGACAGACAGACAGACAGACAGACAGACAGACAGACAGACAGACAGACAGACAGACAGACAGAAATAAAGTATTTCAGTTGTAAATCTCTATTTTCGTGGGAATTGAATCAAAGTTCAAATTACCGATTTTTAATTTTCATCCACTCTGTGACAGGAGACCATCGGCTTTCTAGCTCCTCGTTTAGTAATAAAATGATTATCTATATTTTAGTAATATAAATTATTGAAAGTTCACGACTAATATAGCATTGCAACAAAATAACTTTCCACAATACGTAAATTAATAGGCCTATAAATGCTACAATGAAATGCGATCGTAGTTCAGTTACAAAAAAAGATAAAAGGAACAAACGAACTTACCAAGCTTGGCAGAAGACTACCTTTCCATCCGTAGTGCAATTGGGATCCCCTGTGATCCACCGCTTCAGACAGTACGACTTCGACAATTTTTCTTTGCAATTATATATTTTACGCCACGCCGACACAGATAGGTTTTATGGGGACGATAGGATGGGAAAGGCCTAGGAGTGGGAAGGAAGCGACCATGGCCTTAATTAAGGTACAGCCCCAGCAATTGCCTGGTGTGAAAATGGGAAACCACGGAAAACCATCTTCAGGGCTGCCGACAGTGGGACTCGAACCCACTATCTCCCGGATGCAAGCTCACAGCTGCACACCCCAAAGCGCACATCCAACTCGCCCGATGATTTTTCTTCGGGCATTGCCACAGACACCCGTCTTCTTCAAAATAAACCACAACACGTTCTGAAGGTAAAGCGTACGCGTACAACAATTCACATCGAGAAGGAGGTATAAGGGTTCGACGTTGATTGGTTCTCGCATATGTCTTAGAATTTTGGAGGGTTTGAAGGCTTCAAGGTCAAATTGTTCCTTGTTTCTCCTGACGGAAATTTCCCAAGAACTATTTCTGGTGACTTCCAAGAATTCCCATTTTTGTTCGTGGGGTAAACAAATCTTGAGAAATGAGAAGATAATACTGTCGAGCACATCAGTTACAATATAATTCACTGGAAGAAAACCGGCTTCCTTAAGAGAGATTAAAAAGGCATCAAATAGGCAATTATACTCCAAATAGGCACAAACCCCTGAAATAGACATTTATAGGCACAATAAAACCAGCTATATCTAGCTTAAAGGAACCTGAAACGGATTTATATCTCAAAAGCCTACATTTCTGAACACAGGAATAAAATAGGCAAATAGGCAAATTCCCGTCTCTACTCATGATCTCCAGAATTCAAGCTTACTGCCGCACAATCTGTATTGCATAGCCAACTTGCTTGGTGAAAGAATTCTATCTTACAACAGATAAATTATTACTGTACATAGTGATACGTTTATATAAGCTAATACGGCCTGTTACTAAGCCATATTAAATGTTTTATAATTGTCTATGTTCTATTTTGTAAACGTATATTATAATCATATAATCACAAACTAGTCTGTCACAATTACAAGCCATGGCTCATGAGGCCTTACATAAAAGTACAACTAAAAATATTCAAACATTCTAATAGAAGCAGCAGCAGCACTGAATATTCCTTGTAAAATTAATTCTTGGGGAAGTACTGGGCTTATGCTTCGTCTATACGACACTTACTGCAGGAAGTAAAGCCCAAAGTGTCCCACAACACTCTACAATACATTAGTGCATTATACTGTATATTGCTCGTTTAGAATTTAATTTATTCATCCACTTTCAGGGCTTACAAACCATGCTTGTTGAACACTGCCAGGCAGACAAAAGAATTTCACACTTGTACCAACTGCTGTATCCATATTAAAGTTTCGCTGGCATTCTGGAAAGATTACAACTGTGAAAAACAAGGATATGTGGGAGAAAATAAAAATAAAAAAATCAATAGAGCTTACGGTAAAATATTAAAAGAAAGTACAATGTGCTTGAATGGATTCAAATATCATTTAAATGAGGTTAATTGTAGTGTTAATACTTCTATTACTCAACAAAGGAGTTAGAAAAATTAAGCAGAACATCAGATGAAGTCAGATATTATGCAATTCAACTCACACCAGTCCACATATAATGGCATTTTGGGGATGAAGTTATAGGTGACTTTGTAAGGGGAAGGACATATGAATGAAAAAATGTTTCAAGGTATCAAAAACGTTTCAGAGAGAAATTACTCAAAACCATAACAAGTTAACTAGCCTGCCTGTTGTCTTCAAATCCAAGAAGCAGATATCAAAAGAACCAACTCAATATGGCTATACAGTAAAAAAAAAAAAGGTTACATGCTGTCACCATTCAAAATAATCTAGTTTCTTTTAAAAATGGCAGTGAATAATTGCAGTGTCTGGCAAAAGATATTTGGTACTGATTGGTGAAGGTATACATAATTATTCTGACAGAATATAGCTTGCAAAATGTTGATGATAATGACTGTGATTGATACAGTCTTAAGGCAAAATTATTTTGCATTATATCTTTAATGTGCTGGAAGCCAATGACAGAGTTGATTCATTTTAACATTAAGAAAGACTACCAGCTTTAACCAGGATTGAACCTGGTATCTTGGGTGCAGAAGACCAATGATTAAGCAACTGTGTCCCAAAAGTTGGCCTCAATAAATGAAATGAAGTAGTGCTTAATGTTAGAACTATAAAGCTTGTTCACACTCTATACACTTTAAGGGAACTTTTATATCTCACTGAGAAGCTCATTTGATCCACTGGTTACTAAAATGCATTAACATCAAATTTCATCACCAGTATAAGGAAAGGAAAAATAATTCCTGAATTGGATTTTCATGTTGATCTTACAGAAGAACAAAAATTCAATATCAACTCATTTACATTATTTTCTGACTATTTCTCCACAACTGCAAGTCAGATAATTGAGATTTCAAGTCAAATAGCTCTAAAAATGGAATAAAAAAGAAGAAAATGATACAAATTACTAGTGAAATAACCAACACGCATTTAATTTTCATAATTTATGAATATCATAACGAACAGCACAAATATGGAGTGCAAACTGCCAAATCCAGACCAGCTAACACTTGCACACAAAAATAAGAAATGAAGTCCTTCCTCAGTTGAGAATACAATAAAGTATTCTATATATCCTGACCTCGTTCACAAAGGATAACACCAAGATTTCTTCGACCTATTTCATTGTACTACTAGAAATTTGCTCATCCATGCAACCAGTTAGGCTAACTTAAAATGAGTGCCAAAAACTGCTGTAATATGAAAACAAAAAATATTAAAAATCAAGTCCTCTTTCTAAGGGAGGGTTCAATTGATTTGATAAAATGATCTATTGTGCTGAATATAAAGAAGCAATACAGGAACAGAAAACTTAACTACAGCATGCACTGTGGAAGTAAGGCAGCACGCAAGCACGCACTTACTGGCGAATGGTATGATATCTGGAGACCCGGTCAGCACTGCGCAATGTCATGCCCAGGCTGGATGATGGAGAGGGACTGGAAGTGGTGGGCGTCGCTTTCACTGCAGCGCGAGTGACAGGTCTCGTGGGATGGGTTAGGGTTACCTTGCTGATGTTTAGCGAACGATTTGATCCATACATTGAGTTCAGGAGCCAAGTATTTCTAGGAAAGAAAGAAAGAAAGGGAAGAAAATTAAATGTCTATAAACGTTTCACAAGCGGCATCTAGAAAATAGCACCACCAATGGTGCCTAGATGTTTCAACGGACCAACGAAAAGATCCACAATGCAGCTGCCAGTTGCAGAATAGATTGCCTATAGTTTAATTTCAATGAAGGTGTGCAGGTTGTTCAAATCCATAAGATATAAAGATTCTAGATGGGATATAAAAATTAGTACATACTCCAAAACGACAGGAAATAAAATGCACAAAGGATATGAAATAGGTTTAGTAAATTTTCAGAGAACTTAAATACAGAGAGCCTTATATTTTAGTTTTAAGAAAGGGAAAGGTATTGGTACTTTTTAACAAAAACATACAACTAACAACACTAAACTTTCGAGGTTCAAACTACATTGAGTCAATCCTGAATACTACGCAGAATAGTCATAAAACTGAGAAAACTTCACACTAGTTTACCAAAATAATAGGAAAATATCCTGTTGGTCTTGCATTTCAAGGAAATTTCACTATAGTGTTCGATCATTCTTTAAAGATATATCTTTGGCATAAAGCTAGATGAACATTGCTGCATGCCTTCCTTACTTTACATAAACTCAACCGTCTTTAATGCTCTGTGCATCTGTCATTAGCAGACAACTCTTAATTCTTCAATAACATAGAAATTATGGACAAAGGTGAAAGCTGTTAGAAATTTCAAACATCATAATTTAAAACCAAAAGTGGAGCTAGAAATAGCAGTCATTTCAAAGAGATCAACTTTCACTAACAAATGAATCCTCCAAAAGGCACATCAGTTACAATATATTCAACTTACACTAAAAATTCAAATAAGGAATTAGGTCTGTACATGCCACAGTACTACTATTCCCCAACTACAGCAGATAGTGGCCAACTATACTATTCCTTAAAAAAAAAAAAAAAAAAATCCATGCTGCTGCTGCTATACTTATTCATGGCAAAAAGCAAGAAAACTGAATATGAACAGACTTAACTACCCCAGAGAACATGCAGTGGCATAGGTTGTTACAGCTATCAGCAATCACTCTATAAGTTTCTCTGTAGTGTCACTAAAATTCTTCATTTGCACCTAGCATTAAGACCTTAGCTCTTTATACATCTGTTACCAAGAAATCATTAGACAACACGTCTATCATTCTCTGGTCTTACACTGCTTTTCTGATCCCCTTCAGCCAATTTCAAATGCATTGTGTGTGTGTGTGTGTGTGTGTGTGCAAAAAACAATGAATCAAAGGATTATTTGATTAGATCACACTCCATACAAATAATATATGTTAATCGTAGAATAAAAATGAACTTATACATTCTTGGGATGTAACTACAGAAAAATTTGTTAAGCAACTGTCCAATGCTGGTGAATTCCCTAAGGCTTTCAATATGGTAGATCATGGGAGACTACTGACAAAAATTAGTGCAACCAGACTAGACAATACAGTGACTGAATGTGTGGCAATATTTCTAGAAAAGAGAACTCCGAGAATTGGAGTGGGTGAAGCATTATCTAATCTTGTAATCATTAAGAGGGGAATTCCTCGAGGCAATATTATTGGACCTTCATGTTTTCTTAAATGTATATAAATTATATGAGTAAAGAAATGGAATCAGATAAAAGGCTTCTTGTGGATGAAGTTATACTGTATATATTACTAAATAAGTTACAAGATTGTGAGTGACTGCAAAAACACCTTGATAATGTTGTGAGATGGACAGAAGGCAGGGGGTGAAAAGTCAGGTTGTGTTTTTCAAAATGAGGAAAAGTCTTCTCAGTTTTAATTACTGCACTGATGGGGTGAAAGTTCCTCATGGGGACCATTCTCAGTACCTAGGTGTTAATATAAGGTAAGATCTTCATTGTAGTAATCACATAAATGTGACTGTAAATAAAGGGCAGAGATCTCTTCATATGGTTATGAGTGTATTTAGGGGTTGTAGTAAGGATGTAAAGGATCACAACTAGAGTATTTTCCCATGTAAGAGACCCTCACCAGGATTATGGGATGATTCAAGAAATGGAAAAATCTGAAGAAAAGCAGTTTGATTTTTTTTGGGTGTAGTTTCTGACAAAAGAGTAGCATTACAAAATTGTTGTAATCCTTGGGATGGGAAGAATTGGGAATAATGAGATGAGCTGCTCGAATGAATGGGTACGTTCTGAGCTGTCAGTGGAGAGATGGCATGGAATGATATTAGCAGATGAGTAAGTTTGAATGGAGTTCCTAAAAGTAGAAAAGATCACAATATGAAGATAAAGTTGGAATTCAATATGACAAACTGGGGCAGATTTCATTTCCAGGAAGAGTTAGGGACTGGAATAATTACCATGGGAGGTGTTTGATAAATTTCAAAATTTTTAAAAATTATTTAAGAAAATACTAGGCAATTAACTGATAGGGAATCAGACACCTGGGCAACTGCCGTAAATGCAGACCAGTGGTGACTGATAGGTGATTTCCCAAAGACTATGGGATGTTCTTTTACAATGTCTACGAAACATGTTTGCGATTCAATCTTACATTGTTCTTCTGTACTGCTCATCGTAATGTTTGAAATTTTAATGGCAATCTTATCATACACTTTCTTTATGTTACTTCCAAACTGTACTAGTGATTCGTCTATACATCTGTGCCAAGCTGCGAGGTAGTGATAAAACGGAATAAATTCCTACTGCGTAGGTGAGAAAACTCTCTGTACATGTGAGCACATTTTATTGAGACAAAAACGAGACACTGCTCTTTCAAAAGAGTAGACTTTTTTTTTTTACTCTGGGAGTTTTCTCCTGATATTTTGCACAGTTTTATTGATATCACCCTATGACAAAGAAGTATTTAATTGGAAACATACCACAAAGCATGGAGGTCAACAACAGGAAAAAGTGGAGAGAGGTGGGGAGGATCATGAGCAATAGATTGAGAGAAGGGAGCTAAAGGAAACAAGTCAAGTTGAATGAGGTTCTCTGCAGAGCAAATAAATTATTTCAAAACTGTATTTAAAATAATATGTTATATTGCATATTTCCACACACAGTTTGTGATTTGACAGTTGTAACAAATAAGGGCTCTAGTGATTACTATGAAAATATCTTCAATTACTGCAACAGGTTTCTGTGTCATCTGATAGTTATTTTATAAATATGCCATACCAACTTAATGAATTACAATTATGTTCAAACACAATCTGACTCATTTAAATATATTATTATACAAATCATCTTTCCCTGTATTGTTGAACACTGGAATATTTGTAATGTGGTAACTGCTCTATACTGAGCATTTTAGCCATATTTTGAGACTTTATAATTTCAACACTTTTTGAGATAAATGTACTATCCTTGTTGTATCTGAAACTATAATTATCCGTCTCAGCACTGAACTCATTTACTTCTCTGATTTTTTACAATGAAATGTGAAAGAGGCCCAATATATCACATTTTGGAGCTTTTAAAAAATATTTTAATGATTTAAAATCATGCTTGTAATTGGTAAATGCAATCTATTTTTTATTGCACCATCGCTGAGAGAGTCAAGACACTGTGATGCCATCGTAGGGATGAGCAGAAAGACAAGGTATGAAGAACACATCCTTGCTATTTTTCAAAACAAACATTTGTATTCCATCCAGCAAGGGTCAGTACTACCATTTAGCAGCAGTACGCAGAACTGTAATGCTGTCATTCATGTTTACCAGTAAAGACATGGACATATTTCCAGCATGAGATGATTTGTAGTCAAGAAAATCAAGCCCGAGCACTACTCGGACACTGTATATGGCAATAAATGAGGGAGCCCAAGCAATGTTCAGGCCCAGTGTTCAATGTGTTAAGAAACTATATAAAATTGTGACCAGAAGCAAACTGCTACCACTAAGGACTGCTTCACAACTATTTTTCTATCAGTTAGGTACATAATTTTCCTTAAAGAATATTCCATCCTCAATGCATTATATCAATTCAAATGAAGCAATAGCTCTTTTACTTCTCATTCTTCCATTCTTCTTATATCTCATACCTTTATGATTTAACCCAAAAGCAGAAGAAAAGGAAGAAATCTTCCTAAAGATCAACATAGTTGTAAACAAAATTCAATTTTCTTTCAGAATTACATCATAAATAATTCTACAAGAGACAGAAAGAAGATTTACAGCTTCTTCTGCCAAGAACATTACCACAAATTCCACAGGGCATGTGAAGTTCTGTATGTACTTTAGCATACTGCACAACATCAGACACGAGTAATTCCAGGACTGTTACGTAAAAACCTGAACAAATGGTACCATATTTCCATTTTTAAATCTGATCTGACATCATAGGGACCATCTAGGAATGAAAATTCAGTGAGAGAAAAGTAATCCTTAAACCTGCTGCATGCCTAGCTAAGGCAAAAATTAAATTTATATTTTATGCCCAAAAAATGGAATAAACTGGCTCATATGGCAAATAACTTTTTAACTCTTGTACGCTAGAAATATAAAAAAAAAATAAGGAATTCACTGCAATCAGATGTAACAGCTTAAAAGCTTGGTAAAATCTCAGGTTGGTAGGAGAGAGCTTTAATTCACGATTGTTACTCTAGAGTATAATTTCATTTACAGTCGAATGTATATATTACAAGCACTGCATTCCGCAACTATTCTTCTAAATATCCACGAAGAATGAAATCTTCAGAGACCACCTCTTACCACAGCTTTTGACTAAAAACATCAGGAACCAGGCAATGAATTTTCCCACACATGCTGAAGAAAGAAGACAACTGGCAAAGGGTCCTGGTGTATCAAATTACTGTAATACGAAGAGAGGAGTAGTCAATAGGTTCTCAGGAACCACTGGAAGCGTTTTTCCTCGACACTTGTAGCTTTTCCCTCCACAACGATACAGCTCTGCAGGGTGTGTTTGTTGACGGTGCGGGGCAGCCTGTAATTCAGGCTGCTGACCCCGATTAACCGCTGTAGGCAAGGGAGATTTCAGACCCTTCCTGGAATCAGAAAATTTCCGAGAATTTCTAAAGGAATGTTATCCAAATTTATAGTGGAAACTTGACTTTTCAGTGAAGAAGAAGAAGAAGAGAAGAATTGAGACTGAAGAGGTTGTACTTTGAGTTTAATGTTAATAGATTTAAAGGATACTTTGGTTTCACAGAAGTGTACTTTACTTCTAATGACTATGATGCAGACACTCAAAATGAGTAGTAGCTTTCTACGTGGAAGCTAGAAGAACCATTACAATGAGGAAAAATGTTGTTCTTTTGGAGGACAAAGGCTTATAAGAATGAGAAGTAAAGAAAAGATGCTGAATGTAGATACAAATACACAAGAAACTAGCTTCAGTGGTCAGATTTTGAGTCATCCACCGATTGTTTTAAATCTCAATAAGAGGAAAACTGTTCTAAACTGAGGAAAACTGTTCTAAACTGACACAGTTATTTTCCAACATGACAAACAGGTAGACTTATAACATAACCCTTCCTAGTTAGAGCCTAATATGTTGTTAGACATATTCCTCAGGTTTTGTCATGGGAAAGGGGCAAATTGTGCTCTAGACTGTAGTACATCATCACCCGTGTGTATTAGGTGTGTCGTAAGGTGTCTGACAATCAGTGTCGATGCGTTGGATATACTATAGTTTGGTACAGTTGTCAGAATAATAATAATAATAATAATAATAATAATAATAATAATAATAATAATAATAATAATAATAATAATAATCCCGTGGGGGTTTTGCCTGTTCCCCTATCGGGCGCGTCCCAGGTGGCGGATCGGGGGGCTCGCCGGACTTGTCCGGAGGGCTTGAGGGAAATAAAATACCTCTCGCGGATCAAGAACAGGCACAGCCAGAAAACATCTTGAGACAACCTCTGAGGCTCAATACCTTAGTTGTAACTATGAGATTGACAAAGATCAATCTCCCCATTATCTTCAACTTACTAGCATGATGGCAACGTCAGTTAATGATACTACTACCCCAGGCCCTAGTATTCATACTAGGTTTTCTCGGTCATCGGATTCTGGGGGACCGAGAACATCATGCGGGAATGTATCGGAGCTTCCCAAATATCTTCGCCGAAAGGAAAAACATTTTATTGGCACTTTAAACATCAACACGCTTCGCAAAATTGGAAAGTTGAAGCACTTAACAGACACATTAGACCAACTCAACATCCAAATTCTGGCACTCCAAGAAACTAGGTACAGTGACGAAAATCATTTTGAATCAGGAAACTATAGAATTTATAAAGGTAAACCAGCTACCCTCCTCCCTAACAAAATATTACAATTTGGCACTGGTTTTGCAGTGAGAAAAAATATCACAAATTCGGTATTATACTTTACATCTCCTTCTGAAAGAATTTCGCTAATGACAATCAAATCAGGAAACAAAGCTTATACACTAATCAATGCACATGCACCAACAAACAATTACAATCAAAAAGACCCACAGAAGGTAGATGACTTCTGGGAATTACTAGAAGAAACTACAGCCAAAGTTCCAAAACATCATGTCAAAATTCTGCTGGGGGACTTCAACGCACAAATTGGCAAAGAGAAGAAATTTAGGACCATCGTAGGACTTTACCCTGCTCACAAAAGAACCAATAAAAATGGAGAACGTTTAATTGGCTTCTGCGAGAATTTCGATCTAAAATTGATGTCAACCCATTTCCTGGCACTTCCACAAAAGAAAATGACATGGAGATCCCCGAACATGCATTTAGGAGAATTTCAACTAGACCATGTGGCTATTTCCAAGAAAAACCAAAAAGAAATTATGAACGTTAAAGTCAAAAAGGGAATTATTGACTCCGACCACCACCTATCTCTTGTTAAAGTAAAGTTTCAACCCAACAGGAAGAAAACCAAAACAATCAGAAACCCAAGAATCGACCCTGAATTTCTGAGACAGAACTCAGACAATTTCCTTGCGAATATCTCCAACGATGCTCCTTCAAACTGGCTAGAACTCAAGGACACACTCTTGAAAGCTTCACAAAACATCAGCAATCCCCCAAGGAAACGCAAACACAGGTGGTGGAATGACACCTGTGACAAGGCCATAGAAGTCAGAATTAGGTCCTGGCTAAACTGGAGTTCCCATAAAACTGATCAAAATCGTGATGAATTCTTCAAAACACAGAAACAAACCTCAAAAATCATCAGATCTGAAAAACGAAAATATGATCAAAACAGACTAGTAGAAATAGAAGAAGATTTCAAGAAAAACAATACACGGAACTTCTACAGAACATTCAGAGAAGAATTATCCAATTACCAGGAACCTAGTCTCTGTTTCAAACGTACAGATGGGACTTTGGAAACAAGTAATAAGGGAAATTGTGAACTCCTAGCAAACCATTTCATGGACCTTTTAAACTGTGAATCTCCAAAGGAACAATTCACCTATGAAAAACCAACACCTAATCCAGATTCAGAACCCCCCACATTACAAGAAGTCAAACAAATAATCAGAGATTTAAAAGACAACAAAGCACCAGGAGAAGATGGAATAATCGCTGAAATGTTGAAAATTGGTGGTGACAAACTGGCCCAGAGTATTCAAAAAATCTTACAGGACATTTGGTTTTCTGAAGAAATTCCGGAGGATTGGAAATGTGCATTGATTCACCCGCTTCACAAGAAAGGAGACAAATCAGATATTAATAACTACAGAGGAATTTCTCTCCTCTCACTCGTATATAAAATCTTCTCTAAAGCTCTACTTAATAGATTAGAGAAACAAACAGACCACCTGATCGGAGATTATCAGGCTGGATTCCGAAAAGGGAGATCCTGCGCAGAACAAATCCTAAACCTAAAAACCATACTACAGATTCGCAAAACCAAACAAACAGTAATCACCTTTGTTGACTTCAAAAAAGCATATGATTCCATAGATCGGCAGACCCTGTTCAACATACTAGAGGAATTTCAAGTCGACAGGAAAACGAGGGAATTGATTAAACAAACTCTGACCAACACAACATCAAAAGTTAAGTTCTTGGGAGAAATTTCTGAACCGTTCGAAATCAGAACTGGCGTCCGACAGGGAGATGGACTATCCCAACTACTATTCAATTTAGTTTTGGAAAAAGTGATTCGTGAATGGAGAAAAGAAACTAAAGGTATAAACATTGGCAGACTTCTTAAAGACAAAATTCACCTTGACTGCTTAGCTTTCGCAGATGACCTTGCGATCCTTTCGAACAACAGACAAGAAGCAATCCAATCCATAGAAAAATTGAATGAAATAGCCGCAAAAACCGGACTTCAAATTTCATTTGAAAAGACGCAGTTTATGGAAGGAACTAAATCAAGATTCGACAATCAACCATTAATCACCAATTGTGGAATAATTTCCCAAGTAGACAAATTCAAGTATCTAGGTGAAATGATTCAGCCAGCAGGGTTAAATCAGGAAGCTAACAAAGAAAGAACTGCTAAACTGCAAAGGGCTTACAAAATCACATGGAACAGATACAACAAAAGATGTATATCAAAAAATGCAAAATTACGACACTACAATACAGTCATCAAACCAGAGGCACTTTATGCATCTGAAACACTGATCATTGGCGGCAGGTCACAAATGAAAAGCATTGAGAAACAAGAGAGGAAAATTCTCAGAAAAATCCTAGGACCAAAGTTCAAAAATGGAATTTGGATGAAAAAGAAACCACACGAAATTTTTCAATTCACAGAAAAAAATCACAGATACCATCAGAAAGAGACGACTAAAATTCTACGGACACCTACACAGAATGGATAACAACAGGCTGACAAAGAAAATTCTAAATCTAGCTCTAACCCTGAAAATCCGCAACAATTGGTTAGCAGAAATTCATGAAGATCTACAAGAAATGGGTATTGAAGACGAAACCATTCAAGATAGAATGAAATTTAGAAGCTTAGTAAACAAACATAAATTTGCAGAGAAACCAACAAGAAAAAATACAGGCTGGACAGAAACACGCAGAAAGGAACACAGTGAAAAAATGAAGAGATATTGGGAAGAAAAGAAGAAGAAACATTGTGCAAAATAAGTTCAAACGCGCTCCACAGCTGGGCACAACGAATCAAAAAAAAATAATAATAATAATAATAATAATGTTATTGGCTTAACATTCCACTAACTACTTTTACGGTTTTCAGAGACGCCGAGGTGCCGGAATTTAGTCCCGCAGGAGTTCTTTTACATGCCAGTAAATCTACCGACACGAGGCTGACGTATTTGAGCACCTTCAAATACCACCGGACTGAGCCAGGATCCAACCTGCCAAGTTGGGGTCAGAAGACCAGTGCCTCAACCGTCTGAGCCACTCAGCCCGGCACAGTTGTCAGAACAGCTGCAGTCAGGTTTGGTAGAGTTTCTCTTCTGAGGACGCAGAGAATAGTCTTTGCAAAACATACAGATTCCCTGAATTTTGGCTGTTTCACAAGAAAAAAAAAAAAAAATATATATATATATATAGCATGTCTATTAATCTGGCCATTAAAGCATCAGTCTAAACATGATAAGTTGCTGTTACTTCAATTTAAAGCCTTAAAACCTGCTTGATGCATTGCACTCTGTGGAAATTTCACTGTGTTAAAGATCATTTGCGCCAGACCAAAACACTTTCACTTCATTAAAATGACCGCAAATGGAATATCTTCCCATTTGAAACCGACTACAATCACATGTGCAGCATTGTGTCTACATTAATGTTTTTAATAGTATACTAATTAGAAGTTGTACTCATTATTCACAGGTTAGCTTTTGTATAACTGCAGCGGTAATGTCATCTACGTGAGTGTCAGCAGTAGACTACAATTCAAATAACAGTCAGTCAGTGTAATATTGCTAATAGCTTTAGTGGCGAAAGACCTAGCAGATAATCACCCTACAGTATCTGATAACCCCCCCCGGTATAACACAATTTTCCTGGTGAGTATGGAATATTAAAATTATAAAATTCTTTTATTTATAACCACCTATTCAATACATTACAATATACTCACTGAATTATAATATAATCATGAAGTGTCTAATAGTGGGACATGTTCCGATCGACATAGTGAACATCATTAGCCATTAATGCAACGAAAATTAGGTCAGGGCCCTGAGCTTAAAATATACAAAATGTTATCATCATATTAAAAATTAACCATGTCGTAATAAAAAGTGATAATCAACAATCAATGAACTATAATATTTTTGTGTTTTCCGCCATGAGCACCCATATGGAAGAAACTGGTCACGGTTCATGACAATTGAAAAAGACCTTCAAATCCTTAAATACGTTAATAAAAGTAAAGAGATGGCAGAGTTCGAGAACATTTACACATCCTTAGACCAGCATTTTAATGGAAACCAAAATTTAAATGATACTTCAGAAACTAAAAGCCCAATAATCGAGAAAATTCCAGAACTACTCTCTCTTTTCAATATAATAAAAATTAGTTTTATGAGTATCTTTAATTATAAAACTGCTAATAACATTCCTCCTATAACAGCTACTGTTTCACCACCCCTTCACTATACATCCCGTCCACATTCGTCAGACCCGCCCAAGGAATCGGCTGCCCCTCCTTCTCACATGACTCGCTCTCCGCCTTTACGTATACATACGTACAACACTAGAAGCACTAATAGAGCTACCCGCCAGTCTGCATCGCGCAGCCAACGCTAGCGGACATCTCATACCAGTCCCAGGGAGTAAGCTTCCGTTTTCAATTTTTCTTTTCATCTTCTTCTTCTGGTTTCAACATAACTTCATTCCCTCTTTTCTTTCTTTTCAGATTCAAACTCTATTTTGTGCCAGGATATGCTCTCTGTCTTATAAGGATCGCTAAAACTCTCCCTACATTCAAGTTGCATCGTTACTCTTTAACGAGTTTATTATACAAACTTTTAGTCTTAATTTGCTAGAGTGTGTTTATTGACCAACTTCACTGGTATTTTTCTGACAGCAAGATTGCACCTCTCTTATGAATTTTGCTTCTGCTAGAGTTCAAGTTATACGTCAAATTTTAGTTTGTTCAAATGTTATGTTATGTTATATACGTTCTGTATATTTTAAGCTCAGGGCCCTGACCTAATTTTCGTTGCATTAATGGCTGATGATGTTCGCTATGTTGAACGAAACATGTCCCAATATTAGACACTTAATGATTATATTATAATTCAACGAGTGTATTGTAATGTACTGAATAGGTGGTTATAAATAAAATAATTTTATAATTTTAATATATCATCTTCAATACGGTTTTAATATGATATTGAGTATGGAATACCCAGGACAAAAGGACACTCAGTACAAGAAATATACAGAGAAATTACCATCAACATCCAAATATAATATACCATCACCCGTGAATACTATCCAACAGCATATAAGGCAAAGGTATAGAAATATTTTAAATACACCTAATATGATGTCAGGTATAGGACTTAAATTAATGGCAGGAACCTAGAAAGTTCTACGCGAGTAAAGAAGTGGAAACTTGGGTTTTATCCAATTCTTCAGGAACTATTACATGCAAACACAAACCTATTGATTCTATCTTTCAGGGAGTTTGCAAATATGACTGGGAAAGATCTCAATTAAAAGATGATAAAAATAAAGTAAAATAACCTTTTCGTTTTTTTGGCTATAGTTACTACCGATAACACAAGGAGGTGTCCTGCAATACAATATTATGGTTACTTATATATACACTGCCGAAAAAAAAATTGCAACATCCTCAAGGACTGTGTTCAAAGGCACCATACTGAGGGGTTGTTGTGTTAGATATTCATTTGTTGCGGACATCGGCGATCAGACGGTGCTCAGGAGGCCTGTCCGTGTGCACTCTGTTTTGACTCTGCAGGCAGTAACTATGCACAGGTTAGAGGTGAACAGTGTTTGCAACATTAAAGCTATGGTACAACCATGCCTTGCCGATGAGTGCGTGCTGCTGTTGAACAACTGCAGCCATTTAAACGCAGTTGCAATATGGGCCTGTGGGAAGCTGGATGGACATATCAACGGATTGCTGCACATGTTGGGCACAATGCATTGGTGGTGTGTTGCTGCTTTCAGCAGTGGTCTGTGAAACAGTCCCACACCCGTAAACCAGGCTCTGGACGCCGCGTAGTAGACAAACGTCAAGACTGACGCATAGTGCAAGCAGCTGTGGCCAACCAAACATTGTGCAGGAACGAAATCTGGTCATATGTTGCACCTGTTGTGTCACCAAGGACCACTGGGAACTATCTGTTAGGAGGAGGATTACGATTATGTGTGCCTCTGGCCAGGCTACCACCGACACCAAGATACGGCTACGTGAAAGTGTCGACTGGAGAGGGGAATGGTGTTCTGTAATCTTCAGTAATGAGAGTAGGTTCTGTCCGTATGCAAGTGATGGACGTAAATGTGTACGGCGGAGACCTGGTGAGCGGCGTATTCTAGAGTACATTCGCCCATGACACCAGATTCTCCACCCCCCAGGCTTCATGGTGTGGGGGGCCATCAGTTACACAACTCGTAGTCACAGTTGGTGTTTCTGCAGGGTAACGTAAACAGTGCCCGCTACATTGCACAGGTTGTTGTCCCTATGCCACTGCTATTTCTTCAACAGGAAGCTGATGTGCATTTTTTTAGCAGGATAATGAATCTCCACATAAAGCTGCTGCAATGCAACGTGCTTTACGTAGTGTCAACAACTGCCCTGGCCAGCAAAATCTCCAGATCTGTCGTTAATGAACACATATGGGGACATAATGAAGTGGGAACTTACACGTTCTCCAAAGCCTGCAAGAACCATTGCCGAATTGCATCAAAAGGTGCAAGATGCTTGGGACAATCTATTGCAGGATGCCATTCGGTACCTTTATGATCGTTTGCACGCGCAAATACACACCTGCATTGATGCTAAGGGGGGTACACTGTGTATTGATGCGACGATTTCGGCACCATTTACTGTGACACGCGTGTTTCACTTGGTCTGAATTTGATACTTTTATACTCCTGAAATGTTGAACTACCTGTCCCATCGCTTGTAAATGAAATGACCTTGTCCTTGAGGATATTGCACTTTCTTTTTTCCGGTGGTGTATAAATGATATGAATAAAGAACTGGAATCAGATATTAGGCTATTTGCAGAAGATGTTATACTGCATAGAGCAGTAAATAAGTTACAGGATTGAGAGTGATTGCAAAAAGACCTCAAGAAGATTGCGAGATGGACATCAGTCAATGGTATGATGGTAAATGGGATGATTAGTCAGATCATAAGTTACATTTTTAAAAAAAGAGAGGAATTTTAATTTTCTTTTCTACAAGTTGCTTTACGTTGCACCGATGATAATGGTTGAGGAAAGGGCTAGTAGTTGGAAGGAAGCGGCCGTGGCCTTAATTAATGTACAGCCCTAGCATCAGCCTGGTATGAAAAAGGGAAACCACGCAAAACCATCTTTAGAATTTTAATTACTGTGTTGCTGAGGTGATAGTACCTCATGGGAATCACTAAATACTTAGTGTTAATGTAACGAAAGATCATCATTGGTGTAATCACATTACAGAGGTTGTAAATAAAGGTAACAGATATCTTCATATGGTTATGATTAAGGTTCCGATGTTAAGGAAAAGTCATATTTCTTTCCCGAGTTAATTTCACCCGAAATCTGAAGGAAAAAAAACTGTGAATGATGGGTTCCTCGCCCTGTTTAAAGCAATTTTATGTTGCATATAAATGCATATTATGGCCATTTTTATTGCTTTGGTCATATTTTGCACATTTTAGTGATATATCATATTTGGTTATATTTTGAGCATTTTTGTTTAAACTGAGGCATTGTTTTTAACAAGGTACATTTTATATGCATACAGTTTCAAACAGAGGATTTCAAAGTACTGTAGTAGATGTATTCTTCCTTCTTTTCCCAAAACAAACAGATAGATAGCAGGTTTAGAACACATGATTCCAAACAAACAGACACACTGTATGAACTTACGCTGACAGACACAAATAAGCATGGTAATATTTTCCTTTTTTTTTTTTTTTTTTTTTTTTTTAGGAAAACAGAGTGAGACTTCGCATCAGGACTATGACACTGAATGAATGAAGTTTTAACGTACCTACTGTAGCTCTGTCAGTTTGCATGATTAAATTATCTGCTGTATTATCGCTAATCAATTTTTTGGCACGTTTAATGCCAATATACTTAAATACTTGCTACCTATCCCTAAACTGCTTAAATCATATTTTAGCTTTCTTTAGGTCATAGGACAATCTAAAGACATCCACCTCCCCCCAATATCAACTTGACTGTGCAGCCTGTCTTAATGAAGAAAAGCCGAGATGCATCAAATTACCACGGAACTTACAGGCGGAAAAGGTGAGGTGAATACAATTAATAACAAAAACCTGCAACACACCTACTCTTCCCGGATGTCTTAATTCAAACATAAGCTGTTGGCCAAAACCGTTGATAGCTTGGGTGTGAGGCTAACATGCTGGCATGGAATCTATTCTCTTGCTCTGATATTAATTATTTACATTTCCATATTTCAGACTGGAGGTTGCATGATAAAATGAAATTGATATCTCTGAAAGTATAGGTGAAAATTACATACTGTAAATGACATTTTAATTTAAATTAGTTACCTGAGGTGATTAAACATGTATTTTGATAAGGATTAACTGATTAATTTAAAAAGCTGTTTTTAAATTTGATATTTTTACTGCAAACTGTAGTATAAAAACTGTTAAAGTGCACTATGTTTTAAAGATAAATTATATGTTGTCATGGACATTTTTGTAGAACTTATGCTGAACAATTCTTGCACTGATATTATAGACATACCTTTAATGGTTTAGCCAGCGTAAGCTAAAAAGGCGCGTGAACAGTCATTTTTCCTTCGACTTGCTGCATTAAAATGGTTACTGCTTGGCTTCGTTTCAGTCATGGATGAAAGTTTCTACACATAAATCCTTTTTTCGAGAAATGCTTTATAGAATGGTGAAAGTCACATCAAAACCCATCCAGTGGTTCTCAAGATTAGCTGTCAGAGATGGACAGACAGACAGGATCGAGGACTTGATTTTATACTAAGTAGAGATTATTACATTCACCCTTGTTCTAAGTATTTAGTGGAATACTACGATCACTGATAAGAAAAACTCAGAATAATACATTCCTCCCGAATACGGAATTCTCTCCTATATCACCAGCCCCACAAATCACGGGACAGGCCTGGAAGCAAGTTGTTTCTGTATCATGCATGCCTTCACAAAATATTTCCCTGCCAGTTGTAGCTCCTAATCAGTCCCAGCAGCTGTAAGACTATAATTGTTTATAACAATTTATTTCTGATGCATTTTCACATCAAAAAATTAAGTTAAAACAAGTAATGATGGCCCAATGCAAGTTAAGATACATTTTAACCTGATGAGAGATTGAAGATCAGGTCACTGAGGCTCACTTAATTTACAGCATTATCTGTAGGCCATGACCTGTTGAGGCTTAACAAGGAATCAAGAAATGGAAATTGCTACCGACATCATCGGCAGTGCTGTATGCAGGAATATTTGAAGCTGAGCCTCCACTCATTCACTCACTCTTTTCCATTTGGAAAGTAGGACCAGCTAAGTTTCAACGTACACTAACTATTGTACAGATATATTAGCCTATGTGCAAAATGCAACTTCGTGAAACAATATACACTTATGCTATGAAAGGTCAGTGTTTTGTTAGGAAAAACAAGTGATAAAAGTAACTCGCCTGGCAATCTGCATGACAAGAAATGATCTGTCATTACAAGTGATACATGCAATTAGAGTTATTCACAACAAAGAGGTCTGATTACTAACCAGACACATTTTGCAAGCTTGACAGCAAGATGCAAGTTACTTTCCTTCAAAACTGGAATTGGAATAACGAAAATGAAACTTTTGTACCCATCCTTTATTCAATACAGTATCATCAGTGCATGCAGAAGCTTCAAATCAGGACCCTGTGAAACCAGTCACATTTTTTGAAATCTCGTACCTTTCCTAAGCTAAAACACTCCACAATAGGTTCACATATAATTTTACAATTTTGTGATCATCACAACTAATTAAATTCTCTTTCAAAGCAGCATTCTATTTGCATGCTATACATTTTAGTTTTCTAGTATACAGCCTTCACATTCAATTCTATCTCATCACACGGCCCTTTCAGCCAAGATCGTATGCTTCCTCCATTCTGATGTGCAGTTCCCTTGTTCAGCTTTATTTCAACTAATAGGAGCCATTCAAGAAATAAAAATCAGAAAATCATGTGAATAAACCTTCTGACACATCCTCAAAACCTACAACAAAATTTCATGATCATTATTGTGGTTTCAAAGGGCCTGACTTCTGAGGACATCAATGAACAAAATATTCCCTGTAATACCTTAATTTGGGTACTACAAGAACAAATTCAAATAAAGGTTGAATTATAACAATAAACTGCATTTTAAGCTACCGGTATCATTTTGTAATAGTACTGGGAAACATGGTCTTGTAAATGTGTGCAGTTGTGAATATTCTGATTCACAGATTTCCAACGCATTAATGGAATTTAAATTAAGACGACCGCTGACATTAAATAACAAATACAAGGAAAAGCAGGCACTTAGTAAAATCATAATTCTAGACACTGATTATATAGTAACTAAACTACTATATTGCAAATAGTCCGTGTTTTTTTGGTTCAACACATTCTGCCGACTGATGAACTGCAATAGTTGCAAGGGTGCTATTCTACAACGATAAAGGGATAGTGGAGTTTAACTGCACAAGAATACTTCAAAATCCTCTTAATGATACATATATGAAAATGGATAAAGAATGCCATGAAGCCTATGTTTCAAAAATGGGAAATTTTATTCATACACACTGCAGGTAGGAAACCATCTGCAATCATTCATACAGTCTGCAGGGCATGTTGAAACACTGTCACTTCTCTCCGCACTTCACTCTAGCACCAATACAGCCACATCTCTCTCATGGAAACAATTGTAGAGGTGACATATATCATCCTGCAGAATAGATTTCATATATATTCCATCAGGTGGTGCAACTAACAGGATTTGTTGCAGGTGTCAAAGACAAAGCCAAACATTATCCAATCCAGTCCCACGGATACACAATAGGGGACAGGTCTGATTATAGTGCTGGCCAGGAAATTCAGGGAACACATCAATGGTGTGTGAAGAGTACCTTGTATCCCACAATGCTTTTCCAATCTATTATCCTCCTTAAAAAAGGTCACGCCTCGAAGCCACACCTGGATATGCAATCCACCAGAACAACATTCATTGTGTTGATTTTCCTGTGCTAATGTGCAAAGGAAAATGAACCTTAAATGAATTATACTGTAGGAATGCATAAATACTTCATGAACATATACACTCCTTTAGTATGGTACAATAAGGTTCACTTCATTTTATACACTGGTATAGGGAAATGAATGCAACAAACATTGTTCTGATGGACTGCATATCAGTGTGTAGCTGGAAGGCATGACCAGTCTTAAGGAGAATAATGGATAGGAAGAGCACTGTGGGATACGAGATATTACACTGTCAATATACTGGAGTGTGTGCTGAGTAGTGTAAGGTAGGCTGTACTTTCGTGGAATAGATTTTTATCCTTTGTCCAAAGAATGACAGCAGAACAAGTTCATTGGAATGTACTATACACTACTCAATGTTCTCTGCACAAAAGAGAACTAGAGTGAAGCAGATATTGCATGATAAAACTCCCCAAACCCATCATTCAGTATGTTGCTGCCATATACAGTGCAAAAGATGCTGCTTACCTGGTTGATATACACATGCACTCTATCATCATTACAAGAAACGTGGAATAAGCTCTAATTACTGAACACAATACTTTGTCATTGATCACTCAAGGCACTCCTTTCTAGAAAATGCATACAGTTCATTATGCCCAGTCATACACTTCAAAGGTCGTGGCATACACCTACCAATGACACCATCATCAATGCACTGTTCACACTTCTTGTCCAACATGTTGTGCAATTTTTGGCTATTCCTATATAGCCTTGCCCAATCTCCGCTAACTGCATGAAAAGCAGCTGTCTACGCTGCCCTCAGGTGTTAACAACATGCAGCACAACTTTGAAGCACAATCTATATATATAAAGTAACTTGTCCTGACTGACTGACTGACTGACTGACTGATTCATCATCGCCGAACCAAAACTACTGGACATAAAGAAATGAAATTTTGAGAATACATTCATATTAAGATGTAGGTGCTTGCTAAGAGAGGATTTTGGGATATTTCGTCGCTAAGGGAGTGAAAAGGGGGTTGAAATTTTAAAATGAGTGTATCTATAACTCAAAACTTTAAAAGATTACAGATATAAAAATTGGTATTTAGAATTTTATTTAAAATAAGGAAACACATACTTTTTGTTTTCAGAAAATCCCAATAGGAGGGGTGAAAACCGGTGAAAAATGGGTTGAATGCCTTTAATCAGGATACCGGTACTTATATCTCAGAAACTGAAGATATTACAGACCTGAAAATTGGTACTTTTGATCTCTTTTAAAAACACATATTTTTTTGTTTTTGGAAAATCCAATTAATGGGAGGGTGAAAAGGGGGGGTTAATTTTTAAAATGAGTGCATCTATATCTCAAAACTTTTAAAGTTTACACATGTTAAAATTGGTATTTAGAATCTTTATTAAAAATAAAGAAAAACGTATTTTTTTGTTTTTGAAAAATCGAAATAGGAGAGGTGAAAAGGGGTGAAAAAAAAGGGTTGAATGCCTTTAATGAGGATACTTATATCTCAGAAACTGAAGATATTACAGACCTCAAAATTGGCACTTTTGATCTCTTTTAAAAATAAAGAAATACATATTTTTTGTTTTTGGAAAATCCAATTAACGGGAGGGTGAAAAGGGGAGTGAATTTTTTAAATGAGTGCATCTATATCTCAAAACTTATAAAGTTTATAGATGTAAAAATTGGTATTCAGAATCTCCTTTAAAAATAAAAGAACACGTATTTTTTGTTTTCTGTAAATCCCAATAGGTGGGGTGTAAAATGGTTGAATGCCTTTAATGAGGATACATGTATCTCAGAAACTGAAGATAACACAGAAATGAAAATTTGTATATGGGATCTCCTTTAAAAATAAAGAAACTCGTATTATTTTGTTTTTGGAAAATCCAATTAATGACGGTTTAAACAGGAGAGACAAATTGGGGTGAATTTTTTGACAGACTATATCTACAGAATATCTGAGAAACGTAAAATGTTATAGACGTAAAAAGTGGGTATTTGGAATTTCCTGTAAATGTAAAGGAACATAGGTGATTTGTTTTTGGAAACTCCCCTTAAGGGGAAATAAAAAGGGGTGAAATTTTAAAATGAGAATTTCTACAGTATACCTCCAAAACTTAACATGTTACAGAAGTGAAACATGGTATTTTTTTATCTCTATTAAAAATAAAGAAACGTGTATTTTTAATTTTCGAAAATAACACTTGGGTGGAGGGGGTGGGGGGTTAAAGTGACTGAATATGGTGTTGACTTCTTTTAATTAGGCTACTGATATCCCAAAAATGAAGATGTTACAGACGTGAAATTTGATATTTGGAATATGCTTTAAAAGTTAAGAAACACGTGTTTTCGTAAAATCCAATGAAGGGGGGGGGGGGGTGAAAGAATTGAAAAATTAATGACTTAATTGTATGAGAATACATACATCTAATAAAAATAAAGTTGTTACAGACATGAAAATTGGTATTTGGATTTCCTTTAAAAACGAAGAAAAACGCGTTTTGCGGGAGGGGGGGCGGTAAACATCTTGCGGGGGGGGGGGGGTGAAAAGGAGTTGAATTCCTTTCACGACGACACATAAATAAAAAACTGAAGAAGTTCAAGTCATGATATTTGGTATTTAGAAGATCCTTTACTATTAAAGAAACAAGTAATTTTTGCCGGAAAGGTAGTGAAAGAAACTGAATTATTTTTATGGGGTTACTTATATCTCAAAACTGAAGGTAACAGACGTGAACATTTGTGTTTGGAATCTCCTTTAAACATAAAGAAACACGCCTTCTTTTAATTTTTTTTGGGGGGGGGGATATAAACTTAACGGTGGTGGGGTGTAAAAGGAGGTGAGACCAATAGATTTTACTGTTCATAATGTACTTATAAGGAGCCTCTGTTGCTCAGGCAGCAGCGCGCCGGCCTCTCATAGTTGGGTTCCGTGGTTCAAATCCCAGTCACTCCATGGGACATTCGTGCTGGACAAAACGGAAGCGGGAGAGGTTTTTCTCCGGATACTCCGGTTTTCCCTGTCATCATTCATTCCAGCAACACTGTCCAATAGTCCATTTCATTTGTCATTCATCGATCATTGCCCCAGAGGAGTGCTTCGGCAGCCGGCACAATTCCTACTGTCGCCGCTAGACGGGGCATTATTCATTCCATTCCTGACCCTGTCGAATGACTGGAAACAGACTGTAGATTTTCGATGTACTTATTCTGATCATAAACCGATCATTTTTAATCTTTCCTGGGTTCGATTTCAACAGCCATCTTTTCCTTCGGACAACGTTCTTAGATAACAGTAGATTCTCCTGGCATATAAATAAAAATTTAAACACATTTGAAATAAACGATAGGAATGAGATTGACCGTCAAATTGTTCACCTCTATAATAAGGTCAATAATGCACAGAAGTATGTCATTCGTATCGCCAGAAATCCCGCACACTTGCCTACGCGCAATAATGGTGCTGGTCACATTGTCAGCAATGACAATGGCAGAAGATGTAATTTACCGCCAAGTAGTGGTCTTGCATCTTGCTGTGGGGTCCAGAACATCTAATAATAATAATAATAATAATAATAATAATAATAATAATAATAATAATAATAATAATAATAATAATAATATTCTGGACCGTTGTCAAATTGTGCGGACCACGCCGGAAACGGGTCCTGGCCTGGTAATGACTACGAATACAGTCTGGCCGCGGGTTCAGTACCGCCAAGGCACCCAAGACGACACCACGCCGGATCTCCTTCAGGATTTGATCCATACTAAAAATGCTTATAGTAAAAGATGGCAAAGATTTAGGGACCCAACTGACCGCGTGGAATACCTGGACCTCGCCCGGGAAGTACGAAATCGATTGCTGGAAAGAAAGATTGAAAAATGGGAGGAAACTTGCCGTAATCTCTCAGAAAACGAGTCAGATCGCGAATTTCGGCAGATACTCTCAGAAAAAACAATCAGATCGCGAATTTCGGCGAATTATATATATAACAATAAGCATTCAATTATAAAACCATAGCGAAGCACGGGTATTTTGCTAGTCTATATATATATAAAATAACTTGTCCTGACTGACTGACTGACTGATTCATCATCGCCGAGCCAAAACTACTGGACATAAAGAAATGAAATTTTGGGGATATATTCATATTAAGATGTAGGTGCTCACTAAGAGAGGATTTTTTGATATTCCATCGCTAAGGGGGTGAAAAGAGGGGTGAAATTTTAAAATGAGTGTATCTGTATCTCAAAACTTTAAAAGTTTACAGATGTAAAAATTGGTATTTAGAATCATCTTTAAAAATAAGGAAACACGTATTTTTTTGTCTTCTGAAAATTCCAATAGGAGGGGTGAAAAAGGGGTTGAATGCCTTTAATCAGTATACAGGTACTTATATCTCAGAAACTGAAGATATTACAGACCAGAAAAAAAAAAGGTATTTGTGATCTCGTGTATAAATAAAGAAACATGTACTTTTTGTTTTTGGAAAATCCAAATAGTGGAGGTTTGAAAGAGGGGTGAATTTTTAAAATGAAAATATCTATATCTCAAAAACTTAAAGGTTTAGAGTAATAAAAATTGGTATTTGGTATCTCCTTTAAAAATAAACAAACATGTATTTTTTTTTGTTTTCGGAATATCCTATGAAGGGGGGTGAAAATTAGTTGAACACCTTTCATGGGGAGACACCTCAAAACTTAAGAGGTTACAGTCATGAAAATGTAAATTTGGAATCTCCTTTAAAAATAAAGGGACACTAATTTTTTTGTTTTTGGAGAATCAAAATAATGGGAGGTGAAAAGGGTGGCTCAATTTTTAAAATGAGTGTATCTATATCTCGAAACTGTAAAAGTTTACAGACGTAGAAATTGGTATTTAGAATCTTTTTTCAAAATAAAGAAACACGTATTTTTTGTTTTCAGATAATCCCAATAGGAGGGGTGAAAAGGAGTGAAAAATGGGTTGAATGCCTTTAATGAGGATACTTATATCTCAGAAACTGAAGATATTACACACGTGAAAAAAGGTATTTGGGATCTCCTTTAAAAATAAACATGTACTTTCTGTTTTTGGAAAATCCAAATAGTGGAGTGTTGAAGGAGAGGGGGTGAATTTTTAAAATGTGTGTATCTATATCTCGAAACTTTCAAAGTGTACAGATGTAAAAATTGGTACTTAGAAACTACTTTCAGAATAAAGAAACACGTATTTTTTGTTTTCGGAAAGTCTCAATAGGAGAGGAGAAAAAGAGTGAAAAATGAGTTGAATGCCTTTAATAAGGATCCTTATATCTCAGAAACTGAAGATGTTACAGACCTGAAAATTGGTATTTGGGATCTCCTTTATAAATGAAGAAACATATACTTTTTGTTTTTAGAAAATCCATATAGTGGGGAGTTGAAAGGGGGGTGAATTTTTAAAATGAGTGTATCTATATCTCTAAACATTAAAAGTTTTCAGATGTAAAAATTGGTAATTAGAATTCTTTTTAAAATAAAGAAACATGTAATTTTTTGTTTTCGGAAAATCCCATGAAGGGGGTGTGAAAAGGGGTGGAAAATGGGTTGAACACCTTTCATGAAGAGACTTATATCTCAAAAACTGAAGAGGTTCAGTCACGAAAATTTAAATTTGGAACCTTCTTTAAAAATAAAGGAGAATTTATTTTTTGTTTTTGGAAAATCAAAATAATAGCGGGGTGAAAAGGGGGGGGGGCGAATTTTAAAAATGAGTGTATCTGTATCTCGAAACTGTAGATGTTTACAGATGTAAAAATTGGTATTTAGAATCCCTTTTCAAAATAAAGAAACGCGTATTTTTTGTTTTTGGAAATCCCAATAAGAGGGGTGAAAAGGAGTGAAAAATGTGTTGAATGCCTTAAATGAGGATACTTATATCTCAGAAACTGAAGATATTACAGACCTGAAAAAAGGTATTTGGGATGTCCTTTAAAAATAAAGTAACATGTACTTTTTGTTTTTGGAAAATCCAAATAGTGGAGGGATGAAAGGGGGGTGAAATTTAAAATGAGTGTATCTACATCTCAAAACTTTCAAAGTTTACAGATGTGAAAATTGGTACTTAGAATCTACATTCAAAATAAACGCGTATTTTTTTTTTGCTTTCGGAAAATCCCAATGGGAGGGGTGAAAAGGGTTGAAAAATGGTTGAATGCCTGTAATAAGGATCCTTATATCTCAAAAACTGATGATGTTGCAGACCTGAGAATCGGTATTTGGAATCTCCTTTATAAATAAAGAAACATGTATTTTTTGTTTTTAGAAAATCCAAATAGTGGCGGGTGAAAGGGGGCTGTATTTTAAAAACGAGTGTATCTATATCTCAAAACTTCAAAAGTTTGCAGATGTAAAAACTGATATATAGAATCTCCTTTAAAAATAAAAGAACACGTATTTTTTGGTTTTCTGTAAATCCCTATAGGAGAGGTGGAAAGTGTGAATAAGGGTTGAATGTCTTTAATGGGGATACTTATATCTCTGAAACTGAGATATTACAGACCAGGCAGTTAGTATATGGAATCTCCTTTAAAAATACAGAAACTTTTTTTTTTTTTTGGAAAATCTAATTAATGGGGGTTAAACAGGAGTGACAAATTGGGGTGAATTTTTTGAAAGATTATATCTACAGTATAAGTCAGAAAAGTAAAATGTTACAGAGGTAAAAACTGGTATTTGGAATCTTCTGTTAAAGTAAAGAAACAGGTATTCTCGGAAAATCCAATGAAGGGAGGGGGGGGGGGGGGTGAAAAAATGGACAAATAATTGAATTAATTGGATGAGGATACTTACATCTAATAAAAACTAAAGTTGTTACAGGCGTGAAAATTGGTATTTAGATCTTCTTTAAAAATAAAACGACGTGTTTTTTTGGGGGGGGTTAGAAATCATCTTTGGGGGCAGGTGTGAAAAGGAGTTGAATTCGTTTCATGAGGACACATATCTCAAAAACTGAAAATAATCCGTATTTACAAGATCCTTCACTATTAAAGAAACAAATATTTTTTTCTAGGAAATTCACGTGAACATTGGTATTTGGAATCTCCTTTAAACATAAAGAAACATGCCTTCTTTTTTTGGGGAGGGACTAAATCAACTTAACCACGGTGGGGTGAAAACAGAGGTGAGACCAATTGATTTTACTGTTCCTAATGTACTTATAAGGAGCCTCCGTGTCTCAGGCGGCAGCACGCTGGCCTCTCACCGCTGGATTTCTTGGTTCAAAACCCGGTCACTCCATGTGAGATTTGTGCTGGACAAAGCGGACGGGACAGGTTTTTCTCCGGGTACTCCGGTTTTCCCCGTCATCATTCATTCCAGCAACACTCTCCAATAACATTTCATTTCTCATTCATTAATCATTGCCCCAGAGGAGTGCGACAGGCTTCGGCAGCCGGCACAATTCCTATCCTCACCGCTAGCTGGGGGCTAATTCATTCCATTCCTTACCCGGTTGAAGGACTGGAAAGAGACTGGATTTTCAATGTACTTATTCTGATCTTAAACCGATCATTTTTAATCTTCCTGGGTTCGTTTTCAAGAGCCGTCTTTTCCTTTGGAGAACCTTCTTAGATTACAGTAGATTCTTCTGGCATATCAATAAAAATTTAAACACATTTGAAATAAACGATAGGTATAAGATTGACCGTGCAATTGTTCACTTCTATAATAAGGTCAATAATGCACGGAAGTATGTAATTTGTATCGCCAGAAGTCCTGCGCACTTGCCTACGAGCGACAATGGTGCTGGTCATACTGTCATCAATGACAATGGCAGCAGATGTAATTTACCGGCAAGTAGCAGTCTTCCATCTTGCTGTGGGGTCCAGAACATCAATAATAATAATAATAATAATAATAATAATAATAATAATAATAATGTTCTGGACCGTCGTCAAAATGCGAGGACCGTGCTGGAAACGGGTCCTGGACGGGTAATGACTACGATTGTAGTCCGGCCGCCAGTTCAGTACCGCAAAGGCACCTAAGACGACACCACGCTGGATCTCCTCACGGATTTGATCCACATTAAAAATGCTTATACGAAAAGACGGCAAAGATTTAGGGACCCAACTGACCGGGTGGAATACCTGGACCTAGCCCGGAAAGTACAAAATCGATTGCTGGAAAGAAAGATTGAAAAATGTGAGGAACGTTGCTGTAATCTCTCAGAAAATGAGTCAGATCGCGAATATCGGAGGGTTATATATAAAACGATAAACATTCAATTATATATTTCAGTATAATACCGTAGCGAAGCACGGGTATCTTGCTAGTCTATATATATTAAAAAACGTGTCCTGACTGACTGACTCATCATTGCAGAGCCAAAACTACTGGACATATAGAAATGAAATTTGGGGAATCCATTTACACTAGGGTGCAGGTGCTCACCAAGGGAGGATTGTTGGATATTCCATCACTAAGGGGGTGAAAAAGGGGGGTGAAATTTTAAAATGAAGATATCTCTATCTCAAAAATGTAAAAGTTTACACACGTAAGAAACGGTATTTGCAATGTCCCTTAAAAATAAAGAAACACATATTTTTTTTGTTTTTGGAATATCCCATTAAGGGGGGTGAAAAAAGGGGAAAAAGGGGTTGAACCCCTTTTACGAGGATACATACATCTCAAAAACTGAAGATGTTACAGTCGTGATTATTGGTATTTGGAAGCTCTTTTAAAGAAACGGGTACTGTTTGTTTTTGGGAAATTCACTTGAGTGGGGAGTGTGAAAGGAAGTAAAAAAATTGAATTCTTTTTCTGGAGAAACTTATATCTCAAAACTGAAGGTTACAGACGTAGAAATTGGTATTTGGATCTTCTTTAAAAATAAACACGCATTTTTTGGGTGAGGGAAACCAAATTAACGGACGGGGGTGGAGTGAAAAAGGAGTTGAATTTTCTTCATGAGAATACTTATATCTCAAAAACTGAAGATATTAGAGGCATGGACATTTGTATTTGGAGTCTTCTTTCAAAGTAAAGAAACACGTGTTCTTTTGTCTTTGGAAAATCCATTTACTGGGGGGAGGGTGAATTAATTGAAGAATTAAGAGTTTTCTTTGTATGAGGATACTTATATCTTAAAAACTGAAGATGATACAGACGTGAAAATTAGTACTTAGATTCTCCTTTAAAAATAAAGAAACAAGCATTTTTGGGGAGAAATCAACTTGGGGGGGCGGGCGCGGTGTAAAAGGAGTTTAATTCCTTTATATGAGAATACATATATCTCAAAAACTGAAGATGTTAGAGGCATGAACATTTGTATTTGGAATTTTCTTTCAAGGTAAAGAAGCACGTGTTCTTTTGTCTTAGGAAAATCAACTTAAGGGGGGTGACTGAATTGAAAAATGAGTTGAAAACTTTGTGTGAGGATACTTATATCTCAAAAACTAAAAATGTTAAAGACGTGAAAATTGGTATTTGGAATCTCCTTTAAAAATAAAGAAACACGCACTTTTGGGGAGGGGGGGAAATCAACTAAACAAGTAGGAAGAGGGGAGAAAATGGCGTTGAATTACATTTATGTGTATACAGTAATAATGACATCCTCTTGCCGAAAGTGATTGCTGTTAGTCACAGCTGCTCACCGTGCATTGGACCGCGAGGACCCGAGATCGATGACAGTTACGTGTACAGTGAATAACTTTGTGCCATGCTTCATGAGTGAATTTCAGCACACACATAATATTGATATCAAATTATTCAGAATTAAATGTTCTTTCTTTCAGGTCTAAGAGAAAAGAAGAGAAACGAAGCAATGTCTGATCTCTCTGTAATTGAAAACCATAATTTATTTTCAAAATTTAATTATTTTTCTTGTTTTAACCAATTATAATACGTCCAAGGTATATTCATTTCTGAAATGCTCATAGTTTCCTGTATTAGTGTGATTTATTTTATTTTAATATTTGTTAAGCTGTTTCCGTGTTGATTTTCTGTAATTTGGCTGGAAAAATCACAGAAATTAGTTTGAGATCCTTCGAGCAAACCCCTGCATATAGGCTGAGTGCGAAAGGGTTAAAGACACTGCAAATCTACATGCCAAGAGCTTTTATAAGAACGTTTTAAAATGTCAATCGGTTCAGCTGTTCTCTCAAAGTTGCAGTCACATAAATCAGCCTAGTGTTTTAACTATATAGAAAATAATAATAAATCTTCATGGAACGAGTTGGCTGTGCGGTTACAGGTGCTCAGCTGTGAGCTTGTGGGTTTGAACCAACTATCGGCAGCCCTGAAGATGATTTTCCATTGTTACCCATTTTCACACCACGCAAATGCTGAGGCTGTACTTTAATTAAGACCACGGACGCTTCTTTCCCAATCCTAGCCCTTTCCTGTCAAATCGATGCCAAAAGACCTATCTGTGTTGGTGCGATGTAAAGTCAATTATTTAAAAAATTCAACTCGTAACAATAAAAACGAACCAATAAGATGGAGATAGATTAACTGACTTCTGTGAGAATTGCAATCTCAAATTAATGTCAACCCATTTCCTGATAATTCCACACAAGAAAAAACATGGAGACTCTCGAACATACGTTTAGAAAACTTTCAAGTACACCATGTGGCCATTTCCAAGAAAAACCAAAAATGAATTATGAATCAAAAAGGTATCATGACTCCAACCACCATCTGTCTCTTATCGAAGCAAAGGTTCAACCCAAGCAATCAGAAAGCAGAATTATGTAAACAAAACTAAGGCCTATATTACACTATCACATTTCTGTGTCAAAGAATATGATAAAATCTTTGATCACATGAATGTGATCAAATTTGCTCATTAAAGACTTCTTGAGTATATTACACTATGTCAAAGCTTTCATCATATGTTATGTCACAGTACTGTAATGATGAATCTAGGCTCCGGGGTAAGATGAGATACTTCCGATACTCCTACAGGAAGGACGGGAGGTACTCTTCAATGCCCTGACGGACCTCTTCAGATCTAGTCTAGCTTTAGGGTACGGCCCGAAATCATTGTCTGAAGCTAAAGCAGTATTCATACCTAAACCTGGAAGGGCAAACTATGCCCAAACTGAAGCACACAGACCATTATGTTTAACCTCCTTCATGCTGAAAGCAATGGAGAAAATTTGGGATACGTATATCAGAAGAACGCTGCAACTGAACTCTACGTTATAAAAGGTAATCATAGAAAGAGATGTCAAGATTACAGAACCTTAAGCTTGGTAAAACATGCCTCCAAAATTATTACAAGAACTGTTTACCATTGCATGGAGAAAATAGAAAATCTCTCCGAGGGTCAATTCGATATTCCGATAATTTGTAGTCTTAGTTCCCTGCATACTTTGTACTTTCCACCTTCGTTTATTCATCGAGTAAAAGTTAATAATCAAATTCCTATATCCCAATAATATTGCAGTTCAAGCCCCCAGCGTAGTTTTGACAGAAATTATTGTACAAACCTCTTATTTTTCAGCATCTAAGGACACTTTTATTCTCTGTCCCGCATAGCAGGGAAAATAATAGCAATCCACCAGCGGTAAAAATTCATATAACCACATTTCAGCTGAGAATCGTAGTGTAGATACAGCATATTTAGATAGTACCATATCTTGCCTGCTATATTTGCGTGTACCTTTTGTGTGAATCTATTAGAGCATAGTATTAATGATAACCTGTCTAAGCATTTAGTTTTGTTCGTAATCTTTGAGTACAGTAGTTCTTGAAATTTCAAAATTGCAATTTTCATTTCTGTTTGTGCTTAGAAGCGACATACGGTACAGGTATTGTATTTAGGATACGTATGGACGTAGTTTAAACCTACTGTTGTGTACTGTACAGTAGTATACGAGTAATAACTTATTAGAATTTAGCATGCTTATTTTATTATTGTAAAATATTTGTGTAGTACCCGTATAGTAAAGGTATCTGTAGAAACTCTGTTAATAAAATTCTGTTGTAATTAGGATAGGCTTAATTGCAGTTTAGATTTGTGAAATTCTTCTGTATTCCTTTCGGTATTCAGTAATTAACAACCGCTGTAGGATAAAAATAGAGTTCGACTAAGTAGCATTGTAGTGTAGTTGTATATTAATTACCTTATTGTTGTATGATCTTTGAGTACTACCCCAGACAATATATCCCTATGTTCATTTTTTTTTTGCACATAAGTTATTTTATTTTTCCTTTTATAGAGGGGTATGAGGGAGGAGTTGGAGAGTTTGAGGGAGATAATTAGGATTCTCACAAAAGACAGGAAGGAAGATAGGCCTCTCTCAAACAATGTACAGGTTACAGTAGGTGTACAAGAGGTAGAGGAAGGAAAGGGCAGAGTTGTAGAAGACAGGTGGTCTAATGTTCTAAGCGGAAGGAGACTGCAGGCTAAGGGCTCTATTCAGGATCAGAATTCAGGAGAGGTGTCTGTGTGAAATCGGTACGAGCCACTCCAGATAGAGCAACAGAGGGAAGATGAGGAACAGGGAACTGTTGCTGAGATGTGTGGAAGTAGGAGGAAGGGAAAAGGTAGGAAAGGGAAATGTACAATAGAGGATAGGAAAAGACAGGTGGAACAGGGTCATGGGAAGGAGAAAAGGGAGGAGGAAGTAGCTTCTGTAGCTATCAGGAAAGATAGGGCTGACCAGGAGGGAAGGGAATCAAATGAGGTGGGTAGGGTTGAGGCTCTGGTCATGGGGGATTCCATTGTTAGATATGTGGGGAAAGTGTGTGGAGGAAAGGGGACCAGTGTAGAGTGTTATCCAGGAATGAGGAAAGTAGAAGAGAGGGAGGAGGGGAAGGGGAAGGAGAAGGTGGTAGTGTTTCACGTTGGTACCAACAATGTAAGGCAAGCTGATGTAAGTACCAACATAGTTGGGGATGTGTGGGATCTGGTAAATGCAGCACAGGTGTAGTTTAAGGAAGCAGTGATTGTTATCAGTGGAATTCTGTGTAGGAGGGATGCTGACTTGAGGGTGATTGGGGATTTAAATGAGACTATGGAGTGGGCATGTGGGAAACTGGGAGTGAAATTTCTAGATCCTAATGGGTGGGTAGGAGATAGGGAGCTGCGCTCAGATGGCCTTCACTTAAACCGCAGTGGTACGTATAAGTTAGGATATTTGTTTGGAAGGGTAATAGGGAGGTACATTCAGGGAAATAGCGTTGTCTAGGGAGCGATGATAAGGGTACAGAGATCTGGAAGTCAAGTAGGGATGACATAAAAATGTTAGTATTGCAAAGAAAAGAATAGAATTAAATAATTTAATAGATATATATTTACCAGATATTGTAATAGGAATTGAATCATGGCTGAGAAATGACAAAATGGATGCAGAAATTTTCTCACGGAACTGGAGAGTGTATCATAGAGATAGGATAGGAATGGTGGAAGGGGTAGCATTCATTCTGGTGAAAGAAGAATTTGTAAGCTACGAAAAAGTTAAAGATGAGAAAAATGAAATTCTAGGTGTGAGGCTCATTCCTAAAGATAACAGGCAATTTGATGTCTTTGGAGTGTACAGACCGGGAAAGGGTAGCGCTGACACGGATTCAGAATTATTTGATACGATAATCAGCTATGTGGGAAGCAACATGGAAAGGAATGTGATTGTAGCGGGGATCTGAATTTACTAAATGTCAATTGGGAAGGAAATGCGAACGACAGGAAGCATGATCAACAAATGGCAAATAAGTTAATATGGGAAGGACAGCTGATTCAGAAAGTGATGGAACCAACTAGAGGAAAAAAATATCCTGGTTGTGGTGCTGGTAAAACCAGATGGGCTCTATAGAGAAACCAAAGTAACAGATGGCATTAGTAATCATGAAGCTGTTTTTGTCGTAGTTAAAAATAAATGTGTTAGAAAGGAAGGTCTTAAAAGTAGGACTGTTAGGCAGTACCATATAGCTGATAAAGCAGGGATGAGGCAGTTTTTAAAAAGTAACTATAATCGGTGGGAAACGGTAAATAAAAATGTACACAGACTCTGGGATGGGTTTAAAGCAATTGTTGAGGAATATGAAAACAGGTTTGTACCTTTAAAAGTAAAGACCCACCTTATTAGAATAGAGAAATACTCGTAAAGATACTAAGAAGGAGGTGCAGATTGGAAAGAAATAGAGTTAGAAATGGCTGCGGAAGTAAGGAGAAATTGAAGGACTTACTAGGAAATTGAATCTAGCAAAGCAGGCAGCTAAGGATAACATGATGGCAAGAACATGATGGCAAGCTTAATTGGCAGTCATACAAATTTTAGTGATAAATGGAAGGGTATGTATAGGTATTTTAAGGCAGAAACAGGTTCCAGGAAGGACATTCCAGGAATAATTAATGAGCAAGGGGAGTGTGTATGTGAGGATTTTCAAAAGGCATAAATATTCAGTCAGCAGTATGTAAAGATTGTTGGTTACAAGGATAATGTCCAGATAGAGGAGGAGACTAATGATAAAGAAGTATTAAAATCTACATATGATAAAAATGACATTTACAATAAGATACAAAAGTTGAAAATTAGAAAAGCAGCTGGAATGGATAAGATTTCTGTGGATATACATTTTTTTTTTCCCTACAAGCTTTACGTCGCACTGACACAGATAGGTCTTATGGCGACGATGGGATGGGAAAGGCCTAGGAGTTGGAAGGAAGCGGCCGTGGCCTTAATTAAGGTACAGCCCCAGCATTTGCCTGGTGTGAAAATCGGAAACCACGGAAAACCAGGATATACTAAAGACAATGGTTTGGGATATAGTACCATATCTGAAGTACTTATTTGATTATTGTTTTCTTGAAGAAGCTATTCCAAATGAATGGCGAGTTGTTATGGTAGCCCCTGTGTACAAAGGAAAGGGTGATAGACATAAAGCTGAAAATTACAGGCCAGTAAGTTTGACATGCGTTGCTTGTAAGCTTTGGGAAGGCATTTTTTCTCATTATATTAGACATGTTTGTGAAATTAATAACAGGTTAGATAGAAGGCATTTCGGTTTTAGGAAAGGTTATTCCACTCAAACTCAACTTGTAGGATTCCAGCAAGATATGGCAGATATCTTGGATTCAGGAGGTCAAATGGACTGTATCGCGAGTGACCTGTCTAAAGCATTTGACAGGGTGGATCATGGGAGACTACTGGCAAAAATGAGTGCAATTGGACTAGACAAAAGAGTGACTGAATGGGTTGCTATATTTCTAGAAAATAGATCTCAGAGAATTAGAGTAGGAGAAGCTTTATCTGACCCTGTAATAATTAAGAGGGGAATTCCTCAGGGCAGTATTATTGGACCTTTATGTTTTCCTATATACAGTATATAAATGATATGAGTAAAGAAGTGGAATCAGAGGTAAGGCTTTTTGCACAGATGTTATTCTGTATAGAGTAATAAATAAGTTACAAGATTGTGAGCAACTGCAACGTGACCTTGATAATGTTGTGAGATGGACAGTAGGCAATGGTATGTTGATAAACGGGGTTAAAAGTCAGGTTGTGAGTTTTACAAGTAGGAAAAGTCCTCTCAGTTTTAATTACTGCGTTGATGGGGTGAAAGTTCCTTTTGACGATCATTGTAAGTATCTAGGTGTTAATATAAGGAAAGATCTTCATTGGTTGTAATCACATAAATGGGATTGTAAATAAAGGGTACAGATCTCTATGAGGGTGTTTAGGAGTTGTAGTAAGGATGTAAAGGAGAAGGCATATAAGTCTCTGGTAAGATCCCAACTAGAGTATGGTTCCAGTGTAAGGGACCCTCACCAGGATTACCTGATTCAAGAACTGGAAAAAATCCAAAGAAAAACAGCTCGAATTCTTCTGGGTGATTTCCGACAAAAGAGTAGCGTTACAAAAATGTTGCAAAGTTTGGGCTGGGAAGAATTGGGAGAAAGAAGACGAGCTGCTCAACTAAGTGGTATGATGATACAGATGTTGATTCCCATCTGATGGCCAGGCAGGCATCAATTTTTGGTAATGAGACATAGCTCTCATACTGCATTGGCACTGTTGGTGGCTTCAAGTAGCCTATGCAGTGGCCTCCACGGTATGCACTAGCCTTGCGTTTTGGGAGGTGTGCTAAGTCCGAACTGACGAGCCCACCTTAGCACACGAGGGCGAAATGTAGGCAACCAAGAATGAGTTAGCTGGAAAATTTATAATGTCCAATAACGGACCATTATATTGGTATTATAAGTGGTATGATCCGAGCTGTCAGCGGAGATATGGAGTGGAATGACATTAGTAGACGAATAAGTTTGAGTGGCGTCTTTAAAAGTAGGAAAGATCACAATATGAAGTTAAAGCTGGAATTCAAGAGGACAAATTGGGGCAAATATTCTTTTACAGTTAGTGATTGGAATAACTTACCAAGGGAAATGTTCAATAAATTTCCAATTTAAGAAAAGGCTAGGAAAACAACAGATAGGGAATCTGCCACATGGGTGACTGCCCTAAATGCAGATCAGTTTTGATTGATTGATTGATTGATTGATTGATTTATTTGAGAGTCAACCACCATCTAAACACCTTAGGGGAGAAGTATTTTGAAGTATACGATATTTTACACCTAGGATATAAAAGAACACCTTTCTTGAAAAATTACAACTTTATACATCAAACGCTTTTGGAGGGATGAATAATTTTGTTTACGGAGGTAACTGCATTTAACACCTTAGGGTTGGAATGTTAAAAAATATTTCCTATCTCACACTCAGGATTTGGATTTGGAATTTTGTCTTTGTACGTTAAACCGTTTTCAGACCTTAGCCCCCATTTAACTCTCTGAGCGGTTAAATCTGTATCAAACCTTCTGTTATTTATCACCCAGGATATCATCTGAAATTTTAATTTCACAATTCAAAAGGTTCAATATAAATGCATATTTTTGTCATCATTCTTCACCCCCCAGTCAAAACCGCATGAGGGGTGTAATGTTTAAAGTCCACTTCTTATTTGTATCCTCATAAAAAGAATGCAACCCCTTCTACAGTCCTTTTTACAACCTCCACCCCTTAAGTGTTTTTTCCGAAACAAAAAAAAGTGTTACTTTCTTTTTAAAACAGAGTAAAATACCAATTTTCATGTCTGAAATATGTGGTAAGTTTTTTAGATATACTGTAGATATGCTCATTTAAAAATTCACCCCCTTTAGCACTTCCCCTTGAGTTGATTACCAGAAAACAAATAATGCATGTTCCTTTTTTTTTTTTTTTTTTTTTTTTCAAGGAGATTACAAATACCAATTTTTATGTCTCTAATATCCACAGTTTTGGAAATACCAGTATCCTAATAAAAATTATTCCATCCCTTTCACAGTCATTTTTTTCCCCATCTCCCCTTAAGAATTTCTTCCGAAAAAAATAGTGCTTTATTTTTAAAGAGGATTCCAAATACAAATTTTCATGTCTGTAACATCTTTGCTTTTTGAGATATAAGTATCCTTTAAAAAATATTTCAACCCCTTTTCCAGTCCTATTTACAACCCCGTAAGTGAATTTTCCAAAAACAAAAATATGTGTTTATTTATTTTTAAAGGAGATTCCAAATACAATTTTCACATCTGTAATATCTTCAGTTTTGGAGATACCAGTATCCTAATAAAAATAATCCAACCCCTTTTTCAGTCTTTCTTCCCCATCTCCCCTTGATTGTTTTTTCCGAAAAAATACGCCTCTCTTTATTTTTAAAGGAGCCTCTAAATACCAATTTTTATGTCTGTAATTTCTTCGGTTTCGGAGACACCAGCATCCTAATAAAAATAATTCAACATATTTTTCAGTCAGTATGTTGTAAGTATACATATTTTAAATATTCACCCCCTTTGTCATTCCCGTTTACCTCCACTTAAACTGATTTTCCCAAAACAAAAAATACATATTTCTTTATTTTTAAAGAAGACTTCAAATACCATTTTTCAAGACTGTAACATCTTCAGTTTTTGAGATATGAGTATCCTCATAAAAGGTATACAACCCCTATTTCACCTTTTTTCACCCCCCTTAGGAGGATTTTCCGAAAAGAAAAAAATATGCGTTTCCTTATTTTTAAAGAAGATTCCAAATACCAATTTTCACGTCTTTAAACTGTTAAGTTTTCGATATATAGATACACTTTTTAAAAATTCAACCCCCCTTTTCATCCCCTTAGCAATGGAATATCCAAAAATCCTCCCTTAGTGAGCATCTATATTGTAACATAAATTTATCCTCAAAATTTCATTTCCATATATCCAGTAGTTCTAGCTCGGCGGTGGTCAGTCAGTCAGTCAGTCAGTCAGTCAGTCAGTCAGGAAATCCTACTTTATATATAGAGATTTCTTGCCGAGATGTAATATGAATACATAGTTTTATTGTAAAATATTAGTTTTAGAATGTATATTTGTCAATTCCTTGCATAGGTATATTGTTTTCTTTTAATCTCAGTCCATTTTTAACAGTTCAATGCTTGTCCAGAAACTTTTGGCTGGCAGTGTATATAGAGTTTAATGTCAACAATATAATTTCATCATTCTGAATTATATATGCTGGCTAGCTCTCGCTACAAATTATGAATACAAACAGATGCTGTTTGTCACATTTGCTTATCTTGTAATATAGCATACGAGATTACAAAAATGCCTATAAATAGGTCATGATATACAAATAATATGCCGCAAATATTTAGGTTGGATTACTATAGCTCATTACTACGGCTTCAACAAGTCAGCGAGAGTCAAGTGGTTCGCAGCGTATAGCGAGTGTTAGCGACACGGAAATTACGACGCATTCTGGTGAAAATGTACTACAATAATTAATTTCAATTATTCTAATCCCACTTCCATACGATCATGAAATCTCTAAATATCAAAGAAAATGTACTAGACAATGATAATGATTTCTGCTTTTGTGAAAGGCTAAAAGAGACATTTCATCCTCAAGATTCTACCCACAGACAAGAAAAATATGCTGGCCGGTAATCTGTGTTGTGTCGGAAAGTAGATGTTAGAAAATATGTAAGAACAATGTGCGCTGCCTGCAAAAGTGTGCCCTTGTGCTTCAACCCCTATTTCGAGGCATACCATAAACTCAACGTGTAAACAAAAGATACAAATATATTCTACTAGCAACTACCCATTTGATCAAAGTACTCGTTCCTCGGCATTGTACTAAGACATTATCTGAATATACCTAAAGTATAAAAACTCACCCAATAAGTGAGTTTCATTTACCCCAGAAATTCTTTGTAAACCACGTTTGGGTATTACCTTTTGGGTTCCAGTGTATGGGACCCTCACCAGGATTACTTGATTCAAGAACAGGAAAAAATACAAAGAAAAGCAGCTCGATTTGTTCTGGGTGATTTCCGACAAAAGAGTAGCGTTACAAAAATGTTGCAAAGTTTGGGCTGGGAAGATTTGGGAGAAAGGAGACGAGCTGCTCGACTAAGTGGTATGTGATACAATTTCTTTAGTTTTGCCAATTGCCACTTTTTCAATACAATAAAAATATATTACAAACTTACATATTTATTATGATGTTTACATGGTACATGTTTCGCTCCTTTTCGTGAGCATCATCAGCCAAACTATCATTAATCTAAGATTGTGTAAGATCATAAAACAAGTTCTCAAGAGGCTAGGAGTAACACCAAACAATTATGCAGCAGAAAGGAAAGTAAGTGACAATTCTTCCAATAAGATGTTATACAGAAATACAATCAAAACCATAAACATATAATTTTTATCTTTCATTACAAATACACCAACGAGCCATTATGGAACGTTCAAGAACATTTTAAATCCAATATCACATCAAAAAGGGTTTCATCAACAAGTTTGTTCACGAACAATTTTACCCCATTGATAATATAAATTAATACCAATACATTTTATAAATGTTACTCCAGCAACGAGAACAAGTCTCTCGACCATAATGACAATTAAGTCATAAATGAAAGACAATGACAATTATCAACTGCAGAAAATATTCAATACTGTTATGAAGTTTTAATGACAATTATACAGGTTAAGCAATGGGAATCAACACAACTAGCCAGATTTCAATGAGTTTCGGCAATAAAATGTTTGGACTGAAGAAGATTTCAGACAAAAAATGTGTTAACTTAAGACATAATTTTATTGTTGTGTGACTTTTAAAATGTTATAAGATTGTCAATTAGTTTTATAGGAGTAATCTTGAACCAAAATAATTGTTTTATGATCTTACACAATCTTAGATTAATGATAGTTTGGCTGATGATGCTCACGAAAAGGAGCGAAACATGTACCATATAAACATCATAATAAATATGTAAGTTTGTAATATATTTTTATTGTGTTGAAAAGGTGGCAATTGGCAAAACTAAAGGAATTGTATCACAAGTAGATCTTCAATACGGACAAAGAAAATGAAGTTTATAACCTGCAATAAGTGGTATGTTGCGAGCTGTCAGTGGAGAGATGGCGTGGGAGGACATCAGTAGACGAATAAGTTTGAGTAGTGTCTTTAAAAGTAGGAAAGATCACAATATGAAGATAAAGTTGGAATTCAAGAGGACAAATTGGGGCAAATATTCGTTTATAGGAAGGGGAGTTAGGGATTGGAATAACTTACCAAGGGAAATGTTCAATAATTTTCTACTTTCTTTGCGATCATATAACAAAAGGCTAGGAAAACAACAAATAGGGAATCTGCCACCTGGGCGACTGCCCTAAATGTAGATCAGTAGTGACTGATTGATTGTACTCATTTTAAAAATGTACCTGCTTTTCCAATTCCTTTCAGCCCCTTAACTGGACTCTCCGAAAACAAGAAAGTATGTATTTCATTATTTTTAAAGGAGGTTCCAAATACCAGTTTTCATGTCTGTACGTCTGTAACATTTTCAGTTTTTGAGATAGATGTATACTCATAAAACTAATTGAACTTCTTCTTCTTCTTCTTCTTCTTCTTCTTCTTCTTCTTCTTCTTCTTCTTCTTCTTCTTCTTCTTCTTCTTCTCACTTACTTCCACCCCTATCCCGCCTTAAGTAGACTTTCCAAAAACAAAAAGTAGGTGTTTCTTAATTTTGATAGGGAATTCAAAATACCAACTTTCACGTCTGTAACAGCTTCAGTTTTTAAGATAAAGTATCCTCAAACATATTTCAACTCCTTATTTACTTATTTTCAACCTCACATCCCTTACGTCGATTTTCCGAAAAAAAACAAATATGTGCTTGTTTATTTTTACAGGAGATTCTAAATACTAATTTTCATGTCTTTAACATCTTTAGTTTTTGAGATATAAGTATCCCCATACAAAGAATTCAACAAATTTTTCAATTCATTCACCTCCCTTAAGTGGATTTTTTCCGAAGACAAAAGAACACGTGTTTCCTTACTTTGAATTAAGATTCCAAATACAAATGTTCATGCCCCTAACACATTCAGTTTTTGAGATATACAGTATGTATCCTCATAAAAGGAATTACACTCCTTTTTCACCCCGGACCGTTAATATGATCCACCGCTCGCCCCCCCCCCCCCCCTCCAAAAGTTGCGTGTTTATTTATAAAGGAGATTCCAATTACAAATTTTCAAGTGTGTAACCTTAAGTTTTTGGGATATAAGTTTCTCCATAGAAAGAATTAATTTTTTTCAATTCCTTTTACCCTCCCTCACGAAAGTGAATTTTCCGAACACCAATTTTCACGTCTATGACATGTTAAGTTTTTGAGATATACTGTATATATGCTAATTTCAAAAATTCACCCCCTTTTTCAGTTCCCCACAAGTGGATTTTCCCATAACATATTAATGTTTCTTTACTTTTACAGGAAATTCTAAATACCAGTTTTCAAATCTGTAATATGTTACGTATCTGAGATAATTTTCATATAGTCTTGATAAAAATTCACCCCGTTTGTCACTCCTCTTCACCCTCCTATTCATCGGATTATCCAAAAACACAAAAATAAGTGTTCCTTTATTTTCAAAAGAGATTCCAAATATTAATTTTCATGTCTGTAACATCTTCAGTTTTTGAGATATAAGCCTCCTCATAAAAGGTGTTCAACCCTTTTCCCCCCTTTTTAATCCCATTAATGGGATTTTCTGAAAACAAAAATATACGTTTTTCCTTATTTTTAGAGGAGATTGCAAATACTAATTTTTACGTCTGTAATCTTTTAAGTTTTTGAGATATAGATATCCTAATTTTAAAAATTAACCCCCCTTTTCACCCCCTTAGCAATGGAATATCCAAAAATCCTCCCTTAGTGAATACCTACACCCTAATATAAATGTATCCCCAAAATTTCATTTTTCTATGTTCAGTAGTTTTGGATCAGTCAGTCGGTCGGTCGGTCGGTCGGTCAGTCAGTCAGGACATGTTATTTTTTATATATATATATATATATCAAGAAAATTATTTTTTATAAAACATTCCATAAAACACAATGCACATTTGATCAATATAATTTGTGATAAATCTACATCCACGTGTGGCGGGCATTTCCTGCTCGGTGACAATCTATCGTCCATAATGGGGAACGGGTTAAGGTACCGGAACATCTATCAAGATGGACCTCCCAGATTTAAGTACTCTTGATATGCCTGCCAACTGTAACATTCAGACTAGAAAGTGAACACCTACCACTTATATAACACAGCATACCAACTTTCCGTTTCACAGACGTCATTAACTATAGGAGGAAATCTATAGCATCCACCTACTTCAACTCACAAATGAATCATTCCACCTAGGCTACGGCAACTTTGATTTTTTAAGGTAATTTTTGTATAGTCAACAGTGAGGTAATAGTCGTTTATGTCACTTTTTTATTATTAACGATGTATAACGACTTGAAACAAGGATATAGAATTTAAAATAAACAAATAAGAGATTAATTTAGAATATAATAGGTTAAATTTGTATTAAGTCATTAAATGAAACATGAGTGAAGAGTGAAGATTTAGAACTTGCTGCCTGCTGTATTGCTTGTAGTTAGTGCACAAATAACATATATATTAGTGGCTCAGTGCCATAGGTGCCTAACCCACAAATTTAAAAAATGCCGTTAATGTGCTATAATGGACTCCTAATAGTTGCCTCTATCAGGACTAGACTTGCCTACTACATTCCAGTAGCTTGATTGGTGCTGCCACCTGCAACTTCCATAACCTTCAGTTCCTTTAGTGCCAAAAACTCTTAGCAGTGCCAAAATAGATTTCAGTCATTGCAACAAGTTCCAGAAGAAGACACATAAAGTTTCCCGAATAATTTTAAATCCAGTGGAGGTAACCTACAGAAGAAGAAAATTCACCGAAAGTAAAGATCACCAAAAATTTATCTATACGCAGACAGTCAAGGGCGGGGTATGGCAGAAGGCATCAAGGATGAGCTGCAGAATCCAGAAACTGAGTTTTTAGGACTAATAAAACCAGGTGCCAAAACTGAAGACGTCCTTTCAAGTTGTGATCCTGTGTTAGAGAAGGACAACTATGTGGTGATTGTGAGTGGTACAAATGACATTGCTGCAAATGAAGGTGAGGAACTAATTACGACCCTCAGAGGTAAGATTTCCAAACTACCTGACTCAAAAGTAATTGTAGTTAGTGTGCCACCCAGGTATGACTTTTTAGAGGACTCGTGTGTGAACAAAGCTGTACATGATGTAAATAAAAAAATCAAGAGATTATGTAAGTGTTTTAGAATTCTCTATGTAGTAGATACTTTAGGTCTTGGCAGGCAAATGTTCACTAGGCATGGGTTACATCTGAATGGTAATGGAAAAGCAACTCTCTGTAGACAAATTGCTACAATTATCAACAGAGATCTGCAAACTAATCTGCACTTAAGAAAACCCATACCACTAAACTGGCCCATACAGGGAAACTTGCCAGAAAACCCAGACCATTAAATCAAGATCTATGTACAAGCATCTAGGTTCTGGGGAAATTCTCAACTCATGAGTCAAATGTTACCAAATTGCAACAGTCAAGTTCTAAGAAGGAAGGGGGTCTGAGATTGCTCTTGGTATACTGTCAGAGTGTAGTAAATAAACAATTAAAATTCGGTACATTGATGGAATCTTATGAGACTGATGTGGTGATAGGAGTGGAATCATGGTTGAGAGAAGAGGTGGGTAATAGAAGTATTTTCAGAAGGGTATACAGTCTATCGTAGAGACCGAGGAGATAAAATGGGAAGGGGGGGGGGGGTGTTTATTCTGGTGAAGGAAACTTATTGCTTATATGAATGGTTTACCAATGAAAGGGATGAAATATTAGGGATAAAATTAGTTCGTGATAATATGAAGAAGGTGGGAATTATAGGAACATATAGACCTGGAAGAGAGGAAAGAGACATGGAAATATTTGAGAAAATAATAGATTATACTCATAAAAACAATAATAATGATATGGTAATAAGTGGGGGAGATCTAAACTTGCCTGAAGTTGAATGGAATGGAGCTGCAAGTGAAGCCCATGAACAGAAACTGGCAAATAAGTTAATTTGGGAGGGAGGATTTACACAAGTAGTACAAGAACAGACTTGTCTCAATAAATTGCTAGATGTATTCTTGGTTAAACCATGGGAAATTGTTGATAAAACTGAGGTAATTGAAGGAATAGGTGACCATAAGGCTGTAATAATGGATGTAGGACTCGTACCAAAAATGCTTAATAAGAGGATCACACAAGACAAGAAAATATACAGAAAAACTAAAGTTGATGAATTTGGGACTTACCTTAAATCACAATTCAGTTGTTGGATATGTGAAGGGAGTAATGTGGATACACTTTGGGCTAAATTTAAAGGAATCATTTGGGAAGGAGAGAAGAGATTTGTACCTGTTAAGAAGGGTAAAATGACCTCAGACCCTGTTTATTATACAAGGGAAATAAGAAAATTAAAAAGAAAATGTAGAATAGTAAACAGGAAAATCAAAGAGGGTAGAGAGAATAGAGAAACTAGAAAACAGCTAATGAGGGAACTGAATAGAGTGAAAAAGGAAGCAAAAGAGAATTATATGAATGGCATACTTCAAGAAGGTAATGACCACAAAGGGAAATGGAAAAAGCTGTATTCATATATTAGGAATCAAAAAGGAAAAGGAATCCAAATTCCTACAATGGTGGGAGAAGGGGGTGAACACTATTTAACAGATACTGAGAAAGCAAATCTATTTAGTAGGGAATTCAGAGATTCAGTAGAAGATTGTCAGGAGTTGGAAACCGTAACAGAAGATAGAGAGGGAGAGACACATAGGGAAACAAGAAGCTTCTCATTCACAAATGAAGATATTTTCAGAGAAATCCAACTGCTTCAGCAAGGAAAAGCAGCAGGAAGTGATCAAATTACTGGGGAGGTATTAAAGACAATGGGGTGGTACATAGTGCCTTATTTAAAATTTCTCTTTGACTATGTCATAAATAATAGTGTAATACCAAAGGAATGGAAGGAATCTAGAATAATACCAATTTCTAAAGGAAAGGGTGATAAAAGGAAACCAGAGAACTACAGACCAATCAGCCTGACCTGTATAGTATGTAAAATACTGGAGTTTAATAGCAAAGTACATCAGAGGGATATGTGATGATAAAAATTTGTTCATGAGGAGCCAGTGTGGATTTAGAAAGAAATTTTCTTGTGAGGCATAACTGGTGGGATTTCAGCAGGACATATCAGATCAGTTGTATTCAGGAGGCCAGTTAGATTGCATAGCCATAGATCTTTCCAAAGCCTTTGATGAGTGGAACATGGAATATTATTAAAGAAATTGGACGGAATAGGATTGGACGTAAGGGTTATACGTTGGATAAGAACATTTCTAAATTCAAGGGTTCAGAAAGTCAAAGTAGGAAATAATATATCACAGGAAGAGAAAGTTTGGATAGGAATTGCACAGGGTAGTATAATCTTCTTAATATACGCAAATGATTTAGGGAACAATATAACATCGAAAATAAGATTGTATGCAGATGACATAATTGTTTATAGGGAAATAAATAACATTGAGGATTGTTCAGAATTACAAAGGGACCTTGAGAGTATCCAAGAATGGGGTGAAGAAAATAATATGAAGGTTAACGGAGGCAAATCAACTGAATTTGAATATACTTGGGATGACGTATTTATCCCAAAAGATGGCAAGTGCAAATACTTAGGTGTGAGATTTGAAAGTAATTTGTACTGGAAGGGTCATGTTGATGACATTGTTGGGGAAGCATACAGATCGTTACATGTCCTAATGAGGCTACTTAAAGGATCAACAAAGAATTAAAAGAAAAAAGTTACGTAAGTATGGTTTGTCCATTATTGGAATATGCAAACAGTGTTTGGGATCCTCACCAAGAATATCTAATAAAAGAACTAGATGGTGTGCAGAGGAAAGCAGCAAGATTTAACAGGGGATTTCAGGAGAAAGAGTGGTGTATCAGAAATGTTAAAGGAACTAGGGTGGGAAACTTTAAGTAAGAGAAGGGAGAAAACTAGACTTATAGGATTATATAGAGCCTATACAGGAGAAGAAGCATGGAGAGAAATCTGTGAGAGGCTTCAGTTGGAAAATAATTATATTGGTAGAACTGACCACAAGAACAAAATTAGAAGGAATTTTAGCAGAAGCGATTGGGGTAAATTTGCATTCATTGGGAAGGGCGTAAAGGAGTGGAACAGTTTACCAGGGGTAGTGATTGATCCTTTTCCAAAATCTGTACAGGTATTCAAGAAGAGAATAAACAGCAACAGAGATAATAAATTAAATGTTAGAGGGCATTCGACCAGTGCAGGATACTGTAAATACAAAATGTGTGTGATTAAATTAATTCCATCCCCTGGTCTATGGAGATTGGACAGCCCAAGTAGGAGACTGCCTGTGGGGGTGAAGTACAGTGGGGACTTTGAGGGTCCTGGGATCACTACAGTAGCTGTGAAGGCCCTTCAGGAAATCTGAAAAGTGGTGGTAAAAGGGGCTCTGATTAAGACGCAGCAGGTCGTTATGCTACTTAGGTTCCAAAATGGGTAAAATATAAATATGTAAATAAATACAATGTTAATTTTAATCTTATACCAGTTGTAAAGTATTATTAGAAGTAATTTCACATACTGTATATGAGTTGACTATGTTTGTAAGTACATAGAATTTTTAAAAAAATATAAATTTATTAAGGATGATGTGTGTGTTTAATAGAAAAAATTATTAGCGTAAATTGTATAATATTGTATTGTAGGAAAATTTTCTTCGTCTCTTGTTAATTTAGAAGTTAGTGCTTGACATTAATGTATTTTAGTGTACTATTTGCCACCGAGGTAGACACCTCATTTGCAAATAAAGAGATTTTGATTTGATTTTGATGTTAATGACCTCTATGCCAGCAATCCTGGTTTTGATGACGAAAATATTATCAGAGCTTGTATTTAGGGCTTCCACCTATTCGATGTTGTTCTTAGTGTAAGTTGCTGTGCCACAGCTCTTATGGAAGGTAGCTGAAATAAATAAGGCTGTATCCTGGTAATTTGAATCTAGACAGGAGCTGATTCAGTTCTTCACAATGAGTTTCCTGTAAGAGTACTACATCCACTTCGTTGTCATTCAGCACTCTTGTAATTATATCGCTGACCAATTTGCTTATACACTCAATATTTAACTGCAATAATGTCAGTGAATGTCCTAGTTCCTTTGTTGTTGTTTTTTGGCTCCAAGTAGAGCCATTTGTGGTCAAGATTGCAGATGTGTTGTATCCTCTAACTGCTGGGATATGCACAAGAAAATTCTTTTGGCCTAGCAGCCAATGTTGTTGCTTATTTAGCACCACCTGGGGGACACGTGTAGGGCAATTTAAGGTTATATCTATGGACAAAAAGCAACGATGACCCCTCAGGTAAGTACACAGCTATAAACACTCTTGCTTACTATACTTCCACAATAGAAAAATTCAATCTTTGTATGGCAGTAACAGATAATCCTAATTACTTTTGTGCTTGCATTATCATATTACCAGAGGGAAGGCACATTGCCAGGGTCTGGAAAGACAATCATAATGGATTTATCATCAACGAGAATAACCTTAAATTGCAAGGAATTTTACATTGAATTCATGACGGGTGCACAATATTTTATTGTTGCAGATGGGATTATTGCTGTATCAGTACTCGTTATATGAAGATTGCACTGTATTTCAGTTAAGAGCTTTGAACACGTTCTCCTCTTGGATAGTTCCTGAACATGAATTGTTTCCCATTTGCCCATAATGGATGAGTGATAGAAAGAATGAAAACATTCAGACAGTACACAACTGGCCAATCCATTGGCTGTTAAATCCATGCTGTTGCACCACCACCACCACCACCACCACCACCTAAAGGCATTAATATACCATCTTGATTTAAAGTGAAAGTTGTCAACACTGCAGTCTAACACTACAACCAATACTACTTTAAGATACAAAGGGAGATGATAAAATAAATTTTATGCAATCACTTAGAACTTACTATTATTTACATACACTTGTTATTTGTAGGTTTGAAACACACAAAACAGAGATACTGTTTATCATCAATGCAATTTCAGTAAACATCAATATCAAAATTACTACATTTGGGACAAATGATACTCTGCAAATGCACAAAAGGAACACATTTACAATTGGATATATATATATATATATTTGTTGGTCATCTGGACAGGAAAGTAAGGCATCTGCCCTATAATCTGCTTTCAAGGGGCTTTTCAAGAACCTACTTGCATCGAGAACTACATCCAAGATACTGCCCATTTTAGGGTAAGGAGTCCTGTTCATCTAGTATCTCAATTATATATCAAATGGATTAATAAGGAATAGCTCACGACTTTCATGTATCGATTGTAGTACAGACATGAGTGTAAATTCAAGTGTTTATTTTCAATAGAAATACTCTGCTGGTGAAATGTATGTGTTTAAAGAGCATCAGTGCAGGTTTTTTCTGCAATCTACATTCAAAAGAAAAAACAAGTGTATTTTATTTGAAAGACTTTTATATCCAAAGATAGAACCAACCTGCTCAAACAGACACCATTATTCAGCGGACACGTCTCTATACGGACATTTTTCCATGGAACCAATTTATTTCACATAGGACACGTGTCAAATAAACCTCATTTAAGCAGACACCTCGAATTCCGGTAAGCAGACATCAACATTATTCACGTCCACTTGACTTAAGTGGACACTTTACGAATTCCAGGATACTTCCTTTACACAGGGCTCTGTCATCCTTTCTCTTAATATGGTTCTGAAAACATATGGGAATTCCTTTCGATTGATTGATTGATTGATTGATGTTTGTTGTTTAAAGGGGCCTAAAATCGAGGTCATCGACCCCTAATGGTACAAAATGAGATGAAATGAGATGATAAATTAAAATTCCAAAATCCTCCACTGACCAGAATTCAAAGTGTGAGGACGAGGAATGAATGGATGGATATGAATTTAAAACGATCAGTGGATCCAACCCACAGTGCCTCACATGCGCAGAAACTCGCCCTAAACAATAGTATTACGGACCAAGAGACTGCTTCTATAGCACGATGCTGAATCGATTATGCTTGTTGTCGAAACGGGTCCAAAATCCAGGTCATCGGCCCCTCATAATGGTATTTATCGCTAGAAAAGTAGAACCATGGTATTTGTCATGTTGCGGTACTAATCAAGAGTAGCGAAGACTCGCGGTATTCCACACATTAGGTATTACTCACAGGTAATGAAATATGCACATGTATTGTGCTGTGTTTCACACATTGCGGCACCATTGATGGGCAACGCAAACCTATGGTGTTCATCACCTAAGTGTACTAACCACAGGGACTCGTACTATCCTGTGGTGTTCCTCATATAGTGGGTACTAATCATAGGCAAGCCAGAACCATGGGTTCCATCATCCCATGGTGTCGCTCAGTGCTGCTAATCACAGCTACTGTAAAAGCTGGCGCGCTCTCGTTTGCTACTAATCACAAACCAATTTGGTACCTAACATAGTGATACTATGCGCAAGGAAAAGCGACCCAGGGTGTTCCCCGTGTGGTGGTACAAATCACGAGTAGTTGCATGGTTCTAATTTGATCATCCCTTGGTCACCCCTTTTAGTCACCTCTTACGACAGGCAGGGGATACCGTGGGTGTATTCTTCATCTGCGTCCCCCACCCACAGGGGAATTCCTTTAGAATGTTTGTACTACTTCGTGTTCAAAGAACACAGAAAGAAACATACATACGAATGCTGTAGTCAAACCTTTCGTTAGGGACAACTTGTTTTCTAATTAGTGTAGTGTACATTCTGAGAATTTTTTTTTTTTTTTTGCTAGGGGATTTACGTCGCTCCGACACAGATAGGTCTTATGGCGACGACGGGATAGGAAAGGCCTAGGAGTTGGAAGGAAGCGGCCGTGGCCTTAATTAAGGTACAGCCCCAGCATTTGCCTGGTGTGAAAATGGGAAACCACGGAAAACCATCTTCAGGGCTGCCGATAGTGGGATTCGAACCTACTATCTCCCAGATGCAAGCTCACAGCCGCGCGCCTCAACGCGCACGGCCAACTCGCCCGGTCTGAGAATTCTAGTTGCCCGGGAATGTGCTAGTGACTGTTTACTCACAAGTTACCACGGGATTTTCCAACCCAGTTTGCATAATTTTATTCATAATTCAGATTGTCGCTGATAAGGTCGAGGTCAGCTAGTTCAGTTAAACTTGACTGACAAGGTAGAGACTTTCATGTGCTAATTGTTGAGACAGAAATACCATAGCATTTTAATCAGCCACAAAACATGAATAGGAAACAAAGACACTGTGAGTGAGTGGGCCAATGTTACAATAAAATTGCGAGAAATCACAGATAACCTGAAAGTTGAGGTTAATTGAATAAATAATTTGTGTGTCATTCTGGGTTGTTATTCCCTTTTTGAAAATATCGCAGTAAAGAAAGATGTGTTAAATTTGTACACCCAGCTGAATGATTGCTTCCCGAAGCTGTTATGAATGTAAAGGCTGTAAAATCACTTGTAATATCTCCCAGGCTAATATTTACATATAAATTATTTAGAATAATCGAAATAATGATGTATGCTTATATTTATATAATAGGTTTGAGGGATGTTCCACTATTCAACATAATGTAAAACATAATCTAGCATAACCTATGCTTATATTTATGATGGATGATTTTTGCTGTTAAAAAGTTTGATTAATTTTTACAACCTTGTTTTATCAGACACCTCTCGTAATGGAAATGTTTCACGGAACCGACGGTGTCCGCAGAAGAGTGGGTCGACTGTATTTAATGTACAAATGGCTAAACCTATCACTGCCAAAAATATGAGAAAAGCTATTATTACTTCAAACATATTAAGGATATTATATCCATAGAAAAACAATTTAAAATTAAATACATAAATAAATAAATACTGAAAGCCCTAATAATACGAAACAGAAGCTATTTCATTGGCTGACCAATGAGCAAGTATGAGGAAAGGATTCTGCTGATGGACTGACATAAAAATTTGTGCATCCAGTAAAATATATTTGGTAACTGTGAAAGCTGATAAACAAAAACAATGGAGGATATGCACAAACTATAAAAGTTTTGTGCAATGGGGTATGCACAGGCATTATATGAAGATAATTAGCTCTTCATACAACTTATACAAACAATCCTCAGTAAAAGGCACAAGATGTGAAATGCATGGTACTTGCCGTGATTGGCTCATGAGCGATAGATGTGCCTGGAAGGTGCACAAGACATCTGTATCAATCAGTGTAAAAGTTCAATAGAGTGGGTATAATCTCGTTGCACAAGGCAGAGTGGATGATATCTGTCATTTAGAACCTTCAGACTTTATAGTCAAGTTATCATGGGGAGTAATGGATACATGAAGGTACTAGCACAAGGCACAAATACATCAAATGACTTCCTTGCTCACCATCCAAAAATATGTGGCAACTTCTATAGGGTATCTTATCTTATCTCTTGTGGTAATTAAAAATAAATGTGAAAGAAAGGAAGATATTAAAATTAGGACTATTAGGCAGTACCATATTGCTGAAAACAGGTATGAGGGAGTTTTTAATAAGCGACTATGATCGGTGGAAAACGGTAAATAAAAATGTAAACAGACTCCGGGATGGGCTTAAAGCAATTGTTGAGGAATGTGAAAATAGGTTTGTACCTTTACAGGTGGTAAGGAATGGTAAAGATCCACTATATTATAACAGAGACTACGAAGGAGGTGCAGGTTGGAAAGAAATAAGAGTTAGAAATGGCTGTGGAAGTAAGGAGAAATTGAAAGAACTTACTAGGAAATTGAATCTAGCAAAGAAGTCAGCTAAGGATAACATGATGGCAAGCATAATTGGCGACCATACAAATTTTAGTGAAAAATGGAAGAGTATGTATAGGTACTTCAAGGCAGAAACAGGTTCCAAGAAGGACATTCCAGGAATCATTAATGAACGAGGGGATTGTGTATGCAAGGATCTTCAAAAGGCAGAAGTATTCAGTCAGCAGTATGTAAAGATTGTTGGTTATGTCCAGATAGAGGAGGAGACTAATGCTAAAGAAGTATCAAAATTTACATATAGTAACAATGACATTTACAGTAATATACAAAAGTTGAAAACTAGAAAAGCAGCTGGAAGTGATAAGGTTTCAGGGGATATACTAAAGACAATGTTTGGGATATAGTACCATATCTGAAGTACTTGTTTGATTATTGTTTGCATGAAGGAACTTTACCAAATGAATGGAGAGTTGTTATAGTAGCCCCTGTATATAAAGGAAAGGCTGACAGACATAAAGCTGAAAATTACAGGCCAGTCAGTTTGACATGCATTGCATGCAAGCTTTGGGAAAGCATTCTTTCTGATTATATAAGACATGTTTGCAAAATTAATAACTGGTTTGATAGAAGGCAGTTTGGGTTTAGGAAAGGTTATTCCACTGAAGCCCAACTTGTAGGATTCCAGCAAGGCATAGCAAGATATCCTGGATTCAGGAGGTCAGTTATACTGTATCGCGATTGACCTGTCTAAGGCATTTGATAGGGTATAATATGGGAGACTACTGGCAAAAATGAGTGCAATTGGACTAGAAAAAAGAGTGACTGAATGGGTGGCTCAGTTTCTAGAAAATAGAACTCAGAGAATTAGAGTAGGTGAAGCTTTATCTGTCCCTGCTTAAAGTAAGTACAAAATTTTAATATTCCACCTTCTCAATACTAAAAAATCATTTGATGTTTTACAAAAACATTACAATGATATTAATAGGTACTAGTTTCGGTCCACTGTGGACCATCATCAGCCTAGCCAAATTATGACAGTAAAAGACACAGTGATAAAATAAAGTAAAATAATGTGGAGAAATGAGTGAGGATCTAGAAGGATGGGATGGTGGTGGAATGACAGACAAAGTGAAAAACTGTATATGCAAATTATGATAAAAGTAACAGAAGTGTGCGCATTGACAAGTAAAATCTTTGTGAAGTCACGTAAAAACTCTTGATGATACAGTCTTTGGTTGACAGTTACTCCTGTGTTGCACAATTAAAATTTATAACTATGTATATGCTTCTAGAAAGTTCTAGATGTGAATTCCACTTTAGCGTAGAGGGAAGAATTGTCCGATGAGACCAGCATAAGATTAAAAGATGACAAAGCTGGACATGTTCTATGGTGGAATGAAAAGCTTGCTGTGTTACACAGAAGTAATCTCAGTTCAATCGGAACCCCAATGAACCTTGCGCTGCGTGGAACAAACTTGCTCTATTGAATGCAACTTACGGAGTGAATGAAGTTTATTACTTTGAATTATCTGTCCCTGTAAAAATTAAGAGGGGAATTCCTCAAGGCAGTATTATTGGACCTTTACGTTTTCTTATATATATCAATGATATGTGTAAAGAAGTGGAATCAGAGATAAGGCTTTTCGCAGATGATGTTATTCTGTACAGAGTAATAAATAAGTTACAAGATTGTGAGCAACTGCAAAATGACCTCGATAATGTTGTGAGATGGACAGTAGGCAATGGTATGATGATAAACGGGGATAAAAGTCAGGTTGTGAGTTTCACAAATAGGAAAAGTCCTCTCAGTTTTAATTACTGTGTTGATGGGGTGAAAGATCCCTTTGGGGATCATTGTAAATACCTAGGTTTTAATATAAGGTAAGATCATCATTGGGGTAATCGCATAAATATGATTGTAAATATATGTTACAGATCTCTGCACATGGTTATGAGAGAATTTAGGGGTTGTAGTAAGGATGTAAAGGAGAGAGCATATTTGTCTCTGGTGAGACCCCAACTAGAATATGGTTCCAGTGTATGGGACCCTCACCAGGATTATTTAATTCAGGAAGTGGAAAAAAATCCAAAGAAAAGCAGCTCGATTTGTTCTGGGCGATTTCCGACAAAAGAGTAGTGTTACAAAAATGTTGCAAAGTTTGGGCTGGGAAGACTTGGGAGAAAGGAGACTAGCTGCTTGACTAAGTGGTATGTCACAGAGACTTACAATAATTGAAAATCTTCCACCTTTTTGATACTTTTTATTTGCTTTTTAGCAAATTATTTATTATAAACAGTACATGTTTCGTTCTCACTTGAGAACATCTTCAGCTGTTGTTAAGCTACCTGGAAGGAGTGAAAGAAATGAATATTCAACAATAATTAGAACAGTGTCAAGAAGCCAATCATTTTTTTAAAAACCTTTTAACTGGAAGACAAACAGATATTTTTAGTGTAACAGAGTTGAAACTTTTAACAACTATTCCAATGAATAGATATAGTTTTTAAGCAGGCTAACTATGTATTCATTCTGTCTCATTTCATCAACCCATTAACCCCCACATTGTTTTAACATCATTTTAATTTAATTTATATTCAAATAGTCTTTAAGAGGAACAATGTACCTGAAAATAATGTATTCAGAAACTTAGCAATTCACCTAAGCTTAACAACAGCTGAAGATATTCTCAAGTGAGAACGAAACATGTACTGTTTATAATTAATAATTTGCTAAAAAGCAAATAAAAAGTATCAAAAAGGTGGAAGATTTTCAAATATTGTAAGTCTCTGTGATTAGAATTTGATACGTAAAATGAAGCTGATTACTTGCAATAAGTGGTATGTTCCGAGCTGTCAGTGGAGAGATGCCGTTGGAGGACATCAGTTGACGAATAAGTTTGAATGGTGTCTTTAAAAGTAGGAAAGATCACAATATGAAGATAACGTTGGAATTCAAGAGGACGAATTGGAGAAAATATTCGTTTATAAGAAGGGGAGTTAGGGATTGGAATAACTTACCGAGGGAGATGTTCAATAAATTTCCAATTTCTTTGCAATCATTTAAGAAAAGGCTAGGAAAACAACAGATAGGGAATCTGCCACCTGGGCGACTGCCCTAAATGCAGATCAGTAGTGACTGATTGATCTCTGACGAGCATTTCTAGATGCCTACAGAGATGCCAACCTGCAAAGGTGGTCATATCTAGTGTGAATATATATCTCTCTCTCTCTCTCTCTCTCTCACACACACACACACACACACACACACACACACAACTAGGTTGCAAGAAACATAGATACGAATGCTGAAGTCAAACCTTTCGTTAGGGTCAACTTGACTTCTAATTAGTGTAGTGTACATTCTGATCATTCTAGTTGCCTGGGAATTCGGTGCATGCTTCACAACAGAGTCACAAAATAGGAATTTGTCCAAAATGTACTTGCATGTTGTAGTGAAAAAATTCTCACCAATTTGAAGAACTGTCTCATGTCAATTTCACAGTTGTTACTTTTGCCTCACAGAGATCCTTCTCAGAAAACTGCTTTTGATAGCAGATCTCCAAGCATGATAATGTTCTTGGTTTTTCCAACAGGAGAGTCCTTGTACTCATATTACGTCGAAAGTCAGTGCGATTCTTGTGAACAATACTGAATAATCTCTCAGTTTAGGCAATGTTAAGAGGTATCGCTAAAATGGCAAGCATCACTTGAGAAAGAACTGAATATTTATTGTTTGCAGAAGCATCTTTTAGCTTCAAAATTTTGGCCTGTGCTACATCCATTTTTTCACAGTTTGATTGGATCTGCTCAGTAGGTAAGAAATTCTACTCCCAATTTGTCTTGGTCATTGTTCTTAATTGTGTTTTGAAACAATTCAACAACAACAACAAAAAACCAGTGATGAAAACAAAGTAGTTGCTCTCAATGAAACATCTATTTCCACATGCTTCACTACAGAGTCACAAAAAGGGAATTTGTCCAAAATGTAACTGCATGTTGTAGTGAAAAAATTCTCACCAATTTGAAGAACTGTCTCATGTCAACGCCAGATAAAATGCCAACCTCATTTCCTCGCTTAATGTGCTATCTTGTTGTAACTCCAGTTACAAGGTTGTAATCAACTTTTTGACAGCTCAACCTAGTGAACTTTCTATCAGTAATGCATTTCTATCATCGCCATAAGACCTATCTGTGTCGGTGCGACATAAAATCACTAGTTAAAAAAACCCCACACATTTCAAACTTACTTCTATCTGATTTCCTATCATTACCAGTTTCACAAACCTCACCATTAAATCCATCAACAATCCATTCATGTATCTGGCCACTTCATGTATTGAGGGAGCTTCTACTTGGAACATGATGATGTACTTTGTGAAAACAGGGAGTGTGTTCTTCAAAAATAACTAGTAACATTTAGTGGCATCATTTATCTTTGCTGCTTTTACTGCAAGAAATTTGCTACTTCTGGTTATTTCTGACTAGACTTCTTCACCAACATGAAATAACAATTTCAATGGCTCTTATGGGCCTGAATACCCTGTTTACTGAGTAAGTGAGAGATAACCATCTTGTGCCATCAATGTTTCAGTAGCTTTTTGTGCAGCTAAGTGAAGAAGAAGAAGACAGATTCAGCCTCGTATAACCACTGGAGGATTCTGCTGTTTTATTGTCTTTTTCTTCGCTGTACGTCGCACGGACACAGATAGGCCTTATGGCGACGATGGGATAGGAAACTGCTAGGAGTGGGAAGGAAGCGGCCATGGCCTTAATCAAGGTACAGCCGCAACATTTGCCTGGTGTAAAAATAGCAAACCATGGAAAACCATCTTCAGGGCTGCCGACAGTGGGGTTCGAACCCACTATCTCCTGGGTGCAAGCCCACAGCTGCGCGCCCCTAACCTCACGGCAAACTCGACCGGTGATTCTGCTGTTTCAAAAATGCTAACACTCCCTCAAATTCATTGTTATTGCAATATCATTTATAGATATCCTATGGACGTCGCATAGACAGAAAGTTGTTTATCTAGTTGTTTCTTAAATAATTTCAAAGAATTTGGAAATTCCTAAAACATCTCCTAGAGTAAATTATTCAAATCCTTAACTCTTCTTCCTATAAATTAGTATTTATCCCAATTTGTCCTCTTGAACTTTATCAATGTGATCTTTCCTACAACAAAGTTGGACAAAACAATGCCTAATGCAATAACATTGTAATCAATTTCTTTTTTAGTATGTACCATCACTCCAATAAAATTTACTTAAACAACAGCCCCTTCTTGAGCCTGAATTTTCATGTCAAAGAGTGTAGAATATGGCTTTAACAATGTCCAAGGGAAAGCCTTGACAATGGTTTGTAATACATTGTTCACTTATGAACATTTCTATAATAATCCCACCATCCCCCATTCTAATAATTATCATCCTCTATCTTATTAAACAATCTCCGGTCTACAATCTGGCCATGTGGAGCAAACAAAAATGCTTCATCGCTGAAGCTCATACAGCCATCTACGGTATCTCATCAGGAGCTATACTACTGAACTCTCTCATTACCAGACTGTCTGGGCCATCACAATACCACCTTCTACTCCTATTTGTCCACTCATTATTCAGCATCATTCCTGCAAGCATGAAATAGACTATCTACTCCATGAGAGGTTCGGCATTCTCTTCACTACATTACAGAGATTCTCCTAAGAATTGTACCACCATGACTACTAAGAAGCCTTCCAATCACAATGATATTCTAACAAATCAAGACAAATAACCTCTTCCGTTAATACACGGTTCCTTTTACTATGACACACCAAGGTAAAAAATCTGACATACCAAGACAAATCCCAGATAATGTCCAGCAGAGTACCTCCATACTCTTAAAACAGGTAAATGAGGGAGTAGAGGGCGCCCAGCTCTTTAACCCTGGACTGTGCGCGTAGGCGGTGTTTGGACCGCACTTTTGAATTATTGATTCGTATTATAGTTTAATGCGCGCTCAGCCCAAATAGGTGCACTGCTAACCTTTGCTTACCCTGCTAAGGATCAGACAACGCTACTGATATGTTGTGTAATGCTGCAGTTCAGTGTGGGAACAGTTGTGAAGACAGCCTCCACCGTTCAGCTTACCAACAGCAGTCCTAACACCGCAACGCGCACAGAAATGAAAGTATATTTTTGAGCTTACGTTTATTGTTCCAAGCGGTGTTATACATTATTTCCGCTGAAACAACATTCCTTCCAGAATGTTTTAGTGACTAATGGAGGTGGATACTTCATTATGTATATAATTGCAGGTATGAAGTATTATACGTATATATAGTAATCTCTTTTTATTTTTTTCGCTACAGGGATCGAAGAAGATATATTCAACCTGATGACATCCAACAGTGTCCTATGGAACTCTCGGAGCAAGACGGAGTAGACAGTGACTGTGATTTCGAAAGTGACATAGATTTTGAAGGAGAAGGGTTCGTAGATGACGATCATTCTAGTGACTCAGCACAATCTATTACGAGTGATATTCCAATGGAAGAGGACACGGGGTACAACGATGTCAGATTTTATATTGGAAAAGACGGTGAAACAATCTGGAAAAGTACTCCTGTGGTTCTGAATGATTCTAGAACCTGTTCGAAAAATATCGTGAAGACGTTTCCCGGGCACGAAACACTCCAACACCGATGGATGCTTTCCTGCAAATAATTTCCCTTGAAATGATCGATGATACCGTAAGATACACTAACATTTACGTTGCCAAGTGTCGGTCAAAGAATCCGGAATCGCGAAGTAGGGACTACAAGGATACTACACGTACTGAGATTATGGCACTTTTGGGGGCACTATTTGTTATTGCAACTACAAAGGGCAACCGTACACATAGTTTAGAACTTTGGTCACGAGACGGTACTGGAATGATAATCCTGAGAGCAAATTTTAGCTCCAGGCACTTTCTGTTTTTGATGAGATGTTTGCGTTTTGATGATGTAAGTACTAGAAACGTACAAACTGCGACAGACAGATTAGCAGCCATCAGAGAATTCCATCTGAAGTTTGTTGCTAATTGTCAGGCTTCCTACTCTCCAGGGGAGTTTGTAACAATTGATGAGATGTTGGTAGCTTTCCGTGGCCGTGGTGGATTTATCCAGTATATGCCTCTAAAACCAGCTAAGTATGGGCTCAAATTCTACGCTCTGTGTGACAGTAGAACATTTTACACGTTCAATTTATAACTCTACTGTGGCAAACAAGCCGAAGGTCCTTACAGTTGTTCCAACAAACCTATGGACATCGTCAAAAGACTAACTGACCCAATAAATAATTCACATAGGAATGTTACCCCTGATAATTACTATAGTAGCATTCCATTGGCCGAATACCTATTTGAGCAAGGACTGACATTCATCGGGACACTAAAACAAAAAACAAGGGAAATACCTCCCGAATTTCTAATGGACAAATCTCACCAGGTTGGCTCTAGCATGTTTGGATTCCAACCTGACATGACACTAGTGTCCTATGTGAGGAAAAAGAAGACAGTTGTCCTTCTTCTATCAACTATGCATGACAGATGAAATCGATCCCACAACTAATAAACAATTCGTCATCGTTGACTATAATGGGACCAAGGGTGGCACAGATACTGTTGATCAGATGTGTTCTACATATACAACAACAAGGAAAACCAACCAAAACCTCTTGTTGTGTTTCTCCGTGAACTCTATATTGCAGGTATAAACTCGTACAAGATATTTCTGGCCAACAGCCCATCAAAGGATTGTGTGAGAAGGAAATATCTCACTGAATTGGACCGAGTCTGATGGGAGGTAAGTCTCCGAGAAAGAGCTCAGCTTCTGTCTCTTCCAAGTGATTTACAGGTATTCTTATCGAAGTTTTGTGAAGCCAAGGAGACTATGAAGTCTGCATCACAAAAGAAAATCTGCTTCATTTGTGGAACGCACAAAAATACGAAGACTGGTGTTACCTGTGATCTATGTCATTGAAATGTGTGCCGCAATCATAGTCAGCATAAGGTTACCTGTGAAATGTGCAGTCAAGAAGCTGAAGATGAAAACTAAATGTGCTTCATTTCATTGGGAACAGTAATCCGCTATTTGATTTCATAACTCTATGTAGAGCAGTCCCGTGTTTGAATTTCTTGACTTGTATTTGTGTGTTCTCTAAAACATGTTCAATTTCATGAAGTGTATTTTTTTTTCCCCCCTTTTAGAATACACATTACATCTTTCAATTATTTCAATAAATTTTCTTAACCTAAAAATGATAAAATGCACATAATGTTCGAGAAAGTTCACAAACTACGTTGTGCGGTCCGAACACCGCTGCACGCACTGTAGCGCGACACAGAGTGGCACGCGCGGTCCAGCGTTATGAACATACCAGTCCTTTCCCAGTCCATATGCCAACATATCTTTCAGCTGAGGATTCCAATAAACTGTAAAGAGGAAGTACCTTTTAGCCACAGCTGTGGGAGTCCGTAAGGGTCGTTTTGTTGACACAGTCTCCTTGTCCTTTTCCTTTTCTTTGTTGTGTGCTGCAACAATGGTGCTGCTTACTTTGGCCGCCTTCAATGGTGATAGAATCGTCTGTGGTGATTGACTTTGTTGACCGCTACGTAGTGGCTGTGACTTCGCCCTTGTATGCGGCCTGCCATCCTCCAACCTAGAGTATATAAAAGAAAAATACCAAGTTAAAAATTTAACAAATTTAAATACATTTACACAGCTGAACTTATCAATAATAGATATATTAGAAATACAAGAAAAGTTCATGCCATATTGAAATTAATGAGCAGCAGTTGCAAAATCTTCTTAATAATGTTATACTTTCGTGAACTGTGGGGGTTGAAGGAAAAACAAATTGCACACCATAGTGCACATATTGAAAATTAACCTGAAGACAAATTTGAGGATGGCATCTATTTGTGTAGATATGAGACAGATGTTAAAACATCAGGGCAAGGAAGAATTTCTTATTTCTTACAAATTCTCCTAATATATTCCTATTTGTTTCATACAAGATCAAGCCCAATATACATAAGGGCAGTCAAATGAAAACCAAACACCCACCATAAGACACATTCCGTGCGAAATGTGGCAACACTGTTGTTACGCATCGATAATGCCATCGGTGTGGTAGGACAACTGCATGATGAAGACACACAGGCACACGCAGCTGTTAGGTTACGCATTTGTTGGTCCACTGACTGGTCTAGTGTGTTTGTCCAGCTGTAGAACTGGAGGAACGCAAAGAGCAGAGAAATGTGGTTCGTTTTCTTGTGGTTGAGGGTGCTGGAGTACGTGAAACTCATAGTCGCATGTCTGTAGTGTATGCAAGCACTGCACGTCCATGACAAGTGTGCACAAGAGGCATAGGAGATTCTGAGAAGGGCACACATCACTGCAAGATGATGCGCACCCATGACAGGCCCATCGAGCCATTACTCCTGATGGGATAGGGCGGATTGATGGCCTTCTCTGGGAAAACCGACAAATAACAGAGGAAGAAATTCATGTTCAGATCAGCATTTGTCATGGTTCCATGCATGCCATTATTAAAGATAATTTGCATTTCCACAAAATTAGTTCGCAGTGGGCTCTGCATCAACTGACGGAGGGACAAAAGACTGACAGAATGGCGTCATGCCCAAGTCATCTGCAGTGGCACCTCGAGGAAGAGTATGCGGTTCTGTCCTGTATCCTCACAGGGGACGAAACATAGTGCCCCCGTTTCGAACCCGAGAGCAAACGGCAAAGCCAACAATGGATACGTGGCAATTCTCCCCCGCCAAAGAAATCCAAAGCTGTTCACACAAGTTCCGGTAAAGTCATGATGACCTTTGACTGCAGGGGCCTCTGCTTGTTGACTTCCTCGAATGTGGAACCACAATGTGCAGTGCTATGAAGACACTTTGCAGAAAATGCGACACGCCATAAAGTCAAAACGCCCTGGAATGCTCTTGGACGGAGTCATCCTGTTGCATGAACATGCTCGCCCCCATACTTCCAATCTGGCAAAGGCTACGCTTCAGCGATTTGATTGGGAAACACTTCAATATCCTCCACAAAGCCTGGATCTTTCACCTTGTGATTTTCACATTTTTGGCGACCTGTAGAAAGACATTCGTGGATGGTGGTTTCATTTGGACGAGGAAGTGCAAGTGTGGGTGTGGTTGTGGATCTGTCAACGATGTACCTCTTTCTACAAAACTGGAATTGATCATCTTGTCTCCCAGTGGGATAAATGTATTAACTCTTTTGGGAATTACTTTTGAATAAAACCATTCCATGGTCACATTGTAGCAGGTGTTCAGTTTTCATTTTGACTGCCACTTATATATATCCCTTCCTTCCTGGAATTTTTGTATTACAATGGACTCCCGTGTACTTTTTGTCATGTACCAATGTGCATAATACCAGAAGCAAAATGGACATATTAAGCAGACTACCTAGAGAGGAAAGCTTTTCTAAAGAACAGAAATTTGTTCACCTCAAATATGGATATGCCACATTAGAAAGATGTTTGTGAAGATTGTGGCATTATATAGAAGTGAAACATGGACTGCAACCTGCTCGTGAAGAAAGATAATAGAAACCTTTGAAACGTGGTGCTACAGAAAAATGTTGATGGTGAACTGAAAAGATAAGATCAGAAATGAAGATAATGAAACAAGTTGGACAGAGGAGAATAATTTGGTGAAGGTAGATCAGAAAAAGAAATGCTGGAACACATCTTGATACACCCAGGACTGTATTCAATTGATTTTGGATGGCAGAATGGGCAGGGATATAAAATAATAAAACAAAATAGAGACAGGTAAAGTCATGAATATGACAAACAGATTAGTGTAGATGTGGACTGAAATAGAAAATTACAGATGAAAAGGTCAGGTTTGCTAGATGCTTTACGTCGCACCGACACAGATATGTCTTATGGCGACGATGGGACAGGAAGGGGTTAGGAGTGGGAAGGAAGCGGCCGTGGCCTTAATTAAGGCACAGCCCCAGCATTTGCCTGGTGTGAAAATGGGAAACCACGGAAAACCATTTTCAGAGCTGCCGACAGTGGGATTCGAACCTACTATCTCCCGAATACTGGATACTGGCCGCACTTAAGCGACTGCAGCTATCGAGCTCGGTAAGGTCAGGTTTAACTAATGACCGAAACAAGAGAAAAGCACAATTACAGAGGTCAAAAAAGTAGCCAAGGATGTCTACAACAGAAACTAACGTGGACTGAGTGTGTGTAGAGTAACAAAAATATTGATTTTTATTGACACATGGAATTGTTATATAAAACTCACTTCAGGTTAAATTATAATAATGAAAGCTTTAAACACATTTAGTAAGCATTTGGTCTATAAACTGCCATTTCATCTTCGGCCTGACACTAGACTCACCAGACGCTGGGGTGTACGCAGGTGAATTTATCAGAAGCTCATGCATGTCATATTTTAAATTTTCTAGGTCATATTTAGCTAGTTTTTAGGACATATTTTGTACTTGTACTGTTGGTACTTCTGAACGCTAGTTATCACAGATGTCCACGAGATGAAAAGCAACATTCACCTATACTGTAGTTCCGTAACAGCTGCCAATGCCTGGGAAATGGAACCGGTGTTTGATTGTGGATTATAGCATCATACTAGATGGCTAGTTGCAGACTGGCTGTGGTGCACCTGAACACTCACCATGCTCAAAGAGAATTTACCATCAGCAACATTTCGCTCATCGACATAACGATCATTCCGACAAGGCTGGGGCCATACGGCGATAACATCTACAACCATAAGGATTTTGAATTTAAGCCTGAAATACTGATGACTCTTGATGGAAGACTTCAAAGTTGATTCGCCCCAACATGATATGTTTGTCAGCCATTACAGAAACATTTTCGACTACACCTTGCTTCATCAACAACAGCTACCACACTCGGCAATATACCACAAAAACATACATTGTCAACCTGTTGGCAGCGTACATTTCTATGTCTCATACCACAGACTGGTAGTTAAAAAGCTCTGTTGGACACATTGTAATAATGGTGAAGCCCCACTAATCCGAACACCGCCAGTCTAAAAACCTGCATAATACGGATCCAATGTTTATATTTATGAAAGCATACTTAACAAAGAAATTTCAGACTAAAATGGCCTTGAATTACACATTAAAACATCAATCACATACTGTAAAATAATACAATATGTAATTATGGTACAAATAAACAGGAAGATACTCTTAGAAAAACTGGGGAAATTAATAGGAAATCACAGCAACAAAACTAGACTCATTTAAAACATACTAGTCCAGACTGTGCATGTGATTGTTGCAGAAATCACTGTGACCGTTACCATGTAATATACTGTCAATTCAGAAGCAAATATTTAATGAAATTCTGTTACGACGAGTGATAGACTGCACTGTGATGTAGTGTATCATGTATTTATTCTGCGTATATAATGGCTAAGCCTCCGTGACTCAGGTGGCAGTGTGCTGCCTCTCACCGCTGCTTCTGTGGTTCAAATCCCAGTCACTCCATGTAGGATTTGTGCTGGACACATCAGAGTCAGGACAGGTTTTTCTCCAGGTACTCCAGATTTCCTTGTCATCATTCATTCCAGCAACACTCTACAACATAATTCCACTTAATCTGTCAGTCATTAAACATTGCCCCAAAGGAGTGCGACAGGCTTCATTCATTCCATTCCCAACCTGGCTGAGGATTTTCATTTATACAATGGCCATTGGCTGCAATAAATGTTTCATTCAAATCACCAGATAATAACAACAATAATAATATTGATTTTACGTGCCACTAATTACTTTTACGGTTTTCAGAGACACTGGGGTGCCAGAATTTTGTCCTGCAGGAGTTCTTTTTATGAGCCTGTAAATCTACCAACATGAGGTTGATGTATTTGAGCACCTTCAAACACCACCGGACTCAGCCGGGTTCGAAACCACAGACTTCAGTTCAGAAGGCCAGCACTCCACAGTATGAGCTATACAGCCCAGCAGATTTAATACTCAATAAATTTAACAGTGAAAAGTATAAAAAAATTACAGTATCTTAAATCAATCACTCATACACAAGAATTCAGTCACTTTTAACTGACGCAAAGAAAAATGTTTTGAGGATAACACAATAACTCCACCACCGTGTCATCAACACTGAGTCCGCCACTGTAGCGTTGGAGATGTTCCTGGATGTACTGCAGGAATGTCTCCAATGCTTTTGATCCATCTGAATGAGTAGTAGCTCCAGGTAGTGGAACTTCGTCTGCTTCATTTTCTACATATTCAATTTTGCATATACCCTTAATCATATTGGTAATAAATCAACTTTGTTAATAAAAAATTTTGCCAATCAGAACAGACTTCAGTCCAAATTAGCTCGGACTGGGAGGGTGATGCTGTACTACTTCTCATTCTGTACGTCGCGAATTCACAGTATTTTTGTACCGTGCCTAGTTTGTAATAACTTCTGAATTAGGTTTGTACAGTATGTAAAATTTCCAACAACAAAATGTGCGTGTAATGACATGTGCAATTAAATTCACGTCCCAATCAATAAATTCTCTCATTTCACATCCGAATGCTGCAAAAGATAGGTAGACATGTTCTACGCTTAAAATAATGGGAGTATAGTTTAAGACTTCAAACTTCTGCTCACAGGTTGTGGGAATCCCCAAGAGAGCGCGATATGGCTTATGTCAAGGTTGATGTGATAGGAAGACTTGACAGTGGACACAGCAGTGCACTAGTAACTATTTGACTTTAGAGATGTGTTGTGTGGTTTTTATCACAATGGTTATGTACACTACAGAGCAGAGAATAAGTTTGATTGAGTGTTATTTCCACAAGAAATAAGGAAAAAGGAGCCTTCAAAAATTCCGTAGATGCTTCCCGGTTCTACGGTACCATCAAAACCTTACGCGCAACAACTCGTTCACAAGTGGCTAACTAATAAGAAAAAACAGCAAAGGAGAACAGCTCTCACGCAGGAGAGGTTAGAAGATATACAGGCAAGACTGCAGGTCAGTTCGCGCAAGTCACTTCGGAAAGTAGATCAGGAAACCAGTACTCCACATTCGTCAGCATTTAAATCTAAGAATTTCATTTTTGTCCGTATTGAACTGAGAATGGAAGATAGGAAACTTAAAAGGGTCCACCTTTTCAATAGAAATAAATGTTATAGTTTATTTATAACATATATTTACACTTGGAACTAGTTTCGATGCTGTTTGGCATCATCTTCAGCCAAAATGTGGGAAATAGGCATAGCATGTAGACATTTATATTATACAAGGTGTTACATCAGTGTGATTAAAAGAGAGAATATGAAGACGTGAAGTACATGTCAGTTTCAAAATGGTCATGAAGGGCGAGTCAAAATTGTATAAACATGAGATAACATAAACACATAAACAAAAAACATATATACATATAAACTGTAACAAAACCATGCAGAAGTACGAGATGACTGGCATTGGAGATTCAAATTATTTCAGACACTCTTCCATTGAATGTTGCCTGCCGCGAGTGTAGTACAAAACATAGGTTGTGTTTATTGAAATCTAACTTACAACAGAACAAGTTAGACACTCTACGGCATTCGATCTATCCAACATTCTAATCATTGAAAATTTACACAACAGAAGGGATACTACAATTATATTGATAACATCTTCAATCCAGTGCATTGTCGTGAATTTACGATGTGTCTTTTTAATTCAACGTACTCTTATTCGACTGGTTACATAACCAATTTAACTCAAGAAGAATTACCATGATCATCCCTGACCTAATCTTCTACTACATGATTAATTAGAGCCCTTGTTTTGTATATATTTTATTCTTCAAATTTCTACTTGCTGATGAATACAGCTTAATATGGACCTTCATCAAATGTTAAAGAAAATGGATCCATTTCAATTTCAGACGAATGCCGTTTGACAATCTTCCTACCAACATTAACATATATATTTTTTAGACTAGATTGTGAGATTTACCTACAATTGTTTTAACTAGTTGTTTATAAGATTTACTTATAACTTTTTAATAATGGTATCAAAAACAACTTTTAATGTCACATTTTATTCCAATCTTATATGATTGATTATTGTAAGACAGTCTTAAATGTAACTATTATTTTTAAAGTTGTTTATAGTGCTGATGACGCCCGTTAAGAAGGGCGAAACATGTTCACGAGTTTTCAATTATTTATAATCATTTAACCACAATAGTGGTAATTGTAAGTATTGACTAGGTTGACATTAAACAAATATTTTATAATTATATGTAATCACTGTCGTCAATACGGACCAAATATGAGATTAATGACTATTAACTCAGTGACATATCGAGGGACAGCTATTAGACGTGTATTTGTGTGTGAAGTTTTTGGTGTTATTTATGGGTTTGCAGTGAGTTGACATAATTAAATAGTAGTGTGTGCCATTCCTTGATATCTCCTCTCAACATGAGGGGAAAGGTATGTGCTGTGTTTGGCTGCAGTAACTATGAAGTGGTCTTTCCTTCGCTACCCTCATGCCAAGAAAATGTAAGGACTATTGTGTTTGCATATATATTCTTCCAGTGACTAAGAGATTTTTATAGTACTTCATAATCTTCTGACCTGCTTGACCCATATTTTAACTGGCTTAAAATATAATACGTATTTTATTGTATAGTGCAGCAGTTAACCTTCAATACCGATGTGTTGTAGGTGTGATCTGTGGGTTTTGAAATGTCACAGAAGTGATTTGGATAAGGTGTACAAGAAAGAAAGGACATTACGCTTATATAAGAATTATAAGATCTGTTCAGATCATTTCCAGGCCAGCGACTTTAAAAATCCTCGACTGTACAGCCAAGGGTATGTTACACTTTTACTCTAATTGTACGCAAATATTCCTCAAGGCATCACTATTGACAACATTTTCATACTTTTCTTTCTTTTATCCCTCTTCTCAGATTAAAGCCGGGATTTTATAGATTTTCTTTCTGTTAGTATGCTTCATGTTAAGAGGAAAATTGTCCAGCTTTTAAATGTCAATTCATTGCATCATGTGTGTACGGAATGTGCCGATATTTTTATTGACAAGTGTCTTAATGTGATGATACAATGTTTTTTAAATGAGAAAAAAGACAAATCTAACCGTAAAAGTTCAGGCAGGAATGCTAAAGCAAAAAAGTAATGTATAAATGAAAGATCAACCCATTTCACAGCAGTCCATTTCACATCTTGTTTATATGTCTAATTTCAGTCTTTAAATAATTACCTTTTAAATAATTCTTCATTCATTTATCCAGAATTGCTTTAGCAACTTCAAAGTTAATATCTCAATAATACTTTCTTTCTAGAAGTAATTTATTTATCCATTTTCATATATGCATTTCCATTGATATTTAAATTTAGAGCGACTTTTCAGGTCAAGTCACTAGGAGCGCCACCGTCGAATTGTCTCCCATTTTAACAATGCTAAATCCGTGTCGCGTATTGTCTCCACTGTATTTGATGTAACATATCCACAAACTCATCGCTGGAATACATCATGAGGCAGTGATTAACCCAATCGCATCATCTGACAACCCTAGCTCGCAAATGTTATTCGTGGGAGATGAATCCAATGACGAGCTCAGCTCGCGGCGATGCACTGCTGTATATCAATACATGTAGTTCAGTTACTAACTCACGATGCCAATTGTATGCATTCTGAGCTGAAGTTTAGACATGTGGCTTCGGTTATTTCCCGTGCTCAAGGTTATCACACACTTTTGGAATAAGAGATAAAAGAATCTTTGTTCATATTATTTCACTCACGTCAGTTGCAATCATGGCGTCAAGCAGATGTGTTGGTGTTGATGAAAATGGAATACGAAAGCTAACAGATAGTGTTTTAGAGAGTGATTATGAAGATAGTGATGTTTATGACAACAAAATATACCCTGAAGGTCTTAGTTCGAGTGATGCGTGTAGTAGTGCTGATGACACGGAAAGTGATACAAATGCCGACGGTGGGCAAGTCTACAGCGAGACCACGTGACCTCCCGAGAGGCCGTAGTTTTGTGTAGTCTGGGGATATGTTATTGAAGATCTACGCACTTTTAACTCCAAAAGGGGTAAGACCCCTCAGTGTGTTTTTGTGGTGCCGACTTCACCGTGGCCCACATCTTCACAGTGTGTGCCGTAGTACGGGATTTAAATGTTTTCTCAGTGAACTGCTATGGTATTTAAATAGGATTTGATTTGTTTATTTATCATCAACACAGTTATTAATTCTCCAATTACAGATGATATAATACATTCAAATAATAACAATATTAACAGCACTTACTTCTACTACTAATTATAACTAAACAATATATATAATATATACATACAGTAGAAGTCCGTTATAGCGAGAATTCATAACGGCGAAAAATTTACTCGCTATAGCGGATTGTCGTTATATCCGATTTTTTGTAAAAGTCGAGAAAACCCCCATGCACATTAAAATCAGTATGAAATAGCAATTAGTTTGTTCAAAACTGCGTTTTTGCGGATAATATCCACACTACGGCTACTTGTGTGCTTTTTGAAATCCGATACAACGTGAAAGCATGTGTTTAATTTCATTCTGAAAAATATATATAACCGCATTTCTCCAAATCCAAGACGACCCCCACTTTTTCCTCAAAAATTTTTAATCAGGCTTAAAAAGTGCTTTGTAAAATCATACGAATGTCTTTCTTATACAGTAAACATTTTGTACTATTTGTAGACGCCGAGCATTGGCTTTAGTTATGCCGTGTTTTTTTGCGGCCGTACAATTATGCTTTCTTTGAGAGGGTTTAATAACCATTAACTTAAAATTGGCATCATAATATCAAAGGGAACTCCTTGAATGTTTGCCGGCAATACACATTCCACGCGTCTCTACAATATGACGATCCATCAGGAAAATATTCTTGCTTACTATAAAACTGTTTCTTTCACTCAGGCGCTACACGCACGTTTTGCTTGCCGCATTCGGCCAACTTCAGCGGCTAGCATGTACAAATAGGTCTTAATCGCGGACTTTGAAGGTCAACGAACGAGTTAATTGCGCCGCGGTATGGCAAGCCCTTGCATTTTTGTGCACATACCTCACAATTTCATCTTCGACTTCTTTAAAGCGTCTTTGTTGCAGGCCACTGAATACATTTTTTGTGCAGTACGCATTTTAAGCTATCTTTGTCTTCACGGTAATGCCGAATATTGCTTTAGTTAGGCCTATGCCGTATTTTCTTTCGGCTGCACAATTATTAGACATTTCTGAGCGTTTAGTAGCCATTAACTAAAATTGGCATCATAACATCGACGAGAATCCGTTGAAAATTTGCCGGCAATACCGGTTCCACGTATCTTTACAATACAATGATTCATCACGAAAATATTCCTGCTGTCTATAAAACTTAATTTTACTAAGCGTCAGGTACAGCAGACGCGTTATAACTCTGCTACAGAGTAGCCGTGGCCTTTCTAAGAATTCAAAGTCTCGCATGTTTTGATGTTATTCTGCTGATTTGAGAAACTTTTTTTTTTTTTTTTTTTTTTTTTTAAATTGTAGAGGATAATAGAATGTCATCCTCTCTTCACTATTTCGTTACACAAAGGCACTGTACAACCGGTCACCGCGGCTAAGCGGTCGTTTTTTGTCAACGAGTTTTGTGTGCTGGCGAGGGGAGGGAGGCGGGGAGGGGTGAAAAAAACCAGCGTGGTTATTGCGGTACCTTAGTTGCCAGTGGTGTTCATTACTATCAAGCCGCGAATGCAAAGCGACCCTTGCTTGATTTTTCACACGAGATTCTGAGGAAAAAAAAGTCTTCTTGGATTCGGAGAAATACAGTATCAATACAGCGGCTTCTGTAGCAAACATTTCAGTTTACTTCTTCAAACGGCATCACCTAACCTAACCCTATATGCATCATGAAAACCTATTTGAAACGCATGTAGAGAATTGATAACCTCCTCGCTAAAAATTGGCATGGAAATAGCTTTCCGAAATTTAACTTGACGCGAAGAAATATAAACTATCCTCTGAAATCAATGATGTACCCTGCCATATCTTGAGGTGTATCACATTCTTACTTAATTTCAGTATACTGTATACCATTAAAATTAAGCGATCATTTACTTCAGCCTTTATTTTTAACGAGTTTACAACTGCTATCAGCCGCGTTATTTTCGCATTTATTACGAAAACGTGTTATCCTCTTTCATTTCGAATTTTCTTTAGAGAACAGCAGTCGACGGGTATTACTAACAGACTCCAATATCGCCTTTGAATGTTGACGAGAGAGCTCGCAAATGCAAATACAGAGAAAACTATACCGTACCGAAGATGATCGATCGCATTTTGTGGCAAACGTTTCCGTTTTTGTTATTCAAATAGCGTCACCTATCCTAACTTATCTGTACTGTATGTATGATGAAAGCATACTTCAAGCGCCAGTAGAGAAACTATAACCTTCTCGCTATAAATTGACATGATAATAGCCTTTCTGTAATTTACGGGACGCGAGAAAATATAAACTAACCTCGTAGTCAACGACGCAGTCTGCCATATCTTGAGATGTAGGCCTATCTCATTCTTACGTAATTGCGGTATTTAGCATTAAAATTAAGCGATCGTTTATTCAGCGTTCATCTGTAACGAGTTAACAACGGTTATCGGACACGTTATTTACGCATTTATTACGAAAACATGTTCTCTTCTTTCGTTTTCCTTGCGGAAGAGCAGTCGACGGGTATTACTAATAGACTCCGACATCGCCTTCGAATGTCGACGAGAGAGCTTGCTGGTGGGCATAGCGAGAAAACGATACGGTACCGAAGATGATTGATCGCATGCAGTATAATAATTGTGTGCATAAATATCGGCAACGGAAAAATCGAGCGCGCAAAATCGCTCGTAATAACGGATGTGTCAGTGATTGAGCTCTCGCTGTAACCGAAGGATAATACACAGTTTAATATAGGAATTTTGAAAGGACGGACAAAAGTTACCGTTATAACGGGATTCTCGTTATATGCCGTACTCGCTATAGCGGACTTCTACTGTATTTACAAAACACTTACGGAAGAAAAGAAACCAAGAAAACAGGAAATTGTTTAACATATGAAATGATCGAGGGAAGGAAGTATAACTTGCAGTTTCCAAATGCACAGAACAAGTTACAAGGAACAACACACTGTCTATGAAGCATCCGTAAGATGTCTGCAAATTTCACTAGCTGACGAGTGTAAGCTTTGTGTTGTGTTGTGTTGTGACTTTCCTCGAAGGAGGGGAGTTTGGGCAACTACATACCTCCCTGCCAATGCATGTCCTTATCGTTCCAGTAGCACACACTTTGCCCTACCTATGGTCTATGAAACTTTGAACATGTATGACGTAACTAACTGGTTGCCTGTGTCCTAGCCACAGCCCATAACTTCCTCATCCTCGTCCAACCAAGCTCAATAACCTAAGCCACGATACATACGGCCCATTACAGGGCCAAATAAACAAATCAGACTATGGAGGCTATGAAGTATGCAACCTTACCACATCCCAGGCAATTGGCAGCAAAATTTAAAAAATTAAAAATACCTGCATGGGATTCAAACCTTTGAGCAGTGTCAACTATCACAACTCCAACCGTACCACTGCCAACTGAGCTATTGTGAGGCTTGACATGCAGCACGAACTTTCCAGCCAATACAATACCTGCTCTCTGTGTGCAGCTCTTGTTGTATGATACGTGTTCTTCATATTTGTGGTTGTTTTACGGGTTCATTCGTGGTGCCCACAATGAATTAATAGTGGCATTCACAATTCCTGCTGTCTTCTAGCCCGTAAACACGATTCTCCTCCTATCATCCTGGTTTAGGGAGAGGGACCAACGTATTTCAGAATTGTAGTAAAAGTGGTGGGATGCATAAAACTAAATCGCAAGGGGCTGGTGAAACACCCGGTATAGCTGGTGATTTCTGCTTTGTTTGGTTTCTATACGTGTAATCATGCCGCTTCGAGATGACTACGTCTTCTCGCCATTACGGGTACTGCACTTGCTGTCACCACTTCTCTGTGCTCCTATTCCAAGGTACTCCGCTATGAAGGTTTAAATTATACTCCATGTACCTGCAGCCATGTCCCGGCACAGTCCAGTGATGGATTTATTTTTAAATTAGCATGTTTCATTGTTTTGACATTGGTTATCATGGAAAATCCTCCTTCACAAGAATATGTGGATGAAAAGAGCAACAAATCTGCAAGAACCTGTTTAGCGAGATGCAGAAAATAAGCTTTAATTTAATTCCAGAATTTGTCGCGCAGCTGTGAGCTTACATTCGGGAGATACTGAGTTTGAATTTCACCGTTGGCAGTCCTGAAGATGGTTTTCTGCGGTTTCCCATTTTTACACCAGGCAAATGCTGGGGCTGTACGTACAGTAAATTATCCCTATCTTAGCCCTTTTCCATCCTTGCGTTCCTGAGAACTCTTAATGTACCAAAATGATAACAGAGTGTAAAGTTAAGCTACACCATGACAGTGAATCAAATCAGTTGATTCAATCGAAGATTGCATGTACACACCAAAGGTTTAATATGAACGCATTAACATATATGTCCACGTACAAAAAGAGGAGCTCTAAATGAAGGAATAAACTTACCGCAATGCTCCAGTAGTAACTGATCGTGGATGTCTCCTAGATGCTTTGATCTGATTCAACTTGTCCCCTTGAGTAAGAAGACCTGTATTTCTTCTCGGCTCCTCAGAGTTTTGGTTAACAGCATCCTGGAAATAAAGTAATTTAACCTTCTAATAATTTCATCCACAATTATGTACACGTGGAGCTTACAGGCAAACTAAAACTGAAAAAATATACAAAGGCAATCAAATGAAAAACCTTAATTTAAAAAAATGTATTTTACTGAGAAAAAGTGGTACACAAGTGCATCACTTTCTTTTATGTGGTCTCCATTACGTTCATTGCTACAGGCCTCCAGTGCTGAAGTGCAGGGGTTCCTCTAGAAAGAATATCCTTCGGTTGTTTGCACAGCCACTCGTCTACCGCCTTCATATTCAACCAAGTGAAGGGTCGAATTGCTTTCCTGGTTGTGGACAGCGCCCGTATTGTGATTTTCGCACGTGTTTATAGGCAGCTACACGTATCCCATACGGTTCTCGTCCCTTGCTGAGAGGTAGTAGTTTATCTAGTGTCCACTAGAATGCAGCAGTTATTGGGAATTTCAAACCTAAATGACAAAAAGGGTAGTTTCTCCTTGCCGTGACTTCTACTGTACTCTTTCTTTATTTACTGAAATCCTTCATTCTGATAATGAGGGTTTAAGCCTAAGAACATAGCCAAGGACCGTTATCCCCATATCTTGGTCTGAGCAAATTCTCTTGTTAGTGAAGAATCAGATGCTAAGTGTGTAAACCTCAATAATCTTCTGTTAATTCACAAATCAGTGCTTATAGGTACTGTTTAATGACTTTAAAATGCATTCCTATCTTAGAAAACAAGATATTTCAGAGGATCCCATCACACCTGCAATCGCTATGCCTGTTGCAATAAACACACATCACTGACAGTCAACCAACACCTTCGTAACGCTAGGTCCACTGAAACATGACTGAAATTCTTTGGTTACATTATGCAAATTCGTGGTAAGTTGATGCGGTTACACTTATTAGATATCATACTTATTACATATCACAATACATCACGATACAATATGCTGTTAAATACATAGTTGACTATGTAAGATATTATAAGTAGAATTTTGTAAACAATATAAATTTATTAAGGATGATGTGTGTGTTTAATAGAAAAAATTATTAGCGTAAAATGTATAATATTGTATTCTAGGAAAATTTTCTTTGTCTCCTGTTAATTTAAAATTTAATGCTTGACAATAATGTATTTTAGTGTACCATTTGCCACTGAGGTAGACACCTCATTTGCAAATAAAGAGATTTTGATTTGATTTTGATTTTGAATAAGAAATTTAAATGCACGTTTGCTAGCTTTCCCTAAAATATTAAGTAATTGTAATTGAAGAACCACTATTCTAGGAAAACAATACAACAGAAGAAACTGTTCCAATCGCTTTGGAAGAATCTGATGAAAAACAGGCAACTGTAGGTGTAGGCCCTACAACATTGTCTCCAGCAGAAGTTGGCCAACAACACTTAAATGCAGTAAACAAATTTCAGGTGTGTTAAATGCGTTATTAAAGATACTTACAATTTAGTTGACCTATTTAAGTTTCTTTATGCAGATTTATAACCTTAAATATCGTTAGTAATAATTTCCTGTTTTTATTTAGGAGAAATGAGGGACAAAAACTAACAATTAAAAGTGAACTATGCTCTGAAAGACCAAAGAAACGACGAAAAAGAATATCCCAGCCAAAATAGGGAGACAAGAAGAATGAATGAAACTTACATAACTCAGTGGGGGAAACTGAAGGAATCTAAGGAGTTTTGCAAATATGTATGCCCTTGAAAATGTCTCTCCAAGTTACGTGCTGAAAATACTTGAAAGAAATTTAAAAAATTCTATATTATTCTCACCATGTTGAAACAGCACTGATTTGCGCCATGGTGAGTGAACACGAAATAAAACTGAAATGAGTTAACAAATCAAAGAGAAAAACGGTGACCAAGAAGTATGTCCTTTGTGGAATTCAGGTTTGCAAGACTTTCTTTCTCCAGACCTTTAGAATTTCCAGTGGCAGAGTACATCTAGCCTTAAAGAAGATAAAATCGCCAAAGGGTATAAGGGATCAACGAAGAATCGCTGGAGGAAAGAAGAATTAGTTTCAAGAAATAGTTGACCAAATAAAAAAAGTTTCCAAAATACAAATCACATTATGCAAGAAAACAAACACAAAGAAAATTTCTGTCACTAGATACTACAATGGATGGGATGTACAATTTATATAAGCAGGAGTATGAAAATCTTGTGTCACTTTCTTTGTATAAAAGGATATTCTTGACAGAATTCAAATTTGTAATTTGATCAAAGTAATCGTTCCTCGGCATTGTACTAAGACATTATCTGAAAATTCCTAAAGTAGAAAAACTTACCAAAAAATTGAGTTTCATTTACCCCAGAAATTTCTTTGTAAACCATGTTTGTGGTATTACCTTTTGAGGCTAAGACGACCATGTGACATAGAACCGTACATGTAAGAAACAGTCTTCTCTCAAGTTGAAAAAATAAATACATGTTTCATTATTTTTAAAGGAGATTCCAAATAACAGTTTTCATGTCCGTATGTCTGTAACACCTTCAGTTTTTGAGATAAATGGATACTCATAAAAATAAGTCAACTTCTTCTTCTTCTTCTTCTTTCCACTCCTCTACCGCCTTAAGAGGACTTTCCAAAAGCAAAAAATACATGTTTCTTTAATTTGAAAAGAAATTCAAAGTACCAACTTTCACATCGGTAAAAGGTTCAGCTTTTAAGATAAAGTATCCTCATAAACATATTTCAACTCCTTATTTACTTATTTTCAACCCCACATCTCTTACATCAATTTTCCGAAAAAAACAAAAACAAAGGTGTTTCTTTATTTTCACGTCTGTAACATCTTTTGTTTTTGAGATATGAGTATTATCATAAAAAGAATTCAACCCCTTTTCAGTCCTTTTTACACCCCCATTAAATGGATTTTACAAAAACAAAAAATACGTGTTTCTTTATTTTTAAAGGAGATAACAAATACCAATTTTCATGCTTGTAACATCTTCAATTTTCGAGATATATGTATCCAGACAACATAGATGTTGATTCCCATAGGGAACCTGAAATTTTTTAATTAATTACACGGTTTGATAATTTATTACATGCAGTGATGTCCCAAACATCACAATGTTAGTGAATTACAACTCAGCTGGGAAACACTTGTTTAGTCTTGTGTCATTTCCCGTTATTTCTTCTTTTATGAAGCCAAGCAATTCGTAAAATGACGACTTTGACATGCGCAGGTAATTGAAAAATTTACTGTCATCCTCATTTAGATCGTTAAACAATGTATAATGTAATCCTCTAGTCAGTCGAGAAAAACATATAGGATGTTTCTGCATTTTCCTAACTGTTCAGTTTTTCCTTTTTAATAGAAGAGCAAGAAGAAGTAGTTCTTCATAGGATGCCACTCTCCCAACTGACTATTCCGCGGTATGAACCGAGCAATTATTCACAAGTTGCGCCACTGATCGCCCGGTATTTAAACCCTCTGGCAACTAGTGGTGCAACTAGGGAAAAGCAACTAGTTGCGCCACTAGTCGCCCACGGGTAATAGCGGCCTTATTGTCTCAAAACCCGACTGTTGCTATACGAGCCTACCAGGTTAAAAATTACACAATTCTACTCCCTCACAGGAAGTAAGTGAGTGAAATGATCGGTCTTTGATAAGTCTTCCGAGAATAGTATGAACTCATGCTCCACACGTGTGAACCAATCATGCACTTAGATGCCATTACTTCGCAAATGCAAAGAATATATTGCATCACACGCCCATGCGATTATGCGCAGGACAATGTTATTTTTATCAAGTAGTACATTAAAATTCACCAGAATTGTATCCGAATGGGTCCTAAAATCTCTAGAAATGTCACTAGTCGCTATCTTCGAAATTCTGTCACTAAATTATTAAAAAAGAGTCCAAACCTAGCGATAGTCTCTAGAATCGACTAGACTGATGTGAACGAACACGAACATAGCAGGCGAGAAAGAGATATTGACAATCGATATATGATGATGATGCTTGTTGTTTAAAGGGGCCTAACATCGCGGTCATCGGTCCCTAATGGTACGAAAAGAAATTACAACAAAAAATACAAAATTATCCACTGACCAAAGTAAAAAACAAAAAAAAGTCATGAAGAATGAATGGATGGACATGAAACCAAACAAAAAACATCAACAACAAAACAAACAAACAATAAACAGTGGATTTAACTCAAGAAAGGTCATATATAGTAGCATTACTGACCGAGGGACCACTCATAAAGCACAATGATGCTTGATGCCTAAAGGGGTGCAAAATCCATGTCTAAGGCACCACAGAATGGTACATGTCGTGAGTAAAGTAGAACCATGGTATTTGTCATGTTGGGGGTACTAATCAAAAGTAGCGAAGACTCACAGTGTTCCACACAAGATGCTACTACTCACAAGTATTGTACTTCGTACAGGTAACGCAGACCTATGGTGTTTTTCACACAGTGGCGCCACTCATAGCCAACGCAAACCAATGAGTTTCCTCACCTAGGTGTATTAGTCACGGGTGCCGGTCCCACGGGCCCCGTGGTGTTCCTCACATAGTGGGTACAAATCACAGGCAACGCAGACCCACGGTGTCGCTCACATGGGTACGACGCACGGGTACTGGAAAACCCCCAGGCCAGGCTCTATACTGCTACTAATCACAAACCTATTTCGTACCTAATATAGTGGTACTACTCGCAAGTACAGGCAACCTATGGCGTTCCCCGCGTGATGGTACGAATCAAAAGTAGTTTCATGGTTCTAATTCAATCATCCCTTGGTCGCCCCTTTCAGTCGCCTCTCAAGTCCGCCAGGAAGCCGGTTAGGACCCCCCTATCCGCCACCTGGGACGTGCCACATGGGAGTATCACCTCTCTCCCTGCTACGCCAGCGTAGTAGGTTCGTGGACAATTGATATACGAGACGCGATATACTGGTTTCAATAAACATCGCACATTAGCGCGTATTTCTCGCATTAATAAACGTTGATATTTCATATGAAAGCGTCAATTAATGAAGGACTTCCGGCCACTTGCATAGAAAGCTGAAATGGCGAGATTTGAAAACATATTTTTGAAGTTCACAAAAAAAGCTAAAATCGGGAAAAATAATAAGAGTAATCAGGAGGCGGGAAAAGCTGTCGAAAATCAGGAGTCCCCTGCCTAAATCAGGAAAGTTGGCAGGTATGTTAATAGCTTTCCGAGTGAAAGACTACAGCCCGTGTTCCTTGATGGATGCAGTTCTTTTGCCACCACCACCACCCTCTCGGGTGTCCAGCAGGGCAGTGTCCTAGGTCCCCTTCTTTTTGCCCTGTTTATTGATGACCTTATTGAAATGAAAATCCACAACCTGTTTCCAGTCATTCGACCGGGTTAGGAATGGAATGAATGAATGAAGCTCCCATCTAGCGGCAAGGATAGGAATTGTGCCGGCTGCCGAAGCCAGTCGCACTCCTCTGGGGCAATGATTAATGAATGACCGATGAAATGAAATGATATGATATTGGAGTGTGTTGCTGGAATGAATTATGACAGGGAAAACTGGAGTAACTGGAGAAAATCCTGTCCCACCTCCGCTTTGCCCAGCACAAATCTCGCATGTAGCGACCAGGATTTGAACCATGGAATCAGCGGTGAGAGGCCGGCGCGCTGCCACCTGAGCCACGGAGGCTTCTGATGACCTTATTGATACTGTGAAATCTTTCTCTTTGCAGCTGATTGTAAAATCTTCAAGCAGATCGATTCTCCCACAGATACAATCCAATTGCAAAGTGCACCTGATTCACTATCAGGTTGGTGTACTACATGACGTCTTAAACCTCATCCCGGTTCCACCCTTTTGTTTACACTTCGTAAATCCCCCATTCTACAAGAATATCACCTACTCAACCAACCGACTGCAACTGTTAACAATAAAAAAGACTTTGGAGAGCATTTTAACAGTAAATTGTTGTTTATCTCGCACATAAACAGGGTCACCTCACTTGCTATATCACTCCTTGGTTTACTCTACACGTTTTCTGACATCAGAGATGTAAATTCCCTCAGAGCATTCTTCGTTTCCTGTATCTTACCGATTGTTGAATATGCCTCTCCAGTCTGGTCCATTTCTGCTTCTTCAAATCTCAGCCCCCTTGACCATGTACAGTCTTTCTTTCTGTGCTATCGTCAGAGCCAGGCTCCCTGCCTGTCGCAACATAAGCACTATCCAAGTGCTTGGGAGACTGAAAATCAAAACTCTTTCTGCTCGGAGGAAAGTAGCAGATCTAAAGCTGCTATACAAAGCAGCTAATGGTGTATTCAGGTCTCCAGATTTAGTTTCCTTATTCCCCCTCAACATCCCATACCATTAGTGATGGGCAACGCTCTCGCTTGAGACTCTCGAGACTGACGTCACAGATCTCGAGACTTTCGCGAGAATCTCGAGACCAATCCTCCTGTAGTGCAAGCTGTGTGACGTACCTGTAACTACAACTGTAAAAGTGATAGTATATTATTGGCAGTTATTGCGTGAAATAATGTTCTCTTATAAAAACTTGTGAGCCAATACATTTTGTCAAAAGCCTGGAAAAGTACTGCATGTTCAACTATGAACCCCTCAATACCATTAACTAAAGTGGAAACAGAATGTCAGTATCTTAAACTGTTCATGACTTATTTGGGGTGGATATCTTAGCCGAATAACCCTGCATAATTTGTGAATAACTGTAGATAGGATGTAGGCCTACACCTACTTGGATACTAGAGGCGTGCATTATTCGAACATGAGATGGGGAAGATATGCTTTGCTACAGATGCAACCCCCATTACACATGAGTGGAACGTGTAACAGGGGTGATAGGACAACGCTCTCGAGACCGATTCTCATCTGCTGAGAGCTGTGAGACGTCCCAGTAACTACGAATGTAAGCTTGATAGTTATCATCAGCAGTTCTCACATGGAAACGTGTGTGACGGTAAATTTTGTCAAAATCCTATGAAAGCACTGCATATTGAACTATGAGCTCCTTACCATTAATGAAAGTGAATACAGAATGCCAGTATCTTAAACTGTTCACGAGTTTTGTCAGGTGGACTTCATAGCTGAATAACCCGTATAATTTATTAATAATTGTTATTAGGATGTAAACCTACCTGGATGCCTCACAATCGTTGTCGGCAGGGTAGTTTCTTGTGATTCAGACCGAGCCGGATGTGTTCTGTGGCGATTCCTCTTCATTGATATTATGCTTTTGTAAGTGCCGGATCATCCCAGAAGTATTTCTGCCAATGTATTTTACTTCTTTTGAATAAGCAACACAGTGGGCTGTGCTATGTGACATCTCTTAAAAACAACCGACATCCACGACTTACGTTGCGTTTCGGACATCGTCTTCAAGTTGTCGCGTACAATTCGACACAGTTCACACTGCACCATCACGTTTGAAGTACGGTACCTACCCGATTATGACGCGAATACTCTATAGCAATTTAGATTCCACATTCCACTTATGCGTAATGGTGGTTGCATATGCAGCAAGGCGCATCATGCCTCGTCTCGAGTTCGAATAACGCACGCCTCTAGTATCCAGTTACGTGTACCTACAGTAGCCGCCAGGTTCTGTACTTAAACCACTCATTCGTGTACCTACCAGTGCAACCAATGCCCAAATGTGTATCCTTTATAAATACGTTATATTGCGTCAAAATAGACCTCGGTTTAAATGAATGCCCTAGTCGCTTGTTGACACGTATTTACGAAAATGAGAAGGCCCGTGGTTGGCTATTCGCATATTCGGAACAAAGAACATTCAGCTCCGACTACCTGCAGGCCTACAAAACGCTACTCGCTGCACATTGTCGGGACAACGCTCTCGAGATTTCTCGAAATTTCTCGCGAGAAATAGTGCCTGCGCTAGTCTCGAGAAATCCCGAGAAATCTCGAGACCTCGTCTCAGACTGCCCATCACTACATACCATAGTACCAGAATGAAGACCCTATACCATATTCTTTACTCCAGGCTTTCTCTCACCAAATGGTCATTTTCTGTACGTATTCAAGCAATGTTTAATACCTTACCTATCAACAAGAACATAGACATCTTCGTATCGTTTACTTCCTTCTGTCATGATATTTATCATATAACTTAATTTTCCTTCTTGTTCTTTCCTGTTTCTTCTTCTGTATTTACTGTAAATGTATTTTCCTTTGTTAATGTCATTTATGTAAATATGTATTATATAGGATTGCACAGTTTTTATCAAGTATACTTGTGTCCTTTGTAAATATTTATATACCTTTCATTTTAGATTAATATCTATTGCACATAGCTCAGATCTTTGTAATTCGGCGTTATGCTGTTGCTGATCCTGAATAAATAAAATAAAATTTTAAAAATTAAAATTATGAGTGCTCTATTAAATATTTTAGATGATGAATGTTAGCTCGGACCTGTAATACCGATGTCATTGAATTAAGGTTTATTTTAGGAGTGTGATACTTTGCTTTATTTCTGATGGCGTATTTTCTGCGATATACTGTAATAGATTACGGACTATAAATCTCATGTCAGATCCATATTGACAGTTGAACTTCTTACAATAAATGATATTGAGTCTTTTTGAGTGGACTTACTGGATAAATTCATTATTTAATGTGAGTGTTAGAAATAAACGTCAGATAATTCAATTCTGACATGTGTTTGGAGATGTGAAATATTAGATGCAAGTGCGGCATTTGTATATTAGATATGGAAGATAGCAGTGTCTTCGTGTATATGCCATCGTGGTCACATTTGCAGAGCCTTTTGAATATTAATAAGCCTTATCTTTGTGCTCCTGAATATAAATTTTGTCACTGTGTGAATGAAATTACCCTGATGTAAATTTACTGACATTTTTCCAGTATAAGAGTGCAATTTGTTGGCTATTTACCGACAATTATTTAGATTATAGCATAGATTCTTCTACATTAATAAATCCGGGTGTGTACTAGTTCAGTTTAAAGCAGAAACTCATTTAATAATCGCTTGAACCTAGGACCATGTGTTAAATTCCATGTTCATCAATTGTACCCGACATGTACGGAGAAAACTTATCAGAGTTGATTTCATGATTTGTATATATTATAGTATATTTCTTCTGTACATTATTCTTGGAAATTAAATTGTAGAATTGTAGTTTCAGTATATTTGTAGTTGTTAGAGATGTATATAGGAGGATGTGATTTATTTCGGACATATGCGTGTGCCATGTGGGCTAACCTATGTGTGTTACAGTGTGTAGGGATTCTGATCTACGTTGTTGTCCATGTTGCAGCGTCAGTGGGTTTTTTTTTTCTTCCCCAAATTGCTATTTGTTCGGGGCGTCGACCTATAGAGATCTTTTGCCCCTACTTGCACCATGTGATATGAACCTGCGTGTAATGGGAATGGAGGAAGTGCAGAGTGTTGAATGTAAGGAAAGGAACATTAAGGATGACACAAACACCCAGTCCCCAGGCCGGGGGACAATTTACAATTAAAGACCCCTGACCCAGCCGGGAATGGAACCCAGGGTCGGCAGGTGACAGGCGGACGCGTTGCTCCCTACACCATGGGGCCGGACAGCATCGATGGTTAATTCTGTTCATTATAAGAGAAGATTTTTTCTTTTCCTTCAGTTCATTTGAATTGACCACTTAATATTAATTAACTGATAATCCATTCTGAAAACATACATAGTGGAAGTGTCAATTTAATTTAGACTATTTTAAAAGCATATTCAAATAAAAACTAACTTGTTCATAAATATTAACTATATTGTAAATTCCCACGATATAATTGTAAGTCAAGTTTCATTACGAGAAAATTAATTATAGTATTATGAATGTTTATTTTTTCTATATTTTATATTCAATTTTTTTAGACGTGTATGAGAATTTTACCTCGACAGCCTATTTTCTCAAGAAATTATTAACTATTTTAATAATTCATACTCCTCAAGAACAAAATATTCAATTCAATTCTGTTAGAATAGTTATGATAAATTTTGCCTGTACCATCCCATTTGTTTGAACTATTTTCATGTTACCTCAAGAGTTAAATCAATTTCATTATGAACGTAGTGATCATCCACACTATCGTAGCTGGTCAGGATGGCATTTACATTTTCTGATTTTGAAAAAAAAAAAAAAATCATTATGATTTTTCTATTTTGTGTCACCCTTTTCACTGCTGAACCGATTTTCCCTGCCAGTTATGATTACAGTATTTATTTATATGCCAATCCTTATTGAGCATCCTGGAGGTGTGTCTTGCTCACTGCTGACCTAGCCACGGGGACATTATGTAGACCTAAATCTTACCTATTTCATTTTTCTCCTTTTTGTTTAACTCCTGGAAGTTACTGTGAATGACTTCACAAATCTTCTCGCATGCTCTTAACCTTCTCAATTCTACTGCTAAACGCATCACTAGTGTAGTTCCATACAATGCGTTGAGCTTAAATCTCTACAATAAACATGTCCATATTGAAAGGCTCAATCTTGATAAATGCCAGCCACAACTTGTCACTGTCATCACGATGCAGCTGAAATGTCGTCCATGTGAAAAGAAAAGCGCTGCAGTTGGGCTGTGGTCAGTGGACGGGAGACAGTGTTTCACGTGTGGTCGGGAAAACCTTCGTCTGTAAAGGGGAAGCATTCTTCCCATTGCAATACATGGTGACGGCAAAGCGGTGACATCTCACTTAGTTTACAAAAGGTGTACATTTTACAGAATAGTGGTTATAAAATATGATGTTGGGACATACAACACATGCTGAAATTATTGTAAACTAATTTAAAACCTTGTCTAATAGAAAATTAGTGTCAATATAAAGTTCTAAAAACGGCACATGTCTGGTGCTGAATTGGATCCTCTTCGTTATAAAAGTCAGCGGTGACAACCGACCACGCATGAAACACTTTTTGTGGTAGACATTGATAGAAAAAGCTCGTAAGGCCCCTGTCGCGTATCAAACCAGTTTTCTTAAATTTATTAACGTTTTTGCACGGTTTCTCTGCTTGAAGGGCGCAAATCTGGGAATTCTGTTAAAATCGCCATCTAAATTCCCTGCAGGATTACATACAAAGTGTACATAAAAATCTGTTGCTGTAACGTGTATTTATCTTGCGGCATTATTACTGCGCAACACACAATCCAAACACTTGTTAACACGTCAAACCTCAAATCACATGTGAACTCAACATAAGGCTCGGTGAGACTGAGGAACTAACAGAAGTATGCCTAGGTCACAAGGTATGTGGAATTGCAATTCAGCCACGACATGCCAACCCGACGATCGGCCAACGCATACGTTACAATCACTGTATTATTCATGATCAAGTACACAATGTAAAAAATAAATAAAATAGTGCAGTAAATACAATTTCATACCTCAATGAGTTCCATTTTTTTCCGGCAGGAATGATCATTTTGGTTTTCATCTTCTTGGTCATCAAGCTTCATTGTATCTACCCTATGAAGGATCCTAGATACATTGTCAGGTGTTTTAACCTCATTTGAATCATCATCTTGATTATCCAAATCATATAATAGAGATTTTCTTTTTATACTATAAATTCCATGTGTATGCCTTGGGTACGAGTTAGAATTCACACCCAATTGAGATCTAAATAGGTCCCCTTGTAGCCACATCGAGGACTGTTTCCTGAAACATAAACAACATGGGATAACAGTGGAGATATCCTATAGTAGGAAAAATGTTCAGGCAATGTGCTACATAAATGAATATTATTCATGAAAGAAAATCAAGTCATGTACATAATACAGTTGTTAAAAAGATTTCATGTGTTAATGTTAAGTACCTCGAGTGGTATTTACCTGACAAAATGGACTCAGCTGTAGCAGCAGTCCAATAGAACTCTACTTTGTTGTCAGATTTCTGTAAACTGTAATTTCAAAATAAGTATGCTTGCAGCCTAGATTGCACAAGTTAAGGAAGCCTGCAACTTTGTAGCTGAGACCATACGATTAGTAATATTCATGTGTACTTGGGTTGATGACCTAAATGTTAGGCCCCTTTAAACAACAATCATCAAACCACAAGTCATATGTATTATGTCTTGAGACTGGTCTGTCCCGACAATGAATCTCCTCCATGTGAATCTATCCTCAGCGGTCATTTTAGCCTCTTCAAAGTTCTTCAGGCTTGTACCAGCAATGACATCTTTGTAAGTATGTTTCTTACCCTTCTACGATGACGTTTTCCATGCCATTCACTTTCTAGCACATTGATCATCAGACTGTCGTGTCATCACCTGTACACCCCAGCCGTAATGTCTCCTCCTCTGGATCTGCCTGATCAGCAGTCATCCCTCACAAACCTCGGTCTAACAAATTTGTATTGGTCAACTTCTGTATCCAGTTTATTTTCTATGAAAGGCACCAGTACATCATCTCAAAGCTTCTAATTTTTTAATATTACCTTTGTTTAGCACCCAAGGTCTCCCCACAGTAACTGGCAAATGGACACAAATAGATCATTACAAGCAGCTTTCCTAAGCTGAGGGACATGGTGTGATAAGTTAAGCCGTAATATTATTTATAAGCTGATATAAATATACTCCATAAGTGGGCACTTGATTTAAAAAAAATGAAAGATCATCAATAATGCAGTCTCATAAGAATGGGAAAGATATATAGGCAAAGGGGACTTTCAATATTGTTTTGGATCATGCAAGTTCCTGGGAATCCACATAAAGAGAGATCTAAAATGGGACACCCACGTAGGAAATGTAATTACTAATGCATACAAGTCCTTACATTTCGTGAGGAGGGTGTTACAGGACAGCAGTTCCCAGGTGAAGGCGCAGGGCTATATATCACTCATTAGGCCAGTCCGGGAATATGGAGCAGCCGTATGGGATCCGTACCAAAGAGGACTCACTAAGGAACCTGAGATGGTACACCGAAAGGCTGCAAGTTTCGTGCGTAACGACTTCAATCTTCGAAGTAGTGTGAAAAGTATGATAGAAAAACTTGGGTGGGAGACACTGGAGACTATAAGAAAATGAACACGGTTATGTGCTATGTATCGTGCCTACACGAATAAGCCGGCTTGGGGAGAGTAGAACAGTTGTCTAGAAAAATCCTGTTACATAAGCAGGACAGATCATCTGCATTAAAGTAAAAGGTAGATTGTGTGTAAATTTTCAATGTGATGGTATTATATCAAGATTGCGACAGCAAATGTCCTGACACTGACGGGAAAGACAGAAGCACTGGCTGACTTCATGAAAGGAAAAGATATAGCCATACTTTGATTGTGTGAGACCAAGAGGGGTACGGGAGAGATTCCTCTGAAAGAAGGATATAGGCTGCATCACAGTGGAGGACCTGAAGCAAAAAATAGAGTGGCCATCATACTTAGAAAAGAAATCCAAGAATATGTAGAATCTACAAAATGAATCAGCAATAGGATGATGGTGATGAGACTCCAGTTTGAAAATGGCATGAAAGATCTATTCCAGTTGTATGCTCCACAAAACGGGTTGCATAGATCAACATCTAGAGGACTTTTTAGAGGAAGTGGAGAGACAGATAGAAGATAAGGAAGTGCTATTGATGGGAGATCTAAATGCACAAGTTGGAATGGAAAGACAAGGAAAGGAAGATGTTGTAGGGCCCTTTGGATATGGAAATGTAAATCCAGAAGGCGAGTTGTCGGTGGATTTTTGCATGAAGAACCAAATGATTGTTAGAAACACCTCGTTTAGGAAGAAGAAAAGTCAGAAGATTGCAAGGTATGATTGGGGAGAAATCCAAGTGGTTAGTGTGATTCCCGAGGTGTCAGGCGTGTTTGACAGCTGAGGGACAACATTTTGAACATCTGGTTTTAGACTAATAGTTTCACTAGAAATGGATTTCTATAAATGTGAATTGCCCTGAGTAGTGGGGAGGAAAAGCGTGCATTATACTGGCTAGCGACCAAGTGTTATTGCGCCAGCCGTGCCGTGCTCTGAGTGGTGCTACCGAGCATGCTAAAGAAAAGACCCTGTATTTGTTAATAATATACGGCTCCATATTTCAGTTTCACATCGAAGACTTTTAGTCATGTGTTTCAGGTACTTCAGAATGTTGCGTTTTTAAGGCTAATTTTTATACCACCACCACCATCATCATCATGTCTAACAGCAATTTTTTGTTTGTATGCTGTAGCTTCTTAACACGTTAACGCCAACGCGTACATTTGCTTTATTCGCAGTAAACTGCAGAAATGCGATATACATATTTCAAGTTGTTGTGGAGTGCGTATGAGCGTAATTTCATTCGTAGATGATAATCAAAGACATAATTTATGTTCAAAGTTACTATTTTTGTGTCCCCCTATTGGGGTGACATATGGTTATTAGGTTGGCAATGCAACAGAAAAAGTGCGCGTCACCCCTACGCGCATGTTGTGAACTGTTGGTTTACGCGCCTTTCAACGAGTTCCTTGTAATTTACAGTTCTGTGACAAGAATTTAATTAATATTATACGTGTTTCTGTGTTGAGTAAACCATGATTACCGACAGAGAGATAGAAGAAGAACTTGAAAAGGGTTCGAGTGCTGCATCAAGTGATGTTGACATTTCGGATTTGCAGTATGATGCCACCTTTTCCGAGTTGGAATTGGACAGTAGTTTTTGTAGTGAGGACACTAGCGAAGATTCCTGTGCTGCATCGTGCGATGATACAACCATATCACCAGCCAGTGACAATTACTGGGGAACAATCTCAGGTTTGCAGAAACATTTTTTATTCACACGTAGCCCCGGTTTAAAATTTCCTCCGAGTGCTAAATCTCAACCAGCTGATTTCTATCGTGCTATAGTTAATGACGATATCATCAATATGATGGTGCATGAAACCAATGAAAATACAAGGAATGTGTTGCAAGGGAAACGTCTGAGTAGGCGGAGTAGATTCACTCAGTGGACTGATATCAACTGTGCTGACATGAAAAAGTTCTTAGGCTTATTGATGTGGATGGGCTTAGTACAGTTTCCGAAACTTCATAATTACTGGTCAAGAAAGAACAGACTGTATAAAAACTATGTTGGGGGTCATGTAATGAAGCAGGACAAGTTCTTACTGATTTTGCGTTTCTGGCATTTCAACAGTGAAGCAAACCGAGGACATGACAGGTTGTATAAAATCGCACCTCTTGTTCTAAAGCTCAATAAGAATTTCAAGGAACTAAACGAGCCACAGGAAACATTGGTCATTGATTAATCTATGATCCCCTTTGGGGGAAGACTAATATTTCGCCAGTTTATTCAAAATAAGGCTCATATATAAGGGGTGAAGGTATTCAAACTATGTGATACAGACGGCTATACCCACACCACAAAAGTGTACTGCGGCAAAGGGACAACTGCTAACCCTGAACTACCACAGGCTACAGCTGTTGTGATGGAACTTATGGATCCTTATTTAGACAGTGGATCAACTTTGTTCACAGACAATTTCTACACGTCAGTTGATTTAGCAAATAAACTCCTAGCTAGACGCACTCATCTGGTTGGTACCTTGCGGAAAAATAGAGTTGAGCATCCGCCAGGTCTAAAGGAAAGAGTCAAGAAAGGAGAAATGGTTGCTAAGGAATCACATAATGGCATCCTAACATTGAAATGGATGGACAAGTGAGAGGTTTATATGCTCTCAACTAAGCAACAGTTAGATTTTGTATCTTCAGGAAAACGTGATAAGAGTAACACAGATATTTTCAAACCATCTGTAGTTATTGACTACAACAAAGCAAAGCCTGGCATTGATGTATCTGATCAGCTATCGTCCTATAATACATCTCTTCGGAAAATTGTCAGATGGTATCACAAGGTAGCAACGGAACTACTAATTGGAACGAGCTTGGTGAATTCATGGATTGCATACAGAAACTATCAAACAGCACCAAAGCTGTGGAGACGGAAGAAACTGAAAAGGCTGGAGATTTCACATGGAAGAGAAGGAAATACTGCAGCATATGCTACAAAGAGGCTAACGAAATTGGAGGTCGACAGGCTGTAAGGAAAGTGAAGAAAGTAACAACATATTGTAAACATTGCCCAGACAAAGCATTCTAATGCAAACCTCACTATGAGTTAGTTCACAAGTGATGTGTATCTTGTAAAAACTGTTATCCTTTCATATCATTTATACTATGCCATAAATTCAATGACTAGCATGATATATCATCATCTGTGTTGTTTTCTTTTGTAATTTTAACTTTCCTTAGAACAATGAAGCTCCATTGATCTAATAATAACCATTTCTTAAGTTATGTAACAATAGTATGCAAGAATAAAGCAATAATAGGCTCCAATCCACATTATTTTCCATGCCATTAATAATTGAATTCTGACGGTTGCGTATAGGGGGTGAAAAATGCCAGAGAAATTCCACCGTCTGTTGCTCAATGCACAGCGTGCTGATAAAGGAATGGGCACCGCGCTGCACTCTATGAACACCTTACGTAAACAAGCAATGCAATACTGCAGCAAATGGTAGAGCTAGTTTCGCGCGATAGCCTAAAGTTGAGAGTCCTCGACACACTACCGTGTCACCCCATGAGGGGTCACATACGATATATTGTATGAGCGTCTGTCACCCCAAGAGGGGTGACATCGTGTCCAAAGTGTTAAAGCATTAATCTACTGGAAAAGTTACAAAGAAACTTTACAAGCAGTTTTAAGAACAAGTATGTCAATGCATGATGCAATTTTTAAAAAATACATACATACTGTTATGTGCTCAGGCAACAGCCAGCCTTATGGAAGCCCCCTTTGGTATTTCCTCAAAGGGATAAGTGAGTGCGGCTGGAGCCCTTCCCATGATCTCTCTTTGTATTGGGCGTTCATCTTTTCCCCCCCCATAGGCTTTCTAGAAGGCGACAGAAGGCGAAAAAAGAATGTTCCTTCTCTGACCATAGCCGAAGATTCAAGTACTTCATCACCAGTGTGTATAAAGGTGCCCACTGCAAACAGCTGTTGTGTGGTTGCAGTTTAGTGGTCAGATTTGGCTGTTAATGGCGTACTCTTTACTTCATGTTTCTCCATTTCTGGTAGATAATTCTTGCCACGTGGGGTTTAGTGGTTGGTGTCTGCAGAGATAGGAGGGACCCCTCTTTTGAACGACGACAGCCAACAACAAATTTCTTAACAGCTGCACAGAACGTGACAGCGCTATTTCACCAGCAAACGAGTGCTGACCATCACACTAACAACAGGACCTTGAGTGGTGAATATTTTGGTTTGATTATTTCATCAATGTCCAATCACAGCCTTAATTAACAATTACCGTTCAGGATTCACATTCTGTCACTTGCTGCAATATGATTGACCAGTGGATCATTCTCATGATGATCCCATAGATTATTGCAGATGTTAGAGATGCCAGATGTATGGCTTTTGCTCAGAACAATACTTATTTTTCCTCATTTTGATAAGTGTAAAGGGCACCCTTTAAACCAGAGGCGGGCACAATTCGGTTCAATGAGCAGTGCTCCAGCTCAGGCAACAAAAATAGCAGAGTATGCTCTCCGACGGAAGTTAAACTTGCAGCTGCTTGCACAGTTTGCCGTTACATTTACAGACAAGCCGCGTATCAAAATAGATTTAATCTTTTGATATTTTTGTTGTGTCTTATGTCTCATTCTACTGGTGCTAAGTAAATATGTTTAATTATACTCCTTTCAATAGCTTACGTGTAAGAAACTAAATTAATTACTTGGACATCTAATAACTAAATACTCCTTTGACTACTATGTTTAGTCCTAAAAATACAATAAGCTAACATTAAAACTTGTTTAGAACACAGCATAAGCAATGAAAGAGAAACTAGCTCAAGGTTAAGTATAGAAATAAATAAGCTTAATGAATAAATATCATTTACCATAAATAAAACTTAGGCCTATGTGTTCTTATATCTAAAATTTCATTCAGCAGACGATGAGGAGGAGTGCGTCTCTCTTCACTGAAGAAACAAGTTATATCTGGTGCGATCGAGCTTGCACTTGCAATTCGAAGAACAACAGTCAGATGTGTTCTTCATGGAGATTTATTTATCTTCATTGGAGAGAACAGTTTCTCACACAGATATGTTGAGCCAAACATTGATAGAAGTTAGGCATATTTGGGAAATCTGTTTGCAAAAATGTTCATAAAAAAGTGATAGGCTTGTTTGTGATTCGTATTTAGCCTTCAGTTCAGTATCACATCGAATTGTGACCAACTTGCACTGTAGATCATACGGAATGATATCAATTACTACAGCAGTTGAAGAAGTCGCAGCAAGTACATTCAGATCAATTGATAAATCGCCCAGATCTCTAAACCAGATGGAAAATTCATTTACAAGACTCGCAAAAGTACCTGAAAATGTCTCCAATTCATCTAGAGTTAAACTAGATTTCTGCACTGACAACATCAGACACTGCCAAACCAACAACATTTGCTTGAAAGCAGTAATACTGTCTACAAAATGGGTAATAAGTGTTTTAACTACACAAGGCACTGTACCAGCTTAGGCAGGAAAAAGAGCAGAGTATGCCCTCTGACGGAAGTTAACCTAGTAGCTGCTTGCACAGTTTGCCGTTACAACTACGGACAAGCCGCGCATCAAAACAGATTTAAACCTTTCATATTTTTGCTGTATCTAATATCTAATATCTTGTAATGTGTCTAATGTTTCGTTCTATTAGTGCTAAGTAAATATGTTTAATTATACTCCTTTCATTAGGTTATGCGTAGGAAACTAAATTAATTACTTGGACATCTGATAATTAAATACTCCTTTGACTACTACATATAGTCCTAAAAATACAATAAGCTAACATAAAAACTTGTTTAGAACACAGCATAAACAATGAACAAGAAACTAGCACAAGGTTTCATTGCATAAACATAACATACCCAGACCATTACAATGCTGTAGCTATGCTTGCGCCTTGACTGCGCATATCACCATCTAGCATTTACAGCAGAAACTGTTAGATAGACGTCAGCTGCTCCTGACTCCTCAGCTTTGCCTGAGCTCATGCAGTTGGCTCAAGGAGCGGAGCTCTCTCATTGCCCCCCTATGCTTTCAACTCTATGCTTCCGGGCGAGTTGGCCATGCGGTTGGGGGCGCGGAGCTATGAGCTCGCATCCGGGAGATAGTGGGTTCGAACCCCACTATCGGCAGCCCTGAAGATGGTTTTCCGTTATTTCCCATTTTCACACTAGGCAATAGCTGGGGCTGCACCCTAATTTAGGTTACGGCTGCTTCCTTCCCACTTCTAGCTCATTCCAATCCCATCATTGCCATAAGACCTATTTGTGTCAGTGCGACGTAAAGCAAATTCTAAAAACTGTATGCTAAACGTTCAATTCCTCGGAAAACAAATTCTCTCTTTTCAAATTTCACACTTTCAACTACCGTACAACTGTTAAAAAGTACAGAGTTTTAATAAAGAGTTTGAAATATTCTGCACACTCTAGTTCTGACCAAAGATCACTCACATCTGTTGAGAGCAGAGTCCCAGGTAGCACGCTAGCGTGGATCTCATTCAATGTGTTCTTGGATTTGTTTTGTGAGTAGACATGAGTCAGAAGTTGCCAGTGGAAGTTGCATGGTGTTGAACAAGAAACTGATAAACATGGCATGTTCAAATGAGAAGTACTTGTGAAATGTATATTTATACCAATTAACTAATTATAAGTTTGTAGTAAATATTTTACATTGATTTAAAGAAGTTACTATTTCTGAACAACCTAATATCAACTCACGAGTAGATAATGTGAGGAACAATTAAGATCTGGTATTTATGGTACACACATTTTCAGTCTGTACTGTCATACTTACTCTTCCAGCCACTGCTGCTGATGACCAATGATAGACCCAGGTCGGCACATACGAATCCATGCAATAGTTTCATGAGCAGTAAAATGATAGTGCTTCATGATATAGCAGCCTATCAAGGATCCTGTTCGCCCCAAACCCGCTGCAAAAAAAAAGTCACAGTAAGAAAAAGTACTTGGAAATAATCAAAGATATACCTTAGAGTTTAAGATAAAAAACACTGACTTTAAATAGACTTTTGATGATAACTGTTGCCTTAAGGGATTTAATATCTTGGCAGAGGTGCCAACCATTGAAATTATTTTTCTGTAATCCCACTCCCCTTCCCAACAAACAATTTTGGAGTCAACTCCAAAGCACACTCACCCCTTCTGGATAAAGACACCCTCTTTGCCTTCCCGACAACACCCTCTTCTAAAATATATCCACAACGCTTGAGTGTGCACAATAAATGTGTACATTACCAGTTAATTCTGTCATAAAATATTCTTTGTAACTTATTTCCCACGCAGCAGGTGCTTTTGTGTGGGATTTTTCTCGTAGCATCCTTACACTGTGAGGACATCACCCTTACGAACAATAAGCGATTCCAGTTTAGATGTCATTTTTGTAGGCCTGAAGTGCTTCTGGTTTTAATCAAGTAGTTATTCAAAAGGTTCACTACCAATCCCATCCCACTGCGTAACTTTGGTGGATGTAGATTATGTAACAACATAACTGGCACCCCCACTTTACAAAATCAGCTCGCGTAGTGGCAATCTGGAAGGATGTAAAGAATTCAGAAATTCTGTCGGGTAATGAACAGCTTTTTCACTATCGTCTGCTGTGTATACTTAGTGATATATTTGAACCTGGTCACTGAATTTGGAGAAAATTGCTCCCTTTGTCTTTGCAGAAACTTTCTTTCTCTGTCCTTTGATATTCGAGAATCCCTTTGCTACTCAGTTTCAATGTTACACAATCAACTTCCTTTCTTGCATGTAATATACTACGATCTATATTCGCTTTCTGTCTCGGCATGATGGGTTATCATAAATTTTCTATAGATAACAAAAACAAATCACTGGAGAACTATTAATTACTGTATCGTAGCCTGTTTAACAAATGCTGGCTGAAGTTGTCGACAGCTTCCGCGCTGGCTTGCAATCTATTCAGTCGCTGGTCATTGACATGTTTCAGAATGGATACGTTACAAGGAAAAGTGACTCAAATTGTTGGGAATGAAAATCTTCCACAAGTGCTGTAAAGTTGCATGATAGAGACTTTAATTTTATGGATTCTTTCTACTGAGTATGAAAAGCAGATATTTTCAGGGTAATGACACTGAAATCTATGTGTATTAGATGACATAATTAATCCAAAAGCTGAAGTCCAGAAAATGGATCATTGGAGACTTTGTCCAGTTACTTCTAAAGTAGAAACAGTGAAAATATCCTCTGGTTAGTGATTTAAATGGCTTTTCAATTTGTCTAATTTTTCTGAAACAGTTATATGATGTTTTGTGTATTAGAGTATCAAATGTGCTACTGATTAATTGTGTGGGCGATCAAATGTGCTCAACTTTGTGCATTAGATCATTACTAGCTATTGAGTATGTCTCTCAGATTGTATGGTTTGATTACTTTAACAGTGGATTGGGCTAGTTTGTAGGCTGAAGCATGTGCGTAATTTATGACTGGACTTATTGGTATATCTTGTTTGTGTAGTTTGGGTTGTAAGGTGTACCTATTGTAATGGTTGTAGAGTCCGCCATGCTAACTCGCTACATGCCGGGGGCGTCTCCCATCTCCCCAACCCCCTTACGCTCGAGCGCGCCAATCCGCGAGCAACACTCAAGCGCTGGGCCGGCCCTTCTCACTTCTATCTGCGGTCGCGCCGCAGCGAACTACGGAAACGACTGGAAGACTAATCTGGAGTCTTCTATTTCACGAGGTCCATCGATCCATCGAACATCCGGACTATTCCAGAAGGGCTGGCGCAGGTATAAAAGAGCAGTTAGTTGCCTACAGAGTTAGTCAGTGAGAGGAAGTCAGTGAGAATTGGTGAGTTAGAGAGTGAGTGAGCAGAGAGCGCAGTCAGTGGTAGCCTGGGCTGTGATGTCAGCATGATCGAGTATCTGTCTGTTGGAGCCGAGGACTCGTTCCTGTTTTCCTGGTGTCCCTTGAGGCTGGCTGCTGGAGGAGAACCTGGAGTGTTCTGGAGTAGCGATAAGGGAACACTGGGTACCGACGTGTGAAGACTGCGGAGTTCGACGGACAGAGAACAGCGGATACTATCCCAACCTGTGAGGCTGACGTGTAGGCTGAGGACCGCTACAGCGCTAACGAGTGTGACCGAGTGGCTGAGAGAGTGTACTGTAAATAATCGATGACTCTGTATGTGTGTGTGTGTGTGTGTGTGTGTGTGTGTGTGTGTGTGTGTGTGTGTGTGTGCCATTGTAGATGGAACCTAAGAGAAACTAAGACAGAGAGCGCGAACCGTCTGTAAGTGTGTGACCGTGTACGTGTGTAAGTTGTAAGCTCGGCTATCGTCTGTGTGTGTGTAAATCTGTAATTATAGTGCTTAGTTAATAAATCTTAGAAATAGGTAGCTACCAGGTGCTGTACGCATTTACTTATTTATCTACCCCGCCAACACGTAACAACTGGCATCAGAAGTGGGATGGACAAGTGTGATAAACTCTTGTGTAAAAACTGGTGTCGGAATCGAGTACCTGGTAGCTTATTTTGTAGCCGGCAGAAATTTCTTCGAGTGAAATGAATTCCGAACAGCTTCAGATTTTTCTAAGCAAGTTTGGTGAACTCTAAAGCAAAATCTTATCTTCCTATGGCGAACTCATTAGTGAACTGAGATCTGAGCGGAGGTCAAACCCGGACCAGCTGAAAACCGATTTGAGCGAACGGAAGAGCGAGCAGTTAAAGTCAGGAGACGAAGTGTGCTCTCTCGAAACCGAGGTCGACGATGACGATGTGCGGGATGGCAACGAAATGGACGAGAAGGGATCCGAAGAGATGCTCGTGGTTGTGGAGTCCGGAGTTCGAGGCCCAGAGGTGGAAGTGAGTGCCCTGCGTGCGGAAACGATGGCTGTGGAGACGCGAACGAATCCTGCTAGCAGTGACGGCGGCTCCGCCATCGTGAAGTTGGAAACATTACGGGACGATGGGATTACTTCCAAGAGAACGTGCCGGACCCAGTTCAAGACCGGATTGACATCCAAGAAGAGTGCCGAATATCAGATCGCCGGACTACGTGTTCAACGCAGCCTCCAGCCAAGTTCGACCTACGAGGAGGCTATGGCAGTGCTCGACGTACGCTGCGGTATCGACGAACAGAGAGCCATCTACCAAGTCCAGTCGCAGGAGAGGACTCAGTGCACAGATATAATGCCACGGATAATCGACGCTGAGATCGAGCGACTAGGCAACGTGACTGTAGAAGAGTTATCGCGAGGTGACACCAAGCTCGAGGCGGCTGACGCCTGTGAGAAACTACGTGGCGCTGAGGTCCGGCCAGGGAGGACGATCGGCAAGAAACAGAACTACGAAGAGGCTCTGATAATGGCCCACGAGACAGAGGCAGCGACTGCAATGGAATGGCTGGAGGGACCCCTACTAGGAGACAGAGCAGCAATGGAAGACAAACTGATGACCAACGAATGAGGATGCCACCTGACTAGGACACTTGTTCCGGCACGAAGATCAAATTCCGCACCCTGGAAGAAGAGGAAATCCAGCAGGGCTAAACCTGGGACGAGCAAACCAGTCCCGGGCATCACACCAGAGGACTACGAAGGCGCTAAAGCCCTGAAAGTAGACGTGAATGTGGACGAAAGGAAAACCACCGAAGTTCCAGCTGCCACGCGAGGACTTGCTGATCTTTACCAACGGGAACGAGGACACCGTCGACCGGACCTAGCGGATCCCCCATGGGAAGGTGGTGGCCAACCGAACAAACTGTATTGCAGCAAATTGTGGAGCTGCTCCGGACGAGCAGCCTTAAGGAGAGGGCAATGTAATGGTTGTAGAGTCCGCCATGCTAACTCGCTACGCGCCGGGAGCGTCTCCCATCGCCCCACCCCCCTTATGCTCGAGTGCGCCAATCCGCGAGCAACACTCAAGCGCTGGGCCGGCCCTTCTCACTTCTATCTGCGGTCGTGCCACAGCGAACTATGGAAACGACTGGAAGACTAATCTGGAGTCTTCTATTTCGCGAGGTCCTTCGATCCATCGAACATCCGGAGTATTCCAGAAGGGCTGGCGCAGGTATAAAAGAGCAGTTAGTTGCCTACAGAGTTAGTCGGTGAGAGGGAGTCGGTGAGAATTGGTTAGTTAGAGAGTGAGTGAGCGGAGAGCGCAGTCAGTGGTAGCCTGGGCTGGGATGTCAGCATGATCGAGTATCTGTCTGTCGGAACCGAGGACTCGTTCCTGTTTTCCTGGTGTCGTGTGTGTGTGTCCCTTGAGGCTGGCTGCTGGAGGAGAACCTGGAGTGTTCTGGAGTAGCGATAAGGGAACACTGGGTACCGACGTGTGATGACTGCGGAGTTCGACGGACAGTGAACAGCGGATACTATCCCGACCTGCGAGGCTGACGTGTAGGCTGTGGACCGCTACAGCGCTAACGAGTGTGACCGAGTGGCTGAGAGTGTGTACTGTAAATAATCGATGACTCTGTATGTGTGTGTGTGCCATTGTAGATGGAACCTAAGAGAAACTAAGACAGAGAGCGCGAACCGTCTGTAAGTGTGTGACCGTGTACGTGTGTAAGTTGTAAGCTCGGCTATCGTCTGTGTGTGTGTAAATCTGTAATTATAGTGCTTAGTTAATAAATCTTAGAAATAGGTTGCTACCAGGTGCTGTACGCATTTATTTATTTATCTACCCTGCCAACACGTAACACTATTAAAGAAAACATAGAATTTGTTCTTTGTGAGGTATTATTCTTACTTTCATGCAAAGGTCTTCAATGTGCATAATGACTGTTGTGATTAATTTGTCTGTTTATGTGAAGGTTAAGTTATACTGCTCTACTTTATAGGACATTCAGTGTGTTTTGCAGTGGTAAGTTCTTTACTGTGCTTGTGTATGTTTCAGTTATGTGGGTTATGCTCTGCTGAGTTTATCACATTTTTGTAATTTGGTTTGGTGTATTCCAGTTTCTGTGTAAATTCTGAAGACTCACAGATTACTTGTATTGTGTACATATTTGAGTTTGTGTTTCCTTTTTGTTTTGTTTTTTCCCTCTCCAATTTCCATCTTGGCAATGTTTTAAATTATTACTTACTTTGAAATACCTGAGATAGCATCTAGAAATTGTAGAAATTGATGAAATACGGTAGGCTACATTATGATAGTACAGGGCGGCGCACAAATAGTTGGCACATTTACTTTTAGAATAACGACTTTATTTTTCACAGGACACTAATGAAATCTTAGACACAGGCAGCTTGGACCCTGAAAATACATTTCACTCTACATGTTCAATGTGGCCTCCACTGCGGCGGATAACCTCTTCGAGACGAGTACGCATGTTTCTGACGACTTTGCGGCACAGGTCTTCATAAATTTCATTGGAGAGCTGCACAATCCAAGCACACATTTTCATGCGCCTTTGAGGTCGTGAAGCAAAGAGTTTTCTTTCAAAAAAGCCCCATAAAAAAAAAATCACAAGGATTTAAATCTGGGCTTTAAGGAGGCCAGAAGAATCAGCCATTATTTTTGTACTGTTGATAACGATGAGACATTACACGATCACCAAATACTCCCCTCAAAAACTCAAGAACATCATTAGCTGTGTGAGGTCTTGCACCATCTTGCACAAACCACTGCGTATGAATAGGGATAGCGAGAATTTGAGGCATGAATTAAGTACAGTCATTTTGTACGGGCACAATTGAAGGTCACCGTGTAACATTCTTTGAACTGAATGGCGCAATATTCCACTTGCTCTTGAAGCTCGTCGTGTTGACTTGTGTGGGCTGCGCTGCATGGCGACCCTCACCGCAGGGATGTTTTCAGGAGACCGAACTGCTGGTGCACGTGGTCACTTTTCTTCTTTCACACGGCCGTGTTCTTCTAAGTTTCTGTAAAAGCAAAGGATGGTGTTCCTTGCTGGTGCCCACCTAGTTTGAAATACAGCTCGAAATTTCCTTTGTGTCGCTGTAACACTTTTTGATTCGCAATAGAAGATAACTGTTCAGGCGCGCTGCTGAACGGAGAGTCGGCTGTGGTTGGCGATGACAGAAAGCTCACTGGAAATGCAGGCATTTGGAGACAAAGCAGCAGTGTCACCTCGACAGATATTTCCATGAAACAGGGAAGGTGTGAGCAAATTTTTAAGAGCATAGTACACGAGTTGCATTTTATATTTGCTTTTCAAATGTGTCAACTATTCGTGCGCCATCCTGTACGATCAACCTGATTTCATGGTAAGTTACACCCATGTACTGATAAGTAATAGAAATTACAAGTAACAGTCTGTTAGCTCTTCATTCAGTCTTATATTCTGAAGAATTACTTTTCATGCCAGTAATAACATACTATAAATCATAGAGAACGAACTGCCTTTTGAGCTTAATTTTACAGAAAATTTAAAGGATTCCACATCATTACCTAACCATTACCTGAAGTGGTCAGGAAGGGATATAATCTATATATATATAAAATAACTTGTCCTGACTGACTGATTCATCATCGCCGAGCCAAAACTACTGGACATAAAGAGATGAAATTTTGGGGATATATTCATATTAAGACGTAGGTGCTCGCTAAGAGAGGATTTTGGGATATTCCTTCGCTAAGGGGGTGAAAACGGGGGTGAAATTTTAAAATGAGTTGCTCTATATCTCAAAACTTTAAAAGTTTACAGATGTAAAAATTGGTATTTAGAATCGTCTTTAAAAATAAGGAAACACGTATTTTTTTGTTTTCAGAAAATCCCAATAGGAGGGGTGAAAAAGGGTGAAAATGGGGAAAATGGGTTGAATGCCTTTAATCAGGATACCGGTACCTATATCTCAGAAACTGAAGATATTACAGACCTGAAAATTGGTACGTTTGATCTCTTTTCAAAATAAAGAAACACGTATTTTTTTGTTTTTGGAAAATCCAATTAATGGGAGGGTGAAAAGGGGGTGAATTTTTAAAATGAGTGAATCTATATCTCCAAACTTTTAAAGTTTGCAGCTGTAAAAATTGGTATTTAGAACCTTCCTTAAAAATAAAGGAACACGTATTTTTTGTTTTCAGAAAATCGCAATAGGAGGGATGAAAAAGGGTGAAAATGTGGGGAAATGGGTTGAATGCCTTTAATCAGGATACCGGTACTTATATCTCAGAAACTGAAGATGTTACAGACCTGAAACTTGGTACTTTTGATCTCTATTAAAAACTAGCAAGATACCCGTGCTTCGCTACGGTATTGTACTGAAATTTATAATTGAATGCTTATTGTTTTAGATATATAATCCGCCGAAATTCGCGATCTGACTCGTTTTCTGTGAGAATCCACCAAAATTCCCGATCTGACTCGTTTTCTATTAGATTACGGCACATTTCCTCCCATTTTTCAATCTTCCTTTCCAGCAATCGATTTCGTACTTCCCGGGCTAGGCTCAGGTATTCCTCCCGGTCAGTTGGCTCCGTAAATCTTTGCCATCTTTTCCTATAATCATTTTAATATGTATAAAATCCTTCAGGAGATCCGGCGTGGTGTCATATTGGGTGCTTTGGCGGCACTGAACCCGCGGCCGGACTGCATTCTTAGTCATTACCCGTCCAGGAGCCGTTTCCAGCGCGATCCGCACATTTGACGACGGTCCGGAACATTATTATTATTATTATTATTATTATTATTATTATTATTATTATTATTATTATTATTATTATTATTACTATTATGTGTTGCTGGAAAGGCTGATGACAGGGAAAATCGGAGTATCCGGAGAAAAACCTGTCCCACCTCCGTTTTTTCCAGCACGAATGTCACATGGAGTGACCGGGATTTGAACCACGGAACCCAGCTGTGAGAGAGGCCCGCGCGCTGCCGCCTTAGCAAAGGAGGATACTTATAAGTACATTAAGAACAGTAAAATCAATGGGTTCACCTCCTTCTACACCCCACCGCCGTTAAGTTTATTTACCGGCAAACCCCCCCCCTCCAAAAAAAAAATTAAAAGAAGGCTTGTTTCTTTATGTTTAAAGGAGATTCCAAACACCAATGTTCACGTCTATTGCCGTCAGTTTTGAGATATAAGTATCCCCATAAAAATAATTTATTTTTTTCACTTCATCTCACACTACTCCCCCCCACCCGTAAGTGAATTTTCCCGCAAAAAATACTTGCTTCTTTAATAGTAAAAGATCTTCTAAATACCAATTATCACGACTCTAACTTCTTCAGCTTTTGATTTATGTGTCGTCATGAAAGGAATTCAACTCCTTTACACTCCCACCCGCCAAGATGGTTTCCCCACCGAAACGCGTTTTTCTTTGTTTTTAAAGGAGATCTAAATACGAATTTTCACGTCTGTAACAACTTTAGTTTTTATTAGATGTTTGCATTCTCATACAATTAAGTCAATTAAATTTTCAATACTTTCACCCCCCCCCCACCCTCATTGGATTTTCCGAGAATACGTGTTTCTTTACTTTTAAAGCAGATTGCAAATATCGAATTTCACGTCTGTAACATCTTCATTTTTGAGATATCAGTAGCCTAATTAAAAGAATTCAACACCATTTTCAGTCACTCTTACCCACCCCCCACCACCCAAGTGGTATTTCCGAAAAATAAAAATACACGATTCGTTATGTTTAATAGAGATAAAAAATACCATTTTTCACTTCTGTAACATGTTAAGTTTTTTTAGATATACTGTAAAAATTCTCATTTTAAAATTTCACCACTTTTGAGTTCCCCTTAGGTGGATTTCCAAAAACAAATCACCTATGTTTCTTTACATTTACAGGAGATTCCAAACACCCACTTTTTACGTCTGTAACATTTTACGTTTCCAAGATATTCTGTAGATATAGTCTTTCAAAAAATTCACCCAATTTGTCACTCCTATTTAACCGCCATTAATTGGATTTCCAAAAACTAAAAAATACGTGTTTCTTTATTTTTAAAGGAGGTCCCATATACAAATTTTCGGTTCTGTAATATCTTCAGGTTCTGAAATATAAGTATCCTCATTAAAGGCATTCAACCCATTTTTCACCCTTTTACACCCCTCCTATTGGGATTTACAGGAAACAAAAAAATACGTGTTCCTTTATTTTTAGAGGAGATTCTAACTACCAATTTTTACATCTGTAAATTTTTAAGTTTTAAGATGTAAACACACTCATTTCTAAAAATTCACCCCCCACTTTCAACCCCCAATATTTATATCATCAAAAAACGAAAAAATACGTGTTTCTTTACTTTTAAAGTAGATACCACATACCAATTTTCAGGTCTGTAATATCTTCAGGTTCTGAAATATAAGAAGCCTCATTAAAGGCATTCAACCCATTATTCACCCTTTTACACCCTTCCTATTGGGATTTTCCGAGAACAAAAGATTACGCGTTTCTTTATTTTTAAAGGAGATTCTAAATACCAATTTTTACATCCATACACTTTAAAAGTTTTGAGATATAGATACACTCATTTTAAAAAATCACCCCCTTTTCACCCCCCCCCCCCCATTAATTGGATTTTCGAAAAACAAAAAAATACGTGATTCTTTATTTTTTAAAGAGATCCCAAACATCAATTTTCAGGTCTGTAATATCTTCAGGTTCTGAGATATAAGTAGCCTCATTAAAGGCATTCAACCCCTTTTTCACCCATTTTTACGATTCCTATTGCGATTTTCAAAAAACCAAAAAATACGTGTTTCTTTATTCTTAATGAAGATTCTAAATATCAATTTTTACATCTGCAAACTTTAAAAGTTTGGAGATATAAATTCACTCATTTTAAAAATTCGCCCCCTTTTCACCCTCCCATTAATTGGATTTTCCAAAAACAAAAAAATACGTGTTTCTTTATTTTTAATAGAGATCAAAAGTACCAAGTTTCAGGTCTGTAACATCTTCAGTTTCTGAGATATAAGTACCGGTATCCTGATTAAAGGCATTCAACCCATTTCCCCACATTTTCACCCTTTTTCATCCCTCCTATTGCGATTTTCTGAAAACAAAAAAATACGTGTTCCTTTATTTTTAAGGAAGGTTCTAAATACCAATTTTTACAGCTGCAAACTTTAAATGTTTGGAGATATAGATTCACTCATTTTAAAAATTCACCCCCTTTTCACCCTCCCATTAATTGGATTTTCCAAAAACAAAAAAATACGTGTTTCTTTATTTTTAAAAGAGATCAAACGTACCAATTTTCAGGTCTGTAATATCTTCAGTTTCTGAGATATAGGTACCGGTATCCTGATTAAAGGCATTCAACCCATTTTCCCCATTTTCACCCTTTTTCACCCCTCCTATTGGGATTTTCTGAAAACAAAAAAATACGTATTTCCTTATTTTTAAAGACGATTCTAAATACCAATTTTTACATCTGTAAACTTTTAAAGTTTTGAGATATAGAGCAACTCATTTTAAAATTTCACCCCCGTTTTCACCCCCTTAGCGAAGGAATATCCCAAAATCCTCTCTTAGCGAGCACCTACGTCTTAATATGAATATATCCCCAAAATTTCATCTCTTTATGTCCAGTAGTTTTGGCTCGGCGATGATGAATCAGTCAGTCAGGACAAGTTATTTTATATATATATAGACTAGCAAGATACCCGTGCTTCGCTACGGTATTATACTGAAATTTATAATTGAATGCTTATTGTTTTAGATATATAATCCGCCGGAATTCGCGATCTGACTCGTTTTCTGCGAGAAACCACCAAAATTCCCGATCTGACTCGTTTTCAATTATTTTACCGCACGTTTTCTCCCATTTTTCAATCTTCCTTTCCAGCAATCGATTTCGTACTTCCCGGGCTAGGCCAGGTATTCCTCCTGGTCAGTTGGGTCCGTAAATCTTTGCCATCTTTTCCTTTAATCATTTTTAATATGGATAAAATCCTTCAGGAGATCCGGCGTGGTGTCATATTGGGTGCCTTGGCGGCACTGAACCCGTTCTTAGTCATTACCCGTCCAGGAGCCGTTACCAGCGCGGTCCGCACATTTGACGACGGTCCGGAACATTATTATTATTATTATTATTATTATTATTATTATTATTATTATTATTACTATTATGTGTTACTGGAATGGCTTATGACAGGGAAAACCGGAGTATCCGGAGAAAAACCTGTCCCGCCTCCGTTTTGTCCAGCACGAATGTCACATGGAGTGACCGGGATTTGAACCAAGGAACCCAGCTGTGAGAGGCCGGCGCGCTGCCGCCTGAGCAACGGAGGATCCTTATAAGTACATTAATAACAGTAAAATCAATTGGTCTCACCTCCTTCTACACCCCACCGCCGTTAAGTTTATTTACCGCCACCCCCCCACCCCAAAAAAATTAAAAGAAGGCTTGTTTCTTTATGTTTAAGTAACATTCCAAACACCAATGTTCACGTCTATTACCTTCAGTTTTGAGATATAAGTATCCCCATAAAAGTAATTTACTTTTTTCATTTCATTTCACACTACTCCCCCACCCCCCACCTAAGTGAACTTTCCCGCAAAAATACTTGTTTCTTTAATAGTAAAGGATCTTCTAAATACCAATTATCACGACTCTAACTTCCTCAGTTTTTTATTTATGTGTCCTCATGAAAGGAATTCGACTCCTTTACACTCCCGCCCTCCAAGATGGTTTCTCGCCCAAAACGCGTTTTTCTTTGTTTTTAAAGGAGATCGAAATACGAATTTTCACGTCTGTAACAACTTTAGTTTTTATTAGATGTATGTATTCTCATACAATTAAGCCAATTAATTTTTCAATTCTTTCACCCCCCCCCCCCCCCACCGCTTCATTGGATTTTAAGAGAATGCGTGTTTCTTTACTTTTAAAGCAGATTGAAAATATCAAATTTCACGTCTGTAAAATCTTCATTTTTTATATATCAGTAGCCTAATTAAAAGAATTCAACACCATTTTCAGTCACTTTTACCGCCCCCCCCGCCCCCTTCGCCAAAGTGATATTTCTGAAAACTAAAAATACAAGTTTCTTTATGTTTAATAGAGATAAAAAGTACCGTTTTTCACTTCTGTAACATGTTAAGTTTTTTTAGATATACTGTAAAAATTCTCATTTTAAAATTTCACCCCTTTTGGGTTCCCCTTAAGTGGAGTTTCCAAAAACAAATCACCTATGTTTCTTAACATTTACAGGAGATTCCACACACCCACTTTTTACGTCTGTAACATTTTACGTTTCCAAGATAATCTTTCAAAAAATTCACCCCAATTTGTCACTTCTGTTTAACCGCCATTAATAGGATTTTCCAAAAACTAAAAAAATACGTGTTTCTTTATTTTTAAAGGAGATCCCATATACAAATTTTCAGTTCTGTAATATCTTCCGTTTCTGAGATATATGTATCCTCATTAAAGGCATTCAACCCATTATTCACCCTTTTACACCCTTCCTATTGGGATTTTCCGAAAACTAAAGAATATGTGTTTCTTTATTTTTAAAGGAGATTCTAAATACCAATTTTACATCTATAAACTGTAACAGTTTTGAGATATAGATACACTCATTTAAAAAATCACCCCCTTTTCACCCCCCCCCCATTAATTGGATTTTACAAAAACAAAAGAATACGTGTTCCTTTATTTTTAGGGGAAATTCTAACTACCAATTTTTACATCTGTAAATTTTAAAGTTTTAAGATGTAGACACGTTCATTTTAAAAAATTCACCCCCCCTTTTCACCCCTCAACATTTGGATTTTCCAAAAACGAAAAAATATGTGTTTCTTTACATTTAAAGTAGATCCCAAATACCAATTTTCAGGTCTGTAATATCTTCAGGTTCTGAAATATAAGTAGCCTCATTATAGGCATTCAACCCATTATTCACCCTTTTACACCCTTCCTATTGGGATTTTCCGAAACCAAAAGAATACGTGTTTCTTTATTTTTAAAGGAGATTCTAAATACCAATTTTTAAATCTATAAACTGTAACAGTTTTTAGATATAGATACACTCTTTTTTAAAAATCACCCCCTTTTCACCCCCCCATTAATTGGATTTTCCAAAAACAAAAAAATACGTGTTTCTTTATTTTTAAAGGAGATCCCAAATACCAATTTTCAGGTCTGTAATAACTTCAGTTTCCGAAATATATGTAGCCTCATCAAAGGCATTCAACCCCTTTTTCACCCACTTTCACCCCTCCTATTGCGATTTTCCGAAAACAAAAAATACGTGTTTCTTTATGCTTAATGAAGATTCTAAATACCAATTTTTACATCTGCAAACTTTAAAAGTTTGGAGATATAGATTCACTCATTTTAAAAATTCACCCCCTTTTCACCCTTCCATTAATTGGATTTTCCAAAAACAAAAAAATACGTGTTTCTTTATTTTTAAAAGAGATCAAAAGTACCAATTTTCAGGTCTGTAATATCTTCAGTTTCTGAGATATAAGTACTGGTATACTGATTAAGGGCATTCAACCCATTTTCCCCATTTTCACCCCTTTTCACCCCTCCTATTGGGATTTTCTGAAAACAAAAAAATACGTGTTTCCTTATTTTTTAAGAAGATTCTAAATACACAATTTTCAAATCTATAAACGTTTAAAGTTTTGAGATATAGATACACTCATTTTAAAATTTCATCCCCCCTTTTCACCCCCTTACCGAAGGAATATCCAAAAATCCTCTCTTAGCGAGCACCTACATCATAATGTGAATATATTCCCAAAATTTCATTTCTTTATGTCCAATAGTTTTGGCTCGGCGATGATGAATCAGTCAGTCAGGACAAGCTATTTTATATATATATATAGATAAAGAAACACGTATTTTTTTGTTTTTGGAAAATCCAATTAATGGGAGGGTGAAAAGGGGGCGAATTTTTAAAATGAGTGAATTTATATCTCCAAACTTTTAAAGTTTGCAGATGTAAAAATTGATATTTAGAATCTTCATTAAGAATAAAGAAACACGTATTTTTTGGTTTTTTTGAAAATCGCAATAGGAATCGTAAAAATGGGTGAAAAAGGGGTTGAATGCCTTTAATGAGGCTACTTATATCTCCGAACCTGAAGATATTACAGACCTGAAAATTGATGTTTGGGATCTCTTTAAAAAATAAAGAATCACGTATTTTTTTGTTTTTCGAAAATCCAATTAATGGGGGGGGGGGTGAAAAGGGGGTGATTTTTTAAAATGAGTGTATCTATATCTCAAAACTTTTAAAGTGTATGGATGTAAAAATTGGTATTTAGAATCTCCTTTAAAAATAAAGAAACGCGTAATCTTTTGTTCTCGGAAAATCCCAATAGGATGGGTGTAAAAGGGTGAATAATGGGTTGAATGCCTTTAATGAGGCTTCTTATATTTCAGAACCTGAAGATATTACAGACCTGAAAATTGGTATGTGGTATCTACTTTAAAAGTAAAGAAACACGTATTTTTTCGTTTTTTGAAGATATAAATATTGGGGGTTGAAAGTGGGGGGTGAATTTTTAGAAATGAGTGTGTTTACATCTTAAAACTTAAAAATTTACAGATGTAAAAATTGGTAGTTAGAATCTCCTCTAAAAATAAAGGAACACGTATTTTTTTGTTTCCTGTAAATCCCAATAGGAGGGGTGTAAAAGGGTGAAAAATGGGTTGAATGCCTTTAATGAGGATACTTATATTTCAGAACCTGAAGATATTACAGAACCGAAAATTTGTATATGGGACCTCCTTTAAAAATAAAGAAACACGTATTTTTTAGTTTTTGGAAATCCAATTAATGGCGGTTAAACAGGAGTGACAAATTGGGTGAATTTTTTGAAAGACTATATCTACAGAATATCTTGGAAACGTAAAATGTTACAGACGTAAAAAGTGGGTGTTTGGAATCTCCTGTAAATGTAAAGAAACATAGGTGATTTGTTTTTGGAAATCCACCTAAGGGGAACTCAAAAGTGGTGAAATTTTAAAATGAGAATTTTTACAGTATATCTAAAAAAACTTAACATGTTACAGAAGTGAAAAATGGTATTTTTTATCTCTATTAAACATAACGAATCGTGTATTTTTATTTTTCGGAAATACCACTTGGGTGGTGGGGGGTGGGTAAGAGTGACTGAAAATGGTGTTGAATTCTTTTAATTAGGCTACTGATATCTCAAAAATGAAGATGTTACAGACGTGAAATTCGATATTTGCAATCTGCTTTAAAAGTAAAGAAACACGTATTCTCGGAAAATCCAATGAGGGGGGGGGGGGGGGGTGAAAGTATTGAAAATTTAATTGACTTAATTGTATGAGAATGCAAACATCTAATAAAAACTAAAGTTGTTACAGACGTGAAAATTCGTATTTAGATCTCCTTTAAAAACAAAGAAAAACGCGTTTCGGTGGGGAAACCATCTTGGAGGGTGGGAGTGTAAAGGAGTTGAATTCCTTTCATGACGACACATAAATCAAAAGCTGAAGAAGTTAGAGTCGTGATAATTGGTATTTAGAAGATCTTTTACTATTAAAGAAGCAAGTATTTTTTGCGGGAAAATTCACTTACGGGTGGGGGGGAGTAGTGTGAGATGAAGTGAAAAAAATAAATTATTTTTATGGGGATACTTATATCTCAAAACTGACGGCAATAGACGTGAACATTGGTGTTTGGAATCTCCTTTAAACATAAAGAAACAAGCCTTCTTTTAATTTTTTTGGGGGGGGTTTGCCGGTAATAAACTTAACGGCGGTGGGGTGTAGAAGGAGGTGAACCCATTGATTTTACTGTTCTAATGTACTTATAAGTATCCTCCTTTGCTAAGGCGGCAGCGCGCGGGCCTCTCTCACAGCTGGGTTCCGTGGTTCAAATCCCGGTCACTCCATGTGACATTCGTGCTGGAAAAAACGGAGGTGGGACAGGTTTTTCTCCGGATACTCCGGTTTTCCCTGTCATCAGCCTTTCCAGCAACACATAATAGTAATAATAATAATAATAATAATAATAATAATAATAATAATAATAATAATAATGTTCCGGACCGTCGTCAAATGTGCGGATCGCGCTGGAAACGGCTCCTGGACGGGTAATGACTAAGAATGCAGTCCGGCCGCGGGTTCAGTGCCGCCAAAGCACCCAATATGACACCACGCCGGATCTCCTGAAGGATTTTATACATATTAAAATGATTATAGGAAAAGATGGCAAAGATTTACGGAGCCAACTGACCGGGAGGAATACCTGAGCCTAGCCCGGGAAGTACGAAATCGATTGCTGGAAAGGAAGATTGAAAAATGGGAGGAAACGTGCCGTAATCTAATAGAAAACGAGTCAGATCGGGAATTTTGGTGGATTCTCACAGAAAACGAGTCAGATCGCGAATTTCGGCGGATTATATATCTAAAACAATAAGCATTCAATTATACATTTCAGTACAATACCGTAGCGAAGCACGGGTATCTTGCTAGTCTATCTATCTATATATATATAAAGTAGCTTGTCCTGACTGACTGACTGATTCATCATCGCCGAGCCAAAACTACTGGACATAAAGAAATGAAATTTTGGGCATAGATTTATATTAAGATGTAGGTGCTCGCTAAGAGAGGATTTTGGGATATTCCGTCGCTAAGGGGCTGAAAATGGGGGTGAAATTTTAAAATGAGTGTGTCTATATCTCAAAACTTTAAAAGTTTACAGATGTGAAAATTGGTATTTAGAATCTTCTTTAAAAATAAGGAAACACGTATTTTTTTGTTTTCAGACAATCCAAATAGGAGGGGTAAAAGGGTGAAAAAGGGGTTGAATGCCTTTAATCCGGATACGCTACTTATATCTCAGAAACTGAAGATATTACAGACCTGAAAATTGGTACTTTTGATCTCTTTTAAAAATAAAGAAACACGTATTTTTTTGTTTTTGAAAAATCCAATTAATGGGAGGGTGAAAAGGGGGTGAATTTTTAAAATGAGTGAACCCATATCTCCAAACTTTGAAAGTTTACAGATGTAAAAATTGGTATTTAGAATCTTCATTAAACATAAGGAAACACGTATTTTTTGTTTTCGGAAAATCGCAATAGGAGGGGTGAAAATGGGTGAAAAGGGGTTGAATGCCTTTGATGAGGCTACTTATATTTCAGAAACTGAAGATATTACAGACCTGAAAATTGGTGTTTGGGATCTCCTTTAAAAATAAAGAAACGCGTATTTTTTTGTTTTTGGAAAATCCAATTAATGGGGGGTTAAAAGGGGTGATTTTTTAAAATGTGTGTATCTATATCTCAAAATTGTTACAGTTTTTAGATGTAAAAATTGGTATTTAGAATCTCCTTTAAAAATAAAGAAACACGTATTCTTTTGTTTTCGGAAAATTCCAATAGGAAGGGTGTAAAAGGGTGAATAATGGGTTGAATGCCTTTAATGAGGCTACTTATATTTCAGAACCTGAAGATATTACAGACCTGAAAATTGGTATTTGGGATCTACTTTAAATGTAAAGAAACACGTATTTTTTCGTTTTTGGAAAATCCAAATATTGAGTTGTGAAAAGGGGGGAGAATTTTTTAAAATGAATGTGTCTACATCTTAAAACTTTAAAATTTACAGATGTAAAATTTGATAGTTAGAATCTCCTCTAAAATAAAGGGACATGTATTTTTTTGTTTCCTGTAAATCCCAATAGGAGGGGTGTAAAATGGTGAAAAATTGGTTGAATGCCTTTAATGAGGATACATATATCTCAGAAACGAAAGATATTACAGAACTGAAAATTTATATATGGGATCTCCTTTAAAAATAAAGAAACACGTATTTTTTTAGTTTTTGGAAAATCCTATTAATGGCGGTTAAACAGAAGTGACAAATTGGGGTGAATTTTTTGAAAGATTATCTTGGAAACGTAAAATGTTACAGACGTAAAAAGTGGGTGTTTGGAATCTCCTGTAAATGTAAAGAAACATAGGTGATTTGTTTTTGGAAACTCCATTTAAGGGGAACCCAAAAGGGGTGAAATTTTAACATGAGAATTTTTACAGTATATCTAAAAAACTTAACATGTTACAGAAGTGAAAAATGGTATTTTTATCTCTATTAAACATAAAGAAACGTGTATTTTTAATTTTCTGAAAAACCACTCGGGTGGAGGGGGGGTGAAAGTGACTGAAAATGGTGTTGAATTCTTATTTAGGCTACTGATATCTTAAAAATGAAGATGATACAGACGTGAAATTTGATATTTGCAATCTGCTTTAAAAGTAAAGAAACACGTATTCTCGGAAAATCCAATGAAGCGGGGGGGAGGGGGTGAAAGAATTGAAAAATTAATTGACTTTAATTGTATGAGAATATATACATCGAATAAAAACTAAAGTTGTTACAGACGTGAAAATTCGTATTTGGATCTCCCTTAAAAACAAAGAAAAACGCGTTTTGGGGGAAAACCATTTTGGGGGGCGGGAGTGTAAAGGAGTTTAATTCCTTTCATGAGGACACATAAATCAAAAAGTGAAGAAGTTAGAGTCGTGATAATTGGTATTTAGAAGATCCTTCACTATTAAAGAAACAAGTATTTTTTGCGGGAAAATTCACTTGGGGGGGGGGGAGTAGTTTGAAATGAAGTGACAAAAGTAAATTATATTTATGGGGATACTTATATCTCAAAACTGAAGGTAATAGACGTGAACATTGGTGTTTGGAATCTCCCTTAAACATAAAGAAACACGCCTTCTTTTAATTTTTTGGGGGTGGGGGGGAGGGATGGCAATAAAAACTAACGGCGGTGGGGTGTAAAAGGAGGTGAGACCAATTGATTTTACTGTTCTTAATGTACTTATAAGGATCGTCCGTTGCTCAGGCGGCAGCGCGCCGGCCTCTCACAGCTGGGTTCCGTGGTTCAAATCTCGGTCACTCCATGTGACATTCGTGCTGGACAAAACGGAGGCGGAACAGGTTTTTCTCCGGATACTCCGGTTTTCCCTGTCATCATTCATCCCAGCAACACATAATAGTAATAATAATAATAATAATAATAATAATAATAATAATGTTCCGGACCTTCGTTAAATGTGCGGACCGCGCTGGAAACGGCTCCTGGACGGGTAATGATTAAGAATGCAGCCGGCCGCGGGTTCAGTGCCGCCAAGGCTCCCAATAAGACACCACGCCGGATCTCCTGAAGGATTTTATCCAGATTAAAAATGATTATAGGAATATACGGTATGGCAAAGATTTACGGACCCAACCGACCGGTAAGAATACCTGAGCCTAGCCCGGGAAGTACGAAATCGATTGCTGGAAAGGAAGATTGAAAAATGGGAGGAAACGTGCCGTAATCTAATAGAAAACGAGTCAGATCGGGAATTTTGGTGGATTCTCGCTGAAACGTGTCAGATCGCGAATTTCGGCGGATTATATATCTAAAACAATAAGCATGCAGTTATAAATTTCAGTATAATACCGTAGCGAAGCACGGGTACCATGCTGGTCTATATATATAAAGTAGCTTGTCCTGACTGACTGACTGATTCATCATCGCCGAGCCAAAACTACTGGACATAAAGAAATGAAATTTTGGAGATATATTCATATTAAGATGTAGGTGCTCGCTAAGAGAGGATTTTTGGATATTCCGTCGCTAAGGGGGTGAAAAGGGGGGTGAAATTTTAAAATGAGTGTGTCTATATCTCAAAACTTTAAAAGTTTACAGATGTGAAAATTGGTATTTAGAATCTTCTTTAAAAATAACGAAACACGTATTTTTTTGTTTTGAGACAATCCCAATAGGAGGGGCACAAAAGGGTGAAAAAGGGGTTGAATGCCTTTAATCGGGATACCGGTACTTATATCTCAGAATCTGAAGATATTACAGACATGAAAATTGGTACTTTTGATCTCTTTTAAAAATAAAGAAACACGTATTTTTTGTTTGGGGGAAATCCAATTAATGGGAGGGTAAAAAGGGGGTGAATTTTTAAAATGGGTGCATCTATATCTCAAAACTCTTAAAGTTTACAGATGTAAAAATTGGTACTTAGAATCTTCATTAAAAACAAAGAAACACGTATTTTTTTGTTTTCGGAAAATCCCAATAGGAGGGGTGAAAAGGGGTGAAAACGTGGTTGAATGACTTTCATGAGGATACTTATATCTCAGAAACTGAAGATATTACAGACCTGAAAATTGGTGTTTAGGATCTCCTTTAAAAATAAAGAAATACAAATTTTTTGTTTTTGGAAAATCCAATTAATGGGGGGGGGGTGAAAAGGGGGTGAATTTTTAAAATGAGTCTATCTATATCTCAAAACTTTTAAAGTTTAAAGATGTAAAAATTGGCATTTAGTATCTCCTTTAAAAATAAAGAAACACGTATTTTTTTGTTTTCGGAAAATCCCAATTGGAAGGGTGGAAAAGGGTGAAAAAGCGGTTGAATGCCTTTAATGAGGCTACTTATATTTCAGAACCTGAAGATATTACAGACCTGAAAATTGGTATTTGGGATTTACTTTAAAAATAAAGAAACGGGAATTTTTTTGATTTTGGAAAATCCAAATAATGGAGGGTGAAAAGGGGGGTGAATTTTTAAAATGAGTGTGTCTACATCTTAAAACTTTAAAAGTTTACAGATGTAAAAAAATGGTATTTAGAATCTTCTTTAAAAATACAAGAACACGTATTTTTTGCTTTCTTTAAATCCCAATAGGAGGGGTGTAAATGGGTGAATAATGGGATGAATGCCTTTAATGAGGATACATATATCTCAGAAACTGAAAATATTACGGAACTGAAAATTTGTGTATGGGAGCTCCTTTAAAAATAAGGAAACACGTATTTTTTTGTTTTTGGAAAATCCAATTAATGGGGGTTAAACAGGAGTGACAAACTGGGGTGAAGTTTTGAAAGACTATATCTACAGAATATCTGAGAAACGTAAAATGTTATAGACGTAAAAAGTGGGTATTTGGAATCTCCTGTAAATGTAAAGAAAGATAGGTGATTTGTTTTCGGGAACTCCACGTAAGGGGAAATAAAAAGGGGTGAAATTTTAAAAAGCGAATTTCTACAGTATATCTCAAAAACTTAACATGTTACAGAAGTGAAAAATGGTATTTTTATCTCTATTAAAAATAAAGAAACGTGTATTTTCAGCTTTCGCAAAAACCACTTGGGTGGAAGGGGGGGGGTAAAAGTGACTGAAAATGGTGTTGAATTCTTTTCATTAGGCTACTGATATCTCAAAAATGAAGATATTACAGACGTGAAATCTGCTTTGGAATCTGCTTTAAAAGAAAAGAAACACGTATTCTCGGAAAATCCAATGAAGGGGGCGTGGGGGGGTGAAAAAATTGATAAATTAATTGAATTAATTGTATGAGAATACATACATCTAATAGAAACTAAAGTTGTTACGGACGTGAAAATTGATATTTGAATCTCCTTAAACAAAGAAAAACGCGTTTGGGGGGCGGGAGTGAAAAGGAGTTGAATTCCTTTCATGAAGACACATAAATCAAAAACTGAAGAAGTTAGAGTCGTGATAATTACTATTTAGAAGATCCTTTACTATTAAGGAAACAAGTATATTTTGCCGGAAAATTCACTTACGGGGTGGGGGGGAGGGGAGTGTGAAAGGAAGTGAAAATAAAGTGAATTATTTTTATGGGGATACTTATATCTCAAAACTGAATGTAACAGATGTGAACATTGTGTTTGGAATATCTTTTAAACATAAAGAAACACGCCTGCTTTTATTTTTTTTGGGGGGGGTGGGTGTAAATAAACTTAACGGCGGTGGGGTGTAAAAGGAGGTGAGATCAATTGATTTTACTGTTTATAATGTACTTAAGGAGCCTCCGTTGCTCAGGCGGCAGCGCGCCGGCCTCTCGCAGCTGGGTTCCGTGGTTCAAATCCCGGTCACTCCATGTGACATTCGTGCTGGACAAAACGGAGGCGGGACAGGTTTTTCTCCGGATACTTCGATTTTCTCTCTCATCATTCATTCCAGCAACACTGTCCAATATTTCATTTCATTTGTCATTCAACGATCATTGCCCCAGAGGTGTGCTTCGGCAGCCGGCACAATTCCTATTGTCGCTGCTAGATGGGGCTTTATTCATTCCATTCCTGACCCTGTCGAATGACTGGAAACAGGCTATATAGTTTCGATGTACTTATTCTGATCATAAACCGATCATTTTTAATCTTTCCTGGGCTGGTTTTCAACAGCCATCTTTTCCTTCGGAGAACGTTCTTAGATTACAGTAGATCCTCCTGGCATGTAAATAAAAATTTAAACACATTTGAAATAAACGATAGGAATGAGATGGACCGTCAAATTGTTCACCTCTATAATAAGGTCAACAATGCACGGAAGTATGTCATTGGTATCGCCAGAAATCCCGCACACTTGCCTACGCGCGACGATGGTGCTGGTCACATTGTAACAATGACACTGGCAGCAGATGTAATTTACCGCCAAGTAGCGATCTTGCAGCTTGCTGTGGGGTTCAGAACATCTTTTAATAATAATAATAATAATAATAATAATAATAATAATAATAATAATAATAATAATGTTCTGGACCGTTGTCAAATGTGCGGACCCCCCTGGAAAATGGTCCTGGACGGGTAATGACTAAGAATGCAGTCCGGCCGCGGGTTCAGTACCGCCAAGGCACCTAAGACGACACCACGCCGGATCTCCTGAAGGATTTGATCCATATTAAAAACGCTTATAGGAAAAGATGGCAAAGATTTAGGGACCCAACTGACGGGGTGGAATATCTGGACCTAGCCCGGGAAGTACGAAATCGATTGCTGGAAAGAAAGATTGAAAAATGTGAGGAAACATACCGTAATCTATTAGAAAACGAGTCAGATCGCGAATTTTGGCGGATTCTCGCAGAAAACGAGTCAGATCGCGAATTTCGGCGGATTATATATCTAAAACAATTAGCATTCAATTATAAATTTCAGTATAATACCGTAGCGAAGCACGGGTATCTTGCTAGTCTATATATATAAAGTAGCTTGTCCTGACTGACTGACTGACTGACTGACTGATTCATCATCGCCGAGCCAAAACTACTGGACATAAAGAAATGAAATTTTGGGCATAGATTAATATAAAGATGTAGGTGCTCGCTAAGAAAGGATTTTTGGATATTCCGTCGCTAAGGGGGTGAAAGGGGGGTGAAATTTAAAATGAGTGTGTCTATATCTCAAAACTTTAAAAGTTTACAGATGTGAAAATTGGTATTTAGAATCTTCTTTAAAAATAAGGAAACACGTAATTTTTTGTTTTCAGACAATCCAATAGGAGGGGTGAAAAAGGGTGAAAAAGGGGTTGAATGCCTTTAATCCGGATACGCTACTTATATCTCAGAAACTGAAGATATTACAGACATCAAAATTGGTACTTTTGATCGCTGTGAGAAATAAAGAAACACATATTTTTTTGTTTTTGGAAAATCCAATTAATGCGAGGGTGAAAGGGGGTGAATTTCTAAAATGAGTGCATCTATATCTCAAAAGTTTTAAAGTTTAGAGATGTAAAAATTAGTATTTAGAATCTTCATTAAAAATAAAGGAACAAGTATTTTTTTTTTCGGAAAATCCCAATAGCAGGGGTGAAAAGGGGTGAAAATGTGTTGAATGCCTTTAAAGAGAATACATATTATATCTCTGAAACTGAAGATATTACAGACCTCAAAATTGGTACTTTTGATCGCTTTCAAAAATAAAGAAACACGTATTTTTTGTTTTTGGGAAATCCAATTAATGGGAGGGTGAAAAGGGGGGTGAATTTTTAAAATGAGTGAATCTATATCTCCAAACTTTTAAAGTTTGCAGATGTAAAAATTGGCATTTAGAATCTTCATTAAAAATAAAGAAACACGTATTTTTTCGTTTTCGAAAAATCGCAATAGGAGGAATGAAAAGGGGTGAAAAAAGGGTTAAATGCCTTTAATGAGGTTACTTATATCCCAGAAACTGAAGATATTAAAGACCTGAAAATTGGTGTTTGGGATCTCCTTTTAAAATAAAGAAACACGTATTTTTTTGTTTCTGGAAAATCCAATTAAGGGGGGGGGGGTAAAAAGGGGGTAATATTTTAAAATGAGTGTATCTATATCTCAAAACTTTTAAAGGTTATAGATGTGAAAATTGGTATTTAGAATCTCCTTTAAAAATAAAGAAACATGTATATTTTGTTTTCGGAAAATCCTAATAGGAAGGGTGAAAAAGTTTGAAAAAGTCGTCCAATGCCTTTCATGAGTCTACTTATATTTCAGAACCTGAAGATATTACAGACCTGAAAATTGGTGTTTGGGATCTCCTTTAAAATAAAGAAACACGTATTTTTTGTTTCTGAAAAATCCTATTAATGGGGGGGGGGGTGAAAAGGGGGTGTTTTTTTAAAATGAGTGTATCTATATCTCGAAACTTTTAAAGTTTATAGATGTAAAAATTGGTATTTAGAATCTCTTTTAAAAATAAAGAAACACGTATTCTTTTGTATTCGGAAAATCCCAAAAGGAAGGGTGTAAAAGGGCGAATAATGGGTTGAATGCCTTAAATGAGGCTACTTATATTTCAGAACCTGAAGATATTACAGACCTGAAAATTGGTATTTGGGATCTACTTTAAAAGTAAAGAAACACGTATTTTTTCGTTTTTGAAAATTCCAAATATTGGAGGGTGAAAAGGGGAGGGGAATTTTTTAAAATGAGTGTGTCTATATCTTAGAACTTCAAAATTTACAGATATAAAAATTGGTAGTTAGAATCTCCTCTAAAAATAAAGGAAAACGTATTTTTTGGTTTGCTCTAAATCGCAAAGGGTGAAAAATGGGTCGAATGCCTTTAATGAGGATACATATATCTCAGAAACGAAAGATGTTACAGAACTGAAAATTTGTATAAGGGATCTCCTTTATAAATAAAGAAACACGTATTTTTTAATTTTAGGAAAATCCAATTAATGGCGGCTAAACAGGAGTGACAAATTGGGGTGAATTTTTTGAAAGACTGTATCTACAGAATATCTTGGAAATGCAAAATGTTACAGACGTAAAAAGTGGGTGTTTGGAATCTCCTGTAAATGTAAAGAAACATAGGTGATTTGTTTTTGGAAACTCCACTTAAGAGGAACTCAAAAGGGAAGAAATTTTAAAATGAGAATTTTTACAGTATATCTAAAAAACTTAGCATGTTACAGAAGTTAAAAATGGTATTTTTTATCTCTATGAAACATAAAGAAACGTGTATTTTTAGTTTTCGGAAATGCCACTTGGGTGGAGGGGGGTAAATGTGACTGAAAATGGTGTTGAATTCTTTTAATTAAGCTACTGATATCTCAAAAATGAAGATGTTACAGACGTGAAATTTGATATTTGCAATCTGCTTTAAAAGTAAAGGAACACGTATTCTCGGAAAATCCAATGAAGTGGGGGGGGGGGGTGAAATAATTGAAAATTTAGTTGACTTTATTGTATGAGAATACATACATCTAATAAAAACTAAAGCTGTTACAGACGTGAAAATTCGTATTTGGATCTCCTTTAAAAACAAAGAAAAACGCGTTTTTGAGAGGAAACCATCTTGGAGGGGGGAGTGTAGAGGAGTTGAATTCCTTTCATAAGGACACATAAATAAAAAACTGAAGAAGTTAGAGTCGTGGTAATTGGTATTTAGAAGATCCTTTACTATTAAAGACACAAGTAATTTTTGCGGGAATATTCACTTAGTGAGGGGGGGGGGGAGTTGTGTGAAATGAAGTGAAAAAATAAATTATTCTTATGGGGATACTTATATCTCAAAACTGAAGGTAATAGACGTGAATATTGCTGTTTGGAATCTCCTTTAAATATAAAGAAACAAGCCTTCTTTTAATTTTTTTGGTTGGGGGGGGGTGGGTGGCGGTAAATAAACTTAACGGTGGTGGGGTGTAGAAGGAGGTGAGACCAATTGATTTTACTGTTCTTAATGTACTTATAAGGATCCTCCGTTGCTCAGGCGGCAGCGCGCCGGCCTCTCACAGCTGGGTTCCGTGGTTCAAATCCCGGTCACTACATGTGTCATTCGTGCTGGACAAAACGGAGGCGGGACAGGTTTTTCTACGGATACTCCGGTTTTCCCTGTCATCAGCCATTACAGCAACACATAATAGTAACAATAATAATAATAATATTAATAATAATAATAATAATAATAATAATAATAATAATAATAATAATAATAATAATAATAATAATGCTCCGGACTGTCGTCAGTTGTGCGGACTGCGCTGGAAACGGCTCCTGGACTGGTAATGACTAAGAATGCAGTCCGGCCGCGGGTTCAGTGCCGCCAAGGCACCCAATATGACACCACGCCGGTTCTCCTGAAGGATTTTATCCATATTAAAAATGATTATAGGAAAATATGGCAAAGATTTAGGGACCCAACTGACCGGGAGGAATACCTGGGCTGGAAAGGAAGATTGAAAAATGGGAGGAAACATGCCGTAATCTAATAGAAAACGAGTCAGATCGGGAATTTTGGTGGATTCTCGCCGAAAACGAGTCAGATCGCGAATTTCGGCGGATTATATATCTAAAACAATAAGCATTAAATTGTAAATTTCAGTATAATACCGTAGCGAAGCACGGGTATCTTGCTAGTTAATTTATATTAATCATATTGCTTGTTCAAACTTACTTTGCACCAATGATGAAGTATGCAGCAGGAACATGAGGAGAAGAGATGTGAGCAAAGTACAGGCAGGGAAAATGAAATTTCTTGGAAGCAGTAAAGGAGTAGACAGAATGAGAAATGAAATTATCAGAAAGAATTATCAGGGCAAGACTGAGACAGCAAGACTCCAATAGCATGGACACACAAAGAAAATGCCCAAGAATAGAATGCCCAGGAAGATACATTAGATGGTCACACATGCAAGGAAAACAACCAGGAGGAAAACCAATGAATAAGCAGCTGAAAAGGATACAGAAAAGAGGACCAGGAATGACAGAAGTGATAGGAAGACAAGAGAACATGAAGAGGCCTCTGTTCCAACGAGGCATGGCCTGTGGCTGGAAACTACAAAATGATGACAACAAAACTAATCTTCAGCCAGACCCATGGTCTAGGGGTAGCAAGCTGCCTCTCTCCCATAAGCCCCAACTTTGATTCCTGGCAAGTTCGGGGATTTTTACCAGATCTGTGAGCTGGTTCATGGTCCACTCAGCCTATGTGAGAACAACTGAGAAGTTATCTGACAATGAGATAGCAGCCTTGATCTACGAAGCAAAGGATATTTAATGTGAGCAATACATGTACCAAAACACATTTTGGACTACAATAAATGATTATTGCCTCCCCAGTCTCAGGTGATCAGAAAATGGGGAGTGGGAGCTCACATCAGGATAGAAGATCTCTTAATAATGAACCCCCTCCATCAGTTTGGATGTGCTCATTCTCGATGAAGCTAGGAAAAGGGTATGAGCTCATCACAGTCTGAGAAAAAATGGATCGATGAGAATAGGGGTCGGTGAGCAAAAAGCTCATCTATACTATCTATGACATACATAAGTTTATGATAAATCTATAAAGACTAATGAGACAATTAAGCATTAATATAACTTAGGGATGGTAAGATATACATTTGTCCTAGACTATACAATTCCATTAACGTCGAGGACAAAATAAATAAATAAATAAACTTTAAAGAAATAATCCCACAATTTAGAAATTAGACTGAAATAGTTAATAAGTTTAATTGTAATATTTAATGTGAGCAATACATGTACCAAAACACATTTTGGACTACAATAAATGATTATTCCCTCCCCAGTCTCAGGTGATCAGAAAATGGGGAGTGGGAGTATTCTATTCTACTATCTATGAAATTGTGCAATTTTTCTTTACCCTTTTGAGTCTTCATCTTTGCCAATGGCTCTCTCCCGAACATGACCTGGCATTGTGTTTTACTCGTATGTTTGTTTCTATCCTCGCTTCTCTCTGATTTACGTCCAGTAATTATATTGGTTATGATGTCCAAAACATAACCAGTTTGTTATGTCGAACAGTGATAAGTATTGCGATAATAAAAAAATCAAGCATTTCAATTGTTTACTGTCCTAAACTAAAAAGATTTATTACACCAAAGAGAATGAACTAAATAACAATAGATAACTTTTTCCATGTACACAGAGCCACAGTAAGAGAGGATTCTGTACACTCCAGGTGAAGAGGAGAGCAGGTATGTCTTGGAAGGATCCAAGATTAAAGAACTTGTTAGGTCTCCCAAAACTGGAGAAACTAAGCAATCAGTCACAGTACAATACAGTCACACCAGCAGCATTCTGTATTAACACTTAACTAAACAATAACACTCAATATCACATATTATTTCCCCAGATACAGGGAAAAACTACAATAGGAATTTCAATAGAGATTTCAGTTACAAATAACCCAATCCCACATTTATCCACGTCAAACAACGGAAATATGGCATAACATTGCATACTGGAATACTGCCTACAAATTTACACACACAACTTTAGGGAGGTCACCCACATGTAGGCCTATATGCATGCATAGACTGGTTACAAACATGGCTATCTTCATTTTCTTTTCCACAGAATATGTATGAGTTTTATATATATATATATATATATGTATTTTCTAATAAAATTTCTGAGGAAGATCACGATTGTGAGGTTGATGTGTTACAAAAATTGCCAGGAATGTGTTAAAACTGTGTTGAAATACAAAACGCCCTTTACACAAACAGACAACTCCACGATCGCTTTGAGACAAACATGGTAAACCAGAGAGTTGGATTCAGTCATGTGATTAATGATGTTAGAAAAACACTATGGGAGTGAGTAGGATGACACAGAATAGTTGAAATGATACAGAAAATTACTGACAATAACAAGAGAGTGACTGAAGTTGTTGAAGAAAGTGGTGACAATTCAGAATATGATTGTATGAAGGAAGAAAATATTGTGATGAGGAAATTCTCAAAATAACAAATGCTGAAAAGTAAAAACCAAATTAAAAGAATACAAAGACTAGGTTATTGTGTACCAAACATTTTGAAACTTTTTAGCGTGTTATAACTTTCAGATAAGGTAGAACACAGAATATTAGGTACTGTACAACTTTATACCTTTTAAGTTTTAAATACAGAATTGTGCTAAATTTGTTTATATTTCTAGGTTTTACTACTCTGTAATAAAATACAACACCTCTGTTCAATAGCCATCATGTGATCTTTCTTAAAGAATAGACCATAAACTCTCATGTGCAGAGTTTAGGGAAAGGTATTGATTCATTATAAAAATGGCTAATTCCATGTACTGGTTAGAAAACCAGCCAACTGCATTTTTCTTTCAAAGTAACTAATAAATCCTTAAAACTTTCAGGCAAGGTTAAGCTGAAATCAATTTATACCTGTCCCCAAAATCTATACTAAATATATCACATTCTTAATTACTCTCCTTCATTGGCAAACAGATTTTGATCTCCAGTGTTCCTTTTATTTAATTAGATGGAGATGGCCAGGCTCCTCATATATTCTTCTTTGGTCCCCTACCTCCTTCACTATATGCCTTATCATTCATTTACAATACATAACAGTTGCCATTGATGCTTTCACGGCCCGTGCTTATAGACATGATATAGGCTTATGCCGTGTCAAGAAAATAAGGGGTGGTCTGCGAAACGTAAAGAATTTCACCTTATTTTCTTGACACGCATAAGCCCAAAAGCCTATATCATGTCTGATACATAACAGTATGGGTGAAATGTGTGTGTGTCATTATAAATGCTGTTTACAAGCTGACATAGTCAACACTAGAAGAAGTATTCAATGATAATACAGGGTTTCTCATATAAACTAAGACCGTTAAAGCAGTGTTATTGTACTCCCTGATATGTAAGCTCCAGTATGGGAGGCACGCACATAGTTCTTGACCTTGGAAGCAGCCTGCACGTGTTCGACCTGACAAGCATCAGTCGCCAGTCTGAATCTCGGCTGTTAACATGGCGAGACAATTATCACTACAACACCGTATTTTTACGTGTAAAAGTTCTGGCTTCATCTTAATGGTCGTGTGAACAGTCATAACTCTCACTATTGCTGTGCAGAAAATCATAATGGGGTTTATTTTTGCAATTTGTTTTTTACGTTGCTCCGACGCAGACAGGTCTTAAGGCGATGATGGGATATGAAAGGCCTTGGAGTGGGAAGGAAGCAGCCACGGCCTTAATTAAGGTTTGATAGAAGGCAATTCGGCTTTAGGAAAGGTTATTCCAAAGAAGCTCAACTTGTAGGATTCCAGCAAGATATGGCAGATATCTTGGATTCAGGGGGTCAAATGGACTGTATCGCGACTGACCTGTCTAAAGCATTTGATAGGGTGGATCATGGGAGACTACTGGCAAAAATGAGTGCTACTGGACTAGACAAAAGAGTGACTGAATGGGTTGCTATATTTCTAGAAAATAGATCTCAGAGAATTAGAGTAGGCAAAGCTTTATCTCACCCTGTAATAATTAAGAGGGGGATTCCTCAAGGCAGTATTATTGGAACTTTATGGTTTCTTATATATATAAATGATATGGGTAAACAAGTGGAATCAGAGGGAAGGCTTTTTGCGGATGATGTTATTCTGTGTAGAGTAATAAATAAGTTACAAGATTGTGAGCAACTGCAAAATGACCTCGATAATGTTGTGAGATGGACAGCAGGCAGTGGTATGTTGATAAACGGGGTTAAAAGTCAGGTTGTGAGTTTCACAAATAGGAAAAGTCCTCTCAGTTTTAATTACTGCGTTGATAGGGTGAAAGTTCCTTTTGGGGATCATTGATAAGTATCTAGGTGTTAATATAAGGAAAGAACCTCATTGGGGTAATCACATAAATGGGATTGTAAATAAAGGGTACAGATCTCTGCACATGGTTATGAGGGTGTTTAGGATTTGTAGTAAGGATGTAGAAGAGAGGACACGTAAGTCCCCAACTAGAGTACGGTTCCAGTGTATGGGACCCCTCACCAGGATTACTCAGTTAAAAAACTGGAAAAAATCCAAAGAAGAGCAGCTCGATTTGTTCTGGGTGATTTCTGACAAAAGAGTAGTGTTACAAAAATGTTGCAAAGTTTGGGCTGGGAAGAACTGAGAGAAAGAAGATGAGCTGCTCGACTACGTGGTATGTTATAGATGTTGATTCCCATAGGGAATCTGAAATGTTTGCCCCAAATGAGTAAATTTATAACACCAGTATAAATGGTCCGTCATTGGACATTATGAATTTTCCAGCTAACTCATTCCTGGTTACCAGCGCTTCGCCCTCGTGTGCTAAGTTGGGCTCATCAGTTGGTACCTAGCACACCTACCAAGATGCTGGCTAATGCATACCATGGAGGCCACTGCGTAGGCTACTTGGAGCCACCGGCAGTGCCAATGCACTATGAGAGTGTCTCTTTACCAAAAATTGATGCCTGCTGGCAACCAGGAATGAGTTAGCTGGAAAATTCATAATGTCCAATAACGAACCATTTATACTGGTGTTGTAAGTGGTATGTTCCGAGCTGTCAGCGGAGAGATGGTGTGGAATGACATTAGTAGACGAATAAGTTTGAGTGGCGCCTTTAAAAGTAGGAAAGGTCACAATATGAAGATAAAGTTGGAATTCACGAGGACAAATTGGGGCAAATATTCATTTATAGGAAGGGGAGTTAGGGACTAGAATAACTTACCAAGGGAGATGTCGTTCTCCGGATCTAACAGTGTGTGATTTTTACTTGTGGGATAAACTGAAAGGATAAGTGTGTCAAACAAATCCTCACACATTGGACGAACTGAACAGAAACATTACAAATGAAATCTGATGCACTACAGTGACAGAACTCACTCGCATCAGCCAGAATGTGGTTACCAGATACAATGTCTCTATAACCCAGGAAGGACGACACTTCCAGCATCTTTTATAAGGTAAGATTTCATATACATTGTATACACACTTAACGCAGGGCGGCCGCAGGCAACATAAGTTCGTCTGAGGCAAATGCCGTAGCGCAGACTACAAACCCTGTGCATTTGGTCCTTGTTTATATGAGAGACCCTGTACTCTGAACATGCCTTATGGGTACCATTTTACTGAAAATGATTCAGTTCTTCCACGACTTCCTGTAACATACAAAGTTACAAGTATTATCCTCATATATGTGTACATGTGTTATTAACTAGTAAATTGAATTGTTTATACCTTTGCAGTGGACAGCAACAGCTCCAGGAGCATTTTCAGCAATGCAGATGAACTGACGAAGTATGTGATCACTTGGTGTACTACCATCAATGAAGAACAGATCTTTGTGTTCAAAGCCAGCTTCCGTAAAGCGTGCAGCATCATATATCTTCTTATTCAGTCTCACAATAGTACTCACCCTATTTCTTTGAAAATAAGCAAAGTATGTTTCAGGAGAATGAAGAGGGTAACCTAAAATCAAGAAAATAAAATTTGTTCTGCATCAGTTGAAAACAACACATACTGGTATTATAAATAAGAACATTTCAAAATAATGTGGTGGAGATATTGGAGTGTAAATTAAAATTTAAGTCATCAACATTTCTATGTTGGTACTAAGATTTTCTTTTTCTTTGAGGTTAATAATGAAGCGAATATGATGTATTGTCCACCATACATGGATGATGAAAATGCTTGTTTTTTTTTAAAGGGGCAATCTAGGTCATCGGCTCTCACCATGGATTATCAAACTCCACCAATCTAATCATCCAATTAGACGACTAAAGAAATTTTCAATTGAGGGCAGTTAATTTCCTTGAGTTTGGGACTTCGTGCTTGTCCTGTACCCCTCTTGACAGCACAAGGGCTACAACAGTCTAACAGGCATACAAAATTATTAGTGCTATTATAACAGTAATTATTATTATTCATACACTTCTCCACAGGAAATATGGGTAGTAATGGGGCACGGGATGCACCAAGTGCCTTACATAATTAAAGTATTTACACATTATAATACAAACGTTGATATACAGGTATATACAAAACTGTAGATCACGGGATCTTCATTCTTGCGAGAGGAACGTTCGCACAATGTTGCATGTTGACAGGAGGACAGAATGTTGCATAATTCTGTAGATGTTCGGTGGAAGACCCAGTTCTTGCAGACTCTTGTGAAGTGTGTGTGGAATGAGGCCGTTGACTGACAGAATCACAGGAACTATTCGTACCAGTTTCATCTTCCAGATCCTCTTTATCTCTTCTGCAAGTTCTTTGTACTTGGAGATTTTTTCACTGTACTTCCTGTCAATGTTGGTGTCACTGGGGATAGCGATGTCAATAATGAAAGTCGTCCCAGTTTTCTTGTTTACCAGTATGATGTCTGGCCTGTTATGGTTGACTGTTTTGTCTGTCACTACAGCAGTGTCCCAATAAAGCTTAATTGACTCGTTCTCGAGGAATGGTGTTGGATGGTACTTGTAATAAGGGATACGCTCCTGAATTAATTGGTTTTCCTGAGCAAGTGCCTGGTGTATGATTCCCGAGACATGATTGTGTCGTCTCGTGTATTCTACGGGGGCAAGTACTGGGCAGCCCGCAGTGATATGGTCGATGGTCTCAAGATGAACGGAGCATCGTCTGCATTTGTCGGAGAGTACGCTGGTGTCTTTGATGATGTACTTTTTGTAATTGTTTTTAGCTATTACTTGGTCTTGTATAGCAACTGCAAATCCCTCTGTCTCCCCATATAAGCGCCCACTTTGTAACCACACACACGACGCATTCTTGTCTATGCTCTGTTGGTTTAGATTGCTGTAGTATTTTCCGTGGAGGGTCTTCTCTCGCCATGTCCTTGGTGATTTGTATGTGGGTCAGAGGCATTGTATGGATACAGAACAGTGTACTTGTCAGCAAGTACTACAGCTTTATGGAGAAGGCTGTTTTCTTGCTTTTTATGGAAGTATCTCCGTAGGTTCTTTATCTGATTCAGGAGCATGACTTGAAGATCCAGTACTCCTCGGCCTCCCGATTTTCGTGGGAGAGTGACCCTTTCCATGCATGAATTGGGATGATGTAATCTATAGGTGGTGAGCAAAGTTCTCGTTTTTCTTGTATGCTGTCTATTTCTGTTGCAGACCATTTCAGAATTCCAAATGAATAAACAAGGGTTGGAATAGCGTACGTGTCTATTGCTTTAATTTTGTTCTTGGCATTTAGGTAGCTTGTCTATGCTCTGTTGGTTTAGATTGCTGTAGTATTTTCCGTGGAGGGTCTTCTCTCGCCATGTCCTTTCTTTCTCCTGCAGGGATACTTGGTGATTATTATTATTATTATTATTATTATTATTATTATTATTATTATTATTACTACTACTTTGAAGGAACCATTTTATCTAGGAACTGGTATTTGCAATAAGGATACACACCAAACTTCAAGCTCTAATAATATTTCACAGAGAAGAATATTTAAGAAAACATTTACTTCTTTTTGTCCCCTTCCCAAGGTGGTGTAGCTCTTTGAGCTGTAAATACCAGTACCACTTTAACCATATTCTAGTCCTGCCAGTCTTAAATTTATGGCTACATTGGGAATCGAACTTCGACTTCCATGAACGGAATCTAATAGTGCTAACCGTTACACTAAGGAGATGCAAGTTACACAGATGATATGAAGCCATTAGTACAGCAAAGGCATTATCGCCAAAAGCTAGTTTTAAGAAAAACTTGTTTAAAGTTTTGCTAAGTATCTCACAGGGAAACATCTACATACACATTAAAATATTTGATTAAAATATTGTACACATTTCAGAAGTGAACCAGCAGGCATTAACACTGTAAATTATAATCTATATATATAAAATAACTTGTCCTGACTGACTGACTGACTGACTGACTGACTGACTGACTAACTGACTGATTCATCATCGCCAGCCAAAACTACTGAACATAATGAAATGAAATTTTGAGGATACATTTATAGTAAAATGTAGGTGCTCGCTAAAGGAGGATTTTTGGATATTCCGTCGCTAAGGGGGTGAAACGGGAGGTGAAATTTTAAAATGAGTGTATCTATATCTCAAAACTTTAAAAGTTTACATATGTAAAATCTGGTATTTAGAATCTCCTTTAAAAATCCTAATAGGAGGGGTGAAAAGGGGTGAAAAAGGGATTGAATTCCTTTAATGAGGACATTTATATCTCAGAAACTCAAGATACTACAGACCAGTAATTTGGCATTTGGGATCTCCTCTGAAAATAAAGAAACACGTATTTTTTGTTTTTGGAAAATCCAATTAATGGGGGGGGGGGGTGAAAACGGAGGTGAATTTTAAAAGTGATTGTATCTATATCTCAAAACTTTTAAAGTTTACAGATGTATAAATATGTATTTAGAATCTCCTTTAAAAATAAAGAAAGATGTATTTTTCTGTTTTCGGAAAATCCCAATAGGAAGGGTGAAAAAGAGGTGAAAAATGGCTTGAATGCCTTTAATGAAGATACTTATACCTCAGAAGCTGAAGAATTTACAGACCTCAAAATTGGTATTTGGGATCTTCTTTAAAAATAAAGAAACACACATAATTTTTGTTTTCCAAAAATCCCAATAGGAGGTGTGAAAACAGTGAAAAAGGGGTTGAATGCCTTAAATTAGGATACTTATATCTCAGAAACAGAAGATATTAAAGACCTGAAAATTGGTATTTGGGATCTCATTTGGAAATAAACACGTATATTTTTGTTTTTGGAAAATCCAATTAATGGGGATTAAACACGAGTGACAAATTGGGGTGAATTTTTAGAATGACTATATCTACAGTATATCTCAGAAACATAAAATGTTACAGACGTAAAAATTGGTATTTTGGAATCTTCTGTACAAGTAAAGATACACAGGTGATTTGTTTTTGGAAACTCCGCTTAAGGGGAACTATGAAGGGGGTGAAATATTAAAATTAGCATTTCTACAGTATATCTCAAAAACTTAACATGTTACCGAAGTGAAAAATAGTATTTTTAGCTCTATTAAAAATATAGAAACATGTATTTTTTGTTTTCTGAAAAACCACTTGGGTGGAGGGGTAAAAGTGACTGAAAATGGGGTAGAATTCTTTTAATTAGGATAATGATATCTCAAAAGCTGAAGATGTTACAGACGTGAAATTTGGTATTTGGAATCTTCTTTCAAAATAAAGAAATACTTATTTTTTGTATTTGAAAATCCACCTGGGGGGGGGGGGTTGTGTGAATTGAAAAATTAGTTGAATTATTTCATGAGGATACTATTATCTCAAAAACGGAAGATTTTGCAGACATGAAAATTGGTATTTGGAATCTGCTTTAAAATTAAAGGAACATGTATTCTCAGAAAATCCAGTGGAGAAGGGGGAGGTGAAAGAATAAAAAATTAATTGAATTAATTGTGTTAGGATACTTACATCTAATAAAAACTAAAGTTGTTACAGACGTGAAAATTAGTATTTGGATCTCCTTTAAAAACAAAAAAAAAAAAAAGCATTTTTGGGGGGAAATCATCTTGGGGAGCGGGGATGAAAAGGACTTGAATTCCTCTTATGAGGACACACATCTCAAAAACTGAATATGTTAGAGGCGTGATAATTGGTATTTAGAAAATCCTTTACTATTAAAGAAACAAGCATTTTTTGCCGGAAAATTCATTTAAGCAGGAGGGGGGAGGGGGGTGAACGAAGTGAAAAAAAAGTGAATTCTTTTTATGAGGATACTTATATCTCGGAACTGAAGGTAACAGACGTGAGCATTGGTATCTGGAATCTAAAGAATATAAGGAATATAAAGAAACATGCCTTCTTTTTTGGGGGGGCGGTGGGGTGAAAAACGAGTCGAGACCAATTGATTTTACTGTTCATAATGTCCTTTTTCTGATCATAAACTGATCATTTTTAATCTTTCGTAGTTTCGTTTTCAAGAGCCATCTTTTCCTTTGGAGAACAAAATGTTAAGATTACTGTAGATTCTCCTGGCATAGAAATAAAAATTTAAACACATTCGAAATAAACGATACGATGATAGTGACCGTAAAATTGTTCACCTCTATAATAAGGTCAATAATGCATGGAAGTATATCACTCGTGTCGCCAGAATCTCGCACACTTGCCTACGCGCGACGATGGTGCTGGTCACATTGTCAGCAATGAAAATGGCAGCAGATGTAATTTACCACCAAGTAGCAGTCTTGCATCTTGCTGTGGGGTCCAGAACATCAATATAATAATAATAATAATAATAATAATAATAATAATAATAATAATAATAATAATAATAATAATAATAATAATAATAATAATAATGCCCCAGAAGAAGCAATTGACATCCTACAACAAACCATTGTAGATATATGGGGAAGAGAAAAACTACCAGAGGACTGGAAGCTAGCCTTGATCCATCCTTTACACAAGAAGGGAAATATAAGAGATGTGAACAATTACCGTGGAATTTCTCTTCTGTCAGTAGCCTACAAGATCCTGTCACTATCCATCCTTGAAAGACTAGACCAGGAAGTTGAACAAAAACTCGGGGAATACCAAGCAGGTTTTCGGAAAGGCCGATCAAGTGCAGAACAAATACATAACCTAAAAACCATAATAAGATACCATATGCTGAGAGTTCGAACCTATGTATCTACATTAGTAGACTTCAGGAAAGCATACGACTCCATCGACCGTGATGTGTTGCTTTACATCCTCGCAGAAATGGGAGTCGATGAGAAACTTCTGGTGATAATAAGGGCAACACTAACTAATACCAAATCCAAAGTAAAATTCCAAGGATGTCTCTCTGAACCCTTTGAGATCAAGACAGGCATTCGACAGGGAGATGGGCTGTCACCTCTTTTGTTCAACTGCGTACTTGAGAAGGTTATACAGGAGTGGCAAAAGACGTTAAATGAAAGAAACCTTTACAAACCTGTAAGCACTGGGACTAAGAAAATGGAGTGGAAATAGATTGCTTAGCGTTCGCTGATGATATAGCCCTTACGACAGAAAATTTCAAAAGTGCAACAGAACAGATCACAATGTGTTGAAGGAAGTAGCAGAACAAACAGGTTTACAAATTTCCTTTCAAAAGACAGAAGTAATGTCAAATATCAAAGATGATACAGCACAACTAAACACCAAATATGGAATGATAAACCGTGTTAGTAAATTTAAATATCTTGGGGAATGGATTCAGCAAAATGGACTTGACAAAGAGGCCATAGCAGCAAGAATCAAGAAAATGGAAGTCACTTTCCAAACCACCTGCAACATATACAACAAAAAGTGCTTTTCCCTGAACACAAAAATTTGCCACTACAACACTGCCATCAAATCAGTATCGCTGTATGCATCCGAATGCCTTATCCTGTCTGAGAAATGTTTGCTTGCGGATTTAGAGAGGAAAGAAGGAAAGATCCTACACACCATACTTGGTCCAAACTACAAAAATGGCATCTACATTAGGAAATCCAGGCAAGAAATATACTCTAAGATAGAGAAGATCACATAACGCGTAAAGGCAGAGTTTGCTTCAAGGGTCATATACGACGGATGATCGATTCTCGATGGACGAAACGTATCTTCAGTATATTTGACTCAAAACCAAAAACGGCAATCCCATGGTACGTTAATGTCAAGAAAGATCTTAAAGAACTGGGCCTACAAGCAGAAGATGCACAAGACCAAAATCTTTTCAGAGCCGCCATGAAGACTTTTGGGACTTTCCTGGATGAAAAACGCGCAACTGGTGCTAAATGGACAGAAGAACGTCGTGCTAAACACAGTGAGCTAATGAAGACGATGTGGATCAAGCAAAAAATGAGCAAATGCCAGAATGTAAAGTGAGGCTTATCGTGGTCCCTAGTTGGCCGATTAGCGAAGTTGAATGAATGAATGAATGAATGAATGAATGAATGAATAATAATCTAAATTCAACTAATACCACCCACCCTAATAATAATAATAATAATAATAATAATAATAATAATAATAATAATAATAATAATAATAATAATAATAATGTTCTGGATCGTCGTCAAAATGTGCGGACAGTGCCGGAAACGGGTCCTGGCCCGGTAATGACTATGATTGCAGTCTGGCCACTGGTTCAGTACCGCCAAGGCACCCAAGACGACACCACGCCGGATCTCCTTGAGGATTTGATCCATATAAAAAATGCTTATAGGAAAAGATGGCAAAGATTTAGGGACCCAAGTGACCGGGTGGCGTACCTGGACCTAGCCCGGGAAGCAGGAAATCAATTGCTGGGAAGAAAGATTGAAAAAATGGGGGGAACTTTGCCGTAATCTCTCAGAAAACGAGTCAGATCACGAATTTTGGTGGATTCTCTCAGAAAACGAATCCAATCGCGAATTTCGGCGGATTATATATAAAATATTAAGCATTAAATTATAAATTTCGGTATAATACCGTAGCGAAGCACGGGTATCTTGCTAGTATATTAGAAAATACAATTTACAGGATACAGTATGATAGATTTTTGAACACTAATTTTATATATGACCTTTTTTAAATGTAAGGTGTGTGTTTATGCGTGATAAGAATGAAACTAATATGAAAAGGCCCGTCTGTTACACACGATCCTTTCACATTCACACTTGTCATTAATTTATTTAAATAGCTGTTCTATAAATTGTAATCCCCTTTCCCAAAATTTTCAAAATGTTTCATCAATTTCATCTCGACCTATTTTGTTGAAACCAGCACACTGACAGGGAGGCCCTACTTCCTTTGCACTTACAACATTTTTAGTTCTTGAACTTAAATAATCTTCATCTCTATTTCTATTTTTTTTTTTTTTTGCCACATTTATTATACATTTGTTTTTCTGTACACAGCGTTTTCTAGGACAACTTATGTGATGGGAAGGAGAAGCACTGTCTGTATCACTTTTGCTCAATGAAAGTAAATAATAATGAAAAGTCAACACTACAAGTTTCATTCCTTGAATGATAATGGTTAAAAGCACAAATTTAAATATGCAACATTAAAGACACCAAATAAATATTACTGCAAGAACTGCATAATACTGAGAATGAGTGTTATAACTAGCTTCTGAAGCAAAAGACTGAACAAAAATCTGAACTTTCAAACAGATACCACCATACAAGAAGGATTACATCTAATACAACAAATATACATTAAAATGCTAAAGGAATTTATGAGAGTTGAAGGGCTGAAAACAAACAACACCCTCTGTTAAGAGATTTATTGCCCTGTGCTGTTAAATACATAGTAGCAATTGCAGGACAGCGACCGGCCGATAGGCTGGCCATTACACCTTTGCTATTCTCGAGACTGAGCTGCTGCTCATAAGATTGAACAACAGGCTATATACAAATGGAGGTTTTGTTCTTAACCAAAGCGTATCAACCATTAACACTTGACAGCCATGAAAGTGTGTTGCAAGAGAAAGCGAAAAGGAATACTCTGGCGCATATGCCTCTGCTCTTCTAAGAGCCTCGTGTATGATAATTTAAGGATAGTCCATCATGTAAATAAAATAATACACCTTGCACTAAGTGAATAACAGCCAAAACTTTCACTCAGTCTTACATTTAAGGATGATTTATATCATTGTAGTCCACTTCTTCCGATTACTAATTTAACCAATTAAAACTGAAAATAGACTATTCCACCCCGGTTTTAAAATTATTTTTTGTGTCACAATTTACTTGACATCACACTGGCACAGGTAAGTCTTATGGCGATGATGGATAGAGGAAATGTCTAGGAGTGGGAAGGAAGTGATCGTGGTCTTAATTTAACTACAATCACAGCATTTGCCAGTGTGAAAATGGGAAACCATGGAAAACAATTTTCAAGCCTGCTGACAGTGGGGGTCAAATTCACTATCTCCAATTACAAAGTGACAGCTAAGTGACTCAAACCATACAGCCACTCGCTCGGTATTCCACCAGGCAACTTACCATTTTCAATTTTGCTTTTTGCATGTGGACCACAGAAAGCAATAAACTTCTGAGGTACAATCCAGTTCAGGTCACCATTTTCAACTCGCTGAAAAATGAATAAACACCAATAAGAAACATGACACTTGTAAGTATGTGAAGAATACCACCATAATCAAGGGGTTTGCTAAAAAATGGATTAAAAGCCTACCTCATAGTACTCGTACTCATCAGCATCAAAATCATCAAAATTGAAGAAATTCAAGGTTTGAGCCTTGAACACAGCATTCAGGCAATCTAGTAATGTCACGTGATACACTGACATCCCAAAAGATGCATCCCTATAAATACAAAAATGGTTTCAATGTACAAAGCAGTATAGTTCATAAAAACATGTTTACAATCCAAATCACATAATAACATACTGTACATCCTATTTACATTCCCCAGTTTGGTTGCTTGACCTGAAGGTACAAAGGAAATTAAGGAAAATAGATAGTTGTAATTCTAAGGAATCCAATGTGAGCTGCACTGGCTCATATTGTACATTAAGCTGAAAGACCTGTGAAAATCTAATGCAGCTGAAATTTCCTGTACAAGAATAGTATGCCAAATATACAGTTGCTAATATTGGAAAGCCAAAGCACGTGAGAAGGAAATCTTGATGAGATATCCGAGGTTGTTAACAAAACTTCCCAATATCTATTTCTGAACAGAGTCTTTCACAGAATTATACACAGTGGAAAACCTAACCAGAATTACATTTCCCTCTATTAAAATTATCCTTCACTAAATTTTAACAATTAACTGCAGCAAACTCTTTTCTTTTTCCTTTTTCCTACATTTGAAGATAAATTGAGAGTTACTGTAGTTAATGATCATTCACAACTGCTGCTTCTGAACTGTTAAAATGTCAAGTCCTAACACAGAAGTACGTGCTTTTGGCCACTCCACAGCTATTCTGTACAACAGCTGAGAGAACGTGCCATACATTCTAAGCACCTATTCAGTTTGCTGTTTCTACTGTTCAGATGAAATACTTCTCTTTCACTAGAACTTAGCGCTGGTAAGAAACTGACCACTTAGCATAGTACGTCAGGGTTTGAAGTAAGGTTGTGATTGAAAGACAAGCATTCATATCACCCTGTACTTGTGACTGCATACTCTGACATTATGCTACCTCCAAACGGCAGGTTAATTTCAGGGAGTACTTATGTAACAGGATTAGACTACCTCAAAACTGGTAAATTTGAACTCAGCAAACTTCCCTTTTGAAATTCATATTTGTTATTTCTTTTTCTTCTACTCCTTTGCCATACATGTGCCTGCAGTGTGTACAGTTGCAAGGATCACGTATGTCTCTTGAGCATCCTCAGCCTCTCCTTGGTTCTGTGATGGCAAGAACTTTCTTGCACAGAATAACTTTCATCACATCCTTTGACTTACACATACAAGCAGAGTTGTCCCTCCTACAACTTCACATCGACAGCAGTGATATTGAAGGATCCTTGAATGTGCTCACTCTGTACTCGGATGGTCAGAGTAAAGCCTGCATACAACCACAGCATTCGCATCTCTATGGCGCGTATTTGGTGATCATACATTTTTTACCTTGCCCAGCATCCGAAGGCATACATGAAGCCAGGTCTGACAAGTCTTGAAAGACTTTCCTTTAAGTTCTATGAGCATCTGTCTGTCGCACAAGACACCCATCAGCAATTGCCACTTCATCCAGCCAACACAGATGTAATGCTTAACATCATCGTCCATTGTGGCATTGGTGGTAATGACAGAGCAAAGATACTTGAACCTGACTGTTACCATCAGTGGTTTGCTGCCTAGGAAGATAGTACTGTAGCATCTCTGGCTCCACAAAGTTGCAGAACGTGTATTCTGCCTTTTTGTGGTTGATCCTATTATCCATATACAATAGTCATTTTATGTTAAAGTCACATTCTGGAAGAAATATGTGGATGATCATTATTATGGATTTGTACTCATTTCAAGCAGACTTTGGTAAGCTGAGCTAGTGAGCAGATGTGTGTGGTAACGATCTGGAAGTGCATGGAAAGCAGTATGGGTGTAACAGTGCAGCAATATACGAGTGCAATGAGACAATGCCACAGCTGGGACAAGTAGACCAAGATGGAGTGCAAAATAGGAGTTAATAAAAGAATAGGACTGACAGAATTGTTGGTGGCGGCAGCTATGGTGGTACTCATATTAGTCGTTGAGATGAATCCAGGCCCATTGTCATCGGAGGACATGGGAGAAAATCAAGTAAGCTGTGGAAGATGCTTCTCAGGCTGACCAGACCAATGAAATGCTTGAGGTACAGCCTCAACAAATTAAGGAAATGAAGGAATGTTTACTGAAGAACTAACAGCAATAAAAGAGATGATGAGAGAAGACAAAGAAGAAAGAGCGACACTGAATCAGAGGATTAAGGAGCTACAAGAACAAGTTCAGGTACTTCAATGGCGTGATAGCAGAAGAATGGAGGAGGAGAAGAGAAGAACCATTATTATTTCTGGCTTGGAGGAAACTGAAGGAGAGTCCATGATTGAATTGATTAACTCTGTCTTAAAACTAATCAGAGAAAATTTAGGCACTGACTGTATTGAAAGGGATAGAGATGATTTGTACAGGATTGGAAGGAGTAGGGGAAAAAGACCTGACAGAATTAAGTTTGTTTCATTATTAATGTCTAGCTGAATTCTGAATAGTGCGCAGAAACTTAAAGGGCAGCAAGGTGTTGATAAAAAGGGATACGAACAGAAAAGCCTCCATGAGCAAAGATAGTTGAATCCACGGGCATTTATAAGAGGAAACCACTTGTATGTGATAGGAGATACTTGGGCAAGAACGTGGATGGTTAAGTTATCTAGGCGATATGTTCAAAGAACAAAATCAGCAGTTTGGGTCATCAGAGCAAGTGCATGGTGTACAAGTGATAACACGAGGGATTCCTGAGTTTACGTGCAGTGCTAGACAGGTAATTCAACAGTCTCTGTCAGAACTTCCAGCGGAGTCAAGAAACACAAAGGGGAATGACAAGGCGAGCCAGATAGATGTCTAAAGCGGGTCCAACTGGAGCAGCTGAGGATACTTCCAGGCGTAAGTCAGCGAGTCTAAGAGACTTTTTTCAGAAAATGGGAATGGGTTCAGGAAGTAGAGTAAATATCCCAGAAGAGTTATCTGAGAAGGATGTTATTTGTTCTTCTGAGGGGAGTACAACAGAAGTGGAAAGATCTAGGTTTTCTTGCCATTTGCTGTACGTCGCACTGACACAGATAGGTCTTATGGTGACGATGGGACAGGAAAGGCCTAGGAATGGGAAGGAAGTGGCCATGACCATAATTAACGTACAGCCCCAGCATTTGCCTGGTGTGAAAATGGGAAACCACGGAAAACCATCTTTAGAGCGGCAGACAGTGGGGTTGGAACCCACTATCTCCCGGATGCGAGCTTACAGCTGTGCGCCCCTAACCACACAGCCAACTCGCCCGGTGAAAGATCTAGGATGACTAGAAGTAAATCAGGGAGTCCAGTGGAACACAAGAGGTTAAAAAAAAAACTAGAGTTAAAGGTAGCTTATTGAAGGTATATGGAACAAAATATGTAATGAAGGCTTTAAAGAACTACTGGAAGAAATGGACATCCTTGGACTAGTAGAAACTTGGTCCGATTACAAGAATGACCTAAAGATAGAGGGGTGTATTGTATGGAGTCTGTATGGATCAAGGAGATCCAACAGAGGAAGGGTATCGGACGGAATTTCAGTGATATTTAGAAATTTCATGATCCGTATTGAAATGGGCTTACAATAATTGAAATTAATTAATAGGGGTCCTCCCATTCAATACACAAACATTTATTAATGTGAATCAATCACATGATGTTCACATAAGGTACTAGTTTCGGCACCAAACTTGTGCCATCATCAGCCACAGAGTCAAATCAAGTAAACTCAATAACTAGAAACAACCTTAAAACACACTGTAACACCTACATAGATTAATATTAAATAAAATATGGTACATGATAATATTAAGCGAAGATAATTCCTCTCTTGTGAATTCCTTTCATAATGACAACAATCTATCATGGACAAATTGTGTTGGTATATGTACCGATGGGACAGCGTCATTTACTGGAACTAAAAAGGGATTCAGAGCAAGAGTGAGTGCTGTTACTAATTCTGTAAAATTCACACATTGCATGACACACAGGGAGGCATTGGCTTCAAAAGTATTACAACCATAAGTCAATAAAGTGCTGACCGATGCCGTCAGTGTTGTAAATTTTGTGAAAGCAAGAGCTAAACAGTAGGCAATTTTTCATTTTTTGCGAGGAGATGGGGTCTACACATGATTCACTTCTATTGCACATGGAGGTATGCTGGTTGTCTCGTGGTAGAGCCCGTTGCGTTGTGGAGCTTCGTCTTTTCCTACTGGACACCAATCCTATACTCGCAGCTCTGTTTCTGGATGAAAATTGGCTTCTAATACTGTGCTACCTGGGTGAGGTACTTGAGAAACTGAATTATCATTTCGTGTCACTTCAAGGATGAAATAGTAACATTGACTTTCTAAGCGAGACAGTTCTTGAATTTAAGAGAAAACTTGAACTTTGGAAAATCAAGATGGACAAAGATAACTTTGAGATGTTTTCTTGTTTGAATTCCTGGAGGAAAATTAGTGGATTTACCGTAGCACACCTTGAAAACCTTCGCCTACAATTCGAGGATAATTGTCCAGAACCTTCAGCTAAGTATGACTGGATTCGCAGTTCACTCGATACGAACGTAACAGCCCACATGTCAATGGTAGAACGGGAGGAGCTAATAGAACTCACGGGCAACAGAACGCTCCGAAATGAATTTAAGTTGAAGTTTCTTGAAAATTTTTGGGTACAGGTTCGAAATGAATATCCCAATTTATCAGAAAAGCCATGGATGTGTTATTACCCTTCGTTTTAACTTGCTTGTGCAAGTCAACATTTTCCGCAATGGAATCCATCCAAGACAAAGCATCGGCCTCGACTGCAGCTGGAAAGGGATCTGCAGGTTCCAGTTTCAAATATCCAACCAAGACTGGATCTACTTTCATCACAGATTCAAGCACATCCATTACACTAACTCAGTGAATGTCACAGAATTACCGAATCGTGTACCTTTATATTCACCTCTTTTACTCTTTTTTTTGGGTGAAGAATTTAAACATAACATTTTTCAAATTCACAGTTAAATGTTGAAAATTGTATATATTATTTATACTGACATTTATAGGTCACGAGCTTTAAAATACAAAAAGCATTATAAATGAACTAAAAGCAACACTGGCGCCACAGCTAAAGAGCTAACAAGTGAAATAAAAAAATTGTTGTATTCCATTAATTGCAACATGCACCTGTTGTTTTTTTATAAGCATGTAGTAATAGTTAACATTCAACATCCTGGACTCACAAATTCACGATTTTTTTTTTTTTGGTTGCAAAAGTTGTTGAACTATGATGTGCTCGAAGAATAGTAAATTGTATGTTGTTGTTATTATTATTATTATTATTATTATTGTTGTTGTAACGAGTAGTTGCAGTAATTACACAGATCTAGCGATGCTTTTTTTTTTTTTTTTTTTTTTTTTTTTTTTGCGAAGTAGACTATGCGAAGTGCTAAGAAAGAAAAGAAGGATAGGGGAGGGTGGCTAGATATTTCATGTTTCAGAAGGGGAGCGCGACAGAAAAAGTTTGAGAACCCGTGGTGTAAAGCATGAGAACAAATCACTCCACACTGCTTCCAATAGGCTGCTTTCAAACTACTCAGGAAACCAGCGATGGTTAATAATAATAATAATAATAATAATAATAATAATAATAATAATAATACTAACAATAATTGTACCGGTTGGTACACCTATACACCGCACATTTGAATTTTCCACCTTTAAGTACTCCTCTACAGCTGAAACTCTGAACTTTAAAACTGAATTAATTCAACCGTTTATCTGAAGATGTCACTATGTTAATTTCGAATTGTTTTTGTTTACTAATTATCTAGAAGTATGGACATTCGCTAACAGATGTCTCTACCCAAAAAACTATGATCATGCACCCTGGTGCGAAGTGAAGGAACTTTTGTTGAAGAAATTTTGTATTTACAAGTTTTGGTCTTTACTAAATTTTGTTCTTTCATTTGTGGGTTGGCAATATTAAGCTTTCTTTCCACCGGTTTTGAACTTAGCCAATCAGTAATTTCTGTAATTAATTTCCACCTATCAGAGGTTTCTTCTTCGAATTTCCATGTGTAACTCTTAGCTACCCAATAAAGTTGAGTGGGTGTGTCTTTATTATTCATGAAAGGTCTCGAATCATCCATGAGGGTTTAAAAACTGCTGATTTTCACGGCTCGTTGCCACTTCAACAACATCTAGCTTAGTGTATGGAAATACAGCAGGGGGCGGGTTGCGCCTCTTTCTTCGAGCAGCAGCTCTTCAGCAAAGGTAATGGCCTTTTAACATCTTTATTTCTTTCTTGCTCAGCGGTTAACCCCCGGGGAAGGTTCGAAACCTTTTCAAATTATCCTACCTGTTCAAAAATGTAACTTAGAGCCGGCTTATGTAAACGTTTTCTTATTACTTTAAATGTAAATCGGGGATAGAGAGTGCCTTACCCTCTCGAGCTCCCCTTCATTTTGACTTGAGGTGACTATGTTTTCGTAACTGATTTTCTAATCTTTCCTAATGAGTTAAAATTTTCTTATACAAGTCACCTATACAGTGTGGGAATAACCCCTGTGTATCGGCTTAGCACCACTTAGGTTTTAACAAGCTTTCATGTAGGAGTGCAAGTACTCTACTCCATTCAGCTTTGTATTTTGGGCCACTAACTTAACACGTTTTTGTTTTCCTTCCTGCGAAGGCCCAGTAGATTGGGTACGAGGTACCCCTGTTCCATTATAAGTTGTGCCTTGATGGCAGTTTAGGGTAAATATCTGTTTTTGCCTTTAAAAGGCTTGGACAACTGAGAGCGGGTCAGCTCTTTCTGGTATTTTGAAAGGTGCCTCTAGGAGGCTTGACATTACGAGGTGGGAGCAAGTGCTCCATGTAATTAGGGGTTTTCTGCCCTTTGGTAATTTGTGGTTGTGAGCTGAGAGCTCAGAAATTGTTAAACTTTGGGGCTCGTAGCCCAGAATTTGTAATGACCCCTTAACTTGTGCTTTCGTTTGTAAAGTTGCATTGTACCTGATTTTTCTTTGTTATTTCACCTAGTAAAAATTGTTAAATCTTGTTATCAGTTGAAAATATAACCTTTATTTAAATTTTAAATTCATCTTTCGAACTTGTAGTTAGACCCATTCCAGCCCGCACCTTCTTTCACCTCTGCTGATCCACCAAAACACGGTAATAATAATAATAATAATAATAATAATAATAATAATAATAATAATAATAATAATAATAATAATGTTTAATGTCCCTTCAACTGCTATAGACGTCTGGTTGTCTGAATGTTATGCTGTATGAATCATAACGAGCTGGAAGCCCACGACATGGAAGTGTCTTATTTACAGACCCTCAAATGTCACCGACTTCTTCAGGGATCAAATCGGCTATCTTGGGAACAGGACGACGATTAACAGACAGGTTGACCAAGTGGAACTGTACGATAACTGAACGATATGCAATTCTAACATGACATTAATTTTTAGCGGCCGAAGTGAACTACGGGCGACTTTTTAACGATTGACGACCGTGTTGCTACACGTGGAACACTTACAGACGGGCCGATCCTTAAAGATGCAACAAATAACACTACTCAGGAATCTTTTGATGACAATAACAAAAGACCCCTATACTTCACCCCCTGTCTCTGGTTCTTCCCTGAACGTACGAATACACAAACATTCTGTATGTCTTTCTCTTCCAAGCCTTTGTCATATTGTGCTATTTTCATCTCTCGTATCCTTTCCATAATTTCAGTTTCTTATCAGTTATCAGAATAATATTAGTTTTGTGTTTGATTTCTATATAAATTAATTACCGATCGAACTTAATTTGGAAATCTATCCATCATCTATTGGCTGACAGAAAAGCTAAAGTTATTATGTTATGTTCTACACTGCTTATTTCCATGTTATTTTGCAACTCCTAATCTCCAATTTTCATAGAGTGCAAGGGACTCAAAAGGAGTGTAAATAACGTTTTACCGGTACGTCTAAAATAATTTGTTCAATACACCCGGTGGTCCATCAACCCCTTGCGATCTATTTTTATGCACCCTGCCGCTTTTACTATATTTCTGAAATACATCAGTCCCTCTTCCTAAACTGGGGTAATATAACGAGATGTGTGGTTACGGGCTAGAAGACAGCAGGAATCGTGAGCGCCACTGTTAATTCACTATGGGCACATCTAATGAACCCGCAAAACGAGCACAGATACGAAGAACACGTACCTTACAACAGGAGGTGCACACACACACAGACCAGGGGCAGGTATTGTACGTACAGTACTGTATATGCTGGGAACTGAGCGCTGCATGTCAACCCTCGCAGTAGCTTATGTGGCAAAGACGCTGTGCTGGATATGATAGTGGACACTGCTCGAAGGTTCGAATCCCATGCAAGTATTTTTTCCACCGTCAATTGCCTGGGATGTGGTAAAGTTGCATACTTGAATGTTTACACAGATTGGTTTGTCTATTTGGCCCTGTAACGAGCCGTATGTATCGTGGCGTAGATTTTAGTGCTGGGCTGGACGAGGAGGATCTGTGACTAGGACACAGGCAACCAGTTAGCTACGTCGTACGTGCTCCAGTCTTCGTAGAGCAGAGGCAGGGCAATGCGTGCCCCAATGGAACGATAAGAACATGTTATGTCAGGCAGGTACATAGCTGCGCGGACTGCACTCCTTCGAGGCAAGTCACAACACAACACAAATCTTATTCGCCGTCTCTTGATCCATTCCAGCAACGAGTGTATGAATATGTTATTCACCTAAGGAAAAACTAGAGAGAATGCACACCAGGATTAACGCCTGTATCAAAAACGCTATGTGGAGAGACGACAACCGAAAGGCATGGCACTTTGGAGTGTAGAAAGACATCTGCGGGCTACTGCGTCTCTGGGAAGGACATGGCCAGTTCGAGATCATCCCCTAACATCTACTCACAATGACGAGGTTGTGTTGGACCCTATCCAGCATAACCCCCACACTAGCACACGGGTAATTCCACAGGAGACGAATACCAGCCGGGCGTTTGTTAAGCGGGTACTGGATTCCCAGCGGTTTCAACCGTACTATCTGCACTTGCATCAGGAGCTCCATGGTTATAATTCCGAAGCCCGGGTTGCGATTTGTCAATGGACCCTACAGTATGCGGACACTGATCCGACCTTTTGGCCAGTATCTTTTTTTACGGACGAAGCGCTGTTCCACAACAACTGAACCGTTAATCGCTATTGTGATAGTACATATATCACACCCTCACACTACATGTAGAAGTGAGATATATTATTGTCAGTATTCGATTTATTATTATTATTATTATTATTATTATTATTATTATTATTATTATTATTATTATTATTATTATTATTATTGTCGTTGTTATTATCAGTATTTCATTTGTATATTTTGTCATTAATATTTGTAAGCTGGGAGGTCTCCATATGAAGGTATGAGTAATTTGTTCTGGGAAAATATTACTATATTGAACTTGGAAAATTTGCATGAATCATGTATCCCAGTCTGATGAGATGAGCTTCTTGTTATACTCGGAAAGTTCTATTACTCATGTGAAACACCCCAGAGTTTGTTCTTGTCTTGGGAGCAAGAAGAAGTCCAGAGCGTGGTCTTGACAAGAGGATCTACCATGATTGGCTGGCCAGGATCAATATCGGCGTATCATGTGAGAGCTGAGGTCTTTATATACTTCGACATCACAGCGGAAGAACAACACACTGTATGGGAAGGAAGTAGTGCGGACACTCTGTACGGGAGCGAAACTGGATATATGGTACGCGAGTGACACTGCTGCACTATGATGGACTGGACTTTGGACGTTCGTGGAACCTGGTCTTGTGTTCGTGGAGAGTGACTAGCCTACAAGCTGTGGAGTGCTCGCGCTTGAGTATTGTATCACTTTGTGGCGGCCTGGTATTACATGTTGCTGAAAGCTGGGAGGTGCTATATCTCAGACATTCCATAATTTATGTTCAGGAACGTCAAGCGCGTGTTGCTCAAATGTATATATCTTTACAACAAGTGTTAAAGTCAGTGAACACAGTATTACGAGGTACATTACCTATCTGTGTGATATAATAAGTGCCGATTATGAGAATCGGCAAGTCGTGTTGATACAGAGACAGTGAAGGGTTCTTATCTGCATATATGTACATTGTTCAACGAACTAACTACAAATGGTGGCTTAGTTCTCGCTTTCGTTTTCCCACTGTTTTCTTTGTTGTTGTTGTAAATATGGAGTCTTCCAGCAATATTTTGTGTGTGTATTATGTGTATATTTTGGTGTGCTGATGAGGTGCTCATGCACGGATTTTATTGAGAATATAGTTAGTTATTTTAGAATCAGTGGAGTTATTGATGAACCTAGGTGCAGTTGCTACCTATTTAGTCGTTTTCAGAAGGTTAGGTAAGGCCTGAAGCAGATGTACTGAGAGATTCCTAACTCCTTTACTAAATTTTAAAGACCTACTAATCTGAATTTAAATTGAAAAGATATGAAAATTAATATTCATTAAATAAAATACTCAATCGTCGGGCCTTGTACTCACACTTAGATCTTACCCACTTACTTACACATACAGTATTTGAAGGGCGCCAGCTACAACTCCGTGCAGCAATAAGAGAATGAGATTCTTTAATATCTCTAGGGTGTGGGGTAATAAGCGTACTTTTGACAACATACCACCTAAGTTATGGGAACAGGAGATTGGCATTCGGTTTCCCCATTAAATTTGAGGTTATATGATTCTACTCTAAAAATGAAACAATAAATTAATTTGATCGAACAAAATATATTCTTTAAATTATATAAAAAAAATAGTAAGTCTTATAGCGATAAAACAGATGAGAATATGAAATTATGACATTGAAACTGAAATAAACTAGGCATGAATTTGAATTCTTCTTGACCGGACATTAAACAATTATACACGATATTTATCCCTCACTGGTTCACTTGAATGTACCTTCAACACTTTGAGTGTAATTACGACGTATTCCTTTGATCTGGTGTTTACTGTAGATGTATCAAGCCTAATTTGGTGATGCACCCTTTTTTTTTCACTGACGACTAGGTATCCCTCTAACTGAACTGACCGACTGAGGTCTCACCTTCCACTTGACTCCATCGTTGTTCACCTTCCACTTTACTTCTTCTCTCTTCACCTTCCGTTTAATTAATGACCGACTGAGGCCTCTCCATCTCGTTTACTCTCCGACCAACTGTCGCCTCTGCTTCCAATTGAATAATGACTGACTCTACAAGATACAGCCACCTTTTATAGACATTGGTTGACACACCTACGCAAACTCCAGAAATAACTATGATCTACTCTCACCTCGCGACAAATGTTACACCCTATGGAGAAATCGCCGGCGGCACCCAGTAGGTAACTCCAAGAACGTCAGCTCACCGCTAAATAAGCACGATGACATAGCGATGACTTGGCAGTAATGCCAGCAGTATTGCACAATGTAGCAATGTCATATCCACATCTGATATACAGCAAGTCTTGCTGTACATGTTTTTAGTGTTAATCTACACACACGTATATATGCATACATTTAATTATCACGCAAGCAACAAGCATTGCAGAATGGAATTGAGCAATAAAAATAACAATAATAGTAATCTCACAGATAAAATAATAATAATAATAATAATAATAATAATAATAATAATAATACTGATATCACCTTGCAACAGGATTTGAACCGTTACAGTACCAGTACGCAGCATTATGTACACGCCCTGGAAGATAAAGAATTATCATGCTCTATCTAAATTCGAGGGATAAATTCCGGTGAACTCGGGCGCCCATACTCCGGACACTTCGATTAATTATGTTTATTATAATTTATTTATTTATCAAAGAGTTACACCATAATATGCATTACTGGAGTGTGGATAAGCCGGACCCGCTGTGTAGAGGTAGCGTGCCTGCCTCTTACCCGGAGGCGTCGGGTTCGATTCTCGGCCAGGTCATCTGAGGGCCGGTTCGATGTCCACTCAGCTGACGTGATTACAATTGAGGAGCTATCTGACGGTCAGATGGCGGCCCCGGTCTAGAAAAGCCAAGAATAACGACCGAGAGGATACGGGCGTCTGACCACAGGGCACCTCGTAATCTGCAGGCCTTCGGGCTTAGCAGCGGTCGCTTGGTAGGTCATGGCCCTTCGCGGCTGTTGCGCCAGTGGATTTGGTTTTGATTTTTGGAGTGTGGATAATCCCCACTGGGTTCTGTTAACTTTCAGATCTCCGAACGTGCCCCTTCCAAATGAGCTATTGCGAGTCTTGGCATGCAGCGCGCAGTTCACAGCCTATACAGTACCTGTTCCTGGTCTGTATGCCCACCTCCTGTTGTATGATCAGGAGTTCCAAATGGTCCTGGGCTTCACTCACCCTACTACAGGAATGAGTAATACGTCAGTTTGGTTGAAATTTATGTGGGTACTTTTGGAGTATTGGAACACGAACAGCACATAACTGATAGCTGACAGGGCAGTGAATCCGTCACTGGTGCACTCCGGATAAAATCCCGGGGGTTGCATGCAAAGCTGGGAGCTGCCAAACTCTGATAATAAAATACGGTTTGTTCGACTAGCCTGGAATAGCGTGGGTTCAGTTCGGCATCTGAAGTCGAGGAAGTTAGAAACCAGTCTTTCGTTTCTGGAGAGGAACACAGCTCAGGATTTCACAACCTACAACAATGTTGGTTTGGTTGAAATTTAAGAACGTACTTTAGAAGTGGGTAGAAGAAGTGCACGGGCAGTGATTATTATTCATGTCCCTAGTTTCAATTACATATTATCCAAATACACAGTCGAAGACGTCAACACGTGCTCCGTTACAGGGATCCAAGGTCTATGATCCGATGTCCAGAGGTGCTCAGGATTTGTTTATCATTGATTTTTTTCTACAATTACTACGAAAAAAATGCTAAGAATAGTGGCATATGCCAAGTCAATGGAAAGTCCTTAAACTACGAAGCCCAAGAACTTACAGTCGGACACACTACGAAATATCAGAACAAATTTCAGGCGCGGCTCCATAATACGATCTGCAGAGCTGCAGAACCACCACAATGAAGGATATACAGTAATATATAGTGATTAGCGATCCCATCCTTCATATTGATTGTTTATGTCGAGCCAAAGATCGATACCCATACAGCTGCTGGTGATCTGGCAACCCTGTTTAGAAATGTGAACGACAGAACCGACAGAACCGAGGCCGACGAGACAGAACATTAGGCGAGCACACTTAACTACAGCTTTCTTGCGATAGGTGGCTAAGGGTCGCCCATAAGGTTCTGTATGAACTGCACGCCTTGCAGTACGTCTGACCTATTCCCGTGACCATAGAGTTAGTAAATAATACACGAGACAGCGCCACCGTCCGTGAGAGAATCTCTGCAGCGAGCGAACATGTTATAATCTCAGCTGTTTGGGAAAAGCTCCCTCCAGTGTACTCCTTAGTGTAAATAGAGAACTTATAAAACTGTGTGGATATTGATATGGTTTTAAAATTCTTACATGTCAACATCCTCAGATACTACAGTACAGTTGTGATGCTTCTGTTCAGTATAAAGAAAGCCCAAATAGCTTAAATACAGGATAAATGCGTGATAAAAGAGGATGGTTGTGATTAAGTAACACGAAATCAATTTACTGTCCATGTTAAGTCTTCAAACAACGTACCTTATGATTGGGGGTATGTATATTTTTCTGTCTTTGGTGTAAATGACCAGGACTTCAGCAAAATTCTATCCAACGACCGAAAATTTTCTGTCGTACGAAGCGAATGAGCGAGTTCTTAGGCTTACAAGTATACAGTAATCATGACTATGTTTCTCCGTAATGGTAGTGAATTCTTCCGAGTTAGGTAGTCATGAAAATGAAAACAGAAACGCTAGCACCATCAGATGATATTCCCCCTCCATTAAGAAAACCGGCTACCAAAGATGTATGCAGGTCTCCGGAACCTTTGTAAATATGAATGTGTCGATAGGTCAACATTTTTTTTTTTCGATCAGCGGAAGAGGGGCTTTATTTTTGAAACTTTTTAATTGTTGTTTTTTGTACAAGTCAGTTATTTATATTGTAGATGTCCCTCGAAATCGGGGTCTTACAAATTGAGATGAACGTCTACTTGTATTATTTCGGTACATTTTCGAGAACTTCACACTGATAGGACATGGAGTGAAGCGTTTCCGCGGGGTTGGAGGAAGGATTCACACGAGCTCAGCTGACATTTTCCGTATGCAATACGAATTTAGATTTGTCTGTTACACTTACTGCAATGGACTGGGCGTCACAGAGCAGAACCACCAACATTATTCAGAACGAGCCGCCACTGATAAATTCCGTCCTCAGAATGAATTTAACAAATTAGAAACGTTGCCCATACGTTGTCCATGGTTGAAATATTAACACATGCGTAATATAATCACGGGTGTTATTATTCGATAAACCGTGCTTGCTTATAAGTAAGGCAAGTACAGCAGAATAAGAAAGGGCAGACTCTAGTACGTAGCGCACAGCATTGTGTGCGGTAAGAATACTGTGCATCTTTCTGGTAAAACAAATCATCCCTCCTCATAGGTTTGGCTTCATGAAATGCTTACGGTCTTAAACGTGAGCTAAATCCATGCACAGCGCCAAACCTAGGTAATTGGGAAAAAAAACTTGAAAAGAAGACGAGACGACGGCGATGATGTAGTTCAAGTAAAACAAAATCTATTTCAACAGGCCTCGGTGGTGTGCGACAAAGACAGAAAGTGCTGTAACTTCAATCACAAGTGGTGGACAAATAATCTTCAAGACGTTGTCAAGACGTAATGAAATCATGAATGATACTACACGAACATCCAAAGCCTGTTTCCAGTCATTCAACCGGGTCAGGAATGGAATGAATGAAACCCCAGTCTAGCGGCGAGATGAGTGGGAACTGTCCCGGCTGCCAAAGCCTGTCACACTCCTCTGGGGCAATGATTCATGACTGAGAGATGAAATGAATGCAGTATTGCTGGAATAAAAGACGGCAGGGAAAAACTGCCCCGCCTCTGCGTTGTCCAGCACAATTCTCACATGGAGTGACCGGAATTTAAACCACGGAACCCAGCTGTGAAAGGCCGGCACGCTGCCGCCTGAGATGGATGGTACTAATTTACTTTAATTAAATAATGCAAGAACATATAAATACAAATCTCACGTTATGGTAGCTGAAGCACTGTTGAAGCTGCATATTCCCGAGTCTATTCCAACAGCACCGTTTTTTAATCATTTTAAATTTTCATTACTGGAATAACTGCTCAAGCAAGTAGGTCGAACCAAAGAAGTATATTAAGTCATTTACGAAATTCTGAAACACGTTCCCTCAAGAGCAGTTCGTAGAACTGGGTCAAACTTGATTTTGAATAATAAATGGTCAGCATCTAGGTAATCATGTCATTGGTCAGTGAATTCAAATTGGAATGAAATGGGGATATTGTCCATTACCCTGCACGATGCAAACACGTATTTCAACTCAGTGAATGTTTCAATAATAATAATAATAATAATAATAATAATAATAATAATAATAATAATAATAATAATAATAATAATAATAATAATAATATTTGCTTTACGTCCCACTAACTACTTTTATGATTTTCGGAGACGCCGAGGTGCCGGAATTTAGTACCGCAGGAGTTCTTTTACGTGCCAGTAAATCTACGGACATGAGGCTGACGTATGTGAGAACCATCAAATACCACCGGACTGAGCCACAATCGAACCTTCCAAGTTGGGGTCAGAAGGCCAGCGCCTCAACCGTCTGAGCCACTCAGCCCGGCATGAATGTTTTAAACTCCACTGGTTTCGAAGTCAAAGCAATATGTTAGTCTCAAACTTATATGCCACCCGTGATAATAAAGTTCGGTGAATAGTCCTGTACTATCAACATACATGAGCAATGCACGACAGTGACCTTACTGTCCTTCGAAATAGTCCCCTCCCATAAGTATGCACTGCTGAGATCGGCGATACATGTCCTGGAAACTTTGCAAGAAGGCTTCCTTTGGGATGGTGTTCAAAAGCCTCGCCACGTTTCGTTGGATGTCAGGAATATCGTCAAATCTCTTTCCTTTCAACGCGAGTTTGAGTCGTGAGAATAGGAAGACGTCTGGAGGATTGAGATCTGGCGAGTATGGGGGATGTTCAAGTCACTGACGGCGGTCACCGGTCTTCCGCTACGGGGGTTGTCAGAAACACTTTCCCGGTCTCCTCGAAAACGGGCGTCTCTCTCTCTCTCTCTCTCTCTCTCTCTCTCTCTCTCTCTCTCTCTCTCTCTTCAAGGACAGTGCTTGATCTTCATAAACACGTACCAGCATCGCACGCGTTTCTTTCGGTGTCTTGCCAAGCTTAAAACAAAACTGTACATTGATCTTGTGGTCGTTCATGTTCCAGTTCTCAGTTCAGAACCAACGCACTAAACACGCAATGTGTCAAACAGGTCTTACACGGCACACACACGATGCTCAAACTGAACAATGTTGGGAGCAGGTGGTCAAAACCTGCTGCTACGCAGGTGCAGCGTTGTGTGTCGCCAGTGTTGCCGGATCGCTAACTTCATTCAACGAACTTTATTGTCACAGGTTGTAATTTGCTTATGCTACGTAATTCCTTACATACTGTATTTCATATCTTCTCATCAGGTGGCAGCAAGGTCGATCGGCCAAATTGTGTATTTTTATTCCTTGGGATAATTTGGTATCTTCTTCGGTGGGGGGGGGGCTTTTCTTGAGAGGAAGTTTAGAAAAATTGAGGCTCTAAACTTTCATGTGGCATTCTTATGTTATTTTCTGACTTTTTGTCGTTTTAAGCCGCCTTTATATTGAAGGTCAATCTACTATTTTGCTTTACGTCGCACCGACACAGATAGGTCTTATGGCGACAATGGGAGAGGAAAGGCCTAGGAATGGGAAGGAAGCGACCATGCGACCTGCTTCTACGTCACGAATCCCATTTCGTGCCTTGGAATGTTTGAACTTTCTGTGTACTGCCATTGTTACGAAGGAGGGGCGGGTTTTTCTTTTTTTCTCTCGTGATTCTAGATAACTTCTGATTACCTATGTGGAAGGTGAATGTATATTTCGCTCTATTGGGTTTTACTGGGCTACGTTGGTATGGCCGGAAATATTTATGGCAGCCGACTGCTTTGCGAGGGTGCTGCATATGGGTGTAAAGTCGCGATTGGGGAGATGGCAGAGTGTTACACCCACGCTTAACGTATGAACTTAATTTACTGTAACAGAATATTATTTGGTGGAATCCGTTGATGGTATATTTTATACATCTTATTACCTTCTGATTTTACTGCGCTTCTTTTCCGTTTTGATGCTTGTTTTAAGGGGCCTAACATCGAAGGTCATCGGGCCCCCTTTCCGTTTTCAATAAACGTTTTGTTTGTTATTTTGTGTCCTCACAATAATCTAATGACCGAGCTCGATAGCTGTAGTCGCTTACGTGCGGCCAGTATCCAGTAATCGGGAGATAGTGGGTTCGAACCCCTGAAGAAGGTTTTCCGTGTTTACCCATTTTTACACCAGTCAAATGGTGGGGTTGTACCTTCCCTCCCACTCTTAGCCTTTTCCTGTCTCACCGTCGCCAGAAGACCTATCTGTGTCGGTGCGACGTAAAGAAAATTGTAAAAAAAAAATCCAATGCACTGAACAGAACGAGACATTAGGCACAATAAGTAAAACTGGTAAAAGTTTAAATACCGGGCGAATCGGACGTGCTGTTAGAGGCGCGCGGCTGTGAGCTTGCATCCGGGATATAGTGGGTTCGAATCCCATTGTCGGCGGCCTTTCCTATCCCACATCGTCACCATAAGACATATCTGTGTCGGTGCGTCGTAAAGCCACTAGCAAAAAAAGTTTAAATATATTTAGATACGCGCCCCTTCACTAGTTGTAACTGAGAGCGGTGCAAGCAGCTGCTAGGTTGTACCTTCCGTCAGAGCGCATAGTCTGCTCCTTTACCTGTCTGAGTTGAAGCGTTGGTCATTAAGCAGAATTGTGCCCGCCTTTTGGTTTATAGTGTATTTACTGCTAATGAAATGAATTCTTCCTTAGTCAAAATTTGATTATGAAAATAATGTTAGAGTTGTGTATGGGCTTACATCTATTGGAAAGGGGCGAAATGCAAGTGCGATGCTTTTTGCGGTCGTAAATAACACACCCCCTCCCAACAAGCTTGATCTTTACAACAAATGCGTTGGCACTGTTTTACCTTAGGTGACTACAGTGTTACAGTCAGCATAAGAATTCAAATAAACCCTGGGAAATTCAATCCACCACACACTCCTGATGCTTTTGGTGGCTGTTGGCAGAGACGAGGACATACATCGCAAAATGACATTTTTTCGACTACTTCCTTTGATACTGGAAAGATTCTAGATACTTAAGTATTGAGCAACTTCTATGCCAAATGCAGAAAGAATCCTTCACCACTAGATATCTGCAAAAATAACTATGACAGATTAAGTGTAGGAATGGACGTAGTAGGCGTATTTTACATTTTCATGAGATCTCAACAAAATGAGTGATATGTACGTACACAATATAGCAGTGATGGATATAGCAAAGTTTACCAGAAAGTGGTGGAGGAGAAACAATATGGGCCTCATGTTCAAATTAGTAATACACGGGCCTCGTGTAAAAGAATACTTTTGAAAATATGTAAAGAAAAGAAGCTACTGTAGATGGCAATGGAGAACTAACCCAATCTAAAATAGACAAAATTCAAAATGATTATGGCATGACTAAAAGGATAGTAGTGAAGAGGGAATAAGAATAGCTATTTGGGCCATTTATTATCATAACTTTCTACGTAAGAGCAACTACATCATTTTCTTTGCCCCGCGTCTGTTCAACAATCCACCTACAACTTTAAGTAAAGCACAGGCATTCCAATGAAAGTAGAATCTTACGAAATAGCAAGCAAATCTTCAGACACCTTAGTCAAAAAAATATCTTCATGGTGGGACAAAAATCCCGAGGAGTTTGAATTCTGTAATTTAGACAAGGTACCCTTAAACTGTTCTTGTCGGAATATAAACATGAAGACTTGGAGTTCATGATGCAGTGTGTTTCAACGCTGCAGCTGAAGAAAAAACAGGAGACGGATATTTTATTTAGGAATTTGGTTGTGAATCGTGCACGGAATGTGGAGATTGGACTGAAGAGCTATGAGTTGGACCATATCTGTAAAGCTGAAATCGCCACAGCAAATGCTACAAAAGATCCAAGAGTAGCAAGATGATCTCGGAAAAGGAGGCAAAGAGGATATAGCAGAGCCGTATTACAGCCCTGGAATGTACGTGCGAACTGGAATTTGTAACACTGTTATACAAGTTAACACTTATAATCAAGTTTATTTCACCTGGGAATGACACGTCTTAGGGCCTGAAAACCGGCTCTGAAAAAAAAATTGTGTGCTGACATGACTGTCAAATAATAATAATAATAATAATAATAATAATAATAATAATAATAATAATAATAATAATAATAATAATAATAATAATAATAATAAACTCAATTTCTCTCAATTACGCAAATTTCTAAACTTCTGGTACAGTTTTCTCAAAACGTGAAAAACAAGATAGAGAGTTCAAACATGCAGAGTATCTTATTACTAACATACTTAGCAATCCTATATAGACTGATATCATAGAAATTAATAGCTAGGGCATTACCTGTTAAAACATCTAAAAAATGGTAAAATAAAAATAATACTAATACAAGTTTTGGTTAAGAATGTATCTAATACTGTGCTAGATCTTCTTTATTCAATTGTTATGTAATTACAAAGGGATGTCTAAATTATAAAGGGATGTCTAGCCTGCTTACAGTTCATGTTTCATTGCTGAACAGACAAAAGTTCTCAAAACGTGTGCCACATATCTCCATTGAATGCTTATGGGAAGACCTTCACAACTGTCTCTCTGAATCTTCATAATGTGTAGCAAGAGTGATAGGATTTTCAGTGATAGAATGACAATAGAATCCCACGGTAGTGCTTCACTACGGGATCTTATATAAATACTCGTTGTTAATAAATTACAAAACAACGGCAATAGCAAACCGTTTGAAAACTCATTTAGAAAGCCGTGATCTTAGATTTTGTAAACATAAAAGAAAATAATGACGTTTAACTATACCTGAAAGGTAGGAACGGTGGATTTGATCCACCTACCAACGGTCGGTAAGCCTCCTCAGGAGTCTTCTGAAGATAAATTATCTGTAAAGAACGAAACAATTCCACTTATTTACCAAATAATGATAGACTATAAAAACACACAGATACATTGATATTAAAGGTTTTCGTACTAGATGCATGTAAGAAAATAGTTTTATTTACATCATAAAAGTATTCTAAGGTGATCGTTGTTACTCGCAGTATAAATTAGCGGTGATCACTCGGAGCTGTATGTTCTTATGAATTTAAATTACGGAAAGCAAAAGTAGCATTCTAGATTTGTGAGGCTATCTTTCTACAGAGTAGATAAAAAACACACACTCACTAGTGAATACATCAGTAAAGGCATCTGACTATAAACTGGGCTTAATCCGCACATAGCACCGACCCTAAGTAATTGGGAAAATGCCAATAATAGTATAAAATCAGTCCCTACAATAAGTGACGTACAAGTGTATAATAGTCCGTCGATTTATTCATTTCGATGGTTTTGTCAGACTTAATACGCGAGAGCACATTCTGTCTCGCTAAGCCATCCAAGCAAAGTTATACGAGTAGTTTTCCCGACTACTGATATCGTGATCATAGACACGGGACCTCTAGTCATACGTGGATGCCAAACCTATTGGGTATGATATTTCTCTTCCAAGAATCTACACGAGTGACCAAAAGTTAAGCATAATCACTAAACGAGGCCATACCGCCTGATAGGAATGTCAGACGGATTGCTGAACAAACGGAAACTGGCACACACACCATATGTCACACAACTTGTCCAAAAAAACAGTGTCAGAAAGGTTCTTACAGGTAAGGTATACATTTGACAACAACTAATAAAACATGGCAATGTCGTCCACAACAAAATATGCTGTTAACAGGGGGTATGGTTACCCTACCGGCCACACATGCTTCGCAGCGATGTGGCATGCTCTCTATCAGATGGCCCATGAGCTCTTGTGGCAGTCGATTCCATTCCTCCGAAAGGGAAATGCGAAGGTCTTGGGAGGATCCTTGGTTGAGGCTGACTGAATGCAATTCGCCTCTCCAATGCATCCCAGGTATGTTCTATAGGATTCAAATCCGCAGACCTCGCTGGCCAGTCCATGTGATATTAGAAATTCATCCACCAGAGCAGCGCGGTGCGGTCGGGCATTATCGTCCATTAAGAGGAAGTCTGGACCAACCGCACCTCTGAAGAGTCGAACATGTGGTCTCAGTACCTCATCCCTCTATCTCCGAGCGTTAACAGTGTTCCTCGGACCACCTATGAAGTTGTGCAGATCCGTGCGGCCATTCAACGTGATGCCGCCCCACACCATGACGCCACCACCACCATACTGGTCCCATTCAACGATGCTCTTGTGGTTGTATCGGCTACCCGGTTCTCTCCAGATTAATGTGCGACGGGAATCGTTCTGCAAACTGAAGCGGGATTCATCTGTGAAGAACACATGCCTCCATTCATTCAGGGTCCAGTTTCGATGTTGACGGCTCCACAGTAAACGGGCCCGTCTCTGTGCTGGGGTGAGCGGGACGCACACCACTGGACGTCGGGCAAACAGCCATGCTGTTCTGAGCCTCCGGTACACAGTTTGCCACCCCTCAGGCGGGTGCAAGCTCTGCCGACCACTGTCTTGCAGGTGCACTCCGATTTAGTCGGACGGTTAACGCCAGATATCGGTCCTGCTGTGGGGTGGTTACCCTTGGTCAACTTGGTACTGGCCTGCGATTAACATCTCCTGTGTCTCGAAATCGTCTCCAAAGCCTAGAAATGACACTTTGTGGCATATTCAAGGATACGGCGACTTCGGTCTGTGTCTGGCCTGCTTCCAGGCGGCCCAGTATTCTACCCTGTAAAACGGGATCCAAAAGGCGTCGTTGTACCATTATGTCGCCACGTTCACCACGAGGCTACACTCCGCACACTATAACAGCGCAAACACGACTGAGGGAATATGGGGTGCAGGCATTGGCTGTTAGTGTTGGCTACCGAGTGCATGATTCGAAGCAGTGTATCGATTTATTCGTCGTGCCGAGCTTCCGCTGCAGCGAGACATAGAGTGAGCCATGTCACACAGAAAGAATCGTACGCAGTCACGGATCAGTGAGACACAACACAAACACACGTTTCATTATCGGTACACTGGACATTGGCGGGGAGCCGAACTTCCTCTGAAGTAATAGGCCTACATACGGAGTCATGGTACACTGAAAGAATCGTACGCTATAATGGACTCTAAAGCTCAGCTCATTTGAAAATAATACCCACTTTCATTCACTGCCCTCTTCTTACAGGGAGTTTTAAATAACAGATGGATTTATTTGCAGTGTTGAAAAGGTAGTCAAAACATAATTCCAAAGTTCCTAGCTTGTAAGTAGGTAGGCTACTAGGTCATTCATTCTATTTACCGTATTAGTTTAATCAATCAGTATTTTTATAACTAGCCTGGCTGAGTGGCTCAGACGATTGAGGCGCTGGCCTTCTGAACCCAACTTGGCAGGTTCGATCCTGGCTCAGTGCGATGGTATTTGAAGGTGTTCAGCCTCGTGTCGGCAGATTTACTGGCACGAAAAAGATATCATGCGGGACTAAATTCCGGCACCTCGACGTCTCCAAAAACCATAATAAAAGATGTCAATGGGACGTAAAGCCAATAACATTATTATCTAGCCTACCCTATGACCGAGTCATGCTCATGACCACTCGAAATTGCCTGTTTTATAATCGGAAGAACCGTTCCGTATTCTCAGTTCGTATTTCACATCACTGCACAATACTTCAATAATCGAATCACGAGATCACCGGTGTACGTGGACAGTTAATAAGTGAGTGCACTGATGCAATAGCTTAAATAAAAAGGATGTTTCACTCAGAAAATCAGTGGGGTACTGTACATCTCATGTAGGTAGCCTATACAAAATACTGTATGACGATTTAAAAATCCTCTGCTGGTAGAAATACATTTTCAAGGATGACCGAGCTAGTTGGCCATGCATTTAGGGTCGCGTAGCTATGAGCTTGCATTCGGAGGATGAATCAATCAATCAATCAATCAATCAATCAATCAATCAATCAATCAATGGATCGGAGGTGGCTTGCAAAAGCCAAAGCAAAGGGTTTCGGCTAAGAAGACTAGGATCACTCCGGAAATTTCATTTATTTACTTATTTGATATAGCCTATGGAGGGCTATTTTACACTAATAATAGTCAGTTTAAATAAGAATAAAAGATAACAATTGGTATAAACAATATTAAATATCAACAGAAAATCATTAAGGCAAATGAACAGATGTTTAGTAAATGTTGATGTATTTAGGAAAAGACATCAATTGGAATTTGGCAGTTTAATGTGACTGCTGGCAGTAATGATGCTCTGCCTTTTTTATGATTCATGAGTGATGAAAGCGAAGGAACTTGGACCAAAGTCGGAGTGGTAGATATAGGATATCTGGCCAAAAATAAATAAATAAATAAATAAATAAATAAATAAATAAATAAATAAATAAATAAATAAATAAATAAATAAACACAGAAGTTCTAAATCTCACATGCTTGCCCAGTTACGATTCGATCTCCTGGGAAGACACGATAACCGTCAGTAATTTGACTGTGCTTACAGGTAGTCTGTGGAAAGAGACAACGACCAAGTACGGAAAATTCGTTATGTGCTGTGTAAAGTTCTGTGGCGCGTTTGAGATGGCCTTGCGTGGGCATGACGAAACAAGTGAATCATCGAATCCTGGCATATTTTGAGGCCTCGTCAATTTTAGTTCTGAAATTGACGTTGCATTGAGAGACCATCTGTCCAAAGCTACTGTTTTCAAAGGCACCTCGAAAGACATTCAGAATGATTTGCTTTCGTGCATGTATGAAATCTGTCGTGAGGAAAAAAAAAGAAATCACCACAGCGCACTTCATTTCGGTAATCGCAGATGAGACCACCGATATATCAACTACAGCACAATTTGTTATAATTCTTCCCAACGGTAAGCCAGTTGAAAGATTCTGGGGTTTCCTCTACCCTCTAGTCATGATGCTAAGACAATAGCGGAGTGTATAAAATTTTCTTTGAGGGAAGTTGTGGATAATAGAGATAAGTTGATTTCACAAGGTTACGATGGAGCAAATGTAATGAGTGGTCACCACTCAGGGTGCAAGTTCTCATCAGGGAAGATTTTAGGCATGCACATTATGTGCACCGTTATGCCCATTCTCTGAACTTAGTCATGGCATAGGTGACAGGGGGGAGGGGAGATATTGGGGGGGGGGGATTTTTCCTTCTGTTGAAGCCCCAGTGACGAATGTCACGCGCCGCCACTGTTTCATCTTGTATATAAACAGTAGCTTTGAGCCTCCGTGGCGCAGACGGCAGCGCGTCGGCCTCTCACCGCTGGATACCGTAGTTCAAATCACGGTCACTCCATGTGAGATTTGTGCTGGACAAAGCGGAGCCGGGACAGGTTTTTCTCCGGGTACTCCGGTCGGTTTTCCCTGTCATCTTTCATTCCAACAACACTCTCCATTCTCATTTCATAGCATCTATCAGTTATTAATATATCACTTTGGGAGTGGCGACCCCCCCGTACTAACAGCCTATATATGCTTCGTTCATTACATCCCTGACCCGGTCAATGACTGGAAAACAGGTTGTAGGTTTTCATTTTCATAAACAGTAGCTTTCTAAACCCGTAACGCAAACTTCCATCCACTGCTCATGGCCAGGAACTAGCAAGTCAGTGCAAAACTTGAGTGAACAGTGCCCTGAGCTGTACATATGGATTTCTACATCGAGCAAGTGGTTGTGCAGTTCGAATCAGGTAGCGGTGAGCTTGCATTCGGGATATAGGGGGTTCGAACTCCACTGTTGGCAGCCCTGAATATGGTTTTCCGTGGTTTCCCATTTTCACACCAAGCAAAAGTATCTTAATTAAGGCAACATTCGCTTCCTTTCCACTCCTAGCCCATTCCTATCCGATCGTCGCCATAAGACCTCCGTGTCGGTGCGATCTAAAGCAGACTGTAATAATAATAATAATAATAATAATAATAATAATAATAATAATAATAATAATAATAATAATAATAATGGATTTCTGCGCGTTATGAGTAGGGGTAAACTTTTATTTAGGCGTAAACGTACAGTCATAATTTATTTATTTATTTATTTATTTATTTATTTATTTGTCTTTTTGAAAGTACACAGGCAGTAAGCCCAACACAGTACCTTCTTAACACAACAGTACTTATAATGCATACATGTAAGTAAAGATAAATACATAATAATAATGCTGAAGATAATAGACTACAGACAAGGAAGAAGAATGAATGGAAAACACATATACAGAGAAAATGACAATCCAGAGTACAACATTGATTATTTCTACACTATAAAAATACAGGAATTGAAACAAGGATATAATAAAGTAGTAAGTGACTATATTAATAAATAAGTTAAAGAGCACCTATTTTGTAGAAAAGGAGTGTGAATTTATAAATTAGAAACACAGACCTTTAAATGTGAATTAATGACAGTGTGTGATTCTGAAAATAAATCTATTCCTGCAGCATATGTGTTGTAAAATCGTAGCATTTTAATAAATGGCGAGTTCAAGTGATGAGATGTTCTTGATCTTGGAACTTGAAATACTGTGTTCATGCGAGCTCCAGCTCGTGGAACATGAAGGGAGATAAAATTGAGCAGTCCTATGGAATTAAATTTATTTCTTACGATTTTGTTTAACGTTTTTAGAGAAATAATTATTCTTCTGTTGCGCAACGACGTGAGGTTAAAGTTACTTCTTAAATACCGTGTTGATGTATCAAAAGGGCAAAATGTCTCATTTGTTTTATAATACAGATACCGCAAAAACTTGTTTTGAACAACTTCAATAGTATGTATTTGTTCGTTAGAACATGGGTCCCAAATTACAGATGCATATTCTAATTTACTCCTAACAAGGCTATTAAATAACTGAATAACAATCGATGATTGAGTAAATAATTTAGAACTCCTTATTATAAACCCGAGCATACGGTTGGCCTCGTTCGTTATTTTTGTAATAGGGTCGTTGAATGTTAATTTTTCATCAAATATTCAAAATTTCAAATCAATCAATACTGATCTGCATTTAGGGCAGTCGCCCACGTGGCAGATTCCCTATCTGTTGCTTTCCTAGCTTTTTCCTAAATGATTTCAAAGAAATTGGAAATTTATTGAACATCTCCCTTGGTAAGTTATTCCAATCCCTAACTCCCCTTCCTATAAATGAATATTTGCCCCAGTTTGTCCTCTTGAATTCCAACTTTATCTTCATATCGTGATCTTTCCTACTTTTATAAACGCCATTCAAACTTATTCGTCTACTAATGTCATTCCACGCCATCTCTCCGCTGACAGCTCGGAACATACCACTTAGTCTAGCAGCTCTTCTTCTTTCTCTCAATTCTTCCCAACCCAAACATTGCAACATTTTCGTAACGCTACTCTTTTGTCGGAAATCACCCAGAACAAATCGAGCTGCTTTTCTTTGGATTTTTTCCAGTTCTTGAATCAGGTAATCCTGGTGAGGGTCCCATACACTGGAACCATACTCTAGTTGGGGTCTTACCAGAGACTTATATGCACTCTCCTTTACATCCTTACTACAACCCCTAAACACCCTCATAACCATGTGTAGAGATCGGTACCCTTTATTTACAATCCCATTTATGTGATTACCCCAGTGAAGATCTTTCCTTATATTAACACCTAGATACTTACAATGATCCCCAAAAGGAACTTTCACCCCATCAACACAGTAATTAAAACTCAGAGGACTTTTCCTATTTGTGAAACTCACAACCTGACTTTTAGCCCCGTTTATCAACATACCATTGCCTGCTGTCCATCTCACAACATTTTCGAGGTCACGTTGCAGTTGCTCACAATCTTGTAACTTATTTATCACTCTATAGAGAATAACATCATCCGCAAAAAGCCTAAGTCTCTTATTGCCGAAACTATTTCTAGTTTGGTATCTTTTATATAGTACGACGCAATCGTACCTTTCTTTTTCCTGGTAAAAGTTACTGATTTAGCCTACATTTCTTTACATTAAGAGACATATGATTCATATCGCACCATTGTACAACACAGTCAATGTCCTGCTGTAGCTCATCCTCATCCTTCTTGTGATGTACAACTTTAAATAGTTTTACATCGTCAGCAAATAGCAAACAACCGGCATGACGAAGATTATTCGGCAAGTCGTTAATCAAAATTAAAAATAGAACGGGACCCAAATTAGATCCTTGAGGAACACCGGAGTAACTAATGAAGTTGTATGAGATTTCGCCTTTAAAAGACACAAACTGACGTCGATTTTTCAGGTAAGTACTACACCCTTCCGGGCTTCGAATGGATGACCCACGCATAAGAATGCCTCCACGTAACGGGGTAAACACCCACGGATGAGATTGGATTGAAGAGCGGCAATTCGACCCGTTCTTCAATCCAATCTCACCCGTGGGTGTTTACCCCGTTACGTGGAGACATTCTTATGCGTGGGTCATCCATTCGAAGCCCGGAAGGGTGTATACTTGGCGCCCAGAGTGGGGCTTGGCTCTTGCTCTGTCCTCCCTTTGTTTTGCAGGCGCTCTTTCGTGGGTTCCGTTCTGGCCGGACGCCGCTCGATCCCCTTCGCCCATACTGCTACCAATGACGCGACCTTTAGGAGTAATTTTAATGGAGTAGAAAGGCACATATCATTCCCATGAGCTGTACAGGACACTGTACGGTTTCAGTACATAACATTCGAAGTAGTGGTTTCGAGAACCCAAACTGGTGCATTTTTTGGACAAGAATTTTATGATCTACCTTGTCGAATGCTTTTTCGAAGTCTGTATTTTCAACATCCGTTCTTCCGTTGTTATCCAATACATCATACAATGTCTGAGTAAATCCTACAAGATTTGTAATAACAGATCTATTAGGCAAAAATCCATGCTGATATTCTGAAATACCTGCCTTAATGTGATTATAGATCTTAAAATATAATATATGTTCGTATACTTTTGCAAAGGCATCAATAATGGAAATAGGGCGGTAGTTGGGTATATTTTCACGAACGCCTGCCTTCGGAACTGGTGTAATTTTTTATATTTTCCACCTTTCAGGGAAGCAAGACTTTTTTAATGAAAGGTTGAAAATGAAGGTTAGCTGTGGAACCAGTAGTTCAGCACATCTTTTAATTATATATCTGGACCGCTTGCCTTTTTAGGTTTTAGTTTTCCATTAATGACTCTTTTTACCTCCTCTTCTGATGGTAGGTAAGTGTTATACTGCACGAAGGCAGGTCCGAACCTCCGCAGAGGTGTTCCTGAGCCGGAGTTTACGTGCGGTAGGGTGGCCAGTTCCTTTCTGCTCCTCCAATCCCTTACCCCCACCAACAGTGCGTGGCAACCCATCCTACTTCTGACCACGCCCAATGTTGCTTAACTTCGGAGATCTCACGGGATCCGGTGTTTCAACACGGCTACGGTCGTTGGCCCTCTTATGATATAGAAGTAATATTGAGCACATCCATAGTTGGTAATACAGGAATCTCATCCAAGTCCATGTTATCGATATTATAATTTTAAGTCCGGAATGGTATACACCGATGAGAAATATTGCGCAATATTTCCAGTTTCATACCTGTTGTCGTTATAGAAATAGGCATTATCACCTATTCGCGTTTCTCTTTTACTACTAGTAAACGTCCAGAAATTATTGATATTGTGTTTTATTCCATTTTCTAAATTGTGAGTATATATTTTATATGCAATGTTTATTTTAGTTCACTTCTAAGCTGCCTAAATCGATCGTCATAATATTTTGAAAACTTTCTCTTCCTAGCACATTTCTTTTTTCGCTTTAGAGTTTGGATAATATCATGTGTAAACCATACGGGATATTTGGATTTCTGAGTGAGATTCCTCTTGGGAATGCATACATCAAAACATTTGTAGAGTGAAGTGTAAAAGAAATCTACTGCATGGTCAACGTTCTCAAAGGAATACAACGGGTTCCAGTCAAAGTCACGCACTTCAGAGTAAAGTTCCATAAAATCTGCATTTTTGAAGTCGTAATATTCACGGCATATGTTCTTAAAAAGGGGAAGTTTTCTGGTTGGTAACGATAATAAAGAGAGTGCGGGATGATGCAAATCTTCTGGTACCAGTACGAATTCTTCATGTTTTATATTAACTGGTATGTTGGCCAAAACCAAGTCTAGTGTTCTAGAGTTAAAATTGAGAACATTGTTATATGATTTCAATCCTAAATACGACATGAAATTTGCTAGACTACGACTGGCCGTTGATCCTTCAGTAAAATTATAATTTACATCATTAATTTCAGCTAAATTAAAATCACCCATAATGATGCAATCGGACATAAGGTGATCAGTTTTCGACATAGTTAATGTAATCCTGATATACCCGGTACAGAGTAGCCAGAAGAGGGAGTTATATAGACAACATTTATAAATAACTTTCGCCTGTTACCGAGAATTTGAAGAGCAAGAGATTCGCATTGTTGACTATTGTAAACAGAGGATAGCTTTACACGATATCCCTTTTTTAACAGCTATTAATACTCCACCTCCACGTGACTTTCCTGTTAGTGATGTGTCCCTATCATTTCTAAATACTACATATCGATCATCGAATAATTCACTATCAAATACATCATTCGCCAAGAACGTTTCAGTTAACACTAGTACATCAAATGAACAGCAAAGGAGATTTTGAAGAAATAACTCGCACTTGGTTCGAAGTCCTCTAACGTTTCGGTAGTAAATTGACAAATTGTTCACAGACATTTAAAAGGCAATAAAAATGTTAAATAAAATGTAGAAGTTAACAAATGACTGATCATTGGAAAATATTCAAACATTAAGGGTAGTAAAGGAAACCAAAACGCATTACAGTTTACCTAAATCTTCGACACTACAAAGGACATGAACAGGACTACCGTCTTCTTTCCTGATAATTATTTTTCCACTGTTGTTAACCCATAGATATTTATAATCTTTGTCGTGCTGCAGCTGTTTTGCCTTAGCAAACAGAATTCTCCTCCCTGGGGATAAGGACTGATTAATACACACAGGATCAGCAACTGTAAAGCCCAGGTGAGAAGTGGATAAGTTTCTTTCGATTTTTCGCCTCTCAAGGAGCTGTTCCTTATGACATCTGCGAACGAACTTCACAATAATGCCTGCAGTTGGACGATTGTTGACCTTTTTTAATCTAGGGTAAGCATCAATCATGTCCTCTTTAAGCTCAACATCTAAGACACTAGCGACATTTATGACTGTCTGAACAACGTTTTCATTGGGAACCTCGGGAACACCATATATTTCAAGAGTATTTACCCTAGAATATTGTTCACTGTCATCATATCGGATCGAAAGGCCATTTACTGTTTTCTGGAGCCGCTGATTTTCGGATAACAGATTGTCAATTATTGTTTGCTGTCTTGCTATTATTGCTTGCTGATTATCAAGAAGTTTCTGATGCTCATCTAATCTCTCGTGGCAGACATTAATTGAATTACCTAGCTGTCTTTCAATATCAGTAGTTGATTTCCTTAGAGCTGGCATATCCTCCTTCAGAGTAACCAGAAGTTCATAGATGTCACCAACAGATGGCATCTCAGCTACTGACATTTCATCACTCACAGTGCTCGATCTTTTTTTACTATGACAAGCTTTGCACCTCCATTTATGATCACTGGATGAGAGTAACTTCAAGTCTCTGTCTTGGAGATTTACACATTTAGAATGAAACCAATTACTGCAATTAAAACGCTGTATTTTAGCAGTGGTATCCTGCCTGGATACGGATTTTCCACACTCCAAACAGGTGCTCATCGCAAGCGTAGGCAAGGTCGATATTTTGAACAAACAGTGAAGAACGTACTCCGGTGTTTTGAATTCGTTGGGTTTGCAACACTGACCGCCTAATGTTTACATACTATATCCTTTATAAAGAATACAAATTAAACTAGTATTGCGGCTATCTGTCCGCCTCTGTGGTGTAGTGGTTAGCGTGATTAGCTGCCACCCCCGGAGGCCCGGGTTGGATTCCCGGCTCTGCCACGAAATTTGAAAAGTGGTATGAGGGCTGGAACAGGGTCCACTCAGCCTCGGGAGGTCAACTGAGTAGAGGTGGGTTCGATTCCCACCTCAGCCATCCTGGAAGTGGTTTTCCGTGGTTTCCCACTTCTCCTCCAGGCGAATGCCGGGATGGTACCTAACATAAGGCCACGGCTACTTCCTTCTCTCTTCCTTGCCTATCCCTTCCAATCTTCCCATCCCTCCACAAGGCCCTGTTCAGCATAGCAGGTGAGGCCGCCTGGGCAAGGTGGTCATTCTCCCCAGTTGTATCCCCGACCAAGAGTCTGAAGCTCCAGGACACTGCCCTTGAGGCGGTAGAGGTGGGATCCCTCGCTGTGTCCGAGGGAAAAGCCGACCCTGGAGGGTAAACAGATGATGATGATGATGATGATGATGATGATTATTATGATTACGGCTATCTACCAGCGAAACTTAGTGTTATTACTGTTCGTTGAAACTTACTACATCGGTAGACACGCCTCGAAGTCAGGAAACCAGCATAATCAGCAAAAATAACACATTTACACCGGAGCACTATTCACACACGTCCTCACTCAACCGCCATCACTATCACCCTGGATAATGGATAACTGGCTGATTTACAGTGATCACAAGCGATTCCGTGATATTTCATCGAATGCCATTTCTCCCAAGAAAATACCTAGGCCTAGTAAAGAAGAGGGTGCTAATTTAGTTGTATGATCATCTCCCGTATCTGCTTCAGCTCTCAACGGTATGGCCAATTATTCAACAAAAACAAATGTATGCAAATATAAAGACGATTATCTAAAACTAGGTTTCACTAACATTCTTATGAATAACTAAGAACGGACACAGTGTGTTCATTGCTTAGATATTTTATCCAACGATAGTTGAACCTGCAAAATATTCAAGAAACTTACAGACAACCCATCCAGATAACGTGAGTAAATTATAAACTTTTTTTAAGCGTCACGAGCTGCAATGGAAAGTAAATGTAAATTTCCTAGAAAAGCATGCTACAGTTCTTAAGAAAGCGTTAAGCGCATTCTTAGAGGTTTTAACTAGTATAATTTGCTGTCACAGGCCACTAATTATCATTATTATTAACAGAAGTTCTCGTGAGCAGGATTTGTGTGCAATCTAATGAGTAATGAGAGGGAAGGAAGAAAGAGTAAAAGGAACACAAAAAATTGTCTTCTTCAGAAGTGGGTGGGAGAGGCGGGGCCAGGGGCGAAGCGAAGGGAACCCCCCCCCCAACCCTAGGGAATTTTTACAAAATAAAATAAAAAGTGGTGACAGTAAACAAGTGAAGGTCGACTCAATGGGTTAGCTCTTATGAACATTCACAGAGATATAATTCTAAAATCAACAAATCTCTTGAACCTATTTTCTAAGAAGTCTCAGAAGAAGAATTTTAGATTGTAATCTGAACATACCATTCTTTGTAAAACTATTCACCTTCATCATATTATTCTTGCTCTGTACTTTTTTTAATGGAAAATTTTGTAGTGTATCGGTACTGCAACCTGAGTATCAACATAATTCACTTGCATTAGTGTCCTTATAATGACACTAATGCATGCGAGCACCACACACGCATAAGCACCTTCATTATGTTCTATCATAATTTTGTAACTATAACTTCCCTCATCGGCGATCCTGACTACTCTACTGGGTGGGGGCATAAAAAGTTAGCGGACGACTGCCCTAAACATTCCTGCTGGCAGGTAGGCCTTTGCGCTGACAGCCCGACCAGCAAGCACGTAACCAGCACCCACTAAGCGCGTAATGTATTAAGGGAAGTCGTAAAGGTCGAAATCGTTTAATTTTGACATTTTCATTTTTTTACACATTAGTAATATATTATTTATTCTGATTAATTTGGTATGTGTTTTATTATAATAGCCCAATATTTACTATTTTTAATTTATTTATATATATTACTGTAATCCTAATGTTTCTTTAAAAATCTTGCAAGGTTTTATAAACAGCATATCTCACGAACTATTTTGTCTAGAATGCTGTAGTTTGGCTTATATTTCAAAGGAAATCCTGATACATCAGTTGGAAAGAAGTGTTTGAAAGGAAAAACTCAAAAAAACACGAATGAATCTTTCAATAACAATGTATGGTCTAGAATCCCAAAAAATGTATTTGTGGGTAGGCTAACACTGCAGTTGGTTGTGTATAATGCAGTTCTTACATTTAATGATGGATATACTGCAAGACTACAAGTATTGAAAGATCTTCGTTTGCCAGCAGGTTTCAATATTGTCAGAGCGTTCGACAGAGAGAGAATTACGAAGACCGAAATAGCTGCAACAAACATGACCAAACAGGCTAGATCCAATAGAAGGCGAGAAGCAGTTGGTGATAAAGATGGAGATGATGATTACCAACCAGGTGGATTTTGCTAGCTGCTTTACGTCGCACCGACACAGATAGGTCTTATGACGACGATGGGGCAAGGAAGGGCTAGGAGTGAGAAGGAAGCGGCCGTGGCCTTAATTAAGGTACAGTCCCAGCATTTGACTGATGTGAAAATGGGAAACCACGGAAAACCATTTTCAGGGCTGCCGATAGTGGAGTTCGAACCTACTATCTCTCGAATACTGGATACTGGCCGCACTTAAGCGACTGCAGCTATCGAGCTCGGTTGGAGGATTTTGAAGTAAATAATTTCTGGCTTCGCTAGTTTTAAGCAACTTTTATTTTAACATCAATTTTCTGAAAATTACATCTTTCAAAATAAAACACCCGTTTTCTCAGGAACTACTGGTGGTATCTCCACAATTATTTTGCCATATAATGTATATTGTACACTGATACTGCGGATCCTCGAAGAGTCAATTTGCTCAAGTAGATAAGTAAACAAATATCTCCAAATCTTAAAACTTTAAAAGTTTACAGATGTGAAAATTGGTATTTAGAATCTCCTTTAAAAGTAAAGGAATAAGTATTTTTTCGTTTTCTGTAAATCCCAAATAGGAGGGGTGTAAAAGGGTGAATAGTGGGTTGAATGCCTTTAATGAGGATATATATATCTCAGAAACTGAATATATTACAGAACTAAAAATTTGTATATGGGATCTCTTTTAAAAATAAAGAAACGCGTATTCTCGGAAAATCCAATGAATGGGGGGGGGAAAGAATTCTAAAATTAATTGACTTAATTGTATGAGAATACATGCATCTAATAAAAACTAAAGTTGTTACGGACGTGAAAATTGGTATTTTGATCTCCTTTAAAAACAAAGAAATACGCGTTTTGTGGGGGAAACCATCTTGGGGGGGGGGGGAGTGGAAAGGAGTTGAATTCCTTTCATGAGGACACATAAATCAAAAACTGAAGAAGTTAAGAGTCGTGATAATTGCTATTTAGAAGATCCTTTACTATTAAAGAAACAAGTATTTTTTGCCGGAAAATTCACTTAAGGGGGGGGGGGAGAAGTGTGAAAGGAAGTAAAAAAAGCTAATTATTTTTATGGGGATACTTATATCTCAAAACTCAAGGTAATAGACGTGAACATTGGGGTTTGGAATCTCCTTTAAACATAAAGAAACACTCCTTTTAATTTTTTTTTGGGGGGGGGGGTAAATAAACTTAACGGCGGTGGGGTGTAAAAGGAGGTGAGACCAATTGATTTTGCTGTTCATAATGTACTTATAAGGAGCCTCCGTTGCTCACTCGGCAGCGCGCCGGCCTCTCACAGCTGGGTTCCGTGGTTCAAATCCCGGTCACTCAATGTGACATTCGTGCTGGACAAAACGGAGGCGGGACAGGTTTTTCTCCGGATACTTCGCTTTTCCCTGTCATCATTCATTCCAGCAACACTGTCCAATATTTCATTTCATTTGTCATTCATCGATCATTGCCCCAGAGGAGTGCTTCGGCAGCCGGCACAATTCCTACTGTCGCCGCTAGATGGGGCTTTATTCCTTCCATTCCTGACCCTGTCGAACGACGATGTACTTATTCTGATCATAAACCGATCTTTTTAATCTTTCCTGGGTTCGTTTTCAACAGCCAACTTTTCCTTCGGAGAACGTTCTTATATTACAGTAGATTCTCCTGGCATATGAATAAAAATTTAAACACATTTGAAATAAACGATAGGAATGAGATTGACCGTCCAATTGTTCACCTCTATAATAAGGTCAATAATGCACGGAAGTATGTCATTCGTATCGCCAGAAATCCCGCACACTTGCCTACGCGCGACATTGGTGCTGGTCACATTCTCAACAATAACAATGGCAGCAGATGTAATTTACCGCCAAGTAGCGGTCTTGCATCTTGCTGTGGGGTCCAGAACATCTATAATAATAATAATAATAATAATAATAATAATAATAATAATAATAATAATAATAATAATAATGTTCTGGACCGTCGTCAAATGTGCGGACCGCGGTGGAAACGGGTCCTGGATGGGTAATGACTAAGAATGCAGTCTGGCCGCGGGTTCAGTACCGCCAAGGCACCCAAGACGACACCACGCTGGATCTCCTGAAGGATTTGTTCCATATTAAAAATGCTTATAAGAAAAGATGGCAACGATTTAGAGACCCAACTGACAGGGTGGAATACCTGGACCTAGCCTGGGAAGTACGAAATCGATTGCTGGAAATAAAGATTGAAAAATGGGAGGAAACTTGTCATAATCTATTAGAAAACGAGTCAGATCGCGAGTTTTGGCGGATTCTCGCAGAAAACGATTCAGATCGCGAATTTCGGCTGATTATATATCTATATATATATTATATTATATATCTATATATATTATATATAATATATATATTATATATCTAAAACAACATCCAATTATAAATTTCAGTATAATACCGTAGCGAAGCACGGGTATCTTGCTAGTATTTAATAAAAAATTAGATGTTCAATGAAAAAATATTTTAAAAATTTCATTAAAGTTTTCTATACGAATAAGGTTCAGTACATTGAGGAAGAACCAATAAATAGTCTGTAATAAAATTTAATTCATATATCTAATAGATGCTGAGAAAATGGGGCATTTATGTTGTCATTTTAACATTGGCAATATCGGGCTTTACGATTCCTCTTAAGTGACGTAAATTACGCGACGAACGAAGTTGCCAACACAGTAGTCTCAGAAAGATCACCCACCAACAACACATGCATGAATCAACTACTCCAATTACTCGTAATAATGTACTTTCTTCAAAATAGATATTCAAGAGTGGGTAAAACGAACTTTCTATGGGCAACCTACCTTGAGACAGCTGTTATTCCAACTTAGTGCCTACGTTATGATGAAAAAATAAAACGCGTTGCAAATACCGCCAATTAGTTTGCCAAGATGACTGCTGCCCAACTAGATGATCTGCAGATATTACAGTGCATGTAGTAACCGTGAAATACTGTACGTAAATGTATACTAGGCTTTCTTAACTTCAGATTTCAAGTTTTAGCTCATTATTTGCATTCAAGCCTTGCTAAAGCTGAAGGAGTAGGTGAAACTGTAGACGGAAATTACAAAAGGAGGAGAGTAGTATTGGCGGGCGGCGATAAAAGTTGGTGAGCATTGATGATTTTTCTTTCTAATCAACAAAATACACCACTTGGATATAAATTGGTATTAAGTTGATACATTTTCATAAATACGAAGCTATGTATATAGTATTTTTGACATCATTCAAAATTTATTTAAAAAACCCACAACATTCTTACCTAAGACTTTATATATGTACAAAACATAAAGTGTTTAAGAAGTCGTTCTGCTGAAATGAAAGCCTTCTTGATTCTGCAACGTCAGGAACTTGCACCTCCTCATATTTCAGTGCCTTACGATAATTTAGAAAGTATTCAACGAAAATATAATAGAGCCTGGGTCAATAATAATAATAATAATAATAATAATAATAATAATAATAATAATAATAATAATAATGGCTTTACGTCCGACTAACTACTTTGTTGGTTTTTGGAGAAGCCGATGTGCCGGAATTTAGTCCCGCAGGAGTTCTTTCACGTGCCAGTGACTGTACCGACACAAGGCTGTCGTATTTGAGCGCCTTCAAATACTACCGGACTGAGCCAGGATAGAACCTACCAAGTTGGGGTCAGAAGGCTTGCGCCTCAACCGTCTGAGTCACTCAGCCCGGCACTGGGGTCAAAGGTAACATTATTTCAAATTAGTCGCAACACGATGATTACGTACAACGACTTTTTAAATGTTTTCTTAAATACAGGGTCTGGCAATTTCACTTCATATGGGAATTTATTGTAAAACAGTACTCCCTACTTAAAACAATCATATTCTGCATATTGTTTGGGTTAACGCTCTACGGTTAGGGAGCCAAACTCAACATTCGAGAGATGGGTTCGAGCCCTACCATCGGCTGTCCATTTTCTGTGGTTTCCCATTTTCACCTCCACCCAAATGCCGGGACATTTCCTATTCATAGGCCAAAGCCGATATCTTCCACCTCTTTGTCCAATTTTTTTTTCACCGTCATTCATTTCATCTTCATTAGCTACTCAACTGAGGTTTGCGTCGGGAAGGGCATCCGGCCCAAAATCATGTAATTTAATTATATCTCATTTCGTATCAAGAAACGTCACTAAGGGGCAGATATATATAATTAGAAATAGCTGTTTTAACGTTTGTTATTTCCTTACAAATTGTGCTTGTTACGGCTGGTTAACCATTTTATGTGCACTAATCAGTAAGGTAACTTTATACAGAGGGTCCCAAGAGGAATGATCAATATTCATTGATACGACAGGAACGATAATTTGAAGCACCAAACTTCATATGGACATATGCCCTATTCCGAATGGTTCCCGAGATAGGACACATTTAATATATATTTGTTTTTGGGCTAGTGGCGCTCACGTGTCTCTTACCCACACAACCTCTTTGACATTCTGAATTGGGTACAAGTTTTCCGCATGTAATGTTCGTCATAACGCGATCGTGGGACACTGATACGTGCAGAGAGGCGCCTTGTGCTAGTAGTAGGACTACGCTGCACCATTACAACAATGTGTTGCTGTTCCTGCACATGTTGTTGAACTACACGTTCGGAAGAAAAATGGGAACCTGTTTCACTCAATGCGCTGAAAACTTTGGGACGATCAGGAATTCGACGTGTCGGAAAGCGCCGACGGTATTCCTCGACAGCAGCAGGAGCACTACCATCGCAGAATCCGTAAACATACACCATATCTGCATATTCTTCATTTATGTAGATGTGTGGCATTTTCGCCAGTGCGTGTACAAACACAGTTAACCGAACGTCGCTTAACCGAAATGCTCTGGCAAAATTGTATTTTACCGAGCTCGATAGCTGCAGTCGTTTAAGTGCGGCCATTGTCCAGTAATCGGAAGATAGTGGGTTCGAACCACACTGTCGGCAGCCCTGAAGATGGTTTTCCGTGGTTTCCAATCTTCACACCAGGCAAATCCTGGGACTGTACCTTAATTGAGGCTACGGCCATTTCATTCCCACTCCTAGCCCCTTCCTATCCCATCGTCGCCAAAAGACCTATCTGAGTCGGTGCGACGTAAAACAAACTGGTTAAAAAGTGTAGTTTAATATTTTGTTTTTACCCTCTTGTTCTTAGCCGTCGATATTAGTAATTCTCTTGCTATACGTGATAAGAGCTACTAGGCAGACCCTATTTTTATATTATGATATGACTTATGCCAGAATGCACGTGTAGCATAAAACAAAACAGTTTCTTACCCTCTAGTTCCTTCCACGATATTTTTTGAACAAGCAGGAATTATTATTATTATTATTATTATTATTATTATTATTATTATTATTATTACTGTATTATTCGTCATGAATATTATGCAGACGACTCCGACTTTGACAATAGCAGTTCTGAGAATCGAGTTGCAGCAGATGATGGATTTAATGCGTTGGAGGTAAGATTGATTCCGAATTTATATTAAAATACAGTACCAAACGCTTTAATTACATTACTGTAATAAAATTACTGTAAACAGTATTCAGTTCAGAAGTAACAAAAAATATTTCATTATTTCAGATTGCTTTGCGCTTTGTTGAACAAAGCAATGAATTTACACCAGCTGATTGCTGATTAAACGGCGGCGGGATGTAGCTGCACGACAGCGCTGCACCAAGAAAATTCAGAAGAAAGTTACTGATTTTATGCAATGAGTGACATTATATAAACATTTTAATGTTAATATATAGTATGCACCTTTGTTTAACAGAGTTTATGCATTTTTATTTCGACATTTAACTTTCCGCCCCGTTTAATTCGGATAAACGGGGTTCTACCGCATATAAATTGGCCAAAAGATGAAAGTTCTCCGTCGGGTGAATGGGAAAGTATGCGACCTTCATAGATCCGTATTTCTATGATCCACCTATGTATATTCATGTTACAATGAGATCGGAACCAACAATTCAGTACAGTCGATGCACGCGCGCGCCCTGCCCTGTCTGATCTAATGAATGAGCAACGTTCAGCACGACCCGAAGACCCGCAGGCCAATGTCGGCCGTCTAACAGTATCCAGTGACGAGGAGGCCAATAGGGTTCAATGCACCTCATTCGAAGGAGACGGGTTGAGCAAATTTTCTTGCTTCCTTTTCCATTTCACATTCTCCATAACAAACTGCACATTCCACACCTTATTATCTTTTATTCTCTTTTCAACATTTAACTTGATTTTTAACTAGGTTTGCTGAGTATTTCATGAGGGGAAGTGAAAAACGAAATATCCATCAGTATTCAGTTTACTTACAACACATAACAACAGACTACAAATGAGGACAATTTATAATAGTGAAAACCCCTATTTAATTTCTAACAGAGTAAATAATAATAATAATAATAATAATAATAATAATAATAATAATAATAATAATAATAATAGTTTCCGTTCTAACTGTTAACGATATTAACGGATTCCACGGATTTTTTTTTGGTTGCCTGATTTTCACATAAATAGAACTTTTACTTGCATTTGCTGCCAGACCGGTAACGATCCTGGTTCGTCGACAATGTACAATTGAACAACTGCCTCCGACGAGCGGATAGTCGTCCTGGAGAAGTATACGCTTCATCTTATTATTATTCTTTTCTTCATGGGGCCTCTAATATCTAATATCTTTTGCTACCATGTTTTTCCTTCATTCGCACCTAGATATACCTGATCTCTTCACAAAGCTGCAGGTTGTTCTTATTGGGTCTTCTTGGATTTTTTCTCTCTCTTCACCTGGTAGTCCTGGAGTGGAGAGTCTGATTCTACCCAACGCCTCACATTCGAAAAGTATGTGTTCAGCTGATTCCTCTGCTTCAATGAATTTCATACATACTATATTGTCTCTTATTAACCCAATTCTACGTAGGCGTTTTTTCAGATGGCAGTGTCCTGTCAACAGTCCTACTATCCATCTTATATTTTCTCCGCTGAGTTTCAACAGTTCCTTAGTATGCTTCTTGTTTGGTCCTTTTATCAGTTCCTTTGCAAGCCTGCATCCTGGAGTATTTTTCCTGTTCTCCATTTGTTTCTTTTCTACCCATTTTCCTATGTTGTGTCGGGCTTGTACATAGGAAATCCCGCATACAGGTTCTGGGCCTATAAAATGTGTTTCTGCCCCTTTCCTGGCCAGTTTATTTGCCTTTTCATTTCCTTTTATACCTGCATGCCCTGGTACTCATATTATTTTGACAATGTTGTACTTTGAGAGCTTCAGGAGAAGTGAATGGAAATACCAAACAATTCTGGATATTATCCGGACTGCTTCTAGTGCCTTAATGGCCGCTTGGCTGTCCGTAAAAATCTTCATATTCCCATAGTTCTTTTTCAGATTTTCTTCAAGACATGTGATAGCTATCATTTCAGCTTGAAAGACTGTAGTGTGTCTGCCCAGGCTCATCTGAATTGATCTCTCGGGTCTTCCCCCGTTGATCCCTCCTCCTGTGCCATACCCAGTCTTTGAGCCATCAGTCCACCATACTATATCTTCTTTTTCAGTATTTCATTTGTTGCTATCCCAGTCTTCTTTTTTTATTATCTGGGTCTCAAACGGTTTATCAAAGTTGTACTTTGGTATCATATGATCAAGAGACATGTGTAGAACTTCCTCTGTTATTACTCTGTTAATTTTACAATGTCCTAGATTGAGTCTTTGTGCATTCCAACACTCTGATTGTGCCAATCTGTATGAACTCATTCTAGCCTGTCCTTTTATGCCCGAATGTTCATTTGTCGTATGCATATAAATGTTCTCGTTCTAACATTTTTACTATTTCCGGTGGTACAGCGGGGAATTTACTGCTAATTATTCAACACACATTGCGTATAATATTAGGTATGCGTGACAGATCAGCACGTCCGTGAGTGTCCGTAATCTGTTCTCCGTTTTTTGCTCCGAAGACTGTGGAACTGACGAATTTCTCAGGAATAATTGTGCGCTTACTGGGCTACTAATGTAAATGCTACCGAGAAGGTTTTCTGTAGGTACTGCATCTTTTTTCAAGATCTTCTTGGGAGGTAAATGCAGTAATTCTGCTCTTAAATCGCGAACATATCTGGCGTCAGTAAAATGCCGCGAGCACACAGCAGAAGTAGCTACATTGAAGAAATCCTTCCTTTTACATGTTTGTATCCAAACTTTTTGCAGGTCTAAAACTTTAGGAAATGAATGATACACGATATATGTTAGTTTCGTCTTTCTGCTGTATAACAGACAGCCAGTTACTGCACATCCAGCCATTGTTGTCAGTTATTTCGAACAGATATCATCTGCTTTAGCATAACAAATTTAAGGAATTTTATTCACACTCAAAATTTCGCAAAATGACACGCAAGTGGCACGAGGGCTGGAACGGGGTCCACTCAGCCTCGAGAGGTGAACTGAGTAGAGGTGGGTTCGATTCCCACCTCAGCCATCCCGGAAGTGGTTTTCCGTGGTTTCCCAACTTCTCCTCCAGGCAAATGCTGGGATGGTACCTAACTTAAGGCCACAGCCGCTTCCTTCCCTCTTCCTTGTCTATCCCTTCCGATCTTCCCATCCGTCCACAAGACTTTTTGTTCAGCATAGCAGGCGAGGCCGCCTGGGTGAGGTACTGGTCATCCACCCCAGTTGTATCCCCGACCCCGAGTCTGAAGCTCCAGGACACAGCCCTTGAGGCGGTAGAGGTGGGATCACCCGCTGAGTCCCAGGAAAAAAACCAACCCTGGAGGGTAACCAGATTAAGAAAGAAATATATACACTACAATGATGCTGTGAACACAGAAATTTCCTTCCAGCTACTATTACACATTTCACGCAACTAACGAAAAGAAAATAAGTGTACCACCTCACTGCTCGAAACACTGCAACTTAACAGAGATCTCACAGGAACGAACTACGACACACACACTACGCAAAATACAGTAGGCCACTATATAAACCAATAGCAATATACGGAAAGAAACTACATATAGATATTACGTGGAAATCCTTTATTTATAAGACAGACAGCGATAAACAACGAAATAAGATACACGTGCGGTTGTATGCTACACAGTCACGGTGCTCCTGTGATGACGTCACGAGCAGGACGAGAGAAAACTTAACATCTACTGCGCAGCCAATCTGGGCCACCCGTGGAGTAGTTGAAGGAGCAGACTATTTCGGTTTGCGATGACGTGAGGAAGGGGGTTCTCTTGTGCAACAAAACAAGCCTCAGTGCCCAGTTTACATGGTGGATGAAATAGCCAGGAGGCATGGGCACAAGGTAGTTCGCCTTCCACCATACCATTGCCATTTTAACTCCACAGAACATCCGACACTTCGCAGTTTTGGAAGTTGACAGTCTTCTTTTGGAAGCCGTAGGCCATGTAATTGCGGAAGACTGGAGCAAGGTTGCCAGGCACATAAAATCCGCGATAAGTGCAGCTTGGGCCAAGTAAAGTATCACATACAATTACAGTATGTTGAAGACTTTATTATCTCGTTAGGGTCAAGCGAGAGTGAAACCCTAACAGACGATGACAATGCCGATAGTGATCCAGAAACGAGTCGTGCATTCCCTTTTTACTTGGGAGAACATAAATTTATCAGCAACGCGAGTTCTACAAGATGGCGACTAGAAATTTAATTTCATTTTCGCTCGTTTTATCTGTTCGAGTACCGGTCTATATCATAAATGTGTTATTGTTCATCTTATGTGAGTCACGCATGTTGCTACAAAGAATAATTGATTCTGGACTTATATTCGTGTGTATACATTTCCGTTCGTGGTGTGTGTCGTGAATCAGCTGTCTGTATCCGTAACAGTTTGGCACCACCATCTGACTTCCGGGTAACTGTCAAGTCGAAAATCATAAAAACGGAACTATCAGATTGTTGTATTTTTTTTTTCAGTTCAGTCCATGAATTGAGTCCATTCTTTCCAATCTCCAGTAGTTAACAATAAATTGGCATTTAGTAACGTTCTGCTTTTTATGGTGCTGTCGATGTGCTGGCTGTTGACTTGTATTTCATTCACTTCATAAGCATCTCTGTCGTGACTTCGTATGTCGTTAGAGTTAGTTCCGTGACCTTACGGGTCTTCAAGGAAACTGTCTTGCTTCGAAAGGTTTGCTTAACCTGAGCCCATGACATTTCTATTGCATTTAGTTTCCAATAATGACAGGAGAAGCCAAAGTAGCTCTTGACTAGCGACTCAATCCAGCCACCGTGGCACTTGACACGTGCAGGGTCTCTTTTATAAACCCAGACCGTCCAGCGGCATTTTTACTTTCCGAGGCTTAAAAGCAGCAGTACGGGAGGCGCGTGCATAATTCTTGGCCTTGTAAGGAGCATGCACGTGTTCGACCTAGCCTCAGTAGCAAGTCTGAATCTCAGCTGTTAACACTGTGAGACAGTTGCATCATTTCAACACCGTATTTCCGTACGTAAAAGTTATTTAATGTACGAGTCGTCTAGACGGGTACGCGATGCATTTGTTCAGCAATTTCCTGGTGAAGTGCCACCTTCACGAGCACAGATTCACGTAATTGTAAATAAATTTGAAATACTGGCTGTGCTCAATGAAAAACATGCGCGCACACGGGCAGTTTTTTTTTTTTGCTAGGGGCTTTGCGTCGCACCGACACAGATAGGTCTTATGGCGACGATGGGATGGGAAAGGCCTAGGAGTTGGAAGGAAGCGGCCGTGGCCTTAATTAAGGTACAGCCCCAGCATTTGCCTGGTGTGAAAATGGGAAACCACGGAAAACCATCTTCAGGGCTGCCGATAGTGGGATTCGAACCTACTATCTTCCGGATACAAGCTCACAACCGCGCGCCTCTACGCGCACGGCCAACTCGCCCGGTGCGAGCAGTTTTAACAGAGGTGCGAATCTTGAACGATCACCGAATAAATCACTCACAAAATTAGCACAAGTAGGGGTTTCGGTTTCTCCTGCATATGGAACTACGAGTACAAAGCTGTTACACATCAAACAGTACAGGTTTACAAGGGCCCACTGTTTAAAATCTGCTGATCCAGCCACAAGAGTGAGATATTGTGAGTGGTATCTTGCATCATTGAATGATCGTTTATTCTACCCAAAGCTTGTGTTCTTTTCGAACGAGGCCTGGTTTAATATTAATGGTCGTATGAATAGTCAGGAATCTCCCTAACGGTGTGCAGAAAATCCTAATGGTGTTCCCGAAGTCCCTCATTATGAAGGATGATACTTCCAGCATCTTTTAAAAGGTAAGATTTCATATAAGATTGTAACACGCTTAAAGCAGGGCGGCAGCGCGCGACGGAAGTTGAGCTGAGGCAGCTGCCGTAGCGCAGAGTACAAGCAGTGTGCGTTCAGTCTGGGTTTATGTGAGAGACTCCGTTTGAGATTTCCTTTCAGCAAAAATTTACCAAAGTAAATATCGGCGTCGGCTATCCTCGCTGATAAGTTTCAACGTCTGGTTGTAGATGTTACGTGGTACGGGAATACTGTGCTTGCAAAACACCAAGGATCTCCGGAGTTCTCACTCCCTAAAGTGCATGTTATAATCCTCTGAAGCGCAAGTAGCAAAACATGGATAATTGCGTTCAGTCCCAGGCTTCAGAGCGAGAAATTCGGGATAGTAATTCTAAGAACCAGACTTTTCCGCGAAATGATTTGCTAGGTAATCAGCAGCTGAGGGTAAGTCTCTGACGACACCACTCGCCATGGCAATTCTTAGGAATGAGTATGTTCCTTGTATACGTGCTATGCATACACAAGCAAACGAGGTTTCTGTTTACACTTCACATCAGCTTGAGAACACCAATAATCCTGAAACCTGCAGCAAATACATTAGAACAAGACTTTGAATGTAGGAAGCGGACATCCTTGTTGCAAACTAATAGTAGCCATGTATTTCAGAACAAAGCGACATTGCGGAATCATTCCAAGGTTGGGAACCAAAAACCAAACCAAACCCCATGGTGTAAAATCCGGAAGGACCATGGCCTACCAAGCTACCGCTGCTCAGTACGAATGCCTGCAGACTACGAGATGCCGTGTGATCAGCAAAACGAATCCTCTCGGCCGTTATTCTTGGCTTTCTAGAGCGCGGTCTTCATCTCACCATTGGATAGCTCCGCGACTGTAATCACGTACGGTGAGTGGACGTTGAACCAGCCATCAGATCTAGATAAAGGTGGAACTCGGGCCTCCTGGTAAGAGGCAGGCACGCTACCCCTACACCGCGTGACCGGCATCTTGGGAGAACAGAAGTTCGACCTCCTCCAGTTTCATATTTTCTACCCGACATGAAATCCTCTTACATTTTCTCCTTACTGGCATCACTTCCGCCTTGGAAATGCTAATTTTCGTATCATACTCATATCTTTTTTAATTTTTTTACAATTATTTGCTTTATATTGCACCGACACAGATAGGTACGACGACGACGATGGGATACTGTAACACAAGATCTGGCAATTGAATTCCCTCGCTATTCCCGTCAACCGCTTTACTATGTATAGTAGGTCCTTCGTTGTGGCTGGGTCACGACTTTGGAATTCACTCCCAGCTACTGTCAGGAACTCCAATTCAATACCAAAATTCAAGACTGCATGTAGAGATTACCCGTTGAATACCGCTGATTGTTTCATTCGTATGGTGACTTATGGTCGACTGTGTGACTGTGGTTATTATTATTATTATTATTATTATTATTATTATTATTATTATTATTATTATTATTATTATTATTATTAGGGTCGAGTCATAAGTCATGACAATTTTTATCCCCTCACGAACAGGAGGCAACACGGAAAATCTAAGATATGCGTTTGGAAACGTACGGTATGTACTTGCGTATGATGCCACTAGATGGTGTATGTAAACAACAGTGTGGGCAAGGTCTGTCTAGGGAGGTCAAGTCACGAATGCTACTTATGGAGCCGCCATATTGGGTCTTCAAGTGAACGTAACCAAAGGCAAGTGTTATTCGAATTTAGAGGATTTAGGCACAAAATACTGAACAAAAGAAACAAACGAACAACTATTTCTCATGCAGAATTTAACTGTGCATCTATTGCTCATGTATATATAAGTGAAGAACTCGTAAATGACATGAATGCATTCACAGCTATTTGAATAGGAAGATAATTAACAGAACGTAAATATCTTTTTTTTTTTTTTGAGAAACAAGAAACAGGAAAAGTGCTTATGTATACTCTTTCACTTCTATATTACTCGATCTGACAGTGTTTCTAAACAATATCGTCTATCAAAATACGTAATCTCATTGATAGAAACATAGAAATCTGTACAGTACCTCTATTATATCATGAACAGATGAAATATTGAACTTAAAAGTATTTAAAGACAGTTGTTGACAAAGACTGAATTCCTCTTGAGTTGAGTGCATTAAATTATGTTCGCTGTTATCTTTTTTATTTTTTTATTTTTTTTCTGCCAGTTGCTATACGTCGCACCGACACAGATAGGTTTTATGGCAACGATGGGACAGGAAAGGGCTAGGAGTGGGAAGGAAGCGGTCGTGGCCGTAATTAAGGTACAGCCCACCATTTGCCTGGCGTGAAAATGGAAAACCACGGAAAAACATTTTCAGGGCTGCCAACTGTGGGGTTCGAACAAACTATCTCCCGAATACTGGATGCTGGTCGCACGTTGTTATTATCCATTGTTGTGGTAATTTTTTGGGTTCTGAGGCAAAAATACTCCTCTCATATATATCAAGAGTGATGTTCTTAGCTACTCTAATTAGTTTGTGGATAATCCATGCAGCTGAGTATTACAAAGTGGTGGTAATTATTGTTTTAAGAAGTACTATTGGGCAACCATCCACTTTTAACACTAATCAGAGGGGGAATTTTGAAACGATCCGACACTTCGAAAAATTGTGGTATTAGCCAAAGACAAAGGCCACGAAGTTCGTGAAAATGAAAGAATCTCAAAGATTCGACTGCTCTAATACTGTCGGGGTGGGAAAAGAACAAGAGTTGATCAAGGAAGGTCGCATACGATAGAAAAAGTGAGGAGCCTGACACAAGTAAGTGGAAAGAATGCCAAGACTCAGCTAAGGGCCCCGTGGTCATCAACCAACGCTCTTAAGTTAGGAGTCTCTGGGGCCCCCTTTAGTCGCCTCTTACGACAGGAAGGGGATGTATTCTACTGTCCCCTCAAAATGGTTCAAACCCGACATCCGTATTATGTTTATGTCAACATCATTTAAAAACTGGTGATAATAATTTGTAGGGCTACAGTCTTCAGTTGGCTTTTGGCACAAAAAAAAAAAAAAAAAATCAAGGTAATACTCCTCCTCCTCATCATTATATCAGAAGAAGAAGAAGAAGGAGCCAGTGGCTGTGCAGTTTCGGTCACGTAGCTATCAACTTGCATTCGAGATATAGTGGGTTCGAACTCACTGTTGGCAACCCTGAAGATGATTTTCCGTGGTTTCCCCATTGTTCACACGAGGCAAATGCTGAGGCTGTTGGTCGCTTCCTTCTCACTCCTAGCCCTTTCCTATCCCATCGTCACCATATGACCTATCTGTGTCGGTGCGACGTCAACCATATTGTAAAAAAGAACAAGAAGAATACTTACTGTAGGCATTATGTGAATATCGGGCTACACGTATCATTCGAATCGCATGTATCACTGTTGTAGGAGTGGTATAACACTTGCGGTATATAACTGCGAACCTGTTTGTATATGCTTTCGTAATCTTTAACCCCCTCCGTGGGTGCGAGTGGTAGAAAAACACCCACGCTATCCCCTTCCCTGTCGTAAGAGGTGACTAAAAGAGGCCCCACGGTCTCTTAACTTGGAAGCCCGGATTGGCGACTACGGGGCTCTTAACTGAGTCCTGGCTTTTTTTTCTGTCACTTAGCTTACTTGTGCCAGGCTCCATACTTCACTTTTTCCTAAACGACCTCCCTTGTGTAGTTAACTCGAAACAAAACACGAATAATATTATTATACAGTTCCTATTACATTTGCTGCTTAAAAAAAGCATCTGTGTTTGGAAACTTTCCTATAACATTTTAAAGATTTGTGTGGATTAGAAACATTTTTGGGATCGAATTCCACTTGAGTGTTACCGCCCATCAACACTCTTCTGTTCAAATTGCGATTCATCAAAATTATATCAGAAAAAAATACATAATGGAACCCACAAATACACAAATTGTTCATATAAACATGTGATTCTTCAGGAATAATTCCATTGTAATAACTTACTTGCTCGAACAAGACGGAATTATAAGTGGGTTGCCATTTATCACGCCTGTAATTGTTTACCGTATCCACTGAGCTCACCATCGCTTATCACTGGAAAGCGAAACACTATAGGTATAATCCCGCCAGTTGACTTATTCTGACAATTTGGTGTAGCGCAGTACCCCATTTCCCTTAAAAATTCAAATATATTTCATAATATCACATCGGGCCCACCCACATCATAACGATACCTAAAACCCAATATGGCCGTCACCGCAAAGGATTGTAGTAGCGTGACAAGACCTTCCTATACTGACCTTGGTGTGGGTCTACGCATGCCCGCAAGTTCAGTGTGTGAATGAGAGCGTCATAAAATGAAAGTCAACAAGCAGAAGCAACGATCGTATATTAAAACAGCAGTTCTCCGCGGCAGAAATGCACGCCAATGGCATGCAGAGCTGCGGGGAGCATTAGGTGTGCATGCCATGCCCTATAGAACAGTGGCGAGGTGGGAGGAGGACGTTCAAACGGGGTAGAGTATCAACTGCTGATTTGCCTCGCCCAGGCCGTCCAGTGTCCATGGACAAAGATGTACAGATAATGGTGATTGATCAGTGTTTACATGAGGAGAGTTGCTGGACTCTAGCGGAATTGCAAGAACATACAGCAATACCAGCGGCAACAATACGGCGCATTTTACACAAGGACCTACAGATGCGTGAACTTTGTGCAAATTGGGTGCCACGTCACTTAACTGAGGTACAGAAGTGGAATCGTTACGAAACATGTAGCATCAATCTGGAGAGGTTTCAGCAAGAAGGACAAGCCATGTAGAATCGCATTATTGCAGTCGATGAAACATGGGCACGTGCTTATGAACCTGAACTGAAGAGACAGTCAAGTGAATGGCGTCGTCAGGGGTCACCACGGAGACACAAGATTCGACAAAATCAGTCGCCGATCGTTGCTCCTGCTTCTTGACGACCATTTTGTCACGCTCTCACTCACACACTCAACTTGGGGGCATGCTTAGACCTGGCTTACACCCACGCCGTTGTTTACATACATCATCTAGTGGCATCATACGCAAGTACATACCGTACGTTTCCAAATGCATATCTTAGATTTTCCGTGTTGTCTCCTGTTCGCGAGAAAAAAAAAAATAGTTGCCATGACTTATGACTCGACCTACGTATTATTATTATTATTATTATACCGGTAGTGTAAATGTACATAACATTTAGCTTCTTACTCATGTACATAGATCACTTTTTATGGCCATACTTATATAACCATTAACCTTATTACGTATTGTGTTCTCTTTATGCAAATGCTTATATTGTTCAGTTTGTACCTTACTTTCTCATTATTACTTTCTCTCTTTCATTTTACCTTTATGCTCCGGATATATTTTATTCTATTTTATTTGTTTGACTTTGCCTATATGTTGCCTAAATCTGTAATTTTTAGCTTATCTTTGATTTTATAATAGAATAGTACATTTCTTTTAAATATGTATTATCTGTAACTTGTGTGGTTAAGTGTAAGAGAGGGCCACAAGCCCTAACTTCGCCACTGCTAAAATAAATAAATAAATAAATAAATAAATAAATAAATAAATAAATAAATAAATAAATAAATAAATAAATAAATAAATAAATAAATAAATAAAGAACATTCAGTCTCTCACTAGTAAAACTGTGTTTCAAGCAATAATTGTGGTCTATTTACTATCTGTATTAGGCCAATGTTATATATTATCAGTCAATTTATGAAAAATTGCTTTTCTTGATATTGTAAGTAGACCTACCTAAATAAATCCTCGAGTTTGCCTCTAAGGCCGAGAGAGTGTAATATATGTTGAAACCCTTTTGCCTACCCCTGCTCTATGTTTCTAATAAAGTACAAGCTCATGAGGAAAGTTTCTATTTTTACATAACACACGGGAACTCAGAGCACGCATTACACCTGATCAAATACGGTACTTCAGAGGAAATATGAAGCGGGACAATCAAAGAACATGCAAGACATTACAGCGGGGCTGATCCCTCAGAAGTGTTTCTAGTAATGTGTGAAGATAAAACCTATGAATTCAGGACTTAACAGGTAAGGCCTTTGGGTTTTCTATCGTAAAGAGGACGAAAATAACCTAACCTGCTTACTATTTGGTAGTAATTTAGTTTAATTTTTATTTCTACTGGAATGGAAGAATATAGTTAAACTTAATAAATAATCCACAGTGAAAACATATTCAAAGTATTGATTACCTCACCAACTACAAAGCAATGAATCAAAACATTCAGACAGACTTTCTAAATATCGCGGGAATCGTCCATGCTCTACACACAACCGTCTTATTTTAGCAGACATGGACTCCGTAAGATTTCTCAACGTATCTACGTAGTCCGGGTTTCGAGACATAATGAATTTATAAACTAGTTTCTTCAACAACCGTAAGCTGCCATATTTTTAGATTAATACATATAAACGAAAATTTTAGTTCATCCTGCGGAGCGTGGCAGGTTGATGTGAACAAAATTTGCTGTCCGTCCTGCAGTGTATGGTAAGATACATTCTTGTGCAGAAGTTCGGCTCCATGGCTAAATGGTTAGCGTGCTGGCATTTGGTCACAGGGGTCCCGGGTTCGATTCCCGGGAGGGTCGGGAATTTTAACCATCATTGGTTAATTTCGCTGGCACGGGGGCTGGGTGTATGTGTCGTCTTCATCATCATTCCATCCTCATCATGACGCACAGGTCGCTTACGGGAGTCAAATCAAAAGACCTGCATAAACTTTTTGTTTGTGTTTTGTTGAAAACTGTTGACTGCTGGAACGAAAGGATCCTCCTACCTTTCATTTGTCTGGATATGGTGGTAGTACGCGTGTGAAACTCCTACCATATTTTTATTACGACCCTTTTTTTAAGAGTCCCCCTTAGATTAGATTAAGGAATTCCCAACGTCAAATCTGATATAGCCGCTTTCCCTGGTATACGACACACTGTAACCTACGATCTATCTAATGGAGGAGAAAAGTGGGTTCGCTAGAACTTGCGATCTTTCCCCAAATAAGAAGAATAAGAAGCAGCAAAGTTTTAATGTTAGCCTTCATTAATACAAAGAATTCAAGGAGAATACGTGGATACAGCCATGAAAATATTTTTATAATTGCTGGTACTACATCTATTTTTTTTTTTTTTTTTTTTTGCTAGTTGCTTTACGTCGCACCGACACAGATAGGTCTTATGGCGACGATGGGACAGGAAAGGGCTAGGAGTGGGAAGGAAGCGGCCGTGGCCTTAATTAAGGTACAGCCCCAGCATTTGCCTGGTGTGAAAATTAAAAAAGCACGGAAAACCATTTTCAGGGCTGCCGACAGTGGGGTTCGAACCTACTATCTCCCGAATACTGGACACCGGCCGCACTTAAGCGACTACAGCTATCGAGCTCGGTACTACATCTATTAGGTAAGAACACACAAATATTCTTCTGCCGTATGGTTATTTAGTGAGAGTAAAAGGCACGAGACAATTCAAGACAGGGTAGGTGCATTACGCTCCAACGAAGAATATCCGGGCAAAACCAGGCGACTCGGCTTAAAGCGATGACAGAAACGGCGGCGGTAGCGACACCATGGAAAAAGGGGAAACTGTGTGTGTGTGTGTGTGTGTGTGTGTGTGTGTGTGTGTGTGTGAGAGAGAGAGAGAGAGAGAGAGAGAGAGAGAGAGAGAGAGAGAGAGAGATCAAGCTATCCACCAACTCTATGTATGAGAAGAGTTCAAAAATCGATGTCTGGTTACTGAGTTGTGGTGGGAACGTAACGGCAAAAGACTCGCTCCATCTTCCATGCCAGACGACGCGTGATGAAAAGGGAGCCATCAATACGGACTACACTACTACACTTTGAACAAAGAATAAGCAATACAGCTTTACCGTAAGCCATCCTACAGTACACTGTAGATGCGTTTACAAGTCAACAGAACCGTACTAAGCTAAATGAAATAAGTATTCTGTTCACCAAAATGAGATATAGACACAAAACAAGATTATTCCACCCGACGTATACAGAATCGTGTAAACAAGCATAAAATATTACGTACGTTAAATAATTTAGCCTTTCTCCACTGCCTTTCAGCTGATATGGAAACCTCCAAACAGTGACATAATGAATTAGAAGTAGAGTACGCACGAGACCTGCATTGATCGAGCTTGGGAGAGGTGATGGTGGCGGTCTCTACAAAAAGTCAAGGCCAATAACACGTCTTTCGCGCTCACTGCAGGAAAATGCTGGGGTACAAGCCCGTGCTATCCATACGGAACACCACACGGAAATTGCTGGAATTCCAGGGATTCGTCGATTAATATGTTAACATATTAACAATTGTGTTAAGAATGTTTTGATAACAGGCTGGTTCGAAGATAATTATTTATTTCATTCGTCGTTTTGATCATTCTAGACTATTATGCCTTCCACCGTACAGTCTGCATATTTCTATGAATAAACGAAACACCTCCACAATCCTCCATCTGTAACCATCTCTGCGGCAATGTTTAGTTCCATATCTCTTATCTTTAAATAATTAGAAACTGAGTCTAACCATCGACGCCTTGGTCTCCCTCTACTTCTCTTACCCTTCATGATAAAGTCCATTACTCTCCTAGGCAACCTATCCTCCTCCTTCGCCTCCCATGAACTAACCACAGAAGACGGTATATGTGTACCGCTTCATCCATATCATACGTTTCTACCTTATCATTATCCTTGTTCCCAGTACATTCCTGCGGTTGTTCCTACCTCAATGTACCAGTGACCATTTTCGATACCGGTACTTTCATCTCTGTTACTTCTAACTTATGAATTGGATATCCTGAGCTCAACCAGCTTTCACTCACGTACAGCAAAGTTGATCGGAAAGCAGCCTGACCTGCACAGGTTAAAATATTATTATTAATAATAATAATAATAATAATCATCATCATCATCATCATCATAATCATCATCATCATCATCATCATCATCCCCTGGGGTTACTGACCCCAATGGGCCTTTGGCCTACCAAGCGATCAGCCCCATTATGAGATGACGCGCGGACAACGCGACTAATCCTCCCGACCGTTATTCTTGGCTTTCTAGACAGGAGCCGGCATCCGAACGCCAGATAGTTCAATTGTTATCATGTAGGCTGAATGGGCCTCGAAACAGCCCCAGGTACAGGTAGAAAAAGCCCTGACGCGGCCGGGAATGGAACTCGCAGCCTTCCGGTAAGACGCAGGCACGCTACTCCTAATGCACGAGGCTGGCATTATTATTGTTCTTTGTTTCATGCAGCTCATTGACTGATTTGATGCAGCTCTCCATTTGCTGTCCCCTATTGCCCCACCCCCTTACCAGTACTGGCCTAAAATTTTCATTTCTACGTAACTACTACATCCTACATATACGCTAATCTGTTTGTCATATTCATGCCTTGGCCTACCCCTACCATTCATGCCGGGCTGAGTGGCTCAGACGGTTAAGGCGCTGGCCTTCTAACCCCAACTTGGCAGGTTCGATCATGGCTCAGTCCGGTGGTTTTTTAAGGTGCTGAAATACGACAGCCCCGTGTCGGTAGATTTACTGGCACGTAAAAGAACTCCTGAGGGACTAAATTCCGGCACCTCGGCGTCTCCGAAGACCTTAAAAAGTAGTTAGTGGGACGTAAAACAAATAACATTATTATATTACTACCATTCATACCGCCTTCACCCCCCCCCCCCCCAAAACTTAACATGTCCAGGGTGTCCCATCATTCTATCCCTTCTTCTGGTAAAATTTAGTAAAATCGTTCTCATCTCACCCATTCAATTCAGTTCTTTTTTTTCTTTACGTCGCACCGACACAGATAGGTCTTGTGGCAACGATGGGAAGAGAGAGAGGCCGTGGCCTTAATTAAAGTACAGCCCAGGCATTTGCCTGAATGAAAATAGGAAACCACGGAAAATCATATTCAGGGCTGCCGACAGTGGGATTCGACCCCACTATCTCCTGGATGCAAGCTATAGCTACGAGACGTGGTTTCCCCATGTTCACACCAGGCAAATGCTAGGGCTGCACCTTGATTAAGGCCAAACTACCTGCCCAAACCTAGCCCTTTCTCTTGCGTCTCCAAAAACTTTCTGTATGTCAGAGGGGCGTTAGACCATTAGATAAAGAACCTGAACGGGAGAAGGGCACACGAACCATCAAAACTATGCAAGACCTATTTCCATTTCGTTCTCTAGAAAGAGCGTCTCATTAGATTAAGGCCCCGTAGGGTTATGGAACAATAATTTGTGGGGGTTTTTTGTTTGGTTTTTTTAACCAAACCTTCCATGGCAATTAGCTGAAGTTTGGTTTTTTACAGATATTTTTTGCTAACTTGTAAGAAACGGATAGAAATCGAAAAAATAATATTGGGGTGGGCGAAAGAGAAAGAAGAGTGCAGTGCAGTATACAACACGAACGTAAAGAACAGTGGATGCCTTCACACGTGACTGAGGTGATACGTTACAATGTATAACATTGGACCCAAATCCGAAGTGTAAAACTTTGGAGAGCGGACTACAGATAATTCGAGATGACACTGAGTGACATTTTAACATCGGCAAACCAGACACATTTGGACCGGGCGCTCATGAATGCTACATTTAAAGGGATGGGTCGCCTGTCCAGGTGAACGTTCTGGCCTTAAGGTACGCCCATTACAGCGGCGCGCAGTGTGGGATCACGGACAAGTTTCCTTGCCGAGTAGCTCGCCTCCACACCCCACAGATCTACGTCACATGGGAAATGGGAACACGAACTCTAGTATGTACAGTTCTACTCAAAATCCTCAATGATACTGTATGTACAGTCAGTCTTACAAGCATCTGTGTACCACCACAAATACACAAGTGTAACCATTCCTTCGCAGAATTATATAGCCAAGAAATTGGCTTGTGATGAATAAAATGTCACCCTTAATTCCTACAAAGCAATGTTTTGCCCAGAACGTCTGTTATTTACGAGAGTTGCTATTATTTGTGGATGCACATTAGGTAAACCAAAGTGCTTGGTTTAGAATGAAAACCATAAATCAAGAGGCGCAAATGTCCAAACGTTTTCCTATCTGCAATCCAAGGTAAGTATAGCAAATTTATATGGATGCAGGCACTGATGGAATAACCGAATGAAATCGAAACCAAACACAGCTGGTTCAAAAGGCTCTAAGAATTAAACTTCCAACTTCAAAAATGTCAGTAAATTAGCTCAAATTTAATGCCATTATCAAATGTTATAATTTTGTTAATGTCCGATCTAGCATTGCATCGTTCGGCAATGGGAATTTCACAACGGGATATAACATATTTCTCTGTAAGTGTTTCAAAAGCGCTTAGTTATGTTTCCAGTTTACAATACCAAGTATCCACTGGTAGGAGTTTTCGTCTAGTAGCCTGATCATGTATGGCAGCGTTTCTCAAACTATAGTCCGTGCCCCACCTATCGTGCAAAGGGGCATAAAACGGATACTGTAAAAGCCAAACTTCCTGAAATCTTTGAATGTTTTACCGCAGTATACCACTAGTATCTCCTTTTTAGAATGTCTGACATTCTGAAACATATTTCACTGCCGAAACAAACACTTGGCATTTTCAGGAGAAGAGCATATGACACTAACTTGAAGCGAACCGCGGTACGTGCAGAAGGAAGGGAGACATACGAACGGCGACGTATAAAAGAATGTTATTGCTTCTGCTTTCCCTTGCTGTTAGAAGTAAAACCATGTTGTTTATTTTTATTTGTGTTTCTTGAGTTAACTCCAGTTTTAATAATGGACGAGTTTAAGAAGAAATCCATACTTTCCAGAATTTAAACGCTTTTCAGTTTGTCGAACACACTAATTCAAATCGTAATATATAACACCATAACGGCATTGTGAAAACTATACACACTATCAAGCAAAGAATGGCGTGTTTCGTTCTACAAAAACATCCTCAGATATTTTATAATATATTACGTCCTGAACTACAGTGGAGCTCAAAACCTCTTGACGTTTGAGGCTTATCAGCCTGCCCAGCACTGGCCAGTAGCGGCAACCGCGAATAGAGCTGCGTTGCTTCAGACGGGCAGGCTGTCTGGCCGCTTGTAAAACCAAAATCAAATATCATGAGCGCTCGAAGAAATGTTTCATTTTTGGGACTTCGAATACAATTCACACAGGCTGGGACATTTTTATTAATATGTAGAAACAAAACTCATATTTTTATGCTGAGTGGTTCGCATTTAATAGGTTGTTAAAGTTTATGCACAGGTTATTGCCATCTCGGAAATCGTCTAGCAACAAAGTTGGAAACGAACACAATTGAGATGGCTGAAATATTTTCTCGTGGTTTTTATTTCAACTCCAGGCAAATATTGCAAGGAAATATTTCATAGCTCCACGACTACTTCCTTTCATACATTAACACTAATTCATCGGGTATACCCACACAGCATAGGCACCCCGTTGTGTAAACCAGCGTAAGTTACACATACACACAAGATTGATGACCACGACGTCTCAGATCCCTAAATGAAGTAACAAGTACGTGATGTTACTCAAAATCTTCTAGGAATGAGAGAGGTGATATACCACAATGTTATGGGCTTAATATTCTATCATTATATTAATGTTATATACATTAGCACCAGTGTTTTAAAATAAAAGATTAATCCACTGAGAGCTAACTCATTACTCCGAAGGCATTATTATCGTGAGGAGGATATTTACACAGCTGCGAATGTATGTAATTTATTGTTTCTTCGAAAAACACGCCTTTGAAGAAAACCGCAGACAGCTGAACATTTCTTAAGTGACAAGACTTAACGGCTTAAGGGTGTTCGGTAAGTGTGTCAAGTGCAGCACGTGTATTCAGAGAAGCTGAAAAGGCAAAAGCACAGGGTGCCCAGAAATTGTTCGTCTCTTCTCTAATAATAATGTTGCTTGCTTTACGTCCCAGGAAATACTTTTACGGTTTTCGGAGACGCTGAGGTACAGGCATGTAGTCCCGCAGGAGTTCTTTTACGTGCCAATTAATCAACTGACACAAGGCTGACGTATTTGAGCACCTTCAAATACCATCGGACTGAGCCAGGATCGAACCTACCAAGTTGGTGTCAGAAGGCCAGAACCGTGTGAGCCACTCAGCCCGGCTCGTCTCATCTCAGGAGCACCGACACAGATAGGTCTTATGGGGACGATGGGATGGAAAAGGCCTAGGAGTGGGAAGGAAGCGGCCGTGGCCTTAATTAAGGAACAGCCCCAGCATTTGCCTGGTGTGAAAATGGGAAACCACGGAAAACCATCTTCAGGGCTGCCAACATTCGGGCTCGAACCCACTATCTCCCGGATGCAAGATCACAGCTGCGCGCCCCTAACCGCACGCCCAACTCGCCAAACCCTACTTTCAGACGAAAGCTTGTGAACGATGAAGTTAATATCATAAGTAGGGAAAACTGAATTCCTTGCGTAAAAACACGCAGAGAAATTGCAAGACAATTATTTTGCGAAAGAAATAGGTCGACTTGACATTTTGGAACTTACTATAATTAACTTAGAGACAACAGTGATAGTGATACTGATGATAGCGATCGTGAGGAGGAGGAAGACGACACACCTTTAGCCGTGCCCCGGAAATAGGAAATTATACAACAATCGGTATGTTGTTTAAATAGTTCGTAGTACCGTGTATTTTTTTCCTTATATACTTTTAATAATAGCCTTTTATAAATGCTTTGAAGTTGTTGCTAGTCATCACCTTTAGAAAAACGTCGTTGAGATATAAGAACATGTCTTCTGATAAAACTCTTTCTTCCCGTCCGCTAAGAATTTCGAGACGGCAATAACCTGTGCATAATCCTAGAAATTGATTACTGCGATTTTCTTCAACAAACTATAAATATTATTTCCACGTATTCATAAAAATGTCCCCATCCCTGTCAACTGTACTCGAACTCCCAGAAGAGAAACGTGTATCCGAGCGTTCGCGGTATTTGTTCTTAGTTTTACAAGCGGTGGAGACAGGCTGTCCGCACGACAACGCAGCTCTGCTCTGTAGCTCTGTAAAATAACGTCATGCTTGCACTCGCATGCGACTAGCGCCCGCAAAAAGTCAGGAAGTTTGAGCTCCGCACCTACTACTACCGTCGTAAAAGGAGCGCTTAGACGCACCGAGGACGACGTAATTCGCTGTGCCCTCCTATTTGGGCATAGGCACAGTGGGAAAACGTGAACCAATAGAGTCGTTTAGTGAGTTCGATACACTGAAAAGCTTTTAAGTTACATTACTGGAAAAGTGGCTTAGAACAGGGACTTTGACTAACTGTGAGACGAGTATTATTACGGCCTGTAAATGTAACTCCACTACAAAAGTTGAAGTAAGTAGTTGTATGTGTATGTTTAGTCCTCAGCCCGAAGGCTGGTTGGATCCTCAACAGCTCCGCCATCAGCTGTCATAAATGGCCTAGGCATCACTGAAGAGGCGTACTAGGGAAATGAGGAGTGAGGTAGTTTCCCATTGCTTTCCTCACCGAGCTAGAAGTAGCTATTACATATCAGTCTGCCAAGCCCACTGAAATGCATGCACCAACTGACCCTATGAGCAACATTTTCACACCATTCATAGCAAGGACTGGCTGCACAAGGAATGGCATTACTAGCATCACTCATACCTCAGTCACTTTCATCTTGTCAAAGCCAAGGATAAAGCTGAGACAGATCAATGAAAGTAACAATATTGCTCTAGCCCATACCAGAAGACATAGTGCACTGTAAACACAGTTATAAAATAAAATTTTTAAAAAACAGGAAATATGATAGTATTTGAAAATGGGATTTACTTGTCTTGTGATAAGAGTGAACAGAAACCACAGTGCGTTTTGTGTTAGAAAGTGCTATCGAACGAGTGCATGAAAGCTGCAAAACTCCGACGGCGTTTAGAACCAAAGCCTTATGATGTGAAAAATAAAACAGGGGAATTCTTTCAGCGACGCTTAGGGACACTAAATTATGGGAAAGCCAAAGTTTCGGCCATGGGTTCGATTAATAGCAATGCACTACAATCATCCTACCTCTTCAGTTTGCGCATAGTCAAAACAGGTTAACATCATGCTATCAGGGAAAATTTACTTCTTACAGCTATAAAAGATGTGGTAAAAACTATGTTTGGCAACAAGTTACTAAACGATATTGATCTGATTCCTCTTTCAAATAACACCGACGCTCGCAGAATTAACGATATGTACATGGCGATGAAACGCAGGACGATATTCTATTTTGTACAACTTTTCCAAACCGAACAACTGGAGAAGAAATACTTCACTCACTCGATAGTTATACAGAAGAGAGAAAGGGATCCAGTGGGAAAAAATGCGTGGGCTTATGTTCAGATGGATCCTGTGCCCTTCCAGCACGGGTATTGAACCTTGCTCGCCGTCAGCGTTGTGCCAGTGCTAGAAATAGGCCTACCTGTGCACGTAGGCCTAAAGGACCGCTCCCACCTAGTGGAACGGAATCGAATCGAACCGAACAGAACTTGTTTTTAACATGTGTTTAAATGGGAGATAGAGATGGCGATCGCCACGAGTCGAATCGAATCGAATGAAACAGGATTCTCTGCCAAGAATATTTTTCGACTAGCGGAGCGGAATCGAACAGAATTATCAAGATTCGTGCAACTTCGTAGACGGTCGGGTCGAGTCGAGATCTTTAGGACGACCATTTGACGGCAAGCCGGCAAATGTGTATCAGGTTCAGCTGGAGAGTCAGCTGTTTTTTGGATACGGTCGGAAATGTTCTGTTTTGTGATCGTTTATTTAACTTATTAATACTAGACACGGAAAAACGTATTAGTTTAGTTCAAAAATATAATTTCCTCTACTAAAAGACCCACGAGCATTACTGCAACAACGTAAAAAATAATGCCTGGGAGGATATAAGCAAGGCTATGGAAAACCAAACTTATTAGAATATTCAATTTTGTATACAATTTATTTCATAATTTTTGTTGACTTCATCACAAAATCATATTATGTCGGAGTCCACATACAGTATATCAGTACGATAATTGACATCACATCTCACGTAGGATGTCTTTTAAGTGTTTATTATATTTTCAGTGAACGATTTCGTAAGTGGCATTCCCAAGGTTTCAAACTGTCGTATGTGTGCTGTGCGGTTAGGGTTGCGTAGGTGTGAGTTTTCATTCGGGAGATAGTGAGTTCGAAACCCACTGTCGGCAGCCCTGAAGATGGTTTTCCGTGGTTTCCCCATTTTCATACCCGGCAAATACTGGGTCTGTACCTTAATTAAGGCCACGGTCCTAGCCCTTTCCTATCCCATTGTCGCCATAAGACCTAGAAAATTGCAAAAAAAAAGTAATAATAAAAAGGAATGTTGAGGCTACCTCGATTTATGATTTCATCCCACCACGGGACGCAATCTACTGCGTTAAAGTAGTTTTAAAAATGACCACGGCCTCCCATTGCATCTGATGTAGCATTTACTCCTGTAAAACTGAACTTTTCTGTTAAATTCTACTAACTGAAATAGTTGTTGAAATTGCAATACAGTACCTCTGAAGTAGGCCTACCGTCGAAACTCAGCTTCATCGCGCATTCAACATTCAAATAAGTTTGAGTACTCTTCTTTCGGCTCTCTTGTTAATTTCATGCACCCAGAAACTTCTCCTACCATAATTTTCTACCTCCTCACACCTTCTGTCAGACCGTCCATTGCAAGCCTGTAAAGTTTCCCGTAGAATCCCGTTCGATTCTGTTCCACTAGATGTGAGCGGTCGAGTGGAAATTTCGGCTGTTCGATTCGATTCCACTAGGTGGGAGCGAGCCTTTAGGCTCTTCTCCTCAGTCGGCTTGTACTTCCCCTTGTTGCTCAATCGGGCTGTGCGCGCCTACCGATGACAGGTTCCTCTTACCCATTTTGGTCAATGGTTGAAACATAATACAGCTACATACAGTGACAGTCAGAATGTTTCGGGCAGAATAATCTATACATGTAATACCCCCTGTTATTAAAGCAAGAAAAGGTAATAAGTTCGAAATTACTAAACTCTGAATTTGATGTACTTCGTAGGTACTATAATTATCCAAGTGCGATTTGGAGATGAGTTTACAATTATTATTATTATTATTATTATTATTATTATTATTATTATTATTATTATTATTATTATTATTATTTAATAATAATAATAATAATAATAATTAATAAATAATAATAATAATAATAATAATAATAATTAAATAATAATAATAATAATAATAATAATAATAATAATAATAATAATACCTTTTACTTATTTGAGGTACGAAAATTTGCTGGTCAATATTTTTCCGACAGGTGATGTTTAGCTACTCAAGGTATGCTTTGCACTTGTTATGCGCTCTGTGGGCAGATCCCAGTCAGTGCCTTCCTAATGCACAAATCAGACGCAATGATTCATGAGTGAAATGGGACGCAGAGGAAAGAACAGTACATTTGACCAAATGCAATTAGTAATATTTCATCATGAAAAAGCGAAAACATGTCGACAAATCGCAGATTTGCTGAACATGAAGAAAAATACTGTTAACGATATTATCTGCCGATACAAATTTCAAGACAATTGAAAATTTGCCACAGACAGGTCGCCCGATGATCTATACTAGGAGAGAAGAGAGGGCAGTAGTAAGAAAAGTGAAAATAAATCCACGTCTTACTACAACCACTATTGCTGCTGCAGCTGAAAGCGAGTTTCGAATGAAGATTAGTGCAAGTACAATCTGGAAGGTGTTATATAGAGGTGATTATCACGGGCGAACTGCAAGAAGGAAGCCCTATATCAACAAAATAAATGGACTCAAACGACAACGATTTGCTAAGGAGCATCTTAGAAAAAACATTAACTGGTGGAAGATTGTAATTTTCTGCGATGAATCGAAATCCAACGTTTCTGGCTCAGATGAACGCATCATAGTTTGGAGACAGCCCAATAGAGAGTTTGAAGAAAGAAGTATGAAGTCAAGGGTAAAATATGGAGGGGGACATGTTACGGTTAGGGGCTGTATGTCGGCTTAAGGAGTAAATGAGTGGCGTTTATAGATGGGAACATAGACCAGCACCAGTATCTTCAGATTTAAAAAAAAAAAAAAAAAAAAAAACCTGAAGAAAAGTGCAGACAATATGGGAATTGAGGACTGTGTTAAATTTGATCAGGACAACGACCCGAAACATACGGCCTATAATGTACGGCTATGGTTGGTGTACAACTGTCCTAAAGTTGTGAATCCTCCCCCACAAAGTCCTGACATTAACCCCCATAGCGTATTTATGGGATATACTGGAAAATAACATCCGGAAACTTCCCATAAATTCAAAAGCTGATGATAAGAGCCGACTGCACGACGAGTGGGAAAAATTGTCCCATTCCACCACAAGAAAACTCGTGGAGAGCATGCAGAGACGCCTGACTGAAGTGGTTAGCAGGAAGGGAAGAATCACGAAGCATTAAGATTCCTATATAGACTCCAATCTTCATATTTTTGTTGTACTTGCATTTTTGTCGGAATATTTATGAACAGGCAATTTTGTATTATTGTAATTGCAGTCATAAGTTTTTAGTTTTTTTGTGTGTGTGTGTGTGTATCGTGAAATGAAATGCATATTTATTTTTGGTATCTGTTTGTGTAACTATTCATTCTGAAGTAAGCAAAATTAAACAATGTGTATGTTTGTTATTAATCTTATTATGTTAAATATAAAGGAACTCTGCCTGTCCAAAAAATTATGACGGTCACTGTAGGCTGTGGCATAAGGAACGACACAGTTATGAGAGTGTGTGTGTTTGGATCTCAGTACATCTGTTTCAACGCAGTTCCTTGAAGATAGGGTACTTTCAACGAAGTCTATTTCATTTTGTTTTAAGTTTATAAAAACATGACCTGCCGGGCTGAGTGGCTCAGGCGGTTGAGGCGCTAGCCTTCCAACTCCAACTTGGCGGGTTCGATCCTGGCTCAGTCCGGTGGTATTTGAAGGTGCTCAAATACGTCAGCCTCGTGTCGGTAGATTTACTGGCACGTAAAAGAACTCCTGCGCGACAAAATTCTGGCACCTCGGCGTCTCCGAAAACCGTAAAAGAGTACTTAGTGGGACGTAAAGCAAATATTATTATTATTATTATTATTATTATTATTATTATTATTATTATTATTATTATTATTAAAAACATGACAATCTGCTACAGAAGCGATATAGTAGCGGCATTTTATTTGGCATTATTCTGCTTCATAAGATTGTTCATAGGAGAGTTGAGCATGTTAAACCCCTAACATAATACACTAAATGACTTATTTTGAACTTCATTGGTTGTGGTAACCTTACAAGTAATTCTTTATTTTCCTGGTACATGGCGATTACAAAGCACGTTGTTCCGCACATTTTATGCAAACGCCGTGTTGAACGTATTTAATTATGTATGTCTTTACATGAAACAATAAACACATGTATTGTACCATAAGGTATGATCGTGCAAAATACAACCCTCGCTCTGACTATGTGTATGTATCACCTATCTCCGGAGACATAGGTGATGTGAGGCGTACCGATGCCGGTGGGCTCCTGGCGCTCCTCTGTCCGTCGTGAACATCTTGTACTTCATTTAAAAATTATTAAAATTTGATTTATTTAATGAATTTGATGCATATAATCATTTAATGTGTGTGTTTTTTTTTGCCTTGCATGTGATGTGACAGGGGTCGTCGTTTGCGTGCTATTATATGCCTGACACAGTGAATTGGTGTGTACGGTATGGCAGTACAGTATAGTCGCCTATCCAGAAACTGCCTACGCCCCTTGTTGCTTGGTGGTCGCAACGGCATACACCGTAAAGTTTGCGCGGCTTATTTAATGTTAAGGCTAAATAAGTGATAGCGGATGTCCTGATAACGTCCTGGGTTAGCACTCGTAACAGCTGTTTGTCGTGCAGACACAAGTGTCATTCAGCTCATGACCTTCACGTGCCTGCCTTACAGGTAGATATGGTGGGATTGTTTCTAGGGTCAAGGAAGTAGGTCCGGATAAGAATTGTGTATGAACATTGTTTCATGCATCGGGAAGCATTAGACTCCAAAGGAATGCAACCAGCATGCAAAACTGTGCTAGATAACGCTGTAAAGCTAGTTAATTTAAATAAGGATCGACAGTTAAATGATGATGATGATGATGATGATGATGATGATGATGATGATGATGATTGTTGTTTTAAGGGGCCTAACATCGAAGGTCATCGGCCTCTGTCGATCGACAGTTAAAAAAACAGGTTATTTTTCGTATTATGTGATGAAACAGCCAGTGAATATACACACCTTTTGCTTCATTCTGAAATTCCCAAGGTTATTTCAATTAGCGCACGAAGTTTTATTGTTTGTTAGTGAACATAATTCTGATTTCGCATTACTCATTGTTGACAAAGCGTGATTATTAGCATTATCCTATCTTTTAGACATTCTTCTAAATTAAATGAACTACATCTGTGCCTTCAGAGAAAATCTTTCACTGTTCTTGATGTTTACGACAAGAAAAAAAGGCATTCGAGAAAAACCTGGTGTTATGGTTTAGTTACATAAAAACAAGCAATTTGCAACATTGGAATAAATTTTAGTGAAAAATGAACATTTTGGTCGATTTTAAGTTTCTTGAAACGGCCTGTAGCCACCTGAAAACTGCGAAAAAAACATTTGAATCTCATCTTTCAGTGGACTTCCAATGCAATTATGTGATCTTAGTCGTCTCAATAACGGATCACTCCTTCAGTGCGGAGTGAATTTCCATGATTACGCTAAAGATGCGCTGAAAATCGCGTGGCAGTTTTACAACCTATCTTTGCGAAAAGGAATTTCTTCGCTCGTTCACGTGAAACAAAATACAGAGACCGACTTAACGTATGTGCCGAGCCTCGATTAAAATTGAATATATTGAGCCAGATGCCCAGGAACACTGCAAGAGGCTAAAAACTCAACCATCTCATTAAAAGTAATTAATAATCCAATGATTTTATTAATTTGGTAAATACATATCAAAAGTCTGCTCAAATACTTTAATAGTTTACTTCAAATTCAATAACTGCTTCCCGTTGGAATTCAAACCACGCTATTAGATTCATTACATTTGTGATGTTTGGGACATCACTGCATGTATTCAATTATTGAACTATATAATTAATTGATAAGATGTATATATTTAATCACTGATAGGTCATTTTTAAATTTATATATATATATATATAGGGTTTTAATCATCCATTTCACATCATCATTTCATTTCTTTGTATCGCGGCTATAACGTATTCTGAACGAACCACATACTGGGTAAAGTATTTCAACACCATTCATATTAATAGCTTGCAGTAAATTTTCCAATAACCGTTGTGAGGTGACCAGAGTCAGCAGGCTAATTTCAGCCCATTTCCAGGAAATGTAAGTCATCAAAGTTACGAGAGACCTTACCCTCTCCACCTTCTGAAGAGACAGTTGAAACATTATGAACGCCGACTTTTCGAAGTTCGCTACCTGACGCTTTGATTTCACGGGAAAGGGAATGTGAACGGACCCAATGAAGCAACGTGATGGATTCACAGCAATACATAGGAGAAGGGATGAGACCTCGAATCTTACTGGACCATGTGATATGGCTGATGGAGGGAGACTTTTGAACCCATATACTTCGAAGACAAGAGCTGGAAAGGGCATTCTTATTCTTGCTCTTAGACACAGAGACGCTCTTGGAAGACGCTCTTACTACGATTCTACGACTGCACATCGGAGAAGATTTTAACTTAGTTCACTTCGCATCTGAGTAGTACCGTAGGATACTACTCAAAAATTACTCTCATTGGGATCTGTTATCTCAATGACGAGAGGTAAAGTCATCGGGAGACCTGTTTTGACTAGTATAGGGGAGGAGAGCTTTTATTATGAATTTAGTTAAGCTACTGTTCCGTAATACGGAAGAATACAAGTGTATTCTCTCCATGAACATAACCCACGGTGGTTTTGCATTTAAAATTAGGACTCATTACGACTTTATGTAAGGAGTACAGTAGGAAGTGTTAAGGCAGGAAAGTCATATTACAGCTAGTGTATTATGCACGAAGCAGAAGTAGGACTGGAATCCAACAGATGGCGCAGCCCGTACGAGAGATCCATCCATCATCAGCTTCAAGATAACAGAGTCTACAAATGGTGAGCTAATGGCATAAGTTACTGCAAGTCTTCGCGCAACAGTTCATTTTCTTAGAGTTAATTTCATTCAATTTTTCTTTTGCTTCCGTAAGTTCAGATTTCGTTAATACGACGTTTTTCATCCTAATAAATAGCTGTGTTAATTTGTATTTTCTGAAATTATTATTAATGATCCTTAAATTCCAAGTTAGTGTACTTAATGATTTGTGTTCCGTCACCCCAGCCCTGGGAGGTTTTTGAGTCTCATTACGTATTATTATCAATTATCAACTTTCGTTTTCAAGCCATAAGCTTGAAGACTTGCGCCCATGAGGTATTGTTTATGGAGAAACAATGAGATATCATTTATTTATATTAATATTAAAGTGACCCGCCACGTTATAATTTTGTCACACATCTGTGGGCCGCGTGGGTACGTCACACATTTATAATGGTACAACATATCCACAATTTTACGGATAAAAACATACCAAAAAAAAGCCCCTATAAATTATTGGTCCGTAGAAACATTCCAAAAAGTAGTCTAAAAAAGTACCGAGCTCGACAGCTGCAGTCACTTAAGTGCGGCCAGTATCTAGTATTCGGGAGATAGTAGGTTCGAACCCCACTGTCGGCAGCCCTGAAAATGGTTTTCCGTGGTTTCCCATTTTCACACCAGGCAAATGCTGGGCTGTACCTTAATTAAGGCCACGGCCGCTTCCTTTCCACTCCTAGCCCATTCCTGTCCCATCGTCGCTATAAGACCTATCTGTGTCGGTGCGACGTAAAGCAACTAGCAAAAAAAAATGTCTGAAAAGTAGTCGTCTACTTGCTGTTTTGCGAATGAAACCTAGACAGTGGAAAGTCGAAAATAAACATAAAACAAATGTTGGTGGATGGCGCATGGTTCAAGTACATCATTATTATACAAAATCAAAACCAAAAAACATATTCGAAGCGATAACAAGGATAGTAAAACGTAAACGCTCCGTTATTAACTAGTTCATACATTTCATATATTTCAGACATTTTACTTGTATTCGAGTATAAAGGTTGATAAACGCTGACGTATGGGATGCAAATTCACGCACACACAGATAAGATGCTTGCATAATGAGAAGCTTAACAACTTGATAAGCAATACGCGAGAGACGGAAAGTATTCGCCAGCTCATGAGCCCTAAATCCTAATACCTTATCACGACCTTAAATACTGAAATTCACCCTACAAGGCTGGCGGCCTCAATTTTCTTGAACGCGCCCCAAAACTCAAGCAATATTCTCATATTTTCATTAAAGGTCATAAGTTCTAGTTTGGGAAGATAAATGTTTCTGTTAGGTGGCTGTAGTATGAAACAATTCGTTTGATCTTTAAGTACAGGTTATATTTCCAGTTAGAAGATACAGTCAGTCCAAATAGTATTCGTCTACTTGCTGTTTTGCGAATGAACCCTGTCTAATGGACAGTGGAAAGCCGAAAATAAACACACAAAAAAACAAAATGTTAGATGGCGCATAGGTCCAGTACATCATTATTATACAAAATCAAAACTATAAAACATATTCAAAGCTATAACAAGGATTGCAAAACGTAAACGCTTCGTTATTAGCTAGTTCATACAGTATTCGTCACCGGACGAGTTGGCCGTGCGGTTAGGGGCGCGCAGCTGTGAGCTCGCATCCGGGAGATAGTGGGCTCGAATCCCCTGAAGAACGTTTTCGGTGTTTTTCCATTTTCACACCGGTGCGACGTAAAGCAAATAGCAAAAAAAAAATATGTATTCGTTTACGCTCGGAATGGCAGTTTAAAACGCGAGATCGGGGGTGAAACATTACTCGTGATTCACCCTTCCGCACCTCACTCAAACATGTTCTTGTTGTGAACGGCTCTGGAGACGTGTAGGTTGTACACTCGAAATCTTCAGTATCTCGTTTCCAAAAATATTAATTTAAGGCAAGAAATCAGTACAGCCCTCAGAACCACCCAAAACTTGCTTACACACTCTCTCTCATTGGTCACAACCATTAGACGCGTTAACAAATGCACACATCTGAAGAGTGAAGGAGTGTGGAGAAAACGAAGTACGAGGATATCTAGCATGAACGAAACACAAGCGGAGGGGAAGGTGCTTCCCCGCCTGCCCACACGTCCCACTGGCTCGACAATGAAGCGAGAGGGGAATGAAGGGAGGAACCACACGCCTTCTTCAATGCAACAGACGTTATGTCAATGTCAACTCATTGAGGGTCAAATTCTCCAGTTTCTTTGTAGTACTGGGGACGAAGCGGAGCAGTTGTTGTGACGTCATCACCCGGTAGTACCGATTGAACTACCGAGTGAATGCCCTGACGCGGGACGTTTAAACAGGTTATAGGTATGGCACTGCAAAGGTATTGCATCCCCCTATTAATACCCTTCTCTCACAACGTAACAACTGTAAATATCTGCATATATATTCACTATAATTGTTATATACGTAACTGCTAGGGAGTAGGAGGTAGTATGTGGAATAAATGTTAGTAACTCGTATAGTTAACTCATTCGAATAGTGAAAAAAAAGTATGGCGCATACCTACCGAAAGGGTTTGTATACAAGGGGATTGGAAGTTAGCAGAAAAATAATGTATTAACAATTATTTCGTAAGTTCATGTGATACGGTACATTGTTAATGAGAAGAATAACCTGAATATAAAGAATCTTATCAGAATATAATGAAAAAAACTGACATAATTTAATCTACAGGATGACAAAAGTAATTACGTAAATGAACGTTGACTGGAATGTCCTTCTTTGCAAATATGATTACAAAACATATCTGACAACATACTACTAAACGTCCCAATGCCAAACAGCTATCAGTAGAATGCTTCTATAAATACAGTTATTATATTATATTATATTATATTATATTATATTTGATGTGCCACAACCCGTCGCGTATGTGCGGCCACAAAATTTGCATTTTGCGTGTTTCCTATTATCAGTGATGTCAAAAAACTGCCAGGCATCGACGGTTTTCGTGGCATTTGTGGAACAACGTTCTGTAAAAATTTCTTTAAATTCCTTTAAATGTTCTAAAAATATAACTACTATCTACGAATATGTTTAAATATAACACTAACACCACAAATATAATCTAACAGACTTTACATTATCTACAAAACATAACAAGCGTAGGAAATATATATGTACATTCGAAACACACAGATTGAATACAGGTACTTTCGTACGTGTGTTGTGCGCTACACTGTGCTCAGGTCCTCCGCGAGTACTCGCAGTTGTAAGCGGAGGGGATCGGTGGTGCGTTCTACCGCTACAACCGGATTACTCATCGGTATTACTCGCTCCGTCCCCGCCTCTATTTCTTTGTAAGTAATGTGTGCGAGGTCTGGCTGAAACGTTAGTGGTCTCGACTATTACTTCATTATGAAATGGCGTCCCGCTCAACCACTGTAAGGAAGAATGACTTATTTTCGTCAATATAGGCCGTGTTAAAATACTACTACTACTACTACTACTAATAATAATAATAATAATAATAATAATAATAATAATAATTGTTATCCTCAAAAACCAAAAAGTGAAAATGACCTGGCATTAAATAATTATAATTATCAGAGACGCAACGGCGTTTGGAAAACCGTTCCTATGAAGTTATTGTCTGCACTATTCCGACAATTAAATTACATATATTGGGGTGGAATTACATCGTGCACACTTCATCGCAATTAAATTACGGTTAATTGTTTTCCTTGATTAGGAAACGCTAGTATAGCCAGGGTGTTTATCCATAGATACAGCTTAATCAGTTCCCGAGAAAATGACGTTGGGAGTGGCCTCTGTGTGTGCAACGTGGCAAGCAATAACTCCTGGAAGACGAACACATGTGACGTAGCCTTGGTTACTTCTCCTTCAATCTCAGTGTTGGCCAAAATATTCGCCCAACCGTTACCTGTTTCCTTTTCTGCCCGGAATTCTTGTGATCGCGATTGTATAACGGGTCGGAAAGGTAAAGAGATGTGCGTAACGCAGAGGAAAACTCATCCTGCGGTTGCATATTCAGTGCAAATCGTCCTATGCAATTGAAACGCTAGTGGGCAGACCACGATCAACGGTTTCGTCGGTCATGGATACCTTCTGCACAACAAAAACATTCCAAAACAAGCCGCGGAGTGGTTCTTCTCGGGATCTGACCGATCAAGGCGAAAGATTTATTACGCGAGAAATATGTGTTAACACATTAAGGAATACCCGCAAACAAAATGGGTAAAATGGCCGGGTAGCTCGTAAGAAATGTTGGGTGAGCGAAACGAACCGCAAGAAACGGCTTGCGCTCGCCAAAGAACATATATTTAAGGACGAAGACTTCTCGAAGAAGCCATATTTTCGTACGAAAGCAAATACAACATATTTGGGTCAGATGGCAGGCGAATGGTTTGGCAGAAGAAAAATATGGAGATGCAGCCGCAGAACCTTGTCCCCACAGTGAAACACGGTGGGGGTTCCCTCATGGTGTAGGGGTGCATAAGTGCAGCAGGTGTAGGACAATTACATGTCATAGAACAATGGATCGGAAGATGTACATAAATATTTTAAAGGAAAATTTGAAAACTACTGTCGAAAAATTGGGTCTGCAAGGCACGTATATCTTCCAACAGGACAACGATCCGAAGCACACAGCTCCAAATACTAAGGAATGGTTATTATTTAATACCCCAAAACAACTCAAAACACGCCCCCCACCCCACCCAGAGCCCCAATATGAATCCCATAGAACACCTGTAAAAAGTGCTGGAAGATAACATCAGAAAACGGCGAATTTCTAACAAGAACGACTTGACGCAAGCTCTGCAAGACGAATGGGACAAAATTACATCTTCCACCACGGCCAACTTCGTTCGCTCCATGCCGCGAAGATTGCAAGCAGTCATTGCGTCAAAGGGAAACCCTGAGAAGTATTAATTTCTGTATTTTGTACAGTACGGACGAACAATTTATGATCTGGCGAGGAAGGGCATTTTTACGTTTTGTAATATTTGTTATCGCTTAGAATGTATTTTTGTTTTTGTTTTGTAATGACAAATAGACCATTGTGCTAATCAAGTGGATCGTTTGTTTGCTTATTTTTGTCTTCCCTTGCATTACAGACACGTTTCTGTCGCAAGAATGCGAATAGAAGAATACTTTTTCGACACACTATTTTCAAATTGTTTACCGATGATAATGTACACATTACCTCAAAGCCTCCTTATAGTCTTTTTGACAGATTTTTCTTTGGACAAAACCCATGGCGATGTAGCCCTGAGTGCCCTTAAAGGGGCCCATAGACGTGCAATATTATTGTGCAATATCGGGGTTTGTGCAATATAATTGATAGTGTGTACTTCGTATTGAAGGGTTGTGCAATATATTGTACAAATCAAATAAGTTTGAAATATATTGCACAAACCACAAAATACTGTGCCGTGTGTTGGCAATATTGTGCAATATCCCGTCCTCCGGCCAGTTGTTATCAACAGGTGGGGGAGAACGTATCGCGATGGCAGACAAACAGGAAGAAAAATAGTTTCTTTTGGAGTTTGTCGAAGTGTACCATGACCTTCCGGCTCTATGGGACGTTAAGAGCAAAGATTACAGTAATCGCGTTAAAAAGAAGTGAACAGTACGAGGTGCTTATTGATAAATATCGCGAAAAATACCCGAACGCCGATAAACAAGAAGTTATTAAAAAATCAATTATCTGCGTAATAGTATTCTTTTTCTCGATCTGAGGCGTAACCAAAGCGATAAGTTCATCAAACAATTCACCATTCATGCGCAGAAAGTTTCAAAAATCATTCGGCTCGCATTTTCTCACTTCAGTGAGTAAATTTTCAAGAGTGTAGCTTTCTCTGTCCAGAAACCACTGTTTGGCCCATGTCCTCCTTTTCCGTTTCTGCTTCTTTTTTGGCACTTACGCCCATGGCGAGCAAAACGCAGCAAAGATCAGTGTCACTCAACATGTTCACCAAACAAAATAACGGCATGGACTGACTATATATTGCAACGCATATTGTACGTCTGTGACCGCTTTGCACAATATATTGTACAACCCTTCAATATTACGTACACACTATCAGTTATATTGCACAAACCCCGATATTGCGCAATAACATTGCACGTCTACGGGCAGCTAACAATATATTGCACAATCCATTTTGCGCAATAATATTGCACGTCTATGGGCCCCTTAAGGCTTGGTTTCTCAGAACCGACGCATGCGAGGTGCGAGGCCCGCCTCGCACAAATCCAGACTACATGAGCTTATGCAAGTGGTTTCTCAAGCTGCGCGGTGCGCAGTGTGCGCAACCTCGCAGTGAGACCTCGCAGCGTCACCACGCACTGATTCGTCCGGCCAGATTTGTGCGAGGCGACATTGTTTCTGTTCTTGTTTTTACTGTTTTAAGCAACACGATGAGCTTTAGGGACGAAGTGGACGAGGAACTGATTGAAGAAGTTCGAATGCACCCAGTGTTGTATAACTTACAACACAAGAGCTACAAAAACAACGTTGTGAAAGACAACTTATGGAAAATGATATCACTGAAGTTGGATAGAACAGCTAATAAATGTTGCTAGTTTTATGTATTATACGATGGTCTTGAGAAGGAAAGAGTTCGTAAAAATAGAAACTCCAAAAATGGAGGTACCAGACGATTAATGTTAATTTACTGTCATTTGGAACCTCCGTTCTTGGGATTCTTTGTTTTTTCATTGATGTGGTAGCTGCATCTGTGGATTGGTGGTAGAGTGTCTATTATTATTATTATTATTATTATTATTATTATTATTATTATTATTGATGTTACTTAGCCTATAACAAATATAATGAGTTCAGTTTCAAAGGATTAAATAATTAACAGATTTAGAAATGATATATCAACCAATAAATCCATTACTTTAATATCAAATATGCCAATATATATAATTTACAAAATTTGAGTTCAGTATTGTTCATATAATAAAATCACGTGTTTTATTTTAATAACGGTGTTCATTCCGTTATTATGATAATTGGGTCACAGAAAAAGTAAACTATAGGTAAACAAATACATGTTTGTCCGTTAGAAAAAACTTTCACTCGACCCTGTTAGCATATTCTCTTTGTTATACCGATTCTCCCTCCCTGCTACAAAAATATTTCTTGAAGCTGTCTCTTATCATGAAAGCATCATGTGTAGAATTACCTCCGTTGTCAGCTGCCAGAGGAATCAGGTTTTCTTCTGTTAATTCCAAATTGCCAATAAAGTGTTCATTTGGGCACGGAATTCGCTCATTCCGGAGAAGGTTGTGGACGATACAGCCTGACATCACAAGATCATCAACAGTTTCCATTGATACTGCTATAGGGGTGAAGAAAACCCTCCAGTACTGAAACATAATCCGCTTCCTCTTCCAACTGTAGCGCACAGGCTGCGAGATCCAATGAACAAGACATGTGCTCGGCAACTGATCCGCTTCGCAGCCTGGGAAACCACGAGCCTCGCAGCGTCATTGGAACGAAAGTACGCAACGTCGGCCTCGCACCTCGCATGCGTCAGTTCTGAGAAACCAAGCCTTTAGCCTACCAAGCGACCACTGCTCAGGCTGAAGATCATGCGATTACGAGGTGACGCGTGGTCAGCCCGACGAATCCTCTTGACCGTTATACTTAAGTGTTCTAGACGGGGAATTTTTAAATTCTCCTGTTACCCTTTATACGATATAAGCATAAGAATGTCTATATTGAGTTTGAGGAGACAGATCGTCTTGTCCTCCAACATTTTGTATAATTACTTCACGTCCAGTTAAGCTGCAGAAATTTATTTAGCTATTTGTTTCTTCGCTGATGGCCCTTATACACAATAGGCTCAGTTGCGTTCTGTCTCTCATTTCTCGTTTATTTCGTCCTGTCTCATTCTTTTTTTCTTCAAGTTGCTTTACGTCAAACCGACACAAATAGGTCTGTCTCATGGTGACGGTGTGATAGGAAAGGACTAAGAGTGGGAAGGAAGAGGCCGTGGCCTTAATTAAGGCACAACCCCAGCAATTGCCTTGTGTGAAAATGGTGAAGCACGGAAAACCATCTCAGCGCTGTCGACACTGGAATTGAAAACCAGTATCTCTCGATTGCAAGGTCACAGCTGCGCGGCCCTAACCGCACGGTCAACTCCTCCGGTCCTACTCTTGTTATGGCGTCATTACGTATATAAATATTTTATTATAGAATGGAAATTAAATCAGCAATATCTCAACGAACAATGTTATTTGAGCATGGAATCAAAACAACAACCTGTCAATCAGAGCTATCGTACCTTCAGTGATGGAACACTCCACCTTCACAAATACCCACCGGCTGGCTTTCTAGCGTAGTGGGTTCTTATGGGCTTGTCTCAATATTTCAGTATTCCTGCTGCAATCAGTGTGGCACTGAAAAGTTTTAAATACGAGGAGCCCATGTTGGTAGGTTTACTGCCTCATAAAATAGACCCGTTTCTAGGCAAAATTCCAGCAAATTGGTGGCTCTTAAAACTGATAGTAACTGAAGTACACTATACATTTAGTATACACAAATGCTTACAAAGCTACATTTTTCCCTATACTATAATACGAACTAGCTTTGTCTTCTTTTCATTTACATTATCTCACTGAATTACTTGTACATATCATGGGAGGAAGCAAGCCAGTTAACACATGTAATGAAACCTCATCTACAGGGAAGAATACAGGGTGATTTCTTCCATCGTGTACAAACTCTAGGCATTGATCGCGGAGAGGATACGGAAGAGAAATGGTCTAATGAACGTATGTCCGGAAACGCATGGTGTCCATGCTGGCGACCATGTATTCAATCATACTTTGTTACAGAGACTGCAGGCCAATACGCGCTGTACCATGCCGCCACAGTTACAGTATGCGTGGTTTCCTCCTAGAGGGTGGTTTCGTTCCTCATACGTCATGCCCTAGCGCCCTCTTCTGCCATAGTCATCGGTACCGTTGTACACAAGTCACTTCTCGTGCTGACTTACCGGGTAGGGATGTGTTACAGCGTTGTACACAATTGTTCCGTATTCGACTCGAGAGCTTGCCGACATGGTGTTTACTTACGGCAAGGCAAATGGCAACGGGCAGCGGGCAGCACGGTTGTATCGGGAGGCATATCCCCTCCAACAACCACCACAGCATTCAATGTTTGCAACAGTGTTTCGCCGTTTGTCTGATACAGGGTCTTAAAGAAGCAGGAAATCATGAAGGAGGTACCCACCCTGTTCGGACACCAGAAGTGGAGGAAAATATGGAAGGCGACCGACGTATCAGTACCAGGCAGTTGGCTGCCATTACACGGTAAGTCAGGCGAACGTGTTCAACATTCTCCATGACAATTGCTACTACCCGTATCACTTACAGCACGTGCAGGGCGTACTAGCGACAAACTTTCCACATCGGGAGCGGCTTTGTCACTGGTTTATTTACCAGGTAACTACGATTACGGGATTTGTGGCATCCATCCTATTCACAGATGTGGCCACCTTTACGCGGAGTGGTATCTTCAACTTTCATAACAGTCATCTGTGGGATTGTATCCAGAACCCCTATCGTTTGTTGCCAGCGAATTATCACCAGCGCTTCAGCCGGATAATTGGCGACCGTGTTTTGGGACCAGTCTTCCTTCCACGTCGCCTAACAGGCCGGAACTGTCGGCGTTTCTTGCGGGTGACTTTGCCTTTCCTGCTCTCGCGCTGGAAAACCATTGATGATTCGCAGGGTTATGTGGCTGCTACATGATGGTGCTCCAGCCCACTTCGCCGTGAACATCCAGACGCATCTCAACAATGTCTTCTCTGGTCGATGGATCGAACAAGGAGGACCAGTTGCATGGCCTGCTCGTTCATCAGATCTCAAGCCGTGCGATTTCTGGTTATGGGGCCGTCTCAAAAGTATCGTGAATGCAGAGCCCATTCCAGATGAGGAGACAATGGAGCAGCGTATTCATGCTGCCTTTGACACTCATCGGATGCAGCCTGGCCGATGTGAACGTGTGAGATAGAACAAGTTACGGCGCGTACACGCATGAGTGGAAGCACATGGAAACCATTTTCAACACATACTGTAACTGTGGCTGCAAGGCACAACGCGTATCAGACCGCAGTCCCTGTAAATACGGATGGTTCAATAAATGGTCCCTAACAAACAAACCATGCATTTCCGGACATACATTCATTACACCTTTACTGTTCCGCATCCTCTCTTCGATGAATCCCTAGAATTCGTACACGGTGGAATAAATCACCCTGTAGATTGTAATGCTAATAGGAGGAAACATATGAACGTATACTTCACTCCCTTGTGTTCAAACGCATGCTTGCCTAAGGTCGTTACATCCCTAAACAGCTGTTCGGTACCGAAACCCCACGTAGAAGACTATGCTCAGTACTTTATAAATTCTAAATTGACGTTTTAGCGTTGCCTAGCAGTTGTGTGTGAAAACACGGGCGTCCAACCTATTCAAAATTTCCATTCAATCGATTTATATACATAGAGCGCGATCGAAAGCTAGCTGCCAACTCTCTCGTTTAAATTCATCACGTAGTTAGGCCATCCCTCTCAGCGGGTACGTTTCGCAATCTTTTGCATTTTCTTCAAATATTTGTATTTTTCATGTAGTTCTTTGTGGTCTTTGTCACTTCTGGCATGATATGACGAAGGGTGACCTGCTGCAGTTCGTGATGGAAAATAAACCACAATTGCCGGTATATTTTGTGGACAAATTTACAAGCTGTTATGGAAACAAATTAGACTCCACTGCCACTTTCATGAAATTTGTATCTACGCACAGATTATACTGTCATGTCCATACAAAAACAGAAAGACTACAGATAGGAAGTTCATATTCGCAGGACATGTTCATTAGTATGTTCTGCAGAAACGATTAGCATTTCAGTAACCTAGGTTCCGCATGTGTCCTGTTGCCTAGTAGGCACTGAATCTTCCATGGGTACTGATAACATGTTCCATGCGTGATGGCATCGACGCGTTAACGGCGCGGATGGCGTCCTGGGGTGTAGCCACCCATGCTGCATTCAACTGGTTCAACAGTTCATCTTTGGTGGTTGGCGTTGAATCACAAGGCCGCACCCGTCGTTTCACCATATCCCACACATTTTCTATTGGCGACAAGTCTGGTGATCAGGCGGGCCACATCTTGCGACAACAAGAAGGCACACGTTCGTGCAGCAACATGTGGTCGCGCATTCTCCTGCTGAAATATAGTGTCTGGGGTGTCGTGCAGAAAGGGTATGGCTACGGGTCGCAGGATGCCATTCACGTAGGTCAAACTGGACACAATGCCCTGGACACTCCCCAACTGTGACTTGTGGTTGTACCCAATAGCACCCCGCACCATGAGGCCTAGAGTTGGCGAAGTATGTCTTGTGCGAATGCAGCCAATCAATCAATACTGATCTGCATTTAGGGCAGTCGCCCAGGTGGCAGATTCCCTATCTGTTGCTTTCCTAGCCTTCTCCGAAATGATTTCAAAGAAATTGGAAATTTATTGAACATCTCCCTTGGTAAGTTATTCCAATCCCTAACTCCCCTTCCTATAAATGAATATTTGCCCCAGTTTGTCCTCTTGAATTCCAACTTTATCTTCATATTGTGATCTTTCCTACTTTTATAGACGCCATTCAAACCTATTCGTCTACTAATGTCATTCCACGCCATCTCTCCGCTGACAGCTCGGAACATACCACTTAGTCGAGCAGCTCTTCTTCTTTCTCTCAATTCTTCCCAACCCAAACATTGCAACATTTTTGTAACGGTACTCTTTTGTCGGAAATCACCCAGAACAAATCGAGCTGCTTTTCTTTGGATTTTTTCCAGTTCTTGAATCAGGTAATCCTGGTGAGGGTCCCATACACTGGAACCATACTCTAGTTGGGGTCTTACCAGAGACTTATATGCCCTCTCCTTTACATCCTTACTACAACCCCTAAACACCCTCATAACCATGTGCAAAGATCGGTACCCTTTATTTACAATCCCATTTATGTGATTACCCCAATGAAGATCTTTCCTTATATTAACACCTAGATACTTACAATGATCCCCAAAAGGAACTTTCACCCCATCAACGCAGTAATTAAAACTGAGAGGACTTTTTCTATTTGTGAAACTCACAACCTGACTTTTAACCCCGTTTATCAACATACCATTGCCTGCTGTCCATCTCACAACATTTTCGAGGTCACGTTGCAGTTGCTCACAATCTTGTAACTTATTTATCACTCTATAGAGAATAACATCATCCGCAAAAAGCCTTACCTCCGATTCCACTCCTTTACTCATATCATTTATATATATAAGAAAACATAAATGTCCGATAATACTGCCTTGAGGAATTCCCCTCTTAATTATTACAGGGTCAGATAAAGCTTCACCTACTCTAACTCTCTGAGATCTATTTTCTAGAAATATAGCAACCCATTCAGTCACTCTTTTGTCTAGTCCAATTGCACTCATTTTTGCCAGTAGTCTCCCATGATCCACCCTATCAAATGCTTTGGACAGGTCAATCGCGATACAGTCCATTTGACCTCCAGAATCCAAAATATCTGCTATATCTTGCTGGAATCCTACAAGTTGAGCTTCAGTGGAATAACCTTTCCTAAAACCGAATTGCCTTCTATCGAACCAGTTATTAATTTCACAAACATGTCTAATATAATCAGAAAGAATGCCTTCCCAAAGCTTACATACAATGCATGTCAAACTTACTGGCCTGTAATTTTCAGCTTTGTGTCTATCACCCTTTCCTTTATACACAGGGGTAACTATAGCAACTCTCCATTCATCTGGTATAGCTCCTCCGACCAAACAATAATCAAATAAGTACTTCAGATATGGTACTATATCCCAACCCATTGTCTTTAGTATATCCCCAGAAATCTGATCAATTCCAGTCGCTTTTCTAGTTTTCAACTTTTGTATCTTATTGTAAATATCATTGTTATCATATGTAAATTTTATTACTTCTTTGGCCTTAGTCTCCTCCTCTATCTCGACATTATCCTTGTAACCAACAATATTTACATACTGCTGACTGAATACTTCTGCCTTTTGAAGATCCTCACATACACACTCCCCTTGTGCATTAATTATTCCTGGAATGTCCTTCTTGGAACCTGTTTCTGCCTTAAAATACCTATACATACCCTTCCATTTTTCACTAAAATTCGTATGACTGCCAATTATGCTTGCCATCATGTTATCCTTAGCTGCCTTCTTTGCTAGATTCAATTTTCTAGTAAGTTCCTTCAATTTCTCCTTACTTCCACAGCCATTTCTAACTCTATTTCTTTCCAGTCTGCACCTCCTTCTTAGTCTCTTTATTTCTCTATTATAATAAGGTGGGTCTTTACCATTCCTTACCACCCTTAAAGGTACAAACCTGTTTTCGCATTCCTCAACAATTTCTTTAAACCCATCCCAGAGTCTGTTTACATTTTTATTTACCGTTTTCCACCGATCATAGTTACTTTTTAGAAACTGCCTCATACCTGCTTTATCAGCCATATGGTACTGCCTAACAGTCCTACTTTTAAGACCTTCCTTTCTATCACATTTATTTTTAACTACCACAAAAACAGCTTCATGATCACTAATACCATCTATTACTTCAGTTTCCCTATAGAGCTCATCTGGTTTTATCAGCACCACATCCAAAATATTTTTCCCTCTGGTTGGTTCCATCACTTTCTGAATCAGCTGTCCTTCCCATATTAACTTATTTGCCATTTGTTGGTCATGCTTCCTGTCGTTCGCATTTCCTTCCCAATTCACATCTGGCAAATTCAGATCTCCCGCTACAATCACATTTCTTTCCATGTCGTTTCCCACATATCTGACTATCCTATCAAATAATTCCGAATCCGCATCAGTGCTACCCTTTCCCGATCTGTACACTCCAAATACAGTATATCAAGTTGCCTATTATCTTTAGAAATGAGCCTTACACCTAGAATTTCATGTGTCTCATCTTTAACATTTTCGTAGCTTACAAATTCTTCTTTCACCAGAATGAAAACTCCCCCTCCCACCTTTCCTATCCTATCTCTACGATACACACTCCAGTGCCGTGAGAAAATTTCTGCATCCATTATATCATTTCTCAGCCATGATTCAACTCCTATTACAATATCTGGTAAATATATATCTATTAAATTACTTAATTCTATTACTTTCTTTACAATACTTCTACAGTTCAACACTAACAATTTTATGTCATCCCTACTTGATTTCCAGTTCCCTGTTCCCTTATCACCGCTCCCTAGGCCATCCCGTTTCCCTGAATGTACCTCCCTATTACCCTTCCAAACAAATTTCCTAACTTATACGTACCACTGCGGTTTAAATGAAGGCCATCCGAGCGCAGATCCCTTTCTCCTACCCACCCATTAGGATCTAGAAATTTCACTCCCAGTTTCCCACATACCCACTCCATAGTCTCATTTAAATCCCCAATCACCCTCCAGTCAGTATCCCTCCTACACAGTATTCCACTAATAACAATCTCCGCTTTCTTAAACTTCACCCGTGCTGCATTTACCAGATCCCACACATCTCCAACTATGTTGGTACTTATATCAGCTTGCCTTACGTTGTTGGTACCAACGTGAAACACTACCACCTTCTCCTTCCCCTCCTCCCTCTCTTCTACTTTCCTCAACATCTGCCTCAACCTAATTCCTGGATAACATTCTACCCTGGTTCCCCTTCCTCCACACACTTTCCCCATGTGTCTAACGATGGAATCCCCCATGACCAGAGCCTCAACCCTACCCACCTCATTTGATCCCCTCCCCTCCTGGTCAGCCCTATCTTTCCTGATAGCTGCAGAAGCTACTTCCTCCTCCCTTTTCTCCTTCCCATGACCCTGTTCCACCTGTCTTTTCCTATCCTCTACTCTACATTTCCCTTTCCTACCTTTTCCCTTCCTCCTACTTCCACGCATCTCAGCAACAGTTCCCTGTCCCTCATCTTCCCTCTGTTGTTCTACCTGGAGTGACTCGTACCGATTTCGCACTGACACCTGTCCTGAATTCTGATCCTGAATAGACCCCTTGGCCTGCAATCTCCTTCCCCTTAGAACATTAGACCACCTGTCTTCTACAACTCCTCCCTCTCCTTCCCCTTCCTCTTGTACACCTTGTCTCCCCATGTCTGCGTTGAACCAAAATGCGGCCATTATTTTCAAACAAACAGAATCTGGATTCGTCCGAAAACACTATCTGTTGCCATTCCTGTCCTCAGTGACGTCGTTCCTCACACCATTGCAGTCTAGCATGTTTATGCACATTAGTCAAAGGTAGGCGAGAATCGGACGGCGCGCCGGTAACCCAGACCGTAATAAACGTCGACGGACTGTCGCTCCTGATAGTGTACGATGTGTTACACTGTTCCACTGTTGCTCTAGAGCCGAGAAGGACGCAGATCTGTCCTGCAATGCCATTTGGATGAGGTGTGTATCTTCTCGAGGATTGGTCTGGGTAGTGCGAGCAGACCCATCTCGTCGTGTTCTACGGCCTTCTGTGAACCATTCTGTGCACACCCGTTGCACTGCCGACACACTTCGTCTCACACGAGCAGCAAATTCAGCGATGGATGCGTCAAGTTCTCTCATGCACATAATACGCCCTCGTTCAATCTCACTTATTGGACGGTACGGTTCTCGCATACGTCTGCTCAAGTCACACTGATCCATTACCTTCAGTTTATATCCACAACGAGAGATTCAGGCACATTTTGCCAGTCGGTGGTTGTTGGCCGAGATATCGATGTGGACCTTGAACCTGAGGGCCGACATGGTTCGAATGCTGAACATTTCTTCAGAACATACTAATGCACATGTTCTGTGAATATGAACTTCTTATCTCTAGTCTATCAAGGTTTCGGGTTTTTATGAACATGAGTAAGTAATGTTGCTGTAAAATTCAAAGTTTCTGTTTCTAAAGAAGAAAATATTTTTTCTAGTGTTTTTACGTCGCAGTAACACGAAGTTCTTCGGCTACGGAAGGATCGGAAAAGGCTAGGATCAGGAGGGTAGCGGCCATGGCATTAAGTTACAGCCCCCGCATTTGCCTGGTGTGAAAAAAGCAAACCATGGAAAAAAATGTTCAGAGCTGCCGACGGTGGGATTCGAACCCAGTGTTTCCTGAATGCACCGGATAGCAGACTCGCTCGGTAAAAAAAAACGAACAAAACCGTTAGTCGAAGCATGGTCGAAGTTATGGCAAATGCCAGTGCAGATGACTGAAGGGATGTTATGTATTATACACAGCGATATGTGAAGCGAGGGAAAACGAAGGTACACGCATGCACAGAAATCTGTCCAGATATAAGGAAAGCATGGCGTCTCCCACCTTCACTCTTAATGCTTCGCTGCAATTAGACAGCTCGCTACAAGAGTGTTCTGGCTGAAATGGACATAGTGGTGGATGCATAGCAATACACACAATGTGCCTTCAGCACTACCCGTTCATTCCCTTCTCCTCCTTTTTGGTACTGGAGTGGCCTTCAACATTACCCCTTCACTCCTTCCGCCCCTTTTCAGTACTGTAGTGTTATAATCAACTGAGTGTTGATTGTTAAGTTAGGACTCCATTTAGGTGCATGCGTGTACAGTGGGGAACTCTATCGAAAATTTATTGAAATTTTGGGAGCAGGCGATTGTCCGTAATACACCATCAGTGTGTTCCAGTGTTTGAGTATTCCTGTTGGAGTCAATCTTCTCCCTGTACCAGCCAATGGCAGCGAGCAAATTATTTGTTTTCTTCTCTTTCTTTCTCAATATTTTTCTCGTTTAAGTGCCAGACGTTGTTAATAAGTGCGTACAGCTTGTTTCCAGTTTCTGTGAACTTGTTTTCAACGTGTTTACGCCATTCCTTAGCTTTTCTAAGTATTTCATCGTATGAGGGCTTACTTGATTACCTGACCTCGCGCAATAGCAGAGCGCTGGCAATATAGATAAGGCGTTGACCAAATGGTTTGCGAACTGTCAATTTATAAGTTAAGCTGTCCGAAGCATAATGCAGGTAAAATTATAAAATGTAACTTTAACTTTATAACTACATTAATAAAAACCAGAGCGGGTCGAACCCCTCTGTCGGCAGCCCTGAAAATGGTTTTCCATGGTTTCCCCATTTTCACACCAAGCAAATGCTGGGGCTGTACCTTAATTAAGGCCACGGCCGCATCCTTCTCACTCCTAGCCCTTCCCTGTCCCATCGTCGCCATAAGACCTATCTGTGTCGGTACGACGTAAAGCCAAAAAAAAACAGCAAAATTCTGGAATATAAATAACTCGTAACTCTAAAACATTAGATGCCGTAATTGACATAATTATCAAGCGAATGTTCTGCTCTATAGAATCTTCAAAAACATAATGCGTTTCGTTCAGTGGAAATGTTTTAATCACTGATACTTTTTTTAAATTTTGCTTTACGTCACATCGACAAAGATAGGTCTTATGGCGACGATGGGATAGGAACGGCATTTGCCTGGTGTGAAAATGGGAAACCACGGCAAACCATCTTCAGGGCTACAGACAGCGGCATTCGAACCCACTATCTCCCGGTTGCAAGCTCACAGCTGCACGCCCCTAACCGCACGGTCAACTCACCCGGTGATACATTTTTTTAATAGTAGAGATGGTCTGCACTGAAACAACATAAGCACACTGGAGAAGACTAGAAAATATCCTTACCGCATACGATGCGATCAGGAAAGCGGCATTCACTCTTTTCTGAGCATCCATCGTCGTGTAGTGAACTATTTTCTTCTTCGCCAGCGAAAAAGACTGTAAAAAGAGAAAGAAACATTAGATGAGGTACTTACACACTAGCAATGGAAATCAAAATTAACATGGCAAAACAAAAGGTCAAATTCAGCAAATGCTGTCACTACATCAAGTTAGTAAATCTATAATACGTAACATAACTAGTGAATTTACTTAATTTCATTCATTTGTTTAAGATCACGATAAGCTTCAACAGAAGACACCTCGGCACTAATAATAGGCACAAACTTTCCCTCTCCTTCAGCCTGATTTCTCGGTGACAAAATTCAACTATATCGTCCCCCGCAAATCTCCTCGCTGAAATTCCCTTGTAACTTTACTGGTAAAAGAATTTAGTCGCCTATCACCGTTAGGAAACCACACTATAATGTTCGCTTGTTGAATTCTGTGATCAAATAAATACAAAACTAATTGAAAACACATCCCGAAATGACTATCGCGTATGTACGTCTAGCAATCATGACCTATTTTAGGAAATGCAGTTGGGAGCAAAACTAAAGGTCAGATTCAGCAAATTCAGTCACTATATCAAGTTAGTAAATCTACAATATCATTCTCCTTCTACCTCAAGTTAATTCTGCGGATATGAACAAATTAACAGTCATTGCAAAATGACATAAGCATATGTTCTAGGAAAAAGGTACAGAGTGATTGAAAATTAAGATAATTCTTTTTTCACTGAAGACCTTGACAACATTGATGTAGACAAAGGTAATGCTTAGGTTTAATGGCATATTTCTGCGTTTTGTTAGTTTTATTGTACTTAACACAATTCGTACAATTTGCCAGATAGTACGTATTTACCTCCAAGACACAACTGACAATTTTACATCATCATAAACTACGAGACCTATAATTTTAAGTGAAATCTCAGGCATGTCATACTTATTTCCTATAAAGTTTCAGAAAGTTTAAACATCCATGGTCGCTTCCTAACTATCCTAGAGAGCTTCCTCAATACCGGAACTCAGCATGTGGTTCTTGATGGGTTCAGTTCGATTCCAGTTATGGTACATTCTGGCGTCGACAGGGCAGTATCCTTTGGGCCCTTCTTTTTGTCCTATTTACTAACGATCTCATTAATACTATCACCTCATTTCTAGTGAAATTCTCCTATTTTTAGATGACTGTGGAATATACAAACAAATCGATTATTTAATGGGCGTAAACTCCTTACCGAATAGGCTTATTTCTCTCTCGGAATGCTATTTGCTTTACGTCGCACCGACACAGATAGGTCTTATGGCGACGATGGGCCTAGGAATGGGAAGGAAGCGGCAGTGGCCTTAATTAAGGCACAGCCCCAGCATTTGCCTGGTGTGAAAATGGGAAGCCACGGAAAACCATCTTCAGGGCTGCCGACAGTGGAATTCGAACCCACTATCTCCCGGATGCGAGCTCACAGCTGCGCGCCCCTAACCGCACGGCCAACTCGCCCGGTCTCTCGGAATGGTGCTCTACGTGGCGCCTTAAGCCTAATCCCACCAAGTGCACCTCTACCACGACCACGTTTCGTAAATCCCCTATTCCAAGTAAATACCCCTTTCCTGGTAACCCGTTCCTAACTCTTACAGATCAGGACTACTTACGAGTGTTGTTTGACAGTAAAATGTTATTTGTTCCCCTTTATTCAAAAGTTAACCTCACGAGCAATGTCACTTATCGCCTTACTGTACAGATTTTCTGAAATCATCAATATCCACGCCCTCAGAGCCTACTACGTATCTTGCATCCTACCAATTACCGAATTCGCGTCTCCCATTTGGTCTACCTCTTCATGCACTAATCTTAATGACATTGACCGCAGGCAGTCATTCTTTTGTGCCACTGCTAGAGCCAGAGTATCTGATTGTCGAAACTTGAGCAACAATCGGATACTGGATAAGTTAAACCTTCTGCCGTTATCTACTCGCGCGAAAGTAGCCGAACTTATATTCCTGTATAACGCTGTTAACGGTGTATTTCGTTCCCTTTACCTGTATCCTTTTCACTACACGTCCCAACCCGCAAAACCAGCATAAATCCACCCCTTCATATTCCGTATTACCGCTTCTCTCGTGTTCAAAGAGCTTTATTTATTCGCATTCCAACCCCCCTTAACTCTAAGGAACTTGGACGTTTTTTCTTCGTATGCATCCTTTAATCATATCTTTCTTAACCTAGCTCCTTTCGTTTTCTTACAATTTGCTTTACGTTGCATCGACACAGATAGGTCTTATGGCGACGATGGGATAGGAAAGGCTATTACTTTCATATTTATTTTTTTTCTTCTCATTGCTGTCCCCTCTATTGTATATAGTGCAATATTTATTTATTTTTTACTGTACTATAGTGTTACTTATATGTCATATCCGTGCCTGTACCTACGTCTAAGTTGTTCTCTTCGTTTTACTTTCCACCTTTAATTTTCCTCGCTCTTCTCATTTGCCAATACTTGTATTGTTAATTGTTGTCTCCCTACAGTTATCTTGTTAGTTCCTAATTTTCTTCCGCTACTTTTTCATTTATTTTTTAGTTTGCACTGTGCTACTTTATTGTAAATATATTTTTCATTGGGAATTCTAGGACCTCCGTGGCTCAGGCGGGAGCACGCCGACCTCTCACCGCTGGCTCCCGTGGTTCAAATCCCGGTTACTCTATGTGCGATTTTTGTTGGACAGAGAGGCGGCGTTACAGGCTTTTCTCCGCGTGCTCCGGTTTTCCCTGTCATCTTTCATTCCAGCAATACTCTCCAGTATCACTTCATTTCATCTTTCAGTCATTAATCATTGCCCCAGTCAAGTGCGACAGGCTTCGGCAGCCGGCACATTTCCTATCCTCGCCGCTAGATGGGTGGTTCATTCATTCCATTCCTGGCCCGGTCGAATGACTGGAAACAGACTGTGGATTTTCAATGGGAATTCTGTAATTCGGAATCTCGTCAGTTTAATAAATAAATAAATAAATAAATAAATAAATAAATAAATAAATAAATAAATAATTTACATTAAATACATATATACATTCACCGCCAAATAAGCCGACTAACGTCTACGTTTTTAATTGCTGGCAGGGTCAAGCATGTCTACAGAAGTTCCATAATACTGGTTCAAATACACTAGCGGAAATGGAAAGTATTAGACAGAGAAGACTAACTTAACGTAACGAAATTTGTCGCACATGACTTATGTCAAGTGGGGGATCTGATTACAATTTCACTGCCATGCGGTAACACTACAGCCTTCCCCACAACTTAAGTACGGCGTGAATAAACGATGCTGCTTATGTTGTTGATGCAATGAGATTACTGTGATGTTTTAGGTAGATTAATGATTACAGAACGCTCAGACGACGTGCACAACCAAATTCTATCCACCTTTCTGATTTTGAGCGGGGTCGCATAACGTGCATGAGGGTTATGCGAGTATCATACAGACAGTAGTGCACTGACTGCAGAACGAGTGATAAGGAGATGAACTCGGAAGAATACTGCAGCAAGAAAAAGAGCTACAGGTCTTACCGAAAAGACCCCATCAAGGGAAGATCTTCGGATTGTGCGAACGGCTCTGGAGAACAGGCGAATGACAACAGGTGAAATCCGAGCAGCAGTTACAGAACCATTGGAAACATGCTGCTTGGAGCTGGGCCGAAACCACAACTTCCAATGCAGTGCGTACCTTTGACAAAATATCGCAAACAGCAGAATTGTATTGCGTACAGGCTGAGAAATTTCGACTGATGAGTGGCATTCTGCAGTGTTTAGTGACGACTCTCGCTTCTGTCTTGGGCTGTCAGATCGACGAGAGCATGTCCGTAGAAAAACTGGTGATATATCTAATCCATGTATGATTCTTGAGAGAAATACTTCTCCGAACCCTGGGATAATGGTATGGGGAACTATAGCAAAGGACAGATCATTTATGGTATTCCATGGGAAGGTGTTTTTATTCTCAGTACCAGGCTCTAGCCACAAATCTTCGAGAACTGACATAATATATATGCTTCACGCATTAACACTCATTTCTCAAGATGACATCGACAGAATTTTTTATTCAATGTATATCTATCCCTCAGTCCCATTTTCTGGTATGGGGTTGAGCATGAGGCAAGATTAAGTTATCTGGTATATTTTACGACCGCGTGCCCTTCCTGACGCCAACCTCACTTGAGGAGCTAATGAATATGAAATGAATGATTGCGAATTATATTGGGTAATGAGGTGTAAGGAATCGGCTGAGGCCCATGAATAGGAATTGTCCTGGCATTAGCCTGGAAGTGAAAATGGTAAACCAAAGAAAACCATTCTCAGGACAGCCGAAGGTGGGGTTCAAACCCACTCACCTCCCGAATGGGGAACCTGGCACCATAACCATAGCGCGTTAACACGCGCCGCCACTCCGCTCGGTGCATTTTATATTCAATGCCATCACGAATACGAGTGTGTATCCGTTGGATGGATCGTTTCCGAAAAGGGACGAACTTTCAACCTTTTAACAAATGTTATTTGATGATCATCCCCACAAAATTTAAAACATGTTCGAGAAGTGCTCCAGAGTTTAACATTTTCCATTTCCGCCGAAGTATAGTTCCTTATATTTCCCATTGATGGCATCCATATGCATGGAACCTAACTACTATAATCAGTGAACCTCAGTTTTGCGCTTAGTTTCGACAGCTCGAAATAATTGTATCGTTTTCAATAGATTCTAAAATCGAACGTCGAACTTATAGATATTGTTTACAAGCCGTGAACAAGGTTTCCTGCGCGTATTATTGGTGCCATAAAAGACTAAATAATTATTTGAAAGAAATAGCTGAAGATGGCATTTCAGATGATGAAAATATGATGTGATTGGTGCGGGGCAGTGGAGGTAATGAGGGGAAGCCTGTAGCTGGGTGTGAAGATGAAAAGTGACCTGGGGTCAAAACGAATCATCATCATCATCATAATCTGTCGTCAGCCCTTCATTAGAGAAGCATCCGCGGCTATTTGCAAACCACTGTTGGTGCACTAAGAAAAGGTATCAGCTTGAGCGTCATTCGCTTTTAGGGCGTAAGTGCATCCCTGCGAGAACCGAGACAGAAAATTTTTCGAAAAAACAAACAGGGACATCGATACCTACATTCTATAATGTTTGGAGGGTTGAAAACGAAACGTGGCAATATTCATATAATTTGTAATGTGGACATTCTGGAAAGAACAAATAGAAATATTAGAGTAACTAACGTCCCTTATATATTGAAGTTACCTCGCAAACCTTAGTATATATGGTATCAGTCGTAACACTCTGCGTCCGGCGCGTCATATTGAAAATAAAAATAAAAAATGGCCCTTTAGCACAGCTTGCATACCCTACAGCAAAAACGTACAATAGCAGCGTGTTTTGTGTTCATGTACGGAGTACCGTATTTCTAAGTTGTAAGAAAGCTTTTAATTTGCACCTAGACGTCAAACTACACAATTACGCTTCTGCACAGCTGACCAGTATATAGGCTACAATACATTGTTAAACAGCATGTGTGCCGGGCTGAGTGGCTCAGACGGTTGAGGCGCTGGCCTTCTGACCCCAACATGGCAGGTTCGATCCTGGCTCAGTCCGGTGGTATTTGAAGGTGCTCAAATATGTCAGCCTCGTGTCGGTAGATTTGCGGGCACGTAAAAGAACTCCTGCGGGACAAAATTCCGGCACCTCGGCGTCTCCGAAAACCTAAAAAGAAGTTAGTGGGACGTAAAGCCAATAACATTATTATTATTTAAACAGCATGTGCGAATACCGATTACACTGAACAACAACTCTAGTTCAGTTCATTTTATGTTAAATTCAAATATTTAGTCAGAATTGTTCTATTTTTAATAATGTGTGGCCTCCGGAGAGGCTTGGTGCAGGTCTTTCGAGTTGACTCCGTATAGGCGACCTGCGTATCTGTGAGGATGGGGCCCTACCTATGATGATTTCTAATGCGTAAGATAACACAAATACCCAGCTCCTGCGCCATCGTAACTAACCAATTAAGGATGAAATCCCCTACCCTGGCGGGAATCGAACCCTGGCCCCTGGACCAAAGGCCAGCGTGCTAACAATTTAGCCATAGAGCTGGACAGAATTGTTCTATCAGCCATAGTTTCTTTGTGGACGTCGCATTTTATATAATACTCGCATACACTCATGTTCATTAAAAAAAGGAGCACTCTGAAAGCCTAGAGATAGGAAGTTCATATTCCCAGGACATTAGTATGTTCTGCAGAAACGACTAGTATTTGAGTCACCTAGGTTCAGCATGTGTCCTGTTGCCTAGTAGGCACTCGGTCCTCCATGGTAACTGGTAACTTGCTCCATGCGTGATGGCATCGACGCGTATAAGGCGCGAATGGCGTCCTGGGGTATAGCCATCCATGCTGCGTTCACCTGGATCCACAGTTAATCCTTCGTGGCTGGCACTAGGTCACAAGACCCCACCCGTCGTTTCACCATACCCCACACATTTTCTATAGGCGACAAGTCCGGTGATCGAGCGGGCCATGTCCTGCGACAACAAGAAGGTACGTGTTCGTGCAGCAACATGTGGTCGCGCATTCTCCTGCTGAAATATGGTGTCTGGGGTGTCGTGCAGAAAGGGTATGGCTACGGGTAGCAGGACGTCATTCACGTAGTTCAAACTGGTCACAATGCCCTGGACACGCATCAACTGTGATTTGTGGTTGTACCCAATAACACCCCACACCATAAGGCCTTGAGTTGGCATGTATGTCTTGTGCGAATGCAGTCAATGTCATTTCCGCCTGTCTGCGGTGAACCAAAATGCGGCCATCATTTTCAAACAAACAGAATCTGGGTTCGTCCGAAAACACTATCTGCTGCCATTCCTGTGCCAGTGAAGTCGTTCCATTTACCATTGCGGTCTAGCATGTTTATGCACATTAGTCAAAGGTAGGCGGAGAAGTAAACGACGCACCGCTAACCCAGACCGTAATAAACGGCGACGGACTGTCACTCCTGATAATGTACGATGTGTTACACTGTTCTACGGTTGCGCCAGAGCCGAGAAGGACGCAGATCTGTCCTGCAATGCCATTCGGATGAGGTGTCGATCTTTTTGTGGAGTGGTGTGGGTGGTGCGGCCGGACCCATCTCGTCGTGTTCTACGGCCTTCTGTGAACCATTCTGTACACACCCGTTGCGCTGCCGAGACACTTCGTCCCACACGAGCAGCAATTTCAGGGAAGGGATATATCAAGTTCTCTCATGCCAATAATGCGCCCTCGTTCAAACTCGCTTATTGGACGGTACGGTTCTCGCATACGTCTGCGAGGCATCCTGCATGTCTGCTCAAGTCACAATGATTCATTACCTTCGGTTTATAGCAAAAAGCGAGGGCCGCCGACACATTTTACCAGTCGGTGGTGGTAGGTCGAGATATCGAGGTGGACCTTGAACCTGACGGCCGACGTGGTTCGAATGCTAATCATTTCTTCAGGACGTACTCATGCACATGTCTTGTGAATATGAACTCCCTATATCTAGTCTTTCAAGGTGTTCTGGTTTTTATCAACATGCGTGTATATTGCTTTCTTTGTTATTTTTTGTAAGTTATAAAATGTAGGAATTTGAGGTTCAATGTGGGACATTTTCCATATGTGAATTGTATTCAAAAGTATTGGCAACTCTGTGCAGGCTTGGTGTCAGACATGTTTACATATTGCATAGCTATGGTTAGCAGAGAGCCAATATTGAAGTTGCAGCCAACCCGTAGTGTTTTATGCTGTATATCTTTATGTATATTGTTTTAGAAGAGTTTCAACATGATAAGAAAGTGGTTAAATCATCGAGACAACATTTACTAAGTGTGTTATGGACTAGTCTTCAAAGACACAGGGCGAAATTTCACGCCACTTGCACAAAAATTTATGAACTTTATTTTGGGCGTGAACTTGGTGATTTAGATAATGACTGAGCCCCAAATGCTTGCCGTGTGTTATGCGTTATGTTTCTATTTTTTTCTAGTGGCTTTACGTCGCACCGACACAGATAGGTCTTATGGCGACACGATGGGATAGGAAAGGCCTATGAGTTAGAAGGAAGCGGCCGTGGCCTTAATTAAGGTAGAGCACCAGCATTTGCCTGGTATGAAAATGGGAAACCACGGATAACCACCTTCAGGGCTGCCGACAGTGGGATTCGAATCCACGATCTCCCGGATGCAAGCTCACACCCGCGCGCTCCTAACCGGATGGCCAACTCTCCCGGTGTGTTATGTTTCTCACTGGACGGAAAAATAATACACATAATAAATTATGCCCTTTGCAGTTCCTATCAATTGGAAGAAACAAAAGGACCATTCTAATAATTGCCAGTTCTCTTTAACGGGCATAAGGGGAATAGCATGTAAAACAGAATATACAGTTAACTATTCCAATTTGTCATCTCCAACGAGGCCTGTATTACATAGTGAAGAATTTCCTGTACCATTGTATCCAAATTTCATGACTGACTATAAACTCCGATTCCGGTCCAACTGAATAACAAAGATAGGAAAGTGACCCTACAATTGAAGCAAGTTGAACAGTCATAACCTCACTTTTTAACTCAAGGTCTTAATCATCTTATTCGGAATATATATACTGTATTTTTTGTTGTTGTTGCTAGTTGCTTTACGTCGTTAAAGTTGTTTAAAAGAACTGGCTGAAGTTGTAAGTTCCAGGCTGTTAAGTTGGAATCCACTCAACAAAAGTAGAAGGATATGTATTGATCGTAATCAAGATAGAAAGTTGTAGTTTATTGTAATCATTTTTGCTTTCAGTAATGGAGGGTCTTGGACATCAACACCAGTCAAATGAGACAAATGATCATAGACTCATCAAAAGCTAGTTAATGCACTTCTGCATTATGGTAATAAATTTGCATTAATACCTCTGGCGTATGTCAACGAAAGAGACATATGAATATACTATTAGAGACAGCCCAGTATATAACTGGAACATCTGTAGAGATTTGATTTACAGTGAAAAATGAATATCCACAGCCTGCTTCCAGTCATTCGACCGGGTCAGGAATGGAATGAATCTAGCGCCGAGGATAGGAATTGTGCCGGCCCTGCCGCACTTCTCTGAGGCAATGATTAATGAATGCAGATGAAATGAAATGGTATGGGAGAGTGTTGTTGGAATGAAACATGACAGGGAAAACCGCAGTACCCGGAGAAAAACCTGTCCCGCCTACGCTTTGTCCAGCACAAATCTCACATGGAGTGATTGGGATTTAAACCACGGAATCCAGAGGTGAGAGGCCGGCAAGCTGCCGCCTGAGTCACGGAGGCTCTGTTGATTTACTGTATTACTGGTTTTGCAATTTCGATACACCAAGCTGAGCTGTTTTTTGTGTGAATAGGACAGGAGAGTTAGGAAGTCTCACTACATTAAGAAACAATGGCCTAAATGTGAAACCCTTACTCCAGGCCACAAAAATCTGTAAAATGACGGCACTTCGACGTTTCCGAAAAACGTAAAAGTAGTTGGCGGAATATAATAATAATAATAATAATTATTATTATTATTATTATTATTATTATTATTATTATTATACATAGCATGCATATATACATACGGTGATGAAAACCTGAAGGAAGGCATTTTATAGGGCCACGAATAACATTAGTAATTAATGATGAACATTCAGTTGTTAAATTCACTAGAAAATGCAGCCTAGAAATCATTCATAAATATCTGTTCGGGTTTTTTATCATAAAGCAGAAAACTGTCACGAAATAGTAGTGATATTATCGAATAATACCGTGCTATACAATGCAACATGTCATTAACAAGCAGCAGATGACAACAAGCATTTGACTTCTTGCACTCCCACCTAGACTTCTTCCCAGAATATCTTGGGATTATCAGTGATCTACATGGCGAGCGTTTTCATAACCGGGTTTCTACGATGGAAAAGTAGTACTAAGACATGAGTCCCAATATTCTGGCAGACTACTGCCTGGGCCCTGAAGAGAGACACCACAAATTCAAAATACTGCCGAAAACCATCATATGCAACTTCTAGACTTTACTTGACTTGAGTAGATGCTATCAAGTCGACATCGACTCCCGGCGACTACATGAATGAAGTGTCTCCAGAACTGTTCAGGTAATCCTAAATGAGGTGTATATTTATCATTTCGTATTACGTTATTACTAATTCTACAAAACTTTAAACGTGTACCACAAAATCAAATAAATATTTAAAATAAAAACCTGTCCGGTTGAAAAAAAATCTGAAAACATATTTCAGCTCAGCATGAAAAACACACTCTGAGATTCGGTTAACTTAGTTATTGTGAAAGAAGAGACTGCTTTAGTGTTATAGGCCAATGCTATCTTCCACGGTAACAATTCGAATGTCATTTGATCTCTATTTGGACTGGAACGACGACAGGCATTGGACATGTTTGTGCCAGTTTTGGACGCATTTTAAAAATATAGTTTACTTTTCCATGAACAAAATTTTTATTATGGTGAAAAAGTTGAAAACAAATGAAGTTGTGGCGTTGTGGCGTTAACAGCGTTAACAGCTGTCACGTCTAACAAGGGGGCAATAAAATCTCTAATAATGATTACCAGAGTAAATCCTACTCAGACCAGAAAAATGTGCCTCTTTGCTAACCTTTTATGGTTTGTACCACGATGGGTTATGTAGTAGAGGTCCTGGACCTCCCACAACATCAATCTGAACGTTGCGGAAATAATTCAACTCGCCCGCAAGACCCTAATGTGCTGACAATACTCATGAATGAGGGCGATGTGCGTTTTGTAAACCGTGGCTTATGGGACAAAATAGAATATTTCGATGAGAGGAGATTTTCGTTTTCACGCCGGTACTGAAAGCCCATTGCAGGCTTTAGGATGCAGCAGAACCCAAAGATTCGAGCCGTGACTTAGGCCCATTGGGTAGTTGAGGCCACCCATGAGATCATTGGGCAAGAAAACAGTCTCCTACATCGATGCGTGATAATAAGCTTCTTACATGAATTCAACAATAAGCCGGATAACTTGTTTTTAACAATACTTTAGAAAGCAGTTATTATAGGACTTGATTCAAAATTAAGAAATTCGCGCACAAATGGAGTGGGAGGAGGCCAATCCGATCATGCTACGACAAGATGTCGATGAGCAAAACTACAATAAGCGACATCGTCCCTTCCAAACTGTTACATCAGGAGGTTTTGTCAATTTCCCAGAGATGGCAGTTAAGTACTTGCAGATAGTTTTCACAGATACTGTACCTGTCACCTATAAATGCTATTTCATATCTCGCTGAAATGGTGAATGAGGATGACAGATCAATCAATACTGATCTGCATTTAGGGCAGTCGCCCAGGTGGCAGATTCCCTATCTGTTGTTTTCCTAGCCTTTTCCTAAATGATTTCAAAGAAATTGGAAATTTATTGAACATCTCCCTTGGTAAGTTATTCCAGTCCCTCACTCCCCTTCCTATAAATGAATATTTGCCCCAGTTTGTCCTCTTGAATTCCAACTTTATCTTCATATTGTGATCATTCCTACTTTTATAAACGCCATTCAAACTTATTAGTCTACTAATGTCATTCCACGCCATCTCTCCGCTGACAGCTCGGAACATACCACTTAGTCGAGCAGGTCTTCTTCTTTCTCTCAATTCTTCCCAACCCAAACATTGCAACATTTTTGTAACGGTACTCTTTTGTCGGAAATCACCCAGAACAAATCGAGCTGCTTTTCTTTGGATTTTTTCCAGTTCTTGAATCAGGTAATCCTGGTGAGGGTCCCATACACTGGAACCATACTCTAGTTGGGGTCTTACCAGAGACTTATATGCCCTCTCCTTTACATCCTTACTACAACCCCTAAACACCCTCATAACCATGTGCAAAGATCGGTACCCTTTATTTACAATCCCATTTATGTGATTACCCCAATGAAGATCTTTCCTTATATTAACACCTAGATACTTACAATGATCCCCAAAAGGAACTTTCACCCCATCAACGCAGTAATTAAAACTGAGAGGACTTTTTCTATTTGTGAAACTCACAACCTGACTTTTAACCCCGTTTATCAACATACCATTGCCTGCTGTCCATCTCACAACATTTTCGAGGTCACGTTGCAGTTGCTCACAATCTTGTAACTTATTTATCACTCTATAGAGAATAACATCATCCGCAAAAAGCCTTACCTCCGATTCCACTCCTTTACTCATATCATTTATATATATAAGAAAACATAAATGTCCGATAATACTGCCTTGAGGAATTCCCCTCTTAATTATTACAGGGTCAGATAAAGCTTCACCTACTCTAACTCTCTGAGATCTATTTTCTAGAAATATAGCAACCCATTCAGTCACTCTTTTGTCTAGTCCAATTGCACTCATTTTTGCCAGTAGTCTCCCATGATCCACCCTATCAAATGCTTTGGACAGGTCAATCGCTATACAGTCCATTTGACCTCCAGAATCCAAAATATCTGCTATATCTTGCTGGAATCCTACAAGTTGAGCTTCAGTGGAATAACCTTTCCTAAAACCGAATTGCCTTCTATCGAACCAGTTATTAATTTCACAAACATGTCTAATATAATCAGAAAGAATGCCTTCCCAAAGCTTACATACAATGCATGTCAAACTTACTGGCCTGTAATTTTCAGCTTTGTGTCTATCACCCTTTCCTTTATACACAGGGGTAACTATAGCAACTCTCCATTCATCTGGTATAGCTCCTCCGACCAAACAATAATCAAATAAGTACTTCAGATATGGTACTATATCCCAACCCATTGTCTTTAGTATATCCCCAGAAATCTGATCAATTCCAGTCGCTTTTCTAGTTTTCAACTTTTGTATCTTATTGTAAATATCATTGTTATCATATGTAAATTTTATTACTTCTTTGGCCTTAGTCTCCTCCTCTATCTCGACATTATCCTTGTAACCAACAATATTTACATACTGCTGACTGAATACTTCTGCCTTTTGAAGATCCTCACATACACACTCCCCTTGTGCATTAATTATTCCTGGAATGTCCTTCTTGGAACCTGTTTCTGCCTTAAAATACCTATACATACCCTTCCATTTTTCACTAAAATTCGTATGACTGCCAATTATGCTTGCCATCATGTTATCCTTAGCTGCCTTCTTTGCTAGATTCAATTTTCTAGTAAGTTCCTTCAATTTCTCCTTACTTCCACAGCCATTTCTAACTCTATTTCTTTCCAGTCTGCACCTCCTTCTTAGTCTCTTTATTTCTCTATTATAATAAGGTGGGTCTTTACCATTCCTTACCACCCTTAAAGGTACAAACCTGTTTTCGCATTCCTCAACAATTTCTTTAAACCCATCCCAGGGTCTGTTTACATTTTTATTTACCGTTTTCCACCGATCACAGTTACTTTTTAGAAACTGCCTCATACCTCCTTTATCAGCCATATGGTACTGCCTAACAGTCCTACTTTTAAGACCTTCCTCTGCAGCTATCGAGCTCGGTGTGATGAGTATTCATGCACATATATATATGCTTTGTAATGAACTTTCAATGGACGAACTACAAATGGTAGCTTGGTCCTCGCTTTTGTTTCCCATCGTTTTCGTTGTTGTTGTTGTTGTTGTTGTTGTTGTAAATATGGAGTCTTCCAGTGATATTTTGTGAGTGTGTTTTATGTATATTTTGGTGTGCTGATGAGGTGCTCATGCACGGATGTTATTCAGAATATAGCTCGTTATTTTAGAATCAGTGGAGTTATTGATGAACCTAGGTGCAATTCGTACCTATTTAGTCGTTTTCAGAAGGTTAGGTAAGGCCTGAAGCAGGTGTACCAGTACGCAGCCTTATGAACACGCCCTGGGACAGAATTATCATGCTATATCAAAACTCGAGGGTTCCATTCTGGTGAACTTTGGCGCCCATATTACGGACACTTCGATTATTTTTATTAATTTAATTATAATTATGTTAGTAATTCGTCTAATTATTTATTCATATATTTTGAATCAGATTACAATTTACGCCCAAGCGTGAGGCGATACGGTATTTTATTTTATACAGGTTTGATTATTTTAATTATATTGCTAAGGGTATTAATGATTATGGTGAATTGCTTTATTAATTATTTACATAATATTACAAACATATCCAACAGTTGTATTAAGGTAAAGAAATAGATGATATGGTTCTGGAACAACAAGAGGCTGTTGATGCCGATGAAATGGAAGACATAATTTTAACATAAGAATTCGACAGAGCCTTGAGAGGCCTAAACAAGAACAAGGCGCCTGAAATTGACGACATTTTTTAAATCTTATGTTCTATAGAAGCTGCTTTACGTTGAACCGACACTGATAGGTCTTATGACGACGATACGAAAGGGCTAGGAATGGAAGGTTAGTGCCCGTAGCCTTAACTAAGGTACGGCCCCAGCATTTACCTGGTGTGGAAGTGGGAAACCACGGAACACTATCTTTAGGGCTACCGACAGTGAGGTTCGAGCACACTATTTACCGAATGCGAGCTCACACGTGCGCGCCGCTATGCGCACGGCCAACTCGCTCGGTGATGACATTTCCTCTGAAATACTGATTGGCTTTGAAGAAACCAACATGGCGAAGTTATTCCAATTACTGTGTAGGGTGATCATACAGAAGTGTCATCCGATTTTCCATACAAAGCCTGTGCTGACAAAGTGTGAAAACTACCGCACAATGTTTAGTAGCTCACGCCTGCAAAATCTGAAAACGCATTATTTACAGAACGATGGAAATACAAGTTGAAACTGAGTTGGGAGAAGATCAATTTGGCTTCAGAAGTAATGTACTCCGATCTTCCAGAATCGAAATAAGGACAAGCCCACGTACTTGGCGTTCGTAGGTCTAGAAAAATCATTCGATAATACTGATTGGACCGAGCTATGAGATTCTGAAGACGATCGGGATCAGGTACCGAGAACGAAGCATTATCTACAACTGTATAACATTCAGCCTGCAGTGATAAAAATCGAGGGTTTTGGAAAAAAAAAAGCAGCAATCCATACAGGAGTGAGGCAAGGCTGCAGTTTGTCCCCTCTCTTTTTCAATGTTTATAGAGAACAGGCGATAAAGGATATCGGAGAGGAATTTGGAAAGGGAATCGCAATCCAAGGAGAGGAAATCAAAACCCTGAGATTTGCTGATGATATTGTTATTTGATCTGAGACTGCAGAAGATCTGGAGAAATTACTGAATGGTGTAGACATAGTCTTGGAGAAGGAGTACAAGATGAAAATAAATAAGTCCAAAACAAAAGTAATGGAGTGCAGTCGAACGAAGTCAGGTGATGCGGGAAATATTACATTAGGAAATAAAGTCTTGAAGGAAGTAGATGAATATTGTTACTTGGGTAGTAAAATAACTAACGATGGCACAAGTCAAGGAGGACATAAAATGCAGACTAGCACAAGCAAGGAAGGCCTTTCGTAAGAAAAAATGCTCACTTCGAATATTTACATAGGACATAGATATATGTTTTTGAAAACTTTTGTCTGGACCGTGGCATTGTATGGAAGTGAGACAAGGACGATAACTAGCTAAGAAAGAAAGAAAGAAAGAAAGAAAGAAAGAAAGAAAGAAAGAGAATAGAAGCTCTTAAAATGTGGTGTTATAGAAGAAAAACACCGAAGGTGAGATGGAGAGAGCGATTCACGAATGAATAATTACTGAATCGCATTGGAGAGGGAAGGTCGATTTGGCTAAATTTTGACGACAAGGGATAGAATGATAGGACACATCTTAAGACACCCAGGACTTGTTCAGTCGGTTTTTGAGGAAGTGTAGGTGGTAGGAACGGTAGGGATAGACCAAGGTATGACTGTGACAAGCAGATTAGAGCAGATGCAAGATGTATTAGTTACACAGACATGAAAATATTAGCACAGGATAGGATGGCATGGGGAGTTGCATCAAACGAGTCTATGGACTGATATATAAAAAAATTGTCGACGGCCTAGTTGTAATACCATGTATCTGACAATGATGTTCCCATCCATTATAATCCTAAAGACTGGTCACGCCTCTCAGCCACACATTGATATGCAGTCCATCAGAACAATTTTCGGTGTGTTCAATTTCCTATGCTTATGTATAAAGGAATGAAAATGAAAACCTACAACCTGTTTTCCAGTCATTGACCGGGTCAGGGATGTAATGAATGAAGCAGATATAGGCTGTTAGTACGATGGGATCGCCACTCCCAAAGTGATTTATTAATGAATGATAGATGCTATGAAATGAGAATGGAGAGTGTTGCTGGAATGAAAGATGGCAGGGAAAACCGGAGTACCCGGAGAAAAACCTGTCCCGCCTCCGCTTTGTCCAGCACAAATCTCACATGGAGTGACCGGGATTTGAACCACGGTATCCAGCGGTGAGAGGCCGACGCGCTGCCGTCTGAGCCACGGAGGCTCTTATGTGCAAAGGAATATGAACCTTAAATACATTATTCTGTAGGAGTGCGTAAGTACGTCATACAAACAACAGTCCAACAATACGGTACGGTAAGGGTCATTTTCCCTTACACACAAGCATAGGAAAATGAATGCAACGAAAATCGTTGTGATGGTCTGCATATCCGCGTGGCTGGGAGGCGTGACCGGTTTTAAGGAAAATATTTGACAGGAACAGGATTGTCACATACGCGGTATTAGAACTAGGCCGTCTAGGTATATATATTACAATTTGGTTCACGTTGCACCGACGCAGACAGATATTATTGCGACGTTGGGACAGGAAAGGGCTAGGAGTGGAATAGAACCGACAGTGGTCTTAATTAAGGTACAGATCCAGCCAGCATTTGGCTGGTGTGAAAATAGGAAACCGTGGAAAATCGACAATGCCGACAATGGGGTTTGAACCCACTATCTCCTCAATTAAAGTTGTTAGCCACGCGACCCAAACCTCGCAGCCACTTGCGAATGATACCATGTATACTAGGGTTTTAGAGATACTCACCACATACAAAGCACGTTAGTCATAATAAAAATGATATGAAAATTGTCATATTTAATATAAACTTCGCAAACATTATGGGATGTTTGTATCTGTGTCCCACACATCCGTTTTTCTTTTTCGCGGAAGTTTTCCAGCTCGGGTTTCGCAGAGATGCACTAATGCCCTAAAATCTAACAACGTTCAAGCTGATACCTCCTCGAAGGATACCAATAGCGGTTTGCAAATAACCACGAATGTTTCGCTTATAAAGGGCTAACTATAGGTACGTATATTGGCTTGTCCGATTTGACATGAGGGAAATTTTTTCTACCCTACACGGTTACAGCCTTTAGGCCAATATGGCTGCTGACACGTATTACCGTATAAATAAACTTACTTTAGAAATGTATTTGTCTACCTCAGATATTTTGGCACACCTCTCTTCAACATAACTATGTCCAGAAACAGATGTAACCTAATCCTAAATTTCCTGTACATTTCATCCAATTCTCCTTATTAGTTTTTATAACATTAACGTTTAAATATAACATAGTAAAAACAAAAGCATGAAGTTGACAGATATGGCCCGCTTAGGCGGACTGAACACCCACCATTTAGAATGGCAGGAATGTGTTTAAATTCAACATATTCTATAAGCTAGTATTCAAGCCACGGCCACTTTGCAGAGAAGCTAGATTTGATGGCACCAATATTTGCTTTCTACGGTAACAATTGATTTCTTGCGGGTATTCCAAACTTATTTTTCATGTACACTAGAAGAGGGTTGGTAAGTGGGTGTGTTTCTGTTGTCTGTTATAACACACCCAGCATTCAACAGTACATTATTGATCGCTTATAGATAAGTGAGAGAAATTCACGATCTCGTTTCATGTTCGAGCATTCTAACATGATGACAATGGGGTTGCAACACAAACAGGTACAAGTAAATAATTGTAATGCTGTCATTCGTCAGTGTTAATAGGGAATGTGAACCGGGCGAGTTGGCGGTGCGATTAAGGGCGCGCAGCTGTGAGCTTGCAACCGGGAGATAGTGGGCTCGAACCCCAATGTCGGCAGCCCTGAAGATGCTTTTCCGTGGTTTCCCATTTACACATCAGGCTGTACCTCCAGCTGTACAGGGAGGGGTATAAGAAAGTTACGATCTACGATTCTTATGTTCTCGATGAGAACATTATACTGACACGGGACGTGGGAGGTCACTGCTAACAAAATGGGAGATAATAAAATGGAGAAATTTCTTGACTAATTTCAGGGGCGACTAGCTAGAGTCCTTTATTGCATGAGCATCAAGAATTAGTCTCGGCAAGTCAGCCATTTCAGACGTATCAGAATATTCCCATTAACAAATTGTCAGGTCAACAAAAGAAAAGAAAAAACACAAAACGCTGAGACAAAGGCTTGTAACAGAGCCAACAAACACGTCTAATTATGGAGCGGAGATTTTCACCGATCTGCGTCGTGCCCTTATACATGCTGACATGTCCATCTTGAAGTTCAATAACGAACAACGGAAGGCTTCCGGATGAGTAAATAGATGGTACCCTAGGATGGTACCATAGGAAGGTCACGAAAATATGCTTCTATCTATATATCAATCAACAAAGAATAAGTACGAACATATGAGAAGAGAAGAAGAGTCAGGTACGAATTTCTACAGCTGAACCCAAATATTAAGACACTGTACTGATGGTAAAATGTGGACATCGAGTTGTCGAGTAATCAAGAAAGCTTTACAATTTTTTAACGTATGAACTGTTTGATACGTTTAAGACTGGAGTGATTCTTTCTACAGACGGTCTATTTTGTGGAGAAAACCCCTACATTTCCTCAACTATTCCCTAGCATCATCACAATCCTTATCAAAACTACCATTCGCTGGTTTCCGGTTTAATACAACTTCCCTTAATGCCATTGACAAATGACCCAACGACATAGCAAATGGGAGGAAAATCTATTTGAACTTGTCGATTACACCAGGGATTTTCTATCTGGATGGCCTCATTCAAATCCCAGGTAGTTGTTGGTAACCTTTTGAGTGTTCCCTCCGCCTGTCATTCAGGAATAACGAGCTCGCAATGTGACTCCACCTCACATGTTACTCTGTAGGGCTTCTAAATCTGCTTGCTTCTATATGTAATTACAGTTCGAGATTCCTTTAGACCCGTCTTGTTTATTGCGTATTTCTTCTAAATAATATATATAGTAGCCTCAGAAATTATTCGTACACCAACATTTTAACGTATAGCTCGTATATTAAGCACCATGAACTAATATAACACATCCAGTGAGACGTATGTATAAAGAAAAGACACCTAGCTTTAGATTTGCTATCTGACTTACAGCACTCAACATAATAAACAAATAAACCCGTCTTTTAACATAACAAAAAGTATTCGTGCACTACTAGATAATTCAAACACTTGCCGAAGTATTTGTTCAAACACAGTCTTAATACTTTATATGCATGCCTTTAGCTTTGATTACCTGTTCCAGACGTCTTGGCATTGAATTAACTAAATGTTTGGTGTACTCTTCAGATATGTTGGACCGTGCATTTGAGAGTATCTCTTTTAAGATGTTCTTTATTAATAAGATGGCGTTTTTGCACTTCTTTGCCTAGATGATTCCACAGGTTATCTCTGGGATTGAGATCTGGACTCTGCGGTGGAGTGAGAAGTCTTCTTCGGGCATTGTACAACCACCATTCACGGCTTATCATTGCACGGTGCTTAGTATCATTGTCCTGTTGGAAGGGAAGACTCCTTCCAGATGAAGCTTGTGTGCACTGTTGATTAAATGATGATGCAACACATCTACACCGCTGTTTGTAGAAAGTGAAACACTCAGAAGCAATGGTCTGAAACACGCCAAAATCAGACGACGTGTACAACAGTGGAACCATAATAAGTGTTTAAAATTGCAGAGAGATGGCGTGCACGTAGGCCCAGCAGTGCCCTTCTGCGTGTGACCGGTCAGGGCTGTGTTACGCAACGCTCAGTCAGTGCGGAGCCGTCATACGAAGTGGAAACGTGTACATAAGTGCCACTATGTCTCGCCGACATCACAGAAGGGAATATTAGCATGTGAGTGCGTTCGAGCAGGGCAGAATGATAGGTCTCCGGGAGATGGGTCTGTCATACCGTGATATTGCGGCTCGTACAGGGTACGCTGCTTCGATGATGATGCGTATGTGGAACCAGTGGGAAGAAGAGGGCTTTACACAGCGCCGACAGGGTACCTGGACGACACAATGTGACCACAGCGCGAGGTGACCGCCATCTTGTCCGCTTGGTCGTAACGGACAGAACAGCTTTGTCCACGGTGTTGGCTCGATGTTGAAGCACTGCAACGGATGTGGGCATGTCTGCATAGACGGTTCGACGCCGTCTTCTGAGGGCCGGACTGATGGCACGCATGCCATTGCGCCGGCTTCCATTGACCAGCAACGACCAACGCCATAGACTGCAATGGGCACGTGAACACCGACACTGGCGTGCTGAGTGGCAAAGTGTAGTGTTTTCGGACGAGTCCCGCTTCAACGTGTCCTACAGTGATGGTCGCATACGCGTTAGACGCCGCCGTGGTGAATGCCATCAGGCAGACTGTATTGTTGAGCGGCACAGCGTACAAACGCCAAGTGTGATGGTTTGGGGCGCAACTGCCTATAACATGCGATCTCGCCTCCTACGTCTTGAGGGCAATCTGAACAGCTACCGCTACATCAGGGAGGTTTGACAGCCCGAGGCATTGCCCCTCCTTCAGGCCGTTCCAGACGCCATATTCCAGCAGGACAATGCCCGGCCGTATGTGGCGAAGAATGTGTAAGCCTTCTTCGAAGAACGGCGGATACCACTGCTTCCCTGGCCTGCCCGTTCACCGGATATGTCACCCATTGAACATGTCTGGGATATGGTCGATCGGCACCTTGTTCGTTCAGGTCCTCCTGCAGCCACTGTTGATGATTTATGGACGCGCCTACAAACCTCGTGGCAGAGTATTCCCCAGCGGCATATTCAGGTGCTCTTTGATTGCATGCCACGATGTCTAGTGGCTCTGATTGCAGCGCATTGCGGCGCTACGCCGTACTGAATTTCCACGCTCACCGTACATGTACAGTTCTGTAATTGTAATCATTTGTGTCTTGTCATGTCCCTAATATGTGGAATAAATTGCATTGTGATCACAGCTCTCAGTCTTGGTGTTTCACTTTCTACAAACAGCAATGTATGAACTTCCTGGCATCCATAATACCATCAATAAATGCCAGGTTTCCCACTCTATTCGCAGCCATGCAGCCCTAAACCATCACATTCGCTCCTCGGTGTTTTACCGTGGGAATTACGTATTCAGGTGCAAGTTCGATGTTTGGTTTGCGCCATACCTTCCTGCTCCTACCAGTTTCAAACTGTGTAAACTTCGCTAGATCAGAAAAAGTAATGGTGTTCCAAAAGTTCATTGTCTTTCCATAATACTCTTTCGCGAACTGTAGGAGCTTCTGCTTATTTATTTCACTTATAAGTGGCTTCTTTCGTGACAACCACTACGCAGGTTCACACTGTGAAATACGTTCCTTATAGTTTGCACACTCACCGTTTTGTTGGACCTTGAAGTCAGGTCTGTAGCGATGGATGCAGCACTTCGGAACGGTTCCTTTCGTACCGATCGCACAATAATGCGTCGCTCCCATACTGTCAGCTCTTCTGGAGGACCAGATCTGGGTTTGTTTTCTGTTTGTCCGCTGTGCTTGCATTTATTAACTATTGAACTCACCATAGTAAAGCTAATGCGAGCTGTTTTCCTACATGACGACAACTTTTACCTTGTTTATACAGTAACACTATATTCTCTTAGACTCAATGATAGTTCCGTCGTCTTTCGCCCCCATACCAAATAACCTCGCGGCAACGATGGCGCAGCGATTACTGAAGAAATAACAAACCCTCCTGCAGGCACAGCGGCCTAAACCTGTGGCGACAACAGATTTAAACAATCACAAAGGCAGTACATTCGCACTGTACGAATCCTTTCTTGGCGGTACGATCTGCAGTTTGTATACAGTATCGTGCCGATCATGTTACATTTTAAACGATCTGCATATTCAGCGTGTATATCTGATGCCTTTCGTTATGCTGTTTACAAATCTGACTTCAGTTCGTAAGTCGTAATGATGTTCCATCACTTTCCATAGGTGTACGAATACTTTCTGTGGTCACTGTAACACACTGAACACAAAATTGACACACACCAGTGAAGTTGCCTGCATTTAAGTGCTTCTCAGTGGGACCACTCCAGAAACTAGATATGCGCGAAGGTTCAAATCCGACTGCAATCCATCGTTGATGAACTCTTCCGTGGTTCCCCGATTTCTGTTCCAGGTGAATGCAAGAATAGGCTATTGCCGTTTTTGCCTCCAACTTTGGTTACAAATTACAAATGTACACATATAGTGACACAGTTCAGAGCGCTCTCAGATTTGCATTAAGTACAAAAGGTTACGACTGCAATGTCGCGATTCCCTAAACGAATAAAAACGCGAATGATGATCGAATAGGGGTGAGTAATGTTTAGCGGGACAGAATTAACAGCTATCGATCTCTAACGTCTTCAAAGAACAATTAATATAGTTTAGTGGGAAGCTAATAACGCGGTTACAATTCAAGAATGGTGCTGGGGACAAACAAATGAATTGACTAGCACTAAACTGCCGAAAATAACAGTAAAAAAAAGGAGTTCAAGCTCATAAATTCCTTCTGAGCTGAGATGAATAGTTTAGACGGTAGAGTAATCCGAGATCAGTTTGGTGGTATGTGAAGATGGTCAAATACGGCAACCTGACGTCGGTAGACGCAAAATATCTCCTGCAAAGCAAAATTTCTAGCATCTAGCTATCTACGAAAGCCGTAAAAGTAGTTAGCGGGATTATGAAACATGAAGTAATATTAAATTCTTCACTCGCTTCCCGTGAGCTGTTACAGGAGCAGAAAGCTCGCCACAATCCAGGATCAGTCGATTTCAAGTCTGCTGCGTACACCTAGCTGATTTAGTCACCTTCTAGGACAGGTAAAGTATATAGCAGACAAAAATTTGAACATTGTTCACGCAAAAAAAGTTTCAAAAGAGGAAGTACGCTGAAAAACACGTTAAAAATACCTATGCAACGTTTCAGGCCAATACTAATACAAACCATTTTTGTTCATTTTTCGAAAAAATAACATCTCCTGCGTTGTTTCCACCTACTACGTTTCTTAATTTAATTTTTGTTTCGATATAGATTTACTGGTAGGTTTCAGAATGTTTTCCAGGGTAAAAGATCACCATCGATTTGAAACTGCCTAAGTGGGAAACCAATGTCACTGAGCTGAACTGTCACTCTGAACACATTCTGAACATTTTATTCGGCGATATGTTCTGTAATACACCATTATCATACAAAACAGTATTCCCATTCTTTTGTTTGATAATATTAGGTTTGTGCTTTATACACAGAGTAGGATACGTTAGATAATCATGTATATCTTGAAACACTGGATATGTTATGAATAATGGCTTTTGATCCTTGTATGTGTACAGAAACGGAGTGAATTTGTGCCAATGTCTAACGAGTCTGCTGGTGAAAGAGTTATACGATAGTGTTAAAAGAAATGAGTATTATTATTTTTATTATTATTATTATTATTATTATTATTATTATTATTATTATTATTGCTTTGTGGTGAATAACCGCTCTCCAACTCCTGAAGATGCCCGCACCGAGCTCGATAGCTGCAGTCGCTGAAGTGCGGCCAGTATCCAGTAATCGGGAGATAGTGGGTTCGAGCCCCACTGTCGGCAGCCCTGAAGATGGTTTTCCGTGGTTTCCCATTTTCACACCAGGCAAATGCCGGGACTGTACCTTAATTAAGGCCACGGCCGCTGCCTTCCACTTCCTAAGCCTTTCCTATCCCATCGTCGCCAAAGACCTATCTGTGTCGGCGCGACGTAAAACAAATAGCGAAGGAAAAAAAAAGATGCCCACAGACGCCACAGCGTGATTTTAACCTGAAACGCAGCTCTTTAAAAGATCCGCTAAGTTTAAATTCATTCATTCATTCATTCATTCATTCATTCATTCATTCATTCAAAAAATGCGAACAGACTGTGCAGATAGACCTATTCGACCATCTAACCGTGAGAAGAGGCGGGGATTCAAACAACAGCTACTCACCCGACTGCCACAATGATTAAAATCACTTACAGTTACGGTGGATATAACTATTTAGTTTTTCATGTTCCCTGTGTTAAATATAGCCTTAATTCATTTCCACATAAGCAAGTGCTGATAACACAACACCGTGTGGTTGTCTGTGGGTTTCCTTTTCCTTTCTTGCGCGACAGCTTAGGGCTGACAACGTAACTATAATCCAGCTGAATATGCATTCGATATGAAGACCTAGAGTCAAATACATTCTGGTCACAAGTTTGCCCTCCATTCAGTTAGCTCTAATGTTCACCATTATCCGCTACTCGAATTATTGCTACCTGACCATATCCACTCAGCACAAAGGCAATAATGAAGATATAGCAGTTTGTCGTTAATTTATCCTTCACCTTGAAACGCCCCCTTGTTATCATCGTCAACGGCCCTCAATATCGCTGCAAAACTGTTCTCTGCGATATAGTAAGAATCAGACATCTCTATTTTTCCCGTTTGAAACAGAATGTTATCATATCTATTTGTGGCAGGAGATACCCAGCGGGCAGTAAGAATGATGTCACTTCCTGCTGTGGAACGTGGAGTTTTACTACAAGGCTAAGGATGTACGTAGGTAATTTCTAGGTATTGCCGCTCTTTGTTGAACTCGAAAGTGTCTTATAACCGAAGGATTACAAACGAGCCCGGATGTGATGTAATAGTTGAAGAGAGACTGTAAAAAGCAGCGAACCTTTGGAGAATCCGTGACGACATTCTTCTTCCTCTTTCAGACAATATGAAAGGAACCCTGCAGCTCCAAAAATACAAGGTCTCTGCAAACAATCGGAAGGAACAACATATTACATGGAGGAAACCAGAAGGGTAAATCTCGTGTTGTAAGCTTCTTTCACTTAAGTTTAATTTATTTATTTATTTATTTATTTATTTATTTATTTATTTATTTATTTATTTATTTATTTGCACTGACCGCTGCAATCATGCGTTAAAGACGTTGCAGGGCTCAGAAGCCAAAGTTAGCGGATATGAATCAAACCATGGTGGCATTAACAGATTCAAACCTGTGCGGCATTAATAGGTCAGAGTGTAATTTCACAATGTTTCCACATTTCCTCCATATCCATCGCCCTAAGTCTCTATTTCTGTATGTTCACAGAAAATCTATAATCTGAAACAAGAGTGCTTGTCTTTTCCTTCTTTGTTTAATGTATCACGTTGAATCTGTAGCGGCTACCAGTGTCCAACAATTCGCCAGGGCAATTTCCAGACAAAAACTAAACACACTTCATAATATTTTAACAGTTCCATTTCCAACCGATGACATAATCAATCAATCAATCAATCAATCAATCAATCAATCAATCAATCAATCAATCAATCAATCAATCAATCAACCAACCAATCCCCATATCCTTGCTCATTGTGACGAAATGGTTCAATTCTAAGCCACTTAAAAATCTCCCTCGCTGCATGTACGATTCAATATCTCGCTGAATGCAAGTGAAATTTGTGTTCGGCAAAGCGAGGTAGTTCAAGTTTTCTCCGCTTTTCCATGTTGCTTTCATTTCGATAATGTTGCATAATAGTTAGCATCTATTATCGCCAAGCCTCTTCCCATCACTTCACCGCATTAACTTCTTAAGGTATTCGGCTGATTATATATTAATTAATTAATTTATTTATTTATTTAATTATTTATTTATTTAGAGGGTGGCTTTCAGTGCCAAGTGTATCCGAAGAAATGTTGCCTGATGTAGGTCGTTCTATTAAACGACCCTGGGCAACCTGCGGGTCTGGATGCGATATAATAATGGTATAATAAGGTAGGGAGAGAGTGACACCCGGTGTCGACACATAGCCTACATCTATCGAATAACACCAAGGGGTCTACTACAGGCCGGCCCCCGTGGTGTAGGGGTAGCGTGCCTGCCTCTTACTCGGAGGCCCCGGGTTCGATTCCCGGCCAGGTCAGGGATTTTTACCTGGACCTGAGGGCTGGTTCGAGGTCTACTCAGCCTACGTGATAAGAATTGAGGAGCTATCTGACGGTGAGATAGCGGCCCCGGTCTAGAAAGCCAAGAATAACGGCCGAGAGGATTCGTCGTGTTGACCACACGACACCTCGTAATCGGCAGGCTTTCGGGCTGAGCAGCGGTCGCTTGGTAGGCCAAGGCCTTTCAAGGGCTGTAGTGCCATGGGGTTTGGTTTTTTTTGGTTTGGTCTACTACAGGCTTAACATCGCCATCCGACATTCAAATCGATAAACAGTGTCTAAAGCCCTCACCCCATTACGAATACTGCGGAGAGGTTTGCAAATGAAACCAGACTTTTGGCAAGCATCTAGTGATTAGAAATTGTATACCTCTCCTATCTTGCCAACCAACATTCTGACGGTGAAAATGTTTTCCACCAACGGGACTTGAACCGGTTAACCACGATGTTAGACGTTAAATAATTGACACATTAACTATCATGACCACCAGGCGGGCTATATTCGGCTCATAATTTCATGTATCTTCATTCTCTGTATCATATACCCCTCCCTTGATTACAGTTCCTGACTAGAAAAGTACTCTTTGAATATTGTGGGTCGGAGGAAGAATATTTGTGAAAATGTCACGATGTTTCGGGTATTCCTCAGTTCAGAGCCATTTACAATAGGAAGGAAAGGGAACCCCGTTTGTCTCCTGGCACTATGTATCTCATTAGCACTGAGTTATGTTTTATAACCTCATAACCTAAGTGCTGTATTTTTAGGAAGAAAAGTCCTTCAGGATGATAATATTACAACTCACGCATTTCTCTATCTCGACGGGTACAAATTTATGGGCAAAGGCAAGAGAGCAAACTTGGAATGTTACGTGACTATTGATATCTTAACTATAACAGTCACGGAATCATGGAGACGAAAAATTTCACGTCAAAAATTCCACAAGCCTTTTCCGGAATTCGAACCGTGGCTGCCTTTGTGAGACACCAGTGAAGTCACTCCACAGTTACGCCGGGTTACCTGGTTCCCTGAAGGAGCTTTCATTGCGATGCATGAAACGGTTACACGCAACAACGTAAAGTAAGAGAAGTTGCCGAATATTGCAGGGGCTACCAACTAACAGGAAACTCAATTTGCTGAAACGCCGCGTGAGGGCTCTGTGCATTGCTCAGGGTACAAAAAGTCCCAGCGCGTAAACATTCACTGCAAAGGAATGGTGCGACCACGTTACGAAGTTGAGGATATGCTGCTTATAACTTGGGGTGTTATCGCAGTGAACAACAAGCGTATGCTCTTTATGTACAGCTAGCAAGATACCCGGAGCTTCACTACGGTTTTAAAATGAAAATTAGTATACAAAGTTTTACATTCTGGAGATTCCACTGCCAGCTAAGCCTGTAAAATACGCCCTCAGTTCGTACGTCAAACGGTCTTGGGGGAATGATTATTTATTTTCTTATCTAACACTCATTTGGACCCTATACGGAAGAATTTGAATGTTTTAAACCCTACCTTACTTAAAATCCGGGATGTAAGAGCGACCAACCAGTGAAATTTTGATTTTGTACGTCGAACAGTAATGGAGGAATGAAAACTATTCTTAAGGGGTGATTTTTAAAAATATTTATTAACATCTAGGATATAGAAGACCAACCTTCATACAAAAAATAAGTTCGTGCCAGAAACGGTATCCGAAGAATGGATAGTGTGTTCCTGAGAGTCAACCAACATCTAAACCCCTTAGGGGAGAAATGATTTTAAGTATGCGATATTTAACACCTCGTAAAATTACAACTTTGTACATCAAACTGTTTTAGAGGGATAAAAAATTTCGCTAATGGAGCTAAACTCATTTAACACTTTAGAGTTGTAACGTTAAAAATATTTCGTATTTCACACCTAGGATTTAAAATATATACCGCTATTTGGAATTTTGTCTTCGTACGTTAAGCCGTTTCAGAGGAGTGAATTGATTTAGTGTATTTCTTTCCGTATCTTAACCCCCATTTAACTCGCCGATCGGTTAAATTTGTTTCAAACCTTCTGTTATTTAACACCTAGGATATCATTTGAAATTTTAACTTCATAATTCAAACGGTCTGATATAAAAGCATATTTCTGTCATCATTTTCACCCCCCAGTCAACCCCCCCTAGGGGAGTACTGTTTTAAGTAGACTTCTTATTTGTATCCTCATAAAAATAACTCCTTTTACACCCCCTTAAATTGATTCCCCTACCACATCCTCCGCCGCAAAATACGTGTAACTGTTTTTAAAAGAGATTCCAAATACCAATTTTCCTCAAACATAGAATTCAACTCATTTTTCAAAATCATGTATCCCCCCCTTTAATTGGATTTTCCGGAAACAAAACAATACGTGTTTCTTTATTTTTACAGGAGATCCCAAATATAAACGTTCATGTCTGTATCATCTTCACTTTTAAAGATATAAGTATCCTCATAAAAATTCAATCCCTTTTACAGTCCTTTTTACAACCCCCACCCCTTAAGTGTACAAGCCTTGTTGTCTTATATGCTAAATCTTTCCTTTATTGTATAGCGCTACGGCAAGTAGCGGAGTCTTTGCATGTGCTGTGAGGAGGGGTAGTAAGGGTACAAATTTTTTTGCCGAGGTCGTGGCCACTGAGTTATAATTCATCCGCTTGCCGCGCGCATTCATCAGTCTGGCAGTCTCTTTATTGTCTGTTAGTTCTTTAGTGTGTATTCAAATACTAAATGACTTAATTGCATAATCATGCCGTACATCTATGTAATTGAACCGGGCGAGCTGGCCGTGGGGTTACGGGCGCGCAGTTGTGAGCTTGCATTCGGGAGATAGTGGTTTCGAATCCCACTGTCGACAGCCCTGAAGATGGTTTTCCGTGGTTTCCCATTTTCATACCAGGCAAATTCTGAGGCTGTACCTTAATTAAGACCACGGCCGCTTCTTTCCCATAAGTTCTGTGTCGGTGCGACGTAAAGTCAACTGTAAAAAATATATATATTTAATTGTAATTGTAATTTTAATGCGAGAGAATACCAACTTTACTTTCACCGGACTAAATTCTTTAATTTGAATTACGGTATGTTATTTTATATGTAAATGTAATTAATCTGCCCCGTGGATTATTCGTAATAATAGTTTTTTTTTAATATTTTGATTCAATGCTGTATAATAAAATTTTCACCAAGTCTCACAAACATACTACGGAGCATTTTACTTAATAAGTAAAATAACAAAAAGAAATGATTTAGGAACGTTGATATTAGCTCCCGTTGAAATACTATTACAACTGATTTTTTTTTACAATTGGCTTACGTCGCACCGACATAGATAGGATTTATGGCGACGATGAGACAGGAAAGGGCTACGCGTGAAAAGGAAGCGACCGTGGCCTTAAATAAGGTACAGCCTGGTGTGAAAATGGGGAAACCACGGAAAACCATCTTCAGGGCTGCTGACAGTGGGATTCGAAACTACTATCTCCCGAGTACTGGATACTGCCCGCAATTAAGCGACTGCAGCTATGGAGCTCGGTATTTAGTATTTGAATACTCACTAAGAAACTAACAGACACTAAAGAGACTGCCAGACTGATGAATGCGCGCGGCAAGTGGGTGAATTATAACTCAGTGGCTACGACCTCGGCAAAAGATATGTACCCCTACTATCCTTCCTCACAGCACATGCAACAAAGTCTCCACTACTTGCCGTAGTGCTATACAAATTGGTTAGCCGCGACGAACAGCATTTTGTTCGTATTTCCGTCAATAATTATGTTAATAATTAAAGAAAATAAACGAAGGAATTCGGAGATAAGATATCAAGGTTTGTATAAACATCTATTTTAAAACAATTCCTAGTTCCAGCTGGCTGAAATGGAATAAAATGCAATGCTTACTTCACAAAGTGTATGGGGGGGGGGGCGACTGTCCGTCCTCGCCCCACCCCCTAATCGCCGCTGTTTGTAGACACGCCAAAGATGCAGAAAAGTAAATCTAATAACTTGTTAATGTATACATGTGTAGACATTCCGCTTAATGGAAGAGATGCATGTATGAAACAAAAACTAATACTGTTCGGTGAAGTACGTGTGTAGAAGGAGCTGTTTGGAGCTTGTGTTGCATTCCGACCAGATTGTCCAGATTAAAATAATGCCTGTGTATTCGTCGCTGCTGATCACACTAGCCATTGAAGATATGTAGACAGCAAATATAGTGCGGCTGTACCATACACCAGCCTAGAACTATGCGGTCGAAAACGATGGTAACTAATGCAAGGGGTGAATTAGACCGGAAGCGCTGAGTAACATGCTGCGAGTGACACTGTTTCTTATCTCTTCATATTCTGACGTAACTTGCCCGCTGGCAGTAGTTCCCCTGTGAAAATAAGTTGGCAGACATCCCACTCATCATTTGGGCATGCGGGGCATTTATAAGTAGAAAGTACGGCGTTCGAGAGCCACCTGGTATAGACAGATAATGTCTAGAAAGACGCCAATCAAATCGCAGTATGTTCCGGAATGTAGAGAAGAGTCGACGCCAACACGGTACGCTTCGTGTGGCAATTCATCCATTGAGGACAAGGCAAGGATCCAGAGGAAGTGAATATGGTGAGCAAAATTGTTGCCGCAGAGCCTCACACAAATTTTAGAACCGAGGTGCTCAGCTGGGCGCCCGATGAGTCTAGCCCAGTGTAGCCGAGCTGGCGTGACGTGAATGCGGGCAGCTTACGTCGCATGAAGGGAGAGAGCGAACACATTTTGCAGGGAAGGAGGGGAGCATTGACGTTCACTTGTGATTACGAAGCTCTCCTCCACTACTCAGCGAAATGCTGATCTAGCTGCAGTACTTAAAACAAAGCGCTATAATCGAAAAAAAAAACCCACATGACCTGTTCAAGATATTCCGGATTGATTTATACTGCGCCCGATATAAACAGCCAATTTTATTTTCTTATATTATATTTATTCATTCAAAGAAAACTGACACAATCTACATACAGAGGTACAGGGTTTAAGCGTACAAGCTACGATTTACAATTCCCTGGATGGACATGACAGTATTTCCAGTTTAAAAAACGTAAAATTCCTGTTATTCATGAAGCAAAAAGTAATCTAATTACATAATTCCACAAGTTTACTGCATGATTTTGCACAGTGTTGTAATGTTTTGCGACTTTTTCTGTTCACTGAATTCCTGAAAATAGTATTTAAAATTTAACAGGCGTCCAACAATAATAGCTCACCTCTAAATGGCGAGAGGGAGTTTCATCACGAGTGAGGATATAGATATTTACTATCCAAGATTTAAGTACAATAACAATGTAAATATATTTACCAGACAGATGTACGGTATGCCTTCAAATAAATAAATAAATAAATAAATAAATAAATAAATAAATAAATAAATAAATAAATAAATAAATAAATAAATAAATGTTATTTGGGGTAAACAAGATAGGATTGTTGGTGTAGTATACCAGATCATTTAAACCCTAACAACCATAATCCACAGCTTATCCACCTTAACTCATTATATTAGAAAAGTTTTTTTTCTTTTTTTGCAAGTTGCTTTACGTCGCATCGACACAGATAGGTCTTATGACGACGATGGGACAGGAAAGGGCTAGGAATGGGAACGAAGCGGCCGGGGCCTTAAATAAGGTACAGCGCACCACTTGCCTGGTGTGAAATGGAAAACCACGGAAGACCACCTTCAGGGCTGCCTACAATTGGGTTCGAACCCACTATCTCTCGAATACTGGATAATGGCCGCACTTATTCGACTGCAGCTATCGAGCTCGGCAGACATGATTCTAAACCACCTAGAAAAATGTTATAGTGAAAATTGTCATTCATTACGTACACTATGAGATTATTTGAGGTTGTAGGCCTAACTCGTTATTGTATCCGGTTAAAATACATGCACTGCAATGAACGTAAATAACTCATTTCTTGCAACGTAAATTGAAAATGACGTAGTTTTCTGCCCTCTTTCATTATTTTCTGCCTCCATTTCAAACTCTGGTATCGCCGCAGTGAGCGAGAGTGACTCGGGGAACTTCGCCCAACCTTCACGGCCTGTGACGTAGCCGCCGCAACATCAAATGAAATGAAATAAAATGGCGTATGGCTTTTAGTGCTGGGAGTGTCCGAGGACATGTCTCCCATAGGCGACCTGCGCGTCGGGATGAGGATGAAATGATGATGAAGACGACACATACACCCAGCCCCCGTGCCAGCGAATGTAATCAGTGATGGTTAAAATTCTCGACCCTGCCAGCAATCGAACCCGGGACCCCTGTGACCAAAAGCCAGCACACTAACCATTTAGCCATGGAGCCGGACGCCGCAACGTCACTGTGGTTGAACAGCATACGCTGCGCTCATCGCCTGCCAGCCTCCCCATCTACAATGCTGGGCGCCCGCTGGACGGAATGCCTAGCGTGAGCACCTCTATTCTAGTGCTATGGCACATACGTTGAGAATACAACATGTTGCAGTGCACATAATTATTAAACATAACCTGCAGAGACACTCGTTCAAACGGCGCAGAGCACCAGCAACCGGATGACCTGGCCGTCGTGAAGCTTTCTGTGAGTGAATTGCTGAACAAGTGACTAGCGCACACCTGGGCATAAATTACTTTGTAACTCAAATGTCGTAAATTTACATACCAAGTGTCTCGTGTTGTTTTGGTTTTCCAGGTTACGCTTGATGACGTGTTCAATGACACCTTATAAGAAGTATCCTTTGAAAAGTCGGGTGGTTATTCGGGAACGATGATTGTATTAAGTGTCGCAACGAACACCACTGTGGTGATAAAAATCCCCATTGCCGTAAGCAATAGACTAATAGCACATGCAAGGTAATTTCACCGTTGAAGTTTGGATGGATATTTTAAGCGGCCCCTCTATTAAGACGTGAATCTCAACCCTGAAACGCATTCAAGAGTTCCTGGACAATGCGCTGGGGTATCGTCTACCTATATACTTAGGTGGATCAAAAGGTTAGTTGCACTAACGCGCCGCAGCAGCGCGCTGTGTGTCGCAAACGTGGGCACAGCGGGGAAAGGGACAGACAGTGCCCACACGTCTGTTAGGCAGGTCGCTTAGGTGTCTCGTCTACTATTGTGTGAATAGCGGCCAAATGCAATGGCGCGTCAACTGGACGTTCACTCCAAATATGAAGTGCGTGCGACAATCCGATTCTTACGGGCCAAAAGGAAGAATTGCACGGACATTCATCGTGAAATTAGTGATGTGTATGGGGAGCGGGCCATTTCCCGGCGAGGTATCGTAAAGTGGTGTCAGCAATTCGAGGCCGGACGCACGGATATCACGGACAACCATCGCGAATGCAGGCTCGCAACGTCCAGGACCCGTGCAAAGGTCAACAGTGTGAATGCGATCATTAGACAGAACCGGCGCATTAAACTGAGAGAAATCGCGACGCAGCTGAACACGTCGTATGACAGTGTGTTCGCCATTGTTCACGAGGACCTTGGATATTGTAAGCTGTGTCAAAGATGGGTTCCACGTCTTCTCACCGATGAGCACAAAGGACAACATTTCCAATCCTCCCTGGCATTTCTGCAACGCTATGCCGCAGACGGCAACGTGTTTCTGCGGCGAATCGTTGCAGGCGACGAAACGTGGGTCCACCACTTCACCCCCGAAACGAAGCGAACATCAATGGAATGAGTGCACCCCTCATCACCACAACGAAAGAAGGCCAAGGTTCAACCTTCAGCCGGTAAGGTTATGGCGACAGTGTTCTTTGACATGGAGGGTTTTCTGCACGTGGAATTCATGCCGAAAGGAACGACGATCAACGCGGCGTCGTATTGTCAAACGTTGCACCGGTTGGGTAAAGCGATTAAAGAGAAACGCCGGGGGAAATTGAGCGCCGATGTGATTTTGTTGCACGATAACGCAACACCTCATAAGGCCCGCAAAACGAGAGAACTGCTGCAGCGTTTCAAGTGGGAAGTCTGGCAACATCCACCCTACAGTCCCGACCTAGCGCCATGTGACTTATCTGTTCGGTAAGCTCAAAACGGAGCTCGGTGGCCGACATTTCTAGACCGATGAGGAGGTGAAGGCCGCTGTCTCCGAGTGGCTGCAGAACGCTGGAGGAAATTTCTATGCATCCGGCATCGACAAGTTGGTTTTGCGTTCGCAGAAATGTTTGGAGTCTGTTGGAAACTATGTGGAAAAGTGACGTTACAGTGTATGTCGTTATGGTCGTGTTTCTGTTGTATAGGTGGTGTAATAAATGCTCATAACGGGGAAATGCAACTTATTTTCTGATCTGCCCTCGTACGTGCAGTTGGCAACGTGTCAGGTTATGATTATTCAACAGGATGTTCATCCAGCACGTATCCCTTTAAGAGCATGTCGGGTTCTCAGCAAAAATATCCCGGGAGACGGATCACTACACAGTACTCTACGACTGGCCTCTATGATCGGTCAGGTTTAAACCCCATGGACGTTTCAATTGCGCTACGTCCATGACCAAAAGTATGCAACATTTCCCTCTAAACACGGTTGACATTGTGCGTGAACTTTGTGCAGCAGCAACAACTATCCCGTCGACAATGTTAATGAGAGGGTACGATGAGAGGAGTAGCCTTGTGTGCGGAACAATGAGCGATCTATTTTGAACACTCGTTGTGATGAAACGTACAACAATGTTAATACATATAGATAATTTCCTCTGGATAGAGTAGCAACATGATTTACCAGTATGAATTTCTGTCAATGACGAACCGTATTTCACATGGAATTGAATATTCACTTTTTATAACAAGCATGTCTAGAGAGAAGATTAACCGATCGAGTTGGCTTTGCGGTTAGCGGCGCGCAGCTGTGAGCTTGGATTCGGGAGACAGTTTGTTCCAACCCCACTGTCGGCAGACCTGAAAATGGGTTTCCTTTGGTTTCTCATTCTCACACCAGGCAAATGCTGGGGCAGTACGTCAAGGCCATGGCCACTTCCTTCGCACTCTTAGCCCTGTCCTACCACTTCGTCGCCATAAGATCTGTCTGTGTCGGTGCGACATAAAAGCAACTTGCAAGAAGAGAAAAGTAACACCCAGTATTTTGTAGTGTCACTTTCAACAGCCGTTCTAATTGAACAAACGTGTGGGTTGGAGCAGACCCGTCAAGGACGCTGACCACTACGAGAGGGCTGCGATAAGCATGACGGTCGTGCAAAATTACTGCCCTGGATCAATGGCCTGTCCACACATACGCCCTGGAGCATTAAAAAAAAACCACTATACTCTCGAAGTACATGTAAATGGAAGTTTTTACATTCAATTCATATTGTATGTAATATTAAAAACCTGATATTCTTTTACATGTAAATAGATTTCACGTAATGGAATTTTCATTATCTATTTATTTATTTATTTATTTATTTATTTATTTATTTATTTTATTTACTACAATTTGCTGTACGTCTCACCGACACAGATAGGTCTTATGGCGACGATGGTATAGGAAAAGACTACGAGTGGGAAGGAAGCAGCTGTGGCCTTATGGTACAGCCCCACCTTTTACCTGCTGTGAAAATGGGAAGCCACGGAATACTATCGTCAGGGCTGCCGACAGAGGCGTTCGAACCCACTATCTCCCGAATACTGGATACTGGCCGCACTTAAGCGACTCCAACTATCGAATTCGGTGAAATTTTCGTATTCCTACGGAAAGAGAGATGAGGAGGGAGAGAACTTATGTACAAAGATACAAGTTAAATAAATGAAATTAAATTGATCATACACCTAACGTTGCTCTTAATAAGAAATTAACAATAAATAAGTTTCAGTAATCAGAATCAAACGATAGTTTACTTTTAGTCAGAGTCAGGTATAGAAATCATAGGTAAATATAGTCAGAGTCAGGTATAGAAATCATAGGTAAATATAGTTGAATAAAATAATATACTTTGTAAAAATGAACTAAACAAAAAATTAAACGCATTCATCAAAACATGTGATCTTCTTGTCCCACCTTTCACTGTATTGTGCGGATTACGGAAGAACTGCCAACCAGACGAGCCGCGTAAAGCAGTATGGCCGCGACTGTGATCCATGCCATAATTGGTTCAGTTTGCTATTCCTGGGTTTGAATCACTGGGAATACAATCACTGGTCTATTAACATTCCTAGTTCGGTTGACAAAATACAGCTATTTGCATTTCCAACGTGAAACACTGTCGAGATAGGCTATTTGGTTTCCTCATGGCGATGCGCCTCCTCACATTGTCCTCACGGTGCGCGAGTTTCAGGATTGGTCGGGATGGTTCAGTACGAAGACGTCATTTAAATACCTTGAATTTTATCCCTGCAGGCAAACGAAGAAGTTGGTCAACAGAAGTACGTGATCTTGACGATCTACTAAGAGGTAATTTATTTATTTATTTATTTATTTATTTATTTATTTATTTATTTATTTATTCGTTTACAAGTTGCTTTACGTCGCACCGACAGAGAGAGGTCTTATGGCGACAATGGGATAGGGGCTAGAATGGGAAGGAAGCGGCCGTGGCCTCAATTAAGATACAGCCCCAGCATTTGCTGGTGTGAAAATGGCAAACCACAGAAAACCATCATCAGAGCTGGCATCAAAGGAGTTCGAACTCTATCTCCCTAATGGAAGCTCACAGCTGCGCGCCCCTAAACGCACGGCCAGCTCGCTCGGTCTAAGAGGTACATTTAACGTTACAGTCACAATAAGAAACGTCGCATGGCAAGCGAATGCTTTAAAGGTAGGATGGCTTCGTTGTGCCGAAGCACTTGTACAAGCAGATGACGAGTTATCGGCTTTGCCTGTAGATGAACCAAGTGTACAGTCGCCGTGCGTGGTGATAGCCAACATCCATGTGTTCGAACACAGCTACATGGAACTGCTGTATGAAATGATTGCAGAGCGTCCGAAGCGAAGTGAAAATTGAAACCTGTAAATCAAGATTAAGTGGATCGTCGTTCCAGGTAAAGACTGTCAGTCGGAGACCCGCTGTAAGGACAAGAAACTTTTACAAATACCCACTAACTGGTAAATGGGTCATCTTCGATCAAGTTAATCCAATAAAACCCTTTCGTAGCAGTAACCTCACGCCCATTGCCCCACCCCACAATCGCTCGGTATGGGTTCGACTGTCTGGTCTATTATGAATTTAATTCCTGATGTAAGGGGTTGAATGACGTATACAACAGAGCCTCGTGAATTCAAGTCATCAGTTGGTCGAAATCCATTCATAATATCCTAAAAGTAGTTTTCTACGGTTTGGCTCACTAGCCACTCCTAGTTCCATGATCTGGTACTACAGAGTGTGTGGCTATCGACGAGCCCAAACTGTAACTGTGATACTCAATGAAAACAACTGGGCATTCTTACTTAAACGAATACATTACCGGTAACCAGGAATAATCCCTATTAATGTGGACGGTAACCGAGCACTATGGGAGAAAACTTCCAAAGATTTACATAATGTGCCAGTTAAGAGACGTCAGACCAATTCCTAAGTTACAATTTCGTACTTTCTAACCTTTTTTTTTTCTTTCTTCACATTGGAGGCTTCAAACTGCCTTAGTTCTTAATTAAGTGTACTTACTGTACATACGAATAAACTTAGTGGTAACTAATGCAATTGAGGCGTCTACGGTAGATATTATTTTAGACACAGATTCGGATAGGTACAGACGTGCACATTAATGGCGTCCCGACAAACAATCAACACTGCCCCACTCCAGTAGTGAAGGGGTTGTGTCGAAGGCACAATGACTCACCTTTTCGCTTAACACATTGCTGCATGGACTGCATGTAGACAGCCCCCTACAAGACTTCGTTGTGATCGAATGGTGGATGTATTGCAGCATTAGGTTACCTACTCGTCCGGCCCCGCGGTGTACGGGACAATGCGTCCGGCCGCCCCGGGTTCGATTCCCGGCCGGGTCAGGGGGCTTTAATTGTAAATGATTATATCCCTGGCCTGGGGACTGGGTGTTTGTGTCGTCCTTAACGTTTCTCACATTCAGCACTCAACACTTCCGCAATTCCAATTACATGCAGGCTCATATATTGTGCAAGTAGGGACAAAAGAACTCTATAGGTCGACGCCCCGAACAAATAGCATTTTAACATAAAAAATTAAAAAAGTAACCTACTCTGATAATTACAGTATTAAGAGGTAAAGGAGGTCTTTAACCGAAAAGTATTTTATACTAGTCAGGAATATTTTTAGCTGAGTTATATCGGGTCTACCAATCCTTCTTCACCTCGTTCTAGCCATATTTCTATCCATCTCCAAACTGTCTTAAGACTGCATGGTATTGATTGTGCTATTGCTTGGGGGACCATGTGAGCCTCCCAAGTAGTATAATGGGAGAGTTCTGCGGCCTCCTCCCGCGGGAAATTTGAATTCTGGCGGGAAATTTGGATTTTGGCGCGAGATTTGAATTTGTAAACAAAGCCACGTGCTTTTAGACAGCTGTCATCGACAACAACGCATCGCTAACCTCACTGCTGCCATCTTGACGGGCCTAAACCTCAGTAGTGCCAACTTAACCTAACTAGCGTGAGGTAAACAAAGCCACGTGTTTTTTGACAGCCACGTGCTTTTTGACAGACAACAACGCATCGCTAACCTCAGTACTGCCATCTTGACGGGCCTAAACCTCAGTAGTGCCAACTTAACCTAACTAGCGCGAGGTAAACAAAGCCACGTGTTTTTTGACAGCCACGTGCTTTTTGACAGACAACAACGCATCGCTTACCTCAGTACTGCCATCTTGACGGGCCTAAACCTCAGTAGTGCCAACTTAACCTAACTAGCGCGAGGTAAACAAAGCCACGTGCTTTTTGACAGCCACGTGCTTTTCTGACAGCTGTCATCCGCCATATTTAAACCACAGAGCACTGTGCTGCCCTCTTTATCGTAGTAGATGTAAATTCGTCACCTGTCATCCGCAGTGCTGCCATCTTGACGGGTCTAAACCTTAGTGCTACCAACTTAACCTAACTAGCGCGAGGTAAACAAAGCCACGTGTTTTTTGACGTCTGTCATCCGCCATCTTTAATCTAGAGAGCACCGTGCTGCCCTCTTTAGCTAGATACCTGTGGTGGCAGGCAATTCCACATGACAGCAGCCATCTTTAATCAAGAGAGCACCATGCTGTCCTCTATGTGGTGGCGGCAAATTCTACATGCTCTTGTTTGGAAACAAACTCACGCGCTTTTTTTGACAGCCGTCATCCGCCATCTTTAATCAACAGAGCACAGAGATGCCATCTTTAGCTAGATACATTTGAAATGTGGTGGCGGCAAATTCCACGTGCTCTTGTTTGGAAACAAAGCCATTTTTTGACAGCTGTCATCCGCCATCTTTAATCAACAGAGCACCGTGCTGCTATCATGTGGGCAATTTCGTCAGCTGTCATCCGCCATCCTTAATCCACAGAACACCGTGCTGCCCTCTTTATGGCTACTACATTAAGCACGTAGTAGCGGGCAATTTGAAAAGTTCTGTTAGCTATCATCCGCCATCTTTAATCAAGAGAGCACCGTGCTGCCATCTTTAGCTAGATACCTTTGAAATGTGGTGGCGGCAAATTGAAAAATTTCACGTGCTCTTGTTTGGAAACAAACTCACGTGCTTTTTGACAGCTACCATCCGCCATCTTTAATCAACAGAGCATAGTGCTGCCCTCTTTGTTTGAAATGTGGTGGCGGCAAATTCCACGTGCTCTTGTTTGGAAACAAAGCCATGTGCTTTTTTGACAGGTGTCATCTGCCATCTTTAATCAACAGAGCACCGTGCTGCTATCATGCGGGTAATTTCGTCAGCTGTCATACGCCATCTTTAATCTACAGAGAACAGTGCTGTACTCTATGTGGTGGTGGTAAATTCCACGTACTCTTGTTTGGAAACAAACTCTATGTGCTCTTCAGCTGTCATCCACCATCTTTAATCAAGAGAGCACCGTGCTGCCCTCTTTGTGGTGGCGGATAATTTGAAAATTTCTTTTCGACAAGCAGCCATCTTTAATCCTGAGAGAACAGTGCTGCCCTCTTTAGCTACTTACCTTTGAGGCGGTTAATTTGAAAAATTCTTTTCGACAAGCAGCCATCTTTAATCCAGAGAGAACAGTGCTGCCCTCTTTAGCTACTTACCTTTGAGGCGGTGACAGCTGTCATCCACCATCTTTAATCAATAGAGCACTGTGCTGCTATCATGCAGGCAATTTCGTCAGCTGTCATCCGCCATATTTAATCTACAGAGCACCTTGCTGCCCTCTATGTAGTAGCGGGCAATTTGAAAAGTTCTGTTAGCTGTCATCCGCCATCTTTAATCAAGAGAGCACCGTGCTGCCATCTTTAGCTAGATACCTTTGAAATGTGGTGGCGGCAATTTGAAAAAATTCTATGTGCTCTTGTTTAGTAAACAAAGCCACGTGCTTTTTTTGACAGCTGTCCTTGCACAAGATGGCTAGAGATGCCCTAAGGATGCTTGCGCAAGATGGCGGACGCAAGATGGCAGCTATACACGACTCTTTATGAGACGCCTTAAGGGTGCTTGCGCAAGATGGCTGCTGCTCTTATGAAGAAAGCTAGCTTAGAGGCTAACGTGTCGTGCTAGTTCGATTCATTAAATTTGGGGCTTAAATGCCTAATGTTAAATATCTCGAAAACGGTGCATCGTAGAGCAAAACGGACAAAATTTTTCTACCCAATACCTCGGTTCGCAGTATCAGGAACAAGAAAAACATAGTCTAATGATGAGATCGACGGTTCGATTCCTACTTAGACCCTTTGGCATTAGCACCTATCTATTTCTACAAGATGGCGGCTATACATAGCTTCTTATGAGACAGCTTAAGAGCGCTTGCACAAGATGACTGCTGCTCTTATGAGAAGCCCTAGGGGTGCTTGCGGGAGGTAGCAGTGACAAGACGATGACTAAACACAGCTGCTTATGATACGGCCTATAGGTGCTTACACAAGATGGTGGCTGCTCTGATGAAGAAAGCTAGCTTTGCATCGTGCAGGTATTTTTACAGCACTAAACCTCATACCTTTGAAATGTGGTGGCGGCTAATTTGAAAAATTCGACGTGCTTTTTCATAAGCTGTTAAGGCCTCCTCTTATGTCAAGGCATAGCTCTATCGAATAAGTTTAAACCTACATCGGAATAGCTAGAGTAAGCACGTGCTGCAGTGATGACGTCATTAAGCATGTTTAGACTTGCAAGTCACAGAAGAAACGTAACAAGGCTGGGATCGAAAACTGCACTCTATGCCGTTAACTTTATCATGTGATCGGAACAATGATTGAAGTGTTTAGAACACTACATAAGTAGAACCGAACACTGTACTCGATACAACATGTGTTTAGAACATGTCAGGGGATACCTTTGTTCTAAGAAGATTAGTTTACCGCACATTCCTTGTAGGTCTAATAGGCTAAGGGGCTAATGGGCAAAAGGGCTAATGGACAAAAGGGCTAAAGGGCTAAAGGGCTAAAGGAGCAACAACCTCATCGATTGCTATCAGCAAGAAAGCTTGTACATTGTTAAATGTAGAAAATTAATCTTTATTTGTAAATGGTTTCATGTTCAGAACATGGAATGGAACCTAGGGGTTACGTTTTACCTAATAAAATCCCCGAGGTGCGATGAGTTACGTTTTTCGAACTAGTGTTTGGAACACTGAACTTTTCAAGATGATAGTAGAGAGTTTAGCAATGTTCCGTTGTTGGATTTTAAATTCCGCGCTATAACATGCACAAGGTGGCAGCCTTGAGGTTTACCGCCGTAAATATGGCAGCAGTGGGGTTAAGGACGCTCTATTGTCCTTCAGAGTGAGGTTAGGGTTCGTCAAGAAGACAGCTGTCAAAAAAGCACGTGGCTATGTTTACCAAACAAGAGCACGTGGTCGTGACGTCACGGTCACGTAGTATGCTGCCTCGGAATGCAAAGTTCAATGTCTACACCTACGTAGTAAACATTCTGCTATGTTCACAAGATTTTTTACACATAACTATTCTTTATGCTTTAAGTTCATGCACATAGGCTATGCTAAGATAGCAGCACAAACACATGCGAACTTTGTACATCCTAATGGAATAAGTTTAGTACTGCGTGCATCATGGATACATGATGTGTACACGCATTTAAACATGGCTATACTCAATGCTGCTGCTTTGTTTACAAGATTTTTATACATTGCTATTCTTTATGCTTTAAGTTCGTGCACACACAAGCGATAGTCGTACGCTCTAGCAGGAGAAGTTTAGTACGATATTCGATACATACATTATCGATAGGTGATGTGTACATGCTTAGGAACATAGCTCTTCTTTGAGCTTTAAGTTCGTGCACATGGGTTAGGGATACACAAAACCGATTGCTACATGCTCTAGCGGAAGATGTCTAGTACGATAGTCGATGCATGTAAAATCGATAGGTTATGCTAAGATAGCAACGCACTTACACGATTTTAGCACAATCTAGTGGAAAAAGTTTAGTATGATAGTCGTTTCGTGCAAAATCATTAGGTAATGTGTACACGCTTTGAAACAAGGCTATTCTTTGTACTTTAATTTTATGGGTATAGGTTATGCTAAGATAGCAGCACGATCTAGCGGATGAAGTTTAGTTCGATGGTCGATGCATGTAAAATCGATAGGTGATGTGTACACGCTTTGAAACATGGCAATTCATACTGCTGCTCTGTTCCCAAGACTTTTAAGCATAGCTAATCCTAATGCTGCTCTTAACGACGTCGAGCTAAGGATTGATTACGTGACCGTGACGTCACGACCACGTGCTCTTGTTTGGTAAACATAGCCACGTGCTTTTTTGACAGCTGTCTTCTTGACGAACCCTAACCTCACTCTGAAGGATAATAGAGCGTCGCTAACCTCACTGCTGCCATCTTTACGGCGGTAAACCTCAAGGCTGCCACCTTATGCATGTTATAGCGCGGAATTTAAAATCCAACAACGGAACATTGCTAAACTCTCTACTATCATCTTGAGAAGTTCAGTGTTCCAAACACTAGTTCGAAAAACGTAACTCATCGCACCTCGGGGATTTTATTAGGTAAAACGTAACCCCTAGGTTGTATTCCTTGTTCTGAACATGAAACCATTTACAAATAAAGATTAATTTTCTACATTTAACAAAGTACAAGCGTTCTTGCTGATAGTGATCGATGAGGTTGTTGCTCCTTTAGCCCTTTAGCCCTTTTGTCCATTAGCCCTTTTGCCCATTAGCCCCTTAGCCTATTAGCCCTACAAGGAATGTGCGGTAAACTAATCTTCTTAGAACAAAGGTATCCCCTGACATGTTCTAAACACATGTTGTATCGAGTACAGTGTTCGGTTCTACTTATTCAGTGTTCTAAACACTTCAATCAATGTTCCGATCACATGATAAAGTTAACGGCATAGAGTGCAGTTTTCGATCCCAGCCTTGTTACGTTTCTTCTGTGATTTGCAAGTCTAAACATGCTTAATGACGTCATCACTGCAGCACGTGCTTACTCTAGCTATTCCGATGTAGGTTTAAACTTGTTCGATAGAGCTATGCCTTGACATAAGAGGAGGCCTTAACAGCTTATGAAAAAGCACGTCGAATTTTTCAAATTACCCGCCACCACATTTCAAAGGTATGAGGTTTAGTGCTGTAAAAATACCTGCACGATGCAAAGCTAGCTTTCTTCATCAGAGCAGCCACCATCTTGTGTAAGCACCTCTAGGCCGTATCATAAGCAGCTGTGTATAGTCATCGTCTTGTCGCTGCTACCTCCCGCAAGCACCCCTAGGGCTTCTCATAAGAGCAGCAGTCATCTTGTGCAAGCGCTCTTAAGCTGTCTCATAAGAAGCTATGTATAGCCGCCATCTTGTAGAAATAGATAGGTGCTAATGCCAAAGGGTCTAAGTAGGAATCGAACCGTCGATCTTATCATTAGACTATGTTTTTCTTGTTCCTGATACTGCAAACCTAGGTATCAGGTAGAAAAATTTTGTCCGTTTTCGAGATATTTAACATTTTGCATTTAAGCCCCAAATGTAATGAATCGAACCTGCACGGTACGTTATACTCTCTACCATAGCTAGACCTGATCATGTTACGAAGACTTGCTTCATTACAAGCTGAAACAGAGCTAATGCCAAAGGACCTAAGTTAGAACCGAACCGTTGATCACATCATTAGACTATGTTTTACTTGTTCCCCATACTGCGAACCGAGGTATTGGGTAGAAAAATTTTGTCCGTTTTGCTCTACGATGCACCGTTTTCGAGATATTTAACATTAGGCATTTAAGCCCCAAATTTAATGAATCGAACTAGCACGACACGTTAGCCTCTAAGCTAGCTTTCTTCATAAGAGCAGCAGCCATCTTGCGCAAGCACCCTTAAGACGTCTCATAAGGAGTCGTGTATAGCCGCCATCTTGCGTCCACCATCTTGCGCAAGCATCCTTAGGGCATCTCTAGCCATCTTGTGCAAGGACCCTTAAGCCGCCTCATAAGAGCAACCGCCATCTTGCGCAAGCATCTCTAGGGCGTCTCATAAGGAGCCTTGTATAACCGCCATCTTGCGCAAGCATCCCAAGGGTATCTCATAAGAACCTATGTATAGCGGCCATCTTGCATAAGCACCTTTAAGGAGTCATGTATAGCCGCCATCTTGTGCAATTAGCGTCGAGAGATGGCTGATGTAGAATTTTTCTTTTTAAATTATCCGCCACCATATTTCAACTCAAGAGTGTAGCACTGAGCTCTATAGATTAAAGATGGCGGATGACAGCTGACAAAAAAGCGCGTGAGTTTGTTTACTAAACAAGAGCACGTGGAATTTTTCAATTTGCCGCCACCACATTTCAAAGGTATCTAGCTAAAGATGGCAGCACGGTGCTCTCTTGATTAAAGATGGCGGATGACAGCTAACAGAACTTTTCAAATTGCCCGCTACTACATAGAGGGCAGCAAGGTGCTCTGTTGATTAAAGATGGCGGATGACAGCTGACGAAATTGCCTGCATGATAGCAGCACAGTGCTCTATTGATTAAAGATGGTGGACGACAGCTGTCACCGCCTCAAAGGTAAGTAGCTAAAGAGGGCAGCACTGTTCTCTCTGGATTAAAGATGGCTGCTTGTCGAAAAGAATTTTTCAAATTAACCGCCTCAAAGGTAAGTAGCTAAAGAGGGCAGCACTGTTCTCTCAGGATTAAAGATGGCTGCTTTTCGAAAAGAATTTTTCAAATTATCCGCCACCACAAAGAGGGCAGCACGGTGCTCTCTTGATTAAAGATGGTGGATGACAGCTGAAGAGCACATAGAATTTGTTTCCAAACAAGAGTACGTGGAATTTACCACCACCACATAGAGTGCAGCACTGTTCTCTGTAGATTAAGGATGGCGTATGACAGCTGACGAAATTACCCGCATGATAGCAGCACGGTGCTCTGTTGATTAAAGATGGCAGATGACACCTGTCAAAAAAAGCACATGGCTTTGTTTCCATACAAGAGCACGTGGAATTTGCCGCCACCATATTTCAAATTAAAGAGGGCAGCACTAAGCTCTGCTGATTAAAGATGGCGCATGGTAGCTGTCAAAAAAGCACATGAGTTTGTTTCCAAACAAGAGCACGTGAAATTTTTCAATTTGCCGCCACCACATTTCAAAAGTATCTACCTAAAGATGGCAGCACGGTACTCTCTTGATTAAAGATGGCGGATGATAGCTAACAGAACTTTTCAAATTGCCCGCTACTACGTGCTTAAGGTAGTAGCCATAAAGAGGGCAGCACGGTGTTCTGTGGATTAAAGATGGCGGATGACAGCTGACGAAATTGCCCACATGATAGCAGCACGGTGCTCTGTTGATTAAAGATGGCGGATGACAGCTGTCAAGCACGTGGAATTTGCCGCTACCACATTTCAAAGGTATCTAGCTAAAGATGGCAGCACTGTGCTCTGTTGATTAAAGATGGCGGATGACGGCTCTCAAAAAAAAAACGCGTGAGTTTGTTTCCAAACAAGAGCATGTAGAATTTGCCGCCACCACATAGAGGGCAGCACGGTGCTCTCTTGATTAAAGATGGCTGCTGTCATGTGGAATTGCCTGCCACCACAGGTATCTAGCTAAAGAGGGCAGCACGGTGCTCTCTAGATTAAAGATGGCTGCTGTCAAAAAGCATTTTTCAAATTATCCGCCACCACATTTCAAAGGTAAGTAGCTAAAGAGGGCAGCTCTGTGCTCTATAGATTAAAGATGGCGGATGACAGCTGTCAAAAAACACGTGGCTTTGTTTACCTCGCGCTAGTTAGGTTAAGTTGGTAGCACTAAGGTTTAGACCCGTCAAGATGGCAGCACTGCGGATGACAGGTGACGAATTTGCAGTTACTGCGATAAAGAGTGCAGCACAGTGCTCTGTGGTTTAAAGATGGCGGATGACAGCTGTCAAAAAAGCACGTGGCTGTCAAAAAGCACGTGGCTTTGTTTACCACGCACTAGTTAGGTTAAGTTGGCACTACTGACGTTTAGGCCCGTCAAGATGGCAGTACTCAGGTTAGCGATGCGTTGTTGTCTGTCAAAAAGCACGTGGCTGTCAAAAAACACGTGGCTTTGTTTACCTCGCGCTAGTTAGGTTAAGTTGGCACTACTGAGGTTTAGGCCCGTCAAGATGGCAGTACTGAGGTTAGCGATGCGTTGTTGTCTGTCAAAAAGCACGTGGCTGTCAAAAAACACGTGGCTCTGTTTACCTCACGCTAGTTAGGTTAAGTTGGCACTACTGAGGTTTAGGCCCGTCAAGATGGCAGCAGTGAGGTTAGAGATGCGTTGTTGTCGATGACAGCTGTCAAAAAGCACGTGGCTTTGTATACAAATTAAAATCTCGCGCGAAAATTTAAATTTCCCGCCAAATTCAAATTTCCCGCCAAATTCAAATTTCCCGCCAAATTCAAATTTCCCGCCAGAATTCAAATTTCCCGCCAGAATTCAAATTTCCCGCCAGAATTCAAATTTCCCGCGGGAGGAGGCCGCAGAACTCTCCCATTATACTACTCTCCCACATGCCAATAATACGTCCTCAATTCACCTGTGATAGGATAGGAGTCATCTTATTACAATGTTACAGTATAACGCCGGAATACACACACTGTGTATTCAGCACTACCTGTTCACTCCCTTTCCCTCCTTTTCAGTACTGGAGTGGCCTTCAACACTATCCCTTTACTCTCTCCCCTCCTTTTCAGTACTGGAGTGGGGCAGTGTTTATTGTTTATGTAGGGACACCATTAATGTGCGTGCGTATACATAAGATGCGACTGGAAATAAGATTGTATCATCTTTCAGGAGTGGGCAAAGAAAAGAGACAGAGAAAACAGGCTCAGGGCACTCGCCGTTAACACAGATTCAAACGTGAATCTCCGAATACAACAGTATACTAATACCAAAATACGGAGCTACGAAGTAGAGTTTAGCACGATAAGTACAAATGATGAACAGACTTATATTTTTTCAGTTGTAGCAGAATATGCTCGTTCAGGAATTATTTTTATCAAATCTTGTAGATTACCTTTCTATAAGCGTATTCAGTTTACAGTATGAATCACCTAAAACTACCATCGTGAATATTTTTGAGACGAGATGCACAACTGTTTTTTTGTTTCAACAAAATGGAAGCACATACGGGGGGGGGGGGTTCACAAATGCCCATACAGCAATTCCAAAAATGTTCCCAAAATGTATTTAGAGCAATAAGTTTATTACTTTTAAATGGAATAATGTCCATTAACATAAAGAAAATAAAGTAGAGACAATTAAAATCACAATGACTCGTTGTCGGGTCTTAGTTCAAATAGTTTATGAAATATCTGAGAGCGCTGCCTGCTCTATTTAATCGACCATTTCAAGGGTACGCATATGTATGGAAGACAGGAAGCATGTATTGTGGCAAATGGCCAACATTTTCAACTGAACTGGTAAACGTACACATGCCGGCGACATATAGACATATACCCTAGTAGTGGCCAGTCAACTAGAGCAGTCAGCAACCCTCGATGGAAATGACGGTATTTCATGAACTACAGTATTTGAACTAGGACTCTGCAACAAACGCCACTGTGACTTAATTGCCTCTACTTTTGTTTTGTTTCTGTGTGTTAATAGGCATTGTTCTATTAAAAAAAAAGAAACTTAGCGCTCAAAGACCACTTTCCTAGCCAGTTGAAATCATTATGTGCTACATTTATGAGCCCTTGCATAGACTTAAATTCTGCGAAAACAGCGTATCACTTGCTTATCTCGTTTCGGAAATATCCGAGGTGGTAATTTTAGGCGATTCATTCAGATAACGTTGTCGTGCCTCGAAATACCGCTATGTGACACATGACCTTTATGTTCAGTTCTAACATGTCCGACTCGTTGGCTGAATGGTCATCGTACTGGCCTTCGGTTCAGAGGGACCCGGGTTCGATTCCCGGCCGGGTCGGGGAATTTAACCTTCATTGGTTAATTCCAATGGCCCAGGGGCTGGGTGTTTGTGCTGTCCAACATTCCTGCAATTCACACACCACACATAACAATGTCCTTCACTACAATAACACGCAGTTACCTACACATGGCAGATGCCGCCCACCCTCATCGGAGGGTCTGCCGTACAAGGGCTGCACTCGGCTAGAAATAGCCACACGAAATTATATAGTTCTAATATGAAATATAATACACCATGCTTCTTTCCTTTGACTCAACTGGATGCAACTGTCACTAAACAAGTTCTTCCAATTATTTAGGGCCGACTGTACACAGGACTTTAGCCCAGTTTCACGGCCGGATGCCCTTCTTGGCGTTAACCCTACGTATTCACTATTGCGTTTCTCTGTGGTGGTTGGCATTGTGATTTGTTGTGCGTGTACGATGTGGTATATAGTAAGACGAACAAAAAAAATCAAGCCCCCGCGCCGGAGAAATTAATTAGATCCGGCTAAAAAACCGGCCCGATCAGGAATCGAACGGGGACCCTCTGAACTGAAGGCTGCTACGCTGACCGTTCAGCTAAGCAGCCTGGCTCTTTGCCTACGGCCTGAATTATATTTAGGCACAACCTTAGTTTCTAATTATAGTCACACACTATATTGTTTACAATTGTTTCATTATCCTAAGATAAAATAGGTAAAACAACGCTAATTTTAAACAAAGAATCATTATTAGACACTACATTAAACGGTTTACGTTGCGAAACTCTACCGGAAATAGTACCTCCCAAACGATTATATCTTCAAGGGGAAGTTCGGCTGTGATAAATCCACAGACCGTATACTGTGATCGCTTAAGGTGTCACAACGTGATCAACAGAGCCATACACAAACATACCGACTGGGCCGACACCGTAGCCTCAATATTAGGTACCAGTAAGGCATTCGCAACAGGTTGATGTGGAAAACTGCCTTTTTTTTTTCTTCCCTTAACCTACGTTCCATACATAACTTAAGTGACCCTTACCATGAAAACCGACCTTTACTAAGAGGCAAAGATATGAAACGAATTAAATACTACTATACTGGCCTCTTAATTACTGCGGCGCCCTAAAATGCAATGCAATCCTACCCCCATGTTAATCCATCTGAGTGTATAAGACAGTTTCCTCACGTTTTGAGTAATGTTATTGTGTGCAGTTTTACGTTACATTTTTCATACATTAGGTACATTCTGCTCAGGATATACGAAACATTTTACGGTTTTGCAGGTTTTATATACACTACTTTGATGACAAAACTATATCTATCGAAACAGTTGCATCATACCAAGCTAAAGGTGGCTGTTGAATAATTATGTTCACCATGTTCGTTTTCATGTATGAGACATTGTATTCCATCTCGGTTTATCCAAGTGCTCAGGATTCTCAATTGGTACGCGGCAGCAGGTTTTTTTTTTTTTTTTTTTTTTACGTCGCACCGACGTTGGCGATGATGGGACAGGAAATCCGTAGGAGTGGGAAGGAAGCGGCCGTGGCCTTAATTAAGGTACAGCCCCAGCATTTGCCTGTTGTGAAAATGGGAAACCACGGAAAACCATCTTCAGGGCTGCCGACGGTGGGGTTCGAATCCACTATCTCCCGGATGCAAGCTCACAGCTGCGCGACCCTAACCGCGCGGCCAACTCGCCCGGTCGGCAGCAGTTTGAGCAGAACTGAAATTAGCTAGTTGTACTTTTAAAGTACAGGTGTTAGAGGACGGTGCATATACGTAATTACCTTTAGTTAAAAGGGTATAGGGACACAATAAAAAAACTACCGGTATAGCATTCGATTAATAATCAACGGCTGTATTTATCGTCGTTTAATATGTCCCTGACATTTGTTGGACGATCGCAAAAAGTAGGGTTACCAGACATACTCCTTTGTGGGTATCTACTTTTGTACTCGCGCTTTATCAACGGAGTGCACTTTTCTTAAAATAAGTATCTTAACTGACCAATAAATTAAAATAAGTTACGATAGGAACGTTAGCCAATCACAACACTGCTAGCACGAACAGCGTTTTTACCAACATGGTGGCACATTCTTATACAGCTCATCTCATTGGCTACTGTTCATATTCGCTCAATTATTAAGAAGTCTGTGGAATTAATGCACACGAAAGCAGTTATCATTCATCGAACCTGAAAAACCTCCTGGGAAGAAAGGAGGGTGCTAAAGGCTTCAGTGAAACATTGCCTAAGGAAAAGCTGATGAGGTAGTTCACTGGTACAAAAATATTGTTATGAATTTGTGAAGAAATGGGAGTTTTTTTAACCCTGTACCTGCTTACAATGTCTATGACGAATTATTTTTAATTTAATGAAAGCACAGAGGACAACAGAAATGGGCTATCAGTGGATTGAGTGAAGAATATATTGACTCGATTCAAATCCAATTGTATCTAGTTTTATGAACACTATTCGAGGGACAAGGAGCTATTTCATAACAGACGTTCTTCAAAATAAAATAAATGCATCATTAATAATATAAAACATACCGAGCGAGTTAACCGTGCGGTTAGGGCGTACAGCCGTGAGCTTGGATTCGGGAGATAGTGGCCACTTCCTTACCACTCTTAGCTCCTTCCTATCTTATCGTCGCCGTCGGACCTATCTGTGTCGGTGCGACGTAAAAAAACGTCATTCTATATAATGACGACAGGCCCGGCTATTTTAATTAGAATTTCATTTTATTCTTAATCATTACATAGTAAGGGCGGGTTAGGGCTATACTGCTGCACCACTCCCAACATCACTATTAAATATATGGTCATGTTCCCACGAGTCATTAACATATGCACTTTTATTCACTTCACCGATCTTGTAAACCTAAGGAAAATGGGGGGGGGGGTGGGGAGGGACTCTTGTTGTCAATAAGGCGGTTTGCAATTGATGAATCTTTCGAAAATATTCACTATTTTAAGGAGGGAAGTGTCATTCTACGAAATGTTTCCAATTAAAACAATATTTTTTGTGCATACGGTGTCCGCCATTTTATGTGACGGCCTTCGGAGGAGCAAGTTAGCCTGACTCCCACCGCAAGGACGTCATCTAGTTAGGGCCCGACCCGTTCACTGCTGCAGCTGCCAGTCAGAAACGAGTCAGGCGCGCAAAGCCAGTCCCCTATTTCACCACTTCGGTACCTAACCACAGGCATCCCTGACGGCGCTAGAGAGATGTAGAAGATATTTCTCCTTTCGTAAAGTATCTGTAAGAGCTGGCCTCCCTATTTAAGACAATCCGGACAAGCTGCATTTGTGAATTTGTGCCAGTGATGGATTCGGTTCAGTTCTGTCAGTTGCTCGGTAGAGTTCAGTCAGAGCATGACTGCTGCTATGGAGCACCGAATCAGTCATTGGACAGTGACGACTGAATGCTGTCAGAGCTGCGTCCATGTACAGACAGCGAGTGTATGCAACAGTTCAGCTGAGCGGCCAAGGACACACGAAGAACGCGCGTGCAAGCTGTAAACTGCGTGGTCGTGATAGTGACAGTGAGTGTAAAAGTGAACTGCCCTAGGGTCGAAGCGACAGCTGTGGAAGAGTTTTAGTGTGATTGTTATGTATGTAAGCGACAGAGTTAATAACTTACGTAACTGAGCAGCAGGAGTACAGACAGAGCGCGAACTATGTAAATGTGTACTTGTGTAGTTGTATAAGCAATTATTAGTTGGTAAACAACCTTACAATAAATCCTACCAACAATAGGTTTACTTGCCTACTCGCCTTCACGTTACAATATTTGTTTCGTTTCCTATCGTATGGCCTTGCTTCTCACAGTCTTTACATTTTCCTTGAGCTTCGTTCTGGCGAGTGAAACATACAGTCCTTCCCCTTCGTTGGTGGTAATAAAAAAGCCGGGATAATAGAATAAGAAGGGCTTCAATCAATCAATCAATCAATCAATCAATCAATCAATCAATCAATCAATCACTACTGATCTGCATTTAGGGCAGTCGCCCAGGGGACAGATTACCTATTGTTGTTTTCCTAGCCTTTACTTTGTGATAGTACATATATCACACCCTCGCACTCTATGTAGAACTTAGAGATTTTATTGTCAGTATTCGATTTATTATTATTATTATTATTATTATTATTATTATTATTATTATCAGTATTTCATTTGTATATTTTGTCATTTATATTTGTATGCTGGGAGATATCCACATATGTAGGTATGAGTAATTTGTTTTGTACTGGGAAAACATCGTTATATTGGACTCTGGTAAATTGTATGACTCATGCGGACATCCCAGTCTGATGAGTTGAGCTTGTTATTGTACTAGGGAAGTTCTATGACTCATGTAAAACAACAGAGAGTTTGTTTATGTCTTGGGACCAAGAAGTAGTTCGGGGCATGGCCTTGAAAAGAGGATCTATCATAATTGGCTGGCAAGGACCAATCCAGATGTATCATGTGAGAGGAAGGGGAATGCCGAAGTCTTTATATACTTCGACACCACAGCGGAAGATAACTACTAGAACTACAACAGACACGCGGTACGGACAAGAAGGAATACTGACGCTGTACGAGTAGTGCGGACAGACTGTACGGGAAGGAAGTAGTGCTGATACACGGTACTGGAGTGACACGGCTACAATGAACTGGACTTCAAACGTTCGTGGAACGTAGTCTTGTTATGTTCATGGAAAGTGGGTGATCGACAAATTGTGGAGTGTTTACGCATTAAGTATTGTAGCACATGTGGCGGCATGGCATTATATGTTGGTGAAAACTATCTCAGACTTTCCATAATTTATGTTCAGGATCGACAAGCGTGTGTTACTCAAATGTATATATATATATCTTTACAACAAGTGTTGAAGTCTCTGAACACAGTATTACGTGGTACAGTATCTGTGTGATGGTATAACTGCCGATTATGAGAATCGACAAGTCGTATTGATACAGAGACAGCGAAGGGTATTTATCTACATATATGTACATTGTTCATCGGACTATCCACAAATGGTAGCTTAGTTCTCGCTTTCGTTTTCCCACTGTTTGAATTATTATTGTTGTTGTTAATATGGAGTCTTCCAGCAACCTCTGTGTGTGTATCATATGTATAATTTTGTGTGTTGATGAGGTGCACATGCACGGATTTTGTTAAGAATATAGTTAACTATTTTAGAATCAGTGGAGTTATTGATGAACCTAGGTGCAGTTCCTACCTATTTAGTCGTTTTCAGGAGGTTAGGTAAGGCCTCCAGCAGATGTACCAGTACGCAGCATTATGTACACGCCCTGGGATATAAAGAATTATCATGCTGTATCCAAATTCGAGGGATCCATTCTGGTGAACCTTGGCGCCCATACTACGGAAATTTCGATTAAATATTTTTATTAATTTAATTTATTTCAAGTATTTTATGAAGTTTTTGAGTAATATCATTTATTTACATAATTTAATTTATACATTATTCATGATTTTATTTATTAGTATTCATCAAATTGTTACAACTTAAACGATTGCAAAGAAATTGGAAATTTATTGAACATCTCCTTTGGTAAGTTATTCCAATCCCTAATTCCCCTTCCTATAAACGAATATTTACCCCAATTTGCCTCTTCAATTCCAACTTCATCTTCATATTGTGATCTTTCCTACTTTTAAAGACATCACTCAAACATATTCGTCTACTGATGTCATTCCACGCCATTTCTCCACTGACAGCTCGGAACATATCACTTAGTCATGCAGCTCATCTCCTATCTCCCAAGTCTTCCCAGCCCAAACTTCGCAACATTTTTGTAACGCTACTCTTTTGTCGGAAATCACCCAGAACAAATCGAGCTGACATTCTTTGAAATGTTTACAGTTCTTGAATCAAGTAATCCTAGTGAGGGTCCCATACACTGGACCAATACTCTATTTAGGGTCTTACCAGAGACTTATGTGCCCTATCCTTTACATCCTTAATACAACCCCAAAATACTGTCATAACCATGTTGCAGAGTTCTGTACCCTTTATTAGCAATCATATTTATGTGATCACCCAAATGATGATCATTCCTTATATTAACATCTAGATACTTACAACGATCCCCAAAAGGAACTTATACTCCATCATCGCAGTAATTAAAACCGAGAGGACTTTTCCTATTTGCGAAACTCACAACCTGACTTAACCACGTTTATCATCATCATACCATCGCCTACTGTCCATCTCACAACATTATCGAGGTCATTTTGCACTTGCTCACAATCTTGTAACTTATTCATTACTCTGTACAAAATAACATCATCTGCAAACAGACGTATCTCTGATTCAACTTTTTTACACATATCATTTATATATATATATATATATATATAAAAGAAAACATTAAAGTCCAATAATACTGCGTTGAGGAATTCCCTTCTTAATTATTACAGGCACGGATAAAGCTTCGTCTACTCTAATTCTCTGAGTTCTATTTTCTAGAAACAGAGCCACCCATTCAGTCACTCTTTTGTCAAGTCCAATTTCACTCATTTTTGCCAGTAGTCTCCCATGATCTACCCTATCAAATGCCTTAGACAGGTCAATCACGATACAGTCCAACTGACTTCCTGAATACAGGATATCTGCTATATCTTGCTGGAATCCTACAAGTTGAGCTTCAGTGGAAATAACTTTCCTAAACCCAAACTGCCTCCTATCAAACCAGTTAATGACTTCGCAAAGATGTCTTACATAATCAGAAAGAATGCTTTACCAAAGCCTACATGCTATGCATGTCAAACTGACTGGCTTGTAATTTTCAGCTTTATGTCTATCACCCTTTCCTTTATTCACAGGGGCTACTATAGCAACTCTCCATTCATTTGGTATAGTTCCTTCCGCAAACAATAATCAAATAAGTACTTCAGATATGGTACTATATCCCAACCCATTGTCTTTAGCATATCCCGCGAAAATTCCAGTTGCTTCTCTAGTTTTCAACTTTTGTATGTTACCGTAAATGTAATTGCTGTTATAGGTAAATTTTAATACTTCTTTAGTATTAGTCACTTCCTCTATCTAGACATTATCCTTGTAACCAACAATCTTTACATACTGCTGACCGAATACTTCTGCCTTTTGAAGATCCTCGCATACACACTCCCCTTGTTCATTAATGATTCCTGGAATATCCTTCTTGGAAACTGTTTCTGCCTTAAAGTACCTACACATACTCTTCCATTTTTCACTAAAGTTTGTATGGCCACCAATTATGCTTGCCATCATGTTATCCTTAGCTGACATCTTTGCTAGATTCAATTTCCTAGTAAGTTCCTTTAATTTCTCCTTACTTCCACAGCCATTTCTAGCTGTATTTCTTTCCAACCTGCAGCTCCTTCTTAGTCTCTTTACTTCGCTGTTATAATATAGTGGATCTTTACCATTCCTTACCACCTTTACAGGTACGAACCTATTTTCACATTCCTCAACAATTGCTTTAAACCCATCCCAGAGTCTGTTTACATTTTTATTTACCGTTTTCCACCTATCATAGTTACTTATTAAAAACTCCCTCTTGCCTGTTCCACCAGCCATATGGTACTAATACTCCTGATATTAACCCGTAGAGAGCCAGACAACGATATATTGTTGTTTCGTATATACGCGTAAAGTGCCAACCACGATATATCGTTGTTTGGATAGCGCGCAATTCTATACGAGTTAGTACAACTTGCGCCGTCAGTTTGCAAGATCTTATGTGTCGAGTCCATAGAGAATTGTCATTAGATTTTAACTACGCCGCTAGATAGTGCGTAAATTCTTTCGCTATCATGCATTAAATTTCTAAAGTCCGTGTTCATCTACGACGTATGATATCCATGCCGCGTGATTAAAATGCCGACTAGCGGGAGAAGTTATTTTGTTACCGATGACGAACTGGCTGTATATCTCAATAATTTTTAGTGAAGAATAGGATGATGAAGGAATTCATTCCTCCAACAAGTGAGGAAGGGGAAAGTGAAAGTGTTATTGGGAGTGACAACGCCGCGTTTTCTGTAAACACTCAACCACGTGCTCAATGTCCGAGTGTAAACATTGAAAATGGTAATGACCGTCTGAGTGACAGTACTGATGATGATGACGTTTGTAACAATATCCAACAGCAACAATTTCCTGTTTTCCGTGAAATTCAATTTGGTCAAGATGAAAAATACCAACCCTAACCTGATTATTATGTTACTCTTGGCCCGAGACACGCCCCTTCGTCAGACGCAAACCTATAGCGTATTGTTATTTTATTTTTTACGGCTCAATTATTGAATCTCATAACTACAGAGACAAGCAGATATGAGAAATCATGTCTTGTCACCATATGCCAAAGCACAGCAGTGGCGCCCGGTTACATTGACTGAAATGAAGGCTTTCATTGCTGTTTTGTTGGAAATGGGTATAACTGCAAGGCCGAGCATATTTTCTTATTGGATCAAAAACTCCCGTTATAATCCATGGTTTGGAAATATGTTCTCAAGAAACAGATTCCAATTGATCTTGAGATTCTTTCATCTTGTGAACAATGATAATGTGTCACCATCTGGTCACCCTGACTACAACCCATGTGCCAGGTACGATCCCATTGTTGAACATGCCAATTGTATATTACGATACCATTGTACATAACTCAAACTACTGAAGATAAAAATGTAAAATTTTACATGTTTATTCATTTAAAATAGGACATTTCAGAGAAGTCTTCAATATTTATCGTTGAGTTAAATTTTCTCTTTTTTCTGTTTTGTTTCTAATTTTTAATTTTAGGTGTTTCAAAATTGTTTGGAAAATCGGTTTTTTTTTTCAGCGGTAAGAATGTCTTCTTGTTAACATTTAGTAAAAGATTCAAGTCATAGTTATGATATTTGTGAACTATATAGTCCAGAGAGCGAGAACCTGCAAAATTCTCTAAATCTGTCTGGCACTCTTGGCATAGTGTGAGCAACCGGGCCTGGCACTAAGAGAGTTAATATCTTCCTTTTTTTGACATTTATTTTTAACTACGACAAAAACAGCTTCGTGATCACTAATACCATATATTACTTCGGTTTCTCTATAGAGCTCATCTGGTTTTACCAGCACCACATCCAGAATATCCTTCCCTCTAGTTCAGGAATGGCGAACCTATGCCACGCTTGTCACTAGGTGACACGCGAGCATGATTTCGGTGGCTCACCAGCTGCACATATTAACGTTTTTATGTATGCCTTGTACTATAGACTACACATATTTATCTCGTGCATCGTATAGTCATAGTGTTTTAGGTTTAAGAAATAAATACCGAAAATCTAATTTCTATGGCAACACTGCAACAATGATAGGTCCGGAAGTCAAGTGAGATAAATGTCAGATGCGGCCAACGAACCATTCGCTCACCCACATCAGTCATTTAGTGAAGATTGACTTGTGTGTGGTTGCCAGCATCGCGTAATTATTTAACTGTTCATTGTTTTGAATTCTGTAAGACAAATAGTTGCCAAAAGATTTCCTCAGTTTTGAGACTTGGAGAAACTATCGAACTTAACTTCTAAACCACATATTGCACGAATGAGTGATATTAATGTCAGTTTTCTTGAGTGGTTAGATATTGAACGTTTAAAAATTTCACGAAAGCAGTACGTGGGTGAACAAATTCTTACAACTTAGTGAAGCATTGGTGAAAATCGAGTGTGCTGTTGATGGTGAATGCTCTCTCTAGAAGCCGGAAAACGTAATACTTGAACAATGGAACAGACTGCCACAGATGTTTTCGGGCATGAAGAAACTTGCTACAGCGCTACGTACTTTTTTGGGTCATCATACGCCTACGAGCAGCTATTTTCAACAATGAACGTCTTGAAGTCAACAGTTAGAAATTGTCTTGGTTCAGGTCTAAGTGCTTATCGTGTGTTACAGAAAACAAGTCATAAACCTAAAATAAATGACATGGCTACTAAGTATTTTTTCGGTATTGGCAAAATATGAACACGAATAGTGCAATCAAATGTATTATTTTACAATATATATAACCTATTAGCTTTACGTAGCAGCGATACAGATAGGTCTTATGGCGACGATGGAATAGGTAAAACTTAGGAATGGGAAGGAAGCGGCCGTGGCCTTAGTTAAGGTACAGCCCCAGCATTTGTCTGGTGTCAAAATGGGAAACAAAGGAAAACCATCTTCAGGGCTGCCGACAGTGGCGTTCGAATCCATTATCTCCCAGATGCAAGCTCACAGCTCCGCGCCCCTAACCGCATGACCAACTCGCCCGGCAATCTACATATGTATTAAAATATTATGAAACAATTTTGAATTAGGGATGGAAGTCGAAAATGACAAGTGGTACAGTGAACAGCTGAGGAGAATAAACCAGACTTAAAATGGCACACTAGTTGGAAAAGGTTCGCCATCCCTGCTCTAGTTGGTTCAATCACTTTCTGAATCAGATGCCCTTCCCATATTAACTTATTTGCCATTTGTTGGTCATTCTTCCCGTCGTTCACATTACCTTCCCAATTGACATTTGATAAATTGAGATCACCCGCTACAATCACGTTCCTTTTCTTATCGTTTATCAAATAATTCTGAATCAGCGTCTGCGCTACCCTTTCCTGGTCTGTACACTCGAAAGATATCAAGTTGCCTATTATCTTCAGGGATGAGCATTACCCCAAAAACGTCATGTTTGTCATCTTTAACTTTTTCGTAGCTTACAAATTCTTCTTTAACCAGAATGAATACTCCCCCTCCTGCCATTCCTATTCTATCTCTACGATACACCCTCCAGTTCCGTGAGAAAATTTTGTTTGCGATTTCAGATACATTCCAGAAAACCTCCTTTGTTGGAGTCCTCATGGGAATCTACAGTCACCAACTACTCTTACACCACACGTGCATGAAAATTTCCTTAATTTCCTTAATTTTGTATTATTTGAGATATTTTTTGTATTGACAGGCCAGAGGAACTGGCTATAATATACATAAGGTTACTACTACTACTACTACTAAACTGCCAGATGTTAAATTATTGAGTTCAATTAATTATTCTTACGCCCATAAATGGTGGCAAAGATCACAGCACTTGTACTTGCGTGGGGGGTGGGGGGGGGTCTTTCTAGATTCTTAAGAAGGCAACACGGACGATTTATCCTGGAACGAGCATTTACGGCTTAATAGTTTCACAGCGATAAAGTTTTATTGGTTTTACAGCCATTGCGCGGATTACCAATAAAAAAATGTTATTACCTAGCTATGTAGTGCTTAGGTGATTAGCACAGACTTCTAGAATCCGCCAGATTCTGCTGTATAACAACTTAGAACTTTCATACCTGTCATATAATTTCATGACGTTGAACGATTTAAGGAAGGAAGTATCGACGCTTGTATATTGCTCCTGTAACTGAGTTGCTAGGTGACAATTATAGTAAAATAAATGAAATGACGTATGGCTTTTAGTGCCGGGAGTGTCCGAGGACATGTTCGGCTCGCCAGGTGCAGGTCTTTCGATTTGACGCACGTAGGCGACCTGCGCGTCGTCATGAGGATGAAATGATCATGAAGACGATAAATAAACCCCGCCCCCGTGCCAGCGAAACTAACCAATGATGGTTAAAATTCCCGACCCTGCCGGGAATCGAACCCGGGACCCCTGTGAACAGAGCCCAGCGCTCTAACCATTTAGCCACGAGCCGGACGTAATTCTAGTAAACCTCGATTACTGTTCAGAAATAAAATATTACACTCACTCTAAGGCCGCTATTACCCGTGGGCGACTAGTGGCGCAACTAGTTGCTCTGACGAGTAGCGGACCACTGGATCAAATGGAGCCTATTAGCCGCGGGCGACTAGTGGCGCAACTGAACAACTAGTTGCCGGCCGTCATCAGAGCCGGCAACTGCTCTGGCGACTTTTAGTTGCTTAACTGCGTGACGGGGCATTGCAGTAAATGTAGCCTATTAGCCGTGGGCGACTAGTGGCGCAACTAGTCGCCCGATGTACCTCCCCGCGCATACAGAAACGGCACTCAAGTTCGTGTTCTGACACCAGCTTGACGTAATGCGGACGATGGAACGCAATTGAGTCAGCGATCCACCTAACCATTATCTTTCTTAATTACCTTGTTTGGTCTCGTGCTGTGGTAGAGTGAATATTTTACTTATTGTGATAGTTTATTTATTGAACATGGAGCACATGAAGGAGATAGAAAAATTATTTGAAAGTCAAATAAATACTGAAGACCATTTTTGAGGTACAATGAAAACCGATCATTTGGGATTCCAGAACTGAAGCTTACACTGACAAAATAGAAACACTGAATTCATGGAACAGCATTTTAAAGAACGTTATTCCAGAATTCGAAACAAAACCCGTAGGCGAGAAGAATACTAGAAGAATGCTAGTGGCTTTACGTCGCACCGAGACAGATAGGTCTTATGGCGACGATGTGATAGGAAAGGGCCAGGAGTTGGAAGGGGGCGCCTGTGGCCTTAATTAAGGTACAGCCCAAGAATTTGCCTGGTGTGAAAATGGGAAACCACGGAAAACCCTCTTCGGGGCTGCCGACAGTGGGATTCGAACCCACTACCTCCCGGATGCAGCTCACAGCTGCGCGCTCCTAACCGCACGGCGAACTCGCCCGGTATGTGAGTATTATAAAACGTTTACTACTCTTATATGGAAATATGTAATACCCATAAAAATTTTATACTCTTTTATATTTACAAGTACCATTGATCCACGATATGGCTATATTAGTGAATTACAGCTCAACTGGGAAACACTTGTTTAGTCCTGTGTCGTTTCCCGTTATTTCTTCTTTTATGCGGCCAAGCAATTCGTAAAATGACGACTGTGACATGCGCAGGTAACTGAAAAATTTACTGTCATCCTCACTTAGATCGTCAAACAATGTATAATATAATCCTCTAGTCAGCCGAAAAACAAATATAGGATCTTTCCGCACTTTCCTAACCCTTCGGTTTTTCCTTTTTAATAGAAGAGCAAGAAGAAGAAGTTCTTCATAGGACGCAATTCTCTCAACTGACTATTCCCCGGTATGAACCGAGCAATTATTCACAAGTTGCGCCACTGATCGCCCGGTACTTAAATCCTCCGGTCCAGTTGCGCCACTAGTCGCCCACGGCTAATAGCGGCCTAATCCTAAAGAGAAAGAAAGTTGAGACTCGTGCATTATTTATAACACGTGCCTGTTGCGAAATACAGGTGCTTCTTTTTTTCAATCACTTCCTGTCTCCTCCCGTTTCCAGTACTTCATCGATGGGTCAGTAGGCAATGCAGGCTAACAGGGGCGCGTTCCTTTACTCACACCTCCCTTTCTACCACTTAATAACCCCGACAAGTCTCCTGGCCAGAGAGAGGGCGTCACCCCCTAGGTGGTCCGCGAATGAAAACCTTCCTCTAGGTTCTCCTTTACCCACGCTATCTAAAAGAGGCCTCGTGATTGCGTTGGTGGACCTTCATCCGGTTTTACTTCTACCTACTGAAACTGAAAGACTGCGCTGTATTTAAAATACATTTTCTTGACGGTAGTAGAAGTTTGTGTTTATACGTCTTTTTTTTCTTTCGCTGGTTGCTTTTACGTCGCACCGACACAGATAGGTCTTATGGCGACGATGGGACAGGAGAGGCCTAGGAATGGGAAGGAAGCGGCCGTGGCCTTCAGGAACAGCCCCAACATTTGCCTGGTGTGAAAATGGGAAACCACGGAAAACCATCTTCAGGGCTGCCGACAGTGGGGTTCGAACCCACTATCTCCCGGATGCGAGTTCACAGGTGCACGCTCCTAACCGCATGGCCAAAAGTACGGTTTTACGTCTGTCTGATGGACGTTGTTCAACAAAACATTGTTCTTTTATTTCATGACTGTCTGTAGTAGTAGTAGTAGTAGTAGTAGTAGTAGTAGTAGTAGTAGTAGTAGTAGTAGTAGTTTAAGAATACCTTCATGTGGCGACAAAGATAAGAATTATAACCAAAATATAAATCCCAGATCCATGCTGGCCAACAGGCCAGTGCTCTCCCGTCAAGTGTACAGTAGTGTAGTTGTAATGAACATTAAATGAGTTAACTGAGGACCGAATCTTGCCCCATGTCTTAATCGCCGAAGTAAATAATTTGGTGTCCATAATTCGTCGTACTGTTAGACATTACTGAAGCCAAAATTCATTGTATATTCAAATATTTACAGAAAAATCATTTCTGTAAATAAAATCCATCAATACTTTCATATTCTAAGTTTTACTACCGCAGAAAAATTTCCGAGGGAGACGAAAGTTGGCTTGCTGGTATGAAAGCCATAGCAAATATAAAACTAAAAGCAAGGTCAGTAAGCACAAAGCTCTATATACAGGTTAGTACATTCCCTTATAAAATAAAATATTATTCGTATTATAATATAAATTATATCCACAATTTAAAGAAGTACGCTTACATATAGGGAAACCACAGTAAGTGGTTCAATGTCGGGCTATGGTGCCTTTCGGCAAGCTACCCTACACTCACCTCAGGGCTTTCACAAATATTACAAAAAATGCTGTGGAAAGTATTTCAGTGGACTCGCACAAGGTAAATGCTGGGGCTGTACCTTAATTAAGGCCACGGGTGCTTCCTTCCCAGTCCTGGATCGTTCCTAGCCCACCGTCGCCTAAAACTGACGATCCGATTTAATGCGACGTTAAACCACCAGTAAATATTATTATTATTATTATTATTATTATTATTATTATTATTTAGTAAATTCACAGAGGCTTGCAGACTGAACGCTGAAAAGCATAACAGTCTATAATGATAATATATATATATAATTCGCTGGGGCCATCAAGGACCACGTTAAGTCTTGTTGCATTTGACACTGAACTTGGCCTTCTTTAGAGCCCAAATTTCCCTCATTCTTTGTGAGTGGGCCTGCTTACGCTCCTCTGTCCAAGGGGCACTGTGTCTTCTCTTCGGTTGCTCGTCTCGGTTTAGCCCGTTCGTCAATATTTTCTTGCTGAAGAGATCTCTGTTAAGGGCGTCTTCAGCTGAGATATGTAGCATTTGCAGGTCTTCTTTGGTATTTCTAAACCAGGGAATTGTGGTTTTGGGGTTTGAATCAAAAAAGTGAAAGATTTCCTTAGTTAATTTTCTTCCGTCCATTCTTTTCAGATGACCGTAAAATCGTGCCCGTCTTTTTCTGATTGTGTCGGTAATTTTCTCTATTTTGCTGTAGACTTCCTTGTTGGATCTCTTTTGATGGATTCCATTTTTGTACTTTGATCCCAAGATTCCTCTCACAATTTTGCGTTCTCTTTTCTCCAGTTCTTCAAGGAGTCCTTTGTTGGCATTTAGAGACAGGTTTTCGGCTGCATATAGAACTACTGGCTTCAGAACTGTTTCATAGTGACGTATCTTGGTGTTTTGGGAAAGGCATTTTTTGTTGTAGATTGTGCGGGATGTTTGATAGGCTATTTCCAGTTTGCGTACTCTGCTCCTGAAGTGCTTCTTTGTCCAGTCCATTTTTCATGATGATCTCACCCAGGTATTTGAATTTGTCTACTCGGGTGATGTCCCCGTATTTTGTATGGAGTTTTGATGGAGCCTCTTTGATGTTAGTCATTCCTTCTGTTTTCTCAAACGATATCTGCAAACCAGGCTGTTCAGCAATTTCCTTTAAAATTTCAACTTGAGCTCTAGCGGTTTCTATGTCGTTTGAGAGAACAGCAATATCATCGGCAAATGCTAAGCAGTCTGTTGCGATCCCCTTGGATTTGGTTCCTATTCTCAATGGACTGTAGTTGGTTTCCTGTAATCTCACCCGGCAGTTTCTGATGATCTTTTCAAGAACACAGTTGAAGAGTATCGCGGATAGCCCATCACCTTGTCGGACTCCTGTTTTGATGTCAAATGAATGCGAGAGACATCCGTGGAACTTCACCTTGGATTTTGTATCGGTCATGGTGGCTCTAATTAATGCCAGCAGTTTCAAATCAACTCCAAATTCATTTAAGATGTTTAGCAGGACTTCCCGGTCAATGGAGTCGTACGCTTTCTTAAAGTCCACAAAAACAGACACATACTGCTTGGAGCTTAGTTTACAGTATCTGATGATCGTTTTGAGATTTTGGATCTGTTCAGCTGTTGAGCGACCTTTTCTGAACCCTCCTTGGTATTCACCTATTTGATGTTCGACTTGTGCTTCCAAACGCTCCAGGATGGCAAGTGATAGAATTGTGTAAGTCACGGGTAGCAAAGATATTCCTCTGTGGTTGTTGATGTTCTTCATGCTGCCTTTTTGGTGTAGTGGATGGATCAAAGCTATTTTCCAATCTTTGGGTAGGGTCTCCTTGTTCCAAATTTCTTCTATTTGCTTTTGCAAGATATCAAGTGATTCCTCTGGGGCATATTTCCATAGTTCTGCTACTACCGAGTCTTCACCCGGCGCTTTGTTATTTTTGAGACGGGCAATGTGGCGCTTGATTTCATCTCTGTCGGGTGGTCTGGAATCTGGGTACCTGAGTAAGGGTTACTTGGTCTCAATGGCGCTTTGCGGTTTAGAACAATTAAGTAAATTCTTGAAGTAATCTGCCAGAATGCTGCAATTTTCTTCATTTGACGTCGCCAGTGTGCCGTCCTTTCGCTCAAAGCATAGAGATGGTGGTTTATAGCCAGTGAGTTTGCGTTTGAAGGCTCTGTAGTACTCTCTGCTTTCATTCTTCCTAAAGTTTTGTTCTATCTTTTCAATGAGAGAGTTTTCGTGTTTACGTTTCTCAGTTCTGAACACCCTAGCTGCTTGGGCACGTTGGGTTTTGTAGGTTACCCGATCATTTTCTGATTTCGTAGAGTAGTACTGTTTCCATGCATTAAGTCTTTCTTGGAGGACTAATTCGCAGGTACCATTCCACCAGGCATGCTTTTTGCTTCTCTTGATTTCTGCAACGTCTTTGGCAGCCTTAACAAGGAGACTTTTGGCGTTGTTAAAGTTACAGTCATTTGGTCTAGCCTTCTCCTGGAACTCCTCGACCCTTTGCCGAAGTTTATCGTTGTCGAAGCGTGTGATCTGTTTGGTTGTCTTCCTTGTGTTTGCAGGAATTGGTTTGAATTTGATAAGAGACATATAATGATCTGAGGCCACATTGATGCCTTTCTTTACCTTGACATTCATAATCTCAGGGCTGTTTCTCCTGGAGATTGCAACGTGATCAATCTGGAACTCTCCGAGTGCTTGGACGCGAGAACGCCAAGTCATTTGCTTTCTGGGTAGATGGCGAAAGTGGGTCGACATGACCTGCAGGTTGTGAGTTTCGCAAATGGACACCAGTCTTTTGCCGTTGGGATTGGTTCTTTTGTGAGCAGGGTAATTTCCTATAACTTTCTTGTACTTCTGTTCACGACCTAGTTGGGCATTGAAGTCACCCAAAAGAAGCTTGACATGGTGTTTGGGGATTTTGTTTAATTTTTCATCCAGTAGGTCCCAGAAATTATCAACTTCGTCTGGATCAGACTTATTCTTATCGTTTGTAGGAGCATGTGCGTTAACTAGGGCGTAGGTTTTGTTCGCGCATTTAATTGTGAGTATAGACAATCTGCCATTCAGAGGTTCGAAATTTGCAACCGATTTAAGGATCTTAGTTCTAACAGCAAACGCGGTTCCAAGCATCACAGCTCCATTGAGGATTCCTCTTTGCGCTTTGCTCTTGAAAAATCGGTAGCCTTCAGATTCAAAAATCTCTTCATCTGGGTACCTTGTTTCCTGTAGGGCCGTTATGGATATCTGATTTTCGTGAAGAGCTTTGGTGAGGGTTTTCAGCTAACCAGTTTGTGTAAGTGAATTTATGTTGAAAGTTGCTAGAAAGGTTTTAGATTTTGGCCTGAGTTTTTGACTCTTCGGGGTACACCGAGACGCTCCGACTCGTCTCTTGCATGATGTCGAGGTCTCCCCCAGAATATGAGACTCGTGCGCCGTGGCATTCACGACGAGGGATTTATCTGAAGATTTACCCCCTGGGGTATGTTTCTTGAAATGTTGTGCCATCAGGCTTTTTGACTTGACTTTGCTTTGGACGGGTACCCATCCTTTTACAACTAGGGTTGTTAGCCCTAGAGGTTGCCTCAAGATGTTTTCTGGCTTCTGGTCATTTACCAGTCTTCGCCGTAACCCTGGCAAGGGACCAGTTTTTTTCACGGTGGTATTTTATTTCCCTACTACCCTCTGACTCTGCTGGCGGCAGAGCCAGCGAGCTGCCCCAATTCCAATGGGACGCGCCCGATGGAGGTAACCGGTAAATCCCCACACGGGTATTATTATTATTATTATTATTATTATTATTATTATTATTATTATTATTAATACAACAAAAGCTCTTCATAATGCAGCCCAGTATCCCACAAAATCGTGTATAATAGGCTGTTAAAATGCCCACAAAATGTTTCTTAATAAACGTCTTACCAAGAATCATGGTATTTTATTTATCTTCACGGAACATATTGGTTCGTGGGTTATAGCGAAAACAATGCATGTTTCAAGCATTTGAATCTCATGATTATTCTTTTCGCTCCTTTTACTTTTAATTACATAATCGAACTAACTGTATCTTGAGATGAGACACCCATCCGTCATTTCGCTTTACAACTGGCTTAGTAACCGGCAAGCGTGGTCATGGTGAACTAGCTCTCCCGGGTGAGGTGTAGGCCTACAGCACTATGCGAAGTGAAGTCTATTGTTTTACCCATGAAGCGTCCGCGACAAGCAGTGCCAGAAACGAGAAGAGTGTTATTCTTGAAGGAATGTAGTGTATTAATAAACAAAGGAACTCACCTACTGCATCATCAGTATTAAACAACATTAAAGGTATATGTCATAGCAGACAGTTTATCAAAGAAAAAGTAATTTTCGCATAGCAAGACGATTAACGAGTGACTTATATTTAGTGACCATTCGGAAATTACTATTGGCTTTGGGCCAATGACCTAGATGTTAAGCCCCTTTAAACAACAAGCAAGCAAGCACTATTGGATTTCGTGAGCCTTCGTACATTTTAACGTGTTGTTGTTGATTATATTGTTTGAGTCATCAGTACATAGACTGGTTTGATGCAGGCCCTCCACGCCACCCTAACTGTCCTAAACACTTCTACGTAATTACTGCGTCCTACATCTGCTCTAATCTGCCTGTCATATTCATACCTTGGTGTACCCCTACCGTTCTTACCGCCTACACTTCCCTCAAAAACCAACTGAACAAGTCCTGGGTGTCCTAAGATATGTCCTATGACTTTTTATCTTTTCTTCTCGTCAAATTTGGCAAAATCGATCTCCTCTCACCATTTCAATTCACTATCTCTACATCCCTGTTTCGATCTATTCATCTCACCTTCAGCATCATTCTGTAACATCACACTTCAAAAGCTTTTATTCTATTTCTTTCTGAACTGGTTATCGTCCATGTTTACTTCCTATAATGCTACGCTCCAGACGAAAGTCTTCAAAAACATCTTTTTTTAATTCCTATACCAATGTTCGAAGAGAGCAAATTACTTCTCTTAAGAAAGGCCTTCCTTGCCTGTGTTAGCCTGCATTTCATGTCCTCCTTACTTCTGCCATCTTTAATTATTTAACTACCCAAGTAACAATAATTATCTACTCCATTTAAGGCTTCATTTTCTAATATAAAATTATCTGCATCACCTGACATCGATCGACTGCACTCCTTCCCAAGACTCGCCCATAGCATTCAGCAATTTCTCCAGATCTGCTGCAGTCTCAAATAAAATAACACTATAACCGACAAATCTCAGCGTTTTGTTTTTCTCTCCCTGGATTGTGATTCCCTTACCAAATCCTTTTGGATTTCCTTTGCTGCCTCTTCTATATATAAACATGAATAGGAAGGGGGACAAACTGCAGCCTTGCCTTGCTCCTTTCTAGATTGCTGCTTCTTTTTCAAAGCCCTCTATTCTTATCACTGGAGGATGATATTAATAAAGATTGTGGACAATTCTTCGTTCTCTCTCGGTATCTGGTCCCCATGACCTTCATAATCTGAAATAGCTTGGTCCAATCTGTATTATCCTCTCCCAACTCAGTTTCTAGTTCTTCTGTAAATCGCCCCCTCTCGTGTAGTCCCCACCCGGAGATCCGAATGGGGGACTATTTTACCTCCGCAATATTTTACTCGGGAGGAAGCCATCATCGGTACATCATTCATAAAGAGAGAGCTGCATGTCCACGGGAATTAGTTACGGCTGTAGTTTCCTGTTGCTTTCAGCAGTATCAATACAACTAAGCAATGTTTTGTATTATTACAAGGCCATATCAGTTAATCATCCAGACTGCCACCCTTGCAGCCTTCGAAAAGATGCTACCACACTTTCGATGAACCATTCGTTAGTCTGGTCCCTCGACAGATACCTATCCAATATGGTTGCACCTGCGGCTATCTGCTTCATTGGAACGCGCAAGCCTCCCCACCGCTTACGAATGATCAAGCCTAATAACATAATTGTACCTATTCCGAATAACATTAACTTTGTCTACAATACAGTTTAAAAATAGAAAAAGAATGGCTACTACTGTGGTTCTTAACAGGTGTATTTTCAGATTAGCTTTTTATTTACAATTGGCTTTACGTCACACCAACGCAGATAGGTCTTCTGGCGCCGTTGGGATAGGAAAGTGCTAGGAGTGGAAAGGGAACGGCCGTGAAAATAGGTGGTGTGAAAATAGGAAACCATGGAAATACATCTTCAGGGCTGCCAAAAGTGGGGCTCGAACACACCTCCTGAGTGCAAGCTCACAGCTGCGCGCCCCTAATCGCACAGTTAACTCGCTCGGTGAGATTTACTTCGAGTGTCACAATTTTCGATACTGTTCATAAAAGTGATTAAGTAGTCTCATTCAATACGTATTTTGAACAAAAGAGAAAAGAAGAAAGAAAGTATAGACGATTTGTTAGCTTAAGCCTTACAATAGGAATTATTTCAATTATTAATTAAAAACTGGGCTTGCTTTTCCTGTTCAACTTACTCATCTTCAACTTTTCTCCGTTTAATCAGAAACGTATAGATACCGAAGTTAGGTTTTTCTTAATTCACGCAACAATGCATATAACACGTCAAATTAACGACCTGAATGCATACAAGAACACGGACGAAATGGCTTTACGACTACAAGTCCACAAACATGTGACCACTGACCGAGTCTCTCGCATTGTTTCCAACTCATTCTGCGTTATCATTCAGTTTTGTGCATTTACGTCGGGAAATCAACATGTCCGAATAACATCCGAATTTTCAATAAACGAGGATATTTAAACTTCAAACAGTTCAATACCCAGTTCGAAAACTGTGAAACAAATTAACCTTTCACAACCCTTATCAAATCTCATTCAAAATCCACATCCCAAAACAGCTCCGAGACATTGTTTTTATTCTGGATAGTCTTGCGATAAGAGTTTAGAGTATCGCTGTAGTAGGTACGAATTCTATTTCAGTCAGGTTGTTGAAGTTTCTGAATACTAATATACCTATACGTGCTTATTAGTTTCGTGTCACACAATGAGAGTTTTATTTATTCCTGTGTGATTCACTTTAAGTGTTAGAATACCAAAGATGAAGCTTTAGACTGAAAATCATCTCACAATCCCGCGAGGATATTTTATTCAGATGGTCAGATACATTCTTGAGAACAGTGATAGGGGCATTCTTATGCATTTACGTTGGTAAATCAACATATCTGAATATTATCTGAGCTTTCAATAAACGAGAACCCAAGCATCAAACGGTCAGTAGCCAGGTCACACACTGACCAGTTCAAGATTCAACTATAATCACCACCATACCAAAACAAATCCAGTCTTTCCTCTAATGTCCTTGAACAAAATAAAGTAACCTTCTACAATCCTTAAAAGCAAGAATTGAAAGTAACGAACTGCTGAATATGACAAAATACTCAGGTAAAATTGAAACATGTTGGTCGCGTCCAACACCTGGTATCCAGATGATCAGTGGACGACGTATACTGTACATGCTCAGTTATTTTACTTGTAAGAACGGCATTTAAAAACGCAGAACTGATATACTAGTCTCCCAAGCAGGAAGCGTTTATGTATGTATGTATGTATGTATGTATTTATTATTATTATTATTATTATTTTATGACACTTATTAATTGTATTCACTCCATTACGAGTTAAACGTGATGTGCATAACGCACATATTTAATATGTTGTGTAAATACATACTTTACTTAATATTTTTGAGCCATTTCGTCAGTCATTGCAAGTCATTTTTGAGGATTTTTTGGTAATATTATACGGCATTTATTAGGTCATCAAAATCCCGGCCGTGGTCATTAGCCAACTGGTCCGATTCGCCCTGCTAATTTCAGCAATTTTATTATAACACTACTGTTGATTTTACAAAAAAATAATCATTACGGCTAAATTTGGGCCATATTAATAGATTATTCATTCACCCAAGTTTCTTTGAAATCTGCGTGGAGCTACCCAAACACTTCCATTGTGAGTTAATGAATGTGAACTTATTTTAGCCCTTAACCAAATTTTCTGTAGTTGTTTCCTGTGCATATTTTAGGTTTTAATTAGCTTTCAGATTGTTACCCGTTGAACAGCTGTTTAGAAAACATCAATGCACCTTTCTGGCAAACTGAATTCCGCTACATTTCGATCACTATATCCGACAATGAACTGTGTAAACGTCATGAATGGCACCTCACGGGCTGAACTAGTGCTACAGCCCTATTCACAGCACTATTTCAGTGTACTAAATAAATAGTAGTTCCCACAGGTCTAACATGGGTTAGCCAAGTGAATTACCCTATTCCATACGTCTGTGACTCGCCTTCAGTCTTTAGCTAAAACCAATGGATCATATATCAGGCATTCTGAGTCAGAGCTTCCTTGTAGGAGGCATGCCAGTTTCTTCCCATGCCTATATCAGCCAACATCACAGACTCCTACCGAAGTAGCGTACTGATCACGCCCAAGTCAGCTCAACTTTGCTGATATATAGGGTACATCGGTGGTAAGTCGAAATTTACGAAAATCAATTCATCAAGCACGGTAAAGGGACATCTGTAGATAAATTAGCCAACTCAAAGCTAGCGTGCACTTTAGAGGACGGCTGAAATGGAGAAGGCAATAATACATACAAAAGTATAGTAAACATGAGGAATTTCGACTGATCGGCTTCAATAATAAATTTCCTAAAATCCATTTTGTAAAGGAAGAAGGTAACAATGATGATTATGATTATACCGAGCGAGTTGGCTGGCTGCATGGTACGAGCCTTGTGGCTGAGAACTCGCCTGCCGGAGATAATTGGTTCGAACACAACTATCGGCATTCCTGAAGGAGATTCTTCAGTCTAATCCTTTCCTAACCCATCGTCGTCAAAAAACTATCTATCTGAGTTAATGCGACGAACTAGCGTCAAAAGAATAGTTTTCACGCCTCACTAACGTTTCTTACGGTTGTCAGAGTCTCAGAGATGCTGGATTTTGTCCGGCAGGACTTCCTTTACGTGCTAGTAAATCTACCAATATGAAGATTAAATATTTGAGCACCTTCAAATACCACTGGGACCGGGCAAGTTTACCACGCAGTTCGTGTCGCGTAGCTATGAGCTTGCATTCTTGCAATCTCCTCAGCCCTTCATTGCAATGGTGTTCACCGATGAAGTGGTACAAGGGCGCGCGTGTGCGCGTGCGCATCCGCTGGTATAGAACGTGTGTTTTCTACGGTCAGTGTCGTTTATTCAAAGTTAGAAAAGATGCTTGGTGTAGACAAAGTTTCCAAGCTTGTGTTTTTGAATAAGTACTTAAATAAAGAAGCTAATAAATGTGACCGAAGATGAACAATTTAGAAGCGGGCTTGGTGTAAACGAAGTCTCTAGTTTGTGTTTTTCGTAAAAGAAGTCATGAGATGGAAAACAGGTTTACATATATGCTGTAATATACCATAACCCTATTCAAAATATTGTAACAACACAGTATTTAAATTGTTTCTTCATTACTCATCTTAGGTACTTCAACAATGAAGAACACACCAATCGGAAAATACCAAATGAATCGGTAAAAATTCAAGAAAAATTGCATTTAAATGTAAAAACATTGATTTTGATGTCTTACACCCTGCTATTGTGATGGGACAAAAACAAAGAGATACTGGTAGCAAACGTGACATTGAGTTATAAACGCCAAAATTACGCTATATGCCTTGACTGCAACAGCTACTGCGGTTTCTTTCCCTATCACTAAACATACGTTCACGCAAAACAGTTTGATGTACACGACAAATCATCACTAAGCAGAAAAGTATTCAATACCATCAGTTGCTGAGTTCAGTACCCATGTTAAAATGGTCTTAAGATCTCACGCGGGCAAGAGGAGCAGTCTTTCACACCTGTTCCGAAGGCATCGTGCAGAGTCAAGCATATGGAGAATCACCGCAGGCAATGTTTTCCGTTTGGACTACACCGCGTTGTTGTCACCACAGGAGCGCGATGATCACCAGTTGTTTATTTTTTTACAAGGTGCTTTACGTCCCACCGACAGATAGGCCTTACGACGACGATGGGATACGAATGGGCTAGATGTGAGAAGGAAGCGGCAGTGGCCTTAATTAACAGTACTTGCTTGGTGTGAAAATGGAAAAGCACGGAAAACCATCCTCAGGGCTGCTGACGGGAGTTCGAACCCACTATCTCCCGAATGCAAGCCCACAGCTGCACGCTTCCTAACCGCACGGCCAACTCGCTTGTTCCTGTTTACCTTTCCGTGCAGCACAAGATCCCAAAAACCAACAGTACCGAAGCTGTCCGAGAAAATCGAATAAAAACAAACGCACATGATTGTATAGGTCCCCACCGTCTCCCCATGACCATGATTACAACTGAGGGGTTTTCTGGTAAACACAATCTCATTTATATAGCAAAATTTACAAAATACTTCAAGGAGAAAAAATAAATGCTTTCGCTGCTGAAAGGCTGTACAGGGAACGATTTCCTAACTCATCACGACGAGTGTTTATTTCTCTCGAACGATGAATGTGGGATACTGGTCCATCGGAAAGAAGAAACTAGGGACCTGGCAACATGAGGACCACTCGCACACCCGATTTCGAAGAGGTGTTGGAACGTGCTGCAGCGGAACCCACTACAAGTACTCGTCGTATTGCATGTGAAATGGATGCTGCACATACTAGCGTGTGGCGAGTACTCCACGAACAACAATTAAACGCATATCACCCAGAACGCGTCCATGCAATGCTTGTGACTGACTTTGCACCAAGGGCCACATTATGTCAGTGGTTGCTCCAACAATGGATTGAGCGACCATAGTTCCTCCAAATCGTGCTGTTTACTGACAAGGCTTAATTTGAACGTGATGGTATATCGAACAACAGGAAAATATGGGCTGTGGAAAACCTTCACGCTGTAGTAGTCAGGCCACCAAGTACATTTTGCTATGAATATCTGGTCAGGCATTGTAGGCGACATGGACCGTATCTTCTACCTGGCCATCTGAATGGTCACCTGTACTTGAGGTTCTTACAAAGAGTCCTACATGAGTTGTTGGAGGACATACCCTTGGCTGTTCGTGCGAGGATGTGGATACAACATGGTGGTGAACCGCCTCACTTCGGTGTGGATGTCCGCAACCATCACAAACCTGTATTTCCTGGTCGCTGGATTGGAAGAGGAGGTCCTATTCCATGGCCTGCGAAGTCACCTGACCTGAATCCCCTTGATTATTTCCTATGGGGATATCTAAAGTCACTTGTGTATGAGACCCCAGTGGATACGGAGATGGAATTAGTTGCCAGAATTTTTTTCTATTTGCTCTTACGTCGCACCGACACTGATAGTTCTAATGGCGACGATGGGATAGGAAAGGCCGAGGAAGTGGAAGGAAGCGGCCATGGACTTAAGGTACAGCCCCGGCATTTGCCTGGTGTGAAAATGGGAAACCACAGACAACCATCTTCAGAGCTGCCGACAGTGGGGCTCGAACCCACTATCTCCCGATTACTGGATACTGGCCGCACTTAAGCGACTGCAGCTATCGAGCTATGTGATTCGAAACACGCCAGGGATATTTATCAGGGTGCGTCAGAATCTTGTTCGCCGATGTCATCCTTGCATCGAGGTCGATGGCCGTTAGTTTCAGCACATTTTGTAAGATACAGTGAAATGGTACGTTCATTGTGTCAATGATGGTATTTGCAGTTAACTGTAACTAATGTAAATAAAATAGTACACAGTAATGTGATTCTATTCCTATTATCTCCATAAGCTGGCTTTTCCGACCCCAGGTTCCCTAACTCAAATTGTTCAGAGTAGCATCTTCTATGTACTAATAAATTTTGCACGCTCTTACGGAAACACCCTGTATATGTTGACCGTGAGTGTTTCCGACAAGTTCCACAGATGGCCTGTATGGACTTTAACCTCGAAATAAGACACATTAAAACACAGGAAAATAGCTCAGCTTTCTCCATGAACTGTGAATGGAATTTTTCACACATCTTGATTTTAGCGGCTATAAATTATTGGTAACATTCCATGTTTCTGTCGATATTTCCGGTGATTCGAAATCAGAGTCGCTTTCAAAACTCGCGTTTGCCTTCCCTTTAGAACTGCTGCTTTAAGGCTTGAGAATTGTCCTGCGTACGATATTAATCGATATCAGATATAGTTAGTTGGAATAACAAACGTACTTTAATGAATGGCAATACTTTAATGCGTGCCAAAAATACAGTTACGTCAGATGTAATTAGCGTATTATAGCATGGTCGAACGAAAAAATATTTTTTTATCAGTACGGTAAGTACACAAGATTGCATCGTTGAAGGAGTGTGTTCCTTTAGGCGAACTAATGATTTCATGACACAATTCTGAAAGTCAAACGCAGCAAGCCAAGTAGCAAGATGGTGAGGTGAAATGTCCAGACAATGGAGCAAGCCTCATTAATAATCCGAGCGGAACGGCAACGAGCCTACTTGGCTGAAGTGAATGAAGGATGCACCAAGTTCATGGCCTTGGCCTTTTATGCCGTGGTGCCTCCCTGCATTGCACGTATTGCTAGAAGATAAATACTGTGTCGACGTTACCGAGAAAGAGCAACCTCCTTAACAAATAGTTTCCTGATCAACTGCGCAGCGAGGTATATATTGCAACCATGACATGACATGAAAATAAATGGCATATCAAGGCCCTGTTGTAATAAGCAGTGGCAACTGCTCACCATCACACTGGAAGGGCTGCAAACCTGGCAAACAGAGAATTCATCGGCTGCAGTTTCGCAATGGATTACATTGCTAGGAGAAGTCAAAGTCATGGAAGTAAGTACTCATACATTATGCGCTATACAATGAACGTATTATTAATAGTAAATTAAAAACTACATCCAAGTTAACAGGTACCATGATGTAGCACGATATAAGTAAATCATTGGTTATACATCGTTTCATAAGCCACGGAAATCTTATGTGAGAATAAACTATGTTGTAATTCGTACGGCATTCAACCAGAAACAAAGTATTCATACACTAGAATAGTTGCAACCAAAACAACAACTTATCCAACCCCGTAGTGCAAGGAACTCTTGTGCAGTCGTGTTGTGTACCGTGAAGTATCAAGTGGGTACCTACAATAAATCACGGCACGGCCACTACCTTCCCACTCCTAGCCCCTTCATATCCCACCGTCGCCAAAAGAGCTGTCTGTGTCGGTGCAACGGAAAGCACATTTTAAAAAAAATAATCGACTATACAATTTTTTTAATGCGTGTAGATTTTCGAAAACCATATTCTGGTGCTAGAAAACCCGTCAGGAAGTCCACCATGTATTAAAAGCATTCTACAAGTGAAGCTGTAAGCATTGCATTCTGGTGATTGTACGATCGAGCCTTACCATCGACAGCCAGAAGATGGTTTCCGTGGAATCCCATTTTCACACCATTCGAATGCGCAGGCTGTACCTTAATAAGGCCACGGCTACTTTCTTTCAGTCCTAGTCCTTTCCTTCATCATTGTCACCAAACATATTTATTTCCTAAAGAGTTCGAACCCTATTTTACAAGTGAATATTATGGTTAAACAACCAGTAAATGAATCTCCCCAGATAATGCTGTTTAGATACATTGTTTACAGTGCACAATATCTCCTGGTATGGTTTGGATCAAGGTTCCTTTTTTAACGTCGCACTAACACGTCGAAGGTTTTCGGCGACTGAACGGGGGAAAGGGCTACAATAGGGAAGGTAGCAGCCGTGGCCTTACTTAAGGTACAGCCCCCAGCATTTACCTAGATCAAGTATGTTACTTTAACTGTCCTCATTACTCTTTGCGGCATTGCTGATTGAAGTTAACTGCCACCTTGGGCGCAGCGATCTTAGCGAGTGTAGAAGGAACGAACGACGAACTTGGAAGACTGTGGAAGCCATGTCCAAACGTATTCTCCCCGAATGACCGATGTTCAACGATGCCTTAAAAGCATGTAGGGGAGACCGGGGCTAGTTGTTACACGGGGCAAGTTGTTATATTTCAATTTTAACTCAGCCGCCAGTAGCATACCCTCGCCCTTCCACCAGATGGTGTTACTTGTCGGTCCGGTTCTCCTTTCAACCCCGCCACTCGTGGCATTCAGCCACGCAGCGTTTATGTGAGCAAATGTGTATTTCGTGTCTCCGAGTAATTTCTTTGTTAACAGTATATTGTTTCATAGCTTCTAAGCATCAACAGATTTGGATTCAACAATTATATCAATAATTCATCAACATTTGAGGTGACAGTATATTTACAAAAGCTGAATTGTAATATTATGGTGTTGATGTAAGCTGCGAAACAAAATGGCGCCACAGGGGGCTAGTTGTTACAGTAAGCTGGGGGCAAGTTGTTACAGTGTAACAACTTGCCCCTCACTAGATTTTAATGTATATCGAGTACGTAGGATGCAAATAGCTTACTTTTTACAGGCGATATGAGGAATTATAAACGGAAGACAGATAGAGGCAGTACGCCGAAAGAGTGTTACATGGAGGCGGCGAAGCAAGTGTTCGCTAGTTCGTGTTCCCTACGGAAGGCGGCACAAACATATGGAATAAATTTTATGACGTTACAGAGATTCTGTAAGAAACTTGAGAAAGGAACGTCAGGTAAGCTGCTTAGTTTCCATCATTTAAATAATGAAATAAATACATTACAATAATTCATTCAATCATAGGTATGCAAAAATGTTACTTTATTTACAGAGGTAGGATTATAATAATTTTAGGATGTAATTCTATTTTTTCACTTTTAATGTCACACGTTACATTTTACCATAATCAAATTTCCTCAATAAATACGAATATTTCCCCTTATGTCTATTTTCAGAATCTGGACATTCCGTTGTACCTAGTGTAGGATACAAAAGACCTCGTCAAGTCTTCTCTGATTACCAAGAGTCTGATCTTGCAGATTACATAGAGAAAGCATCAAAACTTTATTATGGTCTCTCAACCAAAGAGGTCCGACGCTTAGCGTACCAATATGCTGTGAAACATAACGTGACTATCCCATTTGGTTGGAGTGAAACAGAACAAGCTTCTTGTGATTGGCTATCAGCATTTCTCAAACGAAAAAGTACGTTGTCTATCCGGACACCACAGGCAACGAGTTTAAGTAGAGCAACGAGTTTTAATAGGCACAACGTGGGAAAATTTTTTAAGTTAAGTGTCGTGTATGACCGGTATAAGTTTCAGTGTCATGAATTGTACAATGTGGACGAAACCGCTGTAACAGCTGTTCAAAACCCAACCAAGATACTTGCAAGGAAGGGCGTGAAACAAATTGGTTCTGTGACATCTGCGGAGAGGGGTACCTTAGTTACCATTGCTGTGGCTGTAAGTGCGAGTGGAAATTCAGTGCCGCCCTCTTTCGTGTTCCCAAGGAAGAATTTCAGAGATCATTTTATTGCTAACGGACCCGAAGGAAGTGCAGGATCTGCAAATAAATCAGGATGGATGACAGGCCAAGATTTAGAGTCCTTCATGAGACATTTCATTACTCACTCCAGGGCTAGCAAGGAGAAACCAGTTCTTCTTCTTCTGGATAACCATCAGTCTCACCTTGATATTTCAGTTCTCGACCTCGCAAAGAAAAATGGTGTGGTATTGCTTTCCTTTCCACCGCACACATCTCACAAACTACAGCCCTTGGATAGTTCTGTTTTCGGACCTTTTAAGAAGTTTGTGAGCTGTGCTTCTGACGCGTGGATGAGAAGTAATCCTGGAAAAACTCTTTCCATCTATGATATCCCAACCATAGTGCGTCAGTCGCTACCCAAAGCTGTCACTCCTAACAACATAAAGTCAGGGTTCTTAGTTACAGGCATATGGCCCTTTAACAGCCAGATCTTTTCAGACGATGATTTCTTGCCTTCTGCTGTAACTGATCGTCCACTCCAAGAGACCAACAGAGAACAGTGTTCTGCGGATCTTGATGCTTTACTACCAATTTTGAACAGCTATGTATGCAGCGACCCTTCTGCTTCGCCTCCTTCACCAGGACCTTCTTCAACTACTCTTCACGTGAGACCAGAAGAAGTAAGGCCATTTCCTAAGGCAGGACCTCGTAAGACCGCACGTAAGCGGAAGACGAGGGAAAGTGCCATTTTGACAGACACTCCGGTAAAATCAGCGTTACAAGCGGAGGCAGAAAAGCGTGAATACAGCAAACGGCGCAAGATGTTCACAGAGGGGCCTAAAAAAAGTAGAACATGTGGCAAAAAGGTCAAGAAAACCGTCCGGAGAACAGAATCATCGGAGGAAGAAGACGACTGCTTTTGTATTGAATGTGCTGAGCCTTACTCCCACTCTAGGCCACCAACAAAATGGCTTCAATGTACTCGATGCCACCAATGGGCACATGACCGTTGTGCCAAGTTCGACAAGTTCTATATTTGCGTAAACTGCAACTCTGATGACGACTGAGTGTAAGTCATCAGATTAGTTGAGAACAATGAAAAAATCATCAAAGAATAAGAAGTTTGATCATAAAATTAGCAATGTCACATTAGTAATGTAATGTAAAATCACATACTGTCACCAACGTAGACATAATAAATAAACAATTAATATATTTAGGGTTTGTACTGTTTTCAAACCCCTGTAACAACTATCCCCAGATGAAATTAGACCTGAAATGGTGAAGTATAGTGGGAAGGCAGGGATGAAATGGTTTCATAGAGTAGTAAGATTAGCGTGGAGTGTTGGTAAGGTACCTTCAGATTGGACAAAAGTAGTAATTGCACCTATCTATAAGCAAGGGAACAGGAAGGATTGCAACAACTATTGAGGTATCTCATTGATTAGTATACCAGGCAAAGTATTCACTGGCATCTTGGAAGGGAGGGTGCGATCAGTGGCTGAGAGGAAGTTGGATGAAAACCAGTGTGGTTTCAGACCACAGAAAGGCTGTCAGGGTCAGATTTTCAGTATGCGCCAGGTAATTGAAAAATGCTACGAAGAATAGGCAGTTGCGTTTATGTTTCGTAGATCTAGAGAAAGCATATGACAGGGTACCGAGGGAAAAGATGTTCACTATACTGGGGGACTATGGAATTAAAGGTAGATTATTAAGATCAATCAAAGGCATTTATGTTGACAATTGGGCTTCAGTGAGAATTGATGGTAGAATGAGTTCTTGGTTCAGGGTACTTACAGGGGTTAGACAAGGCTGTAATATTTCACCTTTGCTGTTCGTAGTTTACAAGGATCATCTGCTGAAAGGTATAAAATGGCAGGGAGGGATTCAGTTAGGTGGAAATGTAAGCAGTTTGGCCTATGCTGACGACTTGGTGTTAATGACAGACTGTGCCGAAAGCCTGCAGTCTAATATCTAGGAACTTGAAAATAGGTGCAATGAGTATGGTATGAAAATTAGCCTCTCGAAGACTAAATTGATGTCAGTAGGTAAGAAATTCAACAGAACTGAATGTCAGATTGGTGATACAAAGCTAGAACAGGTCGATAATTTCAAGTATTTAGGTTGTGTGTTCTCCCAGGATGGTACTATAGTAAGTGAGATTGAATCAAGGTGTAGTAAAGCTAATGCAGTGAGCTCGCAGTTGCGATCAGCAGTATTCTGTAAGAAGGAAGTCAGCTCCCAGACGAAACTATCTTTACATCGGTCGGTTTTCAGACCAACTTTGCTTTATGGGAGCGAAAGCTGGGTAGACCTCAGGATATCTTATTCATAAGTTAGAAGTAACAGACATGAAAGTAGCAAGAACGATTGCTGGTACAAACAGGTGGGAACAATGGCAGGAGGGAACTCGGAATGAGGAGATAAAGGCTAATTTAGGAATGAACTCGATGGATGAAGCTGTACGCATAAACCGGCTTCGGTGGTGGGGTCATGTGAGGTGAATGGAGGAGGATAGGTTACCTAGGAGAATAATGGACTCTGTTATGGAGGGTAAGAGAAGTAGAGGGAGACCAAGACGACGATGGTTAGACTCTGTTTCTAACGATTTAAAGATAAGAGGTATAGAACTAAATGAGGCCACAACACTAGTTGCAAATCGAGGATTGTGGCGACGTTTAGTAAATTCTCAGAGGCTTGCAGACTGAACGCTGAAAGGTATAACAGTCTATAATGATAATTTAATGTAATGTAATGTAATGTATGTATGTATTTAATATATAACATTTCTTATAGCGGGTGGTTTACCCGCTCCTTGCGATTTAGTTTTATGCATCCCGCCGCTTTTACTACAATTTTGAAATAAATTGGCCCTTCTCCCTAAACCGTGGTAAAATAACGAGAAATGTGATTACGGGCTAAATAAAAAGCAGCAGGAATCTTGAGCACAACTATTAACTCATTGTGAGTACCCCGAATGAACCCGTAAAATTAGGCCAGATACGAAGAATATGTATCTTACAACAGGAGATACACACACAGACCAGGAACAGGTATTGTATAGGTTGGAAACTGCGCGTTGCATGTCAAGCCTTGTAATTGCTCACTTGGCAGGGGCATGGTGGGAGTTGTGACAGTGGACGATGCTCGAAGGTTCGAATCCCATGTATTTTTTACAGCCAGTTGACTGGGATGTGGCAAGGTTGCATACTTAATAGTTTCCACAGACTGATTTTATTTTTTACAGTTTACTTTACGTCGCACAGACACAAATAGGTCTTATGGCGACGATGGAATAGAAAAGGCCTAGGAATGGGAAGGAAGCGCCCGTAGTCTTAATTAAGGTACAGCCCCAGCATTTGCCTGGTGGGAAAATGAGGAACCACGGAAAACAATCTTCAGAGCTGCCGGAAGTGGGGTTCGACCCACTATTTCCCGGATGCAAGCTCACAGCTGAGAGACCTTAACCGCACGGCCAACTCGCCCGGAAGACTGGTTTGTTTATTTGGCCCTGAAAAGGGCGATTGCTACGGTGGCATATGGCATTGAGCTGGGTTGCAAGAGGCTAGGAAACATGTAACAGGATTTTAGTTACCTACGTCTCTTAACGCAGCACCTGTTCGAACTGACGACTTCCGTGGGCGATACAACGCTGCGCTTGATGTTGTAAGGACCGTCTGGCACTTTACGACTTCTCCGACATAACGGCTTTGCATACATTGGTGATGAGTTGTCTTACGTTGGCCAGAATTAATCGGCTCCTGTGCATACACCAGTTGCTTTACATGGTCCTACAGAAAAATGCAAGGGCGTAAGATCGGGCGATTGACCGGCCACGCGACAGGTCATACCCTTTCTATCCATTTATCAGGATACGTCGCGGGAGGTAGTTCCGCACGACCACATCTTGCAGCAGTCAAGTGGCACATGTTCCAAAAACGGTGGTAGGTCATCTTAGAGAAACCACAGATATCGTTCTCCCGTCGGAGGTCCCTCAAAGAAATGAAGACCAATGTCATCACGCACGATGCCACACCATAGGTTCACTCCACTGTTCCTGTCGTACACAATGGGGATTATCCACACTCCAGTAATGCATATTATTTCGATGAACGGTTCCACTGTTGTGGAACCGCACACCTTTCGTAAATAAGATGGTCGCTAAAAGGGCAGGATCAGTGTCCGCATGCTGTAGGGTCCACTGACAGAACGTCACCCGTGTTTCGAAATAAAGACCATGGCGCTCCCGGTATAAGTGCAGATGGTACGGGTGAGACCGCTGGGTATGCAATATCCGCACAACAGACTCCCGGATGATGTTCGTCACCTGAGAAATGGCCCGAGCGCTAGTGTGAGGGTTATGCCTGACAGCGTCCAACACAACCTCTTCATTGTGAGCAGACCTCACGGGACGATCTCAAGGAGGCAGTGTCCTTCCCAGGGACGCAGTAGCCCGCAGACGTCTTCCCACACCACGAAATGTCATGTCTGTCGGTTGTCTTCTGTGCGGATAGCGTTCTTGATACAGGCGTTGTGTCTGCTACGCATTCTATCTAGTTCTTCCATAGACGAGTAACTCATACACATACTCGTTGGAATGCATCACGAGGCAGTGAATAATCTTCGTGTTGTGACTTGCCTCGAAGGAGGGGAGTTCTCGCAGCGACATACCTACCAGCCATCGCATGATGCTATCGTTACAATGAAGTACACTTTACCATACCTGTGGACCACAAAGCCTGGAACATGTACGACGTAGCTAATGGGTCGCCTGTGTCCCAGCCGCAGACATCACCTCCTCATCCTCTTCCAACTCAGCTCAATACCCTATGCCATGATATATACGGCCCATTACAGGGCCAAATGAAACAGGTTAGTCTGTGGAAGCTATCAAGTATGCAACCTTACCACATCCCCAGACAACTGACGGCAAAATAAGTATTAATCACTTGCGTGGGATTCGAACCTTCGAGCACCGTCCATTATCACAACCCCCACCGCGCCACTGCCAAATGAGCTACTATGCTTGACATGCAGCGCGCAGTTTGCAGCCTATACAATACTTTCTCCTGGTCTGTGTTTGCAGTTCTTGTTGTAAGGTACATGGTTCTTCGGATTTGTGCTCGTTTTACGGGTTAATTCGAGATACCCATAATGAACTAATAGTGGAGCTCACGATTCCTGCTGTCTTCTAGCCCGTAAACACAAATCTCGTTATATTACCCCGCTTCAGGGAGAGGTACCGATGTATTTCAGGATTGTACATAAAGCGGCGGGATGCATAAAACTGAATGGCAGGGGGACTGGTGAACCACCCGGTATATTCCAATCTGTGCCGTGGAATTGTATTGAACTGTAAAGTACAAAAACATTTTGTAATGTCCAGATGGCGGTTTGGTCTATCAATGATCTAAAGCCAAATAAACTTTAAAAAAGAAATGTATGTCCCTATATGAAAGAATATAATGTTCATGTATTGCAGGAATACCAGAGTTATGATCGGGTAATGTACACCCCTCCATGCGCACGCGCTATCTGATAACATCTTGGGCCAGCGGTCGTAACAGCTGTTCCTCAGTCCGGCTCCAGGGCTAAATGGTTAGCGTGCGGGCCTTTGGCCACAGGGGTCCCGGGTTCGATTCCCGGCAGGGTCGGGAATTTTAACCAACATTGGTTAATTTTGCTGGCACGGGGGCTGGGTGTGTGTTGTCTTCATCATCATCATTTTATCCTCATCACGACGCGCAGGTCGCCTACGGGAGTAAATTCAGAAAGACCTGCTTATGGCGAGCCGAACATGTCCTCGGTCACTCCCGGCACTAAAAGCCATACGCCATTCCATTTCATTTCAGCTGTTTCTCAAGCACGCCAAGCTGTCAGTGAGCTCGTGACCTTCGACATGCCTCACAGAGTATACCAGGCCTACGGGAAGCACGCTTAACATGGCAGACTTGGTCAAAGATCTTACCTTAACATATTTTCCCGCTAAATCGCATTTTATTATACTCTTGTCACTACTTTCGGCTCGTTCCAACCAAGCGAATCGCACGTTCTACTCTGTCGAACCAAACCCCTCCCACCCTGTAGACTTAGAACAAGCTCTGTTCATTTTACAATCTGGTACAGCTACTGACTTTATAGGTATAAAGAATTAATCAGAAAAATCAAAATACCTAAGAAAGTTTCAGAATACTAGGAATCTCATTACAATCAGGTTACTGGATTCGGTACGCAGTATACAAATTGCCAGTCGCCTTCCTTGGTTCATTGATAGCAGGTTGCATATCAGTTGAGGATTCCAACAAGTTAAAGAACTTTGGAACAAATCCTGACAGCAAATCGGCGACGAAGGGATGGGAATGGACAGTAACTTCGAAGACAGCGGCCGTAGCCTTATTTAAGGTACAGCCATGGGGTTGGTTTGGTGTGATAATGGGAAAGATCTTCACGGTTGCTGGTGGTGGGGATTGAACTCACTTTCTCACGAATGCATGCGCATTTTAAAATCCGCATCAACGGAAGCGACAATATACAAATATCATCATTATTCACAAAAAATATACACTAAGGAAGTATTATACGAAGCTCTCAATCATTACAACTGCCATATTCTCGAATGCGAAGAGAATTAAGATACAATTTGTTGTTCTTTGTAGATGTTAAAACAAACGAGCACAATTCGGAGCGTGTCATATCAAATTCAAATGAAAACTTACGATTCATGGTCACATATTCGTAGAATAAAAAGATAAACTCTGGCGTCCATTGTATTTCGTGCATTTCCTTTCTTACCAAGGGGATTTCCACCAAGTTGCACTTATTCTCAATCGAATGTGACAACCGTCTGGCATGCGGATTACGGGAGATTGGTTGTCACGGCAACGGCACGCTCACTCGTTAAACTTGGCATCACGACTTGGGTCAACAACAGTCTAGTCAACCTACCAAGCTTCAGTCTTGACCAGGGTCAGCAATCGAACCCAGGATTATCAGAACAGTAGTCGGTAATGCTAACCGCAAAACTGTTACTATCATACTCTTCAACAGTCTTAATAAGATAAAACGACTTAAATGATACAAAGAGTGTAAAAGAAACTTCATCCTTTACATTCGTGCAAGAAAAATTATCAGAAAAAATTCTCGCCCAAAAGTATGGCTTCTTCTATCCACATAATTATGAATATGCTATTACATCCATACCATTTCTTAGTGGTTTTTCTTATTGCTACCTATTCTGATGTTATTTTAAATTCTTCATCATCTCTCTTCAGACCCATGTCAATAAAAGAAGTGAGAATTCTTTCTTAATTTTTTAGGCTGATTAATACATTCCAAATCCAACCCCATCGGTCATTGAAATCGTTTTCCATAACACTGCCCTACACAAAGTCATTCTCGCTCCTTTGCCAAGCCGAGACTAATACGCCAGTTCAGACATTCAATAAAATAGGTGAACAATGTTATACGCATTGCATTTATAGGACAGCATACCACGAGCTTCCAATCACCTCTATTTGAGCCACATTTTATTGCCGACTACCTGCTGCACCCGTCGTTGACAAGGTAATCACTTAGCAAGTGCATGATTATTTGTTTACCGTTTATTCAGCATTCTACAAAAGAACACAATTAAATCAGATTACAACAAATATAGTTTGTATGATACGTAGGTACCTACTTATCTTACGCTACTTACCTAGTATTTATGATGGCTGCAATCGTTATCTCACGATATCTCTCAAGCGCACAGTAATATTTCCATCTAATGCCCATCGAACGCTACTCAACATAAATCCTCCGGAAGTGTTAAACGCCTTTCAGAAATATATATATTTGCCCAATTTTTCGAAGATTCGACACAAATATAATATAATATAATATTTTAAACGAGGGACTATCGCATTTGTTTTACATGGTGTTCAGGCCTTTACCTCTGCCCTCCTTCCCTTTTACACGAATAATAAAATTCCAATATAAAAAATTAGTACCATGTTAACATTCAATGCGTACAGACAGGCCCACAAAGTCTTTAGAAGTTTGCCAGGATGACCTCCACAGCAACTCTCCATACAGCTATTAATGAACTTCAATTTTTACGCGACTGTCACTGATATTTCTCTTACTTTTAATTAACAATAATCAATCACTACTGATCTGCATTCAGGGCAGTCGCCCTGGTGGCGGATTTCCTATCTGTTGTTTTCCTAGACTTTTCTTATATGATTGCAAAGAAATTTGAAATTTATTGAACACTTCCGTGGTAAGTTATTCCAATCCCTAACTTTCCTTCATAAAAACGAGTATTTGCCCCAATTTGTCCTCTTAAATTCAAGCTTTATCTTCATATTGTGATCTTTCCTACTTTTAAAGACACCACTCAAACTTATTCGAATACTGATGTCATTCCACGCCGTCTCTCCACTAACTGTTCGGAACATACCACTTAGTCAAGCTGCTCGTCTCCTTTCTCCCGAGTCTTCCCAGCTCAAACTTTGCAACACTTTTGCAAAGCTACTCTTTTATCGGAAATCACCCAGAACAAATCGAGCTGCTCTTCTTTGGAATTTTTCCAGTTCTTGAATCAAGTAATCCTGGTGAGGGCACTATACACTGGAACCATACTCTAGTTGGGGTCTTACCAGAGACTTACATCCTTATTGCAACCCCTAAATACCATCATAGCCACGAGCAGAGATCTGTACCCTTTATTTGCAATCACATTTATGTGATTACCCCAATGAAGATCTTTCCTTATATTAACATCTTCGTACTTACAATGATCCCCAAAAGGAACTTTCATCCCATCAATGCAATAATTAAAAGTGAGAGGACTTTTCCTATTTGTGAAACAACCTGAGTTTTAACCCCGTTTATCATACAGATGTCACTAGTTGTCACTTTATATCGGATAATTGTATTGAATAAAAATTGTTATCAATAATATTCTAAATACATTTTGCAACGAGCAATTTTCCCTGTAAAACCAACCGTAAGAGATACATGGAGTTTTGTTTAACGACCCATACGAAGCCCCCACCCCCTGATGCTGAATTTTTCGGAACAGATTATTGCTACGGTCCTACTCGGCCTTATCCTAAACTTAAATACCAAGTTTCATGAAAATTCCCCGAACCATTCTCAATATACCGTAGTATTAATGTAGTTGCAGGCATAGTCTTTTCACAACAGATGCCACGTTGTACATGCACGCACATTAATGGTGTCCCGACATAAACATTAAACACTGCCTCACTCCAGTACTGAAAAAGAGGGAGAGAGTAAGGGGATAGTGTTGAAGGCCACTCTCCAGTACTGAAAAGGAGGGGAAGGGAGTGCTGAATACACAGTGTGTGTATTCCGGCGTTATACTGTAACATTGTAATACGATGTCTCCTATCCTATCACAGGTGAATCGAGGCCGTATTATTGGCATGAGGGAGGCTCACATGGTCCCCCAAGCAATAGCACAAGCAATACCATGCAGTCTTAAGACAGTTTGGAGATGGATAGAAATATAGCAAGAACGAGGTGAAGAAGGATTGGTAGATCATAGGACACATAACAAGGCTCCTAGAAGAACTACTCCGGAACAGGATGCTGGAATCATTCGAACTATGGACAATTCTCCGTTTGCAACTATCGATAATGCGATTGCCGCATTAGAATTGCCAGTCAGCCGGACTACCGTGAGTCGCTGACTCCACGCGGCAGGTATTTACAATCGCCGAGCTGCGAAAAAGGAGCGACTTCTTCCTATCCACAGAGAACTTCGCGTAGGCTTTGCACTACAAGAAAGTGTTACTCCACAACAGGAATGGGAAATTACAATTTAGTTGGATGAAAAGGTAAACAGCTGAAGTGCTGACGTCCAGTTGGAAAGCGTTATGAAGAGCCCTTTGTCCAGGTAACTAATCAGTCGGGTCGCATCACATGTGGCGTATTGGGTGCTGGTCCAGGAGAGTTGACAGAGATCACTCCACATATGACTGCTTGTGAATATGTGGACATTTTAGAGGGTGCCGTTCAGATGTATTTTCTTATTGCTCAAGAAGTAAAATGTATCTTCAGTTATTTTTATAAAAAAAAATGCTTACACAGTTATACACCAATACCTTATTTTAGCATATTAATTTTCTGTTTATAGAATTTAACCAATAAAAGATATTTTCAAATTACTACCCGATATAACGCAGCTACAATCTTCCTAACTAGTATAAAATACTTTTCAGTTAAAAACCTCCTTTACCTCTTAATACTGCAATTATCAGAGTAGGTTACTTTTTTAATTTTGTATGTTAAAATGCTATTTGTTCGGGACGTCGACATATACAGTTCTTTTGCCCCTACTTGCACAATATAAGAACCTGCATGTAATTGGAATTGCGGAAGTGTTGAGTGTTGAATGTGAGGAACGTTAAGGACGATACAAGCACGCAGTCCCCAGGCCGGGGATATTAATCATTTACAATTAAAACCCCCTGACCCAGCCGGGAATCGAACCGGGGCGGCCTGACGCGTTGTCCCCTACACCGCGGGGCCGGACGAGTAGGTAACCTAATGCTGTACTTCAATACATCCGCCACTGTGCCCATTTCGATCACAACGATGTCTTGTAGCGGGCTGTCTACATGCAGTCCATGCAGCAATGCGTTAAGCGAGAAGGTGAGTCATTGTGCCTTCGACACTACCGCTTCACTCCCTTCCCCCTTGTTTTGTACTGGGTTGGCCTTCAACACTACCCCTTCACTCTCTCCCTTTCTTTTCAGTACTGGAGTGGGCCAGTGTTGACTGTTTACGTCGGGACACCATTTCTGTGCTTGCATGTACCAGCTTGTGATCAGAACTGTGCGCAGATGTACATACGGCTAGTACACAAATATGTGGTTGACAGATACCTGTGTGTCAAGTATATAGTAAATAAGACTGCACGTGACAAGATTTCCTTTGGCACAGTGGTCACAGGACACGCTCTCAGATCCGCTTTACACACGGTCGTCGCAGCGCATGTTTGACTACTGGCTAAGTGAAGTAATATTACACATGGTTAACTTTGCTGAAATGTCAGACAGGATGTGATAGTACATATATCACACCCCCGAATTATATGTAGAAGTTAGAGATATTATTGTCAGTATTCGATTTATTACTATTATTATTATTATTATTATTATTATTATTATTATTATTATTATTATTATTATTATCATCATTATTATTATCAGTATTTCATTTGTATATCTTGCCATTTATATTTGTAAGCTGGAAGATATCCACATATGTAGGTATGAGTAATTTGTTTTGCACGAGTGGGAAAACATTGCTTTAATAACTCTGGTAATTTGGATGAGTCATGTGGCTACCCCAGTGTTTGTTGTGATGTACTTCTGTCGGGAAATTCCACGAGTCATGTAAATATCCCAGCCTGATGAGATGAGCTTGTTGTTGTATTAGGGAAGTTCGTTGACTCATGTAATAAACCCCAGAGTTTATCTCTTGGGAGCAAGGAGAAGTCCAGGGCATGGTCTTGACAAGAGGTTCACTCATGATTGGCTGGCAAGCACCAATCCAGACGTATCATGTGAGAGGAAGGGGGATGCTGATGTCTATAAAGGTTGATCATACGGCGGCAACCAGTGACATTGTAAAGGAACGAGAAGGAAGACAACTACAACCAATCACTACGGTATAAGAGAACCACTCGGTACGGACAAGAAGGACAACTTACACACTGTACGAGAAGGAAGTAGTGCTGGATATACGGTATTCGAGTGACACGGCTGCAATGGACTGGACTTCAAACGTTCGTGGAGCGTAGTCTTGTTATGTTCGTGGAAAGTGGCTGATCAACAAATTGTGGAGTGTTTACGCATTAAGTGTTGTTGTACTTGTGGAGGTCTAGCATTATATGTTGGTGAAAGCTATCTCAGACTTTCCATAAATTATGTTGCGGATCGACAAGCGTGTGTTACTAAAATGTATATTTCTTTACAAGTGTTAAAATATGTGAACACAGTATTACAAGGTACAGTATCTGTGTGATGTGATAACGGCCGATTATGAGAATCGGTAAGTCGAATTGATATAGAGACAGTGTAGGGTATTTATCTTCATACATGTACATTGTTCATCGGACTATCTACAATTGGTAGCTTAGTTCTCGCTTTCGTTTTCCCACGGTTTTCATTATTGCTGTTGTTGTAAATATGGAGTCTTCCAGCAATATTTTATGTGTGTATTATATGTACAGTATAATGTTGTATGTTGATGAGGTGCTCATGCACGGATTTTGTTAAGAATATAGTTAACTATTTTAGAATCAGTGGAGTTATTGATGAACCTAGGTGCATTTCCTACCTATTTAGTCGTTTTCAGGAGGTTAGGTAAGGCCTGCAGCAGATGTACCAGTACGCAGCATTATGTACACGCCCTGGGATATAAAGTTTATCATGCTCTATCAAAATTCGAGGGATCCATTCTGGTGAACTCTGGCGCCCATACTACGGACATTTCGATACATTATTTTGAGTAATATTAATTTACTTCAAGTATTTTATTCAGTTTTTTAGTAATCTTATTTATTTATGTATATTTTAATTCAGATATTTAATTTGCTATTCATAAACAGTTACAACGAATACACCGAAATTTACTTAAGCTACTTCAGAGAAATAAAGAAATACTTTAATAATTCCATGTTGACATGGAGCATCTCAGACTCTAGAAGGGAGCGCGTAGTTGTTCTCGTTTAGACAGGTGACCAAAGTATTCTGGAGACAGCAGGCGAGTTAGTATGCATTCTGGGTCTGACAGGGGGTGGATAAGACGATGGTGTACTTTAGGAAAAACAAGGTGGCAAGCGGCTTATAAATCGCCTTTCCACTAATGAAGAACGGACTATTTTGTTGAAACTTCACTCGATGGAGCTGAGGCAAATCCCTATTTCCCCTCGTACACAGCAGTTGACTGTGGGAGGTCTGGTTATTTCGTGATAAACCCATCGTAAAGGAAAGAACCTCTGACGAACACAATGTTAACGGGAACGAAATTGGTATCATGTGATCGTATGTGCCACGATTTCGTTCAGTTAGTCAAATGATGAGCCGGTAACAGTCTACAAGCAACGGTGAGACAAGACCAGAAATATTTCGTTCGTACCCAGTTGAAAGTACTGGCTGGATGCCACTTGATGGAGCAGGTGTACTTCAATAGAGATATTCTCCCATCACATCGGTCCAATATCCTCATTATTAATAATATTATGGTTCCATGTACAAACGAAAATTATCTAGATGAAGAAATATAGTTTCAATACGACCAGTCAACTGCACAAAGCAGTGATAGTGCTGATGTGGTTTTCTGAGAACACATTCGATCTGCTCAAGTGGTTGCCTCGAGCTCTAGATTCAATCCACAGGAAGCATAATAGTGATGGGACATTCAATTCATTTTACTTAATCGATTCATTTGATTCCGTTCACGTTACTGAATCGATACAGTGATCCGTTCCACGGCACATTAGAGTCAGCGCTCCTACTGCATCTGTGTACTATGTACTGGTAAGACAGCAGCAACAGCATTCAGTGTTCGCTGCCGCCATCTGGTCTTAATACTATGAACTCCTTTCTTAGAAAAAATGCTAGTCACTCTAATACATCGAAGGTTTCCGGTGACGCAGGATGCGAAAGGTCTGGGATTAGGAAGGTAGCTATATAATAATAATGTTACTTGCTTTACGTCCCACTAACTACTCTTTTACGGTTTTCGGAGACGCCGAGGTGCCGGAATTTAGTCCCGCAGGAGTTCTTTTACGTGCCAGTAAATCTACCGACACGAGGCTGACGTATTTGAGCACCTTCAAATACCACCGGACTGAGCCAGGATCGAACGTGCCAAGTTGGGGCCAGAAGGCCAGCGCCTCAACCGTCTGAGCCACTCAACCCGGCTAAGAAAGTAGCAGCCATGGCCTTAATTAAGGTACAGTCCCAGGATTTCCTAATGTAAAAATGGGGAAACTACGGAAAACCACCTTAACGGTTGCCGACGGTGGAATTCGAACCCACCATCCCCCGAATGCAAGCGCACAGCTACGCGATACTAATCGCACGTCCAACTCTCTCAGTCATTTTTGAAGATATGTATTTTTTCTATCAGCAGACGATTTTTTAAAGTCGTCATATTCTGTATAGGCTACCCGAGGTATACAGAAGGAGTTGCTGACTGGAAGGAAATAGAGTTAGAAATGGCTGTGGAAGTAAGGAGAAATTGAAGGAACTTACTAGGAAATTGAATCTAGCAAAGAAGGCAGCTAAGGATAACACGACGGCAAGCATAATTGGCAGTCATACGAATGAAAAATGGAAGGGTATGTATAGGTATTTTAAGGCAGAAACGGGTTCCAAGAAGGACATTCCAGGAATAATTAATGAACAAGGGGAGTGTGTATGCGAGGATCTTCAAAAGGCAGAAGTATTCAGTCAGCAGTATGTAAAGATTGTTGGTTACAAGGATAATGTCGAGATAGAGGAGGAGACTAAGGCCAAAGAAGTAATAAAATTTACAGATGATAACTGACATTTACAATAAGATACAAAAGTTGAAAACTAGAAAAGCGGCTGGAATTGATCAGATTTCTGGGGATATACTAAAGACAATGGGTTGGGATATAGTACCATATCTGAAGTACTTATTTGATTATTGTTTGGTCGGAGGAGCTATACCAGATGAATGGAGAGTTGCTATAGTACCCCTGTGTGTAAAGGAAAGGGTGATAGACATAAAGCTGAAAATTACAGGCCAGTAAGTTTGACATGCATTGTATGTAAGCTTTGGGAAGGCATTCTTTCTGATTATATTAGACATGTTTGTGAAATTAATAACTGGTTCGATAGAAGGCAGTTCGGTTTTAGGAAAGGTTATTCCACTGAAGCTCAACTTGTAGGATTCCAGCAAGATATAGCAGATATCTTGGATTCTGGAGGTCAAATGGACTGTATCGCGATTGACATGTCTAAAGCATTTGATAGGGTGGATCATGGGAGACTACGGGCAAAAATGAGTGCAATTGGACTAGACAAAAGAGTGACTGAATGGGTTGCTATATTTCTAGAAAATAGATCTCAGAGAATTACAGTAGGTGAAGCTTTATCTGACCCTGTAATAATTAAGAGGGGAATTCCTCACGGCAGTATTATCGCACCTTTATGTTTTCTTATATATATAAATGATATGAGTAAAGGAGTGGAATCGGAGGTAAGGCTTTTTGCGGATGATGTTATTCTCTATAGTGATAAATAAGTTACAAGATTGTGAGCAACTGTAACGTGACCTCGAAAATGTTGTGAGATGGACAGTAGGCAATGGTATGTTGATAAACGGGGTTAAAAGTCAAGTTGTGAGTTTTACAAGTAGGAAAAGTCCTCTCAGTTTTAATTACTGCGTTGATGGGGTGAAAGTTCCTTTTGGGGATCATTGTAAGTATCTAGTGTTAATATAAGGAAAGATGTTCATTGGGGTAATCACGTAAGTGGGATTGTAAATAAAGGGTACAGATCTCTGCACATGGTTATGAGGGTGTTTAGGGGTTGTAGTAAGGATGTAAAGGAGAGTGCATATAAGTCTCTGGTAAGACCCCAACTAGAGTATGGTTCCAGTGTATGGGACCCTCACCAGGATTACCTGATTCAAGAACTGGAAAAAATCCAAGGAAAAGCAGCTCGATTTGTTCTGGGTGATTTCCGACAAAAGAGTAGCGTTACAAAAATGTTGCAATGTTTGGGTTGGGAAGAATTGAGAGAAAGAAGAAGAGTTGCTCGACTAAGTGGTATGTTCCGAGCTGTCAGCGGAGAGATGGCGTGGAATGACATTAGTAGACGAATAAGTTTGAATGGCGTTTATAAACGTAGGAAAGATCACAATATGAAGATAAAGTTGGAATTTAAGAGGACAAACTGGGGCAAATATTCATTTATAGGAAGGGGAGTTAGGGATTGGAATAACTTACCAAGGGAGATGTTCAATAAATTTCCAATTTCTTTGAAATCATTTAGGAAAAGTCTAGGAAAGCAAGAGATAGGGAATCTGCCACCTGGGCGACTGCCCTAAATGCAGATCAGTGTTGATTGATTGATTGATATTGATTGAGTAGCCCACTGGTTTTCTGATTCAACATACTGTTGATTAAGTTACTGCGTCAGTCGGCTCACTTACTGTCCACATATTAGTGAAGTCTTGTGCAACGATGTGACATACGAACTGATAGAATACTGAGTCGTTCTTCCCAAAATAAAACATGTACTTTTGAGTGGTCATGAGCATGACTCATAGCCATACGGCAGACTAGAGCCGAGTTTAATTAACTGTCAAATGTCAACTAAGTTATAATACTAAGATTCATTAAACTAATGAATAGTATAACCTAATAGCCTACCTACTTACTAGCTATTTTAGAATTATGTTTAGACTACCTGTTTAACACTGCAAATAAATCCATCTATTATTTAAACCTCCCTGTAAGAAGAGGACAGTGAATGCAATGAACCGTGTGTGTGTTGTGTCTCACTGATCCGTGACTGCATACGATTCTTTCGGTGTGCCATGGCTCACTGCATGTCTCGCTGCAGCGGAAGCTCGGCTCTCCGCCAGTGTCCAGTGTGCCGATAAGGAGCCGTGTGTATCTTGTGTCTCACTGAGCCGTAGTGATGTGTCGCGTGATGCACAGCTCCCGATGCATTCTGAGCAAGCGATGCAGTACGTGCCTCATGATGCTATCTCGATGCCGTATAGTGACGTCAGGCGCATGAGCACTTTGTCTCGAGGCAGTGCTGGGAAACGTATCGAGAGCTCGCGATGCATTTCGATCAAGTGATGCAGTCCATGACTCGTACCGGTAATCCTATCTCGAAGTTTGAATCGGGACATCATGCGCATGTTATCCCTCGACTGTACTACGCCTGCTGATCAACTAATGACGTCTCCTAAAATCTTAATAAGTTGTTAGTGTGACGTAAAGCAAATAACCTCATTATAGCAACTAATGACGATACGCCCACTTCTTTTTAATCTACTCGCAGTCAACTTACTACGTGTACTTCCTGCATTATACTTATGCACTGTCCGCTTCCACGGCGAAATGGTTAGCGTGCTGGCGTTTGGTCTAAAGGCTTTAGGGTTCAATTCTCGGCTAGGTAAGACATTTTATTCTTCATTGATTAGTTCCTGTGATTCGAGGACTGGGTATGTGAAATAAATAGTAATGAAGAGTGTGACATATTTTTAACATTTTATTGAAACCATTTCTTTTACGACGCATCGAGTTGTGTAATAATTTGAACTGAAAGGAAAATATACCGGTAGACTATCGATACTTTTATATAAGTATGGTAACAAATTGATCGTTTCCATGAAAAGGATAATTCAAGACCAGCCACAATATTATGCGACCTGAAGGCACATACACAGGATGAAGCCGAACTCCGTCGACAAACTTTCGGAGATTGTTGAGGGAAACCTTCTGTGTATATTGGTAGAAGGTACCCGTGGTCTCCTGTGGCTCGTTATAGGGTAGAATTATTTATTAAATGATTTATTCGGTTTTATTACCGCAAACAACCTTATTTCTGTGGAAATATCTTCACAACAGAGAAAAAGCCTGCAATATTCAATAACCAAAACGTACAACACAAAACCCAGAGTAGCAAAGCCTGTAATATGTAATAACCAAAACGTACAACACAAAACACAGTAATGCGAGAACCCTCTGTAGAAACACGTACACTTTTATCACAGTGTGTTCAATATTTTCTGTCAGTGTACTGTTTTAAAGGTAACAATTCCATGTCGTTGGCTTCCAGCACGTTACAGAACTTCTGCGGGACATAATTCCCACCCCCCGGCGTCTGTCAAGAACTAGCATTTACGACGGACGTAAAACAAATAACATTATTATAAGTACTATTTTCAGTGCAATACAGATACAAAGCTAACTGATCTGATGACATGGCCACGAGGTAATCAAGTCTGTTTACATTATGATTGGTGTATATTGCATGTGTTCAAGTGGAAGAGATTTTATTATATATTTGTTATTTTGTATGTTCGGTAACGTTACAATTACTTCTATTAGCGATTTGGGTGTTTCTGCATGAACAGGCGTGTGTTTGGTAGCCGAAACTCCGATTGCAAAACAGAAACAAACAAAAATATTTGAAGAGAAGATTCGAACCACCACAAAACGTAGCGGAAGATAATACCCAAAGATGCTGTTTAGCCAACTAAGCCATACTAACAGCTCGAGTTCAATGTTTGCTAATCATTTCGGTTTCTACCATATTCGTCCTGGCTGAGGTCCAATTGGAGCGTGCCTCGAGATGCATCGAGATAATGACGTCAGGCTCGAGTATCTAAAACGAGAGTTATGCCCATCCCTACGTAGACCTCGAAGATGCATCGAGAGTGGTGACTTCAGTCTCGAGTATCTCGAACGAGAGTTTTGTCCACCACTACTGAGCCGTGCTGTGCGCACGATCCTTTCGGTGTGTCATGATTCACTATCTCGCTGCAGCGGAAGCTCGGCTCCCCGCCAGCACCCTCCGCTGGGAGTATGCTGAATCGTGTCCCGTGAGCTCGCAGTTCCTGTGAATCGATTCACTCGGACACTTGAATGAATCGATACATTGCTTCGAATCATGCATTCAGTAGTCAACACTAAAGCATAAGTGCCCGGTGGAAATTGCCACACGAGGACAAAATCCTCCTCCGCCCCATCCTCGTTCGTACGACAGCCGGTGGAATTTCATTTTGAACGCAAGAGAGGAGATCCATTACATCGCACATGACGAGGATTAGTTCCCAAAGCTTATTTGATCTAGAGTGGCAGACATAAATATTGGAACAGAGTGATTTTTGGAAGGCCATACGGGTATAGTTAATTTCATAACAAGTTGAACGAAATGAAAATTGTGAGAAAATTTTCATTCATATACAAACCATTAGATCCCGTTGTAAAATAGAAATTTCATTCTTATTCATGAAAGTGTGTAAATATAAATAACTTATTTCAATTTGATAGAAGTATTGGGACATTAGCATTTCAAGAAGTGTAATATTTTGTTATGCGTTACGATAAACGAAGAAAGTATTTGGGTATTATGTAGACGTACTTCTTTGTTACTTCTGAGCTGTTTCCCCCATTCCTGCAGAAGAATATTCTTCAAATGCGCTTTGGACATTTTATCATACGACCTTCAAGCTCATTTCACTTCTGTTCGATGGGATCGAAGTCTGAAGACAGGGGTTTACTTTTTTAAATGTGAGGTGAATTGTACACCACTCATAACCGAACAATTTCTGACCTATACTATCTGCGTCTCACGAGAAGCCGTGTTAGGTTGTAGGTATGGCACGGGTAACGGGTACTACACTCTAAGCTACAAACATTCGTCGTGGCAGTGAGAACTCTCTGAAACACATGCAGTACTTACAAATGTGTAAACTAAATGCGTAACTAAAGCACACTTGCACTACCACTTAAGCTTCAGAACAGGACCTCAATTTCGCAAGAGCAAGCGCGGACGGAACAGATGTTTATTGTCAGGCTTTCAGACTTCAAATAGGCGCATGCACGGCAGCCATGGTTACCCCTCGTACCCCTTACCCAGCATCCGCGCGACTTCTCGTCAGACGACCATAGTAAACTTACAGAGAACCGTTGTCTTCTTGGAAATAGCTTCATCCTACGCCTAACTTCCCAGCACTTCTCTTCAGAGTATTCTGCAATACGGTCTTATACTGAACTCTGCCCATTATGTCATCTACAAACAGAAGATTTCAAACACCATACAAAAGCCATACAATACACACCATTAACCTTCCACTCCAATTTTTCACCACACCTGTAATATTTTTGGTCTCCCATTCGGTACCGACCTTTTCTTCACACAACCAACCATCGTTCCGCCAGATGATAAATTTACCTTCATCTGACCAGAGGAAATTATCCGAGAACTCATTACTTTTATTTATGCAGGGCATATCGTAATATGCGGAACCCATATTATCAGCGCATACAAAAAAAAGTGTTTGTACATGAACATGCGACCCGCTATACCTCGCTTCCAAGTTATTGTTATACTCGTGTACTGCTTGACCTTAGCAAGTGGTGGACAGGCGAGGTTTGCTGTTGGGTTGATGATGATGATGATGATGATGATGATGAGAGCAGATAATTGAGTACCAAAGATACGTTTTACACTCGGCACGGACATCCGAAAAACCGGGTATTCGTTTACACGTACATACTATCAACCATCCCCCATTTGTGTATATTCACGGCGATGCCTGCGATTCCCTTTCCCCTGTAAGATTTCTTGTCTTCTCCACCACCCTTCTCTAGCTAAACGTTGCTCCATGTGTCCAGGTAACATTATTTTTCTGGGCTTTATTTTGTTTTTTGTTTTGACAAAAACCGAGCTTTTATGAAAACCCAAATTGAATACAGCAAGTTCTCTTATTTTATCGTTTTCTAAATGTATGTGTATATTATTTTGTAAAAATAATTTTGTTTGTATATAGTCTTTTTAGAAATAGTCAACTCAATTTTTTGACAAATTCCTCCACTTGTTGGAATGGTTCAAGTATTGGCCGTTATGCGTCTTTTTTGTTAATTAAAAAATGTGTGAAGTCAGCTTTAAGTGTAAGACTAATTAACATTTAGTTGAAAATAAATATTATATTTGTGTGCGGGAGGCAGAGGTTGGGGCAGCTCATACGTCTTCCCCATAAGGAAAACCCTCCCTTTAAAACTGGCGGATATGCGAGATAAAAATATGAACTAATTTACTTAGGCATTCACGAGACATTTATAAATCAGTGTCTTTAAGTAAGGTAAATGTATTTTAGAAGAAAACTTTCCCAGTGTTATCCCTTACGTTTTCTTAATGCTATTTGTTCGGAGCGTTGACCCATACGGATTTTTTGCCTCTCCCTCTTACGGTTAGTATGAACACTCCGAAGTAACTGGTCTTAACTCATCCTCCTTATTATCGTAACATTATAAACTGTAAAACTGCAATGAACGAGTATCCTGGGAATAGGCCTACGAGTACCCACGTCTTGCTACCCGGATACTCGAGTATGCGGGCATTACATTCCATAGGTAAACAGGGGTCGCCATCACATCGTCAGAGAGTTCAACTGTGATCATGTAGCACAGTGCGTAATTTCAGGAATCTAGCAGGCCAAAAATCGTATCTCGGAAACTAATGGACCGATTTACATAAAACTTAGTATGTAACTGCTATTATTGGAGATAATTAAATGTGTGGTCAGTCAAGTACAAAGAACAAATTACTACACCAGGAATAGAATTAGTAATCTTTGTAATTTTAATCATTTTTCGTTATAGCTTTAAGAAATTAAATACATGTTAATAGTGGGATATGCTGTTTAGAATGATTAAAAACAGATACATGAATACATGTACTTAGTCATTAGATGCAGTTACATCAGAATCGCTGACTTCGCTGTCATTATCTCCTTCGGCAGAACCATATACAGGAGACTAAGACAGTAAGTTGAGCACTTCTCGTGGAAGCGGAATCAACTTCCTCCTCCCTGATTTCCTTAATCGGGTAATGTAAGGGTCCGATGATATAAGCAGCGATTGGAAAAGGTCAGTATTTGTGTCCTTTCTGGAAGGTTTCCTGTTATCTTTATTCCTGGTCTCCAGGCCTTCCACGGAGAGTTGTCCAATAGGCAGGCATGTAGTACGATTTGTATTTTTGTAAGTACAAGTGTATAGTTTCCTTTGCGTACATTCAAAGTGTCACTTTATCAATGGCATACCCACACGAAAGAGTTTCTAATATGACACGCAGATGGTTAATTAAATTTAGATCTACTCCAGCAATATCCGCAGAAGTGGAAGCCTCTCTGAAGAATCTTTTAGCGGTTTCCATCATTGGTATTGCCTGCACTTCGTTTCGGATATCAACCAATGGACCAGTTTCCTCCCTGAACCGAGCCTGTATATTCTTCTTTCTTCAACAAGTTTCTTCTCTTCGGCATCTCTTATTTGCGACTTTCTTACGTCATGTCTGTACGCTATATGTAAAAGGCATTCCAAACATCGAATCCATGGATGAAGTGGTCATAACCAAAACTTAAGTGTTGTTGGGTTAATTACTCTTTCAGTCACTTCAGGAATATTATTCATCCCTTTAGGGGAAGCGCCACAATACTGTGATCTTTTATAGTCATCTGCAGTATTTATTTATTGCGTCTTTTTTCTAGCTTTTATTGTCTGGATAAATTTATTAAATGCAATTAAATACATCCCCTGCCCCTCGAGCCCATAAAATTATTTGCCTATTTTCTCCCTCAATTTGCCTTATATTTCAGTGCTGAGGTTTCTTATGTGCCGTAGTTTTCCTCTGATTCTGTACAGACCAAAAGTGGCCCCTGTAAACCCCGCGTCCCCTTTAGTTCATAAAAATAACTTGTAGCTTGGTTTCTTCAGCTTTTTGTCTCGAACTTAAATACTGAAAGTCACAAATTTATGTGCTGCCGTTTTCCCGTGATGGCGTTGAGAAAAGCCGTTCGATAAAGCAACCCTGTTGTCATAAAATCAATAGTGTTTTCTTAACATGGAATGAGCTATAGTACTGACAGGCTCATCCTGACATTGTTGTGATGCACGTCCTTCTGCAAGGCTCACTCTCTGTATTTCAGCAATTTGTCCCTTTTTCTACTATATTTTGTCCAGCGTGATCGAATTTTAGCACACAAAATACTGACAGGTTTCCTTATTGACTTGGATATATCGTCGGAACAATCCTCAAAGCCTACATGTTCAATTACAACATTCGCAATATCAGCGTTCCGCTTATATTCCCTGCTGTTCCTGAACAGCTCGAAAACCGACCTCCGGGATACAGAGTGCACGGCTTCTGAAAAAATTAATTACTCTCATGGTCGCGCCTGGTCGCAGCAAAAAGTCCAAGTTTTCTATTCACTAAAGTATAGATAACACCTCCAAATACTTTCACTGCGGAAATCAAAGGCAATCCATTTTGAAAGTCAGCTCAAATTTGTATAATTAGATAGCGCTTGGACACCCTGTACCTGAATTTAAAGTGCATATTCCGGACAAAAATATAGTAATTTTCAGAAAATGCTACATACTATAGACTATAAAATACATACCTTCATCTAATATAATCACATTGCAAGCTAAAGAAATATTTAGTTCTGGCGTCCTTACTGAGCCCTCACATTATATTAACTACGCGCTCGCCTCGCCAGAATATGACCTAACGGAGGAAGGCCACTTTAGGGCTTCGGTGAGATTAGATAATCAGACAGCGCGACTTTTCAATACTTAATTACTGTACCCAAAGGTCTTATAAACACGACTCACAGAAAATGCGCACGAAAGACAAGGGTTGAAAATCTTATTTTTGGCCAGCTGGATGCTAGAAATTACCCACTGTGCGTAGGCTGGGTGGACCTCGAACGAACCCTCTTAGGTCCAGGATAAAAATTCCCTTACTATAATAATAATAAGAAAAAGAAGAAGAAGAAGATTACTGGTTTTACGTCGAAATAATTACTTTTTACGGTTTTCAGAGACGCCGAGATGCCGCAGTGCTCTACCGTCTGAGATACTCAACCTGGTAGTGCGAAAGAGTGCAGCATTCTACGAGACGATGGCGACTGCATACTTCCATTGAGTCGCTGGTCATCTGAGCAAGTCCTGGAATGGTAAGTATCTCCACATTACTGTAGCATTACTGCAACAATACGTAAGAAACAAAGTACAATGGAGTGCATGTGCATATGGAGTTTTCTCTTTGTTTAGTTATGTCATATCCGCTAGTAACAAGGGTCCCACGTATTACGATACACCTGTAAAAATGAAATGGCGTATGGCTTTTAGTGCCGGGAGTGTCAGAAGACATGTTCGGCTCGCCAGGTGCAGGTCTTTCGAGTTGACTCCCGTAGGCGACCTGCGCGTCGTGATGAGGATGAAATGATGATGAAGACAACACATACACCCAGCCCCCGTGCCATTGGAATTAACCAATTAAGGTTAAAATCCCCGGCCGGGAATCGAACCCGGGACCCTCTGAACCGAAGGCCAGTACGCTGACCATTCAGCCAACGAGTCGGACACACCCTATAAAATCATTTGCGAACTATAAACGTTCCTATTGATTAACCTTATTTACAAATGGCTTTCTTTTGAGACTTCTTGCATTATACCCATCCTTATAAACTAACCCCTGAACAGTGGTACATAAATTTGCTCACTTACGTAGGTCTTCTTTCAAAATTTCTTCACAATTCTCGTTATCCCTCTGTTCCCTCTGTCTAAGCTTCGATGGGTTTCAAGCTCAGGGCTTATTTAGCACAATATGGATCATCATCTGTCGCTGAACAGTGTTATAAATACAGCTGTCCGACTTCTATTTACTCAATTTGCTCTCTATGCAAACATTAAATATAGTTAGAACAATATTTTGAAGGTCGAGTTTTGTCTCAACTCCTTTACAATCCATTTTGACTAGATCCTACTGCACGAGTTATGAAAAAGCATACTGTACCTAAAAGGAGAGGAAAATGCACAATGAGCAACAAACACGAGACATAAACCTATAAGCGACTTTACATATCAATCAACCAACTAATCAATCAATCAATCAATTAGTCAATCACCAATAATCTGCATTTAGGGCAGACGCCCAGGTGGAAAATTTCTGATCTCTTTTTTACCTAGTCTTCGCGAAGAATTTGGAAATTTACCGAACATCACCCTCGGTAAATTATTCCAAGCCCAAACTCCCCTTCCTATAAATGAATATTTGCCCTCATTTGCCCTTTTGAATTCCAACTTACCGGGCGACTTGGACGTGCGGTTAGAGGCGCGCGTCTGTGAGCTTGCATTCGGGCGATAGTGAGTTCAAATTCCACTGCCGGCAGCCCTGAAGATGGTTTTCCGTGGTTTCCCATTTTCACACTAAGCAAATGCCGGGACTGTATTTTAATTAAGGCCATGGCCGCTTCCTTCCAACTCCTAGGCCATTCCTATCCCATCGTCGCCATAAGACCTATCTGTATCGTTGCGACGTAAAGCCACTAGCAAAATAATAATAATAATAATAATAATAATAATAATAATAATAATAATAATTGTACCCAGGGGTATATCTTCTCTGGCCAGTTAAACTGCGCGCCTTGTCCAAGGCAATCTATGTAAACAAACTTAAACTGGTGTATTACAAGAGACTTGGGGCTTTAATTGTTAGATGTCTTTATCATAGGTGTAATTGCTCCCTCTAGCGGGATGAACTCTAATTATCTCACAAAGGAAGGTTTATTTTTGCAGTTGGAAAGCCTTAGATTTTGAGGATTGTTTTGTTTATGTATTGAATTTGTCAACACTTCAGCTGGTTCCTTCTTCAATCTAATCAATCTATCAGAAACTTGTAAATATCTTCTCCAGCCAATTAAAATGGTGGTGTGTATAGGGACCCAGCCTATCAGTAAAGAGTTCTGGAATCTTCCCCTAAAAATACGTAAAAGCAGGGCGCTTTAGGGCCGTATTGTCTGAATTGCTCCAGTGTGAGGAGGGTAAATTGACGTGAACCAGAACGCAGGGGAACGGCCTGCGTGAGGAAGGCCCAACGACTCAAGGTGATGGCAGAATTTTCATAGATATTTGATAGATCCTGCGGATAGTGTGAAGCGAAGGTTTCAAACCCTTTTATTTAATGTAAATTTCTAAATTTGATGGTTTAAATGTAGGCTTTTCGACAAGCCTGAGGATTCTGTCCTATTCCCTACTGCGAAATATGTAATGTGAGGGAACAAAGAGTGATTACTCTCTGTATGTTCACACACACACACACAAAAGCAAGCGGTAATTCATACATAGCGAAATCAGATTATAGAATTGAATCAAACAATAAAAATAGTAATAATAATAATAATAATAATAATAATAATAATAATATCACAGATATAATAATAATAATAATAATAATAATAATAATAATAATAATACAGATGAATACTTGTAACAGGATTTGAACCGTTACAATGTGCGAGTTGCAGGGATGTTGGGGATAGCACAAACATCCAGCCCCCGAGCCACTGGAATTAACCAACGAAGGTTAAAATTCCCGAACCGGCCGGGAATCGAACTCGGGACCCTCTGAACCTAATGTCAGTACGCTGACCATTCACCCAACGAGTCGGGCATAATAATAATAATAATAATAATAATAATAATAATAATAATAATGAATATGACCACGTGTAAGCAAAAACCTTTTCGCGGGAAATACCCCCATGAACTGGATCAGCCTCATATGGACAAACCTGCGTCGCATGCTTGGCTGACCTACTCTGGTCTTTTCCCAGAAACAGAATGATTTGTTCTGGCCATCCAAGATCAAGTAATTGCTACACGGAACTACCGTAGATTTATCATGAATGATCCAACAGTTGTCTCAGACAACTGCCGCCGCCACTCTGGAACTACAGAGAGCATACAGCACGTCATCTCTGGCTGCCCACACTTGGCCAGCACCGACACGAGCAGGTAGCAAAAATCATTCACCTGAAACTTTCTGTACAATGTGGATTTCTTCAGTCATCTACTGCATATTGGAAATATACACCTCCACCCGTTCTCGAAAACTCTTCATACAAACTACTATGGGACCGAGAAGTCATAACCGATGTCACGCTCAGCAACAATAGGCCAGATATTATACTAACCGATAAATCAAAAAGGTCCGCATCCCTTATGGAAATTGCGTGTCCAAACACCTCCAACCTGCAAACAACAATAGCCACAAAGATATCAAAATACACAGAACTGTCAATAGAAATACAACGCCTGTGGAAACTAGAATCAGTCACCACAGTTCCAATATTAATATCACGTACCGGTGTTATTCCAAAAAGCTTGCACAGCTCTCTGGCAGCATTAAACCTGCATCATCACACATACGTTGAACTACAGAAAGCTACCCTCCTGAGCACCTGCCACATTGTGAGAAATCTCTTAAGAACGACTTTTCCTCTGACTTACGCCAAACAGCATCAAGTTCTAGGCCGTAGTTCCAGTAATACTGAAGAACAGATTCCTAAAACGGGGAGATAAGAAGTTGTTTGTATTTATTGTAAAACTGTATATGCTGTAATTATTTCTGTTGTAAATATTTGTAGATATATGTACCTCTAGTTTCATAATCAAGAGGGTGACTCCTTGCTTAGGCTGAATCAGCCCATTATGTTACCGACACAAGCCGAGCCTTCCTAAATTGATATAATAATAATAATAATAATAATAATAATAATAATAATAATAATAATAATAAGCTGTTATGATTAATCTAGTGGGGACCGAGCTCGATAGCTGCAGTCGCTTAAGTGCGGCCAGTATCCAGTAATCGGAGATAGTGGGTTCGAGTCCCACTGTCGGCAGCCCTGAAGATGGTTTTCCGTGGTTTCCTATTTTCACACCAGGCAAATGCCGGGGCTGTACCTTAAGGCCACGGCCGCTTCCTTCTACTTCCTAGACCTTTCCTATCCCATCGTCGCCATAAGACCTATCTGTGTCGGTGCGACGTAAAGAAAAAAAATCTAGTGGTGGTGGTGGGGGGGGGGTTGATATGTACCATCACAGGGCTACCAGTTGTTTCTCAACTCACATAAGCTGCCCATGGTGTGGTTTAAGAGGAGCATTTGGCACAAGCCTTCTTTATATCAGCCCTCCATAGTGCAGCCGATTTCGCACTGTCTGATATGGCACATTAACTCCTGTGGCCCTCCGAAGATCCTGGCGGAAAGAGGTGGCAGTAGTAGTGGGCCTACGACGTGCTGAAAGCAACAAATATCGATCCTCCTCGCGAGTTGCTCTGCGTGAGCATCCCGTCCGTTGCCGACTGGCAGTCGTTCGTGTCTCCCTCAACTTATTCCAGACTCGTGAGATATCACTCTGACCAAGACCAACTACAATATATCAGACCTTAATGCAGCTATCGATATTAGCTAAAATGGCGCCCCGATCGGTTTGCTCAAATGTAAACATGAGCATGTGCAAAGCACCTGTTTAGTTATTTCTATTGGTTTGGTTTGATTAGGAAACGTTAGTGTAGTGATGCTTTTATGGAAATTTTGGTTTTAAAACTATTTGATATATTAGGATGTGTCGATCGTGTTGTATGCTTGGGTGCGAATCATATTACAGCAGATGCACTTACATTCAGATCAAGTGTACTTAATGGATCGTGACGATTTCGAAGTTACAAGTAATTTATTAGGGTGCATTAAAACACTTAAGGATAAATTTGTCAATAGAGAGGATGTGTTCCGTGTACTTGATGAACTGGGTTTTTTCGGATAAGGCCAAAATTCTGTGTTGGTGCCAATTCTAGTACGTTTCTGAATTACTATACCCTTTGAGGATTTTAAAAGTGAGGTTGTAAAAAGTGATAAAGCTATTTATTTATCTGTGAGTGAAGATTATATTATCTTTGTTAAATTAGAGGTCAAGGTATTAAGTGATATCTTACAGTACTTATTTACGTTGCCAACGATTTGGGTGTTAAAGTGCTTTATACGAAAATGCATATGCTACCAGAGAGCTTCAAACTGATTCTCCCATTGATTATCTGAAATGAAACAGATGTAGCAGTTTGGTGAATCATTATTAGAATCATTGTTATGAGAGAATTGAAATTCGCGGCAAGGTTATGTTTCAAACAAATTTCTATAACGAGATAGGCTATTATATTTAAAAACGTATGGCAATGGAAAGGTCATTCAAATGAATGTATTTCCAAAACAAGTATTGATTTAGAGGAAGAAGAATTATGGTCTGCAATAATTTACCAAGGGTTCCCCTACTATGTCTACACCAATTAGATAAATTTCCAACTTCTTTGAAATCACAAGGAAAGACTACGTAGACGATTGATACGTAATCTGCCACTTGGACGACAGCCCTAAATTCAGATCATCGGTGGTTGATTGATTAATTAATTGACTGAATTGAAACGCATCAAATATTCCCCCAGGATTGTTATTTTAGAATGCAACCCTATAATATTACCTATTTCCTTTACCATAGTAGTTCATAGAAATTATTTATATATTGAATTATCCCATATTGCTTATCAAAATGTAGAATACTTCTAGATAGCATTGGTCTATTACCCAAAGTAAAGTATTCTGTTCGTTATTATTGACAGCTTAGCAACTCAATACGATAATCAAACTGTTATGTTTACGTATCACAGGCATGTTTATATTGAACCGATGCGTCGGCCATGTTGTTTCTGTATTAAGGTCTGATATTATTGTAGATGGTCTTGCTCTGACTTACTGCAACACGAGCGGCAACATCGACTTGTCACCATTATTCTTGCAGCAATTTCACAATTCGAATTCGGTCAGGGGCTGCAATGAGTTCTCTTGCCACGTTTACCTGAGTCCTACACATGCTGTCTATACACCACCGACCTTACAAGTGGTGATGTTAATTTGACGGACGCGACAAATGCCTCTTACCAGACAAATATCGAACCTGATCTGGGTTTAGTATCACTATGTATCTCAGACATTGGCCTATAGTACATGCTATAAACATGTTCGAGGTACCGTGACATATACCGTGTCCAATCGCAATATGCAAAACATTTTTGAGCAATGTATACTAACGTGAGTGGAGCGTCCCAATACTTTTGTCCTAGCAAGAGGCAGTCATAGGCGTATGAGAAACAATACACTGTTGTGTCCAGCAGTAGCGGCAATTGGCAATTACAAGGGCAATTATTTTTAATATTTAAATAAATGAAAGGAAAGAATTAGGTAACAGACAACGGGCTTTGTATTTTTCATTATTCCTAGTTTTAGGTGGTTTAAATTGAATACAAATTTAATTCTTCTCCACAAAGCTGTGTGTGGGGGGGGGGGGGGGGTGAGACTGTCCCACTCGCCTCCACCCTCCCCAATCACCACCACTGTTGCCCAGTAGGAAGCAAGTTTTAGAATATCTTACTAGAGATTTGGAGGATAGGAAGGGAAGAATGCAGTTCGAAAGCAAGTATATCAATTATCTCAATCTATGGAGAATTAAAAAAAATAACTCAACACACTGTTCAGTCACCGTACGTTACGTAGCTTACAACTCGCCAAATCCGATGGATTGTAAACGAAACACTGCGTGATGTGTAAAACCGGCCTTTTGGGTATAACAAAAACTGTAAACACGGTACGAGCTCTAGAAACTGACTGAAAGTAAATTTCGTGAAAAAATGCGAAACGAGAAAAAAAGAAAGAAAGAAAGAAAGAAAGAAAATTCTTATTATTATTATTATTATTATTATTATTATTATTATTATTATTATTATTATTATTATTATTATTATTATCATACTGGTTTTACGTCTCACTAACTACGTTTACAGTTTTCGGGAACGCCGAGCTGCTGGAATTTTATCTAGCAGGAGATCTTTTACGTGCCCAGTATATTTTGCGACTCGAGAAGAAGCAGCGGAAGACGAATTACTTAGGGACACAGAAGGCAAACTCCTGTCTCCTTCTTGCTGTAGGAGCCGAAGATATCGATGTAAGGCCACTTAATAATAATAATAATAATAATAATAATAATAATAATAATAATAATAATAATAATAATAATAATAATTATAAAGGTTTTACGTCCCACTAATTTTGTTTTCGGAGATACCATGATGCCGGAATTTTGAGCCACAGGAGTTGTATATGTGCCGGTAAATTTACTGACATGAGGCTGGCGGATTTGAGCACCTTCAATTACCAGCGAAGTAAGAAGGGATCGAACCCATCAATTTGGGCTGAGAAAGCCAGCGCTCTACCATCTGAAACACTTAGGGCCTGTACTACGACAGCCAGATAAAAGTGCAGTATAAATTTATTTGGCAGTTTGAACATTTATCTGGAAGTTCGGTTGAAAAAGCGTACTACGACTTTCGTTTATGTGCAATCTGGGAAAATATTCTCGAGTATAGCTATGCCGAAGTTGGAGAGGCTGTTAACGTTCTTATCTGGGATTTCGCTCCTATCGGGGACGCTACTGTAAAGAATCAAGATGGCTACACATCAAGATGAATCTACATCTGCATGATGCTGTGCGAAATAAAGTTGTTACAATGTATATATTTATAACGTATGTCATGCTTCCTGTCCAGCAATCACAGAATTCTTAGATATTTCCCAAGTTAGCAAGTTGTTGCTACTGATTATATCAGTAGCATACAAGCAGTTAACAGCAAGCTTCATGGGTAGTCCTGGTCGTTAGGGCAACATGGTTCGTTGCTACGCGATTTTTTCGTGGGTCGAACACTTTTTTTACCTTGTAAATGATAGTCGGTAGGGTACTATAGTGCACATTTCCTAATCATTAAAATGCGTGTCAAAAGCGTAGGTTCTATTCGAAATCAATCCGCGACGCACATATGGAGTAAAGGTATACGACGTTTGTTCATGGCGATTCGTCCGTCGAATGAGGATGTTAAGGAGATTATATTTCTTTTACTTCATAACAACTTGCTACAAAAGTATTTACGCTAAAGTGAGATAAATGCTTTCCAGTTACTATTCTATTCTCACATTGTATTGAAAAGAAAGAAACTAACTACTTATTCAATGAGCAAACAATAAATTGAATTAATAATAAAATTAATGATCCTACGATGCATCAGTGGCATTAATTACGATTATAAACTTTACTTTCGCCGTAACGCTCATCCTCGTAATAGTACTAGACAAAAAAAAATACATAACTTGAATCTTAACTTTTGCGTCCAGGTTACATTTTCAGTGTTTTTATATTCTATAACACTTTCAGTTTCGTTATACAGTTAATTAATTTTAACATTTCTTCGTATGTGCATATTTCAGTCCTAATTCTGTTTTTGACCTGAACTTGCACATTATAGCTTATTTGCTAGTTGCTTTACGTCGCGCCGACACCGAGAGGTCTTATGGCGACGATGGAACAGGAAAGGCCTAGGAATGGGAAGGAAGCGGCCGTGGCCTTAAGGTACAGCCCCAGCATTTGCCTGGTGTGAAAATGGGGAAACCACGGAAAACCATCTTCAGGGCTCCCGACAGTGGGATTCGAACCTACTATCTCCCGAATACTGGATACTGGCCGCACTTAAGCGACTGCAGCTATCGAGCTCCGTGATTATAGCTTAATAAGAGGCTGATATTGGATTCTAGTAATACAATTTCAAAAGAAATAGAGCTAAACAAACGAAAACACCAGGGAACACGTATACCACCGTGCTAAATTTCACTATATTTTCAGTAACCTTATTACCAACCCAATACAAATGTTACTACATCTTCCGCATTACAATTCCGTCGTTAAAATCCGTTGGTAGTACGCAAGAAAATATTTTACTTCTAGTTTGCAAAACTGCAGCCTACGTATCTGCCTGTTTACCTGACAGTCGTAGTACAGGCCCTTAGGTGGATTTAATCATCATGCAACTAGGAGAAACGTGTCATTGTCCTCTGCGTTGGTTCGCTTCCAGTTCGAGTGAGAGAGAGAGAAAACACACACACGTCTCCACATGACCTTGGCTCTTCGCCAATGAACTTCTAGTTTGTGTTTGGGACGAGGCAAGACACCGTATAAATCAATTTTGACATTAAGGTTCAGTAACGTCTCCCTGGCCTTTGTTTATGTTTCATATTTTGATAATACACTATAGACTAACAATCTCCGATTCTGAAAGAAATTTCCAAAAATTTGAAAAAATATCGTACTTAAAAACAACAGCTCAAATTGTGTTTACGGAATCCCCAGGCTCCTTCGAGGTAGTTCCAGGATTTAGCATTTACATTTTACATTCATAAATAAATAATGTTACTGGCTTTATTGCCCAGCAACTACTTTTACAGTTTTCGGACGATAAATAAAGTAAGCTCGACTATGTGGTATGTTTCGAGCTGTCAGTGGTGAGTTGGCGTGGAATGGCATAAGTAGAAAAATAAGCTTGAGTGGAGCTTTTAAAAGTAGGGTAGATCATAATATTAAGATAAAGTTGGAAATCAAGAGGACAGATTGGCGAAAATATTCACTTATAGGACTAGGAGTAAGGGATTTGAATGAATTATCAAGGGAAATTTTCGATAAACTTCCAAGTTCACTGAAAATATTTAAGAAAAAGCTAGGTAAACGATTATAAATGAACGTAAATATGAGGTAAACAATCTATATGGAATCTGCCACCTGGCTGACAGCCCTAAATGTAGATCATGATTGACTGATTGATAAAATAAATAAATAAATAAATAAATAAATAAATAAATAAATAAATAAATAAATAAACTCCAGTCATAAAAGTAGCAGGAAGATTAAATTAGATTTCAAATAGAGAAATATAGTGGAAAAACAGGGATAAAATGGCTTCATAGAGTAATAAGATTAGCATGGAGTATTAGTAAGGTACCTTCTGATTGGACAATAGCAGTAACTGCACCTTTCTCTAAGCAAGGGAACAAGAAGGATTGCAACAACTATCGATATCTATACCAGGCAAGGTATTCACTGGCACCTTGGAAGGGAGCGTGCGATCAGTGGTTGAAAGTTAAACGAGAACCAGTGTTGGTTTCAGCACACAGAAGGGCTGTCAGGATCAGATTTTCAGGATGCGCCACGTAAATGAAAAATACTACAAGAGGAACAGACAGTTGTGTTTATGTTTCGTAGATCTAGAGAAGGCTCATGACAGAGTACCGAGGGAAAAGATGTTCGCTGCACTGGGGGACTATGGGATTAACAATAGATTATAATCTAACCTTAATCCCATCAAAATCAATCAAAAGCATTTAAGCTGGAAATTGTGCTGCAGCGATTATTGATGACTGATGAGTTGGTTCAAGGTACTTACAGGGGTTAGGTAAGGCTGTAATCTTTCACCTTTGTTGTTAGGTTTACATGGATCATTTGCTGAAAGGTATTGAGTGTCAGGGAACGATTCAGTTAGGTGAAAATATAGTTAGCAGTCTAGCCTATACTGACCACTTGGTTTTAATGGCAGATAGTGCCGAAAGCCTGCAGTCCAACATATTGGCACATGAAAATAGGTGCAATGAGTATGGAAAAAAAAAAGTGTTTCCAAGACTAAAGCTATGTCAGTAGGTAATAAATCCAAGCGAACTGAATGTCAGATAGGGTATACAAAGCTGGAGCAGGTAGAGGAATGAAAATTAATAAAAACCTACAACCTGTTATCCAGGCTTTGACCGGGTCAGGGATGTAATGATTGAACCATATATAGGCTATTATTACAATAGGGTCGCCACTCACAAAGGGAGTGTATGAATGACTGATAAATGCTAGGAAATGATCATAAAGACGACAGGGAAAACCAAAGTACCCGGAGAAAAACCTGTCCCGCCTCCGCTTTGTCCAGCACAAATCTCACATGGAGTAACCGGGATTTGAACCACGGTATCCAGCGGTGAGAGGCCGACGCGCTGCCGTCTGAGCCATGGCAGCTTTGGAACAGGTAGAAAATTTTCAAGTATTTAAAATGTGTGTTCTCCCAGGATGGTAGTGTAGTAAGTGAGATTTAATCAAAGTGCAGCAAAGCTAATGCAGTGAGCTCGCGGTTGCGATCAACAGTATTCCGTAAAAAGGAAGGCAGTTCCCAGACGAAACTATCTCTGCAATAGTCTGTTTTCAGACCAACTTTGCTTTACGGGAGTGAAATCTAGGTCGACTCAGGATATCTTATTAATAAGTTAGAAGTAACAGACCTGAAAGTAGTGAGAATGATTGCTTGTACAAATAGGCGAGAACAATGGCAGGAGGATACTCGGAATGAGGAGATAAAGGATAAATTAGGAATTAACTGGATGAAGTTGTGCGCATAAACCGGCTTCAGTCTTGGACATGTGAGGCGAATGGAGGATATGTTACCTAAGAGAATAACGGTTTCTGTTATGGTGGGTAACATAAGCTGAGGGAGACCAGGACGACGATGGTCAGACTCAGTTTCTAACGACTTAGAGGTAAGAGGTATACAATTAAAAGATGCCACAGAACTACACTGATTTAGCAAATGTCATGGGATAGTCACCTAATAGCGTGTGGGGCCTCTTCTGGTCCTGCGAACTGCAGTGAGACGCCGTAGAAGTGAGTCGACAAGTCCCTGGTAGTCCTCTGGACGCAGCTGACACCAAATCGTTTGCAGAGCGGACGCCAATGCTGGTCTGTTCGTGAGTGCAGGATCCATGGCACGGAGCCTGAGTTCCAGGACATCCCAGATATGCTCGATAGGGTTCATATCGGGGCTCCTGGGTGGCCATGGCAATAGTTGGACCTCCGCTGCATGTTCCTCGAACCATTCCCGGGCGACGTGGGAGCGTTATCATCTTGAAACATCGCAGAACCGTCTGGGCGCTGGAAGGCCAAAAATGGGTGGAGATGGTCTCCGAGCAGCTCAACATACCGCGTACCATTCAAAGTCTCTTCCAGAACAACTAGGGGCCCCATTCCATACCAGGAAAATGCACCCCAGACCATAACAGACACCAGCGCCCTGGACCACACCTTCGAGGCAGGCGGGATCCAACGCTTCATGTGGTCTGCGCCATACACGGTGCCTCCCATCGGCATGGTGTAGTTGAAATCGTGATTCGTCCGACCATATCACGTTACGCAATTGTTCCAGTGTCCATCCCTGGTGATTGGCGATAAATGCGCGTCGTTGTGCTCGATGTCGTTGGGTTAAGGCCGGGCGCACATTGGGACGCAGGCGAAGCAGCTAAAGCAGCGCAGCGCAGAGCAGATTTTTGTAATCCACACAAGTCATTACGCCACCGCAAATTGACAGACAGGGCAGGTCAGAGCAGAGCAGATCAGTTCTGCACCTACTTCCGCCTACCACGCGCAGTCTTCGAAACACAGTTTCCTGCGCACGTGTCGCGTAGTTAGTTGAGTAGTTGAGGCAAGGAGAAAAAAAGTATCGAAGCCGTGCGGTCGTACCCTATTTTATACGATGTGAATCATGCGGACTATGTGAATAATAAAATAAAACTAGATATTTGGAGCGAAATTGCCAAGGACGTGAATGTTAACAATATTAAGTACTATCAAAACAATTTATTTTTAGGAAAAGGACATTTATGTGTAGAAAACGAATAATCGTAATAAAATAAAACAATGTCATCTTCGTAAATACGAAAATTAAAAAGAAATTAAACAATGTGAAGAATATGCCAGTACACCAGGCAATAATTCGGCTTCCCCAGGTATATTTTTGATGTTGCATATAAGACTGAAAAAAGGGGAACACTGTCAGTTACCTGGAATTAATTGTCATCGTTGTAAGTCAGTAGTTCGCTCTTGAAACTTTATCCGCTTGCCACGGCACACTTCCTACCGTGTTGAAATAATTGGTAAACTTCTGTCTCACTGTAAAAGCACTGGATGCACTCCTCTTGTTGTGTGCCAATGGAAGCAACTGGTTCTCAGGCATTTTGACAAAGTCCTCATCTACATTATTTTCAGGCAAAGTGTTGTGAAAATGCACAGCCTGTATCCAGTCATTCGACCGGGTCAGGTGGTGGTGATGGTGATTATTGTTTTAAGAGGAAGTACAACTAGGCAACCATCCTCTATAGGCCTATAACACTAATCAGAGGGAAAATGGAAGGGGTCCGACACTTCGAAAAATGAAGATATCGGCCAAAGGAAGACAAGGGCCACGAGGGCGTGAAAATGAAAGACTCCCTAGCCCTCACAAACCTAATAGCGTCGGGGTCGGAAAAGAACAAGAGTTGACCAAGAGAGGTCGGATAGGATAGATGAAAGTGAGGAGTCTGGCACAAGTAAGTGGAAGCAATGCCAGGACTCAGCTAAGAGCCCCGTGGTCGCCAACCCAAAGTTCAGAGCTCCTGAGGCAGGGGATACCGTGGGTGTTATTCTAGCGGGTCAGGAATGGAGTGAATGAAGCCTCCATCTAGCGGCGAGGATAGGAATTGTGCCGAAGTCTGTCGCACTCCTGGGGCAATGATTAATAAATGACAGATGAAATGAAATGATATTGGAGTGTGTTGCTGGAATGATATACGACAGGGAAAACCGGAGTACCCGGAGAAATACCTGTCCGCCTCCGCTTTGTCCAGCACAAATCTCACATGGAGTGATCGGGATTTGAACTGCGGAACCCAGCGGTGAGAGGCTCTCGCAAAGTGTTGTATCTCAGAAAATTATGCAACACACAAGCCGCCTTTCAACACTGTCAACTTTGATCTCGATCGGTTTTCGGAAAACACAGAACATGGACGCCAGTATGCCAAAGGAACATTCAACAGTTCGCCTTGCTCGTGACAGCCTGTAATTGAAAATCTTATTTTCATAGTTTCCCGTTACACTTCGTTTGGGATACGGCCTCATTAAATTTTCCGACAATGGAAAGGCCTCATCAGTAACAAAAACGTACGGCAATGGTTCAAAATTATTCACAAATGCTGGAAGCGGGATTTTCAAACACGACCAAGCGACTGCACGCTTGTCGTGTGGTCATTTGATGCGTAATTCAGACTCAGAAATGGTTTGCTCGCTTGTCTCAGATGTCGCCGGTCACGGTCATCGAGGGTGGCTGGACGGCCGGTCGTTCGTCTGTTGTGGATGGTGACACCCGCATTCAACCATTCACGATACACCCTGGACACGGTTGATCGTGTGAAGCCGAATTCCCGCACCACTTCCGAAATCGCACTTCCCATCCGTCGGGCACCGGGCACCGACCACCATACCCCGTTCGAACGGTGTCAGCTCACGACGACGTTCCATGTTACACCTGTCACATGCACAGCCACTGCTCACAAGGACTCTTATACAACTGCCGCTGGCACAGGGGGCGTGTGGTGCGCAGACAACACACCTGCGCATCAGTGCTCCGCTATCCCATGACATTTGCTCAGTCAGTGTATTTCTGATACATTTAATAATATTATTTCATCCTCAATGTGCACAATTTTCTTTCCTATTTTCCCAGCTGGAGATTAATTTGAATGATGTTTAGCCTTTCCCTCTATCCGTAGTACGAAATTTCCTCAGCAACTTCGTAAGTATGGTATCATACTATTTTGCTAAAGGAATGGAACTGACACACCGCAGTTAGTGTTAATTAACTAGGCCTTCCCTTCCGTTAATGAGCATTTGTTTTGCCTTTAAAATTATCCTTATAAACCTAACTGAAAGAAATAAAATGGTCAAAACTACTGTTTCCTATGTCTTTTGGAGCAATGTAATGTTGATTCTGGTGGGAGAAACCGCCATAAAGCATGCGGTCAGTGGCAGTTTTCCATTAACTGCGTCTTACAATGATGGCCATTATTTTGTCAATTACTACTGCACAGATTAAGAAAGAATCACTGATCTGTATACATGGATGGCTGGTAGCTTGGGTGGCAGTAAGCCGAATAGAAGATGACTGGCGTAGTAAGATGGCAGCGAGCGCACGGTGTAGTAGACCACGAGGAGCGCGCTTGCTTTGTTTATGCTTAGGTCAGTGACGCCAGGTCTCCTGACTGTAGTTCTACGGGTGTTCTGTGCTGTTTTATTGCAATACCCCACGCATTTACAAAGGAATTAAGATGAAATACACCAATGAAAAATAACTGGTTTAGATATTTCACTCGCTGAATTGAAACCACATGTTACTTCTGCATGTTAGTAAAATATAAACAAACAAGGGAGCCATGCTTGTACTACTACGATTAACACAAATACGAATTCCTAAATGTAAATAATACAAATACATAATATATTTAAACTATCAAAGTATACATGTGTGGCAGATATAAATGGAATACTATTTTGGAAGAGGTACAACATTCTCTCCGTCAGTTCAAATTACAATATTTCCTAACATAACGTAATTTTATTGATTACGTAGTGAACAAGTGACTGTCAGCAAAAACGCCGCGAAATACTTGAATATCCAGCGAAAACATAGCAAACTATCATTATACCGTTACAGGAGAAGTAGGTGTGGTTCTGGGCTTTTAAATGTCTTGCGGGCTCATATTAAATGGCTTCTACAAGCTTTAAACAAGCCAGAATTACTAAAATTAAAACATTTTCTGAAAGAGGAAGAATATGGCTATTTTTGTGTGAATAAAAAGAAAAACAGAATTTTTGGCTCAAAATACGAAAACTTCAGTCATACCTCCCCTTAAGAATGCATACTTTCGTGGCATATATGTATAAAATTTACAGCAATGTTTCCAGAAACTGTTTTTTCACTCGTATTGTATTACCGATCGCTAACTGCATGTATTTAACACCTAAGTTAATGTTTGTCGGCCGTTATTATACACTCATTTTTATTGCTGTCCCGGAGATTTACTGACCTCGGAATGACGTGTCGGTGTTCCCAATGTCCTTATGCTTTGAGTGAACATGCCCCTATATTTTTAATTATTCCAATGCGCCATTACTTGCGATTTAAAATTGATTGTATTATCATTGCTTCCCCATAAGAAGAGCTCTAGGGTGGGTACGCCAACATGGCGAACCGCGCGCTCAACTTGGCGTACTTTCTCCTGCAGCGGAGAGCTGCCATCAGCGATCCATGTATAGAGATCAGTGGAAAGAATCCATGCATGTTAAACCGATGGTCATAAACATATGGATTAAGCACGGAAGACAAAATATTCGTGAATATACAGCCAGAAAGGTCACCGAGGGGAAACTAAGCAGATGGAGCGATGCTCACTGAGGGAAACTGAAAACCGGTCAAACGTCGAAGTACCAAAAAAGGAGAAATAAATAATTGTGAACACTAAAAATAATGTCGTGCGGCCTCTGAAGAGGCCTGGTGCAGGTATTTCAAGTTGACACCTATAGACAACCTGCGCGTCTTCGAGGATGGGGCCCTATATATGATTTCTAATGATTAAGACCACACACACAGCCCCAACCTCTCAGACACTGGAATTAACCCTGCTTGGAATCGAACCCGGAACCCCTTGGACCAATGACAAGTATGCGAACCATTTGAAGCTTGTTGTTTAAAGGGGCCTTACATCTAAGTCATCGGCCCCTAATGGTACGAAATGAGAAGAAATGTAATGACAATTTAAAAGTCCAGAACTCTTCCACTGACCAGAATTCAAAACGTGATGATGAAAAATGAATGGATGGATATGAATTTAAAATAATCAGCGGATCCAACTCGTAATATTGAAAGTTAAACATAATTCCAAAATTAATCCATTGACGAGAATTTTAGAAAACAGGAGAGACGATGAACAATGATAATGAACATAAAACAATCGGTGGATTCGACTCGGAATGCCCCACCTTCCCAGAAACTATCTTAAAGCAATAGTATAAATATACTGACCAAGGGGGTACTTCCAAAGCACAATCCTGAATAGATGATGCTTGTTGTCTAAAGGGGTCCAAAATCCAGGTCAACGGCTCCTCACAATGCTACTTATCACTAGAAAAGTAAGAACCATGGTATTTCTCATGCAACTGTACTAAGTTAATCACGAGTAACGTACTCTTACGGTGTTCCACACATTGTGGTACTGGTAACAGGTAAAGTAATTCGCACAGGCAACGCAGACCCACGGTGTCTGCTCATATAGTAGTACTAATCACAGGCAACGTCCAGACTTGTGGTGTTTCTCACATACGGTACTTATCACAGGCAACGTAAGCCCATGGGAGTATCACATCTCCCCTGCTACGCCAGCGTAATAGGTTCGTGGTGCTAACCATTTAGCCAAGGAGCCGGACAACAAACTGATGAACGATAGGCTACTACAGTCATGGTTACATTTATTTTAAGACAGTAGTTCAATCTCCCAGTCGGTAGTATACGGCCAGATTCATCCCCTCCATGAACATTCTTTCGACTGGATTTGCCACGCGGTAGGTTGTAAAGTTCCTTCCCACCCCTCTTTCCGCTTCCCAACCAACGTATTTATTTATTTACTTATTTATTCGTCTTCTTTCACGTGGCGAAGTTAGATGGTCTTTATTCAAGTATTTACCACCTCCCATGTTGCTTAACATTAAAGTTGGCAATAAATGTAGGGTCTGCATACTACCAAGGAACTGGTTGACATTTCAAACAAGCATTTGGTTGCATTCATCTTTGATTGTTCTACGTTAAGTACTCTTATGTACATTATCTTATAAGGAGCCGGGCTGAGTGGCTCAGACGGTTGAGGTGCTGGCCTCCTGACCCCAACTTGGCAGGTTCGATCCTGGCTCAGTCCGGTGGTATTTGAAGGTGCTCAAATACGTCAGCCTCGTGTCGGTAGATTTACTGGCACGTAAAAGAACTCATGCGGGACTACATTCCGGCACCTCGCCGTCTCCGAAAAACGTAAAAGCAGTTAGTGGGACGTAAAACAAATAACTATTATTATTATTATTATTATTATTATTATTATTTTGTGGGGAAAAGAAGTCGGAAAGAAACAAACAAGAAGCTAATAACAGTTATTTGTAACCTGAGTAAATCAAGAATCATCAATAAATCTTCGCAGAAAATTAGATATACAGGTTATCTTAAACGTCAGAATGTAATGAATTACCAAGGCCTTGTAAAATAATGTTTGAAGGGTGCACCCACGTAATAGGTGCAGATATTTTTTGCTGGTTGCTTTACGTCGCACCGACACAGATAGGTCTTATGACGACGATGGGGCAGGGAATGGCTAGGAGTTGGAAGGAAGCGGCCGTGGCCTTAATTAAGGTACAGCCCCAGCACTTGCCTGGTGTGAAAGTGGGAAATCACGGTAAACCATTTTCAGGGCTGCCGACAGTGGGGTTCGAACCTACTGTCTCCCGAATACTGGATACTGGCCGCACTTAAGCGACTGCAGCTATCGAGCTCGGTGGTGCAGATTTTTGGTGATCGAGCAGCTGAGTTCATATTTTTGATAGTACGTAGAGTGTAGCTGTAATTTCTTGCGTCCAGAATTGACAAATGTGCACTAGTACGAAATGATAGCGATATCAACACTTTTATGGTGTGTGAGTAGAACCTCCAATTAAGACCACTGGTCAGGATGGCGTACGACAATTGTCATGGTCTGGGACCGAAAAAGTCAATTTAGATTTCAAAAGGTAAATTCTGACAAGAGTGTTATACTGTCTTAAGCGTTACGTTCGTTAAGCATGCGATTACTCCAGGAAGTTGAAAATCAACATAACTGTATGCATCGTGACAAGAAAGGAATACTGGTAAGGGTGACCAGTCAGTGCATGGAATTCTCACAAATACGGGTAGTTTGAACAATGAGACCAAAATGACCCGAGGCAGGAAGTTACTCACTGTGTGATACCTACTACTGTCAATAAAACACAGTGAATTAAATGGAGCCCTCGACCACCTTGCGTTTCAAAGGCCCCACCCGAAGGCAGGTTGTGTTGGCGGAACAGCTTCCCACAAGAGTCGCCCACCACTTAATCCAACTTCAAGGTAAATACACTATATACTATCTGCTTCTGGTACGACAAGCAATACAAGAGTGATATTTTTATTTTATTTTGTGGATAAGGAAACGGGGGTCTTGCAAGATCCACAACCCTGGAATGGGAAGGAAGCAGCCGTGGACTTAATTAAGGTACAGCCCCAGCCCCAGCATTTGCCTGGTGTGAAAATGGGAAACTACGGAAAACCATCTTCAGGGCTGCCGACAGTGGGGTTCGAACCCACTATCTCCCGAATGCGAGCTAAGAGCTCCGCGCTCCTAACCGCATGGCTAACTCGCCCGGTCCAGAAGAAGTAACTTGGCGTATGCTGTACTTGAAATGACGGGCAATATCCCTGAAAAACATTGCTGTGACTTTCGGTAAGACTGTCTTCTATGTCGAATACCTTTGCAACTATTCAAAAGGCATTGCATTGTATATGTATGGCAAATATTGTAAATATATTATGGATAACGAGACAATATTTCGGGATATCTCCGATTAATTAAAACTACACACCAGCCTCCTTCCTACTGGTTACCAAAAATAATTTTTTTAAATCTTACATAACGCCCGTCCCCTGATTCCTAAAATAATCACAGAAAAACACCACTCACTCGCTTATTATTCCACCACAATGAATTAACTCGGCATTAAGTTTTGAAGCAGGAGACTGTTCTGCTTCGGAAGCAGGAAGGCATTTTTCAACAAAAACAAAAATGTGTAACAAACCTTCTTACAAAATTCTTACTAAAAGGATCTTAAAGTGATTAATGTGCAAACCAAGAATAAACCAACCTACTTATGTAGCTTATAGCAAAGATTCTATGCACGTAGCTGAAAACTGGGAAAATAGGTTCACGAAGATAAAAATATTGTCTTTCGTAGCGCAAGTATTTTATGAATTCTTGTGGCGATCTGTGAAATATACTCTTTTGTTTATTTACGTAAAAATTACAGCATTTCCAGTCTCCCTCGCACACTGTGAAGTCCAGTTTAAATTGGTTCTGCAGCACCACACAGACCTCGCACTGCGCAGTGCCCAATGTGCGAAAGGTCGCACTTCCCTAGTGCAAGCGAAGGCAAATGAAATGAGGATACGATGTAAAGAAAGAAGCCCCCCCCCCCCCACTACATTTCACGAGCAGCCATAAGGCAGCTAGACAGCTCGCTTCACTGCAAGGCTGGTATGTGGTTGCATTTGAATTAACAAGTTGATGAGCACCAAAAATAACTGAAGTGCCACTTTGAATTATAGAATAAACTGTCAGGTCAGCAAAATGAAATACCTAATGTGTAGAAGCATTTAGCAGAAGGGGTTCAAAATGGAGACAATCGGTACATGTATCCATCATCATCATCATCATCATCATCATCATCATCATCATCTCTATTTGTTAAAGGTCGCGCTCATTCAGCATTTCGGCGTGGTATCGGTAGAAATGTAAGAAAATTATCTTGAGGGTAAAATCAGCTCGTTAAATGCACATTTAAAATTGGAATATACGATGAAGGATATATCTTGATTTTACTAACGGACCGAGGATTTACGTGCAGGAGTATGAACTAAGAATAACGACAGTAAATTGCCTTTTGATTACGATTTGTCATATAGACAAGGCCACTTCCTGGGTGTTTTGGAAACAATAATACGTTTTTGACCGGGACGATTTGGATTCGATTACTGTTACGGTATTGCCTTGTCCTGTTAGAAACAATGGAAATCTGCCTGCCGCTATCATAGGATAAAGAATGGTCTGGAATGGTCATCGTTGTGCACGTCAAGTTGCCCTTAGGAGACCTGCCCGGTGATCTTAAATGGCTATATCATGAGAAGCGAGCAGAAAGCTACTGTATCTATGACTGCCTTGCAAAGTTCAGGGCATGGTGCTGACTTAACAGAGCTCATGATCAGTTTGCTCTTGCCTTTCTAATTTAACTAAATATATTGTAGTGTAGGCTTTTTGAGAAATAAGACAAGTAATGATGTTGAGTTCTTCTCGGGGGAGAGTACACCCTACTTTAATCTGAGTTCACATTTTCATAAATTTAAAGCAGATTAAGTTCGTACATGAGATGATAATTAGTAATGTATTTTTCTGGTGTTGATGATATCGAAGACAAACTTCGAAGTTTATGCGGCTGTAATATTATTATGATAAACCAATAATCATATACGTTACTTCGAAATCTAACTCCAGAGACGCATCAATCTACTTCAAAAATCAAACACTAGCTGACTGGAATTTAGAACTGCCACGTGTGGTGGGAAGATAGCGGAGTTCTCCAGGTTATAATCACGCCCCCGCCCCGCATACCCACACATACAATTTAAAATACGGTGAACGAACGTTTCAAGAAACACAGCCGTGTACAGTTATTGAGGTCGGACACGTCACATATTCATCCAACACTACCAAATACACTTCATTCTCCTAAGTTTCTCCGATTCGCTAACGATATCAAGAATTCACAAAAGTGTATTCAAATTCAAGCAAATCAGGTCGGTCAGGTACAACTGAACTAAATAGTATATTCGAGCAATTGCCCTCAAACGGTATCGTGTCCAAGCACTTTCGGTCACCATACTACCCATTCGTGTTGGAACCGCCCGATTCTACCAAACGAATTGCGTAATAACGATGATGATTATAACAACATTGATTTTACGTCCAATTACCTTCCCTTATGGTTTTAGGAGACGTCGAGGTACCGGAATTTCGTCCCGCACGAATTATTTTACGTACCGCTAAACCTACTGCCACGAGGCTGCCGTATTTGAGCATCTTCAAATACCATCAAACTGAGCTGAGATCTAACTCGTCAACTTTGACACAAACGTCCATGGTTTCTACCGTCTTCACTTCCGAGAACCTGAAATAAAGCTGAGTCCGTCTGGGCGGCATTTCGAACACAATCCGAAGCTATCGGAGCGGTATCGACTCGAGAAGTGACTGCGTTAATTCTGTAACCGACTTGAAATTTTTAAAATAAACGCCGAATATCCTGTTGTCCACATTTTAAATAATAATAATAATAATAATAATAATAATAATAATAATAATAATAATAATAATAATAATGGTCTGAAAAAAGGAATAAAGCACACAATGAGAAGATGAAAGAAGTGTGGCGCCTTAGGAAACCACACATCTAGTAGACCCTTTACGTGGTCCATTAGTGGCTGTACGAATAAATGAATAATAATAATAATAATAATAATAATAATAATAATAATAATAATAATAATAATAATAATAATGTTTTCGTTTTGTCAGTCCAAGTCTAGAGTGCTTTCCAGTAACTTTTAACTGGGCACATGCATAATAATTAACAAATCACAGCTTAAATGTCATTTTATAGTTTGCGATTCTCGCATATAAAGGAATAAAATTATCCTTATTGCTGTAGGTAGCAGTTTTTATTCCAGGAAAATAATGGCCGTGGCTATCAGTCGTGCTGTACTATGTGAATATTGCCACAAAACTAGTGTAAGTGTTCTATCTTTAACTAGTTGGGGTTTGAGTGAAGTGCTCTGGAATTGATGACTTATAATTCTGTACATGGAAAAAAAAAATCGCAACTAGTCTATCCCCCAGGACGGCTGCCACTCACCGTTGCCAGTAACTGAACCATCATCTAACTACCTCTTAAAACTTATTTCTTAGTACAGTGCGTATCTTTGTGTGTACAGCTGTGGAGGCATGTCACAAATCTTCAGGGTTTCCTCTTTTACCACGGGCAGGAATCTTATATAACAAATGTAGCCTATTACTTATATGAACAGTACAAAACAGATTGCTGCATTATTTGCAAAATGTGTCAGTTATTAGGGGAAGTAGAAGATACAACATTCTCTCGATTTGCTACTGGTCCAATTCAATTTATCCAGGAGCTTCCTTGAGTGTGTGCGTCTCGGCAGCGGACCCCAGGCAATAACGGTGCCGAGAACTTGACACACGAACGAGACCATCGCACAAAACACATTTAATCTTTAGGATACGTAGTGCTTCACAGAACGCAGCGATTTTTTCCCTCTGATTCGAAAAGGATCCGATATTAACCGCGCGAAGAAGAGAATCAGAGAAGACCGGAAGAGTGCACGAGTTGAGGAAAAAATTGTGGAAAGTATATGAGCTCCTAGTAACGGGTTTCCTTTAACATTCGCGAATAATACGCGACAAAGGTCCTAATATTAATCCTACGGAAATATTAATAAATGAGTAAATGAATGGTCATCTTACTAACAAATAAAGCAACAGAACAAAAGCAACGCCGACAAGTACTTTAGTACTGATTTAAGGGAAATAAGAATTATGAAGACATAGAGATCTCTGCTGATTTAGTAGAAGACCTGCAATAACCTGGTACAGAAAGGCAATTCCACAGCTGCGAGAAGAAGCAACTGGGTGAAATCTGAGTATCTGAAGTTGAAATTTGGACGCAAGAACCTTGTTAACAGCAGCATAAATCAACGGGACTTGGATTGGGGCACAATGATGGATGAGGACTGGTGAAGTAAAATAGAGAGTAAACTTATTTTACTCCGACAGTTATATCCGGATCTGGGTTAAGTGATTGTAAAGATGAATAATGGATACACAGCATTAAATCTATAGCTTCAGACGGTACATTATGAACGAGAAATCCTAAACACTTCATACGGCTTTATTCCTCAAACTCCAAGAAAGCTAGAATTCTAGGTGAATTAAGGTTATTCAATCCCAGCGTATTCTATGATAAACTCATTCGGTACATTCACCAGCTACTTCCCTGTCATCCCAGCACATACACTAGTTACTAGTTCGCCATTCCCATACATTCACCAATAAATTAGACCATCGCCCCAAGCAGATTTACCAATTACTACATCATCATCTGAACAGTATTCATCAGTTACTAGGACGTAATCAGTAGTATATTTAGCAATTATTATTACATCCTTCCCAAATATATTCATCTACTGTACATATCTAGGCTGTCCGGGAAAACGAGTCAGAAGATTACTTATACTCTTCCCCACTAACATGTTTACTGATACTGTTAAGACCAAATGAAATACTGTACATATAGTATAGTTTTGACTTATATTACCTAAACGAAAGACCCAAGTCCCTACCAGGATTCACACGTATCTTATTTTGAACATTTTCTGACATACACTACTTTTCCCTGGCAGCCTAAAGAAAGATATTCCCAAATACACTGCCAGAACACATTATAACACCCTAAGCAGTTATGCCCTATTGAGCGTTGGTACAGTAGTTGCACTGTGGTTGCACGCTGGAGGATTGTAGCTAAACTGACGAATGTTTGAAGGACATCGGCCAACAGACGGCGTAGTACAATTTTATTTCTTTGCGTCGTCTGCACTCATGCACCAGACAGTATCGTGTGCACCAGAAAGGTTGAATGTTATTTACGTCTGTAGCAGTCAAGTTAAAGCCGTGCTTCGAAGACTGTTACGTGCCCCTGTTATGCAATTACAGGAGCTTGAGTGGGGTCGCATCGTGTGACTTCGCGAGGCGAGATAGGACATATTGGCGGACTGGCGATGACATCAACGGTGGCGAGCTGAACAGATCCGTACACTAGGTCCGGAACGACCGCTTACTACAGACCTACGCATTTATAGGGCATCCCTGGCAGACTGTAAAACATGTGCAAACTGGCAGACTGTAAAACATCCGCAGAAGAGTTAATTACGCGTCTACCACCAGGGGTGACCACACATACCATTTGGAACAGTCTGCTTGCAGCAGGACTACGAACACATGTGCCTTTGGCCTCTCTTTGCCTTGTCACAACACACAAATAGTTACCGTGCTGGCCTCTGGTCACAGGGGACCCGGGTTCGATTCCCGGCAGGGTCGAAACTTTTAACCATCATTGGTTAATTTCTCTGGCTTGGGGACTGGGTGTATGTGTCATCGTCATCATCATTACATCCTCATCACGACGCGCAGGTCGCCTTCGGTGTCAAATCGAAAGACCTGCACCTGGCGAGCCGAACATGTCTTCGGACACTCCCGGCACTAAGAGCCATACGCCATTTCATTTTTTTTTAATTTTTTTTTTTTTTTTTTACCGTCCTGCACATGTCCCGTAGTGTCGGGCAAGGATCACCTGGAGATGTTTAGCGATGAGAGCAGGTTCTGCCTTCATGCAAATGATGGCGGTTTACCTGTGCAACGTCGAACTGGTATCTTCCAGAGTGTTATTATATGAAGCCGTTTTATCTCTTCCTTCCCCCTGTATTTCCCCATTTCAGGTGTAATTTCTTCTATTCCTGTAGCTTCATGACAATGGGTTTATTACCATCCTTTCCACTTCCTCAAGCGTAATTTCACGAACAACGTTGTCCTCCTCCCCAACTGTTCATTTGTTCGCGGCGTCAAAAGCAAGATTTCCTTTTGAGAAGATTTTCAAAATATTTCCTCCACCTGTCCAGTGATTCCCTGGGATCTACTGTGAGTTCATCTGATTTACCCAAAGCACTATTCATTTCCTTTTCTCTCCCTTTCTAATATTATTTACAACTGTCCAGAAAGATTTCCCTGCCGCTTGAGCTAGCCCTTCCAGGTTATTACCGAAATCCACTTCTTGTATCAGTTATCTGTTTCGCTCTGTTTCTTGCATCTACAATCAATTCCCTGTTAGCATCAGTCCTTGTTTGGAGCCATTTCTGATACGCCTTCCTTTTACGTTTACAAGCTGCCCTCAATACATCATTCCACCACGATGTTCGCTTTTTCCCATCTTTGAACACAGTTGTTCCTACGGAATCCCTTGCTATTTCCATTACAGCATCCTAAACCTGCTTACTGCCCACTGTTTGGAGCTTATCACTAATATCAATGTACTTCTGTCTAATTTCCTCGTCCTGGAGATTTTCTACCCATATTCGTCTGCAAACAGATTTCATTCTCTCTATGCTAGGCCTGGAGATACTTAGTTTACTACAGATCAGATAGTGGTCCGTATCCTCGAAAAACCTCTGGAATACCCACACATTCCTAACAGAGTTTCTGAATTTAAAGTTGGTTATGATAGGGTCTATTATGGATCTGTTGCCCCTAGCCTTATGCTTCAAGAATGTATTCGTAACTGCTAATCCCATACTAGCACAGAAGTTCAGTAAACGCTTCTCATTATTAACAGCTTCCATATCTTCCCCACATTTACCCTTCACCTTGGCGTATCCCTCACTTCTATCTCCGACTCTCGCAATGCAGTCTCCCATTGGAACTACCCTATCCTTGCTGTTGACTCTGTCTACGTTGTCACTCAGTGCTTCATAAAACTTGTGAACTTCATCCTCGTCTGCATCCTTACATGATGAGTAGACAGAGACAATTCTCGTCATAATTCCTCCAACTGCTAGTTCTACCAACATGATTCGCTCATCTACTAGCCTAACAGAAACTATGTTGCGTCTTTGCGTGCCATAGTACTCCTGATAATCAGTCATATCCCATAATCTGCCCTTTCCTTTTTATCACCTGTTCAGAACACACGCAGAATACTTTGCCCTTCCCTTTTTAACACCTGTTCAGAACACTTTATAATCTCTTCCTCGTTATCACCCCTTACCAGAATACCATTTACTACTAACATATCCAGTCGCATCCTCTTCACTGGCTCGGCCAGTTCTACTTTCTTTCTTCCACAAGCTTCATTAATATTTATAGTTCCCCATAGAATGCCATGTCCTCGCCTGTCAAATGGAAGTGGGACTCCGTTATTCCAATAAGTCTGAGGCTAGTTTAAAACGTCCTGAGCATGCTCCTTGAAAGTTCTCTGAAGCAGGATGCTATACTATTTACATTTATAAAGATCGTGAGAGTCTCTACTCTAACGGGTCTGGGACCACCGATGAATTGTATAATCCTAGCCGCCTGAGAACAACAAGGGCCATGACCATGACTAGGAATATGTCCGAGATGCCCGCTCCTATCCCATAGCAACTGGTATGCCGACTCTCAGGACGACTTACTAGGCCACTCAGCCGTTACCTATGGTTCACGAACTAGGACGTGAGTACAGTAACCCACACCGCGACCATGATAAGAATGTAAACGAACTGTTTTACATCGGCATTTACATGTCATTTATGTCAGAACCATTACACAAGGTGGAATTTATTTTAGAACAAACTTTATTCTGTTCTTCTTGGAGTCAGTATGAACATTTCGAAATAGCTGGTCTTTAGTGGTCATTCTCATTATTGTAAATTTATGGAATGAAAAATTGTTACGAACGAGTACCCGGGCAAGGCGGGTACCTGCTTCTTCACCAGGGTATTATCAAAACGCACCAGGCAATGCAGTACCTGAGTATCAGGATATTAGTCCTGATTGAAAATGAACCTTAATAGTTAAACGGAGGAAAGAGTAAGAATTTTAATAGTCACTTCGTTGAAGCTATGAATGTATGCTACTAGACAGAATTGGAACGACAGAGTTGAGTGGTTCTATACCGGGCCACGATTACTGCCTGTGACTCATCGAAGGGTTTGTTAATGTTATTTGCTTTACGTCCCACTAACTTCTTTTACGGTTTTCGGAGACGCCGAGTGTTGCGTGTGTCCTCCGCACCTAAAGCTCCGCGCCTACAAGCTCCGCAGCCCGCCGCATCACCGATGTTTCCAGAGACTACGAGGTGACTGCACTGCGCCTGGCATGCTCGTCTGTGACGTCAGCCAGCGCTATATAAGAAGCAACGTTCCTAGGCTCTCCAGGACTACCCCAGTGTCCAACGACCAGACCACACCGCAAGTCAGACACGGAGGCATCCTCTTTAAAATGTGTTTGAACAGGTGGACTGATTTCTGGCCGTGAGGTCTCACCTCTGGACATTGCCTCACTTTCCCTGATACCCGTAGCCACGTCGAGTCCCGAGTCAAGCATTCTGCTACTCCTTCAAGTCCTCACCAGTGCCCCGACGTCAATCTTAGCATTCTGCTAATTCAGAATATTAATGCAAGTTCCTTGCAAATCTAAGCCCAATACTAGCTTCCTGTTAATACGAACTCTCGCTACGAGTTACCTTTGTTATTACTCAGCAGATAGGTTTTTTTTGCTAGGGGCTTGACGTCGCACCGACAGAGATAGGTCTTATGCAGCAGATAGTTTTTGACTATCCAAGGACATTCTCATTGGAACAGATTACCTCTTCAAGATAGGATTGAATGTGTCTATAGGACTCTCGCTTTGTATAAATGTATATACGCCACAGACCTTCAGTCTGCCTTTTTAATATCAGCATTAACTGCGTGCCATTAATCAAGGTTCAAGAAAAGTTGCGTTACATTTTATGTATATACTGTATACCAAGTTCCTTGTATACAACACCGAGGCGCCTGAATTTTGTCCCGCAGGAGTTCTTTTACGTGCCAGTAAATCTACCGACACGAGGCTGACGTATTTGAGCACCTTCAAATACCACCGGACTGAGCCAGGATCGAACCTGCCAAGTTGGGGTCAGAAGGCCAGCGCCTCAACCGTCTGAGCCACTCAGTCCGGCGCGAAGGGTTTGAGATAAAATATACACTGTAACAGGATTTCATGCAACGAGCCCATAATAACATTTATTAAGATGCGAGCATGTTTTGTGAAACGAACGTAAGCGAGTTTCGTTAATTTTCACACGAGCGCCTTGCTAAAGCATTGCAGGCAAGATGCATACGACTAATTCTTTCCGACTTAAATTAAATGTCTAAGTTTTGAGATTTTACAATATATATTACCTTGTTACTTTAATGGATTCTAGCAGTATACAGTGTGATTCAGCAGCCCCTTCCAATATAGTTTGCTGCAGCCCAACTAACGTCACATGGTTATAGGGGCGCAATTCCCCTGCAAAGGTACTGCATGCTACTAATGTTCAGTGAGCACATTTTGCACACGATTCTGGACCCAAGCGAAATGTTAAATCATCCGTTCGCTAAACATTACACCTTGAAATCATGTAGCTACGTCCTTTTACCATGTAACTATGTTAATGTGTCGTGCCTCGTGACCGGGTGTAACGAAGAGGGGAATCAATGCATAAAACGAGGTAACAGTGCAGTCATTAATTTCCTAAACAGCGATCCGGGTGGCATATGTACTCTGCTCTCGTTGTACTACCAGCATGTTTCCAGCAGTGTAGCATAGCGGATGTGGTTAGGCGTTCGCCTAGGCATCGACGGAATGTGCCAGCGGCGGTTCGAATCCTGCATCGTTCAGATATTTTTGCATCGGTATGATATTTGAATACGTAAAAACAGGCACATGTTTGCCACATTCAAACAGTAGAATGACGCTGTTATTCATCTTGTGCCCTGCGCATACTCCGCTGGTTAGGGCCTGAACGTACTGTAATTTTTGCTGTCATCCGGCATGTTTTCCACAGAGGAATACGTCGACATGCTCCTCATTTATAGGTAAGCAAGACAAAACGCCTGCAAGACACTACATCTGTACCAGGAACGGTATCCCGACAGGCGACACCCGGCTGCTACGACTTTCCACCGTGTTGAAAGACGCCTAAGGACAACAGGCGTGATTGCTAACCAGCCACCAGTCCGCAATAGGCCCATTACATCGTGTGAAACAGAAGAGGCCGTTGTGGAGGCAGCTCGTATTAATCCACACATTAGTACAAGGGCGATTGCATGACAGGTGAACATCAGCCAGCCGTCTGTCCGGCGAATACTGCATGAACATAAACTTCCTCCTTACCATCTTGAGCTACACCAAGCACTCCATGGGCACAATTTCGAAGCTCCAAAGGAGCTGTCAGTGGCTATTAGGCAGGCCGGACAATGATGCAGCATTCGTATCGCATACCTTGTTCTCGGACGAATCGCGCTTCCACAAAAATGGGAACGTCAATCGCCACAACATGCACTATTGGAGTCCGGACAATCCTCACTGGGTGCGACAGGCGACCCATCAAGTACAAGGGGAGTGAATGTTTGGTGTGAAACCTTGGGAGGATCGCCTGATTGGACATTATTTCTTTGAGAGCCATTGGACGGGCCATGCTACATGCACTTTCTGCGTCAGGAACTCCCACTGCTGCTGGAGGATGTGCCCTTGGACGATCGCTTGACGATTTGGTTGCAACAGGATGGAGCTCCACCACATTCGACTTTCCCCGTTCGTAACCATCTGAACAAGGAACTGCCAGGGAAATTAATAGGACGAGGAGACCCTGTTCTTCGCCCGCCAGATCACCGGCTTTAATGCTGTTAGACTTCTTCTTGTGGGGACATTTGAAGAACGTCGTTTACAGCCAAGCGCCAGAAAACCCGACCAGCTCCGGCAGCTCATCACGGACGCCTGCCGAGCAATTACACCTGGAATGCTTCGCAAGATGATCTATTGGACACTACATGAACTGCGCATAGAATGTTTTATACGTCTTCGTGAACTTATGCGGCAATAAATTGTTAGTAACATTCAACGCTTCTGTCGCAATTTCCGCTTGCCAATTTGGATTGCTGCTTTCAAGGCTTGAGGATTGTTCCGCGTACGATATTAATCGTTATCGGATGTGGTTAGTTGAAATTGATAGTTGCAACAACAGTAGCTTAATGTATGGCAGTACTTTAACGAGTGACACTAACAATATACAGTTACATCATATGTAATTGGTCTATTATACTATGGTGGAACAAAAACTCAGCAATAACTCATAAATAAATCTAGATTACCAATGGAGTAGTACACATAACCCCTCATATATATATCATTTGTGTGTGTGTTTGTATGTATGTGTGGAGTGGGCGGGGGGAAGATTCATCAATTTGTAATTTTGGTCAAATGATATTCTTTTTAAACCAAGGCCTAACATTCGTCAATCGCAACAAGAAATATCTTTTAACAGTACATATAGAATTTCTCAAGAATAATGCACGTTGAGAACTAAAAGCATAAGTAAAAGAATAACGACACGAGTTAGGAGGATTGTATAATTGTTAGACAGCCTTAAAGATAGTTCAGCGCAAGGTTTGGGATATGTACAGACTTGCACAAAGGAAACGAGCGATTGATGTCAGAGTTTAGCCTAGGCTACTTACCTTCATTTTCTTGTTTAGTTTCACACAATAGCGATACAACATTGCTAGATTCAATGGGCCGAAGTCAGCATAGAAATTTTCGTACACTAATTCATCGTCAATTGAAAAGTAGTGCGTGTTTGTAGTTGACTTCGGTTTCACCGTAGTACGAAGGGTAACGAAGTACAGCCGATCTGAAATTAAAAAAGAGAAAATTTTAAGTTTATATTTTCACATAAACAATCGCCAGGAAACTAATATTAATGATATCCCTCCCTCCTTTCCAGAGACTGATTCCTCTTTGTGAAGTATTAACCTTTTTATTTTTTATTTCGTGATTTTACACTCTATAACATTTCCTACAAGATATAAAATAAAAAAGAGCTGACTGCGACATAAACAATGCAATAAGCACGTCCAAAATGAATTCAATGGACACATTCCTCATTTGTTTTGTAAAGCGTACTCTCCAAAAGTGGGCAATAAAAAGTATTAACATAGTTACACGAAACAGATGTAATCATGTTCTAATAAAAATGAATAAATGAAAGTCCCCTAACCTACACGTTTATGAGATACAATTCCGAGTTCGATATATATATGAATTACACGCCGAACATAAACATTTGTAATGGTTATAGCGTCCGCCATGCCAACTTGCTACGGGCCGAGCTCGTCACCCATCGCCCCACCCCCCTTACGCTCGACCGCGCCAATCACGAGCAACACTTAAGTGCTGGGCCGGCCCTTCTCTTTTCTATCTGTGGTCGCGCCGCATGGGACGATGGAAATTACTCAACTATTAATCTGGAGTCTTCCATCTCGCGAGGTTCCTGGATCCAACGAGCATCCGGACCATTCTAGAAGGGCCAGCGCAGAGAGGAACGACCTGCCTGCAGTCAGTTAGTGAGTGAGAGTGAGAGCGAGATTGAGTTCGCTGGAGCGCAGTCAGTGATGGCCTGGGAGAGTGCAGCCTGATGGAGTATCTACCTGTTGGAGCCGAGGACTCGTTCCTGTTTCCCTGACGTCGTGTGTGTGAGTCCCTTGGGGCCGGCTGCTGGAGAAGAACCTTGGGTGTTCTGGAACAGCGCGAAGGTAACACTGGGTGACGACGTGTGCAGACTGCGAACGGAGTTCGCCGGATTGAGTGAACAGTGGATACTATACCGACCTGCGAGACTGACGTGTAGGCTGTGGACCGTGACAGCGCTAACGAGTGTGACTGAGTGGCTGAGAGAGTGTAGTGTAAATAATCGATGACTCTGTGTGTGTGTGTGTGTGTGTGTGTGTGTGTGTTTTTTCATTGTAGATGGAACATGAGAAACTAAAAGAAAGCGCGGATCGTGTAAGTGTGTAACCGTCTACTTGTGTAAGTTGTAAGCTCGGCTATCGTATCTGTGTGTGTAAATCTGTAAATGTAGTGCTTAGTTAAAAAAATCTCAGAAATATGACGCTACCAGGTTCTGTACTCATTTATTTACTTATTTACCCCGCCATCACGTTACAATATAGTAGGCCTACATAACGGTGCCTTCTATGCAAATATTTCATCATAAATTACGATTTATTTAGCTCTGACCAGAGAAGTCATTCCCGAAAGGAGTCTGCCGTGAAGATTAAAACAGAATGTAATCAACCAAGTGCTGAAATTGACTCAAAAGCTATACCACAAAGATCACACCGACTTCTCATCCTTAAGTTGGGGAGCCAGACCGAGCAGCTCAAGCAGTAAAGCGCTGGCCCTCTAAGCTCAAGTTGACGGGTTCTACCCCAGCTCATTCCGGTAGTATTTGAAGATGCTCAAATACGTCAGCCTCGTGTCGGTAGATTTACCGGCACGTAATAGAACTCCTCCGGGACAAAATGTTGGCATCCTGACATCTCCGAGAACCGTTAAATTCGTTTTTCTACAATTTTTTACAATTTTCTTTACGTCTTACCGGCAGAGGTAGGTTTTATGGCGACGATGAGATACGAAAGGGCTAGGAGTGGGAAGGAAGCGACCGTGGCGTCAATTAAGGTACAGACCCAACATTTTCCTGGTGTGAAAATAGGAAAAGACAGAAAACCATCTTCAGGACTACCGACAGTGGGTTCGAACCCATTATGTCCCGAATGCAAGTTGACAGCTACGTGATTCAAACCTGCAGCCGGTCGTTCAGTCAAATGAGTTAGTGGGACGTAAAATCAATAACAATATTGCATTAGGTAACTTACAGAAACTGAACAAGTGTGTGTTCCTATTCGTCATAATACACCCGGAAAAATCAGAAACGACGTGCATACAAATTACAACGTTAAGCTCATCTTCAATCAATCAATCAATCAATCAATCAATCAATACTGGTCTGCATTTAGGGCAGTCGCCCAGGTGGCAGATACCCTATCTGTTGTTTTCCTAGACTTTTCTTAAACGTTTTCAAATAAATTGGAAATTTATTGAACATTTCCCTTGGTAAGTTATTCCAATCCCCAACTCCCCTTCCTATAAATGAATATTTCCCCCAATTTGTCCTCTTGAATTCCAACTTTATCTTCATATTGTGATCTTTCCTACTTTTATAAACGCCACTCAAACTTATTCGTCTACTAATGTCATTCCACGCCGTCTCTCCGCTGACAGCTCGAAACATGCCACTTAGTAGAGAAGCTCGTCTTCTTTCTCCCAATTCTTCCCAGCCCAAACTTTGCAACATTTTTGTAACGCTACTCTTTTGTCGGAAATCACCCAGAACAAATCGAGCTGCTTTTCTTTGGATTTTTTTCCAGTTCTTGAATCAGGTAATCCTGGTGAGGGTCCCATACACTGGAACCATACTCTAGTTGGGGTCTTACCAGATACTTATATGCCCTCTCCTTTACATCCTTACTACAACCCCTAAACACCCTCATAACCATGTGCAGAGATCTGTACCCTTTATTTACAATCCCATTTATGTGATTACCCCAATGAACATCTTTCCTTATATTAACACCTAGATACTTACAATGATCCCCAAAAGGAACTTTCACCCCATCAAGGCAATAATTAAAACTCACAGGACTTTTCCTGTTTGTGAAACTCACAACCTGACTTTTAACCCCGTTTCTCAACATACCGTTGCCTGCTGTCCATCTCACATTATCGAGGTCACGTTGCAGTTGCTCACACCTTGCTATCATAGCTACTGTAGATATCGGATTTTAGGCAAAAACATATTTTTCCGTGGTTTCCCATTTTCACACCAGACAAATGCTGGAACTGTACCTTAAGGCCACGGCCGCTTCTCTTCCATTCCTAGGCCTTCCCTGTCCCATCGTCGCCATAAGACCTATCTGTGTCGGTGCGCCGGAAAACAAATAGCAAAAAAAAGAACCTATTTTGTTTGTGAAGAGATAACTCTAAATAAAGTTGTATTTAAACGTTTCACGTATTTATAAGGTTAAAAACGGTGACCCTAGAGTGCCTAAACATGTTTAAATTGACGTTAGAACCTGAATTTGCCTATATTCCTATAATCCCTATTTTTTATCCCTAAAGCGATTCCCGGAAACTAAAATATTTAGAGACTGATTTTCAGTACCTCGAAATACTTTTCCAAACAAAATTTTAAAATCGGGAATCTGTAAACCATACTCCCCAGAAGTCATTTCCTGAAGAACCTACCACAGTACACGCCCGTAGTGTGTCACGAATGAAAACTAGAAAGCGTCGGCTTCCAAGTCGTCTTGAATGGTTAAGGGGAGTTTCCCCACTTCACATAGGATGGTAAAATTATATTGTAGCGAAGAGAAGAGTGATACTTGCCTTGTATTTCCCCCTACAGAGTTATAAATTTAGCAAAATAAAAATGTTAATTTTGATAAATGCTTGTAAAAAACGAAAATTGAAGAGCTGTCTGAAGTATATTAAAGAACCTATTTTTTTACATTTAAGAGTCTATTCTAAGCACCTAAAATAAAACGTATAGCACCTAAATAACCTACAACATAGTGGTTTACTAGACTATACATAGAGAAGGATTTTTCATTTTATGTTTACAAAAAATACGGTCTTCCGACATTGCTGAGGGGCGGAATGTTGGGAAGTTAATTTAATTTGCGCCCCCTGACGAAATTCGGTATATAACGAGTATTAGTTTGTAGCCAAATATCATAAATTCCCAACACCCACCGTATAATGTAGAGGGGGCCACACAATGTTTGGGAGTTTTTTTTTTTTCTCGCGACAGCGTGGACCAGTTATTATAATAATAATAATAATAATTATTATTATTATTATTATTATTATTATTATTTCTTTAATTATTTTCCGTAAATTGCACATGTACAATGTAGTTGTGGTAGATGAAGAAAGGGCAAGCCTCACGTACACGGAACTGCCTGCATCCCCACTTGTACAGTATACTTAAGGTACGTGTGAATTTGTATATGACTGTGTTGTAATGTTAAGCTAGTAGTAAACTCAACGTACAACACTGTAAGCCGTAGTGTTAAGCACGGGAAATACTTACGTTGTGTGTGAATTTGTATATGATGCTGGATTTAGAATGTTAATGTAATAGTATTTCTTGTGATATTTTCTTTCCATGATATTGCTTGTTGTATCCGTGTTGTAGTAGTTGTTGGGTAATTACGTTGTAACTTTACTATCACACTACTGTAAGTGATCATTGCCACCGGGATATTTCCCAATTGCGATGCATTTGTTAATAATAATAATAATAATAATAATAATAATAATAATAATAATAATTGTTACCGTATTTTTGTGGTAGGTAGAGGTGAAAGAAGGTGCGGGGGTGAACGGGTCTCAAACTACGAAATTAAAGTTAATGTAAAATTTAACAAGGTTATATTCTCTTTTCAAAATCAGGAAATAACAAGCATGGAAGGTACAGAGTAACAAGGCAACAAAAGAGCAACAACAGTATTTACAGGCTTTGGGCTTCGAGCCCCGAACTTACAATTCTTGAGCGGTTAGCCCAAGCTTACATGTACATAAGGTTTAACAAAGGGGCAGAAAACCCCAATCACGCCCAGGAGCACTTGCTCCAAATTACACAGTAAGCCCTCCTAGAGGCACGCAGAAACAAATTTCAAAAGAGCGATCCGCTCTCAAAGTTTTAAGCCTATCAAAAGGCCACACCTAACTCGACCTTCAAGCTGTCCGCTAAGGACGTAAACACAGGGGTAAAATACCCAACCTACTGAGGCCTATTAAGCGAGAAAAGGATAATTACATGGCCTCTAAAATACCAATGTGAGAGGAGGCGAACTGCACTCCTAATACATTTTGTTTTAAAACCTAATCTGGCTCTAGGCCGCTAATGCAAGGGCTAATCCCATACTAAAGAGGTGACTTTAGAAATAAACGATTTACATTACGTTAAGGAAGAATTGGTTGTGAAAATAAGTTCACCTCAAAACAATATGAGTGGGAGCTCGAGAGGGTTAAGCACTCTCTATCCCAATATGTAGCTTAAAAGAGAATAGATACTAAGAGTCTTTACATTTTAGGGAAAAGTTACATGGTGGAAAAGCTTCGGACCCGCCCCGAGAGTTAAACTGCTGAGCTAGCAAGAAAAGAAGTTATTAAACGGCCATTACCTTGTTGTTGAACTGCTGCCCGAAGAAAGAGGCGCTTCCCGCCCCCTGCTACGTACTTTACACACTGAAAGATGGTACAGAAGTGGCGCCGAGACCCTAAAATCAGCAGTTTATATACTCTCGCGGAAAGTTCGAGGCGTTTCAGGAATGAGAACACCCTCCCACAAAATCTTTATTGGCTAGGGTTAAGCAAGATATTCAAGTTGGAGAAGATACACCTGATTGGTTATAAATTAATTAAAGAAATTCGGGATTGGCTAAATTCAAAACAAGGGGAAAGAAAGGGTTATACAGCCAACTTAAACAATAACAGAAAGAAATTTAACAAGGAACAAACTTTTGAAATAAATATTTCTCCAAAAAACAGTTCTTTCACTTCGCACTAGGGTGCACCATTGTAGTTCTTCAGTAGTGTCCTCTAGAAGAGAAAGTTCACACTTCTTACTACAAGCAAAACAAAAATACGTCGAAAACGACCCAGTTCAGAAACTTCAAAATTTCCAAGTAGTGACATCTTCTGGGTAACTTGAAAATTAATACATTAGATAAAGTTCGGAATTCCTCCAGCAGAGGATTTTCAACTGGCGCAAAGTTTGAATTAGCGGCGTGGAGGTGTACCGCCCGGTACAATAATAATAATAATAATAATAATAATAATAATAATAATAATAATAATAATAATAATAATAATAATAATAATAAACTCTACTGAATACTTGCATATGTATAGAAAATTTCAAATTTACATATTTACACTCAAATGAGATTTAAGGCTTTATGGATAGAATGATATACGCTCATCTTCATTAACAAGCCGAGTAAACACATATTCGGGAAAAACATGATCCTTGACTGACTGATCCACATTATACTTCAAATGAAAAATAAATATCACTTTATTTGAAAATGAGGTGTCCACCGCGGTGGCAGATGGTACACAAAAATGCATTATTATCAAGCAATGAATATTAAATTAGAAACAAACGACATTTTCCTGAAACACAGTATTATACAATTTACACTAACAACTTTTCTATTAAACACACAGCTTATCCGAAATCAATGTATATTATTTACAAAATTCTACTCATATCTTCTGTCCTTACAAACATAATCAACTCATATACAGTATGTGGAATTGCTTCAAGTAATACTATACTACCGCTATAAGATTTAAATTTACCTTTACCATGTCCTTACCCATATTGGTACCTAACAGTCATAACGACCTGCTGCGTCTTAACTCGAGCCCCCTTTTGCCACCGCTGTTCAGAGTTCCGGAAGGACCTTTAGACCTACCGTAGCGGTCCAAGGACCCTCGTAGCCCCCACTGTACTTCACCCCTACAGGCATTCCCCTACTTCAGCCGTCCAATCTCCATAGACCAGCGGATGGAATTAATTTATTCACACAAATTCCTTATTTACAATAACCTGCTCAGGTCGATTGCCCTCTAACATTTCATTTCTTTTCTCTGTTGCTTCACAATATTTAATATCATTTGTCCAATTATTAGTATTATCTTTGCAGCATTCACTCTGAAAGACCACACAGCAAGCTCTGATTCCCCAAAATGAGTAAAACTAGTTCCTGTTTGGACCTCGTTAGGACAGAATGCAGCTGAAGAAACAAAGATAAAACTTACACAGCAATCCGCAGGTCCGTAACGAGACTTTCGTCATAAAATATTCGTGTTTTCTTGTCAGGATCAAAATAAAATAGTAAGTGATTACGAGGAAATATTGCAATCCCCCTTAATCATGCAGGAAAGATTAAACTTTTAATCCGTATCGCTGATCTAACAAGAGGTCGGTTGGAGAAAGGTGAAAATAATTACCCGGTATTATAAAAATGTTAGTGCTGAACTGTAGAAGTATTGTAAAGAAAGGAATAGAATTAAGTAATTTTATAGATATATATACTTACCATATATTGTCATAGGAATTAAATCATGGCTGAGAAATGATATAATGGGTGCAGAAATATTCTCACGGAACTGGAGTGTGTATCGTAGAGATAGAATAGGAATGGTGGGAGGGGGAGTATTCATTCTGGTGAAAGAAGAATTTGTAAGCTACCAAAAAGTTAAAGATGACAAACATGAAATTCTACGTGTAAGGCTCATCTCTAAAGATAATAGGCAACTTGATGTCTTTGGAGTGTACAGACCGGGAAACGGTAGCGCTGACGCTGATTCATAATTATTTGATAAAATAATCAACCATGTGGGAAACGATATGGAATGCAACGTGATTGTAGCGGGTGATCTAATTTACCAAATGTCAATTAGGAAGGTAATGCGAACGACAGGAAGTATGACCAACAAATAAATAAGTTAATATGAGGTCAGTTGGTTCAGACAGCGATGGAACCAACTAGAGGGAAGAATATTATGGATGTGGTGCTAGTGAAGCCAGATGAGCTGTATAGAGAAACCGAAGTAATAGATGGTATTGGTGATCACGAAGCTGTTTTTTGGTAGTTAAAAAATCATGTGAAAAGAGGAAGATATCAAAATCAGGAGTATTAGGCAGTACCATATGGCTGATGAAACAGGCATGAGAGAGTTTAAAAAAAGTAACGATTATCGGTGGAAAACTTCAAAGAAAAATGTAAACGGACTCTGGGATGGGTTTAAAGCAATTGTTGAGGAATGTGAAAACAGGTCTGTACCTTTAAACGTGGTAAGGAATGGTAGAGACCCACTATATTATAACAGAGAAGTAAAGAGATAAGGAGGTTAAGGTTGGAAAGAAATAAGAGTTAGAAATGGCTATGAACGTAAGGAGAAATTTTAGGAACTTGCTAGGAAATTGAATCTAGCAACGAAATCATCTCAGGATAACATGATGGCAAGCATAATTGGCGGTCATAGTCAGACTCATTGGCTAAATGGTCAGCGTTGGGGCCTTTGGTTCAGAGAGTCCCGGGTTCGATTTCCGGCCGGGTCGGGGATTTTAATCGCCTGTGATTAATTATTCTGACCCGGCTAAAGGGTGTTTGTGTTTGTCCCAACACTTTCCTCTTCATATTCACAGAACACACTACCAACCACCACAGAAACGCGCAATAGTGATTACAACCCCTCCACAGAGGGTTGGTGCCATGAAGGACATCCGGCCGTGAAACAGGGACAAATCTACATGTGCGACACAATTCGCACCGGCGACCCCAAAGGTGTGGGAAAAAGCGGTAGAAAAGAAATTGACGGTCATACAAATTTTAGTGAAAAATGGAAGGATATGTATAGGTACTATAAGGCAGAAACATGTTCCTAGAACGACATTCCCAGAATCATTAATGAACAAGGGGAGTGTGTATGTGAGGATCTTCAAAAGGCAGAAATATTCAGTCAGCAGTATTAACAGATAGTTGGTTACAGATAGAGGAGGTGACTAATTCGAAAGAAGTCTTAAAATTTACCTACGATAACAATGACATTTACAGTAAGATACAAAAGTTGAAAACTAGAAAAAAGCTGGAATTGATAACGTTTCGGGGGATATACTAAATATAATGTGTTGGGATATAGTAGCATATCTGAAGTACTTATTGTTTGCATGAAGAAGCTATACCAAATGAATGGAGAGTTGCTATAGTAGCCCCTGTGTATAAAGGAAAGCGTGATAGACCTAAAGCTGAAAATTACAGGCCAGTCAGTTTGACAAGCATTGCATGTAAGCACTGGGAAAGCATTCTTTCTGACTGTATTAGACATGTTTGCGAAAGTAATAACTCGTTCGAAAGAAGGCAGTTCGGATTTAGGAAAGGTTATTCCAATGAAGCTCAACTTGTAGGATTCTAGTAACATATAGCACATATCCTGGATTCAGGAGGTCAAATGGACTGTATCGCGATTGACCTATCTAAGGCATTTGACAGAGTAGATCATGGGAGACTACTGGCAAAAATGGGTGCAATTGCACTGGACAAAATAGTGACTGAATGGGTTGCTATATTTCTCGAAAATAGAACTCTGAGAATTAAGAGTAGGCGAAGCTTTATCTGACCATGTAATAATTAAGAGGGGAATTCCTCAAGGTAGTATTATTGGACCTTTATGTTTTCTTATATAATTATATCAATGATATGATAAAAGAAGTGGAATCGGAGATAAGGCTTTTTGCAGATGATGTTACTCTGTACAGAGTAATAAATAAGTTAAAAGATTATGAGCAACTGCAAAAAAAAAATTCTAGGGGCTTTACGTCACACCGACACAGATAGGTCTTATGGCGACGATGGGATATGAAAGGCCTAGAAGTTGGAAGGAAGCGGCCGTGGCCTTACAGCCCCAGCATTTGCCTGGTGTGAAAATGGGAAACCACGGAAAACCATCTTCAGGGCTGCCGATAGTGGGATTCGAACCTACTATCTCCCGGATGCAAGCTCACAGCTACGCGCCTCTACGCACACGGCCAACTCGCCCGGTCAACTGCAAAATGACCTCGATAATGTCGTGAGATGGACAGTAGGCAATGGCATGATAATCGGGATTAAAAGTCAGATTGAGAGTTTTACAAATAGGGAAAGTCCTCTCAGTTTTAATTACTGCATTGATGGAGTGAAAGTTCCTTTTGGGAATCATTTTAAGTACCTAGGTAATAATATAAGGAAAGATCTTCAATGGGGTAATCACATAAATATGATAGAAATTAGAGGGTACAGATCTCTGCACATGGTTATGAAGGTATTTAGGGGTTGTAGTAAGGATGTAAACGACAGGGCATATAAGTCTCTGATAAGACCCCAACTAGAATATGGTTCCAGTGTATGGGACCCTCGCCAGAATTACTTGATTCGCGAACTGGAAAAAATCCAAAGGAAAGCAGCTCGATTAGTTTTGGGTGATTTCCTACAAAAGAGTGGCGTTACAAAAATGTTGCAAAGTTAGGGCCGGGAAGACTTGGGTGAAAGGAGACGAGCTGCTCGAGTAAGTGGCATGTTTCGAGCTGTCAGTTGAGAGATGGCGTGGAATGACGTCAGTAGAGAATACGTTTGAGTGGTGTCGGTAACAGTAGGAAAGATCACAATACGAAGATTAAGCTGGAATTCAAGAGGACAAATTGGGGCAAATGTTCGTTTATAGGAAGGGGAGTTGGGTATTGGAATAACTTACCACTAAATTTCCAATTTCTTTGCAATCATTTTAGAAAAGGCTAGGAAAGCAACAGACAGGGAATCTGCCACCTGGGCGACTGCCCTAAATGCAGATCAGTAATGACTGAACTGAAATATTGAAAATATGGTGTGTCCTTTTTTTTTTTTTACAAGCCATCCAGGTAACCGCACATTGTATATCACGAGTAAAACTGTCCATTTCTTCAACTGGATAACTTCATTATCCTGCTTCATTTTCAGTAACTAAGAATAACGCAGTCATTAACTTCGTGTTGTTCGTTTGTTTTATGTGTAAGAGTTAACACACTGCTGCTCTTAAAATGACTACAACACAAAAAATAAGTCCTGTTTCACAGGATGACTGGCTAACAAGGAAATGCAACGTCATGCACTTTCTCTCGCATTCTGAGTTGGTACTTGATAAGAAGTAAGTTATTCCTTGTCACCAGTCCGTTAAAAATCGTATACAGTAACAGTGGACATTCATTTCAGTTACATATATATCTTGATGCTTACCGAGCCAGGAGCAAGAAGAGAATTAGTACTTAGTATGCAGACACACGGAATCGAAGTACAGAGTTAATAGAATTAAAGGGGGACAGTAAGAGAATTTACTAATTTGTTCGCCATTTTCGTTGAATTGTGAGAAAGACAGCTACTGCACTAAAACCTCACGTATCCTTCTTTCAACAGCTGACCAATTTTTAAGATTAAGATATATCTTTCACCATCAGCTCCTTGTAAGGTTATATCGATACAAAACCGAAATGAGACCATACGCATCAAAAACAGTTTTGCCTAGGCTTCGAAATATCTTACTGATTACTTTCCCCGCGAGGCAGCAGAATTTCATTAACGCGAACAACGGATTCACTGGCCCTAAACCTAAAACCTACTACAACAAGAGATTATTCTGATCATTAAAATGATGTAATCAGCCAAACTGTCACAATTCTTGAATACACGAAATGAGCGATATAATCACTAAAACATAGAGAATTATCCATCCAAAAATACACCTGTAAATCTATTCCGTGAAATTACAAGAGTATTTAGAAATACGAACCTTCTTAATCCTTCGTTACTGACATGAGGTTTAGTTTCTAACTTTGTAACTTTGGTCTCTCAAACAGACTTTATTGCTTGCGCAATTGTTGCAGGAAGCACACGAACGTACAACACCCGCACTTTGGTGGAAACTAAACCACCCCCTCCGCCGGTCCGAGGACCCGCACTTCACTGATTCGGGTTAAAGAGCAGCTGACTGGCACGGCCAACTCAGAATATACAAAACAATGTGTAAAAGAGCACTACCCCACACCTCAGTCAAATATCTAGGGCAAAAATAACTGGAAAAAATTGCAGCACCTTGACGTTCCCGAAAACCGTGAAAGTAGTCAGTGGATGTTTTTATCATCATCATCATCATCATATGGTCTAACCCACAGTGTTCAGGCATTTGGTTTTACGCAATTTAGACTGCCTGCATGTTAATATCGACGTTCTGTTCTATTCAAATCTACCAAATGAATGAGAAACCAGAACTTTGCTGGACAATCTATGGCCGAATTTCAATCAGTTTTGCGAGATAAACACCAAACGTGTCAGTTACACAATGACATCGTACGCCATGGAGTGCTGGATGGGTTTCTTTCCGCCTTTAAACTGACTGTCTCTGCCGGATTTGAACGCAAGTGTTTGGGTTACGGAAGCCAAGACACTATCACTGATCCACAAAGTGACTGGTGTGGTTCTATCTGATCAAATGCTGCTCGTGTGGGACGCGCTGTTTGGAAGATGCTAAAAATGCTAATGAACTAATACAAAGAAAGGCTTACAAGATGGAGGTAAGGTTTTGTACGTAGTACATAGACAAGGATAGACGTAAATAATAAAAATAATTTCGTATGGCTATTTCTAGCCGAGTGCATTCCTTGTAATGCAGACCCTCCGATAAGGGTGGGCGGCAATCCGCCATGTGTAGGTAACTGCGTGTTATTGTTGTGGGGGATGGCGTTGTGTGTGGTGTGTGAGTTTGCAGGGATGTTGAGGACAGCACAAACACCCAGATCGCGGGCCAACGGAATTAACCAATGAAGGTTAAAATCCCCGACCCGGCCGGGAATCGAACCCGGGAGCCTCTGAACCGACGGCCAGTACGTTGACCATTCAGCCAACGAGTCTGACAGGATAGACGTAAGATCCACTTATCTAAGCAAAATCATCCTAACAGAACACAGGATCAGAAGAGAGCGAAAAGTAAAGGCTTTCAATGTTCGTAATCTCTACGCTACACTATGCTAGTCGGAACTAGACCTATCAACTCAACCTTAGGCATCCCTAAAAATCTAATCTATTCTCCCACAAAATTATGTACGTAGATTATATATAAATAATCATAACAGAAAAACGAGTGTTATCTGAACATTAGTTTCTTAGTACGAGCTATGCCAAACCACAAACATTTTCCCCCTCCAAATTCTAGCTCTACCTCCAAAGTGTTTCCTCCTGTTGCTATGGTTCACCAATTTTACTCTACATCTTGTTTTAATCAGATACTACTAATGCTACTGTTCTGTTTAGGATCCAGGAAAAATTTCTTTTTGTCGTTAGTTATCTACGTTCAACTGTAAGTGTATGTGTTCTTTAGAGGCACTTGTAGATGTTTAGGGTAGCGACAAGGTGTGTTCTATGAGTAGAGTATGTCTCATGTCTTTTAGAGGTTATTCTTACTCACGGGATTCGTATTTAGTTCATATACTACCTTCAACGAGAGATTAATGTTAATCACACTGTTAAATGAATAAACAATTGTTAATTGACTCATGGAACTCGGGCTTCGTTACTGTGTATTGATTACTGAAATATTTTCTAACAAGGAAAGACTATAGCGAGGTCTGAATTCCCAAGCTACGTCTTTTTACGGTTTCTATTCTATGCTGAAGACATCGTACTTTAAAGTTCAATGACCCCTTTGAAAGTCCAGTATACCATCAGTTCATGTTACTATGCCATCATCTGGATTTAATTTACTCCGCAAAAATGACATCATTTCAAGAAACGGGATTTATTTAAGAAAGCTATTGCGTAGAGAATTCCTTTCTAACTTGCATCCTTGGAACATACCACAATCACGAATGTGTCCGCTGAGCAGCTAAATTCGAATGTAGGGAAATAAGCGAAGTTCGCTTTGTTATTTTCCCCGGAACTCTCGAGTAACTTCATTCATATATATATAACTGATACCTGCGTTCAATATTTTGGGTTCCAATCCATAAGCTGTCGGTCGACTTTAAGCAAAAGTGTGTTTAAAAGCATTTGTCAGGGGAAAATTCTGGTGACTCGTAAAACCATCAGCCGTTAGAAGCATTTTCAAGTTGGGTCACACATGTGATATTCACTAATTTACAAGCTAATAAGCTAAAATAATATATTATGTTATTAGTTGTATGAATATGCGGTCCCTGCGATAGTGCGGAAATAACGTAAGGAAAGAGATTAATTCTACGTCCCACTGACCACTTTTCAGTTTTCGGAAATACGGTACCCGAATTTAGTCCCATATGAGCTCTTTTACGTGCTGGAAAATTTAGCTATCCGACGCTAATATACTACATTTGAGTACTTCCAAATACCATCGCACGGAGTCGAGATAGAACCTGCGAACTTATTGCTCAGAAAACCAGCACTATATCGTCAAAGGCGCTCAGCCCGACGATATACAACACGTATCAAATGTAGCATGATTCGATCTCACACTCTTGAGTATAGGAGGCTTACGCCTAAGCCGCTGCGTCACACAAGCTGTCACTGCTCGCACTTATCACTATACCAATGGTAAAAAAAGGATTTCAGTTCTACAGGACCTCATAAAGAAGTGTGCACGTGTAAGGACGTCCGTGTAGCGGAAGAATCACTATATTCAACCCATAATCACGTAATGACCTAAGCGGAATGGTATTCTAAGACTCCTTTCGCCGAAAGCATTCTCAGGACCAACGTGTGCTACTCAAAATCAATGCACTGTATTTACTACGTTAAGTTTATCTCTGCAGCTCCCTCAGTGGATCAGAGTTAGAGTTTTGTGTTCAAACCCGGTAGACGTAAAGGATGAAAAAAAAAGTCCATTCGCCATTCCATGTCGTATGGTCTTGGCATGTACGAATGAGTAAAGATCTCTGGTGACATATTCGGTGTTTACAGGACAAAATTAACTGAAACTGAAAGAACGCCCAACAGAGTTCCGGTTTATCAGCCATATGTTGAGTAAACCGAACGAACAGCTCAGATAGCGCCAAATTAAAATGCTGCATAAGGTAGCTGAGGCCATACGATTATTATTATTATTATTATTATTATTATTATTATTATTATTATTATTATTATTATTATTATTATGTCCGACTCGTTGGCTGAATGGTCAGCGTACTGGCCTTCGGTTCAGAGGGGTCCGAGGTTTGATTCCCGGCCGAGTCGGGGATTTTAACCTTCATTGGTTAATTCCAATGGCCCGGGGGCTGGGTGTTTGTGCTGTCCCCAACATCCCTGCAACTCATACACCACACATAACACTATCCTCCACCACAATAACACGCGGTTACCTACACATGGCAGATGCCGCCCACCCTCGTCGGAGGGTCTGCCTTACAAGGGCTGCACTCGGCTAGAAATAGCCATACGAAATTAATAATAATAATAATAATAATAATAATAATAATAATAATAATAATTATGATTATTATTATTTCGTCACTGTCTGTAAAGATTAGGATATAATATCCATGGCTTAGCCGAGTACAGGCCCTGTTGCAGGTAAGAGAAAACAACTAATCTCCTCCCTTGTTTAAACTTGGTCGTTCTTTTTAATGCGTCTAGGGAAACCGGGATGCAATAATAATTTAGGCAACCAAACATGATCGTTGTCCGGACGATTTATTTTCCGTGTGTACAAAAGTAACTTCTCCGCTCGCTCAGGTTTCTAGTTTCTAGCAATCTGTTTATTGCTCCAAGACTGTACAAGAGTACAGTATAATTCTATGCACCCTGCTTTTCGAGATGTAAACTTTACCTACGCAGGAAGTTACATAGATTGCTGTCAACACAGTCTAGACTACAGGTTTATACGGGAGAAAATAAAAAAGCTTATTAGTAAAGGAAGCTAACACGGTAGCTGGAAACAAACCATGTACTGGAGCTCCTCATCGTCGCATTCCAGGAAGTGGTGCAACATTCTTGGTGACACAGTGACCGCGTTCATTATTCATGCCCCAATTTAGGTTCAGGCCAAAGAAGAACATCATTTGGCAGCGATAGGTTCACGACATCAAATAAGATTTACTGCAGTACAAGCTAAAGAAATGCTGACGGTAGATCAACCAGAGTAAAGGAAACGGTCACTAATAATAAATGGGTTGCGAAAAGAGAACAGCGTTGATTCAAGTTATTTAAGTGTGTTTGAAATCAAAAAGGAGCTGTTAATTTTTCAATACATTACCTAGGAATTTTCAGGAAATACTGCGGTACTAAAATTAAATTAATATAGGCCTATGCGTATCTCCAGATAGAGAATGAAGATAATTTCACAACTTAGACCTAACCTAAGTATCTATTTCCACATTTCTATTTGTCTCTTCTGAATCTTCAGCACAGACTTCAACCTGTGCGGCAGTGAAGCAACAGTTACTACCGTCGTTTTCACCAGTACAACAGAAAATTTGAAGACGAAGAAGCTGGACAAGCCACTTCTACACTTGGTTACCACAGATTTCCAGCCTCTTTATTATACGGAAGAATAAGAGTTTGTAGCGTTTTATACTGGATTTACCAAGCAAGTTGGCTATGTGGTCCAGGTCACGTAGCCAGTAGCTTGCACCGGGAAGACGGTGGATCCCAACTCCACTGTCGGCAGCCCGGAACATGGTTTTCTATGGTTTCCCGTGTTCACTCCAGGCTGCTCCTTAATTACGGCTAAGGTCACTACTCCCTTTCTAGTCCTGTCCTATCCCACCGTCAACCATAAGACCAGTCTGTGTAGGTGGGACGTAAAAGAAAGAAATAGAAAAAATACTGGATCACACGCTGTTGAAGTTTTGTCTGATAGGAGGACTACTGTATTTCCTTCTCCCTCATTCCGGCAGCAAATGAACAGTGTGCGACATTCAGTCATTACTCATTAGTCAGTATCCTTTATAACGTCGGGCTCTGGTATCTATTTAACTACAGATCCTTGGACAGCTAGGAATACAGAGGGATGTCTAGCTGTCACTGCAAATGAAGGTTTCGAAGTATTTAGGATTTTAGGCGGAAACACTATCGTCACGTTCCGTGAGTTCACGCGTATCGTGCCGCAATCTAACCTGTCCAGAATAATGCGCTATGCCTTTTCCACACTGCACGAACACTAATCACACTGCAGTTCATGTCATGACTGTTCACGTCGGTTGACGTCATTGTGACGTAGAATTAGGCGACCGCTCCTCACGCGGAGCACAATTTTCTGCTCTAGCACACACATGGCGACGTGAAGTGTGAATAAATGCAGCTTTTTAGCAATATGGAGGTTCAATGAATTGGTGTGGTTGTATGAGAATCTGTGATATAGACTCAATTACAGTAACTATAGAAACCAGTAAATGCGGCACGAAACATGGGACGAAATAGGAAAGGAATTATAAAGTTCACAGGCGACCACTAAAATTAAATAATGCAACAATTTCATTTACTTATTTATTTATTCATGCATTTATTTATTTAGAATTTGCTTTACGTTGCATGAACAAAGGTAGGTCTTATGGCGACGATGGGATAGGAAAGACCTAGGAGTGGGAAGGAAGCGGCCGTGGCCTTAATTAAGGTACAGCAGCCGGTGTAAAAATGGGAAATCACGGAAAAACATCTTCAGAGCTGCCGACAGTGGGGTCCGAACCTACAATCTCCCGGATGTAAGCTCACAGCTGCGCGCCCCTAACCGCACGTCCAACTTGCCCGGTAAGAAATAATTTGATTAGGCAGTCGGTAGAAACATTTATGATAATTCTGGTAATAATAACAATAATAATAATAATAATAATAATAATAATAATAATAATAATAATAATAATAATAACAACAATTGTACCGGGAGGTACACCTCAACTCCGCTCATTCAAAATAAGCGCCTTAATGAACTCCTCTATCGACCAAAAGGTGAAACCGATACTACATGAAGTTGAACGTTAATCAGAAAATGTCACTACTGAAGTATTGAGTAACTGTGTTGTTGTGAAGTTTCCTAAACTGGCTGGATTTATTTGCTTTGTGTTTGTTTACTTCAAGAAGTTTAAACTTTCCTCCATAGATGTCATTTCAAAACTCTGATCATGCACTCTGGTGCAAGATGGAAGAAATAACTTAAAGAAGTTTCGTATTTCTAGATTTTCATAACTGAATCTATGTTGATTGATTTTTCGCTTGGCAACACTTCTTTTTCCTTCCGCCAGCTTTGAATCTGGCCAATCATGAATTTTTGTAATTAATTTTCAACCAATCCCGCATTTCTTGTTCACTTTGAATTAGCCAATAAAAATTGAGAGGGTGTGTCCGGATTAGTCCTGAATCCTCTCGAACCTTCCCTGAGGGTATATAAGTTGCGGTTTTTCAAGTTTCTTTGTCTATTGATCGTCGTCTTTCTGGGTGTGTGTGTTAAGGCAGGAGGCGGGGCGCCTCTTTCTTCGGCAGGCAGAACATCTACCAGGTAATGGCCACGTAAATTCTCTCTTTCTTGCTTTCCGCATACTTATCCGAGGGGAAGGTCAGAATTTCTAACTATGTAACCGTTTTAATGTAAACTTCTTCCTTTTCATGTAAAATTTCATAAAATCTTTAACTGTAAATCGGGAATAGAGAGTGATTTACCCTCTCGAGCTCCCCTTCATCTTGGTTTGAGGTGACTGCGATTTCGTAACCGTTTTCTTTCCTGCAATATATTAAAGTTATTTCCATGCGAGCCACCTCAGTAGCTTGGGACTAGCCCACGGCCTTGACTAGCCCCAGTTTCAGTTTCAGTTTCAGTGGCCGAGAGTCCTGTAGGTTTTTAATATTTCATTATCTGGGAGCGCAGTGTACGCCTCCATTCCGTTTGTGTTCGGGCCATTTATGTAACCTGTTCTTTTTTCGCAAAGGCCCAGTAGGTTGGGTACTAGATACCCCTGTGTAAAAATGTTTCCATTGGTAAATCGTGCCTTGTGAGGCCAGAGAGTGTAAGATTTTGATGTAATGTTGCCTTGAGTGAGCTGTAAGAAATCGAGAGCATGTTAGCTCTTTTCAAAGTTTTGTTATAGTGGGAGGTGCCTCTGGAAGGCTAAAAATTGTAAGTTTTGGGGCAAGTGCTCTTAAATTGGGATACTTTCGTCCTTGTCGAAACACTAAGAGTTCGCAAGTTTTGTAAACTGGATCCGGTATATCTGAAAATGTAAACTAAGGGCTTGAAGCCCCAAATCTGTAGAATTTCACTAATCATCGATTAACCTAGTCTGGTTTCAAGATTGGCATTGTACCTAATGTTTCACTGTTATGATCATTCAGTGAAAAAATTGTTAAGTTTGAAATTCTAAAAGAAATATAACCTTTTAAAGTTTTAATTCATTTCTTGATATTGTAGTTAGACCCATTCAACCCAGCACCTTCTTTCACCTCTTTCTGCTCTACGGATAACACGGTAATAATAATAATAATAATAATAATAATAATAATAATAATAATAATAATAATAATAATAATAATAATAATAATAATAATAGACACTTATATCGAGCATACAGCTAACTTCTGTTCGGTGCAGATAGCTCCACGGAAGCTTCGGCTGCGGATCAGTGGTAGAGTGACGGCCTCCGGACCCCAAGGTAGCGGGTCAAACCCGGCAGAGGTAGTTGGATTTTTGAAGGGCGGAAAAAAGTCCATTCGACCTTCTCTGGGGACAAATTTGGTATTCACCCGACAAAATTCATTAAAACTCAGCCATGGACGCCCAAGAGAGATACGGTTTAATCTGACATCTAGTAAAACCGAACGTCGAAATTGACGAACAAGCAGCCAGACGGCGTCAAATTAAAATGCTCGCATACGGTAGCTGAGACATTATTATTATTATTATTATTATTATTATTATTATTATTATTATTATTATTATTATTATTATCATTATTATTATCTTCTCAAAATTGTGTACTTAGGCCAATAATTTTATCCGTGATGAGATTATGCGCGTGACTGAATTCTTCTTTGTTCAACCTGAAGTACATCTGAAATCTTTCTGGATGTCCATTTAGTTTACTAAATCATGATATTCTCACTTTTCTTCCCTCCGTAAATTCGTTTCATATACCCACTTTCTTTTTTTTTAGCGGGAGACGGTATTCATGGCAACAGACACAGTACAGGCAGTTTAACGCTCATCAGAATCCGATGAAGTAGATGTACTATAGTAACTTGTCATCAGACGAAGGGTGAGCGTGAGGAGAATTACAGCTGTGTTTGCTGTCTTCACGCCACATGCAGTGACACGAGGCCTCGCAGTGATAACATCAACCTTTCCTCCACGCTGATTCAAGCTCAGCGAACGAGTGTGTTCCCGCCTTATAGTTCTGAGAATGTAAATGGGCCACTGCAAAAAATTCTTGGAAAAGTTAACAAATTTATGAGTTGGTGAAAGGGACAGTGGGATTGAAGAAACCGAGATGGAGATATAGTACTGCTATTTATGTACTTAATAAGGTGTGGTTATGGGCCGCAAGAAGCAGGTGGTATGGAGACCGTTTCTTCCAAGATCTGACTGCAACTTGTATTACGGTACGTTACTTTTATATCCCAGTAAAATTACAGTGCAATAGATACACAGGAAAACGATACTGGAAAGTAACAATTTGTCCCATCCCTAGTGTTTGGGTTTCATAAGCGTTTACTTCTGTAGCAGCCGGTACCAGAAGTCATCTCAATATCCCAACTGCTATCGATCGGTGCCAAATATATGACCGTCACTACGACAGGGATGGGGAGCGTGCAGTATGACATCTGTAAATGAACCCCGTCTTTAAAGCCGAACGCACTAAGATATGCCTAATGAAGCACTCGGAAGCCAAAATACGATGGCTCCACCCCGTTACAGTGAGTTTCATTGCCTATCCTGAGCGGCTGTCTCACCTCCTACATTTTAGCAAAATTCTAATGTAGCACACAGTCCAGGCCTCCAATGCAGCAATTAAAAACTCAACTGAATAAACTATTACAAATATAAAAATAGCAAAGATCATCGTTTCAAATTACACGAAAGTACACAGAGTTGAGTGACCAAAGATTCCCATTGCTTCTTCTAAAAACAAACCACGACGACAACCACTACTCTGATGTATCACAGTTCCTCAATGTATTCAGAATCCCCGTTTACTTCCCGCAAAAGGAAATTTGAAACTTTCCATGAACTTAATCGATCACCCTATCTGTGACTAAGGAGAAAATGTTCAAGGGAATGGCGGTGAAATAATAATAATAATAATAATAATAATAATAATAATAATAATAAATAATAAAGCAGCGTTTAACGTCCACTGAACACTATCGATCTGAATGAAGGTCCGAGTCGGAATTTTGTCGTGCAGTGTGCTCTTTTTTTAACACACCAAGTCTGAAACGGGTCGGCTACCTAGTTATACTTCCTCTTAAAAAAATAATCACCACCACTCTCAAACTTAACACATCGACTCTTTGCCAGGATGCAATCCAACGACTTCGAGTACAGCAGGCAAGTGTAGACAGGAAACTAATGGATACAACACAACTAACTCTTACTACTATTTGTTTAACGTCCCGTCAGTTGCTATTAAACTTACGAAGCGCCACGGTCTAACATTTTTTCCGCAGGTGTTCCACGTGCCGGGAGCCAACGATACAAAGTAGACCATTGAAAGTCCCTCAAATGCCACTGATATAAGTCGCGATCGAAACCACTATCTTGGGAACAAAAGGGCCAACGACTACACCAATGAGATTCGCAGGCAAAAAAAGTAAGTGTGTCTGGCAGCTCTTAAATTAAAAATAATTTACCACTCCAAGGATTTCGTGAAGTGGAAATGACTTCGGTGAGAAATGTAATGAATCCCGTCTGTGCAGTGTTTCCCCCATTTTTGAATGAGGGCTTTCCTAGATATCCAACTATTAAACAAACAAAAAAAACCATGGCGCTACAGCCCCGAAGAATCCATGATCTAGCAAGCGACCGCTGCTCAGCCCGAAGCCCTGCAGATTATGAGGTGTCGTGTGGTCAGCATGACGAATCCTCTCGGCCGTTATTCTTGGTTTTCTAGACCGGGGCCGCCATCTCACCGTCAGATGGATCCTCAATTGTAATCACGTAGGTTGAGTTGACCTCGAACCAGCCCTCACATACACGTAGAAATCCCTGACCTGGCCGGGAATCGAACCCGGGGCCTCCAGGTAGATATCCAACTATTGCTCGTACGTAATCACATCTCAATAACAATATAGTTTCTTTATTAAAATTTATGTTTACGTCACGCCGACAGAGACAGGTTTTATAGCGACGATGGGACAAGACAGGACTAGGAATGGGAAGGGGAAGGAAGGGACCATGGCCATGGTTAAGTTACAGTTCCAGTATTTTCCTGGTGTGGAAATCGGAATACCACCATCAGTGCTGCAGACGGTGGGGTTCGAACCCACTACCTCCCAAATGCAAATTCACAGCTGTGCGATCCTAACCGCACGGCCAACTCGTTCGGTAATCAGTTTCTACTGATCAACACAACCTTACTGAGAAATGTAATCAACTGTCACTTTGAAACATATTGCGTGTGTTCAAGTGGGTAATTTCATACTGAATGCTCAAAAGCATACATAGCTCCAAAACGTTTCTCTCATCGGTCGGCCGACGAGTGCGGGGTCTGGCTGCCTGCCGTTTACCCATCAGCATCACTCCCCGATTCGCGGCATAGCAACAAGAACGGACAGCACTTATCTCACTTTGTCCGTGCAGTGCATGACATAATTAAAATTATGAAAATAATACGTACCTCATGTCATGAGGTGTTGGAAATGGTCTCCTAATACATCCACACATTTTTGGCATTGCATTAGGAAACTTCGATTGATGTGCATTTGTTCGTCTTCCAAAAGTGAGGCTATTTCTCTCCTGATATGTTTCGTAGCTCGCCATGCTGAGTTCCACGAAAACCCGGTTTCTTGTCCAAGTCGTCGTAGGGATGTTGTTCTAATTTTTCTGCGATTTCGTTTACTTTAACCACATTACCCACACGGTCTTTTACCCTTCGCATTTTATCGAGTAAAGAGCCCGTTACTCTTCAATTTGTTGAAGAGTTGCCGCACGGTATCTCTATGTGAGGGCGTACACCTGGGAACAGAGTTATAAATCTTCTAACGACTGCCCCCCCAAGACTGTTTTCACAAAACTAACGTGCAGTACATAAATACCCTTCGCTGTTCTGTGCACACATGTGGACGCATTATGAGAATTATGCCCCGAACTAACACTTCATAAATCGAGAACAGTTGGAGCGACAGATCGACACTTGTTAAACATTCTGAGCACGGAGACAACTCAGAAAGCGAGGGAATTACTGTGCTTGTTACTATAATGCGGTGGTGGGTGTTAGTCAACAGCAGGTAGGCCTCGCGTGCACGCAGGCCAACCGATGAGAGAAGCTGACTGTACTACTACTACTACTACTACAGGCCGTACAGGAGGGTAATTTATGAAAACAGCTGGCGCCAAGTAGTAGGAGTAGACCGGTAGACGTAGGAGAGACGCACTTGAGCGACGGCAGTCAACCTTGACGGTTCGTAACCACAGAGTTAGTAAATAATACACTAGAGGTAGCATTGGCGCTGCAATCGCGTGCGAAGTTGAACGAGCGCGCTGTTTGGCAAAAGGTGGATTGTTTGGCACTGTCAATACTGGAGCTTCCCGCTAAATTCAAGTATATACTTCTCTGAAGGAAAATGCTAGTCTCCTGTGCAGCTTATGGCTGCATAGAGAGGTTCATAAAGGGCAGTGGCGTATCATTTCACGGGTACGTTTCCTTGAAATTCATTTCCGTGCGTATAAAAGATAGTGGGTTTGAACCCCACTGTCGGGAGCCCTGAAGATGGTTTCCAATTTTTACACGAGGAAAATGCTGGGGCTGGAACCTAATTAAGGCCACAGTCGTTTCCTTCCCACTCCTAGCCCTTTCCTGTCCCATATTCACCGTAAGATATATGTGTGTCGGTGCGACATAAAGCAACTTGGTACAAATAAGAAAAGATGTGCATGGAAGCTTGGAATTATGCTTCGTTTTTCACTTTCTGTGTGTATTTATAGCATTAAACGCTATTGAATATATTTTCTCTATATACCGGTACATTTTGTTGCTTTTAAGGCAAATGCCTACTTCGTTCCTTACGAAATAACATTATTTTTTAAAAATATGTTGACGTTTCATGATAAATACCTTACATTAACAGAGTTTTATAGTGCCCTAAAATGCCTATTTGGACCTTTAGAGCCTATTTTACTATTTTAGTGCCTAAAAATGCCTATTTTCTACATTTAAAATAAAATTCAACTTCTATAATTTTTACAATCACACAATGGACATCCTGGAACGAGCAGAACAGGAGAGGGTGGGTTTTTCACAGAAATGTGCTCTTCCCAGACAACTGTCACCAAAGGAATGCTGAGTGAAGGGTGGAGGTGGAGGATTAGCTCAGAAGAACAACGAGCAGGTAGTAAAGGACGTACTGTGTCGAGTGACGGGATTAGAGGGGGGGGGGGGGGGGGGAGATTATCTAGGAAGAACAAGGAGCAGGTAGTAAGAAGGGACATTCTGTGTCAAGTCTCCAGTGAAAAAACATTTGTTTAAGTGAATATAGTTCATCATGCCTAAAACAAAATCATCTAAGAGTGCACTTATACAACAATGGCTTGTACAATTTCCAGGGATGACTTTTGATGGCAAGATTATTTTCTGCCAGTACTGCAATAAACAGGTATGTGCATATATCGTAAATTTCATATTAATCTAAAACTAAGGTTTTGATATTGGCTCCTCTAATTAATTATAGAGACCTAGTCCAGACGACCTGGGTTCGATTTCTAGTACCGGCAGTAATTTAGAAATCTATGAGGTCTGGAACGGTGTTGACCCAGCATCGTGAGGACAATTGAGAAGCTACAGTGGGCAGGGGTCACGGAGGCAAGGCAATACGGCTGAGGGATGTATCGTGCTGACCACACTCCACCCATTATCTGCAGGCCATGAGCTGGGCAGCAACCGTTATTGAAAGCCAAGGCCCTTCGGGGACTGTACTGTAGTGTTCTTGTTCTTAATTAACTTTAGAGTAATAATGGCTTAATTTAAATAGTACAAAATTACACATTTTATTCAATAGCTCACCTTTTCTATTCCTCATCTTAGTCTCTAATTGACATCACTTTATTGTGTTTTAGATTTCACATGAGAAAAAATGCCACCTTCAGCAGCATGCAGATACTGCCAGTCACAAAGCGAAAGCAGCCATGAAAAGTAACATTAGACAGACTCTGCTCACACAAACTATATCTCCTACAACCCATAATGGTTTCTATGCTGATATGTGTAGAGCCCTAGTTGCAGCAAATATCCCCTGGAATGCTGTGCATAATCCGGTTTTCAGAGATTTTTTAGAGAAATACACCAAGCAGCACATCCCATCAGCATCTACATTAAAGAAGAACTACTTAGATATTTGTTACAATGAGGTCATTTTGTCAATCAGGGAGGATATTGGGGAGTCTTGCATATGGTTGTGTGTGGACGAAACCACCGACTCTGTGGGCAGGTACATTGCTAACCTTATAGTAGGAAAACTGGAACCCAATCAGGCATCTACCGCTCACCTTCTTTGCTCTAAACAGCTTGAGAAAGTCAATAGCCAAAGCATTGCATACTTCATCAACAAGGGGTTGCAATTGTTGTATCCTGGGAGTGTTGATGATTCTAAAGTCCTTCTCCTTGTCTCCGATGCTGCTTCCTACATGATTGCCACTGCACCTCTCCTCAAAACTTTCTATCCTTCTTTAATTCATGTTACTTGCATGGCCCATGCCTTGCATAGACTCGCAGAAACAGTTAGGGCCGAGTTTCCTGCAGTAAATACTCTCATTTCAACAATGAAGGAAGTGTTCTGTAAGGCTCCATCAAGAATAGCCATCTTTCGAGAGAAACTCCCCTCTATTCCCCTTCCACCACAGCCAATCATCACCCGTTGGGGTTCCTGGATGGAAGCTGCCCTGTATTATGCAGAACATCTTGAGGAAATCAAGACTGTGATAGACAATTTGCCTTTAACGGACAACTCTGCATGTGTGTCGTCTGTCAAAGAGCTGTTAAATGATTGTTCCAGTGTTCAGAGAGACATTGCGTATATTCAGGCAAATTTTTCATTTCTTCCAGTCACCATTACAAAAATGGAGGAAAAAGGAAACAGTCTCAAACAGCAATTTTCTGTAATTGAGGAAGCTGAGAATAACATACAAAGTGCTAGGGGCAAGGTAGGGGACAAAATAAGAGACAAGTGGTCTAGTGTACTGCAGAACAACTCAGGTTATTCAGTGCTGAAAAGGGTACATCAGGTAATGGATGGGGAAAGGTAGACTTACCAAGTGAAATTGAATTGAAAAATGTAGATAAATTTTCCTATGCCCCTCTAACATCTGTGAGTGTGGAGCGCACTTTTTCTGCTTTCAAAATGATTTTAACAGACAAAAGACACAGCCTGACTGTGGAAAATTTGGAGAAGATTATTGTTATGTACTGTAAAGCAAACTACGAATGAAAGTACTGTAGGAATGTTCCTCACAAATAATAAACACATACTCCATTCGCGTTTATGCCGTTATTGGATGCCTACAGTGCTGTAATTGTGTACAGTGATTTTAGTATTAAGGTTTTAGATCAGTACTGATAATGGTATATCATATAATCCATAACTTTTTTTGTCACATTACTTTTTATATTGTTTTTGATAAATGTCTTTTTTTATTATGTCTTAATTTTGCAGTTATTTCGGTTAAGAACAGGGATACCACGCTTGTTAAAGTAAAAAAGTATCACGTTACAGTTTAAGTGTATATTGTAATATTTTAAACTCTATTTCCTGCCTATCCACACATTTTTAAAACATATTTTAAGTGCCTGTTTTCTCTTTTAAAAGCCTATTTACTTGTTTTAAAAGCCTATTTTAGGCGCCTAAAACTAAATTTTTTAGAGCCTAAAATCCCAGGTCTAGTGATTACATCAATATCTTCCCTTTCTTTCAGAGCACTCTTCATTTTTGCCACATTCCTTACACTGTCTGTAACGAAGCTTCTCACATTGCACTTTATTTCGCTCTCACAAGTTTTCACTGAATTTATTGCAAGTTCAATTAAGTAGTTGTGTGTGTGGGCATGCCTAGATATATCAACTGTGTTGAACACAAGTATGTTCCCGTTTTCACCGGTCACTGTAAGACACACAATGGGCTCATTATGCACATCTGGCCATCCATCTGAGCTCATACAAACGGTATTCTCAAATAAATCCTAGAAACGCTATCTCTCACACTTCCATAAATGTATTCAAGCATATAGTATAACACGTTCAATATAAAGACTCTTCTATTAGAAAATGACTACCGAGCTCGATGGCTGCAGTCGCTAAAGTACGGCCAGTATCAAGTATTCGAGAGATGGTGGATTCGAACCCCACTGTCGGCAGACCTCAAGATGGTTTTCCATGGTTTCCCATTCTCACACCAGCCAAATGCTGGTTCTGTAACTTAATTAAGGCCACGGCTGCATTCTTCCCACTCCTAGCCATTTCCTGTTCCCATCGTCTCCATAAGATCTATCTGTGCGACGTAAAGGAACTTGTAAAATAGAAAAGTACGAATTAACTCCATCTCAAATGAACTAGGAGAAAAAAAGCCTGGGAAATGAGTTGGAACAGCCTACCTATTCTTGAAGTATTACAAAACGTACTTCATATGTGTAAGTTAATGTTATTTCTCATAAACGTTACATGTACGTCATCTAATGCAGTTTAGCTTCACTTTTCACTTCAAAAAACAGTTAAGTTTCAGTTCTTAATACTTGTGCATTAAAGTCAACCGCGGGAACAACCATGGCTATATTCATTTAGCTAACATCTGACATACGTGAAAGAAAAGCTCTGTTTATTTGCGGGTGACTGTTCTTGCCGTGCCATGACTTCGCTTATTTTATGGGTTTCTTTCTTGTTAATATTCAGTAATTTAGCATTATTAATTAAGTTTTAGTCAGTCTTGGTTTTGGTGTTCAGGATGTAGTTTACTGTAAGTGAAAGCTTTCATATACATTTACTTTAAATTTCAAGTTATCAACCTGTGAAAAACTGATATTTACTACACTCGCCACTTTGGGAGGGGGGAGAGGTAGGCCTACTACACAACCTTAACCTTCATTCACAGTTCGCTCAATCTCATTACGATAAAAAGCATTTCCGCACGAGCTAGACGATAACATGCAAATAATTACGCCTACAACTATTGTCATTGCTTTATATCCTGAGCTGTGGTCACTGGTTATACTGCACAACCTCAATTTTCATTCACTATTCGTCCAATATTCGAGTCCTTCGGGGAAGAGGAAACATTTGATAACTACTCATACCTAAGAAGATCTTTTGTCCCTACTTTGCACCATATGCTATGAAGATGCGTGTATTTGGAAATGGCGGAATTGTAAAGTGTTGAATGTGAAGAAAGGAACATTTAGGACGACACAAATACCCAGTCCCCAGGCCAGAGATATTAATCATTTACAACTAAAAAACTCCTGACCCGGTCGAGAATCGAACCCGGGTCCGCCGGGTGACAGGCGGACGCGCTGCCCATTACACCGCGGAGCCGGACTTCAGGTATCGTAAAACATCATTTTTCTATGATTCCAAACATGCGGGATGGGTACCGAAGCGCCACCCAATACACCACAAGCAAGCAAACTCATTTTAAGGAGTTGATTTGATATTAATTTTGAACAATTGACAGCAGGTAACAGGATGAGAATAAGTAACCCAACTGACTTAAATATTTATTTAAATCACTGATTTAAATTATCGCACCCTGCTGCAAACCACTCTCCACACATATCAACAAAACATTCGTCAGTATATATCGAAACGTCGATCTCAACGCGACCTCTGCAGTGCTACTCAACGGTGACGAATTCTCCTTGGAAATGAATATGGCATCTTTTCCATTTTCTTCATCACTGAAGCAATGGCTGCTTGAGATTAAAGTTTATTGTAGATTTCTAATAAAGGTTTGTAGGTCGATTCTTCACGTCTATGCCGGAATGCTTTTCGTGTCAAGTAGGCACATCCCACAAGGAACAGAATCTCGTATAGCATTCTAACACATTCCTCGCGATCACACTGTTTATCATCAATACTTCGACGTTTCGAATTTCATAATCACAAGCACCACAGTACAAACGACCGAAGAACTGAAGAAGGAAAGACTAAAAACAGGTATGAGCCGCTCGTTGACAATGGTTGAGGGCAAACACTGCTCCGAATCCACTAACTTTGCAAGTAGCGGTAGTCAGGACGTCCCCTTTGTTAGCACGTTGAATGCACACTGACTTAGCAAATGTCATGGGATAGTCACCTAATAGCGTGTGGGACCCCCTCTGGCCCTGCGAACTGCAGTGAGACGCCGTGAAGTGAGTCGACAAGTCCCTGGTAGTCCTCTGGACGCAGCTGACACCAAATCGTTTGCAGAGAGGCCGCCAATGCTGGTTTGTTCGTGGGTGCAGGATCCATGCCACGGAGCTTACGTTCCAGGACATCCCAGATATGCCCGATAGGGTTCATATCGGGGCTCCTGGGTGGCCATGGCAGTCGTTAGACCTCCGCTGCATGTTCCTCGAACCATTCCCGGGCGACGTGGGAGCGATGTGACGGCGCGTTATCATCTTGAAACACCGCAGAACTGTCTGGGCGCTGGAAGGCCAAAAATGGGTGGAGATGGTCTCCGAGCAGCTCAACATACCGCGTACCATTCAAAGTCTCTTCCAGAACAGCTAGGGGGCCCATTCCATACCGGGATAATGCACCCCAGACCATAACAGAGACACCAGTGCCCTGGACCACACCTTCGAGGTAGGCGGGATCCATCGCTTCATGTGGTCTGCGCCATTCACGGTGCCTCCCATCGGCATGGTGCAGTTGAAATCGTGATTCGTCCGACCATCTCACGTTACGTCATTGTTCCAGTGTCCATCCCTGGTGACTGGTGACAAATGCGCGTCGATGTGCCCGATGACGTTGGGTTAACAGTGGCACCCGTGTACGGCGCCGGCTCTCATATCCCATAGAACCCGTGTTCCTACGTATTGTCCACTGGGAGACGTGTCTAGCACGGCCTACGTTGAATTGAGTCGTGACGGTTGCCCGTCTGTCACTATTGACAATCCGTCTCAGATGTCACCGGTTACGGTCATCGAGGGTGGCTGGACGGCCGGTCGTTCGTGTGTTGTGGACGGTGACACCCGCATTCAACCATTCACGATACACTCTGGACACGGTTGATCGTGTGAAGCCGAATTCCCGCACCACTTCCGAAATCGCACTTCCCATCCGTCGGGCACCGATCATCATACCCCGGTTCGAACGGTGTCAGCCAACGAGCTAGAATAACATAGAGAGGCGGAAGCGCTGCCTGGGTGAAGCTAATAGAACGAAAGTCCGCCATGTTTCCTGTTGTAACACAAGCAAGGGGGCATGGCCTTTAAATGACGAAAAGTGTATAAAATACGCATTTTTGAATCACTGGGGGAGAATTAAAGACCGTTGCCGATAGCTTGAAGCATTAAAGCGAATACCGCCACTTCATCATATTGCGGCACGAGGCCAACATCACGATCAGTTGATTGTAGGGTACCGGTAGTTCGAAATCATCGCACAGTGACATACGAATAGGCCTCGAAATCAGAAAAAGAGCGTTACCCTGCTTGGCTGTTGTGGTTAAGCGTAAATTAGAATAAAAGTGATGGACATAAATATTTATGACAGGAAGCCTTAAAATCATTGGGACCTACAATAGGTTACAACCTCATTCTGTTCATATTTCTAAAATTATTGCATCCTCATGAGTACGGTACTGTGTTCCTTTCTTAATCTGTTTACCCTCCCGGGTTGGTTTTTCCCACGGAATCAACGACGGATCCCACCTCTACCACCTCAAAGACAGTTTTCTGGAGCGTGAGACATTGGGTCGGGGGATACAACTGTGAGGGACGGCAGCACCTGCTATGCTGAACAGGGGCCTTGTGGGGGACGAGAAGGAAGCGGCCGTGGCCTTAAGTTAGGTACCATCCCGACATTTGCCTGGATGAGAAGTGGGAAACCACGGAAAATCACTTCGAGGATGGCTGAGGTGGGAGTCGAACCCACTTCTATTCAGTTGACCTCCCCAGGCTGATAGAATCCCGTTCCAGCCCTCGTGCCCCTTTTCAAATTTCGTGGCGGAGCCGGGAATCGAACCCGGGCTTCCAGGGGTGGCAGCTGCTCACGCTAACCAGTACACCAAAGAGGCGGCCCATGAATACTTTACCACAATAATCGTTTAGTGTAATTATTTATTATAATATAGGGGTCATTCCATGTGAGATTTGTGCTGGACAAAGCGGAGGCGGGACAGGTTTTTCTCCGGGTACTCCGGTTTTCCCTGTCATTTTTCATTCCAGCAACACTCTCCATTCTCATTTCGTAGCATCTATCATTCATTAATATATCACTTTGGGAGTGGCGACCCCATCCTAATAACAGCCTATATATGATTCATTCATTACATCCCTGATCCGGCCACTGACTGGAAAACAGGTTGTAGGTTTTCATTTTCAATATAGGGGGGATATCATGTTTCTCCCATTACCATATCATACTGGGATTACTAGCTGAAAGGTAAGCTTGAAAGTTGTCCATTATGAAGTGTGACATAGTTTTAAAAACCAAGGCAACAGACATCTACAGTAAAGGCTGTATACATTTCAAAACTAGCAGTAAAATGCTGTATTTATCATATTTAGTGTACGTTTGAACGAAATAAGTGTTTTTTTGTGGTTAAGTTTTCTTGGTGGTGGGCGCTCCATTTCCTTTATTTGTAAATGTGAATGAAAATTAAATAGGGCTGGAAATGTACAGAGCATAAGCAACTGAATTGAGTGGGATACCATTTATCTCTTTTCGCCCTCACAACGTATTGTTCCGTTAATTCCTTGTTCTTTAAACGAAATCTGAAACAAAATTCGACAAATAATTACCGTGGCTATCCGTACTTTCGCTAAGTAAACAATAAAATGGATTTAATTACAAACAGAAACTACAAAAAGGAATCTCGGCTATAATTCAGTAATACTTACTTAAAATACGATATATCCTTGGTTTTATTATTCCGATTAGAACAACCATACGCTGAGCTTACGGCTGGCATTCTTGAAAGCGAGAATCTATGTTTTCACTTCTTAAAACGTAGGGAATTAAATTGGCATGCACGATCTCCCTGTCACCTCAACATATGCTCTCGCGCCAATTCGCTTTGTTTTGACAACCGTTAACATGGCTGCCCCTTATCAACTTGCTTCAAGCAGGGAGCGCTGATGACAGGCATACAGCCCCTCTATGTTATTCTAGCTCGTTGGTGTCAGCTCATGACGACGTTCCATGTTACACCTGTCATATGCACAGCCACTGCTCACAAGGTCTCCTATACAACTGCCGCTGGCACAGGGGGCGTGAGGTGCGCAGACAACACACCTGCGCATCAGTGCTCCGCTATCCCATGACATTTGCTCAGTTAGTGTACAAACCAACGTGCAACAAATGCCATGATAAAAGGGACAGCGTGCAATTAACCGCCTGCTAGTCAACTTTACACCACATAAGAGTGCTCCTAAGGACTGGGACACATGATTTCTGCCAATGGCTCTCATGGACGTTCTGCGATTCTCGCCAATAACGTTCTAGATCTGCAGTACGAATGCGTTGTCCTCATACCATGCTTTTGTTCGCTTAGTTACATGCTAAACATCCGACCGGAGGCTTCCAAGTGCTTCCGAATTGTGCGCACATATGACTCGACTCCGAAAACAGCGTAATTTCGGTATCGCTGTACTTTGCGTGTATCGCGACAATTGCAGCGTACCTTTTCATATCTTGCATCAGTGGACAGTATGCTCTGGAAAGATAAGCGTACAATAATTAATTCCCACATAACTGCAGGCGCAAATGTTTGATAATGGCCCTTAAATGCTATTCATTTGTAATACGGTTTGTCTGCAAATCAAACTTTTAATTTAACCCCTGTTTACACAGCAGTCGTTCTCGGAAAGACATAGGTCTTGATTTCGTCAGTATTCTTCTTGCTAAAGGTAGTTGAGAATTAGGGAAATAACAATGTTCTTATGAAGTTAACGTCGGAACAGAATAAACGATAGTGATTCTCAGCTAATCGTAAGTCTGAAATACCCACATAAAAATAACAACAATTTTAACGGTGGAAATAAGAAGCAATTTATACAGCTGTGTAAATTGCACTGATTGACCGGACAGATGAAAAAAGGACGCAATGGCTCCTTTCAAAGCATTAACATTTATCTTCGGCAGATTACAAATACCTCAAAGCAGATTTGGAGATTAGCTTCTCTAAGCCTACACATCTTTCCAGCTGTGATCACCATAAGGCTAAAGGTGAAAACTTATTGTTACGTTCGCTTATTTTAAGAATGGTGCCAACCTCTAGCGTCCTGTATCGCACATTCAGATCTCAATTTTGTCAGACTGCTTTCTACTACTTTCTGATGCTCATATTGATGTACATATTTTATCACAAGTCTTCACTTCTGAGCTGAGTAGCTCCGAAGGCGCTGGCTTTTTGAGTTCAAGTTGGAGGGTTCGATCGGACTTAAGGTACAGAGTCCGATCGATTTTATAAACCTGAATGTTAAACACAAGTGATTAATCTATTGCACGCTATCTCAAATCATTTTCAATACACTCATTAGGTTTTAAATATGTTTTTTCTTTCTTTTATATGTCCATTGTTGTCAATGTATTCACGCAATCTTTCCCCGTTCCCCATCATTCGGTGCAATGTGGCGGGTGAAATTTCCTCCACTGCATCTCTTATGTTTTTCTTCAAGCCTACTACTGCCCGTGGTTTACATTATTTTCATGCATTCTTGACTTAAGGTACCACCACAGAAAGGAGGCGCATGCACTGAGTAGGTGATCCTGCAGGCCATTCAACATCTCCCCGTCTGGAAATAAAGCGACCTGGAAACATTTATACGAGTGAGAATTTGCCCCGTCTTGCTTGAACCAGACAGTGAGTTTCAATACCACGACGTTCCAGATACGGTTTAAGAAATGAACCTGTGTGTAGCGAACTGAAGTTATTGTCGCTGGCTTGCTTGATTCGTCTTGAAAAAAATACGGACCAATCACTTCAAACCGCGAAAGGTAGCACCAAATAACTTTCTCGATCTCTAGAGGTTCCTGGTGAATCTCCAAAGAATTGTCATTACTGGGCATCACAGAATTATGAGAATTGAAATCGCCAGTTAGATGGAGATCAGCTTCATCTATCATTAGAACAGGGTCAGTTTGATTGTCCATTGCATTCAAAAGAACTTCAAAACGCGTTTTTCGACCCAAGATGTCCCAGTATTTGCGGTTTTCCTTTTTTTGTGTGTGTGTATAGGGTATTACTCGAAAGTTTGCAGCCCACAACTTCAGAGTACTGTAGCTCGGAACACTTGTAATTATGAATTTGCTTAAACGCCGCACCGGCATAGATAGATCTTCTTGCGACGATAGGATAGGAAAGTGCTAGTAGTGGCAAGGAAGCGACCGTGGCCCTAATTAAGATACAGCCCCGACACTTGCTTGGTGTGAAAATGGGAAACTACAGAAAACTATCTCCACAGCTGCCGATAGTGGGATTCGAATCCATTATCTCCCTAATACTGTGATGAATTTTAAAGTGTCTGCGAAATATTTGTTGACTCAGCATAACAGATTCATTGTTCTTGAAATAAGTGTCCACAATAAATGTTCCTGTGCCTCGATCCAGTTTACACACTGTCACAGAAAGGCTTTTAGCCTGGCAACATGTGCATTCGAGGTCAATGATCCCATCTCCTCAAGGAGTCGTCTTCTAGCAGCTTTGCAAAATCGTCAGATATTTCAGCCGGTCCTGTATTAGAAGATGCCCATATGCGTCAGCCTCGAGTCGGTACATTTACTGGCACGTCAAGGAACTCTTAGTGTGTCAAAATTATGGAACCTCAGTGGCTCGGAAAACCGTAAAAGTACTCAGAGGGACCTACAACCGATATTATTAATATTATTATATTATTATAACCGTTCGACTTGTTGGCTGAATGGCCAGCGTACTGGCCTTCGGTTCAGAGGGTCGCGGGTTCGATTCTCGGCCGGGTCGGGGATTTTAACCATCATTGGTGAATTCCAATGGCTCGGGGTCTGGGTATTAATATTATTATATTATTATAACTGTTCGACTTGTTGGCTGAATGGCCAGCGTACTGGCCTTCGGTTCAGAGGGTTCCGGGTTCGATTCTCGGCCGGGTCGGGGATTTTAACCATCATTGGTGAATTCCAATGGCTCGGAGGCTGGGTATTTGTGCTGTCCCCAATATCCCTGCAACTCACACCCCACATATAACACTATCCTCCAGCACAATAACACGCAGTTATCTACGTATGTCAGATGCCACCCACCCTCATCGGATGGTCTGTGTTGGATGCGCTAGCGAGTGGTTGGCTGTTCCAAGAGCTCAGTGATTTAGTTAATAATTGTAGAAATCCTGCAAATTCTGTGTGTGTGAGATACATTTAGTTCCACAAATATTGGTGTTTAGTGTTTGTTTGCAATAATCTACGATTAGTGGTATTTGTTTACAACTTTCACACTGAGTAGTTCCGTAGGCTTTCGCGAGATTACAACCGGTAATTTAGGACTACGTGAAAGAAGAAATATCTTTCTTTTTAATATTATTAAAATATCAGTAGGTTTGTTGATAAAATACTTACAAAGACGGGATATTAAAAAGAGCCATAACTTCGACAGCGGTTATAGTCTATTAGTGCAGGCATTCGACAGGGTATTTCAAATAGCAGTTCAACGGTTCCACCTATCGCGAAGGTAATAACTTCTTTAAATAACGCGATACTATTGTAAATTTTGTTTAAAGAAAGGTTTTCAACGAAATATACAACATTTCACTGGCGAAATATTTATCAGTCGTATTGTTATTTATTATTGTCGCTCTTCGTAATCAAATATTGGCATTGTTGGCTACAGTCGTGAACAAAGGGTGTAGTGTATCAAGAAAATATAAATCAGCTGATACTTGTATTCCGATCATTTGTAGTTCAGAGTAGGCAGTTATAGTATCCGTAATTTATGTTTCACACCCTCGATATTTCAATATTTTTGAGCGGTTAGCTAATAATCAAGTTCCTACATCCCAATAATTGCAATTCAAGTCCCTGGCGTAGTTGAGACAGAAATACTTTTGAGAAATGATTGTAAACAACCTCATATGTTTCAGAATTTAAGGACACCTTTATTCTCCGTCCCGCGGAGTAGGGAAGATAATAGTAATCCACCATCTATATATATATACATATATAAGAGTTTTGTCTGTACATTGCTCAGAATGTAAAAAGGAAGGTATTTCTGTATCTGTAGTGCCCATAGTAGCAAGGAAATGCACTTTTTAATTTTCTGTAATTTCTGTCTGTCTGTCTGTCTGTCTGTCTGTCTGTCTGTCTGTCTGTCTGTCTGTCTGTCTGTCTGTACACGCATCACGAGAAAACGGCTGAAGGGAATTTAATGAAAATAGGTATGTAGTCCCCTGCAATAAGCCGCTACAATTTAGGCCATAAATAATTTTGTTCACTCTGAGAGAAATGGCAGCTTAGGGGAAGGCCTAAAATTTATTCTCAAATATTTGTGTTATTAGTGGTCCTATCGTATTGAAACTCGGTATGCAAAGTCGGGAAAGAAGTCGCTACCACGTAGGTCACACATTATTTCATTCACGCGAAGTGGAATGGTAGTTTAGGAGAAGGCCTAAAGTTAAATTCTCAAATATTTGTGTTATTAGTGGTCCTATCGACAAATACTGCATTACTAGAGTTGTATAGTATTAAATTTCCGATCATTTATGTCTTATACATTTTTAACGTACCGACTATGATAACAGAGATATTCATGAATTTGGATTTTTGTTGCTAAGTCCATTATCGGCGCCAAAACACGAGAAGACGGGTAAACAGAATTTAATGAAAATCGTTATATTAAGTCGGGGAATAAAGAACTACAGTCTACGCTATAAATAATCTCGTAAGACGCCCTAATATCACAGATTCGAAAGAAAACTAAATGTGAAGACCTACAATACAGAAAGCTCATAACATTGAACAACAATAACATTACATTGACCGTTGTTTGTTTTGATGTGTTTTGCGTCTTCTGTAGCCAGTCATGTCCGATAGATGGGAATACTGCTGTATACCGAGTATTCTTTTAAATTTGCTTTACGTCGCACCGACACATATAGGTCTTTTGGCGACGAAGGGATAGAAAAGGCCTAGGAAGTGGAAGGAAGCGGCCGTGGCCTTAATTAAGGTACAGCCATACAAGCATTTGCCTGGTGTGAAAATGGGAAACAACGGAAAACCATCTTCAGGGCTGCCGACAGTTTGATTCGAACCCACTATCTCCCGGATGCAAGCTCACAGCTGCGCGCCCCTAACCGCACGGCCAACTCGCCCGGTCGTACCGAGCATTATTTTTTTTTTTTTTTGCTATTTGTTTTACGTCGCACCGACATATATAGGTCTTTTGGCGACGAAGGGATAGAAAAGGCCTAGGAAGTGGAAGGAAGCGGCCGTGGCCTTAATTAAGGTACAGCCATACAAGCATTTGCCTAGTGTGAAAATGGGAAACCACGGAAAACCATCTTCAGGGCTGCCGACAGTGGAGCTCGAACCCACTATCTCCCGATTACTGGATACTGGCCGCACTTAAGCGACTGCAGCTATCGAGCTCGGTCGTACCGAGTATAGCAGCCTGCCTGAATATTGGCGGGAAGTAGCTGGGGAGTTAGGTAACCTTCTCCTTAAACATGCCATTCCTCTGGTTCATAAATTTTCTGATACTACTGGTACGTAACAAACTAGTTCACATAGCATTCGAGCTATTCAATCCCTACCCTGAGGCACTGATTGGTATGAGCAGTGTGTATATTTAACGGAAAAATGGCAGAGGAGTGTTCACAGCTGTCTGCGGCCTGGCCATTCCAGCACTTGAACTTTGGACTGTTAGATCGGCTTCGTAGTACTGTTAGTTGAAAGAGAGAAAATGTGCGGTTTTTCATTTGAGCGAATATTTTATATCATAACATTGCTTTTAACCCTACATTCCTACTGACGTTTTTGTAATGGCCTAAGTTAACTGTAGTTAGGAAAACCACAAAGACAGTCTTTCTGAGAATCCCGTAGCGAAGCACATGTACATCAACTAGTCTGTAATAATCACATAACCCCATTTCAGTTGAGAATTACAGTATAGATACGGTATATTAGATAGTATCTTGCCTGTTACATTCGTGTGTATTTTTGTGCAAACGTACGGCTCCATGGCTAAATGGTTAGCGTGCTGGCCTTTGGCCACAGGGGTCCCGGGTTCGATTCCCGGCAGGGTCGGGAATTTTAACCACCATTGGTTAATTTCTCTGACACGGGAGCTTCATCATCATTTCATCCTCATTATGATGCGCAGGTCGCCTACGGGTGTCAAATCGAAAGACCTGCACCTGGCGAGCCGAACATGTCCTCGGACACTACCGGCACAAAAAGCCATACGCCATTGCATTTTTGTGCAAACGGTAGGTTTCATTTCTATTACAGCATAGTAGGATAAAGTAGTACTAATATTAATCTGTCTACGTTTTTAACTTTGTTGGTAATCTTTGAGTACCGGTAGTTCTTGCGAATATCTAATTTAGGCCTAACTGGAATTTTCATTTTTATTTGTGCTTAGTAGGTAATAACCTATTGTAATTAGGATCCGTCTGAACGTTGTTTAATCATTATTGTAGTGTAGTGAAAATGAAAACCTACAACCCGTTTTCCAGTCAGTGACCGTGTCAGGGATGGAATGAATGAAGCAGGTTTAGGCTATTAGTACGATGGGGTCGCCACTCCCTAAGCTCTATATATATATTAATGACTGATAGATGCTATGAAATGAGAATGGAGAGTGTTGCTGGAATGAAAGATGACAGGGAAAACCGCAGTACCCGGAGAAAAACCTGTCCCGCTTCCGCTTTGTCCAGCACAAATCTTACATGGATTGTAGTGTAGTATAGTAACTTATTAGAAATTAGAGAGTCTATTCTATTATTTTGAGTAGTTTTGCGAATTTCGAACTTAAATGGTAATTTTCTTTCCTGTTTGTGCTTGGTAATAACCTGTTGTAATTAGAAGACGTATCAACGTAGTTTAAAATTATTGTAGTGTGTTATAATACCTTATTAGAAAATAGTGTGTATTCTATTACTGTGAAATATGTGTATAGTATAGTACCATAGTACCGTAGTATCTGTAGTAACACTCTTACTATAATTACGTTGTAGTAATTAGGGTAGACATAACTGCAGTTAGGAATTGTGTAATTCCTGTGAATTATTCTCTGTTTCCAGTACTTAACAGCAATTTTCATCCTGTTAGAGTGCTGCAGGAATTAAAAAATCGTAAAATTAAGTAGTATTGTAGTGTAGTAGTAACCTATATTAATTAACTTATTGTCGTGTGATCTTTGTGAACTATCCTAGACAATATTTTTTTCCTATCATTTTTATTTTGCCCAGACTAGGTTATCTTATTTTTCCTTTTCTTTTCATTATTCAGTAAAGAATGGCCAAGGAGTGCAAGCCACTAGCAAAAAAAAAAAAAAAAAAAAAAAAAAAAAACCACATTCAAAGTTTTCCCTAATTTTTCATGGAAATATTTAGTTTAATTTCTCTTATTATATGACATTTCTTTACGAAGGAACATTTGTGTTATGTATTTACTACAAGTATACACATAACCAAGAAGATACATAGTCCTTTTTCGTTAAAAATGGTTAGTGTTCGAATAACTTTTACATTGTGTATTTTATTTTGTCTATGGCTGGATTACGGAGTCCGAGAATTGGCGACACTAAATTATTTACATGCTTATCAGGAATGGATAAAAGAAAAGGAAAACATATAATCAGGAGTTACCAAGCAGGTTGGCTATGCTGTTCAGATAGTGTACATGTAAGCTCGCATTTGGGAAACAGTAGGTTCGAACCCCACGGTCGACAGCCGTGTGGATGTTCTCTGACTTGTCATTATCATCCAAGGTTGTACTTGAAGGTGAAAGCCTTAGCTTTACCCGTATGTTACCCCACGGTCCCTGAAAACGTTTCTGTATCAGTGCGACGTTAAAGAGACACTACACTTGAGTTTAACATATTCATCACCTGTTTCCACACCGACCTACTGTACATACTGATCGGTACAAAGGGTAAGGATGGAATTCCTTCTGATTTGCTCATCAACTGGAGAGTGGAGATTGACCCCAGGTACAAAAGAGGGCAGTGATTTAACTCGATGTTTCTATCACGCTTTACTCCACGGGGTGAATTTCCGGCACCATCGTAAGGGATAGTATTAATTTGCTTTCGTAATACGCATGACATGTGCTGTGAGTTGGCCTTACGTTTTTAAATCAGCTAGTTTTGCTAATTGGTTTACGTCGCACCGACACAGATAGGTCTTATGGCGACGATGGGACAGGGAAGGCCTAGGAATGGGAAGGAAGCGGCCGTGGCCTTAAGGTACAGTCCCAGCATTTGCCTGGTGCGAAAATGGGAAACCACGGAAAACCATCTTCAGGGCTGCCGACAGTGGGATTCGAACCCACTATCTCCCGGATGCGAGCTCACAGCTGCGCGCCCCTAATCGCACGGCCAACTCGCCCGGTCGTTTTTAACACGCGAGAGGTCGCACCCGCGGCAATTTGCCGCACTTTTAAATATTTGTTAATAATTTCGTTGCTAGCCGCTGTAGGGCTTAGGGCTCTCGTTTCATCCCTCCCCTCCCTCTCTCTCGCCTGTCGTTGATTATCGTCAGCGTATTGCCTGCTGAGTTCCGGAGTAGTTTAAGTATTCTTTCACTCTCGCATCTGCCGCGGCATATTGCCGTCATGCGAACCCTCGCGTAGTGCATTCTTACATGACTGCATTTCCAAGAAAGTTTCTTAAGTAAAGTTCATGAGGTCAATGGTGACTTTCAGTGAAGTGTGGTGCTGTAGTTTTATCTTGAATTGTGACCAAATCATTCATTGAAATGTACAAATGGAAACGTTGCGGCAATTTGCTCACGCGCGACCTGTCGCGCTCTTTAAAAATTCTCGTAACTTTACCAGATTTTGCGACAAAATTCATTAAATTTTTACATTGAGAAAATATTGTTACTGGGTAATTATGTTAGTACTAGTCGAAAGGCAGTTACACAGGATACATATTTATATGTTTATCAGAGCATTCACCGCCAAAGGAAAATAGCAGCTCATTAAAATATGAAGCGTGAGCAATTTGCCTTCGCGCGACCTCTCGCATTCTAAAACGGGTGCGACCTCTCGCGTGTTAAATCAGCTTAACCCAATCCAAATTTAAAAATATTTTGTTTGCTCTATTGTTCTCTCCTTCACGTGGTGGGCGTAAATCGGAGAAAATTACCTCAAACTCATATTTATGTGATCCGTCAGATTTGTTTAGTCTCCTCGCACCGAGCGCAGTAGCAGCGCGTGTTAACGCGCTACGGCTAGGGAACCAAGCTCTGCATTCGGGAGACGAGAGGGTTCGAAACCTACCGTCGATTGACATGAGAATGTTTTTCCGTGGTTTCTCATTTACACTTCCAGGCAAATGCCGGGACGGTTCCTATCCATACACTACAACTGATTCCTTCCATCTCCCAACCCAATTTCATTTTCGCGTAATCATTTCATATTCAGCTCCGCAACTAAGTTCGGCGTCAGAAAGGGCATCCGGCCGTAAAAACGTACCATATATCTCACCTCATTCCCGACCCCGTATCCGGGAACGGGACTAAGAGGTAGATATAGGCTACACAACGAATCACTGTTCGTCTTCTTTTCCTATCGCTTTTCCCACACCTGCGAAGTGGCGGGTGCGAACTGTGTCGCACATGTGGATTTGGCCCTGCTTTACGGCCGGATGCCCTTCCTAACGCCAACCCTATATGGAGGGATGTAATCACTATTGCGTGTTTCTGTGGTGGTTGGTGGTGTAGTGTGCTGTGTGAATATGAAGAGAAGAGTGTTGGGACGGACACAAACACCTCGTCCCCGAGCCAGAAGAATTAATCAGAAGTGATTAAAATCCCCGACCCGGCCGGGGATTGTACCCGGGACCCTCTGATCCAAAGGCCAGTACGCTGACAATTCAGCCAACGAGTCAGACACGAATCTGTAACAACGATAAAAGATGTTTGAGCATCCATAAATGAACGAATATTATACTACTGAACGACCTCGACTCTAATACTCAACTATCATTTAAAGTGAATTGCTGTTCCCTTCTCTGCAACCAAGTTACATTTTAAAAACTGTTGTATATGAAAAATAATTAAAATGTCCGTCTTACTGTTAACTGTTATCTTTCATTATTTGGCTTTCTTTTTCCCAACGTTATTTTCTTTGCCGATGCCTTAATATTTTGTCACAAATGTTTGTACTTTCAGAATATTTCATGGAAACCATTTGTTTCATTGGAAATACAAGTCGCTGGAAACCACACCTTGTTTCATCCCGTAAAATATCAGTCACCACCACTACCATTAACCTCTCGGAACGTAAGACTACATAATCGTTCATGACAAGCAATCTTCCGCGTACGTTTATGAAGCCAGACATTTACCAGTGAAGAACAATACGGTGAAACGTTGTATTCCTAATACAATTAGGTAGTCCTCCACGGGCTAAAGATTAACATAATATCTTCCCAACCGGTTGTATTATTGAATTGTTTTCATTCCTCCCATTGAAGGGGAAGCGGGTCTTTTAGACGGTGATGCCGTCTCTAAGGCCAGGAGATTTGTGGCGGTGATCGAGGGGTGTGGAGAAGGTGAGGGGGTTGGCGGCGGTGGCCGATACTAGGAACTGACCCGGCATTCGCCTTAGTTCAGGAGAACAGAAAACAACGGACACCCAGGACAGCCAACGATAGGAACCAGCCATTCTCCTCCCGAATGAAAAAGTGTAGAGCCATGGTAGATCCGCGGCTACCCATCCTCTGCTCAGTTGGTCAGCCGGATTGCAGAGCTGTCGCACCACGGATCAGCCGTGGCCACCTGTAAGCCGAAGGGTACGTTGTTACCATCGACCAAAACCGGTTGTCCCGGTTCTATTACAAAGTTAAGACCGGTTTGTGGGTCTGAAACGGGGTGCATTCAGCCTCAGGTAACATAACTGAGTTTAAGGTGGGTTAAAATTCAATTTTCGGTCATTCCAGAAGCGGATTTCCGTGAATTCCCCACTTCAAATTCAAGCGCTTTCTTTGAATCCTAGCCCTACTTAATTACGAATGCATACGTTAATAAGAACTCCAGAACGACACTTGTAACTTGATCAGATCTTGAACAAACTGAGACTCTCGGTATTGGGCAGAAGACACTTTAATCAAATGCTCATGTTTGAAAAGTATGAAGAAACTTCGTCATTTCAGAGCAGGGACGTGTTGATAAACGGAAACGATTCGACACGTCATGAACAGAAAAGATTCATGTGAATGGCAACTGAAACTGACACGATACTTAAAGTGGTTCACAGTGGACATAATACATTTGGTACAATTAATAATTGCTTCGAAAGGCACCGTCAGCAGCCCTGATGATATTTTTCCGCAGTTTCCCATTTTCAAACCTTAATTACGACCCCGGCCGCATCCTTCCCTGTGCAAGTCCTTTCCTATCATATCGTCGTCGAAAACCCATCTTAGTGCGGCATTAAACCACTAACACAAAATTACGTTTTCCAAGTTATTTTGATCGTACTCATTAAATTACCGTCCTGTTACCTTTGTCAGATTGTATAGACATCCAAAACCGAACATATCTCTAACTCTACCGAAAATATAATGCAAAGTCACGATGCAACATTAACTGTAAACATGTTTATGGGTCATTATCTTTTATAACAGCCATTACATCCTAAGTAAGTAAAGGTACTTCCAGAATAAATTACGTAAATTAGAACGTACCTTGCAATCTCCGAATGATTTCGATTCACAATTAAGCATACACTGAATATTCTTCATCTTAGCACCATACTCCTTGAAAATTACGTTCTCACCGATAATAGCGATTTTGTTTTCGAAGACCATTCTCAATTCAGCTACTTATATTTGTGCAACATAAAGCAGTACAAAATATGTCATCTTTCTTATTTTTCTTATTGTATAGGCCTATGTAAGGGGGTACAGCAACAGGACATGGTAGTATAAAGAAATAGGGGCTTTACGTCGCACCACAGATAGGTCTTATGGCAACGATGGGATAGAATAGGCCTAGGAGTTGGAAGGAAGCGGCCGTGGCCTTAATTAAGGTACAGCCCCAACCACGGAAAACAATCTTCAGAGATGCCGACAGTGGGATTCGAACCCACTATCTCCCGGATGCAAGCTCCACGCGCACGGCCAACTCGCCCGGTATATATATAAACAAAACAGCGAAATATTGTACACCACCAAGCATTTATTGCAGGGTAACAAACACTTGCAAGATGCCCTTAGGAGTTAGTTCGGGCTTGGACCACCCGTACCACGGGGACAGGCGAAACCACTACTTGTGCTAATTTTGTGAGTGATTTATTCGGTGACCGTTCAAGATTCGCACCAATGTCATCTAGCTTTTCCTCTGTTAAAGCTGTGCGTGTGCGAGCATGTTTTTTTAAAATTTTTATTGAGCACTGAGCCAGTACTTTCAAATTCATTTATAATTACGTGAACAAATGCATCGCGTACCCGTCGAGCCAACTCGTACTTAAAATAATTTTTACATACGAAAATACGGTGTTGCAATTATAACTGCCCCACCATGTTAACAGCTGAGATTCAGACTGGCGGCTGCTAGGTCGAACACGTCCATGCTCCTAGCAAGTTCAAGAACTACGCGCGCGCCTCCCGTACAGCTGCGAATGTCTCGGAGAGTAGAAAAGCTGCTGGACGGTCTGGGTTTATAAGATAGAACCTGTACAGTCGTCTTTACAGCACAAACTATTAGAAGCCAGTTGCTCTCGGCTCTTCCCGTGCACCTGAAGCAATTGGGGGCTTGGAATAGCGAAAAGAATTGAGTCTTGACATGAGATATTGTCTCGGTAATTTTCTGGAGGATGATTACGGAGTAGTCTAGTATGCCTATATACCTACAGCGAGTAACTGTAGGGATTAAATAATTAGTTTTCAGTTTTCTTGGTCTGAGTTCGATTTTCAGTTCGGTCATGTAGCATGTAAATGTTAGTATGAGAGATGATGCAATCAGCTTAGAAATGGTCTTACGTGATTCCTACTTCATTATCGGCTAATGCCGGAATGATGCAAAAAACGTGAAACATCCGAAATCCCCAAGACCGTTTAGGCTAAAACACAGTCGCGCTCTCGACTGGCACCGGCGCCAGGATAACTTAGAAATACGGGTTTGCGAAACACTATTCAGTTTCATAGACTAATTCCTATTCATAAACTTACATAGTATCAGCTATGATCAAGATGGTGACGGTATTAAAAAATGAAATGCCGGGAGTGTCCGAGGACAAGTTCGGCTCGCCAGATGCAGGTCTTTTGATTTGACTCCCGTAGGCGACCTGCGCGTCGTGAGGATGAAATGATGAAGACTACACATACAGCCAGCCGCCGTGCCAGCGAAATTAACCAATTATTGTTAAAATTCCCCTTCCCTGTCGGGAATCGAACCCGGGACCCCTGTGACCAAAGGCCAGAATGCTAACCATTTAGCCATGGAGCCGGATGATGGTGACGGTGAATCAGATGTGAGCAGTGAAAGAAGACAATTTCCCCCCTAGCTATTAGAATCGTTTGTGTTGCGGCTTTGACTCTTTCAAACTCAAGTGACCGCGACAGATGAACCTAACCGAGAGGCAATGAATGCTTGCTTGCTTCCTTACTTTCAAATTCTATCCCCAACTAATTTTACAGACCTCAATCATTAAGTACCCGAGATTACTGAAACAGTAGCAATAACAACAAGGTTAATTATTCCTGAAGAAATTCGCGGTGGCAGAGACCAGAATAACACTGGCATTTTAGAGTTTCTATTAATGTTCGACAAAAATTATGACTGTATTTTCCGTATCGTAATCAACAATCTAATATTTTCTATCCAGGACTATTACCTTTTGCTTCTATCTTGCCCATTACATTGTACAGGAATCGGCGATGATTCTGTGATATTAATGGATGTAGCTGGTAAACAGGCCATTATAGCTTCGTCCTGAAGAGTGTCGAGTTGAGGGGCGTTGGCATAATCAATAACGGAGCGCAGTAAGGCCCAGTGAAGGAATAACAGTAATCAGCCAGAGACTACCGCAAGAAGCACCAGTAGTGGCGTTTTCTGAAGTATCTATTAAGAGTGAAAATCAGAGTACATGCATGCCTTTCATAAGCAATTTTCCATCTAGCCTCATGTTAGTAAACCCCTTTAACACTCATCACGGACTCACACATAATATGTGTGAGACAATCATGACGTGCAAGTCGAGTCGGAAATTGTTTTCAATCACTTTAGTTGGGCAACTCTCGTCACTTATATCTTTTTCGTTTTTTACTATTTGCTCTACGTCGCACCGACACAGATAGGTCTTATGGCGACGATGGGACAGGAAAGGCCTAGGAATGGGAAGAAAGCGGCCGTGGCCTTAAGGTGCAGCCCCAGCATTTGCCTGGTGTGAAAAAGGGAAACCACGGAAAACCATCTTCAGGGCTGCCGACAGTGGGATTCGAACCCACTATCTCCCGGATGCGAGCTCACAGGTACGCGCCCTAACCGTACGACCAACTCGCCCGGTGTCACTTTTATCAGACTTCCTCCAGTCAACTTTTGTTCTCACCCTGAACGGTATTAGGTTTGTAGCACTAGGAAGTATTTCAATGTCCCCCACCTTCCATGGCCCTTCCCACTTCTTTAGCCGATACTCTAATTCTTTACTACTACTACTACTACTACTACTACTACTTCTTCTTGGATTAATGTTAGGAGGGTCATATTCTGGTCGTATCACCCCCTTATGAGATCACTTCTTTCCATTAAAATGGCATGCCTTTGAGGATCTCGAATGTGTGCCAATCAAATGAATTTCTAAAGAATACGAAAGTAGAAAAGTACTCGCGCTGATGCCAACAATGATGTTTAAGTTTTCACCGGAATCAGGTTATGTCATTGCTTACTAAGGGCTTCCTTAGCTAAGACCCCATTGTTGTGAGACAACAGCATATAAAAATGACATTTCTATACCCCAGTAAAACAAGCCTGACCAATATAGCACGTCATCCTACTTCGCGATCTTAACACCAAAACCAACCAAACCCCATGACGCAACAGCCCCGAAGGGCCATAGCCTACCAGGCGACCGCTGCTCAACCCAAAGGCCTGCAGATGATGAGGTGTCGTGTGGTCAGCACGCCGAATGCTCTCGGCCGTTATTCTTGGCTGTCTAGACCAGGGCCGCCATATCACCGCCAGATAGTTCCTCAATTGTAAGCACGTAGGCTGAGTGGACCTCCAGCCAGCCCCTCATATAGGTAAAAATTCCTGACCTGGCCGGGAATCAAACCCGGGGCCTCCGGGTAAGAGGCAGACAGTCTACCCCTTCATCCCGGGGCCAGCGATCTTAATCACGCTCCAAGTGTAATACTACTTTGTGAGAAACACAATTTAGAACGTTGCGAAGAAAAATATGATGAAATTTCAACGGGAGGTACTGCCAATTTTCACTTCACCGGAGCAATTTTTGTCTTTTGTGTTATATTACTTATTGAGGTGGGGGGAACCTATTTTTTTCCGTGGCTTATTTGTAATACCTAAAGTGTTATTCTTGCTGGTAACGGTAACGGAGAGAGAGAGAGAGAGAGAGAGAGAGAGAGAGGGGGAGGGAGGGAGAGAGAGAAAGAGAGTGGGGGAGAGGAGGAGGAAAGACAGCAAAGTTACAGATAAACATGAAGGACAGAGCTTGGGAAGCGACGCAATGTAATACTTTCCGGTTCCTTTGAGCCAGGGATGATTAGGCTGGATTCACAACCTTGAAATCTTGTGAAGTGGCCGTCACTTAGCGTGCAGTGTACCTGTCTGTATTCCATTGTGAGTAATAGTCATACACTGCCTCAGCATCAGAACGTACTAGATTTTATTTTACAACTGGCTTTACGTCGCAACAATACAGATAGGTCTTACTGCGACGATGGGACAGGAAAGGACTAGAAGGGGAAGGAAGCGGCCGTGGCCTTAAGGTACAGCCCGAGCATTTGCCTGGGGCCTGTTCCACGAACGAACTTTGCAACTTTTCAACTTTGCACTTTTCACTTTTCAATTCTTGCAAAGTGCAAAGTCTTTCTGTTCCACCATGAACTAGGCTGTACTTTTCAATTTCTTCGCAAAGTGAAAAGTCTTTGCGAATGAGTGATCCGATCGAGTTTATTCTATGAGCAAACTGTATAGGCCTAATACTCTATGATTTTTATGCTTTACTTTTCGCGGCGAACTTGGCGGTATAATTGTCGTACCGTTTAAGTTTTTATCGTGGGAAAGAAAGGTTATTACAAGAAGCTGGCTGTGCTGGAAGTTGTCAAGGAGAAACGTGACATCCTTTTTTGACAACTTTAAAGATAACCTCTCAAATGATGACACACATCAATGTTAACGAGAGTACCGTCAACACATCCACACACAGAAGGACATTCACCCTTCATTAGAAATCCCGTCGCTATATTAAGTGGATTATCAGGCCAACGTACTGTTAGCAAATATTACATTTACAATAACATCTACGACTTTGGTAACAGTTCTGCAAATAATTGATTTTGATGTCCCATGCATTGCTGTTACACAGTACAGCTGGGTACCATTTACTAAAAAGTGTAAACATAAGAATTTGTTCTTTTTTGGAAAGGAATTTACTTCTTTATCTTTCAATAAATTACCGATCATTTCAAGAATATAGTCAGCCTCTTGGGATAATACGAAATCACTCGCGTTATTACGTCGAAGTGAGGTTATGGAAAGTAATCCTGTCTTTGTACGTTCCATTATTGGATTCTTCATCACTGTCCTCACTTGATGCTAACAAAAGCTCACGTCGTGACGTGTTTATATCACTAAACCAAATTCTACGCCGAGAAACTAATGTACATACTTGTTAATTAACATATGAAAAGGGAATCATCTCTTTGCAAGATTTATGAAAACTTTTCACTTCATTTCTTTGCACTTTGCATTTCTATACCAATAGAGGAACATAACAGGCTTGAAAAGTGAAAAGATTTCTAACTTTTCACTTTTCACTTTTCACTTTGCAAGCTAAATCTGAAAAGCGATAGTGGAACAAAATCTGAACTGAAAAGTGCAAAGTGCAAAGTGAAAAGTTGCAAAGTTCGTTCGTGGAATAGGCCCCTGGTGTGTGAAATGGGAAACCACAGAAAACCATCTTCAGAGCTGCCGACAATAGGGTCTGAAACCACTATCTCCCGAATGCAAGCTGACAGCTGCGCGCTTCTGACCGCACGGCCAACTCGCTCGGTGAACGTACTAAAATAGTCAACCTGCATCATGCTACGGTCAAGCTCTGGCACTTTTTTAATAGGGCTTGAAAAGGATCAGGGCGATATTTAACGAAGTGTGTAGAGATCGGGCCAGCTAGGAAGACATCTGGGAGCGCGTGCGCACTTTGGACTATATCGCGTAGGGTATCCCCTCCTAACAGAGCTCCTGCTAGAAGGACAGTTCAGTGCATAAGTTTACACTCAGCTGCCGCGCTCTGCTTTCTAATTTCCCGTTGAGTAGTAACTGTGGTTAGTGGTGGTGTACGTTAGGCCTATCTGTGACGGTACGGAAGGCGTTAAAAGTAGCGTGCATCGTAAGGTGCTAAAGAGTCAGACTCGTGCAGCAATCTTCTAAATGCATTCATTTCGGATAGGTATGTCTGTAATTTACAGCCGGAAGGGAATTCCACGAACTGAAAATCTGCGGAGTGTTACATGTCAGTTATAACAAATATTTCGAGTCAACTGTACGTCGCCACAACACTGAGCGAGAAGGGGAAGTCAGCGTTCTCGCTCCCACGGCTCTGCTTTCTCACTCGCACACTTCCCCTCACCGGATGTCTTCCTAACTGGCCCGATCTCTATCGATTTGCATGTGCTATATAGAAATAAATTTCACTGTGTACAGCTTTTGTACTACATTTGATAACTCCAACAAAACAAGAAATGATAAATTGAATAATTTTTTGGCTATGGGCCTATTTGAGGGAAAAGTGTGCTAACCAGGGCCTTAACTTAATGTCCTGTAGATCATGCAGTGTAGGGGAAGGGGGGGGGAGAGGGGGGGAGTGAATGAATCCTATGACGCCTGCACAAAAGCGAGTTCATTATTTTGTATTCGCACATTTATGTCAATGGGGAATGCACAATAAAGCACAACATATACGAATACAACATACTGACGATTTAACAAACATTTTGCATTACAGTTCAATGCTTCTAGTCTGCATCAAAAATGAGATACAAAACAAACCATCGAGAGAATTGAAATACCTCTTCTAATTGAAAAGTGCGCTGTAGCACCAAGCATTCCAGTTGCTTAGTACCACTTTCACTTTATTTATCTCTCTAGCTGTAACAGTTGCTTCAGTTGAACGATCCTTTTTCAAATTAAGGTTGATAAAAACATAATTAGGCCTACACCGTGTCACGAAAGTGGCTAAGCTGACTCAGTATTTTAATATCGAGTACGACAGAATACCAACAAAAAATGTGAGTGAAGTCGTGGAATCGTTTGATACGGATTCTTTAGTGAGTTGAGTCAATTTCTTTACAGGTAAATGATATACGTAGTAGTAGTAGTAGTAGTAGCTGCTCCCAGCTTTGAGTTTGTTCCCCCATACCGAAACTTCCAAGACGATTGAAGTCTGGACGCATACGCGTTGCGTAAAGGGGACACGCACATTTATCTTGAAAAACAGATGTGCTGGAGGCTCACCTTCCTCCGTTACGTCACTGGTGTTCACCCAAACAGACATTTTTTTTTACATTCTGATCCAACAGGAAGTCAGGATGTTTGATATAATCGTAAAAAAAAACAAAGCTTTTATCACTCTAATCTCCAATTTAACAGTAACAGTTTCCTGCGAAAATTACATCGAAGAACTGCTGAAACATCCTCCACGTGGGTTAGAACTCACTTCTAAAATTTAGGCAATATTACGCATGGTTAAAAAAGTGCATTGTTACTGCAGACCCACCAGAGGAGAAATGAGATAACCTGAGAACGCCATATTGTAGCACACCCAAACGACCACCAGATGAAGCCAATATTTCATGGTCAAAATTTTGTGAGAGAGCACTATGTTATCCCGACCACTTCCTCTATGCAAACCCCGTCAAACTGGGACATATCGTCGTTGCGCCTACAAAAACCGCTATGTGATAATACTTGACCTTAGAACTCTGACCAGAAAGGTTCTGCCACCTAAAGTTTAGTAATTTATTGTATGAACGATTTAAACGAATTTCCGTTCTAAGTGATACCTGCGCTGCGGGTCAATATTTCTCCCTTCACTGTCAATTTGTAACGGTATTTCGAGGGGTAACGACGATGTGTTGATATTTTGCTTTTCTCGTTCATTCAGGCATGTTAGACGGGGGATCGCTACACAGACTGCAAGTCAACTAAGCTGCATTATGTTCCGCAATCTGGGGGTGGTTCGTCCGCGATAATCGAGAGAGGAATTGCACAGAAAACCCAATCAGTCTGAAACTGATATACTGTTTATGTATCTGCATGGTACCGGATTGAATTTCCAATATCAGTACAAACGACCAATTCTTTTCCGATGTAGCAATTTCCCTTTAGGCAACAGTACATTGCGTGTTCGGCTTACATGTTCATATTCTAATAACCTCAATACTCTTCCCGGACCTCCTCACTTTGTCACCCTGCTCTTCTTGACCCTCCTGCTGTGGCAGATGGAAAATTGCGGGGTGAAAATAATCATCGTGTCTACACTCTATATTTTTCGACAGGATATTGAACTCCACGCGGATTGTGAATAATGATAACATTAAAGAAAGAAGGTAAAATCCTCGACTTGAATTTACCTTAATGCAGTTCTCTTCTATTCCAAGCAAATTACACACACTGAACACTACGCGAAAAAGAGGACTGAAAATCCTATTTCTTCCAAACATTTAAATCTTCATTCCATTAATGACATCTACAACCAACCTCGGCCCCCTCCCCGGGGCACATACAGCCCATTGAGGCCCTTGTACTACATGACGACCGCTGCCCAGTCAACCGGCGATATCGCGGTGACAAATTCCTCAGCTGTACACTTTCTTTTCGTTCTTTTTTTTTACAATTTGCTTGACGTCGCACCAATACATAGGTTTCACGGCGACAATGGGATAGGAAAAGACTAGGAGTGGGAAGGAAGCGGCCGTAAGTTAACCTTAAGGTACAGCCCATTTGACAGGTGTGAAAATAGGAAACAACAGAAAACCATCTTCAGGGCTGCCGACAGTGGGGTTCGAAACCACTATCTCCCGGATGCAAGCTCACAGCTGCGCGACCCTAACCGCACGACCAACTCGCCCGGTATTCACTTGTTAACCAGGCCCACTGCCTTCCACATTAGACAGATTCTCGGTTGATCTAATGAGGCTGAGCGAACCCCGTTCCAGTCCTTAGTCCCAGATCAAAACCACTGAATGAGGTAAGAGGCAAACACGCTACCTCTACACAACAGGGCTCGCACACCTAGAATATGGGCACAATAAATGCATTTAAAACGCAATTATTCAAGAAATCTATTTAGATCACAGTTATATGTCAAAATTCAAGGAAACCGAGATTTGAATAATGACTAAAACAACATAGAAATGTTGAAAAGCAATTTGCTCCTTTCAATTCGTTTTCGTTCATATTTCGTTATTTTGTGAACAGTTTATAAATGAATTTCCTAAACCGAGGCTTGAAGATGGAAAAGTCTGTTTCAAATGTTGAACTCCCTCCCCAAACCTTTCGTTCCGTCGTCCTATTTAGGCGTGTTCACTTGACTGCTAGATCTCCTTGCTGCAGGTTATGGTTTGAGATTCTTTCCCCTGCTTTTCCTGTGTTTCTAACCAAACACTACCGGTTTGCTTTCAGTTTAATGCACTACAGTTTTAAATACCTTAGGATTAGTTAGGTCACCAGTCGTACAAAATGCAATAAGCATTCACCATTACGTAATTACAGGCCTCTTTTCATATATTAAAAATTTTGTTCAAAGAAAATTAAGACTATTTTATTAAGTTAGTTTAGAGTCACTTTAACCCTAACGTCCTATCGTGACTTCTAATATTGTACAATGTACATTAAATTACAGTAGAGCGAAGTATGAGAGGAATATAAAAGATTTCGCAATTTTAAACTGAACAGTTACATTTCTGAATACAGACCAGTGTCTTTCAAAAACTTTATAATTTGTTTGCACAGTGAAGAAGATCAGAGTGCCTCCTTAATCTCCTTAGGTATACCGTGGTACTGGCGCCATTCGACGTACAATGGACAGTCCGTAATGATGTGCTTCACAGGCAACACACTATTGCATGTACAGATAGGAGGCTGTTTCTTCTCAAGGAGGTAGCTGTGACTTATCTTGGAGTTGCCGATTCGTATTCTAGATATTAAGACTTGGTCTTGCCTGTGAAGGTTGTGAAGATAGTGTTGTACTGTAGATTCCGTTGTTACTTCATGGAGTTTACTGTTTGAAGTATGAAGCCATTTTATCTTCCACTGTTGGTATAATTTCGTTTTAGCATAGGTAATAATGTCAGTGTGAGCGGGTAGCTATTGTTAGATCGCCTAGCGGGAGGTATATAGCGTCTTTAGCTGCCTGATCAGCAGATTCATTGCTTTGAATACCTCTGTGTGAAGGTACCCACACAAGGATGACTTGTTTTCCTTCTTTCTGTTGTTAAACAACAGTTGTATTTCCTGAAGAAGGGTGTGTTTCGATGACGGACTTGATGCACTTTTTGAATCAGAAAAACTCACGAAGGAGTTATTGCAGGTTCTGTTTTTCAAAATGTGTAGCAAAGCCTGCTTTACTGCGTACACATCGTTAGAGAAGACTACAGTAGTCAGGCAATCGGTATAGCACATCCATTTCTTTCCTCACATTTTGATCCATCAGTATAGATTGCAGTGTGCCTTGGGTATTTATTAGAAATTTCAAAAAATGATTGATGGTAGTGAGAACTGTCAATTTCGTCTCTGACACTAATTTATTTCGAAATTAATTGTTGGAAGAGTAATAGTCCAAGGTGGAACATGAAGAGAATGGTCTGAGAGGAGTATTGGAGGAACATTTAGATTTAATTCTTCAAGGAACTTAGCTATTCTGACAATGAAGGGCTGCGATTGTGATCCTGATCCTTGTATACCTTGGTGTTTGTTAGGAAAAGCATACAACTTAACTTCTGATTCACTCATAGTTGCTACCTTGAGCGCGTAAGTCAAATTTAGTTGTCTACGTCTAATTGCGAGTGGTGGTTCATTTGCTTCTATTTGAATACTGGCTACTGGACTGGTGCGGAAGGCTCCTAGAGCAATTCGAAGAGCTGTGGACTGGATGGAATCAAGGCTTTTAAGTGAAGACATTCTTTCAGAATTGTATACAATGCTGTTATAGTCTAATTTGGCCCTAATAATGACTGTGTTCGTGTTCATTAGCACTTGGTAGTCTGCCCCCCTAGTTCTTTGCGACCAGGATATTCATTATGTTCAGCCATCGTAAGCAGTCATCTTTAAGGTTCAGGTGAGGTATCCAACTTAACGTAGTACTGAATAAAACTCCTAAGAGTTTTATAGTTGTTACTGTTTCAATTTTGTGATTGTCCATTTACAGCTCAGGGTCTTGGACAGTATGTTTACATTTGGAGAAGAGTATGCATTTGGTTTTAGTTTTGGAAAACTTGAAACCTGTAACTTTAGACCATTTTTTGGACGTTATCAATTGATCCTTGAAGTAACTGTTGAGTAGTCAATTTATTTCTTCTTGCACTTAAAATAGTGAAATAATCGGCAAAAAGGCAAGCCTCTACTGGTAGATGAATGTTGGGAGACAATGCCATTTATTGCGACGAGGAATAATGTGACACTGACGACTGATCCTTGGGGAACTCCATTATCAATGGTTACTTCATGTGAAAGAATTCCATTTGTCCTGACTTGAATTCGGCGATCTTTAAGGAAATTATAAATGAAGTAGAGCATGTTTCCTGAAATATTATGTTTTATCAATGTTTCAGTTAGATAGTTGTTGAACGTGCTTTACGGAAACCATTTTGTGCATCACTAAAAAGTGTATATGTTCCAAATACCAGCGTAATCTCTTGTTAACAATTTTCTCCATTAACTTACACATTGTATTTGTCAAGGCGATGGGACGATAATTATCTGGGATCAACATGTCCTTTCCTGGTTTGAGTATAGGCACAACAAGAACACAACGCCATTGATCTGGAAATAGTTTGGAACTCCATATATAGTTGAAAATAGCAAGTAGATAATTGAGTGCACTATGTGGAAGCTGTCTTAAAAATTCATATGGAACGGTGTCTGGGCCGGGACTAGATCTGCCGCATTTGTTTTTGAGTTCTGTAAAAAATCTTGTAACTGTAAAGTATCATAAGCATAGTTCGGTATAGGTACAGTTTCAGAGTCTATTGGATGTCGAGTTAAGTTCATCTGAAGAAAATCAGGTTCTTATTGTTATCGCTAGAGATTTCTGCAAATGAGTTAGCCAGTTGATCAGCTGTTTTTTGAGGCTCATTTTTAATTGATCCAGCGACTGGATCTCTTAGAGAAGTAATACAGAATTTATCGTATTTACCACTTATTCTTTGGATTTTATTCCACATAACGTTTTGTGAAGTTTGGGAGGTTAAGGAAGAGACGAATATTAACCAGGAGGTTTTCTTACTTAATCTTATTTCCTGCTATTGCTCGATATTTCTGAAAATTGATTTTATTTTCAGGCGTAAGATTTCTTTTGTATAGATATTAAGCACGGTTTTTATTTTTGATAACCTCTTTACAGGAGTCATTCCACCAGGGAACCGTTTTCCTGAAGGGGATATGAGTTCTTTCGGGAAATCTTGAACAATATCATTGATGTGGTTAGAAAGAGATGTATTTGTCGGAGTAGGATCATTTACGTAGTTCATTACAGTATTTCTAAATGATTCCCTATATGCCTTATATAAATTCCATTTACAGTATTGGGGTTTTCATGTGTTGTCTGGAGAGCTTTCATCGTCGTTAATTATGATGGGCAAGTGGTTACTTACTTGTAGAGTTGAATAAATTGACCAGTCAAACAGTGCAGCTATGTCTGGAGTACATATAGTTAAATCTATGCTACTTATGTTCCGTGTGCTATATCAATACGAGTTGGAGCAGTTGAGTTCAATAATACCAAAGTAAATTATCTATTTCCTTCCCGTTTGCATCAGTATTGCGACTACCCCATGAACTGTTGTGGCTATTAAAATCACCCATCAGAATGAAGGTTTTGGGGGTGTTGGTGTATTAGGTTTCTTAAATCATCAGTGGGAGATGTAATATTCGTAGGAAAATAAACGCATATCACTTGTGGTAGGTATAATAAAACTGCGACTGCTTCTAAATCAGTAGTTAAGGGAACCTCCTCATGGTGTAAATTATTTTTAACATGGGTAGCTACGCCTCAACTTGCATGATTTCGATTAATTCGGTTTTTATAATGTACGTTGAACTCTCTTAAATGGGAAACAAAGTTGTTTAGAAAGTTATTTTCTTGTAGACAGACAACTGAAGGCTGATGCTTATTTAGTAAAGTTGTAGATACTCTCGCTGTGATCGAAAACTGTTGAGGTTCCGTTGAAGTAGTGTTATAGTCATAAGAATGACAAACAGGTGTAGAGGGAATATCACCATCATTATATGAGGGAAGTAGAGTAATCGCTGGAGTAATCTGGAAGTAAGCTGTTAATTGCTTCACCACGGTTTTGACTGGTAGCCTTAAGCAGTTTCTTGACTATTCGAGTACTTCTGTTCTTTATGGATTTTTCAGTGTAGTATGGATATAGTTGATGAAGGGCTTGGGTCTAGATCTTGGGAGTAATTGGAAACTATTGTTGTTATGTCATTAACTCCAATACTGTTTCAAAAAAGGATTGGAGTTGTAAGTAACTGAGGGGAAACGACTGAGGGTTGGCTTCTAGAACTTTCTTAATTCACTTAAGCATATCACTAACAGTTGTGCTTTCCTTCTCTGTCTTTGGTTTCTTATAAGTTTCTTTTGTCCTGTGTTTCCCTGACTGTTCACTTGTTGTAGGTTCAGTTGTTGGGGAGGTGTCTTAAAATCAAGGTCTTTTCTGTTTGTAGTTTCACTGCTAGACTTTGATCCAGTAAGATGAACACATCAGGAGTTTTGAGGACATTCCGTAGGAGAGGATAGAGTAGCTTCGACTGAGGGTAAAGGACCACAGTTTTGGTCTTGGGAACACTGAAGAATTGTAGAAGTTGTCTGAAGAGTAGTTTGTGAGGGAGTACAGGTAATATTTTATTGACAGTTTGTTTTCATTTTTTGTGGATCCTCTACTAGTCGAGGAAATTCCGTTAGATTGATCATGCCACTGGAATGACTGTTTTAATTTAATGAGGAGTCTTCATTTATTATTTCAATCATTATCAGAACAGTTTCTAGCTAAGTGTCCCTCAGTTTTATAAAGGAAGAAAGTGGGAGTGTCAGAGGATAAATATATCCAATAACTGGTACCCTCATATTCGATTTGGAGCGAGTCTGGAAGTTTGTTAAAGACTTCATTTTGAACATAAATCTGTCTCTGAAAACTGGAAATGTAAGAAAATCCAGGGATTGTTAGACCTGCTCTAATAGGAGAAATCTTTGACACTGGTTTAATACCGAGTTTGAGAAATTCTTCCTCAATAACAATATTAGGAATCACATGACAAACATTAGATAGAATAACTCGTTTGTTTTTAGATAGGAGAGGTCTTATTTCCAAGGAAACACTATTTATGAGAATCTTGGGGTGTTTTGAAATTAATTCTTCAACAGACTTCTTACTTGCAAGGAAGATACATATTCTTCCATTAGATATCCGTGAGACAAATCGGATGTTACTAGGGCTAGTCAATTTTCCAATTGCTAGTATATAATTTCGGATACTAATACCATCACAAGATTCGATAACAATAGCTTGATCTTTGGTAGGATAGGATTGCATTACTACACAGTAACTTAACCTTTGGTTGTTAGCAGATTAAGTATTTTAGGAACAGTAACAGAGGTTGTCATGAGGTTACATGGTTCACCGGTAAGGGTGGGAATGAAGCTTTCTTTATTCTGCTGATTCATGAGGTTACTTGAGACTTGCTAATTTTCATTATTTAGATTCAGTGAATTAGAAAAATCTTGCCGACCTCAAAGAGAGGCGGCCATTATCGGTTAACTAACAGGATGAGGTTAGTTATGAAATTGATCCTTTAATGTAAGCTACACTCACAAAAGTACTTAGCAGCTTCAGTCTGGTACTTCAGATGGTAAAATATAGCCTAGAATTACCGATTATTCAATAGTTCTAAGAGACAATACTACACGCGAATATCATGTAAGTCACTGGCATCCTGATCTCTGAAATATGACTTGTATTCTAAGATTTCAACATATTTACGAAAAGCAGTAAAATTAGTAATAATGAGAGTAGAAAGAAACAAAAGCTGGTCGAAAGGAAAAGAAGACATGCTTATGCCCTTACTGAAATGTGGTCCTTTTCTCATAATTCCTTTCATCTGGAGAGAAATAGGCCCTCTCTTTCATCTAAGCAGATTATTAAATAGAAAGTTATAATAATGAAAATGAAAATTCACAGCCTGTATCCAGTCATTCGACCGGTTCAGGAATGGAATGAATGAAGCCCACATCTAGAGGCAAGGACAGGAAATGTGCCGGCTACCGAAGTCGGTCGCACTCCTCTGAGGCAATGATTAATGACAGACACACGAAATTAAATGATATTGGAGAGTGTTTCTGGAATGAAAGATGACGGGAAAAACCGCAGAACCCGGAGAAAAGCCTGTCCCGCCTCCATTTTGTCCAGCACAAAAATCTCATATGGAGTGACCGGGATTTGAACCACGCAACCGAGCGGTGAGGGGCCGGGGCGCTGCTGCCTGAGACATGGAGGCAAAAGTTGTTAATAATAATAATAATAATAATAATAATAATAATAATAATCGTATGGCTTCAGCTACCGTGTGCAGGCACTGTGAATAATCCATTTAGGCTGCCTGCTGGTGATTCAGGTGTTCTTTATTTACTCTAACAGATGACAGAAAAACGAATCTCTGCTGGACGATCTATGACTGAGTTTTAATTAATGCTGTCAGGTAAACATCAAATGTGTCGCAAAGGATATTTTACACACAGTCGTCATGCATTGTGCATTTCAAAAATCCTGCTACCTCTGCCGGGCTTGAACTCGCGATCTTAGGATCCGGAGGTTGACACTCTAGACTGATTCACAGAGGGATGATGATGATGATGATGATGTCGACGATGATATGTATGCATTTGCCTTATTACCAGAGAAGTTAAGACATTTGGAGGGCCAAATTTTGGCCTGCAATGAAATTGCCCGTTAGTGTATTGGCATGGGCTTCTGCCATTTAAGCACTCTTAGACAACCGACCAACTGTGTTGAAGACTGAATACTCAACCTTCAGCAGAGAAGGTGAATGGTCGAGCGAGTTCGCAACACGGTTCGCGTCGCGTAGTTGTGAAGTTGCATTCGGGAGATACCAGTGGATTCGAATCCCACTGTCATCAGCCCAAGTAGTTTTTCTGTGGATTCCGATTTTCACATAAGGCAAGTGCTGGGGATCTACCTTAATTAGGGCCAAGTCCACTACCCTCCCAGTTCTAGCCGTTTTCATCCTTGCGTCGTTGAAAACCTTCGGTGAGTTAGTGCGGTGTAAATCGATAGGGGAGAAAAAGAAAAAAAAGGACAGTCGCCATTAATATTACGCAGCTGAAATAAAAGTGGTATTCTAAATTGCGTGAAAACTTGGATCTGCCGACAACATTGTCTGAAACTGGCAGGAAAAGTACGGCGTTAAGTCAGCCAATCCAGGCACGCATGACGTCATCGTGCTAATATACAGTAGCACATATATAAAGAATATACAAGCGTTCTATACAGGAGAAATGTGAATGATCTACATTCCTTGCGAAAATCAGTATGAGTCACTTCCTTCCATAAGAATTCGTCAAAGAGTTCATACACTATCGCTGCCCAAAGGATGCTGATTCCTCGTGTAAGCATCAGAGGCCTGCTTCCTCTGAAGATAGATTTACCCGCATGTAATCTAGAATTAACCTTACAGCTGCATGACACTGCGTAGCCAACTCGCATGCTGGGAAGAGGCGACGGTACTACACTCATGTTCATAAAAACCAGAACACCTGGATATAGAAGGTTCATATTCACACGACATGTGCATTAGCATGTTCTGCAGAAATGATTAGCATTTGAACCATGTCGGACCTCAGGTTTACTACCACCGACTGGTAAAATGTGCCTGCGGCTCTCGTTGTTGTAAACCGAAGGTAATGGATCAGTGTGAGTTGAGCACACATGCAGGATGCCTCGCAGACATATGCGAGAACCGTACCCGTCAAATGAGTGAATGTGAAAGCGGCGCATTTTTGACATGAGAGAAAGTGATGCATCCATCCGGGAAATTGCTGCTCGTGTGAGACGAAGTGTGTCGGCAGGGCAACGGGTGTGTGTAGAATGGTTCACAGAAGGCCTAGAACACGACGAGATGGGTCTGGACGCACCACACAGACCACCCCGCGAGAAGATCGACACCTCATACGAATGGCACTGGAGGACAGATCTGCGTCCTCCTCGGCTCTGGTGCAACAGTGGAACAATGTAACACATCGTACACACTCAGAAGTGACAGTCCGTCACCGTTTATTACGGTCTGGGTTACCGGCGCGTCATCCACTTCTCCGCCTACCTTTGACGAATGTGTATAAACATGCTAGACTGCAATCGTATATGGAACGACGTCACTGGGGATAGGAATGGCAACAGATAGTGTTTCCGGACTAATCCAGGTTCTGTTTGTTTGAAAATGATGGCCACATTTTGGTTCACCACAGACAGGGGCAGAGGCATCACACTGACTGTATTCGCACGAAACGTACAGCGCTAACTCAAGGCCTTATGGTGTGGGGTGCTATTGGGTACAACCACAAATTACAGTTGGTGCGTGTCCAGGGCACTGCGACCAGTCTGACCTACTTGAATGACATACTGCGACCCGTAGCTATATCCTTTTTGTACGATACCCCAGACACCATATTTTAGCAGGACAATCCGCGACCACATGTTGCTGCACGAACACGTGCCTTCTTGTTATCACAGGATGTCAGACTGTTACCTTGGCCCACCCGATCACCGGAAAATGTGCCAATCGAAAATGTGCGGGATAAGGTGAAACGACGGGTGCGGAGCTGAGACCCAATGTAACCACCAAAGATGAACTGTGGATGAACTCTGGAACCAGATGAATGCGCCATAGGTGGCTATACGCCAGAATGCCATTCGCGCTTTTTACGCGTCGATGCCATCACACATGGAACAAGTTATCAATGCCCATGGAGGACTCAGTGCCTACTAGGCAACAGGACACATGCTGAACCTAGGTGACTGAAATGCTAATCGTTTCTGCAGAACATACGCATGAACACGTCCTAGGAATATGAACTTCCTATCTCTAGTCTTTTAAGGTGTCCTGTTGATTATGAACATGAGTGTAATTTGCCGGTAAATGTTACCCTCATAAAATACATTATATAGTGCACATACACTAAGAAAGATGCAGGGTGCAAGGTAAAATGCCACTTAAGAAACAACAGTACTAAATAGTTTACTGGAACGTTAAGGGATGACTGGACATTTAATCTTAAATGGTTTCATTAATACCTCAGCGCCAATATACATATTATCTGCGCACTTTTTATCGATAGATTTGTGTACAGGTTTGAGGAGTAAGGAGGGAGCAATTCCGGTTCCAGTAGTACTGCCAACTGAATGGAAATGAAATCAGAAATGAATCGATAATATGATCGATCGATATGAATTTTGCTAAACCGTTGTTATCTTAAGCCAACAACTGTGTCACACACACACACATTATATAACATTTCTCGATGCGAATCTTATTCCTAGAGTGAATTCTATAGTTTGGCTTTGCTGCGTAAATAACAGTACTAGTACGTAAAGGGTACGCCAGATGTCGCACAGCGATGCATAAGCGATTCATAGTTTGTGTTTCAAAGGTTGTCAGTACGAATCTCGAAGATTGCCGAGGTCGACCAATTCAGCACTAGGGTGTAAATCTATCCAGAAAAGGTGCGCAGATAATCACTATTGAGTTCTCCGGAAGTTTCTCAGCATTTTCTTAGGTCAAAATTTCAATACTTTATGCAGTAAGATTGTTTCGTCATACATGCTAAGAACACAATTTTCCTCCATCACTTAAAACCAGCTTTCAGAAAAAATATTTTCTTCTGCTTACTACTGAGATTCACATGGAAGCGAAAAAGTCATTCGACTACATTTTGTAAGCGCCAAGTGATAATGTTATTCGTTTTACGTCCCACTAACTATTTTAAGGTTTACGGAGACGCCAGCGCTAGGTGATTTCCCTTTCGACGAACTATGCAGACACTGATTACGTAAACACCCACATAACACAACTTCAATGGCGCAAAATTTGGTCAATATGATGCATGAGTAAAACAATCCAGCCAAACTCATTCAACTTCCACCAGGTCACGAAAAAGGCGTGCTTTCTTGCGTCACCCTACTCGGGCGTTATACAGGCAAGGATGCACAGCTTCCACCTAACACATTGCTGAGAAGCGGTCGCATGTTGCCTTGCAAAAATTTACAGCACAGCACATGTTTTCAAACACATTGCTAATGGAAAGAACGCTCGAATGTACACCACACAAAAAAGCAAGATGGAAAGCAACGCATTAGATTCTTTCTTTCAGTTCAGGGGAATCACATCTTCTCTTCACCGAACAAAGAATATTCGGCTAACAGTGGCCTCGGCTTTTCTGTAGCTTTACAGCTCTGCATTTGGGAGGGGGTGGGCTGGTCCCATCATCGGCTGTCCTAAGAATGGTTTTCCGTGGTTTTCCATTCTCATTGAGGCGAATGCTGGGACAGTTCCTTTTATACGCTACGGCCGCTCCCCTCTCACCATCTCCACATCTCAAACGACCACACCACTTGTCCTGGCCTGAGAGAGGGCCAGGAGGCCTACCGTACCCCATCAGGGTACAGAATGAAAATATTTAGTAGTACTGTAGTTTAGTTCTGTTTCAGCTGATAAATTCAACCCGCAGTAGAACAGGGAATTGTGAACCTCTTGACGTTTCCTGTTTTATAGACACTGTTATAAATACTTCCCTGACTTTCATAACAGCAACTTTAATAAAAACAACAATTTTACACAATCAGTTAAGAAACTTCGACAACAAAGCTTCTAGCTCTAAATAAAATGAACATTTTGATATGTATATTAACATAACTCATTTCCCTATATAACTGGACTTTTATACACTAGACATACGGGTGAAACAAGCAGTTTCTTGTGGTGTGACACCTTTCGTCAGCAAATATGGAAATGCTTAGGTAATATTGCCATACGTCATGCAAGCCCTCCGTCACTACACGATCTGAAACCCGTCAATGAGTAGCTTTAGTCTACATACGGAAATGTTTGATACAAATGGTTAGTTTGAAGAATTTTGTACAAATCTTCGCGGTTCTAGTGATGCTATTCAATTATAGCATTACAAACATACCATTAATTCACAGACTCTTCAGTTTCTCCAGCTTTCCAGTCATGTAACATCCCCATACAAAGTGGGGACGTTAATCGTCTATTGCCCAGACGGCATGACATGACCGTTCGTGGAAATGGAGAACAGAACTGATGAAACAGAAAATTAAAGAGAAAGTGACCGTGTCTTGAGAGACAGTGAAAATGAAAACCTACAACCTGTTTTCCAGTCATTGACCGGGTCAGGGATGGAATGAATGAAGCAGATATAGGCTATTAGTACGATGGGGTCGCCACTCCCAAAGCGATATATATATTAATGACTGATAGATGCTATGAAATGAGAATGGAGAGTGTTGCTGGAATGAAAGATGACAGGGAAAACCGGAGTACCCGGAGAAAAACCTGTCCCGCCTCCGCTTTGTCCAGCACAAATCTCACATGGAGTGACCGGGATTTGAACCACGGTATCCAGCGGTGAGAGGCCGACGCGCTGCCGTCTGAGCCACGGAGGCCCTTTGAGAGACAGTATAGCCTATTATTTGTCTCAAGCTGAAATAGGGAATCCTCAAAGACAAGAAAATGAAATAACATAGTGCACACATAGATTTCACAAAACTACCTGTCCTGCTAAGTGACTCCGACGTTGAAACTCTGTACTTCTTAAGCCAAGTTGGCGGGTTCGATTTCAGCTCAGTCCGGATGTATATGAAAATATTCAAATAAGTCAGCCTCGTGTCAGTAGATGTGCAGGTAACGGTGTTTATAAACGCCAATCAGAGTATGGTTCCAGTGTATGGGACCCATCCCAGGATTACATGATACGAGAGCTGGAAGAGATCCTAAGGAAGGGAGTACGATTTGGTCTGGGGGATTTTCGACAGAAGAGTAGTGTTATGAAAATATTGCAAACTTCGGGCTGGTAAGACTTGGGAGTAAGAAGACGAGCTGCTCGACGAAGCGGGATGTTCCGAGCTGTCAGTGGAGAAATGGAGTGGGGTGACATCAGCAGACGTGTAAGCTTGAGTGGAGCTTTTAAGGTGGGAAATATCGTAGTGTGAAGATAAAAATTTGAATTCAAGAGGACAAACTGGGGTAAATATTAATTTATAAGAAGAGGAATTAGGTATTAGAATAATTTATCAAGGGTAATGTTCGATAAATGTTAAAGTTCCTTGAAGTAACTTAAAAAAGGACCAAATAAACAACTAAAAAGGAACCTACCACCTGAACGACAGCCCTAAATGCAAATCAACGATGACTGAATAGTGATCATTAGAGCCCGGACTTCCAGGCTCTATCAAATCTCGAAATATGCATGCATTCATGCACTATCATATAGTAAAACATGGACAATAACGTGAAAAATATGCACTATCAAAATTCAGTTCAACACCGTTATATTTTCAGTTCCTCTTGAAACACTGTACAACAACTAAATTTTCCAAATTTTCTTGACTTAGCTCATCCACTTATCTGCCATACATTCTTAAACACGGGAAAAATGATCTTTCTACGTCACACCGACCTCGATAGCTGCAGTCGCTTAAGTGCGGCCAGTATCCAGTATTCTGGAGATAGTAGGTTCGAACCCCACTGTCGGCAGCCCTGAAAATGGTTTTCCGTGGTTTCCCATTTTCACACCAGGCAAATGCTGGGGCTGTACCTTAATTAAGGCCACGGCCGCTTCCTTCCCACTCCTAGCCCTTTCCTGTCCCACCGTCGCCATAAGACCTATCTGTGTCGGTGCGACGTAAAGCAACTAGGAAAAAAAAAAGCTTTCTACGTCACAAGTGACAGGTGAAAACATTTGAGACAATTGTACATCTTTTGCATTTTCACCACACAAAATGTCTTTTATAAGCGTGACGAAATCAAAATCAGGATTTAACGGATCATTTTGTTCAGCTTATCTCTACCTGCCGCAGCTACTTCTCCGTGCAATGATTGCAGACACGTTTGAATGTCTTCAATAACAGATAAATATTCGACCTGTAGCTTCCAACTTTGTCATCGCAGCAGGCAATTTCCCAAAATTTTATTTTATATACATTAAGTCTTTCTGCTCATTCTTTTTGCTGAATTCCGGTTGCGCATCTACTGGAACACTGTCTACGACCTAAAACCGGAAAAAAATTATTCAACTAAGTGATATTACGCCTAATCAGTGGCTTTAAGTTCATTGGTGGTAAATTGGATTATAGGATCTCTACGGTATGTACTAACTTTGGTTGTTAGGTAGGATGTCATGAATACATTATATTTCTCTCTGTATCTCAATAACAGGCGTGTAACGTGGAAAAACGGTCCCAAATTTTGCAAATCAACATTAATAAAAGACACTATCGTGTAACTTGACGTTATATATACGCCAAAGTCAGAAGAAAAGCCATATTATGCAATGTAAACGTTCAAATATTCGCTATTAAATCCAAAATCTTCAAAATATGCATTATGCATACATGTTCTCCTAAAAAGGCCAAAACATGCAAACATGCACGGAAAAAGAACGGTTATTTGGAATAGTTACGTCATAAAATGAATATTTGCAAAGTTTGAGAAGTGTAACCAGCTTATTTATAAACATGCATTTGCATGGAAATCCGGGCTCTAGTGATCATCATAACCAGTTGCCTAGTTTGATGGTCATCCCCCAAACATCCACCATATTGATAATTCGTAATTAGAAATTCCCTTGCTACTGCAGAAAACACAAGAAACAGCATACAATTTTCCCATTCCCAAACTAAGGAAGATGCCAACCACGTGGTGTAGGGGTAGCGAGCCTACCTCTTACCCGGAGGCTCGGGGTTCGATTCCTGGCCAGGTCAGGGACATTTACTTGACCACACGACACCTCGTAATCTGCAGGCCTTCAGGCTGAGCAGCGGTCGCTTGGTAGGCCAAGGCACTTCAAGTGCTCTAGTGCCATGGGGTTTGGGGTTGGGTTCTAACTAAGGAAGCAAGTCACGGAGAAGATGATGGTAGAAGGGAAGATGCAAGGAGGGAGACCTCGAGGGAGAGCACCTACCAAATGGCTTAATTGGATAAGGACACTTCTTGGAAAGCTTCGCAACTGGCTAACGATCGATTAGAATGCCAAAAACGATCTAACTACTGGCTGGCAGAGCCCCACCCTCTGTCAAGGGTGTGTGTGTGTGTGTTTGAGAGAGAGAGAGAGATAGACTCCTAATTCCATCAAGGGGGCATCCGCCTTAGTGGTAGAGGTCGTTGACTGTTGAAGCCGAGTTCGGGATTAAATATGAGAAATTCCTCAGTTGCTTAAAATAACGCTTCGAGGGGAAATTCCTATCAAGTTTATAGGAGCTGGTTCGCTACTGCCTCCTCCCCATATCATGCATGATATTCCTTTCCGAAACACAGTGTGATTACAATGATCCAGTGTAAAAGTCAGAATAAGAATGTGTGCTGTTCTAGCATAAAGCATCAAAAACTAAAGGCATCAATAATGAAATACGAGAGTACTTTACATATAACTGGGTCTGTACAGCAGTACTTAGTAACCAGAATAACAAAATACACAGATCTCCAGACTGCTAACGTGTTCAATCCCAACTCAGTGCGGTAGTATCTGAAGGTGCTCAAATAAGCCAACTTGGTGTTGGTAGAAGCATGTAAAATAAACCTCTTGTGGGACAATATTCCTCGGCGTCACCAAAAGCTTAAAAATGTTAGTGAGATGTAAAACCAAGATCATTATTTCGAACTGGTAGGCGAAGGTAAGGACTATCGCGTGAAGTTCTGGAGATAACCATCATGCTTGCTGTTGGTTCGATTACATTTTAGGGGGCCGCACGCGAGTATGTTTTTCATCTCTTTAATAAATTGCTTTCTAAACAATGATTAATGACATCAATACTCCGGCTCCGCAGTGTAGGGGGGCAACGCGACTGCCTGTCATCCGACGGCCCCGAGTTCGATTCCCGGCCGGGTCAGGTGTTTTTAATTGTAAATGATTAATATCCCTGGCCTGGGGATTCTGTGTTTGTGTCGTCCTTAACGTTCCTTTCCTCACATTCAAAACTCTACACTTCCGCAATTACACTTACACGCAGGTCCCTATCATATGGTAAAATTAGTGGCAAAAGATGTGCAGAGGTCGACACCACGAACAAATAATTTTTTTTAATAAATGACATCAATAGCAAAATGACTGAAAAATATTTTGTACTTGTTAAATGGTCAATTCGATTACGAACACGCACAATATCTTGGAGATCGCTTCAAGCTAACCTGTACTTGGTACGTTCGAGGATATTTCAACACGACGGAAAGATGCAGTTAGGGGAAGTGTTTCGTAACTAGTGAAATCACTCCCCTTCCCCGCAACCTCCTTCGCCAACACATCACCCACTGCTGACCTACGCGAAAAGCACGCCTGAAGCTTCCTGGTTCCGTCCACAAGAAGTACGGGCAGCGCAGTTCAAGGTTACGCCCTAGCCTCTATCCAGTCCTAGTCCCCCAGGCAAATGTCGAATGAAGGTAGTGATCATTCCTTATAAGGAGAGTACTACCTATACGTCATGACTCAAGAGAGGTCTTGCTGCGATGATGGGATAAGACAGGGCTAAGACTGAAAAGGAAATGCCCGCGGCCTTAATTGAGGTATCACTTCCGGATTTTTCTGGTGTGAAAATGATGTAACCATGGAAAAGCATCAAGGCTCCCGACATTGGGGTTCCAACCCACCATCTCCCGAATGCAAGCTACATGGTCCGACCAGCGGAACTATCTAACTGATCTAATAATAACTTACATTTTATCGGGAGATTCCTTCAAAACCCGAATTAAGTACTATTCAGACGTTAAAGCCTTTATAATACGACTTAGTAATTCATAAAAGGGACATAAACCTTAATCACTTCTCTTATTTTCTTAATGCTTCCTCGCTGTAATTTGATGCAAATGTGCGAACTGATTTTTACAGCACATTTCTAGCTTTATACTATCGACGGCAAAAACGAAAACTTGCAAATTTTCATTTAATCTCAGAAATACAGCAGCCTTCTTCATACTTCTTTTATAAGGTAGGGGGCCAAATTCCGTCCCTGCACCTAATTTCGCCCCTCCCCCCTAAGGATTTCCAGTTTGCAAGGTCGGTACCTTATGTTTTGCCGCGCGCACACACCTAGCATCATCCCGTTGTCTTGTGATGGTTGTGTGCACCACGCTTAGTTTCCGTGTACACGTAGGATTCATTTTTCATGCTGAGCTGAGTTAGTGCAGCATTCAAATTAAGAGACTGATATTTCTAGAGTGAGCTCTGATATGTGTGTGAAATATTGGGCTGCATTTCAGTCGTGTGGTGCAGTTCCTGGCGTGTAATCGCTACAGTGAAGTGGTTGAAGTGAGTTACTGTAGCGGCCATTATAATAAATCTGGGAATATTCATAATTTCGTCTCCATTTTTTTTTCATTTATGAAGTTTATTATTTTCAGACGGGGAAACTTAAGCAGTGCGCTAAGGAGGCCATGAAAAAGGCTATTAATGCAATGAGAGACAATATAATGGGTTACAAACGTGCAAGTAAAGCGTTTCACATCCCACGAGCAACGCTCAAAGACTATGTTGAAAAGAATACCAAGGAAATGTTTTTCATAAATGGTCTTCAAGTAATTAATTATAGGGAAAGTGTTTGGTAAGGTTAGAAAGAAGAAATATATTAAAATTAATGGTACTTTTCGTAAATTTGGTGGAGGACGAAATTACGAACACATTTTTGGTAGTTTTTGTAGTATTGATGTTTGATATAGATGTTGATTCCCATAGGGAACCTGAAATATTTGTCCCGAATGAGTAAATGAGTAAGCTGGAAAATTTATAATGTCCAATAACGGACCATTTATATTGATGTTTATGTCAAATATTGAGTACGTTACGTAATAACAGTTTCAATGTAACTTCCCGTAAGACGAGAATATATTCAGTAAAGCATACCAATTTCTAGCCTTGCCCATAATATTCCTGAATTTCTACATGTGCAAATCTGCTAAAGGGACGAAATATGGGGCCCCATTCTTACAGGTTCCCCTTTATAAAGAAACGAATAACATTTCTGTACATTTACCTACCTAAATGAAACAATTTTATATATTTATTTTACATCTAACAACAAAAATCAGGTTGTTTCACTTTTAGCTTGAACGGATGTTGAGCAGATGTACCCTCATGGAATGTTTGCTTGTGTACCCCATGCCAAAGAAATGGTTCTGGGTGGTATGGCTGTTCACATGCCATTGTCCAGCATTGAACTGACGAGTGATATGCACTGTGCCCGAGTAATCCGCTCGTATGATCCGAACTAGCCGACAGCAACCTCTGTCATCTTCGCGTCGTACCCCACAAAAGTTGACCCTAGCGGCGGTAGTTTTGCCCCAATCCATGTACTCACGGTGCGCATTTATTATCGTCGTCCTTGGCAAGACCAGTGCCTGCACCAACGAGCTAGAATTATTTCTTTCAAATTCTTTATCAATATCACCGACCCTCTAAGAAATCATATACCCGGTTCACTTGTTTGCGACCACACTCTATATTATGTTTTGAACTAGAGTGTTCGACAGACTGACAAGCTTTTAAGTTAAATTTAGAATATAAGCAAACATTGTTATGCAACTGTAGGGACAGTTTTCAATATTCATTCAATCATTCATTCTTTGAGAAGACTTAATTTTTGTAAAAAGCACTGGAGAAGTAGTTTAGATGCAATTTTAAGAACATCTCAAATATAGATATACAAACAGTACAAACACAAGACCTAGAGATATCGGTACACTGTTATAATATACACTGAATATAGTATAGTAATTGGTTTTATAATTCATTGTTGCACCGATATATCAGTGTCTAAACTATTTCTATCGCCCTTAAATTAAACGATCACTTCAAGTGAAGAAGAGAACTACCAGAACACGAGTGGGTATGTTTTAATTAGTTTAGTTTTCCATATTACTAAAGGTGAAGGACACCAATTGATACTGTACTTGCTATGAGAGCTAGCTCAGTAGAAGACAACTGAAGAACTGTGGCGCTGAATTGAAAACACATACAATACCATACTCTAACGTGTTCGGAGCACGAAGTTGAAATACACAATCACGTAGCTCACGTGTGACTACAGTACATTGTGAACGTGACATGAATAATGTAACCATCGAAACTTGCCGTTGTCTAGAGTTTCTTAGGTTGCGGTATGGATTGAACAAAAATTATGTGTCAGTTTCTACAGCCCAAAGGTATTGAGCAAAAATTATGTCAGTTTCTACAGCCCAAAGGTAAGTAAATTACCTTGATACTGGTACACGACGTCTTCTTACAGGCTTCTTCTTCTTCTTCTTTTCCTACCGCCTTTCGGGTCGCGGGTGCGAACTGCGTCGCACGTGTGGATTTGGCCCCGTTTTATGGCCAGATGCCCTTCCTGACGCCAACCCTATATAAAGGTAAGCGTGTATTCTGCCCGAAGGCAGGTCCGAACCTCCGCAGAGGTGTGCCTGAGCCGGAGTTTACGTACGGTAGGGTGGCCAGTTCCTTTCCGCTCCTCCATTTCCTTACCCCCCCCCCCAACAGCGCGTGGCAACCCATCCAAATCTTGACCACGCCCAATGCTGTTTAACTTCGGAGATCTCACGGGATCCGGTGTTTCAACACGGCTACGGCCGTTGGCAACCCTATACTGAGGGGTGTTATCACTATTGCGTGTTTCTGTGGCGGTTGGTAGTGTGGTATGTCGTCTAAATATGATGAGCAGAAGAGTGTTAGGACGGACACATACACCCAGTTCCGAGCCAGAAGAATTAATCAGAAGCGATTAAAATCCCCGACCCGGCCGGGAATCGAACCCCGGACCCTCTGAACTGAAGGCCAGTATGCTGACCATTCAGCCAACGAGTCGGACTCACAAACGCGCTTTCGAAATTAGTTCAGCAACAAGCGCAACCGATGACACGTCGGAAACTTGAGACAATCAATGAAGTGAACAAAGTGGTGACAATAACACACTGAGTTGAGACGACTGGAACTCGTACGTTTGCAATGACCAGTCAATGCTGGAGATTGTCAAAGGAATTTGTTAACTAAATGTGAAAGAAAAACTGAAAAGCGTTTTCGATGGGGTTCCCAATGAGCCTCCTCTGATGGTTTGAAGCGTTGCGAACTTCCAGCTGGTTCTCAGATGTCTGAAATCTTGAAAGCCTAAAAATATTCTTCTTGACAGACAGTCGAATATATGACAAGTCATTTATTTTATCTGCTTAGTTAATTCTACTTAGGAAAATCACACCCCCGAATAAGCCTGTGGCGCAACAGCCCATTAAAGGCCTCTGGACTACCAAGACGACTACTGCCCAGACAGCTGGCCTACAGATATTGGAGTGCCACGCGGCCAGCGCGACATCCTCAGTCGCATTATTTGGCTTTCGTGACCGGGTCCACTGTCTCTCGTATGATCCAGCTCCTCAGTTCAACTCACGAGGCTGAATGAACCCCATTCCAGCCCTCAATCCAGCATTAAAATTCTTGAGCCGGAAATCACATCCACTGCTTTCAGCTAAGAGGCAGGCACGCTACCCCTAAACCACGGCAAAATAGTAAAATTAATCATGCATAATGTTAACATGTATGAAGATTCCTTATTCCGAAGGTTGATGGGAATTCTGAACGTTCTAGCATCAGGTGTCGCTGAAAGGGCGTACTAAGGAGCAAGATAATTTCCTGATGCTTTCCTCACTGAGGCAGAAGACACCAGTACGTACTGTATGTCAGCCAAGCCCATTCACACACAGGGATAAGCTGCATAAGGAATTGTGTTTGTCATCGGTAATTCCTCAGTGACGTCCACACCGTCAAAATCGAAGATCGATTGAGATAAGTCACCAAAAGTATTAAATGTGTTCTATTTTAGCCCATAGAATATACCAGGCCTAATATATCTTCTATTTATACTAAAGAGAAAGAGAGAGACGTTCTCGGAAGGATTGTAGGTTTTTAACAGGATTCCCGATTTTCCTATAAAATGTTATTTCCTTGAAGTCGTTACAAGGTCCTCCGCTGCGTACAGTGTGGTAACTGGTGTGTGGTGTTATCGCTACTAGCACTATAGCAGGAGAATTGCTACTTTCAAGCAGTAACGTATTAGCATTCTGTCAAGACCAAGACGATAATAGGAAATTACTGTTTACTTCAGTTTGAAACGTTGTTGTTATGAAATTACGGAGTTCTCTTCGCTATATAAAATGTAATAATGTACAAATCAATATACTGCTATATAAGCTTGGGAGCAACCCACAAATCGCAACTAATCCTATAGAGGCTCATCCGACAGAAAATGACCCTCGAGAGTTTCAACGGCAAGAACTAAATTGCTATACCAACTGCAGCTTCACCCAGGAACTTGGAAAAATGATTCTTTTACAGCATTTGCTACACAAGCAACTAGTATACATGACATAACCAGTAAAGTGTAATGTTATTTAAAAGCAGAACAGGTTTGTTTACGTAAGACGAACACGAGATGAGTCAGTGATGTGAATTCAAATAATATGGAACTGCAGTGTGTTACAAAAACGATCAACAGTTGTAAATTTGATATTATATAGACTCTGCATCTGAAATATTAAGTCAATCGGGAGTGATTACTTATTTGCATTACAAAAGTGCTAGAGCATGTTGAAAGATTCAACATACATGCTACAGTATGATGCTAAAGGTTGCGCAAAAAAATAGCAGCCCATACACGAGTCGAAATACGACGACTTGGGAAGGGGAATGTATAGTCTACGACGAAAGCCAGCGACTGGACAAATCTCGAATGTCGAAGTAAAAATGGACATTTCTTTCTTTTTCCAAAATCCTCTACATTAAAAAAAATCAGAACTGACAATCAATGAAGTGACAGTCGTTTGTTCACACGGTAAAGTTAAGACATTCGACACTGAATGTTGTTCACAAAAGCTGTTCGAACAATCATCGTTTTACTTTCTTCAGATTGTTGACGTGCTTCACGCTGAGAGCAAATATATACAATGATTGGTTTACCACATGTATGCACTATCCCTGCTTGCCAGTTAAAATACTTTCATGATACACCACGGTAATTTTCCTAGTATATGCCGAGGAGACCCCAACCTATTAAAATGCACAGGCAGCAAAATATTCAATGAACTAGCAACACTAGGGGTCTGACAAAGAATATAGCTCATAAATGATCTTTGAGCTCGGTTGATATTTAAGAAAGTCTAAATTTGAAATACCCGAGTCAGTAGATTCGCTGTTATTTTAAAGGATTGCCCTCACCCCACCCTCCCTTTAGCGTATATACACTATGGGAGCACTGCCGGCCCCGCGATGTAGCGGTAGCGTGCTTACTTCTTACCCAGAGGTCCAGGGTTCGATTCCCAGACAGGTCAGGATATTTTGCCTGTACTCAGCCTACGTGATTCGTGATTTCAATCGAAGAGCTATCTGACGGTGCACAAAGCCAAGAATAAATAATAATAATAATAATAATAATAATAATAATAATAATAATAATAATAATAATAATAATTTATGATGATGATGATGATGATGATAATGTGGAGTTAGGTTTTATAAGAGGATGACAAATAACGTTAGCAGTGGGATATTTAACTTCCTTAGAGAAAACTGCATATGGTTCTGCTATTGGGAATACTTCTTACACGAAAGTAGGATGTGATTCAAGTCGGCTATTTCTGCAGGGTCTTCTGGGCAGTGAGGGGTGTTCCAATACCAATACCTTAATCCTGTGGAAGGGACTCGTATAGCATCCATGACCCAGAAGCATTCTTATCAAAGACGAAAGGTGCCTTCGTGTTAGTTTCAAATTCTTGAACCAGACTTGCGTTGGGATGGTGGGCTGAATTCTAGCATAGTGCTTTCTTCTTGCAAGCTGTGACGTTTTACAATACGTTCGGCTACTTAGCTGAAAGGTCAGCGCAGCGCATCGTATTTTATCCTCGTTAGGGTTAATTTCTCTAGTTCGTGGCCTGGTGTTTGTCTTAGTATTCCTACACACCTCTTCGTTGTTACACACATCACTACCACCCACGGCAGAAACAAGCAATAATGAATACAGGATTAGCGTCAGAAAAGGCATTAGACCGCAAAACTATGCTTATTACGTACGTAGCGACGATTCTACGTAATTCAGAAAAGGACAGGAGGAAAGAAGAAGAAGCCTACATTATGATTTCTCTCTTACTCATATTGCATATTCAAATCTTACACTTCCTGACGTAAAATGCACCTTGGAGTTTTCTTTAGTTTATGTAATTGGGTTTATTACTCAATCCGACTTCATTTCTTCTAAAGTAGGCCACATCCGTCGACTAATTGTGTGGTACTAACTCTCTGTCTTCTCGTAAAGTTCTTCTAAGGTATGAGGTAACCTCCTTTGTCATACTCATAAGTTACCTAGCTGAAGGTGTGGATCGGCACGGAGATGAGGTCACGCTTAAAGTTGGAGCTCACCAGATTCCCTGTCAGATTAGAAGTTTAAACCAACCTCCCACTTTACACGTGTCACTAATTCAGCCTCCCTTTCCATCTCCGTTAAACTAAATCATGGAGTTACTTATAACAAATTTTCAAGGTGATATCAGTAACAGTGCGGTAATCTTGAGTCCACTGTGTGATAAAGTGCTGAAGAGGCAGGATTGCCAATTTTGCCACAATGTGGCTAGATCTGGCCATTACGAGTATTTAGTTATCCACAAATTGTCGAAAAAGCCACGAAGTGGCTTTTGGCCAGTTTCTTCTGCTACATTGGTAACTTTTAGCTATATTGTTTTGACTATTTTACTGCGATTTTTAATGTAATAACAAGTTTTAATATTTCTAGTTTAGGCATTTTGTGAAATAATTCTTACATTAATGATGATATAAGTAACTGAGCATCCCTGTTTTATAAATAACAACCCCAAATTACGATTCGACTTTTCTCGCATGTTCGTCTCCCTTATCTGCATAGCGTATCTTTGTTATTCAGTTGTGAATGAAAAGAAAAATTCCGATTCTTCACATGAGACCAAAGAGAATATACCAGAAAGTGTGGAATTTAAAAATAGTGTAAACATTCAAAATCGTCTAACAACTTCGAAATCCTCTGCAAAATGTCGTCACTAAGTGTAAATGCCTACAAACAGTGAAAGAGCCTTAGGGACTTAGCTCTGGAAATCAGTGAAGGAATATTTTTCAAAAGTAAGTCTTCCAAGACTGAATTCATACTAGAATTTAATCAGCACAAAGATGCTGCAGTAGAAAATCCCTATTTATTTTTTGCTATTTGCTTTACGGCGCATTGACACAGATAGGTCTTATGGCGACGATGGGATCGGAAAGGCCTAGGAGTTGGAAGGAAGCGGCCGTGGCCTTAATTATGGTACAGCCCCGGCATTTGCCTGGTGTGAAAATGGGAAACCACGGAAAACCATCTTCAAGGCTACCGACAGTGGGACTCGAACCCACTATCTCCCGATTACTGGATACTGGCCGCACTTAAGCGAAATCCCTATTTAGAATTGGTTCCAGTTGCTCTTTCGGCTCTTAACTTTGCCTCATTCAAACACAGAAGTCGAGCGTGTATTCAGACAGGTTAACATAGGACAAAAGGAATTAAGTAACAAGAGCGTAAAGTTTGGACTAATCTTTTCGACAGTTATTCTTGCCTTTCTAGAATGGGGCCGCTATCTCAACGTCAGATAGCTCCACAATTGTAATCACGTAGGCTAAGTGGATTTCGAAGAGTCCTCAGATCTAGGTAAAAATCCCTGACCTGGCCGGGAATCGAACCGGCCACGAGATCTTATGCTTTTATGAAAATACCATGTGTTGCAGAAGTGAATACTTCGTCACCGTAAGACCTATCTGTGTCGGTGCGACGTAAAGCAAATTGTAAATAATAAAAGAAGTGAACACGCGAAAATTCTCAAAACGAATATTTAAAGCAGCAAAACAATTATCCTCTTCAGGGCATGCACTAGTCAAGTTAACAAGATCTACGTAACTTGATCTTTCCAGTCAGTCAGCAACTTAAATATGGTATCCAACTATCTTGGGCAGATAATTTAATTGCTGCTTCTCGCTACAAACCTCTTCAGTTGACTTCACGAGGCTGGATGAATACCGTTCCAGTCGTCAGACCTGGATTCAAATCCTTGGATGAAATTAATAGTGACGTAGTAGTAGTAGTAGTAGTAGTAGTAGTAGTAGTAGTAGTAGTAGTAGTAGTAGTAGTAGTAATCCTCAAGGGGACTATCACTTAGCACGTGCATGATTATATTTTGTGACCCCTCATGTTATTACTGAAATTCTGAGGCACGTGAGTCGGCGTGCCTCATCCAACCAGCGCCTTGCCGTGACGTACTCACTTCCCAGCTCTCTGGCCCTTTAAAGTTTTATCTTTTTGTATTATTGCTGCTTTAGATTTAATCTCTTCAGATATAAAAACCAAGTATCAGGATAATATTTATAAAGTACAGACAGGTGTACAAATCCTTTTGAATATTGCTGGGATGATCTCCAGGAGAGTTGCTACCGGCTCTTGACTTCAACTTTCATATGACCGTCACTGATATTTCTCTTACTTTTTTACTGTATCGGAAAAGGTACAGAAGAAAATGGGCTGTAAGTAATATTCTAAATCAATTTTGTCATGAGCAATTTTCCCGCACAGCAGACCGTTAAGGATGTAGTCAAGTTTTATGGTTTAGCCCCCCACCCCGCCTACAGCAACCACTTCAGCTGAATTTTTTAAATAATTATGAGCTGAGATCTTACTCACCCTTATCCCAAATGTGAATACCAAGTTCCATGAAAATACACCTACCCATTTTCCCGTAATGCTGTAAAAAACAAACCGAGAAATCTGACCCTATCCGGTATAAAAACAAGCATTTGTAATAATAATAATAATCATAATAATAATAATAATAATAATAATAATAATAATAATAATAATAATAATAATAATAATAATAATAATAATAATAATAATGTCAATTCTTTTTACGTCCCAATAACTACTTTTGCGGTTTTCGGAGACGCCGATTAATATTTGAAAAATACAAACAGAAAGACGATTTTTAACATAGATTTTTTACTATATAAATAAGCATGTATTAACTCGTTTCAGTAGACCCTATGAATTCCATGACAGCAGGAATTCCCTCTACTCTTCCAGACGATCCTTAAGAACTAACCTACTGTTAACCGCATATAAAGAGACCCAGAATTCATGTAAAATATTTGGTTGCTATGTAAACTAATACAACTCATACTTAGCCAATACCTCTGATCGTCCTTGATATTGTTCAGCTATGGTAAAGCAGGCCAGGCGATGTGATATACAAGACGAAAATATGTTTTCTGTGGTCTACATCGGGACCGCATAACATAACTCCGCGGATCATGATTAAGAAACATTTCTGACATTGCTGGCATCACTGAAATATCAGATATAAAATTGAAGATCTTAGATATGCTGTACTATGCATTCAAATACGACGTCAAAGATTGCTAGCAGATGTTAAATATTTTCAAGTATATATGTTAAACTAGAAAAATGGGTTCCAATTACAATGGATTCTTTGGTTGGCGACTTAGTATGCCTGAACTTCATAACACCACTCCTAAACCTTTGCTCGGGACAGCTGTCAGTTAACACCTACAGTACTTGTTGACATTTTTTCGTAGTAGTTTGACGCCGTACTAACACATTGGATGGTTTTCGGGGACGCAAGGATGTAAAAGGGCTAAGACTGGGAAGAAAGCGGCCGTGGCCTTAATTAAGGTACAGCTCCAGCATTTGCTTGGAGTGAAAATGGGAAAGCAAAGAAAACCATCTTTAGGGCTGCCAACAATGGGGTTAGAACCCACTATCACCCGAATACTGGATACTGGCCGCACTTAAGCGACTGCAGCTATCGAGCTCGGTATATCAAATTATAAATAATAATAATAATAATAATAATAATAATAATAATAATAATAATAATAATAATAATAATAATGATGACAAAGCTGACAAAGGCCTGAGTGTAAACTATTCGTGAAACAAATGCGCTGAACAGCACAAATTGCAATACCGGCACACAAATCGCACAAATAGAAATACGAATTGAGACTAGACGCGAATTTCGTACACTGGATTTTTAAAATTACTTTTTATCATTCCCTTTTCCGTTCAGCAACTCTTCTTCGGCCATCACGAGAAGTTTGACCACAAATGTCACTGACTACACCTTTCGTGACACCGTTTCCAAGTCACATTCTCCACAGCAGTGGCCTATAAACAAAGCTGCACTCTGCTGCAAACTGGTGCAAAAGGAGCAGCATATCTTACTCCGTCTCTCAAACAAAAATTGCGAATATGAATGATAGGGATCTACATGATATCGTCGCCTTCATAGATTCGGCTGTTTCGGTTTTAGGAATGCGGAGTAATTTCAGAAGCAAATGAACTATGCGTACCAAAACGGCTTTCTTTACTGCACAAATAATAGGAATTTCATATTAAATTTTAGCCTTACATACAACATGGCATTTCTTTCTACACAGGCACTTCGAGGACACACTTGACTGGATGGAGACACGTAGCAAGACGTTACCTTTCGAGATGGTTTGGGTTCGGAATAACTCATATTTCTGCCTCACGAGATAGAGCAAGAAATACCTCAAGGCAAGCGTGTTCGATTACGACGATGATGCTTGTTGTTTAGAGGGGCCTGACATCTAAGGCCATCGGCCCCTAAGGTACGAGATGGACGACTTGAGATAATTAAAATATGAAAATGTATCCACTGACTAGAGTTTAAAATAAATGGTGATGAAAAATGATTATAAGATTAAAACAATCAGTGGATCTAATTCGCAATGCCTTATTTTATAATAAAAGTATAGAAAATAGAGGTGATAATGGAATATGGCATTGCCTGGAAGTACATATATATAATTCATGTTAGATGTTAAAATAACACATTAAAATACGCAAACACGAACTAAAATAGAGTCAAAGGAATAGCGCAGTTAACAGAAATACACTAGGACGAAGGACTTTTTTTTTTACACATGATAAAGAAAGACCACTATCCCCCATAAGACGGATGATGAGGTCTGCTGACTACTTGTCATCTCGCAGGATGAGGGAAATGGTACTCGGGAGTTTTAGACTACGGCGCAGATCGGCCAGGTCCACGCACTCCGTTAGGATGTGTACCACGGTAAAATGATCGCCGCAAGTACACACCGGAGGGGGTTCTCCTTTCAGTAAATAGCGGTGCGTTAGTATACCGTGGTCGATCCGAAGACGACATAGGCCTATTACCACCACTGCTTCCCTCCGAGAAGCCCGAAGGGATGTCATCCATACGTTCGTTGTACCTTTTGTCGCCCTCAGCTTATCGGGAAGGACATAACCAAATGTCTCAGCCGAGAGCGAATATCACTAGCTGGAACCTTGTAAGGCAACGGGGACAATGTAACTGCTACCTTGGCAGCCTTATCTGCTAACTCGTTTCCTCTTCGCCCATGTGGCTTGGGAGGCACAGAAACGTGATTCTGGTGCCGGCATCCGAACACCCGGCCAGCAGGTCCTGGATCCGCTGCACCAGAGGGTGCTGAGGGAAACAGATATCGATAGGCTGTAGCGAGCTCAAGGAGTCAGTACACAGAAGAAAGTGTCGGCGCTCATCGAACAGTGCGTACCGCACAGCTTCACAGATAGCATAGCGCTCTGCTGTGTACACACTACAGGTTTCCGGGAGAGCTTCTTTTTTGCTATTTGCTTTACGTCGCACCGACACAGATAGGTCTTATGGCGACGATGGGGGACAGGAAAAGCCTATGAATGGGATGGAAGCGGCCGTGGCCTTAATTAAGGTACAACCCTAGCATTTGCCTGGTGTAAAAATCGGAAAGCACGGAAAACCATTTTCAGGGCTGCCGACAGTGGGGTTCGAACCCACTATCTCCCGGATGCGAGCTCAGAGCTGCGCGTCCCTAACCGCACGGCCAACTCGCTCCGGGAGAGCAAAAAGAAACCTATCAGTGCCGACAACGTACGCACAGCCCACTTTCATGTCTGTTCTCGAACCATTCATGTAAACGACGACTGAACCTGGTTACCGGCCAACAACGGACAGGAAGAGCCTCCAATAAATCGAAGGGTCCGTGTTTTCCTTCGGGCCGGTGTTGTTCGATTACGAAGAGAACGTCCAGGGGTCCAGTTTTTAGTAATTTCGGCTTGTCTCATATTTACAGTAACAGACTTATAAATTTTAAGTTATCATTACGTATACTTATAATTTTGGAAAATAGAAAATTTGCTTAACACCGGTTGACGTACGAAAGACAGTCTGATAGTCCAATAACATGATCCAACAACTGTGCATTCCTTTACAGATAATTATCACCCAATAAACTCCCACAAACATTTAAGTTTTGTGAGGGTAATTAAAAAGGTTTCCAAGCCTTTCATATCTTGTAATAAATTATCTGATGTACACAAGTACCAACTCCAAGAAAATTCGCTCTCTTGATTTGTAGGATATGCAGGATGTCACAACTGTTTTTAAACACATATTATTACCTTCACTCCTTCGAAATTATGAAATCCAAATCGAAACTATGTCATCCTTTCGTGGTAACTGGGATAGTATGCTGATTTATCCTTCATTCTCATCATCACTGTACAGTTCCAGTTTCCAGGGTACTGTTTATGAGCCCCTTCCACTTATTCCTGTCGATATACAACTTGTCATGGAGAACATCATTCATCCCCTGGTAACTAGATGGACCTTGATCATGTCCATCCATCGGGTTTCAGATCTTCCTGCAGGTCTTTTCCCCTCCATCTGTCTTTTAAAACTTATTCTGGATGTTCTTGTAGGCTCCATCCTCATCACATGCCCGTACCACCGTAGTCTGGATGTGCCGATTCGGTCTAATAGAGGGTTACGTGCCAGATGCGACCGTGCCGGATGCGACCCGGCCATTATCGTGCCAATAGCGACCGAGCGGATATGCACCGTGCCGCATGCGACCCATCAATCACTTACAATTGATATGCATTAAGGGCTGTCACCAAGTGGCAGATTGCTTATCAGTAGCTAACTTGGTCTTTTCTAAAATAAAGGTCTGACACCGTTGTTAGCAGGTTCGAGTGCCGTTGGTCGAAAGAAAAATATGATAGTGTTGCTGGCTTTACGTCCCAGTAATTACTTTTATGGTTTAAGGAAACGCCGAGGTGCCGGAGTTTAGTCCCGCAGGACTTATTTTACGTGCCAGTAAATCCACCGACACAAAGCTGACGTATTTGAGCGCCTTCAAATACCACCAGACTGAGCCAGGATCGAACCTGCCAAGTTAGAGTCGGAAGACCAGCATCTCAACCGTCTGAGCCGTCGAGCCACTTAGCCCAGATGAAAAAAAATTCCACCATGAGATTGTAGGCCGGCAGGGTAGGAAAGTTGGTGTATACAATTTGTAATCACTAGATTGCGTACCAAAATCCTGGATTCAAATCTAAACCTCTTCGCAGTGTTCAAATGAAGTGAGGGAATATGATGCTGTTGATGGTGATTCGGCCGTCGGATAGGGACGTAAAGCATTGAGCAGACCCCTTGGTATTATTCGAGAGGAGTAGGGTACGTGCCGACACCGGGTTTCATCTTTCTCTACCTCATTATCATAATCTCACATCCAGACGCGCAGGCCTCCCACGTGCGTCAGGTAGAAAGACCTGCACCAGGCAAGCCGAACACGTCCTCGGACACTCCCGGCACTAATAGGATACGATAAGTAAGTAGGCCTAAGTCGTAAATAATTTCAGAGAATTAGGATCTTCTTTTTTGCTAGTGGTATAACGTCGCACCGACACAGACAGGTCTTAAGGCGACGATGTCCGACTCGTTGGCTGAATGGTCAGCGTATTGGGCTTCTGTTCAGAGGGTCCCGGGTCGATTCCCGGCCGGGTCGGGGATTTTAACCTTCATTGGTTAATTCCAGTGGCCCGGGGGCTGGGTGTTTGTGCTGTCCCCAACATCCCTGCAACTCACACACCACACATTACACTATCCTCCACCACAATAACACGCAGTTCCCTACATATGGCAGATGCCGCCCACCCTCATCGGAGGGTCTGCCTTACAAGGGCTGCACTCGGCTAGAAATAGCTACACGAAATTATATATATTATAGGCGAAGATGGGCTAGGAAAGGGCTAAGAGTGGGAAGGAAGCGGCCTTGTCCTTAATTAAAGTACACATCGACTTTCACATTTGCCTGATGTGAAAATGGGAAACCACGGAAAACCATCTTCAGGGCTGCCGACAGTGGGATTCGATCCCACTTTCTCCCGGATGCCAGCTCACAGCTGCGCGCTCCTAATCGCACGGACAACTCGCCCGGTATGAAATTTATTGAACATCTCCCTTGGTAAATTATTCCAATCCCTAACTCCTCGTCCTATAAACGAATATTTTGCCGCAATATGTCGTCTTGAGTTCTGACTTTATCTTCATATTGTGATCTCTCCTACTTTTAAAAACACCACTCATACTTATTCGTCTACTAATATCATTCTACGCCATCTCACCACTGACAGCTCGGAACATCCCGCTTAGTCGAGCAGCTCGTTTTCTTACTTCTAAGTCTTCCTAGCCCAAGATTTGCAATATTTTCGCAACGCTACTCGTGTGTTTTGTTACCAAACATTATCGATTGTTTTCTGAAAGGGTTTCAAACTTAATTTCGGAGTCCCCGGTACAGCATAATTAGATTCTGATACAAATTTAGATATGACTAGCTAATGTACCCGTGCTTTGCTACAAATTCTACATTGTATTCAGAATTCTAGGTTAAATACTCTACACGTTGTGAATAAGATTATATTAAACTGCATACCTCTTAAAGTTACTCAGAAAAGCGACGGGCAAGTCACCATACGTATTTTCGCATGTGAAGACTTGGTTAGGAAATTATAATGGCAGGTCCTCTTGCCTACTGTCAGTCACAATAAACTTGGTGAGTTTTCATTATGATGGTAGGCCCACTTGCCTATTGCCAGTCAGTGGAGTTGGGCAGTTTGATGATAATGGCAGGCACTCACTCTCTACCTGTCCTTTTACATCATCAGAAAGACTGTCTTTGTGGTTTTGCCAACTGAAATCATCATAGGTCATTACAATGAAGTCAACAGAAATGTCGCAGTTACAAGCAATGCTATCATAATTATGAAATACTCGATAAAATAGAAAACCGCACATTTTCTCATTTTTAACAGTGCTATGCTGCCGATCTAAAAGTCCAAAGTTCCCGACCTGGAATGACCAGGCCGCAGACAGCCGTGAACAATCCTCTGCCATTATTCCTTTAAGTGTGCACACTGCTCATTCCAATCAGTGTCACAGAGAAGGAATCAAATGCGTGGAGTACTATGATAAACCAGTATGTTACGTACCAGTAGTACCAGAAAATCGATGAACCAGAGGAAAGTCATGCTAAAGAAGAAAGTTATCTAACTCCACATTCCCCTGTGGAGGGGGGCAGTAGAATTACACCCACGGTATTCCCTGCGTGTCGTAATGGGCTCTCAACTTGGGAGCGTGGGTTAGTGACCACGGGGCACTGAGTTGAGTCCTAGCACTGCTTCCACTTACTTGTGCCAGGCTCCTCATTTTCATCTATGCTATCCGACTTTCCTTGGTCAAATCTTGTTCTCTTCCAACCTCGACGGGATTAGAACTTTCTAGGCCTAGAGTCGTTCATTTTCACGCCCTTCGTGGCTCTTGTCTTTCTTTCGCTGATATCTTCCTTTTTCGCAGTGTCGGATTCCTTCCATTTTTCTCCCTGATTAGTGTTAAATAAAGGATGGTCACCTAGTTGCACTTCCTCTTAAAACAATAATCACCACCACCACCACCACCACCACATTAACACGTAGCATTTCTCCTCTAATGGTTGGCGTCAAGAAAAGCATCCAGCCGTAAATGCCAAATCTGACCCGCAGTAAGAACCGGATAGAGTGGGGAGTAATAGAAACGAGCCCAGTGGCATCACTGCTCGCTTCTAATCAAGGCAGTCCGGGTTTGATTCCCGGCCAATATTTGTGGGATTTACGAAATGAAATACCACGCCCATTTTCCTGGAGATGAAAAATGGGAAACCACGAGAAATAATTTTTGAGGATGACCGACGGGGTATTCGAACCCAGCAGCCTACCGAAGTAGCTGTAACTAGTCGTCCGGCAACGCACTGACCTAACCTGCTTGGTACCTTCTCCCAGACATGGAAGCGCAGCTCCATATAAGGAGATATTTTAGGAAAATACTATTTATTTGCTAATGGCTTTACGTCTCACCTACACAGATAGGTCTTTTGGCGACGATGGGATAGGAAAGGCCTAGGAGTTGGAGGGAAGTGGCCGTGGCCTTAATTAAGGTAGAGCCCCAGCATTTGCCTGGTGTGAAAATGGGAAACCACGGAAAACCATCTTCAGGGATGCCGACAGTGGGATTCGAACCCACTATCACCCGGATGCAAGCTCACAGCCGCGCGCATCTAACCGCATGGCCAACTCGCCCGGTGGGAAAAGACGTAAACGCATCACCATATTTCGTGTTGTAAAACTAGTTTCCCCCAGAAGTGTTACGTAAAGTAGGGGCAGTAGCTGCTTATAAGACTTTTTGAAATTACATTGCACTTCGTTTAGCTTACCTTATCTTGGGTGATGACACAACTTATCAAATGACAATTTGCTTGTCAACGCCGGTCGCATCCTGTCAACGCCGGTCGCATCCGGCACGGTTACAGATTATGCGGTCGCTAGTGGCACGGGTCGCATGCGGCACGGTCGCATCTGGCACGCCACCTAATAGAGATGTCTTTATTCCGGCTTCTTTCCTCACCTCATTTCTTAACTTGTCCAGCTTGGTCTCGTGGGTGCTGGATCTAAGAAATTTCATCTCCGATGCTTGCAGTCTTAATGAATCTCTTTTTGTGAGGGTGCACGCTTCAATACCATACGTCAATACTGGTATGAAATAGCTGTTAAACATCATCAGTATGGCCGGTTTTGGAATCATGTCATCCCATAAACGTGTTGGTAGAATTCTGATCCCTTTTTCACTCTATTTTAATTTCCATTCTGATCAAATTGTCACTGGAGATTACACTTCCAAGGTAAGGAAAACTATCCACACACTCTAGCTGGTGGCCTCCTAGTTTTATACTTGCTGGACGCCCTTCTCTGTTGACTGCCATCGTCACTGTCTTGGTCTCGCTGATATTGAGATTATATTCCTGAAACTGGGTTTCCATACGTTGAGTCTGGTCTGTACTTCCTCTTCTGTTTCACCCCAAATCATATCATCAGCAAAGGCCACTGTATTCAGTTCACCTAACATTTCCTTAACGTTCTTCATTATATTGTCCACAACAGTGATAAACAGTAGTGGGGACAGTGCACTTCCTTGTTGAACTCCACTCCTGATCTCAAACCATGATGATCGACCATCCCCAATTTGTACACAGCTAGTACAGTCTTAGTACAACATCTGAATTTTCCTTACCAGTCCTTCAGGCACATTTCTTTTCCTCAGGCACTACCAGATCTTATCTCTTATAACACTATCATAGGGCTTTTCTATATCCAGGAATACAATGACCAAGTTCTTGCCTTTCTTCCAATACTTTTCCATCAGCATGCGGGTGCTAAAAGTTAGATCTATAGTTTATCTGTTACTTCTGAATCTATATTGCTCCTCTAATTGTGGTTCAATGATGGTTCTCAATCTCCTTTCTATAATCTTCTCTAGAATTTTTAGCCCATGAGAGAGCAGTCTTATTCCTCTAAGGACAACCCCTCCGTTTCCACTCCAACTAGCTTGTACTTCACTGCAAACGAGGTTGCAACAAGTCTTCGGAGAACTAGACCTCATGCTGCGAACGGCCCAGATAACGTGCCGGCCAGAATTCTCCATCGCTGTGCAGAAGCATTAGCACCTTCTCTTTGTGCAATATTTAACATTTCAATGAACAGTGGGACTGTGCCAGAAGAATGGAAGAAAGCAAGTGTCGTTCCAGTATTCAAAGACGGTGACAGGGAAAATGTAGACAACTATCGCTCAGTCTCTATTACATCTGGTGTATGTAAATGCATGGAACGCCTAATTGTTAAACATGTGCTGGATTTTCTGAATGAGAGAAACCTGTTGAATAACAACCAATATGGCCTCCCTGGGAAATCCTGCACTACACTTTTAACAACATTAACTGATGAGTGGCAACATTCCCTGGACCTGTCTAATATATCCCAAGTGGACTGCGTAACTCTCGACTGGAGTAAGGCCTTTGATCAGGGACCTCATCAACGACTGTTGTTAAAACTTAACAAGTATGGCATTCAAGGCAAACTGCTGGCATGGTTTCGGATCATTCCTGGTAGTTCGGACGCAGAGCGTTGCGTTCAGTGGGGCCAGGTCAGAACAAACCTTAGTCACCTCGGGTGTGATTCAAGGTAGTGTGATAGGACCGCTTCTGTACACGACATTTACGCTGGATCTGCCAGGTTGTGTATCGTCTTCTATGGCACAGTATGCTGATGACACTATCATTTACAGAGCCATTCGCAATGAGAACGACGTAAATAAGTTACAGTCAGATCTGGATAATGTGGCTCTGTGGTGCCAAATAAATAGAATGTCTATAAATTTACAGAAATGTAAATATATACGCTTAACTAGAGCAAGAACACAGTTACAACACCAAATTTCACTATGTGGTAAAAACCGGATGCCCTGCACCTCAATAAAATTGCTTGGCATTCACATTTGCAGCAATTTAAAATGGAACAAGCATGTGGAGGAAATAAGATGGAAAGCATACAGAGTCCAGGGATTCATCCGCAGATCTCTACTGGAAGCCAGGAAGAAAGCGGATCAGACAGCCTATTTGACATTAGTACGGCCAATACTGTTGTACGGGCTTCCTTCCTGGCACCCTATAGTAGGGCCCACGAGAGTTGAAGTCTGACAGGTGAGCGGCGAAAGCTGTAACTACGAAGTACACTGCGTTGTCATAGTTACCTCCATTTGCAGCCTACCACCCTTTCAGACAGGCTGAGTGTTTAATAAAACATGTAGGCCTAGGCCTAATACAATTCGTTTACCTTAACTGGTTCCTAAGCTCGTGTTAATAATTCCAGCATTTAAGACATAACACGACATTATCGATATATATAAAAGATTTCATAATCACTAACAAAATCATCAGTTTCTGACAATAACCTCAACAAATGCACATGTTAATCACAGAATAGAACAACACTACCCACATGGATAGTTTTTTATTATTTAACTCCGATTGTTAACGGTACCTGTACAATTCAAAAATAATCTACGGTATAATAAACACAATAGGAAGACGATACTTCATCGAGAAAAGAGATCAGTCAGAATATGAATGACAAAAGTGACTGAGAGCAAGCCAACCCACGTGGTGATAGCGTCCTAAAACATACATACATACATACATACATACATTTTTATTCACAATCAGTATCTTACATATACATACAAAGGTAGTATAAGATAAAATGTGAATCCCACATAAGGTAAACTTGTGTGTGGGCTTCAAAAATGTTGCAACTCTTATCGTTGCCATAGCAACAGGCCATTTTCGAGCAGCGTTAGTCAACTTTTTCTCGCCGGTGGCGCTAAACGTCAGACTTCAACTCTCGTGGGCCCTACTTAAGTACAGTGGAGAACATGACTAAACTAGAGAGAGTTCAACGCCGAGCAGAAAGACTAATTACTCAACACGGTCATTTAAATACAGCCAGGTCACTGCCCCCCATAACAACCCTACGTAAACAAAGATATTGCTTTCCTGAGAAAATCCCTCGCAGGTAACATTCATATAAACCCTTTTAACCCCTTACAACTGAACTATCGTTCCGATCAAAGAGGTCGAGATGTGTCCCTTTTCCCTCCATTTGCATGAACAGTATTATATCAAAGTGGCTTCTTTAATCGTTCTGCTCGGCTGTGGAATGAACTCCCACCACAGATAAAAGATCTACCTCCAGAGAAATTTTGTAAAGAGGTAAAACGGATGTATATATAATGAAACCTTCTGTACATAATTTAATTTTTCTACTGTGTGAATTTTCAGTATGAGTGAGAGGACGGATGAAAGTTTATGGGGTCCCGAGTGATTGAGACTGTACTGTATGTGGGTATGAGTGAGCCGGCCTAGCTATATTATATGTGGGGATTCTAGAGAGAGACTGTGTGTGTGTGTGTGTGTGTGTGTGTGTGTGTGTGTGTGTCGAATTACTTGAATGTTGAACAGGTCTTGTGAGTATTATGTAAATATGCCTTGTAAATATGGTAACTGTATATAAGCACACTATGTAGAATGTAACTGTATATTTGAATATTGTAATTTTAAGTGGTGATGGAGGCACTTTCGTGTATGTGGGACTATGCCCTTTGTCCATTCACCATCCATAAATTGTACCTACAATTAGTGAATAATAATAATAATAATAATAATAATAATAATAATAATAATAATAATAATAATAATAGTTGGTGGACTTTCGTCTGCTGCCTTTCTTAAACAGGGGAATTATAACGCCCTACCTCCAATCTGCAGGTATTTTGTTATCTGTCCATGTGGCATTTAGTACTCTGTGCAGCCGTTGTATACCCTGGATGCCTGCTGCCTTTAACATGCCCGCTTTCACTTTATTTGCAACTGAAGATTTTCCTTTAGGCATAGATTTTAAGGCTGTCTCAGTTTCCGTCCAAGTGATGGGAGGTTCCTCATTGTAGGCTTGGATTTCCGGTTCTGTATTTTGTTTTTGAACTGGTCTATTCAGTACAGGGTCGAAATGGTTCTTCCAGACTTCTCTCATGTCACTTTCTGTCCTAACCAGATTTCCATTTTCATCTTCAAGTGCCTTTATGGTATTCATTGGTTTCCTTTTACCTCTGATAACACTATATAGTAGTTTCTTATTGCCTCTGCTGTCTTCCTCCAGTTTCTGAGTGAATATATTCCATGCCTTGGTCTTTTCTTCTGTAACTGTTCTTTTAACATCCAGTTTCTTGTTTCGGTATAACTGTTCGAGGTTTCTGATCTTTGCCCCGTCTCTAGAAGATCCGGTTTACTTTTCTCCCGATCCCTTTCTCTCCGCAAGATTTCTTTCCCAGATTGCTGCTCTCACTCTTTCATTCCACCACGGTGTTTCCTTCTCCCTTGTTTTACTCAGTTCTCTTATCTGTTTACTGGAGTTCCCATACTTTGATTTTTGGCATTTCCTGTTCTGTACTTTTGCGACATAGAAGTTTCTCAGGTCTGCTACTAATAGACGGTGGTCACTGTCAAGACTCTCTCTTTGTATTACTCTGATATCTGTTACCATTCTGCACCTTTCTTCATCTGACATAATCAATGACAGTCTTTTGTAGTCCCTCCCAACTGTATCGTGTTATTTTATGGCTCTGTCTCTTCTTGAACCAATTATTTTTCACCACCAGCCCATTCCTCATATTTCTTCCACCACATCCATGAGGTCCCATTACGTTCTCATATCCTGTTCTATCTGTCCCAATCTGTGCATTCAGATCTCCTATAATGATTAGTCTCTCGTTACTAATAACTTTTTCGAAATCATCAATAAACTGCTTCTTATCCTCTTGACAACATCCGGTTTGAGGTGCATAAAACTGTACCAAAGTTAGTTTTTCTTTCCCTAAATGCACAGTCACCCTTATTATTCCCTCACTAACATACTGAATGTCAGCGACTCCTCCTAGATCTTTGCTCATGATTAAACCAATGCCATTCCGCATCTCTTTGTCATGTCTTTGCCAATACAGTGTATACTGTTTTCTTAATTTCTTCATTCCTTTCCCCCTCCATTGGGTTTCACTCAGCTCCAGTATCATTGATTTCCTCCTTTCCATGATGTCCACTAGTTCTTCGCATTTCCCTGTGAGATTGAATAAGTTGATGGTCCCAATCCGTGTTAATCTCCTCAGGGATTTTTGCATTTTTGCAAGACCCTGTCTATCATCAGGCCATAAACCATCATCCCTGATATGAGTCTGCTCATGCTGGCGTCTTAATTTAGTTTATAAATGCGTTCCGAGGCTCTTATGTGTTTTGAAAGAAACTACAAATAAGCTCTTTTACTGGCTTGCTAGGCCTAATGTAATTGAGGATTTTCTTGCAGGGTTTACTCCCTTAGCCTTTGAGGATCCCACCTCATCCCATAAGGCAGTGGGTTCCATCTGTACAAACCCCAAGAGGAATGGGTTGCCTCCTCCGCCAGCTCCACCGTACCGAATCATATTCTCAGCTTGTGCTACCGTTGAGGTCTTCACTCGTTACCCTGAGATGGGACCCTTTACCAGATGTTACACACCGGGTCAGTGTGCTCTGGGACTCACATAGGCAGGGGCGCCACTCCCTGCGCAGGGCTGCCTCTAAGAGGGTTATACAGGTTACCTGTTATACAGGGTGCGGCAGAAATACCTGACGAATTTCAGACGTAAATAACTCAGCAACGCAACAAGCCATTCACAATTTTGTTGCGCATTTTAAAAGAGCAGGGTTTGTCATTTATGTCACATACAGCAGATTGGAGCGAACTAAAGGTCGTATTGGCCACAGCTTTCAAACAGGTGTTATTGTCGTGGTGTGCGCGGTCTTGGCCTTGGCGAACACGTGCATCGTCTCGTCCGGTCTTGTCAGTCAGTCAGTCAGTGAGCCAGCCAGTCAGTCGCTAGCATGGCGCGGAGTGGTGAACATCGTGGTTTTGTGATTGAGACTTATTTCAAAAATGCCCACTCTGTTATCACAACACAGCGTTTGTTTTGCAGACACTTTGGCTTAGATCGACATGAGAAATTTCCGAGCAGGAACAACATACTGTTATCGGTGAAGAATTTGAGAAAAAGTGGTTCGAGGGTGAAAACGAAGCCGCCTGGTAGGCCTCGTAGCGTCCGAACAGCAGAGACCGCCCGTGCAGTGAGACACGCTGTTACGCAATCTCCTCAACGTTCGGTGCGTAGGCATTCACGTTCTATGGGACTCTCGGATCACACCGTAAGGAGGATCTTACACGCAGACATAAAATTCCATCCGTACATGCTCAAGCGAGTCATGCGGAACTTCAGGGAGAGGCTTCAGAGGTGCATCGAACAGGACGGTCTGTATTTTGATGACATTATTTTCAAAACGTAGTGTGTATGTGTATGTGACGCAAATGGCAAACACTACTCTTTCCAACTGTGCAATAAATATTTAAATGGCTTATTGCGTTGCCGAGTTATTTACGTTTGAAATTCGTCAGGTATTACTGCCGCACCCTCTACTTTATTCCATACTGAAGAAACTAATTCGTAAAGGTATGACCCTGTACAGAATGGAACCAGAAAGTCACTGTGGTAGCAGGGAATACATGATTACCGGTATCTCGGAGCATAGTTCATTCACAGAATCTTGCAGACTGAACACTAAAAGGTGTAACAATGTACAATGACATGCTTATGTTTCAATTCAGACGAAGTGTAAACAGTCGCCGGTAACACACAATTAATATTTGATAATATGCATGAATTCTTTCAGCTAACAAGCCTAATCTATTTTACAGGCCAAGGAAGGAAGGAAGGATCAGGTTCTGGCACTAACCAGCCATGTTGAGCAGAGCTTTCAAGAAAAAGTGGAAACGGTTGCTGTGTATGTCGATTTTTCATCAGCCTATGATACAGTCTGACGAAAAGGGATGATCCTGAAGTTCCTGAAAATTATCCCTTGCAAGATCTTAGCTTCCTTGCTCAACAACATGCTATGCAATCGCCTAATTCAAGTACATCTCAATGGAAACAGAAGCAGATCCTACAGATTAAATGATGGATTGCCGCAGGGTTCTATTCTTGCTCCACTTCTCTTCAATCTCTACTACACGGCAGATCTTCCATCTACTGCGTGCCGAAAGTTTATATGTGCTGATGACATAGCCCTAACAGCACAGTCCATAGACTTTGAGACAGCTGAAGCCATTCTCACACAAGATCTCCTAAAAATGGATAGATACTTCAACACCTGGCGATTGAAACCCAATGTAAACAAAACGGAGATTACTACCTTCCATCTAGACAACAGGAGAGCCCATTACATCCCACAAGTTCAATTCAAAGGCCAACAGCTAAAATACTGTGCTCATCCAAAATACTTTGGTATTGTGTTGGATAGCACTTTGACGTATAAAGAACACCTCTGCAGAACAGCAGCAAAGGTTAAAACACGTAACAATATCCTTCACAAACTCAGTGGCACTAGTTGGGGAGCAAATGCTAATGTCCTCCGAACAACAGCTCTTGCCCTAGTATACCCAGTTGCAGAATATTGCAGCCCTGTATGGATCAACAATGCACACACAGGAAAAGTTGATGTCCAGCTGAATGATACCATGAGGACAGTGCCTGGCACACTCAAATCCACACCACTTAAATGGCTGCCAGTATTAACATCCATCCATCCTCCTCACCTTTGAAGGCTAACTGCTCTGAAGAAGGAATGGTTAAAATGTACTGCAAATACACTCTTGCCGATTCATCAGGACTGAAACCCTCAGAAGCATGGAAGATTAATATCTCGACATCCATCATGGCAACTAGGAAAGAGGCTGGTTGAGTCGCAGTACAACATGAATAATGCCTGGATGGAAGAGTAGGCCGCTTCAAACCCTGACCAGCTAGGGTTGATATCTGACCCTTGTAGGAAACTTGCTGGGTTCAACTTGCCAAGAAGAATCTGGGCTCCGTTGAACAGAGTGAAGACCGGTCTTCAAAGATGCAATTTCTGGCTCCACAAGTGGGGAAAAATTTCCAACCCTCATTGCGACTGCGGTGAAGTGGCTCAGACAGTCCACCATGTTGTAATGATGTGCCCACTTCGGAGCTTCCAGGTAGGATACCACGAACTTCATGCGGCAAGTGAAGAGGCAGTGAATTGGCTAAATTCCCTGGACATTAAATAATAAGTTATACTACCATCAACTGATCCTTTGTCCGATTGTTGTTCTATCTACTTTAAGTGTATATATTTTTAAGTGCATATATATAGTTTCTCTGTTCCCTCCATACGCCATACGAAATAAATAGAAAATGGAGTTCGGGGATAACATCGGACAATGGGTTTTACGTCCCACTTACTACTTTTACGGTTTTCAGAAGTGCCGAAATTTTGTATCCCAGGAGTTCTTTTACTTGCCAGTAAATTCACCGACACAAGGCTAGCGTATCTGTGCACTTTGAAATACCACCGGACTGAGCCAGTATCGAACCCACCAACTTGTACTCAGAAGGCCAGAGCTGTACCGTCTAAACTACTTAGAATGACGATGTAAAGTATTAATTACGACTGTACATATCACACCGTGGAAACACAAATCTCTGAACATACGCTGTCATCCAGCCAATAAACCGAGCGAGTTGGCCGTGCGGTTAGGGTCGCGTAGCTGCGAACCTGTATTCGGGAGATTGGTGGGTTCAAATCCCACCGTCGGTAGCCATGAAGATGGTTATCCGTGGTTTCCCATTTTCACACCTGGCAAATGCTGTGGTTGTACATCAAGGCCACGGTCGCTTCCTTCCCTATCCTAGCCCTTCCCCATCCTTTCGTCGCCGAAAACGTCTGTGTTAATGCGACGTTAAACCAATAAACCCCACCCGATGGCACTTCAGCCTCTGAAAGGCCTTGGCCTACCAAGCGACCGCTGCTCAGCCCGAAGGCCTGCAGATTACGAGGTGTCGTGTGGTCAGCACGACGAACCCTCTCGGCCATTATTCTTCGCTTTCTAGACAGGGGTTAAACAACTAGCATCCTGCTTTAAGGAATTCATTTCTATTTTAGGAAACTAGACACCTTAAGTGGAAAAGGAATAAAATCAATATAAGGATGTCTAATTATCTTTTCGACTTCCGTTGTATGTTGTAGACCGGTATGGCACTCACGGAATACAGGTGACCCAAATGTTCGTTAACAATTGACGAGGCAATACTTCACGGAATATTGGAAGTAGAGAGGTAATAAAAAACACGTAATTGGCATGATACTTGGTTTTAATGATGCCAAAATAAAGTACATGACCAACAGATGGCGCTTCATACGATACACAATCAATATTTAGGACAACAATCGAGGATTAGCAAAGACGATGTTCTTGATAACACATGCTCAACATGTCGGTCGTCATTAATAAACAATACCTGTAGTGTGAACAGCACTGTACAGCATATCCGTAGATATGGCGGGGAATTGCCGTCGGACGTTATCTTTTAGCAGCCCTAATGAGGTCGACGATCGCGGTAGATGTGCGACTTCAAGTAACCCCACAACCAATAAACATACGGACCGAGGTCGGAAGACAAGGGAAGCCAAGCATGACATGCCGCGATTTCAGGCGCATCTGACGCCATGCCTCAAGCTCAAACAGAATACGGACGCGCCGTTTCTGATGAGGATTTTAGCCCTCCGGCCGCAATAGGGTCTTGAGTGCTATTCCTCGACTTGATCTAACTAGGACTGCACTGATGGCGAAGGTGAGGGACCTGTTTACGCGGAATCGGAACTGGTCAGAATGTGATCTGCACCCTTTTTAGGGGTGAATGAATAGTTTAGGGTGACCTTGGGTCGCTTATAGCGGAGGCCAAGGGTATCGTAATTGCCCAACGTGGTGATGAGGGCATTGGGCTTGTAGATTAGTCCTGAATAGAATTTCCGGGACGTCGTCTTTATTCTGGTTCTAATCGCATTAATATTTAGGGATTGATGGATGTCCCGATTGCGTTCAAACCACTGTGCACCTGAGATGAGACGCAACGCATGGTTTTAAATGCGCTGCAACTTATCCAGGTGGGTTTTGGCTGCCATTCCCCAGACCGGCCTGGCATACTCTAGAATTGGTTGACGGGAGTTCTTATACAGCGTGAGCCAGTTTTCTAGATTAAGACCTTGATCGGCTTTCATTATGGGTATAATTTCAGATAAGCGTCTGCTCGCTTGCGCCGAAATCGAGTTTATGTGATCTAGGTATTTGGTTTAATTTATCCACCAGATCACTTCGCCAAAAAAGATTAATGGGAAAGGGTCGGTCCTAGTACGTTTTGAAAATAGAGACTCAAAGGTGCCAACCTTTGAAATGGCTTTTCCGTAATTCCCCTCCCCTACTCTCCGAAAAATGTTGGAGTCAAATCCAAAGCACACTCATCCCTTCTGGATAATGTCACCCTGTTTACCCTTCCCAACAACGATCTATTCTAAGATATATCCTATTATACCATAAATTTACACATTACCAGTTAGTTCTGTGACTCGTTGGCTGAATGGTCAGCGTACTGGCCTTCGGTTCAGAGGGTCCCGGGTTCGATCCCCGGCCGGGTCGGGGATTTTAACCTTAACCGGTTAATTCCAATGGCCTGTTTGTGCTGTCTCCAACATTCCTGCAACTCACACACCACACATAACACTATCCTCCACCACAATAACACGAAGTTACCTACACATGGCAGATGCCGCCCACCCTCATCGGAGGGTCTGCCTTACAAGGGCTGCACTCGGCTAGAAATAGCCACACGAAATTATTATAGTTAGTTCTGTCATAAAACATTCTTTGTAAATTGTTTCCCCACGCAGCTGCTTTTGTGTGGGATTTTTCTCGTAGCATTCTTCCCCTGTGAGGACATTTTCACCTTATGAACAATAAGCGATTCTAGTGTAGATGTGATTATTGTAGGCCTGAAAACATTCTGTTTTTCCTATTAACACTGAAAACTCTTTCTGTTGGAGACTTAATGTCAGGTGCACTTAATACTGCAATAATACAAGATCACATTTTTTAGTGAATAGGAGAGTAGAGTTACTTCATTCACAATGAATTTCACGACGCTCACGGGTAGCAGAAGGAAGAGAAGATCGAATAAGTATCGTTGCCAACTCACAAAATTTGAAACGAAGAGAGTAGAGTACCAATGCTCGAAAAGGTTTAATTCTCCTTGTTTCCTTATTTTTTCCGTAGACATTATATTTTCCTTATAATGTCGCTTTTCCGTAACAATTTACCCTTGGACCGTAATGCCGTAATCGTCCGGGAAAATCCGTAATAATTACGGATAATCCGTAACAGTTGGCACCTCTGAAAGAGTTGCATTGCTTTTGTTTACATTAAGTTTGATTCTCCAATTTCAAAACCATTGTTCGAGAGTAGAGAGGGCATCTTGGATGTAACTGTGTACTCTAGGGGGGTTGCCCAGAGACAGAGGAAATTGCCGTATCATCAGCATAGATGGAGCGGGGGTTCGACAGGGTTTTGTTGCCTTGTACCTGAATTCCCTACCTGGAAGGTAGCTTTTGTTGACTTGTACCTGAATTTCCTACCTGGAAGGTAGCTTTTGAATAGCTGAATCAAGTAGGGAGGTATACCTAAACTGGTGAGTTTAAATATAAGACCTTCATGCCATACTTTGTGGAGGGCACGCGATATGTCTAGAAAACAGACTTCCATGTGCCTTCTATCACTGAAGATTTTGGTGATTTCTTCAGTAAGCCTCATGAGTTGGTGGACTGTTGAGTGCTTACTTCGGAAGCCAAACTGCACTTCATTGATTACTGTGTTATCTTCAGTGATGGTGTGTTTAGCCTGGTGAGTAGAAGGAATTCAAATAATTTAGAAAGAATGGATAGAAGAGAGAGAGAGACTGGCCTGTAATTTTGTGGGAATGAGGCATGCGAGAGGGGTTCTCACGACAGCTCCTTTTATAGCGTACACGGGTCTCACGCGGCATCACTGACGTGTTGCTGTCCAGCGCCATCTGTTGTGCACTCGTTGTTGGTGTCAATAAAACCCCATGTCATGTCAAGCATGTGTGGCCATTTGTACCTGACGTGTTGCTGTCCAGCGCCCTCTGTTGGTCATTCTGTGAACTTTATTTTGTTGTCGATAGAACCCCATGTCTTGCCAATCGTATGCGTCAATTAGTACCTCTCTACCTCCAATATTCCGTAAAGTACTGTCTCGTCAAGTGTTAACAGACTTTTGGGTCATCCTGTACTAAATATCAGGATAGATTTCCAGTCAGCTGCTATACTCAACCATGAAGTACCTGAATTATCTATAGTTCCTAGAATTATATAATGTTCACATTGCACAGATGTTAACATGCAATAGAACAAGGCCCGTGCCTAAATGCAGTCCTGATAAGGAAAAAATTATGTAAACGAAATCCAATGTAATTGAACTTGTTCTTACCTTTCACGTACTCCGTAGCACATACAAGGACTTCGTTACTCTCATCCATAATCGTGGATTTCTGTATGTGTTCCGATCACGTTTCTGCAAGAAATGTAACATAATCAGAGTTAATTTTAACTACAATATCATAAATTAATACCACATGTTTACTGAATATACATTATTAAAGGCAATAACATTAAATTTAGTTCAAATGGGGATATGAAACCTTCACACGACCCAAGTGCTCTAAGTCACCGACATGTCTGTAAGATATACAGGTCGTAACAATAAGGTACGGCTAAGCTTTCAGGACACGTTACTAACACGTATAAGAAAATATGTTATATGGACATGGCTCCGGGAACTCTTTATTTCTATGTTAGAACGCATTTTCTACAACTCCACATATTGCATTAATAATGAGAAACACACTGGAACAGAACGTACCAGCATACCACATGAAATGTTCAAAATTCCCTCCGTTAGCATTGATACATACATCAAACTTAGCGTCGCACTGAATCCCTGATGTGCTGGTGTATCCCGGAGTACTGCGTGTACTGTACATGTACTAACTGCTAACGGAGGGAATTTTGAACATTTCATGGAAGAAATAGTTTGATGTTGTATGCTGGTACATTCTGTTCCTGTGCGTTTCTCATTATTAAAGCAATAGATAGAGTTAAAGAAAATGAGTTCTAACATGGAAATAAAGCATTTCCGGAGCCATACCCATATTACATTTTTTCTTCTATGTGTGAGGAATGTGTCCTGAAAGTTTGGTTGTACCCGTATAATCTACAAGTGAAGGCGAGCTTTCCAGTCGAAGAACCTAACTGCTTTGGGCTATTAACACTGCCATACGATCAACATATAAAGTCTAAAATGGACCTGAAAGATCACATAAATAAATTAATGGATGTACTGATCACAGACAGAAAGGCATATTTCCTTCGATCAAGCGAACTTCAAGCATCGGTGAAGAAGTTACAGTAATACTGACTCAGATCACAGACAACACAAGCGAGCCTCTGTGGCTCAGGCGGCAGCGCGCCGGCCTCTCACCGCTGGGTTCCGTGGTTTAAATCCCGGTCACTCCATGTGAGATTTGTGCTGAACAAAGCGGAGGCGGGACAGGTTTTTCTCCGGGTACTCCGGTTTTCCTTGTCATATTTCATTCCAGCAACACTCTCCAATATCATTTCATTTCATCTGTCACGCATTGATCATTGCCCCAGAGGAGTGCGACAGGCTACGGCAGCCGGCACAATTCCTATCCTCGCCGCTAGATGGGGCTTCATTCATTCCATTCCTAACCCGGGCAAATGACTGGAAACAGGCTGTGGATTTTCAATATTAGCGTCAGCTATTTCTCCTTATATTATTACATTATATTCTTATGTAAGAAAATAAAATGGAGGGACGAGGATTTGAAACAGACATTGCCATCTAAATTCCGACGTTTTTCCAAATGAATTATTATGCAATTCAACGCATTTGCAGAACCACTACAACTCAACGTTAATTTACATAGGTTTATTCCATGACAATATTATTTTGTAGTTGCAGTAGCAGCTGCAGCCGCAGTAGTATTTGTTAACTTATAACCAAAGTAATGATTAAGGAATTATTTTGTGGATACAGTTACTCTCAGTGCAGGTGTTCAGAAAAATAAATTACGGCTGAGGTTGAGATTAACTATATTTTCTTTTAAATCTTCAATTTTGCCTCGGGCTTTGCAGTTGACTGACATGGCTCCACAAAGTGGTGGCGGAACGGAATAAACTGTAATATGGGCAGCGATTCAGCTAGATATTTCCACGTTTCAGAAAGAACAGCTCGGAGATGGGTGAAAGTTATCGACGTTCGGATATTTTTGCCCGAGAAGTTGGGAGTGGTAGAAGGGAAATTTCAACACAATAGGATGCCATGATAGTGGCATAGGCTGAATGGAATCCCTTTCACACCGCAGCTACTGTATTTTGAAGGCAGTTGTCAATTTTCCTGGCGGTCGAGTGTCTGTGTCATGTTGGGGGTATATTTCTCGTCATGAAGTGGGCACAATCTACCGCATTCGCGGAAAACTGAACCAGCATAAATATAAGCGGTGCTGGAACATTATATGTTTTTATACTAGGTTGTTGTATCCTGATAGAATTCAACTTCAGCGGGAAAATCAGCCAGAACACACATCTCAATTGATTCAAGACAGGTCTGTGAACAGACAGGATATCGATTCGATAGTCTGGCCTCGTCGCTCTCCGGACTTGTACCAAATTCAGAATATGCGGGCACAAGTAAAGCAGCACAATGCGGAAAAATTGGTCCAATACCCCTCAAGACGTGCTGATAGTTTGTGGAAGTTCGTCCAGGATGCCTGGAATGCCGCGGCTGAGAACAATTATATGAAATGACTAGTTGACTCCATGTAAAACAAGTCGTTTGAAATGACTAGTTGATTCCATGTAGACTCAACTGCAAGATGTGGTCGATTTTGGAAGAAAATGAACTAAATATTGAACCGTGCTTTTTATTTGGTACTTCTAATGGTTTGAAGTGTCTAATGCAGACGCTACTAAGTTTTTATGCCACAAATTATATTTTTTGTTGAAAATAAACTCTTTTATTCTTTCTAAGTCAAAATGTCGTACTAATAATGAAAAAGTCATGGCATAATTACTTCACGAACCTGGTATTAAAACCGTCGTAAATGAGACAGGAGCTTTAATATATCCTCCCTCTTAAAGACGTACGTACAACCTCATGAATACCAGCCAAATTCAGGTTACCACTACACCACAATAGTAGCATACAGAACTGGTACATTATAACCACAGACATCAGGCCACGTCAGACCGCGGCCCACCATGCAACACTGCCTGTCTCCGAATAACAGGAAAGGGACCCAAATGGGACTTACGTTCTGAAGATCGTCAGTATTTTGGTATGGGCTAGAAGTAGTTTGTTACTTTGATCGACCTGTCCCAATCAAATGAAAGTGACAGGTATGATAGATACCGGTAATGCCATTACTTATCCAGCCAGTTCATATGATAAATGTCAGGAAGGTGTACCTCATAGTGTCGATTGGTGTATGCATTTACGCGATTTTGGCAAGCTGAAATGCAGCTGCAACTGTCCAAGGAAAGCTACGGGAAGTTACCTTACTCATCATTTCTCTTTTTTTTTTCACCGACACAGGTAGGTCCTATGGCGACGATGGGATAAGGACGGGCTAGGAGTAGGAAGGAAGCGACCGTGGCCTCAATTAAGGTGCAGCCACAGCATTTGCCTGGTGTGAAAATAGGAAACCAAGGAAAACCATCCTCAGGGTTGCCGACAGTGGGGCTTGAACCCATTATCTCCCAAATGCAAGCTGACAACTGCGTGGCCCAAACCACGTAGCCACACGCTCGGTCATTTCTCTCCTACGTCTCTCCAGTAGTTCATAGACCATCCAGGAGAGCTGATTATGGATCTGTAGATGATCAAACCAGCTTTTGGATTGAGGAATGAATCCATTGATGAATACAGTATTATACACCTTCAACTTACAAAGTCCATTCGTATTCCGATCTTTCACTGTAGTTTAGAAAACTGCAAAGCTCCCTTGAATATAGGATTGTTGTGGTGGTTGTTACTGTTACTGTCGTCATTTAAGTAGGGGACTTGGAATATCTTGGAAATTTACAGCCCCATTTACTTAGCATACCTGAAGTACGATAACCAGGACGACGGTTGTCGGTGTTCATGTATTTTAAGTTAAATTAGTTTGTTCGATTTCTGTGTCCCGAGTATTCGACATACCCGTCAAGACAATTTGTGGAAAACTCCCTTTGCCTTATATTCTCTACTCTTGCTGTGACATGTCTGCAACAGATATCATCATAGTTCTAATAGGTATTAAATAGAGAAAGTTGAAGTACAAGGGCTAGTTTAAAACACTTCACATTTTGTTATCGTGAATACAAAAAAAAAAACTACACACGCACGAAGGAAGACTTGCGTAACTTACGGAGAAAGTATGGAAACTGTTCAGGCAGATCAAAAACTATTTGTACAATTTCAGTCCGAACTCTCTCCAACTTCCAACAGTACGTGATTTTCAAGTATTTCACACACACACACACACACACACACGCGCGCGCGCAGAGAGAGAGAGAGAGAGAGAGAGTTGGTTCACATTAGAGGTCAAATATGTGTCTTCGGAATTATCAGACCTAAAATACCTTGATTCTCGGAATAATTATCTTCCTAAAAGGCATGTGTTGAGAAATAATAATAATTCGCTGTAGAAGGATACACAAGATGCAAAGAGAACACGGTGTAACTAGGAATATCTACAACAAAAAGTGTTCGTCTACAAACCTCAAAATAGAACACTACAACACAGAAGTAAAACGGGAATGCCCATACGCGAGTGAATGTTTAGTACAGAATTACAAGCTGAATAAATTAGAAGCACTGGAATGAGAAAGTATACGGAAAATACTCGGTCTGCTAACAACTACAAAACTCTAGAAATCAAGAAGTACAGTAATGTTTAAATATATCGGAACGTAGAAAACATAACAAACAATGCGGATGAGGAGATTGATATTTTCTGGACATTTATACAGAATGGATGACAACAGGTTAACCAAACAGATCTTCAAATATCTTTGGAACAAGAAGTCAACAACAACCTGGATTCATGAAGTCAAAGATTTGGAAGCAAACAATATAAGAGAAGCAACAGAGATTTTTAGAAAGTGTAAAATTGAAGGATTCCAAGCCCGGGAGGGAAAGAAAAGAGGCTCAAAATGGTCCAAGGAGAGGAAAAGGAGACATAGTGAGCAGACCAAGGAGTACTGGAAGAAGAAGGAACAACAAAAGAAGAAACATTGAAATTGTCATGTGGACCCTTAAGACCGTAATGGAGAAAGAAAGAAAATAATAATGATAGGCCTAATAATACACAGTTAATTGGCTGCGAGGTTCGGACCATTGTAGCTGTGAGCTTGGATTCGGAAGATGGTGGGTTCGAATTCCACTGTCGGCAGCTGTGAAGACTGTTTCCCATTTTAACACCAGGAAATGCTGGGGCTGAACCATAACTAAGGCCACGCTCCTTCCTTCCTAGTCGTAGCCCATCGTAACCATAAAATCTGAGTCGGCGTGACGTACAACTAATAATAATAATAATAATAATAATAATAATAATAATAATAATAATAATAATAATAATAATAATAATAATAATATTTTGAAAGTAATTTACCAATGGACTTGAAAGGCGCCGGGCGTTGAAATTCTAGCATGTACGAGGTCCGTTAACGTACCAGTAAATCAACTACAGTAACACTACTCTCACGGATTTACTCACTGCTGCAGTGACAAGCCACTTCGCCGGTAAAAGTCACGCTCATCTCAGTGAGAGAGAGTTCATAGACATCGACAACGAAAGAACGCGAACATATGAACTGTGTGAAGTCTTCACCAAACAACTTAATGGAGAGGACTCAATGTCAAACATGCTCCCTTTCTGCAGGCAAGGGTTAACCAAAAATCTCAATACAGTTAATGCGTGGAATCAATTACGTTCAATAAGAATAGGAAAAATTAAAGAACCTCATATTCCAACAATATCGCTCGACACACTTAACTCTCATTTCACTGGAATCCGGAATCCCGTCACACGAAGATGGCAATTACTTGAATGTTGAACCAAAATTCTCATTACGAACTGTCAGTATAAACGAAGTAAAACGAGTGTTAAATTCCATTAAATCTCAAGCGAAAGGAGCAGATTATATTCCAACAGGCTTCATAAAAAATGTCATCGGCGCAATATTATCGATCATTACTCATATCTTCAATTACTGTATAAATTCATGAACTTTTCCAGCCATTTGGAAGGATGCTCTAGTGATCCCAGTATTAAAGAACACCACATCAAATTATCCATCAAATTACCGCCCTATATCTATATTCTCTCCGCTTGCGAAAGCCCATGAACGATTAATACACGAGCAACAAACTGAATATCTCACAAATAGTTCACTATTAGACCCGTTGCAATCTGGTTTCAGAAAGGGCCACAGTACGACGACAACACTTCTTCAGGTGAGAGATGATATCAGGCTTGCTATGGATAAACGACAGGTAACGGTAATCTCGCTCCTTGATTTTAGCAGTGCAGTTGATACAGTCAACATACAACTCCTTTCAAAATTGTGCTCGCTTGGCGTCGACCGGAGTGCGCTCAATTTCTTTATATCCTACCTCGGCGTCGACCGGAGTGCGCTCGATTTCTTTTTATCCCACCTCACAAATCGTCGTCAGTGTGTCTCAATAAACGATGTTACGTCCAAATGGGCTATCAGATTATCTGGCATGCCTCAAGGATCTGTGCTGGGACCTTTATTATTCGGCCTGAATATTGATGATATTTCATCCCCACTTGTCCATTGTAAATACCATATGTATGCTGATGACTTACAGGTAAATTACCACACTAGTAGATGTAGTACTGTATATGCGAAGCGATCCAACATATGAATACAGACCTACAACGACTCACAACGTATGCCAGAAACAACACCTTACTCATCAACCCACGAAAGACCCAAAGCATGATAATTGGACACAAAAAATTACTATGTGCTCTAAATAACAATCACAATCCTCCTCCAATTACCAATGATGATACTGAAGTGCCATACTCCTAGACAGTTACAAACCTTGGGGTCACCTTAAATGAGACTCTGACCTGGAATGAGCATATAACAAATGTGTACAGAAAAGTGCATGCATCCTTTTATCCTTTGAAGGGTCATAAAAATGTTCTCCACTGAACCTTAAATTAAAACTCATACAAACACTTCTATTTCCAATATTTGACTACTGTGACAGTATACTGATTGAACTAACCTGTGAACAAACAGCAAAACTACAACGTGTACAGAACTCTTGCATTCGATATGCCTTCCAGCTCCGACAAGATGCTCATACAACACCATACTACAAAAAGTTGGAATGGTTACGTTTAAATGACCCTCGTCTATCAGTTGCTTTCTTCAAACAGCCCCACCTATCTATCGTCCAATTTTAGGCTTCTTTCTTCATTCCACGAAATTAACACTCGTTCCGGATCACTATATGAAATAGCACCGCATCGAGCAAATACCTACAGCCATTCATTCCTGGTCTCTGCTTCGAGGTTATGGAATAAGATCCTGAAAGACATTTAAAAGCCTTGCTCGTCTAGGACATTTAAAACAGCCTACCGTAAATTCCTCCAGAGTACGTACAGTTGACTCGAATGAATTGAAGAGTAAATGACGTGTGAATGAAACCAAACATTACGTACTAGACTTATCTTAGGCTACCCCATTTACGTTCTTACTCCTCTCATTTAAGGCTATGTACTGTTCCTGGAAATAGATTACACAGTAACATCGATTTGAGTATACTCAGACTGTAACATAGTAATATTCAGTTAATTTATTTTAGCCTTGTATTTGAATAAGTTTTCCTTTAAGCTAGTTAGTAGATCTGTTCTTTAGATATTAAGTTGGTATCTTTTTGTTATTATCCACTCTCTATTTATCCTATAATTTTTCATCAATAGTAATCTAATTGTATGATTGTTATTCCTTACCTGACTTATCTCAATAACTGTAATTGATTACCATGATATTTTAAATCAATGCTGTAAAAATCAAGAAAATTGTATGTGCTTAAGTGTAAGAGAGGGCCACGAGCCCTAACTTTGCCACTTAATTAATAAATAAATAAATAAATAAATAAATAAATAAATAAATAAATAAATAAATAAATAAATAAATAAATAAATAAATAAATAAATAAATAAATAAATAAATAATCTCCTTTATCAGTAAGCTATTCATTCTCGCATTTATCCAACGAGAATGTAGTATGTATCACAAGAATGTATATTAAAAGGGAAATTGTCAACGTCCATGCTTTTGCATCCGTCGTATCCGGTAAAAGTTGCATATTAGTGCAAGAGTTATACAATTTATGTTAAGAGATACGGTTTTAGTACCGAGATGAGTAATTTAACATGCTATTAACCTTTACACTTGTTTGCTAGCGTATAGAAATAGAAAACAAAAAAAGGATATCAGGTTGGGTCTGACTACTGCCATACCAGCGGGGAGCAGGTTAAGAGCGAAAATGGCGAAAATGACCACCTACCTAATACGATGTAGAACAATTCAACAATGTCGCGGAAGGTATCCTGGGGTATCTGCTACCACAAGCGCAACAACACGTCCTCCAGTGTGCGTACTCTGCTGAGCGATGGTTGTGGAGCACGAACCCCAACCCGCTTCTCCAAGTCGAACCATAACTGTTCGTTGAGGTTCATATCGGGGCTATTTGGAGGCCACTGTATTAAAGCAAATTCGTCACTTTCGTCGAACCAGTCCTTCACAACCTTCGCAGTACGGCATGGTGCATTGTCCTGTTGCAAGTAGCCGTCACCTACTGTTAACATGAACAGATGGACTTTGTTCCCAATAACGTCCAGATACCGGACAAGCTGTTAGGGATTGGTGCACCGAAATAATGGGTTCCAGGTTTTCCCATGAAAACATCGCCCAGGTCATCATACCTCCTTCACCAGTCTGTCTCCGCCCGACCGTACAATCACGTGCCATAGCCTCTGATGAAAATCTTTGCACACGCGCTCGGCCATAGATGTGATGAATCAGGCGACCTTTTTCCAACCCACAGTCCAGTGGCGATGCCTACCTCATGCGCTGCTTTAGGTGGAATGCAATCAGCAGGGTCGTCGATTCCGCAGTCCCCTGCTCAGCAGTGTTCGATGAACCGTGTGCTGGGAAACACTAACCTGGTATCACCGTTGTATCTTTTGGTGATTTCTCGAAACGTGGCTCCGCGGTCGCACCGAGCAATGCACGACAGCCTCCGCTGGCCTCTGTCATCATTGAGTCGCTGTCGACAAACGGCTGGACGTCACTTCGTTGTCCGCCCATCGTTGCACCACTTTCGATACGTGCTCGCAACAGCAGAACGCCAGACACTACAAAATGCAACCTGTAGACCTGCACTATACATAGCAGCATGTCACTTGTTACTCTCCCCCGCTCCAGGCACTCTAAATGTTATCGCGTCCAGTGGTCATAATGCAATAGCTCATCGGGTATATACCTAGTCTTTCGAGACCCATAGCTCACGGTATGACATCACCTCACAAGTGAGCTTAGCTGAACCAAGAACGTGATCGCTCTATACAGATGAGAGGCTTTGTATGATTGGAACTGACGGTAGAAGCACTAATAAAATCTTTCCATTTTTGTATTTATTTGTAGATAATTTTACTTATACTAGAAGGATACAGAGAAGACTATCAATTGTGCGATATGTAGGCCTAAATTGCTTACGTACTCGTAACACGATTTCATGTACATCTGAATAGCAGTCCTTTTTAAGAGTACATAAATTGGAAGTATTTTGCTAATGGCAAGGCAGAGTAGGATAAAAATGAGCCAGCTGCCTTTCATACGGTACAAGTATTTCTTTTACAAGTTGTTCAACGTCGCACCAACACAGATACGTCTTATGGCGACGATAGTATAGGAAAGTGCTAATAATTTGTACCTTTAAGGGTGGTGAGGAATGGTAAAGGCCCACCTTATTATAATAGAGAAATAAAGAGACTAAGAAGGAGGTGCAGACTGGAATGAAATAGAGTTAGAAATGGCTGTGGAAGTAAGGAGAAATTGAAGGAACTTACTAGAAAATTGAATCTAGCAAAGAAGGCAGCTAAGGATAACATAATGGCAAGCATAATTGGCAGTCATACAAATTTTAGTGAAAAATGGAAGGGTATGTATAGGTATTTTAAGGCAGAAACAGGTTCCAAGAAGGACATTCCAGGAATAATTAATGACCAAGGGGAGTGTGTATGTGAAGATCTTCAAAAGGCAGAAGTATTCAGTCAGCAGTATGTAAAGATTGTTGGTTTCAAGGATAATGTCGAGATAGAGGAGGAGACTAAGGCCAAAGAAGTAATAAAATTTACATATGATAACAATGACATTTACAATAAGATACAAAAGTTGAAAACTAGAAAAGCGGCTGGAATTGATCAGATTTCTGGGGATATACTAAAGACAATGGGTTGGGATATAGTACCACATCTGAAGTACTTATTTGATTATTGTTTGGTCGGAGGAGCTATACCAGATGAATGGAGAGTTGCTATAGTAGCCCCTGTGTATAAAGGAAAGGGTGATAGACATAAAGCTGAAAATTACAGGCCAGTAAATTTGACATGCATTGTATGTAAGCTTTGGGAAGGCATTCTTTCTGATTGTATTAGACATGTTTGTGAAATTAATAACTGGTTCGATAGAAGGCAATTCGGTTTTAGGAAATATTATTCCACTGAAGCTCAACTTGTAGGATTCCAGCAAGATATAGCAGATATCTTGGATTCTGGAGGTCAAATGGACTGTATCGCGATTGACCTGTCTAAAGCATTTGATAGGGTGGATCATGGGAGACGACTGGCAAAAATGAGTGCAATTGGACTAGACAAAAGAGTGACTGAATGGGTTGCTATATTTCTAGAAAATAGATCTCAGAGAGTTAGAGTAGGTGAAGTTTTGTCTGACCCTGTAATAATTGAGAGGGGAGTTCCTCAGGGCAGTGTTATCGGACCTTTATGTTTTCTTATATATATAAATGATATGAGTAAGGGAGTGGAATCGGAGGTAAGGCTTTTTGCGGATGATGTTATTCTCTATAGAGTGATAAATAAGTTACAAGATTGTGAGCAACTGCAACGTGACCTCGAAAATGTTGTGAGATGGACAGCAGGCAATGGTATGATGATAAACGGGGTTAAAAGTCAGGTTGTGAGTTTCACAAATAGGAAAAGTCCTCTCAGTTTTAATTACTGCGTTGATGGGGTGAAAGTTCCTTTTGGGGATCATTGTAAGTATCTAGGTGTTAATATAAGGAAAGATCTTCATTGGGGTAATCACATAAATATGATTGTAAATAAAGGGTACAGATCTCTGCACATGGTTATGAGGGTATTTAGGGGTTGTAGTAAGGATGCAAAGGAGAGGGCATATTAGTCTCTGGTAAGACCCCAACTAGAGTATGGTTCCAGTGTATGGGACCCTCACCAGGATTACCTGATTCAAGAACTGGAAAAAAATCCAAAGAAAAGCAGTTCGATTTGTTCTGAGTGATTTCCGACAAAAGAGTAGCGTTACAAAAATGTTGCAATGTTTGGGTTTGGGAAGAATTGAGAGAAAGAAGAAGAGCTGCTCGACTAAGTGGTATGTTCCGAGCTGTCAGCGGAGAGATGGCGTGGAATGACATTAGTACACGAATAAGTTTGAATGGCGTTTATAAAATTAGGAAAGAAAGTTGGAATTCAAGAGGACAAACTGGGGCAAATATTCATTTATAGGAAGGGGAGTTAGGGATTGGAATAACTTACCAAGGGAGATGTTCAATAAATTTCCAATTTCTTTGAAATCATTTCGGAAAAGGCTAGGAAAGCAACAGATAGGGAATTTGCCACCTGGGCGACTGCCCTAAATGCTGATCAGTATTGATTGATTGATTGATTGATTGATTGATTGATTGATTGATTGATTGATTGAGCGTCCGTGGCCTTAAGGTACAGCTTGGTGTAAAAATGGGAATCCACGGAAAAGCATCTTCAGGGCTGCCAACAGTGCAAGCTCACAGCTGCGCACCAGTAACCGCACGGCGAAATCACTCGGTATTAGGTACAAGATTATTTTTAACTTTTGAAAGTGATGTTGGATGATAATGCTGCAGTATTATAAAATAATCATCATGGTAACAGATATTGTAATATGTTACTCGCAACGCTTGCAAATAATCTCGGCTGCCACCAGTGCTCTAACACGACATATTCTGAAGATCTCTATTACTCTTCATTCACGACTGTGTGAAAGTTACGCTGTTTCTAAAAAAAGTACAGGTAAGTAGTCTCTTAATAGAACATCAATTTGCCGGGCTGAGTAGTTCAGACGGTAGAGCGCTGGCCTTCTGAGCCTAACTTGGCAGGTTCTATCCTGGTTCAGTCCGGCGGTATTTGAAGGTGCTCAGATACGTCAGCCTCGTGTCAGTAGATTTACTGGCGCGTAAAAGAACTCCTACGGGACAACATTCCGGCACCTCGGTGTCTCCGGAAAACCAGGAAAGTAGTTAGTGGGACGTAAAATGATATTATTATTATTATTATTATTATTATTATTATTATTATTATTATTATTATTATTATTATGGTTCGGATGTTAAGGAAAAGTCATATTTCTTTCCTTAGCTCATTTTACCCGAAATCCGAAAAATAACTGAATGAAGAATCCCTGACCCCGTTTAAAGCAAGTTTATGTTGCATAAAATTACATATTTCAACAATTTTTGTTTTCGTCCTATTTTTCTCATGTTAGAGATATAAGTTCATATTTGTTCACATTTTGAGCATTTTTGTTTAAACTGAGACGTAGTTTTTAACAAGGTACATGTTATCTGTGTCTAGGTTCAAACACAGGATTTCAAAATACTCTGGTAGATGAATTTTTCTTTCTTTTCCCGAAATAGATAATTAATAGATTTAGAAGACATGGTTCAGAGAAACATACGTACGCCAACAGATACCAAAATCATGCTAATAGTTTTATTTTTTCGGTGTTTTTATGTTATTTTTAAGGGAAATTGAGTGTGAACTGCAAATCAGGGCTATAATACTGATTGGATGTATAAAGGTTTGACGTACCTACTGCACTGTAGTTCTGTCACTTTGCATGATGAAATGTCTCCCCTCTTCCATCGCTAATAACCTTTTAGATACCTTTAATGTTAATAGTATTCTAATACTTACTATCTATCCCTAAAAACCTTGTCATATTTTACCCTTTTTACGTCATATTTAGCTAGTTTTTAGGGCATGCTTGCTTGCATATTTTGTACTTCCTAGGACATGAACTTTCGAATCCTAATTATTATTATTATTATTATTATTATTATTATTATTATTATTATTATTATATCAATTTTAATTGTATTGAGAGAAATACTTCACACTTCATCCCCATATGAATTATGCCTCTTGTTTACTGCATTTTAGAAATTTGATTTTTTAAAGGGTTCTGTGGATAAAGAGGCTCGATTTTATTTTAGGACTGTTATACGTTTATAGGCAATTTTTTTTACTGAGTGTGTTTTAACTGCCCAACAGATTTGAGTATCATTTAAAACTAAATGTTTTCATCTGCTTTCGGGTGCAAGGACGGTTATGCATACTATGTTAATAACGTTCAACATAAATTGAAGTACACTAAGTAGAGACGGCACTCTTAATTACCCTTTAATAAGTTCACTAGAAACGTTTGTTGGCTGCAAACAGCTGCTAGTCTGAAATAAAACACGAGTCCACCCTGTGGTACAGTAGGCCAGATATTATGCTCTGCGCGCGCCCTTGCATTTCCCTGATGTGAAAATATGAAACCACGGAAAACCATCTTCAGAGCTGCCGACAGTGAGGTTCGAACACACTATTTCTTGGAATCAAGCTCACAGCTGCGCGACCCTAAACGCACGGCCAACTCGCTCGGTAATCACTGTAAACAAAACTGATGCTACAATATATGTTCCAAATCTTGTCCCTCCGATGGTTTTGAACAGCGCATAATTCACACCGCAAATCTACAACCATGGTATATGAGAAAACCCCACCACAAAATTTCTTTGAAGTAGAATTAAAAAATAATTTCAAAAGTAGCGTGCTCATATCCATCTCACATTGTCCTTCAAGTAGAATTAAAAACTATATTGTGGAAAACATTTCAAAGGTTGTGTGCTCATATCCATTTACTCTCAATCATATGGATGACCATTCTATAGTGCACTTGGCGTGTTGAGCCATTCTGACTAGATTTTAGACCCTTGCAATTTCCGAGGATTTTCCCCCCCATAACATGAACTTCAAGGTCACCCGCACCATGTAAACTGAGGTGATACCTAGTGCCACCTGTAATCGGGTGCGGTCGGTATAATGTCTCACACCTCCGCTCAGTGTTATACCCTGAGAGAGCACTCAACTGTGGCCGTGCAGGCCTATAACGCTAGCATTCTCAGACGCTACATGAAAATGGAAGACAGCTATATCAATCTCCCAGATTATCACTTAATAATAATATATTATAATAATTAATAATATATAATTATATAATAATTATAAAATTATATTATTATTTTTTATTATTTTACGTCCCACTAACTACTTTTACGGTTTTCGGAGACGCGGAGGTGCCGAAATCTAGTCCCGCAGGAGTTCTTATACGTGCCAGTAAATCTACCGACACGAGGCTGACGTATCTGAGCACCTTCAAATACCACCGGACCAAGCCAGGATCGAACCTGCCAAGTTGGGTTCAGAAGGCCAACGCCTGAACCGTCTGAGCAACTCGGCCCAGAAAATATCACGCCCTTACTCACTAACAGTTTCATTCAGGAATTGCCAAACAAGGTGGTCAAAGAGGTTACTTTACAGTTACAGTGAGTCCTGAAGTTATATGGGGAAATGGAAAGTGAGGGAAGGTATTTTTGCAGTATTAGAAATATGAAGCAATGGAGTACAGTACCATCCATAGTATGTCTGAGAAAAACGATGGAATGTGAACCTGACAGTCACGTACAAAATTAATAGAACACCTGGCCAGAGCTAAGCACACTGGGCTACCGGACAAAAAATGGTCCCCTGTTGATACAATAGAAGCAAGAGGAAGTATCAACTCCAATAGGAGGAGGGCCAAATTAAGAATGGCGAGGGATAGACTTTACCATAAGGAAATAGACATCGATAATGCTTCACACGTACCACTTTGCAACTGCACAAGAGTGGGTGGCTGTCTCAAGCGATTTTGGAAATGCAATATTGCCTTCACACATACCACACGTTGCAGTAAAGTTCAACCATCGTCGCAATCTGTGGACGATATCACCCACAAAATCGTCCCTGGCAGTGGTCGAACGCAATTCACAGGGGCGACACTGCAACCACACGCCAGTTGATAGTGCTGCGAATCTCGCGCACACCAACTCACTTCCGTCGTTCCCTTCGTTTCCAGCCGGTGATACATATTTCCGCCCTAGTGCTGCTGCAAAATGGCGGAAGAAAGTGATACCTTTGGTACGGAATTGTTTATTGAAGATGTAAGCAAATTACCAACATTTGGGACTATATAACTTCTTCTTATAGCAACCGTGTAGAAAACGCAAAAGCTCCTGTTTTCTATAATAGGATGAATCCAATAAACTATTTCGATAGCGCCGTCTTCGTCGACGTTAACAAAAATCACAGCAATGCTTCCCCTTCGAAATCCATTTCATTACTATGTACTTACGGGTGAAAGTGGTTGGAAGTTTGTGGTCGATACGAACTTCAAATATCCGCAAAAGAACCACGTAACTGTGGTTAAGAGTAGTCGATTGTAACCACAGCTGAACCACTTCTTAAGAACCACTGCTTTGTAGTTGCAAAGTGGTACGTGTGAAGGCAGCCTAAATCACATATTCATTGGGCAGATCTGCAAATTAGATGTTGATCTCGAGAAGGAGAATCTCCGTACGACAAACAGCCCATTTCCAGCCCTGGCTAGCCAAGATGACTGCTGAGCAAACCCCACTCCAGCCATCGGTGAAGAATTAAAATATTTGGACTGGCCAGGAATCAAACTCGGTGCCTCCGTGTAAGAGGTAGATACGATACCTCTACACTATACGATCATAACTGACCATATGAGGAAAAGCATAACAGAAATCTAAGTCCACATGGCCACTTCAGCAAAGTTGCAAATCCAAGTATGACTGCAGGGTTCCACGAACACAAAATAGTTTTCAATGACCCTCGAATAGGAAAAAGGCTTAGGACTGAGATCACGGGAGTGCGACAGGCTTCGGCAGCCGGAACAATTCCTAGCCTCGCCGCTAGATGGGGCTTCATTAATTCCATTCCTGACCCGGTCGAATGACTGGACACAGGCTGTGGATTTTCATTTCTTAGGACTGAGAAAGCCTCCGGTGTGAAAATGGGGAATCACGGAATATCTTCTTCAGGGCTACCTACGGTAGGAGTGAGACCCAATGTCTCCTTAACGTAAGCTTGTAGCTACATAACCCGTACAGCGAAGTTAATTCATTCGGTTTCCTTATCTTTCCATTCCAGTTAGAGACCTGAAAAATAATGAACCAAAGAAACGTTCTATTCGTAAACAATAACTGCTGGAAACAAATAGCACTTCCTCCAGCGTAAATCATCTTAGACCCGTGGGTGAGACTCCACTGCAGGTGTCTCGGTTGGCGGATAGCAGATGGCGTGTCGCCAAGCGACATGCAAGTGTATCTGCTGCATGTTATCAGAAGGTGCCCCTGCCTGTGCTGCCTTTCAGGGTCAGCCTATCTATTAACAAAACCTCAGCAGCATAGAGATTAACCAGGCACGAACTGACCTGACCTGACCTGCCCTGCCTTGCCTTGCCTTGCTTGTTCATTCAGCCAGGTTGACTGGGCACACAAAAATTCTTGTATCACAGACTGGTAAAACAGTACTATGTATTAAAACCTACAACGGACATTTCACAGAAATGAATTTACTGGATGGGAATAGAACTAAATAATATGTATAATTTGCTGTCAAATGCGGGGGTTATATGGAAATAAAAAGTCAAGCTGGACTTTCATGTTACACTTAATCTAACACCTTTACGAGCAATTCGAATCGTACGGATATGCTCTCCGTTTCAAACATCATACACAAAGACCCCTATTCGAACTGGGGGGAATCTCGGTGACAGCTTTGAAAGGGCATCGCCAAGCAAATACGTTTACCGTTGTTATAAGAACACATAATACTACTACTACTACTACTGTTTTTTGCTATTTGTTTTACGTCGCACCGACAGAGATAGGTCTTATGGCGACGATGGGATAGGAAAGGTATAGGAATGGGAAGGAAGCGGCCGTGGCCTTATTTAAGGTACAGCCCCAGCATTTGCTTGGTGTGAAAATGGGGAAACCACGGAAAACCATCTTCAGGGCTGCCGACAGGGGGACTCGAACCCACTACCTCCCGATTACTGGATACTGGCCGCACTTAAGCGACTGCAGCTATCGAGCTCGGTACTACTACTACTACTACTACTACTACTACTACTACTACTACTACTACTAATAATAATAATAATAATAATAATAATAATAATAATAATAATAATAGTTTTACGACCCAGGTGCTTCTTTACGTACGAGGAAATCTACCGACACTAGTCTGACGTGTCTCAGGACCTTCAAATACCACCGAACAGACCCGGGATCTAACTCGCCGACTTGCGATCAGAAGGCGAGTACTCTACAGTCTGAGCCACTCAGCTTGGAAAATTAGAACTCGAGCATAACTTATCGAATTAACATTCGAGGCTCAAATCCTATAATAACGTGTCCGCACAACACTTCCAGCTACCATAAGAAATACCTGAATACATCCCTCTACATAGGGTTGGCGTCAGGAGGGGCATTTGGCCGAAAAATTATGCAAAGTTTACAAGTGCGACACTGATAGCATTAGCGACCCCATCAGGGTATTATGGGAAAAGCTGCGGAGAAAAAGTTGATACAGTAACACTGTGAACATAAAGTCCCTTCAAGTAGTCTGTATGGAGACAAGCGAATTACAATATTTTGGCAAGAAAAAGTGTTCGGTATTGAACCAATAAATCTAACAAAATGAGTCTCGCAGATGCAACCACTCTTAATGCATTACAACCGAAGGGAACCTGTTTTCTTGAGATGCTCATAAATGATGGCCTCCTTACAGGTATAGGGACCAAGGGGGTTTCGTTTGACGACATACAGCAGGTCCCTCGCTCTGCCATCAGTCACAACTTCAGTATGTAATCGACATGTGTTATAATATTTATGTAACAACTCAGTACTCGTATATTGAAAGCTCCCAAAGACTTTGTACAACCAGTGTATGGGATGGTTAAGAACCAAATCTCCAGACACAACAAACAAAATAATCAGCCCCATTCCTTCAATTATACGTCCCTGCTTCAGCTTCGGTGCACTAGTCCAAGTTCCAGTTTCAGACTACGCAGATTTCGACAGCACCGATCAGTTCATTATCTACCATGGACATGGATATTCTTTCTCTTATATTGTGAAAATATTTTAAATAGAACAACTGGCTAGTCATGAGTTATGATTCTATAGATAAGTGCCCTTCGGCATGGCAACATAAGGTAAGTTCCAGAGATCCCGACGTACGAGAGAACTCGACGCTATCACATTTAGCTCCAATGGTAACTGTACAGATCAAACTTTTAACTACATTCTTTGAAAGCGTGTGTTGATGCGCTCATGGCCATCCTTTCACTTGTAGATTATCAGTATACACTGACTGACAGAGCAAATGCAACACCAAGAAGGAGTGGTCAGAACTTTATGCCAATTGCAGGGTAGACTGACGTCACTGAGGTATGCTCATGATGTGAAATGCGCCGCTGTGCTGCGCACGTAGCGAACGATAAATGGGACACGGCGTTGGCGAATGGCCCACTTCGTACCGTGATTTCTCAGCCGACAGTCATTGTAGAACGTGTTGTCGTGTGCCACAGGACAAGTGTATAGCTAAGAATGCCAGGCCGCCGTCAACGGAGGCATTTCCAGCAGACAGACGACTTTACGAGGGGTATGGTGATCGGGCTGAGAAGGGCAGGTTGGTCGCTTCGTCAAATCGCAGCCGATACCCATAGGGATGTGTCCACGGTGCAGCGCCTGTGGCGAAGATGGTTGGCGCAGGGACATGTGGCACGTGCGAGGGGTCCAGGCGCGGCCCGAGTGACGTCAGCACGCGAGGATCGGCGCATCCGCCGCCAAGCGGTGGCAGCCCCGCACGCCACGTCAACCGCCATTCTTCAGCATGTGCAAGACACCCTGGCTGTTCCAATATCGACCAGAACAATTTCCCGTCGATTGGTTGAAGGAGGCCTGCACTCCCGGCGTCCGCTCAGAAGACTACCATTGACTCCACAGCATAGACGTGCACGCCTGGCATGGTGCCGGGCTAGAGCGACTTGGATGAGGGAATGGCGGAACGTCGTGTTCTCCGATGAGTCACGCTTCTGTTCTCTCAGTGATAGTCACCGCAGACGAGTGTGGCGTCGGCGTGGAGAAAGGTCAAATCCGGCAGTAACTGTGGAGCGCCCTACCGCTAGACAACGCGGCATCATGGTTTGGGGCGCTATTGCGTATGATTCCACGTCACCTCTAGTGCGTATTCAAGGCACGTTAAATGCCCACCGCTACGTGCAGCATGTGCTGCGGCCGGTGGCACTCCCGTACCTTCAGGGGCTGCCCAATGCTCTGTTTCAGCAGGATAATGCCCGCCCGCACACTGCTCGCATCTCCCAACAGGCTCTACGAGGTGTACAGATGCTTCCGTGGCCAGCGTACTCTCCGGATCTCTCACCAATCGAACACGTGTGGGATCTCATTGGACGCCGTTTGCAAACTCTGCCCCAGCCTCGTACGGACGACCAACTGTGGCAAATGGTTGACAGAGAATGGAGAACCATCCCTCAGGACACCATCCGCACTCTTATTGACTCTGTACCTCGACGTGTTTCTGCGTGCATCGCCGCTCGCGGTGGTCCTACATCCTACTGAGTCGATGCCGTGCGCATTGTGTAACCTGCATATCGGTTTGAAATAAACATCAATTATTCGTCCGTGCCGTCTCTGTTTTTTCCCCAACTTTCATCCCTTTCGAACCACTCCTTCTTGGTGTTGCATTTGCTCTGTCAGTCAGTGTAAATACAAGCCCCTGAACAGCTGAATGTGAGTATGCAAGTGACCTATGATTAAAAGGAAGCTTACTATAATATAGTGAATAGATTGTGTCAGAAAATAGGTACATATGTGGTATTTGTAAGATTATCTAATGTTTTAGACTACGCCCATTAAGCAAGGTTTGGAGAAGTGGCCATGCCATGGCCAAATCGCTAAGTCTTCAGCATGGTAAGTTCTACCTCCTCATGCCCACCAACGGAACTCTGGGATCTCCCTGAATCTCTAAATCAGACTGATTTGGTGAGTGTGCGTGTGGGGGGAGATGGTTATGATGATGATGATGATGATGATGATGATGATGATGATGATGACTGTTGTTTAAAGGGGCCAAACCATCGGCCCCTAATGGTACGAAATGAGACGAAATGTAATGATAATTTAAAAGTTCAAAATCATCCACTAACCAGAAATAAAAAACGTGATGAAGAATGAATGGATGGATATGAATGTAAAACCATCAGTGGAACCGCCCCCAAAAACTAACCAACAATAATATTACTGACCAAGGAACTGCTTCTGAAGTACAATCCCGAATCGATTGTCTAAAAGGGTCCAAAATCCAGATCAACGGTCCCTCATAATGGTACTTATCGCTAAGAAAGTAGAACCATGGTATTTGTCATGTTGTGGTACTAATCAGAAGTAGCGTAGACTCGCGGTGTTCCACACATTATGGTACTACTCACAAATATTGTACTTCGCACAGGTAACGCAGACCTCTGGCGTTTCTCACATACTGGCGCCACTCATACGCAACGCAAACCCATGGTGTTCCTCACCTTGGTGTACTAATCTCGGGAGCCGGTATTCCCGTGGTGTCGCTGATACAGTGGTACTAATCACAGGCAACGCCCAGACCCGTGGTGCTTCTGACAATGGTATTAATCACGGGTACTGAAAAACTAATCACAAGTCTATTGTGTATCTAACATTGTGGTACTACTCGCAAGTAAAGGCGGCCCATGATCTTCCCCCCCCCCCCCCCGTGATGGTACTAATCACAAGTAGTTTCATGCTTCTAATACAATCACCCCCTTGGTCGCCCCGTTTAGTCGTCTCCTACGACTGGCAGGTGATACCGTGGATGTATTCTTCGTCTGCGGGGTGGGGGAAGGATTTAACGCTGCGTTAATAATTTAGTAGAATTAATCAACGATGATAACAACTGAATGAATTAGGATATTTATAACACTCTTAATGCGATTTCATTCTGATAATGTCTGTAATATTTTGTTAAATTAAATATAAAATACGGAGGTTGGAGACTGATAAAGTAGAAGTTTCGTGTTATTGATCACGTAACTGTTACAAACCACAGGACAGGATTCTGTTGATAACTGAAGGGCACTCAACTTACTGCAAAGGTAGGAATGTGCTTGATAAGGCGTTAGCTTTAGGAATAGATATACTTTGCCTTCCGCCCCACATCACCCGCTGCTGCCAGCCTCTTGATGTGTCTTATTTCAAGAGCTTCAAACATTTCTATAATGAGGCCACCAAGCACTTCGTTCTCCCTCACACGGTGAAAGGTATCACCGAAGTTAATTTTGGAAACCTTCTAAAGCTGGCTTGGAACAAACAGGAATGTCAGGAAATTTTACCAGTGGATTTCGGGAATGTGGCATATATCCTCCAAGACGACATTTTTTAATATGACCTTTTACTGGATGAAAATGGTTCAAATCATGTACATGTTGGAGCAGATACCACTACAAAATAATGCCAGTAGTCCTGCAATATTTCAGGAACATGAAGCTTCACTTACATTAACATCAATCAGTTGCTCAATCCAGGAAGTGAAAACGCCAAAATGAAAAGAATCCTTCTAGTCGAAAGACATCAATCAGAACTCTGCGCGAAGCTAGTTCCTCGCCCAACGTTAATTGCTCAGAGAACTGCTGCTCCGTATGTGATGGCTATTTCAATGAAGACAACTGTAGTGAGGCACAGATCCAATGTAGTGGGGAATGCATAAAATTGTTCTACGAGATGTGTGTAGAAAATGGTCACGATGAACGGTTTATATGTACCCACTGCCTGCAATAGTTCTATCACTATTCCGATGTCTTACTCAGTGTCAGATTCTCCCTAAGAGGGGTGGGGGGTGGGGGAAGTGGACATTTTGCATCTCTACTTCATTTCATTAAAACGTGTTTATTTTTATTTTTGCAATAAATATCAGAAAATATCAACTGCGTACAAAATCACCAGGAAAATACTTTAAATAATTTGTGAACAAAACATAATCAAAATTACAGTTTTTTACTTAAGAGTGTCCATATGTCCTTAAATTACCTTACGTGACTTCAGGACAGATGGATAATGGTTCTTATCGCATCACACTGTACTAGATACCGCTCGGTATTTCTTGCTGAACACAAAATGACAGCTGTTCCACACCTGCCATATTCTCACGATGTCTCCGTGCGCTTTCTTTCTCTTTCTACGACTTAAAAGAACGCTGACTGGAAGGTGGTGCTGGGTTAATCCAACTATCTAGAAGACAGATACCAATGAATTTTTTTTTTTTGCTAGTTGCTTTACGTCGCACCGACACAGATAGGTCTTATGGCGACGATGGGACAGGAAAGGGCTAGGAGTAAGAAGGAAGTGGCCGTGGCCTTAATTAAGGTACAGCCCCAGCATTTGCCTGGTGTGAAAATGGGAAACTACGCAAAACCATCTTCAGGGCTGCCGATAGTGGGGTTCGAACGTACTCTCTCCCGAATACTAGATACTGGCCGCACTTAAGCGGCTGCACCTATAGAGCTCGTTCCAATGAATTTATAAGCATGTCATAAGTAGCTTTCTCAGGTCGCATTCGAACTTCCGAAACCTTTGAAAGAACTGATATCATTAGACAGACGATACTGAACTTTATGGTTCATCCATAATTCAGACCTTAGATGCTATAAGTACAGCTCCCGCCTGTTGCTATTTCTTGATGGATGCAGTATTTTTGTATCTGTCTCTTGGCACAGGCCAGAGTAAAGTGTAGCTTCCACTGAAGTCCCAGTCTCATCCATGGCTGTGACAATATGGAAGCTGCTGGGGTATGGGTGGTGCTGAGTAATGACATTTGGAGCACAACTAGTGTCTGAGTGCCATGAAAGATGTTGCTCATAGGATCAGTCGTGCTGCAGTAGCACCTTCTGGTCCAGTGAGGAAAGCAATGGCAAACTACCTCACTCCTCATCTTGCCTAATACGCCTCATTTTGGTGCTGCCATTGGTTTTTGCGGTTTCCCTATAACTGCATAGTCTTTGGTGGTGCTGTTTGAGGATCCAACCAGTCTCTGGGCTGATGACCTAATAGACAGACAGACAAGTAGAGCTCTGCACGGATGCGGATATCCGCGAAGTTAGTGTCTTGGCGAATGCAAACCGTGTGGTAGTGTGGATAATTTCTAAATAACGAAATTTGTTGATTTTCACTAAGGTATACTCTTATTTTTGCTTGTGGTTAGGCGACCGTTGACATTGATTTGGGAAAATAGTTAAATATAAAAGGAGCCGTGAGACCATAAATCCCTAAATCTGACCTAAGCCTAACAGGTTCCTGCATGCAATTAGTGGAAGGAAGGAACAAAGGTTCCGAAAGAGAACCGCTCAAAATATCGGTAGATGTCGCGAGAGGAAATCCCTCAAAACCTGTGACTGTAGGGGGTCTGGTGCCCGGTATCAGGCCTATAGTATTATGTTAAGATATCTAACCGTTTCAGAGCCTCCGTGGCTCAGACGGCAGCGCGTCGGCCTCTCACCGCTGGATACCGTAGTTCAAATCCCGGTCATTCCATGTGAGATTTGTGCTGGACAAAGCGGAGGCGGGACAGGTTTTTCTCCGGGTACTCCGGTTTTCCCTGTCATCTTTCATTCCAGCAACACTCTCCATACTCATTTCATAGCATCTATCATTCATTAATATATCACTTTGGGAGTGGCGACCCCATCGTAATAATAGCCTATATATTATTCATTCATTACATCCCTGACCCGGTCACTGACTGGAAAACAGGTTGTAAGTTTCATCTAACCGTTTCAATACCTTCGGTGTAATATAGTTATAATATCCGCGGATAACCATTCGCAGATGCGGAAGAAGGAAGCACGAATGCGGATAATATTAAGGATATACGCGCAGGGCTCTAGCTATAAGTACAGATCATTAGAATTGCTATAGGATAAAATACTCCAATTACAATATGAAACATTACTAAAGAAATTAGCCACTTGAAAGTTTTATTGTAACCTAATCCAGTCCGAGTACTGAAGTAAATGCAGTACTCAATTCTAGCCACTAACCCGCGTTCACGAGTTATGGTAGGTCAGTAGTGCTAAGCTCTTAAACCATCAAGGTCGCCATTAATAACTGAGCGAGATAAGAACACTGATTAATGCCGAGCTATTCATAAAACGGACTATTTGTCTGCTAGTCAGTCACAGCCAGCGCACGCAACACAAAGAGTGTCGTTCTTGTGAGAATAATATGTCTGTGTCTTATAGTATGGGATCTAAGCACACCCTCCCGCAAACCGATTCTGTGAAATCTGGTCATACCTCAGACAGAGCTTGCTATACCTAGAGGCAGTTCAACTGAAGACCTTTTCTGAATCATATATTTGCTGGCGAGATGTAGTGTTTACAGTGCACTATGTCTTCTGGTATGGGCTATATCAAATTTGTTACTTTCATTGACCTGTCTCAGTCTCATCCTTGGCTTTGACAATATGAAAGTGACTGAGGTATGAGTGATGCTAGTAATACCATTGCTTATGCAGCCAGCCCCTGTTATGAATGGTATGAAGATATCGCTCATAGGGTCGGTTGGTGCATGCATTTCAGTGGGCTTGGCAGACTGATATGTAATAGCAGCGGCTGGCTCGGTGAGGAAAGCAACGGGAAACTACCTCACTCCTCATTTCCCCTAGTACGGCTCTTCAGTGACGCCTAGGCTATTTATGACAGCTGTTGGCGAAGCTGCAGAGGATCAAACCAGCCTTCGGGCTGAATACCCAACATACATACCCTTAGAATACGGTGTTATTGCAGTCGCACGAGTGATTTAATTGAATAAATGTTTATTGTTCAGCGCATGTGCGCAGGACTTTCTTCTAATCCCACAAGAGGATGAAAAATGAAAAGTGCTCTATAGGATACAATGTGGGAGCATGAGCGTTTATTTGAGGAATCAGGGTGATAATAAAATTAATAATAATGTTACGTGCTAGCCCTCTGTCTGTAGCCCCTTTCGGTGTTTCCTGGAAGAAATGAGTAAGCCAGACGGGAGACATCCCAGCCGGCCACAGGACATTCCGCGGCTTTGATCCGGTTTGCCCCTAGGCCTTCAGGAACACGAAACGAGAATGTTCCCATTTCGGCCGAGCTCTAAATATTCTAGTACTCCATCGTCAGGATATAAAAAAGGAGGCTAGCCTCGAACAGACTGTGTAGAGAATTGAACAGCAGTAATGTTGGCTGTCGTCGAAGAGGAGTTGTTCGCTGTTCAGTGATCAGTGTTGGCGGTGTCGTGTGTAGCGAGGGTCGTCGTAATGTTGGAGTGGTGTTTGAGAGGAGTGCTGGTTAGCACTGTTGTCGTTATTTAGTGATACGTATTGAGTAGTTAAGTGAGTGGAACAGTCACGCTATGAGGCAGGATCCGAGTCCACATGCTGTATAGTCCATTGACAGAACGCCACCCGGGCCTCGAAATCATGACGATGGAGTTCAAGATTTCGCTCCCGTAAAGCAAAGTTGGTCTGAAAACAGACCGATGTAAAGATAGTTTCGTCTGGGAGCTGACTTCCTTCTTACAAAATACTGCTGATCGCAACTGCGAGCTCACTGCATTAGCTTTACTACACCTTGATTCAATCTCACTATATTACCATCCTGGGAAAAAACACAACCTAAATACTTGAAATTATCGACCTGATCTAGCTTTGTATCACCAATCTGACATTCAATTCTGTTGAATTTCTTACCTACTGACATCAATTTAGTCTTCGAGAGGCTCATTTTCATACCATACTCATTGCACCTATTTTCAAGTTCCAAGATATTACACTGCAGGCTTTCGGCACAGTCTGCCATTAAGACCAAATCGTCAGCATAGGCCAAACTGCTTACTACATTTCCACCTAACTGAATCCCTCCCTGCCATTTTATACCTTTCAGCAGATGATCCATGTAAACTACAAACAGCAAAGGTGAAAGATTACAGCCTTGTCTAACCCCTATAAGTACCCTGAACCAAGAACTCATTCTACCATCAATTCTCACTGAAGCCCAATTGTCAACATAAATGCCTTTGATTGATTTTCATAATCTACCTTTAATTCCATAGTCCCCCAGTATAGTGAACATCTTTTCCGTCGGTACCCTGCCATGTGCTTTCTCTAGATCTACGAAACAAACACAAATGCCTATTCATCTCGTAGCATTTTTCAATTACCTGGCGCATACTGAAAATCTAATCCTGACAGCCTCTCTGTGGTCTGAAACCACACTGGTTTTCATCGAACTTCCTCTCAACGACTGATCGCACCCTCCCTTCCATGATGCCAGTAAATACTTTACCTGGTATACTAATCAATGAGATACCTCGATAGTTGTTGCAATCCTTCCTGTTCCCTTGCTTATAGATAGGTGCAATTACTGATTTGTCCAATCTGAAGGTACCTTACCAACACTCCACGCTAATTTTACTACTCTATGAAGCCATTTCATCCCTGCCTTCCCATTTCAGGTCTAATTTCATCTATTCCTGCTGCCTTATGACAATGGAGTTTATTTACCATTCTTTCCACTTCCTCAAGCATCATTTCACCAACATCATTTTCCTCCTCCCCATGAGCTTGGCTGTTTGCAACACCACCAGGATGATTTCCTTTTACATTGAGAAGATGTTCAAAATATTCCCTCCACCTCTCCAGTGATTCCCTGGATCTATTATGATTTCACCTGATTTACTCAAAACACTGTTCATTTCCTTTTTTCCTCCTTTCCTAAGATTCTTTATTACTGCCCAGAAAGGTTTCCCTGCTGCTTGACTTAGCCTTTCCAGGTTATTACCAAAATCTTCCCGCGACTTCCTTTTGGATTGAACAACTATTTGTTTCGCTCTGTTTCTTTCAACTATGTACAAATCCCTGTCTGCCGCGTCCCTTGTTCGGAGCCATTTCTGATAAGCCTTCTTTTTACGTTTACAAGCTGCTCTCACTTCATCATTCCACCAAGATGTTCGCCTTTTCCCATCTTTACACACAGTTGGTCCTAGGCATTACCTTGCTCTTTCTACTACAGCATCCCTGTATACCACCCATTCACTTTCCATATCCTGAACCTGGTTACTGTCCACTGTTCGAAATTTCTCACTAATCATATCCATGTACTTCTGTCTAATTTCCTCGTCCTGGAGATTTTCTATCCTTATTCGTTTGCAGACAGATTTCACTTTCTCTACCCTAGGCCTAGAAATACTTAGTTCACTACAGATCAGATAGTGGTCTGTATCATCGGAAAATCCCCGGAAAACTCGTACATTCCTAACAGCTTTCCTGAATTCAAAGTCAGTTAAGATATAGTCTATTATGATCTGGTACCTCTAGCCTCCCATGTGTAGCGGTGAATAGCCTTATGCTTGAAGAATGTATTCGTAACTGCTAAACCCATACTAGCACGGAAGTCCAGCAAACGCTTCCCATTCCCATTAGCTTCCATATCTTTCCCACATTTACCAATCACCTTTTCGTATCCTTCAGTTCTATTCCCAACTCTCGCATTGAAATCGCCCATTAGCACTATTCTACCCTTGCTGTTGACCCTGACCTCGATGTCGCTCAATGCTTCATAAAACTTGTCAACTTCATCCTCACCTGCACCCTCACATGGTGAATACACGGAGACAATTCTAGTCCTAATTCCTCCAACTGTCAAATCTACCCACATCATTCGCTCATTACGTGCCTAACAGAAACTATGTTGCGTGCAATGGTATTCCTGATAAAGAGCCTTAACCCAGACTCTGTCCTTCCCTTTCTAACACCCGTCAAGTACACTTTATAATCTCCTTCCTCTTTATCTCCCCTTACCCGAATATCACTTACTCCTAGCACATCTAGATGCATCCTCTTAGCTGACTCAGCCAGTTCTACCTTCTTTCTTCCATAGGCCCCATTAATATTGATAGCTCCCCCATCGAATTCAATTTCGTTCGCGAAGTTGTTTCCAAGGAGTCCCTCGCCTGTCAAATGGGAGTGGGACTCCGTTATTCCCATACGTCCGAGGCTTGCTTAAAATGTTATCAAGGATTATTTGGGAATATAGGCTTGAAACCTGAACACTTTTTCCTTCTTCCTGGCATTTTCCCAACTACTTGGTATCGGCACTATATGCCGATAAAGCCCATTTTACAGCTCGATGCCTTCTCCGATGCCAACTATATCTCAAGGACTGAACGCTAACAGTTACAAAAAGTCTACAATGAAAATGTGCACTATACTGTATGGCCAGGTGGGTTATGCAGCTGAAGAACGTTTTCTGACATAAAACACTGAGCGGACTCTTGAAAGGAAGAATCAGAGAGAAAATTTGCATACCTCGCTCGACCCGTGTGCTATGGTCGTTCCTAATAAAATATGTCTTACCTTACTCTTTATTACTGTCCATGGCTAAATGGTTAGCGCGCTGGCCCTTGGTCACAGAGGTAGCGGATTTGATTCCCGGCATGGTCGTGAATTTTAACCATAATTGGTTAATTCCTCGGGCACGGGGGCTGGATGTATGTGTAGTCCTCATAATCATTTCATCCTCATCACGATGCTCAGATCGCCTACGGGAGTCAAATCGAAAGACCTGTCCCTGGCGAGCCGAACATGTCCTCGGACACTCCCGGCACTAAAAGCCATACGCCATTTCATTATTTTACTATGCATTTGTCCCACACAAACTTTACCAATAAACTTGCGTAGTTGTATTATGATAGGAAAGTGGCAAGCAGTGTTCAGGGGAATTCATAGAGAAATGCTATTATTAAATAATATGTTATTGGTGTTTCGTCCAACTAAATAGTTTACGGTTTCGCGAGACGCCGAGGTGCCGGAATTTACTCCCGCGGGAGTTCTTTTACGTGCCGGTGAATCTACAGACACGAGACTGACGTATCTGAGCACCTTCAAATACCACCGGACTGAGCCAGGATCGAACCTGCCAAGTTGGGGTCAGAAGGCCAGCGCCTCAACTGTCTAAGCCATTTAGCCCGGCCATCATTATTTCGTTCTAACAGCATAGGAGTACACCATTTACTGATAAAGTGTAGATAAAACTCCGTGTATTAACTAGCCAAGATATCCCTTAGATATTCTGCTCCTTCCATTCAGTGGTGTTTGCACGCGCGCACACACACACACACGCACACACACGCACACGCACACACACACACACACACACACACACACACACACACACACAAAATGTGCACACCATGAAGGAATCGATCCAGTGCAATGATAGTTGCCACACAGTATCATCGTAGGCTGACGAGTGTCCCATAGTACTATATCCAGGGAGCTAGCAGAACAGGATCTGTCGTCGCAGTGTCTCTTACGGCGTCTACCATTACGACCGATGCATCGTCGAGCACGTTTTAACTTCTGCCAGGAACGGGCACAAAGTGTTCGAAAACCCTGACGGCGCGGAGACCCGTCCAGGGAATTCTGTGACCGTGTGTAATTCCCTTCCTGGTGCAACTCGACAACCTCTTCTCCAGCAGGATAATGCCCAGTCACACACAGCACGGGTATCTCTGGCCTGCCTTCGTGATGTCATTATGCTTCCTTCGCCAGCAAGTTCTCCAATATCTTTCGCTCATCAAGAACATCAGGGACCAGAATGCACGGCAACTACGGCAGATATGGAGGGTCAGTTGCGCCATCTACGGCAGGTTCTTTATCAGGAGAACATCCTAAGCCTGTATGCCTCCATGCCCGACCGTATCGCCGCCCGTCTCCATGCTACGGCCGGTCCAACACCTTACTGACTGCATTCTGCAAGTGTTTGTTACACTGCAATAAATACTTGGTGTGGTACGCTTTGATGGTTTTCCAATACTCCCATGCCCTGTGTGTGTACGCTCTTTCGTGTCCCTGCCATGGCCCCTTCATGGTGCGCGTTTCATTTGTTGGAAATTAGTGTACTTACGTAGGCCTACGTGGAAAATTTCAGAATACATTTAGCGTCAGTAAGTGTACCTATAGTAGTCAAGGTTACACGATAGTTCTAACGCAGCCAGATCTTTTTTTTTCTTTTGTTGCTACTTGTTTAACGTCGCACGAACACGTCGAGGGTTTCGGCGACGGAAGGATGGGAAAGGGTTAGGATTGGGAAGGTAGCGGCCGTGACCTTAATTAAGGTACAGCCCAATTATTTGTCTGGTTTGAAAATGGGAAACCACGGAAAAACCCTCTTCAGGGCTGCCGACGGTGAGATTATAACCCACTATCCATTTTTTAATTTTAACAGAACCGTTACAGCACGTTAAAGAAACCTAGTCAGTACTAGTAGTAGCCTAGTAGTTCAACTTCTGCGAGACAAAATTCGGATACCCCGGCATCCGTTAATTTCTTTAGCAGTTAGAAGGGACTTTAAATAATAACAGTATAACACCTTTCTTAAAAATGAATTTTACGCTCTAGGTGCATGTTCGTTCCTGCTTTCTCTTAGACAGTGGCTGAACGGTGCACAAAGATAGGTGTGGGAAAGGGCTAGGAGTGAAAAGGGAATATTCAGCCTAGTAAGTAAATAGGTAAACACAGGAAATTATCTTCGGGACTGCTGATGGCGGTTTACCTCAGTTGTGAGAAATGATAGCAGTGTGATCAGTACTACTACTTGCATAACCTGATGCTCGAGCAGAACAGTAGCAGTTTAAGAGGAAGACAGTTCTTAAATCGTTGCACTTTCGAGAACCAAACTTTTTTTTTGCTATTTGCTTTATGTCGCACCGACACAGATAGGTCTTATGGCGACGATGGGATAGAAAAGGCCTAGGAATGGGAAGGAAGCGGCCATGGCCTTAATTAAGGTACAGCCCCAGCATTTGCCTGGTGTGAAAATGGGAAACCACTGAAAACTATATTCAGGGCTGCCGACAGTGGGATTCGAACCCACTATCTCCCGGATGCAAGCTTACAGCTGCGCGCTCATAACCGCACTGCCAACTCGCCCGAGAACCAAACCTTTAAGATGTCAAACTATCGCCTTAAACCTTGAGTCATCTGCACTGGATCTGCAACAAGCTGTCTGAAAGAAAACGAACACGTCGAAATAACGGGCTGTTAGTGTTAAAACAAAGCTTTTCCTTCTAGAAAGTATGTAATAGATCTCCCGAAGGATTAGTTATACGATTATATTAAACAGAGAAAGTGCAATTAAGTGTATGCAAGAACGCAGATTAACTCAAGATCGTACATCCGTAATTCCCCAGCCACTTCAATTAAGGGAATGTACGGTAAACCGTGCGGCACGTCAATATTCGCCGTCGATGTTCAGTCTATAAACCTCCTGGCGTAATGCACATGACTTGAGTTCGAAGTTTGTTTATTCGACCTCACGTCTACCTATGAAGATGTAATAGTAGGCGACTTTAATGCAAACCTACTGAAAGAATCAGCTCAAGACTGAAAAATTATTACACAAGATGTCTTCCTGTAACCTGGCTATCCTTCCCTTAAAACCTTGTAATCACACACAGTACTCTCTCTCTCTCTCTCTCTCTCTCTCTCTCTCTCTCTCTCTCTCTCTCTCTCTCTCTCTCTCTCTCTCTCTCTCTCTCTAATCGATCATATCATTACTAACAATCCACAAAAAAATCTAAATCATGGCCAAATTCCTATTCCATGGATATCAACTCACGACCTCATGTACTTATCCTACTTCCTTCACGTACCCAAAAACAAGCCGAAGTTCACCTCGTGTAGAAATATCAAAGGCATCCATTTGGTCCATCTGACGATATTCCACCACTAGGCGATACTGACACAAAAGCTGACAGATTTAATTCCCTTGTTGCCATACTGTACGACAAGCATGCTCCCAAACGACTTATGAAAGACAGTCGCCCTCCCTGTCCGTGGTTAAATGAAATTAAAAATATGATCGCTCGCCGTGGCGCATGTTTCCGAAGGTACACGAGATATCGCAATGACTGTGATTTCGAAAACTACCCCATGCTTAGAATCAGAGTCAAGCAAATCCTAACAGAAATATAAATACCTAACACCTTTCAGGTAAACTAAACATAAGTAACACTTAGAACAATCTTCGTTCATTGGGTATTGTCAAAGGTCAGCAACAACAAACGGAACCCATTGTTCCCCCTGACGAATTTATTACATATTTTTCAGAATATCGAATAACGCCTATCTCAATAACCACCTAGACGTGAATACATACCACTCGTTCAACCCATCACCTAATCGCCCACGATTTTACTTTCCAAGCTCTCTCGCAACCAAGTTAAGAAAGTACTTGATTCAATTAAATCTAAGACCGTGAGTGTATATAACATTCCTCTACATTTCATTCATGATATTGCGTGTGCACTCTTCCCATGTGACATTTTCAAGAACTGTCTTAAACTGTTACCTTCCCATTTCTCTGGAAACGTGCAAATGTTATTCTAGTACCCAAGAAACCTGATCCTGAACTACCTTCTGATTATCGCCCTGTCTCTATTCTCCCGGCTTTTTCTTAAGTTTTTTTAACGACTATTGTACGAACAAGTATAGCAATATTCAAATGATTATTCTATCCTTGATCCCTTAGAATCAGGCTTTATTAAAGGGTACCGTACTGCAAATACTCGCCTTAAAGTGACAGAAGGCATAAGACTCACTATGGAACAACGTCAAGGGACTGTTCCAACGCTGTTGGATTTCAGTGGTGCTTTCGACACAATCGACTTACAACAATTAGTTAGGAACATGGAATTGTACTGGTTCGACTCTTTAACGCTCCAGTTTTAATATTTTATTTGAATGATCGTTGGCAGCGGGTAACAACTAACGACAATATTTCCGAATGGCGACCTAGGAAAAGAGGCACCCTGTAAGGTAGTGTTTTGGGACCACTACATTTTTTTGTTATACAGTACATCAATGACATCTCATCTACACTAAAATCCTGTAGTTATATGCAGATGATCTTCAAATACACAGCCACTGCAGGATAAGCGAATTATCAGATGCAGTTCAAAACATAAATGCTAAGCTAATACATATGCACGAGCAAACAGACTCCTCATAAAACCATTTAAAACACAATCATTGTCGGCTCTGGGAAGCTCCTATGCACGGCCAACAGTAACACGTATTCCATTATTTATTTTTTTTTGCTATGGGCTTTACGTCGCACCGACACAGACAGGTCTTAAGGCGATGATGGGATAGGGAAGGCCTAGGAGTTGGAAGGAAGCGGCCGTGGCCTTAATTAACGTACAGCCCCAGCATTTGCCTGGTGTGAGAATGTGAAACCACGGAAAACCATCTTCAGGGCTGCCGATAGTGGGATTCGAACCTACTATCTCCCGGATGCAAGCTCACAACCGCGCGCCTCTACGCGCACGGCCAACTCGCCCGGTAACACGTATTCCACCTCCGCTAATAAACGATAAAACAATTCCTTAAAGCACAATGAGAAACTTTGGTGTGACTACGACAAACTCTAAATTGGACGGAACATACCAAAAACGTATGTGAGAGGGATTTTGCTTCGCTTCATCCATTCAAAAAGAAAGAAAGACTTCTTTGCACCGTACATGCGACAAAGACTAGTCCTGACTTTAACTCTTCCTATTCCTCGACTACTGTGGTGTAATTCTTGTTGCAGCAACTAAGGAACACACGATGAAACTGCAGCGAGCTTCGAACTGTTGCTTCTAATTCATTTTTAACTTGAGCTGCGATGTGCATACAACGCCTTACTATCAAGAACTTCGTTAGCTAAAACCTGACGAAGACGTAAATATCATCAAGATATATAAAATAACTTGTCCTGACTGACTGACTGACTGATTCATCACCGCCGAGCCAAAACTACTGGACATAACGAAATGAAATTTTGCAAATAGATTCATATTAAGATGTAGGTGCTCGCTAAGAGAGGATTTTTGGATATCCCTTTGCTAAGGGGGTGGAAAGGGGGTTGAAATTTTAAAATGAGTGTATCTATATCTCAAAACTTTGAAAGTTTACAGATGTAAAAAAAGGCTTTTAGAATCTTCATTAAAAATAAAGAAACACGTATTTTTTTGTTTTCGGAAAATCCCAATAGGAGGGGAGAAAAGGGGTGAAAAATGGATTGAATGCCTTTAATGAGGATACTTATATCTCAGAAACTGTCGATATTACAGACCTAAAAACTGGTGTTTGGAAACTCCTTTAAAAATAAAAAGCATGTGTTTTTTGTTTTGTTTTTGGAAAATCCAATTAATGGGGGGGGGGGGGTGAAAAGAGGGTGAATTTTAAAAATTTGTATATCCATATCTCAAAACTTTTAAAGTTTATAGATGTAAAAACTGGTATTTAGAATCTCCTTTAAAAGTAAAGAAACACGTATTTTTTGTTTTCGGAAGATCCCAATAGGAGGGGTGAAAAAGGGGTTGAATGCCTTTAATGAGGATACTTATATCTCAGAAACTGAAGATATTTCAGACCTGAAAATAGGTATTTGGGATCACTTTTAAAAATAAAGAAACAATTTTTTTTGCTTTTGGAACATCCAAATTCTGGGGGTGAAAAGGGGGTGGAATTTTAAAATGACTGTATCTATATCTCAAAACTTAAAAGTTTGCACATGTCAAAATTGATATTTAGAATCACCTTTAAAAGTAAAGGAACACATATTTTTTTGTTTTCTGTAAATCCCAATAGGAGGGGTGTAAAAAGGTGAATAATGGGTTGAAAGCATTTAATGAGGATACTAATATCTCAGAAACTTAAGATATTGCAGACCTAAAAATAGGTATTTGGGATCTCTTTTAAAAATAAAGAAACAATTATTTTGCTTTTGGAAAATCCAATTAATGTGGGGGGTGAAAAGGGGGTGAATTTTTAAAATGAGTGTATCTATATCTCAAACATTTAAAGTTTATAGATGTAAAAATTGGTATTTAGAATCTCCTTTAAAAATAAAGAAATACGTATTTTTTGTTTTCGGAAAATCCCAATGGGAAGGGTGGAAAAGGGGGAAAAGGGGGTTGAATGCCTTTAATGAGGCTACTTATTATTCAGAACCTGAAGATATTACAGACCTGAAAATAGGTATTTGGGATCTACTTTAAAAATAAAGAAGCAGGTATTTTTTCGTTGTTTCGAAAATCCAAATAATGGGGGTTGAAATAGGGGGTGAATTTTTAAAATGAATGTGTTTGCATCTCAAAACTTTAAAAGTTTACACATGTAAAAATTGGTATTTAGAATCTCCTTTAAAAATAAAGGAACACATATTTTTTGTTTTCTGTAAATCCCAATAGGAGGGGTGTAAAAGGTTTGAATCCCTTTATGAGGATACATATATCTCAGAAACTGAAGATATTACAGAACTGAAAATTTGTATATAGCATCTCCTCTAAAAATAAAGAAACACGTATTTTTTGTTTTTGGAAAATCCAATTAATGGCAGATAAACTGGAGTGACAAATTGGGGTGAATTTTTTGAAAGACTATATCTACGGAATATCTGAGAAAGGTAAAATGTTAGAGACATAAAAAGTGGGTATTTGCAATTTCCTGTAAATGTAAAGAAACGCAGGTAATTTGTTTTTGTAAACTCCCTTTAAGGGGAAATAAAAAAAGGTGAAATTTTAAAATGAGAATTTCTACAGTATATATAAAAAAACTTAACATGTTACACAAGTGAAAATGGTATTTTTATCTCTATTAAAAACAAAGAAACGTGTATTTTTAGTTTTCGGAAATACCACTTGGGTGGAAGGGGGGGTGTGTGTGTGTAAAAGTAACTGAAAATGGTGTCGATTTCTTTTAATTAGGCTACTGATATCTCAAAAATGAAGATGTTACAGACGTGAAATTTGATGTTTGGAATCTGCTTTAAAAGTAAAGAAACACGTATTTTCGGAAAATCCAATGAAGGGGGGGGGGTGAAAGAATTGAAAAACCAGTTGACTTAACTGTATGAGAATACATACATCTAATAGAAACTAAAGTTGTTACAGACGTGAAAATTGGTATTTGGCTCTCCTTTAAAAACAAAGAAAAACGCGTTTTGAAGGGGAAACCATCTAGGGCGGCAGGAATGAAAAGGAGTTGAATTCCTTTCATGAGGACACACAAATCAAAAACTGAAGAATTTAAGAGTCGTGATAATTGGTATTTAGAAGATCATTTACTATTAAAGAAACAAGTATTTTTGCCGGAAAATTCACCTGCGGGGGGGGGGGGGGGTGATGAAAAGGTCAAAAAAGGTGAATTATTTTTATGGGGATACTTATGTCTCAAAACTGAAGGTAAGACGTGAACATTGGTGTTTGGAATCTCCTTTAAATTCTTTTAAATTTTCTTTGGGGGGAGGGGGGGTAAATAAACTTAACGGCGGTGGTGTGTAAAAGGAGGTGAGACCAATTGATTTTACTGTTCATAATGTACTTATAAGGAGCCTCCGTTGCTCACTCGGCAGCGCGCCGGCCTCTCACAGCTGGGTTCCGTTGTTCAAATCCCGATCACTCCATGTGATATTCGTGCTGGACAAATCGGAGGCGGGACAGGTTTTTCTCCGGATGCTCCGGTTTTCCCTGCCATCGTTCATTCCAGAAACACTGTCCAATATTTAATTTCATTTGTCATTCATCGCTCATTGCCCCAGAGGAGTGCTTCGGCAGCCGGCACAATTCCTATTTTCGCCGCTAGATGGGGCTTTATTCATTCCATTCCTGACCCTGTCGAATGACTGGAAACAGGCTGTAGATTTTCGATGTACTTATTCTGATCATAAACCGATCATTTTTAATCTTTCCTGGGTTCGATTTCAACAGCCATCTTTTCCTTCGGAGAACATTCTTAGATTACAGTAGACTCTCCTGGCATATAAATAAAAATTTAAACACATTTGAAATAAACGATAGGAATGAGATTGACCGTCAAATTATTCACCTCTATAATAGGGTCAGTAATGGACGGAAGTATGTCATTCGTATCGCCAGAAATCCCGGACACTTGCCTACGCGCGACAATGGTGTTGGTCACATTGTCAACAATGACATTGGTAGCAGATGTAATTTACCGCCAAGTAGCGGTCTTGCATCTTGCTGTGGAGTCCAGAACATCTAATAATAATAATAATAATAATAATAATAATAATAATAATAATAATAATAATAATAATAATAATAATAATAATAAATATTCTGGACCGTCGTCAAATTGTGAGGACCGCGCTGGAAACGGGTCCTGGCCTGGTAATGACTACGAATACAGTCAAGCCGCGGGTTCAGTACCGCCAAGGCACCCAAGACGACACTACGCCGGATCTCCTTGAGGATTTGATCCATATTAAAAATGCTTATAGGGAAAGATGGCAAAGTTTTAGGGACCGAACTGACCGCGTGGAATACCTGGACCTACCTCGGGAAGTACGAAATTGATTGCTGGGCTGAATGTGTGAATGGCGAAGGACTGAGTTTTTTCTTGTGTATCTAGACGATACTTGTGTAATAAGTGTACGTGTGTGTGTGTGCGTGTGTGTGTGTGTGTGTGTGCGTGTGTGTGTGTGTGTGCGTGCGTGTGTGTGTGTGTGTGTGCGCGCGCGCGTGCCTGCATTATTATTTCATACTGTCTATTGTACAGTATATCAAACTCGGAAGGCCTTTGCCAAAACCTTTGTATGGAGCGTGTTTCTGTATGATTGCGAAAGCTGGACATTAGGAATGCAAGAAAAGAAAAGACTGGACGCTATTGAAATGTGGATCTGGAGAAGAATGCAGAGGAAAAGGTGGACTGAAATGAAGAGCAATACCGAAGTCCTTAGAGAGATAGGAGAAGAACGGAATCTGATAACTGAAATTGAAAAACGGAAAATAAAATTTATTGGTCACATTCTGCGGCATGAGGAGTTCCTCCGTAACATCATTGAAGGGAGAATTGCTGGAAAAAGAGGAAGAGGACGACCCAGAGTGTCTTATTTCAAGAACCTGCTTCTGAGGATGAAGTGCCAGACCTACGCTGAATTGAAAAGACTGGTTCAAGATAGACATCTGTGACTGCAGCCACAAGGCTTAGCTTTTAGAATATGATGATGATTATATATACATGCGAGTGTAAGTTTAATGCAACTTTGCTACGTTACAGGTTAATGTTTCTGCAGAAAAGTGCTGCAAATGTGGTTAAACGTAAGAGAGGGTTAGGAACCCTAACTTCGCCACTTGAAAAAAATGACCTCACAGTATTGTGAGTGGTTAGATATTTGAAACTGTGAAATTCAAGGTAGCTCAGTCGGATGGCCAGGTGATGTCACAGACGGTATATTGTAGTTCAAAGAATAATCAGAGGAGTGTAATTCATTTGTTCGGGTCTGACGACATGATTGATTGTCCAAACAAGTTTTCCCAGACGTGTGATTCTGGAAGCCCAATATCGAGGGAAATACTGCTGAATATTGTCGATGGAATTTTTGAAGACACTAATATGTACACAGTTGTGTTAAAAGAACACAGTACGGAACTGATTCGTGTAGTACACTAACATTTTTTTCTAATAATCAGAGATCGTGACGTCGGCATTGGTCTTTGAATTTTGGGAGGATGATAAGTTAAGATTGTAAGCCTCCGTGGCTCAGGCGGCAGAGCGCCAGCCTGTCACCACTGGGTTATGTGGTTCAAATCTTGGTCATTCCATGTAAGATTTGTGCTGGACAAAGCGGAGGTGGGGCAGGATTTTCTCCGGTACTCCGGGTTTCCCTGTCATCATTCATTCCAGCAACACTCTCCAATATCATTCCATTCCATCTGTCAGTCACTGATCACTGCCCAGAGGAGTGCGACAGGCTTCGGCAGCCGGTAAAATTCTTACTCTCGCCGCTAGTTGGGGCTTACCGGGCGAGTTGGCCGTGCGGTTAGGGGCGCGCAGCTGTGAGCTTGCATTCGGGAGATAGTGGGTTCGAACCCCACTGTCGGCAGCCCTGAAGATGGTTTTCCGTGGTTTCCTATTTTCACACCAGGTAAAGGCTGGGGCTGTACCTTAATTAAGGCCACGGCCGCTTCCTTCCCACTCGTAGGCCTTTCCTATCCCATCGTCGCCACAAGACCAATCTGTGTCGGTGCGACACAAAACAGAAAAAAAACTTGGGGCTTCATTCACTCCATTCCTGACCCGGTTGAATGACTGGAAGCAGGTTGTGAATTTTCATTTTCATAAGTTCAGAATGTATCATAAACAACTATTAAGGCGTGCCGCAGTGTTGCAACAGAGCTAAAATTAACAGTAGGCAGTTTCAAGGGGAATTACGGACAAGTTATACCGGTACTGTTCCAGAGGCGGAATGGTTATTACACTCCCCGTTGTGAATCGAGCCCTTCCGCCGTTGAACCCGCGAAGGCAGAAGAAGAACCTACAATCAGTCGTTTATGTTCCTTGATAAGGAGATGTTGTTAAAGGCATATTACCCAGTTGTTAGCGTGGGTGCGCCACGCATGCTGTGTGGAGGCGTAAGGGCCTGGAGTTTGTAATTGATGGTTATAATATTTGGATCGACAAAAAGAAGAGAATAAGTTCAGAATTGAACCATGTAATTTGATGTGATAAAAGTTAGTGTCGAATTAACAATTAGCCCTACAAAAAGTGCGCATGTGGATTCGCAACAGATTAACCAAGGCGAGTGTGAACTCTTGCTATTATGTGTGATTTTGGTTATTCTACAAAAAGTGTGCATGTGGATTCGCAACAGATTAACCAAGGCGAGTGTGAACTCTTGCTATTATGTGTGATTTTGGTTATTCTGGCGTGTGTTTTAATGTCTGTTGGAAAGTGTCAGGGAATCCTGTGGACAAATGTAGATGCAAAAGTCTTGTGATTTCAAACCGTATTTCGCTGCGGGTATGTCGGGATAAATACCAATGGAGTCCCGAAACGTCTGGATTGGACCCCATACTCCATCCAGGGCGGCCGAGATGAGCTAACCAGACAAAATCGTGGATCAACTAGACGGCAATGATGAGTATAAATTTTTCTCTTATTTCTCTTTAATGCCTTTTACATTGCTCATATAGATTTTCTTAGTTATTGAATACTTGAGGTATAAATGCACGCAGGGTCTTTAAAATATTGATGTCTTAAATTCGAGATCGTCATAATTTAAGCCATGTTTGTAATTAACTTAGAACACAGATGATATCTGTGTTATTTATACATCATCTTAATGAAATCTGTATTAATGGTGTAACAGCTAATTCTCAGACCAGATTCTAAATTTCGTGTAATGTACAGCCTATATGTGCGTAAACAGGGAAGATTAGGCTATCATTAAAAAGAACCAGAATTATCCATGAGGGCTTGCCGAGTCTTCTTGAGAAATGTGTATCTTGAATGAGATCAGGTTATTTAAAGTACGTATGAGAGGCAGAAGGATTTACAGCCTATGCAATAGAGAAGTAGTGTTACAATGTCCGCGTATTTTAATTACGGAAGGATGTAGATTTTTGAAATGAATTATCCTCGATAATGAAATGTTATGCGTTGATGTTGAGACGACCTTTAAGACTGTGTTATGGAATGGGGACATGGTTTTAGAGATATAATTAAGAGGAGTGATGATGAGAATGTGATACGGAATGTAAATGTTTCTACCATGTTTGCCATGGGTTTTCATGTTGCACAACTGAGCTCATTGATGTTACTGGTACTGTGTTTTGTGTAAGCCAAATGGAATCATCGATACGTATTCATGAGCTAACTGTCCACAAATATGATAATATAAGCCAAGAAGAATTAAGGTACCTTCTATAAAAAAAAAAGCATGATATATGTGTAAGTCATCTGCCCTAGAATATTATTTCAAAATTTCAGGAAGGATGAGTTAAGATGTACGATCTTCAGCAAGGTACATGTTATTATTTTTTCCAGTGTATTTGTAGTGGATTTACGCATGTGCCCATTCATTCAGCACTGAATTGCCACGGAGCTGAATGAGAGCGTGAGACGATCTGCAGGTTCATCTTATTTACTATTTTATGTGAAGATTTGTTGTGTTCGTATTTTATCTTTCTTTTTCACGCAGACAGTGTAGTGTATATTTTGTAACTTTTCCTTTTCGTACCAATGCAATGGCATGTGTGGAGGCTTGTTATTTGATCCTGTGGTTGAGCTGTGAGACATTGTTTTGTGTAGCTATTACTTCTTTTTTGGTTGGTTTCTCAGCGTTGTATATATTTTGTTAGTTGAATTTTTCTTTTCCAACTCAGGTTGCAAATAAGTTATTTCTTATATGTGAGATATTTATCAATTAAGTAACTGAAAAGAGAAATAACGCAGGAAAGGGCAGGAGTGTGTACCGAACTCTGAACAAAAAAAAAGTGAATGACATTTGGAAGCAGTCAATGTAAACAATTATGTAATAGGATACTTGAACCACAGAGTTTCATATTTTTGCCTTCAGCATAACAGTTATATTTCTGGAGAGACATTATTCTTGAATGTGTGACTGAAATTTGTCCTTGCAATTAACGTCCGCTAGGTATTCAGACTCATTTACATTATGAGACTGTCAGTCATCACTGTTAAGATTTAACCGGGAATTTGATGTTGGGCCAATCAAAAATCTAGGTAAAAACAAATAATCTGTCCCTTATGATCTGATATGATATTATATTAGAATAATCATCCACCCACACTGTAACTGTTTGTATTCATTATTCATACTTTTCTTTTTATTCTTTGATTATTAAACTGGGAGCATCCTTCCATGTAGAAATAACATCGGTTTTTATTATTTATAGTATATAGAAATCCTTTCCTGGCCCCATATGTGAATAAATATCTTTCCGATGCAAGAGTAATTAGCGAAATACCCGTCGTCTGCAAGGACCCGCACGTCGTGTAGGAGCATCTTTTGTTCCCGCTGCGGCGCATCAAGAACCCAAGATATTGATGAAATGAAGAGATGGATTTATCTCTTTGAGCGGGTATTATATTTATTTATTTATTTATAGGAAGTCGTCCTTCGTGTAACTTTGTACCCCACTGCCTACAAGTACAAGTCCAACTACACGTTTAAGTACATCAACGTAGGCACCATGCGAGCTGTCAACGCAGTATCCCTCATGCAGCTGTACACTTACAATCGAGAGAAGGTGGATTCGTATCCCACATCGGCAACCCTGAAAAAGGTGTACTGTGCTGTTCTTCGGTGAATCTGTCTTGAGACAGGTATCAACTGGACAGCCTCCATGATTCTCTGTCCTGAGCATTTTGCTTCAGTTGTTCATAGCTTCTCCCTTGTTTGACATCTGTTAACATTCCAAACCCTCTTCTTCCTCTTGCTTTCCTTCCAGCTATGTTTCCCTCCATCACCCTCTGCTGAAGACAATTTCTACGTAGTATGTGACCCAACCGGGATATTTTCCTCTTCCTTATCGTTTTCATCAGGAGTCTCCAGGAAATCTACCGACATGAGGGTGGCGTTTCTTCGAATAGTATCGGCCTAAGGCGCGATCGAACCCGCCAACTTGAACTCGGGACGGCGCTCTACCGTTTGAGCCACTTAACCAGGCCACACCAAGCAACTTCTCGAGTTCGCTCTACCATGCAATCAGATTGGGTGAATCCAGATAATGCCATAGAGCACGTTTTTAAAAGTTCGCATTCTTAGTCTAAGAGTTAGCATAACAGCCCTGCCGTGATAGAATGGATTAGATTTCGAGGTCTGCCACGAATTTAAGACTGGGCTGAGGGCCGGAACAGGTAAAACAAAACTGAGAAGACTGGGTTAAAATCCTACCCTTGGCCATCCTAGAAGTTGTTTCCGTCACTTCAACTTCAGACGTACGTTACAGCCACAGCTACCACTACCCTACCCTATAAAAAAGAACCCTCCATTATTTACGATTAAAGTCATGTCCTGCATTACGTCATGTAAAATATTCTACTCACTACTTTATAGAAGACTGATTTTGTTACCATCATAGAAATATATAAAATATAAATATAAAAAACTTATTTGCATTCATTGTTGTTGTAAATGTAGGGTCCAGAAAGTATGTTACTGTATGCGGTACGGTTCGTCTAGCTGTAAGCTTGCATTCGGGAGATGGTGAATTATGAATACCACAACCAGCAGCCCTGAAGATGGTTTTGAGTCGATTTCCATGTTCACTCCAAGCAAGTAAATTATAGCTGAGCCGATGACCTAGATGTTAGGCCCCTTCAAACGACAAGCATCATCAATTATAGTCATGGTCGCTAACGTTCCAGTCCTTTCTCATTTAAATGCCAAACGAAGACTTGTATGTAGTTAGTGTGACGACAAACTGTTGGCAAAAAAGTGTGCATATTGGTTGTAGCTATATTTGGCTTAGTTTTGTGCAGTCAAACTAGAAATGCACTATCCAATGTGTTTAAAGGCAAGTCTGCAAGAAACGTAACACTACAATTTCTTCTAAGTGAAAGTATGCCACTGTTGTCAGTAACAGTAGATGTATCAAGGGAAGCAAGAAAGAATTCTTTCATGAATGTTACAACACATATGGCATTCACTGTCGCTATAAATAATAAAATAGACTTCCTGATAGTGGGGCGTCTTGTAAAACAGCATCGCAGCGGGCATTCTGTTGAAGTCGAGAAACTGCATTTTGTAGTGTTTCCTAAACTTATCCGAGGAACGAAATGCAGTAAAGGAGATGAAATAAAGAAAGTGTATCAAGGCTCTCTTGTTCAAGAAAACTGCGACAAGGAATGAACAAGCAATAGGACTTAGTTGCAGATGGGTGTGTGGTGACGATCGAGGCGAGATCAATGGAAGAGGAGGGGTCGTGAAGATTATGTAGATAATTAGGCCCACTGTACGAGGTGCATTCAAGTTCTAAGGCCTCCGATTTTTTTTCTAACTACTCACCCGAAAACGATGAAACTGGCGTTACTTCTCGACGTAATCGCCCTGCAGACGTACACATTTTTCACAACGTCGACGCCATGATTCCATGGCAGCGGCGAAGGCTTCTTTACGAGTCTGTTTTGACCACTGGAAAATCGCTGAGGCAATAGCAACACGGCTGGTGAATGTGCGGCCACGGAGAGTGTCTTTCATTGTTGGAAAAAGCCAAAAGTCACTAGGAGCCAGGTCAGGTGAGTAGGGAGCATGAGGAATCATTTCAAAGTTGTTTTCACGAAGAAACGTTTGCGTGACGTCCGTCAGCATTCGTGGCACCCACCTGGATGACACTTTTCCACACTCATTCAGTCACTCTTTTTCTAGTCCAATTGCACTCATTTTTGCCAGGAGTCTCCCATGATCTACCCTATCAAATGCCTTAGATAAGTCAATCGCAATACAGTCCAATTGACCTCCTGAATCCAGGATATCTGCTATATCTTGCTGAAATCCTACAAGTTGGGCTTCAATGGAATAACCTTTCCTAAACCCAAACGGCCTTCTACCAAACCGTTATTAATTTTGCAGACATGTCTAATATAATCAGAAAGAATGCTACTTGCTTTACGTCGCACCGACACAGATAGGTCTTATGGCGACTATGGGACAGGAAAGGCCTAGGAAAGGGAAGGAAGCGGCCGTGGCCTTAATTAAGGTACAGCCCCAGCATTTGCCTGGTGTGAAAATGGGAAACCACGGAAAACCATTTTCAGGGCTGCCGACAGTGGGGTTCGAACCTACTATCTCCCGAATACTGGATACTGGCCGCACTTAAGCGACTGCAGCTATCGAGCTCGGTTCAGAAAGAATGCTTTCCCAAAGCTCACATACGATGCATGTCAAACTGACTGGCCTGTAATTTTCAGCTTTATGTTTATCACCCTTTCCTTTATATACAGGGGCTACTGTAGAAACTCTCCATTCATTTGGCAAAGTTCCTTCATGCAAACATGTTAGCACGGGTCCGTAAGGTGCAGTATGTGCTGGATAGAGAAGGTTAATTTCTGGATCTGAGAGGAACATACAGTGTCTAAACAGCTCACAATGCAATATGAAAGTGGTTCACGCATTATCAGTAACACACTTGAAAAGCTGCCAATAATCTTGGCTTCCTCCTCTGCGAACCATGTGACCTTGCCGCGGTGGGGAGGCTTGCGTGTCCCAATGATGCAGATAGCCGAGCCGCAGGTGCAACCATATCGGATGGGTATCTGTTGAGAGACCAGACTAACGAATGGTTCATCGAAAGGGCGGTAGCAGCCTTTCGGCAGTTGCAAGGGCGGCAGTCTGGATGATTGACTGATACGGCCTTGTAATAATACTCAACATGGCTTAGCTGTGTTGATACTGCTACACGGCTGAAAGCAACGGGAAACTACAGCCGTAACTAACTCCCGAGGACATGCAGCTCTCTCTGTATGAATGATGTACTGATGATGGCTTCCTCCCGGGTAAAATATTCCGGAGGTAAACTAGTCCCCCATTCGGATCTCCGGGTGGGGACTACACGAGAGGGGGCGATCATCAGGAAGATGGATACTGACATTCTGCGAGTCGGAGCGTGGAATGTTAGAAGTTTGAATCATTGTGGTAGGTTAGAGAATCTGAAAAGGGAGATGGATAGGCTAAAGTTAGATGTAGTTGGCATAAGTGAAGTACGTTGGCAAGAAGAACAAGATTTTTGGTCAGGCGACTACCGAATTATCAACACAAAATCAAACAGAGGAAATGCAGGAGTTGGTTTAATAATGAATAAGAAAATAGGGCAGCGGGTAAGCTACTACGACCAGCATAGTGAAAGAATTATTGTCGTCAAGATAGACACCAAACCAATGCCCACCACAATAGTGCAGGTCTATATGCCTACTAGTTCAGCGGATGATGAAGAAATCGAAAGAATATATGAGGAGATAGAAGATTTAATACAATATGTAAAAGGTGACGAGAATCTAATTGTGATGGGAGACTGGCATGCAGTGGTAGGCCAAGGAAGAGAAGGTAGTACAGTAGGAGAATTTGGATTGGGACGAAGGAACGAAAGAGGAAGTCGTCTGGTTGAATTCTGCACTGATCATAATTTAGTACTTGCCAATACTTGGTTCAAACACCACAAACGACGGCTGTATACGTGGACGGGACCTGGAGACACTGGAAGGTATCAAATAGACTTTATTATGATTAGGCAGATATTCAGAAACCAGGTGTTGGATTGCAAAATTTTCGCAGGAGCAGACGTGGACTCTGACCACAACTTGTTGGTCATGAAATGCCATCTGAAGTTGAAGAAATTGAAGAAAGGAAAGAATGCAAAAAGATGGGATCTAGACAAGTTGAAAGAAAAGAATGTGAGGGATTGTTTCAAGGAACATGTTGCACAAGGACTAAATGAAAAGGCTGAAGGAAACACTATAGAGGAAGAGTGGAGAGTCATGAAAAATGAAGTCAGTAGGGCTGCTGAAGAAATGTTAGGAAGGAAGAAAAGATCAACTAAGAATCAGTGGATAACTCAGGAGATACTAGACCTGATTGATGAACGACGAAAATACAAGAAAGCTAGAAATGAAGAGGGCAGAAAAGAATACAGGCGATTAAAGAATGAAGTGGATAGAAAGTGCAAGGCAGCTAAGGATGAATGGCTGAAGGAGAAATGCAAGGATGTCGAAGGCTGTATGGTCCTGGGAAAGGTAGATGCTGCATACAGGAAAATCAAGGAACTCTTTGGAGAAAGGAAATCTAGGTGTATGAATATTAAGAGCTCAGATGGAAAACCACTTCTAGGGAAAGAAGTCAAAGCAGAAAGATGGCAGGAGCATATCCAACAGTTGTATCAAGGTAAAGATGTAGATAATTTGGTTCTGGAACATGAAGAGGCTGTTGATGCTGATGAAAAGGGAGACCCAATTTTGAGGTCAGAGTTTGACAGAGCTGTGAGTGACCTCAATAGGAACAAGGCACCTGGAATTGATGACATTCCCTCTGAATTACTGACTGCCTTACGAGAAACCAGCATGGCAAGGTTATTTCATGTAGTGTGCAAGATGTACGAGACAGGAGAAGTCCCATCCGATTTTCAGCAGAATGTTGTTATACCTATTCCCACGAAAGCCGGTGCTGACAGGTGTGAAAACTACCGCACCATTAGTTTAGTATCTCATGCCTGCAAAATTTTAACACGTATTATTTACAGAAGAATGGAAAAACATGTTGAAGCTGAGTTGGGAGAAGATCAATTTGGCTTCAGAAGAAATGTAGGAACACGTGAAGCTATCCTGACTTTACGTCTGATCTTAGAGGATCGAATCAAGAAGGACAAGCCCACGTACATGGCATTTGTAGATCTAGAAAAGGCATTCGATAATGTTGATTGGACCAAGCTATTTATGATTCTGAAGATGATAGGGATCAGATACCGAGAACGAAGAATTATCTACAATCTGTATAAAAATCAGTCTGCAGCGATAAGAATCGAGGGCTTTGAAAAAGAAGCAGCAATCCAGAAAGGAGTGAGGCAAGGCTGCAGTTTGTCCTCTCTCCTTTTCAATGTTTACATAGAACAGGCAGTAAAGGAAATCAAAGAGAAATTTGGAAAGGGAATCACAGTCCAAGGAGAGGAAATCAAAACCTTGAGATTTGCCGATGATATTGTTATTTTATCTGAGACTGCAGAAGATCTCGAGAAGTTGCTGAATGGTATGGATGAAGTCTTGGGTAAGGAGTACAAGATGAAAATAAATAAGTCCAAAACAAAAGTAATGGAGTGCAGTCGAACGAAGGCAGGTGATGCAGGAAATATTAGATTAGGAAATGAAGTCTTAAAGGAAGTAGATGAATATTGTTACTTGGGTAGTAAAATAACTAACGATGGCAGAAGTAAGGAGGACATAAAATGCAGACTAGCACAAGCAAGGAAGAGCTTTCTTAAGAAAAGATATTTGCTCACTTCAAACATTGATATCGGAATTAGAAAGATGTTTTTGAAGACTTTCGTGTGGAGCGTGGCATTGTATGGAAGTGAAGCATGGACGATAACTGGCTCAGAAAGAAAGAGAATAGAAGCTTTTGAAATGTGGTGTTACAGAAGAATGTTGAAGGTGAGATGGATAGATCGAATCACGAATGAAGAGATACTGAATCGAATTGGTGAGAGGAGATCGATTTGGCTAAATTTGACAAGAAGAGATAGAATGATAGGACACATCTTAAGACACCCAGGACTTGTTCAGTTGGTTTTTGAAGGAAGTGTAGGGGGTAAGAACAGTAGGGGTAGACCAAGATATGAATATGACAAGCAGATTAGAGCAGATGTAGGATGCAATAGTTACGTAGAAATGAAAAGGTTAGCACAGGATAGGGTGGCATGGAGAGCTGCATCAAGCCAGTCTATGGACTGATGACTCAAACAACAACAATCTTGGCTTGCAACCGAGATCTCTGAATGCAGGAACCTCGTCTTTTAGGAAAGCGTCGAGCATGTGCTTCCTGTTAACGTAATTACAATTACTTCATAATGCAGTCAGAGTTCAGTTACTATAACAACCATTCAAAGTAATAATAATAATAATAATACTGGGTTTACGTCTCACTAATTTTATGGTTTTCGGAGACGCCAAAGTGCCGGAATTTAGTCCCGCGGAGTTCTTTTACACACCAGTAAATCTACCGACACGAGGTCGACGTATTTGAGCACCTTCAAATACCACCGTACTGAGCCAGGATCGAAACTGCCAAGACGGGGTCGAAGGCCAGCACTCTACCATCTGAGCCACTCACTCCGGCCCGAAATAATAATAATAAAAATAATAATAATAATAATAATAATTGTACCGGGAGGTACACCTCTACGCCGCACACTTAAATCTTGCGCCTTAAAGAACTCTATAGGAGAAACAGTGAACTTGAAACTGGAACAACTTATAATTTTTCTCTGAAGATGACACCACTAAAATTTAGCGTAATTTTGTTATTGTGATGTTTCCAGAACTGTGTGAATTTCTACTTGTTTTTGTTCTCCATTCATCAAGAAGTTTGGACATTCTCTCATAGATGTCACCGGCTAAAAAAACTAAAAAACTATGGTCATGCACCCTGGTGCGAAGTGAAGGAACTTTTTTTGAAGAAGTTTTGTATTCATACCTTTTTTTACTAAATGATGCTCATTTATTTTTGGGTTAGCAATATTTATCTTTTCTTTCCGCCTGTTTTGAATCCAACCAATCAAGAATTTCTGTAATTTTTACTGTATTTCTTCTTCGACTTTGAGTGTAACTTTTGAATGTAACCAATAAAATTGTGTGGGTGTGTCTTTATTATTCATGAAACGTATCGAACCTTCCCCGAGGGTTTATAAACTGCGGATTTTCACGTCTCTTAGCCATTTGATCGTCAACTAACTTTGTGTGTCAAGCAGGGGCGGGAGGTGCTTCTTTCATCTGGCAGCAGTTCTTCAGCAAGGTAATGGCCAATTAACATTTTTATTTCTTTGCTAGCTCCGCAGTTTAACCTGAGGGAAAGGTCCGAAACCTTAACTATGTAACCAACTTCTCTAAAATGTAAGTTCTGCCGGCTAATGTAATATTTCATCAACCTTTAAATCGGGGATAGAGTGAGGTACCCTCTCGAGCTCCCCTTCATATTGATTTGAGGTGTTTTCTTCCTTTCCATAATGTCTTCAATTCTTTCTTATACGGGTCACCTCCATAGTTTGGGAATAGCCCCTGTTTCATCGGCTTAGTGCCCTTTAAGTTTTAGAATTCTCATCTAGGAGTGCAAGTATTCGCCTCCTTTTATTTTGTGTTCGGGCCATTTATTTAACTGTTATTTCTTTTACACGAAGGCCCTATAGGTTGGGTACGAGATACCCCTGTTTCAGTTTGTAAGCTGGGCCATGGAAGGCCAAAAAGGTGTAAGATATTTTTGGTGTTGCCTTGAATTGGCTTGAAAACTGAGAGTCTGTTAGCTCCTTTCAAAGTACGATTAATGAATGTCTTTTGAAGGCTTGATATTGTGAGTTGGGAGCCAGCGCTCCATGTATCAGGGGATTTCTGCCCTTGTGTAAAATTGTAATCTTTTGTAAAGTTGAGCTGAGAGCTCAGGAAATGTAAAGCGAGGGGCTGGAAGCCCTGGTTACTAAACAGTCACTAAAGTTTGGGAGTTCTTGCTTTGTCTAAACTTTGTCATGGTACCTGATATATCATTGTTATCTCACTAAGTGAGAATTTTGTTAACTTGTTGTTTTCTTGAAAATATAACCTTCCATTTCAGTTTAAATTCTTTCTTAGCATAGTAGACCCATTCACCCCGGCACCCTCTTTCATCTCTGCTGGTCCACGGGTAGCCCCATAATAATAATAATAAGAAGAAGAAGAAGAAGAATAGTGCTGGCCTTCACATTTCAAACCGAGCGAGTTGGCCGTGCGGTTAGTATCGCGTAGCTGTGAGCTTGCATTCGGGAAATGGCGGGTTTGAATCCCACCGTCGGCAGCCCTTAAAGATGATTTTCCGTGGTTTCCCATTTTCACACCAGGCAAATGCTGGGGCCATACCTTAATAAACGCCACGGTCACTACCTTTCCAGTATTAGCTCTTTCCCATCCTTGCGTAGCGAAAAACTTTCAACGCGTTTGTGCTAGGAGTGGAAAGGAAACGGCCGTGGCCTTAATAAGGTACAGCCCCAGCATTTGTCTAGTGTGAAAATTGAAAACCACAGGAAACCAACTTCAGGGCTGCCGACAGTGGGGGTCAAACCCACGATCTCCCTCTTATCACCTACAGCATAAAAAACAACACAATCGCTTAGCCTGACCTCACGCCCATGTGTTTACTAGGCAGGTATCATAAGAGAGAATCTGTGGGACAACTGACGCTCGAGAAGAGAAACGGCGAGAAGCTTTATCACTAGTGAACACAGACATTCTGGAGGAATATAATTCCGACTCCGTTGGAAATTTCAAGTGCATTCTACAATATTCAAGAACACAGCGTAACTCCAGAAAATTACTCTCACTATAGTAAATACACTCATGTTCATAAAAACCAGAACACCTTGAAAGACTAAAGATAGGAGGTTCATATTCACAGGACGTGTGCATTGGTATGTTCTGAAGAAATGATTTGCATTTGAACCATGTCGGCCCTCAGGTTCAAGGTCCACATCGATATCTCGGCGCATCACCACTGACTGCGGCTCTCGATGTCGCTATACACCGAAGGCAATGGATCAGTGTGACTTGAGCAGACGTGCAGGATGATGATGATGATGATGATGATGATGATGATGATGATGATGATGATGCTTGTTTTAAGCACAATCTTGAATCGAGGATGCTTGTTGTCTAAAGGGGTACAAAATACAGGTCAACGGCCCCTTATAATAGTACTTATCGCTAGTAAAGTAGAACCATGGTATTTGTCGTGTTGGGGTACTAATCAAAATAGCATAGACTCACGGTGTTCCACATATGATGGTACCACTCACGAGTATTGGACGTCGTACAGATAATGGTGCGTCTACACCAAGATGTTTTCGTTAACTTTGTTAATAAACATTTTTAATGAACAATGTTCATGAACATTTCTGTCTGTTAATAAACAAAATAGCGTGTTCATTAACTTTTCGAGCATGTTGATAAACAAAATTTCTTTAACTTCTGTGAATGAAACTTTTCATTAACATTTCGTGTTTTCGCTAACATTTCGGTTCGCACACGCGCAAAAACGCAATTAGAACGCAAATTCGAAGTGCGGAATACTCAAAACCGAATCGCAAGCAACTCGTATTCACCCAAGACGGACACCTGATACACCATACAAATACACAAGTGAAGTGTAGGAATCACCAGTTGCTAGGAGTTAAAGGAGATGGCATTCCAATAATTGGTATCAATTCTTGCAATTTCAGGCCCAATTACTGTCAACAAGAACTGCAAGTCATGTGAGGACATTCTCAGAAATTTTTGAAAGCCTGCTGCATCATGAATTTAAAGTTATTTTTTCTATTTGCTATTTGCTTTACGTCGCACCAACACAGGTAGTTCTTATGACGACGATGGGACAGAAAGGCTTAGGAATGGAAAGAAAGGGGCCGTGGCCTTAATTAAGGTACAGCCCCAGCATTTGCCTGGTGTAAAAATGGAAAACCACGGAACACCATCTTCAGGGCTGCTGACAGTGGGGTTCGAACCCACTATCTCCCCTATGCAAGCTCACAGCTGCGCGCCCCTAACCGCACGGCCAGCTCGCCCGGTAATTAAACGTTCTGACATAAGTGTTCTCTCCAAACTTAATTCTAAACGCTTTACCAATATTTTTCTTTGCCACACCTTGCGTCTGCGCTTTTCTCTGATTGCACTCATTAAAATAATGAAAGCTGCAGCTGTAAGTATTTTCTTCTTCCTGACCTTATCCATTGTAACCTCACAAACAGATTTTAAAGAATGTTAAAGAAGTTTGTTAACAAAAGTGTATTTGGTGTGGACACAATGTTAAAGAGGTTTGTTAACAAAAGTTTATTAACATATTGAGAAATGTTTTCGTTAACATTGTTTATTAACTTTGGTGTGGACTAACCATAACGCAGACCTATGGTGTTTCTCACATAATGGCGCCACATATAGGCAACGCAAACCGATGGTGTTCCTTTACTTAGGTGTACTATACGCGAACCTTTTCTTGAGCCCTGAGATCCCTACTGCTGAATCGGTAGACCTCGGTCGAGACGGCAGGGTACGATTGCGTCACCCAGTACATGAGAAAACGGGACCTCTTGCCAGCAGGTTACAGCTCAGCCGGTGGTGGCGGTGTAAACAGGAAACCCAGAACCCCCCTCCATGGGATTTTTACAAAAAGAAAAACAGAAACGGACAAACTAAATAAACATTCAGAGACATATTTGTAGAATAAACAGATCTGTAATTCACTTATACCAGTGCCCTTATAATGACAAGTCATGCATGCACCTTCATTGTGTTCCATCATTTTGTAACTATAGCCCCCCCCCCCCCAATCGGCTGATCCTGGCTGAAGTAGTGACAACGCTTCCAGGAATTAGTGCAATGGACTGCTCGTCAGAAGAATTGATTGTAGTAGCTGCAGCTTGTGTGGAGGATGTTCGGAAACTGGAGGAAAGACAACAAAGAGAGCTTAAAAGGTTGTAAGTTCATGATATATTTCAGAAGAGGAGAGAATAAGGAGAATTTCGTAATCTTTTCACAAATCTGTTATGAAATGAAACCAGCTTTTTCCTATATTTGCGTATGTCTTCGAATAAATTTCAAGAAACTATGGGTTGCCTGCCTTTTACAAACAAATATAGGCCTACACCATTTCGAGGAGTCGTCAGCCCCGAAAAGCGCCTTAAATTGACAATGAAGCAAGAAAAAGTAAAAACCAACTGGATCTTCCTCTACCAAATACAAATAATGTTACCGGACGTCATAGTGGCTGATGAAGTTTTCCTATTGATGAACAGTATTATGAGATCATATCCCGAGGCAGAAATAGAGGACAATGAGGCTATAAAATTTTACTTCTATAGACGTTGTGGGACTCGAAGGGTTGGGGAAAACTCTTTAGGTTTGCTTACGAAGACATTTTTGTGGTATTATACAAAATACAACATTCTGCCAAAGAATATGGATAACATAATACTTACTCCAAACGTGTTAACGCAACTTTTTTGATAATCGAGAAATGTTGGCGATGGGCAGATGAACTTAGAAGCCGACGGAGAGGTGAACTACTTCACACTGTTCTCAGCAGAAAGTATCAGAGAAGCCTTCACTGAATACTTAGTGTTGACAAATGGAAGTTTATCTTATAAACTGGAATGTGTTTATGTCGGAAGAAAATTAATTTGATTAAAGCAATAACTTGTAAATTATGAAATAATACTTCTTTAACATATCTCAAGCACATGTGCCAATTTTAGAATTCAAACACAAATTTTATATCTCTGTACAGAGAAGAGATTTTACAGTAACTAGTTTTTTATGATATATTATGTAAATATATTGTCAATTATAATAGTATGATTTGAAATGTTCCGATGACCATATCTAAGGGCTAAAATGCCCACAAATAGTGAAAACAATTTCTTTGCACATAGAGAAAATGTATTTGTATGACCTAATATTATTAGAAATTGTTTTTAAAGCTCGTTTATTATACGAGGATGAATGAATAAAGTTAATTACTGTATGAAGTGCATTACAATTTAGGCTTATACAAATTATTTCAAAACTTGAATAGTCAGTAAGCTGATTTTTTTAACACCCGTAGCTAACTTGGAAGACTGAGAACGAGCTTTCCTAAATATCGTGTTTTTGATCATAGATTTGTTTAAAACGGTAGTCGCGGGAATCAACCGAATGGATTCTGTTGCATAAACACGCGCTCAGCGTACAAACTTTTACGACGTCTACTTCAACAGCAGCGGCGGGCTGAGTGGCTCAGACAGTTAAGCCGCTGGCTTTGTGAACTCAAGTTGGCGGGTTCAATCCTGGCACACTCCAGTGGTATTGGAAGGTGCTCAAATACCTCATTCCCGTGTCGGTAATTTACTGGCACGCAAAGAACTCCTGCGGGACAAAATTTAGACACCTCGGCGTCTCCAAAAAACGTAAAAGTACTTAGTGAGTTAGTGGGACGTAAAAAGAATAAAATTATTATTCAACAGTAGCAGGGTACTGTTTGATATTTCGTAGACATAAGACGGGGGTGAAGAGGAAACGATAATGACATGCTGAAAGCAACTGTGAACAGCAATTTAATCACCTGGGGTGGATTGACACCCCAACGCCTATGTTTGAGGCATAATAGCCCATAAATATTAACATATTTACACTACGTGTCCACTCTTGAAATTGTTCCGAAATTTGCTTCCATGCGCTGTCCTTCCTGTTGCCATGGTAACCTGGATCATGTGTATCACAATGTAAGGCAATCTCTCAAAACTTCTATAAATATCTCGTCACTGTGCATGGCGCAAGATGTTGCGAAATACTCGGCAGAATCAAAACAGCTTCCGCTGCACGTGCCGGAGCTGCAGTCACTCGCGGATGGAGCCGAATTGACCGACTGGTTTTAATTCTCGGGGAAGGCTTGCGTTATTCCCTTTCCTGTGTCGGCCGCTCATAGAGGGTTACTCTCCAATGCCGCAAAAGCATTAGGGCTCTGCCGCGCTGGGGCATGCTGAACCACGCCGGGCGTTTGAAATGTGTTTCCTGTTGTATCCTTGAATGAAGACTGTTCACGTGGGAAGAAATGGGACCCCTGACGTATCAGCCAACATTCTAAACCAGGGAACGTTACAAGAAGCTGTTTGATGATGCCCACAAATGTGTCTGCCTCCAGCACCCTGAAGGAAACCTTGTCATTTAACACGACAATGCGCCGGCCCATCGCTCCCCTGCCGATTGGTTCATTGAACACTCCACGGACATTAGGATGCTTGCGTAGTCCTGAAGGTCACCCGACCCCAATCATATTGAGCGCATCTGAGATACTGGGTGATATGAATAAACCGAAGACGTAACTCTTGTCTCACAAATATTAAGACATGTCTCAAATGTATATGAATAAAAAAGCGATGTCTCAGCAGTGACCTTTGCTCCTTGAGACACAGCTCGTTAGCGGATTCTCTCGGAGACAAGTCTCCAAATGTATATGAATAAACTGGAGTTTAGTCTCTCTGAATGGAGACTAATCTCAGAATTTCTTGAGACTGCCCAGAAGGTGACTCAAGGCGATAGAATCAGGCTGAAAACGTGATGGCGGAGTTTATGATGGTTTTACAACGGAGAAGAAAAATGTATAAAGTACGAAGAGAGTCTCTCAGACATGACTATAAAGATCTCTACTGTTTCCGGAAAGAAAATGTGGAATGGTTAGCACATTTTCTGGAGCCAATACACAAGAAATTCATATAACAATAATGATAAAGATGATAATGATAGCCATTAGCGATAGGATTTACATGCATCATAAAGTCTAAAAGTCCGCCTCTGTGGTGTAGTGGTTAGCGTGATTAGCTGCCACCCCCGGAGGTCCGGGTTCGATTCCCGACTCTGCCACGAAATTTGAAAAGTGGTACGAGGATTGGAACGGGGTCAACTCAGCCTCGGGAGGTCAATTGAGTAGAGATGGGTTCGATTTCCATCTCAGCCATCCTGGAAGTGGTTTTCCGTGGTTTCCCACTGCTCCTCCAGGCAAATGCCAGGATGGTACCTAACTTCAGGCCACGGCCGCTTCCTTCCCTCTTCCTTGCCTGTCCCATCCAATCTTCCCATCCCTCTACAAGGCCCCTGTTCAGCATAGCAGGTGAGGCCGCCTGGTTGAGGTACTAGTCATTCTCTCCAGTTGTATCCCCCGATCCAAAGTCTGAAACTCCAGGACACTGCCCTTGAGGCGGTAGAGGTGGGACCCCTCGCTGAGTCCGAGGGAAAAACCGACCCTGGAAGGTAAACAGATTGAGAAGAAGAAGATAAAGTCTAAAATGTACAAAATCAAACCAGAAATATGCAAAGTCGTACAACATACGAATCTGAAAATTTTCTAAGTAATTATTAAATTAATTTAATTATTCTTAATCTATTCCACATTTGTGATTTTTTCTGTACGTTGAAATTTTTCCATTCACAAAATACGACTTAACATCTTATAAATAAAACTAATTCACAATAACGGAACAGACCGAAACATAGGCTAGCTATGTTTAAGATATGACTTAAAATTATTCAAGGCTTTCATTATTCACTTTGTCTTGCTCCCTTAGCTGAATGATCAGCGTAGTACTCATCGGTTCAGGGGGCCCCCGGGTTCGATTCGCGGTCGGGTCAGAGATTTTAACCTTAAATCCTCAACATACATTCCTGCAACTCACACACAACACTATCCTCCACTACAATAACACGGCAGATGACACCCATCCTCTCGGAGGGTCTGCCTTACAAGGGCTGTACCAGGCTAGAAATTGTCACACGAAATTATTACCTATTACTATTACTATTATTATTATTATTATTATTATTATTATTATTATTATTCACATTTTGATATCTGGAAGGATATTTCTTCAAGTCTGAAAATTATCGCTCTCTATCACATGTAGGCCATATGGTACTGAACGAATGTGCGAGTATCTTTGGTCCTCGTGTTAGCTATCTCATTTATGTTTACTTCAAGTGCCGTAAAATTCCCTGCCCATGCCTTTTTCGATTGCACTGTTTCTAAGTTTATTTAAAAGTTTCAACCGGCGGCTCGTGCCCTTGAGAAAAATATGCTGTAACTTGTTTCACAAGATTTAACAGATTCGCATAATGACATTATTCGGCCAATGATTTGCTGCCTCTATGAATGCTGCTCTTTCTCAACCATCGCACCAAAATCTCACTTGCGCCGAATACTACAAGGGAAGCATTTGGTTTGGATCAGACAGATTTCGATGAAACTTCCACGAATTGTCAATCCACCTGTCTTAAATTTATTGATGATCTTCACTTTGTCATAAAATCAATGGCATTGCTATAATTAATTGCTAAAGAACAGCTGGGTGGTTTGCAGCTGTATTGACCTCGCGTATGCACTGTAGAAATGCACTGATAGTTCTATTTTAAAGTTACATTAAACAGTGCGCTTTAGAGTGAAAATTAGATTTTGACAACGTGAACAGAATGTTTTGCTCGTCAAACCCATTTTACTAACATGCACAGTATATGAATATTTCAAAATATCAGGCTTTTAATACTTCTCTGTCGTTTACAATTGAAGCTAAAATATGTAATATGAAATCCTTGTCATTTGTATATAAACTTGCACGCTATGAATAGCCTTAAACTTTCGGATTCTTGCTTGAGAGTCATTCATTTTGTCACACTGCGAGTAATCTATATAACAACGTTAATCATGCAGCGATTTTCTGATGTTTTAATTGATCATCCTACCATGTTTCATTGAAATCGCTGCCATCTACACACCACGTTCCATTTAAAACTGGAGCAAGAATTTACTGTCAATAAATACCGGTAGGAAAATATTATTTCACGGCAGAACGGTTATCACCATTGAGTTCCGGATATCTTAGCTCATCGTGTTACTAAGTTTCATTGCAATTTGTCCGGTCCAAATCAATCAACTCCCTTGTTAGTTACATTCGTTTATGAATATGGATAGCATTTTGTATTATTTCTATGTTTCTAAAGTTTGAAATTTAGACAGTTTATGCAACAGTATATAGGTACTGGTTGTATACTACATACCAGGTGAGTTGGCCGTGCGGTTAGGGGCGCGCGGCTGTGAGTTTACATCCGGAAGGTAGTGGATTCAAGCCCCACTGTCGGCAACCCTGAATATCGTTTTCCGTGGTTTCCCATTTTAACACCAGGCAAATGCTGGGACTGTACCTTAAGTGAGGCCACGGTCGCTTCCATCCCACTCGTAAACCTATCCCATCGTCGCCGTAAGACCTATCTGTGTCGGTGCGACGTAAAACAATTGTAGAAAATGTACATTATATGCAGAAACACCCCTAGCTATGCACAGGTATGAATAAACTCTTCATATTCGTGAATAATGAAATACGAAGCGTGTTTAAAAAGTGTTTGAGTGACATTCAATGACCGCAGAAAATGATGCATTTGAATGTGGATCCTAAATGTGATGATAAATACAATGTAACTTCTTACACAATATCTTGAAGGAAGCTTACAAAAAAGAGAAACCTTAAATCAGTCGTTCCCAAGCTGGGGTCCAAGTATACCAAGTGTACGAGCCACTACGTTTACGTAAAGCTAGAAAGAATTGGAAATAATAACTGTAGTGATTATTGAATATTGATTAATACGAAAGGTGTAGTTAGCAGAATAGGCTCCCAAGTGAAACACAACTGAAGAAGAAAAGGCTGTCAAGAACTATTCTAAATGAAAAAAAATATCGGTGGGTGTTCCATTTCGGTTGTACTTGTTTGTTCTGCTCTTTTCTCCCTTTCATGTAAAAGATTTCCCGTTTGTAGTTGCAAAACCTGTTTTTGCACTGAAATTTCTTCTGTTTTTTTCGAGAACACGCTGTCGCTTTTCAATCTTTTTCGCTTGTAAATCTAACACTTTCATCTGTTCCAACAAAACCATTCTTTATAGCTCTCCAATAAATTGTTAATTCACTCGTCAGCTGACAGATACCACAGCCAGTGAGCGAGACTCGTCTCAAGCGGAAGGAGACAAGTCTCGTTAGCGAGAAACAAATTTTATTCATATACATGACAAGTTCTGTCTCGCAAGTGACTTCCGTCTCAATCCTCCTTCGAGACTTGTCTCCGAGTTACATCTCATTTTTATTCATATCACCCACTATCGCGAGGAATCTGCTCGCCCTGGAGGCTGTTCCGACCAGTCTCCGTAGGTTGTGCGGCGGTTATGGACATGGCTCCCGAACGCCTTCGATACCTTGTGGAGCCCATGTCACGCCACGTCACTGCCAGCGTCAGGGCGAAAGGGAGCACAGTACTAGCCAGATATTTCTTTATTCAATTGTGTATCAGTGTAATACAAAATTCTCCGAGCCTCGTGAAATTGCTTCCGTGTGAATAACAGACTTGACGCAACGATATACCTCCCAGTGTCATACCTGACACATTCCTTCGCGGGAATAAGACATTTCTGAATGGATCATTTCTTTCTCTACTTTGCTCTGCACATAATACATATGCACAAACAACAAACTAGGCCCAAATGGCAGTGCTGAAGACCTTACGCCCCACAGCAGAGCCACGAAACGGCCTGCAGAGTTTTGCAGTAAACGAGTCTGCTACTGCGTGTTTAAAACATGATTGTGCTCGTCTATACTAGGAACTACTGTTCAGTTAGTCCATCCCTGCTTCCTATAGCTCTAACATTAGGTGGATGCATATTTACTGTATTGCTCGTTAGTTCATTTTCATGCAGTTTAGCGTAGAGTAATTTATAGTGTAGTGTTCAGTGTCAGTCAAGATATTCTTCTCTCAAATAGATTTCGCCCTGTTAGTAATGCAGAACTCATGTGATGACTCGGGTTTACTGACGTGCCCGCAACTTGCCTGTCGACTCACTGCGGTAAACAAAATCTAGCGCAGCCTGGCCCATGCCACGTCCCTGTGGTTAGGGTTCCACATAAAACAAAGGGCCCGTGTCCATAACGATTTCAACAGTCTCGTAAAACGATAATCTTGCATTTTATATAAATTTCCTAGAACTAAAAGACGATACTAACCCCCACCCCTATGGTTTCCGATCCATTTTGGGACTTAGAGCAATGTAGTTATCCTAGTCAATTATTCATTGCTACTATGTTAACGCTGCATGACCTGAGATAAACTTTTGGCAATGATGGGACAAGAAAGGGAAGGAAGCAGCCGTGGCCTTAATTAAAGTAGTCTACAGCCCTCGTATGAAAAATGGGAAACCAAGGAAAACCAATTTTTGCTAGCTGCTTTACGTCGCACCGACACCGATAGGTCTTATGGCGTCGATGGGATAGGGAAGGCCTAGGAGTGGGAAGGAAGCGACCGTGGCCTTAATTAAGGTACAACCGCAGCATTTTCCTGGTGTGACAATGGGAAACCACGGAAAACCATCCTCAGGGCTGCCGACAGTGGGATTCGAACCCACTATCTCCCGGATGCAAGCTCACAGCCGCGCGACTCTAACCGCACGGCCAACTTACTCGGTCCACGGAAAATCATCTTCAATGGTGCGGAAGGCAGTGGTAAAGAAGTAGGGGACTGGAAATAATAATGATATTGCATTGAAAATTACTCACATGTGTTTAGGACTCCATTTTGAATATTATTAGGTCCCGAAATGTAGCATTATTAGTGATTTTGTGCGTAATATTGGTAATAATGGCACACAAGAAGTAGGAGGATATATTTATGATGGCCATCTTTGTTTCCAGAGATGTTATAGTATAGACTGGTAACTTTGACTTTACAACAAAGCAAGGAATTTCAGATAGGTGAGAAGCATGGAAGTTACAACATAAAGCATGGATGTTACAACTCTTCTAATTTAGTAGCTGTAATTTATCTTTGCAAATTCAGGCCAACCTCTGTCATAAGGGGACCACACTCCCTTCGCGAGGCTCTAATCTATCGCCGCGGCGCATACTGCCCGCACGGCAAGAAAAAAGTATAATTTAGTGGCTCTAACCTATCTTTGCAAAATCCAGGCCAAGCTCTGTCATGAGAACAGTGGCCCCCTTTGGGGGTCACACTCCCTTCGAAAGGCTCTAAACTATTGCCGCGGCGCATACTGCCCGCACGGCAAGAAAAAAGTATAATTTGGTGGCTCTAACCTATCTTTGCAAAATCCAGGCCAAGCTCTGTCATTACAATAACATATTTGCATTGTAACTTCCATGCTTTATGTTGCAACATCCATGCTTTCTATTGTAACATCCATGCTTTGCATTGTAACTTCCATGCTACTATGCTTTCCAATGTCAAAGTAACCAGTCTATTCCATAACATCTCTGGAAACAAACAAATATGGCTACCATGAACACATCTTTATATTTAATATGTGCCATTATTACCAATATTACCGACAAAATCACTAAGAATGCCACATTTCGGGACCTAATAATATTCAAAATGGAGTCCTGAACACAAGTGAGTAATTTTCAATGCAATATTATTATTATTTCCAGTCCACTACTTCTTTACCGGAGCCGTACCGAATATGATGTTCGAACCCACTATCTCCCTAATGCAAACTAACAGCCCGGGCCGGACCGCGCATCCAATTCGCTCGGTCCTACAACCTAGTTAACCTGTGGACTAAATAGTCCGTGAAATAAGCAGCCGTGGATATGCGTAAGGTATTATCCTAGCAGTTTTTTGCTACAGTTAAAAATGAAAACTGGGAATATCCCAGAATATTAATGAAGACGGAATTTGAACACCCCTCTTCGCCAATTCTTGTTTAGGAACACTTATTCATTGACAAAGAAGAAAGGAACTGCGTCCTAAAGCAATGGAATATTTTGCACTGATTAAATTTTTACTAGCAGTTCCTCAATTCATGTCTCGATGTATTCGAAATCGTAAACAATAATGCCTTGAATATGCAGCAATTTAATGCAAGTATACGTCCATGCCACTGCCCTGCAGCAGGACCTCAGAAGTCGTGCAACGTTTTCATTCCCCCATGAATATTTCTCTCCCAATATCAAGGTTCAGGCGAAGGGTATTAGGCGGTTGTCGCTTATCTATATATATAAAACTAGCAAGATACCCGTGCTTCGCTACGGTATTGTACTGAAATTTATAATTAAATGCTTAACGTATTATATATAATCCTCCGATATTCGCGATCTGACTCGTTTTCTGGAAGATTACGGAAAAGTTCCTCACATTTTTCAATCTTTCTTTCCAGCAATTAATTTCGTACTTCCCGAGGTAGGTCCAGGTATTCCACGCGGTCAGTTCGGTCCCAAAATCTTTGCCATATTTCCCTATGACATTTTTAATATGGATCAAATCCTGAAGGAGATCCGGCGTGGTGTCGTCTTGGGTGCCTTGGCGGTACTGAACCCGCGGCTTGACTGTATTCGTAGTCATTACCAGGCCAGGACCCGTTTCCAGCGCGGTCCGCACAATTTGACGACGGTCCAGAACATTTATTATTATTATTATTATTATTATTATTATATGTTCTGGACCCCACAGCAAGATGCAAGACCGCTACTTGGCGGTAAATTACATCTGCTACCAATGTCATTGTTGACAATGTGACCAACACCATTGTCGCGCGTAGGCAAGTGTCCGGGATTTCTGGCGATACGAATGACATACTTCCGTGCATTACTGACCCTATTATAGAGGTGAATAATTTGACGGTCAATCTCATTCCTATCGTTTATTTCAAGTGTGTATAAATTTTTATTTATATGCCAGGAGAGTCTACTGTAATCTAAGAATGTTCTCCGAAGGAAAAGATGGCTGTTGAAATCGAACCCAGGAAAGATTAAAAATGATCGGTTTATGATCAGAATAAGTACATCGAAAATCTACAGCCTGTTTCCAGTCATTCGACAGGGTCAGGAATGGAATGAATAAAGCCCCATCTAGCGGCGAAAATAGGAATTGTGCCGGCTGCCGAAGCACTCCTCTGGGGCAATGAGCGATGAATGACAAATGAAATTAAATATTGGACAGTGTTTCTGGAATGAACGATGACAGGGAAAACCGGAGCATCCGGAGAAAAACCTGTCCCGCCTCAGATTTGTCCAGCACGAATATCACATGGAGTGATCGGGATTTGAACAACGGAACCCAGCTGTCAGAGGCCAGCGCACTGCCGAGTGAGCAACGGAGGCTCCTTATAAGTACATTATGAACAATAAAATCAATTGGTCTCAACTCCTTTTACACACCACCGCCGTTAAGTTCATTTACCCCCCCCCCCCAAAGAAAAATTAAAAGAATTTAAAGGAGATTCCAAACACCAATGTTCACGTCTTACCTTCAGTTTTGAGACATAAGTATCCCCATAAAAATAATTCACCTTTTTTTGACCTTTTAACCCCCCCCCCTTCGCAGGTGAATTTTCCGGCAAAAATACTTGTTTCTTTAATAGTATATGATCTTCTAAATACCAATTATCACGACTCTTAAATTCTTCAGTTTTTGATTTGTGTGACCTCATGAAAGGAATTCAACTCCTTTTCATTCCTGCCGCCCTAGATGGTTTCCCCTTCAAAACGCTTTTTCCTTTGTTCTTAAAGGAGAGCCAAATACCAATTTTCACGTCTGTAACAACTTTAGTTTCTATTAGATATATGTATTCTCATACAGTTAAGTCAACTGGTTTTTCAATTCTTTCACCCCCCCCCCTTCATTGGATTTTCCGAAAATACGTGTTTCTTTACTTTTAAAGCAGATTCCAAACATCAAATTTCACGTCTGTAACATCTTCATTTTTGAGATATCAGTAGCCTAATTAAAAGAAATCGACACCATTTTCAGTTACTTTTACACACACACACACACACACCCCCTTCCACCCAAGTGGTATTTCCGAAAACTAAAAATACACATTTCTTAGTTTTTAATAGAGATAAAAATACCATTTTCACTTCTGTAACATGTTAAGTTTTTTGATATATACTGTAGAAATTCTCATTTTAAAATTTCACCTTTTTTTATTTCCCCTTAAAGGGAGTTTACAAAAGCAAATCACCTACGTTTCTTTACATTTACAGGAAATTGCAAATACCCACTTTTTATGTCTCTAACATTTTACCTTTCTCAGATATTCCGTAGATATAGTCTTTCAAAAAATTCACCCCAATTTGTCACTCCAGTTTATCTGCCATTAATTGGATTTTCCAAAAACAAAAAATTAGTGTTTCTTTATTTTTAGAGGAGATGCCATATACAATTTTTCAGTTCTGTAATATCTTCAGTTTCTGAGATATATGTATCCTCATAAAGGGATTCAAACCTTTTACACCCCTCCTATTGGGATTTACAGAAAACAAAAAATATGTGTTCCTTTATTTTTAAAGGAGATTCTAAATACCAATTTTTACATGTGTAAACTTTTAAAGTTTTGAGATGCAAACACATTCATTTTAAAAATTCACCCCCCTATTTCAACCCCCATTATTTGGATTTTCGAAAAAACGAAAAAATACCTGCTTCTTTATTTTTAAAGTAGATCCCATATACCTATTTTCAGGTCTGTAATATCTTCAGGTTCTGAATAATAAGTAGCCTCATTAAAGGCATTCAACCCCCTTTTCCACCTTTTCCACCCTTCCCATTGGGATTTTCCGAAAACAAAAAATACGTGTTTCTTTATTTTTAAAGGAGATTCTAAATACCAATTTTTACATCTATAAACTTTAAATGTTTGAGATATAGATACACTCATTTTAAAAATTCACCCCCTTTTCACCCCCCACATTAATTGGATTTTCCAAAAGCAAAATAATTGTTTCTTTATTTTTAAAAGAGATCCCAAATACCTATTTTTAGGTCTGCAATACCTTAAGTTTCTGAGATATTAGTATCCTCATTAAATGCTTTCAACCCATTATTCATCTTTTTACACCCCTCCTATTGGGATTTACAGAAAACAAAAAAATATGTTTTCCTTTACTTTTAAAGGTGATTCTGAATATCAATTTTGACATGTGTAAACTTTTAAAGTTTTGAGATATAGATACAGTCATTTTAAAATTCCACCCCCTTTTCACCCCCAGAATTTGGATGTTCCAAAAGCAAAAAAAAATGTTTCTTTATTTTTAAAAGATCCCAAATACCTATTTTCAGGTCTGAAATATCTTTAGTTTCTGAGATATAAGTATCCTCATTAAAGGCATTCAACCCCTTTTTCACCCCTCCTATTGGGATCTTCCGAAAACAAAAAAATACATGTTTCTTTACTTTTAAAGGAGATTCTAAATATCAATTTTTACATCTATAAACTTTAAAAGTTTTGAGATATGGATACACACATTTTTAAAATTCACCATTTTTCACCCCCCCCCCCCCATTAATTGGATTTTCCAAAAACAAAAAAACACATGCTTTTTATTTTTAAAGGAGATTCCAAACACCAGTTTTTAGGTCTGTAATATCGACAGTTTCTGAGATATAAGTATCCTCATTAAAGGCATTCAATCCATTTTTCACCCCTTTTCTCCCCTCCTATTGGGATTTTCCGAAAACAAAAAAAATACGTGTTTCTTTATTTTTAATGAAGATTCTAAAAGCCTATTTTTACATCTGTAAACTTTAAACGTTTTGAGATATAGATGCACTGTTTTTAAAAATTCACCCCCCTTTTGACCCTCTCATTAATTGGATTTTCCAAAAACAAAAAATTACGTGTTTCCTTATTTTTAAGAGAGATCAAAAGTACCAATTTTCAGGTTTGTAATATCTTCAGTTTCTGAGACATAAGTACCGGTATTCTGATTAAAGGCATTCAACCCATTTTTCACCGTTTTTCACCCCTCCTATTGGGATTTTCTGAAAACAAAAAAATACGTGTTTCCTTATTTTTAAAGGACATTCTGAATACCAATTTTTACATCTGTAAACTTTCAAAGTTTTGAGATATAGATACACTCATTTTAAAATTTCAACCCTTTTTTCACCCCCTTAGCAAAGGAATATCCAAAAATCCTCTCTTAGCGAGCACCTACATCTTAATATGAATCTATGCGCAAAATTTCATTTCTTTATGTCCAGTAGTTTTGGCTCGGCGATGATGAATCAGTCAGTCAGTCAGTCAGTCAGTCAGTCAGTCAGTCAGTCAGTCAGCCAGTCAGGGTGGAAAAGGGGGTTGAATGCCTTTAATGAGGCTACTTATTATTCAGAACCTGAAGATATTACAGACCTGAAAATAGGTATATGGGATCTACTTTAAAAATAAGGAAGCAGGTATTTTTTCGTTTCTTCGAAAATCCAAATAATGGGGGTTGAAAGAGGGGGGTGAATTTTTAAAATGAATGTGTTTGCATCTCAAAACTTTAAAAGTTTACACATGTAAAAATTGGTATTTAGAATCTCCTTTAAAAATAAAGGAACACGTATTTTTTTTGTTTTCTGTAAATCCCAATAGGAGGGGTGTAAAAGGTTTGAATCCCTTTATGAGGATACATATATCTCAGAAACTGAAAATATTACAGAACTGAAAATTTGTATATGGGATCTCCTCTAAAAATAAAGAAACATGTATTTTTTGTTTTTGGAAAATCCAATTAATGGCAGATAAACTGGAGTGACAAAATGGGGTGAATTTTTTGAAAGACTATATCTACGGAATATCTGAGAAAGGTAAAATGTTAGAGACGTAAAAAGTGGGTATTTGCAATTTCCTGTAAATGTAAAGAAACGTAGGTGATTTGTTTTTGGAAACTCCCTTTAAGGGGAAATAAAAAAGGGTGAAATTATAAAATGAGAATTTCTACAGTATATATAAAAAACTTAACATGTTACACAAGTGAAAATGGTATTTTTATCTCTATTAAAAACAAAGAAACGTGTATTTTTAGTTTTCGGAAACACCACTTGGGTGGAAGGGGGGGGGGTGTGGGTAAAAGTAACTGAAAATGGTGTCGATTTCTTTTAATTGGCTACTGATATCTCAAAAATGAAGATGTTACAGACGTGAAATTTGATGTTTGGAATATGCTTTAAAAGTAGATACACGTATTTTCGGAAAATCCAATGAAGGGGGGGGGGTGAAAGAATTGAAAAACCAGCTGACTTAACTGTATGAGAATACATACATCTAATAGAAACTAAAGTTGTTACATACGTGAAAATTGGTATTTGGCTCTTCTTTAAAAACAAAGAAAAACGCGTTTTGAAGGGGAAACCATCTAGGGCGGCAGGAATGAAAAGGAGTTGAATTTCTTTCATGAGGACACACAAATCAAAAACTGAAGAATTTAAGAGACGTGATAATTGGTATTTAGAAGATCATTTACTATTAAAGAAACAAGTATTTTTGCCGGAAAATTCACCTGCAGGGGGAGGGGGTGAAAAGGTCAAAAAAGGTGAATTATTTTTATGGGGATACTTATGTCTCAAAACTGGAGGTAAGACGTGAACATTGGTGTTTCGAATCTCCTTTAAATTCTTTTAATTTTTCTTTGGTGGGGGGAGGGGTAAATAAACTTAACGGCGGTGGTGTGTAAAGGAGGTGAGACCAATTGATTTTACTGTTCATAATGTACTTATAAGGAGCCTCCTTTGCTCACTCGGCAGCGCGCCGGCCTCTCACAGCTGGGTTCCGTTGTTCAAATCCCGATCACTCCATGTGATATTCGTGCTGGACAAATCGGAGGCGGGACAGGTTTTTCTCCGGATGCTCCGGTTTTCCCTGTCATCATTCATTCCAGAAACACTGTCCAATATTTCATTTAATTTGTCATTCATCGCTCATTGCCCAGAGGAGTGCTTCGGCAGCCGGCACAATTCCTATTTTCGCCGCTAGATGGGGCTTTATTCATTCCATTCCTGACCCTGTCGAATGACTGGAAACAGGCTGTAGATTTTCGATGTACTTATTCTGATCATAAACCGATCATTTTTAATCTTTCCTGGGTTCGATTTCAACAGCCATCTTTTCCTTCGGAGAACATTCTTAGATTACAGTAGACTCTCCTGGCATATAAATAAAAATTTAAACACATTTGAAATAAACGATAGGAATGAGATTGACCGTCAAATTATTCACCTCTATAATAGGGTCAGTAATGCACGGAAGTATGTCATTCGTATCGCCAGAAATCCCGGACACTTGCCTACGCGCGACAATGGTGTTGGTCACATTGTCAACAATGACATTGGTAGCAGATGTAATTTACCGCCAAGTAGCGGTCTTGCATCTTGCTGTGGGGTCCAGAACATCTAATAATAATAATAATAATAATAATAATAATAATAATAATAATGTTCTGGACCGTCGTCAAATTGTGCGGACCGCGCTGGAAACGGGTCCTGGCCTGGTAATGACTACGAATACAGTCACGCCGCGGGTTCAGTACCGCCAAGGCACCTAAGACGACACCACGCCGGATCTCTTCAGGATTTGATCCATATTAAAAATGCTTATAGGGAAAGATGGCAAAGATTTAGGGACCGAACTCACCGCGTGGAATATCTGGACCTACCTCGGGAAGTACGAAACTGATTGCTGGAAAGAAAGATTGAAAAATGTGAGGAACTTTGCCGTAATCTCCCAGAAAACGAGTCAGATCGCGAATATCGGAGGATTATATATAATACGTTAAGCATTTAATTATAAATTTCAGTATAATACCGTAGCGAAGCACGGGTATCTTGCTAGTCATTTCATATAGGGATGAAATCTCAGTCAATGAATGTGAATTTTCTAGTGAGAAAAATGGTGGTGAGGCAGGGTTTCTCCGGTAAATCTGGAATACGCCATCTCTTTCCTTCTAATAATGTTTCATTAGTCGCTCCGTGATAGGCCTCGCTAAAATATAGTTTACAAACTACGGCGCTACGTAAAGTCGCGTATACGCGGCTTTAGACAACGAAGTGAAATTTGGTTGGAATCGGTACACGGTTTTATATACCAAATTCGGAAGAGTTCTCTCCGCTACGTGACCAAATGCTGATTGAAGCCCACAGTCAATACAGATCTGAAACCTCGCAAACATTACGACCCCTTGAACAATCACATTACCTAATGTCCCCAAATGTCACACCAAGGCTGTACCTTAAGGCCACGGTCGCTTCTTTCCCATTCCTATCCCATCGTCGCCATAAGACCCATCTGTGTCGGTGCGACGAAAAAAAATGTGCAGTTAAAACAACGACCAAACTTAGCTAAACGCTCTAAAAGCGCTGCCCTCACAATGGAAATAGCAGTGTGACAAATGGGTAGGTGCTCATCTCCTGTGCCAATGGTATTGTGATCGAATCCATTCATAGCACCCACACCGAAGGGCGCTTAATACATTGTTGAAAATAATTTCAGAAGCACGTAAAATTAAGATTTGCAAAATCAAGCGTACAGTGGCATTACCAGAGAACAAAAACCGATCAACCAGATTGAGCAATATTTGGCAAGAGATCGATTGATTGATGTTTAAAGAGGCCTAACATCGAGGTCATCGGCTCCTAATGGTACGAAATGAAATGGCAACTTAAAAAGCCCAAAATCCTCCACTGGCCAGAATTCAAAGCGTGAGAATGAATGGATGGACAGATATGAATTTAAAACGATCAGTGGATCCGACCCACAGTGCCTCATGCACAGAAGCTGGCACAAAACAATAGTATTACTAACCAAGGGACTGCTTCTATAGTACGATGCTGAATGGATTATCCTTATAGTCGAAACGGGTCCAAAATCCATGTCATCGGCCCCTCATAATGGTATTTATCGCTAGGAAAGTAGAACCAGCTATGTGCATAGTTGCGGTACTAATCAAAAGTAGCGTAGACTCGCGGTATTCCATGCATTATGGTACTATTCACAGGTAGTGTAATGCGCACATGTAACACAGACCTATGGTGTTTCGCACATTGCGGCGCTATTTACGGGCAACGCAAACCTACGACGTTCTTCACATAAGTGGAGTAACCACAGGGACTAGTACTATTCCGTGGAGTTCCTCACATAGTGGGAACTGAGCATAGGTAATGCAGAACCATGGTGTCGCTCATATAGGGGTACGAATCACAGGTACTGTAGGACCCACCTCCTCATTCACACACTGTCGCTACTAATCACAAACCTATTGCGTACCTAACAGTGGTAGTACGCGCAAGTAAATGCGACCCATGGTGTTCCCTGCGTGATGGTACTAATTACCGGTACAAGTAGTCTCATGATTCTAATTGGATCATCCCTTGGTCGCTCCTTTTAGTCGCCTCTTACGACAGGCAGGAGATACCGTGGGTTTATTTTTCCTCTGCGTCCCCCACCCACAGTGGGGTTTTGTGTTTTTTGTCCGCGAGGGGTATTTTATTTCCCTCAAGTCCCCCGGCAAGCCGGTTAGTACCTCCCTATCCGCCACCTGGGAGTACCACCTCTCCCCCTGCTATGCCAGCGTAGTATGTTCGTGGTTTGGCAAGAGAATTCCAGTAACAAATCGTATTAAAAATGTCTTCAGACAGTGTGAGATAATCAGCCTGTTTTAATGCGACTACCAGGATCTAAAAAAAACGACACAATGTGCACGTACATGTCATCTGCCCTAAGACTAATGTCAGTGTGTTACAATTAGGTAGGAGTTTCTCCACCACGTCATATTTCATTTATCAGATTTTCATGTCCGCCCAAGTAGCGTAACGGTTAGCACTATTTAGCTGCCGTCCTCGGAGGCCCGGGTTCGATTCCCGGTACTGCCAGAAATTTAAGAATGGCAGGAGGGCTGGTATGTGATTGAAATAGTACATGCAGCTCACCTCAGGGTGTGCCTAAAAAAAGCTGCACCACCTCGAAATGAGGACACGAGTTTCTTTGTCCAGTTCCATGGGTAAATGGTTGGCATGCTGGCCTTTGGTTCAAGGGGTCCCGAGTTCGTTTCCCGATCGGGCCGGGGATTTTAACTTTCATTAGTTAATTCCTTATGGCTCTGGGGCTGGGTGTTTGTGACGTTTTCAGCCGTAGATTTAATTTTAGATAGAGCCCCATCCTCACAGACGCGCAGGTCGCCTATGCGGAGTCTAATCTTCAGAGGCCACAAGCATTATTATTATTATTATTATTATTATTATTATTATTATTATTATTATTATTATTATTATTATTATTATTATTATTATCAAATTTTCATATGGCGGGATATTTCCCATAAACAACTACACCTTTTATGGAAATACTAACAAACTGTTAAAGATAGGACATTAAGCCGGCGAGACCTAGTGTTTACATTGCTGTCTTCTGGTATGGCCTTGATCAAATGTCACTGTCATTACCCATCTCAGTTCTCATCCTTGATTTTGACAATATGAAAGTGACATATGAGCAATGCTAGTAATGCCATTCTTTAGGCAGCCAGTTCCTGTTATAAATGGTGTGAACATGCCACTCACAGGGTTGGTTAGTGATTGTATTTCACTGGGCTTGGCAGACTGACATGTAATAGCAACTTCTGAATTGGTGAAGAATGCAACAGAAAACTACCTTATTTCCCTTAGAATGTCTCTTCAGTGATGCCTAGGCCATCTATAACAGCTGATGGCAGAGCTGTCAGGACCACACCATCCTTCAGGCTGCATACCCGCCATACATACAACTGTAGAAATACTATATAGAATACAATAATAGTCTTCAGAAATTAGTTTTGTATTAACATGTTCTGAAAATTTGTGTTAAATTTAACCAAGGCCTGCTTCCCCACAGCAACAGAACACTTTTGAAAGTCACACTGGTTTCCTCTTCAATGCAGCAGACAAATACAAAACATGTTAGGGAGTCGGGGAGGTGGGGGCTTCCTGCGATTGCACCAAAGTAAATATTCATTTGTTCAATTTCCGAAACTTGCGCCTTAACTTATGTATGCAGCCCTACACGAACTGCAGCCAACAAGAGATTGAAATGTTTCAGTTGAACATGTGCAACATTGCTTCTTGTTGGAGCTCAATCGCACCAAAGTACTGTACGTATGCCCGTTGGTCAACCCTTGTCCCGCTTCTCTACGGGGTCGGGTATGAGGTGAGATGAATCTGTCGTGGCGGGTTTTTCTGACCGCATGCCCTTCCTGACGATAACCTCATCAGAGAAGTTAATGAGATGAAATGAATGACGTGATATATGATAGTAGGAAAGGAGAGGGTGAAACCCGGTGCCGGCACATAGCCTACTCCTGTTGAATAGCACCAAGGGGTATGCTCATAGCTTAATGTCTACATTCGCCGGACGAATCACCATCAACTGCGTCAAATGCCCTCACTCCATAAGAGCACTGCACAGAGGTTTGGAATGTAATCCAGATTTTTGGCATGCAATCTAGTGATTTGAAATTGTATACCACGACCTCCTCTACCGGCCAACATTCTGATGGTGATATTTTTTTCGACCAACGGGCCTCGAAAAGGCTAACCACGGTGTCGGACCGTTCAGACTTCAACGCCTTAACGATCCTGGCCACCAAGCGGGCTTACGGAGTTGGAGATGAAATGAAATTATCTGCCCCTTCTTTACGGCGGATACCCTTCCTGACGCCGATCTCATTTAGGTAGCTAATTAAGATGAAATGAATGATGGCGATTGAAAGTGGATAAGGAGGTGGATGGAATCTGCCGTGGGCTATGAATAGAAACTGTCCCGGCATTAGCCTAAAAGTGAAAATGGGAAACCACAGAAAATCATTCTCAGGACAGCTGATGGCTGGGTGGGGGATGTTGAGTTGGGCCCATGGTCAGCTCGAAGTGAGGGTCGAATTGCCCCCATGGAACTGCCCCCAGTAGTCACAACTTTTGTAAATCAGTTAAAATAAGTTTTAAATGCGGTGTACGGTCCATACTCGAAAATAGGTTAGGTTAAGTTAGGTTTAATGATTAAGTAATTATTTCATTTTCAATAATAATAATAATAATAATAATAATAATAATAATAATAATGTTATATGCTTTACGTCCCACTAACTACTTTTTAAGGTCTTCGGAGACGCCGAGGTGCCGGAATTTAGTCCCGCAGGAGTTCTTTAACGTGCCAGTAAATCTACCGACACGGGGCTGTCGTATTTGAGCACCTTCAAATACCACCGGACTGAGCCAGGATCGAACCTGCCAAGTTGGGGTTAGAAGGCCAGCGCCTTAACCGTCTGAGCCACTCAGCCCGGCAATTAACATTTTCAAACCTTACCTCATGTTTGTTTAAAAGACGTTTTAATTTAGACGTAATTATGGTAATCATTGAACGGGGACGTAATACTACCTTTAATTGATATTAAAATGTAACTTTGATACTTGTTAATATTAAGAAGGACATTCAAATAAAAACGAGCAGCCATACATTAACAAATGGAGAAACCTACCCCACTGAACAGGGGCGCAACTAGATCTCGATCTTTGAGTATCGACGGTAATCCGCAAGGTGATATTTTGACCGTGCGCCCAACTCGAACGTGTCCGGTTGGGTTCGAACCCACTCGTCTCCCTAATGCAGAGCTTGGCTCCATAGAATTAACGCGGTAACATGCGCGGCTATTACGCTCAATCTCTCCACAATAATCATTGCATTAATAAAACAAACACTCCTGTTTTCCAAGAAAATCCTGATATTTTCAAGATCGTCAGAACTAAATCTAGTGCGATTTCCCTCAATCACAATCCTTTATAAAAACTATTCATAAATCTTGCAACGCTCAAAGTTGAAATCGCAGATTCATTCTACTACTGAAACTACTACTTTTTTCCATTTTGGGATTAAAATGAAATTAACATTTTGATTTACCTACTCATCATTAAGAAGCCAAAATTATATCTGTAAAAATAAAATCTCATTCAATTTTCCATCTCTAAAACATAGGGCCTAGCTGAAATATGGGCCAGTGAAATTATGAAAAAAATGCTATAAATTTTCAGTTAGGAAAATATTTTGTTAAACGAACCAGTGAGAATAAAAGTTGGCTGCAATAGAGAAATTCCAAAGGTCAAAATTTCACAGGTCATTCACACTATTTCCTCCACTATTCCCATTAAATACAAGGCGACTTGAAATATCGTCAATGCGGCAAAAGGAAATAAAATTAATAAAAAAATTACCTAAATGACAAGCACGTGACTGCCACCCTTTTTAATTACGTCCAAGTGAATAGGCTTCCGTTTGTAAACATCTCCTGCCGTCTATAGAAGTTAAAATATTTACCTGAAAAATACGAGTGTAGAATAATAATGAATAATAAAATATTCAACTGAAATTTCAGAATTAGGAAGAGAAATATCGAATTCGAAAGTTTGTCAACACGGAATAATATGAGAACCTAGCGGAGTTCACTTAATTTATTTATGAACTAGCAAGATACCCGTGCTTCGCTACGGTATTATACTGAAATTTATAATTGAATGCTTATTGTTTTAGATATATAATCCGACGGAATTCGCGATCTGACTCGTTTTCTGCGAGAATCCACCAAAATTCCCGATCTGACTGGTTTTCTATTATTTTATGGCATGTTTCCTCACATTTTTCAATCTTCCTTTCCAGCAATCGATTTCGTACTTCCCGGGCTAGGCTCAGGTATTCCTCCCGGTCAGATGGGTCCGTAAATTTTTGCCATCTTTTCCTATAATCATTTTTAATATGGATAAAATCCTTCAGGAGATCCGGCATGGTGTCATATTGGGTGCTTGGCGGCACTGAACCCGCGGCCGGACTGCATTCTTAGTCATTACCCGTCCAGGAGCCGTTTCCAGCGCGGTCCGCACATTTGACGACGGTCCGGAATATTATTATTATTATTATTGTTACTATTATTATTATTATTATTATTATTATTATGTGTTGCTGGAATGGCTGATGACAGGGAAAACCGGAGTATCCGGAGAAAAACCTGTCCCGCCACCGTTTTGTCCAGCACGAATGTCACATGGAGTGACCGGGATTTGAACCACGGAACCCAGCTGTGAGAGGCCGGCGCGCTGCACCTCAGCAACGGAGAATCCTTATAAGTACATTAATAACAGCTAAAATCAATTGGTCTCACCTACTTCTACACCCCACCGCCGTTAAGTTTATTTACCGCCACCCCCCCCAAAAAAATTAAAAGAATGCTTGTTTCTTTATGTTTAAGGGAGATTCCAAACACCAATGTTCACGTCTATTACCTTCAGTTTTGAGATATAAGTATCTCAATAAAAATAATTTACTTTCTGCACTTCATATCACAATACTCCCCCCCGCCCCCCAAGTGAATTTTCCCGCAAAAAATACTTGTTTCTTTAATAGTAAAGGATCTTCTTAAATACCAATGATCACGACTCTAACTTCTTCAGTTTTTGATTTATGTGTCCTCATGAAAGGAATTCAACTCCTTTACACTCCCGCCCTCCAAGATGGTTTCCCCACCAAAACGCGCTTTTCTTTGTTTTTAAAGGAGATCCAAATACGAATTTTCACGTCTGTAACAACTTTAGTTTTTATTAGATGTATGTATTCTCATACAATTAAGCCAATTAATTTTTCAATTAATCCCCCCCCCCTCTTCATTGGATTTTCCGAGAATACGTGTTTCTTTACTTTTAAAGCAGATTGCAAATATCAAATTTCACGTCTGTAACGTCTTCATTTTTGTGATATCAGTAGCCTAATTAAAAGAATTCAACACCATTTTCAGTCACTTTTACCACCCCCTCCACCCAAGTGGTATTTCCGAAAACTAAAAACACACGTTTCTTTACGTTTAATAGAGATAAAAAATACCTTCACTTCTGTAACATGTTAAGTTTTTTTTAGATATACTGTAAAAATTCTCATTTTAAAATTTCACCCCTTTTGAGTTCCCCTTAAGTGGAGTTTCCAAAAACAAATCACATATGTTTATTTACATTTACAGGAGATTCCAAACACCCACTTTTTACGTCTGTAACATTTTACGTTTCCAAGATATTCTGTAGATATAGTCTTTCAAAAAATTCACCCCAATTTGTCACTCCTGTTTAACCGCCATTAATTGGATTTCCCAAAAACTAAGAATTACGTGTTTCTTTATTTTTAAAGGAGATCACATATACAAATTTTCAGTTCTGTAATATCTTTCGTTTCTGAGATATATGTATCCCCATTAAAGGCATTCAACCCATTTTTCACCCCTTTTACACCCCTCCTATTAGGATTTACAGGAAACAAAAAATACGTGTTCTTTTATTTTTAGAGGAGATTCTAACTACCAATTTTTACATCTGTAAATTTTAAAGTTTTAAGATGTAGACGCACTTATTTTAAAAAATTCACCCCCCTTTTCACCCCCCAATATTTGGATTTTCCAAAAACGAAAAAAATACGTGTTTCTTTACTTTTAAAGTAGATCCAAAATACCAATTTTCAGGTCTGTAATATCTTCAGGTTCTGAAATATAAGTAGCCTCATTAAAGGCATTCAACCGATTTTTCACCCGTTTACACCCTTCCTATTGGGATTTTCCGAAAACAAAAGAATACATGTTTCTTTATTTTTAAAGGAGATTCTAAATACCAATTTTTACATCTATAAACTTTAAAAGTTTTGAGATATAGGTACACTCATTTTAAAAAATCACCCCCTTTTCACCCCCACCATTAATTGGATTTTCCACAAACAAAAAAATACATGTTTCTTTATTTTTAAAGGAGATCCCAAACACCAATTTTTAGGTCTGTAATATCTTCAGGTTCTGAAATATAAGTAGCCTCATTAAAGGCATTCAACCCATTTTTCACCCATTTCCACTCCTCCTATTGCGATTTTCCGAAAACAAAAAAATACGTGTTTCTTTATTCTTAAAGGAGATTCTAAATACCAATTTTTATATCTGTAACCTTTAAAAGTTTTGAGATATAGATACACTCATTTTAAAAATTCACCCCCTTTTCACCCTCCCATTAATTGGATTTTCCAAAAACAAAAAATACGTGTTTCTTTATTTTTAAAAGAGATCAAAAGTACCAATTTTGAGGTCTGTAATATCTTCAGTTTCTGATATATAAGTACCGGTATTCTGATTAAAGGCATTCAACCCATTTCCCCCCATTTTCACCCTTTTTCACCCCTCCTACTGGGATTTTCTGAAAACAAAAAAATACGTGTGTCCTTATTTTTAATGAAGATTCTAAATACCAATTTTTACATCTCTAAACTTTAAAACTTTTGATATATAGATGCACTAATTTTAAAAATTCACCCCCCCTTTCACCCTCGCATTAATTGGATTTTCCAAAAACAAAAAAATTTGTGTTTCTTTATTTTTGACAGCGATCAAAAGTACCAATTTTGAGGTCTGTAATATCTTCAGTTTCTGAGATATAAGTAGCGGTATCCTGATTAAAGGCATTCAACCCCTTTTTCACCCCTCTCATTGGGATTGTCTGAAAACAAATAAATACGTGTTTCCTTATTTTTAAAGAAGATTCTAAATACCAATTTTCACATTTGTAAACTTTTAAAATTTTGAGATATAGACACACTCATTTTAAAATTTCACCCCCCCTTTTCACCCCCTTAGCGACGGAATATCCAAAAATCCTCTCTTAGCGAGTTCCTACATCTTAATATGAATATATCCCCAAACTTTCATTTCTTTATGTCCAGTAGTTTTGGCTCGGCGATGATGAATCAGTCAGTCAGTCAGTCAGTCAGGACAAGCTACTTTATATATATAGATAAGTATAACCGATACCCTTCCCCGTTTTTCGCACCTGGTACATCCTCTGATCACTTAAAGTGATAAAATTTCATTAGGATCTCAGCTACGCACCTGAAACATAAATCGTTCTATCCACCAAAGGTCTGGAAAGTTAGTTTGCTAATATGAAGACTCTTTTTGCCATGTATCGTAACTCCTTGCTCCCGAAGGTCATTCAACTGTAAGAAGAAAGTAGCTCCAGAATTAAGCAGGGGGTACTGTTAGGTATTACTGACCTCCCTCAATGGATGTATCTTCTCAAGTTTCGAAATTTAGACCTGTCTTATTAGCCTCCCCTCTGTATTAGATCGTCTCACTCTACAAATGGCGCTGTAGTCTGAAAATAGAAAACGGCCACCTACTTCCTGATTTCTTCATACCTTGCATCACAGCAAAACAGGTTCAGGAACTGCAGCAAGTAGTTGGCTAACAACTAAATGCTAGCCACCAATTCTGATGCACAAGCTTTAGATTCTCAGTTTTACCTGAACGAGTCAAGTAAATAGCAACACACAGTATTTGTAAAGCAAGATGTTATGATTTATTCACCAGTTTCCCCACACTTTCACATCGATGAACCTCTCGAGAGCTACATATATAAGAGTAAATTACCGATTCATGAATCTAACTAGGCCGGTCTTATAATCGTGTAAATAATTACGTATCGTTTCACATCAAGGGCATGGAGATTATTCTGTCTATGCTAAATATGAACTGCCGAGTTTTAAGGCGTCTCACTTACATAGATCCATAGGGAATGGTGAGGTAAGATTGTATTCATGTTTTATTGACAGACGAATCTTGCTCGATGGAATGGAACCGTGTAAACACTTCTCGCATGCTTCTCCTGCAAGCTTCAGTTCATGTCACGCTAAGCCGAGCACCTCCAGAAAACTCACGCCTCCGCTTGCAACGCGATGTTACGTCAGGCCCTTTCTTTGTTAGCGTCTACGTTACACTGAATAAAATCAGTCGCTCACATTTATTGGGCTTCCATCGGCTAAGTGTATTACATTCAATACAGAGTAAAGAGGAATGGCATATTCGTTTACGCATGTTATAGTACGCTGCAGCGAAAAGGAGATAAATACGCCTGGCATAGCAGGATATCACCATGAAATACTGATCCGGCAGTAAACACACAGAAAGGAATATATGCAGTTATGTGAACTGAATTTCTTAGAACCATTCATTTACGAAACGATCTAGTGCAATGAATAAAACACGTAGAAAACTAAGATAAGGGTCGGAGTTAACAGGTTTATTACACAGACATGGAAATGCCTAATTATAATTACTTGTAGGCAAGTACTTAACTACTATCCACTACGCAAGAGTTTTCTCGCTTGGTCAATGATTACCGAGCCAGAATTTTACACGTAAATCAAAAGTAATGCTAGCCTGTCGCTATGTGACTGATGATCTCTAGAACACAACCACGAGACTTTCCAGTATGGCGTGATAAGTATAATATAATGAAACATGTTGTCCTAAAAAAATATAATTCTTCTTTAGGGACCCACTCTATCATCTATTTGTTGTATATACATCCGTACAATAGGCTCAAATTATAACACACGCGACAAGAAGTGGTAACTCGGGCATTTCGGTTGGTTAAGACGAAACATAGTGTATTCAAACTAAGTGAGCGGTCAATTTAAGTCGTAAAATAATTCGTACAATGGATAAGAAGTAAACCATAAAATTAATACTAATTGGCAGGACTACTGACACGAAACTGAAGTGAAAGATAATACGAGAAAATAAAAGAAATAATTTTTAATCACACGGAAAGCGTCATACTAGACGGAGTGTTACATGTTTCGAACTGTCAGACAATCATCTTCAGATCCGCGGAAAAGTTAATTCTAATATTCGCTACGAAATAACTCTTCAAATTATTATTTACAATTATCTAGAATAAGATTAGGAATGAATAGAAAATATCAGTACATAATTAAAATTAAGTTAAAGTTAAATTAATTTCCCCAATGCTGAGTCACCTGTTACCAGCATCTCTTGGTAACTAATGGAATTTCAGAACAAGTATATAAGTACTTATTCAACATAGTTCAGTTTCATTACAAATATACAGTCTCGAGTATCGACTTATCCTGTTATATCACGAACCGAGCGAGGTGGTGGTGCGGTTTGCGTCGCGTAGGTGTGAGCTGGCATTCGGGAGAATATGGGTTCGAATCCCACCGTCGGCTGCCCTGAAGGTGATTTTCTGCGGTTTCCCATGTTCATACCAAGCTGTGCCTTCAGGCCACGGTCGCTACCTTCCCAATCCTAGCCCTTTCCCATCCTTGCGTCGCCGAAAATTTTCGATGTGTTAGTGCGACGTTAAACCACCAGCAAACAAATATCAAGATTTATAAGGACCGAAAGGGTGATAAACAACTGATGATTACACCTATTTTTAAAACATAGCAAATTTCTACACACAGAAAATACAAACCGTATATCTTATGCTTCATGCTCGCAGTATGAATAATTTTATTTAAACATTATGGAATACTAGAAAACGTATGTTAATTACGGTAAGTCTTCCACTAAAATTCTGCAAAGTAAATACAATTATAAAATTCACCACATTCCAGCGAGAACCAAGTTTTAAATGCATGAAATGTCATTTTAATGTATTATTAGCAAGACTCAATGAAATAGACCCCACTTTCCTTCAATTTCAGAACCAAGGAGCAACTGCTCTTAAAATTATGGAATTCTACTCAATATATTCATTAACAAGAAAGTGCAAGCCGGTTATGATTCCATAAAATTATCCAGAAATTCAATTCTGGACTAGAATATTACTGGAATAACCATTTACAAGTTCCAACTTGTATACGTAAAATTGGAAATTTCTTTCAAGGTATTTTTCAAAATAAATAGGAACGGGCAGTCATAATAAGCATACACAAGTTCATCGCCTTTAAGATACCTGTTTCCCTATTAAGAAATTAAATTACATTTTTCCCCGATACGTGAAGGAGGGTAACAAATACATATGAAATAGTACAGAACATAGTTATATTATTAAATTAAATAATAAAAATTAATGCAGTTCACTTACCAGGTATAATACTAAAGCAAAACCACCCCCCTCCCCCCCACAAAAAAAATCTCGAGCACTGCACGGTCCCAACTTTCACCATTCACCCCGAAATTCACATCACAAACCATGCATTCAGATTTGCCGGGAGAACTGCAAGATACAGTATAGAGACAAGCCTCTATCAGCTCATCGACTAGAACTTCGTTCAAGATATGAGCTCTGTACGCACAAAATATATATTTTTAAATATCACTTTCTATGTATAGGAAGTTGCAATCACAGATGAACAGAACTATAACATTATAAAAGGCACACGCTTCCAACTTAACGAGCACTCTCACAGACTTGTACTACTTAAGTTTTAACTGCCATGTTTATTTTGAATAGATTCAAATGTCACGTGGGTAGCAGTCGTCCAATCAGTGAGGTTCCGAAGGATGGACTACACGTGAAGCATTCTACTGGTAAGTAACAGTACTTCCGACGGAGGCCGTATATTCAATAAAGTTGCCTTCCCGCGTTCTACCACCGCTGTTGCTCTCTATCGGTTAGATTTCTAACTACAAAGTGAACTAGCAGTACCCCTCAACGCCCCTACAACCAACAGCGGCAGCTGCGCGCTTGCAGTTCATGTAAGCGGCATCTAGCTGTGATAATTATCAATGATCTCTAGTTCGGAATACACATTTAACAGTTTCCCAGCATGTTTGGTACCTAAATATCAACAAGCTCTTTTTTAAGTTTGAATGGACAGAACAAGATTTCGAGAAAGATATCTATCCTTTCTATTGTTTACATAAGTGAGTCATACGTAGGCCTATCGCAGTTACAAATATTCGTTTGCAACTCGAGTGTCGTGGCTTCGAATCCCAGCGACTTCGGGTGGAATTTTTACTACGAGCAGTACGAGGCAGGAGGCAGGAGAGAAAACATCCTGTTGCACCGCCGATCACACACAAACGTGGGAAGGTGGCGTTGGAGAAAATATATCGGGCATCAGCAATATTTCTGTTATCAACAGCCGGGCTATGTGGCTCTGATGGTAGAGCTCTGGACTCCTTACCACGCTGGAGGGTTCGATCCTGGCTCGGTCCGGTGTTCTTTAAAGCTGTTCAAATACATCAGCCTTGTGTCGGTAGATTATATCTGTCTGCCTGTTAGGTCATCAGCCCAAGGGCTGATTGGATCCTCAAATAGCACCACCAAATGGTTATATGGTTATAGAGAACACACAAAATTCGCTGGCGGCACCAAAATGTGCCGTACTAGGAACGGTGGGGAAAGAGGTACTTTTTCAATGCTTTTCTCACTGGGCCAGAAAGTGATATTGCAGCTCGATCGATTCTACCAGAAGTACTATTCATAACACTCAAACGCACTAGTCGTCTTCCTAATGCCATTACTCAGCTCCACCCATACCTCAGCAGCTTCCGTATTCTCTCAGACATAAACGGGACCGCGACTTCGTCGGAAGCAACATTTACTCTGACCTATGCCAAGATACCCATGAAAAAGAATTAGCAACATGTGGTCTGCAGATTTACCAGCACGTAAGAGAACTCCTGCGGGACAAAATGTGCGATACCTCACCGTAGAGAGCGGGACGTTAAAACAGTAGGATTACTTATTCTATAAACCAGAGTTAGAGGGGCTTAATATCTCGACGTATCTATGAAAACACAGTCTCCCTGAGGAATAATCCTACGTTGTTCATGGTCTGTCCTTGCGCTTGATTGATGGCATCACAAAAGCCAGGATGATGGGGAACTGTCGTATTCATTCAGTTTTCGAAACTCGCGCCTGAACTTTATGCAACCTTAAGCGAACTGCAATCTTTGGCACGTCAGCATCAAACAAGACTGAATCGTTGCTTCCCGCTTATTGAGTTCCTATGTGATTGTTGTGGGAGCTCAAACTCACCATAATTATTCTTTGTGTGTACATGTACGTATGTATGTATGTCCAGCACTTGTCTATAGAGTCGGGTATGAAGTAAGATGAAACTTCGTAGCGAGTTTTTACGGCCGGATGCCCTTTCTTACGTCATCCTCACTGGAGGGATTAATGAGATGAAATTAATGACATGGTATATGATAGTAAAAAGGAAGAGAGTGAAACCCGGTGCCGAAACATAGCCTACTCCTGTCGAATAGTACCTACAGGTCCGTTCAAGGCTTAACTTTCTCATCCGAGGGACGAATCACCATCAACAGCATCATATGCCCTCACTGCATATGACCAATACAGAGAGGTTTGGAATTGAATCGAGGCTTTCGGCTCGCAATCTAGTGATTAGAACTTGTGCACCACCACCTCAAGGGGCTGCCTGGCCGAGGCGGTAAAGGCGTGCTCGGTTCGCCCGGAAGGACGTGGGTTCGAATCCCCGTCAGGAAGTCGTAAAATTTAAGAAATGAGATTTCCACTTCCGGAGGTGCACAGGTTCACTCAGCCTATCCCAAAAATTGAGTACCAGGTTAATTTCTGGGGGCAAAGGTGGCCGGGCGTAGAGCCAACCACTCTACCCCATCAAGTGCCGTACGGATAGTGGAAGCCTTTATTTACCTTCCACCCCTCCAAGGGCCTTCGTGGCATGTACGGAGATGACTTTGCTTTTTCCTTGCTTTGCTATACCACCACCACCAGCAGGACGCTAACCACGGTGTCTGACCAAATAGACTTGACACCTTTAACGATCATAGCCACCAGAGGAGGAGAGGGGGGGATGTGCTACAAAAACGATTCCTTAATAATATGTTTTAATTCATACCAATATCATTCATAGGCCCATTTATTCAATTACCGAAACGAAAAGCATTGACGTATTCAGATACTTCTTTCCATTTCAGAATAAAAATAAAAACAACATTTTAATAACTATCTCAATATTATCGTGAACAAGCTATATGACTAACACATAATTAAGAAGCCTATGTGTAGGGGTAGCGTGCCTGCCTCTCACCCGGAGGCCCCGGGTTCGATTCCCAGTCAGGTCAGTGATTTTTACCTGGACCTGAGGGCTGGTTCGAGGTCCACTAAGCCTGCGTGATTAGAATTGAGGAGCTACCTGACGGTGAGATAGCGGCCCCGGTCTCGAAAGCCAAGAAAAACAGCCGAGAGGATTCGTCGTGCTGACCACACGACACCTCGTAATCTGCAAGCCTTCGGGCTGAGCAGCGGTCGCTTGGTAGGCCAAGGCCCTTCAAGGGCTGTAGTGCCATGAGGGGGGGGGATATGTAAAAATAAAAACTCATTCTATTCTCTATCTCTAACTGAAATATGGCCCTCGGGATTCGCCCAAAATAACCTAATATTAGACCCTAGACGATTAATGTAACGACAGTTTGTTTTTACATCCCACCAACTAACTACTTTTACTGTTTTCGGAGACGACAATGTGCCAAACTTGTGTCCCGCAGGAGTTCTTTAACGTGCCAGTAAATCTACTGATACGGGACTGTTGTATCTGAGTGAGGATGGAACCCGCCAACTTGAGCTCATATCGCCAGCGCTCTACCGCCTGAGCTACCGAGCCCGACACGACTTTTTGTGTGAGTGTTACTACAGTTAAGAAAATAATGTTTACATAATCTTTATTTTGAAGCTGATCAACATCTATTTCAAAATTTTCGTAATCTTGTAAAGCACGTTTACTTTTTTCTTTCTTGTTCGTTTTCGCACTGTAACGCCCGCTTAATAAAAGTAGTGTATTCTGTAGTATTTCAATTTTAAACAATATTACAACATTTAATATTCCTGAGCTCTTTGGATTCAAAAATGTAATTACAAACAACTTTCCCGAGCAAGTTGGCCGCGCGGTTAGGGTCATCCAGCTTTGAGCTCGCATTCGGAAGGTAGTGGGTACGAACACCAATGTCGGCCGTCCTGAATATGGTTTTCCGTAGATTTCCATTTTAACACCAGGCATATGCTGAGATTGTACCTTAATTAAGGTCAAAGCCACTTCCTTCCCACTCCTAGGTCTTTCCTATTCCATCGTCGCCATATGACCAGTCTATGTAAGTGCGACGTGAAACAAATTGTAAAAAAAAAAATCCTCTGAATTTTTCGTTTTATTTCACATTTAACATAGAAAACTGAAGAGTAGGCCTACTTTCATTGTACGGGCTTCCTACCTGCCACCCCTCTACAGTAGAAAACATGGCGAAATAAGAGGGAGTTCAACGCCAAGCAGAACGACTATTTCGTTCGGTTTTAAAAAACTATCAGCCCCCTCCCCCGGAGGGGATATTGACGTCCCCCCGAAAGGGAGGGGTGTCGGAATACACTGGTACCGGTGTTCTACTGCGCTCGTCTGCCAGTCTTATTGAGGTTAAAATCGATTTCTTCGAGTATAAGTTATTATCGGGGGTTTAATTTACGTGATTGATTAATAGAATGGATTCAATTAGCGAGAGAGAGGGAGCTAGAGTGTAAGAGGAAGAGTAGAATGAAAGAAAGAAAGAGCTTGAGCGTTTAGATAGTGAGGTTTGCATGTTATGGCGGCTTGCAGTGATAGTATAATTTAAGTAGTAACTATCGGAAAACCACCTCTGTGGTGTAGTGGTGAGTGTGATTAGCCGCCACCCCCGGAGGCCCGCGTTCGTTTCACGGCTCTGCCACAAAATTTGAAAAGCGGTACGAAGGCTGGAACGGGGTCCACTCAGCCTCGGTGGGCCAGCTGAGTAGAGGGGTCTTCGATTCCCACCTCGGCCATACTCGAAGTGGTTTTCCGTGGTTTCACATTTCTTTACTAGGCAAATGCCGGGATGGTACCTAACTTAAGGCCACGGCCACTTCCATCCCTCTTCATTGCCTATCCCTTCGAATCATCCCATCCCCCACAAGTGCCCCTATGAGGCCGCCTGGGCGAGGTACTTGTCCTCCTTACCAGTTGTATCCCCGACCCAAATGTCTCACTTTCCAGGACACTGCCCTTGAGGATGTCCGCCTTTGTCGTGTAGTGGTTGTTGTGATTAGCTGCCACCCCCGGAGGTCCGGCGTTGATTCCCGGATCTGCCACGAAATTTGAAAAGTGGTACGAGGACTGGAACGGGGTCAACTCAGCCTCGGAAGGTCAACGGAGAAGACGGGGTTTTGATTCTCACCTCAAACATTCCTCAAAGTAGATTTCCGTGGTTTCCTACTTCTTCTCCAGGCAAATTCCGGGATGGTAGACCTACCTTACGTAAGACCACAGCCGCTTCCTTCCCTCTTCCTTGCTTATCCCTTCCAATATTCCTAACCCCCACAAGGCCCCCGTTCAGCATAGCAGGTGAGGCGGGCTGGGAGTGATACTGGTCTTCCTCCCCAGTTTATCTCCGACCAAATGTCTCACGTTCCAGGACACTGCCCTTGAGGGGGTAACGGTTGGATCCTTTGCTTAGACCGCGGGAGAAACTAAACCTGGACCGTGAACTGACTAAATAAAATAATAAAATAAAATAAATAATTCAGATTCATGGTTGACACAGTATAATCCAGTGGTAAGTGGAAGTCCCGGGCGGTCATCCATTCAGGTACTGGCCGCGCCCAGTGTTGCTTAATTAAATGCAGGGATTATTTTACCCTGGACTAACTGAAGGGATATTAATATTAACTTTCGTTTTAACGGAAAATTTTGTGACATCAGTAAGACAGTTGAGTTTTGAAGAATAGGGAAGAGCAGCTGGAATTTTGGTATATATAGTAGGCGCCGACTCGTTTTTTCCCTTAATTCCAGTGCTTCGCTTGGAGTTTGCTAGGAGTATCGGTAAAATGATGTTGGTATCTGGACGTTGGGTGTGAGAACTAGTGTGCGTTGATAGGAGTAATTGGGAGAGGTAGTCCGTGACGGGGTTCGACGGGGGACTGGTTTCGAGGTTGAGGAATGAGTATGGGTTGGAGGGGAGGGGGAGGGTTGGGTGTGATGTGGGCGTTTCTGGCTGTGTTTACGTTTGTTTATTGTTTTAATTGCCTTTTTATTGTATGGGCAACCAGGGTCCATATTTGTCTCTGGTGAGACCTCAACTTGAGTATGGTTCCAGTGTATTGGACCCTTACCAGGATTACTTGATTCAGGAACTGGAAAAAATCCAAAGAAAAGCAGCTCGATTTGATCTGGGCGATTTCCGACAAAAGAGTAGCGTTACAAAAATGTTTCAAAGTTTGGGCTAGGAAGACTTGGTAGAAAGAAGACGAGCTGTTCGACTAAGTGGTATGTTCCGAGATGTCAGTGGAGAGATGGCGTGGGAGGACATCAGTAGACGAATAAGTTTGGATGGTGTCTTTAAAAGTAGGAAAGATCACAATATGAAGATTAAAAAAAGGGTCCGACGCGGCGGGGAACGACTATTGTTGATCAACACTTCATTAAATAGAGCTAGGTCCTTGCTCCTAGTAAAAGCTCCCTGTAAACAAATAGATATGCTTTTCTGAGAAAATCTCTCACGTTTTTGCAATTTCCTCCTTAACGACCGGCAAGCTTTCGAAGCTTAGCTGGCCGGCTGTGTTTACATTCTTTGTCCGCGGGGTGTCAGGATTTCCCAACTAGAGACCCAGCGTTGTCAACTTTCCGTTCTAACTACACTGCCGAAAAGAAAAGCATTCAACATCTTCAAGGACTGTGTTCAGTGGCACCAGGATGTAATATGTACATGGGAGGCCTAAGATTCACCGCCATCTAGCACCACGTGTGACGCAAAGTCGAACATAGCCGACTCCGCTCCGCTCTTACCGCAGCACCCGACAGGGGCCAGCGGCTGCGCGCGCCCTGGGACTCGCATTAATATAATAATTGAAGACAATTCTGAAATATACACTTTCACTGTAGTACGCATGATGACATGAGATCATCTCCAGTAATAATTATTAAAAGTAACTTGAAGTATACTTTAAAATTCGAAGTTCTTTTTCTTTTCAGAAATATAAATACAAAGTACACAATAAATTTGTTATTAAATGTCACTTTGTCAAAAACATAATGCTGAACTTCAACGGGACAAGAATATATCATAAAATAATTTTATTCAGAACTGTTCTTTTGTGTCTTCAGTTAGAATCCTTGGAAAAATCTCTGTAAATAAAGAATAGTTGTTCACTGTTTCAAAAAGAATATTTTCATGGCAGCAAGCGATACGTTTAAAATTCAGTGTAACTTTATTATTGATGTAAAACGAAGATGCGTTTAGATACCAGTTCTCAATAAATAATAATTGTACAATAAAATACACAGTTTTTATTCGTGAATAGCTAGTTATCTCCCTAGAAATGATGTCTTTAGTTAATCTCCGTTTCAGACCAAACCTCGTAATTATCTCTATTTCTGTTTATAACTCCACGACAGTGAGAAGGTGGTGGTGATTAGTGTGAAAATGAAAGACTCCGTAGCATTCGCAGATGTAATACCGCCGGGGTCGGAAATGAGCAAGAGTTGACTAAGGGAGGTTCGACAGAACTGATGAAAGTGTGGAGCCTGGCACAACTAAGTGGAAGCAATGCCAGGACTCAGCTATGGGCCTCGTGGTCCCCAACCACGCCCCCAAGCTGAAAGCCCCAGATATCCCTTTTAGCCGCCTTTTAGAAGCAAGGGATGCCGTGGATGTTATGTTCTACAGACCCTGCAACCTCAGAGGGTACCGGGCGAGTTAGCCGTGCGGTTACGGGCGCGCAGCTGTGAGCTTGCATCCGGGAGATAATGGGTTCGAGCACCACTGTCGGCACCTCTGTAGATGGTTTTCCGTGGTTTCCCATTTTCATATCAGGCTGTACCTTAATTAAGGCCACGGCCGCTCCCTTCCCATTCCTAGGTCTTTCCTATCCCATCGTCGCCATAAGACCTATCTGTGTCGGTGCAACGTAAGCAAGTTGTAGAAAACCTCAGAAGGCTTCGTAAAAACGTTATATATTACCAACAATAAGCCTATACAGTACTTCAGTGAAAATTTAATATTAAAGATTTCTACATTGGATATATAATTTTGAATTTTTAAAAATAATATGCATACCTATAACACATAAAAATGTTTATTTAACACGTATTATTCTACGCTGTTATTAGCTCCGTAGTTTAATGGTCAGCGTCAAGACCTCCATATCAGAACGTCATAGGTTAGATTCCCGGCCGGGTCGCTTTTTAACAGCGTCTAGTTAATTTAATTCGGGGACTGGGTGGATTATTTTGGTAGTGGTTTAACGTCGTATTAACGCAATTTCAGGGTTGTCGACGATGGGCTTCAAACCCACCATCCGCCGCATCCAAGCTAACAGCTGCGCGAACCTAACCGCATGGCCAACTAATTCGGTACTCGTAATATTGAATACATCCCTCCACATATATTTGGCGTTAGGAAGGGCATCCGGTCGTAAATCAGCTCCAGTCCACATGTGTTGCACAGTTGGCACCCGACTTCACAAGATGTGGGTAAAACGGAAGAAGAATAGGAAAATTCCATGGCACTATTGGTTTCCTATTGCATCTGTTATAGCTATGCACATTATTTTAAAAAATTCAGAAATGTTTGTTTGTTTCTTTTTTGTTTAAAGGGGCTTAACAGCTAGGTCATCGGTCAAATTCAGAATTAGTATTCAATCTAGAAATCATTAATATTAAAGTTTCACTGAAGTACTGTATAGGCTTATTGCTGGTAATATGTAACAGCTTTCATGGAGTCCTCTGAGATTTTTGGGACTGTAGAATATAATATCCACGGTATCCGCTGCCTGTCGTAAGACGCGGCTGAAAGGGGTCCCTGGGGCTTTCATCTCTGAAGAGTGGGTTGGCGACCACGAGGCCCTTAGCTGAGTCCTGGCATTGCTTCCACTTAGTTGTGCCAGACTCCACACTTTCATCAGTCCTGTCCAACCTCTCTTGATCAACTCTTGTTCATTTCCGACCCCGGCGGTATTACATCTGCGAATGCTACGGAGTATTTCATTTTCACGCCCTTTGTGACCCTTGTCTTTCTTTGACCGATTCCTTCATTTGTTGAAGTGTCGGATCTCTTCCTGTGATCAGTTTGTTAGGCTTTGATGGTTGCCCAGTTGTATTTTCTCTGAAAGCAATGATCATCAACACCTTCTCACTGTCATCTATCTATCTATATATATATATAAAGTAGCTTGTCCTGACTGACTGATTCATCATCGCCGAGCTTAAACTACTGGACATAAAGAGATGAAATTTTGGGGATATATTCATATTATGACGTAGGTGCTCGCTAAGAGAGGATTTTTGGATATTCCTTCGCTAAGGGGGTGAAAACGGGGGTGAAATTTTAAAATGAGTTGCTCTATATCTCAAAACTTTAAAAGTTTACAGATGTAAAAATTGGTATTTAGAATCTTCTTTAAAAATAAGGAAACACGTATTTTTTTGTTTTCAGAAAATCCCAATAGGAGGGGTGAAAAAGGGTGAAAATGGGGAAAAATGGGTTGAATGCCTTTAATCAGGATACCGGTACCTATATCTCAGAAACTGAAGATATTACAGACCTGAAAATTGGTACTTTTGACCTCTTTTAAAAATAAAGAAACACGTATTTTTTTGTTTTTGGAAAATCCAATTAATGGGGGGGTGAAAAGGGGGTGAATTTTTAAAATGAGTGAATCTATATCTCCAAACCTTTAAAGTTTGCAGATGTAAAAATTGGTATTTAGAACCTTCATTAAAAATAAAGGAACACGTATTTTTTTGTTTTCGGAAAATCGCAATAGGAGGAGTGAAATGGGGCTAAAAAGTGGTTGAATGCCTTTAATGAGGCTACTTATATATCAGAAACTGAAGATATTACAGACCTGAAAATTGGTGTTTGGGATCTCCGTTAAAAATAAAGAAACACGTATTTTTTTGTTTCTGGAAAATCCAACTTAGGGGGGGGGGTGAAAAGGGAGTAATATTTTAAAATTAGTGTATCTATCTCAAAATGTTTAAAGGTTATATATGTGAAAATTGGTATTTAGAATCTCCTTTAAAAATAAATAAACACACGTATTTTTTCGTTTTTGGAAAATCCAAATATTGGGGGGTAAAAAGGGGGAGGGTAAATTTTTTAAAATGAGTGTGTATACATCTTAAAACTTTAAAATTTAGAGATGTAAAAATTGGTAGTTAGAATGTCCTCTAAAAATAAAGGAAAATGTATTTTTTGTTTCCTGTAAATCCCAATAGGAGGGGTGTAAAAGGGTGAAAAATGGGTTGAATGCCTTTAATGAGGATACATATATCTCAGAAACGAAAGATATTACAGAACTGAAAATTTGTATATGGGATCTCCTTTAAAAATAAAGAAACATGTATTTTTTAGTTTTGGAAAATCCAATTAATGGCGGTTAAACAGGAGTGACAAATTGGGTGAATTTTTGAAAGACTATATCTACAGAATATCTTGGAAACGTTAAATGTTACAGACGTAAAAAGTAGGTGTTTGTAATCTCCTGTAAATCTAAAGAAACATAGGTGATTTGTGATTTGTGTTTGGAAACTCCACTTAAGGGGAACTCAAAAGGGGTGAAATTTTAAAATGAGAATTTTTACAGTTTATCTCAAAAAACGTAACATGTTACAGAAGTGAAAAATGGTTTTTTATCTCTATTAAACATAAAGAAACGTGTATTTTTAGCTTTCGGAAATACCACTTGGGTGGAGGGGGGGGGTAAAAGTGACTGAAAATGGTGTTGAATTCTTTTAATTAGGCTACTGATATCTCAAAAATGAAGATGTTACAGACGTGAAATTTGATATTTGCAAACTGCTTTAAAAATAAAGAAACACGTATTCTCGGAAAATCAAATGAAGGGGGGGGGGGTGAAAGAATTCAAAAAAATTAATTGAATTAATTGAATGAGAATACATACATCTAATAAAAACTAAAGTTGTTACAGACGTGAAAATTCGTATATGGATCTCCTTTAAAAACAAAGAAAAACGCGTTTTGGGGGGAAACCATCTTGGAGGGCGGGAGTGTAAAGGAGTTGAATTCCTTTTATGAAGACACATAAATCAAAAACTGAAGAAGTTAGAGTCGTGAAAATTGGTACTTAGAAGATCCTTTACTATTAAAGAAACAAGTATTTTTTGCGGGAAAATTCACTTAGGGGGGGGGGGGAGTAGTGTGAAATGAAGTGAAAAAAGTAAATTATTTTTATGGGGATACTTATATCTCAAAACTGAAGGTAATAGACGTGAACATTGGTGTTTGAAATCTTCTTTAAACATAAGAAACAAGCCTTCTTTTAATTTTTTTTGGGGGGGGGGGTGCCGGTAAATAAACTTAACGGCGGTGGGGTGTAGAAGGAGGTGAGACCAATTGATTTTACTGTTCTTAATGTACTTATAAGGATCCTCGGCAGCGCGCCGGCCTCTCACAGCTGGGTTCCGTGGTTCAAATTCCGTTCACTCCATGTGACATTCGTGCTGGACAAACCGGAGGCGGGACAGGTTTTTCTCCGGATAATCCGGTTTTCCTGTCATCATCCATTCCAGCAACACATAATAATAATAATAATAATAATAATAATAATAATAATAATAATAATAATAATGTTCCGGACCGTCGTCAAATGTGCGGACCGCGCTGGAAACGGCTCCTGGACGGGTAATGACAAAGAATGCAGTCCGGCCGCGGGTTCAGTGCCTTCTAGGCACCCAATATGACACCACGCCGGATCTCCTGAAGGATTTTATCCATATTAAAAATGATTATAGGAAAAGATGGCAAAGATTTACGGACCCATCTGACCGGGAGGAATACCTGAGCCTAGCCCGGGAAGTACGAAATCGATTGCTGGAAAAGAAGATTGAAAAATGGGAGGAAACATGCCGTAATCTAATAGAAAACGAGTCAGATCGGGAATTTTGGTGGGTTCTCGCAGAAAACGAGTCAGACCGCGAATTTCGGCGGATTATATATCTAAAACAATAAGCATTCAATTATAAATTTCAGTATAATACCGTAGCGAAGCACGGGTATCTTGCTAGTCTATATATATATAAAGTAGCTTGTCCTGACTGACTGACTGATTCATCATCGCCGAGCCAAAACTACTGGACATAAAGAAATGAAATTTTGGGCATAGATTTATATTAAGATGTAGGTGCTCGCTAAGAGAGGATTTTGGGATATTCCGTCGCTAAGGGGCTGAAAATGGGGGTGAAATTTTAAAATGAGTGTGTCTATATCTCAAAACTTTAAAAGTTTACAGATGTGAAAATTGGTATTTAGAATCTTCTTTAAAAATAAGGAAACACGTATTTTTTTGTTTTCAGACAATCCAAATAGGAGGGGTAAAAGGGTGAAAAAGGGGTTGAATGCCTTTAATCCGGATACGCTACTTATATCTCAGAAACTGAAGATATTACAGACCTGAAAATTGGTACTTTTGATCTCTTTTAAAAATAAAGAAACACGTATTTTTTTTGTTTTTGAAAAATCCAATTAATGGGAGGGTGAAAAGGGGGTGAATTTTTAAAATGAGTGAACCCATATCTCCAAACTTTGAAAGTTTACAGATGTAAAAATTGGTATTTAGAATCTTCATTAAACATAAAGAAACACGTATTTTTTGTTTTCGGAAAATCGCAATAGGAGGGGTGAAAATGGGTGAAAAGGGGTTGAATGCCTTTGATGAGGCTACTTATATTTCAGAAACTGAAGATATTACAGACCTGAAAATTGGTGTTTGGGATCTCCTTTAAAAATAAAGAAACGCGTATTTTTTTGTTTTTGGAAAATCCAATTAATGGGGGTTTAAAAGGGGTGATTTTTTAAAATGTGTGTATCTATATCTCAAAATTGTTACAGTTTTTAGATGTAAAAATTGGTATTTAGAATCTCCTTTAAAAATAAAGAAACACGTATTCTTTTGTTTTCGGAAAATTCCAATAGGAAGGGTGTAAAAGGGTGAATAATGGGTTGAATGCCTTTAATGAGGCTACTTATATTTCAGAACCTGAAGATATTACAGACCTGAAAATTGGTATTTGGGATCTACTTTAAATGTAAAGAAACACGTATTTTTTCGTTTTTGGAAAATCCAAATATTGAGTTGTGAAAAGGGGGGTGAATTTTTTAAAATGAATGTGTCTACATCTTAAAACTTTAAAATTTACAGATGTAAAATTTGATAGTTAGAATCTCCTCTAAAATAAAGGGACATGTATTTTTTTGTTTCCTGTAAATCCCAATAGGAGGGGTGTAAAAGGGTGAAAAATTGGTTGAATGCCTTTAATGAGGATACATATATCTCAGAAACGAAAGATATTACAGAACTGAAAATTTATATATGGGATCTCCTTTAAAAATAAAGAAACACGTATTTTTTTAGTTTTTGGAAAATCCTATTAATGGCGGTTAAACAGAAGTGACAAATTGGGGTGAATTTTTTGAAAGATTATCTTGGAAACGTAAAATGTTACAGACGTAAAAAGTGGGTGTTTGGAATCTCCTGTAAATGTAAAGAAACATAGGTGATTTGTTTTTGGAAACTCCATTTAAGGGGAACCCAAAAGGGGTGAAATTTTAACATGAGAATTTTTACAGTATATCTAAAAAACTTAACATGTTACAGAAGTGAAAAATGGTATTTTTATCTCTATTAAACATAAAGAAACGTGTATTTTTAATTTTCTGAAAAACCACTCGGGTGGAGGGGGGGTGAAAGTGACTGAAAATGGTGTTGAATTCTTATTTAGGCTACTGATATCTTAAAAATGAAGATGATACAGACGTGAAATTTGATATTTGCAATCTGCTTTAAAAGTAAAGAAACACGTATTCTCGGAAAATCCAATGAAGCGGGGGGGAGGGGTGAAAGAATTGAAAAATTAATTGACTTTAATTGTATGAGAATATATACATCGAATAAAAACTAAAGTTGTTACAGACGTGAAAATTCGTATTTGGATCTCCCTTAAAAACAAAGAAAAACGCGTTTTGGGGGAAAACCATTTTGGGGGGCGGGAGTGTAAAGGAGTTTAATTCCTTTCATGAGGACACATAAATCAAAAAGTGAAGAAGTTAGAGTCGTGATAATTGGTATTTAGAAGATCCTTCACTATTAAAGAAACAAGTATTTTTTGCGGGAAAATTCACTTGGGGGGGGGGGGAGTAGTTTGAAATGAAGTGACAAAAGTAAATTATATTTATGGGGATACTTATATCTCAAAACTGAAGGTAATAGACGTGAACATTGGTGTTTGGAATCTCCCTTAAACATAAAGAAACACGCCTTCTTTTAATTTTTTGGGGGTGGGGGGGAGGGATGGCAATAAAAACTAACGGCGGTGGGGTGTAAAAGGAGGTGAGACCAATTGATTTTACTGTTCTTAATGTACTTATAAGGATCGTCCGTTGCTCAGGCGGCAGCGCGCCGGCCTCTCACAGCTGGGTTCCGTGGTTCAAATCTCGGTCACTCCATGTGACATTCGTGCTGGACAAAACGGAGGCGGAACAGGTTTTTCTCCGGATACTCCGGTTTTCCCTGTCATCATTCATCCCAGCAACACATAATAGTAATAATAATAATAATAATAATAATAATAATAATAATAATAATGTTCCGGACCGTCGTTAAATGTGCGGACCGCGCTGGAAACGGCTCCTGGACGGGTAATGATTAAGAAAGCAGCCGGCCGCGGGTTCAGTGCCGCCAAGGCTCCCAATAAGACACCACGCCGGATCTCCTGAAGGATTTTATCCAGATTAAAAATGATTATAGGAATATACGGTATGGCAAAGATTTACGGACCCAACCGACCGGTAAGAATACCTGAGCCTAGCCCGGGAAGTACGAAATCGATTGCTGGAAAGGAAGATTGAAAAATGGGAGGAAACGTGCCGTAATCTAATAGAAAACGAGTCAGATCGGGAATTTTGGTGGATTCTCGCTGAAAACGTGTCAGATCGCGAATTTCGGCGGATTATATATCTAAAACAATAAGCATGCAGTTATAAATTTCAGTATAATACCGTAGCGAAGCACGGGTACCATGCTAGTCTATATATATAAAGTAGCTTGTCCTGACTGACTGACTGATTCATCATCGCCGAGCCAAAACTACTGGACATAAAGAAATGAAATTTTGGAGATATATTCATATTAAGATGTAGGTGCTCGCTAAGAGAGGATTTTTGGATATTCCGTCGCTAAGGGGGTGAAAAGGGGGGTGAAATTTTAAAATGAGTGTGTCTATATCTCAAAACTTTAAAAGTTTACAGATGTGAAAATTGGTATTTAGAATCTTCTTTAAAAATAACGAAACACGTATTTTTTTGTTTTGAGACAATCCCAATAGGAGGGGCACAAAAGGGTGAAAAAGGGGTTGAATGCCTTTAATCGGGATACCGGTACTTATATCTCAGAATCTGAAGATATTACAGACATGAAAATTGGTACTTTTGATCTCTTTTAAAAATAAAGAAACACGTATTTTTTTGTTTGGGGGAAATCCAATTAATGGGAGGGTAAAAAGGGGGTAAATTTTTAAAATGGGTGCATCTATATCTCAAAACTCTTAAAGTTTACAGATGTGAAAATTGGTACTTAGAATCTTCATTAAAAACAAAGAAACACGTATTTTTTTGTTTTCGGAAAATCCCAATAGGAGGGGTGAAAAGGGGTGAAAACGTGGTTGAATGACTTTCATGAGGATACTTATATCTCAGAAACTGAAGATATTACAGACCTGAAAATTGGTGTTTAGGATCTCCTTTAAAAATAAAGAAATACAAATTTTTTGTTTTTGGAAAATCCAATTAATGGGGGGGGGGTGAAAAGGGGGTGAATTTTTAAAATGAGTCTATCTATATCTCAAAACTTTTAAAGTTTAAAGATGTAAAAATTGGCATTTAGTATCTCCTTTAAAAATAAAGAAACACGTATTTTTTTGTTTTCGGAAAATCCCAAATGGAAGGGTGGAAAAGGGTGAAAAAGCGGTTGAATGCCTTTAATGAGGCTACTTATATTTCAGAACCTGAAGATATTACAGACCTGAAAATTGGTATTTGGGATTTACTTTAAAAATAAAGAAACGGGAATTTTTTTGATTTTGGAAAATCCAAATAATGGTGGGTGAAAAGGGGGGTGAATTTTTAAAATGAGTGTCTCTACATCTTAAAACTTTAAAAGTTTACAGATGTAAAAAAATGGTATTTAGAATCTTCTTTAAAAATACAAGAACACGTATTTTTTGCTTTCTTTAAATCCCAATAGGAGGGGTGTAAATGGGTGAATAATGGGATGAATGCCTTTAATGAGGATACATATATCTCAGAAACTGAAAATATTACGGAACTGAAAATTTGTGTATGGGAGCTCCTTTAAAAATAAGGAAACACGTATTTTTTTGTTTTTGGAAAATCCAATTAATGGGGGTTAAACAGGAGTGACAAACTGGGGTGAAGTTTTGAAAGACTATATCTACAGAATATCTGAGAAACGTAAAATGTTATAGACGTAAAAAGTGGGTATTTGGAATCTCCTGTAAATGTAAAGAAAGATAGGTGATTTGTTTTCGGGAACTCCACGTAAGGGGAAATAAAAAGGGGTGAAATTTTAAAAAGCGAATTTCTACAGTATATCTCAAAAACTTAACATGTTACAGAAGTGAAAAATGGTATTTTTATCTCTATTAAAAATAAAGAAACGTGTATTTTCAGCTTTCGCAAATACCACTTGGGTGGAAGGGGGGGGGGGTAAAAGTGACTGAAAATGGTGTTGAATTCTTTTCATTAGGCTACTGATATCTCAAAAATGAAGATATTACAGACGTGAAATCTGCTTTGGAATCTGCTTTAAAAGAAAAGAAACACGTATTCTCGGAAAATCCAATGAAGGGGGCGTGGGGGGGTGAAAAAATTGATAAATTAATTGAATTAATTGTATGAGAATACATACATCTAATAGAAACTAAAGTTGTTACGGACGTGAAAATTGATATTTGAATCTCCTTAAACAAAGAAAAACGCGTTTGGGGGGCGGGAGTGAAAAGGAGTTGAATTCCTTTCATGAAGACACATAAATCAAAAACTGAAGAAGTTAGAGTCGTGATAATTACTATTTAGAAGATCCTTTACTATTAAGGAAACAAGTATATTTTGCCGGAAAATTCACTTACGGGGTGGGGGGGAGGGGAGTGTGAAAGGAAGTGAAAATAAAGTGAATTATTTTTATGGGGATACTTATATCTCAAAACTGAATGTAACAGATGTGAACATTGGTGTTTGGAATATCTTTTAAACATAAAGAAACACGCCTGCTTTTATTTTTTTTGGGGGGGGGGGTGTAAATAAACTTAACGGCGGTGGGGTGTAAAAGGAGGTGAGATCAATTGATTTTACTGTTTATAATGTACTTAAGGAGCCTCCGTTGCTCAGGCGGCAGCGCGCCGGCCTCTCGCAGCTGGGTTCCGTGGTTCAAATCCCGGTCACTCCATGTGACATTCGTGCTGGACAAAACGGAGGCGGGACAGGTTTTTCTCCGGATACTTCGATTTTCTCTCTCATCATTCATTCCAGCAACACTGTCCAATATTTCATTTCATTTGTCATTCAACGATCATTGCCCCAGAGGTGTGCTTCGGCAGCCGGCACAATTCCTATTGTCGCTGCTAGATGGGGCTTTATTCATTCCATTCCTGACCCTGTCGAATGACTGGAAACAGGCTATATAGTTTCGATGTACTTATTCTGATCATAAACCGATCATTTTTAATCTTTCCTGGGCTGGTTTTCAACAGCCATCTTTTCCTTCGGAGAACGTTCTTAGATTACAGTAGATCCTCCTGGCATGTAAATAAAAATTTAAACACATTTGAAATAAACGATAGGAATGAAATGGACCGTCAAATTGTTCACCTCTATAATAAGGTCAACAATGCACGGAAGTATGTCATTGGTATCGTCAGAAATCCCGCACACTTGCCTACGCGCGACGATGGTGCTGGTCACATTGTAACAATGACACTGGCAGCAGATGTAATTTACCGCCAAGTAGCGATCTTGCAGCTTGCTGTGGGGTTCAGAACATCTTTTAATAATAATAATAATAATAATAATAATAATAATAATAATAATAATAATAATAATGTTCTGGACCGTTGTCAAATGTGCGGACCCCCCTGGAAAATGGTCCTGGCCTGGTAATGACTAAGAATGCAGTCCGGCCGCGGGTTCAGTACCGCCAAGGCACCTAAGACGACACCACGCCGGATCTCCTGAAGGATTTGATCCATATTAAAAACGCTTATAGGAAAAGATGGCAAAGATTTAGGGACCCAACTGACGGGGTGGAATATCTGGACCTAGCCCGGGAAGTACGAAATCGATTGCTGGAAAGAAAGATTGAAAAATGTGAGGAAACATACCGTAATCTATTAGAAAACGAGTCAGATCGCGAATTTTGGCGGATTCTCGCAGAAAACGAGTCAGATCGCGAATTTCGGCGGATTATATATCTAAAACAATTAGCATTCAATTATAAATTTCAGTATAATACCGTAGCGAAGCACGGGTATCTTGCTAGTGGAGATATAAACAGAAATAGAGATAATTACGAAGTTTGGGTTGAAACCGAGATTAATTAAAGACATAATTTCTAGGGATATAACTAGCTATTCACGAATAAAAACTGTGTATATTTTATTTGTACAATTTTATTATTTACTGAGAACTGATATCTAACCGAATATTCGTTTTATTTTAACAATAAAGTTACACAGAATTTTAAACATATCGTTTGCATATTATTTATTTACAGATATTTTTCCAAGGATTCTGACTGAAGACACAAAACTAACAGAACAGTTCTCAATACAATTATTGTATGGCATATTCCTTTTGCTAGGGGCTTTACGTCGCACCGACACAGATAGGTCTTATGGCGACGGTGGGATAGGAAGGGCCTAGGAGTTGGATGGAAGCGGCCGTGGCCTTAATTAAGGTACAGCCCCAGCATTTGCCTGGAGTGAAAATGGGAAACCACGGAAAACCATTTTCAGGGCTGCCGATAGTGGGATTCGAACCTACTATCTCCCGGATGCAAGCTCACAGCCGCACGCCTCTACGCGCACGGCCAACTCGCCCGGTGGGCATATTCCTATCCCGCTGAAGTTGAGCATTATGTTTCTGACAAAGTGATATTTACAGTAATATCAAAATATTGTGTAGGCGTACTTTATATTTATAGGTATTTCTGAAGAAGAAACTTCGAATTTTAAAATATACTTCCAGTCATTTTGAATAATTATTACTACTGGGGATGATCTCATTTCATCGTTTGTAAAATGCGTACTATAGTGAAAGTGTACATGTAAGTATTTTCGTAAATCATGACATTAATGCGAGTCCCATTGCGCGCGCAACTTCTGGCCTCTATCGGGTGCTGGTGCTGGAGTAAGATATTATTTCTTGTCGGAGCGGAGTCGGCTATGTTCGGCTTTGCGTGACGTCACGCGTGGTGCTAGATGGCGGTGAATCTTAGGTCTCCCATATGTACATACTGAGGGGTTGTTGGGTTAGTGATTCATTTGTTACGGACATCAGCGATCAGATGGCGCTCAGGAGGCCTGTCCATGTTCGCTCTGTTTTGACCAAAGAGGATAGAATAGAATAGAATAGAATAAAGATGTAACTCACTGATGAATTGGACCATGTTATGCATCACTAGACCAAGCGCCAAAACACCATTCTGAAATAATTGAACTCAAAGTTTCCAGTCGATTAAAAATCCATTTATTGTTCAATTTTCCCAATTTTTTGCAGTAAGTAAGAATTAATACTGTTGAATTCCTTTGTAAAACCTCAACTTAATTACTTACCAAACAACGCTAAAAATAATTAAAATGGCGGTTAGTCTATTTACGTTTATTTTTTATTGTGCATTTTTGTTTTGCATCAACAGACTAAGTGACATGTAAGTCCTTTTGTCGCGTTATACATAACAAAACAGTGCATTAGGACTAATCTGTGATAAAGCATAAGTAAACTGCACGACGTTTCTGATATTTACAGTTCAAGAAATAAATAATCATTTCACTATATTGGACACATAATCGTAAATGAAGTTGTAAATTGCATTACCTAAAATACAAAACATTCGTGAAATCTACAATTTAACGTTATGGAAGGTTATTTTTGCTCTCAAGACTGTTTTGTAGGAATTCCTTTTCTTACCGCCAGTGTGAGGGAATAGCAATAACACGCACAATTTTGCAATAAAAAGTACTTTATTCTTGACTGATTGGCACAAAACATAGTAATGTAATGTAAAACAACTGAATAAAATTGAAAATAATAAGGCTTACAAGACAACAACAAATCCAAAATGAACCGTGGCATTTTGTATTTTATACTTTAAGCGTTTTATTACCTGGCTTGAATCACAACACTGTAAAAAATGAATTATAGTGGAAGATACTTGATTTATTTAGTTATTTATTTATTTATTTATTCAATCGTGTGGTGATTTTATACAATATATATACTGCCCTCTTCTTACCGGGCATAGCTCAGCTGGAGAACGAGAGTCCCGAGGTTGGACCGTTCGTTGTCTGGCTTTACTTATTTTCGAAGGCAGGGAAAGAGACAAGGACTAGCGACAAAATATAAAACAACAGGTTTTGACATTTATTGTGAACTAACACATTTGACACAACAAAATTTAATTAATAATCTTGATAAAATAAAATTTATCCTTCTCCGCCAGTTTCTTTTTTTTCCTGCACCAAATCTCTTTTATATTGGCTGACATTATTCCGAAAAATATACACCTAGATTAGCCTACTTTTGGCTCAACGAAATAATAACAAAATGAAAATTATTTTGTAGGAGGACCTCCTCTCAATAATGAATTATTCTTGACAAGTTAAATGAAAGTGAAATTAATCTGATTTCCTTTTATCTTGAGTGTCAAATAACCATATTCATTCATCTCAACATCTATCTTAAATAAATTCTTCCTTCCTTAATTGTTGAATCAAGCGTCATTTCAATTAAATTGAAAAATTAATTAAACCAAAATCTTATCAAAATATTATTCAAAAATGTCTCCAGTGGACCTAAATTTTGCACCATTGTGCCTGTACAATAATTATTCCTCTCAATCTTCCTCTAATACTTCGTCTGATAAACGAAAACTTACTCTTTAATATTTGACACTTCCTGAGAAAAATTTTAACATCGTCAGCTTTACAAATTTAAATGGTGAACCGAGTCCACGGAAATGATCCTTCCTTATTCATTACCGTGTGATACTCTAAGCTTTGCTTTACTTAAATAACAAATAAAATTCACTAAAGGTTTAAATTTCAAAAAGTTATGCCATCACAAAAAACGACGCTGATAATCAAGACTCAACGTAGCGAGCACGTGGTCTGGCCAAAATCATGGTCAAAGAAAATATTACAATGTACTGAAATAATATCATTCACACACATACATTCACACTAAGGCACACGAGAATTATTTACACTATTTACAGCGAATTCTAGCCTTTGAAGATTAATTTTTGATTTTTAAACCTAAATATTGGAAATCTCTCGATGACGGTATCGGGGTTGTAGGATAAAATAAAATAAAAAATAAAATAAAAATAATAGAGCACGACTAAGTAGAATTGTAGTGTAGTCGTATATTAATTACATTATTGTTGTGTACTATCCCAGACAATATATCCCTCCGTTCATTTATTTTTTGCAAATAAGTTTTTTTTAAATTTTAAATTTTCCCCCCGTAAAGAATGGCTAAGGAGCGCGAGTGTACTTACTGTGGGTGTGGTGAGGCATTGAGGGGTATGAGGGAGGAGTTGGAAAGTTTGAGGGAGATAATTAGGATTCTCACAGAAGACAGGAAGGAAGATAGGACTCCCCCAAACAATGTACAGGTTACAGTAGGTGTACAAGAGGGAGGGGAAGGAAAGGGAGGAGTTGTAGAAGACAGGTGGTCTAATGTTCTAAGGGGAAGGAGATTGCAGGCTAAGGGCTCTATTCAGGATCAGAATTCAGGACAGGTGTCTGTGCGAAATCGGTACGAGTCACTCCAGGTAGAACAACAGAGGGAGGATGAGGGACAGGGAACTGTTGCTGAGATGCGTGGAAGTAGGAGGAAGGGAAAAGGTAGGAAAGGGAAATGTAGAGTAGAGGATAGGAAAAGACAGGTGGAGCAGGGTCATGGGAAGGAGAAAAGGGAGGAGGAAGTAGCTTCTGCAGCTATCAGGAAAGACAGGGCTGACCAGGAGGGGAGGGGATCAAATGAGGTGGGTAGGGTTGAGGCTCTGGTCATGGGGGATTCCATCGTTAGACACGTGGGGAAAGTGTATGGAGGAAAGGGAACCAGGGTAGAATGTTATCCAGGAATTAGGTTGAGGCAGATGTTGAGGAAAGTAGAAGAGAGGGAGGAGGGGAAGGAGAAGGTGGTAGTGTTTCACGTTGGTACCAACAACGTAAGGCAAGCTGATATAAGTACCAACATAGTTGGAGATGCGTGGGATCTGGTAAATGCAGCACGGGTGAAGTTTAAGAAAGCGGAGATTGTTATTAGTGGAATACTGTGTAGGAGGGATACTGACTGGAGGGTGAGGGATTTAAATGAGACTATGGAGTGGGTATGTGGGAAACTGGGAGTGAAATTTCTAGATCCTAATGGGTGGGTAGGAGAAAGGGATCTGCGCTCGGATGGCCTTCATTTAAACAGCAGTGGTACGTATAAGTTAGGAAATTTGTTTGGAAGGGTAATAGGGAGGTACATTCAGGGAAACGGGATGGCCTAGGGAGCGGTGGTAAGGGAACAGGGAAATGGAAATCAAGTAGGGATGACATAAAATTGTTAATGTTGAACTGTAGAAGTATTGTAAAGAAAGGAATAGAATTAAGTAATTTAATAGATATATATTTACCAGATATTGTAATAGGAGTTGAATCATGGCTGAGAAATGATATAATGGATGCAGAAATTTTCTCACGGCACTGGAGTGTGTATCGTAGAGATAGTATAGGAAAGGTGGGAGGGGGAGTTTTCATTCTGGTGAAAGAAGAATTTGTAAGCTACGAAAAAGTTAAAGATGAGACACATGAAATTCTAGGTGTAAGCCTCATTTCTAAAGATAATAGGCAACATGATATATTTGGAGTGTACAGATCGGGAAAGGGTAGCACTGATGCGGATTCGGAATTATTTGATAGGATAGTCAGCTATGTGGGAAACGACATGGAAAGAAATGTGATTGTAGCGGGAGATCTGAATTTGCCAGATGTCAATTGGGAAGGAAATGCGAACGACAGGAAGCATGACCAACAAATGGCAAATAAGTTAATATGGGAAGGACAGCTGATTCAGAAAGTGATGGAACCAACCAGAGGGAAAAATATTTTGGATGTGGTGCTGATAAAACCAGATGAGCTCTATAGGGAAACTGAAGTAATAGATGGTATTAGTGATCATGAAGCTGTTTTTGTGGTAGTTAAAAATAAATGTGATAGAAAGGAAGGTCTTAAAAGTAGGACTGTTAGGCAGTACCATATGGCTGATAAAGCAGGTATGAGGCAGTTTCTAAAAAGTAACTATGATCGGTGGAAAACGGTAAATAAAAATGTAAACAGACTCTGGGATGGATTTAAAGAAATTATTGAGGAATGCGAAAACAGGTTTGTACCTTTAAGGGTGGTAAGGAATGGTAAAGACCCACCTTATTATAAGAGAGAAATAAAGAGACTAAGAAGGAGGTGCAGACTGGAAAGAAATAGAGTTAGAAATGGCTGTGGAGAAGTAAGGAGAAATTGAAGGAACTTACTAGAAAATTGAATCTAGCAAAGAAGGCAGCTAAGGATAACATGATGGCAAGCATAATTGGCAGTCATACAAATTTTAGTGAAAAATGGAAGGGTATGTATAGGTATTTTAAGGCAGAAACAGGTTCCAAGAAGGACATTCCAGGAATAATTAATGAACAAGGGGAGTGTGTATGTGAGGATCTTCGAAAGGCAGAAGTATTCAGTCAGCAGTATGTAAAGATTGTTGGTTACAAGGATAATGTCGAGATAGAGGAAGAGACTAAGGCCAAAGAAGTAATAAAATTTACGTATGATAACAATGACATTTACAATAAGATACAAAAGTTGAAAACTAGAAAAGCGGCTGGAATTGATCAGATTTCTGGGGATATACTAAAGACAATGGGTTGGGATATAGTACCATATCTGAAGTACTTATCTGATTATTGTTTGGCCGAAGGAGCTATACCAGATGAATGGAGAGTTGCTATAGTTGCCCCTGTGTATAAAGGAAAGGGTGATAAACATAAAGCTGAAAATTACAGGCCAGTAAGTTTGACATGCATTGTATGTAAGCTTTGGGAAGGCATTCTTTCTGATTATATTAGACATGTTTGTGAAATTAATAACTGGTTCGATAGAAGGCAGTTCGGTTTTAGGAAAGGTTATTCCACTGAAGCTCAACTTGTAGGATTCCAGCAAGATATAGCAGATATCTTGGATTCTGGAGGTCAAATGGACTGTATCGCGATTGCCATGTCTAAAGCATTTGATAGGGTGGATCATGGGAGACTACTGGCAAAAATGAGTGCAATTGGACTAGACAAAAGAGTGACTGAATGGGTTGCTATATTTCTAGAAAATAGATCTCAGAGAGTTAGAGTAGGTGAATCTTTGTCTGACCCTGTAATAGTTGAGAGGGGAGTTCCTCAGGGCAGTGTTATCGGACCTTTCTGTTTTCTTATATGTATAAATGATATGAGTAAAGGAGTGGAATCGAGGGTAAGGCTTTTTGCGGATGATGTTATTCTCTATAGAGTGATAAATAAGTTACAAGATTGTGAGCAACTGCAACGTGACCTCGAAAATATTGTGAGATGGACAGCAGGCAATGGTATGTTGATAAACGGAGCTAAAAGTCAGGTTGTGAGTTTTACAAATAGGAAAAGTCCTCTCAGTTCTAATTACTGCGTTGATGGGTGGAAGTTCCTTTTGGGGATCATTGTAAGTATCTAGGTGTTAATATAAGGAAAGATCTTCACTGGGGTAATCACATAAATGGGATTGTAAATAAAGGGTACCGATCTCTGCACATGGTTATGAGGGTGTTTAGGGGTTGTAGTAAGGATGTAAAGGAGAGGGCATATAAGTCTCTGGTAAGACCCCAACTAGAGTATGGTTCCAGTGTATGGGACCCTCACCAGGATTACCTGATTCAAAAACTGGAAAAAATCCAAAGAAAAGCAGCTCGATTTGTTCTGGGTGATTTCCGACAAAAGAGTAGCGTTACAAAAATGTTGCAATGTTTGGGTTGGGAAGAATTGAGAGAAAGAAGAAGAGCTGCTCGACTAAGTGGTATGTTCCGAGCTGTCAGCGGAGAGATGGCGTGGAATGACATTAGTAGACGAATAGGTTTGAATGGCGTCTATAAATGTAGGATAGATCACAATATGAAGATAAAGTTGGAATTCAAGAGGACAAACTGGGGCAAATATTCATTTATAGGAAGGGGAGTTAGGGATTGGAATAACTTACCAAGGGAGATGTTCAATAAATTTCCAATTTCTTTGAAATCATTTCGGAAAAAGCTAGGAAAGCAACAGATAGGGAATCTGCCACCTGGGCGACTGCCCTAAATGCAGATCAGTATTGATTGATTGATTGAAAGAAAAATTATTTTACGTCCCTCAGGAATGTGATGAAGTCTAGTTAATCACTTAATAAAAGAAGATGAAATCAACAACGTTGTTCATGGTAATATCGGCGGTTGATGCCTGAAGAAATTGTCGACTACAAAAATGCACATAGAACAGGTCAAATACAAGCATTCGCCTTAATGGTTCATGAGTCACGACATTATTATTACTCAACAACACATCTACCGATTAACACGTGCTCCACTTGAAGAAATTACGTTTCACAAACGTATTCTCCAAATAAAACTCGATAAATGGATTCACAAGTCACAAACATACAGTAATAATCCATCCACAAGTCAATAAATATAATAAATGATCCGACGAGAATCTGCCATATTCCAGGCTCGTATTCATTCTAATTGAGCACACATTAACATTATACACACAAAATCATGCAATATTTAAACTCATGACCCTTATTCATTTTATTTAATCCGAGATGAAAATTCAATATTATTATTATTATTATTAGATGTGCGAGATCTAAAATTCGCGTAAACTGGAATTCGACAATATGTCTGATGACACTAACACGCCTTAAATCACACACGAAGAAAATTTTAACATAGAAATCCGGCGCAACACAACATGCCGTAAATCTGTCCCACACGACTTCCGAAAAATATTTTTCAAAAATTAAATTGTTAATTATCGGTGAGGACAATGATTTTTAAACACTCTAGACTATTAAATGGGACAGCTAGAATAATCGTAGGAGACACACACACGTTCTAGCTAAACTAATAGAGATTATTAAAGTGTACTTAAATGCATTATGTAACTGGATCTCCGCCGATGGTCTGGAACATGTGGTCAGCTATCTGCCTGGGGTCGCTATCTCCCCATGACGAAGATTGCCTACATTTTTAGCAGGTCATCGTAGCACTAGTATTCCAGATAAAGTTGTTGCAGGCTTCCTCTTCGCAATATGACACTCGTTCCAACACTTGGCGATTTCTTTTCTCTTCTCGTGGAGTAGAATCTGAAACTAACAAACAGTTTAAAAATATGCTCCACACACACGCGCGATGAAATTAATGATAGAAAAATACGTAACTTGTGGCGAAGAAATCTGCCGAGTTCGTTGATTCTGTTATAAACGAGGGATGGATGGTTTCACTGTCAGGTAATTGCTTTAATAAATAACCATCTTGAAGTAGACAGTAGATATCATTTCGAAGTTCACAGCACGCCTATGTTCGCAGCAGAGAGACGAACAGCAGAGTATCAGCGAAGCAGCAGAGCAGTAGAGAGCGTCTCTTCCGGAAACACGGGATTTTATGCATATCCACGGAAAGGGGTGTGGCACTTTAATTGTCCATAATTGGTCGACGTCTAGCGTTCATTTCTAGAAATTACTTCTTCTTGAGATCTCACATGTGGTGACCTGGGCTCGCTCCCTTCACTGTGTCACGTGGCCAGCTGATCGCTCCGCCGAGAAAAATCAACACATTTTTCCTGCCAATAAGACCGGTTTTTGACCTGCTGGGAGCTGTCTCTGTTATACAAGGCTGGAGAATATCGTCCGCGCTGATGAAATAAAGTCTTACATTCGCAAATACAATAAATGCTTATTGTAGGCCAAATGTGAAGGGGACAATACAAGGCAAAATCAAACTTTAAGTCATCCTTCTCAGCCATTCAGTTAAACCAGGTGTGAGAGCGAACAAATCGTCGGGAGTGCCAGGGTACGAATGAAGATAGCATTGGACCAGGTGCTCAATTGGCTGTTCTTCCAGGTTACAATCACACATTGGTGAACTGATCCAACCCCACTTGTACCTGAAGTAATTGCAACAACCATGTCCAGTCCTTAACCTGTTGATACGGCACGAGAGATTCCTCGGTTGGTCAAAACCGTTTGGCTTCTTTGTGGGATCAAGATGTTGGACACTTGTTCCCAATGTTTTTGTTGACCACTCATGCTTCCAGCTTTCATTTCGGTCAAATCCATCTGCAATGAGTTGCCCTGCAGTGACACTTGCTGGTCTTCTTGATTGCAGTCGCTGCAGTGATGGATGACAGAATTCTTGGTGCAGTGGCAAAGAGGGTGATGCAAAGCTTAGCTTCCCTTAGTAGAGCTTCCTTCCGCCTTAAGTGAGGTGGAGGGATGTGACTCAGCACAGGTAACCAGTGACATGGAGTTGATTTGATGGTACCAGTAATGCAACGTATTGTAACGTTCAAATTTGTGTCTACCTTCGTCACATGTACACTTTCCAACCAGTCAGGAGCACAGCACTCAGCAGCCGAGTAGACAAAGTTGATGCCAGTTAAGCGTAGACAATCAGCAGAGGCTCCCCAGGAAGTACATATAGCTTATGCAGTATGTTGTTTCTTGCGGCAACTTTATAGGAAAGCTTGGTGATGTGCTCTTTGAAGTTCAGGGGTCTATCTAAAGTGACTCCAATATACTTGAAGAATCTTATAAACATAAACAAAACCCCTAAAATTAAAAGGTGTCATTTGAAGCCTTTTTCACTAATTAGCATGAAACACAATACTGCTCAGTAACTAAACAACATTAAAGAAAGAAAGAAATCAAAAGATGTCATTATTCACTTTCTATTTCGAAGTGAAGTTGTCCATTGAACCCATCGATGTCGTCTTCCATACTATTATCTTTGTAAAAGGACCGGTACGTTGGTCTGGCATCTTCTGGAATCACCGACAGAAGAGCCTACAAGTCTTCAAGTTTAGGTTTTGAAATTGGCTTTCCTCCTGACCACAGTTGAATTAAGTGTTCACTCAAATTAACTGGTTGCCCAGAACGTCTTCCTTTCCTTTCTTTTCTTTGAATACTTAATTCAGCTCCAGTGTCCTGGTCAAAGTCACTCTTCATGAAAATGCTTACAGGTCTGTCTTTTCTGATTTCAAGTTCTCTCGTTTTCAACCAATTTATTTTGCGATTTTACATGCCAACTTTATGGTTTGTTATCTGTTTTTCCAGCATTGTGTTCCAGAGAAGTCTTTCTGTTCCATTCTGTGAACAACCAAAGCATTCTTTCTACGATATACTTTCATCACATTCATATAGTTATTCACAGTGTACAACCGTTGTTGTAGCTTCACCACGCAATCTATGTCTGCAAAATCGCTGTCATTGGGCAAAAAACTGTGCCCTGGGAGAACATAGCACAAAGTAATCTTTTCTACCGTTGGGTGAGTTTCCAAAATAGTTTTAAGTATTAAAACTACTTTTATGTTTCGATGTTGGCCCCCACATGAGTCCGACCAAAGAATAAGTTCCTTTGCAGAAGTTAGATTTTCTTGGATGTGTTTCTTAAGGCAGCTGCCAACTTCCTGAGCTCCGCGACCAGCTTCACTCCCAATTATTTCGGTACCAAGCCACTAGGCGCTAGTAGTTTCAGTCCGAAATTTGAGATAGCGCCACAGTGCGCATTTTGTGCAATACCTTACTGTTATTGTCAACAGATAGAGCAGAGAAGTAGCATCAGGCGCAGTGACGCACATCCGGTTATGCTTACAGCTCCCCCTCCCCCTCCTTTCCCCTGCCCATCACCCCCCCCCCCAACCCATTATTCCGTCGATTATAATGCAATTCTACTCTTCCATGCCCAATACATTGTAATTCATATCTTTTTAATTTCAAGTACTTACTATGTTGTAAATAATGATCTGATACCCCTAGTTGGTATGGCATACTATGTTATTGAGAACATAACCTCACACCTCCAAGCAGCTTTAACTTCAAATGAATGATTGACACATTAACACAGATATTATAAAGAATAAGAAATCCCTTCAAAAGCAATACCGCAGAGCACGCCATATGCAAGAGAATGGGGTATCACATCGATATCCAAGTACCACATGAAAATAAAAATAACAGAATTAAATGCACTGAGACAGGAAATATATAGAAATACATTAATAGAACCATTCAGCTTTCAGCCCCTGAGGTGTACTCAAACAGGAAATACAGGAATTAAGGAGGACTGGCGAAGATATATTTCTAATAAGTAAATAATGATCTGATACCCCTAGTTGGTATGGCATACTATGTTATTGAGAACATAACCTCACACCTCCAAGCAGCTTTAACTTCAAATGAATGATTGACACATTAACACAAAGCCGATATTATAAAAAATAAGAAATCCCTTCAAAAGCAATACAGCAGAGCACGCCATATGCAAGAGAATGGGGCATCACATCGATATCCAAGTACCACATGAAAATAAAAATAACAGAATTAAATGCACTGAGACAGGAAATATATAGAAATACGTTAATAGAACCATTCAGCTTTCAGCCCCTGAGGTGTACTCAAACAGGAAATACAGGATTTAAGGAGGACTGGCGAAGGTGTATTTCTAATAAACAAGCACAAGGAACAAAGATTTACAGCACAAGCACACAGGCACTTGGAATTCAAACAATACAAATACTGTAGCATCATGGGAACTATCGCTTAAAATCGATATTAGTCCGAGCAAGGTTAATCGATTAGGTAAAGTCGGATTCAATGCAATCCAGCAATATTATCACCATAATACTTGACGTGATAGACTAATTCTTTGTCAGAAGGGCCCACTGATTGAGGTTAGACTTGAAATACTTCACTTCGAGGCAAACTGCCTTTAATTAATAATATCGCTTATTTCATGCCTACTTGCGTGCCATTTACAAAAACTGTCTACAACTACCTACACGTTGTGAATGACCTCCAGCGCCATCTAAAATTTCCGACGGAAACTACCTGGAGCTAGCTACAGATTGGAACCATAAGCCCCATTCAACTTTCACCAAAGAGGATAGAATAGAATAGAGATGTAACTCAACGATGAATTTCGGTACCAAACCACTAGGCGCTAGTAGTTTCAGTCCGAAATTTGAGATAGCTCTGCAGACAGTAACTGTGCTGAGGTTAGAGGTGAACAGTGTTTGCAAAATTCATTCTAGGGACCAATCATGCCCAGCCGACGATTATGTGCTCCTGTTGAACAACTGCAGCCATTTGAACGGAGACGCTCTGGGGGCTGCGGGAAGCTGGATGGAAACAGACGTGTCGACGGATTGCTGCATATGTTGGGCACAATGTATCGGTGGTGTGTCGCTCTTTTAGCAGTGGTCCGTGGAACATTCCCACACCCGTACACAGAGCAGGCTCCGGACGTCCGCGCAGTACATGCGCACATCAAGATTGACGTTTTGTGCGAGCAGCGGTGGCTGACCGAACATCATCCAGGAACGAAATCCGGTCACATGTTGCACCTGCTCTGCCACAAAGGACCATTGGGAACCGTCTGCCTGCAGCAGGATTACGATCACGTGACCCTCTTGCCAGGCTACCACTGACACTACGACACCGCCAAGCACGGGTACTGTGGTGTCGTAAAAGAGTCGACTGTAGACGGGAATGGTGTTCTGTAGACGAGAGTAGGTTCTATATGTATGCAAGCGATGGACGTACACGTGTACGGCATAGACCTGATGGGCGGTCTATTGAAGAAAGCATTCACCCACTACACCCAGGTCCTACCCCAGACTTCATGCTGTGGGGGCCATCAGTTACAACTCGTGATCACAGCTGGCGTTTCTGCAGGGTAACGTAACCAGTGCCCGCTACATTACACAGGTTGTTGTCCCCGTGCTACTGCCAGTTCTTCGACAGGAAGGTGATGTACTTTTTTCAGCAGGACAATGCACGTCCACATACAGCTGCTGCAACGCAACGTGTTCTACGTCGTGTACAACAACTGCCCTGGCCAGGAAGATCACCGGATCTCTCGTCAATTGGCCACGTATGAGACATGATTAAGCGGGAACTTACGCGTTCTCTAGAGCCTGCAAGAACCATTGCCGTATTGCATCAAAAGGTGCAAGATGCTTGGGACAATCTATCGCAGGATGCTATTCGGCACCTTTATGATCGTTTTCATGCGCGAATACACGCCTGCATTGCCACCAGAGGGGGTAGGCCTACACTGTGTATTGTTGTGACTGTTTGGGCACCCTTTACTTTGACATGCGTGTTTAATTTGGTCTGAACTTGTAATCATATACGTCTGCAATGGTGAACATCGCTTGTGAATAAAATCACCTTGTCCTTAAGGATGTTGCATTTTTTCGGCAGTGTATATAGCCTCTGAGAGCTAACGGACAGAACTGCGTGCAGCTGTGAAACACTGGAGACCTGACCAGCGAGCGGGCTTCAGGACCGGCACCCTTTTGAAATACTCCACTTGGACTGTCACTGACAAAGCAAGCATGCTATTGGTCACAGCAGAGGTGACTGTAGACAGTCATAAATCTGGTTACTGTCGGGGGGTGGTACTGCTTAACGTTTGAGTTGCCGGTCGTTAACACTTTCAACACTATGCCTGTACGGGATACGGGCGAACTGCTTTCCTGGTTGTGGATGGCGCCCATATACCATACGGGTGTGATTTTCATGCGTGTTTATAGGCAGCTGCACGTATCCTATACGGTTACTGTCCGTTTCTTGGGGGTAGTAGTTTATCTAGTGTCCACTAGAAAGCAGCAATTATCGGGAAGTTCAAATTGAAGCGATAAAAAGGGTAGTTTCTCCTTGCCGTGACCTCTACCGAAGCACTCGATGTGCCGGGTGCTGAACGCGTCAAATATGCCGCGCTGTCAGCTGTGTTACTGTACAAACATGTCCTCACGCCGGCACATTGATAGTGATATCTTGGATATTTTATCGCAAGGAGTGAGTTCAGAAACACTGTAGATGACAGGGATGAACACTCTGCTTACGAACCGGATCACACATCAGGTTATAGTTCGGGGAAGATTTTTATTCGTTATGTCACTTTCGAATGCAAGTTTCTAGTTACATTATTTTATTCCGAATACAAATGATAAAAAAAAATACTTCACCTCTCCTGAAATTTGGGGTTAATTTTCGTTTAGACGAGGAGACGCAAGCTCATGATTCACTCGTACAGTGAAAAGAAAATAGATGGTGGTGGAAGGAGTGCAAGTTTGGACTGTGCATTGCCCAATGTTTTCAAGGCTACAATTTAAAAAACACCTATTCCTAAATAGGTAAATTTGGTATTTCAAATGTAATCGGTTATTTATGGCTTACGTAGCCACACTAAATGATTCACTTTTATTGTTTGAGTAGGCGTATTGGAACAACGTGAATGTAAAGTCTTTTTTCTGTACATTATTTATATTTTCATAAGACTCGTATAATTAAATTAAATTAGATACGTACTTCTTGATTGACGTCTTCATTTCGGATGGCTGATACCCTCATATAATACAAAAATCAGGCATTTACTGTTTCGCTGTTGTGTAATAAAGTATTAAAATTCAGCAGAAAGACCCAGTTCACTGCCAGGGTCCATGTTAAAATATGTTTGTGTTGAAAGTGTTAACGAGGAAATAGAGAGAACTATAACATTCACATAAACCCTTACTACATAAACGCTTACTACTGAACTACCGTTCCACACAAAGAGGTCTCATTTAACTTCACTTGCAAGAACAGCATCTTATCATCTTCTTCTTCTTCTTTATCTATTTACCCTCCAGGGTTGGTTTTTCCCTCGGACTCAGCGAGGAATCCCACCTCTACCGCCTCAAAGGCAGTGTACTGGAGCTTCAGACTCTGGGTCGTGGGATACAACTAAGGAGGATTACCAGTACCTCGCCCAGGCGGCCTCACCTGCTATGCTGTACAGGTGCTTTGCGGGGAGTTGGAAAGATTGGAAGGGATACACAAGGAAGAGGGAAGGAATCGGCCGTGGCCTTAAGTTAGGTACCATCCCTGCATTTGCTTGGTGAAGAAGTGGGAAACCACGGAAAACCACTTCCAGGTTGGCTGAGATGGGAATCGAACCCACCTCTACTCAGTTGACCTCCCGACGCTGAGTGGACCCCGTTCCAGCCCTCGTACCACTTTTCAAATTTCGTGGCAGAGCCGGGAATCGAACCCGGGCCTCCGGGGATGGCAGCTAATCACACTAACCACTACACTACAGAGGCGGACGAACAGCATCTTATCAAAGTTGCTTTTTTATTCGTTCTGGTTTTGGCCGTGGAATGTAGGCCTACTCACACAATAGAATAGAAAAAGAACTTCCTGCCGTAGTAATATTGTAAAAGAGTGAAAAGAATGTTTATATAACGAAATTTCTTTACATTATGTAATTTTCTTATTTGCGTGAATGTTTAGTATACGCGGGAAGGTGGATGAATGCTGATGTGATCCCGAGGGTGTGAGAATGAACGTTGGTAAAAAAAAAAAGAAAATACTGAGTCGGCCTAGCTGGAATACGTGTGTGTATTCACATGTGTGTAAGCAGAATTACTTGATATTGTGCAACAGATCCTTTTAATAAATGAAGGGTACACGGGAAAAAGGGGGAATGTCATATTTTCTACAAACTGAGATAATTCAGTTTGAAAGTTCCAACCTTTAATACTGTCAACAATAATACACGTACCTAAAGTTGTGATAGTACATATATCACACCCTCGCACTGTATGTAGAAGTTAGAGATATTATTGTCAGTATTCGATTCATTATTATTATTATTATTATTATTATTATTATTATTATTATTATTATTATTATTTCATTTGTATATTTTGTCATTAATCTTTGTAAGCTGGAAGGTAACCATATATGTAGTATGAGTAATTTGTTTTGCATGAGTGGGAAAACATTGCTATCTTGGACTCTGGTAATTCGTATGACTCATGCGGACATCCCAGTGTCTGATGAGATGTGTTTGTTGATGTTGTTGTAGTACTAGGAAAGTTCTATGAGTCATGTGATATACCCCAGAGTTTGTTTATGTCTTGGGACCAAGTATGAGTTCAGGGCATGGTCTTGACTAGAGGATCACTCATGATTGGCTGGCAAGAATCAATCTCGGCGAATTATGTGAGGCCTGAGGTCTTTATATAGTTTGACATCACAGCGGAAGGAGACCACAACTGATACACTGTATGAGAGAACCACAACTGACACACTGTACGAGAAGGAAGTAGTGCGGACGCACTGTACGGGAAGGAAGTGGTGCTGATACACGGTACTGGAGTGACACGGCTGCAATGGACTGGACTTCAAACGTTCGTGGAGCGTAGTCTTGTTATGTTCGTGGAAAGTGTCTGATCGACGGATTGTGGAGTGCTTGTGCATTAAGTATTGTAGCACTTGTGGCGGCCTGGCATTATATGTTGGTGTAAGCTATCTCAGACTTTCCATAATTTATGTTCAGGATCGACAAGCGTGTGTTTCTCAAATGTATATATCGTTACAACAAGAGTTTAAGTCTGTGAACACAGTATTACGAGGTACAGTATCTGTGTGATATTATAACTGCCTATTATGAGAATCGGCAAGTCGTATTGATGCAGAGACAGTGAAGGGTATTTATCTACATGTATGTACATTGTTCATCGGACTATCTACAAATGGTAGCTTAGTTCTCGCTTTCGTTTTCCCACTGTTCTCATTATTGTTGTTGTTGTTGTTGTAAATATGGAGTCTTCTAGCAATCTTTTGTTTGTGTATTATAAGTATATTTTGGTGTGTTGATGAGGTGCTCATGCACGGATTTTATTAAGAATAGAGTTAGATATTTTAGAATCAGTGGAGTTATTGATGAACCAAGGTGCAGTTCCTACCTATTTAGCCTTTTTCAGAAGGTTAGGTAAGGCCTGAAGCAGATGTACCATTACGCAGCATTATGTACACGCCCTGGGATATAAAGGTTATCATGCTCTATCAAAATTCGAGGGATCCATTCTGGTGAACTCTGGCGCACATACTACGGACATTTCGATCAAATTTTATTAAGTTTTTATATATTTTTATTTATGATATATTTTATGATATTCATGATTTTATTTATTTATTAGTATTCATCAAATTGTTACAAAGTATAATATTATGTACGGTTAGCCGAATGTATTGGTATTGTACCTAGGTATGAAAATGTGGAATTAAGTTTTATAATTGAAAAGAAGTGGAAAATGAAGTAAATACTCATCTGTCACGAAAATACAGGGGAATGTCAGTCTTATGAACACATTATCATGGAAATAAAGAGGAATGCCACTTTTAACAAAACCTAACAAATAACATTATTACCCTGTCAATTAATAGTGAGGAAGTGTATCAAAGAAGGATCTTCCTTCTGGTCCGCAAAATGATCTAAGGATGTGCAGATCAGAAAATGTTGCTGCAGAGATGGAATGTAAACCTGAAACAGAAATAAATTACATATTTAAAATCTCAATATTCCCAGCATGTTTACGAATGTAGAGCAACTTCATCTACACTAACGCTTGTACTTACATTCATAAGATGACCCTGGAAGAACGAACTCACTAACTGGTGTTTCTGGGAAGTGTGGAGTTGATCTTGGAGCATTTACAACAGGTCTTTCCCAATGGCCATTGTAACTGTCTCTGTATTCCATGAATTGTGGATGCTCAATGGAGATGACAACTTCCCTTATAGGTCTAGTTTTAAAAGAGCTAACTTTTCTGTACAAGGGAGTCAAAAACGTGGTCCACTGATGAATCATTGGTTGATCAACTTCGATTACATTGAAAGAGAAGGGCTTGTTTCTGGCACTCCTAAAATGACCCACCAGTCTTCTGGCGTTTCAGTTGCAAATTTCTGATTAATGTTTCTATCGCACTCCCACGAATTGGAAATACTGTTTTACAGAATCGAGGCGTTTGGCATGATGTACTACAAAGTAGAGAAATCTGAAAACAGTCCAGTTCTTGTTCTGTCCACATGTAGAATCACAGAAGATTATGAAGTGTTTTATCTCGTCACGAAGTCCACAAAATATAAGAAGATGTAACATAGAACACACTTCACCTGATGCTTTATGTGCAAATGTCTCTGGGTATGTATAGAGTACAGAGTGTCCACTAGACAAAACATGTATATTGAAGGAGAACAGTGATAGCTGTCTACGGCAATACGCGTTATTTATGGATAAATTAGGTAGGCATAAATCTTGTGGAAATCCATTGCTATTGCTTCCCTATCAAAATCTTTCTTGGAAGTGAGCTTTGCAAGTCGTTTACATGTATAAAACTGTTCAGCTTCTTTAAGATGCAATTTGTTTTGAATGCCTAAGTGATATAATTGAGCTTCAATTTCCCTACGCTCTGCACAATCTTTGTTAAGTGATTCTATTTTTGACATTCTAATTTTAACCTTAGCTGCATAAGTGTCACATGTACTGCACGTATCCGTTAAATTAAAATTGTTACAGAATATTTTCCGGTAGGTTTCATATGAAACAGAACTATTGTGATTCCTCTCCATAACTCGGCATCGTGTAAAACAGTGCTGACGCATACCAAGCTGACATTCCTTTTTTGTTTCTTGTTCTGTGGTGACATTCCCCTTTCATCAATTGTACATGTATTCTGAAACTTGTTATATTTCCGTGGCTGTACCCTTTACTTGATTGGACATTGTCTTAAACTGTTCTCCTGACCATAAAGTATAAATGGGTGGTGTTAATTCGTTTTTTTAATACATTGACATTCCCCCTTTTTCCCGTGTATCTTTCAAATTCTTATGTAAATAATACTTCTATGTACAGTAAATACGACCATTGTATATAAGTACATTCTGTAACCTACAATTTTCATTACGTAACCTGAGGACACGCGCTGCTCCGCATCATTCGATCAATTAACATTGCTCTGCATTTAGGGCAGTCGCCCTGGTGGCAGATTTCCTGTCTGTTGTTTTCGTAGCCTTTTCTGAAATAATTGCAAAGAATTTGGAAATTAATTGAACGTCTCCGTTGGTAAATTATTCCAATCTCTAACTCTCCTACCTATAAACTAATATTTGCCCCAATTTGTCCTCTTAAATTCCAACTTTATCCTCTTATTTTGAACTTTCCTACTTTTACAAACACCACTCAATCTTATTCGTCTACTAATGTCATTCCACGCCATCTCTCAACGACAGCTCAGAACATACCACTTAGTCGAGCAGCTCGTCTCCTTTCTCCCAAGTCTTACCAGCCCAAACTTTGGAACATTTTCGTAACGATACCCTTTTTTCGGAAATCACCCAAAACAAATGGAGCTGCTTTTATTTGGATGTTTTCCATTTCTCGAATTAATTAATCCTGGTGAGGGTCCCATACACGGGAACCATACTCTAGTTGGGGCCTTACCAGAGGCGTATATGCCCTCTCCTTTACACCCTTATTTTGTTCGTCCAACCCTTGTCCCGTTTCTCTACGAGGTCGGGTGTGAGGTGAGATGAATCTATCGTGGCGGGTTTCTATGGCCGAATGCCCTTCCTGATGTCAACCTGAATAAAGGAGTTAATGAGCGTTATGAATACGTGAAACAACGTGTCTTGATATGAAATTGCTCTATTCGTTGCCCAGGCGCTTTCTTCAATGTTTATTTTCAGGATTTATATAATATTGCTCCTCCTCTGCGAACCATGTGACCTTGCCGCGGTGGGGAGGCTTGCGTGTCCAATGATGCAGATAGCCGAGCCGCAGGTGCAACCATATCGGATGGGTATCTGTTGAGAGACCAGACTAACGAATGGTTCATCGAAAGGGGGGTAGCAGCCTTTCGGTAGTTGCAAGGGCGGCAGTCTAGATGATTGACTGATACGGCCTTGTAATAATACTCAACATGGCTTAGCTGTGTTGATACTGCTACACGGCTGAAAGCAACGGGAAAATACAGCCGTAACTACCTCCCGAGGACATGCAGCTCTCTCTGTATGAATGGTGTACTGATGATGGCTTCCTCCCGGCAAAATATTCCGGAGGTAAACTAGTCCCCCATTCGGATCTCCGGGTGGGGACTACACGAGAGGGGGCGATCATCAGGAAGATGGATACTGACATTCTACGAGTCGGAGCGTGGAATGTTAGAAGTTTGAATCGTTGTGGTAAGTTAGAGAATCTGAAAAGGGAGATGGATAGGCTAAAGTTAGATGTAGTTGGTATAAGTGAAGTACGTTGGCAGGAAGAACAGGATTTTTGGTCAGGCGACTACCGAATTATCAACACGAAATCAAACAGGGGAAATGCAGGAGTTGGTTTAATAATGAATAAGAAAATAGGGCAGCGGGTAAGCTACTATGACCAGCATAGTGAAAGAATTATTGTCGTCAAGATATACACCAAACCAATGCCCACCACAATAATGGAGGTCTATATGCCTACTAGTTCAGCGGATGATGAAGAAATTGAAAGAATATATCAGGAGATAGAAGATTTAATACAATATGTAAAAGGTGACGAGAATCTAATTGTGATGGGAGAATGGAATGCAGTGGTAGGCAAAGGAAGAGAAGGCAGTACAGTAGGAGAATTTGGATTGGGACAAAGGAACGAAAGAGGAAGTCGGCTGGTTGAATTCTGCACTGATCATAACTTAGTCCTTGCCAATACTTGGTTCAAACACCACAAACGACGGCTGTATACGTGGACGAGACCTGGCGACACTGGAAGGTATCAAATAGACTTCATTATGATTAGGCAGAGATTCAGAAACCAGGTGTTGGATTGCAAAACTTTCCCAGGAGCAGACGTGGACTCTGACCATAACTTGTTGGTCATGAAATGCCATCTGAAGTTGAAGAAATTGAAGAAAGGAAAGAATGCAAAAAGATGGGATCTAGACAAGTTGAAAGAAAAGAGTGTGAGGGATTGTTTCAAGGAACATGTTGCACAAGGACTAAATGAAAAAGCTGAAGGAAACACAATAGAAGAAGAGTGGAGAGTCATGGAAAATGAAGTCAGTAGGGCTGCTGAAGAAATGTTAGGAAGGAAGAAAAGATCAACTAAGAATCAGGGGATAACTCAGGAGATACTAGGCCTGATTGATGAACGACGAAAATACAAGAATGCTAGAAATGAAGAGGGCAGAAAAGAATACAGGCGATTAAAGAATCAAGTGGATAGAAAGTGCAAGGTAGCTAAGGAAGAATGGCTGAAGGCGAAGTGCAAGGATGTCGAAGGCTGTATGGTCCTGGGAAAGGTAGATGCTGCATACAGGAAAATCAAGGAAACCTTTGGAGAAAGAAAATCTAGGTGCATGAATATTAAGAGCTCAGATGGAAAGCCACTTCTAGGGAAGGAAGACAAAGCAGAAAGATGGTAGGAACATATCCAACAGTTGTATCAAGGTAAAGATGTAGATAATTTGGTTCTGGAACATGAAGAGGCTGTTGATGCTGATGAAATGGGAGACCCAATTTTGAGGTCAGAGTTTGACAGAGCTGTGAGTGACCTAAATAGGAAAAAGGCACTTGGAATTGATGATATTCCTTCTGAATTACTGACTGCCTTAGGAGAAACCAGCATGGTAAGGATATTTCATTTAGTGTGCAGGATGTATGCGACAGGAGAAGTCCCATCCGATTTTCGGCAGAATGTTGTTATACCTATTCCCAAGAAAGCCAGTGCTGACAGGTGTGAAAACTATCGCACCATTAGTTTAGTATCTCATGCCTGCAAAATGTTAACACGTATTATTTACAGAAGAAAATGGAAAAACAAGTTGAAGCTGAGCTGGGAGAAGATCAATTTGGCTTCAGAAGAAATGTAGGAACACGTGAAGCAATCCTGACTTTACCACTGATCTTAGAGGATCGAATCAAGAAGGACAAGCCCACGTACATGGCATTCGTAGATCTGGAAAAGGCATTCGATAATGTTGATTGGAACAAGCTATTTATGATTCTGAAGATGATAGGGACCAAATACCGAGAACGAAGAATTATCTACAACCTGTATAAAAATCAGTCTGCAGTGATAAGAATCGAGGGCTTTGAAAAAGAAGCAGCAATCCAGAAAGGAGTGAGGCAAGGCTGCAGTTTGTCCCCTCTCCTTTTCAATGTTTACATAGAACAGGCAGTAAAGGAAATCAAAGAGAAATTTGGAAAGGAGTCCAAGGAGAGGAAATCAAAACCTTGAGATTTGCCGATGATATTGTTATTTTATCTGAGACTGCAGAAGATCTCGAGAAGTTGCTGAATGGTATGGATGAAGTCTTGGGTAAGGAGTACAAGATGAAAATAAATAAGTCCAAAACAAAAGTAATGGAGTGCAGTCGAACGAAGGCAGGTGATGTAGGAAATATTAGATTAGGAAACGAAGTCTTAAAGGAAGTAGATGAATATTGTTAATTTTGTAGTAAAATAACTAACGATGGCAGAAGTAAGGAGGACATAAAATGCAGACTAGCACAAGCAAGGAAGAGCTTTCTTAAGAAAAGAAATTTGCTCACTTCAGACATTGATATCGGAATTAGAAAGATGTTTTTGAAGACTTTCGTGTGGAGCGTGGCATTGTATGGAAGTGAAACATGGACGATAAGTAGCTCAGAAAGAAAGAGAATAGAAGCTTTTGAAATGTGGTGTTACAGAAGAATGCTGAAGGTGAGATGGATAGATCGAATCACGAATGAAGAGATACTGAATCGAATTGGTGAGAGGAGATCGATTTGGCTAAATTTGACGAGAAGAAGAGATAGAATGATAGGACACATCTTAAGACACCCAGGACTTGTTCAGTTGGTTTTTGAAGGAAGTGTAGGTGGTAGGAACGGTAGGGGTAGACCAAGGTATGAATATGACAAACAGATTAGAGCAGATGTAGGATGCAATAGTTACGTAGAAATGAAAAGGTTAGCACAGGATAGGTTGGCATGGAGAACTGCATCTAACCCGTCTATGGACTGATGACTCAAACAACAACATAATATTGCTATTTGCTTTACGTCGCACCGACACAGATAGGTCTTATGGCGACGATGAGATAGGAAAGGCCTAGGAATGGGAAGGAAGCGGCCGTGGCCTTAATTAAGGTACAGCCTCATTTGCTTAGTGTGAAAATGGGAAACCACGGAAAACCATCTTCAGGGCTGCCGACAGTTGGATTCGAACCCACTATCTCCCGGATGCAAGCTCACAGCTGCGCGCCTCTAACAGCACGGCCAAGGGTATACATTACCTGTTAATTTTGTGTCAAGTGAATTTTTGTAGATTTACTTCATGTGACGTTAGTTGATATTTTAGGAACTATTTTGTCGTTTTAGAGTTTGTGTTGTGTGTTGAACTAAAAGTTTTGGTTTTAGATTATTTTGTTTCGCGTGTAAGATTGTTCTTATTGAAGCCCATATTGTCTGGGAAGTAGCCGATCCTTTAAAGCAATCAATAAAAAGTGATAATTGTATGTATTTACGTGACGCGCTATAGATACGATGTACACGATTCCAGCTGTCATTGTTAATGTCACCAATTAGCCTAGTGACCCCGAGAACTGTGGATTCAACAGTAATTTCGGTCATTTTACACATTTTTCTACCTTTCTTACTCCTATGCCGATGGATGCTGAACTTGGACTTAAGCGGTATCCAGAGTGTCACAATTCACCTCAGCAATCCCGAAAAGTGTGTCTTACGTCACACAGCCTCGGGCTGCCTGGCCGAGGCGGTAAAGGCGTGCTCGGTTCGCCCGGAAGGACGTGGGTTCGAATCCCCGTCAGGAAGTCGTAAAATTTAAGAAATGAGATTTGCACTTCCGGAGGTGCATATGGCCCTGAGGTTAACTCAGCCTACACCAAAAAATGAGTACCAGGTTAATTCCTAGGGGCAAAGGCGGCCGGGCGTAGAGCTAACCACTCTACCCCATCACGTGCCGAGGTTAACAATGGTGGAAGCCTTCACCTTCCACTCCTCCAAGGGCCTTCATGGCCTGTACGGAGGTGACTTTGCTTTGCTTTCATGTCACTCCTCCCCAACCCTAAACTGTAGTGGTGCTGGGGGTGTCTTATCCCCAAAGTATTTTTCTCCAGTTAGTAAGTTATATGCACACACAGAAAATCTCGGTCGCTTTGGGCAGATTCTTCTTCGAGCCTTTTCCCTTCAGTGCCGATGGAGACTTAAACGGCATCCGGAATGTCATCTCGGCTATCCAGAAAAGTATGGATTCGACACTAACATTGATCATTTTCGATAATTGTTGTTTATGTCACTCCTTCCCAAGCCCCAACCGTAGGGATGCTAGGGTTGCCATAAGGTCCAGCATGAAATTCAGGACACCAATATCGACAAGTTCCTGCCATAGGCGCCCACTCCACTTGTGCACTTGCTCCCATGCATATAGTGGTACGGGGACGCAATCGTGTTTTTGCTCCCGCAAGAATATCTGAAATTTTCATCCTTGCTCCCGCGTTCAAGACCAAAAGTCAGTAGATGGTTCCAACGAGTGTATTTGGGTAATTCCATATGAACTGTCCCGTCCGTTACCAAAACACACAATTCATATATGATGTTAGTGTTAAAAATCAAACAGAGAAATAATAAGAAATCATACTTTATGTGAAACACCTACTTTACAGACCACCCCAAAATTATATATAATACAATATTATTTGCATAGATTTGTAAGTAACAGATGGGACATCTCACGTGGAATTAATCGTTTCTCAATAACACGGATAAGTGGAAACTAAAAACAGCATTTATTTACCATTGCTTAAAGATATTTGTGACACAGAAGTACCCTCATGCTGATACCAATCATACTTTTCCGAACGTGGCACACTTCTTAGCAACTCATCATTTTTTAAAATGTAATCATGAAATTCCTACCAAGATATTTCTTTAAAATACCGTAGTATCGCAGCAATAATATTGATTTAACAGATTCTACTTTCAGTCTATTTCTGTCATCTGTCCATTGTGAATTCATTAAAGAAAAACTTCTTTCCACGCATGCATTATGGCCAGATAAAAAGAAATAGAAACTGAGCCAATTTAAGCAATTCAGAATATTGCTCACTGGGTTCACATTGCTTTAAAAACTTAACCCATTTATTACTAGCTAACAAGGATACAAAATAATTTTCATTATTATTCAACACGCTGCTCCCAGGCGGAAGTAGATGTGTAAGCGTAGGTCAAGCTTGTTACCGTGACAACGTCAGACTCTTTATCAGTATGACCAACCAAAAAATTCCATTCAGTTTCAAAGACATATGAGAATAATTTTAAATAATTTGTTCTGGTTTTAAAAATTCAGGACATTTAGGGATTTTTAAAAATTTAGTCTGAACATCCGGACACATGCTCAAATTGAGGACAATCCCGCTTTTTCAGGACGTATGGCAACCCTAGCTAGGGGTATCTTACACACACAGTATTTATCTCCAGCTAGTTAATTATATGTTGTTTTTTTTGCTAGGGGCTTTACGTCGCACCGACGCAGATAGGTCTTATGGCGACGATGGGATAGGAAAGGCCTAGGAGTTGGAAGGAAGCGGCCGTGGCCTTAATTAAGGTACAGCCCCAGCATTTGCCTGGTGTGAAAATGGGAAACCACGGAAAACCATCTTCAGGGCTGCCGATAGTGGGATTCGAACCTACTATCTCCCGGATGCAAGCTCACAGCCGCGCGCCTCTACGCGCACGGCCAACTCGCCCGGTGTTAATTATATGTGTACCAAGTTTGATTGTATTGCAGGTTTGTCTATAGACGCCTGCCATTTTTGATCGTTTAGCTTCGCCGATGTGCTACTCTTTAACTGTGTAAGGTAAATTCGTGTCCACGCCCCAAGGTTGTGCAGCTCTTTTCAGGTACACCTCCAATGGAGGTGAGCTGCATGTACCATTTTAATCATATACCAGCCTTCCTGTCATTCTTAGATTTCCAAATTTCTGGCAGTACCGGGAATTGAACCCGGGTCCCCGAGGACGGCAGCTAATAGTGCCAACCGATACCCTACGGAGGCGGACCTTAAACTCTGCGAAACCCGGTAAATACAGAATGTATTGCGGGCTAGGGAAATCCTTCACCAGCAATTTTTGGAGTGGTCATTTAGTGTTTTAATTTTAGGGTTACCCAAAGTCAGGCGCGCTGACTTCGGGTAATTATTTGCGCGGGGTGGGGGGGCGTGATTGGCATGAACAAGGGCGTGTGGAATGATGAACAACTATTAATGCAAACATTCCTGTATATTAACGATTTTCACAACCAAACAGAAAAACAGAACAATAATAGAACTTATTTCTGAAATACATTATCTGAATGAATCTTAATGTACGGAGTTTTCAATAACATTCGCAAATAAACAAACAAATAGAATTTGATTAATAAATATATTTTGATGGAATGTCTTATCAGAGATAACTACAAGTAAACAAAGTAGAAATTGCTTCAAAAATACATTTTCTGATAAATGTGCTAGTAGTGTATAGTATTCATTTCATGATATGAAATGTGAAAAGCTCTACCACCAGATGTACCACCTTAACACTCTCCATCACAAAGGATCCGCTTTCTAATCTCACTTCTTCATATAAAATCATCTGCTACCTTCTCCAGATCTAACGCCTTAGCGACCTTCTCCTTCTTTTGTATGTGCCGAACTCCACGTTTCAGTGAAGAGGGACTTAACAGCTAGGAGGAGTTTTCTTTGGGAGGGGTTCAGAATGACACTCTGCCCACTAAGATCATTTTGGTGGAGGTGGGGGGCGGGCAAGAATTGCCTTGCCCGCCACCCCCCCCCCTCCCAAAGTCGGCGCTACTGCACAAAGTTGACTGGAAGTAAAGACCTATTCAATGACTGATGATTAGGGCCCGGATGTTGATGCCGTAAAAAGTTTTAAAATGCACTTACAATTTACAAAAAATGACTTTAATAAATGACCTAAAAATTCGAAAATTGCACTATAAAATGATCTTATAATAATAAACTCACCAATTTTTCAAAAATGACATCTTAAGCTCAAACTGAAAAATCAATCAAAATAGATTTCTAGCACTTAACAAAAGGTTTGTGTTCAATTTAGTCTGAGTTGCACTGCACTACGAATGTAATTCTGATGTTGTCAATGTAAATGATCTGCGGTTATCAGCCAACAAGTTTTTAGATCTCGAAACGCTGCGTTCAACATCAACTGATGTGATCGGAGCGTACTTGAAGTGAGGAAGGTCGTTTGCTGCTAAATCCTCCTCAATCCCATCCATGCAGTACTTTTCACCAGGAAGAATGTCTGAGATTTTGCATAATGTTTTGTATCCGGTGTTTCTGTCTAGCACTTTTTTTCATTTTGGATGCAATGTTGTTGTTTGAGTCATCAGTCCATAGACTGGTTTGATGCAGCCCTCCATGCTACCCTATCCTGTGCTAACCTTTTCATTTCTACGTAACTATTGCATCCTACATCTGCTCTAATCTGCTTGTCATATTCATATCTTGGTCTACCCCTACCGTTCTTACCCCCTACACTTCCTTCAAAAACCAACTGAACAAGTCCTGGGTGTCTTAAGATGTGTCCTATCATTCTATCTCTTCTTCTCGTCAAATTTAGCCAAATCGATCTCCTCTCACCAATTCGATTCAGTATCTCTTCATTCGTGATTCGATCTATCCATCTCACCTTCAGCATTCTTCTGTAACACCACATTTCAAAAGCTTCTATTCTCTTTCTTTCTGAGCTACTTATCGTCCATGTTTCACTTCCATACAATGCCGCGCTCCACACAAAAGTCTTCAAAAACATCTTTCTAATTCCTATATCAATCTTTGAAGTGAGCAAATTTCTTTTCTTAAGAAAGCTCTTCCTTGCTTGTGCTAGTCTGCATTTTATGTCCTCCTTACATCTGCCATCGTTAGTTATATTACTACCCAAGTAACAATATTCATCTACTTCCTTTAAGACTTCATTTCCTAATCTAATATTTCCTGCATCACCTGCCTTCGTTCGACTGCACTCCATTACTTTTGTTTTGGACTTATTTATTTTCATCTTGTACTCCTTACCCAAGACTTCATCCATACCATTCAGCAACTTCTCGAGATCTCTTGCAGTCTCAGATAAAATAACAATATCATCGGCAAATCTCAAGGTTTTGATTTCCTCTCCTTGGACTGTGATTCCCTTTCCAAATTTCTCTTTGATTTCCTTTACTGCCTGTTCTATGTAAACATTGAAAAGGAGAGGGGACAAACTGCAGCCTTGCAATACCCGCAACAATTTCGCCACGATTGTTGTTAAGACTAGTTTCCACCCGGTTGATAAAGGAAATGGAATCAACCATTTCTTCGCTCGTTTTCTCTAACGATGTGATTGTTGCTGTCAATAAGGCGAAATTTGATTTTATGAATGCCAAACTACCTTCAGTGTTTGGTTCAGACAGCATGTCCTGGGCAATTTCTATTGCTGCAGCTTCTTCACTGTTAAAACTCTGCACTATTACCTTCACTAACTTGAAGTTTTCGCAATAATACATACAGGCGTTGAACCACATGCCCGAGCGTGTTATGATAGGTTATGGGGATAATGGAATCTCTGGAGCTTCAGCTCTGAAACGTGCGACTCGCCAGGGTGCTTTTAAGAAAACATTCCTAACGTTCGCTATAAGCCTGTCTACACTGGGGTAAAGAGCCCTTACTTCTTCACAAACTCTGTGCAGTCCATGGGCAAGGCACGTAACATGGACCATTTTAGAATAGAATGCCTTCAATGAATTAGCTGCTCGTACCATATACGGTGCAGCATCAGTTACAAATAAAAGTACATCGTCATATTTGATGCCCTCAGGTCACAGGAGAAACATAGCACTATCAAACAGTTTTGATATGGTAGAATAATTGGTCTTTTCTAACACTTCGGTAGTCAAAATATTTCACCTGGTTCATGCACTTCTAAAGTTCCGATCATAACGTTGGCTATATAACGCCCCATACCAACTGAAGTTTCGTCGATAGACACCCATATCTTCTTCCCGCGAGTTTCAGATCTTATTTTGTTTAATGTGTCTTCGTAACACCGCGGGAAATAATTCTTACGTAAAGTTGATTAATCTGGTATTTCTTGATTCGTACGTTTTTTCCCCCAAAAATCTACGTAATTTCGGGCTGTTGAGTTTATACTTTTTTTTGCTAGTTGCTTTACGTCGCACCGACACAGATAGGTCTTATGGGGACGATGGGACAGGGAAGGGCTAGGAGTTGGAAGGAAGCGGCCGTGGCCTTAATTAAGGTACAGCCCCGGCATTTGCCTGGTGTGAAAATGGGAAACCACGGAAAACCATTTTCAGGGCTGCCGACAGTGGGGTTCGAACCTACTATCTCCCGAATACTGAATACTGGCCGCACTTAAGCGACTGCAACTATCGAGCTCGGTTTGAGTTTATACAGCGGAATGTTTGCAGATACAAATACATCACACAATTCTTTAATGAACTGTCAGGACTGTCGGAAGTCAAGGCAGTAAGCGCTGAGTTGCAGGTTTATTTGAAACACGCTGAAGAGCACGAATGGGTTTATCGCGACCGATATGTTGCGTTACAGTTAAATCTTCTTTCAGCAGCTACTTTAGTCCCACACAGTTTGCAAAACAATACGCTTCCATCGGTAGAAAACAAATTGTCACCAAATTCAGATACCTGTTTTAAATGCACTGACATACTCGGTTTTATTTTAGGCATTTTGAAAGCGGCAATCTCTCGCCGTGAACTATGCGGAACTGAGACAAGAATATCCACCCCTTCCCATTTCCGCCCCACCACAGCTGACCGCGGTCAACAGAGCAGGTAACATTCCATTCCGCTAATAACTGGTTTGCGACGAGAACAGCGTCTGTATACCTACCCCCATAATCTTCTGCATCCAAGATATATATTTTTACTGCTAATAGCAATACTGAAATATTTTATTTCAATTTTTTAAATTATCTTGTATGAGCTACTAGCTTGTTCTTGACTCTGAGAGACGTTAACTCCCTCATATAAAGCTGTGACATGACTAAATTTAAAAAAAGACCTTAAAATGCCGATTTCTCTAAAATATGACCAAAAAATCTACCAAACTTAAAAACATGCTCTTAAAATGGAAAAATAGCAAAAAATGCAAAAAGATGCAAAATAAAAATTACATATTTTAAGACGGGGTGGCCCGCCGGAGTTTCTATGTACTTCAGCGTTGTTTTAGACAGCTCAGTAAAAAGATGACATGTCAGACAGTAGAGGATTGTTTCTCTAAATCCAAGCTGTTCGTGTTCGGTCTCGACTCTGTCTAGTTGTCTTTGGAGGTGCACAAGTACGTCAGCCTCGTGTTGCTCAATTAACTGGCATGTAAAAGACAAAATTTCTAGCAACTCGAAGCACCCCTCGCACCCCCCCCCCCAGAGTTAGACGTAAAACCAATAACATTATTGTTGGTTCCCTTAAGGACACATGTCTGTGAAGACCACAGTAGAGTAGTGGAAGATCACTATTTTTGCCATCATAACTTTGACAGAATTACTTATTCCAGGAGGACAAAAATTATCATGTGCAATGAATTAACATTGTAGATCGTTATTAGCTTATTAGTTACTGGTTACTTCAGGATTCGTTTTGTATGACAGTTTAATCCTTGCAATGTTTTTTAAGGTTCCGAATTCTCTCCAAGCTGTCGGAAAAGTAGACTCCGAAACTACTCATGAGACACGAATTATATGTTTACAGCTACTACCCGCAGCATGTAGCTACAAAGTAGACTACAATCATGAAATTTGTTCAAATAGTTTTTGTAGGAAAATTTCAAATATTGCTCTTCAAATGTTCTCAAATTTTGTCGAATAGTTTATGGCCAGTTTTTCATAAATAAAGAGCTACATTCATGATTGTAGTGCACGATTAAATCTAAAATTCTTTCTTCCTTTCTTAATCCGTTTACCCTCCAGGGTTGGTTTTTCCCTCGGACTCAGCGAGGGATCCTACCTCTACCACCTCAAGGGCAGTGTCCTGGAGCGTGAGACTTTTGGGTCGGGGGATACAACTGGGGAGGAGGAACCATTACCTCTCCCAGGTGGTCTCACCTGCTATGCTGAACAGGGGTCTTGTGGGTCATGGGAAGATTGGAAGGGATACACAAGGAAGAAGGAAGGAAGCGGCCGTGGCCTTAAGTTAGGTACCATCCCAGCATTTGCCTGGAGGAGAAGTCGGAAACCGCGGAAAAACACTTTGAGGATAGCTGAGGTGGGAATCGAACCTTAGTTGACCTCCCGAGGCTGAGTGGACCCCGTTCCAGCCCTCGTACCACTTTTCAAATTTCGTGGCTGAGTCGAGAATCGAACCCGGGCCTCCGGGGATGGCAGCTAATCACACTAACCACTATACCACAGAGGCGGACCACCCATTTTCACACCAGATAAATACCGGGGCTGTTCTCTAATTACGGCCTCGGCCGCTAGATTTCCCTCTTCAAATCCCACTGAAATTGTCACGTTGTCAAATTGTCGAGAATCGAACCCGGGCCTCCGGGGGTGGCAGCTAATCACGCTAATCACTACACCAATCACTACACAACAGAGGCGGACTTGACAAAAGCTATTTTACCAAATATCGTGATTGCAGTCTTCATCATGCCTACGTGCTGTGGATAGTAGCTGTAACCATGTCATGCATGTCACATGAGTAGTTTCGGAGTTTACCGTTCCGACAGCTTAGAATTAATTTGCAGCCTTAAGAAAACACCGCAAGGAGTGAAGTATTAAAAAGTTAGCCATGAAGTAAAACCAGTAACTAATAAGCTGATGACACTCTACAATGTTCATCCATTGCACGTGATAATATTTGTCCACCTGGAATAAACATTTCTCTTCACATTATGACGGCAAAGATGGCTTTGCCACTACTTTACTGGGGTCTTCACAGACATGTGCCCTTAACGATTAACGATTCCTCTGCTCCTCATACGCACATTGTTCTACGTATACCTGTCGACTGTAGCGTGATGAATACTGACCGATGTATACGTCAACTACTTATTTATGGGATGAAGTCGGAGGCAAAGGATGTGTCCAACACGTGTCCGCACCCTCAATTCTCTATCCCCTGCTAGAAATGCTCGAGGCCGACCCATCACAATGCTTTCACTTGCACTGCGTGGAATCAATACGGCGGATCTGGCTACACAAAGGAATGCGCTACTAAGTAATCAAGGGACTCTTGAACTCAGCCGATTCGCTCGATTATAACCATAACAACGGAAACTACTCAGGGACTCGTCAGCGCTTTGTCTCAATCATCTGAAGCTCTATGTAGAAATCTATTTAATTTGTCAATTTTGGACTTTGCAAGAGAAGAATTGCTAAGGAATGTCAGTAGAAGATTTCCTATATACCGAATGAGTGGTATACATGCTACGGGTCGTGTAATTGCAAAGCCTATATTCGGGAAATTTGAAGTTCGAACCCCAACATCAGCAGATCTGAAGATCTTTTATCGTATCTTAGAAGAAAAACTTCACGGTCTCTTGAAATTAAAATAAGTTTGATCATGTTATTGTTCTACGTACCTTACGTACAGGTTGCCAGCGTTTTCGAATACATTGCAGTATTCTTTGTCAAGGGGGTACTGATTACCTCAGATCGGTTACGGATACTTCAGCTGCCTCGACAAAGAATACATCACCAAGCTAGTAGCTGCGCGATTTGAGTCACATAGCTTCAACCTTGCATTCGATAGATAGTCCGTTCCAACCCCACTTTCGGCAGCCCTGAAGATAGTTTTCCGTGGTTTCCTATTTTCACACCAGGCAAATGCTAGGACTGTACCTTAATTAAGACCATGATCGCTTCCTTCCCATTCCTAGCCCATTCCTAGCCCATCGCCGTTGTAAGACCTATCTGTGTCGGAGCAACGTAAATAAATAAAAAAGACAAAAAATACTGCATTGTATCCGAAACGTCAGAAACCAGTACTTACAGGACATAAAACAAAAACACGGTTCAATCCGAAAAAGAACCTAGTAGTTATCTTTCATCGTAGATGACTCCCCGGAGGCCACACGCCATTACATTTATAGTGGTTCCCCATTTTCTCTTTCTTTCTTTCTTTCTTTCTTTCTTTCTTTCTTTCTTTCTTAATCTGCTTACCCTCAAGAGTTGGCTTTTCCCGCGGACTCAGCGAGGGATCCCACCTCTTCCGCCTCAAGGGCAGTGTCCTGGAGCGTGAGACATTGGGTTGGGGGATGAAACTGGGGAGGATGACCAGTACCTCGCCCAGGCTGCCTCACCTGCTATGCTGAACAATGGCCTTGCGGGGGGATGGGAAGGAAGGAGGGGATAGACAAGGAAGAGGGAAGGAAGCGGCCGTGGCCTTAAGTTAGGTACCATCCCGGCATTTGCCTGGAGGAGAAGTGGAAATCAACGGAAAACCACTTCCAGGATGGGTGAGGTGGGAATCGAACCCACCTCTACTCAGTTGACCTCCCGAGGCTGAGTGGACCCCGTTCCAGCCCTCGTACCACTTTTCAAATTTCGTGGCAAAGCCGGGAATCGAACCCGGGCCTTCGGGGGTGGCAGCTAATCACACTAACCACTACACCACAGAGGCGGACCACCCATTTTCACACCAGATAAATTCCGGGGCTGTTCTCTAATTACGGCCTCGGCTGCTAGATTTCCCTCTTCAAATGCCACTGAAATTGTATATGTGTTAGTGTGATGTTAAACACGAAAAGAATGTGAAAACTTCCTCTTTCCTCTACATGTACATTTGCCGACTATAGTCAAATTTCTATAACTCGAACGTCTATAACTCTAATTTTCGATATATCGAAGGAAGTTTCGTTTCCCGACGTAATGTTATATATTTTGCGTGTTCATATTTTCTAAAACTCGAAGTTCTATTACTCGAAGTTTCCGATATCTCGACGAATATTTCAAGCCCAGATGTAAAATATGTTTTGTAACTCGAAGTAATGCGTACTCTTTATCCCCACATAAAACTAGTTCCTGCAGTAGGAACCTGAACTTCAGTCGTCTCCTTGAACGCATTCTCTAAATTTTAGTTGAAGTGTATTGTTTGACAAACTACGTGCTATAGCAAATTAACGGCACTGTACGTTGCAACCTCGAGTAGCCACGTACCATGACAGCTTAAATCCTACTTTAGGGTACTTCGCTACCCTCAACAAGCTGTTTACAGTACTGGGAGATGTGTAGGTTGGAAGTTGCTGGCGTACTGTCCGGCTCCATGGCTAAATGGTTAGCGTGCTGGCCTTTGGTAACAGGGTTCCCGGGTTCGATTCCCGGCAGGGTCGGGAATTTTAACCATCATTGGTTAATTTCGCTGGCACGGGGACTGGGTGCATGTGTCGTCTTCATCATCGTTGCACCCTCATCACGACGCGCAGGTCGCCTACGGGAGTCAAATCAAAAGACCTGCACTGGCGAGCCGAACATGTCCTCGAACACCCCCGGCACTAAAAGCCATTTCATTTTCCTGACGTACTGGGTCACTCGGACACTGACCATATTTCGTAGCTTTGTTCAAGGGCAGTCATCAGTTGGTGAGGACGTGTTTGGTGCTTTCAATCTGCTGGATAAATTCGTAGAAAGCAGAAATACGCCAAAGGAAAATGATGCACTTCATTTAAAATATATGACATTGAAAGTATCCGAAAATTCCGCCTCTGTGGTGTAGTGGTTAGTGTTATTAGCTGCCATCCCCGGCGGCCCGGGTTCGATTCCATGCTCTGCACGACATTTGAAAGGTGGTACGAGGTCTGGAACGTGGTCCACTCAGCCTCGGGAGGTCAACTTAGTAGAGAGGGTTTCGCTTTTCACCTCAGTCATCCTCGAAGTGGTTTTTCAGTGGTTTCCCACTTCTCCTCCAGGCAAATGCCGGGATGGTACCTAACCTAAGGCTACGGTCGCTTCCTTCCCTCTTCCTTGTATATCCCTTCCAAACTTCCCATCCCCCCGTAAGGCCCCTGTTCAACATAGCAGGTGAGTTCACCTGGGCGAGGTACAGGTCCTCCTCCCAGTTGTATCACCCCGACAGAAAGTCTCACGCTCCAGGCCACTGCCCTTGAGGCGGAAGTGGTGGGATCCCTCGCTGAATCCGAGGGAAACCAACCCTGGAGGGTAAATGAATTAAGAAAGAAAGAAAGAAAGAAAGAAAGAAAGAAAGAAAGAAAGTATCCTAAAACGAAGGCATAATGTGGTAGCGTGCCTGCCTCTTACCCGGAGGCCCCGGGTTCGATTCCCGGCCAGGTCTGGGTTTTTACCTGGACCTGAGGGCTGGTTCGAGGTCCACTCAGCATACGTGGTTAGAATTGAGGAGCTATTGACGGTGAGATAGCGGCCCCGGTCTCGAAAGACACGAATAACGGCCGAGAGGATTCGTCGTGCTGCCCACACGGCACCTCGTAATCAGCAGGCCTTCGGGCTGAGCAGCAGTCGCTTGGTAGGCCAAAGCCCTTCAAGGGCTGTAGTGCCATGGGGTTTGGTTTGACATTTACTACGATATATACAAATACACATTCTAGATGTAGAAAAAAAGATAATAGAACCGGCGAAAAAAATTAGAAATTTATTAACGGTACACTATATTTCTTTCTCTACGTGGAGCCAATGTGGTTTGCACGTTTTTCTATACCTGGAATTTTCGTTAGCTCGAAGTGTTTTCAGGCTCCGCAAGCACTTGGAGATATCGTAATTCGACTGTATGCTTAGTGTCTTGCCATGCAATATCAATGCTTTCATCTTTCTGATTTTCCTTTTTATATTTGATATACTTATGCGAAATACATGAGAAGCCTGAAACAATCGATTTTCTTTCTAGTTGTTTTAAATTAATTTTCACTACAAAATAATGGCGGGTTTTTAATTATCCTGATCGAATGGACAGGCACAAAAAATCCGCTAATGACGCCTCTGGAAAGGAAACTAACAAATACCTGGTGCTAGGAATGTCCGCCTCCCCCACCCTTGTGACAGGCCGCTACAGCGCTGGTGGAACTTGGGTCTAGCAAGCGACCGCTGCTCAGCCCGAAGGCCTTTAGATTACGAAGTGGTGCGTGGTCAGCGAAATGGATACACTCGACCGTTATTCTTGCCCTTCTAGACCAGGGCCGCTATCTCACCGTCAGATAACTCCTCAACTGTCCACACGTAGACTGAGTGGACCTGGAACCAGCCCTGAAATCCAGGTAAAATCCCCCACATTTCCACGAACGAAATAATATAATAATGTTATTTGTATTTACGCCCCCCATTAACTACTTTTACGATTTTAGGAGACACTGAACTGCCGGAATTTAGTCTCAGATGAATTCTTTTACGTGCAAGGAAATACACCGAGAAGAGGCTGACGTATTTGAGTACCTTCAAATACCACCGGACTGAGCCACGGTCGAACCTGCCAAGTTGGGGTCAGAAAGCGAGCGCCTCAAATGTCTCATCCACTCAGGCTGGCACGGATCGAAACTAGGGACTCCTGATAAGAGAGAAACTCGCTAGTTCCAGACTGCGGAGCTGGCGCTAGGGTCATCGCAACTTCTAAAATTCAGTTTATGCAACAGTTTCTGAATGTTAGTTCTGTACTCGCCGAGCTGAGTAGTTCAGACAAGTCATTTCCAAACTGTGGTCCGCGGACCCCTGGGAGGCCACGACGATTATCCGAGGGTTCCGCAATAATAATGTAAGTTGTAAGTATTTAAAAAGTGAAATTTTATTGCACACATACAATTCATAGACCAACACTAAATTTAGGAACTACGTCTTCACTGTTGTAAAACTTGTATACAGTATGTATAACTATTAACTTGTTCGATAAATGGTACAAGTCAGGAGCGGAAAAAGGAGAAATACTACAAGGCTACAATACTACTTTCCACACTCAGACCATATTTTCCACATCTGGTTGAGAAAAAATAATGAAATGGCGTATGGCTTTTAGTGCCGGAAGGGTCCGAGGAGAAGTTCGGCTCGCCAAATGCGGGTCTTTTGATTTGACTCCCGTAGGCGACCTGCGTGTCGTGATGAGGATGAAATGATGATGAAGACTACAATACGTCCAGCCCCCGTGTCAACAGAATTAACAGATTATATTTAAAAATCCAGACCCTGCCGGGAATCGAACCCGGGACCCATGTGACCAAAGGCCAACACGCTAACCATTTAGCCATGGAGCTGGACTCTGGTTGAGAAAATTTTGTGGATCACAAATCCCTTCATTGAAACTGAACATGAACTGCCCTCCCTTGAGGAGAGAAATTAAAAAAATAAATTGAAGCATTATATAATAATAATAATAATAATAATAATAATAATAATAATAATAATAATAATAATAATAATAATAATAATAATAATAATAATAATAATAATTGTACCGGGCGGTACACCTCCACGCCGCTAATTCAAACTTTGCGCCAGTTGAAAATCCTCTGCTGGAGGAAGTCCGAACTTTATCTAATGTATTAATTTTCAAGTTACCCAGTAGATGTCACTACTTGGAAATTTTGAAGTTTCTGAACTAGGTCGTTTTCGACGTATTTTTGTTTTGCTTGTAGTAAGAAGTGTGAACTTTCTCTTCTAGAGGACACTACTGAAGAACTACAATAGTGCACCCTAGTGCAAGGTGAAAGAACTGTTTTTTGGAGAAATTTTTATTTCAAAAGTTTGTTTCTTGTTAAATTTCTTTCTGGTATTGTTTAAGTTGGCTGTATCCCCCTTTCTTTCCCCTTGTTTTGAATTTAGCCAATCCCGAATTTCTTTAATTAATTTATGACCAATAAGGTGTTTCTTCTTCAAATTGGATATGCTGCTTAACCCTAACCAATAAATGATTGTGGGCAGGTGTTTTCTTTCCTGAAACGCCTCGAACTTTCCGCGAGAGTATATAAACTGCTGATTTTAGGGTCTCTGCGCCACTTCTGTACCATCTTTCAGTGTGTAAAGTACATAGCAGGGGGCGGGAAGCGCCTCTTTCTTCGGACAGCAGTTCAACAACCAGGTAATGGCCGTATAATAACTTCTTTTCTTGCTAGCTCAGCAGTTTAACTCTCGGGGCGGGTCCGAAGCTTTTCCACCATGTAACTTTTCCCTAAAATGTAAAGACTCTTAGTATCTATTCTCTTTTATGCTACATATTGGGATAGAGAGTGCTTAACCTTCTCGAGCTCCCACTCATATTGTTTTGAGGTGAACTTACCTTTTCACAACCAATTCTTCTTTAACGTAATGTAAATTGTTTCCTTCTAAAGTCACCTCGTTAGTATGGGATTAGCCCTTGCATTTGTGGCCTAGAGCCAGATTAGGTTTTAAAACAAAATGTATTAGGAGTGCAGTTCGCCTCCTCTCAGATTGGTATTTTAGAGGCCATGTAATTATCCTTTTCTCGCTTAATAGGCCTCAGTAGGTTGGGTATTTTACCCCTGTGTTTACGTCCTTAGAGGACAGCTTGAAGGTCGAGTTAGGTGTGGCCTTTTGATAGGCTTAAAACTTTGAGAGCGGATCGCTCTTTTGAAATTTGTTTCTGCGTGCCTCTAGGAGGTCTTACTGTGTAATTTGGAACAAGTGCTCCTGGGCATGATTGGGGTTTTCTGCCCCTTTGTTAAACCTTATGTACATGTAAGCTTGGGCTAACTACTCAAGAATTGTGAGTTCGGGGCTCGAAGCCCAAAGCCTGTAAATACTGTTGTTGCTCTTTTGTTGCCTTGCTACTCTGTACCTTCCATGCTTGTTATTTCTTGATTTTGAAAAGAGAATATAACCTTGTTAAATTTTACATTAACTTTAATTTCGTAGTTTGAGACCCGTTCACCCCCGCACCTTCTTTCACCTCTACCTACCACAAAAATACGGTAACAATAATAATAATAATAATAATAATAATAATAATAATAATAATAATAATAATAATAATGCTATTTGCTTTACGTCCCACTAACTACTTTTACGGTTTTCGGAGATGCCGAGGTGCCGGAATTTCGTCTCGTAGGAGTTCTTTTACGTGCCAGTAAATCTACCGACATGAGGTTGACGTATTTGAGCACCTTCAAATACCACCGGACTGAGCCAGGATCGAACCTGCCAAGTTGGGGTCAGAAGGCCAGCGCCACAACCGTCTGAGCCACTCAGCTCGGCATTTATTATATGGTGGAGAATCAGATGTAATGGCATGTTTAGTTCCAGGAAGTTCCATGAATGTATCAAACTTCAATGTTTCTGATCGACTTTTTCGTCAGTGATATCCCCTATTACCCTACAATTTCCCAATTTCCAGAGAGGAAATTCTGCATTTAATGCCCTTCATGACAACATACGTATGTGAGTCTATCTTTTCTGCTCTCATAAAAATGAAGACGAAGTACAGAAAGAGAACTAATGTACTGTAGAAACTGATCTTCGGTTTGAGTGACTAAAGCGCTTGGTCTTTGGTAAACAGCACCATCCAACAACCACAACAAGTGAACTTTTTCAAGTAAGTTTCCAGATGCCCGCCTCTGTGGTGTAGTGGTTAGTGTGATTAGCTGCCACCCCCGGAGGCCCGGGTTCGATTCCCGGCTCTGCCAGGAAATTTGAAAAGTGGTACGAGGGCTGGAACGGGGTCACTCAGCCTCGGGAGGTCAACTGAGTAGAGGTGAGTTCGATTCCCACCTCAGCCATCCTCGAAGTGGTTTTCCGTGGTTTCCCACTTCTCCAGGCAAATGCCGGGATGGTACCTAACTTAAGGCCACGGCCGCTTCCTTCCCTCTTCCATGTCTATCCCTTCCAATCTTCCCACCCTCCGCAAAGCCCTAGTTCAGTATAGCAGGTGAGGCCGCCTGGGCGAGGTACTGGTCATCCTCCCCAGTTGTATCCCCCGACCCAGAGTCTGAAGCTCCAGGACATTGCCTTTGATGCGGTAGAGGTGGGATCCCTCGCTGAGTCCGAGGAAAAAACTGACCCTGGTGGGTAAACAGATAAAGCATAAGATGATGATGAAGAAGAAGAAGAATCAAAGAAGCATAGAACTAACAATCCGATATGATTTTTCAGTTTTCGTTCAATTGTAATTGATTCCTAGGGAGTATAATTGGGACATGTTATCAGCATCATTGTCCAGCTACTACGTTTAATGGTCAGTGTGGTGGCGTACGTGTCAGTGGGCCCCGGATTCGATGCTACTGAGCAGTGGATTTTAACTGTACGGTTATTTCCTGTGGCTTGTGTTCGTCTTAATACGGTGCATGCAGACTGGTCCACCAGCAACTTAAATTTTTTTTAAATTTTGAGTATGTAATGTTTCTGTGTAATTGGGGACGATTTATTCTTAGTAGGGCAAACAAATTATCAGCTCAGAAACTATGGAATAGTGTATTGTCGGAACGGTCAGCACGTAATTTCCAAGTGGTGCTAAAGTGATCCTACTCGTGAAAAGTACACAAGTAGTTTTATACAATTCGCAGTTTAAGGAAAACCTAAATTTATAGGTTCCTGTTCCAATACAGGCTTTGTACAACGATAAGTTTGAGTTTTTGGGTTTAAGCTCGACAGTACAGATGGAATTGATAGCGCCAATGGTAAATTAGTGATAGAAACTGTAATGAATGCATGGAACGATCACATCTTCAAATAACACTTATGTTAAAATAGGAGTCGCCGAGCTCGATAACTGCAGCCGCTTAAGTGCGGCCAGTATCCATTATTCGGGAGATAGTGGGCAGCCCTGAAGATGGTTTTCCATGGTTTCCCATTTTCAGAGCAAGCAAATGCTGGGGCTGTACCTTAATTAAGGTCACGGACGCTTCCTTCCCACTCCTAGCCCTTTCCTCTCCCATCGTCGCCGCAAGACACATCTGTGTCAGTGCGACGTAAAACAACTAGCAAAAAAATAGGAAGCGTACATTAAGGCTTCCAAGCCGCCTCTGTGGAGTAGTGGTTAGCGTGATTAGCTGCCACCCCCGGAGGTCCGGGTTCGATTCCCGGCTCTGCCACGAAATTTGAAAAGTGGTATGAGGGCTGGAACGGGGTCCACTCAGCCGAGTTCGATTCCCACCTCAGCCATCCTCGAAGTGGTTTTCCGTGGTTTCCCACTTCACCTCCAGGCGAATGCCGGGATGGTACCTAACTTAAGGCCACGGCCGCTTCCTTTCCTCATCCTTGCCTATCCCTTCCAATCTTCCCATCCCCCTACAAGGCCCCTGTTCACCATAGCAGGTGAGGCCGCCTGGGCGAGGTACTGGTCATACTCCCCAGTTGTATCCCCCGACCAAGAGTCTGAAGCTCCAGGACACTGCCCTTGAGGCGGTAGAGGTGGGATCCCTCGCTAAGTCCGAGGGAAAAACCGAACCTGGAGGGTAAACAGATGATGATGATGATGATGACATTAAGGCTTCCAGCAGGTGACAGGTTTCGTCCTAACTAAGGCGGCAAAAGTGATAGAAACTGTAATGAATGCATGGAACGATCACATCTTCCAAACCGGGTCGTACAGGGGCAGGTTCAAATCCCACGCAGAACATTGTTTTTATTATCTTCAATTGCGGACATGATGTGGGCATAGAACTGCCTCCTGAACAGATCAGTTGGGTTATATGTTAGGTAGAGTGATGCTTTTGTGAAAACATGATTCATCCGAGAAGAGGACTGCTGCTCATTTTGTGTCATGTCCACAGATAAAAATATTCCCCAAGCATCGAAGTCAGACCGTGAAACTTCTGGTGCAATTCTACATGGTGTGGATGAAATGTTCTGTTTGGTAATACAGTACTCGCGTAGCAGATTGCCGGGTGAATTTGGATGACAGAATTGTGCAAGTACCTGTTCATCAATGTGAGAGATATTCCGTACAACATCTAAAAGAACCTCTCCATTATGACTAGATGTTCTATCTCTAAGGGGCTGCCTGGCCGGGGCGGTAAAGGCGTGCTCGGTTCGCCCGAAAGGACGTGGGTTCGAATCCCCGTCAGGAAGTCGTAAAAGTTAAGGAACGAGATTTCCACTTCCGAAGGTGCATATGGCCCTGAGGTTCACTCAGCCTACACCAAAAATGAGTACCAGGTTAATTTCTGGGGGCAAAGGCGGCCGGGCGTAGAGCTAACCACTCTACCCCGTCACGTGCCGCGGTTAACAATGGTGGAAGCCTTTACCTTCCACTCCTCCAAGGGCCTTCATGGCCTGTACGGAAGTGACCTTGCTTTTTGTTCTATCTCTAACCGGAGCCTTCCCTACAAGTGCTCAAGTTGAAGACAAATGAGGTGCCTAATATCAAACATGGACATGCGCCACCTATATCAAAATTGAGTTAAGAATAGATCATTATAGTATTTTTAATGCTCTCTCTGAATTACCGTCTTTCATAAACGAATATTTGTACTTTATTTTTAACAAAGAAATATGCAGTTTCTTTCATAATCGGACACCTCCAAACGAAGTTTCTATCAAAAATGGACATGACCGTTTCAGCCAATCAGATTGCTACAAGTGACACAAACTGCCATGACGACCATTTGTTTACATTCTCTTGTCGATGCGTGTTTGGAAGTTTAGAGCTCATGCTTTTTCAGTGTTTTACTTATAACATAAGTATTTGGGAAAATATTTTCGTTTAATATGGAAGACAATGTTTCGGAGTGTCCACCTGAAATTGCGTATGTATAAATGAAGGTAGAGAAGTGGAACTGCAAGTAAAGGAAGCTTATTTCAGGCACATTTTTAATACCAGGTTCAATTAAGTGTTTTCTTCTCCAGGCACAGATGAGTGCACTACATGCTTGGAACTAGAGCAATGTATTAAGTTTGAAAAGAATGAAGAGCAACGATCAACCTTAATTTTTAGAGAGCTATCCACAAAAAATAAGCAGAGAATTTGTATCGACACCTGAAGAAAAAAGATGAGGACGGTCTTTTAATGGCCTATGATTGCCAAAAAAACTTGCTTTGCCAAAATTAAGTGATTAGTGGGCTTATTATTCCGGACAACTCTACTGTTACAAACTGTCTGTTGCAAGAGGCACGTCTCAAAGCAAACTGCGCCCTGAAAATGTGTCTGTTTATACGTGGGTGGACAATGAGGCAAAGAAATGAGAACTGGTATTTCCAGTTATTGGACACTCATATTTGCCGTCCGATAGGATTTTTGGACTCACTGAGAAAGACCTGAAGAAGATGACGACCACAATAAGTCCAGATGAATATCATGAGGTTTTCAAAAGGTACGGCACAGTGAAAGTGATTGGACAAGCCTGGGAACCACTGAATTGGAAAGAACAAGCACAGATTTATCTGAAATATGCTAGTGAACTTCATTTCAAGATTTCACAGTGTAAACAAATTGTACTCAGATGCACGAAACGAGGCAATTTTATAGTTATAAGTGAGGTAGGCTACTATTTGAAAACAGGTATTGAGCGCAATATCACAAAGGCAGGACAGGCAACTCTAAAGTTAATGAATCCTCTACCTATTGACATTGTGTGAATGTAAACCACAGAAACTTCAAGATTTTGGAAAATTTACAAGGTAAGCGCTTCGGAAAACAATAGAAATTAAATTCCATCTCTTAAAAGGGCATGTCAAAGTCATTAATAAGAACAGTTTTAGTGAAAATGAACAAGCTGTTAATGATTATGAATGGGATTGTTTTGAAAACCCGTGTGATGAACTAGAGGTCTTTTGCCCAGAAATGCAGTGAAGCAAGAACTGAAATGAATGTTAAAATTGTTAACAAAGTATAAAAGTAAACTTATTTCTTTCATTTCATTACATTTCTTTTAAAATAGAAGTTTACTATCGTGTCATCTCGCAACTTTGTTTCAAAATACTGGGTTTGTTTCAAAAGTGGACAATTACATGGATGTTTGTATCAAAATCGGACAAAAGCCAATCTTAGTTTCAAAAATGGGCATCGTCATATTTGAACATGTTTTACATTGCCTTAGAATGAAATTCTTAAGTGTCGGCCATGGTTTTCTTGTTCATGGTGCTGGCAATATGGCACACAAAACTGTTCACACTCGTATCGGGAGGTTAACATAGAGAAACAAAAATGTGGCTCTACTGAAAAATTAACAAAATGGCTTATGTCCATGTTTGATACTAGGCACCTTAAATGTTGTTCAGGCGATGAAGTAGCTATCGGTTTTCTTCTCTCAAGAAGTCGCATGTGATATAGGCGTTGCGAATGAAATGGCTTCTGGGGTCGGTACAGCTTAACACCTTCAAAACTTAATGATTTAAAACACTTTTTATCTCCGATTCTAATTCTACCATAGATTTATATAAACAACGGAAATTTTTACATAAAATAGGTTATGTAGAGAATAAAACTGTAATTTTGTAAAAATGCCATCAGCACAATTAAATATACAATTAAATGAATCAAAATGGTGACTGTTAAGTTGTCGGGTTTCACCGTTTCCTTGATAGTTGAAATATGTATTGGCCTATGTTGTTCTGTTTGTTGGAGTATGCTTCTGAGGGATCTCCTATAATACTGACCTCTTTCAGAACTCTCTTAATAAACTTAGTAATTTTAGTCGTGTAATAAATTAACATGACATAAATTTGTCTATTTCTTTCGCGGAAGTATGTTTTTATGAACAACCATCCAACAAAGGCTTGTGATTTTAGATCAACTATGTAGAACCTACCACTAAGAAAATGACAGAAAAATCATTGTAATACACTATATAATTTAGGAGTCACAAGGAAATCCGATTTTAAAAATACAGTTTTGAGAACACGAGCCGCAAAAACCGCTGTAGAGACACAGCAGCCTTCCAGTGGCTGCTAAAATGCTCTTGGGGCATAAAATGTTCCCTCTACAGTCAGCTTCGTTTTCCAGTCTTAGTCTTCTTTTGCTTTGTCTGAACTCTTTTGTGGCTTCTCCCACCTTTTTTCAGCAGACTGTACGAATCAGATCCTCTTGTAGCACTGCACGTTCACAAAACACACCATGATTCATGCTCATTTTTTAGCACAGCTAATCTAACTTACTATATGTCCCATCATTAAATATCGTAACTCCATCACTGGTGACACATCTTCACAATTGTCTTTTCACAAAATCCAGTTTTGGGGAACGCTTTAGGACAAGCTGCAGGGAAACCTTTCTGGACAAGAGTAAAGAATCTTAGAAAGGGAGGAAAAAAAGGAAGTGAATAGTATTTTGGGTCAATCAGGTGATCGCAGGGAATCAATGGACATGTGGAAGGATATTTTGAATATCTCCTCAAGGTAACAGGAAATCGTTTGGGTGATGTCGCGGACAACCGTGCTCATTGGGGAGGATGACAATGGTGTTAGTGAAATTACGACTGAGGAAGTGAAAACGGTGGTAAATAAACTCCACTGTCACAAAACAGCACGGATAGATAAAAGTAGACCTGAAATGGTGAAATTAGGCGGGAAGGTAGAGGTGAAAAAATTTCATAGAGTAATCAGATTAGCATGGAATGTAATAAGGTACTTTTGATTGGACAAAAGCAGTAGTTGCACCTGTCTGTAAGTAAACGAACAGGAAGGATTGCAACAACTATCGAGGTATTTTATTAATCAGTATACCAGCATACACACATAAATACATACATTGACTTGGCACGGGGACTGGGTGTTATGTGTCGTTTTCATCATCATCTTTTCATCCTCTACATGATGCGCAGATCGCCTACGGGCGTCAATTCAAAAGACCTGCACTTGATAAGCCAAACTTGTCCACGGTCACTCCCGGCACTAAACACTAAACGCCATACGTCTTGTCATGACCGTCACCAGTGGTTGTTTCTTTTTTTTCTTGTACCTTAGGCCATATCTTATCTCAGAAAGTTTGAACATCTCCTTTATCCCTTCAACCTTCATGCCACCTCCTGTCTCTTCATGATAAACGGAAAATTCAGATGCATGACTCTCCAGCCAGTCTGAATATTCTGGGGCGTTCGTTTTGGTTTCCCAAGGTTCGCAGCACTGGCAATAAAATAAAAGAATGTTTGTGTCAAAAACCTTCACTGATTTGCTTACAGTAATTGTACATAAACCAAACAAAGATGACTTGTCCCGAGTCAGCCATGCACCAACACATTATACTGCCAATTCTTCACTGTTAGAGAAACATCTTCTTTAGTAGCCTTCGATTCCCTCTCCATATGATTTGTGGCACAGTTAATTTTATTATTTATAATGTTATGTGTACCTCTCCGCACTGGTGGTCCCATAATTATTAAGACACAAACCGCTTTAATACCCGCATGTCATTGGCCTATACCTCTCATTGCGTATATTGTTCTAGCATTAATAGCACACAAAATCTTTATTTTAAAAAATGTGCCAATACACGCACACTTCTCGCACACAATCACTATTTTACAACATATCTCTGACACATTATGTACTGTAAAACTGATAATCTCTCCACATAGCCCTACACAATGCAGGCATTTTTCTAGTTCTGGATACATTAATTCAACATCAAAAATCACGTTATCAGTCTCACTAGTCTAGGAGTTTCGTGAGACTGAACATGAGGTTAGCTTCTTTGATGATGCGCTGCAATTTTCATTCGGTTATACAGCTTCTCCTTGAGCGCATGGCGTTGAGTGTTGATTACCGTGGAAACTATATTTATTCTTCTTGTAAGCAACTTGTCTCCTTCCCATAATGATGACAAATGTAGAAAATTAAAGCCAAATGCTCGTAACCTTCTCGTAACAAAATGAACTGATGACGAGTCCTTGTTTACAAGACAAATTATTAACTAAAGTGACTGCCAGCATCACAGCCAGGATCGGCTGAAGGGGGGGGGGGGGAGGGGAAGTTTGAAGATACAAAATAATGGTAGAGCACAACGAAGGTGAATTATAAGGACACTGATACAACTGAATTGCGGATCTGTTGGTTCTACAATTATGTCTCTGAATGTTTTTTTTACCTTAATGTTTATTGTCAGTTTCTCTTTATTTTCTTACTGTAAAATTTCCATCGGGGGTCTCTTGGCTACACCCCTGTGCATTGGTGTTAAAGATACTCCACCTTCAGAACTACAATTCTATGTGGAGAGATTATCAGTTTTACAGTACATAATGTGTCAGGGATATGTTGTAAAATAGTGATTATGTGCGAGAGGCGTTGTTCAGCCATAAAGCTGAAAATTACAGGCCAGTAAGTTTGAAATGCATTGTATGTAAGCTTTGGGAAGGCATTCTTTCTGATTATATTAGACATGTTTGTGAAATTAATAACTGGTTCGATAGAAGGCAGTTCGGTTTTAGGAAAGGTTATTCCACTGAAGCTCAACTTGTAGGATTCCAGCAAGATATAGCAGATATCTTGGATTCAGGAGGACAAATGGACTGTATCGCGATTGATCTGTCTAAAGCATTTGATAGAGTGGATCATGGGAGACTACTGGCAAAAATGAGTGCAATTGGACTAGACAAAAGAGTGACTGAATGGGTTGCTATATTTCTAGAGAATAGATCTCAGAGAATTAGAGTAGGTGAAGCTTTATCTGACCCTGTAATAATTAAGAGGGGAATTCCTCAAGGCAGTATTATCGGACCTTTATGTTTTCTTATATGTATAAATGATATGAGTAAAGGAGTGGAATCAGAGGTAAGGCTTTTTGCGGATGATGTTATTCTCTATAGAGTAATAAATAAGTTACAAGATTGTGAGCAACTGCAACGTGACCTCGAAAATGATGTGAGATGGACAGCAGGCAATGGTATATTGATAAACGGGGTTAAAAGTCAGGTTGTGAGTTTCACACATAGGAAAAGTCCTCTCAGTTTTAATTACTGCGTTGATGGGGTGAAAGTTCCTTTTGGGGATCATTGTAAGTATCTAGGTGTTAGTATAAGGTAAGATCTTCATTGGGGTAATCACATAAATGGGATTGTAAATAAAGGGTACAGATCTCTGCACATGGTTATGAGGGTGTTTAGGGGTTGTAGTAAGGATGTAAAGGAGATGGCATATAAGTCTCTGGTAAGACCCCAACCAGAGTATGGTTCCAGTGTATGGGACCCTCACCAGGATTACCTGATTCAAAAACTGGAAAAAATCCAAAGAAAAGCAGCTCGATTTGTTCTGGGTGATTTCCGACAAAAGAGTAGCGTTACAAAAATGTTGCAAAGTTTGGGTTGGGAAGAACTGAGAGAAAGAAGAAGAGCTGCTCGACTAAGTGGTATGTTCCGAGCTGTCAGCGGAGAGATGGCGTGGAATGACATTAGCAGACGAATAAGTTTGAGTGGCGTTTATAAAAGTAGGAAAGATCACAATATGAAGATAAAGTTGGAATTCAAGAGGACAAACTGGGGCAAATATTCATTTATAGGAAGGGGAGTTAGGGATTGGAATAACTTACCACGGGAGATGTTCAATAAATTTCCAATTTCTTTGAAATCATTTAAGAAAAGGCTAGAAAAACAACAGATAGGGAATCTGCCACCTGGGCGACTGCCCTAAATGCAGATCAGTATTGATTGATTGATTGATTGATTGATTGATTGATTGATTGATTGATTGATTATACTCGAAAATGGCAATGAAAACGAAAATACGCTATGTGGGCGTATATCTATCGGTGTGTGTGCCACTGACCTCTTTACATAGCCTATGCATAGCTTCTTAACTAGTGCAGATATTTTAAGAAATGCTTTCACCAAAATGAATAAGGAGACTGGGGTTATAAATAAAAATTCTTTGTAAAATTTAATCTTTATAGGTGTTAAGCTGTACAGACCTACTTCTATCATATATCTACATAAATAAGTAACATATCGACGTATTCGTCACTGGAATACGTCGCGAGTGTAGATTAGTAAGAACAGTTATGTTCGCTCCCACTACACGAGTGACCGAGCGAGTTGGCCATGCGGGTAGGGTCGCACAGCTGTCATCTTGCATTCGGAAGATAGTGGGTTGGAACCCCATTGTCGGCAGCCCTGAATATGGCCTTCCGTGCTTTCCAATTTTCACACCAGGCAAATGTTTTGGCTGTACCTTAATTAAGGCCACGGTAGCTTCCTTCCCGCTCCTAGCCCTTTCCTATCCCATCGTTGCCATAAGACCTATCTGTGTCTGTACGAAGTAAAGCAAATTAAACAAGAGAAACTACACGAGTGAATGGACAAGTTTTGTGCAGTGACATTTTTTAATAGCTGTGGAGCACTGGTAGCATCTATGCTTAATAGATAGTATAACACTGTGCTATCGTCTTAAAGAAGACACTCTGCGATAGATGGGTACAATGCAGCTGTGGAGCTTCCTTCCTTCCTTCCTTCCTTCCTTTCTTTCTTTCTTTCTTTCTAAATCCGTTTACCCTCCAGGGTTGGTTTTTGCCTCGGACTCAGAGAGGCATCCCACCTCTACCGCCTCAAGGCACTGCCCTGGAGCTGGAGCGTGAGAGTTTGGGTCGGGGGATACAACTGGGAAGGAGGGCCAGTATATCGCCAAGGTGGCCTCACCTGCTTTGCTGAACAAGGGCATCGTTGGCGGATGAGAAGATTGGAAGGGATAGACAAGGAAGAAGGAAGGAAGGAAGGAAGGAAGGAAGGAAGGAAGCGGCCGTGGCCTTAGTTTAGGTACCATCCCGGCATTTGCCTGGAGGAGAAGTGCGAAACCATGGAAAACCACTTCGAGGATGGATGGGGTGAGAATCGAACCTCCCTGTACTCAGTTGACCTCCCGAGTCTGAGTGGACCAGCTCCAGCCCTCGTACCACTTTTCAAATTTCGCGGCAGAGCCGGGAATCGAACCCGGGCCTCTAGGGGTGGCAGCTAATCATGCTAACCACTACACCACACAGGCGGAGGCAGCTGCCAATACTTTAAAACTTATCTGCGTAGAGCAGAATTCAGACCATGGATCTATTTTCGGATTTCAAAGACCTTACCAATTTATCCACAACGTCGACACGCTCCTTGCTCGTAGGAAGCTCACTCACTACTTACGCATGCCCCTTTCATCTCGACATTTAATTTCCGTGTTATACCTCTGATTCGTGTTTTACAGCTTTCATACAAGTCCATCACACCAGAACTTCAGGACGAAACATCAGCTAACACATGATAACTCGCTGCACTAGTTGCGGTAAACATTTTTTGGTTTTGTTTTGCAATTTTGCTTTACGTCTCATCTACACAGAAAGGCCTTATGGAGACGAGGGGAAAGAAGCGGCCATGGCCTTAATTAAGATACAGTCCCCGCATGTGCGTGATGTAAAAACGGGAAACCATCTTCTTGGCTGCCGACAGTGGGGTTTGAACCCTCTGTCTCCCGAATGCAAACGCACAGTTGCGCGACAGTGACCGCACGCACAACGCACTCGACGTTCTTTTTTTTCTTGGCGGCTAGATCACTTGGTCTCGCATCCGGGAGATAGTGGGTTCGAATCCCACTGTCGGCAGCCCTGAAGATGGTTTTCCGTAGTTTCCCATTTTCACACCAGGCAATTGCTGGGACTGTACCTTAATTAAGTCCACGGCCGCTTCCTTCCCATTCCTAGGCCTTTTCTGTCCCATCGTCACCATAAAACCTATCTGTGTCTGTGCGACGTAAAACAAAATGCAAAAAAAAAAAAAAACAACTACGTGACCCAAACCGCGCAGCCACTCGCTCACTATAAAAGGGTTAGAAAATGTATCACTGTTGGTTTATTTGTTTAGGTTTGTGCGTGCGTGTGTGTGTATTAATTGATCACCAATGGCGTAGGAGTTCTTGTTGTACCATAGTTGACAATGACATCCTTCTAGGTAAGCTATTTTGAATTATGGGAGTGACGCGATATTGAATATATTCAGCCAAAAATCAATGTTCCTTCACCCACCTACTTTTCAAAATGTCGTAGTTCTTTTGTATTACTATAAAAATGAAGTACCTATTTAGGGCAGGATTGTGGGTCCCTAGCGGTGTCAATGAACGCTGCTATCTGTCCCACATATCATACAAAATAAGATTTTAAGATTCCACATTCTAAGTTTCAACATAAAATGCTGAAGTTCTACCTCTTTAATTATAAATCACTTTGCGCAACCTACTAACTTGATCATATTCGCGGCATTTGAGGTATAGTAGTACTCCATAAAGAATATGTTTGCGAAATAGTGCTTTCGTACTGGCGCGAAGATTGCATATACAGTAGTCGGGTTTTTTGAACAAGGTTGGCTCGTTTATGTTGCTCACTAGCGGCGATTGGGGGCACAAATGTTTGCAGAAAACAAAAAGTACAGGGAGCCTGGGCAGTATAGTGCGGGGGGAGGGGTAGACAACAGAATTGAAACAAAATAACTACGAAACGGCAAGGTTTTGATGCTCTCTGCGCGAATTTCGACAGAGAAGTCAAGGTTGACAGTTTATCAACTTAACTGTGGAAATAATAGTTTTTTGAGATTTTAATTCGATACTTTCTTCTTAATTAATCTGTTTACCCTCTAGGGTTCGTTTTCCCTCGGACTCAGCGAGGGATCTCACCTATACCGCCTCAAAGGCAGTGTCGTAGAGCGTGAGACTTTTAGTCTGGGGATACAACTGGAGTGGAGGACCAGTACCTCGTCCAGCTGACTTCACCTGTTATGCTGAACAAGGGCTTTGTGGGGGGATGTGAAAATCGGAAGGAATAGACGAGGGAGAGGAAAGGAAGCGAAAGCGGCCGTGGCCTTAATTTAGGTACCATCCCGGCATCTCCCTCCATCTCCTGGAGGGGTAGTGGGTAACAACGGAAAGCCACTTCGAGGATGGCTGTGGTGAAAATCGAAATCCCCTCTACACAGTTGACCCCCCGAGGCTGGGTGGATCCCGTTCCAGCCCTCGTACCACTTTTCAAATTTCGTGTCAGAGCCGGGAATCGAGTCCGGGCCTCTGGGGGTGACAGTTAATCATACTAACCACTACACCACAGAGGCGGAAATAATGGAAACTATGGAAACTAGCCAATGTTATCCCTGTGCCTAAGAAGCCTGACCCCTCCCTACCATCCGACTACAGACTAATTTCTACCTTACCTGCGATTTCCAAAGCACTCGAGCGTCTGGTTCATGAGCAGGTGTTGGAATACCTAAACAACCATTCTCTGCTAGACCAATTGCAATCTGGCTTCAAGAAGGGACACAGCACAGCAACTGCCCTGCTTAAAGTGACTGATGACATACGACACGCAATGGACCAAAGACTGCTGACAGTACTTACTCTCCTCGATTTCAGTAGCGCATTTGATACTATAAACATCCAGACTCTACTAAATAAGATGCAATCTTACTACTTCGATCAACGAACTATTAATTTCTTTTCATCGTACCTCAAAAATCGCGCGCAACGAATCATAAGCCTTGATCAAACCTCTCACTGGCTAACCAGGAAGGAAGGCACGCCGCAGGGTAGTGTTTTAGGCCCATTGCTCTTTATTTTGTACATAAACGACATTTCATCTAATTTAAAGAATTGTAGCTATCATTTTTACAAATTTATTGTCACTGTAAGACCTCTGACTTGCCTCATGCCATAACAGGCATCAATGCTGACCTTCAGCGACTTAATGCTTACTCTTTGAAAAATTCCCTCCTTCTTAACCCCTCCAAGACACAAGCAATCATTATTGGCTCTCAAAAATTGTTGGCCATACTACGGTACGAAACTATTCCTCCAGGTATACTGAATGGTAGAGTTATTCCATTCAGCCAAACTGTGAGAAATCTTGGAGTGACAATGAACGAAACATTAAATTGGACTGAATATATTAAGAATGTGTGTAAAAAATATTTTCGATACTCCATTCGGTTAAAAGAAACAGCGATATTCTACCTTGTAATGTGAGAGTCAAACTCATGCAAACGCTAGTGCTTCCCGTCCTCGACTACTGTGACGTCATTCTGGTAGACGCAACAAAAGAGCAGACTTTGAAACTTCAGCGAGCGCTTAATTGTTGCATTAGATTTATATACAGTCTGAGTTATGATACGCATGTCACCCCATACTATCACACTATTTCATGGCTGAAACCTGACAAACGACGAACGTATCACATACTGATACAGATATACAGACTGCTCTCTGAAGGCAGACCACTATACATTTCTTCCCAGCTTAAGTATTTGTCCTCCTTTCACAGCAGTAATACCCGCTCTGGTTCCTCCCTTTCTATTCCTGTCCACCGATCCTCTATGTACAACAATTCCTTTGTTGTGGCGGGTTCTAGACTTTGGAATACCCTGCCAGTCAGTGTCAGAAATTCCACCTCATTACCTAAATTTAAGTCTGCTTGCCGAGACTACCTGCTAAATGCAGCTGACTAACTTGTATGACTGGAAGATCGAATGAATGTGAGGTATAAAAGTGTAATGTATTTTTGTGTAGGTTATTATTTACTGTATAATATGATGTGCTCAAACTGTATCACTACAGTGGTTAAGTGTAAGAGAGGGCCAAGAGCCCTAACTTCGCCACCTACAAAGGCATAATAAATAAATAAATAATTCGGTACTATAAAATAAAACTTTCACCAGAGGAGCAATTACACGTGTGTGCAGGTAAGGTTTTGTGCCATCAGATACTAATCGCGCTTCTACACGCTGTTAAGCGAGTCCTCACTATTTGATGTGGCGATGAAGAATCGGTTAGCTGCGTCGAATGGCATTTGTGCGTATTTCCGCTAAGTATTTTTTTAATACTTCAAGAAATTAAAGGAAATAATTAGGTAATAGACAACAGGGTTTATATAAATTGCTTTGTGTAATCATTCCTAGTTTTAAGTGTCTAGATGGAATAAAAATGTAAGTTTTCTTCACAAAGTTCCACTCCCTCGTCCACCTAATCGCCGTCACTCATGTTGCTGATATGTAGGGAGCAAGCCGAGGAATATCGTCCATAAGGACTAGCAGTGTTAGATGGGTTGCATATTTGCATGCATTTTGAGAGGCTGATGGATCACTCGGTATATCTTCATTACACACAATAAAACACGTCTAGCCATGGCTGAGTAGCAATAACTAATGAAAAAGTTAATAATATGAAGTTGTGATCTAGTTGGCGAAGGGAAGCCAACCGGCATCTTCCTTCCTTGTAAGCTGTGTACTTCATAACAATATTTTGTATCGTCCTCTGAAGAGTTCCCCATTGTTTTGTCGGCGTTGCTCTGACTCTCTGCCCCATTCTGAAGTGATTTACCTTAGCTACAGAATCAACCTGTTCTTTTCTTGTAATTTTGATAGAGCTGTGTAGAAGTCTGGATTGAGCCTCCCCGCCACTAGCTGAAATCTATTGTGGAACCCCTCACTTACTTTTTGGTTCTGTGCTTATGGTGAACTGTCACCTCGCATTGGTTCCATTAAGTGTGGTGGGTAGAGAGGAGGTATGGCAAGTCTTCTGTACCGAGGTAATTCACTTGTAATATAATTGGTGGGAAAGTAATCCAGAACAGGTAACATTTCGTAATAAGCGTGTTCACGTAGTTGTTCAATGTGTTCGAAAAATTTGTCAGATATTTGGAAAAGATTGGGAAGAAAAGGGTTTCGAAAAAATAGTATTTTCTGAATAAACTTCAGAAATATGAATTCGGATAAATGGATTTCGGAGAAATAATACATTCGGAAACATACTTGTCGGAAAATTGGGCCTCAACGAGACTTTCTGATTCCTGTTCGAACTAACAACCATCCCCTTGATGTGTAGCTACTGTAGATGTTCGTGACTCGGTAACATACTTTTAAAATATATAAAACTGCATTTAAATTTAAAAATATGAAATTTAATATTCATTAAATAAAATACACAATCGTCGGACCTTGTACTCACACTTAGTTCCTACCTGCTTACTTACACATATGTTATTTGAAGGGCGCCAGCTACAACTCAGTGCAGCAATAATAGAATGAGAATCTTGACCATCCCTAGGGTGTGGGGTAATAAGCTTACTTTTGACAACATACCATGTAAGTTCTGGGAAAAGGAGATTGGCGTTCGGTTTCCGCATTAAATTTGAGGTTAAGAACTTTTACTGTATAAATGAGACGAAAGATCAATTTGATAGAACAAAATATATTCTTGAAATTGTATATAAAAATAGTAAGTCTTGTTGCGATAAAACAGATGAGAATATGAAATTATGACATTGCAACTGAAAGAAACTAGGCATGAATTTGAATTCTTCTTGACCGGACATATAACAATTATACACGAAATACATCCGTCACTGGTTCAGTTGACTGTACCTTCAACACTTTGAGTGTAATTACGACGTATTCCTTAGATCTGGTGTTTACTGTAGATGTGTCACGCCTAATTTGGTGATGTATTCATGTGACTGCTTCTTCTCCATATCATATGACTTCTTGGTAAATCTGTATGGTATTCAACTAAGTGACCGACCAACTTTGGCCTCACTCTCTCAATGACCAAAGACCAATGGCTCACTGAGTCTTTTCCATCTCGTTCACACTCGTTGACTCTCGTTGACTGACCGACTTAGGCCTCTGCTTCCAATTGAATAATGACTGACGCTACAATATGCAGCCACCTTATATAGACGTTAGGTTGACGCACCTACGTAACCTCCAGAAATAACTATGATCTACTCTCACCTCGCGACAAATATTACCTATAATGGTGAAATAGCCCGGGGCGGCCTGGTTTACTCGAAGACCGTGAGCGCATCGCCAAAAAAGCACGACGACGTAGCCATGACGTAGCGATGACTCTGCATTTACTCCAGCAGTATTGCACAATGTAGCAATGTCACATCCACATCTGATATACAGCAATTCCCACTGTACATGTCTTTAGTGTTAATCTACACACACGTACATATGCATACATTTACCTACAATCACGCAAGCGACAAGCATTGCAGCATTGAATTGAATAATAATTATAACACAATAATAGTAATCTCACAGATAAAATAATAATACGGACATAATAATAATAATAATAATAATAATAATAATAATAATAATAATAATAATAATAATAATAATAATAATAATAATAATACAGATATCACCCTGTAACGGGATTTAAACCGTTACACTACACTGCAGAACTCCATCACTGGGCCATTAAATTCTGTCTGTTTCAAAACAGTTTTTCCTTTCATCACAGAACATACTTCAGGTACCGAATCAAAGTCATCTCCGTACAGGCCATGAAGGCCCTTGGAGTAGTGGAAGGTAAATGCTTCCACTAACCTTAACCTCGGCGCTTGGTTGGGTAGGGTCGTTAGCTCTACTCCCGGCCACCTTTGCCACCAGGAAATTACCTGGTACTCATTTTTGGTGTAGGGTTTGTGAACCTCAGGATCATATGCACCTCCGGAAGTGGAAATCTCGTTTATTACATTTTTCGACTACTTGACGGCGAATCGAACCTACGTCCAACCGAGAGAACCGAGCGCGCCTTCACCTTCTCGGCCAGGCAGCCCCTCAAGTAAAGGGAGAATATTTTTATTCATTGAAGTGTAAAATGCTTGGAGTTTGGCAAAAAAAAACAAGTTTCAGTTGCCTGGTAGCAGTTTGTTATGACTGTCAACATTTGTGATCATATGCGACGATATCTATGGTTTTATACGGTATTCGAACCACAAGGGCGTGGTTTTTCAGTTTAAATCTGGACGTCAGAGGTAAACTATTGTAAGTGACATTTCACTAACTTTGCAGGAGAATAGAAGAAAGCTGCTGATGCACATATTTTGCTAACTTTAAGGCAGGTCGAATCGACAGGTCTGACCATGTAAACTATTGTAAAAGCCAATACAATAAGGAGGATGGCAGATGACATAAGGTTGAACTGTTGTATGATCACTTATTGTTTATCGCTGTGTTCTCCTTGAACATACGATAGTATCACATAGCTTATCTTCATTCCTGCAAAATTTACACGTACTGTAACCGTTCAACAACATGTTATGAGGTCCAGCATGTCAGATATGCCGTTTTCCGCGGCATTCTACGACATATCTGGTTGTAATGAGCATTTTATGCCAAGTCAGGCAAACGAGCGGCGCTGCGCTAGCGCAAGGGGTGAAGCTCTAATTATGCGTACCGAGAAAGAAAGCTCTCAGTACAACGAAACCTTGAAAATAAGCTCTGTATCCAGCGAGCGAGAAGGACATAGCACCCCACGCGCAGAGACTATCTAACTCAGGAGGTGGAGTTAACTTTACAGGATTTTAATTTGAGAACAGGGTATTCTCAGCAATTTTCCTGTATGTTCATGAATACTAACTCACAAATTCCACGCGTCAAGTAATAATAATAATAATAATAATAATAAAATTTTGGTACAAGCCTTAGAAATTTCCAAGTAAGAACTCATTGAAATCCGCATAATTTACAACATCTAATGATGTCAGAAGATGTACCACTTAACGAACGTATTGGTAATAACAGATGTACATAATGGGAACTCGATGTCGGTAACGTTTATCTTGACAGAAATAAATAAGGGAGTCCCATCGTATAATACTTCACTCGAAAATATTCAAGAGAAACCTTGTGAAATTACTAGAGATTCAGCGATGCGATTTACATTAAAGTGGATCAGTGAAAAGGGGAAGTCAAGATCTACAAAAAGAATATCCATACGATCATGAGGGATCAGTATTAGCGGACCGATTTGTGCCTTATGGGCGAAGCTTACCCCTCACCATCGTCGGCGACCCACATTCCTTATAAAAGGAGAACAGAGTAGCCCTCGTTACTCATTCGTAATCATTCGTTACTCAGACTCAAGTCAGTCATTATGTCAAACGGTGTTACACATTGATAACTAGTGATATTCATTACTATCAAGTGTGAACCAGTGTTGTTCGATATTGGGTTAGACGGAAGTCTACTCTTCGTTATCCGATACACGTTCCTAATACAATTCTATTTTTCTGATGTGAATAATAATTGTGGTGTGTGGATCTATGTGACTGGAATCCCAATATATATTCAGGGAACGCAGGCGGGATATATCAGTGACGGCTCATATAGGCAGATTTCAAAGAACGGTAATATTCCAGTAATCGTCATGACGTAGTGAGTTATTGATAGTAGAGTACAAATAATTATTGTACCGGAACTAAGGCACGTGCAGTGTAGGGAACAACAATCCTAACAAGTAAAAGCTGTTAGACTAGCCAGGAAGTGCTCTATAAGTGAACAAGTGACGCTCACGTAGGAATGAACAAAGCCAGTAATTGTGTCGCTTTATAACAAAGGGGAATCGAGTAGTGTTCTCCAGGGACTGCAACCGCTACTCGGGTAGTACATTCAAGTATATGAGTGGGTCTATAGATATTATGTTCGACGACATACAGACAGTGCTTCAATAACCAGTTATTCCCTTGTTACCGGGCGAGTTGGCCGTGCGTGTAGAGGCGCGCGGCTGTGAGCTTGCATCCGGGAGATAGTAGGTTCGAATTCCACTATCGGCAGCCCTGAAAATGGTTTTCCGTGGTTTCCCATTTTCACACCAGGCAAATTCTGGGGCTGTACCTTAATTAAGGCCACGGCCGCTTCCTTCCAACTCCTAGGCCTTTCCTATCCCATCGTCGCCATAAGACCTATCTGTGTCGGTGCGACGTAAAGCCCCTAGCAAAAAATATTCCCTTGTTCACATGTGTGTGAGTGCTCGTCGAACCAGGGATTCCATTCTACCAGAACGCGCTGGTGTGCCTACATTATTCCAGTCGCAGGGACCACATAGAACTTCCAACAGTACGAGATTGCAACTCAAAACACCATGGATTCAACCCTGAAGTAGATGAACTTAGGACTAGCTGCTAACGAGGCGTCAGTAATGGAGCCCTACGTTCATACGGGTTCCTCCTGATGGCTGCATGGTTACACACAGCAAATGATAAGTACATTCCATGATGATTCATAAGCCTGAAAATCGTTAGTGTCGCCGTAATCTGTGAAACTTAACTTTGTAAATATAATTCTTCAGCATGCATGATAAATAATAGGTAACGCAATATGCGTGTTTCAATGGGGTAAATGTTTTTATTAAGTTGATTTTTGCTTTGGTCTTCTGTGATTGTGGATTACACACACATTTATTCCGTGGATTTTAGCATGCATTAGTGGTAAGGACCATAGTGAAGCATTCGAAAGAGTGGAATTGATAATTCAGAGGACTTCATATTCCGTTCCAAGTCAATTACCTGAGAGGGTCTTCTCAATTTCTAGAACATATATTATTTAAATTCTTCACGAATTTAATGCATGTATACAGCCATCTCCATTTTAAATTTGAGGATGCTGACAGCAAAGAAGAGGTGACTTCGAGGTGCGAACACATGATCTAGATAGTTGCGTGAGTGATCGTTATGTTAAGTAACTACGTGTCGACTTAGGATCTTCTCAATGTGTAAATAACGCGAATTTGAGGTACACGTGTGTGAAATGCAGGAGGGAAAACAGATATGTGAAAATGTTTAAAATGACAGATTGAAATATGAGAATAATAATAATAATAATAATAATAGTGATGGACTGAACCAAGACTGAGTTTGGTTGAAGTCTTGATAAAATGATATTTGAAGGTAGCCACGAATGATTATTTGCCTGGAGAAATACGAGAGAACTGAACTGAGAAATACGTATTTATGTCTGGGGAAGCAAAAGTGTTCCCCTCAGCAGACAGCAGAATGGTTTAGAAAGAAAGAGATTTATGGACTTCAGAATATAGGACATTGGGTGAAGGGACCGAGCCTTCGAGGCTGGCCCGTTATGTCTGTCACAATGCTCGCAAAAATTCACATAAGATGTTTCCTCGTTCCACACTGTATTAAATATTAACGTGTTAATAATTTGTCTCCATCGACGTTGTATGCTTCATGATCCGATAGGTGCAGTACACTCCTCCAACTTTTGTAGTTAAATGATATTATAGTAGTGTTTTCAGGTAGCACCTCGGAATCAGACTAACATGGTTCTATACCCGGTTGTATCGACGTCCTTGGATCGACAACAGGAGACCTTCAGAGAGCATTAAAGTGTGTGAATTATATCTTATGTTGATGTATTTACAGGTGATTGCTTCATTCTTCGTGTGTATATATTTATGTACAGTATTATGTCAGTGCATGGTGATTTATGGTGATTTACAGGATACTAACGTTGTTTGTGTCCGCTTTGTAAGATATTAGAATAAGATGGTGCCCCGGAAAAACGCGATAATATGATGTGTAATTAATATTGTGCCCATTGCATTTTCTGACGTATTTCAAAATGGCGTCAAGTAAAGGTATGGACCACACAGGCCGGAATTTTATGCAAGGGAATCTGAAGGTATAAGTCTTTTAGGAGGCCATGACCAACTTGGGACATACAATTTTAAAAGGCTGTGAGGAACAGAGCAGTATCAATTGAATTGTTTCGAAAAACAAGTAAAATATTATATATTATTATTATTATTATTATTATTATTATTATTATTATTATTATTATTATTCACACTTACTAAATTAAACTGAAAGCGACAGGAAGCAAATCATTACCACTGCGTCGGAAAGAAGAATAATTGCGATTATAATCGGAATTTCAGAAATATTACTGTTTGTAAATAAGAATATACGGCAAGATACTTGCTATACGTCATTAAGAAGCATAAGGACGGTGTGAAATACGAATATTTTATTTAAATACGTTCGCCAGAAGAGCTGATACGAAATATAGGAACACATTGGAGCTCATCATCGAGCAGTGCTGTAAGAAGAGAAAGATACGCTCGAATCATTTCTTGAAAAGAAGATTTAAGGAATAATTAAGCTTTCCAGAAGATAAATAATTTAAAATCACAGGTACTTCTAAAACAAGGTCGAAGATATCAAAGCAAATATAGATAGTTGATTGACCGAAACACGAAAAATAATAGAATACTTGAGAAGAGAACATTATTCTAAAGAATTTTGTTAAAAATTAACGATTACTTGTTGAATTTCTTTGATGTTATTGACAGCTGCAGTATGAAGAAGATGTCTTGCTAATTTCGAGGTGGACCGATATGGAGGTGGATATGATCCAGCCGATAGACCAGACCTGATGTGAGAGGAGGACTCCAGCCGAACCGCAGACCGTGGCCAGTCGTGACCAGCGATGTGACGGAGAGAGAGAGCTACAGAGACGGCTTACTTGATGAATGACGAGCCAAGTTTTACTATAAATATGTTAGTTCTTAATTAAGCTAAGCATATGTATCTAATATGAACTACAGTAAGTGTGAGATACTTAGAAGTGGAAGTGATACATTGAAGTGATATGAATATACATATAGTTGAATGATATTATATTAAGTTAGCATGTAACTAGATCGATATCTCGAAAAGAAGTGGCTATGCATATGTCGAGTGGATAGTCGTAGTAACTGAGATTGAGATGTTCGAGAAAGAAGGTAGACTATCGTACAGCTAAATGTGAGTATTTGCGAGTGCTAAATATTATTTATGGATTTCGTGAAGCCATTCAGGTTATGATTACTTCACAAATGGATGATATGAGAAAAAGTAGGATTTATACGAGTTATTCCTTGTCAAATCACGTCACTGGATGGAAGAATGAAATGTTAAGGCTAAGCATCGGTCTACGAGAAAAATGATTCATATAAGGGAATATTAAAGCAAAGGAGAATAATACGTCTTAATAAATGTATTTATTTTAGGAATAGGTTATGAGATATGAAATGCCGTAATGTTAATGATGCTATTGAATTAATTGAATGTTATGTAGTCGAGAATGGAGTCATGTGAAGCAATTTGATTGAAGTAATTTAAAGTTGGGTTGTAATAAGACGTAAATATGGTTGGTAAATGTTGAAATATTCAAGGAAGGATCAAATAAGCGATGCAAGTACAATAAAGGACATACGTCGAGGGAGTAACTTAATACAATGTATGAATGGCGAATGCATGTATATATAGTTAAGATTAAATGGTTACCGTAATGTCAAATACAGCTGTTGATGTTAGGAAATATTCGTAACATATGACATATTCTGGTAATGTATACATTGAGAGATATATTGAGTCTGTGTAGCCATCATGAACAACGTAGATGAATAATATCGGGATATCGTAATGGAAATATGTGCGGAGTCACTTAAATAAGCTTGACATAATAAATAGGAGCCTAGTGAATGATCGTATACATATTGAGCCAATGAGTAGCGAATTAAGAACTATTTAGTTAGAAATGTGTTGCAGATTATTCTTATATTTTTGAGGGATGATTAATAATTTGTTTAACATGTAAAGATGATAGGCTAGGATGTTAGGAGCCTAGATTTTGGTAAGCAATAGGGGTAGTAACCTTAGCTCGTCAGTCATCAACAATATTTCTACGCCAGTGAATGAGTTAATATACATAATTCAGATTGTTCATTCTCATTTCCATTTTTTAGACAATGTTTGAGATTTAACTTCAGTGTTGTGATGTTATTGATACGAATCATGAACTTTCTTTCAAGTTAATAATTTATTAATATGGCAATTAAATAATTGAATTAATTTTCATACAAGATGGAATGTTAGAAGATACCGGTTCTTTCAGAATCAATGAATTCATTTTTTATTAAGCCAGCGCTGACTTATATGACAGGTTATGAATATTGATTGATTTTAACAACCGATGAAGGAATTTCTCTTTACATATTATGATTTCTCTTTTTTAAATTCATGAGTAATTTAATAAATTTCTTCTTTTAATTTATTTTTAATTAAGTGAGTTATGATTTGTAGATGTTAGCTGTACATTGACTTAGTTATTAAGATACTTTTCATGCTATTTACTTCGAGTCTTGTGACGAATGAATGATTCATTTAAAAATGCGATAGGACGGAGACGTTCATCACTATTTATCGCGTGCGGCCCCTGTCTTCTCTTGGAACTCACGTTAATCTTAACCATTTATTACGAAGAATTGCTGTTAGAGAACATCAGATGTCGGGACACTTTTACTGGGTCGTACCTGGACGCAGAAAGGGCGCAATATGATGAAGTAGACTTTATTAACGGCAAGCGACGACATGATTTTCATGATTGGATAAATGTGCGGAATTGTATTTTCTAAAATATTTTAATACTACGACAGTGTACGACACTGTATAATATTGTTTCTCACACGAGGATGCCATCCTGTTTATATGATATTCGTGATGTTGTATTGTAATATAGCGGATGCCGGTGAGTACCGACGTTAGGCAAAGGGACAGATCCCTATTGATTAAGAAGTGTAGTGTATATGTGTACAGTGTTTATAAATTGATGTGGGAATGCCAGAATGATATTCAGAAGTGAAATAGACTGATACATAGACATTTAACGACATTTCCCATATAATTGATTTTGTGTTTAAAATTGCCACATAGGCAATAACATGGCATCACTCGTGTGTACAGATATTTTATGTGACTCTATCAGTTAGTAAAATTTAAATTTTGAATTGGGAACGATCCATTCTTTCTATTCCATAGTATAGTGTATTCCTCTTGTATTATAGAGCGCCTTATTTTCTTTCTTTCTTTCCTAATCTATTTACCCTCTAGGGTTCGCTTTTCCCTCGGACTCAGCGAGGGATCCCACCTCTACCGCCTCAAGGGCAGTGTCGTGGAGCGTGAGACTTTGGGTCAGGGATACAACTGCGGAGGATGACCAGTACCTCGCCCAAGCGGCCTCACCTGCTATGCTGAACAGGGGCCTTGTGGGGATGGGAAGATTGGAAGGGATAGACAAGGACGAGGGAAGGAGGTGGCCGTGGCCTTAAGATAGGTACCATCCCGGCATTTTCCTGGAGGAGAAGTGGGAAACCACGGAAAACCACTTCCAGGAAAGCTGATGTGGGAAAAGAACACATCTCTACTCAGTTGACCTCCCGAGGCTGAGTGTACCCCGTTCCAGCCCTCGTACCACTTTTCAAATTTCGTGGCAGAACCGGGAATCGAACCCGGGCCTCCGGGTGTGGCAGCTAATCACACTAACTACTACACCACAGAGGCGGACGCCCTATTTTCAATATATTTAAATTAAGTGCCCACTTACTTTCGAACGGATCATTGACCCGTATGCTCTTGAGCTTAGCTGTTGTGCCAGTTGAAAGTAGGGAGGATGGGACTTCGATGCCCGGGTTTGGTTTCTGAAGTTCCTCATCCAGACAATTTCCTTCCAAACATTTATTTGTGAAATAAAATTTTATATTCAGCACTCTGCCGACCCCGGGACAGGTGCAATGCAATAGTGCACTCATAAGAAGACACGACTAAGCTTCAGTTGCCTGGCTGGAGCTGGTGATGACTGTCAACATTTGTGATCATACGGGACGCGATCTACAGTTTTACGTGTTATTCGAACCACAAGGACGTCAAAACCTCAAATTCGTCGTTTTTTGCGTTTACCATAATTTACCTCTGACGTCCAGAAATGTCTTATGTACTCATGGACCGATTCATTTGTCAACGCGTTGTCCAATAGATTCCCAGTTCAACCAGACTTAGTGGAGTAATGGTCAACCATCGGCCTTCTGCTTTTCTTAAAAGGTTTCGTTGAACTTAAAAATACTTCTAGAGTTGTTTACTGATATTTTCTTATTTTGTCATTCTTTCCCTTTATTTTCTATTTAAGGACGACATACATACCCATTCCCCGATTCAGTGGAAATAACCAATAAAGATTGAAATGCCCGACCCGGCCGCGAATCGAACCCGATGCTCATTGAACCAAACGCGAGCACGCTAACCATTCAGCCATGGAGACAGACACGGTTCGTAAGTTAGCGAGTTCCATCCCGCCTCGAGGTTTTTGGTATTTAAGAGTATTTTAATGTGATAACTCCTTGTCGTTGGCTTTAGGCACACACATTGTCTGCTGTCCATCTCACAACATTATCGAGGTCGTTTTTCTATAATGTTATTTGTTTTACGTCCCACTAACTACTCTTTTACGGTTTTCGGAGACGCCGAGGTGCCGGAATTTAGTCCCACAGGAGTTCTTTTACGTGCCAGTAAATCTACCGACACGAGGCTGACGAATTTGAGCACCTTCAAATACCACCGGACTGAGCCAGGATCGAACCTGCCAAGTTGGGGCCATAAGGCCAGCGCCTTAACCGTCTGAGCCACTCAGCCCGGCGAGGTCGTTTTGCTCACAATCCTGCAACTTATTTACTACTCTATACAGTACCACATTATCTGCGAAAATCCTTAACTTTGGTTTCAGTTCTTTACTCATATCATTTTATATACATAAGGAAACATAAAGGTCCAATAATACTGCTTTATGGAACCCCTCTTAACCGTTACAGGCTCAGGTAATAAGCCTACTTCTCTTTCTCTAATTCTCTGAGTTCTATGTTCTAGAAATTTAGTCACCCATTCAACAAGTCTTTTGTCAAGTCCGATAGCCCTCACTTTCGTCAGCAGTCTCTCTTGATCTACTCTATCTACGTCAATACGGAGACAGTCCATTTGACCTCTTGAATAAAATATATCTGCTACATCATGCTGGAATACTACAAGTTGAGCCTCACTGGAATAACCTTTTCTAAACACGCTGCCTTCCGAAACAATTCATAAAATTATAATTAAAGATAAATATAATCATAATATTATTGGCTTTACGTCCCACTAACGACTTTTACGATTTTCGGTGACGCCGAAGTGCTGGAATTTAGTCCCGCAAGAGTTCATCTACGAGCCAGTACATCTGCCGACACGAAGCTGACGTATTTGAGCATCTTAAAATAGCACCGAAGTGAGCCAGGATCGAACCTGCCTCGTTAGGCTTAGAAGGCCAGCGCCTCAACCGTCTGAGCCACCAAGCCCGGAATTATTATAAAAATTAATGGTGATGGATATATAAGAGTACTGTACTTACCTAAGTACACCTGAGAACTGATGGAATTGCTGGATTTCATACTGGCTGTATTGATATTTGACTATAGGCATTGTATGAGAGTTTGTAAGCATTCCACCTGCAATGAATCACCATATGCTTACAAAAAAGAATGGAATGTATTACATTTCCACCTTGGACTAATCAATAGGTATTGTAAACACGAAAACATGCGTCACAATTGGGAACATGCATCATTTTCAAAAATATATTTTTTGAAAAGTACAGCAATGAAATAGTACGTAAACGTATTACATTGTGGTATGTTGCCTTGTTTTCTACCATTAAAAAAATATTTAATAGTGCCTTTCCGCAAGGCGAGTGAAACGGCCTCTGACGTAAGCGGCGCGCTGTGACGTCACAATCCAGTACCGCATGGAGCTCTACCAGCCGTTGTGCATCAGCCGTTGCTAAAAGCCGATTGTTTATTATTCATGATCGCGAATAACTTCGAAATGACAGAAGAAAGGTTCAAAACAGCACAGTCAGACAATCTACCATGTGTAGATGTCATCATTCTTGAAAAATGTGACTTTTGTGGCCGCAGAAAGTCGCGGATAACAAGCAAGTTTGTAAGTGGCGTCTTTTATATACGCGCAATGTACTGTAACCCATAGTATTAGGATAACAACGAACCTGGATAGATATCACATCACTTTCAACATTTCCTTCTAGACTGATTTCCCTATTAAAGAATAACATTACATTTCGGGCTTTCAGCATTAGTAAAGTAAGCACTAACATAAACATATAGGTAGCATTATAGTACTAGTCCGCTTCTGTGGTGTAGTGGTTAATGTGTGCCACTCCCGGAGGCCCGGTTTCGATTCCCGGCTCTGCCATGAAGTTGAAAACAAATAGTACGAGGACTGGAACGGGATCTACTCAGCCTCGGGAGGTCAACTGAGTAGAAGGGTTTCGAATCCCATCTCAGCCATCCTCGAGTGGTTTTTCGTATTTTCCTACTTCTCCTCCAGACACCTAAGGCCACGGCCGTTTCCTTCCCTCTTCCTTGTCTATCCCTTCCGATCCTCCCATCCTCCAACAAGGCCCCTGTTAAGCATAACAGGTGAGGCCGCCTGGGCGAGGTAATGGCCCTCCTCACCAGTTTCATCACCATACTCAAAGTCTCACGTTCCAGGACACTGCCCCTGAAGTGGTAGAGGTGAAATCCCTCGCTGAGTCGGAGAGAAAACCAACCCTGAAGGATAAACTGATTAAGAAAGAAAGAAAGAAGGAAAGAAAGAAAGATCATAGTACTATAGGGCTATAATCTATCATTCCCAAAAAAATATATATTTATGGTTGGGACAACTGGCCTACCCACTTCCAGGGCCCATGATAGAGAATTAAATATCTTTGTGGAGGGAAAAAGTTAAACACGATAAAGATAAATATGACTTCATCTAGTTTTCACAAGTCGGGCTGAGTGGTTCAGACTGTTGAGGTGTTGGCCTTCTGACCCCAACTTGGCAGGTTCGATCCTGGTTCAGTCCGGTGGTAGTTGAAGGTGCTCAAATACGTCAGCCTCGTGTCGGTAGATTTACTGGCACGTAAAAGAACTCCTGCGGGACTAAATTCCTGCACATCGGCTTCTCCGAAAATCGTAGAAGTAGTTAGCGGGACGTGAAGCCAATAACATTAATTACATTTGCCTTTTAACAAGCTGAGCATATCAGGAAAGAAAAGTGTCCTCAAGAGTCGCTCAATACAGGAATGTCTTTGGGTGCTGTGACTTTTACTACTTTTTTTTTTTTTTTTTTTTTTTTTGCTGTTTGCTTTACGTCACACCGTCACATATAGGTCTTATGGCGACGATGGGACAGGAAAGGCCTAGGAATGGGAACAAAGCGGCCGTGGCCTTAGGTACAGCCTCAGCATTTGCCTGGTGTGAAAATGGGAAACCACGGAAAACCATCTTCAGGGCTGCCGGCTGTGGGGTTCAAAACCCACTATCTCCCGGATGCGAGCTCACAGCTGCGCGCTCCTAACCGCACGGCCAACTCGCGCGGTATTTTTACCCTTCGGTTTATTGACTTGGCTTGTATAACCTAAAACTTAGGCTAAGCTGGATAATATTTTAAACACCTACATCACTATTTTCACCTGTGTGCAATTATGTTATTTATTTCATTAATATTATGATAATTATTATAATTGAGCATTGTTATCTTATAAGACCCCAACAGACAAGCACTGGTTTTGTGTAGAGTTATACATTTGTTAAATTCACGTTGTTTCCTTTCATGATGTACACGCCTATTCTTTGTTACATTATAGAGTATTTAGATATAGCCTAAATTTCTTTACCAATGAAGCTCTTCAATAAAGACATACATAACTGTCCCATGCCAAGATATATTGGTAGAATCAGAGCTGTCAAAATGGTTCATAACCCCTTTGATTTATTATCTTGACATGTATCACCCAAAACATAGGTTAGGTTTGGAGAATACTTTAATAATCAACATTATTTAATGCACTGTTTATTACTTTCATATTCCAAGATGTAATTGAAGCATTTAAATAAAGCATCATACATTAAAATTTAAAGTTTTACCACTAGAACAGCTGACATGGAAAAGTGATTTGAAAATTCAAACAAATTCATCTTACGTTAAAATCTTCAAAAAATAAACTGTAGACTTTTCCGATATATCACCAGCATTTCTCCGGCTCGCCAAAATCCATTTCTCCCTAGTTTTAGCTTCTTTGGAACATTTATAAACAATTTGTTTGGTATGGTATGCGATGTGCTATTGCACATCGGAACTCTACACCAGTTATAAGTTTTCTACTTCACTGTCTGCGCAGGATTCATTTTAAGTCTAAAATATACCACTCAGATTATTATCCAATGTATAGACCTCGAATTTAACCATACTAGACAGTAACATAAAGTAGAAATACGCGAAGTGTATCCTGCTTCTCACAGCACACTATGTGTTATTTCGTCTGCTAATTCAGTCAACCTGTACGATGACGTCAGACCAATGAGATCGCGTACTTGCGTGATGTGACATTTTCGTAGATTTTTATCACGTTTTGAGTTATTATTTGTACATTCTGACCACATTTTTGAATTCTGCATGAAATTTTGAATCAGATTAGCATATTTTTAATTAAAACCCCGGATCACGCATGTTCCCTATTGCGAACAAAACCTAGGAGAAGACCTAGCTGATTTAATAATTTTCCATTCCACAAATTTTAGCTTCAGTTACTGTCAGTGACGAAGACAATTTTTTCTCTTTGGTTATGGGATTTTCAGACATTTTTAATTGGATAAAATGCCAATAGTCCGCCTCTGTGGTGTAGTGGTTAGTGTGATTAGGTGCCACCTCCCGAGGCCAGGGTTCGATTCCCGCCTCTGCCACGAAATTTGAAAAGTGGTACGAGGGCTGGAACGGGGTCCACTCAGCCTCGGGAGGTCAACTGAGTAGAAGTGGGTTCGATTCCCACCTCAGCCATCCTGGAAGTGGTTTCCGTGGTTTCCCACTTCTCCTGCAGGCAAATGCCGAGATTGTACCTAACTTGAGGCCACGGCCGCTTCCTTCCCTCTTCCTTGTCTATCCCTTCCAATCTTCCCATCCCTTCCCAATGCCCCTGTTCAGCATAGTAGGTGAGGCCGCCTGGACGACGTACTGGTCATCCTCCCCAGTTGTATTCCCGACCAAGAGCCTGAAGTTCCAGGACACTGCCGTTGAAGCGGTAGAGGTGGGATCCCTCGCTGAGTCCGAGAGAAAAACCGACCCTGGAGGGTAAACAGGTCATGATGATAAAATGCCAATAAATACATTTAAAGTGCAGCCACTTTTGTTCACTAAACAAAAGGTGTCATTATTTCCTGAATGGATCCGGACTTATACTAGTGGGATTATGAATCTCCTCTGAATTAGCCAATTCTTCCTCGGGTTTACTATCAGAACTGGCTGTGAACACATTTAATACATCTTCGACCTTTTACCCTGTGTTTCCTGTTTTGTTATTGACAATTGAAGTTTTCACTGGCCTTTTACATTCTGCAAGCTACATTACGGTTACTGAGAGAAAAAAAAATACCATCGCAACTGGTGAAATCAACATGAAAGGAGCGCGCAATTTCATTACAGATATTGAAACGGGAAGCGACCTCGGGTTTGTTGTCAACAGAACAACTTTAGCACAAAATACAGTCAATATAAAAAGATTTCTGAGTGGGCTGTGAACAAAATACAGCATTCAATCGGAGGAATGTCGTACAATTTATTTTGTGGAGTTTTAAACACACATTAATAATAATTAAAGTTCGTATATTATTCTTTTTTAATCCATTTACCCTCCATGGTCGGTTTTCCCCTCGGACTCAGCGAGGGATCCTACCTCTAGAGCGAAGTTGTGACACTTGCACGGAGATGGAATATGTTGACATTTGCACGGAACGCCAAACATTCCAGGAAATTACTAAGCATGAGTACGTCAAACAGTGACACTTGCACGGAGGACAAAGGAGGGTTGGAATTCAAGAGCAGAGGAGGGGAAGGTCCACCCAATAAGACGATAGATAGATAGATAGATAGATAGATAGATAGATAGATAGATAGATAGATAGATTTTTTTGCTAGGGGCTTTACGTCGCACCGACACAGAGATAGATAGATAGATAGATAGATAGATAGATAGATAGATAGATAGATAGATAGATAGATAGATAGATAGATGCCTTCAGAGTTCACTGCTACAGTTGATACCTGGCAACAACTAGTGTTCCGTGTTGAACTAGTGATAATTGTTCTGCAGCTACGGAGTTCACTAAAACTATCAAGAGGACCCTTTGTTGATTTACAACGGTCATCAGTACATTGTGAACTATACCAATAAAGATCAACTGAGTTTTTGGCGGCGGTGCATAGATAGTGAAAGAAGATTAACCAGAAAAAAGTAATATACACTGAATGACAGAGTAAATGCAACACCAAGAAGGAGTGGTCAGAACTTTATGCCAATTGCAGGGTAGACTGACGTCACTGAGGTATGCTCATGATGTGAAATGCGCCGCTGTGCTGCGCACGTAGCGAACGATAAATGGGACACGGCGTTGGCGAATGGCCCACTTCGTACCGTGATTTCTCAGCCGACAGTCATTGTAGAACGTGTTGTCGTGTGCCACAGGACACGTGTATAGCTAAGAATGCCAGGCCGCCGTCAACGGAGGCATTTCCAGCAGACAGACGACTTTACGAGGGGTATGGTGATCGGGCTGAGAAGGGCAGGTTGGTCGCTTCGTCAAATCGCAGCCGATACCCATAGGGATGTGTCCACGGTGCAGCGCCTGTGGCGAAGATGGTTAGCGCAGGGACATGTGGCACGTGCGAGGGGTCCAGGCGCAGCCCGAGTGACGTCAGCACGCGAGGATCGGCGCATCCGCCCTCAAGCGGTGGCAGCCCCGCACGCCACGTCAACCGCCATTCTTCAGCATGTGCAAGACACCCTGGCTGTTCCAATATCGACCAGAACAATTTCCCGTCGATTGGTTGAAGGAGGCCTGCACTCCCGGCGTCCGCTCAGAAGACTACCACTGACTCCACAGCATAGACGTGCACGCATGGCATGGTGCCGGGCTAGAGCGACTTGGATGAGGGAATGGCGGAACGTCGTGTTCTCCGATGAGTCACGCTTCTGTTCTGTCAGTGATAGTCACCGCAGACGAGTGTGGCGTCGGCATGGAGAAAGGTCAAATCCGGCAGTAACAGTGGAGCGCCCTACCGCTAGACAACGCGGCATCATGGTTTGGGGCGCTATTGCGTATGATTCCACGTCACCTCTAGTGCGTATTCAAGGCACGTTAAATGCCCACCGCTACGTGCAGCATGTGCTGCGGCCGGTGGCACTCCCGTACCTTCAGGGGCTGCCCAATGCTCTGTTTCAGCAGGATAATGCCCGCCCACACACTGCTCGCATCTCCCAACAGGCTCGACGAGGTGTACAGATGCTTCCGTGGCCAGCGTACTCTCCGGATCTCTCACCAATCGAACACGTGTGGGATCTCATTGGACGCCGTTTGCAAACTCTGCCCCAGCCTCGTACGGACGACCAACTGTGGCAAATGGTTGACAGAGAATGGAGAACCATCCCTCAGGACACCATCCGCACTCTTATTGACTCTGTACCTCGACGTGTTTCTGCGTGCATCGCCGCTCGCGGTGGTCCTACATCCTACTGAGTCGATGCCGTGCGCATTGTGTAACCTGCATATCGGTTTGAAATAAACATCAATTATTCGTCCGTGCCGTCTCTGTTTTTTCCCCAACTTTCATCCCTTTCGAACCACTCCTTCTTGGTGTTGCATTTGCTCTGTCAGTTAGTGTAGTTTTAGGCAAGGCAAGTTGTGTTTGCATTCCGGATGAAGCGGCCAATGAAGTGAGAAAAAGTGTAGTAGGCCTAAGTACAAAAAAATCTGCGAGGGAAACAGAGAGTAGGATTTCAACAATTTATACCGAAGAGGTAGGCCAATCTCTTCAATCGAGGCTATGAGAAGTACTGTACGTGTTTGTTAATACCGGACTATATGAAAATCGAGGCTCCGTGCAAATGTCACCATCCTACTTCTGACTCACCAAGTACTGTTAAGTAGAGTGAAGGGCTCCGTGCAAGTGTCACTCCGTGCAAATGTCACTCCCTGCAAGTGTTCCAACCCCCTCTAGAGCCCTCTAGTGTCTTGGCGGATACAAACTGCATGGCAGCGCGGATAATTTTGCTGATAATTTCTAAATAATGACGTTTATTGATTTTCACTCAGGTATACTCTTGTTCTTGCTTGTGGTCAGGGTACCTTTGACATTGGTATGGGAGATCATAAAGCCGTAAATCTGACCTATGCCTAACCGGTTCCTGCCCGCCGCAGTTAATGGAAGGAAGGAACAAAGGTCAATATGTCGGTAGTCTTCACAAGAGAAAATTCCTCATAAACCTGTGAATGTAGCGGTTCTAGTGCCAGGTGCCACCTTTGGTGTAATATACTGTATTTAAATGAGTATTTACAATAACCGCGGATAACAATTTTGTGGATGCGGATGCGGGTGCGGATGAAGGAAGTGCGGACGCGGATATTATTTTGTATATCCGCGCAGGGCTCTACCCACCTTTACCGCCTCAAGGGCAGTGTCCTGGAGCGTGAGAGTTTTGGGTCGGGGGATAAAACTGGTGAGGGTCAGTAATACCTCGCCCAGGTGGCCTCACCTGCTATGCTGAACGGAGGCTTTGTGGGGGGGATGGGAAGATTGTTAGGGATAGACAAGGAAGACGAAAGGAAGCGGCCGTGGCCTTAAAGTTAGGTACCTCATTTGCCTGGAGGAGAAGTGGGAGACCACAGAAAACCACTTCGAGGGTCGCTGAGGTAGGAATCGAACCCCCTCCCCTACTCATTTGACCTCCCGAGGCTGAGTGGATCCCCTTCCAGCCCTCGTACTTTTCAAATTTCGTGGCAGAGGCGGGAATTGTACCCGGACCTCCGGGCGTGGCAGCTAATCACACTTAACCATTACCACCACAGAGGCGGACTCGTATGTTATTATTATATGATTATTGTTCTTCTGTTGAAAACTGTTAGGGTCTGGGGGTTCAGCCTCACCTAATCCCCGCATATCATAATACGCAAGCACCGAGCGAGACGGCTACGCAGTTTATGGTCACGTAGCTGTCCGATTGAATTCGGGAAATAGTAAGTTCGAACCCCACTGTCTGAAGACCTGAATAACGATTTCCGTGGTTTCCCATTTTCACATCAGGCAAATGCTGGGGCTGTTTATTAATCAAGACCGCTAACGCTTCCTTCCTGCTCCTAGCCATTTCCTACCCCGTCGTCGCCATAAGACCTATCTGTATCGATGCGACGTAAAGCAAACTGTAAAATAAATAAATAAATAAATAAATAAATAAATAAATAAATAAATAAATAAATAAATAAATAAATAAATAAATAAATAAATAAATAAATAAATAAATAAATAAATTAACACAGCGTGTTTCTGTGTTGATTTGCAGTGTTAATGTGTTGTATGTATTTGCAGACGTGTATTAAGACGAACACAAAATCCAAGACCCTGAGCTAGAGGAATCAGACGCGATTAACATGCCTGGCACGCCCGGGAATCAAACACGGGGCCCTCTGGGCTGAAGGTCACCACGCTGACCATTCGGCCAAGCGCCAGACACTTTCCTTAGCTTAGCCCAGTTGTATCTGGGGCCACTGGAGCCATCCTGTCTCATTTTGGGTTTAGCCGTGAGTGTAAGGCCGAGTGCCCTTCCTGACGCTACGTGATTTTTGAGATGGAAACCTCAACCCAGAAAAGGCCGGAATTCGAACCTCAACCCTCCGAGTGGGAAGGCAGAAGCTAAACCACAGCGATAATCACGTCCCCCTTTTAATTTAATTCCAGTAACACTACATTTCTTTCTTTCTTAATCCGTTTACCCTCCAGGTTGGTTTTCCCTCGTACTCAGCGAGGGATCCCACCTCTATCGCCTCAATGGCAGTGTTCTGCAGCGTGAGATTTTAGGTCGGAGATAAAACTGGGGAGGAGGCTCAGTACCTCGCCCATGCGATCTCACCTGCTATGCTGAACGGGGACCTTGTGGGGAGATGGCAAGATTGGAAGGGATGGACAAGGAAGAGGGAAGGAAGTGGCGTGGCCTTATGTTAGGTACCATTTCGGCTTTTGCCTGGAGGTGAAGTGGGAAACCACGGAAAACCACTTCAAGGACGGCTGAGGTAGGAATCGAACCCACTCTACTCAGTCGATCTCCCGAGGCTGAGTGGACCCCGTTCCGGTTCTCGTACCACTTGTCAAATTTCGTGGCAGAGCCGGGAATCGAACTTGGGCCTCCAGGGGTGACAGCTAATCACACTAACCACTACACCACAGAGGCGGACGTAACACTGCATTTATATACTCATGTGTTATTGCCCCGGAGGTCTGTGCCAAGCTTCGCCAACCGGCACGTTACTATACGGTACCTTGGTGCGAGTTGGATCATCATCTGACCTGACCCTAAGATCGTAAAAGGATAAATAAATTATTATTAGCATGAAAATTATGCAGTCAGTCGTGGCCTGACTGTTCTACCGTGGCCGGTTTGATAGGCAGCTCTCCCGTAACCCGTGCAACGCAGTGAAATGTGGGACAAGAGGGGTTGCATGTTGCGATGGCTGCGTTTAAATCAATAAGAAACGAAACCTTCAAGGACTTGTAGAGTCGAAACAATAGAAAGTAAGTTAGTAATATCTTGGCAAGGAGAAAGCTATTTTTATGTTTGTCTAGCTTATTTTCGATTTATTCATATTTCTTTTTGCTAGTGGCTTTACGTCGCACCGACAAAGGTAGGTCTTATGGCGACGATGGGATAGGGAAGGGCTAGGAGTGGGAAGGAAACACACGTGATCTTAATTAAGGTAGAGCCCCAGCATTTGCTTGGCGTAAATGGGAAACCACGGAAAACCACTTTCAGGGCTGTCGACAGTGGGGCTCGAATCCACTACCTTCCGAATGCAAGCTCTCAGCCGCGCGCCTTTATCCGCATGGCCAACTCACTCGGTTTGTTCATTTTTACAAGGTCTGTTTAATTAATCCATATTTACGAACGTTCTAGATAACCTGACTTGAACGAAAGTAAAATTTAGTTTATTTGTTGTTACTGAAGGCAATTCATTTAATATTAATTTCTTATTAAGGGAAACATTGAGAAAAATCAAATATTTTCTAGTGAATGTTTAGTACGTTATTGATATATGACCAACGTAATATGATCAATGATCATGATAATATGATCAACATAAGGCAAACGCCGGTTCTCTCCTCCCCTCCGGATCTCTCTTTCCTCAAGAATATGAAAACTATCTATTATTTATAGGCATTCGTAATTATTTTGAAGAGGAAATCACGACATAAGTGTGTTCATCACTACATTTTTTCCTTAATCTCATCATATGAAATCTATTTAAATGTGAACGAAGAAATAGATTGAATTTTACAAGCAATATGAACTGAACATATGAACTTTCATTTATAAGTATATCAATCAATCAATCAATCAATCAATCAATCAATCAATCAATCAATCAATCAATCAATCAATCAATCAATCAATCAATCAATCAATCAATCAATCAATCAATCAATCAATCAAGCAATCAATCAATCAATCAATCAATCAATCAATCAATCAATCAATCAATCAATCAATCAATCAATCAATCACCAATTACCTGCATTTAAGGCTGTCGCCCATGTGGCAGATTCCCTATCTGTTGTTTTTCTAGTCTTTTCTTAAATTATTACAAAGAAATTGGAAATTTATTGAATATCTCCCTTGGTAAATTATTCCAATCCCTAATCCCCTTCATATAAACGAATATTTGCCCCAATTTGACCTCTTGAATTCCAACTATAGGTCTATTCACACATATCCGTGACGTGTCAGTGCCGTGACGTATCAGTTCCGTGACATACGTGACATCTCAGTGATGGCTATCCACACCTATCAATATTGTTTCAGTTTCAGTTCAGTGATTGCCGAGATGTCAAAATTTACGGATGTGGAATTGGCGGCTATTGTTATACTCCTAGATGAAGAGGAAGAGGGACAGCGTCAGTTTAAAAAAAGGAAGTGGGTACCTGAGGCATGGCAGAATAGAGAACGTGATGGTGAATTCGCTACCCTGTACAAGGAACTAATTGACGATCAAACTAAATATTTTGAATATTTCATAATGTCTGAAAATTGTTTTAACATATTGCTGAGTAAACTGGAGGTTCATTTAAAACGACAAGACACCCGCTGGAGAAAGGCGATGACACCTAGAGAACGGTTAGCAATTTGTCTGAGGTACGTGAATAATACAGTACAAATACAATGAAACAAATATTTACTTAACCACACACATTGAAGTTACGTCGCTCATTTTATATTCACAAGCGCGTACAAACTTCACAGCAGAACACGTTCGTGAAACAGAAAAATATCGTTGGCGACAATACTCAATATCACGGGACGGATACTGTATTGATACTGACGCAGAAAATACGGCACTTCACCGGACAAGTGTGTACACGACAATCAGATTCAAGGGAACGATATAAATTATCACTGACACTAATGCAAGTTCACGGAACTGACACGTCACGGACATGTGTGAATAGACCTTATATCTTCATATCGTGATCTTTCCTACTCTTAAAAACACCAATCAAACGTATTCATCTACTAATGTCATTCCACTCCATCTCTCCACTGACAGCTCGGAACATACCACTTAGTCGAGCAGCTCGCCTCCTTTCTCCCAAGTCTTCCCAGCCCAAATTTTGCAATATTTTTGTAACGCTACTCTTTTGTCGTGGCTCATGGTGTGGGTTATTGTAGTCACGTCCTAGTTCGTGAACCATGGGCAACTGCTTAGTGGCCAAGTAAGTGGCCCTGAGAGTCGGGATACCAGTTGCTACGTACAAGTGTAGAAAATCTTCAGAACGAGGAAATAAGACAGAAGAACATGGATAGAATTAGTGAGAAGTTACAAACAGTGGACAGTAAGCATCTTGAGGGTATAGATAGAGAATGGGTGGCATACAGGAATGCTGTAGTAGAAACAGCAAGGGAATGTCTAGGAAACATCGTGGTGGAATGGTGAAGTGAGAGCAGCTTGTGAACGTAAAAAGAAGCCGTATCAGAAGTGGCTCCAAACAATTACTATTGCAGACAGGGAAATTACGCAGAGGAAATAACAGAGCGAAATAAATAGTTGTTGAATCCAAGAAGAAGTCGTGGGAAGAAGGAAAACCTTTCTGGACATTAATAAAGAATCTTAGGAAGGGAGGGAAAAATTATATGAACAGTGTTTTGGGTAAAACACGTGGACTCATAATAGATCCCAAGTAATCACTGGAGAGGTGGAAGGAATGTTTCGAAAATCTTCTCAACGTAAAAGGGTTTGCGATGTCGCAAGAAAACGAGCTCATGGGGAGGAGGACAATGATGTTGGTGAAATTATGCTTGATGAAGTGGAAAGGATGGTAAATAATCTCTGGTCATAAAGCAGTAGGGCTAGATGAAATCATACCTGAAATGATGAATTACCGTGGGGAGGCAGGGATAAAATGGCTTCATAGAGTAATTAATAAGATTAGCATATAGTGTTAGTAAGGTACCTTCAAATGGGAGAAAAACAGTAATTGCACCTATCTATGAGCAAGGGAACGGGAAGGATTGCAACAACTATCAAGGTATCTCATTAATCAGTACACCAGGCAAAGTGTTCACTGGCATCTTGGAAGGGAGGGTGCGACCAGTGGTTGAGAGGATGTTGGATGATAATCAGTGTGGTTCCAGACCACGGAGGGGCTGTCAGGACCAGATATTCAGTACGCGTCAGGTAAATGAAAATGCTACGAGAGGAATAGACAGTTATATTTATGTTCCGTAGATCTAGAGAATGCATATGACAGAGTACCGGGGGGGAAGGTGTTCGCCATACTGGGGGGGGGGGGGACTATGGGATTAAGTGTAGATTATTAAAATCAATCTAGAGATTGTGACTTCCACAGGAGAAATCTTGCTCTTCCAGGAGGTTATTTATATTGACAATTGGGCTGCAGTGAGAATTGATGGTAGAATAAGTTCTTGGTTCAAGGTAACTACAGGGGTTGGACAAGGCTGTAATCTTTCACCTTTATTGTTCATTATTTTGCTACTTGATTTACGTCGCACCGACACAGATAGGCCTTTTAGCGACGATGGGACAGGATGAACTCATAATTCTACTAAGTTCCAGGGTTCAAGGAAAGGCCTAGGGATGGGAAGGAAGCGGCGGTGGCCTTAGTTAAGGTACATCCGCAGCATTTGCCAGATGTGAAGATGGGAAACCACGGAAAACCATCTTCAGGACTGCCGATAGTTTGGTTCGAACCCACTATCTCCCGGATGCGACCTCACAGCTGCGCGCTCACAGAGGTTTGCAGACTGAACGCTGAAAGGAACAACAGTGTATTATGAAGGTCTATGTGTGTGTGTGTGTATGTAATCTTTTGTCCGTAATCACCCAGAACAAATGGAGCTGCCGTGCTTCGATTTTTTTTCCAGTTCTCGAATTATATAATTCTGGTGAGGGTCCCATACACTGGAATCTTTCTCTAGTTGGGGGTCTTACCAGTTACTTGTATGCCCTCCCCTTTACTTCCCTACTACTAGCACGAAAACCCTCACAACTATGTGCCGGGATTTGTACCCTTTATTTACAATCCCATTTATGTGAATACCCCAATGGAGTGCTTTTCTTATATGAACACCTAGGTACTTACAACGATCGGCACAAGGAACTTTCATCACATCAACGCAGTAATTAAAACTGAGAGGACTTTTCCTATTTGTGAAACTCACAACCTGACTTTAAATCCCGTTTATCATCACACCATTGTCTGCTGTCCATCTCACAACATTGTCGAGGTCTTTCCGCAGTGCTCACTATCTAGTAACTTATTTATTATTCTATACAGAATAATATCAACCGCAAAAAATGTCTTCTCTCTGATTCCAGCCTTTACTCATATCGTATAAGGGAATATAAAGGGCCAATAATACTGCTTTGAGGAATTCCCCTCGTAATGATTACAGGATCAGATAAATCTCCACTTACTCTAATTCTCTGAGTTCTGTTTTCTAGAATTATAGCCACCCATTCAGTGACTATTTTGTCTAGTTAAATTGCATTCATTTTTGCCAGTAGTCTCCAATGATTCCATGGTTAGAGTGTTGTGATTATACTGTAGACATATCTGTGCGAATAGCATATTGACCCAGAGCAAGGTACATCACCATCACAGTTTGCCATTTCTGCCATGCTTGTCGCAACCCTTTCGTAGAAGCGAGCGTCCTTGACAGACCTGGTCTAACTAGTCAAAAAAATAATAGAAGACAGTAGGTACTCCTCTGCTGGAAGGGTCAACCGGTGTAGCGCCCTTGCCCAGGGAACAGTCTTCGGGTAGGCTCCTTTAAATTATCTAGGAGTCACGTTGTTACGTTCTCTTACCTTGAAGACACACTGCTATAACACCAAACAGAAGGTGAACGCTAGAAATAATATCTCACGGAAGCAAAGAAGTACAAACTAGGGTGCCAAGCCAGTTCTTAGGACCACAGCCTTAGCCCTCTGCTTAGCCCGGATGTTTGCACCAGCTTTAAATGAGGCATCCTGGATAATCAAAAGCTAAAACCGACTCTCGTGGATAAGTCACGCTGCCTTGCTGGCACTCCACTTCCAAGAACTTCCCAAGAGATGTAGCTGCTGACCAAAAACGCTTTAAGGCTAAATATAACGAAGCCCAGGGAACAGTTTGGCTACCAACTGCTTCATTCGAAACTAAAATCCAGGAACAGTTTCCCCCACACATAAAAACCGTTGAAGGAACCTCCTGGAAGAGCAAGATTTCTCCTGTGGAAGTCACAATCTCTAGAATGGATGAAGCCACGCGAACAACTACCGCCTTGCAACATTGAGGACTGGATCATGCGGAGGTCAATTCACCGTTTAACAACTGGTGTCGGCCGATCAAAATCTTCTTTCAGACAGTGGGGTTTCAAGACAGAAAACACCAAGTGCATTTGTGGTGAAGAATAAATTGTCAAATGTATTTGATATTCATGCTCATTTTCATGTTCGAAACAGGACTTATTGCTTGGCAGTGATACTACCATAGGTGTGGAAGGGTTAAGACACGACATCAGACGTGCATGTTTGGACAGTGCGATGCACTTCTTTATTCCCCAACATTAGACTGCAGAGATTTGTATTGAACCCATGACTTTTATGTCATAAGCAATCAGAGTCCTAAAGTTACCACATGAGGTCCCATATTAATCGAAATGAGGAGCTCAGATTCATTTTTTTCTCACCGGAACGGTACGTGATATGGGGTAGAATGGTTCTCTTTCTCAAGCTAAGAAGAAAAACGTCACTAGCAGGTGTAAATGGAGCATTTTACTATGAAAATGTTGGTTTGATAAATACATTATTTAAAAAGAATTAACAGCGAAACTAATATAATACATGTCCTGTAATTGTGTGTGAGACAATTGGTCTTTAGTAATACAGACTTTAGATTGCTAAGCTATTTCCAACGGACAATTGGCAAAAGACGCTCGTGTCTGTTCAACCTACGTCCCGTCATCAAAATATAGTGCCTATCAAACGAGGTCGTTTAACCCGTCAATTTGTTACGAGATAATCGTAGATGTTCATATACAATGTCACTATTAAATTAGCAAGTACTGGGTTACTGTAATACCTGCCTTCAATACATTTCCACAAGGTCGGAAAATATATGTAATATTCTCGGCGGCAAAGGAAAAATGCCTAAGAGAGGAGGTAAAGACTATAAAAATAGGAGCGCCATCTTGAAATGACCCGCAATGTGTCATTTGAGCAAGAGGGGGAACCTCGTACTGTTGTACAATTTATCGGCGATTATTAGACTAAGTCCAAATGAAAACTTAGATTTTGGCCGATGTGGCTGGAGTATCGTCTCCAAGTGGAGACAGTTTTTTTGTTGTAAATTATATTTAATAAACATGTAAAAGGACGGTCATCGTAGGCCGCAGTCTTACAAGTGAAATTTTAATAATATCGTGTTGAAAGTATTGCGTGTGCGATCGATATTACAACAGTCGTGTTCGGTCTGCGAAAATATCGAGTGAAAGGAAATTTTGTGTGCCTTTATTTCAGGTGAACGAAGATGAATGAAATGACCTGTGAAGCCAAAAGTGTTCAGATGGCTAAATAAATACCAAAAAGTTGCTGGTGGATGGAAGCTGGTGTACGTCCAAGGTAGGTGAATGATCACCATGACGACCTGTTTATTTGTTTCATGATGTCACCGTTTATTTTGTATGTGTATTTTGTGACGCAGTCTGGTCTCCCATTTATTTTCGTGAAATGTCAGAAATATGACGAATGGTCATTGTTCTTTTAACGCTTGGTTAAAATTAGGAATTTTTGCGAAGTACTGTGTGAAGTGTTGTAAAATAGTCAAGTGATGGTTGTGAAACGGCATAATGTCTGAAGTAGAGTGCCATTTCCGTACGTTATTTTCTGTATTTTGTGGTGTCAAGTTAAGATCTTTAATCTGATGTGAAAATTTTTCTGTTTGAAATTATGACGAAAGTTGTATAAGAAATCCGTGGTTACTCATTTTCAGTCGAATGAAAGCACAATTACGTGTGGAGAAATGAAAAATTTTTATTAAGGAAAGTTACGAGGCGAGATCGATAAATATCTGTTTCTATGTCCGTTTTAAACTGTGTATAACTAACGATGAAAATAACAGTAAATTATGCCAGTCATTGTTGTGAAATCTAGTTCAGAAATACGAGGTCACGTTATGCGGAGATGTTTCATTATCAGAGTATTTGTGTGTGTACAACGTTGTGGATCCTAATAGTTACATTCCATTGTAATGTCGTCGAGATTTTTGTCTTGTTTTGAGCAGGTGGTCAAGTCTTGCTAAATGTGAGTTGAGGTAGGATTTTCTGAATCAGGTATTTGGTAGCCTGTAAATGATGCCGAGATTTCTGTTTGAATCCGAGGGATTTATTTGTCTAATGTTTTGAGATGGAAACTGTGATGGATTCCACGTAAAAGTGTAGGTTCGTGATATATATGAATATTGAGTGACATGTTAAAGTAAATCTCTGCGTATAATCTGTTTGGGGGACGGATGTCGTATTTGTAATTTTATCGTCGAGATCGTATATATCATTCTTTAAAGACCAATTAAAACGGGAATAGAACATTTGGTTCTTGTCACGCGAAGACAGGAGGGGTGGTTCGCTCCGCCGGACAGCTGATCAGCTAGACCGCTGCTTGGAAGATAGCAGTAATTTGCGGTTTTCTTGTTTGACAACGTGTTGAAAATCAGATTGTATTCTTTAGAATGGAGCTCGTAATTTTGAAAGAATCTAATTCTTATCATTGAGTAACGTGTATATTATTAGATCGGATTCTTCAATATTAACTTGTTTAACCGAGATTTGGACGTATAATTGGAGCGGCGGAAATGAGACAATAATGAGCGGATTTAACCATTCCCAGGGATGTCCGAAATAGAGTATTGGTGGTAGTTATTGATTTTATTTTTTAGGGATGCACGAAGCCTCATTTTGAATGTCATGTTGGGAGGTGACATAGTGTTGGCTGATTTTACGTTGAGTACAATTGTGCAGATTTGAGTACTTAATAATTAGGGTTATCCAAGTAAGTGTTTGTAATTGTTAGTGTTAAATTAAACTTATGGTGTGACGTCATGTAAAAAATAATACTGGAAATAAATGCACTTTTCCAGCCTCCACGAAGCAAGTGATGATAAATGTTATAAGAAAATTACGCCAATAAAATTAAGTACGGGCTTGTTAAAGAAGCCATTCGTCCGCGGAGATATAATCTGTTGTTAATTAGGATTTATAAGAATCATTTCAATTTATTAAATTATTAAACTCAGTGGAAACCGTATTTGAGAAATAACTTAAACCAAGTGATTAACTTAAAATGTATTCTGGAAATCTTATTTTTTTATGGGAAAATTCAATTGTTAACGTAACGGTTAAGGGGACGTGTCCGAATGTAAAGGATTTTACTGCCAACAAGGTCGTGAGCATTGTTGTTGTTGTTGTTGTTGTATTATTTGACTTTGATTGTTTGAGCTTTAAATGTGCTGGGATTATTAAAGTGGAAACCTTGGTCATCAACTTCTATAACTTAATTGTGTTTAGCCTTCAGCTTAGGAACTTGGATGGTCATGGGGTCATCAACCTCAGTGACTTAGATTAAGCCCATATGCCATTATAGCATTATTTTCCTTGCGGTCATCATCCACAATGACTTTAACCTAAATTGTAAAGTTAGATGTCGGTCCATGACATAGTCGCAGGTCACATCGATTCAATTAAGGGTCCATGCCGTACAGCCACTCTGTGGTACATACAATTTGGACTGCCTTAATTATACCAAGAGCCCAGAGTTCGTGTTACGATGGCTGGATTATCACGAATCATTATGATGGTACATGCAGTCTCACATGGAAGCTGAATTTAAGGATTTCCGGACTTTCTTTTCTTCACTCTTATCTTGTGACAGTGGTTTCTAGTAAGGATGCCCATCAGGCAGTTGAGTTCAAACTTCTACAACCCCTACATCTCTCCTCTGCATTGTAATTATCAGTGTTGATTGTGTTGATCGAACAAGTAAGAGTTCGATTTATAATGTCTTGTTTAAAGTCCACATTCAAATTATTTCTTGAATATACCACAATTTTTATAGATTTGATTTATAATTTCGTAGATGTATTATATTTTATTGAAAACCACCTAATACCTAAGCAAGTGACCCAAGAGTCAGATCTCATGCCGATTGCTAATAGGTCCTTTCTGGACCTTAAAGAGTTTCAGTATATACTTTATATATAGGGTGGGTAAAATAGAACTGGACCGGAAAATATTTAAAATGGGTTTGACCATTAACAATGAACACACAATAGATGCTGGAAAAGTTTCATCTGCATAAATGAAAAACAGAGGACCTAAAAGTCCTGAATCCACTTCACTCAGAAACCACCGGCAGAACTCAATACAGGGAAGTTCATCTGATGTTTTAACGCATACACAGCAGTACATGTGTAAGGATACAGATGCAGGCCCTTTTTGATAATGTATCGACACGACTATCTCTTAATTCCCACCTGCGCCGTTAAACGTAATTTTGTCGGACTTCGTTCCGGGCTTTCCTTCGGTGTTTGAACTCTTTTTGGATTGATATGGTCTTTGTTCGCTACAGGGCCAGTTATACGCCATTTTGACACTAAGTTTTGCATTGCAGACATTGCTGGATTTTTGCCAAAACACTTCCAGTCTCAAATTCTTGCGCAAACAGTTCCGTACACTTTTTCCACAAATCGTGCCTCGCATAACACTCGACAGTGAACACGCGCTGGTTTATCGCGAGCACCATTTTGTGTTGCATTCAGATGGTCGCTAAACACGTCTGCTCTTCTCACTCACACATAATGACACAGTGACGTTCTCGGGAGATGCGGGAAGTGCGCACGTGCAGATATGTGGCAGCAACCGATAGGTTCACCGAAATCACGGTTTCCAGCATTTCCTGCAATGGGCTTTCCTGTTTATTAACGAGCGTCAATTCCGCTTCAATCTTATAGATATTTTCCCGGCCTGTTTTATTTTTGCCACCCTGTATTTCTGTGTACAGTATATCATGTAGTAGGTTCCTGTCACGAATGAATGGATGATTAATATTGGAGAGCAGTAGTTTTAAGGGAGGTTTAAGGAAGAAGAGGCGAAGGATAATGGTATCAGAGATTTCTGTGGAACAGTAGAGAATTTGTATGTAACTTTTAAACTGTAATTTAATGTCGAATGTAACATTTGTCTCCCTGTTGCGTAACTACGGTGATGGGCTTATCGAGTAGGAGATATGATGTAGGTAATCGAGGGTTACGTAGTCCAGGGACTGCTATTTTCTGGATTGGGCTTAAGTTTCCAGTCATGGCACCAGTTCGAGAGAGCGTTCAGTGAAGACTGTAGAGGAACTACATTTGCTGGGTTCCTGATCTCCCGAAATATTTTACAAAGAGTAGAGTTCCTGTTATTTCGTTGCTGTTAGATTAGAGATAGTCCAAAAATAAGGAAATTAGAAAAGGACATAGCAGATGTGGCTGGTAACCATGAGGATGATGTGCCTAATATTACCTTTAGCATTCTTTTTTTAGCATCTTCTTACCAGTTGGTGGTCCGACTCGTTGGCTGAATGGTCAGCCTACTGGCCTTCGGTTCAGAGGGTCCCGGGTTCGATTCCCGGCCGGGTCGGGGATTTTAATCTTAATTGGTTAATTCCAATTGCTCGGAGGCTGGGTGCGTGGGGGGGGGTATTCAACATTAGAAATCATCCTAGGTAGGGTCCTTATCTTCATAGACATGCAGGTCGCCTAATAGGCCGTCTACTAGAAAAAGACCTGCACCAGGCCTCTCCGGAGGCCACACGCCATTATATTATTATATTACCAGTTGGGGTCCTCTACTTACCTCTCAGATGAAACATATCTCAAAATCTGAAATCATGAAAAATCTGGAAAATAACATTAGGCCTAAGGGTAAAACATTAATAATTGTATAATATTTTATATATTTATTCGATTACAGTACTTAAACCACTCCATTCGAAGGATATTTATATATGATACACAGTATTATGCATGTAATAAATAGGCTAAGAAAAGTATATAATACTTGTTGGTTTATTATATATTCTAGCACGCAGGGATTTTTTAATTAGTGTAGTGCTTTTCTGCTTCAGACTGACAAAATTTTAAGGTGACATGTTAAAAATACGTGCACCATATCTTGTACATTTATAAATACTTTCACGTCATTCTAATTGATATAATTATGTGTTGCTGGCAGATACAATTTCTAACAACAATTTAAAATATTAAACTGTATATTTATTGTTAACATTTCCTTACCTACAACAAGTTCGACCAATGGATTAAGTTCAATACTGACGGTACTAACTACGGATTTAGACCAAAGGAGAACTTTCAAGGATAGCCAACACTAATATGACTATTATATCTCTTTTCGAGATTATACGGTATTAGTTCAAGGGAAACATTTTGTACCAGAGAAACACTTACTATCGTATTTACATGCTATAATCCTACTTCACTATTAGCAACTTTCAGGACTAGAGCTATTAACCGTGTACACTCTTTGTCTTCAAAGATAAAAGCATTGCCAATGAAAAGCTCAAGTCTGGAATACTGATTTAGGGATGATAAATAAGACCTGGTTGCCTATGACCCACAAGAAAATTTTGATTTCAGTAGTGATTTATGGATAATAAATACAGCTTACTGCCCATGTATGAGCCATCCAACATGCTAGTCTTGAGTCCTCCTGGTACCCTTTTGTACCATTGGAAATAACATGTTTTCCCAAATCGCACATCTCGTTGTGTTTATTATTAAAATACTTATTCTGTTAATTTTGCCGTGTAAAGGAAAATTAAGACCATTGTTCTTACTTGTCTCAAAAATAACTAATTCCAGATATAAAGAAACAAACAAATCTATTTCTCCTTCATCAAGGATGGTTAAGTTTTCCTCAATGAGTCCGTAGAGTATCGGGATAATGCAATGGATACGTAGGTAGGGATGATAAACTCTACCTCAGTACCAAGCAACTCGCCACTATTATTTCCGGAGTGCATCCGAACACGCATGACTTCACCTAGTGCATATTGTATGGTCGAGTGCATGGAATCTTGCCTGTATAGGAACAGTGATTTAAGCTGGTAATGAAATGTTACAACGCCTCTTCACTGGCCTTATCTGTTTTAATTCCCTTGTGCTGATTGACAGCCTACACTTGCCTTGGTCTGCAGCGCCTTAAAAGTTCTAGACAATTGGGTGGTCAAGTTACAAGCCAGTCCGTTTCAACCACTAAGGTTAACAGTGTTCTTTCACTTCTAAACCAGAGTTGACCTTTGTTCATTGGTTAGTGTTTGTGTGATGGGATTTATTTCAAATCACCAAGAGAGTGGCTCATCAAGGGGCTGGCGTGACCCACAAATGTTAAAGGAGGTTCTGACATTAGATAAAGCACTAGCGCAATTCCATGCTCTGCACTGTTCTTAAGCGCAGCTCAGGCCGTGCAGACAGAGTAGAAACTTTTCAATGGACAAGTAATTTATTTTTTGTATTGGTTTTTCACTCCACCGACTCAAGACGATGGCGACAATGGGATAAAACAGCTCTAGGATTGAGAAGGAAGCGACCATGGCCTTAACTGAGGCACATCCTCAGCATCTGCCTGGCGTGAAAACAGGAAATGACGGAAAACCATCTTCAGGGCTGTCGATAGCGGGATTCAAACCCACAATTTCCAGAATGCAGGCTCATAGATGCGTGACGTGAACCGAGCAGCCAGCTCACTCGGTACGAATAAATAGAGCATGAGGGCATTCATGAAGAGGATTTGAAATGATTTTGAATTTAGATCAATTGTCTTCCAGAGCACTCTATCGATTAATGGGTGTAATCTATTATTATCATTATTATTATTATTATTATTATTATTAGTGTACGGCTTTTAAAATGGTGTGCATCATATTACCCCTTGGTAGTATAATATTCTCCTGATGTGTTCATAGTTACTGGGGGGTAGCGTGCGTGCCTCTTACGCGGAGGCCCCGGGCTCGATTCCCAGCCAGGGCAGGGATTTTTACCTGGATCTGAGGGCAATTGATGAGCTATCTGATGGTGAGATGGTGGGCCTGGTCTGGGCAGCCATGAATAACAGCCGAGAGGATTCATCGTGCAGACCACACGACACCTCATAATCTGCTGAGCAGCGTTCGCTAGGTAGGCCACGGCCCTTCGGGGCTGTAGTGCCATGGGTTTGGTTTGGTTATATTCATAGTTAAGCCCATGTCCATTTCTGATGATATATGGTGCTTATAGTGCTCTGTCATTTATGGTATAGAACTAACCCCATGGCACTAGAGCCATTGAAGGGGCTAGGCCTACCAAGTGACCGCTGCTCAGTCCGAAGGCCTGCAGATTACGAGGTGTCGTGAGCACAGCACGACGAATACTCTCGGCAGTTATTTTTGGCTTTCTAGACCGGGGCTGCTATCTCACCGTCAGATAGCTCCTCAATTCTAATCATATAGGCTGAGTGGACCTCGAACCAGCCCTCAGATCCAGGTAAAAATCCCTGACCTGGCCGGGATTCGAACGCGAAGCCTCCGGGTAGGAGGCAGGCACGCTACCCCTAAAATTATGGTATAGGTTAAAACAAATTTGTTAGTCTCGTCGATCTGTTTTAGTCTGGTCTTTAGCTTTGGTAACATAACAATGACCGAGGTATGAGCGAAAATAGTAACGCGATTTCTTATGTAGCCAGTCCCTGTGATGAAAGGTGTGAGGTATAGCTTGTGGGTTCGGTCTGATGAACGTATTTCGATGTGCTTTGTAAATTGATATTTAACAGTACCTTCTGATCGGGCGTGGAAAGCAACGGAAAACGACCTCACTCCTTACTTCCCTTTTGCCCTGGTTTAATCTTCACCGATTTATGAATTCTGCCAACATCACGTCCTTCAAAAATACTTAACGATCTGCCTCCTGAACAACAAAAGGCATTGATTAATGAAGAATTCATTTGCATAGTGTGTTCGCTAAATCATATAATTTTCCATAAGCTATTATTATTATTATTATTATTATTATTATTATTATTATTATTATTATTATTATTATACTTTGTTTTAATCTTAATAATTTCTTTCCCCTCTAAATTGATTCCTTACTTTAGGTAACATTGCAGATAATAACAATATTATTATTATTATTATTATTATTATTATTATTATTATTATTATTATTATTATTATTATTATTATTATTATTATACTTTGTTTTAATCTTAATAATTTCTTTCCCCTTTAAATTGATTCCTTACTTTAGGTAACATTGCAGATAATAACAATAAATCCTTGTTAATGAGTATGGTTCTGAAGTTTATGACCAAAAGAAAAACAAAATATGCAAGCAAATATACCCTTAAAAGGTATTTTTAGAGATAGGTAGCAAGTATTAGAGTGTTATCAATATTGAACGCGTCAAAAAGTGATAAGCGATAATACAGCAGACACATCCAATCATGCAAACTGACAGAGCTACAGAAAGTAAATTAAAACTTGATAAATTCATTCAGTATCGTAGCCCTGGGGCTCAGTCTTTTTTCCTAAGACACTAACCCAAAATGAAGTATTAGCATGCTTTATGGTATGTGTCGATGTGCTTTCGTTGAGCATCTCTTTCTCGAAATCATGTCTTCTAAACCTGATACCGGTACTTATCTCTTTCAGGAAAAGAACGAAGAATACATCTACTACAGTATTTTGAAATCCTGTGTTCGAAAATCGACGGAGACAACATGTACCTTGTTAAACAAAAATGCTCAAAATGTAACCAAATATGACCTTATATATTACTAAAATGAGCCAAATATGACCAAAGCAAAAAAATGGCCGAAATGTGCATTTATATGCAACAGAAAATTACCCTAAACTGGGCCAGGGTCCCGTCATTCAGTTATTTTTCGGGTTTCTGGTAAAATATCCTCAGGAATGAAATATTACTTTTCCTTATCATTCGAACCATAATCGTAAGCATAGCTAATTATTGCAAGCAAGTTAAACAGCTTCTCAACCTTCTAGGCCGTCACCAATTACATCACCTTGTTTTAGTAGTCTGCCCCATCCACTGGCCATGTTGCTTAGGGGAATTTCGAAGTTTTCTGTAAATTCTACTAACGAGGTAATTTCCTTTGTAAGGTTTTTAGTTGAATTTCAAGATCACGCTTTAGTGTTTTCCCTCTCTCACTCTCAAATTCTTCAAATCATCTATCCATACTCAGTAGGCGTCCTCTCGGACAAGATAGTTAAGGCTATAGCTGATAAATCATCCATAGAAACTTCCATGCTCACCTTCTGGCAAATTTAATTCCGGCTAGGGCAATGTCCTCTCTAATACAGAAGTACTATTTTAGGGTACTACGTTTGGACGAAAATCTGGCAGATTACATCCAAGATATCAAGTTTTATACCCGAGTGTTCGCCCTGCATTTTTCCGAAGACGAGATTGTGCAAACTATTTTTGAAGGTATCTCTCCACCTTATAGATCCTATTCATGTTTTGAGTCTCGTCCCCAAACCTTGGCAGAATTAGAGGCTCTGGCTGTATCAGCCGGAGGAGTGCGGTATGTCGACACTTTAAGAGTCGCGAAAGAACCCCCTCCGTCTTCTAGTAATTTTCGGCCTTAGGATTGCGGCGGAGACCCCCGCACTTGTACCTTTTCCCAAAATCGAATTGAATAGTGAACCAATCACTGCTCTATTAGACTTTGGGAGCGTTTGTTCTATTATTTCGGCTGACTGGTATTCCAAATTAAAGACTGTTTGTAAATTTTCTGATTATTGCTCGTCTTCGGTTCAATGCGTTTCGGCTAATTCCTCTCCATTAGAAATTTTAGGTTTCATCTTTGCCAAAATTCGTATTTCTAAATTCACCTGGAAAGTAAAATTGTTTGTGGCCAAACACTTGTCTTGCCCCATAATATTAGGAGCAGATTTAATGTCTTCCACTGGTCTGGTGCTTGACAATCAGAGCAAGTCGTGCACTTTCAAATTTGCTAATGATTGTAAAATTTCTTTGCTAAAATGTAATTCTGTGTCATGTTCATCTGTTTCGCCTACCCAGGATGAGATGTTATTAGACCTTAGACTACTACCTGAGGAGCAGGCTGAGAGTATTCGTATATTGTGTCAGTCGTTTCCAGATGTATTTTCCGATACTCTTGGTGTTACTGACCTTATTGAATATTGAGTTTACGGACTCGATCCCAGTTAGATTTCCGCCTTATAGGCTGTCTCCACCTTAAAGAGATCATCGACCAAATGTTAAAGGACGGAATTATTCGACCCTATAAGTCGGCGTATTCATCGCCCATTTTTCTGGTGCCGAAACCCCAAGGTGGATTCAGGCCTGTCATTGATTCAGAAGGTGGTGTTACAGTCTGTGCCTCTTCCCGACCTTCACTCTTGTTTTTTATGGTTTCGGAAAGCGAAGTTCTTTACCATCCTAGACCTCAATCAGGCGTACAATCAGATTCCTCTTGCTGAAGAATCGAAACATCTAACAGCTTTTGCCACGGATTGGAACTTGTATGAGTACAACCGCGTGCCTTTCGGGCTCCCCACGGGGACAGCTGTGCTCACTAGACTGCTAGATAGGGTCCTTTCCGACATCAAGTTTGAGTACTTGTATCACTATCTTGATGATGTCGTCGTATTTTCGGAGACCTTTGAAGAACACCTAGATCATCTGAAGGAAGTACTCAATCGCCTTCGTAAGGCTGGGTTGACTGTGAAGTTATCTAAGGTAGCTTTTGCTAAACTTTCCATGTTATTCTTAGGGCATATTGCGTCGCCCGATGGTGTTTCTATCGATCATTTCAGAACACAGGCCATCCGTGATTCTAACTTCGCTAATAGAGCGGCGCCCTTGAACTTACTCCGTAGGAAAGGCGTCATATTTGAGTGGGGACCGTCTCAACAAGCCGCTTTTGAAGATCTGAAATTAGCTCTTTGCAACGCCCCTGTACTCGCTATGCCTGATTTTTCGAAGAAATTCATCGCTTAAACCGATGCCTCGTCATCGGCGGTAACTGCTGTGCTTCTTCAGGAAACTGAACTCGGAAGGCGACCCATCGCCTATGCGTTTAGGACATTATCGGCCCAAGAGGCCAAATATTCTATCTATGAACTTGAGGGTTTGGCTGTTTTATTTGCTCTAGAGAAGTGCCGACTGTATCTGGAACATGTCAAGTTCGACCTAGAAACCGATAACCAAGCCTGAAGTTGGGTATTAGCGAGGCCGCGTCGTACAGGTCGTATAGCCCGTTGGGCCTTCAGGATTTCTACCTTCCAGTTTGATGTTAGGCATATCAGAGGATCTGAAAATATCGTTGCGGATGGACTAAGCCGCATGTTTTATCATGATGTGGAGACCACCGAACAGGAAGATAGTTCTTCTCTTCCCGCGCCCATACCTTCGGGTGCAAATGCCATTCTAACTGATTCCCCCATGTTGTTTCGGGACATTGAAAAATATCAACGTGAAGATCCTGTGCTGGCCCCTATTATTGAAACCCTTTCTTCTGGGGAACATGTCGTCCCTTATGTATTGAGGAACGGGGTTTTATGTTCCCCATCGAGGCATGACCAAAAGATGAAAGTAGTGGTTCCAGCCGTGCTTGTACCTATGATCTTCAAGTACCATCATGAGACCCCATTAGGGGGGGCATTTAGGCTCTTCAAAACTCGGGAAAAGATCCGAGAGATGTTCATTTGGAAAGGTATGGACGGCGAAATTCGAGAATTGGTAAAAGCTTGTAAATCTTGCTTGTTTAGTCAGCCCACCTTGTCCACTAAGCTAGGCCTATTATCATCTCATCAAGCGTCCCACCCCGTGGAGCGCCTGTATATAGACTACGTCGGACCCTTCCCTCAATCAACGGGGAACGCCAACAAATTCATTCTAGCGTGTGTAGATGGTTTCACGAGATTTTTCTGGTTATTTCCGACTAAGCTGGCAACCGCTCAGTCCACCATTTCTTGTTTAAATACCATATTTGCTTCTTTTGGTCCCTGTCAATACTTCGTTTCTGACAATGCTAAAGCTTTTACCTCCAACCTCTTCCGTAAAAGCTGTTTTGATCTGTCTATATCACATGTAACTACTTAGGCGTATTATCCTCAACCATCTCTGGCTGAGCGGGTCAATCGTAATCATAGATCGGCTCTCATCGCATTTCATCATGAAGATTATTCCAGGTGGGATACGTCCCTGCATTGGTTGGCTTTTGCTTTAAATTCGGCGGTTCATGAGTCCCATAAGTTCACTCCGGCTTCGCTGATGTTTAAATTTGTGCCTAACACGCCGCTCTCTAACCTTTAGTCACTCAATGATATTTTACCAGAGACAATAGATCCCGATAATATTAGAGATCTATGGAAGAAGGCTAAGGCCAACTTAAAGTGTGCCATGAAAAGGTTAGGGAAAGATATGCTGGTGGAGGGAGACCCAACAATTTAAAAGTTGGAGATCAAGTCATGGTTAGAAACTTTGTTCCCGCGGGCAAGCTTGCCCCCAGATTTCATGGGCCGTGCACTATATTAGATTTTTTGACGCCAGTTACATTATTGGTAAGCAATCCAGCCACAGAGAGGATCTTTAGAGTGCAGCTCTCCCAGGTGAAACCTGTATAATTTCAGTTCCTTTTTTGCCACTAAAATTTAGCAGGAGTTTTGAAGGTTATATATATATTTAATTTAAGGCCTTCTGTCCTATGGTTTTATTTATTTGTGTGTATGATCTGTGTGTACGATCTTCCCCTCTATTTTTCCTGCTGTCAATTCCTTAGTGGCCATTATCAAACCCCCGTCTCCTGCATCTCCGTACTATTGGCACACAAGAACCTTCTACGCCGCCCGCCCCTCTGCATCACCAATAAAGATCGTACTCTCTAATTTCAAGCAACAACACTTCTCTGTCACCTAGATCTTACTGTTTCAGTGCCCCCTCAGCTGTCTGCCGCCGTACTGTAACATCTTGTGAGGGACACAAGAGAGAAGAAAGGGCCCTCTTCGCTCTGGTAAGGCCTCCTTCTGAACGGCGCGCCGGACTGCATCTTCCCGGCAAAGGCTGAAGTGCGGTGACCCTACAACGAACTCATATGGGGACTGTATATATACTTCTAATCTGCGGCGACCATCACCACGACTACCCCTCTCATAGTAGCGGGCGAGGTGTATCTCAGAGTACTCGGGGGATCCGGGCGACCTTCTCCTGGGTATCGGCAAGCGGCGGCAGGACTTGCCGTCAAATCTATCAACATGTATTTCATATTCTACAACAAGGACACTCTAAAGCTGGAGTTAAATAAGTTTCTACCTATCACATTCAAAAAACTTAGATTTTTTCTCTTCAACTGAAAATGGTTTCTCAAAATTCTTCTGTGTCACCCCAAGGAAGAACATTTGGGGGTGGGAGGATGTCTATACCGGGAGGTACACCTCAATGCCGCGCATTCAAAATCAGCGCCTAAATGAATTCCTCTATTGGTAAAACAGTGCAACTGAAACTACACCAACTTGGAACTTTAATCAGAAGATGTCACCACTAAAGTATCGAGTAATTTTGTTATTGTAAAGTTTCCTAAACTGACTGAATTTCTCCTAGTTTTGTTTGCTATACATCAAGAAGTTTGGACATTTCTCCACAGATGACACTACCAAAAAAACTATGATCATGCACCCTGGTGCAAAGTAAAAGAAGTTATAATTTAAAGAAGTTTTGTATTTCTAGGGTTTTGTAACTGATTGATGTTCACTTATTTTTGGGTTGGCAATATTTCCTTTTTCTTTCCGCCAGTTTTGAATCTAGCCAATCACTAATTTCTGTAATTAATTTTCTACCTATCACAGGCTTCTTGTTCGATTTTGAGTGTTACTTTTGAATTTAACCAATAAAATTAAGAGGGTGTGCCTAGTTTAGTCTTGAATGATCTCAAACCTTCCCTGAGAGTTTATAAACTGCGGCTTTTCACGTTTCTTGGCCAATTGATCGTCATTTTTCTGAGTGTGTGTGTTAAGCAGGAGGCGGGCGGCCTCTTTCGTCGGCAGCTAAAACATCTACAAGGTAATGGCCACATAACTTTATTCTTTCTTGCTACCTCCGCAGTTTAATCCGAGGGAAAGGTCCGAATCATTAACTATGTAACCAACATTTCTGAAATTTAAATCATCTTTCGGCTAATGTAAAAACTTCGTAAACTCTTTAACTGTAAATCTGGGATAGAGAGTGAATTATCCTCTCGAGCTCCCCTTCATCTTGGATTGAGGTGACTACGTTTTGTAACTTTTTCTTCTGTAAGGTGTTAAAGTAATTTCTATACGAGTCACCTCAGTAGTTTGGGAATAGCCCCTGTTTCATCGGCCTAGAGCCCTGTAGGTTTCTAAGTTTCATTATCTTGGAGCGCAGTTCGCCTCCATTCATTTTGTGTTTGGGTCAGTTATTTAACCTGTTCCGTTTTCATGAAGGCCCTTTAGGTTGGGTATTATATACCTCTGTATTAATCATTTTCAAATTGTAAATTGTGCCTTGAGAGGCCAGTAATTGTAAGTTGATGTTGCCTTGAGTAGGCTTGGAGTCCTGAGAGCCTGTTAGCTCTTTTTCAAGTTTTGTAATTGTATAGTGGTTCTCTGGGAGGCTTGATATTATGATTTAGGGAGCAACTGCTACGGAATTAGGGGATTTCTGCCCTTAAACAAATAATTCTTCTTCCATTTGTAAACTTGTAAAACCAGGGGCTTAAATCCCAAAGTGTTAAGGTTCTGAATCTTGGATTTTTCCTAATCTGGTTTCAAGACTGGCATTGTACCTGATTGTTATTTTTCCTTTATGGAAATTTGTTAAGTTTGTTTTTTATAATGAAAGAAATATAACCTCTGTTAAAGTTTTAATTCAATTCTTGACATTGTAGTTGAACCCATTCAAGCCCGCACCTTCTTTCACCACTGCGTTCTACAGATGCCCCGGAACTATTATTATTATTATTATTATTAGTAGTAGTAGTAGTAGTAGTAGTAGTAGTATATTCTTAGTGCACAGTGTAGGTATTTGGAGCAATGGGTGATACCTCCAAATCAGGTTATTAAATTGGCATGCAAGAATGAAGATAAGTAAAATATATAAGTGTAATATAATAATAATAATAATAATAATAATAATAATAATAATAATAATAATAATAATAATAATAATAATATATCCCCCATGGCATTACAGCCCTTGAAGGCCCTTGGCCTACCAAGCGACCGCTGCTCAGCCTGAAGGCCTGCAGATTACGAGGTGTTGTGTGGTCAGCACGACGAATCCTCTCGGCCGTTTGGCTTTCAAGACCGCGGTCGCTATCTCACCGTCAGATAGCTCCTCAATTCTAATCACGTAGGCTGAGTGGACCTCGAACCAGCCCTCACGATTGTACAGGACCTGAAGGCTGCCTGAATAATAATAATAATAATAATAATAATAATAATAATAATAAATCCCTGACCTGGCCGGGAATCGAACCCGGGGCCTCAGGGTAAGAGGCAGGCACGCTACCCCTACACCACGGGGCCGGCAATAATAATAAATAATACGTATAATATAGCTATCATCGGACAATGTTTAGGGAGAAGCTGTGGTGTAGACCATTTAGCTTTACCCAGGGTGCACCGCGTGGAGGCGGACTACGCTACACCCCTCCGTAGGAACGAAATACATAACAACATAGACAGTATGCAGTACAACCTCAGTAGCTGTTAGAAAAACTCCTGACGGGTTTATATGAGATCACCTTATGGCTAGAAAATTGTTGAAAGTGCAATGGGAAGTGAGAATCAGAGGTGTGGTCCATGTAGGTTACCTAGGGAGCATGACGTCGAGTAGAATTACTCTACAATTCAGTGGCCTAAAGCAATGAGAACAAATACCTATAGAAACACGCATAGCATCAATATATAAATTAAAAACATTCAGGCACTTTCATATCGTCAGACAAAAAGACCAAAGCAAAGCCACGTTTGTACAGGACCTGAAGGCTGCCTGAATAATAATAATAATAATAATAATAATAATAATAATAATAATAATAATAATAATAATAATAATAATAATAATAATAATAATAATAATAATAACAACACCGAGCGAGCGGCTTGTGTCACGTAGCTATCAGCTTGCATTCGGGAGATAGTCGGTTCGAACCCCACTGTCGGCAGCCGTGAAATAGTTTTCTGTGGTTTCCCATTTCCATATCATGCAAATGGTGGGGCTGTTCCTTAATCAAGGCCACGGTCACTTCCTTCACACCCTTAGCCCTTTTCTATCCCATCGTCGCCATAAGACCTGTCTGTTCGGTGCGACATAAAGCAAAGTATTAAAATAATAGACCTAATAATAATAATAATAATAATAATAATAATAATAATAATAAATACCATCTTCGGATGCCAAACGCCGATTGGGTACGTGATACCCGAGTGGCATAGTCAGTTGATTCTCCCAAGGCAATTATCGCCGCCCTCGTCTCTTTTTTAATGGCTCATCACTGCTGCCAACTTGACTAGTTACATATTGAAATCACGAGACACAACTATCAACAAAGTAACTTCACTGTATCAATAATTGAGGTTCCCTTACCGAAGTAAATGATCAGTCAAGATATTCATGATTAAATCGGTTTTTACCGGGCGAGTTGGCCGTGCGGTTAGGAGCGCGCAGCTGTGAGCTTGCATCCGGGAGATACTGGGTTCGAACCCCACTGTCAGCAGCCCTGAAGATGCTTTTCCGTGGTTTCCCATTTTCAAACCAGGCAAATTCTGGGGCTGTATCTTAATTAAGGCCATGGCCGCTTCCTTCCCATTCCCAGGCCTTTCCTATCCCACTGTCGCCATAAGACCTATCTGTGTCGGTGCGACGTAAGACAAATAGCAAAAAAATCGGTTTTCAAGCTTAATGAGGAATTAAGGACGTACACATTATCTCTCTCATCCTCACTTAATTTAATGTTATATATTTCTGCCCTTATTTTGGTATACGCATCACTATAACTGTATTCCTCGGTGTTTGCGTGGTGTAAATAATTCACCTCCCTTCTTGAAATTTGCTATAGACTTACGTGAAACCACGCTGTTCTCATGCACGCAAGCAAATATATTACACGTACATATACCGTAAGTCAATAAGAATACACAGAGGCTAAGTACGCAAACCGCACCAAAATCGTGACACGACAAGGTTAGTTAGGTTGATAATAAAATTTCCTTCCATTTGAACTGAATTGATCTTTACAGACTAGGTAATATTGATTTCCTTTTCGGAGAAGTTTTTGCAGATTTTTCTTGCTTTTTAGACATCCTAATCGTATTCTATACTTAAGTACTGGACGAAATAAAACAGCAATTTATAAAATGCTGCGTTCGTCATTTTGCACTAACTGCGTTATAAAGCCAACGGCCGTAGCCGTGTTGAAACACCGGATCCCGTGAGATCTCCGACGTTAAGCAAAATTGGGCGTGGTCAGGAGTTGGATGGGTTGCCACGCGCTGTTGGTGGGGGTAAGGGAATGGAGGAGCGGAAAGAAACTGGCCACCCTCCCGCACGTAAACTCCGGCTCAGGAACACCTCTGCGGAGGTTCGGACCTGCCTTCGGGCAGAATAACCCTTACCTACCGTTATTAAATGTATTATCCAAACGTGCCACAGTTCTATTTACCTGGTATTACCCAAACCGATTTAACAATCACACAGAAAAAGAAAATATATCTTAATTATACCCGCAAAGATAACACTAGTGATTCTTTTTTTTTTTTTGCTATTTTGCTTTACGTCGCACCGACACAGAATAGGTCTTATGGCAACGATGGGACGGGAAAGGCCTAGTAATGGGAAGGAAGCGGCCGTGGCCTTAATTAAGGTAGAGCCCCAGCATTTGCCTGGTGTGAAAATGGGAAACCACGGAAAATCATCTTCAGGGCTGCCGACAGGGGGATTCGAACCCACTATCTCCCGGATGCGAGCTCACAGCTGCGCGCTCCTAACCGCATGGCCAACTTGCCCGGTACTAGTGATTTTAACAACACGGCAGTGACAATTCGTAATTCTCGCAAGTCACGAAATAAACCATGACTGCATAGTGCCAACGTGCCAAAGTAGGGTCCCTAAACTGTATGGTGAAATGAAATGAAATGGGGTATGGCTTTTAGTGCCGAGAGTGTCCGAGGACAAGTTTGGTTCACCAGATGCAGGTCTTTTGATTTGACGTCCGTAGGCGACCTGCGCGTCGTGATGTGGATGGAATGATGATGAAGATGACACATACACCCAGTCCCCGTGTCAACGAAATTAACAAATTATGGTTAAAATTCCCGACCCCGCCGGCAATCGAACCCTGGACTCCTGCGAGCAAAGGCCAACGCGCTAACCATTTAGCCATGAAGCCCGACAACTGTATGGTTAGCGACACTGAATCGAACCCAACAGTTTAAAAATATCTAAAAATCACTACTTTCAATATATACGACGCTCTGGTGTACCGAATGAGACCATCGTGAGCTGGAGCATACAGACATTGAAAGCCTCGATAGCAACCTTGAGGCATCACCTCTACGCTCCATCCACTTTATTACATCAATTAAAGTAGTTTATCTGCTGCTTCTTTTTTTTCTGTATATTATCAATAGAATGATTGTTTTTTACTCTGTACTCTGTACAAACTTTTTATTGTATTATGTTCTTTGTCGGTTTGGCAACCTCAGTCACTTGAGGAGGAATACATATTATTATTGCGGGGTAGAAAGTGTAAGGTTGTACCCTTAGTGTATGGTTTACAGGCCAGGGAATGTAGTGAAGCACCTTACCACACTACACCACTCTGATCTCAATGTTATGACTAGTGATGGTCGCACTCTGCTACACGTGGCTAGAGATACTATTATACACAAATTTTGCAGAACATTTCACTTTTGTCACACATTTATTCGACAACTGTGTATAATGCCAATAAGAAGTTGTAGTAACAATCAGTCAACTCAGTTTCGAACGGGCTCTCTCTGCGCGAAGTTGTGAGGTTTGGTATTTTTCAAACTTTGTTTGCATTTCAAAGACTTGAGAAAAATAAAATGTGTTTAGAATTCGTATCCTACTAGCTGCTGTGTCCGTCATTGACGGGAGAAAACTTCGTATGAACAGGCTTGCGAACACTCCGGATGAATTTGATAAGCAATAATACCCACTAACATAAAAACAAAACGTTCAGCAGGATTGTTCAGAAGAACGATACTGTTTGCGACGAACTCGCAGATCGGAATGACTCACAAGTGAAGTGCCACAACCATCATGCTGAAACCTACCTTGAAACTTCGGTGATATAAGCGATGTGTTACGACAAGACAACGTGCAAGAAACTAACAGCCTCTCTCTACTGCAAGGCTCAGAAATGAACTCAGTAATTACGCGCATAAACAATAGGAAAACGACGTTAGTCGCTGCAGGTTGGATTGCCAGCAGTGGGATGGCGATCAGAAAACCGTGAGGAAAGAACAACATGCCTCGCCTGGGAAGCAGAGATGTCCAGCTGCGCCGGGTTACCGCCCGTCATATTGGGCACATTATAACATTAATTAGTGTTCCATAAACCAAAATGTGAAATTGAAAACGTACTGCGAAATCAAAACGCGTAAGTGTTTAACCTTACCTTGGGGCTTAAGGCCCCAGATCTCCTCTGCTTGGCCCACGTCCAATGGTCTTGTCACTAGCCCTACCTAATCTATGAAGACCAATCGGACCTAACATATCCAAACCAATGGCCTTGTAGCTAGCCGGACCTAACCTGTTCAGACCAATGGTCTTGTCACTCAAGATAATACAGTATGTGCCTGGGGCAGCTTCGTCGTTATATCCTGGGGGCTTACGCACCCTTAGCTGCCCCCAGTCCAATGGTCTGGTCACTAGCCGAACCTACCCTATCCAGACCAATGCTCTCTTCACTAGCCGGACCTAGCTTATCCAAACCAATGGTCTTGTCACATGGGATACTAGACGCTTAAGGGCCACGTCGCGGCTCTAACCTGGGGGGTTACGACCCCAGACCCAAATTTCTTTCCCCGAGTCCAATGGCCTTGTCATTAGCCGAACTTCATCTATGCAGACTTATGGTCTTGTCAGTTGTTGGTCCTAACCTATCCAGACCACTGGTCTTGTCGGTAGCCAGACTAAACCTATCCAGACAAATGGTATTGTAACTAGCCGGACCTAATCTATTCTGACCAATGGTCTTGTCGCACGGATACTAGATGTTTAAGGGCCGCTTCGCTACTATAACCTCTGGGCTTATGTCAACCCCTTTCCTTGCCCCAGTCTAATGGTCTTGTCACTTGCCGGATCTAATTTATCCAGACCAATGATTATGCCACAACTCGGACCTAACCAATCCAGACCAATGGTCTTGTCACTATCCGAACCTACTCTACCCAGACCAAAGATCTTGTCACTAGCGGAACTTACTCTGTCCAGACAAATGGTCTTGTCATTATCCGGACCTAGCCTACCCAGATAATTTGTGTTATGCGACATTTGAGAGCGTGAGGGCCACGTCACTTCACTAACATTGGGGCTTACGCTTCCAGACCCACTTTGCTTTCCATCAGTCCAATAATCTTGTCCCTAACCGGGCCTAATCTATCCAGACCAATGGTACTGTCGCTATCAGGACCTAACCTAACCAGAACAAGGATCTTTTCGCGCGGGATACTAGAGGTATGATCTATCCAGTGTGCTTACAGCCCCTGACCGGCTTTGCTTCCTCCAGTCCAATGGTGTTGTCAGGAGACAGACTTAGTATATCTAGACCAAGGTCTTGTCACCAGTCGGCCCTAACCTATCCCGATCGATGGTCTTGTCGCTAACCGGACCTAACTTATCCAGACCAATTGTCTTGTCACTAGCCGGACCTAGCCTATCCAGACAAATGGCTATAGCACCCGACATACTACAGGAATAAGGGCCTCTTCGTGGCAATATAGGGGCCGTACGCACCCTGAGCCTCTTTACTCGTCCCCAGTCCAATGGTCTTGTCACTAGCCGAACCTTACCTTTCCAAAGGTATGGTCTTGTCGCTAGCCGGACCTAACCTATCAAGACCAACGGTCTTGTTACTAACCGAACCTAATATATCCAGAAGGAAGTTCTATCAGGCGGGACACTATGGGACTAAGGGCCGCTTCGTCCCTTTAGACCCCGTTTGCTAACCCCCGGTCCAATGATCTTGTCACTTGCCGGACCTAATCGATCCAGACCATGGTTATGACACTAGCCGGACCTAACGTATCCAGAAGGAAGTTCTGTCACACGGGACACTAAGGGCCTATGAGCCGCTTCGCCCCTTTAACAGGGGGCTTGGTCACCCAAACAACCTTCGCCTCCCCAGTGCAATGGACTTTTCACAAGCCGGACCTAATATACAAAGATCAATGGTCTTGTCTATAGTCGGACCCACCCTTTCCAGATCAACGTTCTTTTTCGCTAGCCGGACTTAATCTATCCAGACCAATTGTCTTGTCACTAGGGGAAACTGATCTATCCAGACCAATGTTCTTGTCACCAGCAGGACCCAACCTATCCAGACCAATGATCTTGTCAATTCCGGACCTAACCTATCCAGACGAACGGTCTTGTCACGCGGAATAACGAGGGCTAAGGGCCGCGTCGCAGTTCTAAATTAGGACTTACGCCGCCAGACCCCAGTTCTTTGCCTCCAGTCCAAGGTTTTGTCACTATCCGGACCTAATATATCCAGACCAATGGTCCCGCCATTAATCGGACCTCACATATCCATATCAATCATCTAATCCTAACCTATCCAGACCAATGCTTTCTTCATTAGCCGGACCTAGACTGCCCAAACCAATGGTCTTGTCACGTGGGATACTAGAGACGCAAGGGCCGTGTCGCGGCTCTAACCCGGGGGCCTACGACCCCAGAGACCCTTTGCTTGCCCCCCCTTCCCCGTCGAATGGTCTTGTCACTAGCCGGATTTAATCTACCCAGATCAATGGTCTTGTCACTAGTCGGACCTAAACTAACTAGACCAGTAGTATTCAAACTCTGATTAGCGTACCCCCCAAAATCCAGTTGTTTTACTCTCGTACTCTCCGAGGAACGAGTAGGCCTACATTGGGATTATGTCAGAAATAACAAATTATTGTTGCTGGATGCTAAATAATACCAACGATAAAAATCATCATCCGCAGCGTTTCCCGTTTGCTCAGGGTCCCTGGATGCACTATGGCCAGGGATTTAAGGTCGCATGCCCTTCCTTACACCACAGGATTTTCAACTGGAGGTCCCACCCCAGCAACACCAGGAATCAGGCCACAGGCAAGCAGCTAAGCCGCTTCACCACCCTGTTTTCCAATAATAAAAATAATGTATTGTATATCGTCACTGGGGAAAGAAAACCTCGTAACTCCTTCGGAGTAAAGTTTATAGAAGCAGCCCAAAACTGAGAGGTCAGCAATGGCCTGGGAACTGTTCCTAGTATTTTCATTGTTTAACGATAGCCAAATTATTCGACCATTCGAGATTTCTGTTCCCTTCTCAGGCAACGCGGCAAGTCTTCGCAAGACAGGTGGAGAAACGTGGATTTCTCGTGATGGAATTACGAGGCTTTCATTGCCTAGCAACGATATATACAACGAGTTTCTCTCATCGGTTGGCCGGCAGGTGCGCCCAGCTTATCAGCTTCCCGTTGACTCATCACTTCCCGTTACACAGCACAGCGACAGCACGGGAATGCCCGCACTTCGGAGTTCAAGTCCGTGCTTAGAACGTGACTAAGTGTCGATCTGTCGCTCCAATGTCCTCGAGTTGTGAAGTATTACTTCGGGATATAATTCTCATAATGCCTCCGCATGTGTACACGATAGAGGAAAGGGTATTTATGTACGATAATTATGTGAGAACAGACTCTTGCAGGGAAGTTGTTAGACGATTTGTAACACAATTTCCAGGTGTACGCCCTCCACATAGAGAGAGCGGGCGGAAACTCGTAAACAAATTGAGAGGAACTAGTTCTTTACTCGATAAGAAGCAAAGTATTAAAACACGTGTACTTAACGAGGAAAAAGTAAATGAAATAGCAGAAAAATTAGAAGATACGCTTAGAAAATCCCTAAGACGACTTGAACAAAAAGCCGGGGTTTCGAAGAGCTCAGCATGGCGGGCTACGAAAATGTTACGTAAGACGAACTTATGAGTGTGAATCGCAGTTTCCTAAAACGATGCCAAAATTGTGTGGATGCAGGAGGAGAACATTTCCAACATCTCCTGTCATAAGGTAGGAGCTTATTTTTTAAATTCTTAATTACTAATTTTCTTAATTGTTATTTTCTAATTTTAACATTTATCTCATGCCATGCACGGATAAAGTGAGCGAAGTGCTGGCCTTGTTGTTCTGCCGCGGAGCGGGGAGTGATGAGTCAACGGAAGGCAGATAAGCTGGGCGCGCCTGCCGACCAACCGATGAGAGAAACTCACTCTATATATCGCCGCTGGGAAAAGGGAAGCTCGTAACTCTTGCGGAGTAAAGTTTACAGAAGCAGCCCAAAAGAAATGGGCGGAAATCTGTTCCTGGTATTTTCGTTGCTCAATGATAGCCCAATTATTCGACAATTGGAGTCTTCTGTTCTTTTCTTAGGCAACGCGGCAAGCCTTCACAAGACAGACGGGAAAACGAGGTTTTCTCGAGAATGGAATTACGAGGTTTTCATTGTCTAGCAACGTTATACACTGATCAGCCAGAACATTATGACCACCTACCTACTATCCAATCTAATGTTATTGGCTTTACGTCCCACTAAGTACTTTTACGGTTTTCGGAGACGCCGAGGTGCCGGAATTTTAGCCCGCAGAAGTTCTTTTACATGCCAGTAAATCTACCGACACGAGGCTGTCGTATTTGAGCACCTTCAAATACCACCGGACTGAGCCAGGATTGAACCTGCCAGGTTGGGGTCAGAAGGCCAGTGCCTCAACCATCTGAGCCACTCAGCCCGGCTCTACCTACTATCGATATAAAACCGTCCAGGCGGTAGCAGCGTCACCTGACGAGGAATGACCTCTAGTCAGACACACGCACGGTGCATGTAGTATCAGTGAGCGTCGTGTCCGTATGTAGAATGGGGAAGGTGCGCGATCTCTCTGAGTTTGACCGAGGGCAGATTGTGATTGCCCGGAGACTCGGCACGAGCATTTCAGGAACTGCACGACTTTTCGGGTGTTCGAGGAGTGCTCTGGTGTCTTCAACAAGTGGCAAAACCAAGGTGAAGCCACGTCCAAACGTCGAGGGGTTGAGCGGCCACCCTTCATTACAGATGTCGGACGTCATAGGCTGGACAGACTGGTAAAACAGGACAGGCGGCGAACTGTGGCGGAACTAACATCAGACTTTAATGCTGGGCAGAGTACCAGTGTGTCTGAACACACAATGCACTGAACACACCGACGACCCATGCATGTGCCGATGTTAACACCACGGCATCGGCAACTATGACTGAAATGGGCACGTGACTATCGTCACTGAACGTTGGCGCAGTGGCAGAGCGTTACATGGTGTGATGAATCCCGATACCTTCTTCATCATGCCGATGGGAGGGTGAGATTCCGTCGTCTTCCAGGGGAACAGCTCCTTGACACCTGTACTGCGGGACGGAGACAAGCTGGCGGCGGCTCAATTATGCACTGGGGAACATTCACGTGGGCATCCATGGGTCCAGTGGAGCTCGTGCAAGGCACCATGAAGGCTGAGAAGTACCGTACACCGGTTGCAGACCACGTACGACCTTTCATGACGATCATGTTTCCCAACGGCAGTGCCATGTTTCAACAAGATAATGTGCCATGTCACAAGGCCAGGAGTGTGGTGGAGTGGTTCGAGGAACACAGTGGAGAGTTCTAATTGATGTGCTGGCCCCCCAGCTCGCCACATCTTAACCCGATCGTACATATCTGGGTTGGGATTGAACGTGGCGTCAGATCTCATCGCCCCCCTCCCCGGAATGTGCGGGAATTGTGCAGATGTGGTGCCAACTCCCTCCAGCGACCTACCAAGGCCTCATTGCTTCTAAGGCCTTCAAAGTCGGCATACCATTCAAGAATCGAGCCGATATCAAACAATCTGACTTCTGGTCTGAACGAGTCATCGTTAGACGATTTCGTTTTCGAGCCAAACAAAACAGAATGCTCAGTGCTATCTAATCTAGAATCACTACAAGAATTGAATGTACTCTTATGGAATGTGGAAGGACTATCGAGCTTGGCGACAACAATTCCAGATGAAATGTTTTTGCAATGCCATATTATAATTATCACAGAGACGTTTCTAAAGACAAAATACAACCTGAAAGACCGATATCAAGACGCGTCGCCGCTGTTGTCCGTGCCGAAGGTGGACGTACCGGCTATTAGTTAGGTGGTCATAATGTGTGTGATCAGTGTGCATACTGTTCTTGTATAATTAGTAATGCAGCAATTACTATTGTACTATATGCACCGCTGTCCAGCTCCGTGGTGTAGGGGGTAACGCGTCAGCCTGTCACCCGGCGGGCACCGGGTTCGATTCCCGGCGGGGACGGTTTTTCATTGTAATGATTAATATCCCTGGCCTGGGGACTGGGTGTTTGTGACGTCCTTAATCTTCCTTTCCTCACACACAACATTCCACACTACGGCTATTCCAATTACACGCAGGTTCATACAATATCGCGCCAGTAGGGGCGAAAGATCCACATGGGTCGACGCCCCGAAAAAATAGCATTAAAATATGCACTGCTACTGAAAAAATGAAGTGAATGAGTGGATTTTGAAACCAAAAAAATTAAAAATTAAGAATGCAACATAAGTAAGCATTTTTACATACCTAGTCAGTGGAAGGTATAAACTGACACATATTTTAGAATTAATAGTTCGAAAAGGCGACTCTGTGTAGTGGTACAAAAACACTAAATTAAAACAAGATTTTATTGACAAGAGCAGGCCCCAATCATTTCTGAACTGTTCACTGAAAGCAGTTAGAAGCTACGATAAATTTGCGTACCCCTTGAGATGACCCTGCGTACTACTAATGGTACGCATACCACACTTTGAAAACCACTGATGTAGACCAATGGTCATGTCGCTAGCTGGACCTCCCCTGTCAGAACAATGGTCCTGTCACGCGAGATATTAGATGGTTAAGAGCCGCTTTACGGCTCTAATCTATGGGCTTACGCACCCTGAGCAGCTTTGGTTTCTTTCAGTCCACTAATATTGTCACTAGCCGGACCAAAACGATTTACGTCAGTGGTCTTGTCACTAGCCAACCCTGCCCTATCCAGACGAAAGGTCATGTCACAAGCCCGATTTACCCCACCCAGACCAATGATTTTATCACTAGTCCGACCTAAACTATCAAAACAAATGGTCTTGTCCCTAGCCGAACCTCACCTATCCAGAGCAATAATATTGACACACAATACTCGCAATGTTGACATCAGAAATCATTCAAACTCCGTGGTCGAATATAGCCATCTCTCTGCTGTAGATATAATATATTATAATGATTATCCTTTGATACATTCATGAGTCATTACTACTAATACGACACTCTGCATTATCAGCTGTGGTATGTCCAGCGCGCACTGGGCGAGTTGGCAGTGCGGTTAGGGGCACGAGGCTGTGAGCTTGCATCCGGGAGATAGTGGGTTCGAATCCCACTCTCGGCAGCCCTGAAGATGGTTTTCCGTTGTTTCCCATTTTCTTACCGGGCAAATGCTGGGGCTGTACCTTAATTAAGGCCACGTTCACTTCCTTCCCACTCCTAACCCTTTCCTGTCGCATCGTCCCCATAAGACCTCATTGTGTCGGTGCGACGTAAAGCAAATTCTAAAAAAAAATTATGTCCAGCGCGCAAGCTAGCAGAGAGTCCGCGTCAGGAATAAGTAAGTTATGTCGTCCACCAGCAAAGCTAGTGGCTTTACGTCGCACCGACACAGATAGGTCTTATGGCGGCGATGGGACAGGAAAGGCCTAGGAGTTGGAAGGAAGCATCTGTGGCCTTAATTAAGCTACAGGCCCAGCATTTGCCTGGTGTGAAAATAGGAAACAACAGAAAACCATCTTCAGGGCTGCCGACAGTGGGATTCGAACCCACTATCTCCCGCATGCAAGCTCACAGCCGCGTGCCCCTAACCACATGGCCAACTCACCCGGTCCACCAGCAAAGAGTACAATCATGCCGAATACGAGGGTATAAGGGTGTTATCCACATTAACATTAACATCGGAAGGTCAATATTCTGATTTTAGTTATTTCGAGGATAATGATGTTAGTAATGGGAATGATTAAAATGAAAGTGCAGATGTTGAACAACGAAAAGAAAAAGAAGCCCTACGTATCCTCCAATGTTCCAATGACAAGGAAAAGTGTAGAGTCCAATCGTGCACGATTTTGATGACAGATATGGTGTTGTTGCTCTAGGCATGTTACAGAACGCACCAACGGCTTGGGATATTTTTTATTATCATCTGTTCTTATACAAGAAATGGCAAATGAAACAAATATTACGAGTTAATTTTAGAGAAAACGCCCTGGAGTTTCACATTTGCAACAGTGAAAAAGCACTGTTCCAAACACTTCCAAAGGAGACATACATTTTGAAACACACAAGCTGCCTCAATTTTGGAATATCCAGTTGTGGACAATCCTTGATTAACCGGTCTGGACAAATTTTAATTAAGTGATTTCATACCAAGTTGCATAGGAATCTCAATGTATGTCCTGGATAGAAAAATTACTGTAAATTCAGATATCATTTTGTCCAATTGGGCATCAGTCTAGTTACATATTTGTGTTTGAAAGTGGACAATAAGGTCTTTCTGCAACCATCAGAAACATACGTACATGTTGAGTTATGTATTGCTCTTTCATCATTAATTCTGTTGTTCGTCTAATTGTTGGCCTTTGTTGCTGGACAACATTGACATAGTGTGGTTATATTTTGTGTTATAAAGTGATCAGCCTAGGAAATTTCGTATTCAATGTCACGATTTAAGACAAGAAATTAAGATCCAGTTTGGTTTTTCCGTGTTATTTTCAACGTTTATGTATCCATGCCAATTATTAAAAATAATTCAGCACGGGGCTTCTATAAAAGAGATTTCATCTCTGCAATGAGAAGGTTAAAAGCGGCTAGTTTCGTTTAGCCTTCCAGTTCTACATTCGGGAGGTGAAGGGGCTGGTCGTTACCATCGGCTGTCCAGAGAATATTTTTCCGTGGTTTTCCATTTTTCTGCACTAAGGCGAATGCCAGGGCAGTTCCTATTTTATGCCATGGCCGCACCCACAACACCTTCCCCGCAAATCACATCACTGAATCAAATCTCCCATGCCTCGGAGACGGTGTATAGAATGAAAACTTTAACACCCTCTCGATCTCATTTGATAGACGAACATCTGTTGGCACAACTTTAACTGAAATAAACCCACATTTACTGAAATAACTGCACATGCAAAAGAAATTTAATTAAAAGTATTGTAAAATCTTGTATTTATTATTTATTTTCTGTATTCTAAATTGCATACAGTCGGCTCAGGAAGCGTTGGCACACCGCCATATTCGTGGCTGCAAGGCAAACGAGCCATATACGGTATTTTCGTATACAGCACACGTACAGGGTGTCCCATATAAACTAAGACGGTTTTACTGTCCGATACGCAAGCTGCAGTATTGGAGGCGCGTGCATAGTTCTTGACCTCGAAAGCAGCGTGCACGCGTTCGACCTCGCAAGCATCAGTCGCCATACATTGACGTGTTGCGAGGTAATTTACGCGCTGGTGTACAGAAATTGTGACTGGATGGGGCATTTCATTTTCGGCAAGACAACGACCCACACATGCCGCCATGAAAGCCCGGGAGTGGTTGCTATACAACGCTCCCCGAATGGAGATAACGCAACCGCAGAGTTCCGATCTCAGCCCTATTGATAACCTATGGACTGGTCTCGCCTCACGAGTCACACAACGGCGTTCGTCCAGAAAACAGCTCTTTGAGAGTACTTCTGGAGGAATGGTCGAACATAACCCTTGACATGACCCGAAATTTTATTATAGCATATCTAGGAGTTTACGGACTGGAATCAAAGCGAAGGGGATGCACATTGGCTATTAGACTGCGCATTTTTGCAAAGAAAACGAACATGCCAATCAGTGTCGTACGTGTGTCAATACCTTTTTGTCTGCAGAAGAGAGACGTTTATGTTTGTAACACCGTATTTTGTTGGTATGGGCAGGTACTTTGGAATGCCCGGCAATGTGCTCTGTAAGATAGCAATTGCATGTGTTGTTCACTGACTTGTTTGGCTTTCTGTACGCTCCAGCCCCTAATATGTACGCGTGCTAATTCTTTTTCAGTATTTGTCTAAGAATCGGCAGCCCCTGCATTCATTGTCCGTTTGTGCCGGATCATTCCGAGCTACGTGGTGTTTACTGGCTTTGCAGTTCGCTTATCAAGTGGTTCTGGGTTTGTTCATAAAGGTCTACAGTTTAGTAAAGTGAAATGGTTCATTCAGTTATATCTAGTGTCATCAATAGTTTAGACCTCGAGACCTTGCGACCTGTGTTCATTTACTGTTGTCTTTCAATTCAATGTCAGTTCATTTTAATTTATATTATGAAAGTATGGCGTGTTCTTTCGGAAGAGTTCTTTTAAACGTTTTATTTCAATGAAGAGAAGCTGTTCATACCGTTCACCTCAAAAGGAGAAAATAACATCATCTCTAGCAGTATGTTCTGGAACGCCGCAAGGAGCTGAGCACCGTGATCTGTCACTGATAACAATCAGAGGGTAGCAGCTACACTGTGTCACTGCCAGGGTTGTCAGCCCCGAGTAAAAGAAATCGATCAATCTTAAGTAGGCCTAATTTAAGTCTAAATTTTGTCTCAAAATTGTTGTGTATATGTGTGTGTATAGCATACAGCATTTATTTAAACCAGAATATGTAACGTGTATACATTATTAAAGTTATCTTAATTTTAAATACTGTGTTTTAATGTATAAAATACATCTATATGTTATTTGCATATTTTAACGAGTAGTACTTATTTATTTTCACTGTTTTTTAATTTTCATCTTTTACGAAATGGAAAAGAGCTACGGAATCTGAGGACGGGATTTCAACATATCACCGGCCCCATGGAATATAACCATCTATATTTCCGACCAGGCCACCACTACCACTAACAAATATTATTTTATTCCATTCATTTTAAGGATATGTATTACTTCCAGACTTGGTTTCTATTCAGTTTGAAATTTCGTTCTCCCTTTACGTTCATGAACGATCGAAAGTGGAGTAATTGCAATTTTGCATGACAAGACAACGTCCTGACTCATTGGGAGGGGTAGTAAACCCTGAGTCTCCTGATCCACGATAATTATTCAGAATGACAGTTTTTTGCTCTTAACAGAGCAAATACTGGGGATGTGATGGTATTACTCTGGAGATAAAACTTTGGCTCCTGTTACTATGAACCTGAATCAACTGTATGTTTTTAAACAATACACTCCGAAATCCGTAAAAGTAGTTAGTGGGACGTGAAAATCAGTAGCATTATTATTTATTAAACAATACAAATAATAGTCCAATTCTATAGTTGGGTAGCTTTGGCGGTAGTTAATAGTAATACTACAGCGTTGTTTTACTTGAAAAACCACGTCTGTGATTATTGCTCTATAGCAGGTCCTCTCAGAGTGCACGCATCGATGCATTGCGCGGTGCATAAGACGACTTCGCTAGGTTGACCAGAGTGCGGATCCCCTACTCCTCGATTTTGAGCAATAGCGCTGTCTCACTTTCCCTTCGCCTGTCCCGCTCGCTCCACCTTTTTGCCCCCTTCCCTCACTCGCTCTGCAGGGCTCCCCTTCCGAGCCGAATTCAGCCGAGTCACTCCGAGACGAAACGATGGTCGGAACCTAGTCAAGTGGGACCGACGCACGGTGCACAGAACCTCCGCGTATCGTTTTGCACGCGTGAGATTTAGGACGTTTGAGAGGCCCTGCTCTATAGTATGTAGAAGCTTCTTACCTGTGGAAGCAAGTTTTATTTGAACACATTGTCAGACTCGGATAATCTGATAATATATAACTTACAGTATCCTTTATTTTTTGTAAGAACATGGTGCATTTTCAAGGAAGATAATTTTCTTCCCAACAAAGTAAAGAGTTTACGTAACAGAATATACCAACGAATACGGTATGGGAAAGTACAAACAGCATATTATAGAAATGACTACACGCTAGAGATACGAGCAATACACATTTAATATTTTATTCGAAGCCTTTTACGTTTATAAATTTCCGGTAGATCGCTGTAGCTTATTGCAGATGGGTGATGTGAAAGTACGATCTTCAGATATATATATCATTCTTATACGAGTTGGATAGAAAGTAATAATCAAATATTCCTTGACCATCTAGAAGTGAAAGTTGTTGAAAGAAAGATGTATTTATTAGTAGATACATGAGGCAAGTTGCGACAACCAAATGACCGTTCTTTCTTGTAAGGCATTCCAAATTCTTGTAGTCATATTTGTTCTCTTATAATATTGGGCTACACAACAAGCTTGGTATTTAGTGTTGGCTATTCTTGTAGAAAGTCTTCCTCTCACGCACACTCGTGCAGACACACAACTCACACATACAAACTTGATCACGTCCGGTAGTGGCTGCCAGGACTCTGATTCGGGAGGATTTCACACCATGGAGGTTGGTCAATTGGCGAAATATACGATACCTACGCCGTGAGGCAAAAAAATCTAGCATACCAGACGAGAAGCTATTGGACAATACGAACTTAGCTTCTTCGATCGCAACAATGATAGAAAAAAATTATATTCCGATTAAAATTATGATATGGCCATGACCAACCCCCATATCAAATAATGTCATATCCTATGACATTGTATGGTACACATAGTGGTTTACCATGCAGGGAAGTTATGGTGGTGATGGAGGGAAAGGAGTTGGGGGCTACACAATAGGAGCATGTACAAAAAACACTTACAAGTAGAATTAGTCGAAAACTCAACCACTAGTTAAGGCACAATATTTCTCTGCCAAAAAACAAAAAACATATATATATATATATCCACAAAACAATATTACCGTGATGTTTGATAACCTTGCCACCACCTCACGGATCGTTCACGTTGAAACTCGTAGCAAAACGCGACTCTTGAAAGAAGATTGAATCATTATTAGGCAAGAACGCTGATCTATTGGCTTCGTGACAAAGACTGAAAGAAACTCATAAAAATAAGTGGTGAATAAAACATTTTCGTTTATATGTCCGCACTTAAGTTTAGTGAATATAGTAAATAATATTAATGATAACAATAACAACAACAACAGGTCACTTGCCTACTTGGCGTAAAGTCTAGAGCCGTATTTGCCTTTCTGCGGAAGGCCAAGGACAGATTCAGTGATGGGCGAACTCCCGAGATCCTCTAACAGTTTACGAGAGCGTGTGGGCATGTCTGGTAACAGGGGCATGGCATGTGGGGTGAAGTCCGTGAGGGGTGAGAAGTCAGACAGACGTTCGTAAACGCCTGAAGTGTAATCGTCCGTGCGAAACGTCGAGGCAATTCGGTCCATCGAACGATCTTCTTCCGTGCGCCTGTAATCAAGATGCATAGAGGGGCGGCCTGATTGAAGGAGCAGTTCATCGATAGATTTGAGCACACTGCTTGTGCCATAGCCGCGCTCTCGCTCTGTTGTATGAGGTGTAAAGCCAAGTTCCGCGCTTTCTCTAAGTCGGGCAAGGCGAAGTAATTCCTCGTGGAGACGAGCGTTTTCTTCGATTTGCTGTCGGCGACGTGCGATCTCCGCCTTGATCTTCGCTTTCTTTTCCTCGCGAGTCAACTGGTCATCGTCCTCTTCGTCATCGCTGCCATACGGGGAAGGATGCCATGAGCGAGGTTTTCGATGCTTGCGCATATCATGACGACGACGTAGATCGATGCCACCCTGGCCATCGCTGGAACGTCGGACGCCGTACCGAGGGCTCGTGAACGCTCTATCGTCATCCAGTACGCTGTTGATGGCTGTCTCCCTTAGAGCTCCTCCCGCTGCAGCGTAAGAAGAAGCCAAATAGGATTGGGAAGGATCCCATTCCGCCCTCCGACCAGTATCGTCTATCGACTCATATTCGTAGGCTTTGTATGGCGGCTTAAGTGATGGGTGTAGGTACATCAAGTAACTCTGTGGACAAAGAGAAAAACAGGAAAACTTACGTTACATTTTTAATTGAATGAAGCAGCTATCGAGGGGACTCCCCAAGTGTAACAACCCGATTTGCTAGAAAGTTCGCTCAGTGAAAAATGAAATGCCGTATGGCTTTTAGTGCCGGGAGTGTCCGAGGACAAGTTCGGCTCGCCAGATGCAGGTCTTTTGATTTGACTCCCGTAGGCGAGCTGCGCGTCGTGATGAGGATGAAATGATTATGAAGACGTCACATACACCCAGCCCCCGTGCCAGCGAAAGTAACCAATTAAGGTTAAAATTCGCGACCCTGCCGGAAATCGAACCCGAGACTCCTGTGACCAAAGGCCAGCACACTAACCATTTAGCCATGGAGCCGGACGCTCAGTGAAAGAGAGGTCGAAATAAGCGAACACATGTTTCGCACATGTTTGTAAGTTCATTCTTATATTAACGCTTCAGTGTGCATTCTCTTGGATGATACCGATCATAGAAACATTCAAAACATAGAAATTTCGCACACCATGAGCATCGCGCGAAGGGAGGTTTGCCACAGTTACATTTCTGGATGGGAAAGTCACTCGGGAAATAAACGTCGTTAATATTACTGCCGATTTCACGTGTTGGCAATACGTTTGCGACAAACCACTCATAACGAATCATTTTTACAAACTCAGGCAGTTGCAAGTGATTATGAATCAATGCGTGGATTTTTATTGCATCGCGTCTATTCATGATATCCCTTTGCTGTGCAATGAATGTAGAACAATTGAGTCGCCCATTTGCAAAGCGGGCCAAGTCTATTTTAACAGAATGTTGGTAAGTGAGGAAAAACTGATTTCTACTATCACAGCTAAGCTAAAATAGTAAAATTTTCTTTAAACAGCAGCTAATAAGTAAGCGGTTTAAACTATTGAAGATGTGAAATCTGTGGTTAAAGGTTAGCTTAATATTTTTATTTGAAATTTGCATTTAGCCCGTTTTGCAGCCGAAGAATGGAGTTAGCCCGCTTTGCAAACGCCTGGGTGGCCATAATGGGTGCGAAATCGGCTGCGAAACCGGCCATGTCAGGAACGTTCCAGTCTGCTTCTAGTCGGGAAGTATATGGCGAAAATGTAATAACCAAATATTTTTGTTTAAAAATTGAATGTTATTAAATGAGACTTTTTTATGTATATTTTTATTTTATTTTGACACAGTCGAAAGCACATGATATAGTCAAGTTCCCATGAAATTTGAAAAGTGGTACGAGGGCTTGAACGGCGTTCACTCTGCCTCGGGAGGTCAGATGAGTAGAGAGGGGTTCGATTCCCTCCTCATCCATCCTCGAAGAGGTTTTCCGTGGTTTCCCCACTTCTCCTGCAGGCAAATGCCGGGATGGTACCTAACTTAAGGCCAAGTCCCCTTCCTTCCCCCTTCCTTGTCTATCCCTTCCAAACTTCCCATTACCCCCCACAAGGCCCCTGTTCAGTACAGCATGTGAGGCAGCCTGGGCGAGGTGCCGGTCTTTCTCCCCAGTTGTATCCCTGACCCAATGTCTCACGCTCGAGGACACTGTCCTTGAGGCGGTAGAGATGGGATCCCTCGCTGAGTCGAGGGAAAAACCAAACCTGGAGGATAAACAGATTAAGAAAAGAAGAAAGAAGAAGAAAGTTATCACCCGTAAGTTGAAAATCAAGATCTTCAGTGTCGTTTTCCTCATCTGGAGTTACGTCTAACTGCAAGCTTTCTTGCTGCAGAAATATTTCCTTGAAGAAATCCAACTTCTCCATTTGAGGCCATGATTCCCTGAGTGCTATTCTAGGAGCTTGCTGATGTCCTTTATTTTAGCTGTCTTCTGTTTGATCCCGTTCGGAATCAGATCAGGAATGACACCTTTCTGGAAACGTTTGCCTCATTTGATAAGAGTTCTGGACTCTCCACATTCAAAATTGTAGCATGGCTCTCCCTGAACAAGGAATGGCTCCTTGTTTGACAATCCAGCGTTCACATTTTAATTTTATTTCCTGAAAAGAGGACCACGACTATATTATGGAATGATAGCCCGTTTTATACCCGCACACCTTTCCTGTGGCCATGTTTTGGCGCGAACACAGTCCGTTTTGCATCCGCTGTGCAGTTGCGTTTTTAAACGCATTTTAAAGGTTTTTAGCTAAATTTGATGCCTGACAAGTAATTCCTTTGACAGCCAGTACGAAACTATCCCTATTAGCGCCAACAACTCCATTTTTACATTTTGGCCATTTGGTCCGCTTTGCAAACAGGCGACTCAATTGATGTTTTAAAATTCATTTACCAGACAGAACAGTAATAGACGAAAAAGAACAACGATATTTCAAAATATGTTGAACTAAACCATTCGTGTAGTAATCGTTACTGGACATAAGTAGATAAATGAAACCAAAAATAAAAAAAATAAATCATCGGGGTTTGAACAAGGGCATAAAACCCTGAAGCCGCGACGATAATCGCTGCGCCACCACGTCAATTGCTTTTCCTACGTTCTAAAAGACAGGTAAAGAACGTCTGAATCTTCGACCGTCATTTTCTCGGAAACGGTCGAGTGTACGGAAATGCCGAAACATGTGTTCGTTTATTTCAGCCCCGCTTTCTCTGAACGAAGGCTCTGGAAAATCTGGTTGTTTCACGTGGCGGGTTCCCCTCGTAAGATGAAGTAAAATGTAAGATTCCTTACCCTGTCATATTGACTCTCCATATCGCGATCCTCTTTAATAGGTGAAAAGGGTGAATGAATTTTTGGATCAGAAAGCTGGCGGCGATGTCCACGTATCTTCCGAGACCGACTCATCACAGGGGATACCATCTTCCTCTGCATGTCCAGACTGAAACCATACCTGTATCTCTTTTATTACCGCACATTGCCAAAGGTAACAGTAACTTACAAAGGAAGAAATAGAAAAGTATAATAGCTCACCGTTTCAGAGGATCACGAAGAGATTCGTAGGCTTCTCTGTCCCTTTCTCTGCGCAACCGTGCCTCTCGCTCCTTGTCCTGCTGTCCAAGGAGACGTCTGCGATCTGTTACAGCTGACTTGATCTCATCCCGCAGCTGCTCCTTCAAATTTCTCAGACAGCTTGGCAGCTGGAAAATGACATAGTCATGCATACTTTTAAAGAATTAATTCTAGTTTCAAGAACAACTCATTTTGCTGGATAAGGAAAGAGTACTGTTCCAGTGTATAGGACCCTCACCAGGATTACTTGATTCGAGAACTGAAATAAACCCAAAGGAAAACAAATCGATTTGTTCTGGCTGATTTCTGACAAAAGAGTAGCGTCATGAAAATGTTCCAAAATTTGACTGGGAAGATTTGGATGAAAGGAGACGAGCTGCTCGACTAAATGGTATGTTCCGAGCTGTCAGTGGAGATATTAGTAGACGCATAAGTTTGAGTGATGTCTTTAAAAGTAGGGGAGATCGCAGTATGAAGATGAAGTTGGAATTGAAGAGAACAAATTGGGGCAAATATTCGTTTATAGGAAGGGAAGTTAGGGGTTAGAATAATTTACTAAGGGAAATATTCAATGAATTTCCAATTCCTTTGCAATCATTTAAGAAAAGGCTAGGAAAACAATAAATACTGAATCTGCCACCTGAGCGACTGACCTAAATGCAGATCAGTAGTGATTAAAGAAAACCCCATTAAAGTTAGATGTCGTCGGTGTAAGTGAAGTGCGTTGGCAGGAAGAGCAGGATACTTGGTCAGGAGACTACATAATTATCAACACAAAATCAAACAGGGGAAATTCAGCCGTGGGTTTCATAATGAATAGGGCAGCGGGTAGATTAGTACGATCAGCATAGTGAAAGGATTAATGCCGTCAAGTTAGACACCGAACTAATGCCCACCACAATATGCCTACTAGTTCAGCTGATGATGAAGAAATCGAAATAATATCTGAATAGATAGAAAACTTAATACCATATGTAAAAGGTGATGGGAATCTAATTGTGATGGGAAACTGAAATGCAGTGGTAGGCCAAGGAAGAGAAGGTAATGCAGTAGGTGAATTCGCATTGGGACAAAGGAATTCTAGAGAAAGTCGGCTGTTTGAATTCTGAACCGATCATAATTTAGTCCTTCCTATTACTTTGTTCAAACACCACAAACGACGGCTGTATACGTGGACGAGACCTCATTATGATTAGCAAAGATTCAGAAACCAGGTGTTGGATTGCAAAACTTTCCCAGGAGCAGACGTGGATCCTGACCACAACTTGTTGGTCATGAAATGCCATCTAAAGTTGAAGACATTGAAGAAAGTAAGGAATGCAAGGAGATGGGATCTAGACAAGCTGAAAGAAAAGAGAGTGAGGGATTGTTTCAAGGAACATGTTGCACAAGGGTTAAATGAACAGGCTGAAGGAAAGACGATAGGGAAAGGATGAACAGTCGTGAAGAATGAGGTCAGAGGGGCTGCTGAAGAAATATTAGGAAGAAAGGAAATAACCTCTAATAATCAATCGATAACTCATGAGATACTAGATCTGATTGATGAACGACGAAAGTACAAGAATGCAAAAAATGAAGAGGGCGAAAAAGAATACAGGCGATTAAAGAATGAAGTGGATAGAAAGCGCAGGGCAGCTAAGGAAGATAGGCTGAACGAGAACGGCAAGGATATTGAAGGTTGTATGGTCCTAGGAAAGGTAGATTAGATACTGTATACAGGAAATCAAGGAAACCTTTGGAGAAAGGAAAACTAGGTACATGGATATTAAGAGCTCAGATGGGAAAACACTTCAAGGGAAAGACGACAAGGCAGAAAGATGGCAGGAACATATCCAGCAGTTGTATCAAGGTAAAGGCATAGATGATATGGTTCTGAACAGGAAGAGGCTGTTGATGCTGATGAAATGTGAGACCCAATTTTGAGGTCAGAATTTTAGAGAGCTTCGTGAGACCTAAATAGGAACAAGGCACCTGGAATTGATGACATTCTCTCTGAATTACTGACTGCCTTAGAAGAAACCAGCATGGTGAGTTTATTCCATTTAGTGTGTAAGAAGTTGAGGCAGGAGAAATGTATCTTATTTCCGGGAGAATGTTGTTATACCTATTCCCAAGAAAGCTGGTGCTGACAAGTGTGTAAACTGCCGCACCATCAGTTTAGCATCGCGCGCCTACAAAATTTTAACACGTAGTATTTACAGAAGAATGGAAAGACAAGTTGAAACTGAGTTGTGAGAAGATATATTTGGTTTCGGAAGAAATGTAGGAACACGTGAAGCCAGCCTGTCTTTACGTCTGATGTTAGAGGATCGAATTAAGAAAGACGAGCTCACGTACATGGCGTTCATTGATCTAGAAAAAGCATTCGATAATGTTGATTGGTCCAAGCTATTTGAAATACTGAATATGATCGGGATCAAATACCGAGAACGAAGAATTTCAGTCTGCAGTGATAAGAATCGAGGGCTTCGAAAAAGAAGCAGCAATTCAGAAATAGTGAGGCAAGTTTCAATGTTTCTATAGAACAGGCGTTAGAGGACATCAAAGAGGAATTTGGAAAGGGAGTCACAATCCAAGGAGAGGAAATCAAAACCTTGAGATTTACTGATGATATTGTTATTTTATCTGAGACTGCAGAATTTCTAGAGAAATTGCTGAATGGTATGGACAGAGTCTTGGGGAAGAGTACAGGATGAAAATAAGTAAGTCCAAAACAAAAGTAATGGAGTGCAGTCGAACGAAGTCGGGTGACGCAGGAAATATTAGATCAGCAAATTATTTCTTAAAGGAAGTAGATGAATATTGTTACTTCGGTAGTAAAATATCTAATGATGGCAGAAGTAAGGAGGACATAAAACGCCGTCTAGCACAAGCAAGGCCTTTCTTGACAAAAGAAATTTGCTCACTTCGAACATTGATATAGGAATTAGGAAGATGTTTTTGTAAACTTTCGTCTGGAACGTGGCATTGTATGGAAGTGAAACATGGACGATAACTAGCTCAGCAAGTAATAGAATAGAAGCTTTTGAAATGTGGTGTTACAGAAGAATGCTGAGGGTGAGATGGATAGATCGAATCACGAAGGAAGAGATACTGAATCGAATTGGTGAGAGGAGATCGATTTGGCTAAATTTGATCAGAAGGGATAGAATGATAGAACACATCTTAATACACCCATAACTTGTTCAGTTGGTTTTTGAGGGAAGTGTACTTGGTAAGAACGGTAAGGGCAGACCAAGGTATGAATATGACAAGCAGATTAGAGCAGATGTAGGATGCAGCAGTTATGAAAAGTTTAGCACAGAGGGTGGCATAGAGATCCGCATCAAACTAGTCTATAGACTGATAACTCAAAGAACAACATGTCCCAAAAGCCTGGTTAGTATATGAACTAAATGTATTCAGGAAATACTGCATAATGCTCTATTTTTACTTCGCATAAGACTACTTTCCTTGCCGTCTTATACTCCACTGGGTGAATACAATTTATACCGATAAACGCTGGGAGGTTGCTTGGGGCACCCAAACGAACACCTTTTGCATATCGTCGTTGCCGGGACAAAACCTCCTATGTGAAACATTTTAGCTTAGAACATTGGCCGGTAAGGTTCTGTCCTCTAAGGTGCAATATTGTATGAATATGGTCAAGGCATTCTCGCTCTTCATAATGTATGTGCTGCGGGTCAGTATATCTCCAAAAATATTATCACATAGGAGGTTTTGTCCCGGCAACGACGATATGTCATATGTGCTTGTTAGGCATTGTTTGGGTAGACCACTCGATGCTAATGTTACACACTATTATGATCCTCCATGGCGTGCGTTTCTCGCGGGGCTGTGAAATACACACACCACTAGCCTCATCGCATCTATTACCATTACCCCACGAGTCTTACAAAACACAACAAACGTTTGCACATCACAGTCAGAGTGAACAGGATTCGAAAATACCTCCGTTCACCTGCACATAAAAGGTGCATCAACGGGGCATGGCTTCTCGAACTGGTGGAAGATCGCAGGATTTTCCTGGATCATCCCCGCGGCAGCAATTACCCGGGCCACCAAGGCCCACGACTAGGTACCCTGGCAGCTGGTATCATCACTACTAGCGCTATAGGGGGAGAATCGGCAATTTCAAGCAACAGCGTATTAGAGTACATTTAAGACGGCAGCGTGAAGCTACTACAAGCTGAGGTTCGAAGCTTTGTGTTTTTGGACTTACGGAATTACTATTGATATATAAAATTGTATATACAAATCAATATACCTTTACTATCATGTCTGCTATAGGACGACCACGTAGACGCGGCCTATCGTACAGAGATTCATCTGAGAGAAACTGAGCCCCGATATTTTTTACCTAATTATCTCAATTACACTTTTCGTCTAACCTCATCGTAATTCTCTCCAAGGTTTCAATTTCTTCAGGCTATTTTAAACATAATTTGGAACATCAAAAGACTATTTTTAGGATCATTCTAAGGTGATGTAAATAACAAACATTTACCGATCAATCTTAGTGCCTCTGTTGGTTATTCGTCGTCTAATCGCTCTCAAGATAACGGGTTCAACCCTGACAGAGTCAATAGCATCGATGTGAACTTATATTCGACAAATCTGTGTCACAGATTCCGGGACGTTATGTAACGTGCTATGGACACCGTTCCGACATTTCGGCGCATGTTAAAACCGCTGACTACTGGAATGAATGTTAAATAAATTAACTTACATTATTTAACCAATGTTAAGATGAATAATTAACAAGTTATTTTTTGATCACATTTGACAATCCTTAGTGGGTTTCGTCGCCGAAGAATGTTAAATTATAATCGTGGTGCCATGTTGACTTAATTGTTATGCACCGTAACTTACGACTTTAAAACATTACATAAATTAACTTCGAGCAGGACTGACGTACAGTTAATGGCAATGTAGATGCTCTGTTTGTCTATTCGTTCCGTAGCTCAGGCAGGTGCTTACTAAAATGTCTTTAGTGCTGACATACTGCGAATCGCTGAACCAATGCAAAGTGAACTTTATTTGATATAACATTGCAATTTTATAGAGGTACCACCGACGCCCAGCTCTTTGGCTAAAGCGTACTGGCCTTCAGTTTGAAGGGCGCCGGGTTCGATTCCTGTTTTGACCAGAGATTTTAACTGCGTATAGTTAATTCTTCTGGTTCAGGAACGGTGTGTTAGTGTTCGTCTTAATGCAAAACACACCGCACTACCAACCACCACAGAAACTGAGCCCCGATATTTTTTACCTAATTATCTCAATTACACTTTTCGTGTAACCGTAAATCTGGGCCCAATACACATTAAGTGCCGAAATGGAAAATAGCCCGGGAAGGAGAAGGAGAGGTAATTCCTACTATAGGGCTGCGTAACGAAATAATAGTAGACTCATATCAGCGTATTCCTTGAGGTAGTGCAGCCTTCTTCAGGCAACCCCCCCCCCCCCCCTTTCCAAGAAAGGCGAGCTGCATATACTGTACCTAAAACCAAACCAAATCCCATGGCACTACAGCCCTTGATGGGCCTTAGCCTATCAAGCGACCGCTGCTCAGCCTGAAGGCCTGCAGATTACGAGGTGTCGTGTGGTCAGCACGAAGACTCCTCTCTGCCGTTATTCTTGGCTTTCTAGACCGGGGCCGCCATCTCACCGCCAGATAGATCCTCAATTCTAATCACTTAGGCTGAGTGGACCTCGAACCAGCCCTCAGGTCCAGGTAAAAATCCCTGACCTGGCTGGGAATCGAACCCGGGGCCTCCGGGTAAGAGGCAGGCACGGTACCCCTACACCACGGGGCCGGCTATATACTGTACCTACCAATCGTAAATCATTAACAGTACCGGGAAATAAACGAAAACCTCCGAGGAGGGCAGATAATGGCGCTAACCATGACACTATGAAGGTGGACAACGAAATCATAAAAGCGTAGTTCAATCGCCCAGAAGAATCTGGGTAACCATTTATCTTCGCCGGGCTAAGTGGCTCAGACAGTAGAGCGTTAGCTCCCTAAGTCCGGCTCATTCCAGTGGTATTTGAAGGTGCTCACATACGCCAGATAGGTGTCGGTAGATTTACCGGCACGTAAAAAACTAGGGAATCGAACCCGGGGCTCTCTGGATCAAAGGCCAGTACGCTGACCATTCAGCCAAGTAGCCGGGCATTTCTGAAATTTGATAACATCGAAAAAAATATTCCAGTGAAAGCGGCGGACTTTTATTATTTTTGGCAGGGGAGAACAAAATATTATAGATTCGGCATTGTTCAGTAGCCTCGTGTGTAGCAAACTACAAGAACAGGAAGTGTTGTTTAAGAGTCATCCCTGCTGTCAAAATAAATAAATAAATAAATAAATAAATAAATAAATAAATAAATAAATAAATAAATAAATAAATAAATAAATAAATCACCATCATCGTATGCTTGTTGGCCAGGTCTGCTTGTAACATAAGCCTCTCCATCTTCCCTTGTCTTCCCACAACTTCTCCCTCTTCACTCTCCTCTTCTCTGCACGCACTCGTTCACTCCTTTTATCCACCTGTCTCTTGGTCTTCCTCTTGGTCGTTTTCCTGTTATCTCCATTTCATTCATTCTCCCCTGTCATTCTCTTCATGTGTCCATACCATCGAAGTCTAGATGCCTCTATCCTGTTCTGGAGTGGCTCTTCTTTTACTATATCTCTAACCTAATTTCTCATCTTATCCATTTTTGTCACTCCCATCCTGCTTCTCAGAAATGTCATTTCACGTGCCTGTATCCTGGTCACGGCTCTCTGCCTCATTACTCAAGTTCCTGCTGTATACGTTAGAATACAGTAGGTACATAGTACGGCCTGTATATCACTTTTTTACTTTACTGAGGGTCATCCTTGCTCCAAACCAGGCTATAGACACTTTTCATGAACGCTCTTGCTTGTCTTTCACTCTCGATTATTTCCTCATCATTTCTTCCATTTTCCTTTGATACTTCCCAGGTACTTGAAACTCTCTACATTCCTAACTTTTTCTCCTCCAAGCGTTATTCCTCTCATGGATTTCTCCTTTTTTCTAGCTGTCATCACGATCTCCATATTGTTCCACCTCATCTTCTCATGCATCTAACTGTTCCTGGATATTCTCTTCCCCTTCTCCTCAGATTAACAGAGTCAGCTGCAAACATCATCACTTTCATTTTTCCTGCGCCATACCTTCCTTGCCACTTTTGTCATTAACTAGTCCATTATTACAATGAAAAAGCAAAGGTGACAAAGCACTTCCTTGTCTTAATCCACTTTTTTGCTCAAACCAGTCTGTTCTCTCTCCTCCTACTTTCACACAACTGACACTCCCATGGGACACCTCCCTCACTCTTTCTATTGTCTGCTTCTCGACACCTTCCTTTTGTAAGGCTTCCCATACCTTGTTTCTGCACACACGATCATATGCTTTTTCATAGTCCAAGAAGGACAACAGTAGATCTTTACCCCACTTACATGATGCTCTTGCAGTTGTCTTACTGCGAATTTAAGGTATAAATAAATAAATACATAAATAAATAAATAAATAAATAAATAAATAAATAAATAAATAAATAAATAAATAAATAAATAAATAAATAACTGACCAGTAGTTACAGCTGTCGTCCAGATGGCAAATTTCCTATCAATTGTTTACTAGATTTTCCATAAATTTTTTCAAAGAACTTGAAACTTTATCGAACATTTCTCTAGATAAATTATTCCAATCCCTAATTCCTCTTACGTGATATTATATCCAGATTCAACTCTGTTGAGGTTGGTATGATTCTGTTACTATAATAATAATAATAATAATAATAATAATAATAATAATAATAATAATAATAATAATAATAATAATAATAATAATAATATATTTTTTACAACTTGCTTTACGTCGCACGGACACAGAAAGGTCTTATCGCGACGATGGGATAGGAAAGGCCTAGGAGTGGGAAGGAAGCGTTCGTGGCCTTAATTAAGGTACATCCCCAGCATTCGGCTATTGTGAATATGGGAAACCACGGAAAAGCATATTCAGGGCTGTCGACAGTGGGGTTCGAACCCACTATCTCCCGGATGCAAGCTCACAGCTGCGTGCCCCTAACCGCACGGCCAACTCACCCGGAAATAATAATAATAATAATAATAATAATAATAATAATAATAATAATAATAATAATAATAATAATAAAATAATAATAATATATTTTTTACAACTTGCTTTACGTCGCACCGACACAGAAAGGTCTTATCGCGACAATGGGATAGGAAAGGCCTAGGAGTGGGAAGGAAGCGTCCGTGGCCTTAATTAAGGTACATCCCCAGCATTCGGCTATTGTGAATATGGGAAACCACGGATAAGCATATTCAGGGCTGTCGACAGTGGGGTTCGAACCCACTATCTCCCGGATTCAAGCTCACAGCTGCGCGCCCATAACCGTACGGCCAACTCACCCGGAAATAATAATAATAATAATAATAATAATAATAATAATAATAATAATAATAATAATAATAATAATATAGTTAAGAGTTGTAATTTCTTTGAAGTATTCACTCCGACGTATTTCTCAGCCTTATGCATGTCACATACCACATTTTCCCGGATGTTTCGACAATGTTTAAAATAGGATCAAATACCTTGTATTTTCACAACTACTGAACAGTCACGGAATGACAACCTTAGCAATAGTTTCCTCTTACCAGAACTTGACAATGGCTTGATAAATGTCTACAGCTTGTTTCAGTGTAAGTTATCTTCTCTATGCTCAAAGTCAGGCTTGTCATTCATTCCCAACATTTTTTAAAATATAACCTTCCTTCTTGCATTCTTTGCACTTCTGCTCACACATCTCATAAGACCGTTGTGAAGAAAAAACATAAGGCACATAATTATTCAAAATACGGTAAGACAGTCTGTGAATCTCCCGTCGTCTGAAGAGAGCACGTGATGAACGACAAAACTACAGCGTCAGACTGAAGTCGCAAGTGGAGAAGAGCGCATTGCTTTTTTAAAATTTTTTTTATTTATTCACGAAGCACAAGATACAGCTACACTGAGCAAATTTCACTCGCACTGTCAACAGACTATTTAACAAACGTAAACTGTCATAATAAAATATAACGAACATAACAAAATATAATATCTGGTACACAGCCTACTAATAACAACTGTCCAAATCGAAAACCATAGCCAAGTCGTCGTTGGTCAAGATGACTGTATAATCCCTTCACATCAACTTATCTTTAAGAGACTATTTACACCCCTCTCGAATATGCTTTTATTTGATGCTATATCAAGGTCTTGTCCCCTATTAATATTGTTAAAACAGAGCTCGATAGCTGTAGTCTCTTAAGTGCGGCCAGTATCCAGTATTCGGGAGATAGTAGGTTCGAACCCCACTATCGGCAGCCCTGAAAATGGTTTTCCGTGGTTTCCCATTTTCATACCAGGCAAATGCTGGGGCTGTACCTTAATTAAGGCCACGGCCGCTTCCTTCCCACTCCTAGCCCTTCCCTGTCCCATCGTCGCCATAAGACCTATCTGTGTCGATGCGACGTAAAACAACTAGCAAAAATATTGTTAAAGAGTGTTGGGAGGCGGATTAGGAAAGATCGTTGAAGTATTGAGTGCTGAGTGTGGGGAATGTGGAGAAGTTCTTTGGTTCTGGTGTAGCGGGAAGGAACACGGAGAAAGAAGAGTGAGACAAGATGTTCCGAGCGGTAATGTCCATTTAAAATCTCGTGGAGGAAACTCAGGTCAGCTACCTGTCGCCTGATGTGCAGCGGTGACATATTAATTGCCCTTAATACCTGCTGCGTAGACAGATTTCTGAGCTTGGGGTTTCTGTTCCTTTCAATTGCAGCAAAGAAGGACACTGCTCTGTCTAACTGCTTAGTACTGTAGGGGGAGGCTGTTGTCCAAATCGGAGAGCAGTAGTTTAAGAGAGGTTGAATGATCGTGAGGAAGAAGTGACGAAGAGCAATGGGGTCAGAAATTTCTGTGAAGCGATAGAGAATGCCTAGTACTTTCATAGCCTTGGTTGTATATGTTTCTATGTGGGTCTTAAATTGTAATTTTTTATCGAATATTACACCTAGGTCACGCTGTTGCGTAACCACGGTGATGGGCTTGTCGAGTAGGGAATATGATGTCGGTAGAGGAGATTTACGTAGTGTTATGGTCATGTGGCTACATTTTTGTGGATTGGGGAATAAGATTCCCAAATCCGAGTTAACTCGCGTTTGGGGTAGCTGGAGACATGTTGACATCCGAGCAATATTTGTTCATACATAAGTTGCACAAGTTCAATTATTACGTGTGCTGGGCGTATCATTCATCATCTTCAAGACAATGAGATCATCTAATGGAAGGACGACACCCAGTCTCTGAGTCAAGTTACTGTTCTGTTGGAACTATTTGTATTATCTTCAAGAATTCTTGCATACTCGTGCGCGACTATCTAGGATATTTTAATACAAACTCAATTTATTCATCGTAAACATGTCTAAGCGTCATTATCAGGTGACAGTTATCCTAGTAGCTGCCCCTCCGTACCCCAAGATAGCGGTTTCAAACCTGGAAGAGGTAGTCGGATATTTGAAGGGCGGAAAGAAGTCCATTCGACACTCCATGTCGTACGATGTCGGTATGTAAAAGATCTCTGGTGACACATTTGGTGTTTACCCGACAAAATTAATTAAATCTCAGCCATAGACGCACAAGAGATTTCGGTTTATTCGGTCTGCCATCTAGTAGGCCTAGAGTAAAACGGAACGTCGAAATTAACGAGCAGACAGCCAGATGGCGTCATATTGAAATGTCTGCACACGGTAGCTGAGGCCAGACGATTATTATTATTATTATTATTATTATTATTATTATTATTATTATTATTATTATTATTATTATTATTATTATTATATTTATCCTAGTGGCACATTACATAATTTCATTTAAGCCGTGCGGTTAGGAGCCCGCAGGTGTGAGCTTGCATCCGGGAGATAGTGGGTTCGAATCCCGCTGTCGGCAGCCCTGAAGATGGTTTTCCTTGGTTTCCCACTTTTACACCAGGCAAATGCTGGGGCTGTACTTTAATTAAGGCCACGGCCGCGTCCTTCTCTTTCCTAAGACTTTCCTATCCCGTCGTCGCCATAAGACCTATCTGTGTCGGTACGACGTAAAGCAAAATCTAAAAATTTAAAAAAAAAACATTTAATGAGTAGAATACCTTTATATTTTTACATAAACTTTAAATTAGGTATTTCCAATATTTTTATTTCGCAAGTAGCCATTTTAGTCCGCCTCTGTGGTATAGTGCTTAGTGTGATTAGCTGCCAGCCCCAGAGGTCCGGGTTCGATTCCCGGCTCTGCCACGAAATTTGAAACGTGATACGAGGACTGGAACTGGGTCTACTCAGCCTCGGTAGTCAAAATGAATAGAGGGAGTTCGATTCCCAATTCAGCCATCCTCGAAGTGGTTTCCAGCGGTTTCCCACTTCTCCTACAGGCAAATGCCGGGATGGTACCTAACTTAAGGGCATGGCCGCATCCTTCCCTCTTCCTTGTCTATCCCTTCCAATCTTCCCATCCCCTACAAGGCCCCTGTTCAGCATAGCAGTTGAGGCCACCTGAGCGGGGTACTGGTCCTCCTTCCCACTCTTATCGCCGACCCAAAGTCTCACGCGTCAGGACACTGCCCTTGAGACAGTGGAGGTGTTTCCGCTGAGTCCGAGGGAAATAATCAACCCAGGAGGGTAAACGGATTAAGAAAGGAAGAAAGAAAGAAAGAACGAAAGAAAGAAAGAAAAAAGAAAAGAAAGTAACCATTTTCTCCGTTCCTCATAAGCACGTTTACAGGTGTGTGGGGTAAGGCCTACCATCGGAATTGGAATCCTGAAACACTGTACATGACTTGATACCTATTAATTTATAATTTCATTTTGAATTTACATTTAATTGGAAGTTAGTGTTTCTGGCACCCATTATGTATTTTATAAATAATAATATGTAAATTATAATAACAATTATTATTATTTACAGTTTTCTTTACGTTGTACCGACACAGGCAGGTCTTTTGGCGACGATGGGATAGGAAAGCCGAAGGAAGCGACCTTGACATTAATTAAGGTACAGCCCGGCATTTGCCTGATGTGAAAATGGGAAACCACGGAAAACCATCTTCAGGGCTGCCGACAGTGGGGTTCGAACCAACTATATCCCGAATGCAAGCTGATAACTACGTGACGTAAACCGCGCAGCCACGTGTTCGGTACTTTATGTTTATGTTCAGTCACAAGCTAAAGTGAGAAACCATGAAAATCCTCTTCTTGAATGACTGAGAGTGGGATTCAACTTACTTCTGTACTCATTTGAATGGAGCCTGGGCCAACCGTGTGGAAAATTATTATAATAAACCCCACGCAGCAGCGGTGGACTAATTAAGATTAAGTGATGGTGACTTATTTTACTCCATCCTCGCGTTTACAACTTATTGCTGATACTATTCCTTTGTTGCCCTCGAAGAAAGTTACAAAAGAGGGATATTCACATAAATTAAACGATTTTTCAAGGAACATAACTCGTCGTTTCGTTCAGATCAGTTTTTTCTCATCTCATGTTGTATTTAAGTGCATTGATTTTAAACGGGCGTTTGTCATACATCTGGCCGAGTGTGCAATGAATGTCGAAACTTTCGATTGTTTTTTAAGAAGCGGATCTCACCGAGATTTGTATACATTGTTGTTGTTGGGTATTCAGCCCGAAGGCTGGTTTGATCCTCTGCAGCTCCGCCAACAGCTGTCATAAATAGCCTAGGCATCACTGAAGGGGCGTACTAGTGAAATGAGGAGTGAGGTGGTTTCCCGTTGCTTTCCTCATTGTATACATTTGGTATTAAAATAAGGCCCAATTATCATTGCGTAATGATGGATTATTGATTTCCATAATATTATGGCTACAATAAAACGTATTGTTTGATTGTTTTCCCTAAAACTGAAGCCTGTGTACGATCTATCACCACTGATCTGCTTTTAGGGCAGTCGCCCAGGTGGCAGATTCTCTATCTGTTGTTTACCACGTTCTTTCTTAAATAATTGCAAAGAGTTTGGAAATCTATTGAACATCTCCCTTGGTACATTATTCCAATCCCTAACTCCTCTTCCTATAAACGAATGTTTGCCCCAATTTGTCCTCTTGAATTCAAACTTTATCTTCATATTGTGACGTTTCCCACTTTTAAAAACACCACTCAACCTTATTCGTCTATTAATGTCATTCCACGCCATCTCTCCACTGACAGCTCGGAACAAACCGCCCAGTCGAACAGCTCGTCTTCTTTCTCCCAAGTCTTCCCAGCCCAAACTTCGCAACATTTTTTGTAACGCTACTCTTTTGTCGGAAATCACCCAGAACAAATCGAGCTACTTTCCTTTGGATTTTTTCTAGGTCTCGAATCAAGTACTCCATGTGAGAGGCTCCAATACACTGGAACCATACTCTAGTTGGGTCTTACCGAGCTCGATAGCTGCAGTCGCTTAAGTGCGGCCAGTATCCAGTATTCGGGAGATAGTAGGTTCGAACCCCACTGTCGGCAGCCCTGAAAGTGGTTTTCCGTGGTTTCCCATTTTCACACCAGGCAAATGCTGGGGCTGTACCTTAATTAAGGCCACGGCCGCTTCCTTCCCACTCCTAGCCCTTCCCTGTCCCATCGTCGCCATAAGACCTATCTGTGTCGGTGCAACATAAAGCAACTATCAAAAAAAAAGTTGGGGTCTTACCAGAGACGTATATGCCCTCCCCTTTACATCCTTACTACAACCCCTAAATACCCTCATAATCATATGCAGAGATACGTACCCTTTATTTACAATACCGTTTATGTGATTACCCCAATGAAGGTCTTTCCTTATATTAACATCTGGGTACGTACAGTGATCCACATAAGGAACTTTCACTCCATGAACGCCGTAATTAAAACTGAGGACTTGTCCTATTAGTGAAACTCAGCCCTGACTTTTAACGCCGTTTATCAACATACGTGCTGTCCACCTCACAACTTTATCAAGGTCACAATCTATTATTGTTATATTATTATTGTTGTGATTGTTGTCCGACTCATTGGCTGAATGGTCAGCGTTGAGGCCTTCGGTTCAGAGGTTCCAGGGTTCGATTCCCGACCGGGTCGGGGATTTTAATCGCTTCCGATTAATTCTTCTGACTCGATGTCAGGGTGTTTGTATTTGTTCCAACACTTTCATCTTCATATTCAGACAACACACTACACTAATAACCACCACAGAAACATGCAATAGTGATTATATAGGGTTGGCGTCAGGAATGGCATGCGGCCGTAAAATAGGGTCAAACCCACAGTGCAACATAGTTTGCACCCTCTAACCTAAGAGTCCCACTGTCGGCAGCCCTTAAGATGTTTTTCCGTGGTTTCCCTTTTTCACACCAGGCAAATGCTGGCGGCCATGGCCACTGCCTTCCCACTCCTAAGCCTTTTCTGTCCCATCGTTGCCATAAAAACTATCTGTGTCGGTGCGACGTAAAACAACTTGCCGAACCCAAAGATGTGTGAAAATAAGATGAAGAATTATTGCTGTGGTTATTATTAGGTAGATGTACGTGAAATCAAATCAAATTTCATTAATTTCAGATGTCTTCTCTGTTAGGTTTTGCAGTTATAGGTTGTAATTTTAAAAGGGCCTAAGTCATGAAACTTGTTGTGCACTTTGTCTTGAAAATATTTTGGAACAATATCTGCTTATAGCTGGCTAATGAGATATAAACACCGAATACTGTTTGTTTTTCATCCTTTAGATTTAAAACACTCGTTTGAACTTCCCTGAAAATGTACTTAATACGACATAGGGCAACATCTTTGGGTTCGGCAAGTTGTTTTACGTCGCACCGACACAGATAGGTTTTATGGCAACGATGGGACAGAAAAGGCTTAGGAGTGGGAAGGAAGTGGCCATGGCCGCCAGCATTTGCCTGGTGTGAAAATGGGAAACCACGGAAAAACATCTTCAGGGCTGCCGACAGTGAGACTCTTAGGTTCGAGGGTGCAAACTATGTTGCCCTGTGTTGCCTTTAAAACAACTGATTCAAATCTGTTCAAATTATCCTTCATTAGTATTTCGAATAGTGTTTCTGTAATGTTAATCGTACATATAGTGAACATATAGCTAACAGTGGCTGCTCACCTGTTTGCCGTAGGACACTGAATCCATGATGCCGGAAGAGCCCAGTAGATGGCGAAGATCCGGTGGGAGACAAGATGCCAGGTCAGCCAGAGGTGACGAGTACACTGATGTGGTTCTGGTAAGGTCAGCTGCACTCATGCCTGACGTTGTGGTACGGATGCCGGAACTGCTCACCACACTTGAAGCTGCGTCAAAAGAAGCGTAGCAAATAAGTAACTGTTAATTCTTCCGTCAATATAAGGGTTCGCTAATGCAGAAACTAGCTCAACATGTCAGGCCAATACTGGAATACTGAGCAGCCGTATCGGATCCGCACTAATCAGGACTCATCAGTGAACTAGAGATGGTACAGCGAAAGGCTTGCAAGGTTCGTGTTAAATAATTGCAGTCCTAGAAGCAGTGTCACAAGAATGATAGAGTAACTTGGGTGGGAGACTCTGCAGACTAGAAGGAAAATAGGACGATTTTTTTTATTATGTACAGTAATTCAAAATGAATGAGTGCATTATACGTTCCTCCCAGGTAAACTTGTTAAATGCACTCGTGGTCTAAATAAGTTCGATGTGCTCCCCCCCCCACTTCCTCGACCAATTTATGATGTGTTCTATAACGCTGTTGAGCCAGATTAGATCATTTCGTATTCTTTTCCACCGAAGTTAAGTGCTGAAGAACATGAACTGAATCAAATCGTATTATGAACACCACAACAAACGATTCAAAACGTATAAGGCGTGATCAAAAAAGTTTCCGTTTGAGGGCGGTGCTGCAACGGGTATGCAACGTAGCACGACTCATTTGCGGGTATATATGCACGGACATGAAGGCAATGGCATTAGTGTAGCAGACGTGTCGTGCCGGGTGTGTGCGTTAAATGCGGCCACGTGAACTATGGCGACGTTATTACCAAATGCGTCCAAACAAGACCAACGTGCTTTTATTCTGTTCTGGCTGCCGAAGGACAAACACCGGCGGACATCCGTCGGAGAATGAAGGCTGCGTATGGGGTAGTATGTCTGTCGAAAACCACCGTTGTGGAATGGTGCACCAAGTTCCGAGCAGGTCACGTTTCGACACAAGATGCCGGTAGATGAGGCCTATCGTCCAGATCTCTCTCCATGCGATTATCACGCCTTCGGTCCCCTCAAAAAGGCCTTGAAGTGTGGACACTTCCTGTCGGACGAGGATGTGCGGTAGGCGGTTACGGACTTTTTCACTCAGCAGGACGCGGTGTTTTACCGACCTGGTGCGTCGGTGGGATAAGTGCCTCAATGGTCACGGCGATTTTGCCTGATTGGCATCCCAATTCAGAAATGTACGGCCGTCGAACGGAAACTTTTTGATCGCCCCTTATGTTATGCTCAACATATGTTTTATAACCTATTTATTTGCCAAAATATGACCAACTAGAGAATGTTTATGTTGCATCCTTTAAGAAATGGCATAATTGCGATACTGAATTAATTACCTTTTCTATGCTATTTATCTTTAACATGTTTTCCAGCCTGCATATCCCCTATTTTTATCTCGTAACTAAACAGTGTGAGTGTTGATTCCATGACCATACACTTTCGATCACCATGAAGGGCTACTTAGCCGTGGAAAAGGAAGAACAAAGCGAATTAAGATTTGAAAAAACTAAAACACGATGCAAAGAGGAAACTCGATAATTAAACACTCCTGCTGTATTTCACAAATTATTATTTTCGGTGAAAATTGTAATGTCGTTGTTTTAGATGTTCAGTGGATAGTTCAAAAATATTAAGTGAAATTTTAAAATTAAAATGACCCTTTCGTTTTTTGTGAAATAATTTCATTAATGACTAATTCTGGAACAAGATCTAGAGAAACTGCTGAATGGTATGGACTGGATCTTGGGTAAGGAGTAGAAGATGAAAATAAATAAGTCCAAAACAAAAATTATGGAGTGCAGTCGAACGAAGTCAGGTGATGCAGGAAAGATTAAATTAGGAAATTAAGTCTTGATGGAAGTAGATTAATATTGTTACTTGTGTAGTAAAATAACTAACGATGGGAGAAGTAAGGACGATATAAAATGCAGGCTAGCACAAGCAAGGAAAGCCTTTCTTAAGAAAAGAAATTTGCTCACTTCGAGCATTGATATAGGAATTAGAAAGATGTTTTAGAAGACATTCGTCTGGAGCATGGCATTGTATGGAATGAAAGTGAAATATGGGCGATAACTAGCTAAGAAAGGAAGAGAATAAAGGGTTTAGAAATGTGGTGTTACAGAAGAAAGCTGAAGGTGAGATGGATAGATCGAGTCACGAATGAAGGGGAACAGAATCGAATTGGTGAGAGGAGATCGATGTGGCTAAATTTGAAGAGAAGAAGAGAGAATGATAGGACACATCTTACGGCATCCAGAACTTGTTCAGTTGATTTTTGAGGGAAGAGTAGGCGGTATGAACGGTAGTGGTAGACCAAGGTATGAATATGACAAGCAGATTAGAGCAGATGCAGGAAGCAGCAATTATATAAAAATGAAAAGGTTCACAGGACATGGTGACATGGAGCGCTGCATCAATCCAACAACAACAACAACAACAACCTCAATACCTAGATCTTGCCGTTTAGAATTTTGACATGTATTAATTGGTTAGGAAGCAACAAATTATCTATTTTTGTTTTTGTTTTCTGTGAAATTATGATCCTTGCACTTTGTAAGATTTGTAACGATGCTCCTTGGTATGAAATACTTGTATACTGAGTCATTTTGTTTTGCTATTTGCTTTACGTCGCACCGACACAGATATGTCTTATGGGGACGATGGGATAGGAAAGGCCTAGGGATGGGAAGGAATTGACCGTGGCCTTAATTAAGTTACAGCCCCAGCATTTGCCTGGTGTGAAAATGGGGAAACCACGGAAAAACATCTTCAGGGCTGCCGACAGTGGGACTCTCCCGATTACTGGATACTGGCCGCACTTAAGCGACTGCAGCTATCGATCTCGGTTGTGCTGAGTCTTTACCGTTAGCAAGCGGGCTTACATTTGCTGACATGTGTGGCACAGGCGTGCGAGCGTCTTAAGGGTACACTACAGTATAGTGAAATTTCTAACTTCTATATATTTCAATGAAATTTTATGAGTTTTTTTACGTATTTCACCTGTCATATGGTAATGTTACCAACTTTCAGTATTGTACCTATAGGCCTAAATCTTTCTGAGTAGGAATTTTGTTTAATTTCATTTTATCAGCTTCGTGAGAAAAGTCCCTGACATCACAATTTGTTTTCCATTTGGCACTAACATTTGCACAAATCTGCTGGATAGTTACGCTAACAAATATCAGTGTCAAAGTTTGTTGTTTAACAAATATATTGGCAGGTAGAATTTAAAAAAAATGTAATGTTTAATTTAAATACAAAATATGTGTACACAAAACATTTCGCAGGTCAAAAATAATTTTGAATCATCTTCTACCGTAAAATGGACATTATCATTTATGCTACAACTATCTAATTACTACTGTAAAAATGTCACCTACCTCAGACAAAAGTAGCATAATAAGGGACTCTTTTTACGAAAGAAAATACGAAGATTTTGCTAAGCCATAAAATGCAATATAAAAATATATGGGCTTCACTCACTTTAGAATTGTCCTGCAGAATAAGCCTGCCCTTCAGATTTCTTTCTTCTCTCCTCCAGTGATATTTTCATCACTTTCTTCTTTTTCTTCAGCTCTTTGCTTTCACCTGAGCTCATTTTCCTGCTTTGCTTCGGCGTATCCCGTAGAGCATGGGACAATTAAATGCCAGCGCAGCGCCATTTAAAGGAGGCGCCGTGGACTTAAAAAATGGTGGCATTAAAAAAAAATCTTCTTTGATAAAGCACACGTCAGAGTACTTTTTAGTGTTATAAACCCAATTTCGATTCTTTTCTTGAAATTCATAAAATTTCAATAGTGTCCTCTTAAGAAGCAAAAATAGCAAGCATGTACACAAATTTCAAAGCACTACTAGGGATTGTTAGCAGGCTGGGAACACCGAATACACATCACATACTATTACACTGTTGTTACGGATATCATAATATGTTTAAATATACAACTTCACTTAGACACACGCTTCATAGTTTTCCATTAACGCGCAGCATCTCTAGTAGAATGTATGTATGTTCAGTCTTCAGCCCTATGGCTGGTTTGATCCTCAGCAGCTCCGCCATCAGCTGTCATAGATGGCCTAGGCATTAATGAAGAGGCGAACTAGAGAAATGAGGAGTGAGGGAGTTTAACGTTGCTTTCCTCATCGGGCCAGAAGTTGCCATTATATATCAGTCTGCCAAGCCCACTGGAATGCATGCACCCACCGACCCATGAGCGACATTTTCACACCATTCATAGCAGGGCTTTAGTAGAATATCCAGCGTCAAGATCTGAATCCCCCATGCCGGTTGACTAAGAAGCCGTGTCTGTCGAACTACCATGAAAGTCATTGGCTGCCACACCCATAGTGTCAGTTTGCTCACCACATTCACCACTGCTTTCCAAACCTTCATCTATCACTAACCTTTCGATTTCTTGCTCCATTAATGTTGAGATGTTTTACCAAAAGATCGAATTTTCAATTTTAACCTTAAAAACCCCCAATTCTTTCTTTCTTTACCCTAACGCCATTGTTAAAGCTCGAAACGTCGGACTTAAAGGCTGCGGCGGGCCAAACCCACGCTCCTTTCTCTCACTTTATCAGACAATATCAGCTTCAATGCTTTTTCGGACTACCATTTCAATTATCCCGCTGGAATATATTTACCATGTAGTAGTCCTAAGCTGTGCACAAGAGGAGAAATAATTCTGAGGGAGTAACTTACAGTCCAGAGCAATTTTAAAGAAAGTATGTTTCCTAAAGCCGGCCCCGTGGTGTAGGGGTGGCGTGCCTGCCTCTCGCCCGGAGGCCCCGGTTTCGATTCCCGGCCAGGTCGGGGATTTTTCTCTTGACCTGAGGGCTGGTTCTAGGTCCACTCAGCCTACGTGATTAGAATTGAGGAGCTATCTGACGGTGAGATGGCAGCCCGGTCTCGAAAGCCCAGAATAACGGCCGAGAGGATGCGTCGTGCTGACCACACGACCCCTCGTAATCTGCAGGCTTTCACGTGCATTTTTCTAGCTTAAAAACATTTGCTATGTACAAAATGGCCTTTGAGGCAGAGTTCTTATCAGATACACCTGAAATTTTCAAATAATGTTTCAATGTATACACGAATTAAAAGCAGTTCTGAATATTACCTTCATATTTTGGCTCTTAAAGTAGCACCAAACTAGATTTTTGCCTATTGTAGGAATATTGAAAAACTGAAAACTTATATCCCAATATTTTGTACTTGACTGCAAAATTCATAGATATTTTAAGTGTGTGAGTATTTTTGACAATTCTGCCAAATTATAGACCAAAAGTAATTCAAACTGCGAGCAAGGAGCATTTTCCATACAGCATATAAAAATAAATATGATTTGTTAATAATTTGCAACAAATTCATTAACAAACTCCAAATTTTGTGTGGTACTATATGTGTTTGCGTTTTAAATTTGGTTGTGGTAAATTGTACAAGTTCCAGGTCTCAGTTATGACCACCCCCCTAAGTGCGTCACGACGCCGGTAGTCCTCGTCTATATTTTCAACGTGGACGCACATTTTATCCACTTTACAGCAATGGATCATGTTTTCATTCTAGAATTCAGGAGTCAACATTTTTCTATATAATCGGAGAAGTTTACTGAAGTCTGTCTGAAGTGCTATGTTACGTCTAGAACAGGCCTCATTTCACAATTTGTGTCCGGAGAACTCTGGTGCACGGTAGATGATAAGGCTCTACATAGAATGAAATATAATGTGGAAGATGGCACTTATACCCAGTTCGTAAGCGAGAGGATAACTAACGAATGTGGAAATCGCCGACCCGGCTGGGAATGGAACCCGGGGACCTCTGAACCGAAGGTGAGTCAGCCAAGGAGCCGAACAGCTCTGTTCATGTAGACTCTCAATGGAGATGAGTTCTATGCACCTTTTTAAGCACATACCAGCCCTCTTACCATTTTTAAGTCACTGGCAGTACCGAGAATCGAACCCGGGCCTTGGAGGATGGCAGCTAATAGTGGTAACCGTGACGCTAAGGAGGCGGCGATTATTGTTGCGATGATGACAATGCTGCTCCTGACGATTATAATGGTGTGTGGCTCCGGAGAGTCCTGGTGCAGGATTTGTGAGTTGACGCCCTATAGGCGACCTACGTGTCTCTGAGGATTGGACCCTACCTAGAATGAATTCTAATGTTGAAGACGGCACAAACACCCAGCCCTCGAGCCAGAGAAATTGACAAATGAAAGTTAAATTCGCCAACACTGCCGGGAATCGAACCCAGGTCCCTTCGTGCTAGCCATGGAGCCGGACATGGTTACAATAACCCCATCCCTTCAAATAATCAATGAAATAAATAAACAAAACCCCAGTTTAAAATTCTGTCGCTTATTTAAGTCTTCACGACAATGAATTATTTGCTTTTTGGGAGCTTAAGGAAAGAAGTGCTTTTATGTTACATAATAATGAAAAAGGGAATGCGAAATTCGATGGAAATCTACAACATACTTGAATTTCGGCCTCACATTCCCGAATCTACACACTTTACTCTTGCCTCTTACTCGGTGCTATTGTATTGTCTTGCCTTACAAGGGCTGGTTCTTTAAGGTGTTTTTCTGCTGCTCATTTCTCTTTTAATTACTTAGCTTCAAAACCCAAACTATTTTGGATTCTTCTATGCCTGCAGTCTCTTTCAGTTCTGAATACTTTTTTGTTTCTTGTGGACATGTTCACAGAGCGGATGTGTACGGAAATGAAAAGCCCCCTTGCTACATACAGTAGAGTGCTTTGTGGATACATTCCTTTTTTTCATTTCGTTGTTGCCGGGCTCAGTGGCTCAGACGGGTCAGGTGCTGGCCTTCTGACTCCGCCTTGGCAGGTTCGATCCTGGCTCAGTCTGGTGCACAAATACGTCAGCCTGGTGTCGGTAGATTTACTGTCACGGAAAAGAACTCCTGCGGGACTAAATTCCGGCACCTCGGCGTCTCCGAAAACCGTAAGGGTAGTTAGCGGGACGTAAAACCATTATTATTATTATTATTATTATTATTATTATTATTATTATTTCATTGTTGCACGCTTTGTGAACATTAATAAACATGGCAGCTCAGCCTACCTACAGACCGTTGCTCAGGCTTAAGGCCTGCAGATTAAGAGACAACGCGTGGTCAGCGTTACGAATCCTCTCGGCCGTTATTATTGGCTCTCTAGATCGGGGACTGTATGAATCACTCATGAAAAAATCAGTTTATATCGACAATTATAACGCAAGCTCGCGTTTTATTCCACCGAGCGAGTTGGCTACGCGGATTCAGTCACGTAGCTGTCAGCTTGAATTCGGGAGATAGTCGGTTCGAACCCCACTGTCGGCAGCCCTGAAGGTGGTTTCCCGAGATTTCTTATTTTCACACCAGGCTGTACCTGAACTAAGGCCACTGCCGCTATCTTTCCAATCCCAGCCCTTTCCTATCCCATCGTCTCCATTAAGCTTGTCTGTATCGGTGCAAAGTGAACCAAATAATAATAATAATAATAATAATAATAATAATAATAATAATAATAATAATAATAATAATAATAATAATAATCGTACCTCAACCCCGTGCATTTAAATGAAGCGCCTTGAAGAACGCTATCTATCACATAAAACTTGAAACAACTAGTGCAAGAAGTTCGGACGTTGGTCAACTGATGTCACTACTAAAGTGATAGAGTAATGTGTTATTTTAAGGTTCCCTAAACTGACTGGATTTCTTTTTTTTTTTTTTGTGTATCACAGTTGGCAACATGTCTAGCTCTTCCCGCCAACATGTGATCTCAACGAATAGAAAAATTCATGTACTTATTTTTCTGCCAATCACATGCTTCTTGTAACTTTTCAATTGTCCAATAAAATGAGAGGGTGTGTCCGGTTTTAGTCCAGAGCCTTCTCGAACCTTCCTCTCGGGTATAAAAGCTGACACCTTTTCGAGTTAAATTTTCTTATTGATCGCCGTGTTACTGAGTGTGTGTGTTAAGAGAGGAGGCAGGGGTCCTCATTCTTCGGCAGGCAGAACATCACCTAAGGTAATGGCCACCATTTTTCTATCTCATTAGTTATCTCCGCAAGCTAACTCGAGGGGAAGGTTTTCAATCTTTAACTATGTAACAGTCAATTTCCTAAAATGTAAACTTTCATTCTTCTAATGTAAAAGTTCAAGTAAGTAAAAAGTACTTAAACTGAAAACCGGGGATAGAGAGTGCGTTACCCTCTTGAGTTTCCCTTCAATTCATCTTGAGGTGACTACGATTTTGTAACGGTTTTCACTAGTGTAAATCGTAATTTAACTTGTCCATCTAGTCACCCCAGTAGATTGGGATTAGCCTCTGCATCATTGGGCCATAAGCCCAAGTAGCGTTTTAATCTTTGATTTCTGGGAGCGCAAGTGTGCGCCTCCATACATTTTTGAGTTTGGGGCCAGTAATTGAACCTGTTGCTTTCCATAAAGGCCCGGTAAAATGAGTATTTCTATACTCCTGTAAAAACTTTTCTGTTAAGTAGTTAAACTGTTGAGTGTTGAATATATCTGTGGGTCGTGCCTAGAGAGGCCTGAAAGTGTAAATTTTATTGAGCAACGACACTCTAGTCACTTAACTTAAAGGTTGCCTTTGTGTAGCCTGTAGGGGTTTGGGAGCGCAGTCTCCTTGGTTGAATTATAGAGCATAGAGGCTCTTTTCTTGTAATGTAATAGATATTTGTGTAAATATTGAGTGGTGCCTTTGGAAGGCCGTAACTTGTAACTATTGGAGCAAAGTGCTTTTCAAAATTGTGTTTTGAATATCCTGCAAAAGAAATTGGGAGATTCGTCTCCTTGACTATCTGTCTTGAGCGCTACATTAGTGATGTAGGGACTTCTGTAAGTAGGGAGATCAAATTGTAACGAACCTTTTCTAGGTTTTTCTCTTTTTCTATTTTGTACCAAACCATCTCTGTACTTGAAATCTTGTTGTTTTGTTGAAATTCAATGTCTGAAAAGAAATAAAACCTTAATTTTAAAAGTTTTAAAATACTCTTCTGACTGTCGTAGATAGACCCATTCAAACCAGCACCTTCTTTCACCTCACTGTTCCACGAAAACACGGTAATAATAATAATAATAATAATAATAATAATAATAATAATAATAATAATAATAATAATAAAGAATTCTGAAATGGTCTGCTACAGAAATAGACAGCATACAAAGAAAAATGAGAACTTTGCTCACCACCTATAGATTACATCATCCCAATTCATGCATGGAAAGGGCCACTCTCCCACGAAAATCGGGAGGCCGAGGAGTACTGGATCTTCAAGTCATGCTCCTGAATCAGATAACGAACCTACGGAGATACTTCCATAAAAAGCAAGAAAACAGCCTTCTCCATAAAGCTGTAGTACTGACAAGTACACTGTTCTGTATCCATACAATGCCTCTGACCCACATACAAATCACCAAGGACATGGCGAGAGAAGACCCTCCACGGAAAATACTACAGCATTCTAAACCAACAGAGCATAGACAAGAATGCGTTGTGTATGTGGTTACAAAGTGGGCGCTTATTTGGGGAGACAGAGGGATTTGCAGTTGCTATACAAGACCAAGTAATAGCTACAAACAATTACAAAAAGTACATCATCAAAGACACCAGCGTACTCTCCGACAAATGCAGACGATGCTCCGTTCATCTCGAGACCATCTACCATATCACTGCGGGCTGCCCAGTACTTGCCCCTGTAGAATACACGAGACGACACAATCATGTCTCTGGAATCATACACCAGGCACTTGCTCAGGAAAACCAATTAATTCAGGAGCGTATCCCTTATTACAAGTACCATCCAACACCATTGCTGGAGAACGAGTCGATTAAGCTTTATTGGGACACTGCTGCTGTGACAGACAAAACAGTCAACCATAACAGGCCAGACATCATACTGGTAAACAAGAAAACTGGGACGACTTTCATTATTGACATCGCTATCCCCAGTGACACCAACATTGACAGGAAGTACAGTGAAAAAATCTCCAAGTACAAAGAACTTGCAGAAGAGATAAAGAGGATCTGGAAGATAAAACTGCTACGAATAGTTCCTGTGATTCTGTCAGTCAACGGCCTCATTCCACACACACTTCACAATAGTCTGCGAGAACTGGGTCTTCCACCGAACATCTACAAAATTATGCAACATTCTGTCCTCCTGTCAACATGCAACATTGTGCGATCGTTCCTCTCGCAAGAATGAGGATCCCGTGATCTACAGTTTTGTATATACCTGTACATCAACGTTTGTATTATAATGTGTATATGCTTTAATTATGTAAGGCACTTGGTGCATCCCGTGCCCCATTACTACCCATATTTCCTGTGGAGAAGTGTATGAATAATAATAATAATAATAATAATAATAATAATAATAATAATAATAATAATATATTCCATATGATATCTCAGTAAATAAAGTCTCTTCCAACTAAATAGAGTTCAGCTTCACGTGCACATCCAGTGCCAGTACATTCCCGAGTTCTAGATAAGTGATTCGTTCCACTAAATGGCTGACGATACCTTATTGTGCACAATAGATTGCGAAAGCACCAAGACATCAAGGACTTTAACCATGCACACGCCCCTACTGTCTCGCAAATAGGTGATGAAATGAAAGTAGTTTTACACCGAAAGAACATATTCAAGGTCACAGTTGTCTCTACCGTAGCTAACCATGCGCATCTTCACACGTTAAATTACGTCGATCAGATAGCCACTACCAACGAAAATTACGGTACTCCTGGCTACCAATGACTTTGGAATTTATACAGCACTAAAAATGTTTATGCAAGAGACTAAACTGTTTTTTTAACCCTTAAAGTGAATAACGGTGTCATCTCTTTCTACATATCGAGTATGATTCTGTGTCAACTTCAGTGTGTGTATTTATATTTATTTTTTAAAGTGCATTGTAACAGTGATTGATTTACGTGCAATATTTGTAATATTTGCTAAATAATTCATTACACCTCTAGCTTGTTTCATTTCAGACTTTAGCAGATCAGGTCATGTCTTGTATTTCATGAACTCTGTGGTTTTCAGAGCAGAATTCTAAATGTATTCATTTACGACTTGTAAGTGTTTATATGTATATTGTTGGCAATATGGTCGATCCAGTCCGAATGCTACATATATAAAGAGGTCGATAATGGAGCTATTTTTCTTACTTACATAGATACCCACTGGCATAGGACTGATTCGAAAAGCATCTTCCGAATCTAAGTTGTACTATTTAGACCTTCTAACATGTTCTTTGGTATGACGATCAGTAAAGTAAGCAATCTTACAGTTTTACATGGCGGGCTGAATGGCACAGGCGGTGAAGACGCTGGACTTCTGACCCCAACTTGGCAGGTTCGATCCTGGTTCAGTCCGGTGGTATTTGAAGATGCTAAAATACGTCAGCCTCGTGTCGGTAGATTTACTGGCACGTAAAAGAACTCCTTCGGGAGTAAATTCTGGCACCTCGGCGTCTCCGGAAACCGTAAATGTGGTTAGTGGGACGTAAAGCCATAATAATAATTTTATTATTATTAGATGCTATGGTTCATGTTTGTGGGTTACTGTAGTCACGTCCTAGTTCGTGAACCATGGGCAACGGCTGAGTGGCCTAGTAAGTGGTCCTGAGAGTCGGGATACCAGTTGCTATGGAATGGGAGTGGGCATTTCGGACATATTCTGAGTCGTGGCCCTCCTTGTGCTCAGGCGGCTAGGACTATACAATTCACCGGAGGTCCATAACCCATTAGAGGAGAGATCCTCACTTGGACTATGTGCAAGTAGGGCAGCATCCTGCTTCATGAATTTACCGAGCTCAGAACACTTTAAGCAAGCCTCGGACCTATGGGAGTAATGGAGTCCCACTCCCATTTGACAGGCGAGGGACTCCTTGGAAACAACTTGGCGAACGAAATGGAATTCGATGGGGAGCTATCAATATTAATGGGGCTTATGGAAGAAAGAAGATAGAACTGACTGAGTCAGCAAAGAGGATGCATCTGGATGTGCTAGGAGTAAGTGATATTCGGGTAAGGGGAGATAAGGAGGAAGAGATAGGAGATTATAAAGTGTACTTGACGGGTGTTAGAAAGGGAAGGGCAGAGTCTGGGGTAGGGCTCTTTGTCAGGAATACCATTGCACGCAACATAGTTTCGGTTAGGCACGTAAATGAGCGAATGATGTGGGTAGATTTGTCAGTGGGAGGAATTAGGACAAGAATTGTGTCCGTGTATTCACCATGTGAGGGTGCAGATGAGGATGAAGTTGACAAGTTTTATGAAGCATTGAGTGACATCGTGGTCAGGGTCAACAGCAAGGATAGAACAGTGCTAATGGGCGATTTCAATGCGAGAGTTGGGAATAGAACTGAAGGATACGAAAGGGTGATTGGTAAATTGGGGGAAGATATGGAAGCTAATGGGAATGGGAAGCGTTTGCTGGACTTCTGTGCTAGTATGGGTTTAGCTGTTACGAATACATTCTTCAAGCATAAGGCTATTCACCGCTACACATGGGAGGCTAGGGGTACCAGATCCATAATAGACTATATCTTAACAGACTTTGAATTCAGGAAATCTTTTAGAAATGTACGAGTTTTTCGGGGATTTTTCGATGATACAGACCACTATCTGATCTGTAGTGAACTAAGTATCTCTAGGCCTAGGGTAGAGACAGTGAAATCTGTCTGCAAACGAATAAGGGTAGAAAATCTCCAGGACGAGGAAATTAGACAGAAGTATATGGATATGATTAGTGAGAAGTTTCGAACAGTAGACAGTAAGCAGGTTCAGGATATAGAAAGTGAATGGGTGGCATACAGGGATGCTGTAGTAGCATCTTCTGTTACCCTCTTTGGACGAATCATTATCCTCCTAGGCTACCAGTCTTCTTGCATTCGGCTCACATGACACCACCACCGGAGACGGTTTATGCGAATAGCTTCATCCATGGAATTCATTCCTAACAAAGCCTTCATTTCCAGTACCCTCATACCATTGTTCCCACGTGTTTGTACAGCAATAATTCTAGCTATCTTCATGCCTGTTACGAGGGTAATTCCAAAAGTAAGGTCTCCTATTTTTTTATAAATACAGAACTCTGTTCGTATGGCTGTTGGTCACAATATTGCTTTCCGCGCTCGCATATAAACATGCGCACTCCGCGCTGAGGCACTCAGTCTTGGCTTGGCAGCCGTTGAAAATGGAGCTCCCGTTGGATGTTACCGACAAGTGCGAAGTGCGCGCAGTTATTCGGCTTTTGAACGCAAAAGGTACTGAACCGATTGAAATCCATCACCAATTGACGAACAAAGGAGCGGGAGACAGTCAATTTCCGTCGAGACAGTCGTGAAGGTTGAGCAAATCATGCGTGAAGATCGGCGGATCACCCTGGATGATCTCTGCACCTTGGCTCCTGAGGTTTCCCGAGGCGCCGCTCACAGAATGTTAACGGAAAAGTTGAAATACCGGAAGGTGTGCGCAAGATGGTTGCCACGCATGCCGACTAAAGACCACACTTCCTGAACAGCATGGCGGCAAGCTGGTATGACATGGGCATACAAAAACTGTCACAGCGTCTACAAAAGTGCATCGACCGAAATGGTGATTATGTAGAAAATTAAGTAAATGTTCAAGCTGTAAAGTGATGTAAACCCTTGTAAAAATAAACAGGTCTATGTATTTATAAAAATAGGAGATCTTATTTTTGGGATTACCTTCGTACTTCTAACTTGTGAATAAGAAATACTGAGTACGTACATAATGAAGGTTAAACTACCCGAAGCGGCCGGGAATCGAACCCGGAACCTCTTGGCCCAAAGGCTAGTACGCTAACCATTTAGCCATGAAGTGGGACTTTGGCCAGATGAAAAGTAAGAAACGGAATGGAGTTTGATTATTTATGAAGAAGATGAAGTTACCTGCTCACATTCGTATGTGCGAGCATTGTAATAGTGGTTCGGGGAATTTTCGCGCAGTGGAGGTTACCTTCTTTTGATGTGAAAATGTGCAGTGATCTTTGAAATAACGTATTCGTATTTTCAAAAAAGGGAAGATCGGTTACATAATGTTTATTACAATCAACAGAGGACAGCAACAAGAGAGATCACGAATAGGCCTATTCAAATACTCATAATAAAATGTCCAAAATGTGAAAAATCTTATGTTAAGTTATTGAGCAGTTTATACGAGGTGTACGCTCACAAACAATTGGCATATTAATTAGGAACTCGTAAATGCTCACATTTTGCTCACAGAACTAAGTTATTTGGGAGATAGTAGGTTCGAACCCCACTGTCGGCAGCCCTGAAAATGGTTTTCCGTGGTTTCCCATTTTCACACCAGGCAAATGCTGGGGCTGTACCTTAATTAAGGCCACGGCCGCTTCCTTCCCACTCCTAGCCCTTCCCTGACCCATCGTCGCCACAAGACATATCTGTGTCGGTGCGACGTAAAGCAAAAAATAAAAGCAGAACTAAGCAAGTATAAATCTTTGGAACATGAATTAGGCTATATCTTGTTGTTCCTGAGGTATCTATCATTTGATACTTTCTTGTCTCTTATTCGCTATTTTATGTTTTCGCTATAAATACTTTTATATTTTGTTTTGAGTTTCTCCTGTGTTGCAGAAAGTAATTTTTCTTTTGTTTTGCAATTTGCTTTACGTCGCACCGACACAAATAGGTCGTATGGAGACGGTAGAATAGGAAAGGGCAAGGCTTGGGAAGGAAGCGGCCCTGGCCTTAATTAAAGTACCAGCATTTGCCTTGTGTGAAGATGGGAAACCACGGAAAGAAAGTAAATTGCAATTTGCTTTACGTCTCACCGACAAAGATAGGTTTTATGACGATGGGATAGGAAAGGGCTAGGAGTGGGAAGGAAGCAGCCGTGGCCTTAATTAAAGCCCTAGCATTTGCCTGGTGTGAAAATGGGAAACCACACAGTACACGTACACACAATCGGTGGGTATGCAAACGATTAGAGCTGCAATTTTCTGTGACAGGTAGAATGGCCACCAGAGTGCATTGGTTTTGTTCGTGTTTAGTGCTGTTAACAGGTCTCTTATGGTATATAAGGAGCGCGAATAGCGTCAGATGTTGAGTGATCACTGTGAACGACACGGAGAGTCGGGCATTTGGATGTGACAGTGGCCTGATGTTGGACTGCACGGGAACATGAGGGCAGGCATACTCGTCGCCAAGGTTCCGGTTGTTCATGTCTGAGCACCGCAAGGGAGGATTGCCGTATTGTGCACCAAGCACATCGTAACCCCTTCACAACTGTGCCTTCCATCTGGGAACAAGTAATAGACTCTGCAACATTCTGTGTCATCGCGCATCATTGGTTGGAGACTACCAGCAGCCGGACTAGGGAATTACCGTCCCATGCGTAGGCTACCGTTAACACTGCGTTCGGAGTGGTGTCGTGACCGGAAAGCGTGGACTGCTGAAGAATAGCTTCGCACTGTGCTCAGCGATGAATCGTGTGCTTCATTACCGCTGATGACCATCGTCTGCGAGCACGGCGGCGACCTGGGAAGAGGTCCCATTCTTCCAGTGTTTCGGAGAGGAACGCCATCGGGTATGACTTCAGGTTATGGTTGGTACCGATTGGGGGAACTCTGACGCCACAACGGTACGTCACGGATATCCTGCGTCCTCGTGCTACCTCTCATACGACAGTATCGTGGTGCCATTTTTCAACAGGACAATGCCCGTCCACACACTGGACTAGTCTCTATGAACTGTCTGCTTGATGGTAGGGTATTCCCGTGGCTAGCAAGATCCTCAGATCTGTCCCCGATAGATAATGTGTGCAACCAGCTCGGATGCCAACTCCGTCCCAATGCCAGCAGCCAGGTTATCAAGGACCAGTTAAAACAGCTGTGGACCAGCTTGCCTCAGGAGAGGATACAACGGCTTTTTGACACCCTTTTCAACCAAATCAGTACATGCATCCAGAACAGAGGGGATACAACGTCATACTGATAAGTGGGCTCGTTCTGCCAAGTTCTTCGTAAATTTGACTCGATTTTCTAATCAGCGAAGTGCACTCTCAACACGTGGAAGTTTCATTTCGTTTCCTACTCCCCTTCTACTTCAATTTCTTTGTCAGGCAGTGTATATCTGCCACTTTCAGTTCGTGCATTTATAGCAGTAATTACTTAACTACACAATCGGTTCTCGTTCCGTGCTGTCATTGCCTTCATTGTCACAGCAGGTTCCCGCTCTCTCGCCCAGCCGTGGTCTTACAATGACGTCACTCAGCACTGGAGCTCTGTTCCCGCAGGTCTTATGGGAACGAGGCAACCTGTCCTCTGTTAGCCTTGGAATGAGTGAACCCCAGGGTCGTATTCCTCACAGGAAGTAGAAGTTTGGTTTCCAAATTTTCCGACTTCCTATATTTAATATAAGAATTGATTTTCCTGGGTGTGACGATTGTTGATTGACAACCGATTTATTTATTTATTTATTTATTTATTTATTTATTTATTTATTTATTTATTTATTTATTTATTTATTTATTTATTTATTTATTTATTTATTTATTTATTTATTTATTTATTCATCTGAAAGTACACAGGTTTTAAACACAGTTAAGTACCTTCTTGACATTCAATAACAATCTGTATCTATGAAGTTAAAGTTTAACAAAAACAAAGTTAAAATCAACAAAAAACAAAATAGAACAAAATTAATATTGTATATGATACCATTTACAATTTAAAAGAAATTAAAAATTCACTAAGATATCACACGGTAACACAAAGCAAAAGGCAATACAAAAATCAAAGAAACTTAAAACACGAATGAGTACACTGGGAAATATGATGAATAGCAGAGAGAAGGAATTATTAAAAATTTACAAATTGTAAAGGCAGTCTTCTAGTTTCTTATTGAATTCATTATCCGATTCGGTGAATATATCGACTTCTTTTGTTACAGTGTTATAAAGCGTTGTCATTTTTACGAAAGGTGAATTTGACTGATGCGATGTTTTTGACCTTTGAACATGAAATAATTGGTGCTGACGTGATCTTGCCTGCGGAACATGGAATGAAATGCGTTTTAACAGGTCCAAAGAATCAAATCGTCCTATTACAATTGTTCTTAGTATTTCCATAGTAATTAGGGACCGTCTGGTTTTCAATGAAGGTAATTGAAATATATTCCTTAATAACTGGGTTGATGTGTCAAAATGGCAAAAAGTATTAAAAGTTTTGTTATAAAGATAACGTAAGAACTTTTTTTGTACCATTTCCATAGCATTCACTTCACTTGTTGCTTTGTATACGGGCTCCAAATTATTACGGAATAATCCAGTATGCTCCGTACTAAGATAATATATAACTTATTCAGTGAAGAGGGCTGGGTAAATGGTCTCGAAGTTCTTATCAAAATTCCTAGGATTCGGTTAGCATGCTTTGTTATTGTATTGATATGACTGTTGAACGTTAGCTTACCGTCGAAAATTATACCAAGGTTCTTAAATGTTAAAACCCTATCTGTATTGCAATTTTGATTTTATGTACCTTTATCAAGATTTTTTCAGAATATTAGATAGATTACATACCCCAGCCTAAAAAGCAGGCTACGCCACTGCTGGCTACTCTGAAAGAAATTTTGGTGGTTAGGATGTATTTGAAATACAGTTATTTGGAAATTCGTAATTTTTAAAAGGATACATACTATTGCCGGGAAAGAATATCTTCGCAAAAGTATGGGGGAATTTGCGATTGACTTATTATAAATTGCATAGCCACCATACAATTTGCAATCACAATACAAAAATACAATAAAATAACTCAAAAAGATATGTATATTATAATGGTTGTACAAATCTGTCTGAAGTGAAATGTAGTAGTTTGCATACTCAATGTGGGCTGTATTACTATGGCTGTCTATGTCTATGTCCGTGTTCTAATAATATTTAACTGTTTATTAGTTTAATACTACACGCGTGTTAATAAAATGCCTTTGAATGTCTGAGTCTAATTACACTGACTGACAGAGCAAATGCAACACCAAGGAGGAGTGGTTCGAAAGGGATGAAAGTTGGGGAAAAAACAGAGACGGCACGGACGAATAATTGATGTTTATTTCAAACCGATATGCAGGTTACACAATGCGCACGGCATCGACTCAGTAGGATGTAGGACCACCGCGAGCGGCGATGCACGCAGAAACACGTCGAGGTACAGAGTCAATAAGAGTGCGGATGGTGTCCTGAGGGATGGTTCTCCATTCTCTGTCAACCATTTGCCACAGTTGGTCGTCCGTACGAGGCTGGGGCAGAGTTTGCAAACGGCGTCCAATGAGATCCCACACGTGTTCGATTGATGAGAGATCCGGAGAGTACGCTGGCCACGGAAGCATTTGTACACCTCGTAGAGCCTGTTGGGAGATGCGAGCAGTGTGTGGGCGGGCATTATCCTGCTGAAACAGAGCATTGGGCAGCCCCTGAAGGTACGGGAGTGCCACCGGCCGCAGCACATGCTGCACGTAGCGGTGGGCATTTAACGTGCCTTGAATACGCACTAGAGGTGACGTGGAATCATACGCAATAGCGCCCCAAACCATGATGCCGCGTTGTCTAGCGGTAGGGCGCTCCACAGTTACTGCCGGATTTGACCTTTCTCCACACCGACGCCACACTCGTCTGCGGTGACTATCACTGACAGAACAGAAGCGTGACTCATCGGAGAACACGACGTTCCGCCATTCCCTCATCCAAGTCGCTCTAGCCCGACACCATGCCAGGCGTGCACGTCTATGCTGTGGAGTCAATGGTAGTCTTCTGAGCGGACGCCGGGAGTGCAGGCCTCCTTCAACCAATCGACGGGAAATTGTTCTGGTCGATATTGGAACAGCCAGGGTGTCTTGCACATCCTGAAGAATGCCGGTTGACGTGGCGTGCGGGGCTGCCACCGCTTGGCGGCGGATGCGCCGATCCTCGCGTGCTGACGTCATTCGGGCTGCGCCTGGACCCCTCGCACGTGCCACATGTCCCTGCGCCAACCATCTTCACCACAGGCGCTGCACCGTGGACACATCCCTATGGGTATCGGCTGCGATTTGACGAAGCGACCAACCTGCCCTTCTCAGCCCGATCGCCATACCCCTCGTAAAGTCGTCTGTCTGCTGGAAATGCCTCCGTTGACGGCGGCCTGGCATTCTTAGCTATACACGTGTCCTGTGGCACACGACAACACGTTCTACAATGACTGTCGGCTGAGAAATCACGGTACGAAGTGGGCCATTCGCCAACGCCGTGTCCCATTTATCGTTCGCTACGTGCGCAGCACAGCGGCGCATTTCACATCATGAGCATACCTCAGCGACGTCAGTCTACCCTGCAATTGGCATAAAGTTCTGACCACTCCTTCTTGGTGTTGCATTTGCTCTGTCAGTCAGTGTATTTACTTTAATTCACTCTGTCGCTAGCTTCCGTAATATGGTGCACAGTGATCATTGTCATCAAAGGCGTAATTTGAGCATTTCGATTGAGGGTGGGGGCAGGGATTACCGGGACGTGTGATGGGTCCTCCCTTTTGAGAGCGATTTGCGACCAAAAAAAAATATTGCTAACATTTTCTATTTTACTTTTAATATCCTATGTTCATCATTTCTATAACCAAACATTTGTAAAGTAAAGAACATTCACATAGAATTACAAAGTAGGCGTAGTTCAAACTAATTTATTACTTGGCCTGTTTTTGTCCGTAAAAGTAAAAATCAAGCGTACAACAGGCATCACACTGTTGGATTGCAGGTATGTCTGGATCTTCTGCCAAAGAGGATAAAATCTCCTCTCATTAAGTATGATTTTATACGCTGCAAGCATGAAATATACCTATCATAGACTCCTGAGTTCATTGGAACTGTAAAAATGCAAAGCACAGTTGAACAATTAGACTATTAGAGGGAAGGAAGGAAACACACTTTTCAAATATTCCTCTACAAAAACGCCAGCTTATTCTTCGATATTTTTGTTTTTTATTCCTTTTTGTAAAAAAATAAAAAACCACTGCAGATTAGACAGAAGCAGTTTCTCGTCCACATCTACTTCGCTTCCACTTAGAACTTGACTTAAATGGTTAAGGACAACCAAGTTATTTTCTTCAGGCCTGGGCGCCTATCTTGTACTCAAATATGCCACTAACATGAAACAGTATTGTAGCTTTGTAGTACTGTTGCACTGTCTCAAATGGAACTTTACTCCCACCGCTAATTTTCGCAGGATTGTTGCCTTTTCTTGGCGAATCTGCTGCTCTAAATTCACGGTTCTCTGCTACCTCAGTGTAGTGATCTAACAAGTGAGTAAAACATTCTTCAATTCTGAAAGAGCGTAAAACTTGAAGTGTGCTGTTCCTCATTGATTTTACAACTTCGTATATCACACTTTGAACTGTAGGTTCTTTGATAATAAGTTGCATTGCGTTTGAACTCTTCTGAGTTAAAGTAAACGAAATAAAATGTTGAAATTCTCCATACTTCAAATTTATCTAACAAGTATTTTAGAGCTATTTGTTTATTATTATTATCATCATCAACATCATATTCTAAAGGCTAAGCTTTGTCACCGCAGCTATAGATGTCTATCTTGAGCCAGTGTTTTCAACTCGGCTTAGGTCTCGCAGTTCATTCTCTGAAGCAGGTTCTTGAAATTCTGGGTCATCCTCTTCCTCCTTTCCCTGCAATTCCCCCTTCAATGATGTTACAAGGAAACTTTCCATGGCGCAGAATGTGACCAAAAAAATTTACTTTCCGTTTTTCAATATCATTTACCAGACTCCGTCTTTCTCTTATCTCTCTAAGGACTTCAGTATTCCTCTCCATTTCAGTCCAGCTTATCCTCTGCATTCTCCTCTAGATCTACATTTCAACTGCCTCTAATCTTTTCTTTTCCTGCTCTCCTAATGTCCAGCTTTCGCAACCGTACTGAAGCATGCTCCATACAAAGATTTCTGCAAAGGCCTTCCGAGTTCGAATATCTTAATGTTTGTTGGCCAGCAGATGGCTCTCTTTGCCATTGCCATCCTTTTTGTGACTTCTGATATGCTCCGATTGTCACCCGTGATTAGGGTAAAATATTTTAATAGTGTTACTCAATTATGAAAATTGTATGTACATAAAGATAAAACTATGATTTAAACCGTTGTAATAAACTTTAATGTAAACTGGCGCATATTCAACCTAAAAATAGATAGAATAGAGGGTTTGATTTCCATTTAGCAACTAATAATATTAAAGAAATCAGCAAAAATGGTGTCAGTTCTTTCTTTGGGAAAACGAAATGATCATAAATACTGCATGTCGGTCATGGCCACTCATCAACGGCTGCTAAGTAACATCGTGTCACACATTTTGTGTCGCTAATATTTCAGACGAACGCCCAAAATTGCACGCGTGCAAACTGAGGCCCAGTGGTCCTGTGCACAATGCATCGGTCTCACTCGGCTCGGCTCGGACCAGCGTGTAGTCTCGGGGCGACTCGGCTAAGCTCGGCTAGGATTTGGAGCGCTACGGAGCAAGTGAGGAAGTGGGAGACAGCGGAGCGAGCGAGACAGGCGTGGGGAAAGAGAGGGACAACGCTATTGCTCCAAATCGAGTCCATAGATTGGTTTTATGCATCTCTCAATGCCACCCTGCCCTGTGCTAACCTTTTCATTTCTACGAAACTATTACATCCTACATCTATTCTAATCTGTTTGTCATATTCATACCTCGGTCTACCCGTACCGCTCTTAAACTTCCCTCAAAAACCAACTGAACAAGTCATAGCTGAACTATGGAAGCGAGGAGTGAAGTAATTTTCTGTTGCTTTCTTCAGCCAGCTAGTAGATGCTGTTACACATGTCCATTGAAATCCACGACCCACCCACCCTTTAAACGACACTTTCACACCATTCATCACAGAGACTGTTTGGAGAAGATCATTCTGTGCCTTCATCTCGTCAAATTTAGTGGAATCGATCTCCTCCCATCAATTCGTGATTCGATCTACCCATCTCACCTTCAGCATTCTTCTGTAACACCACATTTCAAAAGCTTCTATTCTCTTTCTTTCTGAGCTAGTTATCGTACACGTTTCACTTCCATACAATGCCACGCTCCATACGAATGTCTTCAAAAACATCTTTCTAATTCCCATGTCAATGTTCGAAATGAGCAAATTTCGTTTCTTAAGAAAGGCCTTCCTTGCTTGTGCTAGTTTGCAATTTACGGCCTCCCTTTAGTTATTTTAGTTATTTTACTACCCCGGTAACAATATTCATCTGCTTCCTTTAAGACTTCATTTCCTAATCTAATATTTCCTGCATCACTTGACTTCCACTGCGCTCCATTCATTTTGTTTTGAACTTATTTATTTTCATGTTTTGCTCCTTCCCCAAGACTCTGTCTATACCCCTCAGGAATTTCTCCAGATCTTATGCAGACTCAAATAAAATAACAATATCGTCCCTGTTCTGCCAAAACGGCGAATGTTACAATGCTCTTCCTATGCATTATTTCCCTTAAGACTGGTCACGCCTTCAAGCCATATATTGATATGCAGTGCATCAGAACAACTTTCGTTGAGTTCAGTTTCCTATGCGCGTGTGTAAGGGAAAATGAACTTTACTGTACCATACTGAAGGAATGTACGTTTGCATGGCATTTACCCACTCCTAGAGTGTGATGTATTTGAGGCTCATTTTCCTTTACACACCCGGATAGGAAAATGAACTCAACGAAAATTGTTCTGATGGAATGCATATCTATATGTGGCTGGAAGGCGTGACCAGTCTTAAGGGAAATAATGGATAGGAAGAGCATTGTCACATTCGCCGTTTTGGCAGAACAGGGACGATATCATCGGCAAATCTGAGGATTTTGATTTCATCTCTTTGGCTTGTGACTCCCCTTTCCAAATTCAACTTTGATTTCCTTTACCTCCTGTTCTATATAGGCTACACGCTGAAAAGGAGGGGGGAGGAGGGACAAACTGCAACCTTGCCTCACACCTTTCTGGATTGTTGCTCCTTTTTCAAAGCCCTCGATTCTTATCACTGCAGACTGATTATTATGCAGATTGTAGATAATTCCTTTTTCACGGTATCTGGTCCCGATCACCTTCAGAATCTCAAAGAGCTTGGACCAATCAACATTATCGAATGCCTTTTCTAGATCTACGAAAGCCATGTACGTGGGCTTGTCATTCCTAATTAGGTACTTTAAGATCTAACGTAAAGTCAAGATTGCTTCACGTGTCCCTACATTTCTTCTGAAGCCAAATTGATCTTCTCTCAACTCATTTTCAAATTCTCATTCCAGTCTTCTCTAAATAATACGGGTTGAAATTTTTCAGGCGTGAGATATTTAACTAATGGTTCGAAGACACCGAGGTGCTGGAATTTTGTCCTGAAGGAGTTATTTTGTGCCAGTAAATTTCCCGATACAATGCTGCGTGTTTGGGCGCCCTCAAATACTACCTGGATGTGTTCAGATTGAACCCCCCCCCCCACCTTTGTACCGTCTGAGCACTCATCCCAGCTATCTGAGAATGTCTCTATTGTAAGTTAGTCGTTAGTCCAAAGGCTGGTTGGATCCTCGACAGATCCACCATCTGATGTCATAGCTGAACTAGAGAAATGGGGAGTGAAGTATTGTTCTGTTGCTTTCTTCACCAGCCAGAAGATACTGTTACACATGCCCATTGAAATCCGCAACCCACCCACCCTATGAGCGACCATTTATCGCAGAGACTGTTTGGAGAAGAAATGATGTTACCAGTATCGCCCATAGCGCATTCACTTCCATATTGTTTAAACCCAGGATGGGAATGAAACAAGTCAATAAAAGTAACTAACTCCATCTCGCTCATACCAGACGACGTAATGCACTTTGAAAACGGTATCTCAGCCGGGCTGAGTTGCTCAGACGGTTGAGGCGCTGGTGTTCTGACCCCAACTTAGCAGGTTCAATCCTGGCTCAGTCCGGTGATATTCGAAGGTGCTCAAATACGTCTGCCTCGTGTCGGTAGATTTACTGGCTCATAAAAGAATTCTTGCGGGACTAAATCCTGGCACTTCGGAGTCTCCGGAAACCAGAAAAGTATTTTGTGGGACGTAAAGCAATTATTATTATTATTATTATTATTATTATTATTATTATTATTATTATTGTCGATTCGCTGGCTAAATGGTCAGCGTACTGACCTTCAGTTCAGAGGGTTCCGTATTCGATTCACGGCCGGGTCGGGGATTTTAATTGCTTCTGATTAATTCTTCTGGCTCGGGGACAGGATATTTGTGTCTGTCCCAACAATCTCCTCTTCATATTCAGACAACATACCACACTACCAACCACCACAGAAACACGAAATAGTGATTACATCCCTCCATATAGAGTAGACGTCAGGAAGGGCATCCGGCCGTAAAATAGGCCAGAATCTACATTTGCGATGCAGTTCGCCCCCGCGGCCCCACGGGTGTGGGAAAATGGTATTATTATTATTATTATTATTATTATTATTATTATTATTATTATTATTATTAAACTGTGTCTTACTGGATATGTACAAATAATATACAAAACTACGATATATTATACCTCTTAATCATAGACTGCTACCGTATGCCTTTTCAGCCTTTAGTCTGCTAGAAACTGGAAAGGGACTAAGTGCCACCACAATCCTTCATTGCCGAGCGAGTTACCCGTGTGGTTTGGGTCGCGTAGGTGTGAGCTTGCATTCTGGAAATAGTGGGATCGAATCCCACCGTCGGCCGCCCTGAAGATAGTTTTTGCGCGGTTTCTCATTTTCACACCAGGCAAATGCTGGGGCTGTATAGATGCGAGCTGAAGTGAAGACTAGCGGGACGTGAGGTGGGACACGGGGGAGCAGCTTTCTCTCTCTGTCGTCTCGGCTATGGCTCTTCCTAAAAGTATCGTCAGCCAGTCTCCCTTTGATGATACATGTGGCCAGTCGAACAGTTCGGTAGTGTTGATCTTGCCTGTGTGTTATATATTCAGGCTTACATAACTGTGTTATAAAACATTTATGTTATTATAGTGCTACTTTGTACCCTGCCGGAAGAAATGAAAGACTATCCAAAGCGAAGCTAGGGAGGTTATCAGACATGCTATCCCAGAATGTGATGAAGAGGCACGAGAAGGGCAACTGAAACACTTACTGAGGCAAAGTAATTTGCGTGTATCTAATTACACAGGCATTTCGGTCAGCACAGTAAGTAGAATTCGCAAGGAAAGTACAACAGCTGGCTATACGTCACTATCAACACCAGGGAAGCATCGCCCACAGCCCGAAGAAAGAAAAGTGCGGTGTGATGGGTTTAACAGAGGGGTAATAAGAGAAGTAATTCAAGACTTTGATGTAGTCCAGAAGAAAGTGCCAACATGCCCCAAGCTTTGGAGTGCCATCAAGGAGAAAATCGAATTTCCGTGGGGCCTAAAGTCTATTGTTTTAAATGTTATTTTATTTCATAGTTGTGTGTATCAAGAAAAGTGATAAAGGGACACAAGAATTAATGAAGCTAATTTCGGCCTACAGTCTATTGCTTTAGATGTTACATTGTTTCATAGTTTGTGTATCAAGAAAAGTGACATAGGAACACAAGGATTGATAAAGCTAATTTAGGCCTACAGTCTGTTGTTTTAAATGTTAATTTATTTCATAGTTTTGTGTATAAAAAGTGTTATGGGGACACAATGATTGATAAAGCTAATTTAGGCCTACAGTCTATTGTTTTAAATGTTATTTTATTTCATAGTTTTGTGTATAAAAAGTGACAGAGAGAGACAAGAATTAATGAAGCTAATTCAGGCCTATAGCCTATTGTTTTAAATGTTAATTTATTTCATAGTTTTGTGTATAAAAAGTGACATAGGGACACAAGGATTGATAAAGCTAATTTAGGCCCAAAGTGTATTGTTTTAAATGTTATTTTATTTCATAGTTTTGTGTATAAAAAGTGACATAGAGACAAGGATTATGGAAGCTAATTTAGGCCTACAGTGTATTGTTTTAAATTTTATTTTATTTCATAGTTTTGTGTATAAAAAGTGACATAGAGACAAGGATTATGGAAGCTAATTTAGGCCTACAGTCTATTGTTTTAAATGTTATTTTATTTCATAGTTTTGTGTATCAAGAAAAGTGACATAGAGACACAAGGATAGATGAAGCTAATTTATGCCTACAGCATTTTTAAATATTTTGTGATTAAATAAAATTCTATAAAATTGAGTTCTTCAGTAAACTAACTCGTCAAATAATGAATAAATTCCCTCCTCTCTCACCCTTTTCAGACGGTACAGCACTGGCTTTCTGAGCTTAAGTTGGTGGGTTCAATCTCGGCTAAGTGCAATAGTATTTGAAGGTGCTGAACTACGTCAGCGTCGTGTCGACAGATTTATCGACACGGAAAATAACCCTTGCGGCACAGAATTCGTGACGTACAAGCGAGAACATTGTTATACAAAATAGTAGAATAGAATACTCCCATCCCCGAGTTCCGGATCGCCTGGAACTGTGGACAGAGTAATCATTTATTGCTATTTTTGATATGAATGTTTTCTTGTATCTATTACTACATTAAACATTATAATTACTCCTAATCACTATTTACACCCAATATCTAAATTACAGTTTTTAATTTTATTTCTTTTTGTCCTAGACATTTACAGTGTTATATTGTCTAGGACAACATGTATCTTACCGGTACTCCTATTATTAATTAGTGTAAGTTTTTTTAAGAGTCCGACCAGATTTCTCCTTAGCTTACAATAGACATTATAAATTAACAGAATGGCTGAATGAGTGAATGACTGCATGTCTGGATGAGTTGCATGATTGGATCGTAATCTTAAATTGTTATACGCGCACATATTCAATCTGGTTCATTATTATTATTATTATTATTATTATTATTATTATTATTATTATTATTATTATTATTATTTTCTTCACGTAACGAACACACCGGGACATGTGTGTGAGAGAGAATGAATTCGTAACTCGGCACACTGACGAACGAAACTGACCCTCGCTTCGTGTAACTTACTACATTTGAAATATAGGAAATAAATATCGTCTTCTTCTAGTACTGTAACCGTCATCGGACGTTGGCGATCATTTTGTAAAAATATGTAAAAAAATATTATAATAATGAATACAGTATATATATTAAAATTAAAATAATAACAGAAGCTCTTTCGATTTGCACCTTGAGGATGGACTCTGCCCGTGATAAAAATCTAATGTTGAAGATGGCATAAATTCCCAGTGTCAGTGGAAAATAACCTAGATTATTGTTAGTTGGAAACTGCCTTGTCTTAATATTTCGCTGGTCAGATGTAGTCTGTTAATAGATGAATAATGTTACACAAAAATACATCGAGTGCCTTGCAGGAAGAGACCACCTGAGGACACTGCGACTGCGAGGGCGAACGTTTTCAGAAACTCAAGTACGTACACAAGCTTGGTGACGAGAAGCCAGGGGCGAGGGGAGAAGCGAGGGCTAACGCATTCCCGGCCACATTCCTAGCGAAACTCTTCTCTTGAGCTCCCATCTATACCTTAATTAAGACCACGGCCGCTTCCTTCTCAATTCTAGTTATTTCCGATTCTTCCATCGCCGAAAGTCTTCGATGCGTTAGTGCATACCGGTACATAGTTGTTCGTCGGCACTCGGCAGTCACGTTTGGCGATGTAATTATTTCCACAGTCAGACTTGGAACACTGGCGAAAAAGAGTGTTGATATGTGAAAATGTTCATACGTGGCGCCGTGAAGAATTAGTAACCCGAAAGTCAAGCAGAAAAGGACTAAATGCATATCAGTAGTGATTGATTGATTGATTGATTGATTGATTGATTGATTGATTGATTGATTGATTGATTGATTGATTGATTGATTGATTGATTGATTGATTGATTGATTGATTGATTGATTGATTGATTGATTGATTGATTGATTGATTGATCGATTGATCGATTGATTGATTGATTGATTGATTGATTGATTGATTGATTGATTGATTGATTGATTGATTGATTGATTGATTGACTCATACCTCGTGTTGATGTACCGGGGGCGTGGACATACACACAGTCTCTGATGCTTCACCCTCACCATGTCTTAAACGTTCAGAATATTCGTGCCATATTTGTATACGCGGTCACTTTCCGCCGGTTCCACATGTCTGACTGTGAACATAATTGCACCTCTGAATGTGGTTGACTACGACAAACTCTGCGTGTGACCTGGGTACATTTCCATATTTTAAAAAAACAACTTAGTATCGTTGGTCCGGTTCTTATTAGAGCACGGGACACACATTTCGTATTCTCTCATGTGCCCGTTATTTTTATCCCCTACGTGAGAAATACTAGTCAACTAGTCAGAAGGTACCTGATGTGAAAAATGTAGGCGGACCACACTGTAAAAGCAAAACTCCCAGGACAAAAGATAAACTACTGCCCAAGTCTGGTCTCGAACTAACAGCCAGGCTTGAACTCGGTTAGACAGCCAACATTTTGCCACCTGCGGTACGCCCACCAGCCATAGCAAGTTTATGTTCATGTTCATGTAAGGTTCACATTCATCAAGTTATCCGTGCAGCTTAGCGCATTCGTCTTGACAGCCGCTCCAGATGTAGGGTCCTTGACATCACATTACGACCAGATGGATGTTAGCTAAGCAAAGCAGTCTGCAATGAGCTGGCGTGTTTAATGTCCACAGTGCAAGTACGAATCGCAGAATGGGACTCACTCAACAGAATTCGGCATGGATGTCGAAAGCTTCTTCTTTTTGCTAGTGGCTTTACGTCGCACCGACACAGATAGGTCTTATGGCGACGACGGGATTGGAAAGGCCTAGGAGTTGGAAGGAAGCGGTCGTGGCCTTAATTAAGGTACAGCCACAGCATTTGCCTGGTATGAAAATGGGAAACTACGGAAAACCATCTTCAGGGCTGCCAACAGAGGGATTCGAACCCACTATCTCCCGGATGCAAGCTCACAGCCGCACGCTTCTAACCGCACGGCCAACTCGCCGGGTTCTGTCGAAAGCTTGTGAAGGTTCAAGGGACTTCACCATTTTCATAACAAGACTTCCCTAGAAGTTCACAGTTGACAAGAGAGCACAATCCACGTAATTAAGTCACATTGGACAGTGTTGGATCCTTAGGAACGTGATCACCTTCTTCTCACGTTACTATGCTGTTCTCATTAAGCAAAGCATAACTATCTCTGCACACTCTATGGAGGCCCTTGGAGGAGCGAATGATCCGTCAACTTGGAGCTAGGGATAGAGTGGCTTGCTCAATGCTCGCCCACGTACTCCCCAGAAATGGAAATCGCGTTTCTACATTTTCTACTTCCGTTATGGGAAACCGAACTCATGTTCCTTTCGCGTGCAACGAGAACATTTAGCACCTCGGATAGGCAGCTCCTCGACTGCTTTGATGCAGTTATGCAATGTCTCCAAAGTGTTAGATAAAACAGATCCTTAGTTTAACGAACGGCCAGTAGTAACCTAAGACTCCTTTAGTTGCTTTTTAAGAATCGCTTGATCAAGTAAATTTTGTCCCAAAATGTATTTAACGTACCAGTAAATCTACCGACTGTGCTGGGACTCGGTCCCCCATGATCTAACAGGATAGGAGAAAAAGTTTGCGTTGATGCCGATTATCCTGTTAGTTAGTCCTATATTACAATGAAAACAATCCAATATAAGACAACATTTTAGTTAAATTGTACTGTACTATTATCTGATATACTCACCATGTCTAATGCCCACTGATGAAGATCAGGCGAGAAGAGCATCAGCCAAAAAAGAGCTGCACTATCTAGGGGTCCAGTGTTCGGCTCTCTATGCTGACAGTGGGTATTCAGGCTGTGGATTTGCCTTGCTTTTGCTCCAGATAAAATCTAGTTGTCAGATACCTGTACTATTTCCAGGCCCAAAATAAATACTATGACAAAATAGTACGCACAGCATACTGGCATGGTGTTGAAAAAATGATCACCTAGTCCTTATCATCAAAGTGAACCGAGCGAGTTGGCTGTGCGGTTCGTATCGCGTAGCTATGAGGTTTCATTCGGGAGGGGGTGAGTTCGGATTCCACAATCGGCAAACTGGAAGAAGGTTTTCCGTTGCTGTCTATTTTCACACTGCGTAAATACTGGGGCTGTACCTTAATTAAGGCCACGGCCGCTTCCTTCTCAATTCTGCCTCCGTGTGTTAGTTCGACGTTAAACCACACGCAAAAAAAAAAAAAAGTCATCGAAGTGAAATTGGGTCAAAATATGCAATAATAAGGTACAGTGTTACTACATTAGAATATTTCTACAATGTTGAATTTTTATCTCTACCCAAGCTTGATACTTTTGGAAGAACAGGTAAAAAAAAATGACTTGCGATGAACCTGAAAAATACCAGTATACTCAGGATGAATACTATAAAATTTAATACATTTATTATCAACGGTGAAACTACCAAGTATCTGATAGCTGGAGGATCTGCGCAGGACGTCTCGTAACGAATGCGAAAATCAAATGTAACCTTCGTGTAGATCTACCGAGTAACAGAATATCTATCGGCACCAAACTCCGCAGCTTCTAAAGCAATCTTAAATGTATACTCTTACATGGGTCCAAGATATTATGAAAAGTAACAAAAGTGACAAAACTTCATCAAATGCTATTTGTGATGTGATGTGGCCAGGTTCGTATTTCAACCATGACCTGTGAACATGGACAATGTCCGACTGATTGGCTGAATGGTCATGGTTGAGGCCTTCGGTTCAGAGGGTCCCGGGTTCGATTCCCGGCCGGGTCGGGGATTTTAATCGCTCGGCTTGGGGACTGGGTGTTTGTGTTTGTCCCAACACTTTCCTCTTTATATTCAGACAACGCACTACACTACCAACCACAACAGAAGCACGCAATAGAGATTATATCCCTCCATACAGGGTTGGCGTCATAATGGGCATCCTGCCGTAAAAAAGGGACAAATCCCGATGTGTGCCACATTTCGCACCCGCGACCCCACAGATGTTGGAAAAGCGGTAGAAGAACTGTGGGCATGGACAATAAAAACCGAGATGGTGAAATGTAATGACGTATGGCTTTTAGTGCCGAGAGTATCCGAAGAAAAGTTCGGCTCGCCAAATGTAGGTCATTAGATTTTACTCCCGTAGGCGACCTGCGCATCGTGATGAGGATGATATGATGATGAAAACGACACACACACATCCAGCCCTTGCACCGGCGGAATTAACTAATTATGGTTACAATTCCCGACCCTCCCGGGAATCGAACCCGGGACCCCTATGACCAAGGGCCAGCACACTAACCATTTAGCCATGGAGCCGGACACCGAGATAGTAATAAACATATAATGGCGTATGCCCTCCAGAAGACAGCACGCACATCGAGCCCTCGAGCCAGAAGGTTTAACCAATGAAGTTAACAATCCCCAACCTGCTCGTAAATCGAACCCGGAATCCCTTGGACCAGAGGCCAACGTGCTACCCAGTTAACCACGGAGCCGGACGTAATGAAGAAGAAACGACGAAAATGGGAAGGAATCGGGTTTGCTCTACGAAATGGGAATGAAGCAATCGACAGAAAAGCACTGTTTTTGGAAGTTGGAACCTGCATGGTAAAAGGAATAGTGTGCCTAATCCGAATCTTGTAAATGTTACCAGTGAATTTAGGCGTATATAGAAGTAGTCCCCGCTTACGGGTGTTAAGAAAGAAAGATTGAATGAACTCACCCCTGCATGTAAGCTGTTACCCTGATTGAGCTAAGTCACAGATGTATGAACTCGATCCCCTAAAAGTTGTTCACCTGCTTGAGATCCAGCCAACAGTAATGCAACTGTTGTTTCAAGTCAGCTTGTGGTTTCGTAAATAAATAAATAAATAAATAAATAAATAAATAAATAAATAAATAAATCCTTTGGTAATAGACGGTGTAATGCTTAGTGAATGTAGAATAATTTTGTTTATGATATCAGCTTTCAGAAATATCTAGCGGATGGAGCTAAAGGTGGACTTGTTGCAAGGATAGGTGTAGATATTTCGTAAAACTAAACGAATAAAAACCGGAAACGACAGAAAGCTTCATAACACGCAATCATGATAAACAGAGTGGAAGTGTACTGAATAGACATATAGTAGGTGATTATTTGAAAGCCATATAAGCGGAACGTTCAAATTGTGCATAAGGAGTTGAAGAAAGCAGACGTACCTTCAATGACATCATATGGCACAACTCTGATTGATAACAACATGCATCACATAAGATATAAGAAATATCCTAAGCTATCAAATGATTTATTTTTTTGCAATTTTTAATTCGCTTTACGTCGCATTGACACAGATAGGTCTTATGGCGACGATGGGATAGGAAAGAACTAGGAGTGGGAAGGAAGCGGTCGTGGCCTTAATTAAGGTACAGCGTCAGTATCAGAAGATTTATAGGAACATCATAATACACTCCATTCAGCTGAAATTGTTACGAACAACGGTGGACATTGTATGTGTGTTAATGATAGGGAGAAATATATCGTGGAATTTAAAACTGAATCCAATTTGGAGTGTTTTTGAAAGATGGGTACTATATTACTCGATGGTACTTTTCAATTTGGGCCGATATGATGTTATCAAATGTTCACGGTTTATAGACGAATGAACTACAATCATTACACTCTGTTGGTTTTCCTTCTTCTTCCGAATAAACTCTCTCAAACGAATGCCTAGTCACTGAAACATGTGTAGATAAGTGCTGTAAATACAGATTAAAATGCTCACCATCATTTTGTAATTCTGAGAGCAATCTTCGTCTGTATACACATTGGTAGTCCTTCAGTCATTATTAAAAGTTGCCGTTTCCATCTAGCACAGACAGTGGAAGAAAATCAGGAATTGAACGTAAGGAAAATATACAAAGTAAATAACTCTGAAATGGCCACATTTCTTAAGAATTTCTGTTTAACGTTTACCAAGGTTGGTTGCAGAAGAGATAGGTGACGGTTGTGTTGAGAACTTCTGTTCCAGGGTGCCAAATAACACGCACTGAAGCATTCTATGATTATATACAGGGTCTCTCATATACACTAAAACCGCCCAAGCGGCGTTGTTACTCTCCGATAGGGAAGGTGAAGTACTGGAGGCGCGCGCATAGTTCTTGACCTTGCAACAGCGTGCACATGTTCGACCTCGCAAGCATCAGTCGCCATTCTGAATCTCAGCTGTTAACATTCACTGCAACACCGTATTTTCGTATGTAAAAGTTCTGGTTTCATCTTAATGATCGTGTGAACAGTCATAACTCTCGCTATTGGTGTGCAGAAAATCCGAATGGTGTTTATAGTCCCTTATTATGATGGGAAGAATGGTGTTTGGTGTGCTGTTAGTGCAAGACGAATAATTGGGCCTATTTTTTTTCCAGATGACAATAAATGCAGAGAGGTACCAAGATGACATTTTGACGCCATTCTTCCCTCATTTAAAGTTAAAAACTTCATGATTGTTCCGTATTGAATAGAGAAATAAGAATATGTACAATATTATAGGGAAGGATCCACCTTTCAATACTCCGTAGTAAAAGGTAGTTACAACCTGTTTATTGGGACCGGTTTCAACACATTTCAAGTGTCATCATCAGCCAATTAGCGAAGATCTTAAAACAACTAATATATTGCCTGCGTTCAATATATTAGTTGTTTTAAGATCTTCGCTAATTGGCTGATGATGACACTTGAAATGTGTTGAAACCGGTCCCAATAAACAGGTTGTAACTACTTTTTACTACGGAGTATTGAAAGGTGGATCCTTCCCTATAATATTGTACATCTTCTTATTCTTCCCTCAGTTAACGGAAGAAGAAAAATCGTATGGCTGGTTTCAACAAGATTCAGTCCCTGCTCATACAGCAGAAGATTCCCTTCTTACAATCTCGGAAGTGTTTGCAGAGTGAGTGATCAGTGCTGGTCTATTTCCCCCTCGTTCTCCAGATCTAACAGTGTGTGATTTTTTACTTATGCGGTGGACTGAAAGAAAATGTGTATCGTACAAATCCTCACACACTGGAGGAGCTGAAAGAAAACGTTGCGAAAGAAATCAGAAACAATACACCGGCAGAACTCATTCGCGTCTGCCAGAATGTGGTTACCAGATACAGTGCCTATATAACCCAGGAAGGATGAAACTTCCAGCATCTTTCATAAAGGCAAGATTTCATATAAGACTGTATATACGCTTAATGCAGGGCTGCTGCGAGCGACATAAAATCGGCTGAGACTGCTGCCGTAGCCCAGAGTACAAAAATCGTGTGAGAGCCTGTATTACACTGATGAAAAGAATACTTTACCTCCTGTAATGTTGGCCATTTTAAAAGCAAGCTCCGTTCGTACGACAAACAACCACAAGGCTCTTATGATAATCTGAATAATTTCCTTCACAACACCCACTCACACATACTTCAATTGACTGAAGTTTTAAAGGACATTCAGTGCTGCACATACTGTAAGTTAAAATCATTTTTTTAAAGCAAAGAAATAAAACCTACGGAAAGGAGGCATTCAATTTACATAAAATGATGGAATACATACATCATCATTATTATAGACCGTTTATGCCTTTCAGCGTTCAGACTGCAAGCCTCTGTGAATTTACTAATCGCCGCCGCAATCCTCTATTCGCAACTAGTGCTGTGGCTTCATTTAGTTCTAAGCCTCTTATCTTGAAATCGTTAGAAACTGAGTCTAACCATCGTCGTTTTGGTCTCCCTTTACTTCTCTTACCCTCCATAGCAGAGTCCATTATTCTCCTAGGTAGCCTATCCTCCTCCATTCGCCTCACCTGACCCCACCACTGAAGCCGCTTAATGTGTAAAACTTCATCCACGGAGTTCATTCCTAACTCAGCCTTTATCTCCTCATTCCGAGTACCCTCCTGCCATTGTTCCCACCTGTTTGTACCAGCAATCATTCTCGCTACTTTCATGTCTGTTACTTCTAACTTATGTATAAGATATCCTGAGTCCACCCAGCTTTTGCTCCCGTAAATCCCACTTAGTCTGAAAACAGACCGATGTAAAGATAGTTTCGTCCGGGAGCTGACATCCTTCTTACAGAATACTGTTGATCGTAACTGCGAGCTCATTGCATTACCTTTACTGCACCTTGATTCAATCTCACTTACTATATTACCATCCTCGGAAAACACACAACCTAAATACTTGAAATTATCTACCTGTTTCAGCTTTGTGTCACCAATCTGACATTCAATTCTGTTGAATTACTTATCTACTGGCATACATTTAGTTTTCGAAAGGCTGATTTTCATACCATACTCAGTGCACCTATTTTCAAGTTCCAAGATATTAGACTGCAGCCTTTCGGCACAATCTGCCATTAAGACCAAGTCGTCAGCATAGGCCAGACTGCTTACTACATTTCCACCTTACTGAATCCCTCCCTGCCGCTTTATATGTTGCAGCAGATGATCCATGTAAACTATGAACAACAAAGGTGAAAGATTACAGACTTGTCTAACCCCTGTAAGTACCCTGAATCAAGAACTCATTCTACCATCAATTCTCACTGAAGCCCAATTGTCAACATAAATGCCTTTGATTGATTTTTATAACCTACCCTTGATCCCATAGTCCTCCACTATGGTGAACATCTTTTCCCTCGGTACCCTGTCATATGCTTTATCTAGATCTACGAAACATAAACATATATGTCTCTTCCTCTCGTAGTATTTTTCAATTACCTGATGCATACTGAAAATCTGATCCTGACAGCTCCTCTGTGGTCTGAAACCAAACTGGCTTTCATCCAACTTCCTCTCAACAACTCATTGCACCCTCCCTTCCTAGATGCCAGTGAATACTTTGCTTGGTATACTAATCAGTGAGGCAGCTCGATAGTTGTTGCAATCCTTCCTGTTCCCTTGCTTATAGATAGGTTCAGTCACTGCTTTTGTACAACCTGAAGGTACCATACCAACACTCCATTCTAATCTTATTACTCAGTAGGCCAGCGCCTCAACTGTCCGAGCCACTCAGCCCGGCATGAAAATTTCCTTTTACATTGAGAAGATTTTCAAAATATTCCCTCCACCTCTCCAGTGATTCCCTGGGATCTATTATGGTAGGTAGGTAAGGGTTATTCTGCCCGAAGGCAGGTTCGAACCTCCGCAGAGGTGTTCCTGAGCCGGAGTTTACGTGCGGTAGGGTGGCCAGTTCCTTTCCGCTCCTCCATTCCCTTACCCCCCACCAACAGCGCGTGGCAACCCATCCAACTCTTGACCACGCCCAATGTTGCTTAACTTCGGAGATCTCACGGGATCCGGTGTTTCAACACGGCTACGGCCGTTGGCGGATCTATTATGAGTTCACCTAAATTACCCAAAACACTGTTCATTTCCTTTTTCCCTCCATTCATAAGGTTCTTTATTACTGTCCAGAAAAGTTTGCCTGCTGCTTGACCCAGCCTTTCCAGGTTATTACCAAAATCATCCCACGACTTCTTTTTGGATTCAACATCTATTTGTTTCGTTCTGTTTCTTGCATCTATGTACAATTCCCTTTGTGAATCAGCCCTTGTTTGAAGCCATTTCTGTTAAGCTTTCTTTTTATGTTTACAAGCTGCTCGCACTTCGTCATTCCACCAAGATGTTCGCTTTTTCCCACCTTTACACACAGTTGTTCCTTGGCATTCCCTTGCTGTTGCTACTACAGCATCCCCGTATGGTACCAATTCTTTTTCTATATCCTGAATCTGCTTACTGTCCACTGTTCGGGACTTCTCACTAATTATATTCATGTACTTCTGTCTAATTCGCTCGTCCTGGAGATTTTCTACCCTTATTCGTTTGCAGACAGATATCACTTTCTCTATCCTAGGCCTAAAGATACTTACTTCACTACAGATTACATAGTAGACTGTTTCATCGAAAAATCCCCGAAAAATCGTACATTCCTAACAGATTTCCTTGATTCGAAGTCGGTTAAGATATAGTCTATTATGGATCTGGTATCCCTACCCTTCCATGTGTAGTGGTGAATAGCCTTATGCTTGAAGAATGTATTCGTAACTGTAGCACAGATGTCCAGCAAACGCTTCCCATTCCAATTAGCTTCCCTACCTTCCTCATATTTATCAATCACCCTTTCGTATCCTTCAGTTCTATTTCCAAATCTCGAATTGAAATCGCCCATTAGCACCATCCTATCCTTGCTGTTGACCCTGACTGCGATGTCACTTCATAAGACTTGTCAACTTCATCTTCATCTGCACCCTCACATGGTGAATACACTGAGACATTTCTCGTCCTGATTTCTCCAACTGCCAAATCTACCCACATCATTCGCTCGTTTACGCGCCTAACAGAAACTATGTTGCGTGCAATAGTATTCCTGATGAATAGCCCTACCCCACACTCTGCCCTTCCCTTTCTAACACCCATCAAGTACACTTTATAATCTCCCATCTCTTCCTCTTTATCTCCCCTTACCCGAATATCACTTAGACCTAGTACATCCAGATGCGTCATCTTTGCTGACTCTGTCAGTTCTTTAGGCCTTTACAATCGTGACATTACCACTGTTTCGTCCCATTGGGGCACTGGGCTCATCACCTGAATTGTCACACCTTTCTAAAAGGCTGGCCTAAAGAGCTTGAATGTTTTTAACATCTGCAATCGATGAAATTTAAGTATGATTGCCTTCTTGGAACTTAATTTTTGATATGATAGGCAAAGGCAAGTGTAGGTACATATTTCCCCTAGTGCACTGTCACTGCATTTTCCTACATAGGAGGCTTTTAGTGGTGCCTCAGAAGACACTGATGTACGCTCTGTCTCTTGACAAGCACACAATGTGCAAAATTATCTCCAAGAAGCCTTCTCCACTTCCGAATCCTGGCTTAGTCAGTGGATGTCACGAAGAGCAGTGCCACTGATCTATTTTGGCGATGTGATCCGGTGGTCCAGTGTTACAAAATACCTGGATGTTTCCCTCGACAGAAGTTTGACTTTCAAGGATCAGGTATCCCGCATTTCGGCCCTTGCGCTCAGACGCCATTCTGAAATCACTCCTTGAATGAAAGCCGACAATGTGCTCAACTTAGAAAACAGGATCCTGCCGTATAAAACTTTCGATCGGCCAATACTCGAGTATGCCAGTCTCATCTACCAAAACGCACCTGGACCGAGACCAACGAGTCCAAAATCGTTCACTTCGCATGATAACCGGTGCGCAATTATTCGAACGGAATAGAGATATCCGCAACGATCTTCACACTGATGAGATCCATACCGAAATTCAGAAGACTATCCGGAAATTTTATTCGGGTGTAGACTCAAACCCAAACCACCAGATCTCTTGGGCCAATATGATACCGAAGGTCTTCGTTATAAGAGGCCCAAATCTCTGCTAAGCTAATCACCTCGGGGTGCAGGTCATATTCTGACCAGCTCGATTCAGTTCAACAAGTACCACCACTTACCACTACCCTTCCTTCTTGGAACTTAATTTTCGATATGATAGGCAAAGGCAGGCATTTATACAAGTGTAGGTACATATTTCTCCTAGTTCACCGTCACTGCAATTTCCTACATAGGAGGCTTGCAGTGCTGCTGTATCCTCTGTTTCTAGCTTAGAACCCTGTCAGAAAATGCACTCAAGGCCCCCCAAAGCCGAAAGGCTATAATTGCTCAACGGATCTGGCTTCCGCGTTTTTGGGATGACATTCCCTCGCCAACCAAGGAGAGAGCAACATCATACCACATAGCAAGCAATCTAACCTTGCCCACGACAACAGCTCACTCGCCGACAAGACCACTAACCATCGGTACTATACAAGTACCAGACCTGCCTACCAGCCTGCCAGCCTACCCAGCACGCCAAGCTTCCACCAACCGCCACCAGGATGCAGCACATTGATTACCCAGAAAATCAATACTTCTCCAGTCATCTCCAGCCAACCACAGGGCTGAACGACTTTCGCAGAAGCAAAGCAAAGTTTCGAGACCTCAGTGTGGTCTCCGGTTCGAATCTTGTCACGGTGCCATCCGAATAATCTAAACCTGACTCGACCGAACCCACTGAGGGTGCGCAGGAACTAGGCGATCCTCTCTGGAGTCTTAACTAACCAGTGTTACACCTCAACCGTTACCTCCATACTTCAGTCATGAATAACTGGCAAACCCAGCTTGCTGCCAGCCTCCAAGCCTCCAAACAACCTAAACAACATAATGTCACCCCTTCACACCCCCACAATACTCTAATCACCCCTGCTCACCCCACAGCAACACACATCCACTCACTCTCCCAACTAAGAATTCAACAATACGCTCCACCCCCAACTCTCTCACCCCAAATCCAACAACCTCAAATACCCATACCCTCATGAAGAATCCGATGGAGACGACGACACAGAAGAAGAGAAAGGAGAAATTGATTACACAGTCGCTCTTTTCTGTGATCGTGATAACACCACCTTCCCAGTCTCAGCCAAATATATGATATTAATTTTTCCCCTCATCAACCCTGAACAGACACTATAACCTGCAAAACCATCATTAGTACCCTCAAGCCCATATTCAACGCGCACATCGCCATCACTAAAGAGTCCCATGATAACCTGTTTATGGTACCTACAACACCCCTCCGCTTCAACGCTTCAATCCGATCCATACTCAAAGCATTAGAACCAAAGAAAGTTCCCACTCCATTAATAATTAATCCACCCAACCTAACCCTAAAGGAGAAGGTCACATTCGAACCCGAGATGAGAGACCAAGGAACGCAAACCCCGCCCCTCCCAAACAACCACACACCACCCACTTCAGTTAAACATGTCCGCATTCAAGCCTTCCCAACCACTCAAGAAACCAGTACTCAAACCTCCCCAACCACTCAAAAGCAGTACCCAATCTACATCGACGAAACCAAAAGGAAGACCGAAGGGCACCCGAACTGCCCCCCACACCAGTCACAGATTTCTCCGTTCAAACCACTCCACCCATGGAAGAAAATTCACTTCAAATCACCCTCCACTACCTCCCACCTACGATTCACAATCTCGAACCATACCCATCCCTCTCCCCATCCCAAAACAAATCCACACAAGCCACTCACCACACTACAACCACCTATGCGCAAACCACACAGGCTCCTGAGAAGAAAAATCGCACTCTAAACAAACAGAACAAGCTTCAGAAGACTAACAACACCACCTATACACACACCCACACGTACCATGTCCCACTCCCCACGCAAACACAAACCACATCCAGAACTCCTCACCCTTCATCCACAATACTATGCTTTAAGTGCTTCAGACTGGATCTCCAACCAGTTAGCTGCAAAGTAACACCGCTGCAACAGGTGTGGCGGTCCCCACCGTCACTCCGAATGCAAGGTACCTCGCGACCAGGTGAGATGTGCGAGCTGCCACGCAAGTCACGCTGCCTCGTTTCTTGGCTGCCAGTACATCAAAAGAGCAATTCAAGCTAAACATCGTAAACAAGTACACCTACACACTCAGACACGAACTAGCACCCCTCTAAACCCTCTACTGCTTCTCCTCAACCTCATAAACAACCAGTATCGATCTAATTCAGGGCCACCCTGGTAGATCGAGTAATGGAGACCTTGAATAAATCAGTTACCCCCTCCCTCTCCCTTCACCAAGGCAAACACCATGTCATTATAACCTATCCAAAAGTCTCGCTTCCTCTATGTCATCTACCACCCCAAAGCCTTCTATACGACGCTAAAACAGCAAAACCTCAAATAGCCTACTTCACACAAATTAAAATCCATTCACCATACCAGTTGAAGCACTAGACCGCTATAGCCAAGTAGCGAGCAACGCTAACGCCGATATTTAACGCTGCTTATTCGAAAACTACGAGCACCTGCATTAAATTTATTCACGCACAAATTAGCGCCGAATATACGTCATGCGCCATTGCAAACTCAAAAGCAACATCCGGCATGATTGGTACTTGAATGGGCAACCATCCAGGACCAACTATATGCAGTATTCCAAAACATTTCTGTGTTAGCCTGGTAACGAATGGGAGACAGTGGTTTCTTGGTCACACAACATTCACTTAACCTTGTTATTAAAAAGCAAAATCATCTCATTACAGGCCATGAAGGCGCTTGGAGAGGTAAAGGCCTCCACCACCCATACCCTCGGCACTTGGTTGGGTAGGGTGCTCGTTTCTTGTGTAGGCTGAGTGAATCTCAGGGCCATGTGCGCCTCCGAAAGTGGAAATCTCGTTTCTTACATTTTTCGACTTCCTGACGGGGAATCGAACCCACGTCCCTCCGGGTAAACCGAGCACGCCTTCACCTCCTCGGCCAGGCAGTTCCTAACCTTGTTATTATAAACACTAAATCTAAAACCAACACACCCCACATGAATTTAATTAATATTTTTTCAAATTTCATAAACGAAACTCACCTACATATAGACCGACAGAGGAGCGCAAGAGCGCATCGGTATCGGTACCCCTCATACCATGCATCTCTCAAGATAGGTGGCTCATACATATAACCACGGCCACTACGGTTTATTCCACGTCCAAGCACCGAGAGAGTAACATCGTACCACACAGCAATCTAGCATTGCCCACGATAACTGCTCACTCGCCGCCAAGACGATTAACCATCGGTACTGCACTAGTACCAGACCTGCCTACCAGCCAAGCTTCCACCAACCGCCGCCAGGACGCTGCAAATTGATTAACAAGTAAATCAATACCGCTCCAGTCACCTCCAGGCATTAAAAGGGCTGGACGACCTTCACAGAAGGAAAGCAATTTGTTTGGTCCTCAGCGTGGTCCCCGGTTCGAGTCTTGTCATGGTATGATCCGAAAAATCTAAACCTGACTCACCGAGCTCGATAACTGCAGTCGCTTAAGTGCGGCCATTATCCAGTATTCGGTAGGAAGTGGGTTTGAACCCTACTGTCGGCAGCCCTGAAGATGTTTCTCCGTGGTTTCCCATTTTCACACCAGGCAAATACTGGGGCTGTAACTTAATTAAGGCCATGGCCGCTTCCTTCCCATTCCTAGCCCTTTCATGTCCCATCGTCGCCAACTTGTAAAAAGAACTCGCTCGACCGATCTACTGAGTGTGCACCAAGCTAGAAAACGGTCCTCAGCGGAGTTTAACCCACCAGTGTTTCATCTTAATCTCATCCAAATCTTCCCAACCACAACCTTCCGACTCACAACTCAACACTCAACTAAATCAAACTGGTTTCCCGTGGTTTCCCATTTTAACACCAGGCAAATGCCGGGGCTGTACCTTAATTAAGGCCACGGTCGCTCCCTTCCAATTCCTAGGCCTTTCCTATCCCATCGTCGCCGTAAGACATACAGTATCTGTGTCGGTGCGACGTAAAGCAAATAGCAAAAAAAACAAACCTAAATCAAACTATCTCACCCAAACCCCAACCTCATCATTACCCGCACCAATCCCTCAGCGAAAATAACTCAGAAGAAGAGGAAGAAGATGAAGAATAAATTACTACACCTCTCCTCCCTTTTGTGTCCGTAATAACACCACCTTCCCAGTCTCACCTACATGTACTGATGGGACAATCGAATACTTTTAATAATCGAATAACCTCCATCCGATTATTTAAAAATCGAATAAAATAATCGAATGAGTTTCAAATACATTCAGTTGTATCGCATAGAATAATCGGATGCATCATGAATACATTTTTCGGTTTAAGTGTCGGATGGATAATGGATTGAAATGAGCGATTAGATGAACTCTTACGAAAAACAGAAATACGCCTTTTTCTAAACGTATCTTCAAATGTTGAAAGTAAATGAGTGTATAAACTGTCTTAATAACATCCGTAAAATAGAGTTCCTTATAAGTAAATGCCGTCTTTTGGCCACACAGTGGAACCAAGCCCCAGCATTACCAGTTGACAATCAGGCAATATAGACCTACCTACTTTAATTTTATATCGTCCGGGTCCATGGATAAATGGTTAGCATGCTGGCCTTGGTCCAAAGGTCTCGGCTTCGATTCCCGGTCGGGTCGGGGATTTTAACTACTGTATCATTAGTTAATTCCTATGGCTCGAGGACTGTATGTTTGTGCCGTATTTAGCCTTATACTTCATCTTAGGTAGCGCTCAATTTTCAAGTGTTTTCATGACGTTTAAGAAGTCGTGCGTTTCTAGTTTCCGTAAGTTTCTATTACATGTGTGTGCTATACCTTTTGTTACTTTTATAGTAAATATTTGCCTATTTATTGATTTTTATAACTGTACGTGTTAATATTTCGATCAGAAATATACTGTAAGTTTCATATCGCTGGAGGTTTTATGGAGTTTCCAGTATAGTTTCAAAGTTCCCCGTGAAAGTTGTTGTGGAGTTACGATGTATGTGAAGCTAACGTTCTGGTACTGAAGGTATTTAATGGTATTTATATTTAATTCCTTTCTTCTGTTATACAGCAAATGTATGTTAAATTTATATTTTTTGGGTGCAATAAATAATTGGTTCCCTAGCTTTGGTGTGGCTCAATGAAATTCAAGTGTATTTTTGTTTATATTTACAAGTTCTCAAAGTGTATTTTTAAATGTTTTATAATTCTTTTTACAGAAGTGTGTGCTTTGTTTTATTGTTTTGGATAGGCCAGAATTTGTAGATTTTCGGTCACTTTTATTCTCTCATTAATACCATCTACCGTTTTCATACAGTAGTGTTTGGACCCAGATACACGTAGTTTTACAGTTTGTGTTACGCTTAAGTTTCAAAGGCGTGTATAAGTTTATAAAATTTATTTTCGACAGGTTTTTGAGAATTGCATGTGACATTATATATCGAAATATTTTTACTGTTTCTGTGAATTTGTTTAACGGCATCTTTGATTCTTTGATTCACATTTGTTTAAATTTTCATTTATATATTTTTATAAAGCAATTATATTTGGGAAACGAAAGGCAGATATTCACAAAAGTAAAAACAGTTTTTAATTTTGAATATGTAACATTTTGTAACATGTTTCTATAACGAAAAGATAATATAATTTTGGAATGATATTCTGCAGTATGAGATGTTTTTAAGTTCAAATTCAACATTACCTATTCCGAAACTGGAAGGAGAGTGATAAATGCCTCCGTTTCAATGAGTCAAAAAGTATGGTTTCCAGTATCACGTGACTTTCAATCTTGCAATTACAAGCCAGGAGTCATCGTATTTTACGTGGACTTCGAATAACACCAATATGCAATGACCTGCAATCGAACCCAGTCCGTCTTTGTGAAGAGGCAGTGATTATGTCACTCAGCTAACACGCTCACTCAAACTGTCAATTTCAGTCAATTAATTTATTACTCATTTTCTTGACAACGGGGTAAATTGTTGATAATTCGATTATTCCTAAGAAACTGTTTATTCAAATGTCTCATTTGATTGTTTCAGCTGAATCACTCATTGAATGAATGTTAAAATAATCACTTTTTATTCGATTGTTTCGAAAGCATTCACTGTTCAACTGTCTCATTCATTCGAATGCAGTTTAGAATGAATAATCTAAAAAAATAATCGAATGGAAACATTCACTATTCGATTGCCTCATTCATTCGAATGAATAATCGAAAAATAATCGAATAATGGAATAAAATGAAATAATCGAATAAGCGATTACTTTGTATTCGATTATCCCATCACTACCTACATGTAAAGTCCTAATTTTCCCACTTACAGACCCCGACCCAGTACCCATCACCCGCGCACAATAATGAGCACCCTGTCGTCCCTGTTCAATGAACACCTAGCTACTACAGAAGAATCCCACAAGCAACTTCTCATGGTCACTCTTCGCCGCAATATATCAGTACCATTCATTCTAGCAGCTCTGGAACCTACCAAAATCCCCAGACCAATTATCATAAACCCCTTAAGACACACCTCAAACCAATTCGTGATCCCCGAACCCAAGACAACGCACCAATAAGCTCAAACCTCCCCCCACCCCCGTCAGTACCAGTAAAGCACGCTAAAATCCAAGTCACCCCACCCACAGAAGATGCATACACCCAAGCAACACACAGCCCAAAATCAAAAGCCTAAGAACGAGACCAACCTCCTCATTCTTCAAAACCAAAAACCAAAACATCCGAACAACTTCCTCGCTTCTCAAAACAAAAACACAAGTATCTCAAACAACCCCACAATCCACCACATCAGTACCTACACAAGTTACCCACCAACAAAAAACATTTCCTCTCTAATCACACCTCACACAGACGAAAAACCCTAAAAACCACTCCTTCCAGCTACGACTCCCAAACACAAATCATAGCAATTCCTCTCCCCCCGTCCCCCCTCCCCCGCCATCCATAAATCCACAGAAGTCACTCACCACACCACCGCCATCCACACAGAAACTACTACACCAACACAGGCTCCTGAGAAGAAAATTCCCCTCCAAACAAACAAAACAAGCCTCAGGAGCCCAACAACACCACTAAACACTTCCTGCCACGCTCCTCACACAAACAAAGAGCACAATCACTCCCCCCCCCCTCGTCCTTCGCTTAGAATAGTATGCTTTAATTGACTCAGTCTGGATCACCATGAAGCTAGCTGCAAAAATAACAACCGTGGCGGTCCTCACCGTCACATTGAATGCAAAATGCCTCTGGACAAGGCGAAATGCGCGAACTGCCAAGGTAGTCACACGCCCTCGTTTCCTGGCTACCCGTATATTAAAAGGGCAATTAAAGCTAAACACCGCAAAAACACACACACACACGATCAAACACCCTCTCCCACCCCTCCTTACCAACCCCTCCAACCAAGAAACCGACAAAAGTACTGCTATTTCTCCTCAACCTCCTAAACAACCAAAACTGACCCAAATTAGGGTCAACCTCGGTGGACTGAGCAGCCAAGATACCACCTATTTAAAATCTCAAACGCCTTCTAAAACTATAAAATACAACAATACCTCAAACTGCCTCCCCCACAACTAAGTTAAATACACCTACCCCACCAGATGAAGCAATGGTTCCCAGGAAGCCGAATTGGCACTCATTTCCCTAGAAGTCACCAAAATACAATATTAATCACACACAAAGGACCACTCAACCTTTGGGCGTGATATATGCCTCGAAAAGCCACGCTTGATTCAGCCAACTTGGACAAAATTATTCACAACAAAACCCAATGCCTACTTGCGAGAGATTTTAACGCCAAGAAACCACGATGGAACAGCAGAATCTCCACCAACAGGGGAAATCAACCGACAAGATACTGCGGCCGTAAGCTCCTACTCATTTTTTTTTTTTGCTATTTGCTTTACGTCGCACCGACACGATAGGTCTCCTGGTGACGATGGGATAGGAAAGTGCTACGAGTGAGAAGGAAGCGGCCGTGGCCTTAATTAAGGTACAGCCCCAGCATTTGCCTGGTGTGAAAATGGGAAACCACGGAAAACCATCTTCAGGGCTGGCGATAGTGGGATTCGAACCGACTATCTCCCGAATACTGGATACTGGCCGCACTTAAGCGACTGCAGCTATCGAGTTCGGTAAGCTCCTACTCACTCATGAACCGGACCGACATGCATATTACCCCTATAACCCTAATCACAGACCGGACACGCTGGACATTGCCATTACCAAGAAAATCCATCATACATCAATCTCGGCCACTCAATCTGCCGCCTTGGGACCTGCGGTGGTTCAGTGCAGAAAGGACACCCTGCCTTCAGAAGTACTTCAACAGATCAAAATCCGAAACCGCACCCGCAAGCTCTGGCAACTCACTAGAAATCCATACCTTAAGACTAGACGGAACAGACAAAAAACATATTTGGCGGCTTTCATTAGGCAACACGGGATTAGAGCCTTTAAATCCAGACTGGCTGAGTAAAGCGTGGCTGTTAACTCAGTCCACAGGACGGCAAGTAAATTTACTAGGAAAAGGAATGGCATACCGTCTCTAAATGGACAACGAGGATTGGCCCACACTGATACAGATATGGCTAATGCCCTATCCGACATCCTTGAACCTACCTGCACACCAAACATAGTACCAGCAGACTTAGTCGAAGATGAAGCTGAAAACTTACCGGATGCCACCCGCCCCTCCCCCCCCCCCCCCTCGACCAGGTTTCAAATTTATCTCCCCTTCAGAACTGTTCACCGCAATCAAGGGGCTTAAATCAAGAAAAGATCCTGGCCTTGACAATGTCTCATCTTCGTTCCTCAAAACCCTACCTAAGAAAGCCCTTACCCGCATCACCAAACTATTCAACGTCATCTTCCGTTTACCGAGCTGGATAGCTGCAGTCGCTTAAGTGTGGCCAGTATCCAGTATTCGGGAGATCGTAGGTTCGAACCCCACTGTCGGCAGCCCTGAAAATGGTTTTCCGTGGTTTCCCATTTTCACACCAGGCAAATGCTGGGGCTGTACCTTAATTAAGGCCACGGCCGCTTCCTTCCCACTCCTAGCCCTTCCCTGTCCCATCGTCGCCATAAGACCTATCTGTGTCGGTGCGGCGTAAAGCAACTTGCAAAAAAAAAAAAGGAAAAAAAAAGAAAGCATCTTCCGTTTCCTTCATTTTCCAACCCTTGGGAAACTTACCAAAGTAATTATGATTCCCAAACCTCTTTCAGATCAGACATTCCCTCTAAATAACCGGCCCAACTCTCTTCTCTCCATAGTCACCAAACTTTTTGAATCTATCCTGCTAGTCAGCCTGGTCAGTTGGTGGACTATGGAGTGCTCATTTCGGAAACCGAACTGTTCGTGGTTCGTGGCTTCTTTCGACTCAATAACGATATTAATTCTGATTAGCACGATGGATTCAAAAAGTTTGGTGACTATGGAGAGAAGAGAGATGGGTCGGTTATTTAGAGGGAATGTCTGATCTGAAATTATATCTATCATGAAATCTGACAATGGGCTTAACTTAGAAAACAGACTCACGCTGTACAAGTCTTCCGTACGACCAATCCTCGAGTATGCAAGTCCCTTCTGGGGAACTGCAGCTAATAATAACAATGGTGTATGGCCTCCGGAGAGGCGTGGTGCAGGTCTTTTTCTAGTAGACGGCCTATTAGGCGACCAGCATGTCTGTGAAGATGAGGGCCCTACCTAGGATGATTTCTAATGGTGAATACGCCACACACACCCAGTTCCTGAGCCATTGGAAATAACCAACTAAGGCTGGGAATCGAACCCGGGACACTCTGAACCAAAGGCCAGTACGCTGACCATTCAGCCAACGAGTCGGACACTGCAGCTAAGACACACCTGGATAGGGTTCTGCGCGTTCAGAACCCTGCATTGAGCCTTATCTCAGGTGCTCAATGGTTTTAACGGAATCGAGACATCCACAATGATATGAACATCGAGGAAATCTATACCAGAATGTAGAAGAACGCAGAAAATTCTATTCTGGTATAGAAACCATTACAAACACTCTCATCTCACCAATAGGTGATTATGAAACTGAAGCCCTCCGTTACAAGAAGCCTGATTCTAAACTAATCCACCCTCTTAGGGTGTAGGCCACATTCTGGTCAGGTCGATTCCATTCAAACAAAAGTTCCACCGTTTGCCATCTACGTTGTCAACTACACTAGAAAATGTCCCGAATTGCACTCAAGGCCCAATGGGCCGAAGGGCTATAATCGCTCTAGAAGCGTGGTCTATCTCCCTGTAACTAATTCATAAAGCTACCTGACAATGGGCTTAACTTAGAAAACAGACTCACGTTGGACAAGTCTTCTGCATGACCAATCCTCGAGTATGCAAGTCCCTTCTGGGGAATTGCAGCTATCTCAACCACCACAAAAGCTTAAAGGCACCACAAAGATAACGCTCGTTTTAGCATCCTCTGCCCCCTACCCCCACCTCAATCAAAATTCATTTCGGAACTAACATCTACCTCAAAACTCCCTTTAATAAGATAAACTCAGAGCCAACACTACATAACTGTAGCTAGCAGTCACCATTAATCACAATCGTTAGACTAAGCGTGTCGCCCCACCCCCTTCCCCACAGCAACGTATATCAGCTATTAAATTAAATCAATATACAATCAGCAAATAAATTAAGTCAACACCACACATAAACCTCATTAAGTAAAACATGTCCGCCTTTGTGGTGTAGTGGTTAGTGTGATTAGCTGCCACCCCCGAAGGCCTGGGTTCGATTCCCGGCTCTGCCACGCAATTTGAAAAGTGGTACGAGGTCTGGAACGGGGTCCACTCATCCTCGGGAGGTCAACTGAGTAGAGGTGGGTTCGATTCCCACCTCAGCCATCCTGGAAGTGGTTTTCCGTGGTTTCCCACTTCTCCTCCAGGCAAATGCCGGGATGGTACCTAACTTAAGGCCACGGCCGCTTCCTTACCTCTTCCTTCTCCATCCCTTCCAATCTTCCCATCCCCCCACAAGGCCCCTCTTCAGCATAGCAGGTGAGGCCGCCTGGGCGAGGTACTGGTCATTCTCCCCAGTTGTATCTCCGACCCAAAGTCTGAATCTCCAGGATACTGCCCTTGAGGCGGTAGAGGTGGGATCCCTCGCTGAGTCCGAGGGAAAAGCCAACCCTGGAGGGTAAACAGATTAAGAAAGAAAGAAAGAAAGTAAAACATAGTAGCAAACGCTTCTATCTCAAGATCACAAATAATGATTACTCTGATTATTATCGCTATTACTTTCATTACTCCATTAAATTAAATTTACCTGTTATATCCACTATCCGCTAACAGACCAACAGAGGAGCGCGTAAAGCACACAGGCATCGGAATCCACTCACACTGCAATTACTCTCGGGGTGGGGCGACAACAAACTGTTTCGGGGAAGGTCTGAATGGCGCACTAACCGCCAGCATCTTGAAAATGTGTGGCAATCCAACTGATGAGCCCACTGCCACACTGGGGTGACAACTGTAAAGTTCTGAAGAGCTTGAATGAATAATATACAGTTAAACCTCGTTAACGCAAAATCCAAATGACCGGAAAATCAAGAGTTCGTGATAAAAATATTCGTGTTAAACCAGTACCAAAATTTAAAAGTTGGAATTTCAATCAGTATTATAGAGTACTGGTTCACTGTACAGTATATGCCACTACACAACTGTTAACGTAGTCGAGTCATCTTCGAAAGAAAAATTCAAGTATACCGGGCGAATTGGCCGTGCGGTTAGGGGCGCGCAGCTGTAAGCTTGCATTCAGGAGATAATGGGTTCGAACCCCACTGTCAGCAGCCCTGAAGATGGTTCTCCGTGGTTTCCCATTCTTACACCAGGCAAATACTGGGGCCGTATCTTAATTAAGGCCACGTCTGCTTACTTCCCACTCTTAGCCCTTCCCTACCCAATCTTCGTCGTAAAACCCATCTGTGTCTGTGCGACGTAAAGCAAATTGAAAAAAAAAGAAAAAATCAAATATATTTGCTGTCACTCACGGGATTGCCTTGTTACTTCACCGCCGGCTGTATTCATATTCATGAACTCAGTAGACAACTTAGGATATTGCAGCAAAACGTTCTATAATTTCCTGGCGGCTAGATGGAATTACCTCGTCGTCCTGATCACTACCACAACCTCAGACAATAACAGCAACTGTTGATCTTCAATAGCATTATTTCCGCACATTTAATGTGCACATTACTGAAATGAGTTTGTAGGTTAACAATGCAAGCTAACTGTTGACTCGGTAATATTCACAATTGTCGATTTAATTGTACCAAGAAATGTCTTTTTTTTTTGCTAGTTGCTTTACGTCGCACCGACACAGATAGGTCTTATGGTGACGATGGGACAGGAAAGGGCTAAGAGTGGGAAGGAAGCGGCCGTGGCCTTAATTAAGGTACAGCCCCAGCATTTGCCTGGTGTGAAAAATGGGAAACCACGGAAAACCATTTTCAGGGCTGCCGACAGTGGGATTCGAACCTACTATCTCCCGAATACTGGATACTGGCCAAGAAATGTCAATATTAATCCATTTACTCGTAGCTTAACATTGAAATAAACTATGATTTGAAAGGTTTACTTTCAACTACGCACATTTCTTGCATTCTTAGCAGATAAACAACTTAGAAAGCACAGTAAGTAGCCTCGGTGGTTCGCGTTAAGTGAGATATAATGACGCGAGGGGCTATAAGATTTTCGTTAGTTCAAAGTAACCGAAATTCATGTTAACCGCAAGATCTTCCGTATGAAATAATAGATTCCCTGCGGGGACCAAAACTTTGTTCATGTTAATCGAGTGTTCATCTTAGACGAGTTCATCTTAATGAAGTTGTACTGTCGTTTATTTTACGTAGATGGCAATAAACTAGGGAGACATGATGGAACGTAAAACTGTTTGCGCACCTAATTTCCCAACAGCGAGTACCTTTCTGCTCCCCCACTAGCACCCGGCCTCGAGTACTGACGCACCCAACGTTACTTGACTTCGAAGATCTCATAAGATCAAGTGTTTCAACCAATTTTTCTACCTCATTAGTTTCGACAAACCTACTGTACTGCCTTTCATAAAAATAATCCCCTGAAATAGTTTTGAAAGGGCAGCTGTAAGCTTGTGTGAGGGAGATAGTGTGTTCGAACCCCACTGTCGGCAGCCCTGAAGATGGTTTTCTATGGTTTCCCATTTTCACACCAGGCTAATGCTGGGTCTGTACCTTAATTAAGGCCACGGCCCTTTCCTTCCCCATTTCTAGCCCTTCCCTATCCCATCGTCACCGTAAGACCCATTTGTGTCAGTGCGACGTAAATCAAATTACCGTATTAATAAAAAAGGGTTTCCGGGCGAGTTGGCCATGCGGTTAGGGTCGCGCAGCTGTGAGCTTGCATCCGAGAGATAGTGGGTTCGAATCCCACTGTCGGCAGCTCTGAAGATGGTTTTCCGTGGTTTCCCATTTCACACCGATCAAATTCTGGGGCTGTACCTTAATTAAGGCCACGGCCGTTTCCTTCCCACTCCTAGCCCTTTCCTGTCCCATCGTCGCCATAAGACCTCTCTGTGTCGGCGCGATGTAAAACAATTTTTTAAAAAGGAGTTTTTGTAAGTTCATTTATATGAGAGTTTTCTTTCCTGATACTACACATTTTCTGTATGAAGACCCGTTTCCCGAAACGGAGTCGGGGATGAGGTTTTTTTTCGTGTGGCAATTTCTAGCTGACTGCAGCTCTTGTAAGGCAGACCCTCCGATGAGGGTGGGCGGCATCTGCCATGTGTAGGTAACAGCGTGTTATTGTGGTGGAGGATAGTGTTATGTGCGGTGTGTGAGTTGTAGGGATGTTGGGGACAGCACAGCGCCCAGTTCCCGAACCAAGGGAATTAAGGTTAAAATCTCTGACCCGGCCGGGAATCGAATGCGGGACTCTATGGACCAAAGGCCAGCACGCTAACCATTTAGCCATAGAGCCGGACAGAGGATGAGGTGATATGATACATGGCAGGTTTTTACGACCGGATGGCCTTCTTGACGCCAAACTCAGTTGAGGAGCTAATGAAGACGAAATGAATGATGGTGAATAAAACCTGGTAAGGAGGTGAAAGGTCCGCCTCTGTGGTGTAGTGGTTAGCGTGATTAGCTGCCACCCCCAGAGGCCCGGGTTCGATTCCCGGCTCTGCCACGAAATTTGAAAAGTGGTACGAGGGTTGGAACGGGGTCCACTCAGCCTCGGGAGGTCAACTGAGTAGAGGTGGGTTCGATTCCCACCTCAGCCATCCTGGAAGTGGTTTTCCGTGGTTTCCCACTTCTCCTCCAGGCGAATGCCGGGATGGTACCTCACTTAAGGCCACGGCCGCTTCCTTCCCTCTTCCTTGCCTATCCCTTCCAATCTTCCCCTCCCTCCACAAGGCCCCTGTTCAGCATAGCAGGTGAGGCCGCCTGGGCGAGGTACTGGTCATACTCCCCAGTTGTATCCCCGACCAAGAGTCTGAAGCTCCAGGACACTGCCCGTGAGGCGGTAGAGGTGGGATCCCTCGCCAAGTCCGAGGGAAAAACCGAACCTGGAGGGTAAACGGATGATGATGATGATGATGAAGGAGGTGAAAGGAAGCTGTTGCGGTCTGTGAATAGGAACTGCCCGGCATTTGCCTAGAAGTGAAAAAGGGAAACCAGAGAAAACATTTTTCAGGACAGTTTGAATGAAATATTTAACCGATGCACTGAACAGTACGATCATTTCACGGCGAAGCTCATGCGACGTTTGATTATGATCACGATATGAACAGCCACACACAACTACTACTCATGCGAAGCAATAAAAACTCGAAGAGCGTTCGCACCTTAAAATTCAGTACAGCAGTAATGGGGATAATCCATTTCTTTCCTTCTCCTACACTCTGCGATTAACGCCGCCCTCCTTTAATGTAGCGGGTTTGCCAAATATCCGTAAATCTGAATGTTATCGGTTGAAATAGGTAAATATCGAGTTATGTACAAAATTTCAAGCCCCATCTGATGCTGTCAACAAGAATCTACAGTCCTAGCCCTTCAGGCAAGTGTTGAAAACATCCTAGGGATATGAGCTACGAATTTTACGTAAACAAAATATAATAAAGGATGAGAATATATATTTTTATTTATTCCTAAAAATCACAATCCTTTTCTTAACCCTAGAATGGTAACAAGGAAATTTAACGCTTATTGGTAACTATACGCTTCCAAGGCGTACACGGCGAAAAACAACGTCCGTACTGTCTCCTATCTTTTTCTCCAACGTTCTTCATGTTAACTACATCACTAAGTATAGAGGTGAATTGAATTATATTTTCTTTCTGAAACTTGAATTAATTATTCTATTTCCAACACAAGATATACAAGGCACAAGTGGTACATAAAAATAAACACAAGTTAAAAAAGCTAGACTCTCAAGATAGTCTTACTAGCTTGTTGAAAGTAAATTCTTGTTCCAGAAGTAACTCAAGTAAAAGAAAAATAACCTACAACAAATTTGATAAAAACTCATATGAAATAAACTGGAAAGAATCACACCAATTGATGGTAACTATGCGTCTCTCAGGCGCACTACTTTACGTAAGAGGGTTACTACTCACCGAACGTGGACAGTGACACACGTGGGGGGGGGGGGGGCTCTTTGAAGCATAGCTGGAGGGTAGGGATGCCCTGTCACGGTCACTCGCTTTGGCGGGCATTTACATTTGCGTGTACGTCTATGAGGCGTATTGTTACCATTCTAGGGTTAACCATCGTTATCCGGTCGCTTAGATCAGCAGTGTGCCTTTTTCTACCACCACGAGCGCTAATGTGAGTCAATGCAGAGTTAAATTTAAGACCTGATAACTACATTCGGTGTGGACATTTCTCAAAAATAAAATAAAAACGTCTGACGGTATTGAACCAAGGAACATATTACAGAAAGAATTATGTAAATAAGTTAATTTAGCTATCATTTGATTAAAAACAGAGAACAAGCTATTTTTGGCTGTTTTCCGGAACTGCAGTTAGGCCGGAAGTGATTTTCGAAATTTGTTTTGAAACCTTTCCGGGCCCTTTAGCCTTTCAACTTTCGACACAATTGAGGAAATTTAACGTTTTTCGCAGAATGGGAACCCCTGCTTTGTCTGCTGAGAAAGGTTTTCAACAATTTTGTTTTTGCTAGTTGTTTTACGTCGCACCGACACAGATAGGTCTTACGGCGACGATGGGACAGGAAAGGGCTAGGAGTGGAAAGGAAGTGGCCGTGGCCTTAATTAAGGTACAACCCCAGCATTTTCCTGGTGTGAAAATGGGAAACCACAGAAAACCATTTTCAGGGCTGCCGACGGTGGGGTTCGAACCTACTATCTTCCGAATACTGGATACTGGTTTTCAGCATTAAAATAATGTAAATTGAGTGTAAAAATGTGAACATAATAGAAAATTACGTCAAATGAAAAAATTTTCATTGCATGGAATTTATCATTATCTTCATAAAGAAACATTTCGGCTCAACGTAGACACGTTTCAATTTAAATTTGAATGATAAAAATGCAGTATGTGTGTTTCTTTATAGTCATTTTCAGAAATTTGTATATGCAAGCACGAAAAAGTCAGTCGCTGGCCAACGTCTTTACTACTGACTTTGCGTGGGTGGTCAAATGTACGCAGACGGTCTTCAGATATGGAAGTTATTTTTAAAACAAACCTTAAGCCCTTGCCTCGCTCAGTTCTTAATTTATAACTGGAAGAACGTCTCATTTGTTAATGTTTCACTCGTGACTGCTGCTGGCTATTTGCTTTACGTCGCATCGGCACAGATATGTCTTATGGCGACGATGGGATAGGAACCGAGCTCGATAGCTGCAGTCGCTTAAGTGCGGCCAGTATCCAGTAATCGGGAGATAGTGGGTTCGAGCCCCACTGTCGGCAGCCCTGAAAATGGTTTTCCGTGGTTTCCCATTTTCACACCAGGCAAATGCCGGGGTTGCACCTTAATTAAGGCCACGGACGCTTCCTTCCACTTCCTAGACCTTTCCTATCCCATCGTCGCCATAAGACATCTGTGTCGATGCGACGTAAAGCAAATAGCAAAAAAAAGGGATAGGAAAGGCCTAGGAATTGGAAGGAAGCGGCCGTGGCCTTAATTAAGGTACAGCCCCGGCATTTGCCTGGCGAGAAAATGGGAAACCACGGCAAACCATCTTCAGGGCTGCCGACAGTGGGGCTCGAACCCACTATCTCCCGATTACTGGATACTGGCCGCACTTAAGCGACTGCAGATCTCGAGTCACTCGTGACTTGGCTGGCTGATTTGCCAGAATGAATCTTGCAAACAGCGCGCATTTAAATCGCCACAGAGTCGTATGCCGTGCGGTGTTCATTTTATGAGTAGTATAATATTCATTAAATAAAAATCAGTGATAAATATACTGTTCGTGAGATCACGTGGGTTGTGTTTGTGTAGTCTGTGTATTTTGTGAGTCCGTGCTCGTACGTGGGGGTTCTTAGTTCAAAGAACAAAGGCAGAAGGGAGAAACGTTCCACAGAAAAACTCAAGGGGAAAGCGCAATATTATAATGAGTGCTGTGGAATATTTTTTAATGAATGTGAGTAGTGCAGTCAATGAAACGGCTAAAGCTACAGGTTGTTCCGAAAGAACAATCTATGCTATAGGAAGGAACACACACATGGCCCTTTGCAAGGAAAAATAACAAACAAACAGGAAAGTACGGCAATAAAACTGCAAGGAAAATTAAATATGATGATACTGTGCAAATGGAGTGCGTCGGGTAGTTCAGTCTCTTTTGTTTGCTTACACGACCGACATTGAACGTGATCTTGACTCATGTAAATGGAGACAATTCTTTGCCACAATTTTCCAAAACTAAGTTGTATCGCTTCTTATATTACATACGCTTCCATTACTTACGACGGGGTAATAAAGTAGCTTTCATTGAAACCGATGAAAATTATTAATTGAAGGCACAGATATCTAAGGGAGATAACACGTTTAAGGACACAAAATACAGCTATAATTTACACAGATGAGCCCTGGGTAAATGTTGGGCAGGCAGTAACTAAAGAATGGAAGGATACGACTGTGAAAAGTGCACGGCAGGCCGCTACTGAGGGAGGTGAGTTCGGGACTTAGGTAACCGAAAGGCCGAGGACCGCGATTCGCTTTAGTTCACACGTGTAATGAACATGCCTTTGTTCTAAAAGCTTAACTGACGTTTTTATGCCACAAAAGCACGGCAGACGCCCGCGTGAAAATGACTGGTGAAATTTATGACAAGTGGTTTGCGGAACAACTGTTGCCGAACACTCCTGAAGGTGCCGTGCCGTGATCGTGCTGGATAATGCCGCTTATCATTCCCGTAAGTTGGAACCTTTGTTGGTGGCTTCGTGGCGAAATGGTGACATTGTACAATGGTTACGTAAAGACAAATATCTTTTGAGAACGGGAGGCTAAAGCGGAAATTGTTGCACATCGTTTCTCAGCATAGGGCCGTGTATGATAGGCAGAAAATAGATGAAATGGCAATTTGGCCAGAGAGAGGGCGTAACCCTCTAGGTGGCCTGCTCCACCCCTTCAGGGTGGAGAATGGAAACATAGATAGATAGATATATAGATAGATAGATAGATAGATAGATAGATAGATAGATAGATAGATAGATAGATAGATAGATAGATAGATAGATAGATAGTAGAAATGGCAAACGCGGCAGGTCGGCAGATTCTACGTCTCCCTCCTTATCACGTCGAGTTAAAATATTAATTTGATGTGGGCCGAGGTGAAAAACTACATCCTGTATCATAATGTATAATTCGAGAAAAATGATATGGATAATTTAATAACCGAGAATATTACGGTGGGCTGGCCCCGCGGTGTGGGGGTAGCGTGCCTGCCTCTTACCGGAGGCGCCTGGTTCGATTCCTGGCCTGGGATTTTTACCTGGATCTGAGGGCTGGTTCGAGGTCCACTCAGCCTACGTGATTACAATTGAGGAGCTATCCGACGTCGAGATGGCGGCCCCGTTCTAGAAAACCAAGAATAACGACGAGAGGATTATTTGTGCTGACCACACGACACCCCATAATCTGCAGGCCTTGGGGCTGAGCAGCAGTCGCTTAGTTGACCATGGCCCTTCGGGGCTGTTGCGCCATGGGGTTTGGTTTAATATCACCGTGGGCAATTGGACAAAATTCGTGAACCACGTAAAAAATAGAAAAAGAGTTATGAAAAAAACAGACAAATTACAGGACGACGACGACTTTCTTCATCGTCCACGTCATCCTCAACTTCATCTCCTGAACCCAATTCATCCAAAGTGGAAATATCAGGCCTTACAAAAATCATAGAAGTGTTTTTACTATTTGTTTTACGTCGCACCGACACAGATATGAAAGGCCTAGGAGTGGGAAGGAAGCGGCAGTAGCCTTAAGTACGGTATAGCCTGGTGTGAAAATGGGAAACTACGGAAAACAAACTTCAGGGCTGCCGAGAGTGGGATTCGAACCCACCATTTCCCAGGTGCAAGCTCACAGCAGTGTGCTCCTAATCGCACGGCCAACTCCCCCGGTAATCATAGAAGGTGTATGTTAAATATCCGAGAACAATGCCAGTGATTAAGATATGTTGTACAACCTGTGTTGACAAGAAAATGAGTGAATGAAGTCAGAACGGTCGATCCGGCAACACTGCACCTGCGTAGCAGCAGGTTTTGACCACCTGCTCCCAACGTTGTTCAGTTGAGCATCGTGTGTGTGCTGTGTAAGACCTGTTTGACACAGTGCGTGTTTAGTGCGTTGGTTCTGAACTGCGAACAGGAACATGAAACACCAAAAGATCAATGAAGAGTTTTGTTTTAAGCTTGGTAAGACACCGAAAGGAACGCATGCGATGCTGGTACGTATTTTAGAAGATCAAGCACTGTCCTTGAAGTGTGTGTGTACGAGTGGTTCGCCCGTTTTCGAGGAGGCCGGGAAAGTGTTTCTGACAACCCCCGTAGCGGAAGACCGGCGACAGCCGTCAGTGACGAAAACATTGAGAAGCTGAGGACATTAATCACGAACGATCGGCGATTAACTGTGCGCATGATAGCGGATGAACTGCAGATTAACCGTGAATCCGTGCGACAAATCGTTACCCAGAAGTTAGAGAAGAGGAAAACGTGTTCTTGTCTTGTGCCACATCACTTGACTGACGATCAGAAGCAGGCACGTTTAGAGGCTTCACAGGATTTTGTCGAAACGGCAGATGTGACACCAAATTTCTTGAACTGTATTGTCACTGAGCATGAAACCTGGTGTCTCAGGTACGACCCTGAAACGAAACGGCAAATCATGGAATGGCGTTCTCCGGGATCCCATCGTCGGAAAAAAGTCATAATCTATGTTGATAAATGAAGTGGCGTATGGCTTTTAGTGCGGGGAGTGTCCGAGGACATGTTCGGCTCGCGAGGTGCAGGTCTTTTGATTTGACTCCCGTAGGCGACCTGCGCGTCATGATGAGGATGAAATGATGATGAAGACGACACATACACCCAGCCCCCGTGCCAAAGAAATTAACCAATGATGGTTAAAATTCCCGACCCTGCCGGGAATCAAACCCGGGGTCCCTGTGACCAAAGGCCAGCACGCAAACCATTTAGCCATGGAGCCGGACATCTATGTTGATAGTACAGCACTATTCATCGAACTTTATTGCCTTAGGTTGTATTTAATTTACCATCCTTCAAATATCCATTTATGAATAAACTTTACATTTTAAATGATAAATGTGTAACTGTGACACCCTGCTTGAGTCACACTCGAGCGCGATCTTCAAAAGTCGATTTGGCAACAGCGCGCTCCTGCTATGCTGTACTGCATTTTAAGGTCGGAACGCTCTAAATAGAGGACACTAAATTAGTGTAAAATCATTATTTAAATAGAAAAATCATCACCCACCTTGGCAGCTAACTCACGATCCACGATAAGACTGGGTGACTGCAATGTTCGGAAAGCTGATGTTCGAATCCCAGGTCTGATAGGGAATATCCTGAATATGCCTCCCTTCCCTCGTATATTCACGTTCTTCTCAAGAAACTTATTTATCTAAGAGTCTTGAGGCATTAATTCCAAACATAGCCCTCGTAATTCCAATTACTCGCACTGCCACAGTCCCCGTAACAACACAGGATGGCTGATAGTTCTTACAGGCACAAGTACAAAGTACTTATGACTGAATATATCCCAGGATCCCAATATGAAACAACAGCAACAACAAACACTGCGTTAATTTCCAAAATCAAACGCAACGATGTCTCAGAAATCAGGTAGTTAATTCTGTCTGAGGAATGTGTATGTGCATAGGATTTAGAAGGAATATTATACTCCGGCTCAGATTGAGAAATAAACTAGGAAGGTAAGATCAGTAAGGTTGCTTGACATTAACCGAGAAGCAAAGCTGTTTACGCTGAAGATGAACATAAAAAACCTCAATCCAGGCCGAAAGTAAACAGATAGTTTTCTTAAAATATGTTTTCGTCTTGTGGTAATGTGTTTATTTATTTTTTAAATGTAATTACAGCGATTCCAACAGAATACAGCCTGATTATAACAAATATAAGTCTGTACAAATATAACAACAATTTATTATCTAAACTTAATGTTAATAATAGAAGCTAAGTACATTCGAACTGAATTGAATATTTTATTACTCTCTGTCACCTGAGGAAAGATTCCACGTCAAAATGAATATTAATTATAAGTTGGTCTTGTCATGATTGTTTGGAAGGGAATTCCACAATATGATTACCTGTATTGAAAGGAAATACTTCGAAACATATGGATCAGCATTTCTAGTTGTCATCTATATCCTTCGCACTATAATATTATATTATACACGTTTTAAAAAACTGCTAGTTAATTCACGACCACACGACAATGGCTACGGCGACGACGATGATGATGATTTTTTGCATGTATATATAAGTACGTTCAAAGTGATCGTACATAATATGCATCATTTTAAGAAATTCTACATCGATTTAACACAACATACATTAGTAAAAATGCTAATAGTTTACGAGATAGAAAAGTCTTACGTTGAACCTATAGACGACGATTTCTGTATTAAAATAAGGCAATGATAATCACACGACATATGATGATTATTTGGAAGTTATCAACGGTCTCCGAAAGTGCAATCTACAGGGTGCTTCAAAATTATAGGTGCAAACTACAAGGGTGTGTACATGGCAATGAAACAAGGAATAAAGTTGTATTAAATATTGGTCCAGAAACCAATTGTTTACGAGATATGTATGAAACATTGTTCAAGATTTATGTTCCGGATACCAGTCTCAACACTGGATCTCACCATCTTGTATTTGCAGCAAGATTTGAAACAGTTGTCATTGGCTAGTTAGCTAAATGCCCAGCTGCCTTGGCACCTAGGAATTAACCTAGTTGACTACTCATTTTTCTTGTAAGCTGAGTGAACCTCAGAGCTATGTAGGTACCTCTTCAGAAACTGAACTACCCATTACAAACTTTTTAACTGTCTATCGGGGAATCGATCCCACGTCCCTCCGCGTGAACCGAACACGTCTTTATTGCCTCGACAAGGCAGGCTCTAACATTTTTATTGCACTACAAAAAGCATTTTCTAACGAACGTGTTGACTATGCAGTGGTAGGTCGTATGGGTATAAACCTGCATTACGGAAGATGATGGATTCGATCCCCATCAACAACGCTGAATATTGTTTTCCGCGGTTTCCCATTTCCACTGCAGACACATGTCAGGGTTGTACCTGAATTAAGGCCACAGCCGCTGTCTTCCTACTCCTCACCGAGAAGCTATTAGTGGGATGATGATGATGATGATTTTGCTTGTTGTTTAAAGGGACCTTACATCTAGGTCATCAGCCCTCTATTAGTGTTAGTGTGACATTAAACCGCTAGCAAAAAGGGAAAATGTTTCCCTACTCTCTAGTCTAACATTTCCGGGTTATTTGCCAACTTTTCTCACAAGTACTCACAACGTCCTTTTAGAATCGACAATTACTCGTTCGGATCTAGTTATATATTCATATTTTTGTTTTAATCATTCATGTTATTTATAGTTCTTAGTATTTTAAGTTTGCCAGTTGTATAGTATTAATATGTATTTGGCTAAGTGTAAGAGAGAACCAGGAGTCCTAACTTCGCCACGGATAACAAAGGCCTTATCCGTCTATCTATCCATCTACTTATATGCTATGTTCGTCGCCATAAGACCTATCTGTGTCGGTGCGACGTAAAGCCCCTAGCAAAAAAAAAAAAAAAAAATATGCTATGTTCAATATGATCAGTCTTTCTTGTATGATTTTTTTCATTTTATCATTTCCCGGTCCAGAAAGCCAAGAATAACGACCGACAGGACCGCCACGATGACCACGCGTGACCTCGCACTATGCAGGCCTTCGGGCTGAACAGCGCTTACTTGAATGGACAAGGCCTATCAGGGCTGTTGTGCCATGAGGTTGGTTTGTTTTGCTTGGCTTGTTTGCTTTATTTGTCATCTAGTTTTACGATTACATGCTGCCCTGACCACGTCATTTCCTCAGGATGTACGCATGTTCCCAACTTCACACGTTATTGCCCTTTATCATTTCTAGTACAATTTTCCTGTATGTCACCCACCTATCTAAGGTATTTGATAGGGTATCATGGAAGACTACTGGGAAAAATGAGTGCAGCTGGACTAGACAAAATAGTAACTGAATGGGTGGCTATATTTCTAGAAAACAGAACACAGAGAATTAGAGTAGGCAAATCTTTATCTGACCCTGTAATAATTACGAGGGGAATTCCTCAAGGCAGTATTAAGTTATTGGACCTTTATGTTTTCTTATATATATATCAATGATATGTGTAAAGAAGTGAAATCAGAGATAAGGCTTTTTGCGAATGATGTTATCTATATATATAAAACTAGCAAGATACCCGTGCTTCGCTACGGTATTATACTGAAATTTATAAGTAAATGTTTAACGTATTATATATAATCCTCCGATATTCGCGATCTGACTCGTTTTCTGGGATATTACGGCAAAGTTCCTCACATTTTTCAATCTTTCTTTCCAGCAATCAATTTCGTACTTCCCGAGGTAGGTCCAGGTATTCCACGCGATCAGTTCGGTCCCTAAATCTTTGCCATCTTTCCCTATAAGCATTTTTAATATGGATCAAATCCTGAAGGAGATCCGGCGTGGTGTCGTCTTGGGTGCCTTGGCGGTACTGAACCCGCGGCTTGGCTGTATTCGTAGTCATTACCAGGCCAGGACCCGTTTCCAGCGCGGTCCGCACAATTTGACGACGGTCCAGAACATTATTATTATTATTATTATTATTATTATTATTATTATTATTATTATTATTATTATTATTATTATTATTAGATGTTCTGGACCCCACAGCAAGATGCAAGACCGCTACTTGGCGGTAAATTACATCTGCTACCAATGTCATTGTTGACAATGTGACCAACACCATTGTCGCGCGTAGGCAAGTGTCCGGGATTTCTGGCGATACGAATGACATACTTCCGTGCATTACTGACCCTATTATAGAGGTGAATAATTTGACGGTCAATCTCATTCCTATCGTTTATTTCAAATGTGTTTAAATTTTTATTTATATGCCAGGAGAGTCTACTGTAATCTAAGAATGTTCTCCGAAGGAAAAGATGGCTGTTGAAAACGAACCAGGAAAGATTAAAAATGATCGGTTTATGATCAGAATAAGTACATCGAAAATCTACAGCCTGTTTCCAGTCATTCGACAGGGTCAGGAATGGAATGAACAAAGCCCCATCTAGCGGCGAAAATAGGAATTGTGCCGGCTGCCGAAGCACTCCTCTGGGGCAATGAGCGATGAATGACAAATGAAATTAAATATTGGACAGTGTTTCTGGAATGAACGATGACAGGGAAAACCGGAGCATCCGGAGAAAAACCTGTCCCGCCTCCGATTTGTCCAGCACGAATATCACATGGAGTGATCGGGATTTGAACAACGGAACCCAGCTATGAGAGGCCGGCGCGCTGCCGAGTGAGCAACGGAGTGGATTTGGGACATTCGCCGAAGTGGTTGTTTACCTAGCCTTTTCTGAAATAATTTCAGAGAATCTGAAAATTAATCAAACATTTCCTTTGGTAAATTATTCCAGTCCCTAAATCCTCTTCTTATAAAGGGGATATTTGCCCCAATTTGTCCTCTTAAATTCCATTTTCCATTTTCACACCAGGCGAATGCTGGGGCTGTATCTTAAGTAAGACCACGGCCGCATACTTCCCACTCCTACTCCTTTCCTTTCCCATCGTCACTATATGTATCGGTGTGGCGTAAAGAAAATTGTAACAAGCCGGGGAGGAGCACCAGTACCTCGCTCAGGCGGCCTCACTTGCTATACTGAGCAGGGGCCTTGTGGGGGGGGGGGGGTTGAAGGATAGACAAGGAAGATGGAAGTAAGCGGCCGTGGCCTTACGTTTGGTACCATCCCAGCATTTTCCTGGAGGAGAAGTGGGATACCACGGAAAACCACTTCCAGGATGGCTGAGGAGGGAATCGAACCCACCTCTACTCAGTTGACCTCCTGAGGCTGAGTGGATCCCGTCCCAGCCCTCGTACCACTTTTCAGATCGAACACTGGCCTCCTGGGGTGGCAGCTAGTCACGCTAACCACTACACCACAGAGGCGGACCCCAAGATATATTACTTGTGTTAATTTCGTGCATCAGTTACCCTCCACCCTCTATATACTAGAATGTACTTTGATTATGTATTTTGGTCTCCCGAAATTTACAAAATATCCTGAGTGCCTGGCCTGTAGTGCCGGGAGGGACCGAGGACATGTTCGGCTCGCCAGATCTGTAGCTGCTTTTTCCGTTGCACCCCATAGGAGTGAGCTATATATACCTCTGTGTGAAGTTGTTGTCTGTGGGTGTAGGTGTAATTGTGCGAGCCAAGAATGGGAAGGAAGAGGTCACAGCCTTGAGAAAGGTATCGTCCCGGTATTTGACTGAAGATTAAAATGGAAAAGAAAATCGAGGATGGCCGACAGTGGATTCGAACCCAGTCGTCTCCCGAAATAGCCGTAACTGGCCGTGGCGTAACGCGCTGGGATAACCTGTTTGGTACCATCTCCCAGACATGGAAGCGTCCGACTCGTTGGCTGAACTGTCAGCGTACTGGCCTTCGGTTCAGAGGGTCCCGGGTTCGATTCCCGGCCGGGTCGGGTTAACACCCACGGCACGGGGGCTGGGTGTATGTGTTGTCTTCATAATCATTTCATCCTACGGATGTCGAATAGAAAGACCTGCACCTGACGAGCTGAACCCGTCCTGGGATATCCCGATACTAAAAGCCATACGACATTTCATTTCAGTGACACCGGACACACGCGGCACGCTCGCATCAGGCACGACCAAGGCCAACTAGATAGACAGGCCATAAGGCTCCCCCTCCACTTCGGGCGCTACGTCATACTAGTCGCCGGCCGCTTCACTCCTCGCCAGTGACTTGTAGGCTGATCTGAACCTCGCAGCAGTGAGGCTATCGATGGTATTGAATGATATAAACGTGTGTGCACATTGTGAATTATGTCCACGTCGTGTTGTATACCTGGTTGTAAAATCAACTATAGTTCAAAACAACCTAATATTGCAGTGTCTAAATTTCCTACTGACTTGTTTCGCAAACGAAAGTGGATCATAGCCATCCATCGAGCCGAATTCGTCACTTCAGCGAGCTCAGCTGTGTGAAAAAAACACTTCGATGAACGTTTCGTAATTGGGGAGGATTCTGTTAAAAGTCCTGATGGGTCTATTTTAACTGTAAAACCTAACCATTTAAAACTCTCGAAAGACGCTATTCGTAAGTATGAAAATGTGCCTGCTTATCTTTCTAAAAATCTTCCAACACCGAGCAAAAATCCTATTCAAAGACAAAAAGAGTTGAAAAAAACGGGAATAAGAAAGAAAGAAAGAAAGAAAGAAAGCTGAGGAAGAAGATGCCAGGATCAAGGACTTCGATGACGTTCAGGCTAATTTCAGTATTAAACGCCAGTTAGATTTGGCAAAGTTCTGGCAATTTTAACAGCCGAAGTCTCTGTATTTTAAAATTTTATATTAAGGAAAATATTACGAAAATTGGTACTTCTTTAACATTAAACGAGGCTCTTGATTTTAAAGCCATTAAACATGATATTTTCATGAATGATAACCCTGATATACGTGCAATAAGTGACGGGGGCAAGATATTAAAATGGTCAAATTTTAAAAGTATTTTTAACTTCATGTTTAGTCCTGCTTGTAACTCAAAAGTGACTGTCCACGACAAAATAGAAACTGTGCACAAAATAATCGATGAAAATGAACGTGAAATTGATGAGTGTATCTTTACTGATAAATTAGAATTTTGTAAGGGACAGTTAAATTTAGCCTTTGCAAAGAAAGTGTCTTACTCCTGTACACTAATAACATGATTCGCTTCAATATTTGCATTTCCTGGGGCGTAAAAGAAGATAAGACAGTGAACGTTTCTTACAATGCCTCACCCGGTGTATTTACAGTCTTTACTGCAAAACTAGGCACGGGAAATTCGGGTATTGATGACTCACATTGGAATTACTTGAAAAAGAAATTAAAATTGTTAAATGAGCATGAAAGATTTTGTAACTTGTTGGATGGAGTCTACGTAAATCCTAAGCTGAACTATAAAGGAGGAAAGGCTCTTTTTTTGCTAGTGGCTTTACGTCGCACCGACACAGATAGGTCTTATGGCGACTATGGGATAGGAAAGGCCTAAGAGCTGGAAGGAAGCCCCCGTGGCTTTAATTAAGGCACAGCCCCATTTGCCTGGTGTGAAAATGGGAAACCGCGGAAAACCATCTTCACGGCTGCCGACAGTGGGATTCGAACCCACTATCTCCCGATCCAAGTTCACAGCCGCACCCACTTAACCGCACGGCATCGCCCGGTAGGAAGAAAGGTAGAGGGAGTTGCTTTCAGCAGTAAAAGTGGAGAAAATAACACTACATTAGCTACAACTGCACAAACTTTTATGTTGTCAATCAGTCTTAAAAGAAATAAATACGTTGATTTGTTTCCATGTAAGAACCTAACGTGACATTTCTTAGAAGAACTAACTTTGCAAGTCTTTAAAGTATTAACAGATAGGCCTATAGGTTATAAGGTAGCATACATAATTTCTGATAATAACAGTGTTAGTAGGAAAATATTTGAACAGCTGTGCAAAAACAATTTACAAAAAACTTTTCTAAACCCATTTGACGAAACACAAAACTAAATAAATTAATGTTTGATACTGTTCATTTATTTAAAAGCTTATGAAATAACTGGCTTAATCAAGCTGACAACTTACCCCGATTTTGACAAACCTGAGCCAGACAAAAAATTTCTATCTGGGTCTATCTAATGCGGCCTTGGCTTGCTCCTGCCCTGAACCAAAAAGTGTTGTAACCAACACATTTAGAGCTACAAAATGTAAACCTGAATATTAATGTTTCTACATGAGTATTCTCAGAGAAACATTCTGATTTCGCTTGACAACAATGTTCTGGAAAACGAAAACGTCATGTTTAAAACATGCAGTGATTGTAGAAGTAGTTTTAAACATTTCGTTGACAAATGTATATACATCTTTTTAAATATATTATTGAATAACAATAGAAAAGTTATCGTACACAAACTCGTGGCTAAGAGGAAGAAATCCTCAAGAAAAGAAAAATGTATAAACTGAAACCTTAGGAATTGTTTAGGTAAGTTTTAAGTTGAAGCTTAATTCCTAAGAAAGGTGAATTGCCATCATGTATTTGCCTAGTAACATTAAAACTATATTTATACGATTATGCGTTCTAATCTTTTACATGAAACCGTGTTCCGTTACAAATGACAAATGTCAGCTTAATATTACGTAAAGAAATGTACATAAACTGCCCCGCCAGTTTTCTCCACGCATAAAACTCGTGTAGTATAGAAGCCTAAATAAAGCCACAATTGAAAGAGTGTTCAATTATATCGTTAAGGTTGAATAAATGAACAATATCATGGAGACAGTGAGAGCGGGCCGTACACTGCCATGATGAACGCCAGCCACTCTCGTGACGTCACGGTCCGAGCCTTGTGGCCTGTGTATCTAGTGCGGCCTTGGCACGACACTGGCTTATCGGCAACGTCTTAATACAAAATCACGCACAGTTAGGGATAAAGGAATTAAAACAAAAACAAAAGTAATGACAGAACTAATGATCGTATTTTCAGTAGTATTACGCTAACTTCTGTGAGGCGGTATAGGTGGGATCTCTCGCTGAGTCCGAAGGAAACACCAACCCTGGAGGGTAAACGGATTAAGGAGGAAAGAAAGAAAGAAAGAAGGAAAGAAAGATACGCTAACTGGTGAAAATAGGAGACTGGGGAAACATGCGTTTAAATTTTAAAGCCTTTCTTAAATTCGCTAATATTTCAACATCAGGTGTGAGGGAGTCTGGGCACATTACACGAACCGAAACCTTAAAGTTCGTAACATAAAATTATTTTCTCAATCGAGGCTTCCTAAGTTTCATACAGGGAAACACACTTTCGCGTGTAAGGGCTACGGCAACAAATAAGCATTTTTTTTTTTTGCTACTTGTCTTACGTTGCACTGACCCAGACAGGTCTTACGGCAACGCTGAAATAGGACAGGGACTGAAAAGGAAGCGACCGTGGCTTTCATTAAGGTACAAAAATTGAGATCTCTTTAGACAAAATAAAGGTTGCAGCAGCCTTGGTTAGGAATCCTGGTGTGAAAATGGAAACCACGGAAAACCATCTTCAGGGCTGCCAACAGTGTGGTTCGAAACCACCATCTCCCGAATACAAGTTAACAGCTACACATCCTGCAGTCAAGTTACTCGGTGTCTATTTCTGCTTGTAGGATTTTTCTCTGGTTCTTCCAATCTACATACTTAATCGCATCATATGTCCGACTCGTTGGCTGAACGGTCAGCGTACTGGCCTTCAGTTCAGAGGGTCCCGGGTTCGATTTCCGGCCGGTTCGGGGATTTTAACCTTAATTGGTTAATTCCTACGGCACGGGGGCTGGGTGTATGTGTTGTCTTCATCATCATTTCATCCTCATCACGACGCGCAGGTCGCCTACGGGAGTAAAATAGAAAGACCTGCACCTGGCGAGCCGAACCCGTCCTGGGATATCCCGGCACTAAAAGCCATACGACATGTCATTTTTTCATCGCATCATATTAAAATAACTTTGCCATTTATCACCTCGGTAAGACCAAAAGATGTTGCTTGTTTTTGTTGCACATGGAGAGGTTAATGGCCCTCTTGTGTTATCTTATCCAGCCAAACACTACGCGCAGTCACGAGTGAGCTATTATCCTCTATGAGTTTGACTCTACTGTGATGATTTCCAGTCGTACTGATAAATCGCTCTGGCTATTCCCTTTCTCAGACCTAAGCAGCTGATAAGATAATCGAGTTTCCCTTTTGTTTGTATCGTTGGTTCTAGGTTCAGGAAATTCTCAGTTCATTTACCTCCGTCATCGAACACTCGCATACTTTTTTTGTCATTTTGCTTTACGTCGCACCGACACAGATAGGTCTTATCGCGACAATGGGACAGGGAAGGCTTAGGAGTAGGAAGGAAGCGGCCGTGGCCTTAATTAAGGTACAGCCCCAGCATTTGCCTGGTGTGAAAATGGGAAACCACGGAAAACCATCTTCAGAACTGTCGACAGTGAAGTTCGGACCCACTATCTCCTGGATGCAAGCTCGCAGCTGCGCGAACCTTAACCGCACGAACTTGCATATTTACTACATGGATTATTGTTTGAATATTTCAGCGACATATAATACAACCTGTAAAACTTAAGAATCGTCTCTGTCACATATTGTTGCACAAACAACGTTATTCGCCTCCAATATACCGTATGTTGCCTGTGTAATGTAAACTTAAGACAGAATCCCTTAGGTAGGAAGAACTTCCTAAATGGTTAGAAATGCTTCGTCACGTGGAGAGCTGCACGGTGAATTTAGATACAAAATATGTCATTTCATAAACATAGTTCACAATCGGAAATATTGGCCGTGCAGTTAGGGTCGCGTAGCTGTGAGCTTGCATTCGGGAGATGGTGCGTTCGGATCCCACCGTCGGTAAACCTGAAGATGGTTTTCAGTGGTTTCACATTTTCACACCAGGCAAATGCTGGGGCTGTAACTTAGTTACTTAACCTAGTTGCTTCCATCCCAACCGTAGCCCTATCCCATCCTTGAGTTCCCAAAAACCTTCGTTGTGTTAGTGCGACGTTGACAATTATCAAAAATAAAAATAAAATTATTTTTTTATATTGACTGCAGAACTGCAGAATGTGGGAAGAATGGTATCCACTCTTTTAAAATAATATATGATCTCGCACCGTTCCTTGAGATTGCTGAAAACTGAAAGCTTCAATTTCCATTGCGAACCATGTGACCTTGCCGCGGTGGGGAGGCTTGCGTGTCCCAATGATGCAGATAGCCGAGCCGCAGGTGCAACCATATCGGATGGGTATCTGTTGAGAGACCAGACTAACGAATGGTTCATCGAAAGGGGGGTAGCAGCCTTTCGGTAGTTGCAAGGGCGGCAGTCTAGATGATTGACTGATACGGCCTTGTAATAATACTCAAAATGGATTAGCTGTGTTGATACTGCTACACGGCTGAAAGCAACGGGAAACTACAGCCGTAACCACCTCCCGAGGACATGCAGCTCTCTCTGTATGAATGATGTACTGATGATGGCTTCCTCCCGGGTAAAATATTCCGGAGGTAAACTAGTCCCCCATTCGGATCTCCGGGTGGGGACTACACGAGAGGGGGCGATCATCAGGAAGATGGATACTGACATTCTGCGAGTCGGAGCGTGGAATGTTAGAAGTTTGAATCGTTGTGGTAGGTTAAAGAATCTGAAAAGGGAGATGGATAGGCTAAAGTTAGATGTAGTTGGTATAAGTGAAGTACGTTGGCAGGAAGAACAGGATTTTTGGTCAGGCGACTACCGAATTATCAACACGAAATCAAACAGGGGTAATGCAGGAGTTGGTTTAATAATGAATAAGAAAATAGGGCAGCGGATAAGCTACTACGACCAGCATAGTGAAAGAATTATTGTCGCCAAGATAGACACCAAACCAATGCCCACCACAATAGTGCAGGTCTATATGCCTACTAGTTCAGCGGATGATGAAGAAATTGAAAGAATATATGAGGAGATAGAAGATTTAATACAATATGTCAAAGGTGACGAGAATCTAATTGTGATGGGAGACTGGAACGCAGTGGTAGGCCAAGGAAGAGAAGGTAGCACAGTAGGAGAATTTGGATTGGGACAAAGGAACGAAAGAGGAAGTCGGCTGGTTGAATTCTGCACTGACCATAATTTAGTCCTCGCCAATACTTGGTTCAAACACCACAAACGACGGCTGTATACGTGGACGAGACCTGGAGACACTGGAAGGTATCAAATAGACTTCATTATGATTAGGCAGAGATTCAGAAACCAGGTGTTGGATTGCAAAACTTTCCCAGGAGCAGACGTGGACTCTGACCACAACTTGTTGGTCATGAAATGCCATCTGAAGTTGAAGAAATTGAAGAAAGGAAAGAATGCAAAAAGATGGGATCTAGACCAGTTGAAAGAAAAGAGTGTGATGGATTGATTCAAGGAACATGTTGCACAAGGACTAAATGAAAAGGCCAAAGGAAACACAGTAGAGGAAGAGTGGAGAGTCATGAAAAATGAAGTCAGTAGGGCTGCTGAAGAAATGTTAGGAAGGAAGAAAAGATCAACTAAGAATCAGTGGATAACTCAGGAGATACTAGACCTGATTGATGAACGACGAAAATACAAGAATGCTAGAAATGAAGAGGGCAGAAAAGAATACAGGCGATTAAAGAATGAAGTGGATAGAAAGTGCAAGGTAGCTAAGGAAGAATGGCTGAAGGAGAAGTGCAAGGATGTCGAAGGCTGTATGGTCCTGGGAAAGGTAGATGCTGCATACAGGAAAATCAAGGAAACCTTTGGAGAAAGGAAATCTAGGTGCATGAATATTAAGAGCTCAGATGGAAAGCCACTTCTAGGGAAAGAAGACAAAGCAGAAAGATGGCAGGAGCATATCCAACAGTTGTATCAAGGTAACGATGTAGATAATTTGGTTGTGAAACATGAAGAGGCTGTTGATGCTGATGAAATGGGAGACCCAATTTTGAGGTCAGAGTTTGACAGAGCTGTGAGTGACCTCAATAGGAACAAGGCACCTGGAATTGATGATATTCCTTCTGAATTACTGACTGCCTTAGGAGAAACCAGCATGGTAAGGTTATTTCATTTAGTGTGCAGGATGTATGCGACAGGAGAAGTCCCATCCGATTTTCGGCAGAATGTTGTTATACCTATTCCCAAGAAAGCCGGTGCTGACAGGTGTGAAAACTACCGCACTATTAGTTTAGTATCTCATGCCTGCAAAATTTTAACACGTATTATTTACAGAAGAATGGAAAAACAAGTTGAAGCTGAGTTGGGGGAAGATCAATTTGGCTTCAGAAGAAATGTAGGAACACGTGAAGCAATCCTGACTTTACGTCTGATCTTAGAGGATCGAATCAAGAAGGACAAGCCCACGTACATGGCATTCGTAGATCTAGAAAAGGCATTTGATAATGTTGATTGGACCAGGCTATTTATGATTCTGAAGATGATAGGGATCAGATACCGAGAACGAAGAATTATCTACAACCTGTATAAAAATCAGTCTGCAGTGATAAGAATCGAGGGCTTTGAAAAAGAAGCAGCAATCCAGAAAGGAGTGAGGCAAGGCTGCAGTTTTTCCCCTCTCCTTTTCAATGTTTACATAGAACAGGCAGTAAAGGAAATCAAAGAGAAATTTGGAAAGGGAATCACAGTCCAAGGAGAGGAAATCAAAACCTTGAGATTTGCCGATGATATTGTTATTTTATCTGAGACTGCAGAAGATCTCGAGAAGTTGCTGAATGGTATGGATGAAGTCTTAGGTAAGGAGTACAAGATGAAAATAAATAAGTCCAAAACAAAAGTAATGGAGTGCAGTCGAACGAAGGCAGGTGATGTAGGAAATATTAGATTAGGAAACGAAGTCTTAAAGGAAGTAGATGAATATTGTTACTTGGGTAGTAAAATAACCAACGATGGCAGAAGTAAGGAGGACATAAAATGCAGACTAGCACAAGCAAGGAAGAGCTTTCTTAAGAAAAGAAATTTGCTCACTTCAAACATTGATATCGGAATTAGAAAGATGTTTTTGAAGACTTTTGTGTGGAGCGTGGCATTGTATGGAAGTGAAACATGGACGATAACTAGCTCAGAAAGAAAGAGAATAGAAGCTTTTGAAATGTGGTGTTACAGAAGAATGTTGAAGGTGAGATGGATAGATCGAATCACGAATGAAGGGATACTGAATCGAATTGGTGAGAGGAGATCGATTTGGCTACATTTGACGAGAAGAAGAGATAGAATGATAGGACACATCTTAAGACACCCAGGACTTGTTCAGTTGGTTTTTGAAGGAAGTGTAGGTGGCAGGAACGGTAGGGGTAGACCAAGGTATGAATATGACAAACAGATTAGAGCAGATGTAGGATGCAATAGTTACGTAGAAATGAAAAGGTTAGCACAGGATAGGGTGGCATGGAGAGCTGCATCAAACCAGTCTATGGACTGATGACTCAACAACAACAACAACAACAACAACAACATATGGTAACCTAATGTGTAGAAGGCAACGGGAAACCACTGCACAAGCAAATTTCCAAGATGAGCAGTCGTGGATAAAAGCTTGATCGAAAACGTAAACACTGATCATGGGCTTCGGAACCCGAGATCCGGCAGGAGAGGAGATCGCTGCAAGGCCTCTCAGGTCGTCATCCAAAGAAATCCTTGCAGGAAAGTGCGTAATAAGTTCAATATAGGGACTGGGAATGTGAAAACGTTGCTAAGAATGGGCAAACTAGAAGAAATCAAAATCGCAATGCAAGAAACAGGACTTCATGTTTTAAGAATATGTGAAAGAAGGTGGTCAGGAAACAGGGAATTCTGTTCAGACGGATTTAGAATAATTCACAGTGGAAGTGAAAAGTCGGGAATGAATGGAGTGGCTGTTATCGTGCGAAGAAAATGGTATAATCATGTGATAAACACATATCATGTAAGTGACAGATTGATGATAAAGTGAAAGCCACTCCAGTTGATCTAGTGTTCATTTAGATATACTGACCAACATCAAACATTTCCGACGAAGAGGTAGATATAGTCTACGAGCAAATTGAAAGCTTGTTAGAGCTCACAGAAAAATAAAGATAAAATGGTCATAATGAATGTTTTCGATGCCTCTGTTGGTTCACATAACAGCTTGAAATATGCTGGTAAATTCGGACTAGGGAACATGAACAAAAGAGGTCAGAGACTTTTAGAATTTTGTGAACAACATGATACGATTATAAAAACACATTCTTGCAGCACCTGTCCGAACAAGATGCACATGGGAAGCACCTGGAGGTAATGCATATCAGATTGATTACACATTAGTCAGAAAACGATATCGAAACCAGAGTAAATCCTGTCACAGGATGTGAATACAGTACATTCTTTGCAGCACCTGTCCGAAGAAGATACACATGGGAAGCACCTGGAGATAATGCATGATATCAAACTGATTATACTGTATTTTCAATCAGATAGGTACCCGTCAGTCTAATTGGCATGCATTCATTTGAATCTTAAGCATTAGCTACAAACTTGTAACCAAATCAAGTGAGCATACTTTTCTCGTTTCTGGAGCCCTGTTAGAGAGTGATTGCTTGACCGATATTCGTTGTCGCTTCAGCTCATAACTAAGTGGTTGGTTGAACTAGCTAAGATAATACTGTCACCGAATATCCGAGCACTGTTCTGTTATCCACATACCATGCGGAAGCAACATCCAACTAAACCAAACCCTGTGGCGCAACAGCCTCATAGGGCCATGGCCTACCAAGTCAGCCCGAGGGCCTGCAGATTATGAGGTGTCGTCTGGTCAGCACGATGAATCCTCTCGGCCGTAATTCTTGGCTTTCTAGACCGAGGCCGCGATCTCACCGTGAGATAGTTCATCAGTTGTTATCACGTAGGCCAAGTGGACCTCAAACCAAAAAACTTTCAGATCCAGGCCGGGAATCGAACCCGGAGCCCTCGGTAAAGAGGCAGGCACGCTACTCGTACACCGTGGGGCCGGCACGGAAGAAACATCAGAAGAAATAAAAGTGCCATCGAAGAGAGGAGGATGCATTCATTGTGAGCGGAAACAAAAGCGAGTCACCACGATGAAGTGTGATCAGCGTCATAATTATATGTATAAAACACACTTTAAAAATGCATTAGATGTGTAAGCTGCGACAATAATGATAGTGATTAATAACCATTTTTAAACGTTTTTCAGTTTATGTACTCATTCATCTGTTTCAGTTTTGTTATTTTCAGTAATCCGGTAAGAGTTATTAAATTGTTAACCAGTTGCCAAGACTACCCATAAGAAGAATGATGAACAAAATCCATCACGCTCCCGGTTACGTACCAGTGACATGCGCGTCTACTTTAGGGATAATAATAATAATAATAATAATAATAATACTTCCAACTGCGAAATAATTTTGTTTAAAACTTACGCCTAATCCATATAACAGTTCGATCAAATAGGCCGGGCCGTGTCGTAAACTATAATCTACTCTCGGACTTGGGTTCGAGTTCGGTTCAGATCGGGCCGGTCTGAGAGTCTGGGCCCAATGCATACCTGTAGAACTTGTTGAGATGTGGAGGGGCTGGTGAAGTATACAAGCGATGCCAACTCCCATTTTCTTTTCCTGGCTAGGCTTCTTTCTCTTTATCTTCAACAACTTATTTTAGTTCAAAACAAAAAAAGCTGACACCAGCCACATAATTCCACAGTCATCATCCATCATATGGTTATTAATTAAGGCCACGGGCTCTTTCTTCGCACTCCTAGCCCTTTCCTGTCCCATCGTCGCCATGACACCTACCTGTGTCGGTGCGGAGTAAAGCAACTTGTAATTAAAAGATAAAATAAATATATTTAGGACACTAAATTATATTTTGTATTATTATTCTTCACGAAACATGACGTGTGGACTTGTTCAATCACTCAGTCACTATTGATCTGCATTTAGGGCAGTCGCCCAAGTGGCAGATTCACTATCTGTTGTTTTCTTAGCCTTTTCTTAAATGACTGCAAATAAATTGGAAATTTATTGAACATCTCCCTTGGTAAGTTATTCCAATCCCTAACTCCCCTTCCTACAAACGAATATTTGCTCCAATTTGTCCTCTTGAATTACATCTTTATCATCATACTAGCAAGATACCCGTGCTTCGCTACGGTATTATACTGAAATGTAGAATTGAATGCTTATTGTTTTATATATAATCCGCCGAAATTCGCGATCTGACTCGTTTTCTGAGAGAATCCGCCAAAATTCGTGATCTGACTCGTTTTCTAATAGATTATGGCAAGTTTCCTCCCATTTTTCAATCTTTCCTTCCAGCAATCGATTTCGTACTTCCCGTGCTAAGTCCAGGTATTCCACCCGGTCAGTTGGGTCCATAATCTTTGCCAACTTTTACTATAAGGATTTTTAATATGGGTCAAATCCTTCAGGAGGTCCAGCGTGGTGTCGTCTTGCGTGCCTTGGCGATACTGAACCCGCGGCCGGACTGCATTCTTAGTCATCACCCGTCCACGAACCGTTTTCAGCGCGGTCCGCACATTTGACGACGGTCCAGAACATTATTATTATTATTATTATTATTATTATTATTATTATTATTATTATTATTATTATTATTATTATTATTATAGATGTTCTGGACCCCACAGCAAGATGCAAGTAAATTACATCTGCTGCCATTGTCATTGTTGAAAATGTGACCAACACCATTGTCGCGCGTAGGCAAGTGTGCTGGATTTCTGTCCATACGAATGACATACTTCCGTGCATTATTGACCTTATTATGGAGGTGAAATATGTCCAGTAGTTTTGGCTCGGCTATGATGAATCAGTCAGTCAGTCAGTCAGTCAGTCAGTCAGTCAGTCAGTCAGTCAGTCAGTCAGTCAGTCAGTCAGTCAGTCAGTCAGGACAAGCTATTTTATATATATAGATTGTGATCTATCCTACTTTTAAAGACACCACTCAAAATTATTCGTCTACTGATATAATTCTACGCCGTCTCTCCACTGACAGTTCGGAACACACCACTTAGTCGAGCAGCTCGTCTCCTTTCTCCCAGGTCTTCCCAGCCCAAACTTTGCAGCATTTTTGTAACGCTACTCTTTTGTCGGAAATCACTCGGAACAAAACGAGCTGCTTTTCTTTGGATTTTTCCAGTTCTTGAATCAAGTAATCCTGGTGAGGGTCCCATACACTGGAACCATACTCTCGTTGGGGTCTTACGAGAGACTTATATGCCCTCTCCTTTACATCCTTACTACAACCCCCTAATTACCCTCACAACCATGTACAGAGATCTGTACCCTTTATTTATAATCATACTTATGTGATTACCCCAATGAAGATCTTTCCTTATATTAATACCTAGGTATTTACGATGATCCCGAAAGGGAACTTTCACCCCATCAACAAGGTAATTAAAACTGAGAGTACTTTTCCTATTTGTGAAACTCACAACCTGACTTTTAACCCCGTTTATCATCATACCATTGCGTAATGTCCATCTCACAACATTATCGAGGTCATTTTGCAGTTGCTCACAATCTTGTAACTTATTTCTTACTCTGTACAGAATAACATCATCCGCAAAAAGCCTTACCTCTGATTCCACTTCTTTACACGCAATGTTACTTTTTTCCGTATTATTCCATATTTTATAGTTTAATATTCTGTTCCATATTCTTAGTTATTAAAATAAATATAGTCCATATTTCGGCTAAAAAGTATTAAAACCGGGTGAGTTTGTCGTACGGTTAGCGGCGCGCAGCTGTGAGCTTGCGTTCGAACCCCACCGTCGGCAACCCTGAATATGGGTTTCCGTGGTTTTCCATTTTCACACCAGGCAAATGCTGGGGCTGTACCTTAATTAAGGCCACGGCCGCTTCCTTCTCACTCCCAGGGCCTTTCCTATCCCATCGTCATTCATCAACAGTGCGGAAGCAGCTGACTGCCACACAAGTGTGAGGAATGAGTTAATTTACATCCAGAGTAATATTTCCTGCATCACAAAGGCAGTAAAAAGGCTCCAAAACTCTCATCTGTCACTTTCTGAAATTTCGAAATTGAGAGTAATATTGCATAACTGTGTCGTGGCAGAAGTAAATTTGCAAATGTAACAAAATTGAAGATGAGCACTGTCCTTTCAAAGGACCTGGATATGAAGAAATGGGAAATGTTGCTGCAACGCTGTGTGGGTCCATGGCTAAATGGTTAGCGTGCTGGCCTTTGGTCACAGAGGTCCCGGAAATTTTAACCGTAATTGATTAATTCCGCTGGCACGGGGGCTGGGTGTATGTGTCGTCGTCATCATCATTTCATCCTCATCACGACGCGCAGGTCACCTATGGGTGTCAAATAAAAAGACTTGCATCTGGTGAGCTGAACTTGTCCTCGGCACTAAAAGACATACACCATTTCAGACCTCTTCTGATGCTGAAGGGAGTTTCAGTCAATATAAATGTGCCCTCAGATGATGATGATGATGATGATGAATCACTTTCCAGCACTTAAAACAGTATATTGTAATCCACTGTTTTGGTGACAGAGAATAAAAAATTGGTTCTTAAAATTAAAATGAAATGTGCAACATTATGTTTTATGTCGGTCTACTTTGTTTAGCTTGATTGAACTTTAATATAAAATAGAAATGATCGGTTTTGCTAGTTTCTTTTTTTTTCTTTTTGCTAGTTGTTTTACGTCGCACCGACACAGATAGGTCTTACGGCGACGATGGGACAGGAAAGGGCTAGGAGTGGGAAGGAAGTGGCCGTGGCCTTAATTAAGGTACAGCCCCAGCATTTGCCTGGTGTGAAAATGGGAAACCACGGAAAACAATTTTCAGGGCTGCCGACTGTGGGATTCGAACCTAATATCTCCCGAATACTGGATACTGGCCGCACTTAAGCGACTGCAGCTATCGAGCTCGGTTTTCGTAGTTTCAAGTCCATATATAATTCTATATATCAATAAAAGTAACTAAATATTTATGTGCGTATTTCATTAATTATTATTACATATACATCCGTTGCCTGGTTATTACGTACCTAGCAGTCTGCCGCTCTTTACCGGTCCCATACAAATCGATGTTTGACAAATATAGCCTATATGTGTAGCCGTGTTCGTAATTTCACAAGCACGTCCGGTTCTGCACGTGCCGAAAAGCATGCAATCGGCACTCGGCAAGTAACGAATAAATGTCATAAGGTGCAGAGGTGAGGTAAGATTTGTGGGACGGGGAAGTCCACGCCACGTGTAACTGCTATTTTCAAATCTTTGATATGAGCAGTCTTAATCATGTTATCCAACTGCCAACTCTTGATGACAGACTTATTACTTCCGCTATTTGCATGACCTCGTCATACAAGAGAACGACAGCTGCTTTAGGACTGACGAAATAAAGTTGTTACAAAAATAATCCAATCTGTAATGATAATTAACATTCGCTGAGAGAAGAGAGGAGTTTCCTCCTCTGAATGAGGGTAATGAACAGACCGATAATTTTGGAAAAATATACGTAAAACGAGGGGCTGCCTGGCCGGGGCGGTAAAGGCGTGCTCGGTTCGCCCGGAAGGACGTGGGTTCGAATCCCTGTCAGGAAGTCGTAAAATTTCAGAAGCGAGATTTCCACTTCCGGAGGTGCATATGGCTCTGAGGTTCACTCAGCCTACACCAAAAATGAGTACCAGGTTAATTCCTGGGGGCAAAGGTGGCCGGGCGTAGACCTAACCACTCTACCCCATCAAGTGCCGTGGTTAACAATGGTGGAAGCCTTTACCTTCCACTCCTCCAAGGGCCTTCATGGCCTGTACGGAGGCGTGTCTGTCTTTTTTGTCTATACGTAAAACGGGCATAGATTTATTTAATTCGCACACGGTATACAGAGTTGTCTAATCCCTGGTCCTGAGGCATTTTGGCAGCTATCCTTAGTGTTGAACTACTTGTGCTCATCTTTACAACACTTACATTGGACAAAGTATCAGATAGTCCACTATTCCGAAGTCCCGAGGTGCTTACCCAATCCTCGCCCCATACAGGACACATACGTTATTTTTGATATCCTGTGTTGAGTACTCAGCGTGACAGCTGGTTTGATCCTCCAGAACTTCGCCAACAGCTGTCATAAATAGCCTAGGCATCACGGAAGAGGAATACTAGGGAAATGAGGTATGATGTAGTTTCCTGTTACTTTCCTCACCGAGCCAGAAATTGCTAACACATATCAGTCTGCCAAGCCCACTGAAATGCATGCACCAACCGGCCGTATGAGCAATATTTTCAAAACATTCATAACAGGGACTGGCTGCATAAGGAATGGCATTACTAGCCATCACTCATACCTCGGTCACTTTCATATTGTCAAATCCAAGGATGAGACTGAGACAGGTCAATGAAAGTAACACATTTACTCTAGCCAGTACCAGAAGACATAGCGCACTGTCAACACTACATCTCACCACCAAAGGCCTATTCGAAAATATTCGCCAGGCTCGTGGTGTGGGAGTAGCATGCATTCCTCTTACCTGGAGGTCTCGTTTTTTTGTTTCTTTTTTGCTAGTTGCTTTACGTCGCGCCAACACAGATAGGTCTTATGGCGACGATGGGAGAGGAAAGGCCTAGGAATGGGGAGGAAGCGGCCGTGGCCTTAATTAAGGTACAGTTCGTTGCAGAGCCGGGAATGGAACCCGGGCCTCCGGGGGGTGGCAGCTAATCACACTAACCACTACACCACAGAGGCGGACCGACTTCACCGAAAACATGCAAATTTCAACTAACTTTTCAGATAGGGATACACTTCATTTTCTGATCATTTTTTGTTACTTAAAATACACCGATGAACTCTAAAATTATTGTAGGCTTACTAAACTAAATTTTGTTTGTCATACTCCTTATTTCATGTTTGAATCTGACAAATCCGTGCCATCGGCTTCCGGAAAGTTAAGGAACTATTGTGGGACAAAATTCCGACATCATCTTGTATCTTAAAATCTGTAACAATAATTTGAAAGAATGCTAAATAAATTACATTATTATTATTATTATTATTATTATTATTATTATTATTATTATTATTATTATTATCTGTCTCCTTGGCTGCATAGTCAGCGTACTGGCCTTACGATCAGATGAAGTTCGATCCCCAGCTGACCCGATGAATTTTTCAGCGTACAGATAATTCTTCTGGTTCGGGGACTGGGTGATTGTATTTGTCTCAATAAACTAATCTTCATCAACGCACAACACACCACACTACTAACCGCCACAGAAATGAATACATCTCTCCTCATAGAGCTGGCGTCAGGAAGGGCATCCGACCGTAAAACTGGACCAAATCCACTCTACATTCCAACCCCAATAAGTAGGAGAAAACATCAGGGAGATATAATAATAATAATAATAATAATAATAATAATAATAATAATAATAATAATAATAATAATAATGATAATAATAATAATAATAATAATAATAATAATAATAATACTTTCGACTTGTTCTCATCATGTTGTTTTTCAGACACTTCTAATATTTAACAGTTCATCCAGTTTGATACAGCACATTCCATTCTGAGAGAAACCTGAATTTATGCTGCATAGTACAGTATAAGGTCTGAGCTGGGTTTGGATACCGGTTGGCCGAAGGAAATTGCTCAACCTGCCGTAAATAATCTTTGGCCTAGTTAATAACCTGCCCACCTGGTCGAACTGACTCATCTTACAATATTTAAAATTACTCTTGGAGACATTTTTTGTCGACTGTAGCAGTTCATTAGCCTCCCTCAGAAGCTTCGGTAATTCAGTTAATACTTATATCTCTCACAGGCTCTTGAGGACACACACACACACACACACACACACACACACACACACACACACACACACACACACACACACACACACACTTTTTTTCTAATCCTGTTTTAATCTTCACTGTGAACGAATTCGAAATACCCGAAGTTCTTTCCAGGTTCAAATTCTCTAAGAGAATAGGGTTAATAAAACTCAATAACGTGTTACTATGACGTGGTTGAATTTGTTAAACATACTGATATTGATATCGATTAGGATTAAGTTTATCAATACTGAAAGACTTCTTCACGTCGTGTATCTCCTGTTCAGTAACAAGCATAAGAAGTGCCAGTATACCAGATTAAAGAGATCACTGTGCTTGTCTTCAGAACATTTCTAAGTACCGAGCGAGTTGGCCGTGCGGTTAGGATCGAGCAGCTGTGAGCTTGCATTCGGGAGATAGTGGGTTCGAGTCCCACCGTCGGCAGCCCTGAAGATGGTTTCCGTGGTTTCCCATTTTCACACCAGGCAAATGCTGGGGCTGTACCTTAAGTAATGCCACGGCCGCTACCTTCCCAGTCCTAGCCCTTTCCCATCCTTCTGTCGCCGAAAACCTTCGATGTATTAGTGTGACGTAATATAAGTAGCAAAAAAGTAATGTTATAATTATAATACACCTATTCGCACAGCATAATGAAGGAGTTTTGTCAAGCCTAGATTCAACCCACATCACAACCAGAACGTATTTCACCGAGCTCGATAGCTGCAGTCGCTTAAGTGCGGCCAGTATCCAGTAATCGGGAGATAATGGGTTCGAATCCCACTGTCGGCAGCCCTGAAGATGGTTTTCTGTGGTTTCCCATTTTCACACCAGGCAAATGCTGGGGCTGTACCTTAAGTAAGGCCACGGCCGCTTCCTTCCCATTCCTAGGCCTTTCCTGTCCCATCGTCGCCATAAGGCCTATCTGTGTCGGTGCGACGTAAAGCAAAATAGCAAAAAAAAAAAAAGAACGTATTTCGTTATACAACACCCAAAGGCAGGCATTTATACAAATAGAGAAACAAGCATCTTCAGCGATGGTAGGTCGATGAAATGAAATAGCGTATGGCTTTTAGTCCCGGGAGTGTCCGAGAACAAGTTCGGCTCGCCAGATGCAGGTCTTTTCATTTGACTCCCGTAGACGACCTGCGCGTTGTGATAAGGATTAAATGATGATAAAGATGACCCATACACCCAGCCCAGTGCCAGAGAAATTAACCAATTATGGTTAAAATTCCCGACCCTGCCGAGAATCGAACCCGGGACCCCTGTGACCAAAGGCCAGCACGCTAATCATATAGCCATGGAGCCGGATGGTAGATCGATGTTAACCAAGGTCATGTTAACAAAGCAAGAATTCGAGTTTTTCCCAACGCGTCAGTTCGAAGAGTAAACAGGTGCGGTGAGGCGTCGTGAGTTGATCCTTCAAACAAGTGGTGGGCAGGTTTCTTAGAGGTTTAAGTTTATCATTACTTGTATATTCAAACACGCGGCATTTACAACTCATTTTAAACAATGCAAAATCAATTACATCATCATCATCATCATCTGTTTACCCTCCAGGTTCGGTTTTACCCTCGGACTCAGCGAGGGATCCCACCTCTACCGCCTCAAGGGCAGTGTCCTGGAGCTTCAGACTCTTGGTCGGGGGATACAACTGGGGAGAATGACCAGTACCCCGCCCAGGCGGCCTCACCTGCTATGCTGAACAGGGGCCTTGTGGAGGGATGGGAAGATTGGAAGGGATAGGCAAGGAAGAGGGAAGGAAGCGGCCGTGGCCTAAAGTTAGGTACCATCCCGGCATTCGCCTGGAGGAGAAGTGGGAAACCACGGAAAACCACTTCGAGGATGGCTGAGGTGGGAATCGAACCCACCTCTACTCAGTTGACCTCCCGAGGCTGAGTGGACCCCGTTCCAGCCCTCGTACCACTTTTCAAAGTTCGTGGCAGAGCCGGGAATCGAACCCGGACCTCCGGGGGTGGCAGCTAATCACGCTAACCACTACACCACAGAGGCGGACAAAAAATCAATTACAAATCTTTCAATATTTTTTGTAGGTTTTGATGACTTTTTATAGTCCGTACGACTCATGAAAGTCAAATATTTTAGGAACTTAACCCTAACCTCAACCCTAACTTCGCCACGGACAATAAAGTTTTTTATGTATCTATCTATCTATCTATCTATCTATCTATCTATCTATCTATCTTCAGACGAAAATAAATTAATACAGAAGAAATTGAATTTTAAATGTCGGTTTTAGTGGTATAAAACTTTCAGATTATGTGATCAAATAATAAACCACATTATTTAAACCATTGTAAAGGAAAATAAAACAGTGCATTCTATTCATATCCAAACGATCTGTACTTTGAATGGCATTGTATATGTGATTTGTTGTGGAGAAGTATGTGCCTCTCATATTTATATAAAGAGTTCGTTCGACCCGTATTGACTTGCGGAAGGACCGGAGCCATGCAGGACACGAAATAACTTGTCTACCAATGGACGACGAGGTCAATGCGTTGTTCCAAGAAACCCCACCCTCTGCGTTTGTTTACATCGGAATACCATTGCTGACGACATCTGTACTTTCTCCCTCCCCTAGTGCACCGTCACTGCACAAGCTTACAAAGGACGTTTGCAGTAATGTCTCAACGGCGCATTAGCCACCAACGTCTGGGTAAGATGTGGCATCCAACTGACGATCCCACTGCGAGACTGAGGCGAAAAGCTGGTAATTTCACGATTGAAAAGCCTAAAAAGATTGAATACCTTGGTACAAGATTGAAATGTATTTAACATCCCTATTACATATATAAACAGAGGTCAGGTTGTCGGACTTTTTTCTCTACAGGAGTACCTTAACGTGCTGGAAGCACACGATACGCATCCTAACACCCTGAAATGACATTGACTTTAGTCACTTTCGAACCCAGTATCATAGGAGCTGAAACATAACGAATCAGTTGTTGTTGGACAGATCGAGCTAGGGCCTCTGCACTGGTGTATAGAACACGAGCCTTTCTTGTGGGCTGTATGACGTACAATAACACAGACATGTTGCGACGTAACAGAGACTTCACGTGTCTCACCGGGATGACCAAAATGTGATTCGTTCCAGGGTCAATTGAACTACTTAGCATCTGTGCTGTCGTTCTAACATAACGTTCTTCCCACCTACTGTAGTTTATCATGATAATTAACTGTCAGGACACTTGGCATATTTTACGCTGTTTAGTATTCATTCAATAGTGCCTCCTTAGTTTGACCTAGTTATCTATACTCACTGAATGCAGCTACAAGAAATGTACTTCAAACTACTGTAGCACTTCTCTAGTTCAATATAACTGTCAGCGTTCTTCTACCAGTTCCACCAAATAGTAGGCCTGTAGTTTGTTTAATAGATGGTGGTTCGCGGCTGCTTGCAGTCTGATCATTGACAGACATCGTAACACAGAGCGCATCACATAAGTTTTTCACCGTAAATATCTTAGGGATAAGCGGTCTTCGCCTTCATGAAGAACAACGAGGAACCAATAAAAGAAATGGGAATATCTGTCCCGTGCTTGAAATAAGTATCGAGGCAGTGATACCAAGTTGCTTTGCTTAAATGGAACTATACGTTTTTCGGTCGTCTACATCAGTGGTTCCCAAACTGTGGTATGCGTACCCCTAGGGGTACACACGACACTTAGTGTGGGGTACGCGACAGCCTTCAAGGAAAAAAATGAAGAAAATTTAAGTATTATTATTATTATTATTATTATCATCAATTGTATTATGATATCTATCAATGATCAGACTGCAAGCAGCAGTGAATCACCGTCTATTAATGAGCAGTAAGAAAATTAAATGCGTATGTATGGAGCCACATTTCACTTGAAAGTTTCACCTGGACTAGGACACGTCAGAAAACTGTGTCACACCATGCAGCACACCCATCCCATTGAAATTCTTTTGGTTCGCAATGTCTGAATTCAAGAATTAGGATAGAAAATTTTTCATCCTTATTTATTCATTTAATATTGAGGCTAAAATCTAGCGTTTTGTGAAACTTTCATACAAACAGGGTATCCTGTGTTATTTTTATTATCGTTGTATTATGCTTCATACAGACACAGACTCCTAAATTCCTTGCGATGTGTTATAAAAATGTATTTAATTTCACAACCTTATCTTATTTACGAAAGAATAGTTTATAATCGATTAAAATGCCTTAATAATTAGCCAGGTACTCACTCCTACTTTTTAAACCTATAATTTAGGGACTTTTTCATGGGGGTACATTGAACTTTTAGCCATGATTGAGGGAGTACATAATAGTTTGAGAACCTCTGGTCTACATAGTTGTTCGCAGGTAGCCGCATTCAGGAAACTAATTATTTCCACAGTAGGTCATTAGCTACTGGCGAAAATGAGTATGGAAGTGAGCACGTTTTCAAACGTGGCGCCGACAGGAGTTGTAACCGTAGATGAAGAAGACAAGGGCTACGTAAGACTCATACCTCGTGTTGACGCCACCGTTGAAAGTGAACTTATAAACAACCTCTGATGCATCGTCCTCACCACGTTCAGAATTTTGCCCTTCAATTTTCAACTCGCACATTTCCATATTCCTTTCTAATAATAATAATAATAATAATAATAATAATAATAATAATAATAATAATAATAATGCTTTAAAACCCACTAACTACTTTTGCGATTTTCGGAGACGCCGAGATGCCGGAGTTCTTTTACGTGTGCCAGTAAATCTACCGACACGAGGCTGACGTATTTGATCACCTTTAAATACCACTGGACTGAGCCAGGATCGAACCTGCCAAGTTGGGATCAGAAGGCCAGCGCCTCAACCGTCTGAGCCATTCAGCCCGGCACGGTGAGGTTCGAACCCTCTATCTCCCGAATGCGAACTCATGGTTACGTGATCCAAACTATGTAGTCAATACGCTACTTATATTATCTGTATGTATGTATGTATGTATGTATGTATGTATGTATGTATGTATGTATGATTTGTAGTGATATTCAGATTTTTCTTAATTTCTATTTTGATGAAAGAATCATAAAATTATCTTTATTTTAGCTCTTTCTCTCCCCATGTCCCTGAAATATTCAAAACTCAACATTCCTAAAGAGATGGTGAGGTCCTTGGATCAGTATTATGTGCAGCATTTTTTAATAGAAAATTTAGTAACAAAGAAGATGTTAGATAATTATGATACTAAGCTTTTGGACTTTTGCAGTATCAGGAAAACAAGGTGAATGTCTTTACGTTTCGCAGAGATGTTCCCCAAGAGAAGAGGAATATAGACTAACTCCAAGTATTGAAGTAAAGATATTACTTCAAAGGAAGGTATAAAGGATAATCATGATGACTGTGTTTCTAAGGTGCCTGGCATGCATGCCATCGGCCCAAAAGGAAGCAAAAAAAAAAAAACAAGACATCTTAGAAGAATTTCGAAGGAGATAGCAACAGGAGAATAAAGCTCTGCGAATGGAATTACGGTGTGAAAGGTTAACCTTCAACTTTTAGGTATCCAGGACAAAGCCCACTCAGTCTGTGAATTATTTAAAGGATTTATTTATTAACCCTCAACTTGTGAGGTACGGTCTACTAGATCGTAAAATATTCTCAAACTGAAATGTATGCAGTTCTCTAGTTGGTTCCCGAACATTTATTTTCCGACCCTCCTAACTTGCAAGTCTCTTCATAGCTCAATACGGATATACCTGTTCACACATATAACTGATAATGTTGAAAAATTTTGGGTTGGTAATCCAGAACGTAACATTATTTTACGATTTACAGTTACCAAAACCAAACCAAACCCCATGGCGCAACAGCCCCGAATAGCCATGGCGTACCGAGCGACCACTGCTCATCCCAAAGGCCTGAAGATTACGAGGTGTCATGTCAGCAGAACTAATCCTCTCGGCCGTTATTCTTGGCTTTCTAGTGAGGAGTCGCCATCTCACCGTCAGATAGTTCCTCAGTGGTTATCACTGACTGGTACTCGAACTAGCCCTCAGATCCAGGTAAAAATCCCTGACCTGGCCGAAGAATCGAGCCCGGGTCCTCCGATTAAGAGGCAGGCAGGCTACCCCTACATTGCGAGGCCGGCGCGATTTACAGCTACCACGAGCGCAAATTTGTATAGCCTACACCATGTGCCATATAACTTAAGTAAGCTACGTACAAGTTATTAATTAAAATTAAGTAATCGTTTGCCTTCTGTGCCTGTCAGTAAAAATAACCATTGGCGGTCTCGTGACTTCACCTCACAATATACGTCCCAGAAATACGACCGCAGAAGTTGAGGGTTAAGATTACAATGTGGAACAGGGTAGCAGAGTTAGTTCCACGGGATGGTAGATGGGCATCGGCCATAGGCACCCATGTGTAAATCACTGTGGAAAAATAATTGGCCACGGACAACCATGTATAAAACTTTGTGGAAAAGTGTTGAAGTACAATTCAGCGAGCTAGAGAAAGGTATATAGAGTGGAAAGGACGCCGCCATTTTGGAGGAAGCTCGAACTAGCAGCCGCCATGATATACACCGTCAACAGTCTGGGGGAAGGTGGCGTGACTAACAAGAGAGCGTGGGATGGCGAAGGAACTGGCGATTTAATTTGACATATTTTTATAAACATTGATCGAAAACCAACACAATCATCTTACACATGGCTAAATGGTTAGCGTGTTGGCCTTTGGTCACAGGGCAAAGCGGGTTCGATTCCCGGCAGGGTCGGGTATTTTAACTATAATTGGTTAATTCCTCTGGCACGGGGGCTGGATGTATGTGTAGTCTTCATCAACATTTCATCCTCATCACGATGTGCAGGTCGCCTACGGAAAGACCTGCATCTGGCGAGCCGAAATTGTTCTCGGGCACTCCCGCCCCTAAAACCCATACGTCAATTCATTTCATAGACTACGTTGCTTGTACAGTATAGTACACTTCATGATTTCACTGTCCTTTAAAGAGAATAAGATTTGTAAACAGCTGTCGCACATGTTGTGCTCTCTCGCGTTGAGGTTTATTTCTTCAGAAATGGTGAAGCCTACATGCAAAATAACGTTTCACAGTTAGCTCGATGAGTGAAGCATAGTGAGACTTTTCGCCAGCTTCCGTGGCCGTAAAGAGATGGTCAGAATCATGAAACAAAAAAGCTGGCAGCATAAAGCAGACACCAGTCTGCAACTTCAGCATGAGATTCTTCGTGTTCTTTCGCAACATACTGTCATTCTCCCTGATGGCACTCTCAACTATCTTAAACAATTTCACCACATCATTTGACGGGTTCAGAAGGCTATCTTTCACTTCTTTTCCTTTTATCAGTCCTTCTTTCTCAACATCCTTACCTACGAGTTATTTTCTTAGACCCTTGGCGAACGACGCTTCCGGCTATGTATTGAACAACATGTTCTACATACAAACCTAATGAATTATAATCTGCACTCTCATGCACAGAGAAACTGTGAATATCTGAAGTAGACACAAGCAGGTCACACTCCATGTGCTTACAGTTGTAATTCATGGATGGTTCTACCCTCGCAATTAAACACTTCCTGTAAACTGATTTAAATTGTACTGCACTTGAATTATTTCTATTCCCTTCTCTGGAACGAATATAAGAAAGAAATAACTCAAAGTGATCCTGATTCAACCTTCGTGTTGACAGGCATTTCAGTAAGGAATGTCCGGCTGCATGGCTAAGTGGTTAGAGTGCTGGCCTTTGGTCACAGGGGTCCCGGGTTCGATTCCCGGCAGGGTCGGGAATGTTCATCTTAATTGGTTAATTTCGCTGGCACGGATCCTGGGTGTCTGTGTCGTCTTCATCATTATTTCATCCTCATCACGACGCGCAGGTCGCCTACGGAAATCAAATCAAAAGACCTGCAGCTGGCGAGCCGAAGTCTTCGGACATATCCTGGCACTAAAAGCTATACGCCATTTCATTTCAGTAAGGAATGTTGTCCCCATACGTATAGTATGTCTCTGATAGCTGTTTCATGCTTAAATAGATCAATAATCAAACCGTATATTGGCATTTTTCTGCTAGAATCACAAATAAGCTTTCCATTTAAGGTTTCAGTTTCTTTAAGTAGTCAGTACAATAGAATACTTGATTACAAAATGTGGCTCGATTCTTCTTCGGTACTGGCACCGTTGTGCCCTTTTCAAAAGGATGACAAAAATTAAGTAGTATGTCGAATATTACATCTATAATTTTTAGAAATCTCACAGTACACAGCCTTCAAACTCAGTAAATCATATTTCTTTACAAAAACATCATGGCTCAAGCAACAGATCTGCTAAGTGTTTCTGCTGCTAAAGCATCCTTCATTTCTTTGGGAATGATACTGTGTGTGCTGATTCTTTAACTTATTAGCAGCACATAAACCTTCCTTTTCTTGTATATTTTACAAGTGTTCCAGATAATCCCACCTAATACTAGCGTGTTCAGTCACTGTACCATCGGCAAGAATCTTCTTATTTGCTAATAAATTTCGTACCAACTTTAGATGTGGGCAGCATAATAAACAATACACTTTTTGTTTAATATCTGAGGGGTGGGGGAACTAGCACTGAACTTTATATATACTAAATGGCACTCCTAGCTCCTCCATGGCAGATCTATTTGTTGTGGATCCATCACATACCACAACAGCAATGATTAACCCGGTCTCGTGCAGTTCCCTTAAATATTGTTCTACTAAATTTGCTTTAAAGGATGAAAACATACCACTTATTAAGGGCACCCGGAAGGGGCTATGTCTGCCATGTTAAAATGGGCGCTTTTAAGGAACATTTTCTCCTAAAGTTATGAACCAAGGAAATTCCTTTTTTGTATGCATATTTATTAGACCATCGCACGTAGATAGACGACATCATTTTTTAATATCTTCTGTTTTTTTTGAAAATATACATTTTTAAGTGAACATCAAAATTTTAGGTTCTGAAAGGAGACATTTTGTTCCATAATTCAGAAATTGTACCTTTGATTTTTAAAATCTCGTGTTAAAAGTTTGGTTAATGTGCGTTCAGTGGTATCCGAATAAATGTTCCTTAAATACACAAAAAACTACTTTTCAGGAAACGAGCTTCAAAGTTCCTTATGCATTCCACATTCATACAGAGAATCATCTGGGTTATCTTCCATCTCATCTTGTAATCTTCTATTTACACTTCCTTTCTTCTGTCTTCCAAGCTTCACCAGATCCCTTTCTGCTGCATCTGCTTTACTTTTTCTTTATCTATAATTGACATTCGTTTCAGTGTTGTGCTCTAGAGGTACCGGCATACGAAGTCTTTGTAGAACTTCGCTCTTCGAGATATTGCCCCCATTGTATATTGCCACGGCATCATAAACACCAAAGTGGAGTGTTTTTATACTCACAATTTCTCTCCTGGGTACCCGAGTCCAGATCAAATGATTTAAGCATTCGTAAGGGTTTTGGGTTTTACCGAGAAGGCATTTCCGGAGGAGTTTTTCATAGGATAAGTCTCTGAAGACTGGCCTTATGGGTTCCGCGACTGCATATGGGAGACTGTGCTTGTGGTCGTGGTCGCAGTTTCCTTCATTTTTATGGTATTTGCATCACGTGTCCTCCCCTTTTGGTACCAAACCATGCTGTGGTTGTTCATTCTGCATCTTTTTTGTAGTCAATTGGGGAACACACATTTGCACACTCACTTGTAACGTTCGGAATAACAACAGTGATCTTCCTCTTTCCCACATTCTTGCGCACCTTGAAAATCCTATTACTATGTCTACACATCTTGTTCAATGTATAAAACCAAACGAAAAAATAGCAGCTGAATACTGTTGTAAAAGAAGCCGCCAAAACAAACAATAAACACATGCTGTTATGTTCTCAATCATTCTGCCGTCCAGCTTGGCCAACAATTGAAAGTTGCACTTTCCTGCAGCAGGGATATCCTCTCGCAGAAAGTGACCATGTTCTGAAACATAAACACCTTCAACAGAGTCTTTGTCACCGCTGAAAAAAAAAATGAAATGGCGTATGGCTTTTAGTGCCGGGAGTGTCGGAGGACATGTTCGGCTCGCCAGGTGCAGGTCTTTCGATTTGACACCCGTAGGTGACCTGCGCGTCGTGATGAGGATGAAATGATGATGAAGACGACACATACACCCAACCCCAGTGCCAGTGAAATTAACCAATGATGGTTAAAATTCCCGACCCTGCCGGGAATCGAACCCGGGACCCCTGTGACCAAAGGCAAGCACGCTAACCATTTAGCTATGGAGCCGGACTTTGTCACCGCTTACAAATGGAAAGTAATGCTATGTCACATCAGTTCGAGGACATGTCACGCCCGACATCTGGAGCACTCCAGGTAATATAAAAATTAACACCCTTTCAAACGTCGCAGAGGTCTGAAACAAAACGTATTCGAAAGAAGAAAGTCACAGGTATATAAAACTGCAAAAAAATAAAAAATGAAATTTTTTCGATTTTACCCCTTTCGGGTGCCCTTAAGCAATAACCCATCGGTATTTTCCAGGTAACGTTCAAACCTGTGACCATAGAAACCAGAACTTCTCTAGCTAGTGGACAGTCATCACTTTCTAGGCATTCCTGACCTAAATCTGCGCAACTACGAATCTGATTTTCGTCCCATACCAAGTCTTTCTTTATTGCCATTTCATCGAACATCAGGGAAGCCAGTACTGGTTATGTACTTGCCTGCGCCTCCTGCTGCAATTTTAAGAAATTGTCCTCGGTAAATCCAGGATTTCCATCGAAAACAGAGGCCCAGTACCGTAAGGTCCTCGGATGTGGTAATTTCGTGTATTATCTTTGGTGCCGATATGCCAGGGCTGAATTAAAAATGGAGTGTTAAAGCAAATTTTCGCACTTCACTACTATAATTTTGCACACCACCATCCTGAGTAACTGTTGTGTGTGTCCTCCGCGCCTACAATCTCCGCAGCCCGCCCGACACATGGATGTTTCCAGAGACCACGAGGCAACTGGAGTGCGCTGACGTGATCGTCTGTGACGTCAGCCAGCGCTATAAAAGGAGCAACGTTTCTCGCCTCTCCAGGACTCCTACAGTGTCCAACGACCAGACTACACCGCAAGTCAGACACGGAGGTACCATCTTAAAAATGTGTTCTGAATAGGTGGACTGATTCCTGGCCGTGAGGTTTAACATCTGGACATTGCCTCATCCATCCTGCATCCCGTAGCCACGTCGAGCACCCATCCAAGCATTCTGCTACTAATAAAAGTCCCTACAGTACTCCGACCCCAATCATAGCATTCTGCTATATATTAATATTAGACGCAAGTTCCTTGCAAGTTATACACCTCCTGTTAGCATTCTGCTAATACGAACTCTCTCTACAAGTTCCACTTGTTATTATACATGACCGATAGTTTTCGACTATCGAGAACATTCTCTCATTTGAACAGACTGTCTCATCAAGACAAGATTGAATGTATATAGGAATCTCCATTTGTACCTATGTAAATGATACTCAGGCCCTCAGCCTACTACCTTATATTAACATTAAACGTGTGCAACTCAACAAGCTTCAAGAAAAGTTTCGTTCTATTTCATGAACATATTGTATAAATGTGTTGAAGCAATAAACTTTTATGTTGTGCCTTGTATACCAAGTTCCTTGTATACAACAGTAACCTTCACAAGTTCCTTCAGAACGCCTTCAAAGCACTTTATTTATCACTTCGGATCCTCCTTCACATAACTTGTTATTTAGCTCTTTAATCAGTTTCTGATAATTCATTATTTTTCGTTCTTTTAGGGGAACAGTCTGATTAGCAGATTTGAATTTACTTTTTAACTATGCATTTTTGTCCACTAAACCAGGGTTGGTGGGTGTCAACATATGGCCCGCGGGCAGGATTCGGCCCGCGATATTATTTTATGTGGCCCCCTGGTCGAGTTTTTATAATGTGCTTAAGTTTAGCGTATGTTTTTCGTAGATAGCGAAAAACCTAGTTAATAAGAACTATGTTGTAATTGTAACTACATGTAGAATTAATGGAACTTCGGTGTTGTTCTCAATTAACGGACAGTTCGCGGAGTGAAGTCTGTAAATTTTACGGGGCGCTTAGTAATGACAATTTTTCGGCTTTCTTAAAATTTGCGAGACAATACTTGTGGGCGTTTGCGAGTACTTACATGTGTGAACAAATATTTTCAAAAAATGAAGTTTATAAAATCAAAATTACGGTACTAGATCGGTGATGAACACCTACATTTCATTCTGAGGGTGGCTCTGTCGAATCCATCTTCAGAGATTTCAAAACTGTCACTACAAGCGAAGACTCAGACCTCTCATTAACGTGTAAGTTTATCCAAAGAGTATTGTTTACTTTCCTCAATTTCTTTTGTACTGTGTGTCAGGTTATTGTTTGTACTGCCGAATAGCCGTGTGAGAGATTGGTGAAGAAGGCACCTAGGTATGTGGATGTATTGCTGTGTTAGGGAAGGACGAGTGGGTAGGGGGAGAATAATGTGGCCCGCGTTCCGTTTACGAATCTGCCGTTCGGCTCGCTCGCAAATAAATTTGAGCATCCCTGCACTACATGATCACCGAGCTCGATAGCTGCAGTCGCTTAAGTGAGGCCAGTATCCAGTATTCGGGAGATAGTAGGTTCGAACCCCACTGTCGGCAGCCCTGAAGATGGTTTTCCGTGGTTTCCCATTTTCACACCAGGCAAATGCTGGGGGCTGTACCTTAATTAAGGCCACGGCCGCTTCCTTCCCACTCCCAGGCCTTTCCTGTCCCATCGTCGCCATAATACCTATCTGTGTCGGTGCGACGTAAAGCAACTTGCACTACACGATCGAACATTTTCTACATCTTCCGTGGGTTACAGACACAATAGATGTGATCATGGCTAGATCCTGCACATTGCTATAGAGTTTCTGGAATGAAAATGCATTAAGCCTGTTACGTTTGCTACAATGAGTTCAAAAATATATTGTTTAAACATACAATTTTATAGCCATTACTGTTAAAGTGACTCACAAATCTCTTTCCGTAAGTGTTAAGGCGGCCTAACATATTTACTTACTGAAATCAAGGTCTTCCGCAACATTGCCATTCGTTTTCGAATATTCTGCAGTTTCTTGGAACTTCGCCTCTTCGGCGAAGGTCTACAGGTCTGTTTCTTCTGAAGATGTGCAGGAAAATTGAAAACTGTAGACACTTCATTAGCTAATAGACGTCGCCTTTCATTTACTACACACAAATATTTATCCTCGAAGTGTAAAGAACACAGGAAACTGTATCTCTTAGGATACCATTTATCCCTTTTCATGTTGACAAGCCATCTTTTTGTTAGCTTCTGGTTCTCCGAAGGGAATCTGAAATGTAATAACCACACGCACTTAAACTGCTGCATCACGTTTTCGTTTGAAGTTTACCACATATATTTCTGATTAGGATGACATTTCTTATCTGAAATACGACACGCCTGCTGTTTTATTACTTCTATTCGTACTGTTGAATGTCAAACACACAACGAGATTCTTACAACGTTTGCTACCGTACAGCTCGAACAATCACAACAAACTCATACAATATGAAGTCCTTCATCATGGCTGCCTTAACTCAGGTTTCCTCCGCCCGGAGCGCTGATACGCGTGTGCTTACCACTCTATATAGGCTACGTTTCTCTAGCTCGTAGGTCCAATTTGAAAAGATTCTGCTGTAATAGCGATAAATCTCTAAGCAAAGAAATCTTTTATATAGTATATAGTATCTTTTATATAGTACAAATTTATCAAAACGGAATCGCAATGAATCCAGAATATTTTCCGGAAAAAAGGCCCCACCGGTTTTTACTTTATAAAAAGATTGAGTAATTTAATATTTATATAAACATGTAAAATTTAGTTCATAACTTTTATTGTCATATGTTGTAACGTTCCAGACGTTACAGTGTAATTATGTTAATTTTATTATGTGTAATTAATTCAGGAATTTAACGTCATGATATTTATTTTGGTATATAATTGTATTATAATTCATGTTTAATCATTTGCTCACTATCATTTCATTACTTTGTAACTACGACTTATAAACGAGGGCTGAATATCCTAATATTCACTTAGATTCTTGCGACAGTTGGTTAAAATTAACTTGCAGTAGATTTCAGTTATCTTGCCACATCACCGAGGAGGAAGGAAGGACAAATTTAGACATCAAGTTCTGAGAAAAGCGAGCACGTGTTCACGCGTCCTAACGTAAGCTACCGTATTTCGACCAGAATTATTCGAACTGATCAACGCCTATATTTTCAAAGGAGCGTCATGTTGCCATGGATACTGAGTGAAAGGACGAATAGAAGAACAGTTGATATCATGGATATGACCCATCTACTCTAAAATCTAGAGTGGGGAGAGAAGTGTCATCTGATTGGACCACGTGGTAGCGGCCTGTAATTAGCGCGAGAGAAGGTTATAAAAGGACGTGTTGGAGCTCCTGGAGGGTCTCTCTACAACGTCTTATTCGCTTCTGCGAGTCTCTCTACATTATTCTACGATCTTCTACGAGGCTTCTACTTGATTTTCTACTTGATTCTGCGTCTCGATACTTAGAAATTCTGAATGAGGGGTGTATAGCCACTCTCATGAGGAAGTACGTACAGCACGGCTACAAGACCGGTTTGAACCAGTCTAAGTCGATAGATAGTTTTAATCTAGATAGAAATGAAACTTCAGAGAACATTATCAGTAAAGTTGGAAGGATTCTTAATTGAGTATCCTCTCCATATAACCCAAGGTGGTTCTTCTAACTGTGACATAGGGCTTATCTCCAATCTATGGGATAAAGCATAATAGGGAGTGTTAGTTTTGAAGTCATCTTCCAATTAGTGGTGGGTGCAATTTGTAAGGCAGGAATGGTACTGAGCTGCAGATGAAGAGATACCCAAGACGACCGTTGATGTTCCCGCTACAAGGAGGGAAGCTTTCCAAGGACCAGCAGAACAAGACGACATGGTGAGCAAGCGAGTTAAAGATATTGCAAGTTTTCGCGAAGTAGAGTCATTCAATTTTTTATTAAATTCATTTTCTATTTTAAATTCAGTTCTCGTTAAACCGTCGTCATTTATATTAAATATAATAAATAGTATTTTTTTAGTTCATTTTAATCAATTTGCCTTAATTAGCCTTTTGATTTCTAATTCTCCTGCTTAATGATTAGTGCACTATCACCTCACCCCTGTGATAAGAGTCTGTCCAAGCTTGAATATAAATTTTATCTTTAAGTCCTCAACTTAAAGATTGGCGCCCTTTGCTTGCTTGGTTGCATTTCTCATTTGATGATGGTTCTCCGAGAGGGGAAGTCACAATGTGGAGAACTTAAAAGCGAATCGTTGTTTTTGTGTTGCATACGAATTATACTGTATATTTATATTCATAGGTTCCCTTATATTCACGACATTTTTTCTATTTGTTTTCCCTGTTAAATCATCAACTCATCCTTGATGTTCATTTTATTTCCGTTACACCATAGAAGATTTGAATTACTTAACCACTCCAAGAACAGGTTATTTTATCACTAGATATTTTCTAACATATTTTCTCCATATTCTGAGGTTAAGGTATTACTTCAAAGGGAGGTATGAGGACGATTGTAATGATTGTTGTTTTAAAGAATCTGACACCCAAGTCATCGGCCAAAAAGGAAATATGAAATCATTACATCTTGGAAGACTTACGTAAGGCACATGATCTTTATTTTCACCATAGAGAGAAGTATGTTCAGTAAAGAAAGCGAAGTTCTTTCTCATCTGTTAATTTTGAACTTCTTGTACAGTTTAATTCTGACTCACATGGAATCTTCTAATTCTGAAACCTTATTCGTTCTATGACTAGCCTGTAAGGTGATTCTGTAACTACGTTTTATTGTAACCTTCATGCACAAAATGTCATTGTACTACGAGCCAATAGATAATGTATAAAGTAATTTTGTTTCCTCAACATTGAAGTGGAAGGAGGCAAAACATTTGTATTGCTGTCTAATTTCAGTTTTACCGCGGCACTTCATATTTTATTATCTGTTTCAATCTTCTTTGTTAACACATGGGAAATGAAGATTGACGCACACTTTTTGAGATATGAAAATCAAATAAACGACGGCATATTTTAAAAGCGAATAACGACTAACCCAAGTGAAAAATATCACTATACTATCTAAGATAGGGTGATCAGATTATGAGAAGCAAGAAAACAGGACGTCAGGCACTATACGTATATACATATACATTATACATATACAGGGTGAAGCGTAATTCGCGCACTCGGGCGTCGCAGCGCGACTCCTCACATGCCAGCAATAAAAAAATGTCTCTTGCAAAATTTCGTCTTGCGAGTATATCCGGCAGAAAAACGACGTTGAAGAGTAGCAATCTGGCAACACTGTAACCACATGTAGGGTAACTATCTCTGTCAGCGGAAGTTAGTCGTACTGTACAGGTGGTGCAGTGGATAGTGTTTTGGGTTAGCATGCAGGAGGTCGAGTGGTCGATCCTGGGTTGAGGCGTTTGCTTTTTATTTCGTAAATGTAGTCCAGGTGGTATGGTATCTGACATCTTAATCGTCAACAGCGATTGCAGTGCGTCCTCTAGAAACCGTTTGCACTTACATACTACGATCCTAGAAATGGACGAACAGTCGTTTTCATTGGTCAGCTTTGAAAGGCGCCCTTTCCACGTTGTGGGCGTGAATTTATTCGCACCACTTCATCTACTAGATGCAAAACCTGTTTGTTTCAGCTGTCTATTTCTTATTAGTCTAACCAGGTATTTGTTGTTTCAGCGTTACAAAATGTTGTAAATGTAGGATACATGTGACCTCAGAAACGGTGTCTTACTGTATTACAGTAGGTAATGTCAGATGGAAATTAGCAAATAAAAATGCGCCTCAACCCAGGATTGAACCATCGACCTCCTGCATGCCAACCAAAACCTCTACCCACTGAACCAACTTTACAGTACGACGAGAACTTGCTGACAGCGGTAGTTACCCTACATATAGTTACAGTGTTGCCAGATTGCTACTCTTCAACGTCCGTTTTCTACCAGATATACTCGCAAGACGAAAATTTGTAAGAGACATTTTTTTATTGCTGGCATGTGAGGAGTCGCGCTGCGACGCCCGAGTGCGCGAATTACGCTTCACCCTGTATATATATACATATTTTTAGGCAATGAATCTAGAGTCTTGCTGTAAACATTCAATATTATGAAATTTAACATTGCCAACTATCACAGTGACGAAAACCATTTACACTTCAGTGAAATAAAATTGTCAGACAAAGGACTGTAATTTTATTTCACCACTTTGTAATATTCATTATCATTCTTTCTTTTCACACATACTTCTCCTTTGTGTGCATAGCTTGCAAGAAATTATTTACCAAAATTATGTCATAAAATTCACTACACATGCAAGTTAAATTATGTTTAGTGATTAGTAAATGTCTTCAAGTTTCGGTCTTTAGCTGGGACTTCTCAGCAGTCCACAAATAGTTCGTATTAGGGAACATACTTGCAATTGACGTGTATGAGGCTGGAAGGTACAAATTGAACTCCACAATTGTAGTTACGTTCTTAAAGGAAGTATACTGTTCTTCAAATATACTGGCGGAAAATGAAATCTCAACACCAAGAAGACATTAGTTTAAAGGAATGTAATTTAGGCTAAGCAACTGTCTAGGTAACATATTTATGTGATTAAAGTTTCATGATCACAAGCTCGACTATTCGCGAGAAGACACGTGACATGTTGGTACATTATTAACCGCTGTAGTCGCCACGATTTTGAATGCAAGAATGCAAACCTGCATACATAGTGTCGTACAGGTGTCGTGTATCAGTTTATGGGGTGGAGTTCCTCGCCTGTTGCACTTGGTCAGTCAAATCAGCAATGGTTAATGTTGGTATTGAATGACGCTGGATTTGCCGTCCCAAAATGTCCCATACGTGCTCAGTGGGTGAAAAGTCTGGTAATCTCGCAGGTCGAGGCAACTGGTCGACACATTGTAGAGAACGATGGGTGACAGCAGCGGTTATCCTGTTGGAAAACACTCCCTTAAATACTGCGAATGAATGGCAGCACAACCGGCTCAGCCACTAGTCTGATGTACAAATCCGCTGTCAAGAATTTTGGGATGACAAGAGTGCGCCTGCTGTCAAAGGAAATCGCTCCCCAAACTATAACTCTTGGAGTGGGTCCAGTGTGTTGACCCCGCGGCCAGCCTGCTTCCAAGAGTCACCTGGCCTCTTTCTTATCAAACTGCGGCCATCATTGTCACTAAGACACAACAGATCTCCACTCCACCCTCCAATGAGCCCTAGCTTGACACATTTGAAGTCGCAAATGGCAGTGATTCGGAGTTAGTGGCATGAACGCTACAGAACGTCTGGCTCGGAGCTGTCCCTCAAGTAACCGCTTGTTTACAGTTCGCTGTGTCACTCCGATAACAACTGATGCTCTAATAGCTGCTGCACATGCAGTAAGATTCACCACAGTCATGCGGTGAATACGGCGATCTTCCCTCTGCGCATTGGTCCATATACAGGCGGACACGCTCTTTTTGAGACAGTGCCTTCTCGTGACCATTTGCCAACACCGATGCACTGTGTATACATTAATACCAAGTCTTTCTGTAATATCGCGGAAAGAAAATCGACCTTCTCGTCCTCGTTCAAATTCAGTAAGCTCCTGATACTGCATTCCTCATCTCCTTAAGGTCATGTTTGACTCACATCTAAATCACAATCTGAACACCAGACGATGACTAATGCTCACGAAGTGTACAGCGCATATTTAAAGTAAACTTGCTTCGCGAGATCATATTGGCGCTACCAACACCACCCTTCGTCGACTAGCGAGCAAATATGAATAGGCGTCATCTTTTAGATGCGGAAACATACCTCCGAATTTCGTTTATCTAGCACAACGCCTTCCTGGTGTTGAAATGTTATTTTCCGCCAGTTTATTTAAAGATTTCCACCCATCTTTAGTCTAACCTGCTACGAGTAGTGTTCCATTCTATCATTTTACCCTCATTAGTAAATGTTTGGGCACTTGAAATCTCGTCAAAGAGTTCTGAGTCGCATATTTGTTCCTGGTAATGTTTGGAATAGGAAATAAGGAACTCAGTATATTGTCCCACTCCATCTCAGATTGAAACCTTACCCATTCGAAGATACCAACTTCAATAAAAGGGAGAGCATTTCCAACACCTCCCGAAACGGTTCGAACGTAGCCCTATGTCGAAGTTTACCCTATTCACCTACAAGATGGTACTACTGTGTCTGATTGTAATATAGTTCTATATATTCAAGTGCCGTGTATACGCGGTCGTCAATATATTATACATTTAATTTAAGCTATTTTATTCAAATATGAGGTGACTGGCTCCATCAACATGGTCTGAGACTAAATGTTAATCCCTTCCAGAGTCAAAAATGTAAATTTGTCGCTTCCGCATCTGTACTTCAATATTATAATTCCCATCCGGTGCTTCAGGTAGGATTCATTGTGCTGTTATGCACTTTACACATTTCTTCTTTAAATAGATTCATCAAGTAGGGTATCAAACCACAGTTTTGAGCTAAAGGTTAGATATTCGATCTTGGCTCAGTCCGGTCGTATTTGAAGGTGCTCAAATACGACAGCCTCGTGTCGGTAGATTTACTGGCACGTAAAAGAACCCCTGTGGGACTAAATTCCGGCACCTTGGCGTCTCCGAAGACCTTAAAAGTAGTTAGTGGGACGTAAAGCAAATAACATTATTATTATTAGAGATTAGATACACTGTAGTTATCGAAGGTGGGCAGGCTGTGGTAAACGAGAGTGTGACATAGATGGGGAAAAGTGGGCTTGCAAGTCGATATCATATACAGGGTTATTCAGCTAAGATGCTCACCTCAAATGTGTCCGACTCGTTGGCTGAATGGTCAGCGTACTGGCCTTCGGTTCAGAGGGTTCTGGGTTCGATTCCCGGCCGGGTCGGGGATTTTAACCTTAATTGGTTAATTCCAGTGGCCCGGGGGCTGGGTGTTTGTGCTGTCCCCAACATCCCTGCAACTCACACACCACACATAACACTATCCTCCACCACAATAACACGCAGTTACCTACAAATGGCAGATGCCGCCCACCCTCATCGGAGGGTCTGCCTTACAAGGGCTGCACTCGGCTAGAAATAGCCACACGAAATTATTATTACCTCAAATGTAGGTTTATCCGTTCAAGATATCGATATTCTATCTTCAAATACTTAAATCGTTGTATAAGTCTCATTAAACACTATCCATTTCGTCTTCTGTACGTACGTACTTACCGAGAAACCAATATGAACTTTATTTTCAGTGGGAATGAACGCATTTCACCAAACAGAACAACAAAGAATTGAGTAGCAAATTCAGTGATGTGCTTATTTCAAGGATATGGTGAGCATTTTTTGAGATATTAAGGGTTTTTCATTGGTGTAGGTACTCTACCGAAGGCTCTGCGGCATCCGTTGGGATGTCGAGGGTATGATACTCATGCGCGCGTGTGTGTCTCTCTCTCTACATATTCCATACATAATTCCAAAGTGTTTACTTTGGTGGTTAACCAGACACGAATTTAACGTTTTGCACTACTTGCATCCATTCCTACCACTGACGATTTAAAGGGTTTTGTAGTTGTAGGAATCAATTCAAGCATTCACATAACGGAGAAAATAAGGATTCTGTTTAATTTGTGGCTTATATCGTGCTTCCGGGCCTCCGTGGCTCAGGCGGCCCCTCACCGCTGGGTTCCGTGGTTCAAATCCCGGTCACTCCACGTGAGATTTTTGCTGGACAAAGCGGAGGTGGGACAGGCTTTTCTCCGGGTACTCCGGTTTTCCCTGACATCTTTCATTCCAGCAACACTCTCCATTAACATTTCTTATCATCTGTCAGTCATTAATCAAAACCCCAGAAGAGTGCGACAGGCTTCGGCAGCCGACACAATTCGTATCCTCGCCGCTAAATGGGGCTTCATTCATTCCATTCCTGGCCCGGTCAAATGACTAGAAACTGATTGTGGGCTTTCATTTTCATCGTGCTTCCAATATTATTATTTTACGGTGTTATCTCGTCTATTTCCGATTTAAGAAACAAAAGCTTTGGCACTCTGAAATACTATACCTCATACAGTATTTATGCTATGCATGGACATATTTCACGTTTTTCTGGCATGATCGTTATTGTGGAATGAGGTGAGGAATGCGTGTTTTTGTCTACTGTGCAGTTGTAAATATCGAGCTTAAGAGTCATGTTACTTTGGAGTATTTGTTCAATTACTTGAGTAATAGTTTAGGAAAAAAAACCGAATAGCATTGTTTGTAATAAGAGTAACGTTATCAAATGTTCATATCCCTTCTGTGTCTACTATGTATCATAGAACGCCCTATATCGTATTCCAGCTTTAAGACTAGGGCACAGATTAGCTTACGTTTTATCATGTTGCTCGGTATGATCGTAATCACTGACATATATTTTCCTCTCCCCCCTCTCTCTAATGTACTGTAGGTAACGGGTAACTCACTTTCACCCTTCTATGTAGTAAACTCGTGTCCTCATCCCGAGGTGGTGCAGCTCTTTTTAGGCACACCCCAATTGGAGGTGAGCTGCATGTGCTATTTCAACCACATACCAGCCCTCCTGCCATTCATAAATTCCTGGCAGTACCGGGAATCGAACCCGGGCCCCCGAGGACGGCAGCTAATAACACTAACCGTTACGCTACGGAGGCGGACCCCGACTCGTTGGCTGAATGGCCAGCGTACTGGCCTTCGGTTCAGAGGGTCCCGGGTTCGATTCCCGGCCGGGTCGGGGATTTCAGCCTTCATTGGTTAATTCCAATGTCCCGGGGGCTGGGTGTTTGTGCTGTCCCCAACATCTCTGCAACTCACACCCCACACATAACACTATCCTCCACCACAATAACACGCAGTTACCTACACATGGCAGATGCCGCCCAACCTCATCGGAGGGTCTGCCTTACAAGGGCTGCACCCGGCTAGAAATAGCCACACGAAATTATTATTTACCCTTCTATCTTTAGCCTCCTGTATTAACCTTCCTATTAGTCGTGGATGTTCTGCCCGTATAATAAGCTCCTCTCTCTGCAGCACGGTTTATGAGGGACAAACCTTACCTCCTACGAGCATCTTCACCACATCTTCTTCCTGCTCAATGACTAAATGGTTAGCGAGCTGGCCTTTGGTCCAGAGGGGTCCCGGGTTCGATTCCCGGCCAGGTCGGAGATTTTAACCTTAAATTGTTAATTCCCTTGGCTCGGAGACTGTGTTCGTGCTGTCGCCTTTTTGCTAGTGGTTTTACGTCGCACCGACACAGATAGGTCTCATGGCAACGATGGGAGAGGAAAGGCTTAGGAATGGGAAGGAAGCGGCCGTGGCCTTAATTAAGGTACAGCCCCAGCATTTGCCTGGTGCGAAAATGGGAAACCACGGAAAACCATCTTCAGGACTGCCGACAGTGGGGTTCGAACCCACTATCTCCCGGACGCAAGCTCACAGCTGCGCGACCCTAACCGCACGGCTAACTCGCTCGGTGGGCGTAATTTTGATCCCAGGGAGTTTGAGAGTCGTATTAATATCTATATTAAAGAAAGTCACGGAAAATAAGACAAAGAAAAAATAATTGCGGATAGCTTTAAATAGACATGACAAAATATACTTTGAATTCAGATGAAAAAATATACTTTCCAGCGTTAACTTAGTTTCCAGACAGTATTCATTATTAAATATTAAAATATGCCAAGAAGAGAGCCTAGTTACTTAATCTGAGTCTTCTTTATCACTGTCATGGAGTAGCAGCATTCAAAATATATCTCTTCTTTTATTCAACTTGACAAGGATATCCCAAGTCACTATCTGTCGACTGGAACAGACGAAACTCACAATGCTGTTATGGCAGTGGTGGCATACTGACTACTCAAATGCTTATCAGACGCGTCATACTACCTATTCTTCTTTCTGGCCTTCTTTTCAATTTATTGGGTCAGCCGAGTTTTACGGCCCTTACGTCAACCCTATATGAAGGGATATATTAACTATTGCTTGTTTCTGTGGTGGTTAGTAACGTGGTGCGTTGTGCGGTAGATGAAGAAAATTGTATTTAGACGAAGACAAACACCCAGTACCCGAGAATCCTCGACTCGGTCGGGAATCAAACCTGCAATCCTCTGAACCGAACGCCAGTACGCTGGCCATTCAGCTAAGGAACTGGACTCGCATCAAAGTACCACTCGATGTTCGGCTAACAGCAGCCACGGCTTTCCGTGACTTTAGAGCTTTGGATTCGGAAGGCTGGCCTGAGAGAGGGCGTCTCCCTATAGGAGGCCCGCGGTACCCCTTCAGGGTACGGATTTTTTTTAAAAAGAGTTGCTTTATTTAGCACCGACACAGCTGGGTCTTCTGGCGACGATGGGATAGGAAAGGGCTAAGAGTGGGAAGAAAGCGGCCGTGGCCTTAATTAAGGTACAGCCCCAGCATTTGTCTGGTGTGAAAATGGGAACCCACGGAAAACCAGATTCAGGGCCGCTGATAGTAGGGCTCGAACCCACAATCTCCCGAATATTGGATAGGCCTATTTGAGCGCATTTAAGCAACTGCAGCTATCGAGCTCAGTGTAAACATTTTAGCAGTGGCAGTATGTGTCCAGTGGGGCTCAGCTACGTAATCGCTCGCAAGTTCAAAGTAGACCATTACCTACGCTATTAGTGTATTTCACCAGCTGCGCAACACTTCAACTTTTATGTAGATACTCTGCCATGCCGCCTATTGCCATTTCTTGATGGACAGAGCACTGTTGCATCTGTCTGTTGGCACAGGCCAGAGCAAGATATAGCTTCCACTGAATTCCCAGTCTCATGCATGGCTGTGACAATATGAAAGTTGCTGGGGTGTGGGTGGTGCTGAGTAATAACACTCGGAGCACGACCAGTGCCTCTGATTATTGTGAAAGGCGTTGCTCATAGGGCCAGTTGTGCTGCAATAGCACTTTCTAGCCCAGTGAGGAAAGCAATGGCAAACTACCTCACTCCTCATCTTGACTAGTACGCCTTATTTTGGTGCCACCATCGCTTGTTGAAGTTTTCCTGTAACTGCATAACTTTTGATGGTGCTGTTTGAGGATCCAAACCGGACGAGTTAGCCGTGCGGTTAGGGGCGCGCAGCTGTGAGCTTGCACTCGGGAGATAGTGGGTTCGAATCACACTGTCGGTAGCCGTGAAAATGGTTTTTCGAGGTTTCCTATTTTCACACCAGGCAAATGCTGGGGCTGTACCTTTATTAAGGACACGGCTGCTTCCTTCCCACTCCTAGAACTTTCCTATCCCATCGTCGCCATAAGACCTATCCTTGTCGGTACGACGTAAAGCAAATTATAAAAAAAGTTGAAGATCCAAACAAACAAAAAATAAACAAACAATCTGCCATGATATATTATGCCCTGTAACTCAAATAGAAAACATTGGCTCAGTGCACTCATAAATAACTGGCAGAAAAATATCCCACTGCATGTTATATAATTATGTAGCTACAACTTTTGAGCATCGAAGTGGAGCATAAACCATACATAAAATTTGCTTTACGTCGCACCCCACAGATAGGTCTTATGGCGACGAAAGGACAGGAAAGGTTTAGGAGTGAGAAGGAAGCGGCCGTGGCCTTAATTAAGGTACAGCACCAGCATTTGCCTGGTGTGAAAATGGGAAACCACAGAAAACCATCTTCAGGGCTACCGTCTTATGGCGACGATGGGACAGGAAAGGGCTAGAAGTGGGAAGGAAGCGGCCGTGGCCTTAATTAAGGTACAGCCCCAGCATCGAACCCCCATCTCCCGAATACTAGGTACTGGTCGCACTTAAGCGACTGCATCTATCGAGCTCGGTCATACATAAACAAACGCACACATTGTTGTTTTGTACCTTCTAACGGAAGTTCCACAATAACGACTGCTACATCACATGTTTATGGGACCAGTATCTTTTTGTGGTACTTTTTAGGGTCCGAAATGTTGCCTAAAATTTGTCTGGATATATTAACGGGTCAGTAGGACTTCGACACGCATTCGTTGTAATGTACTCGACCGACTCTGTGGAGGTTTCATCCCCCAGTTACGAGCGCAGAAGGTGTCAATCTAACACAGCCAGCCACAGGAATTATCGTCGCTGTTTCGGCAAGAGGTCATATCTCCCAATGCTCTTCCTATCCATTATTTCCCTTAAAGCCGGCTTTACATTTACGAGTAACTCGTATCCGAGTAGGAAACGCGTTTACATGTATGGTGCTCACTCGTATAAGAGTACTGTTTCCAATATGGCTCCAAGCAGACGAAAACGTCTTGCTCTGGCTGGTATCTTGCTGTTGTGTTTTAAAACAAGACAACAGAAAGAAGCGAAAAAGTCAGAAGCGTTTGGGTTAAATAGTCCTTGAAGAAAAGATCCGTTTTTGGAATACAGGAATATTTACCAGTTGATTTATAAAACGAGGGAGGAGATGGTTATAGAAACTTCTTAAGGATGGATTTTAGTACATTTGAAATGTTGCACCATTTGGTAAATGGAGGGAATGACTTTTATAACACCGGTACCGATATGCTAAAGACTGGCATATTATTAGTAATTCATGTTTTCCAGGTTGCTCCCCTTATCTCCAAAGAAAATACTAAGTTAATAAGTTGTATTAGTTCTCAGCTGCAACTGGCAGTGACTCTGAGATTTTTAGCTACCGGAGATAGCTACAAATCATTAGAATTCTTGACGCGTATATAAGCCTCAACTATTTCCTTGTTTATTCCAAAAGTTGTTGATTTTTAAACTAGATCCGTAGTTATGTTTAACATTTCCGCTATACCTTCATAGGCCTTATTTCTCGCATTGATGTCCCGATATTGAGAACACTTAACGTTCCACAGGCACTCCGCACTGTAGTATCAATCAATGAACTCCTCCAGATTTTCACCAGACATCATACAATATTTAGTCTCCGCCATTTTTAAAACAGTTGAACTCGGATGCAAGTCGGAAGCCTCTCTACTTTGATTGCTATTCGCATACGGGCTACGAGTTCGTACGAGTCATCGTTTACATTTACGATTTCTTATCCAAGTCAGTCCGAATAGCCCACTCGTATAAGAGTTACTCGTAAATGTAAAGCCGGCTTAAGACCAGTCACGCCTTCCAGCCACATATGGATCCATCAGAACAGACGTCGTTGTGCTCATTTTCCTATGCCTACTTGTAAAGGAAAATGAACCTTACTGTATCGCACTCTAGGAATGTATGTTTTTACGCATTCCTGCAGTATAATGTGCTTAAGTCGAAAAATTATTGTTTTTTTAAGGACAGAGTAGTATTACACTCTCCAGCATGGGGCTTTTACAGAGGACTACAGAACGAAATCCATAATTGAGCAGTTTGTCTCCAGGTGGCAGCACTTTACATGCATGACCACTGAAGCAGCTGTTTATTATTTCGGAATACAAGTGAAGCAAGTCCATACTCCATGTTGTGTTTTGATGTTTTGTTGCTATAACACCAGCTAGTCATTACTATGGAGAGACACGAGTGTTCGGAATAAACTGAAGGCAAGTTTTAAAACTGTTGTTATTAAATCCAATAAATAATTTCCTGCCTGTCAGAGTCAATACACCAGAAACAAAAATTCTGAAAAGAATAAAATGATTTGTCTATCTGCAAAGTGTTAAATATGTAAATGCAGGAATGTAAACAAGAACAGAAAATACCCGTTAAAAAAAATCATATTACAATGTTTTCGCGACCAAATTTAATCTCCATTTCAAGCTACTATCAAAAGACATACGCAGTTTTTGTGATGATATTAACATAAGGGTAGTGGTTAGCGTGATTAGCTGCCACCCCCGGAGGCCTGGGTTCGATTCCCGGCTCTGCCACGAAATTTGAAAAGTGGTATGAGGGCTGGAACGGGGTCCACTCAGCCTCGGGAGGTCAACTGAGTAGAGGTGGGTTCGATACCCACCTCAGCCATCCTGGAAGTGGTTTTCCGTGGTTTCCCACTTCTCTTCCAGGCGAATGCCGGGATGGTACCTAACATAAGGCCACGGCCGCTTCCTTCCCTCTTCCTTGCCTCTCCCTTCCAATCTTCCCATCCCCCCACAAGGCCCCTGTTCAGCATATCAGGTGAGGCCGCCTGGGCGAGGTACTGGTCATTCTCCCCAGTTGTATCCCCGACCAAGAGTCTGAAGCTCCAGGACACTGCCCTTGAGGCGGTAGAGGTGGGATCCCTCGCTGTGTCCGAGGGAAAAGCCGACCCTGGAGGGTAAACAGATGATGATGATGATGATGATGATTAACATAAGGACTTCAGTGGCACAGAAGAAAGCTAAACTTATGTCACACATCAAAATGCAAAATACAAAAAGTCACAGAGGGTCAAAAAATGCAAAATCACATGCTTGCAATGTTTGCAAATAAACCTAATTTAGATTTGTAAAATATACGCTGAGATTTTTATTCCCGCATATCATTAACTCCCAATGTCACAAAATATGGTTCCAGTGTATTGGCCTCTCCCCAGGATTACTTGATTCTAGAACTGGAAAACATCCAAAGAAAAGCAACTCGATTTGTTCTGGGTGATTTCCAACAAAAGAGTAGCGTTACAAAAATGTTGCAAAGTTTGGGCTGGGAAGAAAGACTTGGGAGAAAAAAGACGAGCTGCTCGACTAAGTGGTATGTTCCAAGCTGTCAGCGGAGAGATGGCGTGGAATGACATTAGTAGATGACTAAGGTTGAGTGGTGTCTTTAAAAGTAGGAAAGATCACAATTTGAAGATAAAGTCGGAATTCAATAGGACAAATCGAGGTAAATATTCGTTTATATGAAGGGCAGTTAGGGACTGGAATTACTTGCCAAGGGAGATGAAAAATTTATTGAACAATTTCTTTGAAATCATTTCAGAAAAGGCTAGGTAAACAACAAATACGGAATCTTTCACCTGGGCGACTGCCCTAAATGCAGATCAGTATTGATTGATTGATTGATTGATTGATTGATTGATTTATTGATTTATCTGAACATACACCGCCTGTATTCTGAACGCTTCATATTCACAGCGAAAGAGATTCCATGACTTTGTAGGGTGATGTTAGTGTCGACAATGGAATGAACCTCGTCAGCCTTGGGCTCCATGCCACCAACTATAACCCAGAAGATCATGCGTAACAGCTGCACGCAGCATGGGTTGTGAATTCATCCCCATGCACAACAATTTTGGGCCGCATATCAGACGCGTCGTGAGAGGGCGTTATTTGCAAGTAATGGATAGACTTGCCATTAATCCGAGCTTAAATCATGTCGTTCACTTGTGAGTCATGCAGAACTTGATATACAGGTTCGATGGCATCCTGCTGCACTGCAGATACTCCAAGAATGGAAACAGATACCTTACTGTGACCTCAGGAGGCGTTAGCGCGTGCTGTCTAGATTTCACAGAACCATTCATGCTCATAGAGGATAGTCGGTGTCACCTAGCGTGGGAGAAACTTTACTATTACCAATCAAGTTATTGATTGATTGATTGATTGATTGATTGATTGATTGATTGATTGATTGATTGATTGATTGATTGATACTGTGTGGTCCAGGTCTTTCTAGTTGACACCCAAGGACGAACTGCATATCATAGTGCGTGATAATAATATATTCCTTTAGAGTATGGCTCCTTGGCTGAATGTTTAGCATCGCGGCCTTAGGTTAAGGGGATACCGGGCTCATTACTGGTCGTGTTGGGGCTGTTAGCCGTATCTGCTTATTTCTTCTAGCTAGGGGACCCAGTATTTGTGTGTGGCTCACTAGACACCCTTGTGACTACACATAACACACCACACTATCAACCACCACAGAAATACACAATAGTGACTACACCACTGCTCATAAGTCTGACGACATAAAAGGCATCTGACTGTACAATAGTCCACATATCCGCACCCTCGATCCCAATAAGGTGTGGAAAGAAGCGACAAAAGGTGAAGATGCCTTTAGGATTGTTAGGCTATGAGAAAAATATCAGATAATGAGAATAGTGAGATGTGCGAAAAAGTGTATTTAATAACCTAAGTGGGGTAATATTACATCTTAACTCTCAGTTGGTACCAAATATTTTTGTACCGTAACTAGTATCATAGTGTCTGTCAGATCCCAGATATTTGCTATTAAATTAAACAATATTTCATATATCTTTTGTTGCTTATTGAACTTACTTCCTTTAAAAATACGTTTTCAATCAGAAAACTTTACAAACCGAGAACAAAATACATAAATACTAAAATGAAATTCGGAAAAAGAAGCCCTTTCAATTTTTCACAAAAATATCTAAAATATGATTTTAATGATAATTTCTCTGCTATATGAGCATTTTATAAATAACCTAGAATTCGTGAAAGAAACAAAATTACTGAAAAACTCAAAATGTGTATTTGTATTTTAATGTTCGAAATCCACAATTTTTCTGATCATCGGGTACGCTACTATTTTCAATACGTATATAAATTAATATATAATTAATAATTAATATATAATATATTTAATATATATAATATATAACTATACATTCAGTAGGACTTCGGAAGAAGAAAAAATGGCCGTGGGAATGTTTGATAACCGTTCCATGGACGTATGACACCAGCTGAGGGGTAAGTTTAATGAAGAACATACTCAGGTAAGTCAATCTCTATTATTGTTACTTGCGTTGATTTTGGTAATTTTCATAAGTAGCTACCGGTATTCAAATTGGCAGCAATGTTGGCTGTTACATTGATCTTCCATGTTGGACCAGTTTTACATGATCAACTATAGCTGACCTTGTGATGTTTGGGACATCACTGCATGTATTAAATTATTGGACTGCATAATTAATTGATAAGATGTATATATTTAATCACTGGTAGGTCATTTTAAATTTATATATAGGGTTTTAATCATCCATTTTACATCATCATTTCATTTCTTTGTATCGCGGTTATAACGTATTCTGAACGAACAACTTATTGTGTAAAGTATTTCAACATCATTCGTATTAATAGCTTGCAGTAAATTTTCCAATAGCCGTAGTGAGGTGACCAGAGTCAGCAGGCTAATTTCAGCCCATTACCAGGAAATGTACGTCATCAAGCTTACGAGAGACCGTACCCCTCCCATACTATGAAGAGTCAGTTGAAACATTATTAACGCCTACATTTCGAAGTTCGCTACCTGACGCTTTATTTCCGCGGGAAAGTTCAGCCTATGTGAATGGACGTAATGAAGCAAGATGATGAATTCACAGCAATACATAGGAGAAGGGATGAGACCTCAAATATTACTGGACCATGTGATATGGTTGATGGGGGGAGATTTTGACGGCTATATACTCGACGACAAGAACTGGAGAGGACACTCAGATTCACACTCGTAATCGTACTCTTGGAAGACACTCTTACGACGATTCTACGTCTGCACATCGGAGAAGATTTTAACTTAGTTCACTTCGCATCTGAGTAGTATACTACTCAAAAGTTACTCTCATTGGGACCTGTTATCTCAATGACGAGAGGTAAAGTCAACGGGAGACCGGTTTTGACTAGTATAAGGCAGGAGAGCTTTTGTTATGAATTTAGTTACGCTACTGCTCCGTAATACGGAAGAATACAAGTGTATTCTCTCCATGAACATAATCCATGGTGGTTTTGTTTTTAAAATTAGGACTCGTTACGACTTTATGTAAGGAGTACAGTAGGAAGTGTTAAAGGCAGGAAAGTCATAGTACAACTAGTGTACTATGCATAAAGCAGAAGTAGGACTGGAATCCACAAGAGATGACGTCGCCTGTACGAGAGATCCATGAATCATCAGCTCCTACATAACAGTGTCTACAAATGGTGAGCTATGGCATAAATTACTGCAAGCCTTCGCGCAAGAGTTCATTTTCTTAGAGTTAATTTCATTCAATTTTTCTTTTTTTCCCCCGTAAGTTCAGATTTCGTTAATACGCCGTTACGTCACGTTTCTCATCTTAATAAATAGCTGTTTTAATTTGTATTTTCTGAAATTGTTATTAATGATTCTTAAATTCCAAGTTAGTGTACTTAATGGTTAGTGTTCCGTCACCCCACCCCTGGGAGTTTTTAGAATCTCATTACGTGTTATTATTATTATTATTATTATTATTATTATTATTATTATTATTATTATTATTAATTATTAACTATCGTTTTCAAGCCATAAGCTTGAAGGCTGGCGCCCATGGGATACTGTTTATGGAGAAACAATGATATATTACTTATTTATATTAACATTAAGGTGACCAGCCACGTTACAATTTTGTCACACATCTGTGGGCCGAGTGGGTACGTCACAACCTTCTCATATCCCGTTGCCCGCCCGAATATTGATGTAGCGGAAATCGTTCAGTGGGACATTCAACCGGCAGATGTAGAACAGTGTCTAGCTGAAGGAGACGTCACTGAGGTCACCAATGAAGAGTTTACCGATGATCCATTCATTACCGTTGAACCCCATGCTGACGTTAATGAAGACGGTAGGTCGATGAAGGTAAGGAAGGAATCGAGAAAATTAGTCACTCTGCCGTAAAGGGAGCATTCGAGGTCGCGGTGAAATACATCAAACAACATCCGGCAGCCACACTTATGGGCATGTTGTGGGTAAAGAAATGGAGGAAGGCATCCGCAAGATAAATAATGTGTAATTTGAAACAAACAAACATTACAGACTTTTTCAAGCGAATTCATTTCTGTAGAGTAATTTTTTGCTAGTGGCTTTACGTCGCACCGACACAGATAGGTCTTATGGCGACGATGGGATGGGAAAGGCCTATGAGTTGGAAGGAAGCGGCCGTGGCCTTAATTAAGGTACAGCCCCAGAATTTGCCTGGTGTGAAAGTGGGAAGCCACGGAAAACCATCTTCAGGGCTGCCGACGGTGGGATTTGAACCCACTATCCCTGGATGCAAGCTCACAGCCTCGTGCCTCTAAACGCACGGCCAACTCGCCAGGTAGAGTAATTTTTATACCGGACTGTACGATTTAACGTTTATCAAACATATCGTTATGGTTGTTATCTGTTGAGGTGCGTAATACGACCCTGTTTCTAAATATAAAGTTCACAACAACATCTGTAAAATAGAAATGACCTGAGTTGCTGTGAATATGCGTCTGCTGCTACAGAGTAACACCAGTCTACAATCAACCAACTCTGCACTCTGTTACAGAACTACCATGGAAAGTCACTGGTCCATCTGATACCAACTGATATTTAAAAAATATTTGACCGTTGAAGGAGTATCTAAATGGAAATGGATTAAGAACCGACGTTGAAGTTCAGGGAGCGATTGTGTTCTGATGCCAGCCACTTGATCCTGATATCCTCTATATCGAGTTAGATGCCGTGGTAAACGTGCTTTAGTAATTATGTGGATAGTTGTTGTCCTAAGGTGTAACGGTTCAAATCCCGTTACAAGATGATATCTGTATTTTTATTATTATATGATTTTATCTGTACTTTATTATTATTATTATTATTATTATTATTATGTCAGTATTATTATTATGTTATCTGTGATATTGTACTATTATTGTAATTATCCGTTTTATTCAATTTTGCAATTGTCTGTTGCTTGCAAGATTGCACTTAGATGTATACATATATACGTATGTGTAGTATAACACTCAATACCTGTACAGTGAGAATTGTTGTATATATCAGAGATTGGAAGTGACGTTGTTATATTGCTATACCAGTGGAGATTCTGCCAAGTCATCGCCGCGCCATGGCTATGTCATCGTATTTATTTAGCAATGCGCGCACGGACTCGTCGCCGCGGGGCTATTTCACCACTGGATGTAATATCTGTCGCGTACCGGTAGGTGGGAGTATGTCATTGTTATTTCTGGAGATTACGTAGTTGTGTCAACCAACGTCTATATAAGGTAGCTCCATATTGTAGCGTCAGTCATTACTTATACGGATGCAGTACAGTGAAGTAGTCTACTAGATCAAGAGGCCTTAGTTGGCCAGTCAACCAGTGTGAACGAGAGATGGAGAAGACTCAGTGAGCCATTATTGGTCATTGAGAGAGTGAGACCAAATGGTTGGTCCGTCACTTAGTGGAAGACGCGGACGCAAGGCTTACCAAGGAGTCAGAGAGGGCAACCCTGGACCTGCCAAGAGGTCATACCATATTGACTTACAAAGAAGTCAGATGATATGGAGAAGGAGCAGTCGCAAGGATGTATCACCACGTTAGGCATGACACATCTACAGTAAACACCAGAGCAATGGAATACGTCGTAATTACACTCAAAGTGTTAAAGGTACAGTCAAGTGAATCAGTGAGGGAAATATTTCGTATAAATTGTTAAATGTCCGGTCAAGAAGAATTCAAATTCATGCCTAGTTTCTTTCAGTTGCAATGTCATAATTTCATATTCTCATCTGTTTTATCGCAACAAGACTCACTATTTTTGATATATTTTTTAAAGAATATATATTGTTCTATCAAACGAATTCATAGTTTCATTTCTTTGACAGTAAAATATCTTAACCTCAAAATTAATGGGGAAACCGAACGCCAATCTCCTTTTCCCAGAACTTATATGGTATGTTGTCAAAAGTAAGCTTATTACCCCACACCCTGTTAGTTAGTTAGTTTTTAGTAATAAATAGTTACAAAGTGTCGACGCAACGTGGGACACGAATAAATTCAGAATCTGTTCTGAATGACAGCATATCATAGGTTCATTTGGGAAGAGTATGCACATTTAAGCCAACGGAATTATTACCGGTAAATTTCAGGACTATAATTTTGTGATATATATTTGTATTTTGGGGATATGTCAAGGGATTTGAAAAGGGAAATTAATTTGAGATCGCGTACTATCACTAGTGAACCAAAGATGGACAAGGAAGACAATAACAAGTCATGTGACGACGAGGTCATTGTTTCTGCGGACATCCAAGGTGAAATTCAGAGTAGGGAGCAGGTGAATACGATGGAAGCTTCTGAGATAATTCAGGAAAGTGCAGAAATTGAGAAGCACACTGAAACTCAAAAGGAAGTCTCAGGGGCAATGACCTTACAACATTTTAATTTGCTGATTGCCAGATATACCGAGCTCCTTGAAAAGAATACCGAAACGTATATGAAACAGATAGAAAAAGTGATTGGTATCTGTAGTAAGATGGATAAAAAGATTGATACTATTAACGAAAATTGTAATAAACAGATTAACTCCCTAAGTAGTAAAATAGAAGAAATGATTGGTAGTTGTAACGAAAATATTAATGTGATCAATGATAAAATAGATGGGTTAAGTGAATCACTAAATTCTAAAATAGATACTAAGATAGTAGAGGTAACTAATCAAATATCTAAGTTAGAATATAAGTTAAACAAAGAGTGTGTTGACCTTAGAGGAGAAATTGAGTTGAATCGGAGCGATCTTCATACTCAAATTGAGCATGTCAAAGGAACATGTACAGAGAATATCAAAGAATTAAGTAATAGGATTTCAAGTAATCGGGAAGAAATTCACGAGATTGTAGACAAAAGACTAGACAAGATCCATAATGCAGTGGGGCAAGATATGAGGGAATGTGTCAGTCAGGTAGAAACGTTTGAGAAAGAACTTGGGCAGGTCAGAGAACTAAAGAATAAACAAGACATTTTGTCGCAGAAGGTTACAGAGAAAGAGGAAAAATTACAGGAAGAATTGAGAATAATGAAAGAGAATGCGGAGAGAGTGGCGGAAGAAAAAGTTTTGAATTGCCAGAGGGTACTACGGAAAGAAATGAGAGAAGGTCAGATTACAAGAGAAATAGTAGTAACGGGTGGTTTATACAATAGGGACCAAGATTTGTCTAAGTTTACTGGAAAACAATTTAATCCTATGGAATTTGTAACATTAGTTGAGAAAAGATTTGCAAATAAGTTGAGGGATAATATTATCGAATGGGAATACGTATTAGAGATCTTGTCTAATTCTTTCATCGGTGAAAGTAAAACCTGGTTTCAAGTGTACCGTAATGATATGTCTAATTTAGGAGAATTTAAAGAGAAGTTCATTGACAAGTTTTGGGATGAGAATATACAAGATCGTGAGAGAGAACGGATTATGCTTGGTAAATATAGACAACAGGAGGGAGTGTCTTTGACAGAATACTTTCTGACACACGTGCTTATATGGAAAAATCTTAATAGAATTGGTTCAGAAGTTGATATTGTAAGGATTATGTTAAAACATTATTCTGATAAGATTAGGGAAGCTGCGTGTATGCAGAAAGTCAGTACTATCAAAGAAATGGAGGTATTGTTAGATAGTTTCGAGGATCTGAATGGTAGCGTAGGTGGTAATTGACTGCAAAGTAGAACTGTAGATGGAGCGGGAAACAGGTCAGATAATTATCAGAGGAGAGGTAACAATTATGATCAGCCGAGGGCTAATATAAACTTCAATAGTGATAGAGGTCAGCAGAATTACCAGAGAGAATCGGAAGATGGGAGGCGTGCAGATGTGAATTATGTGAGGAATTATAGACAGAATAGCTGGAGAGGGAATAATTATGATCAGCCGAGGAATGATAGAAATGTCAATAGTGATAGAGGTCAGCAGAATTACCAGAGAGAATCGGAAGATGGGAGGCGTGGAGATGTGAATTATGTGAGGAATTATAGACAGAATAGCTGGAGAGGGAATAATTATGATCAGCAGACAACTAATAGACATTTCAATAGTGATAGGGTTCAGCAGAGTTACCAGGGGCAATCCGGAGAAGGAAGGCGAGGAAACTTTATAGGCCAAAGTGACGGAAGGCGTGAGAATGTAAGTAATCAGAGAGAGAGTAATAGGCCAAATACGAATGTTATTCAGGAATAGTCAACGAGCCAGAGTATTTCAGATTCACAGGGAATCGGGTAAGTTAAGTAGACAGGCTGAAGGTAGGAGATGAACAGGTATTTAGTATAAGTAGTTATGTAGTGAAGGTAGATTTAAGTATAGTGTGATTGTGACCTAAGTAGTGTTAAGTGAGATATTTAAGTAATGACGTAGTCGTAGATAATGAAGTAATTAATAGTAGTAGAAAGGTAGACGTAAGAAGTGTTCTGTTAAGTGATGTAAGTACTTGTAATGCCGAGAATATGACGTAAGTAGTGAGATAGTAACTCCGATGATGGAAATTGAGAAGGTAAATGAAGGTTCTAATAGAGATTATAACAGCCGTTGGGTAAATCAAAGTGAGCAAATACTGTAAGATGATAGCGGTAGTAATCACGATAGAAGATGATTGTAAGTTTCATCTATGCGTTGTACCAAAACTTGTGTATTCAGTTGTTTTAGAGGCTGACTTGGTTGCAAATCATGGAAGTATAATAGACTTTAATTTAGGTAGTGTGTGTTTGTTCTGGGAGGAAACTAGCAAAGAAGTACGTGTTAATTATGATGGTCTGAGGTAAGTGTGGTGGTGACGTGTGTTCTTTGAAATATATGAGAGGTAAGTGAAGTTGTTCCTAGTGAGAGGAAATGTTTTGTTGGGTGTGTTACGTGTCTATAACGACCTGTATCCGAGGGATAGTCGGTATGAGGCAGTGACGTGGGGTAATTTGAGTGAATTACAGGAGGAGTAATTGTGTGCGATGTTAGGTAAGCATCGAGAGGTATTTAGTGGTAAGTGAGGAAGAACACGTATATGAACATAAATTTGTAGTCCATGACCATTCATCATTTGTGGAAGGTAAGTACCCCATTCAACTTAAAAATGCTAGTGAAGTCTTAGAACAAATAAACATTATGCTGGATTACGGAATAATTGAACCATCTTGTAGCCATTGTATTGATTCTTTAATTATTGTTGCCAAGGAGGATGTGATTTATTGAGATATGTAAGTTAATAAGGGCAAAATTGATTCGTTTGAGTGACAGAGTGCTACTCAGAGTTCCATTTCATCATCTGCAGAGGCGGGAAATATCTTGAAGTTATTCTTTTGTATCAGGGGTATTTCACTATTGTGAGCCGTATCGGGAAGTGTGCATATTCCTTAATAGATCAGGAAGGGGATATTGTCGGTATTTGTAGTATTATATATGTAAAGAAGTATTTCACGTGAGATTTGTTGAAATAAGAGTAAGATGATTAAATTTTGTGAGAAACTGGCAAAATAAAACTAACATCTGCGATATGCGTGTGAACCAAGTGTCGTATTGGTGTATTGGAAGAATAAGTGCTACATTGTCATGTACTGTGTGACAAAAAAAACGGAGAACAGGACATTGGACAGTTATCTGCGATAACAATATGCGAGAACAGTTCTCATATAAGTGATATTTCACAAAAAGTTTTGATATGTTAAAAAAATAAAAGAAGAATGTAGTGTAATCATTTAAAATTATTTGTATGTGTTAAATTGAGTGCTGTACTCTTGTGATTTGTTTGAGAGAAAAAGAGAATGGGACACTGAACAGTTATCTACGATGGCAATGTGCGAGAAAAATTCTCATGTGTGATATTTTATAAAATGTATGGATGTTGAAAAAGAAAATTATTGTTGTATACTCATTTAAAGTGTTTATCTGTGTCAGTGTTATATATATAATTTTGTTCATAAATCAATCGATTCTTTGTTCTTCGATTTATTTATGAGGGAGGCGAATTGTAACGGTTCAAATCCCGTTACAAGATGATATCTGTATTTTTATTATTATATGATTTTATCTGTACTTTATTATTATTATTATTATTATTATTATTATTATTATGTCAGTATTATTATTATGTTATCTGTGATATTGTACTATTATTGTAATTATCCGTTTTATTCAATTTTGCAATTGTCTGTTGCTTGCAAGATTGCACTTAGATGTATACATATATACGTATGTGTAGTATAACACTCAATACCTGTACAGTGAGAATTGTTGTATATATCAGAGATTGGAAGTGACGTTGTTATATTGCTATACCAGTGGAGATTCTGCCAAGTCATCGCCGCGCCATGGCTATGTCATCGTATTTATTTAGCAATGCGCGCACGGACTCGTCGCCGCGGGGCTATTTCACCACTGGATGTAATATCTGTCGCGTACCGGTAGGTGGGAGTATGTCATTGTTATTTCTGGAGATTACGTAGTTGTGTCAACCAACGTCTATATAAGGTAGCTCCATATTGTAGCGTCAGTCATTACTTATACGGATGCAGTACAGTGAAGTAGTCTACTAGATCAAGAGGCCTTAGTTGGCCAGTCAACCAGTGTGAACGAGAGATGGAGAAGACTCAGTGAGCCATTATTGGTCATTGAGAGAGTGAGACCAAATGGTTGGTCCGTCACTTAGTGGAAGACGCGGACGCAAGGCTTACCAAGGAGTCAGAGAGGGCAACCCTGGACCTGCCAAGAGGTCATACCATATTGACTTACAAAGAAGTCAGATGATATGGAGAAGGAGCAGTCGCAAGGATGTATCACCACGTTAGGCATGACACATCTACAGTAAACACCAGAGCAATGGAATACGTCGTAATTACACTCAAAGTGTTAAAGGTACAGTCAAGTGAATCAGTGAGGGAAATATTTCGTATAAATTGTTAAATGTCCGGTCAAGAAGAATTCAAATTCATGCCTAGTTTCTTTCAGTTGCAATGTCATAATTTCATATTCTCATCTGTTTTATCGCAACAAGACTCACTATTTTTGATATATTTTTTAAAGAATATATATTGTTCTATCAAACGAATTCATAGTTTCATTTCTTTGACAGTAAAATATCTTAACCTCAAAATTAATGGGGAAACCGAACGCCAATCTCCTTTTCCCAGAACTTATATGGTATGTTGTCAAAAGTAAGCTTATTACCCCACACCCTAGAGATGGTCAAGAGTCTCATTCTATTGTTGCTGTACTGAGTGACAGCTGGCGCCCTTCAAATAACGTATGTGTAAGTAAGCAGGTAACAAGTAAGTGTGAGTACAGGGTTCGACGAGTGTGTATTTTATTTAATGAATGTTAATTTTCAGATTTTCCATTATAAATGCAGATATTCAGATTTTTCAAGTTAAATGCAGTTATATATATAAATATCAATATTTGTAAAATTAGTCAGACAGTCAAGAAAGGGTCTCAAAGGAAAGAACATTCGTGAAAGGAGTGTGTCTCCTCTGCAACTTTGCCTCTGCGTATTCAAATCATAATAGACAACCTGAAATCATTCGTATTCTACGGGACATGAGATTCAGTAATTTTTGAAAATGAGACGAAATCTCTCATTGTGCACTGGCACTGCCGGTGGCTCTAAGTAGTCTGCGCAGTGGCCTCCACGCACGGTAGGCACTAGCCATGCGTCTTGGTAGGTGTGCGATTTACCAACTGATGAGGCTAACTTAGCACACTGGGGTGAAACGTTGGCAACCAGGAATGTGATAGCTGGAAAATTTTTAATGTCTAACAAGGGACCAAATATATTGGTATTATAAATTTACTCATTCGGGACAAATATTTCATGTTTCCAATGGGAATCAACTTTTATATCCGCCTCAGTAGCGTAACGGTTAGTGTTGGTTAGCTGCCACCCTCGGGGGCCCGGGTTCGATTCCTGGTACTGCCACAAATTTAAGAATATCAGGAGGGCTGGTATGTGGTTAAAATCGTACATGCAGCTCACCTCCATTGGGGGTGTGCCTGAAAAGAGCTGCACCACCTCGGGATGAGGATACGAGTTTACTTTACTATCAACTTTTATATCATAAGTAATAGGTAGGTAAGGGTTATTCTGCCCAAAGGCAGGTCCGACCTCCGCAGAGGTGTTCCTGAGCCGGAGTTTACGTACGGTAGGGTGGCCAATTCCTTTCCGCTCCTCCATTCCCTTACCCCCCAGAACAGCGCGTGGCAACTCATCCAACTCCTGACCACGCCCAATGTTGTTTAACTTCGGAGATCTCACGGGATCCGGTGTTTCAACACGGCTACGGCCGTTGGCAATAAGTAATAAGTAAACTAATTTAAAACATTTTTCTTACAATTACCAGGCTAGTTTGGAGTCCCGAGAAACCCTCTTTCGAGTCATTGGAAGAAATGTTGTCACTTTCATTGTCACTATCTTCATTTATATTTGTGATTATAACTGATCGATGAGATCGGAAACAATCCTATCAACGTCCCAATAGTGCTTTTCTATAGTTTGTACGTAACGACATTGGCCCTCCTCGTTTTGTTTAGTCACGGATTCAATTTCCTATTTGGTTAAATCTCTTCGCTGCGACTAAGGGATACCTCCTGTCACACTATTTCACTTCATTTTGGACGGTGTTTTCATGGAGTATGACGTGGTGACTGAGAGCCTGCGACCTGTCTTTCCCGTTGACGTTTTATGGATTTAACTGCACAGATAGACACACCTGCATATTTTTCAGGTTGTTTCGTTGCTCGGACAAGTGTTAGAATCAGCAGTTTCCGTCTCGAGTCATCATTGCCTACGTATTATTTCCTGACCCTCAATATGGATAGGGTTTGCTTTCTTACGAATAAAATACCTGTTTAACCTACCGTACGCTATGTATACATAATACAGTCATTAAATTCTTGGACTGGCCAGCTAGTGCCCCTGTGGTGTACTACAGCGGATAGGTTGCAACACAGGATTGTGCCGTGACAACTCTTCGCTAGTCCCAGCAGGAGGTAGTTGCGTACATACAGTGTAAGATGAACTGTGGTCTCCGTTATGAAGGGTAGTTGGAACTTGAGAATGCCCTAGTTTGTACAATGGGCGAATTTCAAGTTCTGCCAAATATTAGGAAAATCCGCTAGCGGAACATTTGAGACTATGCAGGTGAAATTGACCTATTACCCCGGCGGGAATGAGTCGTGAAAAGTCACGTCAAAAGATTCCATGTTAAGAAAACAGTATTGCTCTTATGACAACAGGGTTGCCATATCGAACGACTCTGCTCAACACAATCACGGGAAAACGGCGGAACATAAATGTGTGAAATTCAATATTTAAGTTCAAGATGAAAGCGAAAGAAACTGAGTTACAAATTATTTTTATGAACTAAAGGGGACGGGGATTTTACAGGGGATATTTTTTGTTTGTACCAAATCAGAGGTAAGCTACGGCACATAAAAAAACCTCAGCATTGAAGTGTAAGGCAAATTGGGGAGAAAATAGACAAATAATATTCTTGGGCTCGAGGGGTGAGGGATGCATTTAATTGCATTTAAGTTAATACATTTCTCCAGGCAATAAAGGCTAGACAACAGACGCAACGAATAAATACTGTAGATGACTCTACAAAAGATCACAGTATTAATGTTAAAGAAAGAAAACACACACGTAGGCTTATCGCATAACTTCCCACTCAACACAAGACAATTACGCACTGATTGAAAGCTTAAAATACGCACGCAACAAATAAATACTACAGATGACTTCACTACAGAAGTGATCTGCCGGCGGTGATGGAGTACACGATGCTTGTATAGTTGGGGACAAAACATGACGACCTCAGTTCCTGGAAGCGAGCTGAAAGCCAGTAGTCAATCACACCCTGCACCCTGCTGAGTTAACGAGTTCTAAGTGATCCTTGTTTGTTTTGGAGAGGTTGCCAAACCACTTTCTTCCTCATTCTCTGTTGTATTTATCCTTTCTTCATGTAGAGTGCAGTAGCCGATTTGGCAACTCTGGCTGCAGTAGATGTAGTAAATCCTATAAGTCGCTAATAGATACAGAGCTGCCGCTGGAAACTAGTGGTGTGAGGCGAGGTCGTCATGATTTGTCCCCAACATTACCAGAGCAACACAGAAGAAGGAAAATGAAGGAAGGCAACCAAGCGGTGGCTGTTCCTCCCATTGCGCTTCCTCCCTACGAATATATTTGTGAAAAATAATATGTTATGTAGTTATTTTAATAACTCACGGCCAAAAATGCCTCCTCCTTTTTATCTATCTTTCATAATACATTACAAAGTTCAGTATAATACCCCTTAATCACGAGGAATAATGGGTGTCTCAGAGGGGGTGTGTTCACTTCTTGAAGACCCACAAGAGCAGTACTGTTTTCTTAACATGGAATGAGCTGTAGGTGGTGCTCGAACTGTAGGCGCCAGTCCAAGAACTGATCGCCGGTAGTACCCAATTGTACGCTGTGTTGCCTACACTGTAGGTGCCAGTCCACGCACTTATTGACTGTAATAATACTGTATATTCGTAAAATAAATGTTGGTACTCAACGAACAGAGGAACTGCTAACAGTCTCCCTCCGTTGTGTGACGGTTAGTGCTATTATCTGCCGTCCATGGGGGCCCGGGTTCGATTCCCGGTACTGTCGGTAATTTAAAATTGGTTGGGGGGATGATATGTCGTTAAACAGGAATATGCTTCTCACTTCCATTTGGTATACCTGAAAAGAGCAGCAGCACCACCACTTTGGGACGAGAGCACGAATTTAATTTTTAAAATGTTAACAAGGGTAGTAAGTAAATGCGGACCGAGTCATCACGTCATCACTAGCCAATGAATATCACGGAGCCGACATATGCGAGGCACTCACCCCTCCTGCCACACTATTTCAAACAACCCCTCGTGACGACGTTCATTCAACAGTATGTCTAAAACTGATATGCATACCACGGTTCATTAGTGCATGCTGGAGCTGTCTTTTTTAGTTCATGTATTGAACCGTCCTCATTAAATAATATCAATTTCAAATTTCTGATATTGTTTGTGCTTAATTTCTTGTCCATGCTGCGCAATATATATTATGTATTTTACATTTTTGAGCAGTGTACCTAAGACTTGTCGGTCTGCATAATCTTGAGATATTGTAATAAGATAGCATGAATCAATGCAAACCATCCAATAGTACAAGAAAATGTGGAAGTGCCTATTACGTAACTGAACTGATCCTCGTTTATTCCCTTTCTTAGTTTTTGTGGAAATGGCAAAATGTCAACAAAGTACTCTTCCCCTCTAATTGAGAATCATAAATACTGTATCAAGTCTTGCCCAGATAACTAAGTACGTTATCAGATATAATTCAAGTTATCTCATTTATGGTTTTAGCCAGATAAGACAGACAAACACTAAAATTACATATCACTCGTAGTAAAAGAAAGGCTTGTATGATGTATGATATGCTGGGTGTGTAGCCATGGGTATTTCACTAGTAGCATGGTAGGGGTATCTGCTTGATAATGGGTTGAAGGAACAGATCACCTTACTACCTTGTAAGAGTCCAAGCGCCGAACCAGGGCGGGGAACAGGATCTGCCCCCAGACTAATTTTTCGAAGGTTGGTTTCGCTGGCACTTTGACGGGCCAGCATAAGGTTGGACGTTCGCGGTAGTATGTCTTCCAGGGACGTCTGTCGAAGAGGGGAATACGATCTGAAACACAAGAGATTTACAATGATATATGGAGATATATATTTTCTCTACTTAACCGACAGATAATTTTTTAAATCTTAAAAACCTCAAGAAAGAGTTCAATCATCGTGCCATTTGGTATAGAGGTACGCCTGTGTGAAATACTTCAGTAATTTGATGGTCAATTAATTCAGAATGCTAAGGTTTGCTTAAATGTGTCGAGTACTTGAACAAGTAATTGGAAGCAGGCAATTTGAAAGGTATAAACAGCCAATCAACCACTTGATCAAGTATTTGAACCTGTAGTCAGGTCAGTCAAGTGATTTGAACGGCATCTACTTATTTGTCTAAATAGGTCCCTCCCCCAACACCCCCATTTACGGTAGGACGTCGCACTTGCCTCGTGTAAATGCATTATTTGGCATAAAATTTGAAATTACACGAAAAAGTTGTTCGAGAATTCCGAAGAACTTCTCTGTACTGCACCCGTCCACCTCCCGAGTCCCAGACTAGCATTAATCTCAGGGGTGTCGGTTCATTATTTTAAGTCCACGAATATATACATATAGAGGCATAATAGAACACGGGAATGAACGGAGCAATTAAAATTAAAATGGGGAAAGCTCGATTGTAAACTTGAATTTAAGGACTCCATGATAGGACTAGGAAGTTGCAGTTAACTTTAAAAAGGGTATCATCTAACTACAATAAAAAGATTATGAGAATGGTTTCCTTTGAAATAATTGCCAGAAGGAGCAGTTTATTACGCCATCCGACGTACGAAACTTTGATACATTTGGCAATGATATTTAAATTTCCACACATGTTACATAAATAAATCACTTGCTATACCGCAAGTGGTATCAATATGTTGCTGGGTTGCTTCTGAAAGAAATTACAAGTGGAGTATAACTTATGGATCGATTCCATTTGAATCGAACCGTTGTTCAAGGATATAGATTCCTTCTATCGGGAGCCCGAGCATAACCCATGTTACGGTCGGCTTCTCGATTTAACTAAGATGACGTACCCCGGCTATATACATTTTTCCGAGACCGGTACTCGGACTGGGTAATGTTTCTCGTGAATTACGAAAATGGATTACACGGACAGTTCCTATCTTACGATGTCCAGCTGATGCCATACCACAGAATTAGCATTTATATTTTATTTACACATGATCTGAAATGTTACAAAGTAGCCTCAGTAGACTACTGCCACAGATGAGATAACGAGAAGCGGTGGGAAATACCGTGCCGATGACCTCCCTTCGCATCACAAGCGAAGTAAACAAACACACTAAAAGTAATACTGTCACCTGTCCCGTGCGGAAACCGTACAATAACGAGGTAACAAATGACTATAATATTTATTATTCTTTTTATTCAAACATACGAGTAGAGGGATGTTGTCACCAATTAATTAATTCACTATCGTCAGAATATTCATTTATCCACGAAATTATCATCCTTGAAATTATTATTATTATTATTATTATTATTATTATTATTATTATTATTATTATTATTATTATCCTCAACGGTTCCTGGCACGGTCACGTTTGATTAATATCATCATTATTATGCGGGACGCAAACACAAATGGTTATTACTGTTATTATTATTAGTATATCCTTCTTGTGGTTATTATTATTATTAATGAATAGGTGACCCAAGATATAGTTATTATTATTAACGTCACTCAAGATATTATTATTATTAATGTCACTCAAGATTATTATTATTATTAATGAACCGGTCACTTCCGCAAAAAATGCATTAGGATATCGGTCGCAATTACAATTATTTCACTGATCAACCAACGACATCATTACTGTTATTATTATGACAATTATTATTAATCTGACCGTGACGATTTGACATCGTCCTAACATTGTTACTATTATTATCGGTTGCATATTCTCATTTAGATTCCCGTTTAACATCTTTATCAACGCTCATTTAATTAAGGCGGTCCAATCCTTTATCTGCAATATTTATTATTATTATTATCACGGCATCATGATTGTCATCACTCGTCATTACAATGATTACAATATACGATCATTTATGTGGAGTCTGAAATCTCATTATCCTTAGATCCGTAGTATCTCGACGAATAGCGGTGCAGTCTATTTATTTCGTACATGCTGTCACGGGTTCGAATTCTACCCGCTACGTAACTCAGTATTTCTCTGTGACACTGCCCGTACATTTTACACTCATTTCAATATCCTAAGTGTCTCTCGTACGGAATTTATATCCCTTTCTATCTCAATATTCCTTGATTCATTTATTTCTCACAGAATTATCAACTGACTTATTTATTCCACTTCTGACATCGTACGACCTTTTATTATCTGACTGCAGGTTCTTTAACATTGTTCTATCTCATTTTGATCTACGCCTTAATTCATTCTCCACAAATAATCGTAACATCTTGAAATTATATTTACCAAAATTTGACAATCATGGTTTCGTAATATTAGTCCTACGTGTTCCGGCTACTGAATTGCAAATTTAAGACACGACATTTATTCGTAAAGAAAAATATTGGACCGTAATTTAAACCACACGTTCATTAACATGTACGGATTATTAGCACCGATCTTAAATTTCAATATTATTAATTTATCAAGTTAAATTACCACACACTTTAATTCCGAATTAAAAACGACATCCCGTCATTAAATGATTCCCGATAAACTCAACACCTGATCATTTAAATTTTATTATTACGCACGGCTCACTAAAATTTCTAATATCTCATGAATCATTATTATTATTAATATCGCTTCTCTCAAATTTAACAACTTCACTTTGAAAATATGAACACCCTAATCAACAACAAAACACAACTGGCATGACAAGGCTGGACTTTCCTTCAAATGTCATTACATAACTCGTCAAACTGACAAACAGAAAAGCACATATCGGGTCTATTTGACTATGATAACAAAATCAAATGTAAAAAAAAAATATTCTTGACTACAAAGAAATATGAATGCATGCATGACTTAACGTACTACGCTATATCTACAAAATTTACATCTACAACAAACTGAATACATAAAAAGACCCGATTATTTACATTGTTATTACTTAATACTGTCCGTGCTACAAATTTAGGATGGGGTCGTTAAGCGACTCATCTTGTTACAGAAGGTAACCAAGTCTAATCAAATTATTCCCATTTTTCCAATCACGCTAACATTTCCCAAATATTATCTACATTTTAGTACTCATCTTAGTTATTGGTAATCCATTGCAGCTTGGCAGATGAGAGGCTCCTTTCGGCCCCTATCCCCCGTACTACTCGTTCATTCTTGATGGCGTAGTTCCACAAATGATTTCCTGGCACATTACCATTTTTACACTAATACCTTAACTATCACAATACTTCACCATTGACAATGTTAACACTGAACAATTTACTTTTATAAAACAAATTAATACCCTAGACCCAAAATTTAATATTTTACGCTGTTTTAAGCTTCGTCCAATTACCGCACAATGGACATGGACACGTACGACGGTGTGTCGAATTTTACGCCCGTCGCGATTTATGTCGTCCGACGCGATACGCCTGTTTCATACGGCCCTCTTGAAGTGTTCATGATAGCGGTTCGATAGTCCAAAGTACAGGCTATTATTCCCTCAAAGGACTGTTCGTCACACAGTATGTTATTTACGTACTTATTGCGGTGCAATTCATATTACTCACTCTTACAATGCAATTAATTGACTTCACTATGATATTTATAACTGGCAAACACTGTCCTAAGTTAACTACTTCCAGTTCATGTTGCTTGAGCGCGATCACATTTTATAAGTACTGGCGGATGCTCGCGCCATTAAATGTTGAGTTACTGTACGCCCGACGGATTTGAAGTCAGCTGCGAACGACGGTTCAGCTCCAGAGATTCATTTCAAGTGTGGTGGCGAGTATCCCTTGCGCCCGTATATATGGATGAAGCTTTCCCTCGCGGATTCATTGACGTCATACCCATGAGGGAGGGGGTGGATTTTTAATATCGGCACTTGCACTCCGAATTGGACGTTAAAATTTATATCAAATTAATCCACTCCTCTAGCTTATTTACTGGATTAAATATGAACTCCTGACGATCATAGATTTAGGAGATACGGGTGGATTTAGCTCCTCACATTTCGCGCCTTTGGAAGCGTCCCTTACAACGTGGTTTTCGTCCAGCCAATGACATCCAAGCTGTCTGGTTTCCAAGAAATACAGCCTTCAATTTATTTAATTTGCCAATAATTACTTGATTATTTTCCCATGCGTGACATCTAATAAATTCATTACATTGCTCCGTGTACTCACAATAATTTATTACTGATTACTTTCGAAGTTACATTGGTGTCTCATCCCCCTTCTCTTAAGATGGTATCCCTGAGTCTTCCATCAACTTTTAGCGATTGGCCTGCAAGTGGTCACGTGATTTAAGTTTCCACCTGCCCGAACCTAGGCTAGCGAATGTCCTCGCAACCACTGTACTTTTCCATGACGTCGCGGAAATTTCCGTCCGCCCAAAATATCCCAGCGCACTACTCATGTTGCAAGCTTCCTTTGTCTCAAACTACCCCCTTCTCTTTCTGACCAAGACTTATTTGTGGACTTGTATTTTTCTGGTCGCCAACTAATGGGCTCCCCTGCTGTGAAGCAGCTAACTGTTGTTGTGTCGAGCTAATACGTCAGGCTCCAGTCTGTCGTGTTCCTTAGCTCATATTTCAACACTACACAGATGAAATATTTTCAACTACACTTCTATATTTCAATAAATGTACTATTTCCCTTCATAAATCAAATCATGATTGACTTTGGGCCTAAGTCACTCGGGTTCAGTAGCCAAAAATTATAACGTCACTTCTAATTTTACTCTTGCTGGTATAGCGTCTCTCATAAAAGTTCATGATCGCTGCATATGCACCGTAGTCATTCCCAATAAGTTGTCAAAATTTTCCGGTACCAGTCTCAAACAAACCATTCTCTAATCCAAAGTCTTTGTTATCTTCTTAACTCCTCCGCAGTCATATTCTCAAATTCATTACATATAATCCTTGTAACATTTTGCACAGTACGTTGCCACGGTCCATTTTGATATCGCTTGAATTACAACATTTGAGTAAATGCAAATGCCTACTTGAATAACTTTCATTAATTCAACAATTGATTCTTTACTTGTTCAAGTAAGTTGAACGGCTCCTCGACCCATGTAAACCAGCTTTTAGTGTTGCCAAGAGAGTAAGAACTCTCACACGTGTTCGGTGCGTAGCAAAGTATGTTCAGTGGGAGGAGGTCGCTAGGCACTGACAGTACCAAGAAGACGTTTTTAACATCAGTTCTGGTAACTTATAGTGCCTCAAAGGGTCTGGATAGTGGATGTTTTTGAATGTTCGCAATATTCTGCTGCATGTGAGGAATACAGCAGTAGCAGTGATGAGATATTGTCACCAGTGTGGAAGTGAGGGCACCCATGAAAGTCGACTGGCACAGCCTAACACGTCTAAGTGATAATCACTGCATTAGGAAATAAATAAGGTAGGATCACAATTTACAATCTTGGCCAGAGAGAGGGCGTTACATTTTAGGTGACCCGCCCCACCCCTTCAGGTTGGGAATGAAAACATTTGTAGATAGATAGAATTTACAATTGTTTCCGAGGTCATGTAGGGGCTTTCCTACAGCACCTACATAATTGCAAAGTGACTAGCAGAAGAAGAATTGCAGCCTCCATCAACCCTATTACGGCTACATCGTCGATGGATTCGTTTACAATGGTACCTTGACGCGAAAATTTAGATGTGTGCACAATACATGCTTAGCAATTAATTTCTCTACATTCTAAGTTCAGATAATAATCAAGTACGACTAAGAAAGGGGAAGCGGAAACATCCTACCTTCGTTGCTAAGCAGATGGCATTAAATAAATGATAACTGATGGTAGTAGTGATTTGTTTTTAAGTCAAGTTGACATATTCAGACCTCCATAAAACTATGAGCACCCAGTGAGAGGCTGCGTGATTTGCTGCACGTAGCTGTGAGCTACCAAACTGTCGGCAGCCCTGAATATGGCTTTCCGTAGTTTTCCATTTTCACTCCGTTCTCTAGCCCTTCCCTATCCAATCGTCGCCATAAGACATATCTGTGTCGCTGCGACGTAAAGCAAATTATAAATAAATAAATAAATAAATAAATAAATAAATAAATAAATAAATAAATAAATAAATAAATAAATAAATAAATAAATAAATAAATAAATAAATAAATAAATAAATAAATAAATAAAATTGTTAGTATTAAGATTCTCATTAGGATAAACGAAATATATCCTGGAAATACACGATATGATTGAGTCTGTTCGGAAGGGGGCGTTGGGAAAATGGCACGTGAGGGCAACTGGTCATTCTAAGACTAATATTTTTGACATGGATATTATTGCACGAAATGACTGCAGCGGGAATGTAACTGCTGATCGAGGTGTCCCCCTCCACATTGAGTGAAGATGTGGTTAGATGTAACCAATAATTCGCAATCTGGTATTTTGTCATAGATACAATGTTTGTTATTTTAACACCAGTATCAAAATGTCAGCCTTTGTCGATCTCTATTACTACTAGGATAAAAGAAGAGTGATTTCCTTCTGAAGGCGGACGAATCCGATAATGTTTTATTTCCCCTTAAGCCAAACGCAATGCGTGTGCTGTCGGGAGGCAGGGAGATAAGCATTCTGTTGAGAATTAAGGTCGATTCACACGTCTCCGGGACGTGACGGCGCTCTCCGTTTCCGTATCCGTCCTTTCCGACATGAATATTTCACGTCTGTTCTCACACTTCAGTTCCGTGCAGTTCCGTGCAGTTATAAGTCAGCAATCAAGTGTTCCATGATGAGTTTTCTTAGTGATGATGAACTGTTAATGATAGCTATAATCTTGGATGAAGAAGAGAAAGAGAGGAAGAAACAGTGGGTTCATCCTATATGGAAACGCAGGGATAAGGAAGGAGAGTTTTCTACTCTATATAAGTGCTTGAAGGACGACGAAGTAAAATTTCACGGATATTTCAGAATGAGCAGAAACACATTCAGTGAGTTGTTTAAGAAGGTAGAGCCTTTAATTACAAGAAAGGACACGTTTTGGAGACCTGCAATTACACCGATGGAAAGACTGGCTGTATGCCTGCGGTAAGTAGACTTAAGTAATATTAAAATAAAATGAAAATGAAGTAAGTACATTCGTGTTCATGACAACAATTTTGTAGTAGCATAAATGAACAAAAATACAATATTTTGTAAAACATCATACCGTGAACTTTACGAGGAAGAATTTAAGAAATATGTATTTAAAACAGCAGGGAAAAAATTGAAATCATTAGTGTTTTTGGATGTTGAAATAACTGTCATGTTACTGAGTTGATTTTTCATCAAACTTCTGCCAATAAAGTTGTAGGTTATCTTCATTGTTGTTGACTGTTGAACACGATGAAGAACTGAGAGTATCTGTAGTCGCATTTTCTGGTAGTGCCTCTAAGGGTTGAAATGCCCTCTCACCAGATGCTGTTGTCGAGCTGGTACTTTGCTCTGTCAGCATCATCATTTCATATTTATGTGCGGTTGCGAAAATTTCTGATTTAGCTAAACTCAAGTAGTATGGAGACAGTGACTTCAACATAGGCGAAATTCCAAATAAAAAGGCATCAACGGGGTGTTGTAGATGTTCATTGGCCCGGTTAGATATAGCTGAGCCCTGCGCAGAATTTTTTTCGATGATGTATTTCATCAGTATCGACGATGCTGTTGGTTCATCCTGTAGCTTCCTTTTCTTACAATACCTTCGAGGGGTTGAAAACGTTGAGGAGTCAGTTTTATCACTGATGTTTCCTGTAGATATACCCTTGTTGTTTACATCGTGAGGTACAGGCTGCTGCTTGGATTGCGGTGGTTCTGCTGTATTTGAAGTATCATGTTCTTCCTCGTCTTCACTTTCAAAATCGTCATCTGCGGACAGATTGATGTTTCCCTTAGTTTCTCTTTCATTGAAGTATTTATCCAAGAAACTTAATTGATCCGCAAATCTGTAGCGTTTTACAGTTTTTGCTGCCTCCCCACTTTTAGTTCTCAGTTTTTTCAGCCACTTCTTATAATTATCTCTTAGATTGTTCCACCTTGCTTTGCACCTTTCACCTGGAAAAATAAATAAATTATTTAGGCCTTTACTCTTTTGAAATTAGGTACGAATTTAATTAATAATTAAGTATTTAATCGTTGGTGTTTACTCATAATGATAAGTTTATTGTGAATTCATAAAATTAGGTATTTTTGTATTTGTTTCAGATTCCTCGCAACCGGAGATTCATTTAAAACAATATCTTACAGCTATCGTCTTGGGCATTCCACTGTACACAAGATTGTGAAAGAAACTTGCGAAGCTATAATAAGAGCACTGATACATGACGTAATGCCTCATCCAACAGAAGAAATGTGGAAAGCCACAGTGAAAGACTTCCAAGAACGCTGGAATTTTCCGAACTGTTTGGGATCAGTTGATGGTAAACACGTCGTCATTCAGGCTCCGCCGAACAGTGGCTCCCAGTATTTCAATTATAAGAAAACATTTTCAGTTGTTTTATTAGCACTTGTAGATGCCAACTATAACTTCATTGCTGTCGACATTGGATCGTACGGTAAGAACAGCGATGGAGGTGTCTGGGCTCATTCGAATATTGGGAAAGCTTTTGAACAAGGTGCCTTATCAGTTCCTGGATATACACAATTGCCAGGTTCGTCCGTTGAAATACCACATGTAATAGTGGGTGACGAGGCATTCCCTTTAAAGTCATATATTATGAGACCGTATCCAGGCCAACAATTGGACAGAACAAAGCGAATATTCAACTATCGACTAAGTCGTGCTCGGAGGGTAGTTGAAAACACTTTCGGTATTCTAACCCAGAAATTTCGAATTTACAACAGACGAATTCAATCAAAGCCGGAAAGCGTTGATAACATAATACTAGCGACTTGTGTGCTACACAATTTCATTAGAAAGTATGACGACAGTGTTTTCACGCTTATAAATGAAACAAGTGATTCCACAAACCAAGAGTTTGTCAATCCACAGCTCCAAAACTTGCCCCCTCGTGGTGGGAATTCGACCAGAGAGGCTTTCTGCATAAGGGATAAGTTAAAAGATTATTTCTGCTCAGAAGCTGGTTCAGTACCGTGGCAAGAACACATATGAAAGATGTCGATAACGTCACTTAGTGAGTGGCTGAAGACCTTCCCGATATGCTAGTATATTTCTGAGAATGTCAATTTTTAGTAACATAATTAGTATCTTATGATTATTATATTATTTTATATAGGCCTACTGTATATGATTATACTCGTATAATTGTTATAACTATTGTTTATAATGTTATGTTTATAACTATATTAAATTTGGATTGATATTCACATTGTCGCAGGTACATAGGCGTCGACTTGTTAAACATTTAGAAGGTGGGGGGGGGGGGAGGTTGTGCAATAAAGTGAGGTATTAGTAAATTATTTACTACAACTACTAGAGAAGAAGGTATTAATGATATTAGTGCACTACATTTGCTTTTAATTACTTGAAAAATTAAATAAATGAAATTGTTGATTAATTTTTAATGCCCCTGACTTTGTAGGTTGGGGGCAGAAAGTGCCTTGTCGCGCTAAAGTCGGTGCCTATGTACAGACAGACTGATTTTCTTAATCTTAAAAGCAGAAAAAATTGGTTACCTACCTTCAGCTTCCATTTTCTCGCCAATTTCCTCCCATACACGCTTCTTCAAACCACTATCCATATATTTTGAATCAGCTAAATTATATAGAAAAGAGTGTGCCTTCACTAATTCAATCAGCAGTTCGTCCTTCATTTTGGGAGATAAAGTTCAAACGTACACAGATAACTTCAGTACTCTACGAAAGCAGAGAAGCAGGAAGGCGCGATGAGAGAAATCACGTCCGTGAAAGCAAGAAAATATCGTTGGCGAGCGAATACGTATTGCCGGTACGGATCACGGAGAAGCACTGAAGGTCACGGCGAATGACGTCAACGGAAGTGTATGAACTCATCCCTTCGTTTACATGGCGACGATATTTTATTTTCACGGAAGATGCCGTCACGTCACGGAGAGCGCCGTCACGTCCCGGAGATGTGTGAATCGACCTTTACTGTTGCACCTTCCGTGTGGGTCGCTTTCAATGGATTGTTCCAGATACCTTCAAAGGATTTTTGCCAGTATTGTGTTTTTCTTCTTTCCTTTACGACCATTTTAACTTTTCAGTTCACATATTTATAGAGTCTATACAGGATCTCTCTTCCAAACCCAGACCGAGCGTACGGTGTTTGTACTCTGGGCAACGGCAGCTGCCTCAGCCCAAATTACATCGCGCGCGGCCGCCCTGCTTTAAGCGTTTACACAACCTTATATGAAATCTTACCTTATAAAAGACGCTGGAGGTGCCATCCCTCACAATGAGGGACTTCATAAACAAAATTAGGATTTTTTACTCACCAATAGTGAGAGATGTGACTGTTCACACGGCCATTAAGATGAAACCAGGCTTCATCCGAAAAGAACACAAGCTGTGGGTAGAATAAACGATCTTTCAATGATGCAAGATACCACTCACATTATCTCACTCTGTGGCTGGATCATCAGGTTTTAAACAATGGGGCCGTGTAAACCTGTACGGTCTGATGAGTAACAGCTTTGTAGTTCTGTGTGCAGAATAAACCGAAACCCCTACTTGCTGTGCTAATTTTGCGAGTGATTTATTCGGTAATGTAATGTCGTATGGCTTTTAGTGCCGGGATATCCCAGGACGGGTTCGGCTCGCCAGGTGCAGGTCTTTCTATTTGACACCCGTAGGTGACCTGCGCGTCGTGATGAGGATGAAATGATGATGAAGACAGCACACACACCCAGCCCCCGTGCCATTGGAATTAACCAATTAAGGTTAAAATCCCCGACCCGGCCGGGAATCGAACCCGGGACCCTCTGAACCGAAGGCCAGTACGCTGACCGTTCAGCCAGCGAGTATTTATTCGGTGACCGTTCAAGATTCGCACCAATGTCATCTAGCTTTTCCAACTGTTCGTGTACGCGCATGTTTTTATTGAGCATTGAGCCAGTATTTCAAATTCATTTACAATTACGTGAATCTGTGCTCATGTAGGTGGCACTTCACCAGGAATTTGCTTAAAAAATGCATCGCGTACCCGTCAAGCCGACTCGTACTTAAAACAACTTTTACGAACGAAAATACGGTTTTGCAATGATAACTGTCTCACCATCTTAACAGCTGAGATTCAGACTGGCTACTGAGGCTAGGTCGAACACGTGCATGCTACTTACAAGGTCTGGGTTTATAAGAGAGATCCTGTATACATATTAAAAAAGTGAACGTAACCAACAACGAAATCTTGCATAACAAGTTACCAATGTAGCCAGCCTTCGATCAAAAATTGCTCTTCGTTGATGTGTGATTCTGATCGCACGGAAAAAATCTTCAAACATGGGGGAGAGAAAAAGAAAGCAAGACAGAAGACCAGACACTAAGGAGTTAAAGCGTTCAGTGTGTAGAAAAAAATCATATAATTAAGTGATGAAGATGACAAATTACTGTACAAGCGAAGGACGAAATTTTTGTCAACTTTATTAAATGATCTACGGTCCCTTACGAAATGGGAATGAATTCGATATCAGGGAAAATCGAATGGTGTACCATGAAATATGTGTGAGGGCCACAGGAAGAGAATTAATTCATTTGTGGAAAATGTTTGTTATAGTCCTATAGACTAGATAATGTGATGATGTGATGAGCAATAACTATTAATGCTAGTCCGTAAGATCAATAGAAACTTATCAATGTCAATGGTCGTCTTCCTACATGTAATTTGTGATATTAATTGATAAACGTTTGCCTTTGTATTATAATAATGCAAGTTGTGTTTTTGTGTCTTTCATGTGCTTAATTTCGACATGAGATCGGATTCACCCGACTTTCGAGGATGAAAGTGATCCTTTGCAACGTCAGAAAAATAACCATACGCTTAAATTAGAATATTCTACGCAAAAATACATTACATATCAGAGGCAAAATTTTAAATTTGAAATTCACAACATTGGTTGGTTAAAAATGTTACATCACTTAATCTAGAGCCAATGTCCCCAAAATCGATCATACTACTACTACTACTACTACTACGACTACTACTACTACTGCAGATGCTGCAGGTTTAACGTCCCACCGACTACTTATAAGGTTATCGGAGACTTACTGTTGATTACCAGAATTTCGACTTTGATCATTGTCAGTGATATTCATTCCTCAGCTTGCCTGTTCTCCCTGCTAACCACACTGGTTTCTAACGTTTGCAAAAAACATCTTGTGTTTAAGTAATGTAGTGCTTCAGTTTGCATTTCAGATGTCTAAAAGCGACCGAGAGAAAGCGACAAATGTATAATTTAGCCTTTACTAAAACTGATGATAACATGAGATTTTTAACATCACATATGATGATGCATACTCAAATGGCCATCAATTCATTATTGATATTCGATCCAGAGGACAAAGTGACAAGTAAATTGTTGAAGACTAGATCATAACGGCATCGATTTTGCACCATGCGCTTGAGCGACCTTGTTCACACTTCACAGAAAAACATATAAACACACAAAGAGTATGCAAATCTATCACCGATTAAAGTCACAGACGTTTCATTGTTGCAGCTGTCACAGGCATTAGAAGCATCTTGCCCAAGCTCATTTCTAGGTGTGATACACACAAAACTCACACGAGAGTTCTAAGCTTAGGAAAATAGAGGATGAAGTAATACCGGTTTAGTTAACTTTGTACTGATTTTAAAATAATAATATATTGAATAAGCTTTGTTTATTACCTATCTCTTATGTAATGTTTAATATGACAGATAAATATAGATCGTTTCAATGTAATATACCACCCACAAGTCGTCTTTTCTGTTATTAGTTATTTTTATAACGTAATGTATGTACAGTAGTAGTAGGCCTATGGCTTTTCGTGCCGGGAGTGTCCGAAGACATGTTCGGCTCGCCAGTTGCAGGTCTTTTGATTTGACTCCCGTAGGCGACCTGCGCGTCGTGATGAGGATGAAATGATGATGAAGACGACACATACACCCAGCCCCGTGCCAGCGAAATTAACCAATGATGGTTAAAATTCCCGACCCTGCCGGGAATCGAACCCGGGACCCCTCTGGCCAAAGGCCAGCACGCTAACCATTTAGCCATGGAGCCGGACAATGTATGTACAGTAATACGTGTAGACATGAGAATATGACTATATCTCTCTTTTTCCTTCATCTAAGAACAAATCTTCGTTCTATATCCCTATGTGGAACTGGGTCGTCAGAAAATTTCTCCAAAATCACCTACATACTTCCCTAATACGAGTTTTTTAGTTTCATACATACAACATATCTGTTCTAGTCAGAGCTGGATTAAACCCTATATGGGCCTATAGGCAGTTGAAATCTTCGGGGCGCCCTTGATAAATACTTCATACCAAGTATTTAGTTTCACTCGCAAATTTTAATAAAACACCTAACAAATCTAAACATGATCAAATCATTGAGATGATATTAACATTCCAGTTACTTTAAAGGAAAACAGTATTACTTATTAACATGGTTAAGTAATATAATACAGCAGTGCAAAACAGAAAAGTACATGTTAATTACAAACAAACCAAGATCAGTTTCAACATTTCTTTCCCTTCTTTTTTTGCAATAAATCATTGAGATTATCTCGAAAGACTTTTTTTTGGAAGATGTCATATTAAGTAGAAATAATGGCAAGAGTATTTAGTTGAAATGAAATGGCATATGGCTTTTATTGCCGGGAGTGTCCGAGGATATGTTCGTCTCCCCAGGTTCAGGTCTTTCGATTTGATTCCCGTAGGCGACCTGCGCGTCGTGATGAGGATGAAATGATGATGAAGACAACACATACACCCAGCCCCCGTACCAGCGAAATTAATCAATGATGGTTAAAATTCCCGACACTGCCGGGAATCGAACCCGGGACCCCTGTGGCCAAAGGCCAGCCCACTAACCATTTAGCCATGGAGCCGGACAGAGAATTTAGTAGTTCTTGCGCCACTGAATTTCGATGACAACCCTGAAGCGGTTTTAATTGAAAAATGTCGTTCATCAGAAGCATTTATTATGAGTTTGGTCAGTAAAACTGGTCACTAGGGTCATCCTTCAGTGTCAACTATGGTAACAATTGTCGAGCTCCATGCTTCTTACTTTTCATATCTACACTTCATGAACTGTATGAAAGACAAGTGTTATTCTAACTAACTGACCCCATGGCACTACAGCCCTGAAGGGCCTTGGCCTACCAAGCGACCGCTGCTCAGCCCGAAGGCGTGCAGATTACGAGGTGTCGTGTGGTCAGCACGATGAATCCTATCGGCCGTCACTCTTGGCATTCCAGACCGGGGCCGCTATCTCACGGTCAGATAGCTCCTCAATTTTAATCACATAGACTGAATGGACCTCAAACCAGCCGTCAGATCCAGGTAGAAATCCCTGACCTGGCCGGGAATCTAACTTGGGTCCTCCGGGTAAGAGGCACGCTACCCCTACACCACGGGGCCGGCACAAGTGCTATTCGCACGACAATAATTATTTTAAAGAAACTCATCTTGCCATTGTAATTCAGAAACTCATTGAAAATGTGTTAGTAAACTTATCCGCCGTTTACACAGCCACATAATTTACTACATGGAGCCTAAATTTAGTCTCCTCTCTTGGGGCCCCTAACACGTGGAGCCCATACACCTATTGGGTAATCCGGCACTGATTCTAGTGTTAACATTTCAAGGTCCGTTTAAATTCCAGGGTTGGCTTTTCGATCGGTTTCAGCGAGGTATCCCACCTTTACCGCCTCAAAGGCAGTGTCCTGGAGTGTGAGACTTTATACAACTGGAGGCCCGCCGAGGGGGCCTCACTTGCTATGCTGAACAGCTATGCCGCCTTGTCAGGGGATGGGAAGATTGGAAGGGATAGACGAGGAAGAGGGAAGGGAGCGGCCGTGGCCTTACGTCAGGTACAATCCCAGCATTTGCGTAGAGAAAAAGTGGGGAAACCATGGAAAACCACTTCGCTGATGGATGAGGCGGGAATCGAATCCCCCTCTACTCAGTTGACTTCCCGAGGCTGAGCGGACCCTGTTCCAGTCCTCGCACCACTTTTCAAATTTCGTGGCAGAATCGGGTATCGGACTCGGGCCTTCGGGGATGTCAGCTAATCCCACTAACCACTACACTGCAGAGATGGACAAAATTTCAATATATATTACAGCAAAATTTACGTCATTAACAGTCTGGTACTACCGGGCGAGTTGGCCGTGCGGTTGGTGTCGCGCAGCTGTGAGCTTGCATCCGGGAGATAGTGGGTTCGAGTCCCACTGTCGGCAGCCCTGGTTTTCAGTGGTTTCCCATTTTCACACCAGGCCAATGCTGGGGCTGCACGTTAATTAAGGCCACGGCCGCTTCCTTCCCATTCCTAGGCCTTTCCTGTCCCATCGTCGCCATAAGACCTATGTGTGTTGGTGCGACGTAAAGCAAAGAGCAACAAAAAACAGTTTGTAACTATTAACACTGGCTCATCAACGGACAGTAATAATGAATTTGCAGTATATTGATTTTCTAAATTTAAAGACAATAACATAAAGACAGAAATTGTGATTGTTCTCGTAACTGTTTAGGCCTACCTACAGCAGCTATCAGCGCGGAAGCTGGCTGTTGTTATTGCAGGGAATAGCGTGAGCTGCACTTAACTTCAAAGGAAGGCCAAAAATAACTTACCATATTTCGTTACTCACATGACATATCGAAAACTACGTTAATCAAAAACATACTGTTTACCATTCTTTGCTTTACATACGTAACAGACCGATGCAGAATAACACGCAATGCTTCGCCTACCAAACGCCTACCTAACAGCCTACAAAGTGTTTTCTGGCCAGTGGATGCGAGCGAGGTGGAGGTGGGGAATTAAGTGAAGTCTGCATGTTCACCAGAATCTTTAACTGGTGGGAGAGATCTGTGCATACACTTCATTAACATTAAGAAGAAGAAGAATAATCATATAGCCTACCAGGTTTTAAAATTCCTTCAGCTATGATCGCTATTAAGAAACCACGTTCTGCGATAATTTCGCCATGAAACAGTGTTCTTTGGCGTACCTCTAAATTTAAGGATGTGCATAACACGTCAGTAGGCATTATTATTATTATTATTATTATTATTATTATTATTATTATTATTATTATTATTTTAATAGTTGTTTTACGTCGCACCGACACAGATAGGTCTTATGGCGACGATGGGACAGGAAAGGGCCAGGAGTGGGAAGGAAGCGTCCGTGGCCTTAATTAAGGTACAGCCCCAGCATTTGCCTGGTGTGAAAATGGGAAACCACGGAAAACCATCTTCAGGGCTGCCGACAGTGGGGTTCGAACCTACTATCTCCCGAATACTGGATACTGGCCGCACTTAAGCGACTGCAGCTATCGAGCTCGTTTGTAGGCATTATTAAGTACCAAGCAGTCGGTTCTTGAAATGGATTCTACAACTTTGAACACAGCAGTCAATTGTTCCAACTTCCACACTCACCCGGTCTCTCTTCTATTTCGTGTTTCAAACATTTGGGTTGTCCGGTTTACGGTACCTACTGGGGTACTGACTATCTTCCGTCAGTTTGGAATCAAGATATCTAACAATGAAACATCTACCTATACCCTTTCTGTCTGCACCAGTTATTTTCCGTGTTAACTTTCTTATTTCTACCTAACTACTACTGTACATCCCACAAAAAAGAAGAAAGCAAAGTCATCTTCGCACAGGCCATAAACGCCGTAATCTCGGCACTTGGGGGGTAGAGGATTTTTTTTTGCTAGTTGCTTTACGTCGCACCGACACAGATAGGTCTTATGGCGACGATGGGGCAGGAAAGGGCTAGGAATGGGAAGGAAGCGGCCGTGGCCTTAATTAAGGTACAGTCCCAGCATTTGCCTGGTGTGAATATGGGAAACCACGGAAAACCATTTTCAGGGCTGCCGACAGTGGGGTTCGAACCTACTATCTCCCGAATACTGGATACTGGCCGCACTTAAGCGACTGCAGCTATCGAGCTCGGTGTGGAGTAGAGTGGTTAGTTATAAGTCCGGCCACCAGGAATTAACTTGGTACTCTTTTTTATGTAGACTGAGCGTACCTCAGGGCCATGTACACCTTCAGAAATGAAAAACTCGTTTCTTGAATTTTTCGGCTTCCTGACAGGAAGTCGAACCCGCGACCTTCCGGGTAAAGCAAGTACGCCTTTTCCTCCTCGGCCAGGCAGCCCGTCCTGTACATCCCTCTCCTATTCTCATATGTTTGTTATTTTCTTGTCTTGGTCAACTCCAAGCGTACACTTTTCTCCGAAACCGACTGTACAAGTCCTGGGTGTCACAAGACACAGTACACTATGTGATCAAAAGTATCCGGACAGCCCTGTACACTGGTCAACAACAACAAATGACACATGGTATCGGTGTAAAATAAGAGGCAGGGAGGTTTGTATTGGTCAGTTAATTTAAATTGACTGAGGCTATGTCTAGCCTTGTGCAGCCCTTGTAAGGCAGACCCTCCGAGGAAGGTGGATGGCATCTGCCATGTATAGCAAACTGCGTGTTCTTGTAATGGATAGTGTTGTATGTGGTTTGTGAGTTGCAGGGATGTTGGGGACAGTATGATGAGAGTGTATAGGACTAGTATAACTTGGAAACAATTCCCTAAACCCATGGGTAAATAGTAAAAATATCGAGCTCGAATAGTAGGTGTTACTATTATTATTTTTATTATTACTATTATTCTTATTATTATGACTTGTGAGGTGTGGTTATGAAGTCGTTTACGTCTATTATTGTTATTGTTATTATTATTATTATTATTATTATTATTATTATTATTATTATTATTATTATTATTATTATTATTATTATTTACGTAGTTATGTACGGACTTTATTTGGTATAAATCGTGGTCGTAACAAAACATGTGAAGTTATGTCACGACACGTCTGCTGTATGTATATTAGTAAGAGTTTATTTAAAGGAAGAACACGTAATTAATAGAATGTAATTTATTGAAATGAAAACCTACAACCCTGTTTTCCAGTCTTTGACCGGGTCAGGGATGTAATGAATGAATCATATATAGGCTAGTAGTACGATGGAGTCGCCACTCCCAAAGTGATTAATGAATGATTGATATATGCTATGAAATGAGAATGGAGAGTGTTGCTGGAATGAAAGATGGCAGGGAAAACCGGAGTACACGGAGAAAAACCTGTCCCGCCTCCGCTTTGTCCAGCACAAATCTCATATGGAGGGACCGGGATTTGAACCACAGTATCCAGCGGTGAGAGGCCTACGCGCTGCCGTCTGAGCCACGGAGGCTTCAGAGTATAATTTATTATTACCTGTAAATATGATGTATAAATCCAATGTAATCTTTTGAAACACAGGGTAATAGTCCAGAACAACGTATCTTTGTCACTAGAGAGTTACAGAACATTCGATCCATTTGTGAATAGGTTATTGGAGACTCTAGAAATTACGAGAAAACATGTTATGTCATACTTTTCTAGAAGCCAATGGCATTGGTAGCCACATACAGGATATATCAGAATTATACCAAAAAAAAAAACAGAGATGCTCTTCGTGTTATGTTCAGAACGATGGAGCAATCGGATTGGCGGAGAACATTTTGCTTTTCGAAAAAAATGAGGTTACATTTTTACTTGGGGGCGCGCGATTCAGATTGACGAACTTGCCGTATTTGCTATGCCAGAGCAAAAGCCGCTGTCTGGGGAAGTGGGAGACAGAGGTACAAGTTTCTCGTTCGCTTCGCATAGTCGCTTCCCAGCCCAAGTAGGCAGGATAGAGTTTGTTCTACACAAGTTGACTACTATGCGACAACCGTACAAAGAGAGGATGAACTTGTACCAAGAATACAGGCAGCTTTCCAGGTCGTTCACAACAAACCACACAGCCTGAACAGAGTCCAAAGGTCACTACTACACCTTGTGAACTGTGCATCGAAGTAGGAGGGGCGGACGGTATATTGAACATCTACTGTAATAATACCATTGGGCGTATTGTTTTCTTCTTCTTATTCTTTATCTCCTTACCCTCCAGAGTGGGTTTTCCCTCTGGGTCGGGGATACAACTGGGGAGGATAACCAGTACCTCGCCAAGGCGGCCTCGCGTGCTTTGCTGAACAGGGGCCTTGTGGGGGGGATGGGAAGGAATAGACAAGGAAGAGGGAAGGAATCGGCCGTGGCCTTAAGTTAGGTACCATCCCGGCATTTTCCTGGAGGAGAAGTGCTAAACCACGGAAAACCACTTCCAGGATGGCTGAGATAGTAATCGAACCCACCTCTACTCAGTTGACCTATCGAGGCTGAGTGGACCTCGTTCCAGCCCTCGTACCACTTTTGAAATTTCGTGGCAGAGCCGGGAATCGAATCCGGGCCTCCGGGGGTGGCAGCTAATCACACTAACCAGTACACCTCAGAGGCGGACGTATTGTTTCCTTCGTTCGGTATTTCAATTCATTTTCAATATTGTGAGTGAATGAATACACACTCGTGGGGCGGCAGTGTTGCTTCTTCGAGCATGTTGATACTGCGACCAACAGAGGAGAGGAGAAAGGATCTGGTGCGTTCCTTGACTGCCAAGTGTGTCTTAATCGCCGTGTGTTCTTATACTGTGTGTGCAATGGCTGTTTAATAAAACAGCTACGAATATTGCCTGTAATAGACACGGACAATCCTGTGCGAGTCGAACGAGGAGCATTACCTCTGTCTCCATCATACACCACACTCCCCCCTCCCGCCCCTTCTAACCCCGGAAGCACAGCAGCGGCTGGCTCTCTGGCACAGCAAATAGGCGAGTTCGCGCGCCCGGAAGTAACAAAAAGTAACCTCATTTTCTTGAAAAGAAGAAACTTTCTCCACCAATCTGGCTACACCATCGTTCTTAACGTAACACGAAGAGCATCCCTGATATTTTGTCGGTATAGTTCTGATAGTCCGCCTCTGTAGTGCAGTGGTTAACGTGATTAGCTGCCACCCCAGGAGCCCCGGATTCGATTCCCGGCTCGGGCACGAAATTTGAAAAGTTGTATGGGCTCCACTCAGCCTCGGGAGGTCAACTGAGTAGAGGGGGTTCGATTCCCATCTCAGGCATTCTCGAAGTGGTTTTTCGTGGTTTCCCACTTCTCCTCCAGGCAAATGCCGGGATGGTTCCTAACTATTTTTTTTGCTAGTGGCTTTACGTCGCACCGACACAGATAGATCTTATGGCGACGATAGGGCAGGAAAGGCCTAGGAGTTGGAAGGAAGCGGCCGTGGCCTTAATTAAGGTACGGCCCCAGCATTTGCCTGGTATGAAAATGGGAAACCACGGAAAATCATCTTCAGGGCTGCCGACAGTGGGATTCGAACCCACTATCTCCCGGATGTAAGCTCACAGCCGCGCGCCCCTATCCGCTCGGCCAACTCGCCCGGTGGTACCTAATTTAAGGCCACGGCCACTTACTTCCCTCTTCCCTGTCCACCCCTTCCTATCTTCCCATCCCCGACCAGGACACTGCCCTTGAGGCGGTAGAGGTGAGATCCCTCGCGGAGTCCGAGGGAAAAACCAACCCTGGAAGGTAAACGGATTAAGAAAGAAAGAAAGAAAGAAAGAAAGAAAGAAAGAAAGAAAGGGAAAGAATAGTTCTGATACAACCTGTATGCACGAATTCTGTAAGGGATATTTCCATCCTAACGAATGTACCCAAGCGGCTGTCAGTGATGTAAATGTAAATTGGAAACGTGAATGTACAACCGCAGCATAACCACGATCTGGTCGGCCACATATTCTGACACCCAGGAGCAAACGAAAATTAAAGAGGGCGGTGCGAGAAAATCATCGATTGTCTGTAGAAAAATCACCAGTTGTCTCAAAAAAATCACCAGGGAATTTCAAAAGTACTACGCAAAGTACAGCCAATGCCAAGACTGTGAGCCGAGAATTTAAAAGAATAGTGTTTCATGGTCGAATAATAATAATGTTATTTGCATTACGGCCCACTAACTAATTTACGGTTTTCAGAGACGCCGAGGTGCCGGAATTTAGTCCCACAGGAGTTCTTTAACGTGCCAGTAAATTTACCGACACGAGCCTGACGTATTTGAGCACCTTCAAATACCACGGGACTGAGCCAGGATCGAACCTGCCAAGTTGGGGGTCAAAAGGCCAGCGCCTCAACCGTCTGAGCCACTCAGTCTTACTTTCATCGTCGACCAGCTATCCATAAACCCAACATTTCTCCTCTTAGTGAATAGCGCCACTTGGCTTGGAGTAAATAAAGAGCGACGACAATGGACACTGGAACAGTGGAAACAGGTAATTTGAAGTGATGAATCAAGTTGTAAATTGTGGCAATCTAATGGGAGGATTTGGGTATGGAGAATGCCCGGGGAACGCTATCTACCTGAATGTTTAGTACCAACAGTGAAGCTCGTAAAGAAGTGGCATTATGGTGTGGGGATGTTTCTCATGGCATGGACTCGGCCTTCTTGTAGGACTGCATGGTACCGTAAACACAGAAGGATATAGACACATTTTGAATGCTTTCGTACTATAGTTGAGGACAAATCATGACGACCTCGCCTCACACCACTACTTTCCAGTGGCAGCTCGGTGTTATTAGCGACTTAATAGGATTTACTACCTCTACTGCAGCCCGAGTTGCCAAATCGGCTACTGCACTCTACACGAAGAAATGGTAAATACAACAGAGAATGAGGAAGAAAGTGGTTTGGCAACCTCTCCAAAACAAACAAGGATCACTTAGAACTCGTTAACTCAGCAGGGTGCAGGGTGTGATTGACTGCTGGCTTCCAGCTCGCTTCCAGGAACTGAGGCCGTCATGTTTTGTCCCCAACTATACCTACTGTGGAAAATCAATTCGGTGATGACCATTGTTTGTAGCAACATTATAACGCTCCGGGTGAAGATGTTATAATGACGTGTCTTGATGTTCATAACATATTATTGTAACTCGTTGACTGAATGGTCAGCGTATTGGCCTTCGGTTCAGAGGGTCCCGGGTTCGATTCCCGGCTGGGTCTGGGACTTTAACCTTCATTGGTTAATTCCAATGGCCCGGGGGCTGGGTGTTGGTGCAGTCCCCAACATCCCTGCAACTCACACACCACACATAACACATTTCTTCCACCACAACAACACGCAGTTATCTACGCATGGCAGATGCCGCACACCCTCATCGGAGGGTCTGCCTTACAAGGGCTGCACTCTGCTAGAAATAGCCACACGAAATTTTAAAAAAAATGTTACACTAGCCTGCACAATACTATTTCTTTTCCTGCGGTGAAAGTTTAATAAATTCAAGTTTCCTTTCTATTTTCCCGGATCACGTAGGGATTTTTCACAGCAGCCTCGTCATTTCCCTTAATAGCATGATTTTGATCACATTTCACTAAATGTTGACACCCTTTACAGATCTGCAAAAAAATATTCTATAAATTAACATGAATAAAAGTCATGAGCTGGTTTCAAACCTGCTTTCCGTTTTTTCATATCACTTAAGGAATTTTCACAACAGCCTCATCACTTCCTTTCATATCATGATTTTGATCACAATTCACTAAATTTGGACACCCCTTAAAGATCTGCAAGAAAATGATCTAATAGGTGGCCGTAAATGACTTGCCAGGAAAATAAACTTTTCTTCTGAGGTCTGAGATGTTATTGGTGATTGTAAATAATATTGTAGCACACTGTATTCAGTGACGGAGTCCGGTTTTCTTACAGAATACAAAGCATCCAATACAATATAACATTGAGGTTGTATTTTATTTTCACCTAGGGTTACTAGGTGGTCCACTCCCCCCCCCCCCCCCCCGCCGTACTATATATTTTACAGTTTTTCCATAATATTATGTATTCCACCAATTGTTGTGACTGGTATTTTTTGTGTGTATGTCAAAATTATTTTCATAGTTTTGTAAATTTGCACAATATAAGAATTTTAGGATATCTGTTTTTATTGATATTTTCTAAGTGGTACATGATCAAGCATTTTTTTCACTGAATTCTACACACTAATATTGGAGTTGATCATGTATTTTTATGCTTGGTAAAAACTTTCGAGTCCGCCTCTGTGGTGTAGTGGTTAGTGTGATTAGCTGCCACCCCCGGAGGCCCGAGTTCGATTCCCGACTCTGCCACGAAATTTGAAAAGTGGTGCGAGGGATGGAACGGGGTCCACTCAGCCTCGGGAGGTTAACTGAGTAGAGGTGGGCTCGATTTCCACCTCAGCGATCCTGGAAGTGGTTTCCCATGGTTTCCCACTTCTCCTCCAGGAAAATGCCGGGATGGTACCTAACATAAGTCCACGGTCGCTCCATTCCCTTTTCCTTGTCTATCCCTTCCAATCTTCCCATCCTCCCGCAAGGCCCCTGTTCAGCATCGCAGGTGAGGCCGCTTGGGCGAGGTACTGGCCATCCTCCCCAGCTGTATCCCCCGACCCAGAGTCTGAAGCTCCAGGACACTGCCTTGAGGCGGTAGAGGTGGGATCCCTCGCTGAGTCCGAGGAAAAAACCGACCCTGGAGGGTAAACAGATAAAGAAGAAGAAGAAAACTTTCGAAACATCATCATCATCATCATCATCATCATCAATGTCCCACTCCAGTCGCCCGGGTGTGGTTTTTCGTAACGTTATGAAATGAATTCAAATTTCCTTAAATTTACATTAAATCTCGACCATCAATATATATATAATATCTAATTACATAAAATATGTACGTGTTGCGACAAAACGGTTAGTATTTTCGGAATCAACACGTCGTTTTCCCTATGAACCACCTGCTTTGACCAAAAGCGGGTAATCATTACAGGCTAGCGAAAATTTAAGTACAGCTTGTTTTGCCGCATACTGTATTTAATTGTAAATTATATTTTGGAATAAAATCAGATGTCAAAATTTTCCATTTTTAGGGTACTAACCTCCGTTGTATTTTTGAAGATGCTTTATAGAATTATTTGATGACAAGCTCAACCAGTTAAATATACATACATACACATATATACAAGGTACCTGAACTTATCCTGTGAAGAAGTTAACTTGGCGCTGTCAGAGAGCCCACTCATGGCCAACTCATGGTCAGGTATGGGAGGCAACTTCCTACGCATGCGTAACGACTTCTGAGAATCCGTCTCGCTCAAGGTGTCCGAAGAGTCTCCTCCGGTATCCCTGGGTCCTCGAGGTGTTCCGACAGGCGTTCCCTGCGGTGTTCCAAGCGGCGTACCTGAAACCCCAATAAAAGCATTAGTGTTTCCTATGATGTTCCAAGATGTGTAACCGCTGCACCAAGTGAGCTGTTAATATTTATATAGTTCTTTAACAATGTTTTAGTAACATCAAATTGTGATATTCTAGGAGCACCAAGACATCTGTTAACAGTTGTTTAAGTGTTCCAAGCTTGCCGTTACGAAGGAAAACGTAGGATATCTTCACTATCATGGTATGCAGAGGCGGATTCAGGGAGGGGCTGAGGGGGTCTTTAGCACCCCACCCTCTACTTACATTTAAATGTTTAAAGTTGAAAAGTCTGCATTAAACTTTCAAGATTTGATTCACGGGTTTGATGTCGGATCAAATATGTCAGGTAAATTTATCGGAACCCAAACACTGATTTTAAATGAGCAACCTTTGGCATTTTACACACACACTGCTTCGGCCATCAACTGAACTTGTTGCATTACAAAAAGCTGTGATATTATGTGAATTAAGAAAATGTTAGTGATTATCTCATCAGTGACGACGTTTGTCTCTGCTTCTGTATGTCTGCTCTTCAAAGAGTGTTATCAATGAACCTGATATTAGTGAGTCAAAAAAGACCAAGTTAAAAGCATTTTGTCTTACTCATTTGGTTTTTTTTGCTATTGGCTTTACGTCGCACCGACACAGATAGGTCTTATGGCGACGATGGGCAGGAAAAGGCTAGGACTGGGAAGGAAGCGGCCGGGTTCGATTCCCGGTTCTGCCACGAAATTGGAAAAGTGGTACGAGGACTGGAACAGGGTCCACTCATCCTCATGAGGTCAACTGAGTAGAGGTGGGTTCGATACCCTACTCAGCCATCCTCGAAGTGGTTTTCCGTGGTTTCCCACTTCTCCTCCAGGCAAATGCCGGGATGGTACCTAACTTAAGGCCACGGACGCTTCCTTCCCTCTTCCTTGACTATCCCTTCCAATCTTCCCACCCCCCGCAAGGCCCCTGTTCAACATAGCAGGTGAGGCCGCCTGGGCGAGGTACTGGCTATCCTCACCAGTTGTTTCCCCCGACCCAGTTTCTGAAGCTGCAGGACACTGCCCTTGAGGCGGTAGAGGTGGGATCCCTCGCTGAGTCCGACGGAAAAACCGACCCTGGAACGTAAACCGATAACGGAGACGAAGAGATTAATATTTAATATTAATACTGAACCCATAATTCTACGATGAGAAAATTACTTTTTTTATTTTCTCAATATTTATTTCAAATAAAAGTTACTTGTTTGAGAGCGGCCATTTCATGAGTCTGGCTGTCTCGTGGGAGCGAGCGCCCCGTGTCTGGCCGAGCCGCAAGCTCGTGAAATACCGTGACACTTCGGTGGACTTCGAATATTCAACAATTTTTCAAATTTAAGGAATTCTTCGTAACGAGAGATTTTGGCAACACAGTAAATCCTGAAATAAAGAATCTAAATTATTCTTAAACCCTATGGGAAGACAGAACCCCCAGGGTAAATACAAATGCAGTTAAGCCTAGAGACAAATCTGCGTCAGATCCGCGGACTACCCACAACGTGCCAAGGTCAATGAATGAAGAAAACCTGCGAAACGCCCGGGCAGAAATAATTTATTTCGCCTATTGCGAGTATGGGAAAATTATGAGATTAACACAGAAATAAATTGTAAGTCTGTCCGAAGTCATGGAACAAATTTCAGAAAAATCGGTCTATTGGATGCGGAATTAGCATATTGCATAACCAAGCTCCATGTTGTGAGTAGCGTCACCCCATAGAGTATAAAAGAAACCTCCCTCCGTATATTTCTCAGTGTCTGTCTGGTTTCTGAAGCAGCGGAGCCCACGCCCATCGTCGGCAGAAAAGTGTAAAAAAAAGTTGATCTCCAAATAACTTATTACATGTTCGTGGCTATGGTTCAGATCTTCTGTTAGAAATGGAAGATGATAGAAATTTTCTGAGCTGCTGCTAATGAAACTTTGAAGGTTTAGAAGTGATTGAATTTCTCTCGGTATTCAGTGTGTGTTTGTTAAAGAGGAGTTTGAAGTTAGCTACTGTGTCTGGTTTCTTATCTTTTGGAACACCTGGCCGTAGTCGGGCGAGAAGGGGACAGTCTTGTGAACGCAGTAGATGTGGTCATTTGAGCAGAGTGTTCGTCGCTTGCTAAACGTTTGAAAGTGCGTTGGAAAGTGTTGTGTAATTTAAGTTATATTTATAAAGAAGATGTATAACCTAGCTATGGTAGGCTAGTCGAGAGGTTTGCTGGCTAAATGCAGCCAGAACTCCAAGGATGACGGCTAAGATCACAGGTCTGTAACCTTTTAATCAATGTTGTAGTTAGAATGTTGTTTGTCCCAACCAAATCTTTCATTGCGTGTGTCCGGGTGATATTTTGTAATGATCAGAAAAAAAGTATTATAATTTTGGTCAGCGTGTGAAAATCTTTAGTTTTGTAAAAATTCACATCAAGAAACTATAAAATGCGACGTTTAAATCTTGTGTTAATGCTCTTTGAGATATTGTCCGAAGTGAGGAAAATTAGGAAGGTGATCATGATAAAGTAGTCGTGGCGAATGTCTTAATTTCGAATATCGTTTGAATTCAGATTTTTTTCGAAATAATAATAATAATAATAATAATAATAATAATAATAATAATAATAATAATAATAATAATAATAATGTCTACCGAGGGATAAAACTTTCCTACGTTAAAGGTGGATTTAACAAGCATGTTCTACAAGGATTGCGGGCGTTTAGAAAAATTCCAGTGAAATTCGATAAAGTTATGTTTTATTCATGGGAAGTAAAAATTTGTGATATCGTGTATGTCGATGATATGAAAAATCATGGTGTGTTGTTGTAATCTCGAGGTCCGAAAGTTGTAGTAACAGTAAAAATAAAAAGGTGTATTTTCATAAAAGTTGTTGTTTTTCACAAGAGGATTGAGATTTGAAAAAGGTCTTGAAATATAAGAAAAATGGATTGAGAGCGAAGAATTTATATATGTGGAGATGAGAGTGGTAGAAATGTTGAAGGCAAAAGGGAGCCTGGATTTTACGTAATACCGCCATGAGAAGGCGAGGAGAATGAATTTTTGAGATAGGCTATATTTGCCGAGGAAGAGTTTTTGAGACAGGCTATATTTGCCGAGGAAGGATTTTTGAGACAGGCTGTATATTAAATGTGAGATTTATGTGGCAGGCTGTAGTATATTCCGCTAACAATCCGAAAGCTGGGACCTGGGGAAGGTCGCTCCGTGATAATTATAGTGTGAAGCACAGTAAACGTCAAATAAGATCCCAAGTGAAAAACGATTTTTGGTGAAGATGGTAACTCTTGGTAGTAAAATTTCAAGTGACTAGTTACGTAAAGTCAGTAATGAATGTTAGAATAATATGACCTCAAGGATAAAAGAGCATTTGAATACATGGTTGGTGTTGTTTGACTGTAATGACGAGTTTCCATTTAATAAAGTTCATAAATTACAAGGCGGTAATTTATCAGTAAATCGGAGCATTTGTGAAATAGATATTGGATGTATGTTTGAAAAATGAAGGTAGGCGATCTGAGGGCCTCACCCTAAAATTGTAGTATGGATCTCTGCGCTGGTGATGATTATTATTTTTGACGACATCCACTAAATGTTAGACGTGTGTTGGAAGTCTATATTATTCTTTCCTAAACTTCATTGCGCATGCTGAGATCGTGTTTGAGTAGGGGGATTGTTCGCCACGCGATATTTATTTTCAATTTCACGTTTTTTTGTAACAAGATAGAAACTTATTGCATTTTTTCGACTTGCATTCGTTCTGCGGCAAGAGTTGTTTTGTTGTGTCTAAGTAGTTTCGACCAGATTTACAGTTTAAAATACCAGAGTTTGTTTGAAATTACGATTTCGCCTGATATGCTAGGGGAAGCGTATACGACCCAGTTTTCGCCCGACAATAGATTTAGGACGTCACATGTTATCCTAGGAGTATACTGATGATGAGACGTCCTAGTTCACCCTCAACGATAGAATTAGGAAGGTACGTGTACATAGAGGTCAGTGTTAGGGTGTACAGATGTTAAGTAGGCCCGACGAGAGGTCTGGGAGGTCAGCTGTACATACTCAAGTCTTAGATTAGATGTTTTTGCGAAGTGACCTGATCGAAGGTAGTGTCTACAGTAAAATACGAAATGTGAAGAGTGTTAGATCGGTAATAACGAGGCCCAACTTGCGCGCAGCCCTCAGCAGCTGGAAGGTGTTTACCTAAGATTATGGAACCGCTGTCCGACTCGTTGGCTGAACGGTCAGCGTACTGGCCTTCGGTTCAGAGGGTCCCGGGTTCGATTCCCGGCCGGGTCGGGGATTTTAACCTTAATTGGTTAATTCCATTGACACGGGGCTGGGTGTATGTGTTGTCTTCATCATCATTTCATCCTCATCACGACGCGCAGGTCGCCTACGGGAGTCAAATAGAAAGACCTGCACCTGGCGAGCCAAACCCGTCCTGGGATACCCCGGCACTAAAAGCCATACGACATTTCATTTCATGGAACCGCTATCGGCAAATGAGGGTTGTCCAACATTGGGTACTGAGCTAACGGTGATTAAATATTTTGCTGTAGTTCTCCATGCGTGTTTGAGTTCAAAGAACTTCGGTATTTTCTTTTATTTTACGGACATAATTGTTTTGTCGTTATGATGTCCATTTTTGCTTTGGCGGTGTGCATGTTGACATTCGACGTATAAGTGTGAGACTTGAGTTACGAATGTGGATTCGATTCGTCAGCCAGTAATATATTTTATTTTCAATCTTTGTCGTTCTTTCATTTTTATACGTAGTTAAGCTCGGTAAATTGATAGTTTTGTAAGTAGTGTGTTGGGACAAACAATAAGTAGATGGATCTGTGATGGTAGTCATTGTTAAGTAGGAAAGAATTCTGTAATTTGTGTATTTTTTCTCTGTGGACTTGTAATTTTATTAAGCGTAACGTAACCATTCATAATCTGAAAGTCGGTTTCATAATAATAATTTTCAAGTGATTTACCACTTTTTAATTAACTTCAGTGTTTGGCATTTCTTCTAAATGCGTGATGAATAAGTGTTTCCTGCATTTCGCAGTTTTGTTCCTACAGAACGACGTAACGTAAGATCCTCGCGGATCGTGTTGTTGTTGGTTCCTTCTGAACAGCTGTTTGGGTGATGCACGTTTAGCATCGGGTTTATTTTATCACTTAAGAGTGTCATGAAATGACAAATACATGGTGGAATTTTGTTTCAATTATGAATTCTGCTGTTAACTTGTAGTGAACACCATGCTTTCCAATAATATTTCGCAACCTATCCAAAGCAACTGATAGTCAATTTGGTTCGATTAAGGCTCCATTCGGCGGGTGTTCCGTATCCGTAAGGGTATTCGACTGGTGGATAACCTTAATTAAGAGTAAATCAGGCGTTCTACTTGTTGAAGGTCAGATTTTCCACGGATCGTGTGGATTAATTCTCAGTTATCGTTTGGATTAATAGGTGCCCGATTTTTCAGGTTTTCCTTTCATTTTTCTCAGTTTCGCCGTCCACTAATTTATGATATTCCTACTTTCACCGAAGCAAATTCTTCGATATTGTAAAAGAAAATATAGACGCTATGCAATGTGACTGCGTTGAAACATTTCATAATTAATAATTAATTGTTGATCAAGGATTTATATAAATAAAATATTCTTTTGTGCCATTAAGAATTTAATAAAAGTTAGTAAGCACATATTTGCTCCTCATTTCAAGTAGTTAGGCTCTCTTCTGAACCCCATCGTTTGGTTAAGATCGTGACCGAATCATTCCCGCAACGACCCCAAGATTTAGGAGTTCAATATTGCTCTACTGTAGCAGCTGTGGCCGACCAACGATGGAACGGTAAGTCAAGGGTTCAATACAGTAATAATGTTATTTGCTTTACGTCCCACTAACAACTTTTACGGCTTTCGGAAACGCCGAGGTGCCGCAATTTAATCCCCCGGGTGTTCTTTCACCTGCCATTAAATCTATTGACACGAGGCTGACGTATTTTAGCACTTTATAAATACCACCGGATTGAGCCAGGATCGAACCTGTCAAGTTGGGGTCAGAAGGCCAGCGCTTCAATGGTCTGAACCACTCAGCCCGGCTGTACCTTAATTAAGGCCACGGTCGTTTCCTTGCCTATTCTAGTCCTTTCCTATCCCATCGACGCCTATAAGAACTACCAGTGTCAGTGCGACGTAAAACAAATTAAAAATTAACCTGTTATTTCGTTTTTGCTAGTGGCTTTACGTCGCACCAACACAGATAGGTCTTATTGCAACGATGGGATAAGAATGGCCTAGGACTTGGAAGGAAGCGGCCGTAGCCTTAATTAAGGTACAGCCCCAGCATTTGCCTGGTGAAAATGGGAAACCACGGAAAACCATCTTTAGGGCTGCCGACAGTGGGATTCGAACCCACTATCTCCTGGATGCAAACTCACAGCCGTGCGCCCCTAATTGCACGACCAACTCGCCCGGTCTTCTGTTATTTAACACGTGCTCGTTTGTGGTACTATTTGATTCACTTTTGGGTATGAAATTAGCGGCATTAAATCCATCATAAATGAAAATATCCCTCGATGATCGCTCCTTGCTCACTATTTGCATTACCAACTCACAGCGCTAGCCCGCGCGGTACCTCAGGGAAGTCCGCTAGAGTGCTCTGAACCTCGTGACTTGCACGTTCCTCATAGCTGAGCTGATCTTAGTATATTGGTTAAGGTTTGTGTTGCGAAATTTACGTCAGGCAAAGAAGAGACTCTCTCATCAAGGGGCTGGTGACTGATGTTGCCAAAATTCGATAAGGGAAACCACTATTGGAAACTAGATGCATCGGCACCATTCCGTGTTCTCGAAGATACTGTCAGCGTAGCGTTGGAATTAGGGATGGGCCACTCGATCGCCTGCTCGAGCAGGCTCGAGTGCTGACGTCACGAACTGGTGTGTCGAGCGTGGTCGAGCCAGATCGAGCAACACGGAATCCCCTCATGACGTAGGCTTGCATGTGCGCTAAGCAGGAGTGTGTGTTAGGGCTCGAGCCACAATTCCGTCTGCACTCATTCTCGTTGATATTCACCTTCCGGCACTACGCGTAGAGTAGAAGTAGAGTCATTAGCGATAGCGTCCATTCTACAGAAATACATACGTACCGTAAGTCATAGTGGACGCATCAGTTTATTAAATCCATATATGCCCAGAATTACTTTTTTTTAGCAAATGGAAGTGACTGCTCGACATGGTGATGAGCTCTGCATAGTGATAGTATTTGTGTGGTTTTCCTTTCGTTACTTGGTCGCTACTTCCATTTTTGGTTCTTCTGAACATTGTATGTATCATTTTAATAATATATTCTGTTCAGTTTTATTATAATGCTATATTTACTATTTCTCCTACATAATAAAAAATGTGAACAGACCTGAAGTCCTGCGTCCGATATAATATAACTGGGTTTTTTGCTATTGGTTTTACGTCGCACCGTCACAGATAGGTGTTATGGCGACGATGGGATAGGAAAGGTGTTAGGAGTGGGAAGGAAGCGGCCGTAGCCTTAATTAAGCTACAGCCCCAGCATTTGCCTGGTGTGAAAATGGGAAACCACGGAAAACCACTTCGAGGATGGCTGAGGTGGGAATCGAACCCACCTCTACTCAGTTGACCTCCAGAGGCTGAGTGGACCCCGTTCCAGCCCTCGTACCACTTTTCAAATTGCGTGGCAGAGCCGGGAATCGAACCCGGACCTCCGGGGATGGCGGCTAATCACGCTAACCACTACACCACAGAGGCGGACTTACTTACATATTACGCCGTATCATTTCTCAGGCGATAATATTACTCTAGGATAACAACCATATAATCCATATACTCCTATGCTGTGTAAAGGCCGGTCTCCACTGATTAACATTTAACAACATGTTAAATGTTAAAAGTGTTAAATGTTAACTGGTGACACCATTAGCATGTTAAATGTTAAATGTCAAAAACTGTTTCATTTAACATTGTGTCCACACTTAATAAACATGTTAAACTTGACATTCTTTGTTTATATACAGGAAGTTCATCATATCAGTTTATGGTAATACATTTAGATGGTGTCTAGTATTTTTAAATAAGGACAATGGACTCAGATGAAGAGGAATTGGCCTTTGTTATTGCCACTGTTGCTTCTTGTTATGATTTAGAAATGCAGTTTTATTAGGCACATTTTCTCCCCTCACTCTGCTCATTGCTTCAAAAGCAAACCACTTTGAAGTATAAGCTTCGTCCGCTCCCGACTACCGAATTTTCTGAACTTTCTGCAATTCTCGACTGTACTGGGAGCGGAGGGACGCTAGTTTTTTTTTTCGATTTACTCGTGGGAACAGTTATAGATATTTTCGAGTTCCAGGAAACTGTCGGCTTTCTTCGCTTTATATCTGTATTCCTCTGATGAGACATCCCACAAATAAGGCCTTTCTATTATATCATTAATTAAGTCCAGAGTAATCTCCTTGCTCTACTCCATTTCTGACTATACATTTTAGTATAGTGCAGAGAGAACGACACACGTGCGTGTACTGTATTTGTAGCTTATAACAAAGAGAAGGAGTGTTGCGGAGTGTTTAATTATAATCCTACTATATGAGGAGCACATCGTTTGCGTCGTTTAGGTTATGTGTTGGCATGGAAACATCATGGAAGTTGCCGAAGCTGTGCCGACATCGCACGAACAACGAATTGACTTGACATGTTTTCCACTTGGAGCGGAAAACACGCCAACATGTTAAAAGTGTTAACTCAACATTCTGAGTTAACATGCAAAGTCAATTGGAAGACACAATTACAATATACATGTCAACTGTAACATGTTAAATTTAACATGTTGGTGTTAAATGTTAAACAGTGGAGACCGGCCTTAAGGGATTCAATGTATTCCGTTAATAATGTTAAGGCATTATCATTATAAACATTATTTTCATGGTACGAAATGTAATAAGCTATTTCTGAAATTGCCATATAGTTTGTTCAGTTGTGTTGCTGTACACACACTGGTTTCATTTCATTAGGATTAAAAGAGCAAAGAAGATTACCACTCATCTGATTTAGTACAAGGTAATCACTCATAGATGGCAGGCCATACTCCTGCTCGAGTACTGCTCGACCTAGATCGAGCAGTGACGTCATCAGCTCGAGCCGCTCGAGCTGCGCTCATGCCCATCCCTAGTTGGAATTCAAACCTCACATCTTCGAAAAATGATTTTTTTTCATTCCTATTTAGAAGTGGATTTTTACACTCGGGTTCGTAAAAGCACTTTCGTAAGAATTGGATATAAAATGTGATTACAAAGAAAAGGAATGACAGATAATGTACTTTTCTTAGTCACGTCCGATTTATTACACGTCAGTTGGTTTGACAATATGTTCAGTAGTGTATAAATAACTTAATTAAAGATAGCAATTTTTTTCAAAAAATATAGGGTTGGTAACAAAACATTATTTAAGGGGAACTATAAAAGAGAGTAAAAATCCCCCCGTCCTGACTTCAAGACTGAATACTGTATTTCTTGACGAATTTTCAAATTAATAGAAGTAATAGTTTTCCCATAAATGTTCCTTAAATTTCATCATTTTAACATGGGCAGCATAGGCACCTCCGGCTCCCCTTAAGTCTAGGGAATTTGCTTAAGAAAATGTTAGTCCTTTCTCTCTCCTGCCGAACATAACAGTGTACGGAATTTGGCGCCTCCAAAAATCGTAAAAGTGGGACGTAAAGCCAATGATTACATTATTATTAGTATACAGAATTTACCTACATTGTTGAGAAGACCGATAGCATCTGGTCTAAAACTTTCTTTTTTTGCAATTTGCTTTACGCCGCACCGACACAGACAGGTCTCATGGCAACGATGGGATAGGAAAAACCTAGTAGTGGGAAGGAAGCGGCCATGGCCTTCATTAAGGTACAGCCCCCAGCATTTGCCTGGCGTCAAAATGGGGAACAACTCTCTCTCGGTGATGAGAGTATCGAATTCCAATTTCAATAAAACCCTGCTTACAGTCTCATAATATTCGTGTTGTCTAATCATAACAGAGACGCTTACAAAAACTACTTTATCCTGAATTACGGAATGGTGGAGTACCCTGAAAAGAGATCCCAGAGTGTACTGGCATTTACAGTAGAAGTAAGCGCTGTTTGATTCCTCTTACATAGAACGTTCAGTTTTTACAGCTTATGGTTCACTTCAAAAGTTCTCCATGGGTGGCAAATGTAGGGGATTTATTGGCTAAAATTGAGTCGACATTTTTTTTTACTAGGGGCTTTACGTCGCGCCGACACAGATAGGTCTTATGGCGACGATGCGATAGGAAAGGCCTAGGAGTTGGAAGGAAGCGGCTGTGGCCTTAATTAAAGTACAGCCCCAGCATTTGCCTGTTGTGAAAATGGGAAACCACGGAAAACCATTTTCAGGGCTGCCGATAGTGGGATTCGAACTTACTATCTCCCGGATGCAAGCCACAGCCGCGCGCCTCAAGACTCGACATTTTCGGTGAAGCCAATTGTATGTAAGAACCTTCTTATAATATGACACTGCCGATTCATTTGAAGAAATGGAAAGAAAATAGAACGCAAGATCGTTGAGTTGTTTCTATATTTTGATAACTGACAGTGCACCTTTAAACACCGCACCTGCTGTCCGAGGAAAATATTGCACTCGCGAATAAGTTCTGGAATGTTAGGCCTACATTGCCTTCTGATGTGAACACCGTAAGCATAGTCGTTGACGCGATATTTATCAACAAAAACATTATAATTTCTACAATGTCTCTAATTATGGCATTTATTGCATCACTGAATACGAGACAAATGACCCCGAAGGATCAACAGCTGACACGTACACATCTAGATGTAAGGTCCTCACATGTGCCTCTAAATACACAGCAAGTCCCAAAGAAGAGAATATATTTCTAGATTTGTGCAAATTTTCTGTTTTCGCTTTCCGGTATTCGGAGAATGTGGCAATCTTTCCTCTCTGAGCTGCGTCCGCTAGTACGTGACCAATACGGCATGTGACGTCTGTGTACCTCCCTCGGCCCACATTAGGTTACTACGGCCAAGCCGGCTGGCTGCATGTGAGACCACCATCCGACCTCGAGCATCTGGCAGAGACCAAGTTGTTGTGTATCTCACTAATTATATTCGAGTAGAGTACAGAACCGTTGCATGTTGACCTTTCTTTATCAAGTTCTTACTCTCATGACACGCCAGCTGAGCCTCCGTGGCTCACCGCTGGGTTCCGTTGGTTCAAATACCGGTCACTCCATGTGAGATTTGTGCTGGACAAAGCGGAGACGGGGCAGGTTTTTCTCCGGGTACTCCGGTTTTCCCTGTCACATTTCATTCCAGCAACACTCTCCAATATAATTTCATTTTATCTGTCATTCATTGTTCGGATCCTTTGCTAAATGGTTAGCGAGCTGGCCTTTGGTCGAGAGGTTCCCGGGTTTGATTCCCGGCCGGGTCGGGGATTTTAACCTTCAGTGGTTAATTCCAATGGCTCTGGGTTGGATGTGTGTGCCGTCTTCAGCATTAGAATTCATCACAGTTAGGGCCCCATTCTCATAGACGCCGATAAGGGGTCAACTCGAAAGACCTGCACCCAGCCCCTTCGGAGGCCACACGTCATTAAATTATCCGTCATTCATTAATCATTGCCCCAGAGGAGTGCGACACTCTTCGGCAGCCGGCCTATTCTCGCCGCTAGATGGGGGCTTCATTCATACTATTTCTGACCCGGTCCAATGACTGGAAACAGGCTGTGGATTTTCAACACGCCAGCTAACATGCTGTGAATGACTTCATTTTCCTATACCTGATAATAGTCTACGTGTTAATCATTTGATAACAATTATTTGGCAAGTCTTATGGCGAAGCTGAGATAGGACAGGGTGGGGAACGGGAAAGAAGCGACCATCGCCTTAATTAAGGTACAGCTCCAGCAGTTGCCTTGTGTGAAAATGGGAAACCATGGAATATCAACTTGAGGGTATGCTGACACTGGGATTCGAACCCACTATCTCCCGAATGCAAGCTGATAGCTACGTGATCCAACCGCGCAGCCAACTCACTCAGAGTTGATAACAATAGGCCCTGTATATACAGGATGATTTTTTCCACCGTGTACAAACTCTAGGGATTGATCGAGGAGAGGATACGGAACAGAAAAGTTTTAACGAACGTATGTCCGGAAATGCATACTTTGTTTGTTAGGGACCATTTATTCAATCAACCTTTGTTACAGATACGGCGGTCTAATACGCGCTGTGCAATGCAGCCACAGTTACAGTATGTGTGGAAAATGGTTTCCATGTGCCTCCACGCATACGTGTACGCGCCGTAGCATGTCTTGTCTCACACGTTCACATCGGCCAGGCTGCATCCGAACAGTGTCAAAGGCAGCATGAATACGCTGCTCCAGTGTCTCCTCATCTGGAATGGGTTCTGCATAGACGATACTTTCGAGACGGCCCCATAACCAGAAATCGCACGGGTTGACATATGGTGAACGAGCAGGCCATGCAACTGGACCTCCTCGTCCGATCCATCGACCAGGGAAGACACGACTGAGATGCATCCGGACGTTCACGGCGAAGTGGGTTTGAGCACCATCATGTAGCAGCCACATAATCCTGCGAATCATCAATGGCAAGTCTTCCAGAAGGAGAGGCAAAGTCACCCGCAAGAAACGCCGACAGTTCCGGCCTGTTAAGCGACGTGGAAGGAAGACTGGTCCCAAAACACGTTCGCCAATTATCTCGGCTAATACATTCCGGCTGAAACGCTGTTGATGATTCGCTGGCAACAAACCATGGGGGTTCTGCATACAATCCCACAGATGACTGTTATGAAAGTTGAAGATACCACTTCGCGTAAAGGTGGTCACATCTGTGAATAGGATGGATGCCACAAATCCCGGAATCGTGGTTGCCTGGTGAATAAACCAGTGACAAAACCGTTCCCGATGTGGAAAGTTTGTCGCTAGTAAGCGCTGCACACGCTGTAAGTGATAAGGGTAGTAGCAATTGTCATGGAGAATGTTCCACACGGTCGTCTGGCATACCCTGTACTGGCGGGCCAACTGCCTGGTACTGACACGGCGGTCACCTTCAACAGTGTTAATCACATTTTCCTCCACGTCTGGTGTCCGAACAGGGCGGATACGTCCTTCATGATTTCCCTGCTTCCTTAAAGACCCTGTCTCAGACAAACGGCGAAACACTGTTGCAAACATTGAATGCTGAGGTGGTTGTCGGCGGGGATATGTCTCCCGATACAACCGTGCTTCCCGCCGCCCGTTGCCATTTGCCTTGCCGTAAGTAAACACACACCATATCGGCAAGCTCTCGAGTCGAATACGGAACCATTGTGTACAACGCTGTAACACATCCACTACCCGGTGAGTCATCACGAGAAGTGACTCGGAAACAACGGTACCAATGATTATGGCAAGCGAGGGCATGACGTATGAGGAACAGTACCACCCTCTAGGAGGAAACCACGCATACTGTAACTGTGGCAGCATGATTCAGTGCGAATTGGCCTGCAGACTCTGTAACAAAGTATCATTGAAAACATTGTCGCTAGCATGGACACCATGCATTTCCGGACATAGGCTACGTTCATTAGACCATTTTTGTTCCGTATCTTCTCCGCAATCAATCCCTAGAGTTTATACACGGTAGAAGAAATCGCCCTGATAAAGACAAGGATAGAGCATAATCTCCTGGTACTTCAGTTGCACAGTAGCGAGTTGGCCGTGCGGGTAGGGGCGCACAGCTGTGAGCTTGCACTCGGGAGATACGGGGTTCGAACCCCACTGTCGGCAGCTCTGAGGATGGTTTTCCGTGGTCTCCCATTTTCGTGATAAGAAAATGCTGGGACTGTACCTTAATTAATGGCTGCTTCCTTCCCACTCCAAGTCGTTCTCTATCCTATCGTCGCCGTAAGACATATCTGTGTTGGTGCGACGTAAATGGCGTTATTTCCATTTCAAATTCAGTAGATGACAACACACAATTCACCTTCATGCAGAAGCTTCCGCAGACACACAAAAAAAGTCATCTCCGTACAGGCCATGAAGGTGGAAGGTAAAGGCTTCCGCTTTATGTAACCTCGGCGCTTCGTGGGGTAGAGTGGTTAGCTCTAAGCCCGGCTGCCTTTGCCCCCAGGAATTAACCTTGGACTAATTTTTGGTGTAGACTGAGTGAACTCAGGGTCATGTGAACCTCCGGTATAAATTTTCTTTTTAAAATTTTTCGACTTCTTGACGGGGAATCCAACCCACTCCTTCCGGGTGAACCCAGAAGTTTTCACGTCAATTCAAATAAAGATATACTGTACATTTCGTCCGGTTTGGACTGTGTCGTAGTGGTATGTACTCCTGTACACCTGCCGACTCAGAAACTGTGTGGGCTCTTGTAAGGAAGAACCAGAGTCAAAGGTTTTGTATACCTCCTCCTGTGCTAGGGCCCTTCGAAATATATCTTATCATACACACTTGCACCCAGTCTGACGGTCCTGAAATTCTCCAGCAAGCAATTCGACACTTTTAGAACTAATTACTTGAGAGGTGTATTCTGTATTGTGTGCAGAGTACTAAGACAAACACAAAAACCTCGTCCCCGAGTCACGAGAATTAAACCGGGCGAATTGGCTGCGCAGTTAGGGGCGTGCAGCTGTGAGATTACATTCGGGAGATAGTGGGTTCGAACCCGACTGTCGGCAGCCCTGAAGATGGTTTTCCGTGGCTTCCCATTTTCACACCAGGCAAATGCTGGGGCTGTACCTTAATTAAGGCCACGGTCGCCTCCTTCCCACTCCTAGTCCTTACCTATCCTGTCGTCGCCATAAGACCTTCTGTGTTGGTGCGACGTAAAGCAAATCGTAAAACGAGAATTAACCATACGTATTCTCAGCCGGGAATCGAACCCGGGATCCTCTGAACCGAAGGTCACTGTGCAGATCATTCAGCCAAGGAGTCAGACTCCTTAGCGCTGAACTGCTTGTTCGAAAAGGAGAAATTCATACCCTTCTAGGGAGCAGAAGGTACCAAAAGTTCCAAATAATGCGGCGTGTTGCTCTGAAAAGTTTGACTCGGGACGACGTATCTGTGTGAGAAAGCTTTCTCGCTTACGATATACTGAAGAAAAGAGCTTAATATCTGCAGGACTGTTCAGGTGAAGCTACAAACGACTTCTCCCTGGGCATCACTGAAATTCTGAGTAACATTCACGCTCAAGGAATTCCTTATTCTACCGAGGTAGTGAGTGTTATTTATTTATTTATTTATTTATTTATTTATTTATTTATTTATTTATTTATTTATTTATTTATTTATTCATTCATTCATTCATTCATTCATTCATTCATTCTTGCCGAATGTTGGCCATAAATAAACATGTGTTTTTACTTTCATGATTCTTTTCTTGAAATGAAATGGCGTATGGCTTTTAGTGCCGGGATGTGTCCGGACACTTCGGCTCGCCAGGTGCAGGTCTTTTGATTTGACGCCCGTAGGCCACCTGCGCGTCGTGATGAGGATGAAATGATGATGAAGACGACACATACACCCAGTCCCCGTACCAGGGGAATTAACCAATTATGGTTATAATTCCCGATCTTGCCGGGAACCGAACCCGCGACCCCTGTGACCCAAGGCCGGCACGCTAACCATTTAGCCATGGAGCCGGACATTTTTTCTTGATTCCCAATAACTCTTTGAACATTCTTTCACTTCATTGTTTCCTGGTTTTTTTCGTCTAGATGTCACTGCCTTTCTTCTTTTCCACCCCCTGAACATTCTTGAACTTTTGTATCAATCTTCTGAAAGGTATTCGGTTTGCTATTATCTCTTCTGTAAATCACACCTCTGTCTAGCTTACTTTATTTCTTAGATCCAATGATTGCCACTCTTGCTTTTCCAAATGGGGTGTTGAAAATCAGTTTTGTAATTTTGTTATTTATTCATTCGGATTACATGACCAACGAACCGCATTCTGCTCTTTCTGATCGTGTGTGACATCCTTTTGTTTTCTTTGCCCTTGTATAAATTTTCATCCATCCTATGCCAAAACTCTTGTTTCACAGTTTTCAATGCTATGTTTATTCGACACTATTTTCGATTATTTTTATGTCATCCCTCCCCTCCCCAACCCTAGGTTTTAGGGGTGTATTACTCCTACAGAGTTTTTCTTCAGATAGTAAGTCATACGTGTACCATTGGTTTAGGAAGAGATGTGGGACCATTCAAACATACATAGATTCATACATGCATACATACATACAGTACAACCTTTATAAATATAGGTTAAAATTATAATTAAAAAGACTAAAATAATGAATTATATACAAGGTAATTGCAATTTTCATTATTCACATACCGCTCTGTTCAATTTGTCATAAATTTCATACCTCATGGAACAAACGTTAAATACGCACAATCATACTTAATTCTTAAGTATATAATATTGTCAAAAACTCAAATGAATAGAATAATATTGAAACTACAGGCATTCGGAAAAATGAAGAAACTGGTACGAAGTAACTCATTAAATGTGTCCTTACTTATAATTTCTAAATAAATTTTTTTTGCTAGGGGCTTTACGTCGCACCGACACAGATAGGTCTTATGGCGACGATTGGCTAAATAAATTAAACAATAATTATTGTTTTTATTATTTTCAGAATGTATGAACTATTTACTTTAAACTGAAAAGTAAATAACATAATATTAAAATGTTATTCGTTAACAGAGAAAAAAATATTACGCTTTGACAAATCAAAAAATGGCACTATGGGCCTGTTTATTAATCCGGTACTGAATATACCGTGCTGACATTATCATAAAAGATGTTGGGGATTCCTGCTCTAGAATATAGGAAGGGACAAGGCAACTAGTGCAGATTATGTGTAAGGGTCATCGGTGTCTAGCCTCACCAGGTATTCTGTACTACTATCTACCACTATACTTCATTATGTTGTGATTCTCTTATATTTTAGCGTTCTGTATGAACACCTTCTCCCGCAGGTACTGCTTTTTTTACAAGTTGCTGTACGTCGCACCGAGGCAGATAGGTCTTATGACGGCGATGGGACAGGAAAGGAAGGAAGGAAGCCATGGCCTTAATTAAGGTCCAGCGCCCGCGTTTGCCTAGTGTGAAAATGGGAAACCACAGAAAAAACATTTTCAGGGCTGCCTACAGTGGGGCTCAAACCCACCATCTCCCGAATACTGGATACTGGCCGCACTTAAGCGACTGCAGCTATCGAGCTCGGTACAGGTACTGCCACCCTGACGAAGGTTGTATGTCGAATGTTTTCGGAGACGTGCATGCTCAAAAGGCCCTTAGAGCTATGCCAGTGGGACCTTAGATCCATCCAAACTGGACAGGTTTAAGGCGATGGGCCAGACTAAGAGCAGTACCCTGGTTCTCCGGGTTGGGGGTTGGGCATGGGGTCAACGACCTAACCCCGAAAAAAAGCACTTGTTACGGAACCAAAGGACAAAGGAAACCGGACGGATGTAAGGGATAAACGACCCTGACAACGGAAGCGGCACATGAATTGGTACTTTATGACCTGGAATGCAAGAACACTAAGTAAACCTGGAGGTTACTGAATCTGAAAAATGAAATGAAGACATACGTGATGGTGGTAGCAATACAAGTGATAAAATGCAACGGAAGTGGAATACTCGCAAATGGGAAACACCGGGCGAGGTGGCCATGCGGTTAGGGGCACGCAACTGTGAGCTTGCATCCGGGAGATAGTAGGTTCGAATCCCACTGTTGGCAGCCCTGAAGATAGTTTTCCGTGGTTTCCCATTTTCACACCAGGCAAATGCTGGGGTTGTACCTTAATTAAGGCCACGCCCGCTTCTTTTCAACTCCTAGCCATTTCCTATCCCATCGTCGCCATAAGACCTATCTGTGTCGGTGAGACGTAAAGCCATTAGCAGAAAAAGAAATTAAAAATGGGACACACACCTTGTTTTTTATTTTTTATGTTACAATTGGCGTTATGTCGCGCCGACACAGATAGGTCTTATGGCGAGGATGAGATAGGAAATGACTCGAAAGAAAGGGCCATGGCCTTTATGAAGGACAGGCCCAGCATTTTCCTGGTGTGAAAGTGGGAACCCACGGAAATCCGTTTCCAGGGCTGCCGACAGTGGGCTTCGAACCCACTGTCTCCAGAATGCAAGCTCACAGCTGCACGCCCCTAACCGCACGGCCAACTCGCTCGGTACACCTTGTTCAATATTGGGAACATAAGATGTAGAGGTATAGGGTGTCATATTGAACTTTAACCCCGTTAATGAAATAATTTGTGTTCTACGAGTGAAAGCCCACTTCTTCAATATATTGGATCAGGGCATTAACAGGGTGTTTAAAATCCTACCGGCGAGTTGGCCGTGCGGTTAGGAGCGCGCAGCTGTGAGCTCGCATCCGGGAGATAGTGGTTTCGAACCCCACTGTCGGCAGCCCTGAAAATGGTTTTCCGTGGTTTCTCATTTCACAAAAGGCAAATGCTGGGGCTGTACAATTAAGGCCACGGCCGCTTCCTTCCCATTCCTAGGCCTTTCCTGTCCCATCGTCGCCATTAAGATCTATCTGTGTCGGTGCGACGTAAAGTAACTAGCGACAAAAAACCGCCATAAACTGCTCAGTGCTATAGTGAATTCTGTTAACGAAATGCATATGTACATATGCACCAAGTCCGACTCGTTGGCTGAATGATCAGCGTACTTCGGTTCAGAGGGTCCCGGGTTCGATTCCCGGCCGGGTCGGGGATTTTAATCGCTTCTGATTAATTCTTGTGGCCTGGGGACTGGGTATATGTGTCCGTCCCAACACTCTCCTCATCATATTCTGACAACATACCACACTACCAACCACCACAGAAACACGCAATAGTGATTACATCCCTCCATATAGGGTTGGCGTCAGGAAGGGCATCCGGCCGTAAAATAGGGCCAAATCCACATGTGCGACAGAGTTCGCACCCGCGTCTCCACAGGTGTGGGAAAATGCGGTAGCAAAAGAAGAAGAATAATGTACATTTGCCCCAACTAAAAGTGCAGAGTCGGAAAGAAAATGAATCTTTTATGAACAGCTGGAACAAGAATTAGCTCTAGTGGCAAAGCACGATGTTAAAGTAAACACGGGGGTTTTCAACGCCCAAGTGGGAAGATAAATTTTTACAGGAAAAAAGCAAGTACGGAGAATTTGCATGAGGTTCCTAATGACAAAGGTATTAGGCTGATTGATTTGCTATGGGCAGTGACATGCTTATTAAAAGCACAAGGATGCAAGGGAAGGATATAAGGAAAATAACATGGTGCTCCCCTAATGGGATGACAAAAAATTAAATTGATCATTAAATTGCTTCAGATATGCTAGAGGTGGATAGTCGTCGAGGCACGAGTAAGAGTCAAAGACAGAAAAAGGCCAACTACAGGGAAATTGAGAGAGCTGTTATACCCGGATTTGATGATGCTAAGTTAAGACGGGATATAGCACAGCTATATACAACGATCTTGACAAAAAGCTTCAATGAAGTGGAAGATTGGACTGGAGAAAGTACTGAAGTAAGGTGAAAAACGGTTGAAGGCATAACGTACAAAATGGCCGAAACTGTTTTGGGCAGAAAGAAGCAATCAAGGATTCAGGATTGGTTTGATGAAGATCGAAGCAAGGAATGAGGCAAGAATGAGAATGTTACAGGGAAAAACAAGAACTACACTAGAAGAATGAAGAGGGAAGAGAAAGGAAGCGGACGAGGAATGTAGGAAGGAAAACGAGAGAATTTGAGAAACAGTGGATTGAAAAGTTAGAAGAGAGGAAACTGCTCAGGAAAGTACAGAGTTTCATATAAACAGTCAAGGAACCTACACCGCAAGAAGTTTTCTTTTTTTGCTAGGGGCTTTACGTCGCACCGATACAGATAGGTCTTATGGCGACGATGGGATAGGAAAGGCCTAGGAGTTGGAAGGAAGCGGCCGTGGCCTTAATTAAGGTACAGCCCCAGCATTTGCCTGGTGTGAAAATGGGAAACCACGGAAAACCATCTTCAGGGCTGCCGATAGTGGGATTCGAACTTACTATGTCCCAGATGCAAGCTCACAGCCGCGCGCCTCTACGCGCACGGCCAACTCGCCCGGTCGCAAGAAGTTAAAGATGGAATTAACGCCCTTAAAAAAAAAAATAAGGCGCCAGGAGAAGACAACATTACAGTAGAAATGATAAACATGATACAATATGGAGGTGAGAAACTAACAAGGTTGTTGCATGAGATTATGATGGAGATATGGCAAAAGGAGATTATGCCTGAGCAATGGAATATAGCAGTACTCTGCGCTATACATAAGAAACATGACAAAGCAGGCTGTGGGAATTATAAAGGAATAGCATTGCTACCTGTATGTATTGCTTATTAAGCTTTAGCAAAACCCATATCTGGGAGACTGAGAACACATGTAGAAGCATATCTAGGAGATTACCAGTGCACCTTCAGAATTAACAGATCTATTACGGCCCAGATTTTTACTATCATACAGATCCTTGAAAAATATTACGAGTATATTTGTATATGACAGTGCTGTAATGTTAAGCTAGTAGTAAGCTCAACCTATAATATTGTAAGCCGTAGTGTTAAATACTGGAAATACTTAAGTTGTGTGTGAATTTGTATATGAAAAAATGAAGTGTCGTATGGCTTTTAGTGCCGGGATATCCCAGGACGGGTTCGGCTCGCCAGGTGCAGGTCTTTATATTTGACGCCCAAAGGCGACCTGCGCGTCGTTGTGGGGATGAAATGATGATGAAGACAACACATACACCCAGCCCCTGTGCCATTGGAATTAACCAATTAAGGTTAAAATCCCCGACTCGGCCGGGAATCGAACCCGCGACCCTCTGAACCGAAGGCCAGCCAACGAGTGGGACAATTTCTATATGATGATGCTGGATTTAAATGTTTAACTAGTAGCATGTCCTGTTATATTTTCTTTCCATGGAATTGGTGGTTGTTGTTGTTGTTATGTAATTATGTTTTAACTTCACTCTGTTATCACACTACTGTAAGTGAGCATTGCCACCGGGATATTTCCCAATTGCGATGTATTTGTTAATAATAATATTGATTTTAAACGAGCGTATGGTAGTATCAGATGGGTCAGGGATACCTAACAAACTGACAAAATTTGTTCAAATGTCTCTAGAAAGAACAATATGTAAAGTAAAGTTTGAGGGTACTTAAAAAGTTTTTGAAATTAACCAAGGATTGCGACAGGGTAATGCGAATGATACAAGAGAGCAACCCAGGTGGAACATTGTTCATTGAGTGACACAAGACCTTGCATACGCAGAGGAGGAAACATGCTCTGGAAGAGAAGTTGGGAAAACTAGAAAAATATGGGGCTATGATGGGGCTGAGGATTGATCAGTCAAAAAACAAGTGACATGTACGAAAACGTCTGAAGCAGAAAAAAAGTGAATTTGAATGGGAAAGAATATGAACACTGCAAGAGCTTTAGATAGCTATAGATATAGATAACTATGATCAATGGTAGCTGAAAACAATGATATGGGAGAAAAAATACATGGTAGGATAGTAGCTGGTAATAGGAGTTACTTTGCCTTAAGCGAAGTTTTTTTTTTTTTTTTTGGTAGATGCTTTTACGTCGTACCGACACAGATAGGTCTTATGGCGACGATGGGACAGGAAAGGGCTAGGAGTGGGAAGGAAGCGGCCGCGGCCTTAATTAAGGCACAGCCCCAGCATTTGCCCGGTGTGAAAATGGGAAACCACGGGAAACCATCTTCAGGGCTGACCATAGTGGGGTTCGAACCAACTATCTCCCGAATACTGGATACTGGCCGCACTTAAGCGACTGCAGCTATCGAGCTCGGTGTTTCGGAGACTTGGGCTATGACAGAAGATGATGAGTTGCTACGGAGATGGGAAAGGAAGATACTCAGGAAAGTCTATGGACCAGTAAAACATGGCGGACTCTGGTGAATCGGGAATAATAAGGAAATAAGAGGGCTGTTTAACAAACCAGATATAGTAGCAGAAATAAAGAGTAGTATATACTGCGATGGTTGGGACATGCAGAAAGAAGGCCAGAGAACAGGACGGTAAAGAAGGTCTTCAATGGGAAACCAGAAGGACGTTGCTGGTGAGGAATACCAATGATCAGAACTCTGGACAGCGTGGAAGAGGGTTCGAGTAGGATGGGAGTCAGAAGTTGGAGAACCAAAGCAGTCAACAGAATGGTTACGTGCCAGATGCGACCGTGCCGGATGCGACCCGGCCATTATCGTGCCAATAGCGACCGAGCGGATAAGCATCGTGCCGCATGCGACCAATCAATCACTTACAAGATCTGCATTAAGGGCTGTCACCAAGTGGCAGATTGCTTATAAGTAGCTAACTTGGTCTTTTCAAAAATAAAGGTCTGACACCGTAGTTAGCAGGTTCGAGTGCCATTGGTCGAAAGAAAAATATAATAATGTTGCTGGCTTTACGTCCCTGTAACTACTTTTATGGTTTAAGGAGACGCCGAAGTCCCGGAATTTAGTCCCACAGGGCTTATTTTACGTGCCAGTAAATCCACCGACACAAAGCTGACGTATTTGAGCACGTTCAAATACCACCGGACTGAGCCAGGATCGAACCTGCCAAGTTGGAGTCGGAAGACCGGCATCTCAACCGTCTGAGCCGTCTGAGCCACTTAGGCTAAAAAGCAAAGCAAAGTCATCTCCGTACAGGCCATGAAGGCCCTTGGAGCGGTGGAAGGTAAAGGCTTCCACTATCCGTAACCTCGGCACTTGATGGGGTAGAGTGGTTAGCTCTACGCCCGGCCGCCTTTGCCCCCAGGAATTAACCTGGTACTCATTTTTGGTGTAGGCTGAGTGAACCTCAGGGCCATATGCACCTCCGGAAGTGGAAGTCTCATTTCTTAAATTTTACGACTTCCTGACGGGGATTCGAACCCACGTCCTTCCGGGCGAGCCGAGCACGCCTTTACCGCCTCGGCCAGGCAGCCCCTAGCCACTTAGGCTGGATGAAAAAAAAAATCACCATCAGAATGTTGGCCGGCAGGGTAGGAAAGTTGGTGGTAGACAGTTTCTAATCACTAGACTGCATGCCAAAAGCCGGGATTCAAATCCAAACCTTTTCGCAGTGTTCAAATGGAGTGAGGGGATATGATGCTGTTGATGGTGATTCGGCCGTCGGATGGCGACGTAAAGCATTGATCAGACCCCTTGGTATTATTCGAGAGGAGTAGACTACGTGCTGAAACCGGGTTTCATCTCTCCCTACTTCATTATCATAATCCCACATCCAGACGCGCAGGCCGCCCAAGAACGTCAGGTAGAAAGACTTGCACCAGGCAAGGAATGGGAATGGTAGGGAAGCGGCTCTGGTCTTAATTAAAGTACAGCCCCAGGATTTGCCTGGTGTGAAAATGGGAAACCACGGAAAACCATCTTCAGGGCTGCCGACAGTGTGATTCGAACCCACTATCTCCCGGATGCAAGCTCAGGGCCGCGCGCCTCTAACCTCATGGCCAACTCGCCCGGTGGGAAAAGACGTAAACGCATCATCATGTTTCGTGTTGTAAAACGAGTTTCCCCCAGAAGTGGTATGTAAAGTAGGGGCAGTAGCTGCTTATAGGACTTATTGAAATGGCATTGCACTTCGTTTAGCTTACCTTATCTTGGGTGATGACACAACTTATCAAATGACAATTTGCTTGTCAACGCCGGTCGCATCCGGCACGGTTACAGATTATGCGGACGCTAGTGGCACGGGTCGCATGCGGCACGGTCGCATGTGGCACGCCACCAACTGAATAGTGGGTGGAGATTGTCCAGGAGGCTAAGGCCCTACAACGGCTGTAGCGCCAAGAAGTAAGTAAGTAAGTAAGTAAGTAAGTAAGTAAGTAAGTACATTTTTCAGAATACAACTTGTGTTAATTTTACGGTGTACTTCGTTTGACAGTGTACTCTAGGGCCAGCTAGAATCCTGGCGTTAGAACTGTTTTCTGTCAACAAGTGAAGTGTCACACCCTTCGCGCTGAAACCCACATTCAAACTTTGGTGATATAACCAATGTGTTACGAAAATACCACATGCAAAGAATTTGCTGCCTGTTTCCAAGGCCCCGAAATAAACCCTTGAATTACGTATATAATCAACAGGAAAGTGATAATAGGTGCACCGAGCGAGTTGGCTGTGCGGTTAGAGGTGCGTGACTGAGAACTTGCATTCTGGAGATAGTGGGTTTTAACCCCCAAGTCAGCAGCCCTGATGATGGTTTTCCGTGGTCTACGATTTTCACACCAAGCAAATGCTGGGCTGTACCTTAATTAAGGTCACGACCGCTTGCTTCCTTCCTACTCCTAGCCCTTCCCTATCCCATCGTTGCCACAATGTCTACCTATGTCGATGCGACGTAAAGCCAATTGCTAAAACAGATACTTGTCGCTACAAGGTGTACTGTACAGCCCTCACTGTGCGCAAGCGGCGAGCAAAAACACATCGCCAGTTGGACAGGGGTGTACAGCAGTGCCGTATTACCGTCTCGCCACGAAGATGCTTCACTTTAAGCTTTATTTTGCATTCTAGATACACTTTCCAGTACATCTACTATGTTACGACTTATCTCGCTTTATTGGAGCTTCGATTTCGGAGCCTTGTAGTGGAAAAGCGCAGCTGACTTCTTGCATCGGTAGCACATAGGTTGTCACCAATGTTTCACGGCAGGTTTCACCATGACGTGTGGGACACTTCCCTCGTAATGGGCTAATGTTATCAGTAGCGTAGCAAGGACCGGCCGATGCGGGGGAGGAGTATAGAGTTACAAAGTGATTATAGAACACAGTGAAGGTGCACGAGCGTGTGTTTGTTTCTTTTCTTTGCTAGTTGCTTTACGTCGCACCGACACAGACAGGTCTTATGGCGACGATGGGACAGGAAAGGGCTAGGAGTGGGAAGGAAGCGGCCGTGGCCTTAATTAAGATACAGCCCCAGCATTTGCCTGGAGTGAAAATGGGAAACCACGGAAAACCATTTTCAGGGCTGCCGACAGTGGGGTTCGAACCTACTATCTCCCGAATACTGGATACTGGCCACGCTTAAGCGACTGCAGCTATCGAGCTCGGTACGTGCGTGTGTGGTGCGCGCTTGCAAGACTTGTCATTATGACACTGGTATTCAGATCGCAGTTAACTACAAACTATTTCTTCTTCTTCTATCGTTTTTCCCACATATGTGGCGCACATTATATTTTGCCCTGTTTTACGGCCGGATGCCCTTCCTGACGCCATCCCTATATGGAGGTATGTAATCATTATTGCGTGTTTCTGTGGTGGTTGGTAGTGTAGTGTGTTGTCTGAATATGAAGAGGAAAGTGTTGGAACAAACACAAACCCCAGTCCCCGGGCCAGAATAATTAATCAGAGGCGATTAAAATCCACAACCCGGCCGGGAATCCAACCCGAGACCCTCTGAACCGAAGGCCTCAACGCTGACCATTCAGCCAATGAGTCGGACCACAGAAAACTACAAACTCTTACATTAAAATACAGAACAAGTACAGTGCGATCAAGGTCAACAAGTTTACAGCGAACGATATGTTCAGTTTACAATCTAAAATCCAACTTCCGAGGCTGCTTAGAAAATAGATTCAACAGATCGGTTGGTTCTACAATTATGTCTCTGAATGTGTGTTTAGTTTATTGTTTATGATCAGTTTCTAATTATTTTCTTTTTGTATAATTTTCATGGGGAGTGTGGGGCATCTAAACCCCGGTAAGCCCCCCCTTGGCTAGCCCCTAAATGTCATCCAAGCAGGGCATAGCCGCCCCATTGATGTGTACACTGACAGCTGCAGGCAGCGATATCTAGCCTGTGTTCCATGCACGTAGACTGACTCAGTAATAGAGTGGCATTTAGCCCCTCGGGTCTCCCCATCTCCATGCATGAATGGATGCAAGGAAATGATAAAGGACAAAGCTGTGAACGTTGCATGACTGGTAGTGGAAGGAACAACGCGTTTATTAGCGGAATATTACAGTATAGTACTATTTTAATGTGAAAATAATTCTAATCTGCAGTGATGCAACAGTGTGGCAGTGAAAAAAAATGTTCACCACCATTTCTGAAGAGATGTGCTTTAAATTCAATGAATTCGGAAAGAGTGGCCAAAGAAGCAAGCATATTATTGCCAAACAAATACAGAGTTGATTTTAAAATCGGGAATGTACCATTTACTCACAACAATAATTGATGAAACTAAGTCTGCAATTCACAAGCGAAATTTCCCCGAAGAACTTATCTACATGAAAACATCTGTATATTGTGTAACGAGCGAAAAGAGGCAAATTAGCGAACTGTCGGTAATTTATGAAATGAATGCCTTCAGCAATATTCCGAGCCTCGGAAAGTTAACACTGGTGAAGTAGAACGATGCTCCGGTACGCTAATCCATTGCTGCGGAACCTCGCTGCGAATTCCTTCTTGCCATTATTCCCACCTGTTTGTACTAACGATATTATTATCCTCGCTTCTTTCAAGTCTGTTACTGATTAATAATATACTGAATCCACTCAGCATTGACTCCGGTGAATTTACGTTCACAAATATCCTACGATTTAACAAACCTTTCCCAATACGCGTTGTTCGTTTGATATTTAGTCTGGACCCTACAAAGATATTATTATTATTATTATTATTATTATTATTATTATTATTATTATTATTTTAAAAATCAATTTACCGTCCAGGCAGGTTTTTTCCTCGGACTCAGCAAGGTATCCCACCTCTACCTCCTTAAGGGCAGTGTCCTGGAGAGTGAGATATTTGGGGAGAGGAACAGTACTTCGCCCAGGCGGCCCCACCTGTTATGCTGAACAGGACCCTTGTGGAGGATGGGAAGATTGGAAGGTATAGACAAACAAGAGGGAAGGAACCGGCCGTGGCCTTAAGTCAGGTACCATCCCGGAGTATGCCTGGAAAAGAAGTGGGAAACTACGGTAGACCACATTAGAGGATGGCTGAGGCGGGAATCGAACGCCCACTCTACTCAGTTGACCTCCCGAGGCTGAGTGGATCCCGTTTCAGTCCTCGTACCACTTTTCAAATTTCGTGGTTGAGCTGGGAATCGAACCCGGGCCTCTGGGGGAGGCAGCTAATCACACCAAGCACTACAGCACAGAGGCGGGCCCTACAAAGACATAATGTATTAAATTAGGAACGTTATTGCGTGTGACTCGAATACCGAGAAGGAGTGGCCGCATGTGTTAACGCGCTACGGCTATAGAACTGAGCTCTGCATTTGGGAGACGCGTGGGTTCGAACCCCACCGTCGGCTGTGCTGTGATCGGTTTTCTGTGGTTTCCCATTGTCACTCCTAGGCAAATTCCGGGACAGTTCCTATTGATAGGTCATAGCCGATTCCTTCCACATCCTTACATGTTTTCATCATCATTAGCTCCTCAACTGAGATTGACGTCAGGAAGGACATCCGGCCGTAAAACGCAGCCATATATAGTTTCATCTCACCTCATCCCCGACCCCGTACCTGAAAACGGGACTAACTGCCTGTAACTCAAGTAGGATTCTACTACTGCGGGTCGACACAATGAGGTCACTCTTGCTGCAACTCGTACATTGCATCAATTGACTCTAGGAAGGCCGGGACTTCGACATTACTGTAGTAATAGCGGAAATGTAAAGCTGTCCACTGCACCCGTGATTGTGCATCCACACCCATAGAAAATGTTACAGGAGATGCACAGTCTACCAGACTTGACACATGAAAAATCATATTTGAGACACCTGGCATTTTCACAATTACCTAGAATCGACACTTTGTACGGATTTAGCCAATTTTAACGGCCGAATGCCCTTCCGGACGCCAAATCTATGTGGAGGGATGAATTCACTGTTGCTTCTTCATGTGGTGGTTTGTAGTGTGAAGTGTTGTACGTAAATGAAGACGTGTATTAAGACGAACACAGACACCCAGCCCCGAGTTGGAAGAATTAACCAAAGTTAAAATTCCCAACACGACCGGGAATCTGACCAGGGGCCACTGAACCGAAGGCCACTATGCTGTTCATTCAGCCAAGGAGCCGGGCAAAACCCGGTCTTTCAATTAATGGTATCATTTTTTTTTTGTTATTTGTTTTACGTCGCACCGACACAGATAGGTCTTTGGCGACGATGGGATAGGAAAGGCCTAGGAAGTGGAAGGAAGCGGCTGTGGCCTTAATTAAGGTATAGCCCCCGCATTTGCCTGGTGTGAAAATGGGAAACCACGGAAAACATTAATGGTATTGCACCCATAAGCGAATTTGGCCTAATTTAATTCACAATTAAATTGAATATTTCACATATGAGATACCACAGTGAGGCTGTGAAACTAGCAGTCACAAAGGAACTTTCTGGCGCCAGTCAGACGGCGAGAGAATCCATGAAACTCTTCTCTTGGCACGACCAAATTGTAAACCATCCTTAGGATCCCTTCCAATAAATTTTATGACACCGCCTGGGAGTGGCGACTTGCTGTTCGTTCTCACCAGAAAAGCACGCGTTGAAGCCTGACCTACTTTGCTAGGACAATAAGGGGCCAACGACTATAACTGCCAATCCTTGGGAGGAAGCGGATGCACCCACGTTTGGAAGGGCGCGAAAGTCTCAGCCAATCAGAATATTCTAAATTTGAATGAGTGGTCATACCGGGAAATCTACAATGAGTATCTCGCGATCTGAAGCCCGATGTGGTAGTGAAAAACAGTGTCCTGACTTCTTTATAATATTTGGTGAATTATCAGTACCAATCTGTGGTTAATCAGTGCCTAATTATTAAAATTCAACTTCACACGGAGGAGTAATAGGATCTAGAGGAAGGAGATGTCATGGCAGGATGAGGCCATCCACCGGAAGAAAATAACACCAGTGACGCGCGCAGTCGTGTGGATTATCCTATGATCATTTCCCGCGGCGCAATATCACATGTGAGTCGGACAAAATTTAGGAAGTTTTGCAGATAAATTTTGAGAACCATAACCTACGGATGTACGAGAAAGCGCTCCCGAGGACTAGATTATTACGCCACATCCCTTCCACGGAACTATTTTCCAGGTGGTGGGAGGAATTTCTACAAAACCCAGCGACCACAGGGTCGAGCTCTCAGTGTTTTGCAGTCGTTCTGAACTCTCAGTCATTCTCAGTCGTTCTGAATTCTCAGTGTTTTCGAGCTCTCAGTCATTCTCAGTCGTTCAGTATTCTCGGTGTTTTGAGTCATTCTCAGTGTCTTCAGAGTTCTCAGTTCTCAGTTATTGTCTTGAGTACTTTTAAGTGTTACTTCAGTATTCTCAGTGAATTTACGTTTGACAGAGTGACAGAGTGTATCAGCAAATGCATTTAGTCAGCTTTATTTTGGCTGGTAAGAAAGCGATTAGACACTTGTAGGCATTTTTAGAAAACCTTGTATTATTTACTTGGGAGAATAGCATTTCAGAAAATGAACATTTTCACAGACTTTTGCTGTAAATTCAGGGAGAGTAGGCAAGAATTACACTTTCAACTCAAATGAACTCACATTGCTGGTCGAGGGAAACAAGTCCATGTTTTCCAGCATATTTACATAAAAACATTTCTAACCAGCGGGGAGTGTTACATGTGAGATCAGTATAAAATTTTCTCCACAACATAAACTGTATTTTAGCTTGTTTCTACCATTCTACAAACTGTTTGGCAAGCGAGATGTTTACGGGGAGAAACCAGTAAAGACAGACAGGAAGGTGATTGACTTTCTTCAATGGAGGCCGCAATAGTCAACCTTGAGGAGACAGTTATGTCCCAGTAGGGTTATTGTACTGTAAGCTGTAGTGTAAACAGAGCTGAGGGATCGGCGAGCAGGCCACCAGGTGATTTTGCAGGTAGAGAGAGAGGCGACCATCCTTCTACACCAGGCAGGAGTCTGCAGTGGCATTTTCTAACTTTCACTGGAGTGAGAGAAATACGAGTGTTTTATGCTAATATAAACGTGTGTCACGGCATAGCAAGAATGTGTCAAATTTGCGTGTGTAATAATCTGGAATACCACATCAGCTTGAAGATGGAATTCTAATTTCCATGATGACCGGGGCCGGTGGGTGAACTGACCTGCCTCCACCATCAAGGTATGAGCGTCATTTAATAACGTAAATAAATATGTAGGACCGTGGCAAAAATCGATGATCAATGTAGTTTAGAGTACTAGGTAGGGTTGTAAATAATTCACAGTTTTATAATACTGCCAATAATAATAATAATAATAATAATAATAATAATAATAATAATAATATAATAACAATAATAATAATAATAATATAATAATAATAATAATAATAATAATAGTAATAATAATAATAATAATGTTTATGGTGCACTTTCAGATAGGCTTATTTTGTGCACTTTGTTTTAGGAGATGTTTGTTTGCGTGTATTTATGGCTGATTTTGTAGTATGTCACTTTGACAGTTAGCTTTGATATTTGATCTACGAGTGTAATGTCAGTTTATTATTGTTTTTCATCATGATTTTAGATCGTTGGTTTTGAGTCGATTTTGTTGGAGTTTTGATCTGGAAGACGCCGTCGCGATGTTTTCAATGTTTATTTTGCTATTTTTGCGCTTTTCAGCTTGTTTTATGTTGCGGAATCATCCTTCTGATGTCCGGTTTTGACTGTACTTATCCCGCGTATTTTTGCGACGATTTTGGTAGACGCGAATATTTTATTTCTGTGTAATTGCGGTTGCGCATGTTTCAACATTTGTGTTTTGAGAGGCAATCTCGTCATTCTTTGTTTTGATAGAAACGGTGAGCGCCATTGATGAGTCAGTTCTGTGATTCTTGTGATGTGTTAACAGTGAATGATCGAGAGATCGAGCTAGATGATTAATATCCCTGATGATCTACGTTGATGATGGAAATATGATATTGGGACCATGTCTTGAATTGTTGTAAGAAGCCGTAATGTGCACGACGGATATTTGCCCGCCGGATACGAGCGAGGCTGTATTGTGAGAATAATGAATAATAATGACGTCGAGAATTAATGAATAAATAGAATTGCAAAATGAAGAATTTAACCATGTGTGTTAAATGTGTTACGACATGGGTTATGATACTACAGGCAGGAGCCTGTATTTGTTTAAATAATTCCAGGGAAAGTAGATGCTCGACAAATGATGCTAGCCAGTGTACAATGTGAACAGAGCGACGAATCAATGGTTTTGAATATTTATGTAGAGTCACGGATGACGTGAAGTAACAGTAATTTGTCCGTCAAGGTTAAATAATATCATGTCCAGACATTTATCGTCTGAAATTTGAGATTGCCGTCAAATTCGCAATATTTCTTTTTTGCTACATGCAGCGGGGTATATATATATTTTTTTAGGAGACTCCGAGTTTGTTTTGCGCATTTCTATCCTTTTTATTTCCAGTAGGCCGCGATGGTGGGATCTAGTTTGCTTATTTGTTTTCTTTTCTGTTTGTACTTTTATCGTTTATTTGTAGGACGCAAGCGTATGTGAATTATTTATATTTGATGTGGTGTAAATAGATAAGTGTAGCTAGGCTAGTTTTTTTTTATCTCTGTATATTTTTTGTCGGAGCAGTGTTCTCTCCGTTAAATTAATGTAATGATGTAAATACCATTTCAGATGTTAGGTTTATTGGATCATCGATTATGTCACAGTCGAAATGATAGTGGTATGCTCATACCAGGCATCTAAGTAATTACCAAACTTTCTTTTAAAATCCACTACATTTTTATTTTGAAATGAACCGATCTTTAAATAAACCAATTGTATAAAACTGCCGCAATGAGTGGTAAATAAGAGGGTATCTGCCTCCATCTAGTGGTGATACCACAAATATGAATTAATAATAAAATGCAGTTAGCGGCAAAGTCAATAGAAATTTTAATGTACAAGGATCGCTATCATTTGATAATGTTAACATCAGGCATTTGGCCTAAATTTCTGTTTATTTTAAGAAGTCCAGTCTATCACAGACATGCAAATGAAGTTTAAAATTTAGATGAGTGGTTGGATACACTCAGAGTGATGTTTCGATAATTAATTTTGTTTAATCATGAGGTTTTGTATAAGACGATGGTTATGTCGGAAATGAAGTGTGAGGTTCATGGCTGTTCTGTTTTCTTCGAATTATTCCTTAAGTGATACACTCGCTTAGTGCAGTCCATGATTATTTAAAATTTGGGTATTTTACAAAATGAGCAACAGGTGTTAAACATTTAATAAATCCTATAAGTCAGTGGTTTGGTGGCATAACAGTATTTAATTTACTTTATTGTGAGTCAACTATTTTAAATTTATTTGAGAGATATGTTTTCTCCGTAATATAATTTGTGTATTTCAAGAAAGTGGTCTTTCTGACCAGAGTTTTAAACTGAGTCATTTTATTTAACTTGAAGACAGTGTCAACAGAGTCTGGTATATTTTAATATAGGTGTTTTGACCTTCAGTCAGTTTACTTAGGCAGTTTTTGAATTGCTTTGCAAGGCAGATCCTTACTCTTTAATATTTTATTAGTCACTGTTATTTCATTTGTTTACGTTTTTCACTAGTTCAGTTTACGTTCAAATTTTCGCACTTTGCATTTTATTTGAATAAATTAGTCTTTTATTTTAAATTTTAATTCAGTCTTGGGTACCGTCATTTTAGTTAGTTTACCCCTTCTTTTCATTCCCTCACTCCTTAATCAGCGGGTGGCCTCTCCGGGGATAACGGACGGGCACGACTGAGGAAGAAGGGTCTACATGCAGCGGTGAGTATATTTACATGTCATTTATTACAGGAGCAGCCGGCGCACAGAAGAAAGAAGAGATCACCGCAGTTGTTGCCTTTAAAAGGGCACAGTATAAAATAACATTTTCATGAAACCGGCCAAGAAATTCTGTGTGTAAATTAAATATTGTATCTGATTTTCTCTCTTTTAGCGTTGATTTTATTACATTACATACTCGACTTGCTCTTAACATTTACACTCCCTTTTAATAGTGCCTTTTTACGACTGCGTTTGCTGGTCGTCTTTTACAACATTTAAACATTCAGAACAGCTTAACTCGAAATTAGAATTTCTGCTTTGATCAATAATTCTACATTAAACTTAAATATACTGTAACGGGAATACAATACCACGTACACTCCCTAAGTTATTAATTTCACGTTCAGTAATCAACAGTAGACTGAAAACTATAGTAGGCTGTTAATATAAAAGCACCTAGCAAGTGGCGCCTAATTGTGAGCTTGTATTCGGGAGATTGTGGGTTCGAATCCCACTGTCGGCAGCCCTGAAGATGTTTTCCGTGGTTTCCCATTTTCACACCAGGAAAATGCTGGGGCTGTACCTTAATTAAGGCCACCGTCGCTTCCTTCGCATCCCTAGCACTTTCCTGTTCCATCGTCGGCATAAACCTATCTGTGTCCGTGCGAAGTAAAGCAAACTGTAAAAAAACACCAACCTGCACTAACCGCTGGATATGTTATAACTGCAGAAAGCGAGAACTCTTGCCGACTCAATAATATTCTTCCGTTGATTAAGTATAAAATGAATTAATGCACAACCACCTACAGGGCTGCCGACAGTGGGGTTCGAACCCACTATCTACCGGATGCGAGCTCACAGCTGCGCGCTCCTAACCGCACGGCCAACTCGCCCGGTCGCAGTGGTTTGAACCCTGACTAGTGGTATATGTGTGTTGCCCAATGGTGGAGTTCTGCAATACTGCAACAGTTCGAATGGGATGGTCCATTTTTCAGTCAGGGACACAATAATAATTTCTTGTAGCTATCACTAGCTTGACAGGTTCTCCCACGAGGGTGGTTGGCGAATAGGAAAGTGCGTATTAGTACGTTGAAGGGCAGTTCTGTGTATGATTTGCAGGCGCATTAGTGACAGCCCAAACGCCTAGTCCCCGAGCAAAGAAAATAAACCATTTACGGTAACAGTCCCATGACCTGACCGGGAATTGAACCCGAGGCTTCTATGCGTGAACGTCAAGAAGGTCAAGCCAAGAAGTCGGACTGGAAATACAAATTAATCCAACAATCTGTGGAGGTAAATCAGAACAGTAGCGATTCAGGCATCGTTCTAACTACTACATGTCAAATATAGGCTAAATCAGTCAATCCATCTGCATTTAGGGCTACCGCCCTGGTGGTAGATTCCTTATCAGTTGTTTTCTTAGCCTTTTCTTAAACGTTTTCAAGGAACTTGGAAATTTATCGAACTTGATAATTTATTCCAATCCTTCGCTCCTCATCCTATAAGTAAATATTTGCCCTAATTTGTCTTCTTGAATTCCAACTTTATCTGCATATTATGATCATTCCTATTTTTGAAAGCTTATTCGTCTACTAATGTCATTCCACGCCATCTCTCCACTGACAGCTCGGAACATGCCACTTAGTTGAGCAGCTCGTCCAATGTTTGCAACATTTGAGTAATTCTTTTGTCCGGCTCTGTGGTGTAGTGGTTAGCGTGATTAGCTGCCACCCCCGGAGGCCCGGGTTCGATTCCCGGCTCTGCCACGAAATTTGAAAAGTGGTACGAGGGCTGGAACGGGGTCCACTCAGCCTCGGGAGGTCAACTGAGTAGAGGTGGGTTCGATTCCCACCTCAGCCATCCTGGAAGTGGTTTTCCGTGGTTTCCCACTTCTCCTCCAGGCGAATGCCGGGATGGTACCTAACTTAAGGCCACGGCCGCTTCCTTCCCTCTTCCTTGCCTATCCCTTCCAATCTTCCCATCCCTCCACAAGGCCCCTGTTCAGCATAGCAGGTGAGGCCGCCTGGGCGAGGTACTGGCCATTCTCCCCAGTTGTATCCCCCGACCAAGAGTCTGAAGCTCCAGGACACTGCCCTCGAGGCGGTAGAGGTGGGATCTCTCGCTGAGTCCGAGGGAAAAGCCGAACCTGGAGGGTAAACAGATGATGATGAGTAATTCTTTTCCTTTATCGGTAATCACCCAAAACAAATCGTGCTGCTTTCCTTTGGACCTTTTCCATTCCTCGTATCAAGTAGCCCTGGTGTGGGTCCCATAGACTGGAACCATTGGTGTCTTACCAAAGACTTATGAACAAAGAGTGAAAATTAATGTAGATATCACAGTTTATTATTTATGCACATTAAGGCAACAATAGTCCGCCTATGTGATATAGTGGTTATTGTGATTAGATGCCACCCCGGTGGTCCGAGTTCGATTCCGTGCTCTGCCACGAAATTTGAAAAGTGGTGCAAGGGCTGGAACGGGGTCCACTCAGCCTCGGGAAGTCAACTGACTAAAGGGGATTCGATTACCACTTCAGCCATTCTCGAAGTGGTTTTCCGCGGTTTCCCACTTCTCCTCCAGGCAAATGCCGGGATGGTACGTAACTTAAGGCCATGGCCGCTTCCTTCCTCTTCCTTGTCTATCCCTTCCAATCTTCCCATCCCCCCACAAGGCCCAAGTACAGCATAGCAGGTGAGGCCGCCTGCGCGAGATAGTGGTCCTCTTCTCCAGTTGTATCCCCCCACCCAATGTCTCACGCTCCAGGACACTGCCTTGAGGCAGTGGAGGTGCGAACCCTCCCTGAGCCCGAGGGAAAAACCAACCCTGGAGGGTAAACGAACTAAGAAAAAAGAAAGAAAGATATAAAGAAAGACAACAAAAAATACCTAGCTGATATGTATGGTTGTTTATTCGTAAACTTGCATTCCAGAGGTGGAGGTCTCGAACCCTATCGTCAACAGCACTAAGTTTAGTTTTGAGTGTTTTATCATTATCGCACCTGGCGAGTGTCGGAGGTGTAACTTAATTAACAGTAGCTACCTTCTCTGTCCTAGTCCTGCGCTATTTTAGTATCGCCGAAAACCTCCCCGAGTTATTGCATAGTAAAATAGGTAGCAATATAGGAAAAATACAAACCCCAACAAACTTTGCTTGTCCGTTATGTCATCTGCCTGGAGGCTGTTTGGATCCTCAAATTGCTCAACCAAAGTTCACTCGTTTAAAGGAAACTGCACCATCAACTGGTGATGCCTAATGAGGCAAGATGAAGAGTGAGGTAATTTAGCACTGGTTTCCTCACTGAGTCAGAAAGTGCTATTGCAGCGCAACAGGAATATTATGTAGACGTGCCCTGAATACCGTCGCAGTGTCCGGCATCTTGGCTGAATGGTCAGCATAGTGCTCTTCGGTTCAGAGGGCCACGTGTTCGATTCCCGACTGGGACGGAGATTTTAAACTTAAATTATTAATTCCCTTGGCTTGGGAACTGGGTGTTTGTACTGTTCCCAATATCCCTGCAACTCACACACATCTCACAACACTACACTGCTGTGGGCCTACTTTGTGAAGCAGGCGATGCAGTTAAAGCAGCGGAGAGCAGAGCAGATTTTTTTTTAAATCCACGCACGTTGAGAGTCCGACTCGTTGGCTGAACGGCCAGCGTACTGGCCTTCGGTTCAGAGGGTCCCGGGTTCGATTCCCGGCCGGGTCGGGGATTTTAACCTTAATTGGCTAATTCCTACGGCACGGTGTATGTGCTGTCTTCATCATCATTTCAACCTCACCACGACGCGCAGGTCGCCTACGGGAGTCAAATAGAAAGACCTGCACCTGGCGAGCCGAACCCGTCCTGGAATATCCCGGCACTAAAAGCCACACGACATTTCATTTCATCGCACGTTGAGAGGCAAGTCAGAGTCGAGCTGGACAGGACATTTCTGCACCTACTTCCGCCTACCGCTCACAGTGTTCGCAACGCAGTTTCCTGCGCACGTGTTACGTAATTTCTTGAGAAATGGAGGAGAAAATTACCACAGCCCTTTGGTCTCACCCAAGGCCCCACACCGCTGGCTGCGCAGAAGCGTGTGACTGGGGAAGACATGTCCATGCGCGTACCGCCATGTTGCGGGCGCTCCTCAGCTTGACGCGGAGATCGTATGGAATTCATGCTCTAACTTACATTTCGCACACATGAAAACATTCGCCTTATAAAATGAATGACAGCCTACACCGACTACCGTGTACACACGCAATAAATATGCATAATATCAAGACTGTGGTAATATTAAAATATACTTCTGTATAAAAACTGAACAATCTACACAAATCCTTTGGATAGCCTATAGGTGGCGTACCTAAAAAAAAAAGAAAAAAAAACCTTTAGCAGGCTGAATAAGAAGACTGAAAAATACACTACTACAAAAATACACTAGCGGTACCTCGAAAATGATCATGTCGCTCACTTTAATATAAGGGTCATGTTTGTAACTGATGTGTTTGAACATCGCACGTATGGCAAGAAGGCCAGACTCAAAGGACGAGAATCACATGGTAATCTCTCTCTTGAGAAACCTAGGATCAACAATTATTTAGCTGTACTGAAAATATGAATACATGTTCAAAAAGCGGTCTACAACTTAAGTATGATTGCATGTCATGAAGTAAAAATTACCTGTCTCTCAGCAGACTGGAGAACACATAAATTAAATATTTACAAACTCCTGTACCGATGAAAATAATCTTCAATATCAACAAAAAAGGAAACCTGTGAAATAAAATCTTTCTATGAAAGGTACATAGCTTATGATTCCTCTCAGATAAGTCATTACAGCAAATTTTACTCAATTACCTGAACAATAAAAAGTACATGACTGCAGAAATCTTTCTAAAACCATCAGATAAATGTTTTATCATTTTCTGAATATGAAATGCCGGCTCTGCGATGTAGGGGTAGCGTGTCTACTTCTTACCCGGAGGCTCTGGGTTCAATCCCCGGCCAGGTCAGAGATTTGTACCTGGATGTGAGTGCTGGTTGAAGGTCCACTCAGCATACGTGATTACAGTTGCGGAGCTATCTGACGGTGACATAACGGCCGAGAGGATTCGCCGTGATGACCACATGACACCTCGTAATCTGCAGGCGTTCAAGTTGAGCAGCGGTCGCTTGGTAGGCCATGGCCTTTCGGGCCTGTTGTGCCATGGGGTTTGGTCTGGATATGAAATAACGTAATTGGATGAGTAGAAGTTAAATTATCATGTTTGTGTGATTTGGATTTAGGTCAATGCTGCCTGACATTCGTTACACTGGTGCTAGTCTTCTATTGTGTATTTCTTAAAATGAAGTCAATGTCTAGGCTTAGTTTGAGTTTCTCTGCGTGGTTTAGGCTTAAGTTTTATTTTCTACAATTTGCTTTACGTCGCACCGGCACAGATAGGTCTTATGACAACGATGGGATAGGAAAGGCCTAGGAATGGGAAGGAAGAGCCCGTTGCCTTAATTAAAAGTACAGCCCCAGCATTTGCCTGGTGTAAAAACGGGAAACTACGGAAAACCACCTTCAGGGCTGCCGACAGTGGGGTTCGAACCCACTATATCCCGCATGCAAGCTCACATGTGCGCGGTCCTAACCGCACGGCGAACTCGCCCGGTTGGGCTTAAGTAAGAATGTTATCATTTCAGATGTAAAACCCTCCTAATATTATCTTCTTAAATATTACTGCTTTTACAAACTCATTCTAAATTAACATTATCTGAGCACATAACAATTGAAAGCGCGTTCTAATTTTTCTCTAATACGAGCACCATGATTTATACCAGAAAGAAAATAAAATGAAATTGAAAGTAAAGCACTTGCAAACAAAAAAGATTAATATCATAGTGAAAAGTTAACTTGATTAGCTTTTTCCAATGCAGACTAGGATTGACAAGATTGTAATGAGCTTTGTTTAGACTTTATATTGTCATATTTTTCTGGAATAGCGTATTAACAATTGTATTCTTTTATTATAAAGCATGTGGGAAAAATTGGAGAAATTAAGGCGTACGATACTAAGAAATCATTTTTCAGATAATTGATAATTTGAAGCAATACCCTAATATTAGAAGGTTTTATCAAGTTGTATCAATCATATCGTACGGATTCTAGGCCCAGGTTTATCAAATTTGTAATACTGCTACACAGTTTGTATGAAAAATATATAGTCCTTTTCAGAACAGCTTTTTAGTTCTAAACAATTATCCCCGATGAATTGGAAAAAAGACAAACAAGAAAAAGAAGCCTAAATATTCTATATTTCATGTCAATGCGTTCTCTGAATCAACCACCCTGTAACCTGTTTAGTTCTCGATTATGGTAAATGAAACTTATTTTTTGACAGTTCAATTTTTACTCACATGTGAAAAGAAATACCAGATCCCTTCTGATAGCAGTCTGTACAAATGAAGGCTGCACACGAATTCACCCTCGTGAATATCTTTCCATTCCACAGGTAATGCCTAACTTTAGGCCTAGACTAATATTGCCGATCAATTTAACTAACGTAATGTATCGGCTCCCACATTCCTTGAAAATATTGGACAATATATTATCACTCCGTCACATATAATACCAAACCAGACACACTAACAGGCATGATTCAAATCGAAAACATGCAAGGGTCTGCAAACATTACCACGTGCTAGCCATGCATTCGAAGCTGAAGCGCCCGCAACATGGCGATGCGCGAAAGTGTTCAATATTCCGCTTAACATCAGCGCGCTCTGTGAGTCTAGATAAGTAATATTAAAGTCTTTGGTCTCACCATGAGTTTCACGATGTGAACCATGCTGACTACAATGCAATGACGATGATAATAATAATAATAATAATAATAATAATAATAATAATAATAATAATAATAATAATAATAAAAATCTTTCTTTCTTTCTTTCTTTCTTTCTTTCTTTCTTTCTTTCTTTCTTTCTTTCTTTCTTAATCTGTTTACCCTCCAGCGTTGGTTTTTCCCTCGGAATCAACGAGGGATACCACCTCCGCCGCCTCAAGGGCAGTGTCCTGAAGCGTGAGACATTGGGTCGGATAATACAAGTGGGGAGAAGAACCAGAAACTCGCCCAAATGGCCTCCCTCACCTGCAATGCTGAACAGGCACCTTGTGGAGGAATAAGAAAATTGGTAGGGATAGACAAGGAAGAGGAAAGGATGCGGCCGTGGCTTTAAGGTAGGTACCATCCCGGCATTCGCCTAGAGGAGAAGTGGGAAACCACGGAAAACCACTTCGAGTATGGCTGAGGAGGGAATTGAACCCCCTCTACTCAGTTCACCTTCCGAGGCTGAGTGGACACGTTCCAGTCCTCGTACCACGTTTCAAATTTCGTGGCAGAACCGGGAATAAGAACCCGGGCCTCAGAGGGTGGCAGCAAATCACGCTAACCGCTACATCACTGAGGCGGACAATAATAATAATAATAATAATAATAATAATAATAATAATAATAATGCTACTTTACGTCCCACTAACTGCTTGTACGGTTTTCGGTGGCGCTGAGGTGCCGGAATTTAGTCCCGCAAGAGTTCTTTTACGTGCCAGTAAATCTACCGACAGGAGGCTGACGTAGTGTATTTGAGCGCCTTCAAATACCAGCGGACTGAGCCAGACCTCCCATGTTGGGGGCAGAAGAGCTGCGCTTTAAACGCCTGAGCCATTCAGCCCGGCAACTGTTGTTTAGAAGAGCCTAACATCCAGATCATCGTTCCCTTCTTCCCTTTCTCTTTGCTCACATGCAGTAGATGTGGTTGCTCGTCAGAAGTAGAAAGAACCCAGAGCGAGTTGGCCGTGCGGTTAGGGGCGCGCAGCTGTGAACTTACATTCGGGAGATACTGGGTTCGCATCCCACTGCCGGCAGCCCTGAAGATGGATTTCCGTGGTTTCCTAATTTTCACACCTGGCAAATGCTAGGGCTGTACCTTAATTAAGGTCCATGGCTGCTTCCTTCCCACTCCTAGCCCTTTCCTACCCCATCGTCGCTATAAGTCCTATCTGTGTCGGTACGACGTAAAGCAACACTTAAAAAAAGAAAAAGACGGCAACAAGTTCGAAATCCTAGCAGGAGTTTACTGTTCGTTTGTACCTAGGAATTATGTGGTAGGTCATATCCTGATATTTCAGGTTAGTCAGCTATCATTTAAGAGTGCTTTCATGCGTGAGACTCGTGTTAATCGTATGTTAAAGAACTCATTCTCAAGGTAATGACTCACCATTGCATCGTAAATTCCCTTAAGCCTGATAGAAATTGAAGAGAAGTATACAAAATATTGTATTGATGTTCAACCATGTAATATACCTCTGCCAAGTAGCTTGTATCTAGAAAGTGTTGTGTATGTTGGGTATTCAGCCCGAAGGCTGGTTTGATCCTCCACAGCTATGCCAACAGCTGTCATAGATGGCCTAGGCATCACTGAAGAGGCGTACTAGGGGAATGAGGAGTGAGGTAGTTTTCCGTTGCTTTCCTCGCCAAGCCAGAATTTGCTCACATATATCAGTCTGCCAAGCCCACTGAAATGCATGCACCAACCGACCCTATGAGTGATATTTTCATACCATTCATAACAGGGACTGGCTGCATAAGGTATGGTATTTCTAGCATCACTCATACCTCAGTCACTTTCATATTGTCAAAGACAAGGATGAGACTGAGACAAGTCAATGAAAGTAACAAATTTATTCTACCCCATACCAAAATACATAGTGCACTGTAAACACTACATGTCGCCAGCAAAGGCATTCTAGAAAGTGAGGACGAAATAAAACGGAGGATCTCCGTCTAATTTCGTGTTTCCTGAAATTGTTCCAAAAATCTTCCGAAATTTCAGAGAATCTGGCAACACTGCTCGAAATGAACGAGGTTTGAAGAGCGCGCAGGAGTCTGATGAGCGAGAGCATGCCGTGTTACCAACCCGATTTTAATTTAACAAGAGAGGTCATCGTCCAACATAAGCTAGAAAAGGCCAAAGGATTAAAAAATGCCGCAGATTTCTAGCACTGCTTACCGGGTAAGTAGGGAATTAAACTGCTCTTTGTTCTCGTCAATCACCAAACTATGTACTTTAACGACGAACCATGAACATTGCGTACACTGAATTAGTCTTGGCAGACTTTGTGAGAAAAGAGAAGGAAGATATTTCACGAAAGAGCGGAAAAGACGGCCTGTACAAACTTTTACGGAGAAAAATCTGAACGATTGTGGGAAAAGTTTATGTAAATACAAAATAAAGTTTACTAGATTTCTAACTGAAATTAATTTATTGCATTTTGCGAAGATATGTAAATCGTAATACTGGAAATGAAAAAGAATATGCCGCGTCTGTGGTGTAGTGGTTAGTGTGATTAGCTGCCACTCCCGGAGGTCCGGGTTCGAATCCCGGCTCTGCCACGAAATTTGAAAAGTGCTACGTGGGCTGGAACGGGGTCCAATCAGCCTCAGGTGGTCAACTGAGTAGAGGTGAGTTCGATTCCCACCTCAGCCATCCTCGAAGTAGTTTTCTGTGGTTTCCCAATTCCCCTCCAGGAAAATGCCGGGATTGTACCTAATTTAAGGCCTCGGCCGCTTCCTTCCCTCTACCTTGTCTATCCCTTCCAATCTTCCCATCCCGCCATTAGGCCGCTGTTGAGCATAGCAGGTGAGGCCGCCTGGGTGAAGTACTGGACCTCCTTCCCAGTTGTATCCTTGACCCAAAGTCTCACGCGCCAGGACACTGCCCTTGAGGTAGGTCTTATGGCGACGATGGGATAGGAAACGGATAAGAAAGGGAAGGAAGCGGCCGTGGCCTTAATTAAGGTACAGCCCCAGCATTTGCCTGGTGTGAAAATGGGAAACCATGGAAAACCATCTTCAGGGCAGCCGACAGTGGGATTCGAATCCACTATCTCCCGGATCCAAGCTCACAGCTGCGCGCCCCTAACCGCACGGCCATCTCGCCCGGTGCGTACCTTATTGTTGTACTGTGTATAATGTTTCGATTTTACTTGCCACAGGCATATAGGCCTACAACTGCTGTCGAAATCGATGAATTCGTAGATAAATGAAAGCATAAAGAAATGTACGGAAGGAAATGCTCATCTCATAGCACCTACAGCTGTGCGTGATGTGACAGAGCCAAGACGAATGCGCGTCTCTACGCAGCGAAACGTCTTCCGTCTTGCATGATGTGTTGCCATGGTAGTTCATTCCCGCTAAATCAAACGTATCTACTACAACGGCAAAGAAAACTGTATTCCCGCTTAGCGGGATTTTTGGCATTTTAAACAACTTTTCGGGTGCCTAGTATGTTGATCTGCATCAACACAACGACGCTGTGATAGCTGAATATCATTTTTCTCTTGTGATGTGGCTTTGTATCTCCCCTAAATATGAATGGATTTTGATCTACCTCTCTCTCTCTCTTATGAAGAACTAAGTGAACTGAGAAGCTAGCTGTCATAATTAAGGTACGTGACACACCACTGGTCCAGAGGAAGCAAGGCTGTATTACATTGGAATGTGCTTTGGTTACAAGTAACATTATGATAAGTAGCGGGGATCATACTTCAGTTTTGCTATTGATGACCTCACGAATCTTCAAAACATCTGACCTACTCATTTATATACTTTTTTCTTCCTTTCTTTCTTTCTTAATCTGTTTACCCTCCAGGATTGGTTTTTTCCCTCGTACTCAGCGAGGGATCCCACCTCTACCACCTTAAGGGCAGTGTCCTGGAGCGTGAGACATTAGGTCTGGGGATACAACTGGGGAGAATGACCAGTACCTTGCCCAGATGGCCTCATCTGCTATGCTGAACAGGGGCCTTGTTGTTTTTATATTTTGCTTTACGTCGCACCGACACAGATATGTCTTACGGCGACGGTGGGAGAGGAAAGGCCTAGGAATTGGAAGGAAGCGGCCGTGGCTTTAATTAAGGTACAGCCCCGGCATTTGCCTGGTGTGAAAATGGGAAACCACGGAAAACCATCTTCAGGGCCGCCGACAGTGGGGCTCGAACCCACTATCTCCCGATTACTGGATACTGGCCGCACTTAAGCGACTGCAGCTATCGAGCTCGGTACGGGCCTTGTTGGGGTATGGGAAGATTGGAAGCGATAGACAAGGAAGAGGGAAGGAAGCGGCCGTAGCCTTAAGTTAGGTACTATCCCGGCATTTGCCTGGAGGAGAAGTGGGAAACCACGGAAAGTCACTTCCAGGATGGCTGAGGTGAGAATCAAACCCTCCTCTACTCAGTTGACCTACCGAGGTTGAGTGGACCCCGTTCCAGCCCTCGTACCACTTTTCAAATTTCGTGGCAGAGTCGAGAATCGAACCCGGGCCTCCTGGGGTGGCAGTAAATCACACTAACCACTACACCACAGAGGCGGACTGGGACAAATATTACAGTGAGATTTCGTGGATCGGATTCGTTCACATAACCAGGCCCAGTAATTAATTTCTTGTTGTTATTGTTTGGATCATACGTCCACAGATTAATAGAAATTTCCATGTCATCTCATCCTGCGCTAACTTTTCATTTCTACGTCATTCCTGTAGCCTACATCCAAGGGGAGTCAGCTAAAAACCAAGCGAGTGGGCTGGGAGGCTTGAGTCACGTAGCTGTCAGCTTGCATTCGGGAGGTAATGCGTTCGAACTCCACTGTCGGCAGCCAGTGCCTCACTGCAACACTCAAATAATATTATTGGCCCCAAACTTACTCCTCGGTAGATTCGCTTTTGCCGCTCAGCTTTGGTGCAGAGCATCTCAGGGAACACACAAAGGCAGCTCAGACTGAACGCTGGGAGCCGCCGCAAGGCATACGGAGCTATCTTATCTGACTGGCTGTGCCTTTTCCAAGGCCAGTATAGTTCAGTGGACCGTGGCAGAGCGTGGCGTTTTATAACGGCCAGATTTGGAGCTCGTGTATGGAAATAATATGAAGGCTATGATATTCCTAAGGTAATATTTATTCACCGTCCGCCTCTGTGGTGTAGTGTATAGTGTGATTAGCTGCCACCCCCGGAGGCTCGGGTTTGATTCCCGGCTCTGCCAAGAAATTTGAAATGTGGTACGAAGGCTGGAACGGGGTCTACTCAGCCTCGGAAGGTCATATCAGCAGAGGTGGGTTCGATTCCCACCTCAGCCATCCTGGAAGTGGTTTTCCGTGGTTTCCCACTTCTCCTCCAGACAAATGCCGAGATGGTACCTAACTTAAGGCCACGGCCGCTTCCTTACCTCTTCCTTGTCTATCCATTCCAATCTCCCCACCCCCCACCCACAAGGCCGCTGTTCAGCATATCAGGTGAGGCCGCCCGGGCGAGGTACTGGTCATTTTCCCCACTTGTATCCCCCGACCCAGGTATCTCACGCTCTAGGACACTCCCCTTGAGGCGGTAAGGTGGGATTCTTCGCTGAGTTCGAGGGAAAAACCAACCCTGGAGGGTAAAGAGATTAAAAAAGAAAAAATATATATTCACATGATATAACGTTCTCAAATGCAGGCAGATTTCAATGTTCAAGGTAAAGAGAAAAGAAGGGAAGTTTGAGAAATACCATTGCATGTAAAACGTGCAGTAATAGCTATCACATACCAGCCGAAGTATTAGTGCAAAAAATTACACTTACCATTTTTTTTTTATTTTTTTTTTTTATTGCTAGTTGCTTTACGTCGCACCGACACAGATAGGTCATATATGGCGACGATGGGACAGGGAAGGCCTAAGAATGGGAAGGAAGCGGCCGTGGCCTTAATAAAGTTACAGCCCCAGCATTTTCCTGGTGTGAAAATAGTAAACCACGTAAAGCCATCTTCAGGGCTGCCGACAGTGGGGTTCGAACTCACTATCTCCCGGATGCGAGCTCACAGCTGCGCGCTCCTAACCGCACGGCCAACTCGCCCGGTTTACACTTACCACTAAATATCGAGGAGTGAGAGAATGAAGGGGTAGCGCATGGGTAAGGGAATCACTACTTCTTGCACACAGCTAAGTGATAGCGTGGCGTCAAATTTCAAATTTCGTGGCAGAGCCGGGAATCGAACCCGGACCTCCGGGGGTGGCAGCTAATCACGCTAACCACTACACCACAGAGGCGGACCTTCATTTTGTAACTAAAATATGATATTTTGGTATCTTTTTCATTGTGCGCCTCCGTAGCGTAACGCTTAGTGCTATTAGGCTCCGTCTTCGGGGGCCCGGTTTCGATTCCCGCTACTGCCAGAAATTTAAGAATAACAGGAGGGCTGGTATGTGACTGAAATGGTGCATACAGCTCACCTCCATTGCGAGTGTGCCTGAAAAGAGCTGCACCACCTCGGGATGAGGACACGAGTTGACTTTATCGTTTTTCATTGCCGTAATTACTTTTGAATAATTTGGTGCAGCTCCTTTGTGAGGAACATGTCCCGATATTGCGAGAGACGACATGGGCAAACACTGTTTACAGGTGTGCTGTGTTACGTTCAACACAGTTACCATAACTGCTGCTAGATACAACCGAATGGCAATTCCTACGTACAAATTGTAAAGAAATAATAAACATCGTCGTGATCTGGTTTTCTGACAATTTCTGTGTAGAGCTGCATTAGGCTAGATATTATTTTAATGATTTTTCGAGGAGCCTTCGGGGCCCATTGAAGCCAGGGCTCGCCTGCATTGCAGGCCCTGCAGGCCCTAAACATACGCCCCTGTGACTCCCGGAGGATCGTGTAGAAGCACGATTATTATCTGACTACCTGTTACCCGCGGCTTCGCTCGCGTGGATTACGAAATTTGATAACAGTAAACGTTCCTCGGTACTGCACTAAGACATTATATGTTTTTTATTTTTAAATGGGATTCCAAATACCAATTTTCACGTCAGTAACATCTTCACTTTTTGAGATATAAGCATCCCCATAAAAAGATTCCGGTCATTTTCTCACTTCTTTTCATCCCCTTAAGTGGATTATACGAAAACAAAAAAAAGTGTTCCTTTATTTTTAAAGGAGATTCTACCAATTTTAACGTCTGTAACATCTTCAGTGTTTAAGATATAAGCATCCTCATAAAAATAATTCAACTCCTTCACTTCCTTCCACCGCCCCACTAAAGTGGACCTTCCTTCTTTATTTTTAAAGGAGAATCCAAATACCAATTTTTACGTCTTTAACATCTTCGGTTTTTGAGATAGAAGTCTTCTCATAAACAGAATTCAGTTCCTTCACTTAATTCACCCGATTTTTCAATTCTTTTCATCAGTAGCGTAGCCACGATTGACCGATGGGAGAAGTTATAGTTACGAAATAATGATAGAACATATTGAATGTGCTTGCGCGCGCGCGCGTGTGTATGTATGTGTGTGTGTGTGGTGCGCACATGCGTGAGTGGTACTATGAAGACACTGATACAAGTGAATTATGTTCATATTCAGATTGCATTACCCACGCACTACAAAATCTTACATTAAAATACAGAGCAAGAACAATATGATAAAGTTGAATGGGTTTACAACGAATGGTAGGTTCAGATTACACTCTAAAAATTTCCGAACCTTCTTAGAAAATAGATTCAAGAGATCTGTTGGTTTTACAGTTATGTCTCTGTGAATGTTCAGAAGGTTAACTCATTAAGTCGACTTTCACTTGTTTATTGTCAGTTTATGTTTATTCTGTAACATTTCCATTGGGGGGGGGGGGTCTGACACCCAGCAACCTCCCCTTGACTACGCCCCTGCTTTTCACCCCCCTTAAGTGGATTTTTCGAAAACAAAAAAATACGTGTTTTATTATTTTTAAGGGAGAGTCCAAGTATCAATTTTCACTTCTGTAACATCTTCAGTGTTTGAAATAAATAAATAAAATTAAATGCCACTACAAGAAAGTTTTATGCAAATGAACCGACCTTTATCAAAAGTTATGTGAACAAAGCCGCATATTTAGTTCAGTTACATGGAATCTGCCTCCATCAACTATTAAAGTAACACATTTAGGTTATTCTCAATAAAGTGTAGACAGCGGCAAGTAAGATTAAAGTGTGTAAAAAGACGAGTTCATTTGGTTAATGTAAAGACTGAGGCACATAGCCTAACATTCTATTTTTGTTGTGAATGTCCAGAACTGTCACAGTTGAGTAAGTGTAAGGTGTCATGCCAGAATATTTAACTGCATATTTAATTTCATTTTTATTCTGAAGCATAGTTTTTGTGTTAAATTTTGTTCAGCCACCAGTTATTTTATGGGGCAAAGTTTATATAATTTAAAAGTGATCTTTTAAATATATAACGAGGTGTTCAAGGAGTTTTCTTTCTTTTCTTTCTTATTTGTTTTGACGTAAACAGTGTTGTTTACAGTTGGGTAACTGGCAGATTGATAGGTCTGGATGTGTGAATTTAAGACACCCAATAGCGGTCTCAGATTAATTAATTAATTAAATAATAATAATTTATATAACTTCCATTAGTTAAAAGTTTCAGTTTGATTGTAAAATCTGAGATGCTTTCTTTGAGTGGTGAGTTTTGGTACACCACTGGTTTCGACTATAGTAGCGTCAATCGATGTACATATTATTAATTTATGGTAACATTTATTTATTTTAAGTTGTGAACTACATCAAAGTTTATGTGAGGCAGTTTTGTTTGGGAAGATTTCGAGTTTGTCATTTCTTTATTTTTCTTAAAAAATCCACTTTTATTTTCACTTCGTTTTAAAAATAAGAAGTTACTTTTGCTCGTAATATATTTTTTTTTGTTAATAAATCTTTGATCATTTAAATTCGATTCAGTCTTGGGATACCGTTATTTGTAGTTAGCTTACCCACCGTTATTTTACTTCTTCACCCCCATTATGTGTGGCCCAACTACCTCGAGGAAAGCTGACGGATGGTACCACACCCAAGGAGAGATATAGTCTACGTGAGTGGTAGGTATTTTTGATGTCTTTATTTGCAGGAGCAGCCAGGGCAACAGTTGATCAAGAGGACCTCCACCACACATGCCTTGAAAAGGGCACACTACGTAACTATTGCATCCTACATCTGCTCTAATCTGCTTGTCATATTCATACCTTGGTCCACCCCTACCGTTCTTACCACCTACACTTCCTTCAAAAACCAACTGAACAAGTCCTGGGTGTCTTAAGATGTGTCCTATCATTCTATCTCTTCTTCTTGTCAAAGTTAGCCAAATCGATCTCCTCTCACCAATTCGATTCAGTATATCTTCATTCGTGATTCGATCTATCCATCTCACCTTCAGCATTCTTCTGTAACACCACATTTCAAAAGCTTCTATTCTCTTTCTTTCTGAGCTAGTTATCGTCCATGTTTCACTTCCATACAATGCCACGCTCCACACGAAAGTCTTCAAAAACATCTTTCTAATTCCGATATCAATGTTTGAAGTGAGCAAATTTCTTTTCTTAAGAAAGCTCTTCCTTGCTTGTGCTAGTCTGCATTTTATGTCCTCCTTACTTCTGCCATCGTTAGTTATTTTACCACCCAAGTAACAATATTCATCTACTTCCTTTAAGACTTCATTTCCTAATCTAATATTGCCTACATCACCTGCCTTCGTTCGACTGCACTCCATTACTTTTGTTTTGGACTTATTTATTTTCATCTTGTACTCCTTACCCAAGACTTCATCCATACCATTCAGCAACTTCTCGAGATCTTCTGCGGTCTCAGATAAAATAACTATATCATCAGCAAATCTCAAGGTTTTGATTTCCTCTCCTTGGACTGTGATTCGCGTTCCAAATTTCTCTTTGATTTCCTTTACTGCCTGTTCAATGTAAACATTGAAAAGGAGAGGGGACAAACTGCAGCCTTGCCTCACTCCTTTCTGGATTGCTGCTTTTTTTTCAAATCCCTCGATTCTTATCACTGCAGACTGATTTTTATACAGATTGTAGATAATTCTTCGTTCTCGGTATCTGATCCCTATCATCTTAAGAATCATAAATAGCTTGGTCCAATCAACATTATCGAATGCCTTTTCTAGATCTACGAATGCCATGTACGTGGGCTTGTCCTTCTTGATTCGATCCTCTAAGATCAGTCGTAAAGTCAGTATTGCTTCACGTGTTCCTACAATTCTTCTGAAGCCAAATTGAACTCCTCCCAACTCAGCTTCAACTTGTTTTTCCATTCTTCTGTAAATAATACGTGTTAAAATTTTGCAGGCATGAGATACTAAACTAATGGTGCGGTAGTTTTCACACCTGTCAGCACTGGCTTTCTTGGGAAGAGGTATAACAACATTCTGCCGAAAATCGGATGGGACTTCTCCTCTCTCATATATCTTGCGCACTAAATGAAATAACCTTGCCATGCTGGTTTCGCCTAAGGTAGTCAGTAATTCAGAGGGAATGTGATCAATTCCAGGTGCCTTGTTCCTATTTAGGTCACTCACAGCTCTGTCAAACTCTGGCCTCAAAATTGGGTCTCCCATTTCATCAGCATCAACAGCCTCTTCATGTTCCAGAACCAAATTATCTACATCTTTAACTTGATACAACTGCTGGATATGCTCCTGCCATCTTTCTGCTTTGTCTTCTTTCCCTAGAAGTGGCTTTCCATCTGAGCTCTTAATATACATACACCTAGATTCCTTTCTCCAAAAGTTTCCTTGATTTTCCTGTATGCAGCATCTACCTTTCCCAGGACCACACAGCCTTCGAGCTTAGGAGAAAGGAGACGAGCTGCTCCACTAAGTGGTATGTTCCGAGCTGTCAGTGGAGAGATGGAGTGGAATGATATCAGTAGACGAATAAGTTTGAGTGGTGTCTTTAAAAGTAGGAAAGATCACAGTATGAAGACAAAACTGGAATTCTAGAGGACAAATTGGGGCAAATAGTCGTTTATAGGAAGGAGAGTTAGGGATTGGAATAACTTACCAAGGGAGATGTTTAATAAATTTCCAATTTATTTGCAATCATTTAAGGAAATGAAATGGCGTATGGCTTTTGGTGCCGGGAGTGTCGGAGGACAAGTTCGGCTCGCCAGATGCAGGTCTTTCGATTTGACTCCCGTAGGCGACCTGTGCATCGTGATGAGGATGAAATGATGATGAAGACGACACATACACCCAGCCCCCGTGCCAGCGAAATTAACCAATTAAGGTTAAAATTCCCGACCCTGCCGGTAATCGAACCCGGGACCCCTCTGAACAAAGCCCAGCACGCTAACCATTTAGCCATGGAGCCGGACAATCATTTAAGAAAAGGCTAGGAAAACATCAGATAGGGAATCTGCCACCTGGGCGACTGCACTATATACAGATCAGTAGTGATTGATTGATCGACTGATTGACTGATTTATTAATTGACTGATTGATAAATAACACAACCTTTTCTCTCCAAATTCTTTGCCCCGTCAATGTGAATTTCTGGAAATATTTGGTGGAAAAGGATCTGTTATCCTGTTTAGCATGTTTAGGAAAAGGACCTGCGGGTCGATACGGATCTTGTGTAATAAATAACTTTTCAATATCATGATGTACATCTAACTCATAATCTGCACGATCATTTCAATACCGTACTCCCCGATATTGACCGGCAATATGGCGACATTTTTGGCGATGTTGTCACAATCATTTTTTTCACTTTCACAATTGCTACCACTACTACTGTCTATTTTGATATCACTTTTCCCTTTAGACGCACATTCGTCTGTGACACTGCAAGAGGGAGTGTCATATGTAATTGTTTGATCAACACTTGAACTAGGGAGAGAAAAGTAATACTTATTTTCACTAATTCGTTCGTTGCCTTTACTATCTCCCACTTCTTTCTTTTTTGTGCACCACATAGATGTTCGTACTTAACCTTAATTGGTTTCACTTTTCAGGGGCTGCCTGGCCGAGGCGGTAAAGGCGTGCTCAGTTCGCCCGGAATGACGTGGGTTCGAATCCTCGTCAGGAAGTCGTAAAATTTAAGATTTAAAATTTCCGGAGGTGCATATGAGCCTGAGGTTTACTCAGCCTGCACCAAAAATGAGTACCGGGTTAATTCCTGGGGACGAAGGCAGCCGGGCGTAGAGCTAACCACTCTACCCCATCACGTGCCGCGGTTAACAATGGTTGAAGCCTTTACCTTCCACTCCTCTAAGGGCCTTCATGGCCTGTACGGAGGTGTCTTTGTCTTTGGTTTCACTTTTCAGCAACTGTAAAGCTATAATTTGTAACCGATACTGAAGTCTCAGTTACAATAATTTATGTCGATTATATCACAGAGGTCCGCCTCTGTGGTGTAGTGGTTAGCGTGATTAGCTGCCACCCCCGGAGGTCCGGGTTCGATTCCCGGCTCTGCCACGAAATTTGAAAAGTGGTACGAGGGCTGGAACGGGGTCCACTCAGCCTCGGGAGGTCAACTGAGTAGAGGTGGGTTCGATTCCCACCTCAGCCATCCTGGAAGTGGTTTTCCGTGGTTTCCCACTTCTCCTCCAGGCGAATGCCGGGATGGTACCTAACTTAAGGCCACGGCCGCTTCCTTCCCTCTTCCTTGCCTATCCCTTCCAATCTTCCCATCCCTCCACAAGGCCCCTGTTCAGCTTAGCAGGTGAGGCCGCCTGGGCGAGGTACTGGTCATACTCCCCAGTTGTATCCCCCGACCAAGAGTCTGAAGCTCCAGGACACTGCCCTTGAGGCGGTAGAGGTGGGATCCCTCGCTAAGTCCGAGGGAAAAACCGAACCTGGAGGGTAAACAGATGATGATGATATATCACAGAAATATATACGAACAAAATTAAATCAAACATTTATACGTTCGAAAAATATCACACTGCAAAAGAGACTTCGTGCAAAGAGAGCTCGTTCAAAACTGAGCTGACTCGTTGACTGTCATTTTCTGTTTCAGAACTGACAAGTGAGATTTGATTTGAGAGATTGACAGTTGATGAGATGAACGGAGAACTGTATACAAGTAGCGCAATCAACTGGGAGGTATCCGACTCGTTGGCTGAATGGTCAGCGTACGGGCCTTCGTTTCAGAGGGTCCCGGTTTCGATTCCCGGCAGGGTTGGGGATTTTAACCTTCATTGGGGTTAATTCCAGTGGCTCGGGGGCTAGGTGTTTATGCTGTCCCCAACATCCCTGCAACTCACACACCACACACAACACTATCCTCCACCACAATAACACACAGTTACCAACACATGGCAGATGTCGCACACACTCATCGGAGGGTCTGCCTTACAAGGGCTGCACTCGGCTAGAAATAGCCACACGAAATTATTATTAACTGGGACGTATTTACACGCTAGTTACCGATTAATTTTCCTTGTGGGCCTATTCGATTCTAAATGTAATTCCATACGTGAAATTAGGCTTATAATTGCATGCGAGCTTAGAGTTGATGCTGATATAGTCATAATATCCAAATGTTGTCATCAACTCATCAGTAACATCACAGGGAACTTATAATTACCAATCTCCTTTCTCTTACAGGCTTATAGGACGTGGGTGCGTGGGTCGACCAGTCTTCGATCAACCTTCCAAAAATAATATGAACTCACGCTACCGCACGTGTGAAAGAGTCATGCATTCAAATGCTATTACTCAGCAAATGCATAGATTATTGTATTGCATCACGCACCCACGAGATTACGCCAAGCGCTGTGCTAGTAGGTGGCGTGCCAGATGCGACCGTGCCGCATGCGACCCGTGCCACTAGCGACCGCATAACCTGTAACCGTGCCGGATGCGACCGGCGTTGACAAGCAAATTGTCATTTGATAAGTTGTGTCATCACCCAAGATAAGGTAAGCTAAACGAAGTGCAATACCATTTCTGGGGGAAACTCGTTTTACAACACGAAACATGGTGATGCGTTTACGTCTTTTACCACCGGCCGAGTTGGCCATGCGGTTAGAGGCGCGCGGCCCTGAGCTTGCATCCGGGAGATAGTGGGTTCGAATCCCAGTGTCGGCAGCCCTGAAGATGGCTTTCCGTGGTTTCCTGTACTTTAACTAAGACCAGGGCCGCTTCCTTCCCATTCCTAACCCTTTCCTATCCTATCGTCGCCTGAAGACCTGTCTGTGTCGGTGCGACGTAATGCCACTAGCAATAAAAAAAGATCCTAATTCTCTAAAATCATTTACCATTTAGGCCTACTTACTTATCGTGTCCTATTAGTACCAGGAGTGTCCGAGGATGTGTTCGGCTTGCCTGGTGCAGGTCTTTCTACCTGACGCCATTGGGCGGCCTGCGCGTCTGGATGTGGGATTATGATAATGAAGTAGGGAGAGATGAAACCCGGTTTCGGAACGTAGCCTACTCCTCTCGAATAATACCAAGGGGTCTGATCAATGCTTTACGTCGCCATCCGACGGCCGAATCACCATCAACAGCATCATATCCCCTCACTCCATTTGAACACTGCGAAAAGGTTTGGATTTGAATCCCGGCTTTTGGCATGCAATCTAGTGATTAGAAACTGTCTACCACCAACTTTCCTACCCTGCCGGCCAACATTCTGATGGTGATTTTTTTTTCATCCAACCTAAGTGGCTCAGACGGCTCAGACGGTTGAGATGCTAGTCTTCCGACTCCAACTTGGCAGGTTCGATCCTGGCTCAGTCCGGTGGTAATTGAACGTGCTCAAATATGTCAGTTTTGTGTCGGTGGATTTAATGGCACGAAAAATAAGACCTGCGGTACTAAATTCCGGCACCTCGGCGTCTCCTTAAACCATAAAAGTAGTTACTAGGACGTAAAGCTAGCAACATGATTATATTTTTCTTTCGACCAACGGCACTCGAACCTGCTAACAACTGTGTCAGACCTTTATTTTAGAAAAGTCCAAGTTAGCTACTTATAAGCAATCTGCCACTTGGTGACAGCCCTTAATGCAGATCTTGTAAGTGATTGATGGGTCGCATGCGGCACGATGCTTTTCCGCTCGGTCGCTATTGGCACGATAATGGCCGGGTCGCATCCGGCACGGTCGCATCTGGCACGTAACCGTGCTAGTGTGTACTTGATCTACCAAATTTATCAAACCCACCAGAATTACACAGGGCACAAGGAAAGTTAAGCAATACGCAAAAATGGTTGGCTGGACACGTATATTATGGTGAGGGATGAAAAGAGGGGTTAAAACAGGTCTAGGAGACAGCAAGGCGCGACCTTCGCACCAGTTGTTATCAAGCAGTGGGATTTTTTTTTCACAAGTTGCTTTACATCGCACTGACACAAATAGGTCTTATGGGGAGATGGGAAAGGAAGAGGCTAGGAGTGGAAATGAAGCTTGCTGATGATGCTTGTTGTTTTAAGGGGCCTAACATCGAAGGTCATCGGCCCTAGGAAAGGAAGCGGCTGTAGCCTTAATTAAGGTACAGCCCCAGCATTTGCCTGGTGTGAAAATGGGAAACCACGGAAGACCATCTTCAGGGCTGCGGACAGTGGGGCTCGAATCCACTATCTCCCGATTACTAGATACTGGCCGCACTTAAGCAACTTCAGCTATCGAGCTCGGTAGCAGTGGGATTGAAAGCAAGTTAAGATGTCAGTGTGTTCTAAAGGTGAAAATCGCGCAATTGAAAATGAAAATCCACAGCCTGTTTCCAGTCATTCGACCGGGTCAGGAACGGAATGAATGAATCCCCCATCTAGTGGCGAGGATAGGAAATGTGCCGGTTGCCGAAGCCTGTCGCACTCCTCTGGGGCAATGATTAATGAAATGAAATGATATTGGATAGTGTTGCTGGAATGAAAGATGACAGGGAAAACCGGAGTACCCAGAGAAAAACCTGTCCTGCCTCTGCTTTGTCCAGCACAAATCTCACATGGAGTGACCGGGATTTGAACCACGGTATCCAGCGGTGAGAGGCCGACCATCTCCATGTTAGAAAGGTTTGTTCCCTTTGGGTGCCCCATTCACTTTCAGAGGAACAAAGGGCACATCGAGTGAAATGGTGCCGAGAAATGCTAAAACAATTTGAAAATGGGACTTAGCGTAACATCAATATCAGAACAAGGTGTGGCTGTTTGAAGATGAGGGTACTCCTGTGACTGTGCGAAAGTCAAGGTCAGTTAAGAAAAGGATCACTGCAGAGGCTCTAAAATCGCGCAATTATCCGCTACAATTTTGCTCGTGGATTAACTGTTGACCAGTGCCTGGAGGAAATGACTCCTGTGCTGGGGAAAGACTGTCCACATCGGACAAGAATTTTCCGATGGTACAAAGAGTTCCAGAGGGGAAGTTTTGGGGTTGAAAACGATCCTCGTTCTGGGTGATCGTCTGAATCAGTGACTGAGGAAAACATTGAAGCTGTGAGGAAAATGTTGCAGCAAGAGAGGCGGTTGACATATCGGCAGGTAGAAGAGACCCTCCACATCCTTGCACCAGCTATTCATTCAATTCTACACGACCATCTCCATGTTAGAAAGGTTTGTTCCCTTTGGGTGCCCCATTCACTTTCAGAGGATCAAAGGGCACATCGAGTGAAATGGTGCCGAGAAATGCTAAAACAATTTGAAAATGGGACTTAGCGTAACATCAATATCATCGTTACAGGTAACGAAACTAGGCTTTATTATTACGATGTCCCAGCAAAATCCCAGAACAAGGTGTGGCTGTTTGAAGATGAGGGTACTCCTGTGACTGTGCGAAAGTCAAGGTCAGTTAAGGAAAGGATCACTGCAGTATTCTTCACTAAACGGGGCATCCTGACTCAGGTTGTACTAGAAACGCAAAGGACAGTTACTGCTATTTTGCTTTACGTCACACCGACACAGATAGGTCTTATGGTGACGATGGGACGCTAAAGGCCTAGGAATGGGAAGGAAGCGGCCGTGGCCTTAATTAAGGCACAGCCCCAGCATTTTCCTGGTGTGAAAATGGGGAAACCAAGGAAAACCATCTTCAGGGCTGCCGACAGTGGAATTCGAACCCGCTATCTCCCGGATGCGAGCTCACAGCCGCGCGCTCCTAACCGCACGGTCAACTCGCCATGTGGACAGTTAATGCGAAGTGGTACAGTGAGACTTGTCTGCCTCAGGTCATCCAGGCTCTCAAGCAGCTCCGTCCGAGGTCACGGCTCAAAACTTGGCTCTTGCACCACGACAATGCTCCAGCATATCGTGCTAATGTAACAATGGATTTTCTTGCCAGATGAGGGTTGAGTGTGCTTGATCACCCTCCATACAGTCCTGATCTTGCCCCATGTGACTTCGCACTCTTCCCAGAAGTGAAGATGAAGCTGAAAGTGCGGCGTTTTGCATCCGACGAGGAGCTTCTAGCAGCATGGGATCAAGAGTATGAAAATGTAACCGAAGAAAAGTGGCAGAGTTGGTTCAGTGACTGGTTTCGACGTATGGAGAAGTGTATTGAGTGTTGTGGAAATGATATTGAAAAAGTCTAAAGCGTTCAATCGCACTGAAAAACTTTCCTAGTGCCCTTTGTATATATAGTTTTTTTTTCAAGGAGTCTGCGGGGCCCCTTAAAGGCCCGGACCCGTCTGCATTGCAGAACTTGTAGGCCCTAACGTTACGTCCCTGGGTTTGGCGTAAGCTGATGTCCTCCCATTCAAAAGTTTTGGTCGGCGGGTGCGGAGTAAGTTTCGACTGGATCGTGGCTCTACAGCTCTGCGTTCGGGAGTCGGAGAAGGGCTGGTCTCCACCGTCGGCTGTCCTGATAATGGTTTTCCGTGTTTTTCTATTCTCACAGAGCGAGTTGGCCGTGCGGTTAGAATCGCGTAGCTGTGAGCTTGCATTCGGGAGATGATGGGTTCGAATCCCAACGTCAGCAGCCCTAAAGATAGTTTTCTTTGGTTTCCCCATTTTCACACCAGGAAAATGCTGGGGCTGTACAGTACCTCGCCCATGCGGCGTCAGCTGCTATGCTGAACAGGGGCCTTGTGGGGGGGGATGGGTAGATTGGAAGGGATAGACAAGGAAGAGGGAAGTAAGCGGCCGTGGCCTTATGTTAGGTACCATTCCGGCATTTGCCTGGAGGAGAAGTGGGAAACCACGAAAACCACGACCTGGATGGCTGACGTGGGAGGCGAACACCGACCCCCCCCCCCCACTCTAATCAGTTGACCTCCCGAGCTGAGTGGACCCCGTCCTAGCCCTCGTAACTCTTTTCAAATTTCATGGCAGAGCCGGGAATCGAACCCTGGCCCCCAGGGGTGGCAGCTAATCACGCTAACCACTACACCACAGAGGCGGACATAATAAATAAATAAATAAATAAATAAATAAATAAATAAATAAATAAATAAATAAATAAATAAATAAATAAATAAATAAATAAATAAATAAATATTAAAATTCCATTCTCCTTCACTAAGGTGAATGCCGGAACAGTTCCTAGCATGCTGTAGCGGCGATTAGGGGGGGGGGCGGCTTTGCCCCCCACCTTTTGGAGAAAACATTAAATTTTATTCCATTTTAGCCGGCTGAAACTAGGATTTGTTAAAAAAAGGAAGTTTGTATAAGCCCTCTTGTCTTACAAGCTAATTCTTTCCTTTATTTTCTATAATTATTAACGAAATGATTAACGGAAATACGCACAAAATGTCGTTCGTCTCTGCTAACCGACTTGTACAGCGCCACAAAGAATTTTTTTTGCTATTGGCTTTACGTCGCACCGACACAGATATGTCTTATGGCGACGATGGGACAGGAATGGGCTAGGACTGGGAAGGAAGCGGCCGTGGCCTTAATTAAGGTACAGCCTCAGCATTTGCCCGGTGTGGAAATGGGAAACCACGGAAAACCATCTTCAGGGCTGCCGACAGTGGGGTTTGAACCTACTATCTCCCGAATACTGGATACTGGCCGCATTTAAGCGACTGAAGCTATCGAGCTCGGTCAGCAAATAGTGGAGACTTTGCATGTGCTGTGAGTAAGGGTAGCAGGTGCATGTATATTTGCCACAGTCATGAACGTTGAGGTGGGATTCACTCGCTTGCCACGCGTATTCGTCAGTATGGCAGTCTCTTTAGTGTCTATTAGTTTATTATTTATTTATTTATTTATTTATTTATTTATTTATTTATTTATTTATTTATTTATTTATTTATTTATTTGTGTCTTTATTAAGTGGCGAAGTTAGGGCTCTTGGCCCTCTCTTACACTTAACCACAGTGCGTAGTCAAATACTAAATTATTTTTAATTGTATAATCACGCCATACTTCTAATTAATTGGAATACACGTGTAATATTGTTCCTTCGCTGAATGTTTTATTGTACAATACTGAACCAAAATCTCAACAAACAAACAAAAAAAAATATTACCACAGTTAAGTTGGTAGACTGTCAACCTTTTTCTCTCTGTCAAAATTCGCTTAGAGTGCACTTACCACTTTGTAGCTTTTAAAAAAAGTGTTGATGTATATACGCCCCCCCCCTTCCCTCCCCGCGCCAATGTATCCCCCAAACCCAGGTACTTTTTGTTTTCTGCGCACTTTTTGTCCCCACCCCCACTTCTACCTCCCAATCGCCGCCACTGCTAGCATAGGCCACAACTGCCAATCCCCCCACTCCCCCCGTTCCAGACATCACCTTTATCATTCCAAGTCTCCTTGGCCTGAGAGAAGGTATCGGCTCCATGGCTAAATGGTTAGCGTGCTGGCCTTTCGTCACAGGAATCCCGGGTTCGATTCCCGGCAGTGTCGGGAATTTTAACCATCATTGGTTAATTTCGCTGGCACGGCGGCTGTGTGTGTGTGTGTGTCGTCTTCATCATCTTTCATCCTCATCACGGCGCACAGGTCGCTTACGGGAGTCAAACCAAAAAAAGACCTGTATCTGGCGAGCCGAATTTGTCCTCGGACACTCCCGGCACTAAAAGCCATTAGCCATTTCATTTTTACCTTCTAAGAGGCCCGCCTTAATAGTAGAAGTACAATATTTCTTTTATCCACACACATGCACAATCAAAACTTATGTTATAAATGCAAATTAACATGAATATTAAAATTATTTTAAAAAGCAGGTGTTTTACATGGACGTATCGATAATATCTTGAGTACAGGCCTCATTTCGTTATCCTTTCTCTATTATTGCAATTCCGGTATACTGCTAGATACTGGCTGGATTCCTGAATGGAATGCAGGGAACTGACGCCACTCGCCTGTTGATGCCAGGGTTCCTGAGGAAGTGATCAAGACAGCCAGATGACAGCTCAGCTCAAAGTTTCACTGTTACTAGCAGATATTATTCAGTCATTTCTTACACTTACATCACCAACTCTTCGTTACTCGTCTGCAAAGTAATGAAAAACATATGGTCACTTTATGCATTACTAGCAGTTATCCGGCTTCGCACGCGTGGATTCCCTAATTTGATACAAGAAATCGTTCCTCGCTACTGTACCAAGACATTATCTGAAAATCCCTAAGATATTAAAACTCACCGAAAAATTGAGTTTCATTTACGCCAGAACCTCTTTGTAAACCATGTTTGTGGTATTGCCTTTTGGGGCTAAAATTACCACGCGACACAGTTTCCCTCAAGTCGAAAAAAAACAACCGTATTTCCTTATTTTCAAAGGAGATTTCAAGTACGTATTTCCACGCCTGTAACATCTTCAATTTTGAAATATCAGCATCCTAATAAAAATAATTCAACCCGTTTTTCAGTCTTTTTTAACCACTAAATTGTTTTTTTCTGAAAACAAAAAATACAAGTTCCTTTATTTTTGAAAGAGATTAAAATACCAATGTCCACGTCTGTAACATGTTAAGTTTTTGAGATATACTGTAGATATGCTCATTTTAATAATTCACCCCTTTTCAGTTCCCCTTAAGTGGATTTTCCGAAAACAAATTATCTATGTTTTTTTACTTTTAAAGGAGATTCCAAATACCAATTTTCACGTCTGTAACATGTTACTTTTCTTATATATACTGTAGATATAATCTTTTTAAAAATTCACCCCATTTGTGACTCCTGTTCATCCCCTCCTAATTGGAATTTCCAAAAGCAAAATGAAAAATCATTACTTGTTCCTTTATTTTTAAAGGAGATTCCAAATACCAATTTTCATGCCAGTAACATCTTCAGTTTTTGAGATATAAGTATCATAATAAAAGGTACTCAACCCGTTTTTTCACCTTTTTTCACCCCCTTAATGGGATTTTCGGAAAACAAAAATTACGCATTTCTTTATTTTTACAGCAGATTCCAAATACCAATTTTTACTTTTGTAAACTTTTAAATTTTTGAGATATGGTACTCATTTAAACAATTAACCCCCCTTTTCACCCCATTATCGACGAAATATTAAAAACTCCTCCCCTAGCGAGCACCTACACTCTAATATAAATGTATCCCAATATGTAATTTCTTTATGTTCTCGCCGATGATGAGTCAGTCAGTCAGTCAGTCAGTCAGTCAGTCAGTCAGTCAGTCAGTCAGTCAGTCAGGACATGCTATTTTATAAATAGGTAGCAAAATACCCGCGCTTCACTGCGGTTTTAAACGGAATGTTGTTAGTCAAAGTTTTACATCTTGGAGAGTCCACTGTTGTCTGAGCCTGTAAAATACACTCTCAATTCGTACGTCGTTTTGTGGGAGTGATTGTTTATTTTCTGATCTAACACTCATTTTGAAACGCGTAGAGAAGAATTGGAATTATTTACTATCTGGGACGTAAAAGCTACCAAACTGCGAAATTTTGATTTTGTACGTCATCATCATCATCATCATCATCATCATCATCATCATCATCATCATCATCATCATCTGTTTACCCTCCAGGGTTGGTTTTTCTCTAGGACTCAGCGAGTCGACTCTACCGCCTCAAGGGCAGTGTCCTGGAGCGTGAGACTTTCGGTCGGGGATACAACTGGGGAGTATGACCAGTACCCCGCCCAGGCGGCCTCACCTGCTATGCTGAACAGGGGCCTTGTGGAGGGATGGGAAGATTGGAAGGGATAGGCAAGGAAGAGGGAAGGAAGCGGCCGTGGCCTTAAGTTAGGTACCATCCCGGCATTCGCCTGGAGGAGAAGTGGGAAACCACGGAAAATCACTTCCAGGATGGCTGAGGTGGGAATCGAACCCACCTCTACTCAGTTGACCTCCCGAGGCTGAGTGGACCCCGTTCCAGCCCTCGTACCACTTTTCAAATTTCGTGGCAGAGCCGGGAATCGAACCCGGGCCTCCGGGGGTGGCAGCTAATCACGCTAACCACTACACCACAGAGGCGGATTTTGTACGCCGAACAGTAAAATAGAAATGATTGCTGTTTTAAGGGGAGAATGTTCTAAAACATTTATTAACATCTAGGATATAGAAGACTACCCTGCATGTAAAATTTTAAGTTAGTGCCCGAAACGGTTTCGGAAGACTGGGTATTGTGTTTTATAGAGTCAACCACTATTCAAACCCCTTAGGTGAGAAATATTTTGAAGTATACGATATTTTACACCTAGGATACAGAAGAAGAAGCTTCTCGTAAAATGATAACTTTGTACGTCAATCGGCTTTAGAGGGGGTAAAACTCCAGAGCTATTCACGCGAGTTTTATAAGGATATAATGTAGAATAAAGCACGCATAACTTACGTGGAATTCCTTTTAGAGAAGAGATGTGTCCATTGCCATGGCCAGGGACCCACCAACCCACCCCAAGAAGAAGGTATTTCATTTTCTGACCACTAACCCACATATAATGCGTTGGTGTATTAAGAAGAAAAAGGTAATTTTAGTCCAGTGATCATTACCCTAACCAATCCAAACCAATGGCCTTGTCCAGGCCCTACCCTAACCAGTGCAGACCAATGGCGTTTGCTCAGGTATCTAGAGGCTTACGGCCGCTCTAACCTGGGGGCTTGCGGCCCCAGACCCCCTTTGCTTGTCCTCATATCACTGGTCTTGTCCAGCTCCTACCCTAACCTACCCAGACCAATGGTCTTGTCCACCTCCTACCCTCACCAATCCAGACCAATGGTCTTGTCCAGGTCCTATCCTAACCAGTGCAGACCAGTGTTTCCTCAGGTAACTAGAGGCCTAAGGCCTGGCTATAGCCTGGGGGCTTACGACCCCAGACCCCTTTGCTTGTCCTCATATCAATGGTCCGCGCTCTAAACTAAGGGCTTTATTGTTTTATTTTATGATATTTGAGGCGTCCAGATTCAAAATGCAGTAAATCCACTTTTGCTCGAAAATGAGTTGTTGCCACCATTTTGTTCTCTATGCTGTCGTCTGTTGATTAGACCCTTAAAACTCAAGCAAAACTGCTTCCGTCTGCTTTAAATCGCACCCCGAAAACAGCCTACAGATGCAAAAGTGTGTGTATCCACATGTGTTTGCAAAGCAAAACTGAGTGAATCCATTTTCATCATAAAGAAGCGGAACTTGGTGTATCCTGACCAAGCGCCAGTACTTAAGGTGGTCTGCAGGTGCAAAACTAGCTTAATACACACTGTGTCCTGCGTTTGAATAATGCTATTTTACAAGCTTTTATCTCCATGGATGTTAGTTCTGAGCTCGTGCACAAAGATAAGGCAAAAGCTTTTTATGATGAACTGAAAGTTGAGGACAATGGTGAAATAACCTTCACATTTGATTGCCAGAAAAACCTTACATTGCCTAAGTTGCAAGATCAAAGTGCTTATTATACACGCCAAATGTATGTGTACAAATTTACGATCTGCCAAGGCCCATCAGGTGCGCGGAAAAACCAGGGAAATGCATTTATTTACACTTGGAAAAAATCCGATTTTGCAAAGGGATCTAATGAAATTGTGTCCTGTGTGCATCACAGGTTAACATCAACAGATTTGAATGGCATCCACACCATCCGCCTAATGTCGGACAGCTGTGGAGGGCAAAACAAGAACCAGACAATGCTGGGTATGCTGTGCTTTTGGCTAACTCAAGAGGCTCCTGTCAGTGTGAAACGAGTGAAGATCTTCTATCCAATGGTTGGACATTCTTTTCTACCACCCGATAGAATTTTTGTTCGAATAGAAAAAGTTCTCAGGTCGAAAGTTACTGTCATATTACCGAGTGAGTACCATGAAGTATTCAAGGATGACGGAATAGTTTTCCAGCTGGGAGCAGATGTCGTCAATCGGTGTTGGAAAGATGCAGTAGCTGATATCGTCAAGCCATGTGGTCAGTGGCACTCTGTAAAAAGGGTTGTCATCACCAGGTGTAAACAGGGAAACGCACTAGTAAGAGGTGAAGTGGCCTACAGGATGGACGCTGGTGAAGGGAAAGGGATATGCAGACGTGGCAAAGCCTACTCGTCTATGAAGCCGAATGTTATCCAGACTGGAAGAGCCTTAAAGGAAGTGAAAGTTAGGGACATTGATTTTCTGCTTGGAAAGCATTTCGGGGAGACTTGCGAAGAAAACGAAGATCTTGTTTTCTATAAGAATCTGATGGATTCTCAAACAGCTGTGAACAATGCAGAGGAGGACTCAGAGTTTGAAATTCATCCAGAAGACAATGAGTTGCCTGTGTAATTTCGATGGAAAAGGACAGGACTTGCAAGTTTGCGGCCTTTTTACTTCTTGCAGACTTTCATTTGATGTCGTATACTATGTAATCACACTTACTTGTAGTCAATAAATAATTTCTTTTGTCATTTGAACCAGCATTAGGGCATCTTCTTTTCAATTACGTTGTGATAATATCTCTACAGAAGCAAACCTACCTAGATCCATGAAAACAGAGCAAAACTCGGTGAATCCAAACAATTTTAGGTAATAACTAAAAAAATAAAACCCCAATATTTTAAAGATTGTCATAAAAATAGTCCATAAGTGAATATACTGCCTGCTGTCATTTCTTGATGGATGCAGTAATTTTGCATCCATCTCTTGGCACAGGCCAGCGTAAAGTGTAGCTTCCACCGAAGTCCCAGTCAACATCCATGGCTGTGACAATATGGAAGTTGCTGGGGGTATGGGTAGTGCTGAGTAATGACATTCAGAGCACGACTAGTGCATCTGAGTGTTATGAAAGGTGCTGCTCATAGGGTCAGTTGTGCTGCAATAGTACTTTCTGACCCAGTGAGGAAAGCAATGGCAAACTACCTCACTCCTCATCTTGCCTAGTACGCCTCATTTTAGTGCTGCCATTGGTTTTTGGGGTTTCCTCATAACCGCATAACCTTTGGTGGTGCTATTTGAGGATCCAACCAGCCTCTGGGCAGATGACCTAACAGGCACAGACAGACAAGTGAATATAAATCTACAATGACAAGGAATTTTGCATATCTGCGAGCCAAAGGAAGTAAGACGTTTTTCGTGTTTCCTGAAAAAAATGTTCTGGTGCACTCACAGCGTTTTGCTTCTGGACGCCTCATTTGTTCGTGGCGTCGGCCTCTGCAGATCTTTTACCACTACTTTCACCATATGATAGGAACGTGCAAGTGTAGAGTGTTGAATGTGAGGACGACAAAAATACCCAGTCCCCATGTTCGCTGCGAGAAATAAACATACGGCAGTCATACTGCGGGTAGATAGCGAATCTGTGCGAACTCCGTTCATCCGAAATCGTGCGTACGCTATCGTCCTTTGGCTGCGTATTCGGCCTTATTTAGTAGCTGTATGTGTGGGATGATGGCGTCTCCTGAAGATTTGTGTGAATGGAGACCATGAAGCCACTAAATAATTTAACATTCAAAGTTCAAATCTTGATATAGACCACGAAAGATATAAAAGGTTGTAACATTTTGCTCACCCAGTCTGTTGGTAAACAATGCAGCTATTCACAAATAAAAGTAGGTAAAACGTCGCAACGGGCCAGCCGTTAGCGAACAGTTCCGCTCTCTCCACTCGTGTTGTTTTCCAACTCAATGTCTGACCGCGGAAACTAAGGAATAGCTTGCTATATAGGTGGTGAACAGATTCGAGAAGTTACTCGATGAAAAATACGTAGGTGTGACGTCACAACGAGGAAGCAGTAACAGTGCCGGAGAACAGGCCAGTTAGTGAACAGCTGGGCTAGCAAGCAGATGAATGCGACAGAAGGCAGAAGGTAAGATGTAGTAGAGCGGTCGTAACAGCTCTATGCATCTGCTGGCGAGAAGAAGAGCTCAGAAAAGGAGACGGGAGTGGGTAAATGATGTTATCGAAAAGTCAATTGTTTGGTGAATTTTCACATACAGTATATGGGCTGATCTGGAAAAGAACGAAAGACAGTACTTTGGTTATGTTCGTATGACATGTGAAACATTTCGATGCATATTACAAAAAGTACAATATTAGTTAAAGAAGTACAGTAACGTTCGAGTCCGGCTCCATGGCTAAATGGTTAGCGTGCTGGCCTTTGGCCACAGGAGTCCCGGGTTCGATTCCCGGCGGGATCGGGAATTTTAACCATAATTGGTTAATTTCGCTGACACGGGGGCTGGGTGTATGTGTCGTATTCATCATCATTTCATCCTCATCACGACGCGCAGGTCACCTACGGGTGTCAAATCAAAAGACCTGCATCTGGCGAGCCGAACTTGTCCTCGGACACTCCCGGCACTAAAAGCCATACGCCATTTCAGTAACTTTCGAGAAACTGTCTCACCTGAAAAACGACTAGCTGTAACTTTGAGGTAAGCAATGTTCATTTTGAAATGAGAAGCAGTAGAATTTCTCCCCCTTATATTTTTTCCAATTTTAACATTCATTTCCTAATTCACAACCAGGTAAAGGAAATCCTCTCTTATCCGGGAGTATGTTTTGTAACAGACAGTCCACCTCTGTGGTGTAGTGGTTATGATTAGCTGCCACCCCTGGAGGCCCACGTTCGATTCCCGGCTCTGCTACGAATGAAAAAGTGGTATGAGGGCTGGAACGGGGTCCACTCACCCTCGGGAGCTCAACTGAGTAGAGGTGGGTTCGATTCCCACCTCAGTCATCCTTGAAGTGGTTTTCCATTGTTTCCCACTTCTCCTCCAGGCAAATGCCGGGATGGTACCTAACTTAAGCCCACGGCCGCCTCCCTCCCTCTTCCTTGCCCGTCCCTTCCAACTTTCCCATCCCTCCACAAGGCCCCTGTTCAGCATAGCAGGTGAGGCAGCCTGGGAGAGGTACTGGTCCTTATCCCCAGTTGTATCCCCGACCCAATGTCTCGCTCTCCAGAACACTGCGCTTGAGGCGGTAGAGATGGGATCCCACGCTGAGTCCTTGGGAAAAGCCGACAGTGGAAGGTAAACAGATTAAAGAAGGAATAAAGATATTATGTAACAGCGAGAGGTAATAGAAATATCGGAAATTATTTTCTCTCATCACTGCGATAAAGTTTGGTTCGAGCGGCCATTGTACACGGAAGTACATGTGGAGTTTCGCTATCAAGTCACAGAACGATAACATTATCTGAATTGAGGAGCTGCATTTATATTTTCTATAATCCAAACACTGGAGGCAATGATTTATTATATACGGCATTTCTAGAACATATTTTACAAAAAATAATCAGACGTAGATATGAAGTGATCGGACGGGAAAGTATAAATATTGCTAGAGTATTTTAATAAGGAAAGTATAATCGTGTCCTCATCCCGAGGTTGTGCAGCTCTTTTCAGGCACAGCCCCAAAGGAGTTGAGCTGCATGTGCCATTTCAACTACATACCAGCCCTCCTGCCATTCTTAAATTTCTAGCAGTACCGGGAATCGAACCCAGGCCACCGAGGACTGCAGCTAATAGTGCTAACCGTTACGCTATGGATGCGGACAAGTTTTAAAAAATGAAAATTACACTTTGAAGTTGTGTTGTAAAGAATTTTCAGATACAAGTCCATTTTTTTTTTTTTTGCAAGTTGCTTTACGTCGCACCGACACAGATAGGTCTTTTGACGACGATGGGACAGGAAAGGGCTAGGAGTGGGAAGGAAGCGGCCGTGGCCTTAATTGAGGTACAGCCCCAGCATTTGCCTGGTGTGAAATGGAAAACAACGGAAAACCATCTTCAGGGCTGCCGATAGTGGGGTTCGAACCTACTATCTCCCGAATACTGGATACTGGCCGCACTTAAGCGACTGCAGCTATCGAGCTCGGTAGATACAAGTCCGGCTCCATGGCTAAATGGTTAGCGTGCTGGCCTTTGGTCACAGGGGTCCCGGGCTCGATGCCCGACAGGGTCAGGAATTTCTCTGGCACGGGGACTGGGTATGTGTGTGTCGTCTTCATCATCATTTCATCCTCATCACGACGTACAGGTCGCCTAAGGGCGTCAAATCAAAAGACCTGTACCTGGCGAGCCGAACATGTCCTCGGACATTCCCGGCACTACAAGTCACACGCCATTTTTTTTCAGACACAAGAATCAAGTAAGTGGTATAAAATGAATGGTTACGTGCCAGATGCGACCGTGCGGGTGCGACCCGGCCATTATCGTGCCAATAGCGACCGAGCGGATAAGCATCGTGCCGCATGCGACCCATCAATCACTTACAATTGATCTGCATTAAGGGCTGTCACCAAGTGGCAGATTGCTTATAAGTAGCTAACTTGGTCTTTTCTAAAATAAAGGTCTGACACCGTTGTTAGCAGGTTCGAGTGCCGTTGGTCGAAAGAAAAATATAATAATGTTGCTGGCTTTACGTCCCAGTAACTACTTTTATGGTTTAAGGAGACGCCGAGATGCCGGAATTTAGTCCCGCAGGACTTATTTTACGTGCCAGTAAATCCACCGACATAAAGCTGACGTATTTGAGCACGTTCAAATACCACCGGACTGAGCCAGGATCGAACCTGCCAAGTTGGATTCGGAAGACTAGCATCTCAACAGTCTGAGCCACTTAGCCTGGTTGGAAAAAAAATTAACCATCAGAATGTTGGCCGGCAGGGTAGGAAAGTTGGTTGGTAGACAGTTTCTAATCACTAGATTGCATGCCAAAGCCTGGATTCAAATCCAAAACTTTTCGCAGTGTTCAAATGGAGTGAGGGGATATGATACTGTTGATGGTGATTCGGCCGTCAGATGGAGACGTAAAGCAGTGAGCAGACCCCTTGGTATTATTCGAGAGGAGTAGGCTACGTGCCGAAACCGGGTTTCATCTCTCCCTACTTAATTATCATAATCCTACATCCAGACGCGCAGGCCGCCCAATGGCGTCAGGTAGAAAGACCTGCACCAGGCAAGCCGAACACGTCCTCGGACACTCCTGGTACTAATAGGACACGATAAGTAAGTAGGCCTAAGTCGTAAATAATTTCAGAGAATTAGGATCTTTTTTATTGCTAGTGGCATTACGTCGCACCGACACAGACAGGTCTTAAGACGACGATAGGGATAGGAAAGGGCTAGGAATGGGAAGGAAGCGGCCCTGGTCTTAATTAAAGTACAGACCCAGCATTTGCCTGGTGTGAAAATGGGAAACCACGAAATACCATCTTCAGGGCTGCCGACAGTGGGATTCGAACCCACTATCTCCCGGATGCAAGCCCAGGGCCGCGCCCCTCTAACCGTATGGCCAACTCGCCCGGTGGGAAAGAACGTAAACGCATCACCATGTTTCGTGTTGTAAAACGAGTTTCCCCCAGAACTGTTATTATAAAGTAGCTGCTTATAGGACTTATTGAAATGGCATTGCACTTCGTTTAGCTTGGGTGATGACACAACTTATCAAATGACAATTTGTTTGTCAACGCCGGTCGCATCCGGCACGGTTACAGATTACGCGGTCGCTAGTGGCACGGGTCGCATGCGGCACGGTCGCATCTGGCACGCCACCAAATGAATAACTATATGAAATTTACCTGGCTCACCCATTTCTCTCGCCACCTCATTCCATAACAACTTTTGCTGGTCCCACAAATACTTCCCATCTTGTACCGGAAGTATCAGTCTTTCAGCCATGATGATAAAACGCAGCTCTTCGGCCGAAAAATCCAAACCAATCTGGATAGTTCGCAGGTATTCGTGCGTTCACTGACGAACATCGCCGGTTCCATTGGACGCAGTCCCGCTTGAATTCAGCGGATTGGATCGTTCGTCCGTTTCGTTCGTGTTCGTACGAATTCGTCATCGCAGCTTTCCGCAGGTTTCCGCTTCCAATGGACGAGAGCCCGAACCATGGTACTAACGTTGTGTGAACACGACTGGAGTTTTAATTTGGAGGGATGACTAATTTTGTTTACCGAGCTAACCCCATTTTAACACTTTAGGGGGTGGAACGTTAGTTTGTGGTCCCGCCCCTGCAAGCACTGCAAGTGATTATATCCAACATGTGCTCCAGTAGTCCCGGCAAGCCGGGTATAGAGCAGTCCGGGAGACGGTACGGTGCGAGATATTTCAGTGAATAAATTGAATTTTCTTTGCTTTCAGTTCCTAAACTCAGTTCATTGTGTGTAGTGTACTTCAATCATGTATCTTATGTGGCCTAATTAATTTAATAGTTCAGCATGCCGTACTGTTTTGTACCTGGCTGTAAATCAGGCTATATGTGATTTGTTTCACCACCGAAGGATAGAAATCAATTTGAAAAATGGGTCAGAGCTATTCCGCGGTAGGATACTGAGTTATCGCGTAATACCAGAATTTGTCATTTCTTTTACAATTTATTTTACTTCGCACCGACACAGATAGGTCTTATGGCGACGATGGGATAGGAAAGGCTTGGGAGTTGGAAGGAAACGGTCGTGGCCTTAATTAAGGTACAGCCCTAGTATTTGCCTGGTGTGAACATGGGAAACAGCGGAAAACCATCCTCAGGGCTGCCGACAGTGGGGTTCAACCCACTATCTCATAGATGCAAGCTCACAGCTGCGCGCCCCTAACCGCACGGCCAACTCGCCCGGTAACTTGTCAAGTTCATTTCTCTTAATGGTTTGATAGTAAAATCAGGTAATTTTATAGTGAATGGTGAAAGTGGATATACCTCGTGCGAGATGGAAGTTATGTCCAGGAGCAGTACCTCACATTATCCCTAATTTGCCGAAATACCTTTCAAGTGAGATTAAGTCCCGTTTGAAACTCTTCGACTGTGCACTGTTTGCCTGGGTACGTTGTTAATTACTCTTCTAAATTTATTAAGTATTCGCCCTCTGCCCATTCTTTACGTGAGAATAATCAAAGCAAATTTTCATTTCTCACCGAAATAAAAGACTATGCTTCAAGCAATAATGAAGTGTTTTTAACACGTCCTTCGAAAAGTGTATGTGACATTCTTTTCCAAGCCGAGAAAGTAATTAATGGAAAACTGAACTCAAAATCGATGTGGGGCAAAATATTTTTTGATTGTATCGATTTCATAGAAAAAAAAATCAGTTGATCCTTCCGAAGCTGGCTGTTGTCTTCAACATGTTATGGATATAATCCTAGACTTGTTTATCATTATCTAAAGTGCCGATTTTTCTTCAGTACGAAGGAAATCCGACGAGATTTACAATCTTGAACACCCGCCAAATCTTGGCGCGAGCTTTCGAAAGTCCAGTAACCGACAAATTGCGTTGGTAAGTGAAGTATTACCTTTAAATAGTTCACGGGTGTTTGTTTTAATATGCTGGGTGTTATGTGTTATTTATCTGTACATGTACACTCCAGTAACCTGTGCTTTCCTCAGCATGAAATGAAGGTCGTAGCTCTTATTTCCATGTATGATTTTTTCCATTGTGCCCTGCCGTGGTATTTTATCTCTCATTGTGTTTTAAAAGACAGTGCATGTATTTATTACGGAGTAATATGTTTCCTCTGGCATCATTCCTAAGGCCAGCTGATCGGGACTGTGGAGCTTGCCCACTCGAGCGCTGCCTGGCGGGGCGCGCTTGAACTCACACTTGTTCTTATATTCGTCATGCATCTATGAGTCTGCTCTAAGTCTGCTCACCCAAATGAATGCTCATAATACCAAATGCCACAATTAAACTTCATTGTGTTGTGAGTTAGACCCCTTTAAGCAACAGGAATTTCTGTTCTGTAAAAGCCCTTCTCAGAATCTTAACGTGTGTTATTTTACGGTGAATTTTGGTTTCTTAGTGAACTCCGGGGTTGGCATGAAGGAATTCTGGAGTTAGAGCGCTTTTCTAGTACATGGATTATGTCTTCTAACCAAGGTGCAGACACACAACACACTACTAATCACCTCAAAAACAGGCAGTAGTCAATATATTCCTCCACATACGGTTGGCGCCAGGAAGGGCGTTCGGCCGTAAAACTGGCCTGAATTCTCATCAAACGTCGACTCCAAAGAATTGAAAAGAAAAGTCAAGAAAAATATTATTTTGAGGAAAATTACTTCGTTGTGCCCTCGAATCCAAGTTTGACTCGTGAGACAAAGGATGGCAGATACTACCAGTGGCGTAGCGTTAGATCTTGGAAGGCTTGCAATGCAGGGGCCGCAGTTTAAGGAGCTCGCAGACTTCCCAATAAAACGTAAATGAATAAATAGGGGTTGCCTGGCCGAGGCGGTAAAGACGCGTTCGGTTCGCCCGGATGGACGTCGATTCGAAACCACGTCAGGGAGTCGTAAACGTTAAGAAACGAGATTTCCACTTCCGGAGGTGCACATGGCCCTGAGGTCCACTCAGCCTACACCAAAAATGAGTACCAGGTTAATTCCTGGGGACAGAGCTTACCACTCTACCCCATCAAGTGCCGAGGTTACGGACAATGGAAGCCTTTTCCTTCCACCGCTCCAAGGGCCTTCGTGGCCTGTAAGGAGATGACTTTGCTTTTTAAATGAATAAATAACTTGACCTGAAAAAATGAAATGGCGTATGGCTTTTAGTGCCGGGAGTGTCCGAGGACAAGTTCGGCTCGCCAGGTGCAGGTCTTTGGATTTGACACCCGTAGGCGACCTGCGCGACGTGATGAGGATGAAATGATTATGAAGACGACACATACACCCAGCCCCGTGTCAGCGAAATTAACCAATTATGGTTAAAATTCCCGACCCTGCCGGGAATTGAACCCGGGACCCTGTGACCAAAGGCCAGCACGCTAACCATTTAGCCATGGAGCCGGACCTGAGTGCCACTCTGCATGAGAAAGGTCACATCGTGATGTGCTTGTAGAATGGGCCGAAAAAAGTTAGTTTTTACAGTGCGTATGTAGAGTACAGTAGCCTAATTAACGGATGGTTGCATCTGCTTGTAAATTATTGTTATTGTTTTGAGTCTAAGACAGCTGTCTCTCGTAACACGACCTAATTATTCTTGTTGCTGTTGCTTCCACAAAACGATTTTCGAAATTGAAACTTCCTCATCAAGATCGAATGTGCCATCCGTGGATATACTTGAAATCGCCATTGCCTTTCCATCCCAGAAATTACGCTGCACAGTTCAGTCTCCTTAGCATAAAATGTGTCCAACTCGTTGGCTAATTGGTCAGCGTACTGGCCTTCTGTTCAGAGGGTCCCGGGTTCGATTCCCGGACGGGTCGTGGATGTTAACCTTCATTGGTTAATTCCAATTGCTCGGGGGCTGGGTGTTTGTGCTGTCCCCAACATCCCTGCAATTCACACATAACACTATCCTCCACCACAATAACACGCAGTTACCTACACATGGCAGATGTCGCCCACCCTCATCGGAGGGTCTGCCTTACAAGTGCTGCACACGGCTAGAAATAGCCACACGAAATGATGATGATTATTATTAGCATAAAATGTGAGTACAGATTATTTTAAAAAAATGCAAAGGCAAAAGACAGGAACACACACTTATTCACAAGACATTTCATTAGCTATAAAATATTTAAGTTTCAAAATAAATGAATTCGTTTTGCAACCTTGCGTAGTAAGTCGTTTGTATATATTAAATGGATATAGACTGCATTACAGTATCTGCTGTAGTTAAATTATACATGTTATCGATAGGATTCATAGCCCAGCTCCATGGCTAAATGGTTTGATCTCTACACATGTTTATGAGGGTATTTAGGGGTTGTAGTAAGGATGTAAAGGAGAGGGCATATATGTCTCTGGTAAGACCCCAACTAGGGTATGGTTCCAGTGTATGGGACCCTCACCAGGATTACTTGATTCATGAACTGGAAAAAAATCCAAAGAAAAGCAGCTCGATTTGTTCTGGTTCTGTTTTCACTCTGGTTAAGGCCCGAAAGACGGATGGTTTAGGGCCAAATGTTGCAAAGTTTGGGCTGGGAAGACTTGGGAGAAAGGAGACGAGCTGCTCGATTAAGTGGTATATTCCGAGCTGTCAGTAGAGAGATGGCGTGGAATGACATCAGAATACGAATAAGTTTGAGTGGTGTCTTTAAAAGTAGGAAAGATCACAATATGAAGATAAAGTTGGAATTCAAGAGGACAAATTGGGGGAAATATTCGTTTATAGGAATTGGAGTTAGGGACTGGAATAACTTACCAAGGGAGATGTTCAATAAATTTTCTTTGCAATCCTTTAAGAAAATGCTAGGAAAACAAGAGGTAGGGAATCTGCCACCTGGGCGAGTGTCCTGAATGCAGATCAGTAGTGATTGATTGATTGATTGATTGATTGATTGATTGATTGATTGTTATCGTACTGGCCTTTGGTCCAAAGGTTCCCAGATTCGATTCCCGGTCGGGTCGGGGATTTGAACCTTCATTGGTTAATAGGCTACCAGCGCCTCGGGGGTTGAGTGTGTGTCATTAGATTTCGTCATAATAGGGCCCTTTCCTCACAGACGCGCAAGCCGCCTATTAGGAGTTCAACTCCAAAGCTCTACTACACCAGTTCTCTCCGGAGGCTACACGCCATTATATTATAGGTTTTATGCAATTTAATTTGAGGGGGCCCAATTTTGTTTCCTGCAGACGGACCCCTTTCATATTTGTTACGCCTACGTATGACCCGAAGGAAGGATTCTATAAACATTCTGACTTTTCTGCAACGGCATTATGGAAGCATAGTTTTCATCTATGCATACTGACATGGGGGTTGCAATATTCTCATGCTATGCCTTCTTTTCAATCGCTGTCACTGTAGAGGAGCATGTTTTCACTCTGGTTAAGGCCCGAAAGACGGATGGTTTAGGGCCAAAAGGAGGACATAACACCACAAAACAATTCTAAACCTTAAAATCTAACTGCTGGAATTGTACATTGACATTAGTGAGCTTGTATTCGACAGGCATAACGAACAGACGGGAAATTGTAATTCCTAAATTATATTTTACAATCAAGTAGTTACCCAACGAGTTGGGTGCGCGGAACGCGCAGTATCGTTGCAAGCTTGCAATCAGATGATGATAGGTATGAACTCCATCGGTAGTCCTGAAGGTGGTTTTCCCGTGGTTTCAATTTTCGGCTTCTTTCTTTTTTAATCTGTTTACCCTCCAGGGTTGGTTTTTCTCTAGGACTCAGCGAGTCGACTCTACCGCCTCAAGGGCAGTGTCCTGGAGCGTGAGACTTTCGGTCGGGGATACAACTGCGGAGGAGGACCAGTACATCGCAAACGTGGCCTCACCTGCTATGCTGAACAGGGCCCTTGTGGGAGATTGGAAGATCGATAAGGATAGACAAGGAAGAGGGAAGAAAGCGGCCGTGGCCTTAAGTTAGGTACCATCCCGGCATTAGCCTGGAGGAGGATTGGGAAACCACGGAAAACCACTTCGAGGATGACTGAGGAGGCAATCGAACCCCCCTCTACTCAGTTGACCTTCCGAGGCTGAATGAACCCTGTTCCAGCCCTCGTACCATTTTTTAAAATTTTCGTGGCAGAGCCGTCAATCGAACTCGGGCCTCCGGGGGTGTACCCCTGTGGGTGGGGGCGGTAGAATAACACCCAAGATATCCCCTGCCTGTCGTAAGAGGCGACTAAAAGGGGTCCCAGGGGTTATGAACTTGGGAGCGTGGATTGGCGACCACGGGGCCCTTAGTTGAGTCCTGGCATTGCTTACACTCACTTGTGCCAGGCTCCTCAATTTCATCTATCCTATCATACCTCTCTTGGTCAACTCCTGGTCAACTCTTGTTCTTTTCCGACCCCGACGGTATTATGTTCCCTAGACCTAGGCAGTCTTTCATTTTCACGCCCTTCGTGGCCCTTGTCTTTCTTTGGTCGATACCTTCATTTTTCGAAGTGTCGGATCCCTTCCATTTCTTCTCTCAGATTAGTGTTATATAGAGGATGGTTGCCTAGTTGTACTTCCTCTTAAAACAATAATCACCACCACTACCTCCGGGGGTGGCAGCTAACCTCCTTTCATCGTAGTCTAAAACCTGAATTAGAGCGGCGTTTAACCGGTATAAATAAATAAATAAATAAATAAATAAATAAATAAATAAATAAATAAATAAATAAATAAATAAATAAATAAATAAATAAATAAATAAATAAACTGTAATGTTCCCAACGGGATATTTATCTGGGCACTGTCGATGTAAGACTGGACGGTACGCCGTATGAAATACATTACTGACACTTGAGCGAACCGACTGAGTGGCTGCGTGATTTGGGTCGTATAGCTGTCAGCTTGCATTCGGGAGGAGTGGGTTTGAATCCCACTGTCGGCAGCGCTGAAGATGGTTTTCTGTGGTTTCCCATGTTAACACCGGAATTAAGACCACGGTCGCTTCCTTCCTGCTATTAGCCCTTTCCTATTCTTCGATCCCTCGTCGCCATAAGACCTATCTGTGTCGATTCGAGGTAAAGCAAACTGAAAAAAATGTAAAAGGAAGAGACACATGTGCGATGAGCCAAGGTCATGCTATTGCGCAGTCTGTTTACAGGTATGAGGTCTCAGAGGTAGGAGTAAGGAGAGTAAGGATTTCCTTACTCTGCAAGGTGAAGGTCAATGAGTTACTGTAGGTGCTCGTATCCTCCGCAAACATTGATTTGCTCCTGCATGCTGCGCACACAATCTCTGGATCAACTCCCCAACATACTCGTACGCTAATTTTCCTTACATGATATGGCGCTGGCCGCCTGAGCCCAAGACGGCGGGTTCGATCCTGGCTTATCCATGGATTATAATCCTTAATGCTAATCCTGTCCCGTGAGGAAAACTAAGTGGGTACCTGTCTGATATGAGATACAGTAGACTCTGTCTTTTTTTATAAAAACAATACGCAGTAGCGACGCTAAGAAGCTCGACCGCCCTCCCCCCCCCCTCGCAATAATTGAAAATGGGCCCTTCGTTTCCTGATAAGGAAAGTTACAAGTTTGTTTCGTAATATAAGGTTGTATATTATTACAATGAACAGCAACGATGAGAATTATAGTAGAATAATAATGACTTCCTCAACTTAGTTTGATCAAATCCCAAAAGAATTAAAATAATACACGTATGCCCTATATGGTACGAACGGTTCTAGGACATTTCGTACCACTTGACCGGCTGATTAGCTGCGAAGTGTCAGTTAATGACTTTAAAGTATTTAGGAGAGGACATTCCGTACCACTTGAAAGAGTGGGGAATATTGCGAAGTAAAAACGATGTCCTACTGCATTATTAATTTGTATATCCATTGTCCACTACTGGCGCAGAAGCCTCCGAACGGCGTGACCACTACTGATGTTAACTTTACGTCGGGCGAAACTGGTCTGATTGGCGCACGTGTTAATTCTTATGTCGTATTCGTCATTCGCGGGAACCTATCTGCTTCCACCTTTTAGTTTCCGATTTCCGCGTGACCTTCAAGCACATGTCGTCCAGTTCATCAGAATCCTTTATTTTACTTAGCTAATATTCACAATAATAGTAATATTATCCATCCTTGTGCCCGTCAGGCACATTGCGCCCGAACACGATGTATATTTCTATTGTATTGTTTCGTTTCAGGATTTATACTTCAAAAAATCGACTTTCTTATGATAATATTTACGTAAAGATAAGTGATAAGTGTAATTTAAAGGGCAATTATTAAAATAATATACGTATACAGTAGAAGTTTTCTTTAATAAATGTTGTAAATTATTTTTGTTCCTGATTTCTAAAGTGTGCCTGTCAGGCTCATTACGCCTGCCGGCGTGGAAATGGAATTCCAATTTGACATCAAGTGGTACGGATTGTCCTGGCGTAAATATTTTACACACACACACACACACACACACACACACACACACACACACACACACACACACACACACACACATTCCAATTATAGTAACCAAAGACGCTGACCGTCAAAATATTACAGAAATAATCTCGTTCCTAGGATCAAATAATTTACGCCTCAACCGTGCATCGTAGGCCTACTTAGCTACACTGACTGCCGAGAGTTATAAACAGGCACGAAACTTCAATATTTCGAGTTTAGATTAAGTAGGATGTTTTTGTTATCGCATCTTCGCCAGTTCTCAGAACTGGGTAATTACTTCAAAAGCTTTGTTGATTGTTGTGAGTGGCAGCAAGGGATGGTTATTATTGGAACAAGTTGGGAAACCCACATTCTTTCAGAAATACTGTACTCCTATTGACGAGAGAAGCTCTGCACTACGACTGCCTACGTTTAGAATATTCTTCTTCAACCGCTTTTCCCACACATGTGGGGCCGCGGGTGCGAACTGCGTCGTACATGTGGATTTGGCCCTGTTTAACGGCCGGATGTCCTTCCTGACGCCAACCTTAAATGGAAGGATGTAATCACTATTGCGTGTTTCTGTGGTGGTTGGTAGTGTAGTGTGTTGTCTGAATATGAAGAGGAAAGTGTTGGAAAAAACACAAACACCCAGTCCCCGAGCCTGAAGAATTAATAACACACGATTAAAATTCCAGACCGGGTCGGGAATCGAACCCGGGACCCCTCTGAACCGAAGGCCTCAACGCTGACCATTCAACCAATGAGTCGGACCGTCTACCTTTAGGATAACTCTCTGTAATACAAATGATACTGTGTTGTGTGCTGTAGCTTTATGAATATGTAAATTTACTCTTCAGCTACTGAATTAAGAAACAGTCATGGGCCCCTCACAAGCCATGGGCCCCCATGTCCCACGGGGTCTGCGGGTTCCTTATCGCCGCCACTGACAATACTGCTGAGAAATTTGTTACACAGAGCACGTGACAATCCAACATTTTCAGGTCATCTGGATGGGCGGGCAACAGTCGTCTTGGAATGCAAAATATAAAGCTTGCAGTTTGACGTATTTATTAATATCATGATCATAGCCTTCCAATTGTATGTGCCATTTGAATCATAAGGACAATAATTTTCATTTAAAAAAATATGACATGCATTGGCCGGGATTCGAAACTCAGCCGCCTTGGGGAGAAGCCAGTGACAATGCCGCTCGGGTATCTCTAGGCACTTACTGAGATCTCCAGGGCTGCGGACGGTGGGATTCAAACTCACTATCTCCCGAATGCAAGCTCACAGTTCCTCGACCCTAACCGCATGGCCAACTCACTCAGTTACCATTTTTTTAAAAGTATACCTATCCTAGGTTATGAGAAAATGAGCATGACTACTGGAAATACGCAATGAACTAATGTTTTATTGGCCGGGCTGAGTGGCTCAGTCGGTTGAGGCGCTAGCCTTCTAACCCCAGCTTGGCAGGTTCAATCCTGGCTCAGTCTGGTGGTATTTGAAGATGCTTAAATACGTTAGCCTCGTGTCGGTAGATTTACTGGCACATAAAAGAACTGCAGGACTAAATTCTGACACCTTGGCGTCTCTGAAAACCGTAAAAGTAGTTAGTGGAACCTAAAGCGAGTAACATTATTATTATTATTATTATTATTATTATTATTATTATTATTATTATTATTATTATTATTATTAAAGTTTTCTTTGCACAAACTCAGACACACTTTGGCGACGATGGTCTAGAAAAGGGTTATGATTGGGAAAATAGTGACCGTAGCCTTAAATAAGGTACAGACCCAGCAGTTGACTAGCATGTAAATGGGAAACCATGGATAATCATCTTCAGTGCAGTGGATAGTTGTGTTGGAAGTTTGAACCCACCATCTCCCGAATGCAATCTCACAGCTGTACTGCCCAAATAGCGCAGCCAGTTCACTCGAAATACTAACTCTTACTAATTATGCCAATACCATTCAGTTGATGACAGTGCATTATTTGTGTGTAATATAATATTTTATTGTTCCAGGTCGTGGCCTCATTCAGGATATGATGAGAATGGGTTAGGATATAGTTCCATATATTAAGTATTTACTTGATTACTGTTTGCATGAATGAGCTATACCAAACAAATGGAGAGTTGCTATAGTGGCCGCAGTGTACAAAGGAAAGGGTGATAAACATATAACAGATAATTACAGGCCAGGCAGCTCAAAATGTTGTGCTTGTAAGCTCTGGGAAGGCATTCTTTCTGATGATATTAAACACGTTCACAAAATTACTAACTGGTTTGAGAAAAGGCAATTTGGGTTTAGGAAACATTACTCTAGTGATGCTCAACTTGCAGGATTCCAGCAAGATATAGTGGATATTTTAGATTCAGGAGATCAAATGGACTGTATCGCTATTGACCCATCCAAGGCTTTTGATAAGGTAGATCATGGGAAACTACTGACGAAAACAAGGGCTAATGGTCTAGACAAAGGAGTGGTTGAAGGGGCAGCTAAATTTATATGAAATAGAACTCAGAGAATTGAGTAGGTGAAGCATTATCTTTTTTTTTTTTGCTAGGGGCTTTACGTCGCACCGACACAGATAGGTCTTATGGCGACGATGGGATAGGAAAGGCCTAGGAGTTGGAAGGAAGCAGCCGTGGCCTTAATTAAGGTACAGCCCCAGCATTTGCCTGGTGTGAAAATGGGAAACCACGGAAAACCATCTTCAGGGCTGCCGATAGTGGGATTCGAACCTACTATCTCCCGGATGCAAGCTCACAGCCGCGCGCCTCTACGCGCACGGCCAACTCGCCCGGTGAAGCATTATCTGATCCTGTACTGGTTAAGAGGGAAGTCCCGCAATGCAGTGTTATTGGAGGAGCAAAATTCTGGAATCACAGATGAGGCTTTTAGCAGATGAAATGAAATGTCTTATGGCTTTTAGTGCCGGGATATCCCAGGACAGGTTCGGCTCGCCAGGTGCAGGTCTTTCTATTTTACTCCCGTAGGCGACCTGCACGTCGTGATGAGGATGAAATGATGAAGACAACACATACACCCAGCCCCCGTGCCATTGGAATTAACCAATTAAGATTAAAATCCCCGACCCGGCGGGAATCGAACCCGGGACCCTCTGAACCAATGGCTAGTATGCTGACCGTTCAGTCAACGAGTTGGACAGCAGACAATGTTATGTACTATATAAGTTAGCGATTACAGCAAGACCTTGGCAATGTTGTGAGATGGACAGCAGACAATGGTATGGTAGTAAATGCTGTCTTTTCTTGCTAGTAGCTTTACGTTGCACCGACATAGATAGGTCTTATAGTGACGATGGGATAGGAAAGGCCTAGGAGTTGGAAGGAAGTGGCCGTGGCCTTAATTAAGGTACATTTGCCTGGTGTGAAAATGGGAAACCACGGAAAACCATTTTCAGGGCTGCCAACAGTGGGATTCGAACCCACTACCTCCTGGATGCAAGCTCACAGCTGCACGGCGGTGGTAAATGGGATGTAATTCGGGTTTCAAGTTTCACCAAGAGGAAAAGTTCTCTCAGTTTCAATTACGATGTTGATGGGTGATAGTACTTCATAGGGATTACTTACAGTATCTAGGTGTTAATTGGGGTAATCACATTAATGAGATTGCAAATAAAGGTTACAGATCTCTTCATATGGCTATGAGGGCATATAATTCTCTGGTAAGACCCCCAGTGTGGGTATGGTTCCAGTGTATGGGATCGACACCAGGTTTACCTGATACAAGAACTGGAAAAGATCCAAAGGGAAGCAGCAGAATTTGTTCTGGGTGAAACTGGACTAAAAAGTAGTGTTAAAAAAATGTTGCAAACTTTGTGCTTTGGAAGTAAGGGGACAAGATATCAGTAGAGAGATGGCGTAGAATGTCATTAGGAGACGAGTAAGCTTGAGTAGAGCTTTTAAAAGTAGGAACGATCATAATATGAAGATAAAGTTGGAATTGAAGGGGATAAATTTGGGATAAATTGTAGGAAGAGGCATTAAGGATTGAAACAATTTATGACAGGAAATGTTTGATAAATTTCCAAGTTCCTTGAAATTGTTTAAGAAAAGTTTAGGTAAATAAATGATAGGGAATCTGCCACCTGGATTACAGCCCTAATGCAGATCAATGAAGATTGATTGATTGATTGATTGATTGATTGATTGATTGATTGATTGATTGATTGATTGATTGATTGATTGATTGATTGATTGATTGATTGATTGATTGATTGCTAAACCTTTTCTGGCAAAAGAAAAAATCGCACACACATTGAAAAATCAGCTAAGTGGCATGATCTTCAAAAACCCTTTTCTGTGTGGAACCAGATTGGATGATGTTCAGCTGTGTCTCAGACACTGTTGATAATCCTTGAACAACTGCTGCATTAGACAGCAGGATCAATGAACGATATAGCAGCCGATGCCTTCAACCAGTTTTGAATGACCGTTAATTTGTAACTGTCAGGCTCTTCAGTATGCTGATACTAAATTTGAGTAAATATATTTATAAAGTACCTGAAATAGAAAACATATGGTAAAAGTTTTACAGTATTCCTTTTCATGTGTAATTTTCAGCTTTATGTTTATTATCCTCTCCTTTATACACAGGGGCTACTATAGCAACTCTCCATTCATTTGGTATAGCTTCTTCATGCAAACAATAATTAAATAAATTCATCAGATATGGGTACTATATCCTGTGCATTGCATGTATTTTCTCAATCACTAATGATTTGCATTTAGGGCAGTCGCCCAGGTGGCAGATTCCCTATCTGTTGTTTTCCTAGCCTTTTCTTGAAAGATTTCAAAGAAATTGGAAAATTTATTGAACATCTCCCTTGGTAAGTTATTCCAATCCCTAACTCCCCTTCCTATAAACGAATATTTGCCCTAATTTGTCCTCTTGAATTCCAACTTTATCTTCATATAATAATAATAATAATAATAATAATAATAATAATAATAATATAATAATAATAATAATAATAATAATAATAATAATAATAATAATAATAATAATAATAATAATAATAATAATAATAATGGCGCATACCATCTGTATAGGCTTGGTGGTGATGTAATGAGGATAAAATGAATGGTAAAGACGTCACAAACACTTAGTCCCCAAGCAAGGAGAATTAACAGTATGAGGGGTTGAATCTGAAAATTGAACTGGGGCTATTGGACGAAAGGCAAGGATTCTATCCATTTAGCCACAAAGCCGAACTTTAATTTGCTAAACCTTAGGGTACCACCGCCACTGATCAGGGGTTGAGCATTGGCAGTAGCAGAGGCCAGGGCAGTAGCTTGTGAAGCAGCCTTGACAACACAGCAGGCTACTCCGTTGACTATTGGCTGTGGCTCACTAAACCAACCATCGAAAAGGGGTAACCTAAGTCTAGTGGTAGCCCATGTCTTGATCCCAGCATTCGCCACTGGCATCCGCCATAATAAAACAGGACCAATTCCACGTGTGCTACACAGTCTGAACTCATGACTCCAACTGGGTTTGGGGAAAATTGGTAGTAGTAGAAGAAGAAGAAGAAGAAGAAGAAGAAGAAGAAGAAGAAGAAGAATTGAGGTCTGGTTTTCCTAATAGACCAACTGGACCATGGTTTAGGGTGTCATCCAAACTGGAAGGGAAAAAGAAGGAAATAAAGATCAAGAAAGTAAAGGAGGAATGAAAGAGACTACGGCATTGTATTGTATACGATTATGTACTGGATTATGTTTCTTGAGCGTGGTAGCCTCTATGCCTCAATCAATGAATGTAGTAATGGACGTCAGTGGAGGTTGGAGTACATACTAGACTTACCAATGTATTGGTCATTTAAGGATCACCAATAATCAAACATAAATTTTAGCCCTCATTGTGGATATATTGTGAGATAAATTTAAAAATACTAAAAGACAAGCAAGGAAAACAAAAGAAGGTCTGAGCTATTCAGCTCAGCCTTGAAGTATCAATCATGCAATTCAAATGTCTGTACCTCATGATAGGATAACAGCTGAAAATAAACTTCATATTTTCTCTGTACCAATTCAGATATGGGTTGCAGAGTAGGCATGATTTCAAGATCTTTAGAGAGAATTTTACAGGACTTGATTTAAATCTAATTTAACCCTCCAGTGGGTGCACCGTATTGCAGGATGTAGTTTCTAGAGTCTACAATAGGTACTGCTCGTAGTTACTGTGAGTGGTTTCGGTATTTGGTCTTCATCACAATTGGCACAACAGTGACACTGAGTGAAACTTGCTCTCCTACTTGTTTAATCATAGTAGAGCTGTTTACAGCAGTTCACTCGTCTGCAGTGGAACTGGTGCCACACGGCCAGTTATGTAAGTATTCGTACTTATTTAACAATCGCGGTATCCTTTTTCGATGTTAATTGTTTATGTTAGTGAACTGTGGGTAATCTTTATCTCCAGAAATCATCAAATTACACACCCTGAAGTTGGTGAATGGCTACTGAATGAACTATCGGAAGAAGAGTGGATGTCTGATGAATTTGATGACACAAGTTTTGAGGCGGAGATTGTTGAACTTGACAAGTATAGCAGTGAATCATAGCTATCAGAGGAAGAAGAAGAGGATGGTGACCAGCGACCTACACATGACATTCCAGAAGGTTATTAAAGGTTCAGTATAGGGAAAGATGGATAGGCTATTTAGATAAGTGAACAAAAGGTCTATGCTAACCAACCTTCGAAAGATATTCAAGTATATTAAGAAATATACAAAAAGTAATTGCAAGTTTAGGAAGCACCAAAACCTGGAATATGTCACATTTGTGGGCAGCATATGAACATCAGGACAAAAAGATTGTGCCAGCAATGTGGAAACAATGTCTGCAGGAAGCAGTATCAGCAACAAGCAACATGCATCGTGTGTGACAATAGAAACTAGGAAGTGGTAGCATGGGCGCCCATATGACAGTTTGTAAGGGGGGGGGGCTAGACCTGGGGGTACGTAGTATTTAATATTTTGGAAGATGAATAGCGATTTGTATTCCGCGCTAGAATAACACCCACGGTATCCCCTGCCTGTTGGAGGGGGCGGTACTACCACTTCTACGTAATACTGGCTTTTAAATCATTTTCTAGAAAGAAAAACACCTGACTACATTACACTGAGAGCTGGAGGGGGGCCACGGCCCCCCCCCCCTTGCCCCCGGGCATGGGTGCCCTTGAGTGGTAGTGAATTCTGCATAAATAATAGGTAGATCTTTTCTTGTGTCTAAATTTCAGGTGTTTGTAACTTCTTATTTCTTCAGTGTATTAAGAATACCATTGCAAGTTCTTTCCAATTCCTTGTAAATTTGGTTGAAAGTTTTATAATTGTTTATATAATTTTTATTCTTGTTTGTACACCTCGCAGTTAATTCTGGAGTGGAAACAAAGCAGAACATTATTAAGACAATTTCTAGAATTTAAGTTCCTAAATATTAAACAGAGATAAACATAAATATTATTTCTAAATATTTGGGTGTGACTTGATAGAATCTGTTAATGTCCTTTTATGAATGAAACATGTCATTCTTTGTTTAATAATGTATATATTTATCCCTTGTTTAATAGTTTGGTTTTTTACAGGTATGTTGTAATTTAATATTTATATTTAACCTGTGTGTTCGACAGACTGAAGAGCTTTTAAGATACATTCAGCTGAGTCGACACTGGAAAGTACGGCTTCCTTCTTAACAAAATATAGTTACATTGTAAAAGATGTGGCATCCCCATTCACAAAGCATCAGAAGGTACATCCACTAGAGGGTTAACAAAGTTTTGTGCAACACTAAACTGTGCGAGCAAGTCCCAGTGATCATTCAATGAGAAGGATAGTGCGAGTGAATAATGGCACTCGCTAGCCGGCATTCTACCAGTTACATTGTGAGTGAAGCAATATCACAAGACCAGCAGTAATGGGTCACACACTGCTAGTTGCTGCTACCTTGTTTGTACTGTAAGTTCATAATCCTACTGAAAGGTCAGGAAGACTTGGTAGCTATTATTCTGGGCAGCAGACCACTGTAATGAAGAGTGGCGGATAGCCCAAAACTGAAACCACCTCTTGTGTGGTGAATTTTGTGTCAGTTGAAATATCAAGCCAGAAGATTAGGTACGATCTTCTTAGATACAATTTTCTTTCACATCGAACATGAGCTTTCTATATTGACTTACACTTGCCGCCAGCAGCTACAATGGCATCTGCACCACTCATTACAGGTTGACTGCTGACCAGATGGGAGGGCATACTCATGCCCCCCATGGTGCTCATACCTCCTAGAAGTCGCTGTGACACTGCTGGAACTCCGACTACAGGGACTGGGACAGCCATCTCCTTCATCTGCAGCTGGAACACAACATGTCTTTATAGCCTTCATATTCTCATGAATACAGAGATGAAGACATAATGCTTGAATGGGCATTTACTAGTTCAGAAACTACAACTTTGCACAAATTACTACAAGAAATGGCACTGCAGGAGGCCAGATGGAACTGTGGAAAGGACAGCTACAAGAGGGGCAACTATACCATTTTTCCTATTTGCAATTCCTCCAAAATACAAATGAGAACAATGAATTTAAGAAATATATTCCCCTATCAGAAAATTATTTTAAGATTAAGTTCTTAGAAAATTGGTTCGCCAGTTTTGAAAACATGGGAGATGTGTTTGACCTTTTTGCAAATCCTGCGCTTTTCATCCTCTAAAAGCAAGTCTGGATTTCCCGGCTGAACTAATATCAGTGAAATATCATACGTTCTCTGAATATCTGTGCCACGGTAAAGTTGGTGTGGATGTACCTATGCTAACCTCTCCAGTTGCTAAGGACATGAATTTAAGGTTATTACATACATACATACATTATCATTATACACTGTTATGTCTTTCAGCGTTCAGTCTGCAAGCCTCTGTGAATTTACTAAACGTCGCCACAATCCTCGATTTGCAACTAGTGTTGTGGCCTCATTTAGTTCTATACCTCTTATCTTTAAATCGTTAGAAACCGAGTCTAACCATCGTCGTCTTGGTCTACCTCTACTTCTTTTACCCTCCATAACAGAGTCCATTATTCTCCTACGTAACCTATCCTCCTCCATTCGCCTCACTTGACCCCACCACCGAAGCCGGTTTATGCGTACAGCTTCATCCATCGAGTTCATTCCTAAATTAGCCTTTATCTCCTCATTCCGAGTACCATCCTGCCATTGTTCCCACCTGTTTGTCCCAGCAATCATTCTTGCTACTTTCATGTCTGTTACTTCTAACTTATGAATAAGGTATCCTGAGTCCACCCAGCTTTCGCTCCCGTAAAGCAAAGTTGGTCTGAAAACAGAACGATGTAAAGATAGTTTCGTCTGGGAGATGACTTCCTTCTTACAGAATACTGTTGATCGCATCTGCGAGCTCACTGCATTAGTTTTACGACACCTTGATTCAATCTCACTTACTATATTACCATCCTGGGAGAACACACAACCTAAATACTTGAAATTATCGACCTGTTCTAGCTTTGTATCACCGATCTGACATTCAATTCTGTTGAATTTCTTACCTACTGACATCAATTTAGTCTTCGAGAGGGTAATTTTCATACCATACTCATTGCACCTATTTTCTAGTTCCAAGATATTAGACTGTAGGCTTTCGGCACAATCTGCCATTAAGACCAAATCGTCAGCATAGGCCAGACTGCTTACTACATTTCCACCTAACTGAATCCCTCCCTGCCATTTTATTCCTTTCAGCAGATGATCCATGTAAACTACAAACAGCAAAGGTGAAAGATTACAGCCTTGTCTAACCCCTGTAAGTACCCTGAACCAAGAACTCATTCTACCATCAATTCTCACTGAAGCCCAATTGTCAATATAAATGCCTTTGATTGATTTTAATAATCTACCTTTAATTCCATAGTCCCCCAGTATGGCGAACATCTTTTCCCTCGGCACCCTGTCATATGCTTTTTCTAGATCTATGAAACATGAACACAACTGCCTATTCCTCTCGTAACATTTTTCAATTACCTGGCGCATACTGAAAATCTGACCCTGACAGCCTCTCTGTGGTCTAAAACCACACTGGTTTTCATCCAGCTTCCTCTCAACGACTGATCGCACCCTCCCTTCCAAGATGCCAGTGAATACTTTGCCTGGTATACTAATCAATGAGATACCTCGATAGTTGTTGCAATCCTTCCTGTTCCCTTGCTTATAGATAGGTGCAATTACTGCTTTTGCCCAATCTGAAGGTACCTTACCAACACTCCATGCTAATTTTACTACTCTATGAAGCCATTTCATCCCTGCCTTCCCAGTATACTTCACCATTTCAGGTCTAATTTCATCTATTCCTGCTGCCTTATGACAATGGAGTTTATTTACTATCCTTTCCACTTCCTCAAGCACAATTTCACCAACATCATTTTCCTCCTCCCCATGAGCTTGGTTATTTTCATCTAAAATTATGGCTGTGTCTGTGTGAGGACTGTTTTGTCAAATGAGCTGTACCAAGTCAAAATATAGATCCTGTTTGACTGACTATTGACACAGATGAAAATAACTTTGACTGAAATAAACTCAGATTTTAGTGAAATACTAGCTGATATACCCGTGCTTCGCTATGGTATTGGATTCTCAGAGAGACTGACCTTGTGGTTTTCCTAACTGAAGTCAACATAGGTCATTACAAAAACGTTGGGAGGAAAGTAGCGATTAAAAGCAATCATATCATATAAGATACTCGATCAAATGAAAAACCACACATTTTCTCAATTTTAATGAACAGGACTACGCTGCCGATCTAACAGTCCAAAGTTCCAGAGCTGGAATGATCAAAGCCACAGATAGTCGTGATCCGTGAACACCCTACGTCTTTTTTTGGCGGGGAGGGCTCGAATAGTGGAGACTCCCACGGCATAAACTATGCCTTTATACTAATCTGTTTCCTAGGAGTGCCCGATGAGTCACTACACTGGCAGCGGAAAAATCTATCTGACTTGGAGACAAATTTTTCCTCCAAGCAAGAGGAGAAACCCACTCTTCACTGCTAATTTGGAATAAAATGAATGTAGAATTTAATAAAAGTAAAGAGGAAGAAGCTTTAATTAAGAAACGGCTCTCTTCGGGGTCGAATTTTGAGTTATTTAGTGAATTGTGGTGCTATAATTTTGAATAGGCCTAAATTGTTATTCTCTACCAGGCCATACAACAACAACAACAACAACAACAACAACAACAACAACAACAACAACAACAACAACAACTACTACTACTACTACTACTACTACTACTACTACTACTACTACTACTACTACTACTACTACTACTACTACTACTACTACTACTACTACTACTACTACTAAGTGAGCCTCTGCCTTCAGTATGCACACTGCTCATTCAAAACAGCGCATCGATTAGGGATCGCATAGCTGGAATACTATGATGAACCTGTGTGTTACGTACCAGCTGTATCAGAAAATGTATGAACCAGAGGAATGGCATGCTAAAGAAGGTAGTTTTCTATCTCCCCAGCTATTTTGCGTGAATATTCAGTCAGTCTATTACACTCGGTACGCAGCAGTAATCCCATCTATCGGAGTTGAGAGGCAGCATAAGAGACAAAGAACATCACATCAAACAATGGTCAATGTAATGTTACTGTTGATCAATGCTATGCGCTTTTGATATTGTAGATCTTCACATTTAGTTTTCTTCCGACTCTGAAATACCACTCTTACCATAGTTGGCACAGTAAAACTAATCATAACATAAATGATCGGAAATTGTATTCAATATAACTTTTGTTATGTAATACTATTTGATAGCACCAATAACATAGCTATTTAAAAATTACATTTTAGGCACCTTCCCCTAAACTACAATTCCATCCAGGGTGAATAAATTTGTTTATAGCTTAGACTGTTGTTCCTCATTCCCCGACTCTATATAACGATTTTCATTAAATTCTGTTAACCCATTTTCTTGTGGCTCGGCGTTGATATGGACACAGTCAGTACGGTAAAAATGTATAAAACATAAATGTTCGGAAGTTTAATTCTATATAACTTTAGTTATGTAGTATTTATCGATGCGACCACTAATAATTTAAATATTTGAGAATTAAATTTTAGGCCTTCCCCTAAACTACCATTTCTGTCAGTGTGAATAGAATGATTCATAGCCTAGATTATAATGGCTCGTTCTCCGACTACGCATGCCAATTTTCATTGAGACAGGACCACTCATAATGTAAATATTTAAGAATTACATTTTTACCTTCCCCTAAACTACCATTTCACTCAGATTGAATAAAATTATTTATAGCCTAGATTGTAGCGACTCATTCCTCGGCTCTGAATACCAATTTTCATTATGATAGGACCACTAATAGAAAATTAAATTTTAGACCTTCCCCTAAACTACCATTTCTGTCAGCGTAAATAAAATTATTTATGGCCTACATTGTAGCGACTTATTACTCGACTTTGCGTACCGATTTTCATTAAATTCTCTTTAGCCGTTTTCTAGTGATGCGTGTACATACATACAGACAGACAGACAGACAGACAGACAGACAGACAGACAGACAGACAGACAGACAGACAGACAGACAGACAGACAGACAGACAGACAGACAGACAGACAGACAGACAGACAGAAATTATGGAAAAGTAAAAAGTGCATTTTCTTGTTACTGTGGACATGACCGATACAGAAATACCATTCTTTTCAAATTCTGAGCAATGTACAGACAAAACTCTTATTTTATATATATAGATTTGCAGATGTAAAAGATAATAATGTGATTAAAAGTAAAATTTTATAACTTATTATTTGTTTACTGCAGTCTAAAGTACATGTAACCCATAATCAGTTTTTGTCTAAGAATCAGCAACAGCAAAGTGTTTGTTTGTGTCTCTACTGGTTTGCTCTGAAATATATGGTGTTTGCTGGCTATGCAGGTTACTTATTCAGTGGTTTGGGATATACCAATTCATAACATAATGTGCAGAGAAAATAGCAGTAATGTAATGAAAGAGTACTCAAAACTATTCAACGAAATACTCAGTTCTCAAATAAGAATGAATGATATTTTTCATTCCGAGCAGCTTTTCACTCACCTATGAGTGGTGTAATTTGGTGAAAACATGGATAGATCTAAACATTAGAACAGAACGAGAGTGGGTTCTTCCTGTCTGTCCATCCACTCACTGAAAATTCATTAATCAAGTCAGAAATCTACTCTGGGGCTGCAAAATACCACAAAAATGCAAAAACAACTCTCTACCACACCTACTTTTTAATGATTCTCACATATGGTTTAGAGGCATGTACTCTACTAAACAATATCTACAGCAGAATTCAGGCAACTGAAATGACATTCTTAGAACTATGAATCAAACTATTTGAAAGGACACAGTCAGAAATGAATTAAACAGGAAGGTGGCAGGCACTGAGGTCCCTATTTCCAGTATAATAAAAAAAGTGTAGACTGCAGTGGTATTGGCACATTATGAGAAGTTCTGCCAGAAAATACTTCAGAATTACTGTCCAAGGAAAAAGTCTAAGGGGAAGGCCAAGGAAATGCTGTATAGATACAGTTAAATCAAATGTGGAAGAGAGAGTTCTCAAATGGGAAGATGCAGACAGGAAGATATGGTAAGTGCTTGTACACCACACCTGGTAAACTGGAATTGGAAAGTGATGATGATGATGATGATGAAGAATGTTCAACACATATGTGATGAGTGTTTCACACTTTAACACTTGATTATAGAATATCATGGGTGATAGTTGGGTCCGCTCTCTAAATATATGATCAAATTCGTAAGTTATACAATTATTTTGACTTGTACATGTTTCAGGAGACACCACTCACTTCATCAGCAATTAATACTCCCCATATTCTGGGATATAACAAAATTCACTTGTACGGAACACATGCGAGGGGGTACCCATAAAAAAATTGCAATTATTTTTTAAAAGCTATATATTTACAAATTTTTTACAAAACCACCTTACCCCTTCAAAATACTCTCCATTACAACTAATACATTTGTCCCACTGGTGCTTCTGCTGTTTGAAACATATTTTTGTAGTCATCCTTAGAATTGGCTGACAGTTCCTCCCACTTTTTTTTTTTTTTTGACATCTTCAATGTTGTCTAATCGGTGTCCTTTCATGCCCCTCTTCATGCGTGGAAATAAGAAAAAGTTGCACGGAGCCAGGTCAGGTGTGGGGCAGGAGAACCATGCCATTTTTAGCCAGAAACTGTCTAACAGAGATGGCTGTGGGTGCAGGTGCTTTGTCGTGGTGGACGAACCAATCTCCTGTCTGCCACAAATCGGTTCTTTTGTGACGAACACTGTTGTGGAATTTTCTTAAAACTTCCTCAGTTAGGAAAAATGCCTTTCAGTGTTTGTCCTGATTTTACCATATAAGTACCTGCATCAATAACAAATAAAAGTAGCCGGTCGTATTTGATTTCAGATGGCCATGATTATTTCAGTGAGTACATCACACACTGCGTTACAGTTACATGGTTAGTGGCCGGCATTTCAAACACATTAAGAAGAGATGGTACCGGGATCGCGTTTGTTCCTTATTTAAGGTGGCCACAATTACATTAGCAATAAATTGACCCTCGGAATCAGTGGTTTCATCAATAGACAACCACACAAACTGATCCGCTAATTCAATTTGTAAATATGACAATATGTTATTGTAACAACGTCCTATGTAAGTCTTATGCAATGTACTTGCTTCAGGCACATGTTGTCGAGTGTATTTAGCAAGAAAATGTTTTAATGTGGGCTTACTAGTTTTATACAAGGGAATATCAGCAGCTAAAAATGCTTGGCGCAAGTTGTAAGAAAACTCACCAATCCTACTTCGTAAACACTCTGATAGTTGTTTTTGAACAGGCTCTTTATTTGCGAGTTTGCTAGTTAAATTCTCCTTATGTTTTGCTGTGTTTATGTGTTCAACTATTTGAAATCTTTTCTCACTCCCTATAGTTTTCTCACACGCTTCACAGAACAGTACCCTGTTATCTGTAGATATTAAGTCACCTGAAAACTCCTTCTGTAAATTAGTTAATCTGCAACTCAAAGTTGCTGTTATTTTCGGCATTTAAAGAATTTTTTAACGGACACTTTATACGCGAAACATAGTTTGGTCACAACCAGTTCACAACACCGTTACATGACTCAATGGACAGCCAGTCGACAGTTAAGCACAAAACGTGGGGGTAGATGATGAAACAGGGGATTCACTGCATGACATTATAACTCCACATGGCAAGTTGCATCATCATGCGCAACATTACTGCCAACATCTACCAGGTGTAAAAAGCTGATTAAAAATACTGTAAAAACCATTAAACTGATTAAAATATGCCATATAGGTGCTAAAATATTAAAATATGATGCATTTATCAAAATCATGAAAATATGCAGTTATATGCACCATAAAAGCATGTTCAAATGACTGAAAATTCAATCATTCGTGCACATAATGTATAAGTATACATTTTTAACCATTAAAAAAACATGCAAATGCATGAACTTCTGAGCCCTAGTTATATGTTAATATGAACTTCTCTTTGAGGCAATACATTAGATTTGAAACAGCAGACTGATATTGTCACATTGACAATATATGTTTTTTTGCAAATTGCTTTACGCCGCAGTGGTACAGATAGATCTTATGGTGGTGATGGTATAGGAAAGGGCTGGGAATGGAAAGGAAGCAACCATAGCCTTAATTAAGGTACAGCCCCAACATTTCCCTGATGTAAAAATTGGGAATCCATAGAAAATAATCTTCAAGGCTCCCGACAGTGGGCTTCCAACCCACTCTATCCCAAATGCAAGCCAACAGCTATGCGACTCAAACCATGCAACCACTTGCTCAGTACTATGGCAAATAATGATTGTTTTAAAATATTTCAATTTACTTTCTTGTTTTGTGTACCAATCCTAGATTTTGTTCAATTACTCTCCGATTTTGAATTTTGAAACTCTCTCATATACTGTGCATTATCTATATATATAAAATAGCTTGTCCTGACTGACTGACTGACTGATTCATCATCGCCGAGCCAAAACTACTGGACATAAAGAAATGAAATTTTGGGGTTACATTCATATTAAGATGTAGGTGCTCGCTAAGAGAGGATTTTTGGATATTCCGTCGCTAAGGGGGTGAAAAGGGGGGTAAATTTTCAAAATGAGAATATCTGTATCTCAAAAACTTAAAGGTTTAGAGTAATAAAAATTGGCATTTAGAATCTTCTTTAAAAATAAGGAAACACGTATTTTTTTGTTTTCAGAAAATCCTAATAGGAGGGGTGAAAAGGGTGAAAAAGTGGTTAAATGCCTTTAATCAGGATACCGGTAGTTATATCTCAGAAACTGAAGATATTACACACCTGAAAATTGGTATATTTTATCTCTTTTAAAAATAAAGAAACACTTATTTTTTTGTTTTTGGAAAATCCAATTAATGGGAGGGTGAAAAGGGGGTGAATTTTTAAAATGAGTGCATCTATATCTCAAAACATTTAAAGTTTACACATGAAAAACTTGGTATTTAGAATCTTCATTAAAAATAAAGAAACACGTATTTTTTTGTTTTAGGAAAATCCCAATAGGAGTGGTGAAAAGAGGTGAAAAAGGGGTTGAATGCCTTTAATAAGGATACTTATATTTCAGAAACTGAAGATATTACATACCTGAAAATTGGTGTTTGGGATCTCCTTTAACAATAAGGAAACACGTAATTTTTGTTTTTGGAAAATCCAATTAATTGGGGGGTGAAAAAGGGGGTGAATTTTTAAAATGAGTGTACCTATATCTCAAAACTTTTAAAGTTTATGTAAAAATTGGTATTTAGAATCTCTTTTAAAAATGAAGAAACACTTCTTTTTGTTTTCGGTAAATCCCAGTAGGAAGGGTCGAAAAGTGTGAAAAAGGGGTTGAATGCCTTTAATGTGGTTACTTATATTTCAGAACCTGGAGATATTACAGAGCTGAAAATTGGGTTTTGGGATCTGCTTTAAAAATGAAGAAACACGTATTTCTTTTGTTTTTGGAAAATCCATTTAATGGGGAGTGAAAAGGGGGCGAATTTTTAAAATGAGTGTATCTATATCTCAAAACTTTTAAAGTTTATAGATGTAAAAATTTGTATTTAGAATCTCCTTTAAAATAAAGAAACACGTATATTTTGTTTTCGGAAAATCCCAATAGGAAGGATGGAAAAGGGTGAAAAAGGGGTTGAATGCCTTTAATGAGTCTACTTATTTTTCAGAACCAGAAGATATTACAGACCTGAAAATTGGTATTTGTGATCTACTTTAAAAATAAAGAAACAAGTATTTTTTCGTTTTTGGAAAATCCAAATAATGGGGGGTGAGAAGGGTGTTAATTTTTAACTTTAAAAGTTTACAGATGTAAAAATTTGTATTTAGAATCTCCTTTAAAAATAAGGAAACACGTATTTTTTGTTTTCTGTAAATCCCAATAGGAGGGGTGTAACAGGGTGAATAACGGGTTGAATGCCTTTAATGAGGATACATATATCTCAGAAACTGAAGACATTACAGAACATAACATTTTTATATGGGATCTAACTTAAGAATAAAGAAACACGTATTTTTTTCTTTCAGAAAATCCAATTAATTGCGGTTAAACAGGAGTGACAATATGGGGTGAATTTTTATAAAGACTATATCTACAGAATATCTGAGAAACGTAAAATGTTACAGACGTAAAAAGGGGGTATTTGGAATCTCCTGTAAATGTAAAGAAACACAGGTGATTTGTTTTTGGAAACTCAACTTAAGGGGAACTAAAAAGGGGTGAAATTTTAAAATGAGAATTTCTACAGTATATCTCAAAAAACTTAACATGTTACAGAAGTGAAAAATGGTATTTTTTATCTCTATTAAAAATCAAGAAACGTGTATTTTTAGTTTTCGGGAATATCACTTGGGTGGAGCGGGGGGGGGGGGTAAAAGTGACTGAAAATGGTGTTGAATTATTTTAATTAGGCTACTGATATCTCAAAAATGAAGATATTACAGACGTGAAATTTGATATTTGGAATCTGCTTTAGAAGTTAAGAAACACGTATTCTCGGAAAATCCAATGAAGGGGGGGCGGTGAAAAATTGAAACATTAATTGACTTAATTGTATGAGAATACATACATCTAATAAAAACTAAAGTTGTTACAGACGTGAAAATTGGTATTTTGATCTCCTTCAAAAACAAAGAAAAGCGCGTTTTGGGGGGGGGGGGGAACCGTCTTGGGGGCGGGAGTGAAAAGGAGTTGAATTCCTTTCATGAGGACACATAAATAAAAACTGAAGAAGTTAGAGTCGTGATAATTGGTATTTAGAAGATCCTTTACTATTAAAGAAACAAGTATTTTTAGCCGGAAAATTCACTTGGGGGGGGGGGGGGGGAGTGTGAAGGGAGGTGAAAAAAGTGAATTATTTTTTTGTGGATACTTACATCTCAAAACTGAAGCTAATAGACGTGCACATTGTTGTTAGGAATCTCCTTTAAACATAAAGAAACATGCCTTCTTTTGATTTTTTGGTGGGGGGGGGGGGGGGTTAATAAACTTAACGGCGGTGGGGTGTAAAAGGAGGTGAGACCAATTGATTTTACTGTTCATAATGTACTTATAAGGAGCCTACGTTGCTCAAGCGACAGCGCGCTGGCCTCTCAGAGCTGGGTTCCGTGGTTCAAATCCCGGCCACTCCATGTGAAATTCGCGCTGGACAAAACGGAGGCGGGACAGGTTTTTCTCCAGATACTCCGGTTTTCCCTATCATCATTCATTCCAGCAACACTGTCCAATATTTCATTTCATTTGTCATTCATCGATCATTGCCCCAGAGGAGTGCTTCGGCAGCCGGCACAATTCCTATTGCCGCTGCTAGATGGGGCTTTATTCATTTCCATTCCTGACCCTATCGAATGACTGGAAACAGGCTGTAGACTTTCGATGTACTTATTCTGATCATAAACCTATCATTTTTAATCTTTCCTGGGTTCGATTTAAACAGCCATATTTTCCTTCGGAGAACGTTCTTAGATTACAGTAGATTCTTTGGCATTTAAATAAAAATGTAAACATATTTGAAATAAACGATAGGAACGAGATTGACCGTCAAATTGTTCACCTCTATAATAAGGTCAATAATGCACGGAAGTACAGTATGTCATTCGTATCGCCAGAAATCCCGCACACTTGCCTACGCGCGACAATGGTGCTGGTCACATTATCAACAATGACAATGGAAGCAGATATAATTTACCGCCAAGTAGCGGTCTTGCATCTTGCTGTGGGGTCCAGAACATCTAATAATAATAATAATAATAATAATAATAATAATAATAATAATAATAATGTTCTGGACCGTCGTCAAATGTGTGGACCGCGCTAGAAACGGGTCCTGGACGGGTAATGACTAAGAATGCAGTCCGGTCGCGGTTTCAGCACCGCCAAGGCACCCAAGACGACAGCACGCCGGAGCTCCTGAAGGATTTGATCCATATTTGAAATGCTTATGGGAAAAGATGGCAAAGATTTAGGGACCCAACTTACTGGGTAGAATACCTGGACCTAGCCCGGCAAGTAAAAAATCGATTGCAGGAAAGAAAGATTGAAAAATGGGAGGAAACTTGCCGTAATCTATTAGAAAACGAGTCAGATCGCGAATTTTGGCGGATTCTCTCAGAAAAACAATCAGATCGTGAATTTCGGCGGATTATTTATCTAAAACAATAAGCATTCAATTATAAATTTCAGTATAATACCGTAGCGAAGCACGGGTATCTTGCTAGTTCTCAAATATAAGTGCTTCTGAGAAGAAATATTCATAATAATGCTATGGTGGGGCATTGGGTTTCCAATGGTTTCAACAAGGGCCACCAGCTGGAAAAGTCTGGGAACCACTGGAAAACGGAATTACGAAATTAGACTGTATTTACCATTTGTTGACGAAGTTCTTCCAGATGCTGCTGTGCTTGTGCCTGCGCCTGTGCAGTGGCCTGATCATTTGATGCTGAATGCGGCAGTGAACGTCTAATCTTCTTCAAATGCTGTGCCTGATGCTGCAGCTGCATATGTTGTTGATACATTTGCTGCTGCTGAGGAGTCAAATGTTGAGGGAAGAGTGCAGTGGGTGTGCCATCTGGTATGACACCCGTCATACCAGGCATACCACCATGTTGTTGCTGTTGCTGCTGCTGTAACTGCAACTTTTGTTGATATAGCTGCTGCTCTTGCATTAGTAACTGTTGCTGCCGCTGGTATGTCTGATTCTGTTGGCGAAATATTTGCTGATGTTGTTGTTGTTGATGCTGCTGCTGTTGTTGCTGATGTTGTTGTTGTTGCTGCTGAGCTTGCTGGAGTTGTTGATGTTGAAGCTGCTGTTGCAACTGCATTTGTTGCTGATTCTTGAGGTCCTGCTGGTAGTTGGACGATTGCTGTAGCTTTTGCTGTAACTGATGTTCAGGATTGGGTTTCTCATCAGAAGGGGACGGCCGAGGTGACGTACCTCCTAAACCTAGGGAACATCAAAATATGGTCTTAAATAGTACTGTTTACAGTTAAATAGTTACAGCCTATATTAAGAGAAGTGACAGTATCAATGAAGGAACACAACATTCTTTGTAATGGGAAAAAGAAGATAGTATATCATTCTATTTACTATTTCTGCTATGGTGCAAAAGATGCATTTATAAATATTGACATGTTCCATGAACCTCATAATAGCAACACTCCAGAAATCAAACCCAGACCCCCCACGATAGAGGTAGTCTTCCTACTCCTACACCATAGGGCTGGTGAGGGAAACTAATAGTTGGATGATTGTCCTCAACAGCAATTAATGTCTGTTTTCTTGCTTAGTGTTATATAATTCAAGTTGAAATAACTTTTCATGAAATACTGATCTAATCCTTCCCTATTTCAGTTTTAAATGCTGTATAGTTGTTTTCCATATTCATTATGAAATCTTGAGCATTATTTTGTTAAAAGAATATGATGTGTCTGATTATTATCAGCCAAGAAAAATACATTATAATAAAAACAAAAGAACTCAAAAAAGATAAAGGCAAAGAAAATAAATTAAAATATTCAACTAGTTCCACCAAATATAGGAGATTAATCTGGCCGGATGATGACCCTTACTTCCTCCACATCACATTGGGTTCTTTATGCATAAAAGGTCTGCGAGAGGCATACTATAATTGATCTGGCCATATTGGAGGCCCAATGTGGCACCTTTGAACTTGAGAAACCGATCAATAAAATTTATAATAATCCTGCGAAGGGGTTGTGGGAAAATGATATTAAGTTGAACCTGCCTATAACGGAACCTGGATTTAGCAGAAACCTGTCCTTACCAGATTATTTTGTGGTCGCAAAGGAATTCTTTTAAAATCCATCTAAACTACCTTGATTAAACAGAAACTGTCCAATGTAGAAACGGAAAGGAAAATCAGGTATATAACGGAGGTAAGGTAAGGGTGTATTCTGCCCAAAGGCAAGCTCGAACCTCCGCAGAGGTGTGCCTGAGCCAGAGTTTACGTATGGTAAGGTGGAAAATTCCTTCCCTTACCCTCCACCAACAGAGCGTGGCAACCCATCCAAATCTTGACCATGCCCAATGTTGCTTAACTTCGGAGATCTCACAGGATCCGGTGTTTAAACATGGCTACGGCTACAGAAATTATTCAAAATTCGACTACAGCCGAATATTGGTTATTGTTCCATCTGCACTGCATATGTGCAAAGTTATTTTAATTGCATAGGCTTGGTTTAGTGTAAGAGAAGGCCCAATGTCTTTAACTATGCCAATAAAGACATTTATCTACCTATCTATCTATCTACCTATCTATCTATCTACAGGATTTACTAACTCACTCCCTCGGTATGCTGAATGGGCCTCAAGTACACAAACCTATTTCCGGGTGGGTAAATACACTGTGCTGATAACAACTCCACTAACTATGACATTCTCTGAGTTACGCAGTGCATTGTGTTTCTGTGGTTATATAGTAGAGTCTGAGTTACAACTATGGCTTCAAAGAAGAGAAATGTGTTAGATATGAATGTTAAAATGCAAGTTATTCATGTGTGAGAAAAATACAAGTTATTGGTGAAACAAATTGTCAAAAAGCTTAAAGTTGGGAAGATGTAAGTTTATGAAGTTTTAGAGGTGAGAAGTAAGGTTAAATGTAAGTGGTTAATAGTAATATTTTATTGAGACGTAGCATGGTGTACATAAGATTTGTTGGTTCCTCTTTGTGATGTAAAAAATGAAATTAAGTGGTATATGTACTTAAATAAATAATGTACCGTAACTCTGTTCATGTTTGTACAATAAACCAACTTGTTAAGATTTATCACGTGTATCATGTATCACATGATTATGGGACATGCAATTATGCATTTACTTCAATTCTGTATCCAGAAACTGTTCTAAATGGAAATGTCTCGACAGCGGAAATATTTTTGGCCCCATGCAATTCTGTTATGGGCAGGTTCGACTATACAATAAAATTGACTACATTAGTTGAGAAGAAAGGAGTTTTTTTTGCTAGTTGTTTTATGTCGCACCGACACAGATAGGTCTTACGGTGACGATGGGACAGGAAAGGGCTAAGAGTGGGAAGGAAGCGGCCGTGGCCTTAATTAAGGTACAGCATTTGCCTGGTGTGAAAATGGGAAACCACGGAAAACCATTTTCAGAGCTGCCGACAGTGGGGTTCGAACCTACTATCTCCCGAATACTGGATACTGGCCGCACTTAGGCGACTGCAGCTATCGAGCTTGGTAAGAAAGGATTTAAGGACCAGCATTTTATATATATTTACTCACTCGATTCACACTATACTACATACTTCTTCACCACTCCCATGTGACTGAAGATGATCATTTAATAATACAAAGTTACAAATTTAATGTACCATTATCTGCTGCTAGGTACCCCACCAGGAAAAATATTGCAACTCTCTGAAAACACATTTCAGTTTATTACACCTACAGATAAAAAATATTATAGTAAATAATTGCATATTCAGCTAAACATATCATATGCAGGTTTTAGGGTATTGAATGTAAAAATATCAGCCTATTCAGGCAATATATTAGATATCCACTTTGGGCATCAATACTTGCCTGTACTCTTGCATGGAGACAATCATGAAGGAGGCAAAGATCATCTTACATTATGTTTCAAGGCATATCTTTCTCCTGTCGATATAATTCTGTTAGATTTCAGGCAGTCTGATAGACTGCATCAGGTGTTGGCCCATCATGTTACATACAGTATATGCTTAATGAGGGTAAATCTCTGGCTATTGTACTGGCTAGCAAAGTTGTCAAACATCTTCTATAGCATGTTGAGTAGCACTAACAGCATGTGAGAGGGCATTATCATGCTGGAACAGTGCACCATATTCTTATTGCAAGAACAGAAGTAGAAGTGATAAAATAATATTCTGGTGCTGTTCAGTACTGCCCCTGTCCCTCCATTTTCTTGGTTAAAACTTTCTACCAAAGGTACGAACTGCTTATGAAACCATTCTTTGAATAATAGTCATCCTTATTCTGGTTCCTGTAGAAGACAGTACATTACTATTTTTGAATGATCTTGGATTTTTTTATTTTCCAATAACCATGAGTAGTGAGATAGTAGGTTCGAACCCCACTGTCGGCAGCCCTGAATATGGTTTTCCGTGGTTTCCCATTTTCACAGCAGGCAAATGCTGGGGCTGTACCTTAATTAAGGCCACGGCCGCTTCCTTCCCACTCCTAGTCCTTTCCCGTCCCATCGTCGCCGTAAGACCTATCTGTGTCGGTGTGACGTAAAAGCAACTAGCAAAAAAAAAGTAAGTTGTGTCTCCCTGCTGTATTATTGCACACCAAAACTGTGGTACATTCCTTGCTCATTGTGAAACCAGGAGCACTAGCTTTGTTTTTAGTGGTGAGACTGTTATTTGGCGATATCTTAACATTTAATGCAGTTCTGTCACAGTTGTAAACTTTTTGGGATGAATAATCCCTTAAAGAAATTATGTTTACAAACACACTTACAACAAACTCATGCACTTCTGGGTGATACGCTGGTGAGGATCCTCCCGTGATGTATAACTGTCATAGCAGAACTGGCAGTAGGATAACATCCACAGATTCCTTGCCTGTCATAAGAGGTGACTAAAAGGGCCCCCAGGGTCTCTGAACTTTGGAGCATGAGTTGGTGACCACAGGGTTCTTAGCTGAGTCCTGGCATTGCTTCCACTTGCTTGTGCCAGTCTCCTTACTCCTCCTCTTCTGTTGGCCCAGCCAGCTATTACTCACAGTAAATCTGGAATCAGTGTTCATTAGCTTACTGAGCTGGAGTGCTTTCTCTTGGATTACAGGACCACTCATGAAACTCCTCTCTTTCTTCCCCCTGTGGTTGGGGGCAGTACAATACCATCCACAGTTTCCCTGCCTGTCATAAGAGGTGACTGAAAGGGCCCCCAGGGTCTCTGAGCTTTGGAGCATGGGTTGGTAACCATGGAGCCCTTAGATGAGTCCTGGTATTGCTTCCACTTGCTTGTGCCAGTCTCCTCACTTGGGTGTATCCTATCTGACCTCCCTTGGTCAACTCTTGTTCTTTTCCGACACCCATGGTATTAGAGCATTCGAAGTCCAAGGAGACTTTCATTTTCACACCCTTCATGACCCTTGTTTTTCTTTGGATGATACCATAATTTTTCAAAGCGTCAGATCCCTTCCATTTTTTAAAAATTATCAGTGTTATGTAGAGGATGGTTGCCTAGTTATACTGCCTATTAAAACAATTATCACCACCACCACCACTACCACTACCACTTTCTTGTGAAAAACCATACAAATAAAGCTTCATCAACATGTCGAACTCAGACATATTTTTATGTATGGCACTCCTCGATTACCTTCTCAGTCACAGTTACATAAAATTGTTCTACCGTGGCTTGATTTTCTTCCAATAACTTGTTGCTTTTCTGTAAATTAATTAACTACCTCCACAATGTTTAATGCCATGTTTTACAACCACTTTCACTTGCCCCAGATCATAGTTGACTACGTTTGATGAAGGACCTTCTTTCAAGGTTTTCTGCCAATTTTAGAAATATTGTGTCCCTGGTAAAAACTGAACTGACTTTTTCAGTGTTCTGCCTGATCCTCATTGTGAGTTCATGATCTCTCCTCAGAAATCAATTAATCCTTTCTAGTCCGGGGAAGTTATCTGTGAATCTTTTCTCGACCTTCTCCGTGTGGTTTAGATAACTCTTTACAGCATTACATACATTGCTGCCTCTCAATAGATATCTCCACCTGTCACATAGCAACTGCCCTACAGCATGTGATTTTTCCTGGTTGACACTGTTGGGACGACGACTTTGTGTTCATATCCATTCCTAAATTTGTCGTTAAGTGCTGTGTAAGGGACAGCAAACTGTTTGGATGTCTTCCATATGCTCATTTTACCCTGTTGGGCAGATTTTAGCGCATTTCCTAGGTGAATAATTTTGCACCTACACTGTTCTTCAGGTACTAGTTTCCTCACTTACTTTCTTGCCGTAATAGGTATCACTCTATAATAAGACAATTTCTTATGCAAAAAGCTGTAACTTTATCACTGTACAGCCTAGAAACTAATAGTATAGATTGCAGTATCCACTTAGTCTGTGTTCAGAATTTAGTGCTATGTAACCAAAAGTTTCGTTGAGGTATACAAAAGTACAGAAATTCTTCACTTCGTTACAGCATTATCTAGTGAGCTCTACACAACAACTGCAAGTATTATTAGCACTCACTCTGCTAGTCTATAATGTTCCCTTTGTTCATTCACCATTCACCGTCTTCATTGTTGTTGCAGTTTCATGGGAGGGCCTGGGTTTCACAAAGAAGATGGAATGATCAATATTACCCTACCATATCCGTATTACCCCATGTTATGGTTTTTACATAAAATAATTTTACAGTCCTTCTTTCTTATAGGTTTTAACTTTAACAGCTATAAATATATAATACTTTGTGTGGGCACTGGGATTGTCAAACTGGAGTATTTTTGATGACTAGGAGATGTTAAATGGATGTACTCATAAGGCAACCTCAGTACACTATCATATATAGCAGGGCTGTCCAGCGTTCATTTGCACTTGGGCACATTCGCATGGTAACAAAGGGTACGTGGATGCCAGGTTACGGCTGCACTACTTTGATACTACTGCTGCCTTATCCTAGTTATTTCTGGGGCCACTGGGGCTAGCCAGGTTATTTTTGATTTTGGCTAGGGGTTTAAGACCAGATGACTTTTCTTGAGATGAAAAGGGATGGAAAGCCAGCAGCTAGCCTCTGAGCTAATCACACCCCCCACCCACCCTACTGTTGCTGTACTACTAGGACTAATAGTAATAATAAATCTAAAATTAACAAATATATGAAATTATATTTACTCACATATTTCATGTGAAATTTGAGGTAAATCAGGAATGTAAGTGGAACAGGCTGTTCATATGCATCAACCTTTCACGAATTGCGAGCACTAGTCATTTAGGCCTAGATCAGATTTATGGCTTTATGGGCTCAAAGGAAAGGATATAACAAATTTTCTGAGATTGAGGACGGTGCTTTTAAGACAAAAAGTAAGAACCTTCATTCAAATGCAAAAGGATTGGTTTCAAATATTAATTAAAACTTAATTTGGAAATGAATTGCGAAGGGTAAGGGCATCGTGAGCGACATGACATCTGCAGGCACCACACTGGACAGCGCTGGTATATAGGTTTCCACTAAATTGTGGCTCAAATTTAATACCATTGAAACAGTTTGTTTCTTCTCAATCATGACTGATCTGCATTTAAGATTATGTTGTTTTTGTAGCCTTTTCTTAAATGATTGTAAAGAAATTGGAAATTTATTAAACATCTTCCTTGGTAAGTTATTCCAATCCCTAACTCCCCTTCCTATAAATGAATATTTGCCCCATCTTGTCCTCTTGAATTCCAGCTTTATCTTCATCTTGTGATCTTTCCTACTTTCGAAGACACCACTCAAACTTATTCGTCTACTGATGTCATTCCACACCACCTCTACACTGATACCTCAGAACATGCCACTTAGTCAAGCAGCTCGTCTCCTTTCTCCCAAGTCCTCCCAACCCAAACTTTGCAACATTTTTGTCGGAAATCACCCAGAACAAATCGAGCTGCTTTCCTTTGGATTTTTTCCAGTTCTTGGATCAAGTAATCCTGGTGAGGGTCCCATACACTGGAACTGTACTCTAGTTGGGCTCTTACCAGAGACTTACATGCCCTCTCCTTTACATCCTTACTACAACCCCTAAATACCCTCACAACCATGTACAGAGATCTGTACCCTTTATTTACAATCATATTTATGTGATCACCCCAAAGAAGATCTTTCCTTACATTAACACCTAGGTATTTACAATGATCCCCAAGATGAACTTTGACCCCATCAATGCAGTAATTAAAACTGAGAGGACTTTTCGTATTTGTGAAACTCACAACCTGACTTTTAACCCCGTTTATCTTTTTCTAAGATCAAATCAAGGTTTTGTTCAATATTAGACCACTTAGGTGCCTGAGAATCACTTTAAATATTGAGCTAACATATTAAAGCCACTTGCAGGGTACGTGCCATCCAGAATAAACCTTATGAAAGAGCTTGCTGTTACCAATCAGGATGCTCAATGGTGCAGTCAGTTAGTTATTTTCCTTCTGTTTTTAAGATATTCAGCTCCATGGCTAAATCATTGGCATGCTGGATTTTGGTACAAGGGGTCGCAGGTTCAATTCTCGGCTGGGTCAGGGATTTTAACTTTTCTTGGTTAATTCGTCTGGCTCATGGATTGTGTGTGTATGCTCACTTCATCATCGGGGTAGGGCTCCATCCTCATAGATGCAAGGGTTGCCTGTAGATGTCAGTTCAAAAGACCTGTACCAGGCTTCTTTGGAGGCCATATATTATTATTATTATTATTATTATTATGATTATTATTATTATTATTATTATTATTATTATTATTATTATTATTATTATTATTATTATTATTATTATTGTTATTATTATTTTACTCTGATTCTTTTAACATGCTGGATGGTAGAGGCTGATTGGGATAGTGACCATAGTACCTCCATATCTCGTAAGTTATGAAGTCTGATCATAAATATTCTTACAAACTTCCTGCCAAGTTTCTCCATTCTTCCCACGACACTGTTTGGTAGTATAAAGGATAGGTAATTTCTCCTGCAAACAGTATATATTAGCCTCCAAATTTATTCTGCTGATTCCAGTGTGTTGTAATCATGGAATAGGGCGATTATGAAAATCGTTTTGCGGTAATAGCACCGCACAAGGTAGGAAGACATCATTCAGACACCCTTGATACCTTTAAGAAGCAGAATGTCTATCAAACGATCGAATGATTCAGCGAGACTAGGATTATGTCTCACCACCATTGTTTGGGACATTTGAGGTCTGCTAGGACACTACAACTCATCAATGCTGTGAAACAAAAAATTGCCAAAACCTTGTGTGAAAACAAAAGGTAATGTTTTAAGACAAACTACTTCCAAGGTGCCAAGAAATGATCTTGGTCTGGTCGTTTCCCATTTTCACACCAGGCAAATGCTAGGGCTGTACCTTAATTAAGGCCACGGCCGCTTCCTTCCCATCCCTAGGCCTTTCCCATCCAATCGTTGCCATAAGACCTATCTGTGTCGGTGCGACGTGAAGCAAATAGATCTTGGTCTGAAAGCTCTTTGTTGTAGGACAGTACACTTCCTAACAGCACAATTGAAGAAGCAGTGGCTGGTCAAATGCTGAGCAAGCCCGCAAAATGATCCTTGGAAAATTCTTTTTCTTGATGAGAAAGTTTTCATGGTTGAGGAACACTTTAACTATGGTGTCTATGCCCAAGAGAGGTCATCATCTGGCATCACTGATGGTTTAGTGAGGAGTTTCTTATGATGGAGTTTTGGACATCCAGTTTTGCACAGAAGGTACATATCAGCTAAAATGTACTGAAACACAGTGCTATGTTTTACTGTAAAGCACTTACATCAAACTTTGTTCATGGGATGGAATTAGAGTTTTCAACAGGACTCTGCTCCAGCACACAAGGCCAAGACAACTGAAGAACGCAAGCAAATATTTCTGACTTCATTTCCAATACTGATTGGATTACAAATTGAGGTGAGTGCTTGAGAAAATGGTCTGCAAGAAGAGATAACCTAGTACTGACACCCTAAAGAAGAGCCTTCATACCCAAACAAGTATTTGTATGAAGAACTTCAGTCCATCCTTTTCTTGAATAAAAGACTTTTGTTGACCACCTATCAGTTGCTTCATGACACCATATTTTTATTTACCTGTCTGTACGCCATACATTGTTCTTATAGCCTTCTCCTTCTCCTTATTCTTCTTCTTCTTCTTCTAATGCTTTCCTCACACCAGAGGGGTCCCAGGTGCGAACTGTGTCGCACAATTGGATTGATGATGCTTGTTGTTTAAAGGGGCCTAACATCGAGGTCACCGGGCGAGTTGGCCGTGCGCGTAGAGGCGCGCGGCTGTGAGCTTGCATCCGGGAGATAGTAGGTTCGAATCCCACTATCGGCAGCCCTGAAGATGGTTTTCCGTGGTTTCCCATTTTCACACCAGGCAAATGCTGGGGCTGTACCTTAATTAAGGCCACGGCCGCTTCCTTCCAACTCCTAGGCCTTTCCCATCCCATCGTCGCCATAAGACCTATCTGTGTCGGTGCGACGTAAAGCCCCTAGCAAAATTTAAAAAAAAAACCCATCGAGGTCATCAGCCCCAGTCACAATTGGATTTGGCCCTGTTTTATGGCTGGATGCCCTTACTGATGTTAACCCTATATGGAGGGATGTAATCTCTATTGCGTTTTTCTGTAGTGGTTGGTAGTGTGGTGTGTTGTCTGAATATGAAGAGGAGAGTGTTGGGACAGACACAAACACTCAGTCCCTGAGCCAGAAGAATTAATCAGAAGCGATTAAAATCCCATTGCCTTTTGCAACAGGAAACCACTGCATTAAAGATTCTGAGAGATATTCCAATAAATCCAGATGGCATGGCTGCAACATCAGATCAGAGCTGGCCGTGTGGATCGTCTACCTCCGTTTGGAGACGACGGCTTAAGAAGAAGATTAAAATCCCCAACCAGTTCGGGAATCAAACCGGGACCTTCTGAACCGAAGAGTAGTCCGTTGACCATTCAGCCTACGAGTCGGGCTATTATAGCCTAATATGAATTATTGTCTGGCGACAGGAAGGGCATCCAGCTGTAAAATCATGTCACATAATTTCATATTACCTCATCCCTGATGCTGTATCAGAAAACAGGACTGAGGGATAGGCAAACATATAACAATATTCGTGGCCAGACCAGGTAAATCTTCAGAACTCCATTATACATAGGTCCACCAAACCATCTTTGATTACTGTTTCATTGCCAAAGCCCAAAAATTTTATCCATCTCAGTCCACTAGTATCACATTCAAAACAATCTGGAAAGCCAGTCTTCTCTGTCTTCTTCTTACCAAGTTTGCACCATTATGATAGTTCTCTTTGTTAACAACTGTGTTTCTATCAGGCCAGTCACAGTTCTCCATTTGTTCCATACTTTATACTTTCCTTTTAGCTTTTCAAGCATTTTTTTCCTTCTGAATTGCCAATAACCAACAACACAGAATTTTGCATTTTAAACATTCTCAGATGCCACTGACCTAAGCCAGGAAAAAACCTTCTACCTTGGGAACTGAAGGATGGCGACTAACCAGCTTTTCCACTGAAGCCAGCTACACAATTCGACTAAGTTTCTTCTTGCTAATATTATTTTCTTGTACATTTTTTAATGTTTCTGTTAATTAGAATATTTTTGCTGGTCATTTCCATTGACCCCTTACTGTTAAATATTGTAGAATAAATCTCTGAAAACTATAAAGACAGTTAGTGGGACGTGAAATCAGTAACATTATTATTATTATTATTATTATTATTATTATTATTATTATTATTATTATTATTATTATTATTATTTTATATATATATTTGTGCGAATAAGCCCATTAAGACTAGGCAAAATACTTAAAGGCATTCATTTGCCTTCCTTTGTGGCCATATTTCTTTCATTCTTTTAGTGTGGACTTCCTTTCTGTTTTAAGATCAGGTTGTTCCAGTCTTCTTCTTTGGTCTTTCTTCTTGGTCAACTTGCCATTTGAATCTGAAGATTACCCATTTTTGGTCAACTGCTGGTGTAATTCATGCCTGTTTCAAATTGGTTTTGTTTTTGCCAATCCATTTTATTGTGCCTGGTTTAGCTTTACTCCTGTTTATATAGAATTCAACTATTTGTTTGTTAAGTCTCTCTGGATGTATTCTTTTAACATGTCTATAGAATCATAGCCTGTGTTTTTTGATGTCACTGTGAATATTTGTGTTCTGTTTGATTTCCTGTCTGCCTCTAAGTTGGTATTGTCTGTCGGTGAGTTTCGGGACTAGTATTTTTCTTATGATTTTGCGTTACTTTTTCTCAATGTTTTCAATGTCTGCTTTCCTGTTTAAAATTAGCGTCTCTGATCCATAAAGACATTCTGGTTTAATGACTGTATTGTAATGTCTCATTATTATTATTAATATTATTATTATTATTATTATTATTAAAAAGCCCATGGTGCAACAGCCCCGAAGGCCCATGGCCTACCAAGCAACTGTTGCTCAGTCTGAAGGCCTGCAGATTACGACGTGTCGTATGGTCAGCACGACAAATCCTCTTGGCCGTTATTCTTGGCTTCCTAGTCTCTGGCTGCCATCTCACCATCAGATAGCTACTCAATTGTAATCATGTAGGCTGAGTTGACCTCAAACCAGCCCTCAAAACCAGGAAAAAATCCCTGACCTAGCCGGGAATTGAACCCAGGGACTCCGGGAAAGAGGCAGGCCGGCTTATTATTATTTTAGGGTAAATAAAATGACAGGTCAGTGCAGGAAGACAGTTTTTATCCTATTATATGTTCCTGTCATTACTTCATTTTCACTTGTTTTTTTTCCTTTTAATTACTAACATTGACCATTTGATTTCCTTTTCTCCTTTTACATATTTGTCAGATGTTTGTGGTCTTTTACCACCTGTATTGATCTTTACCATTTTGTCTCTTCTGTTTTCCTGTGTTTATCTGGATTTCTTCTTATTCTACTCTTCACATGTCAAGATAGAGAACTGTCAAGGTTCTGCCGGTCCTCTTGAAGAAGCTGGCAAGCAGGAACGAGCTCACCAGGGCCTGATGATACTTGTTTCAAGGGACCTATCATCTAGGTCATTGGCCTCATCAGGGGCTGAAAGCAGTGGGTATAGAAGAATTGGGATAGATGAAGGGAGAAGCAATCTATTTGAAGGTTACTGTATATGAACTGTATATTTCATCCTCTTCCCCTCTCACTGAATGGGCTATCCTTCTATGTTTGTCCATTTTCCCCACAATTTTACCCTCCTCATTCATAGTTTCTTCACTTTTCTTATGGTTGTCCGGCTTGATAGGTTCTCCTTCTAGGTTTGTCCAGTTTTCTCCACACTTTTACCATCCCAATTCATTGTTTCTTCACCTTTCTTATGGTTATCCAGCTTGATGAGCTCTCTTTCTATGTTTGTCCAGTTTTCCCACACTTTTAGCATCCTCATTCATTGTTTCTTCACTTTTCTTATAGTTATCTGGCTTTGTTCTTATCCCACACTTCCTTCATCAAGACTCATCAAGACGATGGCCCCTTCCCAAACTGACCTTTCAATGCTGCACAGGTAAGAAAGCTAACTGGAGTGAAATGTGAAATACCGGTACTGTTTATGTATATATAGGAAACAAATGAGAGCAGCAACTTACCGTATAAATACACGTGGTTACAGTACACAAAAGAAAGACATGGGTCCAACATTTTCAGCTGCTGCCTTCATTAGTGGAGGACAGAATAAGAGTGATTGTGGTCATTGTTAACAAGGAGATGATTTTGTGAAGTACAGCAGTTGAATGGGTTGATTTTATACACATCTCATTTTCATAGTAACTGATTCTATAAATCGTAAATGTCAGCAATCAATCTTTAATTAGGGCTGTCGCCCAGGTGGCAGATTCCCTATCAGTTCTTTACCTAGATTTTTCTTAAACATTTTCAAAGAACATGAAAATTTATCGAACATTTCCCTTGATAATTTATTCCAATCCCTTACTGCTCGTCCTAAAAATCAATTTTTGCACCAATCTGTTCTCTTGAATTCCAACTTTATCTTCACATTTTGATCTTTCCTACTTTCAAATGTTTTGCTCAAGCTTATTTTACTACTAATGTCATTCCATGCCATCTTTCTACTGACAGCCTGAAGCAGACCACATAGTCAAGCATCTCTTCTTCTTACTTCCAAGTCTTCCGAGCCCAAAACTTGCAACATTTTCGAAACACTACACCTTTGTCAGAAATCACACAGAATAATAACCATCATTATTGGTTAAATAGAACCAGAACATTACAGTGTTAGTTTTTTCACTTTTCAGAGGCATTTGTAAGAATGCTTATATTTTTGTTACGATTGCTGATCTGTCTACTCTAAATAAGTGTGTTTTGTTGTAAAAACACTTATTGTAATATTTTTCATTATGGACACTCAAGCTTAGGCGTTAATTACAAATTAACCAATAGACCTATTTCAAAATGAATTATACCAATATTTTCCTTGTTTAATTTTGCTTTACAGTGTGTAAGACAAATTGTTTTTGAAGTTCATGAGTTATTTTTAATTTGTGGTTGTATTAAATATTATACAGGATTTTGGCTTCTTCTCTAGGAACCGCTGACTTAAAAATATATAAAAGGAAAACTATGTATCTGATAGTAATGAATTTTTTAAATGTTATACCCACATGTATTCGTAGTGTAATACTCAAGTTACAACTTTTCACAACCACCCCAAAAAAATGTTCTTGTAATTTTTTCTAAAGCAATATTTTCTCAGCCCAGGATAAACGTTCAACAGGAAACTTGGGTTTGTTTTGACGCACTCAGTCGTGGTTATAAGAAACTACAACCACTTTAACCATACAGTGTGATACTGAATTTGTGTTGTTGTGTTTGAGTCATCAGTCAATAAACTGGTTTGATGCAGACCACCATGTCACCCTATCCTGTGCTAACCTTTTTATTTCTACGTAACTATAGCATCCTACATCTGCTCTAATCTGCTTGTCATATCCATACCTTGGTCTACCCCTACCGTTCTTACCACCTACACTTCCTTCAAAAACCAGCTGAACAAGTCCTGGGTGTCTTAAGATGTGTCCTATCATTCTATCACTTCTTCTCGTCAAATTTAGCCAAATCGATCTCCTCTCACCAATTCGATTCAGTATCTCTTCATTCGTGATTCGATCTATCCATCTCACCCTCAGCATTCTTCTGTAACACCACATTTCAAAAGCTTCTATTCTCTTTCTTTCTGAGCTAGTTATCGTCCATGTTTCACTTCCATACAATGCCATGTTCCACACGAAAGTCTTCAAAAACATCTTTCTGATTCCGATATCAATGTTTGAAGTGAGCAAATTTATTTTCTTAAGTAAGCTCTTCCTTGCTTGTGCTAGTCTGCATTTTATGTCCTCCTTACTTCTGCCATTGTTAGTTATTTTACTACCCAAGTAACAATATTCATCTACTTCCTTTAAGACTTCAGTTCCTAATCTAATATTTCCTACATCACTTGCCTTCGTTCGACTGCACTCCATTACTTTTGTTTTGAACTTATTTATTTTCATCTGGTACTCCTTACCCAAGACTTCATCCATACCATTCTGCAACTTCTCGAGATTTTCTGCAGTCTCAGATAAAATAACAATATCATCGGCAAATCTCAAGGTTTTGATTTCCTCTCCTTGGACTGCGATTCCCTTTCCAAATTTCTCTTTGATTTCCTTTACTGCCTGTTCTATGTAAACATTGAAAAGGAGGGGGGACAAACTGCAGCCTTGCCTCACTCTGTTCTGGATTGCTGCTTCTTTTTCAAAGCCCTCGATTCTTATCACTGCAGACTGATTTTTATACAGATTGTAGATAATTCTTCGTTCTTGGTATCTGATCCCTATCATCTTCAGAATCTTAAATAGCTTGGTCCAATCAACATTATCGAATGCCTTTTCTAGATCTACGAATGCCATGTACGTGGGCTTGTCCTTGATTCGATCCTCTATGATCAGACGTAAAGTCAGGATTGCTTCATGTGTCCCTACATTTCTTCTAAAGCCAAATTGATCTTCTCCCAACTCAGCTTCAACTTGTTTTTCCATTCTTCTGTAAATAATACGTGTTAAAATTTTGCAGGCATGAGATACTAAACTAATGGTGTGGTAGCAATATTGATGGGAAGTTGTTTGTGCACTGGACTTTGGGACTAACAGCAGACGGGGTGGTGAAATCAGCTGCAGGGTTGTCGTATACACTCGCCGCGGGCAGGTGTCATATGTAATGCTGGTGACTTCGATTATTCCGCATGTTATTTTCAATCTGCCTATGTTCTGCACGTTAGCCACATCAATTCAAGATGCCTCCGAGAGCACCGTTGTCAGAGGACAAACTTGCAATGGTTTTGAGTGCTATTAGTTTCCTTCAAAGTTAGGTGGAAATGTAGGGTCAGAAAGTCGTCAGTGAAGAGAGTAGGAGTCGCTTCAAAGGAGAATGATAGAAATATATTTACCCAGGTCAAGAAAGAAGCAATTTGGGGCCGGGGCATTCAAAAATCCAACTCAGATGATTTTACTTTGGCTACAATACCAAGAAATATACGCGATTTTTACATGAATAAGATTATCCCCACAATTAAAAGCTTTCACCTAAAACTGTTGGAATATAAGGGGATATGGCTGATATGTCAATTTCTATGCTTTTGAAACTCTGTAAAAAAAGAAAACAATACTAAGAAAAAGGAAAACTACCACTGGGAGACAGATGGTCTGTCTCAAAATATCTCTCATTTCGAGCCAGTCATGATGAGCATGAATGACTCATCTGAACATAGTGAACTTTTAGACGAATAATATTGACAGAATTAAATATTGTAAATATATGTAAACTAGCAAGATACCCGTGCTTTGCTACGGCTTTAAAATTAAAGTTATTATTCAAAGTTTTACATTTTGGAGCGTCCACTGTCAGCTGGGCCTGCAAAATACGTCCTCAGTTCCTACGTCAAACAGTTCTGGGGGAACGATTATTTATTTTATAATCTACCACTCACTTGAACATCGTACGGAAGAATTTGAATGTTTCAAGCCATATCTGATTTAACATCTAGGACGTAAGAGTGACCAACCTGTGAAATATTGATTTTGTACCTCGAACAGTAATGGAGGAGTGAATACTTTTCTAAGGGGTGAATGTTCTGAAATATTTATTAACATCTAGGATACAGAAGACCATCCTCCAATAAAGAAAATTTATGTTTGTGCCTGAAACAGTTTCGGAAGAATGAATATTATGTTTTTGAGAGTCAACTACCAACTAAAGCTCTTAGGGGAGAAATGTTTTCAAGTATACGTTATTTTACACCTAGGACATAAAAGAAGATCCTTCTCGTAAAATTACAACTTTGTATGCCAAACTGTTTTGGAGGGATGAATAATTTAGTTTACGGAGTTAACCTCATTTGACACATTAACGGTGGAACGTTTAAAAATATTTCCTATTTCACACCTAGGATTTAAAATATATACAGCTATTTGGAATTTTGTCTTCGTACATTAAACTTTTTTGGAGGAAGGAATTAATATATTTGTTTTCGGATCTTAACCCCCATTTAACTCTCTGAGGGGTTAAATTTGTTTCAAGCCTTCTGTTATTTAACACCTAGGACGTCATTTGACATTTTAACTTCGTAATTCAAACGGTCTCATATAAACGTATATTTCTGTCATCATTCCTCAACCCCCAGTCAATGCCCCTTAGCAGCGTATTGTTTGAAGTTCACTTCTTATTTGCATCCTCACAAAAAGAATTCAACTCCTTTTACATCCCCTTAAGTTGATTCCCTCCACACCCCCCTCCCGCAAAAAAATTGCGTGTTTCTTCATTTTTAAAGGAGATTCCAAATACCTATTTTCATGTCCGTAACATCCTTCATTTTTGTGATATAAGTATCCTCATACAAAGAATTAAACTCATTTTTAAATTCATTTACCCACCCTGAATTGGATTTTCCAAAAACAAAAAAAGTGTTTCTTTTTTTTAAAGAAGATTCCAAATACAAATTTTCATGTGTGTAACATATTCAGTTTTGGAAATATAAGTACCCTCATAAAAAGTATGCAATCCATTTTCAGTCCTTTATACACCCCCTTTAAATAGGATTTTACGAAAACAAAGAAATACGTGTTTCTTTATTTTTAAAGGGGATTCCAAATACCAATTTTCACGTCTGTAATATCTTCAGATTTTGAGATATCAGTATCCTAATAAAAATACTTCAAATCCTCTTTCAGTCCTTTTTACCCCCTTCCCCCCCGCAAGTAGTTTTTCCAAAAACTTACGTTATTTTATTTTTAATAGTGATTAAAAATACCAATTGTTACATCTGTCATATGTTGCATTTTTGAGATATACTCATTTTAAAAATTCACGCCATTTGTCAGTCCTGCTCACCCCCACCCCACCCAAGTAGGTTTACAAAAACAAAACAAAATACGTGTTCTATATTATTAAAGCAGATTCCAAATAAAACTTTCCATGATTGTAACATCTTCAGTTTTTGAAATATAAGTATCCTCAAAACGGTATTCGACCCATTTCTCACCTTTTTTCCACCCCCCCCCCCTCTTAGGGGATTTTTCTGAAAACCAAAAAATATGTGTTGACTTATTTTTAAAGGAGATTCCAAATATCAATTTTCACCTCTGTAGCATCTGTAGCATCTTCAGTATTTGATGTATAAGCATCTCTATAAAAATAATTCAACTAAGTTCACTTCTCTTCACCCACCCCACCCCATCCCACCCCCTTCAGTGGATTTTCCAAAAAGAAAAAAATACGTGTTCCTTTATTTTTAAAGTAGATTCCAAATACCAATTTTCATTGCTGTAATACCTTCAGTTTTTGAGATATAAGTATCCCCATAAAACTAATTCAGTTCCTTCACATCCTTTCACCCTCCCTCTAAAGTGAATTTTTGGAAAATAGAAAAAAGTGTTTGTTTATTTATAAAGGAGCTTCCAAATACCAGTTATCACAACTGTAACAACTTCAGTTTTTGAGATATATGTATCCTCATGAAAATAATGCAACTCCTTTATCCCCCCCACCAAATTGATTTCCCCCAAAATGCATGTTTCTTTACTTTTAAAGGAGATTCTAAATACCAATTTTCATGTCTGTAACATCATTAGTGCTTTTCGATATAAGTATCCTTGTACAAAAAATTCAACTAATATTTCAATTACCTCAAATCCCCCTTAAGTGGAGTTTCCGAAAAAAAAAAAGAAAAAAAAAAGAAAGTATTTCTTTGTTTTAAAAGGAAATTCCAAATACCAATTTTCACGTCTGTAACATGTGTTTTTGAGATATAAATATCCTCATACAAAGAATTCAACTATTTTCTCAATTCATTCAGCCCCCTTGAGTGTATTTTTTGAAAACAAAAATGCACATTTCTTTATTTTTAAAGGAGGCTCCAAATACTAATTTTCACGTCAGTAACATCTTCAGGTCTTGAGATGTCAGTATCCTAATAAAAAGAATTCAACCCACATTTCAGTCCTTAAGTGATTTTTTTTTTCTGAAATCAAAAACACACCTGTCTTTGTTTTTGAAAGAGGTTAAAAATACCAATTTTCATGTCTGGAACATGTTAAGTTTTGAGATATACTGTAGATATGTTCATTTTAAAAATTTCCCCCCCTTTCATACTTCCCCTTAAGTGCATTTTTCGAAAACAATTATCTGTGTTTCTTTACTTTCACAGGAGATTCCAAATAGCAATTTTCACATATGTAACATGTTACATTTCTGAGATACACTGTAGATAACACCATTTTAAAAATTCACCCAATTTGTCACTATTGTTCACCTCACATTAGTTGGATTTTTCAAAAATAAAAAAATACATGTTTCTTGATTTTTAAAGAAGATTCCAAATATCAATTTTCATGTTTTTAACATTTTCAGTTTTTGAGATATAGGTATCATAAAAGGTATTCAACCCACTTTCCAGCTTTTTTCTCCCCTCTTAAGCATATTCTCCAAAAACAAAGAAATACATATTTCTTTATTTTTAAAGGAGATTCCAAATACCAATTTTCATGTCTTAAAACTGTTCAGTTTTCGAGATATAGATACACTCATTTTAAAAATGTTAAGATGTCAGTATCCTCATAAAAAGAATTCAACCCACATTTCAAACCTTAAGTGTTTTTTTTTTCTGAAAACACTCATTTTAAAAATTCACCACCTTTTCAGCCCCTCAGCAATGGAATATCCAAAAATCCTCCCTTAGTGAGCACCTACATTGTAATATGAATGCATCTGCGAAATTTCCTTTCTTTATGTCCAGTAGTTTTGGCTCGGCGATGGTGAGTTAGTCAGTCAGTCAGTCAGTCAGTCAGTCAGTCAGTCAGTCAGGACATGTCATTTTATATATATAGATAATGTAAATAACCCTTGTAAAAATTGTGCAGTGCAGCATTTCTAAGTTAGGCAGCCAGCCACTTGTAAACCTGCAATCATTATGGACTATGAAGCTAATAGATTACAGAGGCGGCTTTTCAGGTGAAGTTGGTGAAGTGCCACTTCACCACTTATTTTTAACATAATGAATTACTTAAATTTATTTTTCTTATGACATTTGTTGGTTTTACGGAAAGAAAATGTTTTATTGTACGGCGTTTGGAGCACCTCATCACCTGATGAGAACCAGGGGAACTTATGAAAGCGCTGGCTGTCGACCACAGTACGGTGTGTGAGACTGAGTGAAGACGAGAGATTTCGCAGCTGCCTCTACCTCCCAAGTGCTCCCTCCTAGCGCTTGGCCTTGGCGGTTGCCATGACAAGCGTGACGTCACCCGCGTACATTTTACATAGCGGAATGTGCTAGTGAAGTTGTCGGAAGAGTGGAATGTTTCGTCATCCTGTCTGAAATACGAGTACTTACGCATCGTGGTTCATTCGTAGTGTTGTGCTGTTTTATTTAAATATGTATCCTATTTATGACATAGTGTATTTTATTATAAACACCATTTTCACATTGGAGAAACGAAGATCAGAATGAAGTTCTACGTTTTGATCGCCCTACTGAATCACTGCAAATTTGTGCTACAAAAGAAGTGAAACATTCTGGTAAATCTTACAATCTTAGTTTCAAACGATCGTGGTTTAAGGAATTTCAGTGGTTGTGCTCCTCTCCAGCTCTACAGAGGTTGTATTGTTGGGCCTGCTTGCCTTTTATCAATAAAAATAACGTTTGGAATAAAGAAGGATTTTCAGCCCTTTTGAACATAACACGTCCTTTACATAAGCACTCAGACTTTGCAGAACATAAAATACGGCAGTTAGATTTCAAGACATTGGAAACAAACCAAAATACAATCTCTGATGTCCTGAAGGAAAATGCCAGACTGTATATTGTAATTGTACAGTTCAGTGAAAATGTACATTTAAATAGGCTTTTCCTTCAGTTGGTAATTGATGCAGTGCTCTATTTAAGTAAGCAAGACTTAGCTTTTCGTGGTCATGACGAAACATTAAATTCAATAAATCGTGGTTACAAAACAACCAAAAACAACATGCAGTTCCTAAATCTTGTCCTCCTCTGTGGTGCAGTGGTTAGTGTGATTAGCTGCCACCCCGGAGGCCCGGGTTCGATTCCCGGCTCTGCCACGAAATTTGAAAAGTGGTGCGAGGGCTGGAACGGGGTCCACTCAACCTCGGGAGATCAACTGAGTAGAGGTGGGCTCGATTCCCACCTCAGCCATCCTGGAAGTGGTTTTCCATGGTTTCCCACTTCTCCTCCAGGCAAATGCCGGGATGGTACCTAACTTAAGGCCATGGCCGCTTCCTTCCCTCTTCCTTGTCTATCCCTTCCAATCTTGCCATCCCCCACCAAGGCCCCTGTTCAGCATACCAGGTGAGGCCGCCTGGGCGAGGTACTGGTCATCCTCTTCAGTTGTATCCCCCGACCCAGAGTTTGAAGCTCCAGGATACTGTCCTTGAGGCGGTAGAGTTGGAATCCCTCGCTGAGTCCGAGGGAAAAACCAACCCTGGAGGGTAAGCATATTAAGAAAGAAAGAAAGAAAGAAAGAAAGAAAGAAGTTCCTAAATCTGTTGCTCGAAACCGAACGGGTAATAGCTCTTCACCAAACTTTACAGCTACGAGCTGCCACTGATAGATTATAGTAACCTGCAATTGAACGCCAAACATCCTTATGAAATGGGTGATGGGAAGTGGAAGTTGTATGAGGAGGTTGAAAGTAAACACAAAGCTGTGGTCATAGCACACTGTGTTTACGGCTGAATGTGGAAATGCTGTACCAGTTTTCACCACCCCGCCTCCTGTTAATTGCACGGTCCAGCGCACACACAACTTCCTATCAGTATTACTCTTCATAAATTCAGTATCACACTGTACGGTTAAAGTGATTGTTGTTTCTGATAACCACAACTCAGTGCTTCAAAACAAGCCCAAGTTTCCTGTTGTACATTTATCCTGGGCTGAGAAAAAGTTGCTGTAGAAAAATGACAAGAACTTTTTTTGGGGTGGTTGAAAAAATTGTAACGTAAGTTTTATACTACAAATGCTCTTGGCTATAACATATAAAAATTTCATTACCAGATAAGTAGTTTTCCATGTATATATTTTTAAGTCAGCGGTTCCTAGAGAAGAAGCCTGGAATGCAGAAATAAACAAGGAAAATATTGTTAAAACTCATTTTGCAATAGGCCTATAGATTCGTTAGTAATTAAACACAAAACATGAGTGTCCATAATTAAAAAAACCAATAGTAGTCTGCAAAATTCAGAGTAATTTGTATTTTTGCTGCATATTAAATTTTTACTTCGGGAGATTTGATGATGTGCATACAATTAATTTCAAACAATGAGAATGGAAGGTATTTGTAAACTAAAGCCATGCAAACCAGGGCCAATGAAGCATTTTTTCCTGCTCGTGCAGTGGATAGCTTGTGCCAGAAATTTTGAATCTTAGATCAGAAGTTTGACAGCTCGCCCACAGCAAATGCACTGCATGTAATATCCTCACCTCCTCCTTTGACACTGGCACAAGATCATCTTGCAGACTGGTTTTCACTTGCACTCGTTGATGAAAGGTACCGGTATATATTTGAAGCTGTTGTTAGCACTGACATAAGCAATAATTAGGATGACTACAAAGGTGTCGTTTCATGTTACTTTTGATGATAATTTCAGATGAATTATTTTACAACTTGATTCTCTGATGCCTTTACATTTTCACAATTATCATCTATGTATCTAAAATCCCTATTCCATCTGTCATTCACAGTAATATTGAGAAAATGAGAATATTTCATCAGCTGAAACTAGTATCAGTTAGAGATTGTTATGTCTTTACCAGAAAAATACAATTGACCTGTCATAAATATAACTTTTATACATTTTTAAAGAAAAATACATTTCTATCAAGGAGGTTCATGTTCACCATGACGACGTAGGTACACAGCTATACTGTATCTATCGGCATGAGGTCGAAATACGTACATCCTGACTTCTGTTGCCTTCCACATATATATCAAGAAAATGAGAATGATTAAGAGACTTAAAATTGCACCAAATATAGATTATAAGAATAATGAAATGGTGACCACCTTACTAAAATTGTTTAGTGAAAAATACTATCTTTGAATGAAATGAATGAATCTCTTTTTTTATTTTTTATTTATTCCATTCTGGGGTATGAAAACACATTACCTCCATCTATGAGCACAGCTCTTAAGGCATATATTCTATGTGGTTTGATTTCATGGTCAGCTGGTTTGAGTCCTGTTGGTCTATATTTATTTTTTTACCATCAGAATGTTTCTAACCACTAGAATGCATGCCAAAAGCCTGGATTAAATTCCAAACCTCTTTGCAGGGCTCATTTGGAGCAAGTGCATATGATGCTGTTGATGGTGGTATTCTGTCGGATGGAGATGTAAAGCCTTGAGCAGACTCCTTGCTGCTCTTCGACTTGAGTAGACTATGTGCTGGCAATGGGTTTCACCCTCACCATTCCTACTATCATGTATCACATCATTCATTTCATCTCATTAATTCCACTGATGAGGTTGACATCAGGAAGGGCATCCGGATTCATCTCACTTCATACCTGACCCTGTAGAAAAACGGGACAAGGGTTGGAAATACAAGCACGAGATAGAATGCCTTCTGCTGAGTTTGAGGATTGACATCTTAAGAAATGTTGATCTTGAATGCTTCATTGTAGGTGTTTCTGTGGTAGAGATATGATTTTGGAAATTTTGTATGCTTGGTTCCAGTGTTGCCAACTTAGCGGATTTCCCACTAAATTTAGCAGAATTAGAAGACTCTCGGCAGAGAAATATACCATTTAGCGGACAGCAGATTATTTGGGTCAATTCTAGATTTATTATAGTGGAATTTAGCGTTTTATCCATTTTACTTTAAAAAAAAAATTGTACTCCGGTCTGTCTCTGAGCTATTCCATATTTCTTGCCAGGAGCTAGCAGTCACATGATAAAAACATGTCATTTGGATTTGATGTTATGAGATCGTGGTATCATAAATTTGCAATGCGTGGGGAAAGGGTACTTATCTCTTAGTTGACGAATGACGACAGATAATGAGACTGTGAGAGAGTAGCATTTATATTTATGCTATGAAGGAAGGCCGTTTAATGAACTGGCCTGTTCTGTGTGTGGCCCTTGAGGTAGAAGATTCACCTAGTTTGCACCCGGCAGTAAACCGCCTACAAGTTTTAGCTCGCAGGCTCGCAGGCAAGGGATTAATCCCAGTGGAACTCACAGATCAGGTGAGTACAGACATTTAATACTACTACTACTACTACTACTACTACTACTACTACTACTACTACTACTACTATTGTACTGATTGGTACACCTATCCGCACATTTGAATTTTCCACCTTAAAGTACTCCTCTACAGCAGAAACTCTGAACTTTATTATCTCAACAGGTCCTCAGAAGATGTCACTGTGTTAATTTCGAACTGCTTTTGTTTACTAATTATCAAGAAGTGTGGACATTCTCTCACAGATGTCTCTACCAAAAACTATGATCATGCACACTGGTGCAAAGTGATGGAACTTTTCTTGAAGATATTTTATACTCATAAGTTTTCCTATAACTAAATTTCGTTCTTTCATTTGTGGGTTGGCAATATAAATCTTTTCTTTCCGCCAGTTTTGAAGTTAGCCAATCAATAATTTCTGTCATTAATTTTCAGCCAATTGTGTCTTTCTTCTCCAATTTTTGATGTGTAAATTTTAGTTAGCCAATAAATGCCTGTGGGTGTGTCTTAATTATTCATGAAAGGTCTCGAATCTTCCCCGAGGGTATAAAAACTGCTGATTTTCTGGTCTCTCGGCCACTTCAACAACATCTAGCTTAGTGTGTGGAAGTATAGCAGGGGGTGGGTAGCGCCTCTTCCTTCGGGCAGCAGCTCTTCAACAAACATCTTTATTTCTTGCTAGCTCAGCAGTTTAGCCCTCGGGGAAGGTCCAAAACCTTTTCAATGTAACCTACCTCCCTAAAAATGTAACTTTGTGCCGGCTTATGTAAAAATTTCTTATTACTTTAACTGTAAATCGGGGATAGAGAGTGCTTTACCCTCTCAAGCTCCCCTTCATTTGAGTTGAGGTGACTACGTTTTCATAACCGATTTTCTACTCTTCATGTATTAAAATTTTCTTATACGAGTCACCTCCCTAGTGTGGGAATAGCCCCTGTTTAATTGGCCTAGTGCCCCTTAGGTTTTAACAAGTATTCATGAAGGAGTGCAAGTACACGCCTCCATTCTTTTTGCGTTTAGGGCCATTTATGTTAACCTGTTAATTTTCTATTTAGGCCCAGTAGGCTGGGTACTAGATACCCCTGTTTCATTATAAGTTGTGCCTTGATGGCAATCATGTGTAAAAGTCTGGTATTGCCTTTAATAGGCGTGAAAGATTGAGAGCGGTCAGCTCTTTCTGGTATTTTTGAAAGGTGCCTCTAGGAGGCTTGACATTACTAGGTGGGTGCAAGTGCTCCATGTAATTAGGGGTTTTCTGCCCTTTGGTAATTTGTGGTTGTAAGCTGAGAGCTCAGGAATTGTAAAAGGTGGGGCTTGAAGCCCAGATCATTAAAATATCACTATATCTTGAATTTCCTGGTCTTGTACCTGATTTGTTAACTTGTTGTTATTTGTTGTATGTTCAAAGTCTATATCAAATTTGTTAAGTTTGGCTGTTTTAAAAATATAACCTTTATTGAAATGTTAATTCATCTTTCGGACTTGTAGTTAGACCCATTCCAGTCCGCACCTTCTTTCACCTCTGCCTCCCACGGATAACTCCGTAACAAGTGGTAGCAGAGTGTGGTTCCGATCCACGGACCTCTGGGTTATGTGCCCAGCATGCTTCCACTGCGCCACACTGTACACCTTTAAGATGAAGTGGGTGATCCATCCCCAAATCAACTTAAACGTGTACAAGCTAGATTGTTCCATTTTTACAATAGGTTACTGATCTATTGTCTCTTAAGTTAAATGACATTCAAGGGAAGGAGGCTAGTGCTCTTCTTGAACACCTTTCTAAATTGTCCAGTAAGGTTAGCCAATTGTTATCTGGATCAGCTACCCCAAAAACTGACCAACCCACTCTGGTAAACATAATTAGTGAGGAGGATTCTTCCACGGGTGAAAGAGATAGAAAATCCGTGGCAACTCAACAGACTTCTGCCCCATTAGAAACCGAGTCAGGTCGGTATACATCCATCCCTCCATTTGTGTTGAATAATGCACCCTCTGAAACAGCTTCTCCACCCCACAGGCCGTTACCTACTATGTTAATCGGGTTCAGTAGTTTGCCTCATCCATTAGCAATGTTGCTCAGGGGTATTTCTAAGTTTTCTGTCAACTCCACCAGTGATGTTATTTCATTCCTAAGGTTTTTAGTTGAGTTCCAAGATCACGCTCTTGTCTTTTCTCTTTCTCCGTGTCAAATTCTTCAGATTATTTATCCCTATTCCATTGGTGTCCTATCTGACAAAATAGTAAGAGCAATTGTTCAACAATCAACGATCGAAGATTTTCATGCACACCTTCTGGCAAACTTCATTCCGGCTAGGGCAAGGTCTTCCCTAATACAGAAGTACTATTATAGAGTACAGCGATTGGATGAAAACTTGACAGACTTCATCCAAGATGTTAAGTTTTACACTAGGGTATTTGCTCTTCATTTTCCCGAAGATCAAATTGTACAGGCCATTGTGGAAGGAATTTCACCATCCTATAGGCCATATTTGTGTTTCGCGGTGCGTCCGCAAAATTTTTCCGAGTTAGAAGCTATGGCTGTCTCAGCCGAGGGAGTTAGGTATGTGGACACACTGCGTGTCGCGAGGAAGCCCCCTCCTTCTTCAAGTAATCTTCGGCCTCCACTTCGCCGAACCATCGCAACCCGCAAATGTTGTGCTTGTGGATCCGCAGATCATCTCCGGAACAAGTGCCCTTTGATCAAATCCAACGGGGCAAAGAATGGAGCAGGGTCATCTCAAGGCTGCTTTAAATGCGGCGCCTTTTCCCATATTGCCAAGAATTGCCCTAATACTAATAGCACCCCCTCCTGCTCAACTTCGGGTGCAACTTCCACCAATAATCAAAAGTGACTAGTGGGTTCGGCTGAGTCGGCTAACTCATCTTTCCGAGGCTCAGCCCCATGTAAACCAGCCAAAATCTCAGGCTCGGAACATGGTAGGAAGTCTTCCAACCCCATATTTGAATGCCCTAAAGAATGTCTTAGGATTGCGGCGGATTACCCCGCTCCCGTACCATTTCTCAAAATTGAATTGAAAAATGAACCTGTAACTGCTCTATTAGACTCAGGCAGTGGTTGTTCCATTATTTCGGCTGAATGGTACTCTAAATTAAAATCTGTTTGTAAATTTTCTGATTTTTTTTCGTCTTTGGTTCAATGTGTTTCGGCTAACTCATCTCCATTGGAAATTTTAGGTTCTCTGTATGCCAAAATTAGAATTGCAAAATTTACTTGGAAAGTTAAACTGTTTGTGGCTAAGCACTTGTCTTGCCCCATTATATTGGGAGCGGATTTCATGTCTCACACCGGTCTAGTGATCGACATTCAGAGCAAGTCGTGCACTCTCAAATTTGCTAGTAATTTCAAAATCCCCTTACTTAAATGTAGTTCTGTGTCATGTTCATCTGTTTCGCCTACCCAGGATGAGATGTTGTTAGACCTTAGACATCTACCTGAGGAGCAGGCTGATAGTATTCGTAAGTTGTGTCAGTCATTTCCAGAGGTTTTCTCCGATACTCTTGGCGTTACTGACCTTATTGAATACAAGATTGAAGTTACAGATTCGATTGCTGTTCGATTTCCACCCTATAGGTTATCTCCACTTAAAATGAAGGCTCTGAAAGAGATCATAGATCAGATGTTAAAAGATGGTATAATTCGGCCCTCTAAGTCTGCATATTCATCGCCTATTTTCTTAGTTCCAAAACCCAAGGTGGCTTCAGGCCTGTGATTGACTATAGGGCTTTAAATCGGAAGGTGGTGCTACAATCTGTGCCCCTTCCAGATCTTCACTCTTGTTTCTCGTGGTTTCAGAAAGCTAAATTCTTCACCATCTTAGACCTCAATCAGGCGTATAATCAGATCCCTCTAGCTGAAGAATCTAAACATCTGACAGCTTTTGCCATGGATTGGAACTTGTATGAGTACAACCGCATGCCTTTCATGCTCCACACGGGAGCAGCTGTGCTTACGCGATTGCTAGATAGGGTCTTCTCCAACATCAAATTTGAGTACTTATACCATTATCTTGATGATGTCGTCATATTTTCCGAGACCTTTGAAGAACATCTAGATCATCTGAAAGAGGTCCTGAGTCGCCTTCGTAAGGCAGGGTTAACGGTGAAGTTGTCCAAGGTTGCTTTCACTAAGCCTTCCATGTCATTTCTAGGGCATATTGTGTCGCCCGATGGTGTCGCTGTAGATCATTCTAGAACACAGGCCATCCGTGATTTCAAACCTCCCAAGGACATCAAAGGAATTGTCAGATTCATTGGCATGGTGAATTTCTTCAGGAAATTTATTCCTAACTTCGCTAATAGAGCGGCGCCCTTGAATTTACTCTGTAGGAAAGGCGTCAAATTTGAGTGGGGACCTTCTCAACAAGCCGCTCTCAAAGACCTCAAATTAGCGCTTTGTAACGCCCCTGTCCTTGCTATGCCTGATTTCTCGAAGAAATTCATCGTCCAAACCGATGCGTCGTCGTCGGCGGTGGCTGCAGTCCTTCTTCAAGAGACTGAACTAGGGAGGCGACCCATCGCCTATGCATCTAGGACTTTATCGGCTCAAAAATCTAAGTATTCCATTTATGAACTTGAAGGTTTGGCAGTCTTGTTTGCACTAGAAAAGTTCCGCCTCTATCTGGAATATGTCAACTTCAACTTGGAGACAGATAACCAAGCCTTAAGTTGGGTCTTAGCTAGGCCGCGTCGCACTGGTCGCATAGCCCGCTGGGCCATCAGAATTTCTGCCTTCCAATTTGATGTTAGGCATATAAGAGGAACTGAAAATGTTGTGGCTGATGGACTAAGTCGTATGTTTTCCAATGATGTAGAGCCCCTTGAACAAGAACACAGTTCTTCACTTCCCGAGTCCATATCTCCTGGTGTAAATGCCATACTAACGGATGCTCAGATGTTGTTTAGGGATATTGAAAAATATCAACGTGAAGATCCAGTGCTGGCTCCTATTATGGAAACCCTTTCTTCTGGGGAACATGTCGTCCCTTTTGTATTGAGGAATGGTGTTTTATGTTGCCCATCGGGGCATGATAAGAAGATGAAAGTTGTGGTTCCAGCTGTCCTTGTACCTATGATCTTCAAGTACTACCATGAGACCCCATTAGGGGGGCATTTAGGCATTTTTAAAACCTGAGAAAAGATCCGAGATATGTTCATTTGGAAAGGTATGGACGGTGAATATCGTGACTTGGTAAAACTTGTTGGCTTAGTAAACCTACCATTTCCACTAAGCAAGGGCTATTGTCTTCTCATCAAGCGTCGCGCCCCATGGAACGCCTCTATATCGACTACGTAGGACCCTTCCCCCAATCAAAGGGGAACGCCAACAAATTCATTCTTGTGTGTGTGGATGGTTACACAAGATTTTTCTGGTTATTTCTGACTAAGCTGGCTACCGCTCAATCTACTATTTTGTGTTTAAATTCCATCTTTGCTTCTTTTGGTCCATGTCAATATTTAGTGTCTGATAATGCTAAAGCCTTTACCTCCAATCTCTTCCATAAATTCTGTTTTGATTTATCCATCTCACATGTAATAACCTCAGCATACTATCCTCAACCATCTCTGGCTGAATGGGTCAACCGTAATCTGAGATCGGCTCTCATTGCCTACCATCATGACGATCACTCCAGGTGGGACACATCTCTGCATTAGTTAGCCTTCACTTTGAATTTGGCGGTTCATGAATCTCATACGTTCACTCCAGCGTCATTGATGTTTAAGTTTGTACCCAACACGCCGCTCTCTAACCTTTGGTCTCTTAGTGATATTCTACCCGAGACAATAGATCCAGATAATATTAGAGATTTTTGGAAGAAGGCTAAGACCAACCTTAAAGTTTCTCATGAAAAGGTTAGGGAAAGATATGATCATGGACGGAGGCCCATCAATTTAAAAATAGGGGATCAGGTAATGGTCAAAAACTTTGTTCCTACGGGCAAGCTTGCCCCCAGATTTCATGGGCCATGTATCATTTTAGATTTTCTAACTCCAGTAACTTTATTAGTGAGTAATCCAGCCACCGAGAGGATCTTTAGGGTTCAACTGTCTCAGGTGAAACCTGTGTAATGTAATTGTTAACTTGTCATCTGTGTCTTGCAACGGTGTAAAGGTTATATTTTCTATTAATGTTAGGCCTTCTGCCCTTTGTTTCTCATCTGCTCTGTATAAATATGTACGACCTTCCTCTCCGGTTACTCTGCTGTTCTTTCCTTTACGGCCATTACCAAGCTCCCGTCTCCTGCTAAACCATACTAGTGGCTTTAAAAAATGTCCACGCCGCTGGCCCCTCAGCCTCACCAACAAGATTGTATACTAAAGCACAAGTTACCAACAACAATTCTGCCGCCGAGATTTTATTGTTTCAGTGTCCCGCAGCCCTTCGTCGCCTTACCGCCACCGTGGTGGGGTATGGGCGCACTCCACTCCCGTGATGTCCTCCGGTGTACGGTGCGCCGGAGCCTATCTCCCGGCCAAGGCTGATGTGCGGCGCACCATCCGCCAGCTTAGCTCGGAACTGTAAACATACTTCGCCTCTGCGGCGTCCTTCAGCATGACTACCCCTCTCATAGTAGCGGGAGAGGTGTATCTCAGGGTACTTGAGGGGTCCGGGCGACCTCGACTGGACATTGGCAGTGGCAACTGATCTGGCCGTCAAAATTAGCAACATGTATTTGGCAGTATACAATAAGAAAGGCACTCTAAGTCTGGAATTTATCTAGTCATCCACAAAAAAGACTTTGAAAAAAAAAATTGTTCTCTTTCTTCAAAATTCTTCTTCTATTCAATGTTAAGAGACTTTTTCATCTATTAATGTTTCTTCCATGTACTTCAACCAATCTATTTGCAAGGAAGCAAAAATTTTCTTCAAGTGATGATTAATGTTGGGATAAACAAAACTTGGACTTTTGTTTTGGAAAATAATTTTCTTCAACATTCTTCTGTGTCACCCCTTGGAAGGACTTTTGGGGAGGGAGGGGTGTACCGGTTGGTACACCTATACGCCGCACATTTGAATTTTCTGCCTTAAAGTACTCCTCTACAGCAGAAACTCTGAACTTTATTATCTCAACAGGTCCTCAGAAGATGTCACTGTGTTAATTTGGAACTGCTTTTGTTTACTAATTATCAAGAAGTGTGGACATTCCCTCACAGATGTCTCTACCAAAAACTATGATCATGCACCCTGGTGCGAAGTGATAGAACTTTTCTTGAAGATATTTTATACTCATAAGTTTTCCGATAACTAAATTTTGTTCTTTCATTTGTGGGTTGGCAATATAAATCTTTTCTTTCTGCCAGTTTTGAAGTTAGCCAATCAATAATTTCTGTCATTAATTTTCAGCCAGTTGCATCTTTCTTCTCCAATTTTTGATGTGTAAATTTTAGTTAGCCAATAAATGCCTGTGGGTGTGTCTTAATTATTCATCAAAGGTCTCGAATCTTCCCCGAGGGTATAAAAACTGCTGATTTTCTGGTCTCTCGGCCACTTCAACAACATCTAGCTTAGTGTGTGGAAGTATAGCAGGGAGCGGGTAGCGCCTCTTCCTTCGGGCAGCAGCTCTTCAACAAAGGTAATGGCCTTTTAACATCTTTATTTCTTGCTAGCTCAGCAGTTTAGCCCTCAGGGAAGGTCCGAAACCTTTTCTATGTAACCTACCTATCTAAAAATGTAACTTTGTGCCGGCTTATGTAAAAATTTCTTATTACTTTAACTGTAAATCGGGGATAGAGAGTGCTTTACCCTCTCGAGCTCCCCTTCATTTGAGTTGAGGTGACTACGTTTTCATAACCGATTTTCTACTCTTCATGTATTAAAATTTTCTTATACGAGTCACCTCCCTAGTGTGGGAATAGCCCCTGTTTAATTGGCCTAGTGCCCCTTAGGTTTTAACAAGTATTCATGTAGGAGTGCAAGTACATGCCTCCATTCTTTTTGCATTTAGGGCCATTTATGTTAACCTGTTAATTTTCTATTTAGGCCCAGTAGGCTGGGTACTAGATACCCCTGTTTCATTATAAGTTGTGCCTTGATGGCAATCATGTGTAAAAGTCTGGTATTGCCTTTAATAGGCGTGAAAGATTGAGAGCGGGTCAGCTCTTTCTGGTATTTTTGAAAGGTGCCTCTAGGAGGCTTGACATTACTAGGTGGGAGCAAGTGCTCCATGTAGTTAGGGGTTTTCTGCCCTTTGGTAATTTGTGGTTGTGAGCTGAGAGCTCAGAAATTGTAAAAGGTGGGGCTCGAAGCCCAGATTGTTAAAATATTTCTATATCTTGAATTTCCTGGTTTTGTACCTGATTTGTTAACTTCTTGTTATTTATTGTATGTTCAAAGTCTATATCAAATTTGTTAAGTTTGGCTGTTTTAAAAATATAACCTTTATTGAAATTTTAATTCATCTTTCGGACTTGTAGTTAGACCCATTCCAGCCCGTACCTTCTTTCACCTCTGCCTTCCACGGATAACTCCGTAACAATTATTATTATTATTATGTGCGTATGGACCCAATGGATCATGCAAAGCTCTAACGATTCTGTTTCCTGAGTTGCGAAACAGCTCTCATCCTTTCTCCGTGGATCCTTTTTCGTTCTTCTGTCCACTTTGCTCCAGTCTTCTTTTTCAGTTCGTTCTCTGGTTGCACTTTCCATCCATTAATTTTTTTCCTACAGAGGTTTCTGTCCGCGGTGTCATTTGAGTTCACCTGGGCTTTTTCCAGATCTTTCTTCACTTCCAGTACCCATGGAATATTTTTTAGATGTTCTATGTAGGTGAGAATCTTGTGTGTCAGTCTCAGTCTGCGGATGTGCCCATAAAATTTCAGACGTCTTTTGCGGATGTCTGTTGCAATGTTGGAAAGCTCTTCTGTCACTTTGCGTGACCTCAGTCTATATCCATCTTCTGTTTTTCGGGGGCCGAGAATTTTCCTCAGATTATTATTATTATTATTATTATTATTATTATTATTATTATTATTATTATTATTATTATTATTGCCCATGATTTGAGATTGGATTTCTTGGCGGAATTTTAGCGGATTTTTAGTAGTATTTAGCGGATCTTGAAAAGATAAGTTGGCAACACTGCTTGGTTCTTTCTCTTTACAAAGGAAAAAATTAAATATATCCTCCTAATTCAATACAAAACATAATTCCATCATTAGATGGAGCAATAACATTTAAACATGTTTCAACTTGTTTGAGCCATCTTCAGTGAAATAAGGGCGGGTTAAAGTAATCTACAAAATACAAGCTAAAAATGTGCTAAAAACATATTGAAGGAATAAATGAAAAACAAAAGAGACAGACGGAAATAAGAACAATAACAATATACAATATTTACATCACTAGATGGAGCAATAAATAACTCGCTGAGACAAATTCAGTGAAGAAAGATTAATATAAAACATAATTGAATATCTTGTAATGGTTCTTTCTTGAAAAGTGCCTCTCATTCAACAATGTGAGATTGTCATTTTGTTGCAAATAACAACATTAATGTCATCTAATAACATAAGAGTGTACCAAGTTCTACTCTCTGGTTTGAAGTTTTTATGTATTGAATGCAATAACAGACAGAAGTCAATCGTTAATTCTTCACATTGAGGTTGTCATTTTGGAGTAAGTAGCAACATCAACATCATCTAACGGCATTAGACTGCTGCCTACTTTGATTTGTTCGCATTACAGGGAGCAATATTTGCAAATGGCAATGATTCAATATATTTGGGTTCTGAGCATTTAAGTGTCTGGGTAGTACACACTGTCTCCATTTGTTCACACCATAATGGCAGATTTAACCTTCCTTTAGTCGCTCACGGAGATTTCCTCCGGGCCGATTACATTTTGCACGGTACTGACCTTCTCAGTTGAACTGTTGGTCTCCCCACCCCTATACCTTTCTCCTTGTTCATTTGGACTCGTCCTGTCAGCATTTCGGCGCGATCGTGCATCCTGTGAGCGAGTGTGGGATCATTGTTGTGACATGTGACATCACCTGGATGTTTCCTCCGTGTGCAAATAAGCAATAAACCTTATATTTTAGTGCATATTATTTATTTTCTAGGTCGATGACTTTGTTGTTCTGTTCTTCTAAACATATTTTAGAAAAATATTATTTCATATTTCATATGATGTGATCGTCGTAGGTAATATCATAAGACCATTCGTCACAGTTGAGGTTTACAGTATTCTGATTTTAGATCAAACAAACTGTGTAAGAAAAACCTACTAATACTTAAAAGGGTTTCTTTTAATTATACCGAAGAATACTGCAAACGAACGTGCCAAAACAACATCTCAAAGGACGAAAATTACGCGCATTTTTAGCCCCGGAGGTTACCTCCGTGCGCGATTAGTAACGTAATAATTTTCGCGCGACTAAAGAAGGGTTAATGAGTGAATTAGAATCTGGTGATTATTTATCAGAAGATTATATTATTTGTTTCATGACATTGTCTCAAGAGAAACATACTTTAGGCCACAAAATGCTTTTTCTTTTCATTGGAGCTTGGAGCTTTGGACTTAATTCAACCAGCTGTACGTCCACACATACAGATAATAATTGGAGGAAATGTCAAAACATGCATTATGGTACGTACTGTACATGTGTTTGTCATGATGACTTCAACATTAATATTTATAAACATTAATACTTTGTTGACATGACAGAAGGATTTTATATTTAGACTGTTCCTGACTCCTGTTTATTACCGTGAAGTTCATTTGCCTAACATGATTGATTGTGGAGTTTACACCATTGTTTTTGTTACATCTGCCATCTTCAGCAGAAATCTGTTGGGAGAACATGACATCCATGAAGGCATGAGGTCTCACCTGAAAATAATTTTTGATTGTCAAAAGTTGTATGAATTTTGTGTGTTAAACCAAGAAATTGCAAATCAGCTGACCATCCAATGTAATAAAACTCCATGAGAAAGCCAAAAAGAGTAAACAAAGGCAAAAGCGGCAAAGATAATATATGCAGTTACAAAGACAGACAACCGAACCTGAAACGATACATTTGGAGAAAGATTAATTAAGTAAAGTTAGGTCACATGATAGAGAGAGTAATGACTCTAAATTTGTAGACCTCTACGTCTGACATAAGAATGTCAGGAGATGCAGAGTAAATAAGTCAGACTCAGTACATCATGTGGGACCAGGCAACTATGGCTCCCCATCATGCTCTATGAGCAGTAGATCAGCCACTTATAATGAACAACAAATCACCTTTTGTTAGGAAAGTGATCTTGTTTGGTGCAGACTTCCGACAATGCCTGGCAGTATTTCCTTACTGTTAAAGAACAGGTGTATTCCAGTCAAGTTTTAATATTCTAGCTTATGCCTCAAAATTAAGATTTAACTTCTCTGAAGGGCTTCTAAAACTCGGAAGTGGAGAACAAGGCCAAATCGCACTATTGAAATTCAATAATACCGGATAAAAATTTCTACGAGATTCACTTGGTTCTTCTTTTTATCCCAGTGAAAGTACAGTGTTTTCCCAAGTAGCAAAATTTTTCCTTGCCCAAGAAACAAACAAGTTAACATCATCAATAGGTTCTGAGTAGTTTGATGGGTGACCAAATTATGTACATTAGCATTGACTCCATAATGTGTGATGATGTCATTGAAGTTTATAAAGTTGGTTTGTGCAATAGAATGAGATTGAATCTATGGAAGTTAGCCAAAAATATCGTTCATGCAGAAATTCAAATTGGACTGTTGTAAGTAAGACTTCTCAAGACTACACAGATTTATAGACGTCAAAGTACAACTCCAAGCTATAACTGCATTCAATGTGGTTTGTAAAGAAATACCTATAATACCTGTGTTAATCCCATACAAATGCCATATAAAAGCTGGAAAGTGTAACTTTTATTCATAAGATTCATTCAAGTCAAGTCACGTCTTTTCAGAATTTCCAATTACTTTTCAGATAGTAATTTCAACTGTCAAAAACAGGCTTACATACTAGTCATTAATAATTTTACTTAAGGAGTATCATCATTCATGTTGTATATGATCCCTCCTAAGACTTGATAGATAAGAGCATTTTAATCCTGAAATGCATTGTTGATAAGTATGTGAATATATTTGCTGATAAATACATGAGGATATGCCATTGACTTTCTCTCTAATCATTTAATTCTTTCATTTAACCCAGCAGTATAATTTCACTTATAAGCCTCTCAACGGAGCAGTTTTAAAACATTATCTTTCTCTTGAAAGTAAATACTGTATTATGTAGTCTGTATGTCATTGAAAAGGTTATCCTAGCATGTGCCTCATTTTAAAATGAAATTGATTTCAATTTCTGTCTCATGATCCCTAAATGGTGGCTTCCAACAGAATAATTTCTTCAGGAAACATTCTAACTTGAAAACTTAAAAATAATGCAAAGATAGGTTTGACCTGCATCATTGACAAATAAGCTGATTCTATAAACTGTTTCATCAAACACTACAAAAGCTATTTCAAGTTACCCTGGTTGATAGTATGTTAAATTTCTTATTGGAGATAATGGTTAGATAGAATCTTCCATCAACATGCATGTTTCTCTGACAACGTAGCTAAGATATCATTAAAATATCTAGGGACTGACCTTGTCTCAGTAGGGTTGCTGACATTCCTTTGAATTGCTGACAATGAAATATGAGGACTCATCCGTCTGACTCATTGGCTGAATGGTCAGCGTTGAGACCTTCGGTTCAGAGGGTCCCGGATTTGATTCCCGGCCAGGTCGGGGATTTTAATCGCCTCTGATTAATTCTTCTGGCCCGGGGACTAGGTGTTTGTGTTTGTCCCAACACTTTCCTCTTCATATTCAGACAACACACTACACTACCAACCATCACAGAAACACGCAATAGTGATTACATCCTTCCATATAGGGTAGGCATCAGGAAGGGCATCCCGCCATAAAAGAGGGCCAACTCCACGTGTGCAACACAGTTCGCACCTGCGACCCCACAGGTGTGGGAAAAGTGGTAGAAAAAGGAGTAGAAGAAGAAGATGATGATTTGAGGACCCATCCCTTATCATTTCCATATTGTGTTCACTACAGAAAACCCCAAATTTATGCAATTGTACTAGCCAGTTTGAACAGCAAGGAATTTATAAAATGGACTGGAACAACCTCTAGATCTACAGATCCATGAATCAGGTGTTATTTACCATAATTTAAATTGAACAAATCTCTTCAAATAATTTTACTGAAATATATACTAAGTCATTTTAAGTATTTCTTCTTTCAAAATAACAGGACAGAAAGTAGAATTTGGAGATTTGTATAGGGGATATACAACCTAGGATATCCCCTTGCTATGAATAGATTTTTACAAATTTTACTCTCTGCATCATCTGGAATAGTTTAACCACACTACACTAAAATATTATATTCTAATTATTTCATTCTCTGCTTCATCTGGAATAGTTTAACCACACTACACTAAAATATTATATTCTAATTATTTTAAGAAAATATTCTACAGATTGGAGGAAACAAGTGAAATAAGATGGAACATGCTCGCTTGCATGCTATGTTAATACACAGTGAAACAGCATTGCTAATTTTCCTTGATATATTTTTTTATGATGCTGGGTATATTTGAGGAGAACACACATTGTGCAACATGGGGACACGTATGTACCAAGAGCTCTGCTGAAGTCTGCTAACATGCCACTGATGGTTCCTGAAGAAGGCTTGCTTGCAGCAGTCCCAGCCACTTGTCCAGCGTCATGTTCTCCCATGTGATGTTGCGGCTGCAGTTGTTGCTGCTGTTGTTGTGGTTGTTGTTGGAGATGAGAAAGCATGGCATGTGCTGGATCCAAAGTTCCACCTTCCTGCAACAGGAAGTACGTCTGCCAAGATGTAGCCCTGGCGCGCACTTGCGTCACCCGCTTTCAGCGCCATGCAGCCCAGCTCAGCCTAGTATTAACAAATACCAAGTAGCGTTACGGAGCTTGCTGCAATCCTGCAGTTGGCCCGCCGCTAATTTACATAATAAAGAATAGAAAGATGTTAATACAGGCAGGAAAAGATGGGTAGATAGTGATAGAAAAAGTTAATATGAAATAATTAGAGAGAGAAAATGTGAACATTATCTGATACACACCACAAAAGGTATGTGAATGACTATCTCGTTGAATATAACTGCATTAGGGACAGGGTAATATGACTACGATGCTGAACTGTAAGTAAATCTATGTGATAAGAATACTCATTAATGTGAGTAAAAATGACATGACAAAGAAAACAGCAACTGAATACATTAAAACACTTTCTTCTCTACTTTAAAATTGTGGTTACCATTATATAGGCCTTTTGGTCATTTTATGATGGACCAGTGCATAACCTTCTCATGACTTCATTACCATTCTGATGAGAATTCACTATCACATTATCTATGAATAATTCAGAGCAGGCTACAAATGATTTGAAAAATAGGGATAAGTAAAATTAAAGTAACGCAATATAGCGGTATGGTATCTAATAAATGAGCATATGGCATTAACTAGTAACAGAAAAAAACTGTGTTAAAATTATGTCCCCACATATGACAATGCCTATTTCTGTACATCTATCTATAAAAATACAAGGGTCTATAGTTGCATGAATTTATCACTGAACCTTAACCTTTAATTCCATGACCAATAAGACTAAATCTCTGGCTCAATTATTTACATGTTCAAAATTTCTGCTCAGCAGATTTCTATGAATATTTATTGTTACACACTAGTATCCAAAACAGTGGCGTATGCTTCGATCAGGAAGTGGGCTACCACTAGACTTAGGTTACTCCTTTTCGAGAGTAGGATTAGTGAACGTCAAGCCTCAAGTGTTTTGAGCCACCGGAGTAGCCTGCTGTGTTGTTACTGCCCTGGCCTCTGTCACTGCCAATACTCAACATCTGATCACTGGAAATGGTAGCTTTGGGTTTAACAAATTAAAGTCCGGCTTTATGGCTAAATGGATAGAATGTTTGCCATTGGTCTGATGGCCCCGGTTCAATTCTCGGAATCAACCTCCTCATACTCTTAATTCTCCTGGCTTCGTAACTGGGTGTTTATGATGTCTTTGCCATTCATTTAATCTTCAATGGGTCACCACGAAGCCTCTCTGGATGCTATGCACCACATTATTATTATTATTATTATTATTATTATTATTATTATTTTCAAATGAACATGCGGAATTTTACAGCGTTACAAGTGGTCGTACATGTCGTTCACTGGTTTATTAGCTTTCTCAGTAGATCAGTGGCGGTGTCCAACCCATGATCACGGGTTCGATTCCATACAACAATAGAGAATACTAAACCTGAAAGATTACATTTCATTTTTGCAGCTCTACGTATAAAAAGAAAATTATATTACTCCTACAACAGCTGACATAGCAGTGTCTTCCTACAAGGATGCAGAAGCAGACGGGAGTGAAATACTAGCACTCTGTTATCTATATAATTGAGGCAGAAATATAAGGTGTGGAAGTGTATGTGATAACTGATAAGGAACGCATGGTTGCTCTCTTTCCCTGGTTAGCAGTGGCGATGTGACGGACCGAAGCTTTGCACACCTATCCCCTCGGTCTCCTCACCTATCTGATATATAGCAGCAAGCCGCTCGAGGTGCGTCAAGGGGAGAGGAACGTACCGCCAGGGCTGCAAAGTCGGTCTCCGATGCCTTGCACTCACAAATATGAGCGACGTTTTTTCTCACTGTATTCAAGTTTTGTAAATGGAACAATGCCTCAGATGATTACATTATAATGTGCTTTAAGATTTCCATTGTCTCGTTTGATGTTTGGGCTTTACTGATAGCCTTGGTAGCACTCAGTATACGCCACTGATCCAAAAGTTAAGTAAGATGACTATTAAAAAATGGATGGGGAGCGTCCTTCGATCAACGTAAACATTTATCAAGGAGTGTAAGTCATCTTATGTCAATAGGCACGACCACTGCCAACATCAAATGAGCTCCAGATTGGAAGTGTATCAGATCAAGAGTGTCTCATTTTGCCTTGTCTTCACATTGTGCCCTAAGGGCAATCTCTACAGTACGAACAAGGAGCGAATACATCAATAGGACTCATTTTAAAAGGGAAGAATCACTGGAAACCTGGAAGTAAGTCAGACACAGATAACTCTGAAAAGCAGTGACAAAGGGGGCTCTGGTTAAGACGCAGCAGGTTGTTAAGAATGCTAGGTACCAAAATGGGTTAAAAAAAAGAAAGTAATGTAAATTTAAATCTTATAGAAGTTGTATCGTATTATTTGAAGTGATTCTACAGACTTTATATGAGATGAATATGTAAGTATAAAAGATACTATGAGTAGAGTTTTGTAAATAATATAAATTTATTAAGGATGAGCTTTGTGTTGAGCTGTGTATTTAACAGAAAAATTATTAGTGCAAATTGTATTGTACTCTATTTTAGGTATATATATTTTTTAAGTTTAAAATTTAGAATAATGTATTTTTGAGATTCATTTGCCACCGATGTAGACACCTCATTTGCAAATAAAGTGATTTTGATTCATTTTTATTTGATTTAGAAGTCTCAGCAGGCCTAAATGTGTCACAAAGTGTCATTTCCAGGCTTTGGCGACAGTTCTGAGATACGGAAATGTTCTTCATAGCCTAGTACAAGGTCATCCAAGTGTAACAAATCCACAAAAAGACCATTATCGGTCAGTTGAGTTAGGACCTTTGAAATTGGACCCTGAATGAATGGAAGAGCATGCTCTTCACAAATTAGTCCAGATTCAGTTTGGAAAATGAATCCCAATGTGCATTCGTCTGGAGAAAACATGGAACATGATTTAATCCCAGTGTAGAAAGAAAAAAGTCTGGTAATACCATGTAGTTGGTCCATTATTGGACATTCTAAATTTTCCAGCTAACTCATTCCTGGTTGCTAGCATTTCGCCCCAGTGTGCTAAGTTGGGCTCATCAGTTGGTAAATAGCACACTCACCAAGACGCATGGCTAGTGCATTCCATGGAGGCCACTGCGTAGGCTACTTGGAGCCACCGGCAGTGCCAATGCACTATGAGAGACTTTGTCTCATTTTCATCATCAACATGACTGACAGATGAAATGAAATGATAGTGGAGAGTGTTGCTGGAATGAAAGATAACAGAGAAAACCGGAGCCTGTCCCGCCTCCGCTTTGTCCAGCACAAATCTCACATGGAGTGACCGGGATTTGAACCACGGCATCCAGTGGTAAGAGGCCGGCGCGCTCTCGCCTGAGCCACGTAGGCTTGAAGATCACTTCCTCAACAGAAAAAAGTGGTTAATGTGTGTTGTGATTACCCCTGATGACCATATACACCTCACAATGATTGCAAGTGGCCACTGAGCCAAGCTGGTGGATGAATTTCATGAAGGTGATGATATTCAATTGCAGGAGTGGTCAACACATTTTCCATACATGAACCCCAAAGGGCAAGCCTGGGATTAATTAGAAATATGAGTTATTGCCTGCTAGCCTCCACCAAAGACATTCCAGTTGCTCATGGAGCTTTTTTACTACCTCATGGACAACAGGTCATATCATTGTGAGGTGTATATGGTCAACAGGGGTAAACACACCACATAATAACCACTTTTTTCTGTTTAGGAAGTGATCTTCAAATTTTTTAATGCATGTGTTGTCTTTACAATAAAAGAATAGTTAATTTAATGTATTCTACTGTATTGTATACCAGGAAACCTTTTGGTTAATTTTTAATATGTTTTGTGCAACTGTGGTACTTAATTAATAAAACAGTTTTTCATATTTTGATTATGCTATAGTAAGGATATTGAAGCAGATAACAGAGGCTAACTAGGTGAATCCACCAAGTGTAACAACCTGGTTTTCCAGAAACTTCGCTCAGCGACAGAAGGGCCAAAATAAACGATCACACATTTCGGCTTATCCCTAGACACTCAACCATTTCCGAGAAAATGAGGGTCGAAGTTTACGATGTGCTTTACCTGTCTTTTAGGTCCGCCTCCGTAGCGTAACGGTTAGTGTTATTAGCTGCCGTCCTCGGTGGCCCGGGTTCGATTCCCGGTACTGCCAGAAATTTAAGAATGGCAGGAGGGCTGGTATGTGGTTCAAATGGTACATGCAGCTCACCTCCAATGGGGGTGTGCCTGAAAAGAGCTGCACCACCTCGGGATGAGGATACGAGTTTACTTTACCTGTCTTTTAGAGCGTAAGAAGTTTGTGGTGGCATAGTGGCTATTGCAGCGCCTTCAGGCTCTTATGCTCCGTGTTAAAATCCTGATGATTTTTCATTTTTGTTTGTTTCATTTATCCACTTGTCCATTGACGAATACTACACAAATGTTTCTTATCAAGTTAGTGGATAAAAGGGCGTTATGTTGATTGTAAAATTACAACTGGGTTTCACATTAAGTGTTATGTATTTATTATATATATGGTATTTTTCAGGGATTACAAAGTTTTGCAAGTTCATTCTTACATTAATGCTTCAGGGAGATACGATGCATTCTCTTGGATGATACTAATCATAGAAATATTCAAAACATAAAAATTTAGCACACTACAAGCATTGCACAAAGTCAGGTTTGCCACAGTTACATTTCAAGGTGGAAATGTCACTCGGGAAAGAAACATTGTTAACATTACTGAAGATTTCATGTTTTGGCAATAAGTTTGCGACAAACCACGCATAACGAATCATTTTTCCAAACACTGGTGATTGCAATTGATTATGAATGAATGATTATCTGCCTGCTGTCATTTCTTGATGGATACAGCACTTTTGCATCCATCTCTTGGCACAGGCCAGAGTAAAGTGTAGCTTCCACCCAAGTCCCAGTCAACATCCATGGCTGTGACAATATGGAAGCTGCAGGGTTATGGGTAGTGCTGAGTAATGACATTCGGAGCATGACTAGTGCATCTGGGTGTTATGAAAGGTGCTGCTCAAAGGGTCAGTCGTGCTGCAATAGTACTTTCTGACCCAGTGAGGAAAGGAATGGCAAACTACCTCACTCCTCATCTTGCTTAGTACGCCTCATTTTGGTGCTGCCATTGGTTTTTGGGGTTTCCTTATAACCGCATAACCTTTGGTGGTGTTATTTGAGGATCCAACCAGCCTCTGGGCTGATGACCTAACAGACAGACATGAATAAATGCATGGATTTTTATTGCATCGCGTCTAGGCATGATATCCCTTTGCTGTGCAATGAGTGCACAACAATCGAGTCGCCCATTTGCAAAGCGGGCCAAGTCTATTTGAACAGCATGGCTCCGTATAAATCTGTACAGTTTGATGTGTAACAGCTTTGTAGCTCTATGTGCAGAAGAAACCAAAACCCCCTACATGTTGTGCTAATTTTGCGAGTGATTTATTCAGTGACCATTCAAGATTCGCACCAATGTCATCTAGCTTTTCCTCTGTTAAAGCTGTTCCTGTGCATGCATGTTTTTTATTGAGCACTGAGTCAGTAGTTTCAAATTTATTTACAATTACATGAATCTGTGCTCATGAAGGTGGCACTTCACCAGGAAATTGCTGAACATATGCAGCATATCCCCGTCCTGCCGACTCGTACTTAAAGTAACTTTTACGTACAAAAATACGGTGTTGCAATGATAATTGTCTCACCATGTTAACAGCTGAGATTCAGACTGGCTATTAATGCTCGGTCGAACACGTGCACGCTCCTTGCAAGGTCAAGAACTATGTGTGTTCCTCCTGTACAGCTGCTAGGTCTCTGAACGGTTTGGGTTTATAAGAGAGACCCTGTACATACATATTCATTACAGACTGTTATTCTTTTCAGCATTCAGTCTGCAAGCCTATGTGAAATAACTATGTTCGTCCATAATCCTCTATTTGCATCTGTGGCCTCGTTTAATTCCACAACACTTATCATAAAATCATTAAAAAGTGGGTCTAATTATCATCACCTAGGTCACCCTCTACTTCTCTAACCCTCCATGGTGGAGTCAATTATTTTCCCAAGTAACCTACCCTCCTCCATTTGCCTCACAAGACCCCACCACTGAAACTGGTTTATACATTAGCTGCAAGGGTGGAAACGTCTGTTATTGACTATTCAGATTTATATTTGAATGGTTCTCAGTTTATTTAGTGGCCAGAGATGTGTGAGAGGGTGTGATTTTCACTAGCACTAAAATAACCTAATGCATAATGTCTACCTATTTCCTTTTCAATGTGTGGTTTCTTTGTTAAAAGATGCAGTGCATATTCTCTAAATGGATGTGCAGTAAGTTTTGTAAAAAATATTATGAAGCTACATTCCATGTAGAATACTATTTTTGTATATTAAATCTTTGTGTCTCAGAATGAATTATGGCTTAAACTTCCTTGCTTGCTAATGTAGTTTACCCCAAATATATGACCAGAAGGTAAATAATTCAAGTTTTTAATGTTATTCTAGCATGGAATTCAAGATTAATGATGTTATATTTCTTATTGTTTTTCCTCTTCTTCGAACATTTTTACTCATTACTTCATGTATACTGAGTTCAAGTTCAAGTGTTTGTAAGCATTACCTTTGAAAAGTATTGTAAATTCATAAACTTAGATCACTTTTCAAATCATTTGTTGTCATTAAAGCTCAGAATGTTGTGATGACTCTCACTATCTCTTTCAAAATAAGTTTTATTATTTACTCTTCAGTCTGTCATAATGTGGACAATTAGTTAAGCAAAGAACCAGTAATCTGACTTCTGAATTTTATTGCTATGTTTCTTCAAAGAAGAGTTTGGTAAGCTATAGATCTTGGACTTAAATGGTTCCAAAATGTTCTTGGAAAATAGTGAATACATATACAAACATAATGGCAGAAGGAGCTAATATTCCTTTCATGTAAACAGACTTTTCAGAATCTAAATCTAAATTTGGCATATTTTCATAGACTTTAGATGGTAGAAAATATAAAAACTCTTCAATATCCCATTCCTTTAAGGAAGAATAAACAAAATGATTAAATGTCATTTTGGTCCCGCTGACTCAGTTTTGGTGCAAGTGCCATATTTTTTCCTTGTCAGTGACATCAAAATTCCCTGCATCTACATTTTTTGGTGTTCTTTTAGGTATTTTATGCAACTTTAAAAAATCAGAGTTGCTGTTACAAGTGTTACAAGCTTAGAGTTATTAGAAAAACTTATAAATACATGAGTTTGTAACCTTAGTTAATATGAAGTTGTGAATGCTTTACCTCAATATCTGCAGAAGGTATAAGTTTGACTTAATGTTGTGTAAATGTAGTATCACATTTCCAGTATTTCAGAGTCATTTTACCTGTATTTGTTATCAACATTGAAGTCTACTTAGAAGAAGAATTTGGTAAGTTACAGATCTCCAAAGTTCTGATCAAGGATTTAGACAGTATCATTAACTACATAATCAAATTCAATATGGAATTATAATTATTCTGCACATGGAGATTTAAAGTACAATGGCAGAAATAGAAAATGTTATACCCAGGTGAAGTGGCCAAACATGAATTAAACTTCAACCAAAATATTGCTCTATGAAGGGTATGAAATGATAAAAATTTTGATGAGAAATATATACTGTAGAAGTATGAAAAATATGAGAGTTGGTGGTTTAGTTACAACACTTTTGTATTTAAGTCAGGAAACTTGACGGTTTTTTTTCCTATTTGCTTTACGTCGCACCGACACAGATAGGTCTTATGGTGACAATGTGACAGGAAAGGGCTAGGGCTGGAAAGGAAGTGGCTGTGGCCTTAATTAAGGTACAGCCCCAGCATTTGCCTTGTGTGAAAATGGAAAACCACGGAAAACCATCTTCAGGGCTGCCGACAGTGGGGTTCAAACCCACTATCTCCGGATGCAAGCTCACAGCTGCGCGCCCCTAACCGCACGGCCAACTCGCCCGGTAAGTCTGGAAACGAACCCTGTGTCCCTTGTCCATAGCTCACACGTTTGTTACCTAACCTACCTCATGTCCGTAGACTCTCCCATTCAGCGCTCCACATTCGTCTCGTGTTGCAAAGAAGAGTGTTGCCTGTGACCTGGCAGTCTAAAGGTGAGTAGCCATGCCATGAATTTCTTCGAAGTGGAAAAGTGCAGTTTTATGAACCATGAATGTCTTTTCTTTGTTACAAAGGAAGCCATACTTTCCAGCGTCAATTCAGTTAAATGTAACTTAAAAGCTTTTCAGTCTGTCAAACTTACAAGCTCTGTATAAACATTACACTATAACATACTTGAAATAAACCACATTATTAAATAAGTATGTATTTTTGTTCCTTGTTTAATAATGTATTTTTTTGCAGGTATGATATAGTGATATGTTTATATTGAATTTATGTGTTCGACAGAATGAAAAGCTTTCAAGTTACAAAACTGAATGTTTTTGTGGCTATACAGCAGAGTAGTGTTATAAATATGTTTGTGAGGCATCGGTACTGCCTTACAGAAGAGTTGCATGGAGGGCAAGAGCCTTTAATGATTGATGATAACATGACAAGGCTGACATGCCTTGTTTGGGCTGTCCTGGTGTCAGTGAAGAGGATGAGCAGGTTGTTGGTGTGTTGCTGGTGATGATGCCAACCACACAACTTGTGAGGTAGCCTGGTAGACACCAAGAATACCTCAGACTGTGCTTCATATCCTGGAGGACCACCTGGGTATGAGAAAAATTGTATCTTGATGAGGTTTGCACCATTTGATGGAATTGACAGAATGGCAATGATATGATGCCCCTGTGATTTTGATTTGATCCCAATGATGGAGAAATCATTGCATTGCATCCACTTTCAAACTGTTTCAACTTTGCTGGCAGTGGGCTCTACACACTGCTGTTGACTACATTGAGGGACTGTAGAAATTTCACAGAGGCATGTTTTTTGTATTGGTCGGAATGAAATAGTTGTCACTCTTAAAATACAGAACTTCATATGTTGCCATCTGTCATGGAAATCTTAGAGGAGAGATGAGATGCTCAGTGAACCCAGGAAAGCTTCAGTGTTCGGCAGTCTTCACACAGACCAACACAGAAGGACAATGTCACTTGAAGAATACCAAATTATGCACAAGGGCCGATATGTAGGTGACTAAAACAGGGATCCAAATGGTGGTTCCAGTCAACATATGCCTCACAATCAATTGCAAACCAACTGCTTGAAGGTGGTTTGAACTCTTAGGCACCCATGCAGTGTGCTCTGTAAATTCAAGTTCACCAATGACAATGGTTTAAATAAAATGTGTCTACATGCAAGTAAAGATATGAAGAGGCAACAATGGATTGACTCACATGGTCCTTGATAGAGCACAAGGAGATGCATCATACCTAATGCCTACCCACCCCAAACAATATTCGGATTGGTTGCCAATGTGTGAAAGCATGAAGAGACAGCCCCAACAAGACATCCGAATACTTATTGATTCAAAGGCTGCTGGATCCAATAGCCCGTGGCTGTTCATAATTATCACACTATGCACTGAAGCAAGTAAAAAATGGCAACAAATGTTATGTGACTCGTTTAATTTTTTATTACAGTATTTTTACAATTTTTTATGTCACACCGACACAGATAGATCTTATGGCGATGATGGGATAGGAAAGGAGGAAATGGGGAGGAAGTGACCGTGGCCTTAATTAAGGTACAGCGCAAAATTTTCCTGGTGTGAAAATGGGAAGCCACGGAAAACCATCTTCAGGGCTGCCAACAGTGGGGTTCGAACCCACTATATCCTGGATGCAAGCTCATAGCTGCATGCCCCTAACCACAAAGCCAACTTACCCAGTGTTATTACAGTTAAAACTGGTTCATATGTAGTTCAAGCGGAAGAGATTTAACAATGTTCAACTCAGGGTTATGTACAAATGGAAGTAAATTTTGAGGGGATATGTTAATTGAAAGTTAACTGCAGTAACAACTAGCAAAATTAATACTGTACTGTATTTGTTTTGCTGTATGTATTTTCAACTTTTGTTGTGTTAAATTACCTGTACAACAATTTCAGAATACAGTATATTATTTACATTTTATGAACACTATTACCGTTATCACGGCGACTTATTGTATTTATTAAAATATCTTGTACTAGGCAAGAATATAGCACATGGGGCTCGCAGGATTTCTCCATTGCATTATACCTCATATCTCTACCAGTTATAAACAATGATCATGTGCAAAAGAAAAATTTACTTTGTGATGACAGAGTGGGCTGATGTCACTTTTGATGACGTGTATATCCTGGATGCAAGCTGTTCAGCATAGTCATCATTAAGGAGATCACTGATCCATTGCTAATTCTTGATGCATACATACAACTTCATTATAGACTAAAGTTACAAGGTATCCCCATTTTCAGGGAAAAATCCTTGAATTTTGCTCATTGTCATTGGAGGAAATTTGTCCCTATAATTCTCTGGATTTTCAGTATGGTTTTACATGAACAATAACATTCTATAAATTCCTAAATGGTCTTTTGCATAAAAAATACACGAATGGTATTTACACCGTGCTTTCTGCATACAAGTGAATGCCAGTTCCACAGTGTGTAACTTCCACTTACTTTGCGGCAGTTTGCAGTAACATGTCTACATGGCGATGAATGTTATTAGAATAGTTTATAGAAAGTGAAGCAAAGCAAAGCAAAGCCATCTCCATGCAAGTCATGAAGGCCTTTGGAGGAGTGGAAGGTAAAGACTTCCACTATCCATAACCTCGACACTAAGTGGGATAGAGTGATTAGCTCTATGCCCAGTCACCTTTGACTCCAGGAATTGGTCTGGTTCTCATGTTTGGTGTAGGCTAAGTGAACCTTTAGAAATGGAAATCTTGTTTCTTAAATTCTTCGACTTCCCAATTGGGAATTGAACCCACATCCTTCTGAGTGAACCAAGAATATCTTTACTGCCTTGGCTAGGCAGCCCCTTAATGTAGGTTATATAGTATGATAATATCTAAACAACAAAAGTGTTCAGTGAATGATTCGATGTTGAAGGAGTCTTTGTTTCTCCCTCATGGCATAAATTAGTCTCCTGCCATTTGTTTTTTTATATACCATAAAACCTTTAACATCAGGAATGGTGGGGAAGAAGTCTGTTGTAGAACACGCAGGAACAGAAGAGCATGAAAGTGCTTTGAGTCATCGAAGTGTTTACATGAAGCAAGTAAATAAGTAGGACCCTATATAAGTACCAGGAATTCAAAAATGTTCGTGCTGTATATTTCAGTGAGAAATAATGACTTGGCAATTTCTTGCAAATGCAGTTTATTCAGCAAAATAATCTCCTTCAGCTTAAACTACATGTTCCCAATGAGGTATCTATATATATAAAATAACATATCCTGATTGACTGACTGACTGACTGACTGACTGACTGACTGACTGACTGACTGACTGACTGACTGACTGACTGACTGACTGACTGACTGACTGACTGACTGACTGACTGATTCATCATCGCCAAGCCAAAACTACTGGACATAGAGAAATGACATTTTGGGGATACATTTATATTAGAGTGTAGGTGTTCACTAAGGGAGGATTTTTGGTAATTCCATTGATAAGGGGGTTAAAAGGGGGGTGAATTGTTTAAATGAGTATATCTCAAAAACTTAAAGGTTTACAGATGTAAAAATTGGTATTTGGAATCTCCTTTAAACATAAAGAAACACATATTTTTTGGTTTTTGGAAAATTCCATTAAGCAGGGTGAAAAAAAATTTAAAATGGGTTGAATACCTTTTATGAGGATACTTACATCTCAAAAACTGAAGATGGTACAGAAATGAAAATTGGTATTTGGAATCAATCTCCTTTAAAAATTAAGGAACATATGTTTTTTGGTTTTTGAAAATCCAATTAATTATGAATTACGAAATTTTGGGATACATTTATATTAGAGTGTAGGTGCTCACTAAGGGAGGATTTTTGGTAATTCCATCGATAAGGGGAGTGACAAAGGGGGTGAATTTTTCAAGTGACTATATCTAGAGTATATCTCAGAAATGTAGCATGTTACAGATGTGAAAACTGGTATTTGGAATCTCCTGTAAAAGTAAAGAAACATAGATAATTTGTTTTCAGAAAATCCACGTAATGGAACTGAAAAAGGGGATGAATTTTTAAAATGAGCATATGTAAAATATATCTAAAAAACTTAACATGTTACAGACATTAACATTGGCATTTTTGATCTCTTTTAATAATAAAGAAACATGCATCTTTTGTTTTCTGAGAAAATACTTAAGGGGGTTAGAAAGGACTAAAAAGCGGGTTGAATTATTGTTATTAGCATACTGATATTTAAAAAACTGAAGATGTTACAAACATGAAAATTGGTATTTGGAGTCTCCTTTGAAAATAAAGAAATAGATATTTTTTTGCTTTCAGAAAATCCACTTAAAGGGGGTGAAATAGCTGAATAATTATTTGACTTCTTTGTATGAGGATACTTATATCTCAAAATCTAAGATGTTCCATACATGAAAATTGGCATCTGGAATCTCCTTTAAAAATAAAGAAGCATGTATTCTTTTTTATTCCGGAAAATCCACTTAAGGGGGGGGGGGGGTGAAAGAATTCACAAAGTAGTTGAATTATTTGTATGAGGATACATATATCTAAAAATAATAATAATGTTCAGACATGAAAATTGGTATTTGGAATCTCCTTTAAACATAAAGAAACACTTTATTTCCAGAAATTTCACTTAAGGGAAAGGGTGAAGGAAGTGAATTCTGTTTATGAGCATAATTATATCTCGAAAACTGAAGATGTTACAGACATGAAAGTTGGTATATTGAATCTCTTTTAAAAATAAACACTATTTCTTTGTTTTTGGAAAGTCCATTTAAGGGAGAGCGGGGTGGAAAGAAGTGAAGAAGTTGAATTCTTTTCATGAGGAAACTTATATCTCAAAAAGTGAAGATGTTACAGACGTGAAAACTGGTATTTGGAATCTCCTTTAAAAACAAAGAAATGCATATATATATATTTTTTTTTTTCATAAAATCCATTTAAGATTCTGAAAAGAATTGAAAAAGCGGGTGAACTTTTAAAATGAGTACCACTATATCTGCAGTATATATAAATCTTAACATGTTACAGACATGAATCTTGGCATTTGAAAAGTCCTTTAAACGTACAGGATCATGTATTCTTTTGTTTTCAGAAAAGGCACTTCATGGGGGTGAAAAGAAGTGAAATAAGAGTTTGCTCGATTTGTTCTGGGTGATTTCCGACAAAAGAGTAGCGTTACAAAAATGTTGCAAAGTTTGGGCTGGGAAGAAATGGGAGAAAGAAGAAGAGCTGCTCGACTAAGAGGTATGTTCCGAGCTGTCAGCGGAGAGATGGCGTGGAATGACATTAGTAGACGAATAAGTATGAGTGGCGTTTATAAAAGTAGGAAAGATCACAATATGAAGATAAAGTTGGAATTCAGGAGGACAAACTGGGGCAAATATTCATGTATAGGAAGTTGAGTTAGGGATTGGAATAACTTACCAAGGAAGATGTTAAATAAATTTCCAATTTCTTTGAAATCATTTAGGAAAAGGCTAGGAAAACAACAGATAGGGAATCTGCCACCTGGACAACTGCCCTAAATGCAGATCAGTATTGATTGATTGAACTATATTTTATGAGGATACTTATATTGCAAAAACTGAAGATGTTACAGATGTGGAAATAGGTATTTGGAATCTTCTTTGAAAAAAAGAAACATTTTTTCCAACTTGAGAGAAGACTGTTTCTCACACGTACAGTTCTATGTCGCATGGTAATCTTAGCCCCAAAAGGCAATACCGCAAATGTGGTTTATGAAGAGGTTCTGGTGTAAATGAAACTCAATTTTTTGGTGAGTTTTAATACTTTAGGGATTTTCAGATAATGTCTTAGTAGAGTACAGAGGAATGATTACTTTTATCAAATTACGAAAGCCACATGAGCAAAGCTGCGGGTAAATGCTAGTCAGCTTATAAATTCCATATTTGTAAAAATTCTTGTCTCTAGAAGCAAATAATTGTCTTATGGCCTGCGTGACATCATCTCGGTTTTGGAACTTTTGCTCACGCAAATGGTTATCTATGGTCAAAACAAGGTAATAGATGGAGCGAAGTCCAGGGATAATACCAGTGCTGGTCCACCAAACACAGAGCAGTACCTACTGTTGATGAAAATTTGACTGGGGCCAAATGTAACAGAACCAGTGGATGGCCAATGATGTTTTCTTTTGCAGTTTTTGTATAACATGCATTTCTTATCACATGTCACTACCTGGTCCAGGAATGGGGCTTTCTTGTGGTGTGACAGCAATGAAGAGCAAATGGTGAGCTGCTGGAAGTTAGTTTCCTTGGTCAAAATGTAAGGAACCAATTTACTGATTTCCAAGTCTTCCCAAGGTGTGCAGATGCAATCGAAAGTTTCCTCCGACAAGCTAAACACTACAAGTAACAACTCTCATTATTGTTCCGTATTGAAGATGACGTTAGGCGTAGATATCAAGGATAATTAAATAAAAAACCACCTATTCAATACTTTCCACGTTTAATGTGGTTATTATCTACATGATTTTATGTAGACTCATTTGGTCAGGTACATGTTTCACCCATTATTTTGGGCATCTTCAGCCTGTAAACAACCTTTAGGTCAAGGTTTGGGACCTTTTTAACTAATATAAACATACTAATATATACACTATATACAACATATACATTATATACAAAATATACAAACATAAGTCAATACAGTAAAGTTTTTTGGTCCTAATCTATTTAATATGGAAAATGTCCAAAACTAAAATGGATCTTCTTTTCGGTGAAGAGGATTGCAACATAAACCCCGATTTGCAATCCTCTTCACCGAAAAGAAGATCCATTTTAGTTTTGGACATTTTCCATATTAAATAGATTAGGACCAAAAAACTTTACTGTATTGACTTATGTTTGTATATTTTGTATATAATGTATATGTTGTATATAGTGTATATATTAGTATGTTTATATTAGTTAAAAAGGTCCCAAACCTTGACCTAAAGGTTGTTTACAGGCTGAAGATGCCCAAAATAATGGGTGAAACATGTACCTGACCAAATGAGTCTACATAAAATCATGTAGATAATAACCACATTAAACGTGGAAAGTATTGAATAGGTGGTTTTTTATTTAATTATCCTTGATATCTACGCCTAAGCTAAACACTTGTGCAAGTTCCTTGCAAGTTTGATGTGGATCATGCTCGATGTTTTCCTTCAGCAGGGCTTCATCAATAGTGGATGGATGTCCAGCTCGAGGCTTGTACAAGGGGCTCTAATACCGATGTAAATCGACTGAACCACTTTCGCACTGTGCCCTCACTCACTGACGCCTCTTCAAACATGGACCACATCTTTCGAGCAGCTTCTTCAGCATTGCTGTCCAATTTCAACTCAAAGTAAACACGGCCATAAAACATCCTTTGACACTGACATATTCACTTCAGGATTATAGTTCCTACAGAACTGTTTTCGATATGACCATCATGCCTCACAACTCTGCACTGACTGACAGTTGACGGCAATGTCAACAACTGACATCATCCACACAGGATTGCCGACACCTGCCATTCAAATTTCACATTTTTTCCCAGCGGCACAAACAATTATGGATACTTGGTAGAATGAATGTTTTTAGTATGTAAGTAGGACAGTATTTTCATCCTTCAAAATGTATGTAAAACTATGTAGCCAAATGGAAAACTAACATACAGCACAAAAATTAGTTTTTGCTTGTGTTTATGTCTGTCCATGGAAACTGAAAAAATTCGGGGTAACTTATTATAGACTTTGTGCCTTTCAGCATTCAGCCTACAAGCCTCTCTGAATTAACTAACCATCTCCACAATACTCCATTTGAAACTAGATCTGTGACCTCATTTAGGTCCACACCTCTTACCTTTAAATCATAATAAACTGAGTCTAAATATCATAGCTTTGGACTTCCTCTATTTTCTTTCACCCTCCAAGGCAAGGTTCTTTTACTTTCCAAAGTAACATATCCTCCTCCATTTGTCTCACATGACGCCATCACTGAACGCTGGTTCATACATACATACATACATACATACATACATACATACATACATACATACATACATACATACATACATACATATCCATCAAGCTCATTCATTGCATGGTCTTTATCTTGGGGACAATGACCTAGCTGTTAGGCCCCTTTAAACATCATCATCATCATCATCATCATCAGTCATTCAGAGTATCTTCCTATCATAGTTCCTAACTGTTTGTTCCAGCAATCATTCTCGCTACTTTCATGTCTGTTACTTCTAACTTATGAATAAGATATCCCGAGTCCACTCAACTTTCACTCCCATACAGCAAATTCGGTCTGCAAACAGACTGGTGTAAAGAGAGTTTCATCCGGTATCTCAGTTCTTTCTTACAGGATAACGTTGATCAAAATTGCAAGATCACTGCTTTAGCTTTGCTGCAGATTGATTCACTGTCGCTTACTATACTGCCTTCTAGGTAGAATACACATCCTAAATACTTGAAATGATCTACTTATTCCAGTTTTGTATTCCTAACCTGACATTCAGTCCTCTTAGGTTTCTCCCCTAATGACATGTACATGTACGTTTTCAGATGCCCAGATATTAGATTGCAGGCTTTCAGCACTGTCCAGAGGCGTCATGTTAGGGTCTTCAGGGCCTGCCATGAAGATGGCCCGGGCCTTCACGGGACCCCACAGACTCCTAGCAAAAAATAAATAAATATATACCTAGCCTAACGTCACCCTGCACAGAAATGGTCAGAAGATCAGACCACGACGAAATAGTTTGTTTTTTCAATTTGTACGTAGAGGAATTGCCATGTGCTTGCATGTAGCCGCTTTTGTTATAATTGTCTTTAGTGTAAGCAATGCTTACCCTTGCCATCTCTAGCAACACAGCGACAAGCTTCTCACAAAAACCTACACTAAATTTTCAAAAATACACTAATGTTCATAAAAACCAGAACACCTTGAAAGACTAGAGATAGGAAGTTCATATTCACAGGACATATGCAATAGTATGTTGTGAAGAAATGATTAGTATTTGAACCATGTCGGCCCTCAGACTCAAGGTCCACATCGATATCTCGGCGCAACACCACCGAATGGTAAAATGTGCCTGCGGCTCTCGTTGTCGCTATAAACCGAAGGTAATGGATCAGTATGACTTGAGCAAACATGCAGGATGCCTCAAAAATGTATGCAAGTGACAACCATACCATCAAATGAGCGAGTTTGAACGAGGGCGCATTATTGGCATGAGAGAACGTGATGCATCCATCTGGGAAATTGCTGCTCGTGTGGGACGAAGTGTGTCGGCAGTGCAATGGGTGTGTACAGAATGATTCACTGAAGGCCGTAGAACACGACGAGATGTGTATGTTTGTACCACCCAAAGCACCCCCCGAGAAGATCGACACCTCATCCGAATGGCATTGCAGGACAGATCTGTGTCCTCCTCGGTTCTGGCACAACAGTAGAACAGTGTAACACATCATACACTATCAGGAGTGACAGTCCATCGCCATCTATTATGTTCTGGGTTACCGGTACGCTGTCCACTTCTCTGCTTACCTTTGACTAATGTGCATAAACATGCTAGACTGCAATGGTGTATGGTGTGACATCACTGGGGACAGGAAAGGCAGCAGATAGTGATTTTGGATGAATCCAGGTTCTGTTTGTTTGAAAATGATGGCCCTATTTTGGTTCACCGCAGACAGGGGAAAAGACATAACAATGACTGCATTCACACAAGACATACAGCGCCAGCTCAAGGCTGGCCTTGTGGTGTGGGGTGGTATTGGGTACAACCACAAATCACAGTTGGTGCATGTCAGGGCACTGTGACCAGTTTGACCTATGTGAATGACATCCTGCGAACCGTATCCATACCCTTTCTGTATGAAACCCCAAACGCCATATTTCAGCAGGAAAATGCTCAACCACATGTTGCTGCACGAACACGTGCCTTCTTGTTATCACAGGATGTCAGACTGTTGCCCTGGCCTGCCCAATCACTGGACTTGTTGCTAATCGAAAATGTGTTGGATATGGTGAAACGACAGGTGCGGCGCTGTGACCCAATGCCAACTACCAAAGATGCAGTGTGGAACCAGGTGATTACAGCATAGATGGCTACACCCCATGATGCCATTCTCACCTTATTCAAGACGATGCCATCACGCATGGAACAAGTTATCATTGCCCACGGAGGACCTAGTGCCTGCTAGGCAACAGGAAACATGCTGAACCTAGGTAACTGAATTGCTAATCGTTTCTGCAGAACATACTAATGAATATGCCCTGTGCATATGAACTTCCTATCTCTAGTCTTTCAAGGTGTTCTGCTCTTTATGAACATGAGTGTAGTTATAGCAATGAAAATTGATACTAAAATTTCATATTTTAGTTTGAAAATGACACATGCTTGATGGGTAGTGTTCCTGAGATTGTACTGTGCACAAATTTTGCTTATCATTATTTAACTTTTTTCACACATTTATTCAACAACAATGTATAATTCCAACAATAACTTGGTGTAGAGATAATCAGTCAACTCAGTCTCGAACAAGCTCTCTTTGCATGAAGTTGTACTTGCACTTATCATATGTGTGGTTTGATACTTTTTTCAAAGTATAGTTGGACAGTTTATGATTTAATTTAATTTTGACCAGGAGAGTTGGCCATGCGGTTAGGGACACGCGGCTTTTAGCTTGCATCCGGGAGATAGTGGGTTTGAATCTCACAGTCGGCAGCCGTGAAGATGGTTTTCCGTGGTTTCCCATTTTCATACCATACAAATGCTGGGGCTGTACCTTAATTAAGGCCATGGCTGCTTCCTTCCAATTTCTAGGCCTTTCCTAACCCATCGTCGCCATAAGACTTATCTGTGTCAGTGCGATGTAAAGCCACTAGCAAAAAAAAAAATTTTGTTCGTATACTTTTCTGGGTTTTTAATTGAATAAAATTTTATAACTTAGACTTCAATATTGGTTACAGAGTATAGTTCTGTAGTTACTGAAAAATGAAACCAATTTTAAGTACGAATATCGAAGTGGTGTACTGTTGACAGTTCAGCAGCTTAGTGCTTAAACCACGGAAGCAGACAAATAAATACTATTATAACATTATCTTTTAATTATCTTACAATAATGAATAATCCATTTGTTCATATAATTTGACAACATATTGAATTAGTTCTATTTGCTTTAATTATATTTATATTAGTTATTCATGGGTTTTACATTTTATTTAAGCAGGCCCGAATGTTTATTAGGTGGGCCCTTATTACACTATTTACGCCCCTGGTACTGTTTGATATTAAGTCCAGTCACTGGCAGAAGCTGAACTGCTTGCTAAATTTCCACCCGCCGGAAAAACTCCCTGCCATTTTATACCTTTCACTAAATGATTCATGTTGTAACGGTTCAAATCCCGTTACAAGGTGATATCTGTACTTTTATTATTATTATTATTATTATTATTATTATTATTATTATTATTATTATTATTATTATTATTATTATTATTATTATTATTGTATCATTAATATTATTATTATGTCCGTACTATTATTATTTTATCTGTGAGATTACTATTATTGTACACTGACTGACAGAGCAAATGCAACACCAAGAAGGAGTGGTTCGAAAGGGATGAAAGTTGGGGAAAAAACAGAGACGGCACGGATGAATAATTGATGTTTATTTCAAACCGATATGCAGGTTACACAATGCGCACGGCATCGACTCAGTAGGATGTAGGACCACCGCAAGCAGCGATGCACGCAGAAACACGTCGAGGTACAGAGTCAATAAGAGTGCGGATGGTGTCCTGAGGGATGGTTCTCCATTCTCTGTCAACCATTTGCCACAGTTGGTCGTCCGTACGAGGCTGGGGCAGAGTTTGCAAACGGCGTCCAATGAGATCCTACACGTGTTCGATTGGTGAGAGATCCGGAGAGTACGCTGGCCACGGAAGCATCTGTACACCTCGTAGAGCCTATTGGGAGATGCGAGCAGTGTGTGGGCGGGCATTATCCTGCTGAAACAGAGCATTGGGCAGCCCCTGAAGGTACGGGAGTGCCACCGGCCGCAGCACATGCTGCACGTAGCGGTGGGCATTTAACGTGCCTTGAATACGCACTAGAGGTGACGTGGAATCATATGCAATAGCGCCCCAAACCATGATGCCGCGTTGTCTAGCGGTAGGGCGCTCCACAGTTACTGCCGGATTTGACCTTTCTCCACGCCGACGCCACACTCGTCTGCGGTGACTATCACTGACAGAACAGAAGCGTGACTCATCGGAGAACACGACGTTCCGCCATTCCCTCATCCAAGTCGCTCCAGCCCGGCACCATGCCAGGCGTGCATGTCTATGCTGTGGAGTCAATGGTAGTCTTCTGAGCGGACGCCGGGAGTGCAGGCCTCCTTCAACCAATTGACGGGAAATTGTTCTGGTCGATATTGGAACAGCCAGGGTGTCTTGCACATGCTGAAGAATGGCGGTTGACGTGGCGTGCGGGGCTGCCACCGCTTGGCGGCGGATGCGCCGATCCTCGTGTGCTGACGTCACTCGGGCTGCGCCTGGACCCCTCGCACGTGCCACATGTCCCTGCGCCAACCATCTTCGCCACAGGCGCTGCACCGTGGACACATCCCTATGGGTATCGGCTGCGATTTGACGAAGCGACCAACCTGCCCTTCTCAGCCCGATCACCATACCCCTCGTAAAGTCGTCTGTCTGCTGGAAATGCCTCCGTTGATGGCGGCCTGGCATTCTTAGCTATACACGTGTCCTGTGGCACACGACAACACGTTCTACAATGACTTTCGGCTGAGAAATCACGGTACGAAGTGGGCCATTCGCCAACGCCGTGTCCCATTTATCGTTCGCTACGTGCGCAGCACAGCGGCACATTTCACATCATGAGCATACCTCAGTGACGTCAGTCTACCCTGCAATTGGCATAAAGTTCTGACCACTCCTTCTTGGTGTTGCATTTGCTCTGTCAGTCAGTGTATTATCATTCTTATTCAATTCAATTCTGCAATGCTTGTCGCTTGCATGATTGTAGTTAACTGTATGCATATATATATGTGTGTGTAGATTAACACTAAAGACATGTACAATGAGAATTGTTATATATCAGATGTTGGATGTGACATTGTTACATTGTGCAACACTGCTGGCATCTCTGTCATGTCATTGCTACGTCATGGCTACGTCATCGTGAGCATTTGGCGAGGTACTCATGGTCTTTGAAATACTTAGGGAGCTCCGGGCTATTTCACCATTGTATGTAATATCTGTCGCGAGGTGGGAGTCGATAATAGTTATTTTTGGAGATTACGTAGGTGTGTCAATGTAACGCCTATATCTCAGGTGGCTGCATATTGTAGCGTCAGTCATTATTCAATTGGATGCAGAGGCCCAAGTCGGTCAGTCAACGAGAGTCAACGAGTGTGAACGAGATGGAGAAGACTCAATGAGCCATTAGTTGTTGGTTATTGAGAGAGTGAGGCCAAAGTTGGTCGGTCACTTAGTTGAAGATACGGACGGGAAGGCTTACAACGAAGTCATACAAGGATAGACCTGCAATGAGGTCATACAGTGCAGACTTACCAATAAGTCATATAATATGGAGAAAAAGCAGTCACAAGAATGCATCACCAAGTTAGGCGTGACACATCTACAGTAAACACCAGATCTTAGGAATATGCCGTAATTACACTCAAAGTGTTGAAGGCACAGTCAAGTGAAACAGTGAGGGATATATTTAGTATAAATTGTTAAATGTCTGGTCAAGAAGAATTCAAATTCATGCCTAGTTTCTTTCAGTTGCAATGTCATAATTTCATATTCTCATCTGTTTTAATCACAGCAGTTCTCACTATTTTATTGAAATTATTTAAAGATTATATTTTGTTCTATCAAATGAATTCATAGTATTATTTCAATGACAGTAAAATATCTTAACCTCAAATTTAATGGGGAAACCGAACGCCAATCTCCTTTTCCCAGAACTTATAATGAATGGTATGTTGTCAAAAGTAAGCTTATTACCCCACACCCTAGAGATAGTCAAGATTCTCATTCTATTATTGCTGCACTGAGTGGTAGCTGGCGCCCTTCAAATAACGTATGTGTAAGTAAGCAGGTAAGAAGTAAGTGTGAGTACAAGGTTCGACGATTGTGTATCTTATTTAATGAATATTAATTTTCAGATTTTCCATTTTAATGCAGATATTTCATATTTTTCAATTTAAATGCAGTTTTATATGTTTCAAAAGATAGTAAAGGAGTTAGGAATGCCTCAATGTAAACTATGAAGAACAATAAAATAGAGTTAGGAATGAATGTGGGAGTAAGGGGAAACTGAAGGAACTTGTCAGGAAATTGATTTTAGAAAATAAGTCAGCTAGGGATATCATTGCTGGGCTGAGAGGCTCAGACGGTTGAGGCGCTGGTTTTCTTACCCCAACTTGGCAGGTTCGATCCTGGCTCAGTCCGGTGGTATTTGAAGGTGCTCAGAGACATCAGCCTCGTGTTGGTAGATTTACTGGCACGTAAAAGAACTCCTGCGGGACAAAATTTCGGCTCATTGGCATTTCCGAAAATTGAAAAAGTTGTTAGTGGGACGTAAAGCTAATGACATTATTATTATTATTATTATTATTATTATTATTATTATTATTAGGGATATCATTGGCACTTCCTCCTCAAGGATAGCTGTAAATCACACCCCTCTCCTCTCTTGGACTATCGCCCTATTTGGGATGACCTTGCCTTATAGGCTGTGAATAGAAAGAAATATTCTTTAGACATGGCTTGATGATTTGTACTGAAATGTTGTTGCTCTGGGTTGGCATCTTGCTATTAGATCACGCTGCTGCAAAGATTTATTTCAAGGGTTTAAAATGACTTTCTTTCCACGAAGATTTCAATCAGTCTTCGTAATTCAACTGGTAATTATGCCAATACCTGAATGAACATTCTACAAGTAATCATGAAGATGTTTCTCCATAATGGTACAGATGAAGGTGAATTATTCAAAGTCAGGTAGTCATGAAAATGAAAATAGGAGTGTTAGTATCAAAAGATGATGATTTCCATCTTCATTAAAAAGCCGGTTCTGAAAGTTGCATACAGGTCTCGGAAATTCTGCAAGTATGAGTATGTCGATACTAGATCAATTTTTTTGATAAGGGGAAGAAGTGCTTTATTTTTTGTACCTTCTTAACCATTGTCTTTGTTTTGGGTATGTACAAGTCAGTTGTTTATATAGTCAAAGTCACTTGAAATCAGGAAGTATTACAATTTGAGATGCATGATTACCTATATTTTTTCTGTAATTTGCAGGAACTTCAAAGGTGACAGGACATGGAGAGAGAGGGACACATTAGGCATATCTGTGGGTTTGGAGGACAGACACACACAATTTCAGTTGGTACTTCCCGTATGCAATACTGTAATTTAGATTTGTCTATTACACTTACTACATTGGACTGGGGCGTCACAGTGCAGAACCACCAATATAATTCAGCATGAGCTAACACTGTCATAAACCACAGTCATACACATCAGGAACAGGAAGTATTATGTTACGATGACCCGATCACAACCAGGGAGTACATACATACTGCATCATGGATACTAGAACATATTAGTTGGGACACTGACATCTCCATATTCATGTTTGAGTAAGAAATAAGCCACATATGATAAAAGAAAATGTTTAGCCACCATTGACACTAACATCACCATATCAATATTTGTATGACAAGTCGATAACATGGTGCCGCTCAGAGAAAATCATGATCAAATGCTGTAGTCTATCTGTAGTATTCGGTAGGACACTTGCATGTAAAGCCCCTTTTTGAGACTGAAAAAAGCAGGACATTTTTCCATCCTGTTCAGTGGGACTTTTCATGTTAAAAGTGGGACTTTCCTTGGTAAAACAGGATGAATGGGAACCCTACATTAGAATATACAAAGACTGGGGCAAAAGTCATGGTAACTATTTCTTTTCCTTGTAGATATGTGAACGGACCACAAATGTATGTGTGTGGAAGTTCTGCAGGCATAGTGTGTATGCAGAACAACAGATGGCTCTGTGATAGCTGGTAGTAGCGCAGCAAGGGCTGTGAAATCAGTCAGTTGGTGAGGGTCGTGCGAGATGGAAGTAACCCGTGTTGAGCAGCGTGCTTACATCAAAATAGCCATTCTCCGAGGGAGAAATGCAATGTAATGTCACAGTGAATTAGTGGAAGTCCTTGGGAATAATGCCCTACCATACCATGCAGTAGCACGGTGGGTAGGAAAGTTTCAGCAAGAATGTGTGTCAACCAGTGATGAGCAACGTTCAGGACGACCTGTCAGTGTGCGGACTGACGTGGCACGTACCATCATTGAGCAGCTCCTGGATGAAGATAGACGATGGACGCTACTGGAGTTAGAGAGGGCAAGTGGCATCGAGAAATGCACCGTCCACAGGATATTGTGTAATGGGCTGCAACTGCACAAAATCGCATCGCGGTGGGTACCGCATGCACTGATGGAATTTCAAAGGTGGGTGCGCTATGCAATATACTCCGACCACCTTGCACGCTGGCAACAGAACGGCAATCAATTCTTGTCACGAATAATTGCCATCGATGAATTTTGGGCCAGGGCATACGAACCAGAACTGAAACATCAGTCCGCGGAGTGGCAACATGCTGGATCACCAAGGAGGCAGAAGGTCCGTCAGAATCCTCCCAAGTCAAATTGATGGTGATCGTCGCGTATAACGTCAGGGGTGTCATTGTTTGCCACTTTGTTCCACATGGCAGAACAGTGACCGCACAGTATTACAGGGACTTCCTGGTGCGACAGGTATGACGTGGCGTTCGGGAGAAACGTCCAGATCTTGTGGACAGTGCTATAATCCTGCATGACAATGCAAAACAGCATGAAGCAGAGTGTGTACGGCAGCTACTGCGACGTTGGGGATGGGAAGAATTGGAGCACCCACCGCACTCTCCCAACATTTCGCCCTGTGACTTTGATTTCATTCGAAAGATTAAGGAACCACTACATGGTAGGCGGTTTGCAACACGAGAGGACATTGCTAATGCTGTGCGCCAACAGGTGACCCGATTCACACATGGTGCGGCAAATGCTGAGACAGATGGTATTCAGCGCCTCCCACACCATTGGCAGCGTGTGATGTCAGTAGCAGGGGACTACTTTGAGGGTCTTTAGGCCCAGGTTTGTCATGTCAACTTTATGTGTACTGTGTTGTCATTCTTTTGCACCGGGAAGGCCATATTGCCCTGTATAATACCGTAATAAAATAGTGTGTTACGATATTTCAGTGCTACTCATTGTCCACACATGTACTTAACACCTTGTCCTTTCATCTGTATATGTCACATTTTCTATCCGGACTGGTATCTTCAAGAAAAAAATAGTTGCCAGGACTTTTGCCCCAACCCTCGTAAATTGTTCTACAGTGAACTTTAAAGTAAAAAATACTGTTGAATCCAATCAGTTTTGTTGAAATGTTATAACTAATTTCAAACATATTCATTTATGAAAATATATTTTTTGTTGACATGGTATTGTACAGGCTTTTGGGCTTATGCTGTGTCAAGAAAATAAGGGGAAATTCTTTGCGTTTCCCAGAGAACTGTGCTCTGCGTCATCAGAAGAAAATCTCGACTGTCCATGAGAAAGGCTTCTTAAACAACGACTTTTTGAAATGTAGATGTTATAACAGAAGTGGAAATGGTACGTTCATTTGTCACCAGATGGCTCTCCGGACGTGGCACAGCGCTAGCATTCGAAGCAGAAGCTGACCGATCGTCTCAACCAGCCAGACGAATCAGCAATAGCTGAGCACGCTGTATTGTCGGGTCATGATGTCATGTTCCAAGATGCTCGGGTTCTTACCCACATTAGACACTACAGGTCCAGGATTATACGGGAAGCTGTGGAAATACGTAGAAATCCTAACAATTACAACAGGGACACTGGCTATCAATTAAGTAATACCTGGTTGCTAACCATTAAGGATTTACATAGGTAGTTCCCTTCCCTGTCCCTTCACTATTGTTATTTCGTCTCGGTGTTTTCCAAATTCGTACGTTCCTCATCGCCAGATGTTTCATTCCTGGCTTGTGTCAATGTAATACACCTGTCAATGTCCTATGTTACGTACACATGTTATGTGACCCTCATAGACTGATTCTGATGGTTTGGTCAGCTTCCGCTTCGAACGCTAGTGCTGTGCCACGTCCAGGGAGTCATCTGGTGACGAATGAACGTACCATTTCCACTTCTATTATAGCGTCTAAATTTCAAAAAGTCATTGTTTAAGAAGCCTTTCTCGTGGACAGTCGAGATTTTCTTCTGATGACGCAGAGCACAGTTCTCTGCGAAACGTAAAGAATTTCACCTTATTTCCTTGACATGGCATAAGCCCAAAAGCCTATACAGTATCATGTCTATAAGTACGGGCCATGAAAGCATCAATGGCAACGATCCTCTTTGTTTTTCCTGAAAAATCCATTTTCATTGTTTTACAGATGCTGTGAACAAATTTAACTTTGGCCAGTGGCGGCTCGTGGATATCAGCAGTGGGGGGCGCACCTTAGTTTCATAATTCCACAAATATCTCAAGTTCTTCAAAACATGTTATCAAGATACACAATTCGAACACTATACGGTGCAATGCATACGCAATAGTTTTTATTATTATTATTATTATTATTATTATTATTATTATTATTATTATTATTATTATTATTATTATTATTATTATATGCCTTTACTGGCAGGACCTAGTGTTTACAGTGCACTATGTCTTCTGGTATGGGCTAGAGCAATTTTGTTACTTTCATTGATCTGTCTCTGTCTTATCCTTGGCTTTGACAATATGAAAGTGACTGAGGTATGAGCGATGCTAGTAATTCCATTCCTTCTGCAGCCAGTCCCTGCTATGAATGGTGTGAAAATGTTGCTCATAGGGTCGGTTGGTGCGTGCATTTCAGCGGGCTTCGCAGACTGATATGTAACAGCAACTTCTGGCTCAGTGAGGAAAGCAACGGGAAACTACCTCACTCCTCATTTCCCTAGTATGCCTCTTCAGTGATGCCTAGGCCATCTATGACAGCTGATGGCAGAGCTGTTGAGGATCCAACCAGCCTTAGGGCTGAAGAATGAACATACATAATAATAATAATAATAATAATAATAATAATAATAATAATAATATTTGCCTGTTCTTGTCCACCATCGAGTTATGTTTACGAATAGTTTCATTGTAGTGATCACTTACACAAGACACGACATTGACTTCACCAAGCATTTCAAAGTCCATGGTACTATTGATATCACCCCTGTGGTGATCCATTTATCTCCTTTCCTAGAACGGGAGAATAGCGGGCAAGGAAAGCAGTAAAAGGTTTCTGAGATATCACTTCCACATATCCGCGAGTTCTTGTTATATACGTCAGGAGAACTAATTTGTCTTTGGAAAGCCCTATTTTCATTTTTCTTTGTCTCCGGTTTTTTCAACAAGAAGTCTGGTGTCGGCCTAAAACACTCCTTCAGTTCGACTTTCTTCTCGGTAGAAAGAGAAGAAAACGTTAGTTCTTTAATATGTTCGACGGTAATCATACTGTACGAAGTGCATACATAACACTACGCCTACATATAAATCACAACCTTTCTCCTAATTTCACCTTGTCACAATCACATCACGGTCATTCACCAATACAAAGTTAAACATCGCGCTCTCCAGTGAGTATGGCCAACATGAATCAAGTGCGAGAAGCCAGTAGTTACAGTCGTTACTCGTTTCGTTAGTTAATAATCCTAAAAATTACAAGACTATTTTAAATGTATACCGGCACATTTAACTCAGGTAAGTGCCTCAGTAAAATAGTTCCTAGTTTTAGGAGAGAAATGGCATAAACTGACCCCTGTTAAAAAGAAATCAGATCACCAATGTTTCGGGTAGGTTGGCTGCAACGATGGGCCGCGGCAGAAACGCGCCGGAATCTCCGTAGAACAGCACATCTCTACTGCGCCTCTGATTGGCTCCTTCAAGGCCAGTCAAGCGAGACTCGGGAGTATTTGGTCCGCTGTGAGAGAGCGCCCGCCTGCGTAGGGCCAGCAGCGCATCGCGCCGCAGCACAGTACAACTCGCGCCCTTGATAATAATCTTATAGTAAAATATTTCCCTTGTTAACATTTAAGATTAAAATTCCCGAATTTAATGGAACCCCGTGGGGGGCGCGCGCCTTAGCGCCTCCCAAACGAGCCGCCACTGACTTTGGCAATCATGCCATTTGATACCATACGAACAGCACTTCAAAGTTTTTTCATTTGCTATATCATTAAAAATGAAGACAGACTTAAAAGATAGTCAAAAAGAGACACAAGTCAAGCAACGTAGGTTAGTTTGGAAGGAAGAAAAAAGTGATTTATTTTTCTGCTCTTGGTTTTACATCACACAGGGAGTTCTGATGGTGATGATGAGATAGGCCAAGGAAGAATTGTGTCACAATGACACAATCACAACCAGGGAGTACATACATACTGCATCATGGACACCAGAACATATTAGTTGGGAAGGAAGCATCTGTGGCCTTCATTTGACTGGTATAAACAGGGAAGCCATGGAAAACCATATTTATGGCTGTCAACAGTGAGGTTCCAATCCAGCATCTCCCGAATGCAAGCTAACAACTACATGGCCCATACTGCTCAGCCAACTCAGTCTGTAAGAAAAGGAGGCTGATTTAGTCACCTTAGATCTGAATTTAGGGCTGTCACCCAGGGGGCAGATTCCCTGTCATTTGTATACCTAGTTATTTCTCAAATGAGTTCAAAGAATGCATATTGAATTTTCACGACCGCATTGTAATCGGCGACTTAAACGCACTCTACAGTGTAATGGCAGTAGTGCGTGACCTGTAGCTTAGATCCTTTCCAACAGAACAAAGATGGCCTAGGTCACCATAGCTCAATTGGTAGAACAACTGACGCGAAATCGGGTGTTTGTGGGTTCGGATCCCACTGGTGTCCAGTTGGCCATTTTTGTTCTGTACTTAACATCTCTTCAACACATACTAAATGTACGTAACACGACCTAATAGGTTGAAAGTCAGTTTTGATTACAATGCGGTCGTGAAAATTCAATATTCATTGACTTGGCCCTCAACAGGCAACTTAAAAGCAATCTACAGAGTGATGGCGGTAGTGCCAGACCTGTAGTTTAGATCCATTCCAACAGAACAAAGATGGCCTAGGCCACCATAGATCAATTGGTAGAGCAACCAGTGGTGTATGCAGGGATCAGGACATGGGCTATCACTAGACTTAGGTTACCCCTTTTCGATGGTTGGTTTAGTGAATGTCAAGCCTTAAGTGTTTTGATCTGCAGCCAACAGCCAACGGAGAAACCTGCTGTGTTGTCAAGGCTGCTTCACAAGCTACTGCTCTGGCCTCTGCTACAGCCAATGCTCAACCCCTTATTAGTGGAGATGGTAGCCTAAGGTTTAGCAAATTAAAGTCCGGCTTCGTGGCTAAATTGATAGAATGCTTGCCTTTGGTCCGATGGCCCCGGTTCAGTTTTCAAAATCAACCCCTACATACTGTTAATTCCCCTGGCTTTGGGACTGGGTTTTTATGACGTCTTTGCCATTCATTTTATCCTCATTAGGTCACACCAAGCCTGTACAGATGACATGCACCATTATTATTATTATTATTATTATTATTATTATTATTATTATTATTATTATTATTATTATTATTATTATTATTATTATTATCCATTCTATCCATTTTACATCGTTCACTGGTTAACTAGCTTCTCGGGAGGTCAGTGGTGGTGTCCGATCCATGATCACGGGTTCGATTCCAACCAACAAAAGAGAACACTAAAGCTGAAAGATTGCGTTTCATTTTAGCAGATCTACCAATAAAAAGAAAACTATATTGCTCCCTTAACAGCAGTCCTGCAGTGTCTTCCTACAAGGATGTAGAAATGAATGGGAATTAAATACCAGCACTCTGTTATCTATATAATTTATGAGGTGAGGAATTACATACGATGAGTAACGCATAGTTGATAGTTAGCAGTGGCGATCTGACGGACCGAAGCCTAGCACACCTATCCTCTGCCTGGCCCACTCCTATCCAATATACACCAGCAAGCCGCCTGCGCAAGTCGAGGGGAGAGGGACGAGAGTCTGGGCTGCAATACCAGTCTCCGATGCCTTGCTCTCGGAAGTATGTGCGACGTTTTTCTAACTGCTTTCAAGTTTTGTAAATGGAACAATGTGTCAGATGCTTACATTATAATGTGCTTTAGATTTCCATCATTCTCTACTGAAGTTTCGGCTTCACTGATAGCCTTGGTAGCCCTCAGTATACGCCACTGAGAGCAACCAAGGCGAAATCGGGAGGTTGTGGGTTCGGATCCCACTGGTGTCTGGTTGGCCATTTTTTTTTGTTCTGTACTTAACATCTCTTCAATACGTACTAAATGTACGTAACACGACCTAATACGTTGAAAGTCGGTTTTGATTACAATGCAGTCGTGAAAATTCAATATTCATTGACTTGGCCCTCAACGGGTGCCTTAAACCCACTCTACAGATTGATGGCGGTAGTGCCAGACCTGTAGTTTAGATCCTTTCCAACAGAACAAAGATGGCCTAGGCCACCATAGCTCAATTGGTAGAGCAACCAACACAAAATCGGGAGGTTGTGGGTTCAGATCCTACTGATGTCTGGTTAGCCATTTTTATTCTGTACTTAGTATCTCTTCAACATGTACTAAATGTACGTAACACGACCTAATAGGTTGAAAGTCAGTTTTGAGTTCAAAGAAGTAAGAAATTTATTGGTAGAATATTCCAATGTGTAATTCCACTTCATATAAAAAATGAAATATACTTATACCAGGTGAATCACAAAAATCTACCATCAGGTGTATTCTGTAAACAGATGTGCAATGGATGTACTGTTTTCATAGAATGGAAGTACCATACATCTGGGCTCTCAGATGCTGTCTACAGTATTCCACAGGAAGGAAATTAGTATTCTCATAAACCTCTCTTTGTGTTCAATATTAATAAACAGGAGAATATAAGAACAGTCAGTGGTACTAGTCGCTAATATTCCATGTAACAGTGTACCATGTAAAACATGGACTCAAGATAGAAGACAAAGCTCTGGGTAAAAGGTAAACCACAATATTGCACTGTGTGGAGGGACTGAATGAATATTATTCCTTAGGTGACTGAATTTAGCCTTGTAAGGGAAGAAATGCAAAATATTGGATGAATTTTATACAAGTTGCTTTATGTCGCACCAAGACAGATAAGTCTTATGGCGGTGATGGGATAGGAAAGGGCTAGGAGTGGGAAAGGAGTGGCCGTGGCCTTAATTAAGGTACAGCCCAAGCAATTTTCTGGTGTGAAAATGGGAAAGCACAGAAAACCATCTTCGGGGCTGCCGATAGTGGGGTTCGAACACAGTATCTCCTGAATGCAAGCTCACAGCTGTGTGCCCCTAACCGCATTAATTTTATATGGATGCAACGGAGCCAATAATGCTAGCTGCAAATAAGGGTCGGGTGGGTACTCGATTAATTTATAGATACTTGTAAACTTAATGTTTCAAGCTGAATAGTATGAGTATCATACATATAGCGTATTTAGAGGAATGTCATATTCATAAAAACTTCTGAACTTTCTAAAAAGAAAGAAGAAATAATTGCTATTTCATAGATGCTATTCCATACAAAATACTCTTCTCATATGAAGAGTTGGTCCTGATCACTACATCAAATAAGTTTTGCTTGAAATTTTGTTCTGAAAGAAAACAAAAGTTGTTTAAGAATAAATCTTATTGAAACAGGAAGCATGTAAATATTATACCTACATTCTTCTTGACCAGGCCATGTCTTAGTGACCAAAATGACATTTCAGCATTATTATCTCTCCAACCTTGAGGGATATTCCATAATTCTATATGCATTATACATTTTCTGCTTTATAAATGTATATTTTTCTTGACAGAATTTTAGATACTGTAATCAAATTTAGATTTGTCTGAGAGGGAGTTTCTGAATTAAAGAATAAATATTGTATTGTTAACTGTCATTCATTAAGTTTTCAGTATACAGTCCTTATTAATCTTACCACTTCATCAATTTATTCCAGAGTTACCTGAGTTTCTCATTCCGCATTCAATCTTCATTATATTTTCAAGAAGAGCATTTCTACTGAATTAAAAAAAATGTAATCTCAGTCAAAGTCTTCTATCTTGGCAATGAAGATGTGAAGGCCTGATGCAACTGAAATTATTAACCATCCTTTAAATATGCAATACCAGGTTCTGCAATTAAGTATGGATTTAAATATTATTTTCTTTAGAAAATTCTTGCAACAAAATGGTAATGACTACAGAGGAATGGGTCTGGAAAAAAACCTCTTTTCTATTTTTAATGATTTTATGTACAAGCGATATGATTTTTATCTACTGATGGCAAGGACCCTAGCTGGGTAAACGGGTGGGAGGGTTTACCTGGAAGCGTTGCATCAGCTCCTGTTCAGCTCGTTCAAGCGATGGGGACACATCCAGGATTGGAGACAAATCCACCACCGGTGACCAATCAGCAGGCTCAGTACGCGGTGCTCGGGACTTGTACTGTGGGAAAGATGATTAACTGGCTAGGAGCCGCGGAGCTTTACTGGCTGCTCCGTAACGCTACTCAGCGAGCAAGCAGGCAGAGCAAGCTCCAAAACATGCAAAAGATAATATAAATTACCCACTAACCTGAAGCTCATTTAACTTGGGTTTATTTTTTTGTGCGTTTGTTTGTTGTTGCTGTTGAAGTAATTGCAGCTGTTTTTGTAAGGTTTCTTGTTGCTCCTGCTGTTGTAATAATTGTCTTTGCTGCTGTAATTGTTGCTGGTGTTGTATTTGCTGCTGATGTTGCAACAGCTGTTGCTGCTGCTGTATTTGCTGTTGCAGATGTTGGTGCTGTTGCTGGGCCTGCTGTTGTGCTGCAGTCTGGATGACTGGCTGAGATGTTTGTTGTTGTGGTTGTTGCGTCACTTGTTGCTGTGAAAGCTGTTGCTGCTGATGTTGCAATTGCTGCTGTTGTTGCTGAATTTGTTGTTGTAACTGTTGTTGCTGCTGCTGCTGTTGCAACTGTTGCTGATGCTGTTGATGTATTTGTTGTTGTAGTTGCTGTTGTTGGTGTTGCTGTTGTAGTTGCTGTTGGTGTTGTTGCTGCTGCTGCAACTCCTGTTGTTGCTTTTGTTGTAGCATTTTTTGTTGCTGTTGAAGTTGCTGTTGTTGAAGTTGTTGCTGTTGTTGCTGCTGATGTTGTTGCTGCTGCTGCTGATGTTGTTGTTGCTGCTGCTGTTGTTGCTGATGCTGTTGATGCTGCTGCTGTGCTGTAGTACTCTGTTTCATTTCATTCTTAAAGAATCCTGATATACCAAATTCCGAACTCGAATCCATGAACTGTAACATTTTGAAAAAATTACAGCTTTTATAGTCTATGTTGATGAGTAATCATATTGATTATCCTCAGATGACAAGCATATTGGAAGATTACTGTATTTTCATGGGAGAACTGAAGGGACTAACCTGTGACCCTGTTGTAGATGACGTTACTGGAGTGCTGATGTCCATACCCACGTATCCATTGAGTACGCCCATGTCCCCACTAAGCCTATAATATTACAATATAGGCTATTAATTTACTGCCAAGCAATTAGAAAAGAAGGTAAACATTAACAGTTATGTGAAAACATTATTACACTCAATCCTATAAATCCTATGTAAGTTACAAGATTGTGAGCAAATGCAAAATGTCCTCCATAGCATTGTGAGATGGACAGCAGACAATGGTATAATAATAAATGGGGTTAAAAGTCAGGTTGTGAGTTTCACTAATAGGAAAAGTCCTCTCAGTTTTAATTACTGTATTGATGGGGTGAAAGTTCCTTGTGGGGATCATTGTAAGTACCTAGGTGTTAATGTAAGGAAAGATCTTCATTGGGATAATCACATAAATGGGATTATAAATAAAGGGTACATGTTTATGAGGGTTTTTAAGGGTTGTAGTAAGGATGTAAAGGAGAGGGCATATAAATCTATGGTAAGACCCCAACTCAAGTATGGTTCCACTGTATGTGACCCTCACCAGGATTACCTGATTCGAGAACTGGCAAAAAATCCTAAGAAAAGCAGTTCGATTTGTTCTGGGTGATTTCTGACAAAAGAGTAGAGTCACAAAAATGTTGCAAAGTTTGGGATGGGAAGACTTGGGGAGAAAGGAGACAAAGTGTTTGAATAAGTGGTATGTTTTGAGCTCTCAGCATGGAATGACATTAGTGGATGAATAAGTTTGAGTTTTTTTTAAAAGTAGGAAAGATGAAGTGAAGGTAAAATTGGATTCAAGAGGACAAATTGCAGCAAACATTTGTTTATAGAAAGAGAAGTTTGGGATTGGGATAATGTAACAAGGGAAATTTAAATAATTTTCCAAATTCTTTATTTATTATACAAGGAAAATAAGGAAATTAAAAAGAAAATGTAGAATAGTAAACAGGAAAATCAAAGAGGGTAGGGAGAACAGAGAAACTAGGAAACAGCTAATGAGGGAACTGAATAGAGTGAAAAAGGAAGCAAAAGAGAAATATATGAATGGCATACTTCAAGAGGGTAATGACCACAAAGGGAAATGGAAAAAGATGTATTCGTATATTAGGAATCAAAAAGGAAAAGGAATCCAAATTCCTACAATGGTGGGAGAAGGGGGTGAACACTATTCAACAGATCCTGAGAAAGCAAATCTATTTAGTAGGGAATTCGGAGATTCAGTAGAAGATTGTCAGGAGTTGGAAACAGTAACAGAAGATGGAGAGGGAGAGACACCTAGGGAAACAAGCTGCTTCTCATTCACAAATGAAGATATTTTCAGAGAAATCCAACTGCTTCAGCAAGGAAAAGCAGCAGGAAGTGATCAAATTACTGAGGAGGTATTAAAGACAATGGGGTGGTACATAGTGCCTTATTTAAAATTTCTCTTTGACTATGTCATAAATAATAGTGTAATACCAAAAGAATGGAAGGAATCTATAATAATACCAATTTATAAAGGAAAGGGTGATAAAAGGAAACCAGAGAACTACAGACCAATCAGCCTGACCAGTATAGTTTGTAAAATACTGGAGAGTTTAATAGCAAAGTACATCAGAGGGATATGTGATGATAAAAATTGGTTTATGAGGAACCAGTATGGATTTAGAAAGACATTTTCTTGTGAGGCACAACTGGTGGGATTTCAGCAGGACATATCAGATCAGTTGGATTCAGGAGGCCAGTTAGATTGCATAGCCATAGATCTTTCCAAAGCCTTCGATAGAGTGGAACATGGAATATTATTAAAGAAATTGGAGGGAATAGGGTTGGACGTAAGGGTTATACGTTGGATAAGAACATTTCTAAATTCGAGGGTTCAGAAAGTCAAAGTAGGAAATAATATATCACAGGAAGAGAAAGTTTGGAAGGGAATCGCACAGGGTAGTATAATTGGTCCGTTACTTTTCTTAATATACGCAAATGATTTAGGGAACAATATAACATCGAAAATAAGATTGTATGCAGATGACATAATTGTTTATAGGGAAATAAATAACATTGAGGATTGTTCAGAATTACAAAGGGACCTTGAAAGTATCCAACAGTGGGTTGAAGAAAATAATATGAAGGTTAATGGAGGCAAATCAACTGTTACAACATTTACAAACAGGAGCTTTAAAACTGAATTTGAATATACTTTGGATGAGGTAGTTATCCCAAAAGATGGCAAGTGCAAATACTTAGGTGTGAGATTTGAAGGTAATTTGCACTGGAAGGGTCATGTTGATGACATTATTGGGAAAGCATACAGATCGTTACATGTTATAATTAGGCTACTTAAAGGATGCAACAAAGAATTAAAAGAAAAAAGTTACTTAAGTATGGTTCGTCCATTATTGGAATATGCAAACAGTGTTTGGGATCCTCACCAAGAATACCTAATAAAAGAAATAGATAGTGTGCAGAGGAAAGTAGCAAGATTTGTAACAGGGGATTTCAGGAGAAACAGTAGTGTATCAGAAATGTTAGAGGAACTAGGGTGGGAAACTTTAAGTAAGAGAAAGGAGAAAAATAGACTTATAGGATTATATAGAGCCTATACAGGAGAAGAAGCATGGGGAGAAATCCGTGAGAGGCTTCAGTTGGAAAATAATTATATTGGCAGAACTGACCACAAGTATAAAATTAGAAGGAATTTTAGCAGAAGCGACTGGGGTAAATTTTCATTCATTGGGAAGGGCGTGAAGGAGTGGAACAGTTTACCAGGGGTAGTGTTTGATCCTTTTCCAAAATCTGTACAGGTATTCAAGAAGAGAATAAACAGCAACAGGGAAAATAAATGAAATGTTAGAGGGCATTCGACCAGTGCAGGCTATTGTAAATAAAAAATGTGCGTTAAAAAAAATTAATTCCATCCCCTGGTCCATGGAGTTTGGACAGCCAAAGTAGGGGACTGCCTGTAGGGGTGAAGTACAGTGGGGACTTCGAGGGCCCTGGGACCGCTACGGTAGCTGCGAAGGCCCTTCAGGAACTCTGAAAAGTGGCGGCCAAAGGGGGCTCTGGTTAAGACGCAGCAGGTCGTTATGCTACTTAGGTTCCAAAATGGGTAAAAAAAAAAAAAAGTGAATAAATGCAATGTAAATTTTAATCTCATACCAGTTGCATAGTATTATTTGAAGTAATTCCACATACTGTATATGAGTTGACTATGTTTGTAAGTATAGGAGATATTATAAGTAGAATTTTGTAAACAATATAAATTTGTTAAGGATGATCTGTTTGTTTAATAGAAAAAAAAAATTACCGAGCTCGATAGCTGCAGTTGCTTAAGTGCGGCCAGTATCCAGAATTCGGGAGATAGTAGCTTCAAACCCCACTGTCGGCAGCCCTGAAAATGGTTTTCCGTGGTTTCCCATTTTCACACCAGGCAAATGCTGGGGCTGTACCTTAATTAAGGCCACGGCCGCTTCCTTCCCACTCCTAGCCTTTCCCAGTCCCATCGTCGCCATAAGACCTATCTGTGTTGGTGCGGCGTAAAGCAACCAGCAAAAAAAAAAAAAAAAAGAAAAAAAATAAATTAAAAAAAAAATTGTTAGCATAAATTGAATATTATTGCATTCTAGAAAAAAAAAATGTCTTCTCTTGTTAATTTAAAATTTAGTGCTTGACAATAATGTATCTTAGTGTACCATTTGCCACCGAGGTAGACACCTCATTTGCAAAAAAAGAGATTTTGATTTGATTTGATTTGAAGACTAGGTAAACAACAGATAGGGAATCTTCCACCTGGGCGACTGCCCTAAATTCAGATCGGTGGTGATTGATTGATTGATTGATTGATTGATTGATTGATCCTTAGCTAAAAAATTCATTCTCAAAGGAAGTAAATCAATATATAGAAACATTTAGTTGAAAATATTGTATACACTAATTTTTTTTTTAAAGATGTTACAGCCAACAGGTCAATGTTATTTAGAAAGAACTAGTAATAATACAACATTTGAAGCATGCAGAGCAGAAGTGATGTAAGCCCAAAAATATGATTTGGAGAAAAATAGGAATTTGTAAAAATGAAAAATATAAAGTACGGTATTGATGAACTACGGAGTTTTATTTCTGAGACAATTACTTATATAAGTAACAAACATATATTTAATACTGGTACCAAAAGTATCGAGGCTTAGATCATATTATTATGCAATTATTACAAAACATTACAATTAAATGGACTTACAATGGTTCTGTACTGAAAATTACAGTCCTTCCAAGTTTGACATCTCAGTTGAACTAGAAATGTGAATATATTGCTTAACAAATTAGTCATGCAGGGGTTTATTATCACCATCAACTTCTTCAATCTTATTTGCATGGTGTTTTTGTCGTAATTTGGTGATTACAATCATAGGCAAACTTTTGAAGAAAGGATGTCGATTTGGAGAAATAAATGGTAATAAATCTATCATATACTGTTTCTTCTGTTCGGTTACTGGTCTTCTCATTGTATACAGATTCTCTGTTTCATATTCTGCCTCTTCAGAAATTTCGATACCTTCACCACTTAAATCCATCTTTTACAATAGCATGGAGTTGCTCCACTACTGCACTGAGAAAAGGTGGGAAATTGTAACAGCAGTAGGAAAGTGCTGCACCCTGTGAGGAAAAATGGGGACTATGGACTTACTTAACTTTGCCTCTGAAAAGAATACACCTTGTTGTGTACAGACTTTCAATTTTCACAAACTTGCCAATTTTGTACTAACACCACTTCTGTTCTGCACGCCTCATTCATTCATAGTAAAACTGGTTCCCTCGTTGGAGGCATCATAGCTATTTCCACAATTGTTGTAGACATCCTGACAATAGACATACATTACTAGTCATTTAGCGCTACAAGCTGCCGTCCTTGGAGGCCTGGGTTTGATTGCTGGTAGCCTACTGCCGGTGATATAAGAATAGCAGAAAGGGGGTTGTATGTTATTAAATGGCTCATACAGCTCACCTCCATTGGGGATAAGCCTGGAAAGAGATGCAACATCTCTGGACGAGGACACAAGTGTCTTTATCTCGTCCACGTCCATAGTGTAGGCCTTCCGTAATGGTCAGCATTATAAGCTGCTGTCCTTGGGGTACGGTTTTTAATTCCTGGACTACCAGAAATTTAAAACTGGAAGGAAGGACAGTGTGTGGTGAACATGGTACACACAGCTCAACTCTGTTGGGTGTGTGCCTCAAAAGAGCTGCACCACCTTGGGATGAGGAAATAAAAATTTTCACTATTTTTACTAGCCATGTTTGTGTAAGACAGTTCTCCTGTTAGTACCAATATAAATGGTCCATTACTGGACATTATTGTCCTGTTCATCATTGGCAAATGATTATGTTGATGTTCTGGTTATACTGTTGTAATTAAAAGCGAAACCTAACACTGCTAAACAGAAATTCAGATATATTGACAAACAACACAAAAATCTACAATATACAACAGAATACAGGGGCGTAGCCAAGCGGGAGTTACTGGGGATTAGAACCCCTCCTCCCTCCACCATCGAATTTTTACAAAAGAAGATAAAGAGAAACTGACAATAAACACGTGAAAGTCGACTCAAAGGTTTTGACTCTTCTGAATATTCATAGAGACAAAATTGTAAAACCAACAGATTTCTTGAATCTGTTTTCTAAGAAGCCTTGAAAGTTGGATCTTAGATTGTAATCTGAACATACCATTCGCTGTTAAATGATTTATTTTTATCATGTTGTTCTTGTTCTGTATTTTAATGTAAGATTTTGTTATGTACCAGTATTGCAATCTGAATAACAACATAATTTACTTGTATCAGTGTCCTTATGACACTCATAAATACGTCCACCATACATGCACAAGCACCTTCATTATGTTCCATAATCATTTGTAACCATACCCCTCCGCGGTTGATCCTGGCTATGCTACAGAGAGAATATTAATCCAATATGTTAACTGACATCCTATTGCTTTCTCAACACAAATAATAACAACCAGAAGCACAGATTTAAGGCATATAGAGGCTCATTATAACTGTCACCTTAACACATAACACTTTAAACTCTCCCCTCTACATGCTTTCTACATTCAGATTCCTGATAGACAGACTCTATTATTTTCCTACTGATTGCAGATCATAATGAAAAATTGAACACTATAAAATGTTTGGAAACTGCTCACCACACAGCAGTTTACAGGTTACTACACTGTACAGCACAGACATCTTAAAGGAATGGGAATGCATCTCAGAAATGTTAGAACTTGATTTAATCATTTCCAATTCAAATAGCTGTGCTCCTGAGTTAAGAGAAGAGCTATAGCCAGAAATGTGATAGTGAATTTGTCCCATTTGTAGAAAAACCACTCTATCTTGTTATCACTATGGACATGGGTCCATATAATACACCACACCTTCTTTTTTTTTTGCTATTTGCTTTACGTCACACCGTCACAGATAGATCTTATGGCGATGATGGGAGAGGAAAGGCCTAGGAATGGGAAGGGAACGGCTGTGGCCTTAATTAAGGTACAGCCCCAGCAATTTGCGTGGTGTGAAAATAGGAAACCACGGAAAACCATCTTCAGGGCTGCCAACAGTGGGATTCGAACCCACTATCCCCCGGATGCAAGCCCACAGCTGCGCGCCCGTAACCGCGCGGCCAACTCGCCCGGTATATCACACTTTCTTCTACTACGTGTGAGGAATTTGTCCGCAAAGTTTGACCTACTTTATTGTGGTTCAAAATGTTAGGTACAAACTGCAGGGATGTGTTCAAGGCAATGGAACAAGGAAAACATTCTAATAAATATAGGTCCAGAAATCAATCATTTTCATGATATGATGTAATGACACTTGCAACAGTTAAAATGTTTTTCATGCTTTATGTTCCAGGTACCAGGCTCCACAGTGGATGTCAATGACGCAAGAACGTAGCCAGGATCGGCCGATTGTGGGAGGGGGGTGTAGTATAGTTACAAAATTATCATAGAACACAATGAAGGTGCTTGTGTGTGTGTGTGTGTGTGTGTGTGTGTGTGCGTGCGCGCATGCAGGACTTGTCATTATAAGGACACTGATACAAGTGAATTATGTTGATATTCAGACTGCAGTACACTACAAAATCTTCCATCAAATACAGAACAAGAACAATACCAGTATGATCAAGGTAAATATTTTTATAGCGAATGGTATGTTCTGCTTACAATCTGAAATCCAACTTTCGAGGCTTCTTAGAAAATAGATTCTACAGATCTTTTGGTTCTACAATTATGTCTTTGAATGATTGTTTGGTTTTTTTAAGTTTCTTTTTAATTCCTTTTCGTTAAATTTCCCTCAATGGGGTTTCTAACCTCCAGAGCACCCCCTCCCTCTCTTGGCTACGTCACTGCAATGGTGTTTTGTGTTTGGAGCGGTATTTGAAGCAATTGTCATGGCACCTCACACGTACGCACGTACATACATGGAATGGAAATCGGCCATCTCTCTGTTAGAAGATGCGTGACATACCATGGGAACTGCTTAAAATGCAGCTACAAATGCAAGACACTCTTGACATCCAATGTGGAGCTTGGTACCGGGAAAATGGAAGCATGAACAACAGTGGAACATTTGCAAAAGTGACAGCATCATAACTTGGGAAGAGTTCGTTTCCTGGCCTATGTTCATTAGATTTTTTTTTTCATTGTCCTCTTTTCACTGCTGTACTCTGGTGCAGAGGAAATACTGCTATGACCTGTATTTTCTCTTGCTGCACTCTTCCCGGTTCATCACTAATAGTTATAAAGCATTTGTACTTTTTAAGATTAGTACATATTGAAAATCTGATAGTGTTTCATTATCTCTACCTTAAAGCCCTCGAAAACATTCAGATGACACAGAAAATACAAAGCTTTCCACTGATGTTCTTAGAAAAAGTAATTATTTGCCTGAAAACAACTGTTGCTTAAAATGGAGTGTAGGGGAACCTGTCCTAAAAAGACATTCTTCAATAAAACGACATACCGGTCGTTTATCATAAATGACGCACGGGGCAGCACTTATCTCCAGCTGGAAATATTCATGGATTGGTAAGACTGGAACAGAGTTTACTGCAATGCTGCAGTTTTTGTGTAGTAGTGGAAATCTATCAACATCACAACACTGAATTATAAAATAAGTGTAATTCTTTTACCAAATATGTTTATTTCAACTGGGGTAACACATTTTTTACATATAGGAAAACTAAAAGCATTCATTCTGATTATTTTGTGGTATTTACATAATCCCTCACACGAGGCATTTGTGATTGCTCTGATGTGTTTGAGGTTAACAATTTTGGTTTAATTTCACGTTCCTCCTTCACACTATTAAAACCATTGGTAATTGCACGAATAGGACTAACATCACGACTGCTGTTGTTGTTTATGGTGGTTGCTTAACCTTTTGGGGTTTGGGAAATTTGTGGTCATCAACTGAATATTATTATTATTTTTATTATTATTATTTTCAGAGATAATGGGAGTTACAAGAGACGTAGTACTCGACAATCATTTGATAAAACAAATATGGAGCAAGCCATGAATGCCGTTAAAAAGAGAAAATTGGCTATTCTCTTACATCCAAGACCTTTAATGCCCCACAAGCTACGTTGAGGAGAAGAGTTCTAGGGAAAAATAACAAAGTTACTAGTGCTGAGAATGGACTGGGCCATTATCAAAACTGCTTTTCCTTTGTTCCTGGAGGTTGATCTTATACAACACATTCAAGATCTTGAATCTAGTCTTTTTGGTTTAACACTGGAGGATGTTCGAAGGCTAGCCTGTCCGTTAGCTGAAAGTAATGGATAAGATCATTGTTTTAGCAATAGAAGATGGCAGGTTGGTATATATCTGATAAATTGTAAGCTATATGTTAAAAGGCTGTAGGATTGTGTCACTAATTTAATTTATCACAAATGCGTCGATCTTTTTTTTAGGCTAGGAATGGTTACATGGTTTTCGAAAGAGGTACCCCAAACTTTCATTGAGGCGATCAAAAGCAACTTCAGGAAGAAGATCCCGAGTATTCAATAAGCCGCAAGTCTCTATGTTTTTTGACAAATTAGAACTTGTTCTTGCTCAGAATGATATCCATCCAACAAGGATTTACAATGCAGATGAATCGGCTCTCCCCACAATTCAGAGGCCCCAGAAGATTCTAGCTTCTAAGGGCAAGAAGCAAGTTGGTTCTATGACCAGTTCTGAAACGGGTCAGCATGCGACAGGGGTATACTATATGAGCTCTGCTGGCATTTTCAATTCGCCTGCAATAATATTTGCAAGAAAGAAGTTCAAAAACAAGCTTTTTGATGGAGCACCTACAGGAACATTGGCTCTTATAAATGAAAAAGGCTGGATGACTGGAGAACCGTGGTTGAAATACTTCCAACAACATGTCAATTCATCGAAAGACCAGAAGGTGCTTCTCCTACTCAATGGCCATACTAATTATAAGCATGTTGATGTGCTAATGTATGCTAAGGACAATGGTTTCATCATGCTCTCGTTTCCTCCTCATTGCACCCATCGGCTTCAGCCTCTGGATGTGGCATTCTTTGAACCACTGAAGACATATTATTATCAAGAAGTATCCAAATGGCTCAAAGCTCACCCAGGAAGAGTTGTTACCCAGTACTAAATGGCTGGTTTGTTTTCATTAGCCTATGGGAAAGCAACTTCAAATCACATTGCTACCAGTGAGTTTGCCAAAACTGGCATCTGGCCTTTAGATCGTGATGTGTTTCCATATCATGTCTTCTGCACAGCAGCAGTTACTGAGAGGTCTATGCAATGGAAGCAACACCAGAAAGACCAAAACAAGACAAACAGTGAAACACTGGAGGAGGCTGCAACAGCAACCTCTCCACCTCCTCAAGATTCTACAATCTCTCCAGTTCCTCATGTGCAACACCATCATCTCCTAGGTCTTATCCAATTGAGAGTAGGCCTACATCTCCTGAATGTTCACCATCGTTGTATATCAGACCAGTTCAGATATCTTCAATTTCTTCTGCATCACAAAATGTATGTGTCCAAAGAAAATGGAAACATGAAGGGTCCCAAATCCTGACTAGCAGTCTATGCCTCAATGAAATAAAAAATAAGGCTGCAGAGAAGAAGCAGAAGAAGCAGAAGAATAAGAAGAAGAAGAAGAAGAAGAAGAAGAAGGTATCAAGATGTGTTGCTCAACAGGCAAGAAAGAAGCTTTCTTTAGGTGCTGACAGCGATAAAGATGTGAATATTGATTCCGATGATGACAATGATGTACCATGTCTCTATTGTAATGAGTGTAATGACTTATTCAGTAACTCTAAACCAAGGGAGACATGGTCAAAGAGTACTAAGTGTGCAGTGTGGGCACACAATGAGTGTGCTGGACTCTCAAAAACATCAAAAGCATTTATTTGTGTGTTGTGCTAGTAAGAAATCTTTTTACTTGAGATATTCAGCAAGTATGTCATTTTACCCAAGTACCTCAGATAAAGTGACATAGTAAGGTGTTTTTGAAAAATATTAAAATTTAAAAAAGGCAGAAACATTATATCAATACTTAAGTTATGCCACAATAGTGCTCCTTCCTAGGGTTATGAATGTTCAAGAACTAGATGAGTTATCTCAAGAACTATATCTACTGCAGTGTTTTTATTTTATAGTATGTCATTTTAGGTCAGGTTCCCCTATCATTTAAAGTGATTCCTCGTTAGAGGAAGTAATTAAACAAAAAAGAACTGATAGCAACGGAAGATAATTCAGCAAGTTATTGAGAGATCTATCAAACTTAGATGTGTGATTGCTATCAACTTTCTAAAAAGTATAAATTGTTTACCTCATATTAGTCAAATGATTCAAAACTTGCCTGTTTCCATGTTGAGACTCATCCCTCGAGCCTGGTCTAGAGAGCGATCTGGACAACTCTCCCACTGAAACACACAGATAAGGAGATTATGTTGTGGAAAACCCAACCAAATGATTAAGTTTTAAAAGCTCTTGGTCCTTTCCCTTATTATATGAATTGTTTATTAGAATAATATTTAACGGATTATGGTTTGTATCTGCTGTGATTATAGACTACAAGCTGGAATCTTTACCAAGTTATAGAGCCAGATTTGAGAGTGATACAAACTGATTGTTATTAATGTTGATATAAAATCAGGTGTTTCCTGATCTCATTCTATTTGCATGTGCAGGACATAATAATAATATAATTTTTTTACAATTGGCTTTACGTCGCACCGACACAGATAGGTCTTATGGCGACGATGGCATAGGAAGGAAGTGGCTGTGGCCTTAGTTAAGGTAAGTACAGCCCCAGCATTTGCCTGGTGTGAAAATGGGAAACCACGGAAAACCATCTTCTGGGCTGCCGACAGTGGGGCTCGAACGCACTATCTCCCGGATGCAAGCTTATAGCTGCGCGACCCTAACCGCACGGCCAACCTCGCCCGGTAATGATGATGATGATGATGATGATAATAATAATAATATGAAAATGAAAACCTACAACCTACTTTCCAGTCATTGACCGGGTCAGGGATGGAATGAATGAACCAGATATAGGCTATTATTACAATGGGGTCGCCACTCCCAAGGTGATATTAATGACTGAGAAATGCTATGAAATGATAATGGAGAGTGTTGCTGGAATGAAATATGACAGGGAAAACTGGAGTACCCGGAGAAAAACCTGTCCCGCCTTCGCTTTGTCCAGCACAAATCTCACATGGAGGGACCGGGATTTGAACCACGGTATCCAGCAGTGAGAGGCCGACGCGCTGCCGTCTGAGCCACGGAGGCTCGTAATAATAATAATAATAATAATAATAATAATAATAATAATAATAATAATAATAATAATAATAATAATAATAATAATAATAACCAACTACTTTTACGGTTTTCTGAGAAGCGAAGGCGGCAGGATTTTATCCCACATTATTTCCTTTACTTACTGACAAATCTACTAATACGAGGAGGGTCAATTTGAGCACTTTTAAATGCCACTGGATTGAGCTGGGATCGAACCCACCAACTTGGGCTCAGAAGGCCAGCGCTCTAGTGTGCCACACTCAGCGCGGCTTTCAAGAACTGCTTGATAGCCCGTACTATTGTGGGATCTGTAATAATGTGTAGTTGTCTTATGGCGACGATGGGACAATAAAGGGCTAGGAGTGGGAAGGAAGCAGCCATGGCCTTAATTAAGATAGAGCCCTAGCATTTGTCTGATGTGAAAATGGGAAACGAAGGTAATTCATCTTCACGGTTGCTGACAGTAGGGTTCGAACCCACTATCTCCCTGCGCGCCCATAACCGAATGGTCAACTCTCCCGGTATTAAGGTATTGCCCGGTTGGCGTGGTTTGATGCAGTACTCCACACCACCCAATCTCTTCATCGTTATATTGTGGGGTCATTACAGGTATCATTTACATGCATGCTATGGAGAGTACAAGAATTAAATTGCCAGGCTAAGTAGCTCAGGCGGTTGAACACCGACCTTCTGTGCTCAAGTGTCAGGTTGGATCTTATCTCAGTCCGGTATCATTTGAAGGTGTTCAAATACGCCAGCCTTGTGTTGGTAGATTTGACGTCACGTAAAAGAACTCCTATGGGGCCATGTTTCGGCACCTCGGCATCTGTGAAAGCAATACAAGTATTTAGTAAAATAAACGGCGTGTTAGCCTCCGGAGAAGCCTGGTGATGTAGTTCTTACGCATTTACACCAGCAGCGGCTGCTGAGGGGAACTGGCGGAGGGGCACACTACTTTTTCACAAATTTACGTTCTTACTAAGCACACATGAGTAAAGAAATGCATACCCGGATACACATCACACAGTGTTAAATACTTGATCATTACTCACCTACTTCACTGTCATCTTCTTCATTTTAAGAGAAACAGTGGAATGAAATGTTGGTGTCCATTCGAAGAAGGCAGCGATCCAGACTCTTCATCACCCTAAGTATCTTGAACTATTTAAATGTACAGCACCTACTGTCACTAAAGTATCTTGAACTATTTAAATGTACAGCACCTACTATCACTAAAGTATCTTGAACTATTTAAATGTACAGCACCTACTGTCACTAAAGTATCTTGAACTATTTAAATGTACAGCACCTACTGTCACTAAAGTATCTTGAACTATTTAAATGTACAGCACCTACTATCACTAAAGTATCTTGAACTATTTAAATGTACAGCACCTACTGTCACTAATGTATCTTGAACTATTTCAGTGTGCCTACTGCCACTGAAGTCTATCTGAAATACGTTCACAGCGCTATATACATTATGGAACTACCGTTGGATGGCCTAGTAATCCAGAAGTCCATTCAAATTACTGTACCGACTGATAGGCCTTCTACTGAGTCTACAGGACGAATGAAGTACAGTCTACTCGCCCTGGCCATACAAATGAAGAATACGGTAGGGCCTTGTTCAACGACCGCAGTGTTATCCCTTTATTTAAACACGAATTCCATTCTTCTATGCCTTAAATTCACAAACTTAGAAATGACTTTATCATCAAAGTCAGGCATATCGTAAATAAGGTCTTTCGCAATAGAAATCATTGCCAGAGCAAATAGTCGTTCTTCGGTCATTGTGTTGCGTAAAAATGTCTAAATACGAGCCAGTGTCGAAAAACAGCGCTCTGTTTCGGCTGTGGACATGGGTGTTGTCACAATTATCCTGAGATGTTTTAGCGTTTCTTTGAACGTTGATTTCAGATTATTTTCTAAAATAAAAGCGAGGAGTGGTAGAGCTCCTTTGACTTGCCTGAAATCTGTCCGTTTATAAATCACTTCTAATTCCGTCTTTAGCCTTTTTTTCTGCAACATTGGATAATGTAACACAGTAGAATTTTTTTTTTGCTAGGGGCTTTACGTCGCACCGACACAGATAGGTCTTATGGCGACGATGGGATAGGAAAGGCCTAGGAGTTGGAAGGAAGTGGCCGTGGCCTTAATTGCCTGGTGTGAAAATGGGAAACCACGGAAAACCATTTTCAAGGCTGCCGATACTGGGATTCGAACCTACTATTCCCCGGATGCAAGCTCACAGCCGCGCGGCTCTACGCGCACGGCCAACTCGCCCGGTACAGCAGAATTTAATACATTTTGTGGGAAGTTTATAGAGAATTTGTCAAATGAATCGGAGTACAGTAGTGTTGCAGCTTCAATATACCCAGTAAATGTAAACCTATCATGCACCTGATTCATTACAACGTCACATACTTCTTTCGCTGCAAACTTGTTCCTTGTTCACTTACTCTACGTCTTTTATCGGAATTATTGTAGTCCGTGAGATCACATGAAATTATATCTATTTCTTCACGTTGTTGTGCTACACACTTTGCAAAGTCAGAAATAGCCTTTTTTATTTGGACTGAATCTGTTTCGCGTTTTTTTAGCTGATTGTACAAAATGTCAACATGCGGCATTAATTTGTGAAAAATAGACAACCAGAACATGAATATGGTATCCTCAAGAGCACGTCGCAGTCCACTGGCTTCATTTACGCTAACAGACGTTTTACCTTCTTCTTCTATTCTACGAAAGCACTCAATCAGTTTATCTCTATTCTCGTAAACTATATTCACCGTACGAATGTTGTAGTTCCAGCGAGTAGTGATTGTCCGAGGGAGTCTAGTTTTCGTTATTTCATTCAAGAGGTCACTTCTGTGAGACGAGTTGGAAAAAAAAGTTGGAATTGCGGACAGGTTACAGAAAAATAATTTGACTTGGGGATTGTACGAACAAGCCTTCTGCATTGTCAAATTAAGCTGGTGTCCATAACAATGAATGAAATGTGCATTAGGGTAGTGTACTTTCAATTTCGCCTGCACACCCCCTGTCCTTCCGCGCATTACGCTGGCTCCGTCATAACTCTGACAAATAAGTTTATGTGGTGTGTCCCTTAATATGGGATTAATTTGCTCTAACAGACATTGACTCAATCCATCCGCTGTCCTGTCGGTTGGATTCATGAACCCCCAGAATCTTCCATGGACGTTACCCTCTAATGCATATCGAAAAACAAGTACCAATTGGCATTTGTTTGAAACATCCGTTGTTTAATCTGCTTCTATTGCAACGAATTGGGATTCCCCAATTTCTGAAGAAATTTGTTCCCTGCACACATTCAACATACAGTCAAGAAGCTCGTTCTGAATAGTCTTTGAAGTGCCTTTAAATACAGAAGCTTTGGCTAGGTGTTCTTTCATAGCAACGTCTATTTCAGCCGTAAAATTAATGAGATCTTTGAAAATTCCATGATTTAGAGAATTTTCTGTCTCATCATGGCCACGGAGTGCCACTTCAAATACGCCACAGAATTTTATGCACTGAATAATTCTGAGTAATATGTGCCTATTTTTCCTAACCTGATCATTGTGTTTGTTAATGGATTGGCGATAAGCAGAATCCAGTTGAGTCACTATATTAACTTTCCCTAGCACAGCTAATTCCATGCATGAATTGATATGTTGGGAGGAACTTTCGTGTTTTTTAACTTTTTCTTTCAAGTGTTTGAGATCTGTTACTCCGGTTTTCGTCCACGTCTGGTCATGTCCGAATAACATGCACGGAAAACAGAAAAACGCATTCCTTGAATCACAGCCACATAACCACTCGTATTCTGTATACACCCCTGGCTGGAATCTACGTCGATATTCACGCCCTTTATATTGTCCGACTTGCTCTAGTTGTAAATGAGGCGTTGGTCGACCGAGTGTCTTTATCTCAGTCTTTTCCGTTAGGGACAGTTGAGAAAAAGGTCTATTTAAAATATTACTCACAGAATTCATTGTACGTAGCCTAGATGTTAATCATACCTGTGTGATATACCTTAAGCGACTCTTCATAGGGATTCTGTATGTCCGCACACAAAACACGACAGATTTACTTTTAACGACACCACACTAAATATTACGAGATAGGATACTGACTAATTTCATTAGCCAGTACAGCATATTTATCAGACCGCAGATGACAGACTTGGAACACGATGTTCTGCTCGGCACGATAAGCCTTCGCGTATTTTCGTAATCGTAGCGGGCTGGCTTCGGCAATGACCCAATCTCCCATTCAATGCATGTTAAAAATTAGTTAGTTTCACGCATGCGTGAACGAAAATTACGTAAGAAAGAGTCAGCAGCTAAGGGCACAGGGCCCAGCATGACCGGCCAGCGTAGAACCCGCCGGAGGAAGCAAAGTACGTGTATGATGAAAACATTGACGCTCTAGCTGCATGCGGCGCCTAATATGAAAACTGAATGTATCACCATTCAAATTGCCAGTATTTATAAAACCATGCATTAACAGTTACTTAGCTGGAGGGGCACGTGCCCCTCTGCCCTTTAGAACGAGCCGCTACTGATTTACACCTAGAAGTGACATACGCGTCTATGAGGATTCTAACGATGACGACACATTTATTTCCCGAGCCAGAGGAATTAACGTATCAAAGTTAACATATCGACCCGGCCGGGAATCGATTCCGGGACCCCTTGGACCAAAGGCCAACAAGGAGCCGCACATGGAGTCTTGCAGCTCTTTCCGGGCACACCCCCAACGGAGGTGAGCTCAGTCCTCCTGCCATTCTTAAATCTCTGGCAGTACCGGGAATCGAACCCGGCCACCAAGGATGACAGCTAGTAATACTAACCGGAGGCGGACAGTAGTCAGTAGGGCGTAAAATTGAGGTATTTAAGCGCAGTAATCGTCGGCCTGCAGTCGATAAAAGATCTCCTGTGAGACAAAATTCCGACAATTCGACGTCTCATACTGTATATAGCAATTCAAGGGACATATTTGAATTAGTCGCTGAAGAAAGAAACTCCATTTCTGGACCATGTTTTGTTATCTCACGGAGGTATGTTAAATAGGCTAAGGCGCACCTTGCTGTGGTGAAAAGAACCATGTCCGCTTGTTCTTAAAGCGGAAACATGAGGAAGCTTCAGTTCATTCTGAGGAGAAACATTCTAAGTCGATACCTGCAGATATCGATTCCTAAAGTAAACTTTATACCTCTGGTCGTTTGATGTGCTAAGATACGGTGCTCATTGGTTTGTTGGTTTTGGTTGTACTCAAAACAGTTTCTAAGTTCAGTGATAAACAGTAGAACTCTAAACAGAACATATTCGTGATTTACGCACCTACTACTTGATTAAGTGATTGAGAAGTAAATGTTCACTTAAAACAAACTAATAATGCATTCACATATTATAAGATAAGAAATGATAACAATGATAAGAAATGCATTATTGCTTGTAAATTGCCATCGAGTGGGGCAAGTATTCAGTCTATTTTTTTCTCAAAATGCTATTTCAAAAGAGCTATTCCATAATATTTCATTTAAAACTTTCGCAGAAATACTCGTATAGTTTCTTCCTTAAAAGCTAGGTAAACAATTGATAGGGAATCTGTCACCTGGGCTACAGCTCTAAATGCAGATCATTGACGATTGATTGATTGATTGATTGATTGATTGATTGATTGAAAAACCAGAAAAATTGAGCCGGTTCCTTCTCCATCAATTTTAATTCAATTAACTTCAATTCAGTTCTCGGATTCAATTAATGTTGTTAGCTTTACGTTCCTCTGACTGAATTTACGGCTTTTGGAGAAGTCAAGGTTGGAAATATTCTCCTTCTTCTTCTATAGATTACTTCTTACACCTGCGACTGTGTCAACATATGTGGATTTTGCCCTGTTTTACGATCGGATGCCCTTCCTGACGTCAACCCGATGTGGAGAAATGTAATCACTATTGCGTGTTTCTGTGGTGGTTGGTAGCATAGTGTGTTGTCTATATATTATCAGCAGACTTTATCTTGGTGCATTTACACCGTAGTGCTGAATCGGTCGACCTCGGCAATCTTCGAAATTCGTACTGGCAACCTTTGAAACACAAACTATGAATCGCTTAAGCATCGTTGTGCGACATCTGGCGTACACTTTACGTACTAGTACTGTTGTTGTTTACACAGCAAAGCCAAACTATAGAATTCATGCTAGGAACAAGATTCGCATCGAGAAATGTTATATAATGTTATATAATGTGTATGTGACATAGTTGTTGGCTTAAGATAATAACGGTTTCGAAACTTCATATCGATCGATCAATCATATTCTCGATTCAATTCAGATTTCATTTTCATTTTCATTCAGTTGGCAGCACTACCGGAACCGGGACAGCTCCCTCCTTACTCCTCACCCCCGTACACAAATGCACCAAGATAAAGTGTGCCGATAATACGAAGAGGAGAGTGTTGGGACAAGCACCTTTTCATGTTTCCGTTTTACACTGTCGCCAACTACTGTGGTCGTTGTACTGAATGTTCAACACTTCTCACAATTTCAATACTTGCATGAATTTCTAAGCTAGCAGTTTCTAAACGAGTAATTGCACTCGATATAATTCCAAAGATGGACTTAATATATGCCCGACTTTCTAACAAGCTGTTGGAAAACAATTCCTGCGCAATCTTGATAAAAGAGGTAGAGTATCCCACTCGTATTAACTGCAGACGTGATATCGAGAAGCAGTTTTTTGAATACTAGTTCACATTAGGGAAGTTGAAGATGATTTTGCACAGCTACAGCTGTCGTCAAACCACCGAAATATGACCGAAATATGACGTTTCTACGAAAATAGCTCAAAATATGACCTTATATTAAAACAGCCAAAATATGCATTTATATGACATATGAAACTCACTTAATTGCGACGATAATCACTTGATTTGCATCAAAATCCTATCAGGCAAGAAAACAGAGACAAAGAAAAAATATGACTTTTCCTAAACATCCGAGTCCTAAAGATAATAATAATAATAATAATAATAATAATAATAATAATAATAATAATAATAATAATAATAATAATAATACCGGTACGGTAATAATAAATACAAAAATTAAATTCCCAGAAGGACACCATAATTTAATTTTATCGATTGCAAATATTTAAATATTCAAGCTCTTTAGGTTTTTCAATCGCATAATTACCAGCGTTTCTCCCCAGTGTGGCAGTGGGCTCGTGAGTTGAATTGCTACATCTTTCCAAGACGCTGGCAGCTAGTGCGCCGTTGAGTCACTATTGCAAGCCTCCTTTGTAGGACAATGCAATTATATTATTATTGTTGTTGTTATTTAGCTTCTTGACTTAATGGTCTGCGTAGAAGTCTTCGGTTCAGAGGATCCAGGTTCGGTTTACGCCAGCCTTAGGAATTTCTCGGCGTCTATTAATTCCACTGGCTCGAGGACTATGAATTTTTGTTTGTCTTCACACCACATAGGATGCGATTCAGGAAGAGTATCCAGACGTAAAACTGGGCCAAGTACTCGAAGTAGGCCTAATTGGAAATAAGGCCAGAAAAGAAAAACAAATTTCTTCTTATGTCCGTACAGCTTTTACTACAATCAGGTGGACCGAGCGAGTTGGCCGTGCGGTTAGGGGCGTGCAGCTGTGAGCTTGCATTCGGGAGATGGTGGTTTCGAACTTCACTGTCGGCAGCCTTCAAGATGGTTTTCCGTGGTTTTCCACTTTCACGCTAGGTAAATGCTGCGTTTGCACCGCAATAAATAATAATAATAAGTTAATAATAATAATGCTGGGGCCGATGACCTTAGATGTTAGGCCCCTTTAAACAACAAGCATCATCATCATCATCAATAATTTCCGCCTCCCTAGCGCAACGGTTAGTATTATTAGCTGCCGTCCTGGGGGGCCCGGGTTCGATTCCCGGTACTACCAGAAATTTAAGAATGGCAGGAGGGCTGGTATGTGGTTGGTACATGCAGCTCACCTCCATGAGGGGTGTACATGACAAGAGCTGCACCATCTCGGGACGAGGACACGAGTTAACTTTTCACTTTATTATCAATAATAATGTTATTGGCTTTACGTCCCATTAACTTGTTTTACGGATTTTGGAGACGCCGAGGTGCCGGAATTTAGTCCCGCAGGAGTTCCTTTACGTGCCAGTAAATCTACCGACACGAGACTGACGTATTTGAGCACCTTCAAATACCACCGGACTGAGCCAGAATCGAACCTGCCAAGTTGGGGTCAGAAGGCCAGCGCCTCAACCGTCTGAGCCACTCAGCCCGGCTGTATCTTAAGGCCACGGCCGCTTCCTTTCCACTCCTAGCCCTTTCCTATCCTACTGTCGCCGGTGCGACGTAAAGGTTTGATTTGAAACGCATTTGGCCCAGTTGTTTGATCGCATTCTTATCCAGAATCCAATCTGTGAGTAGGAATGTACTAGTGCCACCTGATAAAGATGACGACATCCTCAGCCACGCTGACAGGCTTTCGTGATCGAATCCATTGCCTGCTACATCAGAAGTTCCTCAGCTGGCCTCACGAGGCAGATGAACTTTGTTCCAGCATTCAGACCAGGATTAAGATCTTTGGACAAGCCGGATGAAGCTGGCAAACTGTATCACAAGTCTTCGAATTTAACCATTCCTCAGAAGACAATCCCAAGACAAGCATAAGAGCTCAATTTCTGATTTCATTTTTCAGTTAATCGAAGCTTATTTTGGGTAGCGGACTGGCACACCTGCCCGTATTGTGGACTATTATTTATCATTAAACAGAAACTTATATAGCCGGCCCCGTGGTGTAGGGGTAGCATGCCTGCTTTTTACCCGGAGGCACCGGGGTCGATTCCCGGCCAGGTCAGAGATGTTGGATCTGAGAGCTGGCTCGAGGTCCACTCAGCCTACGTGAGTAGAATTGAGGAGCTATCTGACGGTGAGATAGCGGCCCCGGTCTAGAAAGCCAAGAATAACGGCCGAGAGGATTCGTCGTGCTGAAAACACGACACCTCGTAATCTGCAGGCTCTCGGGCTGAGCAGCGGTCGCTTGGTAGGCCACGGCCCTTCAGGGCTGTAGTGCCATTGGGTTAGAAAATTATACAAAGTAGGCCTACTCTTTAATTCATCATGTTCTTCCAAAACTCGTTCTCATGCATTCATTTTCTACTAGACTACACGTAAAGCCAAATAAGCTATAACCCCACATACTACCTCTCTCTGTCTAAGTTTCTTTCTTTCTCTCTCTCTCTCTCTCTCTCTCCACTGAACAGTCACCATCCTACGCCCCCTCCCCAATCCCTAGCTTCCCCTACCGACAGGTTTGTATTAACAAGCTACCAATTCACTAATATCGTGTGTATTCAAATCAAATCAAAATCTCTTTATTTGCAAATGAGGTGTCTACCTCGGTGGCAAATGGTACACTAAAATACATTATTGTCAAGCACTAAATTTTAAATTAACAAGAGGCAAAGAAAATTTTCTTAGAATACAATATTATGCAATTTACGCTAATAATTTGTTCTATTAAACACATACATCATCCTTAATAAATTTATATTGTTTACAAAGTTCTACTTATAATATCTGACAAACATAGTCAACTCATATACAGTATGTGAAATTACTTCTAATAATAATATACAACTGGTATAAGATTATAATTAACATTGAATTTATTTACATATTTATATTTTACCCATTTTGGTACATAAGTAGCATAACGACCTGCTGCGTCTTAACCAGAGCCCCTTTTGTTACCACTTTTCAGAGTTCCTGAAGGGCCTTCACAGCTACCGTAGCGGTCCCAGGGCCCTCAAAGTCCCCACTGTACTTCACCCCTACAGGCAGTCCCCTACTTGGGCTGTCCAAACTCCATAGACCAGGGGATGGAATTAATTTAATCACACACATTTTTTATTTACAATATCCTGCACTGGTCGAATGACCCCTAACATTTCATTTATTTTCTCTGTTGTTGTTTATTCTCTTCTTGAATATCTGTACAGATTTTGGAAAAGGATCAAACACTACCCCTGGTAAACTGTTCCACTCCTTCACGCCCTTTCCAATGAATGAAAATTTACCCCAATCGCTTCTGCTAAAATTCCTTCTAATTTTGTACTTGTACTTATTTTCCAACTGAAGCCTCTCACGGATATCTCTCCATGCTTCTTCTCCTGTATAGGCTCTATATAATCCTATAAGTCTAGTTTTCTCCCTTCTCTTACTTAAAGGTTCCCAACCAAGTTCCTTTAACATTTCTGATACACCACTCTTTCTCCTGAAATCCCCTGTTACAAACCTTGCTGCTTTCCTCTGCACACCATCTAGTTCTTTTATTAGGTATTCTTGGTGAGGATCCCAAACACTGTTTGCATATTCCAATAATGGACGAACCATACTTGAGTAACTTTTCTCTTTTAATTCTTTGTTGCATCCTTTAAGTAGCCTCATTATGACATGTAACGATCTGTATGCTTTCCCAACAATGTCATCAACATGACCCTTCCAGTGCAAATTACTTTCAAATCTCACACCTAAGTATTTGCACTTGCCATCTTTAGGGATAACTACCTCATCCAAAGTATATTCAAATTCAGTTTTAAAGCTCCTGTTTGTAAATGTTGTAACAGTTGATTTGCCTCCATTAACCTTCATATTATTTTCTTCAACCCATTCTTGGATACTCTCAATGTCCCTTTGTAATTCTGAGCAATCCTCAATGTTATTTATTTCCCTATAAACAATTATGTCTTCTGCATACAATCTTATTTTCGATGTTATATTGTTCCCTAAATCATTTGCATATATTAAGAAAAGTAACGGACCGATTATACTACCCTGTGCAATTCCCTTCCAAACTTTCTCTTCCTGTGATATATAATTTCCTACTTTGACTTTCTGAACCCTTGAATTTAGAAATGTTCTTATCCAACGTATAACCCTTACGTCCAGTCCTATTCCCTCCAATTTCTTTAATAATATTCCATGTTCCACTCTATCAAAGGCTTTGGAAAGATCTATGGCTATGCAATCTAACTGGCCTCCTGAATCTAACTGATCTGATATGTCCTGCTGAAATCCCACCAGTTGTGCCTCGCAAGAAAATTTCTTTTTAAATCCATACTGGCTCCTCATGAACCAATTTTTTATCATCACATATCCCTCTGATGTACTTTGCTATTAAACTCTCCAGTATTTTACAAACTATACTGGTCAGGCTGATTGGTCTGTAGTTCTCTGGTTTCCTTTTATCACCCTTTCCTTTATAAATTGGTATTATTATAGATTCCTTCCATTCCTTTGGTATCACACTATTATTTATGACATAGTCGAAGAGAAATTTTAAATAAGGCACTATGTACCACCCCTTCGTCTTTAATACCTCCCCAGTAATTTGATCACTTCCTGCTGCTTTTCCTTGCTGAAGCTGTTGGATTTCTCTGAAAATATCTTCATTTGTGAATGAGAAGCTTCTTGTTTCCCTATGTGTCTCTCCCTCTCTATCTTCTGTTATGGTTTCCAAGTCCTGACAATCTTCTACTGAATCTCTGAATTCCCTACTGAAGAGGTTTGCTTTCTCAGTATCTGTTAAATAGTGTTCACCCCCTTCTCCCACCATTGTATGAATTTGGATTCCTTTTCCTTTTTGATTCCTAATATATGAATACAGCTTTTTCCATTTCCCTTTGTGGTCATTACCCTCTTGAAGAATACCATTCATATAATTCTCTTTTGCTTCCTTTTTCACACTATTCAGTTCCCTCATTAGCTGTTTTCTAGTTTCTCTATTCTCCCTACCCTCTTTGATTTTCCTGTTTACTATTCTACATTTTCTTTTTAATTTTCTTATTTCCCTTGTATAATAAACAGGGTCTGAGGTCATTCTACCCTTCTTAACAGGTACAAATCTCTTCTCTCCTTCCCAAATGATTCCTTTAAATTTAGCCCAAAGTGTATCCACGTTACTCCCTTCACTTATCCAACAACTGAATTGTGATTTAAGGTAAGTCCCAAATTCATCAACTTTAGTTTTTCTGTATAATTTCTTGTCTTGTGTGATCCTCTTATTAAGCCTTTTTGGTACCAGTCCTACATCCATTATTACAGCCTTATGGTCACCTATTCCTTCAATTACCTCAGTTTTATCAACAATTTCCCATGGATTAACCAAGAATACATCTAGTAAGTTATTGAGATGAGTCGGTTCTTGTACTACTTGTGTAAATCCTCCCTCCCAAATTAACTTATTTGCCAGTTTCTGTTCATGGGCTTCACTTGCAGCTCCTTTCCATTCAACTTCAGGCAAATTTAGATCTCCCCCAATTATTACCATATCATTATTATTGTTTTTATGAGTATAATCTATTATTTTCTCAAATATTTCAATGTCTCTTTCCTCTCTTCCAGGCCTGTATGTTCCTATAATTCCCACCTCCTTCATATTATGACAAACTAATTTTATCCCTAATATTTCATCCCTTTCATCGGTAAACCATTCATGTGAACAATAAGTTTCCTTCACCAGAATAAACACCCCCCCTCCCTTTTTATCTCCTCGGTCTCTACGATAGACTGTGTACCCTTCTGGAAATACTTCTCTATTACCCACCCCTTCTCTCAACCATGATTCTACTCCTATCACCACATCAGTCTCATAAGATTCCATCAATGTACCGAATTTTAATTGTTTATTTACTACACTTTGACAGTTTACCAAGAGCAATCTCAGACCTCCTTCCTCCCTAAAACTTGACTGTTGCAATTGGGTAACGTTTGACTCATGAGTTGAGAACGTCCCTGGAACCCAGATCCTTGTACATAGATCTTGATTTAAGGGTCTGGGTTTTCTGGCAAGTTTCCCTGTATGTGCCAGTTTAGTGGTATGGGTTTTCTTAAGTACAGATTAGTTTGCAAATCTCTGTTGATAATTGTAGCAATTTGTCTACAGAGATTTGCTTTTCCATTACCATTCAGATGTAACCCATGCCTAGTAAACATTTGCCTGCCAAGACCTAAAGTATCTAGGTACTACATAGACATTTCTAAAACTCTTACATAATCTCTTGATTTTTATATTTACATCATGTGCAGCTTTGTTCACACATGAGTCCTCTAAAAGGTCATACCTAGGTGGCACATTAACTACAATTACTTTTGAGTCAGGTAGTTTGGAAATCTTACCTCTGAGAGTCATAATTAGTTCCTCACCTTCATTTGCAGCAATGTCATTTGTACCACTCACAATTACCACATAATTGTCCTTCTCTAACACAGGATCACAACTTGAAAGGACGTCTTCAGTTTTGGCACCTGGTTTTATTAGTCCTAAAACCTCAGTTTCTGGATTCTGCAGCTCATCCTTGATGCCTTCTGCCATACCCCGCCCTTGACTGTCTGCGTAGAGATGAATCTTTGGCGATCTTGACTTTCGGTTGGTTTTCTTCTTCTGTAGGTTACCTCCACTGGATTTAAAATTATTTGGAAAACTTGGTATGTCTTCTTCTGGAACTTGCTGAAGTAACTGAAATCTATTTTGGCACTGCAAAGAGTTTATTCCCGGTTTTAAGTTGTACGTAGTTTCTCCCGCCTAAAATGGCTACGCGTCACTTCCGTCCACGGCGATCTTTCTTCTCCAATGTCTTCTTTATCTTCCAGTTTCTTTATTCTGTCCTTTAAGCTTTCATTTTCATGTTTCAGAGCGCATAAATCGTCTTGTAGCACTCCTAAAATCTTAATTATAGTTTCATATGTCTCTCTTTCTTGTTGTTCTGCCTCACTATCGGTTTGTTTACACTCGGGACACAGCCACTCACTTTCTTCAATATCAGTCCTATTTACAATATTTGCACAACGAAAATGGTACCATTCATCACACTTACGACATAGAATCCCATTTTTAACTACTCTTCTGCATTTGCCACATTTTTCACTGCATCTTACACCATTATCTACTACGGATATCACAGACTCACACACAGTAGTCGCCATCGTACTTCTGTTACCCTTACACTTAGAAGTAAAGCTATCTGACACAAATGTGATTGGTGATCTTCGTTTCGTATGTAATTTGTGATTTCTTGCGGATGTGTAAATGACTCCCTACTTAGTTTGAATTGTGACTGGGTGATAAATATAAGCCCATCAATCTTTCAAGAAGAAGAAGAAGAAGAAGAGAAGAAGAACAAGCTACCAAGGAGGTCAACGACTTGAAATAAGTCCAGGTACTTACAGTGGAGATAACAGAAGTGCGGAATCAGAGCTGTATAAGTACGGAAAACTTTTTCGAACCTATTTAAGTGTCAATAGCTGACTTCAACATTCATATAATTTGTCAGACTTGTTCATAATATAACCCATTCACAATCATTGACACGTCATTTGATAGAATCTGAGGGTGTTCTTGTAAAACGAAGCATGTAATTCTGTTATTCATGTGTTCTTTTTACATGTATGTATTGTGTTCTGAATGTTATATTTTGTGCTTTGACAGAATGAAAAACTTAAAGGCTGTATTATGTTAATCAAAGAGTCTGATTTTATCATGAGAATTCATGCCTTCTTGCTTGTTGTTATATCCAACATCTCCCGAACTGGCACCAAACAAACATATTATGAACTGTGCCGTTCGCTTTTCCTATTGATAACCATATCGTTGAATGATCAATGTTAATGAAAGAGGACTTTTTTAGGAAGTAGCGGTGTATATGTGTTTGTGGGGCTTGTGGGGTGGGATTGCAATATGAGTAGATGAAAGCAATTAATCATCGACTGAAATAACACAACTCACAATCGACCACAGAATTAACATTACTGTGTCACTTCTCTCAAGTGGTTATTGTTACTGCTACCTCATGTACGGCAAACGAGCCATAGGCAGCACCAGACTGTTCTGCTGTAGCTGGTTTAACAGACAGCTCTCCCATAACTCGCGCAACGCAGTGGAAGTTCGACCAAGAAGGGTGATGTTTTGATGGCTGCATTTAAATCAATATCCAGTAAAAACAAAATAATCAGAGAAATGTGGGTAAAATCAATGAAAACAAAATGAGTGAAATCCCAGTACATGCAACGGGAAAGTTAATTTCGTACTTGCTTTATTTCTTTTATTTATTCATTTTTATAAGGTCTACTTAGAATAATAAAATATAATAGAATAGAACAGAATAGAATACTTCCATCCCCTAGTTTCGGGTCACATTGTAATTCAAAAATGTGTTTTGATACATGCATTATTTTCCTTATTACTGTGCATCTCAAGTCTCTGTTGCTCCGGAGGCAGCGCGCTGGCCTCTCACAGCTGGGTTCCGTGGTTCAAATCTCGGTCGCTCCCTGTGAGATTTGTGCTGGACAAAGCGGAGGCGGAGAGGTTTTTCTCCGGGTAATCTGGTTTTCCCCGTCATCTTTCATTCCAGCGACACTCTCCAATATCATTTCCCTTTCATCTGTCAGTCATTAATAACTGCCCCAGAGGAGTGGGACAAGCTTCGGGAACCGGCACAATTCCTATCCCGGCCATTCCTGACCCGGTTGAAACAGGCTGTTGATTTTCATTTTCATTTCTAGTTATCTATTCATCATCATCATCATCATCATCTGTTTACCCTCCAGGTTCGGCTTTTCCCTCGGACTCAGCGAGGGATCCCACCTCTACCGCCTCAAGGGCAGTGTCCTGGAGCTTCAGACTCTTGGTCGGGGATACAACTGGGGAGAATGACCAGTACCTCGCCCAGGCGGCCTCACCTGCTATGCTGAACAGGGGCCTTGTGGAGGGATGGGACGATTGGAAGGGATAGGCAAGGAAGAGGGAAGGAAGCGGCCGTGGCCTTAAGTTAGGTACCATTCCGGCATTCGCCTTGAGGAGAAGTGGGAAACCACGGAAAACCACTTCCAGGATGGCTGAGGTGGGAATCGAACCCACCTCTACTCAGTTGACCTCCCGAGGCTGAGTGGACCCCGTTCCAGCCCTCGTACCACTTTTCAAATTTCGTGGCAGAGCCGGGAATCGAACCCGGGCCTCCGGGGGTGGCAGCTAATCACGCTAACCACTACACCACAGAGGCGGTATCTATTACTACATTAAACTTTAAAATTACCGGGCGAGTTGGCCGTGCGCGTAGAGGCGCGCGGCTGTGAGCTTGCATCCGGGAGATAGTAGGTTCGAATCCCACTATCGGCAGCCCTGAAAATGGTTTTCCGTGGTTTCCCATTTTCACACCAGGCAAATGCTGGGGCTGTACCTTAATTAAGGCCACGGCCGCTTCCTTCCAACTCCTAGGCCTTTCCTATCCCATCGTCGCCATAAGACCTATCTGTGTCGGTGCGACGTAAAGCCCATAGCAAAAAAAAAAAAAAAACTTTAAAATTAAACTTATTAAAAATTTCCAAACAATTTCTAAATTGTAGTTTAAAAAAATATTTATTTATTTATTTATTTATTTATTTATTTATTTATTTATTAATTTTTGTTCTAGACGTTAATAGAGTTATATAGTCTAGGACAAACATGTATCTTGTCTGGCTCCATGGCTAAATGGTTAGCGTGCTGGCCTTTGGCCACAGGGGTCCCGGGTTCGATTCCCGGCAGTGTCGGGAATTTTAACCTTAATTGGTTAATTTCGCCAGCACGGGGGCTGGGTGTATGTGTCGTCTTAATCATTATTTTCATCCTCATGATGACGCGCAGGTCGCCGACAGGTGTCAAATCAAAAGACCTGCATGTGGCGAGCCGAACTTGTCCCCGGACACTCCCGGCACTAAAAGCCATACGCCATTTCAACATGTATCTTACCCTCTCTAAATTTCATTAGGGCTTACTTTTGTGTCACAAGTCTTTATAGAGTTATCCTACAATTACAACATATACACTGAATGAATTGAATGAATGAATGACTAAATTAAGTGGTGAACGGATGATTTCATGACTGAATTGTGTTCGTCCATGAATGGATGCATAAACTCTTCTCACCCAGTCACGGAGAGCCACCAACTGGGGAGAGAGCATTCATTAGAGAATGAATGAATGAAATGAATTGAATTGAATGCATGCTCTCAGTCTAACGCTGCGGAGCCCGGCAGTTAAGGAGAGAACATTCGATTTTGGATGAATGAATGAATGACTGAATGAATGAATTAATTAAGGAATGATTGAGTGGATGGATGAATGGACTGAATGTTCGGCTCCATGGCTATGTGTTTAGCGTGCTCGCCTTTGATCACAGGGGTCCCGGGTTCGATTCCCGGCTGGATCGGGAATTTTAACCATAATTGGTTAATTCCCGTGGCACGGGGACTGTATGTGTCGTCTTCATTATCACTTCACCCTCACCACGACCCGCAGGTCGCCTACGGGAGTCAAATGAAAAACCTGCACTTGGCGAGCCGAAATCCTCGGACACATCCCGGCACTAAAAGACATACGCCATTTCATTTCAATGGACTGAATTTACAGGGTCTAATTATTAATATATATTTGTCCGACTCATTGGCTGAATGGTCAGCGTCCTTGCATTCAGTTCACAGGGTCCCGGGTTCGATTCCCGGCCGGGTCGGGGATTTTAATCGCTTCTGATTAATTCTCCTGGCTCAGGGATTTGGTATTTGTGTCTGTCCCAACACTCTCCTCTTCATATTCACACAACACACTACACTATCAACCACCACAGAAACACGCAATAGTGATTACATCCCTCCAAATAGGGTTGGCGGCAGGAAAGGCATCCGGCCGTAAAACAGGGCCAAATCCACATGTGCGACGCAGTTCGCACCCGCGACCCCACAGGTGTGGGAAAAGCGGCAGGAAAATAAGAATTATTAATATATACATTTTTCTAGGTTTCCTCTTAACAGACTTTGAATGAAGCAAATTCTTGTTAACTACGAAAACTATACGGTATTTTTATTTTGCTATTTCTTTTACGTTGCACCGCCGTAGATCAGTCTTATGGCGACGATGGAATAGGACAGGACTAGGACTGGGACTGAGAGAAAAGTAATAATAATAATAATAATAATAATAATAATAATAATAATAATAATAATAATAATAATAATAATAATAATAATAATAATAATAATAATAATAATAATAATAATGTCCACCTCTGTGGTGTAGTGGTTAGCGTGATTAGCTGCCACCCCCGGAGGTCCGGGTTCGATTCCCGGCTCTGCCACGAAATTTGAAAAGTGGTACAAGGGCTGGAACGGGGTCCACTCAGCCTCGGGAGGTCAACTGAGTAGAGGTGGGTTCGATTCCCACCTCAGCCATCCTCGCAGTGGTTTTCCGTGGTTTCCCACTTCACTTCCAGGCAAATGGCGGGATGGTACCTAACTTAAGGCCACGGCCGCTTCCTTCCCTTTTCCTTGTCTATCCCTTCCAATCTTCCCATCCCCCTCCAAGGCCCCTGTTCACCATAGCAGGTGAGGCCGTCTGGGCGAGGTACTGGTCATACTCCCCAGTTGTATCCCCCGACCAAGAGTCTGAAGCTCCAGGACACTGCCCTTGAGGCGGTAGAGGTGGGATTCCTCGCTGAGTCCGAGGGAAAAGCCGAACCTGGAGGGTAAACAGATGATGATGGTGATAATAATAATAATAATAATAATAATAATAATAATAATAATAATAATAATAATAATAATAATAATAATAATAATGAGCCTCCCGGGGAGAGAAGTGACCGTGGCCTTGATTGAGGTACAGTCCCAACATTTGTCTGGTGTGAAAATGGGAAACCACGGAAATCCATCTTCAAGACTGCCGACGATTGGGGATTCGAACTCAAATGCAAGTTCACAGCTACGTGACAAAATCGCGTAGCCAGCTCACTCGGTTTATTGCTAGTAGTGAAGGCCATTTATTTCTTAATTTCTTATTCAGAAAAGAAATATGAAGTGTCAAATATTTTCTTGTTAATATACCCTAAATAAGATATTTGGTGTTGATGTATGTTCAATATAATTTCACCTATTAAACACATATCATTATACTGTACATAAGTTCTCCCCTTCCCATCTCTTCTCTTTCTTTCCTTCTTAATCTGTTTACCTTTAGGGGTTGGTTTTTCCCTTGGACTCGGCGAGGGATCCCACATCTACCGCCTCAAGGGCAGTGTCCTGGAGCGTGTCACTTCGAGTCGGGGACACAACTGGGGAGGAGGACCAGTATCTCGCCCAGGCGGCGTCACCTGCTATGCTGAACAGGGCCTTGTGGGGGAATGGAAGGGATAGACAAGGAAGAGGGAAGGAAGCGGCCGTGGCCTTTAGTTAGGTAGCCTACCATCCCGGCATTCGCCTGGAGGAGAAGTGGGAACCACGGGAAACCACTTCCAGGATGGCTGAGGTGGGAACCGAGCCCACCTCTACTCAGTTAACCTCCCGAGGCTGAGTAGACCCAGTTCCAGCCCTCGTACCACTTTTCAAATTTCGTGGCAGAGCCGGGAATCGAACCCGAGCCTCCGGGGGTGGCAGCTAATCATGCTAACCACTACACTACAGAGGCGGGCCTTCCCATCTCCCTTTCCAAAATAATATGAAAATTGTCCATTATTTACAAGCATTATTTTGAATAATTCTTTTGAGGGGGAAATCATTTATACAATGAAGTTTTATCATCAATTTCTCTGTAAACCCGTAATGTAAAATCTACTTACATGTGATAGAACATATTGTTTTTAATGTAATAAAAATTAGTCCGCCTCTGTGGTGTAGTGGTTAGCGTGATTAGCTGCCACCCCCGGAGGTCCGGGTTCGATTCCCGGCTCTGCTACGAAAATTTGAAAAGTGGTACGAGGGCTGGAACGGGGTCCACTCAGCCTCGGGAGGTCAACTGAGTAGAGGTGGGTTCGATTCCCACCTCAGCCATCCTGGAAGTGGTTTTCCGTGGTTTCCCACTTCTCCTCCAGGCGAATGCCGGGATGGTACCTAACTTAAGGCCACGGCCGCTTCCTTCCCTCTTCCTTGTCTATCCCTTCCAATCTTCCCATCCCTCCACAAGGCCCCCTGTTCAGCATAGCAGGTGAGGCCGCCTGGGCGAGGTACTGGTCATTCTCCCCAGTTGTATCTCCCGACCAAGAGTCTGAAGCTCCAGGACACTGCCGTTGAGGCGGTAGAGGTGGGATCCCTCGCTGAGTCCGAGGGAAAAGCCGAACCTGGATTGTAAACAGATGATGATGATGATGATGTAATAAAAATTAACTGAACGTAAGAACAATATTGTAAGTATGTTACTGTTATTGTATTTTTTTTTTTTTTTTACAATTTGCTTTACGTCACATTGACACAGATAGGTTTTATGGAGACAATAGCATAGGAATGGGTAGGAAGTGACCGTGACCTTAAGGTACAGCCCCGGCATTTGCCTGGTCTGAAAATGGGAAACCACGGCTGATTTCTTCCCTCTCCTAGCCTCTTCTTGCCCCATCGTCGCATAAGACCTATCTGTGTCGGTGCGACGTAAAGCAACTTGTAAAAAAATATGAAGTCTCCCTTCTCTCCCTTCGTTACATACACTTGCACACAGCACTAGGAAATTATAACCACACAGCACCCTCCCACATAGCGCTGTGGGTCTCGTGCAGGCTACAAAATTCGTGTCTATCGTAACAACTAAGGTTCGAATCCCCTGGTGGAGGATTGTTTTTGTTTCCTTATGAATAGGGGAGACTGTTGTACCTTGGATCGTTAGTACCTTGGAACAGTTGCATTATCTTTGATCTTAGTAAACATTCTTTGGATCAGTTGATTTGAGTTCATTACTTTGCCACCCTGGGGAGCACAGTTTGTCTGTTGGCATCCATTGTGGTTTCAGTTCCAAGTGATTTAAGTGTAAAGCATTTTGGTACTTGAAAGTATTTTTAAAGTGATTTCAAATTGGCATATTAGTAGTTCTCACATGTAAAAGAGATTTCTTCCGTATTTACACTAACTTAGTATGTAAATGGGCTAACCTATACACAGGTTATATTTTTATTCTACCTAACCTATAAAAAGAAAATCATGTTTTTTTCTGAAATGGCTACATCATGTACCTTGGAACACGCACACCTATTGTACCTTACATTACAAGGTACACTATGTTCTTTTAGATGCTATTTTGAAACCTTATCTTGTCCTTATTTTGTATTCACCTGAATCCAACTCAGTATTAATAGATTTAGAGCCAATAATCTGAAGTTGTCTAGAGATCAGATCAAATCAAATCAAATCAAATCAAATCAAATCAAATCAAATCAAATCAAATCAAATCAAATCAAATCAAATCAAATCAAATCAAATCAAATCAAATCAAATCAAATCAAATCAAATCAAATCAAATCAAATCAAATCAAATCAAATCAAATCAAATCAAATCAAATCAAATCAAATCAAATCAAATCAAATCAAATCAAATCAAATCAAATCAAATCAAATCAAATCAAATCAAATCAAATCAAATCAAATCAAATCAAATCAAATCAAATCAAATCAAATCAAATCAAATCAAATCAAATCAAATCAAATCAAATCAAATCAAATCAAATCAAATCAAATCAAATCAAATCAAATCAAATCAAATCAAATCAAATCAAATCAAATCAAATCAAATCAAATCAAATCAAATCAAATCAAATCAAATCAAATCAAATCAAATCAAATCAAATCAAATCAAATCAAATCAAATCAAATCAAATCAAATCAAATCAAATCAAATCAAATCAAATCAAATCAAATCAAATCAAATCAAATCAAATCAAATCAAATCAAATCAAATCAAATCAAATCAAATCAAATCAAATCAAATCAAATCAAATCAAATCAAATCAAATCAAATCAAATCAAATCAAATCAAATCAAATCAAATCAAATCAAATCAAATCAAATCAAATCAAATCAAATCAAATCAAATCAAATCAAATCAAATCAAATCAAATCAAATCAAATCAAATCAAATCAAATCAAATCAAATCAAATCAAATCAAATCAAATCAAATCAAATCAAATCAAATCAAATCAAATCAAATCAAATCAAATCAAATCAAATCAAATCAAATCAAATCAAATCAAATCAAATCAAATCAAATCAAATCAAATCAAATCAAATCAAATCAAAATCTCTTTATTTGCAAATGAGGTGTCTACCTCGGTGGCAAATGGTACACTAAAATACATTATTGTCAAGCACTAAATTTTAAATTAACAAGAGAAGAAACATTTTTTTCTAGAATACAATAATATACAATTTATGCTAACAATTGTTTTCTATTAAACAAACAGATCATCCTTAATAAATTTATATTGTTTACAAAATTCTACTTATAATATCTCCTATACTTACAAACATAGTCAACTCATATACAGTATGTGGAATTACTTCAAATAATACTATGCAACTGGTATGTGTTCATTCGTCAGCCCGAAGGCTGGTTGGATCCTCAACAGCTCCGCCATCAACTGTCATAGATGGCCTAGGCATCACTGAAGAGGCGTACTAGGGAAATGAGGAGTGAGGTAGTTTCCCGTTGCTTTCCTCACCGAGCCAGAAGTTTCTATTACATATCAGTCTGCCAAGCTCACTGAAATGCATGCATCAACTGACCCTATGAGCAACATTTTCACACCATTCATAGCAGGGACTGGCTGCATGCAACTGGTATAAGATTAAAATTTACATTGCATTTATTTACTTTTTTTTACTGGTATAAGATTAAAATTTACATTGCATTTATTTACTTTTTTTAAATTCATTTTGCAACCTAAGTAGCATAACGACCTGCTGCGCCTTAACCAGAGCCCCCTCTTCTCTTGATCAAAACAGACGTCCTCTCGTATCACCTCAAATTATCAGGCTCTTCCCCACAGCTGAAGAGAGGAAGCCAGGGAGCACCAGGGGAAGAAGGAAAGGGAAGTCAACAATCCTAACAGCTACTCCTGACAAATATGATCCCCAACCTAACTTGTCCAATATGAAAGAAAATAATGAATCTAAAACTTCGACTGCAAAGAAAAGGACTGAAAGAAATATTTTCCATCCAGAAGAGGAACATGAATTTGTGTCTAGTGGTAGTGAAGCAGATTATGCAGCTGATTTGCTGGAAGAGCAGCAAATGGATGACTTTGCATTAGGTCTACACTTTGATCACCAATGTATTTCAGGAGAATTTGTTCTGATACAATTTCAAACAAAAAAGTCTCTTGTACATTATGTTGGTAAAATACATGAATGTGAGAAATGTTGTTCTGAGTATAAAATTCCGTTTTTAAAAAGACAGGGTAACACTAAAAACTTCATCTTTGACAAGGATACACTATATGATGTTCCCGAGGAAGACCTCATAATGGAATTGCCTCAGCCAAATGTCTCTGGTGGCACCCAGCGACAAAAGAAATAGATGCACTTTGAAATAAATTTCATAATTTCCAGGAACAGCGTTCACTGAAACAAATCTGTGTTTCATTGTACTGTTGTTGTAATATGAAGGGAAACTGATAACACGACTAGTTTAATCTGATTCTTTTTATTTTCTTATTAATAGTCACTTTCATCAAATTGTTAAGAGTCATTTTTTAGAGACTTGTAATGAGAGAATAATACTGTGTCCAGTGATACAACCTGTTTAATATTATGTATACATGTACTGATGAATAACAACATTATTTCTTGTGAAAAATATAATATGTTCGTAATATTCAGTAATTCTGTCATAACTGTTAAAGTTGTTCCAAGGTACTGTTGTACCTTGGAACATGTTGCAGAGTTCAACAAAATGTTTTTAAAAAACTTCACTCTAACACTGAGCACAGTGCAAACTGCATTAAAATAGGTGGAAAGAACTATATTAATGAGGAATAATAAGAAGGATTCACAAAATACAAAAAAGAGAAATTTAAAAAATTAAATGTCAAAACTGTTCCAAGGTACAACACTGTGGCGACGTCAGGCAACGAACACAGCTAGTTTAGCCGAGCGAACTTCGCTCCATTCTGACGTGGCGCATTATTTACACGCGTCAAAAGAACAACACGGCAGTTTTAGCTTTCGTAAGGTAGCGATTCGTTGTACTTGTGTCTCAGGAGCGCAGCGTGTGGAGCCACTCGGAACGTTTCGGCTCTCTTTGGTTGCACGAACTATACACTGCGTACGTCACGCAGCGCATCGAGCCACTCGGAACGTTTCGGCTCTCTTTGGTTGCACGAACTATACACTGCGTACGTCACGCAGCGCATCGAGCCAGTCGAATTGTTTTGGCTCTCTTCGGTTTCGCGAACTAGGCTAGACTTGGCTAGCATAAGGCGCCCTTGGGAAGTACGGCGGGGGTGAAGGGTCACGGTTTTGTGCCTATTCTGTTTTGATGCGTTTGTGTTCAAGTTTTCTAGGCTTTCTAAAGTATTTCTGTGATTAAGAGTGCCGCAGTGAGTTGAAGGTATTATTACTTAAGGGGTGGATAGGCCTAATGTTTCGCCTAGGGCTGCTTAGAGGTCGGATACAGGTGTGGTGGGCGCCAGGGACTAGTTTAAAGCGAGTTTCTACTAGGGAAGGACACGACTACTTAAAACTTGAAGAGAACCCGTTTTTAAACTTGGCGGAGCTCACGCAGGCGGCCAATTTTCTCGATGTCCATGTTTGTAAAAGATTACGAGAATCCGGACTCCATTGCAGGAAAGCTGCTGCCAAAGAGTGTCTCTCCGATCGGTGCGCCTTTGCCGAGATGGAATTTGTTCGGCAGAGGTCAGGCCGCTTTATGTTTGCAGGCCACGTGATGCCCTATAGCCTTGTGTTAACGCAGTGGCCACGTACCCGTGTCGTTTTGGGGCTGGGTATCGTCTGATGGGGCTGGAGTGCTTCATCGGATAGATGACCTTCTCACGTCGGACCAATATTTGGACGTTCTGCAGAATATTATGCTTCCGAGTGTGAAAGACATAGTGCAGTTCGTGCAAGACAACTCCACAATCCACACGAGTTCAGGACTGAGCCCCATTGAACATGTGTGGGCAAGGTGGAAACGCCATATAAAGAAACACTGACCTCATCCTCACGATGCTTTGTGGGGCATTATGTTGAACACATGGGAGAAGATCGCCCTCGACGAGGAATGCTTTAGGAAGCTTGTGGAGTCATTGCCACGTCGGCTCGACAAGTTGTTCAAGCCGATGGATACCGGATGAGATATTAAGTCATTTTTTCAACAGTTCTTTTCAGGACTAATATAATTAAACACACAATGGAAGATTTCACAATGAATTGAAATACATCCGCATTTGGTTAACGACCCAGCGAGTTGGCAGTGCGGTTTGTATCGCGTAGTTGTTAGTTTGCATTTGGAAGATGGTGGGTTCGAATCGCACTCTCGGCAGCTCTGAAGATGGTTTTCCATGATTTCCTATTTTTACACCAGTCAAATGTTAGGGATGTACCCTAATTAACACGGCCGTTACCTTCCCAAACCTAGCCCTTTCCAATCCTTGCGTTGCCGAAAACCTTCGTTGTGTTAGTACTACGTTAAACCACTGGGAAAAAATTAAAATAAAATTTGTTAACGCAACACTCGAAGAGTAAATTTAAAACAAAATGTAAGGCATACAGTTGAACTCGAACCTTTGTTGTCATCTTGACAGGCGGTTACGCATCTTTGAAGGTAATCGCCACTCGTAGGAATCCGCTTAATATTGAAAGGCTATTCGTCGCTGTGTATGGCACGTAGCATATTTACACCTCCATAACAGTCCCTCGAGGGGCCAATAATAATGAACTACGCGCACATTGCAAACATTCGTAGTGGAAATGCAAAGACGGTTAGTATGGTGCAGTTTCACAATAGAATAACGGAGTCCAGTAAAAACAAATGCCGATACCATTATTCCACCCCGACCTCCTGGTTCATAACCAAGGACCTTTCCCCTACACTAAGACTGACACACCGTGAAGCGCTTTACATCCAGCTTCACTTGTCCATGCGAGTCTCTCACTTCACACATATATATTTAATGATGACCGAGCTCGATAGCTGCAGTCGCTTAATTGCGGCCAGTATCCAGTATTCGGGAGATAGTAGGTTCGAACCCCACTATCGGCAGCCCTGAAAATGGTTTTCCGTGGTTTCCCATTTGCACACCAGGCAAATGCTGGGGCTGTACCTTAATTAAGGCCACGGCCGCTTCCTTCCTACTCCTGGCCATTTCCTGTCCCATCGTCGCCATAAGACCTATCTGTGTCGGTGCGACGTAAAGCAACTAGCAAAAAAAGAAAGATGATGATGCTTGTTGTTTAAAGGGGCCTAACATCTAGGTCATCGGCCCCATATTTATTTAATCATTATGGCAGTTTCTCGTCCATTTCATTGCAATCTTTTATGTTATTCTGATACGCGGACAGTTGCACTGTGTACTGACATCCACATATCGTCAGCAATGTGTCGTTTAACAATAAGTGTTTGCATCACATTTTGTTTTAGCTGTACGTCTTCACTCGAGTAGGATGGTACTCGTCACAGGACTTCTACATTTTTCATGCGCCAATTTTTGGTTGTGCAAACTGTACATGGGGTTCGTTCTTTTTATCCAGAACTTCCATATTTTTGCTCTCAATTTGGCAAGTAATAACGCTAATACTAAAGTTTGTCACCAACAGCCGTTTGTCATGACTTCTATGTTTGGCATAACCCTCTAGTAGTGGCCAGACTTGATGTAAGGTGTTGAGTCATTAGGTGAAGTCTGCCTCATAACCTATGTGTTTTGTGACGATTGTAACATTTTCAGTGGCGTCGCGTGATTGAAATCTTTGGGTGTTCACACCAAACATACAGTAGATGAATAAAGAAACTCGTACAAGTTGCTCCTGAGTCGGTTAATACTTTAACGGGAGCCCAGGGAGCCCAATTATTCTATATCGTGTTATTATTACAGAATAAACAGACATCAATACAAATATGAAATTAACACCCAAAATGTAAAAACAGTTTACATACCAGTAATATTGCCAAAAGCCAAACCCTTCCATCCACTTCAAGAAATTTATACTCCCATCCTACGGAAGGGCTACATACCTAGTTATAGGAACTTTTTTAGTTAATAATTCATATTATCACCAACACAATCTGAAAGTACTAATCTATTTTGTAAGCAAGTAGTTACCTAGAAGCCTCCTTGTTTCATTAAGTAATATTATGCTAAAGCTCCGACTGACAAGAACAGCGCCATGCGGTTTGTCAATTAACCACTCCATGTCAGTAGCCCTGTGCCTTACCCACTGCCACGGACTATGCGATACACGCTGCCATCTTTGGGATTTGAGAATAACTTTACTAGAAGGCACTGGCAGCGGGCGAGCGGGCCGTGATCACACAGGAGTTGTCCTCATATGCACCATACTCACAGCATTGCCCCTTCAAGCTCTAGCTATGCAATACGCCCAACTTTGCAGTTCACAACGGGGTTGTGATCAGGTGACGTGGCCCGTGGTTCATAATATGAAAGCGGAAAGCGAAGCGGCACTTACAACCTCATAAATGCATTATCAACATACAAAAATCTTGTTCTCATCATACAATATTGTGTCAATTTCAGTTGTTTGGATGATCGTTAAGACGAGACGCCCTGAACATTTTCCATCCAACGCTCACGTTAACGCGGAAGTATTCTAATGTCCCAACCCAGGTCCGGACTTGGGGTACTTGACCCCTTGAGCACAGCCCATTTTAGCGTCCCTCACTACTGTAATAACACCAGTAAAGTCACTGGTTTTATGTCCACAAAACTATCTTTACGGAGACGTCAAGGTACCGCATTAGTTCCTTAACGTGCCAGAATCTCTACCTACACAAGACTGACGTATTTGAGTACCTTCAAATACCACCGGTCTGAGCGGGGTCGAACCCGCCCACTTGACCTCATGAGGCCAGCGCCCTCGCCTGAGCTACTCAGCCCGGTCCTTCCTATTACATTACCTATAAGTGAGGATTACAGGATAGTATTGACACTCGATATTTAAGGTTTGAGGACATCTACATATTGATCCACAAAGTCCGGTTCCTTAGGTGAATGGTCAGCGTATAGGCTTTCATTTCAGAGGGGCAAGGATGTTAACTGCGTATGGTTAATTCCTCTGGCTCGGGGACTGGGTACTTATGTTCGACTTAATGCACTTCTCTTCAACTTCATACAAACATACCGCACTACCAACCACCACAGAAACACTAAATAGTGAATACATCCCGTTACAAGGGGTTGGCGCCAGGAAGGGTATGTGTATGTTTGGTCCTCAGCCCTAAGGCTGGTTGAATCCTGAACAGCTCCGCCATCAGCTGCCATAGATGGCATGGCCTAGGCATCACTGAAGAGGCATACTAGGGAAATGAGGAATGAGGTAGTTTCCCGTTGCTTTCCTCACCGAGCCAGAATATGCTATTACATATCAGTCTGCCACTCGAGTAGGATGGTTCTCGTTACAGGACTTCTACATTTTTCATGCGCCAATTTTAAGTTGTTCAACTGTACATGGGGTTCGTTCTTTTTCTCTAGAACTTCCATATTTTTGCTCTGAATTTGGCATGCATCACCCGACCCTATGAGCAACATTTTCACACCATTTGAAGGGTATCCGGCAGTAAAACTTGACTGACTCGCGTCCAGAGCCGACCCCAATAAATTGGGCAAAGGCCACGAAGAAGAAGATTATTGATCTACAAAATCAGCATTTGTAAGGTTAGGTTATGAAATACCGGGAGAGTTGGCTCCACGTAACTGTAAGCTTGCTTTCGGGAGATGGTGGGTTCGAACCCCACTGTCAGCAACCCTTACGATGGCTTTCCCACTTTTACACCAGGCAAATGCTGAGGATGTACCTTAACCCTGTATAATAATAATAATAATAATAATAATAATAATAATAATAATAATAATAATAATAATAATAATAATAATAATAATAATAATAATAATAATAATAATAATAATAATAATAATAATAATAATAATAATAATAATAATAATAATAATAATAATGATGATGTTATTTGCTTTAAGACACACTAACTACTTTTACGGCTTTCGGAGACGCTGAGGTGCCGGAGTTTAGCCCCGCAGGAGTTCTTTTTACGTGCCAGTAAATCCACCGACACGAGGCTGACGTATTTGAGCACCTTTAAATTCCACCGGACTGAGCCAGGATCGAACCTGCCAAGTTGGAGTCAGACGGCCAGCGCCTCAACCGTCTGAGCCACTCAGCCCGGCTAACCCTCTAATAGAACTGAAATAATGGATTAGAAATTATTTTTTCAGAGTCCGGCTCCTTGGCTGAATGAATGGTCAGCATTCTGACGTCCGCGTTCGATTCACGGCTGGGCCGAGGATTTCAACGGCGTATAATTAATTCCTCTGGGTCGGGGACTGGGTACTTGTGATCGTCTTCATACACTTCTCTTCACCTACATACCACACTACCAACCACCATAAAAGTACACAATAGTAGTGAATACATTCCCCCAATTAGAGTCAGAGAATTTCACGTCACCCAAAGACAAAATTTCTTTCTCGTTTGGACAGGGTTTACTACTGCCAGCGCATATTATACAAGGTGGCGCACGAATAGCAGACGCATTTAATATTTTCATAAACAATTTATTTTATAAAATAAAACATTTATACTTCACCCACAAGTACACTGGTACTTGGAATACACTTTACATGTGCTGTGTGGTCTCAATTGTGACGTCCAACTACTTCAAGGCGAGTGAACACATTCCTGACGACTTTCCGGCACAGATCTTCATTCATCTCATCACACCATGGGCCCTGCACGGATGCGGATATCCGCGAAGTTAGTGTCTTGGCGGATACAAACTGCATGGCAGCGCGGATAATTTTGCTGATAATTTCTAAATAATGACGTTTATTGATTTTCGCTCAGGTATACTCTTGTTACTGCTTGTGGTTAGGCGACCCTTAACATTGGTATAGGAAAATAGTGATATATAAAGAGCCTAGAGACCATAAAGCCGTAAGTCCGACCTAAGCCTAACTGGGTCCTGTCCGCAGTTAATGGAAGGGAGGAACAAAGGTCAATACGTCGGTAGTTGTCGCAAGAGAAAATCCCTCATAAAGCTGTGTCTGTAGGGGTTGTGGCGCCAGGTGTCAGGCCTATTGTATTGCGTTAACAGATCTATCCGTTTCAATACCTAGGGTGTAATATACTGTACTTAAATATTTAAATTATCCGCGGATAAACATTTTGCGGGAGCCTCTGTGGCTCAGACGGCAGCGCGTCGGCCTCTCACCGCTGGATACCGTGGTTCAAATCCCGGTCACTCCATGTGAGATTTGTGCTGGACAAAGCGGAGGCGGGACAGGTTTATCTCCGGGTACTCCGGTTTTCCCTGTCATCTTTCATTCCAGCAACACTCTCCATTCTCATTTCATAGCATCTATCAGTCATTCATTCATTCATTCATTCATTACATCCCTGACCCGGTCAATGACTGGAAAACAGGTTGTAGGTTTTCATTTTCAAACATTTTGCGGATGCGGATAACCATTCGCGGATGCGGGTGCGGATGAAGGAAGTGCAGATGCGGAGCGGATGCAGAGAAGGCACACAGTTAAGGTAATGGTCGCACTATGCTGGGCATTTGAGTTCAGTTCACTATTTCTGAAGGTTTACCCTATATGTGTATATATGTACTATACTATATTTATACTTATTTCTTGGTTAATTTGTGTTTCATTTTAGTGTTTTATTTAATTTAAATTTATATAATTTAAATATAGATAAAGAAAATGTAGGGAAAACTGCAAACAAATTGTCATTACTAACGTCCATTTGTACTCAAGATCTAATGTGCTGTTCATACTGATTGCCACAACTCATCTCTTACCAAACACATAGATTTCATGCGTTACTTTCCATGATTTTCTTTTTGTATGTCAGTTGCTTTAACTGGTGTCAGTCTAAGATTGGAGTTATTTCTTTTGTAGATACTAATTCCTAATTTATTTTAAATTTCTGTATTTCTACTTTTTAATTCATTTTTAGATATTAAGTATTTTAGGTCATAAGTCCATTCGAACCTGAAAAAGTCTACTTTTTTATTAATTTTTAGATATTAAGTATATTCAAACTTGAAAAAGTATTAATGTGCTGTAAATTCCGTTTGCTACTCTACTTGTTAATAATGTTGTATATTTTTATTTTTAGATATTAAGTTCTCTCTGACATTTGTTATTTTTAATAATTAATGCATAGTGACTAAGCCACCTGTAATTGGAGAAACATCTCTGTTGGTGGTATGAAAATAAATAAAAATAAATAAATATCCGCGCAGGGCTCTATGGCACATTCGAAGCACACATTTACATAATAGTTTGAGGCAATAAAGGTCAAATATTCTCCGTACTGCATTTTCTAGGGTGTATATTCAGTTGTTCTGTGATCGTGTCCCTTCATTACCCACAGTGCCATTCGTCTCTCTTAAGCCCAGATTTAAATCGCTGTATCTTTTACTGTGGGACAGTTTGAAAGAGAAAACCTTCCTCTGAATGCTTCGAGCCCGAATTGAAGATCTTCCTGGAATAAGGATGTAACGAACACATTTTTGAAAAGTAAGATTTCAGTGGAAATGGGGTGTATCACCACGTGTCTATGCTGTGGTGTCATCTTATATCTTACGGTACATTTGAATTTCTAGCTGATTTACAACCAAGAGAACTTTGTCTTCCGTGGTGTAAGGATGGAACATTAGTCAAGATGATGGACAGTGCTTGTGTTCGTTCATTACCAGGTGTAATAGATCGTTTAAATAAAGACTATAGACGAAATATAACCTATATTTTGAAGTATTTTCTTGATATTTGTATTGTTATAATTACATTAATACGTATTTGCTATAATTTGTGTTCCAAGTGCATGTACAGGATTTCCCTTCTGTTATATACTTATAGATTATTTTCCATTGTTATCACTTCCAATTCGTCTGACTCGTTGACTGAATGGTCAGCGTACTGACCTTCGGTTCATAGGGTCCCGGGTTCGATTCCGGGCCGGGTCGGGGATTTTAACCATCATTGGTTAATTCCCTACACCACAATAACACGCAGTTACCTACACATGGCAGATGCCATCCACCCTTATCGGAGGGTCTGATTTACAAGGGCTGCACTCGGCTAGAAATAGCCACACGAAATTAAATTTATTTAGTTCCAATTCATACATTATTTTTAAAACCTTAAGTTGTAACAATAAAATATTTTTAACAGATGAACTAATTTATACACTTTGCATGCTGGAGTGGAGACAAAGCCCATGTAATGCAGACCCTCCGATGAGGGTGGGTGACATCTGCTATGTGTAGGTAACTGCGTGTTATTGTGGTGGAGGATAGTGTTATGTGCGGTGTTTGAGTTGCAGGGATGTTAGGGACTGCACAAACACGCAGCCCCCGAGCCATTGGAATTAAGATAAGTTCTAAATTTCAAATTCCTAGGTGTTTAGTCAGAAATAAGCATACATTTTTCCAAATATTGAGTGTTAGTTGATAGTATCTGATGATGACGTTCTTCTAAGAACGAAAAATGCCCTTCTTTGTTTAATAGCGTGTCTTTTTACAGGTATATGATAGTGTAATATTTATTCTGAACGTGTGTGTTCAACAGACTGAAAAGCCTTTAAGTTACATTTTAAATTTGTATACTTGCATACGCAATTGGTTTTAGTAGCATATGCCATGAAATAAACCCCAAAAATAATTTTCCTCTCTCCTGAAAAAATACTGATTTGTTGATGAGATTAATATGTGCTGGCAAGTCGCTAGGAATATTTATTTATTTATTTATTTATTTATTTATTTATTTATTTATTTATTTATTATGCCTTTGTGGGCGGCGAAGTTAGGGCTCTTGGCCCTCACTTACACTTAACTCACCTGTGGGTGAAGTACAAAGGTCTTATTTAAAAAAAAACATGATATGAAAATATTAAATGTTTCAGCTATTCGTGCGCCACCGTATACATGCAGACTAGACGCCACTTTATACAAAATCAACGTTGTATTTTCTTGATCTCGAAGTGGGTTGGGTTCCTTCCTTCCTTCCTTCCTTCCTTCCTTCCTGTCTTCTAAACAATCAAACTTGCTACCTGCATTGAGCTCATTTCTGGTAGCCTGAGGACATCTCCGGCCAAACGCGAATGGTAGTCTTGAAAGCTATTAAATGAAAATCTTCAGGAAATTTAGAAATATAAAACATATTTGGGATATTATATTTTCAGTTTTGGAATATCTATAATTCTGTACTGGACGAGATATGGCTGCTTTAATTTCTCATTACACGTAAACCCTCATGAGGGTAAGTGTAAACGCGTGGATTTATAGATCCTAGTGTTATCAACATGAACCAGAGATTGTGAGTGCTCACCTCGTGTCTTGGCGGACCCCATTACCGAACCCAGTTCGTTGAGTGGCCGCCCATCGAGCGACTTCTGTGCGCGAAGCTGTGCCCTGGGAGAATGAGGCTGCTGCTGTTGTTGATTCTTGTCTTCAGTGGTTTGGCCCACCTGACCCAACGAGCCAAGAGAACTCAGTGGCCCCATACCTATAAAGATATGAAACTAGTAAAATATTCATGCAAATGCTATAGTTTACAATAAATTTTTGATATGAATTAGTTTCGATTACTATATATTTTTTAAAACTATTTTATTTTGTTGATTTTATTTGGCATCATTTGATAGAATGTTTAGTTAATTCTACGGTAGGCCTACTTTAGCTTTAAAGATTCAAAATTATTGCACTATATTGTTTATTACATATATATCATGCTAGTAATTGAAATACATTGTTGAAAAGAAAGCGAAGCCATACTCCCTACATTAATAGTGACGATGTGCACTATTTAAAGGGGACATGGGCGTCATCGCAGTGCAGAATATGGGTACAATACCGACATGTCCACGATAATCTCATCTACGACGATGAATCGCTCACTGTTATTGAGTACTTAAATGCAGTTTCTGTACAGTAAGCGATCTAATTAGAATTACTTTTAGTCTTGTAGTTCAGGGGCTGCCTGGCCGAGGCGGTAAAGGCGTGATCGGTTCGCCCGGAAGGACGTGGGTTCGAATCCCCGTCAGGAAGTCGTAAAATTTAAGAAACGAGATTTCCACTTCCGGAGGTGCATATGGTCCTGAGGTTCACTCAGCCTACACCAAAAATGAGTACCAGGTTAATTCCTGGGGGCAAAGGCGGCCGGGCGTAGAACTAACCATTCTACCCCATCACGTGCCGCGGTTAAAATTGGTGGAAGCCTTTACCTTCCACTCCTCCACGGGCCTTCATGGCCTGTACGGAGGTGTCTTTGTCTTTGTCTTGTAGTTCAGGCATGGGTGAGTAGGATGCCACATAAAGCCTACATAATGTCTACAAGGAGGGAGACTGTCTGGACATTCAGATGAATATTAAAATGATAGCTTGGGCTTTTAAGTTGGTTAACATGTGATGAATTTACAGTTTAAATAAGGTGGGTGATCGGTTTCAACGAAGTAAAATCACTCGTTAAACGTTAAGAACATAGCTGTAGCTGGAATTTCATCATCTTCTTCTTTGCAATGTTACCTCCACTTCAGTCGATCCATAGCTTCCCGGGGACTGAGTTTGGTGAGCCGCATGTCATCTCCTATCTGGTCCAGCCGGCGTATTTGAGGTCGCCCTCGAGGTCGGCGACCCTCCACGTTCAGGTGAAGTGCCGTCTTTGCATGTTTTATAAGCAGCCTTCTCCCTGGTTGCCTGCTGCACATCATCATTCCACCACCAAGTCTGCTTGTCAATAAGGCGTCGATTTGGTTTGCTAGGGTGGATGTGATACATGTCTTGTGCTCCAGCTATCTTCTACGGATGACACTGTAGAATTTGAGACCGATGATTTAAACGCTGTTTTGAGGGTAGCTCGATGTTCTACTACTCTCCACCATTTAATGCGTTCAATCTTCGCGCTGACCTCACAGATATATAATCTATATGGACTCTGGTATCTAGTAAAAGTAGTCAGTGTTGAGGGTCAACGGTTTCGTATCCTTGACCATCACAAGGTCTCCTCGTCTCCACATCCTGTAGTCAATTGGATACCTGCCGGCAAAAACGTTGTAACCCCCAAAAATAAAAATTTTTCAGGAGAGAAGAAAAAGAAATAAACAAACGAATTGTTTGTGAATGCTTATTCTGCCATTGACAATTAGTTTACATGAGTTCACTAGTTATTAATGCATAATAATTTTGACAATGTTCGACTTTAAAATCAAGATATAAGAGATTATCGTTGGACGTCCGTGCAAAAAGGCTGTAACTGTAACGGAAGTAGCACATTTTTGCGGGTTGCAACGTTTATACTATTGAAAATATTTATAACTTTTAATATAATTTATTGTTTTTATTCTGTATAAAACTAATGAAACATAAACCAGGCTTCTAATTTGCAGTACCCATTGTTAGAGCTTCCCATTGTTTAACAGAATTCACTGAACACCAGTAATATTGTTGCGAGAATGTTTTGCAATGATGAATAAACATTACATTGCCACTTCACTTTGTCTTTAGATTCTCATAAAAACCTCGATAATTTTCACGAATGTATCGACACATGTCTAGCAGATTAGCTTTCTTTTCCGCAGATACAGGCAATACCTCGTTTAATGAATACAATAAGCATTCTGTAAAGAGAGCTAGACATATTTATATACATATACAGTATATATAATACATTATAAGTATATAATACAGTCGATAATAAAAACTCTGATTTAAATATAAATATAAGACATATGAATCTCCCATTAAACACGTCGACTTTCTTACATTGGCCTTCAACGTTTTCAATAATAATAATAATAATAATAATAATAATAATAATAATAATAATAATAATAATAATAATAATAATAATAATACTATTTGCTTTACGTCTCACTAACTACTTTTACGGTTTTCGGAGACGCCGAGGTGCCGAAATTTCGTCCCGCAGGAGTTTTTTTACGTGCCAGTAAATCTACCGATACGAGACTGACGTATTTGAGCACCTTCAAATACCACCGGACTGAGCCAGGATCGAACCTGCCAAGTTGGGGTCAGAAGGCCAGTGCCTCAACCGTCTGAGCCACTCAGCCCGGCTACAATGTTTTTGCACCCGCCTATTCAGCAAGGATTTTCCCCAGGCACTGATTTGTTATTGTGGGCCAAATATGGTTGCCCCAAATTCCGCTTGTATTTCTTTTCATTCCTCTTCCATTTACTATATTTAATTTTGCGTTTTCGTCCCCTATTTATATCGTTGCACACACTCGGACTTAGCGACACACGACTTTCCTCCTCCATTGATACAACACGTTTCTGTACCCGCACGACCCGTGGAGAAATTTAAACAAAAGAAAAAAAGGCGCATAACGTACATGTTTGCCAACATAACTTCCTACATGCCTCACTGTGACCGCATACATCGTTCATGCACCACGGAAACCCAGCATTCTAGAAAAGTGAGGGTTACGACTTTTTTGCCGGCAGGTATTCAATTTGGGACATTGAATTTCCACTATAGGAAGTGATAAGGAGTGAATTACGCTTTCTAATTAGGCGTTGGGTACAGACAAATCCCATGCTTCAACAAATTCTACGCCTCGAATGCCGTCATTATTTCCGCAACCATATCCATGTCCTCCATGGTTTCGACCAAATCCATCCATTGCATGACCAACATGTCCATTAGGATCTCCACCAATGAAAATAATTTCAATATCATCAACGGCTTCGAATAATTTCATTTCATAAATCATAATAATTTAAATATATGCAAGATTTATTGTAATAATTATTCTAAGTGATTATCATAGACGTAAATGCAAATTATAAATTAAATGTAATAAATTGTTTAAAATATACAGGACTTCTCCCCCATGTACCATATGATTGTCTGATTTTGTTCCTGAGTTCCATATTCTACATTCATTATATATACAATACACAGTTCAATAAATTAGGGGAACATGTTTTTGAATTATGCCATGCTACACAAAACAATATCTCACACCCAGGTATATTACCAACCAAACCTTTCTTCCTTACTGTTGAAGTATACAAAAGGACATCTATGGATTCGCGTTCATTTTCAGAACACAAATGGAAATGTCCAAATAGGGGCGAAAACAAAGTGAAACGGTCCTCCAGGGTGGTTTTTAAATCACAGTTGGAGAGCTTCAGTATGGTGTATATCCTCCATGAGCATTTATCACAGCTTGGCACCTACGTGACATGCTCCGTATAAATCGATGGAGGTCACGTTGCGGTATCAGGTCCCATTCTTCAATGAGAGCCTCTTCGAGGTCTTGGAGAGTCTGTGGTGGAACAGGACGCCCACGAACACTTCTGTTAAGCCTATCCCACACATCCTCGATGGGATTAAGGTCGGGACTCACTGCTGGCCATTCCATCTCTTGAATGTCCAGTTCTCGCAAGACAGCTCTGGTGATGTGCGCTACATGAGCCCTGGCATTGTCGTGCATGAGTACGAATTCGGGCCAACACCGTATGCAACAATCAACACATGCTGCAGCAGTATCTGCTCGATGTACCCCGCAGCAGTAAGATTACCACGGACGATGACAATATTCGTACGGCCATCAATACTGATGCCACCCTACATCATCGCAGAACCTTGTCCGAATCGGTCGCCTGCTTGTACAACATTTGGCACGTACTGCTCACCACGGCGTCTCCATACACGTTGACGTCCATCACGCTGTGTCAGGGAAAATCTGGACTCGTCTGTGAAAAACACAGGTCTCCATTGGCGAAGTTACCAGTTGACGTGGGTACGGGCAAACAGAAGGCGAGCTGCGCGATGTTGCTGCGTTAAACGCGGCAATCGGACAGGACGTATGGGTCGTATGGACACTTCTCTTAACCCGTTCCTTGCTGTCTGGTCAGACAACGTGACTCCAGTGACCCTCCTGAGGTCTTGTTGCAGTTCTCTGGCAGTTGCTGAACGACGCCGCAACGCACAGATGGTCGGATATCGGTCATCCTGTGCGGTTGTCTTGCGTCCACGATCTTGTACAACCCTCCTTGTGAACTGGCCTGCCCCATTGTAGCGATTCCACAAACAGTGAATAACTGACGGGGGGACATTGAGATCAACAGCAACACAACGAAAAGTCCATCCTTCCTGGATCAAAGTGACGGCCCTTGCGACTTGAACATCGTTAAGATGTCTCATGGGATGTTCTGGTTGACGTACAACGTGCTCAAATGACCGCAGTAGTCTGTGTACCTCACAACGACACGCGGACGCACCGCTATTCACTTTGTTTTGAAGGGTCACCTGACAATTTAATGCATGGCTACGCCTACAGATGGAGTATAACTTCGATCTGACATACCCTGAGTAGCTAAGGTCTCAAGGTATGCTGTACGGCCATTGGAACCCCATATACCAAATTAACGTTCGCATACCAGACGTTACAAACATGTTCCCTTAATTTTTTTGAACTGCGTAGTTTCCTACAGATGCGTTGTTTAGGTCTTTACTTGTATGTGCCATGAGGTCTTCCACTGTGATCTACGAAACTGCGGTAGCTGGAAGACAATGCTTAAATACCATTTTTATAAAATGGTTTCTGAAGGGGTTCAACGTAAACAAATTCAAATTCCTTTGTATTAAGTTTATTGCATAAACATAACTTCTGGATTCAATTCTGTTAACCTAAATTGTTCTATATTCCAAGTGTTACGTGCTCATTATTATTAGGAGGAGAAAGGAGAGTTTTTCACTCCTTCTCCCAGTGTGTCATATCCTATTTCAAAGGCAGTTTGTTAGAAGGCAGACTCGTCAGTGTCGATTTATAAACAGGGCGATCATATCTTATAAGTGGTCTGAGTGCTAGAAGTGGAATGAACCATGTCAGGAAATCGGGAAATCGGACTCCTAACGACATAATGAAATTTAAAATATTTTCGAAGGATTGACCTTGCTTGTTTTGGCACGGAGTCACTTGTCTGCTCCGTACTGAAGCATCCTGGTCTTGAAGAACGGTGTAATGGATATACCGGGAGCGGAATAAGTTGATGAATTTCGATTTTTGGCAACTGGAAGTTAATTACAGCCAGATATTCATCACAGTACATCGGCAGGTATTGTGAGCAATGCATTTATTGGATTCTTATGAAACATTAGGAGAGTCACTTTAAGAAAGGTTTTAAAAGCTGCAAAGACAACCTAAGTCTAGGATAAAACCACGCACAACTGAACATGCTGTGTCCAGCATACGGCTACAAATACGAACACCGTGCGGCTCGATACACATCGTCATTCAATTCTGTTTGTACACACTCGTTTTAAACTCGCTTCACTATCATGCGTCAACTACAGACCTGGAAGGCAACTAGTTCATAGAAACGTGCCAAGGTTAGTGGCCCGAACTATTTTGATGCAGGAAAGAATGGCGCACTTTCAATGGTTTCATCATTGTACGTAGTGTTTGATCCTTTTCCAAAATCTGTACAGGTATTCAAGAAGAGAATAAACAGCAACAGGGAAAATAAATGAGATGTTAGAGGGCATTCGACTAGTGCAGGCTATTGTAAATAAAAAATGTGTGTAAAAAAATAATTCCATCCCCTGGTCCATGGAGTTTGGACAGCCAAAGTAGGGGAGTGCCTGTAGGGGTGAAGTATGGTGGAGACTTCGAGGGCCCTGGGACCGCTACGGTAGCTGTGAAGGCCCTTCAGGAACTCTGAAAATTGGTGGCAAAAGGGGCTCTGGTTAAGACGCAGCAGGTCGTTATGCTACTTTGGTTCCAAAATGGGTAAAAAAAGTAAATAAATTCAATGTAAATTTTAATCTTATACCAGTTGCATAGTATTATTTGAAGTAATTCCACATACTGTATATGAGTTGACTATGTTTGTAAGTATAGGAGATATTATAAGTAGAATTTTGTAAACAATATAAATTTATTAAGGATGATCTGTTTGTTTAATAGAAAAAAATTGTTAGCATAAATTGTATATTATTGTATTCTAGAAAAATGTTTTTCCTTCTCTTGTTAATTTAAAATTTAGTGCTTGACAATAATGTATTTTAGTGTACCATTTGCCACCGAGGTAGACACCTCATTTGCAAATAAAGAGATTTTGATAATATTGCAATTCCGTCCATGTCCCCTCGTATGTATCAAAGTACCTACTCTACTAGTGAAATCATTGTGCTTCCAAAGCTACTGGTGTGTGGTCTAACCACAGCACACGCACTCTTAGTTTATCTTCAATTCATATGTTATGCTAATACATACTTCAAGAAATTTATCAATAGTTTTAAAATTAGTCTTATCATTATTTTGTCTGGAATATGCGTGCACATGCAGATTACTTTAGTCAGTCACAATATTAATGAACACTTTAAAATGTTATTTATAATAACATGGAAAATATGTCACCCTAGAGCTCAAATAATGATCATAACAATAGTAAAATTATTTTATATTTATTTAAATAATACCCTTTAACTTTAAAATGTAAGCTTATCAATAAACAAAACACCTTTAACATGATATAAGCAACAGTAAACAACATGGCTATTATACTGAGTGTGTCCCAAAATTTCCTGAACGCTTTTAAGAAAGGAAAGATCACGTTTACAAATAATAATTTCGTGTGGCTATTTCTAGTCGAGTGCAACCCTTGTAAGGCAGACCCTCCGATGAGGGTGGGCGGCATCTGCTATGTGTAGGTAACTGCGTGTTATTGTGGTGGAGGATAGTGTTATGTGTGGTGTGTGAGTTGCATGGATGTTGGGGACGGCACAAACACCCAGCCCCCGGGCCACTGAAATTAACCAATGAAAGTTAAAACCCCGACCCGGCCGGGAATCGAACTCGGGACCCTCTGAACCGAAGCCCAGTACGCTGACCATTCAGCCAACGAGTCGGACACGTTTACAAATGATAGATTTATACATTTATACACAGTTATTAACTTCGATATTTTTGAATGAGGAATGTAAATGTTACATTTGATTTCTTGTATTTTGGAAGCTATATTGTCAATATTGTGGCAACTTAGTGTTATTACGTCCCGACTGGACTTTCAGAGGAATTTTTGCTTAAGATATTGAAGGGCTTTCAAAATGCCTGAGAGATACATGTTCGGTATAATAATTTCGTGTGGCTATTTCTAGCCGAGTGCAGACCTTGTAAGGCAGACCCTCCGATGAGGGTGGGCGGTATCTACCATGTGTAGATAACTGCGTGTTATTGTGATGGAGGATATTGTTATGTGTGGTGCGAGAGCTGCAGATGTTGGGGACAGCACAAACACCCAGCCCCCGAGCCATTGGAATTAACCAATTAAAGTTAAAATCCCCGACCCGGACGGGAATCGAACCCGGGACCCTCTGAACCGAAGGCTAGTACGCTGACCATTCAGCCAGCGAGTCGGACACATGTTCGGTAAAGAGACGGTAGTGGAAAATGGTCATAAGGTTTCAACTAATAATCGGAAACAGGAGGTCGAATGAGAAAATAATGAAGCTAGTAGTTTTATTTCATAACAATTCTTTTTGACCCCAAAATATAGTGTGAATATTTTGAATCCTGTTGCAGCGTCCTAAGTGCGTACTGCCAGATGAAGCATCAGCATGTGATTACACTGTAGAATGAGATGCTTATCGGAAAGTCAGAAAGTATATCTCCATACTAGTGGCTCTAAAATATTCAGAGCTATTTGCTGTGCAGTGAGGAGTTGGTGAGTGGAAAGTACACATTAGCTTTCAACGGATAATCGGAAAGGCATGGGTGGACGAGACCTATGAAACTCTTAATTTCATCACATAACTTGGTCGAAGTCCGCCTCTGTGGTGTAGTGGTTCGCGTGATTAGCTGCCATCCCCGGAGGTCCGGGTTCGATTCCCGGCTCTGCCACGAAATTTGAAAAGTGGTACGAGGGCTGGAACGGGGTCCACTCAACCTCGGGAGGTCAACTGAGTAGAGGTGGGTTCGATTCCCACTTCAGCCATCCTGGAAGTGGTTTTCCGTGGTTTCCCACTTCTCCTCCAGGCGAATGCCGGGATGGTACCTAACTTCAGGCCACGGCCGCTTCCTTCCCTCTTCCTTGCCTATCCCTTCCAATCTTCCCATCCCTCCACAAGGCCCCTGTTCATCATAGCAGGTGAGGCCGCCTGGGCGAGGTACTGGTCATTCTCCCCAGTTGTATCCCCGACCAAGAGTCTGAAGCTCCAGGACACTGCCCTTGAGGCGGTAGAGGTGGGATCCCTCGCTGAGTCCGAGGGAAAAAGCCGAACCTGGAGGGTAAACCGATGATGATGATGATGATGATGAACTTGGTCGAATCAGAAACCTATTATGAATGGTTTGAATCCTGGTTGTAGCATCCTAAACGCTTATTGCCAGATGAAGCATCGGCATATAGCTCCTTTGTGAGATGGGATACTTACCGCACCAAAGTAGTGGAAGAATATCATTGAAGTATAATAAGAAAACAATCAAAGTCATCTTCATACAGGCTATAAACGGCTCTGCAGCGTGCAGTGTACGGGATTCTGCTAGCCGCACCTCGGCTGTAAGTGGGATAGAGCGGTTAGCTCTAAGTCTGGCCAACTTTGCTTCTATGAATTACCCTGGTACTCATTTGCAGTGTAGGGTGAGTATCTCTGGGGAGGTGTCTATTACATTCTTATATTCTGGATGTATTAGAAACAAATCGCCCTGGATGATATTAATAGTGTAATCATTTGCCTTCTGGATCCAGTAGCTCGGATTCGGTTCACGTCAAATCAGTTATGTTTAGGTAGGGTTTAAGGCAGGTTATATGGAACTCTTCTTCCAACGGTGTTATTGTACAGTGCACAGGAAGAGGATAAAATGCTCTATATTGCGTATCTGTCCGCTTTTACTCTAGCAGTTACTTGAGCAAGTACGTAGTTGACCAGGAGTCTCCTGGAGAGCGGGGGACAGTTCTTTCCAGGGTGGAAACTGACGAAGTCGTTGCGGGAACTGGTGCAACCAATGATCAATGTGGCTCTTTGTCATGGGCAGACTTGGGAGCATATAGAACAAAAAAAATCAGGTGGACGTGTTAAATAACTGTAATTCATCAGTATACAAAGATTTTTTTTACTACGGTACATTATGTGAATCCTAAACAAAATGCCATTTTAAAAAAGTGTCCTGTGAAACAGTACACCATTATTATATTGTATATTGCATGTTTTATTAGATATTATATTACTGAGGACGTGAATGGCGCAGTGGCTTCGTTGCGTGGAGGTTAGATTCCCGGTGGATGTTGAAGTAGAATTTTCACCTGAAAAATCTTGAAGTCTGGAATGGCATCAGTGTTAAAAGTCCGGTCAAAATCAAAGTGAGCCAGTATGGCTCCAGGAATCCAGAAATAACTGGGAAATCTGAAGAAAGTATTATTCTATAATTGCAATATTATATACGATAACACAATCGCACTTGTAAAGAATTTGTGATGGCTTCACATCAAAGAACACTTAAGAAAGCCAAGAATAACAGTCGAGAGATTCGTCGTGCTGACCACACGACACCTCATAATCTGCAGGCCTTCGGGCTGAGCAGCGGTCGCTTGGTAGGCCATGACCCTTTGGGGCTGTTACGCCATTGATTTTTGTTTGGGTTTTCACTTCAAAGAAATGATTCACACCATGTTTCATGAGAGTTATTTCTTGCACATGATCAGTCATTTGCTTACCGGTACCTATATGAATGCCAAAAAAGAGTACCAGGTTAATTCCTGGGGGCAAAGGCGGCCGGGCGTAGAGCTAACCACTCTACCCAATCACGTGCCGAGGTTAACAATGGTGGAGGCCTTTACCTTCCACTCCTCCAAGGACCTTCATGGCCTGTACGGAGGTGTTTTTGCTTTGCTTTTACCTATATGAATGTTCCCATTTTACTGGATATTTCTTAGTTGCTTGTTTCTCTTTTCTGTCATTTTTCACTCCTCTGACATGAATTTAGGATCGCTTGATAGACACCGATCGCTATGTATTGAGTAATTTAACAATCTACGTAAAGAAGATTCGTCACGTATTGTTAGTCGAGTTTAACAACGAGTCTGGAACTTATCATTCCCGTTAGGATTTCTTGTTTCAACGAAAGGACAAGAGCTTGATTTGATTCTGAAATTCTATCGTCAGGCTGCGAAATAAATCAGATCAATGAAATGAAATGTCGTATGGCTTTTAGTGCCGGGAGTGTCCGAGGACAAGTTCGGCTCGCCACATGCAGGTCATTTGATTCGACTCCCGTGGGCGACCTGCGCGTCGTGAAGAGGATAAGATGATGATGAAGACGACACATACACCCAGCCCCCGTGTCAGCGAAATTAACCAATTATGGTTAAAATTCCCGACCCTGCCGGGAATCGATCCTGGGACCCCTGTGATCAAAGGCCAGCACACTAACCATTTAGCCATGGAGCCGGACATCAGATCAATGAATTAAATGCACTGCATATTTTCACTGGAGCACTATTTCACAGCAGCACAGTACTGGTGTAAATGAAAGAATAAGTCATGGACAATGAAGGGGCTATAACGCGAACTTGGCTCGCTCGTATCTCGTTTCGGTGACCTTGAGGATACATTATAAGTTCATTTTTCTGAAAGGAAATACTGGAGTGGTATATCGTTTCAAGTTACCGGGCATTATTTATGAAGCTAGAAAGTTGTGTTTGGTTCGCTCGAAGGAACTTCGGTTATATTCCTCGTCAAGAAGTCAAGAAATTTAGTAACGGGATTTCCTCTTCTGGGCAGGCACGTATCCCTGGGGATCAGTCAGCCTACGAAATGGCCGAGAAATGAGTTCCTGAGGGAGTAGGTCGTCATTTATGATAATAATGTTATAAAATAAAATTCTCCCCAAAGTCCGCCAGAACTAAATAGACCAACAGACGGACCATTGGATCGACGAGTACCAAGTAGTTTTCAGGGAAGTTAGATCGTGTGCCGAACAGATATGGAACCCGAAGATGATATTAAAGATCCGCTGAAGCAACAGAACAAACGCCACCTTCGTGGACTTGAAGAACGCATACGGCAGAGAGGGAGAGAGAGACCTTGTTCGACATGCTAGAAGAACTTATAGTGGACAAGAAGCCAGAAAACTCATCCGTGAGACACTCAAGAACACGACATCTAAGGTGGAATTCCTTTGGAAATCTCTGATCCTTTTGAAGTACATACTTGCGCTCGACAATGAGACGGCTTACCTCCTCTTCGATTTAACTTAATTCTAGACAAAGTCATCAGAGAATGGGGAAAAGGCATAAAAGTTATAAAAATAGGGAGATCGAGATACAAAATCAAGGTGAAACGCTTAGCTTTCGAAGATGACCTGGCGATCATGACCAAGAACAAAGAAGAAACTAGATACAATGTTCCGCAGAGAGATTACGCAAGATAGCGTTAAAGGCAGGCCTTCAGATATCATTCCGAGAAAACCCAGTACATGGAAATTCTACGTCAAAATAGCAAGAAAGCCCAAGTAAAAGTGGAATACGGGATGATCTCACCGGTTCCCTCCTTTAAACTTCTCTGAGAAACCACTCGTCCATCAGGATTAGACAGTTGGGCCAACATAGAAAGAACCACCAAACTCCAGAAGGCATAAAAACTAACGTGTACTTAATACAACATAGGAGTGATATCGCGTAACGCGAAATTCATACACTACAAAAGAGTTGTCTTACCAAACGCTCTATACGCATCGGAAACCATAATCTTACGATATCATTTTAAACTCGTAGGAAATGAAAATCAAGACCGAAATATTGTCAGGAAAATATACGAGCCGGTATGATAAAATGTAACTTGGATCAAGAGGAGAACAGCGGACTCTACAGTCTGACAGGTTTATTAATATCCTACGCAATAGAAACTTGAAATTCTACGGATATATGCACAGAATGGACGACAATAGGCTCACCAAAGTAGTTTTAATATGATAAACTCACAGAATACCGAGAACTGGCGTAGAGGAGCAAAGGAAGACCTGCATGAAATGAACATCACAGAAGTCATATTAAGAAATCGAAGAGCCTTTTGAACATTGGTAAATAAGCACAAATGTACAGAGAAACCTAAAGAGAAAACTGGTAAAAAGTGGTTGAAAAAGCAAAGGTTATTGTTTTTACGTCTTCCGAATTACTTTTACGGTTTCCGTAAACGGCAAGGTACCGTAATTTTGTCTCACAAGACTCCTTTTAAGTGCCGGTAAATCTACCGATGTCCGCCTCTGTGGTGTAGTGGTTAGCGTGATTAGCTGCCACCCCCGGAGGCCCGGGTTCGATTCCCGGCTCTGCCACGAAATTTGAAAAGTGGTATGAGGGCTGGAACGGGGTCCACTCAGCCTCGGGAGGTCAACTGAGTAGAGGTGGGTTCGATTCCCACCTCAGCCATCCTGGAAGTGGTTTTCCGTGGTTTCCCACTTCTCCTCCAGGCAAATGCCGGGATGGTACTTAACTCAAGGCCACGGCCGCTTCCTTCCCTCTTCCTTGCCTATCCCTTCCAATCTTCCCATCCCTCCACAAGGCCCCTGTTCAGCATAGCAGGTGAGGCCGCCTGGGCGAGGTACTGGTCATTCTCCCCAGTTGTATCCCCGACCAAGAGTCTGAAGCTCCAGGACACTGCCCTTGAGGCGGTAGAGGTGGGATCCCTCGCTGTGTCCGAGGGAAAAGCCGACCCTGGAGGGTAAACAGATGATGATGATGATGAAATCTACCGATAGGATGCTGATGTATTTAGGCACATTCAAATACACTCATATGCAAAATAAAATGCGAACCATAAATGAGCCATTGTAGGGGCACATTAGTGCGTACAGGCACAGGACATGGTAGTATAGGGAACACATTAAAATGTTCTACCATAGCAAGCACTAATTGCAGGGCAACAAACACTTGTAGGTTGCAATTAGTACGGTGTTGGTTCTCCAGTAGCACGGAGACGGGTGACAATACGATCGAGCACGGAAGAATACAGACGTCGAATGTTCTCCTGAGGAAATTTCTGTCACCGTCACCCTTCAAATCAGACGTGGTTGCCATCCAATTTGGACGGAAACCTCCTCGATGGGCGAGTGGTCTGGAGACGTTGCTGGCTAAGGAAGCATCATATTGGCACCACTAAGGCAGGCCAGAGATACCCGTGTTGTGTGAAGTCGGGCATTATCCTCCTGGAAAATGGGATTGTCAAGCTGCATCAGGAAGGTTAGCACACACGGTCGCAGAATTTCCTGGACGTATCGCTGCGCCGTCACAGTTGCTTCAATTACCACCAGTGGGAAGTGGGAATCGTAAATCTCGTTAGGGTGGTATGCCACACAACAACGAAGCATGAATAACTAACTACTGGCCAAGACGTCTCCAGACTCGAATTTGGCGGACTTCTGCATCCAAACAGAATCGTGATTTTTCATTGAACACAATTCGTCGCCAATCCACAAGCTTCCATGCTGCCCGTTCCAGGCAGACGTTCGAACGTGCAAGGCGATACTCAGATCGTAATAGTAGACATCGTATGGGACGTCGCAAAGACAGATCCTTCCACCTGGGCATGATACTGATGGACACAGGCGTATCCGTAATTTCCGTGATATGTCTCTGAATGGCGCGCAGCGACGCATGTGGAGTGCATAGAGCCTGTCGCACAATGAAGCGACCATCCTTGCTGGTGGTCCGCCGGGTTTGGCTCAGAGCATTCTCGACGCGTGTGTGTACCCTCACGTTCCCACTGTGTCCAATACCAACGTACAATGTAGTCAGAACTTTTAAGTGGTGAGGAATATGCCCGAACGTCCAACCTGCCTCTCTTAGTCCGACGATGCTGCCTCTCTCAAGCTCATTTTTTTTTGCTAGTTGCTTTACGTCGCACCGACACAGATAGGTTTTATGGCGACGATGGGACAGGGAAGGCCTAGGAATGGGAAGGAAGCGGCCGTGGCCTTAATTAAGGTACAGTCCCAGCATTTGCCTGGTGTGAAAATAGGAAACCACGGAAAACCATCTTCAAGGCTGCTGACTGTTCGAACCCACTATCTCCCAAACTCGTCTAGATGGTCAAAGGCGTGTCGAATGTGTCGTCAGGGCATGCTGTGTGTTCACTCAACATAGCTCTGTGGCTCACATTGCTACTAAGGTCTTAAACGAAAATGCAACACCTGTCAGCATATGTCAATATTGTGTGGCATCCTTCTTTGTAATCGCGTGATTCATTCATGGTGCGCAAATGAGTATATTACCAGACTGAGTCAGGTTCGTACCTGTGAGCTTGAGGTCAGGAGTCCAGCACTTTAGAGTCTTAGCCAATCAGTCTGCATCCACTAATAGAACTAACCACTCTATCCCAGGATTGAGGATAGTGGAAGTCTTTACTTTTCCAGTGGCTTCCGTGAAATGTAGGATATTCACAACATTCAAAGTTCAAACAAGTGATTGACAATACTTTTTATGGGACGTTTTGTGTGAAGATCTATGTTGCTGGTTTGTATACACGGTCCAATACAGAGCATCCCCACGAACATACGTCCTATGGTCGACTGTTTATTGTTTATCAGCTGGAATGGATGACTGGTGCGGGTGGTGAATTTTCTATTAATTTTGGAGTCATGAGTTCTGTCATAAGATCTAGTACCATTTAATTTACCATCTAATCATGACGAGTTCGGGGATTTCTATTCTTCCTCTATGGTCAAAATTCTCTCGTTAATAAAGTCAAGCACGATTTCCAACCATACTCGAAAATATGTTGTTCAGGAATCGACAAGTCAGCAGTCTCTTCTTGTACTCGCACATGGCTGTAGATACTCGAAGTAGGATGTGCCAGGTAGGGCTACAATAATTCCAGTACAACATTGGAATGTTTGTTACGCGTCAACGATCAACCATAGGATTTACTTTCTAAGGGAAGTATTGTGTTGTTTAGGATGTACTATCCACGCCCGGATTATTTCCCACAGTTTTGGGAATGCTCTGTATTTGTGTTAATAGGAGAGCATGCAGTCTTGGTATATATATTAGGAACTATCAACGTATTCATCTGGGATCGAAACGAAGAAAGATGATGAACCACTTCCAGAATGCTCGAAAGTGGGGTGTCTGTAACTCTTTACTGAGGTTACTTGAAGCTGCGTACACTGTGTTCGAGTATCTCAGAACAGTCTTATACCGAGCTCGATAGCTGCAGTCGCTTAAGTGCGGCCAGTATCCAGTATTCGGGAGATAGTAGGTTCGAACCCCACTGTCGGCAGCCCTAAAAATTGTTTTCCGTGGTTTCCCATTTTCACACCAGGCAAATGCTGGGGCTGTACCTTAATTAATGCCATGGCCGCTTCGTTCCCACTCCTAGCCCTTTCCTGTCCCATCGTCGCCATAAGACCTATCTGTGTCGGTGCGACGTAAAGCAACTAGCAAAAAAAATAGAACAGTCTTATGATCGAGGATCTGAATCCAGGATAACCGTACGGGAAGCTACTGAACTATTCTACCTACAGTGGCGTACCATCATTATTACAGTCACGAGTTGACTACACGGTACGGGTCGTGTAAATATAAGCTTGCATTCAGGAGATAGTGGGATCATTCCACGCCGCGCCGTCGGCAGCCCTGAATGTGGTTTCCCGCGGTTTCCCATTTTCACAACAGCCATTGCCGGGGATGTACATTACTTAACGCCATGCCCGAAAACCATCCAGCACAGAAGCACAGGCTATCGTATCATACATTAAATGAGACTGATGACCACTTCATCCCTGCCCTATGAAGTGGACATTAAACAAAATTGTGAATTTGTAACATTGCGGAAGAGAAAAAAATCGGGGTTATGTAATGATATGATACATGTGTGAAATGTCTGCCAAAGAAATGACTTTATAATGTATCTTTATATCAATGGGTCTCAACTAGCGGGCCAAATACCTCAGTGGGTCGCGAAGGTTGTACCAAGGTTGGATGAGGTTACTGTAGACTAATTTATGAAAGGCCAGCGTTTAGCATTTGCAATAAAAGGAACACCCTCCTGGTGTAAGGGTATCGTGTAACGGAGGCCCTTGGGTTCGATTCCTGGCAAATCAAAGGATATTAATAGTGGTTTGAGGATGGATGTGGTTTCATTTAGCCTCTTGACTTCAACTGAGGGGCTGTTTGATGCAAGAGGTAGCAGACTAAGTTAAGACAGCCACGCAATAGGCTGAAAAAGTCACCACGAAACACTCCAGTATTTACAGGACATCTGAATGGGTAGCAGTCGCCAAGGGAGTCAAGGCTCTTAATGATCAGTATGTGCTTGGTTTTGGATTGTTAATAATAATAATAATAATAATAATAATAATAATAATAATAATAATAATAATAATAATAATAATAATAATAATAATATAATGGCGTGTGTCCTGACCACGTGCAGGTATTTCGAGTTGATTCCAATGAGCGACTTGTGCGACTGTGAGGATGGGGTCTTACCTAGGATGTTGAAGACAGCACTAACACCCAGTCCCCACGGCAGTAGAAACAACCAATTAAGGTTAAAATCCCTGGCCCGGCCGAAAGTCGAATCCGGGACCCCTTAGAGCACAAAGACCAGCACGATAAGCAATTAGCCTCGGGGCTGGGCTTTGATTTTTGACAAAGTAATTAAACAATCATTCTATAACAAACTGTTTGTAATGGTAGAAAATAGTGGGGATTACTATTTCGTAGTCAGCTAAAAAGAAACCTTGCGTTCAAAGGGTCGAGAGTGGTCGATGACTTTGATATTAGGCCCCTTCAAACAACAAGCAAACAATAAACAAAAGAACGAGCCAGTTAGTTTTCCTCTCGGAAGCAGAATGCGCAATCTACCAAGCCCACTGAAATGCAGAGACTAAGCGACCCTATGAGCGATACTTCCATATCATTCACCACAGGGATTGGCTGCTTAAGGGATGAAGTTACTAGTCACTCCCACATTACCAAAGACAAGAATGAGACTGAGACTCAGTCGGTGAAAGTAAAACATTTGTTGTAGCACATAGCCAGTGTGGAGCCCTTCGGTTCAGAGGGACACGGGTTCGATTCCCGACCTAGTCGAGGATTTGAACTCGGTATGGTTAATTCCTCTGGCCTGGGGTTTGTGGTGTTTGTGTTCATCTCAGTGAACATTTCCATACAACACACTGCACTACCAACCACCAAAGAAACATTAACAATGAGCACATGGCTCCACACACACAGAAGGGCATCTGGAAGTAAAACAGAACTAAATCCCCGTGAAGTGCCGAGCTCAATTAAAATGGCACAAAAGGCAGCAATAATAATAATAATAATAATAATAATAATAATAATAATAATAATAATAATAATAATAATAATAATCATCATCATCATCATCATCATCATCTGTTTACCCTCCAGGTTCGGTTTTTCCCTCGGACTTAGCGAGGGATCCCACCTCTACCGCCTCAAGAGCAGTGTCCTGGAGCTTCAGACTCTTGGTCGGGGGATACAACTGGGGAGTATGACCAGTACTTCGCCCAGGCGGCCTCACCTGCTATGCTGAACAGGGGCCTAGTGGAGGGATGGGAAGATTGGAAGGGATAGGCAAGGAAGAGGGAAGGAAGCGGCCGTGGCCTTAAGTTAGGTACCATCCCGGCATTCGCCTGGAGGAGAAGTGGGAAACCACGGAAAACCACTTCCAGGATGGATGAGGTGGGAATCGAACCCACCTCTATTCAGTTGACCTCCCGAGGCTGAGTGGACCCCTTTCCAGCCCTCGTACCACTTTTCAAATTTCGTGGCAGAGCCGGGAATCGAACCCGGACCTCCGGGGGTGGCAGCTAATCACGCTAACCACTACACCACAGAGGCGGACAATAATAATAATAATAATATTAATAATAATAATAATAAGGATTTAATGTAATTAGTTTTGCGTTCCACTAACTACTTCTGCGGTTGTCGAAAACGCCGAGGGGCGGAATTTTGTCCCGTGGGAGTTCTTTTTCTTGCCAGTAAATCTACTACTGATCCGAGTCTGACGTATTTGAGCACTTTCAAATACCACCGAACTGAGCCAGAACCGTACCTGCCAAGCTAGGCGCAGAAGGTCAGAGCTACTGTTGGGATAATCGAATACTTTTAATAATCGAATAACCTCCATCCGATTGTTTAAATAATCGAATAAATAATCGTCCGTCTCTGTGGTGTAGTGGTTAGTGTGATTAGCTGCCACCCCCGGAGGCCCGAGTTCGATTCCCGGCTCTGCCACAAAATTTGAAAAGTGGTACGAGGGCTGGAACGGGGTCCACTCAGCCTCGGGAGGTCAACTGAGTAGAGGTGGGTTCGATTCCCACCTCAGCCATCCTGGAAGTGATTTACCGTGGTTTCCCACCTCTCCTCCAGGCAAATGCCGGGATGGTACCTAACTTAAGGCCTCCGGGGGTGGCAGCTAATCACACTAACCACTACACCACGGAGGCGGACTGTGTTGGACGGATAATCGATTGAAATAAGCGAATAGATGAACTCTTACGAAAATTAGAACTACACCTTTTTTTCAAGCGTATCTCCAAATGTTGAAAGTAAATGAGTGTATAAACCGTCTTAATAACATCTGCAAAATAATGTTCCTTTTTTAAGTAAATGCCGTCTTCTGGCCACACAGTGGAACTAAGCTCCAGTATTACCAATTGACAATCAGGCAATATAGTCATACCTACTTTAATTTTCTACCGTCCGGGTCCATGGATAAATGGTTAGCATGCTAGTCTTCGGTCCAAGGGATACCGGGTTCGATTCCTGGTCAGGTCGGAGATTTTTTACTTTAATTAGGTAATAGCTATGGCTCGGGGACTGGGTGTTTGTGCCGTATTCAGCCTTATACTTCATCTTAGGTAGGGCCCCATTTTCAAATGTTTTTAAGAAATTTTAGAAATAGTACCGGCCCCGTGGTGTAAGGGTAGCATGTCTGTCTCTTACCCCGAGGCCCCGCGTTTGATTCCCGGCCAGGTCAGGGATTCTTACCTGGATCTGAGGGCTGGTTCGAGGTCTACTCAGCCTACGTGATCAGAATTGAGGAACTATCTGACGGTGAGATAGCGGCAACAGTTTAGAAAGCAAAGAATAACGGCCGAGACGATTCGTCGTGCTGGGTATACGACACCTCATAATCTGCAGGTCTTTAGGCTGAGCAGCGATCGCTTGGTAGGCCAAGGCCCTTCACGGCTGTAGTACCATGGGGGTTAAGAAGTGCGTTTCAGTAGCTTTTGTACGCTGCTATTACATATGTGTGCTATATTTTTTGTTACTTTTACAGTAAATGTTTGCCGTATTAATTGATTGTTATAACTATACGTGTTAATATTTCGATCATAAACATACTGTAAGTTTCATTTTGCTGGAGATTTTATGAAGTTTCCACTATAATTCCAAAGTTCCCCATGAATGTTATTGTAGAGTTACGGTGTACGTGAAGCTAACGTTCTGATACTTAAAGTATTTGTATAGTGGAATTTATATTTAGTTCATTTTTCTGCTATATAATAGGTAAGGTAAGGGTTATTCTGCCCGAAGGCAGGTCCGAACCTCCGCAGAGGTGTTCCTGAGCCGGAGTTTACATGCGGTAGGGTGGCCAGTTCCTTTCCGCTCCTCCACGCGCTGTTGGTGGGGGGCACCAACAGCGCGTGGCAACCCATCCAACTCCTGACCACGCCCAATGTTGCTTAACTTCGGAGACCTCACGGGATCCGGTGTTTCAACACGGCTACGGCCGTTGGCGCTATACAATAAATGTACGTTAAATTTATGTTTTTTGGGTGCAATAATTGGTTCCCTAGCTTTGGTATGGTTGAATGAAGTTCAAGTGTATTTTTGTTTATATTTAAATGTTCTTAATGTTTTTAAGATTCTTTTTACAGAAGTGTGTACGTTGTTTTATTGTTTTGGATAGGCCAGCAATTTTAGCTCTTCGGTCATTTTTATTTTCTCATGAATACCATCTATCGTTTTCATGCAGAAATGTTTGGGCCCAGATACACGCATTTTTACAGTTTGTGTTACGCTTCATTTGTTTCAAGTGCGTGTATAAGTTTATAGAGTTTATTTTCGACAGGTTTTTGATCATTTCATGTGAAACTGTATATGGTATTTTTTTACTGTTGCTGTGAATTTATTTAACAGCATCTTTGATTCCTATTTGTTTAAAATGTCACTTATATCTCACAAAGAAATTTATGTTTGGGAAACAAAAGGCAGATATTCACAAAAGTAAAAACATATTTTTAATTTTGTATATGTTAATATTATGTAACATTTTGTAATGTGTTTTTATAATGGCAAGATAATATAATTTTGGAATGATATTCTGCAGTATGAGATGTTTTTAAGTTCAAATTCAACTTTACCTATTCCGAAACTAGGAGGAGAGTGATTAAAAGACTCTGTTTCAGTGAGTCAAAAAGCCTAGTTTCCAATATTACGTGAATTAAATCTTGCGATTACAATCCACGAGTGTTCGAATAACACCAATATGCAATGATCGAACCCAGTCCATCCTTCTTGTGAGGAGGCAGCGATTACGTCACTGAGCTAACACGCTCCCTCAAACGGTCAATTTCAGTCAATTAAATTATTACTAATTTTCTTGACAACGGGAAAAATCGTTGTTAATTCGATTATTCCTCAGAAACTGTTCATTCAAATGTCTCATTCGACTGTTTCAGCAGAATCACTCATTCGGTTGGAGCGAATGAATGTTAAAATAATCACTTTTCATTCGCTTGTTTCGAAAGCATTCACTATTCATTTGATTCGTTCACTCGAATGCACTTTCGAATGAATAATCGAAAAAATAATCGAATGGAAACATTCACTAGTCGATTGCCTCATTGATTGAAATGGAGTTTCGGACGAATAATCGAAAAATAATAGAAAAATAATCGAATGGAAAGAAGTATTCGCTGTTCGATTGCCTCATTCATCCGAATGGAGTTTCGAATGAATAATCGAAAAATAATCGAATGGAAAAAATAAGCGATTATTTTGTATTCGATTATCCCATCACTAGCCAGAGCTCTACCGTCTGAGCTAGTCGGCCCGGAATAATAACAACAACAACAACAATAATAATAATAATAATAATAATAATAATAATAATAATAATAATAATAATAATAATAATAATAATAATAATAATACGTAGTGCACTGTAAATACTGTCTCACCATATATAAATATGGGCTGAGTAAGAAAGTTGTCCGCCTCTGTGGTGTAGTGGTTAGCGTGATTAGCTGCCACCCCCGGAGGTCCGGGTTCGATTCCCGGCTCTGCCACGAAATTTGAAAAGTGGTACGAGGGCTGGAACGGGGTCCACTCAGCCTCGGGAGGTCAACTGAGTAGAGGTGGGTTCGCTTCCCACCTCAGCCATCCTGGAAGTGGTTTTCCGTGGTTTCCCACTTCTCCTCCAGGCGAATGCCGGGATGGTACCTAACTTAAGGCCACGGCCGCTTCCTTCCCTCTTCCTTGCCTATCCCTTCCAATCTTCCCATCCCTCCACAAGGCCCCTGTTGAGCATAGCAGGTGAGGCCGCCTGGGCGAGGTACTGGTCATACTCCCCAGTTGTATCCCCCGACCAAGAGTCTGAAGCTCCAGGACACTGCCCTTAAGGCGGTAGAGGTGTGATCCCTCGCTAAGTCCTAGGGAAAAACCGAACCTGGAGGGTAAACAGATGATGATGATGATGAGTAAGAAAGTTAATTATTCAAATCAAGACAACAGCAGATGGACTACGAGGTAGAAAAAATTACATTTCAAGTTCTTTTTGTATTTTCTTCTTGAACTAATGCGATGCAGTGATAAAAATCGAGTCCTACTGAAGGGAGTTTCATGAATAGGCAATAGTGATTTCTCACGTAAGGAGGTGGCAATTATCCTTACAACCTTACATCATATTAACCTTGTAGTACGGGAGCGAAAGCTGGGTGAGTGAGCTCCACTCTGTCATCTAAAAGTTGAAATAATAGGACACAGATGTAGCGGGAATGAAAGCTGGTACACAAGGAACAAGAGCAATGCGTGTTTGTACGAAAGTTGGGAGGAGATATGTTGGATGAACCAACTAAGGTGAAAGAATTATATTAGGTTTATTGAAGATGTTAAGTCAATTACGAAACATATGTACTCGGTTGAAGATTCCATTTGGTTTATTCACTAAGGCCAGCAGACTGAACACTGTGTGTAAGGTAAAGCAGAGGTAGAATAAACATGTAGGCCTATGTATACACATATGCACGAATTTTATTTTCGTCGTCTTTCTACATTTATGCCAACGGCCGTAGCCGTGTTGAAACACCGGATCCCGTGAGATCTCCGAAGTTAAGCAACATTGGGCGTGGTCAGGAGTTGGATGGGTTGCCACGCGCTGTTGGTGGGGGGTAAGGGAATTGAGGAGCGGAAAGGAACTGGCCACCCTACCGCACGTAAACTCCGGCTCAGGAGCACCTCTGTGGAGGTTCGGACCTGCCTTCGGGCATAATAACCCTTACCTACCTACATTTATGTGCGGTTGGAGGATTTTCTAGGCTCATTTCAGAACTTGGTCGGGGTTTACGGCTGGATGCCTTTGGTACCACCAATTGAAAACCCCACTTGAAAACTCTGGGGTTCAAACCAAGTACAATCGGGATGTGAACTAACTTATCAGGGTGGTACAGGATTTGTTTGAGTGTTCATTTGTTGTGTTCAAGGCAGCGGGAATGAATACTAGCATAGGCGGCCGGAACTTCAGAGTGCTTGAGAGGTCTTTATCTATAGAATTAATGGCACTTTAAAGAACTTCTGTTATGGTACTCCGGTATCTTACAAACAATTCAGACCTAAACGTAGGTAACTTATTTTTCTTTAATGATTCATTTCAGTTGACAACTATTAAAATGGCTTGATCTTGTTCACGAATGTATCTGTTTCTGGTAATGCAGTGTCAAACATGAGGACTTGGGTGAACGCAGGGGACTAAATGAACAACAGATTGTTAGAAAGATTGAACGTGCACCAGGTAAAGCAACTGCTATCTGTGAGTATATAGATGTAATTTAGTGTTGTCTGGCTCCATGGCTAAATGGTTAGCGTGCTGGCCTTTGGTCACATTGGCCCCGGATTCAATTCCCAGCAGGGTCGGGAATGTTAACCATGATTGGTTAAATCTGCTAGCACGGGGGCTGGGTGTATGTCCCGTCTTCATTATCATTTCATCCTCATCACGGCGCATGGGTCACCTACGGGCGTCAAATTAAATGACCTACTTCTGGCGAGCCGAACTTGTCCTCGGACACTGCCGGCACTAAATGCCATACTCCATTCCACACAGTGCTAAGGAACTACTATTTATCTGGAATATATTTTACTGTCCTTATAAAATAGATTTTCTGGTAAAAATAAGCTTTGATACTTTTGAGTGTAACTTGTATATGAACATGATCACTATAAATGTTTGAGGAAATGTTTAATAATTTGACTCATTTGTGGTTATTTAATGATATAAAATTTGATCAAAATTAATTTTTATACCAGCGGGGAGCAATTCAAGTTTGAACTGAGCTAAGAGCAGCAGTTTAAGGGCCTAACTATATGGTCAAGGTTATTTCTGGAAGGAAAGCAATATACTATAACAGCGTTTTTATGGAGAGAGTCCACACTTGAACCACACATTGCCTGTTATGGTATTGTTACGTGCAAAAAATGACTACTACCTTTGACAAAGAGCCACTCAGCAGCCCCGTAAGTGAAAGGACCACTGTTAATCGTCGTTTTCATTCTTAATATATTTTTGCGGCTAAGAGGTCACTCAGTATATCAGTAGTACTTTTACTCACTATAAGGATCACGAAGTACGGAAATGGAAATCAGAAACATCGCTCCATGTGCACGTGGATACACAGTGGATTGTTCAACACATAAATACTGCCTTTCCTAGTGATAGGGCACTCACAGTAAGCTTGAGAAGTGTCCCTCTTTGAATTGGAACTCAGCCGCCATCTTAGTAGCAGGAAGCATTTTATAACATCTTTGGGAGAATGACATGGTACCATATGAAGAAATATTTATATAACATATTTCCCAAATAACTGCTTATTTGCTTCACTCATTAATGTTAGTGCAACAGAGTTTTACTACACCTACATTTCGTTCCTAACTAACAAGTGTTCCTTGCACATCACACACTACAAATTGTGTTAATAAAGAATACGTGTTTTAGTATATACGAAGAATTCGGTAAATGTGGACATATGCCGTAGAATGTACAGCATTCTTGCTACAAAAATGGCAGATTTGAAGAGCTTCATATCAAGGACTAGCGACTAGCCACCATGACTGTGTGAGCCTCTAGTTTTATGAAGTATTTGAGTTGAAAGTCTGATTTACGAGTTAAATTCAGCAAGGAATCTAGTTAAATTTGGCAACGAAAGATTCGTACATAATGAACAGTAGATTGTATATGGACATGTAAAAGAACGGAGTTATTTAGGACGATGAATAAAGTGTTTTAATTTCTTTCGTAACGTTGATAGCAAACACAATAGGGCGTTAGGTAATTTGGGACACTCTGCACATAATATAGAGCAGCCAAGCCCAATTGTCCTTCCACGGAACAAACTGAAGTAATGAAAGCTCCACAAAACACCTTCCTTTGGTCTAATTTTCCCATCTCGTCTTTTTTGGTCTTGAGAGGATATCTGATCATTTCTTTGTAAAATTGTTTATAATAATAATCCCAGTGGATCTATTGAACATGTTTTAATATTTAAAGTTAATTTTTTTTCAAGTTTTTGAAACTTGACCATGTATATGCCACCTTGGGACTCAAGGAAGAAAGTAATACTACGATTAAATAGGGGCACCTGTATAACATATGATGCCACTTATTGCCTCATATTCCACTGAAAGAGTTGATTCTTGAGTACTGAAGAGAATGACTCTAGGACAAGGATTGAAAGTGTTTTTCAGGACTATCATTTCTTAGCGTAGAGACAATTGGGCTCGTCTGATTGACAGCATATCGTAAATGTAATGTTTTCATCTGCGGAAGTGTAACAAATGTGAACCAACCTCATAATTGCTTGACTTCCCAACACAGTGAAATAGAGCACAGCCAGACACAACAAGGCAACAACAACTATGCAGGGGTACAAGTAATGACGACAAAGAGTAATATTCATAAACACTAACTTAAACTAACTACTGTGTTGCAGCAAGGTAACAGTGAAACTTCATTCAGAATGCACAATAGTTCCTACGTTACAAACAGTTCTTGCTCTTCAACATTATACTTGCTGAAACAAAGTATATGAGTTCCTTACAGTATAAATAGCTTAGTTACCATTATAAACTAAAGAAGGACATGTTGTCTCATGGTGGCAGGGATGGGTATTGGTTGGTTACGTCGCGTCGAGTCCATTTGATGTCTGGTCCATTAGGGTCGGGTCAAATTGATTCATACATACCTGCAGTATTACTGGAAGGTACTCCCACCGAGTAGCCCAAGAGATCTACATGTCAGGCAAGGATTGACAATCATGGGGTCAGCCGAACCAACATAGCGATACAAAATGCCCTGCACATTTTCCAAAAAACACATCCGTCCTTTAAACATTCGAAAAGTCACTGACATTAAGTTCCTAATCAATACATAAATGATATAAATTACCTTTATATCATCCATATATCAATGAAATTCAAATGATGGCATATAAAGCTGTTGTCTACAACCAAATCTAGCTATTTTATTATACTGAAGTCAAAATAGCTTTGAAATGAAGGGGGCTAACTCTTTCCTGAGGCACTGTGTCAGAAGCACATCACTCATTACTTAAGGAATGAGGAAATGTCTGGTGTTCCATGATACTTTTAGCATTCTGTGAAGAAAAAGAGACATGTATCATTTGGAAGGAAAAGGCAAACTAAGAGCAAAAAACAAAATAAATTTTAGTAGCCAACATTTGAACTCATACTCAAGTCGTAATGTAAAGACACACCAATTTTTGAAAGATTGCCAATGCCTGTCCCAAAGAACCACAGTGAAAGAAACATCATTCAAGGAATTTGATGCATAGATGGTGCTTCCAACTTGCTTAATAGTGCAGAAATATTACAATTAGAGGCCACTACACTTTCTCTGCAGCATTTAACACGGCGGATACAAAGACATAGTTTGGCTTTCAGCTCTTGCAAACTACTTTGTACAAAAACTAACTGCTGCAAGCCAGGTTTCAGGAAAATGAGAACATAAATTGGAAGCACCAAAGTGATCAACGAAAGAAGACAGAAGAGTCCAGAGTTTTTCCACCGTTTAAAATGCAGCATGCAGAGGATTTAAGCTCAGACTATAATCTAATTGAAGCGCGAAAGCTGCAGAGGGGAAGGAAGAGATATGCGTAGAGTGGGATGGAATAGGGATGGTTTGCACTTTGAAGTTAGGAAGAACAGGATGGCAGATATGTGGAAGTCTCAAGTTTGGACCGAAACAAGGAAAACAGTTGTGACTGAATTGACAGAGCGTAAGACAAAGCACACACAGTGAAAGTTGAAGAAGTCGGCAAGCTTGAGAGTTCTGAAAAAATAACATCACTGCAGCTGTATATTTCGGAGTGCTTAATGCTTGACAGGTTCTCACATACACCAATGGACGAGCAAGCAAAGCACACACACACACAAATGAGAACAAAAAGCACGGCACACTCGGGAAAAGTGTGGTTAAATCCATCGAAACAGTCTATAACACACATGGAAATGAACTAAAAGGTTGAAGAGAAGAAGGTTCATAGATGTATGGTAAAGTGAACTCTTGTTATAGCACGATGTATCTATGTACGTGTTGTGTTGTGTGTGAGAGGTGCACTGTGGCTCGTCTATAACCAGAGTTCCACAATATTACCTGTTCATCATGATGAAATGGTGGTTGACAGCTTCTCTGCGTCGAGCCTTCCTACCATACCATCGTAGTTCACCTTCCGGGCTTTTCCCAAAGAGAATGGTTGTTTCATGCCAAGGTGGAAAAACTCTGGCTGCTGTAGGCAGCACCGCTCGCGTTGTTGTCGGTCCTTAAGCTAGGTGTTGACTACTTGCTCACAAGCCCCGCACAAGCCTCCCACTCACCTCCCGCCAGACGGCGCTGGCGCAGGCTGGTCACCCCGTCCCCACTTGTGGGACTTCCGGCTTCCTCCTCCTCTTCGGGGATGGTATACACCTCGCCGGGACTGTGGTCGTAGAAGGGGCCCACAGCCCCGACTGGGCTAGGTGTAGGTTCAGAGGCCTGAGTCCGGGCCTCTTCCTCCTCGTCCTCCTCGTCCTCCTCCTCGCTGGGACCTGAGTCCTTTTCGCCCTCACTATCGCCACAAGCTGAGCCGTCAGATGCGTCCGAGCCGTCCGATGCGTCCGAGGCATCCGAGCCGCGTCGGGTAAGGGACGGGGAGGTCTGGGTGCTGGGAGGACTGGAGGGCTGGGAGGTCACCGGATACTCACGATCTCTATCTAGACGTTGTTCAGCTTCCCTTCTCATTTCCTTCTCTCGAAGATGGGCTTCCCATGCCTGAAACATAGCACCACAATATTCATTCATGCTTGCGAAATCTCTAAGAGTTGGATGCGTATAAATAAATATTTTCATGGGTACTTCAATCTAACAATATGCTAGAACGTTGGCCTGTTGTTATTGTTTTGCATTACAGAAATGGACTATCATAGCCATTGGCCCATATGTTTTGTCTGAGCCGGGATTGATTCGATGCATATATTATTGTGGTGTCTATAGGGACTGTAAAAGAACGAACATAAGAGAAAGAATGCGCTCCCACACTGGCTGGATTACTTGAGGATTTACTAAGGCAGTCAGTACGGTTTTATCCACCACAAGCAATTTCTAATACAGGTCACAATGTGCAAATTATCAGTCGAGTTTAACCTGGATAGACCCGCTGCGGAGACACTCAGCGCCTGTATTTATGGTTGTTGGAACGTAGTACGCTGGTACACCAAAGTTCATAAACGCCAAGAACTCGTGTCACATTAGAAAATCACTTTCCAAGACAAAAATACGGACCTTCGGCTTATCTAAATGCCTACAGTGATTGAAGGGACTTTACATACATAGTATTATTATTGTATTAAGTTCAATTGCAGGGAGATATTTTGTTTTATCATGGACCTGGCGTGGGGAATTGAACAATCTTGGATGCCAAGTACTCAAAACGAAAACTAGAGCTTTTGTTCCCTACGTTACATCGTCTAAGCTGACTGTAGAAGCAAACTTTATTTGTCATATTTACATTTTGAAAAACAGCCTACTGTGCTATTACGTCACTTTATTTCAGATATAATAATAATAATAATAATAATAATAATAATAATAATAATAATAATAATAATAATAATAATAATAATAATAATAATAATAATAATAATAATAATAATACTCTTTTCGTACCACTATCTACTTTCTGGTTCATGGAGACGGCTTAAGAAATATGAAGTTTGATTCTAAACCTTATGGCAGTCTTGAGAAGATCAATGGATACCGAAAAGGAAGGATTTGCTTCGAATATACAAGAGAAGGAATGGAGAGTTGCAATTAAATATACCAGAGCACTTTGTTACATATAACACGACAGACAATATCATAACACAGGTTTCTGGATATATTTTGCAGACACAAGTACATGGTACTAGCAGCTAAACAATGTCCCAAGTTCCTAATTTTAAAAAATGACAAATTGTGGATTTTCGAACAAATATTTAAGTCACTACTTTTGAATTACACTGAAGCAGGAGATTTCAGCTCACAATTCCTACACATGTACATACAACAGTGGTGGTCAAGATCTGCGCCCCAGGAGCACGGCAACATGCTCCAGGTATCCTCCACCAATGCGATATTTAGTGAAAGTGTGTGGGAGAGATGGATGTAAGCTAACAGCCGAGGTAGGCGTGGGTAAGTAGAAGGTTTGTTTATGGTGAAACGGAGCAAAATCCATGTTCATAGCCTTCGTAACATGATTACAAAAATAATCTGATGTATAAGAACACTTTGCATGCAGGCACATGTCTGCGTCCACTCTATTCAGAAAAACAAAGAACACTGTGTCCTAAGATAGGAGTGTTTGTACGATGTTTGAAGCAAGTTGTCAACCGCACGGAGGTACGCATGTTCAGGTCCGTTAAACCGGCACGTTGCCGGGACTTAGTCAATTCATAACAGAGAGACACAAGAAAGCTCGCATTCTGAACAGTGAAATAACTTTAGCAGCTTGCCTGGGCAGTCGAGGATATTGTTTTCGAGAAAGTATTTTCTAAAAATCGTGCACATTTTGAGGTTGGAGTCACTGAACCAAAAGTTACGCTGCAGATCTAACGGCTGAGGATGGAAGTACTGGCGAACTGGCGACAGGTGGTCTGATAGATACATCGAAGTGAGTCCTGAACCCTTCAAAGTCTTGAGAAACTTCTTCCAAAATACATCCCGGCAATGTTAACAGAGGACCCGTGAAATATGTGAAATTGGTGGCCTCCCCTCACATGTTACAAGATCCACTCGTATTTGTTCCCGCGATGGGTATGTGTTCCACATCATTGCGCAGCACAAGCCAATAGGAGTTAGTTTCACGCAGTGTTGCCAGATTTTGTGCTATGCATAATCCAGAACAACCGTTCACGCAGTAAAGTTTCATAAGGCGATCATTCTGGATCGTCTGCTGGGAGCTCTTGTGTTAATTATGGGCAGTCTGGCAATACTGAACTGCCCTGGTGCGTGCATTGTTAGTACTGCTGTCTCTCTCCGCAGTCACATGCGGGTGGAGTCAGCGCTCACAGCACTAGTATTTACTTGTATTTGCCAGGCTATAGATAGGCTGACAGACTGGCAAGGCGACTGTTATGCTATCACATGGCCAAACTGCTAGACTTTCTCTCACTCTCACCGGCTCGCCATATCTGCGCTCGGCGCGCACGGCAGGAGTGCAGTCGCAGTGTTTGTGCCTGAGAAGTGCTGTGTGGACAGGCCTGATTTACAGTATATCACGATCATAGAAACAGGAATCACCCGCTATTTGGTCTTCAAACGCCTCCTAAAAGATTAAAATCAAGAAAGAGCTTCCTCAACTTCTCTGCCAATTTAAATAAGTCACCAACAACATTGCGCCGAGACACGTGGCGAAGTAGGACACAGCACTTTTCGGAGTGGATGGTACCTCATGAAACTCCACCTCCTGGGCATCAGCTCAGCTGGGCTACTTGGAGGTCGCTTAATCGTATGAGGAGTGGTGTTGGACGATCTAGGGACAGCCTCAAGAGGCGGATTTTTAAATTAAAAAAAAAACAGACAGAACTTTGTGATTGCGGGGAAATACAAACTATCCCACAACTGTCAATATGCCCTGTCCAGTGAACACTTTAAGGCCTCGTTTAAGCGACCAAAGAGGGAATTGCTCTAGCTGATTATTGGACGGATTCCATGCGACCTCTTTAAATATATGTATATCTTGTATATATTTACTTTGTGTAATTGTAACGTGTATGTTTGTGCACATTTGTATCGTATCAACGCTCTGACACGAAATAATAATAATAATAATAATAATAATAATAATAATAATAATAATAGAAACAAGGGTATTAAAATCACCCAATTATGTTGAATTTTTATATGTTGTAGAGGGTCAAGAAATAAGACAAGGTGTACGTACTGTTTTCTTTGTACGGAAACATGTACTGAAGGGGTGTAAAGGAGAGATTTTTCTGTTTCCAATAGAAAAATGCAATCATTTGGAGGGAAAGCAATTGCAAAATTTGTCCTTACCTCTGGAAAATACAAATTGGAATGATGTGCTGTATATCAGGAGGTTCTGAATTAATTTCAAACACTAATCTGACACAGCCGATCACTGTCGTGATTTAATCAATTGTGGACGGTCTGCTAGTTATTCTATAGATCGTCGATGCCCCTGAGAATATAAAGTAAGAGTGCATTCAGCCCGAAAGCAGTTCCGAACCTCCGCGGAGGTGTGCCTGAGCCGGAGTTTACGTACGGTACGGTGACCAGTTTCTTTCCGCTCCTCCATTCCCTTACCCCAGCAACAGCGCGTTGCAACCCATCCACATCTTGACCACGCCCAATGTTGCTTAACATCGCAGATCTGACGGGATCCGGTGTGTGAACCACGGCTACGGCCGTTGCCCTGCGAATATCGCTATGTGAAATATTTCAACTTAGAACTTTGGCCGATGACGTCCTGTTTTGAAGGTGCAATATTCTGGGAGTTGTCAAAGAATCCTCGCACTTGATGATACATGTGCTGCGAGTCAGTATTTCTCCCACAATATTATCACATAGTTTTTTTTCGCAGGAGTCTTGTTCCTTGGCTAAATGGTCAGCATAGTCTTCTTCCATTCACAGGACCCCGGGTTCAATTCCAGGTTTGGTCGGAGATTTTATCCTTAAATGGTTAATTCACTTGGCCCGAGGACTGGATGTTTGTACGGCCCCCAGCATCCCTGGAAATCGCCCAACCCACCAACACTATGCTCCACAACAACACGCAGTTTCTTATATATATATATATATGGCAGATGTCGCCCACGCTAATAGAAGTGTCTGTCTCACATGGGCTGCACTAGGTTAGAAATAGCCATACAAAATTAAAATTATTATTTCAGGACAGTTTACCCCGTTGTATCGTATTATGGGATATTACTGCAATTCTTCATAAAATGTTTAATACAAGATTTGCAATAAGATATGTTCTCTAAAACTGTTTTACTTTAAAAAAATCACTGTAAATCATCGTAGGTTTTTCGAAAATATATGACCAAAACCGTGTCCATTTTGTCAAGAAAGGAAGTCAAACACGTATTTTATTTTTATCTGATCACATTAAACAATATTTTTAGTGCCTGATTTTATATTTGGGGTAGTTCATCCCTTATAATACCAGAAAGCAAAATAGGCTAAAGAAAATATTTCATGTACCTTCTTAATACAAAAAGACAAAGACAACTCCGTACAGGCCATGAAGGCCCTAGGATGAGTGGAAGGTAAAGACTTCCGCCATTGTTAACCGCGGCATAGGAATTAAGCTGGTACTCAATTTTGGTGTAGGCTGAGTGAACCTCAGGGCCGTATGCACCTCCGGAAGAGGAAATCTCGTTTCTAAAACTTTACGACTTCCTGACGGGGATTCGAACCCACGTCCTTCCGAGCCCGCCTTTACCGCCTCGGCCAGGCAGCCACTACCTTATAAATACAAATTTTGAAATTGTTTTACTTGAAAAATTACATATATATATATATATACAAAATAACTTGTCCTGACTGACTGACTGACTGACTGACATATTCATCATCACCGAGCCAAGACTACTGGACATAAAGAAATGAACTTTTGGGGATACATTCATATTACAATGTAGGTGCTTACTATGGGAGAATTTTTGGATATTCCGTCGCTACGGGGGTGAAAAGGGGGGGGGGGTGTGTGTTTAAAAAGAGTGTATCTATATCTCGAAAACTGAACAGTTTAAAGACGTGAAAATTGGTATTTGGAATCAGCTTTAAAAATAAAGAAACGCATATTTTTTGTTTTCGGAAAATCCTGTTAAGTGGGGAGAAAAAGGTGAAAATGTGGTTCAATACCTTTTATGTGGATACTTATATGTCAAAAACTGAAGATGTTACAGTCATGCAAATTGGTATCTGAAATCTCCTTTAAAAATAAAGAATGGCTTACTTTTTATTTTTTTGGAAAATCTACTTAATGGGTAGTGAACAGGAGTGACAAAAGGGCTCAAATCTTAAAATGAGTATATCTCAAAAACGTAACATGTTACAGATATTAAAACTGGTATTTGGAATCTCCTGTAAAAGTAAAGGAACACGCACAATTTGTTTTCTGAAAATCCACTTAAGGGGAAGTGTTAAAGGGGGTAATTTAAAAAAATGGGCATATATACAGTATATATCAAAACCTTAACACGTTACAGTCGTGAAAATTGGTATTTTAATCTCTTGTAAACATAAAAGTAACACGACTGAAAAGTGTGTTGAATTCTTTTTATGTAGATACTTATATCTCAAAAACTGAAGCTGTTACAGTTATGAAAATTTTATTTCGAGTCTCCTTTAAAAGTAAACACGTAATATTTATTTTTGGAAAACCTACTTAAAGGGGGGGGGGGTGAACAGGATTGACAAAGGGGATGAATTTTTAAAATGAGAATATCTCAAAAACGTAACGTGTTACAGACGTGAAAATTGTTATTTTTAATCTCATTTAAATATAAACTAACACATACTTTTTGTTTTCGGAAAAATCACATAAATTATTTTTAATAGGATACTATTATCTCAAAATCTGTACATATTGCAGACATGCAAATTAGTATTTGGAATCTACTTTAAAAAAAAGAACCACGTATTTCCTTGTTTTCGTAAAATCCACTTAAAGGGGTTGTAAAATGGACTGAAATTGGATTGAATTATTTTTATGAGGATACTTATATTTCAAAAACTGAAGATGTTACAGACATGAAAATTTGTATTTGGAATCTTCTTTAAAAATAAAGAAACACGCATTCTTTTGTTTTTGGAAAGTCCAATTAAGGGTGGGCAAATTAACTGAAAAATGAGTTTAATTCTTTGTATGAGAACACTTATATCACAACAACAAAGGATGTTACGGACGTGAAAACTGGTATTTTTAATCTCCTTTAAAAATAAAGAGACACGCATTTTTGTTGGGGGCGGGGGGTGGGGAAGGATTCAACTTAAGAGTGTGTAAATGAGTTGAATTCTTTTTCTGAGTACCGGTATACAAATAAGAAGTGGACTTAAAACAATAAACTCCTAAGGTGTTTTGACGGCGGGATGAGGAGTGATGACAAAAATATACGTTCGTATGAATTACGAATTGAAAATGAGAATATCTGAAAAACGTAACGTGTTACAGACGTGAAAATTGGTATTTTTAATCTCTTTTAAATATAAACTGAAACATACGTTTTTGTTTTCGAAAATATTACTTGGGATTGGGGGGCTGGGGTGAAAAGGTCTGAAAGAGGGGTATCTTGTTAGTTTTTCTATATGAAAGAATAAAATTGGATCCTCACAACCCTATGTATGAGGGATGATTTCGGCCATTTAATAAGCTTTTCCGCAGAAAAGGAACAATTTGCATGTCTTGTTCCATGACCCCCTTCAACGTATCCAATGCTCATCAAACTGTCAAATGATATCCTAGGTGTTAAATAACAGAAGGTTTGAAACAAATTTAACCCTTCAGAGAGTTAAATGCGGGTTAAGATCCGAAAGCAAATATATTAATTCCTTCCTCCGAAACGGTTTAACGTACGACGACAAAATTCCAAATAGCCGGTATATATTTTAAATCGTAGGTGTGAAATAGGAAGTATTTCCATCGCTAAAGTGTCAAATGAGGTTAGCTCCGTAAACTAAATTTTTCATCCCTCCAAAACCGCTTGGCGTACAAAGTTGTAATTTTACGAGAAGGGTCTTCTTTTATATCCTGGGTGTAAAATACCGTATACTTCAAAACATTTCTCCCCTAAGACGTTTAGATGGTAGTTGACTCTCAAAAACACAATATCCATTCTTCCGAAACAGTTTCAGGCACGAACAAACTTTTTTTTTTAATGAAGGGTGGTCTTCTATATCCTAGATGTTAATAAATATTTCAAAACAATCACCCCTTAAAAAAGTATTCATTCCTCCATTACTGTTCGACGTACAAGACGTACAGGTTGGTCGCTTTTCCGCCTCTGTGGTGTAGTGGTTAGCGTGATTAGCTGCCACCCCCGGAGGCCCGGGTTCGATTCCCGGCTCTGCCACGAAATTTGAAAAGTGGTACGAGGGCTGGAACGGGGTCCACACAGCCTCGGGAGGTCAACTCAGTAGAGGTGGGTTCGATTCCCACCTCAGCCATCCTGGAAGTGGTTTTCCGTGGTTTCCCACTTCTCCTCCAGGCGAATGCCGGGATGGTACCTAACTTAAGGCCACGGCCGCTTCCTTCCCTCCTCCTTGCCTATCCCTTCCAATCTACCCATCCCTCCACAAGGCCCCTGTTCAGCTTAGCAGGTGAGGCCGCCTGGGCGAGGTACTGGTCATACTCCCCAGTTGTATCCCTCGACCAAGAGTCTGAAGCTCCAGGACACTGCCCTTGAGGCGGTAGAGGTGGGATCCCTCGCTGAGTCCGAGGGAAAAGCCGAACCTGGAAGGTAAACAGATGATGATGATGATGATGATGATGATGATGGTCGCTTTTACGTCCTAGATGTTAAATCAGATATGGTTAAGGTGAGTGATAGATTATAAAAGAAATAATCATTCCCCCAAAACCGTTTGACGCACGAACTTGGACGTATTTTACAGGTTTAGCTGACAGTGGACTCTCCAAAATGTAAAACTTTGAATATTAACTTTCATTTTAAAGCCATAGCGAAGCATGGTTATCTTGTTAGTTTTTCCATATGAAAGAATAAAATTGCCTCCTCACAACCCTATGTCCGAGTTCGATAGCTGCAGTCGCTTAAGTGCGGTCAGTATCCAGTATTCGGGAGATGGTAGGTTCGAACCTCACTGTCGGCAGCCCTGAAAATGGTTTTCCGTGGTTTCCAATTTTCACATCAGGAAATGCTGGGGCTGTACCTTAATTTAGGCCACGGCCGCTTCCTTCCCACTCCTAGCCCTTTCCTGTCCCATCGTCGCTATAAGATCTATCTGTGTCGGTGCGACGTAAAGCAACTAGCCAAGAAAAAAACACAACCCTATGCATGAGGGATGATTTCTCCCATTTAATAAGCTTTTCCGCAGAAAAGGAACAATTTGCATGTCTTGTTCCATGACCCCTTACAACGTATTCAATGCTCACCAAAATCGGTAGAAGAGACTCTACTTTTTCTTGTCAGCTACTACTTTTCTTGGAGGTTTTAATCGAAATGGAGAGTGTGGTTAGTGCTGTGGCTTAGCTGCTTCCAAGCGCTGTCTCCTGTAGCACACACTTAATGAAAGTCGCGTGTTACTGCCTATACGTAAAAGGATGCAAACTGAAGGTGAAGAACCTGGCATGCAAATTGATGGTACCTATGTACTTCATCACAACGTAGGCACTGTTCCATACGTGATGCAAGCAGTTCGTATCGGCAAAAAACGCTGGCTTTATTTTGTGGTGGTATGATGGCTTTGCACAAATACAGGGTGAAGTGAAATTCGCGCACTCGGGCGTCGCAGCGCGACTCCTCACATGCCAGCAATAAAAATAGTCTCTCACAAAAGTTCGTACTTCGAGCATATCCGGCAGAAAAAGGACGTTGAAGAGTGGCAGTCTGGCAAACTGTAACCACATGTAGGGTAACTATCTCTGTCAGCACATATTATTCGTGCTGTACAGTTAGTGCAGTGGATATAATTTTGGGTTAGCATGCAGGAGGTCGAGGGGTCGATTCTGGGTTGAAGCGTATCTTTTTTCTATTATTTCGTAAATGTAGTCCAGTCCGCCTGTGTGGTGTAGTGGTTAGCGTGATTAGCTGCCACCCCCGGAGGCCCGGGTTCGATTCCCGGCTCTGCCACGAAATTTGAAATGTGGTACGAGGGCTGGAACGGGGTCCACTTAGCCTCGGGAGGTCAACTGAGTAGAGATGGGTTCGATTCCCACCTCAGCCATCCTGGAAGTGGTTTTCCGTGGTTTCCCACTTCTCCTCCAGGCGAATGCCGGGATGGTACCTAACTTAAGGCCACGGCCGCTTCCTTCCCTCTTCCTTGCCTATCCCTTCCAATCTTCCCATCCCTCCACAAGGGCCCTGTTCAGCATAGCAGGTGAGGCCGTCTGGGCGAGGTACTGGTCATACTCCCCATTTGTATCCCCCGACCAAGAGTCTGAAGCTCCAGGACACTGCCCTTGAGGCGGTAGAGAGGTGGGATCCCTCGCTAAGTCCGAGGGAAAAACCGAACCTGGAGGGTAAGCAGATGATGATGATGAAATGTAGTCCAGGTGGTATGGTATCTGGCATCTTAATCGTCAACAGCGATTGCAGCGGGTCCTCTAGAAACCATTTGCACTTACACACTACGATCCTAGAAATGGACGAGCAATCGTTTTCATTGGTCAGCTTTGAAAGACGCCCTTTCCACGTCGTGGGCATGAATTATTCGCACCCTCCTCCAATGGTCTCATAGATTAGTCATCATCATCATCATCATCATCATCATCTGTTTACCCTCCAGGTTCGGTTTTTCCCTCGGACTTAGCGAGGGATCCCACCTCTACCGCCTCAAGGGCAGTGTCCTGGAGCTTCAGACTCTTGGTCGGGGGATACAACTGGGGAGTATGACCAGTACCTCGCCCAGGCGGCCTCACCTGCTATGCTGAACAGGGGCCTTGTGGAGGGATGGGAAGATTGGAAGGGATAGGCAAGGAAGAGGGAAGGAAGCGGCCGTGGCCTTAAGTTAGGTACCATCCCGGCATTCGCCTGGAGGAGAAGTGGGAAACCACGGAAAACCACTTCGAGGATGGCTGAGGTGGGAATCGAACCCACCTCTAGTCAGTTGACCTCCCGAGGCTGAGTGAACCCCGTTCCAGCCCTCGTACCACTTTTCAAATTTTGTGGCAGAGCCGGGAATCGAACCCGGGCCTCCGGGGGTGGCAGCTAATCACGCTAACCACTACACCACAGAGGCGGACTCATAGATTAGTACCAACTATTATTCTTGCCTCGTTCAGGTCCATTACATTTCGTTAGGGCCTTACGTTACCAGTAGGCCTGGCAAAAGTATTTGTTGTGTTCAGCGTTACAAAAATGTTGTAAATGTAGGATACATGTGACCTAAGGTATTACAGTATGTAATGTGCGATGGAAATTTGCAAATTAAAAAATGCACTTCGACCGAGTATCGAACCCTCGACCTCCAGCATGCCAACCTACACCGCTATCCACTGCACCAACTGTACAGCACACTTTACGTTTGCTGACAGAGGTACTTACCGTACATGTGGTTACAGTGTTGCCAGATTGCCACTCTTCAACGGCCTTTTTCTGCCTGATATACTCGCAAGACGAACTTTTGTAAGATACATTTTTTTTATTGCTGGCATGTGAGGAGTCGCATTGCGACGCCCGAGTGCGCGATTTCGCTTCACTCTGTATATCTGACGGGGAAACATTTCCGTTCCTATCATCAATTAGAACGCCTGGAAAGTATGCATAGCCACTTAACGACGTTGACGGACAAGTTGTCGGCTTAACTCCTAGTCATTCTAGTGTAAGGACACCTGTGTTATTGCTGGTGTAGATCGGGTTGTGGCACCCACAGGCTGAATATTCCTGCTTGTATGGATTACATTGCGAACGTGCCCGGCCGCATGGTTAAATGATTAGCATGCTGGCCTTTGGTTCAATGCGCCCCGGGTTCGCTTTCCGACCTGTTCGAGGATTTTAACCTTGATTGGTAATGTCGTCTGGCTCGGGGACTGCCTGTGTATATCGTCCTTAAATAGGAAACAAAAGGAAAAACAAGCAAAGAATAAGGAAACACCAGAAAAGAGATGAAAAGTTTAAAAACGGACTTAAGTCCCCCTCGGATAATATGTTCGTCATTCGAAGGCTTTGGTCGGCAAACTTGTGTCCATTTGAGCAGACCACGAATCCGTAAATAAAAGCAATGTTCCTGTTAGTTCCAGTATCTTATGCAACCAGGAGAGCACAAGGGTTGAGGGCATCTAGGTGATAAGTTTGACGGGTGGTTACGTTGTAACGTGTCGGAAACTCGTTTGCCAAACTTACTACTCGTTCCTAGAAGCAGATGTACAAAGGCGTTGCAAGGTAGTGACGAGGAAAAATGCACCCGTCTGGCATAGGAGTGGGTGGTTGATGTATCCAATTCATAAATTCAGTTAGGTTTTCCTCAGTGATTGATATTTTTGTGTTTTATGTGAGTTTGTATTAAAATCGAGTTTTATTCTGTAATTAATAACTTATCATTCTTTTTTTGAGCAACTGTAAGTTGTCACGTACGATGCGTCAAAGAGACATTTAATTTCTAGCAAGTTGCATGTGTTCAAGAAAAAATAGGTAGGGCCTACGCCTGATTTACCCGGTATTCTGATGCGTCCCACGATCTGTCACTACCACCCCACAATGTCCGTCCATCACCCTACCCTACTACTTCAAAAGGCTATTCATAATCCATGCACTGCGCCTGTCGATATACGTGCCATCTGCTTGGTTCTTTTGAATCTCCTGTGGGCAGTATTTGTAATTTTAACAAACCAGCCTGTACACACCACCCGGCTTTTAAAGCCCTTTTTCAATCCCCGCTTAAACATTTAGATCTTCTTCTTAATCTGTTTACCCTCCAGGGTCGGTTTTTCCCTCGGACTCAGCGAGGGATCCCACCTCTACCGCCTCAAGGGCAGTGTCCTGGAGCTTCAGATTCTGGTTCGGAGGATACAACTGGGGAGAATGACCAGTACCTCGCCCAGGCGGCCTCACCTGCTATGCTCAACAGGAGCCTTGCGGGGGGATGGGAAGCTTGGATGGGACAGGCAAGGAAGAGGGAAGGAAGCGGCCGTGGCCTTAAGTTAGGTACCATTCCGGCATTTGCCTGGAGGAGAAATGGGAAGCCACGGAAAACCACTTCCAGGATGGCTGAGGTGGGAATCGAGCCCACCTCTACTCAGATGACCTCCCGAGGCTGAGTGGACCCCGTTCCAGCCCTCATACCACTTTTCAAATTTCGTGGCAGAGCCAGGAATCGAACCCGGACCTCTGGGGGTGGCAGCTAATCACACTAACCACTACACCACAGAGGCTGATTAAACATTTAGATAACAGGTAAATACCTCGGTTCTTGAACTTGCATTTGGCGAAAGCACTTGAGACTGGGCACTCAATATCGATTGGTAGTGGTAGTCGATTTCACCGTTTGCTTCGAGAATATCGATACAGTAATAGAGTAATCCGTTGTTCATGACTCTGCATTGAAGATGCCGAAAGATAGTTTAAGGGCAAATTTAATGAAAATTATAAGAACGAATTCCCGTTTTTGTGTGAAGATAGAACTGCACAGTACTTGAATCAGAATATTTGTTTCGCAAATTCCATTAGCAGACATTCTGAAGACAAATGCAACGAATTCTTGTAACTTTTATAGTGTTTCTTTTCAAAACAGGCCCATAATACAGCCGTGGAAAGGATATTTCCCTTATTAAGCGTTCTTTGGGTAGATGAGGAAATGTGCCAATAATTAGCTGCATGTCTTCTATAACTGCCTCTGTGGTGTAGTGGTTAGTGTGATTAGCTGCCACCCCGGAAGGCCCGGGTTCTATTACCGGCTCTGCCATGAAATTTGAAAGGTCGCATGAGGGCTGGAACGGGGTTCACTCAGCCTCGGGAGGTCAGCTGAGTAGAGGCGGGTTCGATTCCCACCTCAGCCATCCTGGAAGTGGTTTTCCGTGGTTTCCCACTTCTCCTCCAGGCAAATGCCGGGATGGTACCTAACTTAAGGCCGCGGCCGCTTCCTTCCCCCTTCCTTGTCTATCCCTTCCAATCTTCCCATTCCCCCGTAAGGCGCCTGTTCAGCACTGCATGTGGGGCCGCCCGGGCGAGGTACTGGTCATCCTCCCCAGTTGTATCCCCGACCCAGAGTCTGAAGCTCCAGGACACTGCCCTTGAGGCGGTAGAGGTGGGATCCCTCGCTGAGTCCGAGGGAAAAACCAACCCTGGAGGGTAAACACATAAGAAGAAGAAGAAGAAGAAGAGGAAGAAGAAGAAGAAGAAGAACAATGCTTCTATAACTACAGATGTTACTTGTCCTTAGTTCTATGTCAGCATCAAATCTACGAAAGGTTCCAGTGTGCCACAAATAATTTTTACTCCAAAACTAAACAATCTTCATACGAAGAATGTTTGTATTGTAAGTGAAAATAATGCGTGTAATACCCACATTTTTCATTTTGGACTAAGGCAACCCTATATGTACCAGGTGTATGCATACGTTTTTGCCGGTTTTTGTGGTAAAGAAAACACTTTATTTTCAAGGGAAATTCATTTTTTGTTTATTAAAAATATTCGCCAGCGGCTTTAACATACTTCGTCCATCTTTCAGGTAAGTTATGGATACCATGCCAGAAAAGCTGCTTGTCTCTTTCGGCAAACCATTCGTCAAGCCATTTTCCAACTTCCTCGAAATTTCTGAAGTGCTGCTCTGCGAGCGTGTGCCCCATTGATGCGAAGAGGTGATAGTCAGATGGCGCCAGGTCGGGTAGTACGGCGGGTATGGAATGATGTCCCACCCAAGGGATTTCAAGGTGTCTTAAGCGATGTCAAGGTATCTTTCACTGGTTTTGCTATGTGAGACGGCGCATTGTCGTGTTACAAAATCACTTCGCCATGTCTTCTGGTCCATTCCGGTCGTCTTTCCATCAATGCGTGATTTACAGTAATATTTTTTGGCGATAGCGTTGTGCATTATGGTTTCGCCGGGTTTCAAGGGTTCATAATACACAATACTGCTCTGGTCCCACCAGACACAAAGCTTCGCCAGGTGACAGCCACGATTTTCTCCGCTTCGGGTTTTCAAAATAAATTCATTTTTAGTAACCCGTCACAATTCGGTACAGAAATGATTTTCTTTCGTGATGTTGAAGCAGAATTTCACAAGTGACTTTGCCATTTTCCATTTGCCGTTCATTCAAATCGCGTGGAACCCATTTACTGAGTTTACTCGTAAACGTCTGCTGATTGTTTCTTGTGACACATTTAATGCCTGTACCAATTGCTGTTGAGTTTGAGTTGGGTCATCATCCTGAGCCCGCACAGTCTTTTACATTGAAGTCACCACGCTTAAATTGTCGAAACCATGTCTCACATGTTCTAATCGAGGGAGCGTGTTCACCATATGTTTCTACCAGCAAACGATGACTTTCTATAGCCTTTTCCTTTTGATTGAATAAGAAAAGCAATGCGTGCCGAAAATTCTCTTTTTCAGGCACAAACATCGACATGATCACTGAACGATACAACACAGAAGCTAGTGTTTGGCGGACTCAACTTGTGTATGTTGGTAGGTTAATGTTCGACGAACAAACTGACGTATGTGTCAAATTCATACGCTGTGTAGTGTTCGCTGGCGCCATCTCTTAGTGAAACCGGAAAAGACTTATGCATACACGTGGTACTATGATAAGCGAGTTACGAGGTGGAATAAATAAATAAATAAATAAATAAATAAATAAATAAATAAATAAATAAATAAATAAATAAATAGATAAATAAATAAATTTCCAAGTTCTTTGAAAATGTTCAAGTAACAGCTAGGTAAAAAAAATGATAGTTAATCTTCCACCTGGGCGCAGCCGTAAATGCAGATCATTGATGATGGGATAGGAAAGGGCTAGTAGTTGGAAGGAAGTGGCCGTGGCCTTAGTTAAGGTACAACCCCAGCATTTGCCTGGTGTGAAAATGGGAAACCACGGAAAAAATCTTCAGTGCTGCCGACAGTGGGATTCGAACCCACTATCTCCCGGATGCAAGCACACAGCTGTGCGCTCCTAACCGCACGGCCAACTCGCTCGGTAGATTGATGGTTTAAAAGCCACTTTATTAAACATACTTCTTATTCAACACAACATATCAGCGCTGCGCTTGCGAAAACCGCTATGTGATAGTATTGTGGGAGAAACACTGATCCGCAGCGCATATTTCAAAAGCGAGAATTCCTTGACACTCGTCGCACAATATTGGACTTTAAAGGATAGAAACTTAATGAGCTGAAATATTTCACATGTCCGCCTCTGTGGTGTAGTGGTTAGTGTGATTAGCTGCCACCCCCGGAGGCCCGGGTTCGATTCCCGGCTCTGTCACAATATTTGAAAAGTGGTATGAGGGCTGGAACGGGGTCCACTCAGCCTCGGGAGGTCAACTGAGTAGAGGTGGGTTCGATTCCCACCTCAGCCATCCTGGAAGTGGTTTTTCGTGGTTTCCCACTGCTCCTCCAGGCAAATGCCGGGATGGTACCTAACTTAAGGCCACGGCCGCTTCCTTCCCTCTCCCTTGCCTATCCCTTCCAATCTTCCCATCCCACCGCAAGGCCCCTGTTGAGCATAGCAGGTGAGGCCGCCTGGGCGAGGTACTGGTCATTCTCCCCAGTTGTATCCCCCGACCCAGAGTCTGAAGCTCCAGGACACTGCCTTGAGGCGGTAGAGGTGGGATCCCTCGCTGAGTCCGAGAGAAAAACCGACCCTGGAGGGTAAACAGATTAAGAAGAAGAAGAAGAACAAGAATATTTCACATTGCGATTTTTTCAGGCGCCACGTCATTCTATTTTTAGCGTACGAGCAGACTCGTAGCCTGTTTCACGTTACTCGAGCGACAATCACTGCCATAGCACACAATTACATTATATCCCACCGGTACATGGTATATGCCTTTTTATGGCTACACGCGTTGAAGGCAAGTTCCAAAATCTATTGTCCATGTTTGGGGACTGCTGACGTTTGTGTAGTGCTGCACGTTACACCTGTTACTTTGTTATCAAGGAACATTTCGTGAGGACTCTTGTCACGACGCTCGATGACTTCCTTTCAGAGTTCGGTCCTTCTCAAGGTGAATGTAACATGCATTACTATGGTAATGCTATCCGGATGACAGAAGATTTTCGCAGTTCAGCAGTGGTATATCCTGGAATCTCCACTGAGGCATGCAGCTAGTAACCATGCAGTTAACACAATGTATTAAGTAAATTTCAATTCTACTCACCCTAATTACATGTAGGTGAATTCGAGCCGAACAGCTTGACTGTAAGTTTCTGGATTGAACGTGCGTACACAATTCTTGTTTTCTGTTTTCAAATTTACGAGAGAAGGTACAAGTCTCCTGAGTTTAACTATTTGAATCTTTTCATGAAATGAACGGCCAGTAAATGGCTTTTCAAATTGATTTACATTTATATCCGTTTTAGACTCATCCATCGTTAATACCACATGTGCGCAAAATATAATAAAACATCGAAAACGACGAATAGCCCAGGAACAGCACACACAGAATGAACTCACTAATCAGCAAAACACACAATGAATTAACTCACTAGTTAGCCACAACTCAAGCACTGGAGATAAGTCACCCCAGTGGCATTGGTCAGTTTCGTCACGTTGGGTTCTCGCTGGGGGTAATCTGTGGGTCCCGTTCGCTGTAAACTTATACATGCCGACTTTCTCCAAGTTGCTAACAGATGGCAGAGGTTAGCACGGGTATGGGGTGACAAATTCTGACCAAGTTTCAATTGCAGCGACATCATTCGGAGGGTTTCAGAACTACGTCTGCCACCGAATGCAATTTTAAGATTGAATGCCTTACATCCTTAACTCCTCCATTTGCTTGTCTCTTTCTTTCTAGAGTGGAATAGACGGCGAGACTACACCAGCACCACACGTAGTCAAGCAACGGAACTAGTACCTTTTGAACTTCTGAGAGATTAAATCATTAAGATTTAACTTGAAACATCCTAAAATCGTACATCAGACAGTTCTTTGTGTTATCATAACGCATGCAATGAATGCCTTGCATTCAAGGAGAATACGCCCCTGCAGTTCAGATAGTTTCGCAATTACATTTGTTCTTTAGGACATGTATTACTTTAGACTGAGTCTAGTAAGTAGTGGATGTGTGACTGAGGTCTTGGAACATCGTGATAAGTCCTGCGAATGTAGTGCATGTGAAATATGTTGCTGATGATCAGTGTTACTATTATATTGTACTGATGTCACTAGGTTCAGTATAGAAACAGCCGTGGGCTTGATACATGCACCAGTATCGGTGTTTCGTTTCTGCTATGGAACTATGCGACAAACCCCGAACGTTTGTGTCCTTCCTCGCAGCGGCTGAATATTACGAATATCTCGAATGTTTAAATTATCTCAAATATTCAAGAATATCAGTAGCCTCCGTGGCTCAGGTGGCAGCGTACCGGCCTCTCACCGTTGGGTTCCGTTGTTCAAATCCCGGTCATTCCATGTGAGATTTGTGCAGTACAAAGCGGAGGTGGGACAGGATTTTCTCTGGGTACTCCGTTTTTCCCTGTCATCTTTCATTCCAGTAACATTCTCCAATATCTTTTCATTTCATATGTCATTCATTGATCATTGCCCCAGAGGAGTGGTACAGGCTTCGGCAGGCTGCACAATTCCTATCCTCGCCGCTAAATGGGGCTTCATTCATTCCATTCCTGACCTGGTCGAATGACTGGAAACAGGCTGTGGATTTTCATTTTCATTCAAGAATATAGACGGTCCGATTCCTTGGCTGAATGGTCAGCGTTCAGAGGGTCCCGGGTTCAATTCCCGATCGGGTCGGTGATTTTAATCGGGTGTGCTTAATTTTTCTGGCTCGGCGACTGGGTGTATGTGTCCGTCTCAACACTTTCCTCATCATACTCAGACAACATACTACACTACCAATCACCACAGAAACACGCAATAGTGATTACATCGCCCCATATAGCGTTGGCGTCATGAAGGGTATCCGGCCGTAAAAAGGGCCAAATCCACATATGCGACGCAGTTCTCACTCGCGACCCCACAGGTGTGGGAAAAAGCGGTAGGAAGAGAAGAAGAAGAAGATGGCTTAGTTCTAATACCACGTGTATGACAAAGCTCTTTCTGTCCATTATTTTCCTTAAGATTGGTCACGTCGCCCCCCAGCCACAAATGGATACGCAGTCCATCAGAACAATTTCCTTTGTGTTCAGGGCCGATGACCTTAGATGTTAGGCCCCTTTAAACAACAAGCATAATCACCCTTTGTGTTCATTTTCTTATGCTAATGCGTCAACGTACTGTACCGCACTGTAGGAATGTGAGTCTGCATGACGTATTTAGGTACTCCTACAGTGTAATGTAGAATGAATTTCTGTGGTTTCCCACTTTCACTTCCAGTCAAATGATGGGGCAGTTACCATTCATAGGCCACAGCCGATTCCTTCCACCTCCTTATACAATTTCATTCACCATCATTCATTTCACCAACCGAGGTTGGCGTCAGGATGGGCATCCGACCGTAAAATCATTCACCTCACCTTATCCCCGACCCCGTATCAAGAAATAGGTTTAATGGCCAGACATACACAATTAATACATATTCTGAAAACATATTTATTACAAGAAAATACGTGTTTCTTTTTAAAAGGAGATTCTAAATACCAATTTTTTACATCTGTAAACTTTCAAAGTTTTGAGATATAGATACACTCATTTTAAAATTTCACCCCCCTTTTCATCCCCTTAGCGACGGAATTTCCAAAAATCCTCCCTTAGTGAGCACCTACATTGTAATGCAAATGTATCCTCAAAATTTCATTTTTTTATGTCCAGTAGTTTCGGCTCGGCGATTGTGAGTCAGTCAGTCAGTCAGTCAGTCAGTCAGTCAGGATATATTCTTTTATATATATAGATATCTGACCGACTTCCTTCATTAAAAATGAATTTTGATGTCACTACGGTTTCCCTTTTTAACCAGGAGACGAACTGCGTTTACTAACATTTGGGGGTCTCCGTGTAATTGTATGAAAGTGAATTTATTTGTTCAGTTTTTAAAACTCGTACCTGAACTTTATGCAACGAACTTATTTGCGCACTGCAGTTGAACACGCGAAGCATTTCTACCCGGTTGTTGAATAGCTACGTGCTTCTTGTGAGAGCTCAATACCACCATAATTCTTCTTCTTCTTCTTCTTCTTCTTAATTGGTTTACCTTCCAGGGTGGGATTTTCCCTCGGACTCAGCGAGGGATCCCACCTATACCGCCTCAAAGGCAGTTTCCTGGAGCTTCAGACTGTGGGTCGGGGAATACAACTGGGGAGGGTGACCAGTATCTCGCCCAGGCGGCCTCACCTGCTATGCTGAACAGGGGCCTTGTGGGGGATGGGAGGTTTGGAAGGGATAGACAAGGAAGAGGGAAGGAAGCGGCCGTGGCCTTAAGTTAGGTACCATCCCGCCATTTGCCTGGAGGTGAAGTGGGAAACCACGAAAAACCACTTCCAGGATGGCTGAGGTGGGAATCGAACCCACCTCTACTCATTTGACCTCCTGAGGCTGAGTGGACCCCGTTCCAGCCCTCGTGCCACTTTTCAAATTTCGTGGCAGAGCCGGGAATCGAACCCGGGCATCCGGGGGTGGCAGCTAATCACACTAACCACTACACCACAGAGGCGGACTATTAATTCTTTATTCCTTTTTAATTCGTATACCCTTCATAGCCCCATGAATTTAACAACGTAACTGCCGAAACTAAAATCATTGACGTATTCAGATATTTTTTGTTTTGTGGAATTACAACAAAAGTAACTTTTTAATGATTGTCACTATGAAATCGGGAACAACCAACATTAACACATGATTGAAATGTATAAATTATGTATGTGAAATGAAACCTAATATTCAGTTTTCTATTTCTAAGGATAACTGAAACATGTGGCTCGGAATTCACGAAAAGTAATAATCTACGATTAACTTAACTACATCTTCCGTGAGTATTATTAGTAAGGAATTTTTACACTATCTAGATTTTGACGATTTTCTACGTCAATTTGCCGGCCCCGTGGTGTAGGAGTAGTGTGCGTGCCTCTTACCCGGAGGACCCGGGTTTGATTCCCGTCCAGGTCAGGGATTTTTACCTGGACTTGAGGGCTGGTTCGAGGTCCACTCAGCCTACGTGATTAGAATTGAGGGGCTATCTGACGGTGAGATAGCGGCCCCGGTCTAGAAAGCCAAGAATAATGTCCGAGACGATTCGTAGTGCTGACCACACGGCACCTCGTAATCTGCAGGCTTTTGGGCTGAGCAGCCTTAGGTTGGTAGGCAAGGCCTTTCAAGGGCTCTTAGTGCCATGGGGTTTGGTTTGGTTTGGTTTCTACGTCTATTTACATATTCATTTAAATTTTAAAAACACATTTTTGTGTGTGTGTGCAGTTTTTGTCCGACTTGACGTGGAGTGTCCCGTACGCGAAAATGCCTAATCTCGCATTAAAAATACCACACGCTGTCAGATATATGGCTACATACATTTATGTTCATACTGTTTTTCCGTGTATGTTGTTGTTTGAGTAATCAGTTCGTAGACTGGTTTGATGCAGCCCTCCATGCCACCATATCCTGTGATAAGCTTTTCATTTCTACATAACTGCTGCATCCTACGTCTGCTCTAATCCGCTTGTCATATCCACACGTTATTCTACCCTCTCGTTCTTACTACCTACACTTCCCTAGAAAACCAACTGAACAATTCCTGAGTGTCTTAAGATGTGTCCTATCTTTCTCTCTCTTTCTTCTCGTCAAATTTAGCCAAATCGCTCTCCTCTCGTCATTTCGATTCAGTTTTTCTTTATTCGTGATTCGATCTATCCATCTCACCTTCAGCATTTTTCTGTAAAACCACATTTCAAAAGCTTCTATTCTCCTTCTTTCTCAGCTAGTTATCGTCCATATTTCACTTTCGTACAATGCCACGCTCCAGACGAATGTCTTCAAAAACATCTTTCTAATTCTTGTATCAAAGTTCGAAGTGAACATTCAGCAATTTCTCTAGATCTTCTGCATTCTCAGATAAAATAATATCATCGTAAAATCTCAGAGTTTTGATTTCCTCTCCTTGGAATGTGATTTCCTTTCCAAATTCCTGTTAGATTTCTTTACTGCCTGTTCTACATGGACAATGAAAAGGAGGGGGGACAAATAGCAGCCTTGCCTCACTCCTTTCTGGATTGCTGCTTCTTTTTCAAAGCCTTCGATTTTTATCACTGTGTATAGTTGTAAATAATTCAAATCACAAGGACAGGTGTGTGTATTAGGACGAATAAAAATACATATTGAAACTGCCAGCACGAGTTTCAGCAATTTTCCTCACATGATTTTTTAGTCTGCGTTCTGTTCTAGCAGGATCCAGTCTGAAGTTAGTGCAGTAATTAAATAGGAAGAGTATATATTGTCTCATTTCCATGTACACTACAGCTATGAAAATATTCTGAAACAGTGTTGAAACAATGGATTAACTTTCGGGAATGACGTGTGTGCATACCATCGTGAAATGTTACACTCGACAAAGCCCACTGGTTAAATGCTCCCCCACAAAACATCCGGAATAAAGCCCGTCTGAGAGTGATTAATTCTGTTCCGCGCTACAAACATCGGGTGTTAAAAAACTCACTAGAACAACGAGAAATGCTAGGACGGTCAGCGTGGCCTAACAGAGTGTCAACACTGTGCATGGAACACAAAGTTATGACCCATGCACACAACCTCCAACCACGGCACATCAGCGAATGAAAGATCAAATTAGTTACTGTTAACTACACAAGAGCCATCTGGCGGGTGACAATTGGAAGGCTCTGTTAACGTTGAATAAGGCATACATTTGCTTTCAGGCTGTGGCAAAATTCATATAATTGTCTCCCTAGTATCAATACGAAGAGTCGCACTTATTATCTTCGTTACTCTCTATATATAAAAGCAAGTCGGTCTGGAGCGATGTATATGTAAATATTTAAAAATTAAAAAAGACGTGAATTAATGAGGCACTTCCAGAAATCTCAGAAATTTGAAACTTGGTACGGGAGAAACTGATGACCCCAGGATCCCTAGAAAAATCGAAAATTCTCAAAATTCCCTCGAGGGGGCACGCTGGGGGGCCTCAAATGTTGGGCTCAGTATAAGAACGCAGTCGTATAATTTATACAAAACGACAACCTATAGGTTTCGTTGGCTTAAAAAATTTCGGGAATTTCCTAATTTTTATCCCCCGTCCCCCGAAATCAAGATGGCGGCACAACCTGCCAGACGAGGTAGAAAATTGAAATTTGGTGAAATTATAGATTTTGGTCCCTAACCGACGAAAAAATTCCAAGATGTTCAAATCTTTCACTTTTTAACCCCAAAGATATCGAAATATGGAGGAAATTTAATGACTGTGCAGACATTGCTTTTGAGCTATTTGTTGGCTAAACGGTAAGTCGTATCACAAAACAGATGGCACAATCTCGCTTCAATTTGGAGTGATCTACAACTTTGGTCCTATGACATTTTGTCGTATCTCTCTCTCTCTTATACGTTAGATTTGGCCGTATTTCTGGTTTGTTCGTAAATTTCGTGATTTTTACAAGTATATTTCATTGTTTGACACACTTATATGAACGATAGGATCATTAAGTTGGGTTCGCACATTGGCACGATCAAGGGCCATATGTGGACCAAATATCATTATTCTAGCTTATACACAAGTAGGCAAAAAGTAATGTAAAACGTTACAAATGTACACAAATTTCACCCTATTCAAATTTTGAACTCAATTTACCCACTAAATAGGGGAGATCCGAGGAAATGGTTTAGAAACAAACACGTAGAGAAATAAACGAGGCGTCTGATGGCGCAAACCGTTTGTTAATCTGGGATAAATTTCTTGAAGTTATTCATAGTGAGAGTAGAATTCATCTATGCTGGGATAAAGGTGATTCGTAGGGATGACAAACATTTCAACATGGATGCTCCATACCTCTAGACAAAGACCATGATCCCCCGATTTTTGAAACAATTAAGAACGGCGCACGGATAGGTCATCCCACTCATTCATATTCACATAGAACAGGTACCAGACCAGACATATTCAACAGGCCGTAATTTCCAGTGAACTCTTGGATAAAGCAAAGCAAATTGCAAATAAAGAAAGTAATCCTGAATGTACTCGTAATGCTAAAATATCAGACGATTTTTCAGGTAGCTACGCCAAAATATTGACTGCCGCATTTTGATTATCACCAGTCCCTTTTGTCACCTCGATTTCAATTGACATATTAATGACCTTAGTTTCCAGGCTTGGTACATCATATTCCAAGTGAGTAGCCTCTTTTCAAGCCTGATTTTCAGTTCAGTCAGAGACGTTCCCTTGTAACTGAAATGGTAATAATACCTGTACTACTCAGCATACAATTATCGCACACATTGGAAGCCGTTTTTACTGATGTAAAGTGTTAAAAATAAAGAAAACCTTGTTTCGTCTAGTTACCAGTAATGCTGAAGTTCATAACAATAATAGGCTATATCGTCGCTGCGCCTAGAAAAATGCTATGTGAAAATACATCTTTTTACAATCTGCTTTACGTCGCATCGACGTAGATAGGTCTTGTGGCGACGATGGGATACGAAAGGGCTAGGAGTGGGGAGGAATTGACCGTGGCCTTAATTAAGGTACATCCCCAGCATTTGCCTGGTATGAGAATGGGAAACCACTGAAAACCATCTTCAGGGCTGCCGACAGTGGGATTCGAACCCAGTATCTCCCGAAAATATATCAGCTCAGAACTCTGACCAGAAATGTTCTAATATCTAAGGTTCAGTATTTTCATGAATTAACTTATATCAACGAATTTTCGTTCTAACTTATATGTGTGGTGCGGGTCAGTATTCCTCCCCTCAACATTGCACACAGCTTTATTTCGAGAGGCCCTACGATATATTCTTATGATGCAGGGGCTGCCTAGCCGAGGAGGTAAAAGCAAGCTCGATTCAACTGAAAGGACGTGGGTTCCTTTCCCCGTCAGGAAGTCGTAGACGTTACAAATTAGATTTCCATTTCTGGAGATGGCCTAGACACTGAGATTAACCTAGCCTACGCCAAAAATGATAACCACGTTAAGTCCGGCCACAGAACTCATCCCAGTTGGTACCGAGGTTACGGATCACTTCTTCAGAGGTCTGTATGGAGGTGACTTGGATTTGCAATGCTATTCCCATATTCTGCAAACAATTTGAAGTTAATATATTAATTCATCTAGGACCATTTCTACCCTACTTGTTAAAGAACGAAAAGTAGGTTTATAATATTATGTGAGGCCTAACAAGTCGGCCCGCGAACCGAAATTAACATAGAACAGATTTTAAGAACGATCTAATATGGCGTCTTTTGAATTAAGGTAAATGAATATTTCAGTTCATTTTGTGACTTTGGTATTTCACTAGGAATGCCCCACTGCTTGGTTGATTGGTCAGCGCTGAAGCCTTCGGTTCAGAGATTCCCGGGTTCGATTCCCGGCTGGGTCGGGGATTTTAATCGCATGTTATTAATTCTTCTGACCCGGGGACTGGCGTTTGTGTTTATCCAAAAACTCTCCTCGTCATATTCAGACAACGCACCACAAAAACACGTAATAGTGATCTCATCCCTCCACACAGGGTTGGCGTCAGGAAGGGCATCCAGCCGTAAAACAGGACCATATCCACATGTGCTACAGAGTTCACAACGTCGGGAAAAAGGTAGAAGAAAAAGTATTTTAATGGCAATCCATTCCACGCTATCAAAAGAGCCTTACATTAGTAACAGAGCCACGAATCGAATTTAGGCCAACCGGACGAGAAGATACTTCACTAATACCCAGGTTTAGACCTCATCAGTTGACATGTCTTTCAATAATTTAATATGTACCGGGGAGTTGGCCGTCCAGTTAGGGGCGCGCCGCTGTGAGCTTGCATCCGGGAGATAGTGGGTTCGAACCCCACTGCCGGCAGCGATTAAGATGGTTTTCTGTGGTTTCCCATTTTCACACCAGCCTAATGCTGGAGCCGTACCTTAATTACGGCCACGGCGGCTTTCTTCCCACTCCTAGACCTTTACTCTCCCATCGCCGCCGTAGGACCTATCTGTGTCGGTGCGACGTAAAGCAAATTGTAATGAAAATGATTAATTAAGGTTAGTGAACGGTGATCCCATGTAATTCCAGCCCCAAACATCACAGCCTCCAACATGCTGTGATCGCTATCCAGTATTTCTCTTTCCATTCGAAACACGTTGTCAGCATTAATTATTGTATGGTTACCCTGAGGCTTGAGCTACAGCAGAGCAGTCAATCTTGCGTGATGTGCACATCTGCAATGTGCCCCTTGAGACCGAGCTAAAAGAGCCGAGTTTCGTCACGATCGTCGAGAGTGAAAAATGGCCTCGTGCAACATCTCTTATTGAATATTACAGAATATAACATACTAGGGCTGCCAGGAAGTATTTATACATTTGGCTTTACGTCGCACCGACAAAGATAGGTCTTATGGCGGCGATGGTATAGGAAAGGGCTAGGAGTGTGCAGGAAGCGGCCGTGGCTTTAATTAAGGTACATTACCAGCATTTTCCTCGTGTGAAGATGGGAAACCACGGAAAAACCTTCTTCAGGGCAGCCGATAGTGGGGTTTGAATCTACAATATCCCGAAAGCAGGCTCACAGATGCGCGCCCCTAAGCGCACGGCCAACTCGCTTGTTTGCTAGGAAATAATCATTTAGTATAATAACTGTAATGCAATGAAAATAAAGTGAGTCACGAGCAAGTAGAACTGCCTTTTACCCACTTGGATACAGATTTAATATCCCGACAACTCTGTGCATAACTTTGCAGATCTGTTCGGCTCCGTGGCTAATTGGTATGCATGTGACAGTTGGTCTGAGGGATCCTGGGGCCTCGGTCCTGGGTCCTGGTTGGGGTCTGGGATTTTAACCTTCATTGGTTATTTCCTCTGGTTTGGAGAGTGAGTGAGTGTGCTGTCTTAAAAATTAGATTCCATCCTAGGTAGGCCGCATACTCACAGATGTGCAGATTGCCAATGGGCTGTCAACTTGAAAGAACTGCAACGGACCTGCCTGGAGACCACACGCCATTATTATTATTATTATTATTATTATTATTATTATTATTATTATTATTATTATTATTATTATTATTATTATTTGCTGATCTATTTGTTAAAAAATCATTCTACATTGTAGGTACGTCAATGAATACAGTCTACACGTATGAGGCGTGTCTGCTCAAAAGGTGCTTTTTCCACTTCAAGAAACAAATCCGTATTTAGTCCACATGCATTACAGTAGCTGAATATCGTCAAATGTAATGAGAAATCCAGACCAGAAAGATATATTTTTTTGAAAGTTGTACCATACCCGATCATGGGTACCTTTTATTATACATTTTCTTGCGTTTTCCCATAATTTTATAATGGTGGAAATAGCGGTTTTGAACAGACATTCCTCATATATAGTATTTGAAAAATGCCGGAACTTTCAGTCATACATAACAACGCTTTCCTTTTCACTCTGGAATATAATAATTAAATTTAATGGTGGTCTTAAAGTCCTGTAAGGTCTCAGTGTTATTTTTCATTCTTGGGAAGCAGGACCTGAAAATCCAGCCTCACGTCAGTCTTTCTGGGCTGAAACAAATCGCTTTTCCTTGCTTGATTTTAGACAACTGAGATAATGTAATCATGCGATCTGGTGTGATAACCGATTCCTGGAGCTCGATCGGATCTGAAACAAACTAAGACTGATGTGCGGTTGTGCGGATGCTTTTGGTAGAGTAACGGAAAGGGAAATGGACTGATTCTGAGATTCCGAAAGCACTACTGTGTATCTCTTGGCGGTGTTATTTCTTGAACGTCCGTGGATTGTGGTAATCAACCGAGAGAGTCAGCGTTTTTTTCTTTCCCGTTTCTAAACTCAAGGGAATAATTTGTACATACTAGTTTTTGAGATTTTGGTAGTAATAATATTCACTAAAACGCATTTTCTAAATGAGAAAGAATATACTTTCTGTTCGTATAGAAGAAAATTTGGTAAAAAAAGGTTAATATTTCATTAATCGTGTACACAAGTAAATGTATAAATATTGTATTATCAGGCAGTAAAATTAACTATTTCATTACATCTACATATATATATATTGTTGAATAACATTAGTTTAAAGTCAATTCATCGAGCAAGTGGCTATGCGGTTTGGGTTGGCAGCTATTAGTTTGCATTCTGGAGGTAGTGTGTTCGAACCCACTGTCGGCAGCCCTGAAGATGGTTTTCCGTGGTTTACCCCGTTTTCGCATCAGGCAAATGCTGGGACTGTACCTTAATTAAGGTCACGGCTACTTTCTTCCCACTCCAGCCCTTTTCTATCCCATCGTCGCCATAAGATATATCTGTGTCGGTGCGGCGTAAACCAAATTGTAAAAAAAAATCGATTTATCTTCACACTCCAATAACAATTCACGCACTTAAATAAATATAAATTATAATAACATTTTATATCAATTTATATACTGTAGTTTATAACATGTTTTTATAAATCTTGCGGGTGTGTTGTAATGTTAGAATAAGAAACTCGCGAGTTCGCGGTCGAACTATAACTATTATCACTGAACAACTGGCAGTCGGAACGATACGATGGTTAGACTTGTGATGTCCGAATACGATCTTAGACTAACGAACTTCTATCACTTTCACCACTTAATTACTGCTAAGGTGACCCTATAGGTGGGGTGTTGAAGTAAAATGTGTATGCCAGGGAAAAGTGCCCCACATGTGTTGGGTGTTCTGCAGGCAATTTTTCAAAGGAAAATTCAAAATGATGAAATTGTTTAGTGACCACTAGGGTAAGGGTTATTCTGCTCGAAGGCCGGTCCGAACCTCCGCAGAGGTGTTCCTGAGCCGGAGTTTACGTGCAGTAGGGTGGCCAGTTCCTTTCCGCTCCTCCATTCCCTTACCCCCCACCAAAAGCGCGTGGCAACCCATCCAACTCCTGACCACGCCCAATGTTGCTTAACTTCGGAGATCTCACGGTATCCGGTGTTTCAACACGGCTACGGCCTAGTGACCACTAGGAACGTTTAAAAATAATTAGTTTTTATTCATAAGCATGAATGGGCGACAACCATTCTGGATGAAATCTAGTAAGACAATGAAAAATGTGAGACTAAAAACTGAATATTTTTGTTAACAAATACGACATTTATTTGAATTCCTTGCTATTAAGAATGTTTAATTCAGGCTCTTAACAATATATGGAAGTCCGGCTACCAGGATGAATTGTCAGCGTATTGGCGTAGAGCCCCGGGTTCATTTCAAGAATCGGCCAAAGTTTGGTTAATTCTTGTAGTTCGGAGACCGAGTAATTGTGATCATTATAATACACTTTCCCCTACACACACAACATATTGTGACCGTATCGGTCATAAACATATTTATTTAATAATTAATTTAGGCAGTGAAAACTTTTGTCAAGCTCCCATGTCCATATTAGAGTAAAATTGCATTAGGTTGCATCAGTTTGCACAAGACCTCCGACTTAGTGGTGTAAACACGAGGCCGTCATAGCTGGAAGAATCCCCAGAAAGAGAGCGGTAATGCCAACGTGCAAGCTTGATTTGTATTGTAAGATTTCGAGATATGCATAATAATTAGTAAGGGAAACCTCGGCATGTCATATGTTTTCATAATAGACCTCTGCCAATATTCTAATAGTTTTTTAAAATATTAACGTGTGAAAAATTACGCCACCATATGATTATATAAGCACCAGTAGCGTACCCACGCCAACTAAGTACGCAGACTCCGGATGGGAATCCTCATAAAGGCATCATTTTGATAATGAATTCCAGATAAACCGCAAATCGATGCGTTTTCCGCACATAACTAAATTACTTGAAAGTCTGAGTCACACATTGGAGCGCATTACCGATGTCACACAACCCGTGGAACCACTGTTATACAAAATGTGGTGGGGACTGATCGCCGTCTATTGTTCGTGTAGGGGTGAAATTATATAAGGGGCCGCCATGTTGAGAAAACTCGACGCGAAAGATTGAAGGCAGACACACGGCCCGCTGGTGTTCAGAGAGAAAAATGTAAAGACCGCGAAGTTTCATAGGTTAAATTCAATTAAATTCATTTAATGGGTTGAAATTTTGAAAACATTTATGACCTGTTTAAATTTGCTAAATAAATTTTTATTTCGGGTAGGGGAGGGGTGTTAAAACCCTAACATCCTGGGAACGTCCATGGTTAGAGTATTACAATAGTAAAATTGTGGGTACTCTTTTGGGAATAGTAATCACGGGAAAACCTGACCATTGGGTATACTGGTTATTCAATTTTGTGAAAATGCCCATTGGGAATACTGCTTCTGGATTAATAGATTAGGAAAGGTGTTCATGAATGGCCTAAAGTGCAGACAGGAGTTCAACAAGGATGTATTCTATCTCCATTTCTGTTCAATATGTGTGGGGAATACGTGATGATATCGACGTTTATGGGATGGAACGTAGGATTAACAATAGATGATCGGAGTTCTACTAGGTGACAGTGTAAAGCGGATCTTTGCTCTGTGGTCTATGGCTGAGTGTTGAAGTGAATTTCGTAGGATAAACACCAAATGTGTCACCAGAGATCGTTTACGTACCGATCTCGTCCGACATGGAGTGACGTATGGACCTTCTTCCACCCTTCAAACATCCGACTACCTCTGGCCGGTTTGAACCCGCTGTCTTGCGATCCAGGCGTCGGCATGAACATAGGAGGCTAAATATTAAATAAATGTTCACAATAACTCAGATATACTCCTGTCGTAATTAACGTTAAATATCTCAGGTTTGGGTATAAAATTGCGTTACTCGGCTCACATTTGTGAAAGTGCTCTTGAAGATAGGGTTATCATTCAACCAACAAATGCTATTGATACATATTCTCTACTATTTTGAGAATGAAGAACCAACAATTAATTCACTGTTTTGTTAGAGAGAATTGATTTGAGCTAATTGTGACTTAATCTTAATTTATACTCTAAATACAGTATACAATGTGATTGAAGCGAGCTTTAAATAAGATACACACAGAATAAGCTTAAATTATTGAAATCACCCATTGAATAAGATTTTGAATCTAATGCCAAAGAGTTTTGAAGGAAGTTTGACCTACAACCCGGTTGTCACACTTCTCGTACTTGATGACGTAGCTATCTTGAAGAATCTGCCATAACTTGTAGATATGAAACCTTATGCCCATCACAAACATCACATGGGAGTTGTAATAAATTGAAACTCGACTCTAAAGACTTCCACACTCTTTAGATGAATACAGAACTGGATTTTATCTCTACTGAATATTTTACTAGTTTCTAGAGCTTTCAGGATTTGGAAAGAAGCGAGTTACAGCGCTGGACGTCAGTAACACAATAACAATGATGAAAGAAATATCACAAATCTCTTCATCATGAAAGAATCGACTAACGTGTTAGAAAGATGATCTTGTGATCTTGTAGACTCTACTGAGATCAAGAACACTCACAACAGCACTTTATATAACCAAACTTAATGATCATACCTCTCCATTCTATTTTAGGTTGACCAATGAAGGATCATCTATTACAACGCATTTTCTTGCTTCCACAGTACAGTATAATTTTACATTTGGAGCCATGAAACCATTTATTTTCTGAGGACGTCATAATTGTTGCCCTTTTAATTCTAGTTACTAGCTATAGCGAAAGGTCACCCTTACCTAAAAATTTCGTATTTGGTGCCTGTCCTTTGGGATTACTTAACAATTCTGTCTTTCAAATTATAATTAATAAATTCGGGTGCACGTATTCATTAGGATGGAAATGAAATATGGGGTAATTATTTTGTTCACGGATATAAGGACAATGGCTCTTCAAAACATGTGCACTGGGAGAGTTGGCCGTACGGTTAGGGGCGCGCAACTATGAGCTCGCATCAGGGAGATAGTGGGTTCGAACCCCACTGTCGGCAGCCCTGAAGATGGTTTTCCGTGTTTTCCCATTTTCACACCAGGCAAATGCTGGGACTGTACCTTAATAAGGCTACGGCCGCTTCCTTCCCATTCCTAGACTTTTCCTATCCCATCGACGCCATATGACCTATTTGTGTCGGTGCGAAGTAAAGTAAATAGCAAATAAGTGTTTGTTGTTACTCGGGTCGAACGTGGGGAGGACAGTATCAATTATGCATATATTTCTAGATCTGATTCCTGTAAGTGAAGCACTGGTTGTATAACAGCTTACCGAGCTCGATAGCTGCAGTCGCTTAAGTGCGGCCAGTATCCAGTATTCGGAAGATAGTGGGTTCGAACCCCACTGTCGGCAGCCCTGAAGATGGTTTTCCGTGGTTTCCCATTTTCACACCAGGCAAATGCTGGTGCTGTACCTTAATTAAGGAAAGGGCCGCTTTCTTCCCAGTCCTAGCCCATTCCTCTCCCATCGTCGCCATAAGACCTATCTGTGTCGGTGCGACGTAAAGCCAATAGCAAAAAATAGCAGCTTGGTCGTAACATTACAATATGAAAAATATCCTTACAAAGAAAATCTAAAAGGCTTTACTCTGTTAGTACTACAATAGGTATATAGCATTCATTTGCTCCTTCAAATTATAGATTCTACATACATATATGAAATGGCTTCGTCATCAGTATCAAACGTCTGAGGAAACTCTAAGCCTTGGTTCGAGATATTTTTAATTACTTTCTTTTCTAGTTCAGACGTGCACAAGACTTCATGAAATTGGAAAGTTTCGTGAAATCGAAGCTATATAAAATGTTGCAACCACATCGAATAAGATGGCTGCACCTTCGGTTTACTGTGTGTTAGAGAAATATAATACATGTACTCCTTTGTTCACGCACATTTTATCGGAGACAGATTGTTAGCACACTTTTCCATTCTTCAAAGATTAAAATCTCCCTCGTGGAGATCGTTGGAAGATTGGGTGATATGATGATCTTACACAATTCTGAGAATGATAAGACAGAAGATCTATAATTACAATGTAAAGTCGGTACCGTTATTTCGATGTGATATGTGGAGAACTAACAACGACATTATTCCTTAAATTCCCGACTTTCTTTTTGTATAAATGTCTGCGTAATATCTTGAGAATGTGATGGTCCGTAAGTTACATCCGACAATATTTTGATATGTTTCCATCGTCTGTAACATAAATGGGTGAACAGAACTGTATTGTACGGTGTAACGTCTTCCTTACTCAAAGCTGTATAGAAGGAAAAATAGTTTATAGTAAAATAAATAAATAAATAAATAAATAAATAAATAAATAAATAAATAAATAAATAAATAAATAAATAAATAAATAAATAAATCGATCAATCAATCAATCGATCAATCAATCAATCAATCAATCAATCAATTTGTATTTAGAGCTGCCGCCCGTATGGGGATAGATTCCCTATCAGTTGTTCACCTAGTCCTATCTTAAATGGTTTCAAATAACTTGGAAATTTATCGAACATGTCCCTTGATAAATTATTCCAATACATAATTTCTCTTCCTATGTAAGGATATTTACCTCAAATTTCTCCTTAAACCTCAATTTTATCTCCGTATTATGATCTTTCCTACCTTAAAAAGATCCACTCAGGCTTATTCGTCTACTAATATCATTCCACGCCACTTCTCCTCCGACAGCTCGGAACAGACCGCTTAGTCGAGAAGCTCGTCTCCTTACTCTCAAGTCTTCCCACCTGAAAGTTTCCAACATTTTCGTAACAATACTCTTTTGTCGAAAATCACCCAGAACAAATCGTACTGCTTTCCTTTGAATCTTTTACAGTCCTCGTATCAAGTAATCCTGGTGTGGGCCTCCTACATTGGAACCATAATCTAATTGGGGTATTACCTCTCCTTTACACCCTCATAACCATCTGTAGGCATCTGCAACCTTTATTTACAACCTAGTAAATATTAACGAGGTTTAGGATGTTTTTCTGGTATTTGGTACTAACTAGCGGCATCGGATGTATAAACGCGTAAAAGCATGATGTGTCCCTGTCTATAAGAAATCATATCAATAGTGGAGCATCAGCGTATGTCCGCCATTATCTCGCAAACATTTCGATTGTGACCCTATGTTCACTAGGGCAGTTTTGCTTCTCCTATCGTGTATCATCTTTGCCATAATTTCTCATACACCTTGCGGATTACCTGTGTAATATCGTATTTGAGCTGATGTATTTGCAGTATGTTCTCTGGAAATTGAAGCAATCATTGAACGAAATAAGGAAAGTGAATGCATTGAAAAGGTACTGAATTTAGCTGAGGTTCTAGGTCAAAAAAATTCAACTTTTACTTCAGAATAACTGATGTAGTACGCATCTTCGTGTTCCAAATTAAGACTTAATGAGATGATGCTTCAACGGATAAACGCAAGTGGATAGACTACCACGAAGGAACTCCATTTTCAGTTTTAAATATTTGGCAAATACCGACATTATACACGTGTGAACGTGCCATCATGAACAATACGCTGACTAAGGCTGTAGTAAGAAACTCACATGCTGCTGTGGACTGCTAGCTGAAGCCTGCTGTGGGCGCCATCCCATTGGCCCCACTTTCGTCCTCTTCATGCACATGTTGCACATCCATTCTGCTTTCTGAAAAGAGACAAAATATGATTTGTTTAAATTTAGGCTGCCTTTATATCAGGGATGACCCGGTTGAATACATGGCTTTGAAGCTATGACGTGAAGCAACAATCACTTAGCGCGCAGAATGCCAGTCTGTATTTCGTTGTGTGTTCTAATGTCAAAAGCACACACTGCCTCAGTGTCGGAATATAATAGTCAACTTGCATCATGACACGGTCACGGTCTAATACGTTCGTTTCGTAATAAAGTGTAAAAATTATACGCGCGATATTTAACGAAACTTTTGTGTTGTTGACATTAGAAAAAACAACGAAATACAGACAGATACTCCTCGCGTTATGTGACGGTAGCTTCACGTCATAATTTCAAGGTTGTGAATCCAGTCTGGTCATCCCTGTTTTGTATCAGTCAAGTCCGTGTGTTTAAAATGCAGCGCTTTCACTGGCGGAATGAAATATCCAAACACCATGAAATAAGGAATGTAGAATATGGAAATTTTGGCAATATATTTGTCGAGGTAACATATTTCATTGATTAAAGGTACAAGACTACAAGTTAATATCCGCGTGAGAAACGCCATCGCAAATGTGCCATGCTGGTCCATTAATAACCGGTGTAATCGCCTGACTGTTGGATGCAGGCATGCAAACGTGCATGAGTTGTGTCGTACATGTGCCGGATTTCAGTTTGTGGGATGGAGTTCCATGCCTGTTGCACTTGTTCGGTGAATACAGGGACGGTGAATGCCAGTTTTGGATGACGCTGGAGTTGTCGTCCAATGATGTCCCGTCAGTGCTCGATTGGGGACAGATCGGGGGATCAAGCAGGCCAAGGCAACATGTCGACACTCTGTAGAGCACGTTGGGTTAAAACAGCGGCATAGGGGCGTGCATTATTCTGTTGGAAAACACCCGCGGGAATGCTGTTCATGAATGGCAGCACATCAGGTCGAATCACCAGACGGACGTACACATCTGCAGTCAGGGTGCGTGGGATAACCACGAGAGTGATCCTGCTGTCATAGGAAATTGCTCCCCAGACCAGAACTCCCGGCGTATGTTCAGTTTGTTGATGCTGCAGACAGGTGGAATGCAGGCGCTTACCCGGCCTCCTCCTAACCAACACACGGCCATCACTGGCACCAAGGCAGAGCCGGCTTCCATCTGAAAACACAACGAACCTCCACTCCATCCTCCAATGAGCTCTCGCTTGACACCACTGAAGTCGCACACAGCGGTGGTTTGGGGTAAGTGGAATGCATGTAGCAGGGCGTCTGGCTCGGAGCTCTCCTTTAAGTAACCGATTTCGAACACTTCGTTGCGTCACTGTGGTACCACCTGCCGCTCGAATTGCTGATGCCGATGCGGTCCGCTGCACCACAGCCATACGCCGAATACGGCGTTCCTCCCTCTCGGTGGTGCCACGGAAACGTCCAGAGCCCGGTCTTCTTGCGAGCGTACCTGCGTACTGCTGCCAGCACGCATGCACATTGCTGCCAAGACGTTCTGCAATAGCACGGAAGGAAAATCCACCTTCATGTAGCCCTATTACACGGCCTTTTTCACCAGCAGTGAGCTGTTGATACTAGCCTCTTCGTCGTCGTAAAGGCATTCTTGACCCACTCACAGTCACTCCGTCCAATCTCACAGGTAACTAACGCTCTCGCAAAGCAAACCTTATGGGCAACATTATGGTGCCGCTAGTAGCGCCGCGCTCATGCAATTTGCGGGAAATTTGAAGCAACGTCATCTTTCAGATGTATAAACACGCCTACCAACGTTCGTTAATCTAGCACTACCCCCTCTTGGTGTTTGGATATTTTTTCCTCCAGTATATAAATAAAATGCTCTTGTTCACACTGAACTAGCCCATTCCGATTCAATATATACTGCTGCATCTTCCAGCCATTTCAACCAGCCTTTCATTGATGTTATAAACTTCGATGTGGAATGTTCTCTGATAAAAAATAGGTTCATATTGACGGTAACGGACTTCCGTACAGGAAATCAGAACGTATTATTTTCACTTTCAAGTACATGTGGATATGGATGTGAAAAAGTATACCGAACTGTGTTTTTTTAAAATATTTATTGATGAGCAACATTCCTTACAAGGGAACTATGTGGGTTGGACAAGACAGACTGCAAAGAAACTTTGTAGGATGATCAATTATGACATCATAAACTTGACCTATTCCGGTATGGGCCTGAATGTCCTTAACAAAGGTTCTGTACTGGGCATTTTCAAGAGTTTAAAAATGATATCTCTGAATCTATAGAAGATATTTACACGTTCTATTATATTCGACCTTGTTTGAGCATTTAGTAATGAAAATGTTGTTTGTTTCACGTCAGATAGCACTTGATATTTCAAAATTGTTTATATATATATTATACTTTTTTGTCGAATAAAACACTCTGACGGTCTACTAAGTGAGTACAATTTTCTTAAATACTGTTATATTTACCCTGTTTTGATTATGAAAAAATTTGCATTGCAATTACAAAACAACAATAACGAAAATAATATAAAAATAATAATTGTTCAATAACGAAAATGAGAGGTCTTATGAAATTGTGTTTTTATATTTTTCTGTGGAAATAGTTGCTCGAAAGGCGATGTAGGCGAAGATACTCATAGTGAAGATGATATTGAAGGTATGTAATTATAATTTAATGCACTAATGGAAATATTATTGACACCAGAATGTGAATTAAAAACAGTTTCTTACATTTCTTTATGATTGGAATGGTTTGTTCAGCCTACCACATGTTCCCGCGCATTTCATGTTTGCCTGAATACGTAAGAATATCTACAAATTAGTAAAGTTTTCTGTCTTTTTCTAGATATGAGTAATTACGGTTACGTAAAATATTGAAAATACTACTTTCATCAAGCGCCTGTTTGCCGCGAAAAGCCATGTTTTAGAGCACATTGACTGACAACCACTACTAATGCACAATCATTGAAAAATTCTGACTTAGATAATGCTGCCATCTATTGAAATACTCTGGTAACTAATGCATGAAGGAAAACAATGTAGTCGCCGGAATGTGTGCATAGCTCGTTCTCTATTTTTAGTGAACTGCCAAACCTTACCATGTTTGCTTCTCACTTCGTGTATATTTTATGGTTTAGTCAGCTGAGTTGTACGTTGTGAGTTGTGAGTTCCTGAGTACCCATATCGAACCTGTGAAATGTGTAACAACGATACGACAGACTTAGTAATCTATAACTGAGTTACGAATAGTCTCGCAACCCAGCGTGTCACTCCACGCGGAATTGAAGAGAAACCGCCATGCAGCATTTTCAGGTTTTCATTGGATACTGCCAAGGCTCTCACTGGTGCAGCTTAGTCAAATAACGCTTTCCCCCACTCCAGTGAAGCTGTCATTGGTGCGACAAGAGTTCATACAATTCTCTGGTAAGATCGCAGTTAGAGTATGACTCCAGTGGGAGGACTTGGGAGTAAGGAGACGAGTTGCTCGACTATGTGGTATGTATCGAGTTGTCAGTGGAGAGTTTTCTTGGAATGACATTAGTATACAAATAAGCTTGAGTGGATCTTTTAAAAGTAGACTGGAATGGAATGGCGAATAGCTTTTAGTGCCGGGAGTGCCCGAGGACATTAAAACTAGAAAATAACACAATATGAAGATAAAGCTGGAATTCAAGAGGACAAATTGTGACAAATATTCACTTATAGGACGAGGAGTAAGGAACTGGATTAAATTATCAAGGGAAATGCTTGATAAATTTCCAAGTTCTTTTAAAATGTTTAAGAAAAAGCTAACTAAACTGATAGGCAATATGGCACCTGGGCGACAGGTCTAAACGCAGATCATTGATGACTTATTGATTGATTGCTTGCTTGCTTGATTGCTTGATTGATTGATAGATAGATAGATAGATAGATAGATAGATAGATAGATAGATAGATAGATAGATAGATAGATGGACTGATTGATTCATTCATTGATTCATTGATTCATTGAAAGGAACCTCAAAGCCGCACCACGTGGCAAGGTTAAGGTAGGTATACTAATGCCTGCCGTTGTTATACAGGCTGTCCACAGCATGAAAAAATAAGTGTTTTTTGAACAGGACTCCGGCAGTTTCCTGGTTTATGTCAATAAAAGGTTATATTCATAGCATAGGAAACATCGCTCTCTCTCGTCACCACTGAAGATGAGAGTAGTAATCAGTCGAGTATTTTCAGTTTTCCTCTATGGAGCAGGGATGTTGACATTTCGTGTCTCAGATCTGAAGAAAATCGATTTTTTGAAATGTAGTGCTGGCGAAGAATATCACGTATACCGTGGACAGCATTTCGCACCAATGATTCCGTTATTAACCAGCTGAATCTCAGAGACGTTTTGTGTATTTTGGAGTCTACTATCTGCCCCCGATTACTTCTCACACGTTTGCTACATCCTGCCAAGTGCTTTATCTACCATCACTTTGACATAGAAATAACGGTATATTTCTACAGTGCAGTCTACGGATCATCGCTTAACTGCCCCGCGCTGTTCAGCTAGTTTTCAACAATTACTTACAGCACTGCCGCCCATTTTACGGAAACATTATTATTATCGTCATGAAATTTAGGATACAAATTCATCATTCACCCAAGTTTCATTGCAATGTGTGTGGTACAAGCCAAACAGTTCCACTGTTAGTATAATCGCTACTTCCTGAATATGTAATGAATCAGCGACTATTCCGCCTCCGTAGTGTAAAGGTTAGTGCAGTTATCTGCCTTGTCGGAAGCTCAGGTTTGATTCCCGGTACTTCTCTAAATTTTAGAATGGTACGACGTCTGGTTTGTAATTATAATTGTAGATGCAGCTCACCTCCATTGCGGGTGTGCATTAAAAGAGCTGCACCACCTCGGGACGAATACGATTTCGCTTTACCCCGGTCGTTGGATGAATGGTCAGCACAGCCGCCTTCGGTTTCTGAGAGCTCCAGGTTCGATTCCCGGTCGGCTAGAATATTTTAACCACAAACTGTTAATTCACCTGGCTCGGGGACTGGGTGTTTCTACTGTCCGCAACATCTCCACAACTCATACACCACTCCTAACACTATGCTCCACTACAATAACACGAAGTTTCCTATACACGGCAGATTTCACCCTCCCTCGTCGGAGGGTCCGCCTTTCAAAGGCTGCAATAGCCAAATGGAAATATTATAATGACTACTAAAACTGTCATAATTAGTCAAGTTTCGCTTCTGAGGCCGCGGAGGAATTTGTTCACCAAACGGAAAGTTTCCCTAGAGTTGACTTTTTTTCATATGCCAAGAACCCAAAACACATCATGTCTCCACTCTTTAAATTTCACGATTTACAGTAGGTGCAATGGTTGGGGAGGGGCGTCGATAAGAGTGTCGGTCGTCTTATGTTTTGATATAGTAGGCCTACGCACGTTATTTAGAAGTACTGTAGACTGTGTTCGATCCATTGTAATCTTTACACATTCTCACTATTAACAAGTGAAATCTGAAAAGCATGGCTTCCAAGCAACGGATCAGTTTGCATGACTGTCCGACCAAGTTTTCTTCTTTCCTTCTTTTTTCTTAATCTGTTTACGCTCCAGCGTTAGTTTTCCCCTCGGACTAAGCGAGGAATCCCACCTCTACCGCCTCAAGGGCAGTATCCTGGAGCTTTAGGCCTTGGGTCGGGGATACAACTGGTGATAAGGACCAGTACCTCGCCCAGGCGGTCTCACCTGTTATGCTGAACAGTAGCACTGTGGAGGAATGGGGAGATTGGAAGGGCTAGACAAGGAAGAGGGAAGGAAGCGGCCGTGGCCTTAAGTTAAGTACCATCCCAGCATTTGTATGGAGGAGAAGTGGGAAACCACAGAAAACCACTTCGAGGATGGGCAAGGTGGGAATCGAATCCACCTCTACTTATTTGACCTCCCGAGGCTGAGTGGACCCCTATCCAACCCTCGTACAACTTTTGAAATTTAGTGGCAGAGCCGGGAATCGAACCCGGGCCTCCGGAGGGTGGCAGCTAATCACGCTAACCACTACACCACAGAGGCGGACCGGACCAACTTCCCCGGTCTGAAATGTTAAAATTAAGTTTTAAAAATATACACTTACAAGATCTTTAATACATTTTAATAATAGTAATGACACGCGAATAGTGTTTCTTATACGGCTGTCGTTTTTAAGAAATGCGAGTTTTTGTATGTGACTACCACACGCCGAAGCCTTGCACTGTCTTGGTTGAACACTACGTTCTTTCTGTCCACTTGTTTAAGCGCTGGCTTTCAGAGCTCAAGGCGGTAGGTTAGATCCCAGCTCACTCCAGTAATATTTTGAAGGTTTTCAAATACGCCACCTCGTGACGGTATATTTATTATTATTATTATTATTATTATTATTATTATTATTATTATTATTATTATTATTATTATTATTATTATTATTATTATTAAAATTAGAGCCTCCTTCGTTCAAGCAACAGCGCGCCGACCTCTCACCGCTGGGTTTCGTGGTTCAAATCCCGGTCACTCCATGTGAGTTTTGTGCTGGACAAAGCAGAGGCGGGACAGATTTTTCTCCGGGTACTCCAGTTTTCCCTGTCATCATTTATTCCAACAACACTCACCAATAATATTTGATCTCATCTCTCAGTCATTAATCATTGCCCCAGAGGAGTGCGACAGGCTTCTGCAGCCGGCACAATTCCTATCCTCGCCGCTAGATGCGAGCTTCATTCATTCCATTCTTGACCCGGTGGAATGACTGAATGTGGGTTTTCATTTCATTATGAAATGGTTTGGCTGCATATTCCGCTAACCATATTCGAAACGTTCATTCACTAATAAAACTCACTGCATGCTTTCATCTTTACGCTTCTATACAGAATATTATTTCCTTCTTCCGAGCGTGTTGGCTACGTGGTTTGCGTCGTGAGGATCTGAATTGGCATTCTGGAGATGGTAGGTACGAATCCCACCGTCAGTAGTCCTAAAGATGTTCTTCCGTACTTCCCAGTTTCCAAACCAGGCATATGCGTGGGCTGTACCGTAATTAAGGCCACATTCGGCATCTTCCCATTCTTACGAAACCAAAAGCCTTTGATGTATTCGTGCTATATTAAACCACTGGGAAAATATATTTCCTTTTGTAGATGAATAGTACGACATACTGGGAATGAAAATGTCCCATATCAATATACGAAACTCAATATTTATTTATTGAGCATTCTAAAAGTTTGAACCCTATTTTACATGAGTATATTAAGGTTGTGCCGCCTCTGTGGTGTAGTGGTTAGCGTGATTAGCTGCCACCCCCGGAGGTCCGGGTTCGATTCCCGGCTCTGCCACGAAATTTGAAAAGTGGTACGAGGGCTGGAACGGGGTCCACTAAGCCTCGGGAGGTCAACTGAGTAGAGGTGGGTTCGATTCCCACCTCAGCCATCCTCGAAGTGGTTTTCCGTGGTTTCCCACTTCACCTCCAGGCGAATGCCGGGATGGTACCTAACTTAAGGCCACGGCCGCTTCCTTCCCTCATCCTTGCCTATCCCTTCCAATCTTCCCATCCCCCTACAAGGCCCCTGTTCACCATAGCAGGTGAGGCCGCCTGGGCGAGGTACTGGTCATACTCCCCAGTTGTATCCCTAGACCAAGAGTCTGAAGCTCCAGGACACTGCCCTTGAGGCGGTAGAGGTGGGATCCCTCGCTGGGTCCGAGGGAAAAGCCGAACCTGGAGGGTAAACAGATGATGATGATGATGATATTAAGGTTGTAGGGGCTGCCTGGCGAGGCGGTAAAGGCGTGCTCGGTTCGCCCGGAAGGACGTGGGTTCGAATCCCCGTCAGGACGTCGTAAAATTTAAGAAACGAGATTTCCACTTCCGGAGGTGCATATGGCCCTGAGGTTCACTCAGCCTACACCAAAATGAGTACCACGCTAATTCCTGGGGGCAAAGGCGACCGGGCGTAGAGCTAACCACTCTACCCCATCACGTGCCGCGGTTAACAATGGTGGAATCCTTTACCTTCCACTCCTAGAAGGGCCTTCATGGATTGTACGGAGGTGTCTTTGTCTTTATATTACGGTTATAGTTTGATCAGTTAATTAATTATTGGTCATTGGCACAAAATTGGGAAACTGTATTATTGAAGATGTGGTAAATGAACTTAAGGAACTGTTTGTAGCAGCAGGATTTTCTAAACGTAAGATATAATGGCTTTGAGTCTTCCACATATCAATTGTTTAGGTGGAACTCAAGAGGGAATCTTGCGCCCCCAAACAGTCGAACAGTAAATGGTCCATTGTTTGAGAAGATCCACAAAAGCACAAATATTCGTCTGCGATATTACTTTTAACGCGTTCAAAGAAGCACTTAAACTTTCCATGGCCGGATAGAAACTGAGTGAGAATTAATTTGTGCACTAATGTTTTGCACTGGAGTTGACTATATATATGAAAATGAAAATGAAAACCTACAGCCTGTTTTCCAGTCATTGACCGGGTCAGGGATGTAATGAATGAAGCATATATAGGCTATTAGTACGATGGGGTCGCCACTCCCAAAGTGATTTATTAATGACTGATAGATGCTATGAAATGAGAATGGAGAGTGTTGCTGGAATGAAAGATGACAGGGAAAACCGGAGTACCCGGAGGAAAACCTGTCCCGCCTCCGCTTTGTCCAGCACAAATCTCACATGGAGTGACCGGGATTTGAACCACGGTATCCAGCGGTGAGAGGCCGACGCGCTGCCATCTGAGCCACGGAGGCTCTTGACTATATATATATATATATCGGGGAAAAGTAATTCTCTAGTGATAGACCTGTTTGTACTTGATGTCCAGACGTTGTTCCACTGACTGATTAGATATGTTTTGATCTGGACTTTTGCGTAGGTCAATAAGGACCAGGTTTCTGTGTATTGTGACAGAACTATTGAGAGATGCAGTCAAATACCACTTGCCACCGTGTATGAAGATTATTCGGGTAACTGTCCGACTCGTTGGCTGAACGGTCAGCGTACTGGCCTTTGGTTCAGAGGGTCCCGGGTTCGATTCCCGGCCGGGTCGGGGCTTTTAACCTTAATTGGTTAATTCCAAAGGCATGGGGGCTGGGTGTATGTGTTGTCTTCATCATCATTTCATCCTCATCACGACGCGCAGGTCGCCTACGGGAGTAAAATAGAAAGACTTGCACCCGGCGAGCCGAACCCGTCCTGGGATATCCCGGCACAAAAAGCCATACGACATTTCATTTCATTTCATTTGGGTAACTTCCCCCGAATAGGCCATGCTTCATTCCAACTTCTGCCACGAAGTTCAGAGACTGGCACGGATTGCATTCAGCATCAGGGAGCATATGAGATTGGAAGTGAGTTAAGATCGCACTTAAAGCCATCCTAGATGTGGTTTTGAGTGATTTCTCATTCCAGCGAAAGCCGGAACGATACCAAACATTTAAACAGCAACAATAGCAAAATGTGTTTTAAATAAATCTATGGCCTGCGAAGACGACTGTTACATAGGCTGATAACCTGAAGATATCGAAGTGCAACGTCACCAGATTGACGCCATCCTCTGCCGCATTGCTTCGCTTTCACGTCCGGATACGTTGCCCCTCATATCAACAGCTCCTCAGTTGGTTTCACGAGGCTGAGTGAACTCCGTTCCAGCCCTCAGTCCGGAATTAAAATCCTTGCATTGGCCAGGAATCGAAGGTGTGAGAGAGAGGCATGCTACTTCTACAACACGGAACTGGCATATTTTATTCAGAATAGAGGAACAATTGTGAAAATATCGCACATGTACTGCATTCCAAAAAATATTGTAGACTGTCGACGCAAATGAGAATAGAACTGAGTTAAAATCACACTTAAGGCCATTCTAGATGTGGTTTTGTTTTCAGTGATCTCTGTTTCCAGCGAAAGCCAGAACGACACAAGACATTGCTGATTAGTCGTTCTTCTGTTCCTAGGGCAGCGAATTCGATAGCGGCTAAGGTCAGTGGCATTTGATGGCGTCAGAAAGCGACAACAGTTTGTTGTTTGTTTTTGGCAAGTGAAAAATTCGTGCGGGACGAAATTCTGGCACCCTTGCGTCACTTAAATTCTATAACATTCGGAGAGAAATTATTATTTTTTATGAACTGCTTTATGTCGCACCGGCACACATAGGTCTTATGGCGGCAAAGGGATATGGAAAGGCTAGGAGTGGGAAGAAAGCGGCATTGGCCTTAATTGGCATTTGCGTTTTGTGTAAAAGGGAAACCACCGAAAACCATTTTCAGAGCTGCCGTCAGTGGGGCTCAAACGCACTCTCTCTTGAATACAAGCTCACAGCTGCGGCCCCTAACCGCACGGCCAACTCACTCAGTTATATTATTATTAGGTTCGTACAGTTCCGAGTGTACACGATAACATTCCAGTGGGTACTGAACCATACTGTTCATGGACGAAGAGTATCGATTTTAGTATTGAGATTGGGATTACATAAGACCACCCACGAAGTCATTGTCTTAGAGTATATTTCATAAAAGAGTCCAGAAGACGCGTTCTTGTGTGAAGAGAGCTGGAGCGTCATCATGAGAAATCTCCAGAACCTCATTAAAGGGAGTTATGTCCCAAGCCAAGCCTCTTAATGAAGATTGGGGACGCTTCCCGGATCCCGGCAAAACTTACATTAGGAGGGAAGAAAGAATTAAATTAATATCTTTGGTTACGGAAGAGTTGCATTGGATTTGATGCAAGAATTGCAACCTGCATAATTTCTGCTTAATTTTGATATGCATTAGGGCTGCAATCATAAATGCACTCATTAAATAGAGTACTTGGCGGGAGTTGCGCGGGAGAACTGCGAGTCGCGGGCGCGCGTATCCTGCACGCGATCAAGTGGCGTGGTTACGCTAACTAATTATAAAAGTGAGGCCGCCTGGCATATCAGTCTCATTCTTTGACCGGAAGGCTGCTCGAACGAGTCGTCATACTGCGTGTTGGTACTGAGAACAACGCTTTGTCTTCGAGCTGCGCATACTACTAGTACTACTGTATCTGCGAGGAAGTAAGTAATCAACTTGAATATTCAGCTGGATTCTTGATTTTACCGGTGAGGATATGCTATGGGGAGATGAGGTACTGCCTGTAAGAGACTGATGAACTAGTAGCTTCATATTTCTGTGAGGTCAAGTTGTAACAGTACGAAATGCTAGAATAAATATTGGCTCAGGGTAATTCAAGCTCTACATGTTGTCCGAGTGAAGGGATGAAATAACAGTGACTAAGTGTAGTGAAGAAACTATTGTGTACCAGGTTTAGAATTCTGAACAAGACTTGGTCAATGTAACGTGTGAGACACGATAGTAGTGAAAATAGGCATCGAGTTTGGACAGTCTGTAATGAATGAATTTGTTTTCAGTGACCCCAGCATCAAGTCAGAACGAGTTTTGACATCATCATTGCGAGGAAGCCACAACCGGAGCTGAAGCCAACACGACAACGGGCATCGATCCAGGAACGTTGGGAGCACCTGATCAGCGCGACGTCGAAGGGGACATCTTCTAACCAACTAGGGAGCTGTACAAAGGAGTCACGCAAGAAAGAATGTCTCCAAGTGGTCAACAGTATCTGCTGCAAGCGTCGCAGTCTGCCATGATGTGGTAAATTCAGTGGTCCACAGGGAGGGCCGCTCCGTCATGTCATCAATAACATAAGGTCAGAGCTTTCCAATTCTGTTTCAAGCATGTCATTTAAATTTAGATAGGAATAGGGGGGGGGCGTCAGTCAACAGATTATTTATGGTAGGAAAATTTCTTGGTAATAATAGAGCTAGGCCTCAAGCTCGAACCCCGTACATTAGGGTAGATGATTGTTTGTAGATTCGTTGGGGGTGTGTTTATATTTCCTTTGATTGTATTATTTTAGCGAACGTGTTATCTTTATGGGTCAGGTCGAACTCCCTTGTTCATAGTGGGTTAGTCTAACAGGCAGGCATTTTTTATTGTGTCGCGTTCAGGCATTTGTTTCTGCAGACGTAGACTGTATAGTTGTGACCAGGATAGAACCCGTAATCCACCTAGCTTCACTGACAGGGCGAGCGAGTCCGAATATTTGAGAGATATGAGCATTATGCAGACAGCTGACTGTATGTATTGATATGAGAAAGCCCAGCACAGTTAGAGAGTGTATTTGATGTATTGGAGATGCCTTAGTATGGCCATGTGACTATCGCTTAGTGATTTGTGTTTTTGTATTATCAAGGTTGAGCCCATGGGAGGCGGAAGTAACATTTATTATAGTGCTGGTGATATTGAGATGAGGGCGGATAGCCCAGGTTTATTTAAAAGAGTGCTTTAGCAGCCAGATTACGTACGGTGTTTTTGAAAGGCGAGATTTCTTAGCCTGCAGCCCAGCTGAGCTCGTAAATTATGTGGACTGTCGCTTGTGAAGTGGTCGGAGGGTGAGGGTGTTGTGCCTGACGTCACAGTCTTGAAACTTGGTGATATTGCCGTATGCAGCTTGTCGAGTGGGTTAAGGGAAAGAGACGACCTTGATGTTTTGAAAGCCGGGAGAGTTTTTTTAATTGTCTATTTGCTCTACATTAATTTTACACTGACCCGTTGATATTGACACCCTTGGATATGTTGGTTGTATTCTTTTTATATTGTTTGCTTACGAATATTATACGCCTTACTCTTCATGGGTCTAGGGTTCGTGACCGAGTCAGGACACTGTACATTATGTGGTGATATTTGTTTGCACCGGGGTTCGATGGTACGAGGCATAGTAAATTTTATGGGAATTACTGTTTGATGTGTGTTTCAGGAGATATTCGTTTTTCTAGAATTCGTTACTTACACAATTGTAACATGCTTGTTACAGCCCAGCTGTTTGCGTGAAGGCAGTGACCTGGTTGTCATCTGCTCAACATTATCTTGACCTAAGCATTTTGAAAGCTCTTTCATTTGTTAATAATTTAATTTTATGTAATAAATCCCTGTTTGTTAAGCTTTGAATGCAGCGATGTTTTCTGTTAGATATTTTTATTTTAATTTAGCTGATTCTTACCTGATTAGTCACACATCCTAGTGTTTTATCTCTATGTTGCCCATTTATCCCCATGTTATCCCTGAGAAGAGCGCTTTGGAACGGCTGAGCGAAGATATGTGTTCAGGTAAGACTATGTGCACCAGCTCACGTTTGTGAGAGTTCTTTCACTACTGTACTCTGGGTTCGAGACCGGCTTTCGCCTGGCCGGAACTTTAGAGTCCTGTAGGGCACATAGTATTAATGGCGCCAAGCAACTGTGGGGCTCGATATGTCCGTAAATGAGGGCTACCCAGACAGATTAATATAGCGCCATGGTATTAATGACGCCGAGTAACGAATGGCCCGATATTTCAGTAAAAGGGACCATAGCGCCATAGCAAACATTGTGAACTTGTTGTGGCTAACTGAGGACCCGATATTGCAGTAATGAGGGTCATACAGCTTGTTTTATTATGCTGTCAGGTGATGCTTGATATTTGTGTAAACGAGCTCACACAGCCAAGTTGTATTTTGCTGATATTTTCCGTAAATAGGGCTATAGGTCATAACTTGTGTCTATAAAAGCAGGACCTGATATTTCGGTAAATAAAGGTCGTGCAAGGCTTGATTTCAGGCATATGTTATGGCAGCTGCATTCAATTATGTGTAGTGCAGGTATACCAAGTTTGGTCTTTGATCTGTACTGTTAGCTTTGTGATGTATTAGGAGTATTTTGTTGAGACTTGTGATGTTGTATGACTGCCAGTTCGGAGAGGTATTCCGTTATTTATATGTCCCTTGGTCTTACCATTAGAATATGCATATTGCAGGTGATGTTGATTAGCGAGGATGTGCTGATTTTGTGGTTACCGTGGAGTGTTGGATGAGATTCGTGTGGGGATTTGACCTGTAGGGTGTTGTGTTACACAGGTGTATAATTATATAGCTTTGATTTTTGCATGTTGTAGTTTTTGTTATTTTTATGACATTTGTTGGAGAATTTGGTGTTTGTGTTGTATATATTTTGTATCATAGTGTTGTGCTGACGGTTACCCTATGTTTGAATGACATGATGTGATATTGAGGTAGCCTACTTAGGCGTTGGAAGTTCGAAAGTTTAGCAGTTAGGAACATTTTGATAAATTAGAATTGAGGGAAATTGATAGTTCTTGAAATTTAATCGGTGACAGACGGAGCGGTTATTCCGCCGGACCTTATAACGAGTGTGTGTGCGGAATGTCGGTAGACATGGATGAGGTGCTGAGGCACCTGAGCGATCAGATAAAGGTACAGTTAATGGCGCTTAAAGAGGAACTTAGGGAGGATATAGGAGATATTAAAGAACAAGCGGATAGGAATAGTGAGCTACTGGTTCAGAACGGTGAACGTTTGAACGAACAAGTGACTAGGAATAGTGAGCTATTAAATGAACAGGGTGTCAAAAGCGAGGTACAGTTTGTGGCGCTTGGTGAACGTTTGAACGAGCAAGTCAGTGCAAAATTTAAAGAACAGGAAATTAGGAACTCGGAACAAGTAAAAGAACTTAAGGAACACTTGACCGAACAATTAGTACTCACAGAGACACGGGTAGCGAACCAAATAACTGAGCTAAAGGAGCACACTAGCATTCGTTTGGAGCAATTGGCCTCTGAAAATGAAGCGACTAGGGAAACCATAGCAGAATTAGATACGAAAATAGAGAACGTACGTCTGTGCTGTGTCACCACGACCGAGAAGTTGAGTCAACAGGTTGAAGAGTCGCACAGAACGGTAGAGAAACAAATTCGTGAAGTAAAGGACAGTATCGAGGGAATAGAACAGCGTATGGAAGCAAAAGATAAGGAGACTCAGTCTGAACTAGGAACATTTAGAGAGAACCTGGTGGCAGTAGTAGTCCGTATGGACCATACCCAAGAAGAACTAGTAAGAATAGAAGAAAAACTAGAGGCTAGGACTCAAGAAGTAGTTGACAAATATGAGAAGGCGACCGAAAAGAATAAGGCTAAGATTGCTGGACTAGAACTGGGTTTACAACAGACTAGGAAGGAAGTCAGCGCTGAGGTCCAGGGTTTGAAGAAGTGCCGAGAGCAGGAACAACGGACAACTGAGAAGCGAATACAGGGGTTAGAGCATGAAATGGAGAATATGCGTGACAAGTTGGACCAATTGAAAATCGAGGAGGAAAACGAAGTAAAGAAGCGGAAGCTGAGTAGGGCTCACAGCCCGATAGAACGCCAGTATGGAAGTGACAGCCTGAATGAAAGTCAGGATGAGGGACATGAACTGCTAGGAGAATCATTTAGGGCTAAACCAAGAATAGGAAACTCTACCCTATTCAGTCAGGACAGTGTTCTCCCGGGTTATCATTGGATTAGGGCACCCGAGGAGAAACCAAAGAAATTCGAGGGAAATGGGGAAGTCACGCCCCGTTCATTCCTTAAAGGGTTAGAGACATACATGGACGAATGCCAGATACCACCAGAGCGCAGGCTACGCACAGCAGAAAAGTATCTTGGAGGGATTGCTGGAGCCTGGTTCAAGGCATTCGGGCAAGCATTTAAAAATTATGAGGAGTTTAAACGCGCATTCCTGAATAAATTCTGGAATCAGGGGCATCAGCTGGCGCTTAGAATGGAGCTCTACGCTCGTAGGTATGCAAATAGTACGCCCACGAGACTAAGCGAGTTCTTTATTTCCCAATACGTTTGCAAGAGCTAGATCATCAGCCCGAAGAAATGGAAATCGTCACGACCATTATTAGGCAGTTGCCTGTAGAGGTACAACGAGCTCTAATCGCTGCAAATGTTACGACGGCGGTGGCCGCGGAAGAAATACTTAGGCTCTGGGACCAGACGTCTGCACTGCATCAGCCACGGATACGGGCCATAGAAACTGTCCATCATGTGAACGCCCATGCGGAAGAGCAGATTGGAGAAAGAAGCCAAAAGGAGTGTCAAAATTCCGGCACTCAAACGCCAACCCTGAGGGAACGAGATGAAGAAAACCCTAAACCCAGAGGAGATACGAACTGGCGACCGCGAAGGTGGAGCACATGGCAGGATGAACCGGACCGATGGAGAGGACAAGAACGCCGAAGGAATTCATTTGAACAGCGAAGGAATGACCGGCCGTACTGGAGACGAGACGGAGATCGTTACAACCCCAGAAATAACAACCAGCGGTGGAATGGAAACCGAGCGAGGTATAACAGACTTAGGGAGAGTTCACTGCGCCCGAGAGACGGTGACAGACAAGAGGGCGCCTTCCACTCAAGAATAAGAGGATCGGGGGATGTATCACCACAAGACACATGGCAGGAAGCAATACGAACTCACAGTGCTGCCAACTCTCCAGGTGCTGCGAGCTTGGCTTACCAAGAATTCCACAACGGAGCCAGGCAGAAGAGTCTAAACCCAAATGCACCCAGTTTTGCTGAGATCGAGAGGGAGGATAAAAAAAACGAGAAATTTAGTGCAAGGAGATAGAATATTTCGCGAGGATGCCGGTTGGGTGACTGTAGCTATTCATAATTGGGTTATCACTCCAGATGATCTACTAGAGGATCCTATTAAAAGTAACTTGCCCCGACCTAAAGAATTACCAGTAATTTATACTAGAATTCACGGTTTGAGTGTATGCTCTCTGGCTGATACAGGAGCCACGGTCAGTGTGGTATCAAAAGCCTTAGTATCGGAAATTCAAAGCCGAGTTCGTATCCCGTCCATACCAATTTCGAAAGTCAAAATTAAGGGTATTATACCAGACAAAGTAACGTCCTGCAAGGAGCAGGTATTGCTGGACATCCAAATTGGAGACTTAATGGTGTCCCATCCATGTATTGTGCTTCCCAAAATGGAATACAATCTTATATTAGGAGCCGATTTCTTAAGAGAATATGAAGCTGTTATTGACATGGGTACAAACTCTATTATGTTAAATTTAAATGGTAACCAGGAACGAATAGAGTTAAACAAGAACCAGGATCACCAACCCGGTGAACGTATTTGGACAATGGACATGCAGACGGAAGAACTTGATTCAGAAGGGTGGCTACAGGGTCATGAAGAAATAATTCCGGAGTTTGAGATCATGCTATCCGAATTGGAAGAACAACGAGAGAGAGAAATTTTTTTAGATCTGTTGCCGAGTAAAATCGAAGAAGCGAAGATTAGTCCGGAGGACAAGGGACGGCTGCAGGAGTTATTGAAGAGGCATGAGACGGTCTTTGGTTCGAGGCCTGGAAAGATCCCTAATTACCAGTACAAATTATGTGTAAATAACTGGGAGCCTTTCAAACAGAGACCTTATCCGATTCCAGAGAATTCCGTAAAATTGGGGTACCCTAGCTTCGATAGAAAGTTCATAATACAGACGGACGCTTCTGCAGTAGGAGTCGGAGCAGTGCTTTACCAGGAAACACCCGAGAGGGAGCATAAAATATCATATTTGGCTTTCATGAGTAGAAAATTACGAGGGCACGAGTTGAAATACACTACCACTGAATTGGAGATGTTAGCCATAGTTACTGCCTTGGCACACTGGAGAAAGTATGTGTACGGGTTCCCAGTAGTGATTAGAACAGATCACAAGGCACTTACTTTTATTCTCAAGACGGACATGGCTAATGCACGGGTCAGTAGATGGGCACTTTACGTCCAGCAGTTCGACCTCACGGTGGAACATTGCCCAGGGAAATTGAACGTACTGGCTGACGCGTTAAGCAGAAATCCAAATCCGGAGGAGCTCATAATACACTTAACTATGTTAGACCAAGAGGATCAGAATATTCTGGAGAGACTTCGAAATATTCATGAGGAACGGGCAAATTACCCAGAGACAGGACGGCTGATCCAGTACTTTCGGAAAGAACTCCAACCCGGGACTCCACAGTACGCTGAAGCGGAGCGCAAAGCGGCAAATTATCATTACTTCAATAATATTTTACATAAATTTTTGGATGAGAATCACACGAAATTTAGAATTGTTGTACCTCCTCGATTACAGATTGACTTGGTGTGGATAGCTCATCACTCTACAGGACATTCAGGAATTGATAAAGTGGTAGCAATACTGCAGGAAACTTTCGTGTGGCCCAAAATGAGGACGATGGTACAGAAAATCCTGCGTACCTGCGACATCTGTCAGAGGGTGAAACCAAATCCGTACCTTCTGAAGCAACCGCCACGACCACTGATACCCACGGGACCACGTAAATTATATGCAATAGACTTCTTCGGTCCCTTGCCCTCTGCTACTAGGGGCTTAAAGTACATCCTTGTCTGTATGGATGTGTTCAGTAAATTTGTTACATTATGCCCTATTCAGAAGGCGAATACTCGCTCGGCACTATCGCAGATCAAGAAGAAGATAATACCCACTATGGGTAAGCCAGAGAGCATTTTAAGTGATCATGGGAGCCAATTCACTGCTGCAGGGTTTAAGCGTGAATTAGAAAGACTGGGAATTAAGCATGTCTTATCCAGTATCAGACATCCGCAAGCTAACCCGAGTGAACGTGTAATGAGGGAAATATCCAAGTTTTGTAGGATATACTGCCCGAGAGAACATTATAAGTGGAACACTGTAGTGCCCATTATTACTGAGTGTATTAACTCAACCAGACACGAATCCACCGGTATGATTCCGGCATGGATTCACAATAATGTGCTGCCCAAACGTCCTTGGGAGAACGTAATTCCTTGCCCTAGGGATCCTCAACTAGCTCGAGAGATATGTATTAGTAACGTAGCGGATCACTTAAAAGCACAGGCTGAAAAACGGCTGCGAAGAACAAGGAACAAGAGATTTCATAGACCCTTGCAAGTGGGCGAGTTGGTTTTAGTTAAGACACCCACTGTCTCCAACCCTACAGAGAGATACTACCACAAGTTTGCTGAGCTATATACTGGGCCGTATAATTCATAGTTATGAAAATAACTCATACAAGGTACAAAGCTTGGACGCTACGGCGACTAAGGTCTTTAACTCGGCAAATCTTAAGCCCTTTTTCAGACCAGGCCAATACCAATTGAACAACCAGGAAGAAGAAGAAGAAGAAGAACAAGGAGGCGAAGAAGAGGAAGAAGAACTTGGGGAGGAAGACACCGAAGTTATTGCAGGAGAGGAGGTTGTCATTCCAGAAGAAGATGAACATGACGGCGGAGAAGAACAACCAGAGGTACCCAGCGGTGAAGGAGAAGAAGAAGAAGAAGTAAATATGATTTCTTCAGGAAACCGTCATAAACAGCTATCTGAGCAGCGAGAAGAAGCGGAATGTCAAGGCTGCGAGAGTAACCACCGGAGATTTCTAGCATTGCTAGATGCCTATTACCAAGTTAGGAAGGATAGGGAGGCTATTATGTCTGTAGCCGAAGATAGTCCGGTGCCATGAAGTTTTGGAAATTTACAGCATAAAGGATTGCAATGAGAAGATGATCTCGCCATTTAGGAAAATAAAATTCTTGACAAAATTTTACTTTGTGGTTCACGGGGGGCTATGAACCATACTGTTCATGGACGAAGAGTATCGATTTTAGTATTGAGATTGGGATTACATAAGACCACCCACGAAGTCATTGTCTTAGAGTATATTTCATAAAAGAGTCCAGAAGACGCGTTCTTGTGTGAAGAGAGCTGGAGCGTCATCATGAGAAATCTCCAGAACCTCATTAAAGGGAGTTATGTCCCAAGCCAAGCCTCTTAATGAAGATTGGGGACGCTTCCCGGATCCCGGCAAAACTTACATTAGGAGGGAAGAAAGAATTAAATTAATATCTTTGGTTACGGAAGAGTTGCATTGGATTTGATGCAAGAATTGCAACCTGCATAATTTCTGCTTAATTTTGATATGCATTAGGGCTGCAATCATAAATGCACTCATTAAATAGAGTACTTGGCGGGAGTTGCGCGGGAGAACTGCGAGTCGCGGGCGCGCGTATCCTGCACGCGATCAAGTGGCGTGGTTACGCTAACTAATTATAAAAGTGAGGCCGCCTGACATATCAGTCTCATTCTTTGACCGGAAGGCTGCTCGAACGAGTCGTCATACTGCGTGTTGGTACTGAGAACAACGCTTTGTCTTCGAGCTGCGCATACTACTAGTACTACTGTATCTGCGAGGAAGTAAGTAATCAACTTGAATATTCAGCTGGATTCTTGATTTTACCGGTGAGGATATGCTATGGGGAGATGAGGTACTGCCTGTAAGAGACTGATGAACTAGTAGCTTCATATTTCTGTGAGGTCAAGTTGTAACAGTACGAAATGCTAGAATAAATATTGGCTCAGGGTAATTCAAGCTCTACATGTTGTCCGAGTGAAGGGATGAAATAACAGTGACTAAGTGTAGTGAAGAAACTATTGTGTACCAGGTTTAGAATTCTGAACAAGACTTGGTCAATGTAACGTGTGAGACACGATAGTAGTGAAAACAGGCATCGAGTTTGGACAGTCTGTAATGAATGAATTTGTTTTCAGTGACCCCAGCATCAAGTCAGAACGAGTTTTGACATCATCATTGCGAGGAAGCCACAACCGGAGCTGAAGCCAACACGACAACGGGCATCGATCCAGGAACGTTGGGAGCACCTGATCAGCGCGACGTCGAAGGGGACATCTTCTAACCAACTAGGGAGCTGTACAAAGGAGTCACGCAAGAAAGAATGTCTCCAAGTGGTCAACAGTATCTGCTGCAAGCGTCGCAGTCTGCCATGATGTGGTAAATTCAGTGGTCCACAGGGAGGGCCGCTCCGTCATGTCATCAATAACATAAGGTCAGAGCTTTCCAATTCTGTTTCAAGCATGTCATTTAAATTTAGATAGGAATAGGGGGGGGGGCGTCAGTCAACAGATTATTTATGGTAGGAAAATTTCTTGGTAATAATAGAGCTAGGCCTCAAGCTCGAACCCCGTACATTAGGGTAGATGATTGTTTGTAGATTCGTTGGGGGTGTGTTTATATTTCCTTTGATTGTATTATTTTAGCGAACGTGTTATCTTTATGGGTCAGGTCGAACTCCCTTGTTCATAGTGGGTTAGTCTAACAGGCAGGCATTTTTTATTGTGTCGCGTTCAGGCATTTGTTTCTGCAGACGTAGACTGTATAGTTGTGACCAGGATAGAACCCGTAATCCACCTAGCTTCACTGACAGGGCGAGCGAGTCCGAATATTTGAGAGATATGAGCATTATGCAGACAGCTGACTGTATGTATTGATATGAGAAAGCCCAGCACAGTTAGAGAGTGTATTTGATGTATTGGAGATGCCTTAGTATGGCCATGTGACTATCGCTTAGTGATTTGTGTTTTTGTATTATCAAGGTTGAGCCCATGGGAGGCGGAAGTAACATTTATTATAGTGCTGGTGATATTGAGATGAGGGCGGATAGCCCAGGTGTATTTAAAAGAGTGCTTTAGCAGCCAGATTACGTACGGTGTTTTTGAAAGGCGAGATTTCTTAGCCTGCAGCCCAGCTGAGCTCTTAAATTATGTGGACTGTCGCTTGTGAAGTGGTCGGAGGGTGAGGGTGTTGTGCCTGACGTCACAGTCTTGAAACTTGGTGATATTGCCGTATGCAGCTTGTCGAGTGGGTTAAGGGAAAGAGATGACCTTGATATTTTGAAAGCCGGGAGTTTTTTTTAATGGTCTATTTGCTCTACATTAATTTTACACTGACCCGTTGATATTGACACCCTTGGATATGTTGGTTGTATTCTTTTTATATTGTTTGCTTACGAATATTATACGCCTTTCTCTTCATGGGACTAGGGTTCGTGACCGAGTCAGGACACTGTACATTATGTGGTGATATTTGTTTGCACCGGGGTTCGATGGTACGAGGCATAGTAAATTTTATGGGAATTACTGTTTGATGTGTGTTTCAGGAGATATTCGTTTTTCTAGAATTCGTTACTTACACAATTGTAACATGCTTGTTACAGCCCAGCTGTTTGCGTGAAGCCAGTGAACTGGTTGTCATCGGCTCAACATTATCTTGACCTAAGCATTTTGAAAGCTCTTTCATTTGTTAATAATTTAATTTTATGTAATAAATCCCTGTTTGTTAAACTTTGAATGCAGCGATGTTTTCTGTTAGATATTTTTATTTTAATTTAGCTGATTCTTACCTGATTAGTCACATATCCTAGTGTTTTATCTTTATGTTGCCCATTTATCCCCATGTTATCCCTGAGAAGAGCGCTTTGGAACGGCTGAGCGAAGATATGTGTTCAGGTAAGACTATGTGCACCAGCTCACGTTTGTGAGAGTTCTTTCACTACTGTACTCTGGGTTCGAGACCGGCTTTCGCCTGGCCGGAACTTTAGAGTCCTGTAGGGCACAGTACATAACATTTAGGAAACAAAGATGTTGATTCACGATGTGCATTAAATCATAAGGCAGGGTTTTGAAAGCACCTACATAGGCCTACCCCCTGTACACAGTGAAAACATAAGTAAACGCTTCGTAAATAGAAAATTTTATGACGAACTCTTTTATATTACATTATATTGTATTAGTTGATAGAGTAAGACGATATTTCTTGTCGTGAGAAACATGTGAAGTCCTTCCAAAGAATTTAGAACTTCTCGTGTGTAATCGGTGTAAATTGTACTTTTTAGTGTCCGGCTCCATGGCTAAATGGTTAGCGTGCTGGCCTTTGGTCAGAGGGGTCCCTGAAATTTTAACCATCATTGGTTAATTTCGCTGTCACAGGGGCTGGGTGTATGTGTCGTCTTCATCATTATTTCATCCTCATCACGACGCGCAGGTCGCCTACGGGAGTCAAATCAAAGGACCTGCTCCTGGCGAGCTGAACATGTCCTCGGACACTCCCGGCACTAAAAGTCATACGCCATTTCATTTGTACTTTTCAGTAATTTTATGTTTATTCACTCTTTTTTTAACTGTTAAGATCTTCATCCAAGTGCTTTTTCTCTTGCATTATATTTAACCATTGCGTTTATATTCATTAATACAATTAATTACCTTTCGAAATGTACTGGGAACGCTGAAAGTTTGTTGATTTCCACTGCAGTGAGTGCTTCTTTGAATTCGATAGTGCTGTGGTCAAAGTTCACTCAAGAGTGCAATTACGGCACGAACTTGCTGGCTTCAGTAATCAGACAGGTGAAGTTCATATAAAGTTTCCAATATCTGCTTTACCACTTAGGAACCTATATTTCTAGACTGTGATTCCAACTCGGGGAAGAAATCCAATTTTGTTTTCACCTCCACGGGTTTTCAAGTGAATGGCACGGTATTTACTAATGTAATAGGCCTACTTCTACCAGTCAGGACTGGGTCAATTTAATTACACGTCAAACGTTTCATGCATCGTATGATGTGGTTCTGTGTACGATAGGGAAACCAAGAAATTGGTCGCGACAAGAATCAAGGAACACATCAGCCATAAGAAATATGGAGAAATGGAAAAGAAATTTAGCAGTAGTGGATCACATGCCACATTATTTCACCAAAAGAATATACTATCCAACATTCCACAGTATTTTCCCAGTATTGCCAGCCAGCCAGCCATCTCCGTACAGATCATGAAGACCGTTGGAGGAGCGGAGTGTGATGGCTTCCATTATCCCGCATAGTGGTTAGCTCTATGCCCGGTCGCCTTTGCCCCCAGGAACTAACCTGGTGCTCACTTCTGGTGCAGGCTGAGTGAACCTCAGGGCCATGTGCCGCTCTGCCCCAAAAGAGGAAATCTCTTTTCTTAAATTTTTCGACTTCTTGACCGGGAATCGAACCCATGTCCTTCCGGTTGAACCGAGCACGCCTTTACCACCTTGGCTAGGCAGCTACTAGTATACTTAGAGGGCAACGGAAATAAACGGACACTTTAATTTAACAGATTAGGCTTTCATGAACTGTGACTCGATAAATATAGATGAAATTATTTTTCGGTTTTGTAGGCCGTGATGGAATTGGGTTTTTAGTTCCTAACATTTCGCCGGAAACTGCGCCCGACATTTTCTAGGGTCCCATCTCTCCAAAGTTTAGTAGGCTGCACTGTGGCTCCTTAGTATTGTTTCGACCGGGCTCGATAGCTGCAGTCGCTTAAGTGCGGCCAGTATCCAGTATTCGGGAGATAGTAGGTTCGAATTCCACTGTCGGCAGCCCTGAAAATGGTTTTCCGTGGTTTCCCATTTTCACACCAGGCAAATGCTGGGGCTGTACCTTAATTAAGGCCACGGCCGCTTCCTTCCCACTCCTAACCCCTTCCTGTCCCATCGTCGCCATAAGACATATCTGTGTCGGTGCGACGTAAAACAACTAGCAAAAAAAAAGTATTGTTTCGACCGTCTGGGTGGCCTTTTATAATAATTTCGTGTGGCTGTTTCTAGCCGAGTGCAGCCCTTGTAAGGAAGACCCTCCGATGAGGGTGGTCTGCATCTGCTATGTGTAGGTAACTGCGTGCTATTGTGGTGGAGGATAGTGTTATGTGTGGCGTGTGGGTTGCAGGGATGTTGGGGACAGCACAAACACCCAGCCCCCGGGCCACTGGAATTAACCAATGCAGGTTAAAATCCCCGACCCGACCGGGAATCGAACCCGGGACCCTCTGAACCGAAGGCCAGTACGCTGACCATTCAGCCAACGAGTCAGACTGGGTGGCCTTTTAAGGTCCCGGTAGCGGCGCAGTGCAATTGCGCGCTCCTCTGCCGGACATTGTGAGAAAAAATTAATATACGAATAATAATAATAATAATAATAATAATAATCACGTGGGTTCGGTTCCCCGGCAGGAAGTCGAACAATTTTGAAAAGAGATTTTCACTACTGGCCTTCGGTTCAGAGGATCCGAGGATCGATTTCCGAGCGGACCGAGGATTTTAACTGCGTATGGTTAATTCCTCTGGTTCAGGGATGGTTTTTTGGTTTGTATTCTTTTCTCCGCAAAGGACCGGCGTAGGGCCACTACGTATCCAGTCGTAGTTAGTGACGAGGAGTTCCAGTAACAGCAGAGACCAAAAATAAAAAAAAATCTTGGCACTAACGAGAGTGTGCAGTCGATCGTAATTACCCCTGGTAGAGAACAGTACAAGGAAATTGGTTTACGAGAATTTAAAAGACTTCAGTGACGTAGTCAGCTGGGATTAACTCAGACGTACACTTCTTTCCCAACTGTCCAGCCTGCCAAAGTCAACTTCTTTATCTTACTTGAGGAACAGGACATCAAAAAGTATATAATAATTTTGCATTCCCTAGCCAGACTATTACTCTGATTATACAGCGTATTGATAAAATATATCAGTAAAATAAATTGATGTAAATCAACATAAAAATGGTTCATTCTTGCTGTCGCAGTATGTTACACACAAGAAGACCTAAAATATACGTCTTCTACCGCTTTTCCCATACCAACGCTGTGTCGTGAGTGCGTTTGGCCCTGTTTTACGGACGGATGCCCTTCCTAACACCAACGATATATTCGCTATTGTGTGTTACTGTGGGGGTTAGTAGTGTGATGTGTTGTATGAATGTGAAGAGAGTTGTGTTGGGACAAACACAAACACCCAGTGGCCGAGTCTGAGGAATTAACCAAACGCGATTAATATCCCTGACCCAGCCGGGAATCAAACCCGTACCCAAACGCTGACCATTAAGACAATTTGTCGGGCAAGAGGAAAAATACACTATCTTCGCAAATATGAATCAAATATTGCACATGTTAAATAAGTGATATTCTAAGCTGAATCCTTTCACATATCTTCATGTCCTTACATTCACAGCATTTTACAAGTGTGAGAAAATGTCCGAATGGCTAAAACTTACTTATGGATGCGGAACTTGGAATACTTTTAAGAAACACGTAAAAATATGGAAAAATGTCCGCTAGACTAATACACACCTTCCACAACAAGGGATACATTGTTAATTGAAGGATGGGCAAGTTAATGTGGGAGGACAGTAAAAACGATATAAGGACATCAAAGCATAAAGCAAAGTAATCTCCATACAGGCCATGAAGGGCGTAACCTCGGCACTTGGCGGGGTAGAGTGGTCATCTCTACGCCCGGCCGCCTTTGCCCCAAGGAAATAACCTGGTACTCATTTTGGTGTAAGCGGAGTAAACTTCAGGGCCTTGTGCACATCCGAAAGTGGAAATCTCGTTTCTTAAATTTTTCGACTTCCTGACGATCGAACTCACGTTCTTCCGGGTGAACAAAGCACGCCTTAACCAGCACGGCCAATACAAGGACGTCCCAAAACCTGAAATGAGGAAGTGCCAAAGTGACGTCAGCAACTTGGAGGATGTAGCGTCTGATTGGCCGATGTAGTGACGTATTGTCCACGGGGGTTCGAAACATTTTGAACAACAGCAACAAGGGCGCGAGTCCGATTAAGGAGATCTTAGAAGGAGAAGGACTGTCCGCAATGATCTTCAACAACGAGGACCTTTCGCAGATTTGACGTGCCAGCATTGTGACGGAATGCGAGGTTTCCTTTATCCCACAATCAGCAGCATTGATAAGTACACTCGTAAATGCTCATCATAGGGTAAATGCTCCGGTAAATGGCCATTTAAGATCATAAAATTGCACATTTATATTTAATCATTGAAATGACCATTGTCTGCCTCTGTGGTGCAGTGGTTAGTGTGATTAGCTGCCATCCCTGGAAGTCAGGGCTCGATACCCGGATCTGCCACGAAATTTGAAAAGTGGTACGACGGCTAGAATGGGGTCCACTCAACCTCGGGATGTCAAATGGGTAGAGGGAGTTCGATTCCCACCTCAGCCATCCTCGAAGTGGTTTTCCGTAGTTTCCCATTTCTCCTCCAGACAAATGCCGGGATGGTACCTAATTTAAGGCCACTGTTGCTTTCTTCCCTCTTCCTTGTCTATCCCTTCCGATATTCCCATCCCCCCCACAAGGCCCCCGATCAGTATAGCAGGTGAGGTGGCCTGGAAGGGGTACTAGTCCTCCTCCCTAGTTGTATCCCCGACGCCAAGTCTCATGCTCCAGGACACTGCCCTTGAGGCGGTAGAGGTGGGATTCCTTGCTGAGTCCGAGGGAAAGACCAACCCTGGAGGGTAAATAAATAAATAAATAAAGAAAGAAAGAAAGAAAGAAAGAAAGAAAGAAAGAAAGAAAGAAAGAAAGAAGGAAAGAAAGAAAGAAAAGAAATGACCATTTCGTTATATTCCATGGCAACTCTTGCACCGATAAATGATCATGTAATATAACATACTGTTTTGCATGCTGTCGAAACACGAAATATAACACTGTAACATACGTGTAAAAAGTGAACAATACATTCATTTTTACATGTACGTTGTAATGTTACGTTTCGTGTTTCGACACACTGAAGTAATATCTGATGATTCACTGGTTCCGGTGATTCACTAGCAGCAAAGAATATAACGATCCCTTCTTCCAGATATGGGCTTAGGCTAATGATGACACCTAACTGAATATGGACCATTTTAAGGACACGTACCTTTCAAATTCTACCTACATTTGATCTGAGATCGACGACCTAGATGTCAGTCCCTTAATACAGCAGTCATCATCATCATCATCATCGTCATCATCATCATCATCATCATCGATTTGACCCATCGTACATTAGTACACTAGTAAAAACCGTATAGTTACGAGATGGACTACCCAAAATTAGGGAACATTAGATGCTTTCTTTTATAGCAAATGTTAGGATTTGACGATTGTGATCACAATACACACGAAAATATTCTGTACATTTAAGGAAGAATTAACGCTGTTGCACGGTTTCTAAAGCGTGGAGCTTACATGTATACGGAACTTCAAAGAGAACAAATCAAGCGAACCACCACTAACCACAGGAAGATATCGTTGTTCACTGTGTTCTGTCTTGTCTTGTTTTATTATTTTTCCCTGTCTACTATTGTTATAACATGTTTTTGCAGACTTATGAAGATCTGGTCTTTTGTAATGATTTGTACCTTTTCATGTTAGATATTTTGCAGGTCGTTGTTACGTTCCTGACGAAGTATAAGTCATTTCATGTATTTTGTGGTTATCATCGCCCTAATCTAACACTTTATATCACAGAACTCGTCAGTTATAGTTCCAAAATTTAGGCTTGTACTTCTCGTAAAATATTACAATTTGCCCAAGTTATGTTGGGTTAAATTGTTGTAGAGCTCAATAAGGAGTATACATCCCTAGAATGATGTTCTGTAAATTAAACTATAGCCACCCTGTGTACTCACAGTAATGGGTCGAACTCTTTCAATTAAAAAAAAGAAGTGTTTGTACAATTTGCTTTACGTTGCATCGACAGAGATAGATGGGGTGGGATGGGAAAGGGCTAGGAGCGGAAAGGAAGCGACCTTCACTTAAAGTATAGCGCCAGCATTTGCCTGATGTGAAAATGGAAACCCACGGAACATCACTTTCAGGACTGCTGACAGAGGGGTTCGGGCTCGCTGTCTCCCGAATGCAAGTGGACAGCTTTCAATTTGTTATGACAAAATGCAATAATTTTAATATATCCAAGAGCATGGTTTAGTTAGTGCATTAGTTTATATCTTAGGTGCAAAATAACTACCATATCGTCGCACCTATGCCAGAACCACGAATGTGACAATGCTCTTCCTGTCCATTATTTCCCTTAAGACTGGTCACGCCTCCCATCCACATATTGATACACAGTACATCAGAACAAATTTTGTTGAGTTCATTTTTCTATGCTAACGTGTAAAGGAAAATGAACCTTACTGTACCGTACTGTAGAATGTATATTTCGATAACATATTTACCCGCGCCTAGAGTATTTATTTAGAGCATTTATGTTTCACTTTCCTTTACACATGGGCATACGAAAATGAACTCAACGAATATTGGTCTGATGGAATGTATACTATTAATTCTTCGTCAAATATTGCGTACTTAAATAGGAATGGTTATAACATAATGTTTGCAAATATAATATGTCATCTTATATTAGTCCGGTTAGATGTAAGAGAAAGCCCGTCCGGCGCCTTGGTTGAATAGTTAGCATCACAGCGTTTGGTTCGATTCCCAGCTGGGTCGGGAATTTTTGCCACGTCTGAGTAATATTTCTGACTTGGGGAATGAGTGTTTGTTTTGTCTTGATACACAGCTCTTCATAAACACATCACCACAGAAACACGCAGTACTGAATGCTTTCCTCCATAAAACGTTTAGTGTCAGGAAGGACATTTGATAGTAAAACAAAGCCATGTTCACATGTGTGCCACAGTTTGCATCTGCGCCAACACCAGGGTGTGGGAAAAGTGGTGGAAGAAGATGTAAGAGTTGGCTATTTGTCCTTCATTTTGAACGAACGAACGAACGAACGAACGAACGAACGAACGAACGAACGAACGAACGAACGAACGAACGAACGAACGAACGAATCAATCAATCAATCAATCAATCAATCAATCAATCAATCAATCAATCAATCAATCAATCAATCAATCAATCAATCAATCAATCAATCAATCAATCAATCAATCAATCGAATTGTCGCCAGTCTTCCATCATCCTGAAATTCTTTCATGGCCCCAATAGTAAAACCTCATTAACAGCAAATCGCCTAAGACGAATGCTCGGTTGTTTCAGTCCATAGACTGGTTTGATGCAGCTCACCATGCCACCTTAACCTGTGCTAAACTTTCATTTTTACGTAACTGCTGCATCCTACATCTGCTCTAATCTGTTTGTCGTATTCATACCTTGGGCTCCCCCTACCGGTCTTACCGCCTACCAAACCGAACCAAAACCAAACCCCATGGCACTACAGCCCTTGAAGGGCCTTGGCCTCCCAAGCGACCGCCGCTCAGCCCGAAGGCCTGCATATTACGAGGTGTCGTATGGTCAGCACGACGAATCCCCTCGGCCGTTATTCTTGGCTTTCTAGACCGGGGCTGCTACCTCACCGTCAGATGGCTCCTCAATTCTAATCAACGTAGGCTGAGTGTACCTCGAACCAGCCCTCAGGTCCAGGTAAAAATCCCTGATCTGGCCGGGAATCAAACCCGGGCTTCCGGGTAAGAGGCAGGCACGCTACCCCCACACCACGGGGCCGACCTTACCACCTACACTTCCCTCAAATACTAAGTAAACAAGTCCTGGGTGTCTTAAGACGTGTCCTATCATTCTATCTCTTCTTCTCATCAAATTTAGTCAAATAGATCTCCTCTCACCAATTCGATTCAGTATCTCTTCATTCGTGATTCGATCTATCCATCTCACCTTCAGCATTCTTCTATAACACCACATTTCAAAAGCTTTTATCCTCTTTCTTTCTGAGCTAGTTATCGTCCATGTTTCACTTCCATACAACGCCACGCTCCATACGAATGTCTTCAAAAACATCTTTCTAATTCCTATATCACTGTTCGAAGTGAGCAAATTTATTTTCTTAGAAAGCTCTTCCTTGCTTGTGCTAATGTGCATTCTATGTCCTCCTTACTTCTTCCATTGTTTTTACTATCCAAGTAACAATATGCATCTATTTCCCTTAAGATTTCATTTCCTAATCTAATATTTCCTGCATCACCTGACTTCGTTCGACTCTATTACTTTTGTTTTGGACTTTATTTTCATCTTGTACTCCATACCCAAGACTCTGTCCTTATCACTCAGCACTTTTTTCAGACCTTCTGCAGTCTCAGATAAAAATAACAATATCACCAGCAAATCTTAGCGTTTTAATTTCCTCTCCTTGGATTGTGATTCCCTTCCCAAACTTCTCTTTGATTTCCTTTACTGCCTGTTCTATACAAACATTGAAAAGGAGGCGGAAAATCTGCAACCTTGCCTCACTGCTTTCTGGATTGCGATTTCTTTTTCAAAGCCCTCCATTCTTATGACTGCAGAATGCGGTTAACATGAACAAAATTTTGGTCCCGACGGGGAATGGAATGTTCTTTATGGAAGGTCTCCTCAGTTAACACGAAATTCCATTATCACGAACTCTTTTTGACCCTTTGTGTCATTAAATCTCCCTTAACGCGAGCCACCGACGCTATTCATTGTGTTTTAAGTTGTTTTTGCTAGGAATGCAAGAAATACGCGTAGTTGAAAGTAAACTATTGTCAAACCATAGTTTATTTGGATGTTAAACTGCGAGTAAGTTAATATTGATATTTCTTGGTGCAGTTAGATCAACACTGGTGAATGTCACAGGGTCTACAATCTGCCTGTATTCTTAGTCTACAATCTTACATCAAGTAATGTGCACATGGAAAATAAGGAAATGACACTATTGAAGATAAGCAGTTGTTATTGTTTGAGGTAAGGCAGTGACCAGAAAGACGATGTAATTCCACCTAGCCGGCAGGAAATTTCAACTGCCTTGAGTATTTTTGATCGTTTTGCTGTATATACAGTACATACACCAGTAGACTACTCTACAAAACTGCATTTTAAAGTCAATGATATTTTAATTTAAAAAATCTGGTATTCGTTTAACATGAACTTTTTAAAAATATGAACTCCCTCGTGTTAATGAGATTTTAGCGTAATAGAGGTTTGGACTCTGGGCGGGGGTAATTATACACTGGCCTAATATTGCGGTGTGTCAATATTTCTCTTGGGGTAGAGCAGATGATTTCAAGACAGTCCAGTGATCAGGTCCTCCTCTAATATTTGGTTCAGCCGGGCTGAGTGGCTCAGACGGTTGATGCGCTGGCCTTCTGACCCCAACTTGGCCTGTTCGATCCTGGCTCATTCCGATGGTATTTGAAGGTGATCGAATACGTCAGCCTCGTGTCGGTAGATTTACTGGCAGGTAAAAGAGCTGCGGGACTAAATTCCGGCACCTCGGCGTCTCCTAAAACCGTAAAATTAGTTAGTGGGACGTAAAGCAAATACAGTAACATTATTAATATTTGGTTCGCCCCTCCTGAGTAGGTAGGGTTGGTAATGGGCACTTCACCTGGTTGTGTTCATTCTTGTTTGTGTATACAGTGGTGGTCTGACAGGATATCTCCATTTCCGTTAGATTTGCTTCTCTTCCTGCCTGAGTTTTGATCTTACAAGGACCTCATTCCACTTTGAGGTCCAGAAAGTACAATGTTGTTGATATACTTGAAAGCGCCACACCACGTCTGGTTCACAAGAGCAATATTGGCTGCTAATGGATAAACCTTGTTCACAGGAGTAAGTTCACCACTGGATGGTACGAAAGGCATGTGTCTATGGATAGAAAAACAATTGGGAAGAGAGAGAAATATTTAATAAAACTAGTCGTATTTAGAATTCACAAAATTATCAAGGCAGCTTTAATCTGCACCTTGAATAGCGCATTAAGGAGAGTTAGGACTTAATTTTGAGTCCAACTCCTTGGCTGAATTGTCAGCGCTGAGTCCTTTTTTTTTTCAGGGAGTCCCGGGTTCGATTCCCGGCCGGGTTGGGGATTTTAATCGTTTTTGATTAATTATCCTGGCTCGGGGACTGGGTATTTGCTTGTTCTAACACTTTCCTCTTCATATTCAGACAGCACACTGCATTACCAACCACCACAGAAACACGAAAAAGTCATTACATCCTTCCAGATAAGGTTGGCGTCAGGAAGGGCATCCGGCCGTAAAACAGGGCCTAATCCACATGTGCGACACAGTTCGCACCCACGAACCCACACGTGTGGGAAAAGCGGTAGAAGAAGAAGTAGACTTAATTGATACCATTACCTGATAGAGGAAGGAATGGATTGTATATTTACGAATAAAACAAAAAAATTGTTTTTGGCTCAAAATAAAATATTTCAGTCGTAGCTCCCCTTGAATGAGTCATGATCAGATGTGAAATCACCCTTCAAGAATGAATAGGCCTATTGAAGCAACCTTCATCATCATCATCATCATCATCATCATCATCATCATCATCATCATCTGTTTACCCTCCAGGGTCGGCTTTTCCCTCGGACACAGCGAGGGATCCCACCTCTACCGCCTCAAGGGCAGTGTCCTGGAGCTTCAGACTCGTGGTCGGGGATACAACTGGGGAGAATGACCAGTACCTCGCCCAGGCGGCCTCACCTGCTATGCTGAACAGGGGCCTTGTGGAGGGATGGGAAGATTGGAAGGGATAGGCAAGGAAGAGGGAAGGAGGCGGTCGTGGCCTTATGTTAGGTACCATCCCGGCATTCTCCTGGAGGAGAAGTGGGAAACCACGGAAAACCACTTCCAGGATGGGAATCGAACCCACCTCTGCTCAGTTGACCTCCCGAGGCTGAGTGGACCCCGTTCCAGCCCTCATACCACTTTTCAAATTTCGTGGCAGAGCCGGGAATCGAACCCGGACCTCCGGGGGTGGCAGCTAATCACGCTAACCACTACACCACAGAGGCGGACATATTGAAGCAACCGTTCGTTCGTAATCTGTTTACCCTCCAGGGTCGGTTTTTCCCTCGGACTCAGCGAGGGATCCCACCTCTACCGCCTCAAGGGCAGTGTCCTGGAGATTCAGACTTTGGGTCGGGGATACAACTGGGGAGAATGACCAGTAACTCGCCCAGGCGGCCTCACCTGCTATGCTGAACAGGGGCCTAGTGGAGGGAAGGGAAGACTGGATGGGACAGGCAAGGAAGAGGGAAGGAAGCGGCCGTGGCCTTCAGTTAGGTACAATCCCGGCATTTGCCTGGAGGAGAAGTGGGAAACCACGGAAAACCACTTCCAGGATGGCTGAGGTGGGAATCGAACCCACCTCTACTCAGTTGACCTCCCGAGGCTGAGTGGACCCCGTTCCAGCCCTCGTACCACTTTTCAAATTTCGTGGCAGAGCCGGGAATCGAACCCGGACCTCTGGGGGTGGCAGCTAATCACGCTAACCACTACACCACAGAGGCGGACATATTGAAGCAACCACGATACATAAATACGTTCATCTTAAATGATTTACCACATCGAAGGATTTCTCTTTTCATTTAGTCGGAATGACCTTTTGTTATCAGTACAATGACAGTGCTGGTGATGATGATGATGATGATGCTTGTTGTTTAAAGGGGACTAACAGCTAAAGGTAAATTTCCCATCGTTCTCCTGCAGACAAAGTTTTCCATTAATAGCTGTCATCCTGTATGCGAACCAGACGTTGTGTATCACCTACATTGTCCGACTCGTTAGCGTACTGGCCTGCGGTTCAGAGGGTCCCGGGTACGATTCCCGGCGGGGGCGGGGATTTTAACCTTAATTGGTTAATTCCATTGGCACGGGGGCTGGCTGTATGTGTTGTCTTCATTATCATTTCATCCTCATCACGACGCGCAGGTCGCCTACGGGAGTGAAATAGAAAGACCTGCACCTGGCGAGCCGAACCATTCCTGGGATATCCCGGCACTAAAAGCCATACGACATTTCATTTCATCACCTACATTGCGCTCTCTCGGTCTTGAAATGGTCAGCTTGTGCTGTAGTGCCAACCAATATGGAAGACGGTGCTCTAATCCCATAGCTTTGATTCAAAATGTCGTTAAGTTCTTAGGTTTTAATTCAAAATGAGGTATTTAAAGATCTTGATCCAAAATTATTGTGGTTCCAATTTATCATTTTGATCTTGTCCGAAAGTTCTTGATAAAACAGTTATTTGTTAGGAAACAACAGATAGGAAATCTGCCACCTGGGCGATTGCCCTAAATGCAGATCAGTAGTGATTGATAAGCTTCAGGGCTATGGTATATTCAATAGGACGCGACTTGATTTATTGCCTTAGTACTAGTCTGGGGTTCGTATTATTTTCTTTGCTAGTGGTTTAGCGTCCTACTATCACATTGAAAGTTTTCGGGGATGGAAAGATGGGAAAGGGCTGGGATTGGGAAGGTAGCAGCCATCGCCCCAATTAAGGTACAGCCTCAGCATTTGCCTGGTGGATTTTTATAATGTCTTTTAGTGTTAGTATATTTATTTGTTTCTTTCTTTATTTATTTATTTTAGTCCTCATTTTCACACTATCGTCTGGTTAGTTAATGTTGTCCTGGACGTTTTACTAGTGGATTGCCGTGTGATCTAATTTAGATACTTAATTCAGCGACGTAGTCTGGTAAGAGATGCAACTATACTCTCCTTATACAGGAAAAGTTGTGTATATGTTTAGTTATTCACAGTCCGTCTTTGTAGACGGAATGGATGCAGCTGTTTTCCGAGATCTGGAATGTACGGTTAAAATACAGTACTCGTCTTTTAGGTATTTACATTCTTGGGATGTTTTGTCTTTCTCTTTCAGCCACTTCACAACGTAACTAAGCTCGAAACTTGGAAATTGTAGCCGGAATATCAGTTTTCTAGAATTTGGTACCGTAATCCAGCAAGATAGCCTCCGTGGCTCAGACGGCAGCACGTCGGCCTCTCACCACTGGATACCATGGTTCAAATCTTGGTCACTCCATGTGAAATTTGTGCTGGACAAAGCGGAGGTGGGACAGGTTTTTCTCCGGGCACTCCGGTTTTCCCTGTCATCTTTCATTCCTGCAACACTCTCCATTCTCATTTCATAGCATCTATCAGTCATTAATAAATCACTTTGGGAGTGGCGACCCCATCGTACTAAAAGACTATATCTGCTTCATTCATTCCATCCCTGACCCGGTCAATGACTGAACAACAGGTTGTAGGTTTTAAATCCAGCAAGATATGACTTCTCAAGTGAATTTAGACGACACTAATGCTCGTACTTCTTTATTCTGGTGTTTAAAGTGCTTCTTATAAGCACCTTCTCAAAAGAACAATAACTTTTTTTTTTTGCTATTTGCTTTACGTCGCACCGACACAGATATGTCTTATGGCAACGATGGGACAGGAAATGGCTAGGACTGGGAAGGAAGCGGCCGTGGCCTTAATTAACCCTGACAATTACACCATACGATTTTCTGACGTGTTGTGCGAATGAATGCTATCTAGTCCTCATAAGGAGGGTAGGGTTATCCCCTCCACCACCTCTATTCCTTGTTCATTCCGTCTGGTAACTTTAATGTAACTTGAAATTATAGGCTTTGAGCGGCACGTCTTCGAGACGTGTGGTCTAACTAAAGTGATATTTATAGACGTTTTACTGTCAGGGTTAAGGTACAGCCCCAGCATTTGCCTGCTGTGAAAATGGGAAACCACGGAAAACCATCTTCAAGGCTGCCGACAGTGGGGTTCGAACCTACTGTCTCCCGAATACTGGATACTGGCCGCACTTAAGCGACTGCAGCTATCGAGCTCGATAACAATAGCTTTAATGAGATCTGTATGTGGAAAGAGTTTCCTGTAGTTACTTGGCTGTGCCTGACAGTTGGGCTATTTCTTCGTAGTGGTGAAGAGGAAGAAGATCATGAAGTTCCAGCTTGAATTACCAGCTTTGAAAACATTCGATTACAGATTGTGTTTTTGATGAATATGAAGAATTCACTTGATTAACGTATTTTCCACTGTTCAGTTCTGATTAGCTGTAATAATTTCAGAGAAACGTCTCATTATTCCCTTTGAAAATAACGATGTTTTTATTTTTAGGTTTTAATTACTTATTTTCTGCTAAGTCATGTAATGGTGAAAACTGGAACACATACAAACACATATCAGATATATTATTCACTTTCCTACTTTGAAATTATGATTACAATGTTTCTGATATTATAGGTATATTTAAAGCACCAGGATTTAATGTGGGAAATGAATGAACTTCGCACGGTCGCGGGTCGGCTCATTGGAGTCGACGAGAAATGCCTCATTTCGCACCTGAGTTTCTAGTCCATATTGAACCCGAGTGACTTAGGCCCATAGTCAGTCATGATTTGATCGGTAAAATAATATATGGTACATTTATTGAAATACAGAAGTGTAGTTGAAAATATTTCGTTTATGTAATGTCGAAATCAGAGCGAAGGAAGGACGACAGACTGGAGCCTGACGGATTAGCTCAACACGACAACATTTGGCTATTTCACAGCAGGAATCTCATTAGTTGGCGAACAAGGAAATACAAGTCTACAAATAAGTCTTGGTCAGAAAGAGAAGGGGGAGAGTCATACAAAGGAAACTCACCACATGAGTAATACCTTGGGATATTTTTGGCAGGACGGAAAGTCCGTGACCTCGTGGAAAATTACAGCGGCTGCGTGTACGTTCGCTGGCCTAAGTTCGAGCAGGTGGAGAGTTAAATCACGTGACCGCTTGCCGGCCAATCGTAAAAATTTGATGGAAGGCTCAGGGTTACCATCTTAAGGAATGATGGATGAGATATTTTCGTAACTACAAAAGTATTCAGTAATAAATTATTGTGAGTACACGGATGGATGTAATGAATTTATTAGATGTCACGCATGGAAAAATAATCAATAATTATTGGCAAATTAAATAAATTGAAGGCTGGATTTCTTGGAAACCAGACAGCTTGAATCTCATTGGCTGAAAGAAGACCACGTTGTCAGAGACGCTTACGAAGGCGCGAAATGTGAGGAGCTAAATCCACCCGTATCTCCTAAATATGTGATCACCAGGAGTTCATATTTAATCCAGCAGATGTGCTAGCGGAGTGGATTAATTTGATGTAAATTTTAACTTCCAATTCGGAGTGCAAGTACCGATATTAAAAATCCACCCCCTCCCTCAGGGGTATGACGTCAACGAATCCGCGGGAAAAAGGCTTCATCCATATATACGGGGCAAGGGATCCTCGCCAACACACTTGAAGTGAATCTCGGGAGCTGAATTGACGGTCGCGGTACACTTGAATTGAATATCGGGAGCTGAACTGTTGGTCGCCGATAACTTAAAATTCTACGGACGTACAGTCATTTAATGGCGCGAGCATCCGCCAGTGTTTGTAAAATGTGATCGCGCTCAAGCAACATGAACTAGAAATAGTTAACGTAGGACAGTGTTTGTCATTTATGAATATCAGTGATGTAAAGTAATTGCACTGCAAGGGAGTAGTATAAATTATATCAAATAAGTACGTACATAATAGACTGTGTGACGAACAGTACTTTAAGGAAGTATTAGCCTGTACTTTGCTATACCGAACCGATGTCATGAACATGTCAAGAGTGCCGTACGAAACAGGCGTATCGCGACGGGCGTAAAAGTTGACACCTCGTCGTACGTGTCCAGGTCCAGTGTGCGGTAGTTGGACGAAGATTAAATAGTGTAAATATTAAATTCTTGGGTCTAGGATAGTAATTTGTTGTATCCAAGTTAAAGTATTCAGTGTTAACGTTGTAAATGGTGAAGGTTTGTGGTAATCAAGATATCAGTGTAAAATGGTAATGTGCCAGGAAATCTTTTGTGGAACTACGCCATCAAGAATGGAGGAGTAAAACGCAGAGAGGGGCCGGAGGAGCCTCTCATCTGCAAAGCTGTAATGGAATACCGATAACTAAGATGAGTACTAAACTGTAAATAATACTTGGGATATGTTATCGTGATGGGAAAAATGGGAATAACTTGATTATACTTGGTTACCTTCTGTAACAAGATGGGTCGCTTAACGACCCCATCCTAAATTTGTAGCACGGACAGTAGTAAATAATAATAATGTAAATAATCGGGTCTTTTATGTATTCAGTTTGTTGGAGATGTAAATTTGTATATATAGTGTAGTACGTTAAGTCATGCATGCATTCATATTTCTTTGTAGTCAATAATTTTCTTTACGTTTGATTTTGGTTATGGTAGTTAAATAAGACCCGATATGTGTTTTCTGTTGTATCATTTTAACGAGCTATGTAATGACATTGAAGGAAAATCCAGCTTCGCCATACCAGTTGTGTTTTGTTGTAATTAATATGGTCATATTTCATAGTGAAGTTGTTAAATTTGTGAGATGCGATTAATATAATATTCAAAGTAAATCATATCTGGAGTGTTTAGTGCCAGAATAAATCGAGTTTGTGAAAGGGGTTATGCGTTAAACATATTAAGAGTGAACTACCGTGTAACAGACGAAATTAATTTTTTATTAATAATAATAATAAATAAATAATATAACTATTTTTTTTGAAGAAGATATTTTTTTATATAATTTGGATATAATAATAATTCATGTGATATTGGAATATTTAGTGAGCAGTGCGTAATAATAAATTTATGTGATCAGGTGTTGAGTTTATTGGGAATCATTTAATGACGGGATGTCGTTTTTAATTCGGAATTAAAGTGCGTGGTAATTTAATTTGATCAATTAATAATATTGAAATGTAGATCGGTGCTAATAATCCGTACATGTTATGAACGTGTGGTTTCAATTACGGTCCAATATTTTTTTACGTATAAAGGTCGTGTCTTAAAGTTGCGATTCATTAGCCGGAACACGTAGGACTAATATTACGAAACCATGATTGTCAAATTTTGGTAAATATAATTTCAAGATGTTACGATTATTTGTGGAGAATGAACTAAAGCGTAGATCAAAATGAGATAGAAAAATGTGAAAGAATCTGCAGTCAGATAATAAAAGGTCGTACGATGTCAGAAATGAATAAATAAGTCAGTTGATAATTCTGAGAGAAATAAACGAATCAAGGAATATTGAGATAGGAAGGAAAATAAATTCCGTACGAGAGACACTTAGGATATTGATATGAGTGTAAAATGTACGGGCAGTGTCACAGAGAAATACTGAGTTACGCAGCGGGTAGCATTCGGACCCGTAACAGCATGTACGAAATAAATAGACTGCACAGCTATTCGTTGAGATACAACGGATCTAAGGATAATGAGAGTTCAGATTCCACATAAATGGTCGTATATTGTATTCATTGTAATGACGAGCGAGGACAATCATGATGTCGTGATAATAATAATAATAAATATTGCGGATAAAGGATTGGACCGCCTTAATTAAATGAGCGTTGATAAAGATGTTAAACGGGAATCTAAATGATAATATGCAACCGATAATAATAATAATAATAATGTAAGGACGATGTTAAATCATCGCGGTCAGATTAATAATAATAATTGTCATAATAATAACAGTGATGATGTCGTTGGTTGATCAGTGAAATATTTGTAATTGCGACCGATATCTTAATATATATTTTGGCGGAGGTGACCGGTCCATTAATAATAATAACCTCTTAAGTGACGTGAATAATAATAATAATATCTTGAGTCACCTATTCATTAATAATAATAATAATCACAAGAGGGATATAATAATAATAATAATAATAATAATAATAATAATAATAATAATAATAATAATAATAATAATTTCAAGGATGATAATTTCATGAATATTCTGACGATCGTGGATTAAATTAGTTGGTGACAACATCCCTCTATTCGTATGTTGAATAATGAGAATGATAATATTAGAGTCATTTGGTACCTCGTTTTTGTACGGTTTCCGCATGGGACGATGTGACAGTAATACTTGGCGTGTTTGTTTACTTCGCTCGCGATGCGAGGGGGGCCATTGCCACGGTATTTCCCAACCGCTTCTCGTTATCTCATCTGTGTCAGTAGTCTGTTGAGGCTACTTTGCAACATTTCAAATCACATGTAAATAAAATATAAATGCTGATTCAGTGGTATGGCATCAGCTGGATATCGTAAGATAGGAACTGTCCGTGGAATCCAGTTTTCGCATTTCACGAGAAACATTACCCAGTCCGAGCACCGGTCTCGGAAAAATGTATATAGCCGGAGTACGTCATCTTAGTTAATTCGGGAAGCCGACCGTAACATGGGTTATGCTCGGGCTCCCGATAGAAGGAAGCTATATCTTTGAACAACGGTTCGATTCAAATGGAATCGATCCGTAAATTATACCTCCAAAATGTCATTTTATTTCAGAAGCAACCCAGCAAGATATTGATACCACTTGCGGTATGGCAAGTGATTTGTGTATGTAACATGTGTGGAAATTTAAATGTCGTTGCCAAATGTATCAAAGTTTCACACGTCTGATGGCGTAATAAACCGCCCCTTCTGGCAAATTATTTCAAAGGAAACCACTCTCATAATCTTTTTATTGTAGTTAGATGATGCCCTTTTTAAAGTAACAGTCACTTCCTAGTCCTATCATGGAGTCCTTAAATTCAAGTTTACAATCGAGCCTTCCCTATTTTAATTTTAATTGCTCCGTTCATCCCCGTGTTCTATTATGCCGTTATATTTATATTTGATGACTTAAATAATGAACCGACACCCCTGAGATAAATGCTAGTCTGGGACTCGGGAGGTGGACGGGTGCAATATAAAAAAATTCCTTCAGTATTCGGGGGATAGTAGGTTCGAATCCCACTGTCGGCATCCCTGAAGATGGTTTTCGGTGGTTTCCCATTTTCACACCAGGCAAATGCTGGGGCTGTACCTTAATGAAGGCCACGGCCGCTTCCTTCCCAGTCCTAGCTTTTTCCTGTCCCATCGTCGCCATAGGACATATCTGTGTCGGTGCGACGTAAAGCCAATAGCAAAAAATTCCTTTGTATATCCTAATTCTCATTACTACCATTAAATTTATATGTAAGCCTGAAGACAACACTATATTCACCTTAGGACCCACTTTCTATTGTCTGCCATCAAGGGGTATTATTATCTGGCAATCGAGAATATTGCCAGTCTTCAGCCGCTGGCAATTTGGCCAGTTTAAAGGGAATAATTGGGAGTATAGGACAATTGGGTTTGTGAATTATATTTTGGAAGAATATCAAAACCAACACACAAACAAATAAACACACAAACAAACAAACAAACAAACAAACAAGGAAAGAAATAAACAAACCCTTGCACATACAGGCCATTAATGGCCTTGGCTTTCCAAGTTCACTACTGCCCATCAAAATGGCCTGCAGGTATTGGATTGCAAGCGGTCAACGTAACGAAATGTTTAATCATTTTGCTTTGCTTTCTTGACCGGTTTGAATGAAAATCACTGAAGAGAATGGAAGGGTAAGTGTTTACACTTGGGATAGGTGGAACATTTAACTCTTAGTAGCCAGATTAGTACACACGCACAGGTTACTTTGATTATTCTTTGAAACAAGGAGGATAGGAACGTAAGTAAATATTCAGGAAAAGTGAGCTGTTTAATCCTATCCACTTTTAAGAAAACAACGGCGTATTCATATTTAAACCTCGGGCCCAATGAAATTCAATGTGGTCAGCACTGAATGGGTAGCCAAGTGTTGTTGTCAAGAGGTGCAGTGATAAGGGACTGGCCACCCTACTACTAGTTAATTCCGGTTCAGGATGCTCCTGGCCTAGTAGATCGCCCGTACCCAGGTTTGGATTACGCATTTTATTTTTATTTTTATGAATTAATTCATTTCCCATATAACTTATTTCAAGAAGAGTGGCCTCGTTGCACGTTGAGTAAATTACTCGCTGAACACTATGCCTTTCAAGGAAATAAATAAGAAGGCATGACATAATATGTGAGTCTTGCTTTTCGTGTTCCGGCTCAATGTTGTATTACTCTTCCTTCACCAAAATTCTCTGGAATCGATATTTGAAGTAGGTCTACACATCCTACCCGCATGTTGTAGCCCTCGAGTGGAATTAGGTGGCAGCCCAGCCAACTTACCACCACAAAACCTGCGGCGTATCGTGTACTGGCACGGGACGACACGTTTAACGGGCGATACTCCATTATTCATGTTGCTGGTATTCCCTTGTTAGCATCGGTAGGAACAGTCTGAACCTCTGTTTTTTTCTTACATTTGCTATGACTTCTTGCCCTAACTTTCAAAATATGTACTGGTTTTCTTTTTCATTACTGTTCTTTCGCGACCAGTGTAATTAATAATCAGTACTTCTTCTGGTGGAATTCCGTTATTATTTTTTGCTAGTGGCTTTACGTCGCACCGACGCAGGTAGGTCTTATGATTACGATGGGACAGGAAAGGCCTAGGAGTTGGAAGGAAGCGGCCATGGCCTTAATTAAGGTACGGCCCCAGAATTTGCCTGATGTGAAAATGGGAAACCACGGAAAACCATCTTCAGGGCTGCCGACAGTGGGATTCGAACCCACTATCTCCCGGATGCAAGCTCACAGCCGCGCGCCCCTAACCGCATGGCCAATTCTCCCGGTCGTTAACTTATTAACAGTATTTACATTGTTGGACGTTTCATCCATACTATGATCTGTTATCATCAATACCAGTGATAAGACTTATCCCTAGGTCTGTTGTCTTCAAGTATTACAGACCACCCCCTGTAGCTCAGGGCAGTGCATGAATCATAGTGAGATGATAATAATAATAATAATAATAATAATAATAATAATAATAATAATAATAATAATAATAATAATAATTTGATTTGATGTATTCACTTCTCTACAAAACATTCGCAAACGTGTACAGTAGGCCATGAACTGATTGACTATTACACAAGTGTACGCTGTGTTGCCTACTCTGTAGGCGCCAGTCCACGAAATTATTGAATAGTAGTAGTATTAACCTTTCGTGGCCAGAGGGTGATATAATTCCCACTAAATTTTTTCTGCTATTGAGCCATTGGGTGACCTGATTCCCACATTTCATTTGTGCTACTACCTGGTGTGGACATCAGAAAATCTAGGAAAATATTCTGCTCGGGTATATTTGCATTTTCTAGATTGATGGACGTGTTTGTTTACATGTGCGTAGTGTAATGACTGTCAGGAGCGCGCAATTTTGGGAAGTGAAGTGATTTTCTGCACCAGAAAGGTGGATATTAGTAATTGTAAGCTATTGGCATTATCATAAATTATTCTGTAGTGCTTCAGACATAGATTGAGCATTTGTTTTCTCAGTATGGGTAAATAAATAGGATTTATGTAAAGGTGAAACAGAGGACCATAAGTTCTTCATATTGCCATGATTACTCATCTCCAGAATTATTTTGTTATTTTATTTTATTTCATTTTGCTATGTTACTGAGTTCCAGAAATTCCATGAAAAGTAAAATGTAATGTATTAGTAGCTTGTTTCATGACAAATAAATGTGTCCAGATTACCTTTCCAATATATAATTGTGGATCTGTTATTCGTTTGGCTTTCACTTTGTACACCCCTTATTCTACCTGAATTTATGGTTACAGCTGTATTCATTGTAAATTAGTTATACTTCTGTGTGGTATAAGATGGATGCACATATTCACATTCTATTCCCTGATTTTTGTGTGCTAGCATTTGGTTATTGGGAAGTATAGTTCCCACATTTGTGTCACTTAGGCATACTGACAGCCATTGGGATATATAGTTCCCACATATTTTTTTCACAGTTCCAGTGTTTGAATTTTTTAAAAAATAGCCTATCATTCTTTGACATTCCATCACTACAAAAATATGTTTAGTTTCCAAAAATTCATTTCTTAAATAATTTGGCCACGAAAGGGTTAATGCTTAGAGTGAGTGCACTATATCTTCTGAAATGTGTTAGATGAAATATATTTCTCACTTTTATTGAAATAACACAGTCTAGCCTTCTATGAAATATGAAAGTGACTGAGGTATGGGCGATACTTGTAATGTCATTCCTTATGCAGCCAGTCCCTGTTATGAATGATGTGAAAATGTCGCCCACAGGATCATTTGGTGCGTGCATTTCAGTGGATTTGACAGACCGATATGTAATGGCTACTTCTGGGTCAGTGAGGAAAGCAATGGGAAACCCTTCATTTCCCAAGTGTGCCTCTTCAGTGACGCCTAGGTCATCTATGACACCCGAAGGCAAAGCTGTTAAGGATCCAACCAGCCTTTCGTAGTCTGTTTGATCTTTCCTGGTGCGATCAAGGGACTTCCATATCGACGCATGGAGTGCAACAAACATTCATTTTAAATTTGCACTCTACTCTACCAGCCTCTACGCCACTGACTGTGCGTTGTGAGCTTCCTTGCACAAAATCGTATACATTCCACATATTCGATTAAATTCAATCAATGTTATTTGCTTTACGTCCCACTAACTAATTTTTAAGGTCTTCAGAGACGCCGAGGTGCCGGCATTTTGTCCCACAGGAGTTCTTTTACGTGCCAGTAAATCTACCGACACGGGGCTGTCGTATTTGAGCACCTTCAAATACCACCGGACTGAGCCAGGATCGAACCTGCCAAGTTGGGGTTAGAAGGCCAGCGCCTTAACCGTCTGAGCCACTCAGCCCGGCCTATTCGATTAAATTAAGGCATTGGAGGAACTATTACATTAGGAAATGTAGTCTTACAGGAAGTGAATGTATGTTGTTACTTGGGTTGTAGAATAACGAACGATGGCACAAGTAAGGAGAAATACTGTAGAAAACAGACTAGCGCAAGCTTGAAAGACTTTTCTTAAGAAAATGAATTTTCTCACTTTAAACATTAATATGCATGTTGGAAATTTGTATTAAAAATAACCTGTGGAGAGTGTCATTTTACGGAAGTGAAATATAGACAAGTCCGCCTCTGTGGTGTAGTGGTTAGCGTGATTAGCTGCCACCCCCAGAGGCCCGGGTTCGATTCCCGGCTCTGCCACGAAATTTGAAAAGTGGTACGAGGGCTGGAACTGGGTCCACTCAGCCTCGGGAGGTCAACTGAGTAGAGGTGGGTTCGATTCCCACCTCAACCATCCTGGAAGTGGTTTTCCATGGTTTCCCACTTCTCCTCCAGGCGAATGCCGGGATGGTACCTACCTTAAGGCCACGGCCGCTTCCTTCCCTCTTCCTTGCCTATCCCTTCCAATCTTCCCATCCCTCCACAAGGCCCCTGTTCAGCATAGCAGGTGAGGCCGCCTGGGCGAGGTACTGGTCATACTCCCCAGTTGTATCCCCCTACCAAGAGTCTGAAGCTCCAGGACACTGCCCTTGAGGCGGTGGGATCCCTCGCTGAGTCCGAGGGAAAAACCGAACCTGGAGGGTAAACAGATGATGATGATGAAATATAGACAAGAGGGTGAATGTAATTTTTCGAATTGTGGTGTTACAGAAGAATGTTTGAAGATTATATGGGTAGATTGGATCACAAGTGAAGATATACTGAATTGAGGTAGTGAGAAGAAAATGATTTGATAAACATTGACCAGAAGAAGGGATGCAATGATAGGATGCATTTTGAGACATCTATGACTTCTTCAGCAGGCTAAGCCATCAATGTGGTAAACAGATTACATTAAATGCAGTATCACGTAGAAATGGAAAGGTTAATACAGGATAGAGTGACATGAAAAGTTACATCAAACAGACCTATGGACCTATCAGAATAACGTAAGTATATTTTTCCTTAAAATAGATTTATTCATTTTTGTAATAGTGTCCCACCCGTAACAGTAATAACAATGCAGTTTGTGTACGCAAAATCATCATTCAAATATTTCATGATCATGATTTAATGAATTATTTTATTTCATGTGCAAATGGTGCCGTCTCTTCCCAGAAGCCTGGCGTTCATCACGGATTAAGTTTTCCTACTTGTGCTTTCCGCATCAGGGATGCCGAGGCACTATTTTTTTTTTTTTGCTAGGGGCTTTACGTCGCACCGACACAGATAGGTCTTATGGCGACGATGGGACAGGAAAGGCCTAGGAGTTGGAAGGAAGCGGCCGTGGCCTTAATTAAGGTACAGCCCCAGCATTTGCCTGGTGTGAAAATGGGAAACCACGGAAAACCATTTTCAGGGCTGCCGATAGTGGGATTCGAACCTACTATCTCCCGGATGCAAGCTCACAGCCGCGCGCCTCTACACCCACGGCCAACTCGCCCGGTGAGGCACTATTAGAAGTTCTGCGTCCAGAATAATCTTCCCACCGAGCGAGTTGGCCGTGGGGTTAGAGGCACGCAGCTGTGAGCTTGCATTCCGGAGATAGTGGATTCGAGCCCACTGTCGACAGCCCTGAAGATGGTTTTCCAAGGTTTCCCATTTTTACACCAGGAAAATGCTGGGGCTGTACCTTAATTAAGGCCACGACCGCTTCCTTTTCACTCCTAGCCCTTTCCTATCCCATCGTCACCGTAAGACCTATCAGTGACGGTGCAACGTAAAGCAATTCTTTTTAAACTTCCAGCTCCTAGCACATCCCATTGTCGCCAAAAGACCTGTCTGTGTCGTGTCTACTGTGAAAATGGGTAATCATGGAAAATAATCTTCAGGGCTGCCGAGAGGAGGGTTCGTACCCACCATCTTCCGAATTCATGCTCACATCTGTGTGATCCAAACTGCGTACCTAACTTTCTCGGTCGTTTCCCTTCTATCTTGCCTTCCATGATCAGTTGTATCAGGATGTAGTTGTCAATTCGGAAGATGTTGCCGAAATAGGCTGCTTTCCTGATTTTTGCAAGGGTTAAGACTTTACTTGGAACATAATTTAATTTTCATTAATATTGTACTGACAATTAAGAATATATTTTTCGTTGAGATTTTATCTTTTTAGGTAAAGTTTATTTTAATTCACTCGTTAGAGAATTAAAAATTTACTGGATAAAGAATTAAAATATTAAGACGCTGTAGTTGTACAATGTGGTATGTGTAACATGGTTTGTCATATCAGCGGGCTTTATATCCTTAATCACGAAATTTTAAAAGAATAATAATAATAATAATAATAATAATAATAATAATAATAATAGTAATAATAATAATAATAATAATAATAATAATAATAATAATAATAATAATAATAATAATAATAATAATAATAATTGTCCGTTCATTTAAAGTGAGCACCTTTTAGAAGGCCATCTGTTATAAGAACAGTGAAACCTATTTTCGAAGAAATTTGTACTTTCTAAGTTTGCAAAACTGTAATATTTGTAGATTCTTTTCTGTATGCTTAGGTTACGGGCACTGCCATCTCTTCCTTCTTCTTCTAAATTTTCGACCAATCAGGAATTTTGTACATTGATTAAATCAACCAATGGAAATTGTGGGTGTGTACAGCGCTTCGGCCCAGAGAGTTCTGGAACCTTCCTCTCCGCTATAAAAGCTGGGACCTTTTGGGCCATGTTGTCTTTCCTTTGCTCCAGTCTAGAGATTCAGAGTTTGTCGGAGGCGGGGGGCAAGCCTCGCCCATCGTCGGAAGGCGCACCAGCTCAAGGAAATGACAGACATCTTTTAATAATCTAATAGTATTAGAAGGCTAACCTGAGGGGCAGGTTTTAAAATTCTTCCTTAATGTAAAACTCAAGCTTTCAATGTAAACTTTCAAACTAGTCTAAAGACTTTATTCTACCCTGTAATTTAGTGAATAAAGATTGTGAACCTTTTTTTAATTCCCATTCAATTTGGTATTTGGGTGACTATGATTTCATACATTTTAAAATTTAGCTCTTCTTTTAGAATCTAAATTTTTCTCTCCATCTAGTCACCTCGGTAGTATAGGCTTAGTCTTTGTAACGTCGGGCCATAAGCCCACATAGGTTTTTATAGAGTTTCGGTGTGTAATTCCGAAAGAAGTGCAAGTGTTCGGCTCCTAGCATTTTGATTTACGGCCGATATTTAATCCTTTTCTTTTTTGTTTAAGGCCATCCATATAACTACCCATATTTAAATGTAACTTAGGCTGTCGAGCGAATAAGGCAGTGAAAACTGTTTATATTCAATCTATTGTACAAACAGAGAATTGGGCTTTGGGGAGGCTGGAATGTTGTAAATTTTGGAGCTCCGTCTCCTAACTTGTAATTGATTTGAGCAGTAGTCCTCTTTGCATTAGTGTAACGTTTGAGCTACCTAACTCATATCTTAAAAATCATTATGTCTATTGTACCTGATTGTTTCAAAGAACTATTGTTTCTAGAGCTAACGAGCTCAGCTTTTGTCTATCCATCTGTTACTTGGTGTTGTTCATTTAAATGTGAATTGATAAAAAACATAAAACAGCAAGGAAAGGAATAAAATTTCAAATTCTAGAGTTTTAAATTAAGATTTGATCTTTTCTCTGTCCACCCATTCGCGCCCGCAACTTCTTACACCTCTATGCTCTACGGCAGGGCCTCTCAAACGCCCAAAATCTCACGCGTGCAGAGCGAGGCGCAAGAGCTCCGTGCACTGTGCATCGGTGCCGCCCGGCATGATTCGGATCAATGCTTCGTCTCTGGGCTACTCGGCTAAGCTCGACTATACTCGGCTCAACTCAGCCCGGATTTGGAGCGCTACGGCGCAAGTGGGGCAGAGGGAGGCAGGCGGAGCGAGTGAGACAGGCGTGAGGAAAGAGAGAGTAAGCGCTATTGCTCCAAATCGAGGAGTGGGGGGTCTGCACTCTGGTCAACCAAGCCAAGTCGTCTTTTGCACCGTGCACAGTGCATGCACCACGCGCATGCACCCTGAGAGGCCCTGCTCTACGGTATCTCCTTAACAAGTGGTAGGTGCGTGAAATACGTCCCGCAGAAGTTTTCTGAACTGAATTTAAAATTGAATGAAGTAATTAATACCATATTTGATAGCTCAGCAAAGAAAATATTTTATAGTTTTCATTCTTAACACCGATAATTAGAATTTCTTTATGATTATTATAATTCTTGAAAAGACTTCACACTAAGTTCGCTTTCCCCAAAACTTGTGAGTTTTGCTCATCTCATCTTGAAATGTTGAGCCTAGGGAGGACGGAAGGATGTCTACGATGGCTACTTACACATGCAATGAGATGGTTATTTTTCAAAACATTCCAGTCACGTCCTTGCTTGGTGTTGTAATGTTATGAATATGATGAGGTCCTATTTCAGGAAAACGGCCACTTACACGACGAACGAGAGCGTTATATCGGCAGTTCTTTTTTACATGGAATGTAAATGGGAAATATATTTCTTCAATCTAAATCAAGAAAGAAAATCTTTCATTTCACTGTGTACCACCATAAGAAAATCCACAGCCTGTTTCCAGTCGTTCCACCTGGTGAGGAATAAAATGAATGAATCCCTCATCTAGCGGCGAGGATAGGAATTGTTTCGGCTGCCGATACCTGGCGCACTCCTCTGGGGGAATGATTAATGACTGACAAATCAAATGAAATGATATTGGAGAGTGTTGCTGGATTGAAAGATGAGAGGGAAAACCGGAGTACCCGTTGAAATACCTCTCTCGCCTCCGATTCATCCACTACAAATCCCGAATAGAGTGGCCGGGATTTGAACCACGGAACCTAGCGCTGAGAGGCCGGCGCGCTGCCACCTGAGCCACGGTGGCTCTAAACCAGCATAATAACGGAAAATACCTTTTAAGCTCCTTTAAGTTAAATTTTTAGAACTACATTAATATTATAATAATGACGTTTGTCTTCCGTGGGGACCTGATGCGGGTCTTTCTAATCGGTGCCCACGGGCGACCTGCGGGTCTGTGATGAGGAGGATCTACCTAGGGTAAATTATAATACGGATCCTTGTTGTTTTAATGGACTTAACATCTAGGTCATCGGCCCCTAATGGTACGAAATGAGACGAAATATAATGACAGTCCAAAAGTTCAAAATCATCCCCTGACGAGAATAAAAAACGTGATGATGAATAATGAATGGATGGATATAAATTTAAAACAATCAATGGATTCGACCCTCAATGTCCCATCTTCCCAGAAACTATCATAAACAATAGTATTACTGACCAAGGTGCCGCCTCTGTGGTGTAGTGGTTAGCGTGATTAGCTGCCACCCCCGGAGGTCCGGGTTCGATTCCCGGCTCTGCCACGAAATTTGAAAAGTGGTACGAGGGCTGGAACGGGGTCCACTCAGCCTCGGGAGGTAAACTGAGTAGAGGTGGGTTCGATTCCCACCTCAGCCATCCTCGAAGTGGTTTTCCGTGGTTTCCCACTTCACCTCCAGGCGAATGCCGGGATGGTACCTAACTTAAGGCCACGGCCGCTTCCTTCCCTCATCCTTGCCTATCCCTTCCAATCTTCCCATCCCCCTACAAGGCCCCTGTTCAGCATAGCAGGTGAGGCCGCCCGGGCGAGGTACTGGTCATACTCCCCAGTTGTATCCCCGACCAAGAGTCTGAAGCTCCAGGACACTGCCCTTGAGGCGGTAGAGGTGGGATCCCTCGCTGAGTCCGAGGGAAAAGCCGAACCTGGAGGGTAAACAGATGATGATGATGATTACTGACCAAGGTACTGCTTCTAAAGCACAATCCTAAATCGAGGATGCTTGTTTTCTGAAGGGGTCCAAAATCCAGGTCAACGGCTCCTCATTATGGTACTTATGGCTAGTAAAGTAGAAACATGGTATTTGTCATGTTGCGGTACTAATCGACGGTAGCGCAGACTCACGGTGTTCCACACATTATGGTACTACTCACAAGTATTGTACGTCGCACGGGTAACGCAGACCTATGGTGTTTCTCACATAACGGTGCCACTCATAGACAACGCAAACCCATGGTGTTCCTCACATAGGTGTAATAATCACAGGCAACGCAGACCCACGATGTCGCTGATATAGTGGTAATAATAATAATAATAATAATAACAATAATAATAATAATAATAATAATAATAATAATCGCATGGCCTCAGCTACCGTGTGCAGACATTTCAATTTGACGCCATCTGGCTGTCTGCTCGTCAATTTCGACGTTCCGTTTTACTCTAGGCCCACTAGATGGCAGACCGAGTAAACCGAAACTCTTGGGCGCCTATGGCTGAGATTTAATGAATTTTGTCGGGTAAACACCAAACGTATCACCAGAGATCCTTTACATGCCGACATTGTACGACATGGAGTGTCGAATGGACTTTTGTCCGCTCTTCAAAAATCCGACTACCTCTGCCGGGTTTGAACCCGCTATCTTGGGATCCGGAGGCCGAAACTCTACCACTGACCCACAGAGGCAGCTATTGTGGTACCAATCACAGGCAACGCCCAGACCCGCGGTGTTCCTAACAATGTTACTAATAACGGGTACCGTAAAACCCATACTGATTCACACACTGTCGCTAGTAATCACAAACCATCGTCGCCATAAGACCTATCTGTGTCGGTGCGATGTAAAGCCACTAGCAAAAAATAATCTAATCACAAACCTATTGTGTGCCTAACATAGTGGTACTACTCACAAGCAGAGGCAATCCATGGTGTTCCCAACGTGGTGGTACTAATCACAAGTAGTTTCATGGTTCTAATACAATCATCCCTTAGTCGATCCTTTTAGTCGCCTCTTACGACAGGCAGGGGATACCGTGGGTGTACTATTCGTCTGCGTTCCCTCACCCACAAGGGGTAATTATAATACTGAAGACGGCAAACTTATCGAGCCCCCGAACCAGTGAAACTTATCAATGAAGATTAAAATCCAAGAATCAGCCGGGAATCGAACTCCGGACCCCTGGGAACCAAGGGTAGCATGCTAATCGTTAACGCATGGAGCCAGACATTAGATAACTGAAGGATACCTAGGATAAAAAGAATGAGTTATTACACACCCTGCTATCAAAAATTAACACCAAATCACATTTCTATTAACAGGGCACACACACAGTATAATGTACTAAAATGTACGGGACTCGAACCCACTCCCGGATGCAAGCTCACAATTGCGCGCTCCTAACCGCACGGCCAACTCACCCGATGGCATGTTTTTATGGCCGGATGCCCTTCCTGACGCCAACCTTAGTTGAGGTGCTAATGAGTAATGGTGAATCAAATTGGGTCAGGGGTGGAAGGAATCGACTGTGGCCTATGAATAGGAACTATCGCCGCATTTGCCTGGAAGTGAAAAAGGAAAACCACAGAAAATCATTCTCAGGACAGCTGACGGTGTGGCTCGAACCCAGTCGTCTCCTGAATGCAGAGCTTAGCTCCACAGCCGCAGCGCGTAAACACGTGCGGCCACTCGGGTGTATCGTCCACGAGGAACCAACACCACAAATGTGACAATGCTCTTCCTAGTTAAAACTGGTCACACGTCTCAGCTACATACGGATATGCTGTCCATCAGAACATTTTCCTATGCGCATGTGTAAAGAAAAATGAAGCTTACCGTACCGTACTCTAGGGATGTACCGGGCGAGTTGGCCGTGCGCGTAGAGGCGCGCGGCTGTGGGCTTGTATCCGGGAGATAGTAGGTTCGAATCCCACTATCGGCAGCCCTGAAGAGGGTTTTCCGTGGTTTCCCATTTTCACACCAGGCAAATGCTGGGGCTGTACCTTAATTAAGGCCACGGCCGCTTCTCTCCAACTCCTAGGCCTTTCCTATCCCATCGTCGCCATAAGACCTATCTGTGTCGGTGCGACGTAAAGCCCCTAGCAAAAAAAATCTAGGAATGTATGTTTGCATGACATATTTAGGCACTCCTAGAATATTATGTATTTTAGGTTCATTTTCCTTTACACTTTAGCATAGGAAAATGAACACAACGAAAATTGTTCTGATGGACTGCATATCCATATGTGGCTGCGAAGCGTGATCAGTCTTAAGATTAATTTTTTGCAATTTGCTTTACGTCCCACCGACACGGGTAGGTCCTATGGTGACGACGAGATAGGAAAGGGCTAGGGGTAGGAAAGGAGCGCCCGTGGCATTAATTAAGGAACATCCCAAGCATTTGCCTGGTGCAAAAATGGGAAACCACGGAAAACCATCTTCGAGGCTGCCGACAGTGGAATTCTAAGCTACTATCTCCCGGATGCAAGATCACAGCTACGCACCCCTAACCTTACAGCCAACTCGCCTGGTCTTAAGGGAAATAATGGAGCGGAAGAGAATTGTCACGTTTGATTTCGTCCCATACACTGTCGCCCAGGTGGCAGATTCCTTATCAATTATTTAACCTCGCCTTTTCCTGAATGATTTCAAAGAATTAGGAAATTTAACACCTCCGTAGGTAAATTATTCCACTCTCTAATTTCTCTTCGTATACACGAATATTTGCCCCAATTTGTCCTCTTGAATTCGAACTTTACCTTCATATTATAATCTTTCCTACTTTTAAAAACTCCATTCAAGCTTATTCGCCTACTAATGTCATTCCTCGCCAGCATATCTCTACCAACAGCTCTGAACATACCATTTAGTCAAATAGCTCATCTCCTTACCCCTAGTCTTTCCGGTCCGATGTCTGCAACATTTTCGTAACATTGCACTTTTATAAAAAAATCACCAGAACAACACGTGCTTTCATTTGGTTCTTTTCCACTGTTTGAATCGAGTGATCTTGGTCAGGGAACTTTAACCACACTCCAACTGAGGTAATGAACGTAATGTCGTTTTGCAACCATAATTAATCGGATAGGAGTATCTACGGTCACTCTGCTTGGTCTCAATTCCGTGTTTATTTTTGATCGACGATACCAATGATGGAAGTATTGTAGATTTACGTCCAAACTTTCAAAGGATGTATCGTAAGTCATCATCATCATCATCATCTGTTTACCCTCCAGGTTCGGTTTTTCCCTCGGACTCAGCGAGGGATCCCACCTCTACCGCCTCAAGGGCAGTGTCCTGAAGCTTCAGACTCTTGGTCGGGGGATACAACTGGGGAGAATGACCAGTACCTCGCCCAGGCGGCCTCACCTGCTATGCTGAACAGGGGCCTTGTGGAGGGATGGGAAGATTGGAAGGGATAGGCAAGGAAGAGGGAAGGAAGCGGCCGTGGCCTTAAGTTAGGTACCATCCCGTCATTCGCCTGGAGAAGTCGGAAACCACGGAAAACCACTTCCAGGATGGCTGAGGTGGGAATCGAACCCACCTCTACTCAGTTGACCTCCCGAGGCTGAGTGGACCCCGTTCCAGCCCTCGTACCACTTTTCAAATTTCGTGGCAGAGCCGGGAATCGAACCCGGACCTCCGGGGGTGGCAGCTAATCACGCTAACCACTACACCACAGAGGCGGACTGTATCGTATGTATACGTCCAAATATTTGAGGGAAGTGTCGTAGATATGATCCAAAAATTCGGAGGAACTATCGTAGGTATAATATATCCAAAACCGAGCTCGATAGCTGCAGTCGCTTAAGTGCGGCCAGTATCAAGTATTCGGGAGATAGTAGGTTCGAACCCCACTGTCGGCAGCCCTGAAAATGGTTTTCCGTGGTTTTCCATTTTCACACCAGGCAAATGCTGGGACTGTACCTTAATTAAGGCCACGGCCGCTTCCTTCCCGCTCCTAGCCCTTTCCTGTCCCATCGTCGCCATCAGACCTATCTGTGTCGGTGCGACGTAAAGCAAATAGCAAAAAATATATCCAAAAATTCAAAGAAAATTTCATAGATACACGTCCACATATTCGGATCGTAGCGTCGCATAACCCCTAGACTCCGAAGAAGTGGGTTTCGCAAAGTAGCTGTGACTTACGACGTCGTGTGTGCTTCTTTTGAGGGATACTTGGACAAACATTACGACAATACTTTACTTGCTTCTGTTGAATCTGGATGAAATTTGCAAATTTAAATTGTTCTGATCAACTTTATCTCGGCCTGTGATTATTGAACGGCATTTATCGTGTATCCTGTCTATATACCTGGTTATTCAGAAAGTTGCGCAGAAAGTAAAGTAGCCCATAGAGGAGTTGAAGTGCAACTTTAGAAGAAGAACGTGCAATCTAGTACGTGGGTGGGCAATGAGAGAACCCCGCTCATTGAGCTACGGCATAAGCGCTGCAAGAGCAGAGACCAGCAAACTACTAAACCTGCAGTGCTGTAAAACTAGATGACGATGGCGATATGCCCAAGCAAAGCCACAGCATTGCACCGGGCTGAGCATAATTATGTTTACGCAATACAATAGCGCAGTTCGCTTGTCGTTCATTGTTTATGCTGTATTCTTAAATAGGCTCTTATGTTGGCCTAATGTATTTCCCTGACTATCGTAGTAGTCAAAGGAGTATTTAGTTATCACATGTCAAGAAACTTAATTTTCTTCCCTATGCATAATATAATGAATTACCGTAAATATAATTAAACGTATTTATCTAGGACATGGCGTTTGTATAAACAAAATAACTTATTTTGTTTTACAGTACCTACCGGTCAAAAGTTTAGGACCACATAAAGAAATCACGAAATGTCACCTAGAACCTGACTAGACCTCTGTAATTTTATTTCTGAGTTCTCACATCTAATAGGACATATGTGGCCTGATTTCATTGAGGTACTCCAAATACTGTCGAAGTTATGAATTTTTAACTCTTGGAACGTCACACCAAAAATAAAAAATATTTGTCATATAACGTATACTCTAATTGGTTGCAAGTATCACCAGCAGGATTTTTTGTGGACTTAGCAATAGCTGGGGGTCCATTTCTATATAAATATAAAAATTTCGAAAATATGCGGCATCGTCATTTTTGCGTGTTTAATTTTTTTGAACCAGGGCCTAAATGTTTGATTTTGCTTTGTCTTTGTCTCGTAAGGCCCAAGGTCTCAGGACGAGCCATCGGCGTCAAACTTATATGTCCTGATAATTTCATTTACACTTTGCGGATGGCATCCAAGGACACACTTCTGATGCCGATAGTTCACACTGAGACCTATGACAAGAACAAGGAAAAATTGACCATTTAACGCTGGTTTGAAAAAAAAATAAAAGCACAAAATCGGTGCCGCATTTTTATTTCGGAATTTTTATATTTATACTAAAATGACCCCCAACTATTGCTAAGTCTATAAAAGAATCTTGGAGGTGACACTTGAAACCAATTAGAGTATATAGTACATAATATTTCCAAAAATGTTGATTTTCTGATGTGACCTTCCAACAGTTAAAAATGTATAACTTATACAATGACAAAGATAAAGACACCTCCGTACAGGCCATGAAGGCCCTTGGAGGAGTGGAAGGTAAAGGCTTCCACCATTGTTAACCGCGGCACGTGACGGGGTAGAGTGGTTAGCTCTACGCCCGGCCGCCTTTGCCCCCAGGAATTAATCTGGTACTCATTTTTGGTGTAGGCTGAGTGAACCTCAGGGCCATATGCACTTCCGGAAGTGGAAATCTCGTTTCTTAAATTTTACGACTTCCTGACAGGGATTCGAACCCACGTCTTTCCGGGCGATAACTTATACAATCATCATCATCATCTGTTTACCCTCCAGGTTCGGCTTTTCCCTCGGACTCAGAGAGGGATCCCACCTCTACCGCCTCAAGGGCAGTGTCCTGGAGCTAACTTATACAATACTTGGCATAAATCACTGAAATCAGACGGCGTATATCGTATTAGATGCGAGAGCTCAGGAAAATTAAAAACAGACGTCTAGTAGTACAATATTTAGGTTCTAGATGGACCTTCATGATTTTTTAATGTGGTCCTAAACTTTTGACCGGTACTGTATAACCATAATCCAATTCACTGAATGTCCGACTCCATGGTTAAATGGTTAGCGTGCTGGCCTTTGGTCACAGGGGTCCCGGGTTCGATTCCAGGCAGGGTCGGGAATTTTAACCTTAATTGGTTAATTTCGCTGGCACGGGGGCTGGGTGTATGTGTCGTCTTCATCATCATTTCATCCTCGCCACGACGCGCAGGTCACCTACGGGTGTCAAATCAAAAGACCTGCATCTGGCGAGCCGAACATGTCCTCGGACACTCCCGGCACTAAAAGCCATACGCCATTTAATTTCAATTCACTGAATAGAACGAGACATCAGACACAATGAAATTGTTAAATGTTCAAGTATTTACATACACCCCTCTTCATTAGTTGTAACTGAGAGCCATGGAAGCAGCTGTTACGTTGCATCTTCCGTCAGAGCGCATACTCTGCTCCTTTACCTGCCTGAGCTTGAGCGGAATTGTGCCCGCTGTTCGTCTAGGACCAAGCTCCGCGTCAGGTCAAGTCTAGGAATGTCAGGAACGATACTAGAGACAGCGTACAGGACAGAAGTGTACTGTACTGTGTGTGTTCTCCTGTGGACTGAGGACCGACGTAAGATCAGCGACCAGAGCAGCCTACTACTACTACTACTACTAAATGATTTCATTCCTCCCCTGAAGGGGGAGGCGGGCCTCTTAGACGGTGACGCCGTCTCTCAGACCGGGAGATTTGTTACGGTGAAAGAGATGCTCGGAAAAAGTGAGGGGGTTGGCGGCCTATACTAGGAACTGTCCCGCTATTCGCCTTAGAGTAAGAGAATGGAAAACCACGGAAAACCATTCTCAGGACAGCCGACGGTTCGGGCCAGCCGTGAGGTCCAGCCCTGTCCAGTCTCCCGAATGCAGAGGCGCAGAGCCACGGTAGAGCCGTGGCCACCCCTCCTCTGCTCGGTTGGCCGGTCAAAGTGCAAAGCTGTTGCACCACGGACCAGCCGTGGCCACTTACGGGCCGTGACCCACTCTGCATCTCCCAGCCCTAGAGCAGCTATCCTGAGTGTAATTGTAACCGTGTTAATTGTAGTTTTATGACCTGTACTGTCCTGCTGTTTAGCACTGTTGAACTGTTGCTGTTCAGTTTTTCACTGCATGCGACTGTGTAAATTACTGGAGTCGAACCAAGGAACAGTCATCGTGTGTTGTGTGGTCAGTAGCCTGTGTTCTAATCTAGCTGTCTGCACGCAGTTGCTGCGTGGAGTGACGTGACTTGGAGAAGTGAAAACAAGGTGAGCCTCTGAATAGGATTATAGCCCTTTCAAGTAATTCCGTCGGGTCGGGATTTCCTGCTGTGTGTAAAGAAGGGAGACTTGTAAATAGAGAGCAATTAGAACGTGTGGCCATTCGTTGTTGAATAGAATATAGTGTGTTTGTTTTTACTGCGTCAACCTGAAATAAATTATAATAAAACAGACGGTGTTTTATTCGCAACAGTATATTGTTGTTGTTGTTGTTGCTATTTTGCTTTACGTTGCACCGACACAGATAGGTCTTATGGCAACGATGGGATAGGAAAGGCGTAGGAAGTGGAAGTAAGCGGCCGTGGCCTTAATTAAGGTACAGCCCCGGCATTTGCCTGGTGCCGACAGTGGGGCTCGAACCCACTATCTCCCGATTACTGGATACTGGCCGCACTTAAGCGACTGCAGTTATCGAGCTCGGTCGCAACAGTATGTATGCATGTATGTTTGTATGTATGTATGTATTGCACCCATAAGCGAATGTGCGTAATTAATGCATAAATGAAATGTTCAGTCTTTCGCATATGTGAATACAGTAGTAGGCTGGGAAAAGATTGCAGTCCCACAAAGCAACTGCCAGGCGCCGTTCAGACTGAAAATATATCCACAGAATACGTTTTAAGGCACGAACAGGATGTAGCTGGTCCGAGTGGTACGTCCAATTATGTTTTATGATGCCGACGGGAAGTGAAAGCTTTCTATCCAGTTCCCACGTGAATCCGCACGTTGGAATGCACTCTGCCCAGAAGAATGGGTGAGACACGAATAATACCCGTCATCCCTTAGCAGAAAATGGAGGAATCCAAACTACCAAGAGCGCGAACGTCTCAGCCAATCACACAATTGCAACTTTTAATGTCTTGTCATAGCGGGAATCTACAGCTAGTATTTCGCGATTTGGTGACCGAAGTAGCTGTAAAATATTGTGTCCTGACTTCCAAGTAATATTTAAGGATTTATCAGTGCAAGTGTGTGGTTAATCAGTGGTTAAATAAGAAATTTTCAACTTTTCATGGAAGAGTGGTATCGCCCAGGAAGTGAACCGTCATGGCGGGAAGGCGCCATACTCTGACAGAAATTAGAGCCACTGACTCGCGCCGTCGTAGGAATTAACCTGTGATCGTTTCTCATAACGCAATGTAACACATAAATCGGACCAGAATTAGGAAGATTTTGAACACATTTTCTAAAATTCTAACCTACGGACACATGATAAATCGGTCCCAAGTGCAGGATTATTACGCCACATCCCTTCCACAGGACTATTTTCGAAGTGGGGGAGGACTGTTTACAAAAGCAAAGACACCAGGGTGGTGAACTTCAGTCTCGTGGTGAACCTCAGTCCTGTAGAAGATCAGTAGTCTTGCATGAACCTCAGTCTCGTGGTAAACCTCAGTCTCGTGGTAAACTTCAGTCTCGTAGGAAATCTTCAATCTCGTCGGAATTCTCAGTCTTGTGAGAATTCGCAGTCTTGTAAGAATTTTCAGTGTCTTATACAGTAGTTGACATCCGAGTGAGTAATGTATTTATTTGTGAGAGTAATATCATAGCCGAAATGAACACTTTGACAATCTTTTATTCAACTTTAGATTATGCAGATATAATCAGGCAATTAAATTAACAAATGACAATGGTAGTTATATTCTCAACACTTGATATGTATGAACTTAAGGTGCTAGGACCGAGGTGAACATTGAATCTCGTCGTAACACGTAGCTGCATAACATTTTCCCTATTTCACGTGTAGCTTGTATATTTCGTGGAAAGGTCATATGTTGGAGAACGACTATTATAAAATTCTCCACATCATTGGGAACATTACATGTAATTTTTCAACACTCTCATAGAACTATTATTGCAAGAGAGATTTTGGGAGCAGAATTAGTCCAGCCAGTTACAGGGAGAAAAACTTCGTTTTCATAATTGGAATGCTGCCGCACTAAGACCTTGAGTCCAGTGTCATGATCAGAGAAGGTGAATAACCAATAATCCTTTACACAAACAATCTGAGAGGGGTGAGAGAGAGGCAACAGCAGGCAGGTAGCGGAGTCCAGACTTTCGACTTCACGTCAGGTGATCAATGCAGTGTCATTGAATATTCTTCGTAGGAGTGTTAAAATGCGAGTGTTAATATAAATATGGACGTGTGCAACGATATTGTAAAAATGCATCAAGTTTGCGTGTGTGACCTCTTGGATAACATCAGCTAAATCCATCATGACGGGGTCCGTAGGATGATCTGACCTGCCGCCAGCACAAATAAGGTAAATGAGCAAAATGTAAATCTGTAAACAAGTAGGGCTATGAACAGTCGATGATCAAAAATGTAGTTTAGAATTTTAGATAGGACTGTAAATAATTCACGGATCGGATGGTAATTATAAAATTAGGATCATAATAATAATAATAATAATAATAATAATAATAATAATCATAATCATAATAATAATAAAAAATAAGTGTTAGCGTGTGTTACTTGCGCAGTTTTCTTTTAATGTAAGTCATTTTGACATGTATGAATCCTATTTTACTAAGAAATTTACATACGGTGTAGTGCAGATTTTTAAAGTGATGATAATAACAATAGTTGTGGTAATGAGTGGTATTTTTGTTGACATTTTGATTTTGTGGATGCTGCCATGTTAGTTTAAATGTTTATTTTTGCTATTAGCGCATTAGATTTATTATTTCATGTTCTGTAATCATTATTCAGATGACCGTTTCCGGTAGCTCTCATAATTTGTATTTTGCGACGATGGTTGATACGCGAAGATTTAATTTCTTTATGTAACGTGGTTACGCAGTTCGATAGCCGTGTTTTTGAGAGGCAATCTCGTTATTTCAGTTATTTAATTAGTGACAGGAAGCCATTGATAAGTTAGCTCTGATATTTCATAAGATGTGAAACGGTGGATGATCAAAGTAACGAGCAAAGTAATAGTAATATCCCTGATGTTCTGTGGTGAGAAATGGAAAATGTGATATTTGGACCATGTTATTAATAGTGTCGTATAAATGGATGCGTGAACGACACAGTTATTTCGCCCGCCGGATATGAGCGAGGCCGTATTATGAGTTACTACGTCGAGAATATTGATGAATAAATAGAATTGAGAGATGAATTATTTAACCGAGAGTGTTAAATATATGACGACATGTGTTATGGTTGTAGGCGGAAAGCCTGTAGTGCTTCAAATAGTTTCCAGGGAAAATAAATGCTCGGAAAATATGCAATCGAGAGCCCGAGATAAGTTGTGAACAGAGCGACTGATCAATGCGTGTTTCGACAGTCAAGTCTAATCATTGATGACATGTAATGCGAATAATTATTGTCCGTAAAGATTGAATAAGGTCATGTCCAGACATTTTAGTCTGAGGTTAGAAGGTTGCCATCAAATTCACATAATGTTTGCTACTTGGATCAGGGTAGCATTTTATGCTTCTTCATTGCTCATATTTATTTTTTTAAATTTTATTTGGCAGCGATTTTTGGGATCTAGATTTTTATTATGATATCATTTCTTTGTAGATATTTTGTCACCGTATTATTTTAAATCTGATACGTGAATTGTGTTTGATTTAATGTCTGTAAATAGAATAGAATAGGGGTAGTCAGATTATTTTAATTTCAGCATTTCTTAGGAGCAGTGTTTCTCCATTGACATGTTCATTTATGTAAATAAGATTTCATGTGTTAGGGTAAGAGATCATCGATTAGTTCATAGTCAAAAATATAGTAGTGGGATGCTCATATAAATGGCAGTCAGTAATCACCAAGTCTTAGAAATCCACTACATTTCAGTTAGGCAAATGAAGCGATCTTTAATAAGCAGTTGTATCACAAGTGCCGTAAATGAGTGACATAAATTAGATGGGATCTGCCTCCATCTAGAGTTGGTACCACACAAATATGCGTGCACAATGAAAATGCAGACAGCGGCAAACTATGTAAAGTTAATGATGTAAAGGGATCGCTTTCATTTCAGATGTAAACCTGAGGCACTTGGCCTAATTAATTTAAGTAATTTTAAGCGTCCAGGCTATCACAGCCAAGTAAATAAGGTTTAACAAATTAAATGAGTGGTGGTAGCACTCAGGTGTTCAGTTCAGTAAAATTTCCTTGTTTTCAGCCACAAGCAGTTTAAACATGTGGCAAAGATTATATAACAGAAAAAGTACAATGTTCATGGTTGTTTTCCTTTTCTCTCTTTTCGTTGTTATTACACATGGTCAGTGTATTTTGTTATTATTTTAGAGTGGGGTGCTTCCCAAATGAATTTAAACATGAGTTAAATATTTGACAGACACCTTAACGTCAATGTCAATTGGATGGATTAATAAATCAATTAATTAATTACTGAATTTATTGTGAGATGACATTTTCAAGGTATTATAAATCATTCATTCAAATGAGACTACATTTCTGACCAGTGTTTAAATGTGGTCACGTCATCGTCATGGAGACAGTGGTTCGATGTAATTCAGAACACTAAAATTTAAACGACATTCAGTCGAGATTTTATTAAGGCAGATAATTAATTCATTGTAATGCAGATCTTTCAATTGTTTTTAAATTTTAAGTTTCATTTCACATTATTTCATTTTACACCAATTTACTTTCATTTACTTTTTGCAAATTTTGTTAAATAAACCATTTTATTTATTTCAATTTTAATTCAGTCTTTGGGTACCGTCATTTAATAGTTTGGTTTACCCCATCTTTCATTTCCTCACCCCCCGATCGATGTGTGGCCCATCAACCCGAGGGATCGAAGGACGCACCACCTCTGAGGAAGAAGAGTCTACATGTGGTGGTAGGTATTTTTTAAATGTCATTATTTTCAGGAGCAGCCGGCGAACATATCAAGAAAGAAGACCACCGCATTTGGGTGCCTTTAAAAGGGCACAGTATGTATGTAAGTTTTCCCTCTGCATTCTTACCTTAACTTGCACATTCTGCGAATAATGATAGTCTACAAGCATAGATGCGTTCCACTTGCCCTGATACCATCTTTCCATCGCTAAAGTTTTCATCGCTAAAGCTTTATCCATGCTTGTCACTCTTCCTCTGTATTCTTAGCTGCCGTCCTTGGGGACCTGAGTTTAATTTCCGGTACTGCCAAATATTTAAGAATGGCAGGAGCGCTGGTACGCAGTTAAATTAGTACATGTATCTCATCTCCAATGAGGTTCTTTTGTTTTCACGTGCCATCTCCTCTTAGAAGGTCGGCAGTTATCACAGCTATCCGGAATTTATAAGTTGCAGTCTTGAATAAACCACTTCTGGTACAGTTACACTTCGTTTCAAGTTGTCCAGTCTGGAGGTACATCTTATATTGCATGTTCGTCTGCCTTCAGTTTTCCCTTTAAAAATACACTGACTGACAGTGACAATGCAACACCAAGGAGGAGTGGTTCGAAAGGGATGAAAGTTGGGGAAAAAACAGAGACGGCATGGATGAATAATTGATGTTTATTTCAAACCGATATGCAGGTTACACAATGCGCACGGCATCGACTCAGTAGGATGTAGGACCACCGCGAGCGGCGATGCACGTAGAAACACGTCGAGGTACAGAGTCAATAAGAGTGCGGATGGTGTCCTGAGGGATGGTTCTCCATTCTCTGTCAACCATTTGCCACAGTTGGTCGTCCGTACGAGGCTGGGGCAGAGTTTGCAAACGGCGTCCAATGAGATCCCACACGTGTTCGATTGGTGAGAGATCCGGAGAGTACGCTGGCCACGGAAGCATCTGTACACCTCGTAGAGCCTGTTGGGAGATGCGAGCAGTGTGTGGGCGGGCATTATCCTGCTGAAACAGAGCATTGGGCAGCCCCTGAAGGTACGGGAGTGCCACCGGCCGCAGCACATGCTGCACGTAGCGGTGGGCATTTAACGTGCCTTGAATACGCACTAGAGGTGACGTGGAATCATACGCAATAGCGCCCCAAACCATGATGCCGCGTTGTCTAGCGGTAGGGCGCTCCACAGTTACTGCTGGATTTGACCTTTCTCCACGCCGACGCCACACTCGTCTGCGGTGACTATCACTGACAGAACAGAAGCGTGACTCATCGGAGAACACGACGTTCCGCCATTCCCTCATCCAAGTCGCTCTAGCCCGGCACCATGCCAGGCGTGCACGTCTATGCTGTGGAGTCAATGGTAGTCTTCTGAGCGGACGCCGGGAGTGCAGGCCTCCTTCAACCAATCGACGGGAAATTGTTCTGGTCGATATTGGAACAGCCAGGGTGTCTTGCACATGCTGAAGAATGGCGGTTGACGTGGCGTGCGGGGCTGCCACCGCTTGGCGGCGGATGCGCCGATCCTCGCGTGCTGACGTCACTCGGGCTGCGCCTGGACCCCTCGCACGTGCCACATGTCCCTGCGCCAACCATCTTCGCCACAGGCGCTGCACCGTGGACACATCCCTATGGGTATCGGCTGCGATTTGACGAAGCGACCAACCTGCCCTTCTCAGCCCGATCACCATACCCCTCGTAAAGTCGTCTGTCTGCTGGAAATGCCTCCGTTGACGGCGGCCTGGCATTCTTAGCTATACACGTGTCCTGTGGCACACGACAACACGTTCAACAATGACTGTCGGCTGAGAAATCACGGTACGAAGTGGGCCATTCGCCAACGCCGTGTCCCATTTATCGTTCGCTACGTGCGCAGCACAGCGGCGCAATTCACATCATGAGCATACCTCAGTGACGTCAGTCTACCCTGCAATTGGCATAAAGTTCTGACCACTCCTTCTTGGTGTTGCATTTGCTCTGTCAGTCAGTGTATATTGTAGCTGTTGATAATTTTCACCTCTCATTAAGTGACCTAGATATTGCAGTTCCTTGGTGTTCACTGCATTCAAACTTTCTTACCTCTTTTCCATTATTCTAATAAGCATTTCATTGGTGACCCGGGCCAGAACCCTCGTGTACGTCCACATTTCAAAGTTTTCCATTCCGTTCGCTGTATTCTTTCCTAGGGGCCATGTTTTCATTCCGTAGGAACGAGTTGAAAATACTTAGCACTTCAAAAGTCTAATTTTTTAAATTTCTGCAAAATATATTCTTCTTAATTTTTACGTCGCAGTGTCATAGACAGGTCGAGCAGTGACGACGGAATAGAGCAGGGCTAAGAAGTCGTAAACAAACCAACAAAGAACACGTAATGGTGAATATATTCCTCTACGTTGTGTTGGGTAAAATCCATATGTAGTACAACCCCAATTAATTAGAGAGTTTTTCTTAGGGCTTTAACTTCGCACTAGCACATTGGAGGTGTTTGGCGACGCAAGGATGAGACAGGAAGCGGTCTTGGCCTTAATTGAGGAACGGGCCCTGCATTTGCCTGATGTGAAAATGAGAAACCACCGAAAGCCATCTTCAGAGCTGCTGACGGTGGGATTCGAAACCACCATCTCCCGAATGATAGCTCACAGAATAATTGGGAAAAAGTCGAGGAGGAGAAGAAAAATAAGGGTGAAATTAAAAGAAATATATTTTTTGGCTAGTTTAAAGTATTAAGATATTAGCATTTATTTGCGTTTAACTTTACAGTATTGCTTCTCGTAAGTAGGCGTCCTTTTACATGCGTTAATACAACGAACATTGCAAAACATTAAACAGGCAGATGTTTCTCTCTCTTTATCATGATACAGAATTTACATAAGCAAAACGAAGAAATCCATGAGGCAGATGCTCACCATATACCTAAAAGAAGTCACAAGTACAAAAAGCATTGTTTGCGCCGGCCATCATGTGGAATTTACAATTTAGAGGGAGGGTTGTTTCCTTGAAGCGGATGACAGGAAGACTTGTTCGCTCTTATAATGGAACATTCTGCAATAAATGCAATTAAAATACGATTTTTTGTACAAAATTCAGGAGAAGAGGAAGTATCATAACATTCTTTGCTAGTGTTCTAATGTCGTACCGACTCAGCGACGATAGTATAGGAAAGGATTAGAAAGATAGTGACCGTGGCCTAAACTACAGCGCATTTCCAGCACTTGCCTTGATACAAGTTCAGGGACTGCGCCAGAAGTTTTATAACATTATATTGGATTTGAAATAGTACAAATCTTATTTGGAATACCTTGTAGAGGAGAGATTTGTTCACTGCGACAGCCAGGGATCCACCCGCCAACCCCCAGAGTACATTTACTTTTATAACAGAATGTAATTTAGCAACCGCCATTCTTCATTGCTGAAGCCCGCAGTAGCATTTCCATAGGCTGAGACACTACCGGATATGACGTCATTCCCAGCATTCAAGTCACATGCATTCCGTTACCAACACACACCTAATGGTTTCGTCACTAGCCCAAATGATAATTTAATTCAGCGTTTCATTACTGTCCAACATAGAATACGCTGCTATCGCCCTACGGAATGCTACAGGCCTCTAACCTGTGGGCTTATGCCTCAGGACCTCCCTTTGCTTGATCACAGTCCAATGGGTTTGTGGCTTACAAAAAGAGAAAAAAAAACTAACCGCATGGCGCTACAGCCCCGGAAGGCCATGGTCTGCCAAGCGACCGCTGCTCAGCCCGAAGGCCAACAGATGACGTATCGTGTGGTCAGTACGACGAATCCTCTAGGTCGTTATTCTTGTCTTCCTAGAGAGTGAACCACGGTCCAGCACACAGATACAGGTAAAAATCCCTGACTTGGCCGGGAATCGAACCCGGGGGCTCCGGGTAAGAGGCGGGCACGCTACACCTACACCGCCAGGCCGCAGGAGTTCCTTTACGTGTCAGTAAATCTACCGACACGAGGCCGACGTATTTGAGCATTTTCAAAAACCACCGGACTGAGCCAGGATCGAATCTGCTAAGTTGGGGTCAGAAGGTCAGCACCTCAACCGTCTGAGCCACTCAGCCCGCCGTGTTGTTAAATTGTTTTTCAGAGACAACCTTTTTTATTGATAACTAAATGCTTATCAATTGACACTTCGTACCTTTCCACTGATAAGTGTCCAATTGTGAATAAAATCGAAGTTGCTGAACTGTATTTTTTAGTAATTATTGTTATCGTCACTTGGACGCTTTAGTCCTTTCGATGAATGCACGATTCATCCAAATCGACCACATTATTTCAGTCTCACCTGATAGGTTGAGCTCATAAAACTTTCTATTGTTGTCCGCTCAGAACAATGGCTCATGAACGTTCTTCTCGTGGCATTGTTAGTATCAGTAGTGTTAGTAGTGCCTACCTACTAATCGGACACTATTACATATGCTAAATTTCATCTTCGGCTCTGTATTGACTTAAATATATTAACAAAATGCTTGTAAATTTTACATATATTGTCTGCCTTGTCAATACAATAAAATATTATCACTTAATTAAATGACTTGTCTAAACATTATGTCAAAAGGACATGTTTCGACCTATGTTAAGGTCATCTTCAGCTTGACGTACAAGAGATAAGAATAAAACAACTAAGAAAGGAAGTATTTTAAATAAAGACTCAATTCTTCTTTCTTTCTTTCTTTCTTAATGTGTTTATTCTCAAGGGTTGGTTTTTCCCTCGGACTCAGCAAGGGATCCCACCTCTACCGCCTCAAGGGCAGTGTCCTGGAGCATGAGACTTTGGGTCTGGGATACAACTGAGGTGAAAGACCAGTACCTCGCCCGGGCGGCCTCACCTGCTATGGTGAACAGAGGCCTTCTGGGGGGGGGGATGGGAATATTGGAAGGGATAGACAAGGAAGAGAGAAGGAAGCGGCCGTGGCCTTAAGTTAGGTACCATCGCGGCATTTGCCTGGAGGAGAAGATGAGGTGGTTTAAATCTCCTGTGTTTCTTACACTACACGGGCATTGTGCTCATTGGAGGACTCGAATCCTGTAGTGGTGAGCGGGGAATGAAGCATGTTCGAATACCTGTACCTTGTAGCTGCTATGAACTGTCATTAACTTGAACTCCAGCTCGTTTCTCACAATAAGTAGTTTTTGATAGTGGTATAAAAACCCACTGACACACGCAGTACAAGTTTTCGGCGACAGTGGGATGGAAAAGGGCCGTGGATTTGTGACTATAACTAAGCCCGGCTCCGTAACAGCATGCTGGCCTTTGGCGCAAAGGGTACCGGCTTCAATATCCGGCCAGATCGCTGATTTTAAATTTGATTTGTTATTTCCTCTGCCTCGGGGACTCCGAATTTGTGCCTCTTCAAGACTAGATATCATCCTCACGAACGCGCAGGTCACCCATGGGTGTCAACTCGAAAGTTCTACACTAGGCCTTTCTGGGGACCATAAGCCATTATTATTGCTAACATTAAGATGGAGTTTTGGGGTTTTCCTGATGTGAAGATGGGAAACCACTGGAAATCATATTCAAGATTGCCGACAGTGGGATTCGAACCCATCAACTCCAAAATGCAAGCTTGCAAACACATTACCCCTACCGCGTAGCCAGTTCATTAGGTCAATACACAAATGTCCTTAATTGCCTGCCATAAATCATCAGTGGTCCTACAATCCATCAGTGTATTCAATAGATATTCCTTTGGTACACCGTTGTATAGCTTCTGTTCAAAATCCGAATCATGTATCGTTCCAAGACTTGTGCCGCCATATTTTAAATTATATAAACTATCCTTTTTTGCACCTTTGCTTGATATTTATTTAATGGCTCACAGTTTCGCTATGATTTCACCACTTTGAGTGTTATACATTGGTCTTAGTCTTTCTGTCCCAGATATTTCGAGAATCTTCCATATATATTCTCCATGTCCTGTTTCTGAATTCGCAATCTTTTGCTAATGCTCTCGACGAATCAACGCTTGCCATGTTGCCTGCGTTATCACTTTGATATGAGTTTCGTCATACTTTCCCCCTGTTCCTGACGCGGCTGCTTCGCCTGCTGTGTGGCCCCTCGCAGGTCAGCATTCCTCCACGACGTGATGCTTAACACTACTTTTGTTTTTACAAGTTCCTTTACGTCACACCGACACAGATAGCGACGATGGGACAGGAAGTAGTGAGAAGGAAACGGTCGTGGCCTTAATTAAGGTACAGTTCCAGAATTTGGGTGGTGTGAAAATAGGAAACCACGGAAAACCATCTTCAGGGCTGCACTTAAGCGACTGTGACTACCGAGCTCGGTGTTAAACACTATTACTATCATTGGCCGCCTAATGCATTCTTCTAGAGAACACAACGATCAGTGTTATTCCATCTGAAATAATGTCGTACTTTCTTTATTACCACGATTTACTTGTTTGAACGTCATCGGCATAAACAGACATTGGGTTGATACCTTTTCGCGATTGCAGTTTAAAGTACATCATTACTCACCCAGACCCTGTGTCCATTATAAGAAATGAAATGGCGTATGGCTTTTGGTGCCGTGAGTGTCCAAGGGGCCACCTCTGTGGTGTAGTGGTTAGCGTGATTAGCTGCCACCCCCGGAGGCCCGGGTTCGATTCCCGGCTCTGCCACGAAATTTGAAAAGTGGTACGAGGGCTGGAACGGGGTCCACTCAGCCTCGGGAGGTCAACTGAGTAGAGGTGGGTTCGATTCCCACCTCAGCCATCCTGGAAGTGGTTTTCCGTGGTTTCCCACTTCTCCTCCAGGCGAATGCCGGGATGGTACCTAACTTAAGGCAACGGCCGCTTCCTTCCCTCTTCCTTGCCTATCCCTTCCAATCTTCCCATCCCTCCACAAGGCCCCTGTTCCCGCCTGGGCGAGGTACTGGTCATACTCCCCAGTTGTATCCCCGACTAAGAGTCTGAAGCTCCAGGACACTGCCCTTGAGGCGGTAGAGGTGGGATCCCTCGCTAAGTCCGAGGGAAGAACCGAACCTGGAGGGTAAACAGATGATGATGATGATGATGATGAGTGTCCAAGGACATGTTCGGCTCGCCAGATGCAGGTCTTTCGATTTGACGTCCGTAGGCGACCTGCGCGTCGTGATGAGGATGAAATGATGATGAAGAGAACACATACACCCAGCCCCTGTGCCAGAGAAATTAACCAATGATGGTTAAAATTCCCGACCCTGCCGGGAATCGAACCCGGGACCCCTGTGACCAAAGGCCAACACGCTAACCATTTAGCCATGGAGCCGGACTCCATTATAAGGAACTGACAACGGGTGCATGACAAGAAACATTTTAAGACGCTTTTAGTGTTCGGATAGAACGCGTATTTCGCCGAGAGTGTTTGACTTATGATAGTGGTTAAAGTCCGGCTCCATGGCTAAATGGTTAGCTTGCTGGCCCTTGGTCACAGGGGTCCCGGGTTCGATTCCCGTTAGGGTCGGGAATTTTAAACTTTATTGGTTAATTTCGCTGGCACGGGGGCTAGATGTATGTGTCGTCTTCATCATCATTTCATCCTCATAACGACTCACAGGTCGCCTACGGGAGTCAAATAGAAAGACCTGCATCTGGCGAGCCGAACTTGTCCTCAGACACTCCCGGCACTAAAAGCCATACACCATTTTTTTTTTACTGGTTAAAGTCTCTCTTGATAGATAAAAGAGCAGGCTACCTGTTGCAAAAAGATATTCTCCAACGTACTTTTCATGAAATAGCGCTTCAAATTAAGGCAACATTTGTGCTAAATGTGTTACATCTCACTCTATTACAAGATGGCGCTGTGTTGACTCGCTCAACTGTCGGTGTGAATACACTCACGTTCATAAAAAATAGAACACCTTGAAAGACTAGAGATAGGAAACTCATATGCACAGGACATGTTCATTAGTATGTTGTGGAGAAACGATTAGCATTTCAGTCACCTAGGTTCAGCATGTGTCCTGTTGCCTAGTAGGCACTGGGTCCATGCGTGATGGCATCGACGCGTATAAGGCGCGAATGTCGTCCTGGGGTATAGCCATCCATGCTGCATTCACTTGGTTCCACAGTTCATCTTTGGTGGCTGGCATTGGTTCACAGTGCCGCACCCGTCGTTTCACCATATCCCACACATTTTCGATTGGCGACATGTCCGGTGATCGGGCGGGCCAGGGCAACAGTCTGACATCTTGTTACAACAAGAAGGCACGTGTTCTTTCAGCAATATGTGGTCGCGCATTGTCCTGCTGAAATATGGCGTCTGGGGTGTCGTGCAGAAAGGGTATGGCTATGGGTCACAGGATGCAATTCACGTAGGTCAAACTGGTCACAGTGCCCTGGACACGCACCAACTGTAATTTGTGGTTGTACCCAATAGCAACCGACACCATAACGCCTTGAGCTGGTGCTGTATGTCTTGTGCGAATGCAGTCAATGCGATGCCTCCCCCCCTCTCTGCGGCGAACCAAATTGTGGCCATCATTTTCAAACAAACAGAACCTGGATTCGTCCGAAAACACTATCTGCTGCCATTCCTATCCCCAGTGACGTCGTTCCATACACCACTGCAGTCTAGCATGTTTATGCACATTGGTCAAAGGTAGGCGGAGAAGTGGACGACGCGACGCTAATCCAGACCGTAATAAACGGCGACAGACTGTCACTCCTGAGTGTGTACGATGTGTTACATTGTTCCACTGTTGCGGCAGAGCCGAGGAGGACGCAGATCTGTCGCGCAATGCCATTCGGATGAGATGTCGCTCTTCCGGGGGGTGGTCTGGGTGGTGCGACTAGACCCATCTCATCGTGTTCTACGGCCTTCTGTGAACCATTCTGTACACACCCGTTGCACTGCCGACACACTTCTTCCCACATGAGCAGCAATTTCCCGGATGGATGCTTCACGTTCTCTCTTGCCAATTACGCACCCTCTTTCAAACTCACTCATCTGACGGTACGCATACGTCTGCGAGACATCCTGCACGTCTGTTCAAGTCACACTGATCCATTACCTTCAGTTTATAACGACAACGAGAACCGCAGGCACATTTTACCAGTCGGTGGTGGTGCGCCGGGATATCGATGTGGTCCTTGAACCTGAGGGCTAACGTAGTTCAAATGCTAATCATTTCTTCATAACATACTAATGCAATGTCCTGTGAATATGAACTTCCTATCTGTAGTCTTTCAAGGTGTTCTGGTTTTTGTGAACATGAGTCTACATCGTGGTCAGTTGTATAGAATAACAAATTTAATAATGGAAAAGAAAGATTTGATTAGGATTCTGCAAAAAAGGGCAAAAGTTAGAGTTGAAGGGAGAAAAGTGAATCATGAAGGAAAAAAAGGAAACTAAACGAGCGTAATAGGCGTTACTGTGAGAAATTGAAACAGAGAAAACAATTTAATAAGTAAGCATGCGAAACTCTCAAAATCCTGCCGCCGTTACAATAGTGACAGACTACCGCGAATTTTTAAATTTCTTTTTTAATCTCGATTTACAACTTTTGGAATGGCTTGTAGGCTACCTGTTCATATTCTCTGCATCTGTGTTTCAAAACATATTGGCATATTTCAAGTCTTAATGTAATAAAAACGTATTATTTTAACTTTGTGTGGCAATTAATAGCCTGGGACAGCTCTTGTAAAGCAGGTCCTCTTCTGAGGGTAGGCGGCGTCTGCAGTGTACGGGAAATTACGTGTTAGTGTAGTGCTGTTTGGTGTGTGAATTACAGGAATATTTGGGAACCGCACAAATACCCAGTCTCCGAGGCAACGTAATAAATGAAATGGCGTATGGCTTTTAGTGCCGGGAGTGTTCGAGGACATGTTCGGCTCACCAGGTGCAGGTCCCGTAAGCGACTTGCGTGTCGTGATCAGGATGAAATGATCAGGAAGACGACACATACATCCAACCCCCGTGCCAGCGAAATTAACCAATGATGTTAAAATTCCCTATCCTGCGGGGAATCGAACTCGGGACCCCTGTGACCAAAGGACAGCACGCTAACCATTTAGCCATGGAGCCGAACGCAAGGTAATAAACCATTTATGATTACAAAATTCTACGACCTGGCCAGGAATCGAACCCAGGGCTCCGAAAAATGAAGGTTAAGAAGCTGAACACTCATCAATGCAGCCAGAGCATAAAAATGAATATTACGTTACAAGCATGGCTGAGCGTTATCTAGAGAAACAATTTCATTTTTCTCTATTTTATGAGCTTATAGATGCTATTTAACTTTTTCGAACAGATATTTCGGTTTTAATTTACTATTTTTGCAGTGAGTATTTGTAAGTATGGCATCTTTCAGTAGAATTTCTACATCGACAACGATAAGCAATAATTACCCGTTAAAAATGAAAAAAATATATTTAGTAGGATGGTACTTAATTTGTGTTCATTTCATTCAACAATAAATTTCCTACCTGTAAGAAATAATACAGGTCTGAGTCAAGTTAACTAGAATATAAGGTAGGCTACTCCGGCGGTTGAAGCTTCCATTGGCTGGAGCTCTCTGACGTCACGCGGTATGAACGATAGCCAGTAAGGTACACAGTCTCAGTACAGCAAGCCTGTGAGTTCTCGTGCCTGTGAAACATCTTCTCAATCTTTCATCAAATAATAGTCTGGTTTAGTCCGAATCGATGAGTAACGGCACTTCCAATAGATTTAAAAAACGTGAAAATGCGTTAAATTTCGTCACATGCTGAGGAGGTAGAACATCAACTATCAAATACATGACATATAATACGATAAGAAATAAAATATTGCCATGCAACTCAAAATAATTAATTTATTTCCTGATGAAGTAAATATTTAGATCAAATGGTATAGGAAAATTTGCATCATATCGACATCTTTATGGAATTATATTAAATTATTAAAACGTACGTGTCAGGAGACTTAATTACTTGATGAACCAGCCCAAAGCTTAGCCTTCTTATTGGCATATTTTCTCAGTGCTAGCTCCTTACTCTTTGCATTAAAATGCCGTATACTAATAAATGTCCTGGTCCTTACGTAGAGACAAATTATTTTGTCATGGAATACTGGAAATTTTGACTTAATAATAGAAATAAGAGTTTTCACGTTTTTGCATCTGGATACAGCATTACCGTGAAACACACCAAATGAAATTTCGAACTGGGCTATATTTTTTAACCACTCATGACTGGGATGTGTGAGGCTCCCTTTTGAAATAACCGAGATCCAGTAACAGGTCTCTTCTCGCACGACATTTTTGTCCCTTTCTTCGTATTTACTGTATATCGGATCACGGATACTGTATTATTTCACGAGCTTCGAAATATATTCAGAAATATAAGTTATTAGCACATAATAATGTTAATGTTATTGGATTTTACGTCCCACGAACTATGTTTTTGAGCACCTTCACCACCGGACTGAGACAGGATCGAACCTGCCAAGTTGGGCTAAGAAGGCCAGCGATCTACCATTTGAGTTGCTACTCAGCCCGGCTATTAGCACATAACAATAATTATAGAAAATATGATTTTCATTCAGTCATTTATATCTGACACCTTTTTACCGTACGAGATGTAATAATGGAGATATTCAAGAGTTTATTACAAAGTGTTTCAATAACCAAGCATTGCTGACGAGGAAATATTGTTACGCCATCACAGTAGCAAACTAACTGGCTATGATGGTTGTTGTCGTCATTGTTTATATAATATGCGAAATAATAATAATGTTATTTGTGTTACGTCTCACTAACAACATTTACGGTTTTCTGAGACTCGAGGTGCCGTAATTTTGTCCCACGGGAGTTCTTTTATGTGCCGACAATTTATAGCTCCACACACGTTTCCATAATATGTTGACTGCATTTTAATCAGTACAGTGGTTCTACTTCAGATACTGACAACACGAACACTGTTCACGTAGTGAACCACTATAAAATTATTATGTATCCGTGATCCGATATACAGTAAATACGTAGAAAAAGACAAAGATGTCGGTCGGTCGGTCGGTCACTTGCTTTCTTGGCTTACGCTGCGTGAACCATCAACGATAGATCCCAAGTGTAAGCGTACGAAATGTAGAGCATAGAATCCTCTACAAAAAGTCCCCGATGGCACATACCTATTTCTAACCGGCTGCCCTCTAGAAGCAATTTTATGCTACAGTACGCGGTAAAAAATATAACTCCTTAAAATTAAATAAATATTTCGATACTATCCTCGAGTTCCTCATCAAAATAAATTGTTTGACATCTTCCAGTGTTTTATAAGGATTACAATAACCTTGTCAGGACATTATTTTCATGAATGGTTCAGAAGTTATGACCATTTTAGACTGTAGTGGTAATACGTGTCAGCAGGACGGGAGAGCGCTGTCTCATATCACATGACGTCACGCAGAAGGCGGACAGGGAGAGAAACAAGTGAGCGCGATGCGGGAAGAGACCCCTCTGAGTCTGAGCGGCTTAAGAAATATTTTCAAACATATATTTCTTTCTTTTCATTTCGCACCGGTTTAACGTCGCACTAACATGCAGAGGTTTTCGGTGACGGTGGGATAAACAGGGACTAATACTGGGAAAGATGCAGCCATGTGTTTCATGGTGTAATCACGATGTCTTCCGTGTGTTCTATGGTGTAATCACATTATCTTCCACGTGTTCACATAACAAGAGATATGGCTGAGCGGTTAGGCGCCCGCAGCTGTGAGCTTGCATTCGGGGGATAGTGGGTTCCTCCCCCACTATCGGCAGCCTTGACTATGGTTTTCCGTGGTTTCCCATTTTCACACCAGGAAAATGCTTAGGCTGTACCTTAATTAAGGCCACGGCTGCTTCCTTCCCACTCCTAGCCCTTCCCTGTCCCATCGTCGCCATAAAACCTATCTGTATCGGTGCGACGTAAAGCCAATTGTAAAAGAAAGGGATGACTTCTTTGTATTCCATAGTGTAATCACGATGTCTTCCGTGTGTTCTATGGTGTAATCAGGATGACTTCCATGTGTTCCATGGTATAATGAGGGCATCTTGACTGTATTCCATGGTGTAATCAGAACACCTTGAATATATTCCATGGTGTAAACACGATGTCTTACATGTGTTCTATGGTGTAAACAGGATGAATTCCATGTGTTCCCTGGTGTAATCAGGATGTCTTCCATGTGTTCACAGGTGTAATCAGGACGTCTTCCATGTGTTCCATGGTGTAACCAGGACGTCTTCCATGTGTTCGCAATGTAATCAGGACGTCTTCCATGTGTTCCATGGTGTAATCAGGATGAATTCCATGTGTTCCCTGGTGTAACCAGGTTGTCTCCCCTGCGTTTCATGCTGTAATGAAGATGTTTTCCATGCGTTCTATCGTGTAATCAAAATGTCTTCCACATGTTTCATGGTGTAATTACGATGGCTTCAGTGTCTTTATTGGTGTAATTAAGGTGCTTTAGTTGTGTTCATTTTATATATATATTCTATAGTGCGAAAATATTACATACACAAATAACTGTGCATTATCTTACCATTACAGCATTTCCAGTTCCTTGAAGTATGTTGCCATGTTTATCAACCACTAAGCCGTTTTCCTTTATTGTTCTTTAAAATATAAATATATCATTTATCTAGCAGTATTTCTTACCTTTATATGTCTTTAACGGTAAATGTCCACGCAACTGTTTATAATCTTCAGTTATGGGATGTTTCCTTACTGACGTGCCTTTACGTGCTGGTAAATCTACCGACGCGAAGCTGTTGCATTACACAAACGGGAAACGTCGTTGACGTGTGCCACTTGCGAATCCACCACGTTGGTCTTAATTGTCCTCGCTGCTATGAATATTTTAATAAATTCGTACTGAGGTAATTCTAAAACCAGGAGAGCTTGTGAGCCAATTAAAACCTCCAGTGGAGAACATTTGATCAGCATAAAATATTACACGCGAGTCTGAGTGGTTTAGATTGTAGAACGTTCCATTTTTGAGCCCAGTTTGGCGGATTGGCGGATTCAATCCTGGCTCAGTCGCCGCTGGTATTTTACAGTGTTAAAATACGCCAGGCGTGAGCCACTAGATTTATTACCATGTAAAAGATCTCCTGCGAGACAAAATTTCTGGAACCTCAATGTCTCACAAAACAGCACAATGTTTTAGTGGAACGCGAAACCAATTATATATATATATATATATATATATATATACGGTGTGGTCATGTGAGGTGAATGGAGGAGGATAGGTTACCTACGCCAATAATGAACTCGTCCATTGACAGAAAGAGAAGTAGAAGAATACCAAGGTACTCTCAGTTTTTGATTATTTAGTGGTAAGGGTGGTGGAACTAATCGAGGCCAGAGAGCTAGTTGCAAATAGAGGATTTAAGTAATTTCAGAGGCTTTCGGGCTGAAACCTGATAGGCAGACCGGTCTATAAAAACGGTGTATTTTTATAATCGTCCTTTTGGCTGTTCTGATATAGAATATGGCAAGAAATGGCCAGCATCGGGTTGAGTTTAATTCGTATCTGTTTGTATGTCTGTTACAGCATGTCGGGAAAATGATTTTGTAGAACCCATCGAAATTAGTGTTTAAATTACATGTAAAGGTAATTGGGATCTTAGCTACTCACTTTGTAATTCGTATTAAAGGGAGTGGGAGGGGGCTTTGATGTACGTCTAGAACAGGGCCATCCAGCCATTGCGCTCCGAGAGCGCGCCCGCGCAGCACTGGGCAGTCAGACTAGCGCTCCTTCCCCTACCACCACTACCCTGTGGCAGCGAAGAGACCTGAGACGGACGATGTTCCGACTGCGCTGACTAGATACGTACGTACAGTCGTGCGTCCGACGGCTTTTGTGGGTTTGTTGACATCATATTGATAGGGTTGTTTTACCATAACAAACATACCGCATATACAAATCGAAAGGTACTCCGATGTATGGAATATGCAGGAAACGAAATCAAGTGTTAAGTAAAGAATACAGTAATGTGATTTATTCAAAACTGAAATTTGAACATATCTGAGAGGAAAATTCAACAAAATTTTACCAATATGAACAGATAGTACAGACCTAGAGTGACTTTGGCTCAGCCGTTTTTTCGAGCTTTTACTTTTGGAGCAAACAATCTTTTCCAAATTGAGTAGGCCTACAACATTTCTGGACACAGCTATTCTTAAACAATTGCGCAAGTTTCTATCGCTCATCGTTGCACGATATTAACTTTTGGTGAGCTTAAAAACCGAAAAGAAAGGCTCACAAATGTACGTTGAGCCGACCATTGACAGAACTTTACATGCATGTTTGTATAAAAGGAGGCATTTTTCTTGCGGAAAGTCGCTGTAAAATTCTAGTAAACTTCGTGACATTAGAAAGCGGTCTTTAAGACGAACATTACACTGCAGTTCAAGCAACTGTAATTGAAATAGCTGTGGAGCACTGTCTGCACTAAGAGAAAATGGTCCAACAACCGCTTGGAGTTCTGATAATTCTGAAAATCTCTTTTCAAACTCTTCTTGTAATTGGCGAATTACCTGCAAGTACTCATCAAAGTCGACACCTTATTTCACTGTTTCAAGCAATGGAAAATGTCCTGTGTTCAATTCCGGGTAAACACCAAATGTGTCACCAGAGATCTTTTACATGCCGACATCGTACGTCATGGAGTGTCGAATGGACTGTTTTCCGCCCTACAAAAATCCGACCACCTCTGCCAGGTTTGAACCCACTCTCTTGGGATCCGGAGGCCGACACTCTACCACTGATCCACAGAGGCAGCTCTGTTAGTTGTACAAAATAATAATTAAATGTAATGTCACTGAAATAATGCAGGTGTTCACGTACTCCTGTGATCTTCAGCAAGAGACGCTACCGTTAATAATAATAATAATAATAATAATAATAATAATAATAATAATAATAATAATAATAATAATAATAATAATAATAATAATAATGCCGGCCCCGTGGTGTAGGGGTAGTGTGCCTACCTCTTACCTCGAGGCCCCGGGTTCTATTCCCGGCCAGGTCAGGGATTTTTACCTGGACCTGAGGGCTGGTTCGAGGTCCACTCAGCCTAGGGTGATTAGAATTTAGGAGCTATCTGACAGTGAAATAGTGTCCCCGGTCTAGAAAGCCAAGAATAACGGCCGAGAGGATTCGTGGTGCTGACCACACGACACCTCGTAATCTGCAGGCTTTCGGGCTGAGCAGCGGTCACTTGGTAGGCCAAGGCCCTTCAATGGCTGTAGGGCCATGGGGTTTAATAATAATAATAATAATAATAATAATAATAATAATAATAATAATAATAATAATAATAATAATAATAATAATAATAATGGCGTGTGGCCTCGGGAGTGGCCTGGTGCAGGTCTTTCGAGATGATGCCTTATCTGCACATCTATGAACAATGTGGTGGCGGGGTGGCGGGGGGAGGGGCTTGTCGAAGACGATTACAAACAAATTACAGGGAAATGAAACAAGAACAAAATTCCTAATAAACATAGTTCCAGAATCCAAACGCCTCGAAGATAGGACAATCACATTTGCAATTGTTAGGGCATTCTTCATGCTTTATGTAACAGGTGCCAGGTTCCACAATGGGTCAACATTGTCTTATCAGCGGCATTTGAAGCAGTTGGCATGGCACCTCACAAATTTTCTAATGAATAGATGGCCAACATTCATTTCCTCTATGGACGTGTGAATGTCCCTGCTGATACAAGACGTTATCATCATACAGTGGTATCTGGAATGTAAAACATGAATAGCAATATAACGGTTGGAAATGTGATGTCATATCTCCGAAACGGTTCGTTTCTCGCCTTATGTTTATTAGAAGTTTTATCCTTGTTTTGTACAAATGGAGGCACATGCTTCCCCTAGTGCACTGTCACTGAATTGTCCTACATAGCAGGCTTGTAGTGTTGTCTCAATGGCGTACTAGCTGCCAGCGTCTTGGAAAGGTACATCAATCCAACTGATGAGCCCACTGCCACGCTGGGGCGAAACGCTGGTAATTTCACATTTGAAAATATCTCAAGAGTTTAAATGTTTTTAACTTTCTCGGTCGATGAAATTAAATTATGGTTTCCTTCTGGGAACTTAATTTTTGATATCATCAGTCCTCATTAACATTTGACTGCAGCCTGCTCAAAATCTACAGAATAGGGCATCATAGAAATGATTGGTTTAGGCGACATTCTTTCAGAATTTCCATACAATATATTGTTGAATTATTTCTGGCATTAATCAGTGTTGCAATCGGCCAAGTAGAGGTGGGAACTCTTCAAATTTGTTCTCCTGTAATTGTGTCTGGAGCAAAGGAAATTTTATGTTAAGAGAATGAATTCTATCCCACATAACACCAATCAACATATTTTTGCCTTACAAAGAAACATTTAAATCACTGAAATTATTAGTGATGTTGGCTAGAAAGGCAAAGTCAGCAATGCGGCGCTTGAGTTCTTACATCATCAGAGCCTCAGCCACAGAATTGTAGGGGGGTAAGTCCTGAGCAGACACGGGTCAGCGTCAGGGCCACCTACCCTGGAACGTTGAGATGAGTGACATCATGAATAACATAGCTGCCCGATCGCCTTCTTATCAACTAAAATATTTGTACATGTGGATGCCAGTTTTTGAGTGAAATCATCTTAGATTCCTTCGTTGTAATCTTGAGATTGTAGCTCTTTGTAATTGATTTCAAAGATATATACACTTGCTCGGAGGTAATATTCTGATTCTCGTGAAATTACGTCATCGTCGGCAAATAAACGTGTGTTAATGAAAGTGAAGTTGACGATATTTATGCCAAACTTAATTAAAATATTTAATGGATAAAGCACATCGTTAATGGCCGGTTTACACGTAGACAGTGTTTAGTACAGTAGTAAGTTGTAAGTTACAAATGGCAATCTGTCACTGAAGACAGTTGATTCAGTCGTTCTTGCGTCGTCAACTAGATCAGAGATAAGATGATCGGCCATCAACAGCGGGTAAAACTTGTTAGTGACGTTATTCGTTGCGTGTTAGATGACATTTTAGAGGACATTGAGGATTAGGTGACCGCAATTAGGAGTGAAAACGGATAACCAGAAGGAATTATGTCGGAACAAGTACCTACAATTCTTTTCAAATAACTAGCCAAGGAGGATCGACAGGAATATTTGTTAATATCGGGGCTGAGCAGCTCAGAGAGTAGAGCGCTGGCCTTGTGACCCCAACTTGGCAGGTTCGATCCTGGCTCAGTCCGGTGGTACTTGAAGGTGCTCAAATACGTCAGCCTCGTGTCGATAGATTTACTGGCACGTAAACATCTCCTGTGGGACAAAATTCTGGCACCTCGGCTTTCCGGAAACCGTAAAAGCAGTTGCTGGGACGTAAAGCGAATAACATAATTTATTTATTAACCTTGCGAATGTCAGAAGTAACATTTAATGAGTTGCTGCATAAAGGTGAACCTTTGATACGAAAGAGAGATACTATCATGCGCAGTGCACTTTAGTATTCCAAAGCTACTCGTGATGAACGTATTCACTAACGAATTTTAGAGTGTTACAGAGGCTTTGCAGACTGAACGCTGAAAGGCAAAACGATCTATAATGATGTATGCATGTATGTATCTTATGTCCATGTAGCCATTGTTCTCAGCAATTAGAACGAACAATCTAAAGAAAAAGGAACTCACAGGGATGATCAACTCCGTAATTTCACCCACAACTTATGAACTTTACTAAATGGCGCCTGTTCACACGCAAGTACAGAACTACTCCGATGGGTGCGCGCGCGGCTTGTGGGAGGTCTACTTGAAAGGAAAAATAGATGGGATTCTATTCCACTTGACTAAATTGTTACTTAATCGTTTACTTACCACTAAAGTCGCAGTTCACACGCTGAAATTCACTTAAAATTAAGTAAAAAATTGAGTTACCTCTAAATTACTGTCCGCGTGTAAACAGGCCATAATACGAAATAGAGTCATTAAGTTCGTGGACTGGCCGTCTAGTATAGCTGTGGTGCTGTACAGCGGAGATTTCGCACCACACGATTTTGTCGTGACAGTTCTTCGCTAGTCCCAGCAAAAGGCAGTTGCGTGCATACAGTAGACACAGAACTATGGTATTTGTTGTGAACGGTATGCCAGCGGCGGAATTTGAGAATGCAACAGGCAAATTTCAAATTCTGCCAAACATTAGGCAAATCCGCTAGCGAAACATATGAGACGATGAAGTCAAAATCGCCCAGATCACCACGACGAGAAAAAATACGCGAAAAGACTGGTCAAAAGACTACGGTCGTGATCCTTGAACTGTTAATGCCGGGCTGAGTGACTCAGCTGGTTGAGATGCTGGCCTTCTGACCCCAAATTGGCAGGTTCAATTTTGGCTCAGTCCAGTGGTGTTTGAAGGTGCTCAAATACATCAGCCTCGTGTCGGTAGATTTACCAGCACGTAAATGAACTCCTGCGGGACGAAATTCCGGCACCTGGGTGTCTCCGAAAACCGTAAAAGTAGTTAGTGGGACTTAAAGCAAAAAACATTATTATTATTATTATTATTATTATTATTATTATTATTATTATTATTATTATTATTATTATTATTAACTATTATCGCCAGTTCAAGAAGTTATTGACTGTTCTGTCTGCGTCTCACGAGAAGTCGCGGCAGCTTATACGTACGGCACCAGTAACAAATACTACAGTAAGCTACAAACATTATTCGAGATAGACATGCGAGCTCTCTAAAAGAGATGCGTGTTCATTAAGCAGTACTTACAGTAAATATGTAACTACTGTAAAGCGCAACTGTACTATCAGTTTGAATCTTCACAGCGGCATCTTGGTTCACAAGAACCACCGCGGACGGAACCGATGTTTCTTGTCAGGCCTTGAGACTTGAGATTGGCGCATGCGCAGCAGCAATGCTTACCCTCCGCACCTCTTACCCCGCATGCGCGCGACTTCTCGTCAGACGTCCATAGTATTACATGAGTGTACGTCGTATTGCCTGCACTGTAGGCGCCATTTCACGAACTTATTGTCTGTAGTAGTATAACTACTGAAATATGCAGTGAAAATGAAATGGCGTATGGATTTAAGTGCCGGCAGTGTCCGAGGACAAGTTCGGCTCGCCAGATGCAAGTCTTTTGATTTGATGCTCGTAGGCGACCTGCGCTTCGAGATGAAGATGAAATGATGATGAAAACGACACATACACCCAGCCGCAGTGTCAGCGGAATTAACACATTATGGTTAAAATTCCCGACCCTGCCGGGAATCGAACCCAGGACCCCTGTGACCAAAGGCTAGCACGCTAACCATTTAACCATGGAGCCGAGCCGGACAAATATGTAGTGAAATACTACATCCTCATGTTCACCGTGGTTTATAAACAATGTGAACCGCTCATTAATATATATCCGAAAAGTGCTACACCCCTTGTCTTCACCGTACTCGCAGTGTACGAACACTTCTTATGTGTGACCTATTCTAATGAGTAACTGAAATGACGTACAACATTTTCCGCATTCCTTAATTGGGAGCTCCAACATCCCTGCACTCACACACAACACATAACACCATCCTTTACCACAATAAAACGCAGTTACCTACACATGGCAGATGCCGCCCACCCTCATCGGAGGGTCTTCCTTACAAGGTCTGCACCCGGCTAGAAATAGCCACACGAAATTATTATTATTATTATTATTATTATTATTATTATTATTATTATTATTATTATTATTATTATTATTATTATTATTAGCCCTTAATTACCCGATATTTCATACCTTGCATACTTGGCTCCTTGTCTGAATGGTCAGCGTACTTGTCTTCGGTGTAGAGGCCCGTGGGTTCGATTCTCGACAAGGATGAGGATTTTAACTGCGTGTAGTTGATTCCTCCTGTTCGGGGACTGGATGTTTGTGATTGTACAAATACACCACCTTCATCTACACCCAACACATCACACTACCAACCTCCAAAGGAACACTCAATAGTGAATACACTGAGCGAGTTGGCTGTGCGGTTAGGGTCGCGCAACTGTGCGCTTGCATTCGGGAGATAGTGGGTTCAAACTCCACTGTCGCCAGACCTGAAGATGGTTTTCTGCTGCTTCCCATTTTCACACTAGGGCTTTATCTTAAGTCCACGGCTATTTCCTTCCCACTCCCAACCCTTTCCTATCCCACTGTCACCATATGACCTATCTATGTTGGTGTGACGTGAAGCAAATTGTAAAAAATTAAATACATCCTCCACATAGAGTTGGCGTAGGAAAGGGCATCCGGGCGTAAAACCGGGCTTACCTTAATACCGACTCCATATGGTTTGGGAAAGGCCAGAACAGAAGGAAATAAATACGTAGGCGGATCAATGAGTTAGTCGCACTAACGCGCCGCAGCAGGGCGCGGTGTGTCGCAAATGTGGTCACAGCGGAGAAAAGGACAGACACTGCCCACACGTCTGTTAGGCCGGTCGCTGTGGTGTCTCGTCTAGTATTGTGTGAATAGCGGCCAAATGCAATGGCGCGTCAACTGGACGTTCACTCCAAATATGAGGTGCGTGCGACAATCCGATTCCTATGGGCCAAAATGAAGAATTGCACGGACATTCATTGTGAAATTAGTGCTGTGTATGGGGAGCGGGCCATTTCCCGGCAAGGTATCGTAAAGTGGTGTCAGCAATTCGAAGCCGGACGCACGGATATCACGGACAACCATCGCAAAGGCAGGCCCGCAACGTCCAGGACCCGTGCAAATGTCAACAGTGTGAATGCGATCATTAGACAGAACCGGCGCATTAAACTGAGAGAAATCGCGACGCAGCTGAACATGTCGTATAGCAGTGTGTTCGCCATTGTTCACGAGTACCATGGATATCGTACGCTGTGTCAAAGATGAGTCCCACGTCTTCTCACCGATGAGCACAAGGGACAACGTTTCCAAACCTCCCTGGAATTTTTGCAACGCTATGCCGCAGACGGCAACGTGTTTCTGCGGCGAATCGTCGCAGGCGACGAAACGTGAGTCCACCACTTCACACCCGAAACGAAGCGAACATCAAAGGAATGGGTGCACCCTTCATCACCACAACGAAAGAAGGCCAATGTTCAACCTTCAGCCGGTAAGGTTATGGCGACAGTGTTCTTTGACATGGAGGGTTTGCTGCGCGTGGAATTCATGCCGAAAGGAACGACGATCAACGCGGCGTCGTATTGTCAAACGTTGCACCGGTTGCGTAAAGCGATTAAAGAGAAGCGTCGGAGGAAATTGAGCGCCGGAGTGATTTTGTTGCACGATAACGCAACACCTCACAAGGCCCGCCAAACGAGAGAACTGCTGCAGCGTTTCAAGTGGGAATTCTGGCAACATCCACCCTACAGTCCCGACCTAGCGCCATGTGACTTTCATCTGTTCGGTAAGTTCAAAACGGAGCTCGGTGGTCGACATTTCCAGACCGATGAGGAGGTGAAGGCCGATGTCTACGAGTGGTTGCAGGACGCTGGAGGAAATTTCCATGCATCCGGCATCGACAAGTTGGTTGTGCGTTCGCAGAAATGTTTGTAGTCTCATGGAAACTATGTGGAAAAGTGACGTTACAGTGTATGTCGTTATAGTCGTGTTGCTGTTGTATAGGTGGTGTAATAAATGACCATAACTGGGAAGTGCAACTTATTTTCTGATCTGCCCTCGTATAACAAGAAAGAAAGAAAGAAAGGAAGGAAGAAAGAACAGTCGCAATCCTGGTTCTTGTTCGGGCCCGTGTTTAACTGGTTAGAACGCTGGCCCTTAGTTCGAGGTGCTCAGGGTACGATACCCGCAGGGATGGGGATTGGCTACTTCCACTGGCTCATGATTGTATCTATTTCAATATAATTTTCATTTCATCATGTTGTTTCGTATAGTATATGCCAATCAAATGGCTAAATGGTGAAAACCGAAAGCCAAACAAGAAAATAAAGGTGGTTCTTCTGAAGTAAGCTCTACATTTATGTCTCACTGAAAGTTTGCTTTCACATAAACAGTACAAGACCGTTACTGAGAGTAGCAAAACAGGAGCGTTTTATAAGGAGACGGCCTTAGTGGGGGCAGTCAGTGTGTCTCTGTCCTTCTGTTCCCTAATGGCGGGATCGATCCCTGCTGAGGTCGTTGGCTTGGGGGAGTTTATATGTGACAAATCTGTGTCATTGGCTTCCAGAAGGACAAACTTTAAACATCAATTAAAATATGCCGAGTGGTCCAGCTAACGTGGACACCCCCAATATTTCGCGATGGTTTAAGATATGGAAATGCTATTTTCGCAAAATTATAGTATGTAAGGGGGACAAGTAATGTGCCGGAAAAATGTTATTCGTACCACCTGTATGAACTGAGAAACCGAACCAAATGTGACTTTTTAAATCGAAACATGCATTTTCCAACTATATTTGAAGATTCTCGAAAGGAGGAATTCATTGATATAGCATTTATAATTAAATTAATTAAATAATTAAATGTGTCACAACAACGCCCTGAATGTGATGGAGTTCGTTGAGCCTGCAGCATAGGGCAGGTGAAGTTTATTATCGGCACACTTTATCTTGGTGCATTTGTATACGGGAGTGAGGAGTAACGAGGGAGCTGTCCCAGTTCCGGTAGTGCTGCCAACTGAATGAAAATGAAATCTGAATATAATCGAGAATATGATCGATCGATATGAAGTTTCTAAACCGTTATTATCTTAAGCAAATAACTGTGTCACATACACATTATATAACATATAACATTTCTCGATGCGAATCTTGTTCCTAGCATGAATTCTATACTTTGGCTTTGTTGTGTAAACAACAACAGTACTAGTACGTAAAGTGTACGCCAGATGTCGCACAACGATGCTTAAGCGATTCATAGTTTGTGTTTCAAAGGTTGCCAGTGCGAATCTCGAAGATTGCCGAGGTCGACCGATTCAGCACTAGGGTGTAAATGCACCAAGATAAAGTGTGCCGATAATATATGCATTTTGAGACAATACTTAACAATACTTACAGGGTGCTATAGGACTGTAACTCATTCAGAGCAGCGTGCCGACGAGTACTGATTGCGATGTATCGGGATATTTTTACGACACAATTCATTGCCGATGCTATATTAATGAATTCCCCATTTCAAGAACTTTCAAATGCAGTTGAAAAAATGCATGTTTCCATTTAAAAAGCCACATGTGGTTCTATTTCTCCGTGCGTACTAGTGATATAAATAATAGCTCTACACGGCAAATTATTGGTATCCTTAAAGCAAATTATTTAAAAAAATGCGTATATAAGATTTGCTTCTTGGAACAACACAAGAAAAGAGAGATAATTCGTCTGAATTGGAAAGTTTGGTGTCTCAAAATAAAACTCGTACACAACCTCATTACAACAAAATAAAAGTACCAGGCAAATGCTGGGGCTGTACCTTAATTAAGGCCACGGCCGCTTCCTTCCCAGTCCTAGCCCTTTCCTGTCCCATCGTCGCCATAAGACAATCTGTGTCGGTGCGATGTAAAACCAATAGAAAAATAAAATAAATAAAAGTACTGTATATTTTGCCATAGTATGTAATAAAGTAAACTCGCGTCCTCATGAAGGTAAGCTACATTTGCCATTTTAACCACATACCAATCCCCCTGCCATTCTTAAATCTCTAGCAGTAAGCTTCCGAAGATGGCAGCTAATGAAAGTAAATAGTGAAGGCGGTTTACAAATCAATAGCATTAATATTTTTTGGGGAACCATTTAATTCTGATAGCTTTCTTGAATCTTCCTGGAATAGATTTTACTACTCTTTCAGAGTAAAATGCAGGAATCCTCAACCATTCCCTAATATTCATTTCTCCAAGTCTTCTCCGTTCCTTATGGAGTACAGAATTTAAATTTCACTCCATACCATAGATGATCTATTACATTTGTGTTTGTTGGTTGGGGCAGATTTTCTAACACCTTGGAGAACACCTTGGAGTGGTTGTAAGGAAGCCAACTACGCACTTTCAGGACCTTATGTTTAGGTTAATTGTCCTGATTAAATATCAATGTGTTTCTTTGCCCTAATCTTCACATCATCATCATCATCTGTTTACCCTCCAGGTTCGGTTTTTCCCTCGGACTCAGCGAGGGATCCCACCTCTACCGCCTCAAGGGCAGTGTCCTGGAGCTTCAGACTCTCGGTCGGGGGATACAACTGGGGAGTATGACCAGTACCTCGCCCAGGCGGCCTCACCTGCTATGGTGAACAGGGGCCTTGTAGGGGGATGGGAAGATTGGAAGGGATTGGCAAGGATGAGGGAAGGAAGCGGCCGTGGCCTTAAGTTAGGTACCATCCCGGCATTCGCCTGGAGGTGAAGTGGGAAACCACGGAAAACCACTTTGAGGATGGCTGAGGTGGGAATCGAACCCACCTCTACTCAGTTGACCTCCCGAGGCTGAGTGGACCCCGTTCCAGCCCTCGTACCACTTTTCAAATTTCGTGGCAGAGCCGGGAATCGAACCCGGACCTCCGGGGGTGGCAGCTAATCACGCTAACCACTACACCACAGAGGCGGCCCTAATCTTCACATTCTGTTTCTAAATGTTTAAGTTTACGTTATGGTCCATGGAACCCCTCAATGAACTCCAAATTACCGACCCCAGTATCAGCCATACAACCCCATACCGTAACTGATCCTCCACCATGTTAACAGAGAATTTTAGATTTGTCAGCTTGTGTTTCGTATTCGTCTTACGCTATACATAATACTTATTATCTGAACCAACGAAGTTCACTTTTCATTCACCAGTGGAAAAGGGCCATTTTACAAGTTGAAAGTCCTTGTTTATGTGTGCATCACAGCGAACTCTGTTCTTCTCTTTTTGTTAACCTCGCTGATGAATGTTTCCTAGGATGGTGATGTGTTTTCTCAACACATTTCTCGCTCTTCACCTTTACTTTTCTTACTTAAACACTTTTCAGTCTCTAAAGCCAACTTAGGCGCGGACCATTTTGGATCCATCGTCACTTTGCTGAGTAATCAGCGTTCCTACCTATCAGAAAATATTTTCCTAGAGCTTAGTTTTGGCTTGTTTACGATTGTTTTCCGTTCTTTTTTTTCACTACTGGTTTAACGTCGCACTGGCACTTCGAAGATTTTCGGCGACGGAAGGAGGGGTAAGGGTACAATCCTGGTGTGGAAATGGGAAACCACGGAAAACCATATGTAGGGCTGCAGACAGTGGGGTTCAAACCCACTATCTCCAGAATGTAAGACGACAGCTAAGTAACCCAAACTTACTAGGTAAATTGCATACTATATCATTTGTAGTTTTACATGGATAAACTGAACAAATACGTAAACATCATCATCTTCCTAGCGCTTTCCCCGCAATGGAGCAGGGTCCGGTGACCAAATACGTAGGCACGAGAGTGCAAGTTACACAAAGTACATTACTCAAATAGGGGCTGTCTGGCCGAGGCGGTAAGGGCGTGCTCGGTTCGCCCGGAAGGACGTGGGTTCGAATCCCCGTCAGGAAGTCGTAAAATTTAAGAAACGAGATTTACACTTCCGGAGGTGCATATGGCCCTGAGGTTCACTCAACCTACACCAAAAATGAGTACCAGGTTAATTCCTGGGGGCAAAGGCGGCCGGGCGTAGAGCTAACCACTCTACGCCATCACGTGCCGCGGTTAACAATGGTGGAAGCCTTTACCTTCCACTCCTCTAAGGGCCTTCATGACCTGTACGAAGGTGACTTTGTTTTACATTGCTCAAAAGATCCATTATTGACCTTATTAATCACCAAATGATCGTCTTTAGCTTCCATCAGTGGGGGTGTTCATTGTGTCATCATAAGAGTGTTAATGTCTGTGAGAAATATAAGCATGTGTGTTAACATGCTTCAAATGCAATTTGCCTAATGGATGAGCTTTATCCACTGGCAATTCAAGGGCAACAGAGTGTGACCTTATAGGGCAGCAACCGGGCGAGTTGGCCGTGCGCGTAGAGGCGCGCGGCTGTGAGCTTGCATCCGGGAGATAGTAGGTTCGAATCCCACTATCGGCAGCCTTGAAGATGGTTTTCCGTGGTTTCCCATTTTCACACCAGGCAAATGCTGGGGCTGTACCTTAATTAAGGCCACGGCCGCTTCCTTCCAACTCCTAGGCCTTTCCTATCCCATCGTCGCCATAAGACCTATCTGTGTCGGTACGACGTAAAGCCGCTAGCAAAAAATATAGGGCAGCATTTCACACTGTTGTTCCATATCCATATCTACGGCAGACACGCATTGGACTGACGTCCTTCTAGCATAAAATAATGCGTCTACCACATACAGGATGTATTTTGGGGCTGACGTCCTTCTAGCATAAAATAATGCGTCTACCACATACAGGATGTATTTTGGGGCTTAAATCATTTTGCCTATTCAATTGGAGGTTACCGGACAACGTAAGATCTTTGAAGGTTGAATGATTACGGCAAGTTTTAAATTATTATTCTGCTTTTTCTCATTTACTACCGCTTTTACCAGCACCCTGATGGGGTTGCAGGTGTGATCTGTGTCGCACTTGTAGCATTGGCCATTTTTACGGCCGGATGCTCCTCCCGACGTCAACTCTATGTGGAGGAATGTATCCATTATTATATTTGAATGATGAAAACATTTCTTAGCAAACAAAGGAGGGCTCTCCATACTAGGAAAACGTAAAATTGAGCAATTTCCTCAATTGTGACAAAAATTGAAGGGTTAAAGGGCCTGGAAAGGTTTCAAATTGTGAGTGTTGGATAGCTCTATCAAAATATTAAAAACACGAATTTCAAACATTACTTCCGGCCTAAATGCAGTACTGGAAAATACAGCCTAAAGTCACTTGTTTCTTTTGCTAGTGGCTTTACGTTGCACCGACACAGATAGGTCTTATGGCGACGATGGGTTAGGAAAGACCTACTAGTTGGAAGGAAGCGGCCGTAGCCTTAATTAAGGTAGAGCCCCAGCATTTGCCTGGTGTGAAAATGGGAAACCACGGAAAACCATCTTCAGGGCTGCCGACAGTGGGATTCGAACCCACGATCTCCCGGATGCAAGCTCACAGCCACGCGCCTCTACGCGCACGGCCAACTCGCCCGGTTCACTTGTTTCTTTAATCGTTTCCTTTTTTATTCAAATTCTAGCCAAATTAATTTATTTGCATGTTTCTTTCCGTAATGTGTTCCTTGGTTCAATACCCTCAGGAGTTCTTTGATTTTAGAAAATGTCCACACCTAATGTAGTTATAAGGGCTTATGTGATACTCTGCATTGCCTCACATTAGCGCAAGTAGTGGTAGGAAAAGGCAAACTGCTAATCTAAGCGACAGGATAACGATGATTAAGGAAAGGATTGTCATTTTTGGAATAAATAAATAATATATTCACATACTTCATTATATTTTATTTACCTAAAATTCGTAGCTCATATCCCTAGGATGGTTTAAACACTGAGTCGCTCGTCTGAATTTATCTGTGGTGGTTAGCAGTGTAGTGTTTTAATGAAAACGAGAGTGGTGGGACAAATACAAACATCCAATGCCCGAACTGGAGGAATCGAAACCGCAGCCCTCTGAGCTACGCTGACCGTTCAGCCACGGAGCCGGAAGTCATGTTTTAAGCTGACTCTGTGAAATCGTATATAGTCTAGACTCGTTCGCTCCAGGACCAATCAATACGGTGGCCGGGAAGATGATGTAGAAGTGGAATGTTCGGAGTTCCGATGAGAACCGTAGAGAGCGAAGGCTTGCTAGCTTCTCTGATGCATTACTGTACGTCAGGTCTTGGGATCCGAAAGCTGACAGAGAAAACTGGGTAGCTTAAGGTGAAGTAAGACGACAGCCGCGCCGTTAACACCGCCTGGGCATGGCACACATTCATCTCTCTTTTACACAGTAGTGCTCAACATATTGCGGCCCATGAAGACAGTTTGTTCTCCTCTAAATTTAAGTTTCAACACTTAATTCAATGTGGAACACTTTTTAAGGTTTCTTTTAACTAAAGAAGGGAACGAAGTTAATCGAACAGCGTACAGGCCAAGACCAGCAGGTATAAGATTCCAGTGTTCATAACCTCTACATAAAGTAGTAGTAGTAGTAGTAGTAGTAGTAGTGTCGAGTGAGTTGGCTACGCTGTCCGAGGCCTGCAGTTTTCTGTTAGCTTGCATTAGGGAGGTGGTGTGTTCGAGTCCCATCGTCGACAGCCTTGAAGATGGTTTTCCGTGGTTTCCCTTTTGGACAGCAGGCTGTAAATTACGGTTTCTATATTTCCTATCCTAGCCCTCTCCTACCACAGACTTGTCTGCATCGATGCGACGTAAAACCATTAGCAAAATAATGATAATCATCACGATAATGTTGTTTGTTGCTTAAAGGGGCCTAATATATAGGTTATCGGCCCCTATTAGTACGAGGTGCAACGAAATGACACGATAATTAAAATTTCAAAATGTATCCACTGACTAGAAATTAAAAGGAATGATGATAAAAATGACCATGAATCCAAAACAATCAGTGGATCCAATTCACGATTCCTTATTTTCGGAGGTGATGCTTGTTGTCCAAAGGGGTCCAAAATCCAGGTCATCGGCTCCTCATAATAGTAATCACTGGTAAAGCAGAACCATGGTGTTCCTGCTACAGTGGTACTAATCGCAGGTAACGTAGACACACGGTAGTACTAAACACAGGTAATGTAGACTCATGGTGTTTCTCGCATGGTGGTACTAATCATAGTTAAAGTAGACACATGGTGGTACTAAACACAGGTAATGTAGACTCATGGTGTTTCTCGCATGGTGGTACTAATCATAGTTAAAGTAGACACATGGTGGTACTAAACACAGGTAATGTAGACTCATGGTGTTTCTCGCATGGTGGTACTAATCATAGTTAAAGTAGACACATGGTGGTACTAAACACAGGTAATGTAGACTCATGGTGTTTCTCGCATGGTGGTACTAATCACAGGTAACGCAGACACGTGGAGGTACTAAACACAGGTAATGTAGACTCATGGTGTTTCTCGCATGGTGGTACTAATCATAGTTAAAGTAGACACATGGTGGTACTAAACACAGGTAATGTAGACTCATGGTGTTTCTCGCATGGTGGTACTAATCATAGTTAAAGTAGACACATGGTGGTACTAAACACAGGTAATGTAGACTCATGGGGTTTCTCGCATGGTGGTACTAATCACAGGTAAAGTAGACCAAAGGTATATCACACACAATGGCACCACTCACTGGTAACACAAACCCATGGTGTTTCTCAATAGTACTCCTCCTATGTAACGTAGATCCATGGTTTTCCTCGCTACGTGGTGGTACTAGTCGCAAGTAACGTCGACCCCTGGTATTCGGCACGTAATGGTAGGCTTACTAATCAAAAGTAGCCCCATGGTTTTAATGTCATCATCTCTTGGTTACCCTTTTTAGTCGCCTCGTACGGCGGACAGGGGATACCGTGTGTGTATTGTTCGTCTGGGTTCTCCACCCACAGGGGGTAGAAAGAGAGAGAGAGAGAGAGAAAGAGAGAGAAGGAAAAAGAAGGGACCTGACACTTCGAAAAATGAAGTACCGGACAAAGAAAGACAAGGGCCACGAAAGGCGTGAAAATGGAAGACTCCCTAGGCCTCGAATGCTCTTATACCGTCGGGGTCGGAAAAGAACAAGATTAACAAAGGAAGTCGGACAGGATAGATGAAAGTGAGGAGCTTGGCGCCAGTAAGTGGATGCAATGCCAGGACTCAGCTAAGGGTCCCGTTGTCACAAACACACGCTCCCAATTTGAGAACCCCTGGGGCCCTTTTAGTCGCCTCTTACAACAGGCAGGGGATACCGTGAGTGTATTTTTGATCTGCGTCCCCCACCCACATGGGGTAGCAATATAATAATAATAATAATAATAATAATAATAATAATAATAATAATAATAATAATAATAATAATAATAATAATAATAATGTTACTACTTTTGCGTCCCACTTAATACTTTTACGGTTTTCAGAGACGCCAACGCGTCAGAATATTGCCTCGGAGGAGTTCCTTTATGTGCCGTAAAATCTACCGACATGAGGATGAACACCGCACTAAGCCGGTAAAGACTTTGGCTCAGAAAGCCAGCGCTCTACCGTCTGAGCCACTTAGCCAGGCTCGGCATTAAGTGGGATAGAGGGATTACGCCGAAGCCCGGCCCGGCGTCCCCCCCCCCCCTCTCCCAGCTCATTTCTTTTGCTGACTGAGTGCAACTTGGGGACATAGACCTCTGAAGAACCGGAAATCTTGTTTCTAAGTTTCTGGAATTCCTGAAGGGAAATCGGATCTACGTCCATCCCTGTAAAACTAGCAACCCTTTATCGATTCGGTGAGGTAGGTTTCATTTAAATAATAAAAAGATTGTATTTCATAATAAAGGGACGTAAAGTAAAATGTAAAGGAAAATAATAATCCTTCGATTATTCTCCTGCTAAACAGTAACAATCTTCCTAACCATGTTTTATTATTCTGATGCTCTGTAGGAAGGTTTGAAAGAGTGATGGTCTCGTTGAACTCGCCTAACCGTTTGCTTCAGATACATACAGCTGTGTAAGTTGGGTGGCCTAAAGTAACAGGAACTTCAGTCCATAATCCCGACGTATCCGCAAAGTTTCTGCTTTACCTGTTGCAGTGGGAAGATTTACTCTAATAAAGGTGATTGATGCTGGTTCACGTTAGAAGCAAACGAGGCATTCTGCGTTATCTAGATGATGGATAAAGTGTCGTGCACGAGGGCAGGGGCATTTGTTGAAATTATGACTTCCCTTACAGTAGAGCATTAGCATATCATCGTTGCGCCTAGAAATACCGTTATGTGACAATGTTGAGGGGATAAATACTGACTCGCAGCACAGATATCACTTAGAACGAAAATTCATTGATATAGTTCATACAATACTGAACCTTAGATGACAAAACCTTTCTGATCAGAGTTCTAAGCTGAACTATTATCACATAGATGTTTCTCCAGGTGCAACGACGAAATATTCGTTCATAGGAAGAAGAATTAGGGATTGGAACAATTGAAGAGTGAAAATGGGAAAAGGTGAAAGTGCCACATTGGTGGATAACCTTTTTTTTGCTCGAAATTGGCAGAAAGGAACATATGGCGTAACATGGTGGTGGCTGGAAGTTCATATTGTGCGTCTCCAGACTTTCATCCTTCACCATGGTACGCCATATGGTTCTTTCAGGCGATTTAGAACCAAAAAACGACAATTCACCATTGTGGTACTTTCACCCTTTTCCATTTGCACTGTTCAGTTTACCAAGTGGGATGTTCGTTAAATTCCCAACTTCTCTGAAATCATCTAAGAAAATATTAGGTAAACAATTGATAGGGAATCTTTCACATGCGCAGATTAATTATGATTGGTGATCATCATAATTTGAACTAAGAATAGTTTTCAAACAATTCTAATTTACATGAATTCCAGGGGTTATACAATATATTCTCAAAATAAAGGATGTTTTACTCAATATTATAATCATTTCTTCTTCTTCCTCAGCTTTTCCGACTTATGTGGGGTCGCGTGTGCGAACGGTGTCGCACATGTAGATCTGGCCATGTTTTAAGGCAGGATGCCCTTCCTGACGCCAACCCTATATGGAGTGATGTAATTACTATTGCGTGTTTCTGTGGTGGTTGGTAGTGTAGTGTGTTGTCTGAATATTGAACCCATGAACTTTGTGTGGTCCAAGGGTTCAGTAAGAAGACGAAAGTGTTGGGACAAACACAAACACCCAGTTACAGGCCAGCAGAATTAATCAGACGTGATTAAAATCCCCGACCCGGCCGGTAATCGAACCCGAGACCCTCTGAAACGATGACCTTAACGCTGACCATTCAGCCAATGAGTCGGACCAATATTATAATCATTTTTCTCTTAAAATATATAATTACCATGCCTTCTACCTCCACATTAACTAATCTCAATAAAAGAAACATTCGGGTGATGTGGTTTGTAGAGGAGGGGATGAGTGCTATTCGTGTATAAGGAAAAACGAAGACATGAATTTCTTTTTGTGGGGCTACATTTGTGACCCAAAATAAATAACATTACCTGATAATAGGCATGAATTTTGTAGGAAGTATTAGAGCAAGTGAGGCTGTCACACCCCTCATGCTGCCGAGTGCGCAAGAAAGCACTGTGAGGCATACGTAACAAAAGGATGGGTATTTTAAATATATTTTATAAACAAAACCTTAACGAAATTGCACTGTTTATTTACTTTTCTTCTTCGTGTCGTTAATCGAGGCTTTTCCATTTAGCGTACATCGTCCCGCTGCACAGAGGCTGCCGACACGTCGGGTCCTTTAACTGAAAATCAACTTCTCAGTAATACCTGTTCCTTAGGCCACCCAACTGACTGTGCTGTATGTTTCTGTGGTACAGGTGTGGGTAAGAACTGTACGAATCCTTGTCTTCTCTCTCAGTTAACCCTGCAAATGAGTTTTGAAGCGTAGCTGCTTCCAAATAGGATTTACACGTAGCTATAACTATCACAGAACATTTCCACGAAACATTTGATTAGCTCACAAACTGCTGACTGTATTGTGAAATTGTGGGCTATATACCTATTGAAAAATTATATTATTATTTATTGGAAGAGAAGATTACCGAAATTACTCAAGTTTTATTTGTTATCATTAAGATGTATTTTGACTTTCAAGACCCTATTAGTTCGATTATGTTAGATTTTGTATTTACAATCAGATTGTGAGTAAGATTTTCTTTATTGCGGAGGGGCACAGTTAGGATGCGAACCTCAGTCCGTAAGCGAATCAACTGTTAATTCCCTTCACTAATGAAGTTGTAATTAATACAAATAAACAAGACATAATCCCCAAAGAGCAAAAACCCGTATGAGCCTTGGCCTACCAGCGACAGCTGCTCAGCCCGATGGTCTGCAGATTACGAGGTGATGCGTTATCTGTGCGACGAATCGTCTTCGCCGTTATTCTCAGCATTCTAGATCGGAGCCGCTAACTCTCTGTCAGATACCTCCATTGTTCTCACGTAGGCTGAGTGGACACCGAACTAGCCCTGATATCCCTGGCCTGACTAGGAATCAATCAATCAATCAATCAATCAATCAATCAATCAATCAATCAATCAATCAATCAATCAATCAATCAATCAATCAATCAATCAATCAATCAATCAATCAATCAATCAATCAATCAATCAATCAATCAATCAATCAATCAATCAATCAATCAATCAATCAATCAATCAATCAATCAATCAATCAATCAATCAATCCTGATCTGCATTTAGGGCAGTCGTCCAGGTGTAGCAGATTTCCTAGCTGTTGTTTTCCTAGCCTTTTCTTAAATGTTTGAAAAGAAATTGGAAATTTATTGAACATGTCTTTTGGTAAGTTATAAGTGCAAAGAAATTGGAAATTTACTGAACATCTCCCTTGGTAAGTTATTCCAATCTCTAACTCCTCTCCCTCTAAACAAATATTTGCCCCAATTTGTCCTCTTGAATTCCAACTTTATCTTCATATTGTGATCTTTCCTACTTTTAAAGACACCACTCAAACTTATTCGTCTACTAATGTCATTCCACGCCATCTCTCCGCTGACAGCTCGGAACATACCAGTTAATCGAGCAGCTCGTTTTCTTTCTCCCAAGTCTTCCCAGCCCAAACTTTACAACAGTTTTGTAACGCTACTCTTTTGTCGGAAATCACCCAGAACAAATCGAGCTGCTTTTCTTTGGATTTTTTCCATTTCTTGAATCAAGTAATCCTGATGAGGGTCCCATACACTGGAACCATACTCTAGTTGTGGTCTTACCAGAGACTTATATGCCCTCTCCTATACATCCGTACTACAGCCCCTAAATACCCTCATAACCATGTTCAGAGATCTGTACCCTTTATTTAAAATCACAATTATGTGATTACCCCAATGAAGATTTTTCCTTATATTAAGACCTAGGTACTTAAAAACTCGCGGCCCAGTGGTTGGAGGCAGGTTCACTATTCCTAGACCGAGGGGCGGATAAATAAATAAATAAATAAATAAATAAATAAATAAATAAATAAATAAATAAATAAATAATACTGTAATCATATGGCCTCATCAACCGTGGGCAGGTGATTTCATTTGATGCTATTTAGGCTGCCTGCACGTTAATTTAGGCGTTCGGTTTTACTGTACCATATCCGGACCTCAATTGCGCTACATATGGCTGAGGTTTAAACAATTTATTACGAATCTTCTGTACATTCTTCCTCAGATATAACAGAACACTTGGCTACAATATCATCGTTTTAAGAACTAAGCAAAACCAAGGCCAGGTTCGGTCGGAAGCTATAATAAAAGAGGCAAAATAAAAATTCAGACATTTTAGTTCACGGCGTGGTTGTGACGTTATTGGCCTAGCGGGAAGATGGATGGTAGTTCACAACATTCGACAGCCTTTAAACATAATTTACGAGATTGAGGTCTTTCTCTCTCGGATCAATAGCTCTTCGGAAGTCTTGAATGATCGGTTTCATCCAGCCCTGTGGGTCGTCCACAGACGAAAATCCTTGACACAACTGTAAATGGAACTCACGTCGATCACAGCATAAGTGAGTCAAATTCAGATGAATAATCTGTAGCAATAATTCTTGAAGAAGAGCTGAAAGAATTTTTTTCTGCTTAATAGTTTGAACTATACTCGTTCAAGCAGTGACGTGTCAATCCTTTCACCTTATGTTTTATTACAATCAGCATGGCGGACGTAGGAATTAACACGGTCCTAGGCAAATAATTAGACCGTTTGTCATTCGGACCGGTGTAGGGATGGCATATCTGCCTTTTACTTGGAGGCCTCGCATTCGATTCCTGGCCAGGTCATGGAGATTTACCAGGATCTGAGGGCTGGTATGAGGTCAACTCAGCCTATGTGACTACACTTGAGGAGCTATCTGACGGTGAGATAGCGGCTCCAGTTTGGAAAGCCAATAATAACGGCCGAGAGGATTGATCGTGCCGATCACACGATACCTCGTAATCTGAGCAGGCCTCGGGCTGAGCAGCGGTCGGTAGGTAGGCCATGGCCCTTCAAGGCTGTTGCGCCATGTAGTTTGCTTTGGTTTGGTTTCCTTTGGTTTGGTCTGGTTTGGTTTGGTTTGGTTTGGTTTGGTTTGGTTTGGTTTGTTTCCTTTGGTTTGGTTTGGTTTGCTTTGGTTTGCTTTGGTTTCCTTTGGTTTGGTTTGGTTTGGTTTCCTTTGGTTTGGTCTGGTTTGGTTTGGTTTGGTTTGCGTTAGTTGGGTTTGTTGTCATTCGGACTGAGATTCCATAATTTCTTCCCAAACTACAGTTATCGAACACAATATATAAATTATATAAATATAAAACTAAGAAGAATTGGCTAACACCGACTGCAGATCCCGTAGACTTATGGACGTGAGTGAGTGTTTAAAATTGAACGTCGCCTGCTGTTTGACCGATGGCAAATTGTGAACTTAGGAGTTGCTTAATCGAGGAGGCAAAGGCGTGCTTGGCTCACCGAGTGTGTGGGTTCAGTTCCTTATCAGGACATTTAGAATCGAGATTTTCACTTCCCCGGCGTTCTTTCACAAGGTTGGGGGGGGGGGGGGGGCACAGTTATGGGATAAAATATCTCGTTCATATATTCGAATGCTGATTTACGCTAAAAATAAACAGATACGAGTCCGAGGATTTGTGTAATTTTCCCTCCAAGTTTAATAGCCTGCAACATACCTGTTAAGAGTTCGGGTGCGAATATCTGCAGCACCACTGTGCTAATGGCTAGCATTTCTTGGTTGCTGTCATCTTTCCATTCCCCTCCCTGAAGGGGAGGAGCGGGCCACTTTAAGGTAATGTCCTTTCTCTGGCCACATTTCTTGGCTCGCTGCCCTCCTTTTATATCTTGTTGCAGTGGATACGTAGTCTGGCCACTTGCTCTCACGCCGTCTCAGTCTGGGATGTTCGAGAAGTCCGCACGGCGAGCTCGGAGTTTGAACGGGCACCACAACATAGACTATTATTTTACATTCTTCATTCGTAACTGTCTATAGCTGACGTCTTGCGTTGTACGGTAATAGAAGCCTTCACGTTTGAAGGCAACTTGCAAACATACGACGTGCAGGTTTTCAGATTGTGCGGGGCCAGAGTTTTAGAGGCGTGGCTTGTTTTTCTATTGAGAAAGATTTGTCACACTCCCTGACGTGGGGAGTGACTTAAGAAAATGGAAATTGGAACACCATGAAGGCATTGGTCGTTTGTGTTGATTTTCAAGATATGGAACGATGCCATGTAGATATGTAAACGATCAAAGTTTCAGACCCATTGGATTGTTGCTACAGGTCTCCCCACGTGATTGGTCGCGGAGGAATCAACTCCAGTATACGGACTCTGGTGTAGCGTAGTTGACTTGAAGTCTGTGCAGTGAAGTGTTCCCCGTCAAACATGCCTCGACGACAGAGAAGAGCACGCTATCAACAACTGTCGCCGTTTGAGAGGGCTCGGATAATTGGGCTGTGTAAGGCTGGATTATCGCGAAGGACTGTCGCTGCACGTGTTGGCCGACAGGCATCTACGGTACAACGTGCATGGCAGCAGTGGTCAAATGAAGGTACCCACACTCGTAGACCTGGCACAGACCCAGTGTGACGGACAACTGTGAGAGAGGATCGCCGCATCATTCGGATGGCCCGGATGGAACCCCATGCAACAGCAGCGGAAATTCGAGCAGTTGTGGCACCCCACGTTACACAACAAACAGTTGGTGATCGCCTGCGTGCAGCTGGCTTACGAGCCCGTGTCACTGCAGAAGGTGTTCCATTGACCCCACAACAACGACGTGTAAGGCTGGCCTGGTGTCGAGAAAGACCGACGTGGGTCGACGAATGGCATAGGGTCGTGTTTGGTGATGAATCGCGCTTCTGTCTTGCCCGCAGTGATCGACGGAATCGTGTGCGCCGACATACCGGGGAGAGGGGCCGCCCAGATCTGATTGTCGAGAGGTACACAGAGCCACACCAAGCATTATGGTCTGGGGAGCCATTGGCTTTAATGTGAAATCACAATTAGTGCTTGTTGAGGGCACTATGCCTGCTCGACAGTACGTTGATAGGGTACTCAATCCAGTGGTTGTCCCGATGATGGCGAACATTGCTAATGGGATGTTTCAACAGGACAATGCCCGGGTTCACACTGCACGCATCTCCAGAGAAGCTCTTCACGACATCACAACCTTAGAATGGCCCGCCAGATCCCCGGACCTCAATCCCATTGAGCATGTGTGGGACATGATGTGTCGACAACTGGCCAACCGTTCTCAGCCACAACTCTGGAACAACTGACCCGTGCAGTGCAGCAAGCATGGGCCACAATTCCTCAGGAAGCGATCCAGGGCCTTGTTAAATCTATGCCTCGACGAATTCATCAATGTATTGCAGCTCGTGGTGGGCATATCCTGGATTGATTGTTGTCGAAACTTGCGGTCAGAGGGACCTGAAAGTGTAATCATCGAATCACAAGCAAACACTCGTTCTGCACGTTCAATTGCAGCAATGTAGCACCACTCCTTCTGGGTGTTGCAATTTCCATTTTCTTCAGTGTACTTGCTGAACATATTACATATTCGGCCTGTGCAATGAACCGTAGCACATTTTGCATGAAAACAACACGCACACACAGCACATAGATAAAGATCTTAAGGCGTTAAGGTACTAAAGTGCTGTCGTTCTGGAACTTGTCATTTTCCTGAGTCTACAGGAGGAAGCAGAACTCATCATGCTACCAACTTCCTTATCTCCTGACAGATCAAGAAGGTTGTATTCAAATTTCAGCTCTTGAACGAAACAAATTTCAGATATTTTGCTGTTCTGATGTGCATGATTTTCTTCCATTAGAGATGGAATTATTTTTAAAGACGAATGGATTTTCTGTACAAATAGCTATGCTTGTATTTAGCCATTTTACTTACTAAATCTAATTTCAGTTAGATCACCATTGAGCGAGTTGGCCTTGCGGATAGAGGCGTGTAGCTGTGAGCTTGCATTCGGGAGGTAGTGGGTTCGAACCCCACTGTCGTTAGCCCTGAAGATGGTTTTCCCTGGTTCCCCACTTTCACACCAGGCAATTAATTAAAGACACGGCCGTTTCCTTCACACTCCTAGCCCTTTCCCATACCATCGTCGCCATAAGACCTATCTGTGTCGGTGCGACGTAAAGCAGATAGTAAAAAATGTTAGATCATCGCAAGTACTCACGTAAAAAGTTTTCAAATTTAAAGTATGTTCAATCACTCCATTGTTCATAACCATATTTTCAAATCACCAGCTCCCAGTGCCACAGCCATGCTTCTCTATCTTTCTTTCTTTCTTTCTTTCTTTCTTTCTTCCTTTCCTCCAAACCCTCCAAAGTTAGTTTTTCCCTCGGTCTCACCTCTGTCACCTCAAGAGCAGTGTCCTGGAGCGTGAGACTTTTGGTCGGGGGGATACAGCTGGGGAGGAGGACCAGTACCTCGCCAAGGCAGCCTCACCTGCTATTCTGAACAGGGGCCTAGTGTGGGATGGGATGGGAAGCTGGGAAGGGATAGACGAGGAAGAGCGAAGGAAGCGGCCGTGGCTTTAAGTTAGGTACCATCCCAGCATTTGCCTGGAGGAGTTTGGAAAACCACGGAAAAGCATTTCTATGATGGCTGAGGAGGGAATCGAACACTCCTCTACTCACTTGTCCTCCGGAGGCTGAGTAGATCCCGTTCCAGCCCTCGTACCACTTTTCAAATTTCGTGACAGAGCTGGGAATTGAACCCGGGCCTCCGGGGCTGGCAGCTAATCACACTAACCAATACACCACACAGTCTGGATGCTGCCCGCCGGCAGAAATGGACAGAAACAGTTGAGAGCCTTGACTTCAAATGCTCAAGTCGAAAAGCATGGTACATTCTAAGAAAGCTAGGAGGTGGCTGTCGGGTAGATCGAATTAGTCCTCCAGTAACTCGTGATATGGTTGCAGCACAGATTGTGAACAATTCTCAATCTCCAGAAGATCGGGATCATACTACACGGATAAAACGTGAACTGAAAACATTGAGGGCAACCAGTCCAGACGAGAGTACTTATTCCAAGCCATTCACTCCACAAGATATATTGTGACCGTTCACAACGTCACCTATGGTATGTCATGATATCCAGGAGATGGAATATACCGTTTTCCGCGTCATTCTACGATAAAAACTGCCCAAGTTAGAATTTTTCTGCCCGCTCCAGGACTCGATTTGCAGTATCCAGAGTCGCGCGACCCAGCTCTAGTTGCTGGTAATTAGCAGCAAGGCGGTGCAAGAGCTCTTGTACTCGAAGTTTTCTCACTCCAACCGCGAGCGAGATGAAAAGATACGCGTTATCACGTGACAAAGAATCTAGGCCACTAGCTGAGCCCAGAGGGTATATCCAACGTGAAAACTAACATTATACCCTGTTTTCCTCGCTCATCCACCACTGCCAACTTATCGCATTCAGCTGTTTTATTTCTGTTAATTTTTATAAATTGCAAAATACCCAATGGATAATTAAGCGCAAACATTCATTTGAATCAGGGAATTTTACGCATAATTATGAGACCGAGAAATGCTCTACTTAACTGACAGAGCGGTAACTACGCTGTAAACAAGGGCGCGTCTTAATGACTAACAGATGTTGGACCCTAACCGTGACAGCGAACACAAGGAATCCCCTGTGCTCGTCATCATTCACCGCCAGAGACAAAGGGACGCTTTTGAGATTGCTTGAGAATCTACGAAGCTATTTCAAAAACATTCACTCAGTGGAAATGAGAATGCAAGAGCTACATTTTGATACCCTCTTCGTCACGCTACGTTGCGTATTAACGGGCCATCGTGTGAGAAAGGGTTGCATTTCCCTCCCTCTCTCAGCATCCCGACAGCTCGCCTATATAGGAACGAGCTGAAGAACAGTCACCACCCAGTTCATTTTCAGTGTAACGCCAGTACGGTAGTATTTCGTCGTGGTTTGTGTGTGAGTCATTTGTGAAGAAATAATCTTGTAATTTGAGCAGTGTAATGCAGTGATTCATTAAAGTCTGTGAGTATGTGGAAATAATCACAATCTGAGTGAGATCTCAGCGCGTACGGTGTGCCGCTAATTAAGAAAATAGGAACGGTACGAAACCGTAACAACCGATGTCCGTGTGTAGAAGAGGTCGTACATCGAGCCTCCTATGTGTCTAAGCTAATACGGCTCAGTTAACATATATAGGGACGTACTTAGCGAAGTGGGTGGAGCGAGCGGGCTTGATATAAATGTGAATTGCCAAGAAAGTCAGTGAACGGCTCATTGTCGACCCAATTGAGGACAGTGCCACGTTAAAGTAATCCGTAGTGCAGTTGAGAGCTCGACTTACGGCTAAGTGCAATAGAACAGGCCTGAACTAGTATCATGAATACGAGAATGCTAATACATTAGTGGCCTAACCACTGTCATTTCTAGGGAAACTAGTGAAATTTCTGGGCCTATAATAGCTGCCTACAAGAAGAATAGATAAATGAGAAGGGATTAATGTCGGGCTTCTGTTGGAATGCTCGTGCTAATGAGTATATCCAACCATATATTTAAATCGTGGTGTGTAATAAACTAACGCATTCCCTTGAGATAATTTCCCCTCATTTACATGTCTACAAGAACGCCGGAGTGAACACCGACGTCCAGCTGAATGCCAGAATTTTGCCTGTATATTAGAGAGAACCAGACGCCTAGCTGTCTTCGCCTGGTGTAGCAGAGAACGTCGAGAACGTCATACCAGGTCAAGCTGTCATGTGTGTGACCTGCCAGGAAGTCATCATGGGTCTTCACATCGCCGATGACGTGATGCAAGCAGCTTAAGCCCATGGTGTGCCCTCCTGTAAAGCTGTGAACGTGGTATCCAGAAGGCTGAGTACATTTCCAAGTATTTATATCTTTGAAGGTCGTGTCCCATTGTAAATATGTAGATTTTTCACTTAGATGTAACGTAGACTGCAAGCACGCCATTTCAGAGGGATAATAATTATAATTTCATTTTTATTTGGGTCTTTTACAGAATACTTTCATCATGGTTTTGGGACGACCATATTTTACTTCCATCCTTGTATAGGGGTTCGATAATGCATGACGTAATTATAAGGACCTTGGCTTAATTAAGTGTGAAGCGCTGTCGAGTAGAGAAGGCTTAAATATTCTGTAAAAATGACTCCAGTTATCATCTTTCCATAGCATATACGAGTCATCAAGATTTTTCAGTAATTCATTTTTTTTGGTGCGCTACACCTGGTAGAGATCCCTCCTAATTAGTAACTAAGGCACCTGGAACAAGGCATCGAGACAGTGGGTATATTACATCGTTAATTAATTATTTCGCGAATGCGCAAGTTAATTTGGACCCGTGTGGCAGGAGTTCATCAATAAATAGCACGGTATTCGAGGTATCGAGAGGAGAAACGAAACGAGTGAGTAGGCCGTAGCCGTGATATATACTGTGAGATAAAAATGTGAAGTTCCCTTGGAACTCTTTAGTAATGTACACGAAGTGGATCTCGTGTTGTGAATATGTTAATTACGGCCGGACATAGCCGATATTGAATGTGAGGCCATTGTGGCTCGAGAAAAAGAAAGCAAGGTCGTTTACCGCGAAGTCATTGTATGAAGGTGGCCCAGTGGCCGCCCTTTAGAAATGGGTCTTGGAAGGCCATCAGCTGAATAGACTTACGAGCCTGGCTGTAGGGACGAAGAAAAGTGTTTTCTACACTGAGAGTAAACAGATACAAGTAGCTATTTCGTGCCTCTCGGTGCAATGATTACGTGCATCGATTTAAGTATTATCAACGTCGCGGTGATTCCAGATGAGCATTAAATGAAGGACCCCTCCAATTTATTTCTTTAATTATTCACAGCGTGTAGGGAATTCCAGGTCAGATATACCCTGTCTCAGAAGGTCCTGAGTTCATTGCAGGAGACAGTAAAGCTTATTGTCACAAGCGGCAGGTGACTAAGGCCACCTGTGATTCATTGTGTGTATGTGAAATGCATTTGTTCTTGCCCCTTTTCTTGCAGGAAGTGTTATAATGCTATGTTTATAATGTTTTGGTATTGAAGTCGCTAAGTGCTTGTCCATAGGTAGCAACGTTGTGTGAATACTGTCGTATCATGTGTATTGATAAAAATCCTAATGAAATGAGCGTGTTTATTATATTGCCTATTCGGCAATGATTAACATAGGGAAGTGTTGTAACACGACTTTCAAAGGCTTGGGAGTGTACACACAAGCAACCATCGTATATTTCAGTTCATATGTGTTCGTAGGCCTATATCACAACCTGATATAGTTTGAATATATTAATTCTCGGCAAACAAACAGAATTACAGCGGGGTATGCATATGTTGAATAGATTTGTGTGTAAAGTGATCAGTGTAAGTCTAAAGTGAAATAATTAGAGAGAAAACGCCTCTCTAAGTCTGAGGTAGTGTAATAGTTCGAGAGGGAACGCCTTCTTAAGTTTGAATATTTAAACGTATAATGAAGTGTAGAAAAAGACTACCGAACATTTAAACGTCAAGATCACCCAAATTACTGTATGTAAGGTGTTTGTATGGCATACCCATGTAAATGATGTGTTTCACTAGTATAAGTAAAAATTTGTTATACAAGATATTGTCTCTCTTCTCATTAGCAATGAAATGGTATTCCTCTCATAATTAACTTTTCCCCCTACTATAGAGACTATTACTAAAGAACTTACCGCCCCATCGGACAGTCCACAGACCCGAAAATGCGATACCGACTCGGCTAGAGAATTATTCTAGTAGGGGAGGGTGAGGCTTCGACAAACCGGGCTGAGTTCGAGGCTCACCGATGGTGCTCCATTCTAACGTCATATTTATGAACAATGGTACTGGTTCATGTACTGATGCCTTGGAACGGTGCAATATCAAATGCCTGACAAGGTATGAAGTCAGGCAAAGCCCCTGGGTTTGATGGCATTCACCCTGAATTTCTGTTACACTGTGGAAAATATGCTAGAATATGGCTTGCTAAATTCTGCTCTGACATCCGGCAGAGAGGGTGTATCCCTCGGCTTATGAAAGGAACAAAGATCATTGCTATCCTAAAACCAGGAACATCTAACAATCAACCCAAAAATTACCGTCCAATTGCTCTTCTGAGCATAGTATACAAACTATTGGAAAGGCTAATCTATAACAGAACTAGTTCCGTCATTTTTCAGAATTTGCCTGTTGAACAAGCAGGGTTCCAACCAAACCGTAGCTGTACAGATCATTGGTCACGCGATGAGAGAAACTCTCACGGAGCGCGCACGGACACATAGGAACATTTGCTCTGACTAGGGGAGGGGGTGCTTACCCTTCAAATGTGAATCGCTCTACTCACGACAGTTGTAAACTCAGCTAGAAGAAGGAGGCCAAACAATTCACGACCAACTCGAAATAGTTGCAACTAGAATAGTGGATGAGATCATTGAAAGTAAGTAAAGGGAGAAAATATCGAATATTATTACTTGGTTGTTTGAAGCTGAAAGTATACAACTCCTTGGCTGAATGGTCAGCATTGAGGCCTTCGGTTCAGAGTTTCCCGTGTTCTATTCCCGGCTGAGTTGGGGACTTTAATCAGTCTAATTAATTCTTCTGGCTCGAGGACTAGGTATTTGTGTTTGTCTCAACACTCTCCTCTTTATACTCACACAACACACAACACTACTAACGACCATAGAAACCCGCAATCGTGCTTACATCCCTCCACAGAGGGTTGGCGTTGGGAAGGGCATCCGGTCGTAATAGTGGGCCAAATCCATATGTGTGATACAGTTCATACCGGCAATCACATAGGTGTGGAAAAAGCGGTATAATAATAATAATAATAATAATAATAATAATAATAATAATAATAATAATAATAATAATAATAATAATAATAATAATAATAATAATAATAATAATATTTTTTTTGCTAGGGGCTTTACGTCGCACCGACACAGATAGGTCTTATGGCGACGATGGGATAGGAAAGGCCTAGGAGTTGGAAGGAAGCGGCCGTGGCCGTAATTAAGGTACGGCCCCAGCATTTGCCTGGTGTGAAAATGGGAGACCACGGAAAACCATCTTCAGGGCTGCCGATAGTGGGATTCGAACCTACTATCTCCCGGATGCAAGCTCACAGGTGCGCGTTCTACGCGCACGGCCAACTCACCCGGTAATAATAATAATGAAAGTAGAAAGGAAAGTTCGCGAGCGACGCCTCAAGGGTGCCCGATGCATATGTCTGAACATTTATATTCTCACTCGAATGATGTGAGGATAGTAATAAAACGATTTACACAAATACTGACCACTGAGAATATAGAGAAATGTATAGTGATAAGAAATGTGCATTTGCTCGTGTGGAACAAAGCTGATCAACTAGGTTATTGCGATGGCTGTAGATATGCGTACGAATTCAAGTGGGACTGGGGTAGGAGTCGCAGGATATAGAATAGAATTATATTCTTCTAGTAAGTGGGCTAGTGTGAAAGAAAATGCCATAAAATGTTATCATAGCAATGGGACCTCCAGTTTTTCATGTGGAATGCGAACTGCAAGGTCGTAAACCTTCATTTCAAATATCGCACGTACCTTGGGTGGGATTCGAACTGCAGGCGCCGTTCTTAGAAGCTAACTGACGGAACTTGAGTGAATCTCAGGGAGAATCATATTCTGCAAACAGCAAACATCATAGATTCTGCAATCGAAGAGCTCGATTCCATGCTTCACATCCGAATGTTCCTCATACAGGCCTGAAGTTAGTTTCGCAATGGCACTGAACGTGAAGAAGATCTGAACTTGTTCTTTAACTCGACTGATGGTTGATCGTTACTGTATCAGTTGCAGTGAATGTGCTCCGTCGTAACGACATCAGACAAGGAGCGCTTGTGATATGCCTTAAGCTCTGAACCTACCGAGTGATCCACATCCCATTTTGCAAATGTCTGGGCTGACAAAGGCAGATGTCTCGTTTGTGAGGCGAAAATAATAACAGAGTAGCCACTTTGCGACTGAGTTTCTTCAACGTTAGCCTGTAACACGAAGTGGAGCTGGTTGTAAGATCTACAGGAGAGCAAACTAGCAAAATGGCACTTGGTTTATGAGAAGGAACAAATTCATTTATTGCTACATAAGCATATTTCTACCATAGCTTAAGTAGACGTAAGTTATGTATGTACCCTATGTATGTATGTATGTATGTATGTATGTATGTATGTATGTATGTATGTATGTATGTATGTATGTATGTATGTATTTATTGTGACCGTTCACGGTACTGTAGATAGCGTATCGTGACACACTGTAACAATAATATGCCGTTTTCCGCGTCATTCTATGATGATTAGTCGCATAACTAGCAGACTCTAGCAGTACACGGGACACGAACGACGCGCCACTGCTTCAGGGGATGAAAATCTCTTTGGGCGTAATGACGAAAGTGTGTCATACCCTAGCCAGCAATTAGAATGTTTCTCTCTCTTGTGGGAGTGAGTTAGAAGAGGCAAAAATCACGTGACAACACTGGGCCGTACTTAATTAAGTCAGGTTAACCTAGGGAGATGTAATTCCCTAAATATTTGTTGGTGTATTCAATGATGCCAGCCAAAAACCTTCACTTGTTTCAAAATTTTCGACGGTGAAAATAATAATATTAATCACGTGACTCCTGACATACGCACCCAATATTCATAAACAAGAGCTCGTTATAATCAGAGAACTTTTTAGTTAATTATGACAGCAAAACTTATTCCAGTCACTTAACGTATCATTAATTATGCGATGTATGTGGGTGCGGAGAATTACGAAAAGTCGTCATGCGTCTGGCGAGGCGAGCCTATGTTGAGTTTTGCCAAGGCATAGTATCAACCATTGCAAAAGTGCTAGATGACGCTTTGATGATTATGATCAAACCTACGATCCTACAGGAATAAGATTCGATCAGTAGGATATAGAAGGTCAGAGCTATCTCTGATATGCAAATCAATTCCGACAAACGGTTATTACCGGAACGATATCCGACAAGTAGGCGTGGTTACCTCCCACCCTCGATTTTTACCCTCTTCAGCATAAAAGAAGTTGGATTGAAGACTGTCTAATTATTATCTACTGTGTTCTCGGACCACTCAGACGTGTAAATTATTTTGAGTACATTAAATACCCACAGGCCACAGATTGTGAAGAATTTGTGTATTTACGATATTCTGTACTATGGTGTAATCATCGAAGTTAGTGAACCAGGAATAATCCACCTTCAGTGAGCTGCGTGGTATCTCAGCTACTTTTATCTATGTGTAAATGTATATGTGTGTGGCGCAATTGAAGTTCGATTAATACAGTGAAGTGCTGTGAAAACGTAGTCGAAATTACGACTATAGAGTTGAAAGGAGAATTTAGTAAGAAAAATAGTGGTTCACATATAATAATAATAATAATAATAATAATAATAATAATAATAATAATAATAATAATAATAATAATAATAATAATAATAATAATAATAATAATAATAATAATAAATGGGCAAGGTCTGCCGAACATATAAACGTGATGATTGAGTTGTCTTACATAGTGAGGTGTTGTGAATTAGGCAAATTTCAGATCCTTATCATCAAGTTACAGTGCTAGTGTGTGTACGCGATATTTCAATAACATTTTAGTGTCAATAACTGTATATGCTGAGTAGAGGATTAGGGTGACAAACAGCAGAACATTATCGTTACCGGGTTGCCTTACTTAAGTATATAAGTAATTCTAACCATATTTGATTGTAGTGCGTATCACAAAATTGACGCAACTATAATCACACTGTTTCCACATTGCATATCTGAACGGGTGATCGTCGACCTTGGGGGAGAATCTGCAAGTTGCCTACCTATTCTACATCTTAGTGTATCTGGTGTCTTCAAGACCGTTCAACTCCTGGTCGAAATCTACAACATGGAAGACCTCATCTTAGGGACGAACCGAAGACCTCACGACATCGAAGACGTCGAGATGATAGTGTAAGTCATCCCAGAGAAGAATGATCACAATAGATAAGTACATTTCAATTTTTTATGTTTGAAAGTGATTGTCCACCTGTAAATAACAAAATTTTGCATGTTAATTAGATAAAATGTAAGTGATGGTCGCAGGCTATTTCAAAGGGATTATAGTTTCTTAGTTTAATGCAGTAGGAATTTGTTCACTGGTATAAAAACCAGCATTTTGTTTAACCCGTTAGAAAGATTAATGCATGTTAATTATAAGATTTTATTACTGATATTTTTTCTGCGTGGAGTATTATAATGAATGGAAGTAGTATCCATTTAAATAATCTCAATTATTATTATGAGATGTTGTGTATCCTCAGAAAGTACGTAGACTACTTTGTACTAAGACAGAGGATTTGAGAAGTTAAAGATACAATATCGGATGCAAGTATGATTTTTAGATTGTGGACATGATATGTAAATTTTTAGAATGTCCCGAAGAATAGATTCTTATGCAAATATATGTGTGTTTGGAGTGTCGAACTGGGAACGATGGTCGGTTAATACGTCGCCAATTGATACTTTGGAGCAAAAATGGAGATGTGTCAGAGATAATTTATGTAAAGTGTGAGGAATAATGCAACCCTAATGACGACAAATGAGGTTGAATAAAATCATATGGGGACAAAATGTGTTAGATTTGTAATCTAAGGGGCCTCATTAGCCCGAATTTTAATATCAAGGCAGCTGAGGGAAGAGAGATAATCCTTCCTTGACTGAGTTGAAAGGGGGACAGTGCAGATTACCGTTAGGTTGAGTGAAAGTACCAGATGAATAGGGGTCTGAGGAGAATGACCAGCCCGCAGGCTTCAACTCTTGGGGTGTTGACTGATTGTTCGTTTCTGGTAATATACGACAAAAACTCACACACAGAATAGTTAATTATCATCGTAATTGAATTAACATACTAGGAGACGGAAGAATTCATCCCAACTTTTATTTCATTTATTTGAATTCGATTTAGGGTTTAAAAGACATGCATACAGCTGCAAGAAGGCCACGGTTTTGATCCCATCTGAGGACGACGAGTATCATCACCGTCATTTTGGTGATGGAAGGACCACTCCTTCCATATACTTCTGTATATATTGAAGGGTGTTATTATATGTGTTTAATTTTAGATGAGTGTATTATTACATGTGAGATATTGTATTATCGTTAATGTGTTATCCATAAGCTCAGCGTTGTTTGCGTATTGTATTATTCCATAGCATTATTCATAATCCCGGCGAAATATGCCTATGCGATTTTTTACATCATTGTAAATAATAATGAGGTCAGTTAGCAGGAGTTAAAATATGACTTTCAGATATTTTGGAATGTGCGTGTCATAGTTACATTGCTTTAATCACATGATCATGTAATGATATGATCACAGGAGATCATGATGCAGTGGACTCCAACTCATAAATATGAAGTCATGATGATTACACAACATGTAATTATAACTGTGCCTTTTCTTGTATATAATTAATTCACCAATCAATCAATGAGTATTTTTGACAATATGTGTGAATAATTGAAATAATAATGAGGGAAATGCCTCTCAAATATTATGGGATTACTTGGTGCGGAATGCAAATTCTAAAGGAGAAATGAATATCAATTTCACCGACTTAAATCCCTCATATCTTTGATTAATGTTAAAACTTGTGGCACATTTTATATTAGTCTTTGTAAGTGTTCTTTTCTCAGTTTAATAACATTTATATTTGTAAAACTTTAAAAATATCATTCTTCAAATTTAGTAGTGACATTGTATTCCTCTTATATTTGAAACCCTTACTTATAAATGCTTCATTTAATGCCCGTTAATACGAACGCACCATCAGCCCGTTTTGCTCTAAAGTCTAGTCGCGGTTACTGTGAAGTAGGGATGATGAGACTTCGATTCTAGGGTTGTTCTTCGAAGACCTCATCATGCAATTTCCATTCAGCTAATGCACTTACGAATTATTATTATTATGCACTGAAGCCCTGGACAGGTGCAGTATGTATATATGTATGTATGAACCCATGGCCTTTTTGCCCTAAGAATTTTAGATATGAAAGTTACTACATGAGGCCCCATGTCAATTGTGATGAGGAGCTTGAACATTTCTTGATATCACGGAGTGACACCTGGCAAGGGGGTGACGACCTTCTGTCCAACGCTATGAGATGTGACGTCATCCGCACGTATCGAATGTGGAAGGATACAGAAGAAAGTTTATGTTGAATAAATATATTTAAATAAAAGAATTAGTGGTGAACGCAGTATAATGAGGGTCCTATATTTATCTATAAGACACTTGGTCTTTAGTAAGACGGATTTGAGACTGCTAAGCCATTACTGTGGATTATTTCAGATGGACGCGCGTCTTTAGTTTACCTACGCTAAGTCGACAAAAATAGTGCCTATCAAATGAGGTCCTTTAAGCAGTTAATTTAATAAGAATAAATTTTAAAGGTTCAGGAACACTACCGCTAGCAATGTAGCAAGTATGTGGTTACATTTAAAACTCTTTTAAACACAGTTAATTTAAGTCGAAAGGTTACGCAAATTTTCTTGGCGGCAGAGGAAAAATGCCTGGAGAGAGGGGTACTGTCTATAAATAAAAAGGGACACCATGTTGAAACCCCTGCATTTGTATCGTTGAGGCTGGAGACAGAGGGTTGAACTGTTCTGTAAATCGATCGACAAGAGTAGACTAAGTCCAACCAACAGATTTTAGCCGAGGTGGCTGGGGTCTTGACTCCATGTGGAGACAGTTTTTGAGCAGAAGTAATTGTATAAAAAGGACGGTCAAGATACCGAAGAAGTATTTATAAAATATTGTGTGGTAAAGTCGAGTGCGATCAACAAAAACGACAAGTGAAGGGGATTTCCTTTTTTTTAATGCTTTATTTCCAGGAAACAGGAAGAAAAATGTTATGTACAGCCAGAAATGTAAAAATGGCTAAATAAATGACAGAGGGTCGCAGGTGAGACCAAAGATGAACGCTGACGCAACCTAACGTAGGTGACATGCCATCTTACTACCTACTATACCTTGTTTAATGATGTCAAACGTATATGTATTTGAAATGGGTATTTATGACGCAGTTGGTCACCCATAAGTTTCTTTGTGAATGTCAGAATATGACGAAAGGGTCATTTGTTTTATTTTCTGCTTGGATAAATGTTTAAAGTATTGCGAGTACCGTGTAATCTTGTAAAAAGTTATTAATGAGGGTTTCAAAGTGATATCACGTCCAAAGTAGATCGTCATTTCCGTGAATTTATTGCCTATGTTTTGTGATGTCAAATTAAGATGTTTATTCGACGTAAAATTTTCTGTTGGAATTTTGATGGAATTGGTGCAAAAGAGATAAGTGGTTACCCATTTTCAATAGGATGGAAGCGCTGTATGTAGTGTTGAGTAATGCAGATAGGTGAATTTTGTCACGAAGTGTAACATATTCTATGTCCGTTTAAACCGTGTCTGAGTGACAATAATAACAGTAAAATTTGTCAGTCATTCTTTTGTGAAAATCCAGTTTTAAAATACGAGATCATTTTGTGCGAAGTTGTTCATTATTAAACTATTGTGCGTTATTAGGCGTCGTGGATTCTAGTAAAGATTTTTATCCAGTTCTTTTGTTAGTGAGAGTCGTCGAGTTGAGGCAAGAGTTAGATTTGCCTATGACTTGAGATAGGATTTGTGAATCAGGTGATTGGGAGCCTGTTGTGAATCTGGGACTGTGGTGTGAGCCCGAGGAAGATTTTATAATGTTTGGGATGGAAAGTGGAGTGCGAGAATCCGCGCCGGTATTAATTTGCGACGTGTAAAATTACTGTAGGACATTTAAAAGTAAATCTGTGCATATTTGTTTGGTCATAATATCGTATTTTGTTCTATTTTGCGAAGTGAAAGGAGTTCATTCTTAGAAGCCAGTCAAGCGTGGCCATAGAAATATATTTCATATTAAAACTGACAGACGGGGTGAGGTTCATTTTTGCTCGATGCCGACAGCTGATCGGAGTTCGCCGCTCAAAGATAACGGGGTTGTGCGCTTGCTATGTGTTAAAAATGAAACTGCATTCTTGGCAACGGAGATCATTAACTGCGGGAACTAGTTGAAAATATCATCCGGAAATAACGTGTAGGTTTTTAGATACTGTGGATTTGTGAATTTGAGATCGTAATGGATATTTGAAACCCTAGAGTTAGAGTATAAGGAACGAGGTTAGCCAATTTCAGGGTTGTCCAAAATATAGAGTGGTGGTAGTGATGATTGTTTTGTTTGTGAGGGATGCACAAAAACTTTATGAAATGTTATGACAAGATATGACATCGTAATCGGCTTACATTATACGGCGAGTTACTTTTGGTTTGTACGTAATTATTAGGGTTATCCAAGTATTAATAATGGCTAGGGTTAGATTAGATTTAAAGTGTGATGTCATGAAACATGATAAATACTGGGAATAAATGATGTAAATTTGTTCCAGCTGCAAAATAACGATAGATGGTACACATTAAACATGAACTGAATATAACTGCGTCAAACGTTGAGTAGGGATTTGTGAAAGAAACCATTCGTCCGTGGAGATAGAATTTGTTGTTGTTCATTAAGCTTTCATTAAATCATTTTCTAATTTATTTAATTATTAAATTCAGTGGAACCGTATTTGTGAAATAACTTTAAAGCAAGCGAATAACTTGGAGATGCATTCTGGAAATCTTAGTTTATTTTTCTACGAATATTTAAATGTTAGCGTAACGATTAAGGGGACATATCCGAAGATAATGGATTTTACTGCCACAAAGAATTGTAGCGTTGTTGTTGTTGCATTATTTGACTTTGATTTATTGAGCAGAAATGTGCTGGGGTTAGTAATGTGGAAACTTTGGTCATCAACCAAACTTTATTGCGTTTAGCCTTCAGCTTAGGAACTTGGATGGCCATGGGGTCATCAACCTCAGTGACTTAGATTAGGGCCATATGCCACTGTAGCATCATTATCCTTGCGGTCATCATCCACAATGACTTTAAAATAACTTAGAAGTTTAGAGGTCGGTCCATGACAGAGTCGCAGGTCACATCGGTTCAATTAAGGGTCCATGCCGTACAACCACTGTGTGGCATACACCGATTGGACTGCCTTAATTATACCCAGAGTCCAGAGTTCGTGTTATGAGGGGTGGGCCATCAAAAATCATCATGATGGTTCATGTAGTGTCACATGGAAGCCGAATTTAAGGATTTCCAGACTTTCCTTTCTTTATTTAATAATTGAGACAATGGTTTCTTGTAAGGATGCCTATCAGGCAGTGGAAGTCAAAGGCTCAAACCAGCGTTTGGACCCATCTGTGTAAAATGATTGTGGTGTTAAGTGGACAAGATAGAGTCCGAAATTTACATGGATTTCAAATTATTACTTTCTTCAGTAAAATTTTCCAAAAATAAAATACAATTATTAGAGCTCTGCATTTGGAAGAAAACAACCGCTCGAACATTGCCCACTTCGAGCCGCTGCTCGACGGCTGGGAAAAGCCCACGCGGCGATAAGGCTGTGGCCGTCTAATGGACCATGTGGCCGGCCGTCCTTCACCTCTCGGTGATCAGTGGAACTGTCGAGCACTGCCGGGCGCTCGGGCGTAATCATAATCCCGGTCGGTGACAGTAAACCCGCCGTGCGCTCTACAGTACGCATTTTGCGGATTTGCTTTAGAAATCGTGTGTAAAATCAGTTGGTGACTGGGCTTTGAGCAGTGCAGACAGCGTTAATGGATCAACCAAATATACGTCGTAAACGCTGCATCAAGAAACGAAGAGAAGTATTGTGGTGATAATTAGGACCGGCTCGTTAGTCCTGAAGAAGGAAGATATGTCGGAAGAGGAGGCGTAGAGTGAAGCTTGGAAATCGTTTGCACTTGTAGTGGATCCTGTCACGGAGGCTTCTTCTGGGTTCTTGCAGTGTACCACATGTGGTACTATACTTTCTTACTAGTTAAGCGCAACAGGTATGATTCGGCACTGCAAAAGTAACTGCGGATTAGAATTCCACCGAACACGTGCAGTACCAAGCAGCGTAAAGAAAGTTGTAGTTTATAAGTATGCTGAAGTTCGACGATTGTGCTCGGAAATCCCTGTAAATGGTAAGGTCGAATCACTGAAACAAATTAGTAAACGAATGTTTGTTTGTCTAATCTTCCACCTTTCGTTAGATCAACAATTAAGCCGTCTAAAATGTACAATATTTGGGAAGTGTTTCGCAGCCTAAAAATTCCACAATGCGTTTGGTGTAATTTTTTCGATATGTATAGGAATTCACTGGAAATACAGCTTTTTAGTGACCAGTAATCCTAACTAAATTTTATACATATTTAAAGGTGACAGGAATGCATTACGGATGTTTTTGTTCATCTTTAGAGCCCATTCAAGGAAGCAGTGACCAAGTTCTTCCCATGAAAAAGTCCAAGGTGGACTGGAGTTCGGATGTGGACGACGAAGGTGGGCATACAAATATTACTAATGAACTCGACAGGTACCTTTCTCTCTTCAAATCCGACTGTAGCTGTGCCGAAGGACACACTTTGAGGTGGTGGAAAATGCACGCGGAGTTATTTTCAAGGCTGTCGCTAGTAGCCAGGAGAGTTCTCTGCATTCCTACCACTAGTGCTGCCAGCTAGAGAAATTTTAGCCAGGTCTGTCACCTGCTGTCCAACAAAAGATCGTGCTTGGAATCAGACAAGGTGGATGATCTCTTACTGATCCATCACAATTTCGTAAGTATTCTGAACATACCACGTAATCATAAGTAAAGAAACATTCCTCAAACTCTATAAATGTATGATTCCACTTTCATTCACTTCACAGGAAGAAGTGCAAACCGCCAGCTGTAATAGTACCTCCAGGAACACACATGACTCCTGTGCATCAGGCAGCACCAATGACGAAAAACGAATTGTATAGTTATGATTCACATGTAACTTTATTTACAGGTCATAATTTGTTTATAAAAACGCTTGTAAAAAGAAAATTGATGAGTATTTGTTTAAAAACAATCCTGCATTCCTTCTTGATCCTGCATTTGATATTAATACAGTGTATATGTGGCCGAGTCTGGAAATAGGCTACACATAGCCCACTATTACTGTGTCCCCGTTTATCTAGCGAACGGAACAAAATACTATATGAAGACATTACAGTTCATAATTTTACAATTACTGGAATACATGATCACTTCAAAGACGAAAATCCAATAGTCTGCAACATATTAACACATTTCAAATATAATATATAAAATATTGTAATATTTAGGTTATAGAACTGATAGTAAAAAAGGAAAGACATTTGTAAAAGAAATAGGTGAGGATTAATGTAAATAGTGGCCTATGATCTCGAGTCCGGCGAAGCGCAGCTCGCTGGCTGGCTAGCACTGAGTCCGCCGGTTACTGGCGACCGACCGAGCGTTTGGCGCACTCGGCCAGTCGCTGATGATCGGTAGCCCGCCACCGGCTGCACAGGACGCTCGGCCGCATACTCCCGAGAGACAGAGATGCGAGCGGGGCTCGCCGGTAAAAATCAGAGATAATGCAGACCTCTAACAAATATTTTATGAATAGACCTTTCATTTAAGTAGACGGATTAGGATTACCGAACCCTACATTTTACCTCAGCAAGTGACGAAGAATCGAAACGACCCAAAAAAGTGAAAATGAAAATTGCTGATAGGTAAGGAAGGTAGGTATCCTTCAGAGTGGACCAAAGGGTTTAGTATGCATTGTAACGGTTCAAATCCCGTTACAAGATGATATCTGTATTTTTATTATTTTATCTTTATTATTATTATTATTATGTCTGTATTATTATTATTATTTTATCTGTGATATTATTACTATTATTGTAATTATCATTCTTATTCAATTCAATTTTGCAATGCTTGTCGCTTGCAGGATTGTACTTGGATGTATGCATATATACGTGTGTGTAAAATAACAATCAATACCTGTACAGTGAGAATTGTTATATGTCGGATGTTGGATATGGCGTTGTTATATTGTACAATACTACTGGCGATTCTGCCAAGTCATTGCCACGTCATGGCTACGTCATCGTGAGCTTTTAGCAATTCGCTCAGAGACTCAGCCGCCCCAGGGGATTTCACCATTACATGCAACGGTTTGAGGCGTTGTGGGAGTATGTCGTTGTTATTTCATGAGATTAAGTAGCTGTGTCAACCAACGTCTATAAAAGGTGGATGCATATTGTAGCGTCAGTCATTAGTTAAACGGAAGCTGAACAGTGAAGAAGTCTACGAGATGAAGAGGCCTCAGTCGGTCAGTCAACGAGTGTGAACGAGAGATGGAGAAGACTCAGTGAGCCATTAATCATTGGTCATTGAGAGAGTGAGGCTAAAGTTAGTTGGTCACTTAGTTGAAGACACGGACGCAAGGGCTTACCATGGAGTCAAAGAGGGCAACCCTGAACCTGCCATATTGACTTACGAAGAAGTGAGATGATATGGAGAAGAAGCAATCACAAGGATGCATCACCAAGTTAGGCGTGACACATCTACAGTAAACACCAGATCAAAGGAATACGTCGTAATTACACTCAAAGTGTTGAAGGTACAGTCAAGTGAATCAGTGAGGGAAATATTTCGTATAAATTGTTAAATGTCCGGTCAAGAAGAATTCAAATTCATGCCTAGTTTCTTTCAGTTGCAATGTCATAATTTCATATTCTCATCTGCTTTATCGCAACAAGACTCACTATTTTTATATATTATTTAAAGAATATATTTTGTTCTATCAAACGAATTCATAGTTTCATTTCAATGACAGTAAAATATCTTAACCTCAAAATTAATGGGGAAACCGAACGCCAATCTCCTTTTCCCAGAACTTATATGGTATGTTGTCAAAAGTAAGCTTATTACCCCACACCCTAGAGATAATCGAGAGTCTCATTCTATTATTGCTGCACTGAGTCGCAGCTGGCGCCCTTCAAATAAAGTATGTGTAAGTAAGCAGGAAACAAGTAAGTGTGAGTACAAGGTCCGACGAGTGTGTGTTTTATTTAATGAATGTTAATTTTCATAATTTCCATTTTAAATGCAGATATTCAGAATATAAAAGCAGTTTTATATGTTTGTAAATTTAGACAGACAGTTAGGAAAGTCTCATTTTGGCCCCGCAACGTAGTGCACGAATAAATTCAGAACTTGGTCTGAATGACAGCATATCATAGGTTCATTTTGGGAAACGTATGCGCATTTAAGCCAACGGAATTATTACCGGTAAATGTCAGGAGTGTAACTTTGTGATATATATTTGTATTTTGGGGATATGTCAAGGATTTGAAGAGGGAAATTAATTTTAGATCGCGTACTATCACTAGTGAACCAAAGGTGGACAAGGAAGACAATAACAAGTCATGTGACGACGAGGTCATTGCTTCTGCGGACATCCAAGGTGAAATTCAGAGTAGGGAGCAGGTGAATACGATGGGAGCTTCTGAGGAAATTCAGGAAAGTGCAGAAATTGAAAAACACACTGAAACTCAAAAGGAAATCGCGGGGGGAATAAACCAAGATTTTGTTAATTTGTTCATGGCCAAAATGGACGAGTTCGAGGAAATAATGAATAGGAGTTTCGAAAAGCGGGAGAAAAAGATTGATACTAATAATGAAAATAATAATAAACTGATGGAAGAAGTGATTGGTAGCTGTAGCAAAATGGAAGAAAAGATTGATACTAGTAATGAAAATAATAATAAACAGATGGAAGAAGTGATTGGTAGCTGTAGCAAAATAGATAAAAGATTGATACTAGTAGTGAAAATAATAATAATAAAGAGATTGAAGAAATGATTAGTAGTAGTATCGAAAATAGTAATAAACAGATGGAGGAAATGAGTAACTCTGTATGTAGAAAAATCGATAAAATTATTAGCAGGAATAACGAAAGTATTAATAAAATGGATCGAATAATTAGTAGTAATAATGAAAACTGTAAGAGACAAATTGATACCAGAGATAAACAAACAGAAGAAATAATTGATAGTAACAAGGCGATCAGTAGTAAAATTGATATTAAGATATTAGAGATAAATAATCAAACATCTAAATTAGAATCTAAGTTAGAAAATAAGCTAAATGAAGAGTGTGTTGACCTTAGCGGTGAAATGGAGTTGGATCGGAGCAATCTTCATATTCCGACCGAGCAAGTCAAAGAAATATGTACAGAGGACAGTAACAAGATCGTACTGTTAAGTGATAAAATTTCTAGTAATCGGGAAGAAATTCATGAGGTAGTCGAGAAAAGATTGGATAAGATTTACAATGTAGTTGGGGAAGAGACGAGGGAACAGATTAGTAGAAATGAACAGATTGAAAGCAAACTTGTGGAGGACACTGAACTACGGAACGAACGGGAAACGCTATCACAGCAGGTGAAAGAGAGAGAGGAAGAATTGCACGAAGACGTGAGAATAGTGGAAGAGAATGCTGAAAGAGCAGCGGAAAAAGAAGAAGAATTTGTGAACTGCCAGGGAGTGATACGGCCGAAAGGTATAGGTGAGATGACGGGAGAGGTGATAGTAGCGAGTGGTTTGTTCAATAGGGATCGTTATTTAACCAAGTTTTCTGGAAAACAGTTTAATCCTATAGAGTTTGTAAAACTAATTGAGAAAAGATTTGCAAGTAAGTTGAGGAATAATGTTATTGAATGGGAATACGTGCTGGAAATCTTGTCGAATGTTTTGTCGGTGAAAGTAAAATATGGTTTCGAGTGTACTGGGATAATATGTCTAATTTAGGACAATTGAAAGACAAGTTCATCGATAGGCTTTGGAAGAAATGTGTGGAAGGGCGCGCGCGCGAGAGAGAGAGAGCGCATGATGTCTGGGGAAAATAGTATTGTAGAGAGAGGGGGGAAAATGTTAGCGTTGTATCAGATGAGAAGTAATAATCCTGATGAGCAGAGAATTAAGAGTTATGTCGATGGTGATAGGGGTCAGAAGAGTGACCAGAGAGAATCGGAAGATGGGAGGCGTATGTATTTGAGTTATGAGAGAGAAGGTCAGAAGAGTAATCAGAGAGAATCGGAATATGGTGTGATAGTACATATATCACGCCCCCGAATTATATGCAGAAGGTAGAGATATTATTGTCAGTATTCGATTTATTATTATTATTATTATTATTATTATTATTATTATCGGTATTTCATTTGTATATTTTGTCATTTATATTTATAAGCTGGAAGATATCCACATATGTAGGTATGAGTAATTTGTTTTGCACGAGTGGGAAAACATTGCTTTAATAACTCTGGTAATTCGAATGAGTCATATGGCTACCCCAGTGTCTGTTGTGATGTACTTGTGTCGGGAAATTCATGAGTCATGCATATATCCCAGCCTGATGAGATGAGCTTGTTGTTGTACCAGGGAAATTTGATGATTCATGTAAAACTCCCGAGTGTTTGTTTATAACTTGGGAGAAAGAAGAGGTTTACTCATGATTGGCTGGCAAGCACCAATCCAGACGTCTCATCTGAGAGGAGGGGGATGTTGATGTGTATAAAGGTTGATGATACGGCGGCAACCAGGACATTGTAAGGAACATTGTAAGGGTGATTGTAGAGGTGATTGTAAAGGAACGAGAAGGAAGATAACTACAACTACAACTGACGCACTGTACGGGAAGGAAGTGGTGCTGATACACGGTACTGGTGAAACGAAATGCAATGGACTGGACTTCAAACGTTCGTGGAGCGTAGTCTTTTTACGTTCATGGAAAGTGGCTGATTGTGGAGAGTGCTTGCGCATTAAGTATTGTAGCACTTGTGGCGGCCTAGCATTATATGTTGGTGAAAGCTATCTCAGACTTTCCATAAATTTATGTTGAGGATCGACAGACGTGTGTATATATCTTTACAAGTGTTAAAATATGTGAACACAGTAGTACAAGGTACAGTATCTGTGTGATGTGATAACTGCCGATTATGAGAATCGGTAAGTCGAATTGATATAGAGACAGTGAAGGGTATTTATCTTCATACATGTACATTGTTCATCGGACCATCTACAAATGGTAGCTTAGTTCTCGCTTTCGTTTTCCCACGATTTTCATTATTTTTGTTGTTGTTGTAAATATGGAGTCTTCCAGCAATATTTTATGTGTGTATTATATGTATAATGTTGTATGTTGATGAGGTGCTCATGCACGGAATTTGTTAAGAATATAGTTAGCTATTTTAGAATCAGTGTTATTGATGAACCTAGGTGCAGTTCCTACCTAATTAGTCGTTTTCAGGAGGTTAGGTAAGGCCTGCAGCAGATGTACCAGTACGCAGCATTATGTACACGCCCTGGGATATAAAGTCTATCATGCTCTTATCTAAATTCGAGGGATCCATTCTGGTGAACTCTGGCGCCCATACTACGGACATTTCGGTTAATTATGCTTATTAATTTTATTAAGTTTTTGAGTAATTTTATTTATATATATTTTTATTCATGATATTAATTATCAGTAGTCATCAACTTGTTACAATTGGCTTCCCAACGTGTGGCTGAATGATTGGTACATCTGTTAGGCTTATAAGCGTAGGTGCACTTGTCAGGTGTGGATGGAATTCTGAAAACTATGTCAGTGAAGTGTTTTATATGTACGTGATTTGTATGTTGGAGTATGAAGAAATGTTGTAGTGAGTCGAGTATTATAAAACTGAGAAATAGAGAGGTTGTTAAAGTTACTAGTACTATGAATCAGGACAAGAGAAGTCAAAAGAATTCCACCACATTGAGTTTATCTAATTTAAGTGAGAAAAGCGAAATGGCTGATAGTAAGAAAGATCAATCGGTAACGATAGGTGAGGAACCGAGTAACCCGTCTCAAACTCAGAACGTAGGGGATCAAGGCGAGGCTTCAATGCTCATTATGCTTAAATCGCTACTTAATGAATTGAAGGGTGAATTAAACAGTAAGAATGAAGAGTTGAAGTTTGAATTGTCTAGTAAAATTGATAGTCAGAGTAAGGAATTAAATTCAGTGAGTGTTGAATTAAATGTTGTTAACAGTAAAAGTGATGCATTGCCCAGTAAAATCGATAATAATAATGTTGAATTTTCCAATAAGATTGATAGTCAGAGTAAAGAGTTGAAGAGTGAATTGAGTTTTTTAAGTAATGAAATATACAGTATTAATAGTGAATTAAATTCAGTTAGTACGGAACTGTCTAGTAAGATTGAGAATCAGAGTAAGGAATTAAATTCAGTGCGTGTTGAATTGTCTAGTAAAATTGATAGTTTAAGTAGTGCTGTGAATGGTAGAATAGATGAATTGAACCAGAAGTTTGACCATCAAAGCAGGGAAATTCAGGAAGTCAATAATAAGGTTGAATCTCAACGCTTGGAATTGACTGAGAAAATCGAATGCCGATTTAATGTTGTTAGGAAGGAATTTGTTGAAAACAGCAAGGAATGTGATAAGAGAATAAAAATAGTAGAAGATAAAGTCGAAGAAATAGATAGAATTAAAACCAGCCAGAATGTTTTAGTGAAGCGAATAGATGAAAAGACTGAGAAATTGGAGAAAGACCTCAAGTCAGTAGAAGGAAATGCCAGAATGGTAGTGGAAGAAGGAATTAAATCATGTCATGTGAAATTAAGGCAGGAGATCAGTCAAATCCAATTAGGTAGCAGCATATGAATTAGGTACGTATCTTGTACGAAGGACTCTGAATTACCCAAGTTTAATGGTCGGCAGTTTAATCCGATGGAATTCTTGAAAATGGTGGAGAAACGGTTTTCCAAGAATCTTGACGATGGTTTGATCGAATGGAGTATGGTTGATGAGATGTTGGATATTGCATTTGTTGGAGAAGCGAGATCCTGGTTTCAAGTTTATAGACAGGGTATTTCGAGTTTGGAGGAATTTAGGGAGAAATTTAGTTCTAAATTTTGGAGTGATGCTATTCAGGGAAGGGAAAGAGATCGCGTGCTATTTGGCAAATATAGACCTCAGGAAGGTGTGTCTATGACGGAATATTTCTTGGCGCATGTTCTGATCAGCCAGAATATTGAAGGTCTAGCATCGGAGAGAGATACAGTCCGCCAGATGTTGAGGCATTTTCCTGAGAAGGTCGGATTAGCTGCATGTATGCAGAATATTGTTACGATTAAGGAATTAGAGCAGCTGTTAGAGAGGTTTGATGCTTTGGAAGGGCAGGGGAGGACTAGGCAGTGAAGGTAGAAATTACGGGGATAATGGGAGACAAGGTAATCAGGTAGCGGGAGATAGGAATAATCAGAATTTCAGTCATTCTAGGCAAGGGGAAACAGACAGTCTAATCAGGGAGTTAATCACCAGGAATATTATGGCAGAAGACCTAATCAAGGGGAATCAGAAAGTAGGGGGCGTACGGATCAAAGACCTCCAGATCAAGTGCCGAGAAATGATAACAGTGAACAGTCCACGTCAAGTAATTTAAACCGGAATCGGACTTCTTAGTTGGGTCAGATAGGCAGTCCGATACCGAAATTCCTATTCACGTGATGAAACAGGTAAGTTACGAGGTAGACGTGAAAGAGGAATTATTGTATGACCGTGTGTTTTGTGTTCAGGGAGATTTTGAGAATAGGGGGTGTGATGAAAGTAAGAAAGATGTGTCGGATGACTTACTTTGTGCTAGTGGTGATGGTAATAGCGGTGTTGCGATCGATAATCTTGTAGAAGTTTCTGAAATTGAAAGTGAAGTTTTTTGTGAAGTTGATGAAGGTTGTTTAGTAAGTGAAGAGTGTTCACGGAGTATACATCATGAGGATGTTTTTGTTGATTTAAGTGTACGTGAGGAGAGTAAAGTTAGGTCCATTATGTGTGAAAATGGTGACTTTAAGTTTAATGAAACTTCTGATAAGAGAGTCGAAAGTAGCAGTGTTGTTGGCATGAAAGTGGTGCAAGTAGTAGCTGATATGGAAGGTGGTGAAGATGGATTAATTGTTGGGTCATTAAGTAGTAATGACAGCAATTTCAAAGTGTATTATGGCAAGAATTTCTGTAATCGAGTGAGCGTGTGTGAGAATGAAGTGCGTATGTTTGACAAGCGTGTGTGTAAAGTTTTATTTAAGACTGAGAGTTGTGTGAATGATGTGAACGACGTGCTGAGTGATATCGAGGTGGAGTGTGTGAAAAAGTATGTGATTTGTTTGCTTGCATTAATTATGAGTTTGTGGAAGAGTAAACATTGTGATATTCCCGCGCATTTCAGAAAGAGGGATTTCTTGGTTATGAATGTTCCGAATGAAAGTTTGTATAATTCTTGTGTGACTGGATGGTATGAATGTTTGTGTGTAAGATAGTGTGGATTCTAGACGTAGTTAGATTTTAATGCGGTACGCATTCCTCGTCTATCGCTGCCAATGTTAAGTTAATGTATAGTTTTTTCATTTATATTAGGGTCCGTATACTGTGGACAGTAGAATAGGCAAGTGTGCTTATAGGCTCCTAACCGCTGAAAATAAGGTTCTTGGGACATTTAATATCCATAGCCTTTGTAGATATAGAGATAGGATCTGCACCTTGAATGTATATATTATCAATTTTAATGTATGTGTACTGTAGCAAGAAGGGATTGTGTTCAATGGTATTTGAAACAATCTGAGTTGTGTGTATATAGCCATATTATTATTATTATTATTATTATTATTATTATTATTATTATTATTATTATTATTATTATTATTATTATTGTTTGGACAAATTGTATTTCGTGTGTGCGAATACAATGCAGTAGACGCAATGTATATATCATTATTACTGTAAATTAAGTGTTCAGTTACGTCATTACAAGGTTATGTATGAAGTTCTGTTTTATGTTGAATCATAATATATGATATCATCGATTCACCAAGGGGGCGTTATGTGATAGTACATATATCACACCCCCGAATTATATGTGGAAGGTAGAGATATTATTGTCAGTATTCGATTTATTATTATTATTATTATTATTATTATTATTATTATTATTATTATTATTATTATTATTATTATTATTATTATTATCGGTATTTCATTTGTATGTTTTGTCATTTATATTTATAATCTGGAAGATATCCACATATGTAGGTATGAGTAATTTGTTTTGCACGAGTGGGAAAACATTGCTTTAATAACTCTGGTAATTCGAATGAGTCATATGGCTACCCCAGTGTCTGTTGTGATGTACTTGTGTCGGGAAATTCATGAGTCATGCATATATCCCAGCCTGATGAGATGAGCTTGTTGTTGTACCAGGGAAATTTGATGATTCATGTAAAACTCCCGAGTGTTTGTTTATAACTTGGGAGAAAGAAGAGGTTTACTCATGATTGGCTGGCAAGCACCAATCCAGACGTCTCATCTGAGAGGAGGGGGATGTTGATGTGTATAAAGGTTGATGATACGGCGGCAACCAGGACATTGTAAGGAACATTGTAAGGGTGATTGTAGAGGTGATTGTAAAGGAACGAGAAGGAAGATAACTACAACTACAACTGACGCACTGTACGGGAAGGAAGTGGTGCTGATACACGGTACTGGTGAAACGAAATGCAATGGACTGGACTTCAAACGTTCGTGGAGCGTAGTCTTTTTACGTTCATGGAAAGTGGCTGATTGTGGAGAGTGCTTGCGCATTAAGTATTGTAGCACTTGTGGCGGCCTAGCATTATATGTTGGTGAAAGCTATCTCAGACTTTCCATAAATTTATGTTGAGGATCGACAGACGTGTGTATATATCTTTACAAGTGTTAAAATATGTGAACACAGTAGTACAAGGTACAGTATCTGTGTGATGTGATAACTGCCGATTATGAGAATCGGTAAGTCGAATTGATATAGAGACAGTGAAGGGTATTTATCTTCATACATGTACATTGTTCATCGGACCATCTACAAATGGTAGCTTAGTTCTCGCTTTCGTTTTCCCACGATTTTCATTATTTTTGTTGTTGTTGTAAATATGGAGTCTTCCAGCAATATTTTATGTGTGTATTATATGTATAATGTTGTATGTTGATGAGGTGCTCATGCACGGAATTTGTTAAGAATATAGTTAGCTATTTTAGAATCAGTGTTATTGATGAACCTAGGTGCAGTTCCTACCTAATTAGTCGTTTTCAGGAGGTTAGGTAAGGCCTGCAGCAGATGTACCAGTACGCAGCATTATGTACACGCCCTGGGATATAAGGTCTATCATGCTCTTATCTAAATTCGAGGGATCCATTCTGGTGAACTCTGGCGCCCATACTACGGACATTTCGGTTAATTATGCTTATTAATTTTATTAAGTTTTGAGTAATTTTATTTATATAGATTTTATTCAATATTTATTTATTGTCAGCACAAAAAAGTTACAATGGGAGGCGTACGGATTTGAGTTATTAGAGGGATTATGATAAACCGAATATGAAGGTTATCAAGGTGTCGTTATCGAGGCAGAGTATTTCAGATTCACAGGGAACCGGGTAAGTTAAGTGGGCAGGCTGAAGGAAGAAGATGAACAGGTATTTAGTATAAGTAGTTAAGTAGTGAAAGTAGATTTAAGAATAGCGTGATTGTGACCTAAGTAGTGTTAAGTGAGATATTTAAGTAATGACGTAGTCGCATATAATGAAGTAATTAATAGTAGTAGTAATGTAGATGTAAGAAGTGTTCTGTTAAGTCATGTAAGTACTTATAATACTGAGAATATACTGTCAGTAGTGAAGTAGTAACTCCAATGGTAGAAATTGTGATATGAAGAAAGTAAGTGAAGGTACTATTAGATATTATAACAGCCGTTGGGTAAGTGAAAGTGAGTAAATAAAATGACAGTGGTACCAATCACGATTTAAGATAATTGTAAGTTTCAGCTATGCCTTGTTGTACCAAAACTCGTGTATTCAGTTGTTTTAGGGGCTGACTTGGTTGCAAATCTTGGAAGTAGAATAGACTTTAATTTAGGTAGTGTGTGTTTGTTCTGGATAACACTAGCAAAGAAGTACGTGTTAATAATGATGGTCTGAGGTAAGTGTTTGGGTAACGTGTGTTCTTTAATGATATAAAAGGTAAGTGAAGTTGTTCCTAGTGAGAGGAAATGTTAAGGTGTGTCAGGTGTCTATAACGACCAGGATCTGAGGGATCGTCGGTATGAGGCAGTGACGTGAGGTAATTTGAGTGAATTACAGGAGGAGTAATTGTGTTCGATGTTAGGTAAGCATCGAGATGTATATGGTGGTAAGTCAGGAAGAACACGTATATGAACATAAATTTGTAGTACATGACCATTCATCATTTGTGGGAGGTAAGTACCCCAGTCAACTTAAATGTGCTAGTTACGTCTAAGAACAAATAAACATTATGCTGGATTACGGTATAATTGAACCATCTTGTAGTCATAGTGTTGATTCTTTAATTATTGTTGCCAAGGAGGATGTTATTTACTGAGAGATATAAGTTTACAAGGGTAAAATTTATTCAGTTTGAGTGACAGAGTGCTACTCAGAGTTCCATTTCATCATCTGCAGAGGCGGGAAATATCTTGAAGTTATTCTTTTGTAACAGGGGTATTTCACTATTGTGAACCGTATCGGGAGTGTGCATATTCTTTAAAAGATCAAGAAGGGATTATTGTCGGTATTTATAGTATTATAAATGTAAAGAAGTACTTCACGTGAGATTTGTTGAGATAAGAATAAGATGATTAATTTTTGTGAGACACTGGGAAAATAAAACTAACATCTGCGATATGCGTGTGAACCAAGTGTCGTATTGGTGTATTGGAAGAATAAGTGCTACGTTGTCATGTACTGTGTGACAAAGCGGAGAACAAGACATTAGACAGTTACTGTGATGACAAAATGCAAGAAAAGTTCTCATATAAGTGAATTTTCACAAAATATTTTGATATGTTAAAAAAGGTGAAGAACGTTGTATATTGATTGAAAATTATTTGTGTGTGTTAAATTAAGGGCTATGCTCTTGTGTATTGTATGAGAATGGGACACTGGACAGTTATCTGCGATGACAATGTGCGAGAAAAATTCTCATACCTTTGATATTTTATAATGTGTATGGATGTTGAAAAAGAAAATTATTGTTGTATACTCATTTAAAGTGTTTACCTGTGTCAGTGTTATATTTATATTATGTTGTTCATAAATCAATCGATTCTTTGTTCTTCGATTTATTTATGAGGGAGGCGAATTGTAACGGTTCAAATCCCGTTACAAGATGATATCTGTATTTTTATTTTTATCTTTATTATTATTATTATTATTATTATTATTATTATTATTATTATTATTATTATTATTATTATTATTATTTTTATTATTATTATGTCTGTATTATTATTATTTTATCTGTGATATTATTACTATTATTGTAATTATCATTCTTATTCAATTCAATTTTGCAATGCTTGTCGCTTGCAGGATTGTACTTGGATGTATGCATATATACGTGTGTGTAAAATAACACTCAATACCTGTACAGTGAGAATTGTTATATGTCGGATGTTGGATATGGCGTTGTTATATTGTACAATACTACTGGCGATTCTGCCAAGTCATTGCCACGTCATGGCTACGTCATCGTGAGCTTTTAGCAATTCGCTCAGAGACTCAGCCGCCCCAGGGGATTTCACCATTACATGCAGAGGCGTTGTGGGAGTATGTCATTGTTATTTCATGAGATTACGTAGCTGTGTCAACCAACGTCTATAAAAGGTGGATGCATATTGTAGCGTCAGTCATTAGTTAAACGGAAGCTGAACAGTGAAGAAGTCTACGAGATGAAGAGGTCTCAGTCGGTCAGTCAACGAGTGTGAACGAGAGATGGAGAAGACTCAGTGAGCCATTAATCATAGGTCATTGAGAGAGTGAGGCCAAAGTTAGTTGGTCACTTAGTTGAAGACACGGACGCAAGGGCTTACCATGGAGTCAGAGAGGGCAACCCTGGACCTGCCATATTGACTTACAAAGAAGTCAGGTGATATGGAGAAGAAGCAGTCACAAGGATGTATCACCAAGTTAGGCGTGACACATCTACAGTAAACACCAGGTCAAAGGAATACGTCGTAATTACACTCAAAGTGTTGAAGGTACAGTCAAGTGAATCAGTGAGGGAAATATTTCGTATAAATTGTTAAATGTCTGGTCAAGAAGAATTCAAATTCATGCCTAGTTTCTTTCAGTTGCAATGTCATAATTTCATATTCTCATTGTTTTATCGCAACAGGACTCACTATTTTTATATATTATTTAAAGAATATATTTTGTTCTATCAAACGAATTCATAGTTTCATTTCAATGACAGTAAAATATCTTAACCTCAAAATTAATGGGGAAAACGAACGCCAATCTCCTTTTCCCAGAACTTATATGGTATGTTGTCAAAAGTAAGCTTATTACCCCACACCCTAGAGATAATCAAGAGTTTCATTCTATTATTGCTGCACTGAGTCGCAGCTGGCGCCCTTCAAATTAAGTATGTGTAAGTAAGCAGGTAACAAGTAAGTGTGAGTACAAGGTCCGACGAGTGCGTATTTTATTTAATGAATGTTAATTTTCATAATTTCCATTTTAAATGCAGATATTTAGAATATAAAAGCAGTTTTATATGTTTGTAAATTTAGTCAGGCAGTAGGAAAGTCTCAGTATGTATGTATGTATGTATGTATGTATGTATGTATGTATGTATGTATGTATGTATGTATGTATGTATGTATGTATGTATGTATGCATGTATGTATGCATGTATGTTCAGTTCTCAGCACCGATCGAGTTGGCCGTGCGTTTAGAGTCGTGAAGCTGTGACCTTGCATTGGGGAGATAGTGCATTCGAATCCCACTGTTAGCAGCCCTAAGGATGGGTTTCCGTGACTTCCCATTTGCACACCAGGAAAATGCTGGGGCTGTGCCTAAATTAAGATCACGGCCGTTTTCTTCCCTCTTCTAGCCCTTCCCTATCCCATCGTCGCCATAAGACCTATCTGTGTTGGAGCGACATAAAAAGAAATCGGTCCTTAGACCGAAGGCTGGTTGGATCCTCAACAGCTCCACCATTAGCTGTCGTAGATGGCCTAAGCATCACTGAAGAGGCGTACTGGGGAAATGACGAATGAAATGGTTTCCCGTTGTATTCCCCACAGAGCCAAAAATTGCCATTGTGTATCAGTTTGTCAAGCGCACTGAAATGCATGCACCAAACGACGCTATGAGCAACATTTTCTGATCATCCATAACAGGGACTGACTGCATAATAATAATAATGCTATTTGCTTTACGTCCCACTAACTACTTTTAGGTGTTTGGAGACGCCGAGGTGACGGAATTTAGTCTCGCAGGAGTTCTTTTACGTGCCAGTAAATCTACCGACACCGGGCTGTCGTATTTGTGTACCTTCAAATACCAACGGACTGAGCCAGGATCAAACCTGCCAAGTTGGGGTTAGAAGGCCAGAGCCTTAACCGTCTGAGCCACTCAGCCCGGCACTGACTGCATAAGGAATGATTTTTCTAGCATCGCTCATACTTCAGTCACTTTCATATTGTCAAAGCCAAGGACTAGACTGAAACAGATCAATGAAAGTAATAACATTGTTCTAGCCCATACCGGAAGACACAGTGCACTACAAACACTAGGTCTCGCCAGCAATGGCCTCTTTGGTAGATAACGAGTGTAAATTACGGACAAATCATATCAAAATTGCTTGCTATCATTCTATCAGAAAAAAAGTACTGAAAACCGGAAAACACGCTGTCCTTGAGTTGGAAATTAGTAGCCTTATTAGGGCACTTTATTAGTATTAAAGAAATCAGTGAACATTCCCTAATTAGTTTTTATTACTTGACTCTCCATTGTTCTTATTTTCAAACATTCTCTTAGGCATTAACTGAATAAGGGCATTTATTTCTACCGCCGAGAATTCAGCCCACATTGACCAAAGTGTATTTTTCAGCTCTTCTGCAGTCTCAAGCTCAAACAACTTGTTCCACTTGGCAGAAACTATGCTTTTATTGCTAAAGTTTTCATTCATGAGGCGGGGTTGGGTAGCTCGGACGGTCGAGCGCTGGAAGTCTTACTCCAACTTAGCAGGTTCGATCCTGGCTCAGTCCGGTGGTATTTAAATATGCTCGAATACGTCAGCCTCGTGTTGGTAGATTTACTGGCACGTAAACGATTTCTTGCGCGACAAAGTTCCGGCATCTCGGCTTCTCCCTAAACCGTAAAAGTAGTTAGTGGGACGTAAAAGCATTATAGTTATTATTATTATTATTATTATTATTATGATTATTATTATTATTATTATTATTATTATTATTATTATACCAAGCTCAATAGCAGCAGTCGCTTAAGCGCGGCTAGTATCCAGTATTCGGGAGATAGTAGGTTCGAACCTCACTGTCGGCAGCCCTGAAAATGGTTTTCCGTGGTTTCCCATTTTCACACCAGGCAAATGCTGGGGCTGTACCTTAATTAAGGCCACGGCCGCTTCCTTCCCACTCCTAGCCCTTTCCTGCCCATCGTCGCCCTAAGACCTATCTGTGTCGGTGCGACGTAAAACAACTAGCAAAAAATTATTATTTATTTATTTATTTATTTATTTATTTATTTATTTATTTATTTATTTATTTATTTATTTATTTATTTATTTCATTCCTTACGGTCATCTATAGACCACGTTCGCTCAAACCACCAAATCTCCTATCTCTCAAACTTAGTCACTTCTCTTTTCACTCCTTCCAGATGTTGCGTAACTTGATGAGTTTGTATTATTATTATTTCGGAATTTGATTTACGTCGCATCGACGCAGATAGGTCTTATGGCGACGATGGGATAGGAAAGGCCTAGGAGTGGGAAGGAAGCGGCGTGGCCTTAATTAAGGTACAGCCCCGGCATTTGCCTGGTGTGAAAATGAGAAATCACGGAAAGCCATCTTCAGGGCTGCCGACAGTGGGATTCGAACCCACTATCTCCCTGATACAAGCTCACAGCTGCGCGCTTCTAAGCGCACGGCCAATTCGTCCGGTATTATTATTTTAATAATAATAATAATAATAATAATAATAATAATCACGCATCAGTCAGCTGGGACTCTAGGATCTCTCTTTATCAGAAATCACTTTTAGTATGCTGTCATGCTATTTTTGAAGTACCTTTAGCGCAGAACTCTGCCCAATTCATAACTCCTCCGTCCCCAATAATTCTGCTCATCCGAACTTGCTCGTCAGAACGGTGGTCGTGCCAGCAATGCTGAAAGCCATATGACCCACCTAAATGAAACTTTTTCTCATCGCTAAAAATCAATTGACCGAGTTCTTCTTCAGCAAAAGCAATTCCAGCCTCCTTATGGCCACCGTTTAGAGGTCGTTTACTAAGACGTTTATTTAACCCAAGGTTCTCGTCACTTGCCAGAATTGTTTTCACACGTATTGCAGTGAGTGGTAATTTCAAATCAGCCGCGATGTGACTTTTATTTCACGAAGAATTAATCGCTTATTGCGCTCTGATATATTTCTTTTCCTACTAGTATTTTCCGTGTTTTCGGTACTGACCCCACCATCGGCAGCCCTGAAGTTGTTTGTCCGTGGTTTTCCGTTTTCACACCAGGCAAATGATGGGACGGTACGTTAATTAAGGCCACGGACGCTACCTTCCTTATCCTATCCCTTTTTCTCCCTTGCGTCGCAGAAAACCTTCGATGTGTTAGTGCGACGTTAAACTAGTAGGAAAAAACAAAATTCCATGCTGCACCACTGGTTAGATAAAATTATCAATAATACAATTTAAAACTGTAATTTCTTAGCAATTTTTATTACTCTAGCATCTTCAGTTCTTAAGATATATGTAATCTCATAAAAGGTATTCAACCCATTTTCCACCCTTTTTCACTCCCCTTAAGAGGATTTTCCAAAAACAAAAATACGTGTTTCCTTATTTTAAAGGAAATTCCAAATACCAGTTTTCACGTCTTTAAACTGTTAAGTGTTTGATATATAGATACACTAATTTAAAAAGTTCCACCCTCTTTTCACCCCCTTAGCGACGGAATATCCAAAATTCCACCTTAATGAGTACTTAAAACCAAACCCCGTTGCGCAACAACCCTGAAGGGCCATGGCCTACCAAGCGACCGCTGCTCAGCCCGAAGGCCTGCAGATTACGAGGTGGCATGTGGTCAGCACGACGAATCCTCTTGGCCGTTATTCTTGCCTTTCTAGACCGGGGCCGCTATCTCACCGTCAGATAGCTCGTCAATTCTAATCACGTAGGCTGAGTGGACCTCGAACCATCCCTCAGGTCCAGGTAAAAATACCTGACCTGGCCGGGAATCGATCCCCTTGGCCTCCGGGTACGAAGTAGGCACGCTACCCTTACACCACGGGGCCGACCCAACTCCTTGTAAGCACTAATATTTTGTATTCATCTGATCTATGTTTTTCACGCTGCATTGTTGCAAGAACCAATCGCTCGCACACACGTCTCCCCCATGTAGCTGCGGCGTTCTCTTTACCCTGTCCAGGCTTCAGCAGTGGAAGTGTTCTTGTGCCAGCTTCCACCCCTGATATGTCTATTGTTGATATTAAGCAATATTTCCACATGAACAATGATAAAATGAGTGTGATATGGTAACTCGAATAATTGTACGTAGTACTTCATATAAATATGAACTTGCTCTTCCAAGAAAGGAAGTGCAGTTCCGCTATTTCCTCCACTGTAATGAGACTGAAATACAACAATTAAAGAAATAGAGAAAGTGTGCTATATCGTTAACTCTGTTTAGAAGTTTAAAAGATATGACTACAAATACGATTTTGAGGTACAGGTTTATAGAATAACGAAGTATAGTTAGCAAAGTAAGATATTTTTGTTTAAAAGCCGTAACTTTCAATGTCGCTTAGTTAGAGAGAGCATGGTATAGTAATAACTTGGGCCTTTCAGTCGAGCAACACGTGACAAATTTTCAAATTAATTCTAGGTGGGTGATCGAAGTAAACAACATAAAATACTCGTGCATAAAATTAATAATATCCATTGTTTAAATAACCAAGGAGAAACGATAGAGAAAGAGCACGATTTGTTCTGGGTGATATCCGACAAAAGAGTAGCGTTACAAAAATGTTGCAAAATTTGCGCTGGGAAGACTTGGGAGAAAGGAGACGAGCTGCTCGACTAAGTGGTATGTTCCGAGCTGTCAACGGAGGAATGGCGTGGAATGATATTAGTAGACGAATAAGTTTGAGCGGCGTCTTTAAAAGTAGGGAAGATCACAATATGAAGATAAAGTTGGATTTTTTCATTTGCTATTTGCTTTTCGTCGCACCGACACAGAAATGTCCTACGGCGACGATGGGATAGGAAAGGCCTAGGAATTGGAAGGAAGCGGCCGTGGCCTTAATTAAGGTATAGCCCCGGCATTTGCCTGGTGTGAAAATAGGAAACCACGGAAAACCATCTTGAGGGCTGCCGACAGTGGGGCTCGAACCCACTATCTCCCGATTACTGGATACTGGTCGCACTTGCGCGACTGCAGCTCTCGAGCTCGGTAAAGTTGGAATTCAAGAGGACAAATTAGGGCAAATATTCATTTATACGAAGGGGGTTAGGGATTGGAATAACTTACCAAGGGAGATGTTCAATAAATTTCTAATTTATTTGAAATCTTTGAAATCATTTGAAATCATTGAAAAGGATCTGAGAGATGAAAGAATGATGTTGATATTGTTCATTCGGTCAACAGTCTATAGACTGGGTTGGTGCAGGTTTCCATGCCACTCTATGATTTTTTGGTATTTGCTTTACGTCGCACCGACACATATAGGTCTTATGGCGACGACGGGATAGGAAAGGCCTAGGATGGGAAGGAAGCGGCCGTGGCCTTAATTAAGGTACAGTCTGGTGTGAAAATGGGAAACCACAGAAAACCATCTTCAGGGCTGCCGACAGTGGGGTTCGAGCCCACTATTTCACGGATGCAAGCTCACAGCTGCGCGCCCCTAACCGCACGGCCAACTCGCCCGGTACTCCATCGTGTACTAAGTAGACCTAGTTGATCTCTATTTTTTTATGGCACATGGTCTCTGGATAAGACCTGATGCAGGTCTTTCGAGTTGAAACCATAGGCGACCTCGGCGTCTGTACGCCTGAGACCCTATCTTGGATAAATTCTCATGTTGAATACGACACACACATCGAGTTCCCGAGCCAGAGTTGTTAAATAACCAGTCCCGGTCGGGAATCGAGCCCGAGACCTTGGACCTGTTTGTCATATTCATGACTTGGTTTTCCTCTACCGTTATTACCTCTTAAACTCCCATCGAAAGACAACCGGAAAGTTCTGGCTATCTCAAAATGGTCCTAGCAGGCTATATTTTGTTCGTTCGTTCGTAATCTGTTTACCCTCCAGGTTTGGTTTTTCCCCCGGACTCAGCGAGGGATCCCACCTCTATCGCCTCAAGGGCAGTGTCCTGGAGCTTTAGACTCTGGGTCGGGGGATACAACTGGGGAGTATGACCAGTACCTCGCCCAGGCGGCCTCACCTGCTGTGCTGAACAGGGACCTCGTGGGGGATGGGGAGATTGGAAGGGATAGACAAGGAAGTGGGAATGGAGCGGCCGTGGCTTTAAGTTAGGTACCGGCATTTGCCTGGAGGAGAAGTGGGAAACCAGGGAAAACCAATTCCAGGATGGCTGAGGTGGGAATCGAACCCACCTCTACTCAGTTGACCTCCCGAGGCTGAGTGGACCCCGTTCCAGCCCTCGTACCACTTTTCAAATTTCGTGGCAGAGCCGGGAATCGAACCCGGGCCTCCGGGGGTGGCAGCTAATCACACTAACCACTAGACCACAGAGGCGGACGCTATATTTTGTTCTGGCCAAATGTCGCCAAGTCGTTGACCTCTCAGCAACTTAATTCTTTATCTCTCCACCCATCTCTCTTTCATCATTATTCCCTAAATTTCATTTCAAAACCTACTATTCTTTGCGCGCCATGGTTTGTGTCATAACACGTCTGCTTCACCCAAGGGCAGCCTCTTATCTGGTTCTAGCAATTCTCTTATGTTGAATGCAAGATTTTCCTTACCCTTTGTTCGTACAGTCTAATGAGGTCGTGGTAGCTGAACGATCGATTTATAGGCTGGAAATCTTAACCAATATTCAGAATTACTCATATACTGTATCTTCGTTTAATAATACTCTCCGTGGTTTACTAGAAAATTGGTTGAAAGGGAATACAACAATTCCTTCCATGTAGTGTAAAATACTTTGTCTGCTTGTCATTTGGTTCAAAACGCCTAAATACAGTATTAGGTAATACAATTCACCATATTGTTGGAATATTCCTTTATATGACTGTAAATGTGGCTAAATACGTCTCCATTAAATCAAGTACCGAATGAGTTGGCCGTGCGTTTAGAGTCGCATAGCTGTGAGCTTGCATTCGGGGATAGTGGGTTCAAACCCCACTTTCGGCAGGCCTGATGATGGATTTCCGTGGTTTCCCATTTTCAGACCATCTAAAGGCTAGGGCTGTACATGAATTAAGGCCATGGTTGCTTCCTTCCTACTCCTATCCCATCGTTGCCATCAGACCTATCTGTGTCGGTGCGACGTAAAGATAAAGTGTAAAAAGATAATTACATTGCAATTTATAATAAAACCGGTTTGTTGTCGAAGAAATTGTAACAAAACGGATAGAATAATAATTATTATTTTATCTTGTTGTTGTTGTTGTTGTTGTTGTTTGCGTCATCAGTCAATATAATGGTTTGATGTAGTACTCCATGGCTCCCTATCCTCGGTTAACCTTTCCATTTCTACGTAACTGCTACATCCTGCATTTAGTCTGATCTGTTGTCATATTCATGCCGTTATCTAGTCCTACCGTTCTTACCACCTACACTTCCCTCATAAACTAACTTAACAAGTTCTGGGTGTTCTAAGATGTGTCCTGTCATTCTGCTGCTTCTTCTTCTGGTCAAATTTCGCTAAATCGTTCTCTTCTCAACAATTCGTCTCAGTATTTCTTCATGTGTGATTCTATCTACCCATTTCACCTTCAGCATTCTTATGTAACTCCACATTTCGAACGCTTATATTCTGTTATTTTCTTAGCTAGTTATTGCCCATGTTTTATTTCTATACGATTCCATGCTGCGGACGAAAAGTCTTCAAAAAACATTTTAAAATTTCTACATCAATGTTCAAATTGAGCAAATATTTTTTCTTAAGAGAGGCCTGCCTTGCTTGTGCTAGTCTGAATTTTGTGTCCTCCTTACTTCTATCATTGTTAGTTATTCTTCTGCCCAAGTAACGATATTCATCTTCTTCCTTTAAAACTTCATTTCTAATATGTCTTAGAATACCTTACTTCGTTCGACTGCAGTCCATTAATACTCTTTTGGATTTATTTATTTTTGTCTTGTACTTCTTCTCCAAGACTATCTCCATACCATTCAGCAATTTCCCCAGATATTATGCAGACTAAGAAAAAATAACGTTATCATTGACAACTGTCGGAGTTCTGATTTCCTCTACTTGGAATGTGATTCCCTTCTTCAACTTCCTCCTTGATATTCTTTACTGCCTATTCTATATAACCATTGAAAAAAGGGGGAACAAACGGCAGCTTTGGCCCACTCCTTTCTGAAATGGCGCCTCCTTTTCAGAGCTTTCGATTCTTATCCCTGCAAACTGACACTTTTACAGATTGTAGATACTCCTTCTTTCTCGGTATCTGATCCCGATCTCCTGAAGAATCTTAAATAGCTTCGTCCAATCAAGATAATCGAATGCCTTTTCTAGAGCTACGAATGTCACGTACCTGAGCTTGTACTTAATTCTATCCTCTAATCAAACGAAAAGTTAGGATTGCTTTACGTGCTCCTACGTTTCTTCTGAAGCGAAAATGATCTCCTCCCATCTCAGCTTCAACTTTTTCCATTCTTATTTAAACAATGCGTCTTAAAATTTTGCTGGCGTGAGCTACTATACTAACAGTGCTGTAGGTTTCACACTTGTTAGCAGGTGCTTTCTTGGGAATTGGTATACGGACATCATCCCTTCTCCTGCAATATATATCTTACAACTAATCTTCTTAATCTGAAATGATCATAATCTTATATAAAATGAAGATTTATGGCTGACATTACTATACTACCCGCCACTACTACGGTCAACCTCGCTCCGCCGCGTACCTGTTAGTGTGTGTATGGGAGACCTCTTTACACGCCGTCAGAGTACTTTTCCTCAGGCCTGACATAAAGACACACTTTAAAAGACAACGTGTTTCAGCTACTCAGCTTTACTTTTTCTTTATTCCTACTTCTCACCTGGAGCTGACCTTTATTCAAAGGTTTGTGTTGTTTGACAGAATTTACTGCAGACCCATTAGAGACCTACTCATCATCAAGGGGGCTGATAAGGTCATCAAATGTTAAAGAGTTTCTGTCAACATAAGATAAGAGAAAACACTGCTGGAAAATATATTCTTATCAAATGGGAAGCTGGTACTCCTGCGATAGTTGCTACGAAATAAATGGACCGATTGCAGAAACGGTGTTTAGACGATGTCTACGGTTAAACAATGTCTAAATATGGCTGCCGCATTACAAAGAAGTTTTTTATGACTTTGACACTGTCTAAAACCAATATTCAACCGACCTTATTTAAACACTGCCGAGAGCAATGTTTAACCTCAAATGTGAGGAGCAAATCACAATCAGAGGTTATGCACCATGAAACATATAATTTGTATTATCATATTCAGACAATTCCAGGAAGGAAGGTTAGTCCGACGGCCTCTCTGTAGGTCATCTGCTGCGAAATCGCAGCAATTCATTTGAAATGTACGGGGAGGTACAGTTTAAAATACGATTTCGCCTTTCAAGAGACATTTTTCTTGAGATTGGCACAGTCCAGTGACTTTCAACTTGACTACAATTCTTGGCAACTGATATATTTGATCATATATGGGATAATTTCCATGGAATTATAGGTCACTTCCACTACATCCAAATCAGAATTAACTTGTCATCCGGGAGGGATTCGCTTATATTATAATTACTGCCAAGAAAGCACCCACAATAGTGACTACTAAAAAGTAGGTTGATTTTTAAATAATCGTCGCGTTAATTGAGGTAAGTTTTCGGCAACTATGAGATAGGAAAAGGCAAGGACTGGGAAAGAAGAGCCGTGGCCATAAAAACAGCTCCAGTATTTGCCTGCTGTAAAAATGGAGAAACTACGGAAGCGATCTTCAGGGTTGCCGATGGTGCGTTTCTAACCTGTGATCTCCAGAATGCAAGATACATCTATATGGACCATACAACTCATTCGGTTACACAGTACGATTGTTTTATCCTCCCTCGTAAAAACACACCATAATCAAATCTACACTTCCTCGTACGGTGGCGTGTAGCTTAAGTATCGATAATATGAGATTTAATTTCCACAGAAAGCGATATTTTTATCTGTGGACAAGCCATACTCATGCTTAGCCGTATTTGAGTAATGTGTAGGAAGACGACAGTTGACTAACGTTTGGCGCGAATTTGATTGGTTGCGACAAGCAAAGAGTTGCATGAAAGATACTTCTATTTCCATTTTCGAACCAATATTGAAACTTTAAACGACGTCTAGTTAAACACCGGCTGAACATTGTTTATGCAATGGAAGACCGTTGTTTACGGCTTAAAACTAGTCATCGTTTCTGCAATCGGCCCAATATATTTTGGCTTAGTGCAAGTATAAGATAATTTCTTGTGGCTATTTCTAGCCGAGTACAGCCCTTGTAAAGCAGACCCTTCGATGAGTGTGGGCGGCATCTGCCATGTGTAGGTAACTGCGTGTTATTGTGGTGGATGATAGTGTTATGTGTGGTGTGTTAGTTGCAGGGATGTTGGGGACAGCACAAACACCCAGTCCCTGGGCCACTGGAATTAACCAATGAAGGTTAAAATCCCCGACCCGGCAGTGAATCGAACCCGGGACCCTCTAAACCGAAGGCCAATACGCTGACCATTCAGCCAACGAGTAGGACATTAGTGCAAGTGATACTTAACGTAGTGACCATGTAGGGGAGTATAGTGCAATGAGTGGGTGGTATAATGAGACAATATAACAGCTGCTTGATAGGGCAATTCTGAGTACTCTTTCGAGGCCAAAACGCTTCCCAATTACACACATTATAGAAGCATCAGTAAGGTTACGTGCTCTCAAGAGTACAACCCTTCCTAAGTACAGGCTCCATGCGTATAGCAATGTGCTGCTGCGGGTGGATACTACGAGAACTACTTAGAGGCATGTTCATCAAAAATTGACTGTAAGGAGCTGGAGTACACGCGATGTTTACATGCATTTATTCAATCATTTTACAGCCATAACGTTCTGGCAGAACTATGTGCTTATTGTTGGGTGCAATATATACTGCAATACAGAGCTTTCTTTCACGATCTAGCGAAATTGATTTCAAAAGACTGTGGATATTAGCAGTAAATAGCAAGAAGTAACTCGGTTTAAATATGTGAATAAATACAAAATAACTCTTTATGAAACTTATTCTAATTCTTTTACAAATAGGTTAACAGTTACAAACAAATTATTCCAGCAAAGCTATATTTGCAAAGTAAGCTGCAGTAGGCTATCTTTTTTAAAGCACACTAGTAGGCACACTATTGTAGTCTATGACTGTAGTCTTACTGATAGGCATAATAATAATAATAATAATAATAATAATAATAATAATAATAATAATAATAATAATAATAATAATAATGTATCATATTTTAATATAGAACAACGTGTGAAATGTTATAGTATTCAGTCACGATCTCACATAATCAATTATAAAATGCACTATATAGAAATATAATTACAGAAATAGGCCTACATTACACAATACCAATTGCTCACAGAAATACCTTATTTTAAAAATGCGTAGTCATACGTAAATTCGTGTCCTCGTTCCGAGGTGGTGCAACTCTTTTCAGGCACAGCCCTAGAGGAAATGAGGTGCATATACCGTTTGGCACTAATGTCAATCTTACATTTCTGGCAGTATCGGGAATCAAATCGCCCGATGACGGCGGCTAATAGCAATAACAATTACACTAGGGAGATGGACTTCATCATTGGTGCTATAAATACAGAAATATAATGTAAATAATAATTCATTGGCAAGTTTAAGTGATTCTGACTTTTTCTCCTCCTGCTAAGTTTTTTTTATAATGGACATTCGGTTTCAAAATCAGGAATTGCAATTGGTCCAACATCAAGACTGCCTTTTTATCGCAAAAATGTCTTTTAATCTGGTCCCCTTGTTAAATTTCTCTTTTCCCGCGTTTGAGATGCGAGGGCAAGACCATTTACAGGGTTGTAACTTAAAAGATTTTCAGCCTGTCGAACACGCAAAAAAAGAAGAAAAGTCATCTCCGTACAGGCCATGAAGACCCCTGGAGGAGTGGAAGGTAAAGGCTTCCACTATCCGTAACCTCGGCACTTCATGGGGTAGGCTGGTTAGCTCTACGCCCGGCCACCTTTGCCCCCAGGAATTAACCTGGTACTCATTTTTGGTGTAGGCTGAGTGAACCTCAGGCCATGTGCACCTCCGGAAGTGGAAATCTCGTTTCTAAAATTTTACGACTTCCTGACGGGGTGTCGAACACGCAAGTTCAATATAAATAGTGCACTATTACAAACCAGTAAATGAAAACAATGGAAACAATAAAAGTACACACCCTAGCAGCATTTACATTCGCTAGTATGATATCGTATTAGAAACAGGCCAGCACTTTTTTTCTGAAGACAGCATTGTTGAATGTGTACATGAACATTAATCTCATTATCACCACTACTGATACACAAATCACTATGTTACCTCTATCGTGAAATGGTAGGGTAGCTAGTGAACCGATGTTTCTCGCATCACATGAGCAATTTACTCTATTTTTATTTCCTGTGAATTGTTTTTTGTTTTAAACATGACCACTTTCTGCAAGATTGGAAGAATTAGGCTGATAGCTGTCATATAAAACACTCGGATGTCTCACTGTTATAATTTAGTCGGCCATTGCAACACATGGTGCGACTGCAGCAGATTGCGCGGCGACACGCGATAACTTACAATGCTCACCACACGCAGCGCAGCGGTGCATTTCTCCCATTAAAGCACGGAGCCCATAATTATCAGTAAGCCTAATCTTGTACTACTTTGACTGAAGTCCAAGTTTGGCGGAAGAAGCGATCTAAACATCACGTGGATAAGATTAAAAGAGGGCGAAGGTGATAAAGGGAAGAACAGTTGTCTCCTTCATACAATCAATCTGCACATTTAGCACTGGGAGACCGCCAAGGAAATCTCTCTGACGCAGCGCCTTTATATACTGTACGTCACTAGAACTGGTGGGGTTGACCGATATATCGATATATTAGCTGCGCACTTTATTTTCTTCCTCGATGCGGTGATATATTCGTATGAGACATGAATAACCTTCGTGGGAAGGTGAAAGAAGGCTGAACGTCAGGGAAGACATACGACTTCAGGGTCAATATCTTTCGTTCCCTCTCCGTTTTACAGTCTTATGGAAAAAAACCACACATACATTCAACACAATATAAGAATATCAAGACAGATTCACTTCCTTCTCAATGCACACGGTGTAGGCAAAATGTCGTCAAAGAGTCACAAACCGTAATAAACTACATATAGATAATTAAAATGAGGATACGAGGGAGTCCTCTAACACGCAAGTTTCGTTTAATCATCTGGAGGTAGGTAATGCAATGTAGTTTTGCAACCATAACCGGGCAAGTTTGCCGTGATGTTAGGGCCGCGCAGCTGTGAGCTTGCATCCGGGAGATAGCGGGTTCGAACCCCACAGTCGGCAGTCATGATGATGGTTCTCCGTGGTTTCCCATTTTCACACCAGGCAAATGCTGGGGCTGTACCTTAATTAAGGTCACAGCCGCATCCGTCCCATAGTCGCTATAAGGCCTATCTGTGTCGGTGCGACGTAAAGCAAATAAAAATAATTGCAACCATAATTTATCAGGTGATAGTCTGCACGCTGATTTTGTTTGGTCTCATATACTTCTTTCTTTCGAAAGACGTGACGGTGCGATTGAAGGATGTATTTTATTAGTGCAAAAGTTTGGAATGTGGTTTGTGACGGATCTTAACGTTTCACGAGAGACAAAGGAAACACGAGCGATTCGGCTGCGTGGCTCTGGTCGCGTAGCTGTGAGTTGTATCCTGGGGATGATGGGTTGGAACTCAACTGTCATCATTCCCATTTTCACACCAGGCAAATGCTGGCGCTGTACGTTAATTCAGGCCAATCAATCAATACTGATCTGCATTTAGGGCAGTCGCCCAGGTGGCAGATTCCCTATCTGTTGTTTTCCTAGCCTTTTTTTAAATGATCGCAAAGAAATTGGAAGTTTATTGGACATTTCCCTTGGTAAATTTTTCCAATCCCTAACTCCCCTTCCTATAAACGAATATTTGCCCCAATTTGTCCTCTTGAATTCCAATTTTATCTTCATATTGTGATCTTTCCTACTATTAAAGACACCACTCAAACTTATTCGTCTATTGATGTCCTCCTACGCCATCTCTCCACTTACAGCTCGGAACATACCACTTAATCGAGCAGCTCGTCTCCTTTCTCCCAAGTCTTCCCAGCCCAACCTTTGCAACATTTTTGTAACGCATCTGCCATGTGTAGGTAACTGTGTGTTATTGTGGTGGAGGGTAGTGTTATGTGTGGTGTGTGAGTTGCAGGGATGTTGGGAACAGCACAAACACCCAGCCCCCGGGCCATTGGAATTAACCAATGAAGGTTAAAATCCTCGACCCGGCCGGGAATCGAACCCAGGACCCTCTGAACCGAAGGCCAGTACGCTGACCATTCTGCCAACGAGTCGGACAGAACTTAGATGTTCAATGGGATTAAGGTCGGGGAACTGGGGAGGAGTTTTCAGGGTATGAGGTGTATTATGAGCAATCCAAAAACGAATACTATTAGCAGTATGCTTCGGCTCGTTGTCCTGCTCAAAGTAGTAATCAGCCTGTTGACCCAGTTTTTGGGCACTATGTCCTAAATTGTTTATCAAAATATCCAAATAAACATACTGGTCAATTGTTCCATCTATAAACACTAGGTCTCCAACAGCTGAAGCCGGCATACACCACCACACCATAACACCTCCACCAACGTGTTTGACTGTAGTCTGGATATTGACTGTTTCAAAATCTCTATTCATTTTCCTCCATACCGAAATTCTTCCATCATGGCGAAAAATGTTAAATTTGCTTTCATATGAAAAGTTAACTTCTTTCCGGAAGTCGTCACCCTTCATTACCTACTCTTAAGCAAATGCCAATCTCTTCATTTTTGTTTACTGGGCTGATAAATGGATTCCTCCTGGGATTTTGGTATGATATCCAGCTCTATGAAGAGTTCTACGAATGGTCTTACGATTTACCTGTTTACCATGGTACTCTGCTGCAATTTCGGAAGATTATATTTTTGGAAACTTTTGCACTGTCCGAATTACCGTCTTCTCTTCTCTCTGAGTGAGCTTACGGGGACGTCCACTTCTCTCTTTATTTATCAATCAATGTTTTTGAAGTTTTGTACTTCTTAATGATACTGCACACCATGTATATGCTTCGTTTAATGATTTGTGCAATTTCGGCGTATGATTTGCCTTATTCATGCAGAGTTACTATTATTTTTCTTTCTTCACTTGTAGTTTCCTTCCTAATTTCCCCCATTCCACCGTGAATCATCAGTATCCACCTCTAATATAAACAAGGCTCATAACTGGGTTCACTCCTCAATGTTCAAGTCAGAACTGATGCGTACTACTCTGTTTTTGGCAGCTTTCATCGGTATGTGTACACTTCTGTCCAGGCATACCACCGCTGCCCGCCTTTATTTTACTCATCTCTTTATGTATGATCAGGGTTTTACTGTACGCATTTTAGTGTATGTATGCACAATGTATCGTTTCAATTCATGATGGACCGGACAATGTATGCAGCTTGCTACCGTGCCTATTTTATATTGACTAATAGGTCAATAGGCATCTGTGTGAACAATCATGTCCGTCTGTGCATATTATGCCCTAAAAAGGGTTAGGACTAATGGTAAGCATGAGATATCGGGGATACTGGGCAGGTAAGGATAAACGAGCGCGGATAAGTAAGGCTAGACGCACAGAGAGAAAACTGCAGGTGTAAAATTAAATCTACACACATTTATTAACAAGAAAAAAAAACATAAATATGGAAAATAAAACATTACTACAATCCCAGTGTACATTATTGCGTCAAGGTATCATCATTCCGTCAAATATCAATTTAAATATTCACAATAACATATGTACACATCGTAATATTTGGTAATGAGAGTTGTATCTTTCTGTTTGTACTCTTAGCCTATCTTTGGAAAGCAACACCATTTATTAAATAAGAAATGGGCTAAGAGTTGTGTGTGAAGTAATTAATATTAATATTTCTTCTCTTCAAAAGGTTTCAAAAGGTATGGGATACATATCACATCACGTCATCTTTATATATTCACTAGCAAGATACCCGTGCTTCGCTACGGTATTATACTGAAATTTATAATTGAATGGATATCGATTTGTATATAATCCGTCAAAATTCGAGATCTGACTCGTTTTCTGAGAGATTACGGCAAGTTCCCTCCCATTTTTCAATCTTCCTTTCCAGCAATCGATTTCGTACTTCCCGGGCTAGGACCATGTATTCCACCCGGTCAGTTCGGTCCCTAAAAGTTTGCCATCTTTTCCTATAAGCATTTTTAATATGGATCAAATTCTTGAGGAGATTCGGCGTGGTGTCTTCTTGGGTGCCTTGGCAGTACTGAACCCGCGGCCGGACTGCATTTGTAGTCATTACCCGTCCAGAACTGTTTCCAGCGCGGTCCGCACATTTGACGACGGTCCAGAATATTATTATTATTATTATTATTATTATTATTATTATTATTATTATTATTATTATTATTATTATTATTATTATTATTATAGATGTTCTGGACCCCACAGCAAGATGCTAGACCGCTAATTGGCGGTAAATTCCATCTGCTGCCATTGTCATTTTTGACATTGTGACCAGCACCTATGTAGCGCGTAGGCAAGTACGCGGAAATTCTGGCGATACGAATGACATACTTCCGTGCATTATTGACCTTATTATAGAGGTGAACAATTGGACAGTCAATCTCATTCCTATCGTTTATTTCAAATGTTTTTAATTTTTATTTATATGCCAGGAGAATCTACTGTAATCAAAGAACGTTCTCCGAAGGAAAAGATGGCTCTTGAAAACGAACCCAGGAAAGATTAAAAATGATCGGTTTATGCTCAGAATAAGTACACCGAAAATCCACAGCATGTTTCCAGTCATTCGACAGGGTCAGGAATGGAATGAATATACAGTAAAATCAATTGGTCTAACCTCCTTTTACACCCCACCGTCGTTAGTTTCATCCCCCCCCCCCACGCAAAAAAGAAAAGAAGGCGTGTTTCTTTATGTTTAAAAGAGATTCCAAACTCCATTGTTCACGTCTATAACCTTCAGTTTTGAGATATAAGTATCCCCATAAAAATAATTCAATATTTTCACATCTTTCACACTCCACCCCCCCCCCTAAGTGAATTTTCCTGCAACAAACTCGTTTCTTTAATTGTAAAGTATCTTCTAAATACCAATTATCACGACTCTAACTTCTTCAGTTTTTGATTTATGTGTCCTCATGAAAGGAACTCAACTCCTTTTCACTCCCGCCCCCTCCAAGATTAGTCCCCCCCAAAACGCGTTTTTCTTTGATTTTAAAGGAGATCCAAATACAAATTTTCACGCCTGTAACAAATATAGTTTTTATTAGATGTAAGTATTCTCATACAATTAAGTCTATTAATTTTTCAATAATTTCACCCCACCCCCTCATTGGATTTTCAGAAATTACGTGTTTCTTTACTTTTTAAAGCAGATTCAAAACATCAAATATCACGTCTGTAACATCTTCATTTTTGAGATATCAGTAGCCTAATTAAAATAAATCAACACTATCTTCAGTCAATTTTACCCCCCCCCCCTCCACCCAAGTGGTATTTCCGAAAACTAAAAATACATGTTTCTTTATTTTTAATAACATAAAGAATACAATTTTTCAATTCTGTAACATGTTAACTTTTTTGAGATATACTGTAGAAATTCTCATTTTAAAATTTCACCACTTTTAGTTCCCCTTAAGTGGAGTTTCCAAATACAAATCGCCTATGTTTCTTTACATTTACAGGAGATTCTAAATACACACTTTTTACGTCTGCAACAATTTACGTTTCTCAGATATTCTGTAGATATAGTCTTTCAAAAAATTCACCCCAATTTGTCACTCCTGTTCAACCGCCATTAATTGGATTTACCAAAAGCAAAAAAATACGTGTTTATTTGTTTTTAAAGGAGATACCATATACAAATTTTCAGTTCTGTAATATCTTCAGTTTCTGAGATATATGTATCCTCATTAAATGCATTCAACCTATTATTCACCCTTTTAAACCCATCCTATTGGGATTTACAGAAAAGAAAAAAATACGTTTTCCTTCATTTTTAAGGGAGATTCTAAATACCAATTTTTACATCTGTAAACTTTTAAAGTTTTAATATGTAGACACACTTATTTTAAAAATTCACCCCCCCTTTTCACCCCCCATATTTGGATTTTCCAAAAACGAAAAAATACCTGCTTCTTTAGTTTTAAAGTAGATCCCAAATACCAATTTTCAGGTCTGTAATATCTCCAGGTTCTGAAATATAGTTAGCCTCATTAAAGGCATTCAATCTTTTTTTCACCCTTTTCCACCCTTCCTATTGGGATTTTCCGAAAACAAAAAATACATGTTTCTTTATTTTTAAAGGAGATTCTAAATACCAATTTTTAATCTATAAACTTTAAAAGTTTTGAGATATAGATACACTCATTTTAAAAATAAGCCCTCTTTTCACCCCCCCCCATTAATTGGATTTTCCGAAACTAAAAAAATACGTGTTTCTTTATTTTTAAAGGAGATTCCAAACACCAGTTTTCAGGTCTGTAATATCTTCAGGTTCTGAAATATAAGTAGCTACATTAAAGGCATTCAACCCGTTTTTCACCCTTTTCCACCCTTCCTATTGGGATTTTCCGAAAACAAAAAAATATGTGTTTCTTTATTTTTAAAGGAGATTCTAAATACCAAATTTTACATCTATAAGCTTTAAAAGTTTTGAGATATAGATACACTCATTTTAAAATTTCACCCCCCTTTCAGCCCCACCATGAATTGTATTTTCCAAAAACAAAAAATACGTGTTTCTTTATTTTTAAAGGAGATCCCAAACACCAAATTTCAAGTCTGTAATATCTTCATTTTCTGAGATATAAGCATTCTCTTTAAAGGCATTCAACCCTTTTTTCACCTCTTTTTACCCCTCCTATTGGGATTTTCCGAAAACAAAGAAATACGTGTTTCTTTATTTTTAATGAACATTCTAAATACCAATTTTTACATCTGTAAACTTTAAAAGTTTTGAGATATAGATGCACTCATTAAAAAAATTAACCCCCCTTTTCACCCTCCTATTAATTGGATTTTCCAAAAACAAAAAAATACGTGTTTCTTAATTTTTAAAAGCGAACAAAAGTTCCAATTTTCAGGTCTGCAATGTCTGCGGTTTTTGAGATATAAGTACCGGTATCCTGATTAAATGGCATTCAACCCCTTTTTTACCCTCTTTCACCCATCCTATTGGGATTTTCTGAAAATAAAAAAATACGGGTTTCCTTATTTTTAAAGAAGATTCTAAATACCAATTTTCACATGTGTAAACTTATAAAGTTTTGAGATATAGATACACTCATTTTAAAATTTCACACCCCCTTTTCACCCCCTTAGCGACGGAATATCCAAAAATCCTCTCTTAGCGAGCACCTACATCTTAATATGAATATATCCTCAAAATTTCATTCATTTATGTCCAGTAGTTTTGGCTCGGCGATGATGAATCAGTCAGTCAGTCAGGACAAGTTACTTTATATATATACTAGCAAGGTACCCGTGCTTCGGTACGGTATTATACTGAAATTTATAATTGAATGCTTATTGTTTTAGATATATAATCCACCGAAATTCTCGATTTGACACGTTTTCAGCGAGAATCCACCAAAATTCCCGATCTGACTCGTTTTCTATTAGATTACGGCTGGTTTCCTCCCATTTTTCAATCTTCCTTTCCAGCAATCGATTTCGTACTTCCCGGGCTAGGCTCAGGCATTCTTCCCGGTCAGTTGGGTCCGTAAATCTTTGCCATACCGTATTTTCCTACAATCATTTTAAATCTGGATAAAATCCTTCAGGAGATCCGGCGTAGTGTCATATTGGGCGCCTTGGCGGCAATGAACCCGCGGCCGGACTGCATTCTTAGTCATTACCCGTCCAGGAGCCGTTTCCAGCGCGGTCCGCATATTTGACGACGGTCCGGAACATTATTATTATTATTATTATTATTATTATTATTATTATTATTATTATTATTATTATTAATGTTATTCTTATTCTTATTATTATTATTACTATTATGTGTTGCTGGGATGAATGATGACAGGGAAAACGGGAGTATCCGGAGAAAAACCTGTCCCGCCTCCGTTTTGTCCAGCACGAATGTCACATGGAGTGACCGGGATTTGAACCACGGAGCCCAGCTGTGAGAAGCCGGCGCGCTGCCGCCTGAGCAACGGAGTATCCGTATAAGTACATTAAGAACAGTAAAATCAATTGGCCTCACCTCCTTTTACACCCCACCGCCGTTAGTTTTTACTGCCAACCCCCCCCCCCCAAAAAAAAATTAAAAGAAGGAGTGTTTCTTTATGTTTAAGGGAGATTCCAAACACCAATGTTCACGTCTATTACCTTCAGTTTTGAGATATAAGTATCCCCATAAATATAATTTACTTTTGTCACTTCATTTCAAACTACTCTCCCCCCCCCCTAAGTGAATTTTCCCGCAAAAAATACTTGTTTCTTTAATAGTGAAGGATCTTCTAAATACCAATTATCACGACTCTAACTTCTTCACTTTTAGATTTATGTGTCCTCATGAAAGGAATTCAACTCCTTTACACTCCCGCCCCCCAAGATGCTTTCCCCCCCAAAACGCGTTTTTCTTTGTTTTTAAAGGAGATCCAAATACGAATTTTCACGTCTGTAACAACTTTAGTTTTTATTAGATGTATATATTCTCATACAATTAAAGTCAATTAATTTTTCAATTCTTTCACCCCGCTTCATTGGATTTTCCGAGAATACGTGTTTCTTTACTTTTAAAGCAGATTGCAAATATCAAATTTCACGTCTGTAACATCTTCATTTTTAAGATATCAGTAGCCTAATTAAAATAATTCAACACCATTTTCAGTCACTTTCAACTCCCCTCCACCCAAGTGGTATTTTCGAAAATTAAAAATACACGTTTCTTTATGTTTAATAGAAATAAAAATACCATTTTTCACTTCTGTAAAATGTTAAGTTTTTTAGATATACTGTAAAAATTCTCATTTTAAAATTTCACCCCTTTTGGGTTCCCCTTAAGTGGAGTTTCCAAAAACAAATCACCTATGTTTCTTTACATTTACAGGAGATTCCAAACACGCACTTTTTACGTCTGTAACATTTTACGTTTCCAAGATAATCTTTCAAAAAATTCACCCCAATTTTTCACTTCTGTTTAACCGCCATTAATAGGATTTTCCAAAATCTAAAAAAATACGTGTTTCTTTATTTTTAAAGGAGATCCCATATACAAATTTTCAGTTCTGTAATATCTTCCGTTTCTGAGATATATGTGTCCTCATTAAAGGCATTCAACCCAATTTTTACCCTTTTACACCCCTCCTATTGGGATTTACAGGAAACAAAAAAAATACGTGTTCCTTTATTTTTAGAGGAGATTCTAACTACCAATTTTTACATCTGTAAATTTTAAAGTTTTAAGATGTAGACACATTCATTTTAAAAAATTCACGCCCCTTTTCACCCCTCAATATTTTGATTTTCCAAAAACGAAAAAATACGTGTTTCTTTACATTTAAAGTAGATCCCAAAAACCAATTTTCAGGTCTGTAATATCTTCAGGTTCTGAAATATAAGTAGCCTCATTAAAGGCATTCAACCCATTATTCACCCTTTTACACCCTTCCTATTGGGATTTTCCGAAAACAAAAGAATAGATGTTTCTTTATTTTTAAAGGAGATTCTAAATACCAATTTTTACATCTATAAACTGTAACAGTTTTGAGATATAGATACACTCATTTTAAAAAATCACCCCCTTTTCACCCCCCCATTAATTGGATTTTCCAAAAACGAAAAAATACGTGTTTCTTTACATTTAAAGTAGATCCCAATTACCAATTTTCAGGTCTGTAATATCTTCAGGTTCTGAAATATAAGTAGCCTCATTAAAGGCATTCAACCCATTATTCACCCTTTTACACCCTTCCTATTGGGATTTTCCGAAAACAAAAGAATACGTGTTTCTTTATTTTTAAAGGAGATTCTAATTACCAATTTTTACATCTATAAACTGTAACAGTTTTGAGATATAGATACACTCATTTTAAAAAATAACCCCCGTTTCACCCCCCCATTAATTGGATTTTCCAAAAACAAAAAAATACGTGTTTCTTTATTTTTAAAAGAGATCAAAAGTACCAATTTTCAGGTCTGTAATATCTTCAGTTTCTGAGATATAAGTACTGGTATACTGATTAAGGGCATTCAACCCATTTTCCCCATTTTCACCCCTTTTCACCCCTCCTATTGGGATTTTCTGAAAACAAAAAATACGTGTTTCCTTATTTTTAAAGAAGATTCTAAATACCAATTTTTACATCTGTAAACTTTTAAACTTTCGAGATATAGACACACTCATTTTAAAATTTCACCCCTCTTTTCACCCCCTTAGCGAAGGAATATCCAAAAATCCTCTCTTAGCGAGCACCTACATCTTAATATGAATATATCCCCAAAATTTCATTTCGTTACGTCCAGTAGTTTTGGCTCTGCGATGATGAATCAGTCAGTCAGTCAGGACAAGTTATTTTATATATATACTAGCAATATACCCGTGCTTCGCTACGGTATTATACTGAAATTTGTAATTGAATGCTTATTGTTGAATGCCGAAATTCGCGATCTGACTCGTTTTCTGCGAGAATCCACCAAAATTCGAGATCTGACTCGTTTTCTAATAGATTACGGCAAGTTTCCTCCCATTTTTCAATCTTTCTTTCCAGCAATCGGTTTCGTACTTCCCGGGCTAGGTCCAGATATTCTACCCGGTCAGTTGGGTCCCTAAATCTTTGCCATCTTTTCCTATAAGCATTTTAAATATGGATCAAATCCTTCAGGAGATCCGGCGTGGTGTCGTCTTGGATGCCTTGGCGGTACTGAACCCGCGGCTGGACTGCATTCTTAGTCATTAGCAGTCCAGGACCCGTTTCCAGCGCGGTCCGTACATTTGACGACGCTCCACAACATTAATATTATTATTATTATTATTATTATTATTATTATTATTATTATTATTATTATTATTATTATTATTATTATTATTATTATAGATGTTCTGGACCCCACAGCAAGATGCAAGACCGCTACTTGGCGGTAACTTACATCCGCTGCCATTGTCATTGTTGACAATGTGACCAGCACCATCGTCGCGCTTAGGCAAATGTGCGGGATTTCTGGCGATACGAATGACATACTTCCGTGCATTATTGACCTTATTATAGAGGTGAACGGACGGTCAATCTCTTTCCTATCGTTTATTTCAAATTAGTTTAAATTTTTATTTATATGCCAGCAGAATCTACTGTAATCTAAGAACGTTCTCCGAAGGAAAAGATGGTTCTTGAAAATGAACCCAGGAAAGGTTAGAAATGATCGGTTTATGATCAGAATAAGTACATCGAAAATCTACAGCCTGTTTCCAGTCATTCGACAGGGTCAGGAATGGAATGAATAAAGCACCCGTCTAGCGGCGACAATAGGAATTGTTCCGGCTGCCGAAGCCTGTCGCACTTCTCTGGGGCAATGATTAATAAATGACAAATGAAATGAACTGATAGTGGACAGTGTTGCTGGAGTGAATGATGACATTGAAAACCGGAGTATCCGGAGAAAAATCTGTCCCGCCTCATTTTTGTCCAGCACGAATGTCACATGGAGTGACCGGGATTTAAACCACGGAACCCAGCTGTGAGAGGCCGGCGCGCTGCTGCCTGAGCAACGGAGGCTCCTTGTAAGTACATTGCGAACAGTAAAATCAATTGGTCTCCCCTCCTTTTACACCCCACCGCCGTTAAGTTTATTTACCCCCCCCCCAAAAAAAGAATGAAAAGATGGCGTGCTTCTTTATGTTTAAAGGAGATTCCAAACACCAATGTGGTCACGTCTATTACGTTCAGTTTTGAGATATAAGTATACCCATAAAAATAATTAACTTTTTTCACTTCCTTTCAAACTCCTCCCCCTCCCCCCTACGTGAATTTTCCGGCAAAAAATACTTGTTTCTTTAATAGTAAAGGGTCTTCTAAATACCAAATATCACGACTCTAACTTCTTCAGTTTTAGATTTATGTGACCTCACGAAAGGAATTCAATTCCTTTTCACTCCCCCCCGCCCACACCCCAAGATGGTTTCCCCCCAAAAACGCGTTTTCCTTTGTTTTAAAAGGAGATCCAAATACCAATTTTCACGTCTGTAACAATTTTAGTTTTTATTAGCTTATGTATTCTCATACAAATAAGTCAATTAATTTTTCTATTCTTTAACCCCCCCCCCCTCATTGGATTTTCCGAGAATACGTGTTTCTTTACTTTTAAAGCAGATTCCAAATATCACATTTCACGTCTGTAACATCTCCATTTTTGAGATATCAGTAGCCTAATTAAAAGAAGTCAATACCATTTTCAGTCATTATTAACTACCCCCTCCACCCAAGTGGCATTTCCGAAAACAAAAAATACATGTTTCTTTATTTTTAAAGGAGATTCTAAGAACAAATTGTTACATCTATAAACTTTAGAAGTTTTGATATATAGATATACTCATTTTAAAAATTCACCCCTTTTCACCCCCTATTAATTGGATATTCCAAAAACCAAAAAATACTTGTTTCTTTATTTTTAAAGGAGATCTCAAACGCCAATTTTCAGGTCTGTAATATCTTCATGTTCTGAAATATAAGTAGCCTCATTTAAGGCATTCAACCCCTTTTTCACCCTTTTCCACCTTTCCTATTGGGATTTTCCGAAAACAAAATAATACGTGTTTCCTTATTTTTAAAGGATATGCTAAAGACCAATTTTTACATCTGTAAACTTTCAAAGTTTTGAGATATAGATACACTAATTTTAAAATTCACCCCCCCATTTCACCCTCCCATTAATTGGATTTTCCAAAAATAAAAAAATACGTGTTTCTTTATTTTTAAAAGAGATCAAAAGTACCAATTTTCAGGTCTGTAATATGTTCAGTTTCTGAGATATAAGTACCGGTATCCTCATTAAAGGCATTCAACCAATATTTCACCCTTTTTCACCCCTCCCATTGGCATTTTCTTAAAATAAAAAAATACGTGTTTCCTTATTTTTAAAGGAGATTCTAAATACCAATTTTTACATCTGTAAACCTTTAAAGAGTTGAGATATAGATACACTCATTTTAAAATTTCACCCCCTTTTTCACCCCCTTAGGGACGGAATATCCAAACATCCTCTCTTAGCGAGCACCTACATCTTATTATGAATGTATCCTCAAAATTTCATTTCTTTATGTCAAGTAGTTTTGGCTCGGCGATGATGAATCAATCAGTCAGTCAGGACAAGTTACTTTATATATATATAGAAGATAGATTATGGGCCTTGCTATACGCAGTCAGCTGATGCTGTGACGGACACAAACCGCTCGCATTTCGACAGGCCGGAGGAAACTAAAACAGCGCTTCTCTCGCTTATACTGACTCAAACCAGTTCTGGCGTGTGGCAGTTGCCTTCCCTAACAATAAAATCAATAATATCTGACCTTGACAGTGTTTAGCCATTACTTTGAACAAAGTGTGCCTGGACTAAATTCACCAATTCTTTTACACAGTAAATGAAAGTAATTCTCACACCCGTTTATACTCCCTGCTATTTGAATATCACATAACCTAATAGTAACTCATGTGAAACAAAAAGTCTTTCATTATGACATAATCAAATAATCAAATAATGGTATACCGAAGATATCTCAGTCGCTCAAATTGTTCATAAAATATCGTACTTTGTTATGATACATCTTACTGATAGTATTATGATCTTGAATATCATTGAAATGAATTGTCGTATGGCTTTTAGTGCCGGCATATCCCAGGACGGGTTCGGCTCGCCAGGTGCAGGTCTTTCTATTTGACACCCGTAGGTGACCTGCGCGTCGTGATGAGGATGAAATGATGATGAAGACAGCACACTCACCCAGCTCCCGTGCCATTGGAATTAACCAATTAAGGTTAAAATCCCCGACCCGGCCGGGAATCGAACCCGGGACCCTATGAACCGAAGGCCAGTACGCTGACCGTTCAGCCAACGAGTCGGACATCTTTAATATCATTAATGCACTAGTATGATGTTGTAATACCATTACCTCGATAATACTGCGTTAATTAAACTTCAAAAATAAATATGACGCTTAAATTATGTACATTGTTTTTTACCAAAATGATGGACGCTAAATAAACATATTAGAATGTTCTTAAAAGTTCCAAAATTAATTGATCATCCAGAAAATATCTTATAACTACTCGATAATACTGCGTTAATTAAACTTCAAAAATAAATATGACGCTTAAATTATGTACATTGTTTTTGACCAAAATGATGGACACTAAATAAATATATTAGAATGTTCTTAAAAGTTCCAAAATTAATTGATCACCCAGAAAATATCTTATAACTACTTTACATAGAATACTTAATATTTACACCACCAGAGAGTGAAATGTAGATGTGCGAAACGTGTTCTTGATTGTAAATTTCACTCGCACTTCTTTAATAAAAATTAGCAATTATTCATCATCATCATCATCATCTGTTTACCCTCCAGGTTCGGTTTTTCCCTCGGACTCAGCGAGGGATCTCACCTCTACCGCCTCAAGGGCAGTGTCCTGGAGCTTCAGACTCTTGGTCTGGGGATACAACTGGGGAGTATGACCAGTACCTCGCCCAGGCGGCCTCACCTGCTATGCTGAACAGGGGCCTTGTGGAGGGATGGGAAGATTGGAAGGGATAGGCAAGGAAGAGGGAAGGAAGCGGCCGTGGCCTTAAGTTAGGTACCATCCCGGCATTCGCCTGGAGGAGAAGTGGGAAACCACGGAAAACCACTTCCAGGATGGCTGAGGTGGGAATCGAACCCACCTCTACTCAGTTGACCTCCCGAGGCTGAGTGGACCCCGTTCCAGCCCTCGTACCACTTTTCAAATTTCGTGGCAGAGCCGGGAATCGAACCCGGGCCTCATGGGGTGGCAGCTAATCACGCTAACCACTACACCACAGAGGCGGACAATTAGCAATTATTAAGAGGCAAAAATGAATTATTAAGCAATTAACACATTTTCTAAACGTAGTTTTGTTTCACTCGCAATGTTCTGGAATATATATTAAACACTTTTCTCCGATTAGCGGAGTTCACAAAAACGTATCATGGTAAGAATTCAACTCACATAATTTATGTTAGATTTGTGTTGGAATTGTAATAAATATCTACGATATAATTTGAGTGAGGTAACAAAATAAAATAAGGTAAGATGGACTTACATACAGGATGATTCTTTTACTCACGCCATGCGGTCATGGCGGTTTCTGAGTATCCTCATTTTGGATAATTTGTGGGTTTCTCTACGACATGCTATTTCCCTTCAGCTCCTCCTCCATGTCCTTCACAGCTCTATGATGTTGGTGAGATGTGGTGTTGGCTGGTTCCTGGTCCAGAAGTTGAAATCCATGCTGGTGATGGGTGATAGAGTGCAGAATATTCCGATGAGTTAAGTATGTGCACTAATCACTCCAAAATAACGTATTTCTTGAGAATAAATTTATAATTTAGCACTTCACTCCACAAACGAAAGTAATCACTTCTTAATCCGCTGTACACTCGCAAGCACTTTTACTGGCGATTATTTTACATTAGTTTTAAATTCACTCACATTTTTCAAAGTCCGAACTTCGCTGAAATAAAAATGTGCATGCACTAACACTCTATAGACCTATCACAGTTACTTTGTGGTAACATAAATTCACAGCTGTGACGAAAATAACATTAACAATATTATGAGCTCTGTGATATTAATGAGAACGAAGATCCGGTCTGCCTAGCTTTAATGTCATTCGTGGGATCCAAACACATTATACGGGAAGATATGTCACTTAATGATAGTTCTGGGATCATTCAAAGAATGTAGTCTAAAGATAATAATCTTTCAAAACACGTGTTCAGGGAATGTCGCCAGGGAACCTTAATATCATGACTAATTAATGGTACAATATATATTTATTTATTTATTGAGTTCTCAGCCCGAAGGGTCCCACAGATCCACCCTCAACAGTCGCAGAGAGCCCAGGCGTCGCTAAAGAGGCGTACTAGGGAAATGAGGAGTGAAGTGATTTCTTCGCTGAGCCAGAAGATGATATTACATATCAGTCTCCGAAGCGCAATGAATTGTAAACACTAATTGCCCCTATAGGTGACACTTTCACACCGTCCATCAGAGGGAACGGCAGAAGCTTGGATGGTGTTACTAACGTTACTCATATGTCGGCTACCTTCTTAATGTCAAAGCTAAGGAATCGACTGAGAGAAATAACAATGAAAGTAACAAATTAGATCCAGCCGCTGCCACAAGATGAAGCACTATCACCAGCGATGGATCTGAGTACAAAATATAGGGAGAAAGGTAATGTTGAACCGCGGTCATACGGGATAGTGAAAACGAATGAAAATCTACAACTTGTTTTCCAGTTCTTGACCGGGTCAGGGATGTAATGAATGAACCAGATATAGGGGTCGCCACTCCCAAGGTGATTATTAATGACTGATAAATGCTATGAAATGAGAATGGAGAGTGTTGCTGGAATGAAAGATGACAGGGAAAACCGGAGTACCCGGAGAAAAACCTGTCCCGCCTCCGCTTTGTCCAGCACAAATCTCACATGGAGTGACCGGGATTTGAATCACGGTATCCAGCGGTGAGAGGCCGACGCGCTGCCGTCAGAGCCACGGAGGCTACCCATACGGGATAGTAAAGAATGATATTTGCAAGGCATACGTGAAAACAATTTTTATTTTTCGGGCGTACTGTAGGTACTATGACGGTACAGTGTTGACGTTGTAAAATACAGTACTTTATTTAAGAAATCGATGCAGTGGCTTGCTTCTCTATGCTATGAGGCATTCCAGTCGCAAAGCCAAGTGACCTGTTATGACAAATACAACACACTTGGACGAAGGTCAGAGTAGTAGAATGAACCACAAAAGCTAGACTGATAACGGACGTGGCATATCTGTGGATGACTATAATAAAATTGCAGTCTGTTCCTGGTGGAAAAATTGAATTTTCTACGAATGAATTGGCAGATATGATTATTTATGTGATTCAGAAGCCACCGTCCAATTGTACAGATAACGATTTCCTGATCACCGCACATCCAATACGCGAACGTTAGTAGCTGAATACCAACGAGTACGGGATATTGGTAGTGTATTATCGTACTGTCGAGACTGTGGTCGGCAAAGATTGAGGCAAGTGTTGGCAGTAGAAGCCGACATTCTGGACATACTCGAATGGCACCTCGAGAGAAGCACGTGAAGTGTTGTGCACGATGTTGGTGTGTCCCAATGGACTTTGCATCGGGTCTTTGGTGAAGAACGCCTACAACCGTATCATGTGCAACGTGCACAGTGCCTGCAAGGTGAGGATTATCCACAAAGGTGAGAATTCTGCGCGTGGTTTCCAAACGAAAAGGTACTAGAGCCACTGTTACCCTCCCAAGTCCTGGCTACAAATAAAGACTCTTTCACGAGGAATGGAGTATTAAATTTCCGTAGAATCCATATGTGAGTTATTCTTAACCCAAATACGATTCGGTAGGGAAATTTGCTCCGGAGATTTACCTTGAATGAGTGGGCCGGTGCCATTGGCGACTGCCAAATTTGGCCTCATTTATTAGCCACGCCTCTGACAGGAACAAATTACCCAACGTTCCTCAGAGATGAATCGCTGCCGTATATTGAGCATCTACCATTGTAAATGCGCATGATCACGTACTTTCTTAATTTTGTTGCACCAACTTATGTGAACCGCGGTCAATAATTCGACCGTATATTTCCACGCCGTTAGATAGGGCTCAATGGATTTAAATCCCCTGGATTTTACATATGGTGCCATATCAAGAGTCTGGTTTATGGAAGTGAAATCGACACGGAAGGTGAGCTTAGCCAACGTATTTCTGCTGCAACGAAATCCATAATGACGGACCCGCAAGTGCTTGCACATGTTCGGGCATCATGGATTCGTCACTGTGAAGAATGTCTGCGAACATCTACTCTAGAAGTCTGGACGTCCTCTGTGTCCATTCGGAAGTGTCCCCACCATTTCAACCGTCGTCATCGTGTGTCATGTTTGAGGAGGGACAAAGTCTACAGTATGGAACTTGATGACGCATTCGGACCTAGAGTTGCAGAGGCCAGTGTTTTTGTTACGGATTTACAGAGAAGCATGAGATCTCCCTTTATTGAGTTTCTCTGTCGAAGTATTTTCCGACGTGTCAGATATTGTGTATTGCTGCCAAGGAATGCCTTATGTCGTTAAGTATAGGACTATGTCATTAGTATCATTCACGTCCATAACTGTTATTTGTATATTCCCGAATTTCATCTAAAAATAAATAATATTATTTTGCTTTACGTCACACTAGCTAATTTTTAAGATTTTCGGAGGCGCCGAGATGCCGGAATTTAATCCCGCAGGAGTTCTTTTAGGTGGCAGTAAATCTACCGACACGGGGCTGTCATATTTGAGCACCTTCAAATAACACCGGACTGAGCCAGGATCGAGCCTGCCAAGTTGGGGTCATAAGGCCAGCTCCTCAACATCTTAAGAGAATTCGTACTACAGTGAAGTGAACTTGTTCTAATATATATGCGACATTCGCATGTAGTCACGTGTGATATTACCACAGGAGAGTTAAAATGGAGTAATTTTAGATTTTGTTATTTGGATTGTGATCAGAACGTTGGTAGAATATGCGGATCCTAGCAGTTTCAATTTTACAGTACTTGGGAAATAGAAGTGCGTTTTTGTTTTTGTTAAAACAAATATCATCATTGTGTTTGTTAATGTCCACATGACGTACTTTTATCTTTTCGTATTTGATGTCGATATCCTGGTCGTTGTTACGTGTTCGAATTTTTTTTAGAGAATTTAAGTGTGCTTTTCAGATGTGTTTTAATTTAAGTGTTAAGTGAGTGGTTCGAATCCAATAGTGTTATATTTAAGATGTTATCATTTGATTCATTAAGTTTTTTAGGTGTGTTAAAGTAAATGATCGACCCTTTTATTATATAGGAATCTTAGTAGTAGCTGATCCCCTAGATGTGTAAACAAGCATATCACACAGAAATGGGAAGGGATACTCATCCATCATAACTCGGAATAACAACCAACTTAGCCCCTATCTAAATAATGTAGCACTCGTGAACTTTTCTCTTATCGTTTAGTGTACCTGCATTATACAGAGTGGCCCACTTAAACGTTTCACCGCAGATATATCTGAAACAACAAGAGATATTGAAAAATGACTTTCACGGGCATGAAGGCAGGGAAGGGGCTAATTAAAGTTAATACTGTGAACCAGTCTAAAACGTAGGAAAATAGTATTTTCAACATCAACTTACGCTTTTTTAATGGACACCCTGTATTATTTCGTAAGCAATCGTTAATATAAAAAATCACATAAGTAATGGCGTTTGTTTCATCGCAATAGGGCAATTACATCCCGAGATATTGCAACGTGAAGTTGACGCTTGAGATAAACGAAACGCGCAGCAGTTGCACATTCCGAGATTCCAGCACGATTACTCGCGATATGATTGCCGTACTACAATGCGACAGGCGCTATACTTAATGCTATTTGCACTGTTATCAAGAGGGATGAAAATAAGAGAATTTTGTTACAGTAACTTTGCTGTACGAATTATGTACATTCTGAAGTAGTACAGTACAGAGTACTGCAATGTACTGTGTAGGTAAATAAAACACGCAAGAGAGAAACCGTTATTTACATATCCTTTTGCTGTGGCAGGAAACCACGGAAAACCATCTTCAGGGCTGCCGACAGAGGCGTTCGAACCTACTATCTCCCGAATACCGGTTACTGGCCGCACTTACGCGACTGCAGGTATCTAGCTAGGTCCTCATGTCATTAATATTTTGTGTGTTAAGTTAAACCTGTTTGCCCGTGTTTAATTGTAACTGTGTCTTTCACCTTGCCGTATTTCCGTTTCATTAGTTACAAGCTCCCCATTTTGCACACATTATTTATAGTATGAACTGAACACGCCTGAGTTCTGAGTTAGACCGGAGCATTAGTAAATTCTAGAGACATGCGGGGACAATATTGTTCGTGCCAGGCCAGTCGTAGCCCACTATGGTACTTCCTGGAATGGACTAGTGAGTCAGACGACTGGGGAGCTCCCAGCCGGCTTGAAGGGCATGGCCGGCCTTTCCCGTTTATTGTTTTCTTCGTCTGGTTTCCCTGTGCGTTTATGAGAGGCGCAATGGAAATATTCCGTCTCTAGCCACATCGCGAAATTTCCCTTACTCGTCACCTGAGCTATAAAAAGGAGACTATCCGCGAACAATCAGTCTGAGTTGGAGCCAGTTTGTTGGGATGAGTGTTGGAGTTCGATGGTTGGACTCAGGAAGGCTGTAGTAGTGTCAGCTGTCATCAGTGTCCCACCGGAGTCAGAATATCGTCGCGTGCGGAACGGAATACCGCGTGTGTGTATGTGTTTGTGTTGATCGTCGTAGTGTCAGCGATTGGAGCAGTTATCGTGAGTGTAATTGGAACTGTGTTAATGGTCGTTGTTTTGAGGAGTATTGACTTGCTGGTTGGCACTGTTGAGCTGTGTATTATTTGTTTACTGTGTGTGACTGTGTGAATTAGTGAACTTTCTCTGAAGTCGAAACAAGGAACAGTCATCGTGTATTGTGTGGCCAGTAGCCCTGTGTTCAAACCTAACTCTCTGCACACAGCTGGTGTGTGGGGTGACTGGACTTGAAGAAGTGAAAATAAGGCGAGCCTGTCAATAAAGATTATAGCCGTCTCAGGTAATACCAACGAGCCGGACTTCCTGCTGTGTGAAGAGGATAAAGACTTGTAAATGGGCGGCAATTAGTGAGCGTGGTCATTCATGGATGAATATAATTGTGTGTGTGTATTTGAATTTATTGGTTCATCCTGAAATAAATTAGGTCGATGAAACAGACGGTGATTTATTCGTAACACTAGATCACCGTTCAATATTTCTGTAGATCTTCATATCGATTGAATGCTTTAAGTTACCCATACTTTCCTGTCTGAAATAACTCAAACTTAACATGGTTTTCTGTAGTATCTCCTTTCCACATCAGTCAAAAGTCACAGGTGTTACCTTCTCATTCGTGGCTGAATAGGTAGAAACAGTAATGATGATGATGCCCTCTTATTCACCCAGCATTCTTACTGTGCGCAATATTACGAACTGCATAAGCGTCAGTCGCACCTTCCTATGGACGGCTTAATACGAGCTACGACCATACGTTGTATTAACGACAACAAGGAAACAAAGTTATGACACTTAAACGGAAATGGATTGTGTTGACATCTGCATAGAACGCCAAACATTCCAGGAAGTTACTAAGCCTGGGTATGTCAAACTGACACTTGCATGGAGGACCTAGGTGGGTTGGAATGCAGAAGCAGCAGAGGGGAAGGTCTCCCGGTAAAACGATAGATAGATAGATAGATAGATAGATAGATAGATAGATAGATAGATAGATAGAGATAGATAGGTAGATAGATAGATAAATAGATAGATAGATAGATAGATAGATTTGCACGTCCCATTGACACAGATAGGTTTTGTTGTGAAGTCGATGTCAGTATTGTGAACTAAAACAACGAGGGTACCAGGTGTGATGATTGCGCAGTACGGGTTGTGTAGCTGTACTCTTACTTACGGCCGTCAGGAACCCCGAAAATGGTTTTCTGCCGTGTCCAGAGAGAAGGCGTCATCTTCTAGTTGGCCCGTCCCTCCCCTTCGGGGAGGGGAATGAAAACCTTTCCTAGGTCCTAGGTTTTCTGCAGTGTCTCCTTTCCACATCAGGCAAAAGCCACGGCCGTTTGTTTCCCATTCCTGGTTTCTGCCTATTCCAGCGTCACGAAATACCTGTCTGAGTTTGTGCCACATTAAATAAGTAGAAACAGTAACGACGATCGTGCACTCTAATGCACCCAAACATGCTTATTTTGCACAATATTATGAACTCCATAAGTGTCAGCCGCACTTTTCCATTGACGGCTTAATACGAGTTAGGGCCATACGTCATACACTGCATTAGTCGCGTGTTACCTGAGAGATACACGGCGGTGATTATTTGCTGCAACTTCAGCTTGCTTGAGGCTTGAAGCCCATCTCCTCTCCTAGCTTCCTGTCTCGGAAATAGTATATCCAGTAGTGTTGTGACCTTCATGAATAAAAATGTCTCGAGCTGCTGCCAGCTTTATTTCACAGATACGAGGCGAGTAAATTTGTAAGTATGTTTATCTCTAAAATGCGTTTGATTTGCTGTGATTCTGCTCATTATTGTTTGTGCTAGTGCTTGCATCTCGAGATCTTTTGACATTGAAAATGAAGATGAATAAGATGATTTGTAAAACTGCATTGTGTTCAGTGCGTTATTTGACTAATCTGTAACATTGCAATCTCAGGATCCTGAAGACTGTGAAAAGAACAGTCAAATAATTAGTTTAATTGTTTCAAATATGCCAGTGTCCTTTCTCAATATTTCAATAGATATGTTATAAACAAACATTAAAGTGCATTTTTGTTGGTTTCTATCTTCCGCGAATTATATACGGGTTCTGTAGATGGACGGAATTTATGAATCTCTCAGGTACGACGCGAGCACTGATGCTACTTTTAGGACACGCCTAATGCAGTGTTAAGGACAACAGAGATACGAAGTTATGACACTTGCATACAGACACACTTGCATGGAGATGGAATGTGTTGACATTTGCACCGAACGCCGAACATTCACGGAAATTACTAAGCATGGGTATGTCAAATAGTGATACTTACATGGAGGACCAAGGAGGGTTGGAATGCAGAAGCAGAGGATGACAAGGTCTACCTGGTAAAAAGATACATTAGTGTCCAAAAGTTAAGCATAATCACTAAACGAGGCCATACCGCCTGATAGGAATGTCAGGCGGATTGCTGAACAAACGGAAGCTGACTCACACACCATATGTCACACAACTTATCCAAAAAAAGCAGTGTCAGAAAGGTTCTGATTGCTAACGCACACCTTTGACAACAACTAAAAAAACTTGGCAATGTCTTCCACAACGAAATATGCTGTTAATAGGGTGTATGGTTACCGCTAACGGCCACACATGCTTCACAGCGGCGTGGCATGCTCTCTATCAGATGGTCCAAGAGCTCTTGTGGCAGTCGATCCCATTCCTCCGAAAGGGCAATCCGAAGGTCTTGGAGGATCCTTGCTGGAGGCTGACGGGATGCGTTTCACCTCCCCAATGCATCCCAGGCATGTTCTATAGGATTCAGATCCGCTGACCTCGCTGGCCAGTCCATGCGATGAATGTCTTCCCCGGCAAGAAATTCATCCACCAGAGCAGCGCGGTGCGGTTGGGCATTATCGTCCATTAAGAGAAAGTCCGGACCAACCGCCTCTGAAGAGTCGAACATGTAGTCTCAGTACCTCATCCCTGTATCTCCGAACGTTAACAGTGTTCCTCGCACCACCCATGAAGATGTGCAGGTCCGTACGGCCATTCAGCATGATGCCGCCCCACAGCATGGCGCCATCACCACCATACTGGTCCCGTTCCACGATGTTCCTGTGGTTGTATCGGCTACGCGGTTCTCTCCAGATTAATGTGCGACGGGAATCGTTCTGCAAACTGAAGCGGGATTAATCTGTGAAGAGCACATGCCTCGATTCATTCATGGTCCAGTTTCGATGTTGACGGCTCCACAGTAAACGGGCCCGTCTCTGTGCTGCAGTGAGCGAGACGCACACCGCTGGACGTCGAGCAAACAGCCCTGCTGTTCTGAGCCTCCGGTACACAGTTTGCCGGGAAACGGCAACCCCTGAGATGGCTGCAAGCTCCGCCGACAATTGTCTTGCAGGTGCACTCCGATTTCGTCGGGCGATTAAAGCCAGATATCGGTCCTGCTGTGGGGTGGTTACCCTTGGTCGACCTGGTACTGGCCTACGACTAACATCTCCTGTGCCTCGAAATCGTCTCCAAAGCCTGGAAATGACACTTTGTGGCACATTCAAGGATACGGCGATTTCGGAATGTGCCTGGCCTGCTTCCAGGCGGCCGAGTATTCTACCCTGCAAAACGGGTTCCAAATGGCGTCATTGTGCCATTATGTTGTCACGTTCACCACGATTCTACACTCCGCACACTATAACAGGGTAAACACGACTGAGGGACTATTGGGCGCAGGCACTGGCTGTGTTTACCTTGCGGTTTACGCCGCTAGTCAAAGCAGGGAACACTCCTTTCCTATACAGAGCGAACACGTAAGGTTGGTAGGTGGATATGTCGTGCGATTTGCGGTCTATTTCCTGTTGCCCTGCTTACTCGTAATTTATGCTTAACTTTTGGACACTAGTGTACATAGGTAGATGCCTTTAAAATTCACTGCTACAGTTGATATCTGGTGACAACTGTTGTTCCATGTTGAACTGGTGATAATTGTTCTGCAGCTATAGAGTTCACCAAGACCACTAAGAGGATCCTTTGTTGATTTACAACGGGCATCCGTATATTGTGGACTATACCGATAAAGATCAACTGACTTATTGGCAGTGCGTAGATTTCAAGAAAAATGAATATAAAGGAAGAATAACAAGAAAAAGCAATAAAGTTTTAGTCGAGGCAAGTCGTGTTTGCATTACGGATAAAGCGGCGAATGAATTGAGAAAAAGTATAGTAAACGCGAAAAAAGAATGTGCAAGGGAAAGAGAGTATGATTTCAATAATTTACATCGAAGAGTGCATTAAAGATTACGAGAAGTGCTGTACGTGTCTATTAATACTGGAGTATATGAAAATTGAGACTCCGTTCAAGTGTCACTCCGTGCAAGTGTTCCAAGCATAGCTGACTACTTTAAAGTCGGTTATGGGGAACTGACTGTCATATGTATTTGCTGATTTGCATTATGATTTAAAAAAATGAGAAACGAATTTGTAAAAAGTGATATGATGTGATATATTCGTTAAATTTAACAAATGCGGTGATGGAAGTGATGTTATAATGTTGTTGAAATTGAATATTCCACAAGCTTTATGAAGATGTGACGTATATTAGAGGCAGTCCATTAAGTTTTAATGGAAATACTAAAGAAAAAGGAAACGTGCAATTTTTCAATTTAAAATCAATCTATCCCCTACTTACTACAGCAGTAATCAGTGATGCCCTGCTTCGTCGAATCTATGATACATTTTTGTTGACAAATAGCAAATAACAATTACTATTAATTTAACACACAGATTACCTGTTTCATGAAAACATTTCGAGCATTTGTTCGAAACTAATTAACACGTTTTCGACAGAGTTCTGAACGCGTTTAGCAGTGAGCTTCTTTTGTCTCTTTACAAAAAGCGCTCAGAGCAGTTGATTGGAAATGTATTTTGCGGCACGTGGTTGAAATTGTTTTAAGTTATGGCTAACAATGACCGCGAAGCGTGAACATGAAGAGGAAACAAACGCAAAATTACAATGAATACGTGAAAAATAGTTGTTATAGATGTAAATGGAAAATTTGCGAGTTGTCCTGATAAAACAAAACACAGATGTTTATATCACAATGTTCAATATATTCGTGAACGACCTCAGTCTAGAATTCCTAAAACAGTGGGAAAATGGATTAATTAGTCTATGGTCCAGAAGCACACTGATCTAAGTCCATTTTATTGAAATATTAGTTATGAAGCTCAGCGAATATTCCGTGTCCAGAGTTATGCTGGGAATGACAGGGAGGGAGGAGATCCGCTTAAACACCCGATATCAACAGAACTGTTTTGTTCTATGTCAATATTTCCTATTAATTTCCGGACCATACTGTTCCATGTCCAAGAATCACAGTACCAACGTAACGTCAGACAAAACATGTCCATTGCCTTACTTATTTTTTTGAAAACGACAACCATGACAAACTTCATAGAATATAAATACGAAGACCTGGTCACTGTGCTGTTCAAGAGGTCGATCCAATGCATACAGTTATAGAAAAACACATTCTAAATATCGAACTCCATAGTCCAATCAATGTCTGAGTTTGGGGTTATTCTGAGCTTTAGGTCAAATAAGAAATTCAAAATTATCAAAATGGTGCCAAGAGATGTTTTTGATATCGATTTCAAATCAGTTGCTCTTAAGTCAAACATAAAGAAAGTGCCATACTCAAAAATAAAGCACATAAAATATGAAAAAGTTAGTAGTTCAGTGAAATAAAAATTCTCATTTTCAGATAGTGATTTTAAGGAAGTTAACATATTAATGCACACTAAGATGACGTCTCAGTTTACCACAACAAAAAGTAATTAGCACTTTAAGCCGTCAAATTCATGCAAAAAAGATAAAGGACATTAAGTCACTCAACAAGTATTTCTCGTTAGAAGGAAAACAGGTATGGAACTGTTTCCTGAAGTGAAACTTGCATCACTGATGTCAGAAACTGAGAATAATACTGCAATACAATTATTTGTTAAAACGAATATAACTAATATGAATGATCTATGTTCTTCATCTCTGAAATAAATCTATTTCGGTAAATTATTTTATTCAATGTCCACCACATTCATCTCTCTGCGGCCTCTTAATTTCCAATATTTGGAATGGTGTGTTTATTAGTGCATCTTATTATTCTATAGGAATCTAATAAAGTGACAAGGTCAGCCTGTGATAATAAATAAGGTATAAACGGACTGCCCTACAACGAAATCGCTTCTACTGTAAAATGAGAAAAAGGGACTTGGAACAACACGGTACTAGACCATCGTAATAAAACTTCTACATGCTGTTGTCTTATACACATAAACATAGCCACCTACAGTTGACTGGAAAGAGTTTGAAGCATAATATGTAAAACTGCAACCAACTGCAGGACTGAAGACACTGTAAGTTTTATCTTTGGTAAATTCTTAATCTATCTTCCACTTCTTCCAGTAGCTCCTTCACTATGGCTTGGACAATTCGGTAACTTTGTAGAAAACCATCTCCTGACAACATCCGAAAGTTATTTTTCTTTTATATGGGTCGTTCTTTGTTTGCAGAGAACAATAAAGCTTCAAAAATAACCATTCTTCTAGATGCTGCCACCGAGCGAGTTGGCCGTACCGTTACGGTCGCGTAGCTCTAAGCTTGCATTCGGGAGATAGTGGCTCGAGTACGACCGTCAGTAGTCCTGAAACTGATGTTCTATTGTTTCACATTTTTACATCTGGTCGCTAGCTTCCCAGTCCTAGCCTTTTCCCATCTTTCGGTCGCCGAAACCTTCATTGTTTCAGTGCGACGTTAAAAAGTAGAAGATGATAATAATAATAATAATAATAATAATAATAATAATAATAATAATAATAATAATAATAATAATACGTCCCACCAACTACTTTTACGGTTTTCGGAGACGCCGAGTTGCCGGAATTTACTCCCGCAGGAGTTCTTTTAAGTACTAGTAAATCTACCGACATGAGGCTGACGTATTTGAGCACCTTCAAATATCATCGGACTAAGTTAGGATCGAACCTGCCAAGTTGGGGTCAGTGTCTCAACCATCTGAGCCACTCAACTCGGCAAGTAGAAGAAGATAGATACCGCCATTGTGCAGTTGTAATAATTGTTAAGAAGTTTACCACAGGGCTGGTGTTATATTAAATTAACACAAGTACTAACGATTTGTTAGTGTTAATAATTCTTGACGAGACGGTCATTTCCTTAAATTATGTGTAGAGTCCGGATTATTAGGTTCTGATAGGTTAGAATGCAAACATACTTTAGCCAGTAACAAGTATACCCTACACTGTACAACTGTTATGCTATGAGATTTGCATAGACATTAGGAGTACAGCCTATAGAACTCCTTGAATTGATGCTACTCATCCTACATTATGGTACAACGGGTTACATGACACTTCATACAAACCAAATTACTTTGCATTCTAACCTATTACCACCTAAAAATCCGAGGTCTAATTATGTGTTAAGTCTTCTTAACCCTTTAGGTTTCCTTGGGATATATTCTTCCCACCTAGTATACGCTAGTGTTCCATAGAGATATCTAGTTCCCACCGTGCAAGGATTATGTTGTTTCATGTGCTGGACACAGGGAGTGCATATATTGCCTCAGTCATATATTTACTCTTTGAGCAGCAAGTCAGATGTTACCAGGTGGGAAATATATATCCCTCTGGTTGCTTGGAGTTCTTTACAGACGATGTTGTGTTTTAATCGGCGAGTCTGAAGCAATTTATTGAAAACCTAAGCCAAGGAGGAAGTCTGATTGGTAAGAATAGTTTTCTGTAACATATACACAACTAATATTATGCTTTAGTTTTGCGCCTTGAATCATTGATTTACAGTTATAAATGTTAAATGTCAAGTAATGATTCAGGTTATAATTTTGTTTACAAATTTTGATGTTTCAGAAATAAATTCGGATGCCACAGATCACAAGTATCGGACTGCTTCTCAGTGAATGACATATTTAGTTGTTTGTGTATGCAATATTTTGTTGTTCTCTATCTTGGCCAAGTTGTTATACCAACTTGAAGTCATGTATGCAGATTTTTCACACCAGTTTATCAGCATACACACTTTGGTGTACATTTGAAGGCTGTTAGGTATACTTAGCATCTGGGTATATGTTCTAATTTGTAGTATGATACATATGAACGTGTTTACACGCTTATTTTGTAGGTTTCCCGTATTTATTGTCAAGGAATATGGAGAATATTGCAAAGTGGCTGGAAGAGGAAATTCCAGATGAGCATACAATGGTGATGCTAGTGATGCTGAAGATTGCTCACTCAGATCTGGTAAGTTTATTTAGCAGTTATCTTGACTAGTAAAATATTATTACTGTTTAGTGCCAAAAATTGCAGTGATGGCGTTTGGATACATGATGTTGATGGATGAAAACTTGAGTTATAAGCTTTATATTTTCTTTCTCTTAGGAAGGAGATCTAATTCACAGCCAGAAATGGAACCTTCCACCAGTGGTGAAGGAAGAGCGAAGAGGAAATGCTGTAGGGCTCCATTATCAGAACGATCTGAGTCAGATGATTCTGAATTAGGATTATCTGACAATTCGCTGGCCGATCCAGGCTTCATACCTGCTTCTCCAACAGCGTAAAGACTTCCGTTATTCCCTGCTTTTGTGCCAGACAGTGACTCAACCCTTTCTTCAGAAGACGAATTACTCAACAGCGACACTGCTATGAGAAATACTGGAGAACAAAAACCTCAGCCAGAAAGTTATGCTACTTGTGCAAAATACTATGTAATTTACTAGGTGGGAAATTATTATCCCAATGAACACCCCAAGAATGTCAGCTGTCGGGAAGTGGCAGTGGGATATATATTTCCCACCAAAAACATATCACTAAATGAATATGATTTTGAAAAATAAACATGTATGTATGATAGTCTATTGTATTTGATTCTAAATGTGCAATAAAATTGATTTTTTTCAGTCTCCCAGTCTTTTGCAACTTAAAGGGTTAACTGCAGTTGAAGAAACAGGGCATGAATTTCCTTGCAATTGATTTTCCTACGAAACAATTTTGAGTTAATAAGTATGATAGAGGTGAGAGTTTGATTTTACCGAGGATACGTCCTTAAATGAACTTCCGATTGACTCCACAGCTCATTTCCCAGACGTTCCAAGACGGCTTGGATCAAAACGGTGCTGCGAACATTGATACAATTCCTAAGATTAAACACTAGGATTTCGGTATCAGGGTTCCACTCATTAGATATTTGAGAATGATCAATCGATTTTAAGTGTTCAATAAAGTACGAGGCTATCAGGTTCTTTTTGCTTAGTGGTCTAACGTCCCACAAACACATCGAATATTTTCGGCTACACAAGGAGAGCAAAGGGCTAAGACGGAGAAGGTATAGGCCATGGCCTTAATTAAGGTACAACACCAGCATTTGCCGGGTGTGAAAATTTGAGTCCATGGAAAACCATTTCCAGGGCTGCCGATGATGAATTAGAACCCACGACCTACCGAGTGCAAACTCAGAGCTACGTAACCCGAACTGCGTAGCCAACTGGCTCTGTATGAGCTCTTTATGCTGTATATGAACTTCAGGACCGATTCTGAAAAAAACCACATTCTTTTGCAAGGGAACATACGGAATCTTCTTCTTTTCCTACAGCTTTTTCCCACACCTGTGGGGTAGCGGGTGCGAACTGCGTACCACATGTGGATGTGGTACTGTTTTACTGCCGGATGCCCTTCCTGACGCCAACCCTATATGCAGGGATGAATCACTATTGCGTGTTTCTCTGGTGGTTGGTAGTGTGGTATGTTGTCTGAATATGAAGAGAAGAGTGTTGGGATGGACACATATACCCAGTCCCCGAGCCAGAAGAATTAATCAGCAGCGATTAAAATCCGCGACCCGGCCGCGAATCGAACCCGGAACCCTTTGAACCGAAGGCCAGTACGCTGATCATTCAGCCACCGAGTCGGACAAGGGAATATGTGGAAGTTATATTGGCAGTATTTTAAAATTAACTGTTCCGTGCTACATAGACCTTATCGTAGTTTCCAAGACTTGCAACGAAGCAAAAATAACTCGACATTTTGAACAGGTGAGGGAGATTAATGTTTAGATAGTTATGGAACATGGAAATTAGCATATCTTGCCTTAATATTTCGGATTTAGCCGAGTTTCTCCTATAATATGGTTATGCAGAATTTCCTATACTTATGTTATATGGTATTTTAATGATTCTTTACATTTATATAGGAAATATTATTTAGAGTTGCATTTAGAGTATAGCCTCCTTAAGCTTTTAAGATGAAAAATGTTGAAATGTAACTGGCTTCGGGACTCGAGCCGGAAACTCTCGTTTTGCGGACGCATGCGCTAACAGTACCACTAAACAATCAAAACAGAGACGCAGACGATGGATGGTGCCTTGCTCTCCTCTCTGGTTAGTGTGCAACAAGTATAGCATTACTAACAAGGAAACATCGGCAATGGTTAAGTCGCTGATCGCGGTGAAACATGGAAAACACATTGAGGTACACGTAAAAATGTTGCCAGCATCAATTTTGGGTGCCGACATTCATTAGGGCGTTTACTAAGGGGCCTATAATTTGCGATATTTCAAGTTCCGCGCGAACAGCGATGAATACCTGCTGGCCAAAGCTTAGCCGGCACACTGTCTGCTTTGTGCCACAACTCTGCATATCCTCCCCTACATACCTCCGCCCCTCTTTCTGGTTCACCACCGCACGTTTCCCTTCTCCTATAGTTGGTTCCATGACTTTCTAAATCAGCTGCCCTTCCCATATTAGCTTATTTGCCATTTGCTGGTCATGCTTCCTGTCGTTCGCATTTTCTTCCCAATTGACATTTGGTAAACTCATATCACCCGCTACAATCACATTCATTTCCATGTCGTTTCCCACATAGCTGATTATCTTATCAAATAATTCTGAATCCGTGTCAGCGCTACCCTTTCCCTGTCTGTACACTTCAAAGACATCAAGTTGCCTATTATATCTTTAGAAATGAGCCTTACACCTAGAATTTCATGTTTCTCATCTTTAACCTTTTCGTAGCTTACAAATTCTTTTTTCCCCAGAATGAATACTTCCCCTCCCACCATTCCTATCCTATTTCTACGATACACTCTCCAGATCCTTGAGAAAATTTCTGCATCCATTATATAGTTTCTCAGCCATGATTCAACTTTTATTACAATATCCAGTAAGTACAGTATATATCTATTAAATTACTTAATTATATTCCTTTCTTTACAATCCTTTTACAGTTCAACACTAACATTTTTATGTCATCCCTGCTTGACTTCCAGATCTCTGTACCCTTATCACTGCTCGCTAGACAACACCGTTTCCCTGAATGTACCTCCCTATTTCCCTTCCAAACAAATTTCCTAACTTATACGTACAACTGCGGTTTATGAGAAGGCCATCTGAGCGCAGATCCCTATCTCCTACCCACCCATTAGGATCTAGAAATTTCACTCCCAATTTTCCACATACCCACTCCATAGTCTCATTTAAATCCCCAATCACCGTCCAGTCAGTATCCCTCCTACACAGTATTCCACTGATAACAATCTCCGCTTCCTTAAACTGCACCCGTGCTGCATTTACCAGATCCCACACATCCCCAACTATGTTGGTACTTAAATCAGCTTGCCTTACGTTGTTGGTACCAACGTGAAACACTACCACCTTCTCCTTCCCAACCTCCCTCTCTTCTACTTTCCTCAACATCTGCCTCAACATAATTCCTGGATAACACTCTACCCTGGTTCCCCTTCCTCCACATACTTACCCCACATGTCTAACGATGGAATCCTCGATGACCAGAGCCACAACCCTACCCACCTCATTTGATCCCCTCCCTTCCTGGTCAGCCCTATCTTTCCTGACAGCTGCAGAAGCCACTTCCACCTCCCTTTTCTCCTTCCAATGACCCTGTTCCACCTGTCTTTTCCTATCCTCTACACTACATTTCCCTTTCCTACCTTTTCCCGTCCTCCTACGTCCACATATCTCAGCAACAGTTCCCTGTTCCGCATCTTCCCTCTATTGTTCTACCTGGAGTGACTCGTACCGATTTCGCACAGACACCTATCCTGAATTCTGATCCTGAATAGAGCCCTTAGCCTGCAATCACCTTCCCCTTAGAACATTAGACCACCTGTCTTCTACAACTACCTCCTTTCCTTCCTCTCCCTCTTGTACACCTCCTATAACCTGTACATTGTTTGAGGTAGGCCTATCTTCCTTCCTGTTTTCTGTGAGAATCCTAATTATCTCCCTCAAACTCTCCAACTCTTCTCTCTTACCCCTCAATGCCTCGCTACACTCACAGTTCATACACTTGCACTCCTTAGCCATTCTTTACGGAAAGAATGAAAATAAAAGGAAGAATGAAATAAATTATGAGCAGACAAATAATGAACGGAGGGATATATTGTGTGGGATAGTACTCAGAGATCTCACGATAATAACTTAATATACGACTACACTACAATACTACTTAGTCGAGCTCTATTTTTATCCTACAGCACCCTAACAGGATAAAAACTTCTGTTAATTACTGAATACCGAAAGGAATACACAAGAATTACACAATTCTAAACTGCACTTAAGCCTATCCTAATTAGAACAGAATTTTATTAAGAGAGTTTCTACGGACTTTTATGCAGTAACAGGTTAGATTGCAAACTAATTTTGTTAGTAGGATGTGTCGGCTACCCACTCTTCCATGATGTAGGAAGAGTAACATAAATTATAGGTGTCCTGATGGGCCGTGCCCCTAATGTTTATGCAAACTTCATAGCATGATCGTTGTGAAGGTAGACTATACGTGCTACTCGCTTCGATAAGTTTGCATTCCAACCTATTAATGCATAAAAATCCGGGCTCTATGACCAACATTCTAGTACCAAGAGAGTACTATACCGGCACTACACAAATATTTTACAATAATAAAATAAGCACGCTAAATTCTAATAAGATATTACTCGTATACTACTGTGCAGTACACTGCAATAATTTTAAACTACGTTCAGACCTATCCTAATTACATTGCAGATTTCTTAATGGCAACATTCGATAATTAGTATCTCTGAAGAATGAACTCTTTTTCTTAATAATGCTCAGTACGTTATGCTAGTTGTAAAACCACAAAGATCTCAGGATTGAATTTTCCGACTTAAGCTCTCTTTTCTCGCAACAGTTGACATATTTTTCGAATGCGTTGATCAAGCGGTGCCGAAAAAATATCCATTTCTAATAAGCAAAAGACGCCATGGATCACGAAAGAGACAGCATCTAGTATTCGAAAGAGAAATAATTTATGCAGGAAATGGAAGGAAAATCCAAGTGACAGTGTAGGTGTGAGAAGTGCGGACTGACTAGGAACAAAGTCAGATCATTACTCCGTGATACCTTCAGTTCATACCCTCATGTTCATAAAAATTAGAACACTTTGAAAGACTTTAGATAGGAAGTTCATCTTCACGGGACTTGTTCATTAGTATGTTCTGCAGAAACGATTAGCATTTCAGTCACCTAGGTTCATCGTGTGTTCTGTTGTCTAGTAGGCAGTGTGTCCTCCATGGGCACTGATAACTTGTTCCATGCTTGATGGCTTCGACGCGTACAGGGCACGAATGGCGTCCTGGGGTATAGCCATCCATGCTGCATTCACCTGGTTCCACAGTTCGTCTTTGGGAGTTGGCAATGGGTAACAGCGCCGCACCCGTCCTTTCACCATATCTCACACATTTTCGATTGGCGACAATTCCGGTGATCGGGCGGGCCAGGGCAACAGTCTGACATCTTGTTACAACAAGAAAGCACGTGTTCGTGCTGCAACATGTGGTCGCGCATTGTCCTGCTGCTATATGGCGTTTGGGATGTCGTTCAGAAAGGGTATGGCTACGTGTCACAGGATGTCATTCACGTAGGTCAAACTGGTCACAGTGCCCTGGTCACGCACCAACTGTGACTTGTGGTTGTACCGAATAGCACCGCACACCATAAGGCCTTGAGTTTGCGCTGGATGTCTTGTGTGAATGCAGTCAATGTGATGCCTCTCTCCCTGTCTGTGGCGAACCAAATGCGGCCATCATTTTCAAACAAACATAACCTAGATTCTCCGAAAACACTATCTGCTGACATTCCTGTCCTCAGTGACATCGTTCCACACACCATTGCAGTCTAGCATGTTTATGCTTGTCAAAGGTAGGCGGAGAATTGGACGACGCGCCGGTCACCCAGACTGCAATAAACGGTGACGGACTGTCACTCCCGATAGTGTACGGTGTGTTACACTGTTCCACTATTGCTCCAGAGCTGAGGATGAAGCAGATCTCTCCTGCAAAGCCATTCGGATGAGGTGTTGATCTTCTCGGGGGTGGTCTGGGTGGTGCGACCAGACCCATCTCGTCGTGTTCTACGGCCTTCACACCCGTTGCACTGCCGACACTCTTCGTCCCACACGAGCTGCAATTTTCTGGATGAATGCATCACGTTCTCTCATGTTCTCTCTTTCGAACTCACTCATTTGACGGTACGGTTCTCGCATTTGTGTGCGAGGCATCCTGCACGTCTGTTCAAGTCACACTGATCCATTACCTTCGGTTTAGAGCGACAACCAGAGCCGCTGGCACATTTTATCAGTCGGTGGAGGTGCACCGATATATCGATGTGGACCTTGAACCTGAGGGCCGACATAATTCAGATGCTAATCTCTTCTTCAGAACATGCTTGTGCACTTGTCCTGTGAATATGAACTTCTTACCTCTAGTCTTTCAAGGTGTTATGCTTTTTATGCACATGAGTGTATATCCACAGCCTTACTTCTAACACTAAAGAGCTATAGTCTTTCGTCAAAATCAAAAGCGACAACAATGTTCTATCCGCCTTTAAATACAACGGACTCTAAGTTTCCTCTCCCCATGAAATAGCCGGCACATTTAACAGTAAATTGAAAAATAACTTCATTAGAGCTGACAAGGACGAAGACATGTTTACCACAAGGACACCCCCTCCCTTCCCACCGCTAACCAGTCTCTATTTCATCGCTAACGAGGTCGCAGCATGTCTTCGGAGAACCAGATCCCATGCAGCGTACCGCCCAGATGACGTGGCGGCGCGAATTCTCCACCGTTGTGCAGATGCGTTAGTACCTTCTTCTTGTGCAATATGTTACATTTCAGCGAACAGTGGCAATATACCAGATGAATGGAAGAAAGCAAACGTCGTTCACGTGTTCAACGAGGGTGATAGAGAAAACGTAGGCTACTGATGATGATGCTTGATGTTTAAAGGGGCCTGACATCTAAGGTCATCGGCCCATGTAGACTACTATCGCCCGGTCTGTATAAAATCTGGTTTACATAAATGTATGGAGGGCATAATTCGTGAACATGTGCTGGATGTTTTAATGAAGGAAATATGCTGAGGAACAACCAACATGGATTCCGCTCTGGAAAATTCTGTACTATACGTATAGCAACTGTAATTGATGAGAGGCAACATTCCTTGCACCAGTCTAATATACTCCAAGTGGACTGCGTAACTCTCGACTGGAGTAAGACTGTTTGATCAGGTACCTCTTCAATTACTGTTGTTAAAACCTCGCAGGTATGGTATTTAAGGCAAACTGCTGGCATGGCTGATATCATTCCTAGTAGGTTAAATACAGTGTGGGCCAGGCCAGACCACACGCTAGTCATCTCGAGCATGATTTATGATAGTGTGATAGAGCCGCTTCTGTGCACGATTTTGTACGCTGGATCTACCAGGTTGTGTATCGTCTACTATGGCGCAGGACGCTGATGACACCATCGTTTAACGAGCCATTAAAAAGAGAACGACCTAAATAGGTTACAAGCAGGTCTTGGAAATGTGGATCTGTGGGGTAATGTAAGTATAATGTCTAAATGCACAGCGTGTAAATACGAGTATATCCGCGAACGCAGATCCAGAAAATCGTTGCAACATAAAATGTCACTTTGTGGTAAACCCTGATGCCTTGCAACTCAATAACAGTGTTTGGAATTCATATTTGCAGCAATTTAAAATGGAACAAGCATGTTGGGGAAATAAGGTGCAAGGCATAGAGAGTTCGAGGATTTATCTGTAGACCTCTACTGGGAGCTAGAGAGAAACCAATTCACGCGGCTTATATGATTTTAGTACGGCCAAAATTGAGGCGATGAGCTAAAAACTGGACTAGTCATCATTTTGGTGATATAAGAGTTATTACTGTGGTTTTTATCCTTATATGATTGCGCATCTGTTGATGCTAAAATTGGACTTGTTCAGCAACTCTTTCCCTGTCAAAACCAAGGTTGAAACTTTGTGTCGTGCGAAAGTGAAGTTTGGGACAGTGATCAGGAGTGAAATCAAATACGAACATCGTTGTCCGACTAAATAACCTAGTTTGTTTAGTAAGAAACTCCTTTTGTGTTATCCCTTCTATGTTATAAGCCAAGTTACTGACTTGCATTTCCATGACGGCGTCGATTTGGATATGTGGCGCTTGTTTGTACACTTGCTTGAAATGTTTATTAATATGCTGAATCATTTAAAAGGCATTTTGCTACAAAACTGTACGAATTCTTGAGTTAAACTTTATTTTTGGTTAAATGAGTGTTGTTTAAATCGAAAACGGGACTACTCAGTCATTTTCTATATCAATTTCCTAGAATGTGTCTTTATTGTATGATTACATATTTGGTACATGACTTCAATCTTCCTAATGAGCATGCAGATTTAATTATAAGGTATAATTATATACATAAATTGATATGTATCTTAAAACTACTATTCAGTGACATGCCCTGTTTTTAATCTCAGCACCTCAGTTATTGTACGTTATCTTTCTCGCACCCCTCTTCAGTAGAGAACATGGCGAAACTAGAGGGAGTTCAACACAGAGGAGAGCGACTAGCTGCTCAACACAACCATTTTTAATAAAGCCAGGTAACCGCCCCCATAATAGCTCTCTGTAAACAAGTAGATATTGCTTTTCTGAGAAAATCCCTCGCATGTAACATTCACATCAACCCTTTCAAGTGCTTACAGCTGAGCTACCGTTTCGCTCAAAGAGATCGAGGAGTGCCCCTTTTACCTCCACTTACAAGAACAGCAGATTATCAAAGTGGCTTCTTTATTCGTTCCATTCGGCTGCGGAAACAACTCTCACCACAGAAAAAAGATCTTCCTTCCGTAAAATTTAGTAAAGAGGTAAGAAAATGTTTATTTAACGAAACCTTCTAATGTATTTTTTGTATTTGTGTGAATATTAATTATGTGTGGGAGGGTGGATGAATGTTTATGTGATCCCGACTGTTTAAGACTGTACATGGGTATGATGGAGTCGGCCCTACTGGAGTATATGTGGGATTCACTTGTGTGTAAGTAGAATTATTTGAAAATGACCAACAGATCCTGTCTATATAAATATGGTAATTGTACATAAGCAAATTCTGTAGCCTGCAATTGTAATTATTTTATACCGTAATTTTAAGTGGTGGATGGTGGCACCTTCGTGTACATGGGGCTGTTCGTTTCCCCCATTTACCAACCCTAAAACAGATCAAAAATCTGTGCAAAATAATAATAATTCATATAATAGTAATAAGAACAACAACACACTGTGATTTTGATGTTCTATTGGCTGTCTGTAGAAACATCTGCTGGGCACCGCCTGGATTCCTATGAAACCATTTGATGATATCCAGACTGCTTTCTGTCGACCACTGCCAAGAACTGACTACTGGCGAGTGTTGTTTGTCCAAGAGGAATTATTAACGGAATTATCCAGGGTGCGAGGGATTCCGGTTTCAGCTTTCTCGTCTTAAAATTTGGAAATAATGGTTTAATAACGTCCTCATGACATGGATGTTGGTGTAGATGAAGTAAAATCTGAAATTGACTAAAATGGGAGAAGTACGGATTTAAATTTTAAGTGATTATTTTATCGATAATATTCAGTGCTTCCTATCTGTTGAAGAAGCGGGCAGCTATAATTAATATCGAAGGCGGTTAGTTTACATATTTCCGTTCAAACGTCAGATGTGGGTGTGTAAAATGGTTTTAACATAATCAAGGGGAAGGAAGAGGAAACATCGGAGACTTTCTTCGTTATATAATGACAATATTTTGGGGATATTACCAAAATATGAAGACAGGAGATATACCAAATTTTCTACCAGATGAAGATGGTGATGAAACAGAACGATTTTGAATGTCGCCAGATTGCCACTGTTGACAAATCCTGTTTTGTAATGACATTGTTTTAATATCCTTAATGACTATACATTAAGTTTTCGTTGAAATATTACTTCAGTAATTGTCAAATTGTAATTATTACTGGGTCGTTGTAATTTATACATAAATTGTTGTAGTATTAAATCAATTCAAACACTGTCCCGTCTGGTATACTTCGCGATTCCTGGGGATGAATATCAATCCACAAACGATTTCTTTAAACCACTTCGTATTCTATTTTTGAAATTAAAAGTAACCTATTTCAGATCAAGAAAGACTCTACAAATGATTAGGCTTCCACCTATTACTGAAAACCTTCAAAACTACTATTGTTAGTTATATTGTTTCGATTTTTTTCAAATATAAGATTTTATATTTACGTATTTTGCTAAAGGTGTTATTGGTGAGATAGTTAAAATGATTAGGCTTGCTGATTATATCAAAATCAATGAGGAAAGTGAATAATTGTTACAGAAATCCCTGAAAAATATGGTCTTAATTTTCAGCACTAAATCCAACGCGAAGACTGACATAAAAAATAAATACAAGTAATGGCGTGTCTTCGCCAGCTAATGGACGTCATTATCAAACTTAGGGGCATTCTACGAAAAAAATGAAAACATTTAAATGTACAGTGTTCAACATTAGCCTAGTGCAGATGGACGAGGCAGAACTGATATAAAGAGCAGAATTTCCCAAGCCAAGGTGGTATGTGACAGGAAAAGGATCATTCCAACAGATAAAAGCCTAACGAAAGGCATGAAGATAAAATTTGTGAGAAGTTATGTCTTATGCTGCCTATGGTTTGGAGACACGGACAGTTGGGAAAGATAACATACATTAGAATTGCGGTGTTGGAGACAAATGGAAATAATGTCCTGGATAGCAAAAATGGCTAACATGAGGCTGTGCTTAGTAGAGTTGGAGATACGAGAAACGTTTGGAAGGAGTTACGTATTTTATAATGAATATTTTGGCGGGGAAAGTGGAGGGGAAGTAGGCAAGTCAAGATTTATTTTCATTAATCAAATCCTTGATGAAGTGAGTGTAAAATTCTATTTGAGCATTAAACGACTTCCAAAAGAAAGGAGGAGAGAAAACGTAGTGGCGCCTGCCAGTTTTACGATTGAGCAATTAACAATAATAATGAGAAAAGGTGTTACACTACTGATTACTTGGAATTATATTTAACTGCTATACACGATTTGATGTATACCATCCACAACTGTATTACTATGAAGAACTATATACGTAGGCGTTGAGAGCCAACTTTTAGGTATCCTGATTAATAGGAGATACACAAAATTTGCTTTAACTCCCCTGATAACTTTGTAATCTTGATATTTTAATATCAATATTAACAAATGCATCGTATTTGAGAGATATCCCGGTAGCAATGCCTGATTAACGTTGTACAGCGACGAAATGAACCGGAAACATCTAACATAAAAATTGTAACAAATAATTACATGAAAATAATATTTCAAAGCAATGTACTAGAACAAGAAATTTCATGATAACGAAAGAAGAGGAATAAATTCTAGTTTTAAAAGGAACAAAAATACATTAATATTAAAAATTACTTATGTTTAGTATGTATTTTGAAAATCTTTTCGACGTAACGGGAAATCTTTCTGTTCACTTCGCGAACAACCGAGTTCATGGTGAGCAGAACACCATTATGTTAGTGAAATTACGCGTTAGGAAGTGAAAAGGTTAGTAAATAAACTCAATTTTCATAAAGAAGGAAGAATAGATGAAATTAGACCTGGAATGGTGAGTTATAGTGGGAAGGCAGGGATGAAATGGCTTCATAGAGTAATAAGATCAACATGGAATATTAGCAAGGTACCTTCTGATTGGATGAATGCAGTGATCGCACTTATATATTGCAAGGGAACAGGGCGGTTGCAACAGCGATCGAGGTATTTTATTGATCAGTATACTAGGTAAGGTGTTCGCTGGCATTTGCGAAGGGGGGATGCGATCAGTGGTTGAGAGTAAGTTAGATGGAAACCAGTGTGGTTTCACACCAGAGAGGGGCTGCCAGGATCATATTATCAGTATGATCCAGGTAACTGAAAAATGACACAAGAGGAATAGACAGTTATGTTTACGTTTCGTAGATTTAAGGAAGGCATATGACTAAGTACCGCGGGAAAAGATGTTAGCTGTAGTGGGGGATAATTGGAATAAGGGTAGATTAAAAATTAACATGAAACTGAAAATCCACAGCGTGTTTCCAGTCATTCGACAGGGTCAGAAATGGAATTGCGCCGGCTGCCGAAGCCTGTCGCACTCCTCTGAAGCAACGACAGCTGAAATGAAATGATATTGGAGAGTGTTGCAGGAATGAAATATGACAGGGAGAATCGGAGTACCCGGAAAAACCTGGCCCGCCTCCACTTTGTCCAGCACAAATATCACATGGAGTGACCGGGATTTGAACCACGTAATCCAGCGGTGAGAGGCCGGCGCGCTGCCGCCTGAGCTACAGAGGCACTAGGGGTAGATTATTAGAAACAATTAAGGACATTTATGTTGACAATTGGTCTGTGGTGAGAATAGATGATAGAATGAGTTCTTGGTTCTAGGAACTTAAAGGGATTAGATAAGACTGTAATCTTACACCTTTGTTGTTGACAGTTATGTGGATCATCTACTGAAAGGTTACAGTGGCACGGAGGGATTCAGTTAGGTGGATATGCAGTAAGTAAGCAGTTTGGTCTATGCCGACGTCTTGGTCTCAATGGCAGATTGTGCCGAAAGCCTCCAGTCTAATATATTGGTACTTAAAAATAGGTGCATTGAATATTATATGGAGATTAGCCATTCCAAAACTAAAGTGATGTCAGTAGGCAAGAAACATAAGAGAACTGAATGTCAGATTGGGGAAATAAAACTGGAACACATAGATCATTTCTAGTATTTAGTATGTGTATTCTCCGAGGATGGTAGTATAGTGAGATTGCATGAAGGTGTAGTAAACCTAATGCAGTGAGCTCTCAGTTGCGATCTGCAGTATTCTGTAAGAAAGAAGTCAGCTCCAGACGAAACTGTCTTTACACCAGCCTGTTGTCCGACCAACTTTGCTTTACGAGAATTAAACTGAGTGGACTAATGATATCTTGTTCATAAATTAGAAGTAATTTACACGAAAATAGCTAGAATTATCGCTGGTATAAACGGGTGGGAACAATTGCAGGTGGGTACTCGGAATGAGAATATAAAGGCTAAGTTGGGAATTAACTCGACTGATGAATCTGTACGCATAAACCGGCTTCGTTGGTGGCGAATGGTGGAGTACAGTTTGAATACGAGAATATTGGTCAAGGAGGGTAAGAGAAGTAGAGGAAGGCCAAAACGACGATGGTTAGTCTAGGTTTCTAATGATCTAATAATAAGAGGTATGGAAGTAAACGAGGCTACAGAGCTAGTTACAAACAGAGGATTGTGGAGGCGGATAAAAAATTCACAGGTGCTTGCAAACTGAACGGTGAAAGACATAACAGTATATAATAACCGGGCAAGTTGACCGTGCGGTTAGAGAAGAGCAGCTGTGAGCTTGCATCCGGGAGATAGTGGGTTCGAACCCCACTGTCGGCAGCACTGAAGATGGTTTTCCGTGGTTTATTATTTTAACACCAGGCAAATCCTGTGGCTGTACCTTAATTATGGCCACGGCCGGTTCCTTCCCATTCCTAAGCCTTTCCTCTCCCATCGTCGCCCAAGACCTATCTGTGTCGGTACGACGTAAAGCAAAATAGCAAAAAATAGTATATAATGAAGATGTATGTATGTATGTATGTATGTATGTATGTATGTATGTATGTATGTATGTATGTATGTATGTATGTATGTATGTATGTATGTATGTAGTGTGACAAAGTAATTAAAAAGCAATCGCTTAGGGGAGAAACTAATATGTGGTTCGATATATGGCAGTCCGAGTTTAGGAAATGTTATAGCTCTGATGCTTAACTTGTAGGATTCCTGCAAGATATAGCAGATATCCACGAAATTTCGTGTAGATTGATGTTCTGTGTACAGGAAGGGATAAACACATGGTGGTGAAGGATCGGGTATTTTTGTTATGGTCTGTGGAGAGGAGCTTCATGCGATCACGGAGATAGGCTAGTTGAGAAGTTTTAAGAATATTATGCAAAAAGCACAGTGTGCGTCGTTCTTGCAGGCGAAGCCTCCCGAGCCGAGTGTATGACGGTGTGACATGGTCAGCGTAACGAAGTCCACAGATAAATCTTACACAAGCATTCTGAGCACACTGCAATTTCCTTCCCCAGTCTGCTCCTAGGTTATCAACTATATCGCAATGATCAAAATGAGGTAATGCGAGTGATTCAACAAGAATTTTCTTTAGTTTAAAGGGGAAAGTGAATTTGAATTTGCTATATCTGCAAATTATCTCATACACGTAGGCCCTAACATATTATAGATTTGAAAACTGGTATTTGGAATTTTCTGTAAAAGTATATTTTTTTGCTAGTTGTTTTACGTCGCACTGACACAGATAGGTCTTATGGCGACGATGGGACAGGAAAGGGCTAGGAGTGGGAAGGAAGCGGCCGTGGCCTTAATTAAAGTACATCCCCAGCATTTGCCTGGTGAAAATGGGAAACCACGGAAAACCATCTTCAGGGCTGCCGACAGTAGGGTTCGAACCTACTATCTCCCGAATACTGGATACTGGCCGCACTTAAGCGACTGCAGCTACCGAGCTCGGTCTGTAAAAGTAAAGAAACATAATAATTTTTTCGGAAAATCCACTTAAAGGGAACTGAAAAAGGGGGTGATTTTTAAAATTAGCATATCTACAAAATATCTCAAAAACTTAACATGTTGCAGACGTGAAAATTGATATTTGCAATCGCCATTAAAAATAAGGAAACATGTATTCTTTGGTTTTCGGAAAAACCCATAACGGGGTGGGGGGTGAAAAAATTGAAAAATTATTTGAATTATTTGTATGATAATGTATGTATATATACAAAAAATGTAAAGCTGTTACAAACGTGAAAACTGGTATTTGGAATCTTCTTTAAAAATAAAGAAACACGCATTTGGGGGGATCAACTTGGTAGGGGGGGGGGATGAAAACGGAGATGAATTCCTTTTACGAGGATACATATATCTGAAGAACTGAAGGTGTTACAGTCGTGATAATTAGTATTTGGAAGCTCTTTTAAAGCAGCGGATACTGTTTGTTTTTGGAAAATTCACTTGAGTGGGGAGTTTGAAAGGAAGTAAGAAAATTGAATCCTTTTTTCTGGAGAAATTTACATCTCAAACCTGAAGGTTACAGACGTGGAAACTGGTATTTGGAATATAATTTAAAAATAAAGAACCACCCATTTTTTGGGTGGGGGGAAGCCAACTTAACGGGTGGAGGTGGAGTGAGGATACTTTTATCTCAAAAACAGAAGATGTTACAGACGTGAAAATTAGTATTTGTAATCTCATTTAAAAATAAAGAAACATGCATTTGTTTTTTGCGGAAAATCGACTCAAGTGATGTGGGGTTAAAAATAAGTAAATAAGGAGTTGAAATATGTTTATGAGGATACTTTATCCTAAAAACTTAAACTGTTACAGACGTGAAAGTTGGTATTTTGAATTTCCATTCAAAATAAAGAAACGCGTATTTTTCGTTTTTGGAAAGTCCACTTAAGGCGGGAGATGGGTGGAAAGAAGTCAAGAAGTTGAAGTTGAATTATCCTTATGAGTATACATTTATATAAAAAACTTAAAGTTTTACAGACGTATAGATATGAAATATGGTATTCTGAATCTCCTTTAAAAATAGTGAAACACGCATATTTTTGTTTTCGGAAAATCCAGTTAAGGGGCTGAAAAGAATTGGAAAAGCGGGTGAATTTTTAAAACGAGTGCCGGTATACCTACATTATATGTCAAAAACGTAACATGTTAGAAAAAAGAAACTTGGTATTTGGAAAGTCCTTTAAAAATACAGGAACACGTACCTTCTTGTTTTCGGAGAAGGCACTTAACGTGCGATGAAAATAAGTGAAAAATAGTTGAATTATTTCATATGAGGATACATATATCTCAAAAACTGAAGATTGAACAGACGTGAAAATTGGTATTTGAAATTTTCTTTTAAAAATAAAAGAACACGTATTTTTGTATTCGGAAAATACACTTAGATGAGGCTGGGGGCGGGAGAAGGACTGATCAAGGGTTGAACTATGTTTATGGGAATACTTATGTATATCTCAAAAACTGAAGATGTTACAGATGTGGGAAAAGGTATTTGGAATCTCCTTTAAAAATAAAAAAAAAACATGTATTAATTTTTTCGACTTGAGAAAAGACTGTTTCTCACATGTACAGTTCTATGTCGCATAGTCCTCTTAGCCCCAAAAGGTAATACCACAAACATGGTTTACAAATAATTTCTGGAGTAAATGAAAGTCAATTTTTGGGTGATTTTTTATACTTTAGGTAATTTCAGATAATGTCTTAGTACAATGCCGAGGAACGATTACTTTGATCAAATTACGAAATGCACCCGAGTGAAAACGCTGGTAATTGATAGTTAAAATATATAGACTCACTCAACGCGCGTTTCATAAGTGCCTTTCTTCATCAGGAGAAAACAGAAAACGGAAACCCGATGCATCAATGGTTGCTACGAGAAAACAACAAAGAATTTAAAATGGTGCCCTAAAATATAATAGGGACGCCACTTTAGCCCCATGCTAGGGACAACGAACGGCAGCAGTAAAACAGTGGATGTTCTTGCCCGTATAAAACAATATCGCCCCAGAACCATCAGGGAGGCGGTTGAAATACATAAACACCCAGATAGTTTCACCCGTGGCACAGGCTACAACCTCAGCGAATCATGGCTATCTTTTATTATCAAAACCATCGGAAAGTGATGCTTTACTGCTGCCATTCTTTATCCCTAGCATGGGGATAAAATGGTGTCCCTATTACATCTTAGGGCACCATTTTAAATTCTTTGTTGCTTTCTCTTAGCAACCATTGATACGTCGTGTTTTCGTTTTCTCCAGATGAAGAAAGGCAAGGAAACTTTTTAAACGAGCATTGAATGAGTTTGTATATTTAATTTACACTGCATAATCACAAAAATATTACATTATAAATAGTTACACGGGCCGTGAAAGTCTAAATGATAACATTCACAAAAGGTTGCTTAAAAATCCGTTACATGTGTCGTATCATAATTGCAACACAGTCAATCACGATTTCACTCGAAATTTACTATATAAGTTATGAAATGAAATGTCGTATGGCTTTTGGTGCCGGGTTGGGCTCGCCAGGTGCAGGTCTTTCTATTTGACTCCCGTAGGCGACCTGCGCGTCGTGATGAGGATGAAATGATGATGAAGACAACACATGCACCCAGCCCCCGTGCCATTGGAATTAACCACTTAAGGTTAAAATCCCCGACCCGGCCGGGAATCGAACCCAGGACCCTCTGAACCGAAGGCCAGTACGCTGACGGTTCAGCCAATGAGTCGGACTATATAAGTTATACTATTCCATTACAGTACAACCACATGGAAACGTATACCTCTTAATACACCAGTTACAGTAGACTGAACGGTACAGTGACTTACTCCTAGATTAACAGTGTTACTACAACAGCATCAGATACAAATTTACACAGCATTTACGGGATATTGTTTTCTTGAAGCATCGTCTATTTTTGTGTTTTGTTGTGTGATGTGTTGTATGTTCCAGATCCAGAGCTACAGGAGTCCATTAGACGCGATGTGCGGCCAGTATCCAGTATTCGGGAGATAGTGGGTTCGAACCCCACTGTCGGCAGCCCTGAATATGGTTTTCCGTGGTTTCCCCATTTTCACACCAGGCAAATGCTGGGCCTGTACCTTAATTAAGGCTACGTCCGATTCCTTTCTATTTCTTGCCCTTTTCTGTCCCATCGTCGCCATAAGACCTATGTGTGTGTGTGCGACGTAAAGCCAATTGTAAAAGAAAAAATGAAACCTGCAGAATGTTTATCTCCTGGACTTACTTTAGACTAGTTAACCTGGAGATCCTTGAAGAGAATACGATCAGATGTTGGTAAATCCACGGACAACCTTGTCAAATGGGGCTATTCCAAAGACCCAGCACACTGTGTCTGTAGAGAAGAACAAATAGTGAGTCATCTATGTCACTGCCCACTATGTCCTGCGTTATGCAGTTGCTGTTGCCCGATTCTGGGTGAAGATTATTTCATTTTCTCCCATTAGAGATGGAATTACTTAATTGTCTTTTTTAAAATATTAAGTTCTTTTTACACAAATATGTCGTGTTAAAATTTGTACTGTATAGCTTCTGACTCGAATAAATAAATAAATAAATAAATAAATAAATAAATAAATAAATAAATAAATGCACAGCAATTATTTTACCTAAAGTTCTCGAGGCTGAGAACTTTGCATGTAATATAAAATGAAAATGACTGCCCTCACTGTATTCTGTGCACTGCAGTAACAACGAAACCTATGCATTATTGAACACACTTAAAAGTTCTAATTGAACTGTTTAACCTATGCAGACCGACAGTAAACTGCATTTGCAGTCTAACACAGACGGACAAGTGATGTACTGTATCAATCATTCATCCCGTAATGGGAGTGCAGTACACAATGAACTCTTTACTCGTCAATAAACTTCAATTACCTTTTAGTCCCGGAAGGCGGTCTCCAAACAACGCTGGTGACAGGTGGTAGTGTGGAGATTTTATTCATTTTAATCGCATGTAGGCTTAACGTCAATTCTGCTCTACAGAAATTCCTCGCGATAGGTTGTGGAAGGTAGTATTTCTTCCGCTGCGGGTCTGAGTCCAATTATGGGCCTAAATACATTCTATTGTACCTTTTACATTGTGCGCCGGCCCCACGGTGTAGGGGTAGTGTGCCTGCCTCTTACCCGGCCTATTTTCGGCCAGATCAGGGATTTTTACCTGGAACTGAGGCCTGGTTTATGCTCCACTCAGCCTACGGGATTACAATTGAACAGCTGTCTGACTGTGAGATAGCGGCCCCGGTCTACAAAGCCAAGAATAACGATCGAGAGGATTCGTCGTGCTGACTACAGGACACCTCGTAATCCTCAGGCCTTCGGGATGAGCAGCGGTCGCTTGGTAGGCCAAGGCACTTCGGGGCTGTTGCGCCATGGTATTTGGTTTAGTTTACTTTGTACAGTGTTATATTCTATTCATCATCGTTAATGCAATTCTGATAAAATAAAATGATATGTTTAGAAAAAAAGTTGTTCCACAAATCATTGCTGAAAGATTAGCGTCCAGGCTTTCGTGTTAGAGGATCTCCGGTTTCATTCCCGACCGGGTGGGTTTTTTTAGGTCATGTTTAGTTAACTGACTCGGAATCTGCTTCTTTGTGTCCGTACCTATAAGCTATACACAACACAGTACACTATCAGTCTCCACAGAAACTCGCTAAAGTGAACGCGTCCATCTACATACGATCGGTGATTGGATGAATATCCGGCTATAAAACAGGGAAAAATCAATATGTTGGACACAGTTCTTACCCACGATCCCACCAGAATGTCGCAGGAGAAGAAGAAGAAGAAGAAGAAGAAGAAGAAGAAGAAGAAGAAGAAGAAGAAGAAGAAGAAGAAGAAACTAGGTCTGACAGAATTGTCGAACATAATCATTGACAAATAATACGAAACGCTATAGCTATTTGTTAATTATTTACATATATTATTACCCAATGCTTCTTCTAGTGTTGATCGCGTCAATTTATTTGCAATGTCACCTCGATGTATCATTTTCAAGATACATAATATAAGAATTCTAAGATAAACACTTCCAACAAGTGAAATATGCAGTTATCTGAAGTGTACATGCTGTATTTACAATTTTTCTGATTTTCGTCATTCGTAAATGTACTGATGACCGTGGAACGGAAAACTGGTGAAGAAATTTCTACACCACCAACACTGCACTCTCGAGCATGTAATTCCGGAGAAATTTGGCAGTGTAATTCATTAATCTCAACATAATTTCAACACATGTTAACCATCAAATTTATTCCCATGCAAACGGTCTAAATAACTATATTTTTAATTACAATTTGACTTACGCCATATCGACACAGATAGATCTTACGGTGGCGATGGGACAGGAAAGGGCTAGGAGTGGAAAGAAAGCGGCCGTGGCCTTCATTAATGAACAGCCCCAGCATTTGCCTGGTGTGAAAATGGGAAACTACGGAAAACCATCTTCAGGGCTGCCGATAGTGGGGTTCGAACCCACTATCTCCCGGATACAAGCTCGCAGTTGCGCGCCCCTAACCTCACGGTCAACTTGCTTGGTTCAATAACTCAAACAATATATCATGGCCGCATGGAGACTAGTGTTTGCCCTGTGATTTAGTGCGCTGCTGCCAAATATTCATACAGTAGTCTAAATATCGAAATACAGGCACATAATATTATTATCATAGTACAACACCAAAAGCGGCTTCTAGTGAGTCCTTCTTTAAGCCTCAAAGATCGTTTAGAACCAAGCCCATGGCACTTCAGCCTTGATGGATTATTGGTTGGTCACAGCTCTCAGTATACTCTCACGGGAATCGAACACGGGCCTCAGGGTGAGGAGCAGGGGAGCTACCCCTAGATCGCGTGTTCGGCAAATATCGTTTTAAGGGGTGACAAACATTAAAATGAGAAAATATCAGAAGTGTTTTTTTGGCGTGCCTTAATAGACTACATATCACGTCGGAATTAGTGTGTGTTAAGCGAGCGCAGTTTTTAATATCGTCCGAAGTCTCACTATTTCATTCAAACATTAGTTTGAAATCTTTCATCGGTTCAAATATGAGTGACATTTACGTCCGCACTTCTTCGCATAACTAGGCCAAAGGGTGATCGTTTGTAAGTGTGAACTCAATATCGCTACAAGGAAATTTAGATCCTTGCCAACAACTGACGAGGAAATACGACTAGTATCGTGAATGCAAAGTGCACCTCGGAAGAAATAAATCAAGGTCTACAGGATGAGATCAACAAAATAAATTACACAAGACCCAACTCTTTCGTTTTATTGTATAAAGGTTGATGGAAAATAATAATAATAATAATAATAATAATAATAATAATAATAATAATAATAATAATAATAATAATAATAATAATAATAATAATAATAATAATAATAATAATAATAATAATAATGTTACTTGCTTTACGTCCCACTAGCTACTTTTTAAGGTCTTCGGAGACGCCGAGGTGCCAGAATTTAGTCCCGCAGGAGTTCTTTTACGTGCCAGTAAATCTACCAACACGGGGCTGTCGTATTTGAGCACCTTCAAATACCACCGGACTGAGCCAGGATCGATCCTGCCAAGATGGAAAATGATGGTGGTAATTGAAGGTTCCATAATAAATAGTATTACAGATTGTTACACTTTTTATGTCCCAATACGTTTTTGTCGTGGGCAACGGCACTTACGGAGGGAGTGTCACCCGTGTTGATGGATGGCGATTTTTATTAACAGGTATCTCGTATGACGTATTTGGTTACGTATGAATGACAGATATTTATTAAATGACCCTAAAATTAATTAATTATTAATTAAATAATCAAAATTACAATTACAATTCAAATCAACTAATTAAAATAAATTTATATTATTAATGCGTATAAAAATACCGAATGCATTTAGCCTATGCGTTGAAAATTTAATGACGTGTTTTTCGCAGAGATTAAAACTGATGAAATTGAATTACAACTTCGAGTTATATTCTATTGCATAGGAATTGTAACTAATAATTACACACTCATATACATTTTATATTATGTTATGAACATATTAACGCCATAATTAAAATTGTTTTACTGTCTCATTTTATTCTCATATAAATTCTGATAACGAAACTGCCAAGTAAATTCTGTCATAGTACCTTGAGTGCATGCTCCTACCTATTTTAGTATCTTTTTCAGAGGGTCTCAAATAAGGCCTATATAACAGACTTCCAGATTTTCAGCATTGGTCCACGACGTGGGAAGAATAATTTCATCTTTCTACCGTTCTTCTTCTTCTCCTCCTTCTCTTCCTTTTTAAATTTTTTGGGTTCATTGATGAGATAATGGCGCCCATTTACCGACATTTATTTTGGATATTATCGTTGTTATTACTGTCAGGATAAATCATTATCGTTATAAAGTTACAGTTGACACCCAATATTGGGGCATAGCAAAATGCGAAGATAATTATTATAATTTGACGCCCAAACTTCAAACGAATTGAATTTTATAGTAAGGAATAATTGCAAAACCATCCGCCTTCGTGGCTAAATGGTTAGCATGCTGGCCTTCCGTCCAAGGGTTCCCGAGTTCGATTCCCAGACGGGTCTGGGATTTTAACTTCATTAGTTAATTCCTCTGGTTCGGGGGCCGGGTGTTTGTGCCGTCTTCAGCGTTAGAATTGATCTTATATAGGGCCCCATCCTCACTTACGCGCAGATTGCCTATACGGTGTCATCTCGAAAGATCTCTACAAGGCATCTCCGGAGGCCACACGCTATTATTATTATTCCGTAAGTGTGAGTGTGTGTCCTTGTTTGCCAGTTCGAAGGATCCCTGTAAAAGTTCTCTCTCGGGACACAGTTACCCATGGATTCAGTACATATATCACGATCTGAAATTATATGAACACCTCACTACTTGGATTTAACAGGCTGTTCGCATGAATGTGTCAGTGCCCCGTGGACAAGCGTGTAGTACACACGAGACAGCTTCCTCAAAGGTAGATGATGTGGACGAGGGAGACAGGCCAGTACAGCTCTCTCAGTGGTGTCGTGCGGTGACGACAAGCAGGAGGTTCAGAGTATCCACCGCAAGCCCCACTTAATTATAGGTCCACGCATAAGAATAACACAGAACTAGACTAATCGTATGGGGCTAGGACTTACACTGGCGTGCTTTTTCTGACAACAACAACAACAACTTGGTTGTTTTCTACAGACTCCGCGGTTTCCTCCCCATGAAATCGAATGTCTGCATACACGTGACCACCTCATTTACCGGCCGCCTGCTTCACCAAGTGTTCTAGTGCGGGGATTTTGGAGTTGAATGTGTTCGAGATCAACCATTAGAAATTGTTTTTCTATGGATTGACTACTGACCACTCTAATTTCAGAAAAGTAATGGATTAGCATCTATCCAGTGGTCCTCAACCTATTATCGTTCATGCAGCAGACTAATTTACGAGCTGGTAATAATACAGGAGACTCAGTAAATGCGCGTACTGTTTGCTTTCGGTAGTCAGTTGTTAGTAGGCTTGCAGTCGTAACGCTATTTTAACTGGTTGAGACGAAAATTTTACAAATGTTCCATGCGTTAGGCCTACACAGACCTACCAAAAATCCGAACTTACGAAAAAGCATCTTTTTTATGTTAACCGATTCCTATAGGATTTATTGTACTGATTTGAAATATGACCAGAGGTTTTTGTGTCAAGTAAGGAATTTTACAAAAAAAGGAGTCAAATTTTATTATTTTACTGTAAAACTCTCATAAATGTAACAAAACGAGTCAGAATTGTTGGGACGGCCTTGTGATGCCTTCGTATACTGAACTATAACAAAAGTACAAAATGTAATCTACATTAATCACAATAACACTCCACAAAATGTAATAGTTCGACTAGTTCTACTGTTGTGCTAAATCGTCTTCCCTCAGTTTCCTTTGTTATGTTTTAAACTCTTTCTCTGTATTCTTACGTTATAAGTCACATACAGTAATATGAAACAATGAATATTAACTTTTTTACTAGGCCTACTGTATAAACACCTACGCCTAAATTTCTGAAATGGAAAATCCACAGCCTGTTTCCAGTCATTCGACCGGGTCAGGAATGTAATGAATGAATCCCCCATCTAATGGCGAGGATAGGAATTGTGCCGGCTTCTGAAGCCTGTCGCACTCTTCTAGGGCAATGATTAATGTCTGACAAATGAAATGAAATGATATTGGAGAATGTTGCCGGAGTACCTGGAGAAAAACCTGTCACGCCTCCGCTTTGTTCGGTGTCCGGACATTTGCGGTCACTGAGATAAACTTGTGCCCACTCACAGAAATTTCCCAGTTGTCACAGGACATTTGCGGTCACTGCAGCAGGGGGTGGGCCACATTAGTTTAATCTCGGGTATCCCCGCTAACCTGCTCCTTGCAGATCAATATTTTTCTTTCGATACCTTCAGACACAAGCACAATTCTACATCGAAACTTCCTGGTGTAAGTATTTACTGCTGTGTGCTGTAATGGATTTGACAGTTACTGATAAGGTAAATGGTTATTGGTACAGAAAGTACAGGGAAAGTCAACATGAAATCGTCACCTGGGTGTGTCTGAAGGAGAAGAACAAGTCATGTCATGTTGTTGGTAACATACAATTCTGTAGATGATAAATAAATATATTCCATTCTATTTTCTATCCGGCCTCTCTTGGTCAACTCTTGTTCTCTTCCGACCCCCACGGTACGATGTTTGCCAAGCCCAGGCAGTCTTACATTTTCACGTCCTTTGTGGCTTTTCCCTTCATTTTCCCTAAAAGAGAGTCGGACCTATTCGAACTGTTTTCTGGTTAGTTTTAAGGGAGGATGGTGGCACCGTTCTACTTTTTCACAAAAACAGTAATCACCACCATCATGGAAAGGTCCCGTGGCTACCACGATATAAACAGTCATGCAGATGTACAAGCTCATATATTTGATATTTAAACTCTAATACACTACAAAGGTGCCTTTGCTGGCGGGACCTAGTGTTTACAGTGCACTATGTCTTCTGGTATGGGCTAGAACAATTTTGTTACTTTCAGTGATCTGTCTCAGCTTTATCCTTGGCCTTGACAAAATGAAAGTGACTGAGGTATGAGTGATGCTAGTAATGCCATTCCTTCTGCAGCCAGTCCCTGCTATGAATGGTGTGAAAATGTTGCTCATAGGGTCGGTTGGTCATGCGTTTCAGTGGGCTTGGCAGGCTGATATGTAATAGCAATTTCTGGCTCGGTGAGGAAAGCAACGGGAAACTACCTCACTCCTCATTTCCCTAGTACCCCTCTTCAGTGATGCCTAGGCCATCTATGGCAGCTGATGGCAGAGCTGTTGAGGATCCAACCAGCCTTCGGGCTGAGGACTAAACATACATACACTACAAAGTGAATTTTTATATACAAACATCAGAGGCTAAATCAAAAAAATAAGTTTCTTATTTATTTATCGTGGAACAATTAAAGGTTGGTCAAGGTAAAAGACACTGTTTTATTCCGCACCAGTCCTTCATTTATAGAAAAACAAAACTTAATCCATCATTTATTTATTTATTCATTTATTTATTTATTTATTTAATTAATTAATTTATTTATTTATGGTAGTCGAACGTCACGCTAACGGTAAGCGTCGTTATAATAATGTGCCTTTGTACATACCTATTTACATTAGGATTACCTGAAGCAGAAGGAAGATTGCGCTAGTTTTTCAATGTAAGAAATTGCCTTTAAGCAGCACCTGGTGTCACTGGTTTCTTCACATTTCTTAAGGGTTCTTTCAATCCTGTCATCTTTCTTCACATAATTTCGTCTTCCTCCTCTTACCTTCAAGATTGAGCTACAGCACACAATAGTATATACAGTACTCATACCAGGAAGTTTCCGTATTGATTGGTGTTTGTGGCTGAAGGCATCTATCTCTAAATAATGCCCGCGAAAGAAAAATGTTGATCTGCAAGGAGCAGGTTAGCGGGAATACCCGAGATTAAGCTAATGAGGCCCACCCCCTGCTGCTGTGACCGCAAATGTCCTGTGACAACTGGGGAATTTCTGTGAGTGGGCACAAGTTTATCTCAGTGACCGCAAATGTCCTGTGACAACTGGGGAATTTCTGCGAGTGGGCACAAGTTTATCTCAGTGACCGCAAATGTCCGTGACCGCAATTGTCCGGCAACCCTTTGTTCAGCACAAATCTCAAATGGAGTGACCGGGGTTTAAACCACGGAATCCAACGGTAAGTGGCCGGCGCGCTACCACCTGAACCTCGGAAGCTCACGCCTAAATTCTTATCCTTGTTAAATATGATGAAATAATGAACTCGGGAATTTTAACCACCATTGATTAATTCCGCTGGAACTGGGGCTGGGTGTATATGTCGTCTACATCATCATTTCATCCTCATCACGATGTGCAGGTCTCCTACGGGTGTCAAATCAGAAGACCTGCAACTGGCGAGCCGAGTATGTTCTTGGACACTTCCGGCACTTAAAGCCATACGCCATTTCAGCTGCATGTAATAGTAAGAATTATAATAAATGCTCTCTCCTCAGCTCCTGGTCTTTGGAAGAGAATAGTATTCGTTCCTCGATCCACAGGCAGGTGAATTAACTGCGTATATAACCTAGCGGCTCCTTCAACGGTCCGAAGAGATGGGAATCACAGGATGTCAGGTCGGGGCTGTAGGAAGGATGGTCCAGTACCTACCGCCAGAAGCGCGCAACAATTCACGCGTGCTGTTTCCGCGACGTGCCATTAGCACCACACACCTCAACAAATTGCCGGAATTTCCGCTGATGAGGTGCCCTTCAGACGCCAAAACTGGATCACACCACGCATGACCATGTTTCCGTTCACACAGCCATTCATCAACAGATATTGCGAGGGTCTGTGGTGACATATACACTATCAAAGAGCTGCATGATAAAGCTATGGTCTCGGCCCTCGAGGAAAATTCGTGCACGAGGGTGATATATCTCACCCGTGAGAGCTCTTGTTACCTGATTTTTTGGAGCACCTTTATAGAAAGAAAAAATAACAGAAAGTTCCCCTCTGTGGTGTAGTGGTTAGTGTGATTAGCTGCCACCCCCGGAAGTCCGGGTTGGATACCCGGCTCTGCCACGAAATTTGAAAAGTGGTACTAGGGCTGGAACGGGGTCCACTCAGCCTCGGGAGGTCAACTGATTAGAGGTGGATTCGATTCCCACCTCAGCCATCCTGGAAGTGGTTTTCCGTGGTTTCCCACTTCTCCTCCAGGCAAATGCCGGGATGGTACCTAACTTAAGGCCACAGCCGCTTCCTTCCCTATTCCTTGTCTATCGCTTCCACCCCCCCCACCCCCCGAAAGACCCCTGTTCAGCATAGCAGGTGAGGCCGTCTGGGCGAGGTACTGGTCAACCTCCCCAGTTGTATCCCCCGACCCAGAGTATGAAACTCCAGGGCACTGCCCTTGAGGCGGTAGAGGTGATTTCCCTCGCTGAGTCCGAGGGAAAAGCCAGCCCTGGAGGGTAAGCTGATTAAGAAAGAAAGAAAAATAACGAAATTCAACTAAATGAAATATTCCTATTTATCTACAAATGCATATCGATGGCTTTCTCTCAAAACCTCGTATGTCCCAGTGCACTTCCTACCGATTACAGGCCTAGTCCTTAAAACTATTCACACCGGGCGAGTTGGCCGTGCGCGTAGAGGCGCGCGGCTGTGAGCTTGCATCCGGGAAATAGTAGGTTCGAATCCCACTATCGGCAGCCCTGAAAATGGTTTTCCGTGGTTTCCCATTTTCACACCAGGCAAATGCTGGGGCTGTACCTTAATTAAGGCCACGGCCGCTTCCTTCCAACTCCTAGACCTTTCCTATCCCATCGTCGCCATAAGACCTATCTGTGTCGGTGCGACGTAAAGCCCCTAGCAAAAAAAAACTAACTATTCACGCCTCCCAGCCACATATTTATATGCATTTCATCAGAATAATCTTCGTTGTATACATTTTTCTATGCTATTGTGTAAAGGCCAACGGCCGTAGCCATGTTGAAACACCGGATCCCGTGAGATCTCCGATGTTAAGCAACATTGGGCATGGTCGAGATTTGGATGGGTTACCACGCGCTGTTGTGGCGGGGACTTAAGGGAATGGAGGAGCGGAAAGGAACTGGCCACCCTACCGTACGTAAACTCCGGCTCATGCACACCTCTGCGGAGGTTCGGACCTGCCTTCGGGCAGAATACACCCTTACCTATTGTGTAAAGAAAATTGACCTATCATACCGTATTGTAGGGATGTTGTGTGCATGGCGAATTTACGCAGCCCTACAATATAATGTATTTGAGGTTCATTATCCTTTCCACATTAGCATAGGAAAATGAATACAAGGAAAATTATTCTGATGGACTGTGTGAGTTGCCTCCAGACTTAGGGATATAATGTGTAGGAAGAGCATTGGGACATACGAGGTTTTAAAAGAAAGCCATCGGTATGTCCAAGGAATTAAGCACAATCATTATTAGGCACAAGCGTTCATTAGTTAATTGATTCTATGTTGAACGTAAACACAACATGAAGTTTAAAAATTCATTATGCGGAAACTTAACAACATATTAGGGTCTGCATTACTTTCTCTTGGAAACGAGGCATGAGAATCTCCCAGCCATCGGACATAAATATAATTAAAAAACGTAGAAAAGTGCACTGACCAAACAACGACATATCCTTGTTCACCGAAGTGGTTGGCTATTTGGTTTCTATTACGTAAGTGTGAGTTTGCATTCGGGAGGTAGTGGGCTTTTGAAACCCATTGTCGGCAATCGTGAAGATGATTTGCCGTGGTTTCCCATTTCTGCACCAGGCAAATACTGGGGTTGTACCTTGACTAAAACCACGGTCACTTCCCACTTATAGATCTGTTCCATCGCACCGTCGCCATAAGACCTCTTTGTGTCGGTGAGACGCAAAAGAGATAGAAAAAAATAGTTTTTCAGCACACTAGGTTAAAATGTAAGATTACTATGAGAAAGTTATTGATTGAGTGGAGAAAAGTTGAAGTCGAGTCCGTGACAAAATCCAACAGAAGTGAGAACGAACCGATCAATGCCCAGTGCAAGTGTTGTGAAAGCAGTACAGAGGGACAGTAATCGTGAGAGATTCGTGTAATCATTGCACGTGCATGTGTTCGTCTTCAATTTGACCACGAATTAATCCGTTAAGAAAGGAAAAGTTTCTCATTGGTGACAGAAATGTTTTACTGTAAAGAGTAAACAGACAAATCAAAGGTGGGCCGTGGCACACCCGTTGAAATGAAATGGCGTATGGCTTTTAGTGCCGGGAGTGTCAGAGGACAAGTTCGGCTCGCTAGATGCAGGTCTTTTGATTTGACACCCGTAGGCTACCTGCGCGTCGTGATGAGAATGAAATGATGATGAAGATGACACATACACCCAGGCCCCCGTGTAACCGAAATTAACCAACTATGGTTAAAATTCCCGACCCTGCTGGAAATCGAACCGGGACCCCTGTGACCAAAGGCCAGCACGCTAACCATTTAGCCATGGAGCCGGACGCACACCCGTTGAGGACCACTGACTACATAATGACTAGGACCCGGATTTTTATGTAATATTAAAGTGCGAAATACATAATTAAATATGTCATATTCACAAAATAAATAATTAAATACGTAATGTTCAGTAATAGTAGCCTATTCGTTCGTAGTCTGTTTACCCTCCAGGGTTGGCTTTTCCCTCGGACTCAGCGAGGGATCCCACCTCTACCGCCTCAAGAGCAGTGTCCTGGAGCTTCAGACTCTGGGTCAGGGGTATACAGCTGGGGAGGATGACAAGTACCTCACCCAGGCGGCCTCACCTGCTATGCTGAACAGGGGCCTAACGGGGGAATGGGAAGATTGGAAGGGATAGACAAGGAAGAGGGAAGGAAGCGGCCGTGGCCTTAAGTGAGGTACCGGGGACTCTTCTTGTTCGCCACTAACGCCTGGAAGAGAAGTGGGAAACCACAGAAAATCACTTCGAGGATGGCTGAGGTGGGAATCGAACCTACCTTTACTCAGTTGACCTCCCGAGGCTGAGTGGACCCCGTTCCAGCCCTCGTGCCACTTTTCAAATTTCGTGGCAGAGCCGGGAATTGAACCCGGACCTCCGGGGGTGGCAGCAAATCACACTAACCACTACACCACAGAGGCGGACCAGTAATAGTATTAAGGCACTTAATTTACAAAAACGTCCGTATTTTCCTTTTATCATGACTTATGGTTATAATATGAGATAATGAAGTTGTTCTAAATGCCTCCTTATTTTATGACAAAGTCATCGCTGTTGCTTTATATAAATCATATAGTCTACTGCTTTCTAGTGTTGACAGAATTAAATAATCAAATTAAAGGCATAATCGAAATACTTCAATAGTATCTCTCTTTTCACCCCTATTAAGTAACAGAAATAGCACGGTAAATTCTTTTTCGTATTGCGCAGTGTCACCGAGTACTTCCCCATGTTTTCCACTGTGATGTTTTGGCGCTGGTCCGATACAATTATCTTGTAGGCTGAGAAGGACATTTCAACATCGCAGGGAGTCACCGGCGGAGATTTTAAAAGATAATTAAGCTAGCTGGGTGAAATACCTTCCGGGGACTCTTCTTGTTCGCCACTAACGCTTGCAAACAGATGGAGTGCTTGAATAACCTAGATTTCGTTTCAAGACTGCATGGCGGTTGTTAGAACCTCTGACAAAAGAAAGGCACCTAGCCATTCCAGACTGTGAGAAAGGATTGGTGCTGTTGAGGTACTCGGACCTACTGTATTTCACAAACAGAGGGTTAGAAACTGCAATTTTAAAGGAATTATAAATCCCATTTTAGGAACTGGTATATATCTACCTGAGATGAAATTAGCCAATTATTTTACTGTAGTCTGAAAATTGAACGAGCTGAAACAATTTTTAATGATTTTAAATAATTGACTATATATGTACATGAAAGTTACATTCTTCATGTAATATGCAATATTACTAAGAATATGTAAAATTAAACACAGGTATAACCATATCAGTCCGCCTCTGTGGTGTAGTGGTTAGCGTGATTAGCTGCCACCCCCGGAGGCCCGGGTTCGATTCCCGGCTCTGCCACGAAATTTGAAAAGTGGTACGAGGGCTGGAACGGGGTCCACTCAGCCTCGTGAGGTCAACTGAGTAGAGGTGGGTTCGATTCCCACCTCAGCCATCCTGGAAGTGGTTTTCCGTGGTTTCCCACTTCTCCTCCAGGCGAATGCCGGGATGGTACCTACCATAAGGCCACGGCCGCTTCCTTCCCTCTTCCTTGTCTATCCCTTCCAATCTTCCCATCCCTCCACAAGGCCCCTGTTCAGCATAGCAGGTGAGGCCGCCTGGGCGAGGTACTGGTCATTCTCCCCAGTTGTATCCCCGACCAAGACTCTGAAGCTCCGGGACAATGCCCTTGAGGCGGTAGAGGTAGGATCCCTCGCTGTGTCCGAGGGAAAAGCCGACCGTGGAGGATGAACAGATGATGATGATGATGATGATAACCATATCAGAGTCACAATGCAACGACATTTTTCATTTCCATTTGTCTACAAGAATAGGAATAGGATATGTATAAAGGGGCTATCAAAAAGTCTCAGTTTGTTGGCTGTACAGTCCTGAATCGGGATGCCAATCAGGCGAAGTCACCGTGAGCACTGAGACACTTATCCCACCGACGCACCAGGTTGAATATCCTCGTGTCCTATCGCGTGAAGAATTCCGTAACCGTCTGCTGCTCATCCTCGTCCGACAGGAAGAGTCGACACTTCAAGGCCTTTTTGAGGGGACCGAAGGCGTGATAATCACATGGGGAGAGATCAGAATCCACTGCCCGCTTGTTGATGTTGTCCCAGATCGGGCGGCGTCTTGTGACAAAACGTGACCCGCACGGAACTTGGTTCACCATTCCACAACGATGGTTTTCGACAGAGATGCTGCCCCATACACAGTCTTCATTCTCCGATGGATGTCCACCGGTGTTTGTTTCGGCAGCCAAGAACAGCATAACAGCACGCTGGTCCTGTTTGGACGCATTTGGTAACAATGTCACCATAGTTCACGTGGCCGCATTTAACGCACGCAACTCTGCGCGACACGACTACCACACTCTTTGCCTAAATGTTCGTGCTCATGTACTCGCTACGTCACATGTCCGCTGCAGCAAAGCTTTCAAACGGAAATTTTTGATGACGCCTTATAATTACATGAGCACCCGGGCCCTAATAATTATCATCTTAATACTATTCCTAGTTAATTACACATTTATACACTGGTACAAGATGGCACCTCAAACATATGCTCATTAATTTCTGTAGCCGATGGCTGGTTACAGTTTGTTCTATGTAGCACGAGGACGACTCTGCCTTTCCTGCAATTATAGCCGTAGTAGTGGTACACAAATATCATACTTTAGACCTAATTCTTCCTGTTACTGTTTCTTTCGCAAAACGATAATTTTCGAAAATGAAACTTCATTAAGACTACCTATGAAATAGTGTTACCCAAGACAGACTCGGTGAATACAGCCTCATCAGTATCGCATGTGACATCCACTGATGTCATTGAAATCGTCAATGCCCTTGCATACTAGAAAGCACGCCGAGTGGTCCAGTTTCTTTGGACTCTAATGTGAGTACAGCAAAGTCTAAAAATATGATATACCGAGCTCGAGAGCTGCAGTCGCTTAAGTGCGGCCAGTATCCAGTAATCGGGAGATAGTGAGTTCGAGCCCCACTGTCGGCAGCCCTGAAGATGGTTTTCCGTGGTTTCCCATTTTCACACCAGGCAAATGCCGGGGCTGTACCTTAATTAAGGCCACGGCCGCTTCCTTCCACTTCCTAGGCCTTTCCTGTCCCATCGTCGCCATAAGACCTATCTGTGTCGGTGCGACGTAAAGCAAATAGCAAAAGAAAAAATAATAACAATAATAATAATATTTATAATAATATTTTGCAAGTTGATTTACGTCGCACCGACACAGATAGGTCTTATGGCGACAATGCGAAAGGAAAGGGCTAGAAGTGGGAAGAAAGCGGCCGTGGTCTTATTGAAGGTACAGCCCCAGAATTTGCCTCATGTGAAAAGGGAAACCGCAGAAAACCATCTTCAGAGCTGCCGACAGTGCGGTTCGAACCGACTATCTCCCGAATACTGGATACTGGCCGCACTTAAGCGTCTGCAGCTATCGATTTCGGTAATGATAGTAATATTGACTTTACGTCCCACTAACTAGTTCTTGACGTTCTTCGGAGACGCTGAGGTGCCGGAATTTTGTCCCGCAGGAGTTCTTTTACGTGCCAGTAAATCTACCGACACGAGGCTTACGTATTTGAGCACCTTCAAATACCACCGGACTGAGCCAGGATCGAACCTATCAAGTTGGGAAACGTAAAAACTATCTTGTTTATTTATTTATGTTGTATTTCAATCCATACAAACTATTTAATTTTAAAAGTAAAATGTATTAATAAATGAGCTAGTTTTGTAATTTCACATTCAGTCCCTTGTACAGTATAATACATATGAAATGGATATAGAATGCATTAAAGTTAGGCTTGTACCTGCTGCAATTAAATGTATATGTGGTATTGATACCATTTCTTTTAGGGTGTCCAGTTTTGTTTCTTGGGGTTGGTCCCGTAGCATATTAGTTACGACTTTGAGCCGTTCTGTCTTATTTTCACTTTGGATCTAGGGCAGGAGCCTTGTTATATACAGTTATATTACAGATGTCAGTCATTCGATGGGGGAATCCACTAGAGCAACCTCCTACGTGAGAGAGTCATGAGACTTTGCCTCTTATATGTGAATTTCACTTAACAATCTACACTTTATCTCCAGCATCCTGTAAAGTAGCCACTGCGGGCGCTAGTTATATCCAATATTCCAAACCGTATTAACAACTTCCACTCATTGAACGGAGTGTTAATCGATTAACAAGCTTATAAGCATGCAAACAAATCAATATACACCAACAAAGCTAAATCTAACTTCTAAGCAGAAAATCTAATCAGTGTCGATTGTGTACTTTTAAGATTGCTTACCTTCGAATCTGGAGAAGCTACGAGCGATCCGCAGTTGCTGCAGCTGAAGCTGTGACACTCCACACACTCCTGACCCACACCCATGGCGACCTGGAAAGAGACCAAGTAAATAAAATAGCAATCTTGCTGAATTAAAGAAGAGCATAGAAAGAATGTTGGAGGGGGATGGACTGCCAGCATGAAACTCAGATCAGAATCCTAGTCCTTTCGGCCCTCATCATCATCATCATCATCAAATCTAAAATAATATAGCCTACGGAACGTACAAACAACATCGTCAAATTATCACAGACCGAGATAAATGGTACTAGGACAGTGCAAATTCTGTTTTTTTTTTTTTTTTTTTGCTTTCGCACCGACACAGATAGGTCTTATGGCGGCGATGGGAGAGGAAAGGCCTAGGAAGTGGAAGGAAGCGGCCGTGGCCTTAAGTAATGTACAGCCCCGGCATTTGCCTGGTGTGAAAATGGGAAACCACGGAAAACCATCTTCAGGGCTGCCGACAGTGGGGCTCGAACCCACTATCTTCCGATTACTGGATACTGGCCGCACTTAAGCGACTGCAGCCATCAAGCTCGGTACAGTGCAAATGATAGAATAGAAACCAACCCAGAGTCAATTAGGGAAAGGTAACGTTGTGTTGTTTGGCTACCATAATTTATTAGCTAGTAGTCACTGCTGTCACTTGATCTAGGTTCCATTTTTACTTTCGAATGATTTTAGGCAAGAATTAAGTATTGTATTCGTGCAAAAATTCTACAGTAATTCTTGACAGATCTTGGCATAGGCCTATCAGTGATCATCAGATGCAGAGAACTTGGGTTTCACCATATAACTATGTTCTAAGACATTGTAGAAGGATACTTTCCACGTATTTTAAAGGATATTTGCGCCATAGCTCTCGCTTAAAATGGCAGTAGTTTACTTGCCCCACTTAGACCGAGTGCGAACGAATTGCGAAAGATGCACTTCATGCAGCTTGCAGTATGTAGGTAAGTACGGGGAGTCCTTCCTGTGATTGTGGTGAACAACTCAAACCGCTCAACATACAGTCATGGAATGTCCGCTGAGGAGGTTTGAGGAAAACATTCACGACCTGCATGTAGCCACTGAAGACGTCATCAGCTGGTTGGCATCTCTGGACATCCAGTTCTGAGTGTTGCTACTCATCAGTGTAGTGCTCGGCGGATGTGTTTGTAACAGCTCTTCTTCTAATCTTAATAACATTTTTCATTTGTACGTTTTACTTCTTTTAGCTGTTGTATGTAAGGGATTGTTTGTAACCATACGGAATATAATACTGTATAAATATTTATGTCCGCCTCTGTTGTGTAGTGGTTAGTGTGATCAGCTGCATCCCTGGATTCGATACCCGGCTCTGCCACGAAATTTCAAGAGTAGTAGGAGGCTGGAAATGGGTCCATTCAGCCTCGGGAGGTCAACTGAGTAGAGAGGGGTTCGATTCCCAGCTCAGCCATCCTCGACGTGGCTTCCCACTTTTCCTCCAGGAAAATGCCGGTATGGTACCTAACTCAATAGCACGACCGCTTCCTTCCCTCTTCCTTGCCTGTCCTATCCAATCTTTCCCCACAAGGCCCTGTTCAGCATAATAGGTGAGGCAGCCTGAGTCCTCCCAAGTTGCATATCCCCGACCCAAAGTCTCACGCTCCAGGACACCTCCCTTTAGGCGGTAGTGGTGGGATCCTCCGCTGAGTCCGAGGGCAAAAGACAACCCTGGAGTGTAGATGGTTTAAGAAAGAAAGATATACGTATATTCAAATCTTGCCTGCTGCCATTTCTTGATGGATACAGTACTTTTGTATCCATCTCTTGGCACAGGCCAGAGTAAAGTGTACCTTCCACCGAAGTCCCAGTCTCATCCATGGCTGTGACAATATGGAAGCTGCTGGGGTACGGGTGGTGCTGAGTAATGACATTCGGAGCACGACTAGTGCATCTGAGTGTTATGAAAGGTGTTGCTCATAGGGTCAGTCTTGCTGCAATAGTACTTTCTGACCCAGTGAGGAAAGCAATGGCAAACTACCTCACTTCTCGTCTTGCCTAGTACGCCTCATTTTGGTGCTGCCATTGGTTTTTGGGGTTTCCTCATAACCGCATAATCTTTGGTGGTGCTATTTGAGGATCCAACAAGCCTCTGGGCTGATGACCTAACAGACAGACATATTCAAATCTGAATGAAAATTGTGAGTGGTTTGATCGGTCCCTGTTCTCATTTTTATAGTCCCGATCTACTTTAAAAAGGACTATGATTATTGGACAGCATTTTCCGTACTCCATGTGTAAGAATTATACTGTACAATATTATGATCGTGCATTTCTGATAAATGATTTGGTATTTATAAGTCGTACGTGGCATCACATGCCACCCTTTTACTGGAGTTGAGAAGATGAAAGTATGAGTGATGATGTTCCAATGATTGAAATTATTATATCATCTATTTCAACCCATTTTCTTCCACTGTTCCAAAACAAAACCTTTAAATAAACCATTTTTATGAATGAATGACAATCCACAGCCTGTTTCCAGTTACTCAACCGGGTCAAGAATGGAAGAATGAATGAAGCCCCATCTAGCGGCGAGGATAGGAATGTTCCCGTCTGCCGAAGCCTGTCGCACTCTTCTAGGGCAATGATTAATGTCTGACAGATGAAATGAAATGAAATTAGAGAGTGTTGATGGAAAGAGAGATGATAGGGAAAACCGGAGTACCCGGAGAAAAACTTTCTCCGCCACCGCGTTGTCCAGAACAAATCTCACATGGAGTGACCATCATTTGAACTACGGAACCCAGTGGTGAGAGGCCGGAGCGCCGCCGCATGTGCTACGGAGGCTAATTGTCAAATAATGTACTAAATTATAATAATAATAATAATAATAATAATAATAATAATAATAATAATTATTATTATTATTATTAACTCCATTACAGCTGGGAGATATCTTGCGAGTAATGCTTATTTGAGGTAGTATAACGACGAAATGAAATAAAATGAATCACAATTTACGTAACAACAACAACAACAACAACAACAACAACAACAATAAACCACTACTTGAAAACAACATATTAAAAGAAATTATATCGAAACAAGTAATGTCATTAAACGAAAGAATAATAATATGTACACTGGAATAAGAAATAAAAATCTGACAATACGACATACGAGTAGTGTAACATAATTAAAATGCAATCGCATAGAAATTATTACGAATTTTTTGAAAATAAAAAAACATTCCCTTACATATAGTATAACATTATAACAAAGCAGCCACACGGAAATTCACCCAAAATTTACAAAATAATCCTAAATAATAATATTATTGGTTCTACGTCCCAAAAATGTAGCTACTTTTACCGATTTCGGGGACGCCGAGGTGATGGTATTTTGTCCCGCAGGAGTACTTTTACGTGCCAGTAAATGTGCTAACACGAGGCTGGCTTGCTTGACAATTTCAAATACCACTGGAAAGCTAAGGAAAAATTGCTGACGGAGAAGCGCAAAGATGTTGAAGGTTGTATGGTCCTGGGAAAGGTAGATGCTGCATACAGGAAAATCAAGGAAACCTTTGGAGAGGGGCGAACTAGGTGTATGTATATCAAAAACTTTGGTGGAAAACCACTCCTAGGGAAGAAAACAAGGCAGAAAGATTGCAGGAACATATCCAACAGTTGTTTCAAGGTAAAGACGCAGATGATTATGGTTCAGAACTAAAAGAGGCTGTTGCTGCTGATGAAATGTGAGACACAGTTTTGAGGTCAGAATTTGACAGAGCTTTGAGAGACCTAAATAGGAACAAGGCACCTGGAATTTATGGCATTCCCTCTGAATTACTGACTGCCCTAAGAGAAACCAGCAAGGCGAGGTTATTACATTTAGTGCGTAAGATGTATGAGACAGGAGAAGAGCCATCCGATATTGAGCAGAATCTTGTTATACCTATTCCCAAGAAAGCCGGTGCTGACAGGTGTGAAAACTACCACACCACTGGTTTAGTACTCGTATCTCGCGCCTGCAAAATTTTAACACGAATTATTTACAGAAGAATAGAAAGGCTAATTGAAACTGAGCTGAGAGAAGTTCAATTTGGCTTCAGAAGAAATGTAGGAACACGTGAAGCAATCTTGAATTTACGTGTGCTCTTAGAGGATCGAATTAAGAAGGATAAGCCCACATATATGGTGTTCGTAAATCTTGGAAAGGCATCTGATAATGTTGATTGGACCAAGCTATTTGAGATTCTGAAGGTGATCGGGATCAGATACCGAGAAAGGAGGAGTATCTGCAATCTGTATACAAATCGGTCTGCAGTGATAAGAATCGAGGGCTTTGAAAAAGAAGCACCAATCCAGAAAGGAGTGAGGCACAATGTTGCAGTTTATCCTCACTCCTTTTCAATGTTTATATAGAACAGGCAGTAAAAGAAATCAAAGAGGAAATCGGCAAGGGAATGAAAATCTAAGGAAAAGAAATCAAAACCCTGAGATTTGCCGATGATATTGTTATTGTATCCGAGTCTGCAGAAGATCTGGAGAAATTGCTGAATGGTATGGACAAAGTCTTGGGGAAGGAGTACAAGATGAAAGTAAAGAAGTCCAAAACGAAAGTAATGGAATGCAAACGAACGAAGTCAGGTGATGCAGGAAATATTAGATTAGGAAATTAAGTCTTAAAGGAAGTAGATGATATTGTTACTTGGGCAATAAAATAACGATGGCAGAAGTAAGGAGGACATAAAATGCAGACTAGCACAAGCAAAGAAGGCGTTTCTTAAGAAAAGAAATTTGCTCACCTCGAACATTGATATAGGAATTGGAAATATGTCTTGAAGACTTTCGTCTGGCATTGTGTGGAAGTGAAACATAGACGAAGAAAACTAAGAAACTTTTGAAATGTGGTGTTACAGAAGAATGCTGAAAGTGAGATGAATAGATCGAATCATGAATGAAGAGATGCTGAATCGAATTAGCGAGAGGAGATCGATTTGGCTAGATTTGACGAGAAGAAGAGATAAAACAATAGCACACATCTTAAGACACCCAGGATTTGTTCAGTTGGTTTTTGAGGGAAGTGTGGGCGGTAAGAACGGTAGGGGTAGACCAAGGTATGAATGTGACAAGCAGATTACAGCAGATATAGGATGCAGCAGTTATGTAGAAATGAAAAGTTTTGCACAGGATAGGGTGGCATGGAGAGCTGCATCAAACCAGTCTATGACCGGATGACTTAACAACATCAACAATCCCACTTACATCAAAACATTGAACGTGATACGTAAGCATTACTGTAATGACTGTTTCTATGCAATATATCAAATGAGAGTAAATAGGCAGATCATTAAAAATTCTGTCTATATTACTGCAACGAGTTACTGAAGTAATAGGAAGTGTGATAGCCGGTCGTGGTATCATTGAATTTTCAATAATAGGGCTGCGGTTAGAGTACCCGCCAATGTATTGAGTTATTAAACCGAAAAGATACGTTCCAGTGGTACGGATTCAGTGAAAAGCATGTCCGACTCGTTGGCTGAATGGTCAGCGTACTGGCCTTCGGTTCATAGGGTCCCGGATTCGATTCCCGGCTGGGTCGGGGATTTTAACCTTCATTGGTTAATTCCAATGACCCGGGGGCTGGGTGTTTGTGCTGTCCCCAATATCCCTGCAACTCACACACCACACATAACACCACAATAACACGCAGTTACCTACACCTGGCAGATGCCGCCCACCCTCATCGGAGGGTCTGCCTTACAAGGGCTGCACTCGGCTAGAAATAGCCGCACGAAATTAAAAAAGTGAAAAACATGAAATCTCGTGACCATGATAATAATATTAAGAAGTACGGTACATAGAACTGCAAGTTTCCCTTTGCCGAAGTAATTGTGTCATGACGAGAATAGTGAGCACGGACGAGTAAACTTAGGCGAATATCTAATATCTCTCTAATATTTTCACATGTTACTTGACAGTCAGGGAGACGTATAATATTGAACTGAAATTTTAAAAATCACAATTTATGCAATTATTGCTGCCAGACGTTTTAAAGCCATGCGATCAGTGTTGGTATTAACTAACTTCCAATTTCATGCCAGGCTTTAAACTCATTCTTCTCAATTTGTAATTATAAGCACGTAGTGTGCAAGCTGAGGCAAGTAAGCTAGAAGATGAAAATGGAGACGTGATTAAAAACGACACGATCTCATAATTGGTCTTGAAGAGTGAGCTAATTGGATGGTAACTACTTAGTCAGACACAGGCGCCAAGTTTTGTAAGTTTCCTTGGAAGCACTAATCATACGTTAACAAAAATTTGTTGAATACACATGGGGCCTACTTGAATATTCGAAATATCTTTCACAGTTTGTTAATAAAGAATTATTACGTTCTAGGTACATGCAACCTTATATCCATTATTCATGAATCGAAGTTGGGAACGGAGATGTAATTCCTCTGGTGTACAGCAAAAGTGTTTCGGCGTACTGAACTGCGGTAGATAAACTCATTGGCAATTTGGTCAGTTTTAGTAGGATTGGTAGGAGGGCAAGTTACTGAGACAACCTTTTTACATTTTTTAGTACGACGCAATAACGGAGGTAGGTCTTATAGGAAAGGGTAAGAAGTAGGAAGGAAGCGACCGTTAAGCCTTCGTTAAGGTACAGCCCCAACATTTGCCTGGTGTGAAAATGGGAAACCACGGAATACCACCTTCAGGGCTGCCGACAGTGTGGTTCGAACACACTATCTCTCGAATACTGGATATTGACTGCAGCTATCGAGATCGGTTTGTCTGTCTCATTGTCGACCGCAGACAAGGTTTTAGAATGAGCTGAGTAGGGAATGAACGTTCTGCTGTATACGCGGACATAGGAACTGTGAGTACGCATGGTACAAAATAAATCTATTGAATTCGGAACAACATTTCATGATAGCAGCACTCTTATTTTTTGAGGGGAGGAGGTTAGTTTAGGAAACAATGTACATCATAAAACCTTTCCACTCGAACAGTTTCCTGTCTGATAAAGTCCAAAAAACATTGGCCTACCCCTTTGAAGAGTTAGGTGTTGTACATCAAAACCTGACTGGTAGGACTGTTCAACATACTCTACTTCCTGTCATCCAATAGTAAACTTTTCCCTGTCCACGACACCTAAACAAAAGCATTTATAATACATAGTCAATTTTCCCGGTGATGAATTTCTTGATGCTTGTTGTTTAAAGGGGCCTAACATCGGAGGTCATCGGCTCGATGAATTTCTTTGGTAGGGGGCGGTGTGCTCTAGCCACGAGTTTCTTAGTGTTGCACGTCTGAAGAGAATATTGTACAGAAATCTACCATGAAGCCATTTCACAAAGTAATAACAATGTTTCACTTCCCACTCGCTACTTTTACGTTTTCCGTGGATGCCGAAGTGTTGATTTTTCCCAACAGGAGTACTTTTAATTCCCGTAAATCTACCGATAAGAGTATGGTGTATTCGAGCACCGTTAAACAACAGGATCAGACCTTCAGGACATCGATTTGTTGTAGACTTCATACAAGTGTAGATGATCGTTTTGGAAATACACAGCGCAGGCAGTACGTTGCACCTCTCAAATAATGTATTGAAGAGGAGGATCAATAAATGCATATATTATTTAAGAGTTGAACCTTCAATACTAAAAATGAAATTTATAGTCTGTAACCTCTCATGATTTTTAAAGAAAATCTTGAGAGAAGTTTCAGGAGATGAGCAATTATTTAAACAAATAAATTAGATATTGTATTTATTTATATTGCACCCGTCCACCTCCCGAGTCCCAGACTAACATTTATCTCAGGGGTGTCGGTTCATTATTTAAGTCATCAAATATAAATATAGCGGCATAATAGAACACGGGAATGAACGGAGCAATTTAAAATTAAAATGGGGAAAGCTCGAGTGTAAACTTGAATTTAAGGACTCCATGATAGGACTAGGAAGTGACTGTTAACTTTAAAAAGAGCATCATCTAACTACAATAAAAAGATTGTGAGAATGGTTTCCTTTGAAATAATTTGCCAGAAGGAGCAGTTTATTACCCCATCCGACGTACGAAACTTTGATACATTTGGCAACGATATTTAAATTCCCACACATGTTACATAAATAAATCACTTGCTATACCGCAAGTGGTATCAATATGTTGCTGGGTTGCTTCTGAAAGAAATTACAAGTGGAGTATAACTTACGGATCGATTCCATTTGAATCGAACCGTTGTTCAAGGATATAGCTTCCTTTTATCGGGAGCCCGAGCATAACGCATGTTACGGTCGGCTTCTCGATTTAACTAAGATGATGTACTCCGGCTATATACATTTTTCCGAGACCGGTACTCGGACTGGGTAATGTTTCTCGTGAATTACGAAAAATGGATTACACGGACAGTTCCTATCTTACGATGTCCAGCTGATCCCATACCACTGAATTAGCATTTATATTTTATTTACACATGATCTGAGATGTTACAAAGTAGCCTCAGTAGACTACTGCCACAGATGAGATAACGAGAAGCGGTGGGAAATACCGTGACAATAACCTCCCCTCGCATCGCCAGCGAAGTAAACAAACACACCAAGTATTACTGTAACTCGTCCCGTGCGGAAACCGTACGATAACGAGGTAACAAATGATATTAATATTTATCACTCTTATTATTGAAACATAATAGTAGAGGGATGTTGTCACCAATTAATTAATTCACTATCGTCAGAATATTCATGAAATTATTATTATTATTATTATTATTATTATTATTATTATTATTATTATTATTATTATTATTATTATTATTATTATTATTATTATTACTCAACGGTTCCTGGCACTGTCACGTTTGATTAATATCGTCATTATTATGCGGGACGCAAACACCAATGGTCATTACTGTTATTATTATTAGTATATCCCTCTTGTGGTTATTATTATTATTATTATTAATGAATAGGTGACTCCAGATATTATTATTATTATTGTTACTCAAGAGGTTATTATTATTAATGAACCGGTCACTTCCGCCAAAATCTATTAAGATATCGGTCGCAATCATAATTATTTCACTGATCAACCAACGGCATCATTACTGTTATTATTATGACAATTATTATTAATCTGACCGCGATGATTTAACATCGTCCTTACATTATTATTATTATTATCGGTTGCATATTATCATTTAGATTCCCGTTTAACATCTTTATCAACGCTTAATTAATTAAGGCGGTCCAATCATTTATCTGCAATATTTATTATTATTATTATTATTATCACGACATCATGATTGTCATCGCTCGTCATTACAATGATTACAATATACGATCATTTATGTGGACTCTGAACTCTCATTATCCTTAGATCCGTAGTATCTCGACGAATAGCTGTGCAGTCTATTTATTTCGTACACGCTGTCACGGGTTCGAATTCTACCCGCTACGTAACTCAGTATTTCTCTGTGACACTGCCCGTACATTTTACACTCATTTCAATCCTAAGTGTCTCTCGTACGGAATTTATATCCCTTTCTATCTCAATATTCCTTGATTCATTTATTTCTCACAGAATTATCAACTGACTTATTTATTCCACTTCAGACATCGTACGACCTTTTATTATCTGACTGCAGATTCTTTAACATTTTTCTATCTCATTTTGATCTACGCCTTAGTTCGTTCTCCACAAATAATCGTAACATCTTGAAATTATATTTACCAAAATTTGACAATCATGGTTTCGTAATATTAGTCCTACGTGTTCCGGCTAATGAATTGCAACTTTAAGACACGACATTTATACGTAACAAAATATTGGACCGTAATTTAAACCACACGTTCATTAACATGTACGGATTATTAGCACCGATCTTAAATATCCATATTATTAATTGATCAAATTAAATTACCACACTCTTTAATTCCGAATTAAGAACGACCTCCCGTCATTAAATGATTTCCGACAAACTCAACACCTGATCATTTAAATTTATTATTACTCACGGCTCACTAAATTTCCGATATCTCATGAATTATTATTATATCCAAATTATTAAAAAATTATTCGTCTTCTTCTTCTTCTTCTTCAAAAAAGTAGTTTTATTATATATTTATTATTATTATTAATTAAAAAAATTAATTTCGCGTGTTACACGGTAGTCCACTCTTAATATGTTTAACGCATAACCCCTTTTACAATTTCGATTTATTTTGGCACTAATCAATCCAGATATGATTTACTTGGAAATTTTATTATTATTATCGCTTCTCCCAAATTTTAACAACTTCACTTTGAAAATATGAACATACTAATCAACAACAAAACACAACTGGTATAACGAGGCTGGACTTTCCTTCAATGTCATTACATCACTCGTTAAAATGACAAACAGAAAAGGACATATCGGGTCTATTTAACTATAATAACCAAAATCAAATGTAAAGAAAATTATTCTTGACTACAAAGAAATTATGAATGCATGCATGACTTAACGTACTACCCTATATCTACAAAATTTACATCTCCAACAAACTGAATACATAAAAAGACCCGATTATTTACATTGTTATTATTTACTACTGTCCGTGCTACAAATTTAGGATGGGGTCGTTAAGCGACTCATCTTGTTACAGAAGGTAACCAAATTTAATCAAATTATTCCCATTTTTCCCATCACGATAACATTTCCCAAATATTATTTACATTATGTACTCATCTTAGTTTCTCGGTATTCCATTACAGCTTTGCAGATGAGAGGCTCCTTTCGGCCCCTCTCTGCATTTTACTCCTCCATTCTTGATGGCGTAGTTCCACGAAAGATTTCCTGGCACATTACCATTTTACACTAATACCTTAATTATCACAAAACTTCACCATTGACAACGTTAACACTGAACACTTTAACCTTTATACAACAAATTAATATCCTAGACCCAAAAATTTAATATTTAACACTATTTTAATCTTCGTCCAATTACCGCACAATGGACCTGGACACGTACGACGAGGTGTCAAATTTTACGCCCGTCGCGATTTATGTCGTCCGACGCGATACGCCCGTTTCATACGGCACTCTTGAAGTGTTCATGATAGCGGTTCGATATTGCAAAGTACAGGCTATTATTCCCTTAAAGTACTGTTCGTCACACAGTCTGTTATTTACGTACTTATTGTGGTACAATTTATATTACTCTCTTACAGTGCAATTAATTTACTTCACTGATATTTATAACTGACAAACACTGTCCTACGTTAACTATTTCCAGTTCATGTTGCTTGAGCGCGATCACATTTTATAAACACTGGCGGATGCTCGCGCCATTAAATGTTGAGTTGCTGTACGCCCGTAGAATTCGAAGTTAGCTGCGACCGATGGTTCAGCTCCAGAGATTCATTTCAACTGTGGTGGCGAGGATCCCTTGTCCCGTATATATGGATGAAGCTTTCCCTCGCGGATTCATTGACGTCATACCCCTGAGGGAGGGGGTGGATTTTTAATATCGGTACTTGCACTCCGAATTGGACGTTAAAATTTACATCAAATTAATCCACTCCGCTAGCATATTTGCTGGATTAAATATGAAATCCTGGCGATCACAGATTTAGGAGATACGGGTGGATTTAGCTCCTCACATTTCGCGCCTTCGGAAGCGTCCCTTACAACGTGGTCTTCGTCCAGCCAATGACATACAAGCTGTCTGGTTTCCAAGAAATCCAGCGTCCAATTTATTTAATTTGCCAATAATTATTGATTATTTTTCCATGCGTGACATCTAATAAATTCATTACATCGATCCGTGTACTCACAATAATTTATTACTGATTACTTTTGAAGTTACGAGAATATCTCATCCATCATTCCTTAAGATGGTATCCCTGAGTCTTCCATCATATTTTAGCGATTGGCCGGCAAGCGGTCACGTGATTTAAATCTCCACCTGCCCGAACCTAGGCTAGCGAATGTCCTCGCAACCGCTGTAGTTTTCCATGACGTCACGGAATCTCCGTCCTGCCAAAAATATCCCAGCGCATTACTCATGTTGCGAGCTTCCTTTGTGTCACCTATCCCTTTCTCTTTCTGACCAAGACTTATTTGTGGACTTGTATTTCCCTGTTCGCCAACTAATGAGATCCCCTGCTGTGAAGTAGCTAAATGTTGTTGTGTCGAGCTAATCCGTCAGGCTCCAGTCTGTCGTCCTTCCTCGCTCATATTTCGACATTACACAGATGAAATATTTTCAACTACACTTCTGTATTTCAATAAATGTACCATATATTATTTTATCAATCAAATCATGACTGACTATGGACCTATGTCACTCGGGTTCAATATCATTATTAAAAAATTCCAGCTTGTCATTATTAGTTGGTCCCACGATCTAGGAGTAGCGAGCCATATCCGCAGGCCACGGATTCGATTTCTGGCCAGATTAAGGATTTTTACCTGGATCTGAGGGCTGGATCGAGGTCCATTCAGCCTACGTTAGAACAATTGAGGAGCTATCCGATAGTGAGATAGTGACCCTGATTTAGAATGAAATGAACAACTGCCAAGTGGATTCGTCTCATTGACTTCCAAAATTTACAAGACTTGGGAATGAGCAACGTAGCTTGGTAGACCAGGCCCATCAGTGCGAAGTTTTCTTATTTGTAGTTAGTCACTACTGCAACGCACATTTAAGTTAAATATCTAACGGGCGAGTTGGCCGTGCGGTTAGGGCCGCGCAGCTGTGAGCTTGCATCTGGTAGATAGTAGGTTCGAACCCCACAGTCGGCAGCCCTGAGGACGGTTTTCCGTGGTATCCCATTTTTACACCAGGCAAATGCTGGGGCTGTATGTTAATTAAGGCCACGGCCGCTTCCTCCCCACTTCTAGGCCTTTCCTGTGCCATCGTTGCCATAAGACCTATCTGTGTCGGTGCGACGTAAAGCAAAAAAAAGAAAAAGAATAAAGTTAAATATCGCCCAGAACTTGACTATGCCAAGATGCAAGCTGACTAATACCTTCCGACGCTCAGGTAGCGTGTGTTGTTGACATCAGAACACACAATGAAAAATAGAGATAGGATTTTTTTTTTTTGCTTGTTGCTTTACGTCGCACCGACACAGATAGGTTTTATGGCGACGATGGGACAGGGAAGAGGTAGGAGTGGGAAGAAAGCGGCCGTGGTCTTAATTAAGGTACAGCCCCATCATTTGGCTGGTGTGAAAATGGGAAAACACGGAATACTATCTTCAGCGCTGTCGACAGTGGGCTTCGAACCTACTATCTCCCCAACACTGGATACTCGCTGCACTTAAGCGACCGCAGATATCGAGCTCGGTAGAGATACGTACTCCGCGCGCTTCATGACGGCCGCTTCACGTCATAATTTCAAATTTATGAATCCAAACTGGTCATTCCCGGTGTACAGTCATCTACAGCTCCGACATGCAAAACAAAACGTAGTCTAAGTTTATAAAGTTAATCACCTTTTGATAACACATTAAACAAGTACGTTCATTATTGTCATTTAAATTACAGATAGCCTCTGTGGTGTAGTGGTTAGCGTGATTAGCTGCCACCCCCGGAGGTCCGGGTTCGATTTCCGGCTCTGCCACGAAATTTGAAAAGTGGTAAGAGGGCTGGAACGGGGTCCACTCAGCCTCGGGAGGTCAACTGAGTAGAGGTGGGTTCGATTCTCACCTCAGCCATCCTGGAAGTGGTTTTCCGTGGTTTCCCACTTCTCCTCCAGGCGAATGCCGGGATGGTACCTAACTTAAGGCCACGGCCGCTTCCTTCCCTCTTCCTTGCCTGTCCCTTCCAATCTTCCCATCCCTCCACAAGGCCCCTGTTCAGCATAGGAGGTGAGGCCGCCTGGGCGAGGTACTGGTCATACTCCCCAGTTGTATCCCCCGACCAAGAGTCTGAAGCTCCAGGAAACTGCCCTTGAGGCGGTAGAGGTGGGATCCCTCGCTAAGTTTGAGGGAAAAACCGAACCTGGAGGGTAAACAGATGATGATGATGATGAAATTACAGATAGACAGGCAATGAGGAAATACCGATGAATGTAAACACCGTTTCCTCACATCTTGTAATCCACATCTATAGTGTCTGTAAGTTAAGTCATCAGCCCGAGGCCTTGTAGGATCCTCAAATTGCACCACCAAAGGTTATGTAGTTGTGGGGAAACCGAAGAAACCGATGGTGGAGTCAAAATTATTTAGCTAGTTGTTTTACGTCGCACCGCCACAGATAGGTCTTATGGCGACGACGGGACAGGGAAGGGCTAGGAGTGGGAAGGAAGCGGCCGTGGCGTTAATTAAGGTACAGCTTGCCTGGTGTGAAAAAGGGAAACCACGGAAAACCATTTTCAGGGCTGCCGACAGTGGGATTCGAACCTACTATCACCCGAATACTGGATACTGGCCGCACTTAAGCGACTGAAGCTATCGAGCTCGGTGAGTCAAAATTAGGCGGACTAGGCACGATGAGGTGTGGGGTAGTTTGCAATTGTTTTCTTTCACTGTGCCAGAAAGCGCTATTGCAGCACACCTGACCCTATGAGTAACACCTTCCATAACACTCAGACGCACTAACCGTGCTCTGAATGTCATTACTCTACACCACACGTACCCAAGCAACTTTGCACCGACGCAGGCACGTATCACGGCGGCGATAGGATAGGGAAAGGATAGTAGTCGGAAAGAAGCCACCGTGGCCTTAAAGTATAGTCACAGCATTTGCCGGGTGTGAAAATGAGAAACCACGGAAAATCATACAGGGATGTCGACAGTGAGCTTCGAACCCATCATCTCCCGAATACAAACTGACAGCTACACGACTCAAACCGCGCATCCGCTTGCTCGGTAGTAAGTTCCTTGCTGGGAACGGAGTCTTCAGAGCAGAGTACCTTTCGTTCTGGCCTCCGCCAAGAAACAAATTTTTAAAAGATACTACTAGTACATCCATTAAGAAAGAGCGACAGACGTAGTTACTTTATGAATTTTTTTAAAGATTTGCTTTTCATAACTCGCTCAGCCTACAGAACACCAGAAATGAGTACTAGGGCAAGAAGGTGGATGGGTGAATAGGTGACCACTCTATTCCGCTTACTGCCGAGGTTACGTTCCACTCCTCCAAGAACGTCCATATTCGCAGATGACTTTTGATTTTGCTTCCTTCATAGCCCGGCTCCAATATCTTCGACCAGCGCCGTGGTATAGGGGCCAGCCGGATAGCTGTACACCTGGGCGGATCAAAATCGACTCCCCAGCTTTGATGTGGTGGATTTAAATGCTGATGTGACGATTCGAAATGGATAAACTGAACATTGCGAGGCAAACTAATAATATACTTATCAGCCATTCCAAAAGTGGTTCTACGTAGATTTTCCTTTCAATCTCCGAAGCAGAAATAAAAACGTCCGCTCGATGATCGAAACATATAACCTTTTTAACAATTAATTTGAAATTCATAGAGTATGTTATCAATTGTGTGAAACGTGGTTTCTTTGCAGTTAAAAATAAACTAAACCCCATTCCCAACAGTCTCGAAGGGCCATGGCCTACGAAGCGACCGCTGCTCAGCACGAAGGCCTACAGATTATGAATGTCGTGTGGTCAGTACGACGGATTCTCTCTGCCGTTACTCTTGGCTTCCTAGACCGTGGCCACCATCTCACCGTCAGACAGCTCCTCAATTTTAATCACGTAGGCTGAGTGGAACTCAAACCAGCCCTCAGACCCTGACATGGCCGGGAATCGAACCCGGGGCGTCCGAGTAAGAGGGCAGCACGCTATCCCTGCACCACGGGGCCAGCACTTTCTTTGCAGTCACTTATCATTAAATTGTTTACATTAATTCATATCAGATCAACTTGCATCCATTAAAGTGACCTGTGCTTGTGTCGATGTAATTCATATACGATTACATTCTTCGTGACGTGTGTTTTCATATCGAGAATCTCATACGTATTGACCGGGAGTCGTTTTCCGGTCATCTTGGTAAGAATACAGCATCGACATTATCCAGTTATTTTCACCGTACTTATCTTTATCATAATTTATTAATTAAGACCAATACAAAAGCACTTAATTTTCTCGTTACTGCATTAAGTTTTCCTTTGGCCATTTATGTTTTGCTTCGCGTCCATTGGAACTTAAAATGAAGGAATATTGTACTCGCTACAGCCTAAAACAAGATACAATTCCAGGCTTGCTTTAAGAGATCATAGTCATCCCTTCAAATAAATGTCAATGAAATGTACAATTAATACCCATTTAAAACACTACATTTAGCCAAAATGCATGCCAAGATTGATTACTTGTCTGCGATTTACTTCCTTGCCAAGTTTGAACATCACCCAGTAGTCTCTTGACAAATAGTTTCCAAGACATTATTTACTGTACTTAATGTTACGCTCTAGTTACTGCTTTAGAATAGACAGATCTATAAATCATCACAACATACTTTGTTAGAAAGTAGAACTCTCAACTCGCCTGTGTTGACGAGACGCAGTATAAGAACTTTGCAAAACACATTCGACTCTTGACACTATACTGTACCAAAACTACCTGTCCGTCTACTCCTCTGGATATGAAATCACCTCACATCTTTCACGTCTGGAATTGGGAAGAACCATCTTGAAATATCTAACATTTTTTCTTTTTGTGGAGACTCAAAGGAATCACCTTCACTTCAGTAAATTCATGGTCAAATATAGAATCTACTGGTCTAATACGTTCCTCGTGACATATGAAAGAACAGTTGAATAAAGATACTCTTTAAGCATTTCCCTCAGAATTTGAAATACCGCAAGTTTGTCCAGAAAAATAAATCAATATCATTACTCAGTACGTTGTATGGAGGTTGAGATATTGTGAAAAGTTTTATGCCGACGTTTGATTGAGTCCGAATGTTACCTTAGGTTGGGCAGCACTATCAACGACGGCATTTGCGAGTCGTTTAAGAGAGACCTGTAGTGATGGGGTTTAAACATGTGTACGTTATTTGAATATAATTTTGAGGACTTCCGTCCATGAACGCAGCAGCTAGCCACTGTCTGCGATTTTGGACTCGGACTGGAAGGAATTCTGAGCCCCAGCGTATCACGTTGAATTCATATTTCTTGACCACCACAGTACTCCGTGGGTCTGTACAGACTGTAAGGAACGGTTGCCGTAACGAGGTCGAATTCCTCTGCCTTAACGTAAAAAATGCTATTTGTTCGGGGCGTCGACCTAGAAAGATCTTTTGCCCCTTGCCTTGACGTAACTCGGCATGTTGCAAATGACCACGATATTATGCAGGATGGACTTCTCTTCAATAACACAAAGTATTATAGTAGTATAAGTTACGGGTTCTGGTGCCTCCTCCTCCTCAGGCCCTCCTCAAAGGCCTCCTCCTCCCGTGGGAAATTTGAATTTTGGCGCGAAATTTGAATTTGTAAACAAAGCCACGTATTTTTGACAGTTGTCATCCGCCATCTTTAAACAACAACGCATCGCTAACCTCAGTGCTGCCATCTTGACGGGGCTAAAACTCAGTACTACCATCTTTACGGCACTAAACCTCACGGGCGGAAAATTTGGATCTTAGCGCGAGATTTGAATTTGTAAAAAAGCCAAGTGTTTTTCTGACAGTCACGTGCTTTTTTGACAGCTGCCATCCGCCATCTTGCATCGCTAACTCAGTGCTGCCATCTTAACGGCACAAGATCTCAACAACAACAACGCATCGCTAACTTCAGTGCTGCCCTCTTTATGGTACTAAACGTTATAGGCACGTGGTTCCATGCGCCATCTTGCTTCGCTAACCTCAGTGCTGGCATCTTAACGGCACAAAACCTCAACAACAACGCATCGCTAACTTCAGTGCTGCCCTCTTCATGGTACTAAACCTTATAGGCACGTGGTGGCAAGCAATTTGAAAAATTCCACGTGCTTTTTTGACAGCTGTCATCCGCCATCTTGCATCGCTAACCTTAGTGCTGCCCTCTTTATGACACTAAACTTCAACAACAACGCATCGCTAACATCAATGCTGCTATCTTTAGCTACTACCTTTGAAATGTGGTGGTGTAGCGAGTAATTTGAAAAATTCTATTTGCTTTTTTAACAGCTGTCATCCGCCATCTTTAATCAACAGAGTACCGGGCTGCTATCTTTACGGCACTGCGGGCAATTTGAAAAATTCCATCAGCAGTCATCCGCCACCTTTAATCAACAGAGCATCGTGCTGCTATCTTTATCGTAGTAGCGGGCAATTTTACGTGCAGCTGCGACCATCTTTAATCAACAAAGCATCGTGCTGCTATCATTAGCTACATACCTTTGAAATATGGTGGCGGCGATTTGAAATTCTATCAAGCTGCCATCTTCACAGTACAAATCTGCATACCTTTGACATGTGGTGGTGGTAATTTGAAATTCTATCAAGCTGCTATCTTTACAGCACTCGTAGTAGCTGGCAATTCTACAGCGACCATCAACAAAGTGCTAGCTAAATCCACATGCTTGCAACTTTACGCAGGCAATTTGTTAGGCGCTATCTTATTTGTTGACGGTCCGTATCCAACGGATCTGTTCAGGATTCGAGTTAAAGCATGCAGAAGCAACTACAGCTTTAGGCGAATGCTGCTCAGCACGACTTGCATCAGACATGCTCTTGTGCAACAACTTAGAGTTAAAGCAAGCAAAACGGAAGTGAATTATCAAAAATCCCGGTTTTGTTACGTCAGGAAGGGCAACCGGCCGTAAAACAGATTCTTACGACTTAAAATCCTTTGGCGTCAGGAAGGGCAACCGGCCGTAAAGCAATTGTTCGTCATGTAAGACACTAGATACTGCGATTTAAAACCCCGGTTTTTGCGTTAAGAAGGGCATCCAGCTCTAAAACGGATTCTTGCGAATTAAAATCTTAGTCCTCGCGTCAAGAAGAGCATCCGACAGTAAAACAGATTCTTGCGATTTAATATCCCGGTTTTTGCGTCAGGAAGGGCATCGGGCTGTAAACCAGACTTTTGCGAATTAAAATCCTAGTCCTTGCGTCAGGAAGGGCATCCGGACGTAAAACGGATTCTTAGGGCAAGGAGCAGGAAGCAGCTAGCCGCTCCCTAGCATTTACAGTGTAGTTTAATCCCTGATATTTAGGCGTTATGCCTTGCGAGTAGGTTATGTACCATCACCGGGTTTCGAAAGAGGACTTATGCAGACCCTAGAGTTCCGGCACCGAGTTAGAGATGCGTATGTCCCTCCCGAGCAAGAAAAAATATCGGGTATGTGTTTTACTAAAACGTTGCATTAGAGTGAGCTTGAAGCAAACATACAAGCTGCTTCAAATCGGCTAGCGCACGGATACTTGCTGGAATGTAGTGCATCAGCGAGTTTCGCCCGGTAAAAAAGTCTACTGCTCGCTTACAGGCTGTACCATAAGTAACAGCAGCAGCCTGCTCTCTCTTGCCGGGTCGGGCTGAGTAGCCTAGAAGCGCTAGCATTATAACATAGCAGGTTCGATCCTGGCTTAATCCGGTTGTTCAGCCTTATTTCGTTAGAACTTTTGAGGGGCTAAATTCTTGCACCTTGGCGTCTCCGGGTTCGATCCTAGCTCAGTCTGAAAGTGCTTGGAAGAAGAACTTCTGGGGGACTAAATTCCTGCACTTTGGCGTTTCTAGGTTTGATCCTAGCTCAGTCTGAAAGTGCTTGGAAGAACTTTTGAGGGACTAAATTCTAGAACCACACGGCGTCTTGTGTTGTTAACATAGCAGGTTCGATCCTGGCTTAGTCCGGTATTGTTTAGTAGATTTACTAGCAGAACTCTTGAGGGATAAACATTCCGGCACCTTGGCGTCTCTAGGTTTGATCCTGTGGCTCAGTCTGAAGGTGCTTGGTTAATTTACAAAGAACTTTCGAGGGACTAAATTCCGGCCCTTCGATGTCTCTAGGTTCGATCCTGTAGCTCCGTCTGAAGGAGCTTTGTAGAACTTTGGGGAACTAAATTCCGGCACTTCGGTGTCTCTAGGTTCGATCCTGGCTTAGTTAGAAGGTGCATAGTAGAACTCCTGAGGCGTAAAATTTTTGCAACTCGGCATCTCCAGGTTCGATCCTAGTTCAATTCAGTAGTGCTCGGAGGAATTTTGAGGAACTAAATTTTAGCACCTTACCGTCTCTGAGTTCGATCCTAGCTCAGTCTAGTCGTGCACAGCAGAACTCTTGAGGGACAAAATTCCGGCACCTCGGCGTTTCCAGGTTCGATCCTATGGCTCAGTCTGAAGGTGCTCGGTTAATTTACAAAGAACTTTTGAGGGACTAAATTCCGGCACTTTGTTGTTTCTAGGATCGATCCAGTAGCTCAGTCTGAAGGTGCTTGGTAGAACTCTTAAGGGACTAAATTCCGGCACCTCGGCTTCTCTAGGTTCGATCCTGTAGTTCAGTCTCTAGCATGTTCGATCCGTAGGGGATACGGTAGATGATGCCCCCTTTCTTTACGGTGCGTTGTTGTTAACTTAGAGTCGCTTCTTGCTAACAAATATTTTTTGGGATACTAACAACGGAAGGAAGAAGGGCTTTAGTCTACTGCTTACTTTTTTTAATGTTATTTGCTTTACGTTCCACTAACTACATTTTTTAAGGTCTTCGGAACGCCGAGGTGCCGGAATTTAGTCCCGCAGGGGTTCTTTTACGTGCCAGTAAATCTACCGACACGGGGCTGTCGTATTTGAGCACCTTCAAATACCACCGGACTGAGCCAGGATCGATCCTGCCAAGTTGGGGTTAGAAGGCCAGCACCTTAACCGTCTGAGCCACTCAGCCTGGCACTGCTTACTTTAAAGGCCTGTGTGTTTTCTCCCGGCCGCTTAGAAGGTCAGTGCATAAACTTTTGTTACAACTGTAGTGCAGACGTATGCTGATTGCAGAGCCGCCTAGTAACAAGTCGCAGTCCACCGGATATAGTCTGTGTGAAACGCACGCCAGTTTGCAGTTCTCCGTGTGTGTGTGTAAAGTGTGTGCATATACAATTCCTGTACTTTGATTCAAGCTCATTATCGTCTACCGTCTAGTAGTAAAACAAAAGGTAAGATTAATTCTTTGAATATTATTATTTTTACGATTTCTTTTTTCTTTGTTTTTAGAAAATCACAGTCTGCTGTTAACATTATTCCAGTAACCATTCTTCAGTTCTTCAGTTTGCAGCCTTCAACTTGTGGTAAGCCTAAACTGTCGGTTAGTGCTAGGCAGTTCTGTTGATAATCAAACTAACCTTCATGCTCTTTCTTTTTATCACCATGTGCTACTCCTACGCAGTAATATATCTATTAATAATTAGTTGTTTTTTGGGTCGTGGGATACAACTGGGGAGTAGGATCAGTACCATACCTAGGTGGCCTCACCTGCTTGTTAAACAAAACCCTTGTAGTGGGATGGAAGGCATAAACAAGGAAGAGGTTAATCTCATAACTTCGAACTCGTAACGATGTCTGACCTCTATAGGTTACAACTTGGTTTCTTCCGAACATGCAACTTTTGTCTAATCTCTATTGATGAATGGTTGTTCTCTTCAAACCTCATGCTGGTTACTGTATATAACCGTTATTAACAGAATTATCCTTTTTTCTAGTTTTTAACCTTTCGACTCGATAGAAGGACATTGAGTTACTATATTTTTAATAACGGCAGCAACACCCTCATCGATCGTTATCTGCAAGAGTGCTTCTACTTTGTTAGGTATGGATCATTCATCTTTTTGTTTGCTTCTTCTAACTTTAAACTTACGATAATATCTAACCTCTATAGGTAAAAACTTGGTTTCTTCCGATCTTTACAACTATGTGTGTTTCCTTTACTTTTACATTTATTCTTTAATAGTAATCTTCAAACTCGCGATAATGTCTGACCTCTATAGGTTGAAACTTGGTTTTTTCCGAACATCGCAACTTTTTGTCTAATCTCTATTGATAAATGGTTGTTTTCTTTAAACCTCATGCTGGTTACTGTATATAACCGTTATTAATTGAATTTTCGTTTTTTCTAGTTTTTAACCTTGCGACTTCAGAGAAGGACGTTGAGTTACTATTTTTTAACAACGGTAGCAACACCCTCATCGGTCGTTATCTGCAAGAGTGCTTCTACTTTGTTAGGTATGGACAATTCATCTCTCTGTTTGCTTATTCTATCTTTAAATTTACGATAATACCTAACCTCTATAGGTAAAAACTTGGTTTCTTCCGAACTCGCGACAATGTCTGACCTCTATAGGTTGAAACACGGTTTTTTCCGAACATCGCAACTTTTTGTCTAATCTCTATTGATAAATGGTTGTTTTCTTTTCAGAACTTGTTGCATACGCTGTTCACCTAAACACTTTATTCTAAGAAAGTGAGGACACTATGTTCCCCTGCGAGCTGTGTAAGGCAACGTTCACAAGACGGGATACCCTTGCACGCCATGTAAAAACAAAACATCTTCAGGTATCTGCTTGCGACTATAACCCTACTATGTTCCCCTGCGAGCAGTGTAAGGCAACGTTCGCAGGACAGGATAACCTCGCGCGTCATATAAAAACAAAACACCCTAGCATAACATCCGCTTTATGTGAAGTTGGTGGGGGTATTTCGCTAATGTGGAGCAATACCAGGCTCACTTAGTAGAAGTGCATCAGGTATCTACTTGCGACTATATCCCTCAGGTAGCGCGAAGAAAGCGTGTAAATACTGATGTAGATATAGAAAGCTGTAGTAACAAAAAACCAAGGAAAAATTAAGATTTTCAAACTATACACTGCGAACACTGTAACACTAATGTACCATCTTCCAATATTCAGGGTCACTTACGAAGTAATGTGCATGAAGACAATGCTTGTAGAAGTGCTAGTAATACAAACATCGAAGAAATTAATACTGCATTTAAAAGTAGGATTTTCAGTTGCAGAATTCGTACTAGTCAGAAGTTTCAAAGCACCGAAAACTTTTAAAATTGCGTTCAACCGGATGTACAACAGCTTCTTGACAAAACTTTGTCTGATCAAAATTTATTTAAAGTTAATTTCGAACTTTTTGCGTTGTATATTAAGAGCACAGGTGAAAGTGAAGTAACTGAAATTAAATCATTTAATACCAAGAATTTTGTAATAAGTGAGTCATCTAATTTCAGTGATGAATTTAGGGATATCTCGAACATTATTTCAACGAAGAGTGAGGAATTTCAGGAAAAAGAATCAGGGTGGGCTTTAGTTGAAATTTTGTATCTAGAAGTTAACATCAATAAGTACAATCCCTTGCGAGGATCTTCATACATCGAGTTGCCAACATGTATTAAGCGAAATAAAGCTGTTGTGAACGTCCAAAACAATGACGAGGCGTGTTTTGCATGGGCTGTTGTGTCGGCTTTAAACCCTGCGAAACGGAATGTAGCGAGTAGAACATCATCGTATCCTCACTATGCAACACAACTAAATTTAGATGGTATAGAATTTCCTATGCAGTTAAAGGACATTAAGCGCTTTGAACAACTAAATAATATTAACATTATTGTGTATGGTGTAGACAAAAAGTCTGTAGTAGGCCCTCTGTATTATACGTGTAATAAGAAGAGTACTCATGTTAAGTTACTCTATATCGAAAACAGTGAGAATAGTCAGTTTTGTTGGATTAAACAATTGAGTAGACTTGTTAATAGTCAGTTGTCAAAAGATAAGTGTAAAAGGTGGCTATGCGACGGATGCTTGCAGTTTTTAGAACTGAATATCAGTTAACAAACCATTCTAAGAATGACTGCAATCATGTATGTACAGAGATACCTAGTACAGGCAATAATGTTTTAAAATTTATAAATTATAACAAGCAGATGTGGGTATCATTTGTTATTTACGCAGACTTTGAAGCCATCCTCAAACCATTCAGCACATGCGCGCTTAATCCAGACAACTCTTTTATTAATACTACACACATGCATGTCCCGTATAGCTTCGCGTATTATATCAAGTGTAGTTATGATAGTACGCTTAACAATTTAGAGCTGTATCGAGGACCTGATGCTGCTAACGTCTTTTAGAAAGACTTGAAAGTGATGCAGTACGACTTATCAGTATTCTAAATACTAATATTCCTATGAAACCACTCACCGAAATTCAGTTACAAGAACATGAACGTGCTACAAAATGTAGTATTTGTAATGGCGAATTTTCTGAAAATGACCCTAAAGTTTTCGATCATGACCATTTAACTGGCTTGTACAGATGCCTTGCTCATAATAGCTGTAATCTTAAGTACAGAGGTCCAAAATTTATTCCTGTAATTTTTCATAACTTATCTGGTTACGACTAACATTTTATTATTTCACAATTTGGAGCTTCAGATGAAAAAATAGATATAATCCCTCAGAACAAAGAGCGGTACATTGCATTTACAAAGTGAGTAAAAGTAGATGAGGAGCATACCATAAAACTGATATTTCTTGACTCATTTCTCTTTATGGCGAGTAGCCTTGATAAACTTTCGAGTAATTTGCAGCCAGAACCATTTGCAGAAATTCGTTGTGTATTTCCTGAAGAAGAGCATTTTAATTTAATTCGGCCTAATGGTGTCTTCTGTTATGAATATCTTGACTGCTTAGAACGCCTCGAAGAACGCGCCTTACCATCAAAACAAATCATTTTACAGCGCGCTGAATTCAGCTGATATTAGTGATGATGACTATTTACATGCACAGCGTATCTGGGAGCAGTTCCACATTTAAACGCTAGGCGAATAGTCTGACTTATATTTAAAGACGGATGTACTTTTGTTAGCTGATGTTTTCGAAATTTTTCGCTGTGTTTGCAAGAAAACATACAGCCTTGATCCATGTCAGTATTTTACAGTACCTGGGTTAAGTTGGGATGCCATGTTAAAATACACGCAAGTGAATTTGGAACTGATAACATATATCGATATGGTGCACTTTATAAAGTAGTCTATTCGAGGTGGTCTAAGTCAGTGTAGTGAGCGGTATTCTAAGGCAAATAATAAGTACATGCCGAGCTTTGACTCTAGTCAGGAATCTCAGTATATTGTTTATCTCGATGCTAACAATCAGTACGGGTGGGCAATGAGTCAGCATCTACCATTAAATAGCTTTCGCTGGCTAACGCAGTGCAAAATTAATGATTTACAGCTGCACACCCTAGACGGTGAAGCTAATAAAGGCTATTTCCTTAAAGTTGACTTACAGTATCCTAAAGAGTTACACACTTCTCATAATAACATACCGTTCTGCCCTGAAAATATGAAGTCTCCGTACATCACATCAACAACAAAGATGCTAATCGCTAATTTGTGTGACAAATCTAAGTATGTCATTCATTATCGGAATTTAATACAGTGTTTGCAGCATGGTTTGAAGTCAACTAAAATGCATTGCGTACTAGAATTCAATCAGTCACCGTGGCTAAAACCATATATCCATCTCAACAATGATTTACGAACAAATGCAGTTAACGAGTTTGAGAACGATTTCTACAAGCTCATGAGTAATAGTGTGTTTGGTAAGACTATGGAAAATGTGACAAACGCGTTGATGTAAAATTGATTACAAACTGGGAAAACATTAAGCAAACCATTTAATAAGTAAACCGAACTTCCATAGCTGTACTATTATACATGAAAATTTAGTTATTATACATATGAATCGTGTTAAGGTTAAGTACGACAAACCTATCTACGTTGGCTTTGCTGTACTTGAATTAGCTAAAACACTGATGTATGGATTCCAATACGATTATATGATGAAGAAGTACGCTCATAGTGCGCAATTGCTGTACACAGATACCGATTCGTTTATTTACCAAATCAAAACTGATGACTATTACAATGATATAAAGCCAGACTTAGGTAGGTGTGATACTAGTAACTATCCTGAAAATAATCATTATAATCTACCACTAGTAAACAAAAAAGTTCTAGGTAAAATGAAAGACGAATGTGCTGGAAATATTATCGATTCATTTGTAGGTAGTAAATCCAAATCATATTGCATAATGCTCTTAAATCAACTACAAATAAAGAGATTGAAAGGAATTAAAAAGAATGTAGTTCAGAATCAGCTAAGTTTAGAAAATTATAAAAATTGTATTAATAGTAATCCACCTATTTTATATAAGCAAATGGCTGTTATCAGAAGCAAGAAGCATCAGTTGTACACTCATTTAATTAGTAAGGTATCCCTTAATAATGATGATTGGAAACGGTTTGTCATTCCAAATTCTACCAACACTATAGCCTGGGGGGATAGTAGTATTGATAGGTACTACTTCACATAAAGCAGATGTGTGTGTGCGTGTGTGTGTGTGTGATTATTATGCTAGAGGTGCGTACTTTGTAATATATACACTAAGCTGTCTTATATCACAATTTACTGTACATATTATATAAATATAGTAAGAAGGGAGAGGTACGCTGAGACCGTAGTACAGCAAATAATTTAAGTTTAAACTTGTACATATAAAAATTAGCAGAATTGCTTTATTACTTACGAAGGGTGAGGTACACCGACATTGTAAGATGTACATATATGAAGCGGAAATAACTACAGCGAATGATTTAAGATGAAACTTGTACATATAAGATATAAATAAATAATGTAGAATTGGCATATTCTTTTATTTTAGATTAGGTATTAGCTTCTCCTTCTCCCGCTCCTTCTTCTTAAATACTCGAAGAAGAAGAAGAAGAAGAAGAAGAGTAAGTATGTCAAGAAAGGTGTTCAGCAGATTCGTAAGTATGTTATCGTTTTAGAAGAGCAGCTCAGTAAGTGTGTTGATAAGCGACATTTTTTTCTGAACAGTGTTCGATTCTAGTCTTGCAATGCAGTGTTCTACAACATCGAACTATAGTATGTGATTCTAGTTATGTTTTTGAACGGTAGTATGTGTTCAAGTCTAAACATGCACAATGTAGAATTGGCATATTCTTTTATTTTAGATTAGGTATTACCTTCTCCTCCTCCCGCTCCTTCTTCTTAAATACTCGAAGAAGAAGAAGAAGAAGAGTAAGTATGTCATGAAAGAAGGTGTTCAGCAGATTCGTAAGTATGTTATCGTTTTAGAAGAGCAGCTCAGTAAGTGTGTTGAGAAGCGACATTTTTTCTGAACAGTGTTCGATTCTATGTAGTCTTGCAATGCAATGTTCTACAACATCGAACTATAGTATGTGATTCTAGTTATGTTTTTGAACGGTAGTATGTTTTCAAGTCTAAACATGCACAATGTTGTTATTACTGCAGCACGTGCACACTCTTGCTTTTGCAATGCATGTTCGATAAAGATATGCCTTGACAGAGGAGGGGAAAGAGCAGCTTAGTAAGTATGTTGAGAATGATTTTTTTTCTAAACAGTGTTTGACTTGCAATGCAGTGTTCTACAACATCGAACTATAGTATGCTATTCTAGTTGTAATATGTTTTAAACAGCAGTATGTGTTCAAGTCTAAACATGCATCGCTGCAGCTACGCGATATGTTATAACAGCCGCTATCTTGCGCAAGCTCTTCAGAATTCTAGTCTTATTTTTTTCTCTTAGAACAAAGGTATCCCCAGACATGTTAAATCGTATTCTATTCTAGTCTTGATCACTTATTTAGTGTTCTGAACACATCAGTCAATGTTCTAATCACATGTTGAAATTAACGACATCGAGTACAGTGTTCGATTCTAGTCTTGTTATGTTTCTTTTGTAATCTAATCTTCTTAGAACAAAGGTATTCCCTGACATATTCTAAACACATGTTGTATAAAGTATCGTGATCTATTCTAGTCTCCATCTCATATTTAGTGTTCTGAACACATCAATGAATCTACTACGATACAGGTAGCAGCAAGATGCTCCGTTGATTAAAGATGGCGGATGACTGCTGACAGAATTTTTCAAATTGCCCGCAGTGCCATAAAGATATCAGCACGGTGCTCTGTTGATTAACGATGGCGGATGTCAGCTGTTAAAAAGCATACAGAATTTTTCAAATTACCAGCTACGCCACCACATTTCAAAGGTAGTAGCAAAAGATAGCAGCACTGAGGTTAGCGATGCGTTGTTGTTGAGGTTTAGTGTCATAAAGAGGGCATCACTAAGGTTAGCGATGCAAGATGGCGGATTGCAGCTGTCAAAAAGGCACGTGGAATGTTTCAAATTGCCCGCCACCACGTGCCTATAAGGTTTAGTACCATAAAGAGGGCAGCACTGAAGTTAGCTATGCGTTCTTGTTGAGGTTTTTTGCCATTAAGATGGCAGCACTGAGGTTAGCGATGCAAGATGGCGGATGACAGCTGTCAAAAAATCACGTGGCTGTCAAAAAAGCACGTGGCTTTGTTTAAAAATTCAAATCTCGCGCTAAGATTCAAATTTCCCGCCCGTGATGTTTAGTGCCATAAAGGTGGTAGTACTGAGGTTTAGCCCCGTCAAGATGGCAGCACTTAGGTTAGCGATGCGTCGTTGTTTAAAGATGGCGGATGACAGCTGTCAAAAAGCACGTGGCTTTGTGTTAAAATTCAAATCTCGCGCCAAAATTCAAATCTCCCGCCAAAATTCAAATTTCCCGCGGGAGGAGGAGATCTCTGAGGAGGGCCTGAAGAGGAGGCGCCAGAACCCGTAACTTATATACTGATAAAAGTCACGTATGCCACCATCCTCTGCAACGTGTCTCGAGAGAATCTGAAGACGTCCCACTCGTTCTAAGACCAGCGCAGTGAGGTGGAAGCTCGGTGGTGATTTTGGACGAAACTATGTGAGGTCACCGTACACTTCACTAGGTATTTCAGAGGAACTTCAAGGCTCCTAAATGCCGTGAAAATGCTCTATAGTCGATTGCGAAATCCTTTCGCAGGCATTTTAGGGAACAATTCACCTTCAAGTGCGAAAACTCTTGTAGACATTCTCAACGAATTTCATCGTAATATCATTGCCGTTCGAGTAGAGTATACTACTTATGTAGCTGTTTAAACATTTCTGAAATCGATTAGAACAAGCTATGTTTGAACATCCCAACAGGCTACGTAACCTGAAAAGATCTAACAAAAATCCATAATGTCGAGCAGGAAATACAGGACCAGTAAAGCTTGACGGGCCAGCAAGTGATGCGGCAGAGAGATACAAGGATGCATCACAAGAATGGATTGAGTTATCGAGTATTAAATGTGGCGATATCAGCGTGCTCAATGGAAAGTGAAAAACCAAACCTCAGACTTTGTCTGTTGATAAGCAATAGTTATATCGAATATATTATACAGTTTTGAATCTAGCTCTTACATTTACGAAATTCTTTACGTCAAAGTTCTGCTCCCTTGAACATTCTTTGACAGTCCAATCGTGGCAATCATTACAACTATTATTCGTGTTGCTAGTTTTTGTGATAATCAGTGTTGTCTTTCTAGGGCGCCGAGCAAATGAAATCTCCCCTTTCAGCGTGGGATCCCACCTCTACCACCTCAAGGGCAGTGTCCATGAGCGTGAGACTTTGGGTCGGGGATACGACAGGGGAGAATGACCAGTACCGCGCCCAGGCGGCCTCACCTGCTATGCTGAACAGGGGCCTTGTCGGGGGATGGGAAGATTGTAGGGGATAGACAAGGAAGAGGGAATGAAGTGGCCGTGGCCTTAAGTTAGGTATCATCCTGGCATTTGCCTGGAGGAGAAGTGGGAAACCGCGGAAAACCACTTCGAGGATGGCTGAGGAGGGAATCGAAGCTGAGTGGACCCCGTTCCAGCCCTCGTACCAATTTTCAAATTTTGTGGCAGAGCAGGGAATCGAACTCGTGCCTCCGGGGGCGACAGCTAATCACACTAACCACTACACCACAGAGGCGGACCACTCTTGTCCTAAAAAGCAATAAGCTGACGTGTTGCTTCCTGAGTACCAGTTAAAGTATGCCTCTTCATGGTTCTGTCACATTTTAGAACTTATCTCCCTGGATTGACCTCCCTGAGATTTGTTACCAAGGTGGTCATGTTCTCTGTTTACTATTGTATGTGCCAGATCCTCACTGAATGTCTCGCTATTCCAGTTCACGATCTACCCTTACCAGTGTGCATCCTTCCTGCGGAGCATATACTTCTCACTCCACGAAGTCAGTTGAATGACCTTTAAGTCATAATACTCCCATATGAAGTCACGCAGCTGAACGAGATAAGTTGAAAGCTAAATAATCCTAAATATACTGTAAGTGAATTTAACCTCTAGACCAGTGCTGTACTCATCTGCCTCGGTGAATCAGTGGTAGAGTGACCGATTCGTGATCTCAAGTTCGCGGGTTCAATTACGGTTGAAGGTTGGTTAAAATTCTTGGCACTCTACGCCATTGCTGTTGGCATTTTACAGATCTCTGGTGGCTCGCTCAGTGTCACCAAATTAAAATAACTTTACTCATCCATAGCATCGATTCCTCTTTCACAGAACAAGTGGCTCACGTAGTTATTTGCTTGCATTCGGGAGACAGTGGGTTCGAACCCCACTTTCGGCAGCCACGAACGTGGCTTTCTGTGGTTTCCCATTTTTACACCAGGTAAATGCTAGGGCTGTACGTTAATTGAGGCCACTCTTGCTTACTTACCACTTCTAGACAGTGTCAGAAGGTATACAACTCTATAGCTGAGGCCATTCGATTCTTCATCAGCTTATTATTATTATTATTTTTTTTTTTTGATTCGTTGTGCCCAGCTGTGGAGCGCGTTTGAACTTATTTTGCACAATGTTTCTTCTTCTTTTCTTCCCAATATCTCTTCATTTTTTCACTGTGTTCCTTTCTGCGTGTTTCTGTCCAGCCTGTATTTTTTCTTGTTGGTTTCTCTGCAAATTTATGTTTGTTTACTAAGCTTCTAAATTTCATTCTATCTTGAATGGTTTCGTCCTCAATACCCATTTCTTGTAGATCTTCATGAATTTCTGCTAACCAATTGTTGCGGATTTTCAGGGTTAGAGCTAGATTTAGAATTTTCTTTGTCAGCCTGTTGTTATCCATTCTGTGTAGGTGTCCGTAGAATTTTAGTCGTCTCTTTCTGATGGTATCTGTGATTTTTTCTGTGAATTGATAAATTTCGTGTGGTTTCTTTTTCATCCAAATTCCATTTTCGAACTTTGGTCCTAGGATTTTTCTGAGAATTTTCCTCTCTTGTTTCTCAATGCTTTTCATTTGTGACCTGCCGCCAATGATCAGTGTTTCAGATGCATAAAGTGCCTCTGGTTTGATGACTGTATTGTAGTGTCGTAATTTTGCATTTTTTGATATACATCTTTTGTTGTATCTGTTCCATGTGATTTTGTAAGCCCTTTGCAGTTTAGCAGTTCTTTCTTTGTTAGCTTCCTGATTTAACCCTGCTGGCTGAATAATTTCACCTAGATACTTGAATTTGTCTACTTGGGAAATTATTCCACAATTGGTGATTAATGGTTGATTGTCGAATCTTGATTTAGTTCCTTCCATAAACTGCGTCTTTTCAAATGAAATTTGAAGTCCGGTTTTTGCGGCTATTTCATTCAATTTTTCTATGGATTGGATTGCTTCTTGTCTGTTGTTCGAAAGGATCGCAAGGTCATCTGCGAAAGCTAAGCAGTCAAGGTGAATTTTGTCTTTAAGAAGTCTGCCAATGTTTATACCTTTAGTTTCTTTTCTCCATTCACGAATCACTTTTTCCAAAACTAAATTGAATAGTAGTGGGGATAGTCCATCTCCCTGTCGGACGCCAGTTCTGATTTCGAACGGTTCAGAAATTTCTCCCAAGAACTTAACTTTTGATGTTGTGTTGGTCAGAGTTTGTTTAATCAATTCCCTCGTTTTCCTGTCGACTTGAAATTCCTCTAGTATGTTGAACAGGGTAGGCCGATCTATGGAATCATACGCTTTTTTGAAGTCAACAAAGGTGATTACTGTTTGTTTGGTTTTGCGAATCTGTAGTATGGTTTTTAGGTTTAGGATTTGTTCTGCGCAGGATCTCCCTTTTCGGAATCCAGCCTGATAATCTCCAATCAGGTGGTCTGTTTGTTTCTCTAATCTATTAAGTAGAGCTTTAGAGAAGATTTTATATACGAGTGAGAGGAGAGAAATTCCTCTGTAGTTATTAATATCTGATTTGTCTCCTTTCTTGTGAAGTGGGTGAATCAATGCACATTTCCAATCCTCCGGAATTTCTTCAGAAAACCAAATGTCCTGTAAGATTTTTTGAATACTCTGGGCCAGTTTGTCACCACCAATTTTCAACATTTCAGCGATTATTCCATCTTCTCCTGGTGCTTTGTTGTCTTTTAAATCTCTGATTATTTGTTTGACTTCTTGTAATGTGGGGGGTTCTGAATCTGGATTAGGTGTTGGTTTTTCATAGGTGAATTGTTCCTTTGGAGATTCACAGTTTAAAAGGTCCATGAAATGGTTTGCTAGGAGTTCACAATTTCCCTTATTACTTGTTTCCAAAGTCCCATCTGTACGTTTGAAACAGAGACTAGGTGCCTGGTAATTGGATAATTCTTCTCTGAATGTTCTGTAGAAGTTCCGTGTATTGTTTTTCTTGAAATCTTCTTCTATTTCTACCAGTCTGTTTTGATCATATTTTCGTTTTTCAGATCTGATGATTTTTGAGGTTTGTTTCTGTGTTTTGAAGAATTCATCACGATTTTGATCAGTTTTATGGGAACTCCAGTTTAGCCAGGACCTAATTCTGACTTCTATGGCCTTGTCACAGGTGTCATTCCACCACCTGTGTTTGCGTTTCCTTGGGGGATTGCTGATGTTTTGTGAAGCTTTCAAGAGTGTGTCCTTGAGTTCTAGCCAGTTTGAAGGAGCATCGTTGGAGATATTCGCAAGGAAATTGTCTGAGTTCTGTCTCAGAAATTCAGGGTCGATTCTTGGGTTTCTGATTGTTTTGGTTTTCTTCCTGTTGGGTTGAAACTTTACTTTAACAAGAGATAGGTGGTGGTCGGAGTCAATAATTCCCTTTTTGACTTTAACGTTCATAATTTCTTTTTGGTTTTTCTTGGAAATAGCCACATGGTCTAGTTGAAATTCTCCTAAATGCATGTTCGGGGATCTCCATGTCATTTTCTTTTGTGGAAGTGCCAGGAAATGGGTTGACATCAATTTTAGATCGAAATTCTCGCAGAAGCCAATTAAACGTTCTCCATTTTTATTGGTTCTTTTGTGAGCAGGGTAAAGTCCTACAGTGGTCCTAAATTTCTTCTCTTTGCCAATTTGTGCATTGAAGTCCCCCAGCAGAATTTTGACATGATGTTTTGGAACTTTGGCTGTAGTTTCTTCTAGTAATTCCCAGAAGTCATCTACCTTCTGTGGGTCTTTTTGATTGTAATTGTTTGTAGGTGCATGTGCATTGATTAGTGTATAAGCTTTGTTTCCTGATTTGATTGTCATTAGCGAAATTCTTTCAGAAGGAGATGTAAAGTATAATACCGAATTTGTGATATTTTTTCTCACTGCAAAACCAGTGCCAAATTGTAATATTTTGTTAGGGAGGAGGGTAGCTGGTTTACCTTTATAAATTCTATAGTTTCCTGATTCAAAATGGTTTTCGTCACTGTACCTAGTTTCTTGGAGTGCCAGAATTTGGATGTTGAGTTGGTCTAATGTGTCTGTTAAGTGCTTCAACTTTCCAATTTTGCGAAGCGTGTTGATGTTTAAAGTGCCAATAAAATGCTTTTCCTTTGGGCGAAGAGATTTGGGAAGCTCCGATACATTCCCGCATGATGTTCTCGGTCCCCCAGAATCCGATGACCGAGAAAACCTAGTATGAATACTAGGGCCTGGGGTAGTAGTATCATTAACTGACGTTGCCATCATGCTAGTAAGTTGAAGATAATGGGGAGATTGATCTTTGTCAATCTCATAGTTACAACGAAGGTATTGAGCCTCAGAGGTTGCCTCAAGATGTTTTCTGGCTGTGCCTGTTTTTGGTCCGCGAGAGGTATTTTATTTCCCTCAAGCCCTCCGGACAAGTCCGGCGAGCCCCCCGATCCGCCACCTGGGACGCGCCCGATAGGGGAACAGGCAAACCCCCACGGGATTATTATTATTATTATTATTATTATTATTATTATTATTATTATTATCCTTTCTTTTTCTTTCTTTCTTAATCCGTTTACCCTCCAGGTTGATTAGTCCCTCGGACTCAGCGAGTGTCCCACCTCTACTGCATAAAGTAGAGTGTCCTTGAGCGTGAGACGTTGGGTCGGCGATATACAACTTGGCAGGAGGACCAGTATCCTGCCCAGACTTCCTCTCCGTCTACGCAGAACAGGGCCTTGTGGGGGAAAACTGGAAGGGACAGGCAAGGAAGAGGGAAGGAAGTGGGCGTGACTTTAAGTTGAGTAAGATCCCTGCGTTTTCCTGGAGGAGAATTAGGAAATTACTTCGAGGATGGCTGAGGTGGGAATCGAACCCCTCTCTACTCAGTTGACCTCTTGAGTCTGAGTGAACACGTTTCAGCCCTCTTACCACTTTTCAAATTTCGTGGCAGAGCCTGGAATCGAACCCGGGCCTCCGGGGGTGACGGCGAATCACACTAATCACTACACCACAGAGGAGGACTATTATTATTATTATTATTATTATTATTATTATTATTATTATTATTATTATTATTATTACTGGAAACAATAATTCAAAGAACATAGCCCCATTATATCTGTATTTAGTAAGAATTGCCGCTGTGCAGGAAACGCTTTACCTTGGAAGATTGTCTTTGCGAATTATCTTCAAGTTACGTGTTCAAGTATTATATCGATTCACACAAAATAACTTTGTCAAACACGTTTTGAACCAACTCGCTGTATCTATGAGGAGCTGCCTAGCCCATGCAGTAAAGTCATACACGATTCACCCGGAAAGACTGGGTTCAATTTCCCGTCAAGAAGGGAAAAATTGGAAACGCGGTTTCCTCTACTGGAGAGGTACATGGACTTGAGGTTCAGTCAGTCTGCGCCAAAAATGAGTACCAGGTATATTCTCAGGGGCACAGGTGGCACAGCTTTGCACTTTATATAAGTTACTGTATACCGAGCGAATAGCTGCGCGGTTTGGGTTCCCTAGCTGCATTCGATAGGTAGTTGGCTCTAACCCCACTGTCGGCAGCACTGAAGATGGTTTTCGATGGTTTCCTATTTTCACACCGGACAAAATATCTTAATTAAGGCCACGGTCGCTTCCTTCCGATTCCTAGCCCTTTCCCCCACCCCAACGTAGCCATAAGACGTTGTCGGTGCGACGTAAAGACAGCCGGGCTGAGTTGGCTCAGACGATTAAGGAGCCAACTTTCTGACCCCAACTTGGTAGGTTCGTTCCTGGCTCAGCCCGGTGGTATTTGAAGGTGCTCAAATACGGCAGCCCCGTGTCGGTAGATTCACTGGCACGTAAAAGAACTCCTGTGGGACTAAATTCCGTTACCTTGGCGTCTCCTAAAACCGTAAAAGTAGTTAGTGGGACGTAAATCCAACAACATTATTGGCTTCGGCATGAAAGATGTTACACTTCTCTTGTGAGTACATCATGTTTTAGTCCGTCAAACCAGCCCCAAATTAAGCATGGGATAAAAATCTCTCTTTGGTCGAAAGTCGCGGCTAGCAAATCACATTGTCGTACCAACGAATCTTCCACAAGGCTCAACCACGAAAGACAGAGTGTGCACGACAAGATTATCACTTATAACAAATGCGATTAGTAAAAACGAGAAACATTACATATGTTACACACCCTAGGAATGTGATTAGTTTCCGGAATTAGGCCATCTAGAATAAACGAGTTAAAGGTAACACGCTGTGCTGTCCCCCTGTTCTAAATGAGCAATTACACATCCCCTTGGGCTAGGCTAGGCTGTGCTGTGCTACGCTTTAATTAAAGCCTTGACGTTAATTTCTGGGTGGAAATTGACTCCTGCTTGCGTTTGGTCTCGTCTGCCTGTGGAATTACGTAGCAACACAAGCAATGCGATACCGCATCATGAACGAGAGAAAGATGCTCGCCCCTGCAGATCGATTGTGGCGAGTGAGAAGTTCCAACGCCCGCAGCACCTTTAAGGATTGAGAATGTGCTCTTAGATTTCGAATACAATGCCATTTTCTGTATTTCTCCCAAGTCTGACTCCTTTATTACTCTAAAGCTCGGGGCGCCTCGCAGCTATTGTATGAAAGGTTGCTACTGCGGACAGACTCCGGGCTTAGAATTATCACTTCTTTGCAGCACGGTTCAGAAGGCAGAGTGCCGAAGAAGAATTAAATAGGATCTGGCAGTAGTGATGGTAGCCTTGGTTTGATAGGCGAGCTTCAATAATTACAGTAATTGGAAATATGACTCAATATAAATGGAAAATCCCTGAGACTTTGAAGTAGAGAGATAGTTAAAGGATCAATACGCCAGGTCTTTTGTAGGCACTTCTCAAGTTGGCGGGCAGACCCCCATTTACACCATGAACCATTTGCATAGCAAATGACTGAGCCAAATATTAGGAACAAGAAGAAAAGCACGCTTTTTAATGTTACGTGAATGTTAATATCGTGATCGCAGTCACGGGACCTGAATGATGGGCGTTGAGGTCTTATGTTCAGAGGGTTCCCGTTTCGATTCCCAGCAGGGTCCGGGATTTTAACTGCATTTAGTTAATTCCACTGACTCGGGGACTGGGTGTCTGTGTTTGTTTCACTACAATCCTCTTCATATACTGTGCATACAACACGCCACACTACCACCCATCACAGAGTCACACAACAGGGTTGGTGTCAGGAAGGGCATCCTGCTGTAAAACAGTGCCAAATCCGCAAGTACGGCTCAGTTCACATCCGCGACCGCACCAGGGTGTGGGAAATGCCGTGAACGAAGAAGAGACGTGGGACTTGTTCCCTTTTCTTTTTAATCGTGTCTTTCTGAACGCGGTTCTGAGCTGAGTACATTAGTTCAAGAAGAGTGAAAGAGTTACTGTAGATGTAGTGGCAAATTGCTTTACGTCACAAAGGCACTGTGGACCTGTTCGTGGGTTCGGATCTTGTTTTTATCTTCATCTTCTTGCTCGTCTACTTCTTCTGTCTCCTACTCTTTCTCACTGTATTTTTCTGCTAGTGGCTTTATGTCGCACCGACACAGATAGGTCTTATGGCGACGATGGGATAGGAAAGGCCTAGGAGTTGGAAGGAAGGAGCCGTGGCCTTAATTAAGGTACAGCCCCAGCATTTGCCTGGTGTGAAAATGGGAAACGACGGGAAACCATCTTCAGGGCTCCCGACAGTGGGATTCCAACCCACTATCTCCCGGATGCAAGCTCACAGCCGTGTGCCCATAACCGCACGGCCAACTCGCCCGGTTTTTTCACTGTTAAAAGGGCTGTAGCTGATTCGAAAATATGGTGTGTCGTAAGTTCATCTCTTCGATTGAAGTTTCTGCCTCGCAGGGAACGTTTCTTGCCTGGCACAAGTTGGATATTGCCGATGTGTTTTCAAGCACTTCATTTACTTGCTTGAACTGTGGAAGAACGTTTCGTGTTGTGAAGTACTGTATACGGTTTTATGATGTAAATATGTTTACGTCACAAAAGCACTGTGAATCTGTCCGTGGGTTGACCTCTTCTTGCTCTCTTCATGCTCGTCTTCTTCTTCTGTCTCCTCCTCTTTCTCGACCTTTCTCACTGTTAGGAGGCCTGTAGGTGATTCAAAAATACGGTGTGTCGTAAGTTCATCACTTCGAATGAAGTTTTCTGCCTCGCAGTAAATAGTAAAATGTAGTGTTGTGATAGTGCCATTCTGTATGTAATAATAAAGCGTGTGTACAAATCAGTGTACTACGGTCCGTCTCGTTGGCTGACTGGTCAGAGTACTGGCCTTTGGTTCCGAGGGTCCCCGGTTCAATTCGCGGCCGGGTCGGGGATTTTAACCTTTATTGTTTAATTCAAGTGGCTCAGGGGCTGGGTGTTTGTTCTGTCCCCAACATCCCTGCAACTCACACACCACACATAACAGTATCCTCCACCAAAATAACACGCAGTTACCTACACATGGCAGATGCCGCCCACCCACATCGGAGGGTCTGCCTTACAAGGGCTGGACCCGGCTAGAAATAGCCACACGAAATTAAATTAAGTGTACTACGTAGTACAGCCGAGAAAAATACTGATTTAAGGCAAAGACCTGATGTTTTGTAAAATGCGGAAACTTGTTTAATCCGAAAAAAATGGTCCCTCGCGATTCCGCTTTGAGCAAGTTATACTGTATTATTATTATTATTATTATTATTATTATTATTATTATTATTATTATTATTATTATTAAGGTTCATGGTGTGGATTACTGTAGTCATGTCCTAGTTCGTGAACCATGGACAACGGCTGAGCGGCCTAGTACGTGGTCCTGAGAGTCGGGATACTAGTTGCTACGGAATGGAAGTGGCCACCTCGGACACATTCTGCATCATGGCCCGCTTTGTGCTCAGACGGCTAGGATTAAACAATCCACCGGTGGTCCCTAACCCGTTAGAGGAGAGATTCTCACTTGGACTATGTGTAGGTAAGGTAGCATCCTGCTTCACGAATTTACTGAGCTCCGAACATTTTAAGCAAGCCTATTGGAGTAACGGAGTCCCACTCCCATTTTAGAGGCGAGGTAGTCCTTAGAAACAACTTTGGGACAAAATGGAATTCTATGGGAAGAAATGTACTTGATGGGTGTTAAAAAGGGAAGGGAAGTGTGTGGGATAGGGCTGTTCATCAGGAATACTATCGCACACAACATAGCTTCTTTTAGGCACGTAAATGAGCGAATGATGTGGGTAGATTTTGCAGTTGGAGGAATTAGCACGAGAAATGTCTCAGTGTATTCACCATGTGAGGGTGCAGATGAGGCTCAAATTGACAAGTTTTATGAAGCATTGAGTGACATCGTAGTCAGGGTCAACAGCAAGGATAGGATAGTGCTAAGGGGCGATTTGAATGCGAGAGTTGGAAGTAGAACTGAAGGATACGAAAGGGTGATTGGTAAACATGGGGAAGATTTGGAAGCTAATACGAATGGCAAGCGTTTGCTGGACTTCTGTGCTAGTGTGTGTTTAGCAGTTATGAATTCATTTTTCAAGCATAATGCTATTCACCGTTACAAATTGGAGGGCAGAGGTAACAGATCCATTATAGACTATATATTAACAGACTTCGAATTCAGGAAATCTGCTAAAAATGTACAGGTTTTCCGGGGATTTTTCGATGATACAGACCACTACCTGATCTGTAGTGAACTGAGTATATCTAGGCCAGGATAGACAAACTGAAATCTGTCTGCAAACGGTAGGGTAGAAAATCTCCAGGACGAGGAAATTAGACAGAAGTAGTGAGATTAGTGAGAAGTTTCGAACAGTAGACAGTAAGCAGGTTCAGGATATAGAAAGAGAATGGGCGGCATCCAGGGATGCTGTAATAGAAACAGCAAGGGAATGCCTAGGAATAACTGTGTGTAAAGATGGGAAAAAGCGAACATCTTGGTGGAATGGTGAACTGAGAGCAGCCTGTAAACGTAAAAAATGACGCCTATCAGAAATGGCTCCAAACAAGGGTTGATGCACACTAGGGATTTGTACGTAGATGAAAGAAACAGAGCGAAACAAATAGTTGTTGAATCCAAAAAGAATTCGTGGGAAGATTTTGGAAATAACCTGGAAAGGCTAGGTCAAGCAGCAGGGAAACCTTTCTGGACAGTAATGAGGAATCTTGGAAAGGGAGGGAAAAAGGACATGAACAGTGTTTTGGGTACTTCAGTTGAACTCGTAATAGATCCCAAGGAATCACTGAACAGGTGGAGTGAATATTTTGAAAATCTTCTCAACCCAATAGGAAATCTTCCTGGTGGTGTCGCGAACAACTGAGCTCATAGGGAGGAGGAAAATGATGTTTGTGAAATTACGCTTGAGGAAGCGGGAAAGAGGGTAAATAAACTCCAGTGTCATAAAGCAGCAGGAATAGATGAAATTGGACGTGAAATGGTGAAGTATAGTAGGAGGGCAGGGATGGAATGGCTTCATAGAGTAATAACTAATAAGATTAGCGTGGAGTGTTTGTAAGGTACCTTCAGATTGCACAAAAGCAGTAATTGCACCTATCTATAAGCAAGGGAACAGGAAGGATTGCAAACAACTATCGCGGTATCACATTGATTGGTATATCAGACAAAGTATTCAGTGGTATTTTGGAAGGGAGTATGCAATCAGTGGTTGCGAGGAAGTTTGATGAGAACCTGTGTGGTTTCAGACAACAGAGGGCCTTTCAGGGTCAGAATTTCAGTATGCGCCAGGTAATTGTAAAATGCTACGATAGGAATAGACAGTTATGTTTATGTTCGTATGACAGGGTCCAGAGGGAAAATACTTCGTCATCATGGGGGACTATGTGATTAAGGGTAGATTATTAAAGTCAATCGAAAGCATTTATGTTGACAATTGGGCTGCAGTGAAAATTGATGGAAGAATGAGTTCTTGTTTCATAGTAATTACAGGGGTTAGACAATGCTGTAATCTTTCACCTTTATTGTTCGTAGTTTACATGGATCATCTACTGAAAGGTATAAATTGACAGTGGGGAGGTGAGGGGATTCAGTTAGGTAGAAATGTAGTAAGCAGTCTGGTCTATGCTGACGACTTGGTTTTAATGGCAAATTGTGCCGAAAGCCTGCAGTCTAATAACCTGGAACTTGAAAATAGGTGCAATGAGTATGGTATGAAAATTAGCCTTTCGGAGACTAAATTGATGCCAGTAAGTAGGAAATTCAAGAGAACTGAGTGTCAGATTGGTGATACAAAGCTGGAACAGGTAGATAATTTCAAGTAGGCCTATTTAGGATGTGTGTTCTCCCAGGATGGTAACATAGTAACTGAGAGTGAATCAAGGTGCAACAAAGCTAATGCAGTGAGCTCTCAGTAGCAATCAACAGTGTTCTGTAAGAAGGAAGTCAGCTCCCGGGCGAAACTATCTTTACAACGGTCTGTTTCAGAGCAACTTTGCTTTACGAAAGCGAAAGCTGGGTGGACATAGGGTATCTTATTCATAAGTTAGAAGTAACAGACCTGAACGTATCGAGAATGATTGCCGGTACAAACAGGTGGGAACAATGGCATGAGGGTACTCGGAATGAGGAGACAAAGGCTAAGTTAAGAATGAACTCCATGAATGAAGCTGTCGCACAAACCGGCTTAGGTAGTAAGGCGAATGGAGGACTCTGTTATGGAGGGTGAGACAAGTAGATTGAGACGACGACGATGGTTATAATCTGCTTCTAATGATTTAAAGGTAGGAGGTATAGAACTAAATGAGGCCACAGGACTAGTTGCAGAAAGAGGATTTTGGCGACGTTTAGTAAATTCACATAGACTTGCACACTGAACGCTGAAAGGCATAACGGTCTATAATGAAGATGTATGTTTTTATAATAATAATAATAGTAATAATAATAATAATAATAATAATAATAATAATAATAATAATAATAATAATATAATAATAATAATAATAATAATAATAATAATAATAATAATAATAATAATAATATAATAATTATTATTATTATTGTACCGGGCGGTACACCTCCACGCCGCTTATTTAAACCTTGCGCCAGTTGAAACTCCCCTACTGGGAGAAGTCTGAACTTGGTCTTATGTGTTAATTTTCAAGTTACCCTGAAGATGCCACTACTTGGAAATTTTGAAGTTTCTGAACTGTGTTGTTTTCGATGTATTTTTGTTTTGCTTGTAGTAAGAAGTGTGAACATTCTCTTCTAGAGGACACTACTGAAGAACTACAACGGTGCACCCTAGTGCGAAGTGAAAGAACTGTTTTTTGGAGAAAATTTAATTTCAAAAGTTTGTTCTTTGCTAAATTTCTTTCAGTCATTGTTTAAGTTGGCAATATTAACCCTTCCTTTCCCCTTGTTTTGAATCTAGCCAATCCCGAATTTCTTTAATTACTTTTCCACCAATAATGTGTTTCTTCTTCATATTGTGTAGGGGTTCTCTTCATCCACCAATAAACTGATTGTGGGCGGGTGTTTTCCTTCCTGAAACGCCTCGAACTTTCCGTGAGAGTATATAAACTGCTGATTTTAGGGTCTCTGCGCCACTTCAGTACCATCTTTCAGTGTGTAAAGTACATAGCAGGGGGCGGGAAGCGCCTCTTTCTTCGGGGAGCAGTTCTACTCCAAGGTAATGGCCTTTTAATAACTTCTTTTCTTGCTAGCTCAGCAGTTTAACTCTCGGGGCGGGTCCGAAGCGTTTCTACCATGTAACATTTTCCTAAAATGTAACTACTCTTAGCATCTATTATCTTTTAAAGCTAAATATTGGGATAGAGAGTGCTTAACCCTCTCGATCTCCCACTCATCTTGTTCTGAGGTGAACTTATTTTTCTCAACCGATTCTTCCGTAACAGTAATGTAAATTGTTTCTTTCTTAAGTCACCTCTTTAGTATGGGATTAGCCCTTGCATTTACGGCCTAGTGCCAAGTAGGTTTTAAACAGTGTATTAGGAGTGCAGATCGCCTCCTCTCCATTGTTATTTTAGAGGTCAAGTAATTAACCTTTTTCTCACTTAATAGACCTCAGTAGGTTGGGTATGTTACCCCTGTGTATATGTCCTTAGAGGACAACTTGAAGGTGGAGTTTGGTGTGGCCTTTGATTGGCTTAAAGTTGAGAGCGAGTGGCTCTTTTTCGAAAATTGAGTGTTGTATGCCTCGAGGAGGCTTTACTGTGTAATTTGGAGCAAGTGCTCCTGGGCTTGATTGGGGTCTTCTGCCCCTTTGTTGAATTCGGTATATCGTAATGCTGGGCTAATTGCTCAGAATTGTGTGTCTGGCTCTCGGAGCCCAAATCCTGTAATTGTACATTCTCGATTAGTGGTTTTGCTACTCTGTACCTGCCATTATTGTTATTTCTTGTTTTTTGCTAAGAAAATATAACCTTGTTAAATTTTACATTAACTTTAATTTCGTAGTTTGAGACCCGTTCACACCCGCACCTTCTTTCACCTCTACCTACCACAAAAACACGGTAACAATAATAATAATAAAAACATACATCTTCAATAATATATTATTATTATTATTATTATTATTATTATTATTATTATTATTATTATTATTATTATTATTATTATTATTAAATGTATGTTACTGCCTGTAAATCTCTCTGGAGTTCAGTCGTGAACATGAAATAAGGAATGATCGTAAACTTTTGGTCTCTATACTCGTTAATCAAGATTGCGTGACATGTTATTGCCAGCTGCGGAAGCAAGAATTGACTCTCCACAATATGACTTTTACGAGTATATGTGCTCCAATCTACTGTATAAGCGAATATTGAAAGAGGGAGAGAAGTCATTAAATTATATGAGTAATTGTAATGTAATATACCCTTAATATATTATTGGTTACAGTACGCCGTCTGGTAATGTCGGTGTATGTCTCCTTGTGGCCGAAACATTATCGATAATATAAAGCAATATTTTCTTAGAGTATATTATCGCATCGTTACTAAAATGAGTACTGGTTCTTTATGTCACGCGAAGTCACGAAGGAGAAAGGAGTCGAAATTGAAAGATATCTTCCAGGCCATGGCGAATTCCAATTCCTCTCCTGTAAGTGATATTCTGCACCCTCCTTTCAGGTCAATTCCTACAATAGCGTCATATTTCAAGGACTTCTATTCTATTTGCCACAAAAACAACAGTTCATTTTACAGCGTATAGGGAAAATTCCGTCCAGTAATCATAGTAATGACAAGCAGATTAGAGCAGATGTAGGATGCAGTAGTGACGGGGAACTGAAAATGTTAGCACAGGATAGGGTGGTATGGAGAGCTGCATCAAACCGGTATATGGACTGATGACTCATACAAATACAATCAGAGACGTTGATAAACGGAATCAGGACAATTAAAATGAGAACAGGAACCAGTGAGTATGATATGAAAATTAGCATTTCCAGGACTAATGTTTTGTTGGTAGCGAAGAAATACGGGATGCCAGGATGGAAATACAGAACTGGAACAGGTGGATTATATCAAGTATTTAGGATGCATATTCTTCCATTATGGTACAGGGAGAGGCAGCGAAATATTATCAGCATTTTAATCGGCGCTGCCATGCAGACGGCGAATTGTAACCAGTAATATATCAACGGTATATTAAATTACAACTACTCATATAATGTATTGACTTCTCTCCGTCTTTCAATATTCGCTTATAGAGTAGATTGGAGCGCATATAAAAGTCATATTGTGGAGAGTGAGGATGATAATGTCCAGATAGAGGAGGCGACTAATACTTTCTTTTTTTGCTAGCGGCTTTACGTCGCACCGACACAGATAGGTCTTATGGCGACGATGGGATAGGAAAGGCCTAGGAGTTGGAAGGAAGCGGCCGTGGCCTTAATTAAGGTACAGCCCCAGCATTTGCCTGGTGTGAAAATGGGAAACCACGGAAAACCATCTTCAGGGCTGCCGATAGTGGGATTCGAACCTACTATCTCCCGGATGCAAGCTCACAGCCGCGCGCCTCTACGCGCACGGCCAACTTGCCCGGTGTGACTAATACTAGAGAAGTGTTAAAATTTACCTACGATAAAAACGACGTTTATAATAGGATACAAATTTGAAAACTAGAAAAGCAGCTGGAATTGGTAAGATTTCTGGGGATATGCTACATACAATAGGTTGGGATAAATTACGATATCTGAATTACTTATTTGACTATTGTTTGCATGAAGGAGCTATATCAGATGAATGGCAAGTTGCTATAGTATTCCCTGCATATAAAGGAAAGGGTGATAGACATAAAACTGAAAATTGCAGGCCAGTCAGCTTGACATGCACAGTATGTAAACTCAGGGAAATAATTCCTTCTGATTATATTAGACATGTTTGCGAAATTAATAACTGGTTCGGTAGAAGGCAGTTCGCGTTGAGGGAAGGGTTATTCCACTGAAGCTGAACTTGTAGGATTCCAGCAAGTTATAGCAGAGGTCAAATGAACTGTGTCGCGATTGTCTCTCTAAGTCATTTCATAGGGTAGATTATGGGAGACTACTGGCAAAAATGAGTGCAATAAGACTAGGCAAAATGGTGGCTGAATGGGTGGCTGTATTTATAGAAAATGGAACTCAGATAATTAGAGTAGGCGAAGCTTTATCTGACCCTGTAATAATTAAGAGGGGAATTCCGCAAAACAGTGTTATTGGACCTTTATATTTTCTTATATATAAATGATATGAGTAAGGAAGTGGAATCAGATATAAGGCTTTTTGCGGATAATGTTATTCTGTATAGAGTAATAAATAAGTTACAAGATTGTGAGCAGCTACAAAATGACCTCGATAATCTTGTGAGATGGACAGTAGGCAATGATATGATGATAAACGGGGTTAAAAGACAGGTTATAAGTTTCACAAATAGGAAAAGTTCTCTGAACTTTAAATACTGCGTTGATGGGATCAATGTTCCGTATGGAGTTCATTGTAAGTACCTAAGTGTTAGTACAAGGAAAGATATCCATTTCTGGTAATCACATAAATTGGGTTGTAACAAAGGGTACATATCTCTGCACATGGTTATAAGGGTATTTAGAGATTGTAGTAAATATGTAAGACCCAAACTAGAGTATGCTTCCAGTGTATGGGATCCTCACCAGGATTGCTTGATTCAATATCTGGAAAAAAATCCAAAGAAAATCAGCTCGATTTGTTCTGGGTGTTTTTCGACAAAAGAGTAGTTACAACAATGTTGCATAGTTTGGGTTCGGAAGACTTGCGAGAAAGAGGAGCTCGACTAAGTGGTATGTTCCGAGCTGCTATTTGAGAGATGACGTGGAATGACATTAGTAGACGAATACGTTTGAGTGTTGTCTTTAATAGTAGAAATAATCACAATCTATATCTATATATATATATAAAATAACTTGTCCTGACTGACTGACTGACTGACTGACTGACTGACTGACTGACTGACTGACTGACTGACTGATTCATCATCGCCGAGCCAAAACTACTGGAAAAAAGAAATGAAATTTTGGGGATATATTCATATTAAGATGTAGGTGCTCGCTAAGAGAGGATTTTTGGATATTCCGTCGCTAAGGGGGTGAAAAGGGGGGTGAAATTTTAAAAAGAGGGTATCCATATCTCAAAACTTTAAACGTTTATAGATGTAAAAATTGGTATTTAGAATCATCTTTAAAAATAAGGAAACACGTATTTTTTGTTTTCAGAAAATCCCAATAGGAGAGGTGAAAAAGGGTGAAAAAGGGGTTGAATGCCTTTAATCAGGATACCGGTACTTATATCTCAGAAACTGAAGATATTACAGACCAGAAAATTGGTACTTTTGATCTCTTTTAAAAATTAAGAAACACGTACTTTTTTGTTTTTGGAAAATCCAGGGAGGGTGAAAAGGGGGTGAATTTTTAAAACGAGTGTATCTATATCTCAAAACTTTAAAAGTTTATAGATGTAAAAATTGGTATTTAGAATCTTCATTAAAAATAAAGAAACACGTATTTTTTGTTTTCGGAAAATCCCAATAGGAAGGGTGGAAAAGGGTGAAAAATTGTTTGAATGCCTTTAATGAGGATACTTATATTTCAGAACCTGAAGATATTACAGACCTGAAAATTGGTATTTGGGATCTACTTTAAAAATAAAGAAACACATATTTTTTCGTTTTTGGAAAATCCAAATGATGGGGTGGTGGTGAAAAGGGGGGTGTATTTTTAAAATGAGTGTGTCTACATCTTAAAACTTTAAAAGTTTACAGATGTAAAAATTGGTATTTAGAATCTCCTTTAAAAATAAAGGAACACGTATTTTTTGTTTCCTATAAATCCCAATAGGAGGGGTGTAAAAGGGTGAATAATGGGTTGAATGCCTTTAATGAAATACATATATCTCAGAACTGAAGATATTACAGAACTGAACATTTGTATATGGGATCTCTTTTAAAAATAGAGAAATACGTATTTTTTTCTTTTGGAAAATCCAATTATTGGCGGTTAAACCGGAGTGACAAATTAGGGTGAATTTTTTGAAAGACAATATCTACAGAATATCTCAGAAACGTAAAATGTTACAGACGTAAAATTTGGGTATATGGAATCTCCTGTAAATGCAAAGAAACATAGGTGATTTGTTTTTGGAAACTCCACTTAAGGTGAACTAAAAAGCGGTGAAATTTTAAAATGAGAATTTCTACAGTAAGTTATATCTCAAAAAACTTAACACGTTACAGAAGTGAAAGATGATATTTTTTTATCTCTATAAAAATAAAGAAACGTCATGTTTAGTTTTCGGGAATATCACTTGGGTGGGGGTGGGGGGTAAAAGTGACTGAAAATGGTGTTGAATTCTTTTAATAAGGCTATTGATATTTCAAAAATAAAGATGTTGCAGACGTGAAATTTGATATTTGGAATCTGCTTTAAAAATAAACACGTATTCTCATAAAATCCAACGAAGGGTGGGGGTGGGGTGAAAGAATTGAAAAATTAATTGACTTAATTGTATGTCAATACATACATGTAATAAAAACTAAAGTTGTTACAGACGTGAAAATTGGTATTTGAATCTCCTTTAAAAACAAAGAAAAACGCGTTTTTGGGTGGCGGGAGGGAAACAATCTTGGGGGGCGAGAGTGAAAAGGAATTGAATTCCTTTCATGAGGACACATAAATCAAAAATTCAAGAAGTTAGAGTCGTGATAATTGTTATTTAGAAGATCCTTTACTATTAAAGAAAACAAGTATTTGATGCCGTTAAATTCACTGGGGGGGGGGGGGGGAGTGCGAAAGGAAGTGAAAAAAGTGAATTAAAGTAATAGACGTGAGCATTGGTGTTTGGAATCTCCTTCAAACATAAAGAAACACGCCTTCCTTTAATTTTTTTCGGGGGGAGGGGGCTTAAATAAACTTAACGGCGGTGGGGTGTAAAGGGAGGTGAGACCAATTGATTTTACTGTTCATAATGTACTTATAGGAGCCTCCGTTGCTCAGGCGGCAGCGCGCCGGCCTCTCACAGCTGGGTTCCGTAGTTCAAATCCCGGTCACTCTATGTGACATTCGTGCTGGACAAAACGGAGGCGGGACAGGTTTTTCTCCGGATACTCCGGTTTTCCCTGTCATCATTTATTCCAGAAACACTGTCCAATATTTCATTTCATTTGTCATTCATCGATCATTGCCCCAGAGGAGTGTTTCGGCAGCCGGCACTATTCCTTTTGCTTTGCTAGAGGCTTTACTTCGCACCGACACAGATAGGTCTTATGGCGACGATGGGATAGGAAAGGCCTAGGAGTTGGAAGGAAGCGGCCGTGGTCTTAATTAAGGTACAGCCCCAGCATTTGCCTGGTGTGAAAATGGGAAAACACGGAAAACCATCTTCAGGGCTGCTGATAGTGGGATTCGAACCTACTATCTCCCGGATGCAAGCTCACAGCCGCGCGCCTCTACGCGCACGGCCAACTCGCCCGGTCGGCACTATTCCTACTGTCGCCGCTAGATGGGGCTGACCCTGTGGAATGACTCGAAACAGGCTGTAGATTTTCGATGTACTTATTCTGATCATAAACCGATCATTTTTAATCTTTCCTGGGTTCGTTTTCAAGAGCCATCTTTTCCTTTGGAGAACGTTCTTAGATTACAGTAGATTCTCCTGGTATATAAATAAAAATTTAAACATATTTGAAATAAACGATAGGAATGAGATTGACCGTCATATTGTTCAGCTCTATAATAAGGTCAATAATGCACGGAAGTATGTCATTCGTATAGCCAGAATTCCCGCACACTTGCCTACGCGCGCAATGGTGCTGGTCACATTGTCAACAATGACAATGGCAGCAGATGTAATTTACCGCCAAGTAGCGGTCTTGCATCTTACTGTGGGGTCCAGAACATCTGTAATAATAATAATAATAATAATAATAATAATAATAATAATAATAATAATAATAATAATGCACTGGACCATCGTCAAATTGTGCGGAGCGCGCTGGAAACGGGTCCTGGCCTATTAATGACTACGAATACAGTCCGGCCGCGTGTTCAGTACCGCCAAGGCACCCATGACGACACCACGCCGGATTTCCTTCAGGATTTGATCCATACTAAAAATGCTTATAGGAAAATGTGGCAAAGATTTAGGGACCCAACTCACCGGGTGGAATACCTGGACTTAGCATGGGAAGTACGAAATCGAATGCTGGAAAGAAAGATTGAAAAATGTGAGGAACTTTGCCGTAATCTCTCAGAAAACGAGTCAGATCGCGAATTTTGGCGGATTCTCTCAGAAAACGAGTCAGATCGCGAATTTCGGAGGATTATATATAAAACGTTAAGCATTCAATTATAAATTTCAGTATAATACCGCAGCGAAGCACGGGTATCTTGCTAGGAATTAAATAAAACACTAGAGATCTCTTAATAACATGCCATGAACAGACTAAAAAGACAACGGCACATAAGAGGGACAATAGTTAATATTACAATGGATATCTCTTTGAAAGGGAAACAAAGCTGTTCGTATTCGTTAATTATAGAACATGAATAAGAAACGAACAGTTAAAGGTACACAATAAGGGAAAATTACACCGAAACTTATGAATGTTGTTATTGTGTATGCAAGGGCAGAGTAGATTGAATACCTAGCTGTAAGAAGGAGTTTAAAGAATTCTGAATGTCAACAACTCATGATTCGTATGTAGTGCATGCCTTGGCCGCCTTATTAGTGATTCTTTCGAATAAGGCGGCCCTCAGATGGTGAATGAAGCGCATTTGAAGACATTTCATGAACTCGAGATGTACTTGTTGGATTTAGAAAATAAGCATACCTCTGAAATGGCATTGTTCATGAGTCTAACGCTTGGTGTAGAAAACAGACATAAGAAACAAAGCTAGTACCGGCAGGTTTTGACGTCATAGGAACAAGTTCAATTATGAGCCACTGACTGACAAAGTGGAAAAAAAAGATTTTCGATACCGTATCTTAAACGGATATGAGTTGTATTAGGTGGACATTTTACCAGAATCATACTGTATTACTACGCAGTAATGCGACTGTCACCTCTCTTGAAGCCCCTTCGGTAGTTCCCGGAAAGGATGGGTGAATCGGACGGGGAGCTACCGTCCAGCCTGCGGACACCTCTGCTTCCCTTCCGTTTGGTGTCTCCGTGAAATTTCTAGAAAGTGAAAGTAGAACATTCATACCCTGGACGCACCCCGAAGATACTTGAACGTCATCACCAGGTATTTAAAAGCAGGCTCGCTCGAAGAGGTGGTTGTTGAGTTGTGTTATGTTGTGTTGAGTGTTGAGGGGCTGCCTGGCCGAGGCGGTAAAGGCGTGCTTGGTTCGCCCGGAAGGACTTGGGTACGAATCTCCGCCAGGAAATCTTAAAATTAAAAAACAAGATTTCCACTTCCGGAGGTGCATATGGCCCTGAGGTTCACTCAGCCTACACCCAAAATGAGTAAAAGGTTTATTCCTGGGGGCAAAGGTGGCCGGGAGTAGAGCTAACCACTCTACCCCATCACGTGCCGAGGTTAACAATGATGGAAGCCTTTACCTTCAACTCCTCCATGGTCCTTCATGGCCTGTACGGAGGTGACTTTAATTTGCTTTTAGCTTTGTGTTGTGTGTTGAGGAGTTCAGTGAATGGATCGGTCACGTGAGTTGATTGTACGAGATATCGGTTTTGTCTGCAGTCGAGCCAAATGTGCAGTCGTCATGCGTTGCAACAGCCAACGACAGTGCTTTCCAACCTGTTTACATGGAATTGCTGTGTGAAGCGAATATAGTGAGCGTGCAGCGAAGTGAAAGTGAACGGTGAAATATGTTAGTCAAGATTACGGAAAATCGCCCGTTCCAGAAAAAGACTGCCAGTCGGAGACCCAGTGTGAAGACAAGAGGCTTTTGTAGATAGCCACTAATCATTGAAGTGTTGTCATTCATTGACGAGTATAGTTGTGTGTGTACCGAGAAAGTTGGCCGGCAGTTAGGGACGCGCAGCTGTGAGGTTTCATTCGGGAGATAGTGGGTTCAAACTCCACTTCCGGCAGCCCTGAAAATAGTTTTCCGTGGTTTTCTATTTCCACACCAGGAAAATTCTGGGGCTGTAAGGCCGCAGCCGCTTCCTCCCCACTCCTAGCCCTTTTAGCCCTTTCCTATCCCATCGTCGCCATAAGACCTATCTGTGTTGTTGCGACGTAAAGCAAATAGTAAAAAAATTAAAAATGTTTGTACTGATTGGAAAGTTCCAGATTAAATTAGTTCATTAAAACAGCATTTTCTACACCTGAATGTAGAAGATCGAAACCCAGTACGAATGGAATATGTTTTTATTTATGACGGCTTTTATGTGACTCATAAATCGTCTAGTCTACTTGCGGTAGTTATTTCATGTTTCATAGGAGCAGTGTTTGCCGTTGTTTATTCTATTTATAGTTTCTAGTATAAGTCCCTTTCCCCAACATTCCATCCTGTTGTTTTTGCACTCCACAGATTATTTTCCGATATAAAGCGGTCGAGCTTCAACGTGAGGGCGAAGTACGCTCTCCAAAGGCCATGAAATATCTAACCTCTACTGTACATTGTTTCACATAATATATATATAATATTATGTCTTCTTTCGTATAATTAAAACATTAATTAAGCACGAACTTTCCAGTATTTTTGGAACCACTATTTGTTTTACATAACCTACATACCGTATTTACCTCTCTTATTGGTACAGGCGGCAGGTTCATATAAAACTCTCCCAGAAACACTCAGAAAATATATAACAGGCAAAACAAACTTTGAAAATAATGATGCATAGGTCAAAACCGTAATTAACCGGGCGAGTTGGCCGTGCGCGTAGAGGCGCGCGGCTGTGAGCTTGCATCCGGGAGATAGTAGGTTCGAATCCCACTATCGGCAGCCCTGAAAATGGTTTTCCGTGGTTTCCCATTTTCACACCAGGCAAATGCTGGGGCTGTACCTTAATTAAGGCCACGGCCGCTTCCTTCCAACTCCTAGGCCTTTCCTATCCCATCGTCGCCATAAGACCTATCCGTGTCAGTGCGACGTAAAGCCGCTAGCAAAAAAAAAAAAAAAAAAAAAAAAAAAAAAAAAAAAACGTAATTATTCCTCAAGTATGAGGAACATCCTTCGATGCGTTATTGAGACGTTAAAACACTTGAAAAAATAAAATAAAAAATTAAATAAGTATGAGGAAACCCTAGCATGACATTTCGGACACAATACGGCGTGTGTACCTCTTATATTCGTACAGCTGGATATTACGTAGGTATGATGTGTCCTGTGTGTGTGTGTGTGTGTGTGTGTGCAACACTGGAAAGTCTTTAAGACTAGAGATGACCTTAAATGATATTTTCGAATACCTGTGACCGGCAAATCTGTGACACAAAAACATCTGTGACTTTTATCTGTGATTCAGTCACAGGAAGCACGAGTATATTATTATAGTCACGGTCACTCTTTGGTCGCGTGCGCCCAGTATGGAATACTTCTAGTTGATATGATGACAATGTCGGGTAGTATTTTTCGGAAGGTTCGGGACATTAGAAGTGGGAAAAATAATATTCACATTTATAATTTGAAGTTTCAATAATGCACAGGGAAAAGATTGTTAACATGATGCGCGATAAATTAACAAGTGGAATGTTGGGGAAAGGGACTTAAACTAGCAACTATAAATAGAATAAACTACGGCATACACTGCTCGTATGAAACATTAAATAACTACCGCAAGTAGACTAGACGATTTATGAATCACATAAAAGCTGTGATACCAATTATTTACAGTATTTAATGTAGGTTTAAATATAAAATGACTAAAAATAAAACATTTATGAACTTAATACAAAGATTCCTTCCATATGCAGGATTACTCAGAAAAGTTGTCCACCTCAAACAACTCGTGTACGGTTAAATATATTGACATTTTGTTTTCATTTTCAGTAATGAGACCAATCAGACTTAAAGTACTGTGTCCTGACGTTAATATTTTCTGAGATCATGGCACTAACTTCGCATTTTTTAAACGGTACCACACTAATTTGTACACACAGCCTTATATCTACAAACGATACAAATTCAGCACCATGATTATTTTAAAAATCGGACAAGTACTTCACGAGAAAACATTATATATTCAAACATGCCTTATTTGCCAGCTGAGGATTGATGTGTTCGATTCGCGCTACGTATGAAATATTAGCTAGCTATTGACATATAGAGTTGCTACATAGTTATCCTTTCTACTGTGCTCATAAATACACTATGATAAAATGTATGATTTTAATACCTTAAGTTAAATATGGCTATAGGTAACTGGTAAATGAAAAACGGATATTGAACCCATGACCTTTGTGCCCTAAGAACATTATGCATAATGTAACAATTAAATTAAAAGTTGGATTCTTGATAGCATGGATTTGACACGTGACGAGGGGGTGATTACCTTCGGTCCCACGCTCTGGGGTACGTGACGTCAACCACACATGTCGACGGCGGAAGAATCTCAAGTCATTTTTATGAACTATTTCAAAGCGCGTGTACATGGCGTGACCACGCCAAGTCAAAAAAATATAGTGCCTATCAAAGGAGGTCAATCATCTCACAAATCGAACCCGTAAAATTTTTAAATGTCCATGAACACTACCGCAAGAAATGTAGCAAGCATGTAGTCACTTTCAAAACTCTTGAAATTACAGTTTAGGTAAGTCAGAAAGTTTATAGGAAATTTCTTGGCGGCAAAAGGGAGAGATCCGAAGAGAGGGGGTAACTGCTATAAATATGAAGGGACGCCATGACGAAGCTTCCTTCTCCGGCATTTGTGATACAAAGCGGACGAAAAATTGTTGAGCTGCTCTGCGAAATCAAACCAACGAAAGTAGACTGAGTTCAACTGCAGATTTTAGCCATTGCGGCTAAGTCTTGACTCCATGAGGAGATAGTTTTCTTGAGTGAAATAACTGTACCAGATAGGACGGTCAAAGTACTGAATAAATTCTAATGTGATTAAGTAATTCGTGTGCGGAAATAATTATAGTCCATCGTGTGCGTTCAAGCAAACAAGTGAAGGGTATTTTCTTTTTTTTATGCTTTATTCCAGGAAACCTGAAGAAATAATAATCAATTGTGAAGCCATGAATGTAAAAATGGCTAAATAAAATGCCAGGGTCGCAGGTGAGCCCTAAGACGAATACTGGCATGAAGACATGAGGTAGGTGATTTTCCATCTTACTACCTCTTATATCCTGTCTCGTGATTTCTTAAAGTGTATCTGAATGGGGATATACGACGCAGTGGTCACCCTACTAAGTTTTGTAAATGTGAGAGTACGACTAAAAGAGTCATTTGTTTTATTTTCCACTTGGATAAAATTTTGAAGTCTTGCGAGGGCCGTATAATGTTGTAAAAAGTTATTGAATAGGGTTCGAAGTGATATCACGTCCAATGTAGATCGTCATCCGTGTGAGTGTACTGCCTATATTTTGTGATGTCAAATTAAGATGTTCATTCGACGTAAAATTCTTCTGTCTGCAATTTGACGTTAATAATAATAATCCATGGTCACTCATTTTCAATCGAGTGGAAGCGCGCTGTTGGATGAGAACCTAGGGTGATGAATTTGGTCACGGAGAGAAACGTTTTATTTAATGCCCATTTTAAACTGTGTCTGACTGACAATAAAAGATCTAGTAGAATGTTTCAGTCATTTCTCGTAAAAATCAAGTTATTAAATACGATATCATTTATGCGAAGTTATTCATGATTAATGCATTGTGCGATATTAGACGTTGGGATTTCTAGTGGGGATTTTATTCCAGTTCTTGGTCGATGATAATTGTGGAGCTGGGAAACAGAGGTTAGTTTTGTGAATCAGGTTGGACCTGTCATTGAAGCCGGGACACGGAAGCCCGAGGAATGTTTTATATGAGTTGAGATGAGATGTGCGAATCAGGTTAGAGTCCTGTCATTTGAAGCCGGGACATGATAACCCGAACAATATTTATAATGTTGAGAATGGAAAGAAATTCATAGAAATCCATAGCGGTATAATTGGCGACGCGTATAATTAGTGTGGGCATCTTGAAGCATATCTGTGCATTTTGTTGGTTAGAATATCGTATTTGTTTAATCATGTCGGCAGAGTTTAAAGGGAGCATTTTGAGAAGTCAGTCAGGTAGAACGAACCGGGTGGTTTATGTAACTGCCAAGCGAGCATGGGGTGAGAGACCTCAGCTATGATAGCGGGAAAGAAGTGGAGTTGAGATTGTACTGTAATTCTCGGCCAGGGGAAACGTTAAAATGTTGGATTTAGTTGAAATTCATAGCCGGTAATGATCAAAGTATTGTGAAATACTGTAAATGGGGACGTAGTGAACATTTGAAATCACGAACTTTGAGTATAAGGAACAGAGTAACCCAATTTCAGGGTTGTCCAAAATATAGAGCGATGGTCGTGACGATCGGTTTGTCTGCGAGGGGTGTGCAAAATTCAGTGATGACGAGATATGACATCGTAATTATATGGCGAGTTGTTTGGTTTGTACGTAGATTATTATGATATCCAAGTGTTAATAACGGTTAGGACAAGATTAGATTTTTAAGCATGATATCACGAGATAGGATATATGTAGCTGGACATGAATTATGTAAAAATTCTTTTCCAGCCAGATAAACATCGCAATATTGAACTCACATCACAGCTGCGTAGAAATTTGTGAAGAAACCAGAGTCCGCGGAGATAAAATTTACTGATCTTTAACATTTCATTAAATCATTTAAATTTATTTAATTATTAAATTCAGTGAAACCGCATTTTGAAATAACTTTAATCAAGCGAATAACTTGGAGATGCATTCTGGAAATTTTAGTTTGTTTCTGGGAAATATAAAAATTAAGTAACGATTAAGGGGACATATCCGAAGGAAATGGATTTTACTGCCACAAAGTTTGTGAGCATTGCTATTGTTGTAATTATTGAACTTTGATTGATTGAGCAGTGAATGTGCTGGGGATAGTAAAGTGGAACTTTGGTCATAAACCGATGTAACTTAATTGTGTTTAGCCTTCAGCCTAGAAACTTGGATGGTCAGGGGGTCATCAACCTCAGTGACTTAGATTAGGGCCATATGCCATTGTAGCATCATTTCCTTGCGGTCATCATCCACAATGACTTTAAAGTAATTTAGAAGAGTAGATGTCGGTCCATGACATAGACGCAGGTCACATCGATTCAATTAAGGGTCCATGCCGTAGAACCACTGTGTGGCACACACCGATTGGACGGCCTTAATTATTCCCAGAGTCCAGAGTTCGTGTTACGAGGGCTGGACCATAACGAATCACTATGATGGTACATGTGGTCTCACATGGAAGCCGAATTTAAGGATTTCCAGACTTTCCTTTCTTAAATGATTAATAATTGAGATAATGGTTTCTAGTAAGAATGCCCATCAGGCAGTTACGTTAAAGTCTCACACCAGTGTTCTGACGTTTATGTAAAAATGATTGTGGTGTCTAGTGGACACAATTGACTATGACCCCGTTGACATAGTAAATTACTTCAGAATTTTCCTGAATAAATAGGAATATTTTAAACAGACCTTTCATTCCAGTAGATAGATTAGAATTAATGAACCCCCGCCTTATACCTCGGCAAGTGACGACATTAAAATGGCTTCCAACGTGGTGGCATCAGTCACTTAACAGTGGGGCCTAAGTCACAATAGCGAGGAGGATAATTGTACACGTTGTGCATCAGTAAAATGTTGCCCAACGTGGTGGCTTCAGTCACTTAAGACAGGGCCTAAGTACATCGAGAGAAGAACTACAAGTTAGGTTGGTTGACATCAGTGAAACGATGACCAATTGTAGGATTGTTATACGTTGGTCGACCAGTAAGTTGTCGCACCAACGTTGAGGCATAAGTCACGATAACGATGAGGGAACCTAAGTCACGATAACGATAAGGATATTTTGAAAAAAATCGTGTACTAGGGGAAAAGAGAAATAATGTTGAGGCTATGCCACATTATGTTTGATAAAATCGTGCGCCAGAGTTGATAGTGAACTCGAAGAAATAGATAAACGCCCGATGAGTAAGGCTAGGAGATACCACTATGAGAATAATTTATCTACTGAATGAAAGGTATAATTTAAGTGTGTTAGAGTAATTTCCCAAAATTCTGAATACTGGTTTGAGTGTTTTGGCTGATCACTTTGATCGAGTGAACATTGAATTTCACATTTTATTAAATAAAATTTTTAGAGAATGTTGCATTAACAATGTGATGTGTTAGATAGGGGGATGTTGTGATGTTTATCGTTGTAGTCTTGTTATACGCCGTTGAAGTCTCGGGCTCACCGATGACCTATCGTTTTCTGTTAAATACAGTATGTTTATGCAGGAGGGAGAATTGGCCCAAGGGCAGGTGGCCCAAATGATCAAGGACTTTATGGAGAGAATGGATGCCGATAGGAAGGACTTAAGTGAGAATATTAAATGTATGAGTATGAAGTTGGATAGTACAGAGGCAGAATTGAAAGGTATGAAGGAAGTCGTAGGAACAATGGACAATAAATTAGATAGTGCAGAGGTAGAATTAAAAGGTATGAAGGAAGTTGTTCAAAATGTTGACATTAAAGTGCAGGACACTCAGGATAGTTGTAAGGAAGCCAGCGTTGATATTAGGAAGGACATTGGTGACTTTAAACACGAAATAAATCAGCAGTTTATAGAAACTCGCGAGCTACATCGTGTTCTTAGTGAAAATCAGGACATAATTAGAGGAGACCTCGATAGGCACGTCAACGAAAGTAGGGAACTACATCAGCAGTTGATGTCCGATCAAGCTGAGCTTAAGGCCGATCTGAAGACAGAGGTAGAGAAGTTCAACATCATGCGTGAAGACGATAAGTCAAAGGTCTTCACAGCAATGAATGAACATAAGGAAATGTTGTGTAAAGAGATAGCCGTCGTAAATGACAAAGTAGACCAGGTAGCCGAAGACGTCAAGGCAACTGTAGACCAGCGTATTGAGGCCATTGACTTTAAATTAATCCAGATGAATAAAGAGGATATGAGAAAATTAGGTACAACTCAGGAAGAAACGGCTAGGAGTATTGAGGAGGTACAGGTAGACTTGAAGGAACCAAGTGAAAATATAAGGGCGGATGCGAAAGAATTGAAGGAGAAGTTAGAAATAGTGAATGTTAAACCGGACACTACACTGGAACAGATAGATAACACTCAGTCTCCTGAATCAGCGTCACAAGTAGTTACGCATGTGGAAAACCAAGTGGATGTCGTAATTCATATCCAAGAGAGTAGACCGGAAACGGATGTTTCGCAGGCAGACATACAAGAGAATAATGGGCAACGATTTGAAACCATACCAATCCAGGATAGTAAGAACGTGGAACAGCCCAGCTACCTGTACGGAAAGTGGAATAGACGCCGTGATCCATGTAGGAGGAACCAGGGTCGATGTCGGGAAAATTCTTACCAAAGACGTAGACGCCATCGTGGAAATGAAGCCGATAGAAGGTGGAATAATTACAAATCCAGACATTCTGATCTATGGCATGGGTCTGAAGAGGAAAAAGCAAAACCTAAACGATTTGGTGCCAATAAGAAGAAGAGGCCTAAGATAAGTAGAATTGATGAACGTTCAGACGAGGATGCCAGTGATGAGGATTATAGTCCGTCAAGAAAGGCTAAAGCAAATGCGAAGAAGTGTAAGCCAGCTGCTAAAATGAAGAAGATGAGGATGGTGATGAAGAAGAAGGGTAAACCAGCTGCTAAAATGAAGATGAGGATGATGATGAAGAAGAAGGGTCAGCCAGCTGCCAAAATGAAGAAGATGAGGAGAATGATGAAGAAGGAGAACGGTAAACCACCTGCAAAAATGAAGAAAGGCAGTGACAACGATAGTAATGAGGACAGGGATTTGAACCCAGAAACTTCGCATTTTGATGTGAATGCAAGTTCGTCGAGAAGTTGGAAGGACAAGCCACCTAACTTCCAATAAGTCAAGTACAATTCACTGGAGATCTACCCCGCAACCCCGAACTCTCCGAGCAACCGAGAACTACCAGGAAGCTGAAGGCATCAACCAGTATCCGTACACCAGAAGATGACCAACTGCATAAGAGAGAGGAAAGGAATTTACATTCAAAGGTCATGTTTCATCAGACGTCAAAATTAGAAATTTCGCCATCTGGAGTATTTAAAGGAAATTCCTTGTCACTGCGCGAAAGGAATTCGTGTCTTGGGGGAAATATAAACCCATGACCTTTGTGCCCTAAGAACATTATGCATAATGTAACAATTAAATTAAAAGTTGGATTCTTGATAGCATGGATTTGACACGTGACGAGGGGGTGATTACCTTCGGTCCCACGCTCTGGGGTACGTGACGTCAACCACACGTGTCGACGGCGGAAGAATCTCAAGTCATTTTTATGAACTATTTCAAAGCGCGTGTACATGGCGTGACCACGCCAAGTCAAAAAAATATAGTGCCTATCAAAGGAGGTCAATCATCTCACAAATCGAACCCGTAAAATTTTTAAATGTCCATGAACACTACCGCCAGAAATGTAGCAAGCATGTAGTCACTTTCAAAACTCTTGAAATTACAGTTTAGGTAAGTCAGAAAGTTTATAGGAAATTTCTTGGCGGCAAAAGGGAGAGATCCGAAGAGAGGGGGTAACTGCTATAAATATGAAGGGACGCCATGACGAAGCTTCCTTCTCCGGCATTTGTGATACAAAGCGGACGAAAAATTGTTGAGCTGCTCTGCGAAATCAAACCAACGAAAGTAGACTGAGTTCAACTGCAGATTTTAGCCATTGCGGCTAAGTCTTGACTCTATGAGGAGATAGTTTTCTTGAGTGAAATAACTGTACCAGATAGGACGGTCAAAGTACTGAATAAATTCTAATGTGATTAAGTAATTCGTGTGCGGAAATAATTATAGTCCATCGTGTGCGTTCAAGCAAACAAGTGAAGGGTATTTTCTTTTTTTTATGCTTTATTCCAGGAAACCTGAAGAAATAATAATCAATTGTGAAGCCATGAATGTAAAAATGGCTAAATAAAATGCCAGGGTCGCAGGTGAGCCCTAAGACGAATACTGGCATGAAGACATGAGGTAGGTGATTTTCCATCTTACTACCTCTTATATCCTGTCTCGTGATTTCTTAAAGTGTATTTGAATGGGGATATACGACGCAGTGGTCACCCTACTAAGTTTTGTAAATGTGAGAGTACGACTAAAAGAGTCATTTGATTTATTTTCTACTTGGATAAAATTTTGAAGTCTTGCGAGGGCCGTATAATGTTGTAAAAAGTTATTGAATAGGGTTCGAAGTGATATCACGTCCAATGTAGATCGTCATCCGTGTGAGTGTACTGCCTATATTTTGTGATGTCAAATTAAGATGTTCATTCGACGTAAAATTCTTCTGTCTGCAATTTGACGTTAATAATAATAATCCATGGTCACTCATTTTCAATCGAGTGGAAGCGCGCTGTTGGATGAGAACCTAGGGTGATGAATTTGGTCACGGAGAGAAACGTTTTATTTAATGCCCATTTTAAACTGTGTCTGACTGACAATAAAAGATCTAGTAGAATGTTTCAGTCATTTCTCGTAAAAATCAAGTTATTAAATACGATATCATTTATGCGAAGTTATTCATGATTAATGCATTGTGCGATATTAGACGTTGGGATTTCTAGTGGGGATTTTATTCCAGTTCTTGGTCGATGATAATTGTGGAGCTGGGAAACAGGGGTTAGTTTTGTGAATCAGGTTGGACCTGTCATTGAAGCCGGGACACGGAAGCCCGAGGAATGTTTTATATGAGTTGAGATGAGATGTGCGAATCAGGTTAGAGTCCTGTCATTTGAAGCCGGGACATGATAACCCGAACAATATTTATAATGTTGAGAATGGAAAGAAATTCATAGAAATCCATAGCGGTATAATTGGCGACGCGTATAATTAGTGTGGGCATCTTGAAGCATATCTGTGCATTTTGTTGGTTAGAATATCGTATTTGTTTAATCATGTCGGCAGAGTTTAAAGGGAGCATTTTGAGAAGTCAGTCAGGTAGAACGAACCGGGTGGTTTATGTAACTGCCAAGCGAGCATGGGGTGAGAGACCTCAGCTATGATAGCGGGAAAGAAGTGGAGTTGAGATTGTACTGTAATTCTCGGCCAGGGGAAACGTTAAAATGCTGGATTTAGTTGAAATTCATAGCCGGTAATGATCAAAGTATTGTGAAATACTGTAAATGGGGACGTAGTGAACATTTGAAATCACGAACTTCGAGTATAAGGAACAGAGTAACCCAATTTTAGGGTTGTCCAAAATATAGAGCGATGGTCGTGACGATCGGTTTGTCTGCGAGGGGTGTGCAAAATTCAGTGATGACGAGATATGACATCGTAATTATATGGCGAGTTGTTTGGTTTGTACGTAGATTATTATGATATCCAAGTGTTAATAACGGTTAGGACTAGATTAGATTTTTAAGCATGATATCACGAGATAGGATATATGTAGCTGGACATGAATTATGTAAAAATTCTTTTCCAGCCAGATAAACATCGCAATATTGAACTCACATCACAGCTGCGTAGAAATTTGTGAAGAAACCAGAGTCCGCGGAGATAAAATTTACTGATCTTTAACATTTCATTAAATCATTTAAATTTATTTAATTATTAAATTCAGTGAAACCGCATTTTGAAATAACTTTAATCAAGCGAATAACTTGGAGATGCATTCTGGAAATTTTAGTTTGTTTCTGGGAAATATAAAAATAAAGTAACGATTGAGGGGACATATCCGAAGGAAATGGATTTTACTGCCACAAAGTTTGTGAGCATTGCTATTGTTGTAATTATTGAACTTTGATTGATTGAGCAGTGAATGTGCTGGGGATAGTAAAGTGGAACTTTGGTCATAAACCGATGTAACTTAATTGTGTTTAGCCTTCAGCCTAGAAACTTGGATGGTCAGGGGGTCATCAACCTCAGTGACTTAGATTAGGGCCATATGCCATTGTAGCATCATTTCCTTGCGGTCATCATCCACAATGACTTTAAAGTAACTTAGAAGAGTAGATGTCGGTCCATGACATAGACGCAGGTCACATCGATTCAATTAAGGGTCCATGCCGTAGAACCACTGTGTGGCACACACCGATTGGACGGCCTTAATTATTCCCAGAGTCCAGAGTTCGTGTTACGAGGGCTGGACCATAACGAATCACTATGATGGTACATGTGGTCTCACATGGAAGCCGAATTTAAGGATTTCCAGACTTTCCTTTCTTAAATGATTAATAATTGAGATAATGGTTTCTAGTAAGAATGCCCATCAGGCAGTTACGTTAAAGTCTCACACCAGTGTTCTGACGTTTATGTAAAAATGATTGTGGTGTCCAGTGGACACAATTGACTATGACCCCGTTGACATAGTAAATTACTTCAGAATTTTCCTGAATAAATAGGAATCTTTTAAACAGACCTTTCATTCCAGTAGATAGATTAGAATTAATGAACCCTACCTTTACCTCAGCAAGTGACGAAGAACCGGAAACGACCCAAGAGACAGATCTCATGAACTTTGCTGATAGGTAAGGAAGGTAGGTACCCCTCAATATGGACCTAAAGGGTTCATTAAAGACCTTGAGTTAAGCAGGTAACGTAGCCCTGTGAGTGTGAACGTGATCATGTACACAACTTAAACGATATTTTGTCACAGATACTTCCGTGACTTAGTATCTGATATATCGGTGACAGAAAAATATCGGTGACAAAGTAACAGGCTGTGATTTATCGACCATCTCTATTTACAACGGCTTGAGACTTGTTCCGTACGCTAGTTAGGTCAGTTGTGTTCAACAAGGGCATGTGTGTGGAGCTTAGTACAGAGCTTAAGAATACTATAGTGAACCAGCTCACAGTTGCGCGCCCTTAGCCGCATGGCCAACTCACTCGGTCCCACAATATTTTATTTATAATATAATATAATATAATATAATATAATATAATATAATATAATATAATATAATATAATATAATATAATATATTATAATATAATATAATATAATATAATTATTACACATTTACTCATATTTTTCAATATTTATATAAATCTATGATAATATACTGTAAAGAAGATCCCAGTGTCCTATAATAACAGGTGGAAATGTTATGTTCTTAGAGAGAACTGGGATAAAAATTATTGTGTCCTTGAAATAAACCTCAAGTTCAAGTAGACAGGTTCAGCATTCCGGAAGGATTTGAATTTCAGCGGCTTAACTTCAATCAGTCAAAATTCTTCAAGACAACATTACATTTTTAGCATCACGATTTCAGTGTCCCGTCGCCTGTTTAAATACTGCTTACATTCAATTATTTTCACTAGGTTGGAAGCAATAAAAATAGTTTCTAGTGTTTCCTTGTTATTTCTACTTACTTGTTACTCGGCAAACACCCAGTGCTTAATTTTACCTTCTACCAATTTAGTTCCATTTGGTTCTAATCTCGTTCATTCGAGCGGAATTATAGTTTTAACTACCCAAGCAATTTCCTGTAATTATTGCCACCGAACTCAGTCCGAATCTCAACATTCTACATTACCGCTATTATTTGTAATGGCTTGCCATCCTCCCTTTATTCTGAGCTTTCATTATCTCACACCAGCCTATGCGCTCGTACGACTAACAGTCGGTCGTATATTTTATACGTCCAATACAGGTTTCACGGCACTAATTTTCTCACGTTTTTAATGACGGGATATGTGACACCTTCAACAATGCCATGTCTGTTTTTGGCCGTTACACAGAGGTAGGACAAATGGCCTGTAGTCTATTGTGTTAGGGTGTTCGGACATCCGCTGGAACGTACCGGCTCTGACTGGATCAGAGAGCATATCATCCCTCGCATACTTCGGTGTACTGGTAGAGGTATGAGACGTTGCAAGGAAAAATAAGAAAAGGGAATCATTTGTAGGGGCAGCATACCTGCCTCTTATCTGGAGGCTCCGGGTTCGATTCCCGGCGAGGACAGGGATTTTCATCTGGATCAGAGGGCTGATTCGAGGTCCACTCAATCTAAGTGATTACAATTGAGGACCTATCTGACGATGAGATTGTGGCCCCGGTATAGAAAGCCAAGAATAACGGCTGAGAGGATTCGTTGTGCCGACCACACGACACCTTGTAATCTACAGGTTTTCGCTAATAAATCGTGATGGGGGCGGGTGTGGCAAATAACCGACGCAGATATGCTGTGCTTAATGAGGTGGCTGACCTGAACGCATAGTTAAGTTTTAAACTTGCATTCATGAGATGGTTGGTTCGAATCCCAGCCCCGGCTGATCTCATAGTGGATTTCCGTTTTTCCCCATTTTTAACACCACGTAAATGCTGGAGCTGTATTTTAATTAAAGCAACGGCAACTACCATCCTAGTCCTAGTATTTCCTGATCTTCACGTCACTGAAAACCTTCGATGTTCAATGTTAAAATACTAGCAAAAGAACCTACCTTCCCAATACTCGCTACCTGAATCAGGAAAACAGTGATGAACGCGCTGCGGCTATGGAACCAAAGCTCACCGAACTCGGTAGCTGCAGTCTGTTAAGTGCGACCAGTATCCAGTATTCAGGAGATAGTGGGTTCGAACCCCACTGTTGGCAGCCCTGAAGATGGTTTTCCGTGGTTTCCCGTTTCCACACCAAGCAAATGCTGGGGCTGTACCTTAATTAAGGCCACGGCCGCTTCCTTCTCATTCCTAGCCCTTTCCTGCCTCATAGTCACCATAAGACCTATCTGTGTCGGTGCGACGTAAATCAACTTGCATGTTTGGAACCAAAGGTCTGTATTCGGGAGACGCGCGGGTTCGAACCCACCCGCTGTCCTGAGAATGATTTCCTCTGGTTTCCCATGTACACTCTCAGGCAAACACCGGGACAGTTCCTATTCACAGGCCACAACTGTTTTCTTCTTACCCAATTTCATCTTCATTACCTCCTCAACTGAAGTTGGCGTCAGGAAGGGCATCCGGCCGTAAAATATAATATAATTTCATCTCACCTTATCCCAGACCCCGTATCAGGAAGAGGGACTAACGGCTTGAAATACAATATTATTAAAATTATAAAGTATGCAAACACTACGCACCTCAGTTCATTACGCTATCACAGCATATGATGAAGGATACGGGACCGGATTCCAGCGCAGATTATATTTAACAGTGCACAAATGCTAGTGAATCAGATTAGTAGATTCACTGGTGCGTTCATTTGCATCAAAGGCAAAATTCTATCATTCCAGCGTATAAAGGTCCAGAAGACGTAAAACACATGGAATTATCATTATATAAGGAGGAAGTTCTGAACATGTGATCGTTTTCTAGATTCGAGATTCATTCCATTCAGACTGTCGGCGCACGAGAAAACCACTTCGCGCCCTTTGATGTCGACTGAGTTGTCTGTACCGACATCTGCAGGACAATTGAATAGTACAAATGTGTGTGACAATATTCCAGCACAATATTCAAGTCACATAATAACTTTATTTTCTTAACTAGCTGTATACCCGCGCTTCGCTACAAAAGTCTACATTGTATACAGAGTTATAGATAAAATCGTGTACACGTTGTGAATAAGATTTTATTAAATTGCATAATAGCATGCGTATTTAGGAACTTAAATTGTAGGCACCTTCTCCTAAGCTACCATTTCATCCAGCGTGAATGAAGTTCTGTGTAGCCTAGACTGTAGTGCTTTATTCCCCGACTTTACATACCCATTTTCCGTTCACCCATTTTCTCGTGACTTGGCAATGATATGGGCTAAGCTACATAATTCGATATTCATGAATATCGCTGTTATCATAGCCGGTGCGGTAGAAATGTATAATACATAAATTATAGGAAATTTAATAACATCGGTTTTTGAGAACTGAATTCTAGGCCTTCCCCAAAACTACCATTTCACTCAGTGTGAATAATATCATGTATAGCCCTAGATTAAAGTGCCTTATTCGCCGACTTTACATACCGATTTTCATTAAATTATCTTCAACCACTTTCTCGTGATGCGCAAACATACAGTAATAGATACGCACAGGCAGACAGACAGACACGACGGAAAATTAGAAAGTGCATTTCCTTGTTACTGTGGACACGACCAATACAGAAATACCATATTTTTTATATTCTGAGCACTGTACAGACAAAGCTCTTATTTTATATGTATAGATGATGGATGACTTTTCAGGAAAGAAACGAGTTTCGTATCTTAGAAGTGAAGCTTCCACGGTGTGAAGAACTATTTAATTTAATTTCCGGGTTGAACCGTGTTGTACTTGTACGCACATCACGTACAGTTTGCCGACGTTTCGAATACATTGCAGTATTCTTTGTCAAGGCGACTGAAATACCCCTACTCGATCCGAGGTAATCAGTCTCCCAGGCAGAAATTACACTACTAGAGTGCCATTATCAAATTTAAGCCCCCTCCCCCCGCCGGAAGGAGGAGTTTGGTTAGTTTAGCCGGTACCGGTGCAATTTAATGCTCCTCACCCAGCTGTTGTACGGAAATAATTATTTAATGAAGAATGTGTAGTTAAAGATTGTTTTAGTGGTTTGATGTTGTTAAAGAAGTGATTAATTATTAAATAATTATGTGCAGACGTTGGTCATCCATCCAGTGGGTGACCACGCCCAATGTTGCTTAACTGTTATATAATGAATTTGATTTATTTAATGAAGTAATAATTGAATGAATATAAATGGCAATCACTAGTTTGTTCGCAATGTGTATGGCTGACACAGTTACTTAGTAGTTGCAGATATGTGGTGGTATCTGTATGGTCACCCATTCGAGAATCACCATGCCCAATGTTACCTATGTTTGGTAACGGGCATTTATCTGTTATTTTACGCAGTGACTACTCATTTATTAAACTAATTTGTTTAATTATTTAATGAGTGTATGCGGATATTGATTTTAAGCAGCGTTACTGTTAGAGCGCCTTTGGTGCGGGTTTCTGCTAGGATGTTGTTTGTTGCCTATGTTGTTGTTGCATATCGTAGGAGCAGAGGAAAAACGTTGTTTTAAGAGTAATGAGTGTTTTAGAGTAGAATAGATATTTGTGTGAGTCTTGTGTAGTGATTTTTAGTTTTATCTGTTACTCAGAATGTTTTTTACAATAAGTATGTATTTGGGACGTCTTTTATACTTATCTTGTGGGTCAGGTTCATAATTACCCAGTTGTCTGATGAGTGGGTTGGTGTGATGTTGTGTTTGGTGGTAGAAGTTTTTTGTGATATTTACAGCGTAGTCTAGGAGGTATGGTACATTTGTTCTGTAGTGTATATCTGTGGTGCGTAGTGTTTTATATTTGACTGCTAATCGAAGAAGCCAGTTTTGTATTGCTTGTAGCTTCCGAAGGTTAGTGATTGAAATGGTGCCAATGGCCGGGATAGCATACGTGAGGATGGGCCTTATGAAGGTGGTGTATATGTTTACTACGTTTTTCTGGGAGAGGGTACTGTTTTTGTGTATGAGTGGGTATAGTGTGAGAGTTATGCCTTTGGCTTTTTGTATCGTGTTCTCAATGTGAAGTGTTAATGTCAATTTGGTGTCGAGTGTGACCCTTAAGGAAGTGTGTGTTGTTGTCCATTGTACGGGTTCGTTATGTAGGTTGAGTTGTTGTGGGGGCCGTATGCGACGTCTGGTGAAGAGCAGGGCCCTTGTTTTATTTAGGTTGACTGCTATTTTCCACTTAATGAGCCATGGTTCCAGTAATGTTAGGTGTTCTTGTACATTTTGGATTGCGATTTGTGGTTTGCGACTCTTTGCTAGTATGGCAGTGTCATCAGCATAAATAGCAGTTATGGTGTTGTTTGTGGTGGGGATATCATTGATATAAACGAGAAACAAAATAGGACCGAGTATACTACCTTGGGCTACGCCCGCGCGTATGTCTACTAGGTCTGATTTTACTCCGTTGACTGATGTGTAGAATTTACTGTTTTTTAGGTACTGATTTATTATTTTAATGTAAGTAGGGTGGATATTTAGTTTGATTAGTTTATATATTAGGCTTGGGTGATGTACGCGGTCGAAGGCTTGTTTATAGTCAAGGAAGATTGCAGTACCGGTAGTGCTTTGTTTGTGTTGGAAGCCGTGAGTGATGTATTCTGTTACTCTGAGTTGTTGGTGTGTAGTTGAGTGTCCTTGGCGGAAGCCGTGTTGTTCCTTAATTAAATGATTATTAATTGTGTTGACTATCCTGAGGTACAGCAGTCTCTCAAATATTTTTGAGATCATGCTGAGAAGGCTGATCGGTCTATAATTCTCAGGAAGTCTTGGGTTTTTGCCGGGTTTATGGAAGCAGATAATTTTAGCAATTTTCCACTGCTGTGGAAAATATTCTAGTTTAATCATACTGTTAAATATTAGGGTGAGGAGATTAATCATGTTAGAATTTAGGTGCTTAAGTAAGGGGTTGGGGACAAGATCGTCCCCTGGAGCTTTGTTATTTGGGAGGTTTTTAAGGGTGTGTTTAATTTCAGTAGGTTTGAATGGGGGAATTTATGAGTGTGTAGGTGTTTGTAGGAAAGTTTCCGTGGTTATTTTAACGTAGTTATCGTGTTGTGGGTTAGTGAGATAATCGTTAGGTTTAAAGTGTTCTTTAAGGGTGGTTGCGAGAGTTTGAGCTTTATCTTTATTAGAGGTGGCTGTGTTGCCACTTGGGGTATTTAGTGGGGGTATGTCTCTTTCTGTTTTAGTGAATACTTTTGCAAGTCGCCATAGATTATTAGGGTTGTTATTTTTGGTATTTATTGTATTTAATTTAGTGTTCCATTGTTGGTTCCGGTATTTTATAATTTCTCGTTTACTTTTGGAATGAAGGCGGTTAAATTCTATTTTATCTTGGAGGGATTTAGTGTGTTGATATTTTAGAGCGGGCTTTATTTTTGTCTTGAATAAGTTGAATGATGTAATTATGTAGTGTGTACGGTTTAGGTGGTTGGTGTACAGTGCTAGCCCTGGCAGTTGTTAATATAATGTTTGTGAAGGTATTAATAGCTGTGTCTATCTGTTGAGTAGTGCTTGGTTCTGGGAAGACATTTACTTCGTACAGGGACTCAAGTTGGTGGTTGTATTCGTCCCAGTTAATTAACGCAGCATTTATGTATTTGGTTTCATGTCTGTGTTGCACGTGTCCACCAAGTTGCATAAGTACAGGGCGATGGTCGGATCTGAGTGCTGGCATGGTGTCTATGGTGTAATTGTGTGGAAAGTTTTGTATTAGTGCGATGTCATTTGTGTCGGCGTGTAGTGTGTTATTTCGTGTGTAGTAGAATGTGGGTTCGAGTGGGGCGGTAACGAAATAGTTGTTCTTTAGGTTGTGGTTCCGTAAGATGTTTCCATTTCTGTTTATTTGCTTGCTATTCCAGTGTATGTGCTTAGAGTTGAGGTCGCCTGCTATCATAACTTGTGGGTAAGAGAGAAGTAAGTCCAGGTCTTGTGTGATAAGGCGTTTTTTAGGCGGCAAGTATGCAGAAATAATTGTAGTAGTGGTGTTGTTGTTATCATCAATCTGGATAGCTGTAGCTTCAAGAGATTGTGTAGTTGGAAGGTATATGTGCGAATGAGAGATATTACGCTTAATAGCCACAAGTGTTCCTCCACCATGTGTGTCTCTGTCGGTTCTGTATATGCTGTATTTGGGGAGACTAAATCTTTTTCTGGGATTTAATTTAGTCTCTTGGAGGAGAATGATATCAATATCGTTGTCTGTAATGTACTGTATGAGTTCTGTGCGTTGAGCGGGGTCGTTGATGCCATTAGCGTTCCAGGTTGTAATGCTTAGTTTGTTCCTACCCATATTTCTGTGACGGCGGTGGCTATGTCTGTGAACAGTTTATTAAGTTTGTTAAGTGTGGTTGTGAACTGGTTTGTTATTTCTGACAGTGTCTGTTGTAAGTTAGTGAGTACAATTTGTAGTATTTGTGGTAGTGCCTGGTCAATTGGTGTTTTAATGAAGGGCAGTGAATGCATGTTTTTTGTGGATGTTATAGTGGTTTCCGGTCGTGACACTGGTGTAAATGGGTTTGTGGGTGCGTGTGTTGTTGTGGAGGTGGTGGGTCGCTGTTGTTCTGAGGGGGTTGTGGGGTTGTTGAAATGTGGTGGTGGAGTGAATGGGTTGGTAGATGTTTGTGGAGCTGCGTGTTTGGTAGGGGGTTGTTTTTTGTTGTTTAATGTGTCTGAGAATAACTGAGAGGTACGTCTCGTGGATTTAGGTGTTGGGGGAGGGCTGGATGGTTGTTGCTGTTGTTGCATCGGGGCGTGAGTTTGGTTGCAGCTGGACGCAGCTGATAGGGGTGGAAATTGCTGCTCGCAGTTAATATTTATGGGATTTGTGTCGTCAGTCATTTCGGATAGTACTTGATATCTGTTAGTGCAGGTGATGGTGGTTGTTGTTGTTGGTGCGCTACTGGTTGATGGTTGCTGATTGGGGGGTAATGACTGCTGGGTGATGGGTAGTTGCTGGTTGTTTTGAGCTGGTGTTTTCAGTGTAGTTGCTTGGCTATTTCTCTGTCTTTGTGCTAGCTGTTTAAGATATACAGGGCATTGACGGTAAGATGCTACGTGCTTACCAGTACAGTTTGCGCACTTGAGTTCTTCAGGGAGTTTTGCCGTACAATTGTAGGATATGAGAGTGGCCTTGATCTTGGCCTTTTATATCCTAGCCTTTCTGGCTGACGTAAGCCCTGGCTGTCTCGCGAGAATTCTGGAAAGTATGCCTCACAGCCAGGTAGTGGGGTCTTGCCCGCGCTGTTATGTAATGGGGTTGCGGCCCGTGTGTTTATGTTGTGGTCTGTATGTCTTAAACTATGAATGATAGGCATCCAAGAATTACTGATTTTATATCCTTCTTCTAAATTTATGTTGTACGGATGTTTCTTGATTTCGATAGCCTCGCGGATTTTCCTTTCCAGATTCCAAGGGATAGCTGCTAGGATCTTGGTCTTGTCAAATGATATTCCGTGCCTAGTTTCGTGGGAATGCTTGGAAACTAGGCACGGAATATCATTTGACAAGACCAAGATCCTAGCAGCTATCCCTTGGAATCTGGAAAGGAAAATCCGCGAGGCTATCGAAATCAAGAAACATCCGAACAACATAAATTTAGAAGAAGGATATAAAATCAGTAATTCTTGGATGCCTATCATTCATAGTTTAAGACATACAGACCACAACATAAACACACGGGCCGCAACCCCATTACATAACAGCGCGGGCAAGACCCCACTACCTGGCTGCGAGGCATACTTTCCAGAATTCTCGCGAGACAGCCAGGGCTTACGTCAGCCAGAAAGGCTAGGATATAAAAGGCCAATATCAAGGCCACTCTAGTAGTGTAATTTCTGCCTGGGAGATTGATTACCTCGGATCGAGTAGGGGTATTTCAGTCGCCTTGACAAAGAATACTGCAATGTATTCGAAACGTCGGCTAACTGTACGTGATGTGCGTACAAGTACAACACGGTTCAACCCGGAAATTAAATTAAATAAATAAAGAAACGAGTTGTTGCTGCTTTATGTAAGATATCTCGGATAACTGCGTAATTAGTTGAATGAAGGTGCTGAGGTGGATAATAATAATGGTATTGGTTTTACGCCCCACAAACTAATATTTGACAGTCTTTCGGAGACGCTAAGGTGCCAGAATTTTGTCCCGAATGAGTTCCTTTACGTGCCAGTAAATCCATCGACACGAGGCTACCGCATTTGAGCACATTCAAATACAACGGACTAAGCCAGGATCGAACCTGGCAAGCTGGAGTCAGAAGGCCAGTATACAACACCGTCTGAGCTACCCAGCCCGGCAGTGGTGGACAAGTTATACAGTTTGTATCAATGCATTGTTCCATTTTCCTTTATTGTAGTTTAAATAAAAAAAAAAACCTACAATCTGTTGTCCAGTCAATGACAGGGTCAGGGATGTAATGAATCAAGCAGATATAGGCTATTAGTACGATGGGGTCGCCACTCCCGAAGTGATTTATTAATGAGTGATAGATGCTATGAAATGAGAATGCAGAATGTTGCTGGAATGAAAGATGACAGGGAAAACCGGAGTACCCGGAGAAAAACCTGTCCCGCCTCCGCTTTGTCCAGCACAAATCTCACATGGAGTGACCGGGATTTGAACCACGGAGTCCAGCGGTGAGAGGCCGACGCGCTGCTGTCTGAGCCACGGAGGCTCTTGTGGTTTAAATATTATCCTTTATTATTTGATTACCATATATTTGAAAGTTTTATACATACTAACAGTAATATTGAAATGCAATTCCTGCTAAAAAAATATTTAAGAAGTGATGTTTCTAGAATTGTAGTTGTTATAAAGATGTTACGTAATTAACGTCTTTTTGGCTAGATTGCTGAAGTTCTTAAAACGTTTTGCTTCATACTACTTACTCACTATGAAAGTCATCTAAATCTACTAAAAATATTAAATTATATCTTCTTCTTCTTCTTTTCCTGCCGCTTTTTCCCACACCTGTGGGGTCGCGGGTGCGAACTGCGTCGCACAAGTGGATTTGGCCCTGTTTTTACAGCCGGATGCCCTTCCTGACGCCAACCCTCTACGGAGGGATGTAAGCACTATTGCGTGTTTCTGTGGTGGTTGGTAGTGTAGTGTGTTGTCTGAATATGATGAGGAGAGTGTTGGGACGAACATATACACCCAGTCCCCGAGCCAGAAGAATTAATCATAAACGATTAAAATCCCCGACCCGGCCGGGAATCGAACCCGGGACCCTCTGAACCGAAGGCCAGTACGCTGACCATTCAGCCAACGAGTCGGACTAAAAATATTAAATTATATACATTTTTAATTTAGTCGGCATTGTTTAAAACTAATTTTATGCGTCTTCTTTCTTAATCCGTTTACTTTCTAGGGTTGCTTCTTCCCTCAGACTCAGCGAGGGATCCCACCTCTACTGCCTGGAGCGTGAGACTTTGGGTAGGGGAAATACAACCGGGGAGGAGGTCCAGTTCCTCGCCCAGGCGGCCTCGTCTCTGCTATGTTGAACAGGGGCCTTGTGGTGGCATGGGAATATTGGAAGGGATAGACAAGGAAGAAGGATGGAAGTGACCATGGCCTTAAGTTAAGTACCATGACGGCATTTGCCTGGAGGAGAAGTGGGAAACCACGGGAAACCACTTCGAGGATCGTTGAGGTGGGAATCGAACCCTCTCTACTCAGTTGACCTTTCAAGGCTGAGTGAACCGCATTCCAGCTCTCGTAACACTTCTAAAATTTTGCGGCAGAGCCTGGAATCTACCCGGGCCACCAGGGGTGGCAGGTAACCGCGCTAACCACTACACCACAGAGGCGGACATTATATGTGTCGTGCCTTTAATGATTAACTAATCTCGAAAATCGCAACCTCTAAATAATTTGTCCGCCACTGCGCTTGAAGCGTCAACATGAGACAACCAAGCAAGCTGGCCATGCGGCACGTAGCCTTGAGTTTGCATAGGCGAGATGGTGGGTTCGAATCCCACTGTCGGCAGCTCTGAAGATGTTTTTCTAAGGTTTCCCATTTTACACCGTGAACATTCTGGGACTATACCTTAATCAAGGCCACTGTCGCTTCCTTCCCAATGTTAGCCCTTTCCTGCCCTATCATAGCTATAAGACTATCCATTATCAGGGAGAATTTTAAATGAATGCTAAAATGGTGTGTTCACTTAGTGAATAGTTACGTTCAAATTTCAATTCTTCTGTTTGAAACCTTTCATTCATTATTAAACCAGGCTCAGACGATTAAGGCGCTGGCCTTCTGAGCCCTATTTGGCAGGTTCGTTCCTGGCTTAGTCCGGTGGTATTTGAAGCTTCTCAAACACGTCAGCCTCATGTCAGTAGATTTATTGGCACATAAAAGGACTCTTGCGGGACTAAATTCCGGCACCTCGGTGTCTCCGAAAACCACAAAAGTAGTTAGTGGGACGTAAAGCAAATAACGTCAATTAATTAAAAGTAAAACCATTTTAAAACTCTAGAGCAGTAAAGAGAGGATACTCATAGCATTATTTCTCGGTTAGACGTGCAGTACCATTAGTAGTACAGTAGTAGTAATAGCTCGGAATTGTAGTTTTACGTTACTGTTGATATCAAGATCATAGCCACTGAACCTCAAGTCTTACGTGCAGTTCGAACCACATGGACGTGACGTTTCATCTACAAATTTTACGTGCATTGGCCGGGATTCGAACCGCACGTGCCTCGGTGAGAATCCAGTGACTGTACAACTCGGCTATCACGCCCTCTCCGGATATAAAAGTTGTCATAAATGATACGTGCAGGAATATAGACTGTATGTATATGTCAAATGCTTGAACAAACAGCTATAGATAAATAATTTTACATCTCCATCAATACACCAGATGATCACGTGGTTTGGGTTACGTAGCTGCGAACTTGCAGTCGGGAGATGGTAGATTCTAACTCCACTGTCCGCTGCCCTGAAAATGGTTTTCCATGGTTCCCCATAAATTTTACGCTACAATTACATGGCATATCACACACGCGCTTAAGTTCAGTTGATGGTGTCCACGACCGGCTTCCCAAGAACACTGACCACTACGAGAAGGTTGCGGCAAGCATAACAGAAATCACAAACGGCTGCTGGTGACGTACTTTGCCCTAGGTCAGTCTCTACATTATAAATACAACACTATAACCTTGGGAAACTTATAAATGAAAGTTTCTACGTTTTAAAAACAATATTCATTTACATTGTAAATAGATTCCGCAGGAAGGGATTATGAAGAAACTGTGATGACAAATGATCTTATTACCACAATAACTTTCCCTCCGAAATAATTACGAATTCGTATAAATAATAGATAATTTCCACATTCGTGTGCCATTTCGTAATGCTTCTCTCAAGAATAAATAAATAAATAAATAAATAAATAAATAAATAAATAAATAAATAAATAAATAAATAAATAAATAAATAAATAAATAAATACATGGCATTCAGTAAATGGAAATGAGCAAGATTTTTTATTCAGAGCTAGGTAATAGAAAGCGTAGGTAAATATATACACCTGAAAAACGTTTGGATTTTTTTGGAGTTAGGAACGCTATGCGTTAGGGCATATATAATCCTGTTGTAAGTGGTAGAGAGTATACACTAGTAATTCAATTGCCTACATACAGTACAACAGATGCCTACATTCTGCGTTAAACGTGTCGTGAACCATTTCATTTCAAGTGAAGATGTAGAGATGTTTACATAAAAAGCTCATTATTGTAGTTCAATTGATTTGAGAGCTATTCGACTTGAGCGAAAGGCCAGCATTCTAACCATTTAGCGATGGAGTCGGACATTTTTACAGATGAAGGAAGGGAATCACTTAGGCCAGATAAACGACAACAAAGGGTGTAGAGACTTAGGACGCAATAGCGGCTCACACGAACTCCGCAACTTTTACCTGCTCAACACCCAAACTCCGCAACTTGCCCAAAACTACCCTCACCAGCAGCACACGAAATCCGCAACTCTTCGCCACTCCCCGCAACACATCAGCAAGCCATACAATAACGAGCTTCAATTGCAAGTACTTTTATTCAGAAAATATTTTAAGCTACCGAAACGATAACATTTAAACTTTGAACGAAACACATTTCAAAAAGTGCATCTGTCCATTTCACCATTTTTTCCATTGCACAATTTTCTTCTGGATGACGTTCTTTGGTTTTCTTCTCAGTTTTTGGTACGGAAGCAGAGTCGACATTATATGGCCGAATGTAAGAGTCTGTACTCTTCTGACGATGAATCATGAGTGTGATTTCCCACGCGCCTGGTCAAAATGTGATCCCTTTCCAATGTAAAACGTTTGGATTTACATTTCTCCTTCTGCAAGCATCTCCAGCCCTAACAACCAGTAGATTTCACTTCCCTGTAATGTCTGAATGTAAAGTTTTTATGAAGGACGAGTGTCTGACCCCTTTCACTATTCGTTAGATTTACAATGTTCTCCATCTTCAGTATCGGCTATCCTACAACGTCTAACACGACTTTGCAGTACCTATCGCGGCACTACGTAGATTCACCTCTACTATGTTCTTCTCTGCCTCCAGGTACAAGCTAGCCGGATGCTCTTGTTTTTCTGCCTGAAGGGCAAGTAGCGGAATTCGGGTAGGGGGTTAGTGGACACTTCCTCGACCTTTTCTGAATTTCGGAGTTCGTGTCCGTCCCGCAATAGAATACCAGCATGTTCAAGAGGTGTATGCATTTGGAGATGGTAAAAAATCGTGTCCTCATCCCGAGGTGGTGCAGCTCTTTTCAGGTACACCCCGATTGTAGGTGAGCTGCATGTAACATTCCAACCACATACCAGCCCTCCCGCCATTCTTAAATTTCTGGCAGTACGGGAACCGAACCCGGGCCCCCAAGGACGGCAACTAATAACACTAAGCGTTACGCTACGGAGACGGACATTTGGAGGTGGAGGTGTAACGATTTGCGCTGGGATGATGCATGGCCTTCGTACGTCCTTGATATCCTTTCTGAGGACGTTCGCTGCCAAGAGGTATACCGATGAAATTCATGGACAGTTTGTTCAACCATTTAGGAATGAATCTTCTTCTTCTACCACTTTTCCAACATCTGTAGGGTCGCGGGTGCGAACTGTGGAGCACAGATGGATTTGGCTCTCTTTTACGGCCGGATGCCCGTCCTGACGCTAATCTAATATGGAGGGATGTAATCACTATTGCGTGTTTACGTGGTGGTTGGTAGTGTAGTGGGTTTTCTGAATATGAAGACGAACGTATTGGGACAAATACCAACATCCAGTCCCCGAGACAGAAGAGTTAATGAGACGTGATTAAAATGCCTGACCCGGCCATGAATCGAACCCGGGACCCACTCAAACTAACGCCTCGACGCAGACCATTCAGCCGATGAGTCGGACCATTTACGGATGAATATAGTGCTGAATTCATTTTCATCGACGACAATACTCACCCTCATCGGTGAGGAGCTCCATGAGAGAGGTGAATGTCAACTATATGAATTGGCCAATTAATTCACCGGACATAAACTGCATTGTGCACTCATGGAACAGGTTGAAAACGGCTGTGTTTTCTTTCGTCCACACCATTCACAGCCACTCCCAGACTCGATGACGTCACTGTACTGATTAAGGCTCTATAAGATGGGTATGCTTAGCCGCCATTTTGGTTCATACAGGCTCAATGGGCCGTGTGATCAAACTCTAGTTTCTCCTACGAGCGCTCGCTTCGTCACATTGAACGTATTGCTTTAATCACCGCGTGCAGGGACGGAATAGTGCTATATTTGTGTGGATATTTATTACACAATGATGGGTTGTTCTGCACCTAATTGTTGTAATGTCTCTACTGCGGGATACAGGTTGTTTAGATTCCCTTCTGGTCTGCGTTATGCATCCACTCCCTCTGCTACACCTTCTACTTCAACTGCTGACTTAAACCTGCATCCAGCTCCCACTGACAATACAACATCCCTTAAATCAGTCACATTGATCATTCAATATTCAGTTCTGCCCCCAAACTCCGGGAACAGGAGTTCAACATCCAAACACCACAGTTACGATATTTGTCAAAAGTAACTTCACATGACAGAAATAATTTGTTTAACGTTGGTGGTAGTACAACAGGGGCTGCCTGGCTCAGGCGGTAAAGGCGTGCTCGGTTCGCCCGGAAGGACGTGGGTTCGAATCCCCGGCAGGAAGTCGTAAAATTTAAGAAACGAGATTTCCACTTCCGGAGGTGCATATGGCCCTGAGGTTCACTCAGCCTACAACAAAAATTAGTACCAGGTTAATACCTGGGGGCAAAGGCGGCCGGGCGTAGAGCTAACCACTCTACCCCATCACGTGCCGAGGTTAACAATGGCGGAAGCCTTTACCTTCCACTCCCCCAAGGGCCTTCATGGCCTGTATGGAGGTGACTTTGCTTTGTTTGGTAGTTCAGCAAATGCATTTTAGTAAACCAAAATCTGTGGTAGGCCTATATGCAGACAGGGTGGTTTAAAGAAACCAAATATTCATCATCATCATCATCATCTGTTTACCCTCCAGGTTCGGCTTTTCCCTCGGACTCAGCGAGGGATCCCACCTCTACCGCCTCAAGGGCAGTGTCCTGGAGCTTCAGACTCTTGGTCGGGGGATACAACTGGGGAGAATGACCAGTACCTCGCCCAGGCGGCCTCACCTGCTATGCTGAACAGGGGCCTTGTGGAGGGATGGGAAGATTGGAAGGGATAGACTAGGAAGAGGGAAGGAAGCGGCCGTGGCCTTAAGTTAGGTACCATCCCGGCATTCGCCTGGAGGAGAAGTGGGAAACCACGGAAAACCACTTCGAGGATGGCTGAGGTGGGAATCGAACCCACCTCTACTCAGTTGACCTCCCGAGGCTGAGTGGACCCCGTTCCAGCCCTCGTACCACTTTTCAAATTTTCGTGGCAGAGCCGGGAATCGAACCCGGACTCCGGGGGTGGCAGCTAATCACGCTAACCACTACACCACAGAGGCGGACAACCAAATATTGAAGTTATGAAATTAATTTGTAACTGTGAGGTCTTATATAGGGATTATAAGCATTATATGGTGCAAATATTGTAACGGAGAAAAGTTTGAATGATTAATGCACCAGTATATGTTCTCCAACATGCTGAAATTTAAAAGAAAAAATTGTTACACACGTCTTCAAAATTCGATCCTATACCGTTGTGGACTTTTTTTAAAAAAATGTACGGAAACGAGGTGAAATGTATGGAACTACTTCGGAAAAGAAGAGAAAAATGTAAGCAAGGAATGGAATGTTATTGTTTTGTAAATACTGTACGGTAATAAAAGGAGACAGTAAATTTGTAAAAATTACTTAAATATATATTTTTAAATATGCTGCCTGAGCAAGTTAACCAATGTTGCAAACCTTTGAAGATTAATAAGCTGAGTCGTGTTGAGAAATCATACTACTTCTCCTCAAAGCAGAGGAATCTCTGTAAAAAAAGAAGTACTGTTAACTTCGCCAAAGTCAAAAATTGTCAATATTCTCCACACCTCGTGGGTCACTCCCCTTACAAGTCACTGGTAACTGATTATCAGTGCAATACTTCAGGTTGGGAGAGAAGATTCAGCTATAGAAGTAGTTACTCTATTCCTATTTTCTTCTCGAGTGTAGTGTATAATAACATAACATTTGTTTCATGAACGTTCGGTTGAACAAACTAAAATCCTCTGTTCATTACAACTGCATAAGCTGATGAGATTCATAATACTCACCAAAACCGAGCTCCATAGCTGCAGTCACTTAAGTGCGGCCAGTATCTGGTATTCGGAAGATAGTGAGTTCGAACCCCACTGTCAGCAGCCCTGAAGATGTTTTAACGTGGTTTCCCATTTTCACAACAGACAAATACTGGGGCTGTACCTTAATTAAGGCCACGGCTGCTTCCTTCCCTCTCCTAGGCCTTCCCTGTCCCATCGTCGCCATAAGACCCATCTGTGTCGGTGCGACGTAAAGCAACTTGTAAAAAAACACTTACCAAAAATTAAGTTTATTTTGCGCATAGAATGTTTTTTTTAAATACTAGTAAATAAGAAAAGGGACTAAAGTTTAGAAGAAAGAAATACAGTTTAAGAATCCCAGTTACTTGGGTGTGTTCTTCTTCGTACATCACATTTCAGCGTTATTTTTGCTCGAAGAATATTTTTCTTATTATTTTGACAACATTGAAAATAGCCCTGAATCAATTTTACGCAAGTATGAAATACCGACTGAGATCATGGGGTATCAAAATCATCTCTCACAATTTATATATCTTCGACATTGACCGATTACCTCGTCAAATTCCACGATTTAAGAATGACAGTAGCCTATATCAATACCACGGTGTCCCTCATTTCGTTAGACGGTACCGCGGCGCATAGCTTACGAACAACCTATCTACTTAATAATATAAGAGTAAAAAACTATTTATTAGTAAGCTATTTTTTCTAATATTTCTCCCGTGAGAGTACATGCCTAGTTTGTTTGTTTATTATAAGGTAAATTATCAACGACCTTCCTTTTACAATCACCGTCTCGAGTAAAAATTACACAATAATATACGAAATACACTAATATTTAAGTTGAGCAACCGTTTAAGTAATACTGAGAATGAGTATTTTTACAGTATGTTAGTTTAGCATTATTTTCTAGCGTCGAGAACAGAAAAAGGAGTGATATATAAGGCTGGGGCGGTCAACTGCCTTACCAACATAGTGCAGGAAAGAACCATAATGGCGAGCGAGCATACCTAGTCGTTAGAGAGCCCTAGTACTGATCGCAAGCATGCCACAGCGTGATAGAGACCTGAACAATGTCAGAGGAGAATATTCACGGTACTAAGGCAGAGTGAGGAAGGGACAAACGTCACTAGAAATAAAATACATATTGTAATGATTTTGCATTTTTCAGATTGTATGTCTCTGTGCAACAATGAAAGACATTCTGCAACATGCATTGCATCCTTGATATTTCAAAGATTTTCTGGTGTGTAGATTAATAAATAGACCTTCAATAAATGAATAAATTGAAAGTAATAAACTTCTTCTTTATCTGTTTACCCTATAGGGTCGGTTTTTCCCTGGGACTCAGCGAGGGATCCCACCTCTACCGCCTCAACGGCAGTGTCCTGGAGCTTCAGACTCTGGATCGGGGATACAACTGGGGAGGATGACCAGTACCTCGCCCAGGCGGCATCACCTGCTATGCTGAACAGGGGCCTTCGGGGGACGAGCATATTGGAAGGGATAGAAAAGGAGCAGGGAAGGAAGCGGCATTGGCCTTAAGTTCGGTACCATTCCGGCATTTGCCTGGAGGAGAATTGGGAAACCACGGAAAGCCATTTCCAGGATGGCTGAGGTGGGAATCGAACCCACCTCTACTCAGTTGGCCTCCCGAGGCTGAGTGGACCCCGTTCCAGCCTTCGTGCCCCCTTTCAAATTTCGTGGAAGAGCCGGGAATCGAACCCGTGCCTGCGAGGGTGGCAGCTAATCACACTAACCACTACACCACAGAGGCGGACAGAAAAGTAATAAACACGAAATTAATTTTTCCCCTGTGTGTGTTGTGGAATTAAGCAATTTTTTCTATCGTTTTGACTCCACAATTCTTTGAATATTTGGTTGTTTTTTTAAGTATTTAATCCGTTCACCCTCCAGAGTTGCTTTATTCCCTCGGACTCAGCGATGGATTCCACCTCTATTGCCTCAAGGCCATTGTCCTGGAGCGTGAGACGTTTGGTCGGGGATACAGCTGGGAAGGACGACGAGTACCTCTCCCAGGCGGCCTTATCTGCTATGCTGAACAGGGGCATTGTGGGGGGGGGATGGAAATATTGGAAGGGATAGGCAAGGAAGATGGAAGAAAGCGGCCGTGGCCGTAAGTTAGGTATAATCCCAGCATTTGGCTGGAGAAGTGATAAACCACTTCAAGGATGACTGAGGTGGGAATCGAATGCCCCTCTACTCAGTTCACCTCCTGAGGCTGAGAGGACCCTGTTCCAGTCCTCGTTCAACTTCTCAAACTTCGTGACAGATTCGGGAATCGAACCCGGTTCTCCGGATGTGACAGCTACTAACCACTACACCGCAGAGGCGGACAATTTGTTTTTATATTGCTTTAAGCAGAGTCATCACAATATAAGACCTTCTTGTCCCTCCCGCCTTTAAGTTCTGCGTGTTATGGAGGAGATACCTATCAAATCAGTCATGCTAGAACAGTCTGGCCAGGTTCTATTTACCATGCCTGGTCCGCGACGATGCAAGGGCAAGGAACACTGTGAATAATGAAATACAGTCAATGTTGCTCTTATCGATCGGCCATTCACTGTATCAGGGTTAAAATACATGGAAACGGGGTCGTGTCGTTTTTACATACATGGCACGTTTGCTTAGGGATGGCGCTTTTTGTGAGCCAGGCTAAGAAGACATATGGAATAACGAGCCATATTTCTCACGGGATTGAGTTTTCGCATGGCTAAAGGTCATCAACATGTCAGGTCTTTTAAAGCAAGAAATGATTCCTTATTTTTCTCGACAGCAATATTTCTCTTACGTTAGTGTAGTACAGTATAACGTTTCTGAAACTGAATTAATAAACACTCTCATGTCACAATTTCAAAGACCGAGAGAAACACCTGCCATGTAACAAATGATAATGTTATTATTTTTCGGTACCACTAATGGGAGACGGCCGTAGCCATATTGAAACACCGGATCCCGTGAGATCTCCGAAGTTAATCAACATTGGGCGTGGTCAAGATTTGGATGGCTTGCCATGCGCTGTTGGTAGGGGGTATGGGAGTGGAGGAGCGGAAAGGAACTTGCCACCTTACCGTACGTAAACTCCGGCTCAGGCACACCTCTGCGGAGGTTCGGACCTGCCTTCGGGGAGAATACACCCTTACCTTACCTAATGGGAGGGTTTCGGAGACGCCGAAGTGCCGAAACTTTGTCCCACAAGGTTTCCTTCAAGCGCCAGTAAAACTATCGACACCAGGCTGGTGTATGTGCGCACCTTCAAATACCACTGGACTGAGCCGGGATCGAAACCGTTCACTGAGCTCAGAAGGCGAGCGCTGTATCAATTGAGCTTATCAGCCAGGCCAAAAGAAGTCAACGTAACAAGGAGAGTCTATCATGTGGTGAACACCAATTTTGTGGGGTTTTCGCGACAAAAGAACAAAATAAATATCTGTTTGGAAATTTTGTCGAATGACCTCTAATTTTTTCGAGATATTGGCGCTTCATTTTTCAAACATCAGTTATAAGCCACCATAGACAAAATTAAAATAACCGTTGTTGTAGATGTTATTAATTTTTATGTCCTACTAACTATTTTCAGACCGGGCGAGTTGGCCGTGCGTGTAGAGGCGCGCGGCTGTGAGCTTGCATCCGGGAGATAGTAGGCAGCCCTGAAGATGGTTTTCCGTGGTTTCCCATTTTCACACCAGGCAAATGCTGGGGCTGTTCCTTAATTAAGGCCACGGCCGCTTCCTTCCAACTCCTAGCCCTTTCCTATCCCATCGTCGCCATAAGACCTATCTGTGTCGGTGCGACGTAAAGCCCCTAGCAAAAAAAAACTATTTTCAGAGAAGCTGAGGTGTAGGAATTTTGTCCCGCAGGAGCTCTTTTATTGACAGTAAATCTACCGACAAGGGCTGACGTATTTGAGCACCTTCAAGTACCACCGGACTGAGCCAGGATCGTACCTGTCAAATTTGGGGTCAGAAAGCCAGCGCCTCAAACGTCTGAGCCACTCAGCCCGATATCCACAGTGTTTTTTATTTACAGTTTATTTTACGACGCACCGATACAGATAGGTCTCATGACGACGATGGGATAGGAAAGAGCTAGGAGTGGGAAGGAAACGAATGTTCCTTTACTTAAAGTAGAGCCCGAACAACTGCCTGGTTGAAAATGTGAAAGCACACAAAACCATCTTCAGCGCTACCGACAGTGGAGTTCGAACCCACAAAATCGTGAATGCCAGCTGACAGTTACTTGACCAAAGCCGCGCGGCGAACTCGCTTGGTAAATTATCTTTAATCCATGTTCTTATCATTAACTGCATGTCTCCTTTCTATACTACGTCCTTTTATTGAAAAATTTATTTCGTTCCAATGTTAAATCCAAACATTCCTTTCTGTGAATAGCACGTGAAGAAATTATAATAAATGTTAGAAAGTCCAAAAATAGTGCATGACATTCAGACAAAATAAATAAATAAATAAATAAATAAATAAATAAATAAATAAATAAATAAATAAATAAATAAATAAATAAATAAATAAATAAATAAATAAATAAATAAATAAATAAATAAATAAAGTTCGATTGCAATTAGAACCCGTGCGCCTTTCCCTATGCTGCAGAACCTGCGTCAAAATCACTAAACTACGAGAACGCTTCTGTGAAAACTGGCTTATATGATGGGTTATAAATGATGTTTGAAAACTTTAAACCATAAAATATCGAAAATTTACTTCATTCTAATGTTTAATCCAAACATCCCATGGCTAAACGGTTAGCGTGCTGACCTTTGGTCCAAGGGGTCACGGGTTAGATTCTCAACCGGGTAGGGGATTTTCAACCTTCACTGATTTATTCCGATGGCTCGGGAACTGGGTGTATGTGTGTGTGCCGTCGTCAGCATCAGAATGCATCATACATAAATCCTCACAGACACCACGTAAGTCACCTATAAAGCGCCAAGTTGAAAGACCTGCACCAGGCCCATCCAGTGGCCAAACGCCATTATTATTATTATTATTATTATTATTATTATTATTATTATTATTATTATTATCCAAACATTCGTTTCTATCAGTAGCACATGAGGAAGTAACCGATGAAATTTCCCAATAGGTTACGAATTTGTGCTGGCCGCGCGGTCTAGGGGTAGGGATTGACTCTTACCAAGAGGCCACGGGTTTGGTTCCCGGCCAGATCAGAGATTTCTACCTGGATCTGAGGGCTGGTTTGATGTCCACTCATCCTATGTGAGAACAATTGAACAGCTACCTAACGGCGAGATGGCGGCCCGGTTCCGAAAGCAAAGAATAACGACTGAGGGGATTCGTCGCGCTGACCACATGCCATACTATCTGTAGGCCTGCCAGTGGAGCAACAGCTGCTTTGTACACCAAGGCCTATCAGGGCTGTAATACCTTTGGGGGGGATTTATTTTGTACCAATGTTGATAAACCTCTCGAATGTTCGACAAAATCGGTGTCCGTCACATTAAATGACAAATATAAGTAGATTATCTAGGAGACGTTGCTATGTGCATGCCTATGTTGTGCTATGATGTAGATACAGTGAAATGGCTAGAAACTTTATACGTATGATTCCTAACAAACTTCGCAAATAATAAATACAAATTATGCGCACGTGCAAATATTTTATATCATCTTATCTTTAATCGTAACACCCAGAACAAGGGGGAAGAGAACTAAATGCTTCTGGGTCTGGGTCGTACATCTTCTCCAGATCAAGTAGTAATGGGCAAAAAGTAAGAGTGAATTTGTAGTCATGTCTGTGAAATTTCAAAGGCCAATACCCTCATCCCCATCCCTTGGACTGTTGGTCTGATGTTCCGACAAATCGACTGCTGCCCAGACCGAAGGCCTGCAGATTAGGACGTGACGCGCAGTCAGTGCAACGAATTCCCTCGGTCAATATTCTTGGCTTTCTGGAACGGGGCCGCAATCTCACTGTCAGGTAGCTTCTCAGTTGTTCTCACGTAAGTTGAATGGTCTTCGAACCAGCCCTCAGATTCTGGTATAAATTCCTAACCTGGCCGGGAATCGAACACAGGTTCTCTCGGTAAGAGACAGGTTCGTTACCCTTTTACCGTGGGTCGGAATAACGGTGATACAGCTCGTTAAAAATATTGGCATCATGGTTTCGATCGTTCTTAAAAGGACGTTTGTTATGTTCCTATGTTCCTGTTCGCCCTTAACTTGACGTTTCCAATACTCATGTTAGGTTACTGATTTTGCTAGCGTGACAACACATCATTATCCGGCGGATGTGATGCAGAGTGTGGCATAGCCTCCATCCAGCCTTTCACTCACATAACGAGACTCGTATCCTTTCCAATTTTGGAGTGGAACGTTCACCTATTAATCATGCGTAGTTCTCATATGCCAGGAAAGTACAAGGAGTGCTCAGGCAATTTTGTCAAAAATAAATTTGCAGGTTCTGGATATAGAAAGAGAAGGGGTGACATACAGGGATGCGGTAATAGAAACAACAAGGTAATGCCTGGGAACAACTGTGTGTAAAGATGCGAAAAAGCGAACATATTGGTGAAATCATGAAGTGAGAGCAGATTGTAAACGTAAAAAGAAGGCTTATCAGAAATGGCTCCAAACAAGGGCTGATGCAGACAGGGAATTGTACGTATGTGAAAGAAACAAAGCAAAACAAATAGTTGTTGAATCCAAAAATAAGTCGTGGCAAGATTTTGATAATAACCCGGAAAGGCTAGGTCTAGCAGCAAAGAAACCTTTCTGGATAGTAATAAAGAATCTTAGGAAGGGAGGGAAAAAGGAAATGAACAGTATTTTGGGTAATTCAGTTAAACTCATAATAGATCGCAGGGTATCACTGAACAGGTGGAGGGAATATTTTGAAAATCTTCTCAACGTAAAAGGAAATCTTCATGGTGTTGTCTCGAACAACCCAGCTCATGTAGAGGAGAAAAAGTATGATGGTGAAATTACGCTTGAGAAAGTGGAAAAGGTGGTAAATAAACTTCATTGTCATGAAGCATTAGGGATATATGAAATTAGGCCTGAAATGGTGAAGTATAGTGGGAAGGCTGGGGTGAAATGGCGTCATAGAATAATAAGATTAGCATGGAGTGTTGGTAAGGTACCTTCAGATAGGACAAAAGCAGTAATTGCACCTATCTATAAGCAAGGGAACAGGAAGGATTGCAACAAGTATCGAGGATCTCATTGATTATTATACCATTCAACGTTTCACTGGCATCTTGGAAGAGAGAGTGCGATCAGTGGTTGAGACGAAGTTAGATGAAAACCAGTGTGGTTTCAGACCACAGAGGGGATGTCAGGATCAGATATTCGGTATGTGCCAGGTAACTGGAAAATGCTACGAGAGGAATAGACAGTTACGTTTACGTTTCGTAGATCTTGAGAGAGCATTTGACAGGGTACCGAGGAAAAAGATGTTCGCCATACTAAGGGACTATGGGATTAAGGGTAGATTATTAAAATCAATCAAAGGCATTTATGTTGACAATTGGGCTGCAGTAAGAAATGATGGCAGAATGAGTTGATGGTTCAGATTAGCCTACTTACATGGGTTAGACAAGTCTGTAATCATTCACCCTTGTTGTTCGTAGGTTACATGGATCATCTGGTGAAAGGTATACATTGGCAGGGAGGGAGTCAGGCATCTGGAAATGTAGTAAGCAGTCTGGTCTATGCTGACGACTTGTTCTTAATGACAGATTGTGCCGAAAGCCTTGAAAATAGGTGCAATGAGTATGGTGTGAAAACTAGCCCTTAGAAGCCTAAATTGATGCCAGTAGATAAGAAATCCAAGAAGAGAACTGAATGTCGGATTGGTGATACAAAGCTGGAACGGGTAGATAATTTCAAGTATTTAGGATGCTTTCTTCTTCCAGGATGGCAATATACCAAGTGAGATTGAATCAAGGTGCAGTAAAGCTAATTTAGTGAGCTTGCAGTTGCGATCAACTGTATTCTGTAAGAAGGAAGTCAACTCCCGGACGAGACTATTTTTACATCGTATCGCTTTGTTTTCAGACCACTTTGGCTTTATAGGAGCGAAAGCTGGGTGGTCTCAGGATATATTATTCATAAGATAACAGACATGAAATTAGCGAGAATGATTGCTGGTAAAACAGGTGGGAACAATGGCATGAGGGTACGCGGAATGAGGAGATCAAGGCTAAGTTAGGAATGAACTTGATAGATGAAGCTGTGCGCATAAACCAGCTTTGGTAATGGGGTCATGTGTGGCGAATGGAGGAGAATAGGTTACCTAGAAGGATATCGGTCTTGGCCATGGAGGGAAAGAGAAGAAGCGGGAGACCAAGGTGACGACGGTTAGACAAAGTTCTTGATGATAAGAGGTGTGGAATTAAGAAAGGCCGTGCAGGCAGTTGCTAGTAGGGAGTCGTGGAGGCGCTTCGTTAATTCACAGGGACTTGCAGACTGAACGCTGAAAGGCAAACGAAGATGTATGTATGTACATGTATCTACTTCTCCTTCTACCGCTTTTCCCACACCTGTCGGATCGCGGGGACAAACTGTGTAGGCGAAGTGGATTTGACCCATTCCACTCGCCCTCGGGAAGTTAACTGAGTAAAGTGAGGTTCCATTCCTTCATCAGCCATCCTAGAAGTGGTTTTCCGTGGTTTCCCACTTCTTCTCCAGGAATATACCGAGACGGTGCCTATCTTAAGGCCACGGCTGCTTTTTTTCCCTCTTCCTTGCCTATCCCTTCCAATCTTCCCATCCCACCCACAAGGTCTCTGTTCAGTATAGGAGGTGAGGCCGCCTGGACAAGGTACTGGTTGTATCCCCCCACCCCCCGACCTAAAATCTCAGGCTCAACGACTCTGCCCTTGAGGCGGTAGATATGGGATCTCTCGCTGAGTCCTAGAGAAAGACAAACTCTGGAGGGTGAACAGGTTAATAAATAAATAAATAAATAAATAAATAAATAAATAAATAAATAAATAAATAAATAAATAAATAAATAAATAAATAAATAAATAAATCTCTACGACAATATTCTAATTCTTTTCGACCGTTCTTCTCCAGGACTTACGCAATTTATATAGATTTTTTTTGTTTCATGAGTAGTACAATACATCACTTTCTTTCGTTATTTCTTTAACTATTCGTTTGATAAGTGTGATGTGACTTTTTTTCAATTTGCATGCATTTAAATGAAGAGTTTTTTTATTTCCACCGCAATGAAACCAAGGTTTCGGGTTATTAAGCGCTCGCACGCGCGTTTGTGTGTGTGTGCGTGCGTGCAGTGTTTCGGTCACAGCACGCCACTGGACTCGAACTGGCACGTCTTCCCTAGATATTCCCTAGTAGTGGCAGAGTACCGCCTCATCATAAAATAAGATATTTTATTAAAAGGCGCTCTACCTCACACCGACACAGATAGGTTTTATGGCGACAATGGGATAGGGAAAGGCTAGGAGTGGGAAAGAAGCGGCCGTGACCTTAATTAAGGTACAGCCCCAGCATTTTCCTGCTGTGAAAATGGGAAACAACAGAAAATCATCTTCAGGGCTGCCGGCAGTGGAGTTCGAACCCACTCTCTCCCAAATGCAAGTACACAGATGCGCACCCCTAACCGCACGGCCAGCTCGTTCGGTTGCTTGAGGATAATTCTCCAGTATAAAGAGAAATACTTCTTACGGAGGCAGTTTCATTTTTTTCGCTAGTGGCTTTACGTCGCACTGACGCAGATAGGTCTTATGGCGACCATGTGATATGAAAGGCCTAGGAGTTGGAAGGAGACGGCCGTGGCCTTCATTAAGATACAACATTTGCCTGGTGTGAAAATGGGATACCACGGAAAACCATCTTCAGGGTTGCCGACAGTGGGATTCGAACCCACTATCTCCCTGATGCAAGCTCACATCCGCGCGCTCCTAACTGCACGGCCAACTCGCCCTGTGAGGTAGTTTTCTGTCAGCTGCTGAGGACTTTAGAAGCCTTGTTCTATTCAAATTGTTATTCATCAACCTAATGTAAGTTATTTGTTAAATTCTGTCCTCTATGTACCTGGCAATCGTGTATTGCAATGTGATAACAATACTAACAATACCGACAGTTGTGCAGCACTGGATGCAATTTCGTTATGAGAGTTAGTTAATTTTACGCTATAGCGAGACATTGATTAGGAGAATTCAACCCTATTTTGGAATTTATCACGATAATTAGAGTACATGTTCATTAGATGTGAACGTGATTCATTAACGAACTTGATATGTCACGCGTAAAACACAATTATGTAATAATAATAATAATAATAATAATAATAATAATAATAATAATAATAATAATAATAATAATAATTGTATAAAACATTCCGTTTAAGAGATATCGGCGAGACTAAATTTGTTCCTTAATGTACTGGAAGCTAATGACAAAGAAGTTTTGCAGTTAAACTTCCACACATGTTGGTATTTTTATTGTAAATCTATAATGTCTGCAAGCCGTGTTACTTTACCTCGTCAGGTTTTGAAGATGTTGACGAAGTTTTATTTTTCACGGAACTAAGTTCATTAAGAATTATTTCATTGCTTTTCGATATTTTTCATACAAAGTCGAATATTTTTAATTTTTTTCTTTCTGCTGTCAGTTACAGTGGATATTATGGCGTCCAGGGCTTGCGTAAATTCAAGAAATCTGTTTTCCTACGTGTGCGGATATGTAACAAACAAATTCAATATGTGATGCATTTGCACTAGTCTTAGCTAAGGCCATGTTCATTACATTCCCATGTACCAATTAATTCTCTAACGAAACTTCTGTCTGCGATTTGTTTTCCTTGATACAATGTTAAACATATGTAAATGGTTGATATCGTATATCTCAAGAATGGTGGGTGATAAGAGACAAATGGTCTGCATATTTTGAATCAACATGTTTCAATTGTCTTACAACGCGTGTTGGATGCCAAGGTATCCGCCGAAAGTCGTTTTTTGTTAATCCGTGTTATATAAGCAGTTATTAAATCCCATGGCACTACAGCCCTGACAGGCCTTGGCCTAACAAGCGAAAATTGCTCAGCCTGAAGACCTCCCGATTACAAGGTGACGCATGGTCAGTGTGACGAATCCTCTTGGTCGTTATTCATGGTTTTCTAGACCGGGTATGAGTCGTTATTGGTATCCGAAAAACATCCTGCAGGTTGTATTACAAGCCTTTCACTGCTATTACCTGAAATTGAAAGTAGATTCTCGGAATATCAAGGGAGAACCCTACAGAATTTTCTGTCTTTGTTGACTTTAACCTGACATTAAACCCTTGTAATATCAGTAGATTCATTCGCATATAAACAGAACATTTTCTCTATCCTTGTATTTGTTATGAGAAAGACCCTTGTCAACATATATACATGATATCAGCCTGTCTCATGCGACACACTGTCATTATAACAAGATAATAATAATAATAATAATAATAATAATAATAATAATAATAATAATAATAATAATAATAATAATAATAATAATAATAATAATAATAATAATAATAATAATAATAACTCGGAGAATATATTAATTGGAATGCTGTAGAATGCAAAACAATGGAAGCCAGGAAAAATAAACTTCAATTAGCCTTCCAACTAACAAAAGATGCATACTACCGTACAGTACAAACAATCCCTTTCATAAAAGCTAAAAACATGGCACTACAGCCCTGAGGGACCTTGGCCTACCAAGCGACCGCTGCTCATCCCAAAGGCAGGCAGATTACGAGGTGTCGTGTGGTCAGCATGACGAATCCTCTCGGCCGTTAGTCTTGGCATTCTAGGCCGGCGCCGCTATTTCACCGTGAGATAGCTCCTTAATTCAAATCACGTAGGCTAAGGGGACCTCGAACCAGCCCTCAGATCCAAGTAGAAATCCCTGACCTGGCCGGGAATCGAACCCCGGGACTTCGGGTAAGAGGCAGGCACGCTACCCCTACACCATGGGACCGGCGACGCCCATTTCATGGGGGGTTCATAATTAAACATTATAAAACCGTGACTAAACCAGAAGCTTTACACGCAGCAGAAACAATTTCATAGGCCAGATGGAGAAACTCGAGCTAAAAGAAAGAAAGGTCATAGGACCAAAATTTCAGGATAATAAGATGATATACATCAAGAATGAGACACTCTACAAGAAAATGGAAAACTCTAGGATACTATGCGAAAAAGAAGGATAAATTTTTACGGTCATCTTCTCAGAATGAACTCTAATAGATTAACCAACGAAATCTTTGATTTCTTCCGTAATCGCAAAGCAAAACATAAATAGCTTAAAGAAACTGAAAAAAAAGACCTAGTAGAATTAAAAATTACAGAAAATTCACTATCCGATAGAACAGTTCAACTAATAACTAACGACAAAAATATAACGTTCCAAGACAAATCTGCATTAAAAGCCAAACCTACTGTAATTATCTCGGAAGACGAGAGAAAACGACGGTCAGAAAGAATTAAGAAACACTGGGCACTAATAAAAGGACAACACACAGAGAAATGATTGATTCAACGTACCCCAAAGAGGGTGAAATGAGAGAAGATGAAATAGTAATAATAATAATAATAATAATAATACCTGCAATATTCTCCACCAAATCGCAATGAAATCAAACGCCTATAAAGAGACTGAAAAATAACAAGGTTCCTGGTGAAGATTTCATGATTGCGGAACTGTGGAAACATGCCCCGGAAGAAGCAATTGACCAACTACCAGAGGACTGGAAGCTAGCTTTGATCCATCCTTTACACAAGAAAGGAAATATGAGAGATGTGAACAATTACCGTGGTATTAAGATCCTGTCACTATCCATCCTTGAAAGACTAGAGCAGCAAGTTGAACACAAACTCGGGGAATACCAAGCAGGTTTTCGGAAAGGCCGACCAAGTGCAGAACACGTGGTTACCCTAAGAAACCATAATAAGAAACCATGTGCTGAGATGTCGAATCTACGTATCGACATTTGTAGATTTCAGGAAAGCATACAACTCCATCGACCGTGATGTGTTGCTTAACATACTTGCAGAAATGGGAGTCGATGAGAAACTGCTGATGATAATAAGGGCATGCGCACCAATACTAAATTCAAAGTAAAATTCCAAGGATGTCTGTCTGAACCCTTTGAGATAAAGACAGGCGTTCGACAGGGAGAAGAGCTGTCACCTCTTTTGTTCAACTGCGTACGTGAGAAGGTAGTACAGGAGTGGCGAAAAACGTTAAGAGAAAGAAACCTTTACAAACCATTCAGGATTGGAACAAAGAAAAATGGAGTGGAAATAGATTGTTTATCGTTCGGCGATGATACAGCTCTGATGACAGAAAATATCGAAAGTGCAACAGAACAGATCAAAGCGTTGAAGGAAGTAGCAGAACAAACAGTTTTACAAATTTCCTTTCAAAAAAACAGTGGTAATGTCGAACATCAAAGATGATATGGCACAACTAAACACAAATATGGAACGTTAAACCGTGTTAATAAATGTAAATACCTTGGGAATGGATACAGCAAAATCGACTTGACAAAGAGGCCATAGCAGCAAGAATCAAGAAAGTGGAAGTCACTTTCCAAACCACCCGCAACGTATACAACAAAAAGTGCTTTTCTCTGAACACAAACGTTCGTCACTACAACACTGTCATCAAACCAGTATCGCTGTATGCATCTGAATGGCTTATCCTGTCCGAAAAATGTTTGTTTGCGGATTTAGAGAAGAACGAATGAAAGATCCTACACACCTTACTTGTCACAAACTACAAAAACGGCATTTACGTTGGAAAATCCAGGCAAGAATTGTACCCTAAGATACACAATGCGTAAAGGAAGAGTTCGCTTCTACGGTGAAATACGACGGAAGATCGACTCTCGACGGACAAAACGTATCTTCAGCTTGACTCAAAACCAAAACGGCAATGCCATGGTACGTTAATGTCAAGAAAGATTTTGAAGAACTGGGCATACAAGCAGAAGGTGCACTAGACCGAAATCATTTAAGAGCAGCCATCAAGACTTTTGGGACTTTCATATACGAAAAAAGGGTAACTGGTGCGAAATGGACAGAAGAACGTCGTGCTAAACAGAGTGAGCCAATGAAGACTATGTGGATTGAGTGAAAAATGAACAAATGCCAGAATGTATAGTGAGGCTTATCGTGGTCCCTAGTTGGCCGATTAGCGAAATTGAATAATAATAATAATATTAATAATAATAATTGCCCAGCGTCGTTTCGGTTATAGATTTTGAGAAACTTTGAGAAGCCGGACTTTTTTCTGCAAGACTTCTTAAACGTACTATAATAATGAGTATTTATGCACACTGAAACATGGGGATCGAACCTTCTATCTTGAAGCAGACGGACAAACATAACCGACTACACCCCTGAGGCAGAAGGATGAATTACGCGTGCTTAACCACATAACTTAATGCATCCCTCTATTTATTAAAAACATGTAATTTTTTAAAAGAAACTTTTCTGCATTTGTGATTTCTTCACTATTGGCATACCGTCTGTGAATGTGGGAGCAGATTCCAAATAAGAACCAATAAAACTAACATTATATTAGATAAAGTATTTCTTTCCATACCTCAAATATGGTGTGGGTTACTGTAGTCACGTCCTAGTTTGTGAACCATGGGCAACGGCTGAGTGGCCTAGTAAGTGGTCCTGAGAGTCGGGATACCAGTTGCTATGGAATGGGAGTGGGCATCTTGGACATATTCTGAGTCATGGCCCTCCTTGTGCTCAGGCGGCTAGGACTATACAATTCACCGGTGGTCCATAACCCGTTAGAGGAGAGATCCTCACTTGGACTATGTGCAAGTAGTGTAGCATCCTGCTTCATGAATTTACCAAGCTCAGAACATTTTATGCAATCCTCGGACCTATGGGAGTAACGGAGTCCCACTCCCATTTGACAGGCGAGGGACTCCTTGGAAACAACTTGGCAAACGAAATGGAATTCGATGGGGAGCTATCAATATTAATGGGGCTTATGGAAGAAAGAGAGTAGAACTGGCTGAGTCAGCAAAGAGGATGCATCTGAATGTGCTAGGAGTAAGTGATATCTGGATAAGGGGAGATAACCAGGAAGAGATAGGAGATTATAACGTGTACTTGACGGGTGTTAGAAAAAGAAGGGCAGAGTCTGGGGTAGGGCTCTTTATCAGGAATACCATTGCAAGCAACATAGTTTCCCTTAGGCACGTAAATGAGCGAATGATGTGGGGAGATTTGTCAGTTGGCGGAATTAGGAATAGAATTGTGTCCGTGTATTCACCATGTGAGGGTGCAGATGAGGATGAAGTTGACAAGTCTTATGACGCATTGAGTGACATCGTGGTCAAGGTCAACAGCAAGGATAGAATAGTGCTAATGGGCGATTTCAATGCGAGAGTTGGGAATAGAACTGTAGGATACGAAAGGGTGATTGTTAAATGTGGGGAAGATATGGAAGCTAATGGGAATGTGAAGCGTTTGCTGGACTTCTGTGGTAGTATGGGTTTAGCAGTTACGAATACATTCTTCAAGCATAAGGCTATTCACCGCTACACATGGGAGGCTAGGGGTACCAGATCCATAATACACTATATATTAACCGACTTCGAATACAGGAAATCTGTTAGGAATGTACGAGTTTTCCGGGGAATTTTCGATGATACAGACCACTATCTGATCTGTAGTGAACTAAGTACACTGACTGACAGAGCAAATGCAACACCAAGAAGGAGTGGTCAGAACTTTATGCCAATTGCAGGGTAGACTGACGTCACTGAGGTATGCTCATGATGTGAAATGCGCCGCTGTGCTGCGCACGTAGCGAACGATAAATGGGACACGGCGTTGGCGAATGGCCCACTTCGTACCGTGATTTCTCAGCCGACAGTCATTGTAGAACGTGTTGTCGTGTGCCACAGGACACGTGTATAGCTGAGAATGCCAGGCGGCCGTCAACGGAGGCATTTCCAGCAGACAGACGACTTTACGAGGGGTATGGTGATCGGGCTGAGAAGGGCAGGTTGGTCGCTTCGTCAAATCGCAGCCGATACCCATAGGGATGTGTCCACGGTGCAGCGCCTGTGGCGAAGATGGTTGGCACAGGGACATGTGGCACGTGCGAGGGGTCCAGGCGCAGCCCGAGTGACGTCAGCACGCGAGGATCGGCGCATCCGCCGCCAAGCGGTGGCAGCCCCGCACGCCACGTCAACCGCCATTCTTCAGCATGTGCAAGACACCCTGGCTGTTCCAATATCGACCAGAACAATTTCCCGTCGATTGGTTGAAGGAGGCCTGCACTCCCGGCGTTCGCTCAGAAGACTACCATTGACTCCACAGCATAGACGTGCACGCCTGGCATGGTGCCGGGCTAGAGCGACTTGGATGAGGGAATGGCGGAACGTCGTGTTCTCCGATGAGTCACGCTTCTGTTCTGTCAGTGATAGTCACCGCAGACGAGTGTGGCGTCGGCGTGGAGAAATGTCAAATCCGGCAGTAACTGTGGAGCGCCCTACCGCTAGACAACGCGGCATCATGGTTTGGGGCGCTATTGCGTATGATTCCACGTCACCTCTAGTGCGTATTCAAGGCACGTTAAATGCCCACCGCTACGTGCAGCATGTGCTGCATGTGCTGCGGCCGGTGGCACTCCCGTACCTTCAGGGGCTGCCCAATGCTCTGTTTCAGCAGGATAATGCCCGCCCACACACTGCTCGCATCTCCCAACAGGCTCTACGAGGTGTACAGATGCTTCCGTGGCCAGCGTACTCTCCGGATCTCTCACCAATCGAACACGTGTGGGATCTCATTGGACGCCGTTTGCAAACTCTGCCCCAGCCTCGTACGGACGACCAACTGTGGCAAATGGTTGACAGAGAATGGAGAACCATCCCTCAGGACACCATCCGCACTCTTATTGACTCTGTACCTCGACGTGTTTCTGCGTGCATCGCCGCTCGCGGTGGTCCTACATCCTACTGAGTCGATGCCGTGCGCATTGTGTAACCTGCATATCGGTTTGAAATAAACATCAATTATTCGTCCGTGCCGTCTCTGTTTTTTCCCCAACTTTCATCCCTTTCGAATCACTCCTCCTTGGTGTTGCATTGTCACTGTCAGTCAGTGTATCTCTAGGCCTAAGGTAGAGAAAGTGAAATCTGTCTGAAAACGAATAAGGGTAGAAAATCTCCAGGACGAGGAAATTAGACAGAAGTACATGGATATGAGTAGTGAGAGATTTCGAACAGTAGACAGTAAGCAGGTTCAGGATAGAGAAAGTGAATGGGTGGCATACAGGGATGCTGTAGTAAAAACAGCAAGGGAATGCCTAGGAACAACTGTGTGTAAAGATGGGAAAAAGCGAACATCTTGGTGGAATGATGAAGTGAGAGCAGCTTGTAAACGTAAAAAAAGAAGGCTTATCAGAAATGGCTCCTAACAAGGGCCGAGGCAGACAGGGATTTGTACGTAGATGAAAGAAACAGAGCGAAACAAATAGTTGTTGAATCCAAAAATAAGTCGTAGGAAAATTTTGGTAATAACCTGGAAATGCTAGGTCAAGCAGCAGGGAAACCTTTCTGGACAGTAATAAAGAATCTTAGGAAGGAAGGGAAAAAGGAAATGAACAGTGTTTTGAGTAATTCAGGTGAACTCATAATAGATACCAGGGAATCACTGGAAAGGTGGAGGGGATATTTTGAACATCTTTTCAATGTAAAAGGAAATCATCCTGGTTGTGTTGCAAACAGGCAAGCTCATGTGGAGGAGGAAAATGATGTTGGTGAAATTACGCTTGAGGAAATGGAAAGGAGGGTAAATAAACTCCATTGTCATAAAGCAGCAGGAATAGATTAAATTAGACCTGAAATGGTGAAGTATAGTGGGAAGGCAGGGATGGAATGGCTTCATAGAGTAGTAAAATTGGCACGGAGTGTTGGTAAGGTACCTTCAGATTGGACAAAAGCAGTAATTGAACCTATCTATAAGCAAGGGAACAGGAAGGATTGCAACAACTATCGAGGTATCTCATAGATTAGTATACCAGGCAGAGTATTCACTGGCATCTTGGAAGGGAGGGTGCGATCAGTCGTTGAGAGGAAGTTGGATGAAAACCAGTGTGGTTTCAGACCACAGAGTGGCTGTCAGTATCTGATTTTCAGTATGCGCCAGGTAATTGAAAATGCTATGAGAGGAATAGGCAGTTGTGTTTATGTTTCGTAGTTCTAGAGAAAGCATGTGACAGGGTACCGAGGGAAAAGATGTTCGCTATACTGGGGGAATATGGAATTAAAGGTAGATTATTAAAATCAATCAAAGGCATTTATGTTGACAATTGGGTTTCTGTGAGAATTGATGGTAGAATGAGTTCGTGGTTCACGGTACTTACAGGGGTTAGACAAGGCCGTAATATTTCACCTTTGCTGATCGCTTTTTACATGGATCATCTGCTGAAAGGTATAAAATGGCAGGGAGGGATTCAGTTAGATGGAAATTTAGTAAGCAGTCTGGCCTATGCTGACGACTTGGTCTTAATGGCAGATTGTGCCGAAAGCCTGAAGTCTAATATCTTGGAACTTGAAAAAAGGTGCAATGAGTATGGTATGAAAATTAGCCTCTCGAAGACTAAATTGATGTCAGTAGGTAAGAAAGTCAACAGAATTAAATGTCAGATTGGTGATATAAAGCTAGAGCAGGTCGATAATTTCAAGTATTTAGGTTGTGTTTTCTCTCAAGATGGTAATATAGTGTACCGGTTACGACCTGTACATGCGTATTTTTTGATAGTTAATTGCATTTAATCATCACGCGTAATATTCCAAGCAAGCCTGGTTTGTTTACATTCTATGGAACGAGCGAGCGAGTCGAGGACAGCTGTGGGTGTGACGTAGCTGCAGGGGCAAGATAGATCACCCGCCTGACACGCCACGTGTAGCTGGGCTGACCTGGTATGTTCTGGATTCGAGCGTCACACCTTCACGAACATTCGATGGAGAAAATTTTAAAACTCCTCTAATAATTTTGGTAGCGACTTGGGCGACATGTCATTTTGAAGGGAATCTCATAAACGTCGCAAAGCGTGAATCTGAAGTAAATCCGTCGAGGGGTTCATTAGATAACCAGCTTCAAGAGATCACGCTATATGATGACGTAGAAGCCCCCAAACCGAATATAAGGAGGGCTTACTTTAGCCTGATCAGTCAGTCACAGCTGAGTATTCAGCCTGGCTCTACACGCTGCCGTAATCGTCAGAAGCTATCTTCGAGTTGTTATAGTCTTCATGCGGAACTTAAACTATCACGGCCATATGGGACTTATCAATTGTGCGCGCGTGATCCCCAAAATTCTTCAAAGTCTTTATAAACAGTGACGTGTAATTTTCGCCAGTGATGAACTCTAAAAGTATTCAAAGTCTTTATGAACATGGACTTGTAATATTTACGAGTGTTGAGGAATAAATCATTCAAAGTCTTTATGAACAGTGACTTGTAATTTTTGCCAGTGATTAACTCTAAAATTATTCAAAGTCTTTGTGGACATTGACTTGCAATTTCTGCCAGTGATGAACTCTAAAGTTATTCAAAGTCTTTATGAACATGGACTTGTCATTTTCGCGAGTGTTAGGGAACAAATTCTTTAATGCCTTTATGGACAGTGACTTGTAATTTTGCCAGTGGTGAGCAACCAATTATTCAAGGTCTTTATGAACATTGACTTGTAAATTTTGCGAATGATGAAGAACACATTTTCGAAGTCTTTGTGGACATTGAGTCTATCAGCCACATTGGACTTAGGTAATGAGTGATTACCTGCAACGTCGTCAGAGACCATCGCAGATCATCCAGAACATCGGAAGTTCGAGACTTATTCATACACAACCAACCTGGGTGTTCCGGCCTCATCTTAACGGAGTATTTAGCATCTTCCGGAACGTGTTCCAGCCTGTTCGGCCCGGTGAGCTGGAGACCCGGACCATTTAAAGGACGATGTTAAAGACAACCCCTATCTACAATGAGGTGATGTGCAATTTGATATGCATTTCATGAATAAACTCTTATTCAATCTGATTAAAAAATTTCTTGTAGACCCTGCCTCCTGTACCAAGCCCTAGCTAGTGTCCATCCAGTTTCGCCCTGAGAACTATTTCATGCTTACGTTAAAATTAAAATCTTATTACTGGTACAATAGTACATAGTACAATAGTACATAGTACAATAGTACAATAGTAAGTGAGATTGAATCAAGATGTAATAAAGCTAATGCAGTGAGCTCGCAGTTGTGATCAACAGTATTCTGTAAGAAGGAAGTCAGCTCCCAGACGAAACTATCTTTACATCGGTCTGTTTTCAGACCAACTTTGCTTTACGGGAGCGAAGGTTAGGCGGGCTCAAGATATCTTGTTCATAAGTTAGAAGTAACAGACATGAAAGTAGCAAGAATTATTGCTGGTACGAACAGATGGGAACAATGGCAGGGGGTACTCGGAATGAGGAGATAAAGGCTAATTTAGGAATGAACTCGATGGATGAAGCTGTACGCATAAACCGGCTTCGGTGGTGGGGTCATGTGAGGCGAATAGAGGAGGATAGGTTACCTAGGAGAATAATGGACTCTGTTATGGAGGGTAAGAGAAGTAGAGGTAGACCAAGACGACGATGGTTAGACTCGGTTTCTAACGATTTAAAGATAATAGGTATAGAACTAAATGAGGCTACAACACTAGTTGCAAATCGAGGATTGTGGCGACGTTTAGTAAATTCATAGAGGCTTGCAGACTGAACGCTGAAAGGCATAACAGTCTATAATGATAATGTATGTATGTATGTATGTAAATATATTATTTTTCCATATCTCAGACATACGCTGTAATGTATATTTCTTATGCTAGATGTATGAAATGCAGTCGAGTAAAGCCAGGCGATGCAGAAAACATACAATTAAAAATGAAGTCGTAAAGGAGATACTGCAGATGAATATTGTTACTTCCGCAGCCGAGTAACTAACGATGGCAGAAGTAAGGACATAAAATGAAATAAAGACTAACACAAGGAAGTAAGGTCTTTGGTAAGAAAAATAAATTTGCTTATATCAAACATGATATACAATTTAGATGTTTCTGAAAACATTTGTGTGGGGCATGGCACTGCATGGAAGTGAAAAGTGGACAGTAACTGATGCAGAAAGGAGAATAGTAGCTTTCGAAATGTCGTGTTACAGAAGAATGCTAAATGTTAGATGGATGAATTGAACCACAGATTAAAGAAATACTGAATTTGGTTGGTGAGAGGAGAACGACTATGGGATATTTGACCAGAATATATGAGGTACGTCCGCCTTTGTGGTGTAATGGTTAGTGCGATTAGCTGCCACACCCGGAGGCCCGGGTTCGATTGCCGGCTCTGCCATGAAATTTGAGAAGTGGTACGAGGGCTGAAACGGGGACCACTCAGCCTCGGGAAGTCAGCTGAGTAGAGGGGGCTCGATTCTCTCCTCATCCATCCTCGAAAGAGTTTTCTGTGTTTTCCCACTTCTCCTCCAGGCAAATGCCGGGATGGTATCTAACTTCAGGCTACGGCCTTGTCTATCCTTTCCAATCTTCTCATCCCCCACAGAGCCCTTATGCAGCATAGCAGGTGAGGCCGCCTGGGCGAGGTACTGGTCCTCCTCCCCAGTTGTATCCCCAACTCAATATCTCACGCTCAAGGACACTGCTCTTGAGGCTGAGTCAGAGGGAATAAACCAACCCTGGAGGATAAACGGATTACGAAAGAAAGAAAGAAAGAAAGAAAGAAAGAAAGAAAGAAAGATATAAGCTATACTAATAGGACACATCTTGAGAAAACCGGGACTTGTTGAATTAATTTTTCGAAGGAAGTGCAGGCTGTAAGAAACGTAGGGTTAGACCTAGACATGAATATGAGAAAATCAAGCAAGTTAGCCCACGTGGTACTGTAAGTCTACATTCAGGAGGTGGTGGGTTCGAACAAAACCATCAGCAGATCTGAAGATGATTTTCCGCGGTTTCCAAATTTCACACCGGCTGCCACTTATTTCTCAGTCCTTTACTATCCCATCGTCGTTGACAAACTGTCTCAGGTAGTACGACGTTAAACCGCTTGAAAATTGGAGTAGATACATTACGACCGGGAGAGTTGTCCATGCGGTTAGGGACGCGCAGCTGTGAGCTTGCATCCGGCGGATAGTAAGTTCGAACCACACTGTCGGCAGCCCTGAAGATTCTTTCCGTGGTCTCCCATTTTCACACCAGGCAAAAGCTGGGCTGTACCTTTATTAAGGCCATGGCCGCTTCCTTCCCACTCCCGGAACTTTCCTATCCCATCATCGTCATAATACCTATCTGTGTCGGCGTGACGTAAAGCCAATTGTTAAAAAAAAAAGATGTAGGATGTAGTAGTTATGTAGAAATCAAAAGGTTAGCACAGCACAGAGCAGCGAGGAGAGCTGCATCAAACCAGTCTATGGATCGATGACGCAAACAACAACATGCAGAATGTTCTGCTTTGATAAATCAGCCCATACATATCTTTTCTGTCTTGGTGATTAGAGTTAAAACCAAAGGGGATTCATTGTAATGTATAAAAGTGTGTTTTGATGTTCTACTGTAAAATACCCGGCTCCATGGCTAAATGGTAAGCATGCTGGTGTTTGTTTGAAGAGGTCCCATGTTCGATTTCGCGCAAAGTAGGGGATTTTAATCTTAATAGATTAATTCGTCTGGCTCGGGGACTGGGTGTTTACGATACCTTCAACATTAGAAATTATCCTAGGTAGGGCCACATCTTCACAGATATACAGGTTGTCTATAGGCCGTCTACTAGAAAAAGACCTGCACCAGGCCTCTCCGAAGGCAGTACTCCATTAATATTATACTGTAGATTCACATATTTACTGAAATTTCGTATTCTAATTTCGTATTTGCTGCTTATTAGTCCCGCTCCTTGTTTTAATGATCAGCTTTGTTAAGAAAGACGCCATACTTTCCACTTACATTTGAATGACCAGCGTCGCAGCCATCCGTTGAGAGGGACCCGATTTTAATTCCCGGGCGGGTTGGGATTTTATCCACATCTTTTAATTCCTCTGAGTTTGGGACTACATGTTTGTATATGTCTCAATACACATCTCTTCATTTATACACATCATATTTGCGACCACCGCAACCCTCCACATAAGATTGGCGTCTTGAAGGGTATCTGGCCATAAAAGTTGGCAAAGTCCACATACAATATGTGACACAGTTCGTATCCCCGACGCAAGCACAATGTGGGGAAATGTAGTGGGAGAAGAAGAATTCACTATTTGGAGCAAATTGGATCTTAAGCCCGCTGTTAGGCCTGAACTACAGTAAGAACTCGACGTGGAGTTGATTGACAGTTGTCAGCACTTCACTTAAATTATGATTCGTTCAGGTGCGACTCCTTGGGTGAATTGTCCGCGTTGAGGCCTTCGGTTAAGTGGGTCCTGGGATTCGATTTCTGGCTGGGTTGGAGATTTAAATCGTGTCTGATTAATTTTTAATACTTCTGGCTCGGGGACTAGGTGTTAGTGTTTGTCCCAATAGTCTCCTCGTCATATTCACACGACACACCACACAACCAACCACCACAGAAACACGCAATAGTGATAGGGTTGGTGTCAGGAAGAGCATCCGACCATGAAACAGTGTCAAATCCACATGGGGGACACTGTGGCACCCGCCACTCCACAGGTGTAAGAAAAGCGGCAGAAGAAGAATAAGAAGAAGAACTGTGATAAGTTCAAGGCTGTTTAGAATGATTCCCATCATGTCCTTTTTAAAAAAGAACGTGGTATTATATTAAACTTTTTTTACTGGTGGTTCAACGTCGCACTAACACATCCAAAGTTTTCGGCGACGCAATGATGTGGAATGACTAGGATTGGGAAGGTAGTGGCTGTAGCCTTAATATTAAGGTACATCCCAAGTATTCTGCCTGGTTTGAAAATGGGAAACAATGGAAACCATCTTCAGGGCTGCTGACAGTGGGATTCGAACGTAATATCTCCCGAATGCCAGGTCACAGCTACGCAACCCTAACCGCACTACCAACTCACTCGGTAAATGTGATGTTATTGTTTCGCCATATCCTACTGTAATTGAAACTCGAAGAACCACTGAAAGAGTATGGATCGTTTTATTAATTAATTAATTAATTAATTTTATTTATTTATTTATTTATTTATTTATTTATTTATTTATTTATTTATTTATTTATTTATTTATTTATTTATTTGTGTTTTTATAAAGTGGTGAAGTTAGGGCTCTTGGCACTCTCTTACACTTAATTCGAATTCGATTATCGACAATGAATTCGAGATTCAGGCAAGTATGGTGCGTGATATTGTTTAATTCCGATTCGTGGTTAATTAAAGTTTTTTCGGACCCTTGAGGTTTGAATTAACCAAGTTTGACTATATTAAAAAAAAGCAATTACAACTTTAGCAGATGTTGTCGAGACCTGATCATCGAGAAAATGAAGACTGCTTTACGCACGCTCAATAACACAGCTGATACTGCCGATGACAGTGCCGATATGGAAGCAGAGAGAGAGAAGTTGCGTGCGTTTATTGGACAGCTCTTTATACTGCATTTTCCATGAACAACGAGCGAACTCATGAAATCAGTTGAGAGTTTAATTAATATTATCTTCCCTAAGGGATGTCTGGAAATAAATGCGAAGCGAAACTATTTCGTTGTTTAGCGCTATGACGAAATTAAGCTTTACGGAGCTGATGTGTTGTTAGACTCTAATATCACAGAGGGCAGTAGGAGCCTACCCGTTGGCACCTCTATATCAGTGGCTTACAAAGCAAGTTGCTTTAAGTCGCACCGACACAGATAGGTCTTATGGCGACAGTGGGGCAGGAAATGGCTAGGAGTGGCAAGGAAGCGGCCGTAGCATTAATTAAGGTACATTCCCAGCATTTGCCTGGTGTAAAAATGGGGAAACCACGGGAAACCATCTTCAGACCTGCCAACAGTGGGGTTCGAATCCACTATCTCCCGAATACTGCATACTGGCCGCACTTAAGCGACTACAGGTATCGAGCTCGTTGTCTTACAGTGTGGGGGAGGGTGATGATGGAAGGTTCATATTATATACTAGTATTAGTGTTATTTATTTATTTATTTATTTATTTATTTATTTATTTATTTATTTATTTATTTATCTTAAACCGAGTAAGTACCTGTGCGGTTTGGGTCACATTGCTATCACCTTACATTCGGAAGATGGTGGGTTCAAACATCATTGTCAGCAGCCTTGAACATGGTTTTCCGTTTCCCCCCCCATTTTTACGCCAGGCAAATGCTGCGGTTGTACCTTAATTAAAGCTACGGCCGATTCCTTCCCACTCCTAGCCCTTTCCTATCTGATCGTCACCATAAGACCGATCTGTGTCGGAGTGACATAAAGTCAATTTAAAAAAAATAAAAAAATCACTAATCACAAATCCGACAACAGAAATATGGAAGGTCCAGTGAAATTACGCGAATCGCTATAACTATAAAAGTACCTCCTTGGCAAATATCATTTTACAGGGGCAGTCCCCTTTCGTGAACTTTAATATTATTTATTGTACTTTATTAAGTTCCAGAAAGAAAGAATTGTTCTGCTTTCATCACCAATTCAACCCTGCTGGTCACACTCATTTCTTAAGAAGAGGAGTACTTGGAGTAAAATTAGCTTATTTCTGAAAATGACATATATATCATTATTCGATCTTTAATGTACGTTTATATGTTATTAATGAAACCAAACCAAACCCCACGGCGCAACCGTCTTGAAGGACCTTGGCCTACCAAGCGACCACTCCTCACCCCTGTAGATTACCAGGTGTCGTGTGATCCCCACGACGAATTTTCTTCTTCTTCTTCTGCTTCTTTATCTGTTCACCCTCCAAGGTCGGTTTCTCCCTCGGACTCAGCGATGGATACCACGTCTACCGCCTCAAGGGCAGTGTCCTGGTGCTTCAGACTCTGGGTCGGGGATAAAACTTGTGAGGATGACCAGTACCTCGCCCAGGCGGCCTCACCTGCTATGCTGAACTGGGGCCTTGCAGGGGGATGAGAAGAATGGAAGGGATAGACAAGGTAGAGGGAAGGGAGCGGCCGTGGCCTTAAGTTAGGTACCATCCCGGCCTTTACATGAAGGAGAAGTGGGAAACCATGGAAAACCACTTCCAGGATGGCTGAGGTGGGAATCGAACCCACCTCTACTCAGTTGACCTCCCGAGGCTGAGTGGACCCCGTTCCAGTCCTTCAAATTTCGTGGCAGAGCCAGGAATCCAACCCGGGCCTCCGGGGGTGGCAGATAATCACGCTAACCACTACACCACAGAGGTGGACACGGCGAATCTTCTCGACCGTTATTCTTGGTTTTCTAGACCGGTGCCGCCATCGCACCATCAGATACTTCCTGAATGTAATCACCTAGGCTGTGTGGACCTCGAATCAGCCTTCAGATCCAGGTAAAAATCGTTAAATCTGGCCTGGAATCTAACCCGGGGCGTCTGGGTAGAAGGCAGGCACGCTGTCCCTACACAGTGGGACCGGCAATACTTAAATTGTTTTTTATTTTGTTATTTTTTTTACAATTTCCTTTACGTCGAATTGAAATAGTTAGGTCTTACGGCGACAATAGAATAGGAAAGGGCTAGGATTGGGAAGGAAGCGGCCGTGGCATTAATTAAGATCAGCCTAGTGTGAAAATGCGAAACCACGGGCCGACTATGTTATTAATGAAAACACTTTAATATTGTAAATACTATTTCGTATGATGAATACAATGTTGTCATTTAAGGCCATGAACTTATAAATATTAAAGACATTCTAACTTAAGTAAACACACTGACAAATAATATTTCTGATCTAAATTCTTACCCAAATTACCTGCAGCTATTACTGTTTCATTTGTAGTCTTATTCAATTACTTTCTATGATTATACTGAAGACAGCATCATTTTGCATACAATTCTTGAACTATTGTACGGACAAGTTTAGTTTGAGCGTAAGTGCAAGAAATAAATACAGCCATTTTGCTCTATTCTTCGTGGAAAATGTCATTTAGTCTTACCGTCACCAAGGTTAACATCAATATTCTTCGATCATTTTTCTGATTTGCGGATTATAATTATTCCACTCAGCTACATGGTATTCTGAAGAATTCGGGAGATGGTAGGTTTAAATGCACTTAACAGAACCCATGGTACATATAGCCCATTCTATTGCCCAGCCCGATGGCTTGCAGATATTGGGGTGCAGCGAGGTCTTCATGAGGATATTATCAGGCATATTGTTTGGCTTTCGTGCTCGGGTTCACTGCCTCTCTTATCAAATTACTCCTCAGTTGTTCTCACAAAATCTCTTGCCTGGCCGGGAATGGAACCCTGGGCCTCTTGGTTAAGAGGCAGACACCATGGAGGTGGTCCAAACACTCTTTCTTTCTTTCTTAATCTGTTTACCCTCCAGGGTTAGCTTTCCCCTCGGTCTCAGCGAGGGATCTCACCTCTACCTCCAAAAGGTCAGTGTCCTGGAGCGTGAGACATTGGGTCGAGGGATACAACTGGGGAGGATGACAAGTTCCTTCTGAACACGACAGACCTGGACACTAAATAGAATAGAGTGATTAGCCCTATGCCCACCCATCTCTGTCCCCACCAATTAATTGGTTCTCATTTCTGATGCAGACTGTATGATATCCAGGGTCCCAGGGCCATGTGCCTCTCAAGAAGCAGAAGTCATTTTTCTAAATTTTTCGACAATTTAGTAAATGAACCCGTGGAGATCTTTTCGTCCACCTAATAATGCACAGTCGAGTGCACTGTATCTTGCCGATAAGAAAACAGTGGTTGATGATGGTAACGAAATGTTACAATACATCTGCACTGCCCAGAGCCAGCCACTTATCTGGTTCCTTCTTTTTTTTTTTTTTTTTTTTTTTTTTTTGCTAGTGGCTTTACGTCGCACCGACACAGATAGATCTTGTGGCGACGATGGGATAGGAAAAGCCTGGGAGTTGGAAGGAAGCGGACGTGGCCTTAATTAAGGTACAGCCCCAGAATTTGCCTGGTGTGAAAATGGGAAACCACGGAAGACCATCTTCAGGGCTGCCGACAGCGGGATTCGAATCCACTATCTCCCGGATGCAAGCTCACAGCCGCGACCAATTCGCCCGGATTATCTTGTTCCAGCAAATCCCTTGTGTTGATTGGCAGCCTATCCCATGGTTCGCAGAGTCTAATGATGTCAAGACAGCTAAAGGATATAGTTATAAGCGTTTAATACGTAGAAGCCTTTACCAATATTTCGAATGAATCATATTCTTTCGTTTAATTACACGCTGAGCGGTTTGCTGGAAAACGAATTGAAATCGAATATTTCAAGTAGTGCTCAATACAGTCTGCTTTTCATTGGGATGAATGAAATAAAAATCCACAACCTGTGTCCAGTCATTCGGTCAAGTCACGAATATGCGAGGATAGGAATTGTGCCGGCTGCAATAGCCTATCGCACTCGCCTGGGGCAATGACTAGTGACCGACAGATGGAATGAAACGACATTTTAGAGAGTTGCTGGAATGAAAGATGATAGGGAAATCGAGAGTACTCGGAAAGAGAAACCTATCTCGCCTCCGCTTCTTCCAGCACAAATGCCACATGGAGTGACCGGGATTTGAAGCACGGAACTCAGCGTTGAGAGACGGCCTGAGCCACGAGGCTCACTCATTAGGATGAAACTGACTATATACTAGACATATTAAACATATCATTTTAAAAATATTTATTTATTTATTTATTTATTTATTTATTTATTTATTTATTTATTTATTTATTTATTTATTTATTTATTTATTTATTTATTTATTTATTTATTTATTTATTTATTTATTTAGGACTTCTTTCAAGTGGAAAATTTAGGGAGCCTGGCCCTCTCCTTATGACTTTGTATGATAGTAAATACAAGCAAATATATTTTCATTAAATTTAATTATATTGAAATTGTATTTGTTCGTGAGAAACGGTTGTTGTCGAAAAATTGTAATAGAACTAATACAATAAATCATAGTTATTTCATCGTACATTATAAAACCATTTGGTCTCTCAAAGAAAAAATAAGCGCATGGTATTCTATGTTCGTCACATTTAGTACTCCATAAGATTTAATTTTAATTATTATGAAATTATAATTCACCTCCCACGTAGATACAAACCCTGTGGATACCCTCAACAAACATTACACCTATATGTTCAATATTTTCTCAGAAAAGTGTACCTAAGGGGAACTCACACTGTAGGCCTACTATGCGCTCATGTTTTTGAACGGCTGTGCATTATAATACGACTATAAGACTCACCACTGCTAAGGTAAAAAACCCCTCCACGTGTGTGTGTATGCATATGTGTGTTTGTGTGTCACTGAGTTGCAGTAGCTGATACCTCTTTTAACGTTTTCGTAGTACTGTTCCTCAAGCCTGGTGTAGAGACACACTTTAAAAGGAAGTGCGTTTCATCCACATAGGTTTACTGTTTCTTTATAATAATAATGTTATGTGTTTTACGTCCCACTAACTACTCTTTTACGGTTTTCGGAGACGCCGAGGTGCCGGAATTTAGTCCCGCAGGAGTTCTTTTACGTGCCAGTAAATCTACCGACACGAGGCGGACGTATTTGAGCACCTTCAAATACCACCGGACTGAGCCAGGATCGAACCTGCCAAGTTGGGGTCAGAAGGCCAGCACATTAACCGTCTGAGCCACTCAGCCCGGCTACTGTTTCTTTACTCCTTCCCTTTAACTTCTTAACTAGAGCTAACTTTCTTCATAGGTTAGTATTTGTACGCCGAAATATACTTCAAACCAATAAAGAGACTGGCTTATAAAGGATATGGTATGGCCAACAAATGTTAAGGAGTTTCTGCCAACAATAGATAAGAGAAAACACTATTGGAGACTAGATGCATCGGCAGGATTCCGTGCTTTCGACTCTACACATTCGTATAGTACTTCGATGGATAAACTTGTGTCAACAAAGACGAGTAAGGCTGTAATCATCTTAAAATCCTAATTCTAATACTTATGTACTTGTACATAGAACAAGTACAGAACACTGACGTTAGGAAAATCCAACGCAATAAACGAGAGTTTCCACAAGACATATACTGCCTTAAATACGAGTCAGTGGCTTCACTACAGGAGAATACAAATGAATACAGAAATAAAGAGCACCTTAAACTCGGACAAATGATGATAATGTATCGTCTTATTAGATGGGCTCGGACTCTAATACAATTATCGTGGTCTGTTCACTCATACGTAAGTTATAATTCTTGCCATTTCCTCGTTAACGACTGGCACTCTTTCGAAGTCTGAGTTGGTCGCCTGTATTTACATTCCTTGTCCACGGAGTGCCAGAATTTCCCCAACTCGAGACACAGAATTGTCAACTCTTTAACTTTTAACTATATAGCTACTGACAGCTAGCAACGAGACAGGACAGAACTGCTTGCAGCTGTGCAACACTGGAGACCGGACATGCGAGCCGGCTTCAGGACCGGCACGACTTTGATATACTGCACTGACAAAGCAAGCATGCAATTGTTCAAGAGCAGTCTGCTATTGGTCACAGCACAGACGACTGTAGAGACAGTCATGCATCTGGTTACTGTCGTTAACGAGAAAATTGAGAGAAGTTTAATTAAAATATGCATCTAGCTTTTGTAAACATAATGGGGCTCTTCGTATTGGTAATGTGCATATTTCGATCATATCTTAGACTTGGGACTTGTCACTGACAAGGAAAAGTACTTCGCACATGTTCTTCGGCCATTTACTGAGCATTTATATGGAGCAGAGACACTTAGTATACAGAATATTAGTTTTAATATATTGATTCGTCGATGTTTCGACGTTTCGTTTTTATCCCTAGGTTTGTCTCGGAATGCCTGTCTTCGAATTCGAATTCAGGAAATTGATATGCGTGTTGTATTATGCGGTTTGGCGTTAATCATCATCATCACCATCATCATCATTATCATTGTCACCATCATGGCTTGTGGCCTCCGAAGTGGCCTGGTGCAGGTATTTCGAGTTGACGCCTTATACCAGACCTGCGCGTCTCTAAGATGAATGATAATGATGAAGACGGCACACACACACACACACAGCTCAAGCCCCTAGCAATCGGAATTAACCAATGAAAGTTAAATCCCTGTCCTGGCCGGGAATCGAACCCGGGACCCTCGCACCAAAATCCAGCACGCTAACCATTTAGCCATGGAGCTGGACTTGGCATTTTTGAAAACCTTGAATCTGTTATATGACACTCATATTATTTTGCACTTGCCATCCTGACCTGTAATTCCGAGAATTATGATAATTTTTACGGATGTCTGCTTTACCGAAGCTTCTTTATACACAATGTTAGATTTTCTACCCTGATGGGCGTTAACACAGAGGTGATTGATCTCACCACGGAGCTGGAAACACAGGGGAGAATAGGGAAGAACTCTTCGTTAAAAGTAACCCGGAACCATACGTATTCAGCTAGCTGCAACCATCCACATCGAACAGGAGTGAAGTACGAAGTCGGGTCAACAGAAAGACCAGTCTGCCGACCCACATTCTCCCTCTCCTTCCTTTAAGACACGCCATTTCATTGCTTATCGTTGGAAAAATATACAGGAGATAGACGAGGAGATGTAAAGTTTTCTACAGCCTTAGTAATATGCATTCTTTCGATTAGATTAGTATTAAGAGAGATAGTCGTGATTCTTTGTTCTCTTTGTATTCAGGCTTTGCTCCCAAACTCCCTTTCCTTTGGATAGGAATCACAAAATAAGTAACTGACGGTCTAATCACACTTATTACTGACTTGAGATACCAAGTTTCGTGAAATTCAACTGAAATATTTTCCCGTGATGCTGTACAAACAAACAAACAAACAAACAAACAAACAAACAAACAAACAAACAAACAAACAAACAAACAAACAAATTGTAACGGATCAAATCCCGTTACAAGATGATATCTGTATTTTTATTATTATTATTATTTCATCTGTGATATTATTATTATTATTATTGTTATTATTGTATTATTATTATTATTATTATTATTATTATGTCCATAGTATTATTATTTTATCTGTGAGATTACTATTATTGTATTAAGTTATAATTATTGTTCAATTCTGCAATGCTTGTCGCTTGCGTGATTGTAGTTAAATGTATGCATATATACGTGTGTGTAGATTAACACTAAATCCATGTACTGTAAAGTGTTGCTGTATATCAGATGTGGATGTGACATTGTTACATTGTGCAATACTGCTGGCGTTACTGCCAAGTCTGCTAAGTCATTGCTACGTCATCGTGCGTATTTAGCGCTGAGCTCACGTTCTTGGAGTTACTTCCTGGGAACCGCCGGGTATTTCGCCATAGGGTGTAATAATTGTCGCGAGGTGGGAGTAGATCATAGTTATTTCTGGAGGTTACGTAGGTGCGTCAACCAACGTCTATAAAAGGTGGCTGCATATTGTAGCGTCAGTCATTATTCAACTGGAAGCAGAAGTCACAGTTGGTCGGAGAGTGAACGAGATGGAGTGGCCTCAGTCAGTCAACTAGAGTCATTAGTTAAACGGAAGGTGAAGAGAGAAGAAGTAAAGTGGATGGTGAACAGTGATGGAGTCATAGAAGCAGACACTTGCAATAAGTCATACCGTGCAAACTTACCAAGAAGTCACATGATATGGAGAAGCAGCAGTCACATGGATACATCACCAAATTAGGCGTGACACATCTACAGTAAACTCCAGATCTAAGGAATACGTCGTAATTACACTCAAAGTGTTGAAGGTACAGTCAAGTGAACCAGTGAGGGATATATTTCGTATAAATTGTTAAATGTCCGGTCAAGAAGAATTCAAATTCATGCCTAGTTTCTTTCAGTTGCAATGTCATAATTTCATATTCTCATCTGTTTTAATCGCAGCAGTTCTCGCTATTTTATTGAAATTATTTCAAGAATATATTTTGTTCTATCAAATTAATTTAGCGTTTCATTTCCAGAACAGAATAACATAACTTCAAATTTAATGGGGAACCGAACGCCAATCTTCTTTTCCCAGAACTTATATGGTATGTTGTCAAAAGTAAGCTTATTACCCCACACCCTAGAGATAGTCAAGATTCTCATTCTATTATTGCTGCACTGAGTGGTACCTGGCGCCCATCAAATAACGTATGTGTAAGTAAACAGGTAAGTGTGAGTAAAAGGTCCGGCGATTGTGTATTTTATTTAATGAATATTAATTTTCATATTTTCCTTTTTAAATGCAGATATTTAATATTTTTCAATTTAAATTCAGATTAGTATGTTTTCAAGTAAGTAAACGAGTTAGGGACTTCACAAAACAAACAAACAAACAAACAAACAAACAAACAAACAAACACACAAACAAACAAACAAACAAACAAACAAACAAACAAACAAACAAACAAACAAACAAACTAACTAACTAACTAATTGCATTATCCTAGTACTTCTTCATTAAACATAATGATTTCTGCTGTATAAATGTTAAACTGTAAGATGCATTTCTAGACTGGATTACTTTTCAGTGTCGAAAAGTATTATAGAGCATGAATTTTGTGCTGGACTGTACTCGCTATATTAAATTCGAATCTGTAATACAGAATTAGTTGCCAGATTGCGGCAGTTGTAAGGGTTTCCTCGTGGTTAGTATACCCACCGTGTAGCTCGCGGTGGTATGAAATAAGCTTACATCTTTTTTTTTCCTGGGAGGATAGCGCGAATTATTCCTTATAGAGGGTTTTGTAATTTTTCATTTTGAATTTAGTGTGTCCAAAGAGTGTAGTTAGAGAAGCGTGAAGTTACGTAGTCTTGCATAGGAATGTGGTGAAAACGTTCATGCAGATATATCGCATTACGCGCTACTGCAGGAAAACTATTTAATGTGCAGTTACGTGGTTACATTTCTAAACATATTAAATGTTTAGTAGATGTTTTGGAAGAGAGTACACAGTGGTGGTTGTATGAAAATAGTTCTGCTTATCCCTCTTCTTCATTGTCGTTAAATAACGTGGTGGGAAGTTGTGGCCAAGTGGAATACAATGAAATAATGACCTCTTCATAAGAGATCCTGTTTTACACATCAGGAAGTGTGTCAAAGAACTTCACTTGTTTTACTCGAAATTGATCACTTGAACAGCAGTACTTACCGCGCCCAAAAATGGCATAGAATGCCTCCTGAACTTCGAGGGAAATTTACAAATGTAAAGAGGCTGTGGAGATCACTATACTTAACTCGATAGCTACAGTAAGCAAAACATTATATAGAACTACATTTATTTTGCTCGGCACCTTACACAGGCACAGACAAGCATGTGGCGAGTCCCACTTCAGTCACTATCTGGGAAGGCTTGGCGCTGCTACTTACTGTACTTCCTGCAAAAAAACATTCGACTACTACTAAAATGTTTTCATTTCTCCCCTGAAGGGGGAGGCGGGCCTCATAGACGGTGACGCCGTCTCTCAGGCCGGGAGATTTGTGACGGCGAAGGAGATGCTCTGAGAAGGTGTGGATGTTGGCAGCCGTGGCCTATACTAGGAACTGTCCCGGCATTGGCCTTAGTGCAGGAGAATGGGAAACCACGGAAAACCATTCTCAGGACAGCCGACGGTTAAGGCCAGCCGTGAGGTCCAGCCCTGTCCCGTCTCCCGAATGCAGAAGCGTAGAGCCACCGTAGAGTCGTGGCCACAACTCCTCTGCTCGTTTGGCCGGTCAGAGTGCAGAGTTTGGACCACGGACCAGCCGCGACTACTTGAGGGCCGAGACCCACTCTGCATCTATCGACCAAACATTCGAAAAACGAGTATATTGGTCTTCCAAACAGAACTCCTCTTCATCCGCGAGTCCGTAGGTGACTATAAAGCCCAATACGTGAGGTTCACAATTTGCCGCAGAGATGGCAGATAGTCCCAGGAGGAGCAGCCATTGTTCTCCTATTTCGTTCTTTTTCCTTTCTTCGTTTCCTCTTATCGTTCGCTATTCGCCTACGGTTTTCTTAAAAAAGTAGTGTACCGCGAAGAACTAACGATCTCCAGGACGAACGGTTGAGGGCTAAGGTCTCCCACTTGTTAACATCATTGTGGCACATCTTCATGTTAGCCTTAATTACATTTCTTTTTTTTTTGCTACGGGCTTTACGTCGCACCGACACAGATAGGTCTTATGGCGACGATGGGATAGGAAAGGCCTAGGAGTTGGAAGGAAGCGGCCGTGGCCCTAATTAAGGTACAGCCCCAGCATTTGCCTGGTGTGAAAATGGGAAACCACGGAAAACCATCTTCAGGGCTGCCGATAGTGGGATTCGAACCTACTATCTCCCGGATGCAAGCTCACAGCCGCGCGCCTCTACACGCACGGCCAACTCGCCCGGTAATTACATTTCTAAATCGCTTCCTTTGACCTCCCAAACAAAGCTTACCCACTGTTAACTCAGGTTAAAACACATGCTTGGGAATGTGACTATCGGGCATGAGTATTTCATGCCCTGTCTATCGTAGCTGACGTCTTAAAACTGTGGCTTCTCGCCCATCTTCCTATCACTAGAAGTTTTAGTTTTTCGGTTCCCGTCATATTAGCTCGCAGCATCACTGTAACTCTTTCCTTACTCGTTAACTGTTCCTCACAAACCACATACACCGTATTTCACAGTTAATGTTGCACAAAATTCGAGCTATAAAGTACTTTTTTGCTTCAAGGGAGGAGCATATATTAAATGATCAAATACATCTCTTTGATCTTTAAATACCGACAGGGTATTTTATATAGACTACATTTCCCCATGCTATACACCTCCAATGACACAAAAAAACCTTTTAAATAGACATGTTAATATTTGTTTGGCGTCAAAGAAATTATTTTTTGTCTCGAAACGTAATACGGAACGTGAAAGCACCAACCTAACTAACGGTTAAATATTAACATAAAAATCGTGCATTTAAAGTGTAAGTGCAGTAACTAAACTCGAAGCTCTAGCGACCGAGTACTGTGATACGTTGGGAAATGAGCAAAGCATTGAGAAATAAATAAACTGGTTACATGGTGAAGTAACTGGTTGGGTGAAAGCAATGGTAGAAATAGTTAATTATTAGAACACTGTTACGCATCATGGCGTTAGATTGTAGGAGGACTTTGCGATAAAAAGGCAACATTCCTAGATGAACCAGGATTATCACATTTCAAAAATTTTAAAATGTACGACGTTTTCAATCATAGTTATAAAAACTGTGAAAAGTGAAGGAGTGATGGTTACGTTCTATATTGGGCATCAGTGTAACTGAGATCAGAATAAGCTTGATTTCTCTTAATTTTTTTAGTGTAAAACTTATTTATTTAGGATATAAATACAAATGTGGAGAAGAAATATTTTCTGCTATGTGTTCAACATCGCAATAACTTAACACTTACTTAAGGTACGTGTGAATTTGTATATGATGATGCTGGATTTAGAATGTTACAGTTGTAGTAGTACTTATAATATTTTATTTCCAAGGAATTGCTTGTTGTACTCTTGGTGTTGTTGTTGTTGTGCAATTATGTTTCAACTTTAATTTACTATCACACTATTGTAACTGACCATTGCCACCGGGATATTTCCCAATTGCGATGTAAATAATAATAATAATAATAATAATAATAATAATAATAATAATAATAATAATAATAATAATAATAATAATAATAATAATAATTCTTACAGAGAATGTGCTAGGACTGGGAAAGTAGAGGTCGGAGCCTTAATGAAAGAGAAACAAAGCATGATTTGATCCATTATGAAAAATCACAATTCCTCCCGAGACCTAATGGCGTACTTGAGAAGGTACTCTCACGCAGCAGTTGCCTCTATTCTTAAACTCAAGTTAAAGTATATAAAACTGTGAATGTTAACGGGTCGAATAAATCTGGGCCCTCATCCTTAGTTTCAACACCTAAGTGATAAGCTCAGGCAATCCTCAATAGTTTTCTAATAACAATAATGTTATTTGTTTTACGTCCCACTAACTACTTTTTAAGGTCTTCGGAGACGCCGAAGTGCCGGAATTTAGTCCCGCAGGAGTTCTCTTACGTGCCAGTAAATCTACCGACACGAGGCTGTCGTATTTGAGCACCTTCAAATACCACCGGACTGAGCCAGGATCGAACCTGCCAAAAGAGTTTTCTACCGGCTGCGTGTGGTATTTGCTCAAGCCATTGTCTTCTATGCTGTAGGCTGTGGGTTCGAATCCTGGGGCAAGCGGTTGATATTTGAGAGTGTTTATACGCGAAAACTGCGTGTCAGTAGATTTACTACCACGTCATATAACATTCTCAGGGCCACACTTCGGCATCTCTTTAGGATTTGTTCAGGAGGAAGCCATACTTTCCAGCGTCGACTTAGTTAAAAGTAACTTAAAACCTTGTCATTCTCTCAAACACAGAACTTCAAAATATAATATACAACACTATAACATTCCTGTAAAAAAATACACAGTATTAAGCAAAGAAAGACATGTTTCGTGCTACAAGGACATCCTCAGATTTAATCAAATCACTTTAAACCATGTGTATATTTGTACAATATTCTTTACATTGCGTAAACTAGTCAATGATTACGAATTGGTGATGTTATGATATTTTCTGTACTAATAATGAACGTTTTAATCTTCTGTTGTCTTTTCGTTCTTTCTTAAATCCGTTTACCAAACTCGGACTCAGCGATGAATCCCACCTTTACAGCCTCAAGGGCAATGTTCTGGAGCGTGAGACTTTGGGTCGGCGGATACAACTGCGATGGAGGACGAGTACTTCGCCCAGGCTGCCTCACCTGCTATGCTGAACAGGGGCCTTGCAGAAGGTTGGAAAGCGAAGCGATAGGAAAGAGAGACGAAGATAGCGGCCATGGCCTTAAGTTAAGTAACATCCCGACGTCTGCCTGGAGGAGAATTGGGAAACCACGGAAAACCACTTAGAAGATGGCTGAGGTGGGAATCGAACCCCCTCTACTCAGTTGACCTCAATAAGCTGAGTGGATCCAGGCCTCCGGGGGTGGCAGCTAATTACACTAATCACTACACCACAGAGGCGGACCCTCCACTGTCACTTAGCTGTTGCTGTCCGTTACCTTCCACAACCGCGCATGTTTCAAAACATCACCACTTCATAAACATTGGCTAGTGTAAGCAACGTACACAGTATTGTACAATTATGCGCATGATTTAAAGTTATATGATAAAATATGAGGATGTCCTTGTAGCACGGAACATGCCATTTTTTGTTTAATAGTGTGAATTTTTTACAGGTATGTCATAGTGTTGTGTGTGTTTGACAGACCGAAAAGCTTTTAAGTTACATCTCTTTACTATCTGTAGTAATTTAAAGGGCAGTACACAAATAACATTAACATAATTCGTCACTATCTCACAATGCTCTTCCTATCTATTATTTTTCTTAAGATTTGTCTCACCTCCCAGCCACATATGCAGTCAATCAGAACAATTTTCGTATGCTGACGTGTAAAGGAAAATTAACCTTAAGTACATTATCTTGTAGGAGTGCGTAAATTAGTCATGCAAACATACATTCCTAGAGTGCGGTACGGTAGGGTTCATTTTCCTTTACACGTAGGCATAGGAAAATGAACACAACATATATTGTTCCGATGGACTAAATATCCATATGTGGCTGGAAGGCGTGACAAGTCTTAAGGAAAATAATGGATAGGATGGGCATTGCGAGATATGACCTTTTCACCCGAAGAGCGAAGAATTATTGTTTCTCCAAGGAAATATATGATGTAAGTGCAGCTTTCCTCTGACCAGGCTAACTGCTCTCTTACCAATGCTCTCAGATGTCAAGTACGGATATACTCCCTGTTAACTGGTATTGATCTTCAACATCAGAACTACATTTAACTTCGTGGTTTGAGTTCAGTCTGACGCCTGAGAACATTCACTTTTAACTCATTCAATCTTTCCGAGTTGAAGTCGACTGCTGCCTCAACAACAAAGTTGGAAATGGAGGCATAAAGTTTCCGTAAAAGTACCTAAGTTGACGGCTCATGAAGAAAACAGCCATGCATATTTACTCATTATCTAGAAATGTCCACGAGCTATGCGTCGTGAGTATGGATTGTTTGAGCAGTGGCCTTTTTTTTCTCTTCATATTACTGATCGATTTCTTTTATTCTGACCATGAATTACTTGCTGTCGTAGAATCCTCATTTTATGTATTCACTAGTTTGAAATTCCGCCGTAGTGCTTTAGTAGAATTGCTATTGCTTCATAACTGGGTAGGAATATCGTGGTCATCAGCTCGATATAATGAAATGAGTCCTGACATATTTCGTATCAGTATCACATTAGAAATTCCCATAGAATCCTTGAAATGGACACATGGGGAGGGTGATGCATCAAGGACTGTATGTAAATTCACTCCCCCGGAGACACCAAAACGACGTATGGGTCATACGTCGTCCTTTTATTCTTCATCTTCGGACCACTGACACCTGACGTTGCAAATTTGAGAAAGTGCTCACTTAAGCAACACTTTTCGAAAGTCTTCATGTCTGACTAAGGAAGTAAATGCATTGTTGAAGGTGGCTCTCTACGACCAACTGTGTGTGTGTGACAGAACAGTGTATAGTTCCTTAAAATGAAGCAAGCAAAAGCAAGGTATTTATTAAAACATGAGACCGAGAGATTGGAGGCATCGACGAGTAAACTAATTACTATACGACTTTGGGATCTTCAAAGACAGTATCCGAATGTAGGAGCAGGGTGACCCTCTCAGAATTCAGTTGGGTACGTCAGGATATGAACATAACTATTGCGGATGTGAACAAATGAGAAGCACGTAATTTGATCTGGTGGTTGATGGGAATTTATAAAAATAGGGGATGGATTAAGGGAAAGGATACAGTAAGTTGCCTTCTCTGTAGTGAACATAGAGCAGAATTTCACATGCTGAAAGAAAATTTTGAACAGCAATGAATGACATATATAAAGTGAGGATGAGAACGGCTATAGACTTATTAGGATGATAAGCATATAGGCCTAGTAATCCCAGTAAGATATTTATTGTAATTAGAAATGCATATAGAAGAAATGTGCAACATCCTGTAATGCAGGTAGAGCACACTACGGCTAGATAGAAAAGTTTGAGCTCTCAATTTGTTAGTCAAGAATCTGTCAATAGTGGTAGTGTAGCGAGTATTAGTATTATTTTCGTTGTATTGTCGTTCTTGTTAGTATTCCTTAATATGATTCTTCTTAATCCGTTTACCCTCCAGGGTCGGTTTTTCTCTCGGACTCAGCAAGGGATCCCTCCTCTACCGCCTCAAGGGCAGTGTTCTAGAACTTCAGACTCTGGGTTGGGGGTTACAACTGGGGAAGATGACCAGTACCTCGCTCAGGCGGCCTCCCCTGCTACGCTGAACAGGGGCCTTGCGGGGGGATGGGAAGATTGCTTGCTTGTGGTTTTAAGGGGCCTAACATCTACGTCATCGGCCCATGGGAAGATTGGAAGGGATAGACAAGGAGGAGGGAAGGAAGCGTCCGTGACCTTAAGTTAGGTCCCATCCCGGCATTTGCCTGGAGGAGAAGTGGAAAACCACGGAAAACCACTTCCAGGATGGCTGAGGTAGGAATCGAACCTACCTCTACTCAGTTGACCTCCCGAGGCTGAGTGGACTTCGTTTCAGCCGTCGTACCACTTTTCAAAATTTCGTGGCAGAGCCGAAAATCGAACCTTGGCCTCCAGGGGTGGCAGCTAATCACATTAACTACTACACCACAGAGGAGGACCTATTGTTATTCACGAAAGTGAAAACCGCCTATTGCTATCTTCAACTGTTCAGAAGATATTTGAGGTGAAACACTCAGATGAGCCGGTATGTGTGAATATAAAACCACATTCAATGTTTTATCTGCAAAGGTAACTGAAATATGGCCTCGGAAGCCAGGAAATGCAGCATATAAGCAAAAAATTAATAATATTATGTAAGATCAATTATAGTTAGGAAAATATTGACTTTTTTACATAATCTTTATCCTGAACCGGTTCCGCGGCGTAGGGGAAGTGTGCTTACCTCTTACCCAAAGGTCCCGGGTTCGTTTCCCGTCCAGGTCAGATTCTTAAAAACCTGGATCAGAGTGCTTGCTCGAGGTCCACTCAATCTAAAAGATTACAAATGAGGAGCTATCTGATGGTGAGATGGCGGTCCCGATCTAGGAAGCCAAGAATAACGGCGGAGAGGGTTCGTTATGCTGACCACACGACACCTCATAATCTGCAGGCCTTCGAGCTGAGCAGCGGTCACTTGGCAGTCCATGGCTATTCGGGTCTCTTGCACCATGGGGTTTGGTTTCGTTTTTAAAATCTTGGTCTTGAAGGTTTTCTATATCAGGCATAACATTCTTGTAATTTTTAAACGATTCAAGTTCGTTTTCTATACTTCTTTGCCCGAATTGAAGTGACATGTCTGGTATAAATCTGGTCCTGACACCTCTTAATGGTCCGAGACCTCACTGGTATTCATCCAACTTACTCTCCACCAAATATTGTCAGCCTATAACCTATATTTGCAATGTCCATATATTTCAGTTCTGTAATTTAATTTTGGGCATTTATGCTTGAATTGCACCATCAGGTGTCATTGCAGGGGTGTACTAGGTAAATGAGAAGTGTATTTTGTATTCCTCAGCAAGCAATAGGGTGCCACTACAAATCAGTCCACTCAGTCCACTAAAATGTAAACACAACTTAACCCTAAAATTCATTCTTTATGGGAAATAACTGCATAATGAATGATGCAATAATAATAATAATAATAATAATAATAATAATAATAATAATAATAATAATAATAATAATATCGAACGCAGTTCGCGTCGCTCAGGTGTGAGCTTGCATTCGGGAAATAGTGGGTTCAACCCCTATTTTCGGTAGCCCTGAAGATAGTTTTCCGTGATTTCATATGTGCTGGGGCTATACCTAATTTAAGGTCACGGTCGCTTCTTTACTAATCCTATCCTATCCCATCGTCACCAAAAGACCTATCTGAGTCGGTCAGATGTAAAAAATAAACATAAAGCATTTCACCGAGCGAGTTGGCCGTGGTTAGGGCCGCACAACTGTAAACTTGCATTCGGAAGATAGTGGGTTCAAATCCTACCGTCGGCAGCTTTGAAAATGATTTTTCGTGGTTTCCCATTTTCACGCATCGCAAATGCCGCAACTGTACCTTCATTATGGCCACAACCGCCATACCGCCAATCAGTCTCTTCACCATCCTTCCGTCGCTGAAACGCTTCGATTAGTTAGTGCGACGTTAAACAAATAGCAAAAATATATAATAATAATAATAATAATAATAATAATAATAATAATAATAATAATAATAATAATAATAATAATACTTTGTGAGTCCCATTTTTACAGATCTCTGAGGCGTTGAGGTGCCAGAACTTTTCTCCAAAGTGACCCCACATTCGAACACCACTGATCTGAGCCGGGATCGAACACGCCAGTTTGGACCCAGGGAGCCGTCTGAGCCACTCAGCCTTGCGAGTGGTCTCACTAGCTTCAGTTTTACCCCAGTGACTTTCAATCACATAAAACGTTTATTTTAGTCATTACTAGAAGATGTAGTGAACCGAAGACCCTCCAGTATGTCCTAATTCAGTTGAGAAGATAGAATATTGTCTGGTGTTTCACAAACAAGAAGTACCGAAAATACAATCAATACAATACAATACAATCATAAAATGAAGGTTATTTGCAGTTTACCCACCAATGTCGATTATTTAGTTTCATTTATGGTTAGACAGTAAGTGCGTTGTTTAAGTCATGACAGCCCTGCCTTTTTCACAGCTAGGGGCATTAGACTCTCGACTAGTAAATTAATCCAGTACACTAGAGCCGAGGTGACGTCCAAGCAAGTTTGTCAATGTGCCTCGTTTCTATCCACTTCGCACTATCATACCTCATCATACGCTGTCTATGGCAGATCGCATCAAAATCATCACTTTGATGTAACGTAACGCAAGACAAGTTGACGTTGCTAACATTGTTCATGTGAATCAAAGTCTTGTCTCCAGGATGTGGCAAACGTTTTAAGACTATAGCAGCCCAAGTCCGCTACGTAGATACGATACAGGCACTGCTACTCCTCTGCGCCACGATCTTAGAGACGCCGCAGCAGTTACTGTAACAACCCAAAGTGTGCGATGGAGTACAGTATGCAAGAAGACCCTTCAGACTTCTCCACTTCGACATCACAGGGCGACTCGCGGTTCATGCGTTGGAACACTTCAGACTTGGACATGAGATCAGTGGTGCGCAAGTTGCTCATTGATGAAGTGCGAATTGGTTTATACCCTGATATCAACTCTCTGCTCATATGGAGAGCAAAGTGGGAAGGTTAAAATGGATCATTCTCAGCAGAACGTCACCACGAGCTTCGATGTTCTGGGCATGTATCATGCCCGGCCGCCGTACACCACTGGTCCTCATTCAAGGAAACATGATGGCCGCAGTGTATGAACACAGCATACTCCGACTCATATTAAATGGCTTTTCAGACACTCTAGGAGATGGATTTACTATACATGACGATAAAGCTCGTGCACGTCGTGTAGCAGCTGTCAACGTGGAAATGGACTGGCCAGGGTCTTTCCCGGACATGAACTGCTTAGAGTATGCTTGGATCTTCCTTAAAATAACGATTGCAGCCATCAGTAACGACTTAATCCCTAAGAGATACTGCCATTGAAGAGCGGGACCCTTTGTCTCAAGAAATGTTCAATGATTTGGTACTGAGCTTTACTCGTCGCATTCAAGACTGCCTCGGGGTTCGTGGCGGACCAACAAGTTATTGACTCACGTAACTACATCAAAACTTTTCTTTAATCGTCATGTTCTGACTGATGAGATTCCTTACTTTGTTTTGTTTAGTCACACCTTGAGTATTTATTTTTTCATACTGGGTCCAAAATTACCGAGAGGTTTAACTTTTACATTGTATTAACTATTACATTAAATAATATGATGTCGGTTCCGCCTGAAGTGCATTATTTGAGAGCAAACCTTTTGTCATAGCCAGATAGTGTTAGAACTAAGGTTTGGATTGGGCCAGCATCTTCCTATCTTCCCTGACCTTCTCAGTTACCTGGGGTAGACACTAATGTGAATTAAAAGCCCACTTTTGAGGCCAGAAGCCCTTTCTGACGCCAACTCTTTGTGGAGGGATGTATTCACTGTTGCTGTTTCCGTGGTGGTATTGTGTGTGAGCGATGATGAGTGTTAAGACCATCATAAAAACAAGCCAACCCACGAGCTGGAGGAATTAACAAAATGCGGCTAAAATCCCTGACTCTATCCAGGTGCAGACTGTGAACCGAAGGTTATTACGCTGACCATTCATCCAAGGAACCGGATATTGGGGCAATATCTCATCCTTTTAAAGAACAAACTATATCACTGTATTATAGAAATTAATCACACCCTGAGTGTTTCTCTTTTCATACTGGGTCCAAAATCTATATATATAAAGTAGCTTGTCCTGACTGACTGACTGACTGACTGACTGACTGATTCATCATCGCCGAGCCAAAACTACTGGACATAAAGAAATGAAATTTTGGGGATATATTCATACTATAATGTAGGTGCTCGCTAAGGGAGGATTTTTGGATATTCCGTCGCTAAAGGGGTGAAAAGGGGGGTGAAATTTTAAAATGAGTGTGTCTATATCTCAAAACTTTAAAAGTTTACAGACGTGAAAATTGGTATTTAGAATCTTCTTTAAAAATAAGGAAACACGTATTTTTTTGTTTTCAGACAATCCCAATAGGAGGGGTGAAAAAGGGTGAAAAAGGGGTTGAATGCCTTTAATCAGGATACCGCTACTTATATCTCAGAAACTGAAGATATTACAGACCTCCAAATGGGTACTTTCGATCGCTGTCAAAAATAAAGAAACACATATTTTTTTGTTTTTGGAAAATCCAATTAATGCGAGGGTGAAAGGGGGGTGAATTTTTAAAATGAGTGCATCTATATCTCAAAAGTTTTAAAGTTTAGAGATGTAAAAATTGGCATTTAGAATCTTCATTAAAAATAAAGGAACACGTATTTTTTTTTCGGAAAATCCCAATAGGAGGGGTAAAAAGGGGTGAAAAATGGGTTGAATGCCTTTAAAGAGAATACTTATATCTCAAAAACTGAAGATATTACAGACCTCAAAATTGGTACTTTTGATCGCTGTCAAAAATAAAGAAACACATATTTTTTGTTTTTGGAAAATCCAATTAATGCGAGGGTGAAAGGGGGGTGAATTTTTAAAATGAGTGCATCTATATCTCAAAAGTTTTAAAGTTTAGAGATGTAAAAATTGGCATTTAGAATCTTCATTAAAAATAAAGGAACACGTATTTTTTTGTTTTCGGAAAATCCCAATAGGAGGGGTAAAAAGGGGTGAAAAATGAGTTGAATGCCTTTAAAGAGAATACTTATATCTCAGAAGCTGAAGATATTACAGACCTCAAAATTGGTACTTTTGATTGCTTTCAAAAATAAAGTAACACATACTTTTTGTTTTTGGAAAATCCAATTAATGCGAGGGTGAAAAGGGGGGTGAATTTTTAGAATGAGTGCATCTATATCTCAAAAGTTTTAAAGTTTAGAGATGTAAAAATTGGTATTTAGAATCTTCATTATAAATCAAGGAAAACGTAGTTTTTTGTTTTCGGAAAATCCCAATAGGAGGGGTGAAAAGGGGGTGAAAATTGGGTTGAATGCCTTTAAAGAGAATACTTATATCTTAGAAACTGAATATATTACAGACCTGAAAATTGGTATTTGGGATCTACTTTAAACATAAAGAAACATGTATTTTTCCGTTTTGGGAAAATCCAAATAATGGGGGGAGAAAAGGGGGATGCAATTTTTAAAATGAGTGTATCTATATCTCAAAACTTTTAAAGTTTATAGATGTAAAATTTGGTATTTAGAATCTCCTTTAAAAATAAAGAAACACGTATTTTTTGTTTTCGGAAAATCCTAATAGGAAGGGTGGAAAAGGGTGAAAAAGTGGTTGAATGCCTTTAATGAGGCTACTTATATTTCAGAACCAGAAGATATTACAGACCTGAAAATTGGTATTTGGGATCTACTTTAAAAATAAAGAAACAGGTATTTTTTCGTTTTTGGAAAATCCAAATAATGGGGGGTGAAAAGGGGGGTGAATTTTTAAAATGAGTGTGTCTACATCTTAAAACTTTAAACGTTTACGGATGTAAAAATTGGTGTTTAGAATCTCCCTTAAAAATAAAGGAACACGTATTTCTTTGTTTTCTCTAAATCCCAATAGGATGGGTGTAAAAGGGTGAATAATGGGTTGAATGCCTTTAATGAGGATACATATATCTCGGAAACTGAAGATATTACAGAACTGAAAATTTGTAAATGGGTCTCCTTTAAAAATAAAGAAACACGTATATTTTTGCTTTTGGAAAATTCAATTAATGGCGGTTAAACAGGAGTGGAAAATTGGGGTGAAATTTTTGAAAGATTATATTTACAGAATATCTGAGAAGCGTAAAATGTTACAGACGTAAAAAGTGGGTATTTGGAATCTCCTGTAAGTGTAAAGAAACATAGGTGATTTGTCTTTGGAAACTCCACTTAAGGGGAACTAAAAAGGGGTGAAATTTTAAAATGAGAATTTCTACAGTATATCTCAAAAACCTTAACATGTTACAGAAGTGACAAATGGTAATTTTTCATTTCTATTAAAAATAAAGAAACGTGTATTTTTAGTTTTCGGAAATACCACTTGGGAAGTGGGGGGGGGGGTAAAAGTGACTGAAAATGGTGTTGAATTCTTTTAATTTGGCTACTGATATCTCAAAAATGAGGATGTTACACACGTGAAATTTGATTTTTGGAATCTGCTTTAAACGTAAACAAACACGTATTCTCGGAAAATCCAATGAAGGGGGTTTGGGGGTTAAAGGATTGAAAAAATTAATTGACTTAATTGTATGAGAATACATACATCTAATAAAAACTAAAGTTGTTACAGACGTGAAAATTGGTATTTTGATCTCTTTTAAAAACAAAGAAAAGCGCGTTTATGGGGGAAAACAATCTTGGGGGGGCGGGAGTGAAAAGGAGCTGAATTCCTTTCATGAGGACACATAAATCAAAAACTAAAGAGGTTAGAGTGGTGATAATTGGTATTTAGAAGATCCTTTACTATTAAAGGAACAAGTATTTTTTGCCTTAATATCACTTTGTGAGGGGGGGATTGTGAAAGGAAGTTAAAAAAAGTGAATTATTTTTAAGGGGATACTTATATCTCAAAACTGAAGGTAATAAACGTGAACATTGGTATTTGGAATCTCCTTTAAACATAAAGAAGCACACCTTTTTTAATTTTTTGGGGGGTGGGGTGTAAAAGGCGGTGAGACCAATTGATTTTACTGTTCATAATGTACTTATAAGGAGCCTCCATTGCTCAGGCGGCAGAGCGCCGGCCTCTCACAGCTGGGTTCCGTGTTTCAAATCCCGGTCACTCCATGTGACATTCGTGCTGGACAAAATGGCGGCGGGACAGGTTTTTTTCTCCGGATACTCCGGCTTTCCCTGTCATCATTCATTCCAGCAACACTGTCCAATATTTCATTTCATTTGTCACTCATCGATCATTGCCCCAGAGGGGAGCTTCGGCAGCCGGCACAATTCATACAGTCGCCGCTAGATGGGGCTTTATTCATTCCATCCCTGATCCTGTCGAATAATAGGAAACAGGCTGTAGACTTTCTATGTACTTATTCTGATCATAAACCGATCATTTTTAATCTTTCCTGGGTTCTTTTTCAACAGCCATCTTTTCCTTCGGAGAACGTTCTTAGATTAGAGTAGATTATCCTGGTATATAAATAAAAATTTAAACACATTTGAAATAAACGATAGGAATGATATTGACCGTCAAATTGTTCACCTCTATAATAAGGTCACTAATACACGGCGGTATGTCATTCGTATCGCCAGAAATCCCGCACACTTGCCTACGCGCGACAATGGTGCTGGCCACATTGTCAACAATGACAATGGCAGCAGATGTAATTTACCGCCAAGTAGCGGTCTTGCATATTGCTGTGGGGTCCAGAACATATAATAATAATAATAATAATAATAATAATAATAATAATAATAATAATAATAATAATAATAATAATAATAATAATAATAATAATAATAATAATAATAATAATAATAATAATAATAATAATAATAATAATAATATTCTGGACCGTCGTCACATGTGCCGCCCACGCTGGAAACAGGTCCTGGACGGCTAATGACTAAGAATGCAGTCCGGCCGCGGGTTCAGTAGGCTACCGCCAAGGCACCCAAGACGACACCATGACAGATCCCCTGAAGGATTTGATCCATATTAAAAATGCTTATAGCAAAAGATGGCAAAGATTTTGGGACCCAACTAACTGGGTGGAATACCTGGACCTAGCCCGGGAAGTACGAAATCGTTTGCTGGAAAGAAAGATTGAAAAATGGGAGGAAACTTGCCGTAATCTATTAGAAAACGAGTCAAATCGCGAATTTTGGCGGATTATATATCTAAAACAATAAGCATTCAATTATAAATTTCAGTATTATACCGTAGCGAAGCACGGGTGTCTTGCTAGTGTACAATATTTGTGTTGGAGTATGTATAGGTAAAACGCAGACCACTTGTTAAGCAACCCGCAAAGCCAGCGAACACCTCGTAGTTCGGAACGAACCGATAGATGGAGACACAACCGTTTAGTGAATGCAGTGGTGGTTGTTGATTTTTTACAACTTACTTTAGACTACAGTAAACAAATAATACATTACAAGATTTTACTTTTTTTTACATTTCTTTTACATTTGCAATCATTTCACGACAATTATGTACTGTATATAATTGGCTTTTCGTCGCACCAACACAGATAGGTCTTATGACGACGATGGAATAGGAAAGGGCTAGGAGTGGGAAGGAAGCGATCGTGACCTTAATTAAGGTACAGCCCCAGCATTTTCCTGGTGTAAAAGTGGGAAACCACGCAAAACCATCTTCAGGGCTGCCGGTAGTTGGGTTCGAACGCACTATCTCCAGAATGCATGGTAAATACATTATTATTATTATTATTATTATTATTATTATTATTATTATTATTATTATTATTATTATTATTATTATTATTATTATTATTATTATGATTATTATTATTATATCGTTTGGCTATTGCTAGTCTTGTGCAGCCCTTGTAAGGGAGATCCTCCGGTAAGTGTGGGTGGCATCTGCCATGTATGGGAAACTGCGTGTTATTGTGGTGGAGGATAGTGTGGTGTATGCGCTGCAGTGATCTTACGGACAATATGAACAGCCGTGTCCGAACCAAGGGAATTAGGCCCAACCATTGAAGACTAAAATCCCCGACCAGGTCGAAAATCGAACTTGGGACCCTCTGAACCGGATGCCTCTAAGCTGATCAATTAGCCTAAAAAACCGGATTATTTCATGATACGAACGAGTGACGAATAAATGAATATTGATTTCCCATAGTACTATCTGTAGTAGTTTGCGGACTGGGCGAGTTGGCCGTGCGGTTAGGGGTGCGCAGCTGTGAGCTCGCATCCGGGAGATAGTGGGTTCGAATTCCACTGTCCGCAGCCCTGAAGATGGTTTTCTGTGGTTTCACATTTTCAAAGCAGGCAAATGCTGGGGTTGTATCTTAATTAAGGTCACGGCCACTTCCTTCCCATTTCCAGGCGTTTCCTATCCCTTCGTCGCCATAAGACCTATCTGTGTCGGTGCGACGTTAAACATATAGCAAAAAGAAAACAATACTAAAATATCACGTACATATTATAACAAATGCGGTAATTTGACATGATAAATGTAACATCATAGGGAAAAGCACTGTTGCACGTATGAAAACGTTTCACGAACAACTACCCATCACTCATAATCAACTAGAATCACGTTTTCTACTAGAATAGATGGACAGCCCACAGGAAATTTCACTTAGTCAGATAACGTTTTCTCGTAGATTTAATTTCACTAGATACATAGAAACACATCATAAAACATTTAAAATCATTTTTATAACATCATTTTGAATATATAAAAATAAAGTAAGGTGCGAAATTCCGCAAGTTATTCTCTTTCATGAGAACTATGGAACATATCTTGTTGCCTTAGTTTCGAAGTGGTGGAGAATTTCTAATGTTCAGCACCCAATGAAAGGAAATTACAACCAAAATGATTAAGCTAACCCACTTAACGGACGTGGTGAAGCACCTCACACAATGATGATAAACGTAGTACTGACACGTTCAGACACTATATTGCACCCATAAGCGAATTTATGTAATTAATTTATGAATTAAAAGTTGAATATTTCGCATATTGGAATACTACAGTAGGCTGTGAAGCTAGCAGTCACAAAGCAACATTCTGGCGCCAGTCAGTCGGCAAGGAAATCCTCGAAACTTTTCTTAGAGCACGAACAGCTTATAGACCGACCTGAGTGCTGCATCCAATAAAGTTTATGGTAGCGGCTAGGAGTGGCAACTTTCTACTTGGTTCTCACGAGAAAATCACGCGTTGAGGCCTGACCTACTTAGAAGGACAAGAGAGACAACGATAGTACCTGTCAACCCTTGGGAGAAAATGGAAGCATCCATGCTGCGAAGAGCGCGAAAGTCTCAGCCAATCACAAAATTCCAAATTTGAATGTCCTGTCATAGCGGGAATCTACAGTCAGTATTTCGCTATTTGGAGCCCGGAGTAGTTGTGAAAAAACAGTGTCCTGACTTTCTAATAATATTTGAAAATCTATCGAGGCAAATGTGTGATCAATTATTGGCTAATTAATAAAATTTTAACTTTACACGGAAGAGTAGTATCGCCCAGGAATTGAACTGTCATGGCGGGAAGAAGCCATTCGCAGAAAGGAAATAACGCCGGTGACGCGCGCCGTCGTGTGGATTACCCTGTGATCGTTTCCCACGGCGCAATATAACAAGAAAGTCAGACCAAAATTAGGAAGATTTTGTACATAATTTTTGAAGCTTTAACCTACGGATGTATGATAAAGCGCTCCCAAGTGCTGGCTTACTACGCCACATCTCTTCCACAGAACTATTTTCGAAGTGGGGATAACTGATTACAAAACCAGCGAGCAGAGTGGTGATTCTTCAGTGTGTGGGTTAGTTGATTCAGAGTGTGTTTAGAGTGTGTCAGCTAATTCAGTTAGTGTGTGTCAGCTTTCAAATTCAGCTTTTCTTTTGTGAATTCTGAGTCTGGTAGGAACGCGATCAGAGACACTTGTTGGCATTCCGAGTGAGCCATGTATTTTACTTGGGAGAGTAATATTTCAGGAGAAACGAACACTTTAACAAACTTTTACTTTACTTTGAGCTTATGCAGAGATAACAGGCAATAGCTACACTTTTCAACACTTGCCTTAAATGAACTCACATTACCAACCGAGAGGGACAATGGAACATGTTGCGACACGTAACGGCATAGGGTTTTTCTAATCCACGTGTAGTTTGACATTTGTTGGAGAGCTATTTTATTATTTTATTTTTGGAGGACGATCAGTATAAATTTCTCCACACATCATTGGAAACTGTACTTTTAGCTTGCTTTCATCACCTACAATGAACTGTCATGGCAAGCGAGATGTTACGGGGAGAAACTAGTTAAAGCAGACAGGGAGGAGAATGACTTTTCATTAATGGAAGGCCGCGATGTTAAGTCCTTGAGCAAACTGTTATGTTCCGAAGAGGTGAACAACCGGTAAGCTGTAAGTAAACAAACTGAGAGGGGTGTGAGAGACCAGCAGGAGGCGTCAGGCAGGTAGCGGAGAGAAAACTTTCGACTTCACGTCAGGAGTCTATGCAGTGCTATTGTAAAATCTTCACTGAAGTGCTAGAAAATGCGAGTGTTTATGTAAATGTGAACGTGTGTAACGCCATGATAAAAATGTATCAAGTATGCGTGTGTGAAGATTTGGAATACCACATCAGCTTCAAGATGGAATTCTAATTCATCATGACGGAGCCCGGAGGGTGATCCAACCTGCCTCCAGCACCCAGGCATGAGCAACAACAAAATGTACAAATAAAATATGTAGGACTATGAACTAATCGATGATCAAATGTAGCTTAGACTGTTAGATAGGATTGTAAATAATTCACATTTAATCATAATAATAATATAATAATAATAATAATAATAATAATAATAATAATAATAATAATGATAATATAATAATTTTTGCACTTTGAGCTAGGTTTATTTGCGCAATTCCTTTACGTAGACGTGTTTGCGTATTATTATGGATCATTTGTAGTAAGTCACTTTGACAGTTTAGGATGCTATATTATTAGATCTCAATGAGTGTAATGCTGATTTTTATAATAGTAATAATAATAATAATAATAATAATAATAATAATAATAATAATAATAATAATAATAATCATGTTGTTATAACGTTGGTTTTGAGCGATATTTCTGTTGAAGTTGTGATTTTTGTAGACGCCGCCTTGTTGATTTTAATGCTTACTTTTGCTACTTGCGCATTCAGTTTGTTTTATGTTGTGGAATCATCATTCAGATGACCGTTTCCGGTAGTTCTTATACCGTGTATTTTGCGACGTTTGGTGGACACGCGAGTATTTATTTCTGTGTGTAGTTGCGGTTACACATTTTTCAATAGCCGTGTTTTTGAGAGGCAATCTCGTCATTTTTTTTAGTAAACAGTTAGTGACAGGAAGCCATTGATGAGTCAGCTCTGATATTTTGTGATATGTGAAGCAGAGAATGATCTAGAGATCGAGCTAAGTGAATAATATCCCTGATGATCTGCGTTGATAATGGAAATGTGATATTTGGACCATGTCATGAACTGTCGTAAGAAATAGAGATGTGCACGACAGATATTTCGCCCGCCGGATACGAGCGAGGCCGTATTATGAGGTACTACGTCGAGAATAATAATGAGTAAATAGAATTGAGAGATGAATAATTTAACCAAGAGTGTTAAATACGTAACGACATGGGTTATGATTGTAGGCAGAAGCCTGTATTTTGTTTCAAATAATTCCAGGGAAAGTAGATGCTCGGCAAATATGCCAGTTATAGCACGAGGTATATGTGGGCAGAGCGACGAATCAATGTGTATTTTGATAGTCGTGTAGAGTCATGGATGACATGGAATAGCAGTAATCATTGTCCATAAAGGTTAAATAGTGTCATGGCCAGACATTTGTCGTCTGAGGGTAGAGATTGCCGTCAAATTCACAATATTTTTTTCTACTCGTAGCGGGGAAAATTTTCTGTAGACGCCGATATTTGCGCATTTCATTCTTATTAATTTTCAGCAGGCAGCGATGTTCGGATCTAGATTTGTTTATTTATTATTCTTTCTTCATGTACCTTTTATTACCGTTTATTTGTAGGATGTGATCGTATGTGAATTATTTGTACTTGATTGATGTAAATAGATAGGAGTAGTTAGGCTAGTTTTGATTTCTGTATTTTCTTTTGTTGGAGCAGTGTTTCTCCATTAACAGGTCTAATTATGTAAATAAGATTTCATGTGTTAGGATAAGAGATCATCGGTTAGGTCATAGTCAAAACCATAGTAGTGGTATGCTCATACTAGACATTCAGTAATTACCAAGCCTTTTAAAACCCACTACATTTTAATTAGGAAATGAAGCGATCTTTAATAAACCAGTTGTATAATAACTGCCGCAATGAATGAGGTAAATAAGATGGGATCTGCCTCCATCTAGTGGTGGTACCACAAATAATGAGTTCGTAATGAAAGGCAATTAGCGGCAAATTAAGTAAAAATTTTAATGTACAAGGATCGCTTTCATTTGAAATGTAAACACGAGGCACTTGGCCTAATCATTTGGATTATTTCAAGAAGTCCAGGCTATCACAGTCATGCAGGTGAAGTTTAAATAATTAAATGAGTGATTGTAACACTCAGGTTCATGTTTCAATAATTTCCTTTTCAACCACGAATAGTTTTGAATATGGCAGTGGCTATGTGGTAAATGAAGTACGATGTTCATGGCTGTTTTCTTTGAATTATTCCTTATTTGTTACACATGGTTAGTGCAGTCCATGATTATTTTAAATTTGGGTGTTTCCCAACTGAGTCACATGTGTTAAATATTTGATAAACACCTCTGAGTCAGTGTTGATTTGATGACGTAACTAATTAATTAATTAATTGACTAACTACACTAATTTATTTTGAGAGACATTTTTCTATGTATTACAATTCAGTATTTCAAATGAGGTGGTATTTTCTGACCAGAGTTTTGAATTTATTCACGTAATCGTCTTGAAGACTGTGTCAACGTAATCTGGAATATAATTAATTTGATTGACCTTCAGTCAATTTTATTAGGCAGATAATTGAGTTATTGTAAGGTAGATCTTAAATCTTTCTTTTAAATTTCTATTTCATTACACTTTGTTTACATTTTCAACCAGTTTATTTTTCATAATTTAGGTACTTTACACTTTGTTCAATAAATCAGTTTGTTATTTAAATTTTAATTCAGTCTTTGGGTACCGTCATTTATAGTTAGTTTACCCCATCTTTTCATTTCCTCACTCCCTGATCGACGTGTGGCCTATCACCGGGGATATTATCGGACGTACCGCGACTGAGGAAGAAGAGTCTACATGCAGCGGTGAGTATCATTTAAATGTCATTTATTACAGGAGCAGCCGGCGCACAGAAGAAGGAAGAAGTTCACTGCACTTGTTGCCTTGAGAAGGGTACAATATATAAAATAAGTTTTTATCAACTGAAGGACATGAGTTAAGAATATCTATTATCTCTAAACATTAGCCGGCCCCGTGGTGCAGGGGTAGCGCCCCTGCTTCTCACCCGGAGGGCCCGAGTTCGATTCCTGGCCAGTTCAGTTTTTACCTGGATCTGGTTCGAGGTCCACTCAGCCTACGTGAGTAGTATTGAGGAGCAAACTGACGGTGAGATAGCGACTCCGGTGTAGAAATCCAAGAATAACGGCTGAGAGTATTCGTCGTGCTGACCACACGACACCTCGTATTCTGCAAGCCTTCGGGCTGAGCAGAGGTTGCTTGGTAGTCCAAAGCTCTTCAGGGCTGTAAGTACCATGGGGTTGAGTTCTCTCTAAACATTGAGGTCTTTAACATATGTGGACGATCTTCAATTTGGTGTAGTCTGCTTGATAAGAGATAACCATAGCATGAATCGGACGGTGTCAAACCTTGCATTACAAACCCAGCTAATCCCTGAAAGTCACTGTCTCTCTTGCGTAACAGTGTACAGATTGTTCCATCCATCACACTTACAGGTTTTGTTACACTCGAAGATCCTGGCGAACATTTCAGCAGACAAGCATAGATGTTTTAAAATACACTTGCATCTAAACCACTCGTATCTTTGAAGCACATAGGCACTGACGGAACAAAACCATATCTATTATCATATTTCTAAATGATTTTTTGGGGTAATACGAATAATAGATTCACCATTCAGAATTAGAAAAATCTTCTCTAACCTCAGACTTATTTTCAAAATGATGTATGTGCACTACTATTTTGTCATCGACTTCAGAATAGTCAAGATGTACACTGACTGAGCATATGTCATGGGATAGCGAAGCACTTATGCGCAGGTGTGTTGTCTGCGCAACACACGCTCCCTGTGCCAGCGGCAGTTGTATAGGAGACCTTGTGAGCAGTGGCTGTGCATGTGACAGGTGTAACATGGAACGTCGTCGTGAGCTGACACCGTCCGAACGGGGTATGGTGGTCGGTGCCCGACGGATGGGAAGTGCGATTTTGGAAGTGGTGCGGTAATTCGGCTTCACACGATCAACCGTGTCCAGGGTGTATCGTGAATGGTTTAATGCGGGTGTCACTGTCCACAACGGACGAACGACCGGCCGTCCAGCCACCCTCGATAACCGTGACCGGCGACATTTGAGACGGATTGTCAGTAGTGACAGACGGGCAACCGTGCAACAAATCACGCCTCAATTCAACACAGGCTGTGCTAGACATGTCTCCCAGTGGACAATCCTTAGGAACATGGGTTCTATGGTGTATGGAAGCCGGCGCCGCACACTGTTAACCCAACGTCATCGGGAACAACGACGCGCATTTGTCAGGAGTCACCAGATATAGACACTGGAACAATGGCGTAACGTGATATGGTCGGACGAATCACGATTTCAACTGCACCATGCCGATGGGAGGCACCGTGTATGGCGCAGACCACATGAAGCGATGGATCCCGCCTGCCTCGAAGGTGTGTTCCAGGGCTCTGGTGTCTCTGTTTTGGTCTGGGGTGCATTTTCCTGGTATGGAATGGGCCCCCTAGTTGTTCTGGAAGAGACTTTGAATGGTACGCGGTATGTTGAGCTGCTCGGAGACCATCTCCACCTATTTTTGGCCTTCCAGCGCCCAGACGATTCTGTAGTGTTTCAAGATGATAACGCGCCGCCACATCGCTTCCACGTCGCCCGGGAATGGTTCCAGGAACATGCAGCGGAGGTCCAACGACTGCCATGGCCACTCAGGAGCCCCGATATGAACCCTATCGAGCATACCTGGGATGTGCTGGAAAGCAGGCTCCGTGCCATGGATCATGCACCCACGTACAGACCAGCATTGGTGGCCGCTCTGCAAACGATTTGGTGTCATCTCCGTTCAGAGGACTACCAGGGACTTGTCGACTCAATTCCACGGCGTCTCACTGGAGTTCACAGGGCCAGAGGAGGCCCACCACGCTATTCGGTGACTACCCCATGACATTTGCTAAGTCAGTGTATATTATTAATTCACTTCTCTTTAAATGTTTTATTCCTTAGAAAACTTAACAATAGTCGTATTATTGAAGGCATTGCCGACGTTTGACGTAAACTCGGTCCACAATAAGATCAAAACGAACATATTCTCACATTACTGCGTATAATTACAGAACCTAAGTGTCCATTGACTGACATAAATGCACTCGCACACTTAAGTTCTACAAATAAACCAATATGTATCGTCACCTTGAATGAAATTACACCAACTGCATGCGAAACCAACAAACCCACGTTTCCAACATGTCCGGCTACTTGGAACGATCGAGAGTAGAATTACGGCCTGAGGATTGGAGTCGGTCTTGGTTTGGCAACGTTGAAGCCCCAATATTCGCATGGTATCACGCCACGGGTATAAACTATAAAGCCATGGATACGCAGGGACGTTGCGATATAGCATTCGATAAGATATTTTGGTATCGATATCCATGGTACAAAAAATATCGGAAACAAATATAGATACCAATAGCATCGTTTAATGCTGGCAGTATTGTGCAGAGCAGGCAGTTTCACACCTACAGATAACGGAAGAGCAGTAACTAATTAACGATCCATAAATCTTTCAACACTCTATTATTATACTCGGATGCATTGTGTAAACATTACGAGCAGTAGAATACTAACGCATAATAAAAATTTAAACAAGCAGAACACATGTTAGCGAAGTCAATGACTTCTCTCTCTACACAATGCTAACGTACTTGCAATGGAATCCCTGTTGCACAAAAAGCTCAGTCAAAAGTTAGTGCGAAGCGCACGAGGAACCAGATGAAGGCAGATGTCGATGTCACGAATGTGTGGAAGAGGTGACATTTTTAACTGTTAGGTTCATCAGTCTGCCGAAACTGGTTTGATGAATAAATGTATAACATATCTGAAAAATAAAACGTACTTGAAAAAGAAACAAGTTAATTAAAATAGAATGGCGTGTTTCGTTCTTAATACAACATAATCAGATTCTATCAAAAAACACTCACATATTGTAAATGTGTAAATATGTATGTTTATTTCTGTTTAAATACTTAGGAACTTGAAATAAGGAACTGGTTTTAATGAAGTTCTGACTTGTCTCTACTCCAGCATATAATGATAGGCTTCTGAAAAACCATTGCTCTGTCATAGGCGTGAGTCCAACTGGCTGCCAGTTCGTTGATCTTCCGCCAAGTCACGCCCCTCAATAGTCAATGATACTCTGTACCTTACCTTTAGGCGATATATTTTTAGTGCTCCCCTTAGTATTGTCGTTGTTGTTTATCATTCTATTTTTTTATTTTTTAATTACAATTATTTTGTTAACTATCAAGGGTTCTGAATGAGCATGTAATGGTCTACCTATTTTATACCGTAATTTTCGTCATTTCATTTTCGCTTACTCCAACTCTTTAGGAACAGTAATTCCAGTTTATTATTAGTATTATTATTATTATTATTATTATTATTAATAATAATAATAATACTCTTACCATATGTTTTCTTTTTCAGATAGTTTATAAAATTATTTATTTATTAATCAAATTAGTTTCGGAAGACTGAAGAACCTAACTGTCATAAATTGTGTCGAAACTGAAAAGAGATGGCTTCAGATATTACAAGAAGAAGAAGAAGAAGAAGAAGTGAAAAGCAAAAAACTCAAGTACACATCTCTTTCAAAGCCTCACCCCCCCAAAATATGCTACTTGCGGGAAGCATATTTCGTACAAATCAGTGTGAAAAAATCTGTATGCCGTAAGCGTACCAGCTATTTGTAACACAACAACTTGTAGACTGTTGTATTTGATGGAAAATACGTATGCTTTTGAGGTAGAGTGTAATAAATTCTACATTGCTAGACCGACCGATCCTTTACCGTAACCACCAAAATGGCTACTAAGTGTGAAAAGAATTGTTCCCGTACATTTGAATTCGTCGTCATTTTCCTCCAGCCAAGTATCAGATCATTACGGTCCCAATCCATCTCGTCATCACATGTCCAATAGATCTTTCACCAGTGGATACAAATTGTAGGGTATGTTTCAGTACTCTTTTCCTCTCCAGACTTTCAGCATGTCTTTTCCAGTTTTGTTTATCAAGTGTCTACATACTGAAGTGCTGTATATTTCCCTAGGAAAACTTTTTCTATTTTTTTTTTATAAAATCTGGTAAATCAGTTAATTTAGTTGCATGTTTAATTACACTTCTCTTCAGAACAACACTTTGCAGTGAAGCAACAGCTTGATACGGACATTACCGAGCTCGATAGCTGCAGTCGCTTAAGTGTGGCCAGTATCCAGTAATCGGGAAATAGTGGGTTCAAATACCACTGTCGGCAGCCCTGAAGATGGTTTTCCGTGGTTTCCCATGTTCACACTTAACAAATGCTGGGGCTGTACCTTAATGAAGGCCACGGTCGCTTCCTTCCCACTCCTAGCCTCTTCCTATCCCATCATCGCCATAAGGCCTCTCTGTGTCAGTGCGACGTAAAACAACTTGTAAAAAAAAGATACTGACATATTGTTGATGTATGATTATTCTCGTATATTTCAATTTACACTACATTCTTATTTCAGCCTATCCGACTGGTTGACTGAATGGTCAAAGTACTGGTCTTCGGTTCAGAGGGTCCCGAGTTTGATTCTCGGTCGGTTCGGGAATTTTAACCTTCATTGGTTAATTCCAATGGCCCGGGGGCTGGGTGTTTGTGCTGTCCCCAACATCCCTGCAACTCACACACCACACATAACACTATCCTCCACCACAATAACACGCAGTTACGTACACATGGCAGATGCCGCCAAACCAACATCGGAGGGTCTGTCTTACAAGGGCTGCACTCGGTTAGAAATAGCCACACGAAATTATTATTATGTCAGCCACGAATTTTAGTTTTCGTCAAAATTTAATGTACTATTGTGAATTTAGAAATCTTCCCATTTATTCTATACAGGGTGGTTTGAAACATCGCGAGCCGGGTATATGAGCGTTAGACGATTGGTCAAACTGATGAATAGGGCCCGGAGGTAGGTTGGAATGCAAACTTCTGAAGCGAGTAAGAAGTAGAGTCTACCCGCACGACGGTAATGCTATGAGGTTTGCATAAACATTGGGGGTTCGGACCATTAGAACCCCTAGAACTTATTTTGTTAGTAGGAAATGTCGACTAGCCCGCTCTAACGTAATGTAGTGGGATTAATATAATATCTAAGGGGTTTTAATGGGCCGAACCCCTAATGTTTATGCAAACCTCATAGTAATACCGTCGTGCGGGTAGACTCTACTTGTTACTCGCTTCAATAAGTTTGCATTCCAACCTATTACTGCATAAACATCCGGGCCCTACTGATGAATAATTTAAAAAAATTCGATATCTCGCGTCCTTATCACTTTATCAGCTGCCGAATTACGCTTCGCGGACGAATTAAGATGGGCTTTGCGAGCCGGTGTTGCTAAAACTGCACGTGGCTAAAGACCAGCTTGAGAGCACCAATGGAAAAACAAAAACTTTGCCAGGGGAAAGATTTGAACACGGTCCTCCGAGCTGATATACGGAGACACTTACTGAAACCCGTGGTGCGTTTGTGTTTGACGCTGATTTCTCGCCATGGCTCTCAAATCGGTATTAAGCCACGTGCAGATGTGTCAAAACCGGCTCGCAAAACCCATTTGAATTCGCCCGCGAAGCGATCGCATTAGCTAACTTCAGCAGCTGATAAATTGTAAATGGCTCCAGATATAAAAATACTTTTATCAAATTATTTATCACTATGACCAGCCCTCTAATGCTCAAATATCCGGTTCACGTTCTTTCCGACCACTCTGTATTACAGTATTCTCAAAAATATCCCTGCGAAAAAATTATATCTGTGTAATAATTAGAGCCCGGATTTTTATGCATTAATGGGTTAGAATGCAAAGTTTCTGAAGCGAGCAGCAAGTATAGTCTACCTTCACAACGATTATGCTATGGGGTTTGCATAATTATTAGGGAGACGGCCCATCAGAACTCCTATAATTTATGTTACTCTTGCTACATTATGGAGGAGCGGGTGGCCGACACTTCCTATTAACCAAATTTATTTTGCAATCTAACCTGTTACGGCTTGAAAATCCTGGCTTTGCTAATAATGGTATGGGTGGAGCATGGGAATTGCAGAGTTTACAAGGGGGGCGCCAGGTGGAGGAGTTTGGGAAACATTAGTTTAAGCCACACAGTTCGACATGTAGAAACGTTACAGAGAAACTCGACAGTATAGTGAAAAGTACACGGACCTTTACTACGAAAGGAAGAAGGAAAATTGAGATAAATGCTGGCAGACGGTTACAAGTAGTTAGGAACTAATGACTGTGACAAGTTGAGAAGCCCCCTAGAGGGTCAAGGTTTCTTAGGAAGCCGACAGTAGTTTGCGGCCCAGCGGGATATGTCAACCCTCAATGACACTGTCGTTAGCAGCTTATCAACTCTATCTACAAGCAGCACAGACTTGGGTTTAAGTCTCTCAGGTCTAGTTATTTTCTAGCCAATATCCATTTTGAACTGCACTCTTCTGGTACATATCCCCGACGAATTACTGCATAACTTATTACAAGATGTTAGGGTTCTTCGCCCGATTTCTCTCAAACAAGAAATATTGGATAAACGAAATAATAACATTTTAGTTTAAAACACATTAGATCCGTGATGAGGATGCATCATATTGAAAGGTATGCTAACTTTAGAACTAATAGCAATTTTAGATGTGTGTACACTGAGATGGGTCTTGTTTCCATCTCTGAACATAATTTGCATACCGAAGCGTTAGTAGTAAGTTTCCTGGGGTGTGCATTAGGTTATTGTCCTGACGACATGAGTGATGCAGATTGTAAGTCATAGTCCTTTTCCCCTATCGGCTGAGGGAGATGCTATTCCAAAGGTTTTAAATGCCATAACTCTGTGTCATTGGTTTCAGACACGTTAAATAACTTCTATGGGAAGTGGAGCGTGGACCCTGAGGAAATGCGATGAGAGAAGAATAACTACAGCTGAAACAGCAGCAGTCACTAAGTGGGAACACAAAAGAAATACAGATGTGCTGAATGACCTTAAAAGCAGACCTATATTGGAATACATCTATGAATACCAGAGAAATGGGCTAGATGCACAGAAGTAGGATCCCCAAAGCAGTCACAAACTACTGCCCCGGTGGGAACAGATCTCTGGGACGCCCCAGGAAGAGATGGCGTGAAAATGCAAATCTTTTGCATAGACCGTAACAGTTCTTGTATAGGACTAATACATGAAAGGCTGATGATGATGCGACAAACATGCTGGCACCTTTTAAAGCCCAGAAAGAAAGAAAGAAAGTCAAAGAAGTACTGTATTAACATTTTAGAAATATTATTATTATTTTATTGGGTTCACGTCCCAGTAGTTACTTTTACGAGGTGCCGTAATTTAGTCCTGCTGGACTTCGTTAACACGCCAGTAAATCTACTGACACGAGGCTGACGTATTTGAGCACCTGCAAATACCAATAGAATGAGCCAGAGTCGAACCTGCCAAGTTGGGGGTCAGAAGGCCAGGCCCTCATCCGTCTGAACGTCCTAGCCACTCAGCCTGGTATTATTATTATTATTATTATTATTATTATTATTATTATTATTATTATTATTATTATTATTATTACGTGGTCATGTGACTGCCAGTCCCCTGGAAGCGCCATTCAGTATTTACTGAGAGGTGTAAGTGAGTTAGGCTGGGAAACGTCCGGCAGACCTGAGGGCATGTGGCGGACTTTCCTTGTATTTTGGATTTGTACAGGATAAAATTTGCCTAGAATTGAAGTAGGGTAAGTAGGGAAAACCATTGATAATACACGGATAATTTGATGTGAGAACTTATACCCACCTTGAAATTGGTCAAATATTCCCTTCACTACTGTAGAATTCTTAAATTTGACGTCGGTTATTTAGCAACCATCCTAGGAAAATGCAGATCCTTAAGTTTTGGAATGGTACACCAGGTCCGAATCTTTGTTCCCTCCATTGCATTCAAGCCTCTTAGTTTTCTTCCCATGTGAAGTTGCTTATTGTCAAACCACACTCACTGTGTCTATTTCAAGTTTTGTGGAATTAAATTGCACGTGTATTGTTAAGAAAATATTTATCGGCATAATTCAAAATAATAATAATAATAATAATAATAATAATAATAATAATAATAATAATAATAATAATAATAACAACATTGGTTTTAACTCCCACTAAATACTTTTACGATTTTCGGAGACGCTGAAGTTCTGGAATTTTGTAAAACAGGAGTTCTGTAACGTGCTAATAAATCTGTCGACACGAGGCCGACCTATCTTAGCACCTTCCAACACCACCGGACTGAGCCGCGATCGAACCCGCCAATTGAGCTCAGAAGGACTGAATTTTCTACCACCTGACCTAATCAGCCCGCTATTTCAAGCATTTTAACATATTTCAATCGCCTGAATTTCAATCTCTCATTTTTTACTTTTAATTCAATTACAGGACTGTACGTGAACTATGAATAACATGGGTGGAAGGTAACATTATAACCTGATACCTGAAACTGCTTTGAACCTTAAACTCATTCTAACATGAACTCTTATTACAACATTAATTTATTCTGAAATATCTCCATGAAGTCAATACCGGTATATTTCTTTTGGAACACTTGAAATGCTTTCCTATAATGTACAAGATGTAATCAGGACCTACCTTTTGTCATGTTGAATTCCTCTCTTACTTGGCGCACGCACTTTGTTATCCACCGATGATCATACCTTCTTCCCGAAAATCCAATTAAACGCGTTACGTGGTATACTGATCAAAGAAATACCTTGATAACTACCACCTTTGTGCATTTAGAAGATAAATTATCCAAATCCTGTACTCTGTAAAACCATATTCGTCATTGAAAATCGAATTTCATCCACTTTTGATGCGACACACCAGTCTATTTACGCTTCTCTTTTCTGTGGAAGTGTGACATTATGACTATCGCTGTTGTCATTTCAGTGAGTTCTGTAATTCAATCTTTTATCGCAAAGATTTCCATTTAGATAGACTATATTTTCAAAACATTCCCCCACCTTGTCTGTGATTCCCAGGGATTTATTATGAGTATATCTGATTTATTCAAACGCTACCAATCTCCGCTTCTTTCTCTTTCTACAGTTAATTATTATCTGCTGACTGTCTCAGTATCCTCCGGTTATTTCGAAAGTTAAGATATATACTGTATATGACATTCCACCTACAGTTAAACGGCATACAATAATAGTCTAAAATTTAGAGCATATTATTGAATTCTAAGTGAACATTACACCACACAATGATACAAAGTAAGTGTTGGTATATTCAATATGGTCTCCAGATATTTTATCCATAGCTTTGATTTCATTTTCTCTAGAAACTTTAGAAATATTTATCTGGGACATTTTTGGCTCACATAAAGGATTACTGTACCTGTAGGAACCTTCGGGTCTAATATGCATACGACCGAGCTCGATAGCTGCAGTCGCTTAAGTGCGGCCAGTATCCAGTATTCGGGGGTAGTAGGTTCGAACCCCACTGTCGGCAGCCCTGAAAATGGATTTCCGTGGTTTCCTATTTTCACACCAGGCAAATGCTGGGGCTGTACCTTAATTAAGGCCACGGCCGCTTCCTTCCCACTCCTAGCCCTTCCCTGTCCCATCGTCGCCATAAGACCTATCTGTGTCGGTGCGACGTAAAGCAAATAGCTATATACAGTATATATATACACGTACCCATGTACAAGAACAACTAAACATACATTGGTCTTCAAACACCAAATGTTTTAACTACGCCTGTGTTTAATTTCACCGATTGTCCCTAGACAATTTGCACATCATTTGTAAATTAAGAGGGCGGGAAGGGTGCCTTCAAATCTAATGGAACTTGAGTCAGAAGAGATCATATCTGAACAACTTAGGTAAAGAGAAAAGGTGAAGTTGGTGGTGGACATTATTGTTCTGAGGAGAAGTACAACTAAACAACCATCCCTTCAAAAGCCTGTTCCATGGCAGAATGGTCAGCGTCTTAGTTTTCTGTCCTCGGTGACAGGGTTCGACTCCCGACTGAGTCGATAGACAAGGGGGATTGGTGTTGTCCCCAACATATCTGGAAGTCATACACCACACACAACACTATTCTCCACGTTATTTTGCAGTTTCACATACACAGTAGATTATTACTATTTAAATGCAGCACATGCTTAGGTATATCAAATCCTAGGTTTTGCCCTTTATGTCGTTATTCTATGGTAATAACACACATTTAGAAGAGGGTAGTGTTTTACTTTCTCGGACGTGGTCATGTGGTCGTACGTCTATTCTAAATCTCTACACGCTGAACCTACTATTGTTGCGCCATATGTCCTGAACTTCCAGGCTGGGATTGGATACATTCTGGTGGCATTTGAGCTTGCATTAACTGGTGTAGGTATGTAGCCACTCTGTTTTAAAAGGAAGAAGTGGAAATATTTTCTCGTTTATTTCATCAATAAGGCAACGTTAAGTCAGACTGCTGGGATCAAATCCAATCTCTCTCTCTCTTTTACTCTACCCAACTAATACGAAAACTTTTCGATGGAAAACTTTCTGCTCTTGCTGAACTCAGCACCAGGGTACAGACAACAGGATGGACGAGTTCAATGATTCGCAATATTTGAAGTCATTTCTTTTCAGTTTCAACTCAGTTGAGGTACAATTGATTCTTTAGTTGAGTTGTTTCTTTCTCAGATTTGCCAACCCTCGTCGGAGGGTCTGCCTTACAAGGGCTGCACTCGGCTAGAAATAGCCATACGAAATTATTATACTCGTCAGATATAATTTCTCTTGCCCACCCTCGTCGGAGGGTTTGCCTTACAAGGGCTGCACTCGGCTAGAAATAGCCATAAGAAATTATTATATTTCTCAGATATAATTTCTCTTCTAATATGTTTTCTTCTACAGGTAGTCCTTAAATCTACTTTTTCATAAATTAGTTTCGACAGCCTGAAGAATATAGCAGTTATAAATTGAGTTTAGTGACAATGCTTGGGTTGAACCAGACAGATTGCAAACATACATGGTAGGACGATCAAGTAATACATCAGATAATCACCTTCGTTTTTACATTGGCTGTCCACAGCATGACAAAATGAGTGATTCTGGAAAGGAATCCGGCAGTTTCTTCGTTTATGCTAATAAAATATTACACTGAGAGCATGCAGATTTATATAAACATGATCAAGATTTCGTACTGCATGATTTTAGTCTGCATTATTAATGATACAAAAGTATTAAAACCGTAATATCTTGATATGTTAATACACTGCACGTGTTAGGTTTGAAAAGTTTAAAATTCTCTTCTTGTTGTCAACATTTCAGTTTCGGTGTAAAGTGGTATTATGTATTTTAAAAATTGAACTATCGTTCATGCGTCATCATCAACTAATTGCTCCGAGCCGCCCAGCTGGTTTTGAAGAAAACAAGACTGCTACCATTAAATTTAGGATATGTTCAGTCACCACATAATCCACCAGTGGTAAAAATCATATAACCACATTTCAGTTGTGAATTGTAGTGTAGATACGGTATATTCAGATAGTACCGTATATTGCCAGCTATATTCGTGTGTATCTTTGTGTGTGTATCCTTCGTGTGTATCTATTAGAGCACTGTACTAATAATAATCTGTCTAAGAATTTAGCTTTGTTGGTAATCTTTGAGTATTTCTTGCAAATTTCAAACTTGCAATTTTCATTTCTGTTTGTGCTTAGTAGAAATATACGTTATTGTAATTAGGATACGTGTGAACGTAGTTTAAGATTATTGTAGTGTACTGTACAGTAGTATACTAGTAATATCTTATTAGAAATTAGCGTGCTTATTCTATTATTGTAAAATATTTGTGTAGTATAGTAGAGGTATCCGTAGAAATTCCCTTACTAGAATCCTGTAGGTGTAATTAGGATAGGCTTAACTGCAGTTTAGAACTGTGTAATTCTTGTGTATTCCTTTCGGTATTCAGTAATTAACGGTAGTTTTTATCCCGTTGTCATGTTGTTGGATAAAAATATAGCACGACTAAGTAGTATTGTAGTGTGGTAGTTTACTCATTACCTTATTGTTGTGTGATCTTTGTGTACTATCCTAGACTACATTTCTTTCTTTCATTTTTTGTACATAATAAGTTATTTTATTTTTATTTTTCATTTTCATTTTTCAGTAAAGAATGGCTAAGGAGTGCAAGTGTAGGAACTGTGGGTGTGGCGAGGCATTGAGGAGTATGAGGGAGGAGTTGGAGTGTTCGAGGGAGATAATGAGGATTCTCTCAGAAGACAGCAAAGAAGGTAGGCCTCCCTCAAACAATGTGCGGGATACAGTAGGTATAAAAGAGGGATCGGAAGGAAAGGGAGGAATTTTAGAAGACAGGTGGTCTAATGTTCTAAGGGGAAGGAGATGCTGGCAGGCTAAGGGCTCTATTCAGGATCAGAATTCAGGACAGGTGTCTGTGAGAAATCGGTACGAGTCACAGCAGGTAGAACAACAGAGGGAAGATGAGGAACGACGAACTGTTGCTGAGATGTGTGGAAGTAGGGGGAAGGGAAAAAGATAGGAAAGGGAAATGTAGAGTAGAGGATAGGAAAAGACAGGTGGAACAGGGTCATGGGAGGGAGAAAAGGGAGGAGGAATTAGCTTCTGCAGCTGTCAGGAAAGATAGGGCTGACCAGGTGGAGAGGGGATCAAATGAGGTGGGTAGGATTGAGGCTCTGGTCATGGGGGATTCCATTGTTAGACATGTGGGGAAAGTGCGTAGAGGAAGGGGAACCAGGGTAGAGTACTATCCAGGAATTAGGTTGTGGCAGATATTGAGGAAAGTAGAAGAGAAGGAGGAGGGGAAGGAGAAGGTGGTAGTGTTTCACGTTGGTACCAACAACGTAAGGCAAGCTGGTATAAGTACCAACATAGTTGGGGATGTGTAGGATCTGGTAAATGGAGCACGAGTAAAGTTTAAGGAAGCGGATACTGTTATCAGTGGAATACTGTGTAGGAGGGATACTAACTGGAGGGTGATTGGGGATTTAAATGAGACTATGGAGTGGGTATGTGGGAAACTGGGAGTGAGATTTCTAGATCCTAATGGGTGGGTAGGAGATAAGGATCTGTGCTCAGATGGCCTTCACTTAAACCGCTGTGGTACGTATACGTTAGGAAATTTGTTTAGAATGGTGAATGGCATGTGGATTTTAGTGCCGGGAGCGTCCGAGGACAAGTCCGGCTCGCCAGATGCAGGTCTTTTTGACTCTGACGCCCGTAGGTGACGTGGCCGTTGTGATGGGGATGAAATGATGATGAAGACGGCACATATACCCAGCCCCCGTGCCAGCGAAATTAACCAATGATGGTTAAAATTCCCGGCCCTGCCGAGAATCAAACCCGGGCCCTCTGTGACCATAGGCCAGCACGCACCCATTTAGCTATGGAGCCGGACTATCTGAAATGGTGAAATATAGCGGAAAGGCAGGGATGAAGTGGCTTCATAAATTAATAAGATTAGCATGGAATGTTAGTAAGGATGTAAAAGAGAGGTCATATAAGTCTCTGGTAAGACCCCAACTAGAGTATGGTTCCAGTGTATGGGACCCTCACCAGGATTATTTGATTCAAGAAATGGAACAGATCCAAAGAAAAACAGCTCGATTTGTTCTGGGAGATTTCCGACAAAAGAGTAGCGTTACAAATACTGTATGTTGCAAAGTTTGGGTTGGAAAGACTTGGGAGAAAGAAGACGAGCTACTCGACTAAGTGGTATGTTTCGAGCTGTCAGTGGAGCGATGGCGTGGAATGACATTAATAGATGTATAAGTGTGAGAGGTGTCTTTAAATGTAGGAGAGATCATAATATGAAGATAAAGTTGGAAATCAAGAGGAGAAATTGGGGCAAATATTCGTTTATATTAAGGGGAGTTAGGGATTGGAATAACTTACCAAGGGAGATGTTCGATAAATTTCCAGTATCTTTGAAATCATTTAAGAAGAGGCTAGGAAACAACAGATAGGGAATCTGCCACCTGGACGACAGCGATAAATGCAGATCAGTATTGATTGATTGATTGATTGATTGCCTATCAGTTGTTCACCTAGTATTTTCTTAAATAATTTAACATAATTTGGAAATTTATCGACAGTCTCCCTTGGTAAATAATTCCAAATCCTAACTCGTCTTTCTATAAACGAGTATTTGCCCCAGTTTGTCCTCTTGAATTCCAACTTTATCTTAATATTTTGATTTTTCCTACTTTTAAAAACGCCACTCAAACTTATTCGTCTACTAATATCAATCCACGCCCTCTCTCCGCTGACAACTGGGAACATAACGCTTAGGGGAGCAGCTCGTCTCCTTTCTCCCAAATCTTCCCAGTACAGACTTTGCACGATTTTCTTAACGCTACTCTTTTGTTGTAAACCACACAGAACAATTCGAGCTGCTTTTCTTTGGATCTGTTCCATTTCTTGAATCAAGTAATCCTGGCGAGTGTCCCATACACTGGAACCATAGTATGATTATGGTGTTACGAGACTTGCACGCACCCTCCTTTACATCCTTACTATAGCCTCTGAATATCCTCATATTCATATAAAGAGACCTGGAATCTTTATTTACAATTCCGTTTATTTGATTACCGAATGAAGATCTTTCCTTGTATTAACACCTCAGTACTTACAGTGATCCCCATGAGGAACTCTCACCCCATCAACACAGCAATTAAAACTGGGAGGATTTTCTTAAATTCACAGCCTGACTTTTCACCCTGTTTAACATCATATCATTGTCTGCTGTCCATCTACAAACACTGTTGAAGTCTTTTCGCAGTCGCCCCAATCTTGTGACCAATTTATTGTTCTACACAGTATAACATCGTCCACAAAAAACCCTTTTCCTGATTCCAGTACATTACTCATATTATCTATGTATCATAAACCATAAAGGTTCAATAATGCAGCCTTGGGTTTGCGTCATGTAGCTGTCAGCTTGCATTCGGGGGTTAGTGGGTTCGAACTCCACTCTCGGCAGCCCTGAATATGGTTTTCCGTGCTCTCCGATTTTCACATCAGTACCTTAATTAAGAACTCGGCCGCTTCCTTCCCATTCCTAGCCCTTTCCTATCTCATCGTCACCATAAGACCTATGTGTGTCGGTGCGACTTAATTTTTTTTGTAAACAATCAATAAGTAAATAAATATAAAAATGCTACCTTGAGGATTTTCCCTCGTAATGATTACAGGATCAGATAATGCTTCACCTTCTCTCTCTGAATTCTATTTTCTAGAAATATAGCTACCGATTCAGTCACTCTCTTGTCTAGTCTAATTGCACTCATTTTTTGTCAATAGTTTCAAATGATCTACCCTATCAAAAGCCTTAGACAGGTTAATCGCGATACAATCGCAATGTTAATTGATCATTTATCCGAGTTTCGTCGAATTCTGCATGGTACAGTCTAAACAGTTCCCTTTTAAGTCACGGGATATTGTATGTACAGCAATGATGAGTTCAATGGTGCTAAGATACGGGTGCAGAATGTGGAGAAAGGACTATTTCAGATGACACAGTAATGGAGAAATGTATACTTGATCCGTAGTTTACCCGTTTAATCCATTTTGCCTGAGCGGGCACACATTTCATGTTATCCCCAAAACTGAGATTTCGATTCCTTATAGGGTGAAATATTTAAGAACTGACCCTCACTTGCAGGCGGCTTATATGAAGTGTCTTATATGGTATCTTCCATAATTCCATGAATTTATTGACTGAATAATTCCCCACAATTTTCTTAATAATATCCTGGTTCAAATTGCGAAACTACGGTGCGAGATAACATTATTATCAATCTTACAATGTGTTAATGATGTGCATTCTCCCAGGATGGAAGTAGGCCTATACTGAGTGAAAAGTGAATCATGGTGCGGCAAAGCAAATGCGTGAGGCCGCACGTGCGATCAATGTTGTTCTGTAAGAGAGAAGTGGACTTAACTCTCTTTACATAGGTCTGTTTTCAGATCGACTTTGCTGTATGGGAGTGAAATCTGTGTGAATTTAATGTATCTTACTCGTTAGCAAAAGCAGGCATGGAAAAATCGAGAATGATTGCTGGTATTAACACGTGGGAACAATGACAAGAGGGTACTCGAAATAAGGAGATGAAGTTTACGCTAGGAATAAACTCTATGGCTAAAGCTGTACGTATACACCAGCTTCTGTAATGGGGTCATGTGTGGCGAATGGAGGAGAATAGCTTACCTAGCACAATAACGGCCTCGGCCATGGAGGGTAAGAGAAGAAGAGGAAGACCAAGGTGAGGATGGTTAGACTAAGTTTTTAATGATAAGAGGTGTGGAATTAAGCAAGGCGACGCAGGCAGTTGCTAATAGGGAGTTGTGGAGCGCTTCGTTAAAACACAGAGATTTGCAGACTGAACGCTGAAAGGCAAACGAAGATGCGTGTATGTACATGTACCTACTTCTGCTTCTACCGCTTTTCCTACACCTGCCGGGTCGCTGGGACAAACTGTGTAGGCGATGTGGATTTGACCCTGTTTTACGGCCGGATGATCTTCCTGACGCCAACCTATTTGGAGGGAGGTAATCACTGCTGCGTGTTTCTGTGGTGGTTGTTAGTGTGGTGTGTTGTGTGAATATGAAAAGGAGAGTGTTGGGACAAACACCCAGTCCCCGAACCAGAAGAATTAATCAGATACGATTAAATTTCCCGTCCCGTCCTGGAACCGAATCTGGCACCCTCTGAACCGTTGGCTTCAACGCTGACAATTCAGTCAAGGAGTCGGACTATGCATGTATATGTATGTTATAATTCATTAGCCATAAGAATAAAGTAAGTTCAGTTTCTGTCATAAAGTCATGTTTTACGTCATGTGAAATAAGTTCAAGACAGAAATGACGCCTTTATAACGGAACCATTATGTCCGAGCAGTTAAGTCTAAAACGTCAGATTCCACACTGAAAGCCTGAATTTTGGTATCTGGCAGTGACAGTAATTTAGGAATTGTCCCTCATTATAGAGCCATCTCAAGTTTGACCCAGTCAGCTAAATGACCATCGGGAGGACTTCTTTGAAGGAAGCACTGTCTCTAAGATTTTTTTTACGATTGGCTTTACGTTGCATCTACACTGAGAGGTGTGGCCCATGACATTACATGTTAGGCCCCTTTAAACAACAAGCATCATCATCATCATCATCATCATCATCATCATCATCATCATCATCATCATCATCATCATCATCATCATCATCATCATCATCATCACAGAATAGAAAAGGCCTAGGAGTGGGAAGGAAGCGACTTTGGCCTTAATTAAGGTACATACATAGCATTTGCCTGGTGTGAAAATGGGAAACTACGGAAAACTATCTTCAGGGATGAAAACAGTGGGGTTCGAATTCACTATCTCTCGATTGCAAGCTTACAGCTGCGAGCCCTTAACCACACGGCTATCAATCAATCAATCAATCAATCAATCAATCAATCAATCAATCAATCAATCAATCAATCAATCAATCAATCAATCAATCAATCAATCAATCAATCAATCAATCAATCAATCAGTCAATCAATCAATCAATCAATCAATCACTAATGATCTGCATTTAGGGCAGTCGCCCGAGTGGCAGATTCCCTATCTCGATCTGTCTCTTAAGATTAAGGACCAGTCAGGGAATAGTGCTAATCACATTATCCTCCTCTCCTACACGGCTCCATGGCTAAATCGTTAGCATGCTGGCCGTTGGTCACAAGAGTCCCGGGTTCGATTCCCGGCAGGGTAGGGAATTTTGTCCATCATCGGTTAACTTCTCTGGCACGGGGGCTGGGTGTATGTGTCGTCTTCATCATCATTCTTCATTTCATCCTCATCACAACGTGCAGGTCGCCTACGGGAGTCAAATCAAAACACCTGCACCTGGCGAGCCGAACATGTCCTCGGACACTCCCGGCACTAAAAGCCATACGCCATTTCGTTTCCTACACGGCAGCAAATAATATGCAGTCTCACATACCACTACACTAGAAAATGTTTCTCTGTTTAATTTTATTTGTAGATATTTGAAACAGAACTTTATAGCGTAGTATGTCACTTAGACATTAAAAGAAAAACTTTACCTACTTCCTTGGATCTCTCTCTCTCTCTCTCTTTTTTTTGCTAGTTGCTTTACGTCGCACCGACACAGATAGGTCTTATGGCGACTATCGGACAGGAAAGGGCTAGGAGTGGGAGGGAAGCGGCCGTGGCCTTAATTTAGGTACAGCCCCAGCATTTGCCTGGTGTGAAAATGGGAAACCACGGAAAACCATCTTCAGGACTGCCGACAGTGGGGTTCGAACCCACTATCTCCCGATTACTGGATACTGGCCGCACTTAAGCGACTGCAGCTATCGAGCTCGATCCTTGGATCTCGTTGAATATTATTTATGTCTATGTACGTTTTATTAAGGAGTACAAAAACGCGGATGTAGGATATTGGTGGAAGAGTTACAAGCTACTGTTACTGTTAGGCAGGGACGAGTTAGCGATGTAGCACTCCTTGAATTGGCTATAATATAACAGCGCTCTAGGCTACAAGTGCACTGAAGTTACGTACATATTCTTGAGATGTAATCGTTTGAAGCTATGCTGTAAACATACAACACAGTCCCAAAATGAACATTCATGTCAGACGGCGGATTCGAACTTACAGCCTGCCCATCCGCTAGTGTTAGTAAAACCATACGATCTTCATTGGTCAGGCAGAAGGCAGCCTGTATTCGCCGTGTATTTTTTCAGTTAGTTAACATATTTAAAATAGCACTTCCCGCGGAAATTAAACATTTCCCAGACGTGACGTGCCGTTGGAACAGTCTGTATTATTTCCATTAAAAGGTATCTATTCTGGTCCTTTGCGTAAGTACCTTGTATAACTGCGTTATAAATGAAATTCCACGAACTGCTGTTCCATTTGGGTGCAGTGATAACAACAGAATATAAATTTTTGTATCTGTTTTACGTCCTAGTGACACAGACGGGTCTTATTGCGTTGAAAGGACAGGGCTAGGACTGGGAAGGAGGCGACCGTGGTCTTAATTAAGGTAGAGCCCTAGTATTTGCCTGGTGAAAATTTGGAAAACTCGGAAAACCATCTTCAGGGCTGTGATAGTGGGGTCCGAACCCACCATCTCCCGAATGCGAGCTCACAGATACGTGACCCAAATCGCGTAGCTAACTCGCTACTGTATAATGTGACTTTATAAAAGGGAAGAAGGACATCTATTAGGTACCTATGAATAGGAACATCAAATATTTCTCCGCAGTTTTTTCCTCATATCCCGATTCAAATTACGAAACTTCGATGCAAAAGGTACCATTAGTTTCACATATACAATTCGATGTACTAAGCGAATTGGCCGTGCGGTTAGGGTGCGTGCAGCTGTGAACTTGCATTCGGGAGGTAGTGGGTTGAACTCCACTGTCAGTAGCCCTCAAGATGGTTTTCTGTGTTTTCCCATTTTCACACCGGGAAAATGCTGGGGCTGAACTTTAATAAAGGTCACGGACACTTCCTTCCCACTCCTAGCCCATTCCTATCCCATCGTCGCCATTAGACCTATCTGTGTCGGTGAGACGTAAAACAACTTGCGAAAAAATATCCGGGGTATGAAGTCTCCATGGCTCAGGCGGCAGCGTGCAGGCCTCTCATCGCTAGGTTCCGTGGTTCAAATTCCGGTCACTCCATGTGAGATTTGTGCTGGACAAATCAACGGCGGGACAGGTTTTCCTCCGGGTACACCTCTTTTCCCTGTCATCTTCCATTCATTTGGGTAGGAGGACCAGAATCTCGCTCAGGCGGCCACATCTGCTATGCTAAACAGGGCTCTTGTGGGGGGATCGTAATATTGGAAGGAATAGGCAAGGAAGATGGTATGAAGCGCCCGTGACCTTGAGTTAGGCACCATACCGGCATTTGCCTGGAGGAGAAGTGGGAAACCGCGGAAAAACACTTCAAGGATGACTGAAATGGGAATCGAACACCTCTCTATTCAGTTGACCTCCCGAGGCTGAGTGGACCCCTACTCAAAGCGTCCTTGCGAAATTGAACAGCATCCACCAGAGCAGGGTTAGGCTGGCGACGGGAGCGTTACGAACAAGCCCCATTGCTAGCCTGCTCGCTGAATCTGGTGTTCCTCCTTTACACCTGAAGCACCAGCAAATGCTACTGTCGTATGCTGCAAATTTGCGACAGATGCCACTTCACCCAAGCTATCCTTGCGTATTCAACAGTGGGAAACGTTGGCTGTACGCTGCTTGACCTCGAGCAACGTGGCCTGTTGGAATACGCTTGGATAGCACTCACAGACTGTTCGATGTACCTTCGGTTCCTTGCCTTGTCAGACAATCAAGTGGGGTTTACACAGTGTTCCAAAGGGAAACACGGAAGCTCTTCCTGTCCGTTGTTGGCCGGTATCCAGGTTCAGTCGTCGTTTACACGGATTCGAGGACAGAAACGAAGGGGGGCTGTGCGTTTGTTGTCGACAATGATGGGTTTCTTTTTGCTCTCCCGGTAACCTGTGGGTATGTACACAGCAGAGCTGTATGCTGTGAAGCTCTGCGGTGCGCACTGTCCGATCAGCGCCGGCACTTTCTGCTGGGTACCGACTCCTTGAGCTCGCTACAGTCTATTGATACCTGTTTCCCTCGGCACCCTCTGGTGCAGCGGATCCAGGACCTGCTGGCCGGCACCAGAATAATGTTTATGTGGCTCCCAAGCCACATGGGTGTAGAGATATACGAGTTATATTTTTCTAAAGATGAAATACTTTCATTAGGGACCTCCCATAATTGGGAGACATACAGGGTGCTTGACAACAACGTGAACCGGCTATAACACCGTTAGAGGGTTGCTCATATTGATAAATAAATTGAAAATAAATTTCGAAATCTCACGCCGTCGTCATTTTATCGGCTGCTGAACTTAGCCAATCAGATCGCAAATTCAAATGGGCTTTGCGAGGCAGTGTTGCTAAACATGCACGTGGCTTGAGAGCACAAATCGAAGAAAAGGAACTTCCGCTAGAGGAGGGATTTAAACAGTGAACTTCGAACTAACAGGACTGCGAGTTTGTGTTTCTCTTAATACACATCTTCACTTACATAGCCTAAAACATAACGCACTATAAACCACCACAGAAACACTCAATAATGAATATTTCCCTCTAAATAGCGCTGGCGTCAGCAAAGGGATCCGACCGTAACTCTGGGCTTATCCGCACAAAGTGCCGACCTCAGGGAAATGGGAAAAAGCACGGAAGAGTAAGAAGAAGAGTAAGAAGAGAAGAAGAAGAAGAAGAAGAAGAAGAAGAAGAAAAAGCAATTAATAACTATAAGTATTAGTAATGGTTACAATGAATGAATACTGACTCCCCAGCTGCTGATCATCTATGATTGAGAGAGAAGAGTATTCTATTCATTCATTCATATCTCTAGGTGTGACGAATTTCACGTTCAACCACATGAATGGTTGCAGGTCTTATAATAATAATAATAATAATAATAATAATAATAATAATAATAATAATAATAATAATAATAATGGCCTTTACGTCCCCACTTACTACTGTTACGATTTTCAGAGACGACGCGGTACCGGAATTTTGTCCCGCAGGAGTTCATTTATGTACCATTAAATCTACCGACACGAGCCTGACGTATTTGAGCACCTTCAAAATCAGCGGGACTGAGCAAGGATCGAACCTGCCAAGTTGGGCTCAGAAAGCCAGCGCCCTACCGTCTGAGCTTCTCAGCCCGGCGCAGGTTCTACAAGACCTATAGCTAGTAATGTTCTCTTATGTTCCACCAGAGCAGATAATGATACTGTGAACAGGTTGTAAACTATCAAGTAATGTATTAACTTCCTACACTGATTATACTCCAAGGATGGAAGCACTGACGCCACTCGAAGTTTGAAATATGCAAAGGAAAACTTTCTCAGCACCAACTTCCAGTAAAATTTATTTTCTGTTTTATATACAGCGACGCTAAGCCACGATAGGACTGGAAATATCGTATATTAAGACCATTAAGATGATACGCCACGTAGTCACTCTTGTATAAAATAAATTCTCCCTCCTCTGAGACCTCATCTCGTTACTTTTACAGGCATAAAACGTAAGTTTTAAATATTCATAGAGCCATCTTCGAAGTTTCATCAAGATCGCCACTTACACAAAACATAGTTCGTGTATTGCTTGGTGCTTATTTCGACGTCATGTGAGATTAATAAGGATCAGTGAAGAGTGTAGGAGATTCCGTCTGAGATCTGTTGATCCGAGAATAACTGCTTGTTCAAAGAGTTCAGGCAAAGCATTTTGCAATAATAATAATAATAATAATAATAATAATAATAATAATAATAATAATAATAATAATAATAATAATAATAATAATGTCCGCCTCTGTGGTGTAGTGGTTAGCGTGATTAGCTGCCACCCCCGGAGGTCCGGGTTCGATTCCCGGCTCTGCCACGAACTTTGAAAAGTGGTACGAGGGCTGGAACGGGGTCCACTCAGCCTCGGGAGGTCAACTGAGTAGAGGTGGGTTCGATTCCCACCTCAGACATCCTCGAAGTGGTTTTCCGTGGTTTCCCAGTTCACCTCCAGGCGAATGCCGGGATGGTACCTAACTTAAGGCCACGGCCGCTTCCTTCCCTCATCCTTGCCTATCCCTTCCAATCTTCCCATCCCCCTACAAGGCCCCTGTTCACCATAGCAGGTGAGGCCGCCTGGGCGAGGTACTGGTCATACTCCCCAGTTGTATCCCCCGACCAAGAGTCTGAAGCTCCAGGACACTGCCCTTGAGGCGGTAGAGGTGGGATCCCTCGCTGAGTCCGAGGGAAAAGCCGAACCTGGAGGGTAAACAGATGATGAATAATAATAATACTAATAATAATAATAATAATAATAATAATAATAATAATAATAATAATAATAATAATAATAAAAATCTTCAGCCTGTTTCCAGTCATTCGACCGCGTTAGGAACGAAATGAATGAGGCCCCCGCCTAGCGGCGAGGACAGGAAGTGTGTCGGCTGCTGACGTCCGTCGCACTCCATTGGGGCAAGGATTAATGACTGACAGATGAAATGAACTTATATTGGAGTGTGTTGCTGGTCTGTCTCTGTGGTGTAGTGGTTAGTGTGATTAGCTGCCAACCCCGGAGGCCCGGGTTCGATTCCTGGCTCCGCCACGAAATTTAAAATGTGGTAGGAGGGCTGGAACGGGGTACAATCAGCCTCGGGAGGTCAACTGAGTAAAGGTGGGTTCGATTCCCACCTCAGCCATCCTCGAAGTGGTTTTGCGTGGTTTCCCACTTCTCCTCCAGGCAAATGCCGGGATGGTACCCAACTTCAGGCCACGGCCACTTCCTTCCCTCTTCCTTGTCTATCCCTTCCAATCTTTCCATCCCCCCACCCCGCAAGGTCCCTGTTCACCATAGCAGATGAGGCCATCCCGGGCGAGGTACTGGTTATCCTCCCCAGTTGTATCCCGACCCAGAGTCAGAAGCTCTAGGACAGTGCCCTTGAGGCGGTATAGGTGGGATCCCTCGCTGAGTCTGTGGGAAAAAGCAACCCTGGAGATAAAGATAAAGAAGAAGAAGAAGTGTGTTGCTGGAGTGAATGTCGATAGGGAAAATCGGAGAACCCTGAGAAAAACCTGTCCCGCCTCCGCTTTGTTTAGCATAAATCTCACATGAAGTAACCGGTATATGAACCACGGAATCCAGCGGTGAGAGGCTGGTGCGCTGCAACCTGAGCGAGGGAGGGTTAATAATACACCACGTTCAATTTTAATTGTGTCGGACGTGATAAATTTATTTCCTGCCTTAGTGCAGAGCACTGTCCTCCAATTGTTCATAGTAACCTCAAGAAAATGAATTATGGCAGGATTGATCTTGTACAAATGAAGTACTTCTTTTAACCATGAGTGGGGAACTGAGTCAAATGATTTCTGATAATCTATATACGCTGTGTACAGGTTCCTTTGTGAGTGTATTGCCTGTTGTGTTACAACGGAGTCTATGATTATCTGTTCTTTGCACCCTAGTGATGACTTTTTGCATCCTTTCTGCTCCTCAGTCAGAATGTTATGGTTGCTGATATGTTTATACATTTCTTCTGTGAGTATAGATGTAAAATGTTTGTAGATTGTTTGTAGACGAGTGATTGGCCTGTAAGCTGATGGATCCTTAGCATTTCCACCTTCCTTAGGTAGGAGGTACGTAATTCCTGATGTAAGAAATTCAGGACACTCATGCATGAGATAAGTGAATTGTTGGGCTATTTTCTTGTGGACGCAAGTGAATTGTTTATACCAAAAATTTTGTATTTTGTCTGTACCTGGTGCTTTCCAACCTGAGTTCTCCTGGCAGCATTAGTCACATGGCTCTCTTCTATGGTATCAAAACTCATTTCTGCATAACCATTGTTGTTTTGCTCTTCCTTAATCCTTACCGAGCTCGATAGCTGCAGTCGCTTAAGTGCGGCCAGTATCCAGTAATCGGGAGATCGTGGGTTCGAGTCCCACTGTCGGCAGCCTTGAAGATGGTTTTCCGTGGTTTCCCATTTTCACACCAGGCAAATGCCGGGGCTGTACCATAATTAAGGCCACGGCCGCTTCCTTCCAACTCCTAGGCCTTTCCTATCCCATCGTCGCCATAAGACCTATCTGTGTCAGTGCGACGTAAAGCAAATAGCAAAAAAAAAAAAAAGCTTCCTTAATCCATGATTTGTTTGTATTGTGGACTGTGTTGGTACACCAAATACGTTTCCAAATGTCTTCCGTGTCTTGCATACTTGGAGATTCTTCTGCCCTTGTTTGCCGGTTTTGCTTGAGCATTCTGTAGAATTGGCCCTCATTCTCGGAGAAACGGTTGTTTTGTAATTTCCTAGCTCGAGACTCTTTGTACCTCCTGAGCCTTGCTGCTTTTGCACACAACTGTTGTTTTTGGGTGTCAATGAATTCTTTGACCTTTTCTCTGTGCTCGGATTCATTTGTGTGGGTGTTGAGTTTCCTGAACACATTCTTCAAGTTTCTGTTAGTTTTCGTTTTAGTTCTGTTACAGAGGTACGCGGAAAGTTGACCAATGGTTTTTCTTAGCTCTTGGATATCACTTTGTAATCGACGTTGCCATGGTGAAAATTATTATTATTATTATTATTATTATTATTATTATTATTATTATTATTATTATTATTATTATTATTATTATTATTGTACATACTGGGCGGCCCACCCAAATTTCTGTCACCTCAAACATCCTCTGGCTAGTTGACGATAACGACGGGTGATTTTCATCATAGCAATGAGAGGTACATGGAAATTCGTGCAATGTGTTTCCCATGCTTCAATAAGTACCGAGGCTAAGCCAACTTCTGTCACATACATGTTGATGGCAGGCAGTTACAGTACATTCAGCGATGCAATTATTTTCCCGGGCAGACATGTGACACTGGCAGAAAGAATTATTGAATTGTGCACATTTTCAAATGTGGCACCGTCAAGAGTAGGTCAATGAGACCAGGGCTACGTATGACTCACACTTCGTGTGTATGAAACCTGGGAGAGTGAACATACAGACCACCTTTAACGCATCATATTATCATGCCTTCAACGGTCAGAATGTTTGTACCAAATGGAAGTGGTTTCAGATAAACAAAATTTCGGATAATAATTTAAATATCTCTGTTAGAGGCCGCGAAACGTTTTTGACGTTTTAGATTAAAGTAAATGAAGACAATACATACACAATGCTAACTAATTTGATAAACTGCTGTATATATTGTGACGTTGTCCGCCATTTTAATGTGCGACTTAGGGCGGAACAAGCAAGCCAGCTCCAACCGCGAGCGACATCACCGGGATACGGCCCTACCCTCTCCTCCGCTACACGCAACCAGTCAGAGACGAGTCAGGCGCTCATCGGCCAGCCCATTTACTACTAACGCCGTCCGGCGGTATATGGCACTACGAGAAATGTGTATCAGCGTATTATAATTCCAATGATTTCCAGGGGTTTCCACTCTCGCGAAATACATGGATGGGCCAGCCTCCCTATAAAAGACAGGTCAGACTAGCCCAAGGCAGTTCAGATTGAGTTCAGTAAGAGTGCGATCGTGAGCGAGGCGTGCTATAGTTACGGTTTCAGTGGAGTGCAGCTGATTACATTGCCAGGAAGTGTGTTTACTGCTGTGAATAAGTTACTGGATCCGTGTGCTACTGTTTTAACGGAGTGCTACGTTTAGTCTGTCGGAGCACTGCATCTGAGCAACGAGGGATAACAGTGCAGCCAAGGGACTATGGACATCGGGAGCCTTTTTTGCTAGTGGTTTAACGTTACAGTAACACATCGAAGGATTTCGGGGACGCAACTGTGGGAAAATACTAGCGCTGGGAAGGTAGCAGCAGTGGAATTAATTAAGGTACACCTGTAGCATTTTCTTGGTGTGAAAATGGGAACCCACGGCCAAACATTTTTTAGCTGCCGGCGGTGGGATTCAAACCTACCATATCCCGAGTGCAAGCTCACTGCTGCGCGACCATAACCGCACGGCCAACTCGCTCGGTAAATGGAAGAATGCTGCCGCGTGTGTGGTGTGGTGTGTGTGTGTGAACTTTGTACCACGTACAGATTTTGTGAGACTGTGTGTGCGGGCGTAGACAATGAAGTGTACGGCCGCTATAGCAGTACAGTGAGTACAGCGAACTACCCTAGCATCTGAGTGACAGTTGAAGAAGTGGCCGCAGTGTAATCGTTTTAGCTTGTACGTGTCAGAGCGAATTACATGTGTGTCTGAACATTGAGAACACAGAAAGAGAGAGCTAACTAGAGTGATTGTGTGCGTGTGTAATTTTATATCCATTAGTGTTGGCTAATACATCTTAGGATAAACGCTACACCGGGCGAGTTGGCCGTGCGGTTAAGAGCGCATAGCTGTGAGCTTGCATCCGGGGTATAGTGGGTTCGAAACCCTCTGTCGACAGCCTCGAAGATGGTTTTCCATGGTTTCCCAATTTTACACCAGGCAAATGCTGGGACTCTACCTTAATTAAGGCCACGGCCACTTCCTTCCCACTCCTAGGCCTTTCATGTCCCATCGTTGCCATAAGACCTATCTGTGTCTATGCGACGTAAAGCAAAATTCCAGAAAAGATAAACGCTACCAGTCTTGTATTTATTTACTTGCTACCCGCCTACACGTTAGAATATTTAGAGAAAAAACAATGCTCCATAGTCCATAAGTTTTAACTATGCATTATTTACCATTTATTTTTTTACGTCTTGTATTTCATTTTCTTTTTCTGTTCACATCGTTTTGTAGCCACTATGCCACACCACTGCTTCATTAGCAGAACGCCAGCAAGCTTTGATTTGTCACATCAGAAACTGGATTGGCAACAGCGAAGGGAAGGAGGCAGGCAAGGTCAGAGTCCACGCATTCCATTACTCATTCCCTTTGTCACAACATGACAAATGATGTTTCTTTAATTCGTTTGACCCGAAAATAAATTCTTTTCAGTCGTTTCGATTAAAAGGTATTTCGGTTCAAAATGTTTCAGATAACAGAGTTTCTACTGTAATTATTGCATTGCTTTGTTGAATGTGGCTGCCTTGAAGCTCCTTGGTATAGCTACGTCGAAACATATTCAAGCATTGGACTCACACTGCACGCTCGTTCATTTTCCTCCTGTTGTAATTCACTCAGGTGGAAACAGCCTATCGCTGTCTTCAACGTGAAAATATTAGGTGGTTCAAGTCACGGACAATACACGTGATATTTCGGAAATGTCACCTTCCTGTGGTTCAGATTCCACATAGAACTGGGGGTCCCTTGGCTATGATCGTGATTTCAACAATCGCATAAAATTACAAGCTTGCATTTCTGTAACTTAGGTTGCATCTATATCTACGAAGCTATCTCTTGAAGGATGCAAGATTTCTGCCTCTGTGTTTAGAGACAGGCCAGAGCAAAATGTAGCTTCCATCGAAGTCTATATCTCATTTACGTCTGTGGCAGATGCTGAGGTATAAGTAATGCTGAGTAATGACATTCAGAGCACGATTAGTGTGTCTCGATTAGAGTCCTGCATTACCGAGTATGAAAACCATTGATTAAATTAATGAAATAGTCTGACGCCTGGCTCTATCGGCAAACACCAAACGTTATCGTGAAGCAGTACTGTATGCTACAAACGAGTATGATGTATCCGGCCGAGTCAACGTATGTTCGATCTTTCTGTCTATATGAAATGTCTCCCTTCTGGTTCCCTTGTTTGTCCTGGAAACGTACCACCACCACCACCACCACAACAACAAAAACTTCGTCATATGGTATTGTGATTTTTATGGCTTTAGTGTCATTATCAGCGTCGGGCTAAGTAGCTCAGACGTTAGAGCCCTGATCTACTGAGTCGAACTTGGCAGATTGGATCCCGGCTCAGTCCGGTGGTATTTGAAGTTGCTTAGATATGTCAAGCTCGTGTCGGTAGATTAACTGGCACGTAAGGGAACCCTGCGTAACAAAATAGTGGGACGTAACACCAGTATTATTATTGTTGTACCAGGGGCACATCTTCCCCGGCTAGTTAAACTGCGCGCCTTCTCTAAGGCGATCTATGTAAACAAACTTGAACTGGTGAACTACAAGAAACTTTGGTCTTCAACTGTTATATGTCTCTACCATTGGTTTATTTGCTCTCTCTAGCGGGCTAAACTCTAATTACTTCATTAAAATGTTTATTTTTGATATTTATAAACCTGGTACTGAGGATTGTTTTTTTCAATGTTCCGAAGTTCTCAACACTTCAGCTGGTTCCTCCTCGATTGCAATCAACCTATAAAAAACTTGGGAATCTGGGATGTATACAGGAATCCAGCCTATCAGAGAAGAGTTCTGCAATCTTCCCCTTGTGGTACTATACGGGCCATATTTTGAGTGCGGCGTGTACGAAGGGAGGCAGGGGCGCGGCCTGCGTGAGGAAGGCCCGGCGACTCAAGGTAATGGCAGAATTTTCATAGACATGTGCTTGCTCCTGAGGGGAAGGTTTCAACCTCTTTTATTTAATGCAAATTTCGAAATCTGGTGGTTTAAATGTAGAATTTTCGACAAGTCTGTGGACTCTTTTCTATTCTATTCTCCATCTGTCTGTAAACTGCACTCCCCGGCAGGCATATCCCCTCCGGGGTTACGTCATGAGCCAGTAGAGGACCAAGCTCACCCTCTCTTTGGTCACCAACCTCCAAGGAGACGGCTCAAGTCAATGAAAATCTTTGTGCGGACAACAACAGCGCTCACTGCAAACCTGACCTAGCCGGGACAGAGCTATAGCAATCCACTATACCACCAGACTGGACGAAGGCCAAAGAAAGCCTTTCTGCAGGCCACGGCACCAACTGGAATATCTGGCGATCACTCAACATACTTCAGAGTGGTGTGGGGAGATGTAGAGTTTCTTTACTTAATTGGGGATACCTACAGAGTTCAGACCTCCGTGGGTGTGGGGAGTGACAGACAATGTTACAGCTGTGTACCTGTGAACTGTGGCCATACTCTTGCACAACCCAAGAGTTAATGGTAGGCTGTGATAGCGCTATGAAAGTGGCATATTTCTGGGCGAAGATCTTTTAATCTGAGACATTTAAATTATTCATTTTTCAATCGTATACTTGTAAAATTCCTTTACTTCGTTGTACGTTATTGCTTCTGACTCGAGTAAATATTAAGGGGTTTTGAACTCCGCACAACAGTACACTAAACTCACTGAAAGTAGTTGTAAATAACGATTTGGCGAGGTATTTAAAAATGCAATGCTATCTTTCTTCTGCCACTTTTTCCAAACCCTGGTGGAGTCACGAGTACGAACTCAAGTCTTCACTCAAGTCAGACATGTGAATTTCACCATGTTTTATCGCCGGATTCCCTTCCTGACTTCAACCCTATCTGAAGGTATGTATTTATTATTTTGTGCTTCTGTGGTGGTTGGTAGCGTGGTTCTGAGCGTATCAAGAAGGGTGGATTGGGACGAACGCTAACATGTTAACCTCGAGTTCGAGGAATTAACCACACCTGGCTAAAATCCCCCACCCGGCTGGTAATCAAACCTGGGACCCTCTTATCTGAAGTTCTGAACGCTGACCATTTAGCCAACGAGCTGGACGAACTTAAAATCTAACAGGTGAGTTTAATTTTCCTGGGTCTGCAGATGATTACTTTTCAGTTAGAACATATAACCTCTATTTTTCCCCCTTACTGGAGGATAAGAGGATAAATATTCTAACATATATTTTCCCATGCTTTTGCTGGCGAGATGTAGTGTTTACAGTGCACTATGTCTTCTGGTGTGGGCTATATCAAATTTGTTACTTTCATTGACCTGTCTCAGTCTCATCCTTGGCTTTGACAATATGAAAGTGACTGAGGTATGAGTGATGCTAGTAATACCATTGCTTATACAGCCAGTCCCTGCTATGAATGGTGTGAAAATATCGCTCATATGGTCGGTTGGTGCATGCATTTCGGTGGGCTTGGCAGACTGATATGTAATAACAACAGCTGGCTCGGCGAGGAAAGCAACGGGAAACTACCTCACTCCTCATTTCCCTAGTACGCCTCTACAGTGACGCCTAGGCTATTTATGACAGCTGTTGGCGGAGCTGCAGAGGATCAAACCAGCCTTCGGGCTGAATACCCAACGTACAACGTACATATTTTTATCATTTCGTATTATTAATCTAATTACCCTCATTAATCAAAGTATTTCATTTCGGTTCATATGAGTATAATAATAATAATAATAATAATAATAATAATAATAATAATAATAATAATAATAATAATAATAATACCGGGCGAGTTGGCCGTGCGCGTAGAGGCGCGCGGCTGTGAGCTTGCATCCGGGAGATAGTAGGTTCGAATCCCACTATCGGCAGCCCTGAAAATGGTTTTCCGTGGTTTCCCATTTTCACACCAGGCAAATGCTGGGGCTGTACCTTAATTAAGGCCACGGCCGCTTCCTTCCAACTCCTAGGCCTTTCCTATCCCATCGTCGCCATAAGACCTTTCTGTGTCGGTGCGACGTAAAGCCCATAGCAAAATAATAATAATAATAATAATAATAATAATAATAATAATAATAATAATAATAATAATAATAATAAATTATATTATATTATATTATATTATATTATATTATTATTATTATTATTATTATTATTATTATTATTATTATTATTATTATTATTATTATTATTATTTATTGTTTTCCTTTACTTATGGCTTAATACCGTACCAACTCAATCAGGAATTTTTGGCGACATTGACGTAGGAAAAGGCTCGGACCGAGCAAGAAGTGACCGTGGCTTTAATTGAATCGGTTATTTATAGAAGGCCGTAAGTCAGTTTTTGGTGAAAATTGGTTCATTGCAGTAAATGAATCCTTGGACGTAAATGCATCTCGTGTCGTGCAAGGATGTATGTCTGGCCCCTAGAAGTGTATGGAACCTTCCCGCCTTAACGCCTTTTATTTATGTAACAACTTTTAGTAAGCAGGCTTACTGCCTTTTCTAAATACAGTAATCGCATTAGTGTGCCAATTGTTGGGAAGTAAAGTTCTGCGTTCAGTTGTTTTTCCTGTTTCACAGTTGGAAGTACTGCTAAATCTGTTGTAATGTGGAGGGAAACATTGGTAAGTTAACTGGCTATGTAAGAGTATGGATTCTAATGATGTTAAGCTTGTAATTCCAAACAAACGGAAGAGGGGTGTACGAAATACTGAGTCTTATAGGACAGAAAGAATTTAAAAGATGCCACTTGAAGTGAAGAGTACATTAAGAGGGCGTTAGCCTGATATCAATCATACATGCTAATATTTACAAAAAAATTCTAACAAATGAAGTTACCAGTCAATCCAAGTAAAACATTTTGACATAAGATAAGCAATCAAAATTGCCTTTGAAATGGTGTGCGTAAATTGTGTTTTTTACATCATATGTTGCTAATAACAGCCGTTAATTATTTATTATAAATATTTTATCACTCCACTAAAATCAATGTACCTTTTGAAGCCAACCAAAAAACCCAGTGTCCTTGAACTCTGTATTTATTTCTGTTATAAGTTGCTTTCACAATCAAAATCAATTAATTTTCGAATTCCCTTCACTTGTATTTATTAATAATTTGTTAATTAATATTTCCATCAAATTCTAACGTTAAAACTGCTTCGTAGAAAATAAAATAAACATTTTCTTGATGTTCTGTATGATTCAGATTGTTTGAAATGCATAAAATACGTTCAGGAAAAATTTGAAGTTAAGAGATCGAACGGCTCCAGAGAAAAGGAACAGTGTATTTGAGAAAACTAATTCGAGAGAAAAGTATCAAAAGAATGACCTACTTAATAAGAACACTAACACAGTCGATGCACTGAAGAGTTCAATGTGCAGATTCAAATGCTCAAAAGAAAGTGGAAAAGTTAAGATTTTCGTCAGAAATTTTAAACAGAGCTGCATTAAACACTTTTAAATAAAATTACATTAAAAGTATAAACATATTTCTTCCCGATTTTTTCGATTAACACCCCTCAACAAATAACCTGCAGAGTCAGTACCCTTAAGTCGATGCGCTGAGGTGACCAATGTACAGTTTTAAATGCTCAAAACAATACGAAATAATAAAATCCAAGGGATGTACCTTAATTAAGGCCACGGCCGATTCCTTCCGACTCCTAGCCCATTCCTATCCCACCGTCGCCATAAGCCTGTCTTTGTCGATGCGACGTAAAGCAACTTGTAAAAAACCGAACCAAAAACAAAACGAAAACTTAATATTTTCGTCTGAAATTTCACACCGAGTGCATTAGACTCTTAGAAATAAACTTACATGAAAAAATGCAGATTTTTCTGTTTAATGACCCGTTAACAATAAAAATAATCTTGTCCCACCTAAAGCTACAGTCCGACTCGTTGGCTGAATGGTCAGCGTACTGGCTCTCAGTTCAGAGGGTCCAGGGTTCGATTCCCTGCCGGGTCGGGGGTTTTAATCTTCATGGTTAATTCCAATGGCCCGGGGGCTGGGTGTTTGTGATGTCCCCAACATCCCTGCAACTCACACACCACAGAAAACACTATCCTCCACCACAATAACACGCAGTTACCTACAGATGGCAGATGCCGCCCACGCTCATCGGAGGGTCTGCCTTACAAGGGCTGCACTCCGCTAGAAATAGCCACACGAAATTAATTTTAAAACCTGAAACTACAGGCAAGTATTGTTTGAATTGTTTATATAACAATATCTTATTCCGTTTAGCGTGAAGAAATATTAGTATGAAACAGCCCACATTATGGTTCCATCAGAAATGCATAATAAACATTGAATGTTGTAGTGGGTTAGCACAATATTACAGTGATAGGTACCTAATGCTGATTTGTGGAAACCTGTTTTCAGATGTACGAGACAAAGTTTACAAAAGATATATTTTTCTCTACAGGGAAGATTTCTAGATTTTGTACATTCATTTCAGACCAAAAATGAACAGGAAATATTCCTGCCGGAGGTCTACAAAGGGTGAAACTTCTGGAAAGAGGAACTCCTCCTTAAAATATAATGTAATGAAAGGGATTAGAGATTAGAAGTATGAAAGAATTATTTTCTTCAGTTGTACGCCGCATCAGAAAAGAGAGTACAGATAATGCAGAATTTGCTATTGATGGAAAAAATCACTTACAGCCAAACGGGGCCAGCAAGGCATCAGAAAGACAATTCCAGAAGGAACTGTGGACCTAATTCTACAGTACATACGTTACATTCAAGTTACTATTAGTCATTATTCTTCAATAGATGTAAAATATCTTAATGTCGATGTGAATATTAAGATGTTTGCTACTTTTCCAAGAAATATACCCGGAGACAGAAGTTAGATACATAGATTACTGTATTTATCCTGGCAAATTTAAGGACAGCTGTCCCTGTCTTACACTTAACCGGTATCAAAATTAGATTGATAACTAATTATATATTATTTAAATGTAACCTATCATAAAATTAAACTATGCATAACTATTCAACTATAGCTAACAGTAATTACTTGTACAGTAAAATTACAAAAATCAAAGGGAAAGAGCACAATAATATAGAAAAGATGTACAGCTTTAAAGATATACATACACAATAAATTGTAAAAGAAAAGAGAATTACTAACGAAATAGAATTATCTGCGAAATATAACTCTTGTCCTGTGAGTTTCCCCCATGTTGAGAAAGGTACAGGGGTAGAATAAAGTGGAGAGGAGGGAGAGGATTTAAAAGAAAAGAGGACGAGGGAGTAGGAAAGAGATTATGTTTTGCTGCCTTGCTATTTATATCTTTCCATCAGATATTTTGCGCATGCAATTTTAAATTTCTTCGACGCTCATATCCCTTTGATGCCTTGAGGCAGGTTCTTCCATTCATGAATTACAGTAACTGTGAAGGAATTGTCATATGCTGCCAACTTGTGACTGGGTATGGTAAGGATATACATGTACTGTGCTCTTGTGTTTTCTTCGTGGTTTAATGAGTGATTACAGAAACGTTCTTTAAGATAAGGAGGAGAATAGACATGTAAAGTTCGTTGCAGCAAGGTTAGTCAGTGAAGATTACGCCTGTCTTGAAGACGAAGCCAGCCGATTTTGGTGTAAAACGATGTCACATGGTCTGTGTATTAAAGGTTGCAGATGAACCTCACACATGCATTTTGCGTGCGCTGTAAGTTCTGTAGTGATTCATCAGTGCAGTCGATGTAAACTATATCACAGCAATAGAAAATTGGCATAACTAATGTTTCTATTAAAATATTTTTGAGCTTAAAGGAAATATAAATTTGAACTTGCTGAGGGTATGCAATGCCGCAAATACTCACCTGCACATTGATGCCGTTTGTGCGGACTATGCTAGGTGTTCACCTAGAGTGATTCCAAGGTTTTACTGTAAGATATGACTTTGTTCTGTATCCGTATCGCTGGAAAAGTTGCGTAATCTGCTTCAGATAATAGTCTTGGATTGGCCATAAGGACTGTTTGGGATTTGTCAGGGTTGAGAGACAGTCCATGCTTTACTCACCAGTTGTTTACTGATTCGAGATCTAAATGTAATTTCTCCGTTGTTTCAAAAATGTAATCCTGTCTACAATGAATGCACAGTTGCACGTCGCCTGCGTATATGTGATGCCTGCTGTACTTAAGAAATTTAGATAGTTCATTATAATACAGTGAAAAAAGAAGAGGCGCCAGTGTAGAACCTTGAGGAACACCTGTTTCCACTGTCCGCCACGAAGAAGATTGGCCACCTTTGTTGTAATACATTGCTGCCAACCGTGTATAAGTTCATCCAGTTCAAGGTGCTACACTATTTGAGAAACCTAATAGATAAAGTTTTGACAGTATTAAATTATGGTCTGCAGGATCGAATGCCTTGCTGAAGTCGGGGAGGACCATTAGTGTTGTCAGTCTTTCATCCATCGCTTGTCCTACGTCATCAGTCACTTTAAGTAAGGCAGTGCATGTGCTATGATTGCTGCGAAAACCTGATTGAAATGTGTCTAGAGTATTGTTTTCACCCACATAAGTTTTGATTTCATTGTAAACAATGTACTCTAGTCTCCTTAAGTACTCATTGTACTACAAGATATTCAACAATTGTTTTGATTTAGTGTATGTTTCGGTAACCAAAAATTGACACTTGTGTCATGTGTGATGCCTTAAGGTACCGAACGAGTAGCTGCGCGGTTTGTCTAACGTAGCTTTCAGATTGCATTCGGGAGATAGTGGGTTCGGACCCTACTGTCGACAGCCCTGAAAATGATTTTTGCTGTTTCCTATTTTCACACCAGGCAAATGATGGGAATCAAAGTCACTTCCTTCCCAGTCCTAGTTTTTTCATATCACATTGTCCCCATAAGACCTATCAGTGTCGATGTGACGTAAAGCAAATTGTATAAAAGAACTTAAGGTGAATATTAAGAATTCAATTGGAATTTGAATGACTGTAAAGCGCGTGGCATTTGCTGAATTATCAGTTCACGTAATAAGAAGTGAGAGTTTTTAGAGCAATATACGAAAGACCAAAGTTGTGTGTAAAACCCACGGCAAGATGTGACAAGATGAAGGGCCTCACATTTGATTTCATGCAGAATATTTCACTTCCATGTATGGCTGTACATGAATTGTATTACTATAGACAGATTTCTGTTTTTAAGTTTGCTATACATAGCTTTAAAACTGGATGTCATGATTCCCTTTTGTAGCATGAAAGGCAGGGAAGAAAAGGGAAAAATGAGATATGCTCGTTTTCTTGGAAATGCATGAACGAACATGTTCGTACTAAAGACGGAGAAATCCATCGTTACAGCGGTTCTTTTGGGTGGGTAGCGTGGGGGCGGGGGCAGAGCAAAATTCACATTATGATAAGGTTCTAGGTAGCTCCCACAGACATTGGGATGTTTTCAAGGTTTATTCGTGGCTCTGCGTGATTAGATTACTCATGTTTTGTCATGAGACCATGGCTGTGGCCTTGTAGAGAGGGTTTTGAGAAAGAACGATAGGTATTATGAGTCCATTACATTTTTGAAATATGTTTTTCTGCCTATCCACGGAAATTTAATGTCCACATGATTTCAGCAGATGATTTCCTGAACTTCAAAGTACGGTGGTCCAAACATTATAAGAAAACGTGTATATCTGATAAATCCAAGTTTTCTCCAGTTCCGTAATCCCAGAAACAGGATTTCTCTATCGCAAGCCACAAGCAATTTGAGTACAACAGTAGCACCAAACGAACTGTTACGGCATATTAACACATAAAGGGTTTGCTGACGAATACGTTTGTACTATGGCACAAGTTTCAGGAGAATTTCCCGTATCGAACGTCAACTGAGAAAGCATATGGTGACAACGAAGGTAAAGAGTCATGCCTAAAATCTCCATCTGTCTGTAAACTGCACTCCCCGGCAGGCATATCCCCTCCGGGGTTACGTCATGAGGTCATAGCACAAACTGAACGAACAAAGCCAGTAGAGGACCAAGCTCACCCTCTCTTCGGTCACCAACCTCCAAGGAGACGGCTCAAGTCAATGAAAATCTTTGTGCGGACAACAACAGCGCTCACTGCAAACCTGACCTAGCCGGGACAGAGCTATAGCAATCCACTATACCACCAGACTGGACGAAGGCCAAAGAAAGCCTTACTGCAGGCCACGGCACCAACTGGAATATCTGGCGGTCACTCAACAGACTTCAGAGTACCGGGCGAGTTGGCCGTGCGCGTAGAGGCGCGCGGCTGTGAGCTTGCATCCGGGAGATAGTAGGTTCGAATCCCACTATCGGCAGCCCTGAAAATGGTTTTCTGTGGTTTTCCGTTTTCACACCAGGCAAATGCTGGGGCTGTACCTTAATTAAGGCCACGGCCGCTTCCTTCCAACTCCTAGGCCTTTCCTATCCCATCGTCGCCATAAGACCTATCTGTGTCGGTGCGACGTAAAGCTCCTAGCAAAAAAAAAAAAAAAAAAAAAAGACTTCAGAGTGGTGTGGGGAGATGTAGAGTTTCTTTACTGAATTGGGGATACCTACAGAATTCAGACCTCCGTGGGTGTGGAGAGTGACAGACAATGTTACAGCTGTGTACCTGTGAACTGTGGCCATACTCTTGCACAACCCAAGAGTTAATGGTAGGCTATGATAGCGCTATGAAAGTGGCATATTTCTGGGCGAAGATGTTATAATCTGGGACATTTAAATTATTCATTTGTCAACCGTATACTTGTAAAATTCCTTTAATGCGTTGTACGTTATTGCTTCTGACTCGAGTAAATAAATAATACTGAAGATATAAAATCAAAGATTTATTCAAAATTATTAAGTACATACCGGCAGAACATCAAGCGGTCTATACTGACATTCTGCAATACCAGACTACCAGGAAATGCTACTAAAATTAGTGGTGCACAGCTAATTATTTTTTTTACGTTTATCACTATGAAAATAGTTCCATAAAAGCTTCTTGCAGTGTCCGAGACATGAGATTATTTTGTTACCGGCATATACTTTGTACATTTAAAACTCTGAAAACGAGTCAAAAGTAATACATAACGATATTATTACAATAATTTTGAAGAAAAAATTTTATGTTTATTTTTGGAAAGGTGTAAGTCAAGCTTTCATAAAAAATGTTAACGTGCCACTCTTAATAAACTACGCTGTTGAGATACAAACTTTCATTGCTGATACTCGCAAACTATGTGACGGAATAACTTCACGGCCTTTGTGCTGTTCCAACATTCCTGCAACTCACACACACAACACTATCCTCCATTTCACAAACACGCAGCTTCCCATACACAGCAAATGTCACATATTCTAGTCGCAGGGTCTACCCTACAAGGGCTGAACCAGGTTAAGTTTTCATCCGTGAAGCTTGGGAAAATTTATCAAGTTTATAATAATAATGTTATTGTTTATATGCCGTCTGACTCATTAGCTAAATGGTCAGCGCTGACGCCTTCGCTTTAGAGGGTCCCGGGGTCGATTCCCGGCCGCGTCGGGGATTTTAATAGCGTCTGATTAATTCTTCTGGCCCGGGGACTGGGTTTTTGTGTTTGTCCCATCACTTTCCTCTTCATACTCCGACAGCGCACTACACTACCACCCACCACAGAAACACGCAATAGTGATTAAATCCCTCCCTATAGGGTTGGCGTCAAGAAGGACATCCAGCCGTAAAACATGACCAAATCCACATATGCGACACAGTTCGCACCCGCGACCTCACAGATGTGGGGAAAGCGGAGGAAGAAGAAGAAGATTGTTTATACGCCCCACTAATTACTTTCATGGTATTCCGAGACGCCGAGGTGCCAGAATTTAGTCCAACAGGAGTTCATTTACGTGCCAGTAAACCTAGTGACACGAGGCTGACGTATTTGAGCACCTTCAAATACCACCGGACTGAGCCAGGATCGAACCTGCCAAGTTGGGTTCAAAAGGTCAGCGCTTCAACCGCCTGAACCACTCAGCCCGGCTGCATCAAGTTTTAACCCAATTCTCTACAGTCGATTTTTTAAACTTATATCCTTTCATAAATTTTCACTTCAATTTATGTGGAAAAACCATTTTCAGGTCTGCCGATGGTAGGGTTCGTACCCATCATCTTCCATATTTAAACTGAAAGATAAGTTGTTTTGGGTTGTGCGTCCACTTACGATTTTTGGAGACGCCACCGAGCTGGAATTTTGTCCCACAGGTGTACTTTCATGTGTCGATAAATCTTTTCTACACAATGCCGGGCTGAGTGACTCAGACGGTTGAGGCGCTGGCCTCTGATCCCAACTTGGCAGGTTCGATCCTGGCTCAGTCCGGTGGTATTTGAAGGTGCTCAAATACGTCAGCCTCGTGTCGGTAGGTTTACTGGCACGTAAAAGAACTCCTGCGGAACAAAATTCCGGCAACTCAGCGTCTCCGAAAACCGAGAAAGTAGTTAGTGGGACGTAAAGCCAATAATATTCTTATTTATTATTATATTTTCAAGACGAGGCTGGGGTGTTTCAAATACGAATGAACTGAGCCAGGATCGAACCCGCCAACTTGGGTTCGGACGACCTTTGCTCTACCGTCTGAGCTACTCGATCCGGCAGTATTTTGAAAAACTGATGTGATTAACTTAACGTTTCAGTTCTGCCAAACGTGTACACTTACATTTTTCAATTTACCATAATTTATGAAATTTTAATCGTAAAACGTTTAACTCCGTTGGCTCGGGAACTAAGCATTTGTTCAGACCCCAACATTCCTGCAACTCACACAGCACACATGACACAATCATCCACTTCGCCAGCTCGCAGTTTCCCAGCAGAACCGGGCGAGTTGGCCGTGCGGTTGGAGGCGCGCGGCTGTGAGCTAACATCCGGGAGATAGTTAGTTCGAATCCCACTGTCGGCAGCCCTGAAGATGGTTTTCCGTGGTTTCCCATTTTCACACCAGGCAAATACTGAGTCTGTACCTTAGTTAAGGCCACGGCCGCTTACTTCAAACTCCTAGGCCTTTCCTATCCCATCGTCGCCATAAGACCTATCTGTGTCGGTGCGACGTAAAGCCACTAGCAAGAAAAAAAGAGTTTCCCAGTACATCTTAGTCGGAAGATTGGCCCTACAAGAAATACAACAATTTATCAATAGCCAGGCAAAATCATTATTAAATTCTATCGTCATCGAAGGGATGATACTTGATACAGTAGGCTGCACTGAGAAATCAGGAAGTACTGAAGTTAAATGCGTAATTCTCCTTGAAATTATCAAGTTCCTTCAGGACTGTTAAGAAGATAAAATTTAAAAAGGTGAAAAACCACACACACACACACACACACACACACACACAGAGTTCAATGTCATACAGCCATTGACCTAGTATTATTACTTTTAATGTCTTATATTGCTGAGAACTTCAACTATGTTATTAGAATTTGCTCTCTCGGGGAAGGAGACGAAGTATGGTACAGTGAGGGTAAAGTACAGCCCCACTAATTGGAAACAAGTCCTGATATTAGTCGTAATTAAGTGGAATATTCCGCATCGAATGCCGATGTCTAATAAAGACTTCTTGTTAAATTAAACAGAGCTCCACTTCAGAATTCCTGTAAATATTCAACTCTGGGCCAAGTCAATGATAACAAGCGAAAGGCTCAATATACGTTAATGAAGACATAATCTGCCTCAAAAATTACGCAGACTGCATTAATTAACTGTCAACTCTCGGGGGAAGTTTTTAGTAGAGTGAAGACCTGTATGCAGTATTTGTACACCCTGTTCATAATGTAAAGTATAAAGTCGAATAAACCTGAAACCAGCGAAAACTTGCAATTGACCAGCGTAGCGTAATACGAACTTTCGACAGGGTTCGCGACATGCAACTGCAAGGATTCAAGGCGCGCCAAGGACGTTACGGCCTTATCTACCAGGTTACAGGTTATCTTTTTTTAAATTTTTTTTGCTTATTTTTTTTTTGATAGCATTGCATTTTTTTTGCTAGTTGCTTTACGTCGCACCGACACAGATAGGTCTTATGGCGACGATGGGATAGGAAAGGCCTAGGAGTTGGAAGGAAACGGCCGTGGCCTTAATTAAGGTACAGCCCCAGTATTTGCATGGTGTGAAAATGGGAAACCACGGAAAACCATTTTCAGGGCTGCCGACAGTGGGGTTCGAACCTACTATCTCCCGAATACTGGATACTGGCCGCACTTAAGCGACTGCAGCTATCGAGCTCGGTTTTAATTTCGTGTGGCTATTTCTAGCCGAGTGCAGCCCTTGTAAGGCAGACCCTCCGATGAGGGTGGGCGGCATCTGCCATGTGTAGGTAACTGCGTGTTATTGTGGTGGAGGATAGTGTTATGTGTGGTGTGTGAGTTGCAGGGATGTTGGGGACAGCACAAACACCCAGCCCCCGGGCCACTGGAATTAACCAATGCAGGTTAAAATTCCCGACCCGGCCGGGAATCGAACCCGGGACCCTCAGAACCGAAGGCCAGAACGCTGACCGTTCAGCCAACTAGTCGGACATCGAGCTCGGTAGGTAGAGTATATTAAACCCACGATCTCCCGGATGCAAGCTCACAGCCGCGCGCCTCTACGCGCACGGCCAACTCGCCCGGTATCTCGCACGCATCCTTGCTGTGGTGTGTTGCAAGTCAATACAGCACACAGGCGGTACAACTTGTTACGGCATGTAATAGAATGAATGTACAGTGTCTCTCATATAAACTCAGACCGAACGCACATTGTTTGTACTCTGCGCTATGGCAGCTGCCTCAGCCGAACTTAATGTCGCGCGCGGCCGCTCTGCTTTAAACGTGTATAACATCTTATATGAAATCTTACCTTATAAAAGATGCTGGAAGTATCGTCCTTCCTGGGTTATACCGACATTGCATCCGGTAACCCATCTCACACAGAGCTCGATAGGTGCAGTTGCATAAGTGCGGCCAGTATTTAGTATTCGAGAGATAATGGGTTCGAACTTCACTGTCGCCAGCCCTGAAGATGGTTTTCCGTGGTTTTCTATTTTCACATCAGGCAAATGCTGGGACTGTACCTAAATTTTGCTAGTTGCTTTACGTCGCACCGACACAGATAGGTCTTATGGCGACGATGGGACAAGGAAGAGCTGGGAGTGGGAATGAAGCGGCCGTGGCCTTAATTAAGGTACAGCCCCAGCATTTGCCTGGTGTGAAAATGGGAAACCACGGAAAACCATCTTTAGGGCTGCCGACAGTGTGGTTCGAACCTACTATCTCCCGAATACTGGATACTGGCCGCACTTAAGCGACTACAGCTATCGAGCTCGGTGTACCTAAATTAAGGCCACGGCCACATCCTTCCCACTCCTAGGCATTTCCTTTACCATCGTCGCCATAAGACCTATCTGTGTCGGTGCGATGTAAAGCAACTTGTAAGAAAATGTAACCACATTCTGGCTGACGCGGGTGAGTTATGCCACTGTAATGTTTCTGATTTCATTCGTAATGTTTTCTTTCAGTTCCTCCAATGTGTGAGGATTAGTTCGATACACTTCTTCTTTCAGTTTAGCCCACAAGTAAAAAATCACACACTGTTAGATCTGGAGAACGAGGGGGGAAGTGGACCAGCACTGATCATTCTGTCTGCAAACTCTTCCGAGATTGTAAGGAAGAAATCTTCCGCTGTATGAGCAGGGGCGGAATATTGTTGAAACCACCCACGCGATTTTTCTTCTTCCGTTAACTGATGGAAGAACAGCATCAGAATGTAATTTTGATACCTCTCTGTATTTACTGTCGTCTCGAAAAAATAGGCCCAATTATTCGTCTTGCACGAACAGCACACCAAACACCAATCTTCCTATCATAATGAGGGACTTCATAAGCACCATTAGGAGTATCTGCACACCAATAGTGACAGTTATGACTGTTCACACGACCATTAAGATGAAACCAGAACTTTTCATACGAAAATACGTTGTTGCAATGGTAACTCTCACCATGTTAACACCTGAGATCCAGAATGGCAAATTTTGCTTGCCAGGTCGAACATGTGCAGGCTGCTTGCAAGGTGCGCGCGCCTCCAATACTGCAGCTGCCGTAGCGAAGAGTACAAACACCGTGTGTTTCGTACTTATGGACCAATCAAATGAAGTTAGTAGGCCTACTCGAAATCAGTCGAAGACATTCGAATGAAATGTCTGTTATCGAGCAAGTGGCCGCGTGGTTTGGGTCACTTAGCTATCAGCTTGCATTAGGGAGACAGTGGGTTTGATCCCTACTGTCAGCAGCCCTAAAAATGGTTTTCGGAATTTTTCTCATTTTCTTCATCATCTTTATCTGTTTACTCTCCAGGGTCGGATTTTCCCTCGGACTCGGGATGCCACCTCTACCGCCTCAAGGCAGTGTCCTGGAGCTTCAGACTCTGGGTCGGGGGATACAACTAGGGAGGGTGACCAGTAGCTCGCCCAGCCGGCCTCACCTGCTATGCTGAACAGGGGCCTTGCGGGGGGATGGGAAGGTTGGAAGGGATAGACAAGAAAGAGGGAAAGAAGCGCCCATGGCCTTAAGTTAGGGGCCATCGCGGCATTTGCCTGGAGGAGAAGTGTGAAACAACGGAAAACCACTTCCAGGATGGCTGATGTGTGAATCGAACCCACCTCTACTCAGTAGACCTCCCGAGGATGAGTGGACCCCGCTCCAGCCCTCGTACCACTTTTCAAATTCCGTGGTAGTGCCGGGAATCGAACCCGGGCCTCCGAGGTTGGCAGCTAATCACACTAACCACTACACCACAGAGGCGGACATGTTTCCCATTTTAATAATAATAATAATAATAATAATAATAATAATAATAATAATAATAATAATAATAATAATATGGTTTTTACGTCCCATTAACTAGTTTTTTTACGGTTTTCTGAGACGCCGAGGTGCCGGCATTTAGTCAGCAGGAGTTCTTTTACGTGCCAATAAAGTTTTCCCATTTTCACACCAAGCAAATGCTGGAGCTGTATCTCAATTAAGGCCACGGTCACTTCCTTCCCCTTTCTATCTCTTTCCTGTCGTATCGTCGCCTTAAGACCCCCCTGTGTTGGTGCGACGTAAAGCAAATTGCAAATTGCAAATTAAAAAAAAAGAGAATTCTTGGTTCTTCAAAATCTTCATTAAGTTCGCGGCAACATTACTTAATCTATCCCTGGGCAACTTTGTTCTTTTAAACAACAACAATGCATTAACACAAGCTGCAAGATGGTGGCGTGGACGCCAGTGGTTGCAGGTGCTCTGGGTGCTTTAATAATTGTCAGTTTGGTGAAATATGTGAGATTACGTTCTTGAAATAAGCCCCTCATCATTTGAAGAAGATCCTTTTCCTGAAAAAACACATTGTAAGTTTCCGGTTCCATGGCCGAATGGTTAGCGTGCTGGCCTTTGGTCACAGGAGGCCCGGGTTCGATTCCCGGCAGGGTCGGGAATTTTAACCATCACTGGTTAATTTCCCTGGCACGGGGGCTGGGTATATGAGTCGTCTTCATCATCATTTCATCCTCATCACGACGCGTAGGTCGCCTACGGATGTCAATAAAAGACCTGCACCTGGCGAGCCGAACATGTCCTCGGACATTCCTGGCACTAAAAGCCATACGCTATTTCATTTCATTTCATTTCTTTGCAAGTGAGAAATATCCTGTTAAGTGTCTCTCTTGGTGTGGCAGTGAGAATCTCGGACTGCTGGCAGCAAGGCGGACTCGCCGTGTTCGGGAGGGTAAGGTTGCCAGACTTCCTATCGCTGGGTGGCCACTGTGGTGCTTATTTCTCGCATTCATTGGAGACATTGAACTGAACCCTGAACCTCTACACGGTCCAATATGTTAAAGCTGTGGACATCGTAACCAACTGTTTGTGAAATGTAGCAGTTGTTTGTCAAGTAATCAGAGAACTTGTGCAAATGTTTCAGGTTCCGAATTTCAGAGCATTTTTCGTTGTATTCAGTTTCCAATGTCATTTTGCAAAACAAAATTAATATTACTATACCGTACTGTAGAAATGTATGTTTGCATGATGAATTTACGCATTCCTACAGTATAATGCCTTTACGCTTCATTTTCCTTTACAGATTAGCATAGGAAAATGAACACATCGAAAACTGTTCTGATGGATTGCATGTACAAATGTGACTAGGAGGTGGATCAGCCAGTCTTCTAACCAATAAATTCCTTATCAAGTCAGTGTATCGTGCAGAAGTCTTCGTATGTGACGAAAGATGCCTTGCTCTCCTCTCCGTTTCGTACACAACAAATACATTATAATTAAGGCGCAATTTATATTGCCGGTGACTTCAACCTCGAAATTACATGTTCTAGAAATGCTGCCCAGTGCCAAATAATCCACTTGCCAATAGTTTCTTTTACACTTTCTATGATATTTGGCTCCGCCAATTAGTGTTTGAAACTCTCAGAATTCACTTCCATTCCTCAACAGAACTGTTTCTTACTAACTCTTTATCATCGGTCAAGTATTTAGACGCAAGTACTGGATTTTGTGATAACCAAGCTATTTTAACAACTTTGATCTTCAGCAAACCCTCCCCAAAACTCCATTCTAGAACGACATATAATTCTTCCCGCAGTAATTGGAACGATCTTTTTTGAAACAATTTCCCGTTCCTCTCACGTGTTTCACCGACAATATAGGCCCTAAATATCAATGAGATATGGCAAAACCGGGGGAAAATCTACTTCGAGTGCGTTGCTCAACCATTGCCAAAATTTTCCATCTATAATGAGCGAAAAACGCCATGGGTCACACATCTGGTATCCGAAAGAGGGAAATGGAAGAAAAATTCTAGTGGCAGTAGGTGGGAGGAGTACAGACTGGCTAGGAACAAAACCAAATCATTAATCCGTGATGCCTACAATTTATATCCACAGCCTTAGTTCCAATAACGAAAGGCTATGGGCTTTCATCTGAAACAAAAGCGGTGACAATGCTCCACCCATCTTCAAGTAAATTGGACTCCAAATTTCCCCACCCCAAGAAATAGCCGAACCATTTACTGCAATTTTTTTAAAAAAAAACTTGATTACAGCCGACATGAATGAAGTCTTGTTTACCACAAGGACACACCCTGGAGCGCCTAACTGGCAAACAAGTGCTAGATTTACTTAATGACAGAGACATCTTGAATAACAAAAACATGGGTTCATCCCTGGAAAATTCTGTAGTATACTTTTAACAACCTCGTCAACGACTATTGTTAAAGTGAAGTACGGCATTCAAGGCGAGCTGCTGGCGACTTTGAGATCATTCCTGGAAGGTCGAACGCAATGTGTTATATACAGCAGGGCCAGGTCACATCGGCTGTGATCCAAGGTGATGTGATAGGGCCGATTCTGTTCACGATTTTTACGCTGGGTTTACCAGGTTGTGTGTAGTCAGCTATGGCGGAGTACGCTGATGACACCACCGTTTATTAAACCATTAGAAATGAGAACGATGTGGATAGATTCCAGTAAAACCTTGATAATGCGGTTCTGTAGTGGAGTGTAAATAGAATATCTTAAAATGTACAGAAGTGTAAATATATCCGATTACCTACATCCAGAACAGTTATTGCAGCAAAATTCTCGGCGTAGTAAAAACGTTATGCCTTGAAAATCAAAATAATAATGTTATTTGTTTTACGTCCCACTAACTACTTTTTGGTCTTCGGAGACGCCAACCTTCAAAATCAATAGAAGTACTTGGTATCCATATCTGCACTCATTTAAAATGGAAAAAGCATGTGGAGGAGATAAGGTGCAGAGTATACAGATTTTTAGGATTTATCTGGAGATATCTACTGGGTGCTAAGAAAGAAAGAAAGAAAGAAAGAAAGAAAGAAAGAAAGAAAGAAAGAAAGAAAGAAAGAAAGAAAGAAAGAAAGCTATTCAAATGGCCTATTTGACACTAGTACGGCCAATATTACCCAGCCCTCAGATCCAGGTAAAAATCCCTCTCCTGGCCGAGAATCGAACCCGGGACATATGGGTAAAAGGCAGGCATGCTACCCCTACACCGCGGGCCCGGCGTTACATTATTCTGTAGGAATGTATAAATACGTTATACTAACAGCATTCCTTTGTCTCCTTTTTCTCCTTAATCTGTTTACCCCCCAGTGTTGGTGTTTCCCTCGGACTCAGCGAGTGATCCCACCTCTACAACCTCAAGGGCAGTGTTCTTGGGCGCGAGACTTTGAGTCGGGGATGAAACTAGGGAGAATAACCAGTACCTCGCCCCGCCGGCCTCACTTGCTATGATGAACAGGGGCCTTGTGGAGGAATGGGAAGATTGGAAGGGATAGACAAGGAAGAGGGAAGGAAGCGGCCGTGGATTTCAGTTAGGTACCATCCCGGCCTTTACCTGTAGGAGAAGTGGGAAACCACGGAAAATCACTTCCAGGATGGCTGAGGTGTGAATCGAACCCACCTTTACACATTTGACCCCCCGAGGCTGAGTGGACCCCGTTCCAGCCCTCGTACCACTTCTTCAAACTACGTGGCAGAGCCGGAAATCTAACCCAGGCCTCCAGGGCTGGTAGCTAATCACACCAACCACTACACCACAAAGGCGGAACAACATTCCTACAGTACGATACGGTAAGGTTCATTTTCCGGTACACACAAGCATAGAAAATTGTTGTGACGGACTCCACATCCATATGTGGCTGAAGTGCGGAGCAAGTCTTAAGGGAAATAATGGACAGGAACAGAAATGTTAGATACGTGGTAGTGGAACTAGGCCGTCGATATGCAGGTATTTAATGAACTCTTCTGTACGTGACGTAAATTTTCTTATCTGTGTGAATTGTTTTGGACTCGTGGGATGCGATGAACGTTCTGTTAGAAGAACATTTCTCCTTGATATCCAAGGGATGTATTTTAATTACATCTAGCCATTAGCGCATGTGCTAGATATCTTGTCCATTAGGTGAAGTTCCTGTAATACAAGGTATCGGTCTTTAGGGATATGTTTGGTAATTAACACGCCAGCGCTGACTGAGGGTGGTTTTCCGGAGTATTTCTGCACGGGTAAATGCACGGACAGCACTTCGCTGAAATTCTGATACAATCTAAGAAAGAATCACTGGCTCAATAATTACAGGTTAAACATCAGTATAGTATTTCTCTTAATAACAAATTTTAAGCAAGGAGCGAAAGAGAAAATGTCCAGGACGAGGAAATTAGACAGAAGTACATGGATATGATCAGTGCGAAGTTCCGAACAGTGGACCGTAAGCAGGTTCAGGATACAGAAAGAGAATGGGTGGCATACAGAGATGCTGTAGTAGCAACAGCAAGGGAATGCTTAGGAACAACTATATGCAAGGATGGAAAAAAGCGAACATCTTGGTGGAATGATGAAGTGAGTGCAGCTTGTAAACGTAAAAGGAAGGCTTATCAGAAATTGCTTCAAACAAGGGTTGATGCAGACAGGGGATTCTACATGGTAAGGTAAGGGTAATTAATTTCGTGTGGCTATTTCTAGCCGAGTGCAGCCCTTGTAAGGCAGACCCTCCGATGAGGGTGGGCAGCATCTGCCATTTGTAGGTAACTGCGTGTTATTGTGGTGGAGGATAGTGTTATGTGTGGTGTGTGAGTTGCAGGGATGTTGGGGACAGCACAAACACCCAGCCCCCGGGCCACTGGAATTAACCAATGAAGGTTAAAATCCCCGACCCGGCCGGGAATCGAACCCGGGACCCTCTGAACCGAAGACCAGTACGCTGACCACTTAGCCAACGAGTCGGACAAGGTAAGGGTTATTCTGCCCGAAGGCAGGTCCGAACCTCCACAGAGGTGTTCTTGAGCCGGAGTTTACGTGCGGTAGGGTGGCCAGTTCCTTTCCGCTCCTCCATTCCCTTACCCCCCACATACAGCGCGTGGCAACTCATCCAACTCCTGACCACGCCCAATGTTGCTTAACTTCGGAGATCTCACGGGATCCGGTGTTTCAACACGGCTACGGCCGTTGGCGACCTGTATATAGATGAAAGAAACAGAGCGAAACAAATAGTTGTTGAATCCAAAAAGAAGTCGTGGGAAGATTTTGGTAATAACCTGGAAAGGCTAGGTCAAGCAGCAGGGAAACCTTTCTGGACAGTAATAAAGAATCTTAGGAATGGAGGGAAATAGGAAATGAACAGTGTTTTGGATAATTCAGGTGAACCCATAATAGATCCCAGGGAATCACTGGGCAGGTGGAGGGAATATTTTGAAAATCTTCTCAACGTAAAAGGAAATCTTCATGGTGGTGTCGCGAACAACGGAGCTCATGGGGAGGAGGAAATGATGTTGGTGAAATTATGCTTGAGGAAGTGGAAAGGATGGTAAATAAATTCCATTGTCATAAAGCAGCAGGAATAGATGAATTTAGAACTGAAATGGTGTATAATGGGAAGGCAAGGATGAAATGGCCTCATAGAGTAGTAAGATTAGCACGGAGTGTTGGTAAGGTACCTTCAGATTGGACAAAAGCAGTAATTGCACCTAATTATAAGCAAGGGAACAGGAAGGAATGTAACAACTATCGCGGTATCTCATCGATTAGTATACCAGGCAAAGTATTCACTGGCTTCTTGGAAGGGAGGGAGCGATCGGTGGTTGAGAGGAAGTTGGATGGAAACTAGTGTGGTTTCAAACCACGGAGGGGCTCTCTCGATCGGAATTCAGTATGCTCCAGGTAACTGAAAATTGCTACGAGAGGAATATACAGTTGTGTTTATGTTTCGTAGATCTAGAGAAAGCATATGTCAGGGTACTGAGGGTACTGAGAGAAAATATGTTCACCATACTGGGGGACTATTGGATCAAGGGTGGACTATTAAAATCAGTCAAAGGCATTTTTGTTGACAATTGGGCTGCAGTGAGAATTGATGGTAGAATGAGTTCTTGGTTCAGGGTACTTACAGGGGTTAGACAAGGCTGTAATCTTTCACCTTTGTTGTTCATAGTTTACATGGATCATCTGTTGAAAGGTATAAAATGGCAGGGAGGGATTCATTTAGGTGGAAAAATAGTAAGCAGTCTGGCCTATGCTGACGAGTTGGTCTTAATGGCAGATTGTGCCGAAAGCCTGCAGTCAAATATCTTGGAACTTGAAAATATGTGCAATGAGTATGACATGAAAACTAGCCTTTTGAAGCCTACATTGATGTCAGTAGGTCCGGAATTCAACAGAATTGAATGCCAGATTGGTGATGTAAATTTGGAACAGGTAGATAATTTCAAGTAGGCCTATTCATGATGTGTGTTCTCTTAGGATGGTGATATATTAAGTGGGATTGAATCAAGGTGCAGTAAAGCTAAGGCAGTGAGATCGCAGTTGCGATCAACAGTATTCTGTAAGAAGGAAGTCAGCTCCCAGATGAAACTATCTTTACATCGGTCTGTTAACAGACCAACTTTGTTTTACGGGAGCGAAATCTGGGTTGACTCAGGATATCGTATTCATAAGTTAGAACTAACAGACATGAACGTATCGAGCATGATTGCTGGTACAAACAGGTGGAGACAATGGCAGGAGGGAACTCGGAATGAGGAGATAAAGGCTAAGTTAGGAATGAAGTCGATGGATGAAGCTGTACGAATAAACCAGCTTCTGTGGTAGGGTCGTATGTGGTGAATAGAGGAGATAGGTCACTTAAAGAATAATGGACTCTGTTATGGAGGGTAAGAGAAGTAGAGGGAGACAAAAACGACGATGATTAGACTCAGTTTCTAACGATTTAAAGATAAGAGGTATAGAACTAAGTGAGGCCACAGCACTAGTTGCAAATAGAGAACTGTGGCGACATTTGGTAAATTCACTGAGGCTTGCAGACAGCACGCTGAAAGGCATATCGGTCTATAATGATGATATATGTAATAATACACTGACTGACAGAGCAAATGCAACACCAAGAAGGAGTAGTTCGAAAGGGATGAAAGTTGGGGAAAAAACAGAGACGGCACGGACGAATAATTGATGTTTATTTCAAACCGATATGCAGGTTACACAATGCGCACGGCATCGACTCAGTAGGATGTAGGACCACCGCGAGCGGCGATGCACGCAGAAACACGTCGAGGTACAGAGTCAATAAGAGTGCGGATGGTGTCCTGAGGGATGGTTCTCCATTCTCTGTCAACCATTTGCCACAGTTGGTCGTCCGTACGAGGCTGGGGCAGAGTTTGCAAACGGCGTCCAATGAGATCCCACACGTGTTCGATTGGTGAGAGATCCGGAGAGTACGCTGGCCACGGAAGCATCTGTACACCTCGTAGAGCCTGTTGGGAGATGCGAGCAGTGTGTGGGCGGGCATTATCCTGCTGAAACAGAGCATTGGGCAGCCCCTGAAGGTACGGGAGTGCCACCGGCCGCAGCACATGCTGCACGTAGCGGTGGGCATTTAACGTGCCTTGAATACGCACTAGAGGTGACGTGGAATCATACGCAATAGCGCCCCAAACCATGATGCCGCGTTGTCTAGCGGTAGGGCGCTCCACAGTTACTGCCGGATTTGACCTTTCTCCACGCCGACGCCACACTCGTCTGCGGTGACTATCACTGACAGAACAGAAGCGTGACTCATCGGAGAACACGACGTTCCGCCATTCCCTCATCCAAGTCGCTCTAGCCCGGCACCATTCCAGGGGTGCACGTCTATGCTGTGGAGTCAATGGTAGTATTCTGAGCGGACGCCGGGAGTGCAGGCCTCCTTCAACCAATCGACAGGAAATTGTTCTGGTCGATATTGGAACAGCCAGGGTGTCTTGCACATGCTGAAGAATGGCGGTTGACGTGGCGTGCGGGGCTGCCACCGCTTGGCGGCGGATGCGCCGATCCTCGCGTGCTGATGTCACTCGGGCTGCGCCTGGACCCCTCGCACGTGACACATGTCCCTGCGCCAACCATCTTCGCCACAGGCGCTGCACCGTGGACACATCCCTATGGGTATCGGCTGCGATTTGACGAAGCGACCAACCTGCCCTTCTCAGCCCGATCACCATACCCCTCGTAAAGTCGTCTGTCTGCTGGAAATGCCTCCGTTGACGGCGGCCTGGCATTCTTAGCTATACACGTGTCCTGTGGCACACGACAACACGATCTACAATGACTGTCGGCTGAGAAATCACGGTACGAAGTGGTCCATTCGCCAACGCCGTGTCCCATTTATCGTTCGCTACGTGCGCAGCACAGCGGCGCATTTCACATCATGAGCATACCTCAGTGACGTCAGTCTACCCTGCAATTGGCATAAAGTTCTGACCACTCATTCTTGGTGTTGCATTTGCTCTGTCAGTCAGTGTAATAATAATAATAATAATAATAATAATAATAATAATAATAATAATAATAATAATAATAATAATAATAATAATAATAATAATAATAATAATAATAATATGACTCATACTCATATTCCTGGTATTCCTATAGATTTGAAGTCACTCCGGGGTGTTAGTATTTTGTCCCACATGAGTTTTTTCAAAAATGTCAATCCCCTGCCTGCCTCTTAACCAGAAGCCCCGGGTTCGATTTGCGGTCAGTTCAGGAATGTTAATCGTGGACTGCGGGTCGGAAGAGGGCTCCTTCACCCCCACGAGGCGAAATGAGGAGCTTTCTCATATAGGAGATATCGGCCGAGCATTACGGAGAAGGATGGCGTCACCCAGACCGCATGACACTCCAGTGTCTGCCGGCCATTTGACTAGTCAATAGTCGTTCTTTGCAAAGCAAGGAACTAATGGGGTGTTGCGTCACAAGTTTGTTCTGTCTAAGAGTTTCTGAGCGTGGAGCAAGCCTCTCCAACGCGACGCCCATGGTATACCTTCCTGAGCACCGTCCAAATGCAGATTTTATTATTGTACTAACTTCAACCGTAGCTACAAGTTTAGGATCATTTTTGATCATACACCTGAAATGAAACTTCTTCCCCTGGCAATCCCACAATTGTGATTCACGCCTTTCTCTTCTTATTTTTAGCTGGAATCATTGCAAGGAATACACCTTCCGATATACACCGTGCTGGTGCAGCTCTGTGCATTTTGATCCCTGCTTTCTGCTGAGTGGTAGGCGTTATAGAGAAAGGCTGGGGGATTAGGTGAATATGCTGACACTTGGTATTTCCCGGTTAGAAAACCTTCAAGTAGGCCTACACTTTATTTGCACCGGGCTGAATGGCTCAGACGGTTGAGGCGCTGGCCTTCTGACCTCAACTTGGCAGGTTCCATCCGGTGTTATTTCAAGGTGCTCAGATACGTCAGCCTCGTGTCGGTAGATTTACTGGCACCTAAAAGAACTCCTCCGGGACTAAATATGGCACCTCGGCGTCTCCAAAAAGGTAAAATTTTACGTCACTAATTTATTCGCAACATTTTAATCGTGACTAAACGGTTAGGAACCTTCAGTTTTCATAGTGAGTGGGAAGAGCAACACTGTTTTGTTGAGTTCATAGGGAAATCGGTGAGTTTACTGTGTAATGTTAGTGTGTGTATTCCCTAAAAACGTAACAGAGCGACATTTTCAAATAAACATGTCTGAAATTCAATAGTTAATACCCTATCAATTCAGAACCAAGGAGGCTACTCTATGCAGGTATTCACAGCTATATTTTAGCTATTTATAACAGAGCGTCTCCTATAAAACGAGAAGATAATGTTATTTAAACCATAATCTAATCCTATACAAACGGTCCCATAAGTATAATACTCACGGCAATCTTTTAACCCTCAATCGCTAACAGTAAGTCGTACTTTCTGAGGGAATTCTGTCATCTCTTCTGGGAATGTATTCGTTGTAGATAACCTCACAGATGAAATAAAGAGAACCCTGTGTTCCAGAACTACACGCAGATGATCTAAAAATGTTCAAAAACGTAGTGAACTCGAGTGATTTTGACAGCATTCGAAATTCATTGGGCTTGTGCTACGACTGGGTAACTAGATGGAAACAGAAAATTAATGTGAAAAATGTGTTAAAATATCGATCTGCCTAAAGGAACGTGAGGTATGAAATAAACGGCACTTCACTGAAGGCTGTTACTCAGGTCAAAATCTTGGAATAATTCATGATAACAAACTAAATTACCGAGCTGCAGTCGCTTAAGTGCGGCCAGTATCCAGTATTCGGGAGACAGTAGGTTCGAACCCCACTGTCGGCAGCCCTGAAGATGGTTTTCCGTGGTTTCCCATTTTCACACAAGGCAAATGCCGGGGCTGTACCGTAATTAAGGCCACGACCGCTTCCTTCCCACTCCTAGCCCTTTCCTGTCCTCGTCGCCAGGAGACCTATCTGTGTCGGTGTGACGTAAAGCAAATAGCAAATAGCAAAAAAAAAAAAAGAGCAAACTAAATTCTCTTTTCATATTGACGAAGTTAAATCCTGTGCCCTGAGGTCTCTTTGACTTTTGTTCAGATGTGCTGAAGTTCGTGGCTTAAACGCTCTTAAATTACACTCCTGTACTTATGTTCTTCCTATCGTTGATTTCTGCTTTTCCATCTGGTCATCAGCTCCCCTCTCAAATGTCAATTATTCTTTTGCGTACATTGTGAAGACCCGTAACCCCGAGCTGAGACAGTATACTATCAAAAAAACTCTGTCATATTTCAACATCTTGGACCTCAGTAAATGTCTACAGTACACAGATCTCTGCTTTCTTCACAGAATTGTTAATAGTACTCATATTAAATGCACATCTTTGTTAGCTCATTTCCCGTTACATGTTCATCCGCGCAGTATCCGAAATAGACCGCTATTACATATTCCTTGAGTGAGCCTGACACTCCACGAACGCTCCATATAATATCGTCGCTGCACCGGCAAAACCTCGTATCCCACAGTGTTCCTATCCATTAGTGGTGGTTCGTGACATTTTACTCTGGCAGGGTTGTGCCGTCATCTCTTCCCCCACCCCAATCGGTCCAGTTTTCACTGACCAAAACAACGATACGTTTAGTTGAATAATAATAATAATAATAATAATAATAATAATAATAATAATAATAATAATAATAATAATAATAATAATAATAATAATAATAATAATAATCCAATGACACACGCTGAATAGAAATCTGCTTGCACTACAACATTAATTAATTAACCACACTAAAATGGCATTTATGCACACACATTAACAGGCTGTTCGACTCGTTGGGTGAATGGTCAGCGTACTGGCCTTCGGTTCAGGGTTTGATTCCCGGATAGGTCGGGGATTTTAACCTTCATTTGTTAATTCCAGTGGCCCGGGGGCTGGGTGTTTGTGCTGTCCCCAACATCCCTGCAACTCACACGCCACACATAACACTATCCTTCACCACAATAACACGCAGTTACCTACGCATGGCAGATGCCGCCCACCCTCATCGGAGGGTCTGCCTTACAAACCGCACGAAATTATTTTATTAACAGGCTAACAGCTAATGCAATCTCGACTACTATGTCACTGCACTGTTTCAATGATCACAATAATAACGACATTCATGAAAAGAAACGGTGCACTCCCGAATTTCTCTCTCCTTGCTTAAATTTCAAAACATGAAAATGTATTTAACAACTTGACCACCCTACAAATAGTGCCGTCACGTTTTGAATCTTTAGTTTGGTTTCCTTATAGAACTGAATTGTTCAAATAGTCAGTATAATGGAAATGTTTCGGATTTAATCTCCACAACAATTAAGTTAAATCGTGGCGGAAAAGGCCTAGGTACATTGCAAAGTGGTTGGCGATGTTGCTGAGGACTCTGCCGTTCAGCCCTTACACCCACCTGCAGTCTTCCATCCCCTCACAAGCCCATATCGTTCTTCCAGACTCCTCCCGCGCCCGGCACACTAGCTAACTCATTGGATGTACTGACGGCCCAGCCGGACTGACCATACACCCGCCTGCACTCTTCCTTCCCCTGACAAACCGTCTTGTCCTTCCAGGCTCCTCCCGCACCCTGCACACTTGCTAAGTCTAGGGACTTGCTGAGGGCTCTCCAGCCACAGTCCGAGCGCCTCAAGACTAAAGAGAAAACATTATGCTTGCTGGACAGCAGCCACGGTCTGAAAGCCTTTGCCATTTTCCTGAAAATAGGAAAGCGAAATGTTTACAGCCGAAATAATAAGGATAACATTGTATAACTTAACAGCGTACTAAACCAAAACCAAACCCCATGGTGCAACAGCCCCGAAGGGCCATGGCCTACCAAGCGACCACTGCAATGCCGGAAGGCCTGCAGATTACGAGGTGTCGTGAGGTCAGCACGACGGATCCTCTCGGCCGTTATTCTTGGCTTTCTAGACCGGGGCCTCCATCTCACCATGAGATAGCTCCTCAATTGTAAACATGAAGGCTGAGTGGAGCTCGAACCAGCCCTCAGATGCAGGTAAAAATCCCTGAACTGGCCGGGAATCGAACCCGGGGTTTCTGGGTAAGATGCAGGCACGCTACCCCTACACCGCGGGGCCGGCGAATAGCGCACCACATAAGACCAATTCGCTACATTTGTCCAGCTGTTTATGTTATCAATTACGGAGTGAAATAATGTCAAATATTTTTGGAAAGGCGGTGGGATGGCGCCTAAAAACCCTTCATACACGAACCGCCACTGCTATCCATTATTCTCTTTTAGACTGGTCACGCCTCCCAGCCACATATGGATATGCAATCCATCAGAACTACATTCGTTGTGTTCATTTTCCTATGCTGACGGGCAAACGAAAATGAACCTTAAATGCATTATACTGTACGACTACCTAAATACGTCATTCAAATTACACATTCCTACAGCGCGATACAGTTAGGTTCAACTTCCTTTACACATTGGCACACGAAAATGAAAACGAGGAAAATTGTTCTGATGGACTGCATATTCATATGTGGCTGGGAGGCGTGACCTGTCTTAAGGAGAATAATTGATAAGAAGGGCATTGTAGGATACGAGGTTTCGACGATGCAGCGTCGATATAGCCTTCCCACAACAGCAAATGCATTGCATAAAACTGACATCTCCATTCCCTATTATCTTTTCCAAACCAAACTGAAACGAATACTACAGAAGTAAGCTCTTGATTTTTCTCTTGACAACCTGGCTAGAACATTACTAGTAAATACAATAGAATAGAATAGAATAGAACACTCCCATTCCCCATTTTCTGATCGCCTGAATCATTCATCGTAATACAAAATGTGTTTTGATACAGGAATTCTTTTCCTTAATACTATTTTTCTATTATTTTATTAAACATTTCAATTAAACTTATTAACTATTTCAACCAAATTTCTAAATTGTATTCTTTTAACTTTGTTTATATATTTTGTCCTAGACGTTAGCAGAGTTATATGGTCTAGGACAAACATGCATCTTATCCTCCCTACGTTGTATTGGTGCTCACTTTTGTATCACAAGTCTTTATAGAGTTATCCTACAATTACAACACATATTTTGAATTTATGTATGTATGAATGAATGAATGAATGAATGAATGAATTGGTGAATAAATGATTTCATGATTGATTTGTGTTCATGCATGAATGAACGAATAAACAATCTTCTCACCCACTCACGGATAGCCACCAACTGGGGAGAGAGCATTCATAAATATAAAATCCTCCCTCCCAGTCACAGATTGCCACCAACTGCGGAAAGAGCATTCATAAAAATAACAAATAAAAAGTCCTATCTCACAGTAACGGATAGCGACCAACTGGGGAGAGAGCATTCATAACAATATCAAATAAAAATTACTCTCTCCCAGTACCGATAGCCACCAACTGGCGAGAGACCATTCATAAAAATAACAAATAAAAAGCCCTCTCTCCCAGTCACGAATAGCCACCGACTGGGGAGAGAGCATTTATAAAAATACATACATACTTACATACATACATACATACATACATACATACATACATACATACATTATCATTATAGACTGTTATGCCTTTCAGCCTTCAGTCTGCAAGCCTCTGTGAATTTACTAAACGTCGCCACAATCCTCTTTTTGCAACTAGTGCTGTGGCCTCATTTAGTTCTATACCTCTTATATTTAAATCGTTAAAGACTGACTCTAACCATCGTCGTCTAGGTCTCCCTCTACTTCTCCTACCCTCCATAACAGAGTCCATTATTCTCCTAGGTAAACTATCCTCCTCCATTCGCCTCACATGACGCCACCACCGAAGCCGGGTTATGAGTACAACTTCATCCATAGAGTTTATTTCTAAATAGGCTTTTATCTCCTCATTCCGAGTTCCCTCCTGCCATTGTTCTCACCTGTTTATACCAGCAATCGTTCTGGCTACTTTCATGTCTGTTACTTCTAACTTATAAATACGATATCCTGAGTCCACCCAGATTTCACTCCCGTAAAGCAATGTTGGCCTGAAAACAGACCGATGTAAAGATAGTTTCATCTGGGAGCTGACTTCCTTCTTACAGATTACTGTTGATTGCAACTGCGAGCTCACTGCATTAAGTTTACTACACCTTGATTCAATTTCACTTACTATATTACCATCCTTGGAGAACACACAACCTAAATACTTGAAATTATCGACCTGTTGTAGCTTTGTATCACCAATTTGACATTCAATTCTGTTGAATTTCGGACCTACTGACCTCAATTTAGCCTTTGAAACGCTAATTTTCATACCATATTCCTTATACATATTTTCAAGTTCCAATATGTTAGACAGCATTCTTTCGGCACAATCTGCCATTAAGACCAAGTCGTCAGCATACGCCAGACTGCTTACTACATTTCCACCTAACTGAATCCCTCCCTGCCATTTTATACCTTTCAGCACATGATCCATGTAAACTACGAACAGCAAGGGTGAATGATTACAGCCTTGTCTAAACCCTGTAAGTATCCTGAACCAAGAACTCATTCTACCATCAATTCTCACTGAAGCCCAGTTGTCAATATAAATGCCTTTGACTGAATTTAATAATCTACATTAAATTCCATAATCCCCCAGTATGGTGACCATCTTTTCCCTCGGTACCCTGTGATATGCTTTCTCTAGATCTACGAAACACAAACACAACTGCCTATTCCTCTCCTAGCATTTTCAATTACCTGGCGCATACTGAAAATCTGATCCTGACAGCCTCTCTGTGGTCTGGTTTTCATCCAACTTCCTCTCAAATACTGATCGCACCCTCTCTTCCAAGATGCCAGTGAATACTTTGCCTGGCATACTAATCAATGAGATACCTCGATAGTTGTTGCAATCTTTCTTGTTCCCTAGCTTATAAATAGGTGCAATTACTGCTTTTGTCCAATCTGAAGGTACCTTAGCAACACTCCTTGTTAATCTTACTAGTCTTCGAAGACATTTCATCCCTGCCTTCCCACTATATTTCAACATTTCAGGTCTAATTTCATCAATTCCTGTTGCTTTATGACAATGGAGTTTATTTACCATGCATTCCACCTCCTCAAGTGTAATTTCACCAACATCATTTTCCTCCTCCCCATGAGCTTGGCTGTTCGTAACACCAGCAGGAAGATTTCCTTTTACGTCGAGATTATTTTCAAAATATTCCCTCCACCTCTCCAGTGATTCCCTGGGATCTATTATGAGTTCACCTGAATTACTCAAAACAATGCTCATTTCCTTTCTCCCTCCCTTCCTAAGATTATTTATTACTCTCCAGAAAGGTTTCCCCGCTGCTTGACTTAGCCCTTCCTGGTTATTAACGAGATCTTCCCATATATTTGGATTATATTTGGATTCAAGAACTATTTGTTTCGCTCTGTTTCTCTTTCTGCATCGGCCCTTGTTTGGAGCCATTTCCGATAAGCCTTCATTTTACGTTTACAAGCTGCTCTCACTTCATCATTCCAACAAGATGTTCGCCCTTTCCCATCTTCACACACAGTTGTTCCTAGGCATTCCCATGCTGTTTCTCTTACAGCATCCCCGTATGCCACCCATTCTCTTTCTATATCCTGAACCTACTTACTGTTTACTGTTCGAAATTTCTCACTAATATGCATGTACTTCTATCTAATTTCCTCGTCCTGGAGATTTTCTACCCTTATTCTTTTGCAGACAGATTTTACTTTCTGTACCCTAGGCCTAGAGCTACTTAGTTCACTGCAGATCAGATAGTGGTCTGTATCATTGAAAAATCCCCGGAAAACTCGTACATTCGTAACAGATTTCCTGAATTTGAAGTCGATTTAGATATAGTCTATTATGGATCTGGTACCCCAAGCCTCCCATGTGTACCGGTGAATAGCCTTATGCTTGAAGAATGTATTCATAACTGCTAAACCCATACTAGTACAGAAGTCCAGCAAACGCTTCCCATTCCCATTAGCCCATGTCTTCCCCACATTTACCAATCACCCTTTCGTATCCTTCACTTCTATCTTCAAACTCTCGCATTGAAATCGCCTATTAGCACTAATTTTATCCTTGCTGTTGACCCTGACCACGATGTCACTCAATGCTTCATAAGACTTGTCAACTTCAACTTGTCAACTGCACCCTCACATGGTGAATACACTGAGACAATTCTCGTCCTAATTCCTCCAACTGATAAATCTACCCACATCATTCGCTCATTTTCGTGCTTAACAGAAACTATGTTGCGCGCAGTTGTATTCCTGATAAACAGCCCCACCTCATACTCTGCCTTCCCTTTCTAACTCCCGTCAAGTACACTTTATAATTGTCTACATCTTCTTCGTTATCTCCCCTTACCCGAATATCACTTACTCCTAGCACATCCAGATGCATCCTCTTTGCTGACCCAGCCAGTTCTACTTTCTTTCTTCCATATGCCCCATTAATATTGATAACTCCCCATCGAATTCCATTTCGTTCGCCAAGTTGTTTCCAAGGAGTTCCTCGCCTGTCAAATGGGAGTGGGACTCAGTTACTCCCATAGGTCCGAGGCTTGCTTAAAATGTTCTGAGCTCGGTAAAATCATGAAGCAGGATGCTACCCCACTTACACGTAGTCCAAGTGGGGATCTCTCCTCTAACGTGTTATGGACCCCCGTGGATTGTATAGTCCTGCCGCCTCAGCACAAGGAGGGCCATGAGTCAGAGTATGTCCGAGATGTCCACTCACATTCCATAGCAACTGGTATGCCGACTCTCATGACCACTCACTGGGCCACTCAGCCGTTGCCCATAGTTCATGAACTAGGACGTGACTACAGTAACCCACACCATGAACCATACCCACACCATGAACCATTTATAAAATAAAAATAAAAAATAAAAATTCCTCTTTCCCAGTCACTATAGCCACCAACTGGGGAGAGAGCATTCATAAAAATAACAAATCAAAAGTCCTCTCTCCCAGTCACGGATAGCCACCAACTGGGGGGAGAGCATTCATAAAATTAACAAATAAAATGTCCTCTCTCCCAGTCACTACGCCCACCGACTGGGGAGAGAGCATTCATAAACAGCCCTCTCTCCCAGTCTCGGATAGCCACCAACTGGGGAGAGAGCATTCATAAAAATAACAAAACGTCCTCTCTCCCAGCCACTGACAACCACAAACTACGGAAATAGCATTCATAAAAATAACAAATTAATGTCCTCTCTCCCTGTCACGGATAGCCACAACTTGGGAGAGAGCATAACAAATGAAAAGTCCTCTCTCCCAGTCACGATAGACACCAACTGGGGAGAGAGCATTCATAAAAGTAACAAATAAAAAGTCCTCTCTCCCAGTCATGGATAGCCACCAACTGCGGAGAGAGCATTCATAAACATAACAAATAAAAAGTCCTTCTCCCAGTCATGGATAGCCACCAACTGCAGAGAGAGCATTCATAAACATAACACATAAAATTTCCTCTCTCCCAGTCACGATAGCCACCGACTGCGGAGAGAGCATTAAGAAATAAAAAATTAAAAGTCCTCCCTCTCCCAGTCACGGATAGCCACCACCTGGGGAGAGACCATTCATAAACAGTCCTCTCTCCCAGTGACGGATAGCCACCAACTGGGGAGAGAGCATTCATAAAAAAGTCCTATCTCCCAGTCACGGATAGCCACCAACTGGGGAGAGAGCATTCATAATAAAAGTCCGCTCTCCCAGTCACGGATAGCCACCAACTGGGGAGAGAGCATTCATAATAAAAGTCCTCTCTCCCAGTCACGGATAGCCACCAATTGGGGAGAGAGCATTCATAAAAATAACAAATGAGAAGTCCTCTCTCCCAGCCACGGATAGCCACCAACTGGGGAGAGAGCATTCATAAAAAGTCCTCTCTCCTAGTCACGGATAGCCACCAACTGTGGAGAGAGTATTCATAAAAAAGTCCTCTCTCCAAATCACGGTTAGCCACCAACTGGGGTGAGAGAGCATTGGTAAAGAAGTCCTCTCTCCCAGTCACGGATAGCCACCAACTCCGTGCCTTTATCTAATTACTGCTCAATTAATAAAAACGTGTATGCTGCCTGAATTTCACACATATGAAAAATGGTGACATCAGAAGACTTGTTCATTCATCCGTGTAGCGGGAGTGAAAGTAATAGTAATTTCTAACGTACGTTCGAAATATATGTATATACTCCTGTGACGAGTACATTGATAAGTTTCTCATATATGGAGAAACATAGTAGAAGTCATCACAGTCGAAAAGTCTGAACTACGTGTGATTTCCTGGGAGAAGAAAACCGACAGCCAGTATGTTTTAGGGCCTTGATCGACGATCATGTGCTACTGGGGCACTTGGAAGAAAGCTTCCTGTTAGAGGTGCTCTAATCATAATGAAGAGGTTGTTTGTAACGTTGCCCAGAACGTGGAGCATATTGGTACTCAGGTAGTTGTACAATGGACCAAAACAGACGTAACATCTGCAATTATATCAGAAGCTCCGCGAATCTGGCAAAGTGCGCAATAATGCAGCCTTTTTATCAACACTCGTTTTTTGGATAAAACTGGGATTTCAAAACAATTGAGCTACGTAACAGCCTTTAAAAGCGGATCTTTTCAGAGGCAAACAAAAATCCATTCTTTGAAAATTAGTAGAAGAGATGGTAACGAAAAAACTCTACTTGCTGGGATCTGAACCTGTGTCTACATGGGCGGGATTCCTAGTCATAGAGGCCTGGCATTCGGTAGAATGCTCTCAATGTATATTTGTTCAGAGGCTCAATATACACTTCCAGTGCTGACGTGTTATTCCAGCTGTGATCGCTTCGTGCATTTATTACAGTTTCTACTGTTGAATTATCATTGGCGCTAATGATTCCGTCCATATTGTCAAGCCTAAACACAAACATATCGTTGCACTAATCCCGTATAGGAACAGAGACCGTTAACTAAATTACAAGGGGATCGTGGACTACACTGTACAGTATGTGTGTATGTTTAGTCCTCTGCCCGAAGGCTGGTTGGATCCACAACAGATCCACGGTTAGCTGCCATAGATTGCCTAGGCGTCACTGAAGAGGCGTACTACAGAAATGAGGAGTGAGGTAGTTTCCCCTTGCTTTCCTCACTGGGCCAGAAGTTGCTATTACATATCAATCTGCCAAGCCCACATAACCACTAAAAAAAGAACAAATGCATGGTATTGTATGTTCCTCGTATTTAATATTTTAACGCGCCTACTTTTAGTTATTATCAGAATGTATAGTAGTTCACTTCCAATGTAGATGAAAACCCTGTGGACGACCCCCAACAAATATTATATCAAGAGGCTTCGTGCGTATAGCAGTGTGATGCTGCGGGTGGATACTACGAGAATTAATCAGAGGCATGTTCATCAAAAATTGACCGTAATAAGCTGAAGTATGGGCGAAGTTTACGTGCATTTATTCAATCATTTTATAGTGCTGTCTTTACATTATTATTTTTAATGCCATAACGTTCCGGGAGAACTATGTGCTTACTGTTGGGTGCATTAATAGGGTAGATACTGTATTATAGAGCTTTCTATCACGATCTAGCGAAATTGATTTCAAAAGACGGTGGATCTTTGCCGTAAATCGAGAGAAGGAACTCGGTTTAAATATTTTGAATTAATACAAAATAACTCTACGAAAGTTATTTTAAATTTTTTGCAAATAGATTAACACTTACAAACATATTATTATAGCAATTTTGCGTTTACAATGTAAGCTGCAGTAGGCCATCATTTTTAAAGCACACTTGTAGACACACTATTGCAGTCTATAATCTTAGCATGAATGATAAGCAGTATAATAATAATAATAATAATAATAATAATAATAATAATAATAATAATAATAATAATAATAATAATAAAACACCGGGCGAGTTGGCCGTGCGCGTAGAGGCGCGCGGCTGTGAGCTTGCATCCGGTAGATAGTAGGTTCGAATCCTACTATCGGCAGCCCTGAAAATGGTTTTCCGTGGTTTCCCATTTTCACACCAGGCAAATGCTGGGGATGTACCTTAATTAAGGCCACGGCCGCTTCCTTCCAACTCCTAAGCCTTTCCTATCCCATCGTCGCCATAAGACCTATCTGTGTCGGTGCGACGTAAAGCCCCTAGCAAAAAAAAATAATGTATCATATTTTAATTTAGAACAACGTTTGAAATATTATAGTATTCAGTCACGACCTCACATAATCAATTATAAAATGCACTATATAGAAACATAATTAGAGAAATACGCCTACATTACACAATACGAATAGCTCACAGAAATACCTTATTTTACACACGCGTAATCATGCGTAAATTCGTGTCCTCGTCCCGAGGTGGTGCAACTCTTTTCAGGCACAGTCCTAGTGGAAATGAGTTGCATATACCGTTTTTACCGCATAACAGACCTAATGCCAATCAGACATTTCTGGCAGTATCGAGAATCAAATCGGGAACCCGAGGACGGTGGCTAACAGCGCTAACACTAAGAACATCATCAGATTCTATCAAATCAAAAACTGATGATATTCTTTTAAGAGCGAAACATGCCATTCTTTGTTTAACGGTGTGTTCTTTTAGAAGTATGTTACAGTGTAATATTTATATTGAACTTGTGTGTTCGACAGACTGAAAAGATTTGAGGGTACGTTTAACTGAGCCGACAATGGAAAATATGGCGTCCTACTTAACAAAACATTCACAGGGTTGATTAGTTCTGAGTAAACTGCATAAATAACAACTGAAATATGCTTACATTTCTCTCACGGAGTGCATTCTCCGGAACAATAAATCACCCCCCTTGCAGGATTTACCTTCGCTAACATGATATCGTATTAGAAATAGGCTAAAACTAGTTTTGTCTGAAGACAGCATGTGTACATGAACATTAATCTCATTATCGCCCACTACTGATACATAAATACTACGTTGCCTCTATCATGAAATGGTAGGGTCGGTAGTGAACCGATGTTTCTCGCATCACATTAGGAATTATTACTCTGTTGCTATTTCCTGCGAACTTTTTTTCTTGTAAATATTACCACTTTCTACAAGATTGGAAGAATTAGACTGATTACCCCACATGGCACAACAGCCCCGAAGGACCTGGGCTTACCAAGCGACCGCTGCTCAGCCCGAAGGCCTGAGGTGCCGTGTGGTCAGCACAACGGATCCTCTCGACCGTTATTCTTGGCTTCATAAACCGGGGCCGCTATATCACCGCCAGATGGCACCTCAATTGTAATCACGTAGGCTGAGTGGACCTCGAACCAGGCCTGAGATGCAGGTAAAAATCCCTGACCTGGCCGGAAATCGAACCCAGGGCCTCAGGGTAAATTAGGCTGATAGTTGACATATAAAACACTCTGAAGACCCATTGTTGTTTTTCAGTCGGCCATTGCAACACGCGGCGAGACTACAGCAGATTACCCGCCGATATATAATAACTTACACTGTTCGCCACACGCACTGTAGCGGTGTATTTCTCCTATTAACGCACGGAGCCTATAGGTTCAATAATTTTTGAGAACAGTGTGCTTGCGAGGAAGTAATTCAATACAATGCGCCCATTCCTTCTTTGAGCAACTGTATGTCAGTAGTGGTGATGATAGTAGTAACGCCATCCTGAGAGACTGAGACGATAGAGCGGCCGTATGAGCCAAGTTGGCAGGTTCAATTCCAAATACGTCAATCTTGTATCGGTAGAATTAACGGTACGTAAATACCGGCACCTTGGTGTAGTAGTTAGTAAGACGTAAAACCAATATCATCATTATTATTATTAAAACGATGCTGAATGAGCTAGCTTCGCAGTACGGGTCGTGTAGCTTGCTCTTGGGAGATGATGGGGTTGAACCCCAGTGTCGGTAGTGCTTAGGTTGATGTTCCTTTATTTCTGCTCTTCTACACCGAGGTTGCTCCTTAATTAAGACCACCATCTGCTATTCTCCCAGGCCTTGCTTTCTCCTCATCACTATGCCACCGAAAAACCAGTATGTGTTAGACAGACCTTAAAAAGAAAAGAGAAACTGAAGGAAATAGTAATATTTTGTAAACTAATGAATGGGGTGTTCACTCTCTGGTGTAGTGGTTGGTGTGATTTGCTGCCACTCCCGGAAAACCGGGTTCGATTCCTGGCTCTGTCACGAAATTTGAAAAGTTGTACGAGGCTTGGAACGGCCTCCACTCAGCCTCGGGACGTCAACTGAGTAGAGGGGCGTTCGATTCCCGCCTTAGTCATTCTCGAAGTGGTTTTCCGTGGTTTCCTACTTCTCTTCCAGGCAAATGCCGGGATGGCACCTAACTGAAGGCCATGGCCGCTTCCTTCCCTCTTCCTTGCCTATCCCTTCCAATCTTCCCATTCCTCCACAAAGTCCCTGTTCAGCATAGCAGGTGAGGCAACCTGAGTGAGGTACTTGTAAGCCTTCCCAGTTGGAACTCCGATCCAAACTCTGTTGCTATAGGACACCGCCTTTGAGGCAGTAGAGGTGGGATCTCTCCCTGAGTCCGAAGGAAAAACCAACTCAGGAGGGTAAACATATTAAGAAGAAGAAAGAGAAGAAAGGGGTTATAACGATCATCAGCCTCACTAATAAAGTAATCACTGTGCAAGTGACTGTGCGATTTGGGTGACGTAGCTATTAGCTTGCATCCAAGAGATAGAGGTTTCGAACCCAACTTTCGGTAGCCCTGAAAATGGTTTTTCGTGGTTTCCTATTTTCACACCAGATAAACGCTGAGGCTGTGCGTGATTTAAGGCCACGACTGCCTCCTTCCCACTCCTACCCCTTTCCTATTCCATCGTCGGCATAAGTCCTATTGTGTCGGTGCGATGTAAAGCGACTTGTAAAATATTAAAAATACAGTAATTGAATACATAACTGATAGATACTCTCTGCTCATCGTACCGGTTCCTGAACTGAATTTACGAGCATTCATTATATCAAGGAAATATAAATATTACAAAATGATCCTCGCAACCTAACTACGTCTACATCAGCCTTTTTATCCTTCACTTGCCTTGTTGTACGTACAAATCTCAGTGACATTTATGAAATGTTTTCAACAATTCAACCATAGCATTTTTTAAATTGAATGGTCGAAACACATTCAATATCTGTAAATATATATACACTATTTATTTCCAATAGATTTATTTGCCAGTCCGTCCGTCTAAGGGTAGCGAGTCTGTCTCTTACCGGGAGGACGCGGCTTTGATTTCCGGCCAGTTTAGGGAAAGTTATCTGGATGTGAGGGATGATTCAAGGCCTTGTCTGCCTATATAAGAATAATTGAGGAGCTACATTGCAATAAAAAAGCGGCGCGCGTCTAGAAAAAAAGAATAATGACAGAGAGGATTCGTTACCCTGACCACGCGATCATCATAATCTGCAGGCCTTCGAAGTGAGCAGCGGTCACTTGGTAGGCATAAGACAATCTGGACTGTACGACCATGAGTTTTAATTGTTTTATATATTTAGTGCTTTCGTTGTTCTCATCATCTTCCACCTCACACGACTGAGAGCAAACCGTGTTTAAAACCCGTGATGGTAAAAGTGCAAGAAAAAAGTGATTGGATTCAATTACAGTTACGTGACAAACATTGTACTAAATTAGAATGACAAAGTAATCAGTAAAATTCAAAAATTACTTCGTAGAACGCCAGTCTTAAGGACGTCAGGGACATTTCCTTTCTTTTTCACATGGGGCTGGAATGATACTAAAGTTTCTAAGGAAAAGGATATTACATTATTACAACATTTTGTGTGTTTGTTCTTTTTCTTACCATGGAGACATTAATTGACTATCATCACTAAGGGACACTAAACATGAGATACCTTGGAACGTTCAAAAAAATCCCGTAATTTTTATTTTGGTTAGTAAATTTAAGAATTTGAAATATTCTCCCCATGTACTTTACAAACTAAAGTTGGTTCCTAAAATGTAAGACCTGTTGGGGGAAATTACATCTTTGCATTTGCCCTAAAGGGGCACTTGAAGGAATAACTGTGTTGAATAGTAAGAATATCAGCAGCAGTGAAGGATGTTGTAGGATATGTTCGATATTCTTGCAAGTACTAGAGAAGTAACAAGTACCTCATCCAGGGCTGGTAAAACTACGAGTTCTGCTGCAGTAGAACTGGAAAATGTTATTTTCATCATCCCATGTTTCTTACCTGTTTTTGCTTCCATGGGATGTATCTCGATTACCAGAGTGTAACGATTGCAATTTGATTTCAAGAAGTATGTTACGAGTAAAAATTACATTTTGTGGAAAGTATCGATGAAAAGTATAAATTACATAAAAAAAATTAAAAAAAAGGATTCGTTACAACTAATCAGATTACTTTTGCACACTTAATTCCCAACTCTGTTTACAGCTATACTGGTTTATAATGATACTATTTACCCAGCACCTTGGTTTTCGTTATAACCAAGTTCTTAATTAATAATTAATTAACTAGGCCTAATATTATTTGCTTTACGTCCCACTAACTACTTTACGGTTTTCGGAGACGCCGAGGTGCCGGAATCTAGTCCCGCAGGAATTTCTTTTACGTACCATTAAATTCACCGACACGAGGCTGACGTATATGAGCACCTTCAAATACCACCGGACTGAGCCAGGATCGAACCTGCCAAATAGGGGTCAGAAGGCCAGCGCCTCAACCGTCTGACCCACTCAGCTCGGCTAATCAAGTTCTACTGCAGAACAAAGAAATGAGCTATAGTATTGTATGTTCCCAACATTTAATACTTTATTAGATTTAATTTAATTATTACCAGAATGTGATTCACTTCCCATATAAATACTAACCCTGTGGGTACCCACAACAAATATTATTATCTATGGGTTCAGTTGTTTCTGAGGAAAGTGTACCTGCGAGGAATTTAATACAATACAATGCGCATATTTCTTGCTTGAGCGACTGTACTTATTTACTTTCGGGCCTGGCAATTAAATTGAAGTATATACAACGTAAAATACGGTGTTACATTTCATAAAAGGGTTTTAGCTCGTCCCGTTCAACTTTCGAGTACAGCTCGGTATGCACAGTACTCATCAAACCCCTTCACTTACGAATTAATTTTTGTCTGTTTTCTCCTGCTTGGCCAATACGAAATTACGTTTTCTGATCAATAATATGCGTCGAAATTTCACTACAACCTCCCATAGCTTCGTAGAATATGTTCACAACTCCGGTAGCTTCTAAAACATGATTCTACCGGGCAAGTTGGCCGTGCAGTGAGGGGCGCGCAGCTGTGAGCTCACATCCGGAATATAGTGGGTTCGAATCCCACTGTCGGCAGCCCTGAAGGTGGTTTTCCGTTGTTTCCCATTTTCACACCAGGCAAATGCTAGGGCTGTACCTTAATTAAGGTCACGGCCGCTTCCTTCCCATTCCTAGGCCTTTTCTGTCCCAGCGTCGCCATAAGACCTATCTATTTCGGTGCGACATAAAGCAAATAACAAAAAAAGAAATCAACAACACGATTCACTGTTGTGATAGGCCCCACAGACTTTTGTCTTTCCTCCTCTTAGTGATTACTGTGGACTTTGTTCTTCTCTTCTCCTACCATGTTGTCATCCGTGCTTCCGTTGTAACTAGGCTATCTTTTATTGTTGCATACGTCTCATAGTCACATTGATTCACTATATCACAATCTATATTTCACAGCAATTCAGGTAACAGCAAATTATCACCACTTTCATGAGCATCGTCTTCAACTTCAGAATGTTCAATTGACAATAGGGATTTTACAATACTTTGGTTTTAAGAAAGTTCTAACCCAAATTGGGGTTTAAAATTACGTTATTCCGAGTGTTTCCGTGATGATAAAGCAGACTTTCAGGGGACCTTGAGAAGGGCATATGTATCAATTTGAGACAGGGAACACTCGTCCGAAGTCTCAATCACATATTATACGCCAACACCTTTTTTCCGTAGGAAGCAGGTTTAATAATAATAATAATAATAATAATAATAATAATAATAATAATAATAATAATAATAATAATAATGTAAATGTAATTAATAATAATATTGATTTTACGTCCCACTAACTAATTCTGAGGGTTTCCGGAGGCGCTGAGGTGTCGGAATTTTGTCCGCTGGAGTTCTTTTACGTACCAGTGAATCTAACGATATGAGGCTGATGAATCTGAGCACTTTCAAGAACCACCGGACTGAGCCAGGATCGAGCCTGCGAAGTTGTGGTCAGAAGACCAGCGCCTCAATCGTCTGAAACAATCAGCCCGGTGGTTGTAGGTTTGTCAACGCATGTGGGATCAACATGATGCGGACCAAGCCCAATTTTCATTCGCTACTCGAGAACAATTTAATCAGATGCTTCCGGGAAAGTGAACAAGAAGAGGAGATCCTGTTGAATGGCCACCTCGTCCGCCTGATCTTATCCCACATGATTTCTTTTTGTAGAGTTATGGAAAAATCTTGTCTAAAAGACACTTGCAGGGATTGAAAATGGGCGCCTAGCAAGAATCCTCACTGCTAGTGACACTGTTAGAACGACGCCAGAGATGTTCGACCGGATACGCCAGAACTGGGGGACCCTATTTTGAACAGTTATTCTACATGTATTCGTAGGGTGATAATAAATTGTGTTATTTGTTTTGCGCTCCACTATTATTATTTCGTATGGCAAAAACAAGGATACATTATAAGTACATGTAAATACATATTTCTTAAATAAGTATGTGATTTACAAGTCAGCATTCAAAACTTAATGTCCAGACTTTTCAGCCAGTCCACTGCTTCTGTAGAGGCACTATGTAATTCACGCTCCACTAACTACATGTTTTTCGGAGACGCCGATGTGGCATAATTTTGATCCACAATCTCAAACTCATACGTGTACCCTTCTTCAGCATCCCTGAAAGTCTGTATTATCATCACGGAAACTCCTTGTATACGAGGTAGACGCATATAGATAGAGGCATGATTTTTTCGCATTAACGGTAAACGCGACAAAAATATTTTGAAGCGATTTTGAAATATCCTAACGAATCATATGATTCCAGTTAAGAAGTTTGTGATTTTCTTTTCGCCAATTACAGCGAATTAAAGCAAGAAACCCAGTTTGAAGAGAAATTACTCATTTTGCGATAAGTGCGAAAATGCAGCGAAATTCATGGAAAATTACGATCTTGAAAATGTATTCCAATATCACGTGAAGAGAAACAGAAGACAGAATGAGGGTTTCTCATTTCGACATAACCAACTGTTCGTACTAATATTCTATATCATCCCTTATCTTTCACATAAATAATTCACAAATCTCACGAATTAAACCTTTTATGAAATTAAATTAAAGCGATGGGGTCAATTTTTTTCGCGAAATAACGCAAAAATTGTTTCCTTTTCGCGAAATCGAACATAAATTAACACGAAATAATCATGCCTCTACGATATAGACTATGTATGTCGTATTAAGCGAGGCTGAAAAGCACTTTCCATACAAAGAATATGTTGGAGTACCACAGAATACATGCCGGTATAAACGAGGTGTCACTGAAACCGATGTCACCGAGCGAGTTGACCGCGCGGTTAGGGTCACGTAGCTGTGAGACGGTGAATTCTACTTGTACCTTAATTAAGCCCAAGGTCGCTACCTTCTCAACCCTTGCGTCGCAGAAAACCTTCGATGTGTTAGTACGATGTTAAACCGCTGCCCCCCCCCAAAAAAAAAACATGTCGCTATAACAAAGTTCTCCTCTAGATCATTTTCCACTGATAGGGACAATAAGACTCGTTAATAACGACACAATTTATCACATTCCTTCCGTGTCTTTATAACCAAGTTTCACTTTATCTAAAACAAATTTCCTTCCACGATAATTAATGAAAGGAAAAAAAGATACGATATTTTCAACTTTTCTTAATAGAATACGAAGTATCCTCCAGTTAATTGGACGTTACACGTGGCCTGTGCCTTGACACATCTGCAGGTTGTTCATAATTATTTTGTGGAGCAAATGACGTGCAAGTGCTCCCAGGCCTAGACGCACTAGAGTCATGTGGTAAGACGCTCTCAAGCATTCTGAAGCCACAATGCCACACCATTCTCACCCTAACGTCCCACAAACTAATGAGGATGTGTTACTATTGCCGTGCCTTAGGATGTGTTTAATTAGTGTTTTCTTAGACGTCACTCTTTTTCTGGACGTTCATGAGAGTGCTACACACGACTCTGTAGAACTTCGAACCTGTTCATGTAACTGCAAAGAAAAATTCGTGACAACAATTTTGCAGAAGCCCATTTCAGTTGGAGGAACGAATAATAACTCCTTGTACTCATTCAGTAAATTTTTGTATTCTGGTCAACAAAGCGAAGCAAAGCCACCTCCGTACAGGCCATGAAGGCCCTTGGAGGAGTGGAAGGTAAAGGCTTCCACCATTGTTAACCTCGACACTTGATGGGGTAGAGTTATTTTTGCTAGGGGCTTTACGTCGCACCGACACAGATAGGTCTTATGGCGACGATGGGATAGGAAAGGCCTAGGAGTTGGAAGGAAGCGACCGTGGCCTTAATTAAGGTACAGCCCCAGCATTTGCCTGGTGTGAAAATGGGAAACCACGGAAAACCATTTTCAGGGCTGCCGATAGTGGGATTCGAACCTACTATCTCCCGGATGATGGGGTAGAGTGGTTAGCTCTACGCCCGGCCGCCTTTGCCCTCTGGAATTAACCTGGTACTCATTTTTGGTGTAGGCTGAGTGAACCTCAGGGCCATATGCACCTCCGGAAGTGGAAATCTCGTTTCTTAAATTCTGGTCAACACCGTTTAAAAAAACACTTTGCGTGAACTATCACTTTAATATTAACTGCTAAAATGGTTTTGTATTCAAATGTCACATTTGAGATACTGTACTGTAAAGCTACACACGAAAATTAAGCTTAAAGTTCCACGTGACTGGTTATAACCACGGGACACCCGTTTCACTTTTCCCACTTGTTTAACGTCGCACTAACACATCGAAGGTTTTCGACGACGACGACGACGAAGAAAGGGGACTGGAAAGGAAGCGGTCGTGGCTTTAATTAAGGTACAACCCCAGCATGCACATAGTATGAAAATGGGAGACGACGGAAAGCCATCTTCAGGGCTGCCGATGGTCGGATTCAAACCTACTATCTCTCGAATGCAAGCTCACAGTTGTGTGCCCCTAACCGCACGGCCATCTCGCTCGAAAGATCCAATTTAACGTAGAATCCGAAGCACAGGAACGATATATTCCACTTCAAAATTATCATATACATTGGTCGGGATTCGAACTGTGACCGCCTTAGTGACAAGCCAGAAACGACGTATATCGACCATCACATCCCTTAATATGTTAAATGAGTGATATTAAAGAAGAATTATGTGGTGAGTAATTTTTCACGAACACACATTTTCTACATTATTGTTATATTACCGCAAACTTCTGCAAGCAAAATGCACATAATAATTTTTCAGTTACTCCGTCAATAATCACTGAATATTTTATCTGATTTCAGCCAAACTTGGCCATTAATAAATGTGTAAGAACATCATATATCATCATATATCATCAGTCAATATCAATGCAGTATTCACGTTTAGCATTCCAGGTACTTTCCTGCCAACTATGAACAACAGACGAGCTAGTTATTAGCTGGCATGGGGGATGAGTTCGTATTTAGGATTACAGTAAGTATGGAGTCAAGAATCCAGAAAGGATTGAGGCAAAACGAAAAGAGAACATGACGGAAATAGTAATATTTTGTAAACTAAAGGAATGGGGTGTCCGCTCTCTGGTGTGATTAGCTGCCATCCCCGTAAGTATGGAGTCAAGAATCCAGAAAGGATTGAGGCAAAACGAAAAGAGAACATGACGGAAATAGTAATATTTTGTAAACTAAAGGAATGGGGTGTCCGCTCTCTGGTGTGATTAGCTGCCATCCCCGGACGCCCGGGTTCAATTCCCGGCTCTGCCACAAAATTTGAAAAGTGGTACGAAGGCTGGAACGGGGTCCACTCATCCTCAGGAGGTCAACTGAGTACAGGTGTGTTCAATTCCCTCCTCAGCCATCCTGGAAGTGGTTTTCTGTGGTTTCCCACTTTTCCTCCAGGCAAATGCCGGGATGGTACCTAACTTAAGGCCACGACCGCTTCCTTCAATCTTCCTTGTCTATCCCTTCCAGTTTTCCAATCCACCCACAAGGCCCCTGTTCAGCATAGCAGGTGAGGCCGCCTGGGCGAGGTACTGGTCCACCTGCCCAGTTGTATCCCCGACCGAATACCTCATGCTCCAGGTCACTGCCCTTGAGGTGATAGAGATGGGATCCCCGCTGAGACCGAGGGAGAAACCAACCCTGGAAGGTAAACAGAAGATGAAGAAGATGAAGAATAACATGGCTGTATTCACACGTATAATGCGACATATATAAATGATATTTTCCTACGAAAGCCCGGAGAAGTAACGCGGTTCGAAGTTCTGTGAAATTCTCCGTGGTTCTCAGGTTGTATATTGTTGTCCCTGACCACTAGCGTGGTGCTGTGACTTTGTTGAGACATCCCACAAAATATGTCCTATCGAAAAGAGTAGAATGGCTCTTTTCTGTTTCCCGTTACCCACCTTGAAGTGACATGCAGGACATGCCCAAGGGAACTTGGATTAAAAATCCAAATTTTCATAATAATCTAAGTTATCCGTCGTACGATAAATACGGATGTGATTACCATATGCACCTGATAACACAATCCTGAGTGAGTAGATTCCAAATACACAGTTTGATTGAAATAAGTCCAGCAATTTTCCACTAATAGGAACAGACAGACAGACACCATAGGGAAAAGTTCTACCCCATGTTTCCTCGGTGTTCGGTTACATTACGTGGTGCTAATTTTCAAGCCGAGCGAAATATTATTCATCCCCTGATTTTCTCCTGTTATGGTTCCTTCAAATAACTGTAGGTCAGCGAGGGTGTCCATCACTGGCTGCAGAGCATGGAGCTCGTAGAAAATAATAATTTTCTCCATAATTTGAAAAGTAAACGAAATGATGTACACAGCAAAAAATATTTAAAATGAAGAGGCTTTCCACATCTATAGATTTTACGTATAAGCAATAATTGAAGAGAAAATGGAAACAAATCCTTTCTTGTTCTCCTATAGACTCCCACTCTGTATAGTGATTTTTTAAATGATATGCATATCGAAACCTCTTCCTGGATGAGTGATTCTAAATATGAAGTTTGGTAGATATATAATGAATAGTGTAAGAGAAAATTGAAAAAGAAACTCTTCTGGTCTTCCTATAAAAAACCCAACCCATTCAGTGATTTTTAAATTAAATGCATACCGAAATCTGCACCTGGATTAGTAGACTCTAAATATGAAGTTTGGCCGTGATCTATTCAACCATTTACCCGCGATGGTGGAACAAACATACCAACAAACAGACGAGAAAGCTAAAATCTAGTGATACGATATTGAGTTGACTTAAAACGGATAAATATATCAAAATATGGGAAAAAATGACATAACAGACAGCGGAACCCCTACAACTTTATTTATAAGATACGGCTGGTATCTCAAAGCCATTTTCCTAACTGCTGCGGACGGGAAGGAACGTTTCATCATTCGAAGACAACCTGGTATTGACATGTCTACCCACGATGAAGATGTATGGCCACTGTCGAAGTTCCTGAGTCATTCGTTGTGAAAGTGCACTCTTTCCTTTATGTTTCTTTCTTCAATAAGTAGAGGACGACTGGATAATGAACACTTAAACTTTCCTGGCAATCTGATCGATATAGCCTATAACTTATTTTACGAGGTTTCCTTTTGGAGGAATATGTACATTTCCTCTCAGAATAAGCAGATCAAACTTTTAAATATAACCCTGCACACGATCGCCTGGTCTCCCTCACGAATGTATAATGGCAGACGAAGATCTCAGTTAAGGCATACATAAGAAATTTCAAGTTTTATGGTAATACAACACAATGTGTCTGCCACTAGTCGGTCAGTCATCGTCCTTCTCTTCCCAAGACAGCAGATTGAAGTTTAGCATAGGGCATCAGGATACGAGTGTGTATGAAAGTGACAACCCCTTGTCGTTGGCTCCTGGCATTCCATATAGTGACTGAAGGGATGGTAAAAGCAGCTTCTTCTTCTTCTTCTTCTTCTTCTTCTTCTTCTTAATGTGCGGCTCCTTGGCTGTATGGTGAGGGACTGGGTACTCATCTACATACAACACACAACACCACCGGTTATCACAGAAACACAAACACATGCAAACACGCAACAGTGAGTGCATCCCTCCGCATAGGGTTGGTGTCAGGAAGGACCTCAATCTGTAAAACTGGACCCAATTCCAAAGCAGTACCGACCCCAATAATTTGGACAATAAGGCCAGGAATAATAATAATAATAATAATAATAATAATAATAATAATAATAATAATAATAATAATAATAATAATAATAATAATAATAATAATAATAATAATAATAATTATTTCACCGATACCGTACGCAGGGGACGATTGTAATTCTGTGGCCACATCTGTAGAATGGACGACACTAGAATGCAAAAAAAAACTGCTTGGTATAATTAAATCAAAAAAGGTCAAAATAAGCTGGTTAGAGGAAATAAAGCAGGATATAAAAGAAATGAATATCACAGAAGATATCATCAGGGATCGCAAGGCTTTTGGGAATCTGGTTGCAAAGCAGACGTTCACGGAAAAGGCTAAAAGAAGCACAGGGAAGCAATGGACGGAAGAACGCAAGAAAAAGCATAGCGAGTTCATGAAGAGATTTTGGGAGGAGGAGAAGAAGAAAAGAAAACTACCATCAAGCTAACAAGTTCCAACGCGCTCTATAAACGGGCATAACGGAGAAATAATAATAATAATAATAATAATAATAATAATAATAATAATAATAATAATAATAATAATAATAATATACCGGAACATAGAAAACATAACAGAAACAATGAGGAAAAGGTGGTTGATATCTTTTGGACAGTTATTCAGAATGGATAACAACAGGTTAACCAAACAGATCTTCAAATGCCTTTGAACAACAAGTCAACAACAACATGGATTCATTAAGTCAAGAAAGATTTGGAAAGAAACAGTATAAGAGAAGAAGCAGCAACAGACAGAGAGATTTTTAGAAATAAAGTGTTAAAAATGGAAGGATTCCAATGTCGGGTGGGAAAGAAAACAGGCTTAAAATGGTTCGAGGTGAGGAAAAGGAGATCTAGTGAGCAGATGAAGGCGTAATGAAGGAAGAAGAAGAAACAACAAACGATGAAGCACTGAAATTGTCACGTAGTCCCTAGAAGACCCTAACAATGAAATAATAATAATAATAATAATAATAATAATAATAATAATAATAATAATAATAATAATAATAATAACTCATTTGATTTTTATGTCTTCCACTGTTCAGTCTGCCAGGTTATCGAGCCACTATTTCTCTGAGTCTCTTGCGAGAAACTTTTGCCTCTCATATGTATTTGGGGGCGGCTCCGCGTTGTAGGAGTAGTGTGCCTGCCTCTTCCCCGGAGGCCCTGGCTCGATTCCCGGCCAAGGCAGGGATTTCTACCTTGATCTGAGGGCTGGTTCGAAGTCCACTCAGCTTATGTTATTACAGTTGAGGAGATATCTGTCGGTGAGATAGCAGTCCCGGTGTAGAAAGCCAAGAATAACGGCCGGGAGAAATCGTCGTGCTGACCGCACGACACCTCGTAATCTGCAGGCTTTCGGGCTGAGCAGCGGTTACTTCGTAGACCATGTCCCTTCGGAGATGTTTCGCAGTGGGGTTTTGTTTTGTTTATGTATTTGAGGCTCTGCTAAAGACATTGTCCTTTTGCTAGTGGTTTTAACGTTGCACTACCGCAGCGAAGGTATTCGGCAACGCTGGAATGGGCAAGGGTTAGGAATGAGATGAAAGAGGCCTTGGCCTTAATTAAACTACAGTCCCAGCATTTTCCTGACGTGGAAATGGGAAACTAGGGAAGAACACTTTGAGGTGTGCCGCCAGTGGGATTTGAACCCACTATCTCCCGAACGCAAGATTTTTCTGCGTGACCTGATCCACGCAACCAACTCGCTTGGAGCAAAGCATACTGTGTGCGTGCTGGGAAAAGATCTGTGAAGCAGGGTATGAGCCTTACACATAGTCAGAGTGAGTTTATAAGTGAGTTCAGTGGGGAACGCTGGGACGGCCAATCACAAGGAAGATCACGATTAAACCAGTCCTTAAGGGCTGTTTTTTTACCTAGAGACAGGCCTGGTGCGTCGTGCCGGACGCAGCACGCCCTCCACTCCTCTATGTAAAAATAGTGTTGATGTTTTCCTACAGAAAACAACACGTCCTACGCCAGCGACAAACGCTCGGCGTGTTAGACCGACTGGTTCCGAACAACTTATTGCGTCTCAACCAGCGTACTATTTACACTGACTGACAGAGCAAATGCAACACCAAGAAGGAGTGGTTCGAAAGGGATGAAAGTTGGGGAAAAAACAGAGACGGCACGGACGAATAATTGATGTTTATTTCAAATCGATATGCAGGTTACACAATGCGCACGGCATCGACTCAGTAGGATGTAGGACCACCGCGAGCGGCGATGATCACAGAAACACGTCGAGGTACAAAGTCAATAAGAGTGCGGATGGTGTCCTGAGGGATGGTTCTCCATTCTCTGTCAACCATTTGCCACAGTTGGTCGTCCGTACGAGGCTGGGGCAGAGTTTGCAAACGGCGTCCAATGAGATCCCACACGTGTTCGATTGGTGAGAGATCCGGAGAGTACGCTGGCCACGGAAGCATCTGTACACCTCGTAGAGCCTGTTGGGAGATGCGAGCAGTGTGTGGGCGGGCATTATCCTGCTGAAACAGAGCATTGGGCAGCTCCTGAAGGTACGGGAGTGCCACCGGCCGCAGCACATGCTGCACGTAGCGGTGGGCATTTAACGTGCCTTGAATACGCACTAGAGGTGACGTGGAATCATACGCAATAGCGCCCCAAACCATGATGCCGCGTTGTCTAGTGGTAGGGCGCTCCACAGTTACTGCCGGATTTGACCTTTCTCCACGCCGACGCCACACTCGTCTGCGGTGACTATCACTGACAGAACAGAAGCGTGACTCATCGGAGAACACGACGTTCCGCCATTCCCTCATCCAAGTCGCTCTAGCCCGGCACCATGCCAGGCGTGCACGTCTATGCTGTGGAGTCAATGGTAGTCTTCTGTGCGGACGCCGGGAGTGCAGGCCTCCTTCAACCAATCGACGGGAAATTGTTCTGGTCGATATTAGAACAGCCAGGGTGTCTTGCACATGCTGAAGAATGGCGGTTGACGTGGCGTGCGGGGCTGCCACCGCTTGGCGGCGGATGCGCCGATCCTCGCGTGCTGACGTCACTCGGGCTGCGCCTGGACCCCTCGCACGTGCCACATGTCCCTGCGCCAACCATCTTCGCCACAGGCGCTGCACCGTGGACACATCCCTATGGGTATCGGCTGCGATTTGACGAAGCGACCAACCTGCCCTTCTCAGCCCGATCACCATACCCCTCGTAAAGTCGTCTGTCTGCTGGAAATGCCTCCGTTGACGGCGGCCTGGCATTCTTAGCTATACACGTGTCCTGTGGCACACGACAACACGTTCTACAATGACTGTCGGCTGAGAAATCACGGTACGAAGTGGGCCATTCGTCAACGCCGTGTCCCATTTATCGTTCGCTACGTGCGCAGCACAGCGGCGCATTTCACATCATGAGCATACCTCAGTGACGTCAGTCTACCCTGCAATTGGCATAAACTTCTGACCACTCCTTCTTGGTGTTGCATTTGCTCTGTCAGTCAGTGTACATTCAGAATTCATCACGTGATATCACCAGTCGTCCGCCTCTGTGGTGTAGTGGTTAGCGTGATTAGCTGCCACCCCCGGAGGCTCTGCCACGAAATTTGAAAAGTGGTACGAGGGCTGGAACGGGGTCCACTCAGCCTCGGGAGGTCAACTGAGTAGAGGTGGGTTCGATTCCCACCTCACCCATCCTGGAAATGGTTTTCCGTGGTTTCCCACTTCTCCTCCAGGCGAATACCGGGATGGTACCTAACTTAAGGCCACGGCCGCTTCCTTCCCTCTTCCTTGCCTATCCCTTCCAGTCTTCCCATCCCTCTACAAGGCCCCTGTTCAGCATAGCAGGTGAGGCAGCCTAGGCGAGGTACTGGTCATTCTCCCTAGTTGTAACCCCGACCAAGAGTCTGAAGCTCCAAGACACTGCCCTTGAGGCGGTAGAGGTGGAATCCCTCGCTAAGTCCGAGGGAAAAACCGAACCTGGAGGGTAAACAGATGATGATGATGATGATGATGATATCACCAGTCAATTCATAGTTGGTGTACATACGCACATTGACAACAATGCCATTGCTTGCACGTTTCAGTGCTGTGGACGATGAATAATTAATTGAAATAGATAATGGCCATCCAATTCTGTGAGAGCTAAATGAAATGGCGTATGGCTTTTAGTGCCGGGAGTGTCCAAGGACATGTTCGGCTCGCCAGATGCAGGTTTTTCGATTTCACACCCGTAGTCGACCTGCGCGTCCTGATGAGGGTGAAATGATGATGAAGACGACACATACACCCAGCCCCCGTGCCAGCGAAATGAATTAATTAAAGTTAAACGTCCCGACCCTGCCGGGAATCGAACCCGGGACTCCTGTGACCTAAGGCAAGCACGCTAACCATTTAGCCATGGAGCCAGACTGTGTGGGAGCAGAAGAATCCTCAGTACAAAAGTACCGTAAATAAAATGGTTTGGGCAGATATCGGCAATATGATCAACAAAACATATAAGCACCTATATGAAAAGAAATATCTTATTGACAGTACATTATATGAAACATTTCATTATTGTTTATTATTATTTCGTGCAGAGTAAAACGAAAGAATGTATATAAGTAAATATTAGTATCATTATTATTGAATATCATCATCATCATCATCATCATCATCTGTTTACCCTCCAGGTTCGGTTTTTCCCTCGGACTCAGCGAGGGATCCCACCTCTACCGCCTCAAGGGCAGTGTCCTGGAGCTTCAGACTCTTGGTCTGGGGATACAACTGGGGAGTATGACCAGTACCTCGCCCAGGCGGCCTCACCTGCTATGCTGAACAGGGGCCTTGTGGAGGGATGGGAAGATTGGAAGGGATAGGCAAGGAAGAGGGAAGGAAGCGGCCGTGGCCTTAAGTGAGGTACCATCCTGGCATTCGCCTGGAGGAGAAGTGGGAAACCACGGAAAACCACTTCCAGGATGGCTGAGGTGGGAATCGAACCCACCTCTACTCAGTTGACCTCCCGAGGCTGAGTGGACCCCGTTCCAACCCTCGTACCACTTTTCAAATTTCGTGGCAGAGCCGGGAATCGAACCCGGGCCTCCGGGGGTGGCAGCTAATCACGGTAACCACTACACCACAGAGGCGGACATTATTGAATATAAGTAGTCATTATTATTTTTGAATGACTGTTTTTATTGAAGTCTATGCTCATAGATCGCGTGAGACATCCAAGCGAACAAAATGTGCACAGTTGAAGAAAGCTGTAAATCTGCTTCTTTTCTGAAATCATATGGATTTCCCATAACCACCCGCCCCTGCAAGAGGGATCATATTCTTTGTAGGGAAATCCTCTTCATGGGAATTCTGTGACCCCTTGTTCACGGCATGGTGAGCTGATTAAGTGTCCGACTCGTTGGCTGAACGGTCAGCGTACTGGCCTTCGGTTCAGAGGGTCCCGGTTTCGCTTCCCGGCCGGGTCGGGGATTTTAACCTTAATTGGTTAATTCCAACGGCACGGGGGCTGGGTGTATGTGCTGTTTTCATCATCATTTCGTCCTCATCACGACGCGCAGGTCACCTACGGGTGTCGAATAGAAAGACCTGCACCTGGCGAGCCGAACTTGTCTTCGGACACTCCCGGCACTAAAAAAAAAAGCCATACGCCATTATTATTAGCTGATTAAGTATTCATTCCTTCAACAACAGCTCACGGTAACTAACAAATATACAGTTTCAGATTGATAGGCATGTAAAAAATTGGGAAGGCTGTGCGCATGATTCCTAAGGAGTCCTCAGATATTCTTCTTGCTCTGCTCAGTTGATAGTTGAAAGTTCGTTTATGCCCATTTGCTATTTACTTCAGTGTAAGGCCCACTTTCTCAGCAGGTGTTATTGGTGACTTGATTACATTAGCTTTAATTATTCCTCCCTCTCCGTCAAATGCTTTGTAATCAAAAATTCAACTGCTCCTTCGTCGCGTCGGCTCTTTTCCTGTATATCACATTTTCCAATCTCCTTATATTCGACAACTCACCAAGCACAGACTCCTCTTCTTCCTCGTAATAAAATAACAAAAATCATAAGCGCATACCTCGGTTAGATAATCCAGCAGTAGGGCAGCACTTATATGATTGTGTGCGGTAATAGATACAATATTGACTCGAATCACACACTTATATACACCAATTCATCAGCTCTAATACAAATCTCTTCGTGCTTAGAACCTCACAGTACACAGTATATACACTTATTTTATATAAATTGTGTGTTTTATAGAAATAACACCAATAGTAATACATTACAGTACTGTCATTTACTTCTCCCAGTACCCAGAATCGTATGTTGGACACAACTATCCCTGCCGTCACGGTTCTCAATTAAATACTGGCACGGACAATCATGTCAAACAAGTCCGCATCATTATTCGTTAGCGAGATAGACTGAGTGTTCTTTACGGCTGATAGGGCATGTCGGTAGGACTTCACGTTACATAAACCATCTCCTTGAGGCGATGGGTGACGAACTAATAATAATAATAATAATAATAATAATAATAGTAATAATAATAATAATAATAATAATAATAATAATAATAATAATAATAATTGTACCGGGCGGTACACCTCCATGCCGCTTATTTAAAATTTGCGCCAGTTGAAACTCCTCTGCTGGAGGAAGTCTGAACTTTATCTACGGTATTAATTTTCTACTTTCTCAGAAGATGTCACTACGTGGAAAATTTGGAGTTTTTGAACTGTGTCATTTTCGACGTATTTTTGTTTTGCCGGTAGTAAGAAGTGTGAACTTTCTCTTCTAGAGGACACTACTGAAAAACTACAATGGTGCACCCTAGTGCGACGTGAAAGAACTATTTTTTGGAGAAATTTTTATTTCAAAAGTTTGTTTCTTGTTAAATTTCTTTCTGTTATTGTTTAAGTTGGCTGTATACCCCTCTCTTTCCCCTTGTTTTGTATTTAGCCAATCCCGAATTTCTTTTATTAATTTCTGACCAATCGGATGTATCTTCCCCCAACTTGAATATGTTGCTGTATCCTACCCAATAAAGAGTTTGTGGGAGGGTGTTCTCATTCCCCTAACGCCTCGAACTTTCCGCGAGAGTATATAAACTGCTGATTTTAGGGTCTCCGGGCCACTTCTGTTCCATCTTTTCGTGTGTAAAGTACATAGCAGGGGGCGGGAAGCGCCTCTTTCTTCGGCGGCAGTCAACAACCAGGTAATGGCCGATTAATTACTTCTTTTCTTGCTTGCTCAGCTGTTTAACTTTCGGGGCGGGTCCGAAGTTTTTCCATTATGTAACCTTCCTTAAAATGTAAAGAAACTTGTATCTATTCTATCTTTTAAACTACATATTGGGATAGAGAGTGCTTAACCCTCTCGAGCTCCCACTCATATTGTTTTGAGGTGAACTTATTTTCTCAACCTATTCTTCCTTAACATTATGTAAATTTGTTTCTTTTCTAAAGTCACCTCCGTAGTATGGGATTAGCCCTTGCATCAGTGGCCTAGAGCCAAATTAGGTTTTGAAACAAATACATTAGGAGTGCAGATCGCCTCCTCTCAAATTGTTACTTTAGATGTCATTGTAATTACCCTTTTTCATTTAATTGACCTCAGTAGGTTGGGTATGTTACACCTGTGTCTATGTCCTGAGAGGACAACTTGAAGGTGGAGTTTGGTGTGGCCTTTGAGAGGCTTAAAGTTTGAGAGCGTGTGGCTCTTTCTTGAAAATTAAGTATTGTATGCCTCGAGGAGGCTTTTCTGTGTAATTTTGAGCAAGTGCTCTTGAACATGAATGGGGTTTTCTGCCCCTCTGGTAAAACTTATTTTGGAGTAAAGTTGGGCTAATTGCCCTATAAGTGTGAATTCGGGGCTCGAAGCCCAAATACTGTAAATACTGTAATTGCACCTTTTGTTGCCTTGCTACTCTGTACCTGCCGTACTTGTTATTTCTTAATTTTGAAAAGAAAATATAACCTTGTTAAATTTTAAATTAATTTTACTTTCGTAGCTTGAGACCTGTTCACCACCCCGCACCTTCTTTCACGCATAACTTCCACAAAAACACGGTAACAAGTGGTAGCAGAGCGTGGTTGAATGGGTCTCATTTTAGCCCCTTTTGACGGCTAAACATTGTTTTGATCCGAACTCTAACCATTTTCTCAGTTGCTGGAATTTTTTGAGTTTTTCAAAATTGTTCTGTCATCATGCCCGGCCCTCGCGATGTTCTCCATCTTAACTATTTGCGCAAGGAGGAGTTGATCTATGAATTGACTATTAGAAATGTGCAATCTTGAGGCACGGTTGCGGTAGACACAAACAAGCTTAGAGAGTCCCTTGATTTGCCTATTTCCATCCCCACCTTGGGAGAGAAAGAAATTGACGACTCTCTTTCCACGATCGTCGAGAATATTACTGGGCTAGCATCTGTAGTTAGTTTTTTTGATGAAAATGATCCTTCTCCTAATCAAATTAAGCGTGTGCAAGCCAGGCTGTTTCATTTTTTAAATAGAGTTAACGATCTGTTGTCTCTAAAGCTGAATGACGTTCAGAAAAAGGAAGCTAGTACGCTGCTTGAAACTATTTTTGAATTATCTAGCAAGGTCACTCAATTGTTAACTGGGGAGGTTCCTCCCAAAACCGATCTACCCACCACAGTGAATGTAGGTAGCGAGGAAGAGCCTCCTAAGGGAGAAGTAAATAGGAAAACCATCGCTGCTCAAACAACCTCTGCCCCATTGGACGAGTCTGAACGCCGTGCATCGTTGAATAATATACGTTCGGAATTAACTTCCTTGCCATTGAAACCTTTACCTACTATGTCACCCGGGTTTAGCAGCTTGCCTCATCCATTGGCAATGTTGCTCAGAGGTATCTCTAAGTTCTCCGTTAATACCACCAGTGACGTAATTTCATTTTTAAGATTTTTAGTTGAATTTCAGGACCATGCCCTTGTGTTTTCTCTTTCTCCATGCCAAATTTTGCAAATCATCTATCCTTATGCAATTGGTATTCTCTCTGACAAAATAGTAAGAGCCATAGCCGAACAGTCATCTATTGAAGATTTTCATGCACACTTGCTTGCAAATTTTATTCCCGCCCGTGCGAGGTCATCTCTAATTCAGAAGTACTATTATCGAGTACAGCGTTTGGATGAAAACTTGGCAGACTTTATCCAAGATATTAAATTCTATACTAGGGTGTTTGCTCTTCATTTTCCTGAAGACCAGATTGTACAAGCTATTGTGGAAGGAATTTCACCATCCTATAGGTCATATTTGTGTTTCGCGGCGTGCCCGCAAACCTTCTCTGAACTTGAAGCATTGGCCGTCTCAGCGGAAGGAGTGAGATACGCCGATTCCTTGCGTGTCGCGAAAGAACCCCCGCCTTCTTTTAGTAATACTCGGCCTCCACCTCGCCGACCAGTCACACCCCGTAAATGTTATGCTTGCGGGTCGCCCGACCATCTGCGCAATAAGTGTCCACTGATCAAGTCGAGTGGGACAAGGAATGGGGCTGGTTCATCACAAGGCTGTTTTAAATGTGGGGCTTTCTCACATATCGCCAAAAATTGCCCAAATTCAAATAGCACCCCCTCCTGCTCAACTTCTGGTGCAAACTCCACCTATGCCAATAATAAAAAATGACTAGTGGCTTCGGCTGAGTCGACTAATCCCTCTTCCCGAGGCTCAGCCCCTGGTAAACAGGTCGAAAATTCAGGGAATGTTCTATCTTCAAATTCATCTTTCGAATGCCCCAAAGAATGTCTTAGGATTGCGGCGGATACCCCCGCACCTGTTCCTTTTCTTAAGATTGAGTTAAATAACGAGCCTATAACCGCTCTATTAGATTCAGGCAGTGTTTGTTCAATTATTTCGGACCAATGGTATTCAAAATTGAAGTCTGTTTGTAAATTACCTGACTATGGCTCATCTACTGTTCAATATGTTTCGGCTAATTCATCTCCATTAGAAATTCTAGGTTCTGTAAATGCCAAAATTCGTATTTTTAAATTTACATGGAAAATCAAATTGTTTGTGGCTAAGCACTTGTCTTGCCCCATTATATTGGGAGCTGACTTCATTTCTTACACTGGTCTTGTGCTCGATCTCCAGAGTAGGTCGTGCACATTCAAATTTGCGTCCAATTGTAAAATTCCCTTGTTAAAGTGTAATTCTGTATCATGTTCATCTATTTCGCCTACCCAGGATGAGATGTTGTTAGACCTTAGACATCTACCTGAGGAGCAGGCTGATAGTATTCGTAAATTATGTCAGTCATTTCCAGAGGTGTTCTCTGATACTCTTGGTGTTACTGACCTTATTGAATACAAAATTGAGGTCACGGATTCGATTCCTGTCCGTTATCCACCATATAGGCTATCTCCACCTAAAATGAAGGCTCTGAAAAAATTATCGATCAAATGTTGAAGGATGGTATTATTAGGCCCTCTAAGTCGGCGTATTCGTCACCTATTTTTCTAGTCCCGAAACCCCAAGGAGGCTTCAGGCCTGTCATTGATTATAGGGCTCTCAATCGGAAGGTGGTGTTGCAATCCGTGCCCCTTCCTGACCTTCATTCTTGTTTTTCATGGTTTCGTAAGGCCAAGTTCTTTACTATCTTGGACTTGAATCAAGCCTACAATCAAATTCCTCTAGCCGAAGAGTCTAAACATCTTACAGCGTTTGCCACGGACTGGAACTTATACGAATACAACCGCGTGCCTTTCGGGCTCCCCACGGGAGCAGCTGTACTCACTAGGCTACTAGATAGGGTCTTCTCCGACATCAAATTTGAGTACTTATATCACTACTTGGATGATGTCGTCGTATTTTCAGAGACTTTTGAAGAACATCTAGATCATATGCGAGAAGTTCTCGATCGCCTTCGTAAGGCTGGGTTAACTGTCAAGTTGTCCAAGGTTGCCTTTGCTAAGCCGTCTATGTCATTCCTAGGGCATATTGTGTCACCTGATGGTGTAGCAGTCGATCATTCTAGAACACAGGCCATCCGTGATTTTAAACCTCCCAAGGACATTAAAGGTATCGCCAGGTTCATTGGTATGGTGAATTTCTTCAGGAAGTTTATTCCTAACTTCGCTAATAGAGCGGCGCCCTTGAACCTTCTTCGTAGGAAAGGCATCAAATTCGAGTGGGGACCTTCTCAACAAGCCGCTTTTGAAGATCTTAAATTAGCTCTCTGTAATGCCCCTGTCCTTGCTATGCCTGATTTCTCAAAGAAATTCATCGTCCAAACCGACGCGTCGTCGTCAGCAGTAGCTGCAGTCCTTCTTCAAGAGACTGAACTAGGGAGGCGACCCATCGCCTATGCATCTAGGACCTTGTCGGCTCAAGAAGCCAAGTATTCTATCTATGAGCTCGAAGGTTTGGCAGTCTTATTTGCCTTAGAAAAGTTCCGTCTCTATCTTGAACATGTCAAATTCGACCTGGAGACAGATAATCAAGCCTTAAGCTGGGTCTTATGTAGGCCGCGTCGTACTGGCCGTATAGCCCGTTGGGCCATCCGTATTTCTGCCTTCCAATTCGATGTCAGGCATATCAGAGGTACCGAAAATGTTGTTGCTGATGGACTCAGCCGTATGTTTTCCAACGACGTCGAGACCCATGAACCGGTCGACAGTTCATCTCCTTCCGAGTCCATACCATCTGATGTTAATGCCATCTTAACAGATGCTCCCATGCTCTTTAGGGATATCGAGAAATACCAACGTGAAGATCCGACGCTGGCTCCGATAATGGAAATCCTTTCTTCTGGGGAACATGTTGTTCCTTATGTTCTGAGGAATGGTGTTTTATGTTGCCCATCGAGGCATGATAAGATGATGAAAGTTGTCGTTCCAGCTGTTCTTGTACCTATGATCTTCAAGTATTATCATGAGACCCCATTAGGAGGGCATCTTGGTATCTTTAAAACTCGTGAGAAGATTCGTGAAATGTTCATCTGGAAAGGTATGGACGGTGAAATCCGTGAACTAGTAAAAGCTTGTAAATCTTGTTTGCTCAGTAAACCCACCATGTCCACCAAGGTAGGCCTTTTGTCTTCCCATCAAGCGTCGCGCCCCATGGAACGCCTGTATATTTATTATGTAGGACCCTTCCCCCAGTCAAAGGGAAATGCCAACAAGTTCATCTTTGTATGCGTAGATGGCTTTACTAGATTTTCCTGGTTATTTCCGACTAAGCTGGCTACGGCTCAGTCCACCATTACTTGCCTAAATTCTATTTTTGCTTCTTTTGGTCCGTGCCAATATATTGTATCTGATAATGCTAAGGCTTTTACATCTAATTTATTTCGTAAATTCTGCTTTGACCTGTCCATCTCTCATGTGACAACTTCTGCTTATTACCCTCAACCATCTCTGGCTGAACGGGTTAATCGTAATCTCAGGTCCGCGCTTATTGCCTATCATCATGAAGATCATTCCAGGTGGGACACGTCCCTGCATTGGTTAGCTTTTGCTTTGAATTCGGCGGTTCATGAATCTCACAAGTTTACTCCAGCTTCTTTGATGTTCAAGTTCGTTCCCAACACGCCGCTCTCTAACCTCTGGTCTCTGAGTGACATTCTACCCGAGACAATAGATCCGGATAATATTAAAGATCTTTGGAAGAAGGCTAAAGCCAATCTTAAAGTCTCTCATGAAAAGGTTAGGGAAAGATATGATCGTGGACGGAGACCCACCCAGTTGAAGGTAGGTGACCAAGTAATGGTCAAGAATTTTGTTCCCGCGGGCAAGCTTGCCCCCAGATTTCATGGGCCGTGTATCATTCTAGATTTCCTTACGCCGGTCACATTATTATTAAGCAATCCAGCCACCGAGAGGATATTTAGGGTTCACCTGTCACAGGTGAAACCGCTGTAATTTCTGGGTTAACTTGCTTCATATAATCGTGAAAGGAATATGAAGGTTATATTTTTTTTGAGTTTTCACTTTTAAGGCATTCTGCCCCTTCTATAATATTTATTTTTATATTTAAGCATTTTTTGTAAACCTTCCCCGCACGGTTAAACTGCCGTCCTATCCTTGCCACGGCCATTACCACGCTCCCGTCTCCTGCTCCACTACACACAGTGGCTCGCATCTGAAATGAATTTCTGCACGCCGCTGGCCCCTCAACCTCTCCACGAAGCTTGTGCCCTCAAAAAATGATGATGGTCCAACAATTCTGCCGCCTAGCTTTAATGTTTCAGTGCCCCCGCAGCCGCGCGGCGCCGTGCTGCGACTGGGTTAGAGGATGGGCCCCCTCTTCCCCAGCGAGGACCACATGTGTACGGCGAGCCGGAGCCCTCCTCCCGGCCAAGGCTGATGTGCGGCGCACGACCTGCTACTTGCCCGCAGCCTGTATATGTTCACCGCGGGCGCGGCGTGCTTCAACACCACTGCTCCCCTCATAATGCGGGCGAGCGGTATCTCAGGGTACTTGAGGGGTCCGAGCGGCCTCCTCTGGACGCAAGCTGCAACGGCCGCTCTGGCCATCCAACTTAATCAACATCAACTACATGGACAGTTACTATCAGCAATTACTACACTTGGGAATTCAACAACAAAATCTGGTGGACTTAGAAAATTTTTCCTCAACTTTAAAACTAAAGTTTTCCTTCTCAATTCAACCTTCTACAAACATTAAGACAGTACTTCCGCTGTTACTAAAAGAAATTTTGAAACTGAATCAAACTAAATTTCAGCCATTTCGATAAATGCTTCTGCAATCAATCTTCATATCCACATCATAACTTGGACCTTGTTTTCAAACAGATTTCATGTGTCACCCCTGGAGGAACCTTTGGGGGGAGGTCTGTACCGGGCGGTACACCTCCATGCCGCTTATTTAAAATTTGCGCCAGTTGAAACTCCTCTGCTGGAGGAAGTCTGAACTTTATCTACGGTATTAATTTTCTACTTTCTCAGAAGATGTCACTACGTGGAAAATTTGGAGTTTTTGAACTGTGTCATTTTCGACGTATTTTTGTTTTGCCGGTAGTAAGAAGTGTGAACTTTCTCTTCTAGAGGACACTACTGAAAAACTACAATGGTGCACCCTAGTGCGACGTGAAAGAACTATTTTTTGGAGAAATTTTTATTTCAAAAGTTTGTTTCTTGTTAAATTTCTTTCTGTTATTGTTTAAGTTGGCTGTATACCCCTCTCTTTCCCCTTGTTTTGTATTTAGCCAATCCCGAATTTCTTTTATTAATTTCTGACCAATCGGATTTATCTTCCCCCAACTTGAATATGTTGCTGTATCCTACCCAATAAAGAGTTTGTGGGAGGGTGTTCTCATTCCCCTAACGCCTCGAACTTTCCGCGAGAGTATATAAACTGCTGATTTTAGGGTCTCCGGGCCACTTCTGTTCCATCTTTTCGTGTGTAAAGTACATAGCAGGGGGCGGGAAGCGCCTCTTTCTTCGGCGGCAGTCAACAACCAGGTAATGGCCGATTAATTACTTCTTTTCTTGCTTGCTCAGCAGTTTAACTCTCGGGGCGGGTCCGAAGTTTTTCCATTATGTAACCTTCCTTAAAATGTAAAGAAACTTGTATCTATTCTATCTTTTAAACTACATATTGGGATAGAGAGTGCTTAACCCTCTCGAGCTCCCACTCATATTGTTTTGAGGTGAACTTATTTTCTCAACCTATTCTTCCTTAACATTATGTAAATTTGTTTCTTTTTTAAAGTCACCTCCGTAGTATGGGATTAGCCCTTGCATCAGTGGCCTAGAGCCAAATTAGGTTTTGAAACAAATACATTAGGAGTGCAGATCGCCTCCTCTCAAATTGTTACTTTAGAGGTCATTGTAATTACCCTTTTCCATTTAATTGACCTCAGTAGGTTGGGTATGTTACCCCTGTGTCTATGTCCTGAGAGGACAACTTGAAGGTGGAGTTTGGTGTGGCCTTTGAGAGGCTTAAAGTTTGAGAGCGTGTGGCTCTTTCTTGAAAATTAAGTGTTGTATGCCTCGAGGAGGCTTTTCTGTGTAATTTTGAGCAAGTGCTCTTGAACATGAATGGGGTTTTCTGCCCCTCTGGTAAAACTTATTTTGGAGTAAAGTTGGGCTAATTGCCCTATAAGTGTGAATTCGGGGCTCGAAGCCCAAATACTGTAAATACTGTAATTGCACCTTTTGTTGCCTTGCTACTTTGTTCCTGCCGTACTTGTTATTTCTTAATTTTGAAAAGAAAATATAAACTTGTTAAATTTTAAATTAATTTTACTTTCGTAGCTTGAGACCTGTTCACCACCCCGCACCTTCTTTCACGCATAACTACCACAAAAACACGGTAACAATAATAATAATAATAATGTCCGCCTCTGTGGTGTAGTGGTTAGCGTGATTAGCTGCCACCCCCAGAGGCCCGGGTTCGATTCCCGGCTCTGCCACGAAAATTTGAAAAGTGGTACGAGGGCTGGAACGGGGTCCACTCAGCCTCGGGAGGTCAACTGAGTAGAGGTGGGTTCGATTCCCACCTCAACCATCCTCGAAGTGGTTTTCCGTGGTTTCCCACTTCTCCTCCAGGCGAATGCCGGGATGGTACCTAACTTAAGGCCACGGCCGCTTCCTTCCCTCTTCCTAGTCTATCCCTTCCAATCTTCCCATCCCTCCACAAGGTCCCTGTTCAGCATAGCAGGTAAGGCCGCCTGGGCGAGGTACTGTTCATCCTCCCCAGTTGTATCCCCCGACCAAGAGTCTGAAGCTCCAGGACACTGCCCTTGAGGCGGTAGAGGTGGGATCCCTCGCTGAGTCCGAGGGAAAAGCCGAACCTGGAGGGTAAACAGATGATGATGATGATGATAATAATAATAATAATAATGATATGTTTTATATATTCTGGCAAAGATAGGGATGTACTCCCTTTCTTAATAAACACTTAATAATAACTACTGATGGCAATAATTTGATAATATTAACAATAATAACAGTAATGGTATTAATAAAAGTAACCACACTTAAAAAGAAATCATATCATCTATATAATACTCATCGTACGTAGAGTAAATTAAAATATATGAATAATGAGTACTATAACTAGGCTACTACATAAGAGAAATTTAGAAAATGTATACATTTCTACAGTATACCGAAATATCGCCTTCAATTGAGAGGTGAAGAGAAGGATTAGTAAGAAGATGAACAGAAGAAAAACATCTGTGAAAGGAAGAGGGAAATAATGATGAAGAGGCGGTAGGAGGAGGTGTTTTCAGGTCGTAATCTGATGATTCATGCATGTTTACCTAGTACTTCGACACAGGCTGAGCTGCTGGACATGCTTCCGACGTCCACCGGTAAGAGATTCCATTGTCGGGCTGCGGTAACGGTGGATGATTTCGTGTAGATTGCTGTTCTGTGTATAGGAGGGGATAAGCACATGGTGATGCAGGATCGGGTATTTTTGTTATGGTCTGAGGAGATGTTTTCTAACGCTATCCTCTGGCTCAACTTCTAGATCAATGGTCTGCACTGACATTACCATAATTACTCTGTTTGAGAATTTGTTGTAGCTATCAGTATCTCGGACATCTTAGATTCATTTGGAATATACATGTACTGAAACGGATTAGGAAGGAAATTTACAGATTTTTTTTCCGTTGTCGTTGTAAAATTTCCTTCCGTTTCTGCTTCAGACAGGTTTCGCTAAATACAGGTATACTTACATGAATATCATACCATAATTTGCTGAACGGGAAAATTTTCCGATATGGACAGTTTTCCGGTTCATAAAAGTTCCGCTAAAGGCAGGTTTTACTCTACTTGAAATGTCCATTAATATGCCACTTATCAGATCGCTCAGCCATTCATGAACTAGGGAGTGGTATAAGAATCTATGACAGAAACCACTGGAATATTATAAATCTGCAAAACATCCCCATGCTCCGGGAATATTGTTATACTTCATATCAGTGTCTCTAATAATGGTCTATAAGAACGCTGCTTCTGACGCCTGTGTCATGGAAAGCGAGATGTGTATGGCATTGTGATCATTCAGAGTTAATAATGGGTGGGGAGGGAGAGGGGTGGACAAAGTACGACAGTGAATTGCCTTGAACGTCAACTGGTCGCACGTACTAGAGCAGCATAGGGAGTGAGTACGAGAATTTAGTGTGCGCTCCTCTGATGACCGACTGAAAATATTGAACGCCTTTTGAAGCTTACAATGCGCATGCACCAAACTCAATTACCCACATCCCTTCTCAACTGCCAGTCTTGCTTACGTTTGGAGTAAGTTGCATTCCAGTGTGAATTTAATTCTACAGCTCAACGTTACAACAAATTAACTCGCATTTCTTTCCCCACGATGCCACAGTTAAAACAATGGTCGGCCAATTTAAACGTGAATTTTATTTACGTAATCAGTGACTGGAAAATACATTACATTCTTCATAAAACTAGTAGACTAAATGGCTCAGAATGCAGTTGCGAAACAAACCTACTGTGCTCAATTTAGCAGGTTCGATCCCGGTTCAGACCGATGGTATTTCAAGTTGCTCAAATACACCAGCCTCGCGTCAGAAGATTTTTTTTTTTTTGCTATTTGCTTTACGTCGCACCGACGCAGATAGGTCTTATGGCGACGATGGGATAGGAAAGGCCTAGGAATTGGAAGGAAGCGGCCGTGGCCTTAATTAAGGTACAGCCCGGCATTTGCCTGGTGTGAAAATGGGAAACCACGGAAAACCATCTTCAGGGCTGCCTACAGTGGGGCTCGAACCCACTATCTCCCGATTACTGGATACTGGCCGCACTTAAGCGACTGCAGCTATCGAGCTCGGTCGTCAGAAGATTTAGCGACAGGTTAAGGAACTCCTGCAGGACAACATTCCGGCAACTCGGCATCTTCAGCAACCGTAAAGACGTAGTTAATGGAACGTAAATCTAATAAAATTATTATCATTAATGACAAAACTAAATTAACTAGTTCAAGTTGCTTTCTTTCAGTAGCTTGATGTGGGAAAGCGTTTTTATCTCGAAGACAGAAGCGCGATTCTCAGTTAATCGAAATATTTTTATCGTGATCTGAAGGTTGTAACAGAGTTCAGACAATTTCACAAAGTTAAGTGAACAACTGCCTGATGTGAGAGATATTTAATATACCGAGTGGTACAGCTGCTCCTATTCACTCAGATTTATGCAACCCGCAGATTAATGCCTAAATTAAAAACATTAACCTTGGCTACTCACAGCGATGTCTGGTCTTACTTTTTTTTTTTTTTTGCTATTTCCTGTACATCGCATCGACACAGATGTGTCTTACGGCGACGATGGGATAGGAAAGGCCTAGGAATTGGAAGGAAGCGGCCGTGGCCGTAATCTGGTCTTACTACGCTTTCTATAATTCGTTTATTCGTGTCAACGTAATCAGCATTAACTATAAAATAGCGAATGATGGTAAAGAATCCTAAAAATTTTGTTTCAGTGTCACATAAAGTTCAAGTGCCGCCTCTGTGGTGTAGTGGTTAGCGTGATTAGCTGCCACCCCCGGAGGCCCGGGTTCGATTCCCGGCTCTGCCACGAAATTTGAAAAGTGGTACGAGGGCTGGAACGGGGTCCACTCAGCCTCGGGAGGTCAACTGAGTAGAGGTGGGTTCGATTCCCACCTCAGCCATCCTGGAAGTGGTTTTCCGTGGTTTCCCACTTCTCCTCCAGGCGAATGCCGGGATGGTACCTAACTTAAGGCCACGGCCGCTTCCTTCCCTCTTCCTTGCCTATCCATTCCAATCTTCCCATCCCTCCACAAGGCCCCTGTTCAGCATAGCAGGTGAGGCCGCCTGGGCGAGGTACTGGTCATACTCCCCAGTTTCATCCCCCGACCAGGAGTCTGAGGCTCCAGGACGCTGCCCTTGAGGCGGTGGAGGTGGGATCCCTCGCTAAGTCCGAGGGAAAAACCGAACCTGGAGGGTAAACAGATGATGATGATGATGATGATGATGATAAAGTTCAAGTACAGAGGATATGATGGCTGAATGACTAGAAATAGTATTGATATAATGTTGATATGCGACGCTCGTGATAGCCGAGCAAGCTTAACGTTGGAGGAAGAAAGCGGTGCTCTTTAGTCGGAAGTTCGAGTCCGATAGAAGACATTGCTCCATTTTGTTGTTAAATGTTCATGCGAGTCTCGTTGTTGAAGACAAATCTAAAGCATGATCAGTTCTCATGTTGCAGGTACTCTGTTATGTCCGTTTCTAAGTAGCTCTTGAAAGAGCTATTTGTAGTAAAGTAAGTTGTTACCGGCAGAGGCTCAATGTGCTTGTTCATGGCCGTTCGATTAATGAAGGAATTTTTCAAAATGACCACCTCCTTTGTTAGTGTGATTAGCTGCCACCCCCGGAGGCCCGGTTCGATTCCAGGCTCTGCCACGAAATTTGAAAAGTGGTACGAGGATAGAGGTGGGTTCGATTTCCTCCTCAGCCATCCTCGAAGTGGTTTTCCGTGGTTTCCCACTTGTGGCAGAGCCGGGAATAGAACCTTGGCCTCCGAGGGTGGCATAACCACTACACCACAGAGGCGGACGGCGATAATTATTATGTCTGTTTAATACAACTTCCTTAGAAGAATATCTGATGCTTCAGATTCAAGTCTTCCTAAAGGATGCCTAGAAGAGTACGAAATGAAAATTTAAATAAAAACGCATGAGTAAATAAAGTTTCGAACTCTTACTAAAACATGTAGCTTATGCATGTACATCTAACTTGCCTAATTCCGCGCAGCTACTTCAAGCGTGATCGTCCGACTCTTGCAACTCTGTATTCACGAGGAGAGAGGAAGTTCTCACTTCGTAAAGTTACTGATGTGTAACAACCTTTATTAAACGCTTCAACGGTGGTAATTACATGGTGTAAGCTATAATATCTGCTGTACAGCATTTGCGTGCTATAGATTATAAAATACTGTGAAAAAACCCATTTCTATCAATTTTGATGTGATGAGACTATACACAATGGCGGTGAATTGACATGTCTGTAAATGGTCCAAACTTATCACGTTTTGTGTGATACCGTGACCATCCTTTTCTGTCCAAAAAATGGCCTCTTGAACTAATAAGGTGTGCAATTCTCTAACGAAAGGTAAAGGAGTGGCTATGGCTTGTGCAGTACAGTAACATTTCGTAATCATTACTGAAGTATAGTACTCCGCTGTAAATAAAATGGTAGGCTACAGTTGTTTTGAAATGGGCCTCTCTTACTGCACCTTGTACCGTTTTTGCATTGTGCGAGGAAATCTATATCGGGCTAACTGCACATAAAATTGCTGTCAGATGTTGTGCACCATAGGACTAAGAGAAATTTAATTCCTAGCTGGTTGCATATGTTCGGAAAAAATCGGGGCTGCTTTATCACCCGGTATTATGAAAAACAAGCAATATGGTTGAAATTGATAACTCTCTTGGGAGATCTGTTACTGAGTTTCAATTTGTTAATTTATTAATTATTTTTTTCGGATAAACACGAAATGTGTCTCCAGAGATATTTCTTTATCTTTCTTTCTTAATCTGCTTACCCTCCAGGGTTGCTTCTTGCCTCGGACTCAGCGAGGGATTCCACCTCTACCGTCTCAAGGGCAGTGTCCTGGAGCGTGAGACATTGGGTCGGGGATGAAACTGGGGATAATGACCAGTACCTCGCCCAGGCGGCCTCACCTGGTATGCTGAACAGGGGCCTTGCGGGGGATGGGGAGATTGAAATGAAAAGACAAGGAAGAGGGAAGGAAGCGGCCGTGGCCTTAAGTTAGGTACCATCCCGGCATTCGCCTGGAAGAGAAGTGGGAAACCACGGAAAACTACTTCCAGGATGGCTGAGGTGGGAATCGAACCCACCTCTACTCAGTTGACCTCCCGAGGCTGAGGTGGCCTCCGTTCCAGCCCTGGTACCACTTTTCAAATTTCGAGGCAGAGCTGAGAATCGAACCCGGGCCTCCGGGAGTGGCAGCTAATCACACTAACAACTACACCACAGGGGCGGACCACCAGAGATATTTCACAAGCCAATATCGTACGACAAGGAGTCCAAAATGAACTTTCTTTCGTCCTTCGAAATTCCGCCTACCGTTATCGGGTTTAAATCCACTTCACGAGAACCGGAGGCCGTCACTCCACCACTGATCTACAAAAGGAGCTAATAATCGCTTGCACTCACTCTCAAATGCTATCGGACTTGGCCGGGATTCGATTCCGCATCCTTGGACGTAAAATTCGAGTTCCTGAAACAGTCGGTTATAGGTCCTATAGTGATTTAGTCTCTTTTTTTCTCTAATCGTTTAATTAGACTGATAACGTTTCTTAATGCAATGAAGACTATACGTTAGTCCCATACGCTTACGTTAGATTGGCTTAAACTATTTCTTAGGCCTGATGTGGTTCTCTGAACACTTACCGATTAAGGACTATTCAACCTAAAGCGATCAATGATTGTTTCCAATAGTAGGAGTGCGATACATCGAACATAAAATCATCAAGGTGGAATTTCCTATCTCGTAGATAATCTGAAAACCCGTACGCGATGCCCACAGTTGACTTCGTTATCGGAAACATACCCATGATAACACTTCGTTCACATTATCGTGCAAGCATGTGAAGCCTAATAGTACTATGATAAACGCAAAGATGTAATTTCAAGGAGCGTACGAGACTTCTCAATTAATCAATAATCAATAATCTGAATTTAGGGCCATCGCCCAGGTGGCAGATTCCCTATCAGTTGTATACCTAGCTTTTTCTTAAACATTTTCAAAGAACTTGGAAATGTATCCCTTGATAATTTCTTACAATCCAGAATATTTGCCCCAATTTGTCTTCTTGAAATCCAACTTTATATTATGATCATTCCACGCCTTCTCTCCACTGACAGCTCGAAACATACCACAAATTCGAGCATCTCGTCTCCTTACTCCCAAGTCTTCCCAGCCCAAAATTTTGAACATTTTTCGTAACACTCCACATTTGTTTGAAATCATCCATAACAACAGTAATGTTATTGGCTTTACGTCCCACTAACTACTTTTACGGCTTTCATACAGTTTTCACAAACAACAATTCGTGCTGCTTTCCTTTGGATCTTTTCCATTTCTCGTATCAAGCAGTCGTGGTGTGGGTGACATATACTGGAACCGTAGTCTAGTTGGGGTCATACCAGTGACCAGGTGGCCCTCTTTTTATATACTTACTACAACCCCTAAATACCCTCATAACTATGCGGAGAAATCTGCAACCTTTCTTAACAAACTCGTTCTTCCACCTTACAGTCAACGTACAGGAGGCTTCAGCTCTACCACTACTTCTTATCTCCTTTGCGATGGACCATGCTAGGACATATCTACATCAGCTGATACCCTTGCACCTTCTTTGTTGTTGGTGATGATGATTGATGTTTAAAGGGGCCTAACAGCTAGATCATCGGCCCCTGCACGTTCTTTATGCCGTAAACATTATGCCAACCGACAAAACAAGCTTGATCTCCAACACCAAAGCCGAGAAACTTCTTCTTGCTAGTGGATTTACGTAGCACCGACACAGATAGGTCTTATGGCGACGATGGGATAGGCCTAGGAGTTGGAAGGAAGCGGCCATGGCCTTAATTAAGGTACAGCCCCAGCATTTGCCTGGTGTGAAAATGGAAAACCACGGAAAACCATCTTCAGGGCTGCCGACAGTGTGATTCGAACCCACTATCTCCCGGATGCAAAACGCCAAGAAAGGAAGGAAGGATCTACGCATGATGACGGCAACCATCCTACCGAAGAAATCAACGCAAGGATTAACGCAGTCTGAATGGAGTGGTAAATGACGACAGGCTTCAACTGTGATCACCGTATGAAGAACCAAACCAAACTGAAGACGTATTGCATAATTGTCCATTCTGTTGCACTTTACAACGCGGAAGACTGGTCGACTACGAAAGGTTAGATGGTCAACTAAACATCATGTAGACGAAGATACCCACTAGTGTAGATTGTGTTTGGATCACAGTCATAAGAAAAATATTTAGTGTTGCGATGATTAAGGGGAAATGCGCGAAAGTAAACTGCGACTACGAGTAGAAGCCGGCTGTAGGAATTAACTATAGTCTGTAAGTTATAGAAAAGAGATCTAAGGGATGATTTAAGTAACGATAAGCTGATATGCCACATACAGGCATGAAGAAAGTCCATCTACAACCGGACATGGCCCACAGCCGAATGAAGTTGAAATAGTGGATCTCCTTCGCATAATCTGCCACTAGACGAAAAAACAAAACAAAGAACAAAAAAACGCTAATAAACCAGAAGGTAGTTAGATAACTCAATTGATAGGGACAACAAGAAATGTGTTTCACTCAGAGGGTTCCCTTAACTACTTGAACTAAACACATAGACTCCTCCCTTGATGTAGTCACACTTACCGTCAAGGAGCTATAAATTCTACGTGGTCTTCCTTCCTATGCCATGCTCACCTCTGCAGAAGTTTTCAAGAGAGACGTACACTACCCTGAGTATCAAATGAAAATCTATGCAAAGAGTATTCTCCCGGTGTAATATACATAATCGTTTCTAGTACTTTAATTCCATGTCACTGGGCGAGTTGGCCGTGCGGTTAAGAGCGCGCAGCTGTGAGCTTGCATCCGGGAGATAGTGGGATTGAACCCCATTGTCGGCAGCCCTGAAAATGGTTTTCCGTGGTTTCTCCCATTTTCACACCAGGAAAATGTTGGGGCTGTACCTTAATTAAGGACACGGCCGCTTCCTTCTCAGCTCTAGCCTTTTCCTATCCCATCGTCGCCATAAGACTTATCTGTGTCGGTGCGACGTAAAGCAAATAGAAAAAAAAATCCATGTCACCATTAATTCTGAGAAGTTTTGAACGTACCTTATTCAGTACTTATAAATAATCATGTGTGACTTCTGTTGGCTGGAGATGCTGAAGGAATCGCATGGTACTAGGATTGGTGATGTACGTTGAATGTACGATGACTTCTGCACTTTGTTCCAATAGAGAGACGTACAGAACAGTCGGAAACAATGTGGACCGCGTTAGATGGTTGGTCATACTGATACATAATTTGAGAAAGTAGCACCGTTATCATTTTACGAACTGCTGAAATTTTTGCTTTTGCTAGTAGCTTTACGTCGCGCCGACACAGATAGGTCTTATGGCGACGATGGGACAGGAAAGGCCGGGGAATGGGAAGGAAATGGCCGTGGCCTTAATTAAGGTACAGCCCCAGCATTTGCCTGGTAGGAAAATGGGAAACCACTGAAAACCATCTTCAGGGCTGCCGTCAGTGGGGTTCGAACCTACTATCTCCCGAATACTGGATACTGGCCGCACTTAAGCGACTGCAGCTATCGGAACTGCTGAAATTAGCCACCGACAGGAGAGCACCAGTCGAGGAATGAAGAGAGGGTAGAGAGGTTTGAATACAGACCTACGAACTGGCAGGATCGCGCCATCACAAGTACACTTCGGTGACACTGGTTGAAACCCACGCTGTGTTTGTGTTTGATGCTGATTTCTCGGTATGAATCTCAAGCCGTTTTTAAGTCACGTGCAGATTAAACAACACCGCCAGCGCAAAGCCCATTTGAATTCGCCCGAGAAGCAATCTGACGGATTAAATTCAGCAGCTGATAAAATTACTACGGTGGGAGTTATCAAATCATTCCTTTCAAATGCTTTTTAAGTATTACCAAAACTCAAACGCTCATACACGCGGTTTACGTAGTTTCCGACCACACTGTATATACAGTACTGATGCAAGTGTAATGGAAACAATACTCTAACCCATGGGTAAATAATGGAAATATCTATCTCGATTAGTAGGTGTTTATTATTATTATTAGTATTATTATTATTATTATTATTATTATTATTATTATTATTATTATTATTATTATTAATCTGTTTACACTCCAGGGTCGGTTGTTCCCTCGGACACAGCGAGGGATCCCACCTCTACCGCCTCAAGGGCAGTGTCCTGGAGCTTCAGACTCTGGGTCGGGGATACAACTGGGGAGGATGACCTGTACCTCGCCCATGCGGCCTCACATGCTATGCCGAACAGCGGCCTTGCGGGGTATGGGAGAATTGGAAGGGATAGACTAAGAAGAGGGAAGGAAGCGGCGGTGGCCTTAAGTTAGGTACCATCCCGGCATTTGACTGGAGGAGAAGTGGGAAACCACGGAAAACCACTTCCAGGATGGCTGAGGTGGGAATCAAACCCACCTCTACGCAGTTGACCTCCCGAGGCTGAGTGGACTCCGTTGCAGCCCTCGTACCAATTTTCAAACTTCGTGGGAGAGCCGGGAATCGAACCCGGGCCTTCGGGGGGGGGTCAGCTAATCACACTAACCACTACACCACAGATGCGGACACGTACTTGCATACGGACTTTATTTGGTATAAATCGTGGTCGTAACAAAACATGTGAGGTTACATCACGACACGTCTGCTGTGTGTATATTAATATGAGTTTATTTAATGTAAGTACACGAAATTAGTAGTATATACACTGACTGACAGTGACAATGCAACACCAAGGAGGAGTGGTTCGAAAGGGATGAAAGTTGGGGAAAAAACAGAGACGGCACGGATGAATAATTGATGTTTATTTCAAACCGATATGCAGGTTACACAATGCGCACGGCATCGACTCAGTAGGATGTAGGACCACCGCGAGCGGCGATGCACGCAGAAACACGTCGAGGTACAGAGTCAATAAGAGTGCGGATGGTGTCCTGAGGGATGGTTCTCCATTCTCTGTCAACCATTTGCCACAGTTGGTCGTCCGTACGAGGCTGGGGCAGAGTTTGCAAACGGCGTCCAATGAGATCCCACACGTGTTCGATTGGTGAGAGATCCGGAGAGTACGCTGGCCACTGAAGCATCTGTACACCTCGTAGAGCCTGTTGGGAGATGCGAGCAGTGTGTGGGCGGGCATTATCCCGCTGAAACAGAGCATTGGGCAGCCCCTGAAGGTACGGGGTGCCACCGGCCGCAGCACATGCTGCACGTAGCGGTGGGCATTTAACGTGCCTTGAATACGCACTAGAGGTGACGTGGAATCATACGCAATAGAGCCCCAAACCATGATGCCGCGTTGTCTAGCGGTAGGGCGCTCCACAGTTACTGCCGGATTTGACCTTTCTCCACGCCGACGCCACACTCGTCTGCGGTGACTATCACTGACAGAACAGAAGCGTGACTCATCGGAGAACACGACGTTCCGCCATTCCCTCATCCAAGTCGCTCTAGCCCGGCACCATGCCAGGCGTGCACGTCTATGCTGTGGAGTCAATGGTAGTCTTCTGAGCGGACGCCGGGAGTGCAGGCCTCCTTCAACCAATCGACGGGAAATTGTTCTGGTCGATATTGGAACAGCCAGGGTGTCTTGCACATGCTGAAGAATGGCGGTTGACGTGGCGTGCGGGGCTGCCACCGCTTGGCGGCAGATGCGCCGATCCTCGAGTGCTGACGTCACTCGGGCTGCGCCTGGACCCCTCGCACGTGCCACATGTCCCTGCGCCAACCATCTTCGCCACAGGCGCTGCACCGTGGACACATCCCTATGGGTATCGGCTGCGATTTGACGAAGCGACCAACCTGCCCTTCTCAGCCCGATCACCGTACCCCTCGTAAAGTCGTCTGTCTGCTGGAAATGCCTCCGTTCACGGCGGCCTGGCATTCTTAGCTATACACGTGTCCTGTGGCACACGACAACACGTTCTACAATGACTGTCGGCTGAGAAATCACGGTACGAAGTGGGCCATTCGCCAACGCCGTGTCCCATTTATCGTTCGCTACGTGCGCAGCACAGCGGCGCATTTCACATCATGAGCATACCTCAGTGACGTCAGTCTACCCTGCAATTGGCATAAAGTTCTGACCACTCCTTCTTGGTGTTGCATTTGCTCTGTCAGTCAGTGTATATCTTAATTAAGGCTACGGTCGCTTATTTCCTATTACCAGCAGTTTCCTATCCCGTCGTCGCCAGAAAGGCCTGTCTTAATTTGGAGCGACGTTAAACCACTAGCTATGACGATAATGATTATTGTTTTTGTTGTTGTTTTTCGTTCCACTAACTACTTTTACGGTTTTCGGATACGCCGAGGTGCCGAAATTTTGTCCCGCAGGTGTACTAGTACATTTGCTGACCCGAGGCTGGCGTATTTGAGTATCATCAATAAGGCGTCCGACTCGTTGGCTGAACGGTCAGCGTACTGGCCTTCGGTTCAGAGGGTCCCGGGTTCGATTCTTGGCCGGGTCGGGGATTTTAACCTTAATTGGTTAATTCCAATGGCACGGGGCTGGTTGTATGTGTTGTCTTCATCATCATTTCACCCTCATCATGACGCGGAGGTCGCCTACGGGCGTCAAATAGAAACCTTCAACTGGCGAGCCGAACCCGTCCTGGGATATCCCGGCACTAAAAGCCATACGACATTTCATTTCATCAATAAGGCGCGGACGTTTATGCAGTAAGAGGTTAGAATGCAAACTTACCGAAGGGAGTAATAAGTAGAGTCTACCCACACGACGGTAATGCTATGAGGTTTGCATAAACATTAGGTGTTTGGCCCATTAGAACCCCTAGAATTTATGTTACTCCCACTACATTACGTTAGGGCGTGCTAGTCAACGCTCAAATTTATAGAACATGCAGGGCTTGGCTGGAAATGAAAGTACCCAAAGTGGGAACTCCAGATGGCTAAGCGTATGGAAAACAATAATAAAAATAATAATGTTGACGCTGCTCTCGCACGGTATAAGCCACTTACGTTACTGCGCACGCTGAGCAGCAGTTGGCGTAGCGGTAAGAGCTCGGACTAGTAATTCGATGATCGTGGGTCCGACTCCCCGTGTGGAGAATATTTTTTTCAATTTTTATATTATTATTATTATTATTATTATTATTATTATTATTATTATTCATTTATTTTCATTTATTTTATTTATTTGTATGCAAAGGGTCCGCCTCTGTGGTGTAGTGGTTAGCGTGATTAGCTGCCACCCCCGGAGGCCCGGGTTCGATTCCCGGCTCTGCCACGAAATTTGAAAAGTGGTATGAGGGCTGGAACGGGGTCCACTCAGCCTCGGGAGGTCAACTGAGTAGAGGTGGGTTCGATTCCCAACTCAGCCATCCTGGAAGTGGTTTTCCGTGGTTTCCCACTTCTCCTCCAGTCAAATGCCGGAATGGTACCTAACTTAAGGCCACGGCCGCTTCCTTCCCTCTTCCATGCCTATCCCTTCCAATCTTCCCATCCCTCCACAACGCCGCTGTTCAGCATAGCAGGTGAGGCCGCCTGGGCTAGGTACTGGTCATACTCCCCAGTTGTATCCCCCGACCAAGAGTCTGAAGCTCCAGGACACTGCCCTTGAGGCGGTAGAGGTGGGATCCCTCGCTAAGTCTGAGGGAAAAACCGAACCTGGAGGGTAAACAGATGATGATGATGATGATGATGTATGCAAAAGGCATATAGGATGTCATTTTTTTAATGAGCGCACAATTGTAGAAAATTTGGAGTTGCGAACTTTCCCGACGTGTTCAAACAGAAATTTTTCCTTTTTCTCCTTTACTGGTTATCTCTTCTCCTTGGGGAATGTGTCATAAACGCGAATAGTCGTTTCGCTGTAAGATTAGTTTTCACCTGACAAGTGAAGGTTGCTCCTGGTGGCTGTACACAAACAATAGATTCTTGGTGCAGGTAAAAAAATGTCTGACAATTATATCACAATTTTTTTACCTTTTCTATGCCTTTTGCGTATAAATAAATTAAATAAAATGAATTATTCACCTCTTTGTTTAATTGAAAAATGAATAATATACAAAGATGACAGAAAAAACAGTCTACACACGGGAAGTCGAACCCACGAGAATCGAATTACCAGTCCGAGCTCTTACCGCTACTCCAACAACCGCTCAGCGTGTGTACTAACGTAAGTGGCTTATACGGTGCGAGAGCCGCGTCAGAATTTTTATTTTTATTTTTATTCTCTATACGCTTGCCCTTCTGGAGTTCCCACTTTGGGTACTTTCATTTTTGGCCAAGCCCTGCATGTTCTATAAATTTGAGCGAAATCGGTGGTGATGAGTAGGGAAAGCCCCCTTGTAAGTAATTTTGTTACTAAATAATTTTGTTAGTAGGAAATGTCGACTAGCCCGCTCTAACATAGTATAGTGTGAGTAACATAAATTCTAGGGGTTCTAATGGGCCGAAGCCCTAATGTTTATGCAAACCTCATAGCATTACCGTCTTGCGGGTAGACTCTACTTAATACTCGCTTCAGTAAGTTTGTATTATAATCTATTACTGCATAAACATTCGGGCCCTGATCATCAATAACCACTGGATATAGGCAGACTTGAACTCCCTAACTTGAGCTCAGAATGCCAGAGCCTAACGTCCGATCTGGCTGCTAACGGTACTACCAGACACCAGGGTGTCACTAATTTCTCTTGCAGAAGAATGTGCCAAAAATGAATGACACGGAGTAATCACATTTGAACAGTTACAAATGCCACCGCCGTCAGCTCGAATTGAACCTGTTTACCCGCGTACAGCACTGAGCAACAATTTAGCTATTGCGATACTACGAAGTTATGATGCTTCCGTTCAACTCGTTTGTATTTTTCAAGAAAAACGCGTTGTGTTTTTACCGTGATTACAGTCTGCTCGTAGATTTCACGTTCGTATCCTGATAGGCTACATCCCTGTCATTTTTGGGTAATATCAGAAATTTTCACTTTCATCTTAACCCCTTAAGTATGTTACAATATTATAACTGACCTTTTAAAATTGTAGTTTCCCTCCTTCTTCCTATCCTTCTTCATCTTCTTTGTAGTTTCCCTCCTTCTTCCTATCCTTCTTCATCTTCTTCTTCTTTCTTTCTTTTCCTACCGCTTTTCCCACATCTGTGGGGTCGCGGGTGCGTACATGTGCATTTGACCATGTTTTATGGTCGGATGCCCTTCCTGACGCCAACCCGATATGGAGGGGTTTAATCACTATTCCGTGTTTGTGTGGTGGTTGGTAGTGTGGCATGTTGTCTGAATATGAAGAGGAGAGTGTTGGGGCGGACACAAACTCCCAGTACCCGATTCTGAAGAATTAATCAGAAGAGATTAAAATGCCCGATCCGGACGGGAATCGAACCCTTGACCCTCTGAACCGGTGGGCAGTATGCTGACCGTTCAGCCAACGGTTCGTACTAACAATTGTACTTCTTTCCCTTACCGGAAATAATCTATATTCCAATACCGTGTGAGTTGGCCGTGCGGTTACGGCCGCGCATCTGCGAACTTGCATCCGGGAGATAGGGGTTCGAACCCCACTGTCGGCAGCCCTGAAGTTGAAGATCTGTGGTTTCCCATTTTCACACCAGGCAAATGCTGGGGCTGTAACTTAATTAAGGCCACAGCTGCTTCCTTCCCCTTTCCTATCCCAGCGTCGCCATAAGATCTATCTGTGTCGGTGCGAAGTAAAGCAAATAAAAAGACTACTTTCCAATAATGGAACCGTGGGAATTAATGGGTGGGTTTCTTTTACAGAACCATTTTTAATTTGTTACCTAGAACTGAAGTGTAATAATAATAATAATAATAATAATAATATGTTGTTAGATACACCTACAAGCACCAGAACTCGTCACAATCAGTGCTAGCAAGTGGAACATGCCTATAACGTTGTACCTTTTGATGATTCGTAATAAATGTTACTTATATTCTCCACAACAAATCGCTTTTTTTTCAGTACTCAAGAACTAATTCCTTCTGGCTTGGATATTGCATTAGGTTCAGATAACTGTCACTGTCGTGTGATCGGTATATCCAAGGATGTAATCTCATTTCATCTTCTGCTTGCGGTAATTCCTTCATTTTAGTTGTCAAGAATCTTGCACAGATTGAACGTACTGCATATGCTGAATAATAATGAAGAATGCATCATCACCCGTCACCAGCTGATGTATTCAATTTGTCTCCCGTCAACTCTTACTGTGACGGATTCTTGGTCTGTAGTTGACGTATTAATTGACAGTATAATGGTGAGAAGTAATTCTTACTCATCAAAAGCTTTAAATACACGCGTACTGGTATATTAAATTTACAGTACTAACGTCATTCATAGAAAGTAATAAAATCTTACCGATATTGGCTCACAAATACGTTTTGTGCAGATGACCTTTTCATCGTCGTTATTAATTATAAAAGGCATATCCCATTTAACTCTATGGTAAATGGATCCAATCTTACTGCAACAACATTCTTTCGAGTGAAAATTCGCCACCCGAATCCAGCAAGCTTTGAACTTCCCTCATTTGGGAGGAAATCCAGCTGCTAATACGCTGCGTTAACCATGAATTCCCCCCTCCCCCCGCCGGATCGTCAAAATATAATAATAATAATAATAATAATAATAATAATAATAATAATAATAATAATAATAATAATAATATGGACAATTAAGATTCCAGAAATTCAACATTCTGATCCCGAATAGCAATCAAAAGGCAGCAGATGAATAAAGGACAAGGAAAATTGTGTTGGCATTCAGACTATCACAAAAGACAAACAAATTGAAATCCCCCTCTTATCACGTCACATTCCGAATCGATTTGTAGTTCATATTTTAATCCATTATTTGAAAATATTTAGCCCGTATGTATACACATATTTAGTCATGTTTATTACGTACAAAGCTTAGGCCGATTCACGATTTTCATATTATATACATGCATATATCCTTGTGTATAAGCCTATAGTTCTATAGGCATAATATTTGAGTGAGTGTATAGGACAGGATTAAGTGTAGGATACATAAATTATAGGAATATAACGTGGCAATTTGCTTTACATTGCGCCGACACAGATACTGTACGTCTTATGGCGACGATGGGAGAGGAAATGGCTAACATCGGGCAGAAAGTGACTGTGGCTTTAATTAAAATACAGTCCTAGCATTTGCGTTGTGTGAAGCTGGGGAACTATTGAAAACCATATTCAGGACTCCCGACAGTGGGGTTCGAACCCACTATCTTCCGAATGCAAGCTGACAACTACTCGACCAATCCACACAGCCACTCGCTCGGTGAGACAACAATATATGGTGTTCATAGTACACTATAACATTTGATATGGAGTAGTAAACAATTTTATTACTTTCACTGACCACCGAGCTCGATAGGTGCAGTCGCTTAAGTGCGACCAGTATCCAGTATTCGGGAGATAGTAGGTTCGAACCCCACTGTCGGCAGCCCTGAAAATGGTTTTCCGTGGTTTCCCATTTTCACACCAGGCAAATGCTGGGGCTGTACCTTAATTAAGGCCACGGCCGATTCCTTCTCTCATCGGGCGAGTTGGCCGTGCGCGTAGAGGCGCGCGGCTGTGCGCTTGCATCCGGGAGATAGTAGGTTCGAATCCCACTATCGGCAGCCCTGAAAATGGTTTTCCGTGGTTTCCCATTTTCACACCAGGCAAATGCTGGGGCTGTACCTTAATTAAGGCCACGGCCGCTTCCTTCCAACTTCTAGGCCTTTCCTATCCCATCGTCGCCATAAGACCTATCTGTGTCGGTGCGATGTAAAGCAACTAGCAAGAAGAAACTTTCACTGACCTGTCTTCCACAACAGTGACATTATCAATATAAAGCTGCAGCAGAATAAGAGATTTAAGTGAAACAATTCCTTCTTCATCCAGTCCCTAAAGTGAAATGTGTGACGATGTTGCTTGCAGAGACGATTGATGTGAGCATTTTAGTAGACTTCGTAGACTGATATGAGGTAGCACCTTCTGACGCAGTAAGGAAGGCAACGGTAAACTACCTCACTCTTCTTTATTTTCTATATAACTCATCTAGAGTAGCTCGCGAGCATTCTATGGGAGCTGACTGTGGAACGTTTGGGAATTCAACTAACCTCTCGGCTGGGAATACATCATACATTCATTTTACTGTAACGACTGCTCTTCTAACCCCGTATAATGAATATCACTACTCAGTATTTAGAAGTAAAATGCGCTAGGTATTTTGGAATACAGGCGCTTCATAGAGCATACCTTAACTCGTTATTCGATGGAGCAAATGCCGCGTGCTCTCTCCTCTGATGCCAAAGCGAAAGCAGGATAGGAGACTTCAAAGACATTCCGTTAATTAACAAAGGAATTCCCAAAACGGATACTTACTATTACTACTAATAATAATTATTATTATATCTTACATCTTAAAGACACAAATACAGATTCAAGAAAACGATTAACCAGGTTATTTCATATTATTCTGGCCAGGGTACATTTAACATTCCTAAATGCAATATTTGTGAAGGATTGGCCTGTAAGCTCAATACTCATATTTAAAAAAAGTGTAAATCGTATTTAAACGAAATAGCTAATAAACCAATCTAACGTGAGATATATTGCATTACAAAAGAGAAATCATAGATCTAGGCCCTAAAGCTTTTACATCCTTATTTCTTATACAATCTGCTTTACGTCGCACCGACACACATAGGTCTTATGGCGACTATGGGATAGGAAAGGGCTAAGAGTTGAGATGAAGCGATCGTGGTCTTAATTAAGGTACACCCCGAGCATTTGCATGGTGTGAAAATGGGAAACAACGCAAAACCATCCTCTAGGGCTGCCAATAGTTAGGTTCGAACCCAGTACCTCCCTAATGCAAGCTGACAGCTATGTGACCGATTTTTCCTTGGTTTGCCAGTTCCACACCAGGCAAATGCTCGGGCTGTACCTTAATTAAGGCCATTCTCGCTTCCTTCCCACTCCTAGCCCTTTCCTTTCCGATCGTCGTCATAAGACGTATCTGTGTTGGTGCGACGTAAAACAGAACTACAATGAAGTGAGTTTTTCTTTACATAAAAGGAATTCCAAATGTTCTCTATGCGGTCGTATACTCAATGGCTCCAGGCGTGTACAGTATGGGATATTTTCTTCTCAGTTATGAAAAATAATAAATCGAGTTGCAAGTAAGGGTTTCATACGACGATCTCCGAAGATGCTTGAATTGGTGTTGTGGAGAAACCTTGCCCCAGACATTAAAGTAATATTTACTTAGATTAATGAATGCTAAATAAAATAACTCTTGAGTAAAGTTATAATGCACAATAGCAATTCTTTCCATTGTTCCTACTCAGCATTCTTTTTGCCCTTTATAACGTAAACCTGGTGGGTAAAAATGTAAAAGCGATAGAGAAGGAAAAGGGTCTGCCTGGCCGGGAAGGTGCATGGTTCACCCGAAACGACGTGGGTTCGATTCCCTCTCAGGAAGTCGAGAGATTTCCACTTTCGGAGTTACACATGGCCCTGAGGTTCATTCAGCCTACACCTAAAATGAGTACCAGGTTAGTTTCTGGGGCAAATGCGGCCGGACATAGAGAGAGAGAAAGAGTTGTAATGTAGACACACATTGGTAAAGCGCGGCAGCTACTTGCACAAACATGGAAGGAGAACGCTTCAGCACGGCGACATAGCAGGGTATGTCAAGGCAGCAGGTGTGAGATTCATGCCCGCCCATGGACTAGGTAATCAGTTTCCCCTCCGCTGCTGTGTGACTTCCTTCTTACGGCTGTTGCTCCCAAGCCGGTACACGGAGAGTTAACGACGTTAACGACTTAATGCAGCGGCGTACACGCATTGCGCTCGCTGAGCTGTCCAGGCTGTTCAGCGGGAAGAGGAGTGTCAGTCACGGAGAACACCTGCTTTCCCATGAACTATTCATTCAAGCATCATAGTTGCACTGGAAATATGACATCTAATAGGGTACCGTAGGCGAATGGTAATACTCTCTCCGGCACATCCATGCGGTATGGTAACCTTCCGGCATACAAACCCACGAGTCCGCCATTAGCACTTCTAGAGGAAGAAAGTAGGCAGCGAAGCCTGTTATTTGTATTTCAAGGGAAATAGCTAAAATAACGCATAATAACGAAACAAAGTTACGAACCTACTTTCTATTAGAACTCCATTTTCTTTCGTACCATATTGATGATATATTTATAAAATAACTTGGCCTGACTGACTGACTGACTGACTGACTGACTGACTGACTGACTCATCATCGCCGAGCCAAAACTACTGGACATAAAGAAATGAAATTTTGGGGATACATTTATATTATGGTGTACGTACTCACTGAGGGGGATTTTTGGATATTCTGTAACTAAGGGGGTGAAAAGAGGGGTGAATTTTAAAAATGAGGATATCCATATCTCAAAAACTTAAAACTTTGCACTCGTAAAAATTGGCATTTGAAATCTCCTGTAGAAATAAAGAAACATGTGTTTTTTTAGTTTTCGGAAAATCCCATTAAGGGGAGTGGAAAAAGGGGGAATAGCGGCTGAACACCTTTTATGAGGATACTTATATCTCAAAAACTGAAGATGTTAACGACATGAAAATTGAAATTTGGAATCTCCTATGAAAATAAGGCAACAAGTATTTTTTTTTTTTGGATAATCCTATGAATAGAGGGTGATCAGGAGTGACAAACGGGGTGAATTTTTAAAAAACTATCTGAAAATTCTCTCAGACACGTAACATTTTGCCTATTTGAAAACTGGTATTTGGAATTTCCTTCAAAAGTAAAGAAACAAAAATTTTTCGGAAAATCCACTTAAGGGAAACTGAAAAACGGGGTGAATTTTTAAAATTAGCATATCTACAGTACATCTCAAAAATTAAACATGTTGCAGACGTGAAAACTGGTATTTGGAATCTCTATTAAAAATAAGGAAACACGATGCTTTGGTTTTCGGAAATAACCCATACCGGGTGTAGGTGTAGGAGTGAAAGAATTGAAAAATTAGTTGAATTATTTGAATGATAATGCATGTAGGCTGTATACACCAAAAAATCTAAAGATGTTACAAACGTGAAAACTGGTATTTGGAATCTCCTTTAAAAATAAAGAAACACGCATTTTCGGGGGTAAGTTAACCTTGGGGCAGGGATGGTGAAAAAGGTGTTTAATTCCTTTTTATGAGGATACATGTACCGGCATCTCAAAACTGAAGATGATACAGTCGTGATGATTGTCATTTTGAAGCTCCTTTATAAATAAAGAAACAAGGTTTTTGATTTTCGGAAAATTCACTTAAGGGGGAGGATGAAAGGAAGTGAAAAAATTTAATTATTTTTATGGGGAAACTTAGATGTCAAAAACTTAAGGTTACACACGTGAAAAATTGTATTTGGAATATCCTTTAAAAATAAAGAAACACGCATTTTTGAGGGGGGTATCAACCTAATGGGCTGGGGTGAAATAAGAGTTGAATTTTTTTATGAGGATACTTATATCCCAAAAACTGGAGCTGTTAGAGGAATGAACATTTGTATTTGGAATCTTCTTTCAAGGTAAAGAAACATGTGTTCTTTTGTCTTCGGAAAATCTACTTAAGGGGACTGAATAAATTGAACTATTAGTTGAAAACTTTATATGAGAATACTTATATCTTAAAAGCAGGAGATGTAACAGACGTGAAAATTGGTATTTGGAATCTCCTTTAAAAATAAAGAAACAAGTAATTTTGTTTTCAAAAAATACACTTAGATTGGGGTGGTGGTGGGGGAAGGACTTATCAAAGGGTTGAATATTTTTTGTGGGGATACTTATGTATATCTCAAAAACTGAAGATGTTACAGATGTGGAAATAGGTATTTGGAATCTCCTTTAAAAATAAAAAAAGCGTATTTATTTTTTCGTCTTGAGATAAGAATGTTCCTCACATGTACAGTTCTATGTCGCATGGTCGTCTTAGCCCCAAAAGGTAATACCACAAACATGGTTTACAAAGGATTTCTGGGGAAAATGAAACTCAGTTTTTGGGTGAGATGTTTTTTTTGCCTTTTGCTTTACGTCGCACCGACACAGACAGGTCTTGCGGCGACGGTAGGATAGGAAATGCCTAGGAATTCGAAGGAATCGGCCGTGGCCTTAATTAAGGTACAGGCCCAGCATTTGCCTGGTGTGAAAATGGGAAACCACGGAAAACAATCTTCAAGGCTGCCCACAGTGGGGATTCGAACCCATTATCTTCCGATTACTGGATACTGGCCGCATTTAAACGACTACAGCTATCGAGCTCGGTGGGTGAGATTTTATACTTTGGAATTTTAATATAATCTCTTAGTATAATGCCGAGGAACGACTACTTTGATCAAATTACAAAATCTACGCGAGCGAAGCCGTGGGTAATTGCTAGTACATACACTGACTGACAGAGCAAATGCAACACCAAGAAGGAGTGGTCAGAACTTTATGCCAATTGCAGGGTAGACTGACGTCACTGAGGTATGCTCATGATGTGAAATGCGCCGCTGTGCTGCGCACGTAGCGAACGATAAATGGGACACGGCGTTGGCGAATGGCCCACTTCGTACCGTGATTTCTCAGCCGACAGTCATTGTAGAACGTGTTGTCGTGTGCCACAGGACACGTGTATAGCTAAGAATGCCAGGCCGCCGTCAACGGAGGCATTTCCAGCAGACAGACGACTTTACGAGGGGTATGGTGATCGGGCTGAGAAGGGCAGGTTGGTCGCTTCGTCAAATCGCAGCCGATACCCATAGGGATGTGTCCACGGTGCAGCGTCTGTGGCGAAGATGGTTGGCGCAGGGACATGTGGCACGTGCGAGGGGTCCAGGCGCAGCCCGAGTGACGTCAGCACGCGAGGATCGGCGCATCCGCCGCCAAGCGGTGGCAGCCCCGCACGCCACGTCAACCGCCATTCTTCAGCATGTGCAAGACACCCTGGCTGTTCCAATATCGACCAGAACAATTTCCCGTCGATTGGTTGAAGGAGGCCTGCACTCCCGGCGTCCGCTCAGAAGACTACCATTGACTCCACAGCATAGACGTGCACGCCTGGCATGGTGCCGGGCTAGAGCGACTTGGATGAGGGAATGGCGGAACGTCGTGTTCTCCGATGAGTCACGCTTCTGTTCTGTCAGTGATAGTCACCGCAGACGAGTGTGGCGTCGGCGTGGAGAAAGGTCAAATCCGGCAGTAACTGTGGAGCGCCCTACCGCTAGACAACGCGGCATCATGGTTTGGGGCGCTATTGCGTATGATTCCACGTCACCTCTAGTGCGTATTCAAGGCACGTTAAATGCCCACCGCTACGTGCAGCATGTGCTGCGGCCGGTGGCACCCCGTACCTTCAGGGGCTGCCCAATGCTCTGTTTCAGCAGGATAATGCCCGCCCACACACTGCTCGCATCTCCCAACAGGCTCTACGAGGTGTACAGATGCTTCCGTGGCCAGCGTACTCTCCGGATCTCTCACCAATCGAACACGTGTGGGATCTCATTGGACGCCGTTTGCAAACTCTGCCCCAGCCTCGTACGGACGACCAACTGTGGCAAATGGTTGACAGAGAATGGAGAACCATCCCTCAGGACAGCATCCGCACTCTTATTGACTCTGTACCTCGACGTGTTTCTGCGTGCATCGCCGCTCGCGGTGGTCCTACATCCTACTGAAACGATGCCGTGCACATTGTGTAACCTGCATATCGGTTTGAAATAAACATCAATTATTCGTCCGTGCCGTCTCTGTTTTTTCCCCAACTTTCATCCCTTTCGAACCACTCCTTCTTGGTGTTGAATTTGCTCTGTCAGTCAGTGTACATAAAATAACATGTCCTGACTGACTGACTGACTGACTGACTGACTGACTGACTGACTGACTGACTGACTGACTGACTGACTGACTGACTGACTGACGGATTCATCATCGCCGAGCCAAAACTACTGGACATAAAGAAATGAAATTTTGGGGATGCATTTATGTTAGAGTGCAGGTGCTCACAAACGGAGGATGTTTGGATATTCCAACGCTAAGGGGGTGAAAAGGGGGTGAATACTTTAAAAGAGTATGTCCATAATTCCAAAACTGGAACGTTTACAGACGTAAAAACTGGTATTTGGCATCTCCATTAAAAACAACGAAACACGTATTTTTTGTTTTCGGAAAATCCCCTTCAGCGGGAGGTATAAAAAGATTGAAATGAAGGTTGAATTCGTTTTATTATAATACTGATATCTCAAAAACTGAAGACGTTACAAACGTGAAATCTTTGTATTTGAAGTTTCCTTTAAAAATAATGAAACACGTATTTTCTTGTTTTCGGAAAATCCACTTATGGGGTTGAAAGAATTGGAAAATTTGTTGAATTCTTTGTATGAAGATACTTAAATCTCAAAAACTAAAGATATTGCAGACGTGAAAATTGTCATTTTAATCTCTTTTAAAAATAAAGAAACATGTATTTTTTGTTTTCTGGATAAGGGGGTAAAAAGGACTGAAAAGGGGGTTGAATTCTTTTTTTAGGATACTGATATCTCAAAAACTGATGATGTTAGAGATGTGAAAATTGGTATTTAGAGTCTCCTTCAAAAATGAATAAATACGTATTTTTTATTTTCGGAAAATCCACTTAAGGGGTGTTGAAAGAATTGAAAAATTAGTTGAATTCTTTGCGTGAGGATACTTATGTCACAAGAACTGAAGAATTTATAGATGTGAAAATTGGTATTTGGATTCTCCTTTAAAAATAAAGAAACGTATTATGACCTTTCAATGATGTGGTGGTCGTATGTTAAGGAATCATTGAAAGTCATAAGTTAAACAGATATAAGCAAATAGCACAGAAGTAATGTGAATTGCCGGTATATGGCTAGTTTTAGATGTTCACGTATACGAAAGCCAATACAACTCGCAAATTTATGGTGGATCTTACGGTTTGAAATAGGAAAATCGAGCTCAGAACCCCGTGGTGTACGGAAAATTGAGTGAAGGATAATTCTGATACAAGCAGATGTCGATAAGGAGTAATTAAATGAACAACTGAGAAGAGGAAAGGTCAGACATGGTACTTAGTCCTGAAAGCGTTAAAGGAGGCCATGGATCAACTTGGAATCATGCACGGTCAATCATCTAGAAGGCGTACGGTGTGACGTGTTACATGTCACATGTGTTAATAGAGTTAATAATTGCAGGATGCTTTCCTTTGTGAGGTTCTGTGAATATGAAAGAGCGATTGCGGTGACAAGTTCCTCAAATGTCAAAGTCAGGTGTAATGAAGTTGTAATATGGTAGCTTTTTGAATTATAAAAAAGCGAATCATTTATTATTGTAAGATAATGAAAATAGAATTTTGTTTTTCCTACAATACATGTATGAAGAAGGCATTCAGTAACCAGATAGTGAGCATAGCTTGGAGATACGCTCTTAAAATTGAGAAAGTCAATTGAGTTTGAAGGGCTAAACAGCGCTAATAAGACCAATATTTACTTACACAACATTGATATATGCAGGCAGGTGGTAAATAATGAAAGTGGAATTGTAAAATACGTGTGAACTCTGTTTAACCACTTTTGTACGAGTTTCAGGTTTGGAGCCAAAATATTGTCTACGATCATGAACCAAAGCAATAATAAAATGGAAATGCGTGCTTAAGCTGGCAGGGTCCCTGATGGATCCGGGTTCTGCTGAAATGTCCGAGATAACATGAACAGATGACCAGGATACCACTACTTGCATGATGGTTTTTTTTTTTAATCAAACACCTTTTATTACTCTATTAACCTTTTACAATAAACATGTATAATATATACACTAAAACTGATGACATACACTGCCCGAAGTTCATTGTCCTAGTTCCTTAATGACAAACAAATGTTGTCAAACACTGATCACATTTTAACTGTGGTTGTTTTTGTCGGTTCCTTACGTAGTCTGTGGCACATTAACACCTTATAGCCTACTGATCTAATAATTAAAATATTCAAACACTGTTACGCCATGAATTAAAACTGATATAAGAATGAACCAAAACCTGTTGACATCTTCTGATTGCACTTATATGTCCATCTTTCCATCCGTATGTATTGCTGAAAAGATCGTAAGTTCAGTTGTCTTGGTTTCCGTCGGTGTTCCATAATGAAGTGAATGGTTGCTGCAGTGAGCCATAGAACTGCGTTGTTGACCGTGGCCGGGAGGAAAGCATATTCTATGTTGAGTAGTCGATATTCTAAGATGGGAGTTGGAATCATGTGAAGTATGTTGCATATTTTCGCGAAAGACCACGCCCATATGTCCGCACTGACACAAGACTTAACACGATGTATTAATGTATCTCTTTGTTGACAATGTTCACAGATATTGCAGTCAGACCGTCCATGTCGAAATAACTTATCCTTTGTTGGTATAGTTTCATTTATTGTTAAGTATAAAGTTGTTTTCCACTGAAGAGGAATCCATTTATTAGCAATATTATTCCATACTAGTTTCCAGTGTCGCGAAGGATACTTTGCCTGTATTTGAGGTGGTTTAATATTCTGGTTCATTATATGGTTATATATGGATTTTGTTGTTACAACTGAAGTTGGATCTATTAAAGTTCTTGTAAGGTTATCTACAAAGCTCAAAACTCGTTTGAAATGCAGTGACAAATTATGATGGGAAGTGAGAAAGGCCACGCTTCGGATAATATTATTCAGAACCGCCTTAGCATAATCGTCATCAGGTCTGCACTCACAATGAATAAAATTTCGCGCGATAAGTGCAGTGCATTTAGCTTCTGCAGAAACTAGTCCTAACCCTCCACACTTAATACTTTGGTACAATTGTGTTCTGGCTATCCTGTAGTGGTGTCCTCTCCATAGGTAATACCCTATAACTAGATCCATTTTCTTGACTATTATAGGTGGTGGAGGTAAAATCTGTGCGACGTACCACAGTTTGCTTAGTGCAAAGGTGTTAACTGTCCAGATTTTTTGACATATATTGAGGTTTCGAAGGTGTTGAGCAAATAGGACAGCGCGAACTGTATTGAGCAATTTTCTCCAGTTGTCATCTATCATCTGGGTCAAATTCGCAGAAAATGTTATTCCCAGGATTTTATGTGTTTCGGCAGAGGGAAGCCAGTGATCTTGTGTCGGCCAGGGCCCAAATGGTAGTATGGCAGATTTGTGGGGATTAATTTTCGCTCCAGAATGATGTTGATAGTCGTCGGTGACCAATCTTAAGTCGTCAAGCTGTGTGGGCTGTGTCAAGATAACAGTGATGTCGTCCGCATAGACATGCGCTTGTAAGGACGTTGCACCTAGTTGTATTCCTGGAAGCTTCAAAGTTAATTGTCTAATGAATGGTTCCACACTGATGGCGAAAAGAACTGCAGAGAGGGGACAACCTTGTCGAATCGATCTGTGAATGTGGATTGTTTTGGAGAGAAAGCCATTAATTTGTAATCTGGATGTTGCATTGTTGTATAAGTTTCGTAATGTTGTGATTATCCTGTCGGGGAAAGCAAATCGTCGTAGAACAGACCATAGATAAGAATGTCTAACACGGTCAAAAGCTTGTTGAAAGTCTATACTGACGAGTGCGGCAGAGCTGTTGGGTTGAGAGGACATGTGCAGCACAAAGTTACGTAGAGTTGAGAGTCCATGTATGATGTTGGAGGTATTCAACACATTATTTTGCTCGGAACCAAAGATATGAGGCAAGGTGAGTCGTATACGTCTGGCAAGAATTTTTGCAAACAACTTGTAATCTGTATTAATTAGGGTCAGCGGACGGTAATCCGACAAGGATTTGGGTGATTTAATCTTAGGTACTAACACCATTATTCCTTCAGCGAAATTATTCATCTGTGCTTCACTTGTGAATAGTTCTTGGAAAAGTAACAGTAAGTCGTCCTTTATGTATTGCCAATAGGATTTGTAAAATTCGAAAGACAGACCATCAGGGCCGGGTGATTTTTTACAACATGCGTCGTTGATAGCTTGTAACAGTTCATCTTGGTGTATGTCGCTCTCTAGTTGCTGGGCGTCATCTATTGATAGTTGTTTCCGTAGAGGTTGCAAAAAGACTTGGACTGTTGTGTTTTGTTGAGGCGAGTCCTGAGCGAAAGCTAATTCAAAATGATTGGTTGCCATTTGAATAATATTGTCAGTTCCGGTAATGGACGCCCCTGTGATTTGTAGTTTTGAGATAAATTTCTTCCTATTTCTACCCTTCTCCTTGGCAATATGGTATAACGACGTCCTTTCGTCTTCATCTAAGGAAGGAATACGTGTGCGGGCCTGTACACCTTGTATATCATGTTCTTTCAGCCGACAGAGTATATGTTTAATTTCTGTTAATTTATGCTGCACGTCATATCCGTGCTGTTGCGCGCGACTGTAGTCGTGTAAGGCTTGTTCGTAGAATTGCTGTGTGTGTCTTCGTTCCAGAGCTTTATGAAAGGACAAATTTCGGAAGAAACGTCGTATGGCAGGTTTAGCCGCGTGAATCCACCAGAGGAGTTGTGAAGAATAATGCCGTTTCCTATCGACCAATCGTTCCCACATCGTAGGAAAATTTTCTATAGCATCTGAAGTCTTTAAAAGGTTATTGTTCAACTTCCAATATCCTCTTCCTATCACTGGAACAGGCGTGTCAACACGTAATTGAAGGAGTACTGTTTGATGGTCAGAGAAAGGAACTGGGATGACGGATATTCTGTGTGTAATTGTGGACATTGAATGAGAGAGATAAACTCTGTCTAGTCGAGATGCTGAATTGTGGCGGAAAAATGTGAATTCAACATAATTCCCGTGTTTCATTTCCCAAGCATCTCTTAAACGGAGCTGCTGGACTAGTTCTGAGAGCGCTGCCGAGTTGTTAATGTTGGGTCCGGTTTGATCCTTCGGGTGGAGGACGCAGTTGAAATCACCTGCAAGTACAATGTTGGTTCCTCGCGTGAGATGAATATTGAGGTCTCCGAGAAAAAAACTTTTCTCGTTCTAATCGGTTTTGCGCTCCTGATGGACTATATATATTAATAAGTATGAAGTTTTCATAACGAGCGGAGAGCACTCTACCGTTTGGATGTGCAACAAAGTCATGAACGTCAAGACCAGGTCTATATACAATAGCTGTTCCTCGAGTATCCTCTCCTAAGTTAACATAGTATTCATATGGGCTTAATATATCTAAATTGTAGGTACACACTTCTTGGAGAAATAAAATATCAATGTCATGGTCTCTAATAAACTTCTTAATGAGTGCCCATTTCGTGATACTCAAAATGCCACAGATGTTTGCCGTAGCAACAGTACGCAGAATCATCTCTGGAAAGTAGGTGTCACATGTGCTCTGTGCACGGGTAAGGTCAGGATGACATGGTGAATCGGTCTTGGTGGAGTGCTGGTGCTGGAACACAATGGCCAGGAGACTAAAAAGTGTGAACAAGCTGTAGATCCGAAACATAGTGCGACCGTGATGAGTTGAAAGGAGATTATTCTTTAAATTGGCAACTAAGAGCTGTATCCACTTCTTCAATGACCGACCTTCTCTTTACGCTGCAATGCTTGCATGTCCTTGGTCGAAAGGCTTTTAGTGGAATTAGGTTTATTTCGATTCCCGGAAGTTGGGTTTCCCTTAAACAACCGCGGGTCTTTAGGACTCACTTGCTGTGATTGACATTTACGTGTTTTGGTTGTTAGAGAGCTATCGGAATCTTCTGATGTATCAGCTGGTGTATCGATCGTGGGGGTGTTAACTTCCTCCGCCAATTTAATTTTCTTGTGTGTGACGTGCTCTTTACTTAACTGGGCAGTAGTGTCAATATTAACGGGATCATCCTGTATTGTGGACTGATCTACTTTCAGTTGTGAATCGGGTTTCTCTGTAACCTCCATGCGTTGGTCTGTAGTGTGTTGTATTACGTGGCTTGGAGCCGGCTCTGATGTGGTGAGTGTGTGCATAGCATCTGTTGACACATGAACAGCTGTTTCGCTCTCAGGGTCAAGTTGTTCCCCAGCAAGTAAGGTGTTTACAACAGGTTGCGATTGGGAGTCCAGTGTGGCGAGGTCATCTGTGGTAGACCTGTTTACGAGGGGAGGAAAGGCTCCACTCGTCAATTGTAAGTCAGATTGGAGAGTGGTGGCTGTTGTTGTGGGTACATAGGGACGAGATAGTGTGGCCAGTGATGTCGGTTGTCTCAAAACATTGCCCGCACGACGGGGACAGTCAATACGCAAGTGATCCGAGGCGTTGCATATAGCGCATGCTTTTTCTTGCCCCTCATATGTGACTTGTCCCCTGTACCCCTCTATGGTTACGAAGGATGGAATTTGCTGTTTTAACTGAATTTTTATTTGTCTGATACCATTGGGAACTGGTAGACGGTAGAGCTGAGACCACGATTCATCATAAATGTCTTTAACATGACCGTATTTCGTGAAAAAATTCCTGATTTTTTCGTTCGGCAATTCCGGAGGAATATTAAACAGACGAACTCTAGTCGCCTCAACTCCAGCTGCTTCAATAACTACCGGTACTGTCTCTTCACTAAAAAGTTTGAGTGTGCAACCTGTTTCAAATTTATGTAATATTGTCTCCATAATTGTTGATGAAATTACCTTTATATATACTGCAGTAGCAGGGGCATCCAGTTGGAGAGCTGTTAGCTGGTCGATGTTTACTTGCAGTGTTTCTGAAACCCAGGTGTGTATTTCCGCTGCTGTTGGCCTTGTATAATTCCTCTGGAAACTGCATTTCAGCGTATTTTTTCGAATGCTTTGCATGATTACTTTCAAACTGAACAATTACTAACTCAAAAACACTAATCACAGAGAATATTATCAAGACTTGTTGGTAAAAGTGCACTTATCACTGCGGTGTTCTTGTTGTACGTAAGACAATACTAGCACGTCTAACTCGCTCCGCTCTCTGCGGACAACTAGGTTGAACGACTGGATCGTCAAACGATGAGTAACCGTACATTCTCTTACCTTGCTTTATTTGTAGTTGCTTATTGTAGAAATAGATGTTAATATCACGCAGGTGATTTTAAAAGAGATAACTTGAATAACCTAACGGGTCAGTTGTGTTAACTTAGTGAAATATTGTCCGGCCGCTCATATGATAGAATTTCGCTTGTCGTCAGTAACTATTATAGTTAGGCGCGATCTCGTTCGTTCGTTGCTCCTGCACTGATGGAAATAATCGTGGAAGTGAATTATAAGGTAGTCTTGAGTGCTACAGGTAAGTTTCCGGTGACATGTTAGTGTAATATAATTAGTGCTGTGATCCTTTATTGTGAATAGTTCCGTAAAGTGTTATTATGTAATTATTCGGTAGGAATTATGTGATGTGCGAATGCATGAAATTAAGGCTCTTCGGTTGCTTTGCTTGTTTATTTAATTAATGTTATTTAATGCGGTGCATATTATGATGGTATGAGGCGTGTATAGGATCGTCTGAAGTTATTATTTGGTGCGAGATGATTAATAAATGAGATTTATTGAATTGGTTATTACAGTGGTAGATTGATTCTTCGAGACGATTAATGTGATAGGATAGTGTTATTGAATGATGTGTCTTGCCGCGTATGTTGAGTAATGGATAAACGAGCGATATATTTAATGCTGGAATTGTAAGCGTTTTCGAAGAGATTTCTGATGAGGGCGAATGAATCGTCACGGTTCGAGTTTGGGCATAACATAAATAGTGTAACAGACGAGCGGATTTTTATGTAGGATCTTCGATAAGTATTACACCTGAACTGTAGATGGAATTATTTGTTACCAATGTCACCTGTTATTTTGAATTAGTATATGCAGTACTGCTTGAGGAAGCTATTTATGCATTAGCATTATTTTCAGCATTATGGAGAGGAGTTGACGCAGCGCTGACTTTCCGCCATTGGATTATTTTATCATGTCGGTAGTTAGTAGTTGATTTCAGGTGCAGCTATGCGGAGCATCCAGGTGTATGACGGCATATGATCATTTAGTTACTGAATAATTATATTATGATGGTTCATTAGAGATAATTCTATGTTTCATTTAAGGACCGTTAGGAAATTCAAGTTGTCAATAGCTAGTTAGATATTTTGAGAATGAAACAGATAGAACAGGGAAGACAAGATGCGGATATAAGTGAATGATAGTTGAATGAACAAACAAGTTAAAAAGAGGTGAAAGACTCGGTTAACTAATTTCCAAAGTATTTAATAATTTATTTAAATGAAGTATCGAAAGGTGTAATGAGTTATTGTGATATTTGAATTTAATGTTGGACAATTCTTTCAAGAAGGACTTTGATTGGACAGAGTACGATAGGGTTTGCATAAGAATATCTTCCAAACGTGTTGCTTGTTCAGATCATTATAATTATATTTAATTTAGATTGTTTATTAAAATGTAATGCTCTTCCAAATTTTTATTGTAGTTATCATTTCTTGTCTGATATATATATATATGAACCTAGAGTAATGAGATGTGAGGTAGAATAATTAGTTTCTGATTAATTATTGAGGTTGTGACCGCTTTCTCATCGAAGGGCTATGCCCTTGAGTGGAGTCTTGCGCAAACCACTGAATTATAGTCGAGGCCTATTGAAGAAGATCATTATTTCGAATCCTACGCGTCCACGAACGGTCACAGTATTCTTTTGTTTTCGGAAAATCCACTTAAGTGGAGGTCGGATTGGGCGAAGGACTGATAAAGGGTTTGAATTCTTTTTTTTTACGGGGATACTTATAGCTCTAAAAATGAAGATGTTACAGACGTGAAAATAGGTAGTTAACTTCTCATTTAGAAGAAAAGGAACCTATTTTTTTTTGTTTGTTTTCGACTTGAGAGAAGACTCCTTTTCACATGTACAATTCTACGTGTCATGGTCATTTCAGCGCCAAAAGGTAATACGACAAACGAGGTTTACAAAGAGTTTCTGGAGTAAATGAAACTCAATTTTTCGGTGAGTTTTTTACTTTAGGGATTTTCAGAAAATGTCTTAGAACAGTACCGAGGAATGATTACTTTTATTATTAATTACCGGGCGAGTTGATCGTGCGATTAATGGAGCTTGGCTGTGAGCTTGCATCCCGAAGCTAGTGGGTTCGAAATCCACTGTCGGCAGCCCTGAAGATCGTTTTCCACGGTTTCCCATTTTCACACCAGGCAAATGCTGCGGCTGTACCTTAATTAAGGCCACGGCCGCTTCCTTCCAACTCCTAGGCCTTTCCTATCCTATCGTTGCCATGAGACCTATCTGTGGCGGTGCGAAGTAAAGCCACTAGCAGACTTTAATTAAATTAAGAAATCCACGCGAGCGAAGACGCGAGTAACTTTATTAAATAATAATCCTCTTCTTATCCTTCTACCGATTTTCCAGCATCTGTGGGGTCGGAGTGCGAACTGTGTCGCACCCATATGTATTTAGCCCTGTTTTATGTCCAGATGCTCTTCCTGTTGCCAACACTATATGGAAAGATGTGATCACTATTTTGTGTTTCTGTGCTGATTGCTAGCGTTGTGGGTTGTCTGACTATGAAGAGGAAAATTTAGGGACAAACACAATCACCCAGTCCCCAAGCCAGTATAATTAAACAGACGCGATTAAAATCCCCTACCCGGCCGGCAATCGATCCCGGACCCTCTGAACCGAAGGTCTCAACGCTGGCCATTCACCCAGTGAGTCAGACGATAATCAATAATAATAATAATAATAATAATAATAATAATAATAATAATAACATTCTTGGCTTTTACGTCCCACTAACTACTTTCGCGGTTTTTGGAGAAGCCGAGGTGTTGGAACTTAGTCCCGCAGGAGTTCTTTTACGTGACCGTAGAACTACCGACACGGGGTTGACGTACCTTCAAATACCACGGGACTGAGCCAGGATCAAATCTGCCAAGTTGACGTCGGAAAGCCAGCGCCTCAACCGTCTCAGCCACTCAACCCGGTTGTACCATATTGAACTCTTAAGAGGAAATGGTAACAGATTACGAAGGAAATTTAGAGAACATTATATCATTTCTAAAATCAAAAGATCCTCAAAAATCTCAAAACAACAATTAATATATTGATAATTAACATTCAAAATACGAAAAAGGCGCAGTAAGAAAGGAGGAGAGAGAAGGAACACGTGCGTTTCTTGTCTTTGTAGAATTTCACCACCACTAAAGACATAAATAAATGCATGTCATCTTACCCTAGTGGGAATTGCTCTGAATATGGTTATCTGATTTTTTTTTTAATCGCATAACCGGTGCATGACCTCCGGAGAGGCCTGTTGCATCGTCCCATAAATGCTCGACAAGGTTCATATCGGGTGAACGAGGTGGCTACAGCAGAACGCACTGCAGTACGCTCCTCGAACCAATTCTGGACAGCTGGGGCCGCATGGAACGGTGCATTATCCTGCTGGAATATCTGATCGTCATAGAAGCACGTGAAGTCCATGAAGCAGTCGCTGGTCAACGACCTGTTCAGGTATATTCGCGAATCCAGCCCATGCTACGTGAACAACCCCCCCACCATTATGGAGCTACCACCAGCCTGCATAGCGCCATGGCTTCATGGGGCCTGCTACATATCCGAACTCTACCATCAGCACGAAACAACTGGAACAGTGACTCACATGTTGCCTGTTCCCCAGCGTTCAATTAGCAACGTCACGCGCCCAGGAGAGACGCTGTGCCCGGTGATTTTATAAATAAGAGCACTCTGATTGGCCTTCTGCGCCCATATCTCACTGACGTTAAAGAACACTGCACTGACCTCCTGCATTGAATATGGATGTGATTTTGGCCAGTGAGGCTTATCTGTTACCACGGACATTTCTGGCTTAGACTCCGCTAATAGCGATTATTAATCATCCGTGGTTGACCACGGCGCTGTTCACTGTGGTTGTAATGCCTTCCGTGAGGTATTCCCGATACACAAGTGACACAGTCGATCGAGGAGTATTAAATGCCCGCACAACTTCGAAAATGGAATGTTCCATTCGTCTGGCCCGACTATCGTGCCCCGTTCAAAATAGGATAATTCACGTCTCCTTGCCACGACCAGCACAGACGGTGTTTACATTTACTCTTGAGATGTCGGATCACATCTGATACAGGTCTGGGACTTCCTAAGATAAGACGGTACGGTGGTGCCATCGACGTTATCTTGAAATGCTGTTATCACATGACTGTCCGACTCGTTGGCTGACTGGTCAGCGTACTGACCTTCAGTTCAGAGGGTCCCGTGTTCGATTCCCAGTCGGGTCGGGGATTTTAATTTTAATTGGCTAATTCCACTGGCTCAAGGGCTGGGTGGGTTTTCGTATTCAGCATTAGAAATCATCCTAGGTAGGGCTCTTATCTTCACAGACATGCAGGTCGCCTAATAGGCCGTCTACGAGAACAAGACCCGCACCAGACCTCTCCGGAGGCCATACACCATTATTATTATCATCACATGACTTTCGGCAAGTCAGTATATACCAGGTGGACCAGCACCGTACTTTCTACTTATAAGTGTCTCGCAGGCACGAATGATGAAGGGGATGTCGAATCATTTATTTTTACTGGGGTATTATTTCCTAAGGAGCCTCCGTGGCTCAGACGGCAGCGCGTCGGCCTCTCACCCCTGGATACCGTGGTTCAAATCCCTGTAACTCCATGTGAGATTTGTGCTGGACAAAGCGGAGGCGGGACAGGTTTTTCTCCGGGTACTCCGGTTTTCCCTGCCATCTTTCATTCCACAACACTCTCCATTCTCATTTCATAGCATCTATCAGTCATTAATAAAATCACTTTGGGAGTGGCGACCCCATCGTACTAACAGCCTATATATGCTTCATTCATTACATCCCTTACCCGGTCAATGACTGGAAAACAGGTTGTAGGTTTTCATTTACATATTATGGCCTACGGGTTGGTTATGTCAGAATATGAAGATATAACAACCGGACGAACGCTCGCTGCATATTCCTTAGCGCTACCCGTCTAATGCAGCCCCTTGCGTTAGTAAACTTCGTCTTCGAACGCCCAGTAGCAGGCTGGTATTTAGTACAGTAGCATTACAGTTGCTGTCAACATATCAACAATGGCTGATGTAATCAGCAATGACGAGTACACGGACATAATTTTAATCTATGGAGAGTATGGTCGGAATGCAGCCGAAGCACGCAGATGGTATGCGCAGGAGTTTGCAAATAGGCACCTACCTTCTACACTCGTATTTCGACGAACACAGTTGCAATTAAGAGCTGATGAATTGTGGAAGGCACACAACTTGCCCAGAGAACTTTTTGTTTGAATGGAATGTCTGTACGTTTATACATTAACGAGTTATTAAACTTTACTTTCTGCATCTTAGGCTGGTTTTAAAATGCACCCTGTTACAGAACGTGCGTAGTAAAATGACTGCTATTTGTTTCACATCCAAAATACGGCACGCCGGAGCGCTCCTTTGTATATCTCTGATTAGGCAACCCATTCGTCACTATTGCAAGCAGGACACTTGTAAGTAGAAAGCACGAGCTGGAGGGCAACCTGGCACAACACCTGTATATAGCATTGCTCTCATGGACAGCTGAGGAAAATAGAATATCTAACAAATCTACACTCGTACAGTAATATCAATAACATGTAGCAAACTGTTATAGAAGAAGAGCTCAGTGGGAAAGTATTGCGACAATGAAGGGCGAGTTCTCATGTGGTGGCAGCGGAAGACTACAAAAATGGTGTGACTCGACAGAGGCCGGCGCAGTGGCGACATTGTGTTTGTAGAGCCAGCAGCGAGAAAGACAATAAATACCCCTGGGTAATTGTTGAAACTCGCAATAAGAAAGTTCCTTAGAAGTTGGTGAAAGTGGCCAACATTAGAAAGGTGTCCAGAATGATCTGGAAGCAGAGAGGGCTAGCTGTGAGCTTGCATACGGGAGATAGTGGGTTCGAATCCCACTGTCGGTAGCCCTGAAGATGGTTTTCCGTGGTTTCCCATTTTCGCACCAGGCAAATGCTCGGGCTGTACTTTAATTAAAGCCACGGCCGCTTCCTTCCCAGTCCTAGCCATTTTCTATCCCATCGTCGCCATAAGACTTGTCTGTGTTGGTGCGACGTAAAGCCACTAGCAATTTAAAAATTCCTAAGATACTTTCTCGAGAATCTTTCACAGGCGTACATAAGGAGTAAAGATGGAAGTGTCAATCAGTCTTAGGTCAATCGTGAGTGAATGCAAGGCAGTTCCTAGAAGGTCACGACTCAGTGAAAAATTAGTAAGGCTGTCTTCATTACGTGAAGTGCGGTGAGTTGTGATATGAACTGCTTTGGGAAGGGAACTGCACTGTGAGAGGCCGTGTTGAAGAGCAGAAATCCAACACACCAGGGTATGTGTACGAACTATGTAAAGGGAAGACTCGTACGCGAATGAATGTTTAAATATTAGTTAGGGACAGAAGTCTTTTAACCTTGGTTCAGAGTAAGAGCAGCCAAGACTATACCGAGAAAGGAAAGCAAGGCAGATAAATTACATGTAAAGACTTTTTTGCGTGAAAATCAAGCATATTATTATTATTATTATTATTATTATTATTATTATTATTATTTATAATTGCTATTATATTATTCTTAAACCCTCTTCGTCATGTCCACTAACCTATCCTCAATAAGGAAGAAAAAATGACAATTAGCTTCTTTGAAAAATTATATCTTCCTTGTCCCAACATTTGAGACAGTAGTGAAGTATTCAAAGTTTCTCCTTCCCCGCTCAACCACACAATATTGTTTACTGAATATTGAGCTACAACGTCTCGACAGTCAGTATGTGACGAGGTAATTATCTCCTCATGAAATGTTCAAATTTTTTAGTACTGAATGCCGTCCAGTCCATTTTCATACTATCATTGTTTCCTGTCTCCCAACTATACCACATCACGTGTGGCCTTACTTCATGCTCTCAAAAGATTAATGGAATTGTTAATTTATTTACAGTTTTCTCTACCTTTTCAACTCTCTACTTACATGCCTCTAAATTTAATCATACATTTTCTAATAATATTATAGGCTCTACGTTCCGTTAACTACTCTAACAGTTTTCGGAGACTCCGAGGTGTCGGAATTTGGTTCCATATAATTTATTTTACGTGCCAGTTAATCAACCGACAGGAGTATGGCGTATTTCAGAATTTTATAATGTCTGTATCGAACTCACTTACTTCGCCTCAGAAGCCAGAGCTCTACTATCTCAGCCACTCAGCTCGGTAGAAATCCCTCATTCAGATAGACTCAATCTTCATAACATTCCGAGCATGTGCAAAGATTTAAAAAAACATGCCTGAAGTTCCCTAAACGCTATTCATCACTATTCAGTAAGTTTGTAAGGTCCACTGATATTCAAATACGTAGGTCGAGTCATAAGTCATGCCAATTTTTTTTTTTCTCGCGAACAGGAGACAACACGGAAAATCAAAGATATGCATTTGGAAACGTATGGTATGTACTTGCCTATGATGCCACTAGATGGTGTATGTAAACAACAGTGTGTTTCTAAGCATGCCCCCAAGTTCAGTGTGTGAGTGAGAGCGTCACAAAATGGAAGTGAACAAGCAGGAGCAACGATCCTATACTAAAATAGCAGTTCTCCGCGGAAGAAATGCCCCCCAATGCCATGCAGAGCTGTGGGAAGCATTAGGTGTTCATGCCATGCCCTATAGAACAGTGGCGACGTGGGTTCAGACGTTCAAACGGGGTAGAGTATCAACTGCCGATTTGCCTCGACCAGGCCGTCCATTGTCCATGGACAAAGATGTACGGATAATCGTGATCGATCAGTGTTTACATGAGGACAGACGCTGGACTCTGGACTCTAGGTACAGATGTCGCATCAATCTGGAGAGGTTTCAGCAAGAAGGACAAGGCATGTTGAGTCGCATTATTGCAGTGGACGAAACATGGGCACGTGCTTATGCACCTCAACTGAAGAGACAGTCAAGTGAATGGCATCGTCAGGGGTCACCACGGAGACACAAGGTTCGACAAAATCAGTCGCCCAATAAGGCTGTGTAATCCTGGCATGAGATGTTCAAGGTGATCTTGTGTGTCATCCAGTGCGTGAGGGACAGACTGTCAATGTAGTTTATTACAATTCCTTTTTGTTGTACCAATTGCGCCGTGCAGTACGAGCAAAATGTCCAGATCTTTTGGACAACGCCGTAATCCTACACGATAATGCGATAGCTCACACAGCAGCCATCGTTGAGTGTCGCTTACAACGATGGGGCTGGGAGGTTCTTCTACACCCGCCTTATTCGCCTGATATGAGCCCACGTGACTATTATGTAATCCCCAAAGTCAGGAAGCCATTACGTGGACATTGGTTTGCTAACAGAGGACATCGTAACAGCATTTCGGAGATAGGTGTCACACGTTAGCGATACACATGCAGCAAATGGTATTCAGCGCCTGCCCTACCACTGGCAACGCACAGTGGAAACCTTGGGTGATTATTTCGATGGTCTGTAACCAATGGAGACCTGTCCTTTGTACGTAGTCTTGTGTATTTGCTGTCTATACCATAATAAAACAATGTTTACCAATGGCCTGTGTTCTGTTACTTACCTACGAGAATCTCCTGAAGTCAGAATTTGTCTTCAGGCACTATGCTTAAGTACAAGCCCTATATTTCCAAATGCATGTCTTAGATTTTCCGTGTTGTCTCCTGTGAGCGATAAAAAACATAGTTGCCATGACTTATGACTCGACCCTCGCATGTGCAGCCTCATCGAATCTTTCCAAGTCCTCCTCAAAGTTACTTGCAAACTCAACGGTCAAGAGTTTGTCTTTGATTACTCGTTTAGTAAAATTCTCCATGAACACCGCATTTACTCTTTGGGGACATTTTTTGATAAATACACATCTTTTATATTTTATTTTGTTAATACGTGGTTCTTGGATACAAGTAACTGTAATATTTAATTACAACAGTTTTGAATATCATCTTATTTACTCTCCAATTTTAATGTTGGAGACATATCTTAGCACACAAAGTAGTGGTCCCCATACTACTAAAAACGTAAAATTAAGCAATTTACTAAATAGTGCCGAACGTTGAAGGCCTGAAGCGCTCGGAAATATTTCACATTGTGAGTCTTGGATACCTCTATCAAACAAAAAATAATTCGAAAATCACTACCTGCCCTTAATGCAGTTCCGGAAAAAACAGCCTAAAACGCTTGTGTTTTTATTAGTTTTCGTTTTTGACTCAAATCCTAGCCAAATTAATTTATTTACATAATTGTTTCTGTGATCTGTTCTTTGGTTCTATACCCTCAGGTACTTTTTTTGATTTTTTGAAAAATGTCCACACCGAATATAGTTATAAGGGCATAAATGAAGCTCTGCATTGACTCGCATCAGCGCTCGTAGTGGTAGAAAAGGCAAACTGCTGATCTAATCGACCGGATAACGATGATTAAGAAAAGGACTGTAATTTTTAGGAATAAATAAATAATACATTCTCATACCTTATTATATTTTATTTACCTAAAATTCGTAGCTCATATCCCTAGGATGTTTCCAGCATTTTGTTAGCGGTTTCACGACGCACTAACTCACGTATGTTTTCGACGACGTTGTGATGGGAAAGTCCTAGGACTAAGAAGGAAACGGCCATGGCCTTAATTAAGGTACATCCCCAGCACTGACCTGGTGTGAAAACTGGAAACGACGTATAACCATATTCGGGGCTGATGATAGTGGGGTTTAATCTCATCTCATTCTACAAATACATTTCTATATCATCACCATTTTTTGCTCATTTATTTGAACCCCCTTACTGAACTTAATATCGCAACTCATCGCTGATCATTTCCGTGCATGCTTTCTCCAATTATCATGCCTTGAGTCTACACACACTTATCGTCATGCAAACAGATCTCACTTTAGGAAATTTGGGGATATCAAAGCTCATTCCATAACAAATTAAGTGAATTTCTTTGTCACTGAAACATTATTTGCGTGCTCTTCTCCTGGAGGACTTTATAATTCAAAGTCATTAGTGATATGCTGAAGAATGGCTTGGAAGGATTGTAACACAACGCTGTTCTTTAATTACTAAGTTGCAACAGCTAATAGCTGACTATTAGGGGAATCGATTCGCGTCTGCCATTCCCGTTAGTGCAGGGAAACGTTCTTATGTCTGCAGATGAACCTAAACTGTTTCATTAACTACAGTATTCAATGCCTTTTCAAAGCTATAAGCTTAATTATTATTTACCTCTTGAAATTGTAAACATAGTGAAGTGGAACTTCTAAATATCAAGTAGTCTGTCCGTACCAACCCTTTCTTTAATTGTCACTTAGACTTGTATTCACCAAAGTCATTTAATTTTGCTTAGATTTCCAAAATTCGGATAACGCTCACTTGCGTATTCACCAAAAAAAATGTAATATCTCGGTTTACCAAAACTAAGTTTTCGTTTCAATCTGAGTTTCGACCGCAAATTTTTCATACTCACGCAAGGATGACTACGTGTTGTCGCCACTATCGAAATGTAAACAAGTTTCTGATTGCATTTGGAGTTTGCATATAAATTGCACAAATTATGTCCGCTATTGAACAGAAAGGAAGAAAGAAGCTCAATATGACTTTCCAACAGAGTGAATTGTTATTGAATTTGGTGGCAGAAAGCATTAACGAAGGGAATAAGAACACAAATTTTAGCCTACACATTGTATATTTTACTCAAAATATAAGACAGCATTCCTTAATTCGTCATTAAAATGTCACCCAGTCTTGTAACGTACAAGATATAATCGATAATTCATCATAGGTCTACCCATGTGTTTGGAATTTCAGGTTATGTTTGATCATGGGTAACACTGACAGTGTCAAAGCTTCAGATAACCTAAAATGCGTGTGAAATTCAGCATCGTCGTAGTCCTCGAAATATGTTGCACGTTCTTTTATCCTCCAAGGACGTTCATTCACTGAGCATCGCGATCGTATTACTCGTCGCTGTGATTTTATCTTTCAATTAGGTATTCCAGCCGTCTTCTAGCTGTCACCTTGAAAGGCTATTATCTTAGACTTCCCATTTTACCGTCCAACCAATCTCCGGTAGAATTTTAAACCGAGATAACACCCGTTGTCCGAGATAATATTGCTGGTGAATACAAACTTACGTAGCTTTAACTTAAGATAAAAGCTTTTACCCGCGTTGGTGAATACGTGCGTCAGTAACTGAAGCGTGGGCCATGACAACGGTTTTAAGTGACGAAAATTTGAAAAGTGAGATTTTCGTGCAAGAATGTTGTCCATGTTATTCTGCAGCTCTGTAATAATCACATGGCCACTTTTATGCGACCAGGATGTTTTCATATATTGGCTGCCCTGTAACAACGTTTCATGTTAAAGAAAATGGAAGACTCTACGCCGGTGATTTTATCACCCTCTGCAAAGAAACTATATGCCTTTCGGGGCAGAAAGCGAATGAGAAGGCTGAGTGGAAACAAAATATCCGGAGAAGACTCGGAGATGAAGGGAGAGCCTGTATCAGTTCCGGGAACGTTGTAAATTCTAAACTATGGGGAGCAAATTACCAATGTAAATCTATGTTGTGCGGAGGGACATATTCTTGTTTTCATGATAGAACTTTTATCATCATCATCATCATCATCTGTTTACCCTCCAAGTTCGGTTTTTCCCTCGGACTTAGCGAGGGATCCCACCTCTACCGCCTCAAGGGCAGTGTCCTGGAGCTTCAGACTCTTGGTCGGGGGATACAACTGGGGAGTATGACCAGTACCTCGCCCAGGCGGCCTCACCTGCTATGCTGAACAGGGGCCTGGTGGAGGGATGGGAAGATTGGAAGGGATAGGCAAGGAAGAGGGAAGGAAGCGGCCGTGGCCTTAAGTTAGGTACCATCCCGGCATTCGCCTGAAGGAGAAGTGGGAAACCACGGAAGACCACTTCCAGGATGGCTGAGGTGGGAATCGAACCCACCTCTACTCAGTTGACCTCCCGAGGCTGAGTGGACCCCGTTCCAGCCCTCGTACCACTTTTCAAATTTAGTGGCAGAGCCGGGAATCGAACCTGGGCCTCCGGGGGTGGCAGCTAATCACGCTAACCACTACACCACAGAGGCGGACATAGAACTTTTAGGTAGCGGTAATAGAGTTAACAACAACAAAACAGTAACCTGACTTAAGGTTAGTTATCAAATAAGCACCGAGAGAGTTGGCCGTGCCGTTAGGGTCTCGCAGCTGTGAGCTTGCACTCGGGTAATAGTGGGTTCGAACTCAACTGTCGGCAGCCATGAAGATGGTTTTCCATAGTTTCCCATTTTTACACCCGGCAATTGCTGGATCTGAGCCTCAATAAAGGCCACGGCCGCTTCTATTCCACACTTAGCCTTTACCTATCCCATCGTCGCTATAAAACCTATCTGTGTCGGTGCGACGCGAAGCAATTTGTTAAAAAAGTAAATAAACCCAGATTCAGGAGAATAAGAGAGGAATTATCCACCTTTAAATACAAAATTAAATGGAATAACTAAAACTCACACCATTTCATATGTATGGGACCGGTTTCGAGCCTTGCGTAGGGTCATCCTCAGTCATGTAATTTAAAATAGGCAAGTTAATAAAAGCACTTAAAACCTAGAAAAAACATATTCTGAAACATAAAAGACACGCTGTTAAGATATTACATACACAGAACTTAAAAACACTTTAAATTACTATAGCCGATGAAAGCTTTGTCAAATTTCATTAATGTTAACTGGTTTGAATAAACCCCACATGAATGTTTGTCATATAAAACACATTCCTTGTCACACTTGATCACTGCATGTATGTCCAACTTATTGCTGAGGTTCCAGTGTTCAGTTATACCGTGGTTTTGAATATGTTTATTGTAGATTACAAATGTTTTGTATACTCTTATCAACTTGTCGATTTTAATTAGATGGATGAAGATGAACTTACGCAAGGGTCGAAACCGGTCCCATACATATGAAATGGTATAATTTTTAGTTATTCCATTCAATTTTGTTTTAAAATATGGATAATTACACTCCTATTCTCCTGAATACTGTGTCAATATGGATCAAATAAGAAGTTTCTTACTTAGGATATAAATACAGACTGCACTACTTTATAAAGCGGAAAATTTCACTTGTTCATGGAACGTTATATATTTCTACACGTGGAAGGTCGTCGTAGCGAATATTGCTTCCATTTTGCCTAAGATTGATTTAGATCTTTGATGGGTAGAAATGTCAGAAGAAATATTAGTAACAAATAAATAATATTAACTTATAACACATTAAGTTATTTGTTGAAAACATATGTAAAATTTCGTCGTATAATCATACTTTCTGGAAACTTTAGTAAATATAAGATACAATGCTGTTATGGCCCGTGATACAGTAATGCTTTTACTTTACATTCCTTTCGATGCCTACTTTTTCCAATACCTAAAATTGATTATCAACTGAGTATTCTAATCTCACCTTCTTGCTTACTAAATTTTTCCCATATTTATTTCATGCTGTTTTAAAACAATGTCATTGATAAAGATAACGCATAATTCTAGGTCAGTTCATCCTATCATGTCACTGTCAATTAGAGCCCAGCGGAAGAGGCCAACACCACGAGCACTGAAACAATGATCATCAAACACTAACTTGGGGCCGCCCACGTCGCTCTCATGGTCTTCACATGTCTACCAGACCAAGTGTTGCAATATTAATTGAAGAATAGAAAACGCAATCGTGGAGGACTACGAACGCGATACTAGGACGTTCTGAAGTTCTAGTATGAAGTACGAAATATACGTCGCCAACTGGATGATGTAGCGTCTGATTGGACGATGTGGTGACATCATTTCCGAGAGGAACCCCATGGCACTACAGCCCTTGAAAGACCATGGTTTACCAAGTGACCGCTGCTCAGCCCAAAGGCCTGCAAATTACGAGGTGTCGTGTGGTCAGCACGACGAATCCTCTCAGCTATTATTCTTGGCTTTCTAGACCAGGGCCGTCACCTCACTGTCAGATAGCTCCTCAATTCTAATCACGTAGGCTGAGTAGACCTAGAACTAGCCCACAGATCCAGTCCCTGACCGGGTAAGAGGCAGGCACGCTACAGTACACCTACACCACTGGGCCGACTTGTCCTAAAGGGCCCACAAAGTGTAAACGGCAGCGAGCAAGACACGAGTACAATAAAATAGAAAAGGATGAGAAGTGACCACCGGATTCTACAACAAGGATGTTTGGTTGTTGTGATGTGTGAGAACAGTTTCAAAACTCGTGATTGATATGTGGAGCGTTAGTCACTGCATGGGTGGAGGAAATAACAAACGGCTTGCAACAAATTTAATTAAAAATATCCATTCATTATTGCACTGCCATGTTGAAACTAATTTAGATAATCTTGGCCGCCAGTGTGTTGGAGATTACATTGTAAATATGAAATCTACAAGTCTTAGGAACTCTTGCATTGCATTTATTATTCCTTTACATTATGGAATTCTGTGACATTTAGGACAGCTTCCTATCGATCTTGAAATACCGTTTTGTCCCAAAATAAGTTGCACCAGTAAAAACTTGAGGGTGAAAGAAGAGAAAGAATAAAGAAAGAAAGGCGGAGAAGCAAGGGGTGAACTAACAGAATCACTTTACGATATTTGAAGTACAATACGGAATTACTACAAAATATATTTGCCTTTCTTAACAGATTATCATAAAAAGACATGATAATGCCTTCTGGGCTTATGCCATCTCAAGAAAGTAAGGTGAAATTCTTAACGTTTCGCAGAGAACTTTGCTCTGCGTCATTAGAAGGAAATCTCGACTGGTCACGAGAAAGGCTTTCAAGTAATGAGGTTTCAATTTAGACGTTAGAATAGGAGTGGAAGTGGTACGTTCATTCGTCACAAGATGGCTCACCGGACGCGGTGTCTATAAGTACAGGCCGTGAAAGCATCAATAGCAATATCATCAAAAGTTATATGCTACAACAAAATGTAGTCACATAGCAGCGAACACACCAGCATACTAGTCATTCCTTAAACACAATTTTACGTTTAATTTGGCATGTTGTGCAAAATCACAATAGAAATAAAATTAAGTTACTGTTAAAGCAAGAATGCGGCTCCGCGGTGTGCGGGTAGCATGCCTGCCTCTTACCCGCAAGCCCCAGGTTCGATTCCCGCGCAGGTCAGGAATTTTTACTTGGATATTACGGCTGGTTCGAGGTCCACTCAGCCTACATGATTGCAATTGAGGATCTGTCTGACGGTTAGGTGACGGCCTGGTCTAGAAAACCAAGAATAGCGGCCGAGAAGATTCGTCGCGCTGACCACACAACACCTCATAATCTGTAGGCCTTCGGGGTGAGCAGCGGTCGCTTGCTAGGCCATGGCCCTTCAGGGCTGTTGCGCCATAGGGTTTGGTAGAAAGTAAAAATAATAAGGGAAAATGCCAACAACACTTCGCATGTTTTCAGGGACGACAAACTGATCCTTTTTCAACTGGGAACCGATGTTCGGAAATGCATGGTTTGGGTGCAGTGAGGCTTTAAAATTTGATAACTCTTAGGATGTAATGATGGACACTCTTTTCATATTTTGTGAAGAAACCTCCACCAATCCAACAAGAGCATCATATACAGTATAACATTGCAAAAGGGGCTCAAATTGTAGACCTTCAGCTTGATATTACAGAGCCTGGTGCAGAGATTGGCGTTTATGGTCAAATAATTCTTTTTGGAGTACGAGACTCCTGTTTCATCTAAAGAGGACCTTATCACACGAATCCATGCAGTAACTGAAATGCAGAGCACACTGTCACACGTCTGTGACCATGAGTGCCAAACTCTGCACCACCGACGAAGGCACTGTAATTAGGCTGGAGGTCGATAATTCGAACCACTGAAAGTACTATGTGATGCTCGTGTTTGGCTGGTAGAGGTTTCTCGACAGAATATGGAATGCACGCCTATCACCATACCCGAAGTGGTGTGCAACTTTAACGCCCTACAGCGCCCAACCCATGCATTTCCAGATGTGTCTTCTCTTGAAATATGTTATATTTGCCGTCCCTTAAATCAATCAATCAATCAATCAATCAATCAATCAATCAATCAATCAATCAATCAATCAATCAATCAATCAATCAATCAATCAATCAATCAATCAATCAATCAATCAATCAATCAATCAATCAATCAATCAATCAATCAATCAATCAATCAATCAACATATATCTGCATTTGAGGTAGTCACCATGGTGGCAAATTCCCTGTCAGTTATTTAACTAGTACATTCTTAAATAATTTCAAAAAATTTGGAAATTCATTGAACATCTCCTTCGGTAAGTTATTCCAATCCCTAACTCCTCTTCCTATAAATGAACATTTGTCCCAGTGTGTTCGTTTGAATTCCAAGTTTATTTTCATATTGTAATCTTTCTTAATTTTACAAACACCACTCAAACTTATATGTCTACTAATATCATTCAACGCCATCTCTCAACTGACAGCTCGAAAAATACCACTTAGTCGAGCACCTCGTCTCCTTTTTCCAGAGTCTTCCCAGCCCAAAAGGTTGTAACATTTTCGTAAACTTACTATTTTGTCAGAAATGACCCAGAACGAATTGAGCTGCTTTTCTTTGGATTATTTCCAGTTCTCTAATTAAGTAATCCTGGTGAAGGCCCTTATATTGAAACCATTCTCTAGCTGTGGACCTATTAGAGACATACAGTACATGTTCTCTTCTTTACATCGTTACTATGACTCCTAAATACCCTCATAACCATATGAAGAGATCTGTAAACATTAACTACAAACCTAAGGATTGCTTGAAAACGTATACAGCACAAGAAACAACAACCTTTGGTGCCATATTTTAAAATGAGAAACAAGCGGTGTTTGAATTCCAAGCATGTAGATTGCGATGCAATGGATTATCTTAAGGTACCCTCACAAGCCGAAAGAGGACCGAAACTTGGATTGAAAGTGTGGTTTATCTTCAAACCATTACCTCATATGCACCAATGTAAACATATAAACCAACATATCGTCGCTGCCGGGGAAAAAACTTCCTATGTGAAATACTTTAGCTTAGAACTTTGGCCGGTAAGATTCTGTCATCTAGGGTGCAATATTGTGTGCATATTGTCAAGGCATTCTCGCTCTTAATAATGTATGTATATCTCTAAAAATATTATCCCATAGGAGGTTTTTTCCCGGCGACGACGATATACACCAATACAAACAAACAACTGCCCTTAGTAACATTTTGTCAGCATTGTATATTATAATATTTGAATTTTTACTTTAAAACAAGAAGATGTCTAATTCCCAGACTGCTTCTTTCCACCAGCATAACACACACATTTGGTGAGTTTTTAAAAATCACCCAAATATGAGGTCTGTTCTCAATCGGTAAATTACTGTGGATATTGCTGCGATATGAGACTATTTCCCCACTTGAGAATCTCAAACTTATTTCATTTAACTCTCATATGCTTATTTCTTCCGGTACTTGAAGCCAGCTGTTGAGAGCGCACTTCGCACAACAAGCGAGAAAATTCGAGGATTATCCGATTCAACTACGTTGGGTATTTTATCGTCGTTCATATAGAGCTAAATTGGTCTCACATTCATCCAGTAATTTTATTCATAATATATGAGCCCTAATTCCCTAGAAGTGGTCGTGGTGTAGGGGCAGTGTGACAGTTTATCACCCAAAGGCATCGGGTTTCATTCTTGGTTTCGTCCATATGTCGGAATTCACTCAGCTTCTTGGGAACAACTGAGGAACTGTATGATATGAGAGGTGGGGGACCCGGTCAAGGAAGCCAAGCAATGTGGCTCCGCATGTCTTCACGCTGACCTCGTGGCATTCCATCTGGCTGGGCATCAGTTGTCTTCAAAGGACATAACTCTTTATTATTTGTATGTGCCGCAGAGTTTTAGTTTATAATCTACTTAAATATAATGCACGGCCTTCGGTACACATCATCATCATCATCATCATCATCGCCACACGACAGGTTTCACCTCATCGTTGCAGCCAATCTCCTCCATTTCCTGTCGCTCTTTTAAAAATATAAATGCGCAGCATTGCATATGTGCAAAGGATAATCAATCAATCAATCAATCAATCAATCAATCAATCAATCAATCAATCAATCAATCAATCAATCAATCAATCAATCAATCAATCAATCAATCAATCAATCAATCAATCAATCAATCAATCAATCAATCAATCAATCAATCAATCAATCAATCAATCAATCAATCAATCAACCAATGAATCAATCAATCCAATCCAATCAATCAATCAATCATTGATCTGCATTTAGGTCTGTCGCACAGGTGACAGACTCTTTATCATTGTTTACCTGGCCTTCTCTTAAATTATTTCAAGGATCTTGGGAATTTTTCGAACATTGATACATTTTCCCAATCCCTATGAAATAAATGAATATGCCGGCCCCGCGGTATAGGGGAGCATGCCTGCCTCTTACCCAGAGGCGCCGGATTGATTCCCCGCCAGGTCAAGGATTTTTACCTGGATCTGAGGGATGGTTCGAGGTTCACCCAGCTTAAGTGATTACAATTGAGGAGCTGGCGGTAAGATGGCGGACCAAGAGTAGGAAGCCAAGAACAACGGCCGAGAGGATTCGTCGCGCTGAACACAAGACACCTCATAATCTGCAGGCCTTCGGAGTGAGCATTGGCCGCTAGGTAGGCCATGCCCCTTAGAAGCTGTTGCACCATGGGGTTTGGGATAAATGAATATTTCGTCGTTACCGGGACAAAACCTCCTATGTGATAATATTTTTGGAGATATACTGACCCGCAGCACATACGTTATGAAGAGCGAGAATGCCTTGACAATATGCTCACAGGATTGCACCTTAGATGACAGAACCTTACAGGCCAAAGTTCTAAGCAAAAATATTTCACATACGAGGTTTTGTCCCTGCAACGACGATTTGCCCCAATAAGTTATGCCCTCTTGAATTCCAGTTTTATTTTCATATTGTGATCTTTCCGAGCTTTAAAAACTCCACCCAAGCGTATTCGTCTACGAATGCTATTCCATTCCACCTCTCCAATGACAGCTCGGAAGGTACTGCTTAGTCAAGCAGCTCGTCTCCTTACTCCCAAATCTTCGCAGCCCAAAATGTGCAACATTTTCGCAACACTACTCTTTCGTCGGAAATGACAGAGAACAAATCGTGATGCTTTCGTCTGGATCTTTTTCAGTTCAGATCACAAGTAATCCCGTTGTGAATCTCATACGCTGGAACCATACCTTAGGGTCTATCCACAGGCATATACGCTCTCTCCTTTACCTCAAAAACCTCGTAACTATGTAAGGAGCTACGTAATCTTTATGTACGATATCGTTAATGTGATTACCCCAATGATTATATTTTCTTATATGTATTGCCTCCTAAGTACTTACAGTGATCCCCATGAGGTATTATAACCCCATCAACACAGTAATTAATACTGAGAGGACCTTTCCTCTTGGTAAAAAAACCTGACAACATTCTCCAGGTCATTTTGCAGTTACTCACAATACTGTAACTTATTCATTAATCTACTGTATATAGTACAACATAATTCACAAGAAGACATATTTCTGATTCCTGTTCTTTCCATATACCGGTACTATATACTTGATTTGAGAAAACATAAAGGTTCGATAATACTGCTCTGCGGGAAACCCTCTTTATCACTACAGGATCAGATATAGCTTCACCTACTCCAATTCTCTGAGTTCTCTTTTCTAGAAATGTAGCCACCCATTCAACCACTCTTTTGTCTAATCAATTAGCCCTCATTTTATTCAGTAGTCTGGTCTCAATGATCTGCCCCATCAAAAGCCTTGGAATGGTCAACAGCGATAGAGTCCATGTGTCTTTCTGAATCTAAAATATCTGTATATCTTGCTGGAATCCTACAAGTTGAGCCTCACCGGTATAGCATTTCCTAAATCGGAACTATTTTCTATCAAAACCCGCTAGTAATTTAGCGAACGTGTCTAATACAATAAAAAACTTTCCTTACTAGAGCTTACAAGCTACACATGTATATCTGATTGCCCTATAATTAACCGCTTTGTGTTCATCAGCATTTCCTTTATACAATGGGGATACAATTTCAACTCTCCATTCATTTGGTATAGCCCCTTCATGTAAAAAGTAAGCAAATAAATATTTAAGACATGACGCTATATCCTTTAGTATGCCCCCAAACATCGTATCAATCCCAGCTGCTTTTCTAGAGTTCAGCGTTTACGTGCTTGCTATTCTCCCAGACAGCTGAGTAATGTTACTACGAAATGACATCCAGAAAATTGTACTTTCGATTGTTTTACCATCTGGCTGACATAGCAGTGATAAATGTTCGGATTTGAAGTAGAAAAAATAAATGAGTTTAAGCAAGCAAATAATGAGACTTTCAACGAGAAGAAAACGTCTCATTAATCACGCACAAGCCCTGTTTAAGATTGGAAAGCGGAATTCCAAGCGAGAGAGACCAAATTCGGACATTGTTGAGAAAGGAAAACAACGTTTCGAGGTTCATCAATCCCTGTAAGGAGGGAGGGATTCTTTGGACCACCGGGCTCTATGGAATGAAATGGATGCACAACATGCAATAAGGGATACCTGTTTAACAAATGCGAGAAATGTAAGTGACCTTCCGTCTGAACAGAGGAGACAGTGAGGAAAACGAATGTCTCTAGGCTTTTTATGCTAATTAACTGGAGTAAAGTGCAAACTTTAAACAGTGAAGGTAAAATCAGCACTGAAATATTGTTTATATCAGAGCTTTCATGAGCATGGACTTTCCAAAACATTGAAGAATAGTAATGTCATCAGCGCACAGGTGATGAAGGCCCTTCGAGAGGTGGAACGTAAAGGCTTCCACTATTCATAACTTCGGCACTTGGTGGGGTAAGAGTAGTTAGCTGTACGCCCGGCTGACTTTGGCCCCAGAAATAACCCTAGTTGTCATTTCTGGTGTAGGCTGAGTGAACCTCAGGGGCATGCGTACCTCAGAAAGTGGAAAACTCGTATCTTAATTTTTTCGACTTTCTAACGGGGAATCGAACCCACGTCCTTTCTGCTGAACTGAGCATGCCTTGAAAAGCGATAATATCCTTTGTAATTAGTTACACAACTTTTCATATATGCAAGACACTCACAATTCACCATATTTTGATTTTGAATTTATAAGTATATATAATTTTTCTTTGTGATAATTATGCAAAAAGAAAGAATATTATTTGAGCCGGGCTGAGTGGCTCGGACGGTTGAGGCGTTGGTCTTCTGGGCCCAACTGAACAGTTCGGTCCTGGCTCAGTGCGGTGGTATTTGAAGGTGCTCAAATATGTTAGCTTCGTACGGTACAAGAACTCCTGTGGGATAAAATTCGGACATCTACCGCAAAAGTAGTTGGTGGAACGTAAAGCCAATAGCATTATTAATATTATACGAAATAAATGCGCCATTTATTATTTATTTCAAAATAATATGTTAATTTTTCATATCTTGTGAAGTCCATCACCCTCTCCGCCGCCTCCATTCTCTTTTTCTGGCAAATTTACGCAACACGATGTTCAGAAAAATTTGATACAATACAGATATACTTGAAAATGTGTACTTTAATGTCCTCTATACCTTTAGAAATATACTGTAGTTCACAAAATATCAAGTTTATAGGGAAGAAAATGTAAACATTTCCCTTAGGGTAAATGTCTTTCCAGAAATGAAATTCACGGAGATCGGTACAAAGGTTTTTTTTATACAACTCTACAGCCCGTTCACTTCTCATGGTCACTGTTATTAAGTAAAACAACAACGGCCGGTAATTTCAGATGACCGCCAGCAATAAGACATAGACTAAATAGGAGACTGTGGATTCACATATCAGTTCTACAGAGTGTACCGTAAGAGAGAGGCCATTGATCTGAGTGTTAGTATAAGAGGCGATCAAAAAGTTTCCGTTCGACGACCGTATAGTCCTGAATCGGGTCGCCAATCAGACAAAGTCGCCGTGAGAATTGAGGCACTCATCCTACCAACGCACCAGGCTGAAGAGCCCCATGTGGTAAAAGACCGTGTTCTGCTGCATGAAGAAGTCCGCAACTACCTGCTGTACATCCCCGTCCGACAGGAAGCATCGACCATTCAAGGACTTTTTGAGGGGATCGAAGACGTGATAATCGCATGGGGAGAGATCAGGACTATAGGGCGGGTGCTCGATTGCCTCCCACTTGAGTTGGCGTACCTGCTGTATGACGACTTTTGTGTCGAAACGCGACCCGCTCGGAGCATGGTGCGTCATTTCATAACAGTAGTTTTCGACAAACATGCTGCTCCATACATAGTCTTCACTCTCCGATGGATGTCCACCAGTGTTTGTCTTTCGGCAATCAAGACCATTATAACAGCACGTTGGTCCTGTTTGGACGCATTTTGTAATAACATCGCCATAGTACACTAAGCCGCATTTAACACGACACGACTGCCTATATACCCGCATCAGAGTCGCGCTACGTTGCATGTCCGCTGCAGCAACGTCTACAAACGCAAGCTTTTCGATCATGCCACGGCCAAATTGCTGTAGCGTAGATCTAGTTGGCCGCAGTGCTACACCACGCATCTTAAACTAGTGTCATCTATTTCAACACATTCCATTTTCAATATACAAATCTAAAACCCACGCACCTCCCAGGGTTACAGTTGCTAGGTAAAATGTTTTATGTACCGGGCGAGTTGGCCATGCGGTTAGGGGCGCGCAGCTGTCTGCTTGCAACCGGGAAATAGTGGGTTCGAACCCCACTGTCGGCACCCCAGAAAATGGTTTTCGGTGGTTTCCCATTTTCACACCAGGCAAATGCTGGGGCTGTACCTTAATTAGGAACACGGCCACTTCCTTGTCACTCCTACTCCTGTCCTATCGCATCGTCGCCATAAGGCCTATCTGTGTCAGTGCGACGTAAAACAACTTGAAAAAAAATTGTGACGTCACATGTGTTACACATTTTGTCACGTCAAGTCACATCACATCACGCAAATTGTCGACCAACCCCCCCAGCTCTAAGATGTATTCATGTCAAACTTGTCATGCTGCATCGTGCGGTCAATGAATTTCTGGAAGCACTATACGGTCTTAATTAATGTATCCACAATGGTGTTTCTCTCTGCTAAACTTGCACGGGTTATAGTTCTCTGTACGACCAGACGCACGGTACATGAACACATATGAAAATATCTTAGTATAAATAATTACATAAATAAGTAAATACTCACGTCTCTAGCGTGACAAAATGTGCACGTCTTGGGTCCAAATTCAAGGATTCTTTGTTGAGCACTATCGGGACCAAAACCACTTCCGGACATTCCTGATGACATATCGGACTCTCCTTCCCTGAAATAATACAAGCATTTTATAGAACTCTTTTCCACATCATTACAGGCAGTTATTATAAGACAAAATAAGAAAAGACAACCTAAGATATGATGTTTTATTTATCCTTGAAAAGTTAGCGATTTGCTCCCTATCTTATTATAGAACACAATAACAACAACTGACTTTAAATTATGAAAACAATAATGATAAAAATAAGATGAAGAAAGGAAAAGAAAGGAAAAACAGGAAAAAGATTAAGAAAAGTCTGTGTGTAAAACCTTTAAAAAAAAATACAAATTGCTTTACGCCACACCGACACAGATAGGTCCTGTTCGTCTCCTTGACTGAATGGTCAGCGTAGTGTTCTCTTTCGGTTATGATGGCCCCAGGTTCGTTTCCCGGCCGGGTCGGAGAGTTTAACATTAAACAGTTAATTCCTTTGGTTCCGCGACTGGGTTTTATGCTGTCCCCAACATCCCTGCAACTTACCACACACAACACAACACTATACTTCACCACAAGAACACGCAGTCTCCTATACACAGCAGATGCCACCCATCCTCGGAGGGTCTGCCTTACAAGGGCTGCGCCCGGCTAAAGATAGCAGCAAGAAATTATTATAGATAGGTTTTATGGCAGCTATGGGATAGGAAAGGGCTAGGAGTGGTAAGGAAATGGCCGTGGCCTTAATTAAGGTACAGCCCCAACGTTTGCCTTGTGTGAAAATGGGAAAACACGGAAGACCATCTTCAGGTCTGCCGATACTGGGATTCAAACCCACTATCTTCCGAATGTGAGTTCACAGCTGCGCGACCGCAACCGCACGGCCAACTCGCTCGGTAATATTTAAACTGATACCTTATTATTATATTTACACACAATAAATTTCCAAATTCATAATCATTTAAGATTTGGCTAGGAAAACATCAGATACGGAATCTGCCACCTGGGTGACTGCCCTAAATGCAGATCAGTAATGATTGATAAATTAAGGATTAAAATAAAGCCTCAAAGCTGCTGGGCAACGAAGAAATTGGCGTTACAGCGGCGCTGCCAGCTCGTTCCTTCATGTGCTACGGGTCTCCCTACGAGGATGGTGGGTTGTGAATAAAAGGAAACTAAATAATAATAATAATAATAATAATAATAATAATAATAATAATAATAATAATAATAATAATAATAATAATAATAATAATATCAATGCTGAATTACTTAGTTACTCTGAGGCCCCGGGTTCAATTCCCGGGCAGGTCAGGGATTTTTACCTAGATCTGAGGGCTGGCTCCTTGTCCATTCAGCCTACGTGGTTACAATTGAGCAGCTATCTGACGGTGAGATGGCGGCCCCGACCTAGAAAGCCAAGAATAACGGCCGAGATGATTCGTTGTACTGACCACACGACACATCATAATCTGCAGGCGTTCGGGATGAGCAACGGTCGATTCGTAGGCCAAAGCCTTCGAGGCTCTTGTGCCATGGGGTTTGGTTTGTTTTGAGTGACTTAGACAGTAAAGCGCTGGCTTTCTGAGCCCAAGATGGCTGGCTCAATTTTGGCTCATTTCGATGGTATTAGAATGTTCCTAAATAAGCCAGACTTGTGTCGGTAGATTTAGCGGCATGAAACTAAACACCTGCAGAACAAAATTCTAGTGCCTCAATATCTCCGGAATCCGTAAAAGTAGTTAAGGGGACGCAAAACCCTAAGCAGAAAACCACTGGTTTACACGCTCCTTCATTTTCTTCAACCTATTAGGCTAGGCTATGGAAGATTACGGGAGATATGTTACTCGCTAGTAATGTTCTTTGCTGGAAAATTTCGAAGTCTATCAATCTCTAATGGAAAACAACTGAATTACGAAAGTAGAGGAATTCGATTCTGGTGGTGTTGATTATTGTTTTGAGAGGAAGTACAACTAGGCAACCATCCTCTATATAACACTAATCATAGAGAAAAAAGTGGAAGGGATTCGATACTTCTAAAATTAAGGTATCAGCCAAAAAAGGCAAGGACCACGAATAGAGTGAATGTGAAAGACTCCCTAGGCCTCAGGAACCTAATACCATCGGGTTCGGAAAAGAACAAGTGTCGACCAAGAGAGGTCGGATAGGATAGATGAAAGTGAGGAGCCTGGCACAAGTAATTGTAAGCAATGCCAGGACTCAGCTAAGGGCCCCGTGGTCGCCAACCTACGCTCCCAAGTTCAGAGCTCCTGGGGCCCCTTTTAGTCGCCTCTTATGACAGGCAGGGGATACCGTGGGTGTTATTCTACCGCCCCCACCCACAGGGGGAGAATTCATTTCTGTGCTTCACTTTTTACTAAGAATGTATTGCGCCAGCAGCGAATACCTAAGCATAAGATTTCGATTCAGAAGTGAATCTTTAATTCGTGTTCCGCCAGCTGTACGTTCCTAGTCTGAGGTGACACGTTCACTTCACATCACAGCAATATTGTATTGCCGACCACAGGAGTCGATTTTGTTATACAATTATGGCATATATGGAAGAGTGGTAGGTTTGTGTTTCACTGTGAAACATAAGTCATATTTTTGGTTTAAAAAAAAGATTTTTTCCTGTTTGGTTTACGTTGCACGCTCCGACACATACAAGTCTTATAGCGACGATGGGATAGGGAAGGGATAGGATTGGAAAGGAAACGACCGTGGAGTGAATTAAGGTAAACCTCCATGATACGCATGGTGAGAAAATAGGAAACTACGGAAAACCATCTTCAGAGATGCCGACAGAGGCGTTCGAACCAGTCATCTTCCGGATGGGCCCTCACAGTTACGTGACCGAAACCGTGTAGCCAACTTGCTCCGTCCGAGAATAGATTTTTAGTGTGAAAACTTGTTTACACGGACATTTTTCTGCATATACGCTAAAAAATAAAACGTTTTACGTGTACATCCGAATTGTAACGAAGGAATCTTAAAAGTATATCTAGGCTACTATCAGTGGTTAACATAAGAACACTAAAGGAACAGAAACTATGTTGGAGATTCTTGAAGTACAAAGAATGAATGGAAGCTCTAACTGGTAATCAGCAGTATAGTTAGTAAATTCACAGACATATTGATCGAAAAAACTGATTTCAATGAAAATAAGTAGATGCTTTTAAATTCAAGATTATATGCATGGTGTACGAAAATATGTTCTTCAATAATCGGGAAACGAGGGCGGAGTCAACCCTCTTATTTGTAATTTTCGTCTGGTGTAAACTGAGGCAATTACTGTCATGTAGTTTTAGGTGATGTCTGCGACTTAACATCCTTTGAAATGGCTCACAACGTCTTATACCACTGCTATAGTGTTAACAGTTATTATTATGAGACGAAATGTCAGCGAGCATTGGTAGTCTGAACACCCCCCCCCCCCCAGAATGGCACTGCAGACCTTGAAGGGCCTTGGAGTACCAAGCGACCGCTGCTCAGCCCGAAGGCCTGTAGATTACGAGATGTTGTGTGGTCACCACGACGAATCCTCTCGGTCTTTATTCTTGGCTTTCTAGATCGGGGCCGCTATCTCACCGTCAGATAGCTCCTCAATTCTAATCAAGTAGGCTGAGTGGACGTCGAACCAACCCTCAAATACAGGTAAAAATCCCTGACCTGGCCGGGAATCGAACCCGGGGTGTCCGGGTAAGAGGCCGGCACGCTACACCTACACCACGGGGACGGCATTAGTAGTCAGAGCTCAGCATTGTTACGTATTTGTTTACAATTAGCTTCATGTCGCATCGACATACGTAGGTCTTATAATTGATGGCGAGGATGGAATAGGAAAGGGGTACGAGTGGAAAGGAAGCGACCGTCGCCTCAATTAAGGTACAGTCCCAGTGAAAATGGGAAACCCCGGAAAACCATCTTCAGGGCTGCCGACAGTGGGGTTCGAACCCACTATCTCCCGGATGCAAGCTCACAGCTGCGCGACCCTAACCGCACGGCCAACTCGCCCGGTGTAACCATATTCAGGACTGCTGACAGTGGAATTTGAACCCACTATATGACTATATCCGGAATGCAAGCTGATAACTACGTGACCCAACCAGGCAGCCACTTGCTCGGTTACTTTATAGGGACTAGCAACATGGACAGTAAATAAAGCACATCTTTAAAGCGTCTACGCTTGTTGTGTGCACCCGCATTTGTTGTAGATGTATGAAGGAGACAAGAGTTCAGAATAATGGTAATCAGTCATCCCTACGTGGCCGACGCACTGCACAGAGTAAGAACGCTGTCATCCCAGTTGTCATGTGTTTGAACGACTGGACAGACAAATGAGGGAAATGGGTATGATCGCTGCATCTCCCCCAAAATCCTTCTCCCATATTCTGCGAAATGACTGTACCATACAGATACACGGCATATTACGGAGAATGACCATCCGCGTCGCACACAATATCGTAATTAACTGTTAGAGGTGCAGGCCAGAGAAAAATACATCACAATAAGAATACAGTGGTCCGATGAGTTTCCATTTACAAAGGGTGGCAGATTTAGCTCCTACAACAGTCAACAGCAGGCTCACGGGAAACAGCGGGGAAAAGGGATTTTCGCAAGAAATGGTTTTTATTTTCACAATTTGCTTCACGTCGCACCGACACGTCTTACGGCGACGATGGGAGAGGAAAGGCCTTGAACTTGGAAGGAAGCCGCCGTGGCCTTAAGTAAGGTACAGCTCCAGCATTTGCCTGGTGTGAAAACGGGAAACCACGGAAAACCATTTTCAGGGCTGCCAACAGTGGGGTTCGAACCCACTATCTCCCGGATGCAAGCTCACAGCTGCGCGGCCCTAACTGCACGGCCAACTCGCCCGGTAGATCGCAATGTTCTCGGGGATACATGTTAGAACAGAGCTTTTGGACGGTAACATCAAAGCTCATACTATCTACCCGGATATGCGAATGACACAAACTGTGCTATGTTTGTTAGAGAAAATCTGCCCATTTTACTAGAAGACATACCCTACACGATATGACACTACACCACTCGCACGAGGCCCACCAAGAGTTGAATAGAAATATCTACGACGATCTCTTCCTTGTGTTCTCCCCTTACCCGAATATCATTAACTGAGGTCGCCAGGCATAAATATCGTGAACTACCACGTACGGTGTCAAATCAAGGAGATGGTGTATAGCGTGGTCCAGAGGATGAGGAAGAACTGCATGCGGCACTTGTTACCCTTAGAGCAGAACAGACGTGCGGAGCAATTCAGGGTGGTGTGCTTCGAACAAGACGTAAGTGGTGGTGATAGTCGTTATAAGCGAAAGTGCAACTGAGTAGCCATCCTAAGAGAAGACACCGAAATAAGCTTCGGAGTCGATTTTATTGCCTGAGCAGATCGATTACCTCGATTTACAAAGAACACTGGAAAATACTCGAAACATCACCAACATGTACACAGTGTACAGAGAATAACGACAGAGTCCAACCTGAACGAGGTTCGTAATAGTAATTTGAAACACTTCGTTTATAAGGAAATTCAGTATATAATCACATGCCAATTTCAATAATTTTAGGGCTTTAGTATGTATATATGTTTTTGTTTGCTATTTGCTTTACGTCCCACCAAAACAGATAGGTCTTATGGCGACGATGGGACAGGAAAGGCCTAGGAATGGGAAGGAAGCGGCCGTGGCCTTAATTAAGGTACAGTTCCACCATTTGCCTGGTGTGAAAATGGGAAACCACGGAAAACCATCTTCAGTGCTACCGACAGTGGGGTTCGAACCCACTATCTCCCGATTACTGGATACTGGCCGCACTTAAGCGGCTGCAACTATCGAGTTCGTTTATGTAGTTTTAAAAATTATAATGTGTAAGTAAAAAAAACGAATATGAGAAAAACAAAGGGATTTTCAAAATGAGTAATTCATAAGGGTTATTTATTCCTTTCTGTCTATCGTAAATGGTATGTGGTATAGAACACTATTTAATGCTACCCATTTTCAATCGGGAAATAATCGCTTTAAACAAGGCGTAATATTACAGTCTCTATACGTATACAATTACAGCATAATGTATTGTACCCAATTTCATATCAATCGCCTACAGCTGAGCACACGACGGTCATTATGTGTTGTACGTGTCCTGGAATCACAATGTATGTTATCAGGTTCATGCATTCACAGCACGTGCATCAATTGAACTTCTGTCGCTCTGTCCGCGATTGACACAAATATGTTAATCTAAGTTTCAGGAACGTACAAAAAATATCCTGTAATCATAATAAACTATGTCTTCTTCCTGAGAGCCAATTGCGGATGTTGTGGGGTGGCATCTGAAATAAATTTCAGAGCTGAAACGAGATAAATGTTCGTTTCTAATTGATACCTTCATTTCTAAATCAGTTTTTTTTTTGCTAGTTGTTTTACGTCGCACCGACACAGATAGGTCTTACGGCGACGATGGGACAGGAAAGGACTAGGAGTGGGAATGAAGCGGCCGTGGCCTTAATTAAGGTACAGCCCCAGCATTTGCCTGGTGTGAAAATGGGAAACCACGGAAAACCATTTTCAGGGCTGCCGACAGTGGGGTTCGAACCTACTATCTCCCGAATACTGGATACTGCCCGCACTTAAGCGACTGCAGCTATCGAGCTCGGTTAAACCAGTTTTAAAATTATCTTAATGGACATTCCTACATTCCTTGTAGATGAGGGCACTTTTTGGTCTTATCAACAACTGCCCGGAAAGGAAAATTAAGCCTTAACGTTATCCAGTTTCCACGAGGGAGTTTCTGGAAGAAAAGGGTCGTGCATGCGTCACAGTGAATCATCTGTGTGTCAAAGGTAGTAGACCTCCGGATACCAGCAGCCTCAATGGCGTCAACTCAAAATGTCTGTGCTCGGTAGCTTAAACATTATTATTATTATTATTATTATTATTATTATTATTATTATTATTATTATTATTACTATTATTATTATTATTATTATTATTATTATTATTATTATTATTATTATTATTATTATTATTATTATTAGTATTAATATTATTATATTCATTTTGGACAATGGACTAGCTGACAGTGTGATACACGTACCGTTTGAAGTATCAGTTCTCAGATATAATCAATTTCTGAGGTATTCCTTCAAAAGACACCACGAAACCGCAGCTGCCAAAATTAGAAGCCGTAATAACATACTGAAGAAGCGTTGTGGAATAACTCTGGGGTGCTTGTGCAGAAAATTCGAGGTATTCTGCCTTAGGTCTGATCTTCTCAACAGCTGAATAAAACGTCCTAGTTTGGTTGACCAGTCCTTCCTTTAAGTTGGTGAATATCATTTTTAAGAGTTCCTAATCGGACCGCCTTCCGCCTACATACACCATACCCCCTGAAATTAAGTGAAATGGCGTGTGGCTTTTTTAGTGCCGGAAGTGTCCGAGGACAAGTTCGGCTCCCCAGATGCAGGTCTTTTGATTTGACTCCCATAGGCGACCTGCGCGTCGTCATGAGGATGGAGTGGTGATGAAAACGACACGTACACCCAACCCCCGTGTCAGCGAAATTAACCAATTATGGTTAAAATTCCCGACCCTGCCGGGAATCAAACCAGGAACCCCTGTGACCAAAGGCCAGCAAGCTAACCATTTAGCCATGGAGCCGGATACCATAACTCCTTATCAGCGCAGAAAAGTTGTTCTGATTCGGGAATACAAGATGCTCTTAGGAAATCCGGATCTACCTATTCATAAAGTAATCCCTATCCTCAATAGGAACAGGCTAAATGTCAAATATCGGATAATAATTTATGCCCAGAAATTAACAAAGTGCCGTTTAGAAGCAAATGACCGGTGGAGAGACGAACGGAGGTTGAACACCAGTCGTCCTATTTACAGAGAAACAACCCTGCATACAGACGTTTAATGACAGGATTTGGACCTATAATGGAATCTCTGCTGACTCTCCTTATAAACAGTGCAAAATTCCACCTCAACAGCGAGACTTCAGTGCTCCCATGCAGACTATTCAGCACATAGCGCCCGAATGCAAGACGAGAGTATATCAAGGAGACTTGTCCGTTTTTCAGCTGGCGATACACCCAGCCCCAAGATCAGTCATCAATGATGTGCATTTAGATCTGTCGCCCAGGTGGCAGATTCACTATCAATTGTTTACTTAACCTTTTCTTAAACGTATTCAAAAATGTTATCGAACATTTCCCATGATAAATCATTCCAATCTCTTGCTCCTCGCCCCTAGTTGTTCTCTTGAATTACAACTTTATCTTCATTACGATTGTCCCTACTTTTAAAAGCTCCACTCAAGCTTATTCACCTGCTAAAGACATTCCACGCCAACTCACCACTGACAGCTTGGAACATACCACTTAGTCGAGCATCCCGTTTCGTAATTCCCAGGTCTTCCCCAGCCCAAAGTTTGCAACATTTTAGTAATACTACTTCCTTGTGGAAATCACCCAGAACAAATCATGCTGCTTTCCTTTGGATATTTTCGAGTTCTAGTATTAAGTATGAAGTATTCCCATACACTGGAACCATACTCCAATTGGGGGGGGCTGGTGCGAACTATTTGTCACATGTGGAGGGATGTACTCACTATTTCGTATTTATGAGGTGGTTGGTATTGCGGTGTGTTGTCTGAATATGAAGAGGAGGGGGTTTGGACAAACACACACTCTCGGAGCTAGAATAATTAATCACACGCAATTGAAATCCCCATGTGTGTAAAAAGCAATAGAGGAAGGAAAAGAATAAACGTAACTAATATGGCTATAAGACCCGCCACTGCTACTGTCAGCCTCACCCCATCACGTGCCTGTTTGCGGATGTCACTGAGCTAATGTAAGGGATACTTGTTTTCACACATTCGAGTACAGTTTCACAAGTCTGGTATGGACACACTTTACATGGCACTGCTTGAATACGGGCTTTAGATATTTTCAACCTATCACTGTTTGTGATAGGAAGTTCATAACTAAGTCTCCGCAGGCCTGCTAGAACTTTCGACCACTCATATTAATTAGCTAGCCAGTGTTCAGTTTTGCGTGACTTTTGATATCGTGATTAGAGCCACAAGAACTTGTGTTTTTCGTTGAATCCGAACTTCAGAGGCGCAGGTTATATTTCTAAGTCGCACATGAATTGGCCAGGATCGTATTAATTGATGTCGTTTTGATCATCACCACCATTTCGCTTTGTCTAGATCTGCCTTGTTGTCCGCTGCCTCAGTGGATCAGAGGTAGGAAGCTCCTTTCTTTTTTGCTACTTACTTAACATCACACACTAACACATCGAAGTTTTTCGACGACGAACGAATGGGAAAGGACTAGGTAGCGGACGTGGTCTTAAATAAGGTACATTCCCCAGCATTTGCTTGGTGTGAAAATGGGAAGGCATACAAAGCTCAGTTCATGAATCCAAAGGTGGACAAGGATCTTGGCATGATTCTTGTCATGTTTGCTCAATGACCAATTCCTTGTTTTAATTGTCGGTGTAGAGGCCTTCGGTTTAGGTTTTCCACGCCCGAGTCGGCGATTTTAATCGCGTCTGTGTAATTCGTCACTCTCGAGGACTGGGTGTTTGGGTCTATCCCAATAATCTCCTCTTCATAATCAGACAACACACCACCCTACAAACAACCACAAAAACACGCAATATTGATTACATCCCTCCACGTAGGTTATCGTCAGCAAGGGCTAAGTCCACATGTGTGACAGTTCACACCCACGACGCAAGTTGAGTGTGGGATGAACGGAATAATAATAATAATAATAATAATAATAATAATAATAATAATAATAATAATAATAATAATAATAATAATAATAATAATAATAAAAGAAGAAGAAGAACATTGCAGCATTCTGGCAGATTACTTCAAGAATTTACTTAATTGCTCTAAACCGCAAAGCGCCATTGAGACCAAGGAACCCTTACTCAGGTACCCAGATTCCAGACCACCCGACAGAGATGAAATCAAGCGCCACATTGCCCGTCTCAAAAATAACAATGCGCCGGGGGAAAACTCAGTAGTAGCAGAACTAGGGAAATATGCCCCAGAGGAATCACTTGATATCTTGCAAAAGCAAATAGAAGAAATTTGGAACAAGGAGACCCCACCCGAAGATTGGAAAATAGCTTTGATCCATCCATTACACAAAAAAGGCAGCATAAAAAACATCAACAACTACAGAGGAATATCTTTGCTACCCGTGACTGACAAAATTCTATCACTTGCCATCCTGGAGCGTTTGGAAGCACAAGTCGAACATCAAATAGGTGAATACCAAGGAGGGTTCAGAAAAGGTCGCTCAACAGCTGAACAGATACAAAATCTCAAAACGATCATCAGATATTGTACACTAAGGTCCAAGCAGTATGTGTCTGTTTTTGTGGACTTTAAGAAAGCGTACGACTCCATTGACCGGGAAGTCCTGCTAAAAATCTTAAATGAATTTGGAGTTGATTTGAAACTGCTGGTATTAATTAGAGCCACCCTGACCGATACAAAATCCAAGGTGAAGTTTCACGGATGTCTCTCGCATTCCTTTGACATCAAAACAGGAGTCCGACAAGGTGGTGGGCTATCCCCGATACTCTTCAACTGTGTTCTTGAAAAGATCATCAGAACCTGGCGGGTGAGATTACAGGAAACCAACTACAGTCCATTGAGAATATGAACCAAATCCAAGGGGATCGCAACAGACTGCTTAGCATTTGCCGATGATATTGTTGTTCTCTCAAACGACATAGAAACCGCTAGAGCTCAAGTTGAAATTTTAAAGGAAATTGCCGAACAAACTGGTTTGCAGATATCGTTTCAGAAAACAGAAGTAATGACTAACATCAAAGAGGCTCCACCAAAACTCCATACAAAATACGGGGACATCACCCGAGTAGACAAATTCAAATACCTGGATGAGATCATCATGAAAAATGGACTGGACAAAGAAGCACTTCAGGAGCGAGTACGCAAACTGGAAATAGCCTACCAAACATCCCGCACAATCTACAACAAAAAATGCCTTTCCCAAAACACCAAGATACGTCACTATGAAACAGTTCTGAAGCCAGTAGTTCTATATACAGCCGAAACCCTGTCTCTAAATGCCATTTTAGGCACTTTATACAGTTTTACTGCAGCAAGGGCAAAACTGCTGTACAAAAAAAGGGAACATATGTGTTGTTTATGTCAAGGAAGCTGTAACTGATTGGACATGCTGGAAATTTGGTCCGGAAATTTTCCTTAAAAGGCAAATCCCGGACCCCCAGATCTATGAGTACTGACGTAATTCTGTTCTTTCTTAAACCTTCATTCATTTTAATAGATTTTTAATTTTCATAACAAATCCTCCCTCTTTTTTAAAAGTATGATTACCTTAATGATTTCTCTTTTGTTATTCACGGCCAGTAGAATCAGAATGGGTGCAAACATGGTGACATGAACTACTTATTATTCTTCTGCCGCTTTTCCCACACCTACGGGGTCGCGTGTGCGAACTGGGTAGCACATGGGAATTTGGCCCTGTTTTACAGCCAGATGCCCTTCATGACGCCAAACCTATGTGGAGAGATGTAACCACTATTGCGTTTTTCTGTGCTTAGCGGTAGTGTGGTGTGTTGTGTGAATATGAAGGGGAGAATGTTGGGTCAAACACAAATACCCAGTCCCCGAGACTGATGAATTAATCAGATGCGATTAAAATCCCCAAACCGGTCGTGAATCGAAAGTAGGACCCTCTGAACCGATGGCCTTAGCGCTGTCCATTCAGACAAGGACTCAGACGGTGACATGAACTGCTACTCCGAATGAAGTACAGCATATTGAGCCATCAAGGGGTTCTTCCATAGAGCAAGTTCACGTGAATACAGATCTTTCAATATTATTGTTGAAATAGTCGAGGTTCAGATCTGAGGAAATCCAGCAAAGACTTGGCGAAACTTAAAATTTCCCTGAAGTTTCTCTCTTTTACAGGGCATAAACACAAAGGATATCTTGTTTATTATCCTCAGCTACGGAAGGATCAATCTAAACAATGTGTACCAGGTTTTGCGTAGTGCTATCCGGAATATTTTCGTGTTGTCCTACTAGCGAAACGCTCTGGAAGTACAACTGCTGCAAGGCTATTTAAGAGCCCTCATGACGTTCATTGGCAATATGAATTGTCTCACAACATTCTTACTTAACCATATATAGGGTTACGCAGAAACTGAAATAGTCAATAGAGCAGTCTATGTACTAACATTTTGGAATGGGATCTTCTAGTCTAGTACAAAACACCGCGCCGATGTAATGGCTGCACTGAATGTGATAGTTTGTGTGAACAGGCGATATTCAGTGTGCAGTGTCTAATTTCACTGTGTGCAATAACGTCTATCACTTCATTTCTCCACTGTTTAGGAATGTAGAAAAAAAAGTAAAGGAGTCTCTGTACAGGCCAAGAAGGCCCTTAGAGGGGTGGAGGCTTTCTCCATCCGTAAACTCGTTATTTATGGGGTTGAGTGGTTAGCTCTACGCTCGGCCGCCTTTTCCCCCAGGAATTAACCTGGTCCTCATTTTTGGTGTAGGCTGAGTGAACGTCAGCGCAATGTGCACCTCCGGAAGTGGAAATCTCATTTCTTAAATTTAAAGACTCCCTGACGGGGATTCGAACCCACGCCCTTCCGGGCGAACCGAGCTCGCCTTTACCGTCCCCGCCAGGCAGCCTCATTAGGAATGTAGAGCAATGTCGAAAAATAAATAAAATTCATACGTTGAATTTTTAATAGTGGAACAATGCTTAACACCGCCGAGAAACTGAGGGAGGCAATGTTCTTTATAGCGCAGGTACTATGCTCGTCTGACTAGAAGTCGCTGGGTGCGGGGTAAGAGGTGCGAGGGGTGAGCAGGCTGCTGCACATGCGCCTACCTCAAGTCTCAAGGCCTGACAATATACAGTACATCAGTTCCCTCCGCGGTGACTCTTGCGAAATGAGGTGGTGTCGTGAAGTTGCAATGTGGTAGAGCGATCATGCTTTAGTTATGTATTTATGAAAGTTAATAAGCGTTGCATAATGAACAACTTGATAAGGAGAATGCAGGAGCTCGTATTATCTCATACCATTAATGTTTGTAGCTAGAAATGTACTGTCTATTACTCATACCTAGGGACCTGCATTGTTTTGTTTTATTTTTCGGTGGAAATCGGAGTTATTTTTGAAGAAATTCGCGGTATTTTTAATAATCTTAATATCATACTTTGTGATTTCAAAGGTACTCTTGTATGTAAATAAATTATTGAAGAACAATATGTAGTTTTATTTAAAGACACACACACATTTTTATCATTCAATTATCGCTGAAAAAGGCATAATATGAAAGAAAATTCTTTTTTTCTAACTGTCAAGGAAGAACATTGTCACTTTCCTGTTGCAACGCAAGTCACTCAGAACTCCAGAGTAGCAAGAAGAGAAATGTTCGCAGTCAACATTAGCACATGGTTGCCACACTGACTGGAGAGTTCTGCCACTAATCTCAGGATGACTGTCAAGCAAAATAATCAGAACTTTCACAATATTTATTTTTCCATCTCGCAATTTGATTGGTTTGTTCTTGAAGTTCGAATTGTTAGCACCGTTATGTATAGGTAACTGTTTCCCAAGCATTTTAAGTCGCAAACGCGAAAAACGCAGGGCCCTACTCATGCCATACCTACATGGCTGCCGCACTTCACGTTAGACGCAGAAGTAAGTTAAATGTCTACCCTCCTTTCGAGCACATTGAGACGCCCTTCCTCCTCCATGCACGTGAGGAGTGATAATATGAACAGAACAGTTGTAAACGAGCTGTCACGGAATACAGTCGCAAGGTTTTCTAAGCAACAGCAGAGAAGATGGATAAAAATTGAATGCGCTAAAAGGTTTCAATGCACGACAGTGTTACCAAGGACTGCAAGAGCCTTTGATTAAGGATTTTCATTTATTTATTTGGCTTTAGGTCAATGGCAAGCCAAAAGAGCCATCTGGATATTATAAAACGCTGGTTTGAACTTTATGATTCATTACATTTCCTTACAATTCATTGACATAGATTGGAATACATATTTAAAATATATATATTGCATATTTTCACATTATAATTACATAAATATCCATACAAAATCATTCAAATTTGTGGGCGAGTTTCTGTTAAATAGCTCCTAATAATATTATACACTTTTTTGTCTTTTGTTGCCAGTAGTGTACTGATGCATAATGGTAATTGTTGCTTAGCGTGGATCAGAGATGTAATCGAAATATTTTGCTGTTTCTGGTAATGAGCACATGCAAAAAACAGATCATTTAGGTCCTGAATCGACTGGCCATTACATGTATAATATGGTGCAACCACTACATTCGTACGATAAAGGTGACTTCTGTAACTCCCGTGATTGAATCGCATTCGAGTGATTGTCGAGATGAATCGTCGTTGAGTATTCCATTGTGTGAACCAAGGACATCGTGGAGGATTCTGTTCGATCATTCAGTAATATTTGCCTTTATGGCACTCTGTTTCTTCCCACAACTTTGTTTCCTAACTATAGGTTCTTTTGTATATAATCACAGTATAATCCATGAAGTTGCTGGTAGTATTCGTGACCTGCCCACAAACCCATTATTCCTTCGCTAAGGCATCTACGTATTCATTATATGGTATCCCGATGTGGGCAGGAATGCATACCAAGTTTACTCTGGAACTTGTGGTTATAGTTGTCAGGTGTCCTGTAATATACAGGATTTCCCGTATTTTAAGTTCTTAAGTACTGTCCCGTTTTAACAGCTTAGGGATGCCCATTTTTCCCTCTCCATATTTAAATAATTCACATCTGTCATGGTTAAAGCATTTACCGATCCTGCATATCAGTTCGTTATTCTTAATCTGGCGATTCTGCACTATGATCGTGTGATAGTACATATATCACACCCCCGAATTATATGTAGAAGTTAGAGATATTATTGTCAGTATTCGATTTATTATTATTATTATTATTAGTATTGGTATTTCATTTGTATATTGCCATTTACATTGGTAAGCTGGAAGATATCCACATATGTAGGTATGAGTAATTTGTTTTGCACGAGTGGGAAAACATTGCTTTAATAACTCTGGTAATTTGGATTAGTCATGTGGCTACCCCAGTATTTGTTGTGGTCGTCGGAAAGTTCGTATGAGTCATGTATATATCCCAGCCTGATGAGATGAGCTTGGTGTTGTACCAGGGAAAGTTTGGTGATTCATGGAATATACCCCAGAGTTTGTTATTGTCTTGGGAGGAAGAAGTAGTTCAGGGCTTCGGCTTGAGAAGAGGACCACCCATGATTGGCTGGCAAGCACCAATCCAGGCGTATCATCTGAGAGGAGGGGGATGTTGATGTCTATAAAGGTTGATGATACGGCGGCAACCAGGGACATTGTAAATGAGATTGTATGAGAAACATTGTAAGGGTGATTGTAGAGGTGATTGTATAGGAACGAGAAGGAAGATAGCTACAAGCAGTAACACTGTATGAAGGAACTACAACTGACGCACTGTACGGGAAGAAAGTGGTGCTGATACACGGTACTGGAATGACACGGCTGCAATGGACTGGACTTCAAACGTTCGTGGAGCGTAGTCTTGTTATGTTTGTGGAAAGTGGATGATTGTGGAGAGTGCTTGCGCATTAAGTATTGTAGCACTTGTGGCGGCCAAGCATTATATGTTGGTGAAAGCTATCTCAGACTTTCCATAATTTATGTTGAGGATCGACAGACGTGTGTATATATCTTTACAAGTGTTAAAATATGTGAACACAGTAGTACAAGGTACAGTATCTGTGTGATGTGATAACTGCCGATTATGAGAATCGGTAAGTCGAATTGATATAGAGACAGTGAAGGGTATTTATCTTCATACATGTACATTGTTCATCGGACCATCTACAAATGGTAGCTTAGTTCTCACTTTCGTTTTCCCACGGTTTTCATTATTGTTGTTGTTGTAAATATGGAGTCTTCCAGCAATATTTTATGTGTTTATTATATGTATAATGTTGTATGTTGATGAGGTGCTCATGCACGGAATTTTTTCAGAATATACTTAGCTATTTTAGAATCAGTGTTATTGATGAACCTAGGTGCAGTTCCTACCTAATTAGTCGTTTTCAGGAGGTTAGGTAAGGCCTGCAGCAGATGTACCAGTACGCAGCATTATGTACACGCCCTGGGATATAAAGTTTATCATGCTCTTATCTAAATTCGAGGGATCCATTCTGGTGAACTCTGGCGCCCATACTACGGACATTTCGGTTAATTATGCTTATTAATTTTATTAAGTTTTTGAGTAATTTTATTTATATATTTTTATTCATGATTTTATTTATTACTATAATCAAAAGAGTTACAATTGGCTTCCCAACGTGTGGCTGAATGATTGGTACATCTGTTAGGCTTATAAGCGTAGGTGCACTTGTCAGGAGTGGTTGGAATTCTGCAAACTATGTCAGTGAAGTGTTTTATATGTATGTTGGAGTATGAAGAAATGTTGTAGCGAGTCCAGTATTATAAAATTGAGAAGTAGAGAGGTTGTTAAAGTTGTGGGTACTATGAATCAGGATAAGAGAAATCAAAAGAATTCCACCACATCGAGTTTATCTAATTTAAGTGAGAATAGCGAAATGGCTGATAGTAGGAAAGATCAATCGGTAACGATAAGTGAGGAACCGAGTAACCCGTCTCAAACTCAGAATGTAGGGGATCAAGGGGCGACCTTAACTCTTAGTATGCTTCAATCACTATTTAATCAGTTCAGTAAAGAGTTGAAGGGTGAATTTAACAGTAAGAGTGATGTATTGTCCAGTAAAATCGATAATAATAATGTTGAATTGTCCAGTAAAATCGATAATAATAATGTTGAATTGTCGAGTAAAATCGATAATCAGAGTGTTGAATTAAATTCAGTGAGTGTTGAACTGTCCAGTAAGATTGATAGTCAGAGTAAAGAGTTGAAGAGTGAATTGAGTTTTTTAAGTAATGAAATATACAGTATTAATAGTGAATTAAATTCAGTTAGTACGGAATTGTCCAGTAAGATTGAGAATCAAAGTAAGGAGTTAAATTTAGTGAGTGTTGAATTGTCTAGTAAAATTGGTAGTTTAAGTAGTGCTGTGAATGGTAGAATAGATGAATTGAACCAGAAGTTTGACCATCAAAGCAGGGAAATTCAGGAAATCAATAATAAGGTTGAATCTCAACGCTTGGAATTGACTGAGAAAATCGAATGCCGATTTAATGTTGTTAGGAAGGAATTTGTTGAAAACAGCAAGGAATGTGATAAGAGAATAAAAATAGTAGAAGATAAAGTCGAAGAAATAGATAGAATTAAAACCAACCAGAATGTTTTAGCGAAGCGAATAGATGAAAAGACTGAGAAATTGGAGAAAGACCTCAAGTCAGTAGAAGGAAATGCCAGAATGGTAGTTGAAGAAGGAATTAAAGCATGTCATGTAAAGTTAAGGCAGGAGATCAGTCAAATCCAAGTAGGTAGCAGCATATGTAATAGGTACGTATCTTGTACGAAGGACTCTGAATTATCCAAGTTTAATGGTCGGCAGTTTAATCCGATGGAATTCTTGAAAACGGTGGAGAAACGGTTTTCTAAGAATCTTGACGATGGTTTGATTGAGTGGAGTATGGTTGATGAGCTGTTGGATGTTGCATTTGTTGGAGAAGCGAGATCTTGGTTTCAAGTTTATAGACAGGGTATTTCGAGTTTGGAGGAATTTAGGGAGAAATTTAGTTCTAAATTTTGGAGTGATGCTATTCAGGGAAGGGAAAGAGATCGCGTGCTATTTGGCAAATATAGACCTCAGGAAGGTGTGTCTATGACGGAATATTTCTTGGCGCATGTTCTGATCAGCCAGAATATTGAAGGTCTAGCATCGGAGAGAGATACAGTCCGCCAGATGTTGAGGCATTTTCCTGAGAAGGTCGGATTAGCTGCATGTATGCAGAATATTGTTACGATTAAGGAATTAGAGCAGCTGTTAGAGAGGTTTGATGCTTTGGAAGGGCAGGGGAGGACTAGGCAAAGTGAAGGTAGAAATTACGGGGATAATGGGAGACAAGGTAATCAGGTAGCGGGAGATAGGAATAATCAGAATTTCAGTCATTCTAGGCAAGGGAATCAGGGAGGTAATCACCAGGAATATTTTGGCAGAAGACCTAATCAAGGGGAATCAGAAAGTAGGGGGCGTACGGATCAAAGACCTCCAGATCAAGTGCCGAGAAATGATAATAGTGAACAGTCCACGTCAAGTAATTTAAACCGGAATCGGACTTCTTAGTTGGGTCAGATAGGCAGTCCGATACCGAAATTCCTATTCACGCGATGAAACAGGTAAGTTACGAGGTAGACGTGAAAGAGGAATTATTGTATGACCATGTGTTTTGTGTTCAGGGAGATTTTGAGAATAGGGGGCGTGATGAAGGTAAGAAAGCTGTGTCGGATGACTTACTTTGTGCTAGTGGTGATGGTAATAGCGGTGTTGCGATCGATAATCTTGTGGAAGTTTCTGAAATTGAAAGTGAAGTTTTTTGTGAAGTTGATGAAGGTTGTTTAGTAAGTGAAGAGTGTTCACGGAGTATACATCATGAGGATGTTTTTGTTGATTTAAGTGTACGTGAGGAGAGAAAAAGTGAGGTCCATTATGTGTGAAAATGGTGACTTTGAGATTAATGAAACTTCTGATATGAGAGTCGAAAGTAGCAGTGTTGTTGGCATGAAAGTGGTGCAAGTAGTAGCTGATATGGAAGGTGGTGAAGATGGATTAATTGTTGGGTCATTAAGTAGTAATGACAGCAATTTCGATGTGTATTATGGTAAGAACTTTAGTAATAGAGTGAGCGTAAGTGAGAATGGAAGTGTGCGTGAGATGAAAGTCTATCCAAGCGAGTGTGTAATGTTTTATTTAATTCTGAGAGATGTGTGAATGATGTGAACGACGTGCTGAGTGATAGCGATGTGGAATGTGTGAAAAAGTATGTGATCTGTTTGCTTGCATTAATTATGGTTTTGTGGAAGAGTAAACATTGTGAGATTCCCGCGCATTTCAGAAAGAGGGATTTCTTTTTTATGCATGTTCCGAATGAAAGTTTGTATGATTCTTGTGTGACTGGATGGTATGAATGTTTGTGTGTGAGATAGAGTGTGTTCTAGATGTATTCGGATTTTATTGCCGTACGCATTCCTCGCTTATCGATGCCAATGTTAAGTTTATGTATAGTTTTTTCATTAATATCAGGGTCCGTATACTGTGGACAGTAGAATAGGCAAGTGTGCTTATAGGCTCCTAACCACTGACAACAAGGTCCTTGGGACATTTAATATCTATAGCCTTCGCAGATATGAGATAGGATCTGCACCTTGGATGTATATATTATCAATTTTAATGTATGTGTACAGTAGCAAGGAGGGATTGTGTTCAATGGTATGTGAAACAATCAGAGTTGTGTGTATATAGCCATATTATTATTATTATTGTTGGACAAATTGTATTTCGTGTGTGTGAATACAATGCAGTAGACGCAATGTATATATCATTATTACAGTAAATTATGTGTTCAGTTATGTCATTATAAGGTTATGTATGAAGTTTTTTTTTATGGTGAATCATAATATATGATATCATCGATTCACCAAGGGGACGTTATGTGATAGTACATATATCACACCCCCGAATTATATGTAGAAGTTAGAGATATTATTGTCAGTATTCGATTTATTATTATTATTATTATTAGTATTGGTATTTCATTTGTATATTGCCATTTACATTGGTAAGCTGGAAGATATCCACATATGTAGGTATGAGTAATTTGTTTTGCACGAGTGGGAAAACATTGCTTTAATAACTCTGGTAATTTGGATTAGTCATGTGGCTACCCCAGTATTTGTTGTGGTCGTCGGAAAGTTCGTATGAGTCATGTATATATCCCAGCCTGATGAGATGAGCTTGGTGTTGTACCAGGGAAAGTTTGGTGATTCATGGAATATACCCCAGAGTTTGTTATTGTCTTGGGAGGAAGAAGTAGTTCAGGGCTTGGGCTTGAGAAGAGGACCACCCATGATTGGCTGGCAAGCACCAATCCAGGCGTATCATCTGAGAGGAGGGGGATGTTGATGTCTATAAAGGTTGATGATACGGCGGCAACCAGGGACATTGTAAATGAGATTGTATGAGAAACATTGTAAGGGTGATTGTAGAGGTGATTGTATAGGAACGAGAAGGAAGATAGCTACAAGCAGTAACACTGTATGAAGGAACTACAACTGACGCACTGTACGGGAAGAAAGTGGTGCTGATACACGGTACTGGAATGACACGGCTGCAATGGACTGGACTTCAAACGTTCGTGGAGCGTAGTCTTGTTATGTTTGTGGAAAGTGGATGATTGTGGAGAGTGCTTGCGCATTAAGTATTGTAGCACTTGTGGCGGCCAAGCATTATATGTTGGTGAAAGCTATCTCAGACTTTCCATAATTTATGTTGAGGATCGACAGACGTGTGTATATATCTTTACAAGTGTTAAAATATGTGAACACAGTAGTACAAGGTACAGTATCTGTGTGATGTGATAACTGCCGATTATGAGAATCGGTAAGTCGAATTGATATAGAGACAGTGAAGGGTATTTATCTTCATACATGTACATTGTTCATCGGACCATCTACAAATGGTAGCTTAGTTCTCACTTTCGTTTTCCCACAGTTTTCATTATTGTTGTTGTTGTAAATATGGAGTCTTCCAGCAATATTTTATGTGTTTATTATATGTATAATGTTGTATGTTGATGAGGTGCTCATGCACGGAATTTTTTCAGAATATACTTAGCTATTTTAGAATCAGTGTTATTGATGAACCTAGGTGCAGTTCCTACCTAATTAGTCGTTTTCAGGAGGTTAGGTAAGGCCTGCAGCAGATGTACCAGTACGCAGCATTATGTACACGCCCTGGGATATAAAGTTTATCATGCTCTTATCTAAATTCGAGGGATCCATTCTGGTGAACTCTGGCGCCCATACTACGGACATTTCGGTTAATTATGCTTATTAATTTTATTAAGTTTTTGAGTAATTTTATTTATATATTTTTATTCATGATTTTATTTATTACTATAATCAAAAGAGTTACAATCGAAACGTGTAGTCGGCGAGGGAACCGCCGGCGCCGAGCCCAAGCGCGGGACTCGCCAGACGCAGGGATGGCGAACCTATGCCAAGCGTGTCACTGCGTGAACGCGAACACAATTTCGGTGACACACCACATGCACATATCAACGTTTTTATGTACGTCTTGTACTATAGACTGTACATATCTCGTGCATCGTATAGTCAGTGTTTCAGGTTTAAGAAATAAATACCGACAATCTAAATTCTAGTTCGGGAGTGCATTATGGGGACACTGATAGGTCCGGAAGTCAAGTGAGATAAATATCAGATGCGGCCGACGAGCCATTCTCTCATCCACATCAGTCAATTAATAAAGTTCGGCTTGTTTGTGGTTACCAGCATCGCGTAATTATTCTTATTGAGTAAATCTTTAGTGTTTTGAATTTTGTAAGACAAATAGTTGCCAAGAGATTATCCCAATTTCGAGATTTGGAGAAATGTCGCACTTTATTTCAAAACCTGATAATGCACAAATGAGTGATATTAAGTTCAATTTTTTGGGTGGTTAGAGATTGACAGTTTAGAAATGGAGTTGACTGCGTTTCAAGAAAGCAGTAGATGGCTGAACAAAATCGTACAACTTGGTGTAGCACTGATGAAAATCGAGTGTGTTGTTGATGGCGAATACTCTCTCCTGAAGCTGGAGAACTTAATACTACTGTAGAACTGTGGAACAGCCTCCCACAAATAATGTTTTCGGACATGAAGAAACTTGCTACAACGCTACTTGCTTTGTTTGGGTCGTCATATGCCTGCGAGGAGCTGTTTTTTTTATAATGAACGTCGTGAAGTAAAGAGAAACCGTCTTGCTTCAAACGCTTCTCGCGTGTTATTGAAGACAACAAGTTATGAACCTACATAAATGACATGGCTACTAAGTATTTTTGCGGTATTGGCGAAACAGATCACGAAACATGCAATCAAATATATTATTTCACAATGTACATATGTAAAGTTACTATGAAACCTAATTTTGAATTAGAGATGGAATACGGTGGTGGTGGTGGTGTAGGCATAACAAGCGAAAATAACAAATGGCACAGTAGACAATTGAGAATAATAAACCAGCCTTAAAATGGCACACAAGTTGGAAAACGTTCGCCATCCCTGCGCTAGAGCAAGGAACAGAGGCATCTGGTTTACGTCAACGCAACAATTAACGAAACCCTGCATTATTTCCTTGACAAATGCTTTTAGCAGGAATTGTTAACGCTGGCAATTTGTGTTGTGCTGCGGTGGGATACGAGTAAGAGAGTTCAAACTAATGTTATTATAATGTGCAATTAAGGGAGATTCATCAATATTGAAATAGGCTAAAAGTGAAGAAAAATACGAGTTGCAGTGCCGACTTTACCGAAAGGCTACCGCGTCACTCGTAATAGGTTGTACGCAACGCTGATAGCTACATCGATGAGATGGGAAAACTAGAACCTTTTGTGCATGTTATCTATGAAGAAAGGGAGCCTCCGTGGCTCAGACGTCAGTGCGTCGGCCTCTCACCGCTGGATACCGTGGTTCAAATCCCGGTCATTCCATGTGTGATTTGTGCTGGACAAAGCGGAGGCGGGACAGGTTTTTCTCCGGGTACTCCGGTCTTCCCTGTCATCTTTCATTCCAATATACAACTTGCTTAACGTCGCACCGACACAGCTAGGTCTTACGGCGACAATGGGACATGAAAGGGCTAGGAGTCGGAAGGAAGCAGCCGTGGCCTTAATTAAGGTACAGCCCCAGCATTTGCCTTGTGTGAAAATGGAAAACCACGGAAAACCATCTTCAGGGCTGCCGACAGTGGGGCTCGAACCCACTATCTCCCGAATACTGGATACTGGCCGCACTTAAGCGACTGCAGCTATCGAGCTCGGTCATCTTTCATTCCAGCAACACTCTCCATTCTCATTTCATAGCATCTGTCAGTCATTAACATACATCACTTTGGGAGTGGCGACCCCATCGTAATAATAGCCTATATATGCTTCATTCATTACATCCCTGACCCGGTCAATGACTGGAAAACAGGTTGTAGGTTTTCATTTTCATCTATGAAGAAAATGTATACTTGCCATTTCCAAAAGTATCAACTTTTTTAAATTGTCCATTTTGTCGTTTCTGACATGCCCAGGCATTGTCCTAGAATGTACTTCCTATTCGAAAGTTGTATTTCAACACTTCTAGGGGCTACTTCCGTTTATGTGCAACTTTTGGATCACCCGGTACTGCTGCGCTGGCACCATGCCTACCTCTTACCCGGAGGACCCGGGTTCGATTACCGGCCAGGTCACAGATTTACCTGATTCTGAGGGCTAGTTCGAGGTCCACTCAGCCTACGTGATTACAATTGAGGAGCTATTGACGGTGATATGGTGGCCCCGGTTTAGAAAGCCAAGAGTAACGGCCGGAACGGCTCGTCGTGCCGACCACATGACACCTCTTAATCTGCAGCCTTCGGGATGAGCAGTGGTTGCTTGCTAGGCCAAGACCATTCGCGGCTGTTGCGCTATGGAGGAGGAGGGGGTGGGGTTGCTGAATGGTACCAGTCTCTACAAAAATATATAGGCCTATACACAATTTGCTTTACGTCGCATCGACACAGATAGGTCTTCTGGTGACGGTGGGATAGGAAAGGCCTAGGAGTGGGAAGGAATCAACCGCGGCCTTGGTAAAGGTAAAGCTCCTGCATTTACCTGATACGGAAATGGGAAACCACGGGAACCCATCTTCAGGGTTGTCGACAGTGGGGTTCGAACGCACTATCTTCCGAATGCCGGCTGATAGCTACGTGACGCAAACCGCGCAGCCACTCGCTCGGTTGATACATAGAAGCAGTAGGCTATGAGTAGATTTTGCATCCCACGTAACAATGCGAGGTCCACTTTTAGGGCTGTTAATGCGTTCGTGATTTTTATAGAAAGGCCACAGTTGAATCCCCAATTTATAAGAACCTCTTGTTTCTATCAGAGGCTGCTTGGCCGAGGTGGTGAAGGCCTGCTCGGTTCGCCCGGAAGGACGTGGGTTCGAATCCCCGTCAGGAAGTCGTAAAATTTAAGAAACGAGATATCCACTTCCGGAGGTGCACATGGAACTGAGGTTTTCTCAGCCTACACCAAAAATGAGTACCAGGTTAATTCCTGGGGGCAAAGGCGGCCGGGCGTAGAGCTAACCATTCTACCCCATCACGTCCCGAGGTTACGAATGGTGGAAGCCTTTACCTTCCACCCCTCCAAGGGCCTTCATGGCCTGTACGGAGATGACCTTCCTTTTTGCTTGTTTTCTTCATGTAATATGTGAATATGAGTAATGGGGAGAATTCTGCTACGAGCTTACAGTCAGCTTTCAACAAATTACCCTCATCTCCTTGTACTTGAGGTCAGTAATGAGTGGAATACTTCCTTTCATACACCCAAATGTCTGCTAGGCTAGAAGGTTGAATTCACTTTCCCTTACCAACTGCCATCATAACAAGTTCATTATGGCTCAGTGGTACCACACACAAAACTGGTTCGTAGAAACAAGGTATAGTTGTACTATAGGTTGTCGCTGATCTGCCTAAGAAGGGCATTTACGCGTATTTACTATATGTCAGCGTGATCTAAGAGATGCTTCAGGAGGAATAGTAAATATTTTGGGAGACATTAGTATAGATTATTCTTTAGTACAAAACGGCATATAACCTTGTGTCCAATTTGCAGCGTGTTTGGAATTGCACACACATAAGGAAGAACCTACCAGGAATACTGAAGACACAAATGACTTACTGATGCACAATTCTACGTAGTTTAGAACAATTTACAGTTTTTATCCTTGCAGATGGATGAAAAGCGTCTTCTACGGGTCAAAATTAAACACACGAGACGAGTTGATCGCTCGCATTATGGATAGTTCCTCCCTTCAGAAACGAACGCCAAAATGATCAACGAGCTACACGGGCTGCAGAGGGCTGAAAATTGATTGAAGTTGGTGGTGGCATTTTGAACATATGCTGCGAATTGTTCCAAATTATGCTGGTTTGTGCATTGTTGTATGTCTCTATATGTCATTCGTGCTGAACCGTTGCACATTATGTAGGATGATTTTGCATCAATAGGTCATTTAAGTTGAACTGTTGCATATTACGTCGGGTTAATGCCCTAGCATATACAGGGTGGTCGTAAACTACGTGAACCGGGTATATGAGCGTTAGAGGGCTGGTCATACCGATACATTATTTGAAAAGAATAATTCGATATTTAGTGCCGTTAACATTTTATCAGCTGCTGAAGTTTGCCAATCAAATCACTTCCCGACCAAATTCAAATGGGTTTTGCAAGGCGGTGCTGAAAAATCTGCACGTGTCATAATACCAACTAGAGAGCCATGCCGAGAAATCATCATCAAGCACAAACACTACTTGGATTTCAACCGGTGTCACAGTAGTGCTCGTCTTATGGCGTGACCCTGTCAGCTCCAAGGTCCATAATAAAATCCATTCCTTGCCGAAGATTATTTCTTCGACTGGTGCTTTCAAGCCGTTTTTAAGCCACGTGCTGATTTAGCAACACTGTCTCTCAGGGACCACTTAAATTCGCCCGCGAAGTGCGGTGATTGGTAGGTGACAAAATAGCAACGGTGCGAGATGCCGAATAACTTTTTTCAAATTATTCATCAGTATAACCAACACTCTAACATTAATATAGCCAGTTCATGTTGTTCTGACCACCCTGTATATATCAATAATTCATTTGTGTGTCTTTAATATTTTTTTTCATGGTTGTTCTTATTTGTATCATACAAACTGCAGCAATTCAACACACATTGCTAATTGAACACATATTTCTTAGGATACTTTGTGCTTGAAATAGTCCATACTACCACTTCCCGAAATATTTTATATTCCTACTAAAACAATCTTTGCTTTTTTACTCTTTTTAGTGAATTCAATTTATAAGCACAAGATACATCATCCACATTATTAGCTCTTTTATTTTTACTGTTCAAAGAGTACCAAATAATATTCGAGTATACAATACTACACTTGCTCAAAATTTGTCTTTTTATTGTATGAAATTATAAAAGATTTACTCATTTAAATCATACTTTAACTCGGAATTTGCCGGGCTGTGTGGCTCAGACGATAGAGTTCATGGAGCGCAAGTTGACGGGACCAATCCTAGCTCTGTCCTGTGGTATTTGATTGCATTCAAATATGTTAGCCCGTATCTTTAAATCTGCCCGCGCGTATAGAAGTTTCACGGGGCACAATTCTGGCATCTTGCCGTCTCCCAAAAGCGTAAAAGTAGTAAGTGGGACGGAATGTCAGTAACGTTGTCATTACAGAACTCAATATTTCATCTTCTAGTGGAAACATGGGGCAAGGACGCAAGGACACATGGAAACCTGTATCTAGGCCTATATCTATCGCAGAACTTATGAGGTTTCTCTGTCTGTACTGGACCTAGTTTATAAAATATGTCTGTTTCTGTTAATATTTGGTACTTTTTGTCTTTGACGACTCTTCAGTTCTCCATAAATTATAGATGCGTGCCTGGAAATGACATGGAAAATCGATTGTATTCTACTAGCTACGCGGTGTTGTTCCTTAAGCACTTGCAAATACGACCGGACTGAGCCAGCACCAAACCTGCCAAATTGGGCTCAGGAGGCCTGCGCTCTACTGTCTAAGATGCTCAGCCCGACTGAGAGTTTATAGAGACTAGCACTTCAAGCCCATGTCGAACGCCAAACCTTCATTCTGTGCTATTTTTATTTCCCACTACACAGGTAGTTTTAACTATGATACTGGTATGGGAAAGGGCTAGGGAAATGAAGATAGAGATCATTCCTTAATTAAGGTACAGCCTCAGTATTTGCCTCGCGTGAAATGAGGAAGACACAGAAAACTATCTTCAGTGCTACTGTGGCTGGTGTTCGAACATACAATCTCCTGACTGCAAGCTTATAGCTACACGGCTCGTACTGTTTATTCAGCTCACATGTTGAACATCGGAATACTCATTGGGCCTCACACAACCGTTTCTTCAGAAAACAATGAAGTTTAAGGAAAGTGGGGACATTTTAGCATTTCTGAAGGAACCAGAGTATTATAAATGATAAAATTATATTATACACTGACTGACAGAGCAAATGCAACACCAAGAAGGAGTGGTCAGAACTTTATGCCAATTGCAGGGTAGACTGACGTCACTGAGGTATGATCATGATGTGAAATGCGCCGCTGTGCTGCGCACGTAGCGAACGATAAATGGGACACGGCGTTGGCGAATGGCCCACTTCGTACCGTGATTTCTCAGCCGACAGTCATTGTAGAACGTGTTGTCGTGTGCCACAGGACACGTGTATAGCTAAGAATGCCAGGCCGCCGTCAACGGAGGCATTTCCAGCAGACAGACGACTTTACGAGGGGTATGGTGATCGGGCTGAGAAGGGCAGGTTGGTCGCTTCGTCAAATCGTAGCCGATACCAATAGGGATGTGTCCACGGTGCAGCGCCTGTGGCGAAGATGGTTGGTGCAGGGACATGTGGCACGTGCGAGGGGTCCAGGCGCAGCCCGAGTGACGTCAGCACGCGAGGATCGGCACATCCGCCGCCAAGCGGTGGCAGCCCCGCACGCCACGTCAACCGCCATTCTTCAGCATGTGTAAGACACCCTGGCTGTTCCAATATCGACCAGAACAATTTCCCGTCGATTGGTTGAAGGAGGCCTGCACTCCCGGCGTCCGCTCAGAAGACTACCATTGACTCCACAGCATAGACATGCACGCCTGGCATGGTGCCGGGCTAGAGCGACTTGGATGAGGGAATGGCGGAACGTCGTGTTCTCCGATGAGTCACGCTTCTGTTCTGTCAGTGATAGTCACCGCAGACGAGTGTGGCGTCGGCGTGGAGAAAGGTCAAATCCGGCAGTAACTGTGGAGCGCCCTACCGCTAGACAACGCGGCATCATGGTTTGGGGCGCTATTGCGTATGATTCCACGTCACCTCTAGTGCGTATTCAAGGCACGTTAAATGCCCACCGCTACGTGCAGCATGTGCTGCGGCCGGTGGCACTCCCGTACCTTCAGGGGCTGCCCAATGCTCTGTTTCAGCAGGATAATGCCCGCCCACACACTGCTCGCATCTCCCAACAGGCTCTACGAGGTGTACAGATGCTTCCGTGGCCAGCGTACTCTCCGGATCTCTCACCAATCGAACACGTATGGGATCTCATTGGACGCCGTTTGCAAACTCTGCCCCAGCCTCGTACGGACGACCAACTGTGGCAAATGGTTGACAGAGAATGGAGAACCATCCCTCAGGACACCATCCGCACTCTTATTGACTCTGTACCTCGACGTGTTTCTGCGTGCATCGCCGCTCGCGGTGGTCCTACATCCTACTGAGTCGATGCCGTGCGCATTGTGTAACCTGCATATCGGTTTGAAATAAACATCAATTATTCGTCCGTGCCGTCTCTGTTTTTTCCCCAACTTTCATCCCTTTCGAACCACTCCTTCTTGGTGTTGCATTTGCTCTGTCAGTCAGTGTATATTATATAGCTTGAGACATTACAGTACATAAAAAGGAAACCCAAGTCGAGTTACGTGAATTGATGCTGCTGAATCTGAATTCTGAATAGGTTTCAGTTGAATCAATCTAAATTTTGTTACTTAGATTGAGTAAACGATGCGTTAAATGAGATAAACCTAGGGGTTACAACCCCCACTCAAAGCGAACAATTACGAGGCCTCAGTCAAAGCGAACAATTACGAGGAAGCCTATCTGAACAGTATCCACTGAGAGAGAAAATAAAACGCAGAAGTGAAGGGAGGAAATTGATTGAGTTCTTTGACTGATGTGGGGTTCGTAGTGCGTGTTGCAAGACACTGTATGATAGATTATAAGAGCAGAACACATCAGAACAAACAACTGGAATCACATGCGGTACAGGAGAGTGAAGTAGATAAGGTTTCTCTCAATGAATTGCTTGCTCAATATGTTAACCATGGCTCAACGTGACGCTCATTCTATAGGAAAGCATTCGTGATATCAGCAACAATGTATATCAACTGGATACTTATCAGATCAGTAAAAGGTGCAAAATCCTAATTGTAAATAAAACTTAGATTTTTATCTAGAAAGATGCTAACTGCCAAAGAGCCATATCATCGAGGCAAGGTCCAGAGATGGCTGCAGGAAATTCTCAAGACCAGCAAGAGATGGCAGTAGTGATCAAAGGTGCAATTCAACATTCAATTGTTTTGATTGGACTTTCAAATAACCCACTTGTCACCAGAAATAGACAGTATGGAACGACGATTTCTTGTTAGTGGGCACAGTGAACATTGCGCTTCAAACCAACCTACAGCACGTGTTCATCTGAAGTGAGCAAAGTTGCATAACGATCAGGCGCGTGTTTCGAAAACTGAATAAATCAATTCACTTCCATACGATCACAGGAAGACCCTAATGTTTTTTTCTAAATGTAGCCCCTCTCCTGCCTTGAAGAATAAACCCCACGAATCTACTACGCTGGCGTAGAAGGGGGAGAGGTGATACTCCCACGTGGCGCGTCCCACGTGGCGGATAGGGTTGTCCTAACCGGCTTGCCGGCGGACTTGAGGGAAATAAAATTCCTCGAGCGGACCAAACACACTACCCCCTGCGGGTGGAGGACGCAGACGGAGAATACACCCACGGTATCCTCTGCCTGTCGTAAGAGGCGACTAAAAGGGGTGACCAAGGGATGATTTTCTTGGAACCATGAAACTACTTGTGATTAGTACCACCAAGCGGAGAACACCATGGGTCGCTTTTACTTGCGCGTAGTACCACTATATTAGGTACCAAATAGGTTTGTCATTAGTAGCACACAGGAGCACCATGCGGTCAGCTTTTGCAGTACCTGTGATTAGTACCACGATATGAGCAGGGCCATGGGATGATAGCTACCATGGTTCTGCCTTGCCTATGATTAGTACCCAGTATATGAGGAACACCACGGGATAGTGCAGGTCCCTGCTGTTAGTAGTCTTATGTGATGAACTCGATAGGTTTGCGTTGCCTGTAAATGGCTCCGCAATATAAGAAAAACCATAGGTCTGTATTATATGTCGAATTTCATAACCTGTGAGTAGTACCATAATGTGTGGAATACCGCGAGTCTCTGCTACTTTTGATTAGTACCGCAACATGACAAATACCATGGTTCTACTTTCCTAGAGCTAGGTACCGTTATGAGGGACCGATAACTTGAATTTTGGACCCCCCCCCTTACGCTACAAGAATCATCGGTTCAGTGTTATGCTATAGCAGCAGTCCCTTGGTCATAATCATATTGTTTGTGTCAGTTTCTGTGAACTTAAGGCATTGCGGGTCGCATCCACTGATTGTTTTAAATTCATCTCCATCCATTCATTCTTCGTCTTCACGTTTTGAATTCTGGTCAGTGGAGAATTTTGGACTTTTAATTTGTCATTCCCTTTCGTCTCATTTCGTACCATTAGGGGCCGATGACCTCGATATTAGGCCCCTTTGAACAGCAAGCATCGTCAGCATCATCATCATGAATAATAAACCGTAAGGACTTCTCAACCATCAGTAGTATTCAAAGTTACCACTATGTCAACTCACTCTAAAAGAAAGAATATAATAATATAATTTCGTGTGGCTATTTCTAGCCGAGTGCAGCCTTGTAAGGCAGACCCTCCGATGAGGGCGGGGGACATCTGCCATGTATAGGTAACTGCGTGTTGTTGTGGTGGAGGATACTGTTATATGTGGTGTGTGTGTGTGTGTTGCAGGGATGCTGGGGACAGCACAAGCACCCAGCCCCCGGGCCATTGGAATTAACCAATGAAGTTTAAAATCCCCGGCCCGGCCTGGAATCGAACCCGGGACCCTATGAACCGAAGGCCAATACGCTGACCATTCAGCCAACGAGTCGGACTAAAAGAAAGAATGAAATGAAATCTATGTTAATTTTGTTTCCTGTCCGATTTCATATGGATTGCCCCGTATGTTGATCATACTTGTTGAGCATAGTCACTTAAATGAATGGTAGCTTAAGCAGCGAGTCTTGATGCCGTATTTAGTAAAATAATTTACCAGGTGTGTTTCAATCAGATGAGTTACTAGCAGTCTTACTAATCCAGGAACAGGAGTTCTGACTTATTATCCAGCGACTGGCTGACTAAGGATGAACACTTTTAATTTAAATTAAGTAGGCTTATGTCAACATCAGAATCTTTACAAACACACCATGGATACCTTACGGCCAGCTTTCTCCCTGTAATGATGTATGAGCAAGTATCTCATGTTAACCTTCGCTCCAACATGCCACGTGTAGGAATTATCCCCTGGATACCTGCCACGAGCAACACTACACGTTCATTTCCGTTCGCTGTAGTGAACTTTGCGAGCTCAATAAGCATACATGTATGAGCTGCTCACCTGTTCTCGATGAAGTATAGCCTGTAGACAGTCATCGTAGACCTCCAAAGGAGAACAATAATAGAATTCTTATTGATTTTAGGTCCCACTAACTATACTTTTATGGTTTTCGGAGACGCCAAGGAGCCGGAATTTTGCCCGAAGAAGTTCCTTTACGTATCAGTAAATCTACCGACACGAAGCTGTCGCAAATGAGCACCTAAAAAATATCATCGGACTGAATTGAGGTTGAACATGCCAAGTTGGGCTCAGAAGGCCAGCGCTCTACTCAGCCCGGCCGCAGAACAATAGACTAAAGAACTGGTATTTAAAACCGATGTGTTGACACCTAACCAGAGAAATATAATTTATTCGAATATTCGAGTCTTATACTTCTTCTACCCCTTTTCCCACACCCGTGGGTACTCGGATGCGAACTTTGTCGAACAGGTGGATTCGGCCCTGTTTTACGGCAGGATGCCCTTCCTGTCACCAGCCCTATATGGCGGGATGTAATCACTATTGCATGTTTCCATGGTGGTTGATAGGGTGGTGTGCTGTCTAATTATGAAGAGGAGAATGCAAGGAAAAACCCGAACAACCATTCCCTGAGCCAGAAGAATTAAACAGACATTTTTGAACTCCCCGACCCGCTGGGAAATCGAATCGAGGACCCTCTGAACCGAAGGCTTCAACGCTGACCATTCATCCAAGTAGTCGGACGAATATAGGAATAGTCGAATAGTCCATCATAGAAAACTGTTCAAACTATTCGCATTCCATGCTTGTTGATAATGACGATGCTTGCTGTTTAAAGGGGCCTGACATCTAGGTCATCGGTCCCTTTTCAGATTTCAAATTCGTTTCTAACTAATTTTCGAATAGTTATGTTGTTCGAATACTTTTTGCAGCCCTGACCACAAAAGCACGCGTATCCAATAATAGATTTAATACAAAAGACAGACAATGATGGTCAGACTCGGTTTTGAATTTATTAATGATAAGGATTGTGGAGCTTGACGAAACCATAGAGCTGCCTGCTAATACAAGTTTTTCGAGGCTCTTAGTTCACAGTGGCTTGCAGACTGAACGCTGAAGACATAATAGTCTATGATGTATGCATGTAGTAGTAATAATGTTATATATATATTTATAACTTATCTAAAATACATTTGCAAATATGCAGTAGGATATTATACGATATCTTTGCACTTATTTACACCTGCAAAGAACTTGATTTACATTAGCATTGTAATTTTGTCCTGTGGTGTGAGTTTTTCTCAATCGCTGAAAGTATCATTCAAAATAGATAAGTCTGTGGTACATTTTTCATTCATGAACAAATATTTTAACTGTAATTTATTTTCTATGACCCATAGTTTCACATGTTTTTAGCTGATACTTTTTTCAAGCGTGCCAATTCTGGGGGCAACTTGTTCAAAACTTTAGGAACTACAACTTGCAGTGTTCTGGATCCATATTTCTTGCAGTACCTGATGACCTGAAAATAACTTATATGTCTCAGTCTTGTTCCACGTGTATGTTCATTTACAATTCTATATTGTGGCTTCCAGTAATTTTCTTTAATTATGTTGTACATATAAATTTGTTTAACTCTCAAGAAGTTTCTTTCTGGTACATCCCTGTTAACATATCCTCACTTAAGCTAAGTATTCCTCTGTTTTCATACCAAAAGTATGCATTGACAATACTATTTTGTAACATTTGTACCATGTTCATGTCTGTAACAGAAGCCGATCCCCATACACTTACACCATATGACATTAATGACTCAACAAGTGAATAATGAACGATTTTTAAGCTATCATGAGGTATTGTATACTTAACCATTTGCATTTTGAACAAGCTTAGCCTCAGTCTTTCACACAACTTATTAATATGTTGCTTCCATGAAGAATATCTGTATATTATTATATCTAGGTATTTCATGTTTATCAACTTCCTCTATTACATAGTCACAATTGCATGATTTTGTTCACTATCATGAATGCACTGGACTGAATGGCCTGTTATTTTAATGTCTTCTCTCTGCATTTTTGGGGTAGTAATGTACAAGACTTTTGTTTTTAAACTGTTAATTATTAGACCCTTATCATGGCACCATTCCTGAAAGTAGTTATACTCCATTTGTAAATGGTTCTCTGCCACGTTTGGGTTTTTATGTACTGATACAATTAGTTTATCATCTACATACAGGAAATATTTACAGTTTTTAAAACACGAGCTTATATCATTGACTAAAATAATATACAAAATGGGTCCTAAGATATTTCCTTGTGGAACACCTCTTTTAATAGAAGTTATTTCAACATATATATTATCAATTTTTACCCTAGACGTTCGGTAAGTCAGATAACATTCAAAAACGTTTGGTGGTGCTCCTCTTACCCCAATCTTGCTTAACGCTGCAATAAATTTTCTCATGGGAAATTGAATCACATGCCTTTGAGAAATCAATAACCATAGCTAAAACTTGCATACCTTCATTTATCTTCCCATTGATCAGATTTGAAAATTCCTCAAGAAGATTACTTGTACCCTTGTGTTTTTGATAAGCAAATTGCTGTTCATCAATAATTTGTAATTTTTCTAAGTATGAGATTAGGTGATCAGCAATGTATCTTTCAATTACTTTACCTACAGTTTGAAGAATATATATCTGTCTATAGTTTCTATACTGTAAATGTCAACCTTGCTTGTAAATAGGTCATTCTTCAGATCCTTTGGAAAAATACCTCTCTCTATTATCCTATTGATTAGTTTCTGTATTACTGGTCTTATTATGTCTATGTTAACTTTCAGATGTATAACTGTTAATTTATCCATGCCTGGTGATTTGTTTTTGTCTATTCCTTCAATTATGTTTGCTATATTTTCTGTATTTGCTAGTGGTAGATAAAATGATGAAAGTCTCTCTGTATTAGTTTAAGGTCTTCATTGTACCCTACATTCATGTACTAACTTTTCTAGCTCGTTCTGAAAATGTTTCTGAAAAGTTATCAACTATATTTTCTGGTGAGTCTTGCCTTCCTAAATAATGTCTCACCGTTTCTTCTATTGTTAATTCCTTTTTAGTCTTTAGCACATCATTTAATACTTCCCAAGTTTTCTTCATATCCCCTCTACAACTTTCAAACTGCAATCTGTAATACTTTATTTTTGCTTTATTAATATAAACTATTATATCATTCCTCATTCCTTTATATAAATTTAAGTTTTCCTTATTTTCTGGATTTAAATTTGATGCATTTTTCCATCTTTTGAGAAGTCTGTCCCCTTCTTTGATTTTTCTAACATAGCACCCGTCAGCCACGGTTGAGTGTCCTTACTTTTCTTCTGGTATTTTGTATCTTTAGTCTCGTTAGTTGCCTTGTTAACTGCATTGAAAATCCTCATGTATATATCATCTGAACTCATATTCTCATTTATTTCTTTTCCTATAATTTCTATTTCTGTTTGTAACATGGATTTACTCACCCTTTCCTGTATATTATGTATAACTTTTTCACTTGGAACATATTTATTACACCTAGTATCATGTGATATCTGTACAGTTATTATATAATGATCAGAAACTTTTGTCTGAATTACAGCAGAATCTCTTACACTTTTCCCATCCCTAATCAATGCATGGTCGATGCAGGATTGTATTAGTTTCCCATTTACATACTCTTCCCTTGTGAACTTGCTAATCCAATGAACTAACTGATGATCTGCTACAAAATTTATTGTACAAGGATCTGACTGCTGTTTTTCAGAATATCTAAGTTCATGTCCCCAATAATTATTATGTTTCTGGCATTCATACTTTGTAAATGAAGATCTAATTCCTCCACAAAATCCTTTGGATTATACAGTAGTCAGATGGTCTGTAAACTGCAGTAATGATCCCATATGGCGTTCCATTAATCCAAACATCCCCTGATACATTTTCAAACTGATTTGTTATACATTTATTTAATTTAAATATGAACCCTTCCTTGAACAAAATGACTATTCCTCCACCCCTAGAAACGTTTAATATTGAATAATGCATACTATATCCTTCTAACCCATACTGCTCAATATCCATTTCATTATTTACATTTATTTCACTGAATATTAGCACATCTACCAGTGGCCAGCTGTGTCTTAATATTATAACCATCTGATCCCAATATTGTCTTATTGATTTATAAGAAGTACACACATTTCACTTTCTTGTTTCTTTGTCATCTGTAGCCATTCATCACAATTATTGTGGACCTTTGAGTCTAGTAATAAACTACAACAATCAATGTAACTATCATCCATAAATAAATGTAAGATACACTAGAATAAAATTAAATATTGATACCAGTACTTTCAACCAGTCACTGGATTTTTCAATGCCTTTTTTGAAAGAGTTCTTACTAGAGTTGTTTTCCCTTCCTTTCATACGGCCAGCTTTCCCTGCTTCACCCACACGTCGTTCCATCATTTGATGTCCGCCTGTCTCCATGCCTCCCAGCGAAGATTAGCCATGTAAGGGGACAGTTGCTCCCCGACAGTACCTTCCCTCCTTCAGTTGGTCGAATAACTTTGGAGTTGAGGTTGGTCTTGCTTTCGCTTCTTGCGAATATTAAGTCTCTATTCTTCGTTGGTAGCTGAATTATGATGGTTTGGGTTCTCCTTCTTTCCTGGTTGGAATTCTGTGTGCTGCATCTATTTCAGTTTTACACAAAGGAACATCCAGCTCTGCTGCAATTCAGCATGCTATTTCTTCAATATCTTCCTCGTCTTTCTCTGGAATACCATGTAGAAAAAGGTTTTTGTTTCTGGAATATTGTTCAAGATCTTGTAATCTAAATTCCTGTTCGTGAATTATATCATTCTTTTTTTTTTTTTTTTTGCATGCATCCGTAAAACACTCCACTTTATTTTCCAACTCCTTTATCTGTTTAATCATGCTCTGCATTCCGGTCCTAATGTCCTCATACTGTTCACAAATAAATTTCTGACTTTTAACACTTTCCCTTAATTCTTCCTTCATTTCAATCACTGCATCTTTCAAGTCCACAACTATTGTTAATTTTTTGTTGATGTTTGCCAAGTCATCTCTCATTTTAATAATACTGCTGGTGTCCACTTTCTTTCTGCATTCACCACACCGCATTTTGTCTTTTTGACCTTGCTCATCACACGGTACAAATTTTCCTTCAGGGTGGAGCAAGCATAGTGCCATGCACCCCCTGCACACCACATAGCCACCGTCATTAGTTCGCACTCGCACGCTTTGCAGTATTCCATGACGTATGCAGCAGTTGGCTATACTACCATGTTTTATTTCTCTTTCCTTACTCCGCCACTAGGATCTCTGATGTCAAAGTTAACTAAATGGCGACTTAAATTTTAACGAACTCACCAAGCAAGCAGGCACAGTTTTTACTCTTATACGGGTTTCCAGTGAAATGTTAATGATGCCAATTGAAAGAACTCCACTTAGTACTAGGTAATGTAACTGAACTGTACCTCAATAATGTCACTTTCGACTTGAAAATTACAACTCTCACAGCACTGTATAGAAACACGTCCTTTCACCTGGACTAAAATAATAATAATAATAATAATAATAATAATAATAATAATAATAATAATAATAATAATAATAATAATAATAATAATGTGTTGTTGTTTGAGTCATCAGTCCATAGACTGGTTTGATGCAGCTCTCCATGCCACCCTATCCTGTGCTAACCTTTTCATTTCTATGTAACTACTGCATCCTACATCTGCTCTAATCTGCTTGTCATATTCATATCTTGGTCTACCCCTACCGTTCTTACCCCCTACACTTCCTTCAAAAACCAACTGAACAAGTCCTGGGTGTCTCAAGATGTGTCCTATCATTCTATCTCTTCTTCTTGTCAAATTTAGCCAAATCGATCTCCTCTCACCAATTTGATTCAGTATCTCTTCATTCGTGATTCGATCTATCCATCTCACCTTCAGCATTCTTCTGTAACACCACATTTCAAAAGATTCTATTCTCTTTCTTTCTGAGCCAGTTATCGTCCATGTTTCACTTCCATACAATGCCACGCTCCACACGAAAGTCTTCAAAAACATCTTTCTAATTCCGATATCAATGTTTGAAGTGAGCAAATTTCTTTTCTTAAGAAAGCTCTTCCTTGCTTGTGCTAGTCTGCATTTTATGTCCTCCTTACTTCTGCCATCGTTAGTTATTTTACTACCCAAGTAACAATATTCATCTACTTCCTTTAAGACTTCATTTCCTAATCTAATATTTCCTGCATCACCTGCCTTCGTTCGACTGCACTCCATTACTTTTGTTTTGGACTCATTTATTTTCATCTTGTACTCCTTACCCAAGACTTCATCCATACCATTCAGCAACTTCTCGAGGTCTTCTGCAGTCTCAGATAAAATAACAATATCATCGGCAAATCTCAAGGTTTTGATTTCCTCTCCTTGGACTGTGATTCCCTTTCCAAATTTCTCTTTGATTTCCTTTACTGCCTGTTCTATGTAAACATTGGAAAGGAGAGGGGACAAACTGCAGCCTTGCCTCACTCCTTTCTGGATTGCTGCTTCTTTTTCAAAGCCCTCGATTCTTATCACTGCAGACTGATTTTTATACAGATTGTAGATAATTCTTCGTTCTCGGTATCTGATCCCTATCATCTTCAAAATCATAAATAGCTTGGTCCAATCAACATTATCGAATGCCTTTTCTAGATCTACGAATGCCATGTACGTGGGCTTGTCCTTCTTGATTCGATCCTCTAAGATCAGATGTAAAGTCAGGATAGCTTCACGTGTTCCTACATTTCTTCTGAAGAAAAATTGATCTTCTCCCAACTCAGCTTCAACTTGTTTTTCCATTCTTCTGTAAATAATACGTGTTAAAATTTTGCAGGCATGAGATACTAAACTAATGGTGCGGTAGTTTTCACACCTGTCAGCACCGGCTTTCTTGGGAATAGGTATAACAACATTCTGCTGAAAATCGGATGGGACTTGTCCTGTCTCATACATCTTGCACACTAAATGAAATAACCTTGCCATGCTGGTTTCTCCTAAGGCAGTCAGTAATTCAGAGGGAATGTCATCAATTCCAGGTGCCTTGTTGCTATTGAGGTCACTCACAGCTCTGTCAAACTCTGACCTCAAAATTGGGTCTCCCTTTTCATCAGCATCAACAGCCTCTTCATGTTCCAGAACCAAATTATCTACATCTTTACCTTGATACAACTGTTGGATATGCTCCTGCCATCTTTCTGCTTTGTCTTCTTTCCATAGAAGTGGTTTTCCATCTGAGCTCTTAATATTCATACACCTAGATTTCCTTTCTCCAAAGGTTTCCTTGATTTTCCTGTATGCAGCATCTACCTTTCCCAGGATCATACAGCCTTCGACATCCTTGCATTTCTCCTTCAGCCATTCTTCCTTAGCTGCCTTGCACTTTCTATCCACTTTATTCTTTAATCGCCTGTATTCTTTTCTGCCCTCTTCATTTCTAGCATTCTTGTATTTTCGTCGTTCATCAATCAGGTCTAGTATCTCCTGAGTTATCCACTGATTCTTAGTTGATCTTTTCTTCCTTCCTAACATTTCTTCAGCAGCCCTACTGACTTCATTTTTCATGACTCTCCACTCTTCCTCTATAATGTTTCCTTCAGCCTTTTCATTTAGTCCTTGTGCAACATGTTCCTTGAAACAATCCCTCACATTCTTTTCTTTCAACTTGTCTAGATTCCATCTTTTTGCATTCTTTCCTTTCTTCAATTTCTTCAACTTCAGATGGCATTTCATGACCAACAAGTTGTGGTCAGAGTCCACGCCTGCTCCTGGGAAAGTTTTGCAATCCAACACCTGGTTTCTGAATCTCTGCCTTATCACAATGAAGTCTATTTGATACCTTCCAGTGTCTCCAGGTCTCGTCCACGTATACAGCCGTCGTTTGTGGTGTTTGAACCAAGTATTGGCAAGGACTAAATTATGATCAGTGCAGAATTCAACCAGACGACTTCCTCTTTCGTTCCTTCGTCCCAATCCAAATTCTCCTACTGTACTACCTTCTCTTCCTTGGCCTACCACTGCATTCCAGTCTCCCATCACAATTAGATTCTCGTCACCTTTTACATATTGTATTAAATCTTCTACCTCCTCATATATTCTTTCGATTTCTTCATCATCCGCTGAACTAGTAGGCATATAGACCTGCACTATTGTGGTGGGCATTGGTTTGGTGTCTATCTTGACGACAATAATTCTTTCACTATGCTGGTCGTAGTAGCTTACCCGCTGCCCTATTTTCTTATTCATTATTAAACCAACTCCTGCATTTCCTCTGTTTGATTTTGTGTTGATAATTCGGTAGTCGCCTGACCAAAAATCTTGTTCTTCCTGCCAACGTACTTCACTTATGCCAACTACATCTAACGTTAGCCTATCCATCTCCCTTTTCAGATTCTCTAACCTACCACAACGATTCAAACTTCTAACATTCCACGCTCCGACTCGCAGAATGTCAGTATCCATCTTCCTGATGATCGCCCCCTCTCGTGTAGTCCCCACCCGGAGATCCGAACGGGGGACTAGTTTACCTCCGGAATATTTTACACGGGAGGAAGCCATCATCAGTACATCATTCATACAGAGAGAGCTGCATGTCCTCGGGAGTTAGTTACGGCTGTAGTTTCCCGTTGCTTTCAGCCGTGTAGCAGTATCAACACAGCTAAGCCATGTTGAGTATTATTACAAGGCCGTATCAGTCAATCATCCAGACTGCCGCCCTTGCAACTACCGAAAGGCTGCTACCGCCCTTTCGATGAACCATTCGTTAGTCTGGTCTCTCAACAGATATCCATCCGATATGGTTGCACCTGCGGCTCGGCTATCTGCATCATTGGGACACGCAAGCCTCCCCACCGCGGCAAGGTCACATGGTTCGCAGAGGATAATAATAATAATAATAATAATAATAATAATAATAATAATAATAATAATAATAATAATAATAATAATAATAATAATAATAATAACAACACCGAGCGAGTTGGCCGTGCGGTTAGGGGTGCGCAATTGTGAGCTTGCATCCTGGAGATAGTGGGTTCGAACGCCATTCTCGGCAGCCCTGAAGATGGCTTACCGTGGATACCCATTTTCACACCAGGCAAATGTTAGGGCTGTACCTTAAGGCCACGGCCGCTTCCTTCCCTCTCCTACGTCTTTCCCATCCTATAGTCGCCATAAGACCTGTCTGTGTCGGTGCGATGTAAAGCAAATACTAAATAATAATAATAATAATAATAATAATAATAATAATAATAATAATAATAATAATAATAATAATAATAATAATAATAATAATAATATCAGCTACACCCCTGATGGATCTTGGCCTATCAAGCGACTCTGATGACCTGGGGATTCCAAGGTGACGCACAGTCAGAGCGAGGAATCCACTCGACAGTTTTTATTGGCTGTTTAGACACGGGCCACCATCTCACCGTCAGATAGCTCACCTCAATTGTAATCACGTATGCTGAGTGGACTCGAACCAGCCTCAAATGCAGGTGAAATTCCCTATCGAATCCGGGGCCTCCGGGCGAAAGGTAAGCAAGCTAGCCATAAACCATGGGGTTGGCGTGTAATAATAATAATAATAATAATAATAATAATAATAATAATAATAATAATAATAATAATAATAATATTAATAATAATAATAAAATAAAAATAAAATAATAATAATAAATGAACAATAAAAATAAAAATAAAATAAAATAAAATAAAATAAAAATAATAAATTGTATAGCCTATCACAATAATCCTAAAACTAAAACTATCTAACTTATACTATGTGCTGAGGATACACCTAGTGGTGGCAGGTGAGCGTAATTCCACACTTCTGAGTGATTATGGAGTGCTACTGGAATTTAGCTGACTAGGGCAACTGTTGCTCCTGGTAAAATCCTGCCCTTTGTCCAGCACGAATATCACATGAGGTCACCAGAATTTGATTTCGGAATGCAGCTTTGAATAACAGACGTTTAACCGTCTGAACAACTCTATAAATCCTACAAATGAAATGGCCCGGGATCATACATAGCTTAATGTGACACTGCCTTTGAGGCGGTAGAGGTGGGATCCCTTGCTGAGTCCGAGGGAAGAACTTACGCTGGACGGTAAGCGGATTAAGAAAGAAAGAACGAACGATATTCCAGATATGAAGTTTGTTAATTTTTATATTATATTAGGAGAAGCAAGGGGCCCACTTCTTGCCTATCACCAACGTAGGTGCGTTTAAGAACTTGCACGGGACAGGTCCGAACGTCCACCATCAATGTAAATGGAACAGTCACATAAGTAGGCGACAATGAGTTAACATACTTCGAAATATGTTATTTCACAACAGTTCAACAACCATGACTAATATATTTATGATTAAATGGACTGCTGACATAACTAACGAGCGTTAGCTCAATTTAGAGAAGATACTAATGTATAATTCAATGCTGAAGGGACAAGCATGTCATAATTAATACCAATTACAAATGCATTCTGCGGTCGCTGTTTGCCAGGGACAACCACGAATTGTTATTTGTTTACTGCGTGAAATATATTTATGATAATGTCTTCATCTTTGCTCATCCGATATTGTTAGCATATTTACATTACTATCTCGTAGTTTATAACGTACAGGAAGTAGGAAAAGTGGCGTCAAATAATCGCAAATTGTGGTAAAGAGGACAAGAACACTCACAGTTAGGATAGGAGCCAACTCCCTGACTTGTAATAATAATAATAATAATAATAATAATAATAATAATAATAATAATAATAATAATAATAATAATAGAGAGCCTCCGTGGCTCAGACGGCAGCGCGTCGGCCTCTCACCGCTGGATACCGTGGTTCAAATCCCGGTGACTCCATGTGAGATTTGTGCTGGACAAAGCGGGGGCGGGACAGGTTTTTCTCCGGGTACTCCGGTTTTCCCCTGTCATCTTTCATTCCAGCAACACTCTCCATTATCATTTCATAGCATTTAACACTCATTAATAAATCACCTTGGGAGTGGCGACCCCATTGTAATAACAGCCTATATATGTTTCATTCATTCCATCCCTGACCCGGTCAATGACTGGAAAACAGGTTGTAGGTTTTCAATAATAATAATAATAATAATAATAATAATAATAATAAAAAACTTTTGAGGCGTAGGGATGTGGCGACCCCATAGCCCAGTGGGTAAGCACTGCAGTTAGCCACCCGAGTATTGGCGGGAAAACCATACGTATTTAAGGTAGAAGGAAATGCCTGCCTTTCGCCAGAAAACATCATGAGGCCCTCTAATGCTAACAACCTTAGTTGTACAATGTTGGACTATGAATAATATCATGGAACAAGCTTCTTACGAATTAAATTACCCTGAAGACAAAATCAGGCTTTCGGATTCTAGGGTGCCTGACATTTTGAAGCTCGTGAGTGAATCGGAGCACCACAAGAACATTGCTAAATTCAAGAATAAGAGAAAATACTATTTTGGAACATTCAAAATCAACTCCCTTATTCAGGTTGGAAAACTTAAACAGTTAACAGCGGAGCTACATAGACTCGACATCTCGATATTAGCCCTCCAGGAAACGCGGTACATGGATGAAGAACCTTTTGAACCAGATGGGTTCAGAATCTTCAAAGGAAAGGCCGGAAAAAAGATCATAAAAAACGTCCCGCAACTGGGAACAGCCTTTGTAGTGAACAAAAAGTTTCTAAACACTATAGTCGACTTCAAGAGTGTAAACTCAAGACTATCGCTTATGACGATCAAATCAGCGAATAAGAAATACACGCTGATAAATGCTCATGCACCAATAAATGATAATAATAAAAAGAACCCCGATATGGTTGAATAGTTTTAGGACAAACTGGGGTATGAAATACTAAAGATCCCAAAAAATAACATCAAAATTCTCCTGGGAGACTTCAATGCACAAGTGGGGCGGGAAAGGTAGTACATTGAAATAGTTTGACAATATCCGGCACACAAGAGCACGAATAAAATCGGAGAAAGACTGCTCAAATTATGCAATATGAAAAACTTCAAACTCATGTCTACCCATTTCAAAGCACGCCCCAACAAAAAGAAAACATGGGTATCATCAAACCCCTTGCTAGGCGAATTTCAACTGGACCATGTAGCGATATCCAAGAACAATTACAAGGACATTCATAACGTCAAAGTTAGAAAAGCGGTTAATGTAACATCAGACCATTACTTATCACAGATTAAGATGATTTTCATACCCGGACGAAAAACACATGTCTGTGGCAATAGAGTGCCAATTGCTCATCCAAGAAAAGAGGGAAGAATACAGGAAAGAGCTACAGGTGCCAAAAAATTGGAATGAAGTGACTAAAAATCTGCAGGAGCCAGCAGTTGAATTATCATCTACGAAACGTCGAAGCAAGCATGCATGGTGGAATGCAGAATGTGAAAATGCAATAAAAGAAAGATTTGAGGCATGGAAATCATGGAATGAGAATAAGAGATGACAAATTTGGAAAAATCACGAGAAATAAGGAAACAAACCCACCAAACACTGAGAAGAGTCAGAAGAGAACACCTTAGGGCAGAAGTCACAGAAATGTATGAAAACTTCAAGAAAAACAATACCAGATTATTCCATAGGGCCTTTAAAAATAGAATCAAAGGCTATATAGCACCGAGCCTGCATTTCAAGAAAACGGACGGACCTCTTGCCCTCAACAATAAAGATAACTGTGAGATCCTTGCAAAGTACTTTGAAGACCTCCTTAACTGTGAATCACCACGGAAAAAATGGAGATTGAGAAGGACACAATCCAGAACCCAGAGTCTGAACCACCAGATGAGGAAGAAGTAAGGGAAGTAATAAACTCCCTAAAGAACAACAAAGCATCTGGTGAAGATGGAGTAATAGCAGAACTGTGGAAGATAGCCAATGACGCCTTTATCACGGAAGTGACAGAACTGTTCCGGAATATTTGGAGAGATGAGAAAATACCAGAAGACTGGCTAGTGGCATTAATACACCCGCTACATAAAAAGGGACCGAAAACAGACGTCAACAACTACCGAGGAATATCACTTTTATCTGTCACGTACAAGATTTTTTCTAAACTCCTATTGAACAGACTGACACCGCAAATTGACCACAAGTTGGGAGAGTATCAGGGCGGCTTCAGGAGAGGGCGCTCTTGTCAGGATCATATCTTGAGTGTAAAAATGATAATCAAATATTACAATGCGCGACCAAAGAACATCTTCATCTCTTTTGTTGACTTTCAAAAAGCATACGATTCAATAGATAGAGACACAATGATGGAAATTTTGAGAGAATATGGCATCGATCAAAAAACACTCAAATTACTTAGGTTAACACTAACAAACACCACATCCAAAGTGATATTTCGAGGAGAGATCAGCAAACCCTTCCAGATAAAAACAAGTCTGAGACAGGGTGACAGCTTATCCCCAACACTCTTCAACGTGGTTCTAGATAAGGTCATGAAAACACTGTGGAAACATAATGACTCCGGTGCTATAATAGGTAGTAAAAATAAACATGTCAGTCCCAAGTGTTTGGCCTTTGCTGATGATTTGGCACTCTTCGCTGAGACAGAACAGGAAGCAATAACACAGATAAATGAACTACAGGAGATAGCCGAGAAAACAGGTTTAAAAATCTCCTTCACAAAAACAGAGATAACGAGCACGGACAGGAATTATGTGAAGAGAACAATGAAGACGAAATATGGCGAAGTGAAGGTCACAAAGCAGTTCAAATACCTGGGAGAGATTATCAGCAGCAACGGGATGGATAAAGAGGCCGTGGAAAATAGAAGACAAGTTGGAAAGGCTAAACATTGCCACCAAAGCCATTTACAACAAAAAGAATCTTTCCATCAATGCGAAACTAAGACATTATGATGCTGTGGTAAAACCAGTGTTTCTGTATGGGGTGGAAACAGCAACACTAACGAACCTGGAAAAACTACTAAAGATTGAAAGGAGAATATTGAGGAGGATTTACGGCCCGAGGGTGGTAGAGGGAAACTACAGATTACGATCAAATAAGGAGATATACAAAAGAACAGAAGACCTGGAAACAACAATAAGGAAACGATGGCTGCGATTCTATGGACACATGGTCAGAATGGATCCAGCAAGGTTAAATAAACAAATTTTTAATAAAATATACTACTTGAAGAGCCAGGGGGGATATGCCAGGCAGATGAAGGAAGAACTCAAGAGGTTAGGAATTGCAGATGAAGAATGTCGTGATAGAGACCAATGCAGGAAAAGACTCTCCAACATAAAAGTTCTGGTTGAAGAATAGAAAGAGCGCAGAGGGGGAAGATGGACTGAAGAGAGAAGAGCGCAACGTTCTGAAAGAATGGAGGCACTGTGGAGAAACAGGAAGGAAGAAAGGATGATTAGAAGAAAGTGAAGTGGTATTGGCGTGGTCCTAAGTTTGGCCGGCTCGCAAGAAAGAAAGAAAGAAAGAAAGAATAATAATAATCTTTGGCGTAGGGATGTGGCGACCCCATCGACCATTGGGTAACCACTGCAGTCAGCCACCCGAGTATTGGCAGGAAAACCATACCTACTTAAAGTAGAAGGAAATGCCTACTCTTAGCCACAGAACATCATGAGGCCCTCCAAGGCCCACAACCTTGGTAGTATTTTGGTCATTGCGAAATATCACTGACACCAATCTACAGTTTTTCAACTATCCATAGCAAGGAGGAAAGTTGAAGCTACTACACCAGGTGGTAGCCAATCCACCTTCACCTCGAGTGAAGCATGCAGGCCTTTGGATTATGGGGAGCCTGCACCGACATGCATGGAGGTATCGGATACTCCAGGAAAGATCAGACACACACGCCGGAACTTGTTTTGCTACTTATAATGCAAAATCCCTTCTCACGATCGGCAAACTCAAACAGGTCACTGATGCCTTGTCCCGATACCAGATATTGATCGCTGCTATTCGGGAAACAACATTCACGGACGAAAATGGCTTCGAGTCACAAGGTTATAGAATCTTCAAAGGCAAGACCGGTAAACGTGTAGTAAAAACCATCCCACACTTTGGCACAGGATTTATTGTCAACAGCAAGATTTTGGGTTCCATTGTGGACTTCGCCTCCCCTAACAGCCGAGTTTCTACTCTTTCTTTTCGGTGTACAAATAGGATCGGGAAATTTAACCATAATCGGTTAATTCCCCTGGCACGGGGACTGGGTATATGTGTCGTCTTCATTATCACTTCATCCTCATCATGACGTGCAGGTCGCCTACGGGTGTCAAATCAAAAGACCTGCACCTGGCGAGCCGAAGTCCTCGGACACATCCCGGCACTAAAAGCCATACGCCATTTCATTTCATTTCATTTCATTTACCAGACATAGCCTTTCATGAAAACAGCCTTTAGTAATGTAGTGGCATATTCCAGTTGCAAAATATACGAGTTTGTAAATGAAAAACTCTTAATCCGTTGAACTGGTGATGGCAGACCCCACTCTAAACAAATATCTTAAAAAGTTATCCTACCGGGCGAGTTGGCCGTGCGCGTAGAGGCACGCGGCTGTGAGCTTGCATCCGGGAGATAGTAGGTTCGAATCCCACTATCGGCAGCCCTGAAGACGGTTTTCCGTGGTTTCCCACTTTCACATCAGGCAAATGCTGGGGCTGTACCTTAATTAAGGCCACGGCCGCTTCCTTCCAACTCCTAGGCCTATCCCATCGTCGCCATAGGACCTATCTGTGTCGGTGCGACGTAAAGCCCCTAGCAAAAAAAATGATTCTACAATCTTTACTATTTTAGGAGGCAAGGGACCATGAAATGTCACTCCGTGTTTTCGCAAGGTCGAACACTATGTAAACAACAATCAGTCCTCGTGACACGTGCTCTCTCCACCCGTGCGGGACATCTGCACATTGTCTTCAGAGGCACGCGCCATTGCCATCAGACACACTGAGTCAGTGAATAGGGTGGCAGGTTTGTCGAAGTATGACTTGTTATTAATTTACGGTGAAGCATGTTGTAATGATATCCGTGTGGCTATTGCTAGTCTGGTGCAACCCTTGTGAGGTAGACCTGGTGGTGAACGTGTGTGGCATCTGCTGTGTACAGGAATCTACGCGCAATATAGGGAAGGATAGCTGCAGGAATGTAGGGAACAGCGCAAGCACCCTGCCACCGACCGTTTACGATTAAAATCTCTCGGCCCGACCGGAAATCGAACCCAGGGCCCCAGGGACCTGAAGGGCAAGACGCATAACATTCAGATATGGAGCCAAACGAAGCATGGAGTGACCGAGTAAGAGGAGGACGACTGTAAAGACAGTATCTTCGTAATCAAAGACATGCAAGTGACCCAGCTTTCACAGTACTTCAGAGACTTTGAGACACCTAACTAGTGTTGGCTACTGAGTGTGTGATTCGAAGCAGTCCATCGATTCGTTATCCGACTCGTTGGCTGAATAGTCAGCGTACTGGCCTTCGGTTCAGAGGGTCCAGGGTTCGATTCTCTGGGTGTGTGTGTGTGTGTGTGTGTGTGTGGCGTATTCAACATTAGAAATCATCCTAGGTAGGGCCCTCATCTTCACAGACATGCAGGTCGCCTAATGGGCCGTCTACTAGAAAAAGACCTGCACCAGATCACTCCAGAGGCTATAAGCCATTATTATTATCGATGCATTCATATGTTCGAGTGAATCAATTCACAGTAACGGCGAACTCACGGCACTCGATTCATTTGACTCGCAGCAGACTGTGCTGAGTGGCTCACTTACGGATCAGTGAGACACGAAACTCACACACGGTTCATTATCGGCACACTAGACATTGGCGGGGAGCCGAACTTCCGCTGCGGGCGAGACATAAAGAGCCATGGAACACTGAAGGAATCGTGCGCTAAGACGGGCTCTCGCTCTCAGCTCATTTGAAAACAATAACATTTTCATTCACTGTCCTCTTCTTACAGAGAGGTTTAAATAATATATGGATTTATTTCCAGTGTTGAAAAGGTAATAAAAACATAATTCCAAAGTAACTAGCTAGTAAATAGGTAGGCTATTATGTTCTTCTATTTATTAGTTTAATGAATCAGTATTATAACTTAGTTGAGATTCGACAATATTAATTCTGCTAGCCTACCTTATGACTATAAGTCATGCTCGTGACGCCTTGAAATTGTCTGTTTTATACTGGGAAGAACCACTCAATATTTTCTCAGTTCGTATGTCACATCATTGCACAAGACTTCAATAATCGAATCACGAGATCACCGGTGTACGTGGACAGTGAGTAAGTGAGCCGACTGGCGCAATATCTTAAGTAAAAAGATGTTGAATCAGAAAACTACAGGGCTACTCGGCATCTCGGGTAGCCTATACAAAATTTGGCGATTTTAAAAAACCTCTACTGATAGGAAGATACATACTTTCAAAGATGACCGAGCGAGTTGGCCATGCGGTTAGGGTCGCGAAGCTGTGAGCTTGCATCCGGGAGATAGTGAGTTCGAACCCCACTATCGGCAGCCCTGAAGATGGTTTTCCGTGGTTTCCCACTTTCACACCAGGCAAATGCTGGGGCTGTACCTTCATTAAGGCCACGGCCGCTTCCTTCCCACTCTTAGCCATATCCTATCCCATCGTCGCCAAAAGACCTATGTGTGTCGGTGCGACGTAAAGCAAATTGCAAAAAAAAAAGTTTTCGTACCATTTAATTTTCCACGACTAATCCGTCGTTCTTAATGAGCGCGTATGTACTTGAAACATTATTTGGCAGGTTTGCAGGTCCATTCTGTAAGTCCATGTAAACTGAAAGGGCCAAACCACCTTCAGGTTGACGGAAGAGATTTATCAGACAGAAGTTGCAAATATTGAACGATGGGAAGAAGAAAGACTACGCATTATGAGTTTTCGCTACAACATCAAAATAATACAAAAACCTCAAATATGTGACAAATCCATTACTTTCCAGCTTGCATAGTTTCTGAACAACGTGAAAAACACATATGACTAAACGCACTCAGACAAGCCTTTCCATATCCCGTCAATTTCGTCATAAATTAAATGCATCATAATTTAATAATATAATACTGTTTTAATCCGAAATACGAGCACCCCTTTAGCAACAGGAAATTACATCTCTGAATTGAATTCAATTCGAGTCAGAATTGTAGTTCCGCTCTGTATGCATTGAGTGCAGAGCAATATTTTCCGTGGGATAATTTGATTTTCAGCGAGCGAAGGCGACTTCTAAACGAGAGTGGGCGTTTCATGCTCCGTAGAGAAACGATGTTTTCGAATTTTAACAAGATAGCATTACCTGAAGAAGAATTGTAACGAAGTTATATTACTACGGAGAACAGTAATAGTTTTTTTTTGCTAGTTGTTTTACGTCGCACCGACACAGATAGGTCTTACGGCGACGATGGGACAGGAAAGGGCTAGGAGTGGGAAGGAAGCGGCCGTGGCCTTAATTAAGGTACAGCCCCAGCATTTGCCTGGTGTGAAAATGGGAAACCACGGAAAACCATTTTCAGGACTGCCGACAGTGGGGTTCGAACCTACTATCTCCCGAATACTGGATACTGGCCGCACTTAAGCGACTGCAGCTATCGAGCTCGGTAGTAATAAAAATAAGGTTACATATTCACACTCTTCGTCCTCTTCCTATCATTTCCCCAGGGTCGGCACTTGTAGTGGATTTGGCTTAGTTTTACTGTCGGATGCTAAACCTTTGTGGACGGATGTATTCACTATTGCGTATACCTGTAACCATTAGTTGAGTGATTGTATATGAAGAAATGAGCATTATGATGAACCTAACACCCAGTCTCCGAACGAGAGGAATTAAACGTACGAAGTTAAAATCTCCGACCGGACGGGAAATTGAACCCCGGGCTCACTGAACTGAAAGCCAGTGCGCTGGCCATTCAGCCAAGGATTCGGACATAGATTCACAGTCTACATTACAGGAGCTTCAATATAGTGTGTTGTTGCTGCTTTATGATAGGGACTTCGAGTATCGTGGTCAAAAGCCAAGTGTACTTTGTGCGCCTGGTAACGTACAAGGCTGTTGTAGCCGTACTGGTCAGTATTTTTTAAAATGCTAATGCTACTACTACTACTACTAAAAAGGGGGAGGTGGGCCTCTGAAGACGATGATGCCTTCTCTCAGGCCGGGAGATTTGTGATGGTGAAGGAGATGCTAGGAGAAGGTGAGGGGGTTGGCAGCCGTGGCTCATACTAGGAACTGTCCCAGCATTCGCCTTACGAGGGAACGGTACGAAGTCGGACGGCGAATTTCGATTTGATTTTTGCATATTCGTGAAGGTCTTTTTAAGCTGAAACAGGTAGTGGAAGTCTGATTTTTCGCTGGTCTTTTTAAGGGAGCATTTGGGAGCTCAAAGCTGGCGGTGCGCGCCCTGAATTGTACAGTGTATGCTGGCACGCGTCAGCGCTCACGGCCAGCGGCTGCCCTGCCTCGCCTTCCCTCTCCACTCCTCCGGTTCTCCTCCACATACGGCTGCCAACAGTTGTGTATATGAGACGGCGAGTCCTATTCTATTCGGTCAAGTTCTCCACGACTGATGGCTATTCCATATACAGGAGATCGCATTGGATTCTTTACTTTGTTATGGCCGCTTGCAACATTATTACAGCTCTTATTTTGCCTACGGTGTTAATATTCAGGAAGCTACAGAGCTTTCTGATGAAGAGCAAATCATGTATATACAAATAAAGACAACGTTTGATGCAATTTTGGAGGGGAAATGCGAATTTATTCGGGAGGAGGAAGCCGTTTTCGTTGATTCAGAAGACGAAGATGGCGTTGAGGAGGGGACAACTACACCGAAAAAAGCAAACACGGAGATGAGTTTTTTTGCTAGTTGCTTTACGTTGCACCGACACAGATAGGTCTTATGGCGACGATGGGACAGGAAAGGCCTAGGAATGGGAAGGAAGCGGCCTTGGCCTTAATTAAGGCACAACCCCAGCATTTGCCTGGTGTAAAAATAGGAAACCACGGAAAGCCATCTTCAGAGCTGCCGACAGTGGGGTTCGAACCCACAATCTCCCGGATGCGAGCTCACAGCTGCGCGCTCCTAACCGCACGGCCAACTCGCCCGGTGGAGATGAGTTTAACGAAGATAACAAGTCTTGTGATGGCCGAGGAAGACCCTGTAAGTCAGTGAAAGATTATGATTCCGAATCATTGTTGGACATGTATCAAAAAATAAAGGAACAAGGACCTATGTACGCCGTACGGAAGTGTAAGGAGACTCAGAGACAAATTTATGGAATCGTCAACCACGTTGAACGCAATGGAGAAATTAGGAAATGTTCAATGGTTCGAGCTTATGTGAAAGAAGAGTTCACCAAAGCAAGGATGCGTTATTTATATGCCACAAAATCTGACATTGAGCGTTGGGTTGATGAGGGTAGAGAGTTGTATTGCCCCAAATACTCTCTCCAAAGCGAAACATACTTAACAAACCTTAAAAGGCGTTTGAAAATTCGGTTCCGAAAAGTAACCAAACTAGTCAGTAAAACGTTTAAAACAGACAAAGAAGTACGACACGAAGTGGCTAAAAAGTTTGTAACATTCATTAACGAATTGCAAGAAAAAGAGATTCCGGATGCCAATATCTGGAATTCGCACCAGTCCCGATTTGAGTACGAAATGTCAACACAGAGAAGTTATGATTTTCGTGGTGTGAAAGACGTCCATGCTACGCTTGTTTGCCAAAATAGTTTTACGCACTCCCACACTGTGCAATATCACATTTCTAAAGCCGGAGAAATGGGACATTTGTTCTTATCGTTTTCCAAGGATTAATGGAAAGTTTGGACCTAGAGTACAAGAAAGTATCAAAGCCTACATGGATACCTTTAAATATGTCGTAATTGATTGTTCATCTTCCGGGAAAATGGGGAAAGGGCATGTACGTGACTAGTTTCAAAACGTTTTCCATCCGCAATTACAGGAAGACGGAAGAAATCTTCTTCTCATAGTTTCATTCAGTGGCCAGGGCAAAAATGCACAACTTGAATCCCTGACGAACAAACATTTACAAATTGAATACATACCAAAAGTAACTACGTATCTTTGCCAGCCGTGTGATCTTGGACTTTTCCAACTAAAATGTTTAGTCCGTCGAATGGAAAACATTTGCCGGGTAAGGAATTTACACGGCCATTCAAAATTACAACCTTGTGTTTGGTTATTCACATTTTGTGTTAGATTTTCACTATCACGCCATGAACAATCGACCAATGCCAGACTGTGTTTAAAGTCATTTCTTGAACACTTTGAATGTCATGATGATGCAGATGATATTTGATTATGTATTATTTGTATGTTAAGTAGTGATTTGTAAACCATTTTTATTGTTTATTTATTCCATAATGAATCCATCTTTGTAAATAAAATGTCCCAACTAACGTCAGTCTTCACCCGCAATCCCGTGTACACAACTCTGGGCAGCCGTATGTGGTGGGGGACAGTGGAGAACCGAAGGAGTGGAGAGGGAAGGCGAGGCAAGACAGCGCTGGCTGTGAGCGCTGACGTGTGCCGGCATGTACTGTACAATTCATTGCGCGCACCGCCAACTTCGAGCTCCCAAATGGCCCTTAAAAAGGACCAGCGAAAAATTAGACTTCCACTACCTGTTTCAGCTTAAAAAGACCTTCACGAAAATGTAAAAATGAAATCGAAATTCGCCGTCCGACTTCGTACCGTTCCCTCGTTAGAGCAGGAGAATGTGAAACCGCGGAAAACCATTCTCCGGACAGCCGGCGATTGGGGTCAGCCGTGAGGTCCAGCCCTGTCCCGTCTCCCGAATACAGAGGCATTGAGCCATGGTAGAACCGTGGCCACCCCTTCTCTGCTCGGTTGGCCGGTTAGAGTGCAGAGCTGTTGGACCACGGACCAGCCGTGGCCACTTACGGGCCGAGACCCACTCTACATCTACCGACCCTTTTTAAATGAAATGGAGCTACTACTGGGAAAAGAGCAACTGAAATTCATACGGTAGGTTTATCTGAAATTTAAGCGGGAGGAGCAAGTAAAGTCAGCTCTAGACTGGTGGAGCATGTAATTTGTAATCCTCCTTCGTATTAGTTACGTTACTTGCCTTCAAACTGTTATTAAATAGGAGATCCAGGAATCTAACCCATGTTCTCCGTTTAAGTGGCAATAACTCTACACCAGACCTATACTAGCCAAACAGCGCTCCGGCTGAGCTCCAGCCTTGCGCACCGAGCGTAGACGGGGTGTGGTGTCGAAGGGAGAAAAGGAGGGATGAGTAATCTTGCTATGCGACAGCAGCACAGTCGACTTCCCACCCTATCAGCCGGTCTGCTTTCGTAAACGTTTAAAGAATTCGAAGAGCTCAAGACTGACTTCGATTTATTTATCTGATCTTCCTCACTTTCGGGTGAGAATGCTCACCATTACTTCAAGCTCGAGCTCATTGACCCGGCTCAAGAACACATTTCATCAATCCCGAAATGTGTACGACTTGTACAATACTACTCCCTCAACTGAAATACCCTCGACTGCATTGAGTATCTGCTAAAGTGCTTTGAATTCCTTTCTACAAATTACGGAATGAATGAAGCCCTGGCAATGTGTGGGTCCTCCATAAGGTTGACTGTATCGTGAAACCTTGTTCCATATATGGAACAGTCAAACTTAAATAAACTAACGAATACTCCATTTCAGGTCACAGTATTCTTTGTTTTACTGAAATAAGTCAAGGCGTGTGACCGCATGCAAAGTGTTGTGTTTGTAAAATACAAAATATGAGGGTTGGAGCATAAATAATGACAACTATTTCTTTCAGCACGAACCAGACAAATGGAAATATACAGATGAGAGTGGGGTGCGTAAGGGGCTGTGGAATGTACAAATAATGCTGAGAAGGTTTACCAGGTGTAGGATATAAAGATGTGAGGAAACTGTCAGACATGAAGACATTGTGGTACATAACATTTATTCTCAGAGAGCACAGTAACCATTACGGTAAAGCCCAGAGTAGTCCCCTAGACTGTTCACAACACGTTGCTAACGATGTGGGACATGTCGGATACCAGTCACCTAAATGTGTGAATATTGTAATCTCACGTTTCACAGCGTTGGGCAATGTCCTCTTGTGTCCTAACGCGTCGCGCACGCAATGGCACTTTCACTTTTGGGGATGAGATCAAAATCGCATTGAGACAGGTCTGTTGATTATGGAGGGTGTTCCAGTACATCCCACGTGGTTCTTGCATCGCCACATCCATTCTCACTACTGCTGTCCCATCGGCCTGTGCGTGGTATCTGTCCAACACACCGCCATCTCGTGCTGTGCCCATGTACTATGAGTGCCATGCTTTCCAGGACATACGACCATTGTATGGTAGCACCGTAAAACTACGAGGAAAAACTAGTTGCCGTGACGTATGCCCCAACCCTCGTATTATTTTTGATTAGGAAGGCTGTGAACGCGGATTTGCTCTATAGGTCCGATTTCACCACAAACACGCCTACCACTGCTCTACACCGTACGATTGCCCATCTCCATGACTAAATGTTTATAGTGCTGGCGTTTGGCCCAGTCGATCTCGAGTTAGATTCCCGACCGGATCGGGGATTTTAACCTCCATTGGTTAATTCAGATAGCACAGGGGTTGAGTGTGGGTGCCGTTTTCATCATTACAATTCATCATATCGACGGCCTAGTTATAAAACTACGTATCTGACAATGATCTTCCTATCCATTATTTTCCATAAGATTGGTCACGATTCCCAGCCAAGTGTGGCTATGCAGTCCATCAGAAGAATTGTGGTCATTTTCCTGGCGTTACCCGTAAAGAAAAATGAACCTTACTGTACCATACTGTAGGAATGTGTGCTTGCATGACGTTTTTACCCACTCCTACATAATAATGTATTTGAGGTTCATTTTCCTGTACAATTTAGCGTATTTTTGCTGTATTCATAAAGCAAGGATCTATTAAACAATTATAGCGGAATTTCGTAGGCAGTTCCCGGGTAAGAAAGTGCCAACATGTTTTTATATTGTTATTCGACTATTATTTTTATATTTTAATAATTGGCTTTACGGTCGCCTCCTTCCCACTCCTAGCACTTTCCTATCCCATCGTCGCCATAGGTCCTATCTGTGTCGGTGTGACGTAAAGCAGATTGATGAAAAGGACGTTTAAGGACACTGAAGACCGAATTGATAACTGTACATCGGAATACCATCTCATGATAAAACGTCTGTCTCCAATAAATGACAGCATTTTAGGAACTTGCTCTAATTACCTAAACACGTAACAGTTGCGAGTATATGCCACGGGCGTGAGCTGAATGTGCGCTCTCGACAGGCGGCATGTGAGTGATTTAATGATTCACTCTGCATATATGGTACTGTACTGATATCGTCTTTGAATGCAGGTTGAGGATGTTCTCAGTGTTTATCCCCGTGTTTATGCCACTTTTCTGTTTGCTACGGAAGACTTCTCCAATTGTATTCTCGTGCTGAATTCAGAAAACAGCCTATCCGCTTTAAAACTATCAATGGCAAGATCCTTTATCTTCTACAGCCACTATATATCAGACAGCAACAGTGTTTTGAAATCCAAGGATTGAATCCTGGTGCTAATAACAGGCATCTTAATCATACATTTTCAAAGAATTTCCAACTCTCGTTCGATGAAAATCCTTGGGTTGTAACTTAACTTCCTCGTCACCTATCAACTTTTAAGTCAAAATTATTACAAGTACGCATGTCCACCTTTTAAACCATCTCTTGATACGGGATCAGGGATGAGGTGAGATGAATTTATGTGGCATGGTTTTAAGGCCAGATGCCCTTCCCCATGCCAGCATCAACTGAGCCGGGCTGAGTGGCTCAGACGGTTAAGGCGCTGGCCTTCTAACCCCAACTTGGCAGGTTCGATCCTGGCTCAGTCCGGTGGTATTTGAAGGTGCTCAAATACGACAGCCCCGTGTCAGTAGATTTACTGGCACGTAAAAGAACTCCTTCGGAACTAAATTCCGGCACCTCGGTGTCTCCGAAGACCTTAAAAAGTAGTTAGTGGTACGTAAAACAAATAACATTATTATTAGCATCATGTGAAGAGCCGATGGAGATGAAATTATGGTGAATGACATTGGGTAAGTAGGTGGAATGAATCGGCTATGACCTAAAAATAAGAACTGTCCCGACATTTGTATGGAAGTGAAAACGGGGAGACACAGAAAGCAATTTTCAAGACAGCCGACGGTGGGGCTCGAACCCACTCGTCTCCCGAATACAGAGCTTGGCTCCATAGCCATAGCACGTTAACATGCGCGGCAACTTCACTCGGTACAATTATTACAAGTAATGCAGTAATAGACACGGGGCAATCCACGTAAAAACGAACAGGACAGAGAGAGTACGTTTTATATTTTGAATCTTAGAAAAATAATAGAGTTGGAGATAAAAATTTCTGCGGGTTCGAAACGCACTTGGGCAGCCCTGAAGTGTGCTTCTCGTGCTTTCCATTTTCACAACAGGCAAATGCTGGTGCTGTTCCTTAATCAAGACCACAGCCGCTTCCTTCCCACTCCAAGCATTTTCCTGTCCCGTTGCCGCCATAAGATCTATCTGTGTCGGTGCGACGTAAAAAAAAACAAAAAAACAATGAATTTGGAAAGCCGTAGCGGCGATTGGGAATTAGAAGTTGGGGCAAAAAACAAGTACCCGGGTGTGTGAGATATAGTGAGGGGGGAGGGGGCGGTACATACAGCCTACTCAAAACTGAAAGAAAACTACGAAGTCGTAAGTTTTTTTATGTTCTCTGAGCGAATTTCGACAGAGAGATTGATACAAGTTTAATGGAATAGCATTACTTGGAAACAATTCTCTAAACCCGTGGGTAAATAGTGAAAATATCGAGCTCGGTTAGTAGGTGTTATTATTATTATTATTGTTTATGTAGTTGCGTACGGATTTTATTTGGTATAAATCGCGGTCGTATCATTTATTATTTGTGTGTTGTATGATCTGTGTTGTGTAACAAACCATGTGAGGTTATGTCACGATACGTCTGCTGTATGTACTGTATATTAATATGACTATTTAATGTACGAACACGTAATTAATAGCATATAATTTATTTATACCTGTAAATATGATGTATAAATCCAATGTAATGTTGTGTAACACAGGGTAAGATTCCAGAACAACGCACCTCTCTCATTAGAGGATTATAGAATGTTCGATCCATTTGTACATAGGTTATTGGAGACTCGATAAGACTCGAGAAAACATGTTGTGTCATACTTTTCTAGTAGCCTGGCCAGGCAAGGTATATAAAGAGACGGTGTAGAGTTGTTAGTGAGACTTGTTAGTGAAATTAGTTAGTCGAGTGTGTGAACTCATGTTCTGATTTTGTTGTGTTGGTAATTGGTTGACATGCTAATGTAAAGTACGCGAACCTTTTCTTGATACCTGAGCTTCCTAGTGCTGAATCGGTAGGCCTCGGTTATCTTCGTGATTCGTATTGGCAACCTTTGAAAAACACACACCAAGAATCGCTTATGCATCGCCGTGAGACATCTGGCGTACACTTTACGTACTAGTACTGCTTAAGTGTACACAGCAATTCATGCTAGGAACAAGATTAGCATCGAGAAATGTTATATAATGTGTATGTGTGACACAGTTGTTGGCTTAAGATAATAAAAGCTTAGAAAATTCATATCGATCGATCATATTATCGATTCAATTCAGATTTCATTTCCATTCAGTTGGCAGTGTAAGCGGAAACGGGAGAGCGCCCTCCTTAATCCACCCCCCCCCCCCCCGTGAAAGCTGATATCAAGAAAAGGTTCGCGTACTATAGCAGTCAAATGTTTGTCAAATGGCGGTTCATTAAAGTGTGTAACCAATCAATCAATCAATCAATCAATCAATCAATCAATACTGATCTGCATTTAGGGCAGTCGCCCAGGTGACAGATTCCTTATCGGTTGTTTTCCTAGCCTTCTCTTAAACGGTTGCAAAGAAATTGAAAATTTATTGAACATCTCCCTTAGTAAGTTATTCCAGTCCCTAAATCCCCTTCCTATAAACGAATATTTGCCCCAATTTTTCCCCTTGAATTCCATCTTTATCTTCATATTGTGATCCTTTCTACTTTTAAAGACACCACTCAAACTTATACGTCTACTGATGTCATTTCACACCATCTATCCACTGACAGCTCGGAACATACCACTTAGTCGAGCAGCTCGTCTCCTTTCTCCCAAGTCTTCCCAGCCCAAACTTTGCAACATTTTTATAACTCTACTCTTTTGTCGGAAATCACCCAGAACAAATCAAGCTGCTTTTCTTAGGATTGTTTTTATTTCTTGAATCAAGTGATCCTGGTGAGGATACCATACACTGGAACCATACTCTAGTTGGGGTCTTACCAGAGACTTATATGCCCTCCCCTTTACATCCTTATTACAACCCCTAAATACCCTCATAACCCTTTATTTGAACTCATATTTATATTATATTTTTATTATTTATTTTTATTTTTATTATTTATTTATATTAAGACCTAGATACTTACAATGATCCTCAAAGGGAACTTTCACCCCCATCAACGCAGTAATTAAAACTGAGAGGACATCTCCTATTTGTGAAACTCACAACCTGACTTTTAACCCCATTTATCATCATACCATTGCCCACCGTCCATCTCACAGCATTATCGTGGTCATTTTGCGTTTGCTCACAATCTTGTAACTTATTTATTACTCTGTAGAGAACAACATCATCTGCAAAAATCCTTCTCTGATTCCACTAGTTTACACATATCATTGATATATTCGTATATAAGAAAACATAATGGTCCAGTAATACTGCCTTGAGGAATTCCCCTCTTAATTATTGTATAACGTGTATATAATTTGTAAGTAAAACAGTGTACACAATTGATAACATCTCCTGTCTGCGTCTTTGTGAATACGACAAGGTAATGTTGACAGTTTACGAACTTAACTGCGGCAGTAATAATTTTTTGAGATTTCAGTTCAACACTTTACAATAAAAATTTCACCAAAGGAACAATATTATATATATATTAACAAATGAATACACGTACGGCGTGATCATTCGCATTTTAGTGTTCTATCACCTCCATGTGGTCCGAAGCGAATCCTGCCTCATGATATTTGTCCTCACTGTTGGAAACGCTAACGTATTTTCAATATCGTCTAGTATCTTGTTCATTATGGCTTTGGTAATTAGAAATATATCTTCTGTCAACTCTAGAAAGTAGTTATTTTTTAGTATGGGTCGTCCTTTGCCTTCTTCAGCTTATAAATAGTCTTCATATCGCAGTAAAGCTTCAAACTTACGTCTTCTACATGCCTCCATTTTGAAATTTTAGCAGTTGTTAAGAGGTTTAACACAAGGCTGCTGCCGGGTTAATTTAACACAAGTATTAACATTTGTGTCCGCCTCTGTGGTGTAGTGGTTAGCGTGATTAGCTGCCACCCCCAGAGGCCCGGGTTCGATTCCCGGCTCTGCCACGAAATTTGAAAAGTGGTATGAGGGCTGGAACGGGGTCCACTAAGCCTCGGGAGGTCAACTGAGTAGAGGTGGGTTCGATTCCCACCTCAGCCATCCTGGAAGTGGTTTTCCGTGGTTTCCCACTTCTCCTCCAGACGAATGCCGGGATGGTACCTAACATAAGGCCACGGCCGCTTCCTTCCCTCTTCCTTGCCTATCCCTTCCAATCTTCCCATCCCTCCATAAGGCCCCTGTTCAGCATAGCAGGTGAGGCCGCCTGGGCGAGGTACTGGTCATTCTCCCCAGTTGTATCCCCGACCAAGAGTCTGAAGCTCCAGGACACTGCCCTTGAGGTTGTAGAGGTGGGATCCCTCGCTGTGTCCGAGGGAAAAGCCGACCCTGGAGGGTAAACAGATGATGATGATGATGATGATGATTAACATTTGTTAGAGTTAACAAATTTTGATTAGACGACCATTTTGTTAAATTATGTGTTAAGTCTCCTTAACAGCTGAGTTAACACTTAACATTCGTTGAAGAAACCGGGCCTTAGTATTTAACTGCACACTAAGAAACTAACAGACACTAAGGAGACTTGCGGACTGACGAATGCACGCGGCAAATGTCCATGACCTTGCCAAAACAACATACCCCTGCTACCCCTAAATTACATTCTACACAGAATTTATATTACATGTGTCAGATAAAATACTTCTTATGCCTATACCTTCTTGTTTATTTTCATCCAAAATGATTTTTCATTTTTATGTATCATTGGGGAAAATGTGTATAGCTGCTTCTTAACTAGGGATAGATACCCCAGCTGGCGGTAATATAAATGTCAGATATCTGAATGCGGTCAGAGAAGCCAAAAGCTCTGCAAATTTTATGCATTATCAGCCTCTGTGGTAATTAATAATCTTAACTGCTGTTCAAAGGTAAAGTAACAGAATTTAAACGAGGCTATAAATATTTATGGCCAATTTTCTGGTGTAATGAATGTAAATTTTATGCCTGCTCATCTTCAGTTCTAGGCTAGGCCAGGATACAGGTCTCCAAGGATGCGAACATCAACACGGAGTTAATTTAGTTCCATCAGTGCACATCCGGCACATGAACATTACACAGTTCGACATCAGATTCAATATCTCGGTAACAATCGCAATTTTAGCAGTCTGCTTCCTTGGCTGAATGTCAGCTCATGGCCTTCATTTTAGAGGGCCCTGTGTTCGGTTCCCCGGCCGGGTCAGAGATTTGAGTCGGGATTGGGTAAATCCTCTGGCTCGAGGACTGAATCTTTATTTCAGTACACACATCTTCACTTTCACACAACGCGCCAATTGCCAACCATTACAAAAATACGCAATAGTGATTACATCCCTCACCACAGGGTTGACGCTAGGAAGGGCATCCAGCCTTAAAACAGGGCTAAGTACGACATAGTTCTCATCTTTGACCCCGTCAAGGTGTGGGCAGAGCGTCAGAAGAACAAGAAAAAGAATACCAAGTATTCAACAATTTTGGTCTGAACTATGAAATTGTAAAAACCTGAATTCATTTATAAAAATCATCACTAGCATATCAATTATATTGCCGTTGTTATTTACGTAAGTAAGTAATGTTTTATTTTCTTCTTCTTCTTTCTCTTCTTCTTAATCGGTTTACCCTCCAGGGTTGGTTTTTCCCTCGGAATCAGCGAGGGATCCCACCTCTACCGACTCAAGGGCAGTGTCCTGGAGCGTGAGACATTGGATCGGGGGATACAACGGGAGAGAATGACCAGTACTTCGCCCAGGTGGCCTCACCTGCTATGCTGAACAGGGGCCTTGTTGGGGGATGGTAAGATTGGAAGGGATAGACAAGGAAGAGGGAAGGAAGCGGCCGTGCCCTTTAGTTAGGTACCATCCCGGCATTTGCCTGGAGGAGAAGTGGGAAACCACGGAAAACTACTTCCAGGATGGCTGAGGTGGGAATCGAACGCACCTCTATTCATTTGACCTTCCGAGGCTTAGTGGACCCCGTTTCAGCCCTCGTACCACTTTTAAAATTTCGTGGCAGAGCCGGGAATCGAACCCGGGCCTCCGGGGGTGGCAGCTAATCACACTAACGACTACACCACAGAGGCGGACAAAGCTTTATTTTACCTGGCAAAAGTAATGCCTTGTGACCTTCACTTCCATCTAACCAGGCACAGAAACAAATAATTATCTTACAGTACAATACAAAGTATGTACAATATGGCCGAGGCGGTAAAGGCTTACTCGGTTCGCCCGGAAGGACGTTGGTTCGAATCCCCGTCAGAAAGTCGTAAAATTTAAGAAACGAGATTTCCACTTCCGCAAGTGCATATGGCTCTGAGGATCACTCAGCTTACGCCAAAAATGAGTACCTAGTTATTTCCTGGGGGCAAAGGAGGCCGGGCGTTGAGCCAACCACTCTATCCCATGACGGGCAGAGGTTACGAATAGTGGAAACCTCGTCGAACCTTCCAAGGGCCTTCATGGCCTGTACGGAGACGACTTTGCCTTGCTTTACAATATGATGGCTGGATAACAAAAACTGTCTTGAGATATGAAAGACTGCTTTAAACTAATATTCTGTATGTAAAACATCGGTAGTGCATGAAATGTAGTAACATGGGAGAAAAAGGATAAATAATTTTAACCTAACAACAGAATGGTTGTGAGTAGCTGCATCAAGACTAGTGTACATAGGATCCTTATTGGTGCATAAAATGTCTCCAGAGAGCTTCTTTGAAGGTACAAATAGCACTTATCCCTCTGATACTTTCAGGAAGGAGGTTCTTTTTTAATTGTTTTACAATGGGACAGGAAAGGGCTAGGAGTGGGAAGGAAGGGACAGTGGTCTTAATTAAGGTACAGCCCTAGCATTTGGCTGGTGTGAAAATGGGAAACCATCTTCAGGGCTGCCGACAGTGGGGTTCGAACCCACTACTTCCCGAATGCAAGCTCACAGTTACGCGACCCTAACCGCACGGCCAACTCACTCGGTATTATTATTATTATTATTATTATTATTATTATTATTATTATTATTATTATTATTATTATTATTATTATTATCTGCATTGATAGGATTTTTGTTGAACGTTAAATGTACAGCTACTCGTTATATTGGGCTGTTATGTGTTAAGGTCACAGGCGTAACCTTCGCAGTCTTCGTCCTTTCCTACCAACACATTTCTTCATTTATTCTGTAAAATATTGAACCGGTACCTGTCTCTCTCAAATACCTGGACTTCTCTGCTTATAAAAAAACAACCAAACTCCATGGCGTAACAATCCTGAAGGGCCATGGTCTATCAAGCGTGGGCTGCTCTGACCGATAGCCTGCAGATTATGAGGTGTCGTGCGGTCAGCACGAGGAATCCTCTCGGCCGTTATTCTTGGCTAGACCGGGGCCGCTATCTCACTGTCACATAGCTCCTCTATTGTAACCACGTAGGTTGAGCGGACCCGAACTAATCCTCAGATCCAGGTGAGTCCCTGACCTGCCCGGGAGGCTGGCAGGCACGCTACCCTTACACCGCGCGGCTGGCTCTCCTCTGCTTACGAAAATCCACAGCCTGTTTCCAGTCATTCGACCGGGTCAGGAATGGATTGAATGAAGCTCCCATCTAGCGGCGAGGATAGGAAATGTGCCGGCTGCCGAAGCTGTCGCACTCCTGTGGGTCCTCTGCTTATATCGTATTTAATTTAATGTTCGCAGACGCCCGGGTGCCAAAATTTTGCTCCGCAGGTGTGCTGTTAGCTACTGGTAAATCTACCAACACGATGTTAGGGCATCTGAGTCCTTTCAAATATCACCGGCAGAGCCTAGATTGAACCCAGAAACTTAGGTTCAGAAGGGAAGCGCTCTACTGTCTGAGCCACTTATTTTGGCTTATATCTTATTCTGCAGTGTCTTGTCTGGGAGATGGAGATCCTTAATGTACTGAAGTACATCAATGTGAAGCATGATCTTGTAAGGATCAAGCAGACGGACGCTAGCTGCCAACGAACAGTCCTGCGTAAGGCCATTCATTCTCTCTACGACGAACACGAAAGAATCAGGCCTCGTGTACGCTAGAATGCTTGTATGTAGACTCGATGCATTATTGATCTGTACTGCTCCCAACGAGCATGCGTATACAGGTCATGTGGAACCGCAGATTGTAAAACGATACTAATACGGGATCATTGATTGCCTACATTATGGTACAGTTTGCCGCGGTGAATGTAGACACCACCGAAACACGTTCTCATAAGTCGAGCTGCTCATTAGATTTATATATCCTCTACGATAAAAGTTAGTTTTAAGAACAGTGTTAAGTACTTTTGACTAACCTAAGCATGCCATCCTCATAAGACATGGCATGCCGTTTGACGACGAGGTTTGGCTGTGTCCCGCATTCGGTACGCCTACAGAAACGACTCAGACATTCATTTAGGTTTTGGAAAATTCATGTTCTGTCATTTTGTCTGCTATATGATTTTCTTGATTCCAATATGATTTTTCTCTACCCTAGATCAGTACTAAAGATTTCTAATTGAATATATTCTATTCTGGTACGCCTCTGTGGTGTAGTGGTTAACGTGATTAGCTGCTACCCCCGGAGGTCCGGGTTCGATTCCCGGCTCTGCCACGAAATTTTGAAAAGTGGTACGAGGGCTGGAACTGGGTCCACTCAGCCTCGGGAGGTCAACTGAGTAGAGGTGGGTTCGATTCCCACCTCAGCCATCCTGGAAGTAGTTTTCCGTGGTTTCCCACTTCTCCTCCAGGCAAATGCCGGGATGGTACCTAACTTAAGGCCACGGCCGCTTCCTTCCCTCTTCCTTGTCTATCCTTTCCAATCTTCCCCATCCCCCGCAAGGCCCCTGTTCAGCATAGCAGGTGAGGCCGCCTGGGCGAAGTACTGGTCATTCTCCCAGTTGTATCCCCCGACCAAGAGTCTGAAGCCCCAGGACACTGCCCTTGAGGCGGTAGAGGTGGTAGCCCTCGCTGAGTCCGAGGGAAAAACCGAACCTGGAGGGTAAACAGATGATGATGATGATGATGATGATGATGATGAAAGACATAGGATAGAGAAACCAAATTCATACAAATGTTTATTACTTTGTGAGAAATTCTACACTTGTAAACGTTTGAACTTAATTGAGCGCCATCTGGACGGTGGAAATCTTTATTTGATAATGGTCATCATATTTTTTTTATATTGTAAGCATTCCGTCCATACGTAAGACAACGTTCCTTTCAAGTAATCCACTGTCACACAAGTCAATGTCGGTCGAACGTCACTAAATTGTCATCCGAGCAATGCATGTTTCTCCCGTCTCTGCAGACATTATACGTTACCTAATATCTCCATTAGAATTTTGCTGGCATATTCATTGCATTGTTGAAGGCTTTCGTCGAACTCCTATCGTTACATCACTTACAAGAAAAGACCTTTCCAGCGCGTGACAATTAGTTTCCTCTTCTTTGTGTTCTGGGAATATTTGACACAGAACTTCACACTAACTCGCTCGCAATAAAGCAAGCTTCACTATACTGGTGGTAACTTATGACATGAGACTTACCTTCCAAGAAAAACTAATGATGTGGAGCAAAAACTCCCATTTATATACGTCTAACCATTACATATTTCGAAGATCAAACCAAACAATAATTTTCTTTGAGGAGTAGAAATTTCGTCTGTAATGAGGATACATCTACCTCTCCATGTAATTCCGTGTAATCCCCTAACTTCACTACGTAACTTTTATGAAGTCTAGGTAAGAGGTTAATTTGTTCACTTCGTGCTTTCATTGGGAATTAATTATTAATTTACACCACAGTTAAGGTAACATACTGAACGTCCGAAACGAGAGTTCGTTTATCTCTGATGTCGACCTCATCATTTTTTTTCCAATTGGCTTTACGTCGCACCGACACAGGTAGGTCTTATGGCGATGATGGGATAGGAAAGGGCTAGGAGTGGGAAGTGGCCGTGGCCTTAATTAAGGTACAGCTCCAGCATTTGCCTGGTGTGAAAATGGGTAACCACGGAAAACCATCTTCAGGGCTGCCGACAGTGGGATTCGAATCCACTATCTCCCGGATGCAAGCTCACAGCTGAGCAGCCCTTACGACCTCATCATATAATAATAATAATAATAATAATAATAATAATAATAATAATACCGAGCAAGTCCATTTCCTTGGATAAATGGTCAGCGGTGTTCGGTTCGGAGGTCCTCGGTTTCGATTCCCTGCCAAGTCGAGAATGTTAACTGCGTGTGATTGATTCTTCTGGCTCAGGGTCTCGGTGTTTGCGTAAATCTAAAAACACATATTCGTCTACGCCCAACATGGAACACAGGCATCCACCAAAACAGAAACACTCAATATTGATTACATCCCTCCATATAGGATTGATATTCGGCCATAAAACTGAGCCACATCAACACGAGCGCCGATCGCTGGAAATTGGAAAAAAGGACAGGAAGAAGAAGACTACAGAGTGAATTGGCCGGCTGTTTGGTTTGCGTTGCAGTGAGCTTGGATTTGGCAGATAACGAACCGTTGGCAACCCTGAAGACAGTTTTCCGTGGTTTCCCATTTTTTACACCAGGTAAATGTTGGGGCTGTATCATAATTAAGGCCACGGTCACTACCTTCCAAATCCTAGCCCCCTCCATGTCGTAAAGCTTCTGTGAGTTAGTGCGACGCTAAACAAATTACAAAAACCACAATAATGCAGCGCTGAGTGGCTCAGACGTAAGAGCGCTGACTCTTTGACCTCCAAGTCGGTGGGTTCGTTCCAGCTCAGTACAATGGTACTTAATGGTGCTCAAATATGCCAGCCTCGTTTCTATAGATTTTAGGGCATGTAAGACGACTTCTATGGGATGAAATTCCGGCTCCTTGGTATATCCGAAAACCGTAAAAATAGTTAGTGGAACATAATAATAATAATAATAATAATAATAATAATAATAATAATAATAATAATAATAATAATAATAAATACTAGGGTCTCTTATAGTTCTAGACTTTTTAATGTGAGGGGACAAGTTCACTATACATTCAGTCACCATAGAAAAATATTTCGGAATTGCTATAAAAGATGGTACAAGGATAATCAACCCAGCTGAGCACTAGCCAAGTAGATGAAAAACTGTAACGAATAACAGAGAGCTAAGAATCTTATTCGTAAAATAAAATGACTGAGGCAGACTTCCGTGGCGCAGTCTGTTTTCTTTGATTTACAAGATGACTGAGAATATGTGTTCGAAAAGTTACGTAGAGACAAATAAATAATTTGGGTGCCAGTGCGTGGATGAAAAGAAACTCCGTTTGCTCCACTTTCTTATAAAATGCAAGGAGGCCGCATGGAATATTTCAATACCTATCTCTCAAAATCGTCTTACATTGAAGCCTTGTCAGATCTCTTAGAAATTCAACTGGAGCCTGCTAACATTTTACGGAAAAGAGCGTCGTTTTATTTCGGTAACCTTTCTTCAATATTTCTAAACCATTCTTGAATTGTTTAACCCTGCCTTAGTTCCATGGCATTCGACGAGATTCCGATTCGCATTCAGAAATTCCTAAAGGCATAATGTTGACATTCACGTGTGTGTTAAAATATACAACATATGAAAAATAATTAATTAAATAACGTTGTTTTAAAAAGTGTCTAAGGGGAAGAACACATTGCGAGGAATCTTCCAACCATAATGTAAAATTGATCAACATTGAGGATGGGGGCGATCTGTTTCCAGATGGTAACTGGGGTGACAAATTCATCTCTTGTTCTGAGAAATATTAACAGAATACGATCCGAGAATACTGGTCCGAAAATGATGATTTTCATGATGATGATGATGATGATGAGCGTTGTTCTAAGAAGCCATATAGGCCCTGGGTTCGATTCCCGGCCGGGTCAGGGTTTTTTGATTGTAATGATTAATATCCCTGGCCTGGGGACTGGGTGTTTGTGACGTCCTTAATCTTCCTTTCCTCACAAACGACATTCCACACTACCGCCATTCCAATTACACGCAGGTTCATACAATATGGTGCCAGTAGGGGAAAAAGATCCACATGGTCGACGCCCCGAACAAATATCATTTTAATAAAAAAAAGAGCCGTGCATCATGTTCGTCGGTCCCTGTGATAAATATATCTGGCAGAATTATTGTTGTCCGCCACTGTAGTATCGTGGTTAATGTGATTAGCTGCCATCCCCGGAGGCCCGATTTCGAGGCCCGACTTCGAATCCCGGCTCTTCAACGAAATTTGAATGGTCCGAGGGCTAGGACGGGGTTCAATCAGCCTCGGGAGATTAACTGAGTAGAAAGGGGTTTGATCCCTACCTAAGCCATCCTCGAAGTGGTTTTCCGTGGTTTCCCTACTTCTCATACAGGCAAATGCCGGGATGATACCTAAGTTTTGGCCATGGCCGCTCCCTTCCCTCTTCCTTACCTGTTTCTTCCAATGTTCCCATCCCCCACAAAGCACTTCCTCAGCATAGCAGGTGTGGCCACCTGGGCGGGGTACTGGTCTTACTCTCCAGTTGTATCCCCCACCACAAAGTCTGACACTCCAGGACACTGCCCTTGAGGCGGTAGATGTGGGATTCCTCGCTGAGTCCGAAGGAAAACCAACCTTGGAGGATTAACGAATTAAGAAAGAAAGAAAGAAAAATGAATATTGCTTGTGCGAATATAATGCGGCCAACAAACAACACAATGAAACGACACATCTCCCTATTCCCCTTAATGTTAGAATAAGCTTCACATACTTATTTATGATAGGCATATTTTAACTCATTCTGCGTTGTCCAAATATGCTGTTCGTGAAGGAATTTTTGAAGTAAAATCGTGATGATTTAACAAGAAAAAAAGAAACCGCGGATTCGTAACCGGCCCTTAATGACAGACAGTAAAATCGTGCGTTGATAAGGGTGGGTTTTCAAAAATTGCCAGACATCGAGTCACCTCTGAGTTCAACTCTGCTACTAATATTTCGCGCCAGCAATATGAGTGTGCTTCAAGAGCCAAGAGGAATGTGGTTTCGTGATTAACCGACGTTCTTAAACCAAACACTTCTCCCACGAACATTAAGCACCGCCTAAAGTGGAGACGCGATGCTACTGGGCACTGCATAACTAAATATATGTGATTTGGATTGATGAATCTCGCTATATCCTGTAGATAACCCATGGGCGTGGTGAATGCCGGCGTATGTACTGCCAACAGTAAAGTTTAGTGGAGGTAACATGGTACTTTGCGTTTGAAGTTTACTGAAGAAAATTTCTTATTTTCTCCAGGGTGTATAATGTGCGCTTAATTTTGGGAATTTTCGATGAGATATTTCTAGTGCTTTTCGAACCACAGGGATACTTTTCAGGAGTTAATCGGACGTCCTAACCACATACAAATGAGATATTATTGATTTACTTAAAGGGCGTAGAGGCGCCTTTGCCCATCAGCCTTGTTTACTTGTGTAGGGAAAGTTCCTGTAAAAGTGTGTGCAAATTTAAATTCGATCTAGAATGGGCAGCTGCATGGGCATGAAGTACAATACTATTCTAAAATGTCCTTGCAGTGAACTAGTAAACTTACTTTAGCCTTCTAGGTATGTCACTTGTACTGACTTACAGTGCTTTTTACAAGTGTTCGCCTATGTGTATTCTTTTTAATTTTATTATTATTATTATTATTATTATTATTATTATTATTATTATTATTATTATTATTATTATTATTATGGCGTGTAGCCTCTGGAGAGGCCTGGTGCAGGTCTTTCAACTTGATGCCTGATAAGGTGGCCTACACGTCTGTGAAAATGGAGTTCTACCCGCGATGAATTAAAATGCTGAAGACGCACACACACCCCGTCCCCGAACTAAAAGAACTAATTAATGAAGGTTAAAATCCTTGGACCGGCCAGGTATCGAGCACGGGACCGCTTGGATCAATGTCTAGCGCGCTAAACATTTAGCTATGGAGCCGGAAATAATAATAATAATAATAATAATAATAATAATAATAATAATAATAATAATAATAATAATAATAATAATAATAATAATAATAATAACAACAATAATAATAATAATACTCACTTTACCGAACGAGTGGCCGCGTGGATTATAGCACGTAGCTGTCAGCTTGCATTCGTGAGATAATGGGTTCGAATCTCACTGTTGGCAGTCCTGAAGATGGTTTCCCGTGGTATCACATTTTCACACCAGGCAAATGTTGGGCCTGTACCTTAATTAAGGCCGCCGCCGTTTCCTTTTCTCTTGTAGCCCTTTCCTATCCCATTGTCGCCTTAAGACCCGCCTTTGTCGGTGCGACGTAAATCAAAATGTTCTTTCTTTCTTTCTTTCTTTCTTTCTTTCTTTCCTCCTGAATCCGTTTACCCTACAGGGTTGGTTTTTCCCTCGGACTGAGCGAGGGATATCACATCTACCGCCTCGAAGGCAGTGACCTGGAGCGTGAGACTTTAGGCCGGGGGGATAAAACTGGTGAGGAGGAACAGTGCCTCGTCCAGGCTGCCCCACTTGCTATGCTGAACAGGGGCCCCTTGTGGGGGGGGGGCGGATGAATGGAAGATTGGGAGGGATAGACAAGGAAGAGGGAGGGAAGCGCCCGTGTCCTTAAGTTAGGTACCATCCCGGCATTTGCCTGGAGGAGAAGTGGGAAACCACGGGGAACCACTTCGAGGGAGGCTGAGGAGGAAATCAAAACCCCCTCTACTCGGTTGACCTCCCGAGGCTGAGTGGCCCCGTTCCAACCATCGTACCACTTTTCAAATTTCATGGCAGAGCCGGAAATCGAATCCGGGCCTCCGGGGGTGGCAGCTAATCACACTGACATTTACACCACAGAGGCGGACGTAAAGCAAATTCCAATAATAAAAATTAATAATGCTGTTTCTTTTCTGTATAGTGAGTCTCGAAGCCGGCTGTTTTCCAAGCCATATAACACTACACTGACATAGATATTACACAGGATTACAAATACACAGTCGAGTTCCAATATTATGAACACTCACTGATATCCAGATCAACCGCCGGCAGCATCTACACGTGCTGGGAGTTACGGTACTCAATAAGGTGCTGGTAGGTTGTCTGGAGCCATGCTTTCTGCTGTGCATGTCACAGCTGTTGAGGGGTGCGTGGCATACCAGGTGTATGTATAAGATTTGCCGTTTTTGGGTAAAAAAACACGTAATTTTCAAGGGAAATTCATTTTTTGTCTATTGAAAATATTGGCTATCGGCTTCTACACACATCGCCCATCTTTCATGTAAGGTTTGAATACCATGCCAGAAAAACTGCTTGTCTTTTGCGGCAAACCATTCGTCGAGCCATTTTCCTACTTCCTCGAAATTGTTGAAGTACTGCTCTACAAGCGCGTGCCCCATTGATGCAAAGAATGATAGTCGGATTGCGCCAGGTTGGGGCAGTACGGCGGGTACGGAATGATGTCCCATCCAAGCGATTTCAAGTTATCTTTAACTGGTTTTGCTGTGTGAGACGGCGCACTGTCGTGTTACAAAATCACTTTGCCATGTCTTAGGGCCCATTTTGGTCGCCTTTCGATCAATGTGTGACTTAAATTAATCATTTGTTGGCGATAGCGTTGTCGCTGGGCTTCCATGGTTCATCCACAATACCGCTACCAGGCCGCGCACTGTCTTTCACATCGGAATTACCACGTTCAAATTGTCGAAACAATGTCCTAGATATTCTAATCGATGGAGCGTGTTCACCATATGTTTCTACCAGCAAACGATGACTTTCCACAGCCTTTTTCTTTTGATTAAATAAGAAAAACTATGCGTGCCGCAAACGTCGACATGATCACTGAACGATACAACTTAGACAACACAGGACCTCCATAGCTCGCTCTTAGTCAGCCACAGTCATCCACACTGAACTAGTCGCTGTCGGACAGGCGAGAACAGCCCTCTACTGTACATTCCACATTACGTTATCACGTTCAAATATTCCACCTAACTTCTCAACAAGAAATGTCAACATACCAATAAGACGGCTTTAACATCCGCTCGCTGGATTTCTCACACATTGTTGTTGTCCTACTGGAATGAACATTGTGCAATTCATCATCAAGCCTTCACGACATAACAGAATATTATATGTTAACACAGCACAAAAAAAAGGAAAAATTTTAACGCAAAGTTTTTACTGAATCATCCCATGTGGACAATTTTAATTTTAATGTCAACGGTATTCTCAAGTGCTGTACTCAGAAAAGTTCTGAATTCTTCACCATTTTAAATGACACATTCGGTCATCCGAATTATTTTAATGTGTTACTTTGTCCTTGTCATTGTAGCTTTTTCTCAAAGGTTTTTATGGCTGATGATGTCTACAAGTTAGACGAAACATGTCCCGATATATTTAAAAATTTATGTAAATAATTAGTTAATAAAGAATCTTGGTATTGTAAAGGTGGAACATTTGACTCAACCTTCAACGTACAGACGCTAGTGTTTGGCGGAATCAACGTTTGTGTGTTGGTAGGTTAATAACAGACGAACAAACTGGCGTATGTGTCAAATTTTTACGCTGCGTACCGTTCGCCATCTCTTAGTGAAACCGGAAAAGACTTATGGATACACCTGGTAATATCCATAGAGGGAATGTGTGTTCTTTACGTGCGATGATGCGCCTCTAGTTACATGAGGTAGTGGCCCTAATATATGCTAGACTGGGTTCTCGTCCGTAGACTCAGTGGGCCAGGAAAGTACTTGGAAGTTTTAGTCGTGCTCTTCTGGCGACTATTGGATATTTAAAGCCGTGTGGCATGTCGCATTGTCTTCGTGGAAGATCCCAGGCTCCCCGGGGATGACAACCATCATGTATGAGTGCACGTGATCCGCAAGAATATATTCATAACCAAATCGATACGCAAGAAGCAAGAGTCTACGCTACACGTTTCCGAACTTTAGACGAGTCGAAAGACGAGATCAGGCATGAAATCATGGGCATAAGCAAAATACTGCTCTGGCCAAAGGCTAGGACCATAGAATGAGGCGTTCAGTTGTGTCTTGAGGAGTAGGAGAGCACTTTCAGCATTTAATGCAAAGGCAGACTAATCTCTCAGAGATATTCTAAATTTAAGACGCAACACGTTGTTGCTAGCACAATTCTTGTTAAAACAAACGTAGAAAGGAAAGGATGCATTTTATAGGAATCACTCCGTGTAAAGATTGTCTCTACACTAACATTAACAGTGTTCGTTATGTGTTCATAATAGCGCGTCTAAGTGTGATTTCACGAGGAAATCGATACGGAAGTATCTACTCTGAATTACTATATGAGGAAGACAAACATTGGCCAAATGGGAACCAGGAGATCCAATATAAGGTTGGTCGCAATAACTTTCAAACCAATACAACTATGGGAAAAGTAACTACCGTGGCTAGAAAACGAAACACTTAATCTTCGTGATTAGTGTGAAAAACAATCGAACGAGTTGACAGCGCGGTTAGAGGCTCGTACGTGTGAGCTTGCATTGGTTCTCCGTGGTTTCCCATTTTAACACGAGGCAAATAAACAAGGCCATAACTGCTACGTTTCCTATCCTAGCCTTGTGACTCCGAAAACCTTATAGGGGCCGATGATCTAGTTGTTAGGCTCCTTTAAACAACAAACATCATCATCAAAACCTCCGATTTGTTAATGCGACGTTACCACTAGCAAAGGAGAAAGTGTGAAAACACGAGTGTAAGATTTGAATAGGTTATTTAGCCTGAGTGTAACTGCTGTGTATTAGCGGATTACCTAGCGATTTATCAAGTACCATAATGAACCCATGACCTTTGTGTCATAAGAAATCAGAGTCCTAAAGTTACCATATGAGGCCTCATATTAATCAAAATGAGGAGCTCAGATACATTTTTTTCTCACCAGAACGACACGTGGCATGCGGGAGAATGGCTCTCTTTCTCACGCTAAGAAATATGACGTCACTCGCACGTGTAAATGGAGCATTGATACTATGAAAGTGTTGGTTTGATAAATATATTATTTAAAAAGAATTAGCAGCAAAACTAATATAATAAATGTCCTGTAATTCCATATGGAACAATTGGTCTTTAGTAATACAGACTTTAGATTGTTAAGCTGTTTCCAAGGGACAATTGGCAAAAGACGCGCGTGTCTGCTGAACCTACATCACGTCATAAAAATATAGTGCCTATCAAACGAGGTCATTTAACCAGTCAATTTGTTACGATATAATCGTAAATATTCATAAACAAACTCACTATTAAATGAGCAAGTATTGAGTTACTGTAAAACCTGCGTTCAATACATTTCCACAAAATCGAAAAATATATGTAATATTCTTGGCGGCAAAGGAAAAATGCCTAAGAGAGGGTGTAAAGACTATAAAAATAGGAGCAACATCTTGAAATCACCCGCATTGTGTCATTTGAGCTAGAGGAGGAACCTCGTACTGTTGTACAATTTATCGGCGAATATTAGACGAAATCCAACTGAGAACTTAGATTTTTTTCCGATGTGGCTGGAGTATCGTCTCCAAGTGTAGTTAGTTTTTTTGTTGTAACGTGTATTTAATAAATATGTAAAAGAACGGTCACTGTAGGCCGCAGTCTTATAAGTGAAATTTTAATAATATCGTGTTAAAAGTATTGCGTGTGCGATCGATATTACAACAGTCGTGTTCGGTCCGCGAAAATATCGAGTGACGGGCATTTTTATGTGCATTTATTACAGGTGAACCAAGATGAATGAAATTACCTGTGAAGCCAAAAGTGTTAAAAAGGTTAAATCAATTCCAGAGAGTTATTGGTGAACTCACATGATGGAAGCTGGCGTACGTCCAAGGTAGGTGAATGAACACCGTGACCATCTGTTTATTTGTTTCATGATGTCACCGTTTATTTTTTATGTGTATTTTGTGACGCAGATTGGTCACCCATTTATTTTCGTGAAATGTCAGAAATATGACGAAAGGTCATTAGTTTTCTTTAACGTTTAGATAAAATTAGGAATTTTTGCGAAGTACCGTGTGAAGTGTTGTAAAATAGTCAATTGACGGTTATGAAACGATATAATGTCTAAAGTAGATTGTCATTTTCGTGCGTTCATTTTTCTGTATTTTGTGGTATCAAGTTAAGATCTTTAATCTGATGTGAAATTTTTCTGTTTGAAATTATGACAAAAGTTGTATAAGAAATCCGTTGTTACTCATTTTCTGTCGAATGAAGGCACGATGTCGTGTGGAGCAATGTAAAATGTTATTAAGGAAAGTTACGAGGCGGGATCGATAAATATCTGTTAGGAAGGGATTGCTATATCTACGTCCGTTTTAAACTGTGTATAACTGACGATGAAAATAACAGTAAACAGTAAATAATAACGGTAATTTTTTGTGAATTTTTGTGAAATCCAGTTCAAAAATACGAGAACACGTTAAGTGGAGATGTTTCATTATCAGAGTATTTGTGTGTGTACAACGTTGTGGATCCTAAGAGTTATATTCCATTTTAATGTCGTCGAGATTGTTGTCCTGTTTAAGCAAGTGGTCGAGTCCTGCTAAATGTGAGTTGAGGTAGGATTTTGTGAATCAGGTGGTTGGTAGCCTGTAAATCATACCAGGAGATTCTGTGTGAACTCGAGGTATTTATTTGTCTGATGTTTGAAATAGAAATTGTGATGGATTCCACGTAAAAGTGTAGGTTCGTGATATGTATGAATATTGAGTGACATCTTAAAGTAAATCTCTGCGTATAATCTGTTTGGGCCTGGAATGTCGTACTTGTAATTTTATCAGCGGGATCGTATATACCATTCTTTAAAGAGCAGTTAAAACGTGAATAGAACATATGGTCCTCGTCAGGCGACGACAGGAGGGGTGGCTCGCTCCGCTGGACAGCTGATCAGGTAGACTGCTGCTTGGAAGATAACAGTAATTTGCCGTTCTTTATGGTCAACGTGTTGAAAACCAGAATGTATTCTTTAGAATGGAGCTCGTAATTTTGAAAGAAACTAATTGAAATGGGTAATGTGTATATTATTAGATCGCATTCGCAATAGTAACCTGTTTAACCTAGATCTGAACGTATATTTGAAGCGACGGAAATGAGACAATAATGGGCGGATTTAACCATTTCCAGGGATGTCCAAAATAGAGTATTGGTGGTAGTTATTGTTTTTATGTTTGAGGGAAGCACAAAGCCTTATTTTAAATGTCATATTGGGATGTGACATAGTGTTGGCTTAGTTTGTGTTGAGTTTACTTGTGCAGATTTGAGTACTTAATAATGAGGGTTATCGAAGCGAGTGTTAATAATTATTGTTAGGGTTAAATTTAGCTTGTGGTGTGACATCATGAAATAATTAATACTGGAAATAAATGTACTTTTTCCAGCCTCTACGATGCGAGTGACGATACATGTTATAATCAAATTACGTCAATAAAATTGAGTAGGGACTTGTTAAAGGAACGATTCTTCCACGGAGACAGAATTTGTTGTTAATTAGGATTTATAACAATCATTTCAATTTATTAAATTATTAAACTCAGTGGAAACCGTATTTGAGAAATAACTTAAACCAAGTGATTAACTTAAAATGTATTCTTGAAATCTTAGTTTATTTTGCTGGGAAAATTCAATTGTTAACGTAACGATTAAGGGAAAATGTCCGAATGTAAAGGATTTTTTATGCCACAAAGGTTGTGAGCATTATTGTTGTTGTTGTATTATTTGACTTTGATTGATTGAGCATTAAATGTGCTTGGATTAGTAAAGTGGCAACCTTGGTCATTAACTACTGTAACTTAATTGTGTTTAACTTTCAGCTTAGAAAGTTGGATGTTCATGGGGTCATCAACCTCAGTGATTTAGATTAAGGCCATCTGCCATCATAGCGTCATTTTCCTTGCCGTCATCATCCACAATGACTTTAACGTAAATTGCAAAGTTAGATGTCGGTCCATGACAGAGTCGCAGGTCACATCGATTCTATTAAGAGTCCATGGCGTACAACCACTGTGTGGCACATACCCATTGGACTGCCTTAATTATACCAAGAGTCCAGAGTTCGTGTTACGAGGGCTGGATCATCACGAATCATTATGATGGTACATGTAGTCTCACATGGAAGTCGAATTTAAGGATTTCCAGACTTTCTTTTCTTCACTCTTAACTTGTGACAATGGTTCCTAGTAAGGATGCACATCAGACAGTTGAGTTAAAAATTCTAAAACTAGTACATCTCTCCTCTGCATTGTAATTATCTGTGTTGATTGTGTTGATCGAACATGTACGATTTTAAGTTATAATGTCTTGTTTAAAGTTCACATTCAAATGATTTCTTGAATAAACCACGATTTTTATAGGTTTGATTTCTAATTTCGTAGATAGGTAAAATTTTTACTGAAACCCGCCTAATATCTAAGCAAGAGACGAAGAACCCATAAAAGACCCAAGAGACGGATCTCATGCCGATTGCTAATAGGTAACCTTCAAGGGTTCAATAATTACATTCACTCTTAAACACTACTGACTCTAATCACTTAATATTAGTGTGGTGCTGAATTTATAATGTTATACTTGTTATTTCTCACTCCTTGTAACATAAAATTATCCCATATGCTCATTATTATCAGCTGAACATTGTAAATTGGCACATTCGACATTTGTACAGTCCAGGAAAAAGATAATATAATATTTCACTATTTCCACATCGTGTAAATGGACTCTGGCAGCCAAAACCTGCACAGATCTTCCTTTTGAAAGTTAGAAAATCGCCCTGCTACACACAAGGAGTAGAAAGGAGACAGCGGAGTAACTGTTTTAATTTTCATAATATTGTTTAATTTAAAAGATAATAATAATAATAATAATAATAATAATAATAATAATCTTGGTTTTACGTCCAACCAAACACCATTATGGTTTTTGGAGGCACCGAGGTGCCGGAATTTTGTACCGAAGGAGTTCTCTTACGTACCGGTAAATCTACCGACACGACGCTGGCGTATTTTAGCACCTTCAAATACCACTGAACTGCAACAGAATCAGTCCTGCCAACTTGGACCAACGCTCTCCTGTCTGAGTTACTCGGCCCTAAGTGTTTAATTTACAATACTTCTTGTTGTGAAACAATAATAATATATGTTTTACGTCCAACCGAGTGAGTTGGGCGTGTGGTTAGGGTCGCGTGGTTGTGAGCTTTCATTCGGGACATATTGGGTTTGAACCCCACTGTCGGCAGCTCTGATGACGGTTTTCCGTGGTTTACCATTTTCATACAAGGCAAATTCTGGGGTTGCAGCTTACTTAAACCACGGCCGCTTCCATTCCACTACTAGCCCCTTCTTATCCCATCGTCGCCATAAGACCTGTCTGTGTCGGTGCGACGTAAAGCAAATTATAAAAAAAAGACAAAACGTCCCACTAACTACTCTTAAACTTTTACGGCTTCCTGAGATGCCGAGGTGCCGGAAAATTGCCCCGCAGGAGGTCTCTTACGTGCCAGTAATTCTACGGAACGAAACTGGCGTATTTTAGTACCCTCAAATACCAAGGGACTAAGCCAGGATCGAACCCACCAACTTGAATTCAGAAGGCCAGCGCTCTACCACCTGGGCTACTCATGCCGGTAGTAAGAAGTGAAACTGACAGTTGTTAATAAATGCGTATTGCTGGATAATAAAAAAGGTATATTTTTACGAAAAGTTTAAAACCTGTATAGGCCAATTTTATTGACGATTAGATCTTAGTTTTATTGCTTAAAAAATGAACACGTGATAGAGTTAACTGTACAAATAAACATTTCACTCATATGAAATTCTGCTAAATCGTGTCACTTATAAACGAAATAGTAGAAATATGGCCACAGCCAACTTCCTCCCTCTAAGCCAGGGCCTCTTAATCGCCCAAAATCTCACGCGTGCAAATCGAGGCGCAAGAGCTCCCTGCACTGTGCATCGGTCCCGCTCGGCGCGACTCGGGCCAACGCTTCGTCTCTGGGCTACTCTGCTAAGTTCGGCTCAACTCGACTCGGATTTGGAGCGCTACGGAACAAGTGAGGAAGAGGGGGACAGGGGGAGAGAACGAGACAGGCGTGGGGAAAGAGAGAGACAACGCTGTTGCTCCAAATCGAGGAGTGGGGGTCTGCACTGTGGTCAACCAAGCGAAGTCGTCTTTTGCACCGTGCATAGTGCGTGCACCAGGCGCATGCACTCTGAGAGGCCCTGCTCTAAGCTGTCATTAGCGGCGATTAGGGGAGGGGTGGAGGGGGCTAGGGGAGTCAACCGCCCCCCTATGTTTTAGAGAAATCATTACATTTTATTCCATTTTAGAGGGCTGAAACTAGGAATTATTAGCGGAAATACGCACAGAATTGAGATTTCGCATTTGCTGTGAGGAAGGGTAGCAGGGGTACTTTTTTGTCTAGGTCATGGACACTGAGGTATGATTCACCCATTTACTGCGCGCAATCGTCAGTTTGGCAGCCTCTTTAGTGTCTGTTAGTTTCTTAGTGTGTAGTCAAATACTAAATGATTTTTAATTGTATAATCTCGCCGTATTTCTAAACTTTCTTCAGCCTGTCCCAGTTATTTCTGGGATCGCTGGAGCCATCTAGGCACATTTTTGTTTCGGACAAGGTTTTAAAACCTGACATCACGTGATACTTGAGATGAAAATCTCGACCCAGAATCGACCGGGATTCGAACCTCAGCCTTTCGGGTGGGAAGTCAGCAGCTAAGTCACTGAGCTAATTACTCCCCCCAATCACACCGTATTTCTGTTTAATTGTAATACGTGTGTAATATGGTTCCTTTGGTGAAAGCTTTATTGTATAGTACTGAATTAAAATCTCAAAAATCTACTATTATTGCACTTAAGTAGGTAAACTGTCAACCTTTACCTCCCTTTAGAAATTCGCTCAGAGAGCATCAAAAAACTTACCATTTTGTAGCTTTTTTCCAGTTTTGTTGCATGTATCCCTCCCTTGCCCCACCCGCTATATCCCACAAAACCGGGTACTTTTTTGTTGTTTCTAAATCCCCCCACCCAACTTCTAACTCCCAATCGCCGCTACTGCTGCCCGAGGCAGGAAAAGGCGAGAGATGCGGGATGTAAGGTTCATGTTATGGAAATGAAAACCTACAAGCTGTTTTCCAGTCAGTGACCGGGTCAGAGATGGAATGAATGAAGCCCCCATCTTGCGGCGAGGATAGGAATTGTGGCGGCTGCCGAGGCCTGTCGCACTACTCTGCAGCAATTACTAATGACTGACAGATGAAATGAAATGATAGTGGAGAGTGATGCTGGAACGAAGGATGACAGGGAAACCCGGAGTATCCGGAGAAAAACCTGTCCCTCTTCCACTTTGTCCAGCACAAACCTCACATGCAGTAACCGGGATTTGAACCACGGAACCCAGCGGTGAGAGGCCGACGCGCTGCCGCCTGAGCCACGGAGGCTTCCAAGGTTCACGTTACACAGCTACAAATCCCTATACTGTGGGGAGGTGAGTACGTTTCCTTTTATCTGCAGTGGCATTTGACAACTTAGTTACGGTGTCTGTTAAGGAGACATTTACAAATTGAAGAAAATTACCTTCTCGTAACATTTGTCTACAGTTCAGTTCTGTATTTTCCAGACGTTGAGTGACGCGTCTGGTATGCTGCCAGGGTAAAGGAGTCAGTAAAATATAGAGGAGGGAAGTACTACACGGTGTGGGAGGAGTAGGTTGTGGCCATAAACACGTGAGATATTCCAGTTCAGCTACATGGCGTTATCTCCTCGTCTGTGATTTCCCTTGCCACTGAACCACACCTCTCCAAACTTGCCAGGGGTGGAGATATCAAAATTGAACTTTACTCCAGGTCAATAACAGCGATTGGGATTTAGAAGTAGAGGAGCAAAAAAGTACAAACAACAAAGTACCCGGGTTTGTGGCATATAGATAGGAGGGCGGGGGGAGGTTATATACATAAAAACTGAAGAAAAACCTACAAAAATGGTAAGCGAATTTTGACACAGAGATAATGGTTGACAATCTACCGACTTAAGTGCGGTAATAATAGTTTTGTGTCCGCCTCTGTAGTGTAGTGGTTAGCGTGATTAGCTGCCACCCCCGGAGGTCCGGGTTCGATTCCCGGCTCTGCCACGAAATTTGAAAAGTGGTACGGGGGCTGGAATGGGGTCCACTCAGCCTCGGGAGGTCAACTGAGTAGAGGTGGGTTCGATTCCCACCTCAGCCATCCTAGAAGTGGTTTTCCGTGGTTTCCCACTTCTCCTCCAGGCAAATGCCGGGATGGTACCTAACTGAAGGCCACGGCCACTTCCTTCCCTCTTCCTTGCCTGTCCCATTCAATCTTCCCATCCCACCGCAAGGCCCCTGTTCAGCATAGCAGGTGAGGCCGCCTGGGCGAGGTACTGGTCATTCTCCCCAGTTGTATCCCCCGACCCAAAGTCTGAAGCTCCAGGACACTGCCCTTGAGGCGGTAGAGGTGGGATCCCACGCTTAGTCCGTGGGAAAAACCGACCCTGGAGGATAAACACATTAAGAAGAAGTAGAAGAAGAAGAAGAATAGTTTTGTGAGATTTTAATTCAATATTGTACAATAACATTTTCACCAAAGGAACAATAATTACACACATATTACAATTAAATAGAATACGGTGTGATTATGCAATTAAAATAATTTAGTACCTAACTACACACTAAGAAACTAACAGACACTAAGGAGACTGCCAGACTGACGAATGCGGGCGACAAGCGGGTAATCGTACCTCAGCGTACATGACCTTGGCAAAAAATATACCCCTGCTTTTTTTCCTCACAGCACACGCAAAGTGTCCACTACTTGCTGTGGCGCTATACAAATCGGTTGGCTGTTACGAACGACATTTTATTCATATTTCAGCTAATAAATGTTAATAATTAAAGGAAAGAAAGGAAATAATTACCTGATAAGACAGCAGGGCTTGTACAAGTTGTTTGTTTTAATAGTTCCCATAATTCCTTGTTTCAGACAGTTAACATGGAATACAAATGTAATGTTTTCTCCACAAAGTGGGGGAACGACTGCCCCCCCCCTCCCCTCACCCCTCCTAATCGCCACTGCTGCTCTTGGTACAGGCTATGTAACTGTTTTCATGCGCTATCTTAGATGGTGTATAGTGTATAATAAACAACAACCAAATTTCACTATAATTGTTCGTGTTTTGTACTGTAGAGTCCTGACGTGACGGGGGTTGTTTCTAAACTTAATGCAACTGTGTTATACCTTCAGATAAATGCAAATCCACTACATGCCTTAGAAGGCCACTGGAATGTAGATTTCATTGCTAGCACCAAATTGTGTCCATGTACAGGAGTTCATGTCAAGGGGCAATCGAAAATTGGTGGTTCAGAAGTAATTTCTTTATTAACGTCTATTCACACATATCCGTGACGTGTCAGTGCCGTGACGTGTCAGTTCCGTGAGATTGCATCAGTGTCAGTGATGATTCGTATCGTTCCTTTGAATCTGATTGTCGTGTCCGCACTTGTCCGGCGCACTGCCGTATTTTCTGCGTCAGTATCAGTGCAGTATCCGTTCAGTGATATTGGGTATTGTCGCCAACGATATTCTTACTGTTTCACGGACGTTTTCTGCAGTGAATTTAGTACGCGCCAGTGAATATAAAATGAGCGACGTAAGTTCAATGTGTGTGGTTAAGTAAATATTTGTTTCATTGTATTTGTACTGTATTATTCACTTACTTCAGACAAAGTGCAAACCGTTGTCTCGGTATTATCTCCTTTCTCCAGCGGGTGTCTTGTCGTTTTAAATGAACTTCCAGTTTACTCAGCAATATTTTAAAACAATTTTCAGACATTCTGAAATATTCAAAATATTTTTTTATTTTTTTTTTGCTAGGGGCTTTACGTCGCACCGACACAGATAGGTCTTATGGCGACGATGGGATAGGAAAGGCCTAGGAGTTGGAAGGAAGCGGCCGTGGCCTTAATTAAGGTACAGCCCCAGCATTTGCCTGGTGTGAAAATGGGAAACCACGGAAAACCATCTTCAGGGCTGCCGATAGTGGGATTCGAACCTACTATCTCCCGGATGCAAGCTCACAGCCGCGCGCCTCTACGCGCACGGCCAACTCGCCCGGTTCCAAAATATTTACTTTGATCGTCAAGTAGTTCCTTATACAGGGTAGCGAATTCACCATCACGTCCTCTATTCTGCCATGCCTCATGTATACACTCCCTTTTTTAAATTGGCGCTGTTCCTCTTCACCTAGTATTATAGCAATAGCCGCCAATTCCATATCCGTAAACTTTGCCATCTCGTCAATCACTGAACTGAAACTGAAACAATACTGATAGGTGTGGACAGCCATCACTGAGACGTAACTTATGTCACAGAACTGATACGTCACAGCACTGACACGTCCCATATATGTGTAAATAGACCATTAAACACACAAATCTTGCATATCTACAAGTCCTGGTACAAAATTCGGAACACTGTCAATATAGATATGCCTGTATGTGCGAATAATTCCTGCACAGGCCAACGTCCGTCTTCGGTTAAGCACTTTTCGATAACGGACACTGACATACGTATGTGAGCTGACATGTGAAGTCCTCTCTGCGACAGTCCAGTAGTTGCTGCTCGTTTCCGTCTGAAGGCCTGAACACCGTCTTCTGTTAGCTCCCAATGCCACTGATAAAGGGTTCAGCCTCGTAGAACTGCAAGTTTCACTTATGACTTTACTTACTCCATCTTAGAGCTTGGCCTGCAGCACACACACAAGTTCGTTCGTTTTGACTACAGCCATTGGACATAGAAGTCATATATCGGCGGCATTCAGTAGAGTGAAATATGTATTCAAATGCATTTGCAGGACGTATTATTTTCCCACATGTTCGGAAGATAAAACACGGTCTCCATGACTTATGAAAGGACCTACGTGGATTCTGGTTTGTTGGTCATAGACAGTGCCTGAGCGGCCTATTACGCGGTCCTGAGAACTAAAAAGAATTTCGATGGTGTATCTTGAAGATATTTCGAATCATGACCTTGCTTGTGCTCAGACAGCTAGACTACCCTAATCCAATATTGAGTCAAACCCGTTAGATTTAGAAAGGTCTTTCGCCGCAGTTTCCACACTTTGGTGGGGTCGTGGATACGAACTGCGTTGCACATGTGAATTTGACCGAGTTTTACGGTCAGATGTTCTTCCTGTCGCCACGCTCTGAGGAGGCATGCTTTCACTACTTTGTGTTTCTGTGAAGGTTTGTATCGTGTGTGCTGTGTACATATGAAGAGGAATGTATTGGGACAAATACAAACCAACTCAGGACTGCCTGAACACAAGACTTCGGCGCTGACCATTCATCATTCAGTCAGGAATTTAAGATAATAATAAGAAGAAGGAGGAGAAGAAAGACTACTGTGTAAGCAGTATGAACTAACTACAAATGCAGAGCCTTATTACAAACTCCAACCACAAGTTGTGAGAGAAAATCCCGTCATCATTAACTGGAACTCATCTCAGCGTCACAGTTTATCTACAAAAGAAAACATCGAAAACAGGAAAACTAAGATCCAAGAGAAATCCAGCTGCAGAAATATAACTCCTCTGGAAACACTAAACCATTACTGTTGTCGCGATTGTAACCTTAGCAACTGGAGACATAATATCACAGTTTTTTTATGTTTTTTAATTTGCTTTACGTCACACAGAAGAGGTAGGTATTACAGCGACGGTAGGATAGGAAAGGAAGGGATTAGGAGAGGGAAGAACGTAGCCGTGGTCTTAAGGTGCAGACCCGGCCTTTGCTTGGTGTGAAAATGGGAAAACAGGGAAAACCATCTTCAGGCCTGTCAACAATGGAGTTCGAACCCACTCTCTGCCGAATACAAGCTGACCGCTACGTGACACAAACCGGACAGCCACTCGCTCGGTACGAAAACAGATGCGGACAGCTCTAGATGAACTGAATTTACTATACATAATCTATCAGAAACTACAGAAGGAATTTATATTGGACAGCTGTACCATAATCAGAAAATTCCTAGATACTGACTGAGTGAGAATGCCTCTTGATATATTTCATCTGACCATCTGTCCGATTCCATGGTTAAATGGTTAGCGTGCTGGCTTTTGGGCACAGGAGACCTGGGTTCGATTCCTGGCGGGGTCGGGAATTTTAACCATAATTGGTTAACTTCGCTGACACGGGGTCTGGGTGTATGTGTCGCCTTCATCATCATTTCATCCTTATCACGATGCGCAGGTCGCCTACGGGAGTCAAATCAAAAGACCTGCACCTGGCGAGCCGAACTTGTCCTCGGACACTCCCGGAACTAAAAGCCATACGCCATTACTTTTTTTTTACCTGATCATCTAGCTGTCTTGAAGATGAAGAGTGATATTTTAAGTAAACCCAGTTACTCAACAACAGAAGACGAGAAGCCTAAATATACTGAAACCTCAATTCAAATTCTTCTCTCTATGAAGATATACTAATCCAGTTACTGAGGGTTTTCCACATATGAATATAGTCAAGTTACAAGATTGCCTTCAGTAAAAAAATAATATTATGACGAAAAACTTCTCCAGATTTCCTTCCATTCTATTGAAGAACGACGAAAATATTCACAATGCAAAAGCGACTGAGAACGACTAAACATGCAACAGCTCTTCATATTGCATGAATTAATGAACAGTTCTCTCCACTTTTACTGAAAGAGATCAATAACGGATAGTCTATTATTCAAAGAATCTCAAACATTCGCTCAGAGTTCCAGCAGAACACACTTTCATTATAGCAGAAACTGTCTACTTTATCAGAAGAAAGGATATTATCCCCACTTTTCCCGTTACTTCTAGCACCGCCTGGTTAGAAAAGAGGGATCATTCTGGGCTGAAATTTTAGGTACCTGTTCTTCGTAAAATTCCAGGGTACTGAATGTTACCACCTAAACCAAATCAAAACAAAACCTATGACAGTACCTGTGCGGCTCTGACCGACCAAGTGACTGCTGTATTAAATGTCACACTAACTCAATTAGGTTTCCCGTGGCAGTGGAGTAGCTGAGGATTTGGTCTGAAAAGGAAGTGGCAGCTGTGAGCGAGAGATAGTGGGTTCGAACACCAATAACGGCAGCCCTGAAGATAGCCTTCCGTGGTTTCCCATTTTCACACCAGGCAAATGCTTGGTATGTACCTTAATTAAGGCCACGGCTACTTCCTTCCCACTCCTAGCCCTTTCCTATCCCATCGCCGTCATGAGACCTACATATGTGGGTGCGACGTAAAGCAAATTGTAATATATTTTTCAGGTAAAATCTGTAATTTTTTTCTTTTTCGAACATTCTCTAATTGTATTTATCTTGAATTAGTTTCGACAGACTGAGAAACCTCACACTTATAGATGAACTAAATCGAAACTAAAAAGAAATTGCATCCATAAAAGAAGGAAATAATTTGTTAATTTAACAACCTACAGTATGTAAGGTATTACGTAGTCTAATTTCATTAAAACCAAGCGACCGCTGCTCAGCCCGAAGACCTACTGATTACGAGGTGTTGTGTGGTCAGCACGATGGATCCTCTCAGCCGTTGTTCTTGGCTTTCTAGACCGGGGCCACCATCTCACTGTCAGATAGCTCCACAATTGTAAACACGTAGGCTGAGTGGACCGCGAATCAGCCCTCAGATGCAGGTAAAAATCCCTGACCTGGCCGGGAATCGAACCCGGGGCCTCCGAGTAAGAGGCAGGTGTCCTACCCCTACACCACGGAGCCGGCCTAATTTCACACTATTAAAATATCACTGAATGTGTGTTGCTGTCTGTATATTTAATTTCGGAACCTCAACTCACTATCTGACCACATCACTGCTTAAGTACGCTATTGAAATAAAAGGAAGGAGGAGTTTCTTTTTGTTATTTGCTTTACGTCGCACCGACACAGATAGCTCTTATGGCGACGATGGGACAGGGATGGCCTAGGAGTGGGAAGGAAGCGGCCGTGGTCTTAATTAAGGTACAGCCTGGTGTGAAAATGGGCAACCACGGAAAACCACCTTCAGGGCTGCCAACAGTGGGATTCGAACCCACTATCTCCCGGATGAAAGCTCACAGCTGCGCGTCTCTAACCGCACGGCCAACTCGCCCGGTGAAGGAGGAATTAGGTTACCGTAATGGATATTGGTAATATCTAGGTCTAGGCTGTAGGATTTCTTACGATTGAAATGAGGTTATTGACTGTCCGATGATATTTGTGACTTTACTCCATTTACACCTCCCCCTGCAGGAACAAGAAGGCTCGTAAGCAGAGATACACGTCCATCCCTCTCGCTTCATGAAACCAATCCAGGCGTTCGCAGCACATATATTACATATATATTTCAAAATACATCAGTTCACAAAGCGTGAATGACCACAAATCCTCAATTTTTACAATTTAGGAGATGATAACCGCAAATATTAAAATTATTGCACAGAAAGGAAACAATAGATGATTTACCATTTAGGAGTAGTGTAAGTGATGATTTAAGATTGGCACCGAATCTTGTAAAATGTCTACTATAATATATTCTCATTATACACAATTATGCCTTTCAACGTTCAGTCTGCAAGCCTATGTGAATTTACTAAACTCCGCTACAATCCTCTGTTTGTAAGTAGTTCTGTGGCCTCGTCCATTTCTATAGGTTACCTCTTGTTTTAAATAGTTAGAAACTGAGTCTAATCATCGTTGTTTTGGTCTCCCTATACTCCTCTTACCCTCCATAACAGAGTCCATTATTCTCCTGGGTAACATATCCTCCCCCATTCGCTTCATATGAGCCCACCAGCGAAGCCGATTTATGCACACAGCTCCATTCATCTAGTTCATCCCTAACTTAGCCTTTATCTCCTCATTCCAAGAATCCTCCTGCCTTTATTCCCACCTGTTTGTACCAGCAATCATTATCGCTACTTTCATGTCTGTTACTTCTAACTTATAAGATCTCCTGAGTCCACCCAGCTTTCACTCTCGTAAAGCAAAGTTGGTCTGAAAACAGACCGATGTAAAGATAGTTTCGTCCGGGAGCTGACTTCTTTCTTACAGAATACTGTTGACGCAACTGCGAGCTCACTGCTTTAGCTTTACTGCACATTGATTCAATCTCACTTACTCACACCTGTTTTCATCCAACTTCCTCTCAACCACTGATCGCACCCTCAATTCCAAGTTGCCGGCACAGTTTTATATAACGGTATACGACTCCTTCGTACCCACATGGCATCGTGCTGTTCACAAAATCAGAGAACAGGTGGCAGGCAAGTGGGATCGGTGGAGATGAGTCAGGAAGAAAGGAGCATAAAGTTGAGCCGAAATAATATCGAGTATCAAAGCTGCAAGGCAGAGGACTGAGTTGTAAACTGATCTCACCTAGACGGTTACCGGGTTCCATTTCTTGAGCTCGGTTAAGTTATAGGTCACCGAGCTCGATAGCTGCAGTCGCTTAAGTGCGGCCAGTATCCAGTAATCGGGAGATAGTAGGCTCGAATCCCACTGTCGGCAGCCCTGAAGATGGTTTTCCGTGGTTTCCCATTTTCACACCAGGCAAATTCTGGGGCTGTACCTTAATTAAGGCCACGGCCGCTTCCTTCCCACTCCTAGCCCTTCCCCGTCCCATCGTCGCCATAAGACATGTCTGTGTCGGTGCGACGTAAAGCAACTAGCAAAAAAAAAAAAAAAAAAAAAAAAAAATGTTATAGGTCGAGTTGGAGGAGTTGCAGTGCGAATGTCCTCCCGAAATCCAAGCAGCTGGAGAAACTGCAAAGAGACGTCAGGAATGCTCTGATGAGGAGATTTGATGGATTTACGGTGTCACCAGAAAAGATCTCCCCCGAAATAACCACGTAACGGGGAACTCTGAAAATTACCATTATCAGGGCTATGATTCGTAATGTAAGTTTAAGGTAGTTTGGCTATGTTCTGACAAGTAACAATGATTACGTCAACAAAAACGTGTGTACATATTCATTGCTGAGCGAATGAGGAAGCGTGAATGCTCGAAGAAGAGGTGGATGGATATCTGGTGTGAAGAGGTCTGATGGAAAACAACAATAAGCAGTGACGTTCCTCAGAATAGGGAGCGATGGAAAAGACCGATTTGTGAGCTTTCTTTCGGGAGATGATGGGTTCGAATACCATCGCCAGCTGCCTGAATGTTTGTTTTCCGTGGTTTCCCTTTTTCACATCAGGAAAATGCAGGGACTGTACCTGAATATGAAGGTGACCAACACTACCTTCCCATTACTAACCCTTTCCCATCCTTGCGTCGCCGAAAACCTTCGATGTGTTAGTGTGACTTTAAATCTCCAGGAAAAAGGAAAAAAGAAAAAGAAAGACCGATTAGTAACGTTCACCCTTCAGAGAGCGAGAGAGCTACGGAAGAAGTAGAAGAAGAAAGAGAATGTGGTTGCTCCATTTCAGTTTCATGACAGTCCTAGAATTGCAGATAAATAAACAAAAATTCTGCTTTCTAAGCTGAGTTTGAACCCATGATCTTGGGAATTTGGAGGCTGACATTATACCACCAATCCAAAAGATGATGGTGCTAAAATGAGTGGTGTCTTTTGTGTAATGTCATGCAGCAGAAGGCTACATCTACTAATAGTTGTGAAAATGCTTTACTAAACTTTCTGTAGAACAATGCATATTTCTCTAATGAATGTATACATGTATATTATAGACATATATATTTTTTACATAAAGCGGAAAATTCTGTGATTTGGAATTAAAATTACTTCCCATGCAATTCTACTTTCAGCAAGTTATATTATATGGAACTTCGAACTATCTATAGAATTATCTGAGAAACAAATATACAAGGAAATGTGTTACAAACATGCAAGAAGTTCTTCGGCGCTGCTCCAAATTATTATTATTATTATTATTATTATTATTATTATTATTATTATTATTATTATTATTATTATTGTAGTTGTTAAATCATGTTAGAGTGTTCCCTACACAGGCAAGTTGACGATATGTGATACACAGTGTTATTATAGTGTATGTAGCACCGTACTGCTCGTAAAGATAAATATCCGAGACTGTAACTGCGAAATGTCATTAAGGTACAGGTTCATTGTGAATAAAACCTCCGCAGGCAATTGAGGATAACGTAGAAGAAATGTGTAGTTCAAAAAATGTTGAGGAGTTACTTCATCCACATCAGCGAGTATTAGTAGCATAGTCCTTGAGCCATTGTCTTTCTATTCCATTGATAGCAGATTCGATCCAGTCGTTAGCATTTGAGGATGTTAGAATTAGAGATGAACGATTGGTCAGCGCTGCTGTACCCGACGTTCGTCCGGCAGTTAAATTTCTGGTAAGATGGCATAACAGGGTGTTGCTGTTGGAGCCTTAATACATAAGTCCGTTCAGACGTCATGCACACAACGAGTCCCGTAGCTTCATAGACTGATCGGGTGTGAGCGGGATTTGCCTGGGTCTCGAGACCGGCTGGTACAAGCTCGCTGTAGTCGTCGGTCGGGTGGGTCGTGTGTGAGAGCGGGACTCGCCTGCGTCTCGAAACTGGTTGGTACAAGCTCACTATACTCGTCGGTCGGGCGCGTCGGGTGTGAGAGTGAAACTCGCCTATGTCTCGAGACTGGCTCGTACAAGCTCACTATACTCGTCGGTCGGGCGCCTCGGGTGTGAATGTTACTCGCCTGGGTCTCGAGACAGGCTCGTACAAGCTCGCTGTAGTCGTCGGTCGCGCGGATCTGATGTGAGAGCGGGACTCGTCTGGGTCTCCAGACTGGCTGGTATAAGCTCACTGTACTCGCCGATCGGACGGATCCGGTGTGAGAGTGGGACTCGCCTATTTCTCAAGACTGGCTGGTACATGCTCACTGTACTCGGTCCACCGGGCGAGTTGGTCGTGCGGTTAGGGGCGCGCGGCTGTGAGCTTGCATCCGGGAGAGAGTGGGTCGGCAGCCTGAAGATGGTTTTCCGTGGTTTCCCATTTTCACACCAGGCAAATGCTGGGGCTGAACAGTAATTAAGACCACGGCCGCTTCCTTCCAACTCCTAGTCCTTTCCTATCCTATCGTCGCTATAAGACCTATCTGTGTCAGTGCGACATAAAACCACTAGCAAAAAAAGAAATGTACTCGGTCGGGTGGGTCGTGTGTGGGAGCGGGACTCGCCTGTGTCTCGAGACTGGCTGGTACAAGCTCACTGTACTCGTCGGTTGGGTGGGTCGTGTGTGGGAGCGGGATTCGCCTGTGTCTCGAGACTGGCTGGTACAAGGTCGCTATAGTCGTCGGTCGGGTGGGTCGTGTGTGAGAGCGGGACTCGTCTAAGACGAGACTTAGTTCGAATGCAACAGCTCCGACTCATTGGCTTCCGTTTTGTTAAAGAACTCCACTGGGATAGATTTACAAACACCGCGGCGTCTCTAATATAATAATAATAATAATAATAATAATAATAATAATAATAATAATAATCATAATAATAATAAGAAGAAGAAGATGAAGAAGAAGAAGAAGAAGACGTCGACCGAGCAAGCTGACCATGTGGTTAGCGGCGCGCAGCTGTGAACTTGCATTCGGGAGATCGTAGGTTCAAACCCTACTGTAGGCAACCTTGAATATGGTTTTCCGTTTCCCATTCTCACACCACGCAAGTGCTGGGGCTGTACCTTAATTAAGGCCACAGCCACTCTCTTTCCACTCCTAGTCCTTTTCTTTCCCATCGTGGGTTCGCACCCCACTGTCGGCAGCCCTGAATATGGTTTTCCATGCTTTCCCATTTTAACACCAGACAAATACTGGGCTTGTACCTCAATTACGCCACGGTCGCTTCCTTCCCATTCCTAGTCCTTTCCTGTCCCATCGACGCCATAAGAACTATCTGTGTCGGTGTGACGTAAGTTGTAAAAAAAGGAAAGAAGACCTGTATGTAATACACACTTAGCCCAGAGCGTTACGGTATTGAAAGAACTCGAGGTCAAATAAGATTAAATTGATTAATTTATAGTTTATGTGAGTGAAATTCAGGCAGTTTGAATTTGGGGGACTACCAGGCCGAGGTAATAAAGGCATGCTCGATGTTTCCAGATCAACGTAGTTTCGAGGTGCTGGGCATAAATCTAACCACTGTATCTCGCCTACAAGTGAACTGTTTATTTTGGACCAGATAGAGTGGAATGAAACATGATACCACGATCAATTAATAGGTTTCTTGACAAAAATGGCATCGTCATATACGAAGTGTTATCGAAATTTGACGTCCTGCATTGCCCAAACCATGCATTTTCGGACATGGGTTCGCCTCTTGAAGAATGATCCGTTTGCCGTTTTGAACATCATAAATAGCGTCGTACTTATACCATGAGCGCAGGGGCGTAGCCAGGGAGGAGGGTGGTACTGGGGGTTAGAACCTCCCTCCCATAGATTTTTTACAAAATAATAGGAACAGAAACTGACAATAAATAATTGAAAGTAGACTCAAAGGTTTTGGCTCTTTTGAATATTCATAGAAACAAAATTGTAAAACCAACAGATTTCTTGAATCTATTTTCTAGGAAGCTTCGAAAGTTGGATTTCAGATTGTAATCTGAATATACCATTCGCCTTTAAGCTATTTACTTTGATCGAATTGCTCTTGTTCTGTATTTTAATATAAGCTGAATATCAACATAATTTACTTGTATCAGTCTCGTTATAATGGCAGTCGTGCATGCGCGCACCACACACGCACAATCGCTTTCATTATGTTCTATCGTAATTTTGTAACCATAAGACCCCCCCCCCATTCTAATCGATCCATCCTAGCTACGCTACTGACATGAGGGATGACAACGTTGCCATCGGTTTATCTTAGTAGTTAGGAACAACGTGTTTATATCCTTCGCGTGTAAATTGTGATATTTCCCCTCCTGCACAGCTGGTTGAGATTTGAGTTTGAAAAGTATCTTTAGAACTGAGATAACGTTCATTAAAATCTAAACATGTCGGCTAGCTCCTTAGTCTTACGACCGGCGAGAATTCCCTTTGTCCCCCACCCTCCCTCCCTTACTGGCATATTATCTGATTACAGAGTGACGAGGGCTCTGTTATAACCATGGCAGTATCCGTGGTGAAGGGGGCAGTGATAGGCAACTTTCACTTAAAGCGATCTTAAGTCCAAAAGCAATGCCCAACCTGTCTCTTCGTATTATTGGCTATCATTGGCTCCATGACTAAATGGTTAGCGTGCTGGCCTGTGATCTAGGGAGTCCCGGGATCAATTCACAGCCGTGTCGGGAACATTTTTTTGCTAGTGGCTTTACGTCGCACCGACACAGATAGGTCTTATGGCGGCGATGGGATTGGAAAGGCTTAGGAGTTGGAAGGAAGCGGCCGTAGCCTCAATTAAGGTAGAAACCCAGCATTTGCCTAGTGTGAAAATGGGAAACCATGGAAAACCATCTTCAGGGCTGCCGACAGTGGTATTCGAACCCACTATCTCCCGGATGCAAGCTCACAGTCGCGCGCCCCTGACCGCACGGCCAACTCGCACGGTCGGGGATTTTTACTTTCATTAGTTAATTCAAATGGCTCAGGGGCTGGATGTTTGTGCCATTTTCAGCGTTATAATTCACCATATGTATGGCCCTATCCTCACAGACGTGCCTATACGGCGTCATCTGGAAAGATCTGCACCAGGCCTATTCGGTGGCAACACGCCATTATTATTGACTATCTGACGCAGGGTCTCCCAAGCGCCCAAAATCTCACGTGTTCGAACAGCGGTGCAGAGGTACTGTGCACAGTGCATCGGTCCCGCTCGGCTCGGCTCGGACCAACGCTTCGTCTCTGGGCTACTCGGCTAAGCTCGGCTCAACTCGGCTCATGTCGGCTCGGATTTGGAGCGCTACGGAGCACGTGAGGAAGAGCGAGACAGGCGGAGCGAGCGAGACAGGCGTGAGAAAGAGAGAGACAGCGCTATTGCTCCAAATCGAGGAGTAGGGGTCTGCACTCTGATCCACCAAGCGTGCACCGAGTGCTCTGCTGAACAGCTTGTTCTCGTTGTCTGAGGGAGGAAAACTGAATCTTTCACACAATCACAGAACTTTAAAATAATCATGAAAATGTTCCATCGTAGCACGTTTTTCAGTGCGGCAAATCACTCGAACTAGAAAGACAGTCTAGAAAACCACAGATAATCACTATGGATTTCAAGTCCTCTCATAGCAGGCCTATGTCAGGATAAGTGAGCACTCACAATTAATGAAGATCATTCTATATTTGGAGACCAATTGCATACCCCAACACACATCTGTGCAATAGTTATTTACTCACTATACAGAACAGTGCCTCATGGACGTCCAGAATCTTTACGTCACCACGTCCACCAAACCTTCATAAACAGAAACCGTTATATTTTATTAACTAATCATATGTCGGGTGGTACTCTTTGATGTGATCGAGAATGAAACTATTTTATAATCAACGTAGTTTTAATCCCTACTCGTTCTCCTGACCTCAAGCCACTTGACTTTTTGTGTGGATGTACTAGTAGTTCCTGGTGTATGAGACTCCAATATTATGATAATAATAATAATAATAATAATAATAATAATAATAATAATTTCGTGTGGCTATTGCTAGCCCTTACAAAGCAGACCCGCAGGCGACAGTGGGTGTCATCTGCCGTGTAGAAGAAACTGGGTGTTATTGTGGTGGAGGTTAGTATTGTGTGTGGTGTACGAGTTGCAGGGGTCTTGAGGACAGCACAAATACACAAAAATCCAGTCCCTGAGCCATGGGAATTAACCATTTCAGATTGAAACGCTCGACCCGGTCGGGAATCGAACACGGCGCCCTCTGAACCGAAGGCCACTACTCTGACTTTTCAGCCAAGGAACCGTACGAAACGCCAATTGCATCGGTGAAAAAACTTCGTCGCTCGTGTGCGTGCTGCTACTTACTACCTACAGCACTTGCTTGAAGTCTTTGTATGTGTATGACAGGCGAAGGCACGTCGTTGCACAGCTGGAGGTAGTATTTCAGAGCAGTTCTTTCTTTTTAGATTTAATATTTTCACTCTCAGTCGCATATAAAAATACCTCAATTATCAGTCATCAATTTCCAACCTATGGCTATTTAATAAAACATTTGATTTGGTCTTTTCTGTTATCCTTAAGAAGTTTGAGTACTGAATATCTTTATATCAACCGAATGACTTGATTGCGCATTGAGGACCATGTAGCAGTTAACATGCATTATACGCCTGTTCTACCATATCATCAAAATAAGACAGACCTGTCTGAGTCGATGTGATATAAAACACATAGTAAGAAATATTAATCTATGTATTATTATATAATTAGAAATCCAATTTTACACACGGTATATTGGGGTTATAAATAATAAAACAAAATTAATAGATGAAATTTATAAGCTAACTAAAATCTAATAAAATGGGGAATTTTAACAGACACACTAAAGGCAACTTTCCTGAAATAAAGTATTACAAGTTGCTTGACGCCAACGGCCGTAGCCGTTTTGAAACACAGGATCCCGTGAGATCTCCGAAGTTAAGCAACATTGGGCGTGGTCAGGAGTTGGATGTGTTGCCACGCACTGTTGGTTGGGGGTAAGGGTATGCAGGAGCGGAAAGGAACTGGCCACCCTACCACACGTAAACTCCGGCTTAGGAACACCTCTGCGGAGGTTCGGACCTGCCTTCGGGCAGAATAACCCTTACCTACCTAAGTTGCTTGATATTCTATATTGCACATATTTAAGTGAATTACTAATCCGTATCTAATTCTTTCAAGAATGGGACAGTCAAATAAAGGATGATAAACAGGTTGTGGCTTTTCAAAGGTACGAGTGTCGGTCATCCGGATATTGATTCTAAACCCTTCAAAATATCACCCTGTAATTCCATGTCCTTACATAAACTGTGTTAACATTTATTTATGTTATCTCTTTCATTAACCTATTATTCGGCCAATGACCTAGATGTTAGACCGCTTTAAACAACAAGCATCATTATCATCAAACTACTTTTCAGTCTATCTTGGATCTTCGGAGAGAATAAATTCCTCGTTAGCTGACCTCTTGAGCTAGTAATTCATAGATAATGCCATATATCTTCATATATAAAATAACATGTCCTGACTGACTGACTGACTGACTGACTGACAGACGACTGATTCATTATCGCAGAGCCAAAATTACTGGACATAAAGAAATTAAATGTTGAGGATACATTTATATTGCAATGTAGGTACTCGTTAAGGGAGAATTTTTTGGTATTCCGTCGCTAAGGGGGGGGGGAAGGGGGTGGAGATTTTAAAATGAGTATCTATATCTAAAAAATTAAGAGTTTAAAGACGTGAAGAGTGGTATTTGGAATTTCATTTTAAAATAAGGAAACACGAATTTTTTTTTTTTGGAAAATCCTCTTAAGGGGGTGAAGAAAAGGTGAAAAATGGGTTGAAAATCTTTTACGAGGATACTTATATGTCAAGAACTGAAGATGTTAGAGTCATGGAAATTGGTATTTAGAATCTCCTTTAAAAGTAAAGAAACACAAATATTTTTGTTTTTGAAAATCTACTTAAGAGGGTATAAACAGGAGTGACAAATGGGGTGAACTTTTAAAATGAGAATATCTGCATCATATCTCGAAAACGTAACATATTACAGACATGAAAATTGGTATTTGGAATCTGCAAAAGTAAAGGAATACGCATAATTTGTTTTCTGAAAATCCACATAAGGGGAAATGCAAAAGTGGGTGAATTTTTAAAATCAGCATATCTACCGTATTTGCCTGCTGCCATTTCTTGATGGATACAGTACTTTTGTATCCTCTTGGCACAGGCCAGAGTAAAGTGTAGCTTTCACCGAAGTCCCAGTCTCATCCATGGCTGTGGCAATATGGAAGCTGCTGGGGTATGGGTGGTGCTGAGTAATGACATTCAGAGCACAACTAGTGCATCTGAGTGTTATGAAAGGTGTTGCTCATAGGGTTGGTCGTGCTGCAATAGCACTTTCTGACCCAGTGAGGAAAGCAATGGCAAACTACCTCACTCCTCGTCTTGCCTAGTACGCCTCATTTTGGTGCTGCCATTGGTTTTTGCGGTTTCCTTATAACCGCATAACTTTTGGTGGTGCTATTTGAGGATCCAACCAGCCTCTGGGCTGATGACCTGACAGACAGACATCTACCGTATATCTCAAAACTTGACATATTACAGACGTGAAAATCGGTAATTTAATCTCTTTTAAAAATAAAGTAACACGTATATTTTGTTTTCGGAGAAAATACTGGGGGAGGGGTTAAAAATGACTGACAAAGGGTTGAATTAATTTTATTAGGATACCGGTATCTCCAAAACAAGATATTACAGACGTGAAAATTGGTATTTGGAATCTCCTTTAAAAATAAGAAACACGTATTTGTTTGTTTTTGGAAAATTCACTTTAAAAAATCCATGGCGTAAGAGCTGCGAAGGGCATGGCCTACCAAGCGACCACTGCTCGGCCCGAAGGCCTGCAGATTATGAGGTGTCGTGTAGTCAGCATGACCAAACCTCTCGGCCGTTATTCTTGGCTTCCTAGACCGGGGCGCCATCTAACCGTGAGATAGCCCCTCAATTGTAATCACGTAGGCGGAGTGGACCCCGAACCAGCCCTCAGATGCAGGTAAAAAATCCCTGATCTGGCGGGAATGGAACCCGGGGCCTCCGGGTAAGAGGCAGGCATGCTACCCCGACACCGCGGGGCCGGCAAAATTCACTTAAGGGGACTGAAAAAGGGGTTGAATTATTTATATGAGGATACTTATATCTCAAGAACTGAAGGTGTTACAGACTTGAAATTGTTTATTTGGAATCTTCTTTAAAAATAACGAAACACGTATTTTTTTCAGAAAATCCACTTGAGGGGGTGGGGCTGATGAAGAGAAGTAAAGAAAGTGTTGAATTCTTTTTATGAGGATACGTATATATATCAAGTATTGAACATGTTACAGACGTGAAAACTGGTATTTGGAATCTCCTGTAAAAGTAAAGGAACACGTATAATTTGTTTCTGAAAATCCACCTAAGGGGAAATGTTAATGGGGGTGAATTTCTAAAATGAGTATATCTACAGTATATCTAAAAAAAAACTTAACATATTACAAACGTGAAAATTGGTACTTTTAATCTCTTTTAAAAATAAACTAACACGTATTTTTTTGTATCGGAGAACACTTAAGGGGTGGGGGTTGTAAAAAGGAATGAGAAAGTGGTTGAATAATTTTTATGAAGATGTCTCAAAAACTGAAGATATTACAGACATGAACATTTGAATTTGAAACCTCCTTTAAAAATAAAGAAACACGTATTCTTTCGTTTTCAGAAATTTCAAATAAGGGAGACAAATGAATAGACAAATTTGTTGAATTATCTATATGAGGTACTTATATATCGAAAACGAAGGTTGTTACTGGATGAAAAACTTGGTATTTGGAATCTCCTTTAAAAAGAATGACACGTAGGGGAAGGGGACAGGCGGAATCAAACTTAAGGGGGGCGTATATGGAGTTGAATTCTTTTTACGAGGATACAAATAAGAAGTGGACTTAAAACAATACACCCATAAAGGTGTTTTTACTGGGGGTGAGGAATAATACAAAAATAGGCATTTATATTAAACCGTTTGAATTATGAAATTAAAATTTCAAATGATATCCTAGGTGTTAAATAACAGAAGGATTGAAAGAATTTAACCGCTCAGAGAGTTAAAAGGGGGTTAAGATCCGGAAACAAATACATTCATTCCTTCCTTCAAAACGGTTTGACGTACAATGACAAAATTCCAAGCAGAGGTATAGATATTTTACATCCTAGGTGTGAAATAGGAAGTATTTTTTTAACGTTCCATCCCTAAAGTGTAGAATGAGGCCAGGTCCGAACACGAAATTATTCATCCCTTCAAAACCGTTTGACATACAAAGGTGTAATTTTACGAGAAGGGTCTGCTTTTGTGTCCTCGGTGTAAAATATCGTATACTTCAAAATATTTCTCCACAAAGGTGTTCAAATGGTGGTTGACGCTCAAAAACACAATAGCCATTCTTCCCAAACCGTTTCAGGTACGAACTTATTTTTTTAATGAAGGGTGGTCTTCTACATCCTAGATGTTAATACATATTTTAAAACATACACCCCTTAAAAAAGTATTCGTTCCTCCATAACTGTTCGACGTACAAAATCAAAATTTCACAGGTTGGTCGCTTTTACATCCTAGATGTTTATAAGATAGGGTTTAAAACATTCACATTCTTCCGAATGGGGTTCATATGAGTGTTAGATCAGAAAAGAAATAATAATTCCCCAAAACCGTTTGACGTACGAACTGAGGGCATATTTTACAGGCTCAGTTCTCAGTGGAGTCTCGAAAGTGTAAAACTTTGAATAATAACTTTCAGTTAAAAACCGTAGCGAATCACGGGTATCTTGCGAGTTCTCTATAAGCGTGTTCAGTTCATTTTTGACAAGTAACATAGGGCAGTTTTCTTATGTTAACGGAGAGTCGGGGCAGGTTTCAGCTTCTTTGAAAAGTTATAAAATTTTGCTTTGCGTCGTTCTGACACAGATAGGTCTTATGGCCACGGTGGGTTAGGAAACGTCTAGGAGTTGGAAGGAAGCGACCGTGGCCTTAATTGAGGTACATTTAAATTCAACCGCGAAGCGAACGGATTGCCTAAATTCAAGAGCTGATGAAATGCCAACAGTGCGAGATATCGACGTAAATTTTTCAATTTATCTATCAGTATGATCAACGCCCTAACGCTCATGTCGTTTCCAACCACCCTGTATATAAGTCTAAATTCAGACTCTCAACGGAGGATGTTTGTGTCCTCCTTTTTTCGGCATTGTCCTACTTTTAAAATAATTTTGTCCTCTTTTCCATCTCTTTGCATCTGGTCCCCTAGCCATAACTGACTCACACTAGTACGGAAATGGACTCAGAGGGCGAACAGAACATTCAGACAAGTACTAAGAAATATGTCGGCCCCGCGGTGTATTGGTAGCCTGCGTGCCTCTCACCTACTGGCTAGGTAGGGACTTTACCTGGATCTCAGGGCTGGTTCGAGGTCCACTTAGTCTACCTGATTACAAATGAGGAACTATCTGACTGTGAGATGGCGGCCGCGGTCTAGGAAGCCAAGAATAACAGCCGAGATGATTCGTCGTGCTACCACACGACACCCCATCATCTGCAGCCCTTCGGGCTCAACAGCGCTCTCTTGGCCAGCCATGGCCATTCGTGGGTTGTTGCGCCATGGGGAACTAAGAAATATACAGAAGAACTCCCGATATACTATTACTCCCATTGCCCGATGTTAAAGGTTTCGTAAAATTTGTTGTACAACTAATTTTATAAAAATATGACGAAAACAAGTTGTATTGTTCACGGTAAAATAATTAAAAAATCCTCGGAAGCATCAGGATGGCCATCTATGAACTAAATTCTGAACTAATGTGCTGCCAAGGATTGAGTTCGAAGCCCGTTTATCTTCGCCTTCACCTCAGCCTTGCTTGTGTTCGGCCGAACTTTTAACACAAATTCGGCGATTGTGTTTTCTGCCGGCCTTCATGCATATCTGCTGCGATACATTGGCATTTTAACCTCACACAAACACTAGCAGCTTCCTTAATCCACCTGGATTCTTCCATTTTAGAAGCGTTTATGTTTACAAACGAGCTTCAAAAGCTTCTCATGTCGTAGCGCCGGCATCATCGCTAATTGGTTAGTTTCGCAAAATTAATTTCACGGAATACAACAGGTCCTGTTTTATGAAATGTTTTATCGAAGGTTTTATAAAACTTGAATTTGACCGTGAACAAAATAAATTTTATAAAATTAAATTGTTGAACATAAATTTGAAGGAAAATTTTACCGCGAGCAACAGGCATTATACACAGCTCTCGTGATCCAGCTTGAATCGTACAACCTAGGCACATGGAAATATTCTGCAGCCCTGCAGTTATTGACAGTGTAATGGTGCCATTTGATGCAGTTGCGAGGACTGTCTGTTCGAGAGGTGTTATTTCCATTTCCAAAACTTAAATCAGTATTTCGTTCTTTCGCATTGCAGTACATAGTTGAATATTATGAATGCCATGCGCAATCGAGAACAAAAAGATGCAATTCCTTACGCATTGTACCAAATCCGATTATGGATGCGTTCCATGTGCCTTTTATTTTGCGTTTCTTGCGTTTTTCTCCACAATTTTCTTAAGCTGGAAGTAGCACCGCCGGCCCCGTGGTGTAGGGGTAGCGTGCCTGCCTATTACCTGGAGGCCACGAGTTCGATTCCCGGCCAGGTCAGGGATTATTACCTGAATCTGAGGGCTGCTTCGAGGTCCACTCAAACTACGTGATTAGAATTGAGGAGCTATCTGACAGTGAGGTAATGGCCCCGGTCTAGAAAGCCAAGAATAACGGCCGAGAGGATTCGACGTGCTGACCACACGACACCTCGTAATCTGCAGGCCTTCGCGCTGAGCAGCGGCCGCTTGTTAGGCCAAGGCCCTTCAAGGGCTGTAGTGCCATGGAGTTTGGTTTGGTTTGGTTCGGAAATAGCACCTATTGAACAGACATTCCTCAATTATTGCTTTTAAAGGGGTTATATTTCCGTTATATATAGAGACGAGATTAGTCCGATTCATTGGCTGAATGGTCAGCGTTGAGGCCTTCGGTTCAGAGGGTCCCGGGTTCGATTCCAGGCCGGGTCGGGGATTTCAATCGCCTCTGATTAATTCTTCTGGCCCGGGGACTGTGTTTGTCCCAGCACGTTCCTCGTCATATTCAGACAACATACTACACTACACACCACCACAGAAACACGCAATAGTGATTACATCCCTCAATATAGGGTTGGCGTCAAGAAGGTCATCCGGCCCGTAATACAGGGCCAAATCCACATGTGCGACACAGTTCGCACCCGCGACCCCACAGGTGTGGGGAAATGCAGTAGAAAAGGAAGAAGAATACAGACGAGATCTTCCAATACGTTCACCAGATATTATAATAATAATAATAATAATAATAATAATAATAATAATAATAATAATAATAATAATAATAATAATAATAATAATGTGTTTTATTTATAACTACTGATGACCATATTATGATAATATTAACAATAATAACAGTGATAGTATTAATAAAAGTAACCACATTTTAAAAAATCATATCATCTACATAATACACATCGTACGTAGAGTGTAGATTTTCACAGCTTTTCACAGGAATAAACAAGTTGGTTTTATATAGAATTGTTCGATAAGAATTGCGCACCGAGATTGAAACAAAGCCGTAGATTTTTTTATTTTCTTTTGCTTTCCATTAAGATTCAACTGCTTCTCTCCTCTCTTGTCGTCGGGGTGAAGCCGTACAGACTGGATCTTGTGAGAGACACTTTTAAGCAATCAATATGACAGTCTCGGCGAGCGCAACATCCTCTTTCTTTGTGTGACCTGCTTCGTACCATCTGCGTTTCCTTACTTCTGTGGCGTAGCACAGGGAACGAGCTGTAGGTTCTCCTGACTTTTCTCAGTGCTGTTGTGGTGTTTATTCGTTAGGTCGGACATTTTGAACTTTAGCTGCCGTAACTCACCTCAGCTGAAAAAATCCGTGTGCTCCTCTCCCATTGAAAGTGAAATGTATTTATTTATTTATTTATTTATTTATAAAGTAGCGAAGTTAGGGCTCTTGACCCTCTCTTACACTCAACCAAATACAAGTTTTAGACTTTTACAGCATTAATTTAAAATATCATGGTAATCAATTATTTATGAGATAAGACGAGGAAGTCAGATAAGGAGTAACAATAATACAATTAATTAAGATTGCTACTGCCGAAAAATTATGGGATAAATAGAGAGTGGACAATGACAGAAAGATATCAAATTAATAGGCCTAACTAAAGAATATATCCGCTGTAGCTTAAAGGAAAACTTATTCTATTATGAGGCAAAAATAAATTAACTGAATATTACTACGTCACACTCTGAGTTCATTAAAAACCATGTTGCTATTTTATCTATTTCTAGGAACAGTGCATAGTCTTAAATGAGAAGAGTATAAAACGTAAATGGTCTAGCCTAAGATACTTAAACTTAACACGTAATGTCACGACATTCATTCGAGTCAACTGTATGTGCACTGGCAGAATTTACGGTAGCCTCTTTTAAATGTCCTGGACGAGCAAGACTTTTTAACATCTACCGGGATCTTATCCCATAACCTCGAAGCAGTCATCAGGAATGAATGAGTGGAGGTATTTGTTCGATGCGGTGCAATTTCAAGTAGTGATCCGGAACGAGAATTCATTTCGTGGAATGAAGAAAGAAGCTTAAGCAGATACATGTGTTTCTGAAAGAAAACCACCATTAAACCTGTTCCATATATAATATTTGCTATCGATATTGTCCGGCTCCCCGGGGGAATGGCCAGAATAGTGGCCTCCAGTTCAAAGCGTTCTGGGTTCAATTCCGGACCGGATCGGAGATTTTATCCACGCCTGGTTAATTCCCCTGGCTTGGGGGCTGGGTGTTTGTGTTTGTCTTAATAAACTCCTTTTCATTCACACACAATACACCACATTACTAACCACTGCAAAAACACGCGGTAGTGAATAGGCCCTACATCGCTCCAGATTGGGTTGGCGTCAGGAAGGGAATCTAGCTGAAATTCACCACTTGTGCCAGAAAACTCGCGTCGTCTGCGACCTCACCAGGGTGTGCGAAAAGACAGTAGAAGATAAGAAGAAGAAGAAATGTCTGATTCCCTGGTTGAATTGTCAGGTATTGTCCTTCGGTTCACAGGGTTCCGAGCTCGTTTCCCACCTGGTTTGGAGACTTTAATAGCTTTAATAGCTTTAATAGCTTTTGATTATTGTTGGCGTCAGGAAGGGCATCCACATGTAAAACAGGGTCAACACCACATGTGCTATGCAGTTCGCACCCGCGGCCCCACAGTTTTGGAAAAAGCATTAGAAGAGGGAGAAGAAGATAACAGCCCATACACGTTTTAATGTTATAGGTTTGTGTGAAGATACCCATGTGCAAGAATTCCTTGGATCTATGCATACTGCACTTGCTACCGATATCTGGACATAAAAATCCTCACTTCAGCATTACTATTTAATGCGATCGTGGAAAATACTAAAAATCTTCTCTTTAGATTTGTCCGATTCTTGTAAAAATCGTACGGAAGAACGCTTATCGGTGAACGAATTGTGGATTGTTTGTTTTGTTATTATTTTAATGCAATTTTTGTGTGTCAGGTTTATAAACTGCCTTCGTTACCTCTAAAAATATTTTATGAACTAGAACAAAGTTCCCGCGGCTCTCCTCTGCAACTTCGGTGCCTCTCAGAGGAGACGGCGTATAGTTTGAATAGAACTGGGTTAGACCATTAATTTCTTGTCACCGCAGTGTTTCCTTGCCTGAAAATGAACCCAGTTCGAGAGTTATGATTAGGTACTCTCAAGTCCACGAGTGTTCTAATCTTTCTCCTTCGTCACGTGAAAGCTACCTACAGAGATAGTCATTGCTAAAGGGTTGATTCATATGCAGTAAAACGACAAAATATGCATTGATCTATGCATCAAAAATAGCAATATATGCACTATTGCATAATCTGAAAAATATACGTACTTGTTTTTCCTCTACGTTGTTTCTCCAAATACCCGCTGCTGAAATAGAAAACGTTTAGCTGCTTATTCTTTTGGCATGATTTCTGGTGGTTTCTGGTCTGATTGCGAATAAATGAAAGTAGAGGTTATAGATCCAACATAACGGCGGCTCCGGCGAGCTCTCAAGGCATTAAACAGGCTTGCCAAGATCTGCACATTATTCATAGATACTTAATAACACGAAAGATGTACGGCAAAGATGAATGATAGGTTAGTCCTACAAAATATTGGTCTGAACAAGACAATTGATCTGGATTGAGCAGGTCCTGCTAGTGACAAGAATGTAGGAAGAAAGAAAATGGTGGCTTTATTTAGTTACAGACTGTCTCTGTTTTAATTCTTCTCTATAAGTATGAATACATTTTGAGGCGGGTAGATTGGTACCTGCCAAGCATCGAAGAAGCACCTCTCCTCTCTGCTCCTTCAGGTATCGTAAAACTGTATTTTTCTATGATTCTAACAAAATATAAGCTAAAGGTTTCCGGGGGCGAATGGAATTTTTACAAATTCATTTCCTAACATTGTTGTACGGATTTGGATATCAATATATTGTTTTTATACGAAATAATACTGTAATTATGCACTTGCGTGCACGCATGTCAAGAATATGGGCGTATTCTGTATACGTGCATTTATATGCACTATAAACGGATAAGATGGGTGAAGATGAAGACCAACGCTGAGGTATTAAACATTGTCCAAGTAAAGAGTTAGCTGTTGAGTCAAATTGGGAAGAGACAACGTTCTTGGACGGGACATAGGCTTCGACATAGCAATGAGTTGATGGAAATTTTTGAAGGTAAAATACCAAGGAAACCCCTTCGTGGAAGACCAAGAAAGACATTTCTTGAGAACTCAGAATGCAGGAGCTATGCAGACGCAAAACGTACAGCACAAGATCGACCCAGTTGGAGAAGACTCATCGCATTAATGATGGGACATTCGATTCATTTTACTGAATCGATTCATTTGATTCCGTTCACGTTACTGAATCGATACAGTGATCCGATTCACGGCACATTAGAGTCACCGCTCCTACTGCATGTGTGTAGTATGTACTGGTAAGACAGCAGCAACAGCATTCAGTGCTCGCTGCTGCCATCTGGTCTTCATAATATGAACTCCTTTCTTAGAAAAAATGCTAGTCACTCTAATACATCGAAGGTTTCCGGCGACGCAGGATGGGAAAGGTCTAGGATTAGGAAGGTAGCAGCCATGGCCTTAATTAAGTTACAGTCCCAGCATTTCCTGGTGTGAAAATGGGAAAACTACGGAAAACCATTTTAACGGCTGCCGACGGTGGGATTCGAACCCACCATCCCCCGAATGCAAGCGCATAGCTACGCGATACTAACTGCACATCCAACTCGCTCAGTTATTTTTGAAAATATGTATTTTTCCATTAGCTGAGGATTTTTTTAAATCGTCATATTTTGTATAGGCTATCCGAGATGTACAGTAGCCCGCTGGTTTTCTGATTCAACATACTGGTGGTTAAGTTATTGCGTCAGTCGGCTCACTTACTGTCCACATATGATTGAAGTCTTGTGCAACGATGTGACATATGAACTGAGAGGATACTGAGCCGTTCTTCCCAATATAAAACAGGTACTTTTGACTGGTCATGAGCATGACTCATAGTCATAGGGCAGGCTAGAGTCGAGTTTAATTGTCAAATGTCAACTAAGTTATAATACTAAGACTCACTAAACTAATAAATAGTATAACCTAATAGTCTACCTACTTACTAGCTTCTTCAGAATTATGTTTTGACTCTCTTTTTAACACTGCAAATAAATCCATCTATTATTTAAACCTCCCTGTAAGGAGAGGACAGTGAATGCAAGTGGGTATTATTTTCAAATGAGCTGAGCTCCAGAGTCCATTATAGCATACGATTCTTTCAGTGTACCATGGCTCTGTATGTATTGCTTCAGAGAAATTTCGGCTCGCCGCCAATGTCCAGTGTACCGATAATAAACCGTGTGTGTGTCTCACTGATCCGCGACTGCGTACGATTCATTCGGTGTGCCATGGCTCACTGTATGTCTCGCTGCAGCGGAAGCTCGGCTCTCCGCCAGTGTCCAGTGTGCCGATAAGGAGCCGTGTGTATCTTGTGTCTCACTGAGCCGTGCTCGTTCACGATTCTTTCGGTGTGCCATGGCTCAATGTATGTCTCGCTGCAGCGGAAGCTCGGCTCTCCGCCCATGTCCAGTGTGCCGATAAGGAGCCGTGTGTATCTTGTGTCTCAATGAGCCGTGCTCGCTCACGATTCTTTCGATGTGCCATGATTCATGTCTCGCTGCAGCGGAAGCTCGGCTCCCCGTCAACGTCCAGTGAGTGCGCCACTATGCGCTGTCCGCTGGGAGTAAGCTGAACCGTGTGCCGTGAGCGCCGTTCCTGTGAATCGATTCACTCGGACATTTGAATGAACTGATACACTGCTTCGAATCATGCATTCAGTAGCCAACAGTACATCGCAGGGGCAAACCAGCCATTCGACTGAATTACTCAAAGAAGAAGACGCACTATAAAACTTGGCCATTTTATATCAAATGACATGAATCGCCTTTATTTCTTATGGCCATATCATATCTTGGAACAAACAAAGCATGCAAGTATGTCAAAACTCCCCTCTAGTCATTAGTATAAGTACACTATGAAAGACGACAGCAGCCGAAGCCACATTTCTTATAACTTACCATACCGTAGGCCTATGGTACGATGGTAAAATCATTACACTTAGAAATCGGATGGACGCGCAGAACGTCCAGAAATCAGTATATCATGGAGCCATTGGGGGAAACAACTGGCACATAGAAATAAGGTGAAGATGAATGTGTGTGTTTGGAGTATAACCATTCATGTGGTTTCAACTTGTTGCCTACATTACCGGCGATTGGGAATTAGAAGTGTGTGCGGCGGAAGGGGGGCGGGGGGGCGCAAAAAGTACCGAAGGTCTGGAGGATATACTGGAGGGTAGGCAACTAATTTAAAAAAATCCATAAAATGGTGTACGATTTTGATGCTGTCTGAGCAAATTTCGATTCCCTATCTGGTGTTTTTCTAGCGTTTTCTTAAATGATTGCAAAGAAATTGGAAATTTATTGAACATCTCCCTTCGTAAGTTATTACAATCCCGAACTCCTCTTTCTATGAACGAAAATTTGCCCCAATTTGTCCTCTTGAATTCCAACATTATCCTCATATTGTGTTCTTTCCTACTTGTAAAAACACCACTCAAACTTATTCGTCTACTAATGTCATTCCATGCCATCTCTCCAATGACAGCTCAGAATATACCACTTAGTCGAGCAGCTCGTCTCCTTTCTCCCAAGTCTCCCTAGCCCAGACTTTGCAACATTTTTGTAACTCTGTTCTTTTGTCGTAAAACCCCCACAAGAAATCGAGTTGCTTTTCTTTGGACTTTTCCACGTCTTAATCATAAAATATTGTTAAGGGTCCCATACATTGGAACCACACTCTAGTTGGGGTTTTATCAGAGACTTACATGCCCTCTCATTCAGATACTTTACAATCTTTACAGTTTACAAACTTAACTGCGGTAATGATAGTTGAATTAATTAATTAATAAGTACATTATCATGTTTAATTAATTAATTAATAAGTACATTATCATGTTTAATTAATTAATTAATAAGTACATTATCATAATAGACCGTTATACCTTTCAGCGGTCAGTTTGCAAGCATGAAATGTTCCCACAATCCTCTATTTGCAACTAGTGCCTGGCCTCATTTAGTTCTATACCTCTTATCTTTAAATCGTTAAAAACTGAGTCTAACCATCGTCGTCCTGGTCTCCCTCTTCTTCTTTTACCCTCCGTAACACAGTCCATTATTCTCCTAGGTAACCTATCCTCCTCCTTTCGCCTCACATGATCCCTACATCCAAGCCGGTTTATCCGTACAGCTTCATCCATCCAGTTCGTTCCTAACTTATCTTTTATCTCCTCATAAAGAGTATCTCCTGCCATTGTTCCCACCTGTTTGTACCAGCAATTATTTTCGCTATCTTCATATCTGTTGCTCCCGTAAAGCAAAGTTGGTATGAAAACGGACCGATGTAAAGATAGTTTCGTCCGAGAGCTGACTTCCTTCTTACAGAATACTGTTGATCGCAACTGCGAGTTCACTTCATTAGCTTTACTCACACTGATTCAATCTCACTTACTATATTACCATCCTGAGAGAACACACAGCCTAAATACTTCAAATTATCTACCTGTTCCACCTCTGAGATTCAGTTTTGCTGAACTTCTTACCTACTGACATCAATTTAGTCTTCGATAGGCTAATTTTCTTACCATACTCATTGCACCTATTTTCATGTTCGAAGATATTAGACTGCAGGCTTTCGGCACAATCTGTCATTAAGACCAAGTCGTCAGCATAGGCCAGACTGCTTACTACATTTCCACCTAAGTGAATCCCTCCCTGCCACTTTATACCTTTCAGCAGATAATCCAAGTAAACTACGAACAGCAAACGTGAAAGATTACCATCCTGAGAGAACACACAGCCTAAATACTTCAAATTATCTACCTGTTCCACCTTTGTAACACCAATCTGAGATTCAATTTTGCTGAACTTCTTACCTACTGACATCAATTTAGTCTATAGATAGGCCTCGTCTAACCCCTGTAAGTACATTGGACCAAGAACTCATTCTACCATCAATTCTCACTGCAGCCCAATTGTCAACATAAATGCCTTTGATTGATTTTAATAATCTACCTTTAATTCCATAGTCCACCAGTATAGTGAACATCTTTTCGCTCGGTACCCTGTCATATGCTTTCTCTAGATCTACGAAACATAAACACAACTGCCTATTCTTCTCGCAGCATTTTTCAGTTACCTGGCGCATACTGAAAATCTGATCCTGACAGCCCCTCTGTGGTCTGAAACAATGCTGGTTTTCATCCAACTTCCTCTCAACCACTGATCGCACCCTCCCTTTCAAGATGCCAGTGAATACTTTGCCTGGTATACTAATTAAGGATATATCTCGATAGTTGTTGCAAGGGTAATTGGTAAATGTGCGGAAGATATGGAAGCTATAGATAGGTGCTTACAGATAGGTGGAATTACTGCTTTTCTTCCGATCTGAAGATATCTTACCACGCAAACCCTACTACTTTATGAAGCCATTTCATACCTAACTTCCCACTATACTTCACCATTACAGATCTAATTTCATCTATTCCTGCGCCTTTATGAGAATGGAGTTTATATACCATCCTTTCCACTTCTTCAAGAGTAATTTCACTAACATCATTTTCCTCCTCCCCACGAGCTTGGCTGTTCGGAACACCACCAGGAAGATTTCCTTTTATGTTGAGAAGATGTTCCAAATATTCCCTCCACCTCTCCAGTGATTCCCTGGGATCTATTATGAGTTCACCGGAATTACCCAGACACTGTTCATTTCCTTTTTCCCTTGCTTTCTAAGATTCTTTATTACTGTCCAGAAAGGTAGCTCTGCTGCTTGACCTAGCCTTTCCAGGTTATTACCAAAATCTTCCCACGACATCCTTTTGGATTCAGCAACAATTTGTTTGGGTCTGTTTCTTTCATCTACGTACAATTCCTCGTCTGCCTCGGCCCTTGTTTGGAGCCATTTTTGATAAGCTTTCCGTTTACCTTTACAAGCTGCTCTCACTTCATCATTCCACCAAGATGTACACTTTTTCCCATCTTCACACACAGTTATTCCCAGGTATTCCCTTGCTGTTTCTACTACAGCATCCTTCTATGCCACCCACTATCTTTCTATATCCTGAATCTACTTACTGTCTACTGTTCGAAACTTCTCACTAACCATATCCATTTACTTCCGTCTAATTTCCACGTCCTGGAGATTTTCAACCCTTATTCGTTTGCAAACAGATTTCACTTTCACTATCCTAGGCCTAGAGGTACTTAGTTCATTACAGACCAGATAGTGGTCTGTATCATCGAAAAATCCCCGGAAAACTCGTACATTCCTAACATATTTCCTGAATTCAAAGTCGGTTAAGATATAGTCTATTATGGATCTGGTACCCCTAGCCTCTCATGTGTAGCGGCGAATAGCCTTATGCTTGAAGAATGTATTCGTTACTGCTAAACCCATATTAGCACAGAAGTCCAGCAAACGCTTCCCATTCCCATTAGCTTCCATATATTCCCCACATTTACAAATTGCCCTTTCGTATCCTTCAGTTCTATTTCCAACTCTCGCATTGAAATGCCCATTAGCCCTCTTCTATCCTTGCTGTTGACCCTGACTACGATGTCACTCAATGCTTCATGAAACTTGTCAACTTCATCTTCATCTGTACCATCACATGGTGAATACACTGAGACAATTCTCGTCCTCATTCATCCAACTGCCACATCTATCCACATCATTCACGTGCCTAACAGAAAATATGTTGCTTGCGATAGTATTCCTGATAAAGAGCCCTACCCCATACTCTGCCCTTTCCTTTCTAACACTCACCACGTACACTTTATAATCTCCTATCTCTTCCTCGTTATCTCCCCTTACCCGAATATCACTTACTCCTAGCACATTCAGATGTATCCTCTTTGCTGACTCAGTCAGTTCTACTTTCTTTCTTCCATAAGTCCCATCGAATTCCATTTCGTTCGCCAAGTTTTTTCCAAGGAGTTCCTGGCCTGTCAAATGGGAGTGGCACTCCGTTACTCCCATAGGTCCGAGGCTTGCTTAAAATGTTCTGAGCTCGGTAAATTCATGAAGCAGGATGCTACCCTACTTGCACATAGTCCAAGTGAGGATCTCTCCTCTAACGGGTTATGGACCAGCGGTGTACTGTATAGTCCTCGCCGTCTGAGCAAAAGGAGGGACATGACTGAGAATATGCCTGAGATGCTCACTCCCATTCCATAGCAACTGGTATCCCGACTCTCAGGACCACTTACTAGGCCACTCAGCCGTTGTCCATGGTTCACGAACTAGGACGTGACTACAGTAACCCACACCTTGAACCAAATAAATAAATAAATAAATAAATAAATAAATAAATAAATAAATAAATAAATAAATAAATAAATAAATAATTAAATAATTAAATAAATAAATAAATTTCTTATTATTATTAACAACAATAATAATTGCGTAATTTGAAAACTGTTCATCGTGAATGCAGTAGTTGAGTATGAAAGAGAGCCTGGATCACTAAATCGCTAGTAATAAGGAAGATATGTCTCTACAAGCCTATGTCTATTAAAAGCAAGAAATGACAAAACATTTTATTCAAAGTACGGTATTGTTCTTTATAGAACTGGCTATGCTTTCAACCAGAAAGAGAATTAACTTAATTACATTATGACAGAATGATAAATCGGATGAAGAATAGTTGTAAGAATGATTTAATATTGAGTTAGGGCTGTTTTCTTCTGAATAGAGTGGCACGCGAAGAGCCATTCCATCACAGATCTGCTGAGGCACATTCCCCGACTTTTCCTTCAATGATACATGCAGAACCTACTGTGCAGTGCACCGGATGATCAATATCGCAGATGATCTCCTCCTCAGTGACCTCAAATATGTTCCAGACATCCACATGTCAAGGGATTATCTCAAGATACCCGGTATTCTTTTGAATGATTCGAGTAGAGTTAAAGGTTATATTGTTTTAATTGTGATCGCATGCAAGAGAAAGGACACGAGGTCACAGAACCACGTCAATATAACGTTGTGCTTACTGTGGACCTGTAGCAATTACAAGATGTAACTCGAATACAATTATATCTGCCAGTCGGAAAACATGACAACCAAAATGGACTCAACAGGCAATGTGCCAAATGATGGATGCTACCTATGACGATCTGCTCCTTATCTCATAGAAACTCACTTTACATTAGCGGCGCTAAGAAGGTAGGGGTGTCCCCGCAATAATTGAAAATGGGCCCCTTGTTTCTTGATAAGGAAAGTTACAAGTTTATTTCGTTGTAAAGGGTTTATATCATTACAATGAAAAACAAGGACGCAACGATAATAATAATAATAATAATAATAATAATAATAATAATAATAATAATAATAATAATAATAATAATAATAATAATAATAATAATAATAATAATAATAATAATAATAACAATAATAATAATAATAATAATAATAATTGTACCGGACGGTACACCTCCGCGCCCTCTAATTCAAACATTGCGCCTGTTGGAACTCCTCTACTGGAGGAAGCCTGAACTTTAACAACCATGTTAATTCTAAAGTTTCTCAGAAGATGTCTCTACTGTAAATTTTGAAGTGTTCTGAACTATGTCAATTTCGATTCGTGTTTGTCTGCTCCACAGCAAGAACTTTGAACATTCTCTAACAGATGTCTCTACCAAAACTGATAACGCTCTCTGGTGTAAAGGAATGAACTGTCCGGAAGAAATTTAACATTCATAAGTTTTGTTTTTGCTAAATTTTGTTCTATGGTTTGAGAGTTGGCAATATAATCCTTTCTTTCCGCCTGTTTTGTATGTAGCCAACCAGGAATTTCTGTAATTAATTTTCCACCAATAAGGTGTTTCTTCTTCGTCTGGTGTATTAGTTTTTGCTGTTATCCAATGAAATTTTGTGGGCGGGTTGTAATCATTCATGAAATGTCTCGAAATTTCCGCGAGGGTATATAAACTGCTGATTTTTTGGTCTCCTCGCCACTTCAGTAACATCTCTCATTGTTTAATTATGCAGCAGGGGGCGGGAAGCGCCTCTTTCTTCGGGCAGCAGTTCAACCATCAGGTAATGGCCGTTTTATAACTTATTTTCTTGCTAGCTCAGCAGTTTAACCCTCGGGGCAGGTTCGAAACTTTTATAATGTAACCTTCCTGTAAAATGTAATAGACACTTGGTATAAATTCTGTTTCTTTAACTACAAATTGGGATAGAGAGTGCCTAACCCTCTCGAGCTCCCATTCATTTTGTTTTGAGGTGACTACATTTTTATAACAGTTTCCCTTCTACTCGTAATGTCATAACATTTTTCAATCGTGTCACCTCCGTAGTATGGGATTAGCCCTTGTATAAGCGGCCTAAGAGCCAAATAGGTTTTAAAAAGGTGTATTTGAAGTGCTAGTTACGCCTCCACTCAAGTTGGTATTTTGGGGCCATGTAATTGTCTTGTTTCTTTATGGAATAGGCCTCAGTAGGTTGGGTATTTTTACCCCTGTTATTGTGTGCCTGGAAGGCAGCTTGAAAGTCGACTTTGGTGTGGCCTTTGAATTGGCTTGAACTTTGAGAGCGGGTTGCTCTTTCTTGAATTTGGTTTCTGTGTGCCTCGAGCAGGCTTTACTGGGTAATTGGGAGCTAGAGCTCCTTGATATGATTGGGGTTTTCTGCCCCTTTGTTAAACCTTGTGTATAAGTAAAGTTGGGCTCATTGCTCTGGGATTGTGTTTCTGGAACTCGAAGCCCAAAATACATTAATAAACTGTAATTGTACATTCTTATTTTGTTGCTATATAACTAAGTTCCTGTTGTACTTGTTATTTCTTGATCTCGAAAAGGAAATATAACCTTGTTGAATTTTAAATTAACTTTAATTTCGTAAGTTGAGACCTGTTCATCCCAGCACCTTCTTTCACCTCTAACTACCACGGAGAACTCCGTAACAAGTGGTAGCAGAGCGTGGTGGAATGGGTCTCAATTTAGCCCCTTTTGACGGCTAAACATCGCTTTGATTCGAACTCTAACAATTTTCTCAGCTGCTGGAATTTTTTGTTTATTTTTCTTTTTCAAAATTTTCTGTCATCATGTCCGGCCCTCGCTAGGTTCTCCATCCTTTCTATTTGCGTAAAGAGGAATTAATTTATGAACTATCTCTCAGAAACGTTCAATCTGGAGGCACGGTTGCAGTCGACTCCAATAAGCTAAATGATTCCCTTGATTTGCCTATTACCATCCCGACTTTGGGAGAAAAAGGGATTGACGACGCTCTCTCCACGATCAATGATAATACTACTGAGCTAGCATCTGTAGTTAGTTTTTTTGAAGTAAGTGATCCATCTCCTAATCAACTCAAAAGAGTACAGGCTAGGCTTTACCACTTTTATAATAGGGTGTGTGATCTATTGTCTCTGAAGTTAAATGCCCTTCAGGGTAAGGAAGCTAGTGCCCTTGCCGAAAACTTGTCCCAAATGTCTAGTAAAGTTAGTCAGTTGTTATCTGGACCTGCTATCCCTAAAGTCGACCAACGTATGGTAGTAAATATTGTAAATAGGGAGGATTCCTCTAAGGAGGAAGGAAGTAGTACTAAGGCGACTACACAACGAACATCTGCCCCATTAGGAACCGAGTCCGATCGTCGCACGTCCATTCCACCCTTTGTGTTAAATAATGCTCCTTCTGAATCTGCTTCTCCGCCACTTAGGCCCCTTCCTACTACGTCTCCGGGTTTCAGCAGTTTGCCCCATCCTTTAGCAATGTTGCTCAGAGGTATTTTTAAGTTTTCGGTTAACTCTACCAGTGACGTGATTTCATTCTTAAGGTTTTTAGTTGAGTTTCAGGATCATGCTCTTGTTTTTTCTCTTTCTGCTTGTCAGATTTTGCAAATCATCTATCCCTATGCAATGGGTGTTCTCTCCGACAAAATCGTTAGGGCAATTGCGGAACAGTCATCCATAGAAGACTTCCATGCCCACCTGTTGGCAAATTTTATCCCCGCCCGAGCTAGGTCTTCGCTCATTCAAAAGTACTACGACCGAGTACAACGGTTGGATGAAAATTTAGCAGACTTCCTCCAAGACATTATGTTTTACACTAGGGTATTTGCCCTCCATTTTCCCGAAGATCAAATTGTTCAGGCCATAGTGGAAGGTATTTCCCCTTCATACCGCTCATACTTGTGTTTTGCATCGCGTCCGCAAACTTTCGCTGAGTTAGAGGCTATGGCTGTCTCAGCCGAAGGAGTCAGATACGCCGATACCTTGCGTGTAGCGAAAGAACCCCCTCCATCATCTGATAATTTTCGGCCTGCACCTCGCCGACCCATCACAGCCCGTAAATGTTACGCTTGCGGGTCGCCTGACCATTTTCGTAATAAATGTCCATTGATCAAATCTAGTAGGACAAATAATGGAGCAGGTTCATCCCAAGGCTGCTTTAAATGCGGCGCGTTTTCACATATTGCCAAGAACTGCCCTAATGCTAACAGCACTCCCTCCTGCTCAACTTCGAACAACAATCTTAAGTGATTAGTGGCTTCGGCTGAGTCGGCGAACCCATCTTCCCGAGGCTCAGCCCCAAGCAAACATGTCGAAATTTCAGGGAAAACTCAGTCTTCAAATGCATCTTTTGAAGGCCCTAAAGAATGTCTTAGGATTGCGGCGGATACCCCCGCACCTGTTCCATTTCTTAAGATTGAATTGAATAATGAGCCTGTAACGGCTCTATTAGATTCTGGCAGTGTTTGTTCTATTATTTCGGCTGAATGGTACTCTAAATCGAAAACAGTTTGCAAATTTCCTGATTTTTGTTCGACTTTGGTTCAATATGTTTCGGCTAATTCTTCTCCTTTAGAAATTTTAGGTTCCTTAAATGCCAAAATTCGTATTTCTAAATTTACTTGGAAAGTTAAATTGTTTGTGGCAAAGCACTTGTCTTGCCCCATTATAATGGGAGCCGACTTCATGTCCCATACTGGTCTAGTGCTCAATCTTCAGAGCAAGTCGTGCACATTCAAATTTGGTTCTAATTGTAAAATCCCTTTACTTAAATGTAGTTCTGTGTCATGTTCATCTGTTTCGCCTACCCAGGATGAGATGTTGTTAGATCTTAGACATCTACCTGAGGAGCAGGCTGATAGTATTCGTAAGCTGTGTCAGTCGTTTCCAGAGGTTTTCTCGGATACTCTTGGTGTTACTGACCTTATTGAATACAAGATTGAGGTAACGGATTCCATCCCCGCCCGATTTCCACCGTATAGGCTATCTCTGCCCAAAATGAAGGCGCTGAAAGAAATCATTGATCAGATGCTGAAGGACGGTATTATTCGGCCCTCTAAGTCGGCGTATTCTTCGCCTATTTTTCTAGTCCCGAAACCCCAAGGTGGCTTCAGGCCTGTGATTGATTATAGGGCTCTCAATCGGAAGGTGGTGTTACAATCTGTGCTCCTTCCAGACCTTCACTCGTGTTTTTCATGGTTTCGTAAGGCTAAGTTCCTTACTATCCTAGATCTTAACCAGGCTTATAATCAGATACCGTTAGCAGAGGAATCTAAACACCTGACGGCGTTTGCCACGGATTGGAATTTGTATGAATACAACCGCGTGCCTTTCGGGCTCCCCACGGGAGCAGCTGTACTCACTAGACTGCTAGATAGGGTCTTCTCCGACATCAAATTCGAGTACTTGTACCACTATCTTGATGATGTCGTCGTATTTTCGGAGACCTTCGAAGAACATCTAGATCATCTGAAAGAAGTTCTCAATCGCCTCCGTAAGGCTGGGTTAACTGTGAAGTTGTCCAAGGTTGCTTTCGCTAAGCCCTCCATGTCATTCCTAGGGCATATTGTGTCGCCCGATAGTGTCGCCGTCGATCACTCTAGAACACAGGCCATCCGTGATTTCAAGCCTCTCAAGGACATCAGAGGTATTGCTAGGTTCATTGGTATGGTGAATTTCTTCAGGAAATGTATTCTAAATTTCGCCAATAGAGCGGCGCCCTTGAACTTACTCCGTAGGAAAGGCGTCAAATTTGAGTGGGGACCTTCTCAACAAGCCGCTTTTGAAGATCTCAAATTAGCTCTGTGTAACGCCCCTGTTCTGGCCATGCCCGATTTCTCCAAGAAATTCATCGTCCAAACCGACGCGTCGTCATCGGCGGTAGCTGCAGTCCTTCTTCAAGAGACTGAACTGGGGAGGCGCCCCATCGCCTATGCCTCTAGGACTCTATCGGCTCAAGAAGCCAAGTATTCCATCTATGAGCTCAAAGGTTTGGCAGTCCTATTTGCATTAGAAAAGTTCCGTCTTTATCTGGAACATGACAAATTTGACTTGGAGACCGATAACCAAGCCTTAAGTTGGGTCTTAGGTAGGCCGTGTCGTACTGGTCGTATAGCCCGGTGGGCTATAGGAATTTCTGCCTTCCAATTTGGTGTTAGGCATATCAGAGGTACTGAAAAGGTGGTTGCTGACGGACTAAGCCGTATATTTTCTAATGATGTAGAGACCCCGGATCTGAACGATGGTTCTTCACCTCCCGAGTCCATACCATCTGAGGTTAATGCCATCTTAACAGATGCTCCCATGCTCTTTAGGGATATTGAGAAATATCAACGTGAAGATCCGACACTGGCTCCGATCATGGAAACCCTTTCTTCTGGGGAACATGTCGTCCCTTATGTTTTGAGGAATGGTGTTTTATGTTGCCCGTCGAGGCATGATCAAAAAATGAAAGTTGTTGTTCCAGCGGTTCTTGTACCAATGATCTTCAAGTACTACCATGAGACCCCATTGGGGGGGCATTTAGGCATCTTCAAAACCCGAGAAAAGATTCGTGTAATGTTCATCTGGAAGGGTATGGACAGGGAAATCCGTGAATTGGTAAAATCTTGTAAATCATGCTGGCTTAGTAAACCCACCATGTCAACTAAGCAAGGGCTTTTGTCTTCTCACCAAGCGTCGCGCCCCATTGAACGTCTCTACATCGATTACGTAGGACCCTTTCCCCAGTCAAAGGGGAACGCCAATAAGTTCATCCTTGTATGTGTAGATGGTTTTACTAGATTTTCCTGGTTATTCCCGACTAAGCTGGCTACCGCTCAGTCCACCATTACTTGTTTAAACTCCATTTTTGCTTCTTTCGGTCCGTGTCAATATATTGTATCTGATAATGCTAAAGCTTTCACATCCAATCTCTTTCGTAAATTCTGTTTTGTTCTGTCCATATCTCATGTGACTACTTCGGCTTATTATCCCCAACCATCTCTAGCTGAACGGGTCAATCGTAATCTGAGGTCGGCCCTTATTGCCTATCATCACGACGATCATTCTAGGTGGGACACGTCCTTGCATTGGTTAGCTTTTGCTTTGAATTCGGCGGTTCATGAATCTCATAAGTTTACTCCAGCTTCTTTGATGTTCAAATTTGTTCCCAACACGCCGCTCTCTAACCTTTGGTCTCTTAGTGATATTCTACCTGAGATCCAGATAATATTAAAGATCTTTGGAAGAAGGCTAAAGCCAATCTTAAAGTGTCTCATGAAAAGGTTAGGGAAAGATATGATCGTGGACGGAGACCCACCCTTTTGAAGGTAGGTGACCAGGTGATGGTCAAGAACTTTGTTCCCGCGGGCAAGCTTGCTCCCAGATTTCATGGGCCGTGCATAATTGTAGATTTTCTCACGCCGGTCAAGTTGTTGCTGAGCAATCCAGCCACCGAGAGGATATTTAGGGTTCACCTGTCCCAGGTGAAACCTGTGTAATTTCCGCACTAACTTAGCTTGTTTTATTTCTTGTTACATTTTGGAAGAAATCTGAAGGTTATATTTTTGGTTTCATTTTGAGGCCTTCTGCCCGTGGAATTATGTTCCTTGTTTCCTAATGTTCATTGTACAACCTCCCCCGAACAGTTAAACTGCTATCCTGTCCTTGCCATGGCCATTACCACGCTCCCGTCTCCTGCTTAACCACACACAGTGGCTAATTAAAATGAAATAAAGATCTCCACGCCGCTGGCCCTCCGCTCCACCACAAGTACTGTACCCGATAATCATTATGGTCCAACAAATTCTGCCGCCGAGATCTTAATGTTTCAGTGCCCCCGCAGCCACGCGGCGCCGTGCCGCTCCTGGGGTAGAGCACGGGCCCGATTTACTTCAGGGAGGTCAACCAGTGTACGGCGAGCCGGAGCCCTCCTCCCGGCCAAGGCTGATGTGCGGCGCACCACCTGCAACTTGCCCGCGGCCTGTAAATGTTCGCCGCGTGTGCGGCGTGCTTCAGCACCACTACCCCTCTCATGTTGCGGGCGAGCGGTATCTCAGGGTACTTGAGGGGTCCGAGCGGCCTCCTCTGGACACAAGCAGCGGCGGCTGGTCTGGCCGTCAAACTTAATCAACATTTAATGTACTTAATCAGCCACATGGACATTTCATATCAACAATTACTCCTTTTTTGGATTCAACTACAATATTTGGTGGTCTTAGAAAATTTTCTTCACTTTTAAGAATTAAAAGTTTTCCTTCTGAATTCAACTTCTACAAGCATTAAGACATTACAACATCAAAAATTACTACCAAGAATTTTGAAACTGGGTCAAACCAATTTAAGAACATTTTTGTGAATCCTTCTGCAATTAATTTCTAAATCAACATCATAACTTGGACCCTGTTCTCAAACAAAATTTGGTGTTCTTCTGTGTTACCCCTTGGAGGGACTTTTTTTGGGGGGGGGAGGTCTGTACCGGGCGGTACACCTCCGCGCCGCTAATTCAAACATTGCGCCTGTTTGAACTCCTCTACTGGAGGAAGCCTGAACTTTAACAACCATGTTAATTCTAAAGTTTCTCAGGAGATGTCTCTACTGTAAATTTTGAAGTGTTCTGAACTATGTCAATTTCGATTCGTGTTTGTCTGCTCCATAGCAAGAACTTTGAACATTCTCTAACAGATGTCTCTACCAAAACTGATAACGCTCTCTGGTGTAAAGGAATGAACTGTCCGGAAGAAATTTAACATTCATAAGTTTTGTTTTTGCTAAATTTTGTTCTGTGGTTTGAGAGTTGGCAATATAATCCTTTCTTTCCGCCTGTTTTGTATGTAGTCAATCAGGAATTTCTGTAATTAATTTTCCACCAATAAGGTGTTTCTTCTTTGTCTGGTGTATTAGTTTTTGCTGTTATCCAATAAAATTTTGTGGGCGGGTTGTAATCATTCATGAAACGTCTCGAATTTTCCGCGAGGGTATATAAACTGCTGATTTTTGGTCTCCTCGCCACTTCAGTAACATCTCTCATTGTGTAATTATGTAGCAGGGGGCGGGAAGCGCCTCTTTCTTCGGGCAGCAGTTCAACCATCAGGTAATGGCCGTTTTATAACTTATTTTCTTGCTAGCTCAGCAGTTTAACCCTCGGGACAGGTTCGAAACTTTTATAATGTAACCTTCCTGTAAAATGTAACAGACACTTGGTATAAATTCTGTTTCTTTAACTACAAATTGGGATAGAGAGTGCCTAACCCTCTCGAGCTCCCATTCATTTTGTTTTGAGGTGACTACATTTTTATAACAGTTTCCCTTCTAATCGTAATGTCATAACATTTTTCAATCGTGTCACCTCCGTAGTATGGGATTAGCCGTTGTATAAGCGGCCTAAGAGCCAAATAGGTTTTAAAAAGGTGTATTTGGAGTGCTAGTTACGCCTCCACTCAAGTTGGTATTTTGGGGCCATGTAATTGTCCTGTTTCTTTATGGAATAGGCCTCAGTAGGTTGGGTATATTTTACCCCTGTTATTGTGTGCCTGGAAGGCAGCTTGAAAGTCGACTTTGGTGTGGCCTTTGAATTGGCTTGAACTTTGAGAGCGGGTTGCTCTTTCTTGAATTTGGTTTCTGTGTGCCTCGAGCAGGCTTTACTGGGTAATTGGGAGCTAGAGCTCCTTGATATGATTGGGGTTTTCTGCCCCTTTGTTAAACCTTGTGTATAAGTAAAGTTGGGCTCATTGCTCAGGGATTGTGTTTCTGGAACTCGAAGCCCAAAATACATTAATAAACTGTAATTGTATATTCTTATTTTGTTGCTATATAACTAAGTTCCTGTTGTACTTGTTATTTCTTGATCTCGAAAAGGAAATATAACCTTGTTGAATTTTAAATTAACTTTAATTTCGTAAGTTGAGACCTGTTCATCCCAGCACCTTCTATCACCTCTAACTACCACGGAGAACTCCGTAATAATAATAATAATAATAATAATAATAATAATAATAATAATAATAATAATAATAATAATAATAATAATAATAATAATAATGATAATAATAAAACAGAAGTAATGACTAACATAAAAGAGGCTCCACCAAAACTCCATACACAATACGGGGACATCACCCGAGTAGACAAATTCAAATACCTGGGTGAGATCATCATGAAAAATGGACTGGACAAAGAAGCACTTCAGGAGCGAGTACGCAAACTGGAAATAGCCTACCAAACATCCCGCACAATCTACAACAAAAAATGCCTTTCCGAAAACACCAAGATACGTCACTATGAAACAGTTCTGAAGCCAGTAGTTCTGTATGCAGCCGAAACCCTGTCTCTAAATGCCAACAAAGGACTCCTTGAAGAACTGGAGAAAAGAGAACGCAAAATTGTGAGAGGAATCTTGGGATCAAAGTACAGAAATGGATTCCATCAAAAGAGATCCAACAAGGAAGTCTACAGCAAAATAGAGAAAATTACCGACACAATCAGAAAAAGACGGGCAAGATTTTACGGTCATCTGAAAAGAATTGACGGAAGAAAGTTAACTAAAGAAATCTTTCACTTTTTTGATTCAAACCCCAAAACCACAATTCCCTGGTTTAGAAATACCAAAGAAGACCTGCAAATGCTACATATCTCAGCTGAAGACGCCCTTAACAGAGATCTCTTCCGCAAGAAAATATTGACGAACGGGCTAAACCGAGACGAGCAACCGAAGCAACTTGGACAGAGGAGCGTAAGCAGGCCCACTCACAAAGAATGAGGGAAATTTGGGCTCTAAAGAAGGCCAAGTTCATTGTCAAATGCAACAAGACTTAACGTGGTCCTTGATGGCCCCAGCGAATTATATAATAATAATAATAATAATAATAATAATAATAATAACAATAATAATAATAATAATAATAATAATAATAATAATAATAATTTGGTGTTTAAATCCGAAGAAATTAAAATAATACACTTCTATGGTACCAACACATACACAAGAAATGCATATTCCAATTATAGTACCGAAAACACCCTGACCGTCACACTATCAAGAAATATTCTCGTTCCTAGGAGCAAGTAATTTACAACTCAACCATCCATCGTAAGCCTACTCAGCCACACTGATTGCCGAGAGTTATAAACAGGCTCGAAATTTCAGTATTTAGAATTTAGATTATGAGGATGTCTTTGTTATCGCATCTTCGCTGACTGCTGTGTTCTCAGAACTGGCTAATTACTTCAAAAGCCTTGTTGATTGTTGTGAGTGGCAGCAAGGGATTGTTATTATTAAAGGGTTTGGAAACCCACATTCTTTCAGAAACAACTACCGTACTCCTATTGACGAAGGAAGGTCTGCACTACGGCGGCCTAAGTTTGGAATAACTCTCTGTAATACAAATAATACTGTGTTGTGTGCTGTAGCTTTATCAATATGTAAATTAACTCTTCAGCTACTGAATTAAGACACAGTCATGGGCCCCTCACAAGCCATAGGTAACCTTCCCCACCCGCCCAGTGGGGTCTGCGGGGCCCTTATCGCCGCCACTGCTCACTTTATATAATGTTACTGCAGGGACAGACCGTCCTTTGGGACCAGCGTCTGGCTTATACGATGTACTCTGCGGGAAGCAATACTGTTGAGAGTTGCGTAACCACAGTCGTAAGAACAACGGAGCCTTCTTGGCAGTGAACCGTGTAGGAGGAAGGAGGGCACCATTCGGCTCATTGAGCACCATTCCAGCTTAGGCAGGTACTCTGATGGAAGGTACAGCCTAGAACAGAGATGGCAAACCTTTACCGACTAGCGTGTCAGTTAAGGTCTTGTTTATTACTTTTTTCTGTCCACTGTGCCATCGGTTATTTCCTTTTTTTTTGCTAGGGGCTTTACGTCGCACCGACACAGATAGGTCTTATGGCGACGATGGGATAGGATAGGCCTAGGAGTTGGAAGGAAGCGGCCGTGGCCTTAATTAAGGTACAGCCCCAGCATTTGCCTGGTGTGAAAATGGGAAACCACGGAAAACCATCTTCAGGGCTGCCGACAGTGGGATTCGAACCCCGTATCTCCCGGATGCAAGCTCACAGCCGCACGCCTCTACGCTCACGGCCAACTCGCCCGGTGGTTATTTCCTTTGAAATCACCATGAAGACCCTCATTTGACTTCATTTAGGTATTAGAGTTTATTTTATTTGTTTATTTAAGAACAAACAACAACATATGATAATGAGGATGAGAAAGGCTACAGAATTATTAGGATGGTAAGCAAAGAATGGTGTAAGTCTAGTGATCTCAGTAACTTATTAATTGTAAATAGAAATTTATATAGAAGAAAATTGCAAGATCCTGCAATGCCGGTAGACCAGATTACGGTTAGATAGATGTTTGAGTTATGAATCGGTTAGTTAAGAATTTGTCAATAGTGGTAATTAGTATAGTGAGGATGAGTATTAGTATCATTGTATTGTTGTTGTGAGTACCCCATAATGTAATTAATTGTTAAATTGCATGTAATGGGTCAGGATCCAATAGATGGAATATTTCTTCCTCAGCTGCTGGTGTTCCGTAGCTGTAGGATGAGAACATTCATTCATTCATTCATTCATTCATTCATTCATTCATTCATTCATTCATTCATTCATTCGATAGCTGCAGTCGCTTAAATGCTGCCAGTATCCAGTATTCGGGAAATAGTGGGTTCGAGCCCCATAGTCACCAGCCCTGAAGATGGTTTTCCGTGGTTTCCCATTTTCAAACCAGGTAAATGCTGGGCTAATATCTTAATTAAGGCCACGGCCGCTCCCTTCCCCACTCCTAGTCCTTTCCTGTACCATCGTCGCCATAAGACCTATCCGTGTCGGTGCGATGTTAAGCAACTTGTAAAAAAAATTCATTTAATTAATTAATTAATTAATTAATTAATTAATTAATTCATTCATTCATTCATTCATTCATTCATTCAGTTGTTCATTTATTCAATAATAAGGAGTCTCCCCGCAGTTACTGGGAGTGAAGAGTTTCCTTCGCTTTTCATGCATGCATGAATGCCATTCATTCACTCTGAATGGGATAGTCTCTCCGTAGCTGCTAGTGGTTCGTAGCTATAGGCCGAGTGCATTTCATTCATCCATTCATGCATTCATTCATAAATCCATCCATACATTCATCCATGCACCGACTCATTCAAATAGGAATGCTCTCTCCTCAGTTTGTTATCCGTGACTGGGAGAGAAGTATTTATTCAGATTCATGCATGCATGAATACAACTCAGCCACGCAATCATACATTAATTCATGTAGCCATTCAGTTATTCGGTTCATGCATAGTGTCTGTTGAATGTGGAGGAGAACTCTGTACAGACTTATGACAAATAAATAAACTGTTGAGATAATTTAGGCATTAGATTGCATTTCATATAAATCCATTCGACTGAATGTTTAATGATTTTATTCTACAAACATCAAATAAAATTACATTATTCAAAACAGGCTCATTTTAAGAATAAGGTATATTTTCGTTTTAACCTAATTAAATTTGTAAAATTATGACCATATAATTAAGTGAGACATACTTTTTATTGAAGCGTAATGCTATGTTGCTAGAATTCATTACACGATATAAACATTACAATATGTTAGTATGTTGTCTGACGTGCCGTCGAAGTCGTGTTCGCGTGTCAAGTCATGCGCCATTTCATTTCATTTTTACCTAGTGACACGGGTGTCATTGCTTGCACGGCTCTCAGTTACTATTAGTGAAGGGGAACGTATCTAAACAGATTTAAAATTTTATCAGTTTTATTGTGCCTTCTGTCTCGTTCTATTCAGTGCATTATATTATAGTGAGGAAATGAAATAAATTATTTTTTATTCAAACGCTATGTGCTAAGTAAATACGTTTAGTTAGGGGCCTAGCGTAGGAAACAAAATTGAATTATTTTGACATGTGATAACAGAATACTCCTTTGACTACAACCTGTACTCATAGAAATACTGCAGGCCGACATTAATGCCTGTTTAGCCATACAGCATAGAAAATAAACGACAAACGAATTCTCCGATTGTATTGCGTAACTATAAAATACTCAACTAGGTGCATTGCTGTGGCTTTGCTTGCGCCTTAACTCCGCATTTCGCCATCTAATCTTTACACCACAAACTATTAGAAGTCAGCTGCTATCGGTTCTTCCCACGCTCATGCTGTTAGAAGGAGCGGGGCACTCTCTTTGCCCACCTAAGGTGTAGACCCTGCTCTTAGGACAGCGCCAGGTGCGACACACGACAGTCCCGCGATGCGATTCAGGTCGGCGCAGCGCAGCGGGTAGATGGCGAGCTGGTCGGACGAGCGCATTGCAACTCGCTGAGCTTGGGGCCGGAAGAGTCCGGCTCCATGGCTAAATGGTTAGCGTGCTGGCCTTTGGTCACAGGGGTCCTGGGTTCGATTCCCGGCAGGGTCGGGAATTTTAACCATAATTGGTTAATTTCGCTGGCACTGGGGCTGGGTGTATGTGACGTCTTCATCATCATTTCATCCTCATCACGACGCGCAGGTCACCTACGGGTGTCAAATCGAAAGACCTGCACCTGGCGAGCCGAACATGTCCTCGGACACTCCCGGCACTAAAAGCCATACGCCATTTCATTTCATGTGGTGCCGGAAGAACACTCGTATGAATCGCATGTAAATCATAAGCACACATAATATCGCATAATCAAAGTAAAATAATTTCTCACCTTTTCACAGACTATGTTGAAAATGTTTTTCACCTGTATCTACACATTGTCCGCCTCTGTGGTGTAGTGGTTAGCGTGATTAGCTGCCACCCCTGGAGGCCCGGGTTCGATTCCCGGCTCTGCCACGAAATTTCAAAAGTGGTACGAGGGCTGGAACGGGGTCCACTCAGCCTCGGGAGGTCAACTGAGTAGAGGTGGGTTCGATTCCCACCTCAGCCATCCTGGAAGTGGTTGTCCGTGGTTTCCCACTTCTCCTCCAGGCTAATGCCGGGATGGTACCTAACTTAAGGCCACGGCCGCTTCCTTCCCTCTTCCTTGCCTATCCCTTCCAATCTTCCCATCCCTCCACAAGGCCCCTGTTCAGCATAGCAGGTGAGGCCGCCTGGGCGAGGTACTGGTCATACTCCCCCGTTGTATCCCCGACCAAGAGTCTGAAGCTCCAGGACACTGCCCTTGAGGCGGTAGAGGTGGGATCCCTCGCTAATTCCGAGGGAAAAACCGAACCTGGAGGGTAAACAGATGATGATCTACACATTTCTGGCTTCATCTAAGGAAATTTTAATTCATACGCGTTAGTTCATCTACCCAGATAGCCTCAATTTCTCTCGTGATATTTTGTTTGAATTCATCTACAGAGTGAAAATGGGAGTGTTGGCGGCAGTAACTGCAGACTGGATAATAGGGCCTATAGTTTTTGAAACCACAATCAGTGGACAGAGATATGGGAATGACATTCTCGTACCACTTTTAAACAATTGAAGGACAATGAACGCCAGTCTGAATATTTCCAGCAAGACTCGGCAACCGCGCACACGGCTAACGAGTCATTAAGTTTAATTGAGGACATTTTTTACAACAGAGTAATTAGTAAATCATTGTGGCCCGCAAGATCCTCAGATCATACGGTTTGCAATTTTTATTTACCGGAAAAATTGAAAAATAATATTTATGAAACACTTAGCCTCCGTGGCTTAGACTGCAGCGCGTCGGCCTCTCACCGCTGGATACCGTGGTTCAAATCCCGGTTACTCCATGTGAGATTTGTGCTGGACAAAGCGGAGGCGGGACAGGTTTTTCTCCGGGTACTCCGGTTTTCCCTGTCATCTTTCATTCCAGCAACACTCTCCATTCTCATTTCATAGCATCTATCAGTCATTAATAAAATCACTTTGGGAGTGGCGACCCCATCGTACTAATAGCCTATATATGATTCATTCATTACATCCCTGACCCGGTCAATGACTGGAAAACAGGTTGTAGATTTTCATTTTTTCATGAAACACTTAATGTGGGGCCGACCGGCGCAGCGCAGCGGGTAGATAGCGAGCTGGTCGGACGAGCACATTGCAACTCGCTGAGCTTCGGGCCGGGAGAGCACTCGTAGATGAACTCAAACAAAATACCAGAAGAGAAATTGAGGCTATCTCGGTAGATGAAAAAAAATTGCGTATGGCTTTTAGTGCCAGGAGTGTCCGAGGACAAGTTCGGCTCGCCAGATGCAGGTCTTTTGATTTGCCTCGCGTAGGCGTCCTGCGCGTCGTGATGAGGATGAAATGATGATGAAAACGACACATACACCCAGCCCCCGTGCCAGAGAAATTAACCAATTAAGGTTAAAATTCCAGACCCTGCCGGGAATCGAACCCGAGCCCCCGTGGCCAAAGGCCAGCACGCTAACCATTTAGCCATGGAGCCGGACTCGGTAGATGAACTAATGCGTATGAATGAAAATTTCCTTGGACGAAGCCAGAAATGTGTAGATGCAGGTGGAGGACATTCTCAACACCTTCTGTGACAAGGTGGGAATTTATTTTACTTTGATTATGCGTTATTATGCGTGGTTGTTATTTACATGTGATTCATGCGGGCGCTCTTCCGGCCCCAAGCTCAGCGAGTTGTTATGTGCTAATCTGACCAGCTCGCCCATCTACCGGTTGCGCTGCACAGGCCGGCCCCACTTTGGGCGAAAGACCCTGTAGATGATATCGTTCTCGAGTACTGACTTTCTTGGAATCCTTGTCACTTATACCCAAATTGCCTATTACATGATATACGAAATTCACACCTATTGTGTGCCTTACTGATGTGAGTTTTATATATCATTCCTTCAAGTTATCTTAGTCCCGCTGCTATAAAAGAATTTTGGAGACTCCAGCTGCATGTCCGGCTTGTCCAAGGATGTAAATCCTGCAGTATGTGCTCATCCCCGTTTAGCTCAACTGGCGAACAATGCTGTCGCGTTGCTCAATATGCTCTACTGCATACTGTTGCCATTAGGCAACAAATAACTTTTCACTTGTGTAAATGGATAAATGTTATAGACAGAGGTAGTTTTACGACAGTAACTGTACAGTCAATTAAACACATATCCCAGTGAAGCCTTGTTATTTTTTACATAACATAAGACAAAACAGCCCTACAACCAAAGGTACTCTTTCCACCCCGTCAACATCCACGCGAACCAACCACCGTTTATTTTACGAGGGCCCTCCCCAGCACAATACCACAGGCTCCAGGAGTACCCATGTCCGGTAGGTAGTAATGTTCGGTCTTTGAATGTTAAAAGCTTAGAGTAAAATAGTGAAAAACATATATATATATATATATTCCACTATGGCAATCCACATCACATACGAGTGTTAAGCTATTAGCCCCAGTTAAAAATTGCTGGTACATCTAAAACACTGAACGTATGTTGAACATTAAAGCTTGAAATTTTCTTCACCAAACGAAAACGAAAAAAAAAATGCATGCAGTAGAGGGTTATGAGCTGTAGGTAGAAGGTCGCCATAAAATTATTGTATTATATGTAGTGTTTAAAGACAGCCTGTCAAGGACGCGGCCATCTCGAGAGGGTTGCGACAAGAATGGTAGGCTAGTCATAGCTACTGTAGTAGCCGGATTTTCGGGTGGCATAAATCTTCATTTTAGGATTCATGTATGCTTATTGTTGCTGCTGGACGTATTTCCCCTAGCTACACTAGCAATGTTCACAGCTGCAGATTTATGCTGCTCAAGAAGGGATTTCTTCTGAAAAAAGGACAAATCTAAAGTAAGCGTGTTAGGGTACTGCAGTGCAGTTTTTTGCTTAGTTACGGGAAACTTACTTGCTTGGAGCATGCCTGACATAAGACTAATCGATTATCTCTACTCAAGTTTCGATCTGTAGAAATCCATTTTTTCGATAAGTGAGATTTAGGCATTGTTTCGCTAAACAATAATTTAAGTAAATATAGTATCGCAGCAACCAATCGCCACGCTTTCCGCCAATTGTATTCTCTGTCGATGGCTGGAGGCCAACCCATTACGTTCCTCCTGACCTTGTATCGACATTTTGTAACGCTAATTAATAACAAATAAACTTGTGTAGAGTAAGTGTGGAAAGACGCCAGTCCGTCGTGTAGATTTAGCGTGCCTGCCTCTTACCTGGAGCACCCTAGTTGAATCCCCAGGCAGCCCAATGTTGTTAATTCTGGTCTGAGGGCTGGTGTAGTGTTTCTTATGAGACTGAGTAGCTGTCTGATACGGGAAGCCATGGACCCGGCCGTGAAAGTGAAGCAGTACAGCTCAGTCGTTACGCTGACCGTGTGTAACTCCAGTATCTGCAGGCCATCTCGCTAGGCGCCAGTCATCTTGTCAGGCCATGGACCTAATAGGCTGGGCGTTACTAGAGTGTTTTTGTTTCTTTTATACTGCCGTCAACACCGGGATTTGAACCTGGGACTTCCAAACAATGCAGCTCTCCAATCTGCTGCTCATTCTTTTCAAAGTTACGGCATGTAGTGCTCTGACGACAATTGTATGAGGATCGCCTGCTATGTGTAGTGGTAAGCTTAAAGGCTGTCCGCTACGGCTAATGAGAAATTCTCCGCATTCCCCATTCTCAGGATTGTCATGGTAATAACTCAAGTGCCAATGGTCGTGTTATTGACACTGTCATAGAGAAACAAATAACAAGCATTACTTAAGGAGATTAGGTCTTTGCGAGGTTGACGCAGTCACCAGATCAAGTCGCTGGAGGAAAGGAACCTGAAAAAAGGCGACGTTGACGCACTTCCGGGACATTCAATTTTGATGAAACGTATATCCACACCAAACAACCTTGTACGCTGGATTCATTTCGCCAATATTATCAAGGAAGTTCTCATTACTCAGCAGACGATCTTCAAATAGTCGAGGTAGGGTTTATCAAGTAAGGCCGCTTACCAGGCAGGGCCTCTCAAACGCCCAAAATCTCACGCGTGCAAATCGAGGCGCAAGAGATCCGTGCACACTGTGCATCGGTCCCGCTCGGCTCGGCTCGGACCAACGCTTCGTCTCTGGGCTACTCGGCTAAGCTCGGCTCAACTCGGCTCAACTCGGCTCGGATTTGGAGCGCTACGAAGCAAGTGAGGAAGAGGGAGACAGGCGTGGAGAAAGAGAGGGAGAGCGCTATCGCTCCAAATCGAGGAGTGGGGGGCTGCACTCTGGTCAACCAAGCGAAGTAGTCTTTTGCATCGTGCACAGTGCATTCACCAGGCTTATGCACCCCGAGAGGCCCTGAGCCTTACCTCCTACGTTACAGTTCACATTTTTTTTAACAATTCGCTTTATGTCGCACCGACACAGATAGGTCTCATGGCGACGATAGGATAAGTAAAGGCCAGGAGTGGGAAGGAAACGACCGTGGCTTTAATTAAGATACAGTCCCAGCATTTGCCTGCTGTGAGAATGGGAAACCACGGAAAACCATCTTCAGGGTTGCCAACAGTGGGATTTGAGCCCACTATCTCCCGTATGCAAGCTCATAGCTGCGCGACGCTATCCGCACGGCCAACTCACTCGGTCGTTATTGTTAAGCCTCAGGGTTTAATCGTACCGGGCTCAGTAGCTCATATGGTATCAATCAATCAATCAATCAATCAATCAATCAATCAATCAATCAATCAATCAATCAATCAATCAATCAATCAATCAATCAATCAATCAATCAATCAATCAATCAATCAATCAATCAATCTGTATTTTGGGCTGCCACCCAGGTGGCAGATTCCCTTTCCTTAAATGTTTTCAAAGAACTTGGAAATTTATTCTACATGTCCCTTGCTCCAATTCCTTATTCCTCGTCCTATAAATTAAATTTGCCCCAATTTGTCCTCTTGAACACCAACTTTATCTTCATATTATGATCTTTCCTATTGTTAAAAGCTCCACTCAAGCATTTAGAGCAATGGCTTTCTGAACCCACGGTGGCAATTTCAATCCTGGCTCAGTCCGGTGGTGTCCGAAGGCGCCCACATACGCAAGTCTTGCGTTGGCAGATTTACAAGCACGTGAAAGAACTCCTGCGGGACAAAATTCCGTTACTCTCGACGTGTCCGAAAAACGTGCTATTATTTAGTGGGGCATTATACAAATAACATTAATTTAATTATGGATTCGTTGGTTCGGCTCTTTGGCTGAATGGTCAGCGTACTGTTGGTTCACAGGGTTCCGCGTTTGAGTCCCGGCCATGCCGAGGTTTTTAACTGTGTATGGTTAATTCCTGTGGTTCGGGGATTGGGTGTTTGTGTTAGTCTCTTCATCATATACACACACAACACACCAGACTACTAACCACCACAGGACATGCAATAGTGAATATATCCCTCCTCGTAGGGTTGACGTCAGGAAGGGCATTCGGTCAAAAAATGGGCAAAATCTATACATAGTGCTGACCCTAACAAACTGGTATTGAGACCATGAAGATGTAGAATTAGGGCCTAGTTACGTTTGCATAAATTAACTGGTAAAGAAACATAAAGAAACTAAGTAGTATGGATTACACACGTAAGACAAGATTGCATTACTTGTGCACTGAACAATTAATGACATTTAACTAAAAAGTGGACGTGAGGCATGCGTGTGTCTATTATTTGTAATACCTACCGCTCATCAGCGACAAATGAACTGCTGTTTAAGAACAATACGTTGATTTGACATATACATTCTTTTATCGGAATGTTCCACGTAACACTACAAGAGATGGAATCAAAAATGTATTAATATTGAACCCGAGAGGGGCATGATCCAAGGACCTTTGGTTGATATTGATCTTCGTAATTACGCACGCAATGCTATTTAAGGGAAATAATGCTGAAACTGATTAATATTCATATCATTGAGATGGATAAATTGTGTATTTTAAAAATTATTCTACGAGATTTCTTTGTCTGCATCTTATTGCGCGGTATTGTCCTTTGTGTGGCGGGGGCCCGCAGATGAAGCCAAGCCAACTTAGACCCGGGAGGGGTTATGAATGGGGATTCCCCGTGACATCACTCGAGAGAAGACATCCCCCCTCAAGGCTCACAGAATGAGGGGAAACCAACTTTTTCGAAACGAAATATAGGAGCCATCTTGGATTCGGACTAGCCAACTTAATTACCTACGATCTAGAAAATTAATGAAACTCGAATTATGGGGTCGTCTCCCGATTTAAAAGGGATAAATGTCGCTGGGACATTTATTTAGAGTGTTTAATGTCCTCTTCCTTGATAACTTTCTGAAGAAGAAAAAATAGTGTGTGGTTTCTGCGTGGAAAAGTACTGGGCCATCTGTTTATTCTCACGACACCTCCTCGAGAAAGGGAGTTCACCACGCAGGGTGGGGGAAGCAGGACAGATTTTAATTAATTTAAGGAGATTCACCGAAGGATAATTGAGTGGTTATGTCTCAATCGCATCAACTAAATACTGGTCAACGATTAACCGCACTATTATACCTCGAGTACGCCGGGAATAGGCGCTACGCAAATTAGTTGAAAGGGTATCGCTCCCTTGTAAAAACTACTGCAGTAAGGGACAAGCGTCATTCGGGGTTAGCGGCTCATCGACGGCGAAGCTATGCTCGGTTAAGCCCTCGTTAGTTCTTTGTTCAAGTGAAGTTAACTCCCATTTTAAGTGAAATAATACAATTAGCATAAACAGTGTGTAGTTTTGATTACTGTGACGCCAGTGTTAACTTTTTAGAAAACCGTGATGTGTAGAGTAATATTATTATCATTACTATAGTACAATAATCTTACGTAGTCGCTTACGAGATCGTGACCGGACGTTCACATTGAACGCTGTTAGCCGGAGTGTGAATTAAACAGTAACGTTGTGTGTGTACAGGATTAATTGCCAGCGGCTCCACCAGCATCGAACTATGGATCGTCAACTTCAAGATGGAATGGAAATGAAAGTAATCACCGTGGTGCCCATGGAGGAGGAGTAAGTTCAGGATGGACCTCCTGAGCTGACGAAGGTGTCATCATGTGATAGAGATGAGTACAAAGTCTTATTATCTGGCATGCATAGAGGGAATGGGAATATTTATTGTAAACTGACGCTATAAGAAATTAAAGATGTAGTCCTGTTAAAATAGAGCGCCGAGATGGGCGCGTAGTTATTAATTCTTAGTTTAGGAAACCAGCGACAGGTCTGAGTAATTGATTGTAAATAATTTAGGGAATATAATACTTTAGCTTTTCATGGGATAGATATTTATTCAATTATTTCCTTCTTGGGAGATTTTGTTTGATTATTTGCGTCAGAAGACCAGGAGTAATTAGTTTAGGGGAGTGCAGTGAGAGTAGTTATTAGAGTAATCATTAATTTGATAAGTGTATGGCAAGTAAAACGGTAAGTACTACAGTGCGTAAGGCACGTAACTACGAGGCTCAGCGGCCGAACTGACAGCCAAAGAAGAACTCCACCCTTTGAAATACTTTGATAGGAAGTGATAAGATTAAATTGATTATATGATTAAATTTACCAGGAAGTGATCATAATGCGTGTGTCAAATATCAATCCGTGTGCATATTAATTAATTAATGAATGTGTTGCCGTGTGACGATAAAGTGGCCATGTGCTGACCATCGATTAATTAGCAGTCAGTAATCAGATGTTAATTGCCGCGCGAGTACTTAATTGTGTTGTAATTGCTGAATAGATTCCGCACGATGACCATGTATAAGTAATGTAGCGGGTAAGCCATGTAGGACGGCAGGAATAATAATAATAATAATAATAATAATAATAATAACAATCGGGCAAAGATTACCATTGTAATACCGGAGTCGCATTGTGAAAATGACGTGATACTGTTGGGTAAATATGTGTTGAATTCAAGGTGCTTTGGGCGAGTCTTTTAAGACCACAGTTTATTGTAGATGTACTTCCGAGTGAAGTGTTACTGTTTCCTTTTGAAAAGGAAATGTTACGCCTGTTGGTGGGTTGTCGACCGCGTGTGGAATGGGGAGCATTTCGTCTGGCCTTGCCCAGTTGTGTTTCCTTTCTTTTTTTGTTTGGGGTGTCCCGTCAGCTGAGGAAGGAGGGACATTGCTGTTAAAGAGAAGTTGGTTTCTTTTGAACGGCGAAATAATGTGATTTACCTAACACGGCAGAGCAGTGTAATAATTAACAAGCGACCCGGCCGATAATGATAATGTTTGCCAATGAATCATTGTTAATTGTTCGAGTATAATACACATAGGGATTACAGAACCCTGCCTTCATCGCAAGAGGTTGTCAGTTCGATGCCCAACGTAGGCATTGGAGGCCTACAGCGTCAGAAGAAAGATCAAAGTGCTTTTTACGTGTTTTGTTGCATATCATGTATCATTTATGTGTTCTTTATGTCATGAGTGGTTGTACATAAGGTCAGTGGTGGTTCTGTCCATCAGCTTGGCGATGTCTATAATAGTGAGGGTCGGTTCGAACCCAGGTGTTGTATCATATGTGTGTATTTTTTTAATTTTACGTCATTTCATTGGGAAATCTAGGTCTTTATTAGAATAGGGATTGCTCAGACGTGTTGTCGGATGCATGTTAGTTTTATGTGTTAGCGATAATATAGCCTCAGTGTTATGATAAAATTACCATTCGCTACGTGTCACGATACACCGCTTCGCTATAAACGTACTCGTTTCTATCAAGTATAACGGACAGATGTCCACCTAACAAAACCAAAACAAACATTTGTAAATTTTAATGTAATTCATTAGTGTTATTTAGTGCGCCATTTCCCATCATCATTAAGGTTGAATAAACCGGTTTGTGAGTCAAATATTTTAATTCGAATGTGTTCTCATTTTAGTTATGTATGCCCCCCTTCTCCTCCCCTGTACGCCTTTAAGTTTACTTTAGTTCAGCGCCTATTTATTTCATACTTCTTGACCCATGTGCGACCCTGTAGATTCCATGCCGGTGCCATTTAGGGAGGGGGCGGGTGCAATATGTAAATTTACGAGTGGCAGAGGAGATAATATTTAATCACAACGATATACTTCGAATGATCTGATTGTATTATTGATTTTTTGTTTGCTATTACTTTACGTCACACTGACACAGATAGGTCTTATGGCGACGATGGGACAGGAAAGGCCTGGGATTGGTAAGGAAACGGCCGTGGCCTTAATTAAGGTACAGCCCCAGCATGTTCCTGGTGTGAAAATGGAAAACAACGGAAAACAATCCTTAGGGCTGCCGACAGTGGGGTTCGAACCCACTATCTCCCGGATGCGAGCTCACAGCTGCGCGCTCCTAACCGCACGGCCAACTCGCCCGTTTTATCTAATAATTTTTTGTTTAGCCATTAGTGTTGTAATGTCTTCGTTCTGCTTTGATAAACACAGCAGCTACTCCCTCCCCTCCTTTGGCTGGGTTCTGTCCTCCCATGTGCCTTTGCTGCACGCAGGTTTATGCTATAATATTGTATACTATGCCACCCTCCACCAAGCCATAATGTACATATTGTTGTACACTACCCCCCGCTCCCTCCCATCCCTCCCCAAGAAAAACGAAATGAGTATCCGGAGATAATTGTGGCCATGCTATGGGCCACGCTACGGGTTTATTACCTGCTATGCACAGTTATCAGGAGCTTCAAAATAATGGAGCGAGAAGCATTCTATAGTATTCGTACCAGAAAGTAAAATTCGTCTTTAAAGGTTCCTCAGCCAGTACTTTCGACAGCTAGTGTATACGGACGTACCTGTCAAGCCAGCCCATACGCAGAACTTCAATAGAACTTGGATTGTCATCATTCTTTTTTTTGTTTCTTTTTTTTTTTTGCTATTTGCTTTACGTCGCACCGACATCGATAGGTCTTATGGCGACGATGGGACAGGAAAGGCCTAGGAATGGAGAGGAAGCGGCCGTGGCCTTAATTAAGGTACAGCCCCAGCTTTTTTTCCTATTTGCTTTACGTCGCACCGACACAGATGGGTCTTATGACGACGATGGGATAGGAAAGGCCTAGGAATTAGAAGGAAGCGGTCGTGGCCTTAATTAAGGAACAGCCCCGGCATTTGCCCGGTGTAAAAATGGGAAACCACGGAAAAACATATTCTGGGCTGCCGACAGTGGTCGTCGAACCCACTATCTCCCGATTACTTGATACTGGCCGCACTTAAGCGACTGCAGCTATCGAGCTCGGTCAGCCCCATTATTTGCCTGGTGTGAAGATGGGAAACCACGGAAAACCATCTTCAGGGCTGCCGACAGTGTGGCTCGAACCCACTATCTCCCGAATGCGAGCTCACAGCTGCGCGCTCCTAACCGCACGGCCAATTCGCCTGGTTGTCATCATTCTAGTGTCACTTTAATGATGCATGCTGTGATAAGTGAAGAAGTCAGGTTCTTTTACTTTGTCGCAAATAAGCGGAGATGAGATTATCCTTGTCATAGCGAATGCCATTCACCATCCATGATCCGGCGGGCATAGTTCCGGATGTAGGCCCTAGTCACTTGATGACGTAAAATCGGCCCATAAGTAAGGCTGTCTGATATTGCCAAGTCTGCGGGTGTCGGAGAGTATAGTCCATGATGATAAATAATAATAATAATAATAATAATAATAATAATAATAATATTGGCTTTACGTCCCATTAACTGCTTTTACGGATTTCGGAGACGCCAGGGTGCCATAATTTTTGTCCCGTAGGAGTTCTTTTATGTGCCAGTAAATCTACCGACACGAGGCTGAAATATCTCCAGACTGAGCCAGGATCGAACCTGCCAAGTTGGGGCCGGAAGATCGGCGTCTCAACCGTCTGAGCCACTCATCCCGTCTTGTAAAAGATATGTTGAGTGGTTACCTTTTCGTTGTCCAGACCATTATTGAATACATCAGACGCCATATGTCGTGCACTTGTTGTTGATGGACTGTTCGATACTCGAAAGTATACAACTTTTACAATTTGCTTTACGTCGCACCGACACAGACAGGTTTTTTGCACGAATGGGAAAGGGAAGGTCTAGGAGTGGGAAGGAAACGACCATGGCCTTAATTAAGATACAGTCTCAGAAAATGCCTGGTGTGAAAATGGGAAACCCGAAAAACCACCTTCAGGGCTGCCGACAGTGGGGTTCGAACCAACTATCTCCCGAATGCAAGTTGACATCTACGTGACACAAACCGCATAGCCACTTGCTCGGTGATGCTGGGGAGATCTTCGTTGGTAGAGATGGCGTGCTATAAGAGCGTCCTGTCGAGACACCCAGTATGTAAGTTGAATATCCCGTCACTGTGTGCCAGAATTCATTGTTGTGTACTTACAAAGAGGAAGTTGAGTTTAGAGATCGATAATGTTTCATTTACAGAGAGCCCTTGTGCCTGGTAAGGGATACCACAAATGATCGTTATAACAGTGTGCTTCGTTCACAATAGTGTTAGCTCTAAACGTTCCTGAATTACCCTGTGAGCACTATAACACGTTACAGCGCTAGTGAAGTGGCTAGTTATAACGAGTAAAAACTTCCTTTGTGCCGGTAGTGCGCCGCCGTTTTCCCCTGCGGGATCTAGAGTTGGAGTGCGGTAGCATGCAGTATGTGTGTGTGACATGAATAACCTCGCCGTACTGTTGATATGTGCTGGACTTTCTAGACTGTGAATGAAGAATGAAACAAAGAAGAAGGTGAAGTTGGAAGGAATATTGGGAAAGGAAGGGCAAGGGTGAAGTAAAGGAAGGAAAACAAATAAATAAGAAAGGGAGGGAAGAGAAGTGAGCTTGCGTGGCTCAGGCGCCAGCGCGCCGGCCTCTCACCGTTAAGTTCCGTGGTTCAAACACAGTCTGATATATAAATATATACAGTCGCGAAGCTCTGATGATATTTTTCATCCGAGGCGAGTACAGCGCTCCAAGCGGCGAGGTAGAGGCAACTTGCTAGCAGACAACAGGGAACGAATTACCATTACTGTCTAAAATGGTCATAACTTCTGAACCTTTCATGCAAAATAATGTCCTGACAAGGTTATTGTAATCCTTATGAAATAGTGGAGGAGGTCAAACAATTTTTTTTGATGAGGAGTTCGAGGATAATATCGAAATATTTATTTAATCTTAAGGAATTATTTTTCTTTACTGCGGACTATAATATAAAATCGCTTCTAGAGGGCAACCGGTTCGAAATAGGTATATACCATCGCGGACTTTTTTGTAGAGGTTTCTATGCTCTACAATTCTTACCCTTACACTTGGGGTCTATCGTTGACGGTTCAGGCAGCGTAAGCCAAGAAGGCAAGCTACCGACCGACCGACATCGAACCTGCCAAGTTGGGCTAAGAATGCCAAAGCTCTACCATGGTCGGTCACTTGCTTTCTTGGCTTACGCTGCCTTAACCGTCAACGATAGACCCCAAGTGTAAGCGTACGAAATGTAGAGCATACAAGCCTCTACAAAAAACTCCGCGAGGGTATATACCTATTTCGAACCGGTTGCCCTCTAGAAGCGATTTTATGTTATAGTACGCGGTAAAAAAAACATAACTCCTTAAGATTAAATACATATTTCGATATTATCCTCGAACTTCTCATCGAAATAAATTGTTTGACCTCCTCCACTATTTCATAAGGGTTACAATAACCTTGCCAGAATATTATTTTCATGAATGGTTCAGAAGTTATGACCATTTTAGACAGTAGTGGTAATTCGTTCCCTATTGTCTGCTAGCGGGTGCCTCTACCTCGCCGCTAGAGGTGCTAGTGTCGCACCAGCTGTCAAGTGGATGAACCTTCCTTTTATTAGAGCTTCGCGACTATATTAGACCGTGGTTCAAATCCTGGTCACTCCATATGAGATTTGTGCGGGACAAAGCGGAGGCGAGACATGTTTTTCTCCGGGTACTTCAATTTTCCCTGTCAACTTTCATTCCAGCAACACACTCCAATAGTATTTCATTTCATCTGTCAGTCACAATCATTGTCCCAGAGTGAGATAGTCATCGGCAGCCGGTACAAATCCTATCCTCGCCGCTAGATGGGGAAACATTAATTCCATCCCTGACCCGGTCGAATAGATTTTAATTGTGATTTTTCAGGGAATAGAAAAGGGAACAATGAAGAACTGCCAGAATTAATATCGAATGGAGGAGGGATAGAAGGAATGAATAAAGCATAAAGAAAGGACTGAAGGAACGACCACGGAAGGAAGGAAGGAAGGAAGGAAGGAAGGAGTGAAAGAAGTAATATGAGGTAGAGGACGGAACGAAGAATAAATGAAGAAAAGAAGGAAGGATGGTGGATGCGAGGAAAGTGTGAAGGTAAGAACGAAGCGATGAAGGAAGGTTGGCTGGAGAATGAACATAAGGAAGGAATGAATATAGAATGACGGAGAAAGGATGGAATGGACGAAGGATATAGGAAGGTTGAAAGGGGACGAGAGAAGGAAGCAAAGGTGGTTGGAAATGAGGGAATAGGGAAGAATGAAATAAGGACGGGAGGAGAAGGAATGCAGAGTAGAGGAAAGAGCAAACGATGAACAAAAGATGTATTAAAGGAATTACGGACAAGATCCAGTAATTATTTCGTATGTAGACAAGACAGGCTGACACATTCCACGTCTTTTTATTTCTATGTGCACTTCCATTCATTCGCATATTAAGTTTCCTAACAAGGAAAGTACCCGAGGTACTACACTGGGATCGTAATGAAACTCAGTAGAGGGGCAGCAGAGGGGATGTATATTGCTAAAGTGAAAGCATATCGGTCTTAATTAATTTCCAGTGCTAGTATTGTAATATGAATCGTGTGAAAAGCAGGCGGGTGCCAAGGCGAGCGCGAGTGAAGGAAGCAGAACAGGAAGTGAATACAAATCGTCCACTAGATTTGCTCTGATCTGCTTTTCGAATCGAACGGCGCGGCGCATGCGGCATACAGTAATACGTACACAACGGATGCAGTAACTAAACTACCGAGTTACAAACTATACCGTATGCTCCACTTGAACCATGTTACATAGTCCAGATACTGAAAAATCCACAGCCTGTTTCCAGTCACACGACCGGGTCAGGAATGGAATGAATGAAGCCCCCATCTAGCGACGAGATAGGAATTGTGCCGGCTGCCGAAGCCTGTCGCACTCTTCTGGGGCAATGATTAATGAATGACAGATATTGGAGAGTGTTGCTGGAATGAAATATGACAGTGAAAACCTGTCCCGCCTCCGCTTTGTCCAGCACAAATCTCACATGCAGTGACCGGGATTTGAACCACGGAATCCCGCGGTGAATCGCCGGCGCGCTGCTGTCTGAGCCACGGAGGCTCCTGTCCAGATAATAATATTCACTAATATTACCCTACCCTGCCGTTCGTTTTTGTTTTGTCTTTTTACAGTTTCCTTTGCGTTGTACTGACACAGATTGGTCCTGTGGTGAAGATGGGACAGGAAAGGGCTAGAGGTGTGAAGGAAGCGGCCGTGGCCTTTAATAAGGTACAGTCCAAACCAACATTTGCCTGGTGTGAAAATGGAAAACCCTCTTCTGGACTGCGTACAGTGGGGTTCGAACCCAATGTCACCCGAATGCAAGTTCACAGCTGGGGGACGCTCGGACAGCTGGCAGGCAGTCTCATCCGCAGGGTTCGATGGTCATTGGGGAGTGAGGTGAGCTGAGGTGAGGTGGACTCATCTCCTATTAATGTCTACTACTGGGCGATATATCTGAGGAATACCTGGAGAACAATTTTGGGCACGTGCCGGATACTTCTTTAAGGTCGTGATACAATCGCCAGATTCTGAGGGCAACACACGTACTTAAAAGTGTCCTGTACGAAATACGACACCTCAATAAATATAAATAGGATATTATGATAGTTAAGTTGTCCCGACCGGACGTTGTTAAATACTGACAACCATGTGGTCTACTGATGCATACACCTGCGATGGACTCTGTAGTACAGTGCTATTTTCCGAAAGATTGAACGTGGGGCTGGCGAATCGACCAGGTAATCAACATAAAATCTCCTATGTTTGTGGTGCCCGAATTTTGTGCCTCTGGAATCCTTTACTGTACCGGCAGTCTACCTACACATCGCTGGGGTATATGACGGCATCACTGCCACTCCCCTGTGCCGTCAGCTAATAAATTACATTTCCGAAAGTGATATTTGTAAATCTTAAGATGCACCTTTCTCAGGCACCATAGGAACTGGAGCAATTAAACTCAGTAACCTTCTTAAATTGCCTAAAAGCTACAAGGTAGAAATAATTTTCCCTAAAATAGAAGTAGTGTGGACCTATCTCCCTCACATTTTTGAGCGAAAACTAGAGGGCAGAGAAAATATTTTTCGTAAATGAAGGAGTATGTACAAATACAAGTATTGTGAACACAGGAACCATCGGATAGCGGGCATTAGTTTCGGGTGCCTACCTCCCAGACGCTGCTAAAAAAATGAAAGAAGCATTTGAACGTATTTTTATAAAATTCAAGAATACTCATGGATCCGAAATTGCATACAAACCTTACAGCGCATTCGAAAGATAATGGGTTCGAACCCCACTGTCAGCAGTCATGAGGTTTGTTTTCCGTGGATTCTGATTTTCACACCAGGAAAATTCTGGGGCTGTGCCTTGATTAAAGCCACGGTCGCTTCATTCCCATCCCACCGCCACCATAAGACTTACCTGTGCCACTGCGACGTAAAAGAGAAAACTTGACAGCACAATCGTGAAACTGGGCAAACTGTTCTTCATGGAATAATTTCCCTAACTCAATCAAATTATTACATGTAGTTGACACAGTGTTCTAGAAATTCAGCACAAGACCAGACTGAACCTTTCAAATATGTCTTGAAGGACTAATATTTAGCCTGCAGGTCTAGATTTGGTCTCATCTAGGCTACATACTGAATAGAAGCAGTGGTATGTTTAGAGAATTAATCTATATTCTCAACAACACTTACACTTTGTTTAAGAAGCCTTCCTCGTGGACAGTCGAGATTTTCTTCTGATGACGCAGAGCACAGTTCTCTGCGAAACGCAAAGAATTTCACCTTATTTTCTTGACACGGCATAAGCCGAAAAGCCTATACAGCATCATGTCTATAAGTACGGGCCGTGAAAGCATCAATGGCAACACTTACATTCTCCAACAATGTATCTGAAAGTATATATCTCCGCATTGCTCGTAACTCAGAAAGAGAGAGGGGATTCGGATAATGGATTCGATCAAACATAAGTAAAGAAATATTACACAAACGGATCGCGCCTGCCAATGCGGCTTCAAAGTTTTCCTTCGCTGCCGTGGAGAGACAGTATGTATTCAGTGACAGCCAGATATGAAATCAATACTCATTGGAACTGAAGAACGGAAATCTTTTTTCAAGTATATTTGATGTTCTACAGCGTTGACTTAGAAGTGTATTTGTTTACTTGCTTCTTTATCTGCTTCCGGAGTCTGATTACCGTATACAGTATTAGGGCATTTCATTTGAATTGACCGTGAATACTAGAATGTATTCAAAACTTCGAACAAACTGGTCGTAATGTTCTGTATATAAGAAGATATCATAATAAAACTCTGACGAAGCAAACATTTACTTAAACACACGCACAAAGTGGTACAATTGAACGAATATTAAGCATCAGTACAAAGCAAATTATACGTAAAACTTAAAAATGATCAAAACGTTACAATTAGTTCAATCAGCAGCTTTCTTACAGATACTTGACCAAAACCAAAAAAGAATACTTGAACACATTTTACAACTATTAAGAGTCTAATCTCTAAAACATACGTCAGGAACAATGGAACTGATTGTTATAGCAACATACACGAAATAGGCAAAGTCCAGTAGTTTTAATATACTAATTTAATGCCAAAGGTGATCATCATCACCCATCTCATAGCTGTACCGATTAAACGTCAGCTGAAAGTTCGAGAAATTTTGAAATTCTCAAGCACCGTATACCAGGTGTATGCATACGTTTGACCAGTTTTTGCGGTAGCGCCCTACCCTAGGCACTCCAGTATATAATGCACAACTTCGCGAAGAAATATATATGAATTGTACCTTAATATCCTTTTAGAAGAGAGATGTGTTCATTACCAATGCCAGGGACCCACCAACCCGCCCAAAAATGTATGTTTACTTTTATAACAGAACGAAAGTTTTCACGCGCCTTCGACCATTAGCCGGCCAGCTACGAGCACGGCCATTGGCTGACATGACGTCACTCCCATAATTCGTAACTCGCTGGTTCCGTAACCAACCCGCGCAGAATAAAAACGCAGCAAGAAACACACCAAGAAAAATATGTAATTTAGTAGTTGTAACCTATCTTTCCAAATGCAGGCCAAGCTCTGTCATGAGAACAGTGGCCCCCTTCGGGGGCCACACTCCCTTCGATAAGCTCTTAACTATCGCCGCGGCGCATACTGCCTGCACGGCAAGAAAATAAAGTAATTTAGTAGTTGTAACCTAAAACAAATTTCGCAACAGTCCGCTGGACATTTCCTTAACAGTTGGCAACAATTCGGAGATCGCTGGCAGATCGTAAAGGACGCTTCTATCGGCAATCCCGTGAACTAAAAATAAAAGAGCATCACCGGCCGCGGAGCTTCCGTGTGCAGCAAGCGGAGTGAGTGGAGTGCCTACACTAGGGCTATGCCGTTTTTGCAGTAAAGAATATTGGCCTCCGGCTTCCACACATTTCGGCCATCTTTCAAGTAAGTTATGAATACCATGCCAGAAAAGCTGCTTCTCTTTTGCGGCAAACAATTCGTCGAGCCATTTTCCAACTTCCTCGAAATTGCTGAAGTGCTACTCTGCGAGCGCGTGCCCCATTGATGCGAAGAGGTGATAGATGGCACCAGATCGGGTCAGTACGGCGGGTGCGGAATGATGTCCTATCCAATCGATTTCAAGGTGTCTTTCACTGTTCTTTCTGTGTGAGATGGCGCACTGTCGTGTAAAAAAATCCCTTTGCCATGTCTTCTGGCCCATTCCGGTCGTCTTTCAATCAATACGTGATTTAAATTAATGATTTGTTCGGTACAGGAATGATTTTCTTTCGCGCCTTGGAAGCAGCATTTCACAAGTAATTTTGCGAATTTCCATTTGCCGTTCATTAAAATCTTGTGGGACCCATTTCATCATCATCATCATCTGTTTACCCCCCAGGTTCGGTTTTTTCTCTCGGACTCAGCGAGGGATACCACCTCTACCGCCTCAAGGGCAGTGTCCTGGAGCTTCAGACTCTTGGTCGGGGGATACAACTGGGGAGAATGACCAGTACCTCGCCCAGGCGGCCTCACCTGCTATGCTGAACAGGGGCCTTGTGGGGGATGGGGAAGATTGGAAGGGATAGACAAGGAAGTGGGAAGGAAGTGGCCGTGGCCTTAAGTTAGGTACCATCCCGGCATTTGCCTGGAGGAGAAGTGGGAAACCACGGAAAACCACTTCCAGGATGGCTGAGGTGGGAATCGAACCCACCTCTACTCAGTTGACCTCCCGAGGCTGAGTGGACCCCGTTCCAGCCTTCGTACCACGTTTCAAATTTCGTGGCAGAGCCGGGAATCGAACCCGGACCTCCGGGGGTGGCAGCTAATCACGCTAACCACTACACCACAGAGGCGGACGGGACCCATTTACCGAGTTTATTGATCTTCCCTATTGCTCGTAAACGTCTGCTGATTGTTTCTTGTGACATCATTAATGTTTGTGCGAATTGCTGTTGAGTTTGAATTGGGTCATCATCCAGTAATGCCTACAATTGATCGTCTTCGTACTTTTTTGGTCTACCAGAGAGCTCACTGTCTTTCACTTTGAAGTCACCACGCTTAAATTGTCAAAACCATGTCTCACATGTTCTAATCGAGGGAGCGTGTTCACCATACGTTTCTACCAGCAAACGATGACTTTCAACAGCATTTTTCTTTCGATTAAATAAGAAAGGGAATGCGTGCCGCCAATGTTAATTTCCAGGCACAAACGTCGACACGATCACTGAACGATACAACACAGACGCTAGTGTTTGGTGGACTCAACTTGTGTGTGTTAGTAGGTTAATGTCAGACGAACAAACTGACGTGTTTGTAAAATTCATACGCTGCGTTCTGTTCGCTGACGCCATATCTTTGTTAGTGAAACCGGAAAAGACTTATGCATACACCTGGTCATCATTCTTTTTAATAACTCCATTGAACATTTTGCTTAACAACAATGACAGGAAATGCACTTCTTGTTTTATGACAATTCGTAGAAAATCAAGTTCATCTTCTTTTCCATTTACTTCTGCGTCTTCTTCTTCTTCATATTCTGCCGCTGCCTTTTCTTATTCTTCTTATTATTAAATAGTACAAAAACCACACTTCATGTGTTTATCTAACAATTTCGAGGAACAGACAAATGATGAACGTACCAGGGCTTCTCATATTAACTTGTTATCTGATCAAATTCTTCTTTTTAAATGTTCGAGTCTAATTTTTCTCATCGAAAGGTATATTTTTTTCTGATAGCATCCATAAGCAGTCATTAGTCAGCCCAATAGTGTAGGAATAGTGAAACTGCCTCTTTCCTGTAAGCCCCAGGTTCGACTCCCGCTTCGTACGATAGTTTTAAACTTGACTTAGGTGCTGGAACGAGATTCACTCAGCCTCATGATATGAACTATGGAGCTATCTGTTATCAGAGAGAGTGGAGCTGGTCAAGAACGTCAAGCAATACGGCTAAATCTATCCGTGAGACTCAGATACCTGCGAGCCATGTCGTTGAGCAGTCATCGTTTTGCAGTCGGGGTTCTTGATACAATTGGATACAATTGGGTTTGAGCAGTCAATGGAAATGATCCTGCTCCATAAAATTCAGACTTTGATTTTGTTAGCCAATTTTCTGACTCCAGAGGTAAAGTGGAATCGTTTGAGTGAAATGAACCGTCTTTAACTACTCAAAGTCAATTTCAATATTTGTGAGTTTTTGGCTGCTTCGAAAGCAGCTGTGTTCATCAACCGAACTAGCTGCTACTAAGAGAAGTAAACTCAATTACAGAATATTGGAGTGTTTGAAGCCTGTCCAAGCGACGGTTCCAACTTCGACAGCTTGCCCAATGAGCATAAATTGTGACATAAAATTAATGACTGTATTAACATTAATTTTTAGTATGGAATATGAATGGTGTTGCTTTCTTTTTCTCTCTAATCTTTGCATTACATCTTGAATCGATGGAAGCCTGTGAGGTAGGCGTGAAGAAATTCCTTCCTCTCTCGACTTCTCTTTATGAACCTGATGTCTCTCTTTAGCTAAGGCGAGGTGACAACGGTCAATTCCGGCACCATTAGTCACTTGATTAAGCTTTGTCATTTAACTCACGGGAAGCAGTTCTATTTCTGTACCCTCCTCAGGTGTTTCCAGGCACTTCACATAGTGTCGATCATTCTTCTCTGATACTATTATACACCTTCATGCAGAGCTGAGTGGCTTAGACTAGACGGTAAAGAGCAGGCCTAGAAGCATGACATTTTCGCATTAACGATAAGCGCGACAACAAATAGAAATACATTTTTTCTCGCCGGGCTGAGTGGCTTAGACGATTGAGGTGCTGGCCTTCTGACCCCAACTTGGCAGATTCGATCCTGGCTCAGTCCTGTGGTATTCGAAGGTGCCCAAATACACCAGCCTCGTGTCGGTAGATTTACTGGCACGTAAAAGAACTCCTGATGGACTAAATTCCGGCATCTCGGCATCTCCGAAAACCGAAAAAGTAGTGAATGGGACGTAAATCCAATAACATTATTATGGTTAAGAAATGTTTTGAAACGATTTTGAGATATGTTAACGAACCACATGATTCTGGTTAAGAAATTAGTGATTTTGTTTTCGCGAATTACAGCGAATTAAAGCGACAAACCCAGTTTAAAGCAAAATTTACTTATTTTGCGGTAAGTGCGAAAACAGAAGGTAGGTTAAGGGTTTCTCATTTCGACACTAGTATCTCTTCGTATCAATATTCTCTAAAATCCCTTAATAATATGGCCATATAGGGTGAAAGCTACGACCATGTAGTGTGAGAGTGTAATTTGTTACGTAATATTGATTAGGGTTATATTACAGTTCTAACCAAATTGCATAAAGGAATAATTCATGATGATCAATATTCTTTCTCTTTATTTACTTACCTTTCACATAAATAATTCACAAATCTCACGAATTAAACCTTTTTATGAATAATTTTAGGAAATTATTAACGCGAAATTAAAATTAAAATTTTGTGAAATAACTCGAAAAAAGTTTCCTTTTAGCGAAATCGCACATACAGTAATTTAATGCGAAGAAATCATGCCGCTAAGTAGGCCTTTCGAGCTCCATTAGGCAGGTTCGATCTTGGCTCAGTTCGGTGGTATTTGAAGGTGCTAAAATAACCCAGTCCCGTGTCAGAAGATTTACTGACACTTAAAAGAACTTATGCAACGGAAAAAAAATTCTGTCAGCTCGGAGTCTCCGAAAACTGTAAATGGAGTTTGTGGAAGTAAAACCAATAACGTTATTATTGCACCTTCAAAACAACGCACGCTGAAGAACATTACATTATTTGAAAAGAGAACCAAAGGTGAGCAATTCAATTCCTCGTTTCGGAAACTTTCGCGGACCATCAGAAGTTGGGCTCTTCGTCAAGATTGTGTCATTTCACAGCAAGAAATTGATGGAAGATTATCGTACTTAAATTCTCACAAAAAATATGTTAACATTTCGATATGCCTACGTGAACGTGAGCTTACCCCCAGGTGGAGAGAGCCTTGCACGGATGCGGATATCCGCGAAGTTAGTGTCTTGGCAGATGCAAACTGTATAGCAGTGCTAATAATTTCTAAATAATAAAAAAATTTCACTCAAGTATATTCTAGAAATCTCAGCAAGTCAGGCTTTCATACATTTCGTGCAGTTATTTTTGCTTGTGGTGAGGCGACCCTTGATGTTGGCATGGGTGAATGGTGATATATAAAGAGCCTTGAGCCCATAAAACCGTTAATGTGACCTAAACTTAACTAGTTCCTGCCGCAATCAGTGGAAGGAGGGAACAAAGGTTCTGGAACGGAACTGCTCAATATGTGAGTAGTTGCTGTCGCAAGAGGAAATCCCTCTAAAGTCTGTCACTGGGGGGTGGGGGGCTGGAACTGACTATCAGGCCTATAGTATTATGTTAAATGATCCAGCCTTTTCAATATCTAGGGTGTTATATAGTTAAATAGTCGCAATATCCGCGGATAACCACTCGCGGATGCTGATGAAGGAAATGCGCATGCGGAGAGGATGAGGTTTATCCGCCCAGGGCTCTTCCCACAGGCATGTAATATTTACGGTCCACTACTATGTCTTCTGGTATGAACAGAAACTAAATGTTTACTTTCATCGATCTGCCTCACTCTCATTCCTGGGTCTGATAAGATGAGGTTTTACCAGTGTTAAAAACTCTATGCCTTGCCCTGTGTGAAAGTGTGGCTTCACTGATCTGTTCATGTGTACACGTCAGTAGGCTCAGTACAATAATATTTGATAGCACCTTCTAGCTCTGTGAGAATTCTAACAGAAAAATCTCTTCAGTGACGCAAGGGCTTCCTCTGATGTTTGGTGGTGGAAATTCTGGGGATTCAACCAACCTTGGAGCTGATAACTCAACACACAGATATATGTCCAAATAAGTGCCACGTACACACGAGCATTTAATATTGTTATAACAGGAGCATCACTTTTGCTTTGTCCTAGATCAACATTTATGTTACTATTACGATTATATTGCGTGATCTTATGTAGCTAACAATGATAAGGGTAATAATAATATTATGGCCTGTACAACTCCGTGGCTAAATGGTCAGCGTTGAGGCCTTCGGTTCATAGGGTCCCGGGTTCGATTCCTGGACGGGTCGGGAATTTTATTCGCGAGTGATTAATTCTTTTGGCTCGGGGACTTACTCGTTTTTACGTCGTACCGACACAGATAGGTCTTATGACGACGATGGGATAGGAAAGGCCTAGGTAGGAAAGGCCTAGGGGTGGGAAGGATGCGGCCGTGGCCTTAATTAAGGTACAGCCCCAGTATTTGCCTGGTGTGAAAATGGGAAATCAAAGAAAATCACTCGCCTATATATTCTCTTTTGTATGACTTTTATGCTTTGTTCCATTCTGATCTAAACGTGAACTGAACAAGACTGACCAATTAGAGAATGTAGACAGGTTAAGCGGGGAAATGAATAATACAGTCAAGATATTTATCCAAAATTATATCAGTTATATAAAATTATATTTCTATGAAATTATTTTAAATATGTATAGGAAAATCATTAGTAATTCTCTTATGTTTAGATAACTATAATCTGATCGTAATTAGCGAGAAATCTCACGACAAAGTTTTCTCTGGTGCTTGGAAAATAAACGGTGGAGATAAGGGCGAGGCGAGGCGAGGCGAGGTCGGGTTATTGATCGCGGGTGAGAGCGAACGTACCTGCGGGCTGGAGCGCCGTCCTTGTCCAGCATCTGTGCCTTCGCCATCACACTTTGGATCATGGCTCGTTCCTCGTCGCTCAGGTGGCTCAGGTCAAGTTCTGGCATCTCCCCTGTGGAAACCAAACCAATACCACCAGCTTAGCATTGCATGTTCAATATCTGGACTAAATACAGTAAATGCAACATACAAGTCTAGAGAAATTAATTTCAATAAATTAGAATTATTATTATTCGGAGACCCTGTGAATGAATCGGAAAGAACTAGTCAATCAACTACTTAAAAGAGAATGCAGGCTACTATGGAGGATCTCAGGCAACAGATGGGTTGAAGGGCAAGTTCGACTGAAGTATACAGCAAGATAGAACAGATAACAACAGCAATTAGATAGAGATTACTGTTTTATGCTCATATCTTCCGTATGAATAATGACCGACTCACAAAGAAAATTTGGAATTTTCTAAAACCAAAGGCATCTAAGTTGAGATGGTTCCAAGAGTGTGAAAAAGATCTGAGAAAGGTGGGCATTACGGAAGATGAAGTCAATGTCCGGGTTAGTTTCAGAAGGATGGTGGAAAGCTATCAGGGTTTTATGTTGGAGACAGAGCCCAGAAGACGGAGAGGCCCTTTACCGGAGGAGCAGAATAAAGCGCTGATCGATGGGCTCAAGAGATACTGGCAGGATGTCAAAGTCGTCAGACGAACAAGACACAGACACTGAAAATGAGATTGGTTGTTAACACGCAGTCAATAGAGGCTTAATTCGAAAAAGAGTATTATTATGATTATTGTTTTACGGGGGACTAAAACTACGTCGTCGGACCCTGCTGATATGATGTGAGATGACTATTTAAAATTTCCTCTCTGACTAGAATGGGCACATGAGTTCAAAATCATTGGACGGTATGAGTAGTATAATGGGAGAGTTCGGCGGCCTCCTCCTCCGCCCGCGGCGCGGGAAATTTGAATTTTGGCGGGAAATTTGAATTTTGGCGGGAGATTTGAATTTGTAAACAAAGCCACGTGCTTTTTCAGCTGTCATCGACAACAACGCATCGCTAACCTCACTGCCGCCATCTTGACGGGCCTAAACCTCACTAGTGCCAACTTAACCTAAGTAGCGTGAGGTAAACAAAGCCACGTGTTTTTTGACAGCCACGTGCTTTTTGACAGACAACAACGCATCGCTAACCTCAGTACTGCCATCTTGACGGGCCTAAACCTCAGTAGTGCCAACTTAACCTCACTAGCATGAGGTAAACAAAGCCACGTGTTTTTTGACAGCCACGTGTTTTTTGACAGATTTGTAAACAAAGCCACGTGCTTTTTGACAGCTGTCATCGACAACAACGCATCGCTAACCTCAGTACTGCCATCTTGACGGGCCTAAACCTTAGTGGTACCAACTTAACTTAACTAGCGCGTGGTAAACAAAGCCACGTGCTTTTTGACAGCCACGTGCAGCTGTCATCCGCCATCTTTAAACCACAGAGCACTGTGCTGCCCTCTTTCATCACCTGTCATCGGTAGTGCTGCCATCTTGGCGGGCCTAAACCTTAGTGCTACCAACTAAACCTCACTAGCTCGAGATAAACAAATCCACGTGCTTTTTGACAGCCACGTGCAGCTGTCATCCGCCATCTTTGAGCATCGTGCTGCCCTCTTTAGCTACTTACCTTTGAAATGTGGTACATCATCCGCCATCTTGCATCCGAAACCTCAGTGCTGCACTCTATGTAGTGACGGCAAATTCCACGTGCTCTTGTTTGGAAACAAAGCCACGTGCAGCTGTCATCCGCCATCTTGCATCACAAACCTCAGTGCTACACTCTATGTGGTGGCGGCAAATTCTAAATGCTTTACAAACCTATGCCCTTTTTTGACAGCTGTCATCCGCCATCTTTAATCACCGTGCTGCCCTCTTTAGCTACTTACCTTTGACAGCTGTCATCCGCCATCTTTAATCACCGTGCTGCCCGGTGGCGGCAAATTCCACGTGCTCTTGTTTGGAAACAAAGCTTTTAATCCAGAGAGAACAGTGCTGCCCGGTGGCGGTAAATTCCACGTGCTTTACAAATCAACATGCTTTTTTTGACAGCTGTCATCCGCCATCTTTAATCACCGTGCCGCACTCTTGCGTCAGCTGTCATCTGCTCAGCAATTCTCTTTCTATATAATAATTCCGTGTGGCTATTTCTAGCCAAGTGCAGTCTAAAAAAATAAATCCTAGTCTTGTTGTATCAGGAAGGGTAACTGGCTAAATCCCGGTCTTTCAGCGTCAGGAAGGGCAACCAGCCATACCGTGAAACAACAGTGAATGATGTAAGAGGCTAGATACTGCTTTGAGCATCTAGCTGTAAAACCCTGATTCTCGTGTTGTAAAACAGATTCTTAATCCCAGTTCTTTGACGTCAGGAAGGGCAACCGGTCGAAAACAATAGTGTATGATGTAAGAGGCTAGATACTGCTAGTTTTGCATCAGGAAGGGCAACTCAACAAATTCTTGCGATTTAAAAATCTTAGTCAGGAAGGGCATCCGGCAGTAAAACAATAGTTCGTGATACAGCGATTTAAAATCTAAGAAGAGCATCTAGCTGTAAAACCCCGATTCTCGACAGATTCTTAATCCGAGTTCTTTGAAGTCAGGAAGGGCAACCGGTTGAAAACAATTATCGAACACGCATCGCGAAGGCAAGAGTGTGCAGCGATATGCATGTTTAGACTTGCAGATTACGAAAGAAACATAACAAGACTTGAGTCTTAAAACAAATTCTTGCGATTTAAAATCTTAGTCAGGAAGGGCATCCGGCAGTAAAACAATAGTTCGTGATACTGCGATTTAAAATCTAAGAAGAGCATCTAGCTGTAAAACCCCCGATTCTCGACAGATTCTTAATCCGAGTTCTTTGACGTCAGGAAGGGCAACTGGTCGAAAACAATAGCGTATGATGTAAGAGCTTAAATCCGCACACATGTGGGTTGTTACAGGAAGGAGTGGTGAGGAAATAACATTGACAGCTTAAAAGGTCTATGAGGTATCGGTTTCCGAGCCTCATGAGACATGTCTGGTCGTGACATCCCAGGGAAGGGTGGTAGCAGTTCCTCACCAGGGGTGATGTCGCGGCCAGACAGATTTAGGATAGATTTAGTATATATTCATGTAGTAAAGTAGTGAGTTTAGTTAGGTGGTGTGTTGCATGTGGAGCCGGCGATCCGCCCATGTGCAGGATGCTACAAAGTAGATTTAGAAGTAGTTAAGTAGTATATTTATGTAGTAAAGTAGTTAGTTTAGTTAGGTGGTGTGTTGCATGTGGAGCTGGCGATCCGCCCATGTGCAAGATGCTACAAAGTAGATTTAGAAGTAGTTAAGTAGTAAGTAGTTAGTGTCTAGCTATAGTCTGTGAGTGTTTATTTTATTGGAACATTGTAACTGGGCGAAAGCCCGTTATGTTCAGTTCAATAAATTCATTCAATTCAATGTAAGAGCTTAGATACTACTAGTTTTGCGTCAGGAAGGGCAACTAGTCTTAAAACAAAACAGATTCTTAATCCGAGTTCCTTGACGTCAGGAAGGGCAACCGGTTGAAAACTATAGTGTATGATGTAATAGGTTAGATACTGCTAGTTTTGCGTCAGGAAGGACAACTCAACAAATTCTCGCGATTTAAAATCTGTAAAACACATTTTTAATCCTAAGAGAATCGAACCCGAGACTACCAGGTGAGAGGCATGCATACTAAACTAAACTGTAGGCTATGGGTTTGTTCTACAGTCTTTGAAGTTATATCGACGCAGTCATTCTGAGCGAGTGCATGTGTTAGCTGAAATTGTACACGTATCTTCCGGCTGTAGTAGTAACCTTGAACGAAGACACGGTGTGCTGATAAGCGACTTGTAACTCACGAACGTCTTCTTAGCTGAGTAGCATTCAGCCCATGTAAGCTCTGTACGGAGAGGTTAAAACACAGTACTAATTAAGGTTGTAAAATATTCTGAAATAGTCCTCCTCTGTGGTGTAGTAGTTAGTGTGATTAGCTGCTACCCCCCCGGAGGTCCGAGTTCGATTCTAGCCTACTCCTACCGAAGAAGCCTGCACAAGGCTTATTACCTCCATCCGACAAATGAATCACCATCAACGTCTTGTACTCAAAAATCATTTTCGGAGGAGTCTGCACAAGGTTTAACGTCCCCATCAACAACCCTTACTTAATGCTGGCTTTTTTGCACACCCCGCCTCTTAGATCATACACCATAGTTTTACGACCGGTTGCCCTTCCTGACTAGGATTTTAAATCGATAACTAGATATCCCGACATAGCCTACTCCTACTGAAGAAGCCAGCACAAGGCTTATTGCCTCCATCCGACAAATGAATCACCATCAACGTCTTGCACTCAAAAATCATTTTCGAAGGAGTCTGTACAAGGTTTAACGTCCCCATCAACAGCCCTTACTTATTGCTGGCTTTTTTGCACACCCCGCCTCTTAGATCATACACCATAGTTTTATACGACCGGTTGCCCTTCCTGACTAGGATTTTAAATCGATAACTAGATGTCCCGACATAGCCTACTCCTACCGAAGAAGCCTGCTCATACCTTAACGCCTCCATCCGACAAATGAATCACCCTCAACACTCTTCAATCATTCTCGCTACTTCGGAAGATAGCGGGTTCGAACTAGAAGCCGTGAAAAATAGCAAATGCAAGGCGAGGGGCCTGCGCGATCGTCATTACATGATCTAGCTAAATGTAGTTTTAGCTCAATACCTACAGGTAAGGAATACCGCGTATGTAGCTTAGTACCCTCGAGAAGTCGAGGATCGCGCGCTAACTTTCCAAGGCTCGATCCGCTGCAGAACTCTTAAATTCTGACACCTCGGCATCAACAGGAGGTTCGATTCCGGCTTAAATACATCAGCCTGCGGGACTACAGGAAAGCTCTTGTTGCATAAACACTTCGTTCCGACTGTACTGCAGTTGTCAGCGATTTTTCACATCCGCTTGGTAGCAAGCAGCATATTTACTCGCTGCAGTCTGCGCGAAGTGCTCACAGTTCTCTGTATGCGTTTATTACGTACACACATCTCCCGTCTGCTGTGAATATTATTCTTCAGCCTTTATCTTAAGGTAAGGTAGAACTGTTAGTTACTTTTTTTGCAAAGCAACTTCTACACTAGACATCTACATTCATATATGTTTGTTCTTTTTAGGTACCGTTCGAAAGTACGCATTTTATTCATCCGAGTAACAGTCTGCAGCACGTGCATTTTTTTAAAGCTATGTTTTCGAACTTTGAGTTGTAAAGATAACTAGGTTAGATGATGTACCCTACACTACATTCATATACGTTTCTTCTTTTTAGGTACGACCAGAATATTATCATTCGAGTTTCAGGCTTGAACGCACGCATTTTATTCATCCGAGTAACAGTTTGCAGCGCGAAGATTTTAAGGTATGTCCGACCTCTATTCGTTGAAACTTGGTTTCTTCTAAAACATCGTAACTTTAGTCTATTGATAAATAGTTGTTCTCTTTAATCCTCACGCTATAGACGAGGTATAATTTCAAACACGCGCACATAGCTATGCCTGTCCTCAACAGGCTGAAACTTGGTTTCTTCTAAAACATCGTAACTTTAGTCTATTGATAAATAGTTGTTCTCTTCAACCCGCATACTATAGACGAGGTATAATTTCAAACACGCGCACATAGCTATGCCTGTCCTCAACAGGCTGAAAATTGGTTTCTTCTGAAACATCGTAACTTTAGTCTATTGATAAATAGTTGTTCTCTTCAATCCTCACGCTATAGACGAGGTATAATTTCAAACACGCGCACATAGCTATGTCTGCCCTCAACAGGCTGAAACTTGGTTTCTTCTAAAACATCGTAACTTTAAGCTATTGATAAATAGTTGTTCTCTTTAATCCTCATACTATAGACGTGGTATAATTTCAAACACACACACATAGCTATGTCTATCCTCAACGGGCTGAAACTTGGTTTCTTCTAAAACATCGTAACTTTAAGCTATTGATAAATAGTTGTTCTCTTCAACCCGCATACTATAGACGTGGTATAATTTCAAACACGCACACATAGCTATGTCTATCCTCAACAGGCTGATACTTGGTTTCTTCTAAAACATCGTAACTTTAGTCTATTGATAAATAGTTGTTCTCTTTAATCCTCACGCTATAGACGAGGTATAATTTCAAACACGCGCACATAGCTATGTCTATCCTCAACGGGCTGAAACTTGGTTTCTTCTAAAACATCGTAACTTTAGTCTATTGATAAATAGTTGTTCTCTTTAATCCTCATACTATAGACGTGGTATAATTTCAAACACACACACATAGCTATGTCTATCCTCAACGGGCTGAAACTTGTTTTCTTCTAAAACATCGTAACTTTAAGCTATTGATAAATAGTTGTTCTCTTCAACCCGCATACTATAGACGTGGTATAATTTCAAATACGCACACATAGCTATGTCTATCCTCAACAGGCTGAAACTTGGTTTCTTCTAAAACATCGTAACTTTAGTCTATTGATAAATAGTTGTTCTCTTTAATCCTCACGCTATAGACGAGGTATAATTTCAAACACGCGCACATAGCTATGTCTATCCTCAACGGGCTGAAACTTGGTTTCTTCTAAAACATCGTAACGTTAGTCTAGTGATGAATAGTTGTTCTCTTTAATCCTCACGCTATAGATGAGGTATAATTTCAAACACGCGCACATAGCTATGTCTATCCTCAACGGGCTGAAACTTGGTTTCTTCTAAAACATCGTAACTTTAGTCTATTGATAAATAGTTGTTCTCTTTAGTCCTCATACTATAGACGTGGTATAATTTCAAACACACACACATAGCTATGTCTATCCTCAACGGGCTGAAACTTGGTTTCTTCTAAAACATCGTAACTTTAAGCTAATCATAAATAGTTGTTCTCTTCCACCCGCATACTATAGACGTGGTATAATTTCAAACACGCACACATAGCTATGTCTATCCTCAACGGGCTGAAACTTGGTTTCTTCTAAAACATCGTAACTTTAAGCTAATCATAAATAGTTGTTCTCTTCAACCCGCATACTATAGACGTGGTATAATTTCAAACACGCACACATAGCTATGTCTATCCTCAACGGGCTGAAACTTGTTTCTTCTAAAACATCGTAACTTTAAGCTAATCATAAATAGTTTTTCTCTTCAATCCTCACGCTATAGACGTGGTTAATTTCAAACACGCACACATAGCTATGTCTGTCCTCAACGGGCTGAAACTTGGTTTCTTCTAAAACATCGTAACTTTAGTCTATTGATAAATAGTTGTTCTCTTTAATCCTCACGCTATAGACGGGGTATAATTTCAATCGCACACATAGCTATGTCTGCCCTCAACAGGCTGAAACTTGGTTTCTTCCGAACATCGTAACTTTAAGCTAATCATAAATAGTTGTTCTCTTCAATCCTCATGCTATAGACGAGGTATAATTTCAAACACGCACACATAGCAATGTCTGACCTCAACAGGCTGAAACTTGGTTTCTTCCGAACATCGTAACTTTAGTCTATTGATAAATAGTCGTTCTCTTCAATCCTCATGCTATAGGCCTAGTTAATTTTATAATTTCAAACTCACAGCCATGTCCAAACTCTATACGTTGAAACTTGGTTTCTTCCGTAACTTTCACCTAATCTCTATCGGTCGTTCTCTTTTCAGATGTTCCCCTGCTGCGAGGAATGTAATGTAACGTTTGCAAGGCGTGATAACTTCATGCGCCATATGAAATCAAAACACCCTAGCATAACATCTGCTTTATGTAAAGTTTGTAGTGTGTATTTCGCTAACGTAGTGCTATACGAGGCTCACTTAGCAGAGGTACATCAAATATCTACTTGCCCTCAGGTAGTAGTAGCGAAAAAGCGTGCAGCTACTGATGTAGCTGTAGAAAGTACTAGTAGTAAAAAACCTAGAAAAAATCATGAACTTCAAACTATTCACTGCGAGCACTGTAACACTGATGTACCATCTTCGCATTTTCAGGGACACTTACGGAGTAATGCACATAAAAATAATGCGTGTAGAAGTGGTAGTAACGCAAACATCGAGGAAATTAATACAGCATTTAAAAGTAGGATTGCTAGTTACAGAATTCGCACCAGTCAAAAGTTTCAGAGCACTTCAAACTTTTTAAATTGCGTTCAACCGGATGTACAACAGCTTCTTGCTAAATCTTTGTCCAATCATAATTTATTTAAAGTTAATTTTGAACTTTTCGCCTTGTACATTAAAAGCACGGATGAATCCGAAATAACGGACATTAAATCATTTAATACGAAGAATTTTGTCATAAGTCAGTCGACTAATTTTGGTGATGTACTTAGGGATGTCTCTAACATTATTTCAACTAAGAGCGAGGAATTTCAGGAAAAGGAATCAGGGTGGGCTTTAGTTGAAATAATGTATCTAGAAGTTAACATCAATAAGTACAATCCCATGCGAGGTTCATCGTACATCGAGCTGCCGACATGGATTCAGCGAAAAGAAGCTGTTGTAAACATCCAAAACAATGACGAAGCATGTTTTGCATGGGCGGTGATGTCGGCTTTAAATCCTGCGAAATCAGACGTAGCTAAGAGAACATCATCCTATCCACACTATTCAACGCAGCTAAATTTCGATAGTATAGAATTTCCTGTGCAGATAAAGGATATTAAGCGCTTTGAGGAACTAAATAACATTAGCATTAATGTGTATGGTGTAGAGAAAAAGTCTGTAGTAGGTCCTCTGTATTATACATGTCATAAGAAGAGTACTCATGTTAATTTACTCTATATTGAAAACAGTGAAAATAGCCACTTTTGCTGGATTAAAAATCTGAGTAGACTTGTTGGCAGTCAGTTGTCAAAACGTAATGGTAAAAAGTGGCTATGTGATGGATGCTTGCAGTATTTTAAAACTGAAGATCAGTTAACGGGGCATTCCAAGAATGACTGCAATCATGTACGTACAGAGATACCTACTACAGGCAATAATGTTTTAAAATTTACAAATTTTCAAAAGCAGATGTGGGTACCGTTCGTGATTTATGCAGACTTTGAAGCCATCCTCACGCCATGTAACACAGGCTCACCTAATCCCGACAACTCTTTCACTAATACTACGCACATGCATGTCCCGTATAGCTTCGCGTATTACATCAAGTGTAGTTACGATAGTACGCTTAACAAGTTAGAGCTGTATCGAGGACATGATGCTGCTAAAGTATTTTTAGAAAGACTTGAAAGTGATGCAGTTCGTCTTGGTCGTATTCTAAATAGTAATATTCCTATGAAGCCACTCACCGAAATTCAGTTAAATGATCATGAACGTGCTACAAAGTGTAGCATTTGTGATGGGGAATTTTCCGAAAATGACCCTAAAGTTTTTGATCATGATCATTTAACTGGTTTCTACAGATGTGCCGCTCATTATAGCTGTAATCTTAAGTATAGAGTTCCTAAATTTATCCCTGTAATTTTTCATAACTTATCTGGTTACGACTCTCATTTCATCATTTCACAATTTGGAGCTTCAGTTGAAAAAGTAGATATAATCCCTCAGAATAAAGAGCGGTACATTGCGTTTGCAAAGTCTGTAAAAGTAGATGCTGAGCATTCTATAAAACTGAGATTCCTTGACTCGTTTCGCTTTATGGCGAGTAGCCTCGATAAACTTTCTAGTCATTTACAGCCTGAACAATTTACGGAAATTCGATGCGTTTTTCCCGAAGAAGCGCAGTTTAATTTACTTCGGCGTAAGGGTGTTTTTGTTATGAATATCTCGACTGCTTAGACCGCCTCGAAGAACGCGCCTTACCATCGAAACAATCCTTTTACAGCTCGCTGAATTCAGCAGATATTAGTGATGATGACTATTTACATGCACAACATATCTGGGAGCAGTTCCACATTCAAACGCTGGGTGAATACTCCGATTTATATTTAAAGACAGATGTACTTTTGTTAGCTGATGTTTTTGAAAATTTTCGCTGTGTTTGCATGAACACCTACAGCCTTGACCCATGTCAGTATTTTACTGCACCTGGGTTAAGTTGGGATGCTATGTTAAAACACACACAGGTGAATTTGGAACTGCTGACTGATATTGATATGGTGCACTTTATAAAATCATCTATTCGAGGTGGTCTAAGTCAGTGCAGCGGGCGGTATTCGAAGGCTAATAATAAGTACATGCCGAGTTTCGATTCTAGTCAGGAATCTCGGTATATCGTTTACCTCGATGCTAATAATCAGTATTTGTGGACGATGAGTCAGCATCTACCGGTGAGTGGTTTCCGCTGGCTAACGCAGTGCGAAATTGATGCTTTACAGCTACACGCTCTAGGTGATGAAGCTGATAAAGGCTATTTCCTCGAAGTTGACTTACAGTATCCTAAAGAGTTACACACTTCTCATAATGACCTACCGTTCTGCCCTGAAAATATGAAGCCCCCGTACATTGCATCAACGACGAAAATGCTCATTGCTAATTTGTGCGATAAATCTAAGTATATCATTCATTACCGAAATTTAAAACAGTGTTTGCAGCATGGTTTGAAGTTATCCAAAATTCATCGCGTACTAGAATTTAATCAGTCACCGTGGCTAAAGCCATATATCGATCTGAACAATAATTTAAGAACGAATGCGGTTAACGTGTTTGAAAAAGATTTCTACAAGCTCATGAATAACAGTGTGTTTGGTAAGACTATGGAAAATGTTGACAAACGCGTTGATGTAAAATTGATTACAAACTGGGATAATATTAAGAAAAGGTATGGTGCTAACTATTTAATAAGTAAACCAAATTTCCACAGCTGCACCATCATACATGAGAATTTAGTTATTATACAGATGAATCGTGTTAAGGTTAAGTATGACAAACCTACCTACGTCGGCTTTGCAGTACTTGAATTGGCTAAAACACTCATGTATGAATTCCATTACGATTATATGATGAAGAAGTACGCGCATAATGCGCAATTGCTCTACACAGATACCGATTCGTTTATTTATCAAATCAAAACTGATGACTATTACAATGATATAAAGCCGGACTTGGGTAGGTTTGATACAAGTAACTATCCTGCAGATAATCAATATCATCTACCGCTAGTGAACAAAAAGGTTCTAGGTAAAATGAAAGATGAATGTGCTGGGAATATTATCGATTCATTTGTAGGTACTAAATCCAAGTCATATTGCATAAAACTCTTAAATGAATTACGAATAAAGAGATTGAAGGGGGTTAAAAAGAATGTCGTTCAGAATCAGCTAAGTTTTGAAAACTATAACAATTGCATTAAAAGTAATCCACCTGTTTTGCATAAGCAAATGTCTGTCATTAGAAGCAAGAAGCACCAGTTGTACACTCATTTAATTAGTAAGGTAGCCCTTAATAGCGATGATTGTAAACGGTTTGTCATTCCAAATTCTACCAACACGCTAGCCTGGGGGCATAGTAGTATTGATAGGTACTACTTTACATAAACATTATGCTAGAGGTGTGTACTTACGTTACGCTGTCTTACATCACAATTCACTGTAGGGGGAGAGGTACGCTGAGAGCGTAGTACGGCAAGTTTAAACTTGTACATTCAAGAATTGCATCGAGAAGTACGCAAACATCACTAGGGTAAAATGATTCAAGATAAAACTTGTACATACAAGATGTAAATAAATAATGTAGAATTGGCATATTCTTTTATTTTAGGTTAGGTATTACCTTCCTCCCGCTCCTTATTTGCAAGAGAGAGTTTTTGTTTATTACTCATAGAAGAAAGAAGGTGATGAGCAGATTCGTAAGTATAGTATCGTCTAGTTCGGTAAGTATCTCGAGAGCAGAATTTTTTGTCAAAAAAGCACGTAGCTTTGTAAAGCACGTGGAATTTGCCGCCACCGGGCAGCACTGTTCTCTCTGGATTAAAGATGGCGGATGACAGCTGTCAAAGGTAAGTAGCTAAAGAGGGCAGCACGGTGATTAAAGATGGCGGTTGACAGCTGCACATGGCTTTGTTTCCAAACAAGAGCACGTGGAATTTGCCGCCACCGGGCAGCACGGTGATTAAAGATGGCGGATGACAGCTGTCAAAGGTAAGTAGCTAAAGAGGGCAGCACGGTGATTAAAGATGGCGGATGACAGCTGTCAAAAAAGGGCATAGGTTTGTAAAGCATTTAGAATTTGCCGCCACCACATAGAGTGTAGAACTGAGGTTTGTGATGCAAGATGGCGGATATCAGCTGCACGTGGCTTTGTTTCCAAACAAGAGCACGTGGAATTTGCCGTCACTACATAGAGTGCAGCACTGAGGTTTCGGATGCAAGATGGCGGATGATGTACCACATTTCAAAGGTAAGTAGCTAAAGAGGGCAGCATGGTGCTCAAAGATGGCGGATGACAGCTGCACGTGGCTTTGTTTCCAAACAAGAGCACGTGGAATTTGCCGTCACTACATAGAGTGCAGCACTGAGGTTTCGGATGCAAGATGGCGGATGGTGTACCACATTTCAAAGGTAAGTAGCTAAAGAGGGCAGCACGATGCTCAAAGATGGCGGATGACAGCTGCACGTGGCTGTCAAAAAGCACGTGGATTTGTTTATCTCGAGCTAGTGAGGTTAAGTTGGTAGCACTAAGGTTTAGGCCCGCCAAGATGGCAGCACTACCGATGACAGGTGATGAAAGAGGACAGCACAGTGCTCTGTGGTTTAAAGATGGCGGATGACAGCTGCACGTGGCTGTCAAAAAGCACGTGGCTTTGTTTACCACGTGCTAGTTGGGTTAAGTTGGTACCACTAAGGTTTAGGCCCGTCAAGATGGCAGTACTGAGGTTAGCGATGCGTTGTTGTCGATGACAGCTGTCAAAAAGCACGTGGCTTTGTTTACAAATCTGTCAAAAAGCACGTGGCTGTCAAAAAACACGTGGCTTTGTTTACCTCATGCTAGTGAGGTTAAGTTGGCACTACTGAGGTTTAGGCCCGTCAAGATGGCAGTACTGAGGTTAGCGATGCGTTGTTGTCTGTCAAAAAGCACATGGCTGTCAAAAAACACGTGGCTTTGTTTACCTCACGCTACTTAGGTTAAGTTGGCACTAGTGAGGTTTAGGCCCGTCAAGATGGCGGCAGTGAGGTTAGCGATGCGTTGTTGTCGATGACAGCTGTCAAAAAGCACGTGGCTTTGTTTACAAATTCAAATCTCCCGCCAAAATTCAAATTTCCCGCGCCGCGGGCGGAGGAGGAGGCCGCCGAACTCTCCCATTATACTACTGGTATGATCCACAGTTTTTTTTATATTTTTAGAGGGTAATCCCGAAAACCACTCAACCGATTTCAGTAACGCCTTCAGCATTATAAAGTACATTTCTTCCAGATTGTCATAGACTGTATATAATTATGGTAGCTTTTCTGTAAAAAAAGCTTCCCAGTCTGCAGAACACCCAATTTCAATATCAATATTTCACTATAACATACCTGTAAAGAAACATTATTAAAACAGTTAATAAATACGCACTTAAAAGAACTTCATCAGACCTTTCTGTCAATTAGCTTTGAATAAGTAGAGCAAGTCGGAAAAGTTATACGTCTAGTAGCCATAAAATCCAATATACTGCCCACACTGTTAATCTCCTTCGAATAGAGCTCACAGAGTGTACTTGGTATTCAATTTTCTACAAAAATATAGTTTTCCAGAAAAAATGCTTTTCTGTGTTTTGGAACATGTTGTAGCCGATAGAAAGCGGAATTGGCGGGTTATTTTGATGTCTGGCCTTCGGAGAGGCCTGGTGCAGGTCTTTGGAGTTGAAGCCAAATAGGCGACACACACAGTTCCCCGAACCATCGGAGTTAACCACTGAAGGTTAAAATCCCCAAATTGACCGAGAACCGAACCTGGGTCCTCCTGTACGATAGGCCAGCACGCTAACCATTTAGCCATGGAGCCGGATAATTGATGGGTAAATTGCATACATGCAGGACTTAGAATTACAATTGCTCTTCGCAACGCTAAACGTCCGTCAGCATATCGCACTTTTACGTGTTAAAGGATCACTTGGAGCATGCGGCCCAGGGTATTCGCACGTCGAGCACGACAAAGCTGGGTGTGTTAGGGTGAAAATCGTTATTGCTACTTTTCCAAGTCCGACAACCGTTATGATTGTTTACCCTGTGCGAGGAAGTTTGAGGCGGAAGGCGAAAGAAAATATGGATAAAGCCAAACACAATGTACGTCCGGAACACTTAAAATATACAGCACAGCCTAATGTGTTAGAATTACAAGTTCTGGAAAAATGTAATGCTTCCTGGCTACGACCTTGTGCACGATAATTTTCCAGAGAGAGTGGTCAGGAGATAAGTTATATTATCGAAATGTTCAACAGGCAACAAATATAATGGAGTCTGACTGTCAAGACGGATGCAGCCACGCGAACTGCTACTGAAAAATTACTTTGAAAGGTTTAAGACTAGCGTAAATAAAACAGTTATTCAAAATAATAGAAACCACTAAGTTGAATAAGAATTCAAAGAAGAAAATCTAATCCTAATATATTTTAATCAAAATCGGTTAGAAAAAGACAACTATCCCTCATAAAACTGATGTCGAGGTCTTTCTTTTTTCTTTCTTAATCTGCTTACACTCTAGGGTTGGTTTTTCACTCGGACTCAGCGAGGGATCCTACCTCTACCACCTCAAGGGCAGTGTCCTGGAGCGTGAGACATTGGGTCGTACCTCGCCCAGGCGACCTCACCTGCTATGCTGAGAAAGGGCTGTGGTGGGGGATGGGAAGATTGGAAGGGATAGACAAGGAAGAGGAAAGGAAGCAGCCGTGGCCTCAAGTTAGGTACCATCCCGGCATTTGCCTGGAGGAGAAGTGGGAAACCACGGAAAAACACTTCAAGGATGGCTGAGGTGGGAATCGAACACACCTCTACTCAGTTGACCTCCGAAGGCTGAGTGGACCCGGTTCCAGCCCTCGTACCACTTTTCAAATCCGGGGGTGGCAGCTAATCACACTAACCACTACACTACCGAGGCGGACGAGGTCTGACTGTAATATACATTTTTTTTTTACATAAATCTGAAACTCCTATCATGCAAGCAGATTATATCTTCTTCATTCTTGATTGCTCAGGGGCTGCCTGGCCGAGGCGGTAAAGGCCTTAACTAAGGTACAGCCTCAGCATCTGTCTGGCGTGAAAGTGGGAAAACACGGAACACAATCTTCAAGGCTTCCGACTGCGGGGATCGAAGCCACTATGTCCCGAATGTAAGCTCACAGCTACGCGCCCGCAAACGCACGAGCAAGTCGCTCTGTGGAGCTAAAGTCAGTCGCCTTAACAAAGAATACTGAAATTTATTGTAAACATCGATAATCTGCATATAATGAATAAACATATTATACTGTATAGTAGTTTAAGAGACCGTGAGAGCTTCAACTGTAAGATAGTGATTTAAATACAAAGGCAGAAAATGAAATCTCAACACCAAGAAGACTTTACTTTATAAACATGCAATTTAGGCTAAGCAATTATCTAGGTAATATGTTTGTTTGATTAAAGATTCCAGATTACAGGTTCAGTTATGCGCGAGAAGACATGTGACATGGTGGTACATTAATAACCGCTGCAATCGTCATGATTTTGAATGCAAGAATGCAAACGTGTATGCATTGTGTCGTACAGATTCCGTATATCAATTTGTGGGATAGAGTTTCACGCCACGCCTGTTGCACTTCTTCAGTCAAATCACCACTGGTTAATGCTGGTATTGGATTACACTGGACTTGTCGTCCCATAATGCTCAATGAGCGAAAGAGCTGGTGATTTCGCAGGTCAAGGCAACTCTTCAACACTCTGTAGAGCACGTTCGATGACAGCAGCGGTATGGGAACGAGCATTATTCTGTTGGAAAACAACCCCCACCCCCTCCTTCAATACTGCGAATGTATGGCAGCACAACCGATTCAGTCACAAGTCTGATTTACAAATCTACCGTAAAATATTTCGGGATAACGACGAGACTGCTCTTGCTGTCATAGAAAATCGCTTCCCAGACTATAGGTCCATTGTGTCGACCCGCAGACAACTTGGTACATGCGAGCACAGAAATGGTGTCACGGTATAAACAAAGCATGGTATACCCCCACCTCCACGCTTAACGCATTGCTTCAGGTAGACAGCCGCTACAAGACTGTTGTGATTGAAATGGGCACAGTGGTGGATGTATAGCAATACACACACCCTGCCTTCAGCACTACCCGTTCACTCTCTCCCCTCTTTCTCGGTACTGGAGTGGCCTTCGACACTACCCCTTCACTCCCTCGCCACCTTTCAGTACTGGAGTGGGGCAGTGTTGATTGTTTACGTCGGGACACCATTTCTGTGCTTGCATGTACCAAGCGTCCACCCGGTCTGTTTCTTACCAACCTACGGCCATCACTGGCACAAAGACAGAAACGGCTTGCATCTGAGAACACAACAGATATCCATTCCGCCCTCCAATGAGCTCTAGCTTGACACCACTGAAGTCGCAGATGCGAGTGATTCGCAGTAGAGGCATGAACTCTACAGGACGTCTGGCTCGCAGCTGTCTCTGAAGTAATCGATTTGTTACAGTTTGCTGTGTCACTCTGGTGCCAACTAAAGATATTATGGCTGCTGCACATGCAATACGATCCACCACAGTCATGTGGCGAACACAGCAGTCTTCCCTCTCCGTAGTGGCCCGTGTGCTGCCGGACCCAAGTTTCCTTGAAACAGCGCCTTCCCGTAACTGTTGTCGCCAACACCGTTGCACTGTGGATACATCCCTGCCAAGTCTTTCTGCAATATCACTTCCACCTTCTCGTATTACACGACCTCGATCAAAACTGAGTGATCTGTTGATACTGCCTTTTTTAGTCTTTATGGCATGCTTGACACACCTACCTCACAATGTCAACATCGCTCACGAAGTGTAGGGCGCGTATTTGCAGCAAACTTGCCTTACAACTACAAGGTGATATTAGCGCTACTAGCACCATTCTTCTCCAACTAGCGCGCAAATTTAAAGTGGCGTCACCTTTCATATGAGCAAACAAGCCTCCCGTATTTTGTTTATCTAAAACAACTCCTTCTTAGTGTTGCGATTTCCTTTCCTGCTAGTATATAAATGAGTGAATTAATCAATGAGAAAAGAGCGAAGTGGTGCGCCATAGCATGATTTACGCACTAACAGCATTGTTTTGATTGCAGGTGTGTTAGCCAAGTGGCTTAGTCACTGGGTTCTCCCTAAGGTGGTCATGGTTCGAATTTTCGCCAATACACGTGGATATTTTCAATGAAATTTTACGCCCCAGTGATTGAGTTGGGTTTGAAAAACGCTTTATTCTGAACCAAACACTGAACATGGGAAATGCATAAGGTATTTCTTTAGTCTACCAGTTTTAACGATCATTAGTCCGACTCGTTGGCTGAATGGTCAGCGTACTGGCCTTCGGTTCAGAGGGTCCCGGGTTCGATTCCCGGCCGTGTCGGGGATTTTAACCTTAATTGGTTAATTCCAATGGCCCGGGGGCTGGGTGTTTGTGCTGTCCCCAACATCCCTGCAACTCACACACCACACATAACACTATCCTCCACCACAATAACACGCAGTTACCTACAAATGGCAGATGCCGCCCACCCTCATCGGAGGGTGTGCCTTACATGGGCTGCACTCGGCTAGAAATAGCCACACGAAATTATTATTAACGATCAGTAAGATAGAAGACTGCTTTGTGTATGGCTTTATGCCCGACAAACCTTAAGAATACTACATTTTCGACACATATATTTCACCAGATGCCAGGCCCCTACCACCTTATGGGGTCTCGATGGCATTGGCGAGTGCCGATAAACTACAAACGCAGCTAAATTCTTCCAACCCATCCAAATATTTTCTTATTCGTCAGCAATCTTTATGATGCCCAGTGGAACACTTACATCAAAACTCACAGCTGCCACGTGGACTACAATAACGCCAGATAGTTCAATGATAAATATTCAGAATTATATTGCAAGAATGTAATAAGCCAGTATGATTTTGTAAACAAGGCGTGACGTAAAGCAAATTGTAAAAAAAAAAAAATAGATTTTAAAATATGATTTCTTCTTCTTATCCTTAATCTTTTTACCCTCCAGGGTCGGTTTTTCCCTCGGACTCAGCGAGGGATCACACCTCTACCGCCTCAAGGGCAGTGTCCTGGAGCTTCAGACTCTGGGTCGGAGGATACAACTGGGGATGATGACCAGTACCTCGCACAGGCGGCCTCACCTGCTATGATGAACAGGGGCCTTGTGGGTGGATGGGAAATTTGGAAGGAATAGACAAGGAAGAGGGAAGGAAGTGGCCGTAGCCTTAAGTTAGGTACCATCCCGGCATTTGCCTGGAGGAGAAGTGAGAAAACCACTTCTAGGATGGCTGAGGAGGGAATCGAACACCTCTCTACTCAGTTGACCTCTCGAGGCTGAGTGGACGCCGTTCCAGCCCTCGTACCACTTTTCAAATTTCGTGGCAGAGCCGGAAATCGAACCCCGGGCCTCCGGGGGTGGCAGCTAATCACGCTAACCACTACACCACAGAGACTGACACATTATTTTGTTTTCATGCAAAATTAGCTGACTAGGGGAAGCCACAGCCACAGGGAGAATAATCTACGTCAAAAGTAACCAGGTATGTGTCCGAGTGTTTGTGCCATTGGCCCTCATTTAACGTGAAAATAGTCCGATTCAATGGCTGAATGGTTATCATGTTAGCCTTTGGTGCAAGGAGTCCTAGACCCGATTCTCGACCGGGTCTGGAATTTTAACTCTCATTGGTTAATTCCTCTAGCTAGGGGACTCAGCTTTTGCGCTGTCTTCATCATTAGAATTATTTTTAAGAAGGGCACCATTCTCACAGAAGTACAGGTAGCCTATAGGTCGTCAACTCGAAAGACCTGCACCAGGCCTCTCCAGATGCCACATGCATTATTATTATTATTATTATTATTATTATTATTATTATTATTATTATTATTATTATTATTATGCCTATTATTATTATTATTATTATTATTATTATTATTATTATTATTATTATTATTATTATTATTATCTTTCTTCCTTTCTTAATCTGTTTACACTCCAGGGTTGGTTTTTCCCTCAGACTCAGCGAGGGATCCCACTTCCACCGCCTCAAGGACAGTGTCCTGGAGCGTGAGACTTTGGGTCGGGGAATACAACTGGAAATGAGGACCAGTACCTCGCCCAGGTGGCCTCACCTGCTGTGCAGAACAGGGGACTTGTAGGTGGATGAGAAGATTGGAAGGGGTAGACAAGGAAGAGGAAGGAAGCGGCCGCGGCCTTTGCATGTAGGAGAAGTGGGAACCCATGGAAAACCACTTCGAGGTTGACTGAGGTGGGAATCGAACTCCCTCTACTCAGTTGAGCTCCCGAGGCTGAGCGGACCCAGTTCCAGCCTTCGTACCACTTTTTCAAATTTCGTAGCATATCAGGGAATCAAACCCGGTCCTCCGGGGATTGCAGGTAATCACACTAACCTCTACAACACAGATGCGGACTATTTTATTATTATTATTATTATTATTATTATTATTATTATTATTAAAAGTGAAAATGACCCTTTAAATTTAACAGTCCCGGAGATGTTTGCAATTTTGAGTGCGAGCTTCGGTAGCACCGCTGGTCTCGTAGTCAGCGCCCCTGAATTCACGTGGGCGTTCCGGGTTCAAGACACCAGTGCCTCATTTTTGTTTCATCCATTTCTTCTTTGCCCACGTGCACTGAGAAATGCGTAGATTAAACATGGGCTGTATCATAACATTTTTTACTATCGAACTGTCTTATCACTGGAGTTTTGAGGCCAATGACCTAGATGTTAGACCCCTTTAAACAACAATTTAGCCGCGCGGTTAGGGTCGCGCAGCTGTGAGCTTGCATCCGGGAGATAGTGGTTCGAACCCCGCTGTTGGCAGCCCTGAATATGATTTTCCGTGTTTTCACATTTTCACACCACTTCCTAGGCCCTTCCTATCCCATCGTCGCCATAAAACCTATCTGTGTCGGTGCGGCGTAAAACATCTTGTATAAAAACCCACAATCATCATCAGTTGTGGTTTGACAAAGCATGGCTGTTTTCTGTTATTTTTGTAACTACTGCTGCTGTTCTGATAATGGACTGAGAGGGGAGGAAAGTAAACGAATTAGGCAAAGTCAGTGGCGGATACTGGGCTGAAGCTAGTGAAGCGACCTATTTATAAATATATTTGAATTGTGTTCCACATAACTTACAATTCTAGTGTCCAAATAAGCTCACTGGACAAATATATATATATATATATTCACCCCTGGAGAAATGATTACAAGCATCATTAATTAATGCCGTATAACTCCGCCTCTGGACTTGATAATCGCCTGGATTCCGTTAGGAAGGGGGTCCACAAGGTTGTGCAAGTACGTCGCATCCAGGTTGAACCATTCTTTGAGGATTTGATCGCGCAATTCAACCAAATTGTGGGGATGCTGCTGCCGGCGTATTATTCACATTTCCAACATGTCCCACAGATTTCCAATAGGGTTCAAGTCAGGTGATTTTGCAGGCCAATAGAGATGTAACAGAGTGGGGAAGTGTTCGTAAATCCAGTTACATATGCGTCCTGCCCGGTGAACTTTGCTGTTGTTATCTCGAAAATTCGGGGTATCAATAGCATACTCATCATGCCGATGTTGACTGAAAGGCTAAACGTGATCATCCAGAATGTTTAAATAAACATGCTGGTTCGTATTAGTAATCACCTCAGTGAGCGGGCCCAATTGAAAAAACGAAAAACACCCCCAAAACATCACAGACCCGCCTCCAGAGTGAACCTGGCCTTCCACACATCCAGTATGAAATGCTTCATTTGGCCTTCAGTGCACTCGACGACGTGCGTCATTGGAATACAGGCAAAAACGTGATTCGTCAGACCACGTTACGTTCCGCGAGTCAGCTACTGTCGACGTCTGATGATTTCTAGCCCATTGAAGACGCGCAGCTTTATTGCTTGTGTGAGCAATGAGCTTTTGCGAGGTGACTGACTCCAAATGCTCAGTGCATCCAGTTCTCCTTGCAATGTTCTCTCGCTAACATGTTGGGATGGACCTTATTTCACTGACTGCAGCAATTGCTGTCAGGTTTGGAAGCGATTTTCATTCACAAGCCGAGAAACATGTTTCCGGTCCCTCTCAATTAGGATTTTTCTTCCGACACCATTTCATACGTTGTGTTTCGTGGCCACGTACTGTACATCACTGCTTGTAAACACCAACAAATCCAGCAACTTGACGCACCGTATGGCCATGGGCACGGCCAAATACGATCGCCCCATTTTGCCACTCTAGCGCATCCTTACGTCTACACTGTCCGCTTGCAAATCAATGTCTCACTGATCGCTACTGCCTTATGCTCACGTAAAGGCAGTACGCGTACGGTTGGGCAAGGGACTCATTCGCTCCGCCATCTGTACAGGCTTAACGATCCATCTGTGCGTGCGCGCTAGGGTGACTGATGTTTTGTCCGGTGAGCTTATCTACATACGTAGTATGTTCCAACTTAGCATTCTTCATTCTGCATTATATTTAGTTGGGAACCGCTAAGGATGGCGCAGGTAGTGATGGGAAGTGGATCTCTAATAAAAGTGTCCTCAATTTATCGTTAGAACTACCTGCTTGCATTTGGACTGCAGGCTGAGCTCCTTAAAAAGCCGCCGTGGATAGGTGCATGTTTACTATTCGCTACTATGAAAACCACGTAGAGTTTATGCTTGGCTGAAGCGAGTTTGTTGTCGAAGTGCATTTCTATTCCCAGATCTTCCTGGCAGATTCAGAAGCATTGTGTTTCCTCCTTCGGCAGCCTGGTTCACTGACACGACCAAGAGGGAATTAGCGGTATATTTTAAGCTATCCCATGCCCCCTTATCCATTGTAAATAGCTCATTCAATCCTCAGTAGGTCTATTTTCATTCCGTGATTGTCTTTCAAGCAGTGGTCCGACTCGTTGGCAGAATGGTCAGCGTACTAGCCTTCGGTTCAGAGGGTCCCGGGTTCGATTCCCGGACGGGTAGGGGATTTTAATCGCTTCTGATTAATGTTTCTGGCTCAGGGACTGGGTGTATATGTTCGTCCCAACACCCTCCACATCGTATTCAGGCAACAAACCACACTACCAACCACCACAAAAACACGCAATAAGTGATTATATCCCTCCATAGAGGGTTGGAGTCAGGAAGGGCATCCGGTCGTAAAACAGGGCCAAATCCACCACATGTTCGACGCAGTTCGCACCCGTGACCCCACAGATGTGGGAAAAAGCGTCAGGAAAACAAGAAGAAGATTGTCTTCAAGCAGAACGGTAAGTTTTGTATTTACGAGTATACTGGTATATTCAAATCGCCTATTGTGCATTGAAGTTCAAAGAAAGAACAAACTAATGTACTTAATTGGGATCTCGTTATATGTGACAGTTTAATATTATGATAATGTGGATGTGGAATGAATTCACAAAATAGTAAGTAAGGAGGGCGTACTATATTGTTTTACATCTTATTTTTTCTACCCAAATGAAGTACATTACACATGAGTTGTTTCGTCCACCTTCTCAACATAATCTCCTTGTAACTGTATGCACTTTTGCCATCGATGTGTCAGTCTCTCTAGACCTTCCAGAAACCATTCTTTCGGAGTTTTGCGTACCCATGCCTTGACAGCTTTGTCCACTGCTGAAAAATCCGCAAAACAGCTACCACGCAGAGGTTTCTTCATGTTCCCGAACAGGTGATAATCACTTGGTGCCAAGTCGAGAGAGTATGGTGGGTGTGGCAGCTTCGTGAATCCCATTTGATCTATGGCAGTGGTGGAGCCATGTCTCATCACCAGTCACAAGCCTAGCCATGAAGTCCGCTGGATCTTGATCATGGCATTGCAAAAGTTCTCTGCACACGTCCACGCTCCTCTGCTTTTCATATGCAGACAAGAGTCTAGGCACGCACGTGGATGGCATCTTCCCCAACTGTAAGTGGCCGTGCACGATTCGCTGCGTGGTGTTTCGGCTAATTTCCGTGGCTGCCTCCATTTCCGCAAATGTGGTGCATTTGTTTCCTTGGATGGTCTGTTCGACCCGGGCAATGTTGGCTGGTGTTGACACTGTCACATTCCTTCCAGAACTGGTTCCCTTGTCCACCGATGTGCGCCCTGTTTTCCAACCGTCCACTCACATGTAAACTGTTTTCTGTGACGGCGCATGTCCTCCACAGACTGCCACCAAGCGCCGATGAATTTCTGCAGTGGTCACACCTTATTTCCATGGGAACCATATCGTATAGCGCTGTCCCTGACGGTTGCTTTCCATGTGGTCTGCTCCTACGCTGACAGCGTTGTTATGAAATGGCTATGACGAGTGCATTCGTTAGCCGTTGTGCGTTTGCTGCCACCAAACGGTGGACCAAGTCACTAGTTACACGTCACCACCTTCAAAAGTGAAATGTGAACCATACCCGGACGTACAAAAAATAAAGTGTAAAGCAATATAGTACGCTCCTCGTAGTGTATTGAAAATTCCTTAGGGGTATTACTGTAAGTATATAGGTGTTAATATAAGGGTAGGTCTTCATTGGGCTAATCACATAAAAGGTATTGTAAATAAAGGTTACATATCTCTGCACATAGTGATGAGGGTATTTGGGAGTGGTAGTAAGGAGTGTGTAAAGGAGAGGACATATAAGTCTCTGGTAAGATCCGAACTAGAGTATGGTTTCAGTGTATGGGATCCTCAGCAGGATTACTTGATTCGAGAACGGGAAAAAAATCCAATGATTAGCAGCTTGATTTCTTCTAACTAATTTCCGACATGAGAGTAACATTACGAAGATGTTGTAAAGTTTGGGCTGGGAGACTTGAGAGAAAGGAGACGAGCTGCTCGACTTAGTGGTATGTTCCGAGCTGTCAGTGCAGAGATGGCGTGGAATGATGTTAGTGGACGAATAATTTTCAGTGGTGTTTCTGGGAAAGATCACAACATGAAGATAAAGTTGGATTCAAGGGGACACGGTTGGGCAAATAATCGTTTATAGGAAGAGGAGTTAGGGTTTGGAATAACTTACCAAGGGAGATTTTCAATAAATCTGCAAATTCTTTGCAATTATTTTCAAATAGACTACGTCAAAAACAGAATTGGGAACTGCCACCTGGGTGACTGCCCAAAATGCAGATCAGTGGTGATTGATTACAGACAACATGTCCGGCTCCATGGTTAAATGTTTAGCGTGCTGGCCTTTGGTTACAGGGGTCCCAGGTTCGATTCCCGGCAGGATCGGGAATTTTAACCATCCTTGGTTAATTTCGCTGGCACGGGGGCTGGATGTATATGTGGTCTTCATAATAATTTCATCTTCATCACGACGCGCAGGTCGCCTGCGGGAGTCAAATCAAAAGACCTGCACTTGGCGAGCCGAACATTTCCTCGGACACTCCCGGCACTGAAAGCCATGCGCCATTTTATTTACAGGCAACATTATAACACTGGACTTTCATACTTAAAGACGAAAGCATGGCAAAATCACCGAAAGACAAAACACCTTACTGTAATTTTAAAATACAGTATTAAGATTTTATTATAATGAAAAAAAATCATTCACAATTATTGTTTTTCCATATTTCCAGATTTTTCGAATTGAAAAGTAAACTCATGCCCCCATCACGAGATAGAGCAGCTCACTTTACGTCGCACCGTCACAGATAAGTCTATGGCGACGATGAGACAGGAATAATAGTGGGGTTTGAACCCACTATCTGTTTAAGAGGGAGACACGCTACCCCTACACCGCGCGGCCCTCATAACAAAGCAATAAATGAAAGAAACACACACTACAGTATTTCGCGTACAGTATTTTACTTACAGTAGTCACGTACAGGCAGAGTACTGGTGCTGTACATGGGTTTAAGAAGCTCATCAATTTTCCTTTGCTTCTCCAAGTTTTCCACACAATCATACAATAGTCGGTTATATACCATGCACAGCGATAAGGTAAGGTAAGGGTTATTCTGCCCGAAGGCGGGTCCGAACCTCCGCCGAGGTGTTCCTGAACCGGAGTTTACGTGCGGTAGGGTGGTCAGTTCCTTTCCGCTCCTCCATTCCCTTACCCCCATCAACAGCGCGTGGCAAACCATCCAACTCCTGACCACGCCCAATGTTGCTTAACTTCGGAGATCTCACGAGATCCGGTGTTTCAACACGGTTACGGCCGTTGGCCACAGCGATAATGCATTCCATAAATACACGGAGCGTCGACATCTAGTGTATGTCGCCTCGCCAAACGCATTGTCGGCGGCAAACATTTATCCACGTGTGGTATCAAAGAGGATATTTTGAATGAGTGCGATTATTGAATTCGATGGAATTAGATGTTGTCACTTTTCTCCCTATGGCTCTTATATCCTCAGTACTGCATAACGTGTAAATGCGTAGGTAAATTAATACGTTTCGTTCATGGAGACTAGGAAACGTATAACCAAACGGCGTATAATTAAGCGAAATAATATTGGACAATATTTGGGAGGGTTTGCAGAATCCCTGCTTTTTTTGCTAGTTGTTTTACGTCGCACCGACACAGATAGGTCTTACGGCGACGATGGGACAGGAAAGGGCTAGGAGTGGGAAGGAAGTGGCCGTGGCCTTCATTAAGGTACAGCCCCAGCATTTGCCTGGTGTGAAAATGAGAAACCACGGAAAACCATTTTCAGGGCTGCTGACAGTGGGGTTCGAACCTACTATATCCCGAATACTGGACACTGGCCGCACTTAAGCGACTGCAGCTATCGAGCTCGGTAATCCCTGCTTTTGCCGGAAGCCGCAACTGTATAAAGCTTATATTTAATCTACACATTTCCTACTCCACATGGGCAGAGGAAAGACAGATAAACGATATAATAAAAAGAGCGAATACTCGCCACCCACGGAAGCCCGGGTTCGATTCCCGACTCTGCCACGAAATTTAAAAAGTGGTACGAGGACTGGAATGGGGTCCACTCAGCCTCGGGAGGTCAACTGAGTGGAAGAGAGTTCGATTCCCACCTCAGCCATCCTCGAAGTGGTTTTCCGTGATTTCCCACTACTTCTCCAGGCAAATGCCGAGATGGTACCAAAGTTAAGGCCACGGTCACTTCCTTGTCTCTTCATTGTCTATCCCACCAATCTTCCCATCCACCCACAAGGCCCTTGTTCAGCATAGCAGGTGAGGCCGCCTGGGCGAGGCACTGGTACTCCTTTCCAGTTGTATCCATGACCCAAACTCTCACGCTCCAGGCCACTGCCCTTGAGGCGGTAGAAGTGGGATCCCTCGCTGAGTCTGAAGGGAAAAACCATCCATGGAATGTAAACAGATTAAGTAAATAAAATAAAAAATAAATAAATAAATAAACAAGAAAGAAAAAGAAAGAAAGAAAGGAAATGAGCAAATAATGTCAAAAAGTAAAATTAAGGTGCTAACGCGTCTCGAACCCCAGACGCCCATCATGGAGTCAGTGATGATGACCTCTGCAAGCACGCACACGCAAATTGCCAACAGGTAGCAGTCTGTTAAAATTTAAAGGGCCATTTTCTCGTTAAATAAATGACGATGGCACAAACCGTCGAACACTCATCTGTTTATTTTTGACGCAGATCGACTTGTCAAAGTTTGAACGAAATGATTAACCCCATAGCTGTGGCCTCCCCTCGTGAACGAAATTTCCATAGAAACGCTGCTGAAGTGCAGCACGTGTTTTGAAGTTGGAAGCCATTGTTATCAGCTTAAATATGCGAGGGGTGAAGGAGAGTATTACGTTTCTGCATACTGCGCAGGCTCAGACCCCAAACAAAAGAAAGATCCAGCTTCGCCCATAGGTAAGTGAGTAGCTCGCACGTTACCCATATAAACCCTGATATAAAATCTTCAGAGCGTATTCTTGGAACAAAGCAGATTTATCCCATTTTCGTTGTCTAACCAAGATATATTGTCGTTGCGCCTCTAAATACCGTTATGTCACGATATTGAGGGGGAGACATACTGACCCGCAGCATATGTATCACTTAGAACGACAATTCGTTGATATAGTTCACGCAATTGCTGTTTTCAAAAATACAACATTCCTGTCGTTCCGCGGCTTAAGTTTCAAGGAATTGTCACGCAGAATGGCACTCCTACTTACAGTACCTGGTTGTCCGGCTCCATGACTAAATGGTTAGCGTGCTGGCCGTTGGTCCAGAGGGTGCCGGGTTCGATTCCCGGCCGGATCGGGGATTTTAACCTTCATTGGTTAATTCCAATGGCTCGGGGGCTGGGTGTTTGTGCTGTCCCCAACATCCCTGTAACTCACACACCACAAAAACACGCAGTTACCTACACATGGCTGATGCCGCCCACCGTCATCGGCGGGTCTGCCTTACAAGGGCTGCACTCGGCTAGAAATAGCCACACGAAATTATTATTAGTACATGCTTTGATCATCCTTGGTCGATATCCGATTCAAATGAAATTTTACAAAGTAAAGAATATTCCATTTTAACTTCAGGAAGTTCAAAGTCCTGTTCCTTAGCTGAATGATCTACTTCGTGGCTTTCGTTTCAGAGAATCATAGGTTCAGTTCTCGGCTGGGTGGAGTATTTTAGATGCATCCGGTTAATTCCTGTGAGATGGTGGTGGTGACTTTTGTTTTCAGAGGAAGTACAACTAGGTAACCGTCCTCTAATTCTTGTAACCTATGTACTGGCTGTTTTTAATACACATCACTTTATATACACACAACATCACAAAAACATGCAGTGGTGATTATATATTTCTATTTTTTTTTTGCTATTTGTTTTACGTCGCACCGACACAGATAGGTCTTATGGCGACGATGGGACGGTAGAGGGCTGGAAGTGGGAAGGAAGCGGCCGTGGCCTTAATTAAGGCACAGCCCCAGCATTTGCCTGGCGTGAAAATGGGAAACCACGGAAAACCATCTTCAGGGCTGCCGAAAGTGGGGTTCGAACCCACTATCTCCCGAATACTGGATACTGGCCGCACTTAAGCGACTGCAGCTATCGAGCTCGATATATCTATATATATATATATATATGGTGGTCATCAAGAAGGGCATCCGGCCGTAAAACAGTGTTAAATTCACACACACACACACATATATATATAACAAAGTTCGCTGGATTCATAGGTTTTTTCCGAAAGATACGGGCCACTCCTAATTTTTAACTTAGGCAAAGGCCGTAGGCCCGTAGACAATAGCTGAAAGACAAAACATCTTTCTGTCATCTTAAGATCGTAAGATTTTTATTCTAATAGAAACCAACAGCAATCAAAATATGAAACGTTAGTAACTTCTTTAAAAAAAACTCACAATTTATTGTTGTTCTTCCATATTTCTACATTTTTCTCGATAGAAAAATAAACTCGTGTCCCCAACACGAGGTAGTGCAGTTCTTTACAGGCACCGGCTCAATGGAAGTGAGCTGAATATACCCTTTTCCACAATATACCTTCTGCTAATCTTAAATGTCTGCCAATAGGCTACTGGGATTCGAACCCGGGCCTACAAAGTCTACACATCCTTTTTTTTTTTTGGAAGAACAATTTCACGATTAGCATTTGTATTTATGGAACTGTGTTCTTTTTTCAGTCGATCTTCTCGAAAGGAAGCAGTTTTCGCAAACCCTTTGTGAATACTCACCTCCTTTTCTTCTACAAGTTATCCACTTGGTGCTATATGGCCTACTACTGCAGTCGTTACACCATAAAATAACGCTAACATTCTTTTCTTTCCTTACAATTTGTTTTACGTCGCACAGACACATATAGGTCTTACGGCGACGATGGAATAAGAAAGGGCTAGAAGTGAGAAGGAAGCGGCTGTGGCCTTAATTAAGGTACAGCATTGTGTGAAAATGGGAAACCACGAAAAACCATCTCTAGGGCTTCCAACAGCGGGGTTCGAACCCACTATCTTCTGGATGCAACTCACAGCTACGCGCCCCTAACCGCACGGCCAACTCGCCCGGAACGCTAACATTTGCATGTCTCTACTATTGTACCCGGATGAGATGGCCCACAGGTATCATGATTTGATATTTTAAAATAAAGTAAGCCATATGAGAATATCGAAATATGCATATTGTCAGTCTGGTGTGGACGGAAGGATTTCAACATTGTCAGACGTGCTCGCGACAATCTGTCGCCAAGAGTTAAGCCTGTCATAATGGCTGATATATTTCTTGTCGAAAGCTAAGATGATTAAATCGAGCATTCAGAACAACAGTGCTGATTGCTACGAGGAAATGAGGGAGCGTTTATTCTTGAACAAGGGGCAGCCCGTGCATCACGAATACGGAGAAAATGTCGCAATAAAGTTCCCCGTGCCTCCAGTCATCTTGTTGTTAAGTTGTCAGGGGGAGATATTTAAACTGACCGTTGCAGTGACAGCCAATGATAAAATTACTAAAGAGCTCCCAGATGTACCAACATGACAGAATACAATATGAACTCCAGTTATCTTCCCAGATAATAATAATTAAAATATTCCAACTACCGAATTGAACAGATGGGATTTATTAGATATCATCCCCATGTTGATCAGGTTTGATGAATTAAAATAATGAATTCTAGGAACAGACCCACGCTGGATCGCTATTGGTCAGCAAGATCACACCGGCATAGACGCCGACTTAGCGCGCGAAAAAGTGGAAGACAGAAATCAAGTAATATCTTCGTGATCGCCGAACGATATGAGATCACAATACGACACGTGAATGTGTATCGCCAGTTTATTAAGTGGGATAAATTCAGAGATCCAAATCCACCTGCAAGTGCCGATTTAGGATAACCAACACTCCTCCCTCTGGTATGACCGTAGATGACCCAGGCGGGAAACCATATCGTCCATAAATAACAGGGAGTGGAACCTCACATCATCAGTCGTTTGAAATAGTTTGATAATCTGACACGTTGACTCTGTAAGTCAGTACCTCGGGACGCATTCTAAGTCAGTGAGAGCTGAAAGTACGTGAGTCGTTATGAGAGTGAAGACGAACGGTGAGATTGTTCATAGTACCGAGTGCTAATAATCAGTATAACTGTATGTTGAAGTTAATACATTTATAAAGGTTTCATGTGATTGAAAGGGGCTGCCTGGCCGAGGCGGTAAAGGCGTGCTCGGTTCGCCCGGAAGGACGTGGGTTCGAATACCCGTCAGGAAGTCGTAAAATTTAAGAACCGAGATTTCCACTTCCGGAGGTGCATATGGCCCTGAGGTTCACTCAGCCTACACCAAAAATGAGTACCAGGTTAATTCCTGGGGGCAAAGGCGGCCGAGCGTAGAGCTAACCACTTTACCCCCTCACGTGTCGAGGTTAACAATGGTGGAAGCCTTTACCTTCCACTCCTCCAAGGGCCTTCATGGCCTGTACGGAGGTGACTCTGCTCTGCTTTTTGTTTTTTCATGTGATTGAAAATAAATAATTAACGGAACGCCGATAGTACTTTTTGAAGGCAGTGTGCGGAGCCTGAAGTAATATATTCAAGATAGACGGTGAAACAATTATCCGTAGCAGGGAACTATAGGAGCGTGGCGATCACTAGACGGCCTAGAAATACGTCAGGAAGTGCCGGTTGACTACCGCGATACGCGCCGGATCGAATAAAACGACATATCGTCGTAAAGTGTCACAGCTTGTGGTTCCGGGCGCAAGTGAAGAAAAGAATTGTGAAAGTGTCACGGGTCTTTAGGCACCTATAAGTGTTTTATTGTATAAATAATTGTAAATTCATAATTAAGGCATTAATAATGGGTAAAAGCCCAGGAGCGTTTTCTGTTAGTATTATAAAGATGTGCAAGATGAACGAGTAAACAAATATGGGGCCATGAGGCTTCTCAATCGCCACGAGACAATGGAATTCTACACAGGAATGAGTACACAAATTTGATATATTTGGGGATGTTATCGCGGTAAGACAGGACTCAGTGTAAATTAATCATGGTTACTTAACGTAACGCATGGATCGCTTCCCGAATCCATGGTTTATTTAAGATAGACGGACGAACTAATTTACATTAACGTAATTATGGGTTAGACTAATTACTTGAGTATTTGTTTGTTGTATATAATGTAAATATGGGTTATGCCTTTCAATTAATGCATGCTGTTTGTGAAGACTTTGATTGAAGCTCATTTCAAGTGTCAGATTTTTCTTTTATGCTAACCCAGTTTATTTTGATTTCTCAATCACTGCGGTGGTTATTTGTACCTTAGTTAGGCATATTTGTTACCAAACAGCCAGATTATGAAAGTGCCAGGGTGTATAAATTATGTGCTTGAGTACGGAATCATGAGAAATAATAATAATAATATTGCTTTGTGAATTTGCAAGTTAAAGTGAAGGAAATAATAATAGTGCTGTGAAAGTTCGCTGGTGAAAGTAATAATCAATGTGGAGATAACATGTGGCGTAAAAGACTAATTCGCGCAGTAAATTTTACGTAAATTGTTGAATTCACGTTTTTGGACTCTATAATAAACAAAAAATTGTTTAGAAGCGATAGAGGCACCTGTATAGGATGGTCACGATATGTTGAAAGCCCAGAGTGGTTTGAGGCCATTTTTGTTGGAAGTCGTGCGGGACAAAAAAATCGGCATGAGGTGAAAATTGAGCCGTACTGTTTTTGATGATGTAATAGATAAATTTCTAGGCCTAAGACGATATAATGCCGATACCGGTGTTATGAGTGGCAGAATCCACGCACCGAGGATTAATTATTGAATTCAATGTTTGAAGAGTTCCAGTGGAATAAATGGACTTCAAATGAAAAGGAAGTAATAATTTAGCAATCGCAGGCATTGGATGCATTTGTCAAATCAAATCAAAATCTCTTTATTTGCAAAGGAGGTGTCTACCTCGGTGGCAAATGGTACACTAAAATACATTATTGTCAAGCACTAAATTTTAAATTAACAAGAGAAGAAAAAATTTTTCTAGAATACAATAATATTCAATTTATGCTAACAATTTTTTATTAAACAAACATATCATCCTTAATAAATTTATATTGTTTAGAAAATTCTACTTATAATATCTTCTATACTTACAAACATAGTCAACTCATATACAGTATGTGGAATTACTTCAAATAATACTATGCAACTGGTATAAGATTAAAATTTACATTGCATTTATTTACTTTTTTTACTCATTTTGGAACCTAAGTAGCATAACAACCTGCTGCGTCTTAACCAGAGCCCCCTTTTGCCACCACTTTTCAGAGTTGCTGAAGGGCCTTCACAATTACCGTAGCGGTCCCAGGGCCCTCGAAGTCCCCACTGTACTTCACCCCTACAGGCAGTCCCCTACTTTGGCTGTCCAAACTCCATGGACCAGGGGATGGAATTAATTTTTTAACACACATTTTTTATTTACAATAGCCTGCACTGATCGAATACCCTCTAAAATTTCATTTATTTTCCCTGTTGCTGTTTATTCTCTTCTTGAATACCTGTACAGATTTTGGAAAAGGATCAAACACTACCCCTGGTAAACTGTTCCACTCCTTCACGCCCTTCCCAATGAATGAAAATTTACCCCAGTCGCTTCTGCTAAAATTCCTTCCAATTTTATACTTGTGGTCAGTTCTGCCAATATAATTATTTTCCAACTGAAGCCTTTCACGGATTTCTCCCCATGCTTCTTCTCCTGTATAGGCTCTATATAATCCTATAAGTCTAGTTTTCTCCCTTCTCTTACTTGTCTTGTCCAGCCACGATGTGCCATGGGATTTGAGATGTGTCTTGGGAGGACATGGTGTCCCCATAAAATTAACGGCAGTACGAAAATGAAGGTTGCGGTTCTGAATACCGTGGTGTTCCGACCGATGTAAGTCGGATCTTGGTGATTCATAATGGGACTTAACATATGTGAATAAATTCTAAAGACTGGAAATTAAAATATTAAAACGTTCAATTTAAGACTAATAATAATCCAAGTAAATCTTGTCTTAATTGATTGCTTAGTGCCGAAGTAGACCGAAATTGTAAAAGCTTATGCATTAACCATAAATATCGTTAACGGTAGTGTAACATGTGAAATTAAGTTATCATAATAATAATAATAATAATAATAATAATAATAATAATAATAATAATAATAATAATCATAATTGACACAACTTACGAATACTATCAGCCTGCTCCTCAGGTAGATGTCTAAGGTCTAACAACATCTCATCCTGGGTAGGCGAAACAGATGAACATGATACAGAACTACATGATAACAAGGGGATTTTGAAATTACTGACAAATATGAAAGTGCACGACTTGCTCTGAATGTCGAGCACAAGACCGGTGTGTGACATGAAATCCGCTCCTAGTATAATGGGGCAAGACAAGTTCTTAGCCACAAACAATTTAAATTTCCAAGTAAATTTGGCAATTCTAATTTTGGCATACAGGAACCCTAAAATTTCTAATGGAGAGGAGTTTGCCGAAACGCATTGAACCAAAGACGAACAATAATCCGGAAGTTTACACACAGATTTTAATTTAGAATACCATTCGGCCGAAATAATGGAACACACACTGCCAGAATCTAATAGAGCAGTTACAGGTTCATTATTCAATTCAATTTTGAGAAATGGAACAGGTGCGGGGGTATCCGCCGCAATCCTAAGACATTATTTGGGACATTCAAATGGTAATGTAGGACAGTTCTGACTTTTCTCTGAATTTTCGTCGGATTTAACCTGGGCTGAGTCTTGAAAAGATGAATCTGCCGACTCAGCCGGAGCCACTAGTCACTAATGATTGTTGGTGGAAGTTGCACCCGAAGTTGAGCAGGAGGGAGTGCTATTCGAATTTGGGCAATTTTTGGCAATATGGGAGAAAGCGCCGCATTTAAAACATCCTTGAGATGACCCTGCTCCATTCCTTGTCCCGCTAGATTTGATCAACGGACACTTGTTCCGAAGATGGTCAGGCGACCCGCAAGCATAACATTTACGGGGTGAGACGGGTCGGCGAGGTGGAGGCCGAGGATTACTAAAAGAAGGAGGGGGCTCCCTCGCCACACGTAGTGTGTCGGCATATCTAACCCCTTCGGCTGAGACAGCCATAGCTTCCAACTCGGCAAAAGTTTGCGGACGCGACGCAAAACACAAGTATGACCTGTAAGATGGTGAAATTCCTTCCACTATAGCCTGAACAATTTGATCTTCTGGAAAATGGAGGGCAAATACTCTGGTGTAGAATTCGATGTCTTGGGTGAAGTCGGCAAGATTTTCATCCAGTGTAATAATTGGCATCACTTGCAGTTTGCGAATTAAGTAAATAAATTGCTCCTTATTGCAAATTCAATAGGAAACAGTTTTCATATCTTTTTATTGTAGTTAGTCCAGTATGCCCATGGAATTTAAGTCGCCACTTCCCAGTCCTATTGTGGAGCTCTATAATTAGTATCTATGAATGAGCCGTTCCCCTTACCATAATTTGCATGCTCCGTTCATCCCTGTGTCCATTAGTGCGCCCACATGTATTATATATTTTTTTTTTTGCTAGGGGCTTTACGTCGCACCGACACAGATAGGTCTTATGGCGACGATGGGACAGGAAAGGCCTAGGAGTTGGAAGGAAGCGGCCGTGGCCTTAATTAAGGCACAGCCCCAGCATTTGCCTGGTGTGAAAATGGGAAACCACGGAAAACCATTTTCAGGGCTGCCGATAGTGGGATTCGAACCTACTATCTCCCGGATGCAAGCTCACAGCCGCGCGCCTCTACGCGCACGGCCAACTCGCCCGGTTATATTTTTATTGTTATTGATTAAAATGTTTAATATTTTTTCACGAACTGATCACCCCTGAGATTAAGGCTAGTCTGGGACCCAGGACGTGAGCGGGTGCATTATGAATCTTTGAATTCTGCCAACCTCTGAATATAAACACACAAATCGATCACATTTTGAACATAAGAAAAAAGTTCATTCAAAAACTTGTTCTTATGTTCAAAATAGTGTCCGTAATATTATTTTAAGATAGCGGTGGACAAGGTTTCGGGAAATGGGACAGACCCGTATTTTACGGGACGTGTACAATACCTACATTTCCCACTCGTGGCCTCACCATGGTGTGAGAAATGCGGAGGCATAACACGAAGAAGCAGAACTTCAAAAAGCACATTAAAGGTTATAAAGTAGACTTTAAACAAATCAACATACATGCCATCATTTATATTCTTCTCAAAATGCCAATTTTCTCGCACTACAAGGTGGAGTTACGGATTGTAATGGTGTCGTACGTGTGAAATTGGCCTTGTTTTACAGGTGAAGACCTATCCTGACGCCAAACCTATATAAGAGGAATGTATTCAGCAATTACGTGCTTAAGTGGTGGTTGTGTTGTATTGAGACAAGGAGAAATACTCAGTCCCCAAGCCAGAAGAGTTAACCAGACGCGGGTAAAACCCTCGGCCTGGTCCGGAAACAAACCCGGGAACCTCCGAAACGAAGACCACCATTTCAACCATTCACCCAAGGAGTCGCATCACGTTTGTTATGAAATAGCATTTGCACCTATGCCACTGGCCACACTCGAACCAGCAGCAGAAGCATCGCACAGTAGCCAGGTTTACACCTTGGTGCTGGGCTGCTATGCCTGCCGACTGTCGATAAGTCTCTCTTTTTTTTCCATGGTGAGAAAGTAGGAATTCAAGAAGAACCGTCTTCAGGGCTACCGACGGTGGGGTTCGAACCCACTAATTTCCGAATGCAAGCTCACAGCTACGTTACTCAAACCGCGTAGCCAACTCATAGTAATAAAACCCCAAATTACGGCAATAACGAATGTTCATTCGTAACTTGTCACCCCCGGGAAGTTAAAGTTGAGGAACGTATTATTCCGTGGTTTGTTTAAAAGATATAGTGTTCAGCGCGGCCTAGTTAGTGTTAAAATAAATACTAGAGAATTTCAGTCGATCAAAATGGGCATAAAACTGAAATGAGTGATACAAAAACTAAATGATAAATGCTTGTACGAGAAATATATACATTATTTATTATTACTATGTTATAATATTATAGTGCATATCTTCTAATAATTGTCTTCAGGGCGCCGCGCCGGGTTGATTGGCTGGATTTCTAAACCCAAGGCTCGATCCCGTTTCAGTCCCGCGGTGAAAAATGAAATGGCGTAAGTCTTTTAGTTCCGGGAGTGTCCGAGGGCAAGTTCGGCTCAACAGTTGCAGGTCTTTTGATTTTTTTTTTTTTGCTATGGGCTTTACGTCGCACCGACACAGATAGGTCTTATGGCGACGATGGGATAGGAAAGGCCTAGGAGTTGGAAGGAAGCGGCCGTGGCCTTAATTAAGGTACAGCCCCAGCATTTGCCTGGTGTGAAAATGGGAAACCACGGAAAACCATTTTCAGGGCTGCCGATAGTGGGATTCGAACCTACTATCTCCCGGATGCAAGCTCACAGCCGCGCGCCTCTACGCGCACGGCCAACTCGCCCGGTGGTCTTTTGATTTGACACCCGTAGGTGAATTGTGCGTCGTGATGAGGATGAAATGATGAAGACGGTTATGTGAACGAAATGTCACTGTAATATTTGTCCCAAATGGAAGATAATAATAGCTTTTACATAAATAAAGTGTAACATCTGCGGTAAATTAAGAAATACCGTCGTTACTAGAGAAATATCTGGAGAAATATGTGTACGTCGGCCTCTGTGGTGTAGTAGTTAGTGTGATTAGCTGCCACCCCCGGAGGCCCGGGCTCGATTCCCGGCTCTGCCATGAAATTTGAAAAGTGGTACGAGCGCTGGAGAGGGGTCCACTCAGCCTCGGGAGGTCAACTGAGTAGAGGTGGGTTCGTCCCCCCCCCCACCTCAGCCATCCTGGAAATAGTTTCCCACTTCTCCTCCAGGCAAATGCCGGGATGGTACCTAACATAAGTCCACGGCCGCTTCCTTCGCTCTTCATTGTCTATCCCTTCCAATCTTTCCATCCCCCCGTGAGGCCCCTGTTCAGCATAGCAGGTAAGGCCGCCTGGGCGAGGTACTGGTCATCCTCCCCAGTTGTATCCCCGACCCATAGTCTGAAGCTCCAGGACACTGCCCTTGAGGGTAAACAGATAAAGAAGAATTATAATAAGAAGAAATATGTATACTTTTTTGGGGGCTGTAGACAGGACTCCCTTATGTTGCATTCTGCTGCTCGTGCCGTCTTTTGTTTCCTTCTTGTCGTCGAGGGCTGGCACCGACGAATGGGAGTGCTATGTCTGTGAATTCTCATTATTTTTTTCCAAATGACCAGAGCGGGCAGTTCAAACAGCAAAATAGCATGATCCCTGGACCAACAAATATATTACTTTTTTGTTAAAAGTAAAATAGTATGATCCCTGGACCAATAAATGTATCACTTAATGAATGAGTTAGGACACAAAACGAATGAGCAACATGAAGAAAACGACACCCAACTAATTCAAACAACTCCAGTGAGCAAAGACAACACATACTACAGTGACATTTCGTCGATCCAATTCGTTCACGTAACCGATGAAGACTACACATACACCCAGCCCCAGTGTCAGCGAAATTAACCAATGATTAATTCCAGGGAATCGAAGCCGGGACCCCTTTGAGCAAAGGCCAACACCCTAACCATTTAATCATGGAGCCGTAAAGACGGGTAGTATTTGAGGGTGATAAAATACTTCAGTTTCGTGAAGGGAGATTTACTGGTACATAAAAGAACTTCAGTGACAAAACACTTCGATACCTCGGCGTCTAGGAAATCCTGAAAAGTAGTTGGTGGCACATATAGTCAATAAATTATTATTATTATTATTATTATTATTATTCAGTGTGCCTACCAATTTTATATTATTTTCTCTCTGGCCAATTATTTTGTAGCATTCAGTTTAGTTTCTTGTTGAAAGCACGTGTTGACCAAAAAACCAAACCCCATGGCACTACAGCCGTTGAAGGGCCTTGGCCTACCAAGCGACCGCTGCTCAGCCCGGAAGCCTGCAGATTACGAGGTGTCGTGTGGTCAGCACGACGAATCCTCTCGGCCGTTAATCCTGGCTTTCTAGACCGGGGCCGCTATCTCACCGTCAGATAGCTCCTCAATTCTAATCACGTAGGCTGAGTGGACCTCGAACCAGCCCTCAGGTCCAGGTAAAAATCCCAGACCTGGCCGGGAATCGAACCCGGGGCCTCCGGGTAAGAGGCACGCACGCTACCCCTACACCACGGGCCCGGCAGACGTGTTGACCAAATGATTACCTAAAGTTATCTTAACGTAATATTCTGTTGTACTCATTACTAACGACGCATGCCGCTTCCTTCCCACTCCTAGGCCTTTCCTATCCCATCGTCGCCTTAAGACCTATCTGTGTCGGTGCGTCGCAAAACAAACTGTAAATTGAAAACAACCGGACTGATACGAAATACATTCTCAATTTCCTTCAACTTCTAATTTAAATACATTTAAATTTAAAGTTAAATGATAACCGGATAGGTGAAGCAGAAATAGATCAAATGAGTAAGCATGAACTACTCTAAGTTGTTCATGTACTGATCATTCAGTGACAGCACAGTTTTTATCTGTTGGCTCAGGTAAGGTTTAACACTAAGGCTCGACTGAACTCTTTCCCCAGAGCTTCCTCAGAGTCTTGAAGCTCAACAACAGTCGCTAAGAGAAGATGGGGACGGGCGAGGAAGACTAAGATCAATACGCTTTGCCTTGCATGTGCTAGAAGTTATCTGTCCCAGTAGACACCTGAGGTACGTCAAGATATTTATAACGACTTGTGAGGATCTCAGTTCAAATCCTTACTAAGACTTTCACAGTGGCTAGCGAATTATAGGAAGGCCTAAAATACTATGTACAGTATTACGTTCCACAAGGGCTTGAAATGGTATATTATATTTATAATACTAACACCTACCGAACAGCCCGTTAACCACACAGTAGTAATATGATTATTTAGTTTATTTAGGTTGCACGTTCTATGAGTTATTTGTAATAATTAGCCAGCCCTGTGTAATTTAAACTTGTCAGGCTTTAGAAAATGGCATTTAATATGTTTAAGGTATTTTTAGTCTTTTTATAATAAACATAGGTAATTACGTTCATTTAACTCCATACTCTTCTATCTCCCTGTATCGTTTTCTCTTTTTTACGAACTTAGTACGTTGCGTAATTTTTGAATGTGCACTGTTACAACCACCTATTCTTGAGTCTCATGTTTGTTGAAATAAATAAATAAATAAATAAATAAATAAATAAATAAATAAATAAATAAATAAATAAATAAATACGCCTTTGCCGGCGGGACCTAGTGTTTGCAGTGCACTATGTCTTCTGGTATGGGCTAGAGCAATTTCGTTACTTTGATTGATCTGTCTCTGTCTTATCCATGGCCTTGACAATATGAAAGTGACTGAGGTATGAGCGATACTAGTAATGCCATTCCTTCTGCAGCCAGTCCCTGCTATGAATGGTGTGAACATGTTGTTCATAGGGTCGGTTGGTGCATGCACTTCAGTGGGCTTGGCAGACTGATATGTAATAGCAATTTCGGGCTCGGTGAGGAAAACAACGGGAAACTACCTCACTCCTCATTTCCCTAGTACGCCTCTTCAGTGTTGCCTAGGCTATCTATAACAGACCAGGCGAGTTGGCCGTGCGCTTAGGAGCACGCAGCTTTGAGCTCGCATCCGGGAGATAGTGGGTTCGAACCCCACTGTCGGCAGCCCTGAAGATGGTTTTCCGTGGTTTCCCATTTTCACACCAGGCAAATGCTTGAGCTGTACCTTAATTAAGACCACGGCCGCTTCCTTCCCATTCCTAGGCCTTTCCTGTCCCATCGTCGCCATAAGACCTATCTGTGTCGGTGCGACGTAAAGCAACTAGCATCTATGACAGCTGATGGAAGAGCTGTTGATGATTCATCCAGCCTTAGAGGTGAAGACTGAACATATAAATAAATAAATAAATAAATAAATAAATAAATAAATAAATAAATAAATAAATAAATTTAGCATTCTTTCAACCAAGACAATGCCAGTCCATCATAACAAATCTTTGCTTTCTTTTTCATTGTATTAACGAAGACGACAGTATTTGAGAGCCATGTTTGTAACTTAAAATACAACCTCCTCACACCGGTCCCGGAAGTGTAAATTTTTGTGTACAGAAAATCTGGTTAAGTCTAATCGGAAAATTTGATTGTCAAACATACAAAGCTCTTGGATATTTCTATAGAAACAGGGTCATGCTGCACGCTTGTCATTGATGGATTACATATGTACCAGGTGGTATAACGTATTGTAACAAGGAAGGCAGATTACTGAGAGGCCAGTGTTGAGTTGGCGGTTCCAGTGACGCAGTGGTTTAGGCACTAGAATCTGAAACATGAGTCCTAGGTTCGAATTCTTAGGGTCAGAGCGTGTTACCATCTAGTCGTATAACTTGGATGAACATCCCGTCAACCTCATACAAACATACCTGTTTGGAACTTCAAAGCATTCATGGAATGTAATAATTATGCCACACGGATGCCTTCATAGAATGTGATAATTATAATGCACGGATGCATTCTGCATCTATCACTTTGTCCTTCCAGGCTCGGGGAAGATTTGAAACGAGAATGCCACTATTTTCTACTTGAGGAGTAAGCTCCTTTTCCAAACTGAGCAGTTCAACGGAATGTGAAATACGGGAGACTGTGACATGCATATATATATTTCTCTCAAACACGAGAATTTGTAACTTCGAGGGAACCAAGGAATAGTTTTTCATCGCTGGATCTCTCTTCCCTCTGAGGTAGTTTCGTTGTCGGCAGTTCACCACGAATCAAGTGCAAGTTCATTTGCACTAACATTGGGATATACTGTTCCCGGGTCCCGCCTTTCTTCTGTTAAGGTGACGTCAAACAACCGACAAAAAGCATAACCTGACTTTCTTCTTTTCATGATAGTAGTGTTGATCTTCAAGAAAACATTCTTCTTGTTCTCTTTATCTGTTTACGCTCCAGGGTCGGTTTTTCTCTCGGACTCGGCGAGGGATCCCACCTCTATCGCCTCAAGGGCAGTGTCCTGGAGCTTCAGACTCTGGGTTGGGGGATACAACTTGGGAGAATGACCAGTACCTCGCCCAGGGGGCCTCACCTGCTATGAAGAACAGGGGCCTCGCGGCGGGATGGGAAGTTTGGAAGGGATAGACAAGGAAGAAGGAAGGAAGCGGCCGTGGCCTTATGTTAGGTACCATCGCGGCATCTGCCTGGAGGAGAAATGGGAAAGCACGGAAAGCCACTTTTAGGATGGCTGAGGTGGGAATTGAACCCACCTCTACTCAGTTGACCTCCCGAGGCTTAGTGGACCCCGTTCCAGCCCTCGTACCGCTTGTTTTAAATTTCGTGGCAGAGCCGGGAATCGAACCCGGGCCTCCGGGGGTGGCAGCTAATCACACTAGCCACTACACCACAGAGGCGGACGTTCTTCTTCAACAAGGATAGAAATATTTCCTGAGTTGAGAAGTATTTCGTGAATGTGTTTGTATTCTAATTCCTTTTCAGGTCGTAGTAAGCGTGAAGACAGTATATAAGTTATCATCTGTGCTAATTTGACATCCATAATTTCAATGAAAAACTAAAACAATCATTTTGAAGAAGAAAATAGTTTGAGACAGTCAAATATAGCGAATCACAGCAGAAAGTCTTCGACAAAAGGGTAGCACTATGACATTAGCGAGCAAATAGAATGGGGCAGTGCTATCGTGGATACCCTTGCACATCTTCCATTGACAGAGGGTACTACTACAGTACAAGACTAAATTGGGCGTTTCTCGAATATCCACAGAAATCACTCCATGTGAAACTTTGTTATTATGATCTACTGTTACATGTTAAGAATCGTTAACGAGGCACTGGTCCGGAAGATAAGAAGAGAGGATAAATTTTAGGACAACTGTGAAAGAAGTGAACACTACTACGTATCCTCACTCTGGTGGGACATTGATTTATTAACAGAACTGGAGAATACCTACTTTTTTTCTTTCAATAAAATGATTTAATGTATATAAAGCTAATTAGTTTGTTTTGAATCAATTTCAATTGATTGACTTCTTACTAAATTGTGTTAATTAAGTTTGTAGATGGTTTTTACCACATTCTAATCCTTCTTCCGATCATAAAGTAGCGATGACAGTGTTTTAATATTCTCATGATTGCTAAGCGACCATTCGCGGTTTTACTAAACCATGAAAGCAATCCTTCTGAAGAAGAGATAGATCTTGTTTAGACAAATGTAACGAAGCCCAGTAGTAATGGCTTAGCCCAGCGGCATCGCTCAACAATGGGTGAGCTCAAGATTATTCATGGCAGGAGAATTCCACACTGATTGTGGAAACTTACAATCATCATTAAGGAGCGTCATTACTCAAGTTGCGAGCTAAGACACCGGCCTTTTGCAGTTCTGACTGCGCACAGTACAGCAGAGTTTTTCGGTTTGTTTTGTTTTTGCTTCTGGCTTTACGTCGCACCGCCTCAAACAAAATTTATGGCGACGACGGGTTAGGGAACAGTCAGGGCTGGGAAGGAAGTGGCCTTAATTGAGGTATAGTCCCAGCATTTGTCTGGTGTGAAAATCGGAAACGGAAAACATTATTCAGGGCTACAGGTACTTGGGTTCGAACACATCGTCTTCCGAATGTAAACTCCCAGCTGTCTGACCAGAGCCACACAGCCAACTCGCTCGATCAACAGCACAGAAGAAACCGTGCAGTTAATATCGAAGGTGTCCCTAAGTTGCCTTATTAATGTGCTATACGCTCGCTACTGGGTTCTGTGTAAATAACACGAAGATACACATGGATTACAAATTTCACACGTTTTTGTAATGATCATAAATCTGACTGTCAGAGACAGTGCTGAATTGACTGCCTTTCCCCTGGATTTTTTCTAGCATATGCAGGAAATTTAAAACTTTGGAAGGTCTTTCTTAATCATTTCAGCTAATTTCTAAGAAGCTGACCTTCTTATTCTTCTTTTCCTACCGCTATTCCTACACCTGTAGGGTCACGGGTGCAAACTGCGTCGCACGTGTGGATTTGGCCCTGTGTTATGGCCGGATGCCCTTCCCGACCCTACATGGGTGGATGTAACAACTATTGCGTGTTTCTGTGGTGGTTGGTAGTGTAGTGTGTTGTGTGAATATGAAGAGGAGAGTGTTGGGATGTACACAAACACCCAGTCCCCGAGCCAGAAGAATTAATCCGAAGCGATTAAAATCCCCGAACTGGCCGGGAATCGAACCCGGGACCCTCTGAACCGAAGACCAGTACGCTGACCATTCAGCCAACGAATCGGACAATTTCTAAGAAGCTGATACGGTGTCATAATTAACTTGCTGCGACGTAAGTGTACAAGTCCACAAGAGAATATGAGTGTCCATTTTAGTCTTGGAGCACACACTACAGTACAATAGCTTATGCCCGACGCAAAGAAGGAAGAGCAGTAGAGGCGATTGGGAATTAGAAGTGGGGGGAGGGGCAAAAATTTTACAGACAAGAAAGAGTACCCGGGTCAATCAATCAATGCTGATCTGCATTTAGGGCAGTCGCCCAGGTGGCAGATTCCATATCTGTGGTTTTCCTAGCCTTTTCTTAAATGATTTCAAAGAAATTGGAAATTTATTGAACATCTCCCTTGGTAAGTTATTCCAATCCCTAACTCCCCCTCCTATAAGCGAATATTTTCCCCAATTTGTCCTCTTGAATTTCAACTTTATCTTCATATTGTGATCTTTATGGGCTGATGACCTGCGATGTTAGGCCCCTTAAAACAACGTGCCAGCATCTTTTCTACTTTTAAAGACGCCACTCAAACTTATTCGTCTACTAATGTCATTCCACGCCATTTCTGATCCAAGACAACTTGCATACTCCCATTATTGGCACTTGTTATATCACACAGATACTGTACCATTATGAAACTGTGTTCACTGACTCTAACACGTGATTGAAAGATACATTCACTCGAGCAAGCACGGTTGCTCTTCTAGATCACAGATTATGGGAAGTCTAAAACACAGAACCCCATGGCTTTCACCGACATATAAATACCAAGCCACCACAAGTGATACAATACCAAGTGCCTAAGCACTCCACAGTTGTAGGTTAGTACCACACTTCACATTCCACAAACATTATAAGACCACGTTCCAACAAATTTACATCTCCTCTTCATACCAAAGTTTAAAGTTCTTCGCTCTTTTCACACATGCCTATATAGACCTCAGCTTCCCTCTACTCTTTCCTGATACGACTAGATTGATGTTTCCGAGTTGTAAATAGCACTGTTTCCCCATCAGTGTGTACAAAACAAATTACTTATATCACATATGGAGACCTTCCATCTTAAAATAATAAGAGGGGCCGATGACCTTCGATGATAGGCCACTTTAAACAACAAGCATCATCATCATCACCAAGCAAAATATTAAGAACAAGTATACAAATGTAATAATAATAATAATAATAATAATAATAATAATAATAATAATAATAATAATAATAATAATAATAATAATAATAATAATAATACGAATAATGATAAGAATATCTCCTACTTCTGAAAGCAGTGCGAGGGTGTTATATAGGCCTATGTACTGTCACAACCGAGTCTGAGTTACATCCGAAACTTACAGATGAAAGGGTTTCCTTGTTAGTTCACTACAGTTCAAATAGTGGTCTATATAATAGAAAATTGTCCTGTACGTTTATAACAAATGTTCTAAAATCGTCGCCAATCATATTGTAGTCTATTATGGATCTCGTACCATTACCTCGCACCATCTATACGTGTAGCTGAGGCATGCATTGTCAGTTGCTATTTACGTGCTAGCACAGTTGTCCATTAAATATTCTCTTTGCAAACAGTTTACCGTCGTCGTAACAGACAAAGGTTTTCGGTGATTGTGAAAGAAGGAAGGGCTGGGAGTTAGAGAAAAATGGCGTATGGCTTTTAGTGCCGGGAGTGTCCGAGGACAAGTTCGGCTCGTCAGATGCAGGTCTTTCGATTTGACTCCCGTAGGCGACCTGCGCGTCGTGATGAAGATGAAATGATGGTGAAGACGATACATTCACCCAGTTCCCGTGTCAGTGGAATTAACCAATTATGATTAAAATTCCCGACCCTGCCGGGAATCAAACCCGGTACCCCTGTGACCAAAGGCCAACACGCTAACCATTTAGCCATGGAGCCAGACTGGGACTTGGAAAGAAGCTGCAACACCAAGTACAACTCCAGCAGTTATTTAATGCGAAAATGGAAAGCATGGAAAACTATCTTCAGGGTTGCCGATGGTGGGATTCGAACCCTCCAACTTCCGAAAGCAAGCTCACAGCTACACGTTCCTGTACCGCGAAGACAACTCACTTAGTCCAATAAACGTTTCTCCTTCGTATTAGCTTCCATATCTCTCTCACATTTTCTCATTAGCTTCACAATCTCTGCAATCTTCGAATTCTAAAAAGCTATTAACGCACAATGAGTGCCGATCCTGATTTCCATATCACTCAGATCTTCCTGAGACGTTTCTGATTCATCGTCGTCTGTTCTTTCACATGGTTAATACTCTAAGGCGATTTTAATCTTAATTCCTACAACCACCCCTTTCCTCATCTCTGCTCTTTGAACTCCTCTTGCGTTTATCTTCAACGCTGATACAAATTTCCTGCACTGACTTTTGTTTCTGGCCATCATCGTTATCCATCGTTCTGCATTAATGCTCCTTGTTTCGGTAGATCGACGAACCCTCATCCTTTCCGCAATGACTTTGTAAGAACAGGAAACACTTCTTGTAGTCTTCTCCTTTTGGATCTTCTTAAGCTTCCCAGTGACTTGTGTGAATGGTTTGCTCAATATCAGCAATTGATGACTGAAAAATACATACCAGATAGGATGGGCTATACTCTGAGGTCACTTTTAGAATCTTGTAGAGGTGAAACAAGTTCTGTAGGAAACATCACTTCTGCGAGTGAGCTTCTAAATGTTAGGGGATCATACGGAACACGACCTGAAGGAAAAACTCCGTTATTTGCGTCAGCAACCTTGAGACTGGGAGACAGCATGCATGAATGGACAAATATATTTATTTATTTATCATAAGTCTGTACAGAGTTCTCCTCCATTTTCACAGACACTATACATAGGTGTACATAAATGCATGAATGAGGTTTCTTTTTGAATGATTCCATGACCGAATAATATTATCATGCATGCATGAATAAATGAATGAACACTTCCCTCCCAGTCACGGATAGCCACCAATTGAGGAGAGAGCATTCGGTTGGCAGGATAAATGCATGGATGGGATTATGCATGACTACTGCCCGGTCGTGTTATCCACCCCTGGTGAGAAAAAGGAGCCACTTTCCCAAGGATAACACGTCCGGCCCTTTCCCTTGAGGCCCAAACAGAAGACCCCACCTGATCTAATAGCTGTCAAACACTAATTTCTCACCATTCCCTAATTTCTGCGAGGCACACGTAAGCGGAAATCCCGCACCTCATGTGCCCCGTCCCTATTCTTCTTTCTCTGTTGCATTTAGATCACTCTACATATTCGATTGGGATAGGCCCGTGAATGGACAAATATAAATATATGCTTCCATCAAAAGACAAACAGGATGCATAAGACTCTTTGCTTCCTCAGGATGTTCAGAGCTACATTTTCAGAGTTCCTATAACGAACACTGCGCTTTATAATTATGAGTAAAATATTCATGCTCATACATTATTTAATTTGGCCAGATTTATAAAGGATACAGTATGAATATAAAGCAGAAAACAGCTATTGGATTCGGTGTGGCCATTTCAGCGTTATACACTATCAAGTATTCCTTTAATGAAGCTGACTAACAGTACTCATTGTACGTTTTCTGCAAGTGGCTTGCTTTACTCCACTTTGTGCACGAACACTCCTTTTTGTTTTGGTCGATAGTTCATTACTCATTCTCACGCGACATCGACCATGGATCTTGTTCTAAGTCGCACGCAGCCTTATGACGTGGTATACTTTCTTAATGTGGCATAAAATCTCTCAATCGACATTTCTTACGGAATTACGTTACATGTAGTAGAAACTTCGCGTTTTAATGGAGTTATGACATGAAGTGGTCAAATTTAAACTGCAAAGTGCTCATCTTCGTAAATAATGTGGCTGATTTTTCTGGACACTGAAAATGCAATTGACTTCATTCTTCTTCTCGTATTTAATGCGTTTAAAATTAATGAAATATGGATAACATTACCGAAACAAGACACTACAGACGATCACCGTGATCATAATTTAGAATTACTTTAGAAGTTTCGAAAATGAGCAGCCAGAATTTGAATAATCCACACTGTGTACTCTTCGCTTCCACTTACAAAAGTTAGCTTCGAATTTATCTACATAATATCATATCAAGCCCTTCTTCCTTAATTTTGTGTTAGTCAAATTAAAATCTAAAAGGCAACTAGTGACTTCACTGAAATTCACTCCTTTCACCATTCATCTTTCTCCATGATGTGATGAGAAACGAAAGAATAACATGAGAAGAGGTAACGTATTGTAATTACATTTATTCTATCTTTTGCATAAATTGGGGGTCACCATTCATGAAAACAATCACACCAGAAAGAAATATGTGGTGTATCATCTATCCAGCTAGAAAAAAATATGCTTTTGTGATGTACATGTGGTGAGATACATATCTGGCATGTATCTAAGGTACGAGTAGTTTGATCGTTCAGTTTACCTCACCTGAAAAATTAGAAGACAATTGGCATTTTTATTATTCACTTATGCCTTTGCTGGCAGGATGTAGTGTTTACAGTGCACTATATCTTCTGGTATTGGCTAGAATAAATTTGTTACTTTTATTGATCTGTCTCAGTCTCATCCTTGGCTTTGACAATATGAAAGTGACCGAGGTATGAGTGATTTTAGTAATACCGTTCCTTATGCAGCCAGTCCCTGTTATGAATGGTGTGAAAATATCGCTCATAGGATCCGTTGGTGCATGCATTTCAGTGGGCTTGGCGGACTCATATGTAATAGCAACTTCTGGATCAGTGAGGAAAGCAACGGGAAACTACCTCACTCTCATTTTCCTAGTACGCCTCTTCAGTTACACCTAGGCTATCTATGACAGCTGTTGGTGGAGCTGTAGAGGATCAGATCAGCCTTCGGGCTGAATACCGAACTTACATACATTATTCCCTTGTGGGCTGAAATATCTTCAGGCATCATCTCCAAGTACTCTTATATGAAAACATTTTTGATAGTTATTATCAGATCTGTGGTAGTCAATGCAAATGTAATTAGATACAGAAGTTTCAGAGTTACTACTGTAAGATATGACACAGGGTGGCCAGAAACAACATGAACAAGTATATTAGCGTTAGAGGGTTGTTCACATTGATAAATAATTTGAAATGAATAATTTGTTTCTATTTTTTTTTTTGTTAAGAATGAAGCCATATTTTTTCAGTGTCGACTTAGTTAAATGTAACAAATAACTTTTCAGTCCTATTGTAATTCTGTGTGTTTGACGGACTGGAAAGCTTTTGCTACCCAGAAATAATGCGATATATTGTACCGTCCGACTCATTGGCTGAATAGTCAGCATTGGGGCCTTCGATTCAGAGGGTCCTGGGTTCGATTCGTGGCCGGGTCTGGGATTTTAATAGAGTTTGATTAATTCTTTTGGTTCGGGGAATGGGGGTTTGTGTACTGTATGTTCCAAAACTTTCCTCTTCATATTCAGACAACACACTGCACTACCATTTACAACTTATTTTACGTCGCACCGACATAGATAGGTCTTATGGCGACGATGGGACATGAAAGGGCTAGGAGTGGGAAGGAAGCGGCCGTGGCCTTAATTAAGGTACAGCCCCAGCATTTGCCTGGTGTGAAAATGGGAAACCACGGAAAACCATTTTCAGGGCTGCTGACAGTGGGGTTCGAACCTACTATCTCCCGAATACTGGATACTGGCCGCACTTAAGCGACTGCAGCTATCGAGCTCGATAGGGAGGTTTATAGAGGAAGATGATGTGTCATTAGAATGTTCAATAATTTGCTGAGGGTCAGTAGTTGGCTGAGGATTCATAGCTGCATTTGCTGGGTTGGAGGTGTCGTCCTCGGAGGAAACTGAATGTTGATCAGGTGGCTGGTTGTTTTCTTATAGAGTCTCAGGTAGCGAGGGACATACTCGGGCCAAGTGGCCTTCTTCTTTGCAAATAAAACAGGTGGGAACGTCTGACGAAGTGTAGATCCAATAACTGGTTCCTTCAAAACATATTTGTAGTGCATTCGGTAGTTTATTGAAATCGTGGGGTTTAACTTATAGTTGTCGGCGGAAGCTAAGAATGTGTGTGAATCCCGGAATATTAATTCCAGCCTTTAGGTTGGATAAGGATGACATTGGTAAGGCTCACCTTCGGAATTGGATTCGCGAATCATTGGACACGATCCTTAGATCCATTTATTTTCAATTGTGACGTATTTAATTTTATTTTTGAATTATATTTATTCGGAAGTTAATCTTTCTGGCTCATAAGATTTATTTTATATTTTGTCCAGCCACACAATACTACATTATATGCTCAGAGTAGGGGATTGTGTAACCATACTCAAGACAGATGAAGTCCATTTCGGGATTCTAATTTCGTATCTGTTTAAACGCCCATCTAATACAGTGAGTAAACAGAAATGTTTCAATAGGCTGTAAAGTCGAAGTGAAGGAGCAGCCTGGGACATTTATAAGTAAAGTAGAGGGAGAAGAGTTTAATACTCTCAATAAAATCTCGCAAGACTCGACGGCAGTATTGATATAAAAGATGTCATGACCAGCTCGCACAGTTTGTCATTCATTGTCGGCAACATGACCAAAAGGCCATATCCGAAAACAATAGCATGAGCTGATAATGGATAGACGATCCAGTCTTTATACTGACCGTGTTAATGGTATTCTCTTTGCACAATAAACAAATGGATATTAATGAGTTCACTTGTGGGCACGGCGAGATGACACGCAATAATCCATCTTATCGTTCAAGTTTCCACAGTCTGTTGAACTATTACGACGTCCTCCATCCCGGTTGGATCGCGCCGTTGATCGATTTGCATAATGTACAGGTTGTCGAAGTTTCAAATACTATATATTGGTTTTTAGATTTTTGTATAGATAATGAATAACTTTTGTATATCATTCGAAACTTCGAGATAACGACATGAATGTACATTTAGATTACATTTCTGGAAAGATGCAGTGTCTATATGCGTTCTTCTCAGTCGATGAAAGGGGAAGAAATCACACGGTAACATATCCGGAGAATACGGAGGATGTGCAATAGTATGTTTCAGATACAATATACGCAATACTCCAAGGGTACACAAGCGCATCTGGGAGTCCATGCGACGATAGTTTGTGGATGTATCAAGACTAACGGAGGGCATTTTGAACATTTCATGTGGTATGTAGGTACGTTCCATTCTGTGTGTTCCCCACGATTAATGTACTATGTAGAGTTACGGATAACACTCATCAACAAAAAAGTGACTTCCGGCGGATATCTTGGTTCCAACACGCGTTCTAAGACAACTGATACATGTTGATTCACAATATGCAAATCATTCGTCTCTATCACCCACCGATCTTGAGATATACTACCTCAACCATTTATCAATCAATCAATCAATCAATCAATCAATCAATCAATCAATCAATCAATCAATCAATCAATCAATCAATCAATCAATCAATCAATCAATCAATCAATCAATCAATCAATCAATCAGTCAATCAATCAATCAATCAATCAATCAATCAATCAATCCATCGCTACTGATCTGCATTTAGGGCAGTCGCCCAGGTGGAAGATTCCGTATCTGTTGTTTTTCTAGCCTTTTCTTAAATTATTTCAAAGAAATTCTAAATTTATTGAACATCTCCCTTGGTACGTTATTCCAATCCCTAACTCCGTTTCCTATAAACGAATGTTTGCCCCAATTTGTCCTCTTGAGTTCCAACTTTATGTTCATATTGTGATTTTTCCTACTTTTAAAGACACCACTCATACTTATTCGTCTGCTAATGCCGTTCCACGCGATCTCTCCATTGACAGCTCGGAACATACCACTTAGTCGAGCAGCTCGTCTCCTTTCTCCCAAATCGCCCAGGCGAAAACTTTGCAACATTTTTGTAACCCTTCTCTTTTGTCTGAAATCACCCAGAACAAATCGAGCTGCTTTTCTTTAGATTTTTCCAGTTCTTGAATCAGGTAATCCTGCTCAGGGTCCCATACACCGCAACCATACTATTGTTGGAGTCTTATCAGGGACTTATATGTCCTCTTTCTTACATCCTTACTACAACTCCTAAATACACTAACAAGCATGTACCCTTTATTTACAGTCCCATTTACTGTATAGGATTACCCCAAGGACGATCTTTACTTATACTAACACATAGGTCCTTACAATGATCCCCAGAAGGAACTTTCACCCTATCAAGGCAGTAACTTGACTTTTAACCCCGTTTGTCATCATACCACTACCTACTGTCCATTTCACAATATTATCGAGATTTTGCAGTTGCTCACAATTTGTAATTTATTTATTACTCTATACATAATAACTCATCCGCAAAAGAGCCTTATCTCTGATTCTACTTCTCTACTCAAATCATTTATATGTATGAAAATATAGAGGTCCAATAATACCGCCTTGAGTAATTCCCCTCTTGATTATTACAGGGCAAGATAAAGCTTCGCCTACACTAATTCTCAGAGTTCTGTTTTCTAGAAATATAGCCACCCATTCAGTCACACTTTTATCTAGTATCCAGCTACATATATTTAATATCGTATCAATGAAAACAACTCACAGACATAATTTTCACTACAGCATTGATTGCTACATGGAGTACTAATGAACATGACTTTATCTGAGATTTGTGCAAATGCATCAAATGGCACACACTGGATTTGTCTGCTAGACAGCCGCACACGTTGCAAAACAGATCTGGTGAATTTATGCAACCTCTGGAAGTCATAATATCTACTGTGACTGACAACAGAAAAGAAGCAAATTAAAATATTTGGCTTTGTATGAAAAAAAATTAAATCAATTTTCGATTAACGCTGTTCCTTGAAAAATAAAACTTTGTGAGAATCTTCAAAGCCGGACGCGGTAGATCAAAATAGTTTACAGATTTGAAATCAGCATGAAAAACTGCACTAGAATCAGTAAAGATCATGTCAGATATCTACAGCTTGTAAATCACTGTAATTATTTCTAACATAGAAATAAAGCGTTTCCAGGCTCTTGTCCATGCAACACATGTTCTTTTTCAACGTGCGAGGAATGTGTCCTGACAGTCTGGCAGCACTTTATACCGTAGTTACACCTCTATAAATGGGACAAGTTATCATCTTTAGAGTGTGACTGTGGAACGACTCCTGAGACTGTCTTACGTAGTCACAGAATATCCTGAACCATCCTACTATTGTGGCAGGCCACCCCAGCCACCCCAGCATCAATTCAGTGAATTAATAATCTGAATTAGAGATTCTAAAATTAGTGTGTACTAGCCACACTATAAATAAATAAATAAATAAATAAATAAATAAATAAATGAATAAATAAATAAATAAATAAATAAATAAATAAATAAATAAATAAATAAATAAATAAATAAGTTAAATAAATAAATAAGTAAATAAATTTGTTTTGCTTCGCCTGGTGTTGGGTCTGATGTGTCTAATGGGTTATCTGAATTCTTGATAATCTTTACATAGGTATCATTGTTCCAGTAGTCCGGCTCCGTGGCTAAATAGTTAGCGTCCTTACCTTTGGTTACGGGGGTTCCGGGTTAGATTTTCGACAGTGTCCTGAATTTTAACCATCATTTGTTAATTTCCCTGGCACGGGGACTGGGTGTATTTGTCGTCTTCATCATCATTTCATCTTCATCACGACGCGCGTTAAATCAAAAGACCTGCACCAGGCGAGCCGAACATTTCCTCGGGCACTCCGCGCACTAAAGCATACGTCATTTCATTTCATTGTTCCAGTTTGTTGTTCAAAATTGGAATTATTTTCCTTTTGTTATGTTGATTAAAATGCTGTTGTCCTTCAATCAATCAATCAATCAATCAATCAATCAATCAATCAATCAATCAATCAATCAATCAATCAATCAATCAATCAATCAATCAATCAATCAATCAATCAATCAATCAATCAATCAATCAATCAATCAATCAATCAATCAATCAATCAACCAATCAATCAATCAATCAATCAATCAATCAATCAATCAATCAATCAATCCTGATCTGCATTTAGTCGCCCAGATGGCAGATTCCCTATCTGTTGTCTTCCTAGCCTTTTCTTAAATGATTTCAAAGGAATTGGAAATTTACTGAACATCTCCCTTGGTAAGTTATTCCAATCTCTAACTGCCCTTCCTATAAACGAATATTTGCCCCATTTGTCGTCTTGAATTCCAGCTTTATCTTCATATTTTGATCTTTCCTACTTTTAAGGACACCACTCAAACTTATTCGTCTACTGATGTCATTCCACGCCATCTCTCCACTGACAGCTCGGAACATACCACTTAGTCGAGCAGTTCGTCTCCATTCTCCCAAGTCTTCCCAGCCCAAACTTTGCAACATTTTTAACGCTACTCTTTTGTCGGAAATCACCCCGAACAAATCAATCTTCTTTCCTTTGGATTTTTCCAATTCTCGAATCAAGTAATTCTTATGAGAGTCCCACTGGAACCATACTCAAGTTGGGGTCTTACTAGAGACTTATATTCCCTCTCCTTTACATCCTTACTACAACCCCTAAGTACCCTCATAACCGTATGCAGAGATCTGCACACTTTATTTACAATCATAGTTATGTTATTGCCCTAATGAAGATCTATCCTTATATTTCATTTCCCTTGTTTCCTTAGTGACTCCGACTTGCAGGAGTGCAATACTAGTGTTAACTATCCCGCGAAAGAAGAACTACAATGTTCTTCAAAGAAACAGAAGATGACCTTTTCAATGTAAAACACTTCTGAGCGTTAAAGTTGTAAGAAATTTGAAACTACTTCAGAAATAATTTTAAGCAATATTCGGGGGAAGGTGAGGTCTGCTGATATGAAGATAATTATTATTTCGAATAATATTTTTTAAAGTTTTTAGTTCATTAATTTACCAGTTATTATTCCTCGTGTAGCCAAGGTAGAATGATATGTGTCTATTTTAAATTCCTATCGTGATGGAGGAAACATGCACGTCTATTTCCGCCTCAATTTTTCAGTGATATTACCATCCTACACCTGCTGCAATAAGAGAATTAAACTCCGGAGATACCGTCCTACGGAAGATTTGATTCTGAAAATTGTACGAGAATCCCGCTATCTGCTTCTAACGAGATTTATAAAGGTAAATAGAAACATCCTGACGCCTCCGCGGGCCGCCATCACAGTAGCGGAAATGAGAATTGAAATGAACGTTAATATATTCATTCAGAGGTGAATACACATTCGATTGCGCTATTAGGAGGACTCTGACATTCATTAGCAATAGTGGGAAGAATAGCCTTCCGCTTTACAGATCAACAGTCACACTTCTATAAAAGAGATAATATTTTGATCTTGCGATGAAACAGATGAAAATACGACCACCATCGGAATCTGAACCGAGAAGTCTGAACCCCCTCCAAAAGTGTGTGTTAAACAGAGTACAAAGAGGAAGCTGTATACTGTATTTATAGACTTCACAAAAACGTTTGACTCAGCTAGTAGGAGCTTTTCCCACACCTGTGGGGTTACGGGTACGAACTGCGTCGCACATGTGGATTTGGTCCGTTTTACGGCCGGATGTCCTTCCTGACGCCAACCCTATATGGAGGGATGTAATCACTATTGCATGTTTCTGTGGTGCTTGGTAGTGTGGTATGTTGTCTGAATATGAAGAGGAGAGTGTTGGGAAGGACACAAGTACTCGGTCCCCGAGCGAGAACAATTAATCAGAAGCGATTAAAATCCCCCGACCCGGCCGGGGATCGAACCCGGGCCCCTCTGAACCGAAGGCCAGTACGCTGACCATTCAGCCAACGAGTCGGTCACTTAGTAGGGGTATCATATTGAATAACATAGAAATTATCATCGGTGAACATTACATCTTAAGACTACTTAGAAATATCTTATCAGATAACTATATATTCGGTATATTTATATACGATAACTTGTCAACTTCGAAACCTATTTTGCAGACTGTAGGAGTACTCCAAGGTGACCCCATCAGTCCACTATTATTCAAAATAGGAGCCTATGATGTAGTGCAAGCCTGTGTCACAGGCCAAGTCAAGATATTAATTTATGTACATCGCATGGTGTTACTTTCTCAATATCAAGATAAACTGCAAGAATTATTGAAAAGGTTAATAAATAGTCCAAAGTAAATCAACTAAACACCAATAAAAATGAAACTGTAGCTATGGTATTCAAAAGAGGACTTCGACTATCAGGTAAGGAAACTTTCACATGTGATGACAAAACATTAATATAGTCAACACAGGTAAATACGAGTTACCTTACATTCATGAGGAACGGTATTTGCAGCCCATATTAAAGACAGAAGCATAGCAGTTAATGACATTAGATATATAGACCAAATTTCTCTAAAATCAGCCATAACTTTATTGAAGATAAAAGTAACCCCTGTAGTTACTTATGGACTAGATCTCGTCTGGGTATTAACAGACCTTGAAGGGACTAGAGAAAGTCAAGATAACTTACTTGAAATTCGCTCCATCACGTTTGATATATGAAATGGCAAAAGATTCGCTCTTTACTTTATTGAAGACCTACGAGCTCAACTAACTCTGCCCTGTACGACGGGCTATGGGGAACTCCTGAATGAATTGAAGCGGAAGAAACACGAAATGTGGGACGACTTTCATGTCACTAATGCTCTGAAAATGAGAGAGTGGACACATGTTGGATACAAACTGAGACACTCAGTAACTCGTTCTGCCATAGAAGGATTTCATCACAACTCAAGAAGTATCACGTACCGCATTCACAATGTGTATGTATGTATGTATGTATGTATGTATGTATGTATGTATGTATGTATGTATGTATGTATGTATGTATGTATGTATGTATGTATGTATGTATGTATGTATGTATGTATGTATGTATGTATGTATGTATGTATGTATGTATGTATGTATGTATGTATGTATGTATGTATGTATGTATGTATGTATGTATGTATGTATGTATGTATGTATGTATGTATGTATGTATGTATGTATGTATGTATGTATGTATGTATGTATGTATGTATTGTCATCGGCAGTGTCACAGATAGCATGCTCTTAGATGCAATCAATTGAAGTTATCTGTGACTGAAGTAAGCACATCTGTGTAGTTCATTGTGTCACTAAACACTTTATGTATATGGCTATTGGCTGCAATAAAACTTTAATAAAACATTCCAGTAACAAGGAACACTTCCCAATCGACACCCCAGATACCTAGATATTTTTGGTGGCCAAGGAGTACAGGTTCTTCACACACATTAGCAACTATTTCAGAAAAATCAGGGTTTGTCTCAGTTAAAGCTATTTTCAGTTCACCAACAGATTTCCGTAATGCAAACTGGATCTGTAGTTTGACGTGTCATATTTCATTAGCTCGACCGGCTCCTTGGCTAAAAGGTCAGAGTTGAGGCAATCTGTTTTGACGGGCCTGGGTTCGATTTCCGGCCAGATCAAGGATTTTAATCGCACCTCGTCAATTTTTGTGACTCGGGAACTGGGTCTTTGTGTTTATCCCAAGGAACTCGTTTTTATATTCACACAACACACCGCAAAAACACGCAATAGTGAATACATCCTTCCACATAAGATTGTCGTCACGAAGAACATCCGGCCGTAAAACATGGCCAAATCATCAAGTTTGACACAGTTCGCACCCGCGACCCCGCCTGGTTCTGGGAAAAGCGATAGAAGAAGACGAATGTTTATAACCTCCTGGAAGAGTGTCTTGATTCGTATATTCCAGAGTCCGGTGATACACTGGTTGATTCTTCCACACCAGAAGAACCGTAACTAATCTGTGGCACTCATACGAAAATATCAGTATGGTCTTTGATAGTTGGGAAAGCCTCTTGATCATCATCATTTGGGAAAAATTGTTGCTCAGTAGAAACAAACAGAGCCAAAATTTTAAGTGTAAATCACCAATTCCATGAGTTTAGCAAATGAAAAATGATTGAATACATCTTCACCAGCTTTACAGTCATATAGAATTTTAAAAGACGTATCATTCTGGACTGATATTATTTCGTCCTGCAAATCCCGTCTTAATTTCAAGGTTGAATGTGCATGAGGCTTATAAATTTCAAAATCCAGGTTTCTGAAATCGGCAAATCGATTTTAAAGACTCAGATCTTCAGATTTTGTAATAAGGGAGTACACTTATTAGATCCATTGTTCTCATTTTCATTATGGACGGATTACAAACAGGGAAAACAATACCAGATAAGATGATACCCGTTCCCCATAATCTCGGAGACGATAGATCGGGGAGAGGACATTGTTTATTATCATTTTAATTTTCGATACATAAAGTTTTCAAAACCGAATATTTTGCAAAATAATCGAAAAACATGCAGTAAAAACATAAAAAGGATAAGATGTCCGGAAAATATCATAAATCAAAATTGAACATATGTAAGTAATTTAGAAATTGAACAGAGAATGAATGGTCTGACAAGTGTATTAGAAACAGTATTATAAGAAATAAAACTTCTCGGACATGCTATCGAGGTTCATCAGATACCACGGAAACATAACCACCCCCCAAAGAGGTCACCACAGTAGTCATCCTACGTCCCTCCATATCATGTCCGACTCCTGAAATTAATATTAATATTGACTATCGAAAGAACAACAAAAAAGATGCAGACTAACAGAACTACGACTAAAAATGAAATATATGCTATAACTATAATCTAGGTAACTTCGACGGAGTTATAAAGAATGTATCCGTGATGATGTTACAACTTTCAAGGATGACGGAGGACAGCCAATGGATCAATTTGAGACACTGCAGCGTGATGTTGCGATGTATTCGCAGTATTTAGTAGCACTGTATGCTTAGGCTGGAACTTCCAGAAAGCTGATTGGCAGAATTTTTCCGTAGATCTTGACAAAAGCTTGAGATGGAGACCAGCCATGTCATCTAATTATTAGCGGTTTGTAGGCGCTGTAATATCGACAGCTAAAAACATATCCCAAGAGGTTATCGAAAGAAGAATATACCTGGTTGGAATATAGAAAGTCAGGACCTCTATATAAAGAATTTCTCAGAAGTGGTGACAGTGAAATTGGAGAGGAACTGCTCAGAACACTTGATGTACCCCGTCGGGAGAAATGGATGAAAACTACAAAAAATCTTGACTTCAAACATTCCATTAGAAAAGCTTGGAGCTTATTGAAGAAGCTTGGAGCTAGACCACCTGTTCAGAGGAGGGAAACCCTGGTATCATCTAACCAAGTTGCTGATCGAATCGTCTCTTTATCAAGATCTCCTAGAGGTAAAATAAATACAAGAATGGTAAAACAGGAACTTACAAAAGTCAAAGCTAATTGCCAAATTCATACAGAATATTCACAACCATTTACGCAAGAAGATGTTAGTACAGCACTTAAAAGCATAAAAGCTGGGAAAGCCTGTGGGTTTGATGGTATAGATAATGAATTCCTACTGAATACGGGTCCATATGCCAAACTCTGGTTACCAAGGTTCATTAGTGATATCCTGAAGACTGGTAGCATTTCTAAAGAGCTAAAGGGAACAAAACGAACAGCAATTCCTAAACCAGGAAAGGAAACAAATAAGGCAGAAAACTATCGGCCTATAGCTGTCCTCAGTGCTTGCTATAAACTACTGGAAAGATTGATTCTAAACTGAATCAACAGCAAAATTTTGGATCATACCCCACATGAACAAGCTGGTTTCCGAACAGGGAAGAGCTGTACAGATCAAGTCCTTAGTCTTACAACTTATATCGAGGCAAGCTTTCAAGATGGTATGAAGACGTCTGTAGTATTTATTGATTTGACAGCAGCCTATGACACAGTATGGAGAGAGGGCCTCCTTTTAAAATTAAGGGTGATCCCCTGCAGAACTCTAGCCCAGTTAACAAATAACATGCTATGTGATAGATATTTCCAAAATATCCTGGGAAAGGAAATTAGTAAGCAAAGAACTTTGAAAAACGGTCTTCCACAGGGCTCTGTACTCGTACCAATCCTTTTCAACCTGTATATTGCAGACATCCCTCATACTGTAATCAGGAAATTTGCTTATGCAGATGATATAGCCATTCGCATCTGTAGAAAATGCATAGAGGAAACTGAAGGGATATTGACAGACGATCTTTCCGTTCTATGGCAGTATTACCACAAGTGGCGACTCACACCAAGCCCAAGTAAAACAGAATCTTCATGTTTTCATCTTCGTAACAAACAGGCAAACCGACAACTGAAAATCTATTTTAATGAAAATCTAGTTAAATATAATTCTACTCCAAAGTATTTGGGTGTCATACTTGACAGATCCCTAACTTATCGACAACAACTGAATAATACAACAGCCAAAATCCGTTCCAGGAACTACATCCTTCAAAAGCTGTGTGGTACTACATGGGGATCAACAGCTGCAACACTTCGTTGCTCTGCACTGGGACTAGTCTATAGTACAGCAGAATACTATGCTCCAGTCTGGCTAAACAGCAATCATACCAGAAAACTCGACATCCATCTCAATACTACAATCACAGGTTGTCTAAAAACTACACCAACATTTTGGCTTCCATCTTTAAGTCACATTCATCCACCTGCACTGAGAAGACAGGATGCTTTGTTACGTGGATATAAGAAAATATTGGATCACCTGAACCTTCCAATTCATGACTACATTCCAAGTGCAATATCTGGCAGGTTAAAATCCAGACATCCAGCAATTAAATCTGCTATTGATATTTTCAATACGGGCTTCAATGTAAATGATCATTGGGAAGAAAAATGGATCCAGCATGCACCACCAGACATTATTACTGTTTTAAATACCCAAACTAAACCAGCTGGTTTTGATCTGCCTCGACGTACGTGGAAAACTGCCAACAGGATTCGTACAAGCCATGGAGTATGTATGTACAAATGGAACAAAATTTCTGATCCATCTTGTGTTTGTGGAGCGACTCCCCAGACCATCCAACACATTGTGCAGCAGTGTAGTATTATGTCATACTCGGGAGATCTGAAGGACTTTCTATCTTTGACTCCAGATGCTATTAACTGGATAAACAAATTGACTCTCACTATATAATTGCATACATTGTCATTGTATACTCTGTTTCATGTCTAATAGTAATAAGGCCCTAGTTATTTTAGTATATGATTTATATATTGTCGTATATTCCAATGTGTTGCCATACGCTAAATAATAATAATAATACTGAGTCGCAAGCTCTCAGAGACAAACAGTAGAATTGTCTGCGTCTGGTAACTTGTATCACGCTGCAAGGGGGAGTAGACGGGAAGAGGGTGGAATTATGATGCTGTGCGCTTGTCCTACTGGAGTACTCCGTTCACTGAAAACATTCGCCTGGAGGTACATCTCGACCTTTTCTGAGCGAGCGACAACACCGCTGTTTATAATGAGCGAACGTCGTGTACGCAACGTGGAAAAAGGTATCATCGTGAATGTTGAGAAGTACTGTGAGGAAAAATTGACGAGTAAATGTCGACTGAAAACTTTAAAAAACATATATTCGATAGAGCGGCGAATTATACAAGCAGGTGTGTGAGTGTGACTTCCAATAACATCATTTTATTCATCTTGTGGTCTACATTAACATTTAAACTACCAATGTGAGACTGTTCTTCGCTTCTAGAGTGAAAAGTTCTGACTGCCGTTTACTCGCATAAAACGCAGGGAGACCGATTTGTTTGAGAGTGAATTATTTATTTATTTATTTATTTATTTATTTATTTATTTATTCTTCTTAATACGTTTAACGCCCAGGGTTGGTTCTTCCCTCGGGCTAAGCGAAAGATCCCACCCCTACCTTCTCAAGGGCAGTGTTCTTGAACGTGAGAGACTTTGGGTCGGGGATACAACTGGGAAGGAGGACCAGTAGCTCGCCCAGGCGGCCTCACCTTCTTTGCTGAACAGGGGAACGGGAAGATCAGAAGGGATAGACAAGGAGGAGAGAAGGAAGTGGTTGTGGCCTTAAGTTAGGTACCATCCCGGCATTTGCCTGGAAGAGAAGTGGGAAACCACGCAAAACCACTTCGAGGATGTCTGAGGCAGGAATCGAACCATCCTCTTCTCAGTTGACCTCCCGGGGCTGAGTTAACTCAGTTCCAGCCCTGAGCGAGCAAATTCGTGGCAGAGTCGGGAATCGAACCCGGGCCTCCGGGGGCGACAGATAATCACACTGACCACTGCACCACACAGGCACTCATTTATTTATTTATTTATTTATTTATTTAGCTTCATTCAAGTGACGAACTTAGGGGGCCTGGCTCTATCTTACACTTAACCACATTTTCAACACTCACTTTTCTGCAGATCTCAGTATTCTTATGTTAGTTTATGATCAGTGTTGTTTTTATTACACAAATAACTCACTTCATTAGACCTCATCCGAATCTATTAGGACAATTCTCCGAAGAGAACGTTCTCAGACCATTGATAGCCGCCCCCTTGAGCTACACGTACCGTTACATACCGAACCAAATTTCTGCACTAGGATGAGCATGGTCCAAATTATCTGACGCAGGAATACGCTGGTTTCTATGAAGTTCAAGGCCACGAAGGCAATGCAATTGCTTGTTGTTGTCGTTGTTGATGATGATGCTGGCGAGGAGGACTGATTCGATCGATAGCACTGGAGGTCTACAGAGTGTTCATGAGGCAAGTAGAAATATATTTTCTGCTGGTTTTAGGTAGGGCCCTTGATACATACGACATGAAAATATTGTCCTATTTCAAAAAGAAGAAAAATGTTGACAATTTGATGTTTATAGCTCACGTAGTTTTTAATGATCTACGACTTCGGTTACAATATTTTCCAGTGTGACGACGTTCACTTCTTGTACGTAGTACGGCCAACTAGAAACCCAGAAAAAATGAAAAATGGAGGCTGAAAACGCACACGCATTCCAACATTAAGGTCCAAAAAAGCACCTTACTGTGCACAAGACCCGATGGCACGAAGGCTAAGCCATATTACAAGGTGACTAAGGAAGGAAATTTTAAAGTCCGAAAACGGGAAGATGAATTTAGAAAAATTGGAAAACTTAGTCACCCCAATAAAATTTGAAGAAAGGAAACGAGGATACACACTCCTCCGTCCTTACGTTTTACAAAACCCCCATCAGGGCAGATATTTTTAAAGTTGGAAAACTGCCTACAGAAGCCTACATTTAATCAATACGCATACGTAATACCTGAATGTGCAGTGCGGTGATGTACTTAGAACCGGTTCTCGTAGATTCCGCGTGCAGAATGCCTGTAGCATGATACGGCGGGTAGTATAAGCCAAGGGGTGAACAATGCTTCTATCTATCTCACAAATATCGCACTCTACTTCAAGCTCCTTCCTTGGACAAATCATTCGCTAATGTTTTTAAATGTCTTATTTTACGAACTACGGACATTCATCCCTACTTTCCGTAAGGTTATTTACATTTATCTCCCAAACATCCTATATAATCCAAAATGTAAAAGTGCTTTATCACTAACACGAGTGAATGCAAACAGCACCGTTCATTATTTTCACGCATTTTGCAAAAAATTTGTCCCGACTGTATTACGCATAAGTCAGCGCTGATAGTCAAAGCAAAACAAGCATCTCCCTCATTAGATATTAAAAATGAAAAGCCACAACCTGTTTTCAGTCATTTGACCGGGTTAGGAATGGAATGAATGAAGCCCCCATCTAGCGGCTCTGATAGGAATTGTTTCGGTTGTCGAAGCTTGTCGCACTCCTCTGGGGCAATGATTAATTGCTGATAGATAAAATGAAATGTTAGTGGAGAGTGTTGCTGGAATAAAAGACGGCAGGAAAAACCGGAGCACACGAAAAAAACCAGTCCCACCCCCGCTTTGTCGAGCACAAATCTCCCATGGAGTGGTCGAGATTTGAAACACGGAACCAGGTCGTCACGCTGCCGCCTGAGCTACGGAGACTCTTCACTAGATATTACTGAACGCTAAATCGACATACATTTCAGTGAGGATTTTTCCCCCCTAGGACTGCATTAGTGATTCGATCTATACGTATCTATACTATCAGCATCAACATATAATTCCACACCATTATTGGGCACGGAGTAAATGAAAGGGGAAAAGATTTAATCATTATAGATTATTACAGGGAGAATAATTTAAGTGTTCAGACTTCTGCTCGCATGCCGTGGGAAGGCCCGAGCGAGCGCCATATGGCTTATGTCAACACTGGCGAGATAAGAAGTGTTCACTGCCAGCGCGCAGCTGTTTAGCACTTTGTCCCTCAGTTTGCTAGAAACTATTGGACTTTTAAGGTGTGTTGTGAGGTTATTATCACGATGGTTAAATACACTATGAGCAAAGAATATTTTTGGTTGAGTGTTATTTGCACAAGAAGAAGAAGCCAGTTTAAAGGTGCCTTCGATAATTCCGTAGACAATTTCCCGGTGCGACAGTACCATCAAAACTTTACGTGCATCAGCTCGTTTACAAGTGGCGTAGTACTGGTTCCGTAATCAATAAGAAAAATAAGTGAAGGAGAAGAAATCTCCCACGGGAGAGGTTAGAAGATACACAGGCAAGACTCCAGGTCAGTCCACATAAATCGCTTCGGAGAGTAGCTCAGGAAAGTGGTATTTCACCTTCTTCAGCACGTAATGCAACAAAATTGTTACATTCACGATCTTATCGGACTCATTCAGTCTATAACATACCGCCTACAGATTTCAGTGCAAGAATACGATTTTTTCTATTGGCTAATGAATAGTATCCACGGCGGTATTGTGGATCCGAACTATCTTTTAATGGGCGACGAAGACAGGCTTCATTTGAGTGGATATGTCAATTCACAGAGCAATAGAGCCTGGGATACAGACAACCCACACATTTTACAGCCGAGACCTCTGCACGATGTGAAGGTGGGTGTGTGGTGCGCTATCAGTGCCCGACGAATTATCGGTCCGATATTTTTCAGGACACGATTACTTCTGACCGTTATATTCACAACATTCTGGAACCGTTTTTTGCTGAACTGAATGAAGAAGATAAACGGTACGGCTATTTCCAGCAGGATAGTGCAACGGGCCATACGGCGCGTAGTTCTATGCGATGGTTACGGAAAATGTTCGATGATGATGATCATCAGTAAAGGCTTATGGCCCCCTCGTTCGCCTGATTTAAGGACATGTGATTTTTATCTACGGGGAAATCTTAAAGGAAAAGTTTACAGGAATAATCCTCGAACTGCAGAAGAATTAAAAACTGAAATAGGAACATTGTGCGTTCTATCGGTGTCCATGAACTACAAAGTGTGTTTCTAAATCTCATTACAAGATGTGATGCTTACATTGCAGCTGAAGGAGATTATTTTCAGCATCGTCTGTAAATACTGGTGAGTTCAGTTTAATTTCCTAGTTTATTTATTTATTTATTTATTTATTTATTTATTTATTTATTTATTTATTTATTTATTACTGGCGAGCTTAGTTTAATTTCCTAGTTGATTTATTTGTTCATTCATTTACTTATTTGTCCAGAGCATCTATGTAGCCGGTGAGTCCAGATTCGTTTAGTTTCTATAGGCGAAATCATGCCGCTTCCTTGAGCCGACTGTGCCTGCTTGACATAGCGGGCACTGCGCTTGCTGTCTCCGCTTCTCAGCGCGCCAAATCCTCGGCACTCCGCTCTGAACTTTCAAATTAATCACGCTGTATAAATTGTATTAATATAGGGATCTGTAAACTGATGAAGTGAAATGGACGGGTATGTTTCAGAAATCGGACCGAGATTTAGGTCAAAATAAAGCGCACCGAACAACAGCACGTTGGAAATAATTCTTACATCTTAACTGAAAAAAATGCCTTCAGATCTATTGTGTGAGCAGGGACAAATTGATCGCTTCACATTTCTTAAACGTACTTGCTCTCACTTTACAAAGTAAAGAAATGGAAAAGTGAGCACGACTTTGATTAAGGCCATGAAGGCCCTTGGAGGGGTGGAAGGTAAAGGCTTCCACTATCCGTAACCTCGACACTTGATGGGGTGAAGTGGTTAGCTCTACGCCCGGCCGCCTTTGCCCCCCAGGAATTAACCCGGTACACATTTTTAGTGTAGGCTGAGTGATCCTGAGTGGCATGTTCACCTCCGGAAGTGGAAATCTCGTTTCTTAAATTTTACGACTTCCTGACGGGGAGTCGAACCCACGTCCTTCCGGGCGAACCGAGCACGCCTTTACCGCCTCGGCCAGGCAGCCCCTAATTTTATTATACTACGTATTAAATATGCACGATTTCATATATTTAGTGGTAATGAAAATAAATTAAATAGAGGATATTATATTAGGAAGGTTCTTTCTTTCTTTCTTCATCTGTTTACTCTCCAGGGTTGGTTTCTCCCTCAGACTCAGTGAAGGATTCCATCTCTACCACCTCAAGGGCAGCGTCCTGGAGCGTGAGACATTGAGTCGGGAAATGAAACTGGGGAGGTGGACTAGTACCTCGCCCAGGTGGCCTCACCTGCAATGCTGAACACGGGCCTTGTGGGGGGATGTGAAGACTGGATGATACAGACAAGGCAGAGGGAGGGAAGTGGCCGTGGGCTTAAGATAGGTACCATCCTGGCTTTTGCCTGGAGGAGAAGAGGGAAACGACGGAAAACCGCTTCGAGGATGGCTGAGGTGGGAATCAAACCCACCTCTACTCAGTTGACCTCCCAAGGCTGAGTGGACCCCGTTCCAGCCCTCATAGCACTTTTCAAATTTCGTGGCAGAGCCGGGAATCGAACCCGGGCCTCCGTGGGTGGCAGCTTATCACGCTAACTGTTGTAAACAAGGTTGGGTTTACAAAAACACAACTTCTTTATTTGCTTCACATGTAAAATTACAATATTTACACTAACAAAACTGAAAGTTATCTCGAAGCAAAATGAACTATGAATTTGGAGAAAGAGTCTGTCTTTTATACACTATATACACGTTGGAGTATTCACATTCACTACTATCTCGGAAAGATAGTCCTTGTGACATGAAAAGTTCTTGATGGTCGAAAACTATCAGAAGCACTGACGTAAATATCTCAGAGAATCCTTCCTTGTTGAAGTGTCTGAGTTCATTAACGTAAGTTCAATGACTGAAGAGTTCCTACTTAGCGAAACTAAGTTGATAATGGGAGCTTGCATTAGCTAGGGAATGATAGTGGCATATAATGGTAAGACTGGACATGGACAGTGGAACAAGCAAGAGGAGCGGTGACCCGAGGTGAGACCTCTTACTGCCAGAAATTCAGTCCACCTGGCCGAAGCTCATTTTCAAGAGGAGTAGCCTCCGTGCTCGACGTAGGGTGTATTCTGGAGCTGGACACCGGGGTCAGTGGGCCTGGACAGGCTAGGAGCTCCTTTTTATAGCACACACAACGTTCCAGGCACGCGCACTGAGGGCTGCGCGTCGAGGCTCGAAGAATAACACACTGGCACGCGTGTAGCTGGCTGGCGGATCGAGAAGGGCGCGACGGACATACAACACTAACCACTACACCACAGAGGCGGATATTTCGAAGGTACAATGCAAAAAATAAAGCGCAATGGAAAAATGACACAATTTTTTCCTCAGCGCAATTTACATGAGGGACTTCGCGCTTCCCAGAGCAATTTACGTGGTGAGTAAATTTTTGCTTATATTTTCCAGTGTGATTTTCCAATTTCAGTGTAATTTACTACTACCCAGTGATTAGACGAACAGCACACAGGTTCTCAAGTTAGAAGCTGAAAGTAGAGTGAGAAGCGTAATTGAAATGAAATGGCGTATGGCTTTTAGTGCCGGGAGTGTCCGAGGACATGTTCGGCTCGCCAGGTGCAGGTCTTTCTATTTGACACCCATAGGTGACCTGCGCGTCGTGATGAGGATGAAATGATGATGAAGACGTCACATACACCCAGCCCCAGTGCCAGCGAAATTAACCAATTATGGTTAAAATTCCCGACCCTGCCGGGAATCGAACCCAGGACCCCTGTGACCAAAGGCCAGCACGCTAACCATTTAGCCATGGAGCCGGACCAGAAGCGTAATTGATTAAATTAAACACAGATTACCTCTACTTTTGCTGTAACTGATTATCAAACGTCCACATCATCAGTCAACATTTTCACATTCTTAGAGTAAAATCTAAGAAAGTTATCGTACTGTTCTTGACGAACTTGAAAACTGTGTACTGTACATACAATATTGTAAAAGTTCTGGGCAGATCTGAAACAATAACGTCACAAACTTCCCTCGTAACATTGAGCTGAACGTCAGAGCTCGGAAGCCAGATTACCTTATCGATTCTCCTGACACATAACACACGCAAGAATGGAACTTTGTAGCATATACTGCGCTAGCACCTTGAACTCCAGTCCCAATAATGTTAGGGGGAAATGGGACATCACATCTCGCTAATGTTTAAATTACCAAGTTTGCGTCTCTCCATCTCCAAAACGGCTGCTACTAGAACGTTCTCGTGTGTAGATCAATTCGTACTGAAAGTTACAGAACAAAAAACAATAAAATGTATAATTTATTTCTCACTAATAGTACAAGCCGCCCCTGTGGTGTAGTGGTTAGTGTGATAGCTTCCACCCCCTGAGGCCCGGATTCGATTCCCGGCTCTGCACGAAATTTCAAAAGTGGTACAAGAGCTTGAATAGGATCCACTCAGCCGCGGGAGGTCAACTGAGTACAGAGGTTTCGATTCCCACCTCAGCCATCCTCGAAGAGGTTTTCAGTGTTTTCCCACTTCTTCTCCAGGTAAATGCCGGGATGATAACTTACTTAAGGCCATGGAGGCTTCCTTCCCTCTTCCTTGTCTATCCCTTCCAATCTTCCCATCCCCCCGCAAGCCCCTGTTCAGCATAGCAGGTGAGGCCGTCTGGGCGAGTTACTGGTCGTCCTCCCCAGTTGTACCCCTAACCTACAGTCTGAAGCTCCAGGACACTGCCCTCGAGGCGGTAGAGGTGGGAGCCCACTCTGAGTCCGAGGGAATAACCGACCCTGGATGGTAAACAGATAGAGAAGAAGAAGAAGACCTAGGATGGCTATATAATTCTGTAAGGAAGAAATTCTTGTCTTTCAAGCTCCAGAGGACGTGGAAATGCCCTTACTACGTTCTGAGAGGAATAAACGACATCAGCTACAGAGTACGATAGAGGCCAAGGTGCAAGGTGAAGGTGGTACATCTGGACCGACGGGCGCCATACTGAAGAACAGCCGAGAAGGTTACTGATCGGGACGATCAGCTCTCGAAGCGGGGGGGGGGGGGGGGGAATGTTACGTGTCAGCCCCGTAGTAGCTCTCTTCGGTACTTCCAGGAAGGGGCGGGTGACTCAGACTGAGAGTTCAGTACAAACATGTAAGTAATTGAGTCATATTTAGTCCTAACTAAGTATACGTTATGAGTTCAGCTTTTCACCTGGATGACCAACGCCTACCTCGGATTGAACGTTTCCCACTAAAAATCACTTGGCGTCAGAAAAGATATGCAGCCATAAATCCCCAGGCAAAACAACAAATGATCCAGCGTAGTACCAGTAATCTGTTGTCAAGCCACTCGCCTCGAAAAATGAGGATCCGGATTCGAAACCCGGTGACCACAAGTGGGTTTTCAATTGGACCAGCAAGTAGTGATAAAAATGGGCTATGCATCCCACAACCCTTAGCCAAGTACAGGGATTTCCATTTGTAATTTTGAAGTTAAATCATCGAAAACGAATCTTTTTGGAATTCTTTATTTCTGAAAAACATTATCTTCCTACGTTCAACAGTCTTCATTAAATTAAATGATGTATATATTTAGTTTTTTCTTGCAAACTCTTAGAGGTTAACTAACGTTCTCAGGCCATGGAGATTTGAGAAGGTGATTTTAGGTATCGAGAAGTTGAGGAGTTAGCGGCCGTGTCCTATAATGGGAACTGTATCGACATTCGTCTCAGTGCAGGGGAATGTAAAACAACGGAAGACCATTCTCAGGACAGCCGACGATCGGGACCAGCCTCTTCACCTCCCGAATGTACAGCTGCAAGTTCAGACAAAGCTAGCCGCTGTAAAGCCGAAGCCTTCTCTTCTCTGTGTGTAATCAGTCAACTTTTTACAGAAGTGTTGTGAGCAACTAAATTATTTACAGTTGTAAAGGATAGTACTATGTCTTAAAATTTTACTTTTCTATTAACGTGATTGCTTCGGGTTTAGGCAACGTGCAAATTATTCTAACGTGAAAGCATCTCCTTTGTAAGCGGACAGGAGGTTCTTGTGCAAGTGAAAATTCCTCAGACTGTTTCCAGTTTCGTTTCCCGCAGCCGTTCCAAACGTATGCGAAGCCGTTAGCCCTCGTGCAGGAAATCGTTCTTGGGATAAGTACAGTGCATTACGTCTTACTTCATCGTAGAGTAATGTTATATTCACGAACTCATCACCCTTTTTTATTTTATAAAAATGCTGTTTGTTCGGGGCGTCGATCCATGCTGATCTTTTGCCCCTACTGGCACCATATTGCATTACCCTGCGTGTAATTGGAATGGCGGTGGTGTGGAATGTTGTGTGTGAGGAAAAATATTAAGGACGTCACAAACACCCGGTCCCGAGGCCAGGGATATTAATCATTCAAATTAAAAACCTATGACCCGGGCGGGAATCGAACCTGGGAACGACGGGTGTCAGGCGGACGCATTGCTCCCTACACCACGGTTCCGGACATACTCGTCACTTTTCACTTAGAGCCTGATTGTACTAAGAAGTGCTGCCAATGTGGATCTGTGATATAGTGTCGGCGTCCGGATCCCAAGATAGTGGGTTCAAACCCTGCAGAGGTAGTCGGATTTTTGAAGGAAAGAGAAAAGGCGTCCGCCTCTGTGGTGTAGTGGTTAGCGTGATTAGCTGCCACCCCCGGAGGCCCAGCTTTGATTCCCGGCTCTGCCACGAAATTTGAAAAGTGGTACGAGGGCTGGAACGGGGTCCACTCAGCCTCGGGAAGTCAGCTGAGTAGAGGTGGGTTCGATTCCCACCTCAGCCATCCTGGAAGTGGTTTTCCGTGGTTTCCCTCTTCTCCTCCAGTCAAATGCCGGGATGGTTCCTAACTAAAGACCACGGCCGCTTCCTTCCCTCTTCCTTGTCTATTCCTTCCAATCTCCCCATCCCCCACCAAGGCCCCTGTTAAGCATAGCAGATGAGGCCGCCTGGGCGAGTTACTGGTCATTCTCCACAGTTGTATCCCCCGACCCAATGTCTCACGATCCAGGACACTGCACTTGAGGCGGTAGAGGTGAGATCCCTCGCTGAGTCCGAGTGAAAAACCAACCCTGGAAGGTAAGCTGATTAAGAAAGAAAGAAAGAAAGAAAGAAAGAGAAAAGGCCTTTTGCCACTTCATGACTTACGATGTCGGCACTGGTGACAAATTTGATGTTTATCCGACAAAATTCCTTTTAAAAATTCAGCCATAGACGCCCAAGAGAGATTCTGTTTACTCTGCCATTTAGTAGGTCTAGAGTAAAACGGAACGTCGAAATTGACGAACAGATAGCCGAATGGTGTCAAATTAAACTGTGCTCACACGGTAGCTCAGGCCTTACTATTACGATTGTTATGCTTAGTAGTAGTAGGACTACTAGAAGCATGACTCGAGCGTCTAGATACTATCCTAGCCCTTTCCTATCTTTGTGGCGCCAAAAACCTTCAATGTGCAAGTGCAACATTCAACCAGCATCCGACTTCCCGAACTTAACGGCAGTTTCGGCGGAGGAAGAGTGAACGTTGGATTTTTTTATTTTATTTTTCAATTTACTTTACGTCGCACCGACACAGACAGGTCTTATACCGACGATGGGATAGGAAAAGACTAGGAGTGGGAAGGAAGCGGCTGTGGATTTAATTAAGGTACTGCCCCAGCATTTGACAGTTGTGGAAATGGGAAACCACGGAAAACCATATTCAGGGTTTCCAACAGTGGGGTTCGAAACCACTATCTCCCGGATGCGAGCTGCGCGCCCCAATCTGCACGGCCAGAACGATGTATTGAGAGCCTGCCATTGCTAAGTGGTATTTTCACCGATGCCGAGAGGAAGAACGGAGACAGATTGAAAGATTGTACTGAGTACAACCAATGAAAGAGGAGATGAAGTAGGGTTGTTGCTTACGTTATTTGAACTGACGAAATTACACGAGGGTCGAGTCGTAAGTAATTGCAATGGAAACAACGCGGAAAATCTATGATATGCATTTGGAAATACAGAGCATGTATTTATGCATAGTAGTGCCTGAAGACAAAATCTGACTTCAGGAGATTCTCGTAGGAATGTGACAGAACACATGCCATTGATAAACATTGCTTGATTATGGTATAGACAGCAAATACACAAGACTGCGTACAAAGGACAGGTCTCCACTGGTTACATATCTTCGAAATTATCACCCAAGGTTTCCCCTGTGCGTTGCCAGCAGAGGTGCAGGAGCTGAATATCATTCGCTGCATGTGTATCGCTAACGTGTGACACCTCTCTCCGAAATGCTGTTACGATATCCTCTTCGTTAACAAACCGTTCTCCACGTAATGGCTTCTTGACTTTGGGGATTAGATCATAGTCACACACCTAATGCTTCCCGCAGCTCTGCATGGCATTGGAGTGCATTTCTGCCGCGGAGAACTGCTATCTTAATATACGATTGTTGCTCCTGCTTGTTGACTTCCATTTTGTGACGCTCTCACTCACACACTGAACTTGGGGGCATGCTTAGACCCACACTGTTGTTTACATACACCATCTAGTGGGATCATAAGCAAGTACATACCGTACGTTTCCAAATGCATATCTTAGATTTTCCGTGTTGTCTCCTGTTCGGGAGGAAAAATATCGTTGCCATGACTTATGACTCGACCTCCGTAATAATAATAATAGCAATAATAATAATAGTAAAGTAACTAACTTTACGTCCATCTAACTACATTAGTATGGTTTTTGGAGACGGTGAGGTGCCGGAATTTTGTCCTTCAGGAGTTATTTTACGTTCCAGTAAAGCTACAGACATGAGACTGACGAATTTGAGCACCTTCAAATACCACCGGTATGAACACGAATCGAACCTGCCAAGTTGGGCTCAGAAGGTCAGCTATCTACCGTCTGAGCTACTCAGCCCGGCTGACGAATTTAAACTTAACTACTGTATTATGAACGTCTATTTCATCTCTTGATGAACTGAGTGTCTCGAACACCATTCAGTACCCAAACACTAAGTTGTAATGTACTTCAACAAGACATGTTTTTTTGATTGAGACTTGTACTGGAATACCATTGGGAGAAGTCTAGGAGTTTCGTAAGGATCGAGTTGCGATGTCGCTTAGTGATTCACAGAACTGAATGGCATCATCCACCGCGTCGGATGGTCATCACATGGCGTCTCGATTAGCCCAACTGTTCTCCGACTATCGTACGGTAGATGTCGCGTGTCATCTCGTGTGAAAGCTCATACATATTCTACTCCACTACTCACTGCGACATGAATCGTATGGACGTTGTGCGATCGATACCGTTGTGTGTGAACGAGTCCTTACAGGAAATCCGAATTCTACGGACGTGATTCGATTTTGGAAGATCCCAAGAACAACCTTGGTGAGAACCTAGTGACTCGTCCACAAACCACGAATAATAATAATAATAATAATAATAATAATAATAATAATAATAATAATAATAATAATAATAATAATAATAATAATAATAATATACGTCTACCTTTAGTCCCGTTCCTTGATACGGAGTCAACAATGAGGTGAGATTATTTATATGGCATGTTTTTACGGCCAGATGCACTTCCTGACACTAACCTTAGTTAAGGAGCTAATGCAGACGAAATGAATAATGGTGACTGAATCGGGGTGAGGAGATGGAAGGAATCTGCTGTGGCCCATGAGAAGGAACTGTCCCGGCATTTGCTTGCCAAAGAAAATGAGAAACCACAGTAAACCATTCTCAGGATAGCCTGCGTGGTGTTCGAACTCCCGCGTCTCCCAAATGCAGAGTTTGGCTCCATAGTCGCAGCAAATCCGCCTGGTATAATAATAATAATAATAATAATAATAATAATAATAATAATAATAATAATAATAATAATAATAATAATAATAATAATAATATCCGCCTCTGTGAAGCAGTGGTTAGAGTGATTAGCTCCCCCCCAGGAGGCCCGGGTTCGATTAGATTCCCGGCTCTGCCACGAAATTTGAGAAGTTGCACGAGGGCTGGAACGGGGTCTACTCAACGTCGGGAGGTCAACTGAGTAAAGGTGGGTTCGTTTCCTACCTCAGCCTACCCTCGAGGTGGTTTCCGTGGTTTCCCAATTCTCCTTCAGGCAAATGCAGGAATGGTACCTAACTTACGCCCATGGCAGCTTCCTTCCCTCTTCCTTGTATATCCCTTCCAAACTTCCTCCTCTTCTCTCCAGAAGGCCCATGTTCAGTATAGCATGTGAGGCCGCCTGGACGAAGTACTGATCCTCCTCCCCAGTTGTACCCCAAACCCAATGTCTCACGCTCTAGAACACTGCCCTTGAGGTGGTAGAGGTAGGTCCCTCGCTGAGTCCGAGAGAAAAACCAACGCTGGACGGTAAACGGATTAAGAAATAATAATAATAATAATAATAATAATAATAATAATAATAATAATAATAATAATAATAATAATAATAATAATAATAATAATAATAATAATAATAATTAATAAATATAATAATAATGTTATTTCTTTACGTCCCACTAACTAGATATCTATGGTTTTGCAGACGCCAAGGTGCCGGAATTTTGTCCCGTAAAAGTTCTTTTGGCTTCCAATAAATCTACTGGCACAAGGCTGACATATCTGAGCGCCGTCATAAACGACCGAATGGATCAAGAATTGAATTTGCCAAGCTGAGCTCAGAAGGCCAGCGCTCCACATCCCCACCTACTCACCCCGGCGCAATAAATAATTTTATTTCCCTCCTATTAAAGAAAAGTTATAATTCCAATCATAATTAATATATTTAATGTTATTAATGACAAATACTATCCATCCGTTTTGGGATCATCAATTTTTGGAAATAATTTACATACGAAATTACGAAAATTATGAGTTGCTGTGTTCTGAAGAGGTAGAGGGCCATCCAGCCGAGGCTATAAAGGAGTGTTGGGTTAATCCAGAAGGACGATTCCTCGCCAGTAAGTCGCAAAATTTAGAAATCAGTCGTAAACATTTAGGGAAGTACATGATCCTGGAGTTCAATCAGCACACGGATGAAGTGAGTCCCATGATAACTCTTGGGGCAAAGATGGTCGGTCACATGTCTCACCATTCTATCCCAGTCAGTGCCGTGGTTATGGATAGTGGAAACATTTACTTTCCACTTCATTGTCTGTAAGGAGAGGGCTTCGCTTCGTGTGTTCTGGAGAGCCCGTGTCCGGTAGACCTGTAGGAACAGCGCCACATACCGGCAATGACAAATATAACCGTGTCAAATGCAAGCAAGCATCAAGTTTTACGGGACTGCTCATATCCACTAGACCAACAGTTTTACGTGGTTTATGAACTACAGGGACGCGAAATTTCATATCATAAACGCCACACGCATTGGCCAGGATTTGAGCCGTGAGCGACCGTCTTGGTATAATAATTATAATTTCGTGTGGCTATTTCAAGCCGAGTGCAGCCCTTGTAAGGCAGACCCTCCGGTGAGGGTGGGCGGCATCTGCCAGTGTAGGTAACTGCGTGTTATTGTGGTGGAGCATAGTGTTATGTGTGGTACGTGAGTTGCAGGGATGTTGGGGACAGTATAAACACCCAGCCCCCTGGCCATTGGAATTAACCAATGAAGGTTAAAATCCCCGACCCGGCCAGGAATCGAATCCGGGATCCTCTGAAACGAAAGCCAGTACGCTGACCATTAGCCAACGAGTCGGACACCGTCTTGGTGAGAGGCAGTGACAATGCCACTCAGCTAACATACCCCACTTTGAACGTATCCGTTATCTGCATGTTTATTAAACCTGCTATTTAAAAGGGAAAATCCAAAGATATATCATACTGAAGGGAAGAATTTCCTCTAAACGTAATGATTATTGTTAAAGATTATTATTCTCAGTACTGGAAGATTAAGATAGTATAACATCCATATAGCTCTTTTCCAGCGCCTAGTATACACCTTGGACCGGGCGAGTTGGCCGTGCGCGTAGAGGCGCGCGGCTGTGAGCTTGCATCTGGGCGATAGTAGGTTCGAATCTCACTATCGGCAGCCCTGAAGATGGTTTTACGTGGTTTCCCATTTTCACACCAGGCAAAAGCTGGGGCTGTACCTTAATTAAGGCCACGGCTGCTTCCTTCCAACTCCTAGGCCTTTCCTATCCCATCGTCGCCATAAGACCTGCCTGTGTCGGTGCGACGTAAAGCCCCCCCCCCCAAAAAAAAAGGAATCTCCGAACGAAGTTGGCATCATGCGCTCAAGTCTGCCTGCCCGTACTATGACAGATCCACCACCATGAACAAAAGTAGAACTGAGTGTTCCCTTCTCATGTGTTGGTCGTAGCAGCTCAGTTTGGTAATGCAACGTTATAAATACGGCTACTGGTGGCTTTCACTCTTGTTTCGTCACAACACTGTGCTCATAGCGGTTCGTGTCCCGAGCTCTAATGTCATTTCATCTGTACAGGAAAGGCTAGCCGTGTTTTCTTGCTACGAGCGATTCATACAACAGTATTATTTTGAAGATTCCAAAACAAGCAATTGTGCCAGAATTATGTGGAGATAAAATTGAAGTATGAATGAGTGATTTTATTGTGGTATGGAGGCACTCATCAATTAGTATCTCATGCGATGCGTCGAACGATATTTATGTCACTTTTTAATTCCGAGAGTAATTCCTTTTAATTTTATTAAAACGGTCCTAATGTTTCGGATTCTAGATACTTTCCGCGCTCCTGTAGAGTTCTATCAGTTTAACCATTAATTATTTTGATATCTGCATTGCACTATGAACTAAATAATTGAAAACGGATAAAACATACCACTCTCAGATAAAAATTGCAATTAAGTATGACTGTCCTGTCCTACATTCAGAAGCATACCGACAGCGTGAACCCCGTCCACACCACTTGCAAAATGCATGTGCAACTCCCTTTGATTGTTCGCTGAAATACAGACACTCGGCGGATCGGTGTTTTGCTGCAGGATGATGATGTACAGTAGTATCGCCGAAATGCACACCGTACCGCTCTGTTCGGCATTTTGTACGCTAATGTGTTCGCGGTTTTACATCCCTGTGCCTGAAGGCTTTGGTTGACAAAACTTTGTCGCATTTACCAGACCACGAATCCAGCAAGAGAAACGATGCTCCCTTTAATTCCGGTCCCAGTGCTTTACGTATCGAGTAGAGTACGGGAGCTGCTGAGATCCTACCACAGGGGCTGCAGGGAAAGCATTGTAATCTGGTTGGATCTTGGGGCCTTCAGGAGGTCTCCACGGGAAGGGCCGGTCGAGTCATCATTGGGTTGGCGGCCTTCTTCTCACCAGGGGTGATGACTCGGCCGGTCGGTAGGTTATTATGTGGTGTTTGTTCTGTTTGTGTTTGTTTATATGGTGTTTGTTTATATGGTGGAGTGTGGTGGCTTATTGTGAACATGTATTTGGGGCTGAACGCCTGTTATGTTCATGAATAAATGAATGAATGAATGAATATTCGGATGTTGGTTTCGTTATAGTGTGTCGGAAGCATGTTTGCCAAATTATCTGAAAGCAGATGTACAGTTTCTTTACGAGGCTTCCTGATATGGAAACAAGCACCTGATTGGTGTAGGAGTGGGCAGTAGGTGCATCTCCTTATCAGCAGTTTCAACCAATTATAGTGTCCTATTTGAGGTGAATTCACCTACAAACTCCAATTCTCTGGTCCTCAAAGCGTGCCGAAACTAACATTGCGCCTAATAACGAACTTTGTGATGGTCCGTGATTTTTATAGTACCGTTTGAATTGGTGCCGGAAATATTTGCTGGCTGCAAAATTGAGCAGCTCATATCGCCCATTTCATTAAAGTCGTGCATTTCGAGTCTTATGTAACGCACATTCCGAAATTTCGTGCACATAAAAATGCTCTCGAATTCAAACATTTCTGTGTTCTAGCGTCCTACGTCTCCCAAAAGACTTTACCGTTTGCCTCGCTTCCTTCGATGAGGTCTTTCATTTTCAGACAGTTGCTGCGACGGTTTTCTTTGCAATTTTTACACTCTCACAGATATTCTCATTGTATTGCTTGGAAACCGGCGTAGGACTATCTTTTGATAGAGTGTCCGATGTACCATCACCAACACACAACTATGTCCTTTCGACATGACAGCGACGGACATATTACTCCACTAGGTTATACAGTTTCCGTGTATTTCACCTCTCAATGTAGATACATTGGAGGCCTTCAGTCCAATTTAAAGTTCTGCATCACCTCATTCACCACTATCTGTACCAAAACTTGAGGGTTACAAGCCATTTTTCTACACACACAATAGTAGACACGTATTCCACATACAGTTCCACATACAGTATTCGTCACCACAGGAGCGGTCCTATGTTCTAAATCAGAGTATGGAAGCAACGGACACTTATATACACAAGGCAGGATACCTGCCAGGCATGTGCAGTATCACTTAATGACATAATGGTCCTCAGGTACAATGTGTTTGGTACGTTATGACTGCCAACTTTCATTAAGCCTTGTTAAAGAGCTTGCGGGTGATTGCAAAATGCCACACCTCATACTAGTTACTTTGATCACTTACTTGTTCACCCCTGAAAGTTTCGTGACGATTGTCATCGATGAGTGAGAAGACTTCTGTTGTCAGTAGATAACCTCTGTCACCATCCTTAAAGTCTATTTTCATTTCAACTACGACAAACTCTGGAACATCCAATTTATTTCTACAATTCAGAAGATGTTTCTGACCCAATGAATTACAAATACGCATTTGCGAACAGACAACAAAAAATTAAGAAACGTTATGAAGCAAAATTCCCGTACGTGCGTGTTGACGGCCACAGAGTACAAGACCCCTAAAATTAATTGCTTCATATATGCTGCTATGGGTGTATAGGTATATAAATTATTCCGTATCAGATAAGGAAATGCAAGAATTTCCTCGACGTAGTACCATTCCTCAGTAGTATCGGAATGTTCTGGTCGTTCATTTCTCTAAACGAAGGAGATAAATCAATAAACTGTTAAAGGTAGCACGAGGTATGAAGAAACATCATCTCACCTACTTTGTGAGAGAGCAATTCTGCAATCAGACGTTCTTCTAAACCGCACAGAGCTGCTGAAACTCTGTTTTCTTTTTGCTAGTGGCTTTACGTCGCACCGACACAGATAGGTTTTATGGCGACGATAGGATAGGAAAGGCCTTGGAGTTGAAAGTAAGCGGCCGTGGCCTTAATTAAAGTCCAGCCCCCGCATTTGCCTGATGTGAAAATGGGAAACCACGGAAAACCATCTTCAGGGCTGCCGACAGAGGGATTCGAACGCACTATCTCCCGGATGCAAGCTCACAGCCACGCGTCTTTAACCACACGGCCAACTCGCCCGGTAAACTCTGTTTACATTCTAACTAAGCTATACATACAAAAGGGGAAGGATGGCTAAATTTTCGTTCTAACATTTGCAATCGCTTAGAGAAAATCAGAAGTCCGGTAAATGTATACAATGGGTGTTCCTTCCTATATTAAACGAGACTGTTAAATGAGAACAAACTGGTCTATGAGACCGAGTCTAATAAATAAATAAATAAATAAATAAATAAATAAATAAATAAATAAATAAATAAATAAATAAATAAATAAATAAATAAACGTAGTATCAATCGGGCCTACCTGGCTCAGTTGGCAGCGCGCCGGCCTCTCACCGCTGGGTTCCGTGGTTCAAATCCCGGTCACTCCAAGCGAGATTTGTACTGGAGAAGCGGAGGCAGGACTGACTTTTCTCCGGGTATTCCAGTTTTCCCTGACGTATTTCATTCTAGTAACGTTCTCCAGTATAATTTCACCTGTCCGTCACTAATCATTGCGCCATGGGAGTGCGACAGGCTTCGACAGCCGGCGCAATTCCTATCTTCGCCGCTAGATGGGGCTTCATTCATTTCATTCCTGCCCCAGACACAGGCTGCGGAATTTCATTCCCAGTGTCCATCAGCTTATAAAAGACCCAATACAGTTACTCATCATTCTACTACTACTGCCATGCCTTAATTTTGGTGTCTTGTACATATCCGGCCAGTTAGCGGATACTGCAGTGCAGATGAATTGAGACTGAAATGATCGCAGTCTCAAAGAAGTGTGAGCTATACTACTTTTTCACTAAATTTCGTTCTACTCGTTGAAGGAAGGCAGGTTTATTTATCTTGCAAAAGTGGCATTAGCATCTGATAATGAGGGGTATTTTTAAGGTTCGAATCTCATATACCTGCCCCGAAGAGAGCGGAAACTTAACGATAGGTGATTGGTTATCAGCAGTTATCAAAGATATCAGCCCGGTAAGTCAAAATTCCTATCACTTGCTTGACTTTTATAGTGCAGTAACTGATCGCGGTTCAGTGATGCAAGTGTTAAGAAAGTGTTGTAATTGTTTTCAAAGTGTGGGGGATTCTATTGGACTAATGCTACATTCTCTCAATTTCAAGATATTAACTATCAGCAGTTTTCTAAATTAATCACAGACCTACCCTACTAATATTTATTTTTAAAATCTAACTTAAATTGATTTTAAGGCCAATAAATAATAATTATTAAAATATAGCCTAACAGTGTACCTTGATAGACAAGAATTAAAATCAAATTTCAACTATACATATATGAAGTTTTCCGGTGTGACTGAAAAAAATTCCAATTAACCCATTTATTCAGACAATGATGTCACGTTACGTCACTGATAAAAACCCATCGGCATAACTAGAACATGTTAGAACTTGGTGTATGAAAATTATGGTTTAGATGTTCCATAGTGGACCATACTGAAGGTTACAACTATGATATCACTCGGGCTTTCAGTTTTTGATGATAGTGCATGAGATATGACACCTTTAGCCCAATCCAAACTTCATTCTACATTATAAGCCAGATGATACTGGTTATAATATCTCAGCAACATCAGCGCCACCATTGTCCAAGGATAATAATAATAATAATAATAATAATAATAATAATAATAATAATAATAATAATAATAATAATAATGTTATTTACTTTAAGTCCCTCTAACTAATTTTACGGTTTTCGGAGACGCTGAGTTGCCGGAATTTAGCCCCGCAGGAGTTCTCTTACGTACCAGTAAATCTACCAACCCTAGGCTGACGTATTTGAGCACCTTCAAATACTACCGGACTGAGTCAGGATCGAACGTGCCAAGTTAGGGTCAGAAGGCCAGCGCCTCAACCATCTGAGCCACTCCAACCCGGCTGATAATCAAAATAAATATACTGGATGTATATAAATTGGTAACAAATACTATGGGAAGATGGTCCTCATAACAAAACTTTCTTATGAACCTGATTCTGAAGATACTTAGTTTCATACCGAGCGAGGGGCCGCGTGGTTTGGAACACGTGGCTAGCTTGCAAGATAGTTGTTTGAATCCCACTGTTGGCAGCCCTGTCGATGGTTTTCACTGGTTTCCCACTTTCATACCAGACAAACGCTAGGGCTGTATGTTAATTAAAGCCACGGCCGCTTCCTTCCTACTCTTAGCCCTTTCATAACTCATCGTCACCATAAGACCTATGTGCGACGTAAAGCAAATTCTAACACTTTACTTCCATGGTTACGCTACATTATGACTTACAAGAAGATACCAATACAAGTGATATATTAGGCAAGTTATTACAAAAAATTCATACTACAAAAAATGCTCAAAGTGGCCACCCATCCTGCGTCGATGCCTCCTGGTGTGTTTCATATTTCTTCAAATCCATTCAGGATACGCTTACTCTGAATGTCTGCATTGGGCACAAGTATTGTTCCTTTCCTTAAAGTAATTCTTCTTGTACTACCTGATGAATTTTAATCCATATTACGAAAACCTCGTTGCTCAAGCTCAAAATTTCGTACCTCTGTTGGATTTTCAAAATAAAATAAAAACATTCCTCTAAAATTTTTCCGTCTCCCTCAAACGTTGGTGAAGTTGTGACAATGTTCTTGCGCAAGTTAGATGCTTATTGGGTTACCTTTCATCATATGTTCTACTGCTCTTGATGCCTTTGCATTTGTGAGACCATGAATAAAGTAGATACCAGCCATTTAAATCACTGAATACATTTTGCTTACTGCAACAAGCAAATTCAACCAAACAGAGACAAACAAGTATCGTGGCCTTCTCTAAAGAAGCAGTGATTACTTCATTTAGTATAAATGTTTATCAAGGGTCAAAGCAAAGATAAACTTATTGAAAATTCAGAAAATTGGGATTTTCAGAACAATGTTCTTATTAAAGTTTCGAAATGTTTTGTTGTTACAAATATTTCCTCTAAATCTTTGACAGCAATTTACGCTACATACACCCAGTATAAATGGTAAAGAGAAATTACACACTCATTTCGATATCTCAAGAACCAATAAATCAGTAAGCGCGAAATTTGCCGTAAAGTTAGGTCACAAGCAGCAGCTCAGAAATCTTCCTGAAATATTCGCTCCCTAAGAGGTAAAATAATAATAATAATAATAATAATAATAATAATAATAATAATAATAATAATAATAATAATAATAATAATAATAATAATAATAATTTTAATAATAATAGTGTTACGTCCCACTAACCGGTGCTGGAATTTAGTCCCGGAGGAGTTCTTTCACCTGCCAGTAAATCTGCTGACACAAGAGTGATGTATATGAGCACCGTCAAATACCACCGGACTGAGCCAGGATCGAACCTGCCAAGTTGGGGTGAAAAGGCCAGCGCCTCAACCGGCTGAGCCACTCAGTTCAATCAAAGACGTAAATTAAGGGAGGTAAGAACACGAAAAATTGACAATGTTTTCAATCACTACTGATCTGCATTTAGGGCAGTCGCCCAGGTGGCAGATTCCCTGTCTGTTGTTTTCCTAGCCTTTTCTTAAATGATAGCAAAGAAATTGGAAATTTATTGAACATCTCCCATGGTAAGTTATTCCAGTCCCTAACTCCCCTTCCTATAAACGAATATTTTCCCCAATTTGTCCTCTTGAATTCCAACTTTATCTTCATATTTTTATCTTTCCAACTTTTAAAGACGCCACTCAAACTTATTCAACTACTTATGTCATTCCACGCCAACTCTCCACTGACATTTCCGAACAATAGGTCGCGGGCTCTTATTATACTGTAGTGAAATTTTGTGACTCGTGGTAACGTTTCATGTCCTTGCTGTGACTTACTCTGTGCTTTGGATTGCAAAATTTCCCCTCCCTCTTGATGTGAAGAACGTGTAATAATAATAATAATAATAATAATAATAATAATAATAATAATAATAATAATAATAATAATAATAATAATTTCGCGTGGCTATTTCTAGTGTGGTGTAGCCCTTCTACGACACACCTCCGACGAGGGCAGGCGGCATCTGCTACGGTACAGTATACTGCGTGTTAGTGTGGCGGAGGTTGTGCTAGTTGTAGGAACGTTCAGGATAGCTCAAGCACACAGTTCCCGAGCCTACGGAATTAATTATTCGCAATTAAAATCCCTCTATCTGGCCGGGAATCGAACCTGGGACCCAAAGTACAGAACGCCACAATGTCATGGAGCCGGACGAAGAGCGGTTAGTTCCACTAGAGTATAATAATGTCCATTATAAATTGGAACGGTGTTACCAGCCTCCAGAATGTGCGAATATTGTCCCGAAGGAGTTCCTTAACGTGCCGGAAGCGAACGTCTTGGAATTGTACCATGTAAGCACCCTCAGATGCCACGAAATTCACGTAGGATCGAACCAGCTATCTTGAGAAGGAAAGGCTAACGCCTAACTGACTGCATCACTTAATTTGTTGCCTCTCTCAGCGACAGCCACCTCAGAAATTCCGGTGAATATATGAGATTCGAAAAAGCCCTGTGGTTCTTGTTCGATGTAAAACTGTGTCTTGAGGCCACTGTCGTTGAAAGCCGTTAGAGATTGAAAAGTAGCAAAGCTCTCACCTTACACACCACAGCGATCCCCGAAGACTGGAAATTAAGAGGTTCCACTATTCCTGACCTAGGTACTGAATGGGAAAGAGCATTTAATTCTATGCTCGGCCCTTTTTTGCCATCAGGAAATAACCCTGTTATCCATTTCTGGTGTTGACTGAGTGAATACCAGGGCCGTGTACCTGGTGTCTTCAAAGTTTTGAATTTACTACCCAGGGAATCGAACACATGTTCTTCTGGGTGAACAGAACACGCCCTCATTTCTTCGGCTAAGCAGTCATCATTGGAGTTATATAAAATAAATAAATAGCCGTGTAAGTCCCGTAAGAGCTATGGCCTCAGTTTAACTCATCAGGTGTGCATCAATGGTCATCTTGTGGCTCTCTCTTTAGACATATACGGAGCTTACGATAATGTCAATATATAGATCCTTATTAACAAACGTCGACTTATAGGATTTCCAGAAATTTATCTTCGAAGGATTTACGCCTTATTACACTACCGCATCACTAACGTCCGACAAGAAGACAACATTCTATATGGACCACGAATTGTAACACGAGGTTTACCCCAAGGCGCCATTTTAAGTCCACTCCTGTACGCATTGTATGTTGCAGACCTGGATCCCTTCTTCACTCCAAATATTAAGGTTCTCCAATACGCTGATGACGTTTGCATCTATTCTTCATCTCCCAGCTTTGCGATCGCTCGTTTATGGATGGAGAATGCAGCAAGGCCACTCTTCAACTGGACTTTACAGACCGGCCTCACACTTTCACCCAACAAATCCTCAGTGGTCTTATTCGCAAGAAAACGATAAACATATGTACAATCTGATATTCGTCCTGGCCCGTACACCTTTCCTGTGTGTACATCAGTCAAACTTTTGGGATAATATTTTGACAGTAGATTAACGTGGAATCGCCATGTTATGTATATATCAACTAAAGTTGATCGAGCGTTAAATGTTCAACGGGCTCTCACTCGCACCTGGGGGGGAACCGATCTTACCACTCTATTATTACTCTATCGATCACTAATTACGTCCTGTCCTTGATTATGGCGATATGGTCTTCGGAAATGCACCAAAATATGTATAATAAAAACTCGATTTATTACAATATCGGGCTATCCGCGCATGCCTTGGCACCATGAATTCTACACCAACGAATGCTCTTTTGCTAGAAGCTACGGAAATGGGACTTTCACATCGTCGACAAATGCATTCCGACATATTCTTGCTAAGTAGAGCTTCCATTACATCTCACCCTCTTCCATCAAGAGCACCAAACGCACCAAACGGATTGCTGAACACCGTATTCCTTTGCTAATTAGAAGCCATTGAGATCTTCAACATCCGTTTACAATTATATTGAAGACTAACTCTGTACCTGCCTTTTGTCACGCATATGAATTATTCCTCTCTCCATTAAAAGTCTTCACTTTGCAGGACTTCATCATTTCAAAGCCCTTCCATAAACAGTATGGTAGATGAATTCCTACATTAAGTTTGGTCGGATTTCATTCAAATTTATACCGATGAATCCAGGACATCTACTGGAACAGTATGCGGCTATTTCTGCCCTCTTACTTCAGCTACCGAACAACGTTCTCTACCTGAACCAGCAACCATCAACACGGCAGAAATGATCGCCATACGTTCAGCTGTATAGTATGGAATTGACCAGAAGTTTCCTAAAATCCTGATTCTTTCCGATTCTCGTAGCACACTTCAGCGAATAAAACATCCAAGGTGGTCTATAAAAACCCCATGTATATTTATGACATCCTACATATGGTAACATGTGCAAGAAACGCTGGCATCACGATACACTTTTTCTGGATAAAGGGACACATAGGAATACAACACAATGAACGCGGCGATCATCTTGCAAACATGAGTATTACTGAAGGTCTGTTTAACGGAATCCAGCTTTCCTATACGGACTTCTTTCCATCAATACGTCAACGATCTACCGTAAAGTGGTCGGCTGCGTGGACAGATTCACAGGCTCAAAGAGGACGACATTATGCAATCATCCAACCAGACGTTCCCACAAGACACTGGTTTCAATATTTGTCAATATTTGCGTCTTCAGAGACGCCATCTTACATCCATCATCCGCATGCGTTTGGGACACGGCTGTTACCATAGCCATTTACATAGAATCCGTGTGTTGAACTCTCCCATGTGTGATTGTGATCCGTCATGTGTTACAGATCTGAACCACATAATATCGGCTTATAGACACCATCAACTTGCTCAAAACCGCCTATAGACTATAAAAGGCTCCACGAACATCGAATCGCCCTCCCTACCAGTGTTACAATGCTATTATTCCCTTTTAGTCGTGAAGTGGATTTAGTTCCAGTTCAGTATCTTCGTGAAACAAATTTGACCATATGAACGTTTCTCGGACCATCAGAAAGTGTTGAATGTTTCTTTAATATGTTTCTAAGTGTTTTCTCTTTCAGTCGTGACTGTTGTTTCCCCTATGCTTCTCTTCTGTATCCCATTCATTGTCTTATTCATGTATACGTGTATGGTGGCTGCATGGTCGCAAGACCGAAAGCCAAGAATAAAAATAAAATGAAAACTCATCAGGTGAACGGGTCCTGAGGAGCATTATTATACAGGTTATTTCCTAGTTTGTTTGGTGAGAACGTATTACTGATCGTTGTATACTTGTTTAGTTCCAATTCCGAGTGGATGAAATTGTGTCTTTCGAGATCAACAATTCGAGAAAACGTATTGTTACATTGTTGACATTTGTACAGTTTTTTAGGGTTAAAGTATTTTAAAACCTTATTTTTTCTTGGCTCTTTCATCAAGCAATCACCACTGATGGGCATTTAGGGCTATCGCAAACGTGACAGATTCCCTGTCAATTGTTTACGTCGTCTCTTGGACCTATGGCCTACTAGTAGATGTTAGGCCCCTTTAAACAACAAACATCATCATCATCATCATCATCATCATCATCGCCACGTCATTTCTTCTTAAATGCTTTCGAAGAAGTTGCAAATTTATCGAAGATCTCCCTTCGTAATTTATTCCAACCCCTTATCCCGCATCCTATAAACGAATAAATGTCCAAATTTGTCGTCTTGAATGTCAACTTATCTTCATATTATGATACTAGCAACAAAAAGTTCACCCCCTTTTCACCCCCCCCCCTTAAGTGGATTTCCCAAAAACAAAAAAGTACGTGTTTCTTTATTTTTAAAGCAGATTCCAAACACCAATTTTAAGGTCTGTAATGCGCCCTGGTGGGGGTGTGATAAGCGTCATGCAATTATAATTATGATGAATTATGGAGGAATATATATTTCATTTCCAGAAGCAAGAAGATCGTACTGTACATACAGTAAGAACAGGCCAGGCCGAGGTGGTATGGTGAAACATGCACAGAATATTGTCTCCACTGAGATTAACCAACACAATGAACAGCAGAATTAGAATTCTCAGAAATCGTGACGAGGGGGCAAGAGAAAGGCACAAATTGTTGACTAGTTGCGGAAGGTTTTCATAGCCCCGGGCAGTGTAGGTAGTGGAAATAGCGCAGAGAGCCGGGTGCAAATTTCTGAGAAATGACGTAGGGGTATCTCCATGTAACTAGCGGGAGTTGAACGCGGGGTTGGCACTGGAAGAAAAAAATATAAGCCTCCCCGGTCACGTGGTTTAGGTGGACCAATGGAAAAATTCACTTGACCAAAGCAAGGCGACAACTTCGTATTGTAAGAAGCACTAGCGAGGCTAACTCCGTGGATTAAACTGATAGAAGGAAGTGAATTATCAATTCGGAATAAAATGGAATTTAGGAGCCTTACTATATCATAAAACTTATAAAAAGTTAATAATTGCGGGAGATTGCTTGGTGTAATTCTGAGAATTCATGGACGCTATTCGTTGATTGGCTGAAGGCAAAGGAAGCCACAAAAGAGCGCGAAATCCCGAGCCGGGATACGGCAGCTAAATTCTCGAATATATCCATTACCAGCGAACGATAATAGTTGAGAATTGGTATAGAGCCTTTGAGAACATAATTACATCATTGGATCATATATTAAAGCCACGGGCCAAACCGCAAAGTGTCGTATGAAGATATCGGGACTGCGCGTCCCAAGATGAACTCCGGTGAACTCGGAAGAGAGGGGATACAAGTATAAATATGAGGTCGTGGACAAGGACTGGCAACTACTTTTGACAAAGCGTTCGAGCGGTCACCACGCCAGTGGTGCGTGACAACTTCTGATATTTTGTTCGAGCCGTGATTACGCCGGGGGTGCGTGTGTGTACTTACTCGTGGAGTAGGGTTCGAAGTATTATATTGTTACATAGTACAGTGATTCATGACGTGATGTAGCTCATATTACAGTCTTGAGCAGTATTCTAGTATGAAGTGTGTCAAATAGACAGGACTCAGTAAAGCATAACTTACGGAGTGTGAGATTCTACCAACAGATTAGGAAGTGCGTTACATGAGAACGGTCACGAGTGTTTATGTCACCTAGTAAACAGTCGATTCTAAACTGATACCTGGTCAGCTACACGAACGTGAGACGGGAAATTCAAGTGCGCGCACGGGCCGTTGTAAAGGGAATCCCGAGGTATCCCATGTTCCTAGTGTCCGGGAAAGGAATGAAGAATGTATATCTACATTAAGTGTGCTAGATACAAGGCCGAGAGTGTAAAATTTGTGAGTAGAATTTATGGTGGAAATTATTCCAGAGTGCAACAGTTAATTTATTTGTTTTTATTCAAAATGTGTAAAGTTGAAAAGGGTCAAGGATTAATTCTTCAAGCTGGCATGAATACCAGTGGAATGCATTGCTAAAAACCGGAGGGGCTATGGCTTCTCGTCCGGTTTTAGCAGACTACAATGGCAGAGATGAGTAACCTTTTAACATATTTGTAGGTTGCTATCGTTAGGGGGAGGAAATCATATTATATTATCATGGTAACTTGATTGTGAAACGAGCCGTTTCCGGCTCGTTTAAATTCAAAGATAGATAGACAAAGGGACAAATTAATATGTACATGATTAGATCGAGCTCTCATCATAATTTTGATTATTAAATAGAGTATAGTAGGGTTGAGTTGTTCATTCAAGTGCTTGAGTTGTTTGATATGATATGGAGCACGTTTCACGTAAAGATAAAGTTAATATTCATTTAGAAGTGCTTCCAAAGTGTTTTTCCGTTATTGGAACTTTTATAGATATTAAGGCATGTTGTTAAGATAATCCAGAGGTAGGATTGCCAAGTGATTTAAATTGTTGTGGGACGGAATGAAGTCCATTGATTTGTTTGTAAATATCGCGAAGTTCGCCAGTGGACAAAATAATAATAATAATCTGTACAAGTGTCGAAGTAGTACATTAAAATTTGGTAATGCGTAAAGGCGTGTTTAATAATAATCTTTGAGAATAAAGGCACGGACCTAGTTGGATAGAATGATTGCAAATTAAAGTAATTTAAATGTGGAGATCGCATGTGTCGTGAATAATTATAATTTGTGCAGTGAATCCGGTTTTAACACTAATTTTTGATTTAACGTTTTTGGACTCCATAATAATCATAAAATAATTTGGTAGAAACGAGATAGGTACTTTTATAATATGGTCACGCTATGTTTCAGGCCCAGAGTGATTTGAGCCACAAGTTGAGATTTGGGATTTTGTGGGACAGAAATCCGGCCCGAAATGAAAGTGAATTGTACTGATGTTGATGAAGAAATAGATGGATCTTAAGGCCCACATAGAGGTTGTATTTATATACCGGTGTATTGAGTGGCAGAATAGAGTCCACACACCGAGGGTTAATTAGTGAAAATGTTTTGAAGAGTTCCGATGGATAAATGGACTTCAAAATGGAAAAGGAAGGAATAATTTAACACTTGCAGAGATTGGAGGTATTTGCCCAACTGCGAGGTGTTATGGGATTTGAGAATTGTCTTAGGAGCATATGGTCTCCATGAATTAACGACAGTACGAAAATAAGATTGCGGGTTCGAACACTATTATGTCCCGACCAGGGGCGATTTCTCCGAGCATGCTACGCTTGCTGCGCAAGCGCAATATATTTCTAAAGCAGGCGAGTTTAAAAAATTACAGTATGTACCGTATCTGTAATAGATCTGCATTATACAAATCGCATGTTGCGTATATCTTGGCGAGTCCAGCGAGGCTTGCTCGTGTCTTAGGAGCTTCAGCGGAGCTCTCGACACAGCGAGAAATGTATGCGCGCGCAGGTTTCTTCTCTCCAAGGCCGGTTGCAAGCTGTCACGTTTGTAATGTGTAGTTGGAAGCTCTGGTCTGAGAGCTACAGATCTAGTGTGTTGTGTCGGTCAGTAGTGTACTGTAAGTTCCTGATCATCTATTCTGAATGATTTGACGTGCTGCAATGGGTTCCGAACCGTGCATTATTGACAGCTTGTTATCAAATCCATTTTCTCGGAGGACTATCCAAGAGAAAACAGACATTATTAAGAATGGCAGGCCCGGTCCGGCGCTGCTAGATTTAAAGACACAGCACAGGGAGGAAAATAGAGAATATGTACGTTAGTTCTCTGTATCTCAATATAATAATACGCACTGGTTGACAGGGTCCAAGAAACTGAATAGACTGTTTTGCTGGCCGTGTTCACTATTTTCTGCTGATAACGGTGTATGATGTAAAAGTGGCTTTGACCATTGAAAACCCTGACACTGTCCATTACAACACATGAGAAATCTGCAAACCATGAAGTGTTTCTTGCAGTTAAATAGCTTTGGGCGTTCAAGGATCGACCACGAGCTGGATGAACAGAAACGCATCAGTGACCAACTTCATAATGAAAAGGTAAAGAAAAATCGTGACATACTTAAACGACTGATCGATGCAGTGTGTTTATTAGCAAAACAGGAGCTACCATTTCGCGGACATGACGAGTCTGCAACTTCCGTAAACAGAGGGAATTACATCGAACTTCCACAAATTATAAGTGAATATGATCATCTTCTGGCAGCTCATTTGAAAGACTCCAGCATTCTTAGAGGGACGTCGTCTGCAATCCAAAATAATTTAATAGCAGAAATAAGTTCAGTAATTGAGCTTAAACAAGCAACTTTTGTGGCAATGATGTTGGAGAAAACGTCCGATATAAATAGTAAGTCACAACTCTCTACTTTACTCAGTTTTGTAGACGAAAGTGGTGAAATTCAAAAGAGGTTTCTTGGTTTTGCTGACGTTAGTAAAGATCGCACTGCTGGAGCCCTCTTAAATCATGTTCGTGCTATTTTAAAAGAGTTCAGTTGTGAGGAAAAGATTGTGGCTCAAACATATGACTGTGCTGCTATCTTAGCTGGTCATGTGAATGGGCTTAATAAACTACTTCAAGACCAGTATCCATATGCGACATTTGTGCATTGTTATAGCCACCTATTGAATTTACACTACAGCAGTCTGCTTCAAAAATCAAAGAATGTACAATTTTCTTCCAAACAATGTCAGGACTAGCTGCTTTTTTCTCAAAGTCTACAAAGAGAACGGCTGCTCTTCGAGATTTTGTTCAGAAGAAGTTGCCAGCAGTAGCACCAACGAGATGGAATTTTGCTTCACGTTTTCTTAATATTGTGAAGGAATATTATGATACGCTGGTGAAATTCTTTCAACATGTACAGGATACTTCAGACGACTGGGATGAAGACACTACATTTAAAGCACAAGGATTTTTCTTCTTCTTACTTAAGTTTAACACTAGATTTCTGCTGGCAGTGTTCTCCAAGATTTTTTCATTCTCCCCCGATACTGTGTTCAATATTTTACAAACAAAAAGTCTGGATATTCAGTACTGTGGCAAGAAGGTTGAGGAGCTCTTTTTAAATATCCAGTCTATGAGAGATGAAGATTTTGATAGTTTGTATGGACATGTTGATACTGAAATTGACGTTTATGGAGGACAGCCGTGCTCTAAAAATCGAAGAATTAGTGATGAACCCGAAAAATCAAAATACAAACGTCTATTCAATGAAATTATTGACAATGTACTTGTCCAAATAGGAGAGCGTTTTAAATGCATAAAGAAATTTGTGTTCTTCGCGCTGTGGGATTGTGATTTGTTTGAGAAGCACAGAAATAGGTTTCCAGACACTAATGTTACTGCCCTAGAAAAGACCTATGGGTCATTTTTCGACATTGTTCGCTTAAAAACCGAATTAAGTGTGATGTATTCATTTTCTGATTTTAAAGAGAAAAGTGTTTCAGACTTAATGCAGTTAATGCATATTAATAAATTGTACATGGGTGTGCAAGAATTTTCAAGCTCATCAAACTTGTAGCAACAATTCCTGCTGCTACATCCTCTGCAGAACGTTCTTTTTCAACACTGAGATGCATTAATACATATTGCAGATCGACTCAAGGTCAGGAGAGGCTATCATCATTAGCTATGTTGTCGACTGAAAAATGATTGCATGAAAAAATTAGATTACAGTCCTCTTTCTATGATTAAGTTATTGATGGTTTTGTAAAGAGAAGCCGCAGAGTAGAGTTTGTTTTCAAGTAGGAAGATCTAATAAATAGTTGCAATTTTTCTGTGTACATAGTTTGACGTTTACTTGTTTAAATTATATAATCACTGGCTTGTCATGATTTGTTAATGATTATAAAATGTGTCTGTTTGTTATTCTTTTGGCCATTCTTGAAGGTGTGACGTAACCAGTTTGAATGCATGTTCATGTGATTTAGCGATTATTGGGTTTATAAATTTTATTCATTCAGAACTATGCATGTTCCACCCTACCAACTTTCACGAATGGAAGAGCAAGCCTGACTTTCATGACCAGCATTCGCCCCTGGTCCCGACCGATGTGAATTCGGATCTTGGTGATTTCTGTTTGGGAGAGAACGTATGTGACTAAATTATAAAGATGGGGAATAAAAATAAAGATTAACGAAAGAATAATAATACTATTAATAATAATAATAATATTCCAAGTAAATCATATCTGGATTGATTAGTACCAAAATAAATCGGAATTGTAAAAGGGGTTATGCGTTAAACATATTAAGAGTGGACTACCGTGTAACAGGCGAAATTAATTTTTTTAAAATTAATAATAATAATAAATATAAAAAAACTACTTTTTTTGAAGAAGAAGAATTTACTTTTTTTTATATTTTGGACATAATAATGATGTTGGGAGTTGAAATGAAAAATTTGAGAGTTTTAACTAATAATAATAATAATAATGAGAATATTTGAAGAAGGAGAAGAAGAATAATCAAAGAAGCTACTTTTATTTATTTCAGATGAAAATAAAAATCGCGAAAAGTTGAAATATTATTCCGAGGATGATTACGGGTTACGATAATCATGATCTCCACAAATAATAATAATAATAATAATAATAATAATAATAATAATAATAATAATAATAATAATAATATTTAATAAAATATTTTTTAATTTTCTAATTTATTTTTCTTATTATTTCGGATGATGATGATGGATGATACTAGGGAAGTCAGCTGGCGAATTAACGTAATAATGTCAATTGGTTGTAAATAATAAGTTAAGTTAATATGTGTAAAATGAAGGCAAATCCCTACATCTGGACCATTAGGTTAGAGTTCCTTTGTCGTATTCCTTCAACTAACGATTAGCATATCTTGGTTAGGAACCCGGGGAGAGTTTGTAGTTTCCCGGGTTGGTCTCATCTCAATCAAAGTGGAGGCGATAACATGGTCCATGTGATCACGCCTACTTAGCCAACAGGTAATTGGTCCATGATCAAATATGGTCATGGTGTTAACGAAGGTAAATCTGATACCTTCAGACATCAACGGTTCTACCACCCAAATGGAAGGGTGGTCAAAAGTGATAAATATTATGTAATCATTTTTCAGGAATAATTTGCCAAATTACCGGCAAATCAAGGGTCAACAGATTTTGATTGTGTGTAAAATTTAATTTGTTTACTTAAATAAAATGCTCCCTTAGCATTTGCAAGGAAACAGTTCCAGGTTCTTGTTCTTGTAGAATAGTAAACCCTTGGTGACCGTTTAAATATCCGTCCCCATCCCTAGGATGGAGCCTTCATAATTTCCCTTTGATCTGAATATATATAATTTGTGTGTTTTATGATGAGCCTTAAAGATAAAGATTACAGTGTCCCGTTCAACCCTGTAGTACTGATTGGATGGCGCCCTTACATTTAGTTTGAGATCTTATATCTCAAAATATTTTTTTTTATTGAGTATTAGTTGCGATGGATTCGGACCGTAACACTCCCTGAGATAAATGCTGGTTGGGACTCAGGCTTTGAGCGGGTACAGTAATATCTTCAGTTTCTGATATATAAGTATCCTCATTAAAGGCATTCAACCACTTTTTCACCCCTTTTCAGCCCTCCTATTGGGATTTTCCAAAAACAAAAAATACGTGTTTCTTTATTTTAAAAGGAGATTCTAAATACCAATTTTTACATCTGTAAACTTTCAAAGTTTTGAGATATAGATACACTCATTTTAAAAATTCGCCCCCCCTTTTCACCCTCCCATTAATTGGATTTTCCATTAACTAACAAATACATGTTTCTTTATATTTAAAAGAGATCAAAAGTACCAATTTTCAGGTCTGTAATATCTTGAGTTTCTAAGATATTAGTACCGGTATCCTGATTAAAGGCATTCAACCCCTTTTTCACCCTTTCTCACCCCTCCTATTGGGATTTTCCAAAAACAAAAGAATACGAATTTCCTTATTTTTAAAGAAGATTCTAAATACCAATTTTTACATCTGTAAACTTTCAAAGTTTTGAGATATAGATACACTCATTTTAAAAATTCTCCCCCCCCTTTTTACCCTCCCATTAATTGGATTTTCCATAAACTAACAAATACATGTTTCTTTATATTTAAAAGAGATCAAAAGTACCAATTTTCAGGTCTGTAATATCTTGAGTTTCTAAGATATTAGTACCGGTATCCTGATTAAAGGCATTCAACCCCTTTTTCACCCTTTCTCACCCCTCCTATTGGGATTTTCCAAAAACAAAAAATACGAATTTCCTTATTTTTAAAGAAGATTCTAAATACCAATTTTTACATCTGTAAATTTTTAAAGTTTTGAGATATAGATACCCTCATTTTAACATTTCACCCCCTATTCACCCCCTTAGCGACGGAATATCCAAAAATCCTCCTTTAGCGAGCACCTACATCTTAATATGAATGTATCCACAAAATTTCATTTCTTTATGTCCAGTAGTTTTGGCTCGGCGATGACGAGTCAGTCAGTCAGTCAGTCAGTCAGTCAGTCAGTCAGGACAAGTTATTTTATATATATAGATTTTCTATTTTTTTAAACTCGTGTCAACCTTATTCGTGCGCTAATGTAATTCCATTCCGTCTCACTATTGACAAATCGGAATATACCGCTAAGTCAAGTTCGCCTCTTCACTCACAAAATCTTCCCACACCAAAGTTCGCAACATTTCCGTAACACTGCTGTTTTGTCTAAAATCACCCAGAGAAAAAGTTGCAGCTTTCTTTTCGATCTTTTCGAGTTCTCTAATGAAGCCGAGTAATCCTGGTGAGAATCCCATACGCTGAAGACAATACTTTAATTGGAATCTTACCAGTAACTTTCATGCCCTCTCCTTTACATACTTACTACAACCCCTATGCCTTTGCTGGCGAGACCTAGTGTTTACAGTGCACTAAGTCTTTTGGTATGGGCTAGAGTAATTTTGTGACTTTCATCGATCTAACTCAGTCTTATGCTTGGCTTTGACAATATAAAAGTGACTGACGTATAAGCATTGCTAGTAATGCCACTCCTTGTGCAGCTAGTCCCTGCTGTGAATCGTGTGAACATGTTAATCATAGTGTCGGTTAGAAAATGCATTTCGGTAGGATTGGCAGACTGATTTGCAATAATTTCTGTGTCAGTAAGGAAATCAACGGGAAACTACATCAGTCTTCATTTCACTAGTACGCCTAGTGAGTGATCCCTTGGCTATCTATGGCAGCTGATGGTGGAGCTGTTGAAGATCCAACCAGCCTTCCGTCTGAGGATTGAGGTTACATACAATCGCTGTACAAAAAAAATGGGTATGGCTTTTAGTTCAGTGAGTGTCCGAGGACAAGTTAGGCTCGGCAGATGCAGGTCTTTTGACTTGACGACCGTAGGCAACCTGCGCGTCGTGATGAGGATGAAGTGATGATGAACACGGCGACACATACACCCAGCCCCCTTGCCAGCGAAATTAACCAATTATGGTTAAAATTCCCGACCCTGCCAGGAATCGAACCCGGGACCTCTGTGACCAAAGGCCGGCACACTAACCATTTAGCTATGAAGCCGGAGAATCCCTGTACACCCTCATATACATATGAAGAGATCTGTAATCTTTGAAATCGGGAGGTTGTGGGTTCGGATCCCACTGGTGTCCGGCTGGCCATTTTTGTTCTGTAGCCTACTTAACATCTCTTCAACACGTACTACATGTACGTAACACGACCTAATACGTTGAAAGTCTGTTTCGATTACTGTAATCTTTGTTTACAACCACATTAATGTCATTACCGCAATTGAGATCTTTCCTGATATTAACACCTAGGTACGTACTGTAATCCCAATAAGGTACTTTCATTCCCTCAACGCAGTAATTAAAACTGACGGAACTTTTCCCTTTGGTGAAGCTTACAACAGGTATTTCCATCTAATTTTCCATCATCAAACAATTCTCTACTATCCATCTCACACCTTGATCGAGGTTTACTTGAAGACTCTCACAGTCCTATCATTAGGCTTATCCAATCATACAAAAATACCTGTGACTTTCGTTCTTTACTCATATCATGTATGTACATATATAAGAAAATAGAATCCCTTTCGGAATATCCCTTATAATTATTACATGATCACGTACTCTTATTCTCCGAGTTCTATTTCCTATAAATTTATCCGCCCATTGAATCACTCTTTTGTCTAGTCCAATAGCGCTCATTTTCATCAGCAGCCCCGTGACGAATATGAGGACTATTGGAGTAGACAGAAGAGTTCATATTATAGGCCAGCCTTGCCCATAGGGGGCATTCGGCTGCATTGAAGTAGATCGATCTGGCCAGATAGCTCGCGCTTCTCTGCACAGACACATGCGGTAAATATATCGTTGTGGTGTATCGTTATCAGGAAACAGTTTCTTTTAATGTTGTAATCAAGGATATAATAATGATAAATTTAATATATTCTTAGCAAAATTATTGGTTTATGTTGTGTGAAAAGTAAGGGCATTTTCTTTTTTACTTATGCAATTATATCTTAATAAGTTATTCCGCCTGCTCCCATTTCTTGACGTTTGCGCGTGACTCTTGGCGCATGCCAGAGCAAAATGTAGTTTCCACTGAAGTACTGTGACAATATGGAAGCTGATGGGATATGGGTGATGCTGAGTAATGACATTCTGACCACGACCAGTGCGTCTAAGTTTTACGAAGGGTATTGCTCATAGCGTTAGTCGTGCTGCGACAGCATTTTCTGGCTCAGTGAGGAAAGCAATGGTAAACCACCTCACTCAACTTGCCAAGTACACCTAATTTTGGAGTCCCATTCTGTTTTTACGATTTCCTTATAACCGCGTAATCATTTGTGGTGCTATTTGAGGATCTAACCAGCCTCTGGGCTGGTGATCTAAAGGAAAGACAGACGGACAGACAGACAAAGTTATTATGAACAGTATTTTTTCCTGTAATTCTTCGTAGAATACAGGATGTAACAAAAATCTAGGCACAGATTGCAGGACACATTCTTTATACATTGATAAAAAATTGTTATATGAACAGGGGTCCGGAAACGTTTTGTTTCTATTTTACACCTCATTGTCTCCAACTCATTAATCATGAGAAACTCACAAGAACAGAACGTACCAGCATATCACATGCAACTCTTTCTCACAGGAGATGTTCAAAATGCCCTCCGTGAGCTTTGATACGTGCTTGCCACGGTCGTACTGATCACTGGAACAGTTGATGTTACCTGTAAACAAGCAATGACGTAAGTCGCATGGCAACAGGGACATGTAAAGCAAAACACAACACTGGCAGTACACCTACGATACTGGCACCGTTACCGGACGCAACAAAGAGTGCATGTTTCCCATGATTAATGAGTTGGAGAAAATGAGGTGTAACATGGAAAGGTGTTTTCGGACCCCTGTTCATATAACATAATTTCTTCATCTATGTATAAGGAATGCCGGCCCCGTGGTGTAGGGGTAGCTTGCCTGCCTCTTACCTGGAGGCCCCGTGTTTGATTCCCGGCTGGTTCAAGGTCCACTCAGCCTACGTGATTAGAATTGAGGAGCCAAGAATAACGGCCGAGAGGATTCGTCGTGCTGACCACACGACACCTCGTAATCTGCAGGCCTTCGGGCTGAGCAGCGGTCGCTTGGTAGGCCAAGGCCCTTCAAGGGCTGTAGTGCTATGGGGTTTGAATTGGTTTGGTTTGGTTTTTTATGTATAAGGAATGTGTCCTGCAATTTGTGCCGTACATTTTTGTTACACTCTGTACCTATATTCGAAAAGGTCAATATACTTTAACAGAGTAGTATATTACATTTAATGAGTCTGTCACCGTGTAGAGTCATGCCCTTCTCTCTTCACCTCCATGACCCGCGTTAAGACAATTACCGTGGACACCGCTGCTATAGAGTGCAGACTATGTGTGGCACTTATCCAGCCATTATACTATCACTTGTTTAGTCCCAGGTAAGGCAAACGCAATTAAGCTATAGCACACATAGCCTATTAAGGTCCTGGACCTGCCAAATCAACTGCTGCGAAGGTAGATGTCCTGCAGATATTGTAGAGCCACGTGTTCGTGACGACGACATCCTCTGCCGTATTGTTTTCACGATCGCTTCCACTACCTCGCATATCAAATAGCTCCTTAGTTGGCCTCAGGAGACTGAGTGAACCCTATTTCAGCCCTGAGTGCAAACTTTACATCCCTGGACTGAAAGACGTGGCCTATACCACAGGGCAAACACTTGATTTATTACGATTTGCTTTACGTCGCACCGACACAGACACGTTTATGGCGACAACGGGATAGCAAATACCTAGGAGTGGGAAGGAAGCGGCCATGGCCTTAATTAAGGTACATCCCCAATATTTGCCTGGTGTGAAAATGGGAAACAACGGAAAACCATTTTCAGGGCTGCCGACAGTGGGGTTCGAACCTACTATCTCCCGAATACTGGATACTGGCCGCACTTAAGCGACTGCAGCTATCAAGCTTGGTAAATTGCATTTTTGCAAAGTCCCTACCAACATTCCAGTATTCTGTGTTTTACATACTGTATATTGGGAAAAATAGTTCTATCTATTTATAAGTCCCACATGCATTTTGTTTACGCAGATATCATCTGCCTTTATGACCGAATGTGTATCGTGACTGCCTATGCTCATTTATCTTTCCACACATGTATTGAATACTGGAGCGCTGAAGTGATTATGGACAAACACATCGTCACTGAAGAAAACGCTTATCTGACATTGTTCTTCCTATACATTATTTTCCTTAAGACTGGTCACGCTTCCCTGTCTCATATGGACATGCAGGCCATCCGTTAGGGTGTTTGTTTAGAAGAGTTACAGTTCGGTACATTCAGAGGAAAACGGCGGACTAGGGAGCGGTGATGACAGGATAGGAAGCAGGAAATAAAGTAAGAATGTCATCAGATTATTAGTGTTGAACTGTAGAAGTATTGTAAAGAAAAGTATATAATTAAGTAATTTAACTGATAACCAGATGTCTTATTAGAAATTTAATAATGGTTGAGAAGTGCAATTATCGATGCGTACATTTTTTCACGTTATAGAGGCTAGGAAACATAGGAGAGGGCGAAATAAGAATTTGTAATCTACGAAAAAGTTAACAGTGAGAAATATGAAATTCGAGGTGTAAGGCTTATCTCTAAAGATAAGAGGCAACTTGGCGTTTTTGAGGTGTACAGACCTGGCAAGGCTGTCCCTGATGCTGATGCGGAATTATACGATATTATTAATAATGTGGGGAATGACACAGAAAAGCGTTATTTAGCGGGTGATCTGATTTAAAAAAATATTAACTGGGAAAGGAATACGAACGACAGGTAGCATGACCAACAAATGTTGAATAAGTTAATCTGGGAAGGACAGCTGAATCAGAAAGTGTTGGAATCATATAGCAAGAAAAATATTCTAGACGTAGTGCTGATAAAACCAGGTGAGCTCTATAGAGAAACTGAAGTGATTAGATGGTATAAGTGATCACGAAGCTGTTTTTGTAAAATTAAGGTTGTAAAATTAAGACTATTAGGCAATATCATATGGTTAATAAGAGAGATGTGTAAAGGAAAATTAAGCTTAAATACATTATACTGAATTAATGTGTAAATATGTCGTGCAAACATACATTCCTCTGTTAAGATACTGTAAGGTCAATTTTCTCTCACACATAAGCATAGGAAAAATAGCACGACGAAAATTCCTCCGAGGTAGTACATATCCATATGTGGTTGGGAGGCGTGACAAGGCTTAAGGAAATCAATAGAGAGGAAAAGCACTATAAGACAGCGGTACTGTTTCTTCAGGGACGACATGAAGGCTGATGATAGACTACTATTACGGCTTTGGAGGTGTATGTCAATGAAATCGAGCAAAACCCATTCACAAAAACGTTGGGAAAATTTCTACTATTTGCGAAGAAGTATAGGCCTACATCTCAAAGTTCAACCAGTGAAATTGCAACTTTTATTATTATTATTATTATTATTATTATTATTATTATTATTATAAAATCAAAGCAGAGATAGGGACCATTTTAACCTTAAGAGAGAGAGAGAGGCGTAATTATCCTGCCACAATTCACCACGTTCTGAAGAACGCTGCGTTTCCAATTGAATATAATGTCTTTGAAGATTCTGACAATTTTATCTGGAAGACTGAAGATTCGAGTTGCTCATCTGTCAACAGCACAGAGGAGTAATTCATCCGGTGTATACTTACAAGATTTCCGCATGGGCAGCTAAATGTATTACAACAATAAAAGCTGTTTCCAGCTAATCTTTCCAATGCTATTCAATACTAGCAGCTGCTGTACTCCTCGTTCATTTTATACAGTTTCAGGAAAAGAACATTCATAATCCCTTCATCAGCAATGTCATCACCGGGTTTAGTGACCGACTCGTTCGCTGAACGGTCAGCGTACTGGCCTTCGGTTCAGAGGGTCCCGGGTTCGATTACCGGCCGGGTCGGGGATTTTAACCTTAATTGGTTGATTCCAATGGGTGTATGTGTTGTCTTCATCATTTCATCCTCATCACGACGCGCAGGACGCCTACGTGCGTCAAATAGAAAGACCGGTACCTGGCGAGCCGAACCCGTCCTGGGATATCCCGGCACTAAAAGCCATACGACATTTCATTTTTACCGGGTTTAGTAGCTCTGACTGTAGAGCGCCCGTCTTCTGAGCTCAAGTTGGCGGGTTCCATTGTGCTGAAATACGTCAGCTCGTGTCGGTAGATATACTTGTAGGAGAGAGAGATTTATTAAAGAAATAAATCATCCCTCCTCCAATGAGGGTGACCATTTGGATCCGGAATACAGTTTCAATTTCAATGAAGTTTAAAAATATCAAGAAATGAAAATTTAATCGTTGATGCTGTTATCTTCTTTTTCCCCACCGTTAGTAGGGGAGGAATGTCAATCACGTTCTCAGGTGCAGATGGAAAAAGGAATACACGTAGGACAAGTTCTCGGCACCTCGGCGTCTCCGGAAACCGTAAAAGCAGTTAGTGATAGTTAAAATCAATAACAGCATAGCATTGTCATCATTATCGTTATCGGTAGAAGTAATAGCAGCAGCAACAGTAGTAGTATCATCAAGTACAGCCATGGCAAGCTCGAATACCACCAAAACGCACACAGGGCAAGCGCTAATGTTCAGTGCAGGTGACGCAACAACAGCAGGTTCAGCGAGTAGAGATAAAACATAGCAGAGCGATCACATGGCTGTGTCCGAATGTGAAAAGTTTACCTCTTTCAAACATTTTATTCAATAAATGCAATGATAAAATAATGTCACAAATGATGAAAGTTAGTATTCGATATACTTAAGCATATGCTGTATTTCAATAGCAATAATAATAATAATAATAATAATAATAATAATAATAATAATAATAATAATGGAGACCATCACATTAGGACAGGGAAACGAAACATTCAAATCAATACCAATCACTTTATTTTTATGTGTGGAATTGTACCTAATTGTCTTAATAATAATAATAATAATAATAATAATAATAATAATAATAATAATAATAATAATAATAATAATAATAATAATAATAATAATGGCTTTACGTTCCACCAACTAATTTTACGGTTTGCGAGACGTCGAGGCGCTGGAATTTATTGCCACAGGAGTTCCTCTATGTGCCAGTATAATTTCGTGTGGCTATTTCTAGCCGAGTGCAGCCCTTGTAAGGCAGACCCTCCGATGAGGGTGGGTGCCATCTGCCATATGTAGATAACTGCGTCTTATTGTGGTGGAGGATAGTGTTATGTGTGGTGTGTGAGTTGCAGGGATGTTGGAGAAAGCACAAACACCCAGCCCCCGGGCCATTGGAATTTACCAATGAAGGTTAAAATCCCCGACCCGGCCGGGAATCGAACCCGGGACCCTCTGAACCGAAGCCCAGTACGCTGACCATTCCGCCAACGAGTCGGACACCGACACTAAGCTGACGTATTTGAGCACCTTCAAATACTACCGGACTGAGCCAGGATCGAACCTGCCGAGTTGGGAAGACCGGCGCCTCAACTGTCCGAGTCACTCAGCTAGGCTCACCATCAAATAGCTCCTCAGTTTTTCTCATGTAGGCTGAGGTAGACCTCAAATCGATCCTCAGAACAAGATCTAACTTCTTCACCTGGCTAAAAATCGAACCCTTGTCCTCCAGGTGAAAATTGCATACACCTAGACCGCGGAACCGACTGCGAAAGGTATGGTTTCAGATTGTTATTTTGATAGCTCTTTAACAACAAACTGTCCGGCTCCTTGGCTGTATGGTTAGAACTCCCCTTTGGTCCAGGGGGTCCCGCGTTCGATTCCCGGCCGGGTCGGGAGTTTTAACCTTTGTTGGTTAATTCCAATGGCTCGTGGGCTGTGTGTGTATATGTGTGTGTGTTCCATCTTCAGCATTAGAATTCACCGTAGGTAGGGCCCAATCCTCACAAACGCGCAGGTCGCCCATACGACGTCAACTCGAAAGACCTGCACCGGGCCTCTTCGGAAGTCGCACGCCATTATTATAACATATTGACACAGGTAGCCTTTAGAGCCGCCAAAACTGATAAGAGGTAGGATTAAGGATTAGGATCATTTAAGTAAGTTATAGCCCCTGCATTTGCATTGCGTGAAAATGGGAAACTTAAAAAAAAAAGTTTTGTCGTGTGTGATTGTCGCAGTCACCATCTCCAGAATGCGAACTTACAACTCTACCATCCGTACTGTTGATCTGATTGTGAGATTTATAATGAAATATGTTCACACGTTGAGTAAAGAAAGGGCGGTACAATTATTTAGAAACTCCGTTACTACAACCATATAAGACAGGATAATATTCCTACGACTGACTTACGGCTGTCTTACACAAATTTTACGATCGATGAATTGCGTATGTAGTAGGGGTTACTTGACCTGTGTCAATTAAAACCGGATGTGTATCCAAATGGTTAGACGCCCCCCCCACCCCATCTCCTCAAAGTCACATATACATGATGGTCGTTACTAAGCACGCATTATTTTGAGGACATACTCCTTGTTTAATTTTTATATCGATTTAATTATAACATAAGTCAGCACAATTTCTGATAGTTCGCGAGCTAGACGATCCTAAATTGGGGAAATTTAGAACATTTCCTTGATTTCTTCCACATAAGAATTTGGTTTTGGCAATATTTTCTGCAGTTTAGCCATTTACCGTGTTGTTCATATTTAACATCATAGAGAAAAGAGTAACTCAGGAATATAGGAAGCGTCCAGGGGAAGAAGGATGAATATCCAGTTTTATTCTTACCGAGAAAAATGTAACTGAAAATTTAAAACATTATAACTTGGCTTTCTAAACCGGGTCCGCTATCTCACCGTCAAATAATAATAATAATAATAATAATAATAATAATAATAATAATAATAATAATAATAATAATAATAATAATAATAATAATAATAATAATAATAATACCGAGCTCGATAGCTGCAGTCGCTTAAGTGCGGCCAGTATCCAGTATTCGGGAGATAGTAGGTTCGAACCCCACTGTCGGCAGCCCTGAAAATGGTTTTCCGTGGTTTCCCATTTCCACACCAGACAAATGCTGTGGCTGTACCTTAATTAAGGTCACGGCCGCTTCCTTCCCATTCCTAGCCCTTTCCTGTCCCATCTTCGTCATAAGACCTATCTGTGTCGGTGCGACGTAAAGCAATTAGCAAATAATAATAATAATAATAATAATAATAATAATAATAATAATAATAATAATAATAATAATAATGTTATTGGGTTTACGTTCTACCAACTAACCCCATATTTCGGTCATATTCTAAATATGAATGGCTATGAATGGGAAAGGTCATCCTAACTGAGCTCAAGCGCTTCCCTTCATGAACAATATAATGCAGAGTGCGAAAAACAGTAAAGTTCTTATTTTGGCCTTCTCCTGATTGGCAAAATATGTGGAGATCTTGTTCCTCGGTGTCCAAGTAATTGGAAATGAAATAAAAAATAAGTCAGATACTTCATCTGCACGTTTATGACCACATATCTCGGTGTGAGTGTAAAACACTGATTTCTGTGATGACAAGATGTGTACATTAAACAATCAAAAAAAATGAAATTTGGCGATGGTAATATACAGTAAATCATTAGTAGTAATGTTCGGAATGCAAAAATGTTTCTGAAAATCGAAAACAATAGCCTCTTTTCGAATATATTTTTGTGCTGCGTACCTTGTTGCTTTTATACGTCCGTAAAACGCCTGTGCTCTCTTGAGATGCAACACAAGTTGTGTTTTTTTATTTTTTTTTGCTAGTTGCTTTACGTCGCACCGACACAGGTAGGTCTTATGGCGACGATGGGACAGTGAAGGGCTAGGAGTAGGAAGGAAGCGGCCGTGGCCTTAATTAAGGTACAGCCCCAGCATTTGCCTGGTGTGAAAATGGGAAACCACGGAAAACCATTTTCAGGGCTGCCGAGAGTGGGGTTCGAACCTACTATCTCCCGAATACTTGATACTGGCCGCACTTAAGCGACTGCAGCTATCGAGCTCGGTCAAGTTGTGTTTCTAGCTTTTTCAGTTTATACCTGATATCCTGGATAGTCTCTGCATTTTCTGGTAATTTTATATCATCCTCGAGTTTCAGACACTTTGCTGTGTACTTATCGCAAAAGCTGCAATTATCACAGCGGGGGTATCCGAACCTGATGTTAAATTTAGAATTGGATGTGGTACGGTATGACTCATAGCTTAAAGGATAGTCTGGGTAGGTTTCAAGGTACATATTGTGCATTTTCTTAATGTTAAGTTCAGCGGGAAGAAAAATTCATCTGGACTTGCCTAGGCTGTAGTGGGAGTTCCTTCCTTTAAAGTGCACACTATGTTCACACACACGATTCATTACTTCATCAGATAAAACAAGGGGTCTGTTGCCATGTGGTGCCCAATTTTTATCTTGATCACCTCCTTTACAGCCAAAATACAAGTAATATGCTATTTTTTACATTGTCTGTAATTGATCGACGTTGTGACTTCAAAGTTAATGCCCTGCAAACATAGCAGGAATTATTTGGAGAAATTTTACATGGACGACGATTGCGATCCATTTAACACTATTGCGGAATAAATAGTACCGTTCACAACACTTCCAAAATCAGAACTAAACGTTTCTTGTATCACAATACAACAGCAAGCAACCGTATTTTCACAATACAACGGCAAGCAACCATTTTTTTCTTTCCATTAGTCAGTTATAGCCGGATGTGCCTACCCTCCTATTGTCGCCATAATGATTATGTGTGTCAGCAAGACGTAAAGCAAATACTAAAAACTAAAAATGAACATTATGACTGTTTATAAATTAAACAATATAATGCCGAAAACACTTGCTGAAGGTGTACATTCTTAGAGCGACAATCCGTAACAACGTCCTGCATTCCTTCTCTAACACTATCTCGTGAAATTCTTAGTCAGTGACTAGCACTCACCTGAAGCACTTACACAGATATAGTCAGCCGAATGCCATGGAAGGACGGCATTGAAATGTGTAACGTATAAATATTAAACACTTGCAATGGTGTTAATATTTAGACTGAAAAGTGAGCTCAATTAATTAGTTTTCTGATGCACGTCGTAGTCAGCGGGATCTTACGAACAATAGAATACTTTTCCTGTGAAAATCGCTTATAATACTTTGCAGAATTGAATGTTTACTCGCAGATACAAGAATCATCCTCCGAAGATGAGTCTTACCGAGCTCGATAGCTGCAGTCGCTTAAGTGCGGCCAGTATCCAGTATTCGGGGGATAGTAGGTTCGAAACCCACTGTCGGCAGCCCTGAAGATGGTTTTCCGTGGTTTCCCATTTTCACACCAGACAAATGCTGGGGCTGTACCTTAAGTAAGGCCACGGCCACTTCCTTCCCACTCCTAGCCCTTCCCTGTCGCATCGTCGCCATAAGACCTATCTGTGTCGGTGCGACGTAAAGCAACTAGCAAGAAAAAAAAAAGAGATGAGCCTTAAGGTGATTTCACAATGTAAACTTAAATAACATGAAACGGGCAGCAAATGTGTTTCCTTCAAATGAACGCACGTGCTGGCAGTAGAAGTTAAGCTCTATAGGGATAAACCAGTGAGTGTCAGTACTGCGGAATAATGGAATGTATTGCAACAAACAAGTCACTGCACTATGGGCTCTCGGTAAAAGCAAATCAGTGCAAAGGTGTCTCAGAGCACATCGTCTAGAGTGACTCATGGCAGGGGATTATTTGGGAGGCCATAAGACTGGTGATCATGTCCAAATAGAGGGGACTACGAAGAAGGAAGCCTATCATGGCATTCTTGAACGCTGTCCAAAGTCATCTGGGGGATGTCCAACTTTGTAAGTGTCTTATACTACGCTCAAAATATGCATTATACAGAAACAATATTGAACGTGCATATAAAATAAGGGATTGATACATGTAGTACGGTCCCTAGAGACGATATTTTTCGATCACTTGAAGAAGACTGGTACACAGAAACCCTGGAACAATTTAAATCATCAAAACAGCACTTTGCAACCAGGGATATAACCTTATGCAAGTTGCAGTCTAGAAGGTGAAACGGAATAATCAAAACAAAGGAAAGGTTGATAGAGCTTAATTGAAAAATTCGAAAACATATTGCATAGCTTGAGTAAAAATCTATTTATAAGTCATTAAGATTTCTTCGTTTCATGTTTCTTCACAAATGAATACAACGATAGAATTAGTGAGAGGAGATCGATTTGGTCAAATTTGACAAGAAGAAGAGATAGAATGATAGGACACATATTAAGACACCGCGGTCTTGTACAGCTGGTTTAAGAGGGAAGTATAGGTGGTAAGATCGGTAGGGATAGACCACGGTACGAATATGGCAAGCAGATTAGAGCAGATGTGGGATGTAGTAGTTATGTAGAAATGAGAAATTTAGCACATGATTGGGTGTTACACAGAGCTGCATCAAACCAGTCTACGGAGTGATGACTCAAGGAACAACAACAACAACAACAACAACAACCTCAATCATCACAATCTAAACGAGCGTGTTCAAAAATCTTTGGTTAGCAGTGTCAGCTACTAGTCTGTAGGCAGTTAGGCAGACCGTATACTGACGTAAACCAAAATCCTTATTAAAAATTTATGTATCCAGTTTGTAAGCTATCTTCTAGAGAACTGGAACCTAACAGAAACAAGGGAATCCATGGCTTCACAGCTGACCGCTGGGTAATATCACCATGTAAACGAATTCTGAAGCAAATACTGCATGTCTCCTATGAGCTTAACAAATTCTCTTATATCGCTCCTGTCATTTTATTCTGGTTTCTCTGTTTCAGTACTAGCGGTGCTGTCTGAAAGTTTCACTATTCTGGTCCGATCTGGTGACGAGAACACAACGTCAAAATTGCTTTGTAGGTCTGGTGTCAACCCATAACGTTAGTGTTTGAGAAAATGTTACTAGTTTCACGTCACACTACTTACTTTAGAACTGTTAGGTCCTTCAGTTTGTCAAAACTTATTTCGATTAATAAATTTATAAACAACCTGGAAAAAAGCATATGGTAACAGTATTATACTTGAAAAAGGAACATGTACTCGTAAATAATAATGTTATTGGTTTTTATGTCCCACTAACTACTTTATGACGATTTTCGGAGACGCCGAGGTGACGGAATTTTGTTCCGCAGGAGTTCTGTTACGTGCCAGTAAATCTACCGACAAGAGACTGACGTATTTGAGCACCTTGAAATATCACCATGAATTTGCTGGCGAGATGTAGTGATTACAGTGCACTATGTCTTCTGGTATTGGCTAGAATAAATTTGTTACTTCCATTGACCTGTCTCGGTCTCATCCTTGGCTTTCACAATGTGAAAGTGACTGAGGTATGAGCGATTCTAGTAATACAATTCCTTATACGGCCAGTCCCTGTTATGAATGGTGTGAAAATATCGCTCATGGGGTTGGTTGGTGCATGCATTTCAGTGGGTTAGGCTGGATGATATGTATTTTTTTTTTTTTTGCTAGGGGCTTTACGTCGCACCGACACTGGATGATATGTAGCAGCAACTTCTGCCCGGTGAGGAAAGCAACGGAAATATACCTCACACATCATTTCCCTAGTACGTTCCTTCAGTGATGCCTAGGCTATTTATGACAGCTGTTGGTGGAGCTGTGGAGGATCAAACCAGCTTTCGGGCTGACTACTAAACATACACACACAAATACCACCGGACTGAGCCAGGATCGAACCCGACAAGCTGGGGTCAACCGTCTATGCCACTCAGTCCGGCGCTTTATTGATCAAAACTAGTTTCGGCAGACTAAAGAACCGCACAGTTATAAATGAAGTGAGTCGAAAGTGAAAAGAGATGCCTTCAGATATTAAAAAGAACACAAGTTACTTTTCCTGTTTTCGCTTACGCCGAGAGTGAATCCCATTCCATCCGGTCCAGTCAGAGGAACTTTGATTATCTCCTTGCTTAGCCCTTTTACCCCATCTATTACATTAACTCACTTTTTGCAGCTTGTGTGAACTCAAGACAATGTAGTCTTCACCTACTTTCGGATGGTGAATTGAACCCACCTCCTACTGAACGAACGAAACACTCCTTACTGCCTCTGCTATATAATCCTCTATACTATTACACCACAGTAATACCCTCTAACTCCTGCGAAAAATTCTCTGCTTTAGAAATTCTACCAGGATGTACTTTCACAGATGTGTTAAATCTGTGCTAAAATGTCTCGCTGACGAGATCATTTCGCTTGAACAAGCGCCGTTCGATGTAATTACTTCTTTAAAGTTTAGGTTATTAGTGTTGCAATCAATAACAATTTATCTATATATTACAATTCCTGAAGTTTTAGTATCATCATGGATTACTGTCAGTAGGCGATCCTAAGGGGTGATAATTTCTGTTCGTATCATGAGAGCGGATAGTTGATCATAATTTTTTCTAATCTATCGTCTCTTCATCACTAAGGAAAGACTGATAAACCTTATTTTTGCGATAACAAGACAGTTCTCTCACTGACACATTATCATCATTATCATCATCATCATTATCATCATCACCTCGAAATATGCTATAGATTAAATGTGTTCCTTGAAAAAATGATGATGATGATTATGTTTGTTGTTTAAAGAGGCATAACAACTAGGTCATCGGACCCTAATGGTACGAGGTGTAACGAAATTAAACGATAATTAAAACTTAAAAATGTATCCACTGACTACAACCTAAAGCGAATGATGATTATAAAATGGCCATGAATCCAATACAAGTAGATCCAATTCACAATTTATTATATTCTGAGATGATGCTTATTGTCCAAAGGGTCCAAAATCGAGGTTACCGGCCCTTCATAACGCTACTAATCACTTGTAAAATATACCCCTTGTGTTCCTCACATAGTGATTGACCCATGGTGTGCCCCATATGGTGGTACTAATCAGAGGGAATGTAGCACAATGGTGCTCCTCACAGAATGATACTACTCACAGGTAACGCAGACCCATGGTGTTCTTCACATAGTGGTACTAATCATAGGCAGCGCACAAACCCGTGGTGTTCTTCACATAGTGGTACTAATCACAGACAACGCACAAACCCATTATGTTCCTCATGTGGTGGTTCTAATAGCAGGTAATGTACACCCGTGGTCTGCTTTATATGGTGGTACTAATCACAGGTATGTAAACCCATGGTGCTCCTCCCCGAATGATACTAATTACAGACCCATGGTGTTCCTCACTTAGTGCTACTAATCGCAGGTAAAGTCGACCCATGGTGTTCCTCACGTGATTGTACTAATCACAGGTAAACTTATGGTACCAAATTCATCATCACTTGGTCGCCCCTTTTAGTCGTCTCTTACGACAGACAGGGGATACCATGGTTGTATTCTTCGTCTGCGTCCCCCACACACAGGCGGTTCCGAAAAAGGCCTTCGTATAAAGGTACACTAATGTTGCTTGCGACGTAATATTAATCTCGTGCAGTCGCTTAAGTGCGGCCAGTATCCAGTAATCGGGAGATAGTGGGTTCGAGTCCCACTGTCGGCAGCCTTGAAGATGGTTTTCCGTGGTTTCCCATTTTCACACCAGGCAAATACCGGGGCTGTACCATAATTAAGGCCACGGCCACTTCCTTCCAACTCCTAGGCCTTTCCTATCCCATCGTCGCCATAAGACCTATCTGTGTCAGTGCGACGTAAAGCAAATAGAAAAAAAATCTCGAGATTCACAATCGGAGAAAATTAAGAGTCACTGTACATTTACGAATGTATCCGTCATTGTAAAGGGATGGGTAAAAATCAAATGTTTACCATGTTGCCTCTCGTTTGCTAGAAACTAGAAATGCTTTATAGTTCCCTGCTAAAACTTTCCGCCGCTCTGTGACAGGAAGCGACCAAGTTAAGTACCTCATTACATTGTTACACCTCTGATGCGGAAATTGGGTTGATGAACGCCGCACTTCTCGCAGGTTGGAGCCTTCCTACATTGGCTCATAAACTAACACATCTCTTAACATTACTTCCGCACGTCAGACTTCAAGCACCGAGCTCGATAGCTGCAGCCGCTTAAGTGCGGCCAGTATCCAGTAATTGGGAGATTGTGGGTTCCAACCCCACTATCGGCAGCTCTGAAAATGGTTTTCCGTGGATTCCTATTTACACACCAGGGGCTGTACCTTAATTAAAGCTACGGCCGCTTCCTTCCCACTCCTAGGCCTTTCCTATCCCATCGTCGCCATAAGACCTACCTGTGTCGGTGCGACGTAAAGCAAATAGAAAAATAAACTTCAACTGTTAACTCCGTTTTGGGGTCTGTGAAGAATACAGGAGTCAACAAACCCCAAAGAGCACATTCACACACGAATAAAACAGAGATTTGCCATTATACATGGTCAAGTACATATTCGTTCGTACAGATCTAGTTTGTCTGCTGCCATTTCTTGATGGATACAGTACTTTTGTATCCATCTCTTGGCACAGGCCAGAGTAAAGTGTAGCTTTCACCGAAGTCACAGTCTCATCCAAGGCTGTGACAATATGGAAGCTGCTGGGGTATGCGTGGTGCTGAGTAATGACATTCAGAGCACGACTAGTGCATCTGAGTGTTATGAAAGGTGCTGCTCATAGGGTCAGTCGTGCTGCAATAGCACTCTCTGACCCAGTGAGAAAAGCAATGGCAAACTACCTCACTCCTCGTCTTGCCTAGTACGCCTCACTTTGGTGCTGCCATTGGTTTTTGCGGTTTCCTTATAACCGCATAACCTTTGGTGGTGCTATTTGAGGATCCAACCAGCCTCTGGGCTGATGACATAACAGACAGACACAGATCTAGTTGCAGCAAGGATCCTTCCCAGAGGTAGTGATACATTTTGGTCTATTTTCAAAATGAAAGAATCGTCGCGATATTTCATCCATTATCTTTTTCTTTGTTTTGCTAGGGGCTTTACGTCGCACCGACACAGATAGGTCTTATGGCGACGATGGGATAGGAAAGGCCTAGGAGTTGGAAGGAAGCGGCCGTGGCCTTAATTAAGGTACAGCCCCAGCATTTGCCTGGTGTGAAAATGGGAAACCACGGAAAACCATCTTCAGGGCTGCCGATAGTGGGATTCGAACCTACTATCTCCCGGATGCAAGCTCACAGCCGCGCGCCTCTACGCGCACGGCCAACTCGCCCGGTGTGAGTAATTCTAAACCCTTCAAGTTCCATTCAACTTTACCACATAAACACTAGTTTAATCCATACAATTTAGAAGAAGAAGAAGAAGTTTCTTTAGAAAGAAATGCATATATATATATATTACAATAATTTGCTTTACGTCGCACCGACACAGGCAGGTCTCATGGTGACGATGGGATAACAAAGAATCGACTGTGATCTTAATTAACGTACAACCAAAGCATTTGCCTGGTATGACAATTCCTAACCACGGAAAACATCTTCAGGGCTGCCAACAGTGGGGTTTGAACCTACCAGCTCCCGAATGAAATCTCACAGCTACATGACTCAAATCGCCAGGCCAACTTGTTCAGTGAAATGCGTATACATTGATCAGAGATCTGAAAATAATAGAATATTATACTTTCATCGATGTGTAGTATGTCTCAAGGTAATCGGTGAGCTGACAAAAATGTTGCTCTTTGACCGAGCGAGTTAGCCGTGCGGTTAGGGTCGCGCGGCTGTGAACTTGCATCCGGGAGATAGTGGGTAAGAGCCACACTGTCGGCAGCCCTGAAGACGTTTTTCCGTGGTTTCCCATTTTCACACTAGGCAAATGTTGGGGCTATTCCTTAATTAAGGCGACGGCCGCTTTCTTCCCACTCCTAGGACTTTCCTATCCCACTGTCGCCATAAGACCTATCTGAGTCCCGTAAAACAAATTGCAGAAAGAGAGAATTGAACCTATAAATGTTTGTTTAGGTTTTCCACAGGATTTTGTATCTACACTAAATGGGATGTGAATTGTACTTTGATAATAGGCTTAATTAAAATTAAGTGGGATAAAATATAAAATGTGAGGAACATGCAATTCTTTCTATAAACTCATTCCATACTTTAGATTTATTTTGTTGTTCACCGATCCTATGTTGTTCGTTGTCCTATAGCTCTTTTTGAATGCCCTGTCAGGTATTTCCTTTCTCACTGAAATTAAAGAGATACTTAACAAGCTCTTCTCAAACATTTTTGAACACATTTCCTCAAAAGGTGACGGAAGGCCCTCGACTGGACAGAGTGTGAATGACTTGCGGAAAGTGTGATGATTATGGTAATTAGACAACAGGTTGGAATTTAAAAAATCTGGGGCTTTAGGCAAAGCCTTCAAGAACAAATAACCGCGATGGGCTTAATGTTGCAAATAACACAGTGTGATTCAATAAGAATGTACACCTTAAATATCTCCAGATTCGCTAATAAAATCACGGCTCTGTTTCCATATGCTTAAATAGTATTAAAGGTCTCGTGAAACAATACACTCTCTGTTCCAATGGTTTTATTGATAACAAAGAAATTGATACTAGTTCTGTCTGTTTAAGAGGAATTACACAGAGTGGCCAAAAGTCACGGGATGGAGTGCCCCATCAGAAAATGTGCCGTGTATGACCCCTGAGCGTTGCGACTAGCCGCGGCGTAGCTGAGCAGTCTGTCACAGACACCAGTGTCGTGAATATGGCAACACGTCGCGAGTTAAGCGACTTTGAACGTGGGCTGATCATCGGCACACGGCGCATGGGTCATAGCATTGCGGAGATTACACGCGAATTCGGGTTTCCGAGGTCAACAGTGTCGAGAGTGGATCTTCAATATCGCAGAGAGAATTTTGTCACCCGCGTAAACCGCCGCACGGGAAGACCACAGATGCTCAACGAACGGACATATCGTCGTCTCCGCAGAATCAAACTGGGCGCTTGACGGGCTACTGTGAGTCAGAACACTGCCCAGTTGAATATTGGAAGTCAGGAACCCATTTTTACCAGGACTGTAAGGAGGTAACTGCATCGCATAGGCTTCACCACCTGACGACCAACTCGAGTCTCTTTGATGACACCTCGACACAGAGCTCAACGACGTGCATAAGACCGTGAACATCGGCAGTTGACCATGGAACAGTGGTAGCGTGTGGTATAGTCCGATGAATACCGGTTCCAGTTGTATTGAGCTGATGGGCGCGTGAGAGTGTGGCGTATGCCGCAAGAAGCTATGGATCCTCCGTGTCAACAAGGTTGTGTCGAGGCAGGAAGTGGCTCTATTCTGATCTGGGCGGCATTCTCATGGTCGCAATTAGGCCCCATTGTCCGACTGCAGGGAGCGCTGGCAGGAGCACGTTACGTGGAGATTCTTTCAGACTAGCTGCATACATTTCTGGATTACCCTGATGGAGATGCCATATTTCAACAGGACAATGCACAATGTCACCGCATTGTGGTGGGACGCAGGTGGTTGGAGGAGCACTCTGGTGAAGGTACGACCATGGATTGGCCCTCCAGATCCCCCGGAATTAATCCAATAGAGCATTTACAGGATGCTTTCGATCCTGGTGTATGCTCCATGAACCCCGCACCAACTACACTAGACCAATTGTGGGGTAGCAGTGCAAGATGCTTAGGTCCAGATCCCTCAAGAACGATTCCAACACCTTGTAGAGTCCGTATTGCTGCCGTTTAGAGGGCTCGCGGAGGAGCAAATCGCACGCAGTGTATAGAAGTTTCATCCACCATCATAGCATTGTTAGTAAGTTACTTTAGCGCTGTACGTACAAACATTCATTTGCGAAAAAGTCAGTATTCCAAGCTGGACCCTTTCATTGCGGTGCGTATATTGGACGTTGTTCATTAGCAGGAGATCGTGGCAGGTCATCATGTTCAAAAGCGTGAGATATAGTGTAGGGACGTCCGAAGTTGAATGTTACCTCGCTACGTGCAGAGATGACATTAAATGTCTCTCCACCGGGATGTGTGTCTCGGACGGTTGAGGCGCTGGGCTTCTGACCCCAACTTGGCAGGTTCGATCTTGGCTCCGTCCGGTGGTATTTGAAGCTGCTCAGATACGTCAGCCTCGTGTCGGTAGATTTACTGGCACGTAAAAGAACTTCTGCGGGACTAAATTCCGGCACTCGGCTTCTCCAAAAACCGTAAAAGTAGTTAGTGGGACGTAAAACAAATCACATTATTGTTAAATGTCTCTCCAGCAGAACTTGTTGTGCACTTTAAATACACAGTTCAAAAAAGTTAGGGGAACGTGTTTTGTAACGTCTGGTATGTGAACGTTAATTTGGTAGATGGGGTCCCAATGGTCGTACAGCGTACCTTGAGACCTTAGCTACTCAGGGTGTGTTAAATTGAAGTTATACTCCATCTGTAGGCGTGGCCATGCATTAAGCTGTCAAGTGACCCCTCAAGACGAAGTGAATAGCCGTGCGTCCGTGCGTTCGTGTGTCGTTGTGAGGTACACAGACTACTGCGGTCATTTGAGCACGTTGTACGTAAACCAGCACATCCCATGAGACATCTTAACGAGGTTCGAGTTGCAAGAGCCGTCACTTTGATCCAGGAAGGATGGACTTTTCGTCGTGTTGCTGTGGATCTCAATGTCTCTCCGTCAGTTATTCAACGCTTGTGGAATCGCTACAATGAGACAGACCAGTTCACAAGGAGGGTAGGACAAGGTCGTGGAAGCATGACAATATCACAGGATGACCGATACCTGACCATTTGTGCGTTGTGGCGTCGTCCAGCAATTGCCGGAGAACTCCAACAAGACCTCTGGAGGGTCACTGGAGTCACCGTGTCTGACCAGACAGTAAGGAACAGGTTAAGAGAAGTGTCCTTACGACCCAGACGTCATGTCTGAGTGCCCCGTTTAACGCAGCAACATTGCTCAGCTCGCCTTCTGTTTGCCCGTACCCACGTCAACTGGCAACTTCGCCAATGGAGACCTGTGTTGTTCACAGAGGAGTCCAGATTTCCCCTGACACAGCGTGATGGACGTCAACGTGTATGGAGACGCCGCGGTGAGCAGTACATGCCAAATGTTGTCCAGAAAGGCGACCGATTCGGACAAGGTTCTGTGATGATGTGGCGTGGGTTCAGTATTGATGGCCGTACGGATCTTGTCGCCGTCCGTGGTAATCTTACCGCTGCGGGGTACATCGAGCAGATACTGCTACAGCATGTGTTGGTTGCTGCACACGGTGTTGTCTCTGAATTCGTACTCGAGCACGACAATGCTAGGGCTCATGTAGCGCGCATCACCAGAGCTGTCTTGCGAGAACTGGACATTCAATAGATGGAATGGCCAGCTGTGAGTCCCGACCTTAATCCCATCGAGAATGTGTGGGATAGACTTGACAGAAGTGTTCGTAGGCGTCCCGTCCCACAACAGACTCTCCAAGACCTCGAACAAGCTCTCATTGTAGAATGGGACCTGATACCGCAACGTGACCTCCGTCGACTTATACGAATATGCCACGTAGGTGCCAAGCTGTGATAAATGTTCGTGGAGGACGTACACCATACTGAAGCTCTCAAACTGTGATAAAAATCCACCATGGAGGAATGTTATCACTTTGTTTTCGCCCCTATTTGGACATTTCCGTTTGTGTTCTGAAAATGAACGCGAATCCATCGATTTTCTCTTGTATACTTCAACGGTAAAGAATAAAGGTTTAGTTGATATTATATCTAGGTGTGAGGTACTGGTTTGTGGAATATAGCATACGTTCAAAAACATGTTCCCCTAATTTTCTTGAACTGTGTAATTCCGGGCTGTCATAACTGTACAAGGAATGAAATAATGTATTTGTTTGCTGTCTCTTTCATTTTTTCCTACAAACTAATATTATAAATTTTTATAACTACCTTTCCTGTTTCCATTTTACCATAATTGTATAGAATATTTCCAAATTGTGGAATTAATCGAGTACGGTGCATCTAACTACAGTCGTCACTACCTGGGCGGAACACATGTCATGGTTGCCATAACGTTGTGACACATGCCTACTCGTCATGACAAACGCACCACATTTGAAGGAGTATACTTCGAAGTACTATTTTCTCCAAAGAAGTAATCGTACGTTAAAGGAAAGCACACCTCTACATTTGCCTACTTTATCTATCCTTCGGCAATGTGTTAACATTGCTGTGATGGAGGATGAAAAATACACAATTTTATTTAAGGAATTCGCAGTTGCGATCAGCAGTACTCTGTAAGAAAGAAGTCACCTCCCGGAGGAAACTCTCTGTCCATAGGTCTCTTTTCAGACCAACTTTGCTTTACAGGAGTGAAAGTTGGGTGGACTCAGTATATCTTATTCATAAGCTAGAAGTATGCCTTTGCTGGCAAGTGTTTACAGTGCACTATGTCGTCTGGTGTGGGCTAGAAAAAATTTGTTACTTTCATTGTCCTGTCTCAGTCTCATCCTTGATTTTGACAACATGAAAGTGACCGAGGTATGAGCAATGCCATTCCTTATGCAGTTAGTCCCTTTTAAGAATGGTGTGAACATGTTGCTTATAGGGATAATTGTTTTGGGCATTTCAGTGGGATTGGCAGACTGATATGTAATACGAACTTGTGGCTGCGTGAGGAAAGCAACGTAAACTACCCCACTCTTAATTTCCCTAGTACCGCCTCTTCAATGACGGTTGGGCCACCTTTGACGGCTGATGGCGGAGCTCTTGAGGCACAAACCAACCTCCGGGCTGAGCACACAACACACAAGCTAGAAAAAAGAGACATTAAAGTAGTGAGAATGATCGCTGCTACGAATAGGTTGGACCAATAACGGAAGGGTACTCGGATTGACGAGATAAAGACTACGTTAGGAATAGACTCGATTCACGAAGCTGTACTCATAAACCGACTTTGGTGGTAGAGTCATATGAGGCGAATAGAGGAGGATAGGTTACCCATAGGAATAATGGCCTCGTTCATGAAGGGTAAGAGAAGTAGAGGAAGACCAAACGCTTTTTTTAACGATTAAAAAATAAGAGGTACGGAATTAAACGATTCCATTGAGAGGACTGTAGAGGCGTTTAGTAAATTCACAGAGGCTTGCAGACTGAACGCTGAAGAACATAACTGTCTGAAATGAAGTATGTGTGTATGTATAAAAAGTGCAGAACTATAAAATCCCTAGTACTTTGATGTATTATTAGACTGCACGTGTTAATGAAACAGGTCTGTAGAGCATGACATTCTATGCGTGTGGTCAAAATCTCATTTTGGGTATAAAGCGCTCTATGAAACATTAAATATATTGGCATATTTCTACAGTGCGTTTACACATGAACATTTTATGTCATCAGCTAATTACTTCGAGCCACCCAGCTACTTTCAAGCAGTTAACACCCTCATTGATTTTAAGGCATACCGTAATGATTATCGCCGATAAACTTAGGATAAGTTATTTTATGTAACTTTAAGGCTTTTTATTCTATCGAAAACACTCATTATAACACATATAACAGTAGTCTAATTATAACACATATGACACTAAAACCTATCTCTAAAATATACACACCGGGCGAGTTGGCCATGCGGTTAGGGGCGCGCAGCTCTGAGCTTGCATCCGGGAGATTATGGGTTCGAGCCACACTGTCGGCAGCCCTGGAGATGTTTTTCCGTGGTTTTCCATTTTCACACCAGGAGAATGCTGGGGCTGTACCTTAATTTTATAATTATTGCTAGGGGCTTTGCGTCGCACCGACACAGATAGGTCTTATGGCGACGATGGGATAGGAAAGGCCTAGGAGTTGGAAGGAAGCGGCCGTGGCCTTAATTAAGGTACAGCCCCAGTATTTGCCTGGTGTGAAAATGGGAAATGTACCTTATTGAAGGCCACGGCCGTTTCTTTCCCACTCCTAGGCCTTCCCTATCCCATCGTCGCCATAAAACGTATCTGTGTTGCTGCGACGTAAAGCAAATAGCAAAAAAATAATACACACTATTAAACAACGAATAACATGTTTCGTTGTACAAGAACATCTCCAGATTCTATCAAATCACCCTAAATCACGCGTATACTAGGCGGCCCGCGAGCGTCGTACTTTCTACTTACAAATATCTCGCATGCACTATTTGATGCATGGGATGCGTAATCACTTGTTTTCGAAGGGGCGCTACAACGTGCTGTATTTCGGATGTTGTGGCACAAATACCAATCATTTTACTGCACACGTTCCATGATAGGGTGCATATGTAAATATGCGAAGGATCATCATCATCATCATCATCATCATCTGTTTACCCTCCAGGTTCGGTTTTTCCCTCGGACTTAGCGAGGGATCCCACCTCTACCGCCTCAAGGGCAGCGTCCTGGAGCTTCAGACTCTTGGTCGGGGGATACAACTGGGGAGTATGACCAGTACCTCGCCCAGGCGGCCTCACCTGCTATGCTGAACAGGGGCCTTGTGGAGGAATGGGAAGATTGGAATGGATAGGCAAGGAAGAGGGAAGGAAGCGGCCGTGGCCTTAAGTTAGGTACCATCCCAGCATTCGCCTGGAGGAGAAGTGGGAAACCACGGAAAACCACTTCCAGGATGGCTGAGGTGGGAATCGAACCCACCTCTACTCAGTTGACCTCCCGAGGCTGAGTGGACCCCGTTCCAGCCCTCGTACCACTTTTCAAATTTCGTGGCAGAGCCAGGAATCGAACCCGGGCCTCCGGGGGTGGCAGCTAATTACGCTAACCACTACACCACAGAGGCGGACTATGCGAAGGATGCGGGAAAGAAAATGTAATAACTTAATAATTTATACACGTGTAGATGTTCCGCTCTAAAAAGAGTTGGTTGAATGAAACAAAAACGAATACTGTTCAGCGAAATAGAAATAGAAGCAGACGTCTGGAAACTCCTGTGCATACCGTCTGCGAGCGTCGGCTGCATTCCAACCAGATTCTCTATGCATTAAAATGATGTCTGTGTATTTGTCGTTGCTGAACACACTAGCCATTGCCGATATGCAGACAGTAAAAGTAATGCCTCTCTACCATACACCAGCCTAGTATTATGCGGCCGAAAACGAGGTTTACTAATGCAAGGGTTTGCATTAGACGGGTAGCGCTGAGGAAAATGCTGCAAGCGACCATGCGGTTGTTATCTCTCCATATTCTGATGTACCCTGCATACTTGTAGTAGTGCCCCTGTGAAAATCAGTTAGCAGAAATCCCGTTCATCACTTGTGCATACGGGACTTCGTAAGTAGAAAGTACGGCGCACGCAAGCCGCCGTCTATATGTACAATATAATTTATGTTAAGTAAACTTATCAGTGATAGAATTTTTATTATATAACAAGGTGATGGATGAATACTACTGCAATTATTATATGTTATTTTGTTCATAATATCACCAATTCTCAATCACTGACAAGTTCAGTCAACGTGAACTATATTGTACATTTATACGAATGATTTAAAGTGATGTGATAGGATCTGAGGATGTACTTGTAGAACGAAATATATCGTTCGTTGTTTAATAGTGTGTATTTTTAAAAGTGTGTTAAATGTGTTATAATCTGTGTTTTCGTCAGACTGAAAAGCTTTAAAGTTGCATGGACTACGTTGACACTGGAAAATATGGGCTCGTTCCCATGGTGAGAGATGAGGAGGGGGGGAGGGATGACTAAAATTTGGAAATTCTACAGTTTACTACTTATCATAACCAAATTTAAAACGCTACCATATATTGATATGATAGAGCTCCACACAGAATTGTAAGTTGATTAGTTCATTTGTTGTAAAATTATTAACAAATAATATTTACTTTCTATATGTTGCATGGAGAATGGTCCTTGGGGCACAGTTTTAATTATCTTGGGTTATAATTTGACAGACGTGCCAAACATACTTATATACCTACTTAATAATAACTCTGGGTTTTGCAGTCAGTTATAAACTATTGGAGATATATATTTTTTTATTATTCGTACAACAGGCAAAACTCTTGTTTGGTGCTATTTTAGGAACAAAAATATGAAGGTAATGTTCGACTGATAATAAAACGCAAACCTACATTTAATTCCCATACTTATTGAAAGTTTTACAGAAAATTTCAAGTGAACCCGATAAGAGCTCTGGTGCAAGGAGCTTTTTCCACATAGCAATGAGCTGATAATATTTTAATCTAGAAAAACGCAATCGGGAGTTTTAAGAAACATACTTGCATTAAATCTGCTCTGGACAGCAAGTCACTCCTTCAGACGTCTTTCTCCTCTTATGCACAACCTAAGGTAAATGTATTCCAGCGGTATTATTGAAATAGTAGTCCTAAAGTACTTTGAAGCCAATATTGTCTGACAACGTCCGAGAAAGGGGCGTAAGCTTGCTCTAATACGCAGTGCCGCTGCCTTTAAATTCTGTATTTAGAGCTTCAAAAGTGGTGTCAGAGCAAAGGTGATAACGGGATTAGAAAGAGAGACTTTTGGGGGATTTTTAAGATTAAAACTGATCATTGTAATTTTTTTTACTAAAATTGCAACATTTCAGTCCTGGATCCCCTTAAAATAGTTATTTGATCATTCAAGCAATTTTCATTGAACTGCGTCTGGTAAAACCAAAGTAGTTCCCTTGTAAGTTGAGGACTTTTGATACCATAATCGTAGCCAAAGGACGTCCAATCTTTTTATGTGGAATTTAAACTTCAGTGGTGAGATTTTTCATTTAAAAAATCCTTCATGTTCTGAGAAATATTTTAATCGCGTCCACCTTGGTTATAAGACAGAGGAGGAAAATATATCACCACTCCCATGTATGTACGTTTAGTCCTCAGCCCGAAAGCTGGTTGAATCCTCAACAGCTCCGCCATCAGCTGTCATAGATGGCCTAGGCATCACTGAAGAGGCGTACTAGGGAAATGAGGAGCAAGGTAGTTTCCCGTTGCTTTCCTCACCGAGCCAGAAGTTGCTATTACATATCATTCTGCCAAGCCCACTGAAATGCATGCACCAGCCGACCCTATGAGCAATATTTTCACACCATTCATAGCAGGGACTGGCTGCAGAAGGAATGGCATTACTAGCATCACTCGTACCTCAGTCACTTTCATTTTGTCAAAGCCAAGGTTAAAGCTGAGACAGATCAATGAAAGTAACAAAATTGCTCTAGCCCATACCAGAAGACATAGTGCACTGTAAACACTAGGTCCCGCCAGCAAAGGCATACCACTCCCATATCCATTAAAATCTGGTATGAGTATCATAAGAATTTATTATCTAATGCTTAAAGTTTCATGTCATTTCTCTGACCCTTCCTGAGCTATTAACATTTTATGCTCGGCTGTGAATTTTAAAATTTATGATGTGTTGTAATAATAATTCATGAGGCCATCATCGTCTGGGTTCAGCCCTTGTTTTACAGACTGTCTGCATCGCGTAGATGTAGTGGCGGAACGTGCTGAAGAGCAGAGAAAAGATAGCATAAACACACAGGAGTACACTATCCGTCGTTAAAATCCCACATCTCGGCCAGGAATCAAATTCTGGGTCTAAAGTATCAAAGTCCAGCATTATATAATTCACTCACGGAGCAAAATATGAAGTGCTGTAAATAATCCACATTCACAGAGGATGATTTTTGCCTCAGATTTCCAGATACAATTGCTGCCTTGCTGAGAAGTAGAAAGACACAATAAAACGCTAAACACTATTTAACGGCCTTAATTGCCACAACATTGAGTAGGGAGTTATGGAAAGTTTAGGACAATTATCTTTCGTTATAACAAATAGCTCTACTAGGCAAATAGAATCTCGGTGAATTCGAGGGTCAGTCCTGATGGGTTTATTACATACCCAACATACATCTGAGGTCATCCAAACCAACATTATTTCAGAGGAAAATATCGTAGCTAGGATTTCAGAATCTAGTGCCGCGTTCCCACGGGGCGTGACTCGCTTGAGTCGATTACGCATTCGTAAGCCGCTACCCGTGTAGTAAGCTTGCCTATGACGTCAAAAATCTCAGGATTCCGTCGTGAAGGAATCAAACAGGTTCGATATTTAGTCGTGAACCACCTGGCTTTGCTTTTAGATTTAGTGACAATGACACTATACGATTTTTGAAACTTTACCAAAAGAAATCTGTTCTGTATGATCCAACGTTAGATGAGAATCGAGATCGTGATAGGCGGGCATCATCGGCTAAACGAATATCTGATACCCTAAACGAACCAGAACTTGGACCAAAGGAAGTGATAGTGAAATTTAAATATTTGAAAAATTTTCGTCAGGAATTGAAAAAAATTGATAGTGAAAGATCAGGAAAGTCTACCGATGACGTCTACATTCCTAAAGTTTCTTGGTAGATGAAAATGAACACTTCATTCGACCTTACGTGCAACAGAGGGACATTCCCTAAAATTGCAATATCCACTGTCTTCTTCGACTGCTTTTCCTTCGCTGCACCATACGAAAGACTTCATTTGCTAAAACTGAACACATAACCACTCATTCTTCAGCAACTAACTCGTCCATGGCCCATGTCTCGTCTTGAATATTTCGTTCTTTCCATCTGAACGGATCACGCTTTCCATCAAACATGGACGGACGTGGAGCAACAACGAAACCGTAATTGGCTCAAGAGTGTCACGCCCCAAGGGGACGTGGCATAACAGTGTTATTCGTATTCTTGTAAATAATTCCGAAAATAATTTACGACTATGCATATCTTAAGGAGACGAAATAATAATAACATCGCTCAAGAAATCACACTGAATATTAATTTTACGACATAGGCTAATTCATTAAATGTGTACGACTTCTTGGCTGAATAGTCAGCGTTGAGGCTTTTTGTTCAGAGGGTCCTGGGCTCGATTCCCGGCCGCATCGGGGCCTTTAATAGCGTCTGATTAATTCTTCGGACTCTAGTGACACGCAGTAGAGATTACATACCTCCATAGGGTTGGCGTCAGGGAGGGCATCAGGCCGTAAGACAGGCCAAATCCACATGTGCGAAACATTTAACACCCATGACCTCATACATGTGGGGAAAAGCGATGGAAGCAGAAGAATAAGAAGGGAGAAGGGACAATTCATTAAATATACGAGAGTGAGTCGTAAATTAAGGAACATTTATCCACGAATCACGAATTTTTATAATTTTAGAGAAACTGAATATATAAGTATTATCCCGCATCTTCACCTACTTCTCCACTTGGTCATCTGTCGTACCTTGAGAAAAGTTTAACTATTTCTTCGTCATGGAAAGTTACCACCTGTTACTCCAATCTGCCCACGGAAACATCGTTCACGTCTTTATTACTGTCAACTCATTTTCTAGCAAGTTGCTCCTTCCTGGTCGGAAACAAGTAAAAATACAACGGATGAAGGATGAATGCGCAGTATTTTCCAATGGGTTTCGCGCAGCAAATCCCGTATCTTCTTGGCACCATGCCGACCACAATTAGCACCGTCGAGATTTGAGGGCTTGAGATACGTTTAGTTATTTGACCTGTTTACTTCTATGAATACGACTATGTGATAGTGACCTGCGTTATCCAGGAACGATGGTGCGTTTGGCACAGCAATGGGATAGCTACGAAGAGAATAGAAATGAGGTATAGTTTCGATGTTGGAAATCTTTGGGAAAACAATAACCAGGTTAGCAGTGTTCTATTTCGTCCTCGTATAAACAGACCGTGTAACGTAGCTAGTTGTAGGGCGGGGGGGGGGGGGCAACGCGTCCGTCTGTCACGCTACCGTCATTCCAATTACACGCACGTTCATACAATATGGTGCCAGTAGGGGCAAAAGATCTGCATGTGTCGACGCCCCGAACAAATAGCGTCTTCTTCTTTATCTGTTTACCCTCCAGGGTCTGTTTTTCCCTCGGACTCAGCGAACAATCTCATCTCTTCCGCCTCAAGGGCAGTGTCCTGGAGCTTCAGAGTCTGGATCGGGGGATACAACTGGAGAGGATGATCAGTGCTTCGCCCAGGCGGCCTCACCTACTATGCTGAACAGGGTCCTTGCGGGGATGGGAAGATTGGAAGGATTAGACAAGGAAGAGAGAAGGAAGCGACCGTGGCCTTAAGTTAGGTACCATCCCGGCATTTGCGTGGAGGAGAAGTGGGAAACCACGGAAAACCACTTCCAGAGAATCGAACCCACCTCTACTCATTGAGCTCCCGAGGCTGAGTGGACCCCGTTCCAGCCCTCGTACCACTTTTTAAATTTCGTGGCAGAGCCGGGAATCGAACCCGCCCCTCCGGGGGGTGGTAGCTAATCACACTAACCACTACACTACAGAGGCGGACACAAATAGTATTTGTTTTTAAACGTAGCCAGTTAGTTGTTCGCTAGCTCCCGTTTTGGATCAATGGTAGGGGCTGGCCTCTGGATCATAAGATCTTGGGCTCAAACCCAGTTGAAACAGTCATATGTTTTAACCGCGGGAAAATATCCATCCCGCACTCCATGTCGTACGATGTCGGCTTTTAAAGATTCTCTGGTGACATATTTAGTGTTTTGTCTGATAAAAAGCTGTAGATCGCCAAATAGGGATCCATTTCTCTTTCACCTGGTAGAGTGGGACGGATCGATAAAACTGACACACCGGCAGCCTACCTGGCATCAAATAAAATGCCTGTGCACGGTAGCTGAAGACTTATTATTATTATTATTATTATTATTATTATTATTATTATTATTATTATTATTATTATTATTATTATTATTATTGGAGTGGCAAAAATTAAAATCCCAACACCAGGAAGGAGTTGTGCTAGATAAAGGAAAACCTGGAAACATGTTTCCACATCTGAAAGACGACGCTTATTAAAATTTGCGCGATAGTCGACGGAGGGTGGTGCTAATAGCGCCACGATGACCGTAAAACAAGTCTGTTTCAAATACGCGCTGTACACTTCGTGAAAGTTAGTCATCGTCTGGTGTTAACGTGGTGTGGTAGGTGTGAGTCAAAATTGCCTTTAAAGAGACGAAAGAGGAAGTACCTGTATCATACTGAGTTTGAACGGGGCCGTGTAATAGGGCTACGAGAAGGTGGATGTTCTTTCCGCGATATTGTAGAAAGACTTGGCAGATTTGTATCCACAGTGCATCGGTGTTTGCAACAATGGTCACGGGAAGGCAATGTCTCAAGAAGACCGGGGTTCGGCTGCACACGCGTCACTACGGAGTGGACAGACTGCCGTATTCGCCACTTGGTTGTGGTGGAGAGCTTCAGTTGACATCAGAGAGACAAACAACTCGATTACTTGAGAGACAGCTGGGAGCCAGACGTCCTGTAGAGTTCATGCCAACAACTCCGAATCACTGCCACCTGCGACTTCAGTGGTGTCAAGCTAGAGCTCATTGGAGGGCGGAGTAGAGAGCTGTTGTGTTCTCAGATGGGATTTGTTTCTGTTTTGGTGTCAGTGATGACCGTAATTTGGTAAGGAGAAGCACAGGCGAGCGCTTGGAACCCTGCTGCCAGAAGCGTCGACACACTGGACCTACAGCAGGAGTAGGAGTAGGAGCGATTTCCTTTGACAGCAGGAGCACTCTCGTCGTTAACCAAAGAAACTTGACAGCGGATTTGTACGTCAGACTGGAGATTGAACCGGTTGTGCTGTCTTTCATACGCAACAGGATAACGCTCGTCTTCGTACAGCTGCTGTCACCCAGCCTGCTCAACACAGTGTCGATTCTTTTTTTTTTTTTTGCTAGGGGCTTTACGTCGCGCCGACACAGATAGGTCTTATGGCGACGATGGGATAGGAAAGGCCTAGGAGTTGGAAGGAAGCGGCCGTGGCCTTAATTAAGGTACAGCCCCAGCATTTGCCTGGTGTGAAAATGGGAAACCACGGAAAACCATTTTCAGGGCTGCCGATAGTGGGATTCGAACCTACTATCTCCCGGATGCAAGCTCACAGTCGCGCGCCTCTACGCGCACGGCCAACTCGCCCGGTGGTGTCGATTCTATGTAGCTCATAATAAGTACTCAGACTACATCAATGGTATAACAAACTAAATTTATCATTACACATGGACCAAGTAAAATTGGCGCCATGGGGTCCCTTGGACTTTTGTGAAGATTTACAGAAATTATGACTTAAACACTCAAATCATACGTCTGTACTTACGTTCTTCCTAACATTGATTTGTACTTTCCCATTCGGTCATCAGCTTCCCCACAAATGTAAATACGATCATTCGCGAACATTGTGAAATCCAGAAACCCCCACCTGAGACCGTTTAAAACCAAAGAAATTTTGTCATAGTTCAACATCTTGGACCTGAGTAAATGTATGTAATACACAGGTCTGTACTTTTATTCATAGAATTGTTAATTGTACACATAAGTACACATAATTTTTAACTCATTTCCCGTTGCATACTCATCCTCGTAGGATCTGAAATAGGCCACTACTCCGTGTTCGTTGTGTGAGGCTAACACTCCGAAAACGCTCCATATTCTACCGACTTCCAACATCAAAAGCCATGCATGTAACTGACATCTTCATTCCCCACCATCTCTTCAAAATCAAACTGAAGTGTGTACTGAAGGAGTAAGCTCCCGATTATCTGTTGACAACATGGCCAGAACGTTACTAGTGGCGCGGATATGACCATAACTTCTTTTAAAGTAGACTTCATTGAGGACGGGTTCATGGAAATGAAAATTTTAAGACGCTTTTAGTTTTTGGTAGAACGCATATATCGCCAAGAGTATTTAACTTACGATTATGTTTAATCTCTCAAATGACAGGTAAAAGAGGAGCCTACCTGTTGAAAAATATTGAATATCTGAAATAGCGCTTCAAGGTAAGGCAGAATTTGTGCTAAATATGTGACGTCACACGCATACTCTTATAAGGTAGCACTGTGTTGAACCCCGCACTCTGTTGGAGGTTAGCTGTGGTCAGTGTACCACGATCTATTGAATAAAATTATTATCTACAAAATTTTGTCTTTGTTTCTTGTAGGTTAGTTTTCGAAACCCTCAAATTGTTATAATAGTGACAGCCTACCGCCAATTTTTTCTCGTTTCTTTATTGTTATTTGATATTCTAAAGAACTCATTAATATTCAGTCCCCTCCTTGTTACCATTTATTATTTGTTTTTCTTATTGTTAATATTTGCTATTGTAACCACAATTATTGATCTGGTTGGCTAGCTGGGTATATTAATGACGCAAGGTGTGTCCGGTTTTAACAGAAGTGTTACAGAGAAGAAGAGGTTTGCATGAAATAAGTATAATGGATTATTTAAAATTGCTGATGAATTTATTAACAAAATAAATGTTAGATTTCATATCACATCTGTACAGAAGATTTTGAGAATGCCCACTCCTTGGTATGGGCTGATAATATCCACTGCAGTCCTGCTATTATAATCGTTCACCCCTGGATCAGCTTCCGATGGAGGTCTAGACGGTTTGGGAGGTCTGGAAGTTCAGTGCAAAATGGATTACATCGTATCTGTATTCGGATTGCTGGTACAAATAGGTGGGAACAACGGCAGGAGGGTACTCGGAATGAGGAGATAAAGGCTAATTTAGGAATGAAGTCGATGGATGAAGCTGTACGCATAAACCGGCTTCGGTGGTGGGGCAAATGGTGGAGGATAGGTTACCTAGGAGAATAATGGACTCTGTTATGGAGGGTAAGAGAAGTAGAGGTAGACCAAGACGACGATGGTTAGACTCGGTTTCTAACGATTTAAAGGTAAGAGGTATAGAACTAAATGAGGCCACAACACTAGTTGCAAATCGAGGATTGTGGCGACGTTTAGTAAATTCACAGAGGCTTGCAGACTGAACGCTGAAAGGTATAACAGTCTATAATGATAATGTATATATGTATGTATGTATGTATGTATGTACGTATGTATAAATAAATACGCGATTGCATTCAGCTAATCTAACCTTAAATAATATTTCAACGAAGAATATCGACTCACATAAAAACATTTTTATTGCCATACTTTTAAAATCTTGATACTTTATGGATTTTTAAGGTAATATATTTGAGTTACACAAATTTCCGTTTTCAGCAGCGCACTCCTAAATTTCCCTTTCCTGCCACTGAAATTTAAACGAAAGTCAGCATACCGAAATACCTGATAGTTATAGAAGTAAACAGGACTTCATGATTCCCGAAGATATCACCCAACGTAACTCTAAAATCTGTAGAGCAGAATTGGCCGGCCCGAAAATGTTATTTCATGTGCTTTTATACTATTTGACCCTACAACGGGTAGTTCTTACACTTAAGGCGCACCCATGTGCACGACGAAATATGGACTTGTCAAATACAGTCTTTATTTTTTTTGCTTGTGGATTTACGTCGCACCGACACAGATAGGTCTTATGGCGACGATGGGATAGGAAAGGCCTAGGAGTTGGAAGGAAGCGGCCGTGGCCCAAATTCAGGTATAGACCCAGCATTTGACTGGTGTGAAAATGGGGAACCACGGAAAGCTATCTTCAGGGCTGCCGACCGTGGGATTCGAACCCACTATCTCCCGGATGCAAGCTCACAGCCGTGCGCCCCTAACCGCACGGCCAACTCGCCCAATCAAATACTGTAAATTCTGTAGGCTTATACCGGATATTTCAAAATTATAGGTGTAACTTGCATCTGGTATTCTTAGTAGCATCTGTGATGACACCTCACATGTCTCGTTTTCTGACGAATAGATGGACGACATACATTTTATGTATGAACGTGCCAAGAGCAACGAACGGGAGGCGGCACGATTGTCCCACAAAGCCTGGGGGAATTGAACCCTCGAGTGGAATAGCCCTCTTATATAAACAGGTCCGAACATTCACGTAAAATAGGAGGAAAACGCAGAAAAACTCTGGTGAAGAGCGAATAGTTAGAATGCTTTACCTGCAACATTCTTAGAACCTTTGACCAAAAATGTAGGATGCTTCAGTTTCCGTGCGAGTTGGCCGTGCGGTTATGGTCACGTATCTGCGAGCTTGCATTTGGGAGATGGTGATTTCGAATCCCACCACCGGCAGTCTGAAGATAGTTTTACGTGGTTTCCCATTTTCACACCACATAAATTTTGGGGCCGTACCTCAGTTCAGGATATAGCCGCTACCGTCGCAGTTCTAGCCAATACCAATATTTCCGCCGCCAAAAACCTTCGATGTGTTAGCGTGAAGTTAAACCACTAGAAGAAATCTGTAAATTTTCTGGAAATATAAATAGTTATGGAAATGTAAAGGCATTGCACCACTCAGTTTGTTGTAAATCCTAACGTTAAGGTATCGGAAATATTTAAGAAGTGATCTATGAATTCCTGCGTGACTGCGTTGTAATTATCATGCTATACTGATAAATTGTAAACACGCACTTTAAGAAACATTTAGCAAATTTTGTTTGAAATTCTGGTTGATTGCGTTGTAATTACGTTAGGGTAATTTGAATGGAATTTTTTTAAAGTTATTTTCTGTAAGTTCAATATGAATTCGTAAATGTTTGCTTTGTATTGTTATGTTAAACTACTTGTCAGTAAATTTTAATTCTCGTGTTTTTTTCAGTCTCTTTCTTTGTTTATCATGACTTTGGTTTTTTAATACAGTTTGGTTTGGGTCCCACCGACACAGATAGGTGGTATGACTACTATAGGACAGGAAAGGGCTAGGAAGAGGGAGGAAGCGACAGTTCCCTTAAATAAGGTTTTGCTTGGTGTGAGAATGGGAAACCACTGAAAGCCATCTTCAGGGGTTCGAACCCACTATCTCCCGAATGCGATTTGACAGCTACGTGACTCAAACCATGCAACCACTCACTGGGCATGATTCTGGTCGTTTCCAGATAATTTCTTATATTATTTTCATGTAATAATTCCTTGTCATAAGATTTTTTCGTTATATAGTTCATGTTGCCGGTCTAGAAAGCCAATAATAACGGCCAAGAGAATTCGTCGTGCTGACCACACGACACCGCGTAATCTGCAGGCCTTCGGGATGATCAGCGGTCGCTTGGTTGGCCAAAGCCTTTCAGGACTGTAGTGCCATGGGGCTAGGTAGTTCATATTGAGATTTTAATTCCTTCCTCTACTAATGTAAGCAAACAATGCCTCCGGAACAGCTGTCAATAATGTATACGTTTAATATTGTTATACTTTCATACACCATTAACTATTTATCATAAAGATCACACTTTTGAAGTTTACTGCGCCAAGTTTAAGAAACGTTACTCTACGTTTCTTTATCTAGAGTGAACATATGGAGATACGACTAGGTTCGTTCGTTCAAAAGCCATTAGAATATATCTTTGAAGGCTGGCACACTAATGACTGCACATTTGATGCTTGCGAGCTTCCAGCTTTTCTTGATGCTCACATTCACTCTGTGTAGAATAAATCCTTTTATCTTGAATTGCATATTTTTTGCCACAGTGAACATGTACCTGCAATAATGTTCATGTATCATCCTATCGTCATTGCCACGAACATTTAGATATATATTGTAAGATGTGAAATTTTCAATCGATTTGTCTATCAACACATGTCTTGTACCATATCATTGTACAATGCCTCTGAATTTAACCATCAAATTACTCGAACAGTCCATATGATAGTTGAACCTGAAAATACCACAACGTGTTGCTATTGCTGGACAAATACTGACCCACAGCATGGATACAAGGAAAAACGAGAACTCTTTGATTTTAGACGCACGGTATTGAACCTCACGGACCAGTGTTTCTTCACCTGTACTTATTGTATCTTAAGGTGGGCAGGGCACATTGTACAGTTTCCCTGTAAGACATTCATTCGGTACCACAACCCAACAATCAATATATTCCCAACCAATTTTCAACAAGGTAAAGAAGTAAGGTTTCATACATCGCACATCCGTAAGAATAGTGACAAAAATCAGAACGTTTTCGAGAAAACAAAGTTTAAAATTTTAAACCGACATATCACAAAAAGGATAATATTTTATCAGATTATTTCTACATAATAAAATTTAGCATAACGTCGTTGCGCCTGTAAATCCGCTGTGTGACTGCTATATATTGGAGAAACACTGACCAGCAGCGTAAATCTCATACGAAGGAGTGTTCTGTAAATGTCGTCGCACAATATTGAACTTTAGATGACAGAGCCTTACCAGTCAAAGTTCTAAGCAGAAATATTTTAACATAGCGGTATTCGCAGGTGTAACGACATTCTCACAGAGTTCCAATTAAATGAAATGCAACTAAGAAGTGTCAATATTCTTTACTGACGATGTTTAGTATTCTGAAGTGATAAAATGGCATTTGTACTTTATCGCAGAAAGTAAAGTAGTTACACTTACGGCAGTTTTCTAGATCGAAAGAGTGATTATTTTTGCATATGATGCATATTATAACTCAAAAATTGACATTTGTTAAGTTATGCCATTATTTTCTTTATGTGTATTAACGGATATGCTTGTTAAATCTTCAATATTCACGTGATTACAATTTGTCCACGTTGGTGAAGCGTACCTATATAGAGAGACTCCGTTGAGCTTTATACATATGAATTGTAAGTAATAATGTTGTGTATAAGCCATGTTCATGATCTTAGGCTACATAATGTGACACTGGACTTGATAATACTTGTTTTGGTCCCCGACTCCACCAGACATGTGGAATCTAATGTAAGAGCTCAGTCTCGTGAGAGCTGCTGAGAAGAAGTGGCTTGAAATCCCATTCCTTGTCATAAGCAAAGGTGGTTTTCCATTGTCTCGCACTTCAGCCTTACTTTTCCCAAATCCCAGCCGTATGCTGCGACATGCGGTTACAGCCAAATATAACGTGGTGTACCAAAGGCATCTATTGTCATCAAACTTTTTAAAATTATCAATTAAAAATCAGAACATCGCTGAACGACCGCCGTTGTTACACAGGCTAGGGGATTGATATTACAATATAGTCTACTTGCGAATAAAAATATCGCAGTTTGCTCTGTTACTCTCATTTGCGGCTTTAATACTTCTGTATCGATATACTACTACAGTGAATACGTTCATGAACTGGCGCCTGCAATCCAGGCAATACGACGGACTGTCATGAACTACAGTGAATGAGTTCGTGAACTGGCGCCTGCAATCCAGGCAACACGACGTATACTCATGAACTACAGTCAATAACTTCTTGGATTGGTACTTAAAGTGTAGGCAACACAGTGTACAGCTATGTACGTAATGCGGTCAGTATGCTCGTGGATTGGCGCTTACTGTGTAGGCAACACAGTGTACAGCTATGTACGTACTGCGGTCAGTATGCTCGTGGACTGGCGCTTACAGTGTAGGCAACACAGTGTAGGCAACACAGTGTACAACTATGTACGTACTGCAGTCAGTATGCTCGTGGACTGGCGCTTCCAGTGTAGGCAACACAGTGTACACCTATGTACGTACTGCGGACAGTATGCTCGTAGTCTGACGCTAACAGTGTAGGCAACACACTGCACACCTATGCACGTACTGCGGACTGTATGCTCGTAGTCTGGCGCTTCCAGTGTAGACAACACAGTGTACTGTACACCTATGTACGTACTGCGGACAGTATGCTCGTGAACTGGCGCTTACAGTGTAGGCAACACAGTGTACAGCTATGTACGTACTGCGGACAGTATGCTCGTAGTCTGGCGCTTACAGTGTAGGCAACACAGTGTACAGCTATGTACGTACTGCGGACAGTATGCTCGTAGTCTGGCGCTTACAGTGTAGGCAACACAGTGTACAGCTATGTACGTACTGCGGACAGTATGCTCGTAGTCTGGCGCTTACAGTGTAGGCAACACAGTGTACAGCTATGTACGTACTACGGACAGTATGCTCGTAGTCTGGCGCTAACAGTTCAAGGATCCTGTAGTCTATTGACCAGTATTTTTACCGCCTTTTTCCCGTCGTGGTGCTCCGGGCGATTTCAACTTGATCGTCTCAAACTTTCTCTAGCAGATTTGACTCATTTTGGGAAGAAATTGAAATTTTCCCGTTGCTCAAACTACAACATTCTCAAAATCCGCCGCTGACATTCGACTACCCTTCACAACAGAGAACGTTATACTTACTGTATGCTGTAGGCACGCAACTGTCTCTTGCTGGGACTAGCGAAGAACTGTCTTGGCAACATTCTGTGGGGCAAATTCTCCGCTGTAGTGTACCCCAGCGACACTAGACGGCCAGTCCACGAACTTAATGACTTTATTACGTATAAACGGGTATGCCAATAACCGAGCAAGTGGCTGCGCGGTTTGAGTCACGTAGCTTTCAGCTTGCATTCGGATGATAATGGGTTCGAACCCCACTATCGGCAGCTCTGAAGATGTTTTTCTGTGGTTTCCCATTTTCACGCCATGAAAATGCTTGGGATATACCTTACTTAAGGCCACGGTCGGTTCCTTCCCACTCCTAGCCCTTTCCTATCAGATCGTCGCCATAAGACCTATCTGTGTCGGTACTACGTTAGACAAAATCGTAATATACATTATTTTATTAACACAGATGAGGAATTTGCCGAATTCCTGTTCAGGATAACTCATTTTTGCGCTGAGGACAGTCTATGTAACAACGCCCGCCGTGCAGCGATATTCTGATATTCTGATTTGTTAACTGATCATTCTAAAAAGTTTAATGGAAACAGATGGGTTAGGTTCACCACGTTATATTTTAAACTGCAGCAACACATCACTAAGTTTATGAACTTAAATACTAGTTTATGGCAGAATTACTTTTAACTTAAAGTTTATGATTTCTTAGTATTGATTGTCCTGCCAAGATTCATTACAGTCGGTATGGTTCAACATGATGATACATGGGGTTAAAAGTCAGGTTGTGAGTTTCACAAATAGGAAAAGTCCTCTCAGTTTTAATTACTGCGTTGATGGGGTGAAAGTTTCTTTTGGGCACATTTTACCAGTCGGTGGTGGTGCGCCGAGATATCGATGTGGACCTTGAACCAGAGGGCCGACATGGTTCAAATGCTAATCATTTCTTCATAACATACTAATGCACATGTTCTGTGAATATGAACTTCCTATCTCTAGTCTTTCAAGGTGTTCTGGTTTTTATTATCATGAGTGTATTTAGTTCACACTAAGCGAGTTTGCCATGCGGCTAGGGTCACGTAACTGCGAGCTTACGTTCGGGAGGTGATGGGTTCGAAATCCACTGTCGGCAGCCCTGAAGATGGTTTTCCATTGTTCCCAAATGTTCACACTAGGCGAATATTTGGGCTGTACCTTAATTAAGGCTACGGCCGCTACCTTCCCAATCTTAGTCCTTTCCCATCCTTGCGTCGCCAAAATCTTTCGATGTGTTAGTGCGATGTTAAACCACTAGCAAATGTGTACAATTCACGTTTCAAAAAATGATACAGGACATAGAAAGAGGAAATATCTTAGCATTCGTATGTGGAACGCAGAGATATTTCACACTTGGTTTAGAAGCCAAATATCGCCGAAACACTTGATCTAATTTTTCACCAAAGTTCCCTACCGCAGTTCTGACGTGAGTGTAGGTACGAAAGGAAGTAAAAAATATCCCACAAAGTTAGACGGTGTTGGAAGTATGGGAAGGCTGCTGGCCTATAAATAAAATAATATAATGCCAGTGCAACCACGAAGGGAAGAATCAAGGAGAAGGATGGGTATATGATGGGACTACAAAGAGAAGAATATGAAGATGGTGCGACTACAATGAGAAGAGCATGAAGAGTATGTTTCTACAAAGAGAAGAATGTGAATATGGTGGGACAACAAAAATAAGAACTTGAAGACAGTAGGATTACTAGGAGAAGGATCTGAAGACACTGGGACTATAAAGAGCAGAATGTTAAAGACCTAGGAACAAAGAGCACAATGTGAAAACTGTGGAACTGCAGCTAGAAGGATGTTTAGGCGATGGTACTTCAAAAAACCATGAAAGCGGTAGGACTTCAAAGAATAGGATGTGGAAGTAATGGGACTACAAAGAGCAGAACTTGAAGACTGTGGGACTGCAAGTAGAAAGAAGTGAGGGCGGTGTAACTTCAAAGAGCGGAGTGTGAAGGCTGTCGGTCTACAGCGAAAAGGGTGTTAAGGAGGTTGTACTTCAGAGAGAAGAATGTGAGTGTGGTAGGACTTCATAAAGTACAGCGTGAAAGTAATGGGACTACAAAGAGCAGAATGTGACAGCGGTGGGAACAAAGAGCAGAATGTGGAAGTGGTGGTACTTCAAAGAGCAGATTGTTAAGGTATGTGAATGCGGTGGTACTTCAAAGAGCAGAATATGGGAACAAAGAGCAAAACGAGAAAGTGGTGGCATTACAAAGAGTAGAACGTGAAAGTGCTGGGACTACAAAGAGTAAACCGTGAAAGTGGTGGGACTACAAAGAGTAGAGTGTGAAAGTGGTGGAACTACAAAGAGTAAAACGTGAAAGTGGTGGAACTACAAAGAGTAAAACGTGAAAGTGGTGGGACTACAAAGTGTAAAACGTGAAAGTGGTGGGACTACAAAGAGTAGAAGGTGAACGTGGTGGGACTACAAAGAGTAAAACATGAAAGTGGTGGGACTACAAAGAGTAGAGTGTGAAAGTGGTGGAACTACAAAGAGAAGAAGGTGAAAGTGGTGGGACTACAGAGAGTAGAAGGTGAAAGTAGTGGGACTACAAAGAGTAGAAGGTTAAAGTGGTGGAACTACAAAGAGTAGAAGGTGAAAGTGGTGGGACTACAAAGAGTAGAAGGTGAAAGTGGTGGGACTAGAAAGAGTAGAAGGTGAACGTGGTGGGACTACAAAGAGTAGAGTGTGAAAGTGGTGGAACTACAAAGAGTAGAAGGTGAACGTGGTGGGACTACAAAGAGTAAAACATGAAAGTGGTGGGACTACAAAGAGTAGAGTGTGAAAGTGGTGGGACTACAAAGAGTAAAACATGAAAGTGGTAGAACTACAAAGAGTAGAGTGTGAAAGTGGTGGGGTTCCAAAGAGCAGAACGTGAAGACTGCGAGACTACATGGAGATGGATGTGAAGGCTGTGTAACTTCAAAGAGCAGAACGTGAAGACTGAGAGACTACATGGAGATGGATGTGAAGGCTGTGTAACTTCAAAGAGCAGAACGTGAAGACTGCGAGACTACATGGAGATGGATGTGAAGGCTGTGTAACTTCAAAGAGCAGAATGTGAAGGCAGTGGAATTGCAGCTTAGAGAACGTGCAGACAACGGAGTTTCGAATAAATCGGTATTCTGGCTGTGGGGACTGCGAGGAGAAGAATTTACAGGCATAGGAAAAACAAATATAAGGATGTACAAAGAGTAGAACTATAAAGAAGATACAACGTAAGATAGAGGTTTAGAAATCAGCTTTGTGTATAATAATAATAATAATAATAATAATAATAATAATAATAATAATAATAATAATAATAATAATAATAATAATAATAATAATAATAATAATAATAATAATAATAATTGCTTGAAGTAGACCGATCGGTACTTCCATTCCTGCTTGGCTCTGAGGACAGTCCACTGTCCGGTTTCCACATATCTAATCTTTAGTTTAGACGGATATAATTTACATAATTAGTTATTGTGTTATACCCACGTGAGTACATTACATGTCTACCGTTCTCCGATGAGGGTTACTAGTCGTACCACACGACAGACGCGGCAGCACTGTTGCACGCCATCGAATCGATCTTCGTTCCCTCCAACGTCACTGAGCTCATGAATTAAAGCATACCTAGTACATTAGAATAGCTAATTGTCACATGGTACGGTTTTAAAACTCCACCCGAGATGGAATCAATACGGGAACTTATAATTAGATTCGGCTTTTATTGCTTCGTAGAGTTACATGCTCTAAATGTAATTCTTTTCATCACCGGAAGAATTTAATGATCCATTTAATATGAACTCTTATTTGCGGAATTTGAGGGATTAGTATTACTTTCCTACAGCTGCCATCCCTTTCCGCACCGAAATAAGAATTACTCGTGCAAGGTGCTTTAGATGTCTCAGATAATATTGTTTTGATTTATATTTCAAATACTCTTGAAAGCTATGAGTGTGCGACAGCCGCGTGGCATAGTTACTGATTTCTCACAGAGGTGGCTGCTGTTCGAATCCTGACCAAGGCATGTGAATTTTAAAAATGGAAAGTCACGTCTCAATGGTTCGCATTCCACGTAAAGCTGGTGAAAAGGACTAAAGACTACAAAATCGTTTTACCCCAAGAAGCTACGCTCTCGGTCAGAATCACAGCCTGGGCTGTCGTAAAATCAGTACATTTCAGAATTGATTACTCCATCTGTATCTTATTTTTCTGCTACCGCTCTTCCCACATGTAAAAGTATGAATTTCTTAGGGATGTAATCACTGCTGTATGTTCCTGTGTTGATTGTTAGTGTGGTGTGTTGTCTGAATATGAAGAGGAGATTGATCGTACAAACACAACCTACCAGTCCCCGAGCCATCAGACGCGATTAAAATACCCAACCCGACCGGGAATCGAACCCATGACCCTCTGAACCGAAGGCCTCAATGCTGATTATTCAGCCAAGGAGTTGCGATTATTCCATCTGTATCATCCAATATAATTGAAATTGTACTGTCCGACTCGTTGGCTGAAAGGTCAGCGTACTGAGCTTCGGTTCAGAGGGTCCCGGGTTCGATTCCCGGCTGGGTCGGGGATTTTAACCTTCATTGGTTAATTCCAATGGCTCGCGGGTTGGCTGTTTGTGCTGTCCCCAACATCCCTACAACTCACACACCACACATAAACACTGTCCTCCACCACAATAACACGCAGTTTCCTACACATAGCAGATGCCGCCCACCCTCGTCGGAGGGTCTGTCTTACAAGGGCTGCAACCGGCTAGAAATAGCCACACGAAATTATAATTTTTATTATTGAAATTATAATGAGGACATTAATATATGTATGTATTTTGTATACGTGATACTCAGCCCAAAGGCTGGTTGTATCCCAATAGAACATCATCAGTTGTCAGGAGGAGCCTAGGCGTCACTGTAGAGGCATACTAGGGAACTAGAAGTGAAGTAGTTTCCCGTTATTTTCTTCGCAAATTGAGAAGATGCTGTTGCATACCAGTCTGCCGAGCTTAGTGGAATAAACAGATAGCCCACCGCTACGAATGCCACTTTCGCACCATTTGTCACAGTGATTGGCTGAAAAACGAATAATATTGTCATCAGCGCTTGAAGTGGGATAAAAAATGTGACGGGTTCGTTGAATCCTTTTTCTCCAACAGGCTAATAACGTTCACTCAAACACTGCCTCACTCTCCGTAATACTTAACGATGATGATATTGAATATCATAACACAGGGCGGACTACTTAGTTCTGATTAATTTAAGTTAGTGATAGACATTTTTTTTTTGCTAGTTCCTTTACGTCGCACCGACACAGATAGGTCTTGTGGCGACGATGGGAGAGGAAAGGGCTAGGAGTTGTAAGGAAGCGGCCGTGGCCTTAATTAAGGTACAGCCCCAGCATTTGCCTGGTGTAAAAATAGGAAACCACGGAAAACCATTTTCAGGGCTGCCGACAGTGGGGTTCGAACCGACTATCTCCCGAATACTGGATACTGGCCGCACTTAAGCGACTGCAGCTATCGAGCTCGGTATATAGATAGACTTTTTTGACCCAGGTAAATAAAAAGGGCACATGAAAGAATGCAATGTGTGTTCCATGTTTTAATAAGCGTCGATAAAGTAATACCAAATTCTGGAATCATCCATTTTGCATTTCATAATTCATAAAACTCTCTCCACAGTTGGTAGCTCCCTGCTACTAGGAGAGACGACTTGGAATCCAGTCCATTCATTCATGCACTCAGCCATGCATCCATTCTTTCAATCATTTACGCAGTCAGTACCGTATTTCATTCTTAATGGAATGTTCAATTCAATACATCAAGTCATTCACTCACACAATCAATCACTCATTCATCAATGAACGCTCTCTCCCCAGTTAGTGGCTATCCGTGACCGGGTGAGAAGAGTGTTATTCATTCATTCACGCACCGCTACAATTGAACCATGAAATCATCCATTTATCAATTCATTCAATTCAGTCATAACGTATGATGTAATGGCAGGATAACTCCACAAGACTTGCGACACAAAAGCAAGAAATAAATAAGCTAAGGAAAGGGAAGATACATGTTGTCCTAGACTATATAGCAGTGTTAACGTCTTCAACAATAGTACATTAAGCAACAACCCTATATTAGCAATAATTAAAACATTAGTATGCTTATAAAACGAGCGAAGCGAGTTTTGTAATTTCCATACCAGTGTCTTAATTACCATTATAGGTGAGTTGCGTACGACTGTTTATGCTCGACGATAATTATAACTCTATTTTTTAAATATTCATAAATTTCTGTCGAGATGTCGCTTGACAGTTGAGTTTACTGAACAGACCGCAGAGCGCATGCGCTGGTTTATTGATTTTACGTGAGTGGATCAGATGCATTGACAATGTCATATGTTTTCAAAGCTTTGATAGAAGGTTATCATAACGTAGCCTTATTTCAAACACAAATTGTTTATTGTACAGTTGGTGAAGTGAATTTGGGGGACTGTGGCGTGTGGTTGTGGATTATTGTGAATATATGTGTGTCCGATATGTTTGATTTTCGAAACAAGTGTTAAGCTAGAGCGTTGAGCGCAGATACGATGCTATCCTTACCTAATTGTATCATAATGAATATCTGAACTCTGATTGGTTGAGAACCTGTATCATAATGAAAATCTGAACTCTGATTGGTGGAGAACCTCTATCATAATGAAAATCTGAACTCTGATTGGTGGAGAACCTGTATCATAATGAAAATCTGAACTCTGATTGGTTGAGAACCTGTATCATAATGAAAATCTGAACTCTGATTGGTTGAGAACGTGTATCATAATGAAAATCTGAACTCTGATTGGTGGAGAACCTGTATCATAATGAAAATCTGAACTCTGATTGGTGCAGAACCTGTATCATAATGAAAATCTGAACTCTGATTGGTGCAGAACCTGTATCATAATGAAACTTGAACTATAACGGACCTCATTAAGATTCAGTTTTCTGGCATATAATATTTATATTACGGCATCGTCGAGCATAAAATAAATTGTATTTAGTGCAGTAATAGTCAAATAATTGTAAGAGGAGAATGTAATGCATGGTTCGGATTTAATGAATTGCAATAAACTGTTTTCCCTGTTCCTGGCGATCCGGAAATAGGGGATTGGAGTATCTTTTGAAATGTATCGCCGGTAGGAGTTACTAGGCGAAGGCCAAGAAGACGAGGTCCCAATGTGGCACTTATACCGTGTTGATATCACAGGGAAGAAAGAACATAAAAGCTACCTCTGGCACAACATCCTAACCATCTCGTTGAACGTTCACAATGCTAGTACCACAGCTGAAAATGAGAAATTTCATCAATGTTACATGTCTGACTGTTGAAATAATTGCATCTCTGAATGTGGTAGCTTACGACCAACTGTGTGACTGACAGCAATGGGTACAGCAACATGATATCTCTGCCTTGGTGCTATTAAAATATGCGACACACTCACACTGCACACTTTTTCTTTTTCCTTTTTTCAATTTTGCTTTACGTCGCACCGACACAGATAGGTCTTATGGCGACGAAGGGAGAGGAAAGGCCTAGGAGTGGGAAGGAAGTGGCCGTGGCCTCAAGTAAGATACAGATCCAGCATTTGCTTGGTGTGAAAATTTGAAATTTCGGAAAACCATCTTCAGGGCTGCCGACAGTGGTGTTGTCTCCCGATTTCAATGCGCGTTCCTTCATGCGCCCGTCATTGTTATTCTCTTAGGTGAAAACCGCCTGTCATTATCTTCCGAAAATTTTGTAGGTGAAAATCTTAGTGGGTCCACCCTGCACATGTATAGCCTATGAGATATATTTTCCAGATATCAGTGTGAGATCTGTGTGCAGGCTCCTGACAGTATTGATAACTTGCATGAGGAGAGAACGACCATTTCTTAACTAATTGCCATCAAAACCACTAATTGAAGGTCCAGTCAATATTATAATCATCAAACTAGCTGCTGTTTTCAGTAGTAGTGAATTCATTAGAAGTGAAATAGTTATGTTCATTGCTCACTTTTGCAGTTAAAATTATACGAATATTTGCTGCTTCTGCAATTGTGCTTTTTTTTACAATTCTATTTACGTCGCACCGACACAGGTAGCTCTTATGGCGACGATTGGATAGGAAAGGGCTAGGAGCTGGAAGTAAGCGACCGTGGCGTTAAGGAACAGCACCAGGATTTGCCTGGTGTTAAATGGAGTGTGAACCCACTATTTCCCGAATGGAAGCTTACAGCTATGTGACCGAGACCACGCAGTCAATCGCTCAGCAAGTGGTTCATGTCATGAGGAAAGTTATCACTCCCTCCACCCAGGAAATAGTCATGGAATCTAAGAGATGAATTTGCACTGTACACATTCAACATGTTATCCAGTGTCCGAATTTGTTTATCTGTAATACACGGATCTTGACAATTTATCCATCTAGGTCTATACATAATATTTAGATTTTTCACTTATTTATAGTATTTTTCTCTGTTCTTTAAATTGTCTCCAACTTCTTTTATATGCCGGAAGCTTTTTTACAGAATCATGTCTTTCATTCTTCTGGTGTAATGTGTGCATTTTATCTTGAAGTGTTACTGATTCTTAAGCGATGATATGGATCCTATCAACGGATATTTGCTATTCGTAACTCGTTACATTAAGATTAATATTAACGTTGACGTAAATTATTTAAATAATTCACTTTTATATTCTCATTGTGTTGATAAAAGTAATTATATAAATTAAAGACTAGTATATACTGTATTAAATGAAACAAGACTATATTCTCGCTCATAATAGCAATTAAAACAGAAAACCCACCATACCATATGGCTATGATAACGGTGGTGTTGGTGGTGGTGGTGGTGGTGGTGGTGGTGTGTAGTTGTACGGAAAACAAGGGACTTGTCTGTAGGGAAATATGTGGCACAAACTAGAGAACACTGAACGTAAACATACTGCTGGAATTTTTCACACTCGGGTGTAGCATGAAATACTGCTTTACAGAAATGTTAGGTGGTTTGCCAATATAGTCGGGCGTCAGTAAGTTTCATATTTATCCTGTGATCTTCATATTCAGTAATTCAGGAGTCTGTACCAGGGCACTGCGGAATCACCGTGCTCGTCAGACTCTGGCACTGTACCTGTTTACTTGTGCCAGGCTCCTGCTATCTTCCTAGTTCAACCTTTATGTGATCAACAACTCTAACGGTATTAGGATATCGAGATACAGTGACTGCCTTGAAGCTGTCATTGTAAAAGTTAAAAATAAATGTGTTCGAAAGAAATTATGTAAAAGTAGGACTATTAGGCAATAACATATGGTTGATAAGAGTGAAATGGGGAAATTTTTATAAAGCAGTTACTATCGATGGAATATGGTAAATAAAAACTTAAACGGTCTATGGGATGGGTTTAAAGAAATCGTTGAGGAGTGTAAAAAATGTTATGTACCTTTAAAAGTGGTAAGGAATAGTAAGGACCCATTATATTATAACAGAGAAATAAAGTGATTCAGAAGGAAGTGAAGATTAGAAAGAAATAGTGTTAGGAATGATTGCAGGAATAAGGAGAGATTGAAGGAGCTCACTACAAAATTGAATTCAGCGAAAAACAAAACAGCTAGTGGTAACTTGATGACAAACATAATTGGGAGCCACATGATTTTTAGGGAAACAGGTTCCCAGAAGGATATTCCTGGGATCATTAATGAACAAGCGGAGTGTATATGCGAGGACTTACAGAAGGAAGAATTATTCAGCCAGAATATGTAAAGGTAGTTGGATATAAAGATAATGTCCGGATAGAGGAAGCGACTAAAAGTGGCGAAATACTGAAATGTACTTATGATAACAAATACATTTATAAAACGGTACAGAAGTTGAAAGCTAGAAAGGCAGCAGGGGTGGATAAGATTTCTGGGGATATATTAAAGGCTGTGGGATGGGATATAGTGCCGTATCTGAAATACTTATTTGATTGCTGTTTGCATGAAGGAGCTGTACCACATGAATGGAGAGTTACAATAGTAACCCCAGAGTACAAGGTAAAGGGTGACAAAATTAAAGCGGAAAATTACAGGCCAGTCAGCTTGACATGTGTAGTTTGTAAGCTCTGGGAAAGCACTATTACTGATTATATTAGACACGTTTGTGAAATTACGGACTGTTTTGTTAGAAGGCAGTTCGGGTTTAGGAAAGGTTATTCCACTGTAGCTCAACTTGTAGGATTCCAGCAAGATATAGCAGATATTTCAGATTAAGGAGGTCAAATGGACTGTATTGCTATTAACCTATCGAAGGCTTTTGATAGGGTAGATCATGGGAGGTTGCTGACAAAAATGAGGGCAACTTGACTAGACAAGTAGTTGAATGGGTGGCTACAATTGTAGAAAATAGAACTCAGACAATTAGAGTAGGTAAAGTGTTATCTGATCCTGTTATGATTAAGAGGGAGGGTCCCTCAGTACATTATTATTGGAACTTTATGTTTTAGTATATATATATAAATGATATATGTAAAGATCTGGAATCACAGATAAGGATATATGCGGATGATGTTATACTGTATGGAAAGGAAAATGAGTTGCAGGATTGTGAGCGACTGCAGTGGGACTTAAATAACGTAGTGATATGGACAGCAGACAATGGTATGAATGTAAATGGGATGAAAAGTCAAGACGTAAGTTTCACCAAGACGAAAAGTCCTTTCAGTTTTAATTATTGTGTTGATGGGGTTATTGCACCTCATAGGGATCAATGTAAGTACCTAGATGTTGATATAAGGAATTACCTTCATTGGAGTAATCATATTAACGAGGTTGTTAAGAAAGGTTAAAGATATCTTCATATGGTTATGAGCGTATTTGGGGGTTGTAGTAAGGACGTAAAGAAGAGGGTGTATAAGACTTAGGTAAACCCGCAGTTAGATTATGGCTCAAGTGTACGGGACTTTCACCAGGACTGCTTGATACGAGAACTAGAAAACATTCAAAGGAAACCAGCACGATTTGTTCTGGGAGATTTCCGACAAAGTAGCAGTGTTACTAAAATGTTGCAAATTGTAGGGTGGGGAGACTTCGGAGTAAACAGACGAGATGCTCGACTATGCGGTATGTTTCTAGCTGTCAGTGGTGAGTTGGCGTGGAATGACATAAGTAGAAGAATAAGCTTCAGTGGAGCTTTTAAGAGTAGGAAAGATCATAATATGAAGACAAGGTTGGAATTAAAGAGGACGAGGAGTAAGGGATTGGAATAAATTATCAAGGGGAATATTCGATAAAATTTCCAAGTTCGTTGAGAATATTTAAGAAAAAGCTAGGTAAGCAATTAAAAACAAAAGTAAATATGGGGTAAAAATTGATAGGGAATCTGCCACCTGGGCGACCGCCCTAAATGCAGATCATTAATGATTGATTGATTCTGCGTTTCCCCGCTGTTCATAACTATTCCCCATCTTTCGAAGATGCACAATTCCCTCCTTTCATTTCTTCAGCTAATATTGTTTAGGACGCATAATGTCACTGATATGCAACTTCAAACACGAATCACCAAAGCTACCAATCCTATCTTAAAAGTATGTAGGCATAAGTCGTAGAGAGAAAAAGATAAATGAAGTAATAAACCAAGTAGAACTCTGTACGTTCACTTCACGACACAATAAATGATTGTCTGAAAATACTAAGTCTCCAAGTACAAGCACGAACATTATTACCATATAAATTTCTTGGCTAGTTAATACACGGTGGTTTATGTCCATTTTATAAATAAAAGGTACGGTCCCATCCTTTTCGAAACAAATCATAACAATAGAAGTAAACTGCCCTAAACACAAGTTTATTATTATGTTCCTAATATAATAGAACTACGCAAGTTTGAGTGGTCACGCTACGGTTACGGAGCCAAGCTTTGCATTCAGGAGACGAGTGAGTTCGAAACCCACCATCGGCTGTCCTGATAATGGTTTTCTTTGGTTTCCAATTGTAATTTCTAGTTCCTCTTCATAGAGCACAGCCGATTCCTTTCACCTCCTTACCCAATTTCATTCTCCATCATTCATTTCATCTTTGTTATTTCGTTTCGGTGTTTTCCAAATTCATACTCTCCTCATAAATAGATGGTTCGTTCTAGGCTATGTGCTATGAGTCAAACTTTCATAACCTGTTACTGTATTATTCTTACTTCTTTTACACTCCCGTGTCTTCAACCTCATTCTAGGCCTATGTCCTTCTCCCCCCCTCCGCATACACACCCAATCTCGTATGACTCATACTCATTTTTCTCTTTTTTCTGCAACACATTTTTTTTTCATCTTCAGCTCTATTCTATTTTTATATCTTGTCAGTCTTTCGTTGAACTTTATTTTATTTTTTCATTGTATTTTATTTTTATTTATTTCTTCTGCCACATTCGTCTCTGTTTCGTCTGATTACCTTGCTGTTTACTTCACACGCACATACGACGGAACCAGAAAAATTTTAATTGGAGCTCGGAAGGCTAGCGCACAATGAGCCATCTATTGACGAACGAGAGTACCACTTACTATAGACGAATGGTAAAGCATTCTTAAATTCAAACCTTGCTCGTGTACAGATGAGATTTTCTTCTGAAGACGCGGAGGAATGTTTTCTGACACGGCAAAAGGGCATCCGACAATATAATTTAATATCACCTGACCCCCAACCCCGTATCAGAAAGATATCTAACATACTGAACACGGTGCCCGAGCATGGCTCGTGCCCCCTTATTTACTGCCACATACGGTACGCGAGCAGCGCTCGGGCTTGGTTTTTCTTTACTAAAACATCATAACATGCTTGAAATACGTCCGTCTCTCTTCTGGTAAACGGGAATGATAGCATTACAGTCCTTTATACTGCTGCTAGATCAGACCACTAACCATTGCCGGATAGAATACGAAAGATTGTTTTGAAGAGTAGTGATTATGTGTTCTGGCGTCACAGTGTTATGATTCTTTTGAGTGATAGAAACCCTGATAAACTGGAATTCAGTATCCGAACTCGATGACAGCAATAACGACGATGATCATAATCATGAATAATTTACGTCAGATATTCTGTAAAGATACGCTTATTCACGCAAATGTTTCGAACTTTATCAAAGGAAGTCAAACTTTTCTTAATTGTACTGCAGAAAAGGATTACCTTCATCGTTCACATTTTGTAACACTAATGAAACAACTTTAGATGTGAATATGAAAGAGAGGCCCTGTTCAGCATACAGGTGAGGCTGCCTGGGCGATGTACTGGTCCTTCTCCCCAGATGTATCCCACGACCGAAAGTCTCACGCTCCAGGACACTGCCCTTGAGGCGGTAGAGCTGGGGTCCCTCGCTCAGTCTGAGGGAAGAACCAACCCTGGAGGGTAAACGGATTAAGAAAGAAAGAAAGAAAGAAAGAAAGAAAGAAAGAATAGGAAAGAGACCATTTGAAATAAATGGGGGAAAATTGAATGCTCGTACGCGTGATAAATATATTGGCATCCTTTCCTATGAAAATTTCAAAAATAAAAGAACCAAATGAGTTCAGTGCTGATAAATATAAGTATACTAGCAAGATACCCGTGCTTCGCTACGGTATTATACTGAAATTTATAATTGAATGCTTATTGTTTTAGATATATAATCCGCCGAAATTCGCGATCTGACTCGTTTTCTATTATTTTACAGCACGTTTCCTCCCATTTTTCAATATTCCTTTCCAGCAATCGATTTCGTACTTCCCGGGCTAGGCTCAGGTATTCCTCCTGGTCAGTTGGGTCCGTAAATCTTTGCCATCTTTTCCCTTAATCATTTTTAATATGGATAAAATCCTTCAGGAGATCCGGCGTGGTGTCATATTGGGTGATTTGGCGGCACTGAACCCGCGGCCGGACTGCATTCTTAGTCATTACCCGTCCAAGAGCCGTTGCCAGCGCGGTCCGCACATTTGACGACGGTCCGGAACATTATTATTATTATTATTATTATTATTATTATTATTATTATTATTATTATTATTATGTGTTGCTGGAATGGCTGATGACAGGGAAAACCGGAGTATCCGGAGAAAAACCTGTCCCGCCTCCGTTTTGTCCAGCACGAATGTCACATGGAGTGACCGGGATTTGAACCACGGAACCCAGCTTTGAGAGGCCGGCGCGGTGCCGCCTGAGCAACGGAGGATCCTTGTAAGTACATTATTAACAGTAAAATCAATTGGTCTCACCTCCTTCTACACCCCACCGCCGTTAAGTTTATTTACCGCCAACCCCCCCCCCCCCCCACAAAAAGAAATGAAAAGAAGGCTTGTTTCTTTATGTTTAAGGGAGATTCCAAACGCCAATGTTCACGTCTATTACCTTCAGTTTTGAGATATAAGTATCCTCATAAAAGTAATTTACTTTTTTCACTTCATTTCACACTACACCCCCCCCCCCCCCTAAGTGAACTTTCCCGAAAAAAATACTTGTTTCTTTAATAGTAAAGGATCTTCTAAATACCAATTATCACGACTCTAACTTCTTCAGTTTTTGATTTATGTGTCCTCATGAAAGGAATTCAACTCCTTTACACTCCCGAAATCCAAGATGGTTTCCCGCCCAAAACGCGTTTTTCTTTGTTTTTAAAGGAGATCCAAATACGAATTTTCACATCTGTAATAACTTTAGTTTTTATTAGATGTATGTATTCTCATACAATTAAGCCAATACATTTTTCAATTCTTTCACCCCCCCCCCCCCGCTGCATTGGATTTTAAGAGAATACGTGTATTTTTACTTTTAAAGTAGATTGAAAATATCAAATTTCACGTCTGTAAAATCTTCATTTTTGATATATCAGTAGCCTAATTAAAAGAATTCAACATCATTTTCAGTCACTTTAACCCCCCCCCTCCACCCAGGTGATATTTCCGAAAACTAAAAATACACATTTCTTTATGTTTAATAGAGATAAAAAATACCATTTTTCACTTCTGTAACATGTTAAGTTTTTTAGATATACTGTAAAAATTCTCATTTCAAAATTTCACCCCTTTTCAGTTCCCCTTAAGTGGAGTTTCCAAAAACAAATCACCTATGTTTCTTTACATTTACAGGAGATTCCAAACACCCACTTTTTACGTCTGTAACATTTTACGTTTTCAAGATATTCTCTAGATATAGTCTTTCAAAAATTCACCGCCATTTGTCACTCCTGTTTAACCGCCATTAACTGGATTTTCCGAAAACAAAATATACGTGTTTCTTTATTTTTAAAGGAGATTCTAAATACCAATTTTCACATCTATAACCTTTAAAAGTTTTGAGATATAGATACACTCATTTTAAAATATTACCCCCTTTTCACCCCCTCCCTTAATTGGATTTTCCAGAAACAAAAAAATACGTGTTTCTTTATTTTTAAAGGAGATCCCAAACACCGATTTTCAGGTCTGTAATATCTTCAGTTTCTGAGATATAAGTAGCCTCATTAAAGGCATTCAACCCTTTTTCCACCCCTTTTCACTCCTCCTATTGCGATTTTCCGAAAACAAAAAAATACGTGTTTCTTTATTTTTAATGAAGATTCTAAATACCAGTTTTTACATCTGCAAACTTTAAAAGTTTGGAGATAGAATTTCACTCATTTTAAAAATTCACCCCCTTTTTACCCTACCATTAATTGGATTTTCCAAAAACAAAAAAATACGTGTTTATTTATTTTTAAAAGAGATCAAAAGTACCAATTTTCAGGTCTGTAATATCTTCAGTTTCTGAGATATAAGTACTGGTATCATGATTGAAGGCATTCAACCCATTTTTCCACATTTTCACCCTTTTTCACACCTCCTATTGGGGTTTTCAGAAAACAAAAAATACGTGTATCCTTATTTTAAAAGAAGATTCTAAATACCAATTTTTTCATCTGAATACTTTTAAAGTTTTGAGATATAGATACACTCTTTTTAAAATTTCACCCCCCTTTTCACCCCCTTAGCGACGGAATATCAAAAAATCCTCTCTTAGCAAGCACCTACATCTTAATATGAATATATTCCCAAAATTTCATTTCTTTATGTCCAATAGTTTTGGCTCGGCGATGATGAATCAGTCAGTCAGTCAGTCAGTCAGTCAGTCAGTCAGTCAGGACAAGTTATTTTATATATATAGACTAGCAAGATGCCCGTGCTTCGCTACAGTATTATACTGAAATTTAGAATCGAATGCTTATTGTTTTATATATAATCCGCCGAAATTCGCGATCTGACTCGTTTTCTGAGAGAATCGGCCAAAATTCGTGATCTGACTCGTTTTCTAATAGATTATGGCAAGTTTCCTCCCATTTTTCAATCTTTCTTTCCAGCAATCGATTTCGTACTTCTTGAGCTAAGTCCAGGTATTCGACCCGGTCAGTTGGGTCCCTAAATCTTTGCCATCTTTTCCTATAAGCATTTTTAATATGGATCAAATCCTTCACAAGATCCAGCGGGGTGTCATCTTGGGTGCTTTGGCGATACTAAACCCGCGGCCGGTTCAATCGTAGTCATTACCCGTCCAGGACCCGTTTCCAGCGCGGTCCGCACATTTGACGACGGTCCAGAACATTATTATTATTATTATTATTATTATTATTATTATTATTATTATTATTATTATTATTATTATTATTATTATTATTATTATTATTATTATTATTATTATTATAGGTGTTCTGGACCCCATTGCAAGATGCAAGACCGCTACTTGCCGGTAAATTTTATCTGTTACCATTGTCACTCTTGAGAATGGGACCAGCACCATTCTCGCGCGTACGCAAGTGTGCGGGATTTTTGGCCATACGAATGACATACTTCCGTGCATTATTGACCTTATTATGGAGGAGAAAAATTGGACGGTCAATCTAATTCCTATCGTTTATTTCAAATGTGTTTAAATTTTTATTTATATGCCAGGAGAATCTACTGTAATCTAAGAACGTTCTCCGAAGGAAAAGATGGCTGTTGAAAACGAACCCAGGAAAGATTAAAACTGATCGGTTTATGATCAGAATAAGTACATCAAAAATCTACAGCCTGTTTCCATTCATTCGACAGGATCAGGAATAGAATGAATAAAGCCCCCATCTAGCGGTGACAATAGGAATTGTGCCGGCAGCCGAAACCTGTCGCACTCCTCTGCGGCAATGATTAGTGGATGACAAATGAAATGAAATTATATTGGACAGTGTTTCTGGAATGAATGATGACAGGGAAAACTGGAGTATCGGGAGAAAAACCTGTCCCGCCTCCGGTTTGTCCAGCACGAATGTCACATGGAGAGACCGGGAACTGAACCACGGAACCCAGCTGTGAGAGGCTGGCGCTTTGCCGTATGAGCAACGAAGGCTCCTTATAAATACATTATGAACAGTAAAATCAATTGGTCTCACTTCCTTTTACACCCCACCGCCGGAAAGTTTATTTAACTCCCCCCCACCAAAAAGCAAACTAAAAGAAGGCGTGATTCTTTATGTTTAAAGGAGATTCCGAACACCATTGTTTACGTCTATTACCTTCAGTATTGAGATTAAAATAATTCACTTTTTTTCACTTTCACACTCCCCCCCCCCCCCAAGTGAATTTTCCTGCAAAAAATACTTGTTCCTTTAATAGTAAAGGATCTTCTAAATACCAATCATCACGACTGTAACTCTGTAACTTCTTCAGTTTTTGATTTATGTGTCCTCATGAAAGGAATTCAACTCCTTTTCACTCCCGCCTCCCAAGATGATTTGCCCCCCAAAACACGTTCTTCTTTGTTTTTAAAGGAGATCCAAATACCAATTTTCACGTCTGTACGCCCTAACAACTTTAATTTTTAATAGATGTAAGTATTCTCATACAATTAAGTCAATTAATTTCTCAATTCTTTCACCTCCTCCCCGGCACTCCTTCATTGGATTTTCTGAGAATACGTGTTTCTTTACTTTTAAAGCAGATTCCAAATATCAAATTTCACGTCTGTAACATCTTCATTTTTGAGATAACTGTAGTCTAATTAAAAGAATTCAATACCATTTTCAGTCACTCCCCCCCCCCCTCCACCCAAGTGGTATTTCCGAAAACTAAAAATACACGTTTCTTTATTTCTAATAGAGATAAAAAATACCATTGTTCACTTCTGTAACATGTCCAGGTTTTTGAGATATACTGTATAAATTCTCATTTTAAAATTTCACCCACTTTTTAGTTCCTTTAAGAGGAGTTCCCAAAAACAAATCACCTATGTCTCTTTACATTTACAGGAGATTCCAAATACCACTTTTTACGTCTGTAACATTCTACCTTTCTCAGATATTCTGTAGATATAGTCTTTCAAAAATTCACCCCAATATGTCAATCCTGTTTAACCGCCATTAATTGGAATTTCCAAAAACAAACAAAAAAATACGCGTTTCTTTATTTTAAAGGAGATCCCATATACAAATTTTCAGTTCTGTAATCTCTTCAGTTTCTGAGATATATGTATCATCATTAAAGGCATTCAACCCATTTTTCACTCTTTTACACCCCTCCTATTCGGATTTACAGAAAACAAAAAAATACGTGTTCCTTTATTTTTAAAGGAGATTCTAAATATCAATTTTTACATGTGCAAACTTTTAAAGTTTTGGGATATGGATATACTCATTTTAAAAATTCACCCCCCTTTTCCCCCTATCATTAATTGGATTCTCCAAAAACAAAAAAAAATACGTGTTTCTTTATTTTTAAAAGAGATCAAAAGTACCAATTTTCAGGTCTGTAATTCCTACAGTTTCTGTGTATAAGTACCGGTATCCTGACTGAAGGCATTCAACCCATTTTTCACCCTTTTTCACCCGTCCTGTTGGGATTTTCTGAAAACAAAAAAAATACGCGTTTCTTTATTTTTAATGATGATTCTAAATACCAAATTTTACATCTGTAAACTTTCAAAGTTTGGAGATATAGATACACTCATTTTAAAAATTCACCCCCTTTTCACCCCCCGATTAATTGGATTTTCCAAAAACAAAAAATACGTGTTTCTTTATTTTAAAAGGAGATCCAAAACACCAATTTTCAGGTATGTAATATTTTCAGTTTCTGAGATATAAGTATCCTCATTAAATGCGTTCAACCATTTTTCACCCCCTTTCCACCCCTCCTATTGGGATTTTCCGAAACCAAAAAAATAAGTGTTTCTTTATTTTTAATGAATATTCTAAATACCAATTTTACATCTGTAAACTTTCAACGTTTGGAGATATAGATACACTCATTTTAAAAATTCGCCCCCTTTTCGCACCCCCCCCCCCCGATTAACTGGATTTTCCAAAAAAAATACGTGTTTCTTTATTTTCAAAGGAGATCCAAAACACCAATGTTCAGGTCTGTAATATTTTCAGTTTCTGAAATATAAGTATCCCCATTAAATGCGTTCAACCATTTTTCACCCCTTTCCACCCCTCCTATTGGGATTTCCCGAAAACAAAAAAATACGTGTGTTTCTTTATTTTCAAAGAAGATTCTAAATACCAATTTTTACATCTGTAAACTTTCAAATTTTTTAGATATAGATACACTCATTTTAAAAATTCACCCCCCTTTTCCCACTCCCGTTAATTGGATTTTCCAAAAACAAAAAAATACGTGTGTCTTTATTTTTAAAAGAGATCAAAAGTACCAATTTTCAGGCCTGTAATATCTTCAGTTTCTGAGATGTAAGTACAGGTATCCTGATTAAAGGCATTCAACCCATTTTTCACCCTTTTTCTCCCGTCCTATTGGGATTTTCTGAAAACAAAAAAATACGTGTTTCTGTATTTTCAAAGAAGATTCTAAATACCAATTTTTACATTTGTAAACCTTTAAAGTTTTGAGATATAGGTGCACTCATTTTAAAATTTCACCCCCTCTTTTCACCCCCTTTGCAACGGAATATCCAAAAATCCTCTCTTAGCGAGAACCTACATCTTAATATGAATGTATCCCCAAAATTTCATTTCATTATGTCCAGTAGTTTTGGCGCGGCGATGATGAATCAGTCAGTCAGTCAGTCAGTCAGGACAAGCTATTTTATATATATAGATTTGAGATGCAAAAAGAATACTTAATTTAGCTGAGAAAGTGTCGAAGTTACAAAGCCTCAAAGTATGGCTAAAATTCTCAGTATACAGCAATTAACACGTTACGTTTCCCATTTTCATACCAGGCAAATGCCGGGGCTGTACTCAAATTAAAGGCACGGCTGCTTCCTTCCCACTCGTAGCCCTTTCATGTTCCATCGTCGCCGTAAGCCCTAACTTTGCTGGTACGACATAAAGCCAATTGCAAGAAAAAAGGAAAAACAACGTTACGAATATACCAGTATTCATTGTACTAAGGGCTAGATATAGACACAATGGAACTACGCAAGTTTGTTAGCAAAGTGAGTTAAACTGTTATTACTTTTACATCTCACTGACCACTTAAGTGGTCTTCAGAAACTCTGAAGTCCGGGAATTTTTGTCTTACAGGAGTTTTTCTTCGTGTCAGTAAATCTACCGGCACAAGGCTGGCGTATTCGAGAACTTCAAGTACAGTGACACTGATCCGGAATCGAACCCGCCACTTGAGCTCAGAAGACCAGCGCTCCACCGTTTCGGCTACTAGCCCTGGCTCGACAAAGTATCTATTGGAAAAATATATAAAAATAGTAAGATAATAGCAAGTATACAGAGTCAAGCGAAATTCGCGCACTCATGCGTCGCAGCGCGTATGCCAGCAATAAAAAAAGTAGCTCACAAAAGTTCGTCCTGCGAGTATATCCTGGAGAAAAAGAACGTTGAAGATTGACAATCTGGCAACACTGTAACCACATGTAGGGTAACTACCTCTGTCAACACATACTAGTCGTGCTATACAGTTAGTGCAGTGGATAGAGGTTTAGGTTAGCATGCAGCAGGAGGCCGAAGGTTCTATCCTGGGTTGAGGCGCTTTTTTCTTTTTACTAATTTCCATCAGACATTACATACTGTTATACAGTAAGGCACCGTTTCTTAGGTCACATGTATCCTACATTTGCAAACTTTAGTAAAGCTGAACACGTAACGCATCTAGTAGATGAAGTGGTTCGAATAAATTCACGCCCACGACGTGGAAAGGGCGTCTTTCAAAGCTGACCAATGAAAACTAATGTTCATGCATTTCTAGGATCGTAATATGTAAGTGCAAATCATTTCTAGAGGACCCGCTGCAATCGCTGTTGACGATTAAGATGCCAGATACCATACCACCTGGACTACATTTACGAAATAAAAAACATACGCCTCAAACTAGGACCGACCTCCTCGACGTCCTGCATGCTAACCCAAAACTCTATCCACTGCACCAACTGTACAGCATGACTAATATGTGCTGAAAGAGGTAGTTACCCTACATGTGGTTACAGTGTTGCCAGATTCCCACTCTTCAACGTCCTTTTTCTCCCGGATATACTCGCAGGACGAACTTTTGTGAGAGACATTTTTTTATTGCTGGCATGTGAGCAGTCGCGCTGCGACGCCTGAGTGCGCGAATTTCGCTTCACTCTGTATAGTAAGAATTCCTTTGCTTCGAAAGGCCATAGCACAAGATGAGGAATGCAAAGTTTGACGCTGATTGATCCATACACAGTCCCACACAGGCCTTATTTGATATATGTTTCACTAAATACATTCACTATTTTCTGAGACAGTTAGATTCCGGTATTTTGTTCCACTCGAGATCTTTTACGTGCGGATAAATCTACCGGCATACTTGCCATACTTGAGTACCTTCAATTGCCACCGGGATGATCCAGAATCGAGCCCATCCACATAGGCTCAGAAAGCTAATAGTTTAACTAATGAGCCACTTCCCCCCCAGGTTTCGTGTCAGAAAGGGTAAGCTACATTGACTAATAACTGAACGCTTAATTCGTAATTAGCATGGCTGCGAAAGTCAACACTCTAGTCTATATCCTGATTTCATCCTTCCCTGCACGAGATAATTGTTCAAACTCAATTGGGCGGTAGCGTCTCCATCCGCCCCAGTCATCAGCCGCGCGTGCCAAACTCATTACGATGCGTGGCATTGTGACATCTGTGAACTGCAGAGTAAACTTTTCTCCTGGAAATATTTCGAATGTCAGAATTGATTTTAATGTTATCTCTTTCTCTAATGGTACTTACAGGGAAAAAACTAAATCTTCCATGTCATTTTATCGAATATAATATGGTTAGATTAAATAAAACGTGAGATTTCAGGTCTGTAGACTTCTGGGAAACACCGTAAATTACAAATAGGCAGGTAAAACACCAACACTAACATTAACACTAAACTGGTATCATATATTTTTGTAACGTATTTGGTGTCATGCTGTCTGTCAGACCCCAGATATTTCTTATTAAATTAAACAAAGTTTTTTTTCTAAATTTCCTTGTTATTTATTTAACTTAATTCCTTTCAAAATATGTTCTCAAACATTGTAAATTAAGAGAAAAAATTGCATCCCGTAAGAAAATGACAGTCCGCCTATGTGGTGTAGTGGTTAGCGTGATTAGCTGCCACCCCCGGAGGCCCGGGTTCGATTCCCGGCTCTGCCACGAAATTTGAAAAGTGGTACGAGGGCTGGAACGGGGTCCACTCAGCCTCGGGAGGTCAACTGAGTAGACGTGGGTTCGATTCCCACCTCAGCCATCCTGGAAGTGGTTTTCCGTGGTTTCCCACTTCTTCTCCAGGCGAATGCCGGGATGGTACCTAACTTAAGGCCACGGCCGCTTCCTTCCCTCTTCCTTGCCTATCCCTTCCAATCTTCCCATCCCTCCACAAGGCCCCTGTTCAGCATAGCAGGTGAGGCCGCCTGGGCGAGGTACTGGTCATACTCCCCAGTTGTATCCCCGACCAAGAGTCTGAAGCTCCAGGACACTGCCCTTGAGGCGGTAGAGGTCGGATCCCTCGCTAAGTCCGAGGGAAAAACCGAACCTGGAGGGTAAACAGATGATGATGATGATGATGAAGAAAATGACATTCGTATCAAAAATTCTAGAGAAAGACTTTCTATGGTAATTTCTCTATGTCAGTCTTTTATGAAGAACATAGTATCGGTAGAAGTAAAAAAATACTTGAAAAATTAAAAACAATATTTTGATATCCAAAATCCATATTCGTTAGAGTGCACAGGTTACCCTATCACACGGTACGCTGCTATTTTTTCCCGTCTAAATAACTCTAAATTTGGTAGGACTCGGGAAGAATACGCGGTAGCCGTGGAAAACTTTGGCAGCTGTCTCGCAGATGTATGACATAAGTTGAGGGATGTATCACAGCCGTAGATTCATACGATCCTCTTCAAACATCGCAATTTGAACATGATTTCTGGATGGTCCATTCAAACCTGTACCCGGTGAATATCTAAATTTAATAATTAAATTCGACCAGCTGGTTTAACAGCTACAGGCTGAATTCCATTATCCATACATTTGATAATTAAGTATGTATATATCTTCTATTGTGGGCCAGAATAAGTTTGTTTCCTTCAATGCCCTGTCTTAATCATATCTTTGAATTTAATAATATGAAAGCGACTGAAGCAAGCTTAACCGCCACTCTTTTTGTGACAAGCCCCTGTGATGAATGATGCGAAGGCATGGTTTGAAGTGTCTATTGGTGTACGCACTGCAGGAAGCTTATTATACTGCCGGTAATATATAATAGCACCTACTCGCTCATTGCGGAAAGAAATTGTAAAGTATCTCATATTTCAGATCCATCACAGAGCAGATCTGACTGGAACGGGTACACTGAGCCACGTAAGGCCAACTGAGCAGCAGTTTCATACGAGAGATAGTGGATCTGGTCACGGAAGCCAAGCAATACGACAGAGAATGACTTCACACTGACCACGTGTATCTGCAGGTCATTTGTCCGAGCAGCAGTTGCCTTCGCAAACCAAGATCCTCAGCGCCTTTTATGGGCCACGGATTTTTGTTTTTCCGGGTGAGTTGGCAGTGCGGTTAGGGGCGTGCTGCTTTGAGCTTGCATCCGGGAGACAGTGGGTTCGAATCTCACTGTCGGCAGCCCTGAAGATCGTTTCCCGTGGTTTCCCATTTTGTTCACCAGGTAAATGCTGGGGTTGTACCTTAATTAAGTTCACGGCCACTTCCGTCCCACTCCTAGACCTTTCCTATCCCATCATCGACATAAGACCTATCTGTCTATGCAACGTAAAGCAAATTTCTAAAAAACAATGTTGTTTGTTTAATAGCGCTGTAATTTGACACCCCTCTAGACGACAGGGAACTGGAGTTTCGCCCTGGAAATTAATTCCTTGCTGGTACTTTTATTTCTCTGACCATGAGTGCAGTGTGCTTCAGATGACTTTTTAATTTGTTTTTAAATGCAATTTGTTCGGGGCGTCGACCTATGTGGATCTTTTTCCCTACTGGCACCATATTGTATGAACCTGCGTGTAATTGGAATGGCGGTAGTGTGGAATGTTTTGTGTGAGGAAAGGAAGATCAAGGACGTCACAAGCACCTAGTCCCGAGGCCAGGGATATTGATCATTACAAAGAAAACCCCTGACCCGGCCGGGAATCGTACCCGCGGCCGCCGGGTGACAGGCGGACGCGTTGCCCACTACAACGCGGAGCCGGACTGCTTCAGATGTATAGAGCCCAGTAAATTAGTCGCCTAACGTAAACAGGCGCTTCAGAGAAGCTGATTTTCAGTTCAAATTTCCTTTCCGGCAACCTCCCTGCTATATCTATGATGCGGGACAAACTACTCTAAAAGAGAAAGTCTCCGGTAATGGAATACGGAAATGTGAAAATAAACAGTGTAATTTCATTTCTGTTCAGCTGCGGTTCAATCACAAAATACGTTTAAAATACCCACCCTGTTGTTCCGCACAAAGCACTGTACATATCATAACACTTCCTTGCACGCTCGACAGCTAAAAAGGTGTGTAACCTTCACTTGCTGCGCTAAAGTTGCATTAAAATAAGTCACTCATGTAGCCCCAAAAGCTTAAATACATTCCCTGGACGTTCCCCGTTCACCAACAGTATATCACTAACTCGTCGTCACTCTAACGCCCCTGCCCCATTCAGTAACAAAAAGCACGCTATTGAATTGTTTGCTAATGCTTTGCTGTGACCAAAGTCATGTTGTTATTTGAGTCATCAGTCCATAAACTGGTTTGATGCAGCCCTCCATCCCATCTTATCATGTGCTAACCTTTTTCATTTCTATATAACTGCTCCATCCTACATCTGTTCTAATCTGATTGTCATATTCATAACTTGATCTACCCCTACCGTTCTTACCTACTACACTTCCCTGAAAATACAGTTGCACAAGTCCTGGGTTTCTTAAGATGTGCCCTATGATTCTATCTCTTCTTCCGGTCAAATTTAGCCGAATCTATCTCCTCTCATCGATTCGATTCAGTATCTCCTCATTCGTGATTCAATCTATCCATCTTACCTTCAGCATTTCTTTTGTAACACCACATTTAAAAATCTTCTATTATCTTTCTTACTCAGCGAGTTATCGTCCATGTTTCACTTCCATACAATGCCACGTTCCAAATGAAGGTCTTCAAAAACATTTTCTAATTCCTATATCAATGTTCGAACTGAGCAAATTTCTTTTCTGAAGAAAGGCCTTCTTTGCTTGTGCTAGTCTGCATTTTATGTCCTCCTTTCTTCTGCCATTGTTAGTTATTTTACTGCCAAAGTAACAATATTCATCTACTTCCTTTAAGGCTTCATTTCCTAATGTAATATTTCCTGCATCGCCTCACTACATTCGACTGCACTCCATTATTTTTGTTTTGGATTTATTTATTTCCATCTTGTACATCTTACCCAAGAGTAGGTCCATACCATTTAGCAATTTCTTCAGATCTTCTGCAGTCTCGGATAAAATATCAATATCATCAGCAAATCTCCGAGTTTTTATTTTCTCTCCTTGAATTGTGATTCCCTTCCCAAATTCCTCTTTGATTTCCTTTACTGCCTCTTCTATATAAACATTGAAAAGGAAGGGTATAAACTGCATCCTTGTCTCACTCCTTCCTGGATTGCTCCTCCTTTTTCAAAGTCCTCGATTCTTATCACTTCAGACTGATTTTTATACAGATTGTAGATAATTCTTCGTTCTCGGTAAGTGATCCCGATCACCTTCAGAATGTCAAGTAGCTTGGTCCAATCAATATTATCAAATGCCTTGTAATTATCTACGAACGCCATGTACGTGAGCTTGTCCTTCTTAATTTGATCCTATAAGATCAGACGTAAAGTCATAACGTCAAAAATTACCCTTCCTCTAACTCCCAACCCCCACGTAGTGAGTCGTAGGGAGCAGAGAGGTTGCAGACACATTGGAAGATTGGACCGAAAATCTTCCTCTCCCATGCACTTTAGGCAAATACTGAGCTGTATACGTGACGTTTCCATGGTGATGATAATGATGATGATGATGATGATTATGTTTGTGATGATGATGATGACATAGACTTCATTGTATGCTGTATGAGGGTATACCTATCCATCTGAGATACGGAACATCGATCCGGAAATGCCTCAGTCGATGAATTAAGCCAAATTTGTTTTGGGGTACCTATGAACGTGGGATAAAAATAGGTTAAGAATATTTCTGTGGCGACGTGATACTTTTATTTATCTGCACTGCAAACACATGCTACGATGACATTTACAACAGTTGTTCAAAACGGCGTACCCCAGCTTCGACGCAGAAATGACAAAGTTGCGTCATCTTCTGACGTATTTAATCGACTGGTCTATAAAGCCAAGAATAACGTCCGAGGGAATTCGTCCTGCTGACTACACTTCAGCCTTCGGGTTGAGCAGTAGTCACTTGGAAAGCCATGGCCCTTCGTGTCTGTTGCATCATGGGGTTTGGTTTGGAATCTGATCGAACATCTCTGACGTCGTCTTGACGATGTTACAGACTGAGGTTATTCTTTCAAGGAGCTCCTCTTCACTCTCTGTTGGTGACTCGTATTTATCACTCTTCACACGACTCCACAAGAAGACATCAAATGGGGTGATATCAGGCGAACGTGCTGCCCACGTAACAGAACTTCTTCTTCTTCTTATACACTTCTCCGGGAACGTGGTTGCGAGCAGCATGTTAGAAGTGGGCTGGGGCCCCATCATGTTGAACCCACATGTATTGACAAATCTGCTACACACGGAAACGGCTTTGTCGTAGAACGTGCTGTTGTGGCGTTTCCGGACCAGGTTTCCCTATCTCAAACGTAAATGTGTGGCCTCTCCAGCATTCCAGAAAGTTTGTATCATTATCACGGAAACATCCTGTGTATCTGAACTAGAGTCCTGCAAGACAAAGTATGAAGACAATAGATTAAATGAAACAGGCTGACGCCCGGCGTTATTGGCAAACCACCAAACTTTTATGTGAAGCAGCATTGCATACTATAAAAGAGTATGAAATAACCGGCCGAGTCTTTTAATGTTCGGTCATTTTTGTCAAAGTGAAATATGCCCTTTCCGGTTTCCCTTGTCTGTAGTGAATCGTACTACCAACACCACCACCACAAATAACTACAACTTCTTCATACGACCTGATCGTTTTTTTCTATTTCAGCTATTATGCACTATTCATTAATTAACATATTTATGTTTATTGACATTGAGAATACAAAATGTGCAATATTTAAATCATTTAGAACAAGAATAGACCCCCCCCCCCCGTTGATAGCATTTATTTTACAATTACGAGTTACGAATAGCAAATATCTATGGACGCACGCTCTATCTGTACATAAAAACCAGTGCCATATAAGCAGGAGAGAGAAATTTGACACCAGAAAGAAAGAAAACGTATACAACAGTAAAAGTGATCCAGAAGTCTTAGCAAATGATCTGCAACTCTTGTCCCGTTTCTCATTTTTTCTCTTTTTGTTCGCTGTTTGCTTCACGTCGCACCGACACAGATAGGTCTTATGGTGACGATGGGACAGGAAAGGGCTAGGAGTGGGAAGAAAGCGGCCGCGGCCTTAATTAAGGAACAGCCCCAGCATTTGCCTGGTGTGAAAATGGGAAACCACGGAAAACCATCTTCAGGGCTGCCGACAGTGGGGTTCGAACCCACTATCTCCCGGATGCGTGCTCACAGCTGCGCGCCCCTAACCGCACTGCCAACTCGCCCGGTCCCGTTTCTCTACGGGATCGGCTATGAAGAGAGATGAATCTTCGTAGCGAGGTGTTATTACCGGATGCACATTCGGACATCAACTTCATCAGAGGGGTGAGATGAAACGAATGACGTGATATATGAAGGAAGAGGATGAAACCCGGTGCTGGCACATACCCTACTCCTGTCGAATAGCACTAAGGGGCCTGCTCAAGGATTTACGTCCCCATCCCACGCACGAATCACCCTTATGGGCACTGCGCAGAGGTTTGGAATTGAATCCAGGCTTTTAGCACGCAATCCAGTGATTAGAAATTGTATACCACCACCTCCAATGGAACTTCACCGCCTTGACGATCATGGCCACCCAGTTAATTTGAAGGTTGCAAACATTTCAGGGAAAGTTTCCAGATTGTGAGGCTTGGATAGCTCTATCAGACTCAAAAAATTCGAAAATCACTTCCGGTCTAAATGCAGTTCCGGAAAAATAGCCTAAAATCGCTTGTTTCTATACTTGTTTTCTCTTTGATTCAAATCCTAGCCAAATTAACTTATTTACATAATTCTTTCTGCAATGTGTTCCTTAGTTCAATACCCTCATTTTTTATTTTTGAAACCACACTGAATGTAGTTATAAGGGCTTACGTAATAGTAATTTCGTGTGGCTATTTCTTTTTTCTTTTTGCTAGTTGCTTTACGTCGCACCGACACAGATATGTCTGACGGCGACAATGGGATAGGACAGGCCTAGGAATTGGAAGGAATCGGCCGTGGCCTTAATTAAGGTACAGCCCCGGCATTTGCCTGGTGTGAAAATGGGAAACCACGGAAAACCATCTTCAGGGCTGCCGACAGTGGGGCTCGAACCCACTATCTCCCGATTACTGGATAATGGCCGCACTTAAGCGATTGCAGCTATCGATCTCGGTATGTGGCTATTTCTAGCCGGATGCAGCCCTTTTAAGCAGACCCTCCGATGAAGGTGGGCGGCATCTGCTATGTTTAGGTAACTGCGTGTTATTGTGGTGGAGGATAGCTTTATGTGTGAGTTGCAGGGATGTTGGGGACAGCACAAACACCCAGCCCCGAGCCATTGGAATTAATCAATGAAGGTTAAAACCCCAACCCGGCCGGGAATCGAACCCAGGACCCTCTGAACCGAAGGCCAGTACGCCGACCATTCAGCCAACGAGTCGGAAAGAACTTAAGTGAAACTCTGCATTGATTCACATTAGCGCTCGTAGTGGTAGAAAAACGCAAACTGTTAATCTAATCGACCGGATAACTATGATTAAGAAAAGGACTGTAATTTTTAGGAATAAATAAAGAATATATTCTCATAATTTATTACATTTTGTTCTCCTAAAATTCGTAGCTCATATCCCTAGGATGTTTTCAACAATGAGTTGACAAGAACTGTGGATTTTTAAGTAAAGGAAGAAGTAAAAAGATTATCTACGTATTTGTACATAAGTATTAGGCGATATTGAACCATCACATTTGCAGGCTGCATTCTGTTAGCTACGTGGTGTTATTTTTAAAGCCACGGTATTCTCACGGGCAAAATCGGACAGCTGTACAAAGTTCGGCTGAATACAACCGTCGCATCATATTCGGTGGCCAGTCGAATTCGTATAGAGTCTATATAAACCTGTTTCTGTAGGGATGTGATCTGAAGCACGCTGCAAGAGCGTGTGTGTCATCCAGTCTAGCTCCTGCCCAGTGAAGTTACCATCTCCTTGTTTAGCTGACACGAAGATCGATGTAATTAACTGATCCATGTCTGCTAATTACTGCTCAGCCACACTCTCATGGGGAAAATTTTCATGCGTGGCTACATCGATCTGTTTTCGTGTTGGGTGTCGTTCGATAACATATGGGCGACAGCTCTATTAGCCTACAGTGAACAGCAAAAGCGTCTCTTATCTAGTAGATAAAGTGTGTTCTGCGCATAATCAATCACAGTTCCTGACTAAAGGTCATATTACAGTTTAGTAATTTCGGAAGCCTACTACGTGCAGAATCTTGAGATACCGATTTGTTTCAGCTTTGAAATGAGAAGTAGGTGATTCAAATTGCGTACTATATCAGTATCATGGCATTATTAAAACTGAAGTTTGTAATCTTTCGGCGGGATATTGCAGAGCGGCTTCGTTCTTCCGGGCCAAAATCCTATTTTCGTTGCAGATTACAGTAGGTAGAGGGTATGATTCTGTTTCAGAGTGAAGACAAAATGACACTTCTTTTGGCTGCTGACTCCCTCACTTTCCATCAGTTTTAATTTGTTCGAGGTTTCTTCAAAACTACGCTTGTCAAACACACCGTAGAGTTACGCCAGATAGCTTATTTGATGGTCAAACAGTCTAAATCACAGGTTCTCAAACTGTGGTACTCGTACCTCTAGTGGAATACGTGCGCAGCCTTCACGGCAAAAGTGAAGATAAGTTGAAATATGGAAAACAATAAGAAGAACACAAATATATGGAGCCACGCCTCGCTTGAATGTTTCACCTGGACTATGACACATCAGAAAACTGTCACGTCATGCAGGCACACCTATCCCATTGAAATTTTTATAGTTCGCAATGTCTCAATTCCAGAATTAAGATCGTAAATTTCTCATCCTTAATTCTTAATTTAATATTGAGTCAAAAATCTAGCGTTTCGTGAAACTTTCATACAAACAGGGTATCCTGTAATACTTTATTATACTTGATACAGACACAATCTCTAAAATTTCTTGCGATATGTTATAAAATGTATACTATTTAATTTTACAATCTTGTCCTATTTAAGATGTGTATTTAAAATATTGGTTTATAATGAATGAAAAAATCCTCGGTAATTAGTAATCTGGAATTTTAAGACACATGCCTATTTTGTTTCTTAAGAAATAACATGATTTTTTAAAATATGTTAACGTTTCATGATAAATCCCTTATATTTATACGTTTTATAGTGCTCTAAATTGCCTATATAGACCTTTAGAAACTATTTTACTATTTTAGTGCCCAGAATTCCTATAATGAAATCAAAACTTTCAATTCAACTTATGAAAATCATAACTGAAAATGACTGAACTGTTTATAAACTGCATTGTTCAATACGTAGGGGATAAAATATAGACAAGTCGGCTAGTGTACTGTAGAAGAATCCAGGTTATTCAGTGATAAAAAGGATACATCAGGTAATGGACGGGGAAAAGTACACTTACCTACTGAGGTTGAACTGAAAAATGTAGGTAAATGTTCCTATGTCCCTCTAACATCTGTGAGTGTGGAGTGCTCTTTGCTTTCAAAATGATTTTAACAGACAAAAGACACAACCTGACCGCAGAAAATTTGGAGAAGGTTATTGTTAAGTACTGTAAAGCAAACTACGAATGAATGTGTTGAAGGAATGTTCCTCGCAAATAAATAAACACATACTCCGCTTGCGTTTACACCGTTATGGGATGCCCACAGTTCTGTAATTGTGTTCAGTGATTTTATTATTTGTTGTGATAAATGTCTTTTAAATTCTGTCTTAATTTTGCCGTTATTTTTGTTAAGAGTAGGAATAGCAAGTTTATTGAAGTACATGAAAGATAAGAGTGTAGTTAAAGTGTAAACAGTAATATTTTAAAATCTATTTTCTGTCTATTTACAGAGTTTTTAAGCATATTTTAAGTGCCTATTGTCTCCTAATTACTTGTGTTAAAAGCCTATTTTAGGTGCCTAAAACAACATTCTTTAGAGTCTAAAGTCCAAGGTCTAATAATTAGCCAGGTACTCATATTTTAAAACCTATCATTTAGGGATTTTTAATGGGGGTACATTGAACGTTTAGCTATGAGTAAAAAGGGTACAAATTCATAATAGTTTGAGAACCTCTTATTCAAAATACCTTTAAAACCTTTCCCCTTTTCCCACACACTTACACATATTGCACCCGCCCACCTCCTGAGTCCCAGACTAGCATTTATCTCAGGGGTGATCAGTTCGAAAAACGATAAAAAAATTTATATAAAGAAAATCAAAAAAATATATATATCGGCGCATCAAATGAACACAGGGATGAACGGGGCATGAAAATTTAAGGTTACGGGGGACGACTCATTCATGGATACAAATTTTTGACTCCACAATAGGACTGGGAAGTGACAACTTAAATTCCATGGGCATACTGGACTAACTACAATGAAAAGATATGGAAGCTGTTTCCTATTGAAATTGCAATGAGGAGCAATTTATTCACTTATTTTGCATACTACACATGATGACAATTTCACATTGGGACACTTTCCTCCTGAAAAATAAATGACAATACTTGGATTTTACCTCACTACTCTGGTAGTGTAAAACATCTTGTGAATTCGTCCCAATTGGTTACTGGGGATCGAATTCACATCCGTATGATTGGACGTTTCACCGCTGGAGATCTTCTTTCGGAGACGAAGGCACGACAGTAACTTTTTACTGTCGTCTCCTCGTTCCGTTTGGACATGAGACACTTCCGGTATATACATTCTGGTGAGCCGGACACCCACCGTAGAAAATGTTATCGCCTCGAAAAAATCGGGAATTTATAATACGGACAAACTCTAGCCTATTATTTCCAGATTCACAAACACACCAGGTAGAGTTCATTAACTCAAACGCTACTTTAATATTTACACTTGTCAATACGACAAGACGTACGGAAAGGTTCATTACTATGCTCTGACCCTATCTACGTATCTACTGCTAACAATCTCCCCGTGAAAACCCAACATGTGGTTCTGAGCAGTTCGACACAGGATGACTGTCCCTAGCATATCCTCATATGATTATTAAATAATATCATTACCATTCTTTATCTGATCATTATCATTAATTTCAATTATAATCCTGTATTTGATTATTATCATTTGTCATCCGGGATGATTATATGCCAACCCTTGCCGACGTTTCAAACGAAGGGTCGTTCTTCCTCCTAATTTATCCGCACAATATAATGATCAGCTTCCTCATAAATATTTATTATTATTATTATTATTATTATTATTATTATTATTATTATTATTATTATTATGATATTCGTAACAATGAATCATCGCCCATTAAATATCTTAATTTCCTTTCATCATAATTATTATTCTCAAATTACTATTGCAAGTTCTTTATCTTCTGCTCCTTCAACTTTTCATTTTATTATTATTATTATTATTATTATTATTATTATTATTATTATTATTATTATTGGAAATCGTGATTATCGTAACCCGTAATCATCCTCGCTATAATACTTCAACTTCTCGCTCTTATTATTTTCATCAAAAAAATAAAAACGTAGCTTCATTGGTTATTCTTCTTCTCCTTCTTCAAATATTTTATTTATTATTATTATTAGTTAAAAATCTCAAATCTTTCATTCCAACTTCCAACATCATTATTATGTCCAAAATTAAAAAAAAAATTCTTCAAAAAAAGTAGTTTTCTTAATATTTATTATTATTATTATTATTATTATTATTATTATTATTATTATTATTATTATTATTTAAAAAAAACTTAATTTCGCCTGTTACACGGTAGTTCACTCTTAATATGTTTAACGCATAACCCCTTTTACAATTCCGATTTATCTTGGCACTAAGCATTTGATTTAAGACAAGATTCACTTGGAGTATGATTATTGTTATTATTATTATTAAAAAAATGGAAAGATGATATTTTAATTTCCACTCTTTAGAATTGAGTCACATATGTTAAATCCCGTTATGAACCACTAATATCGGCTTTATATCGGTCGGGACAACACGGTATTCGGGACCGTACCTTCAGTTCCGTACTGCCGTTAAATTTATATGGGGACACACGTCCTCCCAAGACACATCTCACAACCTATGGCACATCGCGGCTGGGCAAATACCTCCAATGCCGGCGATTGCTAAACTATTCCTTCAAATTTGAAGTCCATTTCCTTTCATCGGAACTCTTCAAACATTTAATTCATAAAATAATCCTCGGTGCGTGGATTCTACCACTAATAACACCGGCATATGCATTTATATCATCTTAGGCCTTGAGATTCATCTATTTCATCATTACAAACAATACGGCTCAATTTATTTCACGCCGGATATTCGTCCCTCATGACTTCCAACTCTAAATATGGGCTCAAATCAATCTGGGCTTTTAACATATCGTGACCATTCTAATTCACGTGCCTTTATCGCTTTTAAACAAATTTTTTAATGGTTAAAATAAAGTCCAAAAACGTAAAATCAAAAATTTACGTAAAATCAAACTGATTACGCGAATGAAAGTCTTTAACGCTACATGTCATCTCCACATTGATTATTATATTTGCACTGGCTAACTCACGAAGCACCGTCATTATTATTATTATACTTTAACTTGCACACGCCCAAATATTATTATTATTATTATTTTACTTTCCTTTGTCGACTCACAAACATGATTATTATTAGTATTTTAATGACCTTCCGTACGCAACACAAATCTTACAAACTCTGGCTCTTTCATAATCTGGCTGTCTAATAGAAATTATTCCTAATTAAAATACAAATGATCACCGCAGTGAATGAAATCAAATAAATGGGTCAGTACAAAAAAAAAGAATTTAACACTTGAAAAGAACTTAAGTCAAAGTATTACAAACAGCATGCATTAATTGAAAGAAATATATCCCATATTTACATTATATACAATAAACAAATACTCAAATTAATTAATCTAACCCATTATTACGTTAATATAAATTAGTTCGTCCGTCTAACAAAAAAATAAAATCATGGACTCGGGAGGCGGACCATGTTAAGTAACCATAATTAATTTACACTGAACCCCGTTTAGTCGCGATAACATCTCCCAAATATCAAAATTGTGTACTCATTCCTATGTAGAATTCCATTGTCTCGTGGCGGATGAAATATAGGCCTTACGGCCCCATGGTGATCTACTCGTCCATCATGTCGCACAATACAAATTTAACACAATAAAACACTTCTGGGTGACTACCCATGATTAATACCTTATTACACTATTTTACACACACAAAAAAAACTAATAACAAAAAAACACTTATAGGTGCTCCTAGACCCCTGACACTCGCACAATATAATCTTCATATACGCCCGAAACACACGTCGTGGCACATTACGACGAAATGTCGTTCATTTGAACCGGCGCGTATCGCGTCTTCAACCGGCACTTCCTGGTTTATTTCTAAGCCGTCTTGATAATCGCCTAGCTCCTATGGTTCCCTGCTCGGATAGTTATTCACCGTCTATCTTGAGGTGTTTACTTCAGGCTCCGCACACTGCCTTCCAAAAGTACTATCGGCGTTCCGTTAGTTATTTATTATTTAAACACATGACATTCATTAAATTCAACTCCTAATAATTGTACTGATTATACACACTCGGTACTATGGATAATTTCACTGTTCGTATTCATTCTCCGAATAATTTACGTACTTTCAGCTCTAACTGACTTCGAATACGTCCCGAGGTACTGACTTACAGAGTCAACGTGTCAGAGTCTCAACTACTTCATTACGACTGACACGACTGGTGACCGATAACGACTGGTGACTGGTAAGAACTGAGTGATGTGAGGTTCGCTACTGGACTTTTATGGACGATATGATTTCCCGCCGGGGTCATCCGCGGTCAACTCCTGGAGAGGGGGGTTAGTTATCCTAAATCGGCATATGCAGGCGGATTTGGATCTCTTGCTTTATCCTACTTAATACACTGGCGATACACATTCATGTGTCGTATTCTGAACTCCTATCGTTCGGTGATCATGGAAATATCACTTAATTTCTGTCCTCCACCTTTCGCGCGCTAACTCGGCGTCCCTGATGGCGTGCTCATCTCGACCAATGGCGAGATAGCGTGGGTCATTTCCACGAATTCATTACTTTAATTTATTATGATTACAATTAATCAACATGGGAATGATATCACAAAAATCCCCTCTATTCAATCATGTGGTTGGAATAATTTAATTATTGTTATCGGAGAAACTAACTGGAGTTCACTCTGAGTTTTTCTTATGTTGGTTTATCTGCGGGCCTACGATAAATTTTCTCATTGGTCAACACCGCTTCGGTCAGTTTGAAATCTCTCCCTTGAAACGTGACAACACCAAGTGCCTCGGGCGTGGAAAACTGGAACGTCACATTCTCGGTATTGGTGATACATCGGCTCGCCCTTGGTCCGAAATATATACTCTTTCACTTCCTCGTAGTAAGTATTCTGTTGTTGTGAGCTCTAGATTTAATCCTCTTATCTTTTGACCAGGAAACCTTTTCCCCTTAATGACAAGCTTACTGTGGCGCCGGACAGTCGCGATATGTCTAGGTTATGTTGAAATTCTCCCGTCCACACAAAACTGACACTGTATTTCAATTAATATTTCTATATATCTGTATTTCTCATATCAAAATCAAATCATGAAAGATAGAGCCTATCTCATCAGGGTACAATATAGTAGGAGAAGGTGCACATAGATGAAGAAAGAAAGCGGAGTTAGTCTGGATCTCTAGAAGTTATGGTGATAAGTTTTTTTAGTTGGGTTTCCATCTGAACGACCGAGTTTCGAAACCCAGTGGTACCGGGGTTTGATTTTTCACCTGCAAAATTGCGTGACTTCAGGAAGTGCATCCAGTCTTAAACCCCGGCCAAACCCTAAAACGATCCAGAGTGGCTCCTTCGACCCCAGAAATACCGAGATAAACTGAAGAAAGCTTTCTTTACTAAGGGTTAACTTATGATGTGTTGCTTGGAAATTCTGACTTTATCCAATAGTCGTATGTGTGAATAACCCGTTGCTTTCTTGGAAACTGGTGTGATATAACAACTCGTTAAGTGAATAATAATAATAATAATAATAATAATAATAATAATAATAATATAGAAATAAAAATGTTAATTTTGGTTTTATGTCACATACTTATTACGGTTTTCGGTGACGCCTAATTGCCCAAATTTTGTGTCACAAGAGCTCCTCTCTCTTAGCTGCCGATGAATCTACCTACAAGCGGCTCGCGCATTTGAGCACCCGCAAGGTACCACAGGACTAAGAGAAGATCGAAACCGTAATGTAAAAGGCGATCACACTAAACCTGGGTCAACCAGCCGGGCTCTTAGAGTGACGCTTTACTTCACTGGCAATGTTCTTGATTCATGATTATAGGCAAGCACGACAAGGATGCTAACCACTAGGAAAGAGTTGCAGCAAGCATAGCAGTCATGGCATACAGATGTTGGCGACGAACTTCGCCCTGTAAGTTTACTGTACGCACAGGCGTCTCTACAGTATAACCAGAGTGCTGTAACGTTAGGAAAGTTAAGATGTTCAGTCCAATGAAAAACAATGCGTTACTTCACATTTAAAATGATTTGACATACTGGCATTGGGGATAAACTGTGTCTTCTTCTTCTTAATTTGTTTACCCTCCAGGGTTGGCTTTTCCCTCGGACACAGCAAGGGATACCACCTCTACCGCCTCAAGGCAGTGTCCTGGAGCGTGAGACAATGGGTCGGGGGATACAACTGGGGAGAATGATCAGTACCTCGCCCGGGAGGCCTCACCTGCTATGCTGAGCAGGGGTCTTGGTGGGGGATGGGAAGATTGGAAGGGATAGACAAGGAGGAGGGAAGGAAGCGGCCGTGACCTTAAGTTAGGCATCAACCCGGCATTTGCCTGGAGGAGAAGTGGGGAAACCACGGAAAACCACTTCCAGGATGGCTGAGGTGGGAATCGGACCCACCTCTACTCAGTTGACCTCCCGAGGCTGAGTGGACCCCGTTCCAGCTCTCATACCACTTTTCATATTACGTGGCAGAGCCGGGGGAGTCGAACCGAGACCTCCGGGGGTGGCAGCTAATCACACTAACCACTACACCACAGAGGCGGGCTATAAACTGTGTCGATAAACATAATTCTTTTATAAATGATTTCCCCCTCCACATAATTATGAATCCGTATAAAAAGAGACTATTATCATACATTGTGAGAAGAGAGATGGGAAGGGGTAAACCTGTAAATAAAGGTATATGTTTAATAACGGCAATTATAGCGATGTAACATTAGTAACATTCGGCTTTGACGTACATTGACGAGAAAATCAACCAAATCAATCACCATTGGTCTACATTTAAGGCTACCACTCATGTGGCAGATTCCATATCATTTGTTTAACCTAGTCTTTATTTAAAACTTGGAAATTTATCAAACATCTACTTTGATGTATTATTCCACTCATCTTCTTATAAACGAGTATTATTTACCGCAATTTGTCATCTTGTATTCCAACTTCATCTTCATATTACTGTATGATATTCCCTGCTATTGAAAACTTCACTCAAGCTTATTCTCTACCAATGTCACTCCAAGCTACTTCTTCACTGACACCTCACAACATTCCGCTTAGTCGTGCTGTTCGTTTACGTACTCCCAATGCTTCCAAGCCCAAAATGTTCGTAACAGTACTCTTTTGCCGAAATCACCCAAAACAAATATATTACGTACTTTGTAACGTTACCCTTTTTTATAACAATATTGTACGGCTCCATGGCTAAATGGTTAGCGTGCTGGACTTTGGTCAAACGGGTCCCGGATTCGATTCCCAGCAGGGTCGGGAATTTTAACCATCACTGATTAATTTCGCTTGCACGGGGGATGGATGTACGTGTCGTTTTCATCATCATTTCATCCTCATCACGACGCGCAGGTCTAATAAAGAAAAGACCTGCATCTGGCGAGCCAAACTTGTCCTCGGACACTCCCGGCACTAAAAAACAAACACCATTTCATTAATTTTCATAATAATATTATTTCATGTCTACACGTTAGCCCCGTTTCTAGATAAGGGGTCGGGGATGAGGTGAGGTGAATTTATATGGCATGTTTCAGGAGTTAATGAAGATGAAATGAATGATTGAGAATGAAATTGGGTAAATGGTGGAAGGAATCGGCTGTGGCCTATTCTCGGGATAGCCAACAGTGGAATTCGAACCTACGCATCTCTCGAATGCAGATCTTGGGTCCATATCCGTACCACGTTAACACTCCTCTCGGTAATATTAATAATACATTAACGGTCCTACTTAAATATTAATGAATAGACATTGTAAAATGAATAAATCAAATATGAAACTAACATTTACCTTGCGTGCATTGTGATTTTACTCATTTTGTTTCGATAGTTTTGATTCTGCTTTTATTTTTTTAATATTTGGTTCCCATCTCTCTCTGCGTTATGAGGATTACGGCAGAGCTTTAGAACAAACGAGCTACAGTAGAACAGTCTGGCCACGTTTCAGCCCAACGTCACCTACGGTTCAATTTGTCATGCCTGTCTTAAGGAGAGTAGGATTATCAGATCACATTTGATTTCATTCCTCAGTAATGTCACATGTCGGTAGAGACTGTGTGTTCTTACTGAATAAGAATATGGATGAACAAAATGTCCTTTTCTGGCCTGTGATATTCGTGAAGAGTACGAAGAGAACTGCTTTGGTAAAGCACAGCATGTGAAGTATTCATGCAGAGTTTTCATATTATATTCTTTACACAATCCAACTGTCAATTCGGTTATGTACCGAAGTTAGTAGTTATACTTACAGATATATGAACACAGTCACACGAGGCTGTCGTCAATGATGTTCATATCACATAAATTAAACAACAACAACAATAAAAACACGTGTTAATTGGCCCGTTACAAAGGGTTCAAAACTGGCCTGATTAAGGATTGGTCCGAGTTCCTGCATGCATCAACAGCGACCACAGTTTACTCCTCTTATGAGCAATGGTCAAAGAAGTGAGAAGCACTCCAGAGTCACATGGTAGGATAGTACTGGGTGATATAATACTGTGCATTGCACTCATTCACTCTTACCTTCTGTGTACAGGACAAATACAGTGCATTTCCAAAACACATCACTTTCCTTCGTAGATCAGGAGGTGGGATTCCAATAATTGGAGAAATTTTCTGAGCAGGTCTTGGTTTAAGGACTCCGGTGAAAACGCAGGCTGTTCTCGTAGGCAATGAACACCGACTCCAACCTGGGAATGTTTATACCGCCTGCAATAACAGAAGCCAATATGAGGCGCTGGCAGCACGGTATATATAAGGCAGGTCTATTGGATCACTGTTAGTTGTGTCTCCGGCATCACAATAAGAAAAGCGGTTGATCTTTACCCGTTTGATAAAGTTCAAATTGTGATGGTACAGAGCCTTGATACTAGCATTTCTGAAACGCGCGGTTTGTTGGCTGCTCACTCGCCGCTGTTATGAACATGTATCGAAAGTGATGGAATGACGGGAAAACAATGACATGTCGTCTAGCCATGTGTCGACAGAGGAGCATTGATTCCAGAAGCCAACAGAGTATTTCGCATATTGTTCGGAATGACCGCAGGACCACAGATCAAGAAATCATGAACACGTACAACAGTGCCGTCCACGGCAAAATTTCACAATACTGGGTTCAGCGAGCTAGAGTCCTGCAGAGAGGCCCAGCCCATGAGCTGCTTCGGCAGTAGGCTGCAATGGGCTTTGAAAGGGTCGAACATAAGAAGCCCGTGACGTCATCGCACGGGCCGGTCTGGGCCAGCGCTCTGTCATTCGTACGCGGTGAGCCAATGACAGCTCTGTGGTAGTTCTATGGGCTGACTGCTTCAATGTGTACAGTGTACTGCGTGTCAGCGGATCGCGTTGCATTACGGTCGAGTAGAGCCGATCAAATTTGCTGTGGTTTTCAGTTTGACTTCTCCGTCTATCCAGTTATCGGAAACGAATGTGGACTGTAGATTCTAAAGAAATGAAACCGTGGCAAAAAATCGTGAAGTAAAAAACAAGAAGGAACAAACGAACTAAAAACCGTACAGTACAAGACTACTGAACCGGATCCTAAACTTTAAAGTCGTATTTGGTTGGTATTCAAGCCTGCAGTTGACGGTGATGGGAAAGACGTTAATTTTGTGTGCTATACGATCTGCAGTGAACTTTATGTACACGCTAGCAGTTACCCGCGGCTTCTCGCGTGGATTTCGTAATTTGATAAAAGTAATCGTTCCTTGGTACTGTGCTAAGACATTATCTGAAAATCCCTGAAGTATAAAACCTCACTGAAAAATTGAGTTTCATTTACCCCAGAAACTCTTTGTAAACCAAGTGTGTGGTATTGCCTTTTGGGGCTGAGATGACCATGCGATATAGAACTGTACACGTGAGAACGTCTTCTCTCAAGTAAAAAAAATGGTTTCTTTATTTTTAAAGGAGATTACAAATTCATATTTCCACATCTGTAACATCTTCAGGTTTTGAGATATAGGCCTAAGTATCCGCATAAAAATAATGCAACCCCTTTATCAGCCATTCCTCCACCCCCACCTACGTGGATTTTCCGAAAACAAAAAGGAGTGACATGTTTATTTATTTTTGCTAGGGGCTTTACGTCGCACCGACACAGATAGGTCTTATGGCGACGATGGGATAGGAAAGGCCTAGGAGTTGGAAGGAAGCGGCCGTGGCCTTAATTAAGGTACAGCCCCAGCATTTGCCTGGTGTGAAAATGGGAAACCACGGAAAACCATCTTCAGGGCTGCCGATAGTGGGATTCGAACCTACTATCTCCCGGATGCAAGCTCACAGCCGCGCGCCTCTACGCGCACGGCCATCTCGCCCGGTATTTATTTTTGAAGTACATTCCATTCCAAGTACCTCATGAAATTAATTCAACACCGATTTCAACTAGCCCCCCCACTCCATACGAAGTTAATTTTACCCCAAAAAATTAGTGTTTTTTAATTTTTAAAGGTGGTTTCAAATACCCATTTTCACGTTTGCAACATCTTTAGATTTTTTAGATATAAGTATCCTCATACAAATAATTCGACTAATATTTCAGTCCTTTCATCCCCCCTTAAGTGGATTTTCTAAAACTAAAAGAATAGATATTTCTTTCTTCTTAAAGGAGACTCTAAATACCATTTTATTACGTCTGTAACAACTCAGTTTTTGAGATATCAATACAATAATAAAATTAATTCAACCCCCTTTTCAGTCCCTTTTACACACACACCCACGTTAAGTGGTTTTTCGAAAAAACAAAATAATACCTGTTTTTTATTTTTAAACTATTTATCAATTTTCACATCTGTAACGTGTTAAGTGTTTGAGATATACTGTAGATATGCTCATCTTAAGAATTCACGCCAGCCCACATTTCAGTCCTCCCCTCCCCCCTTAAGTCTCTTTTCCGAAAACAAAATAATACATGTCTATTTTAAAAAGAGATTATAAATACCACTTCACGTCTGTAACATGTTAAGTTTCCGAGATATATTGTACAAATTTTGGTTGGCAGCTATGCCCAAACGTACACGCATAATCTCGCTGTAGAATCCTGGAGCTAGCGTTGCCATGGTTACGGCAGTTCATTTCCTTATCCAATTCCGAGAGCAGGGGTAGTGTGGCGCCAATATCACCATAATGGTCGGTTTTAGGGCCTTAAAACATGGTTTTCGGGCCCGTAGGGCTTACCGAGATTTGTTCTTTGGGTCAAGGGGCTTAGAATGAGCTTAGTCTCGTCGTTGCACGACAAATTCGGTATTTCGCCTATATTAACCTATAATTTTGATATCTCCCCCGTCGCCCCCCACCTCGAATTATTTTGAAAATAAAATACAGCCCATGTCTCTCAGGGATAATGTATATTTACATTAAAAAATTATTTTTAGAATCGGTCCAGTAGTTTCTGAGGTTACCCTCCAGATATACACAAACTAACAAAATTCGCGCTCTCTCTTTAATATATGCCGGGCTGAGAGGCTCAGACAGTAGAGGCGCTGGCCTTCTGACCCCAGCTTGGCAGGTTCGATCCTGGCTCAGTCCGGTGATATTTGAAGGTGCTCAAATACGTCAGCCTCGTGTCGGTAGATTTACTGGCACGTAAAATAACTCCTGCGGGACTGAATTTCGGCACCTCGGTGTCTCCGATGTCCAAAAAAGTAGTTAGTGGGACGTAAAAGCAAATAGCATTATTATTATTATTATCTTTATTATATTAGTATAGGTTAAAGGAGTCGGACTGATTTTGTCTTTTTATGATTAAATAAAAAACTTACGTTGAACGAGGTGTGTTTGAATGACGAGCATTCTAATGTTTTCGTGTCATCGCACTCCACGACTATGCCACAACCTGGCAAAGTAATGAAATTTTCTTCGTGGACTGACGTTCATGATGCTCCTATTCCAACAGATGAGCTGGAAAGATATTTAAAGCAAAATTGTGGAATGGAATAAGATGGATATAGCGTCCTATTGGAGAACAAATGGACAAAACTATTCATAATGTCACCAGCTCGCTAAGAAAGTAATATGTATGCAAGCATCAAGTTCAGCTTCAGAGATAAATGTCAGTTCAGCGGGCTTCATTCTCTTCTACAACCAGACGATTGCTGATGCTCTTCTTTTAATTCACAGTAATTCCATTCCACCACAATTAACAATGACCAATAAACTACGCACACTAAGTAAAAGCTATGTTCAGGTTTGTTTGTGTTGTAGGCATATTGCACGTCATTTCTGTTTGTATTTTATTTTGAGGTAAACGCGAACGAAGTCCTATGAATATGCTTCGTATTATTTAGATTCATTTTCAGTTAATTTGGTGTATATTGCGGACGAATATTAGTTTATAATAAAGTTTCTGTTTATTTTCTATTATTATTATTATTATTATTATTATTATTATTATTATTACAGTGTAGGAGAAATCATCATCATCATCATCTGTTTACCCTCCAGGTTCGGTTTTTCCCTCGGACTTAGCGAGGGATCCCACCTCTACAGCCTCAAGGGCAGTGTCCTGGAGCTTCAGACTCTTGGTCGGGGGATACAACTGGGGAGTATGACCAGTACCTCGCCCAGGCGGCCTCACCTGCCATGCTGAACAGGGGCCTTGTGGAGGGATGGGAAGATTGGAAGGGATAGGCAAGGAAGAGGGAAGGAAGCGGCCGTGGCCTTAAGTTAGGTACCATCCCAGCATTCGCCTGGAGGAGAAGTGGGAAACCACGGAAAACCACTTCCAGGATGGCTGAGGTGGGAATCGAACCCACCTCTACTCAGTTGACCTCCCGAGGCTGAGTGGACCCCGTTCCAGCCCTCGTACCACGTTTCAAATTTCGTGGCAGAGCCGGGAATCGAACCCGGGCCTCCGGGGGTGGCAGCTAATCACGCTAACCACTACACTACAGAGGCGGACTTAGGAGAAATCTCTACCGTTTAATTTCTAAATGCGATTAGCCTACTTTAAAATATGTTATTAGCGTACGGTAATTCGTAGAGAGAATGAAATGGCGTATGGCTTTTCGTGCCGGGAGTGCCCAAGGACAAGTTCGGCTCGCCAGATGCAGGTCTTTTGATTTGACGCCCGTAGGCGACCCGCGCGTAGTGATGAGGATGAAATGATGATGAAGACGACACATACACCCAGCCCCAGTGCCAGCGGAATTAACCAATTATGGTTAAAATTCCCGACCCTGCCGGGAATCAAACCCGGGACCACTGTGGCCAAAGGCCAACATGCTAACCACTTAGCCATGGAGCCGGACGTAGAGAGAATGATCCGAATAGTAGTGTGACGTGAACATTTCGTTGTGGACGGCGCACATGTTACTGTGGAGAAGTACTCAAGGTTATTCCAATGAGCCCGCCCAGTGCGCTGGACTGCGGTGGGCTCTATGAGCCCATTGCTATGGGCCAGTACGCTGCCGCGTCAGAAGAGAACGGCACTGCACGGGCTGGGCTGCCGGAACCCGTGGGTTTGTAGTGCTGCGCGGTGGGTCTGGCTTCAGGACTCTGAAGCGAGCACTGCTGTGCATTGGACTACGGAGTCGATAACCCAATCGTACCTCAATGATGACAAAACTCCTCCGACCGTAGCGCATGAGGCGGGCAAAATGTCATCGACACTGGAGAGTGTATGATTGGAAAACGGTCACCTGGTCGCATGATCTGATGAATCCATATTCCTGGATCATCACATCAATGGCCGAGCATGTGTACGACGATTACCATCGGAGGCTATGACACCTGCGTGCATTGTATGGAGGAGACAGGCCGGTGGATGAAGTGTGATGGTCTGAGAATTGTTTCCATTGCACCCCATTATTCTGGTACACCAATCCCTGATAGCTGTCGATATTTCGTCGTTATTGGGTCGTGTCCCAATTGTCAGGATAGATGAAAATATTTCGGGAGATCTAAGAGGAAATATTTGAAACTATTGCGTGGATAAGTCATAAAATACTTCTAAACTTCCGAAAAACTTCTTTTGAGATGCCATACCCTAAAAATTCCAGTCTGTGTAGAAACAAATATTTAATGCAAATATTTTTTTAACTTACCATAATTTCACACTGTTAAAACATTTTCATTATTTTCGCCACAATTATGTACAGGAGTATTCAATTTCTAATGGTGTACAATATGGGTATTGTGATAGCACATTTATCACACCCCGACGCTGTATTTATTAAAATGTATTATTATTATTATTATTATTATTATTATTATTATTATTATTATTATTATTATGTCCGACTTGTTGGCTGAATGGTCAGCGTACTGGCCTTCGGTTCAGAGGGTCCCGGGTTCGATTCCCGGCCGGGCCGGGGATTTTAACCTTCATTGGTTAATTCCAATGGCCCGGGGGCTGGGTGTTTGTGCTGTCCCCAACATCCCTGCAACTCACACGCCACACATAACACTATCCTCCACCACAATAACGCACAGTTACATGGCAGATGCCTTACAAGGGCTGCACTCGGCTAGAAATAGCCACACGAAATTATTATTATTATTATTATTATTATTATTATTATTATTATTATTATTATTATTATTATTATTATTATTATTATTGTACTAATGTTATATTGGAAGCTGCTGACTTAGATATAAGGAGTTATTTCCAGAGTTGGAAATATATCCCGGGAAATTTTGTATGATTCACGTATGTGTTAACAACGTCGCCAAAAAGATGATAACAACATGGTGGCTATGGACCTAAAAGTTATACTTACATTTTTCAATTTTTTTACGTCGCAACGGCGGAGGTACAGTAGGTGTTACGGCGACGATGGGAAAGGAAATGGCTAGGAGTGGAAAGGAAGCGCCCGAGGCCGTAATTAAGGCCGTGAAAATTTGAAACTACGGAAAACCATCTTCAGCGCTGTTGACAGTGGGGTTCGAACCCACTGTCTCCCAAATACAAACTCACTGCTGCGCGAACCTTACCGCACGGCCACTTTCTCGGTCAAAACGTTATATTTCAATGTGTGTCTGGTAAATGAAATGTATGGCTTTTAGTGCCGGGATATCCCAGGACGGGTTCGGCTCGCCAGGTGCAGGTCTTTCTATTTGACCCCCGTAGGCGACCTGCGCGTCATGATGAGGATGAAATGATGATGAAGACAACACATACACCCAGCCCCCGTGCCATTGGTATTAACCAATTAAGATTAAAATCCCCGACGCGGCTGGGAATCGAACCCGGGACCCTCTGAACCGAAGGCCAGTACACTGACCGTTCAGCTAACGAGTCGGACAATGTGTGCCTGGTGAGATGACTACACTGGCGACTAAGCGCGACAAATCTCTTTCTCCTGATTGGACAAGATGCAGCCCAAGCGGGTTACTGCATGACGAGTAGGAGTGAGGAGAACCGTATTATACATGTTACAGCGTTTGGTCCAGTGTACTATACAATACTATAAGATATAATGCTATACTATACTCTACTATACAATATATATTCTTGTGCTATGTCTAGTCATTGTTATGTGGATAATACAGGATAGCCTTGTACTCCTGTACTTCGTCGTAAATCTTGTCGGAGATTATATAACTTACTTTATTTCAGAATTTCTACAGCAGGCTTACCTATGCATAGCCGTAACTACCTGATCAAGAGTAAAAGTGCTTATCTATAGACCGGTTCCAAGGCATAGATAAGCAGCGTGCGTTTGCTCAAAGTGAAAGTATAATTTAACCAAGTGATAGAATCAGTGAATATAAAAAAGTACAGTATTAATGTGTATGAATTCATCTCAGAAAAACTGCGGTTGATGGTGAGATTCTGAAACTTGTTCTTAAACTAGCAAACAAACAAACAAACAAACAAACAAACAAACAAACAAACAAACAAACAAACAAACAAACAAACAAACAAGGAACTGTGAAGGGAATCGTATAATGTCATATCATCGGTGTCGTTAGAAATGGCAGTTCAGTTGTCGCTGTATTTTCCAGCTACTGTTGTTACAGGATCATCCTGTTGTGCATAGGGAGAATATTCGAGCATTTGTTTATCTTCTTTGAATGTGAATATTGTACATTTATGGCATTGTGATGAAGTGCTCATTCACGGATGGTAGCTATATCATAATGTAGTTATTTTAAATGAGTGGAGAAGTCATTGGAATACCTAGGCGCATCCTAACTCGAGGAATCCATTCACGTGAACTTTGGCGCCCAAATAACAGGCATTTCATTTAATTATTTTATTAGTATTTTCATTGACGCCCAAGCATAAGGAAAGTATCTCAGTAATATGACAAATCATTGTTGTAAGTGTAATTACAGTATGATAGCATTAATATGTACCTACTGACTACGTTTTTCTGTTGTCAAATGTACTGGGAAGAAATAACTGCATCACGTGGCAATTACATCTGGAGCAATTCTAGTGTTAATCATCTCCAACAATTTTCACGCGTTAGTTATTACTGTTTCAATAAGGAAAAATAAGATGCCTTCCAGGTAAATCTCCAAGCTAACCTTTCCTATAAAGTACAGACCTACTCAATTCTTATTAGAAAATTGGTGAACGGCAAGATTATCAATACGTATTCCGTTGGCATTACCGAATAGTTTCTTGCGAGTTACCCTCAGTAACTAAAATCACTACCGTGTTTAATAACTACGCAAGGAAACGACACACATAAGCCAAGTGAGTCCAAATACAGATTGATCAACTGATCAGGTATGCTTTACTCCGGCGCCCGAAGTTTTCTCCTATGGGAGAGCTCTCACCTCGTTCACCACGCACGTGAAGCGGATGGCACGGTATGCCTTCTATGTGTTTTTCCCTGACCCCAGCATTCCTTTTGTTTGCGCGCGCATCTTTGCTAGCTGACGTACGCGTGCCTGATGTCGCAGTCGTATTTTAGCTATTCCCAAGTGTTGTTCTGTAGTTAGTAACAAAGGGCATTATGGCTCGTGGCTTGTCAACAGAGCAACGTGTCTTTATGTACGATTGATGTGGGTTAACTCAGTCATCCCGTGAAGTTCACAGGCGGTTTCAAGAAAGATTCCCGGGTGTAGACATTCCAAATCGTAATACACTATTACAGTCTACATTCCTTATACTAAATTTCAGAAAAATGAAAGTATCCAGCCTAAGAAACTAAAAAAAAATAGCAGCGTAGTGCTCTAAAGGTAGAATGATTATATGACATTGGTTATAGTTTAGGAAATCTCCAAAAATTATTAAAAATTGCTAATAATTTGATCCGTCTGTACAAAGGGTTAGAAAACTATTACACTTTAAGAAGCCGTATAAAATAACAGTGGGAGATACTAATCAGTCACGTGATCCTGTGCGTAGGTGCACATTTTGTGACTGGAATCTGAAAAATATATATAATGGACAAACAGAAAAATGAAAATCTACAGCCTGTTTCCAGTCATTCGACCATGTCAGTAATTGGAATTGTGCCGGCCGCCGAAGCCTGTTGCACTCCAATGGGTCAATGATTAATGACTGACAAATGAAGTTATATTTGAGAGTGTTGCAGGAATGAAAGATGACAGGGGAAATCGGAGCATCCGGAGAAAAACCTGTGCCGCTTCCGCTTTGTCCAGCACAAATCTCACATGCAGCGACCAGGATTTGAACCAATAAGCCAGCGCTGAGAGGCCTTCCCGCTGCCAACTGAGCCACGGAGGCTCCAAAGGACAAACAGAGCCACGTTTAATATTCTTCTAGGATGAGGATGGCTCCACCTACATGGTTTTATGTGTATACAAAGCAGTCTTTACTCGAGAACTTTTAAACCGGACTTAGTTTGAAGTACCCCACCATGACGCAAAAATCTGTATATGGTGTATCACCAGTGTTGAAAGAATCTTAGGACCTTTTCCTTTTAGAAAAGAGTTCATTATGTTACGTGAATACCACACTATCCCCGTATTTCAGGGAATTAACCGACAGGGAGCGCGAAGTTGCATGCTTTTCAACAGGACTCGGTGGCAAATGGTACACTAAAATATATTATTGTAAAGTACTAAATTTTAAATTTACAAGAGAAGAAAATTTTCCTAGAATACAATAATATACAATTTACGCTAATTTTTTTCTATTAAACACACAGCTCATCCTTAATAAATTTATATTGTTTACAAATTCTACTTATAATATCTCCTGTACTACTTACAAATATAGTCAACTGATATACAGTATGTGGAATTACTTCAAATGATACTATACAACTGGTATAAGATTAAAATTTACATTGCATTTATTTACTTTGTTTTTTTTTACCCATTCTGGAACCTAAGTAGCATAACGACCTGCTGCGTCTTAACCAGAGCCCCTTTTGCCACCACTTTCCAGAGTTCCTGAAGGGCCTTCACAGCTACCGAAGCGGTCTCAGGGCCCTCGAAGTCCCTAATGTACTTCACCCCTACAGGCAGTCCCCTACTTGGGCTGTCCAAACTCCTTAGACCAGTTGATGGAATTAATTTATTCACACATTTTTTTTATTTACAATAACCTGCACCGGTCCAATGCACTCTAACATTTCATTTATTTTCTCTGTTGCTGTTTATTCTCTTTTTGAATATCTGTACAGATTTTGGAAATGGATCAAACACTACCCATGGTAAACTGTTGCATTCTTTCACGCCCTTCCCAATGAATGAACATTTACCCCAATCGCTTCTGCTAAAATTCCTTCTAATCTGATAATTGTGGTCAGTCCTGCCGATATAATTATTTTCCAACTGAAGCCTCTCACAGATATCTCCCCATGCTTCTTCTCCTGTATAGGCTCTATATAATCCTATAAGTCTTGTTTTCTCCCTTCTCTTACTTAAAGTTTCCCACCCTAGTTCCTTTAACATTTCTGATACACTTCTCTTTCTCCTGAAATCCCTTGTTACAAATCTTGCTGCTTTCCTCTGCACACTATCTATTTCTTTTATTAGGTATTCTTGGTGAGGATCCCAAACACTGTTTGCATATTCCAATAATGGACGAACCATAGAAAACTGTAGCCTCATTATGACATGTAACGATCTGTATGCATTCCCAACAATGTCATCCACATGACCCTTCCAGTGCAAATTATTTTCAAATCTCACACCTAAGTATTTGCACTTGCCATCTTTTGGGATAACTACCTCATCCAATTTATATTCAAATTCAGTTTTAAAACTCCTGTTTGTAAATGTTGTAACAGTTGATTTGCCTCCATTAACCTTCATATTATTATTTTTTTTTGCTAGGGGCTTTACGTCGCACCGACACAGATAGGTCTTATGGCGACGATGGGATAGGAAAGGCCTAGGAGTTGGAAGGAAGCGGCCGTGGCCTTAATTAAGGTAAGGGAAACCACGGAAAACCATTTTCAGGGCTGCCGATAGTGGGATTCGAACCTACTATCTCCCGGATGCAAGCTCACAGCCGCGCGCCTCTACGCGCACGGCCAACTCGCCCGGTATATTATTTTCTTCAACCCACTGTTGGATACTCTCAAAGTCCCTTTGTAATTCTGAACAATCCTCAATGTTATTTATTTCCCTATAAACAATTATGTCATCTGCATACAAACTTATTTTCGATGTTATATTATTCCCTAGATCATTTGCGTATATCAAGAAAAGTAACGGACCGATTATACTACCCTGTGCAATTCCCTTCCAAACTTTCTCTTCCTGTGATACACTATTTCATACTTTGACTTTCTGAGCCCTTGAATTTAGAAATGTTTTTATCCAACGTGTAACCCTTACGTCCAATCCTATTCACTGCAATTTCTTTAATTATATTCCATGTTCCACTCTATCAAAGGCTGTGGAAAGATCTGTGGCTATGCAATCTAACTGGCGTCCTGAATCCAACTGATCTGATATGTCCTGCTTAAATCCCACCAGTTGTGCCTCACAAGACAATTTCTTCCTAAATCCATACTAGCTCCTCATGAACCAATTTTTATCATCACATGTCCCTCTGATGTACGTTGATATTATACTCTCCAGTATTTTACAAACTATACTGGTCAAGCTGATTGGTCTGTAGTTCCCAGGTTTCCTTTTATCACTCTTTCCTTTATAAATTGGTATTATTATAGATTCCTTCCATTCCTTTGGTTATACACATTTATTTATGACATAGTCAAAGAGAAATTTTAAATAAGGCACTATGTACCACCCCATTGTCTTTAATACCTCCCCAGTAATTTGATCACTTCCTGCTGCTTTTCCTTGCCGAAGCAGTTGGATTTCTCTGAAAATATCTTCATTTGTGAATGAGAAGCTTCTTGTTTCCCTATGTGTCTCTCCCTCTCTGTCTTCTGTTTCGGTTTCGGTTTCCAACTCCTGACAATCTTCTACTGAATCTCTGATTTCCCTACTAAATAGGATTTCTTTCTCAGTATCAGTTATATAGTGTTCACCCCCTTCTCCTACCATTGTATGAATTTAGATTCCTTTTCCTTTTTGATTCCTGATATATGAATACATCTTTTTCCATTTCCCTTTGTGGTCACTACCCTCTGAAGTATGCCATTCATATAATTATCTTTTGCTTCCTTTTTCACTCTATTCAGTTCCCTCATTAGCTGCTTTCTAGTTTCTCTACTCTCCCTACCCTCTTTGATTTTCCTGTTTACTATTCCACAGTTTCTTTTTAATTTTATATATTTCCCTTGTATAGTAAACAGGGTCTGAGGTCATTTTACCCTTCTCAACAGGTACAAATCTCTTCTCTTCTTCCCAACTGATTCCTTTAAATTTAGTCCAAAGTGTATCTGCATTACTCCCTTCACTTATCCAACAACTGAATTGTGTTTTAAGGTAAGTCCCAAATTCATCACCTTTAGTTTTTCTGTACAATTTCTTGTCTTGTGTGACCCTGTTATTAAGCCTTTTTGGTACCAGTCCTACATCAATTATTACAGCCTTGTGGTCACCTATTGCTTCAATTACCTCAGTTTTATCAACAATTTCCCATGATTTAACCAATAATACTTCTAGTAAGTTATTGAGACGAGTCGGTTCTTGTACTACTTGTGTAAATCCTACTGTACTTCCCAAATTAACTTATTTGCCAGTTTCTGTTCATGAGCTTCACTTGCAGCTCCATTCCATTCAACTTCAGGCAAGTTTAGATCTCCCCCAATTATTACCATATCATTATTATTGTTTTTAGGAGTATAATCTATTATTTTCTCAAATATTTCCATGTCTCTTTCCTCTCTTCCAGGCCTATATGTTCCTATAATTCCTATCTCCTTCATTTTATCACAAAATTAATTGTATCCCTAAAATTTCATCCCTTTAATCAGTAAACCGTTCATGTGAACAATAAGTTTCTTTCACCAGAATAAACACCCCCTCCCTCCCATTTTATCTCCTCGGTCTCTACGATAGACTGTACTGTATACCCTTTGGTCCCTCCGGTCCCCCGATTTATTCGCCTGCGATTATTATACGTGGGATAAATAAGAAAAATCCTTGAACAAAATGAAGCCGCACATCACACAACAAATTGCACATAATATTCGTCAATAAACCCCCGGGATTCCACAACGTGAACTACAACCAGTAAAGGATAATTTCCTAAGGAGGTACCAACAATGTGCGGAGAATGAAGGCGGACAGTTTCTACATCTCCTTTCATAATTTGGTAAGTTATGAACTTATTAAAATTGTTCGTGTTACCTTCCCGCTAATAACCTTGACTCGCACGTGGCGAACAAGACCGCAGTCGCCCTTACTAAACACACGGCGCGCCGGACTAAAGCGTATCTAATCACTCTGTAGTATCATGAGGTTTTAATTTATATTTCAGACTGCTGAGGACCTTCACTCGATTATGTCACTCATTCCGGGGAAAACCCATATATCTTTTTCTGCAATAACCTACTAAAGCCAATGCTCTCTATCCTTTGACACTAACCAGATAAGTCATTTTATACTAAAGAAATAGCCATATTTTACTTCCAGATTATTCAAGAATGCATAACAGTCCCCGGTAAGAAACTGAGTTATTTGCTAATATTCTGAACATTGTTAATAAAAGTCGCTTCAACCAGATAAGTCAGTTTACCTTATATATGTACGGTAATACATTTTCTGTTGTTATTGTGGACATGGACGTTATAATCTTATAAATGAATTATTGGCAGTGAATTTACACAGCTGCTTCTGTTCAAGGACTATTAAATTCTTTCTTTCGTCATCTGCTTACCCTCCAGGGTTGGTTTCTCCCTCAGACTCAGCGGCGGAAGATCCCACCTCTACCGCCTCACGGGCAGTGTCCTGGAGCGTGAGACATTGGGTCGGGCATACAAATGGGGATAATGACCAGTACCTCGCCCAGGCAGCCTCACCTGCTATGCTGAACAGGGTCCTTGTGAGGGGGGGGGGGGGGAGATTGGAAGGGATAGACAAGGAAGAGGGAAGGAAGCAGCCGTGGCCGTAAGTTAGGTAACATCCCGGCATTTGCCTGAAGGAGAAGTGAAGAAACCACGGAAAACCACTTCCAGGATGGCTGTGGTGGGAATCGATCCCATCTCTACTCATTTGACCTCCCGAGGCTGAGTGGGCGCCGTTCCAGCCCTCGTACCACTTTTTCAAATTTCGTGGCAGAGCCGGGAATCGAACCCAGTCCTCCGGGGGGTGGCAGCTAATTACACTAACCACTACACCACAGAGGCGGACACTGTTAAATCTTACTAGCTAAAAATACGAAAATGTGACTTACACGCTTTGGTTTTTACTTGTCCACAAAAGAAAATAATGTCTGGTCAGTGTGGGACAAGTCAGTTTCATTTAGAATCCAAAGCAGATACCGGTACTTCATTCCTTTCTTGAACTGAACAAAATCAAACCAAAAGCATTATTCAAAAAGCTGTTTCATAACACAATGTTTTGACAACATTTGGTGAGTCAGTGATTTCGTATTGTTTAAAATCTAAAAAAGATGCTTCCCATGAGAATTATTTTTGGCTTACCTTGTTAATCCCTGGAATGAGTGGTAGGATTAACTTAGCACAGGAAATACCCAGTAATTTGAACAGAGAAGGGTATAAATCTGACATTCTCTATGTGCAGTCTTAACTCTGCGGTGATTTCCCAAACTTATGAGGCTCGTAGTAAATTTAAAAAATACAATACAGGACAGCCTTAAAGGAGGCTTACCTGGTAACGTTCTGTCTTTAAAACTCGCGGAAAAATGTGAATCGCAACCGTTATTAGTTATGAGTTACAAATATACTTAAATAGCAGAGAGTATCAAACTGGACGGATGTCCATTTACGACGGTAACAAGATTAACCGCTCAGTTCCAAGATTAGACTCGCAAATGAAGTACTTACACCAATCATGGGCGTGATTGCGGGAGACTGCTACGCAGTATGCGCGACGTTCATTACACAGGATCACTAACGACGGATATTGCTTAGTTTGCATGGACATGGCAATAGCTTAACCTAGAGCGTGCAATTTTCCAGTCCACCTAAGCAGTTACACGATACGCGGTTTATCCCTCAGTTTGGAGATTTGTTATAGTCGTCACCAAATATTTCATTGAAAGTACTTATTTTAATTATTTATAAGTTAATTCGTAAACCAATACCCACTTCACCATGCACTGTATATTTACTAGAATATAAAAATGAGATCATTTTACAGGACCATATACTTCCTTTACGTCCTGTCGTACGACAATTTTTAAAATTGTCCCTTCGATGAAGAAAAAGAAGGAGAATAAGAATAATTGTGTATCATTTTCTCCACGATGAGAAGCAGTTTGTAACTGAAAATTCTGGTGCAAATACTTTTACCATTGGCTATGCGTGCTGACGTAGTCAATACATAATACTCACGTGACGGTAACACGGGTATAAATATCTCTTGTGTTTGGTCGAATTATTGTGGGAGTGTGAATCATAAGGGCAATATCATGGCAGTTCTGTGTCCAGAGAACTCTGGGGAAAAGGGACAGACAATCAATTGGCATGTGTTTATATGTTCACAGTTCAGCTAAGACGTGTGTTGTGCTCACCTCCTGCTTGTTTGTAATTCATTGCGTCTCTCTAAGTTCAAGTAATATTAGGTGTTTAGAAATCCCTCTCAAATCCGACAACTTTTGGGGCTCTTCCGCGATCAGGTAGGATCGACAAAATTTTCGAAGTATTGATACGACGGTAAAACGCAATAAGAATGGTGGACGCCGGCTAAGGTAAGTAGACTTAAAGTTATTGCTTTTGGAGCATTACGATCGAAGTGAGACGACGTTATAGAAGAACATAGAAGAAACAGATGACGACTATTATTTATTTAATCGTATGGTGATTATAACTACAAATTTATAAGTCCAGGTCCAAGTGTTTCAGCCACTCTACAGCACTTTCTGAAAGATGAAACAGGTCGCTGGGGCTTCCGGAGTAGGCATGAAGAGGGCGCCGCAGGATGACATGGTCCATGGTCTGCTCCTCTTCACTGCATTCACACATTGGAGAATCCACTTATGGCGTAAGAATTTGCAGCGTCCATGCCCAGTTCTCAATGACGACGATATTGAACTATGATAGAAATTGACTGCTACGTGTGATTTAACAACGCGAGATTCGAGTAAATACTCCAGCAGCAATTCAGAACGAAAATGCTAGAAGAAATTCGGCGAATAAACAAGAATATTTCTACTGCGTCTGTGTCTGCTATTACAACCCTAAATTTATTTATGGTAAGGAAGGTGAACGACAGAATCGTAAGAGGTTACGAGAGTTCACAGGATTTCAGTTTTCAGAAGGCTCCGCCGAGTGTGACGATAAAGTTAAGTACATCATTGACAATTTCGCTGAACGTGACTTGATTACAGAGTGCAATGTGTTGTGCTTGGGATTTGAGGGAGATAAAGACGAGCTATCGGGGCACATTTTACAGCACCTCATCAATTTAGAATGCCTGTCAAAGCTTGAGGATGACGGGGATGACCAAGACGACGACGGCGACGAAGAAGAATGCGACGGCGACGAATAAATAGATGAATACGGTGTACAATGCAGTTCGTGCTTGAAGACTAAATGGAATTCAAGAGAGCGCAGTCGAATTAAGAAAAAGTAACCCATAAATCAGGAGCATCTACTGAAAAAAGTGAAGATGACTTGCTTGCAGACCATACCTCTTGAAGAACACGGACAAATTCAGGACCGCAGTTTCGCCCTGACCCTTCGAGACATCGGAGATTCAATACGCACCTTTGATGGTAAAGGAGATCCAGTTAGAAAGTGGATTACGGAATTTGAAGAAACAGCTGTTCTGATGGGATGGGATACCATGCAGAAATTAGTATTTGCTAAGAAAGCATTGTCTGGCTTAGGAAAACTATTAATCCAAAGTGAAACTGGTTTATCAACGTGGAAGAAATTAAAGGAAGATATGATATAAGTGTTTGATGTGAAGATGAGTAGTGCAGAAATCCATACACTGCTAAGAGGACGGAAGAAAAGGAAAGAAGAAACATTATAAGAGTATCTGCTTGTAATGAAGGAGATTGCACATCGAGGTGAGATTGATGATGATTCCCTGATACAGTACATTATTGATGGTGTAGAAGATGAGTCCGACAGTAAATTGATTTTGTATGGGACCTTGAACTTTAAGAAGCTTAAGGAAAAGCTACGTGACTATAAATGCATTGTTGAGAGAAGAAACTCAAAAGTATGAAGAAGGATGGAACACTGAAACCCACCTCAAGAGACAACCGTGCATTGGCTGTTGAAGAAAACCATAGAACGCAGAGATGTTTTAACTGTGGCGAAGTAGGCCATAAATCCTCCAGCTGTCGTCACAAAGATAAGGGTCTGAAATGTTTCAGATGTAATAAATTTGGTCACAAGTCGGTGGAGTGCAAGACAACAGGTAGTTGATTCTTTAACAGAAACTGCAGCTCCATTTCTTACCATTAAATTAATAATTGCTAGTACCATAATTATTGTCTTAGTCGCTACGGGAAACAGTATTACTTTGATCCACGAAGCTATTTATGTAGATTTAGGAGCTCCTCCTCTGAGTAGAACTAATCTTATCCTGACATGTTTCTGGGAAGTATTACGTCGTACCTAAAGGCTACTTCCACGCTGAGGTCTTCATTGATGATGAACCATTTGAGGTTGATATTTATGTTGTGACTAACGATACAGTGAGGATGACTGCAGTAACTGAAAGTGATATTCTACAGCAAGGAAATGTGGTGATAAATCAGAATAGCGTTCGAATATCAAAGCCAAAACCAGACATATTTCTAATACAGATTAACGTTGATGAAGAGCAGCAACTGGATGTACGTGAGCCTAGAAATGATAACTGCAAGGAACCGGTTGAGGAACTGATTTCCTCCCATGAACCTGTCAAAATGAAAAGTTCAGAGGTGGAATGACTATTACGCTGAAGGATGAACAGCCAGTATTAAGCAGACCACGACGTCTTGCGCCTGAAGACAAGGAATCTATTGATAAGCAAGTGAAGAAATGGCTAGAGGAAGGCATCATCGAACCAAGCTCTTCTGCGTATGACAGCCCTGTGGTGGTAGTACGGAAAAAGGATCGCTCTACTCGCTTGTGTATCGGCTATCGAAAGATCAACAAGAACATCCTAAAGGATTGACACATGTTGCCGCTCGTAGAATATATCTTGGATGAACTGCAAGGAGAAAGAGTATTCAGTACACTCGACTTACAAAATGTATTTTGTCATGTTCCAGTGGAATCTCAAAGTAGAAAATACACCACTTTCGTCACTAATTCAGGTCATTTTCAGTTCCGAAATGCATCATTTAGTTTGTGCAAGTCACCGGCAGTGTTCCAACAATTCCTTAACGGTGTCTTCCAACCATTAGTAGTTTAGGGCATAGTAATCATTTGCATGGATGATGTGATAATTCCGGCTAAAGATGAAACTGAAGCATTGCACCGCTTAACGATGGTACTCGATGTAGCTAGGGACTATGACATTGAACTGAACAAAGGGAAATGCCACCTACTGAAGAGGAAGGTTGAGATCTTGAGACATGTAGTGGAAGATGGACGACTCTATCCGTCGCCTGGGGAAACTAAAGCTGTAATGAAATTTCCAGAACAAAGAAATGAGAAAGAAGTGCAGTCTTTCCGTGGTTTAACTGGATACTGCAAGAAGTTCATGCCAGAATACTCTGTTATTGCAAGACCATTAAGCGACTTGCTGAAGAAAGACAATGGATTTCAATTTTCTAACTAACAGAGGATTTCCTTTGAAAATATGAAGGAGGCTTTATGAATAAATCCTGTTTTACACATCTATAATTCTTCATACGAGACCTAACTTTATACTGCTGCAAGTAAGTTTGGATATGGAGCTGTGCTGGTGCAGAGATCACCTGAAGACTGCCAATTACATGAGCAAAAAGACAACACCACAAGAGGAAAAGTACAACTGTTATCAGTTATGAGCTTGAAGTATTAGCAATCATTGTTGCATTGAAGAAGTTGCGAGTGTATCTTCTGGGCATAATTTTAAAATTATCAGAGATTGTGCTGTCTTCCAAAAGACAGTGAATAAGAAAGATCTGACCCCTAAGGTTGCAAGATGGGCCCTGATGTTGGACGAATACCGATGTACCATTGAACACAGAACTGGAACGAGAAGCGTCATGTTGATGCTCTGAGTCGTCATCCTCTATTGTATGCAGTTGCTGACTCTCTGGCTGCCCGAGTGAGGAAAACACAATAAGACGATGAAGATCTTAGCACCATCAAAAACTTTTGCCAGGAGCGGCCTTACAAGGACTTTGTGATTCGTAATAACATACTTTTCAAATTCTATGAAGGTCAGGAAGTTTTAGTTGCACCTAAAGGCATGTAACATGAAATTATCAAAATAGTTCATGAGACAGGTCATTACATTGTCAAGAGAAATGAAGAACTCGTCAAACAGGAATATTATATTCCTCACATGCAGAAGAAAATTCAACGTGTTGTAACGAATTGTGTAAATTGAATATTAATTAACAGAAAAACTGGAAAACAGGAAGGATTCCTGCATCCCTTGTCCAAGGAATGTATGCCATTGCATACATATCATGTAGAAAATATGGGACCGTTGGAATCGAGTCAAAAAGTATAGTCATAAAGGATATCATCACATGATGGTTTTACGAAACTTGTTTGGTTGTACACAACAAAATTTACAACGTCGAAAGAGGTCATTGGCCAAACTGGAGGCACAGAAAACAATATTCGAAAACCCTGTACAAATAATATCTGACCGAGGACCAGCCTTCACATCTCATGAATTTGACGATTACTGCAAGACCGAAAACATCGAACACCTACTCGTTACAACGGGATTGCCAAGAGTGAATGGTCAGGTAGAGAGAATCAATTCTGTGATTGCCTCAGTAGTTGCAAAACATTTTATATCGGATCCAATAAAATGGTACAAGCATGTCGAGGCTGTGCAGCAGGGCATCAATTCCACGTACCATCGTAGTAATGGAAGGAAACCGTTTCAACTATTAACAGGAGTCAGTATGAGACACTATATCGATCTAAACATTGCTGACCTCATCCGCGAAGAACTTCTAGGAGAGTTTGAAGGGAAAAGAGAAAATCTGAAGAAAGATGCAAAACAGTAAATCCTCAAATTTCAGCAAGAACGTAAAAAGTTTTTCAACCGTCATCCCTGCTCTGCTAGACAGTATCAGTCGGGAGATATCGTTGCAATAAAGCGTACCCAAGCAGGACCAGGACTCAAAATACGGAAGATGTTTTTGGACCGTATCGGGTCGCTCAAATGAAACCCCAGGACACTTATGGCGCGTGTCGTGAGGATGAACACGAGGGTTCCAGACAAAGTACAAGCTGTGCTGAGTACATGAAGCCATGGACTGATGGTTACTACGTATGTGCCATCCGGGAAGGATGACCAGTGAGATGGCCGAATGTTGGAGAGTGAATCATATGGGCAGTGTCAAAGAGGACGGTTGGTATGTGTCAAGGCAAGTCTGGGAAAAAGGGACAGACAGTCAATTGTCGTGTGCTGATATGCTTACAGTTCATCTAAGTCTTGTGTGTTGTGTTCATCTCTTGCTCTTTGTAATTTATTGCGTGTTTCTATGTTCAAGTAATATTGGGTGTGTAATAAATCTCTCTCAAGTCCTACATTGTTGGCCAGTTCACATTAATTGCCCTAAAGTGTCGTTAGGCAGTAAATCTATCAACACATTATCATGAAATAAGTAATATTTTCCGTAAAAATTTTATAACGTTTTGGCCGTCCGATCGATACATATTTATGTCGTCATTCTTGTACCACCCTCCTCGGAATATAATAGCACATGGTGAGCCATCTGGTGACGAATTAGAATGGCATTATATAAACAGAGCAACGCTGAGGGATTGTAAGGGGGCGGGATTAACTAAATGGCTTAGCTGCTGGCTTCCTTCCCGGAAGACTGAGGATGGAATCCTGGTCGATCCTGGTTTGAGATTTTCACCACACACGTGTCGTCAGAAAGGGCGTCCGCCCTTCAATCTCCGGTCAAACCCAAAAGGAGATTGGGTGGCACTACGATCCAAGAAGTAACTGGGATAAACTGAAGAAACGGTGAGAGAGAGAAAACAGAACAATGATTCTATTTCAAACATTTCTCCATTTTTAGTACAATTCACGCCCGAGTTCTTGTTACTCATTGTAATTTTTCAAACCTTATTGGCATCGTTGTTCAAACATCGTCTTTTGTACGCTTGTTTCATGTGCTGTTTTCATATTTACGTTTTGCACATCTGATCGGGAAGTTAATGGGAACGCGCTAACTATACGCTGCCTGGCTGCTGGTGCAGCTCGACGCAGCCCGGTTGGTTCACGTCGGGTGCTTCGCTCCTCCCTACCTCTCCGCCACACCCCGATACTCCCGCGGACTTCTAATTTTACGACTATTTATTTGTTCAATTTTGGCGTTTAAACTTGCGCTGGGCACATGCAGTTTTCACCTTCGCATTCTACTGCCTCCCACGAATATTCCTACCAAATTTCAACCGAATCCGCATGTAACACATGTATGTGTTCCCTCGTCAGTCTTTTGAACTGTACAGTACTGTATTCTAGAGTATTGCTATTATATGGCAGCCAATAGGAGCACTGTATTGGTATGCAGGCTGCCTACATGGCACCACATCAGAAGGCCTATCACACGGTGACAGTGTTTGTACCGTCTGCAGTGTGGCTCCGCTGACATGTGCCATGTGGAAGAGAATCGGCCACTCGTTACCTCTTGGTTCCCCGCATTCGTATCTCCTCGCACTCACAGCCATCATTGTGGAATTTAGTGCATTTTCTCCCAGCTAGGCGCAACACCAAATCGTCTACGTATGTCTACGTTGTGAACACACTCTAATCTAGAGACACTGGCTGAATATCTCCGCATCTTTCTTTCTTCTTTGATTAGTCGACGTTGTGTCTCTTTCGTACTCGGCCAGTATTCGGTACCAGTAGAGTACAACAGAACAGACGGAGGTGCGATAGTCTTCGATTTCAGGTGGTTTATCACAAGGCGATCGCATGTGATGCCTGTCGTCTTTCGCCATTTCAACCAGGCTACACTAGTCTTTGCATTCACATCTTCTTGTTTTTTTTTCTAGTTGTTTTACGTCGCACCGACACAGATAGGTTTTACGGCGACGATGGGACAGGAAAGGGCTAGGAGTAGGAAGGAAGCGGCCGTGGCCTTAGTTAAGGTACAGCCCCAGCATTTGCCTGGTGTGAAAATGGGAAACCACGGAAAACCATCTTCAGGGCTGCCGATAGTGGGATTCGAACCTACTATCTCCCGGATGCAAGCTCACAGCCGCGTTCTTCTACGCGCACGGCCAACTCGCCCGGTATCTTCTTGTTTATCTACAGCGATCGTACACCTAAATTACTAAACTTCGTCATTTGCGGCTGGTCCCATGCTGCGTGAGGCCGAGGATTAACTTGCTGGATTGTCGAGCTGCACCAAGAAGGAAAGCACACAAGGTCACCGAACTTCCTGGACGTATTACCGTGCCGTCAGGTTTCATTCGACAGAGGTGCGTTGCGGCGATGCTCAGGTCAGAATTGTAGACGTCATAAGAGACGACGACAGATCGTGCTCTGCTAGCCGCTTGAATATGGTACTGGTGGACACAGGAATATCCCCAGATTTCCTGGCATATCTCTGAATGCTGCGCAATGGCGGTCGTTGAGTGGTTACAGACTTTCGTACGATGAAACGATCCTCCATACAGATGGTTCGCCGGAGTCGACCCGAGACTTCTCGACGCGCGTGTGTGTACCCTCACCTTCGCTCTCCGTCCAACACTGACGCACAAAGTATTCAGAACGGTACACGTGACGAACAATGTGCCGAAATGTCAAACCTGCCTCTCTTAGCCCGAAGATGCCGCCTCTTTCAAACTGATCTAGCTGGTCAAAGCTTGTCGAATGTGTCGTTGGGGGCATGCTGTGTGTCCACTCCACTAAACTCTTTTGTTCACACTGCTAGTAAGGCTTATTCGATGAAGAATGAGGGAGGGACATGATCGCACCCTAATGGGACTTTCATGCAAACATTCAGTATTTAAGGCAAGTGGGACACATATAAGCACATTTGATTTGTGGCCGTCGTTGCACTCACGTTATTCGTTCATGGTGCGCAAATTCTTTTGCAAGTGAGTATGTTAAACGGCCTTAACGTTTGTTTGTGTAAAAATATTCCCTATAAACCGAAAGTGAATTAAAGAATCAGCACACGTAAATAATAATGTCTTAAACATAGCATGAGTTAGTAAGTGGAAAGAAACCAACATTCGATAATCTATTCATGAAATTCTTATGATTAAACCCAACAGAATGCAGACAAATCAATAATGTTATTTAAATTATACCAAAAATTAGCACCTTATTAAGTTATAAACGTAGTTAAACCAGAAATTAATATTAAAACCTTTTAGAAACCCATATCCGCTAATGTTCGAATAAGCCCATGCGGTCATCGAAGTTGAATACTGAACTAAATCTGACACTGGTGTAGGAGACATTGGAAGTCATGATGACAGAGGAATCTGAGCACTTTCATTTATGGATGTTAATACAGCCATCCTACTAATAACTAATATAATAAAGGTAGTAGAAGTGGTGTGTAAAAATGTGAATAGTATATCATATTAGCAGAAGATGACAAGATAGGCACTGAAAAAATATTAGCTTGTAATCTTATGCTTCATGAGGACGGCATCGTCGAAGCAGGTGGTTTTCCTTCAAGGAGAAGGTAGATGAAATATGAGCATATCAGATTGACATGAGACGATCGATGCCCTTCAGTAAATACATCCATTATACTAACACAGGCAGGCATAATAAGAACTTTATATTCCGCTTCATCCACTTCTAGCAGCTCCCTGCTTCAATTCCTCCTCCCCATCCACACCTATCACATGCTTGCACATGCTAATACTAAGGTTGACAGTACCGGTATCATTAATTCTTCTGTGTTTCATCGGCTTATGCTACCAAGCCAGAGTAGCGGAGATGTGGCTGCGCCAGATATTAGCGACTAATCACGGTTAATTCCCTCAAAATGGGGACGTGTAATGGGGACGCGAGAAGCGGATAACCATTGATCGACTGTGCTGAAATAGTGCTGATAAGGTGTTTACAGCAGTGGATTAAATACTCTCACAAAAGATTTCATTCAATCCTTTGACAGAATGTTACAATAGTGGCTACCGGGTCTCTAAATATAGTACACATTAACATTGAAGTTCTTTCTGTCTAATTACGAACACCGCGCTGGCACTGAATACGAGAATTGATCCTGACGAATCTTTCGGCATAGTTGTATAATATTACTAAAATCTGAGAGGGAGATTTATTTTATGATGGAAAATTTCATAAGAAGAACTTTAGAAGTTGGCGTAGAGGCGGCATAAAATCTGATTATCATGTAATTTTGATACCGACTTCGAACCTTTCCTTACAATAACAAAGTGTATCTACATATACCTAGTATATTCATAAATACTGACCGGGCGAGTTGACCGTGCGGTCAGAGGCGCGCGGCTGTGAGCTTGCATCCGGGAGATAGTGGGTTTGAATCCCACTGTCGGCAGCCTGAAGATGGTTTTCCGTGGTTTCCCATTTTCACACCAGGCAAATGCTGGGGCTGTACCTTAAGGCCACAGCCCCTTCCTTCCAACTCCTAGGCCTTTCCTATCCCATCGTCGCCATAAGACCTATCTGTGTCGGTGCGACGTAAGGCCACTAGCAAAAAAAAAAAAAGCATAAGTACTGTTACAAACTATCCTCCGAACTCTGCCACATTTCATGCGATACTATCTGGTGACATATACGAGAATATCTTGTGTAAACAGTCTGCATTATTCACCAAAATTATTCTGTTGCATTCAGAAACTTTTCATACTGGGACGCCTAGGTGGGACCTCCAGTATGCCTGACTTCCCTCACTCGGGCGGCCTGAAGTGTGCTAGGACACCACACCTTATCAATGGCGTGAAACAAAGAATTCGTATAAATACTGAGGGAAAACAAGAGGTAATGGGAAGAGAGATGGAAGTTTCGAGACGGACAATGTTCAGGGTGCTAAGAAGTATCCTTGATGTGAATGTTCTTTGTCGCGGCACTGGACACTTAGTAACAACACAACTGAAGAAGCAGAGCCCTGCTTGAGCGTAACGAAAAATGGTACTCCAAGAATTCTCTTTACTAATGTGATCCTTTTCAGAATTGATGAGCACTTTATGCGTCAAAATGTTCCTGCCCATGCCCTAGATGTAGTCAGGTGGCTCTAAAACTCCAGAGAGCTCATCGCCCGGCATCATTCATGGTTAGGTGGAGGTTTCGGATTCTCACTTTAGCAAGAAAGGAATCAAAACATCCGATAAAATGAATGCTATGGGACGGAACTGGAGTTTTCAGCAGGAGCGCACAAGACCAAGGCCTCTCCAGAACAGATACAAGCAAATGTTCCTGTCCTCATTTCCATGAAGATTGGACATCTGACAGCCCAGAGAGTTACAATCGTGCGTGACTCAGTCGATGCCTAACGAGTAAGATTAAAGTTCAGAGTTCGAGAAAAATAGATATTTTGAATAGCATACCCCAAATTCTTATTATAAATGCATGTTCTTCAGACTGCAAAATTATATTTCTCTTTTCCAATTTGTACCCTGTATATCGTTATTATAATACGGTCGGGCTGAGTGGCTCAGACGGTAAAGAGTTGACCTTCTGAACTCAAGCTGACGGGTCCGATTGTATCTGAAGGTAATAAATTAAGACACCTCGTGCCGGGCGATATACTGGCACGTAAAATAACTGCTATGCGAAAATATTCATGTACCTCGGCGTCTCCAAATATTGTAAAGTAATTTGTGGAATGTATTACACCAGCTACGCTTCTTCTGGAGTTAATTTAAAACATAGTGATTACGTAGGTTAACACGTATGTTTGACATCGAAAATGCTGATTGTTAATGACTGAAGGACATGCAGGAAAGCAATGGCTCGTAGGAGTTTACTGGCAACAATTTACCAACTGACGTATAATTGTGAATCAAAGGACATGAAATTCATTTTTGGAACACGGTATCTGGCTTACATAGCCACTGGCTTCTCATCACATTGGCCGCGGTTCGAATCTTGGCAAATGCGCGGAAGTTCTTCACATGAAAAGCTTTGTAACTCTACAAGATTTTTTATTGTTTTCCAACCCCTTATGCTTGATAATCACTTAAATGTCTGCAGATAGTGTTACATAATTTCTACAATTATTATCATAGTTAATATACCGTTAATAACCTTCTGAACAAGCCATTATCTTAAGGTTCAAGGAATTCGTGATGAGAGCTGCATTGAAGAAAGTTATTTCTTTTATCAAATCGTACTTACTCAAAGAAATTGGCCCGATAACTGATAACATGAGTGTGCTAAAAAGTAAAGCCATGCCCATAGAGGTAATAAAAAACCCTTGGAGTAAAGGTTTCCACTTTCGTAACCTCGGCACTTAATGGGTTAGTATTATGGCTGGCCAGCTCTGCTCATTGGAATTAACCCGGTACTCATTTTCCATGTAGACTGAGTAAACTTCAAGGACCTCTGCCTCTCCAGAAGTAGATCTCTCCTTTCTAAATGTTTCGACTTCCTGAGAGGGAATCGAATACACATCTATCTGGGTGAACAGAGCACGCCCCTACCACATCGGCTGGGTAATTCCCCATAAATATCATATAGTCTGTTTTATTTTAATGACCTTAAATAATTTCTCAGTTCATACGCATTACACGGTTCTCAAGTGATTCAAGGTTAACCATATGTCGCACATGCAAATCACAGATATCGTCTGTAGTTTCAGATAATGGATCATTAATGGAATTCTTGGACAGGAAGAAATTACAGTATCTGAAAACAATTATGTCTACCAATAAAAATATCATCGGACGGGCCCCTGAAATGCCAATTGTGCTACTGTTAAATTATCACAACTTCCAGAGTGCATGTCCAGAATCTCAAGTTCCTTTCACCATCAGGCAACAGACCAACTGACTACTTAATCTGGGACCTTCCTTAATAGATTCAGATGTAGTGTTCATTATAAAATATACTCTACTTTGTAATATTTCATCTGAGAGTATAGCTTACAAATGTCTTCTCTGTATTCAAGGATTTCTTTGGTTCTGCTTTTCGTGACATGTCATCAATCAGGACTACTTGAATTTAAAAAGTACGCAAAAAAACAGCTTGCAAACTTGGTCGAAAATGTACCACGTAAATCAATTACAATCTTGTAAATTTTGTACGTTAATATTTAATATTGTAGAGCAGAAATCTTTCTGTACACCATACAGCCATTAGCGTTGAAATATAGCCGATGATTTCATTCATATACATACATGAATATAAACGTGTCATAAATGTTGATAAATACGTTTTCTTAATGTTTAAAAGGATATTTCTCATTTTGTGTCAACCCAAGAGCCCATATTTAATAAGAAAATATTCTGACTGACGATAATTTACAGTGCTAGAAGGGTTAATAGTTATAACGTTATACACACAGTTCATATGACAGTCGACTGACCTAACATTCAACAGTTCTTATTTACGGTCTATTTCACACTAAGTAGAAGTTAAATGAAATTTTAAGTCAATCTCCCCATTAATATTCATTACAGTTTGTTAACATACAGCCTATTCACTAGCAATTAAGCTTACTCATTTTGAAGGTGGCATGATGCTTCATTTGCATAAAACATGAAGAATCATGCCATAATATTGCCTGCCGATACAGGGAACATTAAACATGGAGGTCTGCAGGAGCTTCCCTCATTTTCTGTTCTTACTATCACTGCTCAGTACTTTTATTGAGGATCACATATTAGCTCAATGTTGTGGGGTACATGGCACTTTTATTAGGTTTAAAACGAAGTCCGGTCTCTTTCTCGCCACTTGAATGATGTCTTCATTAATGCTGTTACAGCTGTGTTGTATAACACGACAGAGAACATGTTAACTGCAAGCGTTTGGTCTGTTGATAGTAACTCATTCAACTCTGAGCACTCAGCACTTTACCTTTAGATGTCTAAAGCTCTTGTTATTTCAATTAAAGGTGAGGATATATTATTCACTATTGCAATCAATTCACTATTCGCCAGCTGTATGCACACTTTCTCACACAAAAAGAGATCGCGTGAACATTTCTAAATGCTACAGTGCAAGACGGCCGGAAGAAAGGAGCACATTATCATAGATATTTCTTGGCTGATAAACTGAAGCAGAGAACTTCTTAGATTATTTGTATATTTTCTTGTGTGTAAACCACTCATTTCCTTCATTTCCAATGCGTTCAACCAACAATCAGTGATGACGTGTACTTCGGAATTGAAAGTATATTGGGTAATCAAAATCATGCTTTGCTTCTTGCTATGTTGTGTTTCTTCAAAACAACGCCCTACTGGGCATTTTCATCGCACGCTTTTCAAAATTAAATTATTTTCATTTCGATAAATTCGTGCACACAGAATTAGCTCATAATTTATTTTTATTTTTTTTTGCTAGCGGCTTTACGTCGCACCGACACAGGTAGGTCTTACGGCGACGATGGGATAGGAAAGGCCTAGGAGTTGGAAGGAAGCGGCCGTGGCCTTAATTAAGGTACAGCCCCAGCATTTGCCTGGTGTGAAAATGGGAAACCACGGAAAACCATCTTCAGGGCTGCCGATAGTGGGATTCGAACCTACTATCTCCCGGATGCAAGCTCACAGCCGCGCGCCTCTACGCGCACGGCCAACTCGCCCGGTAATTAGCTCATAAAGATCATGCTGAAGTTCAAAAGGTATTTGATAATTCAGAGCATGCTATACGGATACCAAACACAAAATGTATAGTGAATTATTATTCTATGTAACTCCTTCAGCTACCGATTTTCCATCAAGTTAAAAATTAATAACATATCTTCGTAAATTCATCCCTAACTCTGAGTTACCTCTATGATATATTTCATTCGCAGACGATGTAAATTCACTCAAATCAATACAGAATTACTTTCAATCAATCACCACTCATCTGCATTTAGGGCAGTCACCACCGGGCGAGTTGGCCGTGCGGTTAGATGCGCGCGGCTGTGAGCTCACATCCGGGAGATAGTGGGTTCGAACCCCACTGTCGGCAGTCCTGAAGATGGTTTTCCGTCGTTTCCCGTTTTCACATCAGGTAAATGCTGGGACTGTACAGTAATTAAGGCCACGGCCTTCTCATTCTTTGGCCTTTTCTCTCCCATCGTCGCCATAAGACCTATCTGTGTCGGTGTGACGTAAAGCAAATAGCAAAGAAAAAAGGGGTAGTCACCAATGTAGCAGATTTCCTATCATTTCTTTAACTAGTCCTTTTTAAATAATTTCAGAGAATTTGGAAATTTATCGAACACCTCCCTTGGTAAATTATTCCATTCCTCTTCCTATAAATGAATATTTGCCTCAATTTGTTTCCCTGAATTCCTACCTTATTTTCATACTGTGTGTGATTTTTTCCACATTTGAAAACACCGCTCGAACTTATTTGTCGACTAATGTCATTCCACGTCATCTCTCCACTGACAGCTTGTAACATTTCGCTTTATTCGATCAGTTTTTCTCCTTTCTCCCAAGTCTTCCCAACTTAGAATTTAAACATTTTCGTAACAAAACTTCTTTTGTCGGAAATCACCCTTAAAAATCGTTCTTCTTTTCTTTGGATTTGATCCAGTTCTCGAATGGAGTAATCATTGTAAGGGAACCATACTCTAACTGTGTTCTTACAAGAGACTTGCATGCCCTCTCCTTTACATCTTTACTTCTACCCCTAAACACACTCAAAACCAGGACTCGAAAAATGTTCTTCTGGCCTAGGCGTCATTTCTGAAAAGCAGGCGCCACTATAATACATATACAATGTGATGCACAGGTCTACATGTTCCGGCCTTAAATTATATGTACTGGTATACAAAATACAAACTTAACTTAAGTGTATAGGTGGTCCCTCGAAGATTACAGCAAAATAAGGCAATATAAGTGAAAATTTACGAAGCAGTAGTGTGTGGTTTATGTGCTTTTATTACATGGAATAACACACGAGTTTGTTCTTAAATTAGTATGCCATTGTTTCGATCTTCTTTTCTCCAAAATTCTCTTGTTCATTCTCTTCTCGCCAGGCAAGAAGTGTCAGATACCCTGCTGCACATTCCAGTGTTATGTTCGCTCTTGAAAAACCTTTCCTCTAGGTATTTTGCTCTATCATGTAGCAAAGTTTCTTTGTCAGCTTGAAGGGAATAGCTGGTACTACTATACCACCCTTGTAATTGCAAACTCGTAACTCATCCGAATTAAATACAAATATTTGACACCGAACGTAAATCTGAAACTTCGAAATTTACCGGGTGAGTTGGGCGTGCGGTTAGGGGCGCGCAGCTGTGAGCTTGCACCCGGTACATAGCGGGTTCGAGCCCCACTGTCGGCAGCCCTTAAGATGGTTTTCAGTGGTTTCACATTTTCACATCGGGCAAATGCTGGGGCTGTACCGTAATTAAGGCCACGGATGCTTCCTTCCCACTCCTAGGCCTTCCCTATCCCATCGTCGCCATGAGACCTATCCGTGTCGGTGCGACGTAAAACGAATTGTACACACAAATAATATTTTAAATCTATCGAATAACGAATTTATTCTACATTGTTTTTAATCCATCCATATGAAAATCTGATCTCCTGGTAGGTAAAGTTTAATACCAACGTCAATAAAACCCAGTTTCCAGACTTGATATTTCCAGTTGCCGTGGTGACTGGCGCCCGGGACTTTTCGAGCCCTGCTCATAACCATATTAAGATACACTGACTGACAGAGCAAATGCAACACCAAGAAGGAGTGGTTAGAACTTTATGCCAATTGCAGGGTAGACTGATGTCACTGAGGTATGCTCATGATGTGAAATGCGCCACTGTGCTGCGCACGTAGCGAACGATAAATGGGACACGGCGTTGGCGAATGCCCCACTTCGTACCGTGATTTCTCAGCCGACAGTCATTGTAGAACGTGTTGTCGTGTGCCACAGGACACGTGTATAGCTAAGAATGCCAGGCCGCCGTCAACGGAGGCATTTCCAGCAGACAGACGACTTTACGAGGGGTATGGTGATCGGGCTGAGAAGGACAGGTTGGTCGCTTCGTCAAATCGCAGCCGATACCCATAGGGATGTGTCCACGGTGCAGCGCCTGTGGCGAAGATGGTTGGCGCAGGGACATGTGGCACGTGCGAGGGGTCCAGGCGCAGCCCGAGTGACGTCAGCACGCGAGGATCGGCGCATCCGCCGCCAAGCGGTGGCAGCCCCGCACGCCACGTCAACCGCCATTCTTCAGCATGTGCAAGACACCCTGGCTGTTCCAATATCGACCAGAACAATTTCCCGTCGATTGGTTGAAGGAGGCCTGCACTCCCGGCGTCCGCTCAGAAGACTACCATTGACTCCACAGCATAGACGTGCACGCCTGGCATGGTGCCGGGCTAGAGCGACTTGGATGAGGGAATGGCGGAACGTCGTGTTCTCCGATGAGTCACGCTTCTGTTCTGTCAGTGATAGTCACCGCAGACGAGTGTGGCGTCGGCGTGGAGAAAGGTCAAATCCGGCAGTAACTGTGGAGCGCCCTACCGCTAGACAACGCGGCACCATGGTTTGGGGCGCTATTGCGTATGATTCCACGTCACCTCTAGTGCGTATTCAAGGCACGTTAAATGCCCACCGCTACGTGCAGCATGTGCTGCGGCCGGTGGCACTCCCGTACCTTCAGAGGCTGCCCAATGCTCTGTTTCAGCAGGATAATGCCCGCCCACACACTGCTCGCATCTCCCAACAGGCTCTACGAGGTGTACAGATGCTTCTGTGGCCAGCGTACTCTCCGGATCTCTCACCAATCGAACACGTGTGGGATCTCATTGGACGCCGTTTGCAAACTCTGCCCCAGCCTCGTACGGACGACCAACTGTGGGAAATGGTTGACAGAGAATGGAGAACCATCCCTCAGGACACCATCCGCACTCTTATTAACTCTGTACCTCGACGTGTTTCTGCGTGCATCGCCGCTCGCGGTGGTCCTACATCCTACTGAGTCGATGCCATGCGCATTGTGTAACCTGCATATCGGTTTGAAATAAACATCAATTATTCGTCCGTGCCGTCTCTGTTTTTCCCCAACTTTCATCCCTTTCGAACCACTCCTCCTTGGTGTTGCATTTGCTCTGTCAGTCAGTGTATATCTAATCATTATCTACAACGCCGTTTATGTGATTACCACAAGGAAGGTATTTCCTGATATTAATACCTAGGTACTTACAGTGATACCGATGAGGTACTTTCACCCCATCAGCGCAGTAATTCAAGCTGAGGTGACTTCCTCTTGGTGAAACCCACAACCCATTAACCCAACATTTTCGAGGGATTTTTCGCAGTCGCTCACAAGCCTAACTTATTTATTATTCTATAATGCATAATATCATCCACCCTGATTCCAGTTCTTTATTCGTATCATCTATACTCGTATATAAGAAAACATAAAGATATAATAACATTGCCTTGGGGAAATTCCCTCTTAATGATTACAGGATCAGATAATCCATCAGCTACTGTAATTCTCTGAGTTTCTATTTTCTAGAAGTGTAGCCAAACATTCAGTCAAAATTTTGTCTAGTCCAATTGAACTCGTTTTAGTCAGTAATCTTCCATGTTCTACCCTATCAAAAGCCTTGGATATACCTACTGTATCTTTCTAGACTCCTAAAGTTAGGCTTCAGTGGAATCACATTTCCTAAAACCGAAGTGCCGTTTAACGAGTTCGTAACCTCGCAAAATGTCTAATATAATCAGAAATAATGCTTTTATCGTATAAAACTCTGAAATGGATTAAATGAAAAGACACCCAATATATTTGAGTAAAATTCCGTATAAATGAAATTATGAAATATGTTTCCTTCATTTTCCTTCCGCGCCCTTAATATTTCGGTTACAAATTCTCAGGAAACTGATTGAAATAGAGCATTAGAATTACAATCTCAGAGAAATGTACACGAGTAAAGGAGCTTCACAAATTCACCAAAATAATAGTGATAAGAGAGTCCTGTATTTATTCACCTCATTTGCTTCACATTTAAATACATGCGGTACTAATTAAGGCACTGGGTTTTAAATTTCGGAATTATTAAGTTTCATTTTCTGCAACCTGTATGAAATCCATTGCCGGTACAGACCAAGAACACCGCAAACTCTGAAGGAAGATCACCCGATACATATTTGGAAGCATTTCCGACAGGTTAAAGCTTCTTCTAAATGAATGAACAATTGGATTGTTTCCGCTGCTACCGATATCCAATTACCTTTATCCTTTCTCGCACGTTTGAAGTGGTTACAATAAATCCACTGTGATCTCACAAACACTGAGCTCTCGTCCAAGTGATCACTGTCATATGATATACTTTCATTACCACTCTCACGTACATCTCATTCGCTGTCTAAAAGCACTTTCAATCAGAACAGTGTAGTGAGTCGTGGTGAGCGGAATGGAAGACGAACATGGGAGTGAACTTTAAACTATGTGAGCCTTATCCAATTCGGCCATACTGATAAGCTCCGGTCATGGATGATCAATCGGTGTCCAAGTCATATGAATGAATAAAACTCATGACGATGCGTTGTTCCATTTATGTTTGAGTAATCGTGGTCTATTTACTACTGCACATTGCTACCAGGAATCATAAGTAAATGGAATTAGGGGCATGTACTCTTGGTAAACAACGGAGCTTGACATTTTCCGTTGTACTTGAAACGAACTAAATTGCGATATATCTGGTTCGAGGATGCCATTCTTTTAGCTGTACCACAATCCTATTACTGCAATCAAATTTATGTGTCGTACCTAGCCTGCTAGGGAATAAAACGGTACAAAATAACGTGACATAATCCTGTGTAGTGTGCCATAGCCAACGACAGGGAAGTGAGAGTGATGCATGATCTTGCTCTTTAATTGTGCGTTAGAGATAGGACTCAACCACAGCAGGCCTGCCAATCTAAGGAGGAGTCTGAAAGGAGTAACACTCACGATCTCTAAACAAGGGAACGTCGAGTGTCAACCACGCTGCCTCTAGTTTACTCCAGTATAGTTTCCACCTATTCAAGTTTGATTCCTAACTTTCATTTTTCATACACGGCCATTCTTGGTGTATTCTTCCACCCTGACGGTTTTCCGTTTCTAAACGAAATCGAATATATTTTCATGCCCTTTATCTCCTTTTCCTCTCTTTTGCTAACAGCTTAATTCTTTCAAGGATCGGGAACCCAGCAGATATTCTGTTATAAGCTTTTGCTTACGAATGCTTACAAAATGTGAGCAAATAGTTATTATTACTTGGCATTTAACGTTTAATATTGTTAATGAAGTATCCTCCTGACAATTTTGACCACAGTATACTGTTTTATTGGATGGAAAAAACGAATTCAAGTATCTAGAATCCATTATCACTACTGATGCCACATCGGATGCTGACGTCAAATATCGCATTGTCATCGGCCGGATGAAGTGGCTTGCGCTATGTGCAGTCATGTGCGGCAGACAGGTCCTGGTCATTTTTAAGGGAAAGACGTATACATCTGTCGTCCATTCTGCTCTTGTCTATGATGGGCCAGTAAAAAGAAACAGGATCAACAACTTCATCCGATGAACATAGATGCTAATGCTGCGGTTTTCTGCTGGCAACACGTAGAAGAACCGTATCCGCAATGAACACCCACGAGGAGCGTCAAGAGAAGCAGTTTTCCAAGCAGTTTTGCTGGAGTAATCACGTGAAGAGACGAAGTAAATCCCATATCGTTTGTCATTGCTTGGACATCGAGGAACCGAGCAGAGGAAGAGGAAAGCCAACGGAGACTTTTAGATCTATTGAAGCCGAACTATAGAATGAAGGGATTCAAAGAGACCTGGTGGTAGAAAGAAAAGTACACTGTTTCAGGACTGGACGTGCCGAACCTAGATTCATTTTGGAGTGTAATTGAAAGGTGCATACAGGCAGGAAAGAAGAATAATTGTTCGATTATGATGATGATGATGATGATGATGATGATGCCGATGACCTTCGATGTTAGGCCCCTTAAAACAACAAGCATCATCATCATCATCTTCAGCTTGTTGTTTAAAGGGGCCTAACATCTAGTTCATTAGCCTCTAACGGTACGAAATGAGACGAAATGTAATGACAAATTAAAAGTCCAAAATCCTCCACTGACCAGAATTCAAAACGTGAGGACGAAGAATGAATTGATGGATATGAATTTAAAAATCAGTGGATCTGACTCGCAATACCTCACATTCACAGAAACTAACGTAATACAGTCGTATTACTGACCAACGGATTGCTTCTAAAGCCAATACTGAATCTATGATACTTGTAGGCTAAAGGGGTCCAAACTCCACGTCATCGGCCCCTCACAATGGTACTTGTCGCTAAGAAAGTAGAAACATGGTATTTTTCATGTTGCGGTACTAATCAAAAGTAGCTTAGACTCGCGGTATTCCGCACAGTGTGGTACTACTCACAGGTAATGAAATTCGCACATGTAACACAGACGTATGGTGTTTCGCACATTGCGGTGCCATTTACAGGCAACGCAAACCTAAGGTGCTCCGCACATAAGTGTACTAATCACAGGCACTCGTACTCTTCCGTGGTGTTCTTCATATAGTGGGTACTAATCATAGGCAAGCCAGAACCATGGTGTCGCTCACCCGTGGTGTCGCTCATATAGTGGTACTAATCACAGGTACTGTAAAAGCCAACAGCGCACTCTTTTGTTACTAATCACAAACCTATTTTGTACCTAATATTGTGGTACTACGCGCAAGTAAAAGTGACCCATTGTGATCCCCGCGTGGTAGTACTAATTACAAGTAGTCTCATGGTTCTAATTCGATCATCCCTTGGACGCCCCTGTTAGACGCCTCTTACGACAGTCAGGGGATACCGTGGGCGTATCCTTCATATGCATCCCCACCCACAGGGGGTAAACAATTGTTCAGAAATTATCCTTTGTTCACTGCTCAGAGAATATAACATGATTCCGGAAAGTTAGTTTCATAATTATGACTTTTATGAGTTATGAAAATTGAAGGATAAAGTTACAGCCAGTAACAAAGACAGTGATAGGAAAGTCACTTTTCTTAGTTATTCGTATAACTGAAAACATATATCCCACCGAGCTCGATAGCTGCAATCGCTTAAGTGCGGCCAGTATCCAGTAATCGGGAGATAGTGGGTTCGAGCCCCACTGTCGGCAGCCCTGAAAATGGTTTTCCGTGGTTTCCCATTTTCACACCAGGCAAATGCCGGGGCTGTACCTTAATTAAGGAAACGACCGCTTCCTTTCACTTCTTAGGCCTTTCCTATCCCATCGTCGCCATAAGACCTATCTGAGTCGGTGCGACGTAAAGCAAATAGCCGAAAACATATCTGATATGTGCACGGGTCATCAAATTAAGTATATGAATATAAAAGCGGGTGTAACTTGGTTTACGACAGGCCACAGCCGTCCTCAAGTTGAACTGATTGAAATAGACTGCAAGGGATATTATTGTTTAAATTGTTTTTTCCAAAATGTCAAAAGCAAAAAAGCCTGCGCGTGTTTCATTGAATTGCTTTTTTCAAATAAGTTTGTCTGGAGAGTCTTCTATAAGGTTTTGATAACGAATTCCGTAATACTTGCAAAATTTTCATTGCCATTTGGATTTATTCTGACGCAATACACGATTATAACGCGTTATTATTGCTAATTATTTTTGTAACTGACAGACGAACTTTGTGAGAAACTGCTCCCTCGATTCCCACAAGCAGTTCTCGTGTGCATTACCTTACAGCCGATTGTGTTTTTCGACATAACCCTATATAGTTGCTTTGATCATACCAAAGTCAGAAGCAGACAATTAAGTTTTATGTCTCCCAAACATTAAATAAAACAGTTTCCCAGACGTACCCTTATACCGAAAGCCTAAAAGCCTAAATTGTTGCCGGAACTCCGCATAGGTAACCAAATATGCGATGACCCTTACTTTCATTCTAAGAAAGGGCGCGTTAAACATTCAGCAATTCTTCGTCAATATCACATGCATTTCAGTCACGAGTAGTAGCCTCGGAGCTGAAAGTAACACTTCAGCCAGCTCCACACCCATAACTAAGGCCCGGATATTTATGACAAGTCATATTTTTTCTTTATATTATTTTCATGGAAAATACAATTTTAGCATGATTTTATCTATGATAGCCAACGGCCGTAGCCGTGTTGAAACACCGGATCCCGTGAGATCTCCGAAGTTAAGCAACATTGGGCGTGGTCAGGAGTTGGATGGGTTGCCAAGCGCTGTTGGCGGGGGGTAAGGGAATGGAGGAGAGGAAAGGAACTGGCCACCCTACCGCACGTAAACTACGGCTCTGGAACACCTCTGCGGAGGTTCGGACCTGCCTTCGGGCAGAACAACCCTTACCTTACCTTATCTATGATAAATATAATTATGCAATTTACGGGTCATATAAAGTCATATTTTGGCATTTATAATGTTTTTTCATTATCTTCCGTTAATTTTTTTATATTTTGGTCATATTTCCCCGTGAATTTTCGTATTCTTGTCATATTTTAATATTTTTAAATTCCATTTTCGCATACCCGTTTGCAGTCGTCCTAAAGGCGAAGTTTACAAATCTCCTAATTGCTGTTTGTAATTTCTTACAATTATCATTCTTAGAAATGTGAATTAGGAGGGTAAGTTGTATAGAAGGAGACAAATACGTGGAAAGCAACAGAAAGGTGAGCCTCAATTGAACTGTAATGATTTGACGTAGCCTATGTCAAATATGCCCCAATAACATACTGCAATGTTGAGCGGTCTTTTCCACGTTATAAGCCAATGTTGCGTGAAAATAGAAGATTGTTCCTACTTGAAAACTTAGAAATGTATGTAGTTTTCTGTTGTAATTATTTCTGATCACCCATCAACATGTGGCATTTATTTTATTCTGTGCAGATTCGAGAGTTACCTCTAGAGTGAGTACCGTAATTAAATAAATTCAAAATATAACAATAAAGCAAATATTACTACTTATTTATTATTATTGAATGTGCTAGATTTTAAAAGTATATTTTCAATATAATGTTAGCTTAAACAGCGGCAAGGTATTGAAGATTTCGAAAAAGTTACCAAAAAACTTTGAAGTCATATTTACTGTCATGTTTTAATACTTTTCAGGTCGTAATTGCTTACATATTAATAACGTTTTTAGGTCATAATCATTCGGGCCCTACTCATAACATTACAAAAAACTCTGGGTGTAAAATAGGCCGCCAATAAGAACTGTTGTTCCCTGGGCAAAACTAGGCTTATTACTCATACATTGAAACAGTAATATATTGTGTAAGCAGATTTGATGGAAATTATTAAAAACGCCATTGATTCTGAGGATATGAAATGACCTCATGGAATCCACCACCCACTTGAATGTAGAATAGTAAGTATGGTATATTAATATGCAATATACGTTATATTTTAATATCTTGTCAAGTTAATCATCTCTAAGACAAAGATAATTCAAGTACCTGACAGAAATCATCACCTACCTACAAGCAGAAAGCTAAATATAATACGATTCCATCGAAATATGAAACAAAAAATAAAGCTTAAATTTAATCCTTATTTAACTAATTTTCTCTATGACAAAGAGATGGGTCAAGATATCCTGAAGATAGTTTTCCTTGGTTTCCCATTTTCACGCCAGGCAAATGCTGGTGATGTACTTTAGTTAAGGCCACGGCCCTTTATTATCCCATCGTCGCCATAAGACCTATCTGTGACGGTGCGACGTAAAGCCAATTTAAAAAAAAGAAAACACTTTGATATATGTATGCTGGAGTTAAATCTCATTCAGTCTTCCTCAAGACAGTGCACAATAGATGTATACACTATCTATATCTGCCAAGTCTTCTACCAAATGTCGGCTGCTTGGATCCTAAAACAGCACCACTAAATATTATGCGCTTATTGGAAAACTGCAAAAAAACCAATGGTGGTGCCATGCTATGACGTACAAGGCATGACGAGGAGCGAAATAGTTTGCTGTTGCTTTCCACATTGCTCCACAAAGCGCTATTGCAGCACGATCGATCCTATGGTTAGCACTTTCCATAAGGCCAGACGTACAAGTCGTGCTCTGAATGGCATTACTCAGCACTACACATCCTTCAGCAGCTTTCTTACTGACACAGCCATAAATTAGACTGAGATTTCAGTGGAAACGACATTTTGTTCTGGCCTGTACCAGCAGAGAGTTGAAAAAAATGTTGTTTCCTTCAAGAAATGGCAACATGTATTTGAATGTTTACTTTAATACGTTCTTCGTCAGAAATGAAAGAATACGCATGTCTCATTACTTGAACTCCAACAATATGCCCAAATATCAAAAACCGACTGACGAACCTCCAATGCTACTCTCGAATATAATCGTGCATAACTTTGCGCATATTGGAGTAGGCCTAAGTTGATTTTGACACGTTTTCTGCGAATTTTTCAGCAATTTACATTACCGAAGTCTAACTTCCAGAATAGTGAAAACAAAGTTAATTAGACATAACCTCAATTCCTTGTTGCAGTAAACAAATCACGGTTAGTACTGGCTAACTAATCAACAACAACAACATTGTTCGACGAGTTGTTGAAATCTGATTTTGTAAACCAATCTATTTGGAAGGGCCACAGAAAAAAAGAACGAGTAACTAATTAACTCAAAATAAACGTGAAGGGACTGCACGTAAATCAATGAACATGGTGTTCTGCCATTTAATGATGCGAAACTGCTTCGTCCAGTTAAATGTTCACTACTACTCAGTACATCACATGTATAGACTATACTTGTTCGGAGTATTCCCTTTAACCCCTTACAGACCGATGATCCAATAATTTCCCACCCATGTACGCTATTATTTTCATTGCTTAGACGAATTCACTCAAAAAGGAAGGCGCATCTCGGAAAGCTGTAACATTATACTGTATTGATGTTGATAAATTAAAGGGGCGCTAACCGCCATACCTACATTTTAACATTTTTGAAAAAAGCTATATCTCTGGGTTCTTACACATGATGTGTATGAGATTTTCCACATATTTATGAGTCAAGTACTAGCTTATTAGTAAAGTTATGCTACATTAACGTCTTTCCTTAATAATTTATCCTACGAGGTTGCAAAATTTACTTATAGTACATGGGTACATGATTTCCGAAATAATTTACGGTGTGGATCTCATTTTTCTTACTATATCCTCAGTGTGTGGGAAGTAATCAGATCTAACAACATGATTTATTACGCAATAAACATTTCTTTAAAGAACACATTTAATTGAGTGTTTTAATTATATCATTTTTTGAGCGGGAACGTTACGTTCTACTACGAAATTTCCTAGTTCATTATGATACACGCACGACTATAAACGAACTGGAGCTGAAAATTTCGTGTTAGAGAAACTGAAACTTCCAGAGAAAATGAAGCTTTCGTACGAAAACATATGAATGTTAGGAAATAAGGGGTAAAGTAAAACATGTACCTGTACAGACAGCGGCCACCTTACGTCATCAATTTCCTAAGCCTCCGATATGAAAACTAATAGAGATCAACAAAATGTTGGTAACCGAAACAGAACAATGTGTCGAATGACAGGTATTCAGCCCGAAGGCTGGTTTGATCCTCCACAGCTCCAAAAACAGCTGCCATAGATAGCCCAGGCGTCACTGAAGAGGTGTACTAGGGAAATGAGGAGAGGTAGTTTCCCGTTGCTTCCCTCGCTGAGCCAGATATTGCTATTACTTATCAGTCTGCCAAGCCCACTGAAATGCATGTACCAGCCTACCCTATAAACGATATTTTCACACCAATTATAACAGGGACTGGCCGCATAAAGAATGGTATTAGTAACATTGCTCATACTTTGGTCACTTTCCTATTGTCAAAGCCAAGGATGAGACTGACACGGGCCAATGAAAGTAACAAATTTGTTCTAGCCCATACGAGACGACACAGTGTACTGTAAAAACTACATCTCGCCAGCTGAGGCATTAGAGCAACGTATGAGCTTTTATAGTGACATTTCTTTCTACTCTTTGGCTAGAATATCGGTTAGTGCCCCCTTAAGGTATGATTCTTCTTTTATGAAAGATGATTTGGTGAATATTTAAAAGTATATTAAATATCGTAAAGAGCGTCCGTCGCTCACGCGGCAACGCACCGGTCTATCGCCACCGGGTTCCGTGATTCAAATTCCGATGAATCCATGTGGGATTTGTGCTGGACCAAGTGGAGGTGGAAAAGGTTTTTCTCCGGAACCTCCAGTTTTTCCTGTCATTTTTCATTCCAGCCATTTATCATTGCATTGTTACAATGATGCATTGATGTTATGTTTTATATTTGAGGTAAATAATAGAATCTATTAAAATGTGTTAACTAATGCGTGTCATGAAACTTTCAACCTCAATTGTTGTATTAGTGGCCAGTACTACTCTCATGATTTTTTTCTCACCGGGCGAGTTGGTCGTGCGGTTAGGGGCGCGCGGCTGTGAGCCAGCATCCGGGAGATAGTGGGTTCGAATCCCACTGTCGGCAGCCCTGAAAATGATTTTACCGTGGTTTCCCATTTTCACACCAGGCTAATGCTGGGGCTGTACCTTAATTAAGGCCACGGCCGCTTCCTTCCAACTCATAGCCTTCCCTATCCCATCGTCGCCATAAGACCTATCTGTGTCGGTGCGACGTAAAGACACTAGCAAAAGAAGTCTTATTTTTCAGAATGTTGGTAAATTACTTTGCTAGTGACCACACAACGAGAACTACTGTTCATCTAATGTAAGGGCTTATTGTGTTAGCATTCCACCGTGTAAGAGAGTAAACAGCATTCGTGAACATCACTCAACTAGAGTAATTTAAAAAATATTTAGACACAGTGCCAGTTGTTTTCCCTATTAATATGTTTAATGTTTTTTTTTTTTTTACAATTTGCTTCACGTCGCACCGACACAGGTAGGTAGACGATGGGAAATAGCTAGGAATGGAAAGGAAGTGGCCGCGGTCACAATTAAGGTACAGCCCCAGCATATGCCTGGTATGAAAATGGGAAACCATGGAAAACCTTCGGCAGAGCTGCCAACAGTGGGGTTCGAACCCATTATCCCCGGATGCAAGCTCACAGCTGTGCACCCCTAAACACACCGCCAAATCACCCCGTTGTAAATTCCATATAAAGGAGAAATATATTTGCCATATTATGCGGAAGGGATGCATGTTAACACTTCTAAATAACATAAATTATTTTACAATCTCTAATATCATTCAGTGTTCAGTTCAAAAACCATTCTGAAAACTTACCAAAAGCCTATTTGCAGCCATTTAGAACTGATTAAGGTTGCTTTCTTCTTATTTTTCTTCTTCTTTATCTGTTTACCCACCAGGGTCGGTTTTTCCCTCGGACTCAGCGAGGGATTCCACCTCTACCTCCTCAAGGGCAGTGTCCTGGAGCTTCAAACTCTGTCTCGGGGTCTACAACTGGGGAGGATGACCAGTACCTCGCCCAGGCGGCCTCACCTGCTATGCTGAACGGGGGCCTTGCTGGGGGATGGGAAGATTGGAAGGAATAGACGAGGAAGACAGGAGGAAGCGGCCGTGGCCTTAAGTTAGGTACCATCCCGGCATTTGCCTGGAGGAGAAGTGGGAAACCACGGAAAACCACTTCCAGGATGGCTGAGATGGAAATCGAACCCACCTCTACTCAGTTGACCTCCCGAGGCTGAGTGGACCCCTCGTATCACTTTTCAAATTTCGTGGCAGAGCCGGGAATCGAACCCGGGCCTCCGGGAGTGGCAGCTAATCACACTAACCACTACACCATATACAGGTGCTTTCATGTCAATTAATTTAAAATCATTCCGTACGCACTCATCACATCGCCTGGATGTCCTGTATTTTCTTAATCTACAATGTTCCATTCACTACATTCCAGATAATCTCTTCATATGCATTCGCATTGCCAGGTTGTAGGGATGTTAATGGCCGAAATGCACGACGACCACATTCAACCCAGCCTGCCTCGTATTACGCTTGACTGATGGAGTGGTGAGTGATACTCGCTGATGGTTACCGCAACAGGCAGCCGTTATGGCATATGAAATGTAGCTACATGTGGCATACAGTGTGTTACAGTACAATGTGCAATAAGTAGGCACCGCGTGATATGCGGATAATTTTGCTGTTGCATGAGCTCAAACTTGGACATAATTCAGCAGAAGCATATCACTATGTAATCAACCAATCCTCAACGATCTGCATTTAGAGCTGTTGCCCAGGTGATAGATTTCCTATCAATTGCTTCCCTAGCCTTTTTCTTAAATGTTTTCAGAGAACTTCGAAATGAATCGAACATTTCTCTTGATGGGGGCTGCCTGGCCGAGGCGGTAAAGGCGTGCTCGGTTCACCCGGAATGACGAGGGTTCGAATCTCCATCAGGAAGTCGTAAAAACCGAGCTCGATAGCTGCAGTCGCTTAAGTGCGGCCAGTATCCAGTATTCGGGCGATAGTAGGTTCTAACCCCATTGTCGGCAGCCCTAAAAATGGTTTTCAGTCGTTTCCCATTTTCACACCAGGAAAATGCTGGGGCTGTACCTTAATTAAGGCCACGGCCGCTTCCTTCCCACTCCTAAGCCTTCCCTGTCCCATCGTCGCCATAAGACCTATCTGTGTCGGTGTGGCGTAAAGCAACAAGCAAAAAAAAAGTCGTAAAATTTAAGAAACGAGATTTCCACTTCCGCAGGTGCACACGACCCTGAGTTTCACTCTGTCTACACCAAAAATAATTACCAGGTGAATTCCTGGGGGCAAAGGCAGCCGGGCGTAGAATTAACCTCTCTAGCCCATCAAGTGCCGAGGTTACGCATAGTGGAACACTTTACATTCCACCCCTCCAAGGGCCTTCATGGCCTGTACGGAGATGACTTTGCTTTGCTTATTTCTCTTGATAAATGATTCTAATCCCTTACTCCTCGTAGCGTTAAGTGACTATTTGCCCCCAATTCTCCTTCCGAATTCCAACTTTATCCTCATATTTTGAGCTTTCTTACTTTTAAACGCTCCACCCAAGGCTATTCGTCTATTTCCCTCCACGCCATATCTTCACTGACAGCTCGGAACATACCACATAGTCGAGCATCTCGTCTCCTTACTCCTATGTTTTCCCAGCCCAAAGTTTGAAACATTTTCGCTTAAGTGCTGCCAGTATCCAGTATACGGGAGATAGTAGGTTCGAACCCCACTGTCGGCAGCCCTGAAGATGGTTTTCTGTGGTTTCCCATTTTCACACCAGGCAAATCCTGGGGCCGCTTCCTTCCATCCCCTAGGCATTCCCTGTCCCATCGTCGCCATAAGACCTATCATTGTCGGTGCGACGTAAAGCAACTAGCAAGAAGAGAAATCACTCCCTGAAAGACAGAAATGATGACAAAAATACTTTCGAGGCTTCATTGTCTTATGGACAGTACATTTCTTCAAAAAGGAATTGAGGGTCCTGTGAATTTTTCGCAGAGGTGTGCCTCTGCTAACAGACTATTTTAAATGAATCAGGTATATTTTCTCCATCCAAAAACTCGGTAGCAGTGTTGAGTACAAAAACAGTAATTATTTCCTACAACCTGGTACATGGCCCTTCAATCTCCCTTTACCTGTTACAAAGAACAAAGTATCTATCTCCGTAATACCGTGTGTAATTACAACTAACTGGGGCAATATCTGCTCTCATGAAGCACGTAAAAATTGGCAAATGACCGAGCTCGATAGCTGCAGTCGCTTAAGTGCGCCCAGTATCCAGTATTCAGGAGATAGTAGGTTCGAATCCCACTGTCGGCAGCCCTGAAGACGGTTTTCCCACTTTCACACCAGGCAAATGCTGGGGGGCTGTACCTTAATTAAGGCCACGGCCGCTTCCTTCCATCCCCTAGGCATTTCCTGTCCCATCGTCGCCATAAGACATATCTGTGTCGGTGCGACGTAAAGCCAATAGCAAAAAGTAAAAAAACAAAAATGGCAAATGTGTTATTAAAATTTTACAACCCAACCAACTGCGAAATATAGAAACTGACTATAGAACAAGTGGTAAAATATATAGGGCTCTTATACAGTTCTGTATATGCAATATATCGTCTTGATTCGGAATCTGTTCATACCGACAGGCGTTTTCTTAAGTAAAAGTCAATATTCTTATAACCAATCAATGCTATTTAATACGTATTCATTATTTATATATTTAAGCTTGTCCGACTCCTTGACTGAATTGTCAGTATTGAGGCTTGCAGTTAAGCGAGTCCTGGATTCGATTCACAGCGGGGTCGGGGATTTTAACCGCGTCTAATTAACCCTTCTGGTTCGGGAACTGGGTATTTGTGTTTGTCCCAACACTCTCCTCTTCTTATTCATACAGCACACCGCACTACCAACCACCACAGAAACACACAATGGTGATTATATCCCTGCACACAGGGGTGGCGTCAGGATGGACATCCGGCCGTAAAACAGGGCCAAATCCACATGTGCGACCCCACAGGTGTGGGAAAAAGGGTAGAAGAAGAAGGAGAAGCTTAAAAATATAAATAAATGAAAACGAAAATCCACAGCCTGTTTCCAGTCATTCGACCGGGTCAGGAATGGAATGAAGGAAGCCCCCATCTAGCGGCGAGGATAGGAAATGTGCCGTCTGCCGAAGCCTGTCTCACTCCTCTGGGGCATTAATAAATGACTGACAGATGAAATGAAATATTAAATGGAGCGTTTTGCTGGAATGAAAGATGACTGGGAAAACTGGAGTGCCCGGAGAAAAACCTGTCCTGCCTGCGCTTCGTCCAGAATAAAGCTCACATGGAATTACCGGGATTTGAACCAAGGAATCCAGCGGTGAGGGGCCGACGCGCTGTCGCCTGAGCCATGGAGGCTCCTAAAAATATAAATAAATAATAAATATTAAATTTTATTGATTGGCTGAAGATTATTTCTTTTTAAGACTAACTCATCTATTTGATTGAACATGACCTTTTCCTATTACGAGTTTCATTGCCAAAACCTTCGGCAAAACAGGCGTATATTTTAATGCAGATCATTCCTCTTGTACAATGTGTATTGAAATTATAAGTAACGTCCTCGTGGTTCAGATTCCACGTAAAACGGTGCACTCCATGGCTATAATTACGATATCACCTATCGCGAAAAACGACAAATTCCTATTTCAAAGATTAATACACCTGAAATCAGAAAGTACAGCTAACCTCATGGAATGTATTTCTTTGCCTATGCTGTGTACGCTACCGGGCGAGTTGGCCGTGCGGTTAGGAGCGCGCAGCTGTGAGCTTGCATCCGGGAGATCGTGGGTTCGAATCTCACTGTCGGCAGCCCTGAAAATGGTTTTCCGTGGTTTCCCATTTTCACACCAGGAAAATGCTTGGACTGTACCTATTACTAAGGCCACGGCCGCTTCCTTCCAACTCCTAGCCCTTTCCTATCCCATTGTCACCATAAGACCTATCTGTGTCGGTGCGACGTAAAGCCACTAGAAAGAAACAGGCTGTGTATGCTATACGTGCAAGGCATGGAAGAGCACAACAGTTTCATTCTTTCATATCCATATTCATATTAAGAGCACCAAAATATCAGCTATGCTTCACTGTGTGGAAGACGTTGATACTTGCCACTGGACGTCTCTTACCATTGGATTAATCAAACTAACGAAGTTTTAAATCAAGGTTACAAATCTCTTCATATGGTTTGAAGGTATTTGGGGAGTGTAGGAAGGATGTAAAAGGATGTATAAATCACTGGAAAGACTCCAATTAGAGTGCGGTTCCAATGTATGTGACCCTCATCCAGATGAGTTATTCAAGAACTGGAAAAGATCCAAAGGAAAGCAGCACGATTTTTTTCTGAGTGATCTGCAACAAAAGAGTTTTGGTGCGAAAATGTTGTTGGGCTGGGAAGACTTGGGAGTAAGGAGATGATCTCTTCGATTACGTGGTATGCTCCAAGTTGTTACTGTATTTGGGAGATGGCATTAGTAGATGATTAAGTTTGAATGGAGTTTTTGAAAGTAAGAAAGATTAGAATGTAAAGATAAAACTGGATTCAAGAGGATAACCCCGTATAAATATTTGTTTATAGGAAGAAAAATTAGTAATTGGAGAAAGTTAATAAGGGAGATGTTCAATAAATTTCCGATAGGCCATCTGCCACCTGGATGACAACCTAAATGCAGATCAGTGTTGGTGATTGGTGATTACGTTCCATAAGATGTTGGACATAACCCTCGCTGGGCGTGGCATATACTGTACAGCGTACCTGACTGCAAGTAGAGTACCATCGTTGTCCTGTGGGACTCCTCCTCCTTCCAGACATTTCGTCTACAGCAGGGGAAGACATCTTCAGGGACATTGCTACCATGTTCGAAATGTCCTTCGTGACGTACATCTAGGAACTGTATCACCGAGCGAGTGGCTCCGCTGTTTGGGTCACATAGCTATCAGCTTGCTTTCGGGAGATAGTGGGTTCGAATCCCACGGTCCGCAGCCTTGAAGATGGCATTCCGTTGTTTCCCATTTTCACACCAGGCAAATGGTGGAGCTGTACCTTAATGAATGTCATGGTTGCTTCCTTCCCACTCCTAACCTTTTCCATCCCATCTTGGCCGTAAGACCTGTCTGTGTCAGTGCGACGAAAAACAAATGGTAAAAGAAAAAAGGAAATGAACTGTATCGATGGTGGAAAATGTGGGGAACAAATCGGAAACACAAAGCACGATAAATGAGAATCAAAGCCTGTGTGACACAAAGGAATCTTCGATCAAGGCAGTCGTATCACTGAAGATACGAAGGTTGGAACTTAAATAGTGGCAACTATTTATTTACAACAGATACAAAAGAGTTACATGTTAGCAACCTTTACTATCCTTCAACGTAGTCACCATCGTTGTGTATAACCCGTTGCCAGCCATGTGAAAGTCGTAGTAAACCTTTAGCAGAGCCTGTTCTGATGATGGTGCGAATGGAGCGGTCTACTGAATGTTGAATCTCTGCAACAGTTCTGAAGCGAATGCTCACGAATCGTCTGGTTTCGATCACTGTCCAGTAACGTAGGACGACCTGTCCGAGGAATGTTCGCCACAGTTTGCCGACCATCGTTGAAGGCTTTTACCCAATGTGCCACTGTTCTGTAAGGCAATGCAGATTCCCTGCAAGCCTCTTGAAGACCTTGATGACACTGTCGTGCTGTACGACCTCTGGCACATTCAATCTTGATCCAACTCCGTTGTTCTTGTTTGAAAAACATAGTGACAACGTTACGTTAGACCGCTAGCTCACACGTGACTGTGTTTCTCTCGCTTGTGCGCACGCAGGTGATGTGGGAAGGGCGAGTCCATTTGCTCTGAGGTAAGACAGGCATGTAACCAACGTGTGCTATCAGCGACAATATTAGATTCCATTGCATAGCGTCTCCACAGCAGTGTTGCCATTATTTAAGTTCCAACCCTTGTATATGCTATATAGTTAGGCAAAATGTTTGGAAGGAAGTAAATTTCCAGAGGACCACAGCTCTGTTGCTCGGAAGATATTCGTTCGACAACCACCAGCTTTGTCAACTAGCTATTATTTACTTCCTCGTTTTGTTTCACTATTGTGGGTTACTCCTTTCAATATTATTATTATTATTATTATTATTATTAGCCATTAAACATCACACTGCCATACGTTTCACACCATATCGAAGGGAAGGTACGGCCGCACACATACAACTCCGGCATTCCCCTAGTGTAGAAATGGGAGACCACAGAAAACCATCCTCAGGGCTGGCGAATAAAGGCTCACAGTTACGTGGCCAAAATTTCCATTGCTAACTCACTCGGTTCCTTTCGCTATTAGTGAATACGTGAGACAATTTCTTGTCGGTCGAACACAATTTATAATACGAACGAAATGTTAAGATCTAGAAGCCGAAAGAAGAGCGTCCGATCACGTGGGCATCTTTAGATTCTTCAAAGCACGTCAAAATATAAAATACAAGTATTTTAACTATGAACTTATTACTGTGCGTGAAAGCAAAAGCGGGTTTGATAGTTGCAAGTTAAATATTGTTTCACGGCCAATAAATTGATATTATATATAATAACTTTGCTAGTGTAGGGTGGTTTTGAAATACTTTGTTTGTTTTGTAGCTCCTGCTGAATGGCCTTTTCCTGGTCCTGCACAGCAACAACACAAAATTCGTAATCGCGTCTGTAATATCAATTCTCATATTTACGACGCGATTTCATTTTAATATGATATTTCGAACCCATAATTCTACGAAGTTCAAGAGTTCAATTTATGAGGCGATTTCATTTTCATGCGTTGTGATTTCAAAAATATGGAAACGTTAATTTCATTGGAGAGATCGTACCATTCTTCTTCTATGTGGTTCGAAACATATGAAGACGTCCATTTGATTGAAGGGAACGTTCTATTCTTCTTCTATGTGAATCTAAAAATATGAAAACGCTCATTTGATTGGAGGGTTCGTTCCATTCTTCTTCTGTGTGATTCGAAAAATATGAAGACGCCCATTTGATTGGAGAGAACGTTGTATTCTTCTTCATTTTCTTCTAACCATTGTGCCCCTCCGCGAAGGGTTTGTCAGCCAATTTCCTTTCGCATTTCCATCATCAGAGAGCTGCATGACTTGCTGCAGATCCTTTCTATTACCCGCTGCCACCTCATCTACGTACTGGATCCATTCCTTCCCCTTCTTCGAGTACCTTCGGGCTTAGCCTCAAACACTTCCAGCTCATCCTTGTAATGTGTCCATACCATCTTAGCACTTGCTTCTGGATGATTGCACTGCCGATTCCAGCTCTAAATCATCTGTCATGGCTATGTATTGTATTCTGGCCCTTCTGGCTATATTTACTATCTTCTGAAACAAGCAATTCTCTTCTTAATAATGGACGTTTATTCAGCGTCCAATGTCATCTTGCTTCATCCTGGCTGAATAGCTTAGACAATAGAGCTCTTGCTTTCTGAGCTCAAGTTCACGGTTTTGATCCCGGCTCAGCCCAGTGGTATTTGAAAGTGCTCAAATACGACAGCCTCGTGTCGGTAGATTTGCCAGCACGTAAGAGAACTATTTCGGAATAAAATTCTGAAATATCTGTGTCTTCTAAAACCGTAAAAGTACTTAGTAGTACGTAAAACCAATAACGGTGTTTTTTTTACTATGTGTTTTATGTCCCACCGACACAAACCGGCCTCATAGCAACGATGGGATAGAAAAGGGCTAGGATTAGAGAGGAAGCGACCGTGGTTTTATAGATGGTCCAGCATTTACCTGGTACACAGGTAACCCACCTTCGGGGCTGTCGACTGTGGTGGACGAACCCACATTCTCCCAAATGCAAGCTAACAATTATGTGACCCAAACCGTGCAGCTAACTCGCTGATTATTATTATTATTATTATTATTATTATTATTATTATTATTATTATTACTATTATTATTATTATTATTATTATTATTACTATTATTATTATTATTATTATTATTATTATTATTATTATTATTATTATTATTATTATTATTATTATTATTATTATTTCTTAACATTTCGTTTAATTATCCTTCGTAGTTCAGGAGTCAGCGCGCCGGCCTCTCACCACTCGGTTCCGTCGTTCAAATCCCGGTCACTCCATGTGAGACTTGCGCTGGACAAAGCGGAAGCGGAACACATTTTTCTCCTATCATCTTTCATTCCAGCAACACTCTCCAATATCATTTCATTTAATCTGTCAGTCATTAATCATTGCTCCAGAGGAGTGCGACAGTCTTCGGCAGCCGGCACAGTTTCTATCCTCGCCGCTAGATGGGGGCTTCTTTCATTCCGTTCCTTACGCAGTTGAAACTGGGTATCGGCTCTGGATTTTCATAAATTTCATTGACATTTAATTTATATTATACATTTTCTCAGCCGACTGGAAGTTCTTTCACATTCTCACTGTTAACAATTTTACACCGATGAACATAGCGCTAAGTCTCTAAGCCAGAGGGCGACCTAGGAAACAGTTATATACCCATTATTTAATTGTTTTAAGTTAATGATACGGTACGTGGAATTCGAGAAGATGTCACATTGGTAGTAATGAAGATCGTGGATTCTTGATAATACCTAAGCTGTTTCAGAGCCTTCTGATTCTTTGTTTAATCATTGCAGTAACAAAATGTTTCCTTTTAGCTCTTGTTTATTTAAGATTCATTACCTCGCGTGGTACTATTGAGTCAACGTTTCATTTAAAGGAATTATTTGGGAAGGAGAGAAGAGATTTGTACCTGTTAAGAAGGGTAAAATGACCTCAGACCCTGTTTATTATACAAGGGAAATAAGAAAATTAAAAAGAAAATGTAGAATAGTAAACAGGAAAATCAAAGAGGGTAGGGAGAGTAGGGAAACTAGAAAACAGCTAATGAGGGAACTGAATAGAGTGAAAAAGGAAGCAAAAGAGAATTATATGAATGGCATACTTCAAGAGGGTAATGACCACAAAGGGAAATGGAAAAAGCTGTATTCATATATCAGGAATCAAAAAGGAAAAGGAGTCCAAATTCCTACAATGGTGGGAGAAGGGGGTGAATACTATTTAACAGATACTGAGAAAGCAAACCTATTTAGTAGGGAATTTAGAGATTCAGTAGATGATTGTCAAGAGTTGGAAACCGAAACAGAAGATAGAGAGGGAGAGAGACAGAGGGAAACAAGAAGCTTCTCATTCACAAACGAAGATATTTTCAGAGAAATCCAACTGCTTCAGCAAGGAAAAGCTGCAGGAAGTGATCAAATTACTGGGGAGGTATTAAAGACAATGGGGTGGTACATAGTGCCTTATTTAAAATTTCTCTTTGACTATGTCATAAATAATAGTGTAATACCAAAGGAATGGAAGGAATCTATATAATACCAATTTATAAAGGAAAGGGTGATAAAAGGAAACCAGAGAACTACAGACCAATCAGCCTGACCAGTATAGTTTGTAAAATTCTGGAGAGTTTAATATCGAAGTACATCAGAGGGATATGTGATGATAAAAATTGGTTCATGAGGAGCCAGTATGGATTTAGAAAGAAATTTTCTTGTGAGGCACAACTGGTGGGATTTCAGCAGGACATATCAGATCAGTTGGATTCAGGAGGTCAGTTAGATTGCATAGCCATAGATCTTTCCAAAGCCTTTGATAGAGTGGAACATGGAATATTATTAAAGAAATTGGAGGGAATAGGATTGGACGTAAGGGTTACACGTTGGATAAAAGCATTTCTAAATTCAAGGGTTCAGAAAGTCAAAGTAGGAAATAATGTATCGCAGGAAGAGAAAGTTTGGAAGGGAATTGCACAGGGTAGTATAATCGGTCCGTTACTTTTCTTAATATACGCAAATGATTTAGGGAACAATATAACATCAAAAATAAGATTGTATGCAGATGACATAATTGTTTATAGAGAAATAAACAACATTGAGGATTGTTCAGAATTACAAAGGGACCTTGAAAGTATCCAACAATGGGTTGAAGAAAATAATATGAAGGTTAATGGAGGCAAATCAACTGTTACAACTTTTACAAACAGGAGCTTTAAAACTGAATTTGAATATACTTTGGATGAGGTAGTTATCCCAAAAGAAGGCAAGTGCAAATACTTAGGTGTGAGATTTGAAAGTAATTTGCACTCGAAGGGTCATATTGATGACATTGTTGGGAAAGCATACAGATCATTACATGTCATAATGAGGCTACTTAAAGGATGCAACAAAGAATTAAAAGAAAAAAGTTACTTGAGTATGGTTCGTCCATTATTGGAATATGCAAACAGTGTTTGGGATCCTCACCAAGAATACCTAATAAAAGAAATAGATAGTGTGCAGAGGAAAGCAGCAAGATTTGTAACAGGGGATTTCAGGAGAAAGAGTAGTGTATCAGAAATGTTAAAGGAACTTGGGTGGGAAACTTTAAGTAAGAGAAGGGAGAAAACTTGACTTACAGGATTATATAGAGCCTATACAGGAGAAGAAGCATGGGGAGATATCCGTGAGAGGCTTCAGTTGGAAAATAATTATATCGGCAGGACTGACCACAAATATAAAATTAGAAGGAATTTTAGCAGAAGCGATTGGGGTAAATTTTCATTCATTGGGAAGGGTGTGAAGGAGTGGAACAGTTTACCAGCGGTAGTGATTGATCCTTTTCCAAAATCTGTACAGATATTCAAGAAGAGAATAAACAGCAACAGAGAAAATAAATGAAGTGTTAGAGGGCATTCGACCGGTGCAGGTTATTGTAAATAAAAAAATGTGTGTGAATAAATTAATTCCATCCCCTGGTCTAAGGAGTTTGGACAGCCAAAGTAGGAGACTGCCTGTAGGGGTGAAGTACAGTGGGGACTTCGAGGGCCCTGGGACCGCTACGGTAGCTGTGAAGGCCCTTCAGGAACTCTGAAAAGTGGTGGCAAAAGGGGCTCTGGTTAAGACGCAGCAGGTCGTTATGCTACTTAGGATCCAGAACGGGTAAAAAAAATAGTAAATAAATAAATGCAATGTAAATATTAATGTTATACCAGTTTTATAGTATCATTTGAAGCAATTCCACATACTGTATATCAGTTGACTATATTTGTAAGTAGTACAGGAGATATTATAATTAGAATTTTGTAAACAATATAAATTTATTAAGGATGAGCTGTGTGTTAATAGAAAACATTGTTAGCGTAAATTGTATAATATTGTATTATAAGAAAAATTTTCTTCTCTTGTTAATTTAATATTTAGTGCTTGACAATAATGTATTTTAGTGTACCATTTGCCACCGAGGTAGACACCTCATTTGCAAATAAAGAGATTTTGATTTGATTTGATTCTTCCCTAAGAATTTCTTATTTCATGTAAAACTAAATATAATAGGTTTATAGCCGTATTTATCCTACAAAAGAAATATTTAAAAACAAATCATGTTGTTTAGAAATAACCGGATCCTCGACGAACTCTAGTTCATTGAAAGTATCAATCTGGAATTCTACTTTCAATATGCAAATTGATAGAGAGTAAAAAGAATTTATTACAGCCAATAAAATTGGCAACCAACGTATTTGGCTCGACGCCCATCATCAGCTGATGGGAAGCGTACCAAAACACTGCCGTAGTACACACCTTGTTGATATGATTAAGGATGGTGTAAAAATATCCCGTCACTTCTAAATAACTATTTTTAAATATATTGTTTTTGTATATTGCCGAATTAAATATGATTCTTTTTACTTGGGATATATTTTGGATGTATAATATAATATAGTAATATAATATAATATATCAAGAGCCTCCGTGGCTCAGACGGCAGCGCGTCGGCCTCTCACCGCTGGATACCGTGGTTCAAATCCCGGTCACTCCATGTGAGATTTGAGCTGGACAAAGCGGAGGCGGGACAGGTTTTCCTCCGGGTACCCCGGTTTTCCCTGCCATCTTTCATTCCAGCAACACTCTCCATTATCATTTCATTTCATCTATCAGTCATTAATAATCACCTTGGGAGTGGCGACCCCATTGTAACACTAGCCTATATATGTTTCATTCATTACATTCCTAACCCGGTCTAAGACTGAAAAACAGGTTGTAGATTTTCAATACAATATGTAAATATAATGTATAATATAAGAAACATTTCATCCTTGTCACTGCGTTGCAAGACGTCTAAGTCTTCTTTTCTGGGGAGTGGTTTTATACAAAATATCACCCTGTTGAGAAATATTATTGAAATTGAAAATAATTGGCTTGCCTTCGACTTAGATAGCACGGTTCTCTCACCACTCCTGTTTCATAGACGATTCCCAGTGGCGTCTCTATATTTGGAGTTAGTTCCGAAACTATATTTTTGGGATCTCGTGTTGCTCCCTTTATGAATTTTGCTTGATCTCTTCTAACGATGCAAAATTGTATCGTTTATCTTTCAAATTCGTAGATAAAATGAAGTCTGCAGGGGCCAGTTCGAGAGAGAGCGGAAGGTGGGAAACTACAAACATCCAGTTTCTTACGCAAAAGTCATACATCACGTGTAAAAATGTGTTCTGACCTATTTCTCAACACGCTATCTCTAAGAGTTCGCAACGCATCTAGATAGTATCATCTATTAATATTTTGCCACTGTAGCAGAAGTTTGTAAAGGATAACCCCTTGATAGTCGAAAGAAGTCTATCAGCATGATTTTGAGATTTGACATGATTTAACACCGCGATGGCTGAACGTTGGTTTCAGTATCAAACCCGTAGAATCATATTTCGTCACCAGTTATGATTCTCCTAAGAAATATTTCACCCTCATTATTGCGATGCAAGACGTCTAGGCAGATGAAGATATGCTTATTTTTCGTTTTGGGTCATCATTCGTGGGATGAACTTTGATTCAATGTGCAGCAATCTTGTAAAAAGTCTGTTGTAACGCACCTTTCCCTTAACTGGGCGTCATCGGTTGGCGCTGAAGGGTGTTTTCACCGGCCCATTCTCACCACTATTCTATCGAGTATACCAGCAATAGCACCAGGTAAGGCTTAAATACTGGTCACCAAATTCTTTTTATTTTTGCTAGTTGCTTTACGTCGCACCAACACAGATAGTTCTTATGGCGACGATGGGACAGGAAAGGGCTAGGAGTGTGAAGGAAGCGGCCGTGGCATTTGCCTGGTGTGAAAATGGGAAACCACGGAAAACCATTTCCAGGGCTGCCGACAGTGGGGTTCGAACCTACTATCTCCCAAATACTGGATACTGGCCGCACTTAAGCATCTACAGCTATCGAGCTCGGTACCAAATTCTTGATGCATTATTTGCTGTGTCTCAAGTGAATATTTTAGAAAAATTGATGCAACATTTTACATTCATACCTTACTCGTGAAAGTTAGGCATTTCAAATTTTAGCTCCAAGCTCGCAAAATACATACAATAATGCAGTACTGTGGAAAACATTGAACGATAAATAACATAGATAAATGAATGTAACACCCAGCGGGCTCTTTAATGGTCGGAGTCATCTAAGACTACCAACTTCTTATCGGTACAACACTGTGGGCATGCAATTAAAGACTTTTACAGCAGGGAAATATAATAAGGAGGAAAGTTTCTATTTTATTACATCGCCGTATGCTCCCCTATTGCAGCGTAATGTTTAAAAATGCTAATTGCTGCCTACGTGCCTCTGAAACCACATGCGTTCTTAAACACAGCAACAGCTGTTATTGTTTTCGAGCACGTTGCTTAGAGTCTATACACCTTTAATAATCAGTATGGTACGCTAGAAGGGTTTCTTGTTTCTAATTAAATGAATTTTATGGGTTTTAATTCCCATTAACTACGTTGGCAGAACATTATCCCGTGGAATTTCATTTATGTGCTGCTAAATCTACAGACACGAGGCTCGAGTGTTTTTAGCAACTTCAAATTCCAGTGGTCTGAGCCGGAACTGGAACGGCTACTTGAGCTCATATCGTCTGAGCTACTCATCCCGGCGTTACTTGTTGACTGGAGTGTCCTTGGCGGATAAAAGTTTATATTTTTCGGTAAAATGAAGTGAGAAAAAATACTCGAAGTAGATGTTAATAATGGCTCTACAAAGCATTATTTGAAAATGCCGGATCGCATTTAAATTTACCCTCAAATGAGTGAATTTTATAACAACAATAATAATAATAATAATAATAATAATAATAATAATAATAATAATAATAATAATAGCAAATACGTCAGGCTCGTGTCGGTAGATTTACTGGCAGGTAAAAGAATTCCTGTCGGACTAAATTCCGGCACCTCGGCGTCTCTGGAAACCGTCGAGGTAGTTATTGGGACGTAAAACCTATAACATTAAATATAAGAAGAATAATGTTATTGGTTACGTCCTATAAAGTATTTGCGGTTTTTTGGAGCACTAATGTAAGTGTCGGCAAATCTACCGATGGAAAACTGTCGTGATTGAGCTCCTTCAAATACCACTGGATGAAGTCGGGATGCTTGTTGTTTAAAGGGGCCTAACATTTAGGTCATCGGCCCCGGAGTCGGGATCGAACTCGCCAACTTGGGTTCAGAAACCCAGTGTTCCACCATCTGAGACATGCAGCCCTTCGTTGAGCAAGCTACGTATACATGCTTTTTAATTATGAAATCTACTTAATTATTCATTCTCAGTAAAGTACAATAGTAAGGCGAATCTCTTCTAGAAAATCTAAATATGGAAAATTGAGCAAAATTGCTAACGTGAAAGACATACCGAATCTTGACCGATCGAAACCGTAAACAATTAATTAATGCCAATCTTATATTTGAGGAGCCGACTCCACGGTGTAGGTGTAGTGTGCCTGCCTCTTACCCGGAGGCCTCGGGTTCGATTACCGGTCAGTTCAGGGATCCTTCCCTGATTCTGAGGGCGGGTTCGAGGTCCACACAGCCTACGTGATCACAATAGAGGAGCTATCTGACAATGAGATGGCGGTCTCGTTCTAGAAAGCCAAGGATAACGGCCGAGAGGATTCCGTCGTGCTGACCACACGACACCTCATAATCTGCAGGCCTTCGGGCTGAGCAGTAGTCGCTTGGTAGGCCAAGGCCCTTCGGGGCTGTTGCGCCATGGGATTTTTTGTTTATGTTTGAGGACACTTTAAATTCTACAGAGCAAACAAACTTACAGTTCTACGTAACTTGTACTGTATTTATATGTGGAATCAGAAGAATATGACTTTTCATTTCAAAGGTATCCGGCTCCATGGCTAAATGGTTAGCGTGCTGGTCTTTGGTTCAGTGGGTCACGGGTTCGATTCCCGGCGGGGTGGGGGATTTTAACCTTCATTGGTTAATTCCAATGGCTCGGGTGCTGGGTGTGTGTGTGTCGTCTTCAGCGTTAGAATTCATCACAGGTAGGGCCCCATCCTCATAGATGCGCAGGTCGCCCATAAGGGGTCAACTCTAAAGACCTGCACCAGGCCTTTTCGGAGGCCACTCACCATTATTATTATTATTATTATTATTATTATCTCAAGTTTCACAAGTTTTGTCTTGGATTCGTAGAAGTGAGAAGCAAGCGACGGTATAGCTCAGTTCGTTCTCCCCCCCAGCTATAAATACTTCTCATGAATTCTAATAGGTTATATAGCGATCACGATAACACCTATTTCACGTCATTGTCTCATCATACAATCTCAGTAATTATTCACAACTGTCAAGAGATTTGAACACATCATTGGGTTGAAGCTTCCATGGTCTGTTGCAACACAATCATGCCTGTCACCCGAGCTGGACCGTGTCGTTGTTCTGCGTACATTGGGCACATAGCGTGTTTCAGACGTACACAACTCAGTAAGCTGAGTGGTCTAAAATGCAATGTAGTAATTTTATACTTTTTAATGCAATGTATCGCAAAATTTCCAAAATTTACAAAAAATTTAAAAATCATATGAAAAATATTCACACGGCAAAAACCCAACAATAAAAATAGGTGCATGGGAAAAATAGGGCAGGCCTCGCGGTGTAGGGTAGTGTGCCTGCATCTTCCTGGAGGCCCCGCCTTCGATTCCCTGTCAGGTCAGGGACGTTTACATGAATCTGAGGACTGGTTCGATGTCTACTCAGACTACGTGATTACGATTGAGGAACTGTCTAACGGAGAGATAGCAGCCCCAGTCTATGAAGCCAAGATAACGGCCGAGAGGATTCGTCGTGCCTACCACACTACACCTCGTGATCTCCAGGCTTTTGTCCACTGATGTCATTCCACGCCATCTCTCCACTGACAGCTCGGAACATACCACTTAGTGGAGCCGCTCGTCTCTTTTCTCCCAGGTCTTCCCAGCCCAAACTTTGCAACATTTTTGTAACGCTACTCTTTTGTTGGAAATCACCCTGAACAAATCGAGCTGCTTTCCTTTTGATTTTTACCTGTTCTTGAATCAAGTAATCCTGGTGAGGGTCCCAAACACTGAAACCATACTCTGGTTGGAGACTTACCAGAGATGTATATGCCCCCTGCTGTACATACTTACTACTACCTCTAAATACCCTTCGGGCTGAGCAGCGGTCGTTTGGTAGGCCATGGCCCTTCGGGGCTGTTGAATCATGGGATTTGAATTGGTTTATTTTGGGAGAAAAAGATTGCCACTTCAAACTCCTGAGGTGTCAACTTCTCTGCCTAGCCTGTGCAGCCGGACGGTCTATTCTTACTACAGGCGAATGCTATAGGTACATACCGAGCCTTTCTACGAATCAGTAGATGGGGCATAGAGCAGTGTCCACGACGAAAGGAGTATTTCGTTCACAGTATATCATTAGTAAACGTTCCATTTTCACGTTGTTTGTTCTTGAATGAGATCGGAGCATTAGAGTAATGACGAGTTGGTGTATATGCTGTTAAAATGGATTTTATTTTGTGGGACTACATGTATAATTTACGCAGCATTACATGTTAACATGTGGGGAAGATCAGGATAGAAGTGAAAGTGTCACGCATTTCATGCTATCGAAGGTGCTAGAAAGCGTTATGGGAGTCGATGAACTGGATACTAGGCCCCTTTAAACAACAACTTTTATCATCATGATCATCAGACAGTATCATTAGGTGTATGGTAGTGATGTAGTGTAGTTAGAGGAAGCACTATTTAATCAATAATCTATTTTAAAGGGGAATCGGAGAAACCATAATAGACATCTGTTTCAGAATTACCAATTTATCGCCTATTCAATTGTTTCATTTTAATCGATTATTCAATTATATTCTCATTCGATTATTTTTCGGTTATTCATTCGAATGAATGACGCAATCGAATAGTGAATATTTTTTCCAGTCGGTTATTTTTCAATTAATCATTCGGAACTGCATTCGAATGAGTGAAGAATTCATCCATTCGCTTATTTCAGTCGATTGTGCATCCGAAACGCTTAAATTGAAAATCCGAATATTCTGTGCGATAAATCTGAATGATATTTGAAACTCATTCGATTATTTTATTCGATTATTTATTGGATTATTTAAATAATCGGATGGAGGTTATTCGATTAACCCAATCGCTGGTGTGGAATAAGATGGTGGATAATTTGAACACAGTTTGTAAAAAAATGTTAGTCCACAGTAACGAAATTGCTTTGTTTATTTACGTTTATCTTCACGGAGTTGAGTTAGCGCGCGTCTTAACGCGTTACGGCTGTGGGGCTAAGCTCTGCTTTCGGGAGACGCGTGGGTTCGAACCTCATCGTCGCTGTCCTGAGAATGGTTTTCTGAGGTTTCTCATTTTCACTTCCAGTGAAATGCCAGGATAGTTCTTACTCATAGGCTACACCCGATTTCTGCCACCTCCTTACCGAATTTCATTCACCATCATTCATTTCATCTTCATTAGCTCCTCAAATGAGGTTGGCGTCAGGAAGGGCACCTGGCCGTAAAACATGCCATATATTATGCGTCTCTCATCCCCGACACCGTATCAAGAAGTGATACTATAGGGTAGACATACATGTATGTTTTAATGCGATTACTCCTTTTGAGTATATCGTCCCGCTACGCAAATAAAGCAGAGGGGTTGCCGACTCTGTGGGCGTTTGGACCGGCAATTTACTTTTACGAAGTACCTGTTCCTTAAGGCTAGCCAGCTTATCTGACGCACGTTGAAACGGTTGCGGATATTTAGAATACATTGTAGTATTCTTTATCAAGGTAATCAGTTTACCCTGTCTCTCCAGTCAGTTTTAACATTCTGAGGAGTCTGAATACCACTTACACAGTAGTGGCACATCTGTCACCTTGAGAAAGAATATAGCAATGTACTTGAAACGTCGGTAACTTCTATATAATGTATACAAAACTGTGAAACAATTCAACTCGGCCGAAGAACGTCGCTTTAGACTTTACCGCAGTTGTTGATAAGCCTTCCAGCGAGTAGAGCTCATTAATCTCAGAAGTCACCGACCACGTTCCAAGCAAACCAAAGCCACCTGCGCACAGACAATGAAGGTCCTTCGAAAAGTGGAATGTAAAGGCTCCACTATCTGCAACCCCGGAACTAGGTGGGATAAAGTGGTTAGATCTATACCGGACAGACTTTACCCGCCAGGAATAAACCTGGTACTCATGTTTGGTGTAGGCTGAGTGAACCTTAAGGCTATGCGCTCTTCCAGCGGTAGAAATCAATTTTTTAATTTTCCTACGTCCTGATAGGGAATCGAATCTACGTCCTTTCACTTGAACTGACCACGCCCTTATCGCCTCTGTTAGGCAGCCCCCTAACTGACCACATGAAATTTGAACGCTCTCAAGAGAAGAAATCTAAAGTTTTGAGGAGTAATAGTATTTGGTGATGATTAATCAGAAATGTACCGAGCGAGCTGGCTGTGTATACCGGTATGATCCTTTTATCTGAAAACTTCCTATCAGAGATTGGTGAGTTCGAACCGCACCATTGACAGCCCTGAAGATAGTTTTCTATGGTTTCGATTTTTTTACACCGGGCAAATGGCGAGGTTGTACCTTAATTAATTAAGGCCATGGGCGCTCTATCCGTAGCCTTCTCCTATCCCATCGTCACGAAAAACGTTCTGAGCTAGTGTGATGTTAAGCCACTGTCAAAAGAAAATCAGAGATGCGTTTCGATCGCCAAACTTAGCTTGCATCCAGGAAATAGTGGGTTCGAATCCCACTGTCGGCGAGCCTGAAGATGGTTTTCCGTGGTTCCCCATTTCACACCAGGCAAATGCTGGGGCTGTCGTTAATTAATGCCACGGTCGCATCCTTCCCGCTCCCAGCTCTTTCCTATTCCATCGTTGCCACATATGTGTCGGTGCGACGTAAAGCAAATTCTAAATTCAAAAAGTTAATGATAAGTTGATATGACGATTCCCCGCAACGTGATCATCTCACTTTCGCTAGCATGCTGAATAATTTCACTCGACACACTTCTGCACTCCCATGAGGTTTTGTACCGCTAGCGAGGATGGTTCGAGAATAATAGAGTCACCAGATGTATCATCGTGTGATGTACTGTAATGTTGATGAAACATGAGAAAGTTAATTATTTGCAGGGCAGTCTGCGTTGAGTGCTGAAGGTATCGCTTTTCAATAACGCCGTATTATCCACGTATATTGTACTAGCAATTACCCGCTGCTTCGCTCGCGTGGATTTCGTAATTTAATCAAAGTAATCGTTCCTCGCTATTGTACTAAGACATTATCTGAAAATTTCTAAAGTATAAAAACTCACCCAAAAATTGAGTTTCATTTACCGCAGAAATTCTTTGTAAATAATGTCTATGGTACCGGTATTACCTTTTGGGGCTAAGACGACCATGCGACATAGAACTGTACATGTGAGAAACAGTCTTCTCTCAAGTCGAATTTTTTTTTTGCTAGGGGCTTTATGTCGCACCGACACAGATAGGTCTTATGGCGACGATGGGATAGGAAAGGCCTAGGAGTTGGAAGGAAGCAGCCGTGGCCTTAATTAAGGTACAGCCCCAGCATTTGCCTGGTGTGAAAATGGGAAACCACGGAAAACCATCTTCAGGGCTGCCGATAGTGGGATTCGAACCTACCATCTCCCGGATGCAAGCTCAGTCGAAAAAATAAACAAAGGTTTCTTTATTTTTAAATGAGATTCCAAATACCAGTTTTCATGCCTGTAAGTCTGTAACATCTTCAGTTTTTGAGATAAATGTATACTCATAAGAATAATTCAACTTCTTCTTCTTGATTTTTTTCGACCCCTCTCCCCCATTAAGTGGACTTTCGGAAAACCAAAAATACGCGTTTCTTTATTTTGAAAACAAATTCAAAATGCCAACTTTCACGTCTGTAACAGCTGCAGTTTTTAAGATAAAGTATCCTCATCAACATCTTTCAACTCCTTATTTACTTATTTTCAACTACACACACCTTACGTCGATTTTCCGAAAAAACAAATGTGCGTTTTATTATTTTTAATGGAGATTCCAAATAATAATTTTCACGTCTGTAACATATTCAGTTTTCGAGATATGAGTACACTCATAAAAGTAATTCAACTCTTTTTTCACCCCCATTCCTACTCGTTAAGTTGATTCCCGCCTCCCCAAAGGCGCGTGTTTCTTTATTTTTAAAGGAGATTCCAAATACCAATTTTCACGTCTTTAACATTTTTAGTTTTTGAGACATAAGTATCCTCACACAAAGATATCAATTAATTTTTCAATTCATTCACTCCCCTTAAGTGGATTCTCCGAAGACAAAAGAACACGTGTTTCTTTTCATTGAAAGAATATTCCAAATACAAATGTTCATGCCTCTAACATCTTCAGTTATTGAGATATAAGTACCCTCATAAATAGAATTCAACTCCTTTTTCACCCCAGCCATTTAATTTGATTCCCCCTCCATAAAATGCGTCCCGTGTTAATAATTTTTAAAGTGATTCCAAATACAAATTTTCACGTGTGTAAACTTAAGTTTTTGAAATATAGGTTTCTCCATCATAAATGAGTTGATTTTTTTCTCTTCCTTTCACACTCCACCTTAAGTGAAGTTTCCGAAAACCAAAAAAATGGTCTCTTTATTTATAAAGGAGCTCCCAAATGGTAATTATCACGACTGGAACATCTTCAGTTTTGAGATACATGTATCCTCATAAAAGGAAATTAGCCGGGCTGAGTGGCTCAGACGGTTGAGGCGCTGGCCTTCTGCCCCAACTTGGCAGTTCGATCCTGGCTCCGTCCGGTGGTATTTGAAGGTGCTCAAATACGTCAGCCTCGTGTCGGTAGATTTACTGGCACGTAAAAGAACTCCTGCGGGACCAAATTTCGGCACCTCGGCGTCTCCAAAAACCTAAGAGTACTTAGTGGGACGTAAAGCAAATAAAATTATTATTATTAAAAGGAATTTAACTCCTTTATCACCGCCCACGCCTCCAAGTGGGATTCCCCCACCCTCCCATCCCAAAATGCGTGTTCCTTTATTTTTAAATGAAATTCCAAATTAATTTTCACGTCTGTAACATCCTTAGTTTTTAAGATATAAATATCCTTATACAAAGTATTCAACTAATTTTTCAATTAATTCAACCCGCCTGAAGTGGATTTTCCAAAGACAAAAGATTACGTGTTTCTTTACTTTGAAAGGAAATTCCAAATACAAATTTTCATGTCTGTAACATCTTCAGTTTTTGAGATATAAGTATCCTCATGAAAAGAATTCAACTCCTTTTTCACTCCAACCCCGCCCGTTAAGTTGGTTACCCCCACCCAAAAATGTGTGTTTCTTTATTTTTAAATGAGATTCCAAATACCAACTTCTACGTCTGTAACCTTCAGTTTTGAGATATAAGTTTCCCCTGAAAGAAATTCCTGTTTTTACTTCCTTTCACACTCCCCACTCAAGTGAATTTTCTAAAAACAAAGAGTACCCGTTTCTTTAAAAGAGCTTCCAAATACCAATTATCACGATTGTAACATCTTCAGTTTTTGAGATATGTGTATCCTCGTGAAAGAAATTCATCTCCGTTTTCACCCCCTCCCCCCAACCAAGTTGATTTCCCCATCAAATGCGTGCTTGTTTCTTATTTTTAAAGTAGATTCCAAATACCAGTTTTCACGTTTTTAACATCTTTAGATTTTTTGGTATGTATATATACATTCTCATACAAATAATTCAATTAATGTTTCAATCCTTCACCCCGCCCCAGTTAATTGTCTTTTCCAAAACGCAAAGAATGCTTGTTTCGTCATTTTTAAAGGAGATTCAAAATACCAATTTTGTTGTCTGCAACATGTTAAGATTTTGACATATACCGTAGATACGCTAATTTTAAAAATTCAGCCTATTTTTCAGTTCCCCTTACGTGGATTTTCCGAAAAAAATTATGTTCCTTTACTTTTACAGGAAATTCCAAATACCAGTTTTCAGATCTGTAATATGTTACGTTTCTTAGATAATTTGCAGATATAGTCTTTTTTTTAATTCATCCCGTTTTTCACTCCTATTCACCCCCTATTCATCGGATTATCCAAAAACACAAAAATACGTGTTTCTTTATTTTCAAAGGAGATTCCAAATACCAATTTTCATGTCTGTAACATCTTCAGTTTTTGAGATATAAGTCTCCTCATAAAAGGTGTTCAACCTTTTTCCCCCATTTTCCATCCCCCTTAATGGGATTTTCCGAAAACAAAAAATACGTTTTTCTTTATTGTTAAAGGAGATTCCAAATACCACTTTTTTAGATCTGTAAACTTTTAAGTTTTTCAGATATAGATATCCTCATTTTAAATATTCGCCCCCTTTAACACCCCCTTAGAGACGGAATTTCCAAAAATTCCTCCCTTAGCGAGCACCTAGATTTTAATATAAATGTATCCTCAAAATTTCATTTCTTTATGTGCAGTAGTTTTGGTTCGGCGATGATGAATCAGTCAGTCAGTCAGTCAGGCAAGTTATTTTAGGTTGTTGCGTGAAGATGCGACTTCTGAGAGTTTAGTTTTGTTTTTGTTTTTATTTTTATTTTTGTTTGTGTTTCGTTTCGTTTCGTTTCGTTTCGTTTCGTTTCGTTTCGATTCGATTCGTTTCGTTGTATTGAGTAGTCGGGGACGAGGCGTAAACTGAGAGTTCAGTATGTGGATCGGTCACATGAGTTGATTTTGTTTGTTATCGGTCTTGCCTGGAATCGAGCCAAGTCTACAGCATTCGTACGTTGCGATACTCAACGTTCCTGCGTTTGAACCCAACTAAATGGGAGTGTATATGAAGCGAGGTGAAAGTTGAAATCTGCCAATCAAATTACGGAAGATCGTCCGTTCAAGGTAAAGACTGCCAGCTTTAGTCTCGCTCTGAGGACAAAAGACTCTTGTAAGCAGCCAGTAATTAGTGAAGTGTTGACGTTCATTGTCAAGTATAATTGTATTTGTGTACTAACTGGGTTACCCTCGATTAAATTCGTATAACACAGTCAAGAGTTTTATTCTTGACGATATACTAGCTGTTGTACTTGTCTGTGTTTTTGTAACTTGCAACAGTATTGTCATCTAGAGGAGATGAGTGGCAGCAGAACAGGCAGAGCTGACCTCAGCTAGCAACAATTGCTTTCACGTTCCACATGACGTGATAATCTCTTGGGGTTTTGCGGCGTGAAGAAAATAACCATAGGAAATCTTTACGTTTCGCAAAGACATTCGTCCGCGACATCAGAAGAAAAACAAGTCCGACCACAACTATTACTGTTCTTACAATGACGGTTTGAACTTGGAAAGCAATTGACCATTGCTTTGTTGATTAAATAACATTCTCGTTCGTCACCGGATAGTTCACTATATCCTTCTGTATTCCTAGTAAGAAATTCTGTCATCTTATCTCTAAGTAAGGTGTTTCATGTTAAGACGTCTGCGAGTTGTGCAATAAACAACAAGGTCATCAGACAAATCAGAGACCGGAAGGCGGGGGTAGGAGGAGGAAGGTAATATAAAAATAAAATAAAGTGCAACTGAAGAAAGATAAAGGCATAGAGAAATGAAATAGAGATGTAGATGAAAGAGAAGTCCAATAAAATGAGGGGTGGGGAAGGAGGGGATAGAAATAATTCAAGGAAGGTTAAAGAGACTAGAGTAAAAAATAATTAACACTTGAACACAAACACACACAATATAAATAAGAGAGACTTTGTGTGAGGAGAGTGCGAATTTAGAAAGAACGAAAGAAATAGACACAGAAAATGACAGGGACAGAATAGTGCTCAAATTTCTGATGGTTGACGACCATGCACTGGTTAATTAATAACCTGTATCCCTGCATAGATTATTAGGACTCTTACGCATTTCGTCCCCTTCCCATTGTGTTTTGTGTCGGCAAGAGCTCAAACATTTTGGAACAGGACATCATGACCCGCCGACAGGACGTGTTCGTCTATTGCTGACTTGTCTCGGTAGTTGAGACGGGTATTTCATTGGTGTTCCTTCATGCGAATACCAATGGGGCGGGATATTTAATCAAGGTATAACTTGTCGCAAATACAGGGAACTTCGTAAATCCAATTTTTGTGACGGTGCCAAACGCGCTTATTACCGTATATTGCGCTTGCGGATTTAAAAAAATATAGAAATTCGCTCCGTGGTACTATGCATATAAGGAGGGTAGGCTGTTTCTTTCACTACTACATTCTGTACGGTTTGCTTATTCTTCCCTCTGGAATGAAGTGCTCTATAAATCTGGATAATGTTGTAACAATTACCCTTGAATGTGGGATGAAGGGCTCAGTAAATCTGTAAAATGTTTTAACTACCCTTGAATATGGGATGAAGGGCTCAGTGAAACTGTAAAATGTTGTGACCATTACCCTTGAATGTGGAATGAAGTGCTCTATAAACCTGTATAATGTTGTATCCATTACCCTTGAATGTGTGATGAAGTGCTCTATAAGTCTGTATAATGTTGTATCCATTACCCTTGAATGTGTGATGAAGTGCTCTATAAGTCTGTATAATGTTGTATTCATTACCCTTGAATGTGTGATGAAGTGCTCTATAAGTCTGTATAATGTTGTATCCATTACCCTTGAATGTGTGATGAAGTGCTCTATAAGTCTGTATAATGTTGTATTCATTACCCTTGAATGTGATTTTGAATGCACCCATTTCCTCCTGGATAGTTGATGGCTCACAAATACTCTCACCCTCGTGATGAGTGTCCTGAAAATACCCTGTTCCTGTGCTGTATGGTGATGAGAATCTGCATGGATATCCCAGAAAGAAAATCGTCTTCATTGTGTTGCTGTCTGTAAGAGCAAAATTCATCGATGCTCTTTGCGGACTCATCTAGCAGAAATGCGACACTACATTTTGAGGATTAACACATATCTGGTTTCTGGAAATATCTCTGTGTCAAGGCTACAAAACTAATATATCCTCGTCAGAGAGCAGACGAACGAGAGAAGCTAGTCTATTTCAAATTTGCGTAATATCTTTCAGGTGAGCCAGTGAGAAACAGTTTTAATGAATAATTTTGCTCACACTTGAAGGGCTCCAGCTACAGAGCTGCACGCAGTGAGTGAATTAACGAGCGGTATGAGCTTACAGCAACATCGAGAGTGCGAAGTTGGGATTTAGATTGCTGTAACAGGCCAACCATTAAATTGACAATTAACCCGACTCCAGCCAACCAAGCAGTTGATTTCGAACTCAGACCGTATTACATCATGACGCAATATTTAAAACTTTATATGTGAGCCAAATATAACCTGAGATCCACGCGAGGAATGTCACGGAAGAAAGAGAGAATTTCCAGCCGTCATGTCGCGAAATGTATATTATCATCAACTTGTCGTCGATCATGAAAATATAAGCTGTGTTATTGACGGCATACTGGCCTTCAGTTCAGAGGACTCCGGGTTCGATCCCTACTTGGACCGAGGGTCTTAACCGAGTAGACTTTACTCCTCTGGCTAGGGGACTGGGTATTTGTATTCTTCTTAGTGCACTTCCCTTCATCTACAACCACCATATAAACTCGTAGTAGTGAATATATTCCTCCACAATGCCTGGAAAGCTGATGCACAGTTGGGTAGCACACGAGAAGTCAGTGTGACCTCTAGCTTCAAATCCATGAATCAGGCCATCTGAAGGTTTTCAGTACCTTCACTACGGACTGTGGAGTGACACCAGGACTCAACGTTATTTTTTCAACATTCTATGATTTTATATAGCGAGAAATTTGAGGAGGTAAAAAGAGTTCGCGGTAAAACCTCAGCGATTGATCAGTTCGTTGTTGCTAACTATACAGGTCGTATTAAGCTTGTCATTTTGAATATTAGATATCTCATTCAGTATTCAAACTTTTAAAAACCGTTCAAATTTCCTTGTTGATGATGATTTTTTTTATAATTATTAAAGCAAGTAGGCAAACAAACAAACAAGCAAGCAAACAAGCTTGTAGTTCTATAATATCATGACCAAAATCATGAGACCCCGGAGTTTAACGTGGAATTCAAACCTTATCGATGCTATTTTTCATTTTTAAAATCCCACATTTGGGATTTACAATCACTGGTTTGGCGAGAAGCCAGAAATGATGTCCCTCGGTGATCACGCCCCTGCTTAGACATGTTTTTATTATTATTACATAGCTGCGAGCTTTCATTAGGGAGATGGTAGATTCAAATCCCAACGTAGGCAGTCCTGACCACGGTTTTCCATGGTTTCCCATTTTCACCCGTTCTTGAGCCATAGAAAACCTTCGATGTGTTAGTGCGACATTAACCATCATTATATTATTATTATTATTATTATTATTATTATTATTATTATTATTATTATTATTATGATTATTATTATTATTATTATTATTATTATTATTATTTTAGAACTGGCTTTACGTCGCACCGACACAGCCTTCCGCGGAAGGAAGACTATGATGGCGTCTGTTCTAACTGGGTTTTACATCCCAAAACAACATATGACTCTTTTCGGAGAATTTGGCGGAATTTTGTCCCGCAGGAGTCCTTTCACGTACCAGTAAATCTATCGACACGAGGCTGACGTATTTAGCACCTTCAAATACCACCAGACTGAGCCAGGATCGTACCTGCCAAGTTGGAGTCAGAAGGTCAGCGCTTCAACAGTCTGAGCCACTCAGCCTGGCAGTGTCTGTTCTGGGAAGGGGTTGGATCCTAAAGTACTTGGCGGGAGTGTAGTATGGACTACGCGATTTTAGTAACTTAGGTATGAGCTTGAGGTTTGATTCCCACCGTCATCAGCCCTGAAGATGGTTCTCCCTGGCTTCACATTTTCGCACCAGGCAAATACTGAGGCTGCATCTTAATGAAGCCCACGGTCGCCATTTGGCCAATCCCAGCTCATTCCCAATCTTTGTGTCGCCGGAAACACTGTTACCTACTCAGTTCCTGGTCATTAATGTTCACATCCCAGACGGCTCCCGCTTTTACCACTCCAAACTTCCCAGACTGTTCGTACGCATTCCAAACTAAAGCGACTGATAGATCGATTATACATTAAACAGTTAATCTAAATTAAGATAATTTCTCTTTCATGTTTGTAGATTAGTGCAAGGGTTATAATAAATAAATAAATAAATAAATAAATAAATAAATAAATAAATAAATAAATAAATAAATAAATAAATAAATAAATAAATAAATAATAACCATAAATTATAATGTTCTAGATTATGGTTTTCGATTTATCTGATTTATTTCCAATCTGTCGGTATCACATGACGCAATGAAATATAATTATTACATTTAACTAATTTTAAATTCATCTTAAAGATATTTTGCCAGTTTTGTAACGGTGTAATATTATCGCCCAATATCGTCTGGTTTACAAGTAGTCAGCTTATTGCTCTTTCACGAAATATCCATTCCATGAGCGAAAGCGGTACCATTTTGAGGTATGCGTAAAATAAGGAGCCCATTCCTTTCTTTACCCGCGCCTATCACTTACTATTTGATTTGAAGTTTAGTGAATTGAAACCAGCAGTCCTAGGAATTTGTGTTTGTAACAGAGAGAGGCAACGAAAAGTTACCGCCACCTCAAATGGTTCTACCGCACAGAGTTGCGGGGATATAGTCCGCGGTCAGGCAGAACTCCACTCTTAAACCTATAAATTCATTCTGTACGTTTGCTACTAATCAATAGCATATTTTTCTGATTAAAGACGCAAATGCTAAATTTTCTTGCGGAAAGAACACTTCTACGATATATCTCTGGTTTGCAGACTCGAATCAATATTTCAGTTTTTGTACAGGAGAGATTTTGTTTCTGTTCCACATACATAAAATACACAAGGAACTGTTATATCTGTTCATATAAAATGCTTTATGGAATTTCAGTACGAAGAAAATCGCGTTATAGAAAAGAATAATACCGACTCTTGTTATTGTAGGCAGTAAAGAAAATCGAAGAGGAACTGGGAAAGGGAATAACAATCCAAGGAGAGGAAATCAAAACTCTGAGATTTACTGACGTTGTTGTAATTTCTCCGGAGTGTGAAGAGGATCGGGAGAAATTGCTGAATGGTATGGACACTGTCTTGGCGAAGAAGTAAAAGATGAAAATAAATACATTGATAACAAAAGTAATGGATAGCAGGGGAAAAATTCATGTGACACAGGATAATTAGATTAGGAAATGAAGTCTTAAAGGAAGCAGATGAATATTGTTACCGGGGTAGTAAAATAACTAACAATTGCAAGAGTAAGGAGGACATAATATGCAGACTAGCACAAGCAAGGAAGGCATTCATTAAGAAAACAAATTTGCTCACTTCGATCATTGATACGGAAATTTTTTAAATATGTTTTTGAAGATATTCATTTAGAACGTGGAAGTGAAACATGGACAATAACTAGGACAGAAAGAAAGAGAACAGAAGCTTTTGAAATGTGGTCTTACAGAAGACTGCTGAAGGTGAGATGTGTAGGTTGAATCACAAATGCCTGTTGCTTTACGTCGCACCGACACAGATAGATCTTATGGCGACGATGGGAAAGGAAAGGCCTAGGAATTGGAAGGAAGTGGCCGTGGTCTTAATTAAGGTACAGTCCCAGCATTTGCCTGGTGTGAAAATGGGAAAACCACGGAAATCCATCTTCAGGGCTGCCGACAGTGGGGTTAGAACCCACTATCTCCCGGATGCGAGCTCACAGCTGTTCGTTTCTGACCGCGAACGATGCGGCGAAATTAGACCAGAAGAAGAGACAGAATGATAGACAGCCAGGACTTGTTCAATTGGTTTCAGAGAGAAGTGTAGGCGGTAAGATAGACCAAGGTATGAATATGACAAACAGATTAGAATAAATGTAGGATGTAGTAGTTACGTAGAAATGAAAAGGTTAGTACAGTATAGGATGGTATGGACGGCTGCATCTAATCAGTGTATGGACTAATGACCCAAGACAATAACTTTTTTACGTCGCACCGACACAGACAGGTCTTATGGCGACGAAGGTATGGGACTGGTCTAGGACTGGGAAGGTAGCGGCTGTGGCTTTAATTAAGGTATAGCCCCAACATCTGCCTGGTGTGAAAATGGGAAACCATGAAAAACCAAATCCAGGATTGTTGACAGTGGGGTTCGAGCCCATCATGAGCTTGCATTCGAAAGATGATGGGTTCGAATCCTACCATCGGCAACTCTGGGGATGGTTTTACGTGGTTTCCCATTTACCACCAGGCAAATTCTGGGCAGTATCTTAATTAAGGCCACGGCCGCTTCGTCCCCAGTTCTAGCATCCCCCTAACCCCTCGTAACCAGAAACCTGTCCGATATAGTGCGACGTTAAACACTAGGGGTCTACTAATAAAGTGGTACTCGCCAGATGTTGAGCAACCAATATTATTATTACTTAACATTTTTGATTAATTTAACTTAATAATTTAATAAATAGTTATAATAATAATAATAATAATAATAATAATAATAATAATAATAATAATAATAATAATAATAATAATAATAATAATAATAATAATAATAATAATAATTGCAGCCCCCAGTAGCAGATTCGGTTCATTTTAAGTACTTGCTCCCCAGGCGACATCGATGGTATTTGAAGTTCAAATGTACTAATTCCGAATCGTTAGTTTCCGACATGTAAAATAACGCCTGCAAGACACGATTTTGACAACCTGTCGTCTGTTAGGAGTATTAGATAGTAAATCGGTCCGTTATATAAATATTATTTCCTTGACTCAGAGATCTCAAAATCTGGTACGTACATAAATAAACACAATCACATTTCAGTAAACACCGGCTATTTTCTGCATTCTCATTGAACTTTCGTTGAGGGACTTGCACATAAATCCTTCATGTTGTCTGTCAGGTACATGGGTAGCTGAAGCTTCTTCAAGGACTGTTTAAACTTACGCACCTCTCCTGTTGCTCCAATCACAGCTAGTACCATTATTACGTGGTCGACACACCACTGATCTTCAGCAATTAATACTTTTGTGTTTTTACATCATACGTTGACTGAATGTCTGAACCACAGGACATTGCAAGATCGACCATTCCAACATGTTCGGTAGTGTAGTCCCGTAGAGACTCCGTGGTGTAGGGTGGTGTCTCTTGCCCGGAGGTCCCGGACTCAAATCCCGGCCAGGTGAGTGATTTTTACCTGGATCTGAGGGCTGATTCGAGCTCCACTCAGCCTATGTGATGACAATTGAGGAGCTATCTGACGGTGGGATAGCGGCCGCAGTCTAGAAAACCATGAATAACGGCCGAGAGATTTCGTCGTGCTGACCACACGACACCTCGTAATCTGCAGGTATTCGGGCTGAGCAGCGGTCGCTTGGTACGCCAAGGCCTTTCAGGGCTTTAGTACCATGGGGTTAGGTTATTTAATCCCGTAGAGTTTGTTATGTTCCATACTTCTGTCAATCAGGATGTTCCTGTACCAATATAGCTTTTATCAGTTGTTTTCTAATACGTTAACCAGCTTGTACGTTTAGAACGGTTCCACTGGTATTGTGACCAAAACATATCTGATAGCAACTGCACGATGTATAACACTGTTCAACAAAGAAATAAAAGTTGTCAATTTCCTTAACAAAAATAATCACCTCCTTAGATAAATAGATACCGAGCTCGATAGCTGCAGTCGCTTAAGTGCGGCCAGTATCCAGTATTCGGGAGATAGTGGATTCGAACCCAACTATCGGCAGCCCTGAAAATGGTTTTCCGTGGTTTCCTATTTTCACACCAGGCAAATGCTGGGGCTGTACCTTAATTAAGGCCACGGCCGCTTCCTTCCCACTCCTAGCCATTTCCTGTCCCATCGTCGCCATAAGACTTATGTGTGTCGGTGCGACGTAAAGCAACTAGCAAAAAAACAGATAGATAGATAGATAGATTGATAGATAGATAGATAGATAGATAGATTTATCATCAACGGTTTATTTACCCAATTATAGATGATTCAGTAAAACATTATACACAACAAATACCACATAAACAAATAAAGCTAATTTCCTAAAATAACCACCAAGTTCAAAATAAAACTAGGGACGTTTATAGACACATATTTCTTCTTCTTCTTTTTCAGTAAATCTGTCCTTAGACAGGTATCAACTGGATGTCCTCCATTTCACTCTGTCCTGAGCATCTTCCTTCATTTGCTTGTAACTTCTTCCTTTCTTCACATCTGTAAGCATTTCAAACTTTCATCGTCCTCTCCCTCTTTTTCCTTCAACTTTTCCCTCCATGATTCTCTGTTGTAGACAATTTCTACGTAGTATGTGACCAATCCAAGATGTTTTCCTCTTCTGTATCATAATTATGAAGTTCTTCTCCTTTCCTACCCTGCTCAGCACCTCAACATTTCTCATTCTATCGGTCCATTTCACTTTCTCCATTCTTCTCCATAACTACATCCCAAAACTGTCCAAATATATTTGTTCTTCCTGTCTGACTGACAGTCCACGTTTCAGAACCAGACACATATTCACAACACCTTAAATAAATAAACAGGGATCTTCTTATATAATCGCCATTATTAAACTAAATCTGGAGACATTTACATGCACATATTAATATATTGTACAGAGAGGACCTTACATTCTTGAGGTCGTTAGGGCACGTCTAATTTTAGACGGATCCGTCGCCATATGACCTATCTCTGTCGGTGCGACGTAAAGCAAATTTAAAAAAAACCTAGACGGGGATGAGTGAAAAAAGTCCACTGATTCACCTACCGCATTCAGTGATTTTAATCCAGCAGCCACGAGTTTGCCCGAGCCACAGTTCTCACTTTAGGCAGATGGAAAATATACTTTTACCTAGTAGGGCCTATTGCGCCGAGGAACATGTAACGGAATCAACTCCAATATGTTGAGCAATCCACTCAAACACTTATAAAGAAAGAGGGCATTGGCACATCTGCGGCGCAAGTGGAATGTACTCATAGTCTCACAAAAAGTAACGTAATCGGACGAGGAGAGAGAAACTTCCAAGTTAATAGGGGTCAAAGAACATAACGATGGCATCAGAACGCTTTTATTAGCTCTTAGTTTTACTATGTCTGGCTCCATGGCTAAATGGTTACCGTGCTGGCCTTTGGTCCAGAGGGTCACAGGTTCAATTCCCGGTCCGGTCGGAGATTTTAACCTTAATTAGTTAATTCCTTTGTCTCGAGAACTGGGTGTTTGTGCTGTTCCCAACATCCCTGCAACTCACACACCACACATAACACTATCCTCCAACACAATAACACGCAGTTACCTAAACATTGCAGATGCCACCCACCCTCATCGGAGGGTCTGCCTTACAAGGTCTGCACCCAGCTAGAAATAGCCACACGAAATTATTATTATTATTATTATTATTATTATTATTATTATTAATTTTAAGATACTTTTGTGCATATTTTTATGCATTGAACTAAACCCCATGCACACTTGTCCAGTTACCTATTCATTTGAGAGTTTCTGTTTCTTTGATTTTCATCTGTAGTCTGTATCTGAGGTAGCTGTCATCACATTCCGATAAGAGTCTACAAATATAGATGAGTTCAGTTGCCCTGTTACCTTCTTTCAGCCTATTAAATGCCTTCATTGATATGTTCCCCATACTCGTCACTCAATCTGACACAATTGCTTGCAAAAGAAACCAAGATAAGAATGAAGAAAGTGGACCTTCAGTGATATAATAAAACATAACTCTTAGGTTGTTCTCAATCAAACACGGAGATTTACTAGACCTTGCACATAAATTACTCAGAGCTTATCCTTATTTATTTTACAGTCGAAGTGATGGTAATATGTCGTCTTTATTTACAGAGTCAATTCACGTGTCTGAGATGCAGAAGTCACTTCACCGCCTATATAACAAAATGTATCCACTATTTTTACATAATAATAATAATAATAATAATAATAATAATAATAATAATAATAATAATAATAATAATAATAATAATAATGTTATTGGCTTTACGTTCCACTAACTACTTTTACGGTTTTCGGAGACGACGAGGTGCCGGAACTTAGTATCGCGTATCGCAGGAGCCTTTTACGTGCCAGTAAATCTACCGACACGACGCTGACGTATTTGTGCACCTTTAAATACCACTGGACTGAGCCAGGATGGAACCTGCCAAGTTGGGGCCAAAAGGCCAGCGCCTCAAACGTCTGAGCCACTTAGTCCGACATTTTACACATTTACGCCGCATCTTGAAGTCTACGAAATCCGGATTGAAAACCAAATAACAAACAAGATTAAGGTAATGTAGATTATGGCTATGCCTTATGAACACTCGAAAGTAAATCATGGTTCATGCTAGGTTTCATTATGTATTATTATTTACCCCTGAAAATTTAGCCTTCTTAGAACTCCGAACGCAGAAAGTTGTATTGTTGAAAAATAACGACAGATAGGTTTCCCTAAGTACAACAAACGGCATTTATGTAATGAAAATTGCTTCTCTAGGAATATGAAATGAAATGACGTATGGCTTTTAGTGCCGGGAGTGTCCGAGGACATGGTCGAGTTGACACCCGTAGGCGACCTACGCGTCGTGAAGAGGTTGAAAAAAGATGATGAAGACAACACATACACCCATCCCCCGTGCCAGTAAAATTAACCAATTATGGTTAACACTCCAGACCCTGCTGGGAATCGAGCCCAGGACCCCTGTGACAGAAGTCGAGCAAGCTAATCATTTAGCCATGCCGCCGAACAATTTGGAGAAAAAAATAGGCTATGAACGACGCTGCGGTGAAAAGTGTGAAAATATTTGTAGGGCTTGTTACAACCTGTTGTCCAGTCAATGACGGGTCAGGGATGGAAAAAATGAAGCCCTCATATTGCGGCAAAGGTGGGAATTGTGCCGGCTGCCGAGGCCTATCGCACTCCTCTGGGGCAGTAATTAATGACTGACAGATGAAATGAAATGATAGTGAAGAGTGTTGCTGGAATGAAAAATGACAGGGAAAACCGGAGTACCCGGAGAAAAACCTGTCCCGCCTCCACTTTGTCCAGTACAAATCCCGCATGGAGTGACCGGCTTTTGAACCACGAAACCCAGCGGTGAGAGGCCGACGCACTGCCGCCTGAGCTCCGGAGGCTTCAGTTTGTATTGCTGTTGTACATAATTTTAGACTGAAGTCTGGTATGTTTGCTGACAAAAACAACGGAAAACTACCTTTCTGTTATCACCAATACGCCACTCCTAAAACGCGCGGATTATCTGCTAATGGTGCAACTGTTGGAGATACGACAAACCTAATACATACTATTACCATTTTATTATTATTATTATTATTATTATTATTATTATTATTATTATTATTATTATTATTATTATTATTCAAAATCATATCCTGTGTTCATGAGAAGTCCTCAGAGCTCCCAGGTTCAATTTAGTACATGGCGAGGAGGTCACGATCGGATTCCTTTCCTGGTGCCAAGTGCTAGTCCTTGAGAAAATCCCTCCCGAAATAGCAAGGAATCGAACCAGGGGTACTCGGGTTTGGAATTAAGATATCTGACAGTGAGATGGCGGCCCCGGTCTAGAAAGCCAAGAAGAACGGCCGAGAGGATTCTTCGTACTGACCACACAACGCCTCGTAATCTGCAGGCCTTCGGGACGAACAGCGGTCGCTTGGTAGGCCAAGGCCCTTCGGGGCTGTTGCGTCATGGGGTATGGATGGTTTGGAATAATAATAATAATAATAATAATAATAATAATAATAATAATAATAATAATAATAATAATAATATGACTCCTTGGCTGGAATGACAGCGTACTGATCTTCGGTTCAGATGGCCCTAGGTTCGAATCCCAACTGAGTCGGGGATTTTAATTGGGATTTAATTTTTCTGGATTAGGGGCTGGGCTTTTGTATTAGTCTTTTTATCTTTAATTACACGCAACATATCACACACACAACCTCAGAACACCCGATAGTGAAAACGTCATTTTATTTGGGAATGGCGTCAGGAAGGGCATCAGACCCCATTAAGTATGCAAAAGCCAGGAATAATAATAATAATAATAATAATAATAATAATAATAATAATAATAATAATAAGTTCGTGTTGAGTACATGTCTCTTCAGCATGTATTATCCATGTGCATTATGGCCAGGAGATCAACAATTGTTGATAGTTTGGCCGTCAGTGAATTATTGTTCGCTAAAGAAATAAATAATAAATAAATACTTCAGCATGTAGGCCTACTACGTCTACTCAACACGACCGTGTAAGCTGAAAGTTGTTTCAAGTACGCCTACAATGCGATCACGAATGTAATTCGAAAGAAAGAAAGAAAGAAAGAAAGAAAGAAAGAAACAAACAAACAAACAAACAAACAAACAAACAAACAAACAAACAAACAAACAAAGACGAATCGAAACAACTTATTCGTTGGATTACACGCTCTAACCGAGCGATTTGATCGTGGGGTTAGGGGCGGGGAGCTATGAGCTTAGATTCGTGAGATAGTGGGTTCAAAGCCTACTGTCGGCAGCCCTGGAATGGTTTTCCGTGATTTCCCATTTTCACACCAGGCAAATGCTGGAGATATAACTTAATTAAGGGCACTGCCGCTTCCTTCCCACTTCTTCCTATCCCATAGTCGCCATAAGACCTATCTGTGTCGGTGCTATGTAAAGCAACTTGCAAAAATAAAATAAATCACATGCTTCAGACATCAAGATATTTGCCACCCACTGGTTTAGCTCAGATGGCAGAGCAGCTAGATCTCAGAAGTTATTACATTTGGATGCCCCAAATGTTAAATTCTAACACAGCCAGTGGTGATACTGAAGATAACTTTTCTTTGGGGTCTTTCAGCACTCACTTCCAAAAATAACTGCTGACGAAGTACCATATATCAAGTCCCATAAATCCTAGAACTAAACAGACTAATTACTTTTTATGAGCCGGGCTGAGTTACTCAGACGGTTGAGGCGCCGGCCTTCTGAACCCAACTTCGAAGGTTCGATCCTGGCTCAGTCCGGTGGTATTCGAAGGTGCTCAAATACGTCAGCCTCGTGTCGGTAGATTTATTGGCACGTAAAAGAACTCCTGCGGGACTAACTTCGGGCACCTTGGCGTCTCCGAAAACCGTAAATGTAGTTAGTGGGACATAAAGCCAATAACATTAAAATATAAATTTTCTACGAACAGCACAATAATACAGGTTCCCCGTTCACACAAGAACATGGGGTGGTGACGAAGAAGTCCTTAATCCTAAAGTGAAGTAACAGGACTTTCGTTCTACGTCCATACGTAGCCAGAAACTAAGGAGTGGTTGGCTGAAATATTCTGAAGACATACGTTTCAGTGTTCTGCAGGTTCAGTCCCAAAAGCAGAAGAGTTTTCAAATCAATCTACACTGCTGCGTACAACGCACCATTGCATAGAGAAATTTGTTGAAAACAACTAAATCCCTGAGGTTTTACAATATTATGTGCTGTATTCCTTAAAATATAAAATGCAGGAATCTGATGTGTTTCCAGATATTCTAAGTAGTAGTAGTAGTATCACCCACTTAAGGCAAATGGGCGTGTGTCAATCATGTTGGAGAACTGCCTTGCTCGTAGAATGAGCGCAGTGTCATGCACATTTTAATGAAAGAGCTCCTTTCATCGATGTTCCCATCGTATCCCTGAGGTTATTCATAATGCACGGTGTTTGTGTAGGACATGTCTCTGACATAGGAGCACTTTATGGATACAGTCCCTTTTATAGCGTGACTTTATACTTTTCCTGTAACGTACCACCCTCTTTGAAGTGTAATATGCATGAATCTACTTTCTCTACACTTTTGACTTCCCTTTGTATGTGACTTTCATCCCACGACTTAATAATGTTTACTGTAGCCAAGAGAAGCAGTGTAAAGTTGAATGGGACGAGAGGGTCATTATTCTGTAACGAACAACTCGGACACCCGTCAATCTGTGCAGCATAGGGTTTCTGCCTTGACTTCACCCACCAAACTTTTTAAATACTAATATGTAGACAGGAAAACTGAACTTGCTGCCATATATAGTTACATGCCAAATTTGACAGATGCGATCGCTTCACTGAATGTTCAATCGGAAAACGAATCTTCAAAAAAAAAAAAAAAAAAAAGAAGAAACAGACATTGTAAGTAACACCCGTCGCAGTCCTTATAAATTATGGCGAGTAAAATTTAAACACTAACCAATAATTTATGCTAAAATCAGAACAAAAATGTTATAATTTATTTTTGGGAAATGCTGTGGTAAATTGCATTTTTGTTATCAGTAGGATGGGTGGATTAGTACGACCCTTTTTATAAATATCTGATTGGGAAATTAATCTATGAAAAGGAAACATACACATCGTATAAAAGAACCGCCTAAGATGTCATTCTTAGTTATAAAAAATAAGATTATCAGATTAACAATATTTTTGATAATGATAAAAATAAATCGAACAAATAAGTTATAATACCTGTTTATGGGGGTGGGGGCGGGAATGCTATGATGACTTGTATTTTATTTTGTAATCAATACGGGAGTTTTATATCAGGGCAAAGCCATGCTACTTAGAGTGTTATGGAAAGACGCTTTAGTGATGGTAGTTGATGGAAGCTAAACACTTCGTTCATGATGATCCTTGTTGTTTATAAATAATTCGTATAAGTCAATATTTCATATGAACGCCTCATGCGTATGCTATGATTGTGGTAAAACACCTTATAATCACTACAATCATTTGAATGATGAGTTATATAAACAAATTATATGGAAGGAAAATGTAAAAACTTACACATTTATCATCATACTAAATTACAACATTTCTAAACAATAGTGAAAAATAGCTTAGGTTTCTTTTGACTTAAGTGTCGCTAACTCGTGTAGGCCTATATTCGGTTATAACTTCTCTGCAATAGAAATATATCTATGTCCTTTCGTGCGGAAATTTCTTTTCCGTAACTTACATATTGCTCCACGCAAATTAAATCAACGGATATACATTTTACTCGTAAATTTAATCTAGCCCGTTGTTTATATTACTTTTACAGATCTACGACCAGAAATAACATGGCTTTACCCTTCGTGATGACAGCGAGAAATCTCTCTAAAATATTAACCGAAGTCTCCATCTAATAAAAATTAATTACAATAAAATAACTCACTTGACTCTTCTATTTACAGATTAGCCTCTAATAAATGTGGGTGGTTTCATGTATTAATATTATTATATCCCACCCATAATGTTCCCCAAAGGTAGCAGTATCAGGAAAGAGATTGGCTATCGATCACAGCGACTGACTGTTCTGAGTCGCACAGACCAACGATATGACATCTCAGTGCCCTGTTCACTGCTTCTTACTGAGATGTCTGCAACGATATCTTCTCCTCCTCCTAAGCGTTCACCGCGGGGCACTATTAATCATCGAGTATTTTACCTCTATTCTCCCTGGACCTAGTTCACTGCCACACATTCGATTCTTTTAAGGGGGGAATGAATAAGTGACTTGAGTAAGCCATGTGAATTACGACAGCGGTTATACGGATAATTACAAGAAGTCTTACTACACATCCAGGCTAACCAAGCATGCACTATCAACTTTATAATTTATAATAGGAAAAATCAAAATTAGGTTTATATTTTTATGATAAATAATGTTCATAGTGATTCATAGAACATATTATTGAATCTTCTGGAGGCAATGAGGCAAACGAAAAGAACTTACCTGGAGGTGGTGGATCTGGTTCTCGAGGAAGAGGTGCCGTGGGTGGCCGTGCCAAGTTCTGTTGTTGATGTTGTTGTTGCTGCTGCTGTTGCTGCTGCTGTTGCTGTTGACCAAGCATCGGTCCCGAAGGCCCTCGTATAGGCATTCCCATTCCAATGACTGCCCTGGGGCCCACAAGTCGAGGAGGCCCGTTAAGTCTAGGAGGTGGTCCCATACCACCCATTCCTCTAGGTGCTATTGGTGGGGGCATTCCCCGTAGTGGCATGGAGCCAGGGGGACCGGGAAAGCCCCCTCGCGGTGGCGGCGGTCCCCCCAGCATGGGCTTGGGATGCATGCCGGACGGACCGCCAAGTTGCTGAGCCGATGTAGCTTGCTGTTGTTGTTGCTGCTTCTTCTGCTCTTCTTCAGAGCCGATCAGCGTGTTTAACATCTTACTCGCGAAGCTCAACATGGCGACGGGGCAACCGGTGGGACACTTCTCACTTGCTAGGTCAACGGGCCAGTACTGACAAGCCCGGACCGACCTGCTCGGACCGGCCCGCCAGAGGACGACCCTGGCGTTCGATCGATAGGCGTTACTAACTCTACCAGTCGCTAGGAGCGTTGTGAGCGTGGCGAGGCGGCTCAATATCCGACTGCAACGCTCCTCCCCACCCACACTAGTAGTAGTACTCACACGCAGCAGCGCGGTGCCTGCCTACCTTACTCACTGTTGCATCCCAAATTAGAACGGCGACTAACTCTTCTTTCACTCATGTGTCTTACCTAGGGTTGTCAGCAGGGGCGCATCGTATGTCCCACCTGCAAAAATAAAAATTTACCCCCCCCCCGCCCCTCGAATAAAATGCTAAAACCCTATGAATAACTGATATAAATTTTATTGCAGCAGGTAGAAGTATTGGAATATATTGTCAAGTTATATAAACAAAGAGATTATTTGTTATCTTAAGATATTTAAAAAGTAATATTTAATAGGTTTTATTTGACTGCCTCCGTCCTGAACTGCTAACCATGCACCATTTTGGATGTTCCAACTTAACTTTAATTAGTTTCATTTTTCAGTAAATCATCATCATCATCATCATCATCATCCGTTTACCCTCCAGGTTCGGTTTTTTCCCCGGACTCAGCGAGGGATCCCACCTCTACCGCCTCGAGGGCAGTGTCCTGGAGCTTCAGACTCTTGGTCGGGGATACAACTGGGGAGAAGGACCAGTACCTCGCCCAGGTGGCCTCACCTGCTATGCTGAGCAGGGGCCTTGCCGGGGATGGGGAAGATTGGAAGGGATAGACAAGGAAGAGGGAAGGAAGCGGCCGTGGCCTTAAGTTAGGTACCATCCCGGCATTTGCCTGGAGCAGAAGTGGGAAACCACGTAAAACCACTTCGAGGATGGCTGAGGTGGGAATCGAACCCACCTCTACTCAGTTGACCTCCCGAGGCTGAGTGGACCCCGTTCCAGCCCTCGTACCACTTTTCAAATTTCATGGCAGAGCCGGGAATCGAACCCGGACCTCCGGGGGTGGCAGCTAATCACGCTAACCACTACACCACAGAGGCGGACCTTTTTCAGTAAATACAGAACTATACTCTGTAACTGATACCGAAGTCTCGATTATAATTATTTAATCAATTACAAAAAAACCCGATTTAAATAAAGTTGGCAAAATACCAAACCGCACAACTGATAAGCCTAATTTATTATTAACTTCGTGCATAGAGAGCTCTTCGGGCTGAGTGGTTCAAACGGTTGAGGCGCTGGTCTTCTGAACCCAACATGGCAGATTCGATCCTGGTTCAGACCGGTGGTATTTGAAGGTAGATTTACTGGCACATAAAAAAAATCCTGCGGGACTAAATTTCGGCGCTCGGCGCCTCCGAAAACCGTAAAAGTAGTTAGTGGGACGTAAAGCCAATAACATTATTATTATTATTATTTTTATTATTATTATTATTATTATTATTATTATTATTATTATTATTATTATTATTATTATTATTATTTGCTTTACGTCGCACCGGCGCAGATATGCCTTATGGCGACGAAGGGAAAGGAAAGGCCTAGGTGTGGGAAGGAAGCGGCCGTGGCCTTAATTAAGGTACAGCTCCAGCATTTCCCTGGTGTGAAAATGGGAAATCACGGAAAACCATTTTCAGGGCTGCCGACAGTGGGGTTAGAACCCACTATCTCCCGGATGCAATCTGACAGCCACGCGCCCCTAACCACATGACCTACTCGCCCGGTATTATTATTATTATTATTATTATTATTATTATTATTATTATTATTATTATTATTATTATTATTATTATTTCGCCCTTCCTGCGTCCAGGTACGACACAGCTAAAATTTCCCGACAGCCAGCTGTAATCTCAGGGTATTTCTTCTCATAAGAAAAATATCTAATTTTTCTTCTTGGCTAGGATTAACGTGAATTCAGAGAAAAAGGTAGGGACCGCACGCGACAATTATCGATGAACGTCTCCATCCTATCGCATTCAAGAATAAATCTATCATTGACCGCTTAACTCCGACGCAAATCATATGAGTAACATCTTAGAAACTAAGTCTATCTACACTCAAGTGCTACAAATTATCACTCACTTAATAAGAAAATAATAAGAGAAAACATTTATTAAATTAACCATAAATTAAGGAATTGAGAACTCGTATTATCAAGAACTTCCATAATCGACGATTAAAATCAATAATAACTCATAATATTTTACATTACATATTTTACATAATAAAATAAAACAATAGATTGAATTCACTGTTTCTGACATGAATTTAAACTTCCTCACATATAATCATGTCTGAAAATTAAATCAATCATGCAATTATTATGTAAGTAATTAATTAGCTTGCAAGAAAATTAAACAATTCAAATCAATCACTATAACACAATCACTTTCTTACAATTGACAAAATTTAAGTTTTGTTATCTGAATTCGTTATCAAAGTTGTTCTCTGGCGAAGAAATGTTTTATGACAACTGACGGCCTAAGGTTTCCATCCCTATTGCCTACTAAATCGCGGCTCCTAATTTACTAGCTTCTCATTTAAAATTATTACATGAATTATAAATCAACACTCAAAATATAAAATAATCTACCTCACTATTCTATCTAAATAATTCTTCATTTGCTGCTATACGGCTCAATATGCATCCACTCACTAAGCTTATATTTAATAATATCATATGTGCAAGTAATTCCATAAGTATTTATGTTATGATATATCGGTATTATTTATCTGAGTCACTTCTAATATCTATACTGGCTTAACACATCTTCCACTTCACATATATTACGAGAATACGCCATAAGACATAAATATTTTAATAATAAACAGCTGTATTTGACGTTACGTTAACTCTCCAATCTCAACTATACATATATATCCTCCATTCATACCTTACTTTGTGTCATTCCCATGGTGTATCTCTTTCCTTGTGCTTGCATCGTCTAATTGATCCAACATATGAATATTTCAGCATCTACCATCAATATATATACGTCTTATAATCACCGAAACCCACATTATCATACACAAATTATTTCATATAACTTCTTTCTTCAATATTAAACCTTCAATCAATTCCATTTCGTCTTTCTCAATACCATATTACATCATTCATAACCTCTTCCATAATAAATGCAATTACTAAGACGTTCCATTCTTCTTTACGTAAAACACTCCCTTAAATAGATCAATTCTCTTCCAATATTACGATGCTTAACGTTAAATATTTCGTACGTGCATTTAACAACATTACTTTACAAGGAATAACTCGACTATATCTTTCACTTCCTCTCATGCGATCCACCTGTGACGTAATCATTGATTGAATGGTTTCACGAGATCCGTAGATAATATTTAACATACGCTAATCCTTATATTCAGCTGTTCGATAGTTTTCCCTCCTTCTCGTATTTGCAATTACTATAGTAATTCACTTATTTTATGCATAGCCATACTCCACGAGATATCAATCTAATTATATGATACCTAACTTAATATAGTATTAGCAGATTACATGTAACACACTTCACTTCACTGTATCACTTGCATTCTTAAATATCTCACACTTAGAATACTTTATTCTAATGCATATGCCTAGCTAAATTAAGAATTATAATACTTATGGTAAACACTTAGATCGTCTTTCATCATATCAGCTGTCATTTGCTCTCCTCCTCCTCGTCACATCGCTGGTCCTTTGGCCATGGTCCGAGGTTCGGCTGGATTCCTCATCTCATTTTAGGTAGGGTCTGCTAGTTGGATCATATCTCCTTCCAGGTTGGTCCATCTCGAGTTTAGCAAGACATCTTCTTCATGGTATAGCTGCCAATATGTTCAAATAATGTCGACAAGTAAATGTTCATCTTAAGAATTTTTTAGAATACATTTTTTAAAAATATTCTATTAGTTTTCTCTTGCGTTCTAGTTAACCAATTCTCTATATCTGCGTAAGATCTTCAGTCTCGTCTCAGAAAATTCTTCTATTTTAAAATTATTTGTTTTCTGAAAAATCAATTCCTTCCTCGATTCCTTTTCTGAAGGAATGATTCTTTTCTATCCTTCTCTTCTTTCACAACTTCTAATTAATGAGTTCCAATGTTTCGCTAATCTTGCGTAACGGGTCTATCAGCGTACGTATTTGAATAAATTCTCGTATATTACGCTGTCCCTATATTGTTTACAGTGCTTCAGCAAGTATCTTGCCGTCTTCTCTTAATTCAGAACAGTTATTCTTCAAAAATTCCGCCGTAATCTTGACTGTTTCTCTTCTTCGAAGCAGCAACAGCAATATTCTTCCTCTCACCTCGTGTTCAGTTTTTCAAGTATATCTTTTTTAATAATATATTATTGTACTTGTTTTCTTGAAACAATTCCATGACATTGCTCTGTTCTGCACCGCCTTCTAAAGGTAGACGATCCAAGTTAATCATGGCCTCCTAATGTATTCATATGCCAGGACTTTCTTGTATACTATCTTGGTCTGAGTGGTCTATACCTTTTCTGGACGCCATTTTGCAACACGTCCGAAAATGCAATGGCCATATTATTGTTATTATTATTATTATCATTATTATTATTATTATTATTATTATTATTATTATTATTATTATTATTGTTGTTGTTACGGGGATACCCGTGGAGCAGACAGAGGTTAAAGAAGGTGCCAGGGTGACTACAATATCAAAATTAATTTAAAACTTGAACTGAAGGTTATAATTTTTCAGAAAACAACAACTTAACAATTTTCACTTGGTGAACATAAAAACATATCAGGTACAATGCCAATCTTGAAACTAGATTAGGAAAAATCCAAGATTCAGATCCTTAACAATTTTGGGGTTCAAGCCCCTAGATTTACAATTTTTAAAATGGAAGTGGTAAGGTAACTTAGGGAGATCCCGACATGAGGGAGAACTCGACACTTTTAAGCTTAGCCCCTCTGGTAACCACAGTACTGCACAGGTCAAACTTGCAATTACATTTACTGGAGTCGTATGGTTTTGTGCTCATGGTCACCCCGTTAGCTGAAGATTATCACTATAAATACAAGGCATATGAACAATTGAAGGTGAGTAAGTAAGTGATATATGATTTAAAAGTAACTTGCTATAATATGATGAGTAGATTGTGTAACGAAATAGGTAGATTTGCGATACTTTTAAGACAATGTTTTAGGTTAGGCGCACTAAGCAAGTTTCGGAGAAGCGGTGATGTCATTTCCAAATCGCCAAACCTTCAGCTTGGTACGTGTTGCGACCTCTTGCCTGTCAATGAAACTCGGAGAGATCTAGACACGACAAGCTAGGAGATCTCGACATTTGTCGAGATCTCCCTGAATCTCTAAACCGGGATACATTTTTGGGGACATGGTTTAATGGTGCGTTAATACTACAGTTTAGTAGGAGTAATAAGTTATGACAATGTAGTGTATTAGAATATGTATAATATTTTTGTAATGCGATATTTTTATAATAATGTTTGTAGTGTTAAATGAAACTCAAATTACGAAGGTTGGAGACTGATGATAAAGTAGAAGTTTCGCATTAATAGTTTTGCAACAATATGTAAAAGGTGACGAGAATCTAATTGTGATGGGAGACTGGAATGCAGTGGTAGGCCAAGGAAGAGAAGGTAGTACAGTAGGAGAATTTGGATTGGGACAAAGGAACGAAAGAGGAACGCGGCTGGTTGAATTCTGCACTGATCATAATTTAGTCCTTGCCAATACTTGGTTCAAACACCACAAACGACGGCTGTATACGTGGACGAGACCTGGAGACACTGGAAGGTATCAAATAGACTTCATTATGATTAGGCAGAGATTCAGAAACCAGGTGTTGGATTGCAAAACTTTCCCAGGAGCAGACGTGGACTCTGACCACAACTTGTTGGTCATGAAATGCCATCTGAAGTTGAAGAAATTGAAGAAAGGAAAGAATGCAAAAAGATGGGATCTAAACAATTTGAAAGAAAAGAGTGTGAGGGATTGTTTCAAGGAACATGTTGCACAAGGACTAAATGAAAAGGCTGAAGGAAAGACTATAGAGGAAGAGTGGGGAGTCATGAAAAATGAAGTCAATAGGGCTGCTGAAGAAATGTTAGGAAGGAAGAAAAGATCAACTAAGAATCAGTGGATAACTCAGGAGATACTAGACCTGATTGATGAACGACGAAAATACAAGAATGCTAGAAATGAAGAGGACAGAAAAGAATACAGGCGATTAAAGAATCAAGTGGATAGAAAGTGCAAGATAGCTAAGGAAGAATGGCTGAAGGAGAAGTGCAAGGATGTCGAAGGCTGTATGATCCTGGGAAAGGTAGATGCTGCATACAGGAAAATCAAGGAAACCTTTGGAGAAAGGAAATCTAGGTGTATGAATATTAAGAGCTCAGATGGAAAACCACTTCTAGGGAAAGAAGACAAAGCAGAAAGATGGCAGGAGCATATCCAACAGTTGTATCAAGGTAAAGATGTAGATAATTTGGTTCTGGAACATGAAGAGGATGTTGATGCTGATGAAATGGGAGACCCAATTTTGAGGTCAGAGTTTGACAGAGCTGTGAGTGACCTAAATAGGAACAAGGCACCTGGAATTGATGACATTCCCTCTGAATTACTGACTGCCTTAGGAGAAACCAGCATGGCAAGGTTATTTCATTTAGTGTGCAAGATGTATGAGACAGGAGAAGTCCCATCCGATTTTCAGAAGAATGTTGTTATACCTATTCCCAAGAAAGCCGGTGCTGACAGGTGTGAAAACTACCGCACCATTAGTTTAGTATCTCATGCCTGCAAAATTTTAACACGTATTATTTACAGAAAAATGGAAAAAAAAGTTGAAGCTGAGTTGGAAGAAGATCAATTTGGCTTCAGAAGAAATGTAGGAACACGTGAAGCAATCCTGACTTTACGTCTGATCTTAGAGGATCGAATCAAGAAGGACAAGCCCACGTACATGGCATTCGTAGATCTAGAAAAGGCATTCGATAATGTTGATTGGACCAAGCTATTTATGATTCTGAAGATGATGGGGATCAGATACCGAGAACGAAGAATTATCTACAATCTGTATAAAAATCAGTCTGCAGTGATAAGAATCGAGGGCTTTGAAAAAGAAGCAGCAATCCAGAAAGGAGTGAGGCAAGGCTGCAGTTTGTCCCCTCTCCTTTTCAATGCTTACATAGAACAGGCAGTAAGGGAAATCAAAGAGAAATTTGGAAAGGGAATCACAGTCCAAGGAGAAGAAATCAAAACCTTGAGATTTGCCGATGATATTGTTATTTTATCTGAGACTGCAGAAGATCTCGAGAAGTTGCTGAATGGTATGGATGAAGTCTTGGGTAAGGAGTACAAGATGAAAATAAATAAGTCCAAAACAAAAGTAATGGAGTGCAGTCGAACGAAGGCAGGTGATGCGGGAAATATTAGATTAGGAAATGAAGTCTTAAAGGAAGTAGATGAATATTGTTACTTGGGTAGTAAAATAACTAACGATGGCAGAAGTAAGGAGGACATAAAATGCAGACTAGCACAAGCAAGGAAGAGCTTTCTTAAGAAAAGAAATTTGCTCACTTCAAACATTGATATCGGAATTAGAAAGATGTTTTTGAAGACGTTCGTGTGGAGCGTGGCATTGTATGGAAGTGAAACATGGACAATAACTGGCTCAGAAAGAAAGAGAATAGAAGCTTTTGAAATGTGGTGTTACAGAAGAGTGCTGAAGGTGAGATGGATAGATCGAATCACGAATGAAGAGATACTGAATCGAATTGGTGAAAGGAGATCTATTTGGCTAAATTTGACGAGAAGAAGAGTTAGAATGATAGGACACATCTTAAGACACCCAGGACTTGTTCAGTTGGTTTTTGAAGGAAGTGTAGGGGGTAAGAACGGTAGGGGTAGGCCAAGGTATGAATATGACAAGCTGATTAGAGCAGACGTAGGATGCAATAGTTACGTAGAAATGAAAAGGTTAGCACAGGATAGGGTGGCATGGAGCGCTGCATCAAACCAGTCTATGGACTGATGACTCAAACAACAACAACAGTTTTGCAACCAAATGGTTATAGGTGGAGGATACCACGGAAATATTGTACAAAGGTCTGATTGGACGATGGAATGCAGAAGATATGGCTGCTGTTATTAAGGACGTGAAAGAAAATGGAACTACTTTAGCAACAGCTGCGAAGTATTTCAGTATTCCAAGGAATACACTCAGATCCAGAATACTACCTGGTATATCTACCAGTAGAAAACTGGAGAAAGGAGCAACAATTGACAAAGCTATTGAGGACCAGTTAGTCAACCATCTTTTTCATCTCGTTTCTAAAGGGTTTGGGCGAACAGTGACCGACTTACGAGAACTGGCTTTTAGGTTCACTCAGAAGAATGGTGTTAAGAAGCATATTTAAAAACCAAAAGGCAATGGTTGGATATGACTGGGTTTTTCAAGAGCCTGGTAATATTTTGAATGTCAATGAAACTGGTGTTCAGCTCATATTTAAGGCAGGGAAGATTATTAGTGAAAAAGGAAAGAAAAACGTATTTCACAGCACCATGGCAGAAAAGGGTTCTACGGTAACAGTAATGGTGTGTGGTAATGCTATTGAATATACTATCCCACCCTTTGTTATAATGAAAGGGGTAAGGCAAAGATACACTCAAAAGGAATGCCCAGTGAATCAGTTGTTAAAATGTCCGAATCATTATTCCTTGATCACCTAAACCGTTACAAACCTCAGGGCAGGATTCGGTTCATAATCGACGGACACTCAACGCACTGCAAAGATCCGGATATGCTTGATAAGGCATAAGCTGTATGAATAGGGATGTATTGCTTCCCCTGCCATCCGCCACGGTGACTTCACAGGATTGTCGGGAAGATTTAAAGAATAGGAAACGCGAAAATGAAAAGAATCCTTCAAATCGAAGGACAACAACGAGAACTCGCCGTGCGCAACGGGGAAGCTAGTTTCTCAAGCAGTCTTCTTTGCTCTGAGAATTACTGCTCAGTATGTGACGACAACCGTAATGAGGGATGGGTCCAACGTAGTGGGGAATGCAGGAAATGGTTCCAGGAGATGTGTGTGGAAAATGGAAACGATGAGCAGTTTATATGTACCCACTGTGTACCATAGTTGTGTAACCGTTCGCAGGTCCTTCCTAGTGTCAGGTTCTCCCTAGGTGCAGGAGAAGTGGACATTATTGCATCCTTTATTTATTTGATAATTTAACATGTTATGAAATGTTATTTTTTCATAAATAATAGAAAACATAAACTAACTGTGTACAAAATCACCTGGGAAATAATTAAAATATTTTACAAATAAAGGATGATCAAAATTACAGGTTTTTGCTTAGCGTGTCGAGATATCCCTAAATTACTTAGTTAATGGCAGAAATCCCCTAATTCAAGAGCACTTGCTCCCTAAATCACAATCTCAAGCCTCCCAGAGGCATTCATTAATCTGACAAAAACTTTGAAAAAGAACGTACAGGCTCTCAGTATCGTCTAGCCTCTTCAAGGCAATATCGGAAAATTACAATCACTGGCCCCTCAAGGCACAACTTACAACTTGAAAGATAATGTAATACAGGGGTATCTAGTACCCAACCTACAGGGTCTTTGTGAAAGGAACAGGTTAAGAAAACGGACCGAAACACAAACTGAATGGAGGCGAACACTGCGCTCCAAATCATGAAAAATTAACACCTATAGGGCTCTCGGCCGATGAAGCAGGGGCTGTTCCCAAACTACTGAGGTGGCTCGCATGGAAATCACTTTAACACATTACAGGAAGAAAACCATTACAAAACGAAGTCACCTCAATCCAAGATGAAGGGAGCTCGAGAGGGTACTTCACTCTCTATCCCCGGTTTATAATTAAAGATTTTATGCAGCCAAAAGAAAAGTTACATTTTAGAAAAGTATGTTACATGGCGTCCGCCTCTGTGGTGTAGTGGTTAGCGTGATTAGCTGCCACTCCCGGAGGTCCGGGTTCGATTCCCGGCTCTGCCACGAAAATTTGAAAAGTGGTACGAGGGCTGGAACGGGGTCCACTCAGCCTCGGGAGGTCAACTGAGTAGAGGTGGGTTCGATTCCCACCTCAGCCATCCTCGAAGTGGTTTTCCGTGGTTTCCCGCTTCTCCTCCAGGTGAATGCCGGGATGGTCACTAACTTAAGGCCACGGCCGCTTCCTTCCCTCTTCCTTGTCTATCCCTTCCAATCTTCCCATCCCTCCACAAGGCCCCTGTTCAGCATAGCAGGTGAGGCCGCCTGGGCGAGGTACTGGTCATTCTCCCCAGTTGTATCCCCCGACCAAGAGTCTGAAGCTCCAGGACACTGCCCTTGAGGCGGTAGAGGTGGGATCCCTCGCCGAACCTGGAGGGTAAACAGATGATGATGATGATGTTACATGGCTAAAGATTCGGACCTTCTCCTTGGAATAATTTTCGGCTACAGCAAGAAAGATGGAATTATGTGGCCATTACCTTATAGATGTTCTGCTGCCGACGAAAGATGCCGCCCGCTCCTGCTAAACACAAACACACTCAAATAGACGTCGATAAATTGGCCAAGAAACGAGAAAAGCCGCAGTTTATAAACCCTCAGGGAAGGTTCGAGATCATTCGAGGCTAAATCAGCCACACCCTTTCAATTTAATTGGTTGAGTTCAAAAGTAACACTCAGAATCGAACAAGAAGACTGTGATAGGTTGAAAATTAATTACAGAAATTTTTCATTGGCCAGATTCAAAACTGCCGGAAAGGAAAAGGAAATATTGCTAACCCAAAAATAAATGAACATCAATCAGTTACAAAAACCTAGAAATACAAAACTTTAAATTATAAGTTCTTTCACTTTGCACCAGGGCGCATGATCATAGTTTTTTGGTAGTGTCACCTGTGGAGAAATGTCCAAACTTCTTGATGTACAGCAAACAAAACTAGGAGATATTCGGTCAGTTTAGGAAACTTCACAATAACAAAATTACTCAATATTTTAGTGGCGACACCTAAATTCAGTCAGTTTAGGAAACTTCACAATAACAAAATTACTCAATATTTTAGTGGTGACATCTTCTGATTAAAGTTCCAAGTTGGTGTAGTTTCAGTTTCACTGTTTTACCAGTAGAGGAGTTCATTTTGGGCGCTAATTTTGAATGCGTGGCGTTGAGGTGTACCTCCCGGTACATTTATTATAGAGAGCACGTTCGAAACTGAGTTGGCTGATTGCTACTACACCAACAGTATATATATATATATTTGTCCAATGAATATGTGACTGAAATTAAATGTTCAACAAAATTTGTGCATAACACGATCCGAGGTCCACTGTAGATCCACACAGTATCATTTGCTACCTAAAATCTATATATATTTGGATGGGACTAACCAAATTCTGTTTGATGTAATTAGGCATGTAAACATATTTTAATGGTCATTGGCTGCAGTAAAATCTTTATTAAAATTGGATGTTGGTATGTTTGAAGCTGATAGGCTCAAAAACTACTGGACCGATTTCGCTGAAATTTTCACAGATTATTACATTTGAGAGGGATTATGAAGTGGTTTGAAATAAATCTGATTGGTAGTTCGGTACCAAGGGGTAAAAAAGTAGAATAGGGGAAGATAAGCAAACCGCAAGAGAAGTCCGATCAGCGGGTTGCCTACTCAACAGTATGTGAAGATTATGGTGTGTTCCTTAAGACTTATTTCTGCTTTTATCAAATAGTGTGGGGGCAGGACACCCCTCCCAGCCCAAGGGGAGAGGATGAAATGTAAAAGTAATCGAAAACGACCGATATTAGTGTCTTATCCATAGTTTTCGGGATCACTGAGATGAACTATGACACCCAAAATGCTGTTTAAGTCAAGTTCATCCCGAATAGCACCCTAGGTGTGGGGTTGAAAGGGGGGTGAAATATTAATGTAGAATCCATAGTTTTTGGGGTCGCTGAGATGAATAATGTGAGCGCAAAAATGGCTCCCAAATCACTTATCAAACTCCATTCTAAGAGTAATCACCTAGGTAGGGCCTATGTCCCTAGAGGCCATGACGAGTGCACATCTTGCACTCCTTGAAGAACCTTTTGTTGTGTACGGGTCGATGTGTGTGCGCAATTGAATGTAGTATTAGCACCGTATGTAGAATAAAGTGTTTGATAAGTTTAACTGCAATTTATAATTGTAGCATAACTATTCTTATTAGACAATGCACTGCTTGCTTTTTCTGTCTGCAAGTAGTTGCAATAAAAATCTGTATAGTGAGCGGAGGGTAATTGGGAATTAAAACAAGACTATGGAATGAGTATGTGGGAAAGTGGGTGTGAGATTTGTTGATACTAGGGCCGATTTCTAGGCCTTTCCTATCCCATCGTCTCCATAAGACCTATCTCTGTCGGTGCGACATAAAAGCAAAATATCAAAATAGCAAAAAACTTGGTATTTGGAAAGTCCTTTAAAAATACAGGAACACGTACTTTTTGTTTTCGGAAAAGGCACTTAACGGGGGGGGGGGGTGAAATGAAGTGATAAAAGAAGTGAATAATTTCTAATGAGGATGCTTATATCTCACAAACTGATGATGTTACAGACACGAAAATTAGCATTTGGAATATCCTTTAAAAGTAAAGGAATATGTATTTCTTTTTGTTTTCGGAAAATGGGAATGACTGATAAAGGGGTTAAATTCTTTTTACGGGGCTTTTATAGCCTATCTCAAAACTGAAAATGTTACGACGTGGAGATATATATTTGAAATCGACTTTAAAAATAAACATTTTTTTTTTCGATTTGAGAGAAGACTGTTTCTCATATGCACCGTTCTATGTTGCATGGTCATCTTAGCCCCAAAAGGCAATAACACAAACGTGGTTTACAAAGAGTTTCAGGGGTAAATGAAACTCAATTTGTCGGTGAATGTTCATACTTTAGGGATTTTCAGATAATGTCTTAGTACAGTACCGAGGAACGATTACTTTTATTAAATTACGAAATCCAGGCGAGCGAAGCCGCGGGTCCTGCTAATATGATATACTGGTGTCAAGTTTCATTGCTGTAGCCTAATTATTTTTTAGTAATTTGGTGTAGTTTCTTGTAAGGAGCGTGTCGCTCTGTTGCGAGAGATAGCGAGGGCAATTCCTATGCGCATACATTTTAAAAAATCAGCTGACTTTTTGCGAGGACGATGGGACAGGAAAGAAGCACCTGTGGCCTTAGTTAAGGTACACCCCAGCATTTGCCTGGTGTGAAAATGGGAAACCCCACGTAACCCTCTTCAGGGCTAAGTGGGAGTCTGCGGGGCCCGGCCCGGCCCGCCTGCGTTGCAGGACCAGACGCTACGCCCCTGATTGTCAGCAAGGATGCTTTTACTGGGGACGGGAATGTCCACGAGATACAGACACCCTCTCAAAATTTTCCTGCCTCTCGGAATGTTCAAACTGTTTGTGAATACTACACGTCAGAAGCTGAAGCTTCTCCTTAATCAACGTCCATTAGATTTGGTAAAGATTGTACAGTATAATCAAAATATAACGAATTATTATTAACAACGTTGTTCGTTCTACGTCTCACTAACTAGTTTTACGGTTCTCGGAGAGGCCGAGGGGCCTGAATTTTGTCCCTCAGAAGTTCCCTTGCGTGCATGTAAATCTACCGACATGAGGCTGGCGTATTTGAGCACCATCAAATACCACCGGACTGAGCCACGATCGAAACTGCCAACTTGGGCTCAGAAATGAAATGGCGTACGGATTTTGTTGCCGGGAGTGTCCGAGGACATGTTTGGCTCACCAGGTGCAGGTCTTTTGATTTGACACCCGTAGGTGACCTGCACGTCGTGATGAGGATAAAATGATGATGAAGACAACACATACACCCAGCCCCCGTGCTTGGAAATTAACCAATGATGGTTAAAATTCCCGACCCTGCCGTGAATCGAACCTGCGACCCCTGTAACCAAACGGCAGCACGCTAACACATTTAGCCATGGTGCCGGACTTGGGCTCAGAAAGCTAGCGCCTTAACCCACTTACGCCAATCTGCCTGGCGAATCATTATTATTATTCCTATATTGCCATGGCGTAACTGAGGCTATAAAGCCGGCAATTCTGTGTTATTCTGTCAAATCTTGTCTTATTTTAATTTTCTAGTTTTTTTACAATCTGCTTTACGTCGCACCGACACAGATAGGTTTTATGGAGACGATGGGATAGGAAAGGGCTAAGAGTACAGCCCCGGCATTTACCTGGTGTGAAAGTGGGAAACCACGGAAAACCATCTGCAGGGCTGCCGACAGTGGGGTTGGAACCCGCTATCTCCCGAATGCAAGCTAACAGCTACGTGACTCAAACTACGCAGGCACTCGCTCGGTTTATACAAATTACATACACGTGAATACTACACGTCTAAATTACGGTGTGGCACATACAGATGAAATATCTTAACATGAGGAAAGCTGCGTCCCGTCGGGTTCTACATCAAACCACCGACGTACAAAATGTGCCACATTTATTGCGAGACGATCGTGTTGCACGACAACACAAGTTGTTATGTCGCAATCGGTGTCAAGCTCTTGTAGCAACGGTGGCATTGGTAGGTCTTGGAACACCCTCCATACTCACCAGATATGAGTCCTTGTAACAGTATATAGTTATAAAAAGTTAAAAGAAAGGAAGAAAATAAACTTATATAAAACACTCCAAAAAGAAGGATGCTGTCCGAATTTGTCTTTCTTTCTTTCTTTCTTTCTTTCTTAATTTGCTTACCCTCCAGTGTTGGATTTTCCCTCGGACTCAACGAGGGATCCCACCTCTACCGCCGCAATGGCAGTGTCCTGGAGCGTGAGACATTGGGTCGGGAAATACAACTGGAGAGGATGACCAGTACCTCGCCCAGGCGGCCTCTCCTGCTATGCTGAACAGAGTCCTTGGTGGGGGTGGAAAGATTGGAAGGGATAGACAAGAAAGAGGGAAGGAAGCGCCCGTGGCCTTAAGTTAGGTACCATCCTGGCATTTGCCTGGAGGAGAAGTGGGAGACCACGGAAAACCACTACCAGGATGGCTGAGATGGGAATCGAACCCACCTCTACTCAGTTGACCTCCCGAGGCTGAGTGGACCCCGTTCCAGCAGTCGTACCACTTCCTAAATTTCGTGGCAGAGCCGGGAATCGAACCCGGCCATCCGGGGGTGGCAGCTAATCACACTGACCACTACACCACAGAGGTGGCCGAATTTGTCAATAAAAATAAATGTATCGCGTAACTTAGCAGCACACGGAATGAAATAACAAAACAGCAAAACAGAATTCATGTACTGACACTTTGCCAAATTTTCTTTTTTAATGCCGATTCATACGAGGGCGCGAACGGCCGTAGCCGTGTTGAAACACCGGATCCCGTGAGATCTCCGAAGTTAAGCTACATTGGGCGTGGTCAAGATTTGGGTGGGTTGCCACGCGCTGTTAGTGGGGGTTAGGGATTGGAGGAACGGAAAGGAACTGACCACCCTACCGCACGTAAATTCCAGCTCGGGCACACCTCTGCGGAGGTTCGGACCTGCCTTCGGGCAGAATACACCCTTACCTTACCATATGAGGGCTGGAAATAAAGTAGTGGTAACGTAGTCCAGTCACTCGTAGGACATGGGAGCGGTCAGCTGGCACTGTTTTCAATGTTTAGTGTCCATTTGATGGACATCCCATTACGAGTATCGATTTCACCGCCCTAAAGCTTGTTTTCGAAAGGTGATCACGGTTGTCCGTAGGAAAAATGCCTCAGAATGTTACTGAGGATTACGTAAAGCTTCTGGCGAGAATGCATTACCGTATAGGATGGTTGCGCGATGTGTCAAGGCGTTTCGTGCGGGTCGGAATGAGACTGCGGATTTGCATCGCACAGGTCGGCCGTCAATTCCTCAAGGTCAGATTGACATCGTGAGTGGTCCCGTTTCCGTGGACCATTGCTGTTCTGTCCGGGAATTATCCGTAGAGGTTGGTCTCAGTCATCAAACGCTGTGGCACATACTGATTAAACATCTTAACATGGCAAAAGCTACGTCCGTTGTGTTTCACATCGAACCACCAACGTACAAAATGGCACCACGTTTATTGGGAGACGATCGCCTTATCGTGTTGCATGGCAACGCAAGTTTTCATGTCGCAATCAAGCTCTTATAGCAACTGTGACATTGGGAGGTCTTGGAACACCTTCCATACTCACCAGACATGAGTCCTTGTAACTTCCACCTGTTTCAGAAGTTGAAGGAACGCATCCGAGGCCACCGATTTCCTGACGTAGCATCTGTACTCCGCGCAGTAGGGCGCTCTCTCGCCGTCATCAACAGAGAACGCCTTGCCAACGGTCCCCAACTGCTTCCCAACAGTTGCCAACTGTTGTTGACAGTTGCCGACTTTGCGGGTGACTATATTGAAGGAATGAAATGCAATTGTAATTTAGTTCATTAACCCATTGGGAGGTGCGCTTAATTCTGTAACGCTAGTGGTCGCATGTCGGTCGTTTCGCCGCCCTTGGCTCTTGTGCCGAAATTGCTGGCTACATCGTATACATGGATAATAGAACCTTGTAAGTCATAAAGAGGTTTTAAAAATGAAATGCAAACTGTTTCAAACAAGTTCACGCCTTAGGGGGGGAGACCTAGCTTAACAAAGGAAAAAATGTTTAATATTAATTCGATTGTTGTTGACAATTGCTGCACATATCCCAGTATTGGCATGCTTCCTGGCAACAAGAAGCAACTTCAATAAAGCCAAAATTCTAATAATTATAAGATTTTAAAATAAAATATTCAAAATGTCCTGCCTTTTTTACCAATATATCACTGTTTCCCTTCTAAATTCCAGGTTTATAAGAATTTTAGTACTTCTCCTTTTTTTACAGTATGTATCAAACTTCCACCTACAAAATGAACCTCAGTCACTAACATAGACTGTGATTTAGATGTTTTTTGTCGAGTTTTTATTCCGAACACCTGAAAATATTAATATTTTTGTAAATAAATATGTTATATAAAATCTAATATAAATCCTATTGATCTGAATGAGAAACAGATTTTAGTACAACACTATGGGAGGAAACCCTGAAAAAATCATAATTATCCGTTAAACAGTAAGACAGTTAGGAAGGAAACCCTGATATATTGTTAAAAGGGCGGGAAAGTTTGAACATCATATATAAAATTGTTATAATTAGAATTTTGGCATTATTGAAGTTGCTTCTGATTGCTAGGAAGCATACCAATACCGGGATATGTGCAGCATTTGTCAACGACGTTTGTAGCATATATAATAATCGAAGTAATATTGGCCTATTTTCCCCGTGTTAAGCTGGGTTTCACCCCTTTATCTTTCTCTTGGGATCGTTATCGCCTCTTCTTACAGCAACGTTGGCATTGGGAGGTCTTGGAGCACCTTCCGTATTCACCAGATATGAGTCCTTGTGACTTCGACCTGCTTCCGAAGTTGAAAGAACCCTTCCGAGGCCACCGATTTCCTGACGCGGCATCTGTACTCCACGCAGCAGGGAGCTCCTTCGCTGTCATCAACAGAGAACGCCTTGCCAACGCCTTACCTTGTCATGCAACACAATAGGTCGATCATCTCGCAATAAACGTGGTGCCATTTTTGTACGTCGGTGGTTTGATGTGGAACTCAACGGGACGCAGTTTTCCTCATGTTAAGATATTCCGTCAGTATGTGTCATACCGCTTGATGACCGAGACTAACCTCTACAGATACTTCCCGGACAGACCATCGATGGTCTACAGAAAATAGACCACTCACGATGCCATACAGGAATGTGCGTAGTAAAGTAAAGTTTGTCCAATAAGAGAAGATTTGTAATATTTGAGCGCTGCGATCGCTCAGTCAGTTGTTACTTGTTACGCGTATTTCCAAGTTCATTCAGTTGCTTTGAATTACCTAGGCTAATATCTGTGATTATTTACAACCGTCATTCCATGCAGAGGCCAGCGTGTATTATATCTTGTCACTTCAAAGAATGTATGTATTGCAGGAACGTTATTACTTCATTACAATGGCTTTGTTGAGTGCTTGTTTTCTTTATACATTATGACAGGTGGATTTTTTCAGCTAATATTATGCGCCCTCCTATATATGTAATTTATTACAATATAATTTGCAGTACGGGTAATAAAATTTAAGAATACATGCTGTCGGTTGATCGAATATGTATATTTCGCAGCTTAGGGAAGCGAAAAAGAGTTTCATTACGAAAACTGCCTCAGAAGATTGAACGATTCAACGACAAATCAGCTGATGGATACTTTGCAATGCAGTTCGCCATTGTTTTCGCAGTAGTTCTTGTTGCGGTCGCATCTATTAGAACCCTTCTCTTCTTGGACAAGCTTCATAACATGTTGATGATAGAACAATTGTGTAGTAAATTTGTCCAGATTGTCGCATTATCTTTTCTTAAAATGAAAGTCCGGCTGGTATCTGATAAATCGCTCTCAATATTAGATTCCTCATCAAAAAATTCATTCTTGGAAAATATCTTCTTCCCCCACATCATATTCAATAATTTCGTCTTTATCTAGGATTTCTCGTTAAGGGTACATAAAATTGATTAAGTCCGGCAACTATAAACAAAATGTACAACGTATAACTCGGAATTGCAGAATGAAAACACCCCATCTCTAAAAAAATATTTCCTTCCTTACAAGGCGCGCCACGTTCTAAACGACCGACCATCTGTTTATCAACACTTCACTCAAGAACGAAGTACCTCGGGAGCTAAATTTTATTTCGAATTATCGAAATTTCGCCGTCTCTGTGGTGTAGTGGTTAGCGTGATTAGCTGCCATCCCCGGAGGTCCGGGTTCGATTCCCGGCTCTGCCACGAAATTTGAAAAGTGGTACGAGGGCTGGAACGGAGTCCACTCAGCCTCGGGAGGTCAACTGAGTAGAGGTGGGTTCGATTCCCACCTCAGCCATCCTCGACGTGGTTTTCAGTGGTTTCCCACTTCACCTCCAGGCGAATGCCGGGATGGTACCTAACTTAAGGCCACGGCCGCTTCCTTCCCTCATCCTTGCCTGTCCCTTCCAATCTTCCCATCCCCCTACAAGGCCCCTGTTCACCATAGCAGGTGAGGCCGCCTGGGCGAGGTACTGGTCATACTCCCCAGTTGTATCCCCCGGCCAAGAGTCTGAAGCTCCAGGACACTGCCCTTGAGGCGGTAGAGGTGGGATCCCTCGCTGCGGCCGAGGGAAAAGCCGAACCTGGAGGGTAAACAGATGATGATGATGATGATGATGATGATTATCGAAATTTCTATATAAGTTATAGAGAATACCGTTTTCGAGCATGTATAACACATAAGTGAATCATATATATCTAAGGGCTTATACTGAACATATTGTTTTTAACAGTATTTAAAAATATGCAAACAAACTCTATTTTACGCCATCACTTTTAACCCTTATTTTATTAACTTTTTAGAAGACCGGGTACAGTATATACAGTACAGTAGTAAAACAAGAAACATACCTCGGGTAACACCTTTGGAAAAAATCCGTTATTCTCTTATGATTGTTACCGTTGACCTTTCCTCCCTTCATGTTGAAACTTCTCGCCAATACTACGCATCCGAGATTCGTAAATGGAGCTTGATATCCGCGTCTTCCGGGGCTGCTTTCGTACGTGACCGGTAATTAATTCACACCCAAGAAACAGCGAGGCTTCGCCGAGTTTCCGATCATTGGAAGTTGTAGTTCTTCGGTTCCCGTTACATCAGTTCCCAGCATCACTCTAAAGTCTTTCTTTACTTGTTAACTGTTCCTCACAAACCACAAATGCCGTATTGCACAGTTAATGTTGCACAAAATTCGAGTTACAGAGTCATTTTTGTTTCAAGGGAGGAAATGTTTGCTTCGATAAATTGAGAAATTCGTGTCACCGAATTTCGAGTAATATAGAAATACACTGACTGACAGAGCAAATGCAACACCGAGAAGGAGTGGTTCGAAACGGATGAAAGTTGGGGAAAAAACAGAGACGGCACGGACGAATAATTGATGTTTATTTCAAACCGATATGCAGGTTACACAATGCGCACGGCATCGACTCAGTAGGATGTAGGACCACCGCGAGCGGCGATGCACGCAGAAACACGTCGAGGTACAGAGTCAATAAGAGTGCGGATGGTGTCCTGAGGGATGGTTCTCCATTCTCTGTCAACCATTTGCCACAGTTGGTCGTCCGTACGAGGCTGGGGCAGAGTTTGCAAACGGCGTCCAATGAGATCCCACACGTGTTCGATTGGTGAGAGATCCGGAGAGTACGCTGGCCACGGAAGCATCTGTACACCTCGTAGAGCCTGTTGGGAGATGCGAGCAGTGTGTGGGCGGGCATTATCCTGCTGAAACAGAGCATTGGGCAGCCCCTGAAGGTACGGGAGTGCCACCGGCCGCAGCACATGCTGCACGTAGCGGTGGGCATTTAACGTGCCTTGAATACGCACTAGAGGTGACGTGGAATCATACGCAATAGCGCCCCAAACCATGATGCCGCGTTGTCTAGCGGTAGGGCGCTCCACAGTTACTGCCGGATTTGACCTTTCTCCACGCCGACGCCACACTCGTCTGCGGTCACTATCACTGACAGAACAGAAGCGTGACTCATCGGAGAACACGACGTTCCGCCATTCCCTCATCCAAGTCGCTCTAGCCCGGCACCATGCCAGGCGTGCACGTCTATGCTGTGGAGTCAATGGTAGTCTTCTGAGCGGACACCGGGAGTGCAGGCCTCCTTCAACCAATCGACGGGAAATTGTTCTGGTCGATATTGGAACAGCCAGGGTGTCTTGCACATGCTGAAGAATGGCGGTTGACGTGGCGTGCGGGGCTGCCACCGCTTGGCGGCGGATGCGCCGATCCTCACGTGCTGGCGTCACTCGGACTGCGCCTGGACCCCTCGCACGTGCCACATGTCCCTGCGCCAACCATCTTCGCCACAGGCGCTGCACCGTGGACACATCCCTATGGGTATCGGCTGCGATTTGACGAAGCGACCAACCTGCCCTTCTCAGCCCGATCACCATACCCCTCGTAAAGTCGTCTGTCTGCTGGAAATGCCTCCGTTGACGGTGGCCTGTCATTCTTAGCTATACACGTGTCCTGTGGCACACGACAACACGTTCTACAATGACTGTCGGCTGAGAAATCACGGTACGAAGTGGACCATTCGCCAACGCCGTGTCCCATTTATCGTTCGCTACGTGCGCAGCACAGCGGCGCATTTCACATCATGAGCATACCTCAGTGACGTCAGTCTACCCTGCAATTGGCATAAAGTTCTGACCACTCCTTCTTGGTGTTGCATTTGCTCTGTCAGTCAGTGTAAATACACGTGAAGAATAGGGAAAACGGCCAGGTAATTTAAGTTACTTCAAGATACTGAAAATTTGGGTAATGGAGGTTCGAGATATAGAGGTTCGACTGTAACAGATATAAATAATATCGACCATTTATAGTTTAAAGTCCGCCTCCGTAGCGTAACGTTAGTGTAATTAGCTGCCGTCCTCGGAGGCCCGGGTTCGATTCCCGGCACTGCCAGACATGTAAGAATGGCAGGAGGTCTGGTATGTGGTTGAAATGGTACATGCAGCTCACCGCCTGAAATGAGCTGCACTACATCGGGATGAGGACACGAGTTTACTTTTTTTTTACTTTAAAAAAGTGAAATGGCATATGGCTTTTAGTGCCGGGAGTGTCCGAGGACAATTTCGGCTCGCCAGATGTAGGTCTTTTGACTTGACACCTGTAGGCGACCTGCGCGTCGTGATGAGGAAGAAATGATGATGAAAATGAAATGTCGTATGGCTTTTAGTGCCGGGATATCCCAGAACGGGTTCGGCTCGCCAGGTGCAGGTCTTTCTATTTGACGCCTGTCGGCGACCTGCGCGTCGTGATGAGGATGAAATGATGATGAAGACGGCACATGCACTCAGCCCCCGTGTCAGCGAAATTAACCAATTAAGGTTAAAATTCCCGACCCTGCCGGGAATCGAACCTGGGACCCTGTGACCAAAGGCCAGCACGCTAACCATTTAACCAGTGGAGCCGGACATTTATGCCTTAAGGAAAGAACAGACGCAACAGTGGCAAACAACACTGTAGGAGGCTTTAATCAGTGTTATGACTGGGTGAAAGAGAAACGGCAATGGGTGACCAACTGAGAGTTAAATATTGCCACTACCCTAGCCACAGCCCTCATATATGTTGTCTCTGAGATCATTGGGCAACGAATTTCATATTAGAATTTTAATTAAGAATTAATTTTAGAGGGTGGATCTATGATTTGGAATTTTGATGATTAGGTAAGCTGCAGTTCTGGTCGGGATGTTATGAATGGAAAAGACCAACCGGCAAGAATCTGATAGATAAGAGAGGGTCTGCTTGTATACCATTTTGTGGAGTAGAAGTAAAGGGTGATAGCAACGACGCTGAAATGAAATGGCGTATGGCTTTTAGTGCCGGGAGTGTCCGAGGACACGTTCGGCTCGCCAGATGCAGGTCTTTTGATTTGACACCCGTAGGTGACCTGCGCGTCGTGATGAGGATGAAATGATGATGAAGACGACACATACACCCAGCCCCCGTGCCAGCGAAATTAACCAATTAAGGTTAAAATTTCCGACCCTGTCGGGAATCGAACCCGGGACCCCTGTGACCAAAGGCCAGCACGCTAACCATTTAGCCACGGAGCCGGACAGCAATGACGCTGCTTTTCCTTTAAACCAATTTACCTCATGGAATGCAAGAGTTATATTATGAAATATTTGAATGCTCATTACAAAGCGGACACAAACATTCTGAACTCTCTGAAGTCTATTAGGGAGAGTGCCACTTAGTCTGTCGTACACGACATCACAATAGTCAAAGAGGCATTATTAGTTGTTGAACCAACGTTGAATTTACCGAGCAATTTAGAAATTAATTTAAACTTCTAACGAAACCTTCAATGTCCTGAACACGAGCTGGATCGCTTATTACTGGGGTGGGTAGAAATGCAGGTCAGTACGGAGGAACTGGTAAGGAATAGAGGACACATTTTACTGAAATGTATTTGTTGTGTCCATATACAATTTAAAATTAAGTTAGTGGAGTTAATTTTAAGTACTTTACAACTGTTGTTGTTAGTCGTTTAGTCGCTTTCGACTCTCCGTGACCCCATAGACCAAAGTGCGCCATTTCTTCCTGTCGTATACAATTTTCCGAAGTCTTTCTAAATTGAGAGCATAATAATAATAATAATAATAATAATAATAATAATAATAATAATAATAATAATAATAATAATAATGTCCGCCTCTGTGGTGTAGTGGTTAGCGTGATTAGCTGCCACCCCCGGAGGCCCGGGTTCGATTCCCGGCTCTGCCATGAAATTTGAAAAGTGGTACGAGGGCTGGAACGGGGTCCACTCAGCCTCGGGAGGTCAAGTGAGTAGAGGTGGGTTCGATTCCCACCTCAGCCATCCTGGAAGTGGTTTTCCGTGGTTTCCCACTTCTCCTCCAGGCGAATGCCGGGATGGTACCTAACTTAAGGCCACGGCCGCTTCCTTCCCTCTTCCTTGCCTATCCCTTCCAAACTTCCCATCCCTCCACAAGGCCCCTGTTCAGCATAGCAGGTGAGGCCGCCTGGGCGAGGTACTGGTCATACTCCCCAGTTGTATCCCCCGACCAAGAGTCTGAAGCTCCAGGACACTGCCCTTGAGGCGGTAGAGGTGGGATCCCTCGCTAAGTCCGAGGGAAAAACCGAACCTGGAGGGTAAACAGATGATGATGATGATGATAATAATAATAATAATAATAATAATAATAATAATAATAATAATAATAATATGAAAAATCACGTCTCGATGGTTTGTATTCAACGCAAAAATAAGAAATAAAGTGAGGTGCCATGGCTATGATCATGTTATGGACAGTCAGATTAAGTTAAAAGCGTGGTCGCCTAATAATAAACAGTACCCATTCACGGGTAACATCTGTGTCATACGACGTGCCTGTAAATCTACGATGGCCGGGATGAGTGGCTCAGACGTTTGAGGCGCTGACCTTCTGGCCCTAACTTGGCAGGTTAGAACCTGGCTCAGATCGGTGGTATTTGAAGGTGCTCAAATACGTTAGCCTCGTGTCGGCAAATTTACTGGCACGTTAAGGAACTCCTGCTGTACTAAATTCTGGCACCTAGTCGTCTCCGAAAACCGCAAAAATAGTTAGTGGGACGTAAAGCCAATAACATTATTATTAAATGTACGATAGCTTTACAAGGGCGTTTTATGTTCCGAAGCCATAAACTGCAGGTCAAATATCAATTCAAAGACAAATGATCCCGAATCCCTCTCGAAACAAGATTCTGAATAATTGTAACTGTGATCTAAACAACGTGAGTCATATTTTATGAAATTTAGAGCCATATAAACGCAAGTCCACTGTTATTTTATTTTATTTTATGTCAATAATAATTAACCACTTTAAGTGTAAGTTGTATTAATTAATGTGTTCAGTCTTCAAAATTACACAAAATATATCAAGAACAATGATGAACGTTTATTGATGAACCATTTTAAGTGTAGGTTATATTAGTAAATGTGTTCAGTGATCAAAATTACACAAATTATATCAAGAACAATAATGAACATTTATTGCCTAAACCATAATGAAGCAAAAACGCTCTACAACTGACTTCTTTCCTCTCTCCAGGAAAATGCCTAAAATGTGACTTACGTTGGTTTAGTTCTTAGGTACAGAATGTATAGATCTGCTGACAGTGAAGTTCGAACTAACTATCTCCCGAGATCAAGCTGACATCTGCGTGACCTAAACATTATTATTATTATTATTATTATTATTATTATTATTATTATTATTATTATTATTATTATTATTATTATTATTATTATTATTATTATTATTATTATTATTATTAAAGAAGAGCGAAATTAAATACAGGTACAGATCTGTACCTCAGAGCTAAATCAATGTAAGTCACATTTTCGTCATTCTACAGAACAGAGGAAAAACCTCAGTTGAAAAGCATTGTTGCTGCATTATGGTTTAGGCAATAAATGTTCATTATTGTTCTTGATATAATTTGTGTAATTTTGATCACTGAACACATTTACTAATATAACCTACACTTAAAATTGTTAATTATTATTTTATTGGCATAAAAGTAAAGCGACAGTGGACTTACGTTCATATGGCTCTAAGTTTCATAAAATGAATAAAATGTGACTTACGCTGGTTTTGTTCCCGGGTACAGATATATAAGAACTGGAAAAAATCCGAAGAAAAGCAGTTTGATTTGTTCTGGGTGATTTCCGACAAAAGAGTAGCGTTACAAAAATGTTGCAAAGTTTGGGCTGGTGAGACTTCTGAGAAAGGAGACGAGCTGCTCGACTAAGTGGTATGTTCCGAGCTGTCAGTGAAGAGATGGCGTGGGATGACATTAGTAGACGAATAAGTTTGAGTGATGTTTTTGAAAGTAGGAATGATCACAATATGAAGATAAATTTGGAACTCAAGAGGACAAATTGGGGGAAATATTAATTTGTAGAAAGGGGAGTTAGGGATTGGAAAACTTACCAAGGGAGATGTTCAATAAATTTCCAATTGCTTTTCAATAATTTAAGAAAAGGCTAGGAAATCAACAGATAGGGAATCTAACACCTGGGCGTCTGCCATTAATGCAGATCAGTAGTGATTGATTGGTTAATTGATATGCCCGTATCACACGGGACGGCCAAAGTAACTTATTTATGGACTACTAAATAACTAACCAATTATATTATTTCCTTTCCTTATTTCACTCTTCTATCCTCACCGTTTTCCAGTTACTTGAGGTCGGCATTAAATGAGGTTTAAACCTAATTTTACGGCCGGACGTCCTTCCTGGCGCCAACCCTATATAGAGGAATGTATTTACTATTGCTTATATCTGTGGTGAATGCTATGTTAGGGTTAACCTAAGAGGTGTGCACAAACATAAGCACCCAGCTCCGGAATTAACCAGACGACATATTAAACAAGTGACACTAAGAAAGGAAATATTTAGAACACGGAAGATAGTGGCTGTGACATTAATTATGCTTCTTCCGTAACATTCATCTAGTGCTGAAAAGGGGAACCACAAGAAACCGTCTTGAAGGCTACCGTTAGCGCGGTTCGAGCCTAGTATGTCTTGAATGCAAGCTTACAACTACGTAGCGAACTCGCTTAATTTGGTAATACAGCAAACTCCCGCTTATCCGTACGCGGATTATGTGGTTTGCGGGTTATCCGTGCACCTATGAGATTTATCGGAAGGCCTATTATTTTTTTTAATTTATTTTTGTAAAGGAATTTTTAATACGTGTGAACTGCGTGCTCTCCACTCTAGATGTGCTGCTTTGTTTGTGAACTATACACTAAAAATATACTGTATAGCAGTTCTCTTTTGTGTTCTATGATAGCAGTCACTGTTGCAAAGCGAAAGAAAGTGCTTTTAACTTTAAAACAAAAGCTTGAAATAACTGAAAAGTTCAAGAAAGGAGAATCAGTAAAGAAATTAGCGAATGATTTTGGGATTGGTGCACGTGTGTGATATGCTTCAGCAATGGGAAGTGTTTAAACTCTCTTGTATTACGTTGAGCAAAGAGATTTTAATTATATTGCCGTTGTTGCACTTCGAAACATTCGTATCTGTATACTAAAGAACTTAGATGAATCTCGAAAGCAATAATAATAATGTTATTTGCATTACGTCCCACTAACTACTTTTTAAGGTCTTCGGAGACGCCGAGGTGCCGGAATTTAGTCCCGCAGGAGTTCTTTTACGTGCCAGTAAATCTACCGACACGGGGCTGTCGTATTTGAGCACCTTCAAATACCACCGGATTGAGCCAGGATCGAACCTGCCAAGTTGGGGTTAGAAGGCCAGCGCCTTAACCGTCTGAGCCACTCAGCCCGGCTCTCGAAAGCAAAAGAACATTTCCGATTGTTTTTGCCATACGACAAAAATTGACGTTTTGTATACTTGTTGTACCTCAAGTGTTTTACCAACACTAGAAGTTGTAAGTAATTTTATATTGGCCTACATTTTTGACAAAATTGGTTTTAGAATGTGTTAAATGTTTGTTACTGTCGCATTTTCAAACAGTATTGCATGTTCTGTATTGTTAAAGTTTCGATGTACATTATAAAGAACAAAATCGTATGTTTTCAGTGATCATCCCCCGGATAATCGAAAGTTTTCCGTAGTATAATTAAAAACTCGTGGCACAACAGTTTATTACGATCTTGGTCTATCAACTCTACTGCTGCCCAGCGAGGTGACCTGCAGGTGCTTGGATGACTTGTGGTCAGCGTGACGACATCTCTAACTGTAATGCTTGGCTTTCTTGATATAGGACCGATGCTCTCGTGCCGGACAGCTCCGCAGATGGTCTCCCCATTTCAGCCCTCAGTTCAAAATTAGAATACAGAAACTGGCCGGGAATCCAGTTCGGGCCCTCCGTGTAAAAGGCTACCCGTAGACTATGCGATAGGACTGGCAGAATAGAGAAAATATGCTTGTGTCAACAATTAAATATATCACTGCTTTAATGAGTAAATGTGAGGTAACGGTGCACTATTGAGTCAAGTAGCATGTGATACTACTTTTTACAATATACTCGGACGAAATGGCTCAGACGGAAGAGCTGGGCCCTGTTTCATAAGACTAACTAATAATATTAGAACTCATAAAAATAATTATTAGTTAACCAAATTCTGTTTCATAAAGATTTACATATGACTAATAAAATATCTTCACTAATAATATTAGTTCATTAGTCAGCTGATACAAGTGGAGGTTAGAATCGATCTGTTGCATATGATCTTGGTTTGGGTTTGTTCCTAGCAGTAGGCTAATGCTTGACTACAACCGACTATTAATCCACATATTCAAAAGGCTCACTTGATATTTTCCTTGTTGTGACATCAATACATATCAAAATGGATAAAAGAAGTGAAAATAATGTGAGAGAAGAAAATTTCTTTGCGGAAAGTGATTGAGTTAAAGCATCAACTATTCGCAGCCTTTTGCACACTATAACTCTCCTTGTTCCTTTTACTTTTTTATTTTATGTGCTCTTAAAAATCTCTGAGATGGACTAGCAAAATCTTTGTTTACTACCCCTGTTGGTGGGGGCGGTAGAATAACAGCCACGGTACCCCCTGCCTGTCGTAAGAGGCGACTAAAAGGGGTCCCAGGGATCTCAACTTGGGAGCGTGTGTTGGCGAACATGGGGCACTGAGATGAGTCTTGCCATTGCTTCAACTTACTTCTGCCAGGCTCATCTTCATCTACCCTTCTGACTTCCCTTGTTCAACTCTTGTTCTTGTTCTTTTCCGACCCTGACAGTATTAGGTTGCGAGGCCGAGAGTCTTTCATTTTCACGCCCTTCTGTTTCTTTAGACGATACCTTCATTTTTCAAAATATCGAATCCTTTCCATTTTTCTATCTGATTAGTGTTATTATAGATGATGGTTGCCTAGTTGTAGCCTACTTCCTCTTAAAACAATAATCATCACCAGCATCATCTTGGTTTACTGGTGATATAAGCCAAGATTTTAAAAGATACTTGGAGTGTCCGAGCAGAACTGCACTAGAGAAACACAATGATACTGTGTATCGCTACCAACCGGTGGAGTGCAACGCGAAGCGGCTATTTTAAGGTTATGCTTCATTCCTTGCAGTGGAACGTTCTATTACATACCAATCCTATCAAGAAAATACTCAAAAGTTATGTAATCTAACCTAAATCTCCCATTCCACCGGTATTCATATGTTTGTTACATGTCAGTACTGGCTGTTTGTGATGTAACATTATTGAACAGTGAACACCTACAGTACACTCGTTCCTTATCACTATTTGAATCAGAGTCGACCATTTCAATGATCTTCATGATTTTATGCCAAAATATTAAAATACCGCTCACTTTGGTTTCACTAATAATATGAATTATGAGTCAAAATACACTCATGGAAATAATCTTACTAATATGAGTAATTTTATTAGTCATGTTGTCTATGAAACAATTTACTAATATTATTAGGAACATCTACTAATGATTTTGACACATAAACTAATAACTAATATTATTAACTAATAATTTCATGAAACACAATACTAATATTATTAGTACCGAGCTCGATAGCTGCAGTCGCTTAAGTGCGGCCAGTATCCAGTATTCGGGAGATAGTAGGTTCGAACCCCACTGTCGGCAGCCCTGAAAATGGTTTTCCGTGGTTTCCCATTTTCACACCAGGCAAATGCTGGGGCTGTACCTTAATTAAGGCCACGGCCGCTTCCTTCCCACTCCCTGCCCTTCCCTGTCCCATCGTCGCCATAAGACCTATCTGTGTCGGCGCGACGTAAAGCAACTAGCAAAAAAAAAAAGTTAATATTATTGGGTTTTTACTAATAATATTAGTGAAAAATGTTTTATGAAACAGGGCCCTGACCCCAAGTCTGAGTGTTCGATCCCGGCTCAGCCTGGTGGTATTAGAAGGTGAACAAATATGTCAGACTTGTGTTAGCAGATTTAGCAGGTCGTTAAAGAACTCCAGAGGGACAATATTCTGGAAACTCGACCTCTTCGAAAATCGTAAAAGTAGTTCTTGAAACGTAAAACCAATAACATTATTGTTTAAGAAAAGACTACTTAAGCAACAGTTAAAGGAATCTAACAACAGGGCGACAGCCCTAACTGCAGATCAGCTGTGATTGACTGATCTACAACACAGAAATCCTTTGACATGAAACAGTTTCGCTATTGTCTACTTAATCTTACTGAGGCTTAATGTAGCCTTTTTGAGATCTCGTTGAATCCCAGTTTGTAGAGAAACCCCTCTGGGACTTTACAGCCCTTTGTCATAAAATCGGTAATAAAAACTGGAGGTTTTCTGACTTCACCAGTTTTTGTATATTTATAGACTATATGAATAGAATATTGTAAAAAAGGATCTAAGTAATCATATCGGTAATTTTCGGTTAAATACGTTTTCATATTCTTTAGGATTACTCTCTGTTTCAATGTTAAAAGGGACCTCTTCGGCACTTTCAGAGTAGTTTAAATGCATGGTGTGTATATCAGGTTGTGCGTAACAAGAGATCAGAGCCTATGACTTAGGTACCTTTTAACACTCTGTAACCGGGTGAGTTGGCCGTGCTGTTAGGAGCGCGCAGATGTGAGCTTACATCCGGGAGATAGTGGGTTCGAACCTCACTGTCGGCAGCCCTGAGGATGGTTTTCCGTGGTTTCCCATTTTCACACCAGGCAAATGCTGGGGCTGTACCTTAATTCCTTCTCATTCCTAGACCTTTCTTATTCCATCGTCGCCATAAGACCTATCTGTGTCGGTGCGACGTAAAACAAATAGCAAAAAAACCACTCTCTAAATTCCATGGTGGCTTCACTGGAATGTTTCATACATTGGCGGCACTGGAAATCAGCTTATTCATTCTTTGTTCATATGTACAGTATATTACAATTTGCTTAACGTCGCACCGACAAATATAAGTCTTGTGGCGGCGAGGGAATAGGGAAGGGCTAGGAGTGGGAAGGAAGCTACTGTGGCCTTAATTAAAGGTACAGCTCCAGTATTTGCCTGGTGTGAAACTTAGAAACCACGGAAAACCATCTTCAGGGCTGCCGATAGTGAGTTTCGAACACAATATCTCCCGAATGCAAGCTGAACTCTCGTAAAAAGTAAAAATAAAAATATGACATGGTGAATCCTACAAGAGAAATGTGATTAAATAAACCTTGGTGTTGTTGAGTTTTCATCTACGAAAGCATATTCTAGTGACGAAGTATCAATAAATGGAAGCAAAATCAAAGATTTGAGAAGGATTTATTGCTCATGAATTCAAAGAATTCAAGGACAAAATTTGACTTCATCAACATTTCAAAGCCAGGCATGCACCAGATTCTGTCGACTGAAATTGTGGTGATGAAATGAGTCCCGTCTACTTTGTATGCTTAAACAGTACTGTTTCCATGTCCATAATTTCTGCGCTGAAATAATAAATGTGTGTTCGCACGTAATACAGGTAATGGTTTCCTGAGGGAAATTGTGTATTCCGTTTATAATTTCCCTCAATAATTCAAAATATTATCATCAGTAACATCAACAGAGTATAAAACCAATATCAGGATGGTGTAGTCAAGTTTAAAAATATATATGTTCATGAACCGAAGTGTTTTACATTTATTTCTAACAAACACAATTGTATTATCTTAAATAAATATACACCTCAAACAAAGTCTGGAATATTGTGGGATTGGTTACGCTATGTGGTAGGGCGTGTGTAGTCCTGCTGTAAATAGTAGAGAGCACTGTAGACCTATACAGGCTGAACAAAAAATGCCGCACTTGGAGGTCGGCATGCGATTCCTCATCACATTGCAAGACAAAAGTTTCTGTAGCCAAATCGGATCAGGTGCTGTTGGAAAACAAGTCGAAAACGAGAAGCTGGCAACACTGTCACAGCGTGCAGCGCATCGGAATGTAATAGAGGAACATGCATCATCCCGCTCTACCATACACGCCATCGCAGCTCACTGAGTAGACGGCTGGGTTATCAAACCCACATGCACCATGGAGCTACGGCTCGAATCTACGTCAGGTTGTTGTTTATTTTATTTTTTGTGTGTGACGTCAGGTCCCTAGTTCCCGTTGTGTAACTGCGTTTGTAAGCACGACATCCTGTTGTCACATGACAATAGTCGAACACATGATAGTGTGATCCATTCAACTGAATGCATGAGTCGACTAACCACGCAGTGCACAACCATAACTTGTCGTGTCAAGTGCGTGTAAGGCGGCTTCCATATGGAGTACACAAACGGCGAATACGTCGAAATGCTTTAAGTGTTTGGTGCTTCCGATAACCAAGCTTCTGCTGCTGCTCCTCGTGAGTATGCTGCACGGCACCCTCAAAGGCGCCATCCCGATAAGAATGTTTTTCGTCGCCTTGAGCAACGCCTGCGGGAAACCGGTAATCTTCGTCCACAAGTAGTGGACAGAGGTAGTCCAAGGACTAGATGTAAACATAAACAGAGGACGACATTCTTGAAGCCGTTCACCAATCACCTCGGCGAACTACCCGTGGTATTACAAGGCGGTTCCAGGTATCTCAAACACTGGTTTTTGACGTGTTGCAGGACGAACAACTGCATCCATATTTAATTTAATTTCCGGGTTGAACCGTGTTGTACGCATATCACGTACAGTTTGCCGACGTTTCGAATACATTGCAGTATTCTTTGTCAAGGCGACTGAAATACCCCTACTCGATCCGAGGTAATCAGTCTCCCAGGCAGAAATTACACCACTAGAGTGGCCTTGATCTTGGCCTTTTATATCCTAGCCTTTCTGGCTGACGTAAGCCCTGGCTGACGTAAGCCCTGGCTGTCTCGCGAGACTGCTGGAAAGTATATGTCACAGCCAGGTAGTGGGGGCTTGCCCGCGCTATTATGTAATGGGGTTGCGGCCCGTGTGTTTATGTTGTGGTCTGTATGTCTTAAACTATGAATGACAGGCATCCAAGAATTACTGATTTTGTATCCTTCTTCTAAATTTATGTTGTTCGGATGTTTCTTGATTTCGATAGCCTCGCGGATTTTCCTTTCCAGATTCCAAGGGATAGCTGCTAAGATCTTGGTCTTGTCAAATGATATTCCGTGCCTAGTTTCGTAGGAATGCTTGGCTACTGCATCCATATCCTTACACGTTAACTCAACACCAGCGGGCAGAAGACCGCATTCAACGAGTACAGTTCTATGAATAGCTTTTGCAACAAGTTGAAGATAACGCACATTTTATAAAGAACGTGATATGGAGTGACGAATGTAGCTTCTCTCGGGAAGGTATTTTCAACCATAACAACAGCCATTATTAGTCTGACCATAACCCACATATCACCCGTGAACGTGGCTTTCAGGCACGCTTTGGCATAAACCTGTGGGCTGGAATCGTGGGATGAGTGCATTTAGGCCCTTACCTATTGCCGGACAAGTTGAATGCGTCGCGCTATCTTACGTTTCTTACGTTTCTTACGTTACTTTGCCTGACGCTTTAGAAAACGTTCCACTTGGTGTTCGGCGACAGCTATGGTTTCAGCATGATGGTGCACCACCACACTTTGGAATGACTGTGCGTTACTGGTTAAGTGAAGCGTTTCCAGGGAAATGGATTGGACGTGGAGGTCCAATGTTCTGGCCTCCACGTTCCCCGGGCCTTATTCCACTAGATTTTTATTTGTAGGGACACTTAAAAAGGAACACGTTTATAGTACTCCACCCATGGATGTACAAGACCTAATAGCTCGCGTGCATGCTGCATTGGCAATGGTGGATGCAGGTGTGTTGCGTAGGGTCCGGCAAAGTATGCTCCAGGGAGTGGCGAAGTGTTGAACATCTGCCGTGAAGTGAACGTTGCTCGTAAGTGTACGTACCGGCTCTGTGAAGATAAGACTGGACGTCACGCGTACACTATGGAATTATTGTGCGTAGCATAATGGGCAATCCAGTGTAGCCCACCTACTGTACTGTTTTGTGTTTCCTTGTGCCGCATTGGATAGAGACGATGTTACTGTATCCACTATTATGTTCTACGTATTGGCTTTATTTGTGCCATGGATGAAACAAAGTGGTCGTTTACGTCTGTAAGAAGTTCATGTTATGTTTGAATGTTTAAATAAAGGTAAATGTAACGGTGAGACAGAACATAGTGTATTGCATAGTGGAGGTGTACATTGGATACAATTTGATATATTAACTAGAAAAAAAATTGGCGCGAACGCGACTCCGCACAACCGACATTTATGGTATTACCTCGTCTCACTTAGCTAATGAGACAGCTCAGGCAGAGCGCCGAGTTCATGTGACCTATGCTTGGCCACGCCGTTACAGCGTTGCCAGAGCCTCGTTTCTTAACTCGCATTTCTATTAAACCTATTGGTGGGACTAGGTTTTGCAAGATAAACTTTTGTGGTGAATTTCGACCGGGAACCGCATGCCGACCTCCACGTGTGGCATTTTTTGTTCACTCTGTATACACACAAGTAATTCAGTTGCTTATGTACGATACAGGATATGTCGCTGCCTATGATCTGTGCTGAGCCTAGAATGAACTATCCCATTTTAGGTGAAGACTGGAAGTGGTTCATACAGTGCAGTACCGGCTTCGGTTTACGTTTCATGTGCATTGCATTTTCCAGTATGACCGAGACACATACATGGCATTGATTCAGTGTGGACATACACGAGCAGCAGTATCACGTGTCATAGGGGTTATTTATGTATTTATTTAATTATTTATTTATTTATTCTTACCCTCCAGGGTTGGCTTTTTCCCTCAGACTCAGCGAAGAATTCCATCTCTACCGCCTCAAGGGCAGTGTCCTGAAGCGTGAGACGTTGGGTTGGGGATACAACTAGGGAGAATGACCAGTACCTCGCCTTAGGCGGCCTCACCTGCTATGCTGAACATGGGCTTTGGTGGGGGATGGGAAGATTGGAAAGGATAGGCAAGGAAGAGGGAAGGAAGCGGCCGTGGCCTTAAGTTAGGTACCATCCCGGCATTTGCCTGGAGGAGAAGTGGGAAACCATGGAAAACTACTTCCAGGATGGCTGAAGTGGGAATCGAACCCACCTCTACTCAGTTGACCTCCCGAGGCTGAGTGGACCCGGTTCCAGCCCTCGTACCACTTTTCAAATTTCGTGGCAGAGCCGGAAATCGAACCCGTCCTCCGGGGGTGGCAGCTATTCACACTATCCACTACACCACAGAGGCCGGCATTTATTTATTTATTTATTTATTTATTTATTTATTTATTTATTTATTTATTTATTTATTTATTTATTTATTTATCACGTCAACAGAGCTCAAGTTCAGATTACAGAAGGTGTAAATTGCATTTTATTAAATTATTACAGATTTAACAAAAGAAAGAAACCAAGAATATATACTACAATACAAACAAAAATGGAGAGAAGTTACCCAAAGTGCAGAGTCGAAATCGTGTAATGACGTGCTTGACAGAGCGAGAGAAAGTCGATCGAGGGTGACAATGGCACGTGAATATCGGTGCATCCGCATAAGAGCGCAGAGGAGATGCAACACCCCCTAACAATGATGAAGAATGACGTACTGAAGAGAACATCATAGGGAAGTGCGCCACAAGACAATTTAAAAAAGGCAAATAATTCAAAATAAATTAGATAATAATACATCAAAAATAAATAGGGAAGCAAGGAAGAGAGGAAGAGTGCAAGAATCTACCCATAAAATAAAATTAGAGGTGGGGATCATTAGGAATTGCGAAAGAATACACCAAAACGACACCAACATTCATTTTTTTTTAAATATACTTGAGTAAATCATATTTACAATAAAATAAATCTTTAGGGCCCTACTAACATAAAAGGAACTTGAAACAATGAAAATCTTAATGGCATACATAAGAGTTTGAAAAGTGAATAATTTAAATATAAATAAAATTAACATTTTTAAAATAAAACCATTTCATCATTTTAAAAGAAGATCCTGGTAGGCCGGTTTGCTTAAAACCTCACAAGTTACTAGTAAATATCCTTAAACAAAATTAAAATTTTAATTAGAATAACAAAAATTGCTTAATAGAAGGCTTCCGACACACCCTAGTGGGGGGATCATTCTCCGTAAAACCCACATAACGTAGATCCAACAACGCGTCACCTTAAATAGAAACTCCACACAAAGCGGACCAATAAGTTAAACACCATACCGTACCTAAATTAAAATAACATCAACTCAAATAAACAATGAACTAAATCACCCAACATAGCAGGCAAGGACATCAACAAATACACAACCCGATATCAATAATATAATGAGGCAGAACACGCAACCACAAGAGAGAAGATACACGATCTCGCCTCAACACCACCAAACAATACATAATTATACTCACAGCGGCACACACCAGCGGACGCTAATCCAGAAGAGAAAATAATGCCTAATCTCATTTGCGTAACTGTCACGCGACGATAAGATAAGATAAGCAAATAACAATCAGAAGAGTGGATAAGGCCCAAGCTACGATCGCTCCACATTAGGGTTGTCCAAACCCTCAATCAAAACCCAAAATTTACATTATTAAGAACTACATTTTTGAAATTAATGTGTGTATCCCCATCTAATAAGGCAATAATGAAATAAAACCACCCGCAGTAATGCAGAAATATACAATCCTAATCCCTAACTATACGTATCAAGAAAATAATAAAATCTACGAAATATCATACTAATAATAGTAATAATATTTTTAAAGGGGTGGTGTTAAGTGCAAACGTAGTACTTAGGTTGGAACACGGGTAACAGGGTTCCGAAACACACGAAATGATGCACAAAATAATATGAGAATCACAACATCAATGAAAACGCAATAATGTACACCAAATCAACACGGTGATAACAGCAATGAATGTGAAATTTACCAATAGTAACCGCACATGTATCAAAAAACTCAGGGAAACACACTCAGATACACCAGAAATTAGAATAAATCAAAGGGAAACACAAAATTTAGAAAAAGCTCCGAAGAATTTTGACGGTTACGTAGACCCAACAATGCACTTCGCCGTTATACACAGCACACACTTCAAGTTTGAACGCCATCTCCAAAAAGTGACATAATTTCAACTACAATAAACACACACTCATAGAATACAGTAACGCACACCAAGAAAATAATATATACAGTAATAAATCCTAAAGGCGTACATTCATGGTGACCAGTTATGCCCAGGTAACCCGCTCGTGTTTCATCTAATTACTACGGCACTCACAAGTAAGAATTTAAAAAACTTACATAATTAACTGTAATGTAACTAAGATACTTTAAAACACATTTTTGTCCTCCTCGCTTGGCGAGGTATGCCCTCCTTTATTACCCAATACCGACCGATTCAGTCATAATTATTTTAGGAGCAGCACAGCCGTTAGACAAGGCCATCAGCGTCTACACTCGAACAGTTCCAACAGCCGAAAGCTACACTCCGCACTTCGCCACATTGCGCGACACAGTCTAACACCGCTACACGCTCTGGCGGAGACCGCCAAGACACACACTGTAGTTACTATGTACTCTCATAGATGGCGTAGAAGTCCGTGTAGCTGTCCACAATACAATTATACCCTGTAGAGGCACTACCGTACAGAAAACTATGTGACGTAAAGTCACAATTGCCACGTATAGACTGAGTAGATGACCAGCAGGCTAACAGTTCAGAGCGCTCTTGCACTAAATTACCAGAGTCCACCAGATACAAGGTTTAGTAATCCAGTACTTCAACTAGTGTAAAATTCCAGTCTCAGCTCAATTTACAGGCACTAGGCCGCTAATACAAGGTCCAATAGCAGAATATAATAATTCACCAAAGATTACTAGTGCCGAAAAGGGACACATTTTAAACATATGTTGCGTAGACAGCTGATTGTCCAAATGATATCACATAACTAGCGTATTTGTCAAATAACGCTTCAGTCACCAACTCAGACTGCTCAACAATTACCGGTTGGAGATGACTTCTTGGGGGCAACCGGGGTCGGTGTATCTGCACAAACTGTAACCAGTTGGCTGCATAGTGGCCAGTTAAGATCACTCGACCGATTCAACGTGTTCCGCTAGAGACCCATCATCGCGTTGAGAGGAGAAGATGGGCTATCTAACATCTTAAATGGGGATTGGATGAATGGCGTAATGTCATGTTTGCAGATGAAACACGAATATCACTTAGGCATAAAGACATCAAGGACACGATAGAAAAGTCCCGCATGTTCAAGAAGTGGATGCATTTGGAGGTGATAATGTAATGATCTGGGCTAGGATTATGCATAGCCGTCGTACTGCCCAGCGGTAAACCGATGATATTCCTTGACTGTTTGTACAACCCTTCAGGGATGAATATGTTGCTGAATTCATTTTCAATGAGGACAATGCTCACTCTCATCGCGGTGCGTGATTGAGGAAATTCATGAGAAAGGCGGATATCAAACATGAATTGGCCAGCTAATTCACCGGACGTGAACTGCATTCAGCATGCATGTGACAAATTAAAAACGGCTATTCTTGATCGTCTACAACATCTACAAGTATTAACCAGATCTCACCGGAGTTGCCCATATGGAATGGGACCTTCTTCCTCGAGATGACGTCAAGCTAGTGATCCCAAGCATGTCATAGCGTGTCAGAGCCCTGAAAGGAGACCATAGACGGTACTAAGGCAGAGTGAAGAAGGCAAAACCTTCATCTGTAAATAGACATTGTAACATTTTATTTATTACTGCTTATTAGCGTCAGATATTGGAAGAAAGCCATTTAAATTTGTTAAAATTTACATTTCTTGGTTTTGGTGTTGTGTGTCTCTGATACAATAAACAACATTCTGCAACGTTATTATTGCATTGCATCCTTGATATTCCAAACTTCTTTGCGGTGCACACATAGAAAAATAAAGCGAAACCGTTCCTCTTAATTAACTTGAAACAAAAATAAAAGTGGCATAAGTCACTTTTTACAATATTCCATTCATATTGAAGTGGTCATTTAAACAATATAGGCCCTGAAATTGTTGTGACAATCACATTCATCATTGTAAAATAGTGAGCTCCTGTTCTCCTGGCAAGAGAAGTAGGAGAACAGAGGGTTTAGTAACAGTCTCACCCTCAAGAATGATACGTTTATTTTAGCATAAGGCAACAACAAACCAAGAAGTAAAGTTCACTCTTGGCATGTCAGTTTAAGACAGGGCCTCGCAAACGCTCAAAATCTTACGCGTGCAAACCGAGGCGGAGAGGTTCCGTGCGCTGTGCATCGATCCGACTCGGTTTGACTCGGATGGTGTAGTGCGTTGCGACCGATGAAGCGTTCGGTGATAGACGGCTTGTTTATCAGTGAAATAGATAGGCGCAAGGGAAGAACATAACAATGGAGCAACCTGCTTCAAAGAAAGCAAATACCTCCGAAAGTCCACTTCAGTCGAACTGGGAACTTCCGAATTTTTTTCAGTCGTGACGATGAAGCCAAATGCTTAATCTGCGGGACAATTACAACGTGATCATTAAAAAGGTATATTTTTCAATACAAAGGCTTTGCTCGAACTCTACCAGAATTTGTCGCAGGAACATTTACCTAAATGGCATAGAGAAGCAGCTAAGTTTATTTCTATGTCTGGTTGCACATGCATATGTGAAAGGTTTTTCTTACTGTTTTGACTCGTACGAAAGCTAAATTGCGTACGAGTATTTCTGACTGTAATTTAAAGAGCGCTCTCAGAATTGCTATCAGCCGATTCCTTGTTCCAGACATTATTGGTATAGTTGCTAAGAAAAAAGGAAAATAAGAGCTAGAGACGATAAATTGTCTGCTCAAACCGAATTGAAAGGAGAGTGTTTTAACTCCGGTAACTATGTCCCATACAACAGTGTGTGTCCGCTCACCGCGCATAAACATTTCGCAGTGAGGGGAGAAACAACAGAGAAGGTGAAGAAAGCCGAGACAGGCGGAACGGGTGAGACAGATGTAGGGAAAGAGGGGTGGGGGTTTGCACTCTGGTCAACCTAGTGAAGTCGTCTCCTGCACCGGCGTATGCACCCTGAGAGGCCCTGGTTTAACATGTGGTAGTTTTACTTACGTACGGTTATGAAATGATTTACTAGGGTAACAAGTTACTAGTAATTGTGGGCAAAATCCCAGTACTCACAAATGTTTGGGAGTGATAGCTTAGGGCTGGTGACCTAGTTGATAGGCCCCTTTAAACAACAAGCAAGTGATTGCATAAAAAGTGAGTGCTAAAAGAAATAGTCTCTAGATGTTGACGATAGAAAATGTATATTAGAGCGGAAAGAAAATGTTCTCTCTACCGACATTTAATAGATAAAAGCGTAATAAGTCATCCACACCATTCGATGAAAACAAATCAAAACCGAATTTTCATCCAGTATTCAATGGTACTGCAAATTCAGCTACATCTCTGATAAGATATAGTGCTTACTGAGTACTGTATCTTCTGATACGCGCCAGAGCAACTTTGTTACTTTTATATATCTGGTTTAGTCTCATCTTTGACTTTAACAGTATGAAAGTGACTGAGGTATTAGCCATTCATTATGCAGCCTGTCGGGTGAGAAAGTATCAGTTGGTGTGTTCGTTTCAATGATCTGGGCTGACTGATTTGCAATAGCGCTGTCAAATTCGGTGTGGAAAGCAACTGGAAACTATGTCCCTAATCATTTCTCGAATACGCCTCTTCAGTAACGCTCACACTATCTATGATAGTCGATGGCGGATGTGTTGGAAAACTAACCAGCCTTCAGGCTTAACACTCGACATACATATTCAAAACTTCTTGTAATCATTCTGACCTTTTCCTAATTTATTGAGCTCGGCATATGATATGGGTTTGGCCGAGTTTTACAGCAGGATGCCCTCCAGTTGCCAAGTCTATGTAGAGGGATATGTTCACCATTGCCTGTTTCAATGATGGTTTGTAGTGTGATGAATTGTATGCAAATGAACATATGTGCATTGAAACAAATACAAACACTCAATCCCCGAGACAGAGTAAATCACCATTCACAGTTCAAATCCTCTAAAGAGCAAGGAATGAAATCTGAACCCAAAGTCAGTACTCCAAGCAGACAAACACACAAAACTAATCACAAAATGTTTACATAATCAGTTGATATGTTTTTTTTAGTTTTGATTTTGTTTCTTTTAACTCTAATCCAATGATATGAATAATTGGAAAATATCTGCCTTCGCATTACAATTTTAGTATAAGAACTTCCATTTTAAAATTTAGTGCCTATTCTAGCTCCTTTTAGCAAAATCTAGCTCTTTTCTTTTAAATAGACTTAAAAACACTGCACAGTCTTCTTAATTCGCGTGTATTAACATTGAAATGCTTTATTAATTTATTCATATTGATATAATTATTCATTACTAACGTTCTGGAAATGATTGAGGAGCCGAAGAAAGCCTCATTTACGTCACAGTGAATTGAATCCGGTTATTATGGATTAATCTTACCCGTGACTGGCGTCACATTTTGTTGGTTGTAGATTGTATTGACGGCGAGGTCAATGGACGCGAGGCGTAGCTGAGAGGTTCACTTTTGATTTCCTACGAACAAATTGCATTACTTGACACTCGCGTCTTCAGAAGGAGGGGAACTTAAGACTCCCCCCCCACCCACCCAGTGTGTTCTAACGATTCCTCTGGACTATGTGAGCCCAGCTCTTCGTAGGTTTATCTCCACACGAATCAAAGAAGAATTAAGAACACACACACCTCGAATTACGAAGTCATTAGACTTTAGAATCCTCGACACTGCCAACTGAAAGACAAAAGCATTCGTTGACGACCTTTTTCTTTAATAAGTCAACGATATTGGTTTAGGGAAACTGCTCAGTAATGAATATAATTTTTAAATTATCTCAGATACACAGGGTGTCCCAGAAGGAATGGTCAATATTAAGAGATATTAAGATGCTGTCGGTTCTTGATGGATACAGTACTTTTGCATCCATCTTTTGGCACAGGCCAGAGCAAAGTGTAGCTTCCACTGAAGTCCCAGTTTCATCCATGCTGTGACAATATGGAAGCTGCTGGGGTATGAGTGGTGCTGAGCAATGGCATTCAGAGCACAACCAGTGCGTCTGAGTGTCATGAGAGGTGTTACTCATAGGGTCAGTTGTGCTACAATAGCACTGTCTGGCCCAGTGAGGAAAGCAATGGCTGGCAAACTACCTCACTCCTTGTCGTGCCTAGTACGCCTCATTTTGGTGCTGCCATTGGTGTTTGTGGTTTTCCTATAACTGCATACCCTTTGGTGGTGCTGTTTGAGGATCCAACCAGCCTCTGTGCTGATGACCTAACAGACACAGACACATATTAGGAACGATCATTTGAAGCAAAAATCTTCATGAGGACATATGCTCTATTCCGAATGGTTTCCAAGAAAGAACACATGTAATGTATATTTGTTTTAGGCCCAGAGGCGCACACGTATATGTCTTATCCACTCAACCTCTTTGATGTTTTGAAATGGGTAAAAGTTTCCCCCATGTAATGTTCACCATACACGTGCTTGTGGGACAAATGCTATGTGCAGAAAATGGCCGTATCCTGGTAGTAGCACTACGCTGCATCATTTCAACAATGTGTTGCGGTTCCTGCACAGGTTGTTGAACTACAGGTTCAGAAGGAAACGGAAACTTGGAAGAATACTTGTTTCACGCAGTGTGCTGAAAACTCTGGTAAACACTCTACGGTCAGGAATTCGACGCGTTGAAAAGCGCCGACAGTCATCCTCGACAGCAGCAGGAGCACTATCCTCGCAGAAGCTGTAAATATGCACCATATCTGCATATTCTTTATCAGTGTAGATGTGTGGCACTTCAGCCTGTACGTGTACAAACATAGTTAACCGAAGCTCTCCCTGATAAACATCCAATCCCTTGCATTAGTTCACTCACAAAACACCGTGGATAACTGCGGGTTACTTTAATGGCAAAAAGACATCCCGAGCAAAGAGATTGAATCCAACCAAGTAGGTTGTGCTAGAATGAAACCTCAAACAGGTTGGGTGGGTAAGACACACACGAGCGCGCCATTACCCAGAAAACAAATGTTCCAGTACATTAAAAGTGTTCTATCCCGGAACCATTCGGAAAAGGGCATATGTCCATATGAAGTATTTTGCTTCAAATGATCTTTCCTAGCATATCTCTGAATATTAACCATTCCTCCTGGGACATCCTGTATATTTTTCATGAATTTGATGTACACTATCCGATCAAAAGTATCCACACATACTTGAAAGTCTCCATTAGGTGTTCCTCGGATATAATCCTCAGTAGTAGGCACTAATTCGGGGTGGGCCCTCTTCAACCTAGACCTATATTATGGCTCGAACTCCTACCGGAATATCAGGAGAAATGGCAGAGCATTCCTGGAGTAAAGTAACTATGATCGGTGGAAAACGGTAAATAAAAATGTAAACAGACTCTGGAATGGGTTTAAAGCAATTGTTTATTAATGTGAAAACAGTTTTGTACCTTTAAAGGTGGTAAGGAATGGTAAAGACCCATATTATTATAATAGAGAAGTAAAGAGACTAAGAAGGAGGTGCAGACTGGAAGGAAATAGATTGAAAAATGGCTGTGGAAGTAAGGAGAAATTGAAGGAACTTACTAGGGAATTGAATCTAGCAAAGAAGTCAGCTAAGGATAACATGATGGCAAGCATAATTAGCAGTCATACAAATTTCAGTACAAATGGAATCGAATGTATAGGTACTTTAAGGCAGAAACAGGTTCCAAGAAGGACATACCAGGAGTCATTAATGAAAAAGGGGGTGTGTATGTGAGGATCTTCAAAAGGCAGAAGTATTCAGTCAGAAGTATGTAAAGAGTGTTCGTTACAAGGATAATTTCCAGATACGGGAGGTGACTAATGCTAAAAAGTATTAAAATTCACATAATTATGATAACAATGGCATTTACAATAAGATACAAATTTGAAAACTAGAAAAGCGGACATACTAAAGACAATGGGTTGGGATATAGTACCATATCTGAAGTACTTATTTGATTACTGTTTGGTTGAAGGAGCTATACCAAATGAATGGAGAGTTGCTACAGTAGCCCTTGTGTATAAAGGAAAAGGTGATAGACATAAAGCTGAAAATTACAGGCCAGTAAGTTGACATGCATTGCATGTAAGCTTTGGGAAGGCACTCTTTCTGATTATATTAGACATGCTTGCGAAATTAATAACTGGTTCGATAGAAGGCAGTTCGGGTTTAGGAAAGGTTATTCCACTGAATCTCAACTTGTAGGATTACAGCAAGATACAACAGATATCTTGGATTCAGGAAGTCAAATGGACTGTATGTTGTAGCGATTGACCTCTCTAAAGCATTTGATAGGGTGGATCATGGGAGACTAAAGGCAAAAATGAGTGCAATTGCACTAGGCAAAAGTGTGACTGAATGGTTTGCTATATTTCTAGAAAATAGATCTCAGAGAATTACAGTAGGCGAAGCTTTATCTGACCCTGTAATAATTAAGAGGGGAATTCCTCAAGGGAGTATTATTGGACCTTTATATTTTCTTATTTATATAAATGATATAAGTAAAGTAGTGGGATCAAGATAAGGCTTTCTGCAGATGATGTTAGTCTGTATAGGGTAATGAATGTTACAAGAATGTGAGCAACTGCAAAATGACCTCGATAATGTTGTGCGATGTACACCAGTCAATGGTATGATAACAAACGGTGTTAAAAGTCAGGTTGTGAGTTTCACAAGTAGGAAAAGTTCTCTCAGTTTTAAATACTGCATTGATGGGGTGAAATTTCCGTTTGGGGATCACTGTAAGTACCTAGGTGTTAATATAACAAAAGATCTTCATTGGGGTAATCACATAAATGGGATTGTAAATAAAGGGTACAGATCTCTGAACATGGTTACGAGGGTGTTTAGAGTTTGTAGTAAGGATGTAAAGGAGAGGGCATATGAGTCTCTGGTAAGACCCCAACTAGAGTATGGTTTCTGTGTATGGGACCCTCACCAGGATTACTTGATTACTGGAAAAAATCCAAACAAAATCAGCTCGATTTGTTCTGAGTGATTTCCGACAAAAGAGCAGTGTTTTTGTAACACAAAAATGTTGCAAAATTTGGGCTGGGAATACGTGGGAGAAACGAGACGAGTTCCTCGACTATGTGGTATGTTTCGAGCTGTCAGTGGAGATATGGTGTGGAATGACATTAGTAGACGAATAAGTTTGAGTGGTGTCTTTAAAAGTAGGAAGGATCACAATATGAAGATAAAGTTGGAATTCAAGAGGACAAATTGAGGCAAATATTCGTTTATTAGAAGGGTAGTGAGGGATTGGAATAACTTACCAATAGAGATGTTCAGTAATTTTCCAATTTCTTTGAAATCATTTAAGAAAAGATTAGGGAATCTGCCACCTGGGCGTAGGCCCTAAATGCAGATCAGTATTGATTGATTGATTGATTGATTGATTGATTGATTGATTGATTGATTGATTGATTGATTGATTGATTGATTGATTGATTGATTGATTGATTGATTGATTGATTGATTGATTGATTGATTGATTGATTGATTGATTGATTGATTGATTGATTGATTGATTGATTGATTGATTGATTGATTGCAGTAGCAAAACATGATAATCGTGTTGGTTGTTGATATTTGGTTCGAAGTTGTCGTTCTATTTCATCCTAAAGCAATTCAATAGGATTGAGATCAGGAATCTGATAAGGATAATCCATTCCTATAAACTTATTGTCCACAAAATCCTCACGAACAGAACTCCTTTTATGGCAGGGACGATGATTATACTGAAACACATAATTACCACATCCGATATAGACTTCTAACGTTGACAGTATGCAACTGGTCAAAGTATCCTTACTTATATCCTTCCAGTTTTAATATGTTCAATCGGGTTATGAGAGAACTCTCTTTTATGAAAAACACTCCCATGCTATCGCCCTCCCTTCACCAGACTTCACTCTGGGCACTGTACAGGCTGTCATGTATCGTTTGCATGGCATTCGCCACGTCCACACCTCACATCTGACTGCCACATGGTAAAGCATTGATTTACTGCTCCAAATCACGCGTCTCCAGTCATGCACGGACCAGTGGATCGTCGGACGCGGCGCTTAGCCTTCACAGCAGAAATGTGTTATAGGTGGGTGACTGAGTCTTGAACCCGAGTCTCCGTGTCCCCTGGCGAACAGTCATGGTGCTAGTTGCACAATTAATGGCACTGTGGAATTCACGGATGATAGTACCACACGATGTCATGCGAAGTTCTCCTACCACATTCTTCAAAATCGGAAGCCATTGAAAATATTTTCATTCAACTCGGTAGGTCAGTTTTGCCCAACTCAATGCACTATCACGTCAGTACCATGCGTCCACTTGCTCGTTTGCTGGATACTCACAGGCAGCGGGTAGGGCAATTAGGTTCGTAGCGTGACATGCTGACACAGGACAAATACTGTTACAAGTATTTTGCAATTGCAATTCTTACATAGACTCTACCAACTTGAAGAAAAATTTTAATGACTGCCAGGTAGTAACTCATCATTTATCAAATAAATAATAATTATTCATATTTGCTTCATTAATTATTGAACGAAAACATATTCATATAATCCAAGTAACTTAATATCATTTTGTAAAAAGCATTATCAGCTAGTACATTAATAAATTATTATACATTTATGTATTAACTAAGTTCTCAAATAAATTATTATTATTTATATTTGTCTCATTATGCTTCATTATGGTTTTATTATTAAAGGCTTGTGGTGTGGGTTACTCAAGTCACTTCCTAGTTTGTGAATCATGGGTGACGGCTGAGCGGCGTATCAAGTGATTCTGAGAGTAGGGAAACCAGCTGCTATTGAATATGAGTGGGCATCTCGGACATATTCTAAGCCAAAGCCTACCCTGTGCTCAGAAGGCTAAGACTATACAATCCACCAATGGTCCCTAACCCGTTACAGGAGTGATTCTAACTGAGACAATGTGTAAGTAGGGTAGCATCCTGCTTCATGGAATTTACTGAGCTCAGAATATTTTAAGCAAGCCTCGTATCTATGGGAGTAATAGAGTCCCACTTCCATTCGACAGGCGAGGGACTTCTGGGGAAGAAATTGGTGAACGAAATGTAATTCGATGGGAAGCTATCAATATTGATGAAGCTTATGTAAGAAAGAATGTAGAACTGGCTGAGTCAGCATCTGAATATGTTAGGAGTTAATAATATTCGGATAACAGGGCGTAAGAAATGAAAGAAAAGAGATTATAAAGCGATCTTAACAGATATTAAAAAGGTAAGGTGAGAATGTGGGGTAGGACTGTTCTTCGTGAAGACTATTGTACACAACGCAGTTTCAGTTAAGCACGTAGACGAGCGAATGATATAGGTAGATTTAGCAGTCGGAGGAATTAGGAGTCTATTCACCATGTGAGAACGGAGATGAGGAGGATGTTGACAGGTTTTATGAAGCACAATATGGCATCGTAGTCAGGGTCAATAGCAAGTGTAGGATAAGGCTAATGGGCTATTTCATTGCGAGAGTCGGAAATGCTAGAAGTGAAGGATATGACAAGGTGAGTAAATGTGAGAAAGATACGGAAGCTAACAGGAATGCGAAGCGTTCACTAGACTTCTGTGCTGATATGGAACTAGCAGTCACGAATACATTCTTCAAGCAGGCTATTCACCGCTGCACGTTGGAGGGTAGGGGCACCCGATCCATAATAGACTATATCATAATCATAACCGACTTTAAATTCAAGAAATCTGTTAGGAATGTGCTTCTTTTCCAGGGATTCTTAGATGATACAGACCACTATCTGATCTGTCATGAACTAAGTTTCTCTAGGCCTAGGATATAGAAAGTGAAATCTGTCTGTAGAAGAATAATGGTAGAAAATCTCTAGGACGAGGAAATTAGACAGTAGTACATGGATACGATTAGTGAAAAGGTCCTAACAGTGGACATTAAGTAGGTTGAGGAACAGGAAGAGAATAGGTGGCATACAGGTATGCTGTATTGGAAACAGGAAGGGAATGGTTTGACACATCTGTGTGTAAAGATAGAAAAAGAGAACATCTTGGTGGAATGATGGAGTGAGAGCAACTTGTAAATATAATACGAAAGCGTATCAGTAATGGCTCCCAGGGAATTGTGCGTAGACGAAAGACACAGAAAGAAACAAGTAATTCTTGAATGAGAAAAGAAGTCGTGGGAAGATTTCGGTAATAACCTAGAAACGCTTGGCCAAGAGGCCAGGAAAACTTTCTGGACAGTAATAAAGACTCTTAGAAAGGGAGGCAAAAGGAAATGAGTAGTGTTTTGCGTAAATAAGGTGAACTAATAATAGATCTCAGGGAATCACTAGACACTGGACAGGTAGAAGGAATATTTAAAATCTTCTGAGCCTCTAAGCCCTGTGTAGTTAGGCCCCTCCAAGATGGCGTCGGGAGGGGCATTTGTCAATAAAACTGGGCCCTGTGTAGTTAGCTAGCTAGGCCCCTCCAAAATGACGTCGGGCATCTGGCCATAAAACTAGGTTAGGTCATATGTGCCCTCTCTGGTGGGGAGGATCAAAATGGCGACGGTAAGGTCATCTGACCGTAAAACTATGCCCTGTGTAGTTAGGCTCCTGCAAAATGGAGTCGAAAAGGCCATCTGACCGTAAAATAGGTCCTGTGTAGTTAGGCCCCTCCATGAGGTTAGGTGTGCTCTCTTACGCGAATCCACATTGCCCTACTACTCAATATGGCGTCTCGAGAATCCCATTGCCCTACTACTCCAGATGGCGTCGGGAAGGGCACATAGCCTTAAAAGTGAGGTTAGGCCCCTCCATGAGGTAAGGCTTGCCCTCTTACGCGAATCCACATTGCCCTACTACTCAATTTGGCGTCGCGAGAAGCCAATTGCCTTACTACTCAAGATGGCGTCGGGAAGAGCATCTAGCGTTAAAGTGACATTAGGCCCCTCAAGATGGCGTCAGTGATGTTAGGCTCGCTCTCTTATGCAAAATCCGCTAATCGGCATTGCACTACTACTATACTAGGGGTCAATGACCTCGGATGGGAACGCGCATAGGTACACTACTAGAGGTCAGTGACCTTGGGTGCGACTCAGCACAAAAAATGCTGACGAGGTGGTTTAGAATCCCCCTAGCCCTACTACTTATCATCTCTTCGCATCAATGGGGCACGCGCTCGCAGAGCAGCACTTCAGCAATTTCGAGGAAGTTGGAAAATGGCTCGACGAATGGTTTGCCGCAAAAGACTAGCGGTCTATCTGGTATGGTATTCATAACTTACCTGAAAGATGGGGGAAGTGTGTAGAAGTCGATGGCCAATATTTTGAATAAACAAAAAATGAATTTCCCTTGAAAATTACATGTTTTCATTACCACAAAGACAGGTAGGAACTTATGCATACATCTGGAATTTGAGCGACTGAACTTGTTCCAAGCTATCGAAATACCAGCTCTCGTTATGAATGTACAAACTGGATATTTAATAGAGTGTGCTTCGTAAGACTCGAGAGATACCATCAGCGCTCTATAAGGAGAATCCTTGGAGTGAAACGACAAGACTGATGAACTTCTATCAGTATATCAGAAGGACAGGCATGGAAGCGATAATCATTACACAGCTGTCAGGCCACGTTGTTCGCATGCCTGAGTCTCATCTTCCAGAGCCAATCACTCAAATGAGCACCGAGAAAATGGGAGGATGTATTTGTACGTATTACTTTCGTCCTCCTATTTTTCTTGGTACCCATTTGTATGCGGGCACAGAACATCCCATAAACGAGAAGCTAAGACAGAACGCAGGCATGGCAAAAAAGCCTTCAGCAGCCCGTAGCAGGAATATTGTTTTTTGCTCGTTGTTTTAAGTCGCACCGACACAGGTAGGTCTTACGGCGACGATGGGACAGGAAAGGGCTAGGAGTGGAAAGGAAGCGGTCGTGGCCTTCATTAAGGTACAGCCCCAGCATTTGTCTGGTGTGAAAATGGGAAACCATGGAAAGCCATTTTCAGGGCTGCCGACAGTGGGGTTCGAACCTACTATCTCCCGAATACTGGATACTGGCCGCACTTAAGCGACTGCAGCTATCGAGCTCGGTGTATCAGGAAGAGACAACGAAAGTCAACACTGGTGTACTGTTTGTGGTTCGATAATTGGAATTTAGGATCAATTAAGAACGAACCCAAGTAATTACAATCGAAGATGTCTATGGAAGACTGTCACAGTCGGCAGCGAGTGACAGCCAGTTGAATGCAACATGTTAGGTATTAACATACAAAAGCGAAACACTCCTCCCTCATCAAACCGCTCGCGATTCAGTTACTAGCTAATGCATGTGGGACTTTTGAGATCAAAGTTACGCTCTGTGGTTAGGATTCGACGTAAAACTGAAGGTCCCCTTACTAAGATCTCAATATAAACAGCCACGTAAGACCACAAGCTACATTTCTCTTTTACACTTACTCTCAACGTTGCGAACTCGACCAAGTAATTCAAATTCAAATTCTGTGAGAAAATCAACACACTGACTGCGTGATACTGTACGCCATATGGCTTTGTTCTTTATCCTTACTTTAAATAAATAAATATTCAAATGAAATAAATAAGTAAAATTACAAGATAGTACAGTGATTTAGCTGCCATCCCGGAGGCCCGGGTTCGATTCCCGGCCCGCTACGGAACTTGAAAAGTGGCACGAGGACTGGAACGGGATCCACACAGCTTCGGGAGGTCAACTAAGTAGAGGGGATGGATTCCCACCTCAGCCATCATCGAAATGGTTTTCCGTTGTTATCTACTTCTTTTCCACGTAAATACCGGATGGTACCTAACGTAAGGTCACGGCTGCTTCCTTCCTTATCCCCTCAAATCTTCCCATCCCCCATGAGGTCACCAGGTCACCATTTAACGTAGCAGTTGAGGCTGCCTGGGCGAGGTACTAGTTCTCCTGCCCAGTTATATATCCGACCAAATGTCTCAAGCTCTAGGACACTGCCCTTGAGGTGGTAGAGATGAGATCCCTGACTGAGTCCAAGGGAAAATCTAACCCTGTGAGGAAAACGAATTAAATAATAATAATAATAATAATAATAATAATAATAATAATAATAATAATAATAATAATAATAATAATAATACATTAATAAGTAAATATATTTTATTGTACTTTCATCGTACTTCTTTATTTTGTTCCTGTCCGGCTCCGTGGCTAAATGGTTAGCGTGCTGGCCTTTGGTCACAGGTGTCCTGGGTTCGATTGCCGGCAGGGTCGGGAATTTTAACCATTATTGGTTAATTTCGCTGGCACAGGGGCTGGGTGTATGTGACGTCTTCATCATAATTTCATCCTCATCACGACGCGCAGCTCGCCTACGGACGTCATATCAAAAGACCTGTACCTGGCGAGACGAACATGTCCTCGGACACTCCCGGCGCTAAAAGCTATACATTTCATTTCATTTTATTCCTCTTCTTTACGCTCAGCGTCTTATTAGAAAACAGTGACAAAACAAAAGTAAACTAAAACTATAGGTTAAACAGTTCATGCAGGACTTCGGGTTTGCCATGCTCAGCAACACAGCCTGTAGAATTTAATTTTCCTGATCGAGTTTTTAACTTCACAAATCAGAGAATTCCTCAGCCCAGCTTCAATGTTCGGATCAGGATTACAATACTTAGAGAAGTTAGTAATCCAAACCAGGTCATCCAGGCTTTTTGCGGATGACGTTGTACTGTATAGAGTAATACTTTTTTTACAAGATTGTGAGCAATTGCAAAAAGACCTCGAAAATGTTGTGAGATGGACAGCAGGCATTACAGTGGCGACTCCTGACTTCTGGTTTAGGGGATGTAACCGAAAAAAATTGCAAACATCAACGCAAACAGACCGTCATTCCAAACACATTTTTCAAGATAAAACAACAAACAAGGCTAATAGAAAAAAATATCTAAGATCTCACATCCACTAATCCAATGGTCTGTTTCACAAATATTTCTGTTGAAATGACGAACACACAACTTACTACATACGTTGTGTAGTTACATTCAGAGTTGGACGCGGTTGTTCTTCATTTATAATTCTGCTTTTCTCCGTAAAAGAAAGTATATTAATGGTTCTCTTAATAATCGTTCATTTACATAATGGTTAGAATTCAATTCGGATTGCGTGGTAGAAACGCGAGACCCTGGCGCTCCTACATCCATATCTGCAGAACTACTCTCTGACCTGTGTGATGTAATTTCAAAATCGCATCATTCCCGCATTTTCTTTGTTTGATATTTACACTACAAGCACACGAATCTGAATCATTTATATTACAACAACATACCTTTGTCGTGTATCATCATTTATAGCACAAGAAAAGAACCACTCACAAGCAAGAACTCCAGTATTTCAAGAAATAGCGAATAAATCCCGGCCACACGCGGTACAGGGTTCCACCTTGCATCGCCCTCTTGACGGATGTGGCTGTTCGTTCCGCATTCCAACCCCATGGAAGAGATCAACAAACAACAAGGATCCAATGCTGATGGTGCCATCTCTAGAGTAGTTTGGCAATTAGTAGCAGTCACTAGCAAGCGACGCGCGTTTCATCCAAGACCGACCGTAATATCAACACCAAAATGGTGGGTGTCATAGGGGAATCAGCTGCCTACTGTTCAAGGTTAGGGAGTCATCTAAATAACTTAATTTCGATGCGAAACCTTCGCATATAAAATTTCTTTCCTCCAGGAACTCCAAGAATTACGCCAAAACCATGCACTTTGTAGACAATAACTGGAATGATGCACAATAAACAAGAAGAGGATTACGAACGATTGTATTAGGTTAATGCATTGCCTTAGCAGCGTTTAAAATATGAATAACACAACACTAACATAACGAAACATGTAAGTAAATATGGACACGAAATAGATACATTTTACCTAACATACAGCTGGTTCCGCTTAATATAGTAAAAAAGGATGATATCGTTCCTTTTATTAAGGTACACGATGGCGGAAGATATGACGATATACATCAATGCAATTCTAATTGAGCAGTTACAGAAATATTAAGATAGAATTGGTACGGTAGGAAATTCAAAGTAAGTTAATGTGAGCATATAGGCTGGGTACACCTCTGTTAATCCACTATTTAGGTATGACATTCAGAAATTGGATAGGGCATTCAGAAATAACAGTACACTCATTATGTAAAATCTTATGATATGATACGACAAATGCTAGTAGCTAGACCAACTTTCTCTCCATAACTGTGGGATACAAGGAGTTCCTGGTCAAATTTAGAGCAAGCTTTAATAGTATTAGTACGAACCTATGCTATCAAATATATACATGATGAGATAGAACCATGATGTTAGTTCTTTGTATCAACTAATAAGACTCCTGGATATGTGTGAGAAATTGTAGGATTCCATATCAGAAGCTCCGGTGGATACTGTGACTGTGCCTTAAGCTGAAACTAATAAGTGCAATATCATTCCAAAGCAAATGCTATTTTCTTACATCTTACTATATCCATACAACTATCAGCAATGAAGGCATCCTCAAAAATATTCACTACGATATAAATCCTATTGAGGGTGGAAAGATATTCGTAATTGCAAACTGGCTCACCAAATAGAACAGATTATTCCAGTTGTTATAAAAAAAGTTCTTGGTTGGCACACGCCTATTTTCTTATAAAACACTGTTACATTCAAGGTACTCGGCAATTCGAAAAGGGAATTCCTTGATAAGATATCGTCAAATCTGCCACCATCGTGTACCTTAATAAAAGCAGCACTATAATCCACGATAAGTGGAACCAGGAGTTTGTTCTGAGGTCATCAAAAGTAGATCAAATCTTAGCAAACTTCAACTCGTCTCCCTAAAATACTACCACTTTCCGTTGGAAAGAGACGCTTCCTAACCACAAATCGTGGTTCAATACTTAACGGTTTGGCCTTTGACTTAATATTCCCGGTGTATATTCCTCCGTATTTCTCCCTTAGAACTGTATACTCAGGAATCTTAAAAACTGAAGTACGGTCTCTGCAACAATATAATTTAATCTACAACCTGATATGCAGCACGAACGATCCATTTTGGCAAATGTTCCAGCCGTTATAGCACAACAATAGACTCCGTAGTGCATAATCATTTACAACTCTATATTAGGACTACACAATAAATATGAATTACTCGTTAATGACTTCGTATACACTTTATATGTAATAACGCGGATGAAGTAGTCCCTCCTATCCGCTAAACACTATGTAAACAAACATAACCTTGTGTGAAGAACACATCCCTTACGACCACTACGCATTCCACAACTTTCCCTCCAATCGATAGTAGCTTTAAGGTCTGATATATTGTAGTCGGTCTTGTTTCATCCATCTTTGAGTATCGATAACTGTGCGTTTGAATTTTATATAAATAACTTGCATTAGAATATGAAAAATTAATATTAATTTTTCGTTGAAAATACAAAGGATGTAATACATCAACCGCATATATGGGAAATTCGCCACTAGCAGGCAATTGTATGAAGATAAACGATGTTTAAAGTCAGGCTGTGAGTTTCACTAATAGGAAAGGTCCTCTCAGTTTTAATTACTGCGTTGTTGGGGTGAAAGTTCCTTATGGCGATCACTGGAAGTACCTAGGTGTTAATATAAGGAAAGCTCTTCATTGTGGACATCACATAAAAGGTACTGTAAATAAAGGGTACAGATCTCTGTGCATGGTTATGAGGGTATTTAGGGGTTTTAATATGGATGTAAAGGAGAGAGAATGTAAGTCTCTGGTAAGACCTCAACTAGAGTATAGTTCCAGTGTACGGGACACTCACCAGAATTACTTGATTCGAGAACTGGAAAAAATCCAAAGAAAAGCAACTCGATTTGTTCTGGGTGTTTTCCGACAAAAGAGTAGCCTTACGAAAATGTAGCAAAGTTTGGCCTGGGAAGACCTGGGAGAAAAGAGAAGAGCTGCTCGACTAAGTGGCATGTTCCGAGCTGTCAGTGGAGAGATGGCTTGGAATGACATTAGTAGACAAATCCGTTTGAATGGTGTTTTTAAAAGTAGGAAAGATCGCAATATGAACTTGAAGTTGGAATTCAAGAGGACAAATTGGGCCAAATATTCGTATATAGAAAGGGGAATAAATATGAAATGGCGTATGGCTTTTAGTGCCGGGAGTGTCCGAGGACATGTTCGGTTCGCCAAGTGCAGGTCTTTTGATTTGACACCCGTAGGCGACCTCCGCGTCGTGATGAGGATGAAATGGTTATGAAGACGACACATACACCCATTCCTCGTGTCAGCGAAATTAACCAATGATGGTTAAAATACCCAACCCGCCCGGGAATAGAACCCGGGTCCCCTGTGACTAACGCCAGCATGCTAAACATTTACCCATAGAGCCGGACAGAAGGGGAGTTAGGGATTGGAATACTTTACCAAGGGAGATGTTCAATAAATTTCCGAATTCGTTGCAATTAGAAAAAGCTAGGTAAAAACAGATAGGTAATCTGCCACCTAAGCGACTACCCTAAATGCAGATCAGTGTTGATTGATTGATTGATTGATTGATTGATTGATTGATTGATTGATTGATTGATTGATTGATTGATTGATTGATTGATTGATTGATTGATTGATTGATTGATTGATTGATTGATCCGATCGTGGATGTCTTAATATGCATAATATTATTTTCTATCTCGTATTCTGGTCAAATTTCACCAAATTGTTCTCTTCATCAGTGGTTAGAAAGAACAACCTAACCTTCAGAATTCTTCCATAACACCACATCTGAAAAACTTCTATTCTCTTTCTTTCTGGGCTAGTTATTGCCCATATTTCACTTCCATACATTGGCACGTTACAGATGAAAGTCTTCAAAAACCTCTTTCTAATTCGTATATCAATGTTCGAAGAGAGCAAATTTATATTTTTATTGTGCTGGGAAGTACACCTCGATGCTGCGCATTTAAAGCTAGCGCCTAAATGAACTCCTCTATTGGAGAAACTGAAACTACACCAACTTGTATCTTTAAGCAGAAGATGTCACCACCTAAATATTGAGTAATTTTGTTATTGTGAAGTTTCCTGAACTGACTGAATTTCTACTAGTTTTGTTTGCTATCCATCAAGAACTTTGGACATTCATCCACAGATGACACTACTACAAACTAGGATCATGCACCCTGGTGCGAGGTGTAAGGACTTATAATTCAAAGAAGTTTTGTATTCATAAGTTTTTCTGATTGATGTTCATTTATTTTTGGGTTGGCAATATTTCCTTTTCTTTCCGCCAGTTTTGAATCTAGCCAATCCCGAATTTCTGTAATTAATGTCCTACCTATCACTGGCTTCTTCTTCGATTCAGAGTGTACCTTTGGAATTAACCAATAAACTTGCGAGGGTGTGGCTAGTTTAATCTTTAATGGTTTCGAACCTTCCCTGAGGGTTTATAAACGGCGGGTTTTCACGTTTCTTGGCCAATTGATCGCCATCTTACTAAGTGTGTGTGTCAAAGCAGGAGGCGGGTGGCCTCTTTCATCGGTCAGCAGTACATCTACAAGGTAATGGCCACATAACATATTTCTTTGTTGCTAACTCCGCAGTTTAACGAGAGGGAAAGGTACGAATCGTTAACTATGTAACCTACGTTTCTAAAAATGTAAAAATGTAACTTTCTGCCGGCTAACGTAAAAACTTCATAAAATCTTTAACTGTAAAGCGGGGATAGAGAGTGATGTACCCTCTCGAGCTCCCCTTCATCTTGGTTTGAGGTGACTACGTTTTTATAACTGTTTTTCATTCTGTAATGTGGTAAAGTAATTTCTATACAAGTCACCTCAGTAGTTTGGGAATAGCGCCTGTTTCATCGTCCTAGAGCCCTTAGGTTTTTAAGTGTTCATTATATCGGAGCGCAGTTCGCCTCCATTGAGTTTGTGTTTCGGGCCGTTTACTTAAATTATTTTAAATTGTAAGTTGGGCCATGGAAGGCCAGAGAGTGTAAGATTTTTGAGACTGCCTCGAGGAGCCTGAAAGAAACGGAGAGCCTGTTAGCTCTTTTGCACGTTTTGTAACTGTAAAGTGTGCCTCTAGGAGGCTAGATATTGTGATTTAGGGAGCAAGTGGTCTTGAATTAGGGGACTTCTGCCCCTCATTAAATAATACCTCTTGTAAAATTGTAAAACTAGGGGCTTAAAGCCCAAAGTGTTAAGGTTCTAAATCTTGGAATTTTCCACATCTCGTTTATTAATTGCTATTTGTACCTGTAACATTTTTATGAAAAATTGTTATGCTTGAAATTCTAAAAGAAATATAACCTTTGTTAAAGTTTTAGTCCAATTCTTGACATTGTAGTTAGACCCATTCACCCCGGCACCTTCTTTAACCTCTTTCTGCTCCACGGGTATATCCGTAACACTTATAAAAGGCCTTGCTTTCTTGTACTAGTCTGGTCCTTACTTCCGCAACCGCTAGTCGTCTTCAGGCCTGCCGGCGGTGGGATTCGGTCCCAACTTCTCCCGAATATAAGCTCACTGCTACGTGACTTTAACCGCACGGCCAACTCGCTCGGTGAATGTATTGTATCACGTCCCATAGTGTAATGGTTTCCTCGTTGCTTCTTACCTGGATGACCTGGTTTCGATTACTAGCTTGTCTAAGTATTGTAATCCTGATTCAAACGCTGAGACTGAGATGAGGAACTTCCTGATATTCCTTTAACAATACATTTCCTAATGTAATATCTCCTGCATTACCTGAATTCGTTCTATTGCATTCCATTATATTTCTTTTGGATTTATTAGGTTCATCCTGTTTTCCTTCCCCAAGACTCTTCCCGTACCATTCAGCAACTTCTTCAGATCTTCATATCATCCGCAAATCTCGAGCTTTGGTTTCCTCTCCTTGAGTTGTAATTCACTTTCCATTATTATTATTATTATTATTATTATTATTATTATTATTATTATTATTATTATTATTATTACATACTTTTTCAATAAACTTTCTAAAGGCACAGAAGTGCTCCTTTTCTTGGCAAACACTACATAAAACTCCTTGTATTAATTAGTCAAGAAATGTCCATGATAACGTCCGGCTCAATGGCTAAATGGTTGGCGTGCTGGCCTTTGGTCACAGGGGTCCCGGGTTCGATTCCCGGCAAGATTGTGAACTTTAACCATAATTGGTTAATTTCGCTGACACGGGGGCTGGGTGCATGTGTCATCATCATCATCACTTCATCCTCATCACGACGCGCAGGTCGCCTACAGGTGTCAAATCAAAAGACCTGCTCCTGGCGAGCCAAACTTGCCCTCGGACACTCCCGGCACCAAACGCCATACGCCATTTCATTTCCATGATAACTAACTACTTTGTTTCGGTCGTGTATATACTCGGACATTTTATGACGTTAACTGATTACCTGTCATACTGGAGTGAAATACGAGGGTAAGTCGAAACGTAAATTTCCATATTTTATTACGCAGAAACAAAGGAACAGAGCTTGTTCCATCTTACGTATCCCATAGCTTGTAGTAATAACAATAATTGTTCACAAGTCGGTGAGACAGACAGTGACAGTCATAAGATCGTGAAGTTACTGAACGAGTGATGACAGGAGGAGGTCCGTGTAGTGGCCATTTCAGAGGGCGGAAACACGGAATCTTTCAATATTCACAGAAGAATTGTATCTGTATACGAAGAGAAAATGATGTCCGTCCAACACGAGTGGAGGAGGTGCCGTGGGTTTGTTGAGTATCAGACGAAATAAAATACGAAGAACGGAGTGACTGTCAATCAACATTGGAAGCGTTTGTCACTGCCACTGATGAAATTGAATAGGAGAACGGACGTGCAAGGCTGAGTCATTCAAGACGAGCTCAACAGACACGACGCCACACTTTTCTCCTTTTCCTATTTGTTTTACGTCGCACCTAAAAAAATGGACGATGAGATAGGAAAGGGCTAGGACTAGGAAGTAAGCAACATTGGCCTTAATTATGTTACAGCACCAGCGTTTGCCTGGTGTGAAAATGAAAAACCATCGAAAGCGTTCTTCAGGGCTGCCGACAGTGCGTTTCGAACCACCATCTTTCGAATGCAAGCGGGCAGCTACATGATCTAAATCGCATAGCTAAGTCGCTCCGCAGGCTACTTGCTATCGTCGAGGAAAGGGTTCATTCATTTCACATCTTACTAAGTGTTTGGATAACTTTGGCGATTACGTCGAAAAATAAAGGAAAAGTGTAGAAGTAAAACAGGGACTTCGATCTTGATCTGTCCTTATCTGTTCACCTATAAAACATTAGAGAAACTTGCTTTTTGAAAAACCCTCGTAGTTACTGCTCAGCAGTCTTATCAACGTAAAACCCTGCATTCTACAGAAGGATATGGTGCTCCCTTGATTGCTCTCAGCCGGACGGTACTTTAATAGAGGCCGGTAAGGGAACCGACACCGTAATGAGCAACTTGTGATATCTATTACCGGATAATAGGTGCGTCCTTATCAAATATTTACGGTCGATAATGGCTTCTACAGGTTGATTAAGAAAGTTCGCTCCATTTTGGCAACATAATAGGGTCTCTATGAAAGGAAGTTCTACACAAGGGATGGCGATAATTTTTAAAAGTACAAATAGAATAAAAGATTACGTACCTGTTATACAACTGAAAAATGGAAGGTTCACTCCAAGAAATGAAAAACTAGGAAATTAGATACAGTAACCATAACGTGAGTGCTCACTGCAGAGCAGTCAAGAGAAAAGAAACTCGCCGGTTTGCGTTAGAATCAGGCTGATTATCAACAACAGAAACTCTTAGAGCAAATTTATTTTACAAATAAGTTAATACTTCAAGAATAACTTATTCAAGTTTAAAAATAAAAGGGGAAATATCCTTAGCACGCCTAAGAGGATTTCGTTCGGCATTCCCTTTTTACACAGAGCTAATTCCAGCTTACTCTTTAAAGAAAAAAACAACTAAACAAGTTTAATAATAATATTTACTTTACGTTCCACTAACTACTTTAAAGGTTTTGTGAGACGCCGAGGTGCCAGATTAGTCCCGCATGAGTTCTTTTACGTGCCAGTGAATCTACCGACACGAGGCTGACATATTTGAGCACCTTCAAAGATTATCGGACTGAGCTAGGATCGAACCTGTCAAGTTGGGGTCAGAAGACCAGCGTTTCAACCGTCTGAACCACTCAGCCTGGCAATAATTATAATAATTAACTACAATGTCAAACCATGTGGAGCTCATCAGATATCCGATTAAAGAAGGGCTAATCCCGAACTACATAGTCGAAATGAATAGCTGAGGGCGCAGGTGGTAGCAGACAATGATTTTTCTTTCTAAATATTATTCTAAGTGCAGACCTAACGTAAACCTAATTCGTACTTATTGTTCAGAGTAATGAAAACTCACTTAGTGCTGCACGCTGTGGTGGTAACTTTTACTCTCTAACACAGTCAATATCAAACATTTGATGTACAACTCTCTATCTATGTATCTACGATCTATAATGGCTTGCACAGATTGATCAAGAAAGTTCGCCCCGTTTTGGCAACATATTAGAGGCTCTATGAATGAAAGTTCTACACGAGGGATGGCGATAATTTTAAAAAGTATAGTTAGGAATTAAAGATTACGTACCTGTTATACAACTTTAAAAAATGACAGCAGAAAGAAGCAGTGCGGCTTTTCTAAATACAACCTATGGTCAGTGTTTGTTTTAATCATAATACACGTATTCTTTTTGGAAAATTTTCAGGAATATCAGTCTCCTCGATTGCTGTCAATTATTGTGTTTCATGTGATTTTAGTTTTAGACGGATATACCGAATACCCAGCAAAAATGCTGCTTGTGTTCACATGCAATCTTCCTTCAGTAATCGTTATCAATCAATCAATCAATCAATCAATCAATCAATCAATCAGTCAGTCAGTCAGTCAGTCAGTCAGTCAGTCAGTCAGTCAGTCAGTCAGTCAGTCAGTCAGTCAGTCAGTCAGTCAGTCAGTCTGTCAGTCAGTCAGTCTGTCTGTCTATCTGTCTGTCTGTCTGTCAATCAATCAATGTCCTGCAGGTGACAGGTTACCTATACATTGTTTACCTAGCTTTTTCTTAAATATTTTCAACGAACTTGGACATTTATTGAACATTTCCCTTGATAAGCTATTCCAGTCCCTTGCTCCTCGTCCTATAAATGACTATTTTCCCCAATTTGTCCTCTTGAATTCCAGCTTTATCTTCATATTATGATCTTTCCTACTTGTAAATTTTCCAGTCAAGCTTATTCTTCTACTTACGTCATTTCAGGTCACTCCAACTGATAGCTCGAAACATACCGCATAGTCGAGTATCTCGTGTCCTTACTTCCAAGTCTTCCCAGCCCAAAGTTTGCAACATTTTCGAAACACTACTCCTTTGTTGGAAATCGCGCAGAATAAAAATGGCAAAGAAATAAAGTACGAAAAGTTTAAATATCTTCGGGAGGTACCATATTTCTACAAAATCATACCCCCATTTCCAGTCTAGAGTTATACTTGGGATGCTGAAGAAGAAGAAGAAGAAGAATAGGCTCTTCTCAAAGTGCATAGCATGAAAATCTGTTGCAGTTGATGTTCCAGGATGACCAATCCACAGACAGAACTCCTGAGTATACTGATTCTCCATTTACACTGACTTTGAAAGACCTACAGAATCTGATATTGAGAACCAAGGGCGCTGTGTACTACAGTCTGTAGTATTATCTGTTTTCCGGTTACCACCTTTTCATTATTCTGTTTTCAATGTTTCTAACACTGTTGCCCGCGTTCTTTGAGTAGTATGTATTGTAAATAATAGGCCTAAATTTCTAGAAATAAGAGATAAAGTATACATACATATATACATAACCTTTATTGCAGACTGTTATGCTTTTCAGCGTTCAGTCTGCAAGCACCTGGGAATTTACGAAATGCTGCCACAATTCTTTATTTGTAAGTAGATCTGTTGCTTCGTTGAGTTCAATATCTCTTATCTTTAAATCATTAAACTGGGCCTAACCATCGTCATATTCGTGTTCATTTATTTCTCTTACCCTCCATGGTCGAGTCCATTATTTTCTTAGGTAACCTATTCTCCTCCATTCGCTTCACATGACTCCACTACCGAAGACGGTATATACATAAACTTGCACCCATCGAGGTCATTCCTAACTTACCGTTTATCTCCTCATTCCGAGTATCCTTCCGCCATTGTTCCCATCTGTTTGTACCAGAGATCTTCCTCGCTTCTTCTATGTCTGTCTGTCTGTTACTTATGAAAAAGGTATCCTGAGTTCACCCAGCTTTCACCCCCCCCCCGGAAAGCGAAGTTGGTCTGAAAACAGACTCCTGTAAAGACACTTTTGTCCGGGAGCTGACCTCTTTCTTACATAATACTGTTGATCGCAACTGCGAGCTCTCTGCATTGGCTTTGCTGCATCTCGATTCCATCTCACTTACTATATTACCATCCTGGGAAAATACATATACTAAATATTTGAAATTATCCACTTGTTCCAGCTTTGTATTCCCAGCCTGAAATTCAATTTATTTATTTTTTAACCTATTGACATCAATTTAGTCTTGGAAATACTAATTCTCATATCACATTCGTTGCACCTAGTTTAAAGTTACAAGCTTTCATCACAATCCGCCATTAAGACCATATTGTCGGAATAGGACGGACCGAGCTCGATAGCTGCAGTCGCTTAAGTGCGGCCAGTATCCAGTATTCGGGAGATAGTAGGTTCGAACCCCACTGTCGGCAGCCCTGAAGATGGTTTTCCGTGGTGTCCCATTTTCACACCAGGCAAATGCTGGGACTGTACCTTAATTAAGGCCACGGCCGCTTCCTTCCCACTCCTAGCCCTTTCCTGTCCCATCGTCGTCATAAGACCTATCTGTGTCGGTGCGACGTAAAGCCAATAGCGGAATAGGACGGACTGGTTACTACATTTCCACCTATCTGAATCCCTCCGTGCCACTTTATACCTTTCACAGACAAAAGTTGATACTTCAAAGATATTGTCACTTGTACATCTTGTGCTCTAAATAAAATGAATCAAAAGGAGTACAACTGATTTTAGTTCTATATAAGACCTGACTTACGGATGCTATAGCCTAATCACTAACATCCCAAAACAATGTCATTATCCAAAGGTCTTTGTAATAGTCATAATGCAACCGTAAGGGTGGATGGTGAATGCACAGAATTTTTCAATGTGACAAACAGAGTCAGGCAAGGTTACATATTGTCACCGCAACTCTACAATATCTACGCAGAGTATGTAATGTCCCTGTAATAATTAAGAGGGGAATTCCTCAAGGCAGTATTATTGGACCTTTATGTTTTCTTATGTATATCAAAGATATGTGTAAAGAAGTGGAATCAGAGACAAGGCTTTTCGCAGATGATGTTATTCTGTACAGAGTAATAAATAAGTTACAAGATTGTGAGCAACTGCAACGTGACCTCGATAATGTTGTGAGATGGACAGTAGGCAATGGTGTGATGATAAACGGGGATAAAAGTCAGGTTGTGAGTTTCACAAATAGGAAAAGTCCTCTCAGTTTTGTTTACTGTGTTGATGGGGATCATTGTAAATACCTAAGTATTAATAGAAGGAAAGACCTTCATTGGGGTAATCACATAAATATGATTGTAAATAAAGGGTACAGATCTATGCACATGGTTATGAGAGTATTTAGAGGTAAGGATGTAAAGGAGAGAGCATATTTGTCTCTGGTGAGACCCCAACTAGAGTATGGTTCCAGTGTATGGGACACTCACCAGGATTACTTGATTCAGGAACTGGAAAAATCCAAAGAAAAGCAGCTCGATTTGTTCTGGGCGATTTCCGACAAAAGAGTAGCGTTGCAAAAATGTTGCAAAGTTTGGGCTGGGAAGACTTGGGAGAAAGGAGACGAGCTGCTCTACTAGGTGGTATGTTCCGTGCTGTCAGCGGAGAGATGGCGTGGGAGGACATCAGTAGAGGAATAAGTTTGTGTGGTGTCTTTAAAAGTAGGAAAGATCACAGTATGAAGATAAAGTTGGAATTCAAGAGGACAAATTGGGGCAAATATTCGTTTATAGGAAGGGGAGTTAGTGATTGGAATAACTTACCAAGGGAGATGTTCAATAAATTTCCAATTTCTTTGCTATCATTTAAGAAAAAGCTAGGAAAACAACAGATAGGGAATCTGCCACCTGGGCGACTGCCATAAATGCAGATCAGTAGTGATTGATTGATTGAGCACTGGATGGCTGGGATAGTGGAATTTCAATCGATGGTAGGAAAATCAATAATTTACGCTTCGCTGATGATACTACACTCATTGCAGGAAGTGGACAAGAACTTGATGAATTGCTCTCTACAGTGAAATTTTTAGTTCGGATTTGGTCTAGAAATTAACATGAAAAAGACCAAACTAATGGTTATCAACAGACAAAGTCAAATCCCAATCCAAATAACAGGTTGCCTGAAAGATCTCGAGATGGTGAATGATTGTGTATATCTGGGCTCCATAATCAGTAACACGGGAAATTGTGATAAAGAAATAAAACGACGGATTGTCCTCAGTCGTGCCGCAATGGTTTAACTTACAAAGATCTGGCAGAACCGGGCATTATCCAAAACAGTGAAAATAAGCTTGGTGGAATCACTTGTGTTTTCTTGTACGGCTGTGAGATGTGGACTGTGAAGGCTAGTGACAAGAACCGAATAGATGCCTTTGAGATGTGGTGTTGGCGGAGAATGCTCCGTATACTATGGACAGAAAGAAGAACAAATGCCTCCATTATAGAAAAACTGAGCATCACAAAACGTTTATCTTCCCGCGTTAGTGAAAGTTACCTCCAGTTCCCAGGACACATTTTGAGGAAAGAAGGAGACAATTTAGAAAAGACCATTCTGCAAGGCAACATTGAAGGCACCAGACCAAGAGGCAGAACAACAAGTAGATGGTTAGACCAAGCAAAGAAGATCACCGGTCTACCTCTTCACAATATCTTAAGAAGAGCTGAAGACCGCTCAGGATGGAAAAATCTCGTTCAGGATGCAGTTACTAATAAAGTGAAGAAATGAGGTCACGACGCTCAGCAATGAGTAAACCGGCTGATGATTATGAAGAATCACCAACAATGCGTGGAACTATACACAAACTAAGTGACTCTTTGTAAAACACATTTCATGTGTCATTAACAGCGATTCAACTTCGACACTGATTTGCACATTTAGCATCAAATCTCCTTGCACTACTCAGACACTCATCTCTGTACAGGGGTGGAGAGTAAAGGCTTCCACTATCCGTACCTCGGTACTTGGTGGGATACAGGGGTTAGCTCTACGCTCGGCCGTCTTTGTCCTTAGGAGTTAACCCTTTGAGTCCCAAAAGTACAGAAAATGAAAAAAATGAAATTTATGTCCTCAAGGGCTTTAAATACCACTCAAATAAGACACACAAGGAATATTTTCAAAATGCAACAATTCTAAGTATCCATTTTTTATGGTACTCTGAAGTACCCTCAGTCCACTAGTGACTGCGAACACAATCTAGCAGTTCAGCTTTTAAGTACCGTCAGTCCTCTAGTCACCCCTTCCATATAAGTACATCAAAACTGATGAAGGTCGAACTTTTTACTAAAAATATTCTCAAAATGAATGAGAATCAATACTAGTTGTGTAAAATTCGTAAACCATTATAAAATTAATAAAGAAGTAAAATGAAAGCAATCAATCCGTCTGATGAAAATACCAAATTGGAACGTTCAATGTGTTCTACACGTCTATTTGGTGGTATTCCACAAAGCAGCTATTCTCATTGACACAAATTCCTCGTTGACACCTTGTAGTGACTGCACTGAGAATGTGGACGTGACTGGACTTATTTCCGACTGCACACCTCATATCACCCGTAAACCTCCACAAATTTAGGCCAATGAATACCCGTTTCCCATTCTGACATCTTTTTGGACAGAGTGCTCCGTCTTCTTTCCTTTTGCTGGCAGGGATGGAGGTGACCCAGTGTTTTCAAGGAATTCCTCTTGTTTTTGGCGTTTTTCATTGACAAAAGTTCTTTTGCCACCATCCTTGGAAACTGGAAGACCGTTGTCTTACAGAATATATAGTCATTTACACACATGTCAAGAAAACCCCAGAAGAGCCTCAGCCACCATTTCTTCGACTTCTGTCAACATCATACAGGGTTCTAGAATTGCCGGCAAGGTCACCTCCTCCCATGTAGAGATTGTAGTCATATACAACTACGTAGCATGCTGCACTTTGGATCCATCTTTCTGAGTTCATTGCACATAAATTTGTTCTGACCCTTGGTAACTGGATGCAAAATCTGTAATCGTACTCTCTTCTAATTAGGCTCTTCTCAGTTTTAGATTTTTCGGACAATTCTGCTTGTCAGATATTTATGTGCCACTTGCAAAGGTCTTTTATAGTTTCAGCCTTTCTATTAGTCGAAGATAAGTAAAATAATTGTCAAAAAAATACAATTTTATCCTTGCCCCACAGATGTTTTGTCAGGGATAAAACCATCCTCTCACCTAACCAGTGCTCTCCGAACTCTTCAAGATCCTCATTCTTCCCCTGATACATTTGAAGTGCGAGAATGAATCCCTTCTGTCAGCTAAACACCAGAGTTTGTAACTCCGCTTGATGGCTTTGGCTGGACTGCACTGTTTTAGAGAACTGCATCATTTGAATAGCACAACAGAATCGCCCACACTTACTCCCCGAGTCCATTCCTATACAGATTGAAACGTCTTATTACTATGAAAGGTCTTACTTTGTGTAGCCTGTCTGGCTTCTCTATCGACACTGCAATGTTATCATTCACATGAATATATGATATCGTCGTTGCCGGGACGAAACCTCCTATGTGATAATATGTTTTGGAGATATTCTGACCCGCAGCACATACATTGTGAAGAGCGAGAATGCCTTGACAATATTCACACAATATTGCACCTTAGATGACAGAACCTTACCAGCCAAAGTTCTGAGCTAAAATTATTTCACATAGGAGGTTTTGTCCAGGCAGCGACGATATGATCTCTTGAAATCTTGCCCTCATCATTTTATCCGCAACTAAATCCACACGAAGGTCTCTAGCAGACGACGAAAATTTTTTGTAAGATGGTAATCTGTGGTAACCCATCATAAAATTAAGACCACTAAACGCTCAGAGCTCACTGTCCTCATTTCCTCTGTCTAGACCACATCTTTTATACACAGTCGTATCATCACTATTGCAATCGCTCTGTTATACCACCCAGTAAATCGCTGATCTTACGTTTACTCATTATGTTCTGTTATGCAGTTCATGTATACTTAACACAACACAGAAAAAAACAGCCTGCAACAATCACATCTGATCAACATAAAAAACCATGGTTACCAAAGAGAACAAGAAACACGGAATGCCTAAAGTTCTGTCGGTACTTAGAAGTACCTACTACGTTTCAAAGAATAAAAGCTAGTTCAAGTGACTCTACAGCACGCTAACTGTTTAATTGCACACTTTACAATGTCCCACACAAAAATATGAAAAATAATTACATATTTCTGGCTTCCATAAAGTAGAGGGAAACGGAATGTCAGTGCTTGGATACCAGATGAAAGTTTGAGCAACCCAAGCTAATTTAGTGCTTCTCTTTGGTGTCATTATTACGAATCACACCACCACAGACTCTAATGTCTTCTGTAGGTACTGGAGAGTACCCACAAAACACAACACAACTGACCTTGCCTACTATAGTTTTAAGTAGGAGTAAATATGAGCCGGTACTTTAAAGTACCGGCAGGACACAAATAGTTAACCTGGTACTCATTTTTGGTGTAGGCCGAGTGAACCTCAGCGCCATATGCACCTCTGGAAGTGGCAATCTGATTTTATAAATTTTACGACTTTCTGAAGTGGTTTCGAACTCACGTCCTTCTGGGTGAACCGAGCACAACTTTACCGCCTCGGCCGGCAGCCCCTACTGATTTATAAGAACAAGAAGGTAGGAAACAAAGTTACTGATTCCACTTATGTGAATTTCAGTTGGATACCCGGTGCGCAAGGGCTAATCCCAAATCAAATCTTCAAATGAAATGAAATTATGTACAAGTTCCCTGGAATTAGTACGCTATCAATTAATATGGCCTATGAGCCTTCCTGTTCTCCTGACCTGGTATTAACTTACTCCTGGGCTGAAACTCATCTGATGTTAACTGGAAAAGTGTCTCTACAATGGTACTGAACGAACAGCCTACTCCTGACCTCAGCGAATGGGACGCAAGGCAACTGTCTACTAAAAGGTGGGAAAATGCAAGGTGCGTATAAAACATTCGATGAATTATAACTTAACACAAAGAAAACAGAAGTTACAACAAAATACCTTTAGCCGCCCACAAAGTATTCCCCACTGGCCACAATACACTTTGGTAACGTGTATACAGCTACTGAAAACTGGCAGCGAAGGCGACTTTTGGAATCGATCGAACCAAGGATGTCACACGTCTTTGGATGCCCGGTAGGTCAGCGCAGTGTGTGCCTTTGAAGATTTTTTTCGAGTCGGGGAAACAAAAAGAGATATCTGCAGGTGCGAAATCCGGAGAGTACGGTGGGTGTTCATGGCGTGGCGCATCGTCAAGAGTTTTCTGTCCTCTCCGGAAGCGTTTGAACCTCTCGTAAATACATTTTTAGCTTACGGATTATGTTCCGTACACTTGCAGCAACATTGCATGCCTCTCCTTCGTCATGTACCGGAGCCATAGCTTCTAAGTGCGAGGAATGTGTCCTGAAAGTTTGTCCGTACCTTATCGTTACACTGTACCTACTCACTTTTTTTCTTAAATGCTATTTGTTCGGGGCGTCGACCTAGAAAGATGTTTTGCCCCTACTTGCACCAAATGTGAGAAACCTGCGCGTATTTTGTAAATGGCGGAAGTGTAAACTGTTGAATGTGAGGAAAGGAACGTTAAGTACGACACAAATACCCAGTCCCCAGGGCAGGGATATTAATCATTTACCATTAAAAACCCCTGACCCGGCCAGGAATCGAACCCGGGGCCGCCGGATGACAGGTGGACGCGTTGCCCCCTACACCGCGGGGCCGGACTGTATAAATATTACAATTGTTGCTAGTCTGGTTTAAAAGTTCATGAATTACGGGATTTCAAAATCTAATGAAGATTTTTATCATAACATGGCACCTGTTTCTTACAATAATATGTTGAATTACAATATTCATCTGGAAAATGATTCACGTGTCAGTTAGTAAAAGAACTGCTAAAACTTAAGAAACTACTGTTTTTATAAAAGTACACACCTTACAAATGATTTTGAAATGATCATCCCTTTTAACCAATCTCTTTGTCAGTGATATCCCAGTCATACAAGGTTATCCAGAATCTTTGAATTCACCCTTCATTCGGGATGTATCCTTCCATTTTTTTCAAATCCCGCATTTTCCTTATATTCATTGGAAGATTGCGTTTGCACTCTCTTTTTTATGGCAATACAGTGGCACTGGAAGTACTGCTAAGAAGCCTGAAGCTGTAGGTTACGAGACCATCAACGTACTGGCTATTATTATACCAAAATGGTCCCTAGAATATATAAAAAATTTATATCGTAACACCGGAAATATTACTTTGTTAACTCAAGGCACCCCGTTCCCATGTGATTCAATTGGCACGACAGACGTCTTGAACAGTGGAGGCCACCAGGATTTGTAGTCAACAATAGCTACATTGAGAAACCCCGCAAATCAATTATTTACAGAGTTTTCAATACCAGACCAAAAGTTCCCAGTGTCCTCACGCCCATTCTATTCATCAGAATTATGCGATTTCTACGTAGAATGATGTGCCTATGTTGGAGTTTTCATTTTCTCTCATAACATCACAATGGCGAAATGAGTGACTAAAGGGGTTTGAAAAATAACCTATTCATTTACATTTAGAATATTTAATGAATTGACCAGGTACATATGTTATAACGGCGTATATAAAATCTGCCCATCTATCTGTACGTTTTATATATTAATCTGATAATTTTTATTTATTCCGGACAGGACAAGTAATGAATTATATCAGCTGCAGTACTTTTTATATTTTTTACATCACGGGAAAAAACGGAGAGGTGGATTTTCATGAAACCTGATATTTAAGTTTAGAATAAGGGCGAGCAAGAAGGGTGGAGTGGGGAGGGCTTCAGAGGAAGTCTAAAACATAAAACTCAATGTATCTGTCTTACGATTGGATTTACAGTCCTCCTGTGGGTGGGAGCGGTAGAATAACACCCACGGTATCCCCTGCATGTCGTAAGAGGTGACTCAAAGTGGCCTCATGGGCTCTTAACGTGGGTTGACGACCACGGGATCTTTAGCTGAGTCCTGGCATTGCTTCCACTTACTTGTGTCGCGCTCCTCACTTTCACTTATCCTATCCGATCTCCCTTGGTCGACTCTTGTCCTTTTACGCATGGAGACTTAGAGAGTTTGTTATTTTCACGCCGTTCGTGGTCCTTGGCTTACTTTGGCCGATACCTTCGTTCTTCGAAGTGTCGGATCCCTCTTTTCTTCTGTGATTAGTGTTATATAGAGGACGGTTGCCTAGTTGTACTTCCTCTTAAACCAATAATCACCACCACCAACACCACCATTGGTTTTACAGGAAAATTGGTCATGATGAAATTTATTTATAATATTATTTACAAACATTTCCGCTACAGTTTAAAATAAGGGGAATATTAATAATATTATGGTCGCGTCGAAGATTAAGCGTATGAGCTGGTAACGAAGTCTGTAGTATCCTCCCGTCACATTTTTAAAGGCACTGTACAGCCATCTGTACTTTTGCATACTCGGTACCTGATACTTGAATTTTATACCAGAATTTTTGGATTCGTTTGAAAGGGAAGGAGGGAGGCCTGAACACAAAGAGAACCAAATGTTCTAATATATCCATGTATAATATCACTAATTTATACTGGTGTCAAGGGGCCGATGACCAAGATATTAGGCCCCTTTAAATAACGAACATCATCATCACCATGTCCCAATCGTTGGCTGAATGGTCAGCGTAGTTGCTTTCGGGTCAGAGGGTCCCGGGGACTGGGTGTTTGTGCTGTCCCCAGCATCCCTGCAACTCACACACCACACATAGCACTATCTTCCACCACAACAACACGCAGTTACCTACACATGACAGCTGCCGCACCCTCATCGGAGGGTCTGCCTTACAAGGGCTGCACTCGGCCAGAAATAGCCACACGAAATTATTATTATCATCATCATGCTGGTGTAAAATCTCCGATAACTGGACAAGTACGCACTTAACGAAAGACGTGTAATGTCTCACGAACATATGGAAGGTTTACGGAGACACAAGGGTGGGAAAGGACTTGGGGTGAAAGTTCCTTTTGGGGATAATTGTAAGTACCTAGGTGTTAATATAAGAAAAGACCTTCATTGGGGTAATCACATAAATATGATTGTTAATAAAGGGTATAGATCTCTGCGCATGGTTATGACGGTATTTAGGGCTTGTAGAAAGGATGTAAAGGAGAGGGCATATAAGTCTCTGGTAAGACCACAACTAGAGTATGGTTCCAGTGTATGGGACCCTCACCAGGATTACTTGATTCAAGAACTGGAAAAAATCCAAAGAAAAGTAGCTCGATTTGTTCTGGGTGATTTCCGACAAAAGAGTAGCGTTACAAAAATGTTGCAAAGTTTGGGCTGGGAAGACTTCGGAGAAAGGAGACGAGCTGCTCGATTAAGTGGTATGTTCCGAGCTGTCAGCAGAGAGCTGGCGTGGAATGACATCAGTAGACGATTAAGTTTGAGTGGTGTCTTTAAAAGTAGGAAAGATCACAATATGAAGATAAAGTTGAAATTCAAGAGGACAAATTGGGGCAAATATTCGTTTATAGGAAGGGGAGTTAGGAATTGGAATAACTTACCAAGGGAGATGTTCAATAATTTTGCAATGACTTTGCGATCGTTTAAGAAAAAGCTAGGAAAACAACAGATATGGAATCTGCCACCTGAGCGACTGCCCTAAATGCAGATCAGTATTGATTGATTGATTGATTGATTGATTGATTGATTGATTGATTGATTGATTGATTGATTGATTGATTGATTGATTGATTGATTGATTGATTGATTGATTGATTGATTGATTGATTGATTGATTGATTGTTAAGTAACGGCTGTGGCCTTAATTAAGGTACAGTCCCAGTATTTATCTGATTTCAAAATATGAAACCATCTTTGGGGCTACGGACGGTGGGATTCGAACCATCTGTCTCCCGAATGCAAGCTCACAGCTAAGCGCCCTAAATTGTCTGGCCAGGTCGCTCAGTAGGAAGTTATTTCTACTAAGGGCTCCGTTCTGAAGATGTACTGAAATATTTTGGTGTGACGTACATCTCTCTATTCTGGTTTTTCGGAATCACTGTATAAATTGATCGTTAATCGGTTGAAATACGGCCGATGACCTTCGATGTTAGGCCCCTTTATACAACAAGGAATCAATAGTTCAAATACAAAGAATAGCACTGATATCAAGTTAAATGTTCACTAAACTAGTTCCCCTCAGGTCTTTCAGAGAAGTGATGTAGGATTATGAAAGAGGAAAAATACAATTGCTCATGTCTGCTTTCGTTTAAGGGACTGGAAAATCGTTGGATAAAAAAAAAGTGTAGAAGAGGCAACATAAATTTCGCAAGCGTACACGGTGTTTCCCAGAGGTAAGAGTATGATTTCACAAAACTGAATCTAATTTGAACCTATTTCAGAATTATGTCGCACCGACAGAGAGAGACCGTTTGGCGACGATGGGACAGGAAAGGGCTAGGAGTGGGAAGGCAGCGACCGTACGATACAGCCCAAGCATTTTCCTGGTGTAAAATATAGTTACTATGGTGACTTGTGCTTATGGAAGAGAATAATGACTCTAGAGAGTACGACAGAGATAAACGATGAATTCCCCTGCATCATCTTGAAGAGGGAGTAATACAGCATACTCCAAAGTAAAGTCAGGATCAGCTTCATTAAAGGTTATGATGAAGACTCTTGCAACAGCTTTCGTTTTCCGTAACATCGCTAGAAAATGGTATAGGGTGATTAACTCTATACTCACAGCCTTTGACCCTATGATTTAATTTGGTATTTATTTCTTTTAAAGGCTCGCTGATCTCGTGGGACCTATACCCCTCCATAGGCATAATGTCTAGAGTTAGTAGGAGACCTGTATCTCATCCAAAGTTTAAATAAAGGAAGTGTTTGTCATATTAATTTTAAACGCCATAAATTAAAATCTGAATGATGAATCCAAATTCGAACAAAATTGTTCAAAATGTTTGACCTGATTACCGATAACCGGCGATCCTGCTGTTGTGGTCATTTTACTCCGAACAGTTGCAAAACAGCGAACTGTGGAAATCATCCACTTAGTGTTTTGTTTTTCCCAGTGCTAGGGTTACGCGGTGGGCTTGTTCTTGTTGCTCTTCTTTATTGGCATAACTTGTTTTCTGTAAATATGTGCACCACAGCAGGTGTTCATAAATTAAATATTATGTCCTTTCTTGTGTGTGAAGTATTATTAAGTGTATTTCATTTTTTGTCTCTTCGATACAAAATACGCACGGTATGATTTCAAGTATTATTAAGAGTATTTCTTGCCTGTCATCCGGCGGTCCCGGGTTCGATTCCCGGCCGGGTCAGGTGTTTTTAATTGTAAATGATTAATATCCCTGGCCTGAGGACTGGTGTTTGTGCCGTACTTAACTTCCTTTCCTCACATTCAACACTCTACACTTCAGCAGTTCCAGTTACACGCAGGTTCATATCATATGGTGCAAGTAGGAGCAAAAGATCTCTGTAACTTAGGTCGACACCCCAAAAAAATAGAATTTTTATTAAAGTGTATTTTTTTATTCTTTTTACTCTTCGAAACAAAATACGCGCATTCCGGACCACGAAGCTGTGGGTTAGTATTCCGCAGATGGTGGGTTTTCCGCAGTTCCAGTTACACGCAGGTTCATATCATATGGTGCAAGTAGGAGCAAAAGATCTCTATAACTTAGGTCAACACTCCGAACAAATATAATTCTTTTAAAGTGTATTTTTTTAATTTTTTAACTCTTCGAAACAAAATACGCGCGGTCCGGACCACGAACCTGTGAGTTAGTATTCCGCAGATGGTGGGTTTGAATCCCACTGTCGGCAGCCCAGAAGATCTTTCTCCGTGGTTTCCCATTTACACACCATGTAACTATTAACCTTACTTAAGGTTACAGTCGCTTCCTTCCCAGGCCTAGCCATATCCTGTATCATCGCCATAAAGCGTGTCTGGATCGGTGTGACGTAAAACGAACAGTACAAGAAAAATATATGTAATCGATAATAACAATTTTATTGGCTTTATGTCCCAGTAATTTTTATCATTTTCTGAGACGCCAAGGTGCCCAAATTTTATCTCTCAGGAGTTGTTTACGCGCTACTACATCTACCGACACGAAGATGACGTATTTGAGCACCTTTAAATACCACCGGGCTGAGGCAGAATCGAACCTGCCAAACTTGGGCTCAGAAAGCCAGCGCATAGGCACTCGGCCCTGCACAATGGTCGTGAGGTACGAAACTAATTGCCAAGTTACGGTTATGATTAACACAACAAAAGGTGTGTTCAGTGTTCCTGAAAGCAACTGCTTGTGATAATTCGATAACTTAGATTCTTTGCTTGCAGTTGTGTACACGCCTGATGATTCAATATCAAGTTCTGTGAAAGACAAAGACGCTAACGTCTCTTTGATTACTAACAATCTGAAGTTGGTGAAGTGTAATATATTTGTACATACATAAAGTTGTTTTATAGGCCAGATCGTCGCAAGTGGTGGCCTGGATAGGGTTTGCGAATAAATAAAGCGAATAAATCCAGATAATTGTAATGTTAGTGCCCTCACTTAATTGTCCTACCATGGAAGACATCAGGCAAAGTCAAGCAATTGTCCAGGGTTTGACCGACACCCTTCTTGCGTCGTGCTGGCGTATAATACAATTATAAAAGCGCGACCACAGTCTAGTGGTCAGACTGCCGGCCTCCCACCCTGGGCGACACCAATCGATTCCCAGCGGCTGCCTGTGGGATTTGAGGCCAGCAAAGCGGCTTTTGGCAGGCTTTACGGGATGCTCCTCTTCCCATGTGTATCTTTGTAACACTACATGTTATCCGGACATCTCACCTTTAACAACGTCCATAAATTCGTTGTATTAAAACCTGACTTCATTTGGTCAAGTGTTTCCCAGTGATACGGTAACGTTTCTCTCGAACTTGTATCGCAACTCGAATAAGGCTCTAGCCAGTCGTTTCATTCCTCTACAAACCAATAAATCAAACAAAACAATCAGGTCTCCAGTAAGTGTTCAGCCATCTTCTCGTGATGGGCGGACAGACAGACATGACGAAAAGTTAAAAATTGCATTTCTTTCTTACTGTGGCCACGACCGATGCAGAAATACCTTTATTTTATAATTCCGAGCAATATCAGACAAAACACTTACTTCATTATTTATTTGAATTATTTATTTATTTATTTATTTATTTATTTATTTATTTATTTATTTATTTATTTATTTATTTATTTATGTATTTATTTATTTGTTTATTTATTTATTTATTTATTTATTTATTTATTTACAGCCAGCTATGACATACGGTTACACAAACTACCTGCCTTTCTTACACCTTTCTGTTTACATAATAACCAAAGGTTTTTCAACCTCGCGCTCCTTTCCAGCCGTTCTTCAGCCGAGATGCTCCGCGGTTTAGTAGATTCTTTCTCTGCATTATCCGTCAAGCATTCAACTTGTGCACCACCTTCAGCCAGCGGAGATGAGATTTCCATTTTTCCTGTAAAGTGAGCAAATTTTGTGCCAATATATTCGGGTTCATTCTCTTCAGGTGACCATAAAACGTTAACCTTCGTTTGTTCATAACAGTGATGAACTTCGACTCTTGCACTTTTGATTCTTAGTCAAGGCGCTGGCCTTCTAACCCCAACTTGGCAGGTTCGATCCTGGCTCAGTCCGGTGGTATTTGAAAGTGCTCAAATACGACAGCCCCGTGTCGGTAGATTTACTGGCACGTAAAAGAACTTCTGCGGGACTAAATTCCGGCACCTCGGCGTCTCCGAAGACCTTATAAAGTAGTTAGTGGGACTTAAAGCAAATTACATTATTATTATTATTATTATTATTATTATTATTATTATTATTATTATTATTATTATTATTTGCTAGTTGCTTTACGTCGCACCGACTCAGATAGGTCTTATGGCGACGATGGGGGAGGATAAGACTAGGAGTGGGAAGGAATCGGCCGTGGCCTTAATTAAGGTACAGCCCCAGCATTTGCCTGGTGTGAAAATGGGAAACCACGGAAAACCATTTTCAGGGCTGCCGATAATGAGGTTCGAACCTACTATCTCCCGAATACTGGATACTGGCCGCAATTAAACGACTGCAGCTATCGAGCTCGGTATTATTATTATTATTATTATTATTATTATTATTATTATCATTATCATTATTATTATTATTATTATTATTATTATTGTTATTATTATTATTATTATTATTATTATTATTATTATTATTATTATTATTATTATTATTATTATTATTATTATTATTATTATTATTACGACTCTTGCATGCAGCACTTTGTTTGATCTCAGGTGGAAGACAGCACCACCGGACACTTTCTAAGCACCCGATGATCATCTTCTTCTTCTTCTTCTTCTTCTTCTTCTTCTTCTTCTTCTTCTTCTTATACTTATTCTTCTTCTTATTATTATGGGGTCTGTTTTAGCCTTACTCCTATTTTCATAGAATTCGACTATTTGTTTGATAAGTCTGGGTGCATTATTTTAATGTGACCATAGAATCTTAGCCTGCGTTTTCTAATGTCACTGTGAATATTTCTATATAGTGTGTTATTATTACTATTATTATTATTATTATTATTATTATTATTATTATTATTATTATTATTTAATTTTTTAATTTCGTGTGGCTATTTCTAGCCGACTGCAGCCCTTGTAGGGCAGACCCTCCGATGAGGGTGGGCGGCATCTGCCATGTGTAGGTAACTGCGTGTTATTGTGGTGGAGGATAGTGTTATGTGTGGTGTGTGGTGTGTGAGTTGCAGGGATGTTGGGGACAGCACAAACACTCAGCCCCCGGGCCACTGGAATTAACCAATGAAGGTTAAAATCCCCGACCCGGCCTGGAATATTATTATTATTATTATTATTATTATTATTATTATTATTATTATTATTATTATTATTATTATTATTATTATTATTATTATTATTATTATTATTATTATTATTGTTATTGTTATTTTTACCCTGATGATGTCAAATGAGTAACAACACCAATAGTAAATCTGCTTTATAAGACATTGCAGTCGGCTGAAGTTACCGACTAACGATCGTAACAAGTTGTCCCTGGGTTAATGGCCTGTAGCTTGGACTACGCTCAGTTCCTTACGAAGAGAGATCTATAGCCACATTACTTACTTGTGCTCTCTAACGACATTTTGCCAAGCCTTATTACCCTACTTTCAATTACAAGCAGTTACCATCTGTGTATTGAATTTAAGTGCCGGGCACGTACTGTTGTTCCAATTCTAAACAGGTTGCAATTTAATTTACCAGAATACACAATTCCCTTTACATAGCACAGTTCTATAACATTTTAGTTGTATAATTTCATAGCGATACACGTGTAATACCTGAACGCGATATAGGCATCCCCAACATCTCTGCAGCCCGTGCACCACACACATGCAGTTTCTCATGCGTGGCAGATGCCGCCCATCCCCATTCTGATGTTTCAAGTGGACAGAGCACATTAGCATGGGTGGATGCAAAGATGTGACAGAGGGACAAAAAGGAGTTATCGTGTTTGGGCGTGCCCATGGCCATACGGTGCGTGAAATTGCTGGATTTGTTGGTGTTTCGTAGCGGACTGTTCAAGGAGTCTACAAGCAGTGGTGTACTACACGTGGCCACGAAACACAATGTCAGAATAATTGTGGTCGGAAAATGATCCTGACTGAGAGTGACCGGGAATTCGTTTCACGATGTTGAATCAAAATCGCTTCCAAATCCGACAGGAATTGCTGCAATCAATGAATAAAGTTCCATCCCAACCTGTTAGTGAGAGAACATTGCGACGGGAACTGTACGCAATGAACATGTGGAGTCTGTCACCTCGCAAGAGGCCATTCCTCACACAGGCACACAAATCCGCGCGTCTTCGATGGGCTAGAAATCGTCGAACGTGGACAGTAGATGACTGGTGGAATGTAATGTGGTCTGACGGATCACGTTCTTGCCTCTATTCCAATGATGCACGTCGTCGAGTGCACTGAAGACCAAATGAAGCATTTCATCCTGGATGTGTGCAAGGTCAGGTTCAAGCTGAAGGTGGGTCTGTGATGTTTTAGGAGTGTTTTTCGTATATTGGGCCCACTCACTGAGGTGATTACTAATACGAACCAGCATGTTTATCCAAACATTCTGGATGATCACGTGTTGCCTTTCAGTCAACATCTGCATGGTGAGTATGCTATTGATACCGCGATTTTTCAAGATGACAACAGCAAAGTTCTTCAATTTGGTGGAATTGCGCGATCAAATCCTCAGCGAGTGGCTTAACCTGGATGCGACATGCCTGCACAACTTTGTGGACTCACTTCCTAACTGAATCCAGGCGATTATCAAGTCCAGAGGCGGAGTTGTACGGCATTATATGATGCTTGTAATGATTTTTCCAGGGGTGACTACATTTTTGTCGGGTGAGCTTACTTCTTCACTGTTAATAACAAATGTATAGCTTCAGAAATCTTCTTGAAGATGTTAGTCCAGAACTCCAGCAGTGCTTCATAAGTACTGTAAGATGTTCCTTAACTGTTTGACTAAATTTACAAACATATAAAACTGCATTTAACTTGGAAATCTGAATATCTGCATTTAAAATTGAAAATCTGAAAATTAACATTCATTAAATAAAATACACACTTGTTGAACCTTGTACTCACACTTACTTGTTACCTGCTTACTTACACATACGTTATTTGAAGGGCGCCAGCTGTCACTCAGTACAGCAATAATAGAATGAGACTCTTGACCATCTCTAGGGTGTGGGGTAATAAGCTTACTTTTGACAACATACCATATAAGTTCTGGGAAAAGGAGATTGGCGTTCGGTTTCCCCATTAATTTTGAGGTTAAGATATTTTACTGTCAATGAAATGAAACTCTGAATTCGTTTGATAGAACAATATATATTCTTTAAATAATATATCAAAAAATAGTGAGTCTTGTTGCGATAACACAGATGAGAATATGAAATTATGACATTGCAACAGAAAGAAACTAGGCATGAATTTGAATTCTTCTTGACCGGACATTTAACAATTTATACGAAATATTTCCCTCACTGATTCACTTGACTGTACCTTCAACACTTTTAGTGTAATTACGACGTAATCCATTGCTCTGGTGTTTACTGTAGATGTGTCACGCCTAACGTGGTGATACATCCTTGAGACTGCTTCTTCTCCATATCATCTGACTTCTTTGTAAGTCAATATGGTATGACCTCTTGGTAGGTCCAGGGTTGCCCTCTCTGACTTCTTGGTAAGCCTTGCGTCCGCGTCTTCCACTAAGTGACGGACCAACCATTTGGTCTCACTCTCTCAATGACCAATAATGGCCCACTGAGTCTTCTCCATCTCTCGTTCACACTGGTTGACTGGCCAACCAAGGCCTCTTGATCTAGTAGACTACTTCACTGTACTGCATCCGTATAAGTAATGACTGACGCTACAACATGGAGCTACCTTTTATAGACGTTGGTTGACACAACTACGTAATCTCCAGAAATAACAATGACATACTCCCACCTACGCGACAGATATTACACACAGTGGTGAAATAGCCCCGCGGCGATGAGTCCGTGCGCGCATATTCTAAATAAATACAATGACATAGCCAAGGCGCGGCGATGACTTGGCAGAATCTCCACTAGTATCGCAATATAACAACGTCACTTCTAATCTCTGATATATACAACAATTCTCACTGTACAGATATTGAGTGTTATACTACACATACGTATATATGTATACATCTAAGTGCAATCTTGCAAGCAACAGGCAATTGCAAAATTGAATAAAACGGATAATTACAATAATAGTACAATATCACAGATAACATAATAATAATACTGACATAATAATAATAATACTAATAATAATAATAATAATAATAATAATAAAATACAGATAAAATCATACAATAATAAAAATACAGATATCATCTTGTAACGGGATTTGAACCGTTACAATTCGCCTCCCTCATAAATAAATCGAAGAACAAAGAATCGATTGATTTATGAACAAAATTATATATATATAACACTGACACATATAAACACTTTAAATGAGTATACAACAATAATTTTCTTTTTCAGCATCCATACATTTTATAAAATATCACAAATATGAGAATTCTTCTCGCACATTGCCATCGTAGATAACTGTCCAGTGTCCCATTCTCTCTCTTTCTCTCATACAAATCATAAGAGTATAGCACTTGATTTAACACACACAAATAATTTTCAATCAATATACAACATTCTTCTCCTTTTTTTTTTTAACATATCAAAATATTTTGTGAAATATCACTTATATGAGAACTTTTCTCGCATATGGTTATCGCAGATAACTGTCCAATGTCCTGTTCTCAGTTTTGTCACACAGAACATGACAATGTAGCACTTATTCTTCCAATGCACCAATACGACACTTGGTTCACACGCTAATTCATGTATGTTAATTTTATTTTGCCAGTTTCTTACAAAATTTAATCATCTTACTCTTATTTCAACAAATCTCACGTGAAATACTTCTTTACATATATAATACTACAAATTCCGACAATATCCCCTTCCTGATCTTTTTAAGGAATATGCACACTTCCCGATACGGTTCACAATAGTGAAATACCCCTGATACAAAATAATAACTTCAACATATTTCCCGCCTCTGCAGATGATGAAATGGAACTCTGAGTAGCACTCTGTCACGCAAACTGAATCAATTTTGCCCTCATTGACTTACATGTATCAATAAATCACATCCTTCTTGGCAATAATAATTAAAGGATCAATACTATGGCTACAAGATGGTTCAATTATTCCGTAATCCAGCATAATGTTTATTTGTTCTTAAACTTCACTAGCATTTTTAAGTTGAATGGGGTACTTACCTCCCACAAATGATGAATGGTCATGTACTACAAATTTATGTTCATATACGTGTTCTTCCTCACTTACCACTAAATACCTCTCGATGCTTACCTAACATCGACCACAATTACTCCTCCTGTAATTCACTCAAATTACCTCACGTCACTGCCTCATACCGACGATCCCTCAGATCCTGGTCGTATAGACACGTAACACACCCAACAACACATTTCCTCTCACTAGGAACAACTTCACTTACCTCTCATATATTTCAAAGAACACACGTCACCGACACACTTACCTCAGACCATCATAATTAACACGTACTTCTTTGCTAGTTTCCTCCCAGAACGAACACACACTACCTAAATTAAAGTCTATTCTACTTCCATGATTTGCAACCAAGTCAGCTCCCATAATAACCGAATACACAAGTTTTGGTACAACAAGGCATAGTTAAAACTTACATATATCTTCAATTGACTGGTACCGCTAACTTATTTACTCACTATGACTTACCCAACGGCTGTTATAAAATAGTACCTTCTTCACATCACAATTTCCATCATTGGAGTTACTACCTCACTACTTACATCACATTCTCGGCATTACAAGTACTTCCATCACTTATCAGAACACTTCTTACGTCTACCTTACTACTGCTATTAATTACTTCATTATCTACGACTACGTCCCTACTTAAATATCTCACTTAACATTACTTAGGTCACAATCACACTGTTCTCTTAAATCTATTTTTACTACATAACTACTTATACTAAATACCTGTTCATTTTCTACCTTCGGCCTGTCCACTTAACTTACCCGATTCCCTGTGAATCTGAAATACTCTGACTCCATAAAGAAACTTGGATAACATTCATATTAAGACTATCACAGTCTCTCTGATAACTCAAATCCGTACGCCTCCCATCTTCCGATTCTCTCTGATTACTCCCCTGACCTTCTCTCTCATAACTCAAATACATAAGCCTCCCATCTTCCGATTTTCTCTGATTTCTCTCCTGATCTTCTCTCTCACAACTCAAATCCATACGCCTCCCATCTTCCGATTCTCTCTCGTTACTCTTCTGACCACTATCACCATCAACACAACTATTAATCATCTGCGGATCATGATCACCCCCTCTCCTCTGATACACGGCTAACATTTTCTCCTCTCTCTCTACTATACTACTTTCCCTAGACATCGTGCACTCTCTCTCTCGCGCGCGCCCTTGCACACATTCCTTCCAAAGCCTGTCAATGAAATTTTCTCTGAATTCTCCCAAATTAGACATATTATCCCAGTGCACTCGAAAACATATTTTACTTTCACCGATAAAAACATTAGACAAAATCTCCAACACATATTCCCATTCATTATTATTATTCCTCAACTTACTCGCAAATCTTTTCTCAACTACTTTTACAAATTCTATAGGATTAAACTGTTTTCCAGAAAACTTGGTTAAATCACGATCCCTACTGAACAAACCACTCACTACTATCATTTCTCCCGTCATCTCACCTGTAAATTCAAATTCCTGCCGAATCAATCCCTGGCAGTTCACAACTTCTTCTTCTTCTTCTACTTCCGCTGCTCTCTCAGAATTCTCTTCCACTATTCTCACGTCTTCCTGCAATTCTTCCTCTCTCTCTCTCACCTGCTGTGATAGCATTTCCTGTTCGTTCCGTAGTTCACTGACTTCCACAAGTTTGCTTTCAATTTGTTCAATTCTACTAATCTGTTCCCTCGTATCTTCCCTAACTGCATTGTAAATTTTGTCCAATCTTTTCTCGACTACCTCATGAATTTCTTCCCGATTACTCGAAATTTTATTTCTTAATTCTTTGATATTCTCTGTACAAGTTCCTTTGACATGTTCAATTTGAGTATGAAGGTCGCTCCGACTCGACTTCATTTCTTCTCTAAGGTCAACACACTCTTTGTTTAACTTATTTTCTAACTTGCATATTTGACCAGTTACCTCTACTATCTTAGTATCTATTTTGGAATTTAGTGATTCACTTAACCCATCTATTTTATCATTGATCACATTAAGATTTTCGTTACAACTACCAATCATTTCCTCCATTTTACTACTTATGGAGTCAATCTGTTTATTACAATTTTCATTATTAGTACAAATTAATTCTTTCATCTCTTCCTTACTATTTTCGTTACTACTAATTACTTGTTCCATTTTATTACTTAGAGAGTTAATCTGTTTATTACAATTTTCAATACTACTACTAATCACTTCTTCCATCTGTTTACTCCTATTTCCATAATAAATATCAATCTTTTCCTCCATATGTTCCATATGTTTCTTGAGCCCGGTCATTTCGGCCATGAACAAATTAAAAAAATCTTGGTTCATTCCCCCCGCGATTTCCTTTTGAGTTTCAGTGTGCTTCTCAATTTCTGCACTTTTCTGAATTTCCTCAGAACCTTTCATCGTGCTCACCTGCTCCCTATTTTCAATCTCACCTTGGATGTCCGCAGAAGCAATGACCTCGTCCTCACATGACTTGTTATTGTCTTCCTTGTCCATCTTTGGTTCGCTAGTGATAGTCCGCGATCTCAAATTAATTTCCCTCTTCAAATCCCTTGACATATCCCCAAAATACAAATATATATCACAAAATTACACTCCTGACATTTACCGGTAATAATTTCCGTTGGCTTAAATGCGCACACACCTCCCAAAATGAACCTATGATATGCTGTCATTCAGAACAAATTCTGAATTTCTTCGTGCACCACGTTGCGTCGACACTTTGTAAGATGTTCCTTAACTGTTTGACTAAATTTACAAACATATAAAACTGCATTTAACTTGGAAATCTGAATATCTGCATTTAAAATTGAAAATCTGAAAATTAACATTCATTAAATAAAATACACACTTGTTGAACCTTGTACTCACACTTACTTGTTACCTGCTTACTTACACATACGTTATTTGAAGGGCGCCAGCTGTCACTCAGTACAGCAATAATAGAATGAGACTCTTGACCATCTCTAGGGTGTGGGGTAATAAGCTTACTTTTGACAACATACCATATAAGTTCTGGGAAAAGGAGATTGGCGTTCGGTTTCCCCATTAATTTTGAGGTTAAGATATTTTACTGTCAATGAAATGAAACTCTGAATTCGTTTGATAGAACAATATATATTCTTTAAATAATATATCAAAAAATAGTGAGTCTTGTTGCGATAACACAGATGAGAATATGAAATTATGACATTGCAACAGAAAGAAACTAGGCATGAATTTGAATTCTTCTTGACCGGACATTTAACAATTTATACGAAATATTTCCCTCACTGATTCACTTGACTGTACCTTCAACACTTTTAGTGTAATTACGACGTAATCCATTGCTCTGGTGTTTACTGTAGATGTGTCACGCCTAACGTGGTGATACATCCTTGAGACTGCTTCTTCTCCATATCATCTGACTTCTTTGTAAGTCAATATGGTATGACCTCTTGGTAGGTCCAGGGTTGCCCTCTCTGACTTCTTGGTAAGCCTTGCGTCCGCGTCTTCCACTAAGTGACGGACCAACCATTTGGTCTCACTCTCTCAATGACCAATAATGGCCCACTGAGTCTTCTCCATCTCTCGTTCACACTGGTTGACTGGCCAACCAAGGCCTCTTGATCTAGTAGACTACTTCACTGTACTGCATCCGTATAAGTAATGACTGACGCTACAACATGGAGCTACCTTTTATAGACGTTGGTTGACACAACTACGTAATCTCCAGAAATAACAATGACATACTCCCACCTACGCGACAGATATTACACACAGTGGTGAAATAGCCCCGCGGCGATGAGTCCGTGCGCGCATATTCTAAATAAATACAATGACATAGCCAAGGCGCGGCGATGACTTGGCAGAATCTCCACTAGTATCGCAATATAACAACGTCACTTCTAATCTCTGATATATACAACAATTCTCACTGTACAGATATTGAGTGTTATACTACACATACGTATATATGTATACATCTAAGTGCAATCTTGCAAGCAACAGGCAATTGCAAAATTGAATAAAACGGATAATTACAATAATAGTACAATATCACAGATAACATAATAATAATACTGACATAATAATAATAATACTAATAATAATAATAATAATAATAATAATAAAATACAGATAAAATCATACAATAATAAAAATACAGATATCATCTTGTAACGGGATTTGAACCGTTACAGTACTATAATATAAAGTATAATAATACAAACATTACTTCATGAGCCAGTGGCATTAACCAAACACTAAAAACACTACTATAATCCCCAGTCCGGAAATCGATCTTGAACCGCAGACCATTAGGCCCTCTACACACGGAACTACGCATTGGAACCGGGGTCACAAACTGGTTAGTAACTGAATAGTGACTCGGCTCTACACACGAAGCGGACTCGCTGGGTCGCTTCTTAACTTTGCTAGAATGTCAACCACTGACTCAAGTGATGAAGGAGACATGATTGTGTTTCATTATTTCAGGAGAAAAAAATAGAAGAAGGTATTGGATTCACCCATATCTTAAAAAAAACATCCACTGCAGATTATTCATAGCAGTAAAGGAGTTCGAACAAACGGATGCTAAATTTATTTATTTTTATCGTATGACCAAACACAGTTATATGGACTTGGTGCCGATTACTGCGCCTGCCATTCGACAGTGAAATACAAATATGAGGGAATGTGTGAGTGCTGAGGAAAGAGTGCTAATAACTTTATTTTTACAAAACATTTCAAAGCTTAGAAAATAATCCCATGCTTTCTCCGTAATGTCCTTTCTTGCGTAATCCTTCAGCGTACAATTGCACAGTACGGGGTGTTTTCCAATTTCTCCCACTAACTTTATGTTGAAAACTTGTTCGCTCGCCATCGAGAAAAGGCACTTGATCACTGGGGACTGAGAAACTAAACTCGCTGGTGACTGGCTCCGCGAGTCACCTGAAACTGATTACAAACTAGTTACTAACAGATTATTAACTGGTAGCGCAGTGTGTGGCTTTCCATTGAAATACACAGGAATTAACACTCAAGTAATCGGCCGGAAACTTCAGTTACCAATCAATTACTAATGAGTAGCTCCGTGTGTAGATGACCTTACGGTGACGATGCATCCAAGAGGCCGACAGTCTGTAATGGTGAGTGTATTCCTAACTAATTCCGGCTAAATTTGAGGAGGAAGGGGCCACGTCATTTAAGTTAGGTGCTATCTCTACACGAAACGCATGTTGAACTGATGATAATAATAATAAGAAGGAGAAGAAGAAGAAGAACGATTCATGCAATTATCATGTCCTGAGTATAGCCCACCTTGGACTGACCTTCCTCGGAGGTGCTGTATGTAGTTGTAGTGGGCGAAACATGATCTGTGTCTGTTGCAGAGAAGCTTAAAGACATCAGAATCAACCAGTTCTCGAACCATATTAATTATCTACCCATAATTAAACTCCCACAATCCTACCAGGAATGGCAGGACCCTCGTACTAAAGGTGAGCGTGTTACCACTCAAACGCGGGGCCGGAATTTGAAGGGTATTTCGGAGACTGAATGTGCCCCGTTCCAAATCAATCTTAAACTCCTGTTTCGGGGCCTGGAGTCTAACACGGACCCACTTTGCAGAAAGGCACTTCTCATCTCTAGACGGTAGTGGTGAGATGCAAACTAAAAGACAACTATTTAAATTTATTTTACAACATTGTGAATAAGTTAAGAGCACTCTTAGTTGAATCTTCTAGATTCAAAACCCCCTAAAGACCATTTTTTTTTAAATTGAGGTAAGCATTGCAGTAGATTTCCAAGGATGAGTTCGATCGGTTGGTGAACCTCTGAGTTCCAAAACTCGCTAAGTTACATAGAACGTGCTACTTGAAAATCAAAATCCTCTATATCCACCACCAGTTACTTTCAAAAGCCTCTATGTGTATCAACCAATGAGAAATTTCAGATATATTGAGGAATAAGAATGACGTCACCTGTTTCGGAATGCAGCCAACACTTGCGATCTTCTCTTAACCACAGATTTTCGTATACTAATGGACCCGAATGAAGACAAAACAATATGATTATCAGAGGATAGTTCGAACCTATTCACGGGAATTTTGATTAAAGTAAAAGGCTTAATCACTGAAGAAAGTACAAGTTGTCCGTCCTTTCTACTTCGGACAGGAGAATTCTAAAGCAGAATGTTGGCAATATGCGTTACTCTGATGGTAGGTGGTTTCCGAGTGCAGTAAGGAGGAAGCGATTTGTTGTCCATTTCCTTGGTATCATTTATTGAAAAATGAGGGACGAAACTTTTCTTGTTGCTAAAGCAACTCCAGGAAGAGGGAAAAAAAGGTTGCGGTAGGTGGATACTTGTAAAACATCTAGGGAGAAGCGAGAAACGTGAGTATTGTTTAGCGATTAAAGTAATAATAAAGTGCTTATAGTTACATTGTTGACTGTGATTTAGAACTTTGTATTCATGATTACTAGGCCAAGAATGCAAAAGGGTTGTATAAAATGTGATTCAGTGATCTTATATTGTTTAACGTCATTTTCGTGATAAGATCTGAAGTAAGTGAGTTAGTTTCAAAATGCTCCATATCCAGTAGTATTCATGATTATGAGTTTCAAAATCCCCTATGTTAGTATTTGAGATTCAAAACCCTCCACATTCATATTTAACACTGATTTTACTGCATATTAATACCTCTTAATGCATTTCATATAACTTATAATTGCTTCTGGATCCTCTTTGCATGTTTAGATAAAACAAATTGTTCAATACTATTTCAATAATAATCTGTCAAAGAAAAAGTCACTTCCTGAACAATTTACGGAAGTGGATATAGAAGGTTTTGAATCTAGAGGATTCAGTTATGAACTTCATTTAAGTGTAGGGCAGGGCCTCTCAGGGTGCATGCGCGTGGTGCATGCACTGTGCACGGTGCAAAAGACGACTTGGCTTGGTTGACCAGAGTGCAGACCCCCCACTCCTCGATTTGGAGCAATAGCGCTAACTCTCTCTTTCCTTACGCCTCTCTCGCTCGCTCCGCCTGTCTCCCTCTCCCCCACTTACGCCGTAGCGCTCCAAATCCGGGCTGAGTTGAGCCGAGTAGAGCCGAGTATAGCCGAGTAGCCCAGAGACGAAGCGTTGATCCGAGCCATACCGAGCGGCACCGAGCGGCAGCGATGCACAGTGCACGGAGCCCTTGCGCCTCGCTCTGCACGCGTGAGATTTTGGGCGTTTGAGAGGCCCTGGTGTAGGGTTTATAGGCCTATTTCGTCTCACGGTGTATGTCTGCTAAATGCTGGACATGCCACTCCAATTCTCTGATTGTAGAGTGAGTTCAGTAGTTACAGGATTTAGACAAGGCTTAAAACTGTCACCATTCACCGTCCTATGAGTTTTAATTACTGCTTTGATGGGGTGTAAGATCCTTATGGGCATCACTATAATTACCCAGGTGTTAATATAAGGAAAGTTCTTCATTGGAGTAATCACATAAACGGGATGGTAAATAAAGGGTACAGATATCTGCACATAGTCATTAGGGTATGTAGGGGCCGCAGTAATTATGGTGGAGGGGGCATGTAAGTTCCCAGTAAGACCCCTACTAGAGTATGGTTCTGGTGTATTATTACAAAAAAACGTCGCAAATGGGAAATATCTCGGTGGCAATGGCAGTAGTGTAATAATAGAGTAAAGTCAACATAATTACCCAACAACAACAACAGCAACAGCATACAACAACAATAGTACGACAAGCAATACCACGGGAAAAATTATTATAAGAAATACTGATAGTTTAACATTCTAGATCCAGCATCGTCATATACAAATTCACATACAACTTAAGTATTTTCAGCGCTTAACACTACGGATGGTTGAGCTTACTACTAGCTTAATATTACAGGTTATAATAAAGTAACTTTAAAACACAACTACCCAACAACTACAACAACAAGAGTTTCCAAGGAAAAAAATTACAAGAAACACTACTAGTTTAAGATTCTAAATCCAGCATCATCATATACAAATTCACACACAACTTAAGTATCTCCAGTACTTAACACTACGGCTAACAATACTATAAGTTGAGCTTACTCTTAGCTTAACATTACAACTGATGATAAAGTAAAGTTTAAAACATAATTACCTAACAACAACAACTACACCAACAAGAGTGCAACAAGCTATTCCATGGTACAACAAGTTTTTACGTGTGATACTCTCCAGGAGTACTTGATTCGACAACTGCAAAATTTCCAAAGAAAAGCAGTTCGATTTGTTCTAGATGGTTTCCGAAAAGAAAAAGTTACGAAAATGCTGCAAAGTTTAGGCTGGGAAGTCTTGGGAGAAAGGAGACGAGCAGTTCGACAGAGTGGTATGTTTCGATCTGTCAGTGGAAAGATGGCGTGGATGGACATTAGTAGGCGAGTATGTCTGAGTTGTGTTTTTCAAAAGTAGAAAATATCACAATATGAAGACAAAGTTGGAATTCAAGAGGACGAATTCGGACAAATGTTCGTTTATAGGAAGAGGAGTTATGGATTGGAAAAATTTACCGAGGGATATGTTCAATTAATTTCCAAATTCATTGCGATTATTTAAGCACAGACTAGGTAAACAACAGGTAGAGAATCTTCCACCTGGCCGATAGCCCTAAATGCAGATCAGTGGTGATATTGATTTTGATATTATTGTTAAACGGATCATTTACTGAAATATATAAAATGCGGAGGGGGGTTCTTTTTAATTAATTCTTTAAAGCGCTTTAATGTCGCACTAACTCAGATAGGTCTGGGTAAAAATTGGGTGGAGAAGAGCTAGAGCTGGAGACGAAGCAGCTAGATTGTTCTTGATTTATATTATTATTATTATTATTATTATTATTATTATTATTATTATTATTATTATTACACGGAAAATTGAGATCCGTTCAGTGTAAGGAATGAAAATTTCCACGTTTCATCCTTGTTAATGGTCATAATTGAACTGAGCTCGCAGAATTCACCGTAGAATGAACCTAGGTAAACCTGGTCTTGCTCTTATTTTCTTTCACACTTTCTTGACTCTCTCGACACTAAGATTTCTAATTCCACCGGGTTTATCATTTCAAGCTTCAAGCTTCTTACTCCTGTCGGATGAGAGATAAGAGTAGAGGTGGGGAGATTTCGCTCACGATGTTCCTCGTCTATCGTAAATCGTGAAAGGTTACTAAGTCGTTCGATAGTGCGCCCTATTTCAAGCTAGGAGAGTGAAATTTACAAGCTGAGAGTTAACGACCCAGAACTTCTGAACTTGGCTTGTAACTCAGTTTACACGTTTTCTGACTCGGTTGCGATATTTTTTTTCTATTTTGTTTTACGTCACACCGACACAGATAGGTCTTATGGCGACGGTGTGACAGGAAAGGCCTAGGAATGGGAAGGAAGCGGCCGTGGCCTTAATTAAGGTACAGCCCCAGCATTTGCCTGTTGTGAAATTGGGAAACCACGGAAAACCATCTTCAGGGCTGCTGACAGTGGGGTTCTAACCCACTATCTCCCGGATGCGAGTTCACAGCTGCGCAGTTGCGATATTACTTTACCTTCGTTTCCTTTCAAAATTAGGAATTTCTACGAATTCTCACTTCTGAAGGCACTGAAGATATCCATTAACATAACAATTCAGTCGTTAATTTACACATTGCAAAAAGTAATTTACGCGATTCATTAGCACACGTAAGCCTGTTTCTTTTATTTCACTTCGACCGGGCAAGTACCCACGCGGTTTTGGTGAAGTAGCTATCAGGTTGCATTTGGGAGATGGTGGGTTCGAACCCCAACGTCGGCAGCCCTGAAGATGGTTTTCCGTGGTTTCTCATTCACACACCAGGCTATAGTGAAGGCGACAGTCTCTTACTTCCCTCTCCTAGCCCTTTCCTATCCCATGGTCGCCATAAGAACTATCTGTGTCGGTGCGACGTAAAGCATATTGAAAAAAACATCATTTCACTTAATTATTTCGGACAGATATCTCGGATTTTGCGTTCCCAGCCTGAGTCACGGTGCTTTTCTACCTAAGTGTCCGGCTCCATGGCTAAATGGTAAGCGTGCTGGCCTTTGGTACCAGGGGTCCTGGGTTCGATTCCCGGCGGGGTCGGGAATTTTAACCATAATTGGTTAATTCCGCTGACACTGGGGCTGGGTGTATGTGTCGTCTTCATCATCATTTCATCCTCATCACGACGCGCAGGTCACCTACGGGAGTTAAATCAAAAGAACTGCATCTGGCGAGCCGAACTCGTCCTCGGAAACTCCCAGCACTAAAAGCCATACGCCATTTCATTTAATTTCTTTTCTACCTAAGTGAAAGAATCAACTTCCATTCTGGCATTGAGGGATTTTGTTTTGTACTTCTTCTACCTGATGATAACAACTTAACCATGCCCGCAGTCAAAATGAATTCTAATAGGATTTCTTATTTCGAATGATTTTCTACAGGACCCAGATATAAAGGTCAGTCAAGATCTTATTTCACTTAATCTCTGAGGCTCGCAGGGAAATTTGCCTGTATTTTACTCACAGAAGCAGCATACACTCTCATATTTATATCTCTCGTCAGATTTCACTGTTTCAGAACGACCCGCAGAAATTGTAATTTTGAAACTAACCCAGACTGGTTAAGTTAATTCGAAATGTTGATCTGTAACATCTGCCGGGCTGAATGGCTCAGACGGTTGAGGTACTGGCCATCTGACCCCAACATGTCAGGTTCGATCCTGGTTCAATTCGGTGGTATTTGAAGGTGCTCAAATACGTCAGCCTCGTGTGGGTAGATTTACTGGAACGTAAAACAACTCCTGCGTTACTAAACTGTGGCACGTCGGCGTCTCTGAAAACCGTAAAAGTAAGTTAGTGGGACGTCAAACATATAACATTATTATTATTATTATTATTATTATTATTATTATTATTATTATTATTATTATTATCTAACATCTTCTTGTTATAAGTGAATTGAACTAGGCTTCCTTTGTCGTATATTTTCTGGTCCACATCAATCATGAACTCAAACAAATCCGGATGATAATAATAATGTGTTCTTTCGGTCGTCAGTTCATAGACTGGTTTGATACAACTCTACATGCCACCCTATCCTGTACTGACCTTTTTATCTCTACGTGACGACTACATCCTACATCTGCTCTAATCTGCTTGTCATACTCACACATTGGTCTACACCCTACCGTTCTTACCACCGCCACTGGTCTCAAATGCTAAAAAACTGGACATGTCTTGGGTTTCTTAACATGTGTAATAATAATAATAATAATAATAATAATAATAATAATAATGGCATGTACTGTAGACTCCGGAGGTGCCTGACGCAGGTCTCTCGAGCTGACTCCATGGGTAACCTACGCATCTGAAAGGATAAAATCTAATGTTAAATATGGCAGACACCACAACCCCCGAGCCAGAGAAAATAACCAGTGAATTTTAAAATCCCCGACCCGGTCGGTAATCGAACCTGAGTCCCCTTAGCCACGGTGCCGTACAATTTCCTGATTATTTTCTAGGATAGATGACTATTAAGTATTGTGTGTCAGCCTTCCTCCAAGACTTTTCTCAGTTACAAATGTAAGGAAAAACAATAGAATAGCGAGGTTATTCTATTTGGTGCATAAGATGTACGAGACAGGAAAAGTGCCGTCGACTTTCGACCTAATGTTGTTACACCTGTTCCCAAGAGAGCCGGTACTGACAAGTGTGAAAACTATAGAACCACTGGTTTAGTATCTCACGCCTGCAACATTTAAAGACGTATTATTTACAGAATAAAGGAAAGACAACTTGAAACTGAGTTGGGAGAAGAAGAAATGTAGAAACATGTGAAGCAATCCTGACTTCTGATCCTAGAGGATCGAATTAGGAACGACAAGCCCACGTACATGGCGTTGGTAGCTGTAGAAAAAAAGTCTATATTGTTGATTGGACCAAGCTATTAAGAGATTCTGAAGGTTATCGAGATCACATACTGAGAACGAAGAATTCCACAAATTATATAAAAATCAGACTGCAGTAATAAGAATCGAGGGCTTTGAAAAGGAAGCAACAATCCAAAAAAGAGTGAATCAAGGCTGCAGTTTGTCACACCCCCCCCCCCCTCCTTTTCAGTGTTGATATAGAACAGACAGGAAAGGAAATCGAGGTAGAGTTTGGAAAGGAAATCACAACCCAAGTAGAAGAAATCAAAATCCTGAGATTTGCCGTTTATATTGTCATTTTATCTGAGACTGCAGAAGATCCAGAGAAATCGCTGAATTGTATGGACAGAATCTTGGATAAAAAGTGCAAGATGAAAATTAATAAGTCCAAAATAAAAGTAATGGACTGCAGTCGAACGTACGTAGTCAGATGATGCAGGTAATATTAGATTAGGAAATGAAGATTTAAAAGAAGTAGATGAATATTGTTACTTGGGTAGTAAAGTAACTAACGATGGCAGAAGTAAGGAGGACATAAAATGCAGACTAGCACAGACGAGGAAGGCCGTTCTTAAGAAAAGAAATTTGCTCACTTCGGACATTGATATAAGAATTAGAAAAATGTTTTGAAGACTTTCGTCCGGAGCGCGGCATTGTATGGAAGTGAAACATGGACGATAACTAGCTCAGAAATAAAGAGAATAGAAGCTTTTGAAATATGGTGTTACAGAAGAAAGATGAAGGTTAGATGGATAGATCGATTCACGGATGAAGAGATACTGATTCGAATTGGTAAGTGGAGATCGATTTGGCTACATTTGACTTGAAGAGTTAGAATCATAGGGCACATCATAAGACATCAAGGACTTGTTCAGTTGGATTTTGAGGGAAGTGTGGGCGGTAAGAACGGTTCGGGTAGACCGAGGTACGAATATGACAAGCAGATTGGAGCAAATGTAAGATGCAGCAGTTATGTAGAAATGATAAAGTTAGCACAGTGCAGGATGGCATGGAGAGTTGCATCAAACCAGTCTATGGACTGATGACTCAAACAATAATAATGATAATTTCTATCCATAATCACATGCCACTTATCTGCACGTACTCTGATGCGACTCAGAAACATATTTGCAATGAATCATAATGACAGAAATGATCTTAGACACTGGTTCTACTGTATGTTAGTTCCAATTTTCTCAAACTTGTCATTTAAATGCATGATTGAATTGATTTTCTGTGCATTACCTTATTTTTATCACATATAAAAAGTGACCTGAGGAATATATTACCAGCCTTTCAAGTTAAGTGAAATATTGTCACTTCATATTTTCAAAGTTATGTGTAATGAATTCAATATCAGAGATTGCTTAATTTGATTCTCTTGATAATCCTCGCGTTCGATAATTCTGGTGGCAAGACATTACGAGAATTTTAATTTAGACGCCATCTGAGAATAATTATGAAACAGGGTGAGTTTAAGGAACTTCTCGTGGAACTACGAAGGGAGTTCAGTATGTAAGGCAACATATATATTTTCTGAAAGGAGGTTGGTTTTATAGAGGATTCAAATACACCTTGTTATTCCTCAATCATTTTGCTACAACACCCTACATTTCAACATGATCACCGTTCAATGCTACGGCCACCGTAATGTGAGGGCCTGTATGCCTGCGTGGTACCACTCGACTGGTCGATGTCGGAGCCAACGTCGTGCTGCATCGATAACATCCCCGTAGTGCTTCCTTCATTGGGCCAAGGAGATGGAAGTCAGAAGGCGCGAGATCCGGGTTCCAGGACAGTCCAGATCAGACAGGTTTGCACGACCTTATTTTGATGATGAAACACGCCTCGCCGTGCTTTTATCCAGGTATCTGTAGACATTCTGCAAGCTCCTATGAATAGCTGAGATGCCCTGGTTTTCCGCTAAAAGGAACTCAATAGTTGCTCTCTGTTGGTACGCACCTTCGTTCCAGACAACAATTTGAAAGCTAGTTATAGCGCTGCCATCTATTGGAAGTTAATGAAACTCTACGAGACGAAGCGAGAATATTCGAAGATGTACCATACAAAATTCCCATTTTTAAACCGAAATTGGCCGAGAAATAGAATGTGTTGCATTATATATTGAGTAGTTGAGAAAGATATCACCAGAACGTCGAATTAGGGAGAGCTGGTGAGAGCGGACAGTAAAGTAGTACTTTCACTGTTGAGAGATGAGCAGTCTTTATAGGGTGGCCAACTGTCCCGTATTTTAAGTTATTTTGTAAATATCACACGTGGGACCTTATCTGTCCCGAAATTGTCTGGGTGTCGCTCTGAACGAATTTTCGTGTTGTTGTCATCGGTACGAATGTTCACAATACGCAACTGTCCTGCCATCTAGTTTCAACTAAACATAGCGTAATTGATATCAACAGTAGGATCTTTGAAAGTGCAAAGAATCAGGTTATGGCATCTTTGGAGAAGGGTTCCAGATTTACTGAATGACAAATAAATTTTGGCTTGTGCAAAAAGTGCAAAATACAGTTTCAAGCAAGATAAATGATGCAATAATTTTACTTACCCTATGCTGAGGTTTTCAGTAACTCTATACATAACATTTATAAAGAGAGGTTGAAATTTATAACAAGTGCTGATTTGTATCGCAAAGCTGGATTTTTTCCAAAAAAAGTACCATAACGCTCTTAACGTCGACAATACGGGCTTAGTAATGAAATTCATTTATTTTAAATGCTCATGCTTGTTTGCTTGATGTTTAAGTTAGCCTAACATCTAGGTCATCGTCCCAACAAGTGCTGTTAGAAAGGATTTCATGTAACTGATAAAACTAAGATGTGTCATGAATGTGTAATTTTTTCCTCTGTTCCAATTTTTTCTGGAACTTGTGATAATATTTAGACTATAAAATATCCAATATTTATTTTATTATTTCATAATTTGTTTATTTTTATGTGTTTTCATTTAGATGAAGAGTCTTCAACCCACCAAATGGAAAATAAATTGTACAATAACGATGCGTGAAGTGTATGTTTCTATATTATTACATCGGTAAGAGTACTCTTGAAAACAGAAGGAGGGAAACTGGCAACACAATATTTTGAAAACGTTAATATTTTGTCGTTTTCAAATTAGAGCTAAAAATGTAATTGTACCCAGATTGTGTAACGTCTGTCTTTCCGTCATTCCTTCCTTCAACAGTTGGTTATTCTAGGTCTTTACCTCTAAACACTAATCTTAAAGAGGAGGGCCTACTCATCCACAACTGTCCTGCATGTGTATGTGTCCAGTCTTTCGAGAGAAGAAAGTGTGTAGTCTTGCAACTTCTAACGTTAATTCAGAAAATATTGTAGCGGGTATTTATATTATCAGATTAGTTTAAAATCATAGGTTTTCATTAGATATGAAATGAGATATGAGTGCCCTGAAGGCTTAGAAGAATTAATTAGAAGTAGACGCGAACGTGAAGAAAGGATATATAGGGCCCGGATGTTTATGCAGTCATTGGTTAGAATGCAAACTTACTGAAGCGAGTAACAAGTAGGGTCTACCCACACGACGGTAATGCTATGAGGTTTACATAAAAATTAGGGGTTCGGCCCATTAGAAACCCCTAGAATTTATGTTATTCCCACTACATTACCTTAGAGCGGGCTAGTCGACATTTACTACTAACAAAATTATTTATTAACAAAATTACTTAGTAGGAAATGTAATATAGTGGGAGTAACATAAATTCTAGGGGTTCTAATGGGCCGAACCCCTAATGTTTATGCAAACCTCATAGCATTACCGTCGTGCGGGTAGACACTACTTGTTACTCGCTTCAGTAAGTTTGCATTCTAACCTCTTACCGCATAAACATCCGGGCCCTAGACATAAATATACGTGCATACATACATAAATCTTCTTAATAGACTGTTATAACCATCCAGCGTTCAGTCTGCAAGCCTGTGTGAATTAACTAAGTACCTCTACAATCCTATAACCTATATTTATAACTAGCTCTGTGGTCTCGTTTAGGACTTACCTTCCATTGTTCTCACCTGTTTGTACCACCAATCGTTCTCGCTACTTTCATGTCTGTTTCTTCCAATATTTCAATAATACAAGGTACCGAGCGTCCACAATTAAACGGTGTTCAGCGCACCACGGACTGTAATAATCGTATAGTCTTAAATTTTGTAGATAAACTTGCTAAGCAATGAACTTAAAAGTTAGTTCTAAGTCTTACCACCGGGTGAAAATATGGCCTTGCAAACAGGCAGAAAGAGCAATTTTCAGCAAGTCTGACGTCGGGTTGTTCTTCCGTTGGAATTGAGTTGTGACAGTTCCTTGGTTGTTGCAGTAACAACCACTGCTTTCAGCTTACGTGACTGTTTGGCGTGGTTTTGCAAGCTCCTTGATTCGTTTTTCTTTGAGGAGATGAACCCTTGTCGGCCTGTTAGGTTTACAGTGATATCCGCACGTTATAGGGACCTTCTTTCTCAACATGCGATTCCAGCTTAACAAGAACGCAACTGTGACCACTCCGTTATTTATATGCAAAACGGGGAAACACCACATGCCGCTTACCACGTGAAGGATTTGCTTCGAGGAACCTTCAGTAACGACCGCATCATCTCTGGGCATTTTCCAGATGCGTGACCTTCAATATTCCCCGACCTAAACCCATGTGGGGATATTTGAAGGATAGTGACTATCAGGGACATATCCTGTCTCTGCCAGATTTTTTTTTTTTTTTTTGCTAGGTGCTTTACGTCGCACCGACACAGATAGGTCTTATGGCGACGATGGAACGGGAAAGGGCTAGGAGTTGGAAGGAAGCGGCCGTGGCCTTAATTAAGGTACAGCCCCAGCATTTGCCTGCTGTGAAAATGGGAAACCACGGAAAACCATTTTCAGGGCTGCCGACACGTCGCTCTGATTTCATCCGATATGCTGCGGGCAGCTGTCGACCATGCAGCATGTTGCTGAGTAGAGAGGCCATATCGAACAGTGTTTATAACCATCAATCGTAATAAACGTGCCAGGACTACCATTATCGTATGTTTGATCTTTACTGTCTTTTTCTGTGGCCCGACCACTGCTTACAGCACCACATTTTCGCAGGTGGCAAGACTTGGAACTAATAAATGTTGTGGCAAAATTCGCGAGCGAATTACTTAGCATATCTACGAAATTTGAGACTCCTACGATGATTACATCCCGTCACTTTCATTGTGGACACCCGATATATCGGCCAGCTCCATGGCTGAATGTTCAGCATCTTGGTTTTTGGACCTCGAGTTCGATTACCGGCTGGATTGAGGGAATTGTATCTTGATATGTTAATTCTCTTGGCTCGAGAACTGGGTGTTGCTATTGTCCGCAACATTCTTGCAACTCAAACACTCGTTAATACACAGTTTCCTATATACGCAGACGCTGCCCTCCTTCATCAGAGGGTCTTCCTTACAGGAGCAACCAGGCTAGTAATAGCTACGTAAAATATTATTAAGAGGATATCGATCCATTTAACCTCTCTACTCTCTTTTAGATGTAAATATTTGTTTTTCAAATCTCTTTACTAAAATAAAGTTGCATTGTGTATTCTCATGATCTTACCAACTAGTCCGAAACAGGACTTCAGTCACTAACTGAACGCAATATTATTCTTGCATACTGTACAATAGAAAGGGTGGTCTGCTCTTGTTTACTGCAGGCACACTCATTTAAATAAACGCGAATTTGAAATAAACTGTTTTAAATGAGCTCTTTCGTGCTTTGTACTCTCCTCATTAGCCCATTTAGCACCCTCAGCCACACTGCAGGTGTTTTAATTAAACTTGCTTCTGTTTAAATTTTAAAAGGTCATTTTTACGTGCCAGGGCAGGTCATTCTTTGGACTGCTTACTATGTACTTCTAGCAACCAGCAGAACGTCTCCTTTAAGCAGTTTATTCAACTGAATTTCTCACACATTCGTTAAAGCATTGATGCGTTCGTGATCTAAATATTTTGCATCTCTTTCCAAGGAGTCATGGGAAATTTCTCTTCGTTTTGAAATACTCCGAGGGATCATTTAGAAGAATATATAATCGATCACTGTTGCACCTGTAAGGACCCTAAGCTGCCCGTTTGATTTTGGAGGCTGATTGCATCCCTACTCCTGAAATTGATGTTATAGAGACTCGATTCCTGACTGGAAGCGAGATCGCTTATATTGTAACCGTAGATTTGTGCAGAAAATTATGCTTTCATGGATCCAAGGTACCTGGGGTAACTCCAGATGGTCTTTCCGACATAGTCGTTGTTGTTGAAACAGTCTGGGATCAATTTCTCTCAGGTGAATCTCTGTAGGATTGACCATGTCTACGGGGACGTTCCCTAACAGTCGTTGATGTGTATCTTACATTTTCTGTGAGAACGTTTAGACCTTTTTTACCTTTGTACCTTTATCTAGGAATAATTTACGTCTCCGAAACCATAAAAGTAGTTATTGGGACGTAAAAACAAAATTAATCCTTCACGTGCATTCAATTTGCGATAATAATGAATGTTGTAGCATGTGAAACTTCCTCTTCGGACTGATAATTTACTGATCCCTTACCATTCTTGAAACATGAGTATCAACTGAGTCTCCCAATTCCAGAGTCCGTTAACTCCATGTATTTTTAAAGAATGAAAAATTATTTTGTTTATATTTCCTGGAAATCACACAATATTTTTATTACAATTAGAAACATCTACGAAGATAACAAGTTTTGGAACATTAATGTGGACATAGCAGTTCCCGCAAATGGTTCGGTTATAAAATGGTGGTTACCAAGAGGGAATAACATAATGGTTATTTTTATTACAAAGTTACTACTAGATGCAAAGGGAGAAAGATATATAATACACTGCCTGACAAAAGATTTTAAGCAGTCAAAATGGGAGGAGGAAACGAAATTAAATTTCACGTGTTGAGAGGGTATGTGATGTTATTTCAGTGATCACAAAATCGAGTAAAATTTACAAAGAACTTGGCAGTACGAACCCGCTTAACAGTGTGACATTGCACGCCTCTGGGCTGGATGCATGCACTGATTCTCTTGGGAATGGGGTCATAAAACCGTTGTGGGCTATAATCTCTTGAGGCAAGCTGGACTGTAACTGCTGTAACTGGTCCTTGATATCTTGGATACTGACACTGGGACGGAATTGACACATGTTCCATCTGGGACAGATCTGGAGACCTTGCTGGCTAGAGGAGTATCTGAACATCACGCAGACAGTTCATAGAGACACGTACCGTGTGTGGACGAGAATTGTCCTGTTGAAAAATGGCACCACGATACTGTCGCATGAGAGATAACACATAAGGATGCAGGATGTCCGTGACGTAGCGTTGTGCCGTCAGAGTTCTCTCAATCATTACCAGCCGTGACCTGAAATCGTACTCGTTGGCTCCCCACACCTTGACAACGCTGTGCCTCTCCACAACTTTGGAAGAATGGGACCTCGCCCCAGGTCACCGCCATACTCGCAGACGATGGTCATCCGGGGTCGTGCAGAACCGCGATTCGTCGTTGAACATAATGCGACGTCATTCATCAGCAGTCCATGCTTCCCAGTCATGGTACAACTGCAAACGCCTGTTGTGCTGTTAACGGCAGCCGAAGCATGGGACGGTAATTCCTCAGTCCGTCTGCTGATAGTTTCCTAGCAATGGTCCGGGATGACACAGAATGTTGCAGGGGGTCCATTACTTGTTCTCGGATGGCAGACGCAGATGTGAAGGGGTTACGATGTGCTTGGTGCACAATACGGCGATCCTCCCTTGTGGTGGTCGACGTCGTCGACCGGAGCCGTGACGACGAGTATGCCTGCCCTCACATTCTCATGCAGTACAACACCGGGCCGCTGTCAAAACCGAATGACCCACAAATCTGGATATTGCGCGATTCGACCAGCCGGCCAAATGGAGACCACAATGAGGCCCCTTTCAAACTCTGCCAGGTGCTAATAACGCTGTCTCACACAAGTACGAGGCATCTCCGTGTCCTTCACAGTGATGACTCAACATCTGAAGCTGATCACATATACCCTACACAGACTGGTAATAACACTAATGCACTCTAGTAGCCGCTCTACTTCTCACAGAGAATTGCAAGTCTAATTATGGTGTGTACGTGCACCAAGTTAAATTGACGTCCGTCATTTTTTTCTGGGTGCTTCAATATTTTTTACAGGTAGTGTATTTTATAAGTAATTAATTATAAATATTTCAGCTTTGTTGTTCATAGTTTACATGGACCATCTACAGTAAGGTATAAAATGGCAGGGAGGGATTCAGTTAGGTGGAAATATTGTAAGCAGTTTGGCCTATATCGGTGACTTGGTCTCAGTGGCAGATTGTGCTGGAAGCCTGCAGTAAAATATCTTGGCGGCTGTGAGCTTGCATCCGGGAGATAGTAGGTTCGAATCCCACTATCGGCAGCCCTGAAAATGGTTTTCCGTGGTTTCCCATTTTCACACCAGGCAAATGCTGGGGCTGTACCTTAATTAAGGCCACGGCCGCTTCCTTCCAACTCCTAGGCCTTTCCTATCCCATCGTCGCCATAAGACCTATCTGTGTCGGTGCGACGTAAAGCCCCTAGCAAAAAAAAATATCTTGGGCCGGGCGAGTTGGCCGTGTGGTTAGGAGCGCGCAGCTGTGAGCTCGCATCCGGGAAGATGGTTTCCCATTTTCACACCAGGCAAATGCTGGGGATGTACCTTAATTAAGGCCACGGCCGCTTCCTTCCCATTCCTAGGCCTTTCCTGTCCCATCGTCGCCATAAGACCTATCTGTGTCGGTGCGACGTAAAGCAAATAGCCAAAAAAAATCTTGGAACATGAAAATAGGTTTAATGAGTGTGATAGGAAAATTGACCCTTTCAAGACTAAAGTGATGTCAGTAGGTATGAAACCTAAGAGAATGGAATGTCAGGTTGGGAATACAAAGCTGGAACAGATGGATCTTTTCAAGTATATCGAACGTGTGTCCTCCCATTATGGTAATATATTAAGTGAGATTGAATCACGGTGCAGCAAAGCTAATGCAGTGAGTATTCTGCAAGGAAGAAATCAGCTCCCGGACAAAACTATCTTTACACCGGTCTGTTTTAGACCAACTTTGCTTTACGGAAGGGAAAGCTGGATGGACTAAGGATATCTTATTCATAATTTAGAAGTGACAGACAAGAACGTAGCGAGGATGATCACTGGTACAAAAAGGTGGGAACAATGGCAGGAGGGTGCTCAAAATGATAAGATAAAAGCTAAGTTAGGAATTAACTCGATGGATGAATCTGTACGCATAAACCAGCTTCAGTGGTGGGGTCATGTGAGGCGAATGGAGGAAGAAGGATAGGATAGGTTTCGAACTCCCTATTTCCCGAATAATGGATACCGGCCGCACTTAAACGACTAAAGCTATCGAGCTCGGTTAAATAAGTTTTTGGCAATTTTTCTATGCTCTCAGCAAAGCAAGTTCCCTTATACCTGACACAACTCAAACAAGGGAATGTACTTTACTTCAAATCTATCTTACCTACTCAGTTTGATTTTAATGTCGAAACTGACAGTTTTTCCAAATCCAATCAAGCCTATTGTCATATTCCAAACCCAACTAAGTCGATGCGTATGCATTAAAATTTTTTTTTAAGTAAAAAATGTTCAAAACAAGATTTTCAAATGTTGTGAATGAAAAAGTAAAAGATAAAGCTAACATATGAAAGTTTTAAGCATTTTCTATAAAAACTAATGTGCAATGTTTTCTTTGATTTTGTTCAGCATTTCTGGCTCACAACTTTGTTTCCGTACATGAGAATGCAAACTTTCTTGTTAAAACTAACATCTACAAATGTTTACGTATGGTATTTGGTAATTTTTGAATGCTTTTTTAGGTTAATGCACCATTTCAATCTACGCGTACTTTCAAATACGCCAAAAATGTTTTCCAAATCCAGCTAAGTCAGATGACTTTGTGCAGTTTTGAAAAACACATGTCTATAAATTGGAGTATATAAGTATAAATTGCATGGAAACATTATAATAGCGTATCAGTGTTGCGGTGAATATAGTACGACAAAATCACTCTTGGTGTCAGCTTCAAAATTACTATTTAACTTTTTCCTGTCCTGCTGAAAAAGGCAGATGTTTGCCTTTGTTGAGTTTGGAACCCACCTCTCTATTTGTGCCTGTTTGTATGCGATAACTCCACAGGGACAAAAATCCGATTATCCGACGTTCTTAAAATCTATAGCAAGTAAAGGGACATTAATCAATAATCGTTAATTATAAATATTATATATTATTATTATTATATAATTGATTATTATAATTTTTAGACAAATTTCTCGTAATAAGAATCTATTGTCATTATCTCTTTTCTCTTATTATTTATCAGAACGCTAAGTAATTTGATATTACATTATAGGCGTATTGAGGACTGAGCGTTGAACAATATTTGTACGAAAAAATATCATCCAATAATCACAGACCGTGATAAGAGGGTGGACAGTTAAAATTATGATAAGATAGGAATTAGCCCTGTATCTCACTATTTTCATCTAGATTCAAAGAAGACATGTAACGTAATGTTTTTAGACGAGGTCTGCGCCTCAAAAGAATCCCTCACGATGTCTTAAACCACAGTTATGATATCAAACTCACCTTTTCGGTGTCTAGCAGTCATGAAACGTGAAGATCTGTTAAAGACATAGATATCGATTTTTTGCCCTCCTAGCATCTTTCTATAGTTATTTTTTGCTACTTGCTTTACGTTGCACCGACACAGATAGGTCTTATGGAGACGATGGGACAGGGAAGGGCTAGGAGTGGGAAGGAAGCGGACGTGGCCTTAATTAAGGTACAGCCCCAGCATTTGCCTGGTGTGAAAATGGGAAACCACGAAAAACCATTTTGAGGGCTGCCGACAGTGGGGTTCGAACCCACTATCTCCCGAATACTGGATACTTGCCGCACTTGAGCCACTGCAGCTATCGAGCTCGATCTTTCTATAGTTAAAAAACTCAAACTGTGACCACGCAGGACTACAGAGACGCCCAACTGATAAATCATAGCTGAGAATCTGCATTACCATTTTTTCCTCGATTGACTCGGGACAAAAATTGTGAGTTAGATGGGGGTTGTTCCTATCCTCATTCTATCTGTCCTAATCCTCCATATCGCCGCCAAAGATTGAACGATATTTTGCCTATACCCCGTATAGTTATCAGCCATCAGGCTAATATCTTCTATGGATGAATTTTACGGGTAATGGTTCACAAGTATTTGATGTATCAAATCAACATTGACTTTCATTACGATGTAAGTACACGAATAGACTTTCTCAATCGAAGACTACCTTTTATTTATTTGTTTGAGAAAAAGTATGTTGATCATGATGATTGGTTTCGGATGGGATAAATATCGAGATCATTGGCTCATCTTTAGTTTATAAATTAGTTTTCATTTCAAGCGTGATTGGCTCAGTAGTTTGCCTCCCGGCTTTCCACCAGGACGGCGAAGGTTCGATTCTCGATCGAACTCGGGTTTCCTAAAAATATCGTGGTGTCAGGAAGGTCATCCGGCCTTAGATCCCGAACTACAACCCAAAATGAGCCAAGTGGTTCCGGTGACCCCAGAAGTACATAGGATAAACAGTGTATTTTTTATCAGCCTCACAACTATTTGTAATGCAGGTAAAGTATGTAAGGACATGTATGGTAATTTACGAAGAAAAATTATTTATATACTCTAGCACTTTAAGGCATGTGTAGGTGCTGTGCAGCAAACGAAATCAGAGTGAAATTCAGAAAGGGATTTCCAGTTCAATTGGAGGTAATCAAAATTATGAAATTTGTCACTGATAATATTTTTTTATTTCAATTTGCAGAGAAACTGGATACTATTGAGTGGAATTGGCAATCTTCGACAAGGGTACGAAATAAAAGTAAATACATTCCAAACAAAAGTAATGGAATAGAATCGAATAAATTCAGGTGTTTTAGGAAATACATATATTTTTTCAAGTTGATTTACGTCACACCGACACAGTTAGGACTTATGGCGACGATGGGATAGGAAAGGGGTAGGAGTGAGAAGGAAGTGGAGATGGCCTTAATTTGTCTGGTGTGAGAGTGGGAAATTACGGAATACCATATTCAGGGCTACCGACATTTTGGTTCGAACCCACTATCTCCCGAATGCAAACTCACAGCTGCGTGCAGCACAGTCAACCCGTTCTGTACGAAATATTACATTAGGAAATAAAGTCTTAAGAATGTCGATGAATATTTTTGCTAAGGTCGCAGAATAACAGACGACGGCAGAAGAAAGGAGGACATAAAATGCAGACGAATATGGCTTGAAGACTTTTGTGCAGAGCGTGGCGTTGCATTGAAGTTAAATATGATCAATAAATAGCTCAGAAGAGAATAAAAACTTCTGAATTTTTTTTTTGCTAGGGGCTTTACGTCGCACCGACACAGATAGGTCTTATGGCGACGATGGGATAGGAAAGACCTAGGAGTTGGAAGGAAGCGGCCGTGGCCTTAATTAAGGTAGAGCCCCAGCATTTGCCTGGTGTGAAAATGGGAAACCACGGAAAACCATTTTCAGGGCTGCCGATAGTGGGATTCGAACCTACTATCTCCCGGATGCAAGCTCACAGCCGCGCGCCTCTACGCGCACGGCCAACTCGCCCGGTCTTCTGAAATGTGGTAATACAGAAGAACGCTGATCTCGAAATGGGTAGATCGAATCATTATGGAAGAAGTACTGAATCGAGTTAGCGAGAGGAGAGCGATTTGTTGAAATTTGGACAGAAGAAGAGGTACTGTAGGGTAATAGGGCTAAATTAGTTTTTGAGAGAAGTTTAAGGAGGTAAGAACGGTAGAGGTAGGCCAAGGAATGAATATAACTAACAGATTAGAGTAGATGTAGGATGTAGTAGCTATGCAGAAATGACCATTTTAGCACAGGATGTAAGGGCATGAGCAGCTATATCTAACCAGTCTATGGACTGATCACTCAAATAAAAACATAATTCTTTTCTTGTCGGTAATATCCAGACATTTAAAAGTTCTCTTGTGTGAGGATAAATTAGTTTACTTCTTGTCAGCAATCAATCCTCTATATCGTTGCTGTACCTAGAAAAAACCGCTATGTGCTTTTAGCTGTGAACTCGACCAGAAGGTTTCTGTGAGATAAGGTTCAGTATTTAATCAAGTCTATCAACGAATTTTCGTTCTAGATGATACATGTACTGCGGGTCAGTATTTCCCCGACAACACTGATGAAATGAAATATCGTATGGCTTTTAGTGCCGGGATATCTCAGGACGGGTTCGGCTCGCCAGGTGCAGGTCTTTCTATTTGACTCCCGTAGGTGACCTGCGCGTCGTGATGAGGATGAAATGATGATGAAGACAACACATACACCCAGCCCCCGTGCCATTGGAATGAACCAATTATGGTTAAAATCCCTGACCCGGCCGGGAATCGAACCCGGGACCCTCTGAACCGAAGGCCAGTACACTGACCGTTCAGCCAACGAGTCGGACGACAACATTGATACATAACGTTATTTAGAGGTGCAGACGATGAGAAGCATTCAGCGCAAGAAACTGTGCAGGTAGTGTGGGGTTCTCACGGGAGAATCATTACTCATCGATTACTCCCTTCAATGGCTTTCACAGATAAAAGTTCCTTATTGCTCCATACAACGAGCTGTCAAGGAAGGCATGGACAGCAAAGGGGCTCATTATTACTTATTTTCTTTTTACAATTTGCTTGACGTCGCAGCGACACAGACAGGTCTCACGGTGTTTGGGATGAGGCAGGGCTAGGAGCATTTGCCTAGTGTGAAATGGGAAACCACGGAGAACCATCTTCAGGGCTGCTGACAGTGGGGTTCAAACCCACTATGTCCCGAATTTTAGCTGACAATAGAGGGTTACATTCTTTCCCCACTTTCATAAAATTGGCAACTAAAGTATAATTCAAAATAATTATGGAAACTGTTGTATGGTTGTCGCATCATCCCTCTACGATCCGCATATGCATTGAGGTGTGATTGCTCACAGCACGATTCCCTCGTGGTTAAAAATTCAATGGATCGCTCAGAATTAATATGATGATATAAAATAATACGCCTAATGAAAAAAAGTAATCAACATTTTTCTCCAAAAAAGAAAAGTAAGTAATGTGAAAACTGTGAGTTATGTATGTTAGTCCTCATGCCTCTAATGACAAACAAACATTCTCGTGGGGCAGATAAAGTAATTAAATTGTATCATAGCATAATCCCGTTCTAGAAAGCCAAAAATAACAGCCGAGAGGATTCATCGTGCTGACCACACGACACCTCATAATCTGCAGGCCTCCGGGCTGAGCAGCGGCCGCTTGATAGGCCATGGCCCTTCTGGGCTGTCGCGCCATGAGATTTGATTTGGTTTGGCTTTTAGGGGCTCCGTATGTAGCGGACAACTATGAATCTTTTTGAAAGAGGCGTTTCTTCATTATTCACGTGCTCGAAACTTGTCTTTAGTCTCCCACGGTGTCCACAATGACAAAGAACATGACCCTTGAAGATAATACCGCTCAACAATGAGATTCACATCCTACATCGACATTCTTTCAGTTTGTACAAATACGTGAGCTTTCGCATAACGTTGATTTTGAAAGTCGGCCTGCAGCAACACAAACCAATAGTTCCTCTCACCACGATTTCAGCAGTATGCATGGATGTCATCTGGATTAGCTACAAGAAACTAAGACGATTTTCAAAACACAACTGACTAAGGATTCAATCATTTGAAAGCTCATTGTATAAAATTTTAAAAGACGGCAGGGGTTATTAAAATAATGTTGATGGTGTTCAGAGAAGTTATGCTTTACGCCGAAATTCTTCGGACTATCACTACTGCGTTGTCTGTTTTCCTGATTAATCGGAGTTGTAGATGTATTGTGAACATGACGGAACCTACATTGAGGTAAGTACTTTGATAATTTCTCATGAACAAAAAGTCTTACTCATAACACCATTATAGAAGTCTACTTACCTTGCAAAAGTATTTGCGGTTAAGTGACCAAAATTTCTACAAAAGCACATTTATATATTCTAAACGCGATGAAATACAAATTATGAATTTTTTTATCTGTCCCCTTCAGAACGGTTAGTTGTGAGCCTCCTTCGCGGTTGAACGTACTATGACTTCTAAGAGAGCACAATGTGCCATACTTCAGAAATTGAATTCTGGACTATGCCCACTTACTGTATTACTCTGTACGTAATTTGCCAAGAATGTTTCCACACTCAGTCCATAAGAAGATTGGGAGAGAATTTTATTTTTATACCTGGGACATCCTTTTTATTCTCAGACCGAAACAATAAAACGAAACACACACGCTCAAACCAGAAAATCCCATGTCTTCATATGAAATAACAGTTTAAACCAAAAAATATAATACCATTCTCCTATCGTACTTCACCGATCAGAAGAAGCAGGAGTAAAATATACACTTTTACACTTCAGTGCTCATTTCATCTTAAAGGAAAAGCGCCATGCTCAATTTTGTTTTATTCGTTTCTTGTGCTTGCTTACTTACTTACCAAGTATGAATGTATTTGCATGCATCGGTATAAGAAGAAAACCCGATATGAGTCACAGTTTCTTTCAACATTTATTTTCACTATGCACCATTCAAATTAAATAATGCTGTTTGCAGTCTTCCTTTTGCAGATCATGTGTGTTATGTTTTACATTTATTCAGTTCTAATTTTTCCCTCATCAAAATTGCTTAACAATTAATGTAATCTGACAGTGTAAGTATTACATTTTTTTCTAATTTAAGGAGTCTGAAGTGTAAATATAGTGCATAAGCCAAGGTATTAGTACATCAACAATCATTCGTAACATTGATGCTTTATTGATCTTGCGGGAAGATGCTTGCAAGGAAATTGAGTAGCATGACAAACATTGGATGGAAAAAGCACTATGAAGCATCTACGCTATTCTAAAGTAAAAATTTAGAAATGAGAAAATTGTCGGAATAAAACAGTGTATAATTTGGGTATAATGGTGCTATACATTAGGAACACAGTATTTTATTAATCAATGACGGAGAAAATAAAGTTTAAAAAAATAAAATAACCATCATTTCATAAAACTCATCAAATACAGGTTTCTTGAGATGCAGATTATAGAGTTTCTTACAATCACTGGAATGACAAATAAATATAAGTATCAACATATCTTGACATTATGTTACAATTAAAGTCAAACTATTCAACAGACGCAATGAGACGAACAAAACACATAAAATAAGAAAGATGGTCACTATGTACACAAGAGAGGGATGAAGGTATGAGAGTGAGAATAAATACAGCCTTGTCTACTAACTATCTTTCAATCTCTCAATGCTTCCTTGGCACATAACAGTTCTGACAAGGTGAGAGGCAATGCCGAAGTTTTAGGAGTTTTTTTCATTTATTTGCATGTATGTCGATCAATCTGTGTCTCACAAATTTTACATTTGACGTAGCAGCACCAAACAAACTTGCAATGGCAGCGTTCTATGTGCTTCATAACCTGAAAAAATTAAACACAACTTTAGTGTTGACTGAAAATATAATTCACAAGTACCTATACAAATGAAACCGACAACTGAAGGAGTACATCTTACACACAATATCATAAGATTTGCATGCACAGAACGAAATAGATAGATAGATAGATAGATAGAGAGAGAGAGAGAGAGAGAGAGTATTTAATGTCTTATCATGTCATGTAGGAAGTGCAAACGGAAATAAAAATTAATTCTCGGGATTACATGGACAACATTTTACATTCTCAAAGCGCATTTGCTACTCTATCAATAAAGTGAAACAGTAGCGGCGATTGGGAATTAGAAGTGGGGGAAGGGGAAGCAAAAGATTGTACAGACAACAAATTTAACTGGGATTGTGGGATACAGTGGACGTGGTGGGGGAGGGAGTTAATACGCATCAAAACTGGGAAGAGAAAAAGCTACAAAATGGTAAGTTTTCTGAAACTCTCCGAGTGAATTTCGACAGAAAGGTATAGGTTGACACTTTACCAAAAGTGCGGTAATAATTGTTTTTGGAGATTACCATTCAATACCACTGTAACGGACTCGCCACCTCTCCGGCATCTACTGCAACGAAATTCCCCATGTACTTCTAATATGGACATCTTGATAATACACCGTATTTTACCCTGAAACTGGGACTTAAATACTTCAGTGAATATTTATTTGGACATCACATACTCTGCACGGACTTCAGTTCTATCCATATCTACTATCTGCTATCAACTGACTACCTTCTTGCCTGCTGACGTCATACGACACTGTTTGGTTTGTTGCGCATGCTCCTGTGACATCTGGAATCTTCCAGACGTATTTCTCCTCATCATTTCCGCTCTACTCTACCGTATACAAACCTGGCCTTTCTCCGGATTATTTGAGATGGACTTTAGCCTGTGTGGAGGGTTCAACACCAAACGTCGTCTCCGTCCTTAGGGACTTGTGCCCACGTTTTGTGGCAGTACTACGAATATCAAGATGAGGTATGACAAACTATTAATTTATTTTCTGTAAAATTTCGAGCTTCACCAGGAACTATCTTCCTTTCAAATTTTAATAGGGAGCATGGCATTTCCAGACCAAGATTCCACCCACTTTCAAACTATTTCATGTTTCCATTGAAGAACCTAGTTGCAGAGGTATGACAAACTATTAATTTATTTTCTGTAAAATATCGAGCTTCACCAGGAACTATCTTCCTTTCAAATGTTAATAGGGAGCATGGCATTTCCAGACCAAGATTCCACCCACTTTCAAACTATTTAATGTTTCCATTGAAGAACCTAGTTGCAACTCTCTTTCGAGCTGTGCGTGTGCAGTATCTGGAACTCCGCGAGTCCTATACGCGCTCATGCGTAAACAGTGCTTCGCCATTCATGTTTACAGTTGGTGAGCTTTGAATGTGACTGTCTTGGAACAGCTTTATCGAATAATATTGTGATTTCGGCCTGCATAATAGTTGTGCGATGACTGACTGGTAACTGATGCAGTTCTGATTTATATATTTGGACTTTACATCGAAGATTTTTTGCTGTTGTATCCTGATCTTGTAATTGTGTGTATCTTTTTCTCTATATTTCTTGTTACTCTTGGTTTCTCAACAGATAGGCGTATTTTTCCTTTTTCCTGGTTGTTCCTTTCCGTTCCTGCTTTGTTCTTCCTCATTTGCTCTCTTTCCTTTTGGTAGATTTTATTTTGTATAAAAATCCGAGTCCGCCTCTGTGGTGTAGTGGTTAGCGTGATAAGCTGCCACCCCCGGAGGTCCGGGTTCGATTCCCGGCTCTGCCACGAAATTTGAAAAGTGGTACGAGGGCTGGAACGGGGTCCACTCAGCCTCGTGAGGTCAACTGAGTAGAGGTGGGTTCGATTCCCACCTCAGCCATCCTGGAAGTGGTTTTGCGTGGTTTCCCACTTCTCCTCCAGGCGAATGCCAGGATGGTACCTAACTTAAGGCCACGGCCGCTTCCTTCCCTCCTCCTCTCTCCTCTCTCTCCACATGGTGGTATAGACGCGAGTGTGAGCCTCTCCAGTATTTATCTTTGTGAAGGTGTTATAAGACGGTGTTAAGTATATATCAAGTGTGCATTCAGTGGTGCTTTAACTTGTGCATGTGCAGAAGTACTTCACTTGGAAGAAGGTATCGTGATTCGTAAGTAATTTGTAAAAGTTTTTTGAATTACAATGGGTAACTCACGTAAACAAGTGAAGGCTAAAGCCCGTATCGCCCAGCCCGCGAGCAGTAGTGCCACCCCACTCTCTAAAGGCAAGGACATAAACAGTGACAGCCCACGCTCTCATGTGGCAACTACTGAAACTACGCGAGAACAAGTGAAGAGCATCAACCGTCCTCTAAATTCACAGAACAGCGCTGCCAACATCTTGACCTGCGATGATCAGTGCACCCGATCGGACACTTTGCAAACCAGCATAAGCAGGGAGGTTATAGATACTACGGTGTCACTAACGGTGGATAACCTCATTAAGAACAGTTCACTCCTCGACGAACTTGTAGACAGAGTAGCCGATAAGGTCATACAGAAACTTAAAGAAAGTATTGATTTTAATACTGATGTAATCAGAGAATTAAAATGTGAACTCACCAAACGTGACGAGGCAATAACTGATCTTCAACGGCAGTTAGACGATAGGACAGATGAGCTGGAAAGTTATCAACGTCGGAACAGTTTACGTATATTTGGAGTACCTGAAACTTCAGGAGAAGACACGGACAAGCGCATTCAGGAGATTGCCACTCGGATCAATGTTCCACTTGATCCCGGGATGATCGACCGTTCGCACAGAGTTGGTGCCAGAAGTCACAACAAAACCAGGCCCATCATTGTGAAATTTGTTTCATACGCCTACCGAAATGCAGTCTTCAAATCAAAGAGGCTGTTAAAGAATAGTGGTATAACCATACGGGAGGACCTAACTAAGACCCGTACTGACATTCTCAAACGTGCTGTAAGCCATTTCGGACTAAATTCAGTGTGGACTATGGATGGTGTCATAATGGTGCGCGTTGGTGATGTGAAACATCGAGTGAAGACGGAACGGGACCTCGAGGAACTGAAGAAACGCTACCCAGCTCCACTGAAATGATGCGGCGCGATAATTTGTATTCCTGTGCATCACTTGATTACTGGAATTACCTTGGACGAGAAGTAAAGATAATTCTGGTGAGGCTAACAATTCAAAAGTTTCTCTTTCGCAACCATTCTATTTAGTGTAGTATATTAGTTATAATTTCTTTTACATTTAGAAATAATTGCTAACGCGATTGATTTTATACACATTTTCTACACTTTTTTATTTCACTTCATCACATAATTTCCAAATTCTTAAATTATTCTTATATTGATATAGGCTACTAACAACATCATACTTCTTGAACGATCTGTTATTTATCTATTGTGTTTAACCTTTTTTACTATATTGTACTCATGACAAGTAATGAGTGTGTCTTATCTGACTTACTACACGGTGTTAGTGTGAGAAACACAAGAAATCTTAAGGTCATTCATATCAATTCTCAGTCTCTTGTTGACTCCTCCCATATATCTGAGTTCCGGCACATTTTTGGCAAGAGTTCGTTTGATATTATTGCAGTAAGTGAAACATTTCTCAAACCTTCAGTACCAGATTCTGCCGTCTGTCTCGATGGGTATAATATTTTCCGTAATGACAGAATAAACAGAGCCGCTGGTGGTGTTGCAGTTTACTTGAAGAACAGCATAAAATGCAGTGTACTTAGCAAATCTCCTGGAGAGTACAATAAGAAACCTGAGTACATAATCCTTGATATAGCCCTTTCAGACACTAAAATTCTTTTCGCTTGTATATATCGTCCACCAAAAGTAGGGTTCATGGATACATTCTTGAACGATATGTATTCTCATGTTATGAATTATAAATATGTAATCGTTGTGGGAGATGTTAATGCTCGTTTCGGCACTGGGACGTTTGAAAGCAATAACATACGCGATGTGCTCAACGCTTGTAACCTCGACTGCCTTCCATTCAATCCAACCTTTCATACTGCCACTTCCGATAGCACTCTTGACATAATCTCATCCAACTGCAATGAGTTGGTAGTAGAATACGGACAGGAACCAGCTGCCGGTTTTTCTGGTCATGATTTGCTATATGCTGTATTCAATTTATCCACGCCAAAACAGATTCCGAAAACAATTCTTGTTCGAGACTTCAGTAAATTTGACGTAAACAAGTTTCGTGCTGACGCTGAATTACTACCCTGGAATGTGTTTTTCCAGTCTAATGACATAGATCAAAAAGTCTCTCTCTTCAACAGCTTTGTACTTTTTCTTTATGACAAACATGCGCCCCCAAAAAGAATTCTCGTAAAACACCAGTCAACACCATGGTTCAATAAGCGTATTAAGGAATTGATAAGTAAACGGGACAGAGCTAGGAAGAAATTTATTAAAACAAAACTTCCAGATGATTACGAGCAATTCAGGGTCTTGCGTAATGAGACAAAACAAGTCATTAGAAACGCTAAAGTGAAGAATACGTACAACATCTTCCGTAACTGTAAGAGCACCTCAGCTTCTTGGCGTGCTGCAAAATCACTTGGTATTGGAGCCAGTCACTCTCAAGATAGCCAGATGCCTGTTACTCCATCCGAATTAAGTGAATATTATATGGCATCAGTCTCTAACTTCAACTCTCCGAAAGTATCAGAAACTACCAAACATTATAGATCTGTCACTCCAAGTAACAGAGATAAATTCTATTTCATGTACGTACACCCTTCACAAGTAGAAAAAGCAGTCAGATCAATTCGAACTAAAGCTAAAGGTCCAGATAATATCTCAATATCCATGATTTCTAATTGCATTGACATATTTCTTCCTGCCCTTGTGCATTTATTTAACTTCTCTCTACAGAATGGAGTGTATCCCTCAGAATGGAAGCGTGCCAATGTACGTCCTGTGCCCAAAAAGAAAATCCCAACAGTCTGTAGTGATTTTAGGCCTATCAATATCCTCTGTGCACTTAGTAAGGCATTAGAAAGAATTGTTCATGAGCAGATATGTGAATATATGTCTAAATATCACATCCTAAATCCCTACCAATCTGGCTTCAAGAAAGGCCATAGTACTACTACGGCTCTGCTGAGAGTTACGGACGATATACGCGCGGCCATCGATAAGAGACAGCTTACTATCTTATGTCTCTTTGATTTCTCTAAAGCATTTGACTCTGTTAATCATGAGTTGTTTCTTGCAAAGTTGAAGTCAATTGGTTTCTCGCAGAGTGCTCTATCTTGGTTTGAATCATATCTATCAAGTAGATCACAAAGAGTTACATTTGTTGACGGACGATCCTCTATCTGGGAATCAGTAAACTGTGGCGTACCACAAGGATCAGTCCTCGGTCCTTTATGCTTTTCTATTTATATTAATGACATTTCTGAAGTCTTTAAAAGTAGTACTTTCCATATGTATGCTGATGACTTACAAGCTTACTTCCATTGCAGTCCCACTAACGCACCATCTTGTATAATGCATTTCAACCATGATATCTCTCGATTGATCGAATGGAGCGCAAATCATAATCTCCAATTAAATGTGGCTAAGACCCAGCTTATTTGCATAGGTTACTCAAAACTCCTGAAAACTGTTGACCTCAAATCCCTCCCACCAATAAAAATTCTAGATTCAGATATCCATTATAGTGACACCGTTAACAATCTAGGACTCATTTTCGACAGAACCCTATCCTGGTCTGATCATACGTCAAATGTGATCAGAAAAGTTGTGTCATCCATGCATATTTTGAAACGTAACGTGTCATGTACACCACCCTTTATGCGGAAACTACTTGTTCAAAGTCTTATATTCCCCATAATTGACTATGGATCAGTCGTATACAACGACTTATCCGAAACTTTGAACATACAACTACAGAGGGTGCAAAACGCATGTGTTCGTTACGTGACAAATGCCAGGCGTGATGAACACATAACACCCTATTACATTCAGCTGCAATGGTTGAAACTCCATGAACGACGGGAAATCTCAGTAGCCGTTGCTACGCACAAAATTCTCAAACTGAAGACCCCACCCTACCTATATAATGCATTTAAATCTATGGAGTCAGTACATAACAGAGATAATAGGTTTACAAAAACTACCCTTCAAATTCCCCTTCATCGTACCACTAAATTTAACAAATCTTTTGTTTGCACTGCATCCCGTATCTTCAATGTCTTTAACCTTCACCGTTTCGCAAATGACAGGAACTGCACCCAACTAAAGCAGTCCTTAACATCTATCTTCCTGGAGGAGTACGCAAGGGGCTGAGATCAGGTATTCTTGTGTCCAATAATAAGAAATATGTATATTTCTAAGAAAATTGTTTCTGTTTTTTATATTCCTGAGATTCTTGTAGCCTAAAATATTAAAAAATCGAATGATATGCTTTTCTACTTCTTATATGATTTATGTTTTAACTTTATTGGAATTGGTATCTGTATTTTAATTTTAAGTTTAATTTTAAGTTTAATGTTTAATTTGATATTTTAATATTCTAAAATGTAGTTAGTATATTCATAAACTTGTATTGTGTTATAAGTAGACGCTACATAAAGGGGCTTTTCAGCCTCAGTGGCATGTATATCATCATTATCAATAAATTCAATTCAATTCAATTCAATTCCTTGCCTATCCCTTCCAATCGTCCCATCCCTCCACAAGGCCCCTGCTCAGCTTAGCAGGTGAGGCCGCCTGGGCGAGGTACTGGTCATTCTCCCCAATTGTATCCCCCGACCAAAAAAGTCTGAAGCTCCATGACACTGCCCTTGAGGCGGTAGAGGTGGGATCCCTCGCCGAGTCCGAGGGAAAAGCCGATCCTGGAGGGTAAACAGATGATGATGATGATGATGATAAAAATCCGAATTTTAGTATTACTGCTTGGGAAAGTACCACATTTGTATATTCTTCTTCTTTTTGTCAAAATTTGTAAGTGGTTTGGTTTGTTTGTTTCAATACATCTGTCTCCAAAGTTTATTATGCTTTCTTTTCTATTCTTCACCCGCCATGTTCCTAATTTCACTTGACACTCCCGGTTTTTTTCTAATGCTCTTACGCACGGTTTCCACTGCGCTATTTGTTAGTTCGTCGTGAATACAATTATCTTGGTACTAGGAAATCACCATTATTACCACAGCCTCTATTTTCAATCCAGTATACTGGATCGCGTGAATACCTTAACCTACCGATCCGGAAACCACTCGGTGTTGTCGATATATTGGGATCTTGCCTTAGCACAATTATTATTATTATCATCATTTTTGTATGTATGTATGTATACCCCATTAGGTTACACTACACAATAAAATTTTCACCAAAGGAACAATAATAACACATGTATTAATATTAAATAGAAGTTCGGCGTGTTTATACAATTAATAAAAACATTTACTACTGACTATACACTAAGAATCCAATGGACACTAAAGAGACTGCCAGACTGACGAATGCGCCTGGCAAAGCGTGTGAATCATACCTCAGTGTGCATGACCTTGGCAAAAAATGTACCCCTCCTTCCCTTCCTCACAACTACTTGGCGTGGCGTTATACAAATCGGTTCGCCGCAACGAACGACACTTCGTGCGTATTTCCGCTAATATTTTTTTTGCTAGCTGTTTTATGTCGCACCGACACAGATAGGTCTTATGGCGACGATGGGATGGGAAAGGGCTAGGAGTGTGAAGGAAGCGGTCGTGGCCTTCATTAAGGTACAACCCCAACATTTGCCTGGTGTGAAGATGGGAAACCACGAAAAACCATTTTGAGGGCTGCCGACAGTGGGGTTCGAACCCACTATCTCCCGGATGCAAGCCCACAGGTGCGCGCCCCTAACCGCACGGCCAACTCGTCCGGTGTGTTAACAATTAAAGGAAAGAATGAGCTGATAAGACAAAAGGGCTTGTACAAAAAAGGCTTTTTAATCATTTCTATAATTCCTAGTTTCAGCTGGCTAAATGAAAATCCACAGCCAGTTTCCAGTCATTCGGCCCGGTCGGGAATGGAATGAATGAAGCCCCCATCTAACGGCGAGGATAGGAAATGTGCTGCTGGAATGAAAGATGACAGAGAAAACCGGAGTACCCGGAGAAAAACCTGTCCCTCCTCCGCTTTGTACAGCACAAATCTCACATGGAATGATCGGGTTTTAAAGCACGGTATCCAGCGGTGAGAGGCCGGCACGCTGCCGCCTGAGCCACGGAGGCCTAGCGGGCTAAAATGGAATTAAAAAATCAATATTTTCTCCACAAAGTGGCGGGCGACTGCCTCCCTCGCCCCCCTAAACACCGCTACTGCAGTGAAACCGCTCTAACTTAATATGCGCCTAATTAATACATGAACCGCGTAATACGCGTCTTTTTTCGAGTAATAGCTGTCCGGCTCCATGGCTAAATTGTTAGCGTGCTGGCGTTTGGTCACCGGGGTCCCGGGTTCGATTCCCGGCAGGGCCGGGAATTTTTACCATCATTGGTTAATTTCGCTGGCAGGGGGCTGGGTGTATGTGTCGTCTTCATATAAGAGACGGATTGCAATTAATGCATCCTTTCCCGTTAGAATTAAGTGTAGTAGGGCAATTTCAATTGTAAAACATAAATACTGTGTTATATCTTGGCATACAGTACTGTACATGTAGCAGGTACAAAAATGTTATACACAATGTTTCAATAAAATGCCCTAAAAAGATTGAACATGTTTTGTGTCTGTAATACTGCACATAGTTGATTATCTTCCACTTAATGGGCAGTCCCGGTTAATGCAGGGTTAACGTGCAAGAGCGTTCAGCCACAGTTTCACTCTAATTGCAAGAGCATCGTGTAGTTTAAATAATTTGGTCCATGAAATGAAATGTCGTATGGCTTTTAGTGCCGGGATATCCCAGAACGGGTTCGGCTCGCCAGGTGCAGGTCTTTCTATTTGACTCCCGTAGGCGACCTGCGCGTCACGATGAGGATGGAATGATGAAGAAGACAACACATACACCCATCCCCCGTGCCATTGGAATTAACCAATTGAGGTTAAAATCACCGACCCGGCCGGGAATCGAACCCGGGACCCTCTGAATCGAAGGCCAGTACGCTGACCGTTCAGCCAACGAGTCGGACATGCACACAACTGACACAACTTTAAAGGCAACACGTCATTTAAAATACAATAAATGTGACGAGAAATTCATACTGCTGATGCAGATAGATAGATAGATAGTTAGATACCGTGCATTACCTTATCACAGCATGTAGGAAAAGAAGCTGAAACCTAAACTAATTTTGGGAAGCGCACAAACTACTCGTACACTTCACATTCACAAAGCGAATATGCTACTCTGGGAACATTGCATTTACAAGGGCAACTTGTAGTTCAGATATATTCATTGATAATTTAAATGTTTAGCAATATTCATATTATTTTTGCTATTTGCTTTACGTCGCACCGACACAGATAGGTCTTATGGCGACGATGGGATAGGAAAGACCTAGGAATTGGAAGGAAGCGGCCGTGGCCTTAATTAAGGTACAGACCCGGCATTTGCCTGGTGTGAAAATTGGAAACCACGGAAAACCATCTTCAGGGCTGCCGACAGTGGGGCTCGAACCCACTATCTCCCGATTACTGGATACTGGCCGCACTTAAGCGACTGCAGCTATCGAGCTCGGTAATTCATATTATAGATAGATAGATAGATAGATAGATAGATAGATAGATAGATAGATAGATAGATAGATAGATATGTTGATTGGTGGTGATTGTTTTAAAGAAAGAGATAAATCATAGAGACTAAGACTCATCAGCCTCTACCTTACTACAGTATATTCAGCTCTTGAACTTCTCTCTACTGCGGAATGCTGGCCACTGATATGGCTAAACTGTAGTCATACAAATTAGTCGACACGTCGGTAGATTCAGAGTGGGTTGTTGTCCCATAAGCTCTGTACTCTGACCGGCCAACCGAGCAGAGGAGAGGTGGTCACGGCTCTACCGTGGCTCTACGCCTCTGCATTCGGGAGACGGGCCTGGGGCACAGTGCTGCATTTCTCGACTGGCCACGCCCGTCGGCTGTCCTGAGAATGGTTTTCCGTGGTTTTCTCTTCTCCTGCACTAAGGCGAATGCCGGGACAGTTTATATTATAGGCCACGGCCGCCTACTCCCTCACCTTCTCCGCACATCTCCTTCACCGTAACAAATCTCCCGGCCTGAGAGACGGCGTAACCGTCTAAGATGCCCGCCTCCCCCTTCAGGGGAGGAATGAAAACGTTTCGTAGTAGTATTAGTCAACAGGCAGCTGAATCACGCAAAAAGTATCGTATCAGGAACAATTAGATCAGCTCCGACTTTCTCGCTAACTGTTCTTAGTCATATCTCACCACCACCTCTTTCGATTTTTTTGGGAAATTGCTCTCCTACGAGAGTACAAGGACGTAAAGTACAGCATTCAAACATCAGTCCAGAGACACACATACGTAGATAATACTGTTACAAGCAGGTTACGCTCTAAACGTCCACCTCTTACCGACAACCAGAAACCTAGCCGGCAATTTCAATCTGAATGTTACAACCTAGCATTGTTCCCAGGTACGCCGGAGTGTTTTGATCTACCTTGAAAGCCCTGAGGAACCATCAATGGGATTCGAACTCGTCATGGTAGATGTGCCGAACTACAGAAGAAGAAGGGGAAACTTTCGTTCAGAGAAAATGTTTCTGAAATTTTTTTTCAGAAAGATACAAATTTATTGCCATTCTAAGCGAATTCAATGTACGTGCAAAATACTTGCTTTGAGATAATTGGCATTTTCGATTTTTATCTTTATCTTTCTTACGCTATAGGTGAAAATATGAAAGTGACTGAGGTATGAGCGGTGCTAGTAACGCCATTCCTTCTGCAGCCAGTCCCTGTTACGAATGGTATGAAAATGTTGCTCATAGGGTCGGTTGGTGCATGCATTTCAGTGGGCTTGGCAGACTAATATGTAACAGCAACTTCTGGCTCAGTGAGAAAAGCAACAGGAAACTACCTCATTCCTCATTTCCCTAGTACGCCTCTTCAGTGATGCCTAGGCCATCTATGACACCTGATGACAGAGCTGTTGAGGATCCAACCAGCCTTAGGGCTGAAGACTGAACATACATACTGCACCCATAAGCGAATTTACGTAATTAATTTACAAATTAAAAGTTGAATATTTCGCATATTGGGATACTACAGTAGGCTGTGAATCTAGCAGTCACAAAGGAACTTTCTGGCGAAAGTCAGTCGGCAAGGAAAATCCTCGAAACACTTCTTAGAGCACGAGCAACTTGTAAACCGCCCTGAGTACTGCATCCAATAAATTTTATGGTACCGCCTAGGAGTGACAACTTTCTACTTGGTTCTCACGAGAAAATCACGCGCTGAGGCCTGACCTACTTAGCAGGACAAAGAGAGAACGATAGCACCCACCAACCCTTGGGAGGAAATGGAAGCATCCACGCTACGAAGAGCGCGAAAGTCTCAGCCAATCACAAAATTCTAAATTTGAATGTCCTGTCATAGCGGGAATCCACAGTCAGTATTTCGCTATTTGAAGCCCCGAAGAGTTGTGAAAAACAGTGTCCTGACTTCTTAATAATAGTTGAAAATTTATCAGTGCGAAGGTGTGGTCAATTATTGGCTAATTAATAAAATTTTAACTTCACACGGAAGAGTAGTATCGCCCAGGAAATGAACTGTCATGGCGGGAAGGAGCCATTCGCTGGAAGAAAATAACGCCGGTGACGCGCGCCGTCGTGTGGGTTATCCTGTGATCGTTTCCCACGGCGCAATATAACAAGTAAGTCAGACCGAAATTAGGAAGATTTTGTACATAAATTTTGAAACTTTAACCTACGGATGTATGATAAAGCGCTCCCAAGTGCTGGGTCACTACGCCACATCCCTTCCACAGAACTATTTTCAAGGTGGGGGGAGAACTCATTACAAAAACCAGCGAGCAGGGTGGTGAATCTTCATTGTGACAGTGTGTGACGGTGTGACTGTGTATTTCAATGTGTATCCTGTGTTCGTGGGTTTAGAGTGTGTCAGCTAATTCAGTTAGTCAGCTTTGAACTTTACTTTTGTCTGGTAAGAAAGCGATCAGAGACACTTGTTGGCATCCGAGTGAGCCATGCATTTTACTTGGGAGAGTGGCATTTCAGAAATGAACACTTTAACAAACTTTACTTTAAGTTGAATTTATGCAGAGATAACAGGCAATAGCTACACTTTCAACACTTGGCTTAAATGAACTCACATTACGAATCGAGAGGGACAAGTCCATGTTTTCAGCGTAGCTGCATAAAACCTCTCTAATCCACGGGTAGTTTGACATTTGTTGGAAAGCTATTTTATTCTTCATTTTTGGAGGACGATCAGCATACATTTCTCCACAACATTGGAAACTGTACTTTAGCTTGCTTTTACCACTTACAATAAACTGTTTTGGCAAGCGAGATGTTTTTCGGGAGAAATTAGTTAAAGCAGACAGGGAGCAGAATGTCTTTTCATTAATGAAAGGCCGCTGTGTTAAAGACCTTGAGCAAACTGTTATGTTCCGAAGGGGTGAACGATCGGTAAGCTGTAGGTAAACAAAACTGAGAGAGCGGTGTGCAGACCGGCAGGTGTTCTTTCAGGCAGGTAGCGGAGAGGAACTTCCGACTTCACGTCAGGAGTCTATGCAGTGCTATCGTCTAATCTTCACTGGAGTGCGAGAAAATGCGAGTGTTTATCTTAATGTAAGCGTGTGTAACGGCATGATAAAAATGTATCAAGTTTGCGTGTGTGAAAATTTGGAATACCACATCAGCTTCAAGATGGAATTCTAATTCACCATGACGGAGCCCGGAGGGTGATCCAACATGCCTCCATCACCCAGGTATGAGCATCAATAAAATAATGTAAATAAATACCGTGCCTAATCGATGATCAAATGTAGCTTAGAGTGTTAGATAGGATTGTAAATAATTCACATAAATATAATCATAATCATAATAATAATAATATTATAATAATAATAATAGTAATATAATAATAATAATAATAATAATAATAATAATAATAACAATAATAATAATAATAATTTTTGCGCTTTTAGCTAGGGTTATTTGCGCACTTCCTTTACGTAGATGTGTTTGCGTATTGTTATGGATTATTCTGTACTATGTCACTTTGACAGTTTAGGATGCTATTTTATTTGATCTCAATGAGTGTAATGCCGATTTATAATAATAATAATAATAATCATGTTATTATAACTTTAGTTTTGAGTGATATTTTCTGTTGGAGTTGTGATCTTGTAGACGCCGCCTTGCTGATTTTAATGCTTATTTTGCTATTTTGCGCATTCAGCTTGTTTTATGTTGTGGAATCATCCTTCAGATGACCGTTTCCGGTAGTTCTTATCCCGTGTATTTTGCGACGATTTTGGTAGACGCGAGTATTTATTTCTGTGTAGTTGCGGTTACACATCTTCCAATAGCTGTGTTTTGAGAGGCAATCTCGTCATTTTTTTTTTAAGAAACAGCGAGTGCCAGGCAGCCATTGATGAGTCAGCTCTGATATTTTGTGATATGTGAAGCAGAGAATGATCTAGAGATCGAGCTAAATGAACAATATCCCTGATGAACTACATTGGTAATGGAAATGTGATATTTGGACCATGTCATGAACTGTCGTAAGAAATAGAAATGTGCACGACAGATATTTCGCCCGCCGGATACGAGCGAGGCCGTATTATGAAGTACTACGTCGAGAATAATGATGAGTAAATAGAATTGAGAGATGAATAATTTAACCAAGAGTGTTAAATATGTTGCGACATGGGTTCTGATTGTAGGCAGGAGCCTGTATTTGTTTCAAATAATTCCAGGGAAAGTAGATGCTCGGCAAATATGCTATCCGTAGCACATGTGAGCAGAGCGACGAGTCAATGTGTATTTTGATAGTCATGTAGTGTCATGGATGACATGGAATAACAGTAATTATTGCCCATAAAGGTTAAATAGTATCATGGCCAGACATTTGTCGTCTGAGGTTAGAGATTGCCGTCAAATTCACAATATTTTTGCTACTCGCAGCGGGGTAAATTTTTTTGTAGACTCCGACATTTTGCGCATTTCATCCTTATTAATTTACAGTAGGCAGCGATGTTGGGATCCAGTTTTGTTAATTTGTTATTCTTTCTGAGTGTACCTTTTATTACCGTTTATTGGTAGGATGTGATCGTATGTGAATTATTTATATTTGATTTGATGTAAATAGATAGGTGTAGTTAGGTTAGTTTGATTTCTGTATTTCTTTTGGTTGGAGCAGTGTTTCTCCATTAACAGATTTAATTATGTAAATAAGATTTCATGTGTTAGGATAAGAGATCATCGATTAGGTCACAGTCAAAACCATAGTAGTGGTGTGCTCATACCAGGCATTCAGTAATTACCAAACCTTTTAAATCCACTACATTTTTAATTAGGAAATGAAGCGATCTTTAATAAACCAGTTATATAATAACTGCCGCAATGAATGAGGTAAATAAGATGGTATCTGCCTCCATCTAGTGGTGGTACCACAAATAATGAGTTCATAATGAAATGCAGTCAGCGGCAAATTAAGTAAATTTTAATGTACAAGGATCGCTTTCATTTGAAATGTAAACATGAGGCACTTGGCCTAATCATTTGGATTATTTTTAAGAAGTCCAGGCTATCACAGTCATGCAAGTGAAGTTTAATAACTAGATGAGTGGTTGTAACACTCAGGTTCATGTGTCAATAATTTCCTTTTCAACCACGAGTAGTTTGAATGTGATAGTGGTTACGTGGTTAATGAAGTACGATGTCCATGGCTGTTTTTCTTTGAGTTATTCCTTATTTGTTACACATGGTTAGCGCAATCCACGATTATTTTAAAGTTGGGTGTTTCCCAACTAAGCCACATGTGTTAAAGATTTGATAAACTCCTCTGAGTCAGTGTTGATTTGATGACGTAACTAATTACTTAATTAATGATTCAACTACTTTAATTTATTTTGAGAGACATTTTCTACGTAATACAATTCTGTACTTCAAATGAGGTGGTATTTCTGACCAGAGTTTTGAATTTATTCACGTCATCGACTTGAAGACAGTGTCAACATAGTCTGGAATATTTTAAATTTTGATCGACTTTCAGTCAGTTTTATTAGGCAGACATTTGAGTTATTGTAAGGCAGATCCTCAATCTTTAATTTTCTTACTCTCATTTATTTCACTTTGTTTACATTTTTCACCAGTTTAGTTTACTTACATTTTTGGCACTTTGCACTTTATCCAATAAATCAGTTTGTTATTTAAAATTTTAATTCAGTCTTTGGGTACCGTCATTTATAGTTAGTTTACCCCAACTTTTCATTTCCTCACTCCCTGATCGACGTGTGGCCTATCTTCGGGGATACCATCGGACGGTCCGCGGCTGAGGAAGAAGAGTCTACACGCAGCGGTGAGTATCATTTAAATGTCATTTATTACAGGAGCAGCCGGCGCACAGGAGAAGGAAGAAGTTCACCGCAGTTGTTGCCTTGAAAAGGGCACAATACATACATACATACATTTTTTTTTGCTAGGGGCTTTACGTCGCACCGACACAGATAGGCCTTATGGCGACGATGGGATAGGAAAGGTCTAGGAGTTGGAAGGAAGCGGCCATAGCCTTAATTAAGGTACAGCCCCAGCATTTGCCTGGTGTGAAAATGGGAAACCACGGAAAACCATTTTCAGGGCTGCCGATAGCGGGATTCGAACCTACTATCTCCCGGATGCAAGCTCACAGCCGCGCGCCTCTACGCGCACGGCCAACTCGCCCGGTACATACATACATACATACATACATACATACATACATACATACATACATACATACATACATACATACATACATACATACATACATACAGGTGACTCTACCATATCTTCTACCAGATACTTCGGTTAACCCGAGGAAGTGCAAGGTACACCATTTCGGCTTTGTTTTAAATCATAAAACGGCGATTCTGTAACATACGTCAACAAAAAACGGCTAATATCTTGAGTTTGGAAACCATCCCGCAAACCCATCAGATACACCTATGTCAAAAACTTGCATTTTGCACATACGTTGAATTCTCCTGGGACTGAATAATAAAAGTGAAGTTCTGAAATCAACGTTGCAGTCCCCCATTTAATTTCAATTAGCAACATATTATAAACCTGTACGTCACGTGCACAAAGACATTCAGTAAATAGCTTGTTCGGTATATTGACTGTCTTAGTGATATGCTTGCAGTCCAGGGGATTGGCACAACGCCGCATTCCCGGAGAATATCGACATCTACCACCTGAGATCAATACACAAGTTAACTAACAAACACAGTAAACATGAAGCGTACCTTGAAAGTGCGAAGGAACGTTGAGGTCACGGTTACGATTTACGATATTCAACAGGGAGGAAGTTAGTTCGCGGACAAACACAGATCGATATTCCGAGCAGTTATCTCACGTCAGGCTGAAGGTAATATATGTTAAAAACGCAGGGATAACTGCTGCTAGTTTATGTGACTGAATAAAGGTGGTAGGCTTCCACAATTGATGAACATTCTTTTCTTTTCTTTCCTTTTCTTTTCTTTTCTTTTCTTTTCTTTTCTTTTCTTTTCTTTTCTTTTTTTGCCGGCCCTATGGTGTAGGGGCAGCGAGCTCACTTCTTACCGGAGGCGCCGAGTTCTATACCCGATTGGAAGAAGCTGGCCTACAAAACCGGAAAACTTAGCTACATTTAAAAAAATATCACTGTTTGATTGTCATTAGCGGAAATGTCCGGCCGGCTCCATGGCAAAATGGTCAGAGTGCTGGCCTTCGGTTACGGGGTTCCGTGTTCAATTTCCGGCCAGCTCGGGGATTTTAAACTTAATTAGTTAATTCTGATGGCTGAAGGGCTGGATATGTGCGTGCCGTCTTCAGCATTAGAATTCGTCATTAATTGGGCGCCATCTTCACAGGCGAGCAGTACGACTATAAGGCGTCAACTCAAAAGATACGCAGGCTACACGCCCTCATTTATCAGCGCAAATGTAAAAGGTGTGCTCAAGGGAACCATGACAGTTAAAAGGTGTCGGGCTGAGTAGCTCAGTCGGAAGAATACAAGCCTTCCGAGCTCAAGTTGGCGGGTTGAATCTCAGCTCAGCCCGATGGTATTTGAAGGTGCTGAAATAGGTCAACCTTCTGTCGGTAGATGTACTGGCACGTAAAATAACTCATATGGGACAAAATTCCGGCACTTGGGCGCGTCCGAAACCGCGAAAGAGTTTAGTGAGACGTAAAACCAGTAACATAATTATTAATAGCGAGAACTGTACAATTAAGATGCGGATCTTATCAATCCTCTAACTTCCAATTTTCCACCACGATTAATTCGGGGAAAGCAACGTAACGTATTTTTGTAACCATAGTTTATCAGGTGGGAGTCTCCCCGAACGTACAACGTGATCTCAGTTCCATTTCTTATTCTCGAATGATGCTAGCAGTGCACGGAATATCCATAATAATGTTATTGGCTTTACGTCCTACGAACTAATTTTACGGTTTTCGGAGACGCCGAGGTGCCGCAATTTTGCCCGGCAGGAGATCTTTTATGTGCCAGTAAATCTACCGACTCAAGACTGACGTATTTGAGCACGTTAGAATACCACCGGAATGACCCAGGATCGAACCTGCCAAGTTGGTGTCAGAAAGCCAGCGCCTCAACCGTCTGAGCCACTCAGCCCGGCAGAGGATATATCGCTCTGATGCAAGAATTCGACGTCCGTTTATGTCAAATATGACGTACCGGGCGAGTTGGCCGTGCGCGTAGAGGCGCGCGGCTGTGAGCTTGCATCCGGGAGATAGTAGGTTCGAATCCCACTATCGGCAGCCCTGAAAATGGTTTTCCGTGGTTTCCCATTTTCACACCAGGCAAATGCTGGGGCTGTACCTTAATTAAGGCCACGGCCGCTTCCTTCCAACTCCTAGGCCTTTCCTATCCCATCGTCGCCATAAGACCTATCTGTGTCGGTGCGACGTAAAGCCCCTAGCAAAAAATATGACGTTTCATCACCCTTAGACCGCAACAAAGTGGGTTTCACAATACAACTGTGACTTGAGACATCATGTGGACTCTTGTCGATGCATTTCAAGGGATATTTGGGCTCCAAACCTCGTATTAAATGATATTACCCCAGGGTTCACTTTGGATATAAACTGCGAATTAAAGGGGTTGGCTCCAATCCTACTTCCCTTTCTTCCTTCTTGCCGGCCCTGTAGTGTAGGGGCAGCGATCTCACCTCTTACCCGCAGGCGCAGGGTCCGATTCCCGGCTAGATCAGGGACATTTACGTTGATCTGAGGTTTGAGGATCACCCGCCTAGTTTATTACAACTGAGGAGTAAGCGGCCGCGATCTAGAAAGTTAAGGATAACGACCGAGAAAATTCGCCGCGCTGACCACGTGGCACCTCGTAATTTGCAAGCCTTCTGGCTGAGCAGCGGTCTCTTGGTAGGCCTAAGCCCATCGGGGCAGTAGTACCATGTTCTTTTTATGTTATGTGATTGTTGGATGCCATTTTTGAACAACTTGTTTATGAGAAATATTGCTTTACATGTCAGCGTAGTCGCCTTCGATTCAGAGGGCTCCGGGTTCGGTTCCCGGCGTAGTCGAAGATTTTTAACTTTAAATGGTTAATTCACCTGGCTCGGGGGCTCAACATTTCTGCAGCTCACACACTACACCTAACACTACCGTCCACTACAATAATACGCAGTTTACTAGACACAGCAGATGACGCCCACCCTCCTCGGAGGGTCTGCACTACAAGGGCTGCACCAGGCTAGTAATAGCCACGCGAACTTTTTCAGTGCTTTACATTCCTTATGTTTCTTATTCCTTATTAGATGCTGAAACATCAATGCATGTGAGCATTCTTAACCCAATGGATGGTGGGATGCTCAGGGAGAGAAAGATAATAATAATAATAATAATAATAATAATAATAATAATAATAATAATAATAATAATAATGCCGAGCTGAGTGGCTCAGACGGTTGAGGCGCTGGCCTTCTTATCCCAACTTGGCAGGTTCGAACCTGGCTCTGTCCGGTGGTTTTGAAGGTGCTCAAATGCATCAGCCTCATGTCGGTAGATTTACTGGCACGTAAAAGAACTCCTGCGGAAATAAATTCCGGCACCTCGGCGTCTCCGAAAACCGGAAAAGTAGGCTAGTTAGTGAGATGTAAAGCCAATAACACTGCAATTATTATTTGAATAATAATAATTATTATTATTATTATGTTATTTTGCTTTACGTCCCACTAACTACATTTACGGTCTTCGGAGACGCCGAGGTGCAGGAATTTGGTCCCGCAGGAGTTCTTTTACGTGCCAGTAAATCTACCGACATGAGGCTGACGTATTTGAGCACCTTCAAACCCACCGAACTGAGCCAGGATCGATCCCACTGTGTTGTGGACAGAAGGCCAGCGCCTCAACCGTCTGAACCACTCAGCCTGGCGGGGGAGAGAGGAAGGTGGAACACATCCACTGAGCAACAGTTTTTCGATCCTCCTCATGTCGGTTGTTCCCTCGCCCTCTTTAGTTTACATGCTCGGCTCAAACCTGCAGATCAGCGTTGATCTCTAGTTTCCATCCACCGAGCACGGCGCTGCTAGAGATGACGCATGTTTACAAAGGATTATTGACACTAGAATGGGCGCTTAATCCATCACTCGTTTACAACAGCATTCCTGCCGAGGATGCTGTATGGGATCTAATAATTAATAAAACGTAACAACACAGCTATATGCGCGGCAGATGTGATGGGAAAATTAAATCACTTAAGTACGGGCTACCTGGCCGAGACAGTCAAGGTGTGCTCGGTTCTCCCAAAAGGATGTGGATTCGATTGCCCGTCGGGAAGTTGAAAAATTTTAGAAACGAGATTTCCACTTCCGGAGGTGGACATGGCCCTGGGATTCACTCAGCCTATACCAAAAATGAGTATTAGGTTGTTCCCTGGGGCAAAAGGGGTCAGGCGTCCCAAACTAAAATAACAAAATTGGAGGAAATTTAAAAAAAAACTATTTTTTTTTCTAAATATCAAAAACAATATTTACTAAAGAGAAAATATATAAACTGGTCATCTGAAGATGTAGCCAAAGAAGTTACAATTCGGTGTATCTCCATAAAAAGCTTTGTCATATGTTGGGGAAACTCTAAAATGTCCCCTTCCCAGTGAAACAACAATAACACGGCAGTTGTCACAATTTTCAACTCCACCTGCGTTTTTGGATATCAGTTTTAACCCACTAAAGGGTCAATAAATTACTATGATTTACAATTTTAAAAGAGATGTAGTGATGAGCTTTGACGAGATAAAAGTTTAATCTGATATATGCTACGATAGTGCGGAAGATGTATTTAGGAGCGTCCCATGTAAACGTGCAGGAAACAGCCTATTTACTATCAGTTCGGCCAGACCATCACTACTGATTTATTTTACGAAACGGTAAAACGTGTTGAGGGGACGGGATTTCGCCTAATGGCTTTTGTGAGTGATAGGGGTGGTTCCAACCGAAAGTTAAGTATCGACCTTGGAATAAATCCAGAGAAGTCTTTCATAAGTCACCATGTGACCGTGTGATTTGGGAATTTTGTGACGTTACTCACATCCTTAAGTTAATAAGAAACCACCCGTTACACCGAGGATACATGCTTGCATCTGGAAATACTGTTACAAAAAGCATATTTATAGACTTAGTACAGTACCAGAAAATTGAGGACTTAAAATCCACTCACAAAATAACCGAACAACATTTGCTAGTAACTGGCAGTGAACGACAAAACATAAGAAAAGCTGCTGAACTTCTCCCTGGCATTGTGGCTAAGGCTATATCGTATATTTTTCCTGGGAATAAACATGTAGTAGGCTAGTTTGTTGAAATTGTTAATGACGAATTTGATGTTCTTAATGAAAGAATCCCTCATCATCCAACAAACAAGTTCAAAAGTGCTTACGGAACAAGTTTAGAGGAGCAGGATGTTATCCTGAATAAAATGTTCGACTTGTTTTCATCAGCAAGAGTTACTGGAAAGACTGACTGATTACCTTTTCAAATAGGCTGTATGGTTTCCATCCGTAGTTTTCAGGATTATTTCAAAACCTAAAATCTGAAGGATATCAATAATATCTACTAGCATCGAAATATAATCAAGATGTTTTAGAGTCATATTTTTCTATGATCAGGGGCTTAGGTCGGTTTTATGACCATCCCCTGCCCACAACAGGTACCCAAAGAACAAAGTCACTATTACTGAGCAAAAGTGCATATGACATCATGATAACTGGAAACTGCAACAGGGAAGAGTGTGAAACATTAACTGCAGATATCCTAGACCGAGTAGACTGTGCTGTTACTAATGACACCATAGAATCAATCGAAACCAACATGGACATTTTTGATTCAGAGTATGAAGACGTTAATTGTATAGTTGACTCATTAACAGATCAGTTTACTGAGCAGCACAATCTCGAATATTGCTTAAATAATGAAAGTGAGGTCTTACTGAAAATGATGACGGGATATATTGCATTACGAAAAAAGGAATCACCACTAGCTTCATCCACGGAGGAAAAACTAGAAATAGGTATCATCAGACCTAAGTATAGTGAAGTCGACGACTTCGCTGTTGCGTGTTTTGTGAGAACTTGTTCATTTATTAGAATGAAAGAACTGAATAAAAAGAGAGAACTCAAGTGGTCAGTGAATGAAAGCGGGACTACGGATCGGCATGCTGACGCTGCATGGAAAAATTAGTAGTAATGTTATTCTGTTATGCAGATTTATTATTATTATTATTATTATTATTATTATTATTATTATTATTATTATTACTATTATTATTACCTCGTTATGCCCTACTTAGGAACTCGACTGAATCAGCTTAGCTGATGTGTTGGCCTTTTTCTCCTTCCAAAATCTCGTCATCCTCTCGCTGAGCTTCTTCCTTCGTTCTTCTGTTCAAGTCATAGTGGCTCTGGTGTTGGTTTTGTCTTCAAACTGGTGATTGTCGATTTTGGTTCTGAATTTACATATGTCCTGTACAATGTCTTCCGACATGTTGATTTCTTGGAGATCTGTTTCACTTTCACGAAGCCAGCTGTTCTTGGTTTTAGATGAAAGGGCCAGGTTGAGAATTATTTTATTTAGTCTGATGTGTCCATAAAATTTCGATCGTCTTTTCCGAAAAGTGTGAGATATTTTTTTCAGAATGACAATATATTTCCTTTTTTTGCTAGTTGCTTTACGTCGCACCGACACAGATAGGTCTTATGGTGACGATGGGACAGGAAAGGCCTAGGAATGGGAAGGAAGCGGCCGTGGCCTTAATTAAGGTACAGCCCCAGCATTTGCCTGGTGTGAAAATGGGAAACCACGGAAAACCATCTTCAGGCCTGCCGACATTGGGGTTCGAACCCACTATCTCGCGGATGCGAGCTCACAGTTGCGCGCTCCTAACCGCACGGCCAACTCGCCCGGTATGTATATTTCCTGGGATGCTTTTTTCCTCCATATTCCTTCTATACCAACTGGGCCAAATATGTTTCTTAAAATTTTCCTTTCCTGTTTCTCTATGTCTTTCGTTAGAGACCCGCCACCAATGATTAATGTTTCTGAAGCATATAACGCTTCAGGTTTGATTACTGTATTATAGTGTCTAAGTTTTGCTTTCCGAGATATCGATTTTTATTGTACCTATTCCAAGTGATCCTGTAAGCTTTCTGTAATTGTTAATTTATTATTATTATTATTATTATTATTATTATTATTATTATTATTATTATTATTATTATTATTATTATTATTATTATACATTTTTGTTAGAAATAACAAAATCAGTAATATTAGTACAGTCCTTACTATTTTCAGAAAAAGTAACAACATCCAGTATTTAATCTTGTGTATTTTATTTAGACTTTATGTGTTAATATTAACTCTTGTTAAGTTTTGATTTATTTAATCTGTACGTGTATAGGGTACTTATTTTGAATTCTTTCAAGCAATTGGGAACTGTAAATGTTCAAACTTCCGGTATATTGGAACATTTAAAAAGATTTTTAAACATAATAGCAAAAGTTCTTATTATTCTGGCTTTTAAAGCAGGTCAGCAGTATTTACGAAAACACACACACAAGATAATAAAAATAATAATTTTATCTTATTGGTCTTCGTGTGAAAATATTATATCACAACGTAAATGTGTTTTTGATAAGGAAGATATGCAGAAGATGGCAGACTAGAGTCCGTTGGCGTCACACGCTCCTGGCCGGCTGCGCGTGACACCTACCGTCTCTCTTTAGCTACCGTGCTTTGAAGGATGTTATACAGCTTGTGCAATACGTACATATCAGGTTGAACGAGAATGAAACAAGCAAAACAGTGATTCTAAAATGTCACGTTTGTACTTTGACCTTACCAGAGATTCCTGCATCCCTACCCATGTGGTGACACGTTTAGGAATTCTTTGTCGTACACTTTCAAATGTAATATTTTCTCTGTTGGAGCTTTTTCAAGAGGAAAAGAATAGTTGCCATAATTTCTGAATCAACTCTCGAATTTATTTATTTATTTATTTATTTATTTATTTATTTATTTATTTATTTATTTATTTATTTATTTATTTGTCGTATTCCTTGGTAGAATGGTTAACGTTTACACCAGCCACCTATTCTATACCTCAAGACTGATGTCTTCTTCTTTGCACACCGGGCGAGTTGGCCGTGCGCGTAGAGACGCGCGGCTGTGAGCTTGCATTCGGGAGATAGTAGGTTCGAATCCCACTATCGGCAGCCCTGAAGAAGATTTTCCGTGGTTTTCCATTTTCACACCAGGCAAATGCTGGGGCTGTACCTTAATTAAGGCCACGGCCGCTTCCTTCCAACTCCTAGGTCTTTCCCATCCCATCGTCGCCATAAGACCTATCTGTGTCGGTGCGACGTAAAGCCCATAGCAAAAAAAAAAATCTTCTTTGCACTCCAACCGAAAGTCCTTAAGTCTTTGACTTATTCTTTCTCACTCCTCTACTGAGAGATGTTTCATGGCTTGGCAAGCTGATTTCTTTCGAATGCATCCCTCATTCCTGCAGTTTTCCTCCTAACGACCAAACTTCGCTGTATTTCTCCCTCTTCGACACCCAATTCTTGCAGGATCTTGTGAATCAGCCTCTCCATGTCCATAAAAAGCTACTCTCCTCTTCCTCCAAGCAGTTGTTATTTTCTCGACTTTCCCACTGAGCTCCCGATTTGGTCTCCAGAGTGAGTCGCTACTTCCGTGTCTTCTTTATACCCAAAAATTTTCTAAAGAAACATCTTTCTCTTTTATCAGCAACTGGTTACGTCGCGCTAGTCAGGGTTTCCGCCACATAGACACACTCCATTCTGACCACCGAACAATTCGGCCTGAGTGGAGATGGAATTGTAAATTCCACGACACAGTCAGTAAGCCATCTCCATCCTCCTCAAGCCTTTTAGTGTCTCCTTCATTATTATTATTATTATTATTATTATTATTATTATTATTATTATTATTATTGCTATTATTATTATTGTTACTATCAAACAGTTCAACGATAATATAGATACATCTGCGACCGAGCTCGATAGCTGCAGTCGCTTAATTGTGGCCAGTATCCAGTATTCGGGAGATAGTAGGTTCGAACCCCACTGTCGGCAGCCCTGAAAATGGTTTTCCGTGGTTTCCCATTTTCACACCAGGCAAATGTTGGGGCTGTACCTTAATTAAGGCCACGGCCGCTTCCTTCCCACTCCTAGCCCTTTCCTGTCCCATCGTCGCCGTAAGACTTATCTGTGTCGGTGCGACGTAAAACAACTAGCAAAAAAAAAGAGATACATCTGCGATTTTTCGACACATATACCTCCCTACATACAGTTTCACTAATTCCCCCTTCCGAGGTTCTAAACCGGAAAAAATGTAGTCTGCAGCTTTCCGAGGAGAATTACTGTTGCCAATGATCACTCCTGCACAGGAAACGAAGGTCTGCTTTACAAGGACTGCACCAGTCTATCAATGACCAGACGTAATAATAATAATAATAATAATAATAATAATAATAATAATAATATGGTTCACACTATCTGGCCCATTAAATTGTTTACAAAGTTCAAATACTGAATGGTCTTCTCCCTACTTCATTTCTTTTGACTGGATCTAGAATTTACCTCGATAATTTATTTTTATCAGTTACTGAAAATGGCAAGAACAGGGTATTTTTGTGTTAAAAGTCACCAAATCACGTCGTTTAATAAGCTGCGTTTGAGAAAAAAGTCACAATGCGAAAATGAGATTATGAGTATTACAAAATATTTCTCGTAAATACTTAAGTTGTTCGTAAATTTGTATAAATAATGATGCTAGATTTAGAATGTTAAACTAGTAGTAGACTATTTCTTGTAAAATTTTCTTTCCATGGAATTACTTGTTGTACTCTTGTTGTTGTATTTGTTGTTGTTGCGCACTAAGTCATAGTGTAAAATTTTGAAATATTTAAGGTACGTGTGGATTTGTATATGAGAGTGTGACGCAAGTGTAATAGACTAACATAACTTGGAAACAATATTCCTTAACCCATGGGCAAATAATACAAATATCGATTATTATTATTATTATTATTATTATTATTATTATTATTATTATTATTATTATTATTATTATTATTGTACCAAGAGGAACTCTCCTTCGTCATGAACTTTTAAATTTACAATTCATACAGGTCGATCTGCATATATTATATCCTTGTAACATGTGTGTTTTTTTTCCTATCTTAATAAAGTATAAATGTTGTCCCGTTCCCTTATGGCCCCAGGGAAATGCGAAATTATTTCCGCCCTGGTGGCACCCTCCAAATTGTGTTGGCAAGCCTTCCTCCGACCTGCGCACTCGTCGTGTTCTCTCTCCACCTTGCCCCTCCGCGCCTCTGCCGAGGGATGGCACGGTGCTCGCAGTAAACTTCGTTCAGTTCGCTCGGAGCGAGCAAGCAGCTTGGTCATCTAGCCGCGAGCATGGAGGTAGGAAAGCTTACCAACCAACGTTAGGCTTAGGGAGGGAGTTGCCTTATATTGAGAATGTAACGTGTTTGCTCTCTTGTTAATAGAGGCTAAGAGCCTCAGTAAATAGTAAGAGGGTTGCTTCTGTAAAAGTTAATGTGGTTTCTTTTAATTTAACACGTTGTCACTAAAAGGAGTTTGTTAAGAATTGAGAATTGAGAGTTGTAATATTTGAATTGTTGGAGGGCAGGTCCCCCAATGAATACGGATTTCATTTGTGCGCACTCATTATTGTAATAAATGTTCAGCATTACAACCACTCGGTTTTCGCTCACTGCGTTATGGCTCTCCTTGCTCGTCACTGGTAGTCAGCCTTCGTTCTTGAAGCCCGCACCTTCCTTATTTCCACATCGCTGCCAATTTTACTTGGTGCAGCAGTCTGGTAGCAGAGCGTGGTTTGTGCTCCTACCAGTTCTTTCGGGCAATTTTGAGTGTGCGTGGTCTCTCTCTCTTTCGGTTACGGTGTTTCCCGTTCAGCTTGGTGGCCGGCGATATCTTTACCATGGCTACTCGAGACGTGGCATATCCTGGGTCTCTTAGAAAAGAAGAGTTGTTATACGAACTGTCAATTCGTAATGTAGAGTCTAAAGGGACAGTTAAAGCGGATGAGTTATTATTACGAACTAATTTAGATAAAATTGTTGTGGTACCCAAGGTCTCTGACGGTGAGGCTGCGAGTGTGGCGTCCCTTATTCAGGCCAATTTGACTGAAATATCCTCAGTTATGGATTTTTTAGAGAACGATGTAGCGTCTCTTCATCAGTTAAAACGAGTACAAGGGCGTCTAACCCATTATGTTTATCGGACGGAAGATTTACTCTCCTTAGAATTAAAGGAGGAGCTAGTAAGTCAAATTGGAGCTTTGAAGGACAAGGCAGTCCAACTTTTAGGAAAGGTTGGGGCTTGGTTGGCCGCACTCTCCATTAAATCTAAACCTGTCACTCCTTCTGTTAATCGGGTTGACGAGGAACCCAATAAGGTTATTGGTAATCCTGAGTTGGATGGTGTGCAAGGCTTGCTGGAATCGCAGCAAGGTCCCTTACCTAGGATTCTCCCCCAGGCTAATCTTCCAGTTCAGCAATCGATCTTGCCTTCTGTGAATTTGCCCTTTTCTAGTATCCCTCACCCGTTAAGTAGTATGTTGAAAAACGTTCCCCGTTATTCGGTAAAATCTGCCGATGATGTAGTTACCTTTTTGCGATTTTTTGTGGAATTTCAGGATCATGCTCTTGTGTTCGGGCTAACTCACGTTCAAATATTGCAAATTCTTTATCCGTATACTACAGGGGTGCTTTCCAATAAAATAGTTAGTGCTATTTCTGATCATTTGTCACTTCAGCAGTTTCATGCTTATTTGCTTACTCATTTTATTCCGGCTAGGGCTCTCAGCTCTCTAGTGCTGAAATTTTATTTCAGGGTTCAACGCTCGGACGAGCCTTTAACAGAATATGTTGCTGATGTTAAATTTTACGCTAGGGTGTTTGCGTTACATTATACAGAAGAGGAGATCGTTCTCACGATCGTAGAGGGCATTTCCCCGTTATACCGCTCCTGTCTTTGTTTTGCTGCTCAACCTCACAGTTTTGCGGAGCTCGAAGCGATAGTGGTATCGGCTGAAGGTGTTCGCCATGCGGACTCACTTCGTATTACTAGCTTGCCCCCGGTTGGTTCTAATGACAGGGAGTCTGTGGTGGTTCGTAAGCCTAACTTATTAAGAAAGTGTTATAATTGCGGTGCTTCTAATCATTTGCGTAATAAATGCCCCTCTCGGTCTCGTAACAACAGTCAGGGTGCTAGTGCTGGTTCTAGGGTAGAGGTTCCGCCCAGAACCAGTAATATTGTATGCTTTCGGTGCGGGGTCGCAGGTCATCTTGCGCGACATTGTACCACCCATTCAAATAGCTCTTGACTACAGCGGGAGGTGGTGCAGGACAATGGTACCACCTTGCCTTCCCCTGTTATCAATCAAACATCTTGTTCGTTTGGTGAACCATCTCCTATTTGTCCTGTGGGCTGTTTAGAGATATCTACGGAAATTAAAGGTGTGAGTCCGTTGGTTGAGGTCGAAATAAACAATGAGCCCGTTTCGGCTCTTCTTGATTCTGGTAGTGTGGTGTCATTTATTAGTGAAAGATGGTTTGCTTTACATAAAGCTGTCTGTAAATTCCCTCATTTATCTCCGGTTTTGCATTCGTTTGTATCAGCCAATTCTTCCAGAATTGAAGTCCTGGGACTGGTAAAATGTAAAATTCGTCTTTCCAATTTTACTTGGAAATTTCCCTTGTATGTTGCGAGTAATTTGCCGTATCCTGTCATTCTTGGTTCAAATTTTTTCGATTATTCTGGTTTAGTCTTAGATATTCAGGAGGGTTCATGTTGGTTTAAGTTTTCACAAATGAATAAAATACCTTTGCACATTAGTAATTCTGCTTCAGCGTCGTCGGTATCGCCGCCTCGGGACGAAGTGGTGTCAGATCTTAGCCATTTGACTGAGGATGAGGCGCAGCGTATTAGGGAGTTGTGCGAGGCCTACCCGGATGTGTTTACTGAGAAATTGGGGATGACGAATATCTTAGAGTATAAAATAGAGGTCACGGATTCGGTCCCTGTCAGATTTCCGCCCTACCGTTTATCTCCTCCTAAGATGCAGGCATTAAAGGAGATCATTAACAACATGCTTGAGGAAGGGATCATCCGGCCCTCTACTTCGGCTTACTCTTCCCCCATTTTCCTGGTGCCCAAGCCCCAGGGTGGTTATAGGCCTATTTTGGATTACAGGGCTCTTAATCGTAAAGTGGTCTTGCAGTCTGTCCCGCTCCCGGATTTACATACGTGTTTTTCATGGTTCAAGAGGGCGAGGTACTTCACTGTCCTGGACCTCAATCAAGCTTATTACCAGATTCCGCTCGCGGAGGAGTCTCGTCATCTGACGGCCTTCGCGACGGACTGGAACCTTTATGAATTTTGCCGGCTGCCTTTTGGGATCTCGACAGGCGCCGCCGTTCTCACGAGACTCCTTGATCAGTTGTTTTCCGACATTGAATTTGACTTCCTTTATCACTATCTTGATGACGTAGTTTTGTATTCGGAGACGTTCGAGGATCATCTCCAGCACCTTGATGAAGTATTGTCACGCCTGAGGAAGGCTGGCTTGACAGTCAAATTGTCCAAGGTCTCGTTCGCCAAACCTCAGATGTCCTTTTTGGGGCATATTGTATCCTCTAACGGTGTCTCGGTCGATCACTCCCGCACTCAGGCCATTCAGGATTTTCCTCCTCCGCAGGATGTGAAAGGTGTGTCCCGCTTTGTCGGAATGGTTAACTTCTTCCGAAAATTCGTCCCGAATTTTGCCAGTCGTGCGGCCCCTCTTAATGCACTCCGGCGTAAGGGAGTAAGGTTTCAGTGGGGAGCTTCTCAGCAGGCTGCTTTTGACGATCTCAAGCTGGCCATTTCTAACGCTCCGGTGTTAGCTATGCCGGATTTCACTAAGGTCTTCATAGTGCAAACCGACGCTTCTTCGTCAGCTGTCGCAGCCGTTTTGCTCCAGGAATCTGAGTTAGGGAGACGCCCCATTGCTTATGCTTCACGGGCTCTTACCCCTTTAGAAGCTAAGTACTCCGTGTACGAGCTTGAAGGCTTGGCTGTTCTTTTTGCTCTAGAACGCTTTCGTGTGTACCTAGAGCATGTTAAGTTTGAGCTTGAAACTGACAACCAGGCGTTAAGTTGGGTGCTTGGGAAACCACGGAAAACTGGTCGCTTGGCTCGTTGGGCCATTAGAATTTCCGCCTTTCAATTCAACGTCCGTCATATTCGGGGCTCTGAGAACGTTGTAGCGGATACTCTCAGCAGGATGTTTTCTGAACAACCTATTCTTGATGACGAACCAGGTCCTTCTGAGTCCTCTCTAGCAATATCCTTGGCTGGAGCGATTTTATCTGATTCCCCTCTCTTGTATCACGATATAGGTAAATTTCAATTGGAAGATCCGCTCTTGGCTCCTATCGTCCAAGACTTGAAGGATGGGAAAATTGTCGATCCGTATGTATTGAGGAACGGAGTTCTTTGTTGCCCCTCCCGTCATGATCGTAAGATGAAAGTTGTAATTCCATCTGTGTTGGTCCCCATGATCTTTAAGTATTTTCATGAAACTCCCCTCGCAGGTCATCAGGGAGTATTTAAAACAAGGGAGAAGGTCAGGGAAAATTTCATCTGGAAGGGAATGGACGGAGACGTTCGTGAACTTGTCAAGGCTTGTAAGAATTGTAGGATTAGTAAGCCATGTGTTAATTCTCGGGTTGGGTTGTTATCCTCTACCCAAGCTACCCGTCCTATGCAACGTCTATATATCGATTTCGTAGGACCTCTCCCGAGATCGAAATCGGAATCAAATAGGTTTATTTTGGTCTGCGTGGATGGCTTCACTCGTTTTACATGGTTATTTCCGACGAGGATGGCCAACGCTGAAACAACCATTAGATGTTTAAAAACCATATTTTCATCATTTGGTCCTAGTCAGTATTTGGTTTCAGACAATGCTAAAGCCTTTACATCTCATCTATTTAAGAACTTCTGTTTTAGCCTGTCGATTACTCACGTCACGACTTCCCCTTACTACCCCCAGCCTTCGTACGCGGAGAGAGTTAATAGGAATTTACGCTCGGCCCTCATTGCTTTTCATCACCACGATGTTCAGAGGTGGGACACCACCTTGCCGTGGCTGGCTTATGCTTTTAATACTGCGGTGCATGAGGCACACCAGTTTTCCCCTTTCTCTCTCATGTTTTCGTTTCTTCCGAACTCGCCGCTTTCCAATTTGTGGCATATTGATGATTTGTTGCCTGAGAGGGTGGATCCTCTTATATTCGCGCGAACTGGAAGAAAGCTAAAGAGAATCTTCAGGTCTCCTACCAGAGGAAGAAGGAGCGCTACGATAAGGGGCGTCAGCCTACCAGCCTGGCTGTCGGGGATGAGGTATTCATTAAGAATTTTGTTCCCTCTGGGAAGTTGGCACCCAGGTTCCGGGGTCCTTTCCGGATTATTGATTTTCTTACCCCGGTCACCCTGTTGGTGAGAGACCCCGTGACCGAGGGAGTTTTTCGTGTTCATCTTTCTCAGCTTCAATCTGCTCAATGAAGTTTTTGCTTTAATTGGTTGGCGAGAACCGATACGTCTGTGGTGTTCATGTTTGCGGGGTTTGTTCCCCTGTTGTTTTGCTAACTTCTGTATTTTATGGGGAGTTGTATTTTACTTAGTCTGTAAGAGTTTTTAAATTTGGTATGTGAGCCCTCCTGCAGCCCTACCTAGCCTCCTACCTCCACGCCCGGCGCGCTGACCCGGGATTGTCTTTCTCCACCTTCACTCTTACATCTTATCGGCTCTTGTGAAGACAAAACTGCTGGCCTTAAACTTGTATGTTTCAGCATTATGGAGGTTCCATCTTCGCCGTCGCTCCGTGAGAAGGGCCCCTCATGTGGGCGTGTTTTGGCATGCGCTGACTCCATCGGCCGTCCTTCCGGGCCGTTTTTCTGCATGTTGTATGTTTTGCGCTGGCTAGCATTCGCCGCCAGTTGTGGCACGCATCATCCATCTGGCTTATTGCATCTTGGTGTGCCTGGTTGCCGCGTGTTCGGCATTCGTCATTTTCGTCGTCACTTGGACTTGCAAGCCGGTAGCTCGCCCGGCGATTCTGCTTCAACTTATTCTAATCTTTCAGATGTGCATCTTGAAATATGGATTCTCACGGACTGGCTTTTATTGCCTTTCGCCAAGCTAAAAGGTGTTTACCTAATGAAATGTTAGGCCAGTTGTTGGTGTATCTTTAGCAAAGACTCTTTCTCCGAGTGTTTTTAATTGCTTAAGCAAACTGATATTTATTTGTTTGGAAAAAAGAACCTTTTATCAAGAGCTCTTGTGATGTCTAAAGTAAAAGAAGAAAGACTTTTTCCAACCTGGTTGGAAACTTAGGGAGGGAGGTCTGTACCAAGAGGAACTCTCCTTCGTCATGAACTTTTAAATTTACAATTCATACAGGTCGATCTGCATATATTATATCCTTGTAACATGTGTGTTTTTTTTTCCTATCTTAATAAAGTATAAATGTTGTCCCGTTCCCTTATGGCCCCAGGGAAATGCGAAATTATTTCCGCCCTGGTGGCACCCTCCAAATTGTGTTGGCAAGCCTTCCTCCGACCTGCGCACTCGTCGTGTTCTCTCTCCACCTTGCCCCTCCGCGCCTCTGCCGAGGGATGGCACGGTGCTCGCAGTAAACTTCGTTCAGTTCGCTTGGAGCGAGCAAGCAGCTTGGTCATCTAGCCGCGAGCATGGAGGTAGGAAAGCTTACCAACCAACGTTAGGCTTAGGGAGGGAGTTGCCTTATATTGAGAATGTAACGTGTTTGCTCTCTTGTTAATAGAGGCTAAGAGCCTCAGTAAATAGTAAGAGGGTTGCTTCTGTAAAAGTTAATGTGGTTTCTTTTAATTTAACACGTTGTCACTAAAAGGAGTTTGTTAAGAATTGAGAATTGAGAGTTGTAATATTTGAATTGTTGGAGGGCAGGTCCCCCAATGAATACGGATTTCATTTGTGCGCACTCATTATTGTAATAAATGTTCAGCATTACAACCACTCGGTTTTCGCTCACTGCGTTATGGCTCTCCTTGCTCGTCACTGGTAGTCAGCCTTCGGTCTTGAAGCCCGCACCTTCCTTATTTCCACATCGCTGCCAATTTTACTTGGTGCAATTATTATTATTATTATTATTATTATTATTATTATTATTATTATTATTATTACTTGTGAGGTGTGGCTATGAAGTTGTTTACGTCTATTAGTCTCAAGTGTAGTCTTTACGTAGTTATGTCCGGAATTTATTTGGTATAAATCGCAATCGTATTATTTGTGAGGTTATGTCATGAAACATGTGCTGCATATATATATAAATATGAGTTTACTTAATGTAAGAACACGTAATTAACAGTATATAATTTATTATTGGCTGTATATATGATGTACAATCCAATGCAACGATGTGAAACACACTGTAATAAGTCAAGAACAATGCAATGCGCGACTAGATTTGTATAGAAACTTCCTTACAATGTAAGTAGGCTATTGGAGACTCTCGAATTTACGAGAAAACATGTTGTGTCATATTCTTCTAGAAACCTGGCCAGGCAACTATATAAAGAGGCAGTCTTGTGAGTGAGAGTGGAGTTGTTTTAATGAGACTCTTTTTTTTTTCTATTTGCTTTACGTCGCTTTAATGAGACTTGTGTGGAAGCAGTGTCAGGCGAGTGTTTGAAGTCAAGTATGTGAATTGGTTATGTTGGTAGTTGGTTGTGACATGCTACTGTAGCAGTCAGATTTTTATCCAGACGGCGGTTCATTAGTGCGTGTGTGTAAGAAAATATGTAAATAACTTGTAAATAAAAGAGTGGACACAACTGACAGCATTTTGTGTGCGTCTTTTCGGATACATCAAGTGTTGTACTGTTAAGCTAGTAGTAAGCTCAACCTATGTTCGGCCCCGCGGTGTGGGGGGCAACGCGTTCGCCTGCCACCCGGTGGCCGCGGGTTCGATTCTCGGCTGGGACAGGGGTTTTTAATTGTAAATGATTAATATCCCGGGACTGGGTGCTTGTGTCGTCCTTAACGTTCCTTTCCTCACATTCAACACACTACACTTCCTCCATTCCAATTTCACGCAAGTTCATATCAATATGGTGCAAGTAGGGGCAAAATATCTCTATAGGTCGACGCAGAACAAGAAGAAGAAAAAATTTAGTTTACAATTTAAAGACAAATATATTCGAGGCATTATTGGTATAGAGCTGAGTCAGTTTGTCCCACGCATACCTCCTCAGTGGAGTCAACAGTCGATACCAATGTACACATCATTACAAACCGAGATTTGATATGATACAGACTAAGTGATTTATATTATAATAATTTCACGTAAAATAGGACAAAATACTGCAAAAAATATAAATTTGGATCCTTTATAATTTACAAAACTTAAAAATAAATATAGAGAAGCTTTGAAATAAAGATTACATAAAACATATTTTCCTATGTGTAATATAACCCAACAGAAAAAGTCGCTAAATTTATCATATAATAAGGTTTTCATGACTTCCGACACCCATATTTCAGTTATCTTCAGAAGTGAAGAAGTTTTATTTTCACACATGAAATACAGAATTTTTATTTATATTTCTTTTTATTTATTCCTTAGTCACGCACTCATGCTATGTGCTTTACGTCGCACCGACACAGATTGGTCTTAGAGCGACGATGGGATAGGGAAGGCCTAGGAGTTGGAAGGAAGCGGCCGTGGCCTTAATTAAGGTACAGCCCCAGCATTTGCCTGGTGTGAAAATGGGAAACCACGGAAAACCAACTTCAGGGCTGCCGACAGTGGGGCTCGAACCCACGATCTCCCGGATGCAAGCTCACAGCCGCGCGCCTCTACGCGCACGGCCAACTCGCCCGGTTCCCTTATATTAACACCTACATACTTACAATGAAACCCAAAAGGAACTTTCGCCCCATCATCGCAGTAATTAAAACTGAGAGGACTTTTCCTATTTGTGAAACTCACAACCTGACTGTTAACACCGTTTATCAACATACGGCCTGTCAGGTGAGGAAATCTAAATAACGTAACGAAGATGTTTGGCATTAATAGTGGTGTACATCTCTGATTAACACCCATCAAAACACAATAATAACGTACGGATCTACGTTGGACTTAGTTGTATTAAACTATATCCTAGGATACTCTGTTCTAAACAGCCTTTAACACCTGTCAATACCACCGGACGTGCTTTTATTACATAACTTATATCACGTGGATATGTCATTTCAGTCAATATTTTGTAGTGTGACGAAATTTGGCATGCACGAAATGTACTGTGTTTACCGACATGCTTTATAAAACCGGCAGGAATTTTACTACTAGTATTCTATTTTTGTACGTCAGTCGGTTCAGCGCACCTTATATTAATGAGAATAAAGACGCTACCTTTTCCAGGCATGATGATCGGATGTTGTTCAGTGATACGCCGCCAGTACTATACTGAGAGTCAACTCAAGACCTTAGCGGTCCCTTTGATGTTAGTCAGACTTCTGGTCGGTGAAAAGACTTCCGCAGCGCCAAATAGTTCCCTAGGTTTGTTACTTGTTCCTGAAATCAGGAGCTTCCTTCAGTTTTGTTAGATATTCTGGTGAACTGACTCGACGAAATAAAAATCTTTGTCCTGTATAAATATGGAAAATATATCACAGGTTGTATGATTCATTACCAACTCTGATATTTTATACGTAGATGACTATGAATAGTTATTGTTCTCAGTGGTGTATGTAGCAAAATAATAATTATTTAATATGATATTGATATCTTATTGCACTGTGTACTTAGTGAGCTTTGTTCGAGTTCATTCCATTGCTGATAAGTTCGCATAATATGTGCGACTTTGAAGATGGATCCAAGAAAACTGTTGGCAGTACTGGGCTACTGGCTGCAACAGCATGTTCAGTATTCATAATGGCTGCCAGGCTGTGAGCAAGACGTGTGTGATGCTGTGACGCTTGAGTCCCCTGTGAAATATTTTAAAGCTAACAAAAGTGGAGAAAAATTAAGTGGGAAATCTAAACCAAATTGTTTTAAACGTTTACAGTATCCTACGAGATGAGAATCCGCTGTGGACTGAAGAAGACGTGGCGAAAAACACCGCGCAGCTGACCGGCGTTTCTGTGTACAGTGTTTACGCCGCTCGCGTGGAATTTAAACTCCACGGAAAATCCAAGTCTCCAGCGAAAGGTCGATGTATCACTCGCCGTAAATAAAACAGGAAGGGCCTTAATACGGTATGGGAATAGGATCCTTGGCGTATTCGAGAATAAATAATAATAATAATAATAATAATAATAATAATAATAATAATAATAATAATAATAATAATAATAATAATAATAATAATGTGTACTTTGCTTTATGTTCGTAACCGCCATATACCTGCAGAAATGTTGTCATGAGGGGATCATGAGTTCGTTTTTACTTTCCGAATGACGAGACTACAATATTTACAACATTCCTGGAAACATTGTATTTTGCAATCCCACTCACAGGTGGTTTTTTCAGCCTTTTGAACTATGAGAAACTGCCACTGACAGTCGTTGCACGAGAGCGGAATCGTATACTTCTGTTATTCATCAGTAATCTGTAGGTTTTACATGGTCAATAAAGGAATAAATAGGTATGGTACGTGATCAAAGTACAGCTATGTGAAAGGATGTAATTTCGTTTGATGCTTCACTATTTGAGAATGAAGTACTTGTCAGATAGCCACACGGCGTTAATAATAAGCTGGTTGTGGCGGAGATGGAGAACGGAGACGGGAAGGGGGAACAAGGGACGTGCTCACGTGCGGAAGGATACTTTTCCTAAGCTCTTGACTTGAATTTCAGTATAGTACGGCTGTACGTGAGCGGGGGACACGTCAGTATACTGCGGTAGCGCACCGCCCAACGTTATCAAGCAAGACAGCTTGGCCGGCTACGCGCTGCACAGGCTGACACAGAAGTTGCTCACGAATGAACTTTCATTTCTTTATAGATTTTCCGGTGAGCTTTCACTAGGAGGAAATAAAAAAAAACGCCACAGATCGAGTTTCGGTTCAGAACACTATGTCTCCTGTCCGCCTCTGTGGTGTAGTGGTTAGCGTGATTAGCTGCCACCCCCGGAGGCCCGGGTTCGATTCCCGGCTCTGCCACGAAATTTGAAAAGTGGTACGAGGGCTGGAACGGGGTCCACTCAGCCTCGGGAGGTCAACTGAGTAGAGGTGGGTTCGATTCCCACCTCAGCCATCCTAGAAGTGGTTTTCCGTGGTTTCCCACTTCTCCTCCAGGCGAATGCCGGGATGGTACCTATACTTAAGGCCACGGCCGTTTCCTTCCCTCTTCCTTGCCTATCCCTTCAAATCTTCCCATCCCTCCACAAGGCCCCTGTTCAGCATAGCAGGTGAGGCCGCCTGGGCGGGGTACTGGTCATACTCCCCAGTTGTATCCCCCGACCAAGAGTCTGAAGCTCCAGGACACTGCCCTTGAGGCGGTAGAGGTGGGATCCCTTGCTAAGTCCGAGGGAAAAACCGAACCTGGAGGGTAAACAGATGATGATGATGATGATGACACTATGTCTCCTTATAATTTCGGTAACTTATTTTCAGACACCCTGTAAATTGTATAATGTAATATTGTTATCATATTTCAATAAATACTGTAGTTCTGCATGTTTATGCCATACGATAAATAATAACTTAATTTCCAAGACATTTATTATTGTATTGCATCTTATTTACAAATATGACAAAATGAATGTAATATATCTAATAGTTTGTTTATAATATTTCTGAAAAACGTTGACTTTTGGAGAAATATAGGCTACTATATTCGGCACTCAATATTAATAAGACTGTTGAATAGAAGAAGCTGATATTGTGCAGAAATGAATATCTCCAAACACATCACGTTTCTAAGATCATACTTCTATTCTGTCCGGCTCCATGGCTAAATGGTTAGAATGCTGGCGTTTGGTCACAGGGTTCCCGTATTCGATTCCCGGCCGGGTCGAGAATTTTAACCATAATTGGTTAATTTCCCTGGCACGGGAATTGTGTGTCTTGATCATCATTTTTTCCTCATCACGACGCGCAGGTTGCCTACGGGAGTCAAATCAAAAGACCTGCACCACACTTTCTATTTAAATTTTAAAGTTTTTATTTATTTATTTATTTATTTATTTATTTATTTATTTATTTATTTATTTATTTATTTATTTATTTATTTATTTATTTATTTATTCTTACCATCCAGGATTGGTTTTTCCCTCGGGCTCAGCGAGGAATTCCACCTCTACCGCCTCAAGGGCAGTGTCCTGGAGCGGGAGACATTGGGTCGGAGGATACAACTGGGGAGGATGGCCAGTACCTCGCCCAGGCGGCCTCACCTGCTATGCTGAACATGGGCCTTCCGGAGGGGTTGGGAAGATAGGAAGGGATAGACAAGGAAGAGGGAAGGAAGCGGCCGTGGCCTTAAGTTAGGTACCATTCCAGCATTTGCCTGGAGGAGAAGTGGGAAACCACGGAAAACCACTTCCAGGATGGCTGATGTGGGAATCGAACCCACCTCTGCTTATTTGACCTCCCGAGGCTGAGTGGACCCCGTTCTAGCCCTCGTACCACTTTTCAAATTTCGTGGCAGAGCCGGGAATTGAACCCGGGCCTCCGGGGATGGCAGCTAATCACACTAACCACTACATCACAGAGGCTGACTATTTATTTATTTATTTATTTATTTATTTATTTATTTATTTATTTATTTATATATCATCATCATCATCATCATCTGTTTACCCTCCAGGTTCGGCTTTTCCCTCGGACTCAGTGAGGGATCCCACCTCTACCGCCTCAAGGGCAGTGTCCTGGAGCTTCAGACTCTTGGTCGGGGGATACAACTGGGGAGTATGACCAGTACCTCGCCCAGGCGGCCTCACCTGCTATGCTGAACAGGGGCCTTGTAGGGGGATGGGAAGATTGGAAGGGATAGACAAGGAAGAGGGAAGGAAGCGGCCGTGGCCTTAAGTTAGGTACCATCCCGGAGGTGAAGTGGGAAACGACGGAAAACCACTTCGAGGATGGCTGAGCTGGGAATCGAAGCCACCGCTACTCAGTTGACCTCCCGAGGCTGAGTGGACTCCGTTCCAGCCCTCGTGCCACTTTTCAAATTTCGTGGCAGAGCCGGGAATCGAACCCGGACCTCCGGGGGTGGCAGCTAATCACGCTAACCACTACACCACAGAGGCGGCCTTTATTTATTTATATATATATATTTATTTATTTACTTATTTATTTATTTTTGTCGTCCGATTTCAGGTAAAATGCCCCCGTATAGTAAAGTGATGTTCAATTCTTTACCTGTGTGTTGTAACCTCTTCCACAGCAGAGTAAGTCGCAGCTGTCTGGACCGTGGGACGTCTTATTGCAGACACGTCCCGAAGTACCCGGAATGCCCTTCTCTAAATCGGGGACGCAGTAGTTGGGGGATTTGTGGATGTGCACCAGGTCCTCTTTGGCTACCTGGACAGGCCTCTTTCCTTTGCTCTTACGTCGCTGACGTTTCGGAGTTTTTGTTGGCACCTGCTTGTAAATCAAACAAAAAATGATATTTAATAAATAGTTCACATGCAGTCCATTTGTCACAGTAAAACTCTAAAAGTATGAGAACATTTGGAATTTAACTCGCAAATGCACAAATATATTGTATCATATCGTATGTATTCAACATGATTAAATGCGTGTTTTGAAAGAACATCGTGTACAAATTAAAGAAATAATTACTGAGACTGCACGATACACCAAGAATATTACCCAGATAAACAAAATTAAAAGCTAATGGCGTAGCTGTGTTGAAACATCGGATCCTGTAAGATGACTTAAATTAAGTAACAACGAGCGTGACCACCACTTGGATTTCTAGCCTACGTTCTGTTGGCTAGATAATAATAATAATAATAATAATATCATTGTTTTCCACCCGCAGGTAACTACTTTTCTACTGTTTTCAGATAATCTGATATAAAGGCATTTGGTCGCGCAGGAGTTCTTTCACATTCGGTAAATCTATCGACACGAGGTTGGCGTATTTAAGCAACTTCAAATACTCCCGGACTGTGTCGGGAGAGGACCCGCCAATTTAGGTTTTTACCGTCTGAGCCACTTAGCAAGGCTGTTGGCTAGAGCAGTGGACGTCAAAGAAGGGGGGGGGGGAGAGGGACTGGGCGAGTTGGCCGTGCGGTTAGGGGCGCGCAGCTGTGAGCTTGCATCCGGGAGATAGTGGGTTCGAGCCCCACTGTCGGCAGCCCTGAAGATGGTTTACCGTGGTTTCCTATTTTTACACCAGGCAAATGCTGGGGCTGTACTTTAATTAAGGCCACGGCCGCTTCCTTCCCATTCCTAGATCTTTCCTGTCCCATCGTCGCCATAAGACCTATCTGTGTCGGTGCGACGTAAAGCAAATAGCAAGCTAAGTAGGGGGGCCCACTGGGAGGGCGCAGAGAGTGATAAAGGGGGCGCCGGCTCAGATTGAAATATTTATATTGTCAAATATTGCTTTCCTCAGATTCTCACATCCATGAACCTAGGCAGAAAACACTTCCACCGCCATTCAAGACTAATAAACTCGTAATTTTGCTGTCTTATTTCACAAGAACTGACCAGTAGATGCTGGCAGCACGTATTTTCTGAGAAAAGGTGCGAGTAACATTTCCCACACAGCACCCTTTCAGCCGCCACCCGCAGCGGTATCACCTTACCAAACACTTAACAACCACTAATGACAACAAGCCGCTTGACAACGTGACCACCACTTCCTTACGAGAATAGACTTCTATTTCTGCCATTGTCGACTCGATTTCAGCCAGGCCTTTCCAGTCAGTTCAAAGACAGTGAGTGAACAGGTGAAATCTAGGGCGTGTTTTGTCGAAGTGATTAACCCGATTTACAATAAACTGTTACAAGTATCGCCATATCCATGTATAAGTGGCTTATTAGCAGTGGTAAAAAGATACCGTACCCCCATGGAAGTGTTTTATCGAGTGCTTGCCCTTCTTCAAAAATATTCAGTCCTAATAAAGAACAAGATTCGAATTTAATCAGAGTACATTGTTCTTCCGCTTCTACTTCTGCTCCCACCAGCTACATTATTTCTGCACACAAAAGCAAAGTGCGTAAATATCAAGACGATTATCTGACATTAGGCTTTACCAGCATTATTTTGAATAATCAGGAACGATCTCAATGCTTTCTTTGTTTGGAGATTTTAGCTAACGACAGTTTGAATCCTGTGAAATTTTTGCAGACAAAACATCCAGACTGTGTAAGTAAACCTATAGAATTTTTCAAGCCTCATGAGCAACATCTAAAAGGAAATTTCAAATTCCTTGAAAAGCACGTAACAGTTCCTAAAAAAAGCGCTAAGAGCATCCTCCGAGGTATCCTATTTAATTGCAAAATCCAAATCACCACATATCATTGGTGAGAAATTGTTTCTTCCTGCAGCCGCGAAAATGTGCGCGATCATGCATGGAGAAAAGTTCGGCGAGTGTCTGAAGTCGATAGCGCTCTCAAATGTCATAGTGGCTCGTCGTATTGAGACAATAGCCTCTGACATAAAACATCAGTTGCTACCTCGTCTTCATAATTGTCCAAAATGTGTACGCTACTGTCATTAAAAGGAATTGCACGAGGATTTTCTATTTTGTAATGCTCTGGAAGGGAGAAATACAGGCGAAGATATTTTCTCTGTTGTGAATTCCTTTTTGTACTGGCAGCAATCTGTCATGGACGAATTGTGTTGGTACATGTACCGATGGGGCGGCAGCATTTAATGGAACTAAAAAGGGGTTCAGAGTAAGAGTGAGTGCTGTTACTAATTCTGTAAAATTCACACATTGCATGATACACAGGGAGGCATTAGCTTCGGGAGTATTCAACAGGAAGTCAATAAAGTGCTGAACGATGCAATCAGTGTTGTAAATTTTGTGAAAGCAAGAGCTTTAAACAGTTGGCTATTTTCCATTCTTTGCGAGGAGATGGGATCTACTGTACACATGATTTGCTTCCATTGGACACGGAGGTACGTTGGTTGTCTCGTGGTCGAGTCCTTCGTTGGAATGTGGAGCTGAAGAATGAACTTCGTCTTTTCCTATTGGACACCAATCCTACACTCGCAGCTCTGTTTCTGCATGAAAAATGGCTTCTAATATTGTGCTACCTGGCTGACGTATCTGATAAACTGAATGATTTTAACGTGTCACTTCAAGGACGAAGTAGCAATATTGTCTTTCTAAGCATGAAAGTGCTTGCATTAACCCTTAATAGTTGAACTTTGGAAAACCCGTATGGATAAAGAGATGTTTTCTTGTCTGAATGAATTCCTGGAGGAAAATGAGTTACATTTTGGTAAAACTAGTGAAATTGCCGTGGCACACCTCAAAAATCATCGTCAACAATTCGAGGATAAATTTCCAAGAACCTTCAGCTGAGTATGACTGGATTCGCAGTCCGTTCGATACGAACGTAACAGCCCACTTGTCAACGGTAGAACAGGAGAAGTTAATATAACTCTCAAGTGACAGAACACTTCGAAATGAATTTAAGTCGAAGGCTCTTGAAAATTTTTGGGTGCAAATAAATATCCCAATTTATCAAGATATTTCATGCGCTAGATATTTCATGTTTCAGAAGGGGGTGCGGCAGAAAATGTTTGAGAACCTCTAGGCTAGAGGAGGAACTGACTACCCTACCGCTAGTAAACTCCGGCTTATGATGCTTCGTGAGTGGCGAGTACAACGACTAAGTCGCCAACGTCCAGGTTTGTGTAACGCAATTGGCTTATGCAGAATTGAAATACAAATACAGTATGTTAGATCGAGTGCGCTATATCTAACTGTTTCCTGATATGAGTCCGGGGATGAGACGAGATGAATTAATTTGGCATTTTTACGGCCGGATTTCCATCCTGTCGCCAACCTCAGTTGAGAAGATAACGAAGATTAAATGAATGACGGTGAATGAAATTGGAAGGAATCGGCTGTGACTTGTGAATAGGAACTGTGCCGGCATTTGCCTGAAGTGAAAATGGGAAACCACAGGAAACCGTTCTCCGGACAGCCATCGGTGGGGTTCAAACCCACTCGTCTCCCGAATGCAGAGCTTGGTTTCACAGCCATTGAGAGTTATCACGTGTTGCTCCTCCGCACGGTAGATATGTTAGATAATGCTGCGAGAATATTCATCAGCCTGTTCTTTGCGGACAAAACTATGGCTCATTTTGCGACATTCATGAAGAAATAATTTCAGAAATATTACAATAGCGTGAAAATGTCCTTGCGGTAGATGGAGACGCTGATGTGCCAGAATTTTGTGCTACGAGAGTACTTTTACATGCCGGTAAATCTACCGACATGATGAAACCGATCAATGCCACCCTAATAGACATGTCATGAAACCGTTCAATACCACGCTAATAGACATGTCATGAAGCCCAGTAAGACATATGAGCCCTTTTCCGCATCATTCTATGAAATATTTGGTTGCAACAGCATTTTATGCCCGGTCCGGGATACGAGCGACTACGCGCGAGTTTGGATGCAGGGGCTCCCGTTGCGCGCACAGAGAGGGAGAGACTGTAAGTACAACGTGGCCTTGGTATTTCGCTCTCTATCGTGAAAGCGAGCTCGAGAGAGGGTGCTAAGTTCAACTGCTGAATGTGTCAGAAGGCGGGATTAAGTTTACAGGGTTTTGACTTGAGAACTATATATTCCCACCGGTTTCCCTGTACTGTATATTCTTGGATACCAACCCACAAATTTCGCGGCTTAAGTGATAATAATAATAATGTGGATGTTACGTCACAAGCCCAAGAAATTCACAAGTAAGGAACCAATAAACTCAGCATAATTTGTAGTATTTTATAATTCAAGAAGATGAATTACTTATCGAGCACATTCTTAAAGACGCACTTCACATAGACGTGCCATGATGGAAGCCAGATATTTCTAGTACTTATCTCAACGCCGAAATAGGACTCCCCACATCGCCTGCTTCGCGCGCTAAAATGTAAGAAAATGCTTTAGAGATTACCAGGAAACCTGTGATGCTATTTAAACGAAAATAGAGACGATTATTAGCGGAGCGATTTTTCCAATGTTGGAGGAGTTTCCTTTTCCATAGCAGACTACCCGAGTCATCCATAAAAGGAACCCTTCGAGGCTTATCGATACGCATTATACTCAGTATTGTTCCAGCCAGAGTCTTACTCTACGTTAGTCCGACACGAAATCTTTTTCATAGTGCAGCTACGGTTTCTTTGTGTGAAGTTACAGCCACGTGTGTGGATGTGTGAAATACCAATCTCAGTATTCAGTAAGGGAATGGAGACAAGTGATAGTATTTCAGGCTAAATGAATATGTTTCATTTAAGGGCGGGTGGCACTACTGGGAATCATCATGACGTGGTGAGTTAGTGTGTAGAGAAATAGTGGTTATTGTACCATAATTGGCGCATGTGCAATTATCAAAGGCAATACACATAATAAAATAAACTTTGCCAGATTCGCCAGGAAAGTGTACCATCAATGAACAGTGACGCTCAATTAGAAATAAATAAATCGGTGAATATTTCTCTCTATAAGGAACGGGAATCGAGTTGCGGTCTTCAGGGACAGTAATCGCTACTTGTTGTAGTCTATCTCGAGTCTATGAGTGGATCTATCAGTGTCGTATTACATGGAAGTCATATAAGCATTGCTTCAAGTAACCGATTCCTAATTCTGTTCGCATGTATGTGAGCGCTCCTCGAACCCAGAATTTACAACATCGAGATCGCGCCTGTGTGCCTGCGGAATGCCGGTGTGAAGACAGCGGGGAACGTTCAGCAGCTGGAAGTAGCAATCCCAAGACATCATAGAGTCATCACGGAAGGAGATGAACCCAGGACCCTCTACTAGCGAGATGGCAGCTATGGATAACTAAATCCATATGGTGCCACCAGATGATAGCAGCTTGCACACCAAAATGATAAGTACATTCCCATGATCTCTTAGCATGGAAATCAGCCCGTGTCGCATTAAGATGTAAATTTAACTTTGTAAATACAAATTTAGCACCATGCATTTTGATTTTTTTTTAATATAACGTGTAGGTAACGCAATATGCAAGTTTCAATGGGGTAAAGTTTCATTTAGTGGTTTTATTTTCCTTGTCTTCTGAGATTATTGGGTAATCACAAAGTTATTCCTGGAATTTGCATTAACTAGTGTATAAGATCCCATAGTTTGTTACGTGTTTAGTGAAGCATTCGTATAGGGAGTAGACTTAGATAATTCGGCGGACTTCATAAGCTTTTTCCAATTTCAATCAGCTGATATGGATCTTCCCAATGTTTCGAATATAGATTGTTCAGATGCTTCACAATTTTAATGCATGACTACAGTTACTCCTCTCTTAGTTTAAGGATGTTGACGATTGGAGACTGGAAGCGACTGACTCCAGGTTTGAACAAATGACCTTAGATAGATACACGAGTGAGTGATATGTTATATGGTAAGTCCCTGTCGGTAGGATCATCTCAGTGTGTTTGAATGATGTGGATACTATGTACAGGTGTGTGAAACTGAGGGCAAGCCCTATATGTGAGAACGTGCGGGACAGGAATAGTGATGATAATAATAATAGTAATAATATTAATAACAATAATATTGAGATAAGCCAGGAGTGAAATTGGCCAAGATACTGAGATAAAATACTTATATGTGAAGAGTGATCATGAGGGTATATGCCCGGAAAGCACAGGATAATTGAATTAAGAATTAATTAGTTGTTCCAGATGAAAGTGTTGTAGCTACCCAGCTGGGGTAGAAGACCGGTTGCCCTTGAAGTAAGTGATTTATGGCATAGAATGGAGGGTAGTAGGAAGTGCATAGAGTGTTGCTCATTTCATACTGTACTGAATATTCACTTGTTAATAATTTGTTTTACCATCGCTAGGCTGTGTGCTTCATTGAGCCGATAGGTGATATACTCCACCAATTAGGGTATTTAAAGAAGATCGTTGTAGGAATTTTCAGATAGCACCTCAAAGCCAAGATAATGTGGTTCGATACCCGACTGGTATCGACGTCCTTGGATCGACACGAGGAGACCTGAAAGGGGTCACAGATTTTTGGAGAGCGTTAAAGTTGTGTACTGGGTATTTACAGGGATAATGCTCCATCATATTATGTGTTATTATTTGTGGGTTGTGTGAGTGTATGTTGATTTCTGTGGAATTATAGGCTAACCAACGTCGTGTGTCCGCATTGTAAATATAATAATAAGTTATTAACCCGGAGGAACATGTTTATTCGATAGTGTGATGATATTTAATGTGATAATGTAAACATTATTAGCGACAAGCGACGACATGATTTTCATGACTAGATAATTAGGGGGAAGAGAGGGAATGTACGTGTTAAGTGTTCTGAACAACAACAATGATGTAAAATACTTTTCTTTCCGCACGAGAATGCCATCCTTCCATATAATTTATGTTATAATATAGTAGATGTTGACGCGATATCAATAGTAAGGTAAAGAGGACAGATTCCTGTCAATTTGTAGTGAAAGGTATACACGCAGTGTTTTAATGAGTTGGTTTGTGAATGCCAGAATGAGATTCAGGAGTGATCAACGAACTGATAAAGACATTTAACGGCATTACCCACATGATAAAGTGCAGTGTAATATATTAAACAATTGCTACGCATGCAGTTATATGACATTTCTAGTGTGTGTAAAACTTTCACAAATGATTCTCTCAGTGATTAAAATTGTGTTTTTGAATTTGGGGAAATCCATTCTTACTATTTTGTAAATTATAGTACTCCACTTACTATAGTGCCCTGCTTTCAAGGTATACTAAATTACACGCCCACTTTGTTTTAATGAACTGGACCACTGACCCGTATTGCACCCATAATCGAATGGGCATATTAGATGCATAAATTAAATGATAGGAATTCGCATATGTGAAGACTACAGAAGACAAGGAAAGCTTGCAATTTTACAAAGCGCCACCCAAGGAGACGTACTGGCTGTAAAAATATCCGCAGAGTACGCTTTAAGGCACGTACAGGAAGGGGCTGGCTAAGTGATTTCTCCAATAAAGTTTTATTATGCCGAAAAATACAGACTTCCTATCCGGACTTCTCACGGGAACCGGCACGTTGGAATGTGCCCAACCCTAGCGTGCAGGGGAGAAAGCAATAATACCTATCACCCCTCGATAGCCAAATGGTAGTGTCCAAGCTGCGAGGCGCGGGAAGATCTCAACCAATCAGAAAATTACAAAATTTGCCGCCTCATCTTAGCGGGAATTAGTATTCAGTATTTCGCGATTCGGTGACAGAAATAGCAGTGAAACATGGTATCCTGATCTGAGAATAATATTTGAGGAATTATTCAAGCATATGCGAGGCTAATTATCTCTTAAATATTTAAGTTTCAACTTTGTGGAGAAGAGTAGTTTCGTCCAGGAAGCAAACTGTCAAGGCGGGAAAGCGACATACGCCAACAGTAAATAGGTCGGATGACGCACTTCATTTTATTTAATAACCAACGATCATTTATGACAGCGCAGATCAACACGTCAATCAGACCAAAAGTTTGAATATTTAGATTACATCTCCTGAACGTTTGACATACGGACAAGTGGTAAATGATCCAAGGTGCCGTAGTAATCCGCCACATCCCTTCCAGTGGAACTATTTTTGAGGTGGGGGTGTGAGTGTTTACAAAACCGCCAGCAGCAGAGTGCTGGGTGTTCAGTTTCACTTGAAATTTCAGTGTACAGAGGTGACTCTTCGGAAGGCGCTAAGAGACGGTTTTGGCAGTCGAGTGAGTAAAGTCTTTAGTTAAGTGAGTAAAGCCTTTAGTCAGAAGATGAACATTTAGGCAGAACTTTCATTCAACATCGGAGTATAGGAAGATAATTTCAGTTAAAATGACAGTGATAATTATTTCTTTTCTTTGACACTTTCATAAAAGAACTCATAACGTCATGTGACCGGTGGGAGCAGAGACAAACATTGAAAATCTAATGGCATGTAGCTGTAGAACATTCTCTTTCGTCACGTGTAATTTTGTACGTTAATTCTCATGGAGAAGTTATAGTTTTGGAGGACAGTAGTATTTTATAAGATTTCTCCATATTTCACTGGGAACATTGCATTTAATTTCCACAGTCTCAGAGAACTGACATTTAAATTGAGACCTTGGGAGCAGAATATTAGTTCAGCTAATTACGAGAGGGTGACATTGTTTACTAGTGGAAGGCAACGGCACAAGGACTGGGATCCAGTGTTATTGTCAGAGTAGGGTGAACGACCAGTAATCCCTTATACAAACAAACTGTGAGGGCTGACAGCAGAGACCGCAGAGGTGGCCAGGCCAGGTAACTCGTTCCATACTTGCAACGTCCATACGTCAGGTGCTACACGCTGTGATTGGTATTTTCTTCACATGAGTGTTTAAAATGCGTGTGTTTGTATAAAATTTTTATCGTGTGCAACGCTATGTAATATGGATCCAGTGCGTGTGCCTAAAATATCGGATATCCACATCGCGATGAAGATGGAGCTTTAAACCCATGTAATGGAGGCCGGCAGATGACACAGCCTAGCTCCCAGCACAAAGGTAAAGCAATGAGCATTATTTAAAATGTAAATAACTGAGGACTATGAACAATCACTGATCAAATGTACGTTAGGAATTTAGGTAGACTTGTAAATAATAATGTCACGTACCGGATGATATAATTAGATTTTTGATATTATTTGCAGTTAGAGTTAGGAGTGAGGCCAAGACAGTTATATCCAACGATTCGGGATATAAATGCCGTGGCGTCACAGTAATAATAATAATACAATAAACATGATAGTCAGATAAATCTTCGTATCTTCTCTCAGGAGTTTTTGTCATATATGTTTGAATCATTTTCTAGCGTGTGCTATTGTTTGACATATGGGAGTCCTAATATTTATTACATAATTCATGTCTAGTGTAATTGTAGATTTTGATAATAATAATAATAATAATAATAATAATAATAATAATAATAATAATAATAATTGGGAATGTTACTTGATGACATTTGATTTTATGGATGCTGCCGCATTATTTTGATGTTTAATTAGCACTAGTTATGGCGCATCCAATTTAGTATTTCATCTTTGCGTGATCACGTGTTAGAGGACCGTTTGCGGTATGTCTCATACCTTTTATTTCTGTGATGTAACGTTTAACCCGAAACTTTGTTTCTTTACGAGTACATTGGATTTATATTTTGATAGCTGTGTATTTGGCAGGCAATCTTGTTATTACAGTCGCTAGATAAAGACAGAGAAACCATTGACAGTCAGCTCTGATAATTTATGGCATGTGAGAATGAAATAAGATCAAGAAAACGAATAAAGAGATAGTAATGTCCCTAAGGACGATAATTGTGAAATGATAAATGTGAGATTTGAAGAACATGTCGTATAACAGTGTCGTAATAACGAGTATGTGAACGACACAGTGTGTTACTGAAGTTATTTCGCCCGCGTGATATGAGCGAGGCTATGTTGTGAAGCGCTACGATAAGAATAATGTGATGAATAAATATAATTGAGAGATAAGCAATTTAACTGACAAAGTTAAAAATTTCGACGACATGTGTGATAGTTGTAGGCGGAAAGCCTATGCATTTCAAATATTTTTCCAGGGACAAAATGGTGCTCGGAAACAGACAATTGAGAGCCCGAGTAAAGTCATGAACAGAGCGACTGAACAATGGGTAGTTTTTGGTGGTCATTGATGACATAATATTCTGAGTTATTATCCGTAAAAGATGGAGTAATGTCATACCCAGTTACGTCTGATATTAAGAGGTTGCCGTCAAATTCACTTAGTTGTTATTTGAATCATTTGGGAGTTATTTCCACATCACGATTTTGCGTGTGGTATTTAAATTTGATAGGCAGTGATCACGTGTATTTTGAGATTCGTTTTCTCACGCTTTTCTTTTCCTTGGTGGATTTTGTCACCGTATTTTTTTATAGCGTCTGATGGTACGTGAATATTGTGATGGTTTAACGATGTAAATATGTAGAATAGTCAGGTTATTTCTGAATTTAGTTGCTTCTTCTGGAGCAGTTGTTTCTCCATTTGTCATGTTATTTTGTACATAAATATTTCATGTGTTAGGTTAATAGATCACTGATGGTTCATAGTCAATAATCAATGTAGTAGGTATGCTCAAGCCGTAAGGCAATTGTAACTAACAAGCTTTTGAAATCCACTACAAAGTTAGGTAAATGAATCGACCTTTAATGATGAGTTCTGTCATGAGCGCCGCAAACTAATTAATGGAACAAGATGGAATCCGCCTCCATCAAAGTTGAGATCATAATTTCTTCATTCTCAATGGAAATACAGGTAGCGGCAGACTAGATAAAAAAGAAACTAATTTGTAAAAGGGTCGAAATCATTTATTCAGATAAAATTTTGGCACTTAGCCTAACCTATTTTATTTATTTAAGTGTCCAGACTATCACAGCTAATAAGATGTAAATCAACTAAATAAGTGATTGTTTGTACTCAGTGTTTGGTGTGATAATTTTCTTGGTTCAGCCACGAAGTATTAAATGTGTGGCAAAGTTATATAAAACGGTAAGGGATACCGTGTTCATGGTATTGCCTTTATTTACACATAGTTACGGTACACCAGTATTACTTGACAGTTAGGTGGTTGCCAATTTGATATGAACTTGATTTTACAAACTTAGGAAGTCCTTGAATTAAAAGATCAGTGTGATTAATTGGTTAATCAAGTAATAATTTATACAAATTCAGTTGACTGAAAGGACTATTCAAGTGTGTATTCAGAAGTGGTTATTCAAAGGAGGCTGTATATTTGTTAGGCCAGCAGTCTGTTGTGGTTGTGTCATGTACACGAGAGACTTTAGTTCGATGGTGGTCATCATTATTAAATTTAATCGACCTTCAGTCGAAATCATTAAGGCGGATGATGAATTGTTACAAAGAACATTTTCAAATTATTTTAATTTCTATAATTCTATTTTATTTTATTTGATTTCAATCCATTTAAATTTCATTTTCCACATGTTTGCCAGTTTTGTTAATAAATCATTTTATAATTTACACTTAATTCAGTCTATAGGTACCGTCATTTACTAGTTAGCTGACCCCTATCTTTCATTTCCTCACCCCCAATGTTGTGTGGCCTGTCAACCCCGAGGGAGCTGAAGGACGTACCACGCCTGAGGAGAGAAGAGTCTACGCGAGCGGTAGGTATTGTTTTTATGTCATTCTTTACAGGAGCAGACGGCGCACCAAACAAGTATGATGTATACCGCATCGGGTGCCTTAAAAGGGCACAGTATGCTCTCGAGCATAGACGTTGTGCTAAATTAAAGTAGATAGGATGGGACTTCGATGCCCGAGTTTGATTTTTGAAGTTCTTCATCCATGAGATTTCCATCCGATGATGTATTTGTGAAGCAAGATCTTATACTCAGCACTCTGTCGGGCCTGGGACAGGTGCAATGAGGCTGACGTATACTGAGCACCTTCAAATACCACCGGGACAAAATAGCAACTGAACCCACGATCTGGCGCTCAGAAAGCCAGCACACTAATGTCTGAGGAAATCAGCCCGATCACGTGATCGTGCTTCTTGTGGTAAACACAGTTAATCGTTATAGCATGACGAACATAAGACCAAGTGTGACGACTCAGCCATTATAGCATGGTAGTTCGTGGTCCCGCCACTGCAAGCACTGCAAGCGTTTATATCCAACACATGCTCCAGTAGTTCCGGCAAGCCGAGTATGGAAAAGTGCGGGAGACGTTACTGTGGAAGATAATTCAGTGAATAAGTTGAACTTCTTTGCTTTCAGTTCCTAAACTCAGTTCATTGTGTGTTGTGTACTTCAAGCATGTATCTTATGTGGCTTGATTAATTTAATAGTTCAGCATGTCGTACTGATTTTTGCCTGGCTACAAGTCAGGCTATGCTAGAGAAGTTGATGATATGCGATTATTTTCACCACCGAAGGATAGATATCAATTTCAAGAATGGACCAGAGCTATTCCACTGAAGGATACTGAGTTAACGCGTAGTAGCAGAATTTGTCGTGTTCATTTCTCTGATGATTTGATAGTAAAATCAGAAAATTTTATAATGAATGGTGAAAAAATGGATATCTTTCGTGTGAGATAAAAATTACGTCCATGAGCAGTGCCACACATTTTCCCTCATTTGCCGAAATACCCTTCAAGTGAGATAGGCTAAGTCCCGTGAAGCTCCCAGCAGGAAAAAGGATGTAGACACCATCAGAAAAATAAAAAAGAAGATTGAAGACGGGAGTGCAGCAGCGAATGGGGAATTAAAAGGTCAATCTAAAGCCAATCAAAATTTGGGCCATTCTAGTGTACTTTCTGATGCCGAAAAGACAATATTATCGCTCAAAATGCGCCCGAAAATGCTAATCGAAATTTAATTCGAGCTGGGTCTAGTCTCAACACAGCAAAATCGAGAATTACTTTGCTAGAGAAGCAGGTCAGAAATACACAGGCATTTAATTACAAAGATAACAAACACCTTAGCTAGAAGAAAAAGGTGATAATCGACACCATGCTTAAAAAATAAACGACTATGATTCAAGCAACAATGAAGAGTTTTCAACACGTCCTTCGAAGAGTGTATGTGACATTATTTTCCAGACCGAGAAAGTAAATAATGGAAAACTGAACTCAAAATCGATGTTTAGTTAGGTTCTGCCCCAGCAGATCACACTCCACTTGTATTATAATTAACACACTATAAACAGCAAGTTTGTGCAATGGTTCCCCTCATGTGAACTGAAGATTGCATATAGTCGCTGACTCATTTTACGTTGCTGGCATATAGATAGCAAACAAAGCAACATCGATCTGAAGGACTACCAGTGTTAAATGAGTTGCGTACCTTCATAAATTTTAAGGGCCTGTGGCCCACTGTGTACAAATTAATTCTTTGTAATTCTACAATAGCAAAAAAAAAATTGATTGATCCCATATTCAGTCTTGAAATGTTTATACAAAGCAAGATCATCTCCGTAGAGAACTTCATGGCATGGAGGGTAAAGGCTTCTCATCTCTATGTAACCTGCACACTAAGTGAGACAGAGTGAGGGGTTCTACTCCCGGCCGCCTTTGCCTTCAGGGCCATGTGCGTCTCTAGAACTGGGAGTCTATTTCTAAAATGTTCGATTTCTTGACGGGGAATCGTACCCATGTCGAACCGCGTGAATTGAGCACACCCTTATCACCCCGGCTAAGGAGTCCCAAATAAAATATAAATAATTCCGTAATTTCAGTAGCCATGTACGTCCTTACACTGTATAATAATATTGGCTTAGTCAACGAACTCTACGAACTTTAGAGCAGCTGCGAGGTCACAACGGAATGTACTGTATCATAGGAATAATATCATGGAAAATACATTGAAATATATCTTCGATATGAGCCACAAAACAATTACATTAATTTGAAGCAACGAGGGAAGTTTTGAAGCAATACACCTCTATTTCACAATGGATCTCACCACGCGATATAATGCATTCATTATGCTTGTGACAATGGAGCGAATCATTCGCTCGGGTACATTCGTGCCGAGGATTTTCCATGCGATTAAATGAGCTCAGTTTCACAGTCTGTGAGGAATTTGTAAGCGATGGGCAAAGAATGAGCCCGCATTCGTTATACTTAAAATTCGTTAGGTAACATGATTTTACCGTCCTCAGTAAACCGATGGCAGAGAAGTTGCCTTCTCAAAGAAGAACACGGTAACCTGAAAACAAGACACATAGCCTCAATGCTTCTTCTATCGTTTATTTACACAAGTGTGAGGTCGCGGGTACGAACTGTGCCACAAATACGGATTTGGCCGTTTTACGGCCGGATGCTCTTCCTGACGCCAACCCTACAAATAACCTCAATTTCTTTAACTTGAATTCCATCTGAACCACGCAAGTACTTCAAGCAGATTTTTAGCTTATAAGGTCGAGTAAATACCGAACAAAACCTGGCGAATCGGACAATGGGGCTAACTGAACCCACTACCTTTGGGTTCCACGCCGATTCTCAACCAGTGAGCTACTGTGGGTTGGCCATTGCTATTCCGTTCGCTGGAATCTGAGCTACAAGTCTGGCACTTCCGTCACCACACCAGCATAGTGCGTTAGTCACGATCTTTCCCGTAAGAGATCTTTTTCGTAACGGCAAATCTACTGACAGGAGACTTGCACATTAGAGCAAGCACCTTCAAATACCACAGGACCAAGCAGACATCGAATCCACCAATGTAGGCTCTCAAATCCAAGCATTCCTCCGGAGGCATTCAAACCGGCCGTATACGAAAAAGGAGTAGTGTTATGAAAAATATTGCAAACTTTGGACTAGGAAGACTTGGGAGTAAGGAGATGAGATGCTCGACTATTTGGTATGTTTCGAGCTGTGAGTGGGGGAATGACATTAATAGACGAATAAGCCTGAGCAGAGCTTTTAAAAGGTGAAGTTGGAATTCAAGAGGATAAATTGGGGCGAAATGAAATGAAATGCCGTGTGGCTTTTAGTGCTGGGAGTGTCCGACGTCGTATTCGTCTCGCCAGATGCAGGTCATTTGATTTGACTCCCGTAGGCGACCTGCGCTTCGTGATGAGGATGAAATGATGATGAAGACGACACATACACCCAGCCCCCGTGCCAGCGAAAATAACCAAGGATGGTTAAAATTCCCGACCCTTCCTGGAATCGAACCCGGGACCCCTGTGACCAAAGGCCAGCACGATAACCATTTAGCCATGGCGCCGGACAAATTGGGGCAAATATTAATTCATAGGACGAGGAGTAAGGGAGTGAAAATGAATTATCAAGAGAAATGCTCGATAAATTTCCAAATTCTTTGAAAACGTTTATGAAATATCTAGATAAACAGTTGGTAGGGAATCTGCCACCTCGGCGACAGCCCTAAATGCAGATGATTGGACTGGATTGGATTGGATTGGATTGGATTGGATTGGATTGGATTGGATTGGATTGGATTGGATTGGATTGGATTGGATTGGATTGGATTGGATTGGATTGGATTGGATTGGATTGGATTGGATTGGAGTGGATTGTGGGCGTTACTACTGTTACCTAGGTATCTCTAGTTTTATACGTTATATGCCGAAATCATTATGATACATTGTTTCAATGACATTTTCGATCGTAGCTGGGTCACAACTATAAGAGCTGACGTGCCTTATCCGTTGATTGTGTGTGTGTGTATGTATGTATGTATGTATTTTGCTTATTTTATTTTTTACAATTTGCTTTACGTCTCACCGACACACATAGATTTTATGGTGACGATGGGATAGCAAAGGGGTAGGATAGGGAAGGAAGCGACCGCGGCCTTACTTAAGGTACAGGCCCAGCATTTTCCTGGTGTGAAAATTGGAAACCACGGAAGACCATCTCCAGGGCTGGGCTACCGACAGTGGGGTTTCTATTTGACATCCATAGGCTTCCTGCGCGTCTGAATGTGGGATGTTGATTATGATAATGAGGAGGGAAGAGTGTGAAACCCGGTGTCGGCACGTAGCTTACTCCTGTCAAATAACACCAAGGGGTGCTCAAAGCTTTACAACGGAGGAATCACCATCAACAGCGTCATATGGCCTCACTCCATATGGATACTGCAGACAGGCTTTTGGCACGCAATCTAGTGTTTAGATATTGTATACCGCCACCTGATATTCTGTAGTGCGATTTTGAGCGTGTCTTGGTATAAGCAGTACGTATTCTCGTTAAATCTTAAATTGTGATGACATGTTTAAACCAGAAACAATTTTGTAAAGTTCACGTTATTTTATTTTTAATGCTAGTTTCAGGTTACAGAATTATTGATGGCATCTCCTACAGCGCTGAGGTTGCCATAAAGTTTTAGCATCTTCCCTTAGCTGTAGATATTTTTGCTATTTTCCACAGTAAATAAGTGATATACTAACTTGTTTTACGAGAAGAATGTTTGAAGTTGGAAATAAATAATTCTGACCACTAATGGGTTAAGAGTATCATGACAGGGACTGCATTTTTCAGTTCCCAAATTTTTGTATTTCTCCTCCAGGTTCATTTTCATGACAAATCTATTGATTTGTATATTTCTTCCAAGGTTCTTCTTAATACGTTTTGAGTTAAATACCCGCATATAACTAAGATTTGTCACCAATAGTGTAAAAGAATAAAGAAGCGTGTGACGTCATTAATAACAGCGTAACAAATTGAATTACTAGTGGGATGTCCGACTCGCTGGCTGAACGGTCAGCGTACTGGCCTTCGGTTCAGAGGGTCCCGGGTTCGATTCCCGGCCTGGTCGGGGATTTTAACCTTAATTGGTTATTTCCTACGGCACGGGGGCTGGGTGTATGTGTTGTCTTCATCATCATTTTCATCACGACGCGCAGGTCGCCTACGGGAATCAAATAGAAAGACCTGCACCTGGCGAGCCGAACCCGTCCTGGGATATCCCGGCACTAAAAGCCATACGACATTTCATTTCATACTAGTGGGATAGTAGTCACACCGCAACGTATCAATTTCACAAGTGACGTAAGTCTGTAGTGCACACTCTTACGACAGCAGAGTTCTAACCTTTTAGAAAGAAAGAATTTTTCTCGACACGTTTTGTGCCTAGTGAAACAAGTCATCAGTTCTATATTACTACTGGATGGTTAACAGTCGGGTTACGTATATATTAGAGAATGTATTTGTAAGCAGTGGAAGCAGAAGATACCCCAACAACTACGAGGATTCGTAAATGTGTGAGGAAGCCTGGAGGATATATCCGGGAGATAGTCAAGATTAAAATAAATAGGATGGTGATCAAAGCTCCATTAACTGAAGTGGCAAGCATTAATACCCTAAGGTATGTAATATCAGTGACTGTGAGTGCCTTAGAAACTGTTGTGAACGTAGGCTATAACACGAGGACATTAATTGCTACTTTTTTTAATGCTAGTTGCTTTACGTCGCACCGACACAGATAGGTCTTATGGCGACGATGGGACAGGAAAGGGCTAGGACTGGGAAGGAAGCAGCCGTGGCCTTAATTAAGGTATAGCCCCAGCATTTGCCTGGTGTGAAAATGGGAAACCACGGAAAACCATTTTCAGGGCTGCCGACAGTGGGGTTCGAACCTACTATCTCCCGAATACTGGATACTGGCCGCACTTAAGCGACTGCAGCTATCGAGCTCGGTGGACATTATTTGTGGTCTTATACAAGAAAGTGGACCTGTGACAGACAACATATTTTTTTAAATGCCTACGAACTCAATTTTACTACAAATGATAAAACTAGATTTTGCTCATTTTAAAATTAAAACAAACAAAAAAAGAAACTTAAGGACAGAATAACTAATTTTCGTTATATTTTTACCGCAAAATATTGTGACGGATAAAACAAAATATGAAAATCCGCAAGTGATTACAATAATGGGTTAATAATAATTCGATGCATTAACTTTAAAGTACAATCAATTACCAGATACACCAAACAACCCTTTCGGTACGTTAAATAGCCCAGCAATGGTGACTAATTATATAAATATGATAATCCGTATGTAATTACAATAATTAGATTTATTAACGTTAAAAATACAATGATGACCAGAAGTACCCAGCATCCTATTTGATCCCATGATACGTTAGGAGAGGAGGTGGAAAATGTAAATAATTTAGTTAATTATGGAAAGCAAACAGATTGAAATAAGCAGGAAGAAAAAGTGGTTGAAGTTTAAAAGGAACAACTAAGTCTAAGTCCAGGTTGTACCATCACAGAATTATTTTATAACTGTTAGGTTAATCAGTCAACCGAAACTCATTTTGAATAATAAATTTATAAAATATCTGAAAAGGAAAACACATGGTAACAGTATTATACTTGAAAAAGAAAAAACTTGATTAAAATGGAATGGCATGATTTATCTTTGAAAGAACATCATCAGATTCTATCAAATCGCACTCATCGACAGCAGGCAAGTCCAGTATAATATTTATGAGATGATGTAGAATATTTACGGAAGAGCAAACTGCAGATGGAGAATACCCAAGTTGAAAAGGTTAACTGATGATGTTATAAATTTTACAACTACTGTATTTACTTACACCGTCCGGTGACCAAAGCAGCCCAATTAGAATTTCGTACGTTGGTGCATGAACATACCGCACTGTACGCCGTCTGAAGACATCCAACAACCCTCACAAGATTTATATGAATAATCCTCAAAAAATTGAATAACATGTGACATTTAAGATACTTGTCACGCATAATCCACGAGCCTGGAAGATGTACAAGACATCATTACGAGCAAATGACGGAGCTTCGAAGAGGCCATGAATCTGGCTGCGAATGGCAGGCAGACCGTGTGCCAAACTGTCGATCATTTCGGTCATTCACACTTTGCAGTCAGATTATGTTAGGATCAATGGGCAAGTGAATTTGCCCACTCAATTCAAACCGATTTTGGACGATTCCGACAGAATATACAGAGTGAAGCGTAATTCGCGCACTCGGACGTCGCAGCGCGACTCCTCACATGCCAGCAATAAAAAAATGTCTCTTACAAAATTTCGTCTTGCGAATATATCCGGTAGAAAATGGACGTTAAAGAGTAGCAATCTGGCAACACTGTAACCACATGTAGGGTAACTACCGCAGTCAGCACGTTCACGTCGTGCTGTACAGTTGGTGCAGTGGGTAGAGTTTTTGGTTGGCATGCAGGAGGTCGATGGTTCGATCCTGGGTTGATGCGCATTTTTTATTTGCTAATTTCCATCCGACATTACCTACTGTAATACAGTAAGACACCGTTTCTGAGGTCACATGTATCCTACATTTACAACATAATTTTAATAATAATAATAATAATAATAATAATAATAATAATAATAATAATAATAATAATAATAATAATGCATTGAGATACGTACTAAACAGCATGCGGTTACCAGACGCAATGTTGAAAGGCAAAATTATTGGGACCATGGTGATAACACATACAGATTGTAACCGTGTTTGGATATTATTCGCAGAGCACGTTGCTAGGCCTACTGGTAACGTAAGGCCCTAACGAAATGTAATGGACCTGAACGAGGCAAGAATAATAGTTGGTACTAATCTATGGGACCATTGGAGGAGGGTACAAAGAAAACAGGTTTCACATCTAGTAGATGAAGTGGTGCGAATAAATTCACGCCCACGACGTGGAAAAGGCGCCTTTCAAAGCTGACCAATGAAAACGATTGTTCGTCCATTTCTAGGATCGTAGTATGTAAGTGCAAATGGTTTCTAGAGGACCCACTGCAATCGCTGTTGACGATTAAGATGTCAGATACCATACCACCTGGACTACATTTACGAAATAAAAAACAAACACCTCAACCCAGGATCGACCACTCGACCTCCTGCATGCTAACCCAAAACTCCATCCATTGCACCAACTGTACAGTACGACTAGCTTTTGCTGACAGAGATAGTTACCGTACATGTGGTTACAGTGTTGCCAGATTGCTAATCTTCAACGTCGTTTTTCTGCCGGATATACTCGCAAGATGAAATTTTGTAAGATACATTTTTTTATTGCTGGCATGTGAGGAGTCGCGCTGCGACGCCCGAGTGCGCAAATTACGCTTCACCCTGTATAAGTCGAAGACTGTTTGATTGTCAAACAGGCACGACCATAACCAATGACATCCTTGCCTACTATCTAAAGCACTGTCTATAGTCATGAAGTAACTTCTCTAGGGCACCAGAAACATTCCCTGGTATTTATCCCAGGCAAATATGCGATCTCCATCATCTTTACGTTCTCTCCCATTAACACAAACATCGTCGCCTTCCTTTTCTGTGATGTCAGCAGAGAACAGAATATAATGGCACAAAGCGCTCAGCAATCCATCACGCCTCTTTTTTGGGAGGTGATGACCATTATGCCGGAGTTCAGTGGACCTCAAGTAGTAGAGGTGTCGTACAAGATCGTATTTCGTCATTGGTAGTGATATGGAAAAAAAGAGTACCATCAACACGGCTGAGAAGCGGCTACTTTAAATAGCCTTGCAACTGCACATTCGGGAGGTGGAGAGGCTGGTCCTCACCGTCGGTTGTCCTGAATATGGTTTTCCGTGGTTTTCCATTCCCCTCCACCAAGGCGATGCCGGGACAGTCCCTATTATAGGTCACGGTCGAACCCACCTCACCTCCTCCACTAATAACATCACCGATACAGATCTCCCTAGCATGAAAGACGGCGTTACCGTCCAAGAGGCCCACCGAATCCGGAAAGTTTTTATAACCCCACACCCCCAGTCCTACCATCGACAACACACTGACACGTTGAATAAATCCTGTGTCGTCATTATCCACTCTCCTGGATGAATGTCCAGGAGCCTGAATGTAGTTATTTATGTCACGATGTATAACTCCATATTTAACTCTCCGTTTAATTTACGGGACTGTTTGCCTTCCCGACGCCCAGGATTTTATTTCAAATATTTTGTAAAGGCACAGTAAGTCCCAAACCTTCTCTTGATGTCGTTAAGAATTTTTATACGATTATTTACTCTTTGATATTTACCTTTAGCTGCAACCAACTAACGAAGTTTGTTTGAAAGTTATATTATTCAGCGTTGCCAAACTTAGATTCAGAACAACTTGTACTCTGTAGTCACTCACCACTTTTAATTAAGGAGCTCGGATTCTTGGGCGGGTAAGTAAGTAAATATAAACGCTGTGATGAAAAACGGAGAAAGACGATGAAAGCAGCTGTACAAGCAGATAAGAGAAACACAAAATAGTGCAGAGTACTAGGAAGACAACAACACATCACCTTTTTGAATTTATTATTGCCGAGTGAGTTGGCCGTGAGGTCAAGAGCGCGCAGCTGTGAGATAGTGGGTTCGAGCCCCACTGTCGGCAACCCTGAAGATGGTTTTCCGTGGTTTTCAATTTTCACACCAGGAAAATGCCATCGTCACCATAGGATCTATCCGTATCGGTGCGACGTAAAGCAATTTGCAAAAAAATCTTATTATTACTACATTTACACCCCACTCTATTTTACAAACAGTGCTTCGCAGTGAAAAGTGTCCATTAATGTCGCATTAATTGGTTAGACACTCGTCCGACTCGTTGGCCTTCGTTTCAGAGGGTCCCGGGTTCGACTCGCGGCCGGATCGGGGATTTTAATTCTTCTGGCTCGGGGACTGCGTGTCTGTGTTTGTTCCAACACTTTCCTCTTCATATTCAGACAACACACCACAGAAACACGCAATAGTGATTACATCCTTCCATATAAGGTTGGTGTCAAGACGGGCATCCGGCCATAAAACAGGGCCAAATCCACATGTGCTACATAGTTCGCTCCCACGACCCCATAGGTGTGGGAAAAGCGGCAGAAGAAGAAGAAGTAGAAGAAAAAGAAGAAGAAGTTGATTAGACACTCGTCTCCAAAAAAAAATGTTGTGTGATCGACTTTCGGAGCAGTCGATTGGCATTTAAAGGGATTTAAACAGGAGACGCGTGTCAGTATGCACTGCCGTAAAATTAAATCCCAAGACGACGAAGGAGTTGTACTAGATAAACGAAAATTGGGACACGTGTTTGCACATCTGAAAGATGACGCCTATTCAAATTTACACGCTAATCGACGAAGGGTGGTGCTTAGTAGTGCCGCTACGACCTTGCAAAGCATTTTTTAAATATATGCTGTACACTTTGTGAGCGTTAGTCATCGTCCGGTGTTGACTTTGTAAGGTAGATGTTAGTCAAACCTGCCTTTAAGGAGACGAAGAAGACAGTATCAACAGCTTACTGATTTTGAACGAAGCCGTGTATTAGTGCTATGGGAAGGTAAATATTCTTTCCACGATATTGCAGAAAGACTTGGCAGGGATGTATCCACAGTGCATCGGTATTGGCAACAATTGTCATGGGAATGTACTGTCTGGGAAAGACCGGGGTCTGGCCACACGCTGATCACTACTGAGAGGGAAGACCGCCGTATCCGCTGCATGGAGATGGTGGATCGTACTGCATCTACGACAGCTACTAGAGCTTCAGTTGGCACCAGAGAAACACAGCGAACTGTAACAAATCGATTACTTGAGGTACAGCTCCGAGCCACTAACTCAGAATCACTGCCATCTGTAACTTCAGTGGTGTCAAGCTAGAGCTCACTGGGAAGCGGTTTTCTTTGACAGCAGAAGCGCCCTCGTCGTTATCACAAGAAACTTGACAGTGGTTTTCAACATCAGACTGGTGATTGAACCGGTTGTGCTGCCATTCATTCGCAGTATTCAGGGGAGTGCTTTCCAACAGGATAACGTTCGTCCTCATACCGCTGCTGTCACCCAATGTGTCGACCAGTTGCCTTGGCCTGCGAGATCACCAGAAGTTTCGCCCATTGAGTATATACGGGACATTATGGGATGGCAAATCCAGCGTCATTCAATACCAGCATAACCGTTTTGGACTTGACTGACCAAGTGCAACAGGCGTGGAATACCATCCCACAAAATGAAATACGACACCGGTACGACACAATGCATGCATACATTCAAAATCGTGGCGACATACAGCGGTTATTAAAGTACCAACATGTCTGAAGTTTTCTTTGACCTGTGACCTGGAAACATTAATCAAATAAATATGTTACCTAGACAACTTCTTCTTAATCTGTTTATCCTCCAGGGTCGGCTTTTCCCTCGGTCTCAGCGAGGGATCCCACCTCTACCGCTTCAAGGCCAGTGTCCTAGAGCTTCAGACTTTGGGTCGGGGGATACAACTGGGGAGAATGAACAATACCTCACCCAGGCGGCCTCACCTGCTATGCAGAACAGGGGCCTTGTGGAGGGATGGGAAGACTGGATGGGACAGGCAAGGAAGAGGGAAGGAAGCGGCCGTGGCCTTAAGTTAGGTACCATCCTGGCATTTGCCAGGAGGAGAAGTGGGAAACCACGGAAAACCACTTCCAGGATGGCTGAGGTGGGAATCGAACCCACCTCTACTCAGTTGACCTCCCGAGGCTGAGTAGACCCCGTTCCAGCCCTCGAATCACATTTCAAATTTTGTGGCAGAACCGGGAATCGAACCCGGACCTCCGGGGGTGGCAGCTAATCACGCTAACCACTACACCACAGAGGCGGACCACCTAGACAACTGCTTAGGCTAAACTGCATTCCGCCGGGCTGAGTGGCTCAGACGGTTAAGGCGCTGGTCTTCTGGCCCCAACTTGGCAGGTTCGATCCTGGCTCAGTCCGGTGGTATTTGAAGGTGCTCAAATACGTCAGCCTCGTGTCGGTAGATTTACTGGCACGTAAAAGAACTCCTGCGGGACTAAATTCCGGCACCTCGGCGTCTCCGAAAACCGTAAAAGAGTAGTTAGTGGGACGTAAAACAAATAACATTATTATTATTATTAAACTACATTCCTCTGAATCAATATCTTCTTGCTGTTGGGTTTTCATTTTCCGCCAGTTTATTTATACCATATTCCAGAATACATTTTTTTTGCTAGTTGTTTTACGTCGCACCGACACAGATTGGTCTTACGGCGACGATGGGACAGGAAAGGGCTAGGAGTGGGAAGGAAGCGGCCTTGGCCTTAATTAAGGTACAGCCCCAGCATTTGCCTGGTGTGAAAATGGGAAACCACGGAAAACCATTTTCAGGGCTGCCGACAGTGGGGTTCGAACCTACTATCTCCCGAATACTGGATACTGGCCGCACTTAAGCGACTGCAGCTATCGAGCTCGGTGAATACATTTTAAGGCTTAATTCTGACCTACCGGCTTCTCTTGACACCCCTAGGAGTTTAAAAAATGTTTAACACAGCATTATTTTGTGTAACAGGCGACTTAATTTTCTCACTCTCTTTTCAGTTCCTTTGCATTTCTTGGAGATCTTCCTCAGCTGATTGTTTATGCAAATGCTCAATTTATTTTCCTGCTTTTTCATTTCTGTACTTCTTTTATTTATTACTTGCCCAAGCTCTTGAGCTGCTTAATTAAATTTGTTCACCGTCTGAAAAGCATGATTTATTCCGTATGAAGGTAGATCAGGTAAATTAGAATGACTGATATTCTGGACATGCAGTATTGCTATGCTGCAAGGCTTCATAAAACGACAGTCAAAATAATTTAACGCCAAACCTCTAGAAAGTGTTGCGGTAAACGTTCGAGATGTTAAGGAAGTAAGAATCCACGTTGGCAGTCAAAGTATAACGATACACAGAGTGCTTGAGTAAGGGTGTTCAAAAATGAAGTAGGAGGTGCTCTACACAACTCTTTGCTATGTGCTTTACGTCGCACCGACGGGATAGGGAAGACCTAGGAGTGGGAAGGAAGCAGCCGTGGCCTTAATTTAGGTACACACCGAGCTCGATAGCTGCAGTCGCTTAAGTGCGGCCAGTATCCAGTATTAGGGAGATAGTGGGTTCGAACCCCACTGTCGGCAGCCCTGAAGATGGTTTTCCGTGGTTTCCCATTTCCACACCTGGCAAATGCTGGGGCTGTACCTTAATTAAGGCCACGGCATCTTCCTTCCCAGTCCTAGCCCTTTCCTGTCCCATCGTCGTCATAAGACCTATCTCTGTCGGCGCGACGTAAAGCCAATAAAAAATTAAGGTGTGGAAATGGGAAACCACGGAAAACCATCTTCAGGGCTGCCGACAATGGGATTCGAACCCACTATCTCCCGGATGCAAGCTCACAGCTGCGCGACTCCAACCGCACGGTCAACTCGCCCGGTCATAACATTTTGAGACAGGGAACCTACAGTCTGAGGAGCCAGCTTAAGGAGAGATGGGCTTAAACATGTTTGAACGACATGACAGTGACTGTAAATCAATCAATCAATCAATCAATCAATCAATCAATCAATCAATCAATCAATCAATCACCGCTGCTCTGTATTTATTGTTGTCGCCCAGGCGGCAAATGCCCTGTCAATTATTGCTTACCTAGTATTTTCTTAAATGATTTCAAAGAATATTCCAATCCATAATTCCTCTGCCTATATATAAACGAATGTTTAACCTACATTGTCCTCTGGAATTCCAACTTTATCTTCATATTATGATATTTGCTACTTTTAAGAACTCCGCTCAGGTTTATTCGTCTACTAATGCCATTCTACGCCATTTCTCCACTGATAGCCCGGCCGATTAGAAGAATGTTAAATAAATCGCAATATTAGTGTTGTTGTTGTACCAGCTGTAAAGTCTCTCAGTACTGGTAGGCAACACCTTAATCGCACGAGTAGGTTGAAGTCTCGCGGAGGTGTCCTGAACTATCAGAAAACCACATTCTTTTGAAGATTGTTAACAGATGTCACTACTTTGGTTTGGGGTTCTACCTAGAGAATTGGGATGTACTCTCTTTAGTGGAGTATTGTAACAGTTAGGGGTTGGCACTAGCTAGCTTATTTCTTCTGCTTTTAAGATGCCCCAACCCCAAATTCAAATTCAAGTCAACCAATCATAGACCAGCACACCCTTAATAAATAAGTCCAATCTTGGACCGTATGAATCTATTTTGATTAATGCATCGTCCAGTGAGGGTCTACCTCACATAAGGCAGCAGGCGAGTTGGGGCAACATCTATAGTATGCGGCTAAAAGACTTATCATAACGTGTGCCGACGGGAAGAAACCAGCGTTCCCATCTAGTATGTAACCGGTTAGAGTTGTGCTGCGGACAGGCCTATTCATTTTAATGTAGGGTTTTCTTACTTTACCTTAGTTTTGCAAACTGTAGTTTACTAGGTTGTCTTGCTACGAGTGTAACAACCCGAGCGTGTGTCATCTCATAAGGAAGCACGAGTGTGGACCCCCGTTTCCTTTGTTCATTTTGTGTTATTGTGATTAAGCTCTTCTAAAATCAGTTTATTGCTTCTTGCTTTTCGGTCGTTAACTTCCCTGGTCTTGATCATAATGTTTCTGAACACTGACGATAACGTCACAATAACCATGTGGCACTCTAATGTCTGCAGGCCATCTATCTGGACAGCAGCCGTCTTGACAGATCGAGGCATTTATGGAATGTATCACTACGTATTTTTAGTGCATTTAGTTATCATCATCTTACTTATTGAATCACCCTCGTAATCAAAGTGAGACCATAGGAACTACTTGTGTGTAGATGGGTTTTCCGTGCCAAATTCTGCTTCCACAGGAACATTTGAAATATCGTAAATTATACATATTCATTCCTTTCATTTGCCACATTATATCCAACTTCGTACACGTCCGTGAAGGGTGAAAAGTAAGGGCTTCCTCTATCTGTAATCTCAGCTCTAAATGGGATAGAGTGGTTAGTTCTACGACCGGCCAGCCTTGACTCTAGGAATTAACCTGGTACTCTTTTTTGTTGTAGGCTGATTGAACCACAAGGCCATGTGGCTCTCCAGAAGTGGATATCTCTTTATAAAAATTTTCAACTTCCTGACAGGGAATCGAACCTACGTCCTTTTCCACCTCGGCTAGCACGGCCTTATGTGAGAATATACTTCACGCTTTTCAGATCAGCCAGTCATGATTTACATTTCTCAGCCTAAATCCCTACTTCTTCTAAGAACAAGAAGAGACTTACAGCGAAAGTTCCTCGCGAAGACTATAAAGCTAATCATTATTGTCTGAAGGAAAGTTACACAGCAGTGGCATGACCTGCGATTCCTAACAACATTTCCTCTGTAGAGGTTGAGAAATGTTCTCATGATAAATGTAGAGGGCAATCAGCTCGGCACTGGCTCGCAGGGCCTGTACAGATTCCATGGTAGTAAGATCAATCACTACTGCTTTTTTGAGAAATTGATTAGGCTAAATATAGTCTCTCTATTTCTTCTTCTAAGGCAATCCTTCAGAGTCTCACCATTATACAATGACATGCCAAAAGTCATGGGATAGCAGTATTTAAAGCTAATAGTCGGTGGTGCCACCGTACCAGAAGTGCCCAGACCTGTATCAGGTGTGATGTAAAATCTCGAGGTGAGTGTCAACAACGTATGTATTGGTCGTGGAAAGGCGACGTGAATTGAGGACCTAATATGGTAAAGGGTGAAAGTGCTAAAAACATTTTTTCCAATAAAAATGAAATGACCGCCTCTGTGGTGTAGTGGTTAGTGTGATTAGCTGCCACCCCCGGAGGCCCGGGTTCGATTCCCGGCTCTGCCACGAAATTTGAAAAGTGGTACGAGGGCTGGAACGGGGTCCACTTAGCCTCATGAGGTCAACTGAGTAGAGGTGGGTTCGATTCCCATCTCAGTCATCCTGGAAGTGGCTTTCTGTGATTTCCCACTTCTCCTCCAGGCAAATGCCGGGATGGTACCTAACTTAAGGCCACGGCCGCTTCTTTCCCTCTTCCTTGTCTATCCCTTCCATCTTCCCATTCCCCACCAAGGCCCTTGTTCAGCATAGCAGGTGAGGCCACCTGGTTGAGGTACTGGCCATCCTCCCCAGTTGTATCCCCGACCCATAGTCTGAAGCTCCAGGACACTGCCCTTGAGGCGGCAGAGGTGGAATCTCTCGCTGAGTCCGAGGGAAAATCAACCCTGGAGGGTAAGGAGATTAAGAAAAATAATGGAATGAAATGGCGTACGGCTTTTAGTGCCGGGAGTGTCCGAGGACATGTTCGGCTCGCCAGGTGCAGGTCTTTTGATTTGACTCCCGTAGGCGACCTGCGCGTCGTGATCAGGATGAAATGATGATGAAGACGACACATACACCCAGCCCCGGTGCCAGCGAAATTAACCATTGATGGTTAAAATTCCCGACCTTGCCGGGAATCGAACCCGGGACCCCTGTGACCAAAGGCCAGCATACTAACCATTTAGCCATGGAGCCATTTTTTCCAGTAAAATTCAATAATAAAGTTCCCTTGCAAACTGGCGCTTTCAACCTTCTCTACCACAGGAGACCAGGAATAATCATTACCTACGGTCGTCAAAGTGCAAGTACACAACATAAAATAAATTTTATATCATTACACAACAATATTTAGCTTTTAATATGTTCATTTCTTTAATGAAGTAGCTCAGAAATTGTATTGTCGTTCTACCTGTTGAGTTCCCAATCAACTAAAATAATGACCTTGGGCATACGCACCGTTTACCACTATATGCGGTATGGCTAATACACCCCTTTATTAATTTCAAGAAAACAATTTTTTTCATATTTTGGCACTTTCACCCTTTTCCATCGTTGGTCCTCAATTATCGTCTTTCGAGCGGGGCCTGATAGTGGGCACCAGATGGATGGAATACTCCAATGTTGAAGTTGTCGACGGTGTCACGTGAGTATCTAGAACATCTCAGGGAAAGCATTACCACCTTCAGTGGCCGATCGCGATTAGCTGCGTCTGGCTAGAATTGTCCGTGGTAACAGACAATCCACATTGGTTCAGCTCACATCCACATTCAATGCAGGAGGTACCAGACGCATATCCAGCAGGTCAGCGCAGCGATCTTTAACATCAGTGGGATATGGGAGCAGAAGATCAACCAGAGTGCCCTTGTTAACATCGTGATATCGGGCACAGAGTCACACTATAGTTCAACATAGTTCACAATGATTCTACTACACACATACAAGCGTTAACATCACCGGGATCCAAAGTGGAACTTACGAGGAAACCCTTCCAACTGTAAGTCTCCGATCTGATTGAGACTTCAGTAGTATAATGCTTTATTCAGCCATATCAAAATTATATGCCCAGTCATATATTAAGCACCTGCTTTGGGGAGTCAAAGTTTGCTCACCAAGCACCACGTAGACAGGAGTGAGCGGCAGGAAGCAGGTAGAGATGGGGAAGTAATGTGTGTGCGACAGAAAAAAAAAGGGATACCGTGACATATGAACAGACCGGCCGCCCCGTCTCTACCTGCTTCCCGCCGCTCACTCTTATCTGTCCGGTGCTTAAATGAGCAAAATTTTGACTCCCCAAAACAGGTGCTAAATATACGACTGGGCATCTAATTTTGATATGGCTGAATAAAACATTATACCATCGGAGTCGGTGTACCAAATCTCAGTCAGATCGGCGACTTACAAATGGATGGGTTTCCTTGTAAAAATATATTCACTCTTCAAGTGAGGCCACTTTTATTCTTCCGCTCTACGTCTGCAGCATTCGACTGGGAAAATAACGATAACTGAGAGTTTAATCCCGACAGACACTGAGTAATTCCTAATCAATTAATATGGTTTATACTTTCATTAGTTCTTTGGTATTTCTATTCTTGTAGCGACATCCAGCAATCTCCTTAAGCTCAAATTATTTTTAATGACGTTTAACCTCGTTTCAGCTGTTAATGAAATGATATAGCCAGAAGCTGGTAATCCTGTCCTGATGAAAACGTACGTACTAAAGATGGAGGTATTCTCTTTATAATAGGCTACTGAGTGAGTTGGCTGCGCACAACGGGGCGTGTAGCTGTAAGCTTGTGCAGTTTCAGGGCAGATAACGTCAACTCAGAGTGAAACAACTTCGAAGCCAGTTTTCTCCCCGCTGTTGAGGAACGAGAGCAGCTGAGCGAGCATGGAGGGGAAGTGCATGTCGTAATACGTACTGAAGGCCAGTGGGGATGCACACCACACGACGTTCAAGCCTATATTTTCTTTCGATGAATGCACGTATTCTAAAACCTAAGTTAATCGTGAAAATTTACTTATTGAAGACATATTGCGCATTGCTGTATTTTTCCTTCGTCGATGAATAATATCCTTGTCCTGTTATACTCTATAATCTGTGTCCTGTTAGTTCCGCATGATCCATGCTCCAGATTACTATTCATATTATTATTCTGCCTGCTGTCATTTCTTGATGGATGCAGTACTTTTGCATCCATCTCTTGGCACAGGCCAGAGTAAAGTGTAGCTTCCACCGAAGTCCCAGTCAACATCAATGGCTGTGACAATATGGAAGTTGCTGGGGTATGGGTAGTGCTGAGTAATGACACTCGGAGCACGACTAGTGCATCTGAGTGTTATGAAAGGTGCTGCTCATAGGGTCAGTCGTGCTGCAATAGTACTTTCTGACCCAGGGAGGAAAGCAATGGCAAACTACCTCACTCCTCATCTTGCCTAGTACGCCTCATTTTGGTGCTGCCATTGGTTTTTTGGGGTTTCCTTTTAACCGCATAACCTTTGGTGGTGCTATTTGAGTATCCAACCAGCCTATGGGCTGATGACCTAACAGACATATTATTATTATTATTATTATTATTATTATTATTATTATTATTATTATTATTATTATTATTATTATTATTATTATGGTAACATTATCTCCGTGCGGTTACTGCATGTACCACCGCGGTATGCAACCCGCCTGTCCGTTGCTTTCTTCTCACGCGGCAGCCAGCCGTCCCGAGCGGAGCAAGGAACGCCTGCTATCTACAGCAACTACTTGATGACGTCTGTATTAGGGCATGGATGGGCATTTAATGGTTCACGAATCACAAGTGTTTCTTGACTTCGAGTAAACTACAAAAGATGGCACTGAGGGAGGTCAGTGTTCATTCGTCCATCACTCCTCCGTATCGTAAGCCTGAATAACAGTCAATGGCGGACAGCGGTGCAGTTTCAATTGGAAAGTTGTCATGACACATTGAAAGGCGACGGAATTAGCGCCTAAAAGCAAATTTCATGATGGGTGGGAAGATCGGTTTCTTTCTTCGTTCTGAAAGGAGATTAAAAAATGATTTTGATCTGTTTTGTAAATGCTATAGGACGAACGTCGAACCTGCAAAGGTAAGACTGAATTTGCAGGTCGAATTAATATCAGTGCAAAAATTATACTTATTTAGACATCCGTGTTACAGTAAAGTTCGTGTGAATATTTTCAACCATTTTCTGATGCTAAACTCATGAGATTAAAGATTGTTTGCAGCTAAAATTTTGGCTGTTTTTGCTACTGATTATTGGTGTGAGCAGCTGTTTTCACAAATGAACTACAGATCACATTACACTGGTGAACATCTGCTGGCGGAGCTGAAAACAACTTAAACTGAAATAAACCCAAATTTTAGTGAAATAATTGCAGATGTAAAAAAAATGTGATTAAAATCTTTTAATTTATTTCTTGTTTACTGTAGTCTAATGCACATAGTCGTTGCGCCTCGAAATACCGCCATGTGACAATGTTGAGGGGAGAAATAGTAACCCGCAGCACATGTATCATTAGAACAAAAATTCGCTTATATAGTCCATTCAGTACTGAACCTTAGACGACAGAACCTTTCTGGTCAGTGTTCTAAGCTGAAATATTATCACAGAGCGGTTTTTATAGGCTCAACGACGACATGTAAACCGTAACGGGTAATTGTCTAAAATCAGCAACCGCCACTGCACTCACTGTCTGTGTGTGCCTCTATCTACCGGTTCACTTCGAACTACTTGGTGATTGCTGGCTTCGTGTGTTGCTTCGGAGTTGGCCCATACATGCATTAGAGACTATGTCTGTTCTGAAAGAAAGTAGGCATCCAGACTAGACTTTTCGAGCGGATCAGCCATACTTCGGACACATCGCCAGATGAACAGGTACCTCTGAAAGGCATGAGACCCTGAAGAAGGCACGCAATCAGATGCGTTGACCAGCTGCATCCCTGGTGGGGAAATCTTCCCCACGAGACTAACCATATAGCAACTGACCACCAGATTTGGGGCAAGCAAAACAGGTCAGCAAATACATTAAATTATTGCCAAGGCAAGAGCCTGCGTGGCTCAGGCGGCAGCGCGCCGGCCTCTCACCACTGGGTTCCGTGGTTCAAATTCCGGTCACTCCATGAGAGATTTGTGCTGGACAAAGCGGAGGCGGGACAGGTTTTTCTCCGGTACTCCTGTTTTCCCTGTCATATTTCATTCCAGCAACACTCTCCAACATAATTTCATTTCATCTGTCATTCATTAATCATTGCCCCAGAGTAGCGCGATAGGCTTCGGCAGCCGGCACAATTCCTATCCTCGCCGCTAGATGGGGCTTCATTTATTCCATTCCTGACCCGGTCGAATGATTTTCATTTTCATTGTCAAGAAAAAGGGTTGAGGATGATGCACGGGGAAAATTATGCGCTCGAATCACACTGTCGGCAGCCCTATAAATAGTTTTCCGTGGTTTCCGATTTTCACACCAGGCAAATGCTGAGGCTGTATCTAAATTAATGCCACAACCGTTTCCTTCCCACTTCTAGCCCTTTCTTATCCCATCGTCGCTATAAGACATATCTGTGCCGGTGCGACGTAAAGCAACTTGTAAATAAAGAAATTCAAAAATCCCACATGCATTGGCCGGAATTCGAACCGCGACCGCCTTGATGAGAAGCGAGTGACTACGCCTCATGGCTGCCTCACACCTCGTTATAAGTCCGCCTCCGCAGTGTAACGGTTAGCACTTTTAATTGCCATCCTTGGAGGCCCGGGTTCGATTCTCGTTATTGTCAGAAATTTAAGAATGACAGGAGGGCCGGTATGTGGTTAAAATTTTACATGAGCTCACCTCCATTGGGGGTGTGCCTGAAAAGAGCTGCACCACCTCAGGATGAGGACACGAGTTTACATTTTACTTCGTTATAAGACAGCAACGCCTCTGTGGTTGGTGTGATTAGCTGCTACCTCCGGAGGCACGGGTTCAATTCCCGGCTTTTTCATGAAGTTTGATAAGTGATATGAGGACTGGATGCCTACAGATGTGTTCTATCAATCTATTTCTTCCTCTGGTCGACTTTCTCACCAATTCGATTCAGTATACCGGGTGGTACAGCTGTCCCTATTTTTTCCCGAATATATGCAACCAGCTAGGACGTAAATGCCTCTTAGTCCCATCTTGCGCAACACTTTACAGCAATGTTATGTGCAGTTAACCCGATGTAGACTTCTCCGCACAATGGAAAAATGGTACAGGAGGCAGTAAGTGAGGTCCATCTCAAAAACACTGTACCATTTTATGTAGAGCAGTGTCCAATACTCTACTAATTTTTACGAAATGTTACTATACTGTACAAATCATAAACACGCCTATAGCTGTCGGTAGAGAATTGCGCACCTGATTGGTCCAAGAGGCCATTTTCTTTTGATAGAAAGGGCGGTCGTGGTATCATAGAAAACGTGATAGGGTAAGACCAATTACAGACATGTCAATGCACCACCATTTTGTACAGTCTCATCACATCGAAATGGATAGAAACGTGTTTTGCACTGTAGTTTATAATCTGTGGCACGCAAATGCTGTACAGCAGATGTGATAGCTTACGCCATGTAATTACTACCGTTAGAGCGATCAAGAAAGGCATAAAACGGGACCATAAGGCTGTAACTCATCAGTAACTTGTCGAAGTGGGAACTTCCGCTCTCCTCGTGAATACAGAGTTACAAGGATGGCGCTTGTACGTTGCAAATAGCTGCGCGGAATTACGTATGGAAGACGTACCTCGATAGGTTACTTGAAGCAGGAAGGGTTCCAACCATTCTTGAGTCATGCCTTTTTTAATGTCATTTCGTATTCGCCTAGGCATCGTTTACGAAGACCTTTCTGAAGTCTCCGATATTCTTCTACGGAAGTTATAATAAACAGGTATCATAAATATCGCCACATACGCACCGATTGTGAATACCACCTGAAACATAACGCTGGACTCATTCAACCAAGTAACGCGTAGAAAATGGTTGCAACTATCTGGGCGTAAGAGAGACGCGATTCTTTAGTTCACTGTGGTGTTTGCACATTCGAGTTCAGAACTTTTAACATCAACGACCAGTATCGAAGCGATAGCCTAGGTAATTCCATTAGTACAGAGCTACGAGACCAATTCTTTGTCGCCTGCAGTGGCTACATGGCACCAATCGCAGCGAGCATACGATATGTTAGCAGGCATTTAGAGTTCGAATCTAGTTACGAGCTTTTCAATTTTATTTTTTATACTTGTAAGGCCATTCGTAATAAATATTTAACGTTCATAAGTCTCAAAAGTAATTTGCCACCTTTACAAAGAAAGCATACATACGAAAGGAATAATAACATGCGACTTCCATATGGCAAACGACTACAGGGAATGAAGCGCAGTGCACGTGTTGTCAACATTCTGACCCACCCATTCAACCAAGCAACTGCACACGTTCGACTCGAAGACCAACTAACAGCGGTCTACACTTCATACGTAGGGCACATGAAACAGCATATCGTAATCCTAGCAGCAACGTGTGAGCACGTACTGTACGGTTAGCATGAAAGCAAACATTATGTATTCACGGGATTATGTGAATATGGTACTACTTTATGGAGAAGCAAGGTAAAATGCACGGGAAGCCAGACGCTTGTATCAAGAACGATTTCCTGGACGAAGGCTGCCAACTGCAGATACATTTCGACGTGTTGAGAGACGGTTGCGTGCAACGGGGTAATTTCATACATTACTCCCCGTTCGGGATGCTCCAGTGACGTCTGGAAATAACGACGAAGCTGTTCAAAATGCAATTGCATACAACCCGCACACAAGCTCACGGGCCATAGGAAATGAACTGAACATCAGTCATGTATCTGTACTGCGAATATTGCACCGCCATCAATTCCACCCTTTCCATCAACAGCTGTACCAGGAACTTCACGGTGATGACTTTCCAAAACGGATAGAATTTTCGCAATGGATATTACAAAGAGTTGAAGCTGATGCGAATTTCTTAATGGACATTCTCTTTAGTGATGAATCCAGATTTCACAACAACGGAACTGTTAATCGTCACAACTTCCATTACTGGAGCGTTGAAAATCCTCACGGGATCAGGGGAGCTCGATTTCAGGTACAATGGGGCGTCAACGTGTGGTGCGGGATACTAGGTGACAAGATAATTGGACCATATTTCTTCGCAGGAAACCTCACGCGACGCTATCTAGAGTTTCTTCGTGAGTACCTCCCACTCTTATTGGAGGATGTGCCCCTTATGACACGGTTACGGATGTGGTTCCAGCAGGATGGAGCTCCCCCACACTGGTCGTTGGCAGTACGGAACCACTTGCATAGGACATATCCTGGACGATGGATTGGACGAGGGGGTCCGGTCACATGGCCGGCTAGATCACCTGACCTTACTCCACTCGACTTTTTCCTCTGGGGTTATTTAAAGGAAAGAGTCTATGAGCAGGAGCCTGAGAGCCCGAATCATTTACGGCGGCTCATCACGGAAGCCTGCAGGCAGATTCCACCACATATGTTGCAGCAAGCAAGAATGTCTCTCCTCCACCATGCTCAGATGTGCATTAACGAAGCAGGTGGTTATTTTGAACATTTGCTTCATTAATCGAATGGCCATCCATAAGCCCATCGCACCGCTGTCGGTACAATCTCACTTTATTGCAAATAGCTCTTTTAAGAGCTCCTTAAAAAACAAACATAGCTGAGTACCTGCAATATGAGAACTGATCATGATTTAGATTTTTCGTCAACAACACGACTCTCACGAACATCAACAACGCAATAAATATATTCGTCGTACACAGGACTCGAACCGCCTACTAACGAACACCGGTACTCTCCTCTAACTTTTAGCAAGCTCGGCTATCACGGTATCTGTTTAGCGCTGTTGTGTTGCTGCTACTTCTAGTCATTCACCAATAATATTCTCTGTACAGGACGTTTCTGCGACACATAATTTTCACGATTCTTTACCATCAATCGGTATTTTATCATTAATGCTGATTTGCTTGACACGAATAAACGAATTATGGAAAGCGTTGTAAGAGCAGACATTGTAGTGAGTAGTCAAGGTCAATATTTTTAGGTTCGACTATAATCTGCGGGTTGCATAAAACTGCGTGAATAGGGGCAGCTGTACCACCCGGTATATTCATTTGTGATCCGATCAACCCATCTCACGTTCAGCATCCTCCTGTAACAGCACATTTCAAGAGCTTCTATTCACTTTTTTCTGTGCTACCTATTGCCCATGTTTCTCTTCCATTCAGCATCATACTCTTCACAAAAGGCTTCAAAAATATATTTCTAATAGGCATATCTATGTTCAAAGTAAGTAAATTTCAATTCTTAAGAAAGACATTCCTTGCTTACCCTAGTCTGCATTTTATATACTCCTTACTCCTGCCATCATTAGCTATTCCACTCATTAAATACCATACTTATTATATCTGAAGTAGACAACACCCAGAAATGTTTGTAATAATAATTATTGTCATCTGTTTTTACGTCCCATAAACTAGTTTTACAGTTATTGGAGATGCTGAGGTGCTGGAATTTAGTCCTGTAGGAGTTCTTTTATGTGCCAGTAAATCTACCAACACAAGGTTGATGTCCTTGAGCACCTTCAAATACAACTGGACTGAGCCAGGTTCGAACTTGCCAAGTTGGAGTGAGAAGGCCAATGTCTCAACTGTCTGAGCCACTCAGCCCGGAGAAATGTTTATCATTAAAGGCTTAATGAAAGCACAGAGACAAAATATGCTCATGCATGTTTATAATTGACTGATTGCCTCTTCACCATAACCTGCTTTTCATATAACATTAATTTGTGAGTACATCTGGTATTAATTGTATAAAATATTTTACAATTATTATAATCTAGAAAATAGATCTCAGAGAATTAGAGTAGGTGAAGCTTTATCTGACCCTGTAATAATTAAGAGGGGAATTCCTCAAGGCAATATTATCGGACCTTTATGTTTTCTTATATATATAAATGATATGAGTAAAGGAGTGGAATTGGAGGTAAGGCTTTTTGCAGATGATGTTATTCTCTATAGAGTGATAAATAAGTTACAAGATTGTGAGCAACTGCAACGTGACCTCGAAAATGTTGTGAGATGGACAGCAGGCAATGGTATGTTGATAAACGGGGTTAAAAGTCAGGTTGTGAGTTTCACAAATAGGAAAAGTCCTCTCAGTTTTAATTACTGTGTTGATGGGGTGAAAGTTCCCTTTGGGGATCATTGTAAGTATCTAGGTGTTAATATAAGGAAAGATCTTCATTGGGGTAATCACATAAATGGGATTGTAAATAAAGGGTACAGATCTCTGCACATGGTTATGAGGGTGTTTAGGGGTTGTAGTAAGGATGTAAAGGAGAGTGCATATAAGTCTCTGGTAAGACCCCAACTAGAGTATGGTTCCAGTGTATGGGACCCTCACCAGAATTACCTGATTCAAGAACTGGAAAAAATCCAAAGAAAAGCAGCTTGATTTGTTCTGGGTGATTTCCGACAAAAGAGTAGTGTCACAAAAATGTTGCAATGTTTGGCTTGGGAAGAATTGAGAGAAAGAAGAAGAGCTGCTCGACTAAGTGGTATGTTCGGAGCTGTCAGCGGAGAGATGGCGTGGAATCACATTAGTAGACGAATAAGTTTGAATGGCGTTTATAAAAGTAGGAAAGATCACAATATGAAGATAAAGTTGGAATTCAAGAGGACAAACTGGGGCAAATATTCATTTATAGGGAGGGGAGTTAGGGATTGGAATAACTTACCAAAGGAGATGTTCAATAAATTTCCAATTTCTTTGAAATCATTTAGGAAACGGCTAGGAAAGCAACAGATAGGGAATCTGCCACCTGGGCGACTGCCCTAAATGCAGATCAGTATTGATTGATTGATTGATCATTATGTTGCTAACAAGATCATATCAAACTAAACAGAGCAATGTGAAACCAGGCATGTGGTAAGCCTTGTCAGAATTTTAATAGTATAAGAAAATACTGTTTAAGAAAAACCAGTGTGACAGATATGACACGAATAGAAACTGACATTTTCATTTGGCTATTTTGTCACCCACACCCTCTTAATCCATCACGAATGAAGTTAGATATGTTCTACTTAATTTGGTGTTGAATGATTATATTTGATTATTTGAAATGGAGCAGCCTGGAAGAAATTTCACTCTGTTATATTCAAGTTTGGTTTGTGTAGCAGACAGTTGTGGAGCACCATCATTTTTTGTTTGAATCCTCATGGTTAACATGCTTAACTTAAAATGAATACAAGATTTATTGCTCCACCTTCTCAATACTTAAAATCATATAACGTTTAACAAAACATTACGATATGATAATGTCAGGTACTAGTTTCGGTCCAAGCCGAAATTGCAAGTAAAAGACATAAACTAAAATAATATGGATGAACAACAGGATGGATGGTAGTGGAATGACATACAAGTAAATACGTTATAATTAACAACTCGTGTTGCACATGTAAATTCAAGTGAAGTCTTAGTTTTCTGGAAAGTTCTGGGGGCAAGTTCCACGATGGCGCAGAGGGAATTGTCCAATATGACCAATATAGACTTGACGAACTGAGAAAGCTGGACTTGTTCTATGTAGCTTAAGCAAATGCTGTGTTTAAAGGAAGTCTCAATTCAGTCGGAACCCAAAGAACCTTGCATTTGTTTGGAACGAGCTATTGGAAGGAGTGCAACAGATAACTTCCTCAACTTCCTCGTGACCTTTTCCTAATTCAATGGAGTTGGCACTTTGAGTGGATTTCAACCAGTTTTATGACTGGTTGCCCTTCCTGATGACAATCCAATGTGGAGGGATGTATACACAAATTTGTGTTTCTGTGGTGGTTGGTAGAGTGTGGTGTGCTGCATGCAGATGAAGGGATGTGTAATAAGACAACATAAACACCCAGTCCCCAAGCCAGAGGAATTATCCATACACAGTTAACATCACCAGCTTGGTCGGGAATCGAACCTGGGACCCTTTGGACCAATAGCTACTCTGCCGACCATTCAGCCAAGGAGCCAGACTAAGTCTATGCATAGCCCGTACAATTAAACCTGCACTCACAGACAACACCCTCATACACCAGTTCATATAGCTCACCCCCAACTGTCTAACTGTCCTGGGACACACCTAGCACAAAATATCACATGCTAAGAAGTAAACAGGAAGAAAGACTTTTTCGAACCAAACATTTTTTCATTGAATCCTTTTTAAATATTTTCTCATTGATTGGATCCGTGCAATAATGCCTTAATTTGGCCTGAATAGAGATGAACTTGCATTTGTAAGTTCCATGACATGGACTGAAAGCTATCTCCATCCTCCTCACCTTTTGTTTTACTGCCTACTTTTCGTTTCAATTTGGAATCATATTAATGAGGTGGTAAAAATAGGTTACAGATCTCTTCACATGTTTATGGGAGTAATTAAGGGTTGTATTAAGGATGTATGGTTCCAGTGTAAGGGATCCACAACAGGATTACTTGATATGGTAATTGGAAGAGATCCAAATGAAAACAGCACTATTTATTCTTGGTGATTTCTGTCAAAAGAGTTACGTTACAAAGTTTGGGCTTGGGAGTAAGGAGATGAGCTGCTCGACTAAGTGGTACATTCTGAGCTGTCAGGGGAAGGATACTCTGGAATGACCTCAGTAGATGATAAGACTGACTGGAGTTAAAAAGGTAGGAAAGGCCACAATCAGAAGATAAAGCTGGAATCAAGAGGACAAATTACAGCAAACATTATTTTATAGGAAAAGGAATTAGAGACTGGAATAATTTACAAAGTAAGATGTTCGATAAATTTTAAACTTCTTTGAAATCATTTAAGAAAAGACTAGGTGCTATCTCCATCCTCCTCACCTTTTGCTTTAGTGCCTACTTTTGGTGAGGAATCTGCCACCAGGGTGACAGCCATTAATACAGATCAATGGTGTCTGATTGATAGTGACATTATGTGAGTGAGGTTTGTTTAATTCATGAAATACTTCCATAGGTTCTTACTAAAATATCATGAAAAAAGGTGTCTGTAGAGAAATGTTGAAGCTGAATATGGAACCAAAACAGAAGCTCAGAAATTAGAGCAGCTGCATATGAGAAAATATTTCAGAACTGCATATAATATCACAAATAATTTAGACAGCCAACAGGAGTAGCTACATGCAGACCTTCATGAATATCGCATATTATGCTATTAGGGGAAAAATGCCTACTGAACTTAAATGCTGATCTACTAATGTATTAGACAACTCTATCATAATGTATAAGTAAACTAAAGACCAAGGTAAATTTCAAGTAGCGTTTGCCAGTAATTATTTTCAGGATTCATATCACATTGAAAATAAGCATGTTCACATGTTGGAGAAAAAGGTGAGTAGCTTGTTGATTACTGAAAATTGATTTACAGTAGAAAATAAGATCAATAATGGCATAGTATGTATCAGTATAAGTTCAGTGGTTTAGTAAACCCCCTAGAAATACGATAGAAAACTTTTATTAAAATGGTTAATCAAGAGCCTATTCCTTTAATTAGATTATATTCGCGCACATAGCGATGATTTTGACACCAACACTGGTTACTCTCTGAAACCAGCGGAGAGGTTCAATTTCAGGACTGCGGGTGAGGGGCTGTGGAACTTAAGGAGGGTGCGCATGGCGAGGGGCTGTGAGGAGCAACGAAAACATAGCCCAGGAATTGCTGGCGAGTGGACCAGCGACAGACACGAGCAGCCCTGAAATTAGCCGAAGCACTGTCACAGCGTGCGGTTAAATTTTGCTGTAAGTGGTAGGTTTTGAAGGAATTTTAATTTCATGACTTTATGATTCTGTGGTAATTAACCGCAACGAGCCAGAATATTTTGGTAATTACGGTTTGCATAGCATCAACAGGCGTGCGTAGTCTAAGTTTGTATAATTCATCAAACTTTTCATTAGTAATACGCGTTTTATGAAAAGTAAACAGCAAAGTACGCCAACACACAAATAACAGTAGTCCGCCTAACACACTCTTGAAGCAGTTATTCCTACGCAAGCAACTCTTCAAAATCAGAAGGAATTGGATCAGCTTAAAGAAATTGCCCCTCATATTCTCCGTCTTTCATTCTTCATTGTTTGGTAACTTCTCCGAGCTGAACTTGTGTGCCTGCAAAGGAAAGTCGCGTTGCCAATCAAGCAATTTTACATCTGTGAAAATATCAAGCAACAATAAATCTGAACATGTTATTTTCCACAGCAGTGAAACCCCAGACGTTTCATCCACGCGCCGCTACTGGTATGTATACAGAGAGTAAAGTCACAGAAAAAACAAAACTGTCTCAATGCCTAGATGAAATCAGCTACAATTATGGAGATATTCAGAACCAATGAGGGCCACTACATTCCCCATCACTTATTATTTTGAAACAACAACAATAAAACAGGCTTTACTCTGAATATGAAACAGAGACTTGTAATTAGACAGAACTGTAAGAAGACTTGTAGTTAGATAGAAACAACAACTGAAACTTGTCTCAACACTAGAGAGGATACACTGAACTTTCACATTTGGGTATTTTTAAACCAAATGAGCAGATGTCTTTTCCAGTAGCATAGCCAAGGTCAACCGTTTTGTTGTGTTATGACTACAAACTGATGAAAGAACACAATGAAGATGCTTGTGAGTGTGTGATGCGTGCATACACGAGTGTCATACGGACACTGAAACAAGTAAATTATGTTGATATTCATATTGCAGTACTGGTATATTACAAAAACTTACAAGAAAATACAGAACAAGAACAATATGACCAAAGTAAATAGTTTTACGGTGAATGGTATGTTCAGATTACAATCTAAAATCCAACTTTCAAGGCTTCTTAGAAAACAGATTCAAGAAATCTGTTGGTTTTACAATTTTGTCTCTATGAATATTCAAAAAAGCCAACTCTTGAATCAGCTTTCACTTGTTTATTGTCAGTTTCTGTTTTTTTTTTTTTTTTTTTTTTTTTTTTTTAATTCCACTGTCAATCTAGGAGAGCATCGTGTCAATCTAGTACGATATGCAACTCACCCATCATTCATTTTTCACGGTATGCAACATTAATAGAATCTTTCCCTATTGATTCAGTTATACTGCCTGAATAAAGTACTATTTCAATGCTCGATGGGCACGTTCAAATTCAGAAGGTTGAAATCATTTTCTGCTGGTAAGGAAAATTTAGCACCTGAATTGACAACGGGACAAAATCCGAATTACCAGAATGATTATCAGAAGCAGCATGGAGTGACAATGTAAAACTGGAAGCACCTGGTTTTCTGTATGAGGCTGTCATGAAGGTCAAGATGCAAACCTTTGCAACATGTCCCTGTTCTCTACAAGATTCACTTTTAAATTTGGTTCCATCTATGTGACAGTTTATCAATTTTATGGTTATTCCTCTTGCACCTAATACATAGGTGTTCCATGGCAAGAACTCTGTAATAAGGGTGAGGTCAGGAATGAGTATTCTATTATGCTGGGCTAGGTGATTGGACACTAGATCAAGAATTGGATTGAGTTTTGGAATGAAGCCATGAAGAGCTGGATATATTATTAGTGTCAAATGTGTTACAATTTGAATGGTCTGAATGGGAACACTGGGCTAGTTTTTTACTTTGATGCTTCAAGGCCAGTTGCTTTTATTAAAATGTTTTCAGAACATTTGAGAAAAACATCTGCAATTAAAACTGTTCTATTATATCCACATTTCACTCAGAACTTACATTCTGCAAGATCATGCTTGAGGACAGCAACATACTCAGAAATTGACTGATGTTCTTTTTGGTAAAGCCGGCCCCGTGGTGTAGGGGTAGCGTGCCTGCCTCTTACCCGGATGCCCCGGGTTCGATTCCCGGCCGGGTCAGGGATTTTTACCTGGACCTGAGGGCTGGTTCGAGGTCCACTCAGCCTACGTGATTAGAATTGAGGAGCTATCTGATGGTGAGATGGCGGCCCCGGTCTAGAAAGCCAAGAATAACGGCCGAGAGGGTTCGTCGTGCTGACCACACGACACCTCGTAATCTGCAGGCCTTCGGGCTGAGCAGCGGTCGCTTGGTAGGCCAAGGCCCTTCAAGGGCTGTAGTGCCATGGGGTTTGGTTTGGTTCTTTTTGGTAAATATTTAAAAAAAAAAATTGTGTTGTAATAGTGTATTGACCCAATAGATACACATAGAAGCTGGACAATCTGCCACCTTGATCTGAGTTGCCATTCATATTATAATTATTTTCAAAATGCTCCAAGTAACATGAGAACTTCTCCTCGTGGGGATACAGTGCAATATGGTACTGGGGAAATTTACACAAACATCATCATGACAAAACTGATCTGCAAGCTGGGTTATTAAACTTTGTTTTTATTTGTGCACAGCAGCCAAGAGCTCTTGAATTGGTCTGCATCCATATTGAAGAATACCAAGAGCTCTTGAATTGGTCTGCATCCATATTGAAGAATACCAAGAGCTCTTGAATTGGTCTGCATCCATATTGAAGAATACCAAGAGCTCTTGAATTGGTCTGCATTCATATTGAAGTATATTTGCCTAAAGGGGTAAGGGTGTTTCTGCCCGAAGGCAGGTCCGAACCTCCGCAGAGGTGTGCCTGAGCCGAAGTTTACGTACAGTAGGGTGGCCAGTTCCTTTCCGCTTCTCCATTCCCTTACCCCCCACCAACAGCGCGTGGCAACCCATCCAAATCCTGACCATGCCCAATGTTGCTTAACTTCGAAGATCTCACGGGATCCGGTGTTTCAACACGGCTACGGCCGTTGGCTATTTGCCTAAAAATACTGGATAAATGTGCTTTGTCATCACTTGTACGGAGAAACAGGTTTTAAGTTTAGGTATGAAGGTTATATGTTACGACTGGGAATAACGTTGTTCACTGAAGTAGTCAATCAACAATAATTTCCAATTGTTATGAAAATAGATATTTGATTTTCTCACTCATTGCCAACTGTTGTGATTTTCAGGATGTATAATCACATGGAAAATAAGCATGCACACGTTAGTAAAAAGATGATTAGCTTGATTATTATAAAAAGTTCATTAACAATAGAAAACAAAATAAATAATGGACTGGTACTGGTATATACACAGAGAGTAGTCATGGAAAACACGAGCAAAAACCAAAAATGAAAAATAAAATGGACAAATTTTGGAAACATGAATACTGTGCCTTTTTAAAATGAGTTAAGCAGTAGATACATAATAAACTAAAATAATGGTCATATTTTAATATTTGCACAATTATAAAATGAAATGATCAGATGTAATAGCAAATAAATGACTGGATGAAAAATAAACTTTGTTGCCATGTCCAAGAAATCTTTCTTTCACACCTTATCCCCCGAGCAATGCCATAATTTCACTGTGGTTCGCAAATTTAGCATCGCGCTCACGGCTGTAATTCACTTCCTCCTGCTTCCTAGAAATGTACAAATTAGTCCAGTATAACAGTTCATCGACCATCTCAGTGTTTAACAACTGCATGAAACAGTCAATTTCTGTTGACACCTTCCTCACCTCCCTTTCCGGTCCTGGCAGTATGTTTACAATATTCCTTGCTTTTACTCCCAAAGCAAATTTTTGAAAAGTCCGTCGTGGACCACATTGTTCCTCCATCTCTCCTGAAGATAAATTCTCTTTCGTTATCATCTTTATATATCTCACTGTCCAAATCGGCATCCTGCTCTGTATCACTTTATGATCCTGATCTGATACGTTTATAATTTCCTCCTCCCCATCTGAATAATCCGAGGCAGAGTCCTCTATTTCATCAGACAACTGGCTCAAAATGTCAGATATGTCTTCCTCATTGACAAAACGAGACCTAAAATAGAAATATACTACATGTAATTACACCTGACATTGTCTAATTACCCAAAAAGTACAGAGCAAAGGAAATTTTAAAGAAATAAATTTTACTTACATGACCAGACGCACAGTTGACTTTGTCAACCAGCTTCGGGTTCTAAGAATTCGCTCAAAATAATTACACACGTATCACTTCCACTGTTGTCGAAACTCGACTGAACTGAAGGTCAAGAGTGAGAACAAAGGAGTTGCAAGGTGGTGAAAGACTGACAGTTCTAGGAATGATGGCATTACAAAAACAACCAGCGCACCCGGTCTAGGGTTAAATAGTCATTTATATGTGATTTATTTACTCTTGTCACAGCTCTATTAATTTTTTACAAAGTTAGAAAATGCATTTCTTATGTTATGATACCAAGGAGCCCTTCAATAGTATCAGGTAACCTCTGTTGCAGTGTCACGTGCTAAAATATTTTAGTGTTCACAGAGAGGTGACAGAAGCCGAAACATCCTATGTATAAGTCAGTCAGTCAGTTAATACATAAGTGGGAGCCCAGTTAGCTTATACTGTATTGTGTTGTCTATAATATGAATAAACCTACATGAATACAAATATGGAGTTAACACATTAAATTAAAAATAACTAGCAGAGATTCTGTGCCTTTCTTCTTTTGTTCAATGGAAAGTTGGATTTGAAAGTAGAATTTCATCAGGGCTGTCTCTAACTTTCTTCACATGAAGTTGAAAATCAAAGACAACTTTTTGAACTTCAACTGACTTGATTTTCCTTTTGTGTATTTGTTTGAATAGGATTTCAATGTGGAGCATAAGTTTACCTAAAACAGAAATCCAATGTATGAAATTTGGATCTTCTAAGGTATGGATATGGCAATCTGAATGTGACAGATGTGAATGAGTCAACTGGTCTGATTTACTTCAGTTCTTCAAAACAGTTGATCAGTTCCTTTCTGTTTTCAAAAACAAAGTTAAATGTCCTGCTGCTGTAATTCCATTGAGTTGCAACAACTCTCGGAAGACATTTTTCCACATCTTGATCTAAAATTTGGGGTTCGTTTTGATAGCCCACAGAAAAATGGTGGTATGCCTGAAAGATTTTCAAAAAACGGATTTGCTTGACTATTCTTTGAAACTACCTTTTCCATCACCAAATTAAGTTGGTGTACATAGCAATGAACATAGCAGGCTCTTGGAAAATGTTCTCTTAATTTTGTCTGGACTCCATTAATGCACCCGCTCATTACTGCATGACTGACCATCATAGCTGTATGCTGTCAATTCTTAGACTTTTCTTCTACCTGGGCACACAGTTCTTTAACAAGCTCTGTGGTAAGTGATTCTGCATCATGATTCAGGGGATTCAAAAACCCCAAAACTTGCTCAAACAGTGTACCATTTAGAACGTAGCACTACAAAAGCAACATCTGGAAACAAGCAGAAACATCGGGGTTTCATCTGCCTGTACTGCTAAAAATCTGCTCCCTTATGTTCTTCTAGGATCTGGTCTTTGCAATATCCAACATGCACTGGAGCAGTTCATTTTGTACTGCTGAAGTTGTTCCTCTGAAAAGAGTTCCATTTCCAAGATGGTGTTTTATGCTGCAATCAAAATCATGCTTGAAATCCACTAAACAACAAAACACAATTGGGTTATAAGAATCTTGTGATTCACCATGGACTCCCATTTGCCAGTTTGAAAGCACCACAAAACTTGATGCAATCTATCAGCCTTGACAGTATGCATATATTCTTTACAACCTGTCTGTGTCCTTCGTTAAGCTGAATCATTATACAAAGTGTTCAGAAACAATGTGAACCAAGAGTATGAGCATTAGAGGGTTGGTCATACTGATAAGTAATTTGAAAGAAATAATTTTTGATATCTCGCACTGCTGTCACTTTATCAGCTGTTTTGAAGTTACCAATCAGATTGCTTTGCGTGTGAATTGAAGTGTGCTTTGCAAGCCGATGTTGCTAAATTTGCGCGTAGCTTAAAACCAGCTATGCTATGGTTTGATATATATAAGCTAATGCACACTGGGTGCCATATGTATATTTCAATTTAAGGGTATGATATATAACCATATTCAGAATTATTCATTCGGATATTATCTAGAAAAGGTGCACTTTACCAATTTACTCATACTTAAGTAATTAATCGTAACAAGATTCCACTGGCCATTGAAGTGAGCTCATAGCTGTTCAGGCCAGATCAGTAGCAGCTGGTGGATATCGTACTGGAGCATATGTACACATAGCACTTGATCTGCTTATAGGTTTCATCTTCTTTCCTATTCAGATCAGATGATACTCTTTAAACAAGCATTTCTCCATACTGAGCACTGAGTACTCTTATCTCCTTGTGCTGTGATATGTAAATAGTGTGAAAGTGAGGGAGAGCGAAGTATGTGGTGGGGAGGTCCTTACCATTTAAGGAGAGGTCTTGCATGTGCCAATTTGTATAACTGTACACGTACATAAAAATTTGTCATGCATACACGCCACCTGAAACTCTTCTTGGTGCTGTGCACTTGGTATTGCCTGGTGTAATCTCTACAAATTATCTTAATTCCATTTATTGCAGTCGCTAACTTAAAAATCTAAAATGCAACAGTCTCCAGCAAAGTTGACAGAAGAGGATGTCACTAAGAATGTAAATAAATTAAGAATGTTGCATTTCCAGATTGTTTTAAGATTTCCTAACTGCAATTATGTTGGTGAGGTTGACTTATGTTACCAATCCTGATCAATATACACATTTAAAATTGTTGATGGGTGTTTTGTTCATGAGTGAAAACAAAACCACTACATGGTTAAAAAAAAAAAAATAAAGTAGTGCTGACTATTGCCACAGAAGAAATTTTCAGGAACAAAACCTGTGAAAAACCTAAGAAAAATTCAGTATTCAAGATCGAGTGGTGAAAGAGTACAAGAAATGTATTAAAAGAAAGGAGAGACATTGTTGCATAGAAGGCTAGATAACTTTGTGAAGTAAAGAAATTTCATGATAATCTGAATCAAACACATATCCATCCTCATATTTTAAAAAACGCATTGGCAAAGTGATGACAGCACTGGCCAAAGGTTGATCATTTACCAAATGCAGTGAGCATGTTCCAGGCTAAAAGTAAGTCTGGCGATTATCATTTCGCAATGAATTCTATGAATTTTTAAAAGTGTGTGAGTTTGACACATCATTATTACCGTATTTACGCGAATAATACCCGCATAATTTTAAAAAAAATTGAGGCACGAAATTGGGCTGCGGGTTTTATTTGAGTCAATGTTGGCATTTTTTTCAAAACCAGCCTTCCTAAAGTTAGGGTGCGGAATTATTCGGTGGCAGTTATTATTCGAATAAACATGCCGTATTTACGCGAATACGGCGTATTTATTCGAATAATACCCGCATATTTTTTAAAAAATTCAGGCACGAAATTGAGGTGTGGGTTTTATTTGAGTCAATGTTGGCATTTTTTTCAAAATCAGCCTTCCTAAATTTAGGGTGCAGGGATTATTCGGTGGCAGGGATTATTCGCGTAAATACGGTATAAATGCACACATGCTCACTCTGAAAATTTCTGTTGTGACATCAGCTGTAAAATGTATGTTCTGACCTCTCCGTTTAAACTCTTGTAAACATGTACTTGTCTGCTATTTGTAATTTCTACCAGATATCCACAGCATGCTTTGTTACATTGTGATTCACTTCATGAAAAGAACATCTCTGTTTAGTGAAGTGCAAGTTTGTGGCAAAGTGTGGTCTGATAAAACATGTTGTCATCACTAAGGGGTGGATTTCTATGTCATGTCATATTTTGATTTTTAACTGCATAAAAACATATGTGTAAAATACTGCAACAGGTAGGTGGAGTCTTTCTGTGGAAGGAATATTTCTCAGCTTTAGTCCATTTTCAGCAGGTAGCAGATAGCACTAAAAGCTTGGACAAAGCAGGCTTAAAAAAAAGGCTAAGTCATGAAGGTCCTTGGAGGGGTAGAAGGTAAAGCTCCATGCCAGGCTGTCTTTGTCTGCAGGAATAAACCTGGTACTCATTCTTGGAGTAGGCTGGGTGAACCTCAGGGCCATGTGCACCTCTGGAAGTGGAAATCTTGTTTCTTAAATTTTTCTACTACCTGATGGGGATTAGAAATCACGTCCTTCGGTGTGAACTGAGCATACATTTACCATCTTGGCCAGGCCCCTTTAAAGTAAGCATTTTGGAAATTCTTAATTTGTTCAACCTAGACAGAGAAAGTATGTTGAGTAAAGGAGCTTGGCTTGGGACATCTCAGTCTCGCTCCTATCAGAATGGTAATGATAACATGCCAGGACTTATTTTTCCTGGAAAATCGAGGGCAACTTAACTAACCCCCACCTCCATCCTTCAACTATCCTTGGTTTGAGATCACAAATTCAGTCTTTCATAGTGATTTCATCATGCCTAAATGGATGTGCTCAAGGAGTGCAAAACTGAGGCACTTCATTCAGGAATTTGAGGAATGGATATTTAGAGGTATTATACTGTGTGTGAACTCTGCGAAGTTAAGGTACTGGATCAGAAGCATTTTAATGTGCAGCAACACTCTGATACTGGTAAGCATCAAAGGTGTTTTACAGGAATCTTTTGTTGTGACAGGCAGCATCTGCTTTTTGAGGAGGACTGTGAGCGACTGCAAAAAGATCTCTACAAAGTTTTGAGATGGACAGCATGCAATGGTACAAGAAAAGTAATGGGGATAGCAGTAAAACCCACAAATTCCGGTTCCAGACTTGCCTCACAGCCTGCATACCCCCTTTTTTGCCTGCTTGGCTTGGATCTTCATCTTAGATGCATGCTGTGAAAATTCCTGGTTCCAGGCTCGCCTCACAGCCTGCATACCCCCTTTTTCACCTGCTTGGCTTGGATCTTCATCTTAGACGCGTGCTGTGAAAATTTAATTATATTTTTAAATAAAATATTACTGTATTATTCTTATTTCTTTTCACTCCCGTGTCTTCAACCTCACTGTAGTAGGTCCTACTTCCCCCACCCCCATGGCTCACGCTCATTTTTCTAGTCACTTCAGCAGATTTTGAAAGGTAATTTTCTGCATTCAAACTAATCCTGTCCAGACATAAACTTACACCAGAACATTTGGAAAATATTGTTAGTGATTTACTGGGCACAAAATTATGGCAGAAACGACAGCGAGAATGACAATGATGCATGAATAAATTTGTTGTTGTGTTGATTAGCTATTTGCCACTTAAAGTAATTATATCCCAACCAGATTTAAACTATTGTATACAAATTGCATAACTCTTTTTTAAATATTTGTATTATTATTTCTACTTGAACAATATTCCTTAAGTTGTATTTCATTAATTTCATTGTGCCTGTTTTAAAACAAGAAGAACTTACTTTGTAAATGTTTTTCCACCTATATAGGCACCTAAAACTTACCGATGTCCAGTCATAACCAAGTGATACTGAGGTGGGTTCAAGAGAATTTTCTTCGAAGGTGCCGAGCATATATTACTGCCAATGGTGGACATTTTAAATGCCTGCTGTAACAATGTACACCACTACCCACGACCAATTTGCTTAAGCTTGTTGTTTCCTGAAAGGTACACACAAGTGCCTTGCCACTGTGTTCTCAATTTTTCTATTAAAAAGGTAAATTACGCCTAGAGCTTTACATGATCTTTACTTATTTGACCGCAAGCCACAGGATTTCCATTCTTAAGTGGAATCCAATCCAGACAACGTGACATTTTCTTCTTAAATCAAACATGCATTAGTTAGGAATCAAACCTGAACTGCCTGGGTGAGAAACGAGCAGCGATGCCACTAGGGTTGTTTTTATTACACCATATTTTATTCCGTTTCTCCTGTGGGGTCAGGAGTTGTAGGAGATTTGGCAGAGTTTTATGGCCAGATGCATTTCTTGATGCTAACCATTAGAATAGAAATGCTACGTGTTAATGTGGTGTTGGTGAGTATTGTGTTTTGCTGTGTGCTGAGTAAAAGTGTTGAAGACGACAGAAACACCCAGTCACCAAGCTACAGGAAGCACTTGTTAATGTAATAATCCTGGCCTCGACAAGAATGGAACCCAGGGTCCCAAGGATGGAAGGTTGATATGCTAGCCATTCAGCTATGCAGCTGGACAGTTGTGCTTTCATTATGGTAATATTTATTAACATGTTGGCCAATCCGAGCAGCATGGTACAGTTGTAAGTGGCATGCTTTTCCAGCGAGTTTACTTCAATCAGATGTTGAGTAGTTTGAATTCCACTGCCAGCTGTCTTGAAAATAGGTGGTAGGTAGTACACTTCCCTAAACTTTCACTATTCTTATTTCCTTTTGGTGTTTTCCAAATTCGTACTCTCCTCATCACCAGATGATTCACACTAGGCTAGGTGTTATGGGTCATATTTTCATAACCTGTATACACCCATTATTGTATTCTTATTTATTTTCACTCCCATGTCTTCAACCTCATTGTAGTACGTCCTTCTTCCCCCACCCCCACGGCTCACACTCATTTTTCTCATTTTTCTGTTACACACTTTTTTCATCTTCAGCTTTATTCTATTCTTCTATCCTATCAGTCTTTTGTTATACTTCAATTGGGAACATGCATCATTTTCAAAAATATTTTTTTTTAAAGTACACCAATGAAATAGTACGTAAACGTATTACATTGTGGTATGTTGCCTTGTTTTCTACCATTAAAAAAATATTTAATAGTGCCTTTCCGCAAGGCGAGTGAAACGGCCTCTGACGTGAGCGGCGCGCTGTGACGTCACGATCCAGTACCGCATGGAGCTCTACCAGCCGTTGTGCATCAGCCGTTGCTAAAAGCCGATTGTTTATTATTCACGATCGCGAATAACTTCGAAATGACAGAAGAAAGGTTCGAAACAGCACAGTCAGACAATCTACCATGTGTAGATGTCATCATTCTTAAAAAATGTGACTTTTGTGGCCGCAGAAATTCGCGGATAACAAGCAAGTTTGTAAGTGGCGTCTTTTATATACGTGCAATGTACTGTAACCCATAGTATTAGGATAACAACGAACCTGGATAGATATCACATCACTTTCAACATTTCCTTCTAGACTGATTCCCCTATTAAAGAATAACATTACATTTTCGGGCTTTCAGCATTAGTAAAGTAAGAAATCGGATTTCAGCACTAACATAAACATATAGGTAGCATTATAGTACTAGTCCGCTTCTGTGATGTAGTGGTTAATGTGTGCCACTCCCGGAGGCCCGGTTTCGATTCCCGGCTCTGCCATGAAAGTTGAAAACAAATAGTACGAGGACTGGAACGGGGTCTACTCAGCCTCGGGAGGTCAACTGAGTAGAAGGGTTTCGAATCCCACCTCAGCCATCCTCGAAGTGGTTTTTCGTATTTTCCTACTTCTCCTCCAGGCACCTAAGGCCACGGCCGTTTCCTTCCCTCTTCCTTGTCTATCCCTTCCGATCCTCCCATCCTCCAACACGGCCCCTGTTGAGCATAACAGGTGAGGCCGCTGGGCGAGGTAATGGCCCTCCTCACCAGTTTCATCACCATACCCAAAGTCTCACGTTCCAGGACACTGCCCTTGAAGTGGTAGAGGTGAAATCCCTCGCTGAGTCCGAGAGAAAACCAACCCTGAAGGATACACTGATTAAGAAAGAAAGAAAGAAAGAAAGAAAGAAAGAAAGAAAGAAAGATCATAGTACTATAGGGCTATAATCTATCATTCCCAAAAAAATATATATTTATGGTTGGGACAACTGGCCTACCCACTTCCAGGGCCCATGAAAGAGAATTAAATATATTTGTGGAGGGAAAAAGTTAAACATGATAAAGATAAATATGACTTCATCTAGTTTTCACAAGTCGGGCTGAGTGGTTCAGACTGTTGAGGTGCTGGCCTTCTGACCCCAACTTGGCAGGTTCGATCCTGGTTCAGTCCGGTGGTAGTTGAAGGTGCTCAAATACGTCAGCCTCGTGTCGGTAAATTTACTGGCACGTAAAAGAACTCCTGCAGGACTAAATTCCTGCACATCGGCGTCTCCGAAAATCGTAGAAGTAGTTAGCGGGGCGTGAAGCCAATAACGTTAATTACATTTGGCTTTTAACAAGCTGAGCATATCAGGAAAGAAAAGTGTCCCGGTGACATTTTAGTCGCTCAATACGGGAATGTCTTTGGGTGCTGTGACTTTTACTTTTTTTTTTTTTTTTGCTTTACGTCACACCGTCACATATAGGTCTTATGGCGACGATGGGACAGGAAAGGCCTAGGAATGGGAACAAAGCGGCCGTGGCCTTAGGTACAGCCTCAGCACTTGCCTGGTGTGAAAATGGGAAACCACGGAAAACCATCTTCAGGGCTGCCGGCAGTGGGGTTCAAAACCCACTATCTCCCGGATGCGAGCTCACAGCTGCGCGCTCCTAACCGCACGGCCAACTCGCGCGGTATTTTTACCCTTCGGTTTATTGACTTGGCTTGTATAACCTAAAACTTAGGCTAAGTTGGATAATATTTTAAACACATACATCACTATTTTCACCTGTGTGCAATTATGTTATTTATTTCATTAATATTATGATAATTATTATAATTGAGCATTGTTAACTTATAAGACCCCAACAGACAAGCATTGGTTTTGTGTAGAGTTATACATTTGTTAAATTCACGTTGTTTCCTTTCATGATGTACACGCCTATTCTTTGTTACATTATAGAGTATTTAGATATAGCCTAAATTTCTTTACCAATTAAGCTCTTCAATAAAGACATACATAACTGTCCCATGCCAAGATATATTGGTAGAATTAGAGCTGTCAAAATGGTCCATAACCCCTTTGATTTATTATCTTGACATGGATCACCCAAAACATAGGTTAGGTTTGGAGAATACTTTAATAATCAGCATTATTTAATGCACTGTTTTTTACTTTCATATTCCAAGATGTAATTGAAGCATTTAAATAAAGCATCATACATTAAAATTTAAAGTTTTACCACTAGAACAGCTGACATGGAAAAGTGATTTGAAAATTCAAACAAATTCATCTTACGTTAAAATCTTCAAAAAAAAAAAAAAAAAACTGTAGACTTTTCCGATATATCACCAGCATTTCTCCGGCTCACCAAAATCCATTTCTCCCTCGTTTTAGCGTCTTTGGAACATTTATAAACAATTTGTTTGGTACGGTATGCGATGTGCTATTGCACATCGGAACTCTACACCATTTATAAGTTTTCTGCCTCACTGTCTGCGCAGGATTCATTTTAAGTCTAAAATATACCACTCAGATTATTATCCAATGTATAGACCTCGAATTTAACCATACTAGACACTAACGTAAAGTAGAAATACGCGAAGTGTATCCTGCTTCTCACAGCACACTATGTGTTACTTCGTCTGCTAATTCAGTCAACCTGTACGATGACGTCAGACCAATGAGATCGCGTGCTTGCGTGACGTGACATTTTCGTAGATTTTTATCACGTTTGGAGTTATTATTTGTACATTCCGATCACATTTTTGAATTCTGCATGAAATTTTGAATCAGATTAGCATATTTTTAATTAAAACCCCGGATCATGCATGTTCCCTATTTATTATATTTTTTCATTTTATTTTTATTTATTTCTTTTACCACATTCGCCCCTGATCCATCTTTGTTTTCTATTGGTTTTACGTCACACCGACACAGATAGGTCTTATGGCGACGATGGAACAGGAAAGGGCTAGGAGTGGGAAGGAAGCAGCTGTGGCCTTAATTAAGGTACAGCCCCAGCACTTGCCTAGTGTGAAAATGGGAAACCACGGAAAACCATCTTCAGGGCTGCCGACATTGGGGTTCGAACCCACTATCTCGCAGATGCAAGCTCACAGCTACACGCCCCTAACCACATAGCCAACTCGCCCGGTCCTGATCCATCTGATGACCTTACTGTTTACATTGCAGTGCACATACGAGAGAACAATAAATATCTTAATTGGAGCTAAGATTGTGTCGTCACCTCCTGCTCGGATGTCTAGCTCACAGTGAGGTATTTGGTGACGAGCAAGAGTACCACCTACAATAGACCTATGGTAAAGCATTCTTAAACTCAAACCTTCATTATTAGAGAAGTCTTGCTGGTGAATAGACGATATTTTCTTCTGAGGATGCAGAGCAATGTTCTCTGCAAAACGTAAAGAATTTCACCTTGTTTTCTAACACGGTAAAAGCCCTAAAGATTATTGTCATGTCTACAATTACAGGCCCTGGAAGCATCAATCTAAATATTGAAAATAGTGTTGTGTGGTTTCCCATTGTTACCTTTAAGGCGTAAGTATGGGGCAGAAATCACCATCATTGGAATAGGCCAAATTAAACTGTTGAATATTTACCAAACATTCATTACATTTATTAAATTTAAAGCATGAAGTTATGCCCTGTACACTCACAAATCTTGGTAAATTCACCCGTGCTAGTCATTTCTTCTGGAAAGGGGATATACATGTTTGTGGCAGTATTAAGACAGCAATGGGAATCGAGTGAAATTTCTTAATTTATTGTTTTTAAAATTACTGGGTTTTTTTTGTTGTATAATATTTTATTTTGTTTGAACCTTTGGACTTGGAGGAGTTCTGTTTTGGAAACTCTTTTTTTTTTAATGTTTTGTATCAAAATTATCATTTATCTGTGAATCTTAATACTTTCATTCATAGTCAAAATTTGTAAAACGGTGTGTACCTACACATGCAGTTCTGGAAGTGTGTTTCCCCTTGCGTAAACAAAGACTTTCCTTGAACATTTATCAGCAAGAAGGAAGAGACTTTTCATTGGAGAAAATAAGATTAAATGTGATTGGTGAATGTGAATGTCAAAGGTAAATTCTAAATTCTCATTGGTGCTCTTTGGTGGTTGCACCATTTCCTGTTTCTGGATCATACACCGCTCCTTCGGTGGGAGCGAGGTAGGATCTGCGTCTTTGATCATCTGACCACTTTAGTGAGTGGACGTGCTCCTCTCTTGGTCCCCTCATGGGAAACCCTGTCTCAGGGTAAGCACTGTTTCTACGTTTATTTTGGTTGTCAAATTTATCTAAATGTAGTCATTTCATCTTCTTGCGCAGGAGTTTATCCTTGAGATTCATGTTCATCACTAAATTTGTCAAAATGACTTAGCTTTCCAGCTAAGGTCTTGTACCTTTATTTAAGGAGGCAATACTTTGTTTTCTTAACCTTATAACTTATAATGTAATTATCCCTCGGGTTTGCCTCCCCGTATTTCTGTGTCACCATACATTAGTATTAAAAATCTATACAAATTACTTGAAGTGCTTTTAGGGAGTGAGGCATGTTTTCCGTACCTCTGTGTTTGGTCTTATTTCTACTTGTGTGTAAATTGGGATTAGCCCTCGTTTTATCATCATGTATCATTGTATAACTTTCCTTCAATTCAAATTAAGTGATTAAATTTCTTTTAACATAATGCGCATGTGTACAGGCATTCTTAACAACCTTTTATTTGCGTTTTATAAAGACCTTTCTATTTTGAGTTCTTAATCGGCTCATTTTCATCATGAGTTTTGATTTGTTTCCTTTTCTTAAAATAAATGTGTATAATCCAAGGGCAGTTACCCTCTATGTTTTCTTTCTTCACAGAAGGCTATGTTCCATTAGCTCTTGGGGTTCTATATGCCCCTTTCCACAACCATTCTGTAGTTGTTATGTTTCCTAACCTGTTGTTTATGTTTTGTGCTGCAACGCTTTTGTTGAACCTTAAGATATCTCTTAATGTGATACAGATGTTGGTTCCCATACCTAACCTGAAATATTTGTCCTGAATGAGTAAATTTATAATACCAATATAAATGGTCAATTATTGGACATTATAAATTTTCCAGCTAACTCTTTCCTGCTTGCCAGCGTTTTGCCCCATTGTGCTAAGTTGGGCTCATTAGTTGGTAAATAGCACACCCACAAAGACGCATGGCTAGTGCATACCGTGGAGGTAACTGCGTAGGCTACTTGGAGCCACTGGCAGTGCCAATGCACTATGAGAGACTTTATCTCATTACCAAAAACTGATGCCTGCCTGGCCATCAGATGATATAGATGTTGACTCCCATAGGGAATGTGCTTAAAATTTTCATAAATTTATTGTTAATATTATTTTTATTTGTGTAATCAAGCCATCAATAGTAACATTGCTGTTATTGTTTTTGCTGACAGCGAATGCTCGACCCTGAAACTACAACAGCAGGCAACAACCAGTTTAAACACATCCATGTACCCTCTCAGCAGTTATCACCAGCCGCTGCATTGCAATTCATCCAATACGCAAAACACAACTTTACTCAAGCTACAGACCTATAAACAAATAGTACAAACAAAAATAACATGTATATCCTCTCCAGAAAAACGACTAGCATGAGTGCATTTAACAAGTTTTGTGAGTGTACACGGCGTAACTTCATGCATTAAATTTAAGCTACAGACCTGAAACTTATGACACTTTAATCCTCTTCCCAAGATCTATAGCTTACATTCTGTATACCAACTGAAGCGCGCACCATCTAGCTGTGCTGCAGTTCCTTCTTCCATCACCAGACAACAGCATGTTACACCGCTTTCGAGCGTGGAGCTGAGGATTGAATGGGGTGGAAAAGAAACTTTTGCTTCATACCCAGGTTGTAATGATGCTGAACCAGCACTGAATAATAACGACATGGTAGTAACATGTTGTTGTTCTTACAGTGAAGAAACACCAGTACCGGTAAGCTTATATGGATGTGGGTTTAAAAAATTATATAAATGTATACAATAGAGTAGAGTTTTCCTTATCCAATGCAAACTGGCCAGTAGGACATAGGAGTAGAAGTAATCAGGAATGTTGGTTGAAAAGGAAAGAGGGGAAAAAAATTATCGTGAATTGCCTACAGATATATCATTATTGATACAGTTGATATTTGCAATCATATCACAATATAATGAAAATTTGACCATAAAAGGATACTGATACAGATTTAACTTTGTTTTCAGAAGTTTGTAATATACTTTTGCTTGCTTGCCAACTATTTTTTCCACAACATAATATAATGTGTTCTCCGTAAAACTAACACATCTCTACTGGAAGTTCCTTCCTGTTGATTCACATATTTTAATGCTACTTCAAGGGCTTTGAATACTTCATTTTTGGCACCCTTTTTCAACTAAGTTTCCTTTCTCTTCTGTTTCTTTTTCATTGTTTTAACATTGCGAACAATGTCTTCATCAGTCACTTCAAACTGGTCATCAAGGGCAAACCACTCGCTGAGGTCTTTATCAGTCACCACTGCACATCCAGGGATTTGTTTCAGTAAAGGCAATATACCGTCAATTTTTCCTGTGCTAATTTCTTCGTTGTCAGAATTTTTCTCAAACTCCTTCCCACTTACCAATATTTTTCATAATTTGCAATTTGTGTCAAGCAAAACAGAATATCAGATAAGTGAAGTTTAGTTAAGCAGAACTCTACTGCACTCTCAAAATAAGAAGATATATTAACAGATGAATATATTAAATAGTTTATAATTGACTTATTTAGGTCCGAACTGAATACTGCTCCCCATTACAGTGCACACATGGTTTTATAACTTGCGCTTTGAACAAATTTCTTAATTGATTTCTTAAAATATTAGGTGATTATGCAGTATGAAGATTATTTTGGGAAGAGCTACTCATTTTTGAACTTGTTGCTTATTATTTGAATCCAGTTTTTCACCCACCTAGAGGGTCACCACACACCACTGGTCACTGCAATATTTATCTTTACTTTATCTTATAACAAGTAAATATAGTAAGAATTAAATAATATAATGTAACGTCTTGTATAGAAAATGTGTTTTCTTCATGTCCAGCTGATCTTGAACAAGTCTAAGACTTATAATCATGAATGAGTCAATTCATTAAAAAAATGAGTTACACAATTGAGTGCAAATTTGAGGAAACACCCCTCTACTTGGTTCCCAGAAAAGTGAAAACAAGTATTACAAAACACTGATTAATACTGGAGAATACATTTAGCATTTTAAAACAACTACTGTATTCTATTGGCTTTAATATGCAATTCAACATATCTTTCACTGGAATGGTTAGTTCATCTTTCACAGTGTATTATGTCATATAATTATATGTTTATGGGTGAGTAGAGAATTTCTTTTTTTGACCCCTATCTCACTACTCTTCTCACAGCCGTGTCAATTAAGATATAATACAATTTTGAACTAAAAATCTACTACCGGTACTACTAAAACATTTTCATTGTATCCTCGAAGGGGACGGCTAGCCTCCCAGATGGTGACACCGTCTCTCAGGCCAGGGAGATGTGATACAGTGAACAAGATGTTTGGTGAAGGTGAGGGGGTTGGTAGCTGTGGCATATACTAGCAACTGTCCTGGCATTCGCCTTAGTGCAGGAGAATAGTAAGCAACGGAAAAACATTCTCAGGACAGCCAATGGTGAAGACCAACCCCTCTCTGTATCCCGAATCCAGAAGCGTAGATTCATGGCAAGGCCACAGCCACGCCGGTCAGAGTACAGAGCTGTCAGACCATGAAACAGGCGTGGCCACCTGTGGGCTGAGACCCACTCTGCATCTGCCCCTAAAAGGCTGTATTATTAGTCTTGTATCTTCATAGTGAGTGCAGTTACCCTACATGTGGTTTCTCCTAGCTGCAACATTTTCTTGAGGATGTTGCAATATATTCTAACAGCTACATAAGGTGCACCACTGGAACCTCAAGGGATATCCCCCACTCACCCTTACGGACGGATGTGACTTGATTTTCTTAAACATTGGGATATCCCTCAGCATTTATAACTTAAAGAAGATCTATCCACCTTTTCAAGCATATATATAAGAGACAAAACTTTTTTTTTCATGTGTTTCAACAATCAGAATAGTAACCTATTCAAGTTCAACATTGTGATTTTTTTATAAAAATATTTTAATGTTCATGAGAAATGTAAAAAAAAAGCAGTGTAGTTCCTGATATGCATGTTCTCACAACTCACTCTTTTTCGAGTACCAACATACAACAGTATTAATGTAACCTTTTATCTGATTAAGTGTTAAGTTTTGGATACAGACTACATGGAATATTTTTTTAAAACTTTTTACATAAGTTGTATGTGTGCTTTTTATTATCATTTAGAGTATCTAACTTATTGGGACCCTACTTCATTACACTGTCATTTTATTTGATCAAGTGAATGTTTTGAATGTGCATATATCATGTGTTTTTTGCGATGATCTATGGTCTTAGCTTCCTGGGATTTAACACCATTCAACGTGTTTTATTAAGATATTTGTAATGTTACTATGTCCTTATCTAACAATGTCTTGTTGTAAACAGCAGAGGATGGCCGTCATATCAGACAAAACTAGTACTATTCAATGAAAAATTGTGTATTGATTACGGTGGTTAAATAAAGGCTTTTATTAAGAAAAAGTAAGCAATATATTCTTGCATAAGTTCTTTGGCATTAATCCCAATTTTTTGCTCACCTCTTTACACTTAATTACACTATCAATCTCTCTCTCACACATACACATACTATAGAATAACAGGACTTATTAACTGACATTTGCTTTGTATATCTAACATGACTAGCCAGAACTGTTTGTTCAATAATGTTTTATTCACTGGCATCAGTTTTGGTTAGTTGCATGAAAATGATTTGTGATCTGAAATGATATCATACCATAACACACATTATTCAGTTTTGAACAGATTGTTTTTTAAGTCACTGAGGGCTCAATTAGAAGAAGAACCAGTTTATCTAGAACAAATTTTCCTAAACTGAGCTGTTGATTGTTTCAGATCAATGTATACTATCTGATCAACAGTATCCAGACACTCCTGTACATGTAAACTAGAGCCAAGATGTCAATATAACAAGGCAGCAGAGGGTCCAGTGTTGTTCAGTTCTATTGGATACCTGCCAAATGGGTGGAACAAGGGTGCTTAGTGACTTCATAAGTGGAATAGTTATTCTTTGTCACATCAGTAAGCAATTGATCAGTGCTATTTCTGCCCTTCTCAAGTTGCCTAGGTTGACTGTCAGGGATGTGATTGAGAAGTGGAAATGTGGAAATGGGAAGACACAACCACAACAAAACCACCACAAGGTAAGCCGCATGTGTTAGTTGAGTGGGACTGCCATGCATTGATGAAGGTGGTAGGGGAAAATTGAATGACATTGTGTGATACCATCACCCGTCGAATTTGCAGTGTCACTAATTGTGCAGTTAACACCATGACTGTGTGCTGGGATATATGAAGACTGGGGTTCAAGGCTAAGGAACCCGCCCGTAAAATGCAGATTTTGCCAGTGAACACAAAGTGACGCACATAGTGGTGTAAAGGGCACTGCTGCTGATCTGTGGACGATTGGAGACGCGCAATTTGGGGTGATGAATTACGCAATACCATGTGGCAGTTAGATGGGAGAGTTTTGGGTGTGGCATATGCCAAGTGAATGATACATATCAGCCTGTACAGTGCCCAAAGTGAAATTTGGCATTGGTGCTTTTCATGGAAAGGACTTGGTTTTCTCATAATACTACAGAGTATGTTAAAGGTAGGAGGATCTCAGACCATTTTGACTACCTGTATGTTATCCACCGTACAAGACCCATCTGGAGTTGATCACGTGTATTTCAGCATGATAATCCTCCCTGTCTTAAACCGGGATCTCTTCATGAGTAGTCTCTGGGCAGTAATTTTCTGGAAATAGACTGGCGATCCCATAGCTATGACCTCAATCCTACTGAACAAATCTGGGATTAACTAGAATGGCAAATTCACTCCAGACTACAACAACACACATCACTAACTATGCTTGCTACAGCGCTGAATGAAGAATCGTCTGTCATTGTCCTAGAGATGTTCTGAAACTTGGCACACACAGAGTTTGTGCTTTAATGAAGGCCAAGGTTTGGCTGGGCAATATATCTGTGGAACACTTAGAGGACAGTTTCAAGTAGGTGTTCGGATACATTTGACTGGATAGTGTTTATCAATTCAAAATATATAAGGAAAATTAATTGAATTGACTGGCATTATATTGTGATGATATGATGATATGTCATGATTGATTACTATTTTAAATTGATAATAATAACGAAAAGAAAGCACTAGTAATGAATAATAAACAAACAACTTTAGAAGTACACACAATAGGAAACTGTGGAGATAAATCAAGTTTATGATTGAGTCACAAAATATGAACGGAAGGAGACAGACTGCTACACTTCATACGAGATTTTAAGGAGGGTAAATATAAATCTTGAAATTGAAAGACAGACTTAGTTCTTAATGATTTCAGAGTGTCAGCTCTAATTACAAAGAATGCTTCATGGTTAACAGGAAAATGAGTTTGGAACGATAGTGGGGCTAATATACATGGACAAAATTTTGTAAGAAGGGTGAGTCTTAAATTGTGATGATCTAAATGATGGTGATGATATTGAAACCCAGAAATAAGAAAATTGATGAATGGATGTGAAAGATAGGTACATTACAAAAAGTGCAAGGATGGGAAGGAGGTAGTTTTGGTTTGGTTTCTGAGTCTGTGACTGAATCACTTACCAATTTCTAGGCTGATGGTACAAAGTGAGGCCCCTGCTGATGTCAAAGCACTTGGAAATACAGAATTTAAGGCATCATCTAGGTGTTGGACAGCTTCAAGGCAAGACATGGCATTGTCTGGATGAAGTCTGTGAATAATCAAAAGGTGTTGATGAAAGTGTAGTGATAGAGTGAAAGTCAAAACTGTACTACTGTAGTGTCTGAATATGATCCTGAAAACATATTCAACACAGTTGGACAGGGGTTAAGATTTCTACATTAAGCTTCAATGATACCTCTAGTATATAGAGAGAAGTCTACAGATTGAGGAATATCTGAAGGCAGACTCTATTTTGATATGAGAATCACATTTGAGTAAACAGAAAAGCAATTAACCATTATATGGATGTGAAATTCCTGACCAAGCTATTTTATCTCAAGAATAGTGAGTAATGTAATGAACATGAATAGGTTTTGTGGCAACGATGGATAGGAAAGGGCTAGGAGTGGACAGGAAGCGGCCGTGGCCTTAATTTGCCTGGTGTGTAAATGGGAAACCATGGAAAACCATCTTCAGGGCTGCCAACAGTGAGTTCAAAACCACTATCTCCCAAATGCAAGCTCACAGCTGCACGCTCCTTTCTTTTAATTCATCTTTTTTCTGATGTTTTCTTATTTTTCTCATTTACTTATGTTTCCTTTTATTTTCTATTTACGGTCAACACACGCACCCAGCCCCCGAGTCAGTGGAAATAACCAATTAAGGTTAAAATCCCAACCCGGGCAGGAATCGAACCCCGGGCCCCTTAAACCAAAGTCCAGCACACTAACCATTTAGCCGTGGAGCTGGACACCCTAACTGCATAGCTAACTTGCTTGGTATAATTGCAAGTTTTCGAAACATAGGCCTGGGCTGATGACCTAGATGTTAGGCCACTTTAAATGACAAATAAGCAAACAACAAACATAGGCCTGCATGAATCCCTATTTGCCTCCTTTTATTCATCTTATTGCCTTCTTTTGGCGCGTGAACACATTTTTGCTCTTTGAAATCAATTTCATTTTGGATCCGTATTGACACTTATGTTATATAAGTTGAAATACTTGTATATTGGTTCCACTTAGTCAATACCTATAAGTACAATTCAAAGTTATTAATTTAAAAGTGAATTTAATTTGATGTTTTTACAACTTTGAATTGTAAATAAACTTATAGGTATTGACTAGGTGGAACCAATATACTAGTTTTTCATATTTTGCTCCTGCCAAATTTCCCCACAATATGGTACCATTTGGTAAATGTGAATGGAGGCATAGTACGCACACAACATCCAACTACTACCAATTCACTCTTTCAGTCTGCAATGTAAAAAATATCCCTCTAGATCGGCTCTTGCGTAACTTTTGTATATGCATGTACCAGGTTAACTTAAAATCCAAATGTAATTCCAATAATTTGACAGAAATATATTCATCCTTCAGTGAAAGCTGGGCCACCTATGATAGCTAATGGCAGAGCTGTTGGGGTATAAACCAGCCCCCGGGCTGAGCATTCAACATACACATTCATTTTCACCCAAAGTTGACTTATGGAAAAAAAAAAACTTTTGTGCCATTACTGCTTAAAAATAGTTAATTAGCCTGAAACCAAGCGGACAACATCACTATTTCTATCCTTTTTTTCATCTACATTGGTTAAGTCCTTACCACTTGTTGTGATAATGATATCATCTGCAACGAGTACTGACCTGGAGGATAAATTACTTGCAGTATCATTCGTACACACAAGAAAGAAAGAAGGTTCTATAACACAACCATGAACTTTGACTGATTTTACTTCGAGTGCTACAGATTATTGGTTTTCACCTTGTACAATTTGACATCTATCATTGGGGTACAATGTCACTGATAGTGACTAAATCTTTAACCCTATAATAGTTGAGCTTTCTTATTAGTATATCATGTGATACAGAATCGAAAGCTTTAATGAAGCATAACAATGTGGCATATGTTGTGTGTTGAGACTGAAAACCTTGTATTACTTCAGTCAAAAGGGCTTCTACAGCTCAGAGGGTGGATTTACTCATTCTGAATCCAAAGTGTATGGTACCGGTATTTAGTAAATTGTACATACATACATACATACATACATACATACATACATACATACATACATACATACATACATACATACATACATACATTATCATTCAGTGTTCAGTCTGCAAGCCTCTGTGACTTAACTAAACGTCACCACAATCCTCGATTTGCAACTAGTATTGTGGCCTCATTTAGTTCTATACCTCTTATCTTTAAATCGTTAGAAACTGAGTCTAACCATCGTTGTCTTGGTCTACATCTACTTCTCTTACCCTCCATAACAGAGTCCATTATTCTGCTAGGTAACCTATCCTCCTTTATTCGCCTCACATGACCCCACCACGGAAGCCTGTTAATGCGTACAGCTTCATCCATCGAGTTCATTCCTAAATTAACCTTTATCTCAGTTTTCAGAATATGCTTCTTTCTTCTTCTTGTCCGTTTCACCCTCTTTGGGGAACGATAGATCTATCAATGGTAAGTGAGTCATGTTTTCCTGTCCTCCCAGTACTTTTTCATTCTTTCAGATCTTGCCTTCCTCTCTGCTTCAGAAATTTTGTACAGTCGTTTGGGCTTCACCCTGTCCTGAAACCTCTTTATTTTATCTTTGGTTATTTTCTTCGCAGACCCATCTAGGCCTACAAGCATCTCTTCTTTAATTTGGAATTATCGTAGGTCCTTCTCAGTTTCCTTAAACCAGTTTGGCTTGGTTTTCTTATTACCTCAGCCTTTGTGGGTGAGGTTAACTTCTGAAAGTAACCAGGGGAACCCAACCCAAACAGAGCGCATCCCCAGGTGGTGGATAGGGGGCCCCTACAGTTTGTAGGGCTGGTTGAAATACCCAATGCAACCCGCGGACCAACGGGTAGCCCAATTCCTGGGGGCTTTAAGACACTGGGACACCCTCTCTCCAGGGGTCATAAATATGGAGGGCCCTTAGCCTGGGTTATGGGTGAAGTCCTCAACGGCATCTATGGCAGAGAAGATGACCTTCGGCATGGTGGAGATGGCGGAAGCGGCAAACCTTGCCTAGGGATTCTAGGTGAAACCTGGTCAATGGTCTCAATGACGGATGAAGAGAAGAATCTCCCAATGGCAGATGAGCTACCTCCAAGAATTGAATCTTGGTTGAAGAACATAAAATTCCTCAGGCATCTGTTCCCAGATTGGGCAGCCTTAGGTCATCATCTGTACCCCAGGTTAGGGTACCTTGGTTGTAAACTGGTGACTCAAGTAGTTACCCCAAACTCATGTTTATCGTTCATGGGAAAGTGTAATGTGAAACAAATTACCTCAGGTGCACCGTTGTAAACAAGCAGACATTCAGATTCTGGGGAGTCTGCAGCGTTACACAGAGACGAGTTGGAGCGTCTTGGAACCTCAGACAGAATCAAACGCAAATACGTGAATTTCATATGCTTCTCTATAGAATGTTCCATTATTTTTTATATAATCAGGACAATTGAAATGGGCTGATACATTCTATCATCATTCTTTAACACAGGAACGGTGACTGTGAATTTGAAGCAATTTAGGAAATTTCCTTCAGTCAGTATCCAGTTGATAAGCTGAGTTGCAGGAACTAATCTTATGACACCAATTTATTTTAGGATATACTGGTAGTTACATAGTTCTGATACTATTTTAAGGACGTTTAAGGACTTTTCCAGGAAGGAAACGGCCATGGCCTTCATTATTTGCCTGTTGTGGAAATGGGAAACTACAGGGGGAAAAATCTTCAGGTCTGCTGATGGTTGGAATTGAACCTGCCATCCCCCAAAATGCAAATTCACAGGTAGGGCCTATGTGACCCAAACTAAGTAGTCAACTCACTCAGTACTTGCAGAAGAATGGACTTCCCTAAGGCAGTGTTCTAGCTTTGCTATACAACATATACTGTACCTCTGATAAACCCTTATATGAAACAAGCAGTTTAGTACTTATTTCTTGTGCCCACAATCATTGGTTATGTTTCATAATTTGGCAATGTTATAAACCATTATTCATTATTCATGAGTTGGCAACTCAAGTTTCTCTGCTGTGTCACCGCTGTCAGCCTGAGCAGTACGTTCTGTCTCAAAGTGTTATACACACCTCCTATTCACTTGAACAGTGATTTTAAAAAATTTGTGTACAGCACTTTTGTTCATCTTTGACCTAAATGATTTTCCTAGTTGTTCAAACCACACATGAAATTTTTTTAAATTAGTTTAGAACATAAGCAGATCAATCTTCCATTCCCATTTCACTGCCCCACTCAACCCTCCTCACATACTTTAATTATTTTTATCTTTTTTAAATTAATATTGTTTTAAGCATAACAAGATATTGTTTAAGATGTTCTTTTGAGCTGAAGAAAATTCTTTGCAACTTCACCTATGCAATGTAATGTAGCTGAAGATGTTCCTAGGGAATAAAACATGTGCCACAAATAATTAATTTGCTGAAAGCAAATACAGTATATAGTATCAAACAGGTGGAAATTTACTTTCATTGATTTAATATAAATAAGATCTGATAGGGGAAATGAAGCCGATTTCTTGCAATACTGTACTTCTAACTGCCTTGTATACATTGTTTGCACTGTACTATATGTGTTTTATCAATACAGTTAAAACTGCTGCTTTTTAATTTGTTATGTAATCCTATCCACACCACATGGTAGTAATACTGGTCCTCCGGAAATCGAATCTTGGCACCAGTTTGTTCATTGGTCACCCTGGGCCAGATGAAAAGAACCATATGTGGTTTGAAGTGCATCGCTTTACAAGGCAAGGAAATAAATTGTGTGCATTATATCATACAAATTTCCAAGTCCCACCATGGAAATGTTGCAGACTTCGTTGTATTACATTATGGGACAGAATCACGCAGTTATCACACCACATCTGTGTTGTAAAGGGTCTCTACAAATAAACCTTAATAAAATTGTAGATGTGTGAGGTGATCCAAACTGTTCTGCCTGATGCTATGTACCCAGCATACATACGGGATCTGGAGCAATGCCTGTTCAAACTTAGTTTACAGCAACACTGGGACTACTACAAAGCAGGATAGTCTGTTCAATTTCCTTTCTCTCCATTCCTACCATTTACAATGTCTGCTAATCGAACTGAAGATTTAATATAGGCTCGTTGCATCATTAAGAAGTTTACTGAAAAGTACGAGAGTTTGCAAGACATTTTTGAATTTAAGGTAGGTTTCCCAAACTACAAAATGCTTGGAGTAAATTTCAGGAAATTCTGGATTACTTGACTCAGATCCCACTAAACATGACACTGAAAGGGATGAGTACAAATCTTGCTTTTATTCTCTTAATGTTGCCATGCAGCATACAATCCAAGAACATGAAGCGCATCTATCGATATAAGCAATTAAGCTTAGCCAATTCTTCATGACATTCAAGTTTCAGCAACTCTAATAACAACGTGTTATTCCTAACAAACAAAACTGTCTACATTCACAGGTCAATATGACCGTTGAACAGGATTTTGTGATATGCTCATCTCTATGATTCATCAGCATGAGTCATTATCCAACATTCAGATATTTCGTTATTTAAAATCAATATTGTCAAGTGAATCTGAACATCTTATTGCCAATCTTCCTATCACGAGCATGAATTATGACATTGTTTGGAACCTGCTCCTTGATAGGTATCATAATACATCACTAATCACATTCATCAGCTCTTAGGCTTAACCCTATGAATAAGGATTCTTCAAGTGAACTAATAGTACTCATTAATACGGTGTCAAATTACGTGAACGCTTCAGAAGCAATCAACATTGAAACCCTCTGGGCGATGAACCCTCTGGGCGATGTTATAATGTCTCAGATCATTATAGAAAGACTAGATTCAACTACCATACTTGCAAATACTGAGAACTAAAATTAAGTGACAATCCATTCCCCTCTCTCAAAGATTTAATTTTTTTCCTCAAAAAGAAAAGACAGGTGCTAGATAGTTTAGAGCCTAGCAATTTCCCTACTAATGTTCAACATCAGTTCAAATCTTATTAACGTAAACATGACAAGAGCATTCGCCATTGACAAAAATAGTTATTGTATGTACTGTCATGGTGTTCACCCCCTCCACAAGTACAGTGATACTCATGATGCTAGTTTTAAGGACAGAAGGTCATTTGTAGTCGAGCATTCTCTGTGCATGAACTGTTCACAGGCTGGTAATTATGTCAATAAGTGTTTGAATCCTGAGAGATGTAGAAAGTTTTAGAAACCTCATCACATGTTACTGCATGCAAACCAGCGCGAGCAAAAATTTGAACCCAGTGAGGGTCAACAATCAATCCCACACAAGAGTAATACAAAGAATTCGGTCCCCATAGTTCTTCCAACCAAGGTAGCTACAGTAGCATAATGTTCAAGATTACTTCCAAATGCTTTTAACTATTGCCATAGTCAAGGTGAGGGACAATCAAGGTCATGAACTGCCATGCAGAGCACTTCTCGATAGAGGATCTCAGGCCAGTTACATTACGGAAACATTAGCTCAGCATTTGAAACTCAAACCCCAGTGTAGTGAGATGCACATTTCTAGAAATGACCATACTGCATCATTGGTAACTAAATATGTGGATGTCAGCATAACCTCAAGGGATAATAACTACTCCTGTAGGGTTACTTGTTTAATTTAGCCTAGTCTCACAGAACATATGCCTTCTTCTGGCATTGATATCACTGACCGAGCAAGTTGGCCGTGCGGTTACGGCTGTGCAGCTATGAGCTTGCATCTGGGAGATAGTGGGTTAGGGCCCCACTGTTAGCAGCCCTGAAGATGGTTCTCCATGGTTTCCCGTTTTCACACCAGGCAGATGCTGAGGCTGTACCTTAATTAAGGCCATGGCTGATTCCTTCCCACTCCTATCCCTTTCCTATCCCATCATCACCATAAGACCCATCAGTGTCGGTGCAACGTAAAGCAAGTTGAAAAAAAAAAGATATCACTGACTGGAGACTGCCCAAAAACATTCAGTTAACAGATGAACAGTTTCACATTCCTAGTAAAATCCAAATATTGATAGGCTCAGAAATGCTCGGTCATTTTGTTTGGTCGTATCCCTGGTCATCCTGAACCCAAAAGGTCCAGAAAATTATTCCTGCATAAGGAACTTCCTCTGGATTCACAACTACAAAAGTTTTAGGAACAGGAAGAAGTAACAGACGATCCTCGCATGAAGGAGGAAGAATTCTGTGAACAACACTTTATCAAAACCATCACAAGGGACAAGATTGATACCCATTCAGTTATTGATGATCTGGCAACCTTGCTTGGATCTGTGAATGAGAGAACATTAGGTTGAAAGCATGAGAGCACACTTAACTACAGATTTCTCCGATAGGTGGCTAAGAGTTGCCCATAAGGTTCTGTATAATATGCATGCTTTGAAGCATGGTGGGCCTATTCCTGTGTACTGCAGGAGCTGTGTTGCTGAGACATCCAGGTTCTTGACATTGTTGGCACTTCCTCCCAAAGCACGGTTGTAAATTTCACCCTCTCCTCTCTTGGACTATCACCTTAGGACAACCTTGTCTTGCTGGACGTGAAAGGAAAGAAGTGCCATTAGACACGGCTTGATGATTTTTACTGAAATGTCATTTCTTTGGGTTGGCATCTTGCTATAAGATAACACTGTGGCCAAGAATTATTTCAAGGATTTAAACCAACCTCCTTTCAATAAAGGTTTGAATAGGTAGTCTTTCCCTCTTCATAATATAGCTGGCAAGATGAGACAAGCCATAAAATTAATTACATCAAGACCTGAATGAACATTCCACAATTAATCATGAACATATTTCTCGGTAATGGTTGTGAATTCTTCGATGTTATATAGTCATGAGAATGAACACACAAGCGTTAGTATTATCAGATGGTGATTTCTCTGTCCACTAAGAAAGCTGGCTACCAAAGTTGTATGCAGGTCTCTGAACCTCTGTAAGTAATATTATTAACCATATGGTACAAATTTACATTAGATGGTCAGACTATCTATAAAGGTTTCCTGACTAACGCATTTTTCAATGGAAACTCTGTAAATATGAGTGTGTCGATACTAGATCAATATTTTTTCAATAAGCAGAATAAGTCTTTACTTTCTGTAGTTTTTTAACTGTTGCTTTTTGTACAAGTCATTTATATCATAGATGTCTTTCGAAAGCAGGGTCTTACAAATTGAGTTGCATATTTATCTGTACTTTTTCTGTAAATTTTCGGAAGCTTCAAAGCTGATAGGAGATGGAGCAAGGCGTTTCCACAGGGTTAGAAGATGGAAGCACACAAGCTCACTTGGTACTTTCCGTATGCAATATAAATATAGATTTGTCTATTACACTTACTGCGATGGACTGGGTGTCACAGAACAGAACCACCAGCATAATTCAGCATGAGCCACCACTGCATAACATGCATGCTGATGACCTTGTCATTGGTATAGACAACCTTCAAGAAGCTCAAGAATCACAGACTGCCATTAGCCACACTGTTGAAAGCAGAGGTTTCCTATTGCACAAGGAGTGCGCTAAGGACAAGGTGGTTACTCCACAACATTCCTGAACAGAGGCATGACTCTCAGCTTCCCTATATGATTAAGAATTCAGATTGCATGAGGACCTTAGGATTACTATGGCATCCTTCACGTGACTCTTTCCAGTATGAGATTAATATGAAATCCCATGGCTTTGCCATAAACAACATGACAGTCCTGTCAATCATTGTTAGCTCTTATTACAATCTGTTGAAAGGAATTCATGCAACAACTTTGGAATGAACCATAACCAACTGGACTTCAGAGGAAATAGCAAGATACTTACCATCATCTTCCATATCCTAACAATATTTTTATTCCATGACTTGTGAAAAGCAAGGGTAGCATCACCAACATCCAGCTCCATGGGTTTTCTGATGTGCCACAGTGTGGATTCGGTGTTTGTATCTATCCTCGCTGTGAAAACAGCAGGGGAGAAATCTCTTCACATCTACTCGGTAAAAAACTAAGAAACAATGTTAGGTTCTGGTCCACCCAATCAATACACATAACTTTACAAGTGTCCGGCTCCATGGTTAAATGGTTAGCATGCTGGCCTTTGGCCACAGGGGTCCCGGATTCGATTCCCGGCAGGGTCGGGAATTTTAATCATAATTGGTTACTTTCGCTGGCACGCGGGCTGGTTGTATGTGTTGTCTTCATCATAATTTCATCATCATCATCATCACGACGCGCAGGTCACATACGGGTGTCAATTCAAAAGACCTGCGCCTGGCAAGCCGAACTTGTCCTTGGACACTCCTGGCACTAAAAGCCATATGCCATTTCATTTACTTTAAGGTGAACTATTTAAATAAAAACATATTAAAAATATTTAGGGACATGTTTCCTCTCTATTTGAGACTTCATCAGCCATCAAATCAACAGGGTAGATTACAAAAGTAAAATATCAGAAACTGAAAAAAAAAAAGAATGGAAAACCCAAAGCCTTTTTAAGGCTAATAAAATTAGAGAAATTTTATTAAGTCAATAATTGTAATAATGTATTTATTTTATTTATGGATTTTGGCATTAACAAAGTTTAAGGTATCTATTCATTGACGGCACATGCAGAGAATGTTTTTCAATACGCACAGAAAAATATTTAGGTGGATGCATGAGTTTTAATGGTGGTAGGGATTGTGAATTTTGTGGTGTTCTTCTTGGATTATAGGTAAAATGTTTGCAAAGTCTTTGACATTCTCCATAAATATAACAGTGTTATTCATTGTGAGGAATACTTTTCCATGCCTTTCATTGCTGTACCATCTGACTCATTGGCTGAATGGTCAGCATACTGGCCTTCAGTTCAGAAGGTCCCGGGTTTGATTCCCAGCCGGGTCGGAGATTTTAACCTTCATTGGTTAATTCCAGTGACTTGGTGGCTGGGTGTTTGTGCTGTCCCCAACATCCCTGCAACTCATACACCACACATAACACTATCCTACACCACAATAACATGCAGTTACCTACATATGGCGGATGCCGCTCACCCTCATCGGAGGGTCTGCCTTACAAGGGCTGCACCCAGCTAGAAATAGCCACACTAAATTATTATTATTATTATTATTATTATTATTATTATTATTATTATTATTATTATTATTATTATTATTATTATTTATCGCTGTACCGAGCAATTTGGTGGTGGAGTTATGGTCGCATTAATGTGAGTTTGAATTCAGGGGAATGTGGGTTCGAATTCCAGCATCGGCAGCTATAAAGATGGTTTTCCGTGGTTTCACTTTTTTACATCAGGGAAATGCTCGGCTTGTACCTTAAGGCCATGGCTGTTACCTTCCAAATCGTAGCCCGTTCTCATCCTTGCATAGCCAAACACTTTGATGTGTTAGGGCAACGTTAAACCTCTAGGGGGAAAAAATCTATACACCGTGGGCGACTGAAACTGTAAAACTTCAGCTATGGTAAAATATGTGCTAACGTTTGCTCCATCACTTTAGGTTATGATTTTAACTTTAAAACAAAAAACAAGAAGTAAGTTCCAATATATTTCTGTGAAAATAGTCACTGTACGATTATGATGCTTTACCAGATGGAACTGTAAGTAGGAATACATTTTTTTAAATATGCTGTAGCTTCTGTTATAATGGTGCCATGAATACCAATTTGGAAATGGTTATGTGATGGGGCTGCAATAACTTAAAATTTTTGCAGCAGGGGTAACAAACATATTCCCTGCACGCCATTGCTGTATATGTAATACTTATTGAACTATAACTACTTTTATCGTTATATGGAAAGCATCATATGAATTTATGCTGGAGACCCCCAATCACAACGGTGTTTCACATCAAAAATTTTATTTATAAAGAAAATAAAACATTTTCCGAGACTGACCACCTAACATCACTTTCCCTCCTTCACCCATGTTAGCTGTGATTGTGTCCTGTTTATTTAGCAACATATTTATAGTACACACATTTATTTATTTATTTATTTATTTATTTATTTATTTATTTATTTATTTATTTATTTATTTATTTATTTATTTATTTATTTATTTATTTATTTATTTATTTATTTATTTATTTTCTAATCAGCTAACTAGGGAGCATGTTAAGTTTCATTATACATTATTGCATTTATTCAATTTTCAATTGATCCATTCATTAGCTTGCTCTGTTGAGCATGGCTTTCATCCGATCACTTTGCACCAGTTGTCCACTTCTCATCTTGGGAAGTCCCAAAAGTCACAATGCTTGTTCTGAAAAGGTCTCGTTTGTGCACGTCATTTGGTTGTAGGTCCATTTCTTCATGGTCTTTCTTGATGTTAACATACCAGGGAATTGTTGTATATGTCAAAGTTCTTAAAACTGGGTTTTGTCCATCGAGAGTTGTCCATCCATTCTAAGTGACCATAGAAGCGAGCCCTACGTTTCTGCATTACGTCCGAGGTGTTCTCTATCTTAGTGCAAATTTTTTGTCTGGATTTTCTTATGAAAATTTATTATTTATTTATTTTGGGCAAATTTTGTTGTGGAAAATCTTTCTGCCTTTTTGCTCTAAGCTAGCGAGCACACATTTCTGAGATAGGGTAAGGCATTCTGGCATATAGGGAAATACCGGCTTGACAATAGTGCTGTAATGATGACTTTTGGTATTTATAGAAAAGCACCTTTTGTCATATATGTTCCAGGTGGTTTGGAAAGCTACCTCCATTTTTTTGCTCTGGCCACTAAGGCCTCAAATAAATAAATAAATAAATAAATAAATAAATAAGCAAACAAACAAACAAACAATGTCCAGTGACATGTTTGCCTGACTTGATGCAGGTCTTCCTATTTGACACCCATGGGAGACCTGCACATCTATTTGTGAAATGATGATAAAAATAAGATACGGAGAGCGTGAAACCTGGTGTCGGTAAATATCCTACTCCTGTCCAAAAACACCAAAACAAATGCCCTCACTCCATTAGAACACTGTCAGGAGGTTCAGAATTGGATCCTGGATTTGGACACACAATCTATAGTGATTAGAAAGTGTATGCCACCACCTCTCCTACTCTGCCAGCCAACATTCTGACAGCGGAAATTTTTTTCACCAGTGGGACTCGAACTAGCTAACCACAGTGTCAGACTATATGGACACGGCATCTTAAAACAACGGTACTGTAGTCTAGTGATACCGAGTGGAGTGGTCGTGCACGTTAATGCACTACAGTTACTGAGCCAAGTTCTACATTTGGGTGACACATGTGTTTGAACCACACCGTCGGCTGTCTTGAGAATGGTTTTCTGCGGTTTCCCATTTTCACTTCCAGGCAAATGCCGTGAAAGTGCCAAGGCCACAGCTGACTCCTTTTTATTCACCATCATTAATTTCAACTCCATTAGCTCCTCAAGTGAGGTTGGCATCAGAAAGGGCATCAGGCCATAAAAATATGCTGTATAAATTAATCTCACTTCATCCCTGATCCCGCATCAATAAACAGGACAAAGGGATAGACAAACATTGCAATCTAGTGATGGGGACAGAGTGGTTTTATTCAGAGGAAGTACCATTATGTCAATACCTAGCAGCGAGCAAAGAACCGACTAAAAATTAGTAACTGTGTGTAGCTAAAAGTTTATATTAATTATAAGTATTAGAGGGAATGTTACAAATAAGATTATTAAATATTATTACAAAATATGAACAAAGGTATTCCATAAAGGGTGAGATTATTGACAAAATGAAACCATATTATTTGAAACATACATACAACCTCATAAATTTGCTGATAATTATGGGGTGGAAAGATAATCGATCAATCAATCATCTGCATTTAGGGCCATTGCCCAGGGGGCAGATTTCATATCAATATTTTAACTAGCTTTTTCTTAAATAGTTTCAAAGAGCTTGGATATTTATTGAACATTTCTCTTCATAAATGATACCAATCCCTTACCCTTTGTCCAATAAATTAATATTTGCCCCAATTTGTCCCCCTGAATTTCAACTTTATCTCCGTATTATGATCTTTCCTACTTTTAAAAGCTCCGCCCAAACTTATTCATCTACTAATGTTATTCCATGCAATCTGTCCACTGACAGCACAACACATATCACATACAACTTAAACAATCCATCCTTCCTATTGACTCCAAAATTTAAAATTATAATGGTAGTGGGGATCCACCAAATCAATACAGCCTTACAATCACTCTTAGTGATCAATTCTATTCACAAAAAACACAGTTCATGTTTCGGCTCCTATGAACCATCTTCAGCTATTACAATAGTCTAAATTAAAATAGCCATAAATAAGACATTGTTTACACGATGATATGCATAAACATGATAAACATTTAAAACGAAGGTCTTCTTCTTGTTTTCCTACCGCTTTTCCCACACATGTGGGGTCGCGGGTGCGAACTGCATTGCACATGTGAACTTAGCCCTGTTATATGGCTGGATACCCTTCCTGACGCCAAACCTATATGGAGGGATGTAATCACTATTGCGTGTTTCTATGGTGGTTGGTAGTGTAGTGCATTGTGTGAATATGAAGAGGCGTATTGTGATGGACACAAACACCCAGACTTCGAGCCAGAAGAATGAATCAGAAGCAATTAAAATCCCCGACTCGGCCGGGAACCGCACCCGGGACCCTCTGAACCAAAGGCCAGTATGCTGACCATTCAGCCAATGAGTCGGACATTTAAAACAAGGTCTAACACGTTAAGAATACTGTGTACACAATATATATCAAGAACATTCAACTTGAATTTTAAAATAAATCTTGTGACTGTATGGCTGTATTGATTTGGTGGATCTCCCCAACCATTATAATTTTAAAAAATATATCACCAGGCAAGTTGGCCGTGCAGTTAGAGGCGCGCAGCTGTGTGCTTGCATCCGGGAGATAGTGGGTTCGAACCCCACTGTCGGCAGCCCTGAAGATGGTTTTCCGTTGTTTCCCATTTTCACACCAGGCAAATGCTGGGGCTGTAACTTAATTAAGGCCACGGCCGCTTCCTTCCCACTCCTAGCCCATTCCTATCCCATCGTCGCCATAAGACCTCTCTGTGTCGGTGCGACGTAAAGCAAAAAAAAAAAACTCACTTAGTTGAGCATATCATCTGCTTACTCCCGAGTCTTCCCAGCCCAAACTTCGCAACATTTTTGTAATACTATTCCTTTTAAACAAAATGTATTACATAAGTGGCATATGCAGGGATCAAGACGTGGGCTACCACTAGACTTAGGTTACCCCTTTTCATTGGTTGGTTTAGTGAATGTTAAGCCTTCAGCGTTTTGGGATGCAGCCAATAGCCAATGGAGAAGCCTACTGTGTTGTCAAGGCTGCTTTACAAGCTACTGCCCTGGCCTCTGCTACTGCCAATGCTCAACCCCTGATCAGTGGAGATGGTAGCCTAAGGTTTAGCAAATTAAAGTCAGACTTTGTGGCTAAATGAACAGAATACTTACCTTTAGTTTGATTGCCCCAATTTTCAGAATCAACCCCCTCATACTGTTAGTTCCCCTGGCTTGGGGACAGGGTGTTTGACTTCTTTGCCATTCATTTTATCCTCATTAGGTCACCACCAAGCCTATACAGATGCCATGCACCGTTGTTATTATTATTATTATTATTATTATTATTATTATTATTATTATTATTATTATTATTATTATTATTATTATTATTATTATTATTATTAAATTAAAATGTTGAATTTTACAGCGGTCATACCCTTTGTTCACTGGTTAATTAGCTTCCTTGGGAGATCAATGGTTGTCTCCAACCCATGATCATGGGTTTGATTCCAACCAAGAAAAGGGAACACTAAACCTGAAAGTTTGCATTTCATTTTAACAGATCTACCAATAAAAATAAAAATGTATTGCTCTTATAACAGCAGCCCTGCAGGGACTTCGTACAAGGATTTAGAAGTAAACGGGAGTGAAATACAAGCACTCTGTTATCTATATAATTAAGTCAGAAGTATGAGGTGAGGAAGTATATATGATGAGTAACGCATGGTTGATAGTTAGCAGTGGCGATCTGACAGACTGAAGCCTAGCACTCCTATCACCCTGGTGACCGCTCCTATCCGATATACGTGAGCAAGCCGTGTGAGGTGGGTCAGGGGGAGAGGAACAAGAGTCTGGGCTTCAATGTCGGTCTCCGATGCCTTGCTCTCAGAAATACGTGCAATGTTTTTTCTCACTGCTTTCAAGTTTTGTAAATGGAACACTGTGTCAGATGCTTACATTATAATGAGCTTTAGACTTCCAACATTCTCAACTGAGGTTTGGGCCTCACTGATAGCCCTCAGTAATTGCCACTGTATTACATTTTATGTAAGCGGTTTGTTTTTTGTTTTTTTACAATTTGCCTTAATTAAGGTACAGCACCAGCATTTGCCTGGTGTGAAAATGGGAAAGCACGGAAAACCTATTTTAGGTTTCCCGACAGTGGGGTTCACCCCACTATCTCCCAAATGCCACCTGATAGCTACATGACCTAAACTGCACCACGATTGGTCTGGACTGTTAGGATTCTTGCTGTGGACAAGACCATTGGTCTGGACGGTTAGAAGCTGCGAAGTGGACCTAGGCCCCTAGTTTCGCGTAGAAACACGATTGGTCTGGAGTGGTTCTTGCCATGCAGATGGTTAGGATAAGACCTGGACAAGACCATTGGTCTGGTCTGGTTCTTGCCGATAGGTCGGTTATATAGAAGTTAGCTGTTAATAGGGATAGTATGAAGTTTATATCTTGTGATACTATTCTTTCTTCTGGAAATCACCCAGAGCAAATCATGCTGCTTTCCTTTGGATCTTTTCCAGTTCTCGTATCAAGTAATCCTGGTGTGAGCCCCATATACTGTAACTATACTATAATTGCGGTTTTACCAGAGACTTATTCCCCCTCTCTTTTACATACTTGCTATAACCCCTAAACACCCTCATAATCATGTGAAGAGATCTGTAACCCTTCTTAGCAACCTCGTTAATATGTTTACCCCAATGAAGATCATTTCTTATATTAACTCCTAGTAATTTACCGTGTTCCCCAAAAGGTACTACCAACCCATCAACACAGTAATTAAAATTGAGAGGACTTTTCCTGTTGGTGAAACATAAACATGATTTTTCATCCCGTTTACCATCATAACACTGTCCGCTGCCCATCTAACAACATTGTCTAGGTCACCCTGCAGTCGCTTACAATCCTGCAACTCATTTGCTGCTGTATACAGTATAACATAATCTGCAGATAGCCTTATCTGTGTTTCCAGTTCTTTAATCAAAGAAAATATGAAGTTCCCTGTGAGATCCCCCTCTTAATCATTACAGAGTCAGATAACACTTCACCTACTCTACTTCTCTGAATTCTATTTTCTAGAAATATAGCCACCCATTCAACATTCTTTTGTCTAGACCATTAGACCTCATTTTCATCAGTAATCTCCCATGATCTACTCTATCAAAAGCCTTGGAGAAGTCATTAGCGATTCAGTCCATTTGACCTTCTGAATATAAGATTATTTGTTATATATTGCTGGAATCCTGCAAGTTTAGCCTCAATGGAATAACCTTTCCTAAACCCACGCTGCCTTCTATCAAACCAGCTGGTAATTTTTGCAAGTGTGTCTAATATAATCAGATGCAATTCTTTCCCAATGCTTACAAACAATTCAAGTCAAGCTAACTGCCCTGTAATTATCCACTTAATGTTTATCACCCTTTCCCCTTGTACTATTGCAACTCTCCATTCATTAGGTGTCACACCTTCATGCAGTGGCCTCCACAGTATGCACTAGCCATGCATATTGGTTGGTGTGCTATTTACCAACTGATGAGCCCAACTTAGCACCCTGGGGCGAAACGCTGGCAACCGGGTATGAATTAGCTGGAAAATGTATAATGTCCAATAACAGACCATTTATATTGGTATTATAAGTGGTGTGTTCCAAGCTGTCAGTGGTGAGATGGTGTGGAATGACATCAGTAAATGAATAAGTTTGAGTGGTGTCTTTAAAAGTAGGAAAGATCACAATATGAAGATAACATTGGAGTTCAAGAGGACAAATTGGGGAAAATATTTGTTTATAGGAAGGGGAGTTAGGGATTGGAATAACTTACCAAGGGAGATGTTCAATAAATTTCCAATTTCTTTGGAATCATTAAAGAAAAGGCCAGGAAAACAACAGATAGGGAATCTGCCACCTGGGTGACTGCCCTAAATGCAGATCAGTAGTGATTGATTGATGTCAAGTGACAAAATTATCTGAGATATCAATGAAGAGGAGTACTAAAGAAATAATCACTTGTCAAGCAGAAGAAAGCACCTCCTCTGCTGACACAGATGTTGCAAGTAGGTTAAAGCGGCCAAGGTTAAGTTCAATTAACGGATTTATATGATTGCTGGAGCAATGGTGAACAAAATCCATAGGAGTTACCTAGTTCCATTCAAATCAGAAGACAGCTCAGAACATCTTCTTGCAACTTTGTTGCTCATTACTTCAGGACACTTCTAAACTTGTTCTTCACATACTACAAAAGGTAGAGTCATTCTTAAGCCTTTTCAAAAACTCAAAATGCACATTTTTTCCAGTGTTTACTTTGGAGCACAGCACCCCTAGTTACTGAACAGCTTTTATAATTATTATCTGGCTATTATCTCCTTAGGAATAAATTAACATAGAATAATCAGATACAATCCATGGTGTAGAGACACAGTTGGTGTGACATGTTATATGCAACAGGTCTTATACTAACGACTGTGCAGAAATATCAGAGTCTCATCTCATCTTCACAAGAGAATAATCTTCGGTCAGAATTTTAATACCTGTCATTCTCAACCCCAGTCAATATTGTTTCTCGAAGTATCGCCACTGGCTAATGATATGTCAGTGTTCTCTTCCATGTTAGAGGCTTGTTGTGTTGTGGCTTCTCTGACATACTAAAAATTAAAAACGAGATGTATGAAGATTTGATCGACAAGTTCAGTACCTGAAAAATGCCATGGATAATTGTTGGGTCCACCCTGTCAATATTTACTATAAAACTTGTCAGTTCACATAATTATTATTTGAACATATTTTGGAAGATAGGCTACAATTTACATCAGTGAATTTAGCATCATAAACCAAAATTTATCATATTCTAAGATCTATTAACCTAACTTACATTATCATGTGCTAACCTTTTCATTTCTACGCAACTACTACATCCTACAACTACTCTAATCTGTTTTCCCAATTCACACCTTGGTCTACCCCTGCCATTTTTACTGCCCACACGTCTCTCAAAAACTAACTGAACAAGTCCTGGGGGTATTAACATGTGTCCTATCATTCTATCTCTTCTTCTTCTGGCCAAATTTTGCCAAATTGATCTCCTCTCTCCAGTTTGATTCTGCATCTCTTTATTCATGATTTGATCTATCCATCTCATCTTCAGCATTCTTCTGTATCACCACACTTCAGCAGCCTCTATTCTCTGTCTTTCTGAGCTAGTTATCATCCATGTTTCACTTCCGTACAATGCCATGCTCTGTTACGTATACATAATATTCAGTAAGACAAGTTTCATTAACTTTTAATGCCTTTTTCCAGGTGATTAAATATGAGGGTTGGATCTTTAATAGGGCAACTATTTAATTACAACTGATAAAAAAAGAGATACATATTAACAAGCTTTACTTTCCTTCAAAGTAGTCGCCAGCATTGTGTACAACCCTTTGCCAGTGATGTGGAAGTTGTAGGATACCTTTAGCAATGCTTGTTGTGTTGAGAGTTTGAATGGAGTGGTCTATTGTCTGACAAATCTCTGGAACAGTTCTGAAGCGAACGCCAAAACGTGGTTCCTTCATCTTAGGAATCAAGTCAAAGTCACAAGGGTTTAAGTTGGGTAATTATGGTAGATGGTACAGCAGTTCCTAGCCCCATCGACTGAACAAATCAGGCACAGACTATGCTCTCTGTGGCTGAGCGTTATAGTGCAAAATGATGGGTGGGTTCTGCAGAAAGTGTTGCCTCTTCATTCCCAAAGTTGATCACAGGTTGTGTTCCAAAACTGAACAAGTAATACTGCTGTGGAGGACTGTTATGCATTAGGATAACACCATGACAATCGTACACGAGAATAACCATAACTTTCACATTGCTGGGGTTCTGCCAAACTTCCGTTCTTCATGGTGACCGGTAATAATGCCATTTGTTTGATTGACATTTCAGTTGTGGCTCAAACGATTTGGCCCATGTCGCACCCAGCGTAATGGTACAGCGTAAGACAGGGGCGCAGCCGGAGGTGGTTACTGGGTGAGGGGGTTAGAACCTCTCGCATGGAATTTTTACTACAATAAAATAAACGGAAACTGGCAATAAACAATAAACTAAATAAACATTAGGGAGCAAGTGCTGATGATGCGTAATACATAGCCTCTCTCAGCCAAATGTCAAACCCAACCTTCTCGCGGTGCTCCCTGTTATCACAGACTGGGTAAATGGCGTCCGAGTACCGGCGGTATAACCGAAGTGTACACTTTTAAGAAGAGGAGAGGAAATGCTCTTTCTTCAGTATATACACCAACATCCGTGTAAGGGCCAGTGCCTTGGCCTTAAGGTGGCAGCCCCACCAAGGCACTCTGAGTTTATGGGCCAATAACTCGTAAGCTCTTAAATAAACCTATTAAAGAAACAGAGATGAAAAATAGCCGGACGGACAAAAAGCTGACGACCTTTAGCGCGAAACAGGTAACACGATTTGGGAAAAACCTAGGGAGAACTACGTCGGATGGGCCGCAGCAGAGTCCGCTGGCGAAAATTCATCGAAGCCCTTTGCTCCTGAAGGAGCCACAGGAAATAAGTCAAGTAAGTCAAATAAACATTCATGGCGACATAGTAGTAAAATCAAATCTCAACAGATCTACTGAATCTAGTTTCTAAGAGGCCTCGAAAGTTGGATTTTGGATTATAAACTGAACATACCATTCACTGGAAAGCTGTTGATCTTGATCATATTGTTCTTGTTCTGTATTTTAATGTAAGATTTTGTCCAGTATTGCAGTCAGAATATCAATATAATGGCTCCGTACGTACATCTGTATGCTAGCCATAAACGGCATTACAGAAGCATTCGCCCGTATTTACTAAGTTCCTTGTGTATTTACATTTGTTTGTGAGTATTGAAATTGCATCTGACAATCGACAATCCCGCCGAGTGTGAAGTAAGATAGATAACTTAAAGGGTCCACCTTTTCAATAACGTACAAATAAATGTTATAATGTTTATTTACAACATATTTTTTCTTGGAACTAGTTTCAACGCTATTTAGCGTCATCTTCAGCCAAAATGTGAGAAATATGCATAGGCGTATACATGTAGACATGTACATTACACAGAATGTTACAGCATTATGATTAAATAAGAGTAAAAGAGACATAAAATAGTGAATTACAAGGTCAGAAATTGTTAGTCATCAAAATGGTCCATGAAGGGTGAATCAAAACTGTACAAACATGAGTTAGGACTCAAAAACATAATCCTCCAAACAACATACAACACAACAAGACCACACGGAAGTTCAAGATGAACTTGGCATTGAAGATTCACATTTTTCAGACACTCTTCCATTAAACGTCGCCTGCCACAAGTGTAGTATAAACATAAGTTAGGATTCAACAAACACAATTGTCTCAAAATGCACATAACATTTTAAAAACGTAGGATCAAGATGAACTTGGCAGTTAAGGATTCAAATTTGTAGTCACTTTTTCACTAAGCGTCATTCAAAACAGGCTGCGAAGGGTGAAATAAAGTTATACAAGCACGAGTTGGGACTCGATAAACGCAATGTAACACACCTGAACCTTGTGTAAGCTCAAGATGAACTTGGCACTTAAAGATTTGTGTTCACTTATTCATTATATGTCACTGGTATGTGTGTAGTACAAACACAAGTTAGGACTCAACAGAAACAATCTTCTCAAAATTGCACATGACGTTTAAACCTTAGGTTCGAGATGAACTTGGCAGTTTAAGATTCAAATTTGTAGATACTGTTCATTAAATGTCACTTCAAAACAGTCTATGAAGGGTGAAATAAAATTATAACAAACACCAGTTAGGACTCAATAAACACTAATTTCTAAATACATATAACACATTCAAATTTTGCGTAAGTTGGAGATGAACTTGGCAGTTAATGATTCAAAATTTGTAGTCACTTTTCCATTAAATGTCACATAGGATGAGCATAGTATAAGCATGAGTTAGGGTTCAACATGCACAAACTTTTTAAAATGCGTATAACATTTCAAAACCCAAGTACGAGATGAACTTGGCAGTTAAAAGATTCACATTTGTAGTAATTTTTCATTAAATGTCACTTGTTGAGGGTGTAGTAAAAATTTTCATTTGACAAGAATACGAACTTCAATTTATGTAAAATGTTCCTCTGAGGGCTTTGAAGTGGACTGTGATATTATCTGTGGTCTATTGTTGCAACGTAACGTGTTTGCAGTTCAATGCAGGAACCGAGGCGGTAAAGCTATGGTGCGAGATGAAGAGGAACTGAGCGCGGTGGACAGCTTAGGTCAGGGGAACAGCTATTGTTGGGGTAGGAGAGGAGAGGGAAGGAAGAGGAGCGGTAGGGGAGGTGGAAGGAGGGGGAATTGGGGAGGGTGATGCGGTGAAAGTGCGTGGCGTGAGAAAGTATTATGCATAATGTGAAAGATAGATCCGTTATTCAGAATATTAATATTTTTGAAAAATGCAATGACAAAGTCGAACAGGATCTTTGGTTTCTCGGAGATATCATTTAAGTTTAGGTTTGGATTGAAATATTGACCTAAATGAATACAGCAGTTTTGGGTGATGTCTAGTAAAGAACCTTTGTTTAGATCTTCTAATACCTCAAGATCTTGATCTATTTCAGTAAAGTTGTGCTTAAATTCTTTCACATGTATGCCGACCACAGGAAAACGGTTGTGCTTTATAGCATTGACATGTTCTGCATATCTGATTTTAAAACTGCGTCCTGTTTGACCTAGGTAAGAGCTATTGCAGTCTTGGCAAGAAAACCTATATACACCTGATTTTGAAAATGGACTTTTGATTTATTGATGTAGAGTTATGCAGGATCTCTGTGCTTCTATTGTTAGTATGAAAGGCTATTTTAACATTGCGGTTTTTTTTTAACTTAGTGATGTTGTAAATTTCTTTATTAAAGGTAAATGTTGAAAATGTGGCAATGCTGGTATTGTCTTTTATTAAGGTGGTTTTTGAGCATTATTTGAATTTATTGATTATTCTTTCAATAAAGGCTTCATTATTTCCATTATATTTTCCTACAGAACGAATGGTGTTCAGTTCTTTATTTAAGTTTTTTCTGGACATCCAAATCCTTTATGTTACCTATCTTACGTTCTCAGTTCAATACGGACAAAAAATGAAATTCTTACATTTAAAGAGTGTGAGGTATGCGCAATGATTTGATTTTTAAATGGAAAAGGTGTGAAAGGTGTTGAAATTTGTCGGCAGATTAGTGATGAGCAAAGGAATGGTAAGAAAATGGGTTAGAGCATTTAAAGAAGTTCGTAATAATGTCCACGACAAGAAGTGTAGTGGGCGACCCTCTGTGAATACTAAAGACTTGGTGCAAAAAGTTGATGCAAAGGTTCGAGAAAACTGATGCTTTAAGATTTCGTCATTAAGATTTTTTTTTTTTTTTCAAGTTGCTTTACGTTGCACCAACACAGATAGGTCTTATGGCGACGATGGGACAGGAGAGGGCTGGGAGTGGGATGGAAGCAGCTGTGGCCTTAATTAAGGTACAGCCTGGTGTGAAAATGGGAAACCACGGAAAACTATTTTCAGGGCTGTCGACAGTGGGGTTCGAAACTACTATCTCCCGAATATGGATACTGGCCACACTGAAGGGATTGCAGCTATCAAGCTCGGTTATTAAGTTATTTCAAGGAGTGTTCTTTATGAAATTGTGTCAGGATGCTTAGATTATTGGAAGTTGTGCTCATGCAATCCAAAACAAACAGTTTGTCATGCTCACAAGGGGGATTCTATTGCTTTATGATAATGTGCGACCTCGCACGGCTAATCGAACCCGAGACCTCATCACTTCAAATAGTTGGGGACAATATGATCATCCTCCCTATAGTTGTGACCTACTGTCTAGTGACTCTCACTTGTTCCTGTGTTTGAAAAAGCATTTAGGAAGTCAACGCACCACGACAACAATGATGACCTGAATAGGACCACGCAACAGTGGCTGGCACATCAGGTGGTAGATTACTATGCGGATGGAATTCTGAAGGTGGTTCACGATATGACAAGTGCCTTGATATGCCTGAAATTTACATTGAGAAGTAGTTTAAGGTACAGGCTTACATGTAAAAAAAGAATTGTTTAAAAAATTGCATTACTTCTTTTTTCTATATCAAAACGGTACTTACTTTAAAAACGCACCTTGTATGTAAGATTGCATGTTATAAATTTCATATTAGAGCCCGTATTGTCAAAGTATCAACTTGTGAAAATTTAGATTTTATAATTCCACCTTTACAATACTGTAATTGTCTTTATTACAAAGACTACATTAAATTACACTCGTGAAACATGTTTCGTCCTCTTATAGGACATCTTCAGTCACAAATACATAATATTAAAAATAAGGCGAGGACACATTAAAATAAGTAAATGCAAAGTCTTTGAATCGTGTGACGAGGCGTGATAGCGTCTTGTCAATCTTCAATGTTAAAATGGTGCGGTGTGAACATGATATGAAGCATGAAGTCCAATTAAAATCATATGTTGAAACTGTTGTTCAAAACAACGAATTGTCAATTATAAAACACCGTAAGTGGCTATGCAAATAAAATTATGTGCATATTGTACATAAAACAGTGTTGTGGTGATGCCACGTTATAATAGATTTCTTGATTAGGAGGTGGAGTTATACTGATGCAAGTTGAACCTGATTGTGTGTTGACAATAGGAGCCTAAAAAAGAAAAAGAAAATATGAATGAACTGAAGAATAAAATGCCGTTAAAATGTGAACAAAGTGCCCATCCAGTCACTCACCTTCTTGCCCGTCCTACATCGACCACTCCACCTCAAGTGCTAAGGCTAACTGAGTGACATCCTCGAAGGTCGTTGAGGACTGACTGTGAGAGGAGGTTGAGAGGAAATTGACGTAAGGGGAGAGGCATGAGGTGACGTATTACTCACGCGCCTTCGTGAAAAGAATTTATTGATTAACTCCTCGAAAAGTGTATTGATATCCTCCAATATCTCATTAATATAAATTGGGTTGCATTTTTGATCAATATTTATAAAGATGTTTTCTAAAATATTCAATAGATTTCCTTTCTTATATAAATGGAGAATTTGAAGGTCTTGTTGTATGCCCGTGAATGTATGATTGGTATCGTCCATATGAGAACCGAATGCTGAGAATCTGCCGTACTTTGACGCATTAACATGTTCATTATAACTTATGTTAAAATTGCGTCCTGTCTGTCCAATATAACTGGCGGGACACTGCTGGCACTTTAATTTGTAAACACCTGATTTCTGAAATTTGCTATTGCCGTTATTGATAGTGTGCTGATTGAAGAAAAGATGAGTGTTGTTATTGGTTGTTTTAAAAGAAACTTTCTTATTAAGTTTCTTGAAAACATTCGTGATTTCGTATATTTTACTGTGACTATAAGTAAAAAGGGCGTAACTATCTTCTTTCTTTTTGGTATCCTTGGTTAATGTAGAAAATTATTTTTTCTCAATTTTGCTAATAATTTTATCTACAAATTGCCTGTTGAACCCGTTTCTTTTTGCTATAAAATAAATAGTATCCAATTCATTTTTACGATCTGCTTCTGACATGGGTATATTATAAGCTCTATAAATCATACTGTAAAAGGAGGCCCTCTTAGGTGCTGCCGGGTGTACGGAATTTTGTTTAATTACGTTTGCCGTTTGAGTAGGTTTCCTAAATATTTTAAACCTAAGTTTATTAGAGTCATTAATAATTGTAATGTCAAGAAAGTTTAATGCTTTATTATTTTCACTTTCGAAAGAAAATTTACGGTAATCTGTGAATCCATATTGTTTAATTGTTCTAATACCTCCTGTCCATTAGTAATGCTATGGTCAATTATTGTAAACGTATCATCTACGTATCTCAACCAGCTTATTATTCCTTTAATGTTGTTAATTTTGCTATTTTCAAGAAAATCCATATAAATTTCTGCCATAATTCCCGAAGCTGGGGCCCCCATAGGATGACCTTCCTGTTTATATATTTGACCGTTGAAAGTAAAATAATTATTAGCGACGACGAATTCCAAAATATTAATAAAATCAGCTATCTCTTGCATACTCAAATTACTGTATTTAAGTAGATTATTCTTTGCAAGATTTATCATTTTTGATACTGGAATATTCGAGAACATATTTTTGACATCGAATGAATACATTTTATGGTTCGATTGTATGTTTAAATCTTTAATATGATCGCAAAATTCTTTGGAATTCTTAATAGACCTATTGCCCTCAAATCTATAATGTTTTTTTAAGAAATTGTGTATAAATCTAGATGTCTTATATATAGAGCTATTTCTGAAATTAATGATGTGTCTTATAGGTATATTCTCTTTATGCACCTTCGGTAGTGCCTTAGCCGTCGGAATACCCGGGTTCACATTAATAAGTTTTTCAGACGCCCTTTCATTAAGGATGAAAGAAGATTGTTTAAGAAGTTTCTTTAAGTTTCTCTGAATGATATTCGTCGGGTCATTTTTTACAATTTTGAATGAATTATCTGCGAAAAAGGTTTCAGTTTTGTGTATGTATGATTCTTTATTCATAATGACCGTCGCATTCCCCTTGTCCGCCTTAGTCACAATCAAACCATTCTCCTTAATTTTCTGTTTCAATGAAGCTATTGTTTGGTTATGATATGTAGAAATTCTATCTTTGTTATTATTTATTAAATTAGAAAGTTTTTTCTTTATATTAAATCTCGTCTCTGTTTGGTTCTCTATTGGTAACTTTTGTATTGCACTTTCGGCTTCCGCCGTGATTGTGATTGCGTCTTTTAAGTTTAAATTGAATGGGCCAATTGAATTTGGGACCTTTCTCCATGACACTTATTTCAGACTTATCAAAACAAGTCTCTGAAAGATTAATAACCGGCTCTTGAAGTACAGGAATGGTTGAATGAGTCTGATTATTATGATCCTTAGATGAGGGAGAATCAGTCTCAGTTCTCTTACTATTGCACCTAAGTGTATTAGTTTTGTTGACTAACTTGTTCTGTTTATCTACAAGTAGGTATGCGATTTTATCATTTACGTAATTTTGAAACAAACTCCATTCTAATGGGGCAATGGAGGCAGACGCGATGAGATGGGCCTCGTATAACTGAGTGTTAAGTAATGCTGTTTTCCTATAAAGAAATTTAATTTCGTTCCTGATCCATAGAATGTTGGATTTATCTTGTGTCTTTCTATGCTGGTACGACAATACATTCTTGTTTTGAACTGATTTCAAAAAATTAGGGACGAGTCCCTCCTTGAGACAGTTTTTCAGGAATAGAATGTCCTTACCTATTTTCACAATTTTGGTCTTAAGATTTAAATATTTGTTAGCTCTACCTGGCTGGTTGTCATCAACATTGCATGTTATAAATTTCATTTTAGAGCCCATATTGTCAAAGTATCAACTTGTGAAAATTTAGATTTTATAATTCCACCTTTACAATACTGTAATTGTCTTTATTACAAAGACTACATTAAATTACACTCGTGAAACATGTTTCGTCCTCTTATAGGACATCTTCAGTCACAAATACATAATATTAAAAATAAGGCGAGGACACATTAAAACAAGTAAATGCAAAGTCTTTGAATCGTGTGACGCGGCGTGATAGCGTCTTGTCAATCTTCAATGTTAAAATGGTTCGGTGTGAACATGATATGAAGCATGAAGTCCAATTAAAATCATATGTTGAAACTGTTGTTCAAAACAACGAATTGTCAATTATAAAACACTGTAAGTGGCTATGCAAATAAAATTATGTGCATATTGTACATAAAACAGTGTTGTGGTGATGCCACGTTATAATAGATTTCTTGATTAGGAGGTGGAGTTATACTGATGCAAGTTGAACCTGATTGTGTGTTGACAATAGGGGCCTAAAAAAGAAAAAGAAAATATGAATGAACTGAAGAATAAAATGTCGTTAAAATGTGAACTAAGTGCCCATCCAGTCACTCACCTCCTTGCCCGTCCTACATCGACCACTCCACCTCAAGTGCTAAGGCTAACTGAGTGACGTCCTTGAAGGTCGTTGAGGACTGACTGTGAGGGGAGGTTGAGAGGAGTTTGATGTAAGGGGAGAGGCGTGAGGTGACGTATTACTCACGCGCCTTCGTGAAAAGAATTTATTGATTAACTCCTCGAAAAGTATATTGATATCCTCCGATATCTCATTAAGATTATAAATCGGGTTGCATTTTGGATCAATATTTATAAAGATGTTTTCTAAAATATTCAATAGATTTCCTTTCTTACATAAATGGAGAATTTGAAGGTCTTGTTGTATGCACAATATGCACATAATTTTAATTGCATAGCCACTTACGGTGTTTTATAATTGACAATTCGTTGTTTTGAACAACAGTTTCAACATATGATTTTAATTGGACTTCATGCTTCATATCATGTTCACACCGCACCATTTTAACATTGAAGATTGACAAAACGCTATCACGCTGCATCACAGGATACAAAGACTTTGCATTTACTTATTTTAATGTGTCCTCGCCTTATTTTTTATTGTTATGTATTTGTATTTGTGACTGAAGATGTCCTATAAGAGGACGAAACATGTTTCACGAGTGTAATTTAATGTAGTCTTGGTAATAAAGACAATTGCAGTATTGTAAAGGTGGAATTATAAAATCTAAATTTTCACAAGTTGTATGTAAGAGCCAAGAATATTTTGGTAATTTACACTGCTGAAGAAGAGAGCAATTGAAGCTTCTTGAAATATGTAGAGATGTTAATGATAATAAATTTATTTATTTTTGCTATTTGTTTTACGTCGCACCGACACAGATAGGTCTTATGGTGATGGGAAAGGAAAGGCCTAGAAATGGGAAGAAAGCGGCTGTGGCCTTAATTAAGGTATAGCCCCAGCATTTGCCTGGTGTGAAAATGGGGAAACCACGGAAAACCATCTTCAGGGCTGGCAAGAGTGTGGTAATAAATTATTAAATATATTGACAAGGTGGAATATGTGTGTTAAATATATGAATGTATGATCAGTGTCCAGTCACATTGCAAGAGCACTTCTTCTTCATCGACTTCTTCTTCATCGACACTAGGACAACCTGGCCGACGCATTTCTGCCACATTTTGGCATCCTTCTTTGAAAGCTTTCACCCATCGTGCCACTGTTCTGTAAGGCAATACAGATTCCCCGCAAGCCTCTTGGAGGCATGGATGACACCATTGTGCTGTATGACTTCTGGCACATCAAATCTTTATCCAATTCCGCTGTTCTTGTTTCTAAAACATCATGACAATACTACCTTAGACCCCCAGCAAACACGAGGCTCTATTCCTCTCGTCCTCTCGCCAGTTCACATGTGCATGACGTGGAAAGGGAGAGTCCATGTGCTCTGAGGTAAGGTAGGCATGTAACTACCGTGTGCTATCAGCTGCATTATTAGGTTCCGTAGCATGGCACCTCTATAGCAGTGTTGCCACTAACAAAGTTCCAACTTTCGTATTTTAGGCGTCTGCGTATTTAATCGAAAATGTACATACCAGCATTTTGGACAATAAGAAAGGGAAAGTCAGCTAAATCAGGTAGGGATGTTAGTGATCGCTGACAGAGATGAAAGTGCAGTTAAACCCCAACAGGAACCGTAGAAAAAATAAACAATTTAAAAATTTCCACTTTAGACATTGATTATGATACAGAAGTTGAGAGTTAAAAATGAAGCATGTTTCATAAAGAAACATCTTACAAAGTCAGTGTAGTGGCTATATTATCTAGTTCAGATGTGGAAACACACACAGTGAAGCAGTCACAGACAAAAGCAAGGATGGAATATTTCCACTTGCATAATAGAAGTAATTATCATGAGAAACGATACATAACTAATCATGTCCAATGATACATAAGCTTAAACTCTGATCACTGTGAAGGAAGGCATAATTTCTCCGTAATATGGAGGACAAAGTCATATCAATATTTATATTTTCATTATGTTTTGCTATCACGCATGCATCACAATTGTATCTTAGTCTTAATTATTTTTCTTGTTGGTTTCTTCCCCAGCTTTTTGCATACATAATATGTATTTGAAAAATAGGAACTACTGTAGAATATTTAGGTATAATCTATTGTTGCACATACCTGCACAGCCTGGTGATATTTGAGTTTAAGCATATCCCCGATCTCATTGAAAGAAGGCATGGTCTTCCAGCATGTTTTCAATTCACATGAACCAGAGATGCCGTGGCAGCGACACTGAGTCCGCATCAGTTTGGTCACCACCTGCCAAACAATCAATTACACGTGGCATAGAGGAAGAAATAAATGTGAAATAGGAATCATTACATACTGTTCATCATTTGTTAATATGAAAACCATTTTATTTTCAGTTTTGACTTATGGTTGGCCTATTTGCTAGTCAACATATAGTCTAACATTTCAATTTTTCAGTCTGTCAAAACTAATGCAAGATTAAGAAAACACTAGAAAATACTTGGAAAATAAAGGAGTGCCAAGACATACTGAAAACATGCTATACATATGTTTGGTATGGAGGTAGTACGCAGGTTATTTCATAAGTCATGTCCGCGATATTAGGTATATCATCCAAACATTTGGCAGCATGATAAGGCTGATATTAAATTAGAAATCCTGTGGTACTCATTATCGAAGACCACCAACAGATCGCATCTGTGGGCATGAGAAGATACGGACCATCACAAGATGTAGCCAGTGTGTATTCCACAGTGCTCCAAGTTTTAGTAAAACGGAACAATGGTCATGTGTAAAAACTACAGTTCTCCATGGCAGAAATGTGCGGACATATAGCAGCTGAGGTTGGGGTGTGCAGTGGAGATTTCACGTCCACTCATAAAGGTGGAGCCATGGCCATTATCGCAATGTGCTAAATGGACGACCATCATTGGCCTGTGCTAAAATTAAACACACATACCATTATGTCTGGGTCAACAATGTTTTGGAGTTTACGTAGGTCGACTCATAAGTGATGGCAACTATTTTTTTTCTTACGAACAGGAGACAACACGGAAAATCTAAGATATGCATTTGGAAACGTACGGTATGTACTTGCGTATGATGCCACTAGATGGTGTATGTACACAACAGTGTGGGACTAAGCATGACCCCAAATTCAGTGTGTGAGTGAGAGCATCACAAAATGGAAGTCAACAAGCAGGAGCAATGATCGTATATTAAAATAGCAGTTCTCTGCAGCAGAAATGCACGCCAATGCCATGCAGAGCTGCGGGAAGCATTAGGTGGACAATGGTTTGCTAACAAAGAGGTCATCATACCAGCATTTTGGAGAGAGGTGTCACACGTTAGTGATACACATGCAGCGAGTGGTATTCAGCGCCTGCCCCACCACTGGCAACGCACAGTGGAAACCTTAAGTGATTATTTTGAAAGTCTGTAACCAGTGGAGACCTGTCCTTTGTACGTTGTCTTCTGTATTTGCTGTCTATACCATAAGAAAACAATGTTTACCAATGGCCTGTACCCTGTCACTTTCCTACGAGAATCTCCTGAAGTCAGAATTTGTCTTCAGGCACTATGCATAAGTACATCCCCTATATTTCCAAATGCACATCTTAGATTTTCCGTGTTGTCTCCTGTTCGTGAGAAAAAAAAAATAGTTGCCGTGACTTATGACTGGACCCTCGTATGACAGAACTTGCAGATGTAGAAGAAGTGTTCAAAGTGGGTGCCACATCTGTTAAGAGAGGTGCAGAATCATTAACCGAATTATTATCCTCCAGCTCTTCATGTTTCACAGATCTAAAATGTGTTGGACTAGCAGAAGAAAGTTATTTAAGCTAATTTTCTTTTGTCATTTACTATATTACCCACAGAAAGATAGCTTCAGTTTTATTTTTGTTTTTCTTACAAGTTGTTTTATGTCGCACCAACACAGATAGGTCTTATGGTGACGATGGGACAGGAAAGGACTAGGAGTGGGAAGGAAGTGGCCGTAGCTTTAATTAAGGAATGGCCCCAGCATTCGTTTGGTGTGAAAGTGGGAAACCATCGAACACCATCTTCAGGACCCACCGACTCCCGAATACTGGATAATGGCCGCACTCAAATACTGCAGCTATCGAGCTCGGTTTGTTTTATTCCCAATGGTAGTGTACCGTACAGTAGGTACCATAACAGAATGTGTGTGGAGGCAACCTAGCCCTTACAGCCTCATACACTATCTGTAAACATTTACAGTTTAAGACTGTAAACTCAATAGCAGACAGCAATTCAGAAAATCTAAGGCTTGCAACTAGAAGCTTATTGAGCAAGGAATTGGTTTTGTGTACCTGCTTTTGGTAAGATATTTTCATTCCTCCACTTGTACTTATAATCACTGACAATACATGACTGTATTAACAGTATTCACTACCAAACTCTTGTCAGTTCTATAAAAATTCAAGGAACTATCATTAGCCACACTGACAAAGGAGAGTCAGTGAGAACTAAAACAGAATTTTCATCATAAAGTGATAATGATTCGAAAGTAACATGTGCAAGGTACGCTGTCTGGTAACTGTCGGTAGCCAGTGATGGGAAAAGTACAAAATAAAAGTAACTGGGCTCAATTACACTTACCTGAGGAAAAGGGTACTCTATTACAATTATTAATTACTTTTAATCTCTAAAATTACAATTACAATTACTTCACAGAATACGAGTCTTTAGGGAATTGCTGAATTTTTTCACATGGGGATGGAATGATACCCAAGTTTGCAAAGAAAAGTACATTACTCCATTTTGTGCTATTTAGCATAAAGACTCAATCATCTCTAAATGAGACAAATCAGACTTCCAAAATTATTGTTCCCGAGCAAAATTTGCATGTCACTTTCATGTTTACATTATTTTCAGGATACATAATTGAAAATACTTATTCAAACAGGGGAATGGAAATGCCGTAACCCCTTCACCATCACATGTTTATTCTGGCTCCATTCTCGACCTTGTAACCCCTGTGGGTGGGGGCAGTAGAATAGCATGCACAATATCTTCTGCCTGTCATTACAGAGGTGGCTAAAAGTAAGACCAAAGATTCTCACCATGGGAGCGTGTGTTGGTGACCATGGTTCCCCTAGATAAGTCTGGCATTGCTTCTGCTTACTTGTGTCAGTGACCTCGGTCGACCATCATTCTTTCCCGACCCCGACAATGTTAGGTTTTGAGGCCTAGGAAGTAAAAATGAAACGGCGTATGGCTTTTAGTGCCAGGAGGTGTCCGAGGACACGGTTCAGATTGCCAGGTGCAGGTCTTCTGTTTTGACTCCCGTAGGCGACCTGCGCATCATGATGATGATGATGATGATGATGATGATGATGAAATGATCAAATCAATCAATACAGATCTCCATTTAGGGCAGTCGCCCAAGTGGCAGATTCCCTAGCCTTTTCTTAAATGTTTTCAAAGAAATTGGAAATTTATTGAACATTTCCCTTGGTAAGTTATTCTAATCCCTAACTCCCCTTCCTATAAATGAATATTTGCTCCAAGTTGTCCTCTTGAATTCAAACTATATCTTCATATTACGATCTTTCCTACTTTTAAAGAGGCCACTCAAACTTATTCGTCTACTAATGTCATTCAAGGCAGAGATTCAGAAACCAGGTGTTAGATTGCAAAACTTTCCCAGGAGCAGACGTGGACTCTGACCACAACTTGTTGGTCATGAAATGCCATCTGAAGCTGAAGAAATTGAAGAAAGGAAAGAATGCAAAAAGATGGGATCTAGACAAGTTGAAAGAAAAGAGTGTGAGGGATTGCTTCAAGGAACATGTTGCAAAAGGACTAAATGAAAAGGCTGAAGGAAACACAATAGAGGAAGAGTGGATAGTCATGAAAAATGAAGTCCGCAGGGCTGCTGAAGAAATGTTAGGAAGAAAGAAAAGATCAATTAAGAATCAGTGGATAACTCAGCAGATACTAGACCTGATTGATGAACAATGAAAATACAAGCAGATACTAGACCTGATTGATGAACAACGAAAATACAAGAATACGAGAAATGAAGAGGGCAGAAGAGAATGCAGGTGATTAAAGAATGAAGTGGATAGAAAGTGCAAGGTAGCTAAGGAAGACTGGCTGAAGGAGAAGTGCAAGGATGTCGAAGGTTGTATGGTCCTAGGAAAGGTAGATGCTGCATACAGGAAAATCAAAGAAACCTTTGGAGAAAGGAAATCTAGGTGTATGAATATTAAGAGCTCAGATGGAAAGCCACTTCTAGGGAAAGAAGACAAAGCAGAAAGATGGCAGGAACATATCCAGCAATTGTATCAAGGTGAAGATGTAGAGAATTTGGTTCTGGAACAAGAAGAGGCTGTTGATGCTGATAAAATGGGAGACCCAATTTTGAGGTCAGAGTTTGACAGAGCTGTGAGCGACCTAAATAGGAACAAGGCACCTGGAATTGATGACATTCCCTCTGAATTACTGACTGCCTTAGGAGAAACCAGCATGGCAAGGTTATTCCATTTAGTGTGTAAGATGTATGGGACAGAAGAAGTCCCATCCAATTTTCGGCAGAATGTTGTTAAACCTATTCCCAAGAAAGCCGGTGCTGACAGGTGTGAAAACTATTGCACCATTAGTTTAGTATCTCATGCCTGCAAAATTTTAACACGTATTGTTTACAGAAGAATGGAAAAACAAGTGGAAGCTGAGTTGGGAGAAGATCAATTTGGCTTCAGAAGAAATGTAGGAACACGTGAAGCAATCCTGACTTTACGTCTGATCTTAGAGGATCGAATAAAGAAGGACAAGCCCACGTACATGGCATTTGTAGATCTAGAAAAGGCATTCGATAATGTTGATTGGACCAAGCTATTTAAGATTCTGAAGGTGATTGGGATCAGATACCGAGAACGAAGAATTATCTACAATCTGTATAAAAATCAGTCTGCAGTGATAAGAATCGAGGGCTTTGAAAAAGAAGCAGCAATCCAGAAAGGAGTGAGGCAAGGCTACATTTTGTCCCCCCTCCTTTTCAATGTTTACATAGAACAGGCAGTAAAGGAAATCAAAGAGGAATTTGGAAAGGGAATCACAGTCCAAGGAGAGGAAATCAGAACCTTGAGATTTGCCGATGATATTGTTATTTTATCTGAGACTGCAGAAGATCTCGAGAAGCTGCTGAATGGTATGGACGAAGTCATGGGTAAGGAGTACAAGATGAAAATAAATAAGTCCAAAACAAAAGTAATGGAGTGCAGTCGAACGAAGGCAGGTGATGCAGGAAATATTAAATTAGGAAATGAAGTCTTAAAGGAAGTAGATGAATATTGTTACTTGGGTAGTAAAATAACTAACGATGGAAAAGTAAGCAGGACATAAAATGCAGATTAGCTCAAGCAAGGAAGAGCTTTCTTAAGAAAAGAAATTTGCTTACTTCAAACATTGATATAGGAATTAGAAAGATGTTTTTGAAAACTTTCGTGTGGAGCGTGGCATTGTATGGAAGTGAAACATGGACAATAACTAGCTCAGAAAGAAAGAGAATGGAAGCTTTTGAAATGTGGGGTTACAGAAGAATGCTGAAGGTGAGATGGATAGATCAAATCACAAATGAAGAGAAAATGAATTGAATTGGTGAGAGGAGATCGATTTGGCTAAATTTGATGAGAAGAAGAGATAGAATGATAGGACACATCTTAAGACACCCAGGACTTGTGCAGTTGGTTTTTGAAGAAAGTGTAGGTGGTAAGAACGGTAGGGGTAGACCAAGGTATGAATATGACAAGCAGATGTAGGATGCGGTAGTTACGTAGAAATGAAAAGGTTAGCACAGGATAGGGTGGCATTGAGGACTGCATCAAAAACCAGTCTATAGACTGATGACTCAAACAACAACAACAATGTCATTCCACACCATCTCTCCGCTGACAGCTTGGAACATACCACTTATGATATAGATGTTGATTCCCAAAGGGAATCTGAATTATTTGTTCCGAATGAGTAAATTTGTAATACCAATATAATTCCTGGTTGCCAGCGTTTCGCCCCGTGTGCTAGGCTGGGCGCATCAGTTGGTACCTAGCATACCTACCAATACGCTGGCTAGTGCATACCGTAGAGTCCACTGCGTAGGCTAATTGTTAATGAGATAATGTCTCTCATAGTAATTGGCACTGCTGGTGGCTACAATTAGCCTACGCCTACATTTTTGTAATGCTACTCTTTTGTCGGAAATCACCCAAAACAAATTGAGCTGCTTTTCTTTGGATTTTTCCCAGTTCTTGAATCAGGTAATCCTGGTGAGGGTCCCATATACTGGAACCATACTCTAGTTGGGGTCTTACCAGAGACTTATATGCCCTCTCCTTTACATCCTTACCACAATCCCTAAACACCCTCATAACCATGTGCAGAGATCTGTACCCCTTATATACAATCCCATTTATGTGATTACCCCAATGAAGATCTTTCCTTATATTAACACCTAGATACTTACAATGATCCCCAAAAGGAACTTTCACTCCATCAACGCAGTAATTAAAACTCAGAGGACTTTTCGTATTTGTGAAACTCACAACCTGACTTTTATCCCCGTTTATCAACGAACCGTTGCCTGCTGTCCATCTCACAACATTATCGAGTTTACGTTGCAGTTGCTCACAATCTTGTAACTTATTTATTACTCTATACAGAATAACATCATCTGCAAAAAGCCTTACCTCTGATTCCACTTCCTTACTCATATCATTTATATATATAAGAAAACCTAAAGGTCCAATAATACTGCCCTGAGGAATTCCCCTCTTAATTATTACAGGACCAGATAAAGCTTCACCTACTCTAATTCTCTGAGATCTATTTTCTAAAAATATAGCAACCCATTCAGTCACTCTTTTGTCTAGTCCAATTGCACTCATTTTTGCCAGTAATCTCCCATGATCCATCCTATCAAATGCTTTAGACAGGTCAATCGCAATACAGTCCATTTGACCTCCTGAATCCAAGATATCTGCTATATCTTGCTGGAATCCTACAAGTTAAGCTTCAGTGGAATAACCTTTCCTAAAACCGAACTGTCTTCTATCGAACCAGTTATTAATTTCACAAACATGTCTAATATAATCAGAAAGAATGCCTTCCCAAAGCTTACATACAATGCATGTCAAACTGACTGGCCTGTAATTTTCAGCTTTATGTCTATCACCCTATCCTTTATACACAGGGGCTACTATAGCAACTCTCCATTCATTTGGTATAGCTCCTTCAAGCAAACAATAATCAAATAAGTACTTCAGATATGGTACTATATCCCAACCCATTGTCTTTAGTATTGTACCGGTTACAACCTGTACATAAGTATTTTTTGAGCATAAGTTACGTTTATTTACCACGCGTAATGTTCCGAGCGCGTCTGGTTTGTTTTCCAGCAGCGAGGACCAGCTAGCGAAGTGTATGACGACTGTGAGCTGTGACGTAGCCACAGGGGCTAGATAGGCCGCCCGCTCGTCTCAACACGTGTTGCCAGCCTTGACTGGTATTTTCTGGATTCCACGTCACTTGTTCTAATGAGTTCGATGGAGAAAATTTGGAAATTTCTATAATAATTGTGCTAGCGAGTCGAGCGATATGTCATCTTGTTTGGGATCACCTAAACGTCCCAATGCTCGAGTTTCAAGCAAATCCATCGAGGGATTCGGGAGATATTCAATCAAACCGTATTATGATGTAGACATCCCGGATTGAATAAAAAGGGGACCTACTGTAGCCTATTCACACAGTCTCAGCTGAGTAGTCAGCGAGGACACTCTTGCTGCTACTATCATCGTGGAACTCTGTCATTATACAAGTGTGGGAAGACGATTCTTCCAAGTTTTATAAAGTGGACTCATAAGACTTCGAGTGTGGTAGAAATTTTTCTAAGTCTTCGTAATTGAACTTGGAATATTTACAAGTGTTCATTGAAGGGACTTGTATTATTTACGTGTCATCGAAGTTGGAATTTTTCTAAGTGTTAACTAAATGGACTTGTATTATTTCCATGGGTTCGAGACCCGAATTCTTCTAAGTGTTCACTGAACATTATTTACGTGTCTTCGAAGTTGGAATTTTTCTAAGTGTTAACTGAAGGGACTTGTGTTATTTACGCGTCTTCGAAGCTGGAATTTTCTAAGTGTTCACTGAATGGACTTGAATTATTTTCATGTGTCTTCAAAGCTGGAATTTTCTAAGTGTTCACTGAATGGACTTGCATTATTTTCATGTGTCTTCGAAGCTGGAATTTTCTAAGTGTTCACTGAATGGACTTGTGTTATTTACATATCTTCGAAGTTGGAATTTTTCTAAGTGTTCACTGAACGGACTTATATTATTTACACGTAAACGAGATTGGAACTTTTCTAAGTGTTGGTAAAATGGACTTGTGTTTTTTACGTGGAATATTTACAACTGTTGAGGAACTCATTCTTCTAATAGACAGTAATTGATTAACATTGCCAGTGATGAACTTTAACTTTCCAACGGCTTTGAACAAAGTTAGGATTTCACTTGCATTTACTCAAAGACTTGTACATTTGCCAGTGTCGGTTTAAAAGACTTATAAATTTCGTCAGTGACTGTATTTATGTGAATGGGCTTGTGTTTTCGTCAGTGGTCACTCAAAGACTTTATGAATTTCACCAGTGAATAACTTTAAATATATTCAGACTTCCAAGTGAATGGACATGTGTTTTTTTTGTTCGAGTTTAGGCAAAGACTTGCACCTTCGCCAGTAATGAACTTTGAGTTTAACTATAATTTCACAAGAAGGGACTTGTATTTTTTCGTTGCCAAACGTTATTCCGAGACGAAGATTTTCCTAGTGATGAACTCTAAAATTATTAATACCACTCATATCATTTTAGGAGCGTTGGAAGTCTTGATGTACAATTATCAAGATCTCTGCTTATAAGTTGATCATCCAAGGTGTTCATGGACTCAGTGCTACTAGTGACCTTGGGAACATCAATCCTCTCAGTCTCAATGGGCTGAGGTAGTACAACATCGCCTGGATCATCGGGGTTCAACCCGGGCCTCAGAGTTCGAGACATCTCTATTTGCCGTTAATCCAGACAGTCCAGCTGCCTCTGTCTGGAGTATCTGGAGTCCTTGGAATCCCTGGAGTCTTCTGGAACGTGCTTCAACCAGCTTGGCTTGGTGAGCTGGAGAACCCAAGCCATACTATTGGAATACGAGGAAGACAGTCCGATTCTACTTAGAGGTGATGTGCAAATTCATGACATATTTGAATAAACTCTTATACAATCAGAGTCAAAGTTTTTCTGTAGATAGGACCCTACCTCCTGTACCGAGCCCTAGCTACAATTAATCCAGTTTTGCCCTGAGATTTCTATTTCATGCCCCTATCAAATTTAATCTGAGAGTCGGGCTCTTTTACTGGTACAGTATATACCCAGAAATCTTACCAATTCCAGCTGCTTTTCTAGTTTTCACCTTTTTGTATCTTACTGTAAATGGCATTGTTATTGTAGGTAAATTATAATACTTCTTTAGTATTAATCACCTCCTTTATCTGGACATTATCCTTGTAACCAACAATCTTTACATACTGCTGAATGAATACTTCTGCCTTCTGAAGATCCTCGCATACACACTCCCCTTGTTCACTAATGATTCCTGGAATGTCCTTCTTGGAACCTGTTCCTGCCTTAAAGTATCTATACATACCCTTCCATTTTTCACTAAAATTTGTATGACCACCAATATTATGTTTGCCATCGTGTTATCCTTAGCTGACTTCTTTGCTAGATTCAATTTCCTAGTAAGTTCCTTCAATCTCTCCTTACTTCCACAGCCATTTCTAACTCTATTTCTTTCCAACCTGCACCTCCTTCTTAGTCATTTTATTTCTGTGTTATAATATAGTGGATCTTGACCATTCCTTACCACCTTTAAAGGTATAAACCTATTTACACATTCCTCAACAATAGCTTTAAACCCATCCCAGAGTCTATTCACATATTTATTTACCGTTTTCTACCGATCATAGTTAATTTTTAAAAACTCCCTCATACCTGTTTTATCATCCATATGGTACTGCCTAATATTCATAATTTTAATACCTTCCTTTCTTACACATTTATTTTTAACTACGACAAAAACAGCTTCGTGATCACTAATACCATCTGTTACTTCGGTTTCTCTATAGAGCTCATTGGTTTTACCAGCACCACATCCAGTATATTCTTCCCTCTAGCTGGTTCCATCACTTTTTGAATCAGCTGTCCTTCCCATATTAAATTATTTGCCATTTGTTGGCCATGCTTCCTGTCGTTCGCATTTCCTTCCCAATTGACATCTGGTAAAATCAGATCTCCCGCTACAATCACATTTCTTTCCTTGTCGTTTCCTACATAGCTGATTATCTTATCAAATAATTCTGAATCTGTGTCAATGCTACCCTTTCCCGGTCTGTACACTCCAAATATATCAAGTTGCCTATTATCTTTAGAAATGAGCCTTACAGCTAGAATTTCATGTGTCTCATCTTTAACTTTTTCGTAGCTTACAAATTCTTCTTTCACCAGAATGAATACTCCCCCTCCCACCATCCCTATCCTATCTCTACGATACACTCTCCAGTTCCGTGAAAAAATTTCTGCATTCATTATATCATTTCTCAGCCATGATTCAACTCCTATTACAATACCTGGTAAATATATATCTATTAAATTACTTAATTCTTTTCCTTTCTTTGCAATACTTCTACAGTTCAACACTGATATTTTTATGTCATCCCTACTAGACTTCCAGATCTCTGTACCCTTATCACCACTCCCTAGACAACCCTGTTTCCCTGAATGTACCTCCATATTACCCTTCCAAACAAATTTCCTAACTTATACGTACCACTGCGGTTTAAGTGAAGGCCATCTGAGCTTAGATCCCTATCTCCTACCTACCCATTAGGTTCTAGAAATTTCACTCCCAGTTTCCCACATACCCACTCCATAGTCTCATTTAAATCCCCAATCACCCTACAGTCAGTATCCCTCCTACACAGAATTCCACTGATAACAATCTCCGCTTTCTTAAATTTCATCCATGCTGCATTTATCAGATCCCACACATCCCCAACTATGTTGGTACTTATATCAGCTTGCCTTACGTTGTTGGTACCAACGTGATCACTACCACCTTCTCCTTCCCCTCCTCCCTCTCTTCTACTTTCCTCAACATCTGCCTCAACCTAATTCCTGGATAACAATCTACCCTGGTTCCCTTTCCTCCACACACTTTCCCCACATGTCTAAGCATGGAATCCCCCATGACCAGAGTCTCAACCCTACCCACCTCGTTTGATCCCCTCCCCTCCTGGTCAGCCCTATCCTTCCTTATAGCTGCAGAAGCTACTTCCTCCTCCCTTTTATCCTTCCCATGACCCTGTTCCACCTGTCTTTTCCTATCCTCTACTCTACATTTCTCTTTCCTACCTTTTCCCTTCCTCCTACTTCCACACATCTTAGCAACAGTTCCCTGTTCCCTGATGATGAAGAGGACACATACACCCAGCCCCCGTGCCAGCGAAATTAACCAATGATGGTTAAAATTCCCGACCCTGCTGGGAATTGGACCCGGGACTCCTGTGACCAAAGGCCAGCATGCTAATCATTTAGCCATGGAGCCGGATGACCTAGGAAGTCTTTCATTTACATGCCCTTTGTGACCCTTCCCTTTCTTTTGCTGATACCTTCACTTTTTGAAGTGTCAGACCTTCTGATTAATGTTAATAGAGGTTGGTTGTCCAGTTGCACTTTCTCTTTAAACAATAATCACCACTACCATCTCAAGCACGTTGTATATGATTATCTAAATCACAACCAGTAATTACAACAACGTGCATGACATATCCTGGAATTACATCCCTGGTGGCACAACACTTTACAAGTGCTGGGGCTCTAAAGTTGCTAAGCTCTCGATGCGATGTATATCGATTACTAGAATGTAACGATTACAATTTCATTTCAAGAAATAAATTACGAGCAAAAATTACATTTTGTGAAAAGTAAAAATTACGAGTAAGATTAACTAAAACAGCAATTGTTACAACTAATTCAATTACTTTTACTCAGTTACTTCCCAACTCCGTCTGTAGCCCTCTGAATGGAGCCAGCATATTTCGAGAGCAGGAACTTTCAAATTGTACAATTCATTGTACAGTGCCATCATTATCTGCAGTGCTTGCATTACTGCCTTCTCAGAACACATTACCATGATGGTGAGTTAGGTTTGTATATGGCATTTACAATTCTCAAAATGGAAATCATAAAAATAAGAATGAATTGGGCATTTCTGTTGATTTTGGAGATATTGAATGGAGCCATTTATGTATACAGATCAATTTGATTGTTTCTATGACACTCCCCACATGATTGGTCACAGTCAAACCAACTTCAATGTGCAGAACACAGTGAAACATGACTTCCTGTCTGTTAAATGAAGCGACTATCTGTCAAACATGGCTCAACTTTTAGGCAGCTTTCACACTGCAGGCAGAGCAAAGCGTGTCCGAACTGGGTGAGAACGAGCGATACCGAGCCTTGTAAGAGAGTACTTACACAACACGCACCGATCGGTCGGTCAAAATTGTTTGTGTCCAAGGACTGGGGCATCAGTATATCTCTACCACCAGCTGCTGTTTTATTGCTCCTAGATAGTGCATGGTGCAAAACTGCTAGAAAAAGGAGACATTTTTGGGTTCAGGACTTGAATGTTGATCATTAGAAGTATGGAGAATTTCATATGATATGTGAGAATATTAGAAATGAAGTAGAACATTTCTGGAGATACTTCTGGAATGAGTACCGAGATGTTTGCTACATATCTCAGACTATATGTGCTACCATAGCCAATCAGAACACGACTCTTCAAAATATAGCAAGGTAATGCACATGAGTTATGCAGTATTACAGGAACACGTGTGATGACTTGCAGCTCAAAACTGCACAATGGACCCTTACCACAGAAGGGGTACTCAATCCAGTACTTGTTCATATGGCGGCAAACATTGAAAATGAGAAATTTCAGTGGACAACCTCCACATTCATACTGCGTGCATCTCCAAGGAAGTTCTGCATGACATCATAATTCATAATGGCCCACCATGTCTGCCTCATAATGCAATGGTTAGCATTGTTAGCTGTCATCCTCGGAGGACCGTGTTTGATTCTCAGTACTGTCAGAAATTAAAGAAGGGCAGGAGGGCTGGTACGTGGTTAAAATGGTGTGTGCAGCTCACCTCCATTGGGGGTGTGCCTGAAAAGAGCTGCATCACCTCGGGATGAGGACAGGAGTTTACTTTAATAGCCCACCATGTCCCTGGACCTAAACACTATTGAACACATAAGGGATAAGATGGAAAAATGACCTGAATAAATCTCATCTACTTTGAATTGTGGAAAACAGACCCTCATGACTTCGAAAGGTTAGAATGCACATGTATTTAAGCATGCCGCTAGAATCATTTAGTCCGCACAATGGTCCTGCTGTTAGATTTGTATAAATATTAGGGATATGGTCTATCAGAACTTATAAAATTTATGCACCTCATCTACATAAGGAATATCTCAGAGATCTTCTCTGGAAGCCAGTATTCTTGATGCTGCCTTAACATAAACTTTCTTCACTGTTGAGATTAATTTATTGGCCTTTGGAAATTCTATTATTACAGTTCTTCCATGCAGTTCACAAAATGTGTAAGACACGTCTCATGTAATATGAAAGGATAGAACACCCTAAGCAACGCCACCGCAGCAACCATATATTACAGGCCAGTCAGTTTGACATGCATTGTATGTAAGTTTTGGGAAAGCAATCTTTCTGATTATGTAAGACATGTTTGCAAAATTAATAACTGGTTTGATAGAAGGCAGTTTGGGTTTAGGAAAGGTTATTCCACTGAAGCCCAACGTGTAGGATTCTAGCAAGATATCCTGGATTCAGTAGGTCAATTGGACTGTATCATGATTGACCTGTCTAAGGCATTTGATAGGGTAGATTATGAGAGACTACTGCCAAAAATGAGTGCAATTGGACTTGACAAAAGAGTGACTGAATGGGTGGCTCTGTTTCTAGAAAATAGAACTCACAGAATTAGACTAGGTGAAGCTTTATCTGTCTCTGTAATAATTAAGAGGGGAATTCCTCAAGGCAGTATTATTGGACCTTTATGTTTTCTTGTATATATCAATGATATGTGTAAAGAAGTGGAATCAGAGATAAGGCTTTTCACAGATGATGTTATTCTGTACAGAGTAATAAATAAGTTACAAGATTGTGAGCAACTGCAAAATGACCTTGATAATGTTGTGAGATGGATGGTAGGCAAGGGTATGATGATAAACGGGGATAAAAGTCAGGTTGTGAGTTTCACAAATAGGAAAAGTCCCCTCAGTTTTAATTACTGCGTTGATGGGGTGAAAGTTCCCTTTGAGGATCATTGTAAATACCTAGGTATTAATATAAGGAAAAATCTTCATTGGGCTAATCACATAAATGGGATGGTAGGTAAAGGGTACAGATCTCTGCATATGGTTATGAGGGTATTTAGGGGTTGTAGTAAGGATGTAAAGGAGAGAGCATATTTTTCTCTGGTGAGACCCCCAACTAGAGTATGGCTCCAGTGTATGGGACCCTCACCAGGATTACTTGATTCAAGAACTGGAAAAAATCCACAGAAAAGCAGCTCGATTTTTTCTGGGTGATACTTGATTCAGGAACTGGAAAAAATCCAAAGAAAAGTAGCTCGATTTTTTCTGGGTGATATCTGACAAAGGAGTAGCGTTACAGAAATGTTGCAAAGTTTGGGCTGGAAAGACTTGGGAGAAAGGAGACGAGCTGCTCAACTAAGTGGTATGTTCCGAGCTGTCAGTGGAGAGATGGCATGGGAGGACATCAGTAGACGAATAAGTTTGAGTGGTGTCTTTAAAAGTAGGAAAGATCACAATATGAAGGTAAAGTTGGAATTCAAGAGGACAAATTGGGGCAAATATTCATTTATAGGATGAGGAGTTAAGGATTGGAATAACTTACCAAGGGAGATGTTCAATAAATTTCCAATTTCTTTGCAATCATTTAAGAAAAGGCTAGGAAAACAACAGATAGGAAATCTGCCACCTGGGCGACTGCCCTAAATGCAGATCAGGATTGATTGATTGATTGATTGATTGATTGATTGATTGATTGATTGAGTGAGTGAGTGAGTGAGTGAGTGAGTGAGTGAGTGAGTGAGTGAGTGAGTGAGTGATATCTTTTGCGGCATCTGTGTAGGTGAGCAGGACTTTGCTCTCGTCAACATTATTTGGACATAGTACCTAGTCCATTGTTGACAAAGTATGTTATTGTTTGCTGGCTTATCTTAGAATGTTGCTTTGTGCATATTAGGTAAGCTCAGGATGCATCTTTGGCTCAGTTTCCCTAAAACTAAATTCACAATGTATCGACCAAGATCATCAGTCATTTTTGTCACGTGATATCCAGATTTTTGAGTCTCCAGTATCTCGTTAGATTATGTTCATTATTTCACTGTAGGTTTATTCTAAGTAAATTTTGCACAACGTTGACTAAGAAGAGACTGATCGGTGGTGGTATTTTTGAAGGAAGGCTTTGAAAGTTTGATTTTCTAGTTTCCAGAATGGAATGTTACCTGCAACAACAGCAAGTCACTCTAAAACTGAATATTTTTACTGGATTCTTCCTATGAATGTGCCAAAAGAGTTTGCTTAATATAGATTTGCATTCAGCATTTGCCTTATGTAATGTTCGCTCCATATGCTGAATTAAATGGAACCTTCTATCACTTGAAACCTAAAAGAACAGAATAAGGATCTTATATTGAGTACAGTAGAAGTCCGATAGTCCGGCACGTTCAGTACCGGCCCGGTGCTGGATTACCGAAAATGCCGGACTATCGGGCGGTACAACAAAAACAGCTGTAACACGGCGTTTTGCAGTAAAATGTTGATCAGCAGAATCATTATTAACTGCGATTATTTCTTCAAACTCGTCTTTTCTGCTGAACCTTGGTTTGCTGAAAGTGTCTCTCCGGTTACATCAAATCTTCGAATTCCATGCTGAAACTTAAAGTTTCTGAGCCAATCATCAGAAAAATTGTATTCACTTTCTGGAAAACCTATGTCTTGTCAAAATTTATTTGCCTTTTCAATAACCACTGGCCCCGTTACCGGATTTCCTTTGGAGCGTACTGTACTGAATCATTTGTACAATTAGCTATCTAATTGTCCCAGTTTTTGTTTTTTTGTTTTTAATGTTTGTCTGGAAGCCAATTTTTCAGTTGTTAACTATTGAGAAGCAAATTTAATTAGTTCAACTTTTTGTTTTTTTAATGTCATAAATGGTTGACGAGCCAATATTAAATTCATTCAACAAAATATTTATATTTCACATTTCTCCAGGCGTTTGATGATTTCGAGTTTCTGGTTGATGGTCAGAGTTACGTGCTTACGTTTCTCTCCTGATTTGGAACTTGAGGGAGTTCTCGGTTTTGAGAACATTGTCACTGCTCAAATACCTACCAAGAAAACTTCCACAGGGCATTTTGATATGTATGTACACTACACTACTGCACTAGTGTAATACGGATCCTAGATCGCAAGAAAAAATACTGTAGCGAAAAGTGCTCGCAATCAAAACAATGAACTGAACCTGTGTGTGGTGACAGCCAACAATGCTGATTGTATCTAACAACAGCAGATGCGTAGTGGACACTTCTGGGTGGTTTTGAACCGCGCCGTGTGCTTTAACTGTCAAAAACATAAACAAAAAGTAACAAAAAATCCTGGAATGGTGCCGGATCATCGGGCGTTCCGGACTGTTGGATGCCAGACTAATGGAATTCTACTGTATATTATTCAGAAATTTGAAATTAGTATCATCTGCTGTATATATGCTTACTTTAATTAGGCCTAACATCCTCCCAATAATGCAGTGAAAAGAAAATAATAATTCTGATATAAAGTAAAGAATAATTACAAGAAATAAAAAACAACTATCCTCTTTGTTACGTGCTTGGCAGAATATAATTCTTCCATATGTCTTGAAGTTCATACATTCATACACCACAGATTTTTCAAGCTCAGAATTTTGTTGGTTATTGCACTTTTTAGGCTTTTTTCATTTAAAATATGAAAATATAATCAGTAACATTATATCAGCCTTCTTTCATCACTATAAAATTATCAGTTCCAAGTTTAATTAACCATGAAATGCACGTACACAGATTTCTTTAGAACAAGATACTCACAGAATAAACAATTTTTTTACCTAACGATCTTCGGTCTAGTTTTCCTTAAGATTCCTTCTGTTGTCTTTCAATTAAACTGTTTCATTCTGTGTTGTCTATGTTTTCCACCAAAGCACATCTGTTTGGAAATATTTCTTGGCACAGTATGAGGGAGTGAGAACTGGGGTTGCTTGAACATGCATTTTTGTTTGAGAAGATTGTTGCGAAGGAAGCAGAAATATTTACCTTTTGATATACCTTAATGTGGAGAGAGCAATGGAACCATGCAGGGCTCAGCAAGGAAGTTGTGGCACTTGTGCATAAGCTTAGTTTCATTCTGTGGGTTGGACTCATTCATCACGGTCCCCTCAAGGGATGTCAGTTCAGTCTGTGACAAGCTCTCTGGCTGGTAACTTCATTGCAGAATACAGAGTTTACTGTCTCACTGTCTCCATCAATGGTCTGGTGTACCCTCGCTCTTCTTCTTTCCTGCTGGCCTAGTTCACTCTGCACGCATTTTGGAGCCACGACATTCCACCCAAGCTCTAACTGGCTGTCACTTTTGTATGTTGAAAGTTGATGGGAATTGCAAGGAAAATATGAGAGATATTTTTTTATCCAAACTTCAAATTGGCTGTCAGAAATGATTACATGTTACACATAATCTGGATTATATCTGTAAGTAAGCTATCTCTGTTCTTATCATTTTTATCATCATCTTCATCATCTTCATCATCATCATTATCATCATCATCATCATGATTAGTATTTGATTCTTCAGATATGAATTCTTAATACCCAAGAAAGAGATCTGCATCTCTTTCAGAAATCAGTCCAGAATCACTTAAGAAGGCTTCCTTGTTAACTGTGAAAGCGCTGAAGGTGTATTATTTAAGTCAGAAATTACACTTATTATATGGTAACAAGATTGCATACTTAGTGCTATAGAAAGTATAGCTTTCCACATACTTTGACATTTCGCAGACGACCAGATTCTTTCAGGATACAGCTACTCATTCACAACTCATACGAAAAATTATTTCTATGGTTTGCATAGTAGTTCCTCTTTGAGCAGCACAGGCTGCATGCTCCGGGTGACGTCCAAACAGTTGGGTGTGACGTACGATGGCACATCATGTCATCCTGTGTATATAAATGGAGCCACAGAGCAGGGACAGCAGACCTCTTCACTGAGTTGAATGGGCATGCCGGTTCAGCAACATCCTTATCCTTGACGCTGGACACGATGACTTATGGTTGAGTAAAAATGTGTACCAGCTAGGTGTACGGAGTGATTATTGTGGAAGTTTCACTCCAGGACATACTGCAACGTGTTTTATGTTCTTATAAGGTAAAGAGTACTGGAGTATCATATATTGGTGAACTTATAGGACTTTGGTTTGTCATATAATTCTTTGCCTAGACTGCTTTACTTTTGATAGTTTTCCTTTTAAACTGAAAAGTTATCTTTCAACTAAAAGCTGGACTATAGTGCTTTATCTAGTTGAACTCTTGTATAAAAACTTGTTCTTTTATGTTCTCAATGTGCGCAAGAAAGAAGTGATTTTAATTGATTTCAGCACAGAGACTCTTCTAAGTTATGGTTAAACTGATTTCTCCATTTGAAGAAGTGTAATGTGAATTTATCACTATTGTTTACTATTCAATAAATATTTGTATCTGAACTGTAATACACAACAGTTTGGATTCCATGTAAAACTGAAGGCCCCATGACAATGAAAACAAAATCAGCAGTCACAGAAATCTAAAACCTGTTTTGATGTCTATAACGTATGCTAAGAGTGCAGGAGGACCCCTCTTTTTAATATACCTGAGGGTAACAGATTGTGGGTTACTTGGCATTTATTTTTATGGCGCATTTCCTCTGAAGAAAGGTCTGGTGCAGGTCTTTCAAGATGATGCCATATAGGCGACCTGCACGTCTTGAAGATGGGGCCCTAGCTATGATGAATTCTAAGGATGATGACGGCTCACACATCCAGCCCCAGGCCATCGGAATTAACTATTTAAGGTTAAAATCCATGACCGGCCTGGGAGGGAAGACTCTAGGTCAAAGGCCATCACACTAACCATTTAGCCATGGAGCCAGACAAAACTTGAGTCCTCCTCCTGAAATGTTGCAGCTCTTCTCAGGCACACCCCCCGATAGAGTTCAGCTGCATGTACCATTTCAACCACATACCAGCACTCCTGCCATTCTTAAATTTCTGGCAATATGGGGAATCGAACCCGGGCCCCTGATGATGGCAGTTGATAGTGCTAACCGTTACACTACGGTTGCGGACACTTGGCTAAGACCATCTACCTAAGCTTCCTGTTGACAGTTCGTTGAGATACTAATTTACTAGAAGCTACTACAAGGTCCAATATTGACCACCATTCTGTTCTCTCTTGGAATCACCTTACACAAGACAGTTCTCCTTTAGTGATGGTTTACAGGGTCATCCTCATCCATTTCCTCTCTATAATAATTGCTGCCACATTCGGGAAGCAACAGAACGACTGACATTGATCCACCTGGCCACCTCCTCCAGAGGCTATGCTGTGAAGAATCTTCAAATTATTTGCTGCCAAAGTGCATTTATCAGGCATGTTCTTTGAGCCAATGTTGGATATTTACACTGCCTTAGACTGATTGTCATTGCAGACAACTTAGGCTCAAGTAGGCACACTGTTCTCATCCTGAGATATAAATAATAGGACACTAATGCCATCCTTCTCTCAAACACTGCACTTACAGGGTAATATTAACCTGTCTAGTCTCTGGCACAATCTGGTAGTCTTAGCCAAAAAAGACTGCGAGCTATGTGTTTGTTGTTTTAAATTTGGACACCAGTGAAGTAAACACTTAATTTCACCAACTTCTCTACACTTCTAAAGGCAAGTAATTGATTTCTCAGAAATATTTGTTTCTCTGAATACAGCCATACTCAGTCCCGTTGACGGAATAAGATGATGGAAATTTTGTACTCATGGGAGATACTACAACAGCAAGGTAACATGCTTACCTTTAAAATCTTCCTTTCTTCTTTCTTAATCCATTTGCCTTCCAGTGTTGGTTTTTCCCTCAGACTCAGCGAGGGATCCCACCTCTACAGCCTGAGGGCGAGTGTCCTGGAGCATCAGACTTTTGGGTTGAGGGATACAACTGTGGAAGAAGATCAGTACCTCGCCCAAACAGCCTTACCTGCTATGCTGAACGAGAGCCTTGCGGGGGTGGGGGATGAGAAGATCTGAAGGGTTAGACAAAGAAGAGGGGAGGAAGAGGCCATGGCCTTACGTTAGGTACCATCACGGCATTTGCCTGGAGGAGAACTATTTCTCTGAAGATGCTACCCACTTAAGAAGAAATTCAGTCATCAATGGTTGGAGACTCCGGGCTCCTAAAGGGAGCATTTGTATAAATTGCATCTTATTTCTACAAGTCAAGATTCAGTCAGAGGGGTTTTGGGCTCTAGGCATACAGCACCTGAAGCGGCAGTGCAGCATGTCATTGACCTGACCAGGGTACAGGGTGTGATGTAATGAGTATCAGCACACTGGCAGCAAGTTTGAATTTGAGCCAATAAAAGAGCAACAGTTTTTTTAAATGCCTCGCATTGTATGCTGGAATGGAGACAAGGCAGGACTTCATTAAGATAAGCTCCAGATTTCAATTTCATAGGTGTTTGGATACAAATAAACATAAATACTTCCATATATATTGAGTGTGACTTAATAGAATATGATGACATTATGAATGAAACATGTCACTCTGCATTGAACAGTGTGTATATTTATTCCTTATTCAATAGTGTGGTTTTTACAGGTATGATATATTGTAATATTTATGTTTAACTTTTGTGTTCAACAGACTGAAATGCTTTTAAGGTACATTTAACTGAGTTGACACTAGAAAGTATGGCTTCCTTCTTAACAAAAACTGACAAAAAATACCGGTAATAATAATATAAAAATGTGCATGAGATTTGCAAAGGACAAGTGGCATAACACTGTTGTCAAAGCTGCAAGATTATTCGCACAGGACATTCCGGTAGACAATAAAATGAACTGGTTATCTAAGGAAACTGACAGAAAAAAATAAAATGGTAATAATTGTCTTACCGAGCTCGATAGCAGCAGTCGCTTAAGTGCGGCCAGTATTCAGTATTCGGGAGATAGTGGGTTCGAACCCCACTGTCGGCAGCCCTGAAGATGGTTTTCCGTGGTGTCCCATTTTCACACCAGGCAAATGCTGGGGCTGTACCTTAATTAAGGCCATGGCCGTTTCCTTCCCACTCCTAGCCCTTTCCTGTCCCATCATCGCCATAAGACCTATCTGTGTCGGTGACGTAAAGCCAATAGCAAAACAAAAAAAAAACAAAAAAAAATTTGTCTTCATGTGTGTAACACCTTCCTGTTTACATGATTTACCGCTTTGGGGTAAGCATCATGACGAGGGAGTGCAGAAAGATTTATCCACTTATGAATAGGTGCAGGGGGCCAATCACTGTCAAAACACATTAAACATGGGAAGAAAATGTTGCATACCAATTAGTTCATATTAAGAATGAGATCTTTTCTTTATGTGGTACTGATGAAATCAAAGAGGAATTTGTTAGCTTTGTTGAATTGGAAGAGTTTGACACAAAGGCCATTGCAATAGCCACTGACAGTTTTGTAAGAAGCCAAGAAATGGATCCTGTGAAATGCATGGCCTTGGGTTTTGATGGCTCTTCTACAATGTCTGGCAAAGAAGATGGAGTCCAAGCAACATTGCAGGGGAAAATAATGTGTTGTTCATTCCTTGGTCGTCACACAAAATAAATCTGGTCGTAAATAATTTGAACACAATACTTGAAATCCACAGTATTGTGATGATGAAGATGATGCTTGTTGTTTAAAGGGGCCTAACATCTTAGGTCACCGGCCCCTAACCACAGTAATGTAGGAACAATAAAGAACATTCTTACAATTCTCCAACAGCTGGTGTTGATAGAAAAGTGTTACCAAACATACCACATGTGTGCGAAACAAGATGGTCTGATAAATGCAAGTACATCAGAGTGTTTAAGGAGCACTTTGTACAAACAAATCAAGGTAATAGAAACTCTTTTCCCTGAAGGTAATGCTGCCAAGTGGAAAAATTACAGTACTCTGTTATGTTAGAAACAGTAGTGAGTGATCTTCAACCCAAGACCTTGGATATCGTCAAAGCTTCGCTGCACATTTGACACATTGTGGAAATTGTTAGGCACCATCAAGAAGATAAATAAAAAATCACCAATGAAGGGTTAAAAGAAGGTAATCACATCGCTGAACAATTGGAACTGGATTGTCTGTAGGCAGCAGCACTGCAGCAACCATCCAGCAAGAAATTCCTCAGAATTCTGGAGAAGATCTTTAATAATTCTCTACCTGGATTCTATTAATTCTTAAGAATTACATTTTTCTACTGATAATACACCTGCCTTTGCATTAATGTATTATATTTTTCCAGTGGCTACGCGTGATGTTTTGAACAGTGTTACTACATTTCTCCTTGAGAGTATTGTCACTCTCACCACAATTAACTGACGAAAATTCTGTCCGATAGTTGCACGGACATGACGTCAATAATTTCGAAATACAATTGGAGGTACGGTGTTTTCTTCATTCCTATAAAATCAATTCTCTGGTGCTTTTGAGGATAATCTTGTCTCCCTTCATTGTCTTGCAACTTCGACCACATAGTTTTAGAATTATTTCTTGTCGTCTGTAGAAACGCTGTAAATTCCTGGATCTCTTTGGAACAGAAGGCAATATCACACATTTTCATACAGCAAATAGGAACTAGAAATTAAAATCCTGCAGGGTAACATTTAGCTTGAAATCTCCGCCCACCGTCCCGTTCGTTCATTCATTTCTTTCATTTCTCTGAAGAAATCAAGTAGATCTGTGTAGATAGAGGACACAACTTCAACCAACCTACCATCAAATATCCATTGGAGAGGTGCTACTGTTGGTAATGGTCTTTATATTATTACTTTATCAAGGGCAGCAGCCCACTTAAGGGATGAAAAAGAAACCTGCCAACCCGGACAAAATCGGAAAAAATACTTTGCATTCTTTGATGTGGCTAACAGATTGCTGTAATCTATTGAGCCTATGACCATAGCAGTGAACAAATATAGTCTGATCATATTTATCCATGACTAGCTTCTGCAACCCACCATGCTGTTCTGCAATACTTGCTGAGCCATCAAATGTCTTTGAAACTAATTTTTTATCACACGGAAATTCTTGTAACACTCCAAGGAGATGTTTAGGTAAAGAAAGAGCAGAACAGTCACCGCTTACACCACTGAATCACAAAAATCTCTCTTGAATTTCACCTTCGGGACCAACATATCCAAATACAGTTGAGAGTTGTGCTCTGTAAGAAATGTCTGTACTTTCATCTGAAATTACAGAAATAAAGTTTATTTTCTTAACCTCATTTTTAATTTTGTTGGTCATAAAAGTAGCTACGGCTTCAATAATATCGTTTCGTATGTCAGATGAAAGTCCTGAGAAAAATTTGGATGGTTTTAAATGGTGTCAATTTATGTCATCTTTCTTAGCAATTTCCTCTAGTAACTCCCTGTAATTACCTCCATTATCAGACTGTTCAGTTTCTCGATGATCCCTGAAAGGTAATCCTTGCTTTGAAAGGAAAACGCACAGTATCTATTGAAGTGCTGATAATATATCTGTTATTTTTTACTAGCTCTTTCTGCAAGCTGTTCTCTATTCTGGACATTCTGAACTGAATCATATCGGCAACAGCGTTTATATGTGCTTGAGACACCTCATGGCGTCTCTTTAAAACTCTGAAACTATATAAATTCTCTATACCGTCTTTATTCCAAGCATCTTTTCTGAGGAAAATAGAACACATGGCCAACAACATAGTTTATTCATTAAAATATCTTACTGTTCTTTTCGACTCCTTAACTAAATTTTTTAAGAGAAGGCGTGAGTCTAACTTTTTCAATTGTGCAGTATTATACTATCCTTACCTAAGACAAGTTAAATATAAAATCATACTTTAACCAGAAAAGTCACGTCGTATTATAATAGAAAACAATAATTAACACAAATGATAACAATGCACTGTTGAGCGTGGCAGAAAGAATGGAGAGAACTGCTCAGCACCAACATTATAAGCATTCGTTACCACTTCACCTTGTGGTAACATGACGAGAGAACGTAGTATGATACATCTTGGTGTCGGGGGAGGAGAGGGACTTTGCTTGGCGCAAGCGCATTAATATTCGCCTAGCTTTTAAAAGAAATTCAATGCATATCCACCACCTGGAGTTGGTAGCACTCTCTCTCTCTCAGCTTTAATAGTGGCTATCTACTGCAATAGTGTTCTCGGGACATGTCCTGGTGAAAAAACAAATTATTAAAGAATGCTAGATTTTTATATTTTCAAAAACTGTTACCAGTGGTAACAGTGGATACTAGCACGCTTCAACACTGCGTCTTTCACATATTTTACTCATGACAATAGACAAATAAGTGGAAAAGACAACTCATTCTATAGCTTCTACCAATTTTTGGAGGTCCTAAAAGCAGAGCTGGAACTTTGGTACAAAATATGGAAGGACTAGAAATTTAGTATGTCGTCTCCCAAATCTTAAAGGAGACTGAACCGTTCTTCCTGGCGATGAAAAATGCTCTTCTGATACTGTTCACCCAGCCATGCACCACCAGTACAGCCCTCTTTCAGCAGATTGCGAAGGGTCAAGATATTTCTATGAAACACTATAGAAGAGGACTGGTTAAGCAGACTAGCTATAATGAGTGAACATAAAGAATTTGTGTTTGACAATAATTATGGTTACTTTGTTTGAACAGTGATAGATATTTCTTCATGAACCAAAGGAAATTAGTTTTTCACTTATTAATATCCATTATTTAATTACCACTACAAATATTTCAAGTTTATTATGGCTGCCTCTTTACCTCTCTCTGTTTGTATCACTCTCAAGTGAAGAATGTACATTTAAGTGTTCTGCAGGGTAGTACTTTGGGGCCTGTTCTTTTCTTAATCTATGTGGGTGATTTTCCTCACAATATTTAAGTATAAGCCACAGTTCTGTGTGCTGATGATACAAACATAATTGTTCATAATCTACAGAAATTACTGCAAATGCTGTCCTGTATGGATTAGAAGCATGGTTCAACAGAAACAAATTATCATTTAATTTTAAAAATACTCAATTGATAGAATTCAAGGCTTCCCACTACAATGGAAAAACTGCTCAATATTACAACATTGTGTTAAATGCAAATGCAATTGAAAAGACATCGACTACAAAATTTTTAGTAGTCCATGTACCGGTACCTAATAAACTTTTTACAATCTTGGTTTATTACCTGATGTTTTATTCATCAGGTTATAAACCAAGATTGTAAAAAGTGAGTTACATCCATCAGTATGGACAAAAACGAAAATGATTGCTATGTATCTAATAGATGAAAAATTAGGATGGGATTGGCATGTTAAAAACAGGAAAGTCTCTATTCTGTTTGGTTTGCTTTAAAAATTCTGTATAATAGTTGTAGTGAAAAGTATGTTAGAATAGTGGATTTTTTGTATATTTCCATTCAGTCATCTCTTATGGTATTGGTCACTGGGTTTGCTACAGAGTTTCTTAACACGGAAACGAGCCATCAGAATTATATCCAGACATAACTGGTTACACCACTGCAGATCATTATTTAAGTGACTTAAAGAACTGTGACAGTCACAATTACCAAATATGAACAAGAAATAATAACTTTATCAAACACAAGAGTAATACCATTGCTTTGAGACATGTTAACTCGGTTGGAATCAGATTATAATAATAAGTTTCCAAATAAGGTTTAAAGATATTAGTTCTGTTAGTTCATTTACTACCACATTAAGAAAACCTTCTGCTGAGTAACTGCTTCTATAGTACTGAAGAATACATGAAGAAGAGTTTCTAATAATGCTTTTATTAACTTGTGAATGGTCTTAATAATCACACTGGACAAAAAATTGTTCAGCCCTGGAGAAATCATTGCAAACATCATTTAATACCATGTAACTCCGCCTCTGGACTTGACAACCACCTGGATTCAATTAGTAAATGGCTCTGCAAGGTTGTGCAGGTACGTCACATCCAGGTTAAGCCACTCACTGAGGATCTGATTGCGCAAAACCATCAAATTGCAGGGAGGATGATGTCTGTGTTTAACCCGCTGTTCCAACATGTCCCACAGATTTTCAGTGGAGTCAAGTCAGGTGATTTTGCAGGGCCAATCGAGATGTAATAGGGTGGGGTGGTGTTAAAAAACCAGTCACATATGCATCCAGCCTGATGAACTTTGCTGTTGTCATCTTGAAAAATTGGGGTATCAGTGAGCAATGGCCTCTTTGGAGATTACCGACTCCAAATGTTAATTGCATGCAGTTCCCGTCACAATATTCTCTCACTGTTAGATTGCGATGGACTTTCATTCACTGATTGCAGCATTTCCTGTCGGGTTTGGGGATTTTGATTCACAAGCCGTGAAACACATCTCCGGTTCCTCTCAGTCAGGATCTTTTACCGACCACAATTCTGGCGTCGTGTTTCGTGGCCATGCGTAGAATACCACTGCTTGTAGACACGATGAACAGTCCACTGCGAAACACCAACAAATCCAGCAACTTCACGCACCGTATGATCATGGGCACAGCCAAACATGATTTCCCCTTTTTGCCACTCTGTCACATCTACCCATGAAGACGTACACTGTCAACTTGAAACATCAATGTCTCAATGAACGCTACCGCCTTATGCTCACATAGAGGCAGTGCGCGTGCCATTGAGCACGGGACTCATTTGCTGTGCCATCTGTACAGGCTTAAGATCCATCTGTGCGTGTGCACTAGGGTGACTAATATTTTGTCCAGTGAGCCTATCTTTTCAATAGCTTTAAAATATTCCATCGTCGCCATAAGACCTATCTGTGTCGGTGCGACGTAAAGCCGCTAGCTTTAAAATATATGTCAGTGTCTCACTGTTTGTAAATTGTTAGAGATTTTTGTTTTGTCTCTTGTAAATATTGGTTATTAATATTATTGGAAATGAAATGAAAATCCACAGCCTGTTTCTAGACATTCAACTGGATCAGTAACGGGATGAATGAAGCCCCCAACTAGCGGTGATGATAGGAATTATGCCGGCTGCCTAAGTCTGTCACACTCCTCTGGAGCAATGATTAATGACTGACAGATGAAATGAAATGATACTGGAGAGTGTTGCTAGAATGAAAGATGACAGGGAAAACCGGAGTACCTGGAGAAAAACCTGTCCCGCCTCCACTTTGTCCAGCACAAATTTCACATGGAGTGACCGGGATTTGAACTACGGAATCCAGTGGTGAGTGGCCGCCTAGGCAATGGAGGTTTTTATTAATATTATTACTAGTATTAATTAATACATGCTGTTCTGATATTGAAGTATTTATTTGTTTACAAAGTGTTCCCCATTATGCACAGATTATTGTTATTGTCAAGAAATCACTTTTGAATTCCTATACAGCTAGTGTATTTCATAAAATGTAATATGTAATATGTAACTGTAATTGCTAAATAAACGAATGAATGAATCCTAAGCTCTATAAAATTTTAAGCTGCTCCCACCCCAAGCTCGAAAGCAGGTGACATCACTGTATACAGGTTCCTGCACATGTACTTACAGTTATTAAAGGAAATGGAGGAGTTGTTTACTAGAGTTTTTTTTTTCTGTAATTAAAATATGCAGTATGTTTTATGTATTATGCTATTTCAAATCATGGTTTAAAAAGCACTAATCCTTCATATCTAATCTTCAACTTGTCCGACCCCACGGTATAGGGGGCAACGCGTCTGCCTGTCACCTGGCGGCCCCGGGTTCGATTCCTGGCAGGGTCAGGGGTTTTTAATTGTAAATGATTAATATCCCTGGCCTGGGGACTGGGTGTTTGTGTTGTCCTTAACGTTCCTTTACTCACATTCAACACTTTACACTTCCGCAATATCCAAATACACGCAGGTTCATAACATATGGTGCAAGTAGGAGCAAAAGATCTTTCTAGGTCGACACCCCAAACAAATAACATTAAATAAAAAAAAATCTCCTACTTAAAATGGAGAAATAGTTCATTTAACGGTAGTATTAGGAAGGCTTACCTGCCGACCGGCTTCATTATTGTGTAGATTCATCTGCATGCGTTTGTTCCTTGCTTTCTTTCTTTTACTGGTGGGGTCAGGCTTAACTAGATCGGGAGCATCCACAAACTTTCTTGCAAACTCCACTCCGTATTTTAGGTTATCACTGTAATATATAGTAAAACAGGATGAAAAATCATTAAAATGTAAGTGACATAATCTGATTTTATATTTTCAGTTCTATAACACAGTTAATGTTAGAAATTTATTCATACTGTACAGAAAATATTCCCTGTAGAGACTTAAATTACCAAGAAAATATTGAATTTGCAAGCACGAATAGGAAACTGGTAGAAAATGCTGACAGCAATTAGTTCTTTATTAATATTATACTTGTAATTTAAAAAAAAACTATTACATAATGCTCCATGCTCTAAAGAATTGACTTCCTTCACAGATAAGTATGTGAAAATAAAAATGCACAGCCTGTTTCCAGTCATTCGACCAGGTCAGGAATGGAATGAACGAAGCCTCCATCTATAGGCAAGGGTAGGAATTGTGCCGGCTGCCGAAGCCTATCACACTCACCTGTGGCAATGATTAATGAATGACAGATGAAATGAAATGATATTGGAGAGTGTTGCTGGAATGGAATATGACAGAGAAAACCAGAGTACCCAGAGAAAAACTTGTCCCACCTCTGCTTTGTCCACCACAAATCTCACATGGACTGACCAGGATTTGAACCACAGAACCCAGTGGTGAGAGGCCAGCCTGCTGCTGCCTTAGCAACGGAGGCTCTATAGATAAGTATGTAACAATCAGAAATTGGATATTAATCTTATCAGTAGAGATGGGCTAAATATGCAACCTCATATAGTAAACCATTGCTTCTAGCTTTTGGGACACAGGAATTTTTATGATTTACGCTGGGTAGATATCATTTCACATGAAAGGTATTTCAAATTTCATAATATTTTGGTAAAGTCTTAATTTTTCAATAAATCCATATTATTTCAATTTTTTTAAGATCTACGATTTTTTGGTTTTAAATATTGGATATCTCCTTCCTTTTTATAGTTTGCAAAATTTTCTCTCTCTCAGTTAATATTTCCCTTAACAATTAACTAGGTTTTCCTAATATTATATCAAGGCAATTTTCCTGAAAGCATATCTAAACAAAAGGTATTGGGGTGTTGGTAACAGGTACATTAGTTTTGAAATCCCCCCCAACAATGAAGAAAATAAGTTTGATGCATGATGAATTATTGGTCTCACATTTTAAGAAGGAATAATTAATTATTAATTATGGCAGGTACATAAAGGATATACTCTGCCCACTTTTCAAGAAACTTGCAAAGAAAGGAGCTCACATTGTTACTTCATGTGGATTAATGCATACCATACATTCCTATGTAATCAATGAATGTGTTGAATTATATATTTCTAAACTGAATAACAAATCCTGACATATAGCCTGTAGGAACCTACAATATAAATCCTTGTGCTTATTATCTATGGGGTAACTGATAAATAGGGCATGTAAATGATGTTCATACTTTTCACAAATTGTAAGACAATATATCTGAAGTTAACAGTTCAGGTACATGAGATGAGTAAGGAGGCAGATCAAATATAAACAGGAATTTGAATGTACCGCTGCTGTTAGTAATAATTCTGAGGTGGGACTTTGCCAGGATGTTGGTGGAGGTGTCTGGAGAAGGAGTTTGCACGTGCAAACGACAGTGGAGAGCTGGGCTGTTTCAGTATGCCATAAGTCAGCAAGAGGAGCAAATGTCTGTTGCACAACACATCATTATCAAATTTCTCGCTAAAGAGGGCACCAAACCTTCCAAAATTTTGAGACGGCTCCACACACAGTTTGGGGTAGAAACACTTTCACAGACTCGAGTGTATGAGTGGGCTAAAATATTTGTGGCAGGAAGAGAAGCTGTGGAAAATGAACATCATGAAAGGAGACCGCTGACAAGCATCACTGCAGACAACATTGTTGCCATTCATGACACTATTGGTGAAGATCGGCAAATAAAACTTTTGCAAATTGTTTTCGCCATGGGAATAAGTTATGGAAGTGTTCAAACCAAAACCCGAGATTAACTCCATTTCAGAAAATGGTCTGCCAGGTGGGTTCCTTGTCTCCTCAACCAGGAAGTTTGTCAGAGGCTCCTGCGTCCCCATGAGGAGGAAGGAGAGGATTTCTTGCATCGTATTGTGACATGTGATGAAACTTGGGTACATCATTGCACCCCAGAGTCAAAGCAAGCAAGCATGGAGTGGCGGGGAAGAGACGAAGCAGGTCCGGTCAACACCAAAACATACCCATCTGCTGGAAAGGTGCTTGCAACCGTTTTTTGGGACTCTGCGGGCATTTTACTGGTGGCTTTTCTTCACCAAAAAAGGACAATTAATGCAGCCTATTACTGTCACCTTTTGGATGAAACAAAGGCTGCGTATCGCAACAAGCGATGCCGGCAATCAATCCGAAATGTCATTCTTCTCCATGACAATGCAAGGCCGCATACTGTCGCTTTAATGCAGGAAACACTGGAGGAAATTCACTGGACACCTCTGGAACACCCTCCATACAGTCCACATTTATTGCCTTGTGACTATCATTTGCCGGACCACTCAAACAAGGCCTAGGAAGACAGCAGTTCAAAATGATGACGCAAGTGCAGAAGAGTTCGTTCACAACTGGCTCCGCACATGTCCCTTTTCTTTCTATCTGGACGGCATCAAAAACTTACCAATTTGACCGAGAAAATGTGTATCAAAGGCAGGATACTATGTAGAAAAGTTATCTCTATATGTGTATTTTTTTATTGACGGAATAAATTTAAAAAAATAATTCCTGTTTATATTTGATCTGCCCTTGTAGCAATCAGTGTCCAGTAACCTTTTCAAGAGAACATGGATCTTTCTCTAAAATATCTTTTGTCTCCAAATTAACATGTTTCTCTCACTTTAATTAATCTTAAGATTGTTGAAGAGGCAGGTATAATGACATTAGAATATTTCTCAGAAAGGAGAATACACAAATTAGCTAGAACAAACATCTGTGCAAGGTGGCCCCTCAGTGCGTGTTAATGTCTGCTCCAGGAGCAGCTACATAATACGAATGATCTACAGAACCACAAGAACAAAACATATAACATAGAGTAATGACCAATCTCATCCTTCATACTTTGTGTTGTTATCGAGTCAAAGATCAATACGCATTCAGTTATAAGTTACGAATTTCATTATGGTCCATATTGACAATTGATCACTATCAAAGGGTAAGAAGGGTCCACCTATTCAATACATTTCAATACAATACAATTCAGTACAATTGAATTGGTAACCCATTCAGTTACTTGTGATCAGGCAACCATGCTTGGATCTGTGAACGATAGCACATCAGTGCAAGCACACTTAGCCATCTACCGGAGAAAGCCGCAGTTAAAAGTTGCCCATAAATTTCTGCATGATTTGCATGCCTTGCAGCAAGGCAGGCCTATTCATGCATACTGGATGAGCTGTGTCACTGAGACGTCTTAATTCTAGGAACTGTTGACACTTCCTCCTCAAGGGCAGCTGTAAATCACACCCCTTCCTCTCTCGGACTATCACTCTATTTAGAATGACCTTGTCTTGCAGGCTTGCATGGCTTGAAGATTTGTATTAAAATGTTGTTGCTCTGAGTTGGCATCTTTCTGTTAGATTGCTCTGCGGCAAAGAATTATTCCAAGTGTTTAAACTGACCTCCTTTCGACAAATGTTTTAATATGTACTCTCTTACTCTTAATAATACACCTGGCAAGATTGGACAAGCCGCAAAATTAATCAGATCAATTGAATGAACATTCTACAAGTAATCATGAAGACATTTCTCTGTAATGCAGGTGAAGGTGAATTGTTTGAAGTAAGGAAGTCATGAAAATAGAAGCATTAGTGTCATAACATGATGATTACTCCCTCCATTAAGAAAGCCAGTTCTGAAAGTTGTATACAGGTCTTGGAACTTCTGCAAATATGAGTGTGTCAATACTAGATCAAAATTATTTCTGATAAGGGGAAAAATGCTATTTTTTATAACTTTTTAACCATTGTATTTTGTACAAGTGAGTTGTTCATATCGTTGAAATCACTCAAGATCAGGAAGTCTTACAAATTGAGATGTATGTTTACCTGAATTTTTACTGTAAATTTTCAGGAATTTCAAAGCTGATAGGACATGGACAGAGAGGAACACATTAGGTGTTTCCTCGGAGTTGAAGGACAGACACACGTGAACTTAGTTGGCCCTGTATGCAATACGAATATAGATTTGTCTGTTATACTTACTGCAATACACTGAATGCCACAGTGCAGAACCACTGAAATAATTCAGCATAAGCCACTACTGGTCTGCCCCTGATGAAGCTCAGTAGCAGAAATGAGCTCATCGGGAGCTGAGAAGACATGGATGTAGAAGAACTGGGATTGATGGCGACAAAGCCTATCTATTCAAAGACAGCACTGTCCTTGTCCTCACGTGTTTTTATGTTTATTCTTGTCTTCTCTTCCTGTTGCTCCCTCTTTCCCCATTGATCTGCCATTGTGTTTGTCCTATTATGTGTTCCTTTTCTTATTACTTAATCTAAGAGAAATAAACTTATGAAAAAAGGAAAGCTTGAAAAAAAATTATACCTACAAATTTCAAATAGAGATGATGAGAAGGATATTTGAAAAGATGAAGAAGGCAGTCCATGAACAAAGAGGGAGGTGATGATGACGAGGAAAGAAGAGTGCTGAAGTTACAATTGGATGATTCATTTACATTATCTTTAATATTTTATTTATAAACAGGCATTTTTAAAAGCTGAGTTGTTAACACATGCCCCTGATGTCCCACTAGTAGGAGATTCCTTTGCTGAGCTGTGGTAACGGTGATCATCATAGTTTAGGTTATTTAGTTCTCCTTCCATGTTGAACCATGTTGTTGTTTTCTGTACATTTCGTACAGTTTGCCGACATTTTAAATACATTGCAGTATTCTTTGTCAAGGCGACTGAAATACCCTTACTCAATCCGAGATAATCACTCTCCCAGGCAGCAAGAGATATTTCAAGGTGCTGCAAGAGCAAGTATTACAGTTAAGGTTATATGAAGAGGAGACTGAGGCAATCACAGAGATAGGCTGATGGCAATGTTAATAGAATACTGTGCAAAAAGCAAAGAGCCTGAATCATGCGAGATTTGCAAGCAAAGTGTATGCTGTCATGACAAATTCAGCTTAACACAGCTCACATGCATTCTGAGCACACTGTAATTTCCTCACCCATTCCACTCCCAAGTTTATTTTAACAATATCTCACTAATCAAAATGAGAAAATGCAAGTGATACAACTAAAATTTTTTTTTTACTTTGAGAGGGCATGTGAATTTAATTTTTTTAAGACAATGCATCATTCCATATATTTTTGGCCCATATATCTGTGGTCTGCAGACCTTCATCCATGTGTATTGTTTGGGACTGTCAGTTTTCCTGTTTACTCTGTGTGTGCATGTGTGTGTTTTTCATCTTAAAATGTTAGTTCTTTGATTAGGTGTTCAGAAACAAAAAACGTAGAGGCAATTTACTGGCTATACAGTTACAAAGTTTTCAGGTTCCTGGTGGCAGTAGTATGGCAGAAATGAAATGGAGCTGATGGATTATTTGAACAACCAGTTCATATTGTAACAACACTATTTGGCTATGTCTGTACTGAAGCAGAAATTTATCTGTTGTTTCCAATTCCTTCTCTTTTCCATTTGTTCTTGGGTGAGTGACTGGCTGTAGCAGCAGGTGTGAAGGCTGGTACATTCCTTGTGTTCGAGACAGGTTAGGAAATGCTTTCTTCTAATTATCACAGTTCTGAGTTCTGTATTGTGTTTCTCCTCATATCTCAAAAACAGAAGTCTCATAGGTATAAATTCTTCCCTTAACCTTTCTTCATCCCCAAGAACTGTTGGTCAGTTTGCTTGGCCATGAAACATATTCAGAAATTTTAACCATGTGTAAGAAAAATGTATAATCTATTTATACTGCCAATTGTGGATTTTTTTGTCTTTCTGACAATAAAGAATACATATATAAATCATCTAAAAATCCTTCAAAACGCTAAATATTAACTAGAAAACCTCTTAGAAGATGAAATAGTGACCGATCATTCCAAATCAGCAAAAACTGCAAAATATGTTGGTAACTGTACTCACGCATTAGTGCGTGAACAACAGGCAAGGGCTGAGTGGCCTAGTAAGCACTCCTAAGAATCGGATTACCTGTTGCTACGAAATGGGAGCGGGCATCTCGGACATATTGAGTTATGGCCCTCCTTTTTGCACTAGTAGCTAGGACTATACAATCCACTGGTGGTACCTAATCCGTTAGAGGAGAGATCCTCATTGGGACTATGTGTAAGCAGGTTAGCATCCTGCTTCAAGGAATTCTCACCAAGCACGCTCAGAACATTTGAAGTAAGCCTTGGACCTATGGGAGTACCGGAGTCCCACTTCCATTTGACAGGTGATGAACTCCTTGCAAACAACTTGGGGAACAAAATAGAATTTGACGGAGAGCTATCAATACTAATGGGGCTTATGGAAGGAAGAAAGCAGAACTGGCTGAGTCAGCAAAGAGGATGTATCTGGGTGTATTAGGAGTTAATGATATTTGGGTAGGGAAGATAACAAGGAAAAGATAGGAGATTATAAACCGTTCTTGACAAGTGTTAAAAAGGGAAGGGTGGAGTGTGGTGTGGAACTTTTCATCAGGAATACGATTGCACCCAACATAGTGTCTGTTAGACACATAAATGAGTGAATGATTTGGGTAGACTTTGCAGTTCCAATATGAAAGCTAATAGGAATGGGAGTGTTTACTGGACTTCTGAGCTAATATGGCATTAACATTTATGAATACATTCTTCAAGCATAAGGCTATTCACACTACATGTGGGACGGCATGGGCAACTGATTCATAATAGACTATATCTTAACCGACTTTAAATTCAGGAAATTGTTAGGAACGTGCAAGTTTTCCAGGGATTTTTCGATGATATGGACCACTATGTAATGTGTAGGGAACTAAGTATCTCTAGGCCTAGGATAGAGATAGTGAACCTTGTCTGCATAAATACAATGGGTACAAAGTCTCCAGGACAAGGAAATTAGACAGAAGTACATGGATATGATTAGCAAAAAGTTCCAAACAATGGACAGTAAGCAGGTTCAGAGTATAGAAAGAAAATGGGTGGTATACAATGATGCTGAACCAGAAACGGCAAGAGAATGCCTAGAAAAAACTGTGTGTAAAGATGGGGAAAAGTAACATCATGGTTGAATGATGAAGAGCAACCTGTAAACTTAAAAAGGAGGCTTATTAGAAACGGCTCCAAACAAGGACTGATGCAGATGGGGAATTGTACATAGATGAAAGAAACAGAGAGAAAGAAATAGTTGTTGAATGAAATAATGAATAGCAACTTGGGAAAATTGGGTGAACTCATAATAAATCCCAGAGAATCAATGGACAGGTGGAAGGAATATTTTGAAAAATCTTCTCAATGTAAAAGGAAAAATCCCTGATGAAGTCACGAACAACCAAGCTCGCAGGCAGGACAATGATGTTGCTGAAATTATGCTTGAGGAATTGTAAAGGATAGTAAGTAAACTCCATTGTCATAAGGCAGCATGAACAGATGAAATTAGACCTGAAATAGTGAAATAGAGTAGGAAGGCAGGGATGAAATGGCTCCATAGATTAATAAGATTAGCATGGAGTGTTAGTAAGGTACCTTTTGATTGGACAAAAGCAGTAATTGCACCTATCTATAAGCAAGGGAACAGAAAGGATTGTAACACCTATCGAGGTATTTCATTGATCAGTATATCAGGCAAAGTATTCGCTGGCATCTTGGAATGAAGGGTGCAACCAGTGGTTCAGAGTAAGTTGAATGAAAACCAGTGTGGTTTCAGACCACAGAGAGGCTGTCAGAATTTGATTTTCAGTATACGCCAGGTAATTGAAAAATGCACGTTAGGAATAGACAGTTATGTTTATGTTTCATAGATCTAGAAGGTGTATGACAGAGTACTGAGGGTAAAAATGTTAGCCGTTCTGAAAGACTATGGGATTGTGTAGATTGTTAAAAGCAATCAAAGGCATTCTGGTTAACAACTGGGCTGCAGTGAGAATTGATGGTAGAATGAGTTCCTGGTTCTACGGAGATTACAAGGGTTTGGCAAGGCTGTTTGTTGTTCACAGTTTGCATGGATCATTTACTGCAAGGTATCGAGTGGCAGGGAGGGATTCAGATAGGTGAAAATGTAGTAAGCAATTTGGTCTATGCCGATTAGCCTTTCCAAGACTAAATTAACATCAGTAGGTAAGAAACCTAAGAGAAGTGCATGTCAGGTTGGGAAGACGAAGTTGGAAAAGGTAGGTAATTTCAAGTATTTTGGATGTGTGTTCTCCCAGAATGGTAGTATACTAACTTCTCAACACAATCTCCTCGATATCCACCAGTTGGGCTTTAGACCAAGACACAGCACTTACAGTGCATTAGCACATGTGACTGATGACATAAGGCAAGCTATGGACAACAAACAACCGACATTTCTAGCATTATTGGACTTTAGTAAATCTTTTGACACTGTTGATTGAGACATATCCAAATTAAATAGTTTAAATTTCTCTGTGAGTGCACTCCAGTGGACCAGTTTGTATCTCACTGGCCGCCGGCAGTATGTACTTAATAACAACAACAATGAATATTCAGATTGGCGTATGGTTGACGTAGGAATACAACAAGGATCAGTGACATTGCTTCCGGACTAAAACACTGTAAATACCACTTATACACAGATGACTTACAGATATATATACACAGTAAACCCGAAAACCTACACTAAGAAACACTTCACCTGAATGAAGAATTGATGATGGTGACCATTGATATACGGGCCAAAAATCACGAATTAAAATTAAACCCATCAAAATCCCAGTCAATAATTATTGGTTACCCTAAATTACTTTGCAAACTCAATCGAACAGCATTACCACAGTTGTCCATAAGTGGTACTCCCATACAGTATATCCAAAACGTAAGGAATCTTGGTATAATATTTGACGAACATCTGTCCTGGTCTGCCCAAACTATACCTGTGTGTAGAAAAATATACGGAATGCTATACTGTCTCAGTAAATTCAAGTTCACTTTTCCTTTTAAACTAAAGAAAATTCTTCTTGAATCACTCACATTACCTCATTTTGATTATTGCGATATAGTTTACAACAACCTAGGAGTAGACTGGGGAAGGAAATTACAATGTGCTTAGAATGCTTGTGTAAGATTTATCTGTGGACTTTGTTACGCTGACATGTCACACCATCTTACACATGGCTTGAGTGGCTTTGCCTACAAGTATGATGCACACTTCATACTCTTTGCTTTTTGCATAATATTCTTAAAACTTCTCAACCAGCCTATCTCCGTGATCACATCAAACTCCTCTCAACAGACCATAACAAAAATACCCAATCCTGCAGCACCATGTGTTTATCCCTTCCTGTACACAGACAGCAATCTACATTAAATGATTCATTGTTTTCTCAGACCAACAATGGAATCTCTTACCAGTGGACATCAGAAGTATGTCCAGCAGCTCAGCTTTTAAACATGTCTGTGTCGAAATACTAGGTAAAAATGCATGAATCATCAAGTTTTGTCCTGAAAACACCCCCTCCTACCACCTCTTCATCACTATCTCCCTCTTCCTTTCACAGATCTACTTTTTCCTCTTCTTCTTCTTCTTCTTCTTAGTAATCCTTCTCTTCACCTCTCGGTATATTGTAGAAATGTATATATTTTCTAAACATCCTCTGAAGTAGTAATTACAATACTCATTATACATACCGGTATATTCTTAATGTACTCTGCGTACGATGTGTATTATATAGATGACATGATTTGTTTCTTTTTTGTGTGGTTACTTTTATTAATACTATTATTGTTATTACTGTTAATGTTATTGTCGTCAGTAGTTATTATTAACAGTGTTCTAGGTTAAGACTGGTTAAGTGTAAGAAAGGGAGTACATCTGTAACTTTGCCAGAATAAATAAAACGTATTATTATTATTATTATTATTATTATTATTATTATTATTATTATTATTATTATTATTATTATTATTATTATTATTATTATTACTGAATCAAGGTACAGTGAACTACAGTAATGGAGGGAGTTGAACAGTTACCGAGCTTGATATCTGCAGTTGCGTAAGTGTGGCCGTATCCAGTATTTGGGAGATAGTGGGTCTGAACCCCACTGTCGGCACCCCTGAAGATATTTTTCCGTGGTTTCCCATTTTCACACCAGGCAAATGCTTGGGCTGCACCTTCATCAAGGCCACGGCCACTTCCTTTCCACTCTCAGTCCTCTCCTATATCATCATCGCCATAAGGCCTATCTGTGTCAGCGCAACGTAAGGCAACTTGTAAAAAAAAAAAAAGTTCACATTTGCCATCAACAGTATTCTATAAAAAGGAAGTTAGCTCCCGGAGGAAACTATCTTTACACCAGTGTGTATTCAGACCAACTTTGCTTTACAGAAGTGAAAGTTAGGTGGACTCAGGATATCTTAATCACAAGTCAGAAGTAACAGAAAAGTAGCATGAATTATTGCTGGTACGAACAGATGGGAACAATGGCAGGAGGCTACTTGGAATAAACTCCACTGATGAAGCTGTACGCACAAACCGGCTCCTGTGGTGGTGTCGTGTGAGGCGAATGGAGGAGGGTAGGTTACCTAGGAGAATAATGGACTCCGTTATGGTGGGTAAGAGAAGTAGAGGGAAACAAGATGATCATGGTTAGACTCAGTTTCTAACAATTAAAAGATAGGAGGTATAGAACTAAATGAAGCCACATAATTTGTTATAAATAGAGGATTATGGTGGTTGTTCACTGAACCTTACAGACTGAACACTTAAATGACTAAAGGTCTAGAATGAAAATTCTATATATATGTATGTAATTATCATTCATTACATCATAGAATGAATTTATTTACTACAGTATTATTTTAGTGCAAAGGGAAGAAAACTGGGTGAGTTGGCCATGCGGTTAAGGGCGTGCAGCTGTGAACTTGCATCCGGGAAATAGTGGGTTCGAACCCCACAGTCGGCAGCCCTGAAGATGGTTTTCCAAGGCTCCCCATTTACACATCAGGCAAATGCTGGGGCTGTACATTAATTAAGGCAATGGCCGATTCCTTCCCACTCCTAGCCCCTTCCTATACCATTGTCTCCATAAGACCTATCTGTGTCGATGCACCGTCAAACAAATTGAAAAAAAAAAAAAAAGGAAGAAAAAAAAGATGACACTTCAACATCATCGATGTTTGACTCATAATTTACGCCATTTAAACTGCCTCTGCATCAATTTTGATGTTCCGTTTTAATCTACCAGAAGCTGGAGAAACTGGAACTCTGTTGAATGACTTACCATTGAGTTATAATTAATTGTATTGGGCAAATTTCTAATGTGCCACCAGAGATCTTTTATGCCTTAATATCATATGACATGGAGGGCCAGGTAGATTTCCTCCTCCTCATGTTAGCAATGTGTCGCAAACACATTCATTGAAATATACCCAGTGTCTCTTTGTTACGTAGCAGCATGGTGGATCAATAGAATACTGATTTCTGCATGTTCTGCACAACCAACCATGCTGTAAGTATTATAATTTCAACCTGGTACCATGATGAGAATCAGGTTAATTCCTGGGGGCAAAGGTGGCCAAGCAAATAACTAACCAATCTACCCAACTCCTCCAAGGACCTTCAAGTACTGTACGGATATGACTTTGCCTTCAACCAGTTCCATTAGGTAATAAAACCCCTCACACTTCATTCAAATGATTACGGCATGATCTTAAATATGATACTTACCTGCAACCACCCCACTTCCAGCCCTGCTGGGTGCTCTTGCCTTGGTGCGATGAATCACAGCTACATTCGGTCAGGTTACCAGAGCTGCAAGACTGCGTTACAGCATGTACCACCCCTGCACTTGTCACTGCATAGATGAAGGCTGTCTCCTTGCTCCCTGTGCATACCAGACACCTTAAGATAAAGTAATAATTTGAAAACAATAATTTATGACAAAAGAGTGTGAGTATCAATACCTTGATACCCACAACTATGGAAAAATATGACAACAATTCATCAAGTGTACAAATTAGAACAATAATAATGTAACAGAAAAAGAAAGTCATGTTCAAACATACTGATTAATTAATTAATCAAAAATAAAAGTTATTTCCCATACTGCCAATTCCTTTGTATTTAGAAATGATTTATTTTGAAGCATAGATGTTTTACTTTGTTTAAAGACATCTCTAGTGGGAAATTCTTTTGATCAACACCACTTATACATTAGCACAGTTCAATCAAACATTAAAAAAAACATTACTTTCTGATTAAAATCCTCAAATCAAATGAAAATTGAAATTACTTTTATAAAGAGAAGTTACCCAAACCAGATTCTGAAGAACTAAAGGATTTATTTATTTATTTATTTATTTATTTATTTATTTATTTATTTATTTATTTATTTATTTATTTATTTATTTATTTATTTATTTATTTATTTATTTATTTATTCATTTATTCATTATTTTTTATTTATTATTTTAAGTTCAGTCGCCTCTGTGATGTAGTGGTTAGCGTGATTAGCTGCCACCCCTGGAGGTCCGGGTTCGATTCCCGGCTCTGCCACGAAATTTGAAAAGTGGTACGAGGGCTGGAACGGGGTCCACTCAACCTCGGGAGGTCAACTGAGTAGAGGTGGGTTCGATTCCCACCTCAGCCATCCTGGAAGTGGTTTTCCGTGGTTTCCCACTTCTCCTCCAGGCAAATGCCGGGATGGTACCTCACTTAAGGCCACGGCCGCTTCCTTCCCTCTTCCTTGCCTGTCCCATCCAATCTCCCCATCCCTCTACAAGGCCCCTGTTCAGCATAGCAGGTGATGCCGCCTGGGCGAGGTACTGGTCATTCTCCCCAGTTGTATCCCCCGACCCAAAGTCTGAAGCTCCAGGACACTGCCCTTGAGGCGGTAGAGGTGGGATCCCTCACTGAGTCCGAGAGAAAAGCCAACCCTGGAGGGTAAACAGATTAAGATAAGAAGATTTTACGTTCAATTTCAATTTTAGCTTGATTTAATAACTTCTAACAGTAACTGTTCAAGAATTGAACCAAGAATTGCAGCTCTGTGGTTCTCGCCAGCTGTTCTTCCACCTCGATCTGGGTGATTTCTGACAAAAGAGTAGTGTTACAAAAATACTGTAAAGTTTGGACTGGGAAGACTTACAAGAAAGGAGACAAGCTGCATGACTAAGCAGTATGTTAAGTACAATATCATGTATATTTATTAAAAATCACCTATTCAATACAATGTAAAGTTCTTATAATTAAGATTTATACTAGCAGTTTACCGCTGACTCCGCCTGCAATGTACAAAGTATGGTGTTGTTCGTTACTATCCTCACGTACGTATTTGCAAAGTTTCGAGTTAATGAAATAAAGCACATGATCAGCTGTGGTAATAGAATGTAATATTATGTCAACAAAACACTTAAAAGTACATCACACAAAGAAATTGAATTAAACGTTCCTCGGAACGACACTACGCGCCGAACTGTTAAAAGGACCTTCAAAGATCTTCGTCATGGAGACAAATGTACTCATAACTTTTCTCAGAATCTACCAATTTAAGTAGTTATTACCTCAAAAGAAAGCCCTTGATCCACTGAGTGTCTTTAGACCAAAACAAACTGCGAACCTCAATTAGAACGAATAATATGATTGCTTCAATGAGAAAAAAATGTTGAAGAAATGAGACGTCAAATTGAATGTGCACTCATAACATTCCCCAGAATCAACCAATTTGAATAGTTAAGAGCTGCAATTAAAGAGCTTGATCCACTGAGTGTTCTTAGGCCAAAACGAACTCCGTACCTCAATTAGAACCAAAGATATGATTGCTTCAAAGAGACAAAAAATTGAAAAATCAAATAATTTGAGGAAGGCGGAAGTTAAGTGGTTTATAGTACATGATGACAAATCTGTGCATGAATATATTTCAGTTTTTAAAAAAATGAAGAAAATCGACCAGATAGAATGCCCGGACTGACTGACTATATTTTTCATAAAAAAATGTAATATATAGATCTTGTCATAATATAATTATTGGGACATGTTTTGCCCACTAGCTGGGCATCATCAGCCTTTATCTTGTACCTCTTAATCATTAATCAGAATCCTGATGTACAAAATGTTACATAGATACTAAGTTATACAGAGTATAAAAAAGTCCATATTACACGTTTGTAATTAATAGTTTGAGGATTTGTGTAATAAAAACATACAAATCCTACTTTCTAAAACACCACTCAAACTTGATTCATCTACTAATGTCATTCCACACCATCGCAATATGATAAAAATATGAGTATAAAGTTGGATTTCAAGAGGACTGGATAGGAATAATTTACCAAGGGAGATGTTGGATACATTTCCAAATTCTTTGAAATTCATTAAGAAAAGACTAGGTAAACAACTGATAGGAAATCTGCCACTCAGGGGACTGCCCTAAATGTAGATCAGTGGTGACTGACTAAAATGAGAACATGATTTCAATTTACAGTTACATTCATTGGTGATTTCAAGAATGGAATAAAATGCTTTGTATTTGATATAATTGAGATATTGTATAAGAAGTGCAATAATAAATTGCTTGAATAACATTGGCTTTGAAACATTAGAAATCATAACTGTGCCTTCATTCCATCCGTTCTTATTTGATTGTGTATGATTTGTAGCAGTTAAGAAATATTTTCAATATAGCCGTAGTCAGATAAAATTCCTGGCTGTGCCACTAACTGATAATGAGATTACTTTGCCCCTTAAAACAACAGAATTGCTTCATTCACAAAGGTTCTCAGTACCCCCCCTTTTTTTTAACAAAAATTACATTTTCATATCAGTGTGTTGTACACTGCTAAATGCATGTATTCACGCTGAAGAGGCTTCAGACCAGCTTCATGGAAGTTGATAAGCAAGCAGTCGATGATCACTGTTCAAGGAAACAGGCCCTCAGTCTTTAGTCTGTTTTACATAAAACCAAGATGCTGCTATCTATCAACCTATTGGTGGATGTACACAGCAGAAACTTATTATGTTTTGTTCACTACAACAAATTAGGTACAATATCCGAGCCCAGTGCAGCAGTCCTCCTTTTATTGAGAGCTGTGTAGAGCATAAATACCTTCTCTATGAGACAACCACGCCAAGATATTTCAAACATTAATTTTTCAGACATCCCAGTTTATAACTGTAACTGTGAAACATGTTTTATGTATCTGATTAGCATTTTAAAATACAAGATTGTGTTAACCTTGATACTTTTGTAATATGTTCATTGTTTGCCTATTCTTTATGATTTGTACAGAAGAGGCTTCACTGCAGTGATTCAGGATAGTTGAGAGCTTACAGTAATCAATAACTGTAACTTTGAATAATATTTAATGTATCTGATTAACATTTTAAAATACATGATTATGTTATCCTTGGCATTTTTGTAATATTTTCACTGTTTGCCTATAATATTTGTAATTTGTATGGAAGGGACCTAGGTCCAGTGAATTTTACAGCCCCCTAAATAGAAATTACATATTAGTAGTTGATCACCTACATGCTCTGACACAAACCTTAACTGAGCTGTAAGTAACCTGAGTTTCACTGATAGGAAAAGTCCTCTCAGTTTTAATTACTGTGTTGATGGGGTGGAAGTTCCTAATGGGTATCACTATAAGTACCCAGGTGTTAATGTAAGGAAATATCTTCATTGGGGTAATCATATAAATGGGATTTTAAATAAAGGGTACAGACCTCTCTGCACGTGATTATGCGGGTATTTAGTGGTTGTAGTAAGGATGTAAAGCAGAGGGCATATATGTCCCTGGTAAGACCCCAACTAGAGTATGGTTGCAGTGTATGGGACCCTCACCAGGATTACTTGATTGGAGAACTGGGAAAAATCCAAAGAAAAACAGCTCAATTTGTTCTGGGTGATTTCTGACAAAAGAGAAGCATTATAAAAATGTTGAAAAGTTTGGGCTGGGAAGACTTGGGAGAAAAGAGACGAGCTGCTCGACTATGTGGCATGTTAATAATGCCAATATAAATGGTCCGTAACTGGACCGTTATTGGATTCCTTATGGGAATCACCATCTATATCATATGTGGTATGTTCCGAGCTGTCAGTGGAGAGACGGCGTGGAATGACATCAGTAGACGATTACGTTTGAGGTGTGTTTTTAAAAGTATGAAAGATCACAATATGAAGATAAAACTGGAATTCATGAGAACAAATTGGGGCAAATATTCGTTTATAGGTAGGGGAGTCAGGGATTGGAATAATTTACCAAGGAAGATGTTCAATAAATTTTCAAATTCTTTGCAATTATTTAAGAAAAGGCTAGGAAAACAACAGATAGAAAATCTGCCACCTGGGCGACTGCCCTAATTGCAGATACATGTTGATGGATTGATTGATTGATTGATTGATTGATTGATTGATTGATTGATTGATTGATTGATTGATTGATTGATTGATTGATTGATTGATTGATTGATTGATTGATTGATTGATTGATTGATTGATTGATCCCATAGTGCAGACCCCCACTCCTCGATTTGGAGCAATAGCGCTGTGTCTCTCTTTCCCCACGCCTGTCTCGCTCGCTCCCCCTGTTTCCCTCTTCCTCACTTGCTCCGTAGCACTCCAAATCCGAGCCGAGCTGAGCCGAGTTGAGCCGAATAGCCCAGAGACGAAGTGTTGGTCCGAGCCGAGCCGAGTGGAACCGATGCACTGTGCACAGGAACTCTGCGCCGCTGTTTGCACGCGTTAGATTTTGGGCGTTTGAGAGGCCCTGATGTAGATGATCATAATTCGGTTTGTGCATCTTCAATTTCAACCCTCTGGGCCTATGAAATCGATGTTTGACCCCGTAAAACTGCAATCGTTATCATACTCTACTCTCTTTGCTGAAGACCTTGTATGCTATTCAAAAATGATATTTGTAACGAAGTCAAAAAGTGGCGATTGACATCAAGAGTGGTAGATGCGGCGTTTCCACGGAACTTTTTAGCGGCTTAACTAGTAAGTTGTACATCCGCGGCTGTGCTCGTCATTAGATAGATAATTTATTTATCCTGGCAACTTTAGGGACAGCTGTCTCTGTCTCACACTTAACCAGCAACATAATCGGAATGTTAAATAACTAATTTCAAATCATTAAAAAGTAACTCATCATAAACTTAAAAACTATGTGGAACTACTGAACGATAGCTAACAGTAAGTACTTGTACATTAAAAGTTATAAAAGTCAAGAGGAAAGAGCACAATATTACAGGAAAGGAGTACGGTTTTGAGAGTGTACATAAACACTTAAATTGTAAAAATAAAATGAGATTATAAACAAAATAGAATTACCTATGAAATAAAAGTTACTTTTGAACCGTGGGTATCCACCCAAGTAGAGAAAGTGTAGAGTAGACGGGGGGAAGAGGATTTAAAAGAAAAGAGGACGAGGAATTAGGAAAGTGATAATGTCTTGCCGCCTTGCTATCCGAGTCTTTCCATCAGATATTTTGTGCGTACACGTTTAATTTTCTTGGTCGCTGATATCCCTCTGATACGTTTGCAATATTGCTAAAAGTCTTACAGTGCATATAGAGTTTCGGTATTGCAGCTTCGTTCATTCATGATAAGTGGTTACCACTGTATACATGATGGACGGCATCAACACAACGGCGATAGAGGAGTTGATACACGTACGAGTAAAAAGAAGTCTAATTATTACGAGTTTTGGCCACCAATGACCAGCTTGAAATGTCGGCGGGCGAAAAAACACAAAAATGCTTTGCTTCGTGTTCGCTTTGTAATGAAGCAGTACCTATCCATTAAATATGAAGGGCAGTCTACACTTGCTCGATATTTGGCGGCAGCTTTGTGCTTTTCTACAGCCAGAAACACTAATTAATCTGAAGCAATGGACACGTTTTCTGTTACAAAAACTCCCTTTGAAGAAAGAACTCTTATAAAAATAGAAATATAACCATACCCGTTTATCATTCAGTAGACGACGGTTTCTCGTATAACAACATCGACTGTCATAACGAGGCAGTTACAAGAATGTTTAAAGACAGTGAGAGACTGCATCACAAGGATACTGCAGAGTTTGTAGACGAATGAAAATCTGTGTCACAACTTAAGGCTTTGCACCGAAAGGATAAGCACTGGCCGACAGGAAGTAGGCCTAGCACACTGTCGAACAATTGAAAAAGAAATCAAGAACTAAATTAACGCTTTACTCAAAACGTTCAAATAAATATTGGTCCAAACGTTCATTTTTTGGCAGAAATGATATATTTGGTCTATTATAAACACAGCCTAGGTTATGGAGAATTATAATTTTCAAAATTATCCACAAAGAGTGTGCATTTTTCGTCTTTTAAAGGACCAATTAAATGTTGCTGTTAAAAATAAAAGTAAATACTATGAAATCCTTTCAAACTAACCTCGGAGTAGACGGAATCGCTTTCGTCATCCAAGGATGCAGTATCACTTCTACTCTCTGTAGTCTAACATCACTCCCCCTGTGGGTATCCCCTGTCTGTCGTAAGAGGCGACTAAAAGGGGCTCCACGGGCTCTTACCTTGAGGGCATGGATTGGTGAACATGGGGCCTATAGCTGAGTCCTTGCATTGCTTTCACTTCGGCCTACTTGTGGCAGGCTCCTCATTTTCATCTATCTTATCCGACCTTACTTGGTCAATTCTTGTTCTTTTCGACCCCGACGGTATTATGTTGCAAATCCTAGGGAGTCTCATTTTCCCGCCCTTCATGGCCCTTGTCTTCCTTGTTAATAGAGGATGGTTGCCTAGTTGTACTTCCTCTTAAAACAATAATCACCACCACCACCTCTGACATAACTCTCGGATCCATTATATTCTAAATCAAATTCTGTTTCACTATCCATCTCTGATAAGAGCAAAAAAGGTGGATCAGGAAAAACTGGGGGAAATTTGCATTTATAGGAAGAGGAATTGGGGATTGGAATAGTTTATCAAGGGAAACGTTCGATATAATTCCAAGCTCTTTGAAATCATTTAAGAAAAATAACGACTGACAGGGAAATCTGCACCTGGGCGACAGAACTCAATGCAGATCAATGATGACTGATTGATTGAAATGTATATGTCATCTTATAGCTACGTAAGTAACTGCTGTATTCGGAAAACCTGTCTCGGGCTTTAGGTTAATACGTTAACATCAACTGGTACTGTAAAATATTACATTTGTAGTCTCGGGGTAAGTAACCCTAACGAGATTCCAATCCCAAAGGTTCCGGGTTCGATTATCGACTCTGCCAGATATTCTAAACTTGGCAGTTATTCAACTTCGTGAGAACAGTTGAATAGAGAAGGGTTTAAATCCCAATACCTGAAGAGTTTTTTTTCTTGGTACCGGTATCCCACTTTAACTCCAGGCAAGTACTTCGATAGTACCTAACTCCAAATCTCAGCCTCCTTCTCCTTTAGTAGTCGTATATGTGCCTGTCACTTGGTTGCATGGGGTTGTCACTACATGTGGTATATTTTTTTAATTTTTTTTTTTTTTGCTACGGGCTTTACGTCGCACCGACACAGATAGGTATTATGGCGACGATGGGATAGGAAAGGCCTAGGAGTTGGAAGGAAGCGGCCGTGGTCTTAATTAAGGTACAGCCCCAGCATTTGCCTGGTGTGAAAATGGGAAACCACGGAAAACCACCTTCAGGGCAACAGACAGTGGGATTCGAACCCACGATCTCCTGGATACAAGCTCACAGCCGCGCGCCTCTACGCGCACGGCCAACTCGCCCGGTGCATGTGGATTTTAGTCCAGTTCTGGGACCAGATGCCCTTCCTGACTTTAACCCTGTATGCTAGTGGCTTTACGTCGCACCGACACAGATAGGTCTTATGGCGACGATGTGATAGGAAAGGCCTAGGAGTTGGAAGGAAGCGGCCATGGCCTTAATTAACGTACAACCCCAACATTTGCTTGATGTGAAAACGGGAAACCATCGTCGCCATAAGACCTATCTGTGTCGGTGCGACGTAAAGCCACTTGCAAAAAAGGGAAACCACGGAAAACCATCTTCAGGGCTGCCGACAGTGGGATTCGAACCCACTATCTCCCGGATGCAAGCTCACAGCCGCGCGCCCCTAACCGCACGGCCAACTCGCCCGGTTAAGCCTGTAAGATTGTATGTATTCAGTACTGCGTGCTTCCATGGCGGTTGGTATTACGGTGTATTGTTTGTAAAAGAACAGATGTGTATGATGACAAAAACCTACTCCCCGAGCCAGAGAAATTAACCAGATGTGGCCATAGTCCTCAATCCAGCCAAAAATTGAACCCAGACCCCTCTTCAACGAAAAGCACTGTCCTGTCCACTCAGAAAGGGAAATGGACTTCAAATTCCAGCAAATTTCCTGTCCTTGAAAATGATCGACTTTCGATCTAATGGGCAAGGCCGCCCAATTGCAGCCGACTGTCTGTGTGTCAAGCGTCGGGACACTCCTTAACGGTACCGACGTGAGAAATCCCGCTGAATCCAAACGGATCGGCCGAACCCGAAGGGTAAACGTTAATGAAAATTTTAACTTCAGTAAACTTTACATTAAAATAACTTCGCATGTCCGATAATCCGGAAGTCTGATTCTCATCCTGGAAAATATCTTGCTTCTCTCTTGCCTAAATATTTGATAATAAGGTTAGGGACAACAGGCGCCCATAATGAATGAAGAGAGTTTAAATACCTTTTGCTGTTATTCAATGTTCGATTGTTAGAAAAATAATGTGGACAAGAGGAATAGGCCTATATGCTTTTGAAAAATAAATTATAAGGAATAAAAATAATTTTGGGTTTGCTCATTAAAGTTCTATGAAACAGACTGCTACTGAGCAAGTGGCCGCCCGGTTTGAGTCTCGTAGCTGTCAGCTTGCATTCGGGAGATAGTGGGTTCGAATCCCACTGTCGGCAGCCCTAAATATGGTTTTCCGTGGTTTCCCAGTTCCCGCTCCTAGCCCTTTCCTATTCCGTCGTTACCATAAGAACTATGTCTGTCGGTGCGATATAAAGCAACTTTTTTAAAAAGAAGCTGCTTAGCCTTCTTTACACATAGCCCCACGGACGATTTTTCACTCAAATGGTTTAGGGACCTGCGGTGGACCGATTAGTCTAAGCCGCCTGAGGTCAACAAAGGCCTCGACTCGGAATATGTCCGAGATATTTACTTCTGGTATTTTGACTCTGAAGACCATTTACTAGGCTACTCAGACTAAGTTAACTTACTAGGACTGGCTTCAGGATCTCACACCGGAGGTTGTGGAGACGCTTAACTCATTCACAGAGTATTGCAGACTGGACGTTGAAACTCAAAACTAATAATAATAATAATAATAATAATAATAATAATAATAATAATAATAATAATCATCATAATCATTGCAAATAACTTCAGCCTTTGTGGGTGAGGGTTACTTCCGAAAGTAACCAGGGGAACCTGACCCCTACAGAGCGCGTCCCCAGGTAGCGGATAGGGAGCCCCTACAGTATATAGGGCTGGTTGAAATACTCAATACAACCCGCGGACCAACATGTAAACCAATTCCTGGGGCTTTAAAATACTGGGACAACCTCTCTCCAGGGGTCATAAATATGGCGGGGTCTTGCCCTGGGTTATGGGTGAAGTCCTCAACGGCATTTACGTCGGAGAAGATGAACTTAGGTACGGTGGAGATGGCGGAAGGGGCAAACCCGTAGCCTCTGTACTCTAGAGGAGCAGCTACGAAAGGTGTCTGTCTCCATGTTAGGGGCGGCCTAATTTTGAACCTGGCAGTAGGTATAAAATGCCTTTGAGTGTGGTGAGCCCATCGTAACAATAACCTATATGGATAAAGCAGGTATTGTGCTTCGGAAAATGTTAGGGCGTCCCCTGCTAAAAGCGACGCGCAACTCTTTGGGTGCTGGGGGAACTGTGAGAAGTGGGCAACCAGAACCAAACTACATCAAGATTGTGACAGTAAATGTCCTAACACTGATGGGAAAGACAGAAGAAAAAGATACAGCCATACTTGAACTGTGTGAGACCAAGAAGAGGGGTACGGGAGATATTCCTCTGAAAGAAGGATACAGGCTGTATTACAGCGGAGGACCTGAAGCAAAAAATGGAGTGGCCATCATAATTAGAAAATAAATCCAAGAATATGTGGAATCTACAAAATGCGTCGGCGATAGGATGATGGTGATGAGACTCCAGTTTGAAAATGGCATGAAAGATCTATTTCAGTTGTATGCCCCACAAACGGGTTGCATAGATGAACATCTAGAGGACTTTTAGAGGAAGTGGAGAGACAGATAGAAGATAAGGAAGTGCTATTGATGGGAGATCTAAATGCACAAGTTGGAATGGAAAGACAAGGGAAGGAAGATGTTGTAGGGCCCTTTGGGTATGCAAATGTAAATCCAGGAGGCAAATTCTTGGTGGATTTTTGCACGAGAAACCAAATTATTGTCGGAAACACCTGGTTTAGGAAGAAGAACAGTCAGAAGATTACAAGGTATGGTTGGGGAGACAGACGAACATAGACCATGATTGATTATATAATCTTCGAGAAAGAACACCTGAGGAACCTTTTAGATGTTACAGTCATGCCTGAAGAAGCCTTTGGTGGATATCATAGAGTGGTGATAGGAAAACTGAAAGTGGGAAAGATTGAGAAACCCCCATTAAGAAGAGAGAAAATAATTAAAGTATGGAAGTTGAAGGAGAAAAGCATACAAGAAGAATTTCAAAGGAAAGGAATACCCTTGGTACCCAAGACGGAGATGGGGAATGTTGAAGATGAATGGAAAAGATTTAAGGAAGCACTGGTTGGATGTGCAGAAAAGGTATGTGGTAGAACATCAGGAAATGTGAATGACAAAGAGACACACTGGTGGAATGATAGGGTAAAGATGAAAGTGAAGGAAAAGAAAATGGCATGGAAAGCATGGAAAACATCTAAGACTGAAGAAAGTAGAAGAACATATGTTGAGGCAAAGAATTTGGCCAAGAAAGAAGTGGAGGAAGAAAAGAGGAAAAGCTGGACCTTATTCACACAGAAATTGAGAGATTGATATGCAGGACAGCAAGAAATGTTTGTATGGTATCTTAAGAAAAAAAGAGAGGTCAAGTAAACACCAGATTTGCGAAGGATGAAGGCGGCATAATATTAACAAAGCCAGAAGAAATAAGAAATAGTTGGAGAGAGTATTTTCAGAGGTTGATGAACAGGAGAACTAATGACAGTCATTCAATGGACCACCAGGAAAGGCAATTAGTTGATGAAGAAATGGATAAAGGAATTACAACGAATGAAATTGAAATGGCGGTAAGAAAGATGAAGAATGGAAAAACTGCTGGAATAGATGAAATTTCAGTGGAGATGATAAAGGCAGCTGGAGCTGTAGGCCTGCAGTGGACATATCAAGTTCTCAGGATTGTCTGGGAGAATAATGAGGTCCCTAACGATTGTCAAAAAGGAATAATCATCCCAATTTTCAAGAAAGGCGATAGTAAAGTATTGAAGAACTACAGGGGAATTACTCTGATATCCCATGTTGCTAAGATAATGGAGAGGATACTGGAAAGTAGGATAAGGTTGAAGGTTGAAAATCAGATACAGGAAAATCAGTTTGGTTTCAGAAGTGGAAGGTCAATAATAGAGCCCATTTTCATTATGAGACAACTAATGGAAAAGCAATGGGAGTATGGGAATGATATGGTGATGACATTAATTGACACTGAAAAGGCATATGGCAGTGTCCACAGGACTAAGTTTGGGACAGTCTGGTGTGCAAAAAGGAATTGGACAGGGACTGATAAAAATGATCATGGCAATATACGAGGAATGTTGTAGTTGTGTGCAAACACAAGTTGGCAGGACAAGTTGGTTCAAAATCAATAGTGGGCTGAGACCGGGAAGTGCTCTATCGCGAATCCTGTTTACAAAATAATGGATGACATCATGAAAACAGCAAAAGCAGCATATGGAGGAAGAGAAATGAACATGTTGTTATTTGCAGATGATATTGTGATTTGGGGAGAAGAGGACATGAAGGTTCAAGAACAGTTGGATGTGGTGAATGGGAAAATCGAAGAATGTGGATTGAAAATAAGTGTAGAAAGGAGTAAAACTCTTGGTATGACTAGAGGGGAGAAAGAAGGGAAAGGTCAGATTAGACTTGCAGACAAGTCCCCGGAAGTAGTGGAGACGTTCAAAATCATGGGGAGTGAATTAATGGAGAATGCTCGACTGGATGCTGAAATTAGTAAGAGGATTCAAGCTGGAAGCTGTGTCTATCACAGTGTACGAGACATGTTAAGGGACAAAGATGTGATAATGGAAGCAAAGGAAACTATGTACAAGGTGTATTACGTACCCATAGCAACTTACGGAGCAGAAACTTTGACAATGACAAAGAAGGATGAGAGTCAAACACAGGCAGCCGAAAGGAAGTTCTTGAGGAGTATGATACAGGAGAGTAAAAGAGACAAAACAAGGAATGAGAAAATCCGGGAAGAAATTGGAGTGGAAAAAAATAATGACAGAATAGAGGAGATCCGATTAAGATGGTTTGGCCACATAAAGCGAATGAGTGATGAAAGAATGCCAAAAACGGTGATGGAAATGCAAATGCAAGGAAGGAGAGGCCGCGGACGACCACGATTGAGATGGAAGGACACAATCCAACGCAGTATTACAGAAAGAAACTTGGACTGGGACGCAGTGTTGGAGTAGGAGTGGTGGAAAGACCGAAGAAAGTGGAGAGGAACCATATTTTCCCCTACCCGGCTACAGCTGGATAATGGGAAATGATGATAAATAATAATAATAATAATAATAATAATAATAATAATAATAATAATAATAATGGTTTAAGCTAGACGGCTATGGTTCGAATCTCGGCCAAAACATGAGGGAATTTTGAAATGAAAAGCTATACATCTGTGGTTCGGATTCCACGTAAAATTGGAGATTCAGGGGCTATGTTCACAATATAAACAGTCATATAAGACTAAAAATTTGCTTGTTAATTAATTTTACATTTTTTACGGACATCGATACACCGGAATTTTGTCCCGCATAGGTGCTACGTGCTGGTAAAGCAACCGATATAGCGCTGGCGAGTTTGAACAACTTCAAATACAGTGCCGGTCAAAAGTTTAGGACTACATAAAAAAATCATGAAATGTCATCTAGAACCTAAAACTGTGCTACTAGACTTGGGTATGTTTTTTTTTCCTGAGCTCTCCATCTAATATGATATACTTTCCCTGATTTCATTGAGTTACGCCAAGTACTGTTGGAAGGTCGCGTCAGAAAGTGCTCAAGGGCAGTGTCCTGGAGCGTGAGACTTTGGGTCGGGGATACAACAGGGGAAGAGGGCCAGTAATTCGCCCAGGCATTTCGTGATTTCTTCATGTGGTCCTAAATTTTGACCGGTACTGTACTAGTGGGTCGAGTTGAAATCGGGCTCACCAACTTCAGTTCAGAAGGCCAGTGCTCTTTCACCCAATCCACTGAGCCCTGCAGTCTATAATGAGGTATGAATGTGCGTGTGTGTGTGTATGTATGTGTGTATGTATGTGTGTATGTATGTGTGTAAGTACAGAAGATATTATGAGTAGAATTTTGTAAATAATATAAATTTATTAAGGATGAGCTGTGTGTTTAATAGAAAAAATGTTAATGTAAATTGTATAACACTGTATTTTAGGAAAAATGACTTGTTTTCTTTTTAACTTAAAATGTAGTTGTTGAGAATAATGTATTTTTGTATATCATTTGCCACCGAGGTAGAGACCTCTTTTGCAAATTAAGTATTTTGTTTTGATTTGATTTGATTTGTATGTATGTATGTATGTATGTATGTATGTATGTATGTATGTATGTATGTATGTATGTATGTATGTATGTATTGTGATCGTTCACAACGTCACATATAGTACCTATGTCATGATACTCAGGAGATGAAATATGCCGTTTCCCGCGTCATTCTGCGGTAAAAACTGTCCAAGTTAGGATTTTCGACAGTATGCCGGCTCGCGCGACCCAACTTTAGTTGTCGGTAATTAGCAGCGAGGCATTGCAGGAACGCTGGTACTTGAAGTTTTCTCACTCCAACCACGAGCGAGATGAAAGGAGACGCGTTATCACGTGACAGAGAATCTAGGTCACTAGCAGAGCTCAGGGAGTACATCCAACGTGAGAACTAACAGTATACCCTATTTCCCTCATTCATTCACCACTGCCAGCTCATCGAGTTCAATTGTTTTTCCCCTGATTATTATTATAAATCGTGAAATACTCAACGGAGAGTCACGTGCAAACATAATCTGAATCAGAGAATTTTACACATAATTATGAGGCCGAGAAGTGCTCTACATAATTGAAAGAACGGTAGCTACACCGTAACAAGGGCGCTTTTTAATGGTTACCAGATGTTGGGTCCCAACCGTGGCAACAAGCTCAAGGATTCCCCTAGAGCTTGCAATCATTCACCGACAGAGCCAAAAGGACGCTTTTAAGATTGCTTGCGAATCCACGAAGCTATTTTAATAATATTCACTCAGTGAAAATGGGAATACAGGAGCTACAATTTGATATCCTGTTTGTCGCTCTACGTTGCGTATTACCGGAGCGCATTTTGAGAAGGGGTTGTGTTTCCCCCCTACTGCCAGCACCAGGGCATCTCGCCTATATAGCAAGGAGCTGAGGAACGGACACCACCAGTTCATGTTCAGTTCAACGTCAGTTCGTCGTGATTTGTGTGTGAGTCCTTTATGAAGAAATCATTCTGTAATATGAGCAGTGTAATGCAGTGATTTATTAAAGTCTGTGAATGTATGTGGAAATAACCACAATCTGAGTATGTTGTTTGCGCGTAGTGTGTGCCGCTAACAGATATAGTAGGAACGGTACGAAACCGTGATGACCGCTGTCCGTGTGCCGAAGGGGTCGTGCATCGAGCCTCACGTATGCCTAAACTAAGACGGCTCAATTAACATAAATAGGCCCCTATTTAACTAAGTGCGTGGAGCGAGTGAACTCGATATGAACGTGAAATATAAGGAAAGTGAATGAACGGCTCACTGTCGGCATGATTAAGGGCAGTGCCACGTTAGATCAATCCCTAACGCAGTAGAGAGCTCGACTTACGTATAACTAAGTGCAACAGAGTATGCCTGAATTATTGTTGTGTAAAACGAGAGTGCTAACACATTAGTGGCCTAACCGGTGACGTTACTAAGTGAACCAGTGGAGCTTCAGGACATTGAGTAGCTGTCAAGAAGAAGGATAGGTGGATGAGAAGGGAATAATGTCGGGATTCAGGGACACAACAGTCATTAGGTTGGGATGCTTCTGTCATTGAACAGACCCAACCATATATTTAATCTGTGATGTGTAATATAAACTAACGCATTCACAAGAGATAACTTCCCCTCATTTACATAAGGAGTCTACAAGAACGTTGGAGAGAACGAGACATCTAGCTGCCTGCCGAAATTTCGCATGGTGTAGCAGAGATCGTCTGGAACTTCGCACGATATCAAGCCGTCATGTTCGTGGTTCAGCATTTGGTGATCAAAGGAATTCACATCGCTGATGGCATCATGAGGGCCGAGTAAATACATGGGTGTGCCCTCCTGTAAGCTGTGTTCGTGGTGTCCTGAAGGATGAGTACATTTCCAACTATTTTTAGCTTTGAAAGTCGACTCCTTTTGTAAATATAGAGTAAATTTGCATGTAGATGTAACGTAGATCGTCTATATGCTATTTCAAAGGGATAATAATAATTTCATTTTATTTTGGGTTTTTTATGGAATACCTTCATCATGGTTTGGAACAACCATATTTTACTTCCGTTTTATGTGGTTTTTTATGCATGACGTAATTCTAAGGACCTCAGATTAATTAAGTGTGAAGCACTGTCGAGTAAAGAGGTCTTAAATATTCTGTAAAAATGACTCCAGTTATCTTCTCTATAGCAAATATGAGTCATCAAAGATCTCTCAACAATTGACTTTTTTTTGCACTTCACACCTGGTAGGGAGTCCTCCTAACTAGTAATTAAGGCTGCTGAAACAACGGATGGAGACATGACATTGGGGTATATATCGTTGAATTATTTAGCTCGTGAGTGCATGATGTAATTTGGACCCATGTGGCAGGGGTTCATCATTAAATAGCATTGTATTCGAGGTACCGAGAGGAGAAATGGGGTGGCTAGGCAGGCTGTAGCCCTAATGTATATTGTGAAGTAAAAATGTAAGGTCCCCCCTGGAATCTGTTATTAATATGCGCGAAGTGGATACCGTGCTACGAAGATGACGATTACGGCCGGATTTAGAGCCAATATTTAATGTGCTGCCATTATGGCCAGGAAAGAAAGAAGTGAGATTATTTGCCGTGAAGCAAGAGTATGAGAGGACCCAGTGGCCCTGGAAGTGGGTCGTGGGCGACTCACAACTGGGTGATTTACGAGCCCGTCAAAATGGACGAAGTAAAGTGTTTGCTTCATTGAAAGGGAACAGAATACAAGTAGCTGGTTCATTCCTCTCGGCACAGCGATTACGTGCGTCAATTTAAATATTACCAACGTCGCATAAATTCCAATGTGCATTAAAGGAAGGATCACTCCAATTTATTTCCTTAATTATTTACAGCGTGCAGGGAATTCCAGGTTAAATATACCTTATCTCAGAAGGTCCTGAGTTCATTCCAGGAAACAGCGAAAGCTTATACTCACTATCACCAGCAGCAGATTACTTGTGCCGTCTGTGACTCCTCGTGTGTGTTTGAAATGCATTTGTTCTTGCCCATCTTTTACAGGAAGTGCTATGATACTCTGTTTATGATGTTTGGGTATTTGAGTCACTTTTTGATTGTCCAGAGGTAGCAACGTTGTGTAAATAATGTTGTGTTATGTGTATTGATAAAAATTCGAATGAAACGAGCGTGTGTATTATATAACATATTCAGCAATGATTAATTTAGGGAAGTGTTGTGATACGACTTTCAAACATTTGGGAATGTATACATAAGAAATATACATCTACTTCAGTTCATCCGATCATAGGATATCGTAACTTGATATAATTTGAATATATTAATTCTCGACAGGTAAACAGAATTATAGCAGGGTATGCCCATACTAATTAAATGTGTGCGCAAAGTGATAAGTGTAAGAGTAGAGTGCAAATAATTCGAGATGAAACGCCTCTCTAAGTCTGAAATAGTGTAAATAGTTCGAGAGGGAACGCCTCTTAAGTTTGAAATAATTGAACGTAGAATGAGGTATAGAGAGACTACCGAACATTTAAACGTCAAGATCACCTTAAATACCATATGTAAAGGGTTTGTATGGCATATCCATGTGAATAAGATGTGTTTTACTAGTATAGTCGTGCGCCCAGTATTCAGTATTCGGGAGATAATGGGTTCGAACCCCACTGTCGGCAGCCCTGAAAATGGTTTTCCGTGGTTTCCCATTTTCACACCAGGCAAATGCTGGGGCTGTACCTTAATTAAGGCCACGGCCGCTTCCTTCCCACTCCTAGCCCCTCCCTGTCCCATCGTCGCCATAAGACTTATCTGTGTCGGTGCAACGTAAAGCAACTAGCAAAAAACTACTATAGGAAAGTTGTTATATAAGATAAGGTTTCTCTTTTCATTAGTAATGAACTAGTGTTCCTCTCATAATTAATATTCCCCTACTATAGAGATTATTAGAAGAGTATCGCCCCATCGGACGGTCCAGTCAGACCCGAAAATGCTATACCCACTCAGCTAGCGAATCATTCTAGTAGGGGAGGGTGAGACTTCGATAACCGGGCTGAGTTCGAAGCTCACCGGAGGTGCTCCATTCTAATGTCATATTAATGAACCACGGTAACTTGTTTATGTACTGAAGCCTTGGACAGGTACAGTATGTATGTATGTATGTATGTATGTATGTATGTATGTATGTATGTATGTATGTATGTATGTATGTATGTATGTATGTATGTATGTATGTATGTATGTATGTATGTATTGGGAATAATAAAGTATCCTTATATTCCACACCCCAAGGCTTACCAAAGATTTCTGCTTCGCAACACGCTTAGTTTAAAACCATATTTTCGGGACACACTTGTTTAAAGGCTATTATATCAGCCCAATAATTCACAATGGTGACTTGTCGTTGTCATATATTTCTACTGAATTTAAATTAAAATTAAAGAGTATTCTCCGCCTCTGTGGTGTAGGTGTTAGTGTGATTAGCTGCCACCCCGGGAGGCCCGGGTTCGATTCCCGGCTCTGCCACGAAATTTGAAAAGTGGCACGAGGGCTGGAACGGGGTCCACTCAGCCTCGGGAGGTCAACTGAGTAGAGGTGGGTTCGATTCCCACCTCAGCCATCCTGGAAGTTGTTTTCCGTGGTTTTCCACTTCTCCTCCAGGCCAATGCCGGGATGGTACCTAACGTAAGGCCACGGCCGCTTCCTTCGCTCTTCCCCGTCTATCCTTCCAATCTTCCCATCCCCCACCAAGGCCCCTGTTCAGCATAGCAGGTGAGGCCGCCCGAGCGAGGTACTGGTCATTCTCCCTAGTTTTATCCCCCGACCCAATGTCTCACGGCCCAGGACACTGCCCTTGAGGCGGTAGAGGTAGGATCCCTGGTTGAGTCCGAGGAAAAAGCCGACCCTGGAGGGTAAACAAATTAAGAAAGAAAATTAAAGAGTATTAATTTCATTTTCAGTTTACTGAAACGTCATTCATTACATCAACACAAATTTCAAACCAACTAAGAAATTTAAAGACTTTATTTTCAATGAAGAATAATTCTACAGAAAAGGTCCTTGGGTTATATGGATGTGATAGGGACATACAATGACTGATTTAGCTTGTAAATACTGTCAAAATTGTGTCGAGTGTTTGAAACGTGCAACTCGTTGATCGAATCTAACGTTAGACAGACGTAGCCTATCCTGCAACTTGATTTTATTTTTTTACAAGTTGCTTTACGTCGCACCGACATAGATAGGTATTATGGCGACAATGGGATCGGAAAGGGATAGGAGTGGGAAGGAAGCGGTCGTAGCCTTAATTAAGTAACAGCCCCTGCGTTTGCCAGGTGTGAAAATGGCAAACCACGGAAAACCATCTCCAGGGCCGTCGACGGTGGGGTTCGATCCCACTCCCTCCTGAATGCAAGCTCGCAGCTGCGCGCCCCTAACCGCACGGCCAACTCGCTCGGTAACTTGATTCTTATTGCTCAGTGCTGAAAATAGCTGCTCAAACGAAAATGAAGATGAGAGAAACAACAAAAATGTGATGACTTTGACGAAAAGGATGGCCCAGGTAAGTTTTTCACATAAAATATCTCGTGACAAGCTGAAAGTGGTATTCACTTAGGTGAATATCAGGAAAGTGTACATGAAAGAAAGTGCAATGTGTCCCGTGCTTTGATAAGCCACGAAGTAGCGATAGGAAGTTGCTTTTTCTTAACTGGGACAATACTCAGCCTGTCGCATACATAAACTTAGTTGTCTGTGAGCTGCCACATTCATTTCCACAGTCAGACAAGTAGTACTGGTGGAAACGAGTATGTGGCGCCATGAACGTTGAAGACATGGTGAGGATCATCCGTCAGTGGTTGTTTATATTCTTCTTGACCTACGGGTAATAATTCCTGACGGCGCCATATTAGAAAACGCGCACACTCCAGTACTCCTTTCTGCCAGTGCCTCATGCGCGACTGTGGAAATAATTACATCGCTGCCTGTGGATTCCTACGATCACCTTTGTACATATCCGCCTCCATAACGTAACGGTTTAATACTATTAGTTGTCGTCCTCGGAGGCCCGAGGTTCGATTGCCCATACTGTCAGAGATTTAAGAATGGTAGAAGGGCTGGTAAGTGGTTAAAAAGTTACACACACTTCACCTCCATTGAAAAGAGCTGCACCTCCTCGGGATGAGGACACGAGTTCAGTTTTGCCTGGCTTTAAGACTGAATGATTAGCATTGTGGCCTTTGGTCCCGGTCTAGCAGGTGGTTTTAAATTTCACTGGTTAATTCCGCTGGCTCGGGGGCTGGGTGTTTGTCCCGTCCCCTTCATTAGAATTCACCTTAAGGAGGGCCCCATCTTTTTTTAAAGTTACTTTACGTCGCACCGAAACAGATAGGTCTTATGGCGACGATGGGACAGGAAAGAGCTAGGAGTAGGAAGGAAGCAGCCGTGGCCTTAATTAAGGTGCAGCCCAAGCATTTTCCTGGTGTGGAAATGGGAAACCATGGAAAGCCATCTACAGGGCTGCCGACAGTGGGGTTCGAACCCAGTGTCTCCCAAATACTGGATACTGGCCGCACTTAAGCGACTGCAGCTATCGAGCTCGGTGGCCCCATCTTCAGAGACTTACCCGGTGTAAAGTCGTGAGACCTGCAGTAGGCCTCTCCGGTGGCCTCAAACCATCATATATCTATGCACATGACAGAAATGGATACAGTTCCAGTTAAGAAAAACAACTTGGTATCACTGTCTCTGTGTTAAGGGACGCATATAGCACTTTCTTTAATGTGCCCCTTATTGCTACCCACCTAGGTGAAAATTGCTTATCGCTAACTTCAACTAGTCAGAAGACAGTTTGAGGTGAAAAAATTAGGGTAGGCCTCCCTGTACATGGAAAATAACCTACCATGCTTGACTAGAAATCACTCGATTAAATCATGGACCGAGCAAGTTGGCCGTGCGCTTATGGCCACGTAGTTGTGAGCTTGCACTCGGGAGATGGTGGGTCTGAATCTCACCGCCGGCAGCCCTGAAGAGGGTTTTCCGTGGTTTCCCATTTTCGCACCAGGCTGTACCTTAATTACGGTCACGGTCACTTCCTTCCCGATCCTACCTTTTCCACCATTGCGGCGTCTAAAACCTTCGATGTGGTTATGCGATTTTAAAACAAAAACTAATTAAATGTTGGGGTTGAATCAGAGAGATACTGAGTTGCGTAAAAATGATATTGTTTAATCCAAATGACGAAATTTTATGACAGATTTTCGAACTTTAGCGACACAGTGAACTATCACGCTGACTGGTTGAGAATCCCTGGTCTATGCTATAGTCGAATTCTTCTGAGTTTCATTATTTAGCAGATGATGATGATGATGACGACGGTGATGATTGTTGCTTAAAGACCCATCATCATCTGCCATTATAATGCAATGAGCATGAGGTAAGGTAAGGGTGTATTCTGCCCGAAGGCAGATCCGAACCTCCGCAGAGGTGTGCCTGAGCCGGAGAGTACGTATGGTAGGGTGGCCAGTTCCTTTCCGCTCCTCCATTCCCTTAACGCCCCCCACCAACAGCGCGTGGCAACCCATCCAAATCTTGACCACGCCCAATGTTGTTTAACTTCGTAGATCTCACGGGATCCGGTGTTTCAACAGGACTGCGGTCGTTGGCAATGAGCATGAGTAACAACACAAATTACTGGCACTGACTTTGCTCATGGAGGACTACAGCAAATAGACAGATATGATGATGCCATATTGACATAAGTTTTGTTCCTTACTTGGACGATATGTTCGCACTACGCCTCGTCACTAATATTAAAAGAGGCACAAAGTGTATATACACATATGCAGTAGGCCTAAGAAACTGGCATCTGCAAAACAAGTTCAGTACTACTTCAGATATTAGCTTTCATAAATGGAAAACATTACGAGTATAATAATTAAGGCCTTGGTTTACCAAGACGACTGCTGCCAGCCAAATACCCTGCAAGCGATCGGTGTGACGACATTCTCAGCCGTATTGCTTGGTTTTCGAGTCCGGGTTTGCTCACTCGTATCCGACAACTTCTCAGTTGAACCCACGAGACGGAGCGAATATTGTTCCAGAATAACAAAGCTTAGACTGGCCGAGAATCGAACCCGAAACTTCCTAGTGGGATACAGTCAAGCTATTTCTACGCCACGGGGGTGGTAATAATAATAATAATAATAATAATAATAATAATAATAATAATAATAATAATAATAATAATAATAATAATAGTCGTTTCACTCATGACTGACTACCGCGACCCAAGGACTTCGTTGGCTCTCTCATTAAGTTGATGCCAGTCTGTACGATCTTCAGTCTTCACGACAGTAGTTACCCATGGCAAGTTAGTGATCTCTCTTGATCAACCCATCTTTTTTTTTTCACCCATTCTCGTGACCTTTTGCCATAAACGTTTCCTTGGACTGTCAGTTTTTCCAGGGTGTCAACAAGTCTCCTCATAATATGATCAAAGAATTGAGGGATTCCCTTGTACACAACTTGCCTTAGACTGGCTTGTATTCCAAGTTGTTGGATGACAGAAATATTAGTTCACCTGGCTGTCCATGGTATTCGCAATATTCTCTTCCATCAAGACAATTCGAAGGGGTTGATTCGGTCCAAGTTTCGCATTCATATAAGAAGATCGAGACAAGGGAGTGGACTAGTCCTTCCTTCGTATTAACTGTTATTTCTCTATCTTGCCAGATCTTGTTTAATTTTGCCATAGCTGTACGTATCAGCAAGATACGACGCTTGATTTCTTTCTTCAGGCTTCTCCGAAAACCGTGAAAGTACTTAGTGGATCGTAAAACAATTAACATTATTATTATTATTATTATTATTATTATTATTATTATTATTATGATTATTATTATTATTATTATTTCACGTGATATAATTAATAATGCTTCAGACAATCAAAAGTATTCGATTTATAGCAATTCTATCTCTGAATTTTTATGGAAACTGGCACACAATAATTTCAGTGTACTTTGACTTACTACCGAAAATTCAAGATCTAGTCCGCTTCAAGTTGATGGCCTTATACTGTACAAATGTAACAAACGCTGCTTCCATTTTTTTTACTCGTAGAATGAGTGAACTTGTACCCTTTAAGAACAACATATCCTCCCTACAGCCCTGACCTGGCACCCAATGATTTCCATCTTTTCGAACCGTTAAAGAAGCGCCTGGTTGGAGAAAGATTCAACGACGATACGACCGTTCAGGATGCCGTCATGGCGTGGCTTCAGGGACTAGACACAGATTTCATCGATGCCCTGGTGAACCGTTGGAAAAAATGTTTGAACAAGAATGGTGGCTATGTCGAGTAGTAATGTGTATCAGTAGTACCCTACTACTGTGTATCTTTATGTTCTTCCTCTTCTTCTACTACTACAGCATTTTCCCACATCTGTGGGGTCATGGGTACTAACTACGTCGCACATTCGGATTTGGCCCTGTTTTAAGGCTGGATGCCCTTCCTGACGCCAACCCTATGTGGAGGGATGCAATCACTATTGCATGTTTCTGTGGTGGTTGGTAGTGTGGTGTGTTGTCAGAATGTGAAGAGGAGAATGTTAGGACAAACACAAACACCCAGTCCTCGAGGCAGAAAAAGTAATCACACGCGATTAAAATACCCGACCCGGCCGAAAATCGAACTTGGTACCTACTGAAAAAATGGCCTCAGTGCTGATCATCTACTCAAGGTGTCGGGCACTACTGTGTTATCCTTATACCTGCCTGTAAAGTAACGTTTCTGCATGCGAAAACTTGTTACAATAGTTTCTGAAGCGCCTTTTAAACAAGTTGAAAAAAACATGGCTGGACACCACTCAGCTCGTCGAGGTAAGAGTGCACATTTTGTGTATTTTGTAAGATATTAAACCTTGTAGTTTGGGGGATATTACTACTGACTGTGTAGTAACACTTCGTGTTATCTGCTGTGTATAGTTGTAATATCAAACATTTCTCCGAAAACCGTAAAAGTACAGTGGGATGTAAATCTGTTATTATTATTATTATTATTATTATTATTATTATTATGAATATCAAACATTATTTGATACACCCCTTAATCTACTAACATGTCAACTATACACATCAAATTTTGAATTACTCTTGCCGTTTCTTCAGAAAACGTTTCCTTTATAGCATAATAATATATCATCGTTGCCCCTGCGAAAACCGCTATGTGATAATATTGCGGGAGAAATACTGGCCCGCAGCACATCTGTCATTAGAGCGACAATTCCTTGAAGTTACTACACAATATGAGAACCTTAGCGGACAAAGTTCTAAGCTGAAATATTTCACATAGCGGTTTTCCCAGGGGCAACGAGGATATAAAACTTAATATAAATTACGTATATTCATCTTCATTGTAGACTGTTATGTCTTTCAACGTTCAGTCTGTAGTCTCTGTGAATTTACTGATCGTCTCCACAATCCTCTATTTGTAACTAGCTCTATGGCCTCTTATTTCCATACATCTTATATTTAAATCATTAGAAACCGGGTCTAAACATCGTATTGGTATTTCTGTACTTCTCTTACCCTCCACGACCAAGTCCATTTTCTCCTAGGTAATCTATCCTCCTCCATTCGCTTCACATACCTCTACCACCGAAGCCAGTTTATGAGTACAGCTTCGCCAATCGAGTTCATTCCTCTTCTAGTTTTTATCACCTCCATCCATTGTCCCCGCTGTGCACCAGTGATTATTCTTGCTACTTCCAATGCTGTTACATCTAACTTATGAATAAATTATCCTGAGTAAACCCAACCTTCACTCGCGTACAGAAAAGTTATTCTGGAAACCAACCGGTGTAAAGAGAGTTTCGTCTGGGAGCTGACTTCTTTCTCACAAAATACTGTTAATCGCAACTGCAAGCTTACTGCGTTTACTTTGCTGCATCTTGATTCAGTCTCACTTACTATACTACCATCCTGGGAGAATACACACCCTTAATACTAGATAGAATATACCCATTCCAGATTTGTATTCCTAACCTGGCAGTCAATTCTCCTGCTGACAACACTTTAATCTTGGAAAGGCTAATTTTTATATCATACTCATTGCACCTATTTTCAAGTTCCAAGATGCTAGATTGCTAGCTTCCAGCACAATCTGCCATCAAGACCAAGTCGCTGGAAGAGGTAAACTGCGTACTACATTTCCACCAAACTGAATCCCTCCCTGCCACTCTATACCTTTCAGTCGATAACCCACGCCAACTATGAACAACAAAGGTGAAAGAACACAGCCTTACCAAACACCAGAAAGTACCTTGAACCAAGAACTCATTCTACCATTAATTCTCTGTGCATCCCAATTTTCAGCATAAATACCATCAATTGCTTTTAATCTACCCTTCACGGCGAACATTTTTTTTTTCCCTCGGTAATCTGTCATGCTTTCTCTAGATCAACTAGTAGCATTTGTCAACTACCTGGCGCATTCTGAAAATCTGACGCTTACAGCACCTATGTGATCTGAAACCACACTGGTTTTCATCCAACTTACTCTCAACCATAGATCGCACCCTTCCTTCCAAAATGCCAGTGGACACTTTGCCTGATGTACTGATCAATGGAAACACCTAGATAATTGTAGCAATCCTTCCTGTTCCCTTGCTTATAGATAGGTGCAATTTATTGCTTTTGTCTAATCAGAAGGTACCTAATATTCCATAATTATCTTATTAGTCTATGAAGCCATTTCATCTCTGCCTCCCCACTATATTTCACTATTTCGGGTCTAATGTTATCTATTCCTGCTGTTTTATGACAATGAAGTTTATTTACTATCCCTTCTACTTTCTCAAGCGTAATTTCACTGCCATCGTTGTCCTCCTCCTCATGAGCTCGGTTGTTTGCGTTTTCAACGGGAAGATTTCCTTTTACGTTGAGATCTTAAAATATTCCTTCCACGTGTCCAGTGATTCCCTAGGGTCTACTATGAATTTACCTGATTTACCCAAAACACTATGCATTTCTTTTTTCCCCTCCCTTTCTAAGAGTGATTGTTACTGTTCAGAAAGGTTTCTCCGCCGTAGACCTACCTTTTCCAGATTGTAACCGAAATCGTCCTATGAATTCCTTTTTGGATTGAGCAGTTGTTTAGCTCTGTTTCTATCATATGCATATTATTCCTGTCTGCATTAATCCTTGTTTGAAGCTATCTGATACGCCTTCCTTTTATGTTTACAGGCTGCCCTTACTTCATCATTCCACCAAGACTTTCGCTTTTTCCCCATCCTTACACACAGTTGTTCCTAGGTATTCCCTTGCTGTTTCTAATACAGCATCCCTGTATGTCATACATTTTCTCTCTGTATCCTGTACCTGCTTATTGTCTCTTGGATAGGTTCTACTCTTATTTGTCTGCAAAAAGAATTAATTCTCTCTATCCTAGGCCTAGAGATACTTAGTTCTCTACAGATGAGATGCCTGTCTGTAAGTTCATCAGCCAATAGGCTTGTTGGATCCTCAAATAGCACCACCAAAGGCTATGCAGTTATAGGAAAATCACAAAAACCAATGACAGCACCAAAATGAGGCGTACTAGGTAAGACTAGGAGTGAGGTAGTTTGCCATTGCTTTCCTCAGATCAGATAGTGATTTGTAAACTCAAACCAGAACACTTTCAGAGACTAGCTATAGGAAGTTTATATTCACATAACGTGGGCATTAGTATGTTCTGAAGAAATGATTACCATTTGAACCATATCGGCCCTCAGGTTCAAAGTCCACACCGATATCTCGGCGCAGCACCGCCGACTGGTAAAATGTGCCTGCGGCTCTCGTTGTCGCTATAAACCGAAGGTAATGGATCAGTGTGACTTGAGCAGACGTGCAAGATGCCTCGCAGACGTATGCGAGAACCGTACCGTCCTATGAGTGAGTTTGAAAGAGAGCGCATTATTGGCATTAGAGAACGTGATGCATCAAACAGAGAAATTGCTCATCGTGTGGGACGAATTGTCTCGGCAGTGCAACGGGTGTGTACACAATGGTTCAGAGAAGGCCGTAGAACACGACGAGACGGGTCTGGTCGCACCACCCAGACCACCCCCTGAGAAGATCGACACCTCACCCGAATGGCATTGCAGGACAGATCTGCGTCCTTTTCGGCTCTAGTGGAACAGTGGAACAGTGTAACACATCACACACTATCAGGAGTGACAGTCCGTCGCCGTTGATTACGGACCGGGTTACCGGCGAGTCGTCCACTTCTCCTCCAACGTTTGACTAATGTGCATAAACATGCTGGACTGCAATGGTGTATGGAACGATGTCACTGTGGACAGGATGGCAGCAGATAGTGTTTTCGGACGAATCCAGATTCTGTTTGTTTTTGAAAATGATTGACGTATTTTGGTTCGCCACAGACAGGGGAAGAGGCATCACATTGACTGCATTCGCACAAGACATGCAGCGCCAACTTAAGGCCTTATGGTGTGGGGTTCTATTGGGTACAACCACAAATCACAGTTGGTGCATGTCCAGCCAGTTTGACCTACGTGAATGACATCCTGCGACACATAGCCATACCCTTTCTGCACGACATCCCAAACGCCATATTGCAGCAGAACAATGCGCGACCACATGTTGCAGCACAAACACGTGCCTTCTTGTTGTCAGAGGATGTCAGACTGTTGCCCTGGCCCGCCCCATCACCGGACCTGTCACCAATCGAAAATGTGTGAGTTATAGTGAAACGACGGCTGCAGCGCTGTGATCCAATGCCAACCACCAAAGATGAACTGTGGAACCAGGTGAATGCAGCATGGATGGCTATACCCCAGGACGCCATTCGCGCCTTATACGCGTCGATGCCATCGCGCATGGAACAAGTTATCAGTGCCCATGAAGGACTCAGTGCCTACTAGGCAACAGGACACATGCTGAACCTAGACGACTGAAATGCTAATCGTTTATGCAGAACATACTAATAAACATGTCCTGTGAATATGAACTTCCTATCTCTAGTCTTTCAAGGTGTTCTGTTGTTATGAACATGAATGTACCATAGAAAAATGTCGGGAATACCCGCACATTCCTAACTGTCAGTGAGTAAATTAGTGCCCTTGTCCCGAGATGGTGAGCTGCATGTACAATTTTAATCACATCCCAACAATCCTGCCATTCGTAAAACATTGTCAGTACCGGGAATCGAACCCACGCCCACGAAGACGGCAGGTAATAATGCTAACCGTTAAGCTACGGAGGTGGCTAGCAATCAGTATTGTGGATCTGGTGGAACTGCCGTCCCATGCGTAGCGGTGAATAGCCTTATGCTTGAATGCATTCGTTATTACTAATCTCATACTAGCACAGAAGTCCAGTAAACGCTTCTCAATAGGAATAATATAAATTATAATAGTTCGCCTCTGTGGTGTAGTGGTTACTGAGTTTAGCTGCCACCCCCGGAGGCCCGGGTTCGATTACCGGCTCTGCCACGAAATTTGGAATGTGGAGCGAGGCTGGGAACAGAGTCCATTCAGCCTTGAGAGGTCATTTGTGTAGAGGGGGGTTCGATTCCCACGTTAGCCTTCCTCGAAGTGGTTTTCCGTGGTTTCCCACTTCTCCTCCAGGTAAATGCCAGGATGGTACCTAACTTAAGGCCACGGCCGCTTCCTTCCCTCTTCCTTGCATATCCTTTCCATTCTTCCCCTCTGCTCCACAAGTCCTCTGTTCTGCATAGCAGGTGAGACCACCTGGGCAAGATACTGGTCCTCCTTCCTAGTTGTATCCCACGGATCAAAGTTTCATGCTCCAGGACACTGCCCTTGAGGTGGTAGAGGGGGGGATCCTTCGCTGAGTCCGATGGAAAACCAACATTGGAGGGTAAACGTATTAAGAAAAGAAGAAGGAACGAAAGAATAAATTGACAAATAAAAAAAATCAAGGTATTTTTTTTCAGCTTTTCTGCCTTCTCACTTTTTGTTTCTTGTAAACTCAGTTCGACCGACTAAAATTATTTTTCCCACTCCCATTGCTAACACGGTGACACTGAGAGGTATGGCATCTCATCAATCAGAACGTCCATGATTCAATTTCTTCTCAGATGATTTGTATTAGAGGTAATTTCAATGTTTAACTTTTAGATTTAGGCTATTCATTAATGCTTTTGCAACCGAGCGGAATGGCCTCGCGGTTTAACGCGCTACGGCTATGGAAGTAAGATCTGCATTCAGAAGACGCGTGGGTTTGTACCCCACTATCGGCTGTCCTGTGAATGGCTGCCCGTTTTCACTTCCATGCAAATGCCGATACAGTTCATATTAAGAGGCCCCATCCGATTCCTTCCACCTCCTTGACCAGATTCATTTACCATCATTCATTTCATCTTTATTAGCTCCTCAACTGAGGTTTGCGTCAGGAAGGGCATTCGGCCGTAAACTACACGCTATATACATTCATCTCACCTCATCTCTGACCCCGTATCTAGAACCGGGACTAAGAACCAGGCACACAGGAATACTTCAGGAAAATACTGTTGTAAATTCACGTAAATAGTTTGGTATGGAGTTGTTTTTACTAAATTGTTTTCACGAGTCGATGGGCTTGGCTGAAGAGTCAGCGTTGAGGTTTTCAGTTCAGATGGTCCCAGGTTCAATTCCTGGCCGGGTCGGGGATTTTAATCGCGTATGATTAATTCTTCCGGCTCTGGGACTGGTTGTTTGTGTTTGTCTCAATACTGTCCTCTTCAAATTCAGACAACGCGCCAGACTACCAACCACCACAGAAACACGCTATATTGATTGCATCCCTCCACGTACGGTTGGCTTCAGTAATTGCATCTGGCCGAAAAAGGGACCAAATCCACATGTGCTACACAGTTTGCACCCGCGACCTCAAAGTATGGGAAAATTGGTAGAAGAGTCGATAGCATCATTTTATAAAATTTTAATTCAAGCTTGAAAATCAAATATTACGTACAAAACTATAATTCTCATACGGTTTGTTTTCTCTTTAACATACAAGTGCGTATCATATTTCAAAGAAATATATTTAAAAATCGCAGACATTTTAGGAAAAAGGCGGAATAGAGTACCATTCTCGGCCATCATTTTGAATACGGTATGTTGATAATGACAATGTTAAACGGCTCTTACAATGCTTTATTATTATTATTATTATTATTATTATTATTATTATTATTATTATTATTATTATTATTATTATTATTATTGTCCGACTCGTTGGCTGAATGGTCAGCGTACTGGCCTTCGGTTCAGAGGGTCCCGGGTTCGATTCCCGGCCGGGTCGGGGATTTTAACCTTCATTGGTTAATTCCAATGGCCCGGGGGCTGGGTGTTTGTGCTGTCCCCAACATCCCTGCAACTCACACACCACACATAACACTATCCTCCACCACAATAACACGCAGTTGCCTACACATGGCAGATGCCGCCCACCCTCATCGGAGGGTCTGCCTTACAAGGGCTGCACTCGGCTAGAAATTGCCACACGAAATTATTAAATTATTATTATTATTATTATTATTATTATTATTATTATTATTATTATTATTATTATTATTATTATTATTATTATAGAACTTGCTTAGCGTCGCACCGACGGAGCTAAGTCTTAAGGCGACAATGGGATAGGAAAGGCCAAGGAGTGGAAAGGAATCGGTCGTGGCCTTAATACAGGTATAGCGCTAGCATTTGCCTGGTGTGAAAATGAAAAACCACTGAAAAGCATCTTCAGGGCTGTCGACAATGGCGTTCGAACCCACTGTCTCCCGGATGCAAGCTCACAGCTGCGCTTCCCTAACCGCGAGGCCAAATCGCCCGGTATTTAATATTATGAATGCAAAATATTTAGGCCTATACTATATCGAATTACATTGTGACGGAGAATATGACTGACAGGAAAAATACCTTGTAATGCCAAAGGGGGTAGGTCCTCATTTAAAGAGATAATTGTAACAATGGACGGAAGGAAGGCTTCGCGTGCAGATACCGTCACATGCCGTGCTGCCATGCTTACGGCCATGACACACTTCAAATGTTCGTTACTCCTGCATTATCGGATTTAGTACCTGTAATATTGCTGAGGGATGAACGAAACAACATTCCGTCTGAGGCACGACACATTACCACCTTGATTACCTCCTGAACGAATGCTGTGGTTCACGAAACTGAGTGGAAGAGAAGGGGTCGCAAATGTATCATAGCCTACTCTAATGTGTTGCGAATTACTGGAACGTACGTAGTCATCACAAAATTACATTTTTTCAAATGGAACTATGCTTATATTCCTGACAAATATTAACCCTTGAATAACGACGATGTCTTTAACTATGCACATGAAAAATCCTTCAAATCTTCGTTTTAAATTAGACAACGGTGGAAGAATTAGGTTCAGTTCTTAGACGGTATTGAATTATGCAGAGTCTGCTGTACATGTCATGTGTGTGCTTATAATAATTATTATTCACCAAGGATGTTTGAAAGTGTCCAACTCGTTGGCCTTGAGGTCTTCAGTTCAGAGGGTCCCAGGTTCAATTCATGGCCGGGTCGAGGATTTTAATCACGTCTGATTAATTCTTCTGGCTCAGGGACTGGGTGTTTGTGTTTGTCCAAACACTCTCCTTTTCAAATTTACACTACATCACACTACTAACCATCACAGAAACCCGCAATAGTAATTGCATCCATCCTCATAGGGTTGGAGTCAGAAAGGGAATCCAGCCGTAAAACAGGGCCAAATCCACATGTCCGACACAGTTCGCACCCGCGACGCCAAAGGTGTGGGAAAAATGGTAGTAGATCGAGAAGATGGATGTTTGAATGTCGACACCGCTGTCTAGGGACAGCGTGTCAGCCTTTCACACAGAGGTCCCGGTTCGATTCCCGGCCAGGTCACTGATTTTTACCTTGATCTGAGGGCTAGTTCCAGGGTCCAATCAGCCTAAGCGAGTACAACTGAGGAGCTATTTGACGGTGAGAAAGCCAAGAATATCGGACAAGAAGATTCGTCGCCCTGGGCATGCGTCACCTCGTAATCAGTAGGCCTTCGTTCTGAGCAGCGGTCACTTCGTAAGCCAAGGACTGTAGAACCGTGGAGTTTGCTTTATCTTGTTTCTTAATCTGTTTGCCCTCCAGGGTTGGTTTTTTCCTCGGAGTCAGCGAGGGACTCCGCCTCTACCGCCTCAAGGGCAGTGTTCTGGAGCGTGAGATTTTGGGTCGGGGGTACAACTGGAGAGGAGGAGCAATAACTCGCTCAGGCGGCCTCACCTGCTATGCTGAACAGGGGCCTTGTGTGGGGGGATGGCGAGATTGGAAGGGATACCCAAGGCAGAGGGAAGGAAGCGGCCGTGGCCTTAAGATGGGTACCAACCCGACATTTGCCTGGAGGAGAAATGGGAAACCACGGAGGATGGCTGAGGTGGAAATCAGCCCAGCTGTACTCAGTAAACCTCCCGAGGCTGAGTGGACCCATTCCAGCCCTCGTACCACTTTTCAAATTTCGTGGCAGAGCCGGGAATCGAACCTGGGCCTCCGGGGGTCACAGCTAATCAAGCTAACCACTACACCACAGAGGCAGTTTGCTTTTTAAGAGTGTTTTAATATCGTAGATCTGCCACTAATTACTAAGTAGGTAAATTTAGGGGCTGCCAAAACGAGGTGGTAAAGGCTCATGCGGAAGGACGTGAGTTCGATCCCCTTCATGAAGTCGAAATATTCAGTAATTAGATTTATACTTCTTCAGAGGTACGTGGCCCTGAGGTTTGTGTGCGGGCCCATAGAACGAAGAAGTGATCCCCACACGTTTTCTGTTCTGGCAGCGTCCTCTGAGTGAAATACTCCATTCTTTTTCCTTTCATTTTTTTTTGCTCAAAAATGGCTTAACGTTTTTGCCGGTTAATCATCTTCAGATTGTAACAAACAAAATAAAACACTTGTATGAAATGAGAGTACTTAACTCCCTTAAGTATTTTGGGTTAAATGAACCGTGAACAATTTATCAATTAGTTTTCCTTTGTTCAGTATTTAGCTTAGATATAATAATGATATAGAAGAAATAATAATTCGTTATTAGTACAATGAAAAGTCATCTCCGTAAAGACGATTCAGGCCCAGGAAAGGGTGGAATGTAAAGGATTCCAGTATCTGTAACCTCGGCACGTAGTGGGGTAGAGTGGTTAGCTCTAAGCCCGGTCGCCTTTGCCCCCCCCCCCCCCCCAGGTATTAACCTGGTACTCATTTTTTTGGAGTAGGCTGAGTGAACCTCAGGGCCATGTGCACCTCCAGAAGTGGAAATCTCGTTTCTTAAATTTTTCAATTTCCGACGGGGAATCGAACCCACGTCCTTCCGGGTGAACCGAGACAGCCGCTATTAGTACAATGAGGAAAATATAATTTAATGCATGTGATATTGATTGAAATCTCGTGATGTACATCGTATGATAGTAATAAAATGAAAAATCCTTTAGTGACTTGAGACTTCTACATATCAAGATTCAAAAAGACGGTTCTCAAAGTATTTCCTCCTCATAAAGTCACGAAAATCATAAGCTAGACATTTGAGTCTGTTTTCATGCATAGTGGTTCGATTACCGTTTTAAATTTATTTCAATGTAGAAAGTGACCTTTCACCTTTATGTGGTGGATGGGGCCAATTATGGTACGGTCTTCTAGGCTACAGCATTGTAAGCCACCGTAAGCGGTGCTGTGTTGATTGTGGACAGTGTCGATTGCGGACACAAAATATTTTGGAAGAGTGCCAGCTCGTTCCAGGGTTTTCCATCCCTCTTCCACCCGTCTTACCAATCCAGGTCTTCTCTAGTTGCCATACAGAACTTTGGCTCTACCACTGTGTTGAGTTTTTAGTTCGTTTGCTTGTTTCTGCTTATTAATCGTTGTGTTATTATGGAATTTATTGAGACGGAAAAACGTAAGCCATGTGCCTTATTGCATGATTATAGTTACAGACAGTTTAGAATTAGTAAAAATGGTGTTACCACGTCGGCTCCGTGGTGTAGGGGTAGCGTGCCTGCCTTTTACGCGGAGGCCCGAGTTCGATTCCCGCCCCTGACAGGGATTTTTTCTGGATCTGAGGGCTGGTTCGAGGTCCACTCAGCCTACGTGATTACAGTTGAGGAGCTGTCTGACGAAGAGGTGGCGGCCCTGGTCAAGAAAGCCAAGAAAAACGGCCGTGAAGATTCGTCGTGCTGACCACACAACACCTCATAATCTGCAGGCCTTCGAGCTGATCAGCGGTCGCTTGGTAAGCCAAGGCCCTTCGCGGCTGTTGCGCCATAGTGTTTGGTTTTGGTTTGGTGTTACGACATGGATTTTTTTGAAGGAGAAAACGAAGAAGTGCAAAGGAAAATCACGTACTAAAATTATGTGACAGAACTGAATCTTAACAGATTTGAATAATTTTAATATGTATACCTCTCTATTAAGTTTCAACTCTGATTCATTTGAACTTTAGATGCAAATATATTTAAAATACATTATATTAACTATTTGTGATCCAATTTTATTTTTTCCAGATTGACAAACTTAAAGTCTCTCTGCACGTGTCATGAAGCGTGTAGAAAAGTTTATAACTTAATTTGGTTGTATTTATTTGGAACCAAAGTAATGTTTTTGTCCGCCTCTGTGGTGTAGTGGTTAGTGTGATTAGCTGCCACCCCCGGAGGCCCGGGTTCGATTCCAGGCTCTGCCACGAAATTTGAAAAGTCGTACGAGAGATGGAACGGGATCTACTCAGCCTCAGGAATCAACTGAGTAGAGGTGGGTTCGATTCCCACCTCAGCCATCCTGGAAGTGGTTTTCCGTGGTTTCCCACTTCTTCTCCAGGCAAATGCTGGGATGGTACCTAACTTAAGGCCACGGCCGCTTCATTCCCTCTTTCTCGTCTATCCCTTCCAATCTTCCCATTCCCCCGGAAGGCCCCTGCTCAGCATGGCAGGTGGGGCCGCCTGGGCGAGGCACTGGTCCCCGGTTGTATCCCCGACCCAGAGTCTGAAGCTCCAGGACACTGCCCTTGAGGCGGTAGAGGTGGGATTCCCTCATTGAGTCCGAGGGACAAACCTACCCTGGAGGGTACACAGATAAAGAAGATGTAATGTTTTTTATTATTAAACGTTTGTTATTCTTATTTGTATTATTAATATTTAATTACTAATTATTATTTATTTGCTTACTTATTTTAGGTACTTCCGGAGGTGCATATGGCCCTGAGGTTCACTCAACCTCCACAAAAAATGAGTACCAGGTTAATTCCTGGGGGCAAAGGCGGCCGGGTGTAGAGCTTAACACTCCACCCATAACGTGCCGCGGTTAACAATGGTGGAAGCCTTTACCTTCTACTCCTCCAAGGGCCTTCATGGCTTGTATGGAGATGACTTTGTCTTCTGACTTATTTTAGGTAATGAAATCGTGAGAATTGTAAATCATCCTTACCTGATGAGGCTCAACTGAATGTAAAACAAGCGATATTTCGTACAAAGAAACGGGTTAGAGAAGAGCCTAGTTCTTCTATACCTAAGATTTATTCTGAAAAATTTCAAAATTTGCACAATAAAGTAACACACATTCCCCAGTTTACAAATATTAATCATTCAATGTAACTTACTATGGAAGGAATAAGGATCACGGAGTGCAGAAAGAACCCAAGTTAGCGTTAGAAATCATCCTCAGTGAAGAATTGTTGAAAATGTTTGACGGAAAGAGGTTTCTCTTTTCAGATGACGGCACAGATGACAATGTTAATTTTCGCCAGTTCTTTAACTAAGGTAATGTTGCGAAAAAGAACGTTGTTTTTCATTGACGGTACTTTTTTTTGCTATTTGCTTTACGTCGCACCGACACAGATATGTCTTATGGCGACGATGGGATGGGAAAGGCCTAGGAATGGGAAGGAAGCGGCCGTGGCCTTAATTAAGGTACAGCCCCAGTATTTGCCTGGTGTGAAAATGGGAAACCACGGAAAACCATCTTCAGGGCTGCCGACAGTGGGATTCGAACCCACTATCTCCCGATTACTGGATACTGGATACTGGCCGCACTTAAGCGACTGCAGCTATCGAGCTCGGTGACGGTACATTTAGGAGTGTAAGCAGTCAGTTCGCCCAACTACACACGATACATGTGGACCTGGGAAATAGTGAAAGTGAAACTAACATCACTCCTATTGTATTTGCACTTCTTCCTGACAAGAAAAAGGGTACATATATTCGGATTCTCGAAAACATTGTGCAAGATTTTTAGAATGGAAACCAGAGAAATTCACAGTAGACTTTGAGACTGGTGCTATTTTTTTCTCTAAGAGAACCATTTCCTCAGTCTGAGATTCACGGTGATTTTTTCATTTCACGCAGTGTCTGTGGAGAAAGGTTCAGGAAATACGTATGATGACTCTTTACAAGGAAAACGAAGAAATCAGACGAAATGTAAGAAAATGTGCTGCACTGTCTTTCCTGAAGCCTGAAGATATAGAGGGTGGATGGATTCTAATTCACAGTCAAGCTCCGCCAGATCTGAAATTAACAGAATTCTTCGACTATTTTGTTGAGCAATGGCTGCTGAATGAGTCTATCCCGCTGGAGATGTGTAACTGTTTTAACATTAGACACAGAACAACCAATACCATTGAAGGATGGAATTACAAAATCAATAGTAAAATCGGAAGGCCTCACCCAAGAATAAGACATCTCATCACCTGTCTAATGCTGGAAGCAGAGAATTCACATCATTCAGTTATGCGAATGGAGTTAAATTTGGAAGGAACTAAAAGAAAAAAGTACTGTAAACTGCACGAAAGAAATGTTCAAAGCACGAGGAATTACAATGAGTATGGCAACTTGGAAAGGTTTTGCTCCACAATTATGCGCTGTAATTTGCCAATATTTATCAGACTGTAATATTAATTTATAAGACATGACTTCTTCTTTTCAACCACGAAATGTACGCTTACTCTGTAAATGCTGGCCGCATGATCTTCCGAGGCCTAACGCCAATTTATCATTTTTTTAAAAAATCGGAAAGGTTTTTGGACGTAATGTCATTTGTCCTCAGAATGGAGCAAGCGTAAGTGCCGTTCGTTCAAAAAAAAACGTATGTTGTAAATAAGAGTGTATTATTAACAGTATGTATGTAAAATTATGACGAATCTTATACATGAGAAATAATTAGCAGTAAAAATAACAAACTTCTTAAAAAGTGCAAACGGTTATTCTGACAAAGCAAAGAAAGCAGCTAATTAGGGGACTAGGTCTTCATTATTTTAAGGGCAGAGTACAGCTAACCGTGCGGGTCCAGGGCGTTCGTGCGTCGTCCGACCCCCTGCCGTTAATTTCATGTGCGGAGCTACACGGCAGGCCTACCTCGAAAATAAGCGAAGTGCTCTTAAAAAAACGGTACGCGGTCCCGTTTAGCGCTAACAATGAACCTTTACGCACTTGCACTTATAATAAAAGTACAATATAGGTACTTTATTTCACGAAGACTCATATGTAGGAAATAGGCACATCGAGACTACTAATGGTGTGTCCACAGTCGAGACTGTCCACAATAAAGACGCAGCTGAAAGGGGCGAACCCTGGAACGAGCTGGCACTTCAGTATCCGCAATCGAGACTGTTCGCAATCACGACGACACCTTGTAAATCTACCCCAGATTCCGGCCCTCTCAGGTTTATTCCTAAGGGGCAAAGTTGGCCGGGGTAGAGCTAAACACTCTACCCCAGTTAGTACCGGGGGTAAGATTTTTAAAAATAAGTTTTACGTCGTACGGACTCAGACACGTCGATGGTAACGATGGGAAAGGTCAGGGCTAGAACTGGGAAGGAAGCCACCGTGGCCCTAATATAAGATACAGCCTTGTATGAAAATGGAAAGCCATGGAAAACCATCCTAAGGGATGCCGAAAGTGGGGTTCGAATCCAATATCTCCCGAATGCAACCTTACAAATTCTCGACGCGCACCCCGTAGCAAAATCGCTCGGTAGGGTATAGAGGAAGCCTCCACCTTCCTCTTCTCCAAGAGCTCTTCCAAGGGCTAAAACGATGGGCTTAATTAATAAATACATTAACCGACAAAGTACCCATTTATTGTTATTTAGCGTTATTGTCATTCGCCGCAAAATATTATTCTTTAAGTTCGTTTTTAACCCGTTCACTCTTCAGAGTTGGTTTTCCCTCGGACTCAGCGAGAGATCCCACCTCTACCGCCTCAAGAGCAGTGTCTAGGAGCGCCAGACTTTGGGTCGGAGGGATACCACTGGGTAGGAGGACCAGTACTTCATCCAGACGGCCTCACCTTCTATGCTGGACAGAGGCCTTTTGGGGAATGGGAAGATTGGGAGGGATAGACAAGGAAGAGGGAAGGAAGCGGCCGTGGCCTTAAGTTAGGTACCATCGCGGCATTTTCCTGGAGGAGAAGTGGAAAACCACAGAAAACCACTTCGAGGATGGCTGAGGTGGGAATCGAAACCCCCTCTCTTCAGTTGACCTCCTGAGGCTGAGTGGATACCGTTGCAGCCCTCGCATCACTCTTCAAATTTCGTGGCAGAGCCGGGAATCGAACCCGGACCTCCGGGGGTGGCAGCTAATCACACTAAGCACTACATCACAGAGGCGGACATTATTATTATTATTATTATTATTATTATTATTATTATTATTATTATTATTATTATTATTATTATTATTATGATTATGATTATGATTATGATTATTATTATTATTATTATTATTATTATTATTATTATTATTATTATTATTATTATTATTATTATTATTATTATTATTATAAACAGTCAATTATTTAATAAAAGCCCAAACGTTTCGAGAAATATGTTTACAGCAATCAAAATTATATTCTTCCCGTGCTAAATAAACAATCGAAATAACATATAAAACTTGATCGGAAATTAATTACTGGAGAGTCGTAAAATCCGTGATCCAGCAATTCGGTGCTAAACGACTTAGGCTACAGAACAAAGCCTTTACAGCAACTCCAACATAAATTAACCATTTTGTCTTAGTCGATACGAATTCAGATAATAAGTTTATATCTTCACGTGATTATTACAGCCGGATGTAGCCTTTGTAAGACAGATCCTCGGATGAGGGGGATTGAGTCTGCTGTGTAATGAAACTGCGTATTATTGTGGTGGAGGTTAATGTAGTGTGTGATTTCCAGGAAAACACCTAGTACCCGAGCCAAAGGATTTAACAGTTTACGCATAAAACCTTAAGACGCAGTCGCAAATCGATCCCGAGGCCACGTGACCCGCCCAAGAGCAATGACAATGACACTGACTACTCATCCAAGGAAATGTATACAAATTCCGGTAATCCAGTGGAAACAGGAAATATCATTTTCAAAAAGCCTTTCTCTTGTTCTAGAAACATGTCTCAGTAAGGATTTCGGATTTTAATTGCCGGGCTGAGTGGTTCCGACGGACGAGGCCCTGGCCTTCTGACCTCAACTTTGCAGGTTCGATCCTAGCTCAGTCCAGTGGTATTTGAAGGTGTTCAAATACGTCAGCCTCGTGTCGGTAGATTTACTGGCACGTAAAAGAACTCCCCGGCACCTCGGCGTCCGAAAACGGTAAAAGTAGTTAGTGGGACGTAAAACCAATAACATTATTATTATTATTATTATTATTATTATTATTATTATTATTATTATTAAGATTTTAATTATTCAAATTGTTGTATTAAATTTTTTTTTGCTAGGGGCTTTACGTCGCACCGACACAGATAGGTCTTATGGCGACGATGGAATAGGAAAGGCCTAGGAGTTGGAAGGAAGCGGCCGTGGCCTTAATTAAGGTACAGCCCCAGCATTTGCCTGGTGTGAAAATGGGAAACCACGGAAAACCATCTTCAGGGCTGCCGATAGTGGGATTCAAACCTAATTGTTGTATTAAAACATGAAATACTTACTTTAAGTATAAATCCTTACATAAAGTAGTATTTTTACATACACATGGTACGTTCTTTTTAGGAATTACGACCAGTAATGTAATGGAAGCACCGAGCACAGCCAAAGTTCCGCATTTGGGAGACGCGTGGGTTCCGATAATCCCACCGTCGGCAGAGAATTGTTTTTCTGAGCTTTCCCATTTTCACCTCCACGCAAAGGCCGGGACAGTTCCTAATCATAGCCCACAACAAATTCCTTCCACCTCCTAACCCAATTTAATTCACCATCATTCATTCCATCTTCATCAACTCAACTGAGGTTGGCGTCAGGAAGGGCATCCGGCCGTAAAACATGCCATATAAATTCATCCCACCTCATCCCCAAACCCATATCAAGAAAAGGGGACTAAGGCCTGCAGATTTGGAGGTGTCGTGTGGTCAGCACGACGAATCCTCTCGGCCGTTATCTTGGCTTTGTAGACCGGGGCCGCTATCTCACCGTGGAATAGCTCCTCAATTCTAATCACGTAGGCCGAGTAGGCCTCGAACCAGCCCTCAGGTCCAGGTAAAAATCACTGTCCTGGCCGGGAATCGAACCCGGGGACTCCGGGTAAGTGGCAGGCAAGCAAGCCCTACACCATGGGGCCGGCTAGATATACATACAATTATTCAAACTTTTGAAACTACAATCATAAATTTTTTTACAAGTTGTTTCACATCGCGCCAACACATATAGGTCTTATGGTGACGATGGGATAGGAAAGGGCTATGAGCTCGAAGGAAGCGGTCGTGGCCTTAATTAAGGTACAGACCCAGCATTTTCCTGGTGTGAAAATGGGGGAAAATACGCAAAACCATTCTCATGGCTGCCGACAGTGGAGTTCGAACCCACTATCTCGCGAATGCAAGCTCGCAGCTGCACGCCCCTGACCGCGGTACAATCGTATTTCGACGGAGCATCAGGGTATTGGGTTACTGATTTGACAGAACCGACTCAAATTTCCTAGAATATATCATTATTCTACGTAATAAACGTCATTTTAACTGCTATACTGTAGGTCATGAAACACACTGGAGCGTGGGAATTTTGTGTTGGAATATACTGCAAGTAAATACTCCGGTCTTTCGTACCTGGAACTCAGTAGGCGAGCACTCGACCATCAATGTTACGTAACTTTTCGGAATAAGCAATTCAGGAGTGTAGGAAGTGAATAAGAAGTTCAAGGGAGGTAATCAAGAATGCTTCTCATCTTGGTGAAGATACTTACTACTACTACAGAACAAAGCTTTTACAGCAACTCAAACATAAATAAATATAAATTAACCATTGTCCTAGTCGATACAAATTCAGATAATACTATTTTCACGTGATTATTACAGCCGAATGTAACCCTGGTAAGGCAGATCTTCTGACGAAGAATTAAGTTCCGATTTCAAGTTTATACATTTCTAAATATTCCGTTGTGATTTGATATAGACTGATGATGTTCCTTCAAGAACGCAGCCCGAGAGAGTTGGTCGTGCTGATGTAGCTCGTCTTCGGAAGATAGTAAAAGATTGTAAAAGAACGAAAAACTCCTATTTTAATTAAGTAGTTTCTTTTTTTTTTAAGTATAATACTGTTACCGTATGTTTTCTTTTTCAGGTAGTTTATAGATTTATTACTCAAAATTATTTTCGGCAGACTGAAGAGCCAAACAGTTATCAATAAAGACAGAAAAATACTGAGGTATAAACATCATACATTTAAATTTGCATGGCATATATGTTATTTTTTAGAACAGTCAAAATTCTTTCTTAATCCGTTTGCCCTTCAGGGTTGGTTTTTCTCTCGGACTCAGTGAGGATCCCACCTCTACCGCCTCAAGGGCAGCGACCTGGAGCGTGAAACATTGGTTTCTGGGGATGAAACCGGGAAGGAGGACCAGCACCTCGCCCAGACGCCCTCACTTGCTATGCTGAACAAGGGCCTTGGGCGGGGGGGGGGGAAGATCGGAAAGGATACACAAGGAAGCGGCCGTGGCCTTAAGTTAGGTACCATCCCTGCATTTGCCTGGCGGAGAAGTGGAGAACCGCGGATAACGACTTTGAGGATGGTTGAGGTGGGAATCGAAGCACCCTCTTCACAGTTAACGTCCGTGGCTGAGTGGACTCCGTTCTAGCCCTCGTACCTCTTTTCTAATTTCGTGGCAGAGCCGGGAATCGAACCCGGGCCTCAGCGGGTGGCAGCTAATTATAATAACCACTACAGCACAGAGGCGACAGTCAAAATTTGCCTAAAGAATACGATACTTCGTTAGGTAGGTAATTTGTTAATGTTTTCTTAAATACCGGTACGGAGCCTGACAGCAGTTACAGCATTTATTCTGAGGAAGTTTATTGTAAGATATTACTCCCTTATTGAAATGATCCTGTTCAGCTTATTTTTATGCTAAAATCTTCCTTCTAAGGTAGGGTGAATGATTTTGATAGACGCAAAGCAATGTTAAGTAAATTAGCCGAATTCGTAAATGTTGGTGAACGATGTGATTTGTTTCTACGCTATGTAGAGTTATGCAGATTAGCTAAGTGTGAATTCAGTGATAAATCCGAGCTCTATGTTACTGACATACTGCAAGCATTAAAAACAAGAGGTATTACGTTTAAAGAATTTCTTGATAACTGCATGCAGTCGTGCTTTCCACTTTCAAACGCTGCTCATGAGCGATCTTTTCCGTAGCACAAACTTGTAGTGACAGCTATGAGAAAAAGTATGAAGGACGTAAATGTTGGTATGTGTTTCATGTTGATGTTTGATGAATGAAAATAAATGAGAGGCAGATTGTTTTGTATGCAACTTATTTTACGCTCCATTTTTTCTAATATATAACCGAGTGAGATATTAAAAATTATCACGAAATTTCAGCGAAATTTCTTGTAACTATGAACAACACAGTTTATATATTTTTCACAAACATTTTGAAAAATTAATTCAAAAATCCCGGCCCTGCTCATAATTCATTTAACTCCATTCTAGTTTTTCCCGTCATTATATGGGGCGGACTTTTCATCGAAAAATGAATTGTAAAGAATGAATGGCATGCAGTACCTGCCGCGAATTTATTTCAATTACACTTTGCATGGACTGAACTTCCCATTTTTAAATGTGCATGGAAGTTTTCAACTTGAGTACTTTGTGTTTTACCAGTGAAAATGTACCTATGGAAATCAAATTATGTTCTTAAGGACAAAACATTTCATGTGTAGGCGTTCAAAAGAAGAATGAGTTCGTGGTATTGTACAAATTCTTCGCAGGTACGGTTTTCTCAGAAACAATTGAATCCACAGATATAATATCTGTTGTGGGTATCGATAGGGGTTGTATCTCTAAGGGTCAGTCAAATGAAAACCGAACACCAGCTACAACGTTACTATGGAATGGTTTTATTCAAAAGTAATTACCATTTATCCCACTGGGAGACGAGACAATCAATTCCAGTTTTGTAGAAAGAGGTAGGTTGCTGACGGATCCACAACCACGCCCACTCTTGCAATTCCTCGTCCGAATGAAACCGACGCCCACGAATGTATTTTTTCAGGTCGCCAAAAATGAGAAAATCAGACGGTGAAAGATCCGGGCTCTACGGAAGATGCTTAAGTGTTTCCCAACCAAATCGCTGAAGCGTAGACTTTGCCAGATTGGAACTATGGGGGCGAACATAATCATGCAACAGGATGACTCCGTACGAGAGCATTCCAGGGCGTTTTGACTTTATGGCGCGTCGTCGCAGTTTCTGCAAAGTGTCTTTATAGCACTGCGTCGCTAGAAAACGAACCACGTTTCTCTGCTCTTCTTTGCTTGCCTCCATTTCTACAGCTGGACAAACACACTAGACATGCGTCTAATCACATGAAAGTGCCCATAAAATATAGAATTTCAAAAAATGTTGTGATGTTTCAGCTTTATCATAATAATTTGGCCACCTCGGCAGAAGCCAATGCCAATCTCGCAGTCGTCACCTAAAGCTGAGGGTCGCTTGCATGGTATAAGGACAGCGTGCCTGCCTCTTGTTCGGAGGCTCCGAGTTTGGTTCCCGGCCAGGTCCGAGATTTCTTACCTGGATTCGAGGGGTGCTTCGAAGTCCACTCAACCTACGTGATTACAATTGAGAAGTTATTTGACGGTGAGACAGCGACCCCAATCTACAAATCCAAGAATACTATCGAAATGATTCTTTACGCTGACCACGCATCACTTCGTAATCTGCAGGCTTTAGGGTGAGCAGCGGTCGCTTGCTAGGCCAGCCCCATTAGAGCTGTACGGCCATTGCTAGGGTGGGAGGAGGGGAGGCGGGGTGCAATCCTAGTTGAGAGTCATCCCTTTACGACAGGGAAGGAACAACGCGGATTGTGTTGCAAGCCGCCACGTACAGGGGTGGTATCTCATTCGAGTTCTAGCCTCATGGAGTTTTTTGTGGGTGAATTTAAAAATATATAGAACCCGTGGTTATGACCAAGAGAACATTTTAATTACGGAAGTAATCAAAGCAGGACACGGGACGGTTAGTTTAACTGGCCCGGTGAGTCTACTTCCAACGGACCGTAAAATGTAGTTTAGTATGGCATTATGCGATACGCTTGTTAAATGACGAGAATCTAGGATTGCTTAAGGAACTATTCAAGTCCGTTGAATTTCCATAAGAACCGGTTTGTACCAGTGTCGGTAGATCTATATTTTGAAGAAGGATAAAATGTTAAGACTTGCTAGAAGTCGGCAAACGTATAAACATTCGGAAAAGGCAAGCAACTAACTAAATGTCATAACAACGTCACATTAATTCAAGGTATGAAAAAGAGACTTCCATAGCTTCACTATCAGACGTGTACATTTAGGTTTCTTTTTCATTTTTCTTATGTGGACATTGCAGGTACTGTATTGTACCTGCGCATAAGATGTTATTATAAGAATGCTATTGGCTTTACGTCCCATTAACTGCTTTTACAGTTCTCAGAGACGCCGAGGTGACGGAATGTTGTCCCGCAGTCCTTTTAGGTACCAGTAAATCTACCGACACAAGGCTGGCGTATTTGAGCACCTTCAAATACCACCGGATTGAGCCAGGATCGAACCTGCCAAGTTGGGGTCAGAAGGCCAGCGCCTCAACCATCTGAGCCATGCAGCCCGGCAAGATGTTATCTGCAACTACTGTATCTATGCATAAGACACTGTTTTCAGGTACTGTCCCCATACCTCAATAAACGGTAATATTAAACCAAATACAGTAGAGACAATACGCGACACTTATGGATTTAGCCTTGATAAAATGGGAGACAATTCGACGGTGGCACTCCTAGTGACTTGACCTGAAAAGTCGCGCTAAATTCAAATATCAATGGAAATTCGTATACGAAAATGGATAAATAAATTACGTCCAGAAAGAAAGTATTATTGAGATATTAACTTCGAAGTTGCTAAAGCAATTCTGGATAAATGAATGAAGAATTGTATAAAAGGTTATTATTTAAAGACTGAAATTATACATATAAACAAGATGTAAAATGGACTGCAGTGAAATGGGTTGATCTTTCATTTATGGATTACTATTTTTGCTTTAGCATTCCTGCCTGAACTTTTACGGTTAGATTTGTCTCTTTTTCTCATTTAAGAAACATTGTATCATCACATTAAGACACTTGTCAATAAAAATATCGGCACATCCCTTACACACTTAATGCAATGAATTAACATTTAAAAGCTGGACAATTTTCCTCCATGAATCCTACTAACAGAAAGAAAATCTATAAAATCCCGGCTTTAATCTGAGAAGAGGGATAAAAGAAAGAAAAGTATGAAAATGTTGTCGATAGTGATGCTTTGAGGAATATTTACGTACAATTCGAGTAAAAATGTACCATACCCTTGGCTGTATAGTCGAGGAATTTTAAAGTCGCTGGCCTGGAAATGATCTGAACAGATCTTATATTCCTTAAATAAGTGTAACGTCCCTTCTTTCTCGTACACCTTATCCAAATCACTTCTGTGACATTTCAAAACCCACAGATCACACCTACAACAACACATCGGTATTGAAGGTTAACTGCTGCACTATACAATAAAATATGCATATTATATTTAAAGCCAGTTAAAATAAGGGTCGAGCAGGTCAGAAGATTATGAAGTACTATAACAATAGTTACTGCAGCCAAACACAGCACATACCTTTCCCCTCATGTTGAGAGGAGATATCAAGGAATGACACACGCTACTATTTAGTTATGTAAACTCACTGAAAACGTATAAATAACACCAAAAACTTCACACACAAATACACGTGCTCTTATGACAGAATCAGTAGTTCTCAGGTCTACTCGCTAGAGAGAGCTCCAATAGCTGTCCCTCGATATTTCGCTCAGTGTCGCGTATTGTCTCTACTGTATTTGATTAAACTCTTCAACCAGGTCGATAGGTGATGCGATAGATTCAGGTCGATAGATGGAACGAAGCACCAGTGTAGCCATCTGTGAAATTTGGGCAAAGAGTATTTATACAACCAGTGACAGTTAATCTCAAGGAATAGTAAGATACCTCCAATGTATCCAACTGTGAAATCTGGGCAAATAGTATTTATATAACCAGTGGCAGTAAATTCCAAGGAATACTAAAATATTTCCAGCGTAGCCACGTATGAAATCTGTGCAAGTAGTATTTATACAACCAGTTGCTGTCAATCTCAAGGAATAGTAAAATATTTCAAGCTCCATCACCTCTCTTCGTGTCGCCAGTCTATATTCTCGGAGCTCAGCGGTTATTAACCTCATCTAACAATGGATATGTGCAATATCTGTAAAAATAAAAACATCTAGTAGGTGAGACAAAACTAATAGGATTACGTGTGGTTTATGTGATAAAGCATTTCATACAAAGTGTCTAAATTTGCAAAAAGAGGACATTGACAGTTTAAGAAGTACAACTGCTTGTTGGAAATGTGACAGTTGCATTGACAAAAGTAACAGTCTCCCGACAATCGAGCATGAGGGGGCTACTGCTGGCACTGTGGACAGTAACCAACCTGAAAAAGAGAGGTGTAGTAATAAAACTCTTTATTCAATAAAACTGATGATGAGTAAACCAAGTGAGATACGGGCAAGTATAATAACCATGGAAAAGACCCAGAAATCTTTAGAAACAGCTCTTGGAGAAATGAAGTATGAACTTGTGGAAATGAAACAGGGAATTGGATCGGTCAAGAATTCTCAGAAAGAACTTGAGCGTGATCTAGGTAAATCCAAAGAAGTGTGGCATGAAATGTTGAACCACAGTATCACACAGCAACAAGAATATAATAAGGTGTTACAAGAGGCCCTGGGGATGATCGAGAATTTGAAGGATGAGAACATAAAACTCAAGAACGAAAATCTGGAGCTAAAACAGCGCATTGAAGACTGTGAACAGTACTCGAGGGTAAATACAATAGAGATTCAAGGCATTCCAACACAAGATAATGAAAGTACAGTGCATTTAGTGAAGGCTGTGGGAAGATCTCTGGACATAAATATTAACGAAGAGGATATTGATGCATGTCATAGGCTCTCAAGTAACCCTAACTACCCGTCGTCTAATGCTATCATCGTCAAATTCTGTCGGAGAGTACATAAAGACGAACTGCTGAGGAAACGCTTCGTGAAAAGGAATCTGTCGACTTCGGACTTGGGATTCATCTACAACAATCCAATTTATATCAATGAGAGCCTTTGCCCTACAAGGAAGCGGCTTCTGGCTCAATGACGTCAACTTCGCAGGTCATCTAATATGAAGCATTTTTGGACAAGGAATGGCCGAATCTTCATGAGATAAAGTGATAATTCACCAGTTGTCAATATTGCTTGTGAAGAAGACATCAGGAAATTTAAGAACACTATTCATATTGTATAATGTGTTTGTTAGATAATGAATGTATAATTTATTATCAAAACGTACGTGGATTAAGATCTAAAACACATACTTTATATACAGGTATATTATCTAATAATTCTGATATAATGTGTCTGACTGAGACTTTGCTGAATGATGCTTTATATGATTCTGAACTATTTGATAATAGGTGTACTATATTTCGTAAGGACAGGAATGCCATAAATAGTTGCAAAAAAGGATGGCGGTGGAGCCATGATTGGTGTTAAGGCAACATTTAATCCAGAAATGGTTCATTCATTAGACGCAAATACTGAGTCAGTATGGGTTAAATTTACTATCAACAATAACAAGTACTATATCTGCACAGTTTACTTTCCCCAAAAATTCATATTTAGATGCCTACTTAGAATTGTTTAGTAAGTTAGAACAATATATTAATTTACTTGGAAATAGTTGACAGTACGTATGATTTGAACAAAGGAAGTAATATAAGTCAAGAATTAAGCAGGGTATTACATTTTTCGAATCTCCACTCTGTTAGCAATGTACAGAATAGTAATAATCAGACACTTGATCTTGTGTTAACAAATTTATTAGGCATACGTGTTGTTGAAGAAATTGATCCAATCATTCCAAAAGGCGGGTATCATCCTCCTCTTCAGGTAATACTTAAAGTTAACCGAAATAGGAGAAAAGAAAATAATCATCATCGAAGGTATAATTTCACAAAGGCAGATTTTGAGAAACTTTACAGTCTGTTGAAGGAAACTGATTGGATTAATCTTAAAGAATACAGAGATGTTAACTTAGCCACACAACTTTTCTACGATAATGTATGATGTATTGGATCAATGTGTTCTGAAAACGAAAAGCTACAAGAACAATATACCATCTGGTTTACAAAGGATATTATAAGTAATATTAAATTAAAAGAAAAATTAGAAAGAAGAAAAATTCTGAGTATTGCATGCATATATTTAAAACTCTCAGAGCATAAATAAAAAGAGATATACTATTGCATACAACCAATATGTCCAGAAGATTGAAAATAAATAGAGTAATGATTGTAACGTATTCTGGAACTTTATTAACAATAAGATGAGATGCTTAAAAATTAACCCACAGTTTGAATTTCAAGGTTGTCTGTTACAATTAGCTGATGACACTGGTTTTGCAGACTATTTCAAAACTATATACTCACAGGAAAAGGTTAAATATAATTTGGAATTTAGGAATAATGATCAATTAAACGAAATAGGTGTACTGTAGAAGAAGTCCTTAAAGCAACTGACCACATAAAAGCGAAGAAATCAGTAGGACATGATGATACTCCTCCATATATTTTGAAAGGATGTAGAGAAGGGTTTCTATATCCTTTAACCATTCTCTTCAACCTAACTGTAAAAACAGAGACATTCCCTGATTTGTGGAAACATACCAAGGTTACTCCTGTATATAAAACTGGAGATATAAAATTGTTCAGTGATTATAGACCTGTTACTATTGTTTGTGCCCCAGCCAAAATTTTTGAAATTATATTCTACAAAGAAATTTATGATCATGTTAGAAATAGTATCTAACCGCGACAACACGGATTCATGGCGATAAGATCCACAGAAACAAATCTTTGCAACTTTACTAAATATGTATCCGCTAATTTACATAAACATGCTCAGGTTGATGTAATTTTCGCGGATTTTCGAAAAGCTTTTGACAAGGTTAATCATGATTGCCTAATAAATACATTTTCTTCCTTTGGATTTTATACTACATTTCAAAACTTATTGGTATCGTATTTAAAGGATAGAACTCAAGTTGTAAGTTACAAAGGTCATCTATCTTCCAAATTTGATGCGAATTCTGTAGTGCCTCAAGGTTCCAACTTGGGGCCTTTGATATTTCTTATCTTTGTTAATGACATACCGGAAACTATAACATCATCTGAAATTCTTCTTTTTACTGATGATATTAAAATATACAAATCTATTAAAACAGTGTCTGATTCTCAACAACTTCAAAACGATTTAGATTCTCTTGTAGACTGGAGCAAACCGAATAAGTTACATTTTAATATAGGTAAATGTGTAGCCATGACATTTATTCGGAAGAAACGAAAGATTAAATATAATTATGCAATGGATACTGACATATTAACTCGTGTCAAGACGAAAATGGATTTAGGAATAACATTCAATGAAGATTTAACGACCATATTCAAAAAATTACGAATAATGCCCTTAAAATATTAGGCTTCATTATATGCAATTAATTATCATTTCATCCAAAGAGATTATTAACCTTGTTTAACTCATCTGTAAGATGCAGACTTGAGTATGGCTCAATTATTTGGAACCCAATGACCACAAAAAATATTCATCTTATCGAGAGTGCTCAAAATAAGTTTTTAAAATTCATGACCTATAAAATCACAGGAAATTACCCAACCTTCATAAATTATTCAGGTATACTGAAGGAACATGGTGTGAATAGCTTGCGCCACAGACGAACTTGCAAAGATTTGACTTTCTTGTATAAAATAGTTAATCTTATACTTGATGACTCGAATATATTGAAGTCAATAACATTCTATGTGCCACATAAATTAATTCGTCCTAGAAATATATTCTTTCTATCAAAGGCTAAGACTGAAATGTATAAGAACACCCCAATTAACAGAGCAATGAGACTCTACAACAATATTCATCCCTATGTTGATATTTTTAGTATGACCGAAGCTACATGCATATCGACATGTAACACTGTATTTCTGAATATAATTTAATAGATTATGATGAAATTTAAAAAAGGGAAACTAGTATTAATGTTGTAAATCATGTTTTTAAATGTATTACATTCCAAGTGGAAATCCTGTTAAAATAATTATTTTAAATATTATACTAATTTTAATTAGAATTCATTAATACTGTAATGTAACATTAGTTATATTAACCTTAATGATTTTTTTGTAATATGACGTGTGTGTTACAGGAATTAATTTTCAAGATTACTCTAGCTATATATTGTTTTAGTTTTAATTTGATTGTTAACGTCTAAGTAACATTTGTCGTGAACTCATGACCTGTTATGTTCGCAATAAATAAATAAATAAATAAATAAATAAATAAATAAATAAATAAATAAATAAATAAATAAATAAATAAATAAATAAATAAATAAATAAATAAATAAATAAATAAATAAGTCGATGCCCAAGTAACTGACCTCTCTGTTACTGTACATATCATTAGCAAAAGCTGTCAAAGTCAAAATAATTCGACGAAGTGTTGCTTTCAAAGGATACACAAAGAGTGTTTGTGACGGCGAAGAATCATTAACCCATTTGGCATTAGGTACGTAAAATGTCAGGACGTTAATTGTAAGAATTTAGTATTATAATACCGGTACAGTAAAATATGAATTCCCGTGGTAAGGGGACTGGAACGGGAGTCTACTTAGCCTCGGGAGGTTAACTAAGTAGAGGGGGTTTCATTCCCACCGCAGCCATCCTCGAAGTGGTATTCCGTTGTTTCCAGACTTCTCCTCCAGGCAAATGCCGAGATGGTACCTAACTGAAGGCAACGGTCGCTTCCTTCCCTCTTCTTTCTCTATCCCTTCCAAACTTCCCATCTCCACCATTAGGCCCCCGTTCAGAATAACAGGTGAGGCTGCCTGGGTGAGGTACTGGCCCTCTTCACCAGTTTCATCCCCAACCTAAACTCTCACGCTCCAGGACATTGCCCTAGAGGAGGTAGAGGTGGGATCTCTCGCTGAGTCCGAGGGGGAAGCCAACCCTGGACGGTAAGCATTCCTTTAATACCATTTTACATTAAAAGTAAGAATGTTTATGTAATTATATAATAAGACATTTATTGATTTCATTCAACAATATTTTTCGTGTCAATGTGTTTCCTGAAAATAGTATTTTGTAAGGTATGTGTGGTGCAGAATAATAACATTCGCAGCACGTCTAGTGCATCTGGATGTTATGAAAGGTGTTTCTCATATGTACGGTCGTGATGCAATAGCACTTGTTGGCCCAGTGGGAAAAGCAATGGCAAACTCACTATAGCTTGTACGCCTCACTAATGCACTAGCAACGGTTTTTTGGGTTTTCTTTATAACCACATAAAATTTGGGGGTGCTATTTTTAAATCCAGTAGCCGGGCTGAGTGGTTCAGACGGCTGATGCGCTGGCCTTCTGACCCCAACTTGGTAGGTTTGATCCTGGCTCAGTCCGGTGGTATTTGAAGGTGCTCAGATACGTCAACCTCGTGTCGGTGGATTTGTTGACACTTACAAGAACTCCTGCGGGACTAAATTCCGTCACCTCGGCGTCTCCGAAAACCGTAAAAAAGTAGTTAGAGGACCTAAAGCCAATAACATTATTATTATTATTATTATTATTATTATTATTATTATTATTATTATTATTATTATTATTATTCTGGATCCAGCCAGCCTCCAGGCTGAAGACTTAACAGATAGACGTAGATACAGTATCTGCAAATAGTTTTGTACAAAGACACAGTACCCGCAAGCAACATGTTATACGCAGGTACAATGCCTTCAAACACCGTATTATACGTAGTTAGGCGACATTTCAAACTAATTTAAATTGTTATGGTGACCATGATATGAGAAAATTAGACATGGTCACACACCGTCCACGATGAGACATTACCATAGCCACTGTGACGAGTAAAATCATCAGAACATTTAGTAATATTCAGTCATTTGAATGACAGGTGCGGTTAACACCTTAGAAGTAAATAACAGTCAGATACGTTTCGTGACTGTATTGCTCTGTGTAAATTGTATAGGTTAGATACGATAGGGTGTCTTCTCTTTCAGGAGTGCATTTAGATGGTAGAATTAGGGTAAAAGGCGCTTAGCTGATTCTTTCTCGTGTCATTTAGTTTGTTTTATGGTGAACACGGAGGATTCACCCACACTGCAATATAAATATGAGGTCAGTAACCTTAGGGAAGGAAGGCAGATTGGTTACTTCTCTTAAAACAACATCTTACAGTATCTAACCAAATTGCAAGTGAATAATTAAATCACTGAACAGACATCTGTGAAGTGTAAATAAATAAGGCTGCACATGTAAAACGTTACACTTCAAGGCATTTCCTTAATAACTGAGGTAAACTATCTGCGAATCACGCAGACCCGATTGAGTGTGTAAAATGCTAATATTTAAATGTAAGGCAGGTCTGTTCAGCTGATCTAAAGGAAAATTAATAATAAATTGACCCGCAGAATCCACGTATACAACACAGTGATTATAAGTGCACATAATTGCTTAAAATTGCTGATATACAAATCATAGAGGCTATGTTAGCTCGTATTCAGTTTATATAATAATAATAATAATAATAATAATAATAATAATAATAATAATAATAATAATAATAATAATAATATGATTCGCTTTACGTTCCACTAACTACTTTTACGGTCTTCGGAGACGCCGAGGTGCCGGAATTTAGTCCCGCAGGAGTTCTTTTACGTGCCAGTAAATCTACCGACACGAGGCTGTCGTATTTGAGCACCTTCAAATACCACCGGACTGAGCCAGGATCGAACATGCCAAGTTGGGGTTAGAAGGCCTGCGCCTTAACCGTCTGAGCCACTCAGCCGGGCTCAGTTTATATCGAACTCACATCAGTTATGTAATGTAATAAGTTGATGTAATTTTGTTTGAGTATCCGATAACAGGTCATTAAAGGCCAGTTGAGACCATATTTATTTTTATCCTAATTTAGATAACGGTAATAAAACAGGGAGCAGTAAACTCCCAAAACTGAGGTGTGTTCTCTGGAAACTCCTATCATTTATTGGAGCAGTTTCAATTCATATATTTCAGTGTCACTTGTTATTATTTTAATTTTCATAGCGTACAATTTAATTAAAGATAACGTTAACAACACTGCTCAGAGTTATATTATGTATCGATTACTCTATTTGACATTTTAAAATGATATACAACTACGATTACAATTAATCTATATTGCACACTTTTGGTGTCACCAATCAATTTCAAATTAGTTAATCATTTTAAATATCGAGCTCGATAGCTGCAGTCGCTTAAGTGCGGCCAGTATCCAGTAATCGGGAGATAGTGGGTTCGAACCCCACTGTCGGCAGCCCTGAAGATGGTTTTCCGTGCTTTCCCATTTTCACACCAGGCAAATGCTGGGGCTGTACCTTAATTAAGGCCACGACCGATTCCTTCCCATTCCTAGGCCTTTCCTCTCCCATCGTCGCCATAAAACTTATCTGTGTCGGTGCGACGTAAAGCAAATACCAAAACAAAAATTAATTGATGGTGATTTGGTAAGAGTATTTAGTTATTATGGAGATGTGTTGCTTATGGCGTAACCTAACTATTGGCTGTTGTTCTACAACTTGAGTACATTTAATGATTTTGTTGTTTCAGGAAACTGTTTCTATGTCCCAAACATGTGTGAAATCTCCTCTAAATAGACGACTATACAGTAGACCGTTTGAAGAAGAAAGAGGAGGGATGGTAATTGATCGATGCTTTATAAGGAACCGGGCGAGTTGGCCGTGCGCGTAGAGGCGCGCGGCTGTGAGCTTGCATTCGGGAGATAGTAGGTTCGAATCCCACTATCGGCAGCCCTGAAGATGGTTTTCCGTGGTTTCCCATTTTCACACCAGGCAAATGCTGGGGCTGTACCTTAATTAAGGCCACGGCCGCTTCCTTCCAACTCCTAGGCCTTTCCTATCCCATCGTCGCCATAAGACCTATCTGTGTCGGTGCGACGTAAAGCCCCTAGCAAAAAAAAACAAATAGCTTTATAAGGAGCCGTAATGAATACACTAGCCGCTAATGTCGCGGTAATAATGCTCGCTTCAGAGCATACTGAAGAACTTTGTCATAGTTACTTGACTAGATTTAAACATTATTTTAAAACTACATATGGAAAGTTCTAAATAAATGGTCACCCATATCTTCTGTAGCGAGAACGATCATTTCTGTGCTTATCTGAATTAAAATGAAGTAATTAAAGTCAGGTTTTGTCCGGCTCCTTGGCTCAATGGTCAGTGTAGTGGTTTACAGTTCAGAGGGCTCCGGGTTGGATTCCCGGCTAATTCGGGGATTTTAACTTTGTCTGGTTAATTCTCCTATCTCGGGGTCTGAGTGTTTGTGCTGGTCCTAATCTCCATTTACATACAACAAATCACACTACAAATCGTCACACAGAAACATGTTACGGTGAATTAATTCCTCTGCGTAGATTTGGCATCAGGGAAAGAACCTGAACGTAAACATTAGCTAAATCCATACAAAGTGCTGACACGAGTTGGCCCTAATTGGGAATAGGCAAGGAAGATGATGATGATGATGATGATGATGATGATGATGATGATAATGATGATGATGCCGACGATGATGAATTAAAGTGACGTTATAACTTGCTTTAATGTAACATGCATCACCTTCAAGACAGATTGACCGTCAAACAGAGGAATAACAGTCAACTTGTAAGTCAGTCTACTGTGCTATTGGAACACATAACAACCCGAAGAACAAGTTTTTCTATACCAAATAACCAGACTACTTTATAACCAACTCAATTCATTCTCGGCGAATATTGTTTTAAATGTTAGTATCAACAGCAAGATATCTTAGTGATATATTAGTTAATTTCATTCGGTGGGTAGTGTTTTTAAATTATGTTTTTGTAATAAATTCAGATTATATATTTCTGTGTTTCTACATGGCCAGTAGCTAGTTTACTTATGCTCAAAAGTACAGTTTCAGTTATGGGTGAGATAAACCTTACGTTCAGAACTGAATTCTCGGATCACAGGGCTCGTTTTGAGATCTATTAACTTCAAATGTTAAATATTAAATTTATTTTTTGAAATTACATTTCTTGGAGTCCAATATCTATTTTATATCTTTGTGCAGTTACAGTAGCCGGCAGATATATTGACTTTCCATGTTCCACATAATTACTATATTTGAAAAATGAGATATGGCAATTTTGTTTAGCATCTTCCTTAATCTTTAGTCACCACTGATCTGCAGTTAGGGAAGTCGCCCAGCTAGCAGATTTCCTATCTGTTGTTTACCTTGTCTTTTCTTAAATGATTGCGAAGATTTTGGAAATTGATTGAACATCTCCTTTGTAAAATTATTCCAGTCCCTAACTTCTGTTCCTATAAACAAATATTTGCCCCAATTTGTCCTCTTGAATACCAATTTTATCGTCTACAAATGTCATTCTACTGACAGCTCGGAACATACCACTTATTCGAACAGTGTCCGGACATTTGCGGTCATCACAAAATCACGGACATTTGCGGTCACTGAGACAAATTTGTGCCCACTCACAGAAATTTCCCAGTTGACACAGGACATTTGCTGTCACTGCAGCAGGGGGTGGGCCTCATTAGCTTAATCTTGGGTATCCCCGCTAACCTGCCTGAGTTCCTGCTCACTCCTTCCAGATCAACATGTTTTCTCTCGCAGGCCTTATTTAGAGACTGATACCTTGACACAAACACAATTCTATATCGAAACTTCCTGGTGTAAGTATTTACTTGCGTGTGCTGTAATGGATTTGACAGTTACTGATAAGGTAAATGTGTATATGTACAGAAAGTATAGGAAAAGTCAACATGAAATCATCACCAGGGTGTGTCTGAAGGAGAAGAACAAGTCATGTCATGTTGTTGGCAACATACAATTCTGTAGATGATAAATAAATATATTCCATTATATTTCCTAGCCAGCCTCTCTTGGTCAACTCTTGTTCTCTTCCGACCCCCACGTACGACGTTTGCCAAGCCCAGGCAGTCTTACATTTTCAGTTCCTTCGTGGCCTTTCCCTTCATTTTTCATAAACGAGAGTCGAACCTATTCGAATTGTTTTCTGGTTAGTTTTAAGGGAGGATGGTGGCACCGTTCTACTTTCTCACAAAAACAGTAATCACCACCAGCACGGAAAGGTCCCGTGGCTACCACGATATAAACAGTCACGCAGATGTACAATCTCGCATATTTGATATTTAAAATCCAATACACCACAAAGTGAATTTTTATATACAAACATCAAAGGCTAATTCAAAAAAATAAGTTTCCTATTTATTTATCGTGGAATAATTAAAGGTAGGTCAAGCTAAAAGACACTGTTCTATTTCGCACCAGTCCTTCATTTATCATTCTCTAAATAATGCCCGCGAAAGAAAAATGTTGATCTACAAGGAGCGAGCAGGTGCTCAGGCAGGTTAGCGGGGATACCCCGAGATTAAGCTAATGAGGCCCAACCCCTGTTGCAGGGACCGCAAATGTCCTGTGACAACTGGGGAATTTCTGTGAGTGGGAACAAGTTTATCTCAGTGACCGCAAATGTCCGGCGACGGCAAATGTCCGTGACCGCAATTGGGAACATGCATCATTTTCCATAGTATTTTTTTTTGAAAAGTACACCAATGAAATAGTAAGTAAACGTATTACATTGTGGTATGTTGCCTTGTTTTCTACCATTAAAAAAATATTTAATAGTGCCTTTCCGCAAGGCGAGTGAAACGGCCTCTGACGTAAGCGGCGTGCTGTGACGTCACGATCCAGAACAGCATGGAGCTCTATCAGCCGTTGTGCATCAGCCGTTGCTAAAAGCCGATTGTTTATTATTCACGATCGCGAATAACTTCGAAATGACAGAAGAAAGGTTCGAAACAGCACAGTCAGACAATCTACCATGTGTAGATGTCATCATTCTTGAAAAATGTGACTTTTGTGGCCGCAGAAATTCGCGGATAACAAGCAAGTTTGTAAGTGGCGTATTTTATATACGTGCAATGTACTGTAACCCATAGTATTAGGATAACAACGAACCTGGATAGACATCACATCACTTTCAACATTTCCTTCTAGACTGATTCCCCTATTAAAGAAGAACATTACATTTTCGGGCTTTCAGCATGAGTAAAGTAAGAAATCGGATTTCAACACTAACATAAACATATAGGTAGCATTATAGTACTAGTCCGCTTCTGTGGTGTAGTGGTTAATGTGTGCCACTCCCGGAGGCCCGGTTTCGATTCCCGGCTCTGCCATGAAAGTTGAAAACAAATAGTACGAGGACTGGAACGGGGTCTACTCAGCCTCGGGAGGTCAACTGAGTAGAAGGGTTTCGAATCCCACCTCAGCCATCCTCGAAGTGGTTTTTCGTATTTTCCTACTTCTCCTCCAGGCACCTAAGGCCACGGCCGTTTCTTTCCCTCTTCCTTGTCTATCCCTTCCGATCCTCCCATCCTCCAACAAGGCCTCTGTTGAGCATAACAGGTGAGGCCGCCTGGGCGAGGTAATGGCCCTCCTCACCAGTTTCATCCCATACTCAAAGTCTAACGTTCCAGGACACTGCCCTTGAAGTGGTAGAGGTGAAATCCCTCGCTGAGTCCGAGAGAAAACCAACCCTGAAGGATACACTGATTAAGAAAGAAAGAAAGAAAGAAAGAAGGAAAGAAAGAATGATCATAGTACTATACGGCTATAATCTATCATTCCCAAAAAAATATATATTTATGGTTGGGACAACTGGCCTACCCACTTCCAGGGCCCATGAAAGAGAATTAAATATCTCTGTGGAGGGAAAAAGTTAAACATGATAAAGATAAATATGACTTCATCTAGTTTTCACAAGTCGGGCTGAGTGGTTCAGACTGTTGAGGTGCTGGCCTTCTGACCCCAGCTTGGCAGGTTCGATCCTGGTTCAGTCCGGTGGTAGTTGAAGGTGCTCAAATACGTCAGCCTCGTGTCGGTAGATTTACTGGCACGTAAAAGAACTCCTGCAGGACTAAATTCCTGCACATCGGCGTCTCCGAAAATCATAGAAGTAGTTAGCGGGGCGTGAAGCCAATAACATTAATTACATTTGGCTTTTAACAAGCTGAGCATATCAGGAAAGAAAAGGAAAGAAAATGGCGACGATGGGACAGGAAAGGCCTAGGAATGGGAACAAAGCGGCCGTGGCCTTAGGTACAGCCTCAGCACTTGCCTGGTGTGAAAATGGGAAACCACGGAAAACCATCTTCAGGGCTGCCGGCAGTGGGGTACAAAACCCACTATCTCCCGGATGCGAGCTCACAGCTGCGCGCTCCTAACCGCACGGCCAACTCGCGCGGTAGTTTTACCCTTCGGTTTATTGACTTGGCTTGTATAACCTAAAACTTAGGCTAAGTTGGATAATATTTTAAACACCTACATCACTATTTTCACCTGTGTGCAATTATGTTATTTATTTCATTAATATTATGATAATTATTATAATTGAGCATTGTTAACTTATAAGACCCCAACAGACAAGCATTGGTTTTGTGTAGAGTTATACATTTGTTAAATTCACGTTGTTTCCTTTCATGATGTACACGCCTATTCTTTGTTACATTATAGAGCATTTAGATATAGCCTAAATTTCTTTACCAATTAAGCTCTTCAATAAAGACATACATAACTGTCCCATGCCAAGATATATTGGTAGAATTAGAGCTGTCAAAATGGTTCATAACCCCTTTGATTTATTATCTTGACATGGATCACCCAAAACATAGGTTAGGTTTGGAGAATACTTTAATAATCAGCATTCTTCTTCTTCTTCTATCGATTTTGGCCAGCTGTGGACCACGTAAATAACTCCTCATGATTTAAACTTTCTTTGGCGCCAGTACTCCTTCATCCTCCTGCTTGCTGCTTCTTTTCTTTCAGCCGTCCATTGTTGTTTCTTCTTGGTCGCTGTTTCTGGCTCTAGGAAACCCTTAAATGTGTGTAACTTGTTTCTGAAGGTGGTTCTATTGTGGATGTCTTGATGTGTGATGTTCATTTCTTGCAAACCCTTCTTCGTGTTAACAAACCATTTTTCATAAGAGCTGCCTTTCCTATTGGGCTTATTGAAGTGGTTAAAGATTTTCTTGGCAAGTCTGTTATCAGGCATTCTTGAAATATGTCCAAAAAATTTAACTCTTCGCTTTCGAATGACATCTGAAATCCTACTGCATGTTTTATATATTTCTTTGTTACTGCGTAATCGATATGTGTCCGTACATTTCTTTGGACCGAGGATTTTTCTTAGAATCTTTCTTTCCTTCTTCTCGATTTCTTCAATGTCTTTCCTGGTTGTTAATCCCAGGCATTCTGAAGCATATAAGCACTCTGGTTGAATTACTGCCTGATAGTGGCGTAGTTTTGTCCTAATAGAGATCGCTTTCTTGTTATATGTGTTTTTTGTAAGGTGGAATGCAAGCTCCATTTTTCTGGCTCTCTCGCGGTTTGCTTCTTTATCAAGCCCATTAGGTTGTATAATCTCACCAAGGTATTTGAATTTAACAACTTTATCTATCTTATCATTGTTTGTTGTTACTATGTATTTTGGGGCTTCTTTAATGTTGGTCATGAAATGTGTCTTTTCAAATGATATCTGCAGACCAGTTTTCATTGCTACCTCTTTTAAAGTGTTAACTTGTATTATCGCCGATTCAATATTTTCTGATAACAGTACAAGATCGTCAGCGAATAATCAGCATTATTTAATGCACTGTTTTTTACTTTCATATTCCAAGATGTAATTGAAGCATTTAAATAAAGCATCATACATTAAAATTTAAAGTTTTACCACTAGAACAGCTGACATGGAAAAGTGATTTGAAAATTCAAACAAATTCATCTTACGTTAAAATCTTCAAAAAAAATAAAAATAAACTGTAGACTTTTCCGATATATCACCAGCATTTCTCCGGCTTGCCAAAATCCATTTCTCCCTAGTTTTAGCGTCTTTGGAACATTTATAAACAATTTGTTTGGTATGGTATGCGACATGCTATTGCACATCGGAACTCTACACCATTTATAAGTTTCCTGCCTCACTGTCTGCGCAGGATTCATTTTAAGTCTAAAATATACCACTCTGATTATTATCCAATGTATAGACCTCGAATTTAACCATACTAGACACTAACGTAAAGTAGAAATACGCGAAGTGTATCCTGCTTCTCACAGCACACTATGTGTTACTTAGTCTGCTAATTCAGTCAACCTGTACGATGACGTCAGACCAATGAGATCGCGTGCTTGCGTGACGTGACATTTTCGTAGATTTTTATCACGTTTGGAGTTATTATTTGTACATTCTGATCACATTTTTGAATTCTGCATGAAATTTTGAATCAGATTAGCATATTTTTAATTAAAACCTCGGATCATGCATGTTCCCTATTGTCCGGCAACCATTCGAACAGCTCGTCTCCTTTCTCCTAAGTCTTCCCAGTCCAATCTTTGCAACATTTTCATAAGGCTACTCTTTTGTCGGAAATTACCCAGAGCAACTCGAGCTGCTTTTCTTTGGATTGTTTCCAGTTTTCGAATCAAGTAAACCTGGTGAGGGCCCCATACACTGCAACCATACTCTAGTTGGGCTCTTACCAGAGACTTATATGCCCTCTCCTTTACGTCCTTACTACAGCCACTAAACACCCTCATATCCATGTGCAGAGATCTGTACCCTTTATTTATTTACAATCACGTTTATGTGATTACTCCAATGAAGATCTTTCCTTACCGAGCTCGATAGCTGCAGTCGCTTAAGTGCGGCCAGTATCCAGTATTCGGGAGATCGTGGGTTCGAACCCCACTGTCGCCAGCCCTGAAGATGGTTTTCCGTGGTTTACCATTTTCACACCAGGCAAATGCTGGGGCTGTACCTTAATTAAGGCTACGGCCGCTTCCTTCCAACTCCTAGCCCCTTCCTGCCCCAACGTCGCCATAAGACCTATCTGTGTCGGTGCGACGTAAAGCAAATAACAAACAAACAAGATCTTTCCTTATAATAACACCTAGATAGTCACAGTAATCCCCGTAAGGAACTTTCGCCCAATCAACGCAGGACTTTTCCTATTAGTAAAACTCACTATCTGACATTTAACCCCGTTTATCATTATACCATTCCCTGCTGTCTATCTCACAACATTGCCGATGTATATTTTCCTGTCGCTCACATTCTTGTAACTTATGTATTACTCTATACAGTCTTATTTGTGATTCCAGTTCTTTACTCATGTCATATATACAGGATGAACCGAAATTCGCGCACTCGGACGTCGCAGCGCGACTCCTCACATGCCAGATATATAATTAAAAATGTGTCTCACAAAAGTTCGTCCTGTGAGTATATCCGGCAGAAAAACGACGTTGAAGAGTGACAATCTGGCAACACTGTAACCACATGTAAGGTAACTATCTCTGTTAGAACATAGTAGTCCTGCTGTGCGGTGGAAAGAGTTTTGGGTTAGCATGCAGGAAGTCGAGGGGTCGATCCTGGGTTGAGGCGTATGTTTTTTATGTCATAAATGTAGTCCAGGTGGTATGGTATCTGGCATCTTAATCGTCAACAGCGATTGCAGCGGGTCCTCTAGAAACCATTTGCACTTACATACAACGATCCTAGAAATGGACGAACAATCGTTTTCATTGGTCAGCTTTGAAAGACTCCCTTTCCACGTCGTGGGCGTGAATTTATTCGCCGTTGACGATTAAGATGCCAGACACCATACCACTACATTTACGACATAAAAAACATACGCCTCAACCCAGGATCGATCCCTCGACCTTCTGCACGCTAACCCGAAATTCTATCCACTGCACCAACTGTACAGCACGATCGCTATGTACTGAGAGAGGTAGTTACCCTACATGCGGTTACAGTGTTGCCAGATTGCCATAGTTACCCTACATGCGGTTACAGTGTTGCCAGATTGCCACTCTTCAACGTCCTTTTTCTGCCGGATATACTCGCAGGACGAACTTTTGAGAGATACATTTTTTTATTGCTGGCATGTGAGGAGTCGCGCTGCGACGCCCGAGTGCGCGAATTTCGGTTCACCCTGTATATTATAAAACATAAAGGTCCAATAATGTCCGCCTCTGTGGTGTAGTGGTTAGTGTGATTAACTGCCACCCCCGGAGGCCCGGGTTCGATTCCCGGCTTTGCCACGAAATTTGAAAAGTGGTACGAGGGCTGGAACGGGGTCCGCTCAGCCTCGGGATGTCAAGTGAGTAGAGGTGGGTTCGATTCCCACCTCAACCATCCTTGAAGTAATTTTCCGTGGTTTCCCACTTCTCCTCCAGGCAAATGCCGGGATGGTAACTAACTTAAGGCCACGGTCGCTTCCTTCCTTCTTCCTTGTCTATCCCTTCCAATCTTCCCATCCCCTCGCAAGGCCCCTGTTCAGCATAGCAGGTGAGGCCGTCTGGGCGAGGAACTGGTCATCCTCCCCAGTTGTATCCCCAAACTCCAGGACACTGCCCTTGAGGCGGTAGAGGTGGGATCCCTCGCTGAGTCCGAGGGAAAAACCAACCCTGGAGGGTAAACAGATTAAGAAAGAAAGAAAGCAAGAAAGAAAGAAAGAAAGAAAGAAAGAGAAAGAAAGGTCCAATAATACTGTCTTGAGGAATTCCCCTGTTAATGATTACAGTACAAGATAATGCTTCATCTACTCTAATTCTCTGAGTTCTATTTTCTAGAAATATAGCCACCCTTTCAGTCACTCTTTCGTCTAGTCCAATTGCCCTTATTTCTGCCAGTAGTTTTTTTAGCTATAAAACAGGAAGATACGATTTACCTATTTAGAAGTACGCTGGATTATTACTACTGTACATACCCGATTATAGTGGAATGCTATTTAACGTTTGGTATAATTGGACTTACCACTTGACAACCACATTTCAATAAAAATCTCACTGTTGTATTTATTCGTGAAACACGGGTGAGTGATCATACTACAAAATTTCAGTTGGAATTGTAACAACAGTATATTTGTGAAACGCCAGTCTTTTAGTTCCGTTTAAAAATTATTTGAAATAAAAAGGGATGAAGAAATTCCTTCTTGAAGTGTCGGAGACGATATACAGAGACCTACCCTCATCTCTCGAACACGTTTCGACTGGCAGACGTCACTGTCTATAAAAGTCTCATACAGCGGGGCTATGACCTCTGTTCCACGAGCTTTAGTCAACAAAACAACACCTTTACAGCTGCTGAGAGCGCCGCGTCCATCAGAAAACGAAAGACACAGGGTGAAAAGAGGGCTAAGATGAACACACCACAGGGTGATACTTTCAACAGTGATACTGCTCTCATTCACTCATCTGTGTGTACAACAGGGTGAACGTCGAGGCTTTTGAGTAACTTCTGCAGATTTCAGGGGACTTCTTCTTCAGCAAACTACCTGTTATATATTCACTGTTCGTGTTAGCAGATTTAGTATATTAGAATGCATTTTTCTTCTTAATTCCTTGTTTACTTGTGGTTTGCGGGGTTGAGAAACTCAGATGGTAGAGCCCTATACTTATGAGCTCCAGAAATTTACTGGCACGTAAAAGAACCCCTGAAAGTTAAAATTCCGTCAACTTGGCAACTCCGAAAATCATAAAATATAGTTAGTGGGTGATACAACCAGTAGCATTACTATAATTACTTGAATTGTCAATGGTCGTTGTACCGCCGACGTGATCTAGTTTTAGCAATGCTGCCTCTTATCCGCACGCCCCGAATTGGATTCCAGGCCAGGTCAGGGATTGTTACTTGGAGCGGAGGTCTGATTCGAGGTCCACTGTGCGTTCTAGTGGCGGGTTAACGACTGTTAACGTCAAGAATGACGGCCGAAAGGATTCGTCGCGCTGACCACGCATCAACTCTTAATCTGCAAACCATCAGAATGAGAAATAATCCATTACGCCCTGTGCTTAAATTTCCATGAATTGATATAGATTTACTTGCTGCTGTGCCGAAATTTTGTTGTGGAGAGAAGATCTTTAAGGTAAGGTAAGGGTGTACTCTGCCCGAAGGCAGGTCCGAACCTCTTGACCCGCCACTTCTTGACCACGCCCAATATTGCTTAACTTCGGAGATCTCACGGGATCCGGTGTGTCAACACGGCTACGGCCGTTGGCGAAGATTTTTAGTATACCAGTAGAATCTACTGAAGCAGGTCTCTTACATTTAAACATTACTAAATCCCAAATTACTCTGCTGGTGTTCAACCTCGTAACTATAAACACAGAAGACGTGCAGCTACGCTACCTAGTCACACGGCCAATCACTTGTAAAACCTGTACTTCACTAGAAATGAAAATGAAAACCTACAACCTGTTTTCCAGTCATTGACGGGTCAGGGATGTTACGAATGAAGCAGATATAGGCTATTAGTACGATGGGGTCGCCACTTCCAAAGTGATATATTAATGACTGACAGATGCTATGAAATGAGAATGAAGAGTGTTGCTGGAATGAAGATAACAGGGAAAACCGGAGTACCCGGAGAAAAACCTGTCCCGCCTCCGCTTTGTCCAGCACAAATCTCACATGGAGTAACCGGGATTTGAACCACGGTATCCAGCGGTGAGAGGCCTACGCGCTGCCGTCTGAGCCACGGAGATTACTAGAAATATTACACCTCAAATAACGTAATATGATTGTAATCTAAAACAAATCTGTTTACCCTCCAGGGTTGGGTTTTCCCTCGGACTCAGCGAGGGATCCCACCTCTACCGCCTCAAGGGCAGTGTCCTGGAGTTTCAGTCTCTGGGTCTGGGGATACAACTGGGGAGGATGACCAGTTCCTTGCCCAGGCGGCCTCACCTGCTATGCTGAACAGGGGCCTTGCGAGGAGATGGGAAGATTGGAAGGGATAGACAAGGAAGAAGGAAGGAAGCAGCCGTGGCCTTAAATTAGGTACCATCCCGGCATTTGCCTGGAGGAGAAGTGGGAAACCACGGAAAACCACTTCCAGGACGGTTGAGGTGGGAATCGAACCCACCTCTACTCAGTTGACCTCCCGAGGCTGAGTGGAACCCGTTCCAGGCCTCGTGTCGCTTCAAATTTCGTGGCAGAGCCGGGAATCGAAACCGGTCCTCCGGGAGTGGCAGCTAATCACACCAACCACTACACGACAGAGGTGGACATTATTAATTTTACAGGATCTATTTAGGCCTATTAATCTATATTTACCTACGTTTTCTGTTACCTGACTCCGAATAAATTCATATCTCACTCACTAAGATAAAGATTGCGAAATGCCAAATATTTTCTTGTGAATGTACGTTAGTCCGCCTCTGTGGTGTAGTGGTTAGCGTGATTAGATGCCACCCCCGGAGGCCCGGGTTCGATTCCCGGCTCTGCCACGAAATTTGAAAAGTGGTACGAGGGCTGGAACGGGGTCCACTCAGCCTCGGGAGGTCAACTGAGTAGAGGTGGGTTCGATTCCCACCTCAGCCATCCTGGAAGTGGTTTTCCGTGGTTTCCCACTTCTCCTCCAGGCGAATGCCAGGATGGTACCTAACTTAAGGCCACGGCCGCTTCCTTCCCTCTTCCTTGCCTATCCCTTCCAATCTTCCCATCCCTCCACAAGGCCCCTGTTCAGCATAGCAGGTGAGGCCGCCTGGGCGAGGTACTGGTCATACTCCCCAGTTGTATCCCCCGACCAAGAGTCCGAAGCTCCAGGACACTGCCCTTGAGGCGGTAGAGGTGGGATCCCTCGCTAAGTCCGAGGGAAAAACCGAACCCGGAGGGTAAACAGATGATGATGATGATGATGATGATGAATGTACGTTATGTTACTGACGTATTAATTTAATTTGCGTCCGACTCGTTGGCTGAATGGTCAGCGTACTGGCCTTCGGTTCAGAGGGTCCCGGGTTCGATTCCCGGCCGGGTCGGGGATTTTAACCTTCATTGGTTAATTCCAATGGCCCGGGGGCTGGGTGTTTGTGCTGTCCTCAACATCCCTGCAACTCACACACCACACATAACACTATCCTTCACCACAATAACACGCAGTTACCTACACATGGCATATGCCGCCCACCCTCATCGGAGGGTCTGCCTTACAAGGGCTGCACCCGGCTAGAAATAGCCACACGAAATTATTATTATTATAATTTAATTTGCCAGGCTGAGTGGCTCAGACGGTTGAGGCGCTGGCCTTCTGACCCCAGCTTGGCAGGTCCGATCCTGGCTCAGTCCGGTGGTATTTGAAGGTGCTCAAACACGTCAACCTCGTGTCGGTAAAAGAACGTAAAAGAACTCCTGCCGGACACAATTCCGTCACCTCGGCGTCTCCGAAAACCGTCAAAAAAGTAGTTAGTGGCACGTAAAAATCAATAACATTGTTATATTATTGTCATCAATATAATTTCTTTTTTTTTTCTATTTGCTTTACGTCGCACCGACACAGATAGGTCTTATGGTGACGATGGGATAGGAAAGGCCTAGGAATGGGAAGGAAGCGGCCGTGGGCTTAATTAAGGTACAGCCCCAGCATTTGCCTGGTGTGAAAATGGGAAACCACGGAAAACCATCTTCAGGGCTGCCGACAGTGGGGTTCGAACCTACTGGATACTAGCCGCAATTAAGCGACTGCAGCTATCGAGCTCGGTCTTACGGAAAGCAGTCATTCTATTATTTCTGTATTATGTGTATCATTGCTGATGTTTTTGTGTATGTAAATATGCGCAGTAAAAAATATTAAATTTCAGTAATGTACAGTATGTGTTCTACATTTTCCTCATCTTTACATATATAAAATAACATATCCTGACGGACTGACTGACTGACTCATCATCGCTGAGCCAAATCTACTGGACATAAAGAAATGAAATTTTGGTGATACATTCATATTAGAGTGTAGGTGCTCACTAAGGGAGGGGTTTTGGATATTCCGTCGCAAAGGGGGTGAAAAGGGGGTGAATGAGCCCGGTGTAGAAGGCCAAGAATAACGGCCGAGAAAAACCGTTGTGCTGACCACACGACACCTCGTAATCTGCAGGCCTTCGGGCTGAGCAGCAGTCGCTTGGTAGGCCATAGTCCTTCGGGGCTTTTGCGATATGGGGTTTGGTTTTTTACTTAAACAAGCATATCTATATCTCAAAAACTGAATAGTTTACAGATGTAAAAATTGGCATTTATAATCTACTTTAAAAATAAAGAAACATTTGTTTTGTTTTCGAAAAATCCATTTAACGGGGATGAAAAAAAGTTAAAAATGGGTTGAATATCTTTTACGAGGATACTTATATCTCAAAAACTGAAGATGTTACAGACATGAAAGTTGGTAACTGGAATCTCCTTTAAAAATAAAGAAACACGCATTTTTTGGTTTTTGGATAATACACTTAATGGAGGGTGAACGGGAGTGACAAAAGGGGTGGATTATTAAAAATACTGTATCTACAGCATATCTCAGAAACTTAAATTGTTACGGACGTGAAAACTGGTATTTGGAATATCCTACAGAAGTAAAGAAACATAGATAATTTATTTTCGGAAAATCTACTTAAGGGGAACTGAAAAAGGAGATTAATGTATAAAATGAGAATAACTACAGAACGTCTCATAAACTTAACATATTACAGACGTGAAAATTGGTATTTTTAATCTTTTAAAAATAAAGTAACACTTTTTTGTTTTTGGAAAACACTTAAAGTGGTAGGGGAAAAATGACTGAAAAAGGAGGTTGAATTATTTTTTTTAGGATACTGGTATCTCCAAAACTGTCCGACTCGTTGGCTGAATGGTCAGTGTACTGGCCTTCAGTTAAGAGGGTCTCGGGTTCGATTCCCGGCCTGTTCGGGGTTTTAATCGCTTCTGATTAATTCTTCTGGCACCGGGCGAGTTGGCCGTGCGCGAGAGGCGCGCGGCTGTGAGCTTGTATCCGGGAGATAGTAGGTTCGAATCCCACTATCGGCAGCCCTGAAGATGGTTTTCCGTGGTTTCCCATTTTCACACCAGGCAAATGCTGGGTCTGTACCTTAATTAAGGCCACGGCCGCTTCCTTCCAACTCCTAGGCCTTTCCTATCCCATCGTCGCCATAAGACCTATCTGTGTCGGTGCGACGTAAAGCCCCTAGCAAAAAAAAATCTTCTGGCTCGGGGACTGGGGTTTGTGTCAGTCCCAACACTCTCCTCTTCATATGCACACAACACACTACACTACACTACCGCCACAGAAACGCGCAATAGTGATTACATCTCTCCATATAGGGTTGGCTGCAGGAAGGGCATCCGGCTGTAAAACAGGGCCAAATCCACATGTGCGACGCAGTTCGCACCCACGACCCCACACGTGTGGGAAAGGCGGTAGGAAAATAATAATAAGAAGAAGACTGGTATCTCCAAAACAGAATATGTTACAGAAGCGAAAATTGGTATTTGGAATTTTCATTAAAAATAAAGAAACACGTATCTTTTTTGGGGGAAAAAATTCTCTTAAGGTGAGGGGAATTGTAAAAAGACTGAAATTGGGCTTGAATTCTTTTTTATGAAAATACCTATATCTCAAGAAATGAAGATGTTACAGACATGAACATTTGTATTTGGAATCTTCTTTTTAAATAAAGGAACATATATTTTTTGTTTTCGAAAATTCCACATAACGGGATGGGGTCGGTGAACAGAATTGAAGAAAGTGTTGAATTATTTTTATGATGATACTTAGGCCTATATATCAAATACTTCAGACATGAAAATTTGTATTCGAAATCTCGTTTAGAAATAAAGAAAAGCGTATTAGTTTGTTTTTGGAAAATCCAATTCTGTGGGGGTGGAGTAAATAATTTGAAAATGTGTTGAATTATTTGTATGATGATAGTTATACCTCAAAAACGAAGGATGTTACGGACGTGAAAGTTAGTATTTGGAATATCCTTTAAAAATGAAGAAACACGTATTTTGTAGGAGGTGGGGTTAATCAACTTAAGGGGGGTGTAAAAGGAGTTGAATTATTTTTACAAGGATATAAATAAGAAGTGGACTTAAAACAATACACCCCTAAGGGGTTTTGACTGTGGGCGAGGAATGATGACAAAAATATGCATTTATATGAAGCCGTTTTAACTACGAATTTAAAATTTCAAATGATATCCTAGGTGTTAAATAACAGAAGGTTTGAAACAAATTTAACCCCTCAGGGAGTAAATTAGGGGTTAAGATCCGATAACAAATATATTTATTTTTTCCTCCGAAACGGTTTAACGAGCAAAGACAAAATTCCAAATAGCGGTATATATTTTAAATTGTAGGTGTGAAATAAGAAATATTTTTAAACGTTCCAGCCCTAATCTGTTAAATGAGGTTTGGTCCGTAAACGTAATTAATTATTCATCCTCCAAAGCCGTTTTACGTACTAAGTTGTAATTTTACGAGAAGTGTCTTATTTTATGTCCTAGGTGTGAAATACCGTAGACTTCAATATATTCCTCCTGTGGGAGGTTTAGATGGTGGTTGACTCTCAAAAACCTTTTCAGGCACGTTTGTTTTATGAATGGTGGTCTTGTACATCCAATATGTTAATAAATAATAAACATTTTAAAAACATACACCCCTTAAAAAGTATTCATTCCTCCATTAATGCTCGACGTACAAAATAAAAATTTCACAGATTGGTCGCTTTTACATCCTAGATGTTAAGTAGCAAGGGTTTACATCATTCAATTTCTTTCGTATGGGGTTCAAATGAGTGTTAGATCAGAAAATAAAAAATCATTCCCACAAAACCGTTTGACGTACAAATTAAGAGTGTATTTTCCAGGCCCAGATGACAGTGCACTCTCCAAAATTTAAAACTTTGAATAATAACTTTCAGTTTAAAACGGTAGCGAAACACGAGCATCTTGCTTGTTATCTGATAATGAAAGACTCCCCTCTGGGCAATTTTAGTGGAGAGGAGAACCTTTGGGATAAAATCGTCGGCGGGGGAAACTCCCCCCCCCCCCACCAACCACCCTGGCTTGCATTTGGGGGATAGTGAGTTCTCGTCCTAACTGTCGGCAGCCCTGAAGATGGCCTTCCGTGGTTTCCCACGTTCACACCAGGCAAATGCTGGCTGGGAGTGTGTCTTAATTAAGGCCACGGTCACTTCCTGCCCGCTCCTAGTCCTAGTCCTTTCCCAACATTACGTCACCGAAAACCTTCAATGGTTTAGTGTGACGTAATAATAATTTCGTGTGGCTATTACTAGCCGAGTGCAGCCCTCGTAAGGCAGACCCTCCGATGAGGGTGGGTGTGACGTAAAGCAAGTTGTAAATAAAAACCACGTGCAAATTGTAGTTTAATGTTGTGCTGTGCAGAATGAGGTAACGAATGTTTTACCAAATTCAGTAGAACTATGGACACATGGTCATGCTGTGTTTACATTGGGACTTTGTGTGGCCCTTTCAACGATATCAATGTCCGACTCGTTGGCTGAATGGTCAGCGTATTGGCCTTCGGTTCAGAGGGTCCCGGGTTCGATTCCCGGCCGGGTCGGGGATTTTAACCTCAATTGGTTAATTCCAATGGCCCGGGGGCTGGGTGTTTGTGCTGTCCCCAACATCCCTGCAACTCACACACCACACGTAACACTATCCTCCACCACAACACGCAGTTACCTACAAATGGCAGATGCCGCCCACCCTCATCGGAGGGTCTGCCTTACAAGGGCTGCACTCGGCTAGAAATACCCAGACGAAATTATTAACGATATCAAAAACATAGTGCTTTCTCGACCTGGAAGTGGCATGGGTTCCTCGTTAGCAACAGAGGAGCACCGTCAACACTTCACTAAACACGAGTGATTATGGGAAGAATTTGTACCAGATTAAACAAGCACAAATACTTGTAATTAAGTAATTAATTGTGACGTTAATACTGATGGAATGACAAAGGGGGAGGCTTATTACTGCCCATCAGGGACTATACTGTATATGTGTATCGCATTTGAAAAAGACTTAGCTTGTTTACCTTTATGGATAATTCCGCTTAAATAACGCACATTAATCACAGTTATTTACGACTTATCCTAGAAAGAATCGCTCTCACTGAACACGAAGCACACCGTGTTTGCAGATCGCAATATGTCATACAGAATATTTTATGGAGCTCATGTCAATTAGTTTTGACGTTGAGATAAACGTAAGAAGAACAGCGTGCCATCCATCACGTTCATGGCGGGATCGAAGCTGCCTGCACTCATATGTTCTGTTCATTCCTACAATATACTGTATATTTTGAACCGACCCGGGTATTCCACTCTGACAAGGGCGGGTGGAAAACCACTATCAGCCACCTCTACATTTGTACTTTCAAGTTTCAACTTCAACTCGAGGAAAATGCTTGTGTTTGTCCCAACACTTTCTTCTTTATATTCAGACAACATACCACACTACCAACCCCCACAGAAACACGTAATAGTGATTAAATCCCTCAATATCTGGTTGGCGTCAGGAAGGGCATCCGGCCGTAAACAGGGTCAAATCCACTTGTGCGACACAGATCGCATCCGCGACCCCGCAGATTTGTGAAAATCGTTAGAAGAAGAAGTTAGTTTGAGTGAAAGTATGTTGTTATTATTATATGTTGTAAAAAATAGGGTCCGCCTCTGTTGTGTAGTGGTTAGCGTGATTAGCTGCCACCCCCCGGAGGCCCGGGTTCGATTCCCGGCTCTGCCACGAAATTTGAAAAGTGGTACGAGGGCTGGAACGGGGTCCACTCAGCCTCGGGAGGTCAACTGAGTAGAGGTGGGTTCGATTCCCACCTCAGCCATCCTGGAAGAGGTTTTCCGTGGTTTCCCACTTTTCCTCCAGGCGAATGCCGGGATGGTACCTAACTTAAGGCCACGGCCGCTTCCTTCCCTCTTCCTTGCCTATCCCTTCCAATCTTCCCATCCCTCCACAAGGCCCCTGTTCAGCATAGCAGGTGAGGCCGCCTGGGCGAGGTACTGGTCATTCTCCCCAGTAGTATCCCCCGACCAAGAGTCTGAAGCTCCAGGACACTGCCCTTGAGGCGGTAGAGGTGGGATCCCTCGCTGAGTCCGAGGGAAAAACCGAACCTGGAGGGTAAACAGATGATGATGATGATGATGATGATGATAATAATAATAATAATAATAATAATAATAATAATAATCATGTTCTAAAGGCTAAGCCTTGTTGCTGCAGCCACAGATGTCTAACTTGAGCCAGTCTTTTCAATGTGACCAATAAATTTGATTTTCCTTTTTTAAATGTCAGTTGTCAGATCCCGTTTTTTCCTTTGTAACATCACTGAAGGAAGAATTGCTGGAAAAAGTGGCTGAGGACGACCCAGAGGGTTTTATTTCAAGAACCTGCTTCTGAGGATGACCTGCAAGACCTACACTGAGTTGAAAAGACTGGCTCAAGTTAGACACTAGCGTTTCCACGCGCGTAGAATTCTTTCCAGTTTGATATGAATTTCAAAGTACTGAAATGGAACAAAGGCAGTGCTTCAGCACTCCATGCGAACAGTGTGTGAAGCTTGTCAGTACTAGCGCAGCAAGACACGTATGATACGTAGGGCGACACGTACTCGAAGAAATTCTAAGAAATCCGGACTTCTTGGTAGCGGGTTGTCTTTTTTCTTTAATAAACTGAATTTTAAGTACACTCATTACACGATATTTTAATAGGACTATATGTTTAGGAAACGTATTCACTTTTAAGGGTCCAAAACTCACATTTTCCTGTCACTTGCTTCACATCTTCTTTTACTGCATAGTCCTGTTCAGACACAGTGTGATTATATGTAGCCTGTATACTAACCGAATGTGCCAGTTTTAAGCTTGCCATATTTGAACTCAATTCATCAAGCAAGTAGCCCATGAGGGATCGAAATACAACGCGTTTGAACTGAAACGTATACCGCAGAACGAATTCCTGCGTCAGAGCAAGACTGATCATGCTAAGAACCATATATTTATTTATTTATTTATTTATTTATTTATTTATTTATTTATTTATTTATTTTTCTCCTTTCTTTCTTTCTTTCTTTCTTTCTTTCTTTCTTTCTTTCTTTCTTTCTTAGTCAGCTTACCCTCCAGGGTTGGTTTTCCCTCGGACTCAGCGAGGGAGTCCACCTCTCCCTCCTCAATGGCAGTGTCCTGGAGCGTGAGACTTTGGGTCGGGTGGATACAACTAGGGAGGAGCAGAAGTACCTCGCCAAGGTGGCTTCACCTGCTATGCTGAACAGGGGCCTTGTTGGGGATGGGAGGATTGGGAAGGATAGAAAAGGAAGAGGGAAGGAAGCGGCCGTGGCTTTATGTTAGGTACCATCAAGGCATTTGCTTGGAAAAAAATGGGAAAACACGGAAAACCACTTCGAGGATGACTAAGCTGGGAATCGAACCCAACTCTACTCAACTGACCTCCCGAGTCTGATTGTATCCCGTTCCAGCCCTCATACCAGTTTCCAAATTTCGTAGCAGAGCCGGGAATCGAACCCGAGCCTCCGGGGTTGGCAGCTAATCACACTAACCACTACACGACAGAAGCGGTATTTATTTATTTATTTATTTATTTATTTCTTCCTTTTTAACCCTTTACTGCATGAATTATTTTTCGTTTCCGTTTTGTAACGGAAATTTCAAGCTTTAAGTTTCAAATTGCTTTCGATATCTTAAACTTACCAACATTTCTTACGTGGGGCTAATACCTTAACACTCGTATATGATAACAGATAAATTGTGATGTTAAAATGTATAAAATGTATAAACTGTAGCTTGCCTGAGAGTAGGTGTTCCCTACTAGGTGGCCCGCCTCCCCTCTCATGGGTGGAATGAACGCTTAGTTAGATAGATAAACTGTAGGTCCTTCGTCGACTACAGCGACTTTAGCGGCACTTATTGTTACTGTCCGTCGACACCCACACAAAAAATCTAACACGGCGATTTATAATTGATTGTAAACGTGTTTAGTCAGGTGGACTGAGTGGTGCTCGAATTCAGGTTTCACCTCAGGACTCGTCCCACAAGTTCAGCAACGTACTACTGTATCTCATGCTCGCAGTTCGCCGAGAGGATTGTCGAGGTTTGGAGGTTTCTGCCTTTACCACCACATGTCTCCATCGAATAGTGTAGAGCAGCTACTTGAACTTCGTGGATTGTCACCACCACCAGCGACACCCGCACCACAACTACATCAACAACTTCTGTTGCATCCGCCGTTCTCGACTCCACCACCGTCGCCTACCATGCTGCAATCATGTCTTCCTTCGCAGGTCCCAACTACCAGGCAAGATTTCTACCACGAGTTCCATCTCCAACGTGGGACGCCAACAACCTCCAGTATAAGAGGTCCGCCCCAACCAGCCCTCCTGAAGATGGACAACAAATCCGGCGCTTGGCGGTCAGTCCAATAGATACTCATCAGGTCAGTCTTGATCAATCTCCAACCCTCTGCATGGAAACTGCACCTGAACGCCCTCTTCCTACTACCAGTGAATAATTTCCAGTCTCATGGGCCCGCCGTCCTCTCAGCAATTCACGCTCTCTCCAGACCTTACCAACTTGTACCCACGTCTATCTCCTTGAAAATCCAGCTCAGCAATTCCGCTCCCCTCGCAACATGCTTTTCACCTTCCTCTAGTTCAATATGCGCCGAGACGATATAGCAGACATACGGCCAACCACAAACGGTGTTGTCATAAAGATGAATGGAGACCTCGCCGTACAAAAACTCACTATGTCCATCGGAGCAGCATGACTTTGTTCCGCCGCTCCCTTCAAGCTTCTCTCGCAACCAGTGCTCAAGACTCCATCCCCGCCTCCTAGATATGGCCTTTTCAGCTGTGTGGTACCTGGTAGAGATCCAGCCACCCCGAGGAGGAAATCATGGAGCGCAGCAGGCCCAACTTACATGGTACGAATCCTACTGCCTACCACAGCAGATCTCGAAAGGGTACTAGTAGCTTCGGGTGTGTCAATCTACCGCTGCCATTACAAAGTTGAATCTTCCTGTGCACCCCCGCCGCAACCTACTCGCTGCGAAAGATGTTTGACGTACAACTCTCACAGCACCAACCAGTGTCGAGCTCCTTACCGAATGTGTGGGCATTGTATACAAGAACTTCCAAACTACAAGTGCCTTAACACAGTGCAATCCCCTGTCTGTAACTCCTGTGAAGAAGCACACTCGACCTGCGTCCGCAGATATAAAGGATGTCCCGCCCCTCCTGATAATCCCGAACTCGTCACACTTATCCGCACAGTTGATTCACCTACCAGTCCTAGCCGCTCTCTTTACCCTTCTCCTACCGTCGAGGATTTAATCCGATTCGTCAATATAGCCTTCTATAAAATTCATTCCTACAACCGTCCTCTCGTTCTAACACACCTACAAGGTGCCGCAAACCAAACCCTCAATGTCCACTTTCAGACTTCAATTTCCGGCCTAAATACTTACTTCCATTTCACCCCCTTAGAAACTGTTGTCTGAACCTCGCCGCTCATCCCTCGCCCCTACCATTGATTGTTCACATCAGTGTACATTGAAGAGTCCAGTCAACAAACGGCACTAGGATGGGGGAAGACAGCCACAAACATCACATCGTCGGCAATCTGCAATCACACTTCGCCTTCCAGAAGGATCATCCATCATCTTCCAACTACTCTGTATTATTTACTACTTTAAATCATGTTATGTACCTAGGTATGTTCTTTTCCACATCAGAATATATGCAGATTCGATGTAAAAGCACTCACCCTCAAGACCAGCAAAAAAGAAAAAAAGAAAAGAAAAATAATAAGAAGTCACTAATAAAGCAACCTTAGCCAAGATGCCACTCCCCTCCCATATCCACCTCAAATTCCTCAATCCCACTTTACCCACCCCCTTCATCCCGTGAACGAGCTCGATAGCTGCAGTCGCTTTAGTGCGGCCAGCATCCAGTAATCGGGAGATAGTGGGTTCGAACCCCACTGTCGGCAGCCCTGAAGATGGTTTTCCATGGTATCCATTTTTCACACCAGGTAAATGCTGGGGCTGTACCTTAATTAAGCCCACGGCCGCTTCCTTCCCATTCCTAGGCCTTTCCTATCCCATCATCGCCATAAGATATATCTGTGCCGGTGCGACGTAAAGCAAATAGCTTCCCATGCAACTCCCTCAACCCGCCAACCCCCCCCCCCCCAATCTCTCCTGGAGGGAGAGTGGGCGTTAACCTCTAGGTGGACCGCCCCTCCCCTTAAGGGAGGGGAATCAAAACATTGGAGAAAAATAAACCGTACCGTCGATAGATCCAGACTGGGTCTCGGCCTGCAAGTGGCTACTGCTGGTCCGTGGTCCAACAGATCTGTACTCTGACCGGCCAACCGAGCACAGGAAGGGTGGCCACGGCTCTACCGTGGCTCTACGCCTCTGCATTCGGAAGACGGGACAAGGCTGGACCTCGCGGCTGGTCACAACCGTCAAATGTCCTGAGAATGGTTTTCCATTCTCCTGCACTAAGGGCGAATGCCGGGCCAGTTTCTAATATCGGCCAGGGCCGCCAATCCCCTCACCTTCTCCGCGCATCTCCTTCACTGAAACAAATCTCCCCGCCTGAGAGACGGCGTCACCGTCTACGAGTCCCACCTCCCCCTTCAGGGAGGAATGGAAACGTTTTAGTAGTATAAACTGTATAAATGATTCCCACCTCCCTAAAACTTATTACGAATGTATGTGTATAAGAGATAATTTTCCTACTCTTGTGAAAGAGAATGGTTCATGGTGTGGGTTACTGTACTCACGTCCTAGTTCGTGAACCATGGGCAACGGCTGAGTGGCCTAGTAAGTGGTCTTGAGAGTCGGGATACCAGTTGCTATGGAATGGGAGTGGGCATCTCGGACATATTCTGAGCCATGGTCCTTTTGTGCTCAGACGGCTAAGACTATACAATCCACCGGTGGTCCATAACTCGTTAGAGGAGAGATCCTCACTTGGACTATGTGCAAGTAGGATAGCATCCTACTTCATGAATTTTCCGAGCTCAGAACATTTTAGGCAAGCCTCGGACATATGGGAGTTACGGAGTCCCACTCCCATTTGACAGGCAAGGGCCTCCTTGGAAACAACTTGGCGAACGAAATTGAATTCGATGGGGAGCTATCAATGGGGCTTATAGAAGAAAGAAAGTAGAACTGGCTGAGTCAGCAAAGAGGATGCATCTGGATGTGCTAGGAGTAAGTGATATACGGGTAAGTGGAGATAACGAGGAAGAGACACGAGATTATAAAGTGTACTTGACGGGTGTTAGAAAGGACAGGACAGAGTATGGGGTAGGGCTGTTTATCAGGAATACCACTGCACGCAACATAGTTTCTGTTAGGCACGTAAACGAGCGAATGATGTGGGTAGATTTGGCAGTTGGAGGAATTAGGTCGAGAACTGTCTCAGTGTATTCACCATGTCAGGGTGCAGATGAGAATGAACTTGAAAAGTTCTATGAAGCATAGAGTGACATCGTAATCAGGGTCAACAGCAAGGATAGGATAGTGCTAATGGGCGATTTCAATGCGAGAGTTAGAATTAAAACTGAAGGATACGAATGGGTGATACGTAAATGTGGGGAATATATGGAAGCTAATGGGAATGGGAAGCGTTTGCTCGACTTCTGTGGTAGTATGGGTTTAGCAGTTACGAATATATTCTACAAGCATAAGGCTGTTCACCGCTGCATGTGGGAGGCTGGGGGTACCAGATCCATAATAGACTGTATCTTAACTTACTTCGAATTCAGGAAGTCTGTTAGGAATGTACGAGTTTTCCGGAGAGTTTTCGATGATACAGACCACTATCTGATCTGTAGTGAACCAATTATCTCCACGCCTAGGACAGAGAAAGTGTAATCTGTCTGCAAACGAATAAGGATAGAAAATCTCCAGGACGAGGAAATTAGACAGAAGTACATTTACATCATAAGTGAGAGGTTTCGAACAGCAGACAGTAAGCAGATTCAGGATTTTTTCTTTCTTTTTTTTGCTAGTTGCTTTACGTCGCACCGACACAGATAGGTCTTATGGCGACGATGGGACACAGAAGGGCCAGGAGTGGGAAGGAAGCGGCCGTGGCCTTAATGAAGGTACAGCCCCAGCATTTGCCTGGTGTGAAAATGGGAAACCACGGAAAACCAATTTCAGGGCTGCCGACAGTGGGGTTCGAACCTACTATCTCCCGAATACTGGATACTGGCCGCACTTAAACGACTGCAGCTATCGAGCTCGGTATTCAGGATATAGAAAGTGTATTCACCACCAGTAAAATTTTCTTTTACGTTGAGAAGATGTTCAAAATATCCCCTCCAGCTCTTCAGTGATTCCCGGGGATCTATTATGAGTTCACCTGAATTGCCCAAAACACTGTCGTGGGAAGATTTTGGTAATAACCTGGAAACGCTAGGTCAAGCGGCTGGGAAACCTTTCTGGACAGTAGTAAAGAATCTTAGGAAGGCAGGGGAAAAGGAAATGAACATTGTTTTGGGTAATTCAGGTGAACTCATAATAGATCCCAAGGAATCACTGAAGAGGTGGAGGGAATATTTTGAACATCTTCTCAACGTAAAAGAAAATCTTACTGGAAGTGTTGCGAACAGCTAAGCTCATGGGGAGGACGGAAACGATGATGGTGAAATTACGCTTGAGGAAGTAGAAAGGATGGTAAATAAGCTACCTTGTCATAAAGTAGCAGGAATAGATTAAATTAGACCTGAAATGGTGAAGTATAGTGGGAAGGCGGGGATGAAATGGCTTCATAGATTAGTAAGATTAGCATGGAGTGTTGGTAAGGTACCTTCAGATTGGACAAAAGCAGTAATTGCACCAATCTATAAGCAAAACAGGAAGGGTTGAAACAACTATCGAGGTATCTCATTGATTAGTATACCAGACAAAGTATTCACTGGCATCTTGGAAGGGAGGGTGCGATCAGTGGTTGAGAAGAAGTTGGATGAAAACCAGTGTTGTTTCAGACCACAGAGGGGCTGTCAGGATCAGATTTTCAGTATGCACCAGGTAACTGAAAAATGCTACAAGAGGAATAGACAGCTGTGTTTATGTTTCGTAGATGTAGAGAAAGCATATGGCAGGGTACCGAGGGAAAAGATGTTCGCCATAGTGGGGGATTATGGAATTAAAGGTAGATTATTAAAATCAATCAAAGGCATTTATGTTGGCAATTGGGCTTCAGTGAGAATTGATGGCAGAATGAGTTCTTGGTTCAGAGTACTTACAGGGGTTAGACAAGGCTGTAATCTTTCATCTTTGCTGTTCGTAGTTTACATGGATCACCTGCTGAAATGTATAATGTGGCAGGCGGGGATTCAGTTACGCGGAAATGTAGTAAGCAGTCTGGCCTATGCTGACAACTTGGTCTTAAAGGCAGATTGTGCCAAAAGCTACATTCTAACATCTTGGAACTTGAAAATAGGTGCAATGAATATGGAATGAAAATTAGCCTTTCGAAGACTAAATTGATGTTAGTAGGTAAGAAATTCAACAGACCTGAATGTCAGATTGGTGATACAAAGCTGGAACAGGTAGATAATTTCAAGTATTTAGGTTGTGTGTTCTCCAAGGATGGTAATATAGTAAGTGAGATTGAATCAAGGTGTAGTAAAGCTAATGCAGTGAGCTCGCAGTTGCGATCAACAGTATTTTGTTAGAGGGAAATCAGCTCCCAGACGAAACTATCTATACAACCTTCTGTTTTCAGACCCACTTTGCTTTACGGGAGCGAAAACTGGGTGGACTCAGGATATCTTATAAGTTAGAAGTAACATACAAAAAAGTAGCGAGAATGAATGCTGGTACAAATAGGTGGGAACAATGGCTGGAGGGCGCTTGGAATGAGGAGATAAAGGCTAAGTTTGGAATGAACTCGATGGATGAAGCTGGACGCATAAGCCGGATTCGGTAGTGGGGTCATGTGAGGCGAATGGAGGAGGATATGATACGTAGGAGAATAATGGACACTGTTATGGAGGGTAAGAGAAGTAGAGGGAGACCAAGACAGAGGCTTGCAGACTGAACGCAGAAAGGTATAACGGTCCTTAATGATAATGCATGTATATATGTGAAAAGAGAGGTGGGAGAGGAGAACTTGTGAAGAAAGGTACAAGTTTAACTGAATTTATATAAGCTGTACATTAATGACATAAACGTTTCATTTAACGTAAAATCAAAAGAAATCGTTTAACATTTCTTAATGCTTCACTTAATAAATAATAAATGGCCTTAAAGTAATCACAAACCAACAAGGTTTTACTTCTAATATGAGACACGAAATAAATAAAAACGTAGACTGTGGATTAATAAGGAGACCTAATGAAATAAATAAATATTTATTCTTTTTACAATCTGCTTTAGGTCACGCCGACACAGATAGGTCTTATGGCGACGGCGGGATAGGAAATGCCTAGGAGTGGGAAGGAAGCGGTCGTGGCTTTAGCTAGTGTACAGCCCCACATTTACCTCGTGTGAAAATGGGAAACCACGGAAACCATCTTCCGGGCTGCCAACAGTATGGTTCGAACCCACTATCTGCCGGATGCAAGCTCACAGCTGTGCGCCCCTAACCACACTGCCTTTCTATCCCATCGTCGCAATAAGACCTATCTGTGTCGGTGCGACGTAAAACAAATTGTGAAAAATCCTCCATTACAATAACGCGCAGGTTACTGTACACGAGAGCATAGGCGTAATTTGAGCTGTTGACTGGGGGAGCGGGGATTTTCGGGGCATCTTCGTGTCCTTTTGAGAGCGACTTGGGACCACAAAATAATTGCTAATATTCTCTATAATACCTTTAATATCCTATGTTAACCAATTTAATTTAATGAACAAAGCTTTGTAAACTAAAGAACATCCACACAGAATTTGAAAAGTAGACGTAATTCAAATTAATTTCTTAATTGGCCTGTTTTTGTTGGTAAATTAAAAAATCAAGCAGACAATATTGACAAAAGCAAAACTTTCTTTGATTTTACAAAATATGATCACATCGTATTCCTAGATAAAATGAAAACTTCTCTTTCTATATGAATTAAAGTCATTAATTACTTTTGAAATGGCAACATCAGTACTCCTTTCAATAGCCAAAAGTATGTTTTTAAGTGCTGCAAGCATGAAAGAAACCTCTCACAGAATGCTGAATTCACTGGAATTGTAAAAAAACAAAAGCGAAGTTCAAAAATGAGAGGGAAACTTACTTTTCAAATACTTCTCTACGAAAACGGCAGCACTTTCTTGGATATTTATGTTTTTTCCCTCCATTTTTGGAAAACATCCACTGCAGATTAGACAGAAGCAGTTTCTTGTCCAAAGTGCAAAATTTACGCTGGGTACGTCTACTTCGCTTGCGATAAGAACTAGAATTAGATGGTTAAGAACATCCTAGTTATGTTAGTTATTTTCTTGAAGCCTTGGCTTGTATCACTTGCTGAGGAATGTCAATAACATGAAGCAGTATTGTAACTTTAATTATTGTTGCACTGTCGCAAATGGAGCTTTACCCCCACCGCCGATCTCTGCAGGATTGTTGCCTTTTTTGGGCAACTCTGCCACTCTAAATTCACATTTCTCTGCTACTTCCGTGCAGTGATTGAAAAAGGGAGTAAAACATTCTTTAGTTCTAAACGATCGTAAAGTACCGGCCATAAGTATTTTGACAAAGTATTAAATTGCTCCGGTCTCGTGAATTATTAACATAATGCGTGCACTTGTACAACACAAATGATTTGACCATTACATTTATATAAAAGTAAATATATTAATACAAATAATTACACTATAATAATACATGGACACCATAAATATTTTGACACATAACTAAGCAGAAACATCATTCAAGAAATTCATATGTACTTCGCATCATCTAGTGTTTAGTTGGGTAGCCACTTCCTTGTACAACTGCTGCATATCGAGTTGGCAACGAGTCCACCAATTTCTGAAGGCATGAGACAGGAATTTTGGGCAATTCTTCATTTAAAGCTTCGGAATATCCCTCCTCGTATGTGCATGTTTTGCATTTAACTCGCCTTTTGAGTTCCACCCAGTGCCGGATTAAGGTGTTTGGGGGCCCTGGGCTATTTAAAAATGTGGGGCCCCTTCTTCGTAACATCACGTAAGACTAGCATACTGAAGTCGTTATAGAACTACTTCCACTTAAATTGATGAATAAGGAATTGTTGAAATAGGCTACTACTTTTCTCTATTTTTCATGTCAATATTTCTTAATGCCGAAAAATATTTTACATTTGTCTCATCATCACTATCAAATCGACATACAAAACAGAACTTACGTTTTTTGGCACCACTAGGAAATTTCCTATCCATTTTACAAGAACATTACAGATTTAACTTACGAATGGTTCAATAATCAGGGGTGAACTGGAGGTTCTCTTCCTGATGCAAAGATATAGTATAGCATGCGCATTCCACCGTGCTTCCCCTGTCCCCCCTCGCTCACTTCCTAGACCTCTTCCCCCTCTGCCCGTACTCGCAAGCTGCCAGATTTAAATTTTCGTCAACAATAACCTTTACAATAATTACAGTGCGTATGTAGCGAGGATTCGTGTCTCCGGACGGTAATTGATTCTACCGGTGATGAAATACTAACGCGGACAGCTGATAAGAAGAAAGGAAGGAAGGAAGAAACAAAGGAAGAGTGCGTGTTCGATATTTTGCGAGCGTAAATATTCATATACATGCACGGAGGTGGAGCAGCAGGCCTTTTTATACAATTTTAGGTTCGGTCAAGAGCCGGGGCCCTTGGCACGCGGGGCCTGGGGCTACAGCCCCTTTAGCCCCCCCTTTAATCCGGCCCTGGTTCCACCCGCAGAAGTTAAATTGGGTTTAGGTTAGGGCTTTGACTAATAACAATGTTATTGGCTTTTCGTCCCACTAAGCACTTTTTTAATGTTTTCGGAGACGCCGAGGTGGTGGAATTTAGTCCCGCAGGAGATTTTTTACGAGCCAGTAAATCTACCGACACGAGGTTCACGTATTTGAGCATCTTCAAATACCACCTGACTGAGCCAGGATCGAATCTGCCAAGTAGGGTTCAGAAAACCAGCGCCTCTACCGTCTGAGCCACTCAGCCCGGCAGGGCTTTGACTTAGCCAATCAATAACCCTGACTCTCTTCTTGCTGAGACGTGTTTTGACAAAACTTGGAGGTATGTTTATGATCATTGTCATGCTGATACAAGCACCCACAGGGCATGTTTTGTTTAGCATGCAGTACCATATGTTGTTCAATAATCCTGCCATATACAAATTGATCCATGATGCTTTCAATTTTTACCAGTGGACCAAATCCAGTTCTAGAAAAGCAGCCCCAAGCCATTACATGACCAGCATGTTTTGCTGTGGATTTTTGGTACCGTACATCATTGCGGGTGTTAACTGGACGTCTGACAAAGGAATTTCCATCCGAGTTGAACATATTAAATTTATTTTCAATCCCTCACAGTACTTTAATCCATTCCTTGTTCGTCCAGGCACCATATTTCTTAGCAAAGTCAAGTCAGGCCTTCCTGTTCTTTGCTGAAATGAAGGGCTTCTTGCTCGATCGTCGGTCCGTTAAGTCTTGGTGTATGAGGTACCGTTTGTTAATAGTTAAGCCAAGTTTGATCTTATAATTTGTTTTCTAAATTATTCCGTAAAGCTACTGCCGTCGTAAGAGGATGAGCAACACATTGCCTTCGAATGAGTCTCTTAACTACAGGGGTAACAATTCTAGAGAGACCAGATGTAGGCTTATTTGAAAGTGTTCCGCGGTTATTGTAGACTCTGTTCCAAACATTTACAATTTGTCTAGAAAGACCTAAGTCGTTTGCAACTTGTGCTTGACTATTGCCTCTCTTCAAAGCCGCAATACTGCTTGCCTAAGATCTAATATATTAAATATATGTTTGGGTGAAAGGAAGAACTGGAAATCAGACATAAGTAAAAAATTGTTATAAGTAAAATCCCATATGTCAAAACTAGCAAATGTACCCATACGTTGTTTCCAATGTAAAGTGAGGGTTGCGGAGTTGTGATGATAACGGCAGGCTCACTTGCCTACTGCCATTCACAATCGAGTTGGCAAGTTTACATTATAATTGCAGGCCCCATTGCCTACTGCGCGGTCACAATCGATTTGGGGAGTTTTAGTTACAATGGTACACCCATTTCCTACTTTCAGACAGATTAAAGTTGAGGAGTTTTTATTATAATAGCAGGCAACTTACCTACAACCAGTCAAAATTGAGTTGTGCAGTTATCATTATAATGACAGGCCCTTTTTACTGCTGCCAGCAAGCTTACTGCCAGTCACACAGAATTAGTGAGTTTCCATGAAAATAGCAGGCCACTATGCCTAATGCTAGTCAAATTTTAGATTGGAACATTTGTTTATAATGGCGGGCACCCTGGCCTAGAGCCAAACGCAATAGGGTAGGGGACTTTCGAACAAAACTGCATGATCCCTTGCCTTCTGCAAGACAAATCGAGAAGTGAATTATTCATTAAAATGGTAGGCCCATACTAATGCCAGTTACACAGAAGTTGGAGAAGGACCCCATTCCTACAGCGAGCAGTCAAAGTCGGTGTAGGGAGTACTGATTACAATAGCAGACACACCCTTTCTCGATCGCTACAAATCTACATCAATGAACAATGGACATTCGAAAGTATATGCATGTTTACAATATTGCAGGCCTTCATTTACAGATTAACTGCTGCTAAACGGTACGTCATATTGACAAAGGAATGTACCGTAAGGCGCAGTATTTAGCGATCTAAATGGCTGGTCCTATGATATTTTCTCGCATCTCATCTATTCATGGGTCAGATTGAGTCAGAAACGTTGAATAGGTTGAAATTTGTGTAAGATTATCTTACCTTGCATTACTTTTCGGATAATTATGTGACATAACATTTGGCTCACATATCGGTACTGGGTGGGCCAATGTTCGTGTAGAGTTTGATCATACTATCTTTCCTGTAAGTGATTGAAAATATGAATTATATAGGTAAAGAGTCCAAATTTACTTAAAATCGAGAAATAGAGACGAATCTAACGTATAAGCGATACAGATACGACAAAAAGTCATAAGACCAAGGTTGAAGATCACTCCTAATTCAACGAAGATTGTGCCATCCGTTATGTGATAGGACTTCCCGTTTATCCCACGAAATACCTCGAAACGAAGGTCTGCACCGTCATTAAAATTGCTTCCATATTTCGATATTCTTCGGGGATAAAAAATGAAAAAATTAAAGATCTGTGAAGTTTCTCGTCCGTTACAGGCTGAAACGTATAATTTCGCCAAATTTCAATTTTCTTGCTTGTCTGGCAGATTATGGTGCAATCTGGATTTTGGGTGAGGGGGTAAAAATTATGACTTTCAGGAAATTAAACCAAAAATATGCAGACGATCATTATTACCCCTCAAACGGGTATCTGTACGAAAATTTCACCAAAATAGTCAATGTACAGGCACACACAGTCGTTACGATTTTATTTATATAGATAGATAAGGAATCTGCTCCACGTACAACACATTTTGGCTACGTCAGCTGGACTTAACTTGCAAAACCAACCGTTCATGATATCTCACTTATTAATCCTCCTGTCGAAAAATTCACATGAGAACAAAAGTTTTAGAAATGGATTTCCATTAAGGATTGTAGATTTCGATTAATTTCTGATGTGCATATTTTGAGGAAGTGCAATAATCATGGTTCCGGTTTCGGATAAACCCCCAGTGAATTTAGGTATTCAGAAATGATATTGGCCTTAAAACCTACACAAGGACAGGTGGATTCTAAATATCAAGTTTGGTAGAAATATATTCAGTAGTTTTCAAGTTATAAAAACTCATACAATCAAACCGACAAACAGACTCCAAAGTTAAGAAATATGCAGATGGTCATTATTACAACTGAAACGGACAACTGTACGGAAATTCCGCCAAAATATCCATTGTATAGACAGACGGTCGTTGCGATTATATTTATATAGATGACAGGTAAGCATGGGCACGTTTAAAATTGCAAACCTTCATTTCGAGATTTACTGCTCCTAAACGTTACATCATACCAACAAACGGTTTGCACCCTCAGACGTCCCTTTTATCGCTCTACATGTTTGGTGTTAAAACATTTTCTCGTATCTCACATATTTATGGGTTCTATTGAGTTACGATATTTGAATGGGGTGAAATTTGGGTACATTTTCATCATTTTACATTTTTTTCACATACTTATGTGGAAGCTAGAATCATGAAATTGGGTTTGCATGCCATTGGTCGTGTCAATGTGCGTGCCAAATTCGATGACTCTACCTTTCCTATAAGTGTGTCAAACTAAGTAATACAAGTGTAAAAAGCACAAAATTTACGAACCATCGAAATATACAGCCAAATCTACCCTATAAGGGAGAGAGAGAGAGAGAGAGAGAGACGAAAAAATATCACAGGACCAAAGTTGTAGATCACTCAAAATTGAACGGGATCGTGCCATCCGTTTTGTGATAGGACTTACCGTTTAGCCGCGAAATACCTCGAATTAAATTGCCTATATTTCGATATTATTCGGCATAAAAAGTGAAATATTTAAATATCTTGGAAGTTTTCCTTAGGTTACCGGCTAAAACATATACATTTGCTTAATTTCAATTTTTCAGCTCGTGTGGCAGATTGTCAGGCAATCTTGATTTTGGGCGAGGGGGGGGGGGGGGGGTAAAATTTAGGACTTCCAGGAAACTATAGATAAAAAATATGCAGGTGGTCATTATTACCCCTTAAACGGAAAGCTGTACGAAAATTTCGCCAAAATAGTCAATGCACAGACACACGGTCGTTACGATATGATTTATCTAGATAGATAAGGAATCTGCTCCACGTATAACACCTTATGGGCTATGTCCGCTAGACTTAGCCTGAAAACCGACCTTTCATGTTATCTCCCTTATAAATCCTCCCGTTGAAAAATGCACATGAGAAAAAGAAATTAGAATTGGATTTCCAAACAGTTTGATCGATTTCCAGTCAGGTTGGTCTTGTACTTTATATATTGTGGGAGAGTAAAAATCACCATTTCGGTTCCCTATAAAACCCCAGTCCATTCCGGGAATTTGAAATGGTATAAACCTTAAAACCTACCCTTGGAGGGGTGGATGCAAATTTTTAAATTGTTTGGTTCAAATATCTCAGTAGTTTTCAAGTTATAAGAAATACGCTTTACGCGCACCCACTCTTGCGTTAAGTCCGGTGGGACTTGTACCGAAAAACGGTCCGTTAATGATATCTCCGTTATTAATCCTGGTATCAAAATGATGCGCATGAGAAAAAAAGGTTTAGAAATTAATTTCCATTAAGACAGCTATATTTCCATTAAGTTTGGTTGTGTATATTTTGAGGGAGTGCAAAATCACGGTTTCGGTTTCGTATAAACTCCCAATTAGTTCAGGGATTTAGAAACAATATTTGCCCCAAAACCTTCCCAAGGACATGTGGATTCTAGATATGAAGTTTGGTGGAAATATATCCAGTAGTTTTCAAGTTATAGAAAGACAAACAGACAAACAAACAAACAAACTAACTAACTAACAGACACCAAGGAAACCTACCCTTGGACAGATGGATGCTATATATATAGTTTGGTTCAAATATCTTCAGTAGTTTTCAAGTTCTAAGAAATACGCTTTACACGCTTCCGCTCATGCGTTAAGTCCGCTGGGATTTGTACCGAAAAAAGGTCCGTTAATGATATCTCCCTTATTAAATCCTGTTATCGAAATGATGCACGTGAGAAAAAAAGGTTTAGAAATTAATTTTCATTAAGGCAGGTAGATTTCCATTAAGTTCGGTTGTGTATACTTTGAGGGAGTGCAAAATCACGGGTTCGGTTTCGTAAAAATCCCCACTCAGTTCAGGGATTTAGAAACGATATTTACGCTAAAACCTACCCAAGGACAGGTGGATTCTAAATATGAAGTTTGGTGGAAATATATCCAGTAGTTTTCAAGTTATAGAAGGACAAACAGACAAACAGACACCAAAGCTAAAAATTATGCAGATGGTCATTATTACACCTGAAACGGATAACTGTACGGTAATTTCGCCAAAATAATCAATGTACAGACACACGGTCGTTACGATTTTATTTATATAGATACTTACGGTCTCCACGTAAACAGTTGGTACCACTTTATTGCTAGGTTCGAAACATAAACAACAGTGAAATTTTTAGTCAGACACAAGAAGATAAAGTATTGAACCTGTCTCCTGTTTGTTTCGCATTACGGGTATCATTTACGCTATATATGGTCGGAAATATGAATGACGAAATACTTATAGCCGACGCCGTATAACTTCAAGTGTGCTGTTCTTCACAGATTTTACAACTTCGTAGATCACACTGCTGAACAGTAGGTTCTTTGATAAAAAGTAGCATTGCGTTAGAACTCCTCCGAGTTAAAGTACTCGTACGAGAAATGATAAATAAAGTTGTAATCCTCCATAATTTACAACAGTTCATAGCTTATCCATCCAGCTTTGACAGGGTCAGACCATGAAATTGTTTGTAGGGCCGACAGAGTGGCTTCAAAGTTATCTAACGAGTATTATAGACCTGTTTATTTATAAGTACAATAAATTAAGAGTGTAGACAAGTATGAAATGGTTTCTACAGATTTTTTTTTTGCTAGGGGCTTTACGTCGCACCGACACAGATGGGTCTTATGGCGACGATGGGATAGGAAAGGCCTAGGAGTTGGAAGGAAGCGGCCGTGGCCTTAATTAAGGTACAGCCACAGCATTTGCCTGGTGTGAAAATGGGAGACCACGGAAAACCATTTTCAGGGCTGCCGATAATGGGATTCGAACCTACTATCTCCCGGATGCAAGCTCACAGCCGCGCGCCTCTACGCGCACGGCCAACTCGCCCGGTCTACAGAAAATAGGTTTTACTTAAACCGTTGTAATTAATGCAAACCGGTATACAATAAATAGAGTAGAAGTTTGCTTTCCATTAGCAACTAAAACTATTAAATAATTCATTAAAAAATGGTTTCAAATTTCCCTTTGGGAAATCAAACGATCATAAATATACTTTAATATTTCGAATCTGGGGTAGGCAAACTTCGGCCCGTGGGCCAGATCCGGCCCGTAACATATTATTCTATAACCCGCGAGCTAAAAAAAAGTAAGAATTTTACGTTTCCAAATACGTAAACATTTGAATGTAGGATAATATTTCATGAAGCGCGACAATTATATGAAATTAATAATTCAATGGACCACATCTGTGGTGTAGTGGTTAGTGTGATTAGCTGCCACCCCCTGAGGCCGGGTTCGATTCCCGGCTCTGCCACGAAATTTGAAAAGTGGTACGAGGGCTGGAACGGGGTCCACTCAGCCTCGGTAGGTCAACTGAGTATAGGAGGGTTCGATTCCCACCTCAGCCATCCTGGAGGTGGTTTTCCGAGGTTTCCCACTTCTTCTCCAGGCAAAAGCCGGGATGGTACCTAACTTAAGGCCACGGCCGCTTCCTTCCCTCTTCCTTGTCTATCCCTTCCAATCTTCCCATCCCCCACTAAGGCCCTCTTCAGAATAGCAGGTGAGGCCGCCTGGGCGAGGTACTGGTTATCCTCACCAGTTGTATCCCCCGACCCAATGTCTCACGCTCCAGGACACTGCCATACAGGCGGTTGAGGTGCGATCCCTCGCTGAGTTCGAGGGGAAAACCGACCCTGGAGCGTAAGCAGATTAAGAAAGAAAGAAAGAAAGAAAGAATGATTCAGTGGGTATGAAGGTGTACTGGAATATTCCTACGTTTTTCGATACGTATTGTAATGGCTGGTTCCGCGCTGTAACTGCTAGCTTCGATTTGAGGAGTTCCAAGAAAGACCATGTGCGGCGCTCCTCTATCTTCGCATTCGCACGTACCTTCTTGCCCTCTGCTGTCATAACGTGCAATTATAATTCGGCAGCTTTACCAGTGCCACGTATATAGCTGCTCTACGACATTTTGTTCTCGTTTTAAAGCTAACGTATAACAAATCACAAAACATGAGAAAAGTGGACTTCATGGGTCGTGCTTTTAAGGTAGAGATTAGCGAGATTTATTTTGTTACTGGATTAGATGGCAAAGCTGTGACACTATATCTGTACTAAAGGAGTACGATATACATCGGCATTACGAGACTACGCGTTCGTCACAATATTCCCAACTCGCAGGGAAGGAACGATCAAAAAGTTAGAAACTTTAAAACGGAGCATTTCATTACAGCGCAATTTCTGCACATTAAAAAAAAATGAAAATGAGGCTTCAACTAAAGTAAGTTTACAGTAGCTCATTTGTTAGCCAAGGAAGGAAAACAGTTTATTGGTGGTAAGTTAACTAAATCATGTTTGACCGGGCGAGTTGGCCGTGCGGTTAGGGGCGCGCAGCTGAGAGGTTGCATCCGGGAGATAGTGGGTTCGACCCCTACTGTCGGCAGCCCTGAAGACGGTTTGCCGTGTGTAGATGTGTACAGATTTCAACGCAGCCATCACAACATGTGACCACAGTACCTGTTGGCTACGCCTAGCTTTGCTGCTAACTGTTTACACTTCATTCGGATGGCCGAGATTCGAATCGATTCCTAGAGACAATGGTATCCAAATTTCACCTAAATATAACATGTTATCAATTTGGCAACACGGTCTAACACCCAAAAATGATACACAGCAAGGTTTTTTTTTCTATTTTGATTTACGTCGCACCGAGACAGATAGGTCTTATGGCGTCGATGGGATAGGAAAGGCCTGGGAATGGGAAGGAAGCGGCCGTGGCCATAATTAAGGTACAGCCCCAGCATTTGCCTGGTCTGAAAATGGGAAACCACGGAAAACCATCTTCAGGGCTGCCTACAGCGGGATTCGAACCCACTATCTCCCGGATGCAAGTTCACAGCTGCGCGCCCTTAACCGCACGGCCAACTCGCTCGCTCACACAGCAAGGAAGGCAGGATGAAGGAAATATGAAGTGCAATAAAAAATCACCAGACCGACGTCGTCGTGAATAAGTTCAAAATTCAGGACCGTACTAGTTTGTGGTAGGTAGTTTCATTAGCTTTGAGGAGTCGAAAAAAAAAACGGAAATCCAGTATCAGCTGTTCGCCAATTGATCCTGAACATGTGGAATGACCCGAACCGATCGATACATACGCAGAAACAAGAAACCTATCTACACATGCTGTGAATTCTATTGTATTCATGAAATCTATTTCCCTCACCACATTTATCAAGCTGCGAGGAGTGACAGCTACATCAAAGCAAAGCTCTTGGCGGTGGTTTCTATATTATGTATCAGCAATTTGAAAATTAAATTTAGGAACGACGGCATTGAAATGACAACAATTTATGTTAGGAGGTAATGGTGCCAGGATTATTGATCTTGCCAGTCATGTAGTGTAAATCTGGACGCATTTGTTACTTATGTAAAGATGTACTACAGTATCTTACTTCTCTTCAGCAAACGTAGTGTAACGGTAGCCTGTATTTCACTAATCCAGAGGTCCCCGGGTTCGAATCTTAGTTAGTCCTATACTGAGGGCTGACGCAATGTTCACTTAATCTCGTGAGGTTAACTGAGAAGCTGTCTGGTTTGAGAGACAGCAGATCCGGTAAAAAAAACAAAAAAACAAAAAAAAAAAAAAAAAAAACAAGCAATGCAACTGAGGAGGTCGTCAAATTGACCTTGTGACAAACATCTGCTGGCAAAAGTCACTTTAACAGAAGAAACCCTTACTGTATGATTCGGAGGTTTAATTTCTTTCGTTCTTATTTTACTTTTTTATTTTTAAGGCAGCATATAAGAGAAAGTCAAAAATTAGTTTTCCCTAATTTCTACGTGAACATGTAAAGGCAATTAAAAGTAGAGAGTACTGCTTCATTTCGGCATCACTCCTTAACTTTTATACAAAATCATCCATTCAAGCACTTTTATGTCATAGCTTCCTTGGCTGAGTGGTCAGCGTTTCGGCCGTTAGTTCAGAGGACCCTGGGTTCGATTCCCAGCCGAGTTGGTGATTTTAACTGCATATGGGTAATTCTTTCTGCTCGGGCATTGGGGGTTTTGTGTTCGTCTTTTAATACACAACTCATCACCTACACACATCTTCACATTACCATCCACCACAAATACACGCAGTAGTGAATATATTCATGCATGTTAGGTTGGCATCAGGAAGGGTATCTGGCCGTAAAATTGGAACATTTCTATGTCAAATTGCCAACCCCAATAAATTGTCAAAAAACACAGGAAGATTTTTTTTTTTTTCATTTGCTTTACGTCGCACCGACATAGTTAGGTCTTATGGCGGCGATGGGACAGGTGAGGGCTAGGAATGGGAAGGAAGCGGCCGTGGCATTAATTAATGTACAGTCCCAGCATTTGCCTGGTGTGAAAATGGGAAACCACGGAAAACGATCTTCAGGGCTGCCGACACTGGGGCTCGAACCTACTATCTCCCGAATACTGGATACTGGCCGCACTTAAGCTACTGCAGCTAATTTTTTTGTCATAACGTAAATTGAGGGTCTAAATTTCTTGGCGAAAGAAATTAGCTCCTGATAGTTGATGTTCTCTAAATAATAATAATAATAATAATAATAATAATAATAATAATAATAATAATAATAATAATGTCCACCTCAGTGGTGTAGTGGTTAGTGTGATTAGCTGCCACCCCCGGAGGCCCGGGTTCGATTCCTGGCTCTGCCACGAAATTTGAAAAGTGGCACGAGGGCTGGAACGGGGTCCACTCAGCCTCGGGAGGTCAACTGAGTAGAGGTGGGTTCGATTCCCACCTCAGCCATCCTTGAAGTGGTTTCCGTGGTTTCCCACTTCTCTTCCCGGTAAATGCCGGGATGGTACCTAACATAAGGCCACGGCCGCTTCTTTCCCTCTTCGTTGCCTGTCCCATCCAATCTTCCCATCCCTCCACAAGGCCCTTGTTCAGCATAGCAGGTACTGGTCAATTTCTCCAGTTGTATCCCCCGACCCAAAGTCTGAAGCTCCAGGACACTGCCCGTGAGGTAGTGAACAGTTTAATAATAATAATAATAATAATAATAATAATAATAATAATAATAATAATAATAATAATAATAATAATAATAATAATGGCGTATAGCCTCCGGTGCATTTCGAATCAACACACCATGGGCGACCTGCGCATCTGTGAGGACGGGCTATTATCTCAGATGAAATCTGATGGTGAAGATGGCACACAAACCCTGCCCCCGATCCAGCCGGAATAACCAATAAAGGATAAAATCCCCGGCACAGTCGGGGACCGAGCTCGGAACCCCCCTGAATTATTCAGCGGTACACGACGTTTCTCTCGTACCATTTCTTTTTACAATTGGTTTTTCGTCGCACTAACACAGATAGATTTTATGGCGACGATGCGATAGGAAAGGGCTAGGAATGAGAAGAATTCGGTCGTGGCCTTAATTATGGTACAGCCCCAGCATTTGCCTGGTGTGAAAATCGGGAACAGCGGAAAACCATTTTCAAGGCTTCCGACAGTGGGGTTCGAACCTACTATCTCCAAGACTGCAAGCTCACAGCTGCACGCACCTAACCGCACGACCAACTCGTACGGTCGTACCATTTCATGAATGGTATTATCCGCCTAAGCAAAAGAGAAGACAGTGCCTAGCGAGTTTCAGAGTTGTTTTTTTTTTCTTTGCAAATCTACTTTTAAGGAAGTTTGGCTCGTAAAGTATGAATGACCCTTTACGTAACAATTGCATCCTACATCTACTCTACACGCCGGAGTGAGTGGCTCAAACGGTAAAGCGCTAGCCTTTCAAGTGCAAGTTGGTGGGTTCAGCCCCGACTGAGTCCAGAATATCTGAAGATGCTCAAATATATCAGCCTCAAGTCGGTAGAATTACCGGCTCCTTAACGAACTCTTGCGGGGCAAAACTCTCAAGTTCTTCTTCCTCTTATTCGTCTTCGTACTATTATTACTCAGTGCAGAAGCCCCCCATTCAGAGAGTCCCACTTTCGTTCACGGTCGAGCTGGGGATTTTAGCCGCGTCTGATTATTTCATTCTTCTTGTTGCTTGTTTAACGTGGCACTAACATATCGAAGATTTTCGGCGAAAAAAGGATGGGAAAGGGCTAGGATTGGGAAGGTAGCAGCCGTGGCTCTAGTTAAGTTACAGTCCCAACATTCGTCGGGTGTGAAAATGGGAAACCACGGAAAATCAACTTCAGGGCTGCCGATGGTGGGATTCAAACCCACTATCTCCTTGATTAATTCTTCTGCTTCGCTAGTTGCTTTACGTCGCACCGACACAGATAGGTCTTATGGCAACGATGGGACAAGGAAGGGCTAGGAGTGGGAAGGAAGCGTCCGTGGCCTTAATTAAGGTACAGCCCCAGCATTTGCCTGGTGTGAAAATGGGAAACCACGGAAAACCATTTTCAAGGCTGCCGATAGTGGGGTTCGAACCTACTATCTCCCGAATACTGGATACTGGCCGCACTTAAGCGATTGCAGCTATCGTCTTCTGCTTCGAGTAGAGGTGTTAGCTAGTTGCTTTACGTCGCACCGACACAGATAGGTCTTATGGCGACGATGGGACAGGGAAGGGCTAGGAGTGGGAAAGAAGCGACCGTGGCCTTAATTAAGGTACAGCCCCAGCATTTGCCTGGTGTGAAAATGGGAAACCACGGAAACCGACAGTGGGGTTCGAACCTACTATCTCCCGATTACTGGATACTGACCGCACTTAAGCGACTGCAGCTATCGAGCTCGGTAGAGGTGTTAATGATCCTCTTTATGCACACCTCTTCAGTACACACAACACACCCCACGACTAATCAATGCAGAAATAAGCAATATTAAATACCTCCCTTCACATAGAATTGGCATCAGGAAGGGCATCCGTTGGTAAGACTGGGTCATATCCACATAGAGTACTGACCCAAAGTAGTAATAATAATAATAATAATAATAATAATAATAATAATAATAATAATAATAATAATAATAATAATAATAATAATAATAATAATAATAATAATAATAATAATAATAATAAGGCAAAGGAATGAGAGAAGTATGTTAAGACTGGTACAGGAGATGCACAGACAAGCGGGAGCGAACATCCCCAGTAGCACTGGAGAAACAGGGGACTTCAAAATAAAAGTTGGATGGCCCCAGGAATCTGTTTTGAGTCCCTTTCTATTTAATATGGTGATGGATGTGATGACAGAGAAGGTGAGGGAAGTAGGACCATGGTGTATGATGTATGCAGAGGTACTGTATTCAGAGACTAAGGAAATAATTCTTAGGAGAATGGAGCAGAGGGCCTCAGGACTGGAAGAGAGAGGGTTGAAGTCGAGCAAGAAGACAGCGGAATATTGTACCTATGTCTTCGTGTCGGAGAAGAAGGTGATGGAGAAGACATGCAATTGAAAGGTGAAGGTATCAAGACATAGAGTCACTTCCAATACCTGGGGTCTCTCTTAGAAGAAACTGGAAAGGTACGATTGGAACTCACTAGCAGAATACAGGCAGGCTGGATAACTGGAAGGGAACAACAGGGATGCTCTGTGCCAGTTAGGCTAGGTGAACTGTACAAGACAGTAGAGAGCTAGCATGATGTATGGCATCGACATCCCACCTTTGAATAAAGAACAAATGAACAGAATGAGAGTTGCAGAACTGAACATGCTGAGATGGTTGTGTGTAGTAAAGAAACTGGACCGTGCCCGAAACGAGCACATCAGAGGAACAGTAAAAGTTGAAGAAATAGTGGGAAACATTCAAGAGGTTCGACTGTGATGGTTAGGCCATGTCACGAGAAGAGACGAGAATTATGTGGGGAAGAGGGTGGTGAAGATGGAGACTCAGGGTATAGGAAAAAGAGGGAGACCCTGAAGAATGTGGAGGACACTAATCTCTGAAGGCTTTAAGGGAAAAAGACCTACGTGAGGAGTGTGCACTGGAAAAAGAGATATGGAGGAAGCTCATGAAACACTGCGACCATGTATAAAGACAAGAAAAGCTGAAATAATAATAATAATAATAATAATAATAATAATAATAATAATAATAATAATAATAATAAACAACATAATCATCATCGTCTGTGACCACGGCTACAGTGCGCAGACATTCCTATTTGATATAATTTGGACTGTCCGTGCGTCACCTTCGAAGTCCCATTTGATTTTATCACGTGGTTAAGTGATGATGATGATGATGGTGATTATTTTCTGAAGGAGCCTAACGTCTAGGTCATCGGTCTCGCCACCTGAAGGAAGTCATAATAAATAAATAAATAAATAAATAAATAAATAAATAAATAAATAAATAAATAAATAAATAAAATCGAGGGAGTTGGCCACGTAGTTAGAGTCGCGTAGCTGTGAGCTTGCATTCGGAAAATGGTGGGTTAGAATCCCACTGTCGATTTCCCAGTTGTACTTCCTCTTAAAACAAAAACCATCACCACCACCAATCGGCACCTTGGGGAAAGTTTATCCGTGGTTTCTCGTTTTCGCACTAGCCAAATGCTGGGGACTGTACCTTAATTAAGGTCACGGCCGCTACCTTACCAAGCCTAGCCCTTTCTCGTCCTTGCGTCGCCGAAAATCGTCCATGTGTCGGTGCGACCTTAAACCAATAGAAAATAAATAAACAAATAAATAAATAAATAAATAAATAAATAAATAAATAAATAAATAAATAAATAAATAAATAAATAAATAAATAAATAAATAAAACAAATAAAATAAATAAATAAATGGCAGAGGAACCAGTACTTTTTGTGACCATTCCTGCACTTAACCACTCTGCAGCGTAAACATCAAACGTGTCAGCAGAGATCTTTTACATGTCGATATCGTGAGACATGCAGTATCGAAAGAATTTTTTTCCGTCTTTCAAAAATTCGACTCCTTATGCAGTCCAATGATCTTCATTCATTCTTTTTTAAGGTATGAGACTATAACCCAATAGGTCAAAATTTGATTTAGGATTTCAGTACCATAACTTACAATAATATGATGTGAAAGGTCATGATGAAGTAGCCTGGATTCGAATTCCAATCAACAGCTCAGAGATTTTCGGTTTGGGAAATCATGTCCTTTTTGGTTCAGATTCTACGTAGCAACTAGTTCCTATGGAATACGGCAGTAATGCCAAGCTCAAATACTACCAGAACAAATAGGCTTACAGTGCAAGCGCGGAAGTTGAGGGTCGATAATTTTAGGACAATAATTACAGCAAGCAGCCTCCGTGACTCAGGCGGTAGCGCGTCAGCCTCTCATCGCTGGGTTCCGTGATTCAAATCTCGGTCACTGTATGTGAGATTTGTGCTGGAGAAAGCGGAGGCAAGACAGATTTTTCTCCGGGTACTCCGGTTTTCCCTGTCATCTTTCATTCCAGCAACACTCTCTACTATAATTTCATTCAATCTCTCAGTCATTAATCATTGCTCCAGAGGAGTGCGGCAGGCTTTGGCAGCCGGCACAATACCTATCCTCGCCGCAAGATGGGGGCTTCATTCGTTCCATCCCTGACCCGGTCACTGGCTGGAAAACAGGTTGTAGGTTTTCGTTTTTTCAGTTGCAGCGAGCAGAGACAAAGCAGAGCAGTACAGATGGCTGTGTCCAACTGTAAAATATTGTTCTCTTCCAAAATTACTTATTTTCAATCAACGTAATCATGGGATAACCAGCTTGAGAGCACCAAAGGAAGAATAAAACTTCGCCAATGGAAGGATTTAAACATGGACCTTCGAGCTGACAGGATAACGCCATTGCAAGTGCGCTGCCATGAAACCGGCCGAAACCCAGGGTGTGTTGTGTTTGACACTGATTTCTCGGCATAGCTCTCAGGCCGGTATGAAGCCACGTGCATATTTGCCAACACTGCCTCGCAAAGCCCATTTGAATCAGCCCGCAAAGCGATCTGATTGGCTAACTTAAGCAGACGATAAAAAGACAACGGCGCTACATATCGAATTATTTTTTTCAAATTATTTATCGGTACGACTAGCCCTCTAACGCTCAGTTTCTCGATTCACGTTGTTTCCGACCACCCTGTACATATATTTACAAACTGTCTTTACGTCGCACCGACACAGATAGGTCTTACGTCGACGATGGGATAGTAAAGGGCTAGGAGTCGGAAGGAAGTGGCCGTGGCCTTAATTAATGTACAGCATTTGCTTGGTGTGAAAATGGGAAACCACGAAAATCCATCTTCAGGGCTGCCGATAGTGGGGATTGAACCCACTATCTCCTGAATACAAGGTCACAGCTGTGCGCTCATAATCGCACGGCCAGCTCACTTGGTATAACGATATAAAGGATGAAATCTAGTATTTGACATAGCCCACGCACATGATGTGTATACGATGCATTTTAATAATAATAATAATAATAATAATAATAATAATAATAATAATAATAATAATAACAATAAAGCAGACCCCATTTCTTCAGTTCGGGAAAATATCACACAAAAATAAATACTGGCCACTTCTATTTCATAAGTTAATAATAATAATAATAATAATAATAATAATAATAATAATAATAATAATAATAATAATAATAATATTTTTTTGCCAATTGCTTTACGTCGCACCTACACAGATAGGTCTTATGGTGACGATGGGACAGGGAAGGGCTAGGAGTGGGATGGAAGCGGCCGTGGCCTTAATTAAGGTATGGTTTGAAAATGGGAAACCGCGGAAAACCATCTTCAGGGCTGCCGACAGTGGGGTTCGATCCTACTATCTCCCGAATACTGGATACTGGCCGCACTTAAGCGACTGCAGCTATCGAGCTCGGTAATAATAATAATAATAGTAATAATAAACGTTAATAAACGTAAACTACATCGTCTGTTGTGCTTGACACTGCAACTCAGAAATAAAGTATATGTAAACTCTTCCAGCCGGGCTGAGTGGCTCAGACGGTTAAGGCGCTGGCCTTCTAACCCCAACTTGGCAGGTTCGATCCTGGCTCAGTCCGGTGGTATTTGAAGGTGCTCAAATACGACAGCCTCGTGTCGATAGATTTACTGGCACGTAAAAGAACTCCTGCGGGACTAAATTCCGGCACCTCGGCGTCTCCGAAGACCGTAAAAGTAGTTAGTGGGACGTAAAGCAAATAACATTATTATTATTATTGTAAACTCTTCCATTTTAATTACAATTATTATTACTATTAAAGCAATAATAAAAAGCAAATCGTATTCCCTTTAATGCGTCAACCTCCGCTCACTGCGCCCTTACAACTGACGGGGAACGAAGAGCATGTGGGATCACCACACTCGTGACAAAACGGGGCAAAAGCCACCATGGCCGTGTTCGATAACGTTGTATTACGGTTTGGTGAATGGTAGTCCCACAAAATGTACTGTATATGATTGCATGTTACAAAAACTCTGGGTATGTGGATTTACATTACCCGAAATTCAAAGAACCGTCCTAATTGCTGCTCTGTGCTGTTATGTGAAAGTCATGTAAATCAAATCAAGTATTTATGTATTTGTAAAATGACCTTTTATATCATGTCCTTTATGTTCATTCGCAAATTAATGAAGCCTACATTCAAATATCATTATGGCGGATTTCATATATGCACTCTTTCATAAATTCATACCATTGATATTGATGCTTTAGTGCATATACAAGTAGTCCTTTTTAATTAATAATTTAAAGTGGCTAGAATGTGGAATGCGTTTATTCCGTCAGAGCGGATCTTCGAAGAGAAAATATCGTTGACTTTTATAGACATGAATAGGAATTTTAAAGAAATAACAATGTTGGACAAAACACACCTTAAACAGTATTAGGGAATATAAATTGACCAATGTTGCGGTATTTGCCGAGCTAAATTTAATGAGGATTTAAACAGACATCAACAATTTTTGTTTTATTATATTGTAATCTATATATACATAAAATAACATGTCCTGACTGACTGACTGACTGACTGACTGACTGACTGACTGACTGACTGACTGACTAATACATCATCGCCGAGCCAAAACTACGGGACATAATTTAATGAAATTTTGAGGATATATTTACATTAGAGCGTAGGCACTCACTTAGGGAGACTTTTTGCATATTCCGTCGCTAAGTGGGTGAAAAGGAGGGTGAATTTTTTAAATGAGTATATCTCTATCTTAAAATCTTACAAGTTTTTTTGCTAGTGGCTTTACGTCGCACCGACACAGATAGGTCTTATGGCGACGATGGGACAGGAAAGGGCTAGGACTGGGAAGGAAGCGGCCGTGGCCTTAATCAAGGTACAGCCCCAGCATTTGCCTGGTGTGAAAATGGGAAACCACGGAAAACCATCTTCAGGGCTGCCGACAGTGGGGTTCGAACCCACTATCTCCCGAATACTGGATACTGGCCGCACTTAAGCGACTGCAGCTATCGAGCTCGGTCTTGCAAGTTTACAAACGTAAAAATTGGTATTTAGTCCGCCTCTGTGGTGTAGTGGTTAGTGTGATTAGCTGCCACCCCCGGAGGCCCGGGTTCGTTTCCCGGGTCTCCCACGAAATTTGAAAAGTGGTACGAGGTTTGAGACGGGGTCCACTCAGCCTCGGGAGGTCAACTGAGTAGAGGTGGTTTCGATTCCCACCTCAGCCATCCTGGAAGTGGTTTTCCGTGGTTTTCCACTTCTCCTCCAGGCAAATGCCGGGATGGTACCTAACTTAAGGCTTCCTTCTTCCTTGTCTATCCCTTTCAATCTTCCCATCCCCCACACGGCACCTGTTCAGAATAGCAGGTAGGCCACTTGGGCGAGGTACTGGTCATCCTCCCCAGTTGTATCCCCCGACCCAATGTCTCACGCTCCAGGACACTGCCCTTGAGGCGATAGAGGTGGGATCGGTCGCTGAGTCCGAGGGAAAAACCAACCCTGAAGGGTAAGCAGATTAAGAAAGAAAGAAAGAAAAATTGGTATTGCACCCTGGTGGGGGAGTGATAAGCGTCATGCAATTGTAATTATGATGAATTATTGAGGAATATATATTTCATTTTCAGAATAAATAGTATCTTACTGTACATACAGTAAGAACAGGCCAGGCCGAGATGGCAGGCTTCACCATACCACAGACTGTTGTCTCCATTGAGATTAACAAACACAATGAGTGACAGAATTAGGTTTCTCAGAAATTGTGACAACGAGGAAAGGGAGAGGATAACTTGTTGCCAAAGTTTTCCTAGCCCCGGGCAGTCTTGGTAGTAGCAACAGCGCAGAGAGCCGAGTGCAAATTTCTGAGAAATGGCGTAGGGGTATCTCCATGTAACTAGCGGGAGTTGAACGCGGGGTTGGCACTGGAAGAAAAAAATATGAGCCTTCCCGGTCACGTGGTTAAGGTGGACCAATGGAAAAATTCACTTGACCAAAGCAAGGCGACAACTTCGTATTGTATGAAGCACTAGCGAGGCTAACTCCGTGGATTAAACTGATAGGAAGAAGTGAAGTATCGATTCAGAATAAAGTGGAATTTAGGAGCCTTACTATACCATAAAACTTATAAAAAGTTAATAATTACGGGAGATTGCATGGTGAAATTCTGAGAATTCATGGACGCTATTCGTTGATTGGCTGAAGGCAAAGGAAGCCACAAAAGAGCGCGAAACCCCGAGCCGGGATACGGCAGCTAAATTCGCGAATATATCCATTACCAGCGAACGATAATAGTTGAGAATTGGTATAGAGCGTTTGAGAACATAATTACATCATTGGATCATATATTAAAGCCACGGGCCAAACCGCAAACTGTCGTATGAAGATATCGGGACTACGCGCCCTAGATGACCTCCGTTGAACTCGGAAGAGAGGGGATACAAGTATAAATATGAGGTCGTAGACAAGGACTGGCAAGTACTTCTGACAAAGTGTTCGGGCGGATACCACGCCGTGGTGCGTAACTACTTTTGACAGTGTGTTCGAGCCGTGACTACGCCAGGGGTGCGAGTGTGTACTTACTCGTGGAGTAGGGTTCGAAGTATTATATTGTTACATAGTACAGTGATTCATGACGTGATGTAGCTCATATTACAGCCTTGAGCAGTCTACTAGTATGAAGTGTTTCAAATAGACAGGACTCGGTAAAGCATAACTTACGGAGTGTGAGATTCTACCAACAGATTAGGAAGTACGTTACATGAGAACGGTCACCTAGTAAACAGTCGATTCTAAACTGATACCTGGTCAGCTACACGAACGTGAGACGGGAAATTCAAGTGCGCGCACGGGCCGTTGTAAAGGGAAACCCGAGGTATCCCATGTTCCTAGTGTCCGGGAAAGGAATGAAGAATGTATATCTACATTAAGTGGGCTAGATACAAGGCCGAGAGTGTAAAATTTGTGAATAGAATTTAGGGTGGAAATTATTCCAAAGTGCAACAGTTAATTTATTTGTTTTTATTCAAAATGTGTAAAGTTGAAAAGGGTCAAGGATTAATTCTTCAAGCTGGCATGAATACCAGTGGAATGCATTGCTAAAAACCGGAGGGGCTATGGCTTTTCGTCCGGTTTTAGCAGACTACAATGGCAGAGTTGAGTACCTTTTAACATATCTGTAGATTGCTATCGTTAGGTGGAGGAAATCATATTAATTTATCATGGTAACTTGATTGTGAAACGAGCCGTTACGGCTCGTATAAATTCAAAGATAGATAGACAAAGGGACAAATTAATATGTACATGATTAGATCGAGCACTCATCATAATTTTGATTATTAAATAGAGTATAGTAGGGTTGAGTTGTTCATTCAAGTGCTTGAGTTGTTTGATATGATATGGAGCACGTTTCACGTAAAGATAATGTTAATATTCATTTAGAAGTGCTTCCAAAGTGTTTTTCCGTTATCGGAACTTTTATAGAGATTAAGGCATGTTGTTAAGATAATCCAGAGGTAGGATTGCCAAGTGATTTAAATTGTTGTGGGACGGGATGAAGTCCATTGATTTGTGTGTAAATATCGCGAAGTTCGCCAGTGGACAAAATAATAATAATAATCTGTACAAGTGTCGAAGTAGTACATTAAAATTTGGTAACGTGTAAAGGCGTGTTTAATAATAATCTTTGAGAATAAAGGCACGGGCCTAGTTGGATAGTATGATTGCAAATTAAATTAATTTAAATGTGGAAATCACATGTGGCGTGAATAATTATAATTTGTGCAGTGAATCCGGTTTTAACACTAATTGTTGATTTAACGTTTTTGGACTCCATAATAATCATAAATAATTTTGGTAGAAACGAGATAGGCATTTTGATAATATGGTCACGCTATGTTTGAGATCCAGAGGGATTTGAGCCAAAAATTGAGATTTGGAGTTGTGGGACAGAAATCCGGCCCGAAATGAAAGTGAATTGTACTGATGTTGATGAAGAAATAGATTGATCTTAAGGCCCACATAGAGGCTGTATTTATATACCGGTGTATTGAGTGGCAGAATAGAGTCCACACACCGAGGGTTAATTTGTGAAAATGTTTTGAAGAGTTCCAATGGATAAATGGACTTCAAAATGGAAAAGGAAGGAATAATTTAACACTTGCAGAGATTGGAGGTATTTGCCCAACTGCGAGGTGTTATGGGATTTGAGAATTGTCTTAGGAGCATATGGTCTCCATGAATTAACGGCAGTACGAAAATAAGGTTGTGGATTCGAACACTATTATGCCCCGACCGATGTGAATTCGGATCTTGGTGATTTCTGTTTGGGAGAGAACGTATGTGACTAAATTATAAAGATGAGGAATAAAAATAAAGATTCTCGAAATAATACTATTAATAATAATAATAATATTCCAAGTAAATCATATCTGGATTGATTAGTGCCAAAATAAATAGGAATTGTAAAAGGGGTTATGCGTTAAACATATTAAGAGTGGACTACCGTGTAACAGGCGAAATTAATTTTTTTAAATTATTATTAATAATAATAATAATAATAATAATAATAATAATAATAATAATAATAATCCAAGTAAATCATATCTGGATTGATTAGTGCCAAAATAAATCGGAATTGTAAAAGGGGTTATGCGTTAAACATATTAAGAGTGGACTACCGTGTAACAGGCGAAATTAAATTTTTTTTAAAATTTAATAATAATAATAAATAAAAAAACTACTTTTTTTGAAGAAGAATTTACTTTTTTATATATTTTGGACATAATAATGATGTTGGGAGGTGAAATTAAAAATTTGAGATTTTTAACTAATAATAATAATAATAATAATAATAATAATAATAATAATAATGAGAATATTTGAAGAAGGAGAAGAAGAATAATCAAAGAAGCTACTTTTATTTATTTCAGATGAAAATAAAAAAAATCGCGAAAAGTTGCAATATTATTCCGAGGATGATTACGGGTTACGATAATCATGATCTCCACGAAACATAATAATAATAATAATAATAATAATAATAATAATAATAATAATAATAATAATAATAATAATAATAATAATATTTAATAAATTTTTTTTTTATTTTTCTTATTATTTCGGATGCTGATGATGGATGATACTAGGGAAGTCAGCTGGCGAATTAACGAAATAATGTCAATTGGTTGTAAATAATAAGTTAAGTTAATATGTGTAAAATGAAGGCAAATCCCTACATCTGGACCATTAGGTTAGAGTCCCTTTGTCGTATTCCTTCAACTAACGATTAGCATATCTTGGTTAGGAACCCGGGGAGAGTTTGTAGTTTCCCGGGTTGGTCTCATCTCAATCAAAGTGGAGGCGATAACATGGTCCATGTGATCGCGCCTACTTAGCCAACAGGTAATTGGTCCATGATCAAATAGGGTCATGGAGTTAACGAAGGTAAATCTGATACCTTCAGATATCAACGGTTCCACCACCCAAATGGAAGGGTGGTCAAAAGTGATAAATATTATGTAATCATTTTTCAGGAATAATTTGCCAAATTACCGGCAAATCAAGGGTCAACAGATTTTGATTGTGTGTAAAGTTTAATTTGTTTACTTAAATAAAATGCTCCTTTAGCATTTGCAAGGAAACAGTTCCAGGTTCTTGTTCTTGTAGAATAGTAAACCCTTGGTGACCGTTTAAATATCCGTCCCCATTCCTAGGACGGAGCCTTCATAATTTCCCTTTGATCTGAATATATATAATTTGTGTGTTTTATGATGAGCCTTAAAGTTAAAGATTAGAGTGTCCCGTTCAACCCTGTAGTACTGATTGGATGGCGCCGTTACATGTAGTTTGAGATCTTATATCTCAAAATATTTTTTTATTGAGTATTAGTTGCGATGGATTCGGACCGTAACACTCCCTGAGATAAATGCTGGTTGGGACTCAGGCTTTGAGCGGGTACAGTATTTGCAATCTCCTTCAAAAATAAAGAAACAGGTTTTTTTTTGTTTTAGGAAAATCCAATTAAGGGTGGTGAAAAGAGGTGAAGAAAGGTTTGAATACCTTTTATGAGGATTCTTATATCTCAAAACCTGAAGATGTTACAGACATGAAAAATGGTATTTGGGATCCCCTTTAAAAATAAAAAAGACGTATTTTTTGTTTTGGAAAATCCAATTAATGGAGGGTGAACAGGAGTAACCAAGGGGGTGAATTTTTAGAAGGACTATATCTACAGTATATCTCAGAAGCGTAAAATATTACAGACGTAAAAACTGGTATTTGGAATCTCCTATAAAAGTAAAGAGACAGATATTTTTTTCGGAAAATCCACTTAAGGGCAAAACAAAAAAGAAGCGGATTCTTAGAATGAGCATATCTACAGTATTTCTCAACAACTTAACATGTTACAGAAGTGAAAATTGGTATTTTTAGCCTCTTTCAAAAATAAGAAACATGTACTTTTGTTTTCGGAAAAACCACTTGCATGGGGGGGGGGGCGGATAGAAGGACTGAAAAGTGGGTTGAATTAATTTTATTAGGATAGTGATATCTCCAAACCTGAATATGTTACAGACGTGAAAACTGCTGATTGTATTCTCATTTAAAATAAAGAAATGGGTATTTTTTGTTTTCGGAAAATCCACTTAGGCGGGGGTGAAAAATTAAAAAATTGTTAAATTATTTGTATGAGACTACTTATATCTCAATAACTGAAGGTTACGGACATGAAAATTGGTATTTGGAATCTCCTTTAAAGATAAAGAAGCATTCTTCTTTTGTTTTCGAAATCCACTTAAGAGGTGGGGGGGTTAGAAAAAATCGTTGAATTGTTTGTATGAGGATGTTTATATCTTTAAAAGCTAAAGATGTTACAGGTTGAAACTTGGTATTTGGAATCTCCTTTAAAAATAAACACGTATTTTTTTGTTTGCTGAAAGTCCACTTAAATGGGAAGGGGGTGAAAGAAGAGAAGAAGGAGTTGAATTCTTTTTATGATGAAATTTATATCTCAAAAACTGAAGATGTTACAGAAGTGAAGGTTGATATTTTGAATCTCCTTTAAAAATGAAGATACGCGTATTTTTTGTTTTAGGAAAATCCACTTAAAGGGTTGAAAGGAATTGAAAAATTGGGTGATATTTAAAAATCAGTACCGGCATGTCTACAGTATATGTCAAAAACTTAACATGTTACAGACATAAAACTTGGTATTTGGAATGTCCTTTAAAAAACATGTATTTTTTGGTTTTCGGAAAATGGGAAGGACTGATAAAGGGGTTGAATACTTTTTATGGGGATTCTTATAGCATACCTCAAGATGTTACGACGTGGAAATATATATTTTGAATCTCCTTTAAAAAGATAGTTTTCTTGTTCGATTTGAGAGAAGACTGTTTCTCACATGTGCAGTTCTATGTTGCATGGTCATCTTAGCCCCAAAAGGCAGTAACACAAACATGGTTTACAAAGAGTTTCCGGGGTAAATGAGACTCAATTGTAGGTGAGTGTTTATACTTTAGGGATTTTCAGATAATGTCTTAGTACAGTACCGAGGAACGATTACTTTTATTAAATTACGAAATCCACGCCAGCGAAGCCGCGGGTAACTGCTAGTCTATTTATATAAAATAACATGTCCTGACAGACAAACTCACTGATTGACTGATTCGTCATCCCCGAGCCAAAACTACTGGATTTAAAGAAATTAAATTTAGGGGTTACATTTATATCACAGTGTAGGGGCTCACTAGTGAAGGAATTCTGGATATTCCGTTGATAAGGGGTAGAAAACGGGGGTGAATTTTTAAAATGAGTATATCTATATCTCATAAATTTAACATTTTAAAGAAGTGAAAATTGGTATTTGGAATCTCCTTTGAAATTAAAGAAGTGCGTATACATTTGTTTTAAGAAAGTTCACTGAAGGGGAGTAAAAATAAGTGAAAACGGGGTTGAATCCTTTTTTATGAGGATACCTTTATCTCAAAAGCTGAAGATGTTACATACGTGAACGTTGGTACGAGGAATCTCCTTTAAAACTAATGAAACACGTATTTTTTTGTTTTCGGAAAATCCACTTAAGGCGGGGTGAAAAGTGAAAAAGGAGGGTGAAGTTTTAAAATGAGGATACCTAAAAAACTGTACATATAACAGACGTAAACATTGGTATAAGGAACATTTTCTTTTATAAATAATGGAACACATTTTTTTCAGAAAATCCACATGAGGGGCGTGGTGTTAAAAACTGAAAAAGGGGGGTAGTGTCGTTTAATTGGTATATTTATATCTCAAAAACTGAATATGTTACAGACGTGAAAATTGGTATTTGGATTCTCCTCTAAAAATAAAGGACCATTTATTATTTTTTTGTTTTCGGAAAAACTACTTGGGGGAGGGGTATTGAAAATGACCAAAAATATGGGTTGAATTCCTTTTATGAGGAAGATGTTACAGACGTGAAAATTGGTGTTTGGAATCTCCTTTAAAAATAAAGAAACGTGCATTACTTTTTGTTTTCGGAAAAACCACTTGGGAGGGTGTGGGGATTATATCTCAAAGCTGGAGATGTTACAGACGTGAAAATTGGTACTTGGAATCTCGTTTAAATTTAAAGAAACACGTGTTTTTTGTTTTCGAAAAATCCACTTAAGGGGATGAAAGGAATTGAAAAAGCGGGTGAATTTTTCAAATGAGTATATCTCAAAATCTTAAAATAGTACAGACATGAAAATTGGTATTTGGAATCTCCTTTAAGAATAAAGGAACATATTTTTTTGTTTCGGAAAAGTCACTTAACGTGGGTGATAGCAAGTGAAAAATTAGTTGAATTATTTTTATGAAGATACTTATAACTCAAAAGGTGAAGATTTTACAGGCGTGAAAATTATTATTTGGAATCTCCTTTTGAAATGAAGAAACACGTATGTTTTGTTTCCGGGAAATCCACTTAGGTTGGTGGGGGGGGGGGGGGAGTAAGGACTGAAGGTTGAATTATTTTTACGGTGATACTTAGACCCTATAACTCAAACACTGAAGAAGTTACAGATGTGGAAATTATTATTTGGAATCTCCTTTAGAAATCAAGAAACACGTCCTTTTTTCGACTTGAGAAAGAATTGTTTCTCACACGTCTATGCCGCATGTTCCAGAGTTAGCTCTGCCAGTAGCCTGGTCATCTTAGCCCCAGAAGGCAACACCACAGACGTGGTTTACATAAAAGTCCTGGATTCAATGAAATTCGATTTTTCGGCGAGTTTTTATACTTTAGGAACTTTCAGACGTCTTAGTGCAGTACCGAGGAACAATTACTTTTATTAAATTACGAAATCCACGCCAGCGAAGCCGCGGGTAACTGCTAGTTTGTATAATAGGAATAGATCTGTAATCCATTTGTCCGACTCCTTGGCTGTTTGGTCAAAGTTGAGGCCTTCGGCTCAGAGGGTCCCGGATTCGATTACCAGCCGGGTCGAAGACCTTTATCGCTTCTGATTGATTCATCTGGCTCGCAGACTAGGTGTTTGTTCTTGTCCCAACACTCTCCTCTTCATATTAAGACAACACTCCATACTACCAACCACCACAGAAATACGCAATAGTGATTACATCCCTCCACACATGGTTGGCATCAGGAAGGGCATCCGGCCGTAAAACAGGGACAAATACACATGTTCGATACAGTTTGCACCCGCAAAAGCGGTAGAAGAAGAATAGAAGAAGCAGATATGTAATCGAATTCTTCTGCATTGGAACTTGAACATCTTTCCTTCCTATCATCCGAGATTTCAGATAAGAATATTTATGCAATGCTACTGTCCAGACCTACTTCTAATGAATAGAAGTGTGATAGTTAGTAGTAAAGGCGAAAGTCTGGAGAAGTTAACTTTATTCTTAAAGAAACAAGAATCTCGTTAGGTGTATCATAAACTCGATATTTACTCCAGAAATTTTATTATTTCAGTGAAGTAATCCTACAATTATTTTCCCGATAACCTGGGCCAGATCCTTGGTGGAATGGTGGTATTAGGAATTACGCAAATACGCCGGCCTCGTGTCGGTAGATTTACTGGCGCAAAAATAACTCCTATGGGACAAAATTCCACCACATCTGTGTCTCCGAAAACTACAAATGTAGTTAGTGGGACGAAAAGTGAAGAAGAAGAAGAAGAAGAAGAAAAAGAATATATCAATGAGTTTGACTTGTTAAGAGACGCCATACTGTTAGAAATTTGCCCTTAGGGAATGTTCCTGAGCTTGCCAGTAAGTCTCATTAATCGAGTGCCTCACATTTAAGCACTTCTAAGTGTTAATTTTCTGTGCTAGAATTCGTTCCTGCCGTATTAAGTATAGGAAGTGAGCAACTAATCAACTACACTACAGAGTCGATACAATTCTAAAAGGAAGAAAGAAAGAAAGAAAGGAAGGAAAAAAGACATCAGCTTAAGAGTTCTCTGTATTGTGTTTTGTGACCAATAGATCCAATGAATGTCGTGGATTTCGGAACAGTTGGTTATGAATGACCATTTCATTTCGAATCCATGTCATTCATTGACCGAGATGTCAACTTCGTGTCAATCTGTTGACGAGGCAATCAATTAGCTACCACATTCCATATCCAGCACTTACAATGCGCCGAGAGAGAATAAATAATATTTTGAACAACGAAAACTACCCTACTTGATTTTTGAGTAAATATAATTAGCGAATTTGAAAAAAAAAACTCTATTCTGAATGTTAACTGGTCAAAAGAATGCATTGTAGAATGTCTTATTACTCGAACCATCAGGGTTCAAAAACCTCTACTTGAAGTTCAGACCGGTGGAAGAAATTCGCCTTCATTGGCAAAACCTGGCAGGAAACCAGGTTTCTACCGGTGAAGAGTTAACTTATAAATATTATGTTCACATATTTTTAAGGCTGAGCCCGGCTGCGTGGCTAACCGGTTTACACGGTGGCCTGTGATCCAAGGGATTCCGAGTTCGATTCCTGGCGGGGTCGGGTATAATAGCCTTCACTGGCTATTTCTTCCGGCTCGCGAACTGGCTGTTTGTGACTTAAGATTTCATCGTAGGTATAGCCTCATCCTCATAGACGCGGAAGTCGCCCATGTGCGTCAACTCAAAGGACCTGCACTAGGGCCTGTCTGGAGACATATTATTATTATTATTATTATTATTATTATTATTATTATTATTATTATTATTATTATTATTATTCGAAGACTAAGATCAGTGTAGCCAATAAAGTAATTATGATTTAATGTGAATGAGCTATGAACGCTGACACACATATGCAAGGCAGAATCTAAACGTCTGGCAACTTCATGTGCCGTTTCTTACCGTAAATAAAAGCACTATACACTTTGGCCAGCATTAATAAAGTTTCTCAGAGTGCGTACGGAAACTACAGTTTCCTCTCGTAATGCCTTAATCGATGCTGCTTTTACCTCATTTTCTGAAACTAGAAACATCCCATCAGTTATGTTTCATTCTAGTACAGAGGTAAGGTTTCAGGGAGCATAGTCGGGTGAATAGGCGGAATGTTGATGTGCACAAGTTCCATGTTTCGCGAGAAACTATGAGCCCAGATGTGTAGGCGCGTACTCACAGGGAAAATACCATTCGTCCAATTCGTCACATCTCAGGCCGCTTATGATGGACGGACTCCCACAAACGACATAAAATGTCCAGGTACAATTCATTGCATCGTTTCGATATTCGCGGATGTTATTGTGGATAAGGGGGATGACATTCATTTCAGACACCATTACTACACTACATTGCATCCTCGTGGTTTATCGGGTGCGTGCAGACTCCGAACATTTGGATACATCTTCGTATGTCATTGTGCAGTGTATGAAAGGAATGTTCATTTTTTTAAAACAAGAGCAGACCCGTCGCGTCAGCAGCCCAATCAGATGGTCTACAGATAGTGGAGTGTAATGTGGTCAGCGCAGCGATATTACTTATCGTTCTTGACCGGATCCACTGCCTCTCATATCTGTTCATCTCACGAGGCTGAAAGAATACCGTTTCAGAATTAAAATCCCTGGACTCTCTGAACCGAAGGGCAGTATAATGATGACCACTCAGCCAAGGAGTCGGACATCATGTTACAATGATACTAATTTGTCAAATAACAAAGACAAAACATATTTTGACTGGAAGATTGGAACCGGGCGAGTTGGCCGTGCGCGTAGAGGCGCGCGGCTGTGAGCTTGCATCCGGGAGATAGGGGGTTCGAATCCCACTGTCGGCAGCCCTGAAGATGGTTTTCCATGGTTTCCCATTTTCACACCAGGCAAATGCTGGGGCTGTACCTTAATTAAGGCCACGGCCGCTTCCTTCCAACCCCTAGGCCATTCCTTTCCCATCGTCGCCATAAGACCTATCTGTGTCGGTGCGACGTAAAGCCCCTAGCAAAAAAAAAAAGAAGAAATATTGGAACGATGTAACCTTTTAAACATGTTGCTGTTGGAGTAATGTATCAAACGATTGGAAAACTCTGTATATTATAAAGAATACAATTATTAAGGTCTGAGCCGGTCTGAGTGACCTTCTGACCCCAACTTGGCAGGTTCGATCCTGGCTCAGTCCGGTGGTATTTGAAGGTGCTGAAATACGTCAGCCTCGTGTCGGTAGGTTTACTGGCACGTACAAGAACTCCTGCGCGATAAAATTCAGATACCACGGCATCTAGGAAACCCGTCGGAAAAGTAGTTAGTCGGAAGTAGAAACATTATTAATTATTCAGGTCTGAACAATTGTACCACGTGGTACAACTCTACAGTACCTTGCATTCGCTCACAATTAGTCAGTCGCCTCCGATTTAACTAATTACATAATAATAATAATAATAATAATAATAATAATAATAATAATAATAATAATAATAATAATAATAATAATATACAGGGGAGTTGGCCGTGCGGTTAGGTGCGTGCAGCTGTGAGCTTGCATCCGGGAGATAGTGGATTCGAACCCCACTGTCGGCAGCCCTGAATATGGTTTTCTGTGGTTTTCCATTTTCACACCAGGCAAATGCTGGGGCTGTACCGTAATTAAGGCCAAGGACGCTTCCTTCCCACTCCTAGGCCTTTCCTATCCCATCGTCGCCATAAGACCTATCTGTGTCGGTGTGACGTACAGCAAATTGTAAAATAATAATAAGAAGAACAATATGCTGCTGATGATGTTAAGCTTAACAGTAATGATATTTATTGTCCGGCCACGCGGTGTAGGGGGCAACGCGTCCGCCTGTCACCCGGCGGCCCCGGGTTCGATTAACGGCCGGGTCACGGGTTTTTAATTGTAAATGATTAATATCCCTGGACTGGGTGTTTGTGTCGTCTTTTGCGTCCCTTTCCTCACATTCAACACTCTACACTTCCTCAGTTCCACTTACACGCAGGTTCCTATCATATGGCGAAAGTAGTGGCAAAAGATCTACAGAGGTCGACGCCACGAACAATTATCATTCTTTAAAAAAATCATTTATTTAACGTCCGTTGAATTTATATTTTTTAAGAGATACGGGCGTGCTCTAAGGTTTGTCCCACAGTCGATCTTTAATTGCCGGAAGCCAACCACATGGAATCGTTACATTTAAACAACCTCAAATGCCACCGCCATCAGCCAGGATCGAACAGGGACAACCGAGAGTGTCACTCTGAGATCGCCAACTAACGGTCTTAATATCCTTTTATAATGAAAAATATTGGCAGGAAGATGCATCATGTTTTACATCAAGCGTATTGCTATTTGATCAGGTAGACGCATGTTGCCGAATATTAAAAATTACCATGCTGGGCTAAACCTCGAATATACCCTCCTTTTTCAACAGTAGATCAAAACTGTGCCATCAATAAGAACCAGGCTATACGATACCTGCACGAGTATTATGCGAAGCAGATGCTAAATTATGGAAAAATATGCACCTCGTAAAAAATGTATATTTGATGACACCTCTCTGAGAACTCGAAGTTATAGCCTATCATGATAGGGCGCTAAACATGGTGAGAGACAGAACACGAATATTTAAACGCGGGATTTTCTAATGCAGATGCTACTGGTAGGCAAATGTAAGTTGTGTATTACGAGATGAACAAAACATCAGAGTTCGCATATCGTCACTCCTGCGCAAATACCGCGAATGTGACAATGCTTCTCCTGTCCATTATTCCTCTTAAGGCTGGTTACGCCTCCAAACCACATATTGATATGCAGTCCATCAGAAAAATATTCGTTGAGTTCATTTTTCTATGCACGTGTGTAAAGGAAAATTAACACACTCTAGGAGTGGATAAATATGTCATGACCGAGCTCGATAGCGGCAGTCGCTCAAGTGCGGCCTGTATCCAGTATTCGGGACATAGTGGGTTCGAACCCCACTGTCGGCAGCCCTGAAGATGGTTTGCGTGGTTTCCCATTTTCACATGAGGCTGTATCTTTAAAGGCCACGGCCGCTTCCTTTCCCTTCCTAGCCTTTTTCTATCCCATCACCACCATAAGACCTATCTGTGTCGGTGCGACGTATAGCAACTTCTAATATACCGAGTGGTACAGCTGCCCCTATTCACTCAGTTTTATGCAACCCGCAGATTATAGCCTAACCTAAAAACATTAACTTTGGCTATTCACAGCGATATCCGGTCTTACTACGCTTTCTTTAATTCGTTTACTCTTGTCAACGAAATCAGCATTAACGATAAAATACCGAATGATTGTAAAGAATCGTGAAAATTTTGTATCACAGAAACTTCATGTACAGAGAATATGATGGATGAATGACTAGAAGTAGCATTGATATAACGCTGGCAAGTGACAGCTCGTGATAGCCGAGAGTTCGTGAAGTCAGAGGAGGAAAGCGCTGCTCGTTAGTCGGAGGTTTAGTCTTATATACTGTACGACGATTTTTTACTTCGTTGTTAAATGTTCGTGTGAGTCGCGTTGTTGAAGACAAATCTAACTCATGATCAGTTCTCATGTTGCAGGTACTATGTTATGTTCATTTCTAAGTAGCTTTTAAAAGAGCTATTTGCAGTAAAATAAGCTATTACCAACAGAGGTGCAATGGGCTTGTGCATGGCCAAGAAGGAAATGTTCAAAATGATCACCTCCTTTGTTAATGCATATCTGACTACGGAAATGAAATGGCGTATGGCTTTTAGTGCCGGGAGTGTCCGAGGACATGTTCGGCTCGCCAGGTGCAGGTCTTTCGATTTGACACCCGTAGGTGACCTGCGCGTCGTGATGAGGATGAAATGATGATGAAGACGACACATACACCCAGCCCCGGTGCCAGTGAAATTAACCAATGATGGTTAAAATTCCCGACCCTGCCGGGAATCGAACCCGGGACCCCAGTGACCAAAGGCCAGCACGCTAACCATTTAGCCATGGAGCCGGACATCTGACTACGGAGGAGGTGGGTCATTCTTGCTTGCTGCAGCGTAAGGGGCTGCATCTGCCTGCACTTTGCTGTAAAGATTACTATGTGCCGTTTCATGTGCCCTACGTATGAAGTTCAGTCGTTCTTCGAGTCGCACGTACGCAGTTGTTTGGTTGTATGGGTGTGTCATAATGCTGACAATAAGTGCAGTGCGCTTCATTCCTTGTAGACGTTTGCCATATAAAAGTCGCATGATATTATTCCTTTCTGATGTATGCTTTCTTTCTAAATGTGAAAAGTGACTTTTGAGACTTAAAGAAGTTAAACCTTAATAAGTTAAACCTTGTCAGCCTCTGTGGCGTAGTGGTTAGTGTGAATAGCTGCCACCCCCGGAGGCCCGCGTTCGATTCCAGGCTCTGCTACGAAATTTGAAAGGTAAAACGAGGGCTGGAACGGGGTCCACTCAGCCTCGGGAGGTCAACTGAGTAGAGGTGGGTTCGATTCCCACCTCAGCCATCCTGGAAAGGGATAGACAAGGAAGAACGAAGGAAGCGGGCGTTGCCTCAAGTTAGGTACCATCCCGGCATTTGCGTCCAATATCCTTCAGATAATGTAGGGGAAGACGGTATGCGTCACTGGTGCAGTATCAACTCTTTCAATGTTAACTCACTTGTCGGGAGGCGGATAACGCAATTATTTTTATTTTTAAAAATTATTTTTACAATTTGCTCTAAGTCGCATGAACACAGATAGGTCTTATGATGATAATGAGATAGGACGGGGCTAGCAGAGGAAAGGAAGTGCCGTGGCATTTGCCTTATGTGAAAGTGGGAAAATACGGGAAAACATCTTCACGGTTGCCGACAGTGGAGTCGAATCCTCTATCTTCCGAATGCAAGCTCACAGCTGGGCAGCCTTAACCGCGCAGCCAACTAGCTCAGTTCGCATTAAATAAGGACCCTCTATGATGATTATGTGTTTAGCGTTCTTTCAACTCCTCTTGGTTTCAAAAGACGTCGATCTTCTGAAATTTCGCTCTGAAGAGTGGATCTTTGAAGTTCCAGTAAATATACTGGCACATGTCTCGCATATTTAAGCACTCTTAGCTGCCAAGAGGGATGCCGGCAGCCCTGAAGGTCGTTTTCCACGATTTCCCATTTTTACACCAGCTAAATACTGGGGCTGGACCTTGATTCAGTAATTCCGGCCACGGCGTATTAAAGAAGGGTCAAAACAGGTACTTTAAGGCAGAAATGGGTTTCAAGTAGGACACTCCAGGAATGTTAAATGACCAAGGGGAGTAATGGCTATATGTGAGGATTTACGGTAGGCAGAACGTGTGTGTGTGTGTGTGTGTGTGTGTGTGTGTGTGTGTTTAAGGTATTGCCAAGCAAATTCCTTCAGAATTTGTTAGTTCTTAACATCAGATTTTTGCCAAATGGTTCATTATACAAGGAACTTGAATAGGTAAAAGGAATGTGTAAAAATAATATAACAACAGCATTGAAATATCCATGATTAAAACAATCAAACTTATTTCTTGATGTGATACATTGCGTGTTGGGAAAACCATCCACTTATCAACATTTTCCTGGTTTTCAAGAAAATAGGTAAACATGCATTAATATTGTGAGATAAATTCTTTGCATATATTTCAATAGTACTTGGGGGAAATATATTTTTAAATGTTATATTACATTAAAATCACTATTTACACCAGAAAATATCTGAAGAGATTACATCAACTGGTTGAATTCTCTTCAGAATTTCTCTCACGACTTCAAAATTTCTTAGGAATGGAGATTCTCATACCGTCGCTGATATGCCAAAACCTCGAATGTGACAATGCTCTTCCTACCCATTATTTCCCTTAAGACTGGTCACGCCTCCCGGCCACATATTGATATGCAGTCCATAAAAACGATTTTCGTTGAGTTCACTTTCCCATGCGCGTACGTAAAAGAAAATGAAGCTTACTGTGCCGTACTGTACAAATATCTGTTTGCATGGCATATATGTATACCGGGTGGTACAGCTGTCTATTTTTTCCCAAACATATGCAACCAGCTAGAAATTAAATGTCACTTTGTCCTATCTTGCGCAACATCTTACAGCAATTTTATGTGCAGTTAGTCCGATATAGACTTCCCCGCACAATGCAAAAACGGTACAAGAGGCAGAAAGTGAGGCCCATCTCAAAAACACAGAGCGTAGTCCAATACTCCAGTGATTTTCAGGAAATGTTACTGTATTGTACAAACCATAGCTGTCAGTAGAGAATTGCGCATTTGATTGGTTCAAGAGGCCATTTTTTGACAAAAAGGGTGGTCACAGTATCATAGAAAACGTGACAGCTTAGGACCAATTACAGACATCTCAATTCACCGCCATTTTGGACAGTTCCATTACATCGAAATTGATAGAAACGCCTTTTTCACAGTATTCTATAATTTATGGCACGCAAATGCTGTAGAGCAGATGTGATAGCTTACACCGTGTAATTACTACCATTACAGCGTTCAATAAAGTCATAAAACTGGACCATATGGCTGTAACACATCAGTAACCTTACGAAGCGAGAACTTTCGCTCTCGTCGTGAATATAGAGTTGTAAGAGCGAGAGCTGTGCGGAATTAGGAATCTTAGATGTACGTGGTTAAGCTACGGGGAGCAGTGAGAGTTCGAAACGTTATTGAGCAAAGGCTTTTTTTAAATTTTCATTTCGTACTATTCTAGGCATCCTTTACGAAGATTTGACTTTTCCTAAGGTACCCCTCTAAGGAAGTTATAATAGTCCGCCTCTGTGGTGTAGTGATTAGTTAGTGATTAGTGTGATTAGCTGCCATCCCCGGAATGCCCGGGTTCGATTCCCGGCTCTGCCACGAAATTTGAAAAGTGGTACGAGAGCTGGAGAACAGGGTCCACTCAGCCTCGGGAGGTCCACTGAGTAGAGAGGGGTTCGACTCCCTCCTCAGCCATCCTGGAAGTGGTTTTCCGTGGTTTCCCACATCTCCTCCAGGCAAATGCCGGGATGGTACCTAACTTAAGGCCACGGCCGCGTCCTTCCCTCTTCCTTTTCTATCCCTTCCAATCTTCCCATCCCCCACTAAGGCCTTTGTTCAGCATAGCAGGTGTGGTCGGCTGGGCGAGGTACTGGTCATTCTCCCCAGTTGGATCCCTAGACCCAATGACTCACGCTCCAGGACACTGACCTGAAGGCGATAGAGGTGGGATCCCTCGCTGAGTCCGAGGGAAAAACCGACCCTGGAGGATAAACAGATACAGAGGAATGGAAGAAGTATTACAGAAATTAAAGGAATGAATTTGCTGAAAAGATAACGGGGTTTGTACATATTGCCTTTTTACATAATACCTAGTTTCGGGCAGCTAAAATGCAATAAAAGTTTATCTGTGCACCCCCCACCCGCTCCGTAATCGCCACTACTGGTTATCCGCCGTTCCCTGGTTTATTAGCTTCCTCGGCAGATCAAGGATCAATGGTAGTGTATCCGACTCATGACCACGGGTTCGATTCCCAACAACAAACAACAACAAAACATCAAAGCTAAATGCATACCATTTAAACTGATCAGCCTACAAAAATAAAATTATGTTACTCGTAAAACAGGAGTCCTATAGAGTCTTCCAACACGATTTAGAAACAAACAGGAATGAAATACCAGAAAGGCGAAGAAGTACGTATATACGGTACGATGAGTAATGCATGCGCTATTCTTAAATCTCATAACGGTGACTGGAAAAAACATACGTACTACAGACAAATATACGGGGACTCTTCCAGTCCTTTCGTAGAACTGCTCTCTATATCGACAGCTCACTATCCATGTATTGTCATTAAATTGTCTGAGCAACGATAATGTTCCATATTATGTCACTGTGAGCGCGAGGAACCTTTCTGACTTAGCAACACTGCAAATGTCCGATTGTTCAGCGCTGGGAGGAGTGTCAAAAACAAAACCCTTAAGGCTTGACGTCCACTATAGTTCTCTTTATAGCATCCGGTGGCTTTGTGGATTAGGCTTATCCGTTAATAATTTCGTGTGGCTATTTCTAGCCGTGTGCAGCCCTTGTAAGGCAGACACTCCGATGAGGGTGGGTGGAATCTGCCATGTGTAGGTAGCTGCATGTTATTGTGGTGGAGGATAGTGTTATGTGTGGTATGAGAGTTGCAGGTATGTTGGGTACAGCACAAAAACCCAGTCCCCGGGACACTGGATTTAACCAATGAAGGTTAAAATCCCTGACCCGTCCTGGAATCGAACCCGGGACCCTCTGAACCGAAGGCCAGTACGCTGACCATTCAGTCAACCAGTCAGACGGCTTATCCGTTGAACCGTAACTCTGTGTGAGATTAATACTGGGAGCCATCACGTATCACTGAAAGAACATGTCTTCTACTTCGTGTCCTTTTCCGAGTCGCCTGGAATCGGGACTTTGTGTATCGTATGGCTTTTAGTTCTGTGGTGTAGTGGTTAGTATGATTAGCTGCCACCCCCGGAGGCCCGGGTTCGATTTCCGGCCCTGCCACGAAATTTGAAAAGTTGCGAGGACTGGAACGGGGTCCACTCAGCCTCGGGAGGTCAACTGAGTAGAGGTGGGTTCGATTCCCACCTCAGCCATCCTGGAAGTGGTTTTCAGAGGTTTCCCACTTCTCCTCCAGGCAAATGCCCGGATGGTACCTAACTTAAGGCCACGGTCGCTTCCTTCTCTCTCCCTCGTCTATCCCTTCCAATCTTCTCATCCCCCCGCAAGGCCCTTGTTCAGCATAGCAGGTGAGGCCACCTGGGCGAGGTACTGGTCATTATCCTCAGTTGTATCCCCTGACCCAAAGTCTCACGCTCTAGGACACTGCCCTTGAGGCGGTAGAGGTGGGATCCCTGGCTGAGTCCGAGGGAAAAAACCAACCCTGTAGGATAAACAAATTAAGAAAGAAAGAAAGAAAGAAAGAAAGAAAGAAAGAAAGAAAGAAAGAAAGAAAGAAAGAAAGAAAGAAAGAAAGAAAGATGGCTTTATTGCCGGGAGTGTCCGAGGACATTTTCGACTCTCGTGGTGTAGGTCTTTCTATTTGAGGTCCATGGGCGACCTGCGCATCTGAATGTGCAATAATGGTGAAACCCGATGCCGGCTCGTAGCCTTCTCCTGTCCAGTAATACCAAGTGCTCTGCTCAAAGCTTTCCGTCTCCATCCGACGGACGAATCACCATCAACAACGCCCTATGGCCTCACTCCATATGAGCACTGTGAAGAGGTTTTGAACTGAATCCAGAATTTAGGCACGGAATCTAGTGATTAGAAATTGTATGCCGGCCTGAGTGGCTCAGACGGTTGAGGCGCTGGCCTACTGACCCCAACATGGCAGGTTCGATCCTGGCTCAGTCCGGTGGTATTTGAAGGTGCTCAAATATATCAGCCTCGTGACGGTAGATTTACGGGCACGTAAAAGAACTCCTGCGGGACAAAATTCCGGCACCTTGGCGTCTCCGAATACCGAAAAAGTAGTTAGTGGGACGTAAAAGCCAATAGCATTAATAAAAGAAATTGTATACCGCCACCTCTCCTACCTTACCGGTCAACATTCCGATGGTGAAACATTTTTCGACCAACGGGACTCGAACTGGCTGACCATGGTGTCAGACCATACAGACTTGTTGCCTTAGTGATCATGGCCACAAGGCGGGCTGTGTCAATTCTTCCCGGTTTTTCGGAGAGATGCTTTCCTGACGCCAACCCTGTGTGGAGGTTTTTTTTTTGTTAGCTGCTTTACGTCGCACCGACACAGATAGGTCTTATGGCGACGATGGGACAGGGAAGGACTAGGAATGGGAAGGAAGCGGCCGTGGCCTTAATTAAGGTACAGCCCCAGCATTTGCCTGGTGTGAAAATGGGAAACCACGGAAAACCATTTTCATGTGGAGGGTTTCTGTGGTGGTTTGTAGTGTGATGTGTTGTGTGTGAACGAAGATGTTTGAGTTAAACACAAACACCTAGTTCACCGAGCAAGTGGCCGCGTGTTTTGGGTCACGTAGCCATCAGCCTGTATTAGGGAGGTAGTAAGTTCGAACCCCACTGGCGGCAACCGTGAAGATGGTTTTCCGTGGTTTCCAATTTTCACACCCAGGTAAATGCTGGGGCTGTACCTTAATTAAGGTTACGGTCACTTCCTTCCTATTCCTAGCCCTTTCCTATCCCATCGTTGCTATAAGACCTATCTGTGTCAGTGCGACGTAAGGCATACTGTAAAAAGAATGCACGCGGTCCCCGAAACAGAGGAATTACTGTAACTATACCCAGTACAAATCCCCGACTCTGCCCAGAACCGAACCCGGTGCCCTCTGAGCCGAAGATCAGTCAGCTGACAATTCAGCTAAGGAGATCTGTCCGTCGACTGGGTAAATAATTTGTTGACAAATTTCCTAACACTGGACCTCTTAGAAGATCAGACAAACATTAAGTAATGAGCAAGTTCGATTCACTAGCCTCAGTATAACAAAATAAACACTCTACAGGAAAGTACGTTTCGACAGATTTGAAATTACGGGAAATTCGAATGAGAGTTGGACATTCCCCTCAAAAATATTTCTGAATTAAGTTTCCCATTGCACACGTGTATGTGTCTCTACTAGAGAAATGATATTACTGTACATTTAATACGCCTCGAATACTTCCGCTATTCTCAAGTGGCTCTGAAAAACGATCTTTATGCTCGAGTTGAGACTAGTGAAAGAGAACTAAATATTCTCGCGTTATACTGCTTCTTTTTAATGAACGCGTTCAGATTTAATGCAGTAGGCCTACTTCTGGTTTAACTTCGATCTTCTTTCTTAATCCGTTTACCCTCCAGGGTTGGTTTTTACCTCGGACTCAGCGAGGGATCCCACCTCTACCGCCTCAAAGGCAGTGCCTTGGAGCATGAGACTTTGTGTGTGTGGGGGGGATAAAACTGGGAAGGAGGACCAGTACCTCGCCCAGAAGTCTTCACCTGCTATGCTGAACAGGGACCTTGTGGGAGGATGGGAAGATTGGAAGGGGTAGGCAAGGAAGAGGAAGGAAGCGGCCGCGGCCATAAGTTGGGTACCATTCCGTCATTTCCCTGTAGGAAAAGTGGAAAACCACGGAAAACCATTTCCAGAATGCCTGAGGTGGGAATCGAACCCTCCTCTACTCAGTTGTCCTCCCAAGGCTGGGAGGACCCCGTCCCAGTCCTCGTACCACTTTTCAAATTTCGTGGCAGAGCCTTGAATCGAACTCGGGCCTGCGGGAGGGCAACTACTCACACTAACTACTACACCCAGAGGCGGACTTTAATACTTATTTTATTTTCTAGGCTATACTTTAACTAGTTTCACTTTTGTTGTTGCTTCATTTCCCTGGCTGTGTATAAACATCGGGCACCTCGCGAGCTGTCGATGGCTTCCTTGCTCAAGATGAGGATGTCAGGAAGGCGGATAACGAATAAAATAAGGGTCCTCTGTGAGTGGAAAGGTGGACTTTGTTACCTCTAATTACGTCGTACGTGTTTGAGAAGGGGTTGACTGGCCGAGGCGGTAAAGGCGAGCCCGTTTCACCGCCAGGAAGACAAAAAATTTAAGAAACGAGATTTTCACTTCCGGAGGTGCGTATGGCCCTGAGGATCTCACAGCCTACACCAAAATTGAGTACCAGTTAAATTTCTGGGGGAAAATGAGTCCGGGCGTAGAGCTAACCACTCTCCTTCACCAAGCGGCGAGGTTGCGGATATTGGGAACCTTTACCTTCCACCCCTTCCAGGGCCTACATAGCCTGTACGGAGATTAATTTGCCTTAAATGTTTGAGAAGAGTAAAATATAGCCTGGATTCAGGTTTTGATAATTTGCATTGTACAGCTATTGGCAACATTTTAAGATAATGCAAGGAAATGAAAATCCCCACATGATCCTTCTTTTAAAAAGTTATATTCCACGAACCTGCTACGCAGGCGTAGCAGGGCGAGAGGTGATACTTCCACGTGGCGCGTCCCAGGTGGTGGATAGGGGGGTCCTAACCGGCTTGCCGGCGGACTTGAGGGAAATAAAATACCTCTCGCTGACCAAACACACTACCCCCTGCGGGTGGGGGACGCACGTATAGAAAACACACGCAGTATACCCTGCCTGTCGTAAGAGGCGACTACAAGGGGCGACCAAGGGATGCTGGTTTTAGAACCATGAAACTACTATTGATTAGTACCATCACGCGGGGAACACCATGGGTCGCCTTTACTTACGAGTAGTACCACTATATTTGGTACACAATAGGTTTGTGATTAGTAGAAGCAGAGAGTGGTTTCCCTGTGGGTTTCCAGTACCCGTGTGTCGTACCCATGTGAGCAACACCGCGGGTCTGGGCGTAGCCTGTGTGTTGTACCACTATATGAGCGACACCGTGGGTTTGCGTTGCCTGTGATTAGTACCCACTATGTGAGGAACACCACGGGGCCCGTGGGACCGGCACCCGTTACTAGTACACCTAGGTGAGGAAACTCATCGGTTTGCGTTGGCTATGAGTGGCGCCATTGTGTGAGAAACACCATAGGTCTGCGTTACCTGTACGAAGTACAATACTTGTGATTAGTACCATCTTGTGTGGAACACTGTGAGTCTTCGCTACTTTTGATTAGTACCCCAACATGACAAATAGCATGGTTCTACTTTACTCGCGACATGTGCCATTCTGTGGGGGCCTTAGACGTGGATTTTGCACCCCTTTCGACATAAGGCATCTTCGATTCAGGATTCTGCGTTATGAGTGGTCCCTTGGTCAGTAATAAATTATATATGATTTTTTTTTTGTTGAATCCAGTAATTCTTTTGTTTGCTCATTTTTTGTTGGTTTTTTTGCTTCATGTCCATCCATTCTTCTTCATGACGATTTTTTTTTCTTTTGATCAGTTTATGATTTTGAATTTTTTTGTTGTCAGTTCATTTCGTACCATTAGGGGCCGATGACCTCGATGTTAGGCCCCTTTAAACAACAAGCATCATCATCATCATCATCATCATCATCATCATCATCATCATCATCATTTTAAGTTATATTTGGCATTCGGCAAGTAGCCATGCGGCTAGCAAAACATCATGCACAAACACATGAAGTACATCATCATCATCTGTTTACCCTCCAGGTTCGGTTTTTCCCTCGGACTTAGCGAGGGATCCCACCTCTACCGCCTGAAGGGCAGTGTCCTGGAGCTTCAGACTCTTGGTCGGGGGATACAACTGGGGAGTATGACCAGTACCTGGCCCAGGCGGCCTCACCTGCTATGCTGAACAGGGGCCTTGTGGAGGGATAGGAAGATTAGAAGGGATAGGCAAGGAAGAGGGAAGGAAGCGGCCGTGGCCCTAAGTTAGGTACCATCCCGGCATTCGCCTGGAGGAGAAGTGGGAAACCACGGAAAACCACTTCCAGGATGGCTGAGGTGGGAATCGAACCCACCTCTACTCAGTTGACCTCCCGAGGTTGAGTGGACCCCGTTCCAGCCCTCGTACCACTTTTCAAATTTCGTGGCAGAGCCGGGAATCGAACCCGGGCCTCCGGGGGTGGCAGCTAATCACGCTAACCACTACACTACAGAGGCGGACCATGAAGTACATACCATATATAAAATAACACTATATCTAAAATACTGTACATGCAACAGATTAAATATCTCAATACGAAGGTTGGAACTTAAATAGTGGTAACTATTTATTTACAACAGATACAAAAGAGTTAAGAGCCTCCGTGGCTCAGACGGCGGCGCGTCGGCCTCTCACCGCTGGATACCGTGGTTCAAATCCCGGTCACTCCATGTGAGATTTGTGCTGGGCAAAGCGGAGGTGGGACAGGTTTTTCTCCGGGTACTCCGGTTTTCCCTGTCATCTTTCATTCCAGCAACACTCGCCATTATCATTTCATAGCATTTATCACCCATTAATAAATCACCTTGGGAGTGGCGACCCCATTGTAATAACAGCCTATATATGTTTCATTCATTCCATCCCTGACCCGGTCAATTACTGGAAAACAGGTTGTAGGTTTTCATTTTCACAAAAGAGTTACATGTTAGCAACCTTTACTGCCCTTCAATGTTGTCACCGGCGTTGTGTATAACCCGTTGCCAGCGATGTGAAAGTCGTAGTAAACCTTTAGCAGAGCCTGTTCTGTTGATGGTGCGAATGGAGCGGTCTACTGCCTGTCAAATCTCTGCAACATTTCTGAAGCGAATGCCTTCATCTTCGGAATCAAATCGAAGAGCATGCACTTCTTCTTCACTGACGCTCGTGGGACGACCTGCCCGATGAATGTCCACCGCAGTTTGCCGACCATCGTTGAAGGCTTTTACCCAACGTGCCACTGTTCTGTAAGGCAATGCAGATTCCCCGCAAGTCTCTTGAAGACCTTGATGACACTCGTGCTGTACGATCTCTGGCACATTCAATCTTGATCCAACTCCGTTGTTCCCGTTTGGAAAACTAGTGACAACGCTACGATAGACCGCTAGCTCACAAGTGACTGTTTCTCTCGCTTGTGCGCACGCATGTAATGTGGGAAGGGCTAGTCCATTTGTTCTGAGGTAAGACAGGTATGTAACCAACGTGTGCTATCAGCGACAATATTAGATTCCGTTGCACAGCGTCTCTACAGCAGTGTTGCCACTATTTAAGTTCCAACCTTTGCACAAGAACCTCCGGCGGTAAATGCCTCATAGTCACACGTAAGAAACTTTACAAGTTGCTTTACATCGCACCGACACAGATAGGTCTTATGGCGACGATGGAATAGGAAAGGGCCAGGAGTGGGAAGGAAGCAGCCGTGGCCTTAATATTAAGATACAGTCCATGCATTTGCATGGTGTGAACATGGGATACCAAGGAAAACCATATTCAAGGCTGTCAACAGTGGGGTTCGAACCCACTATCTCCGGAATACTGGATACTGGCCGTACATAAGCGACTGCAGATATCGAGCTCGGTCTGTAAAAACTGGGCAAGTGCTATGTAAATGGTGTTATCAGATGTTCTTAGTAAACATATTATAATGGTAGTAAAAGGGACATGAATAAGGGCCAGGTTTTCATATAACACACTTTGTGCATGTCGATATTTAATACAACCGAGAATGATGTGGTTAATATCGGATCCGCACACAACTTAAGGGAATCTTCTGGCTGTAACTTTCAACACCGTGTTACGGGTAGTTGTTACTCTGTTGAAGTAATGTAAACTAATGATTCGGAAAGCAAATAATAACCATCATGGCGTTGTGCCGTGAGAGAGAGAACAGTTTCCTTTGGGAAGAACATGATTCTCGCGTCATCTGAGACATTCCTGTGTTGCGGGTTGTTTATAGCAGATTTCGATGTTTTTGGATATTGTGGATATTTATGTTAATGGCAGAAAGCTATTTCATTTCCAGAGTAAATAATCAAATGTACAGCGGAATCAGACAATGTACTGGGCGAACGTTCACCCTCCCAATTCTCGCTGTTATAGATGTGCAGTGATAAATACCGACCAGCACTTTTAATTACTGTTTATTGTGCTTCCGCACGGGACATCTCAGTTGTCATTTCCAGCACTTGCTTCGTTCGCTCCCACTTCACCATTGATAGAGTGGCTTGCTCGAGTGTGCCGCGCCTGTCAAACTCCAGTCGCAATTACCGTGCTGTTTTGTCGGCAAAAAGAAGGAAGAAGGCGGTTTGAAATGAACCCAGCCCCGGGACTGAAGAAGGTCGGATACACAGCAATCTGAAACACGTTATTGCTCTTAAAGTATAACAAGGCTGCATGCTGCGCTGAAATTCAACCAACAAGGTATTTCTTAAGATTTCTGAAGACAGTAAATGTTATTTTGAACTCTTTGAGTATAATAAATGTATCAAATTGCCTGAATTGTTAACTTTTAACTATGGGAAAGGGGGACATGCAAAATGTCACTTGTGCACATGGTTTTTTTTAATGCAAAGCATTGTTTTCATGGTTTTCGTTTGTGAAAAAGAATTTAAGGAACTACTGCGACTTATGTGCTGGATGAAGCTTTAGTGATAGGCATGCAAATACACCATACAAACTCGACTGTTCAAACTGAAAAGTTTATGTAAACGTAGCATACATTTGATTCGAAAACAATAAATTAACTTTCCAAAAGAGAATCCACAAATAACAGCAGCCTAGATAAAAGTTACCAATGCACATGACCAGTACCAATCTGTGACATTCTTCTAGCATTCTTCGAATCAAAAATCGTAGCAATTTTTTTGGTATCACCGCTGTGTGTTTTCCTTTGCGAGTATTTAAACGCCGCACGAACACTTTTGGCGGCTATGGTATAAATAAAAAATAATGGCGTATGGGCTTAGAAGAGGCATGGTATAGGTCTTTCGACTGACGCCCTACAGGCGACCTGCTCGTCTGTGAGGATGGGGCGCTACATTAGATGAATTTTAATGCTGAAGAAACACAACCCAGCCCCCGGCTAGAGGTATTCACCAATGAAGGTTGAAATCCCCGACCTGGCCGAGAATCAAACCCGGGGCCCCTTAGACCAAAAGTCAACATGCTAACCATTTAGCCACAAAACCGGACATGACGATGGGATAGGAAAAGACTAGGACAAGGAAGGAATCATTCCCAGCATTCGCCACGGAAAAGCCATCTTCCACCGAGCGAGTTGCCTGTGCGGTTAAGATCACGCAGCTGTGAGTTTGCATTCGTGATATAGTGAGTTCGAACCCCAGCCCTGAAGATGGTTTTCCGTAGCTTCCAATTTTCACACCAGAAAAATGCTGGGGCTGTACCTTAGTCAAGGCCACGGCTGCTTCCTTTCCACTCCTAGCCCTTTCCTATGCCGTCGTCGCCATAGGACCTATCTGTGTCGGTGCGAAGTAAAACAAATTTTTAAAAAGTCACCTTCCGGGCTGCCGACTGTGGGGTTCAAATTCAATACGATCTCCCGAATGCAAGTTCACAGCTATGTGAATCGAGGCGCATACCGGTAGCCATTTCGCTCAGTAAACTAAGTGGACTTGGTGAGTATAGCCTGTCATGCTTGCTGTACATCGAGCAAGGGGGTAAAACTCGCTCATGTTCTAGATCTGGGCCTCTCAAACGCCCAAAATCTCACGCGTGCAAACTGAGGCGCAGAGTTCCTGTGCACAGTGCATCGGTCCCACTTGGCTTGGCTCAACTCGGCTCGGATTTGGAGCGCTGCGGAGCAAGTGAGGAAGAGGGAGACAGGCGGAGCGAGCGGGACAGGCGTGGGGAAAAAGAGAGACAGCGCTATTGCTCCAAATTGAGGATTGGGAGTCTGCACTATGGTCAACCAAGCGAAGTCGTCTTTTGCACCGTGTACAGCCCAATGTACTGGTGCATGCACCCTGAGAGGCCCTGTTATAGATTCTCATTGATTCTTTCTAGATATTGAGAGTTTTTAGACGATACTTCTGAGTGGTAAATTGACACAATGTTGAGCTAGTGCTCTGCAACTGGACAGTTTTACTAACCTCTAACGAGAGAAAACTGCGTTGAAATCAGGTTATATTCGGAGAATGACACATCATATTTAAATTTAGAATTGTAATAGTTCTTGTTCACTTACGAAGTGCTGTCAGGTCTGTTTCACTACGCGTTTTATTACTGTAATTCGTCCAAGTAACACTTAGTATTGTAGAATACACAAAGCATTGGCACGAGACGGAAAATCAAGAAGAACGCCCGGAGTCATATTGATATTTCGCATAATGCAGTGGTGGGTATTATCAAAGCAGAAAACACATTAACTATTGAGGGCTAAATTTGTTCACTAACATTAATCAGGCTTTAGACATCTTGCAGCATGATATTAAGGTACATAAGAGATAGTTTGACCAGTCTAGGAACAGAAAAATATCAACACTTATTTTATTTTAGTTCCTGCTTAAATTATTTGAAGAGTGTGATTTTCCAGAAAGTTTCCTATTCTCTGATTTCATATCTACATTATATCGTTATCATCATTCACCATTAATATTATTTCTCGTTATAATTTCGCACTGTGACAAGCAAATAAAATAACTTGTATAAAATGAAAATAATAATAATAAAAATTACGTTCTTGTTCTGGGCTCTCCGAGACCAATTACCTCGGATCGAGTAAGAGTTTAGTAACCAACTTGATAAGGATTACTTCACTTCAATGATAACTTGTGCTTTACGTACATAGAATAACGATACGGTCCAATCTGGACGAAGAATATCATTTTAGTTGAACGAATCATGCAAGATAAGTCCGGCTCTTCGGTCTTTGGTTCAGGGGCCCTGTGTTTGATTCCCGGCCAGGCCAGGGATTTTAACTGCGTGGGGTTAATTTCTATAACTCGGGGACTAGATATTTGTGCTCATCTCGTCTATATATAAAAACTACAATACCAATCACCATAGAAACACACGGCAGTGGACTCATTCTTCCACATGGGGCTGAGGTCGGGAAGGGCACCCGGCTTTAAAATAGGGTCAAATTTAAATTTAGAATTGTAATAGTTCTTGTTCACTTACGAAGTGCTGTCAGGGTAAAAGGCCAGGAAAAAGAAAAAGATCGCACAATCATGAACTTAATAATATAGACAATCATTGATCACAGTTGAATTGTAACTTCTTTCTATGGTTACCATTTATCTGTAGTTACTGCGTGTAGTTTTGTTACTGATAGTATTATTTCATTCCGCTAATTCTATTTTAGAAACTGATAATATTTATGCACCCTTTGTCTAGGATAATGTCACCTATTTCCTTTGTTTCTATTTTATTTTCCTTTCTATCTCTTCGGGTAAATCAGGTGAAGTCATAATAGATCCCAAGGATCACTGGACAAGTAAAAGGAATATTTTTGAAAATCTTCTCAACGTAAAAGATAATTTTTTGTTGACGTCACGAACAACCGAGCTCATGGGGAGCAGGCCAATGTTGTTGGTGAAAATGCGCTTGAGCAAGTGGAAAGGATGGTAAATAAACTCCATTGTCACAAAGTTGCAGTGAAAATCCACAACCTATTTTCGGGTCAGGAATGGAATGAATGAAGCCTGCATCTAGCGGCGAGGATAGGAATTGCGCCGACTACCGAAGCCAGTCTCACTCCTCTGGGGCAATGATTAATGAACGACTGATGAAATGATATTGTAGAGTGTTGCTGGAATGAATTATGGCCGGGAAAACCGGAGTACTCGGAGAAAAACCTGTCCCGCCTTCGCTTTGTCCAGCACAAATCTCACACGGAGTGACCGGGATTTGAACCACGGAACCCAGCGATGAGATGCTGGCACGCTGCCGCCTGAGCTACGGAGGCTCCAAAAAGTTGCAGTAATAGATGAAATTAGAACAGAAGTTGTGAAATATAGTGGGAAGACAAGGGATGAAATAGCTTCAATGAGTAATAAAATTAGCATGGAATATTAGTAAGGTATCATCTGATTGGACGAAAGCTGTGGTACACTTATCTATAAGCAAGGGAACAGGAAAGATTGCAACGAGTATGAAGGTATGTGAGTGATCATTAGTCCGGGACAATGGCTAGATATTTAGCGTGCAGGCCTTTGATCCCAGTTGGTTCGATTCCCGGACAGGTCGGGGATTTTAACCTTCATTAGCGAATTTCGATGGCTCGAGGGCTAGGTGTGTGTGCCATCTTCATCATTAGAATTCATCACACGTACGACCCCATCCTCACAGACGCGCAGTTCACCTATACGGCGTCAACACGGAAGGCCTTATCCAGGCACCTGCGGAGGCAACACGCCATTATTATTATTATTGATCAGTATACCAGGCACCGAGCGAGTTGGCCGTGCGGTTAGGACCGCGCAGCTGTGAGTTTGCATTCGGGAGATAGTGGGTTCAAACCCCACTGTCGGCAGCCCTGAAAGTGTTTTTCGTGGTTTTCCATTTTCACACCAGGCAAATGTTCGGACTCTACCTTAATTAAGGCTACCGCTGCTACCTTCCCACTCGTAGCCCTTTGTATCCCCCATTGTCGCCATAAGACCTATCTGGAATAATGTTACTGGCTTTTCGTTCCACTAACTACTTTCACGGTTTTCGGAGACGCCGAGGTCCCGGAATTTAGTCCCGCAGGTGTTCTTCTACGTGCCAGTAAATTTACCGGCACGAGGCTGACGTGTTTGAGCACCTTCAAATACCATCGGACTTAGCCAGGATCGAACCTGCCACGTTGGGCTTATGAGACCAGTGCGTCAACCGTCTGAGCCACTCAACCCGGCAAGACCTCTCTTTGTCGGTGCGACGTAAAGCAAACTGAATATATACTATATACCAGGCAAGGTGTTCACTGGCATTTCGGAAATGAGCGCACGATGAGTCGTTGAGAGTAAGTTTGATGAATACTTCAGACCACAGAGGGGATGTCAGGATTAGATTTTCAGTATGCGCCAAGTAACTGAAGAATGCTACGAGAGGAAAGGAGAGTTATGGTTATGTTTCGAACATTTAGAGAAGGCACATGACAGAGTACCGAGAGAAATGATGTATGCCATAATGGGGGACTGTGGGATTAAGTGTAGGTTATTAAAAGCAATATAAGGCATTTACGTTAACAATTGGGCTGCTGCGGTGAGAATTGACGGTAGGATGAGTTCTTCGTTCAAGGTATTTACAGGTATTCGACACAGATAAGTCTTATGGCGACGAGGGGATAGGAGAAGCCTAGGAGTGGAAGGAAGCGGCCGTGCCCTTAATTAAGGTACAGTCTGGTGTGAAAAATGAGAACCACGGAAAACCATCTTAAGGGCTGTCGACAGCGGGATTCGAACCCACTATCTCCCGGATTCAAGTTCAGAGTTGCGCGCCCCTAACCGCACGCCATCTCGCCCGGTTTTTTAATAGTTTACACGGATAATGTACTGAAAGTTAGAAAGAGGCAGGTGGGGATTCAGTTAGGTGGATGTGTAATACGCAGTTTGGCCTATTCCGACAATCTGGCCTTAATGGCAGGTTTTGGCAAAAGCTTGCAGTCTAGTATCTGGGAACACTGAAAAATGTCCAGTGAGTATAAATGAAAATTAGCCTCTCCAAGATTAAGGTGTTGTCAGTACGACAGAAACCTAAGAGAACTGCATGTCAGGTTGCGAATACAAAGCTGGATGGAACAGGTATATTATTTGAAGTATGTAGGATGTGAATTATCCCAGGATGATAGTATTGTGAGTGAGATTGAATAGCAAAGCTAATGCAGTGAGGTCGTAGTTGCCATCAACAATATTCTGTAAGAAGAAGTCAGCTCCCGGATGAAACTATCCTTACACCGGTCTTGTATATTTCAGACCAACTTTGTTTTACGGAAGTGAAAGCTGGGTGGTCTCACGGTATCTTATCCATAAGTTAGAAGTAACAGACATGAAAGTAGTGAGAATGATCGCTGGTACAAACACATTGGAACTATGGTAGGAGGGCACTCGGAATGACGAGATAAAGGGTAGGTTACATAGGAGAATAATGGACTCCCTCATGGAGGGTAAGAGAATTAGAGGGAGATCAAGATGACGATGGTTTGACTCAGGTTAAGGGTAAGACGTATAGAACGAAACGAGGTAACATAGCTAGTCAGAAATAACGGATTGTGGCGGCGTTTAGTACATTCACAAAGATTTTCAGCCTGAAAACTGAAAGGCACAACAGTCTATTTTTGCTAGTGGCTTTACGTCGCACCGACACAGATAGGTCTTATGGCGACGAAGGGAGAGGAAAGGCCTAGGAGTTTGAAGGAAGCGGCCGTGGCCTTAATTAAGGTACAGCCCCAGCATTTGCCTGGTGTGAAAATGGAAAACCACGGAAAACCTTCTTCAGGGCTGCCGGCCGTGGGATTCGAACCAACTATCTCCCGAATGCAAGCTCACAGCAGCGCGCCCCTAACCGCACGGCCAACTCGCCCGGTCATAACAGTCTACAATGAATGTGAATATACAATGCACGTATGTTGTTTAATTCTTTATTTCGATTGTTAATGTTCTAGAGTATGTACATAATGTGTGCAACCATTTGTAATTGAATGTAGGCTCTGCAAATTGTAATATAGGAACAAATGAATAAATAAATAAATAAATAAATAAAAGAGAGAAAGTTCAAGTACTGTACGCGTGAGTCCAGACATATATGTATGAATGTCTGTGTTACGAACTATCGAGCAAAGAGATTGCTTTCTCATGACAATGTGTGGACAGAGACTACCGTTATGAGTACAATGTTGACAACGTTATTCAATTAAGAAGAATGAAGTGCTGATGTATCTGAATGAAAAGAATGATGTAGAGTATTGCTGTTGGCCTATTTACATGGAAAATCAATATGTTTGATTGGCTTCGCCACACATTGTGCCTCTTCCAGGTACCGGGAAGTGTACGCGAATATCAATATAGGTAGATAACTCCAGCAGTATTATCCCACAGTAAAAAAAATATTTACCAGCATACGTCTGTATGTTTTCGAAGTTATTTCGGCTAGAAATTGCATACTGGTAATCTTGTGGATGAAGCGTAGGAAAACGAACATTTATACTCATATGTAATTATTTCTCTTACGGGAAATTGTTTGTTTCAAACTTATACTATATAATTTGATTTTATTGAACACAATATGTATTATAATATTACTAACATAGTTTATTAAAGTGCCTTTGCTGGCGGGACCTAGTGTTTACAGTGCACTATGTATTCTGGTATGGGCTAGAGCAATTTTGTTACTTTCATTAATCTGTCTCAGCTTTATCCTTGGCTTTGACAAAATGAAAGTGACTGAGGTATGAGCGATGCTAGTAATGCCATTCCTTCTGCAGCCAGTCCCTGCTATGAATGGTGTGAAGATATTGCTCATAGGGTCAGTTGGTGCATGCATTTCAGTGGGCTTGGCAGACTGATATGTAATAGCAACTTCTGGCTCGGTGAGGAAAGCAACGGGAAACTACCTCACTCGTCATTTCCCTAGTATGCCTCTTCAGTGATGCCTAGGTCATCTATGGTAGCTGATGGCGGAACTGTTGAGGATCCAACCAGCCTTCGGGCTGAGGACTAAACATACACAGTTTATTAAACATTAGCATCACTATCGATGAGTTTATCGTAGCTGAACAGTCTAATATTTGGTATTTTCCACATTACTCTCCGCAGAGCTTACAGTTACATACCTGGGTTGGTTGTATATACGGTAATGGAATCTATGTGCAGCTATCTCAGAGGCTAATTTAACTTCCTTCATTCGTTCGACTTCACTACTGGAGTTTTGAAAAAGTTGGGATCTATTGCTGCCACTTTCTAATCACTTTGTTGTGACACAACGGTGACGACAGGCTTTCCTCCGAAGCTGTGCTTAATCATGAGATCTCTGATGAGCTAGACCGCTTGCATCAAATGGTACACACAGTGAGGTGGTGTGAGTTTTGATATACACAGAGTTCACATTAGGAAAACAGTTTTCAGGCTCTCAAAATTTCTTTGATGTTCCCAAATATTTCTTAGTGCGTATGTTGCTATCAGTGGCGCAACCTTAGGATCTACAAAGTCTGCAATGATGGCAGACCTGGGGTTTAAGGGCGCACAGACTTCCGAATATAAAAAAAAAAATACATACATTATCATTATGGACTGTTATGCCTTTCAGCGTTCAGTCTGCAAGCCTCTGTGAATTTACTAAACGTCACCACAATCCTCGATTTGCAACTAGTGTTGTGGCCTCATTTAGTTCTGTACCTCTTATCTTTAAACCGTTAGAAACCGAGTCTAACCATCGTCGTCTTGGTCTACCTCTACTTCTCTTACCGTCCATAGCAGAGTCCATTATTCTCCTAGGTAACCTATCCTCCTCCATTCGCCTCACATGACCCCACCACCGAAGCCGGTTTATGCGTACAGCTTCATCCATCAAGTTCATTCCCAAATTAGCCTTTATATAAATAAAAAAATAAAAAATAATAAATATTAATAAAAAATAAATAAATAAATACATACATCAATCAATCAATCAATCAATCAATCAATCAATCAATCAATCAATCAATCAATCAATCAATCAATCAATCAATCAATCAATCAATCAATCAATCAATCAATCAACCAATCAATATTTTTCTATTACAAGTTGTTTTACGTTGCACACACACAGATTGGTCTTATGGCGACAGTGGGACAGGAAAGGGCTAGGAGTGGGAAGGAAGCAGCCTTGACCTTAATTAAGCTACAGCCCCGGCATTTTCGTGGTGTGAAAATAAGAAACCATGGAAAAACATCTTCAGGGCTGCCGACAGTAGGGTTTGAACACACTATCTCCCGGATACTGGATACTAGCCGCACTTAAGCGACTGCAGCTATCGAGCTCGGTAATAAATAAATTTAATCGAATGCTGTTCCGAATGGGAAGGGTCCGTAACTACGCTGTTGTGGAATGGGTTTAAAAATATAGTTTTACAATTTGTAAGTAGGTATCAGCTGATCGGGCGAGTTGGCTGTGCGGTTCTGGGGGGCGCAGCTGTGAACTTGCATCCGGGAGATAGTGGGTTCGAACCTCACTGTCGGCAGTCCTGAAGATGGTTTCTCGTGGTTTCCATTTTCACACCAGGCAAATGCTCGGGCTGTACCTTAATTAAGGCCACGGCCGCTTCCTTCCCACTCCTAGGTCTTTCCTGCCCCATAGTCGCCATAAGACCTATCTGTGTCTGTGTGACGTAAAGCAAATTTTAAAAAAGTATATCAGCTGAATGCATCTAGCTGCAGTCATTACTATTGTGTTGTTTCTAGCACAGATGTCTCTCGCAACATGAGCAGCAACAAAGAAATCACAATGACAACCTCTGCAAATGACTTAACAAAGCTATTAGTAGTAGATAACCCAGTCATAATTGCAAGTATCCCAGACTTATGCCCGGCGTTTTACCAGTTCCTAACTTTCCCTGTTGCTGTTTCTTCCGACGAACGACCATTTTTTAACTTGAACTTATAAAGAACTAACTATGAAATGATACACCCCAAGACAGACTCACTGAAATCAGCGTCTTCAGCATCGAATGATAAAGAGCATGTTTCACTGACGTCGGGGAAATCATTGTGCATCCCAGAATGCACACCGCATGGCTCAGTTTTATTACACTTTGGTATGAGTAGAGTGAAGTTTTTCGTAAATATACAAGTTGATGATCCATTTCAATACCTAAAAAATAATTTGTAAATAAAATAAAATAAAATAAAATAAAATAAAATAAAATAAAATAAAATAAAATAAAGTAAAATAAAATAAAATAAAGCCGCCTCTGTGGTGTAGTGGTTAGCGTGATTAGCTGCCACCCCCGAAGGTCCGGGTTCGATTCCCGGCTCTGCCACTAAATTTGAAAAGTGGTACGAGGGCTGGAACGGGGTCCACTCAGCCTCGGGAGGTCAACTGAGTAGAGGTGGGTTCGATTCCCACCTCAGCCATCCTGGAAGTGGTTTTCCGTGGTTTCCCACTTCTCCTCCAGGCAAATGCCGGGATGGTACCTAACTTACGGCCACGGCCGCTTCCTTCCCTCTTCCTTACCTATCCCATCCAAACTTCCCATCCCCCACCAAGGCCCCTGTTCAGCATAGCAGGTGAGGCCGCCTGGGCGAGGTACTGGTCATTCTCCCCAGTTGTATCCCCGACCAAATGTCTCAAACTCCAGGACACTGCACTTGAGGCGGTAGAGGTGGGATCCCTCGCTGAGTCCGAGGGAAAAACCGACCCTGGAGGGTAAAAAGATTAAGAAGAAGATAAAATAAAATAAAATAAAATAAAATAAAATAAAATAAAATAAAATAAAATAATATCTATGAATTAGGGATATAGTTTGAATAAATGTTTTGTTAGTATTTATTGCAATTAATTTCATGTGTGTTATTGATAGGTTTTGTACAATTTATTTGAGGGGGCCCAATTATAATTTCTGCACCCGGGCCTGTATCATATACCTTACTCCTATGTTTGCAATTGGTACTATTTTAAGGAAATTGGAAGCTTATGCAGATTCTTGCTTTTGAAGACTGCTTTAACAGCTGCAATGATACTTTTTGAATGTGTGTGGTGAATATTTTATCAATTGATTGGAGAGTTAGTCCTAAGGACTGTACTAATAAGAATTTCCGAATTCAAGCTGGGCGTTTCCACATGTAAACAGGTCTAATCAGCGTTTCCAACCAGCCGAAGCAAAACTCTGTTATCATCATCAAGTAATTCTGCTATTAGTAAAGCTATTCTATTACTTCTTTTCGAGTTGATTGAAAGTGTGGTAAATAACAATATATATGACATATAATGAATTCAGTTACCATAGCTAAATGGTTAGCGTGCTGGCCTTTGGTCACAGGGAGTCCCGGGTTCGATTTCCGGCAGGGTCGGGAATTTTAACTATCATTGGTTAATTTCGCTGGCACGGAGGCTGGGGGTATGTGTCATCTTCATCATAATTTCATCCTCATCATGACGCGCAAGTCAAATCAAAAGACCTTGCACCTGGTGAGCCGAATATGTTCTCGGACATTCCCGACACTAAGAGCCATACGCCATTTCATTTCATTTCATTTCATTTCATTTTTCAGTTACCTTTTCATGTACATTTGCTTCCCGCTAAATGCTATAAGGAGTGGAGTAGTCACATGTATTGAATAAAAAGTGCAACGTACTGTACATGCAAGATTTTCAGTCGCTTCTCTGTCGCCATTTATTCCGCTCATGCATTGAGGAGATCAACAATATTTGAAGTACAGTAAAAAAAATTAATTGGCGGTAGGCCGGTCACTACTGTAATGGCGGCAGGGTTTTGAGGGAATCGTAGATTTACTTATTGGATTGTTTTCGCTGTTTCGGCTAACCTCCAACTGAGCGCGTGATCCAACACAGCGCCATCTTATATTTATCATATATTTAGTACCAATTTTGCCTTACTTTGAGCGCTATTTCATGAAATGTACCTTTCAGAGATTTTTTTTCGCAACAGGCGGCCTCCTCTTTTATCTGGCAATTGAGAGATTAAACATAATGGTACTCTCGGCGATGTACTGTGTCCGACTCGTTTGGCTGAATGGTCAGCGTACTGGCGTAGGTTCAGAGTATCCCAGGTTCGATTCCTGGCCGGGTCGGGGATTTTAACACCGGGCGAGTTGGCCGTGCGGTTAGGGGCGCGCGGCTGTGAGCTTGCAACCGGGAGATAGTGGGTTCGAATCCCACTGTCGGCAGCTCTGAAGATGGTTTTCCGTGGTTTCCCATTTTCACCACCTTAATTAAGGCTACGGGCGATTCCTTCCTGGGCTTTTCCTATTCCATCGTCGCCATAAGACCTATCTGTGTCGGTGTGACGTAAAGCATGTACCAAAAAATCAAAACTAAGTAACAGCAGGTTTCAGTTACTGAACAGAATTAAACTGATCTATTGGATGTTGAAGACGGCATAAATATCCACTCCTCGAGCTAGAGGTAATAGCCAATGATGGGTAAAATCCCTAACACGGCCGGGAATAGAGCCCTGGACCCGTTGAACCAAAGGCCAGCGTGCTAATTAGTTAGCCACGGAATCTGATTTTTTATAATTATAAGGGCTTATCATCTATATTTTCTTCATTACTTTAAAGTTACTTCAGCAATTAAGAGTACAATGAATTGTACGCAACAATAACTCTAGTATTAATCATTATGTAAATACAGTGAGATATTTGATTTTAAGGTCGGCAGAGCGCCACCCACGCTCAGACGGCGGCTCGGAACTCAAATAACCTCACTGTAGTTGTAAATAAATAAGGGAGAAGGGGAGGAGTTTCATGTTTCAGTTGTCTAGTGATCATCTTGCGAAGCATTGAAAGTAAATCTACTTAACATAAGATTGCCGTGTATATCCTTTAATAACGGTTTTACGTCTCCTATACTTTATTTCTATATCACCGAGAGAATTAGCCGTGCGTTTAGGATCACATAGCTGCGAGCTTGCATTCGAGAGATGGTGGGTTCGAATCCCACCGTCCGCAGCCCTGAAGATGGTTTTCCGTGGTTTCCCATTTTCACACTAAGCAAATGCTGGGGCTATACCTATACTGCTTCCTTCCCAATCCTTGCTCTTTCCATCCTTGCGTCATTGCGAAAATCATTGATGTCTCAGTGCGACGTTAAACCACTTGCAAAAATGTAGGGGCGTGCAGATGTGAGCTTGCATTCGGGAGATGGTGGGTTCGAATCCCACCGTCCGCAGCCCTGAAGATGGTTTTCCGTGGTTTCCCATTTCCACACTAAGCAAATGCTGGGGCTATACCTATACCGCTTCCTTCCCAATCCTTGCTCTTTCCGTCATTGCGAAAATCATTGATGTCTCAGTGCGACGTTAAACCACTTGCAAAAATGTAGGGGCGTGCAGATGTGAGCTTGCATTCGGGAGGTGGTGGGTTCGAATCAGACCGTCGGCAGACCTGGCGATGTTTTTCCGTGGTTTCCCATTTCACACTAAACAAATGCTGTGGAAAAGAAAACAAGAAAATCCAGAGCCTGTTTCCAGTCATTCAACAGGGTCAGGAATGGAATGAATGAAGCCCCATCTAGCGGCGAGGATAGGAATTGTGCTGGCTGCCGAAGCCTGTCGCACTCCTCTGGGGCGGTAATTAATGAACGACAGATGAAATGAAATGATACTGGAGAGTGTTGGTGGAATGAAATACGACAGGGAAAACCGGAGTACCCGGAAAAAAACCTGTCCCGACTCCGCTTTGTCCAGCACAAATCTCACCTGGAGTGACCAGGATTTGAACCACGGAACCCAGCGGTGAGAGGCCTGCGCGCTGCTACCTGAGCCACGGAGGCTCACAAATGCTGAGGCTGTACCGTAATTAATGCCACGGCCGTTTCCTTCTCATTCCTAGTGGTTTCCTACCCCATCGTCGCCATAAGACCTAAGGCGTAAAGCCAGTTGTAGAAAGAACTATTATATAATTTATTTCATATTTTACTCACAGCCGCCTCTGTGGTGTAGTGGTTAGCGTGATTAGCTGCCACCCCCGGAGGTCCGGGTTCGATTCCCGGCTCTGCCACGAAATTTGAAAAGTGGTACGAGGGCTGGAACGGGGTCCACTCAGCCTCGGGAGGTCAACTGAGTAGAGGCGGGTTCGATTCCCACCTCCGCCATCCTCGAAGTGGTTTTCCGTGGTTTCCCACTTCACCTCCAGGCAAATGCCGGGATGGTACCTATCTTAAGGCCACGGCCGCTTCCTTCCCTCATCCTTGCCTATCCCTTCCAATCTTCCCATCCCCCTAAGAGGCCCCTGTTCACTATAGCAGGTGAGGCCGCCTGGGCGAGGTACTGGTCATACTCCCCAGTTGTATCCCCCGACCAAGAGTCTGAAGCTCCAGGACACTGCCCTTGAGGCGGTAGAGGTGGGATCCCTCGCTCAGTCCGAGGGAAAAGCCGAACCTGGAGGGTAAACAGATGATGATGATGATTTTACTCACATTTATATCTTTCATTTCAGTTTCGTATCAGTTATCTAAACTGTCCATGACATTAATTTTCATTTTTAACTCGCTGCCAATCCGTTGTTGGCGGATTATTTGTTGCGTAATTGCAGCGGCAGTGCAAACTAGCAGAGACAAGTGGTAGCAGAAGAGACAGCGCACACCGCACATCTCAGTTAACAACAATTATTGCAATCAGTCAGTGTGATATTACTATTTATAAATTTTAGGGAATTAGGACATCGCAGGCAATCACTTCGTTTTCCTCCGGTTCAGTGACATTGAAAATTCGAGGCCCAGACTTCAAATCTGTCTTCTGTGATTACTATTCCCTTACTTTTTTAAGTGATCGTTCGTCTTCGTTTGTCTTCTCATTCCAATAGTCATCTTCATTATCGTAACGACCATAGAGATTTGAATTTATAAAAGCAATAACAACCCCAGCATCACCGTTGTTACCATGACGACTGAACAAACTTCCCACGTCAGCGAGGCTTACCGTTGATAGACCTGGCAATAAAAACATCAATTTGTGAATATCTCTGTTCGGTGCGTCTCACACCTCAGTCCCTTGTGGTTTGCAACCCGCCTTGCATGAGCCAACGGCTATCCCTGAACTTGAGAACAAGAGTTTCGATAAATTCTCTTTAGCTGTTCTCCCGTGATGACACAAACAACCAAACAGACATGCAGACACATAAAAACTGAACTGAACCCATTTCAGAATTTTGTACACCTAATCTGAGAAAAAGTCGGAGTGTGATATAAGCATTTGAACCCTACAGACAAAATCATAATTCGATTTACCGGTATGTAATAACTTTATATGTTTTAAATTGATCACTCGCCCTGTCTCCGTGCTATGGCTAGTTCAACACCGTACTAAGTGCATTATTTTGAAGATGTCTTCATACTACAATGTCCTGCGTCTGTACCTAATTACGTGGCCCTGCAATGGCTACTTCGTGGTGCGCAATTTTTTGTTTTATTGTTTTTGTTTATTTTGCGAACGTCTGGCTCCATGGCTAAATGGTTAGCCTGCTGGCCTTTGGTAACAGGGGTCCTAGGTTCACTTCCAGCCAGGGTCGGAAATTTTAACCATCATTGGTTAATTCCGTATTTCCGCTGGCATAGAAGCTGGGTGTATGTGCCATCTTCATCATCATTTCATTCTCATCCCGACGCGAAGGCTGCCTACGGGCGTCAAATCAAATGACCTATACCTGGCGAACCGAACATGTCATCGGACACACCCGGTACTAAAACCCATACACCATTTCATTTATTTTTTACGATTGAATATAATAATACGACAATTAACATTCATCTACCTTTGTAACGATGATACGGGTCACGAAAGATTCTAGCTTTAAGAAAGGGCTATCAGCAGTCTAATAGCATCATCCTCTAACGTCTCCTTGATGAAACTACGTATTTCCTTATGACAAAATGTCTCGTTTATGTTATGATATTTGGAAATGAATCTGTAAGTATTTAAATACCGTTATTAATCTATATACGGTATATAAAATAACTTGTCCTTACTGACTGACTGACTGACTGACTGACTGACGGATTCATCATCGCCGAGCCAAAACTATTGGATATAAAGAAATGAAATTTTGGGGATACATTCATATTAACATGTAGGTTAACGGAGGATTTTTGGATATTCTATCGCTAAGGGGGTAAAAAGGGGAGTGAAGTTTTAAAATGAGGATATCCATATCTCAAAAACTTAAAAGTTTACAGCCGTAAACATTGGTACTTGGAATCTCCTTTAAAAATAAGGAAACACGTACTTTTTTCGGAAAATCCCATTAAGACGGGTGGAAAAGGGGGGAAAAGGGGTTAAACACCTTTTATGAGGAGACTAATATCTCAAAAACTGAAGATGTTACAGACATGAAAATTGAAATTTGGAATCTCTTTTGAAAATAAAGAAATACGTATTTTTGTGTTTTTGAAAAATCCGATGTATAGGGGGTGAACAGGAGTGACAAACTGGGTGAATTTAAAAAAAGACTATATCTGCAAATTATCTCAGACACGTAACATATTACAGATTTGAAAACTGGTGTTCGGAATTTCCTGTAAAAGTAAAAAAAACATGAATATGTTTTTTCGGATAATCCACTTAAAGGGGAACTGAAAGAGGGGGTGAATTTTTAAAATGAGCTTATCTACAGTATTTCTCAAAAACTTAACATGTTACAGCCGTGAACATTGGTATCTGGAATCTCCTTTAAAAATAAGGAAACACGTACTCTTTGGTTTTCGGGAAAAACCCTTAACGGGGGGGGGGGGGTGAATGAATTGAAAAATTAGTTGAATTATTTGTATGAGAATGTATATATATTTATACACAAAAAACTAAAGATGTTAGAAACGTAAAAACTAGTGTTTGGAATCTCCTTTAAAAATAAAGAAACACACTTTTCATGGGGTAATTAACTTAGTAGGTAAGGGGGGAAGAAAACGGAGATGGATTCCTTTTACGAGGATACATATATATCTAAAACCGAAGATGTTGCAATCGTGATAATTGGTATTTGGAAGCTCTTTTAAAGAAACGAGTACTATTTGTTTTTGGAAAATTCACTGGCGTGGGAATGTGAAAGGAAGTAAAAAAAATGAATTCTTTTTCCGGAGAAACATATATCTCAAAACTGAAGGTTAAATATGTAGAAATTGGTATTTGGAAACTCCTCTAAAATTAAGGAAACACGCACTTCTGGGGAGGGGGAAATCAATTTAACGGGTAGGAAGGGTGGGGGTGGGGGGTTGAAAAAGGAGTTGAATTACTTTTATGAGGATACTTATATATAAAAAACTGAAGATGTTACAGACATGAAAATTTGTATTTGGAATTTTCGTTCAAAGTAAAGAAACGCGTAATCTTTTGTCTTTAGAAAATCCACTTAAGGGGGGTTAAATAATTGAATAATTAGTTGAATTCTTTGTAGGAGGATACTTATATCTCAAAAACTAAATATGTTACAGGCGTGAAAATTGGTAGTTGGAATCACCTTTAAAAACAAAGAAACATGCATTTTTTTGGAGGGAGGAATCAACTTAATGGACTGGGGTGTAAAAGGAGTTGAATTATTTTTATGAGGATACTTATATCTCAAAAACTGAAGAAGTTAGAGGCATGGACATTTGTATTTGGAATCTTCTTTCAAAGTAAAGGAACACGTATTATTTTGTCTTCGGAAAATCCACTTAAGGGGAGTGAATGAATTGAAAAATTAGTTGAATCAACTTAACGGGTAGGAAGGGGAGTGAAGTTGAATTACTTTTATGAGTGCGGCCCCGTGGTGTAGGGGGTAACGCGTTCGCCTGTCAACCGGCGGCCCCGGTTTCGATTCCCGACCGGATAGGGGTTTTTAATTGTAAATGATTAATATCCCTGGCCTGGGGACTGGGTGTTTTGTCGTCCTTAATGTTCCTTTCCTCACATTCAACACGTTATACTTCCGCCATTTACACAATAAACGCAGGTTCCTCACATATGGTGCAAGTAGGGGCAAAAGTTCTTCCTAGGTCGACGCCGCGAACAAATAGCAAAAAATAAAAAATAAAAAATACTTATATCTCAAACCTGAAGATGATACAAGTGTGAAAATTAGTATTTGGAATCTCCTTTAAAAATGAAGAAACACGCATTTGTTGTTTTTTCGGAAAATCGACGTAAGCGGTGTGGGGTTGAATATAAATGTATACGGATTTGAAATACGTTTATGAGGACACTTCATCTTAAAAACTGAAGCTGTTACAGACATGAAAGTTGGTATTTTGAATTTCTTTTCAGAATAAATGAACATTTTTTGTTTTTGTTTTCGGAAAATCCACTTAAGGCGGGAGAGGGGTGGAAAGAAGTGAAGAAGAAGTTGAATTACGAGTATACATTTATCTCAAAAACTTAAGGTGTTACAGACGTACAGGCATGAAAACTGGTATTTGGAATCTCTTTTAAAAATAATGAAACACGTATTTTTTGTTTTCGGAAAAATCCAGTTAAGGGGCTGAAAAGAATTGGAAAAGCGGGTGAATTTTTAAAATGAGTACCGGTATATCTACATTATATGTAAAAAAACTTAACATGTTAGAGACAAGGAACTTGGTATTTGTAATGTCCTTTAAAAATACATGAACCTGTACCGTTTTGTTTTCGGAGAAGATACTTAACAGGGGATGAAAAGAAGTGAAAAATAGTTGAATTATTTGTTATGGGGATACTTATATCTTAAAAACTGAAGATGTTACAGACGTGAAAATAGGTATTTGGAATATCCTTTCAAAATAAAGGAACATACATTTTTGTTTTCGGAAAATACACTTAAGTGGGGTGAGGGTGGGGGGAGGACTGATCAAGGGGTTGGATTCTTTTTATGGGGATACTTATGTATATCTCGAAAACTGAAAACGTTACAGATGTGGGAAGAGGTATTTTGAATCTCCTTTAAAAATACAGAAACATGTATTTCTTTTTTCGACTCGAGAGAAGACTGTTTCTCACATGTAAGGTTCTATGCCGCATGGTCGTCTTAGCTCCAAAAGGTAATGCCACAAACATGGTTTACAAAGAATTTCTGTGGTAAATGAAACTCAGTTTTTGGGTGAGTTTCTATACTTTAAGTATTTTCAGATAATGTCTTAGTACAATGTCGAGGAACGATTATTTTGATCAAATTACGAAATCCACGCGAGCGAAGCCGCGGGTAATTGCTAGTATAACATACAACATTAAAGTTCAAGTACGCCTCATTGGATTGAATAGGCGAGGTAAGTTCCCAAAGCACGTCACAGAAGAGATGATCGGGAGTACTTAACAAACGATTCTACAATAAAAATCGTGTATCGAGCGTTATTTCAAAGTAAAGTGTTTTGCGTTTGTACGAGAAAGCTCATTTAATAATTTTCTCCAACTGTTTCACATTCACTTTTGTATTACTTGGTGTTCTAATGCATCAATTTGTTAAAATTATGGCAGAATATGAGAGAGGAATACCCTATGCGACCACGATATCAGGAAAAATTAGTCGCACATTGTGCTCAAAATAAGTTTCTACCTGCAAGGAAGTACTTGAAAAAATTGGTAGCAAATGAAAGAGCTTAACAAGTTTCGAGGTCTTGTATTTTCAGAATAAGAAAGAAACCACCGAAAGACCATTGCTAATTTCAACAAAGAAGTGGAAACGAACAGAGGTATTTGACAGTGTTTTCGGGGAAGTTCAATACGATGAATATGTATGAAGTTGATTAGGGCGTATTGTTCATGCATTCTACTTTCTAAATGAACTATAAATACTAGCCTGGTTTCTGGAGTCAATAATCCGACCCATTACATTTTTTTAATTTGCAATTTGCTTTACGTCGCACCGACACAGATAGGTATTATGGCGACGATGGGACCTGAAAGGGCCAGGAAGGAATCGGCCATGGCCTTAATTAAGGTACAGCTCCGGCATTAGCCTGGTGTAACAATGGGAAACCACGGAAAACCATCTTCAGGACCGCCGACAGTGGGGTTCGAACCCACTATCTCCCGAATACTGGATACTCGCCGCACTTAGGCGACTGCAGCTATCGAGCTCTGTATATTACATTTCAAGACATATAGTTATATATTCTTGTCAAGCGGAATGGACGAATGCGCTATGCCATTGGAGCCAAGCTCTAGATTCTGGAGACGCGTGGATTCGAACCCAGCCGTCGGCTGTCGTGAGAATGGTTTTCTGTGGTTTCCCATTTTCACTTCCAGGTAGACCTAAATGCCGGGACGGTACCTATTCATAAGTCACAGCGGACGCCTTCCACCTTCTTACCCAATTCCACTCACCATCATTCTTTTCAACTTCATTAGATCCTCAACACCGTTCGGCATCGGAAAGGGCACCGGGTCTTAAAACATGCCATATAAATTCATATAGCCTCATCCCCGATCCTGTATTAAGAAACCTTACAAATTTTTTTTTTTTTTTTTTGCTTTACGTCGCACTGACACAGATAGGTCTTATTGCGATGGTGGGACAGGAAATGGCTAGGAGTGGGAAGGAAGCGGCCGTGGCCTTAATTAGGGTACAGCCCCAGCATTTACCTGGTGTGAAAATGGGAAACCACGGAAAACCATCTTCAGGGCTGCCGACAGTAGGGTTCGAACCTACTATCTCCCGAATACTGGATACTGGCCGCACTTAAGCGACTGCAGCTATCGAGCTCGGTAAGGCAGCGTTCCAGAGATGTCATTGTCAGTAAGGAGATGTGATGCTGTAGATGATGCTACCATCTGTCTGGAAAGACATTCATTTTTGGATGTATTCCTAGGAAAATTTTTATTCACTGTCATGGCAGAGATCAACAGAGGTCCTCATAATTTGGAACCACCTTATATAGTATGCACATTTGAAGGTTTTTTAATGTCAATTATCTCAACCTCCATCATTTCAGAACTTGGTTTGCTGTGATTAGCATATAGGGAACATAAACACTGTGTAACAAAATGGTTCATTGATACGGATCATAAACTTTGTAGAACAAATAAAACACTCGACCGTTTTGAAACAGAAATTACCTAGTTTTTACATGCATAATCAGCAACAAATAAACTGCTTCTATATACAGGTTATTCATGGCTTGTTGTCCAGAAGTACACTAGTACACTGAATCAGTCCACACTAGGGTGCTCTTCGTTTAACAGAAGAACTTACACAACAAATCCAATATCAGGTTTCCAAAACAACAGTGCAACTTGTTTGTTTAATTGTCTGTTGTTTATTTATTAGATTGAGCACTTCTGACTAATTACGTTCTTTTGAACTTTACCAAGAGCAAGACGGAAACTTCAATCTCTCTCAACAACTATAATAGTACATCATTAGTCCATTAGCTGGACAATCTCGACTTCATGATATGGCACACGGCGCGAGTGCACACTTCTGCTGGTTCCACCAGGGATAACAGTTGAACATAAGCTAGATCTATATGCAACATAGACAGATAATGGATATATCAAGTGAAGGATATGATACTTCGGCTAAATATACCCCATTACGGCAATATTGCTGGCGAAAAAATGGCATTGTACATGCAAGGAAAGCAAAGATGGCCCTCAATTACGATACTGACCTAGTTTCGTCTTCAAAGTAATATCAGAAATGATATTTATCGCTCCTAGAATTGGCACTGAGTAAATGAGGCAGCAGTTCATTGTGAAGTAATTTAACGATGTACTTGTACGTTGGATGATCAGAAAGTATGTTTTCGGTGGAACAGGTTAAGGTTTATCGCACGGGGTTAACATTCCTCATAATCATCGATTTTGTTCAAACGTTTATTTAACTTATAATATGCTTTACACCCACGCGAAAGGAACTATTTCATATTTGGTGAACTTGTCACTCAGATATATGAAAAAAAGTTCTCAATTTCTAAAACACACGCGGGTGTGAGGATGTCAAATCTACCGTCATTCCATGATTAATCTTTTACGGTTGTTCGATCAGCTGAAAATTCACTACCATTTCATTACTTCCTAATAATAATAATAATAATAATAATAATAATAATAATAATAATAATAATAATAATAATAATAATAATAATAATACAGTGATAATACCGGGCGAGTTGGCCGTGCGGTCAGGGGCGCGCGGCTGTGAGCTTGCATCTGGGAGATAGTGGGTTCGAATCCCACTGTCGGCAGCCCTGAAGATGGTTTTCCGTGGTTTTCCATTTTCACACCAGGCAAATGCTCGGGCTGTACCTTAATTCAGGCCACGGCCGCTTCCTTCCAACTCCTAGGCCTTTCTTATCCCATGGTCGCCATAAGACCTATCTGTGTCGGTGCGACGTAAAGCCACTAGCAAATAATAATAATAATAATAATAATAATAATAATAATAATAATAATAATAATAATAATAATAATAATAATAAGTGGTTTTAAGTATCTGAGCACCTTCAGACACCACCGGCCTGATTCGAGATCGAACTCATCTACCTGATCCGTGTTTCCTTGGCGTACATACTTCCACTTCAAATGCAAAAATAATTCTCGGATGGACGTTCGAAACCTTCAAGTTACATGAAGTTACATCGTAATTCTTGGAAGAAGAGTCTATAAGTTTTCATATAGATAACGAAGTGGAGATTATATGTTGTTTAAAGTTCTCAAACAAGACAATTTTTAATACTGGTGTTGACACACGTGTAATGCTTATGGGTAAAAGGAAAGAATTAATGTCAATATATTTTAATAATTAATACTGTTCATAACCATTTCCTTCAAAATTCATTTCAAGAAAGGAGCAGCTTATCTGAGGAGTACCGTTACAAAGCGTATAGTGTCCACTCATGGACAAAATTGAGGTTGATGAGATTTCGTGTAGTTTTGTATGTACTCTTTTATGTTGCGAAATCAGAATGAGTCAAATCGTGTGTTGTTCTAGTTTACAGTTGAGGCTTGAAAAGTGTCAGCCCATTCCAATTTTATTTTGCCCACTGGAACGGTTAGTGCAAACCGTGGTATGCCCACAGACATGTTTTGTTACATTGGATACATTGGGATTTCGTTTCATTCTTTTGTTGGATATTTATCGTATGTCCAAAGTTCCTTTTTCGATTTTCTTAAAATATAATTCCGGAATGACTTCATTCTCCATGGTACTTGGATGCATGCAAAATGTAACACAAGTACACTTTTACTGGTTTGTGGTTACCTCCCTGGATTGGCTACAATCAGTTTCCTGTTTCTCCTGTAAAATTTCGTTCTGTGGACTTACGAAACTCCTCGTCTTTCAGATATCCTACCATCTGTATCAAAAATATCTGAACACCCATAAGAAACTGATGTCTAGATATTTGTAAGATCGCACTTATATATGGAGTTTGAGGGCGAAGTATCGATATTAAGTAAGTACGAATATAAGGGGTATTATCCAAATCTAAACGTTGGTGACCTAATATTTACCCCCACTCCCCAGCTAAGCCAATGAACAATGATCAGGCATCCTGAGCCGGAGTGAACATATGATAGAGTGGCTAGTTTTTTCCTCTTCTTCCTCTTCCTCTACCGAACAGCACGTGAGCTAATTATCCAATTGATGACTACGCCCAATGTTGTTTAACTTTGGAAGTCTCACGCCGTTGTACAGTTCCTGATAGTGGACATACATCACAAATAGGAACCACCTTTCACCTTTATGACCGTTCTACCTTCCTATCGTTTTCGAGGCATTCTTCCTATGGTCGACAGTTGGTCATAAATCAAGCATTTCTCCACTGACATGTTTAGCGTTTTCACTAACAACTTCTTGGTTATTACCGCGAAGACCCCGTGTTCGATTCCTGGCCAGTTCAAGGATTTTTACCTGGACATGAGTGTTGGTTCGAGGTCCACTCAGCCTATGTGATGACAACTGAGGAGCTATCTGACGGTGAGATCGCGACCCCGGTCTAGAAAACCAAGAATAACGGCCGTGAGGATTTTTTGCACTGACCATGCGTCACCTCATAATCTGCAGGCCTTCAGGCTGAGCGGCGGTCGATTAGTAGGCCAAGGCCCGTCAGGGCTATAGTGCCATGGGGTTTGGTTTGGTTTGGTTTGGTTTGGTTTACTATGTTATTGCTGAGGGGTGTGTCACAGTACAGTTTCGAGGTGGTGTCCGGATACTTTAATAATAAAACATTTATTGCAGCAAAATAGCCATACATTAGTGAAAGGTGTTATAAAAATTTAACAATTGCACCATTGGTCGCATAGTCTCTGATTGAGCTAGTCCTCTTGTTGCAGAATTCTAAGTGATATCGTTCACATAAATGTCCACATAATGTACACTTGCATGAGTTTGACGGTTCGTGGTATGTTGGGTTTTCGCAAATGACATGGTGGAATCCATGTACTGCAAGTCTTGTAAACACGTGCCTCGTCTCAAAATTTGCGAAATAAGCTTCATCAAAACACTAAATCTTGACACAGCAATGGCGCTCTTCAAATCGAAAATCGTTCCAATACTTACACATGGGATTGAAATTACATGGACACACCTGAATGAAAAGAACTTAGCAACACTGGAAAGAGTTAAAGCAACATATATCAAAAGAGCAATCGGAGTGGCAAAAACAACAAGATCCAGATTAGTCTACCTTCTCGCGCGGGAAACTTTCCTCATAGAGGATTTAAGGACAATGTACCCCCTACCTAAGACAACGGCATCGGAGAACCTACTAAGAACACTAATAAGGAAAAGAGAAGAAGGTCCCACGGAATTCCGGGTACTTTAAATTATATGAAGTATTATCAAATCTACTCGCAGTATACAGACTGAAAGTTGTGTTTACATCAACTGGTGACAGAAGTTACATCTAGCTAATGGCATATTTCGAGAGGAAACATGTCTAGCAGAGATGGTTTCCAAGAAAGATTAGACACATGAAGCATTATAGAATAAGGTGAACATCATTTTAATCTCAGAAACTGAAGATATTACAGACATGAACATTGGTGTTTTTGATCTACTTTTAAAATAAAGAAACACGTATTTTTTTGTTTTTGGAAAATCCAATTAATTGGGGGGGGGGGGTGAAAAGGGGTTAAATATTTAAAATGAGTGTATATATACCTCCAAACTTTGAAAGTTTACAGATGTAAAATTTGGTATTTTAAATCATCATTAAAAACAAAGAAACCCGTATTTTCTTTGTTTTCAGAAAATCCCGATAGGACGGGTGAAAAAGGGTGAAAAAAGGGGTTTGAATGCCTTTAATCAGGATACTGGTACTTATATCTCAGAAACTGTAGAAATTACAGTCCTGAGAATTGGTAATTTTGATCTCTTTTAAAAATAAAGAAACATGTATTTTTTTTGTTTTTGGAAAATCCAATTAATCGGAGGGTGAAAAGGGGGTTGAATTTTTAAAAAGAGTGCATCTATATCTCAAAACTTTAAAAGTTTACACGTGTAAAAATTGGTATTTAGAATCTTCATTAAAAATAAAGAAACACGTAGATTGTCGTTTTCGGAAAATCCCAATAGGAGGGGTGAAAAGTGGGTTGAATGCCTTTAATGATGATACTTATATTTCAATAACTGAAGATATTACTAACCTGAAAATTGGTGTTTGGGATCTCCTTTAAAAATAAAGGAACACGTATTTTTTGTTTTAGGAAAATCCCAATAGGAAGGGTGGAAAAGGGTGAAAAAGTGGTTGAAAGCCTTTATTGAGGCTACTTATATTTCAGAACCTGAAGATATTACAGACCTGAAAATTGGTATTTGGGATCTACTTTTAAAATAAAGAAACAGGTATTTTTTCGTTTATGAAAAATCCAAATAATGGGGGGTGAAAAGGGGGTGAATTTTTAAAATGATTGTGTCTACATTTTAAAACTTTAAAAGTTTACGGATGTAAAAATTGGTATTTAGAATCTCCTTTAAAAATAAAGGAACATGTATTTTTTGTTTTCCGTAAATCCCAATAGGAGGGGTGTAAAAGGGCGAATATTGGGTTGAATGCCTTTAATGAGGATACATATATCTCAGAAACTGAAGATATTACAGAACTGAAAATTTGTATATGGAATCTCCTTTAAAAATAAAGAAACACAGTTTTTGGAAAATTCAATTAATGGCGGTTAAACAGGAGTGACATTTTGGGGTGAATGTTTTGAAAGACTATATCTACAGAATATCTGAGAAACGTAAAATATTACAGACGTAAAAAGTGGGTATTTGGAATCTCCTGTAAATGTAAAGAAACATAGGTGATTTGTTTTTGGATACTCCTCTTCAGGGGAAGTAAAAAGGGGTGAAATTTTAAAATGAGAATTTCTAAAGTATATCTCAAAAAACTTAACATGTTACAGAAGTGAAAAATGGTACTTTTTATCTCTATTAAGAATAAAGAAACGTGTATTTTTAGTTTTTGGAAATAGCACTTGGGTGGAAGGGGGGGGGGTAAAAGTGACTGAAAATGGTGTTGAATTATTTTAATTAGGCTATTGATACCTCAAAAATGAAGATGTTACAGACGTGAAATTTGTATTTGGAATCTGCTTTAAAAGTAATGAAACACGTATTCTCGGAAAATCCAAAGAAGGGGGGGGGGGTGAAAGAATTGAAAAATTAATAGACTTAATTGTATGAGAATACATACATCTAATAAAAACTAAAGTTGTTACAGAGGTGAAAAATGGTATTTGGATTTCCTTTAAAAACAATGAAAAACGCGTTTTTGGGGGGAACATATTGGGGGTGGCGGGAGTGAAAAGGAGTTGAATTCCTTTCATGAGGACACTTAAATCAAAAACTGAAGAAGTTACAGTCGTGATAATTGGTATTTAGAAGATCCTTTACTATTAAAGAAACAAGTACTTTTTGCCGGAATATTCACTAGGGGGGGGGGGGGGAGTTTGAAAGGAAGTGAAAAAAAGTTAATTATTTTTGTGGGGATACTTATCTCAAAACGGAAGGTAATAGACGTCAACATTGGTGTTTGGAACCTCCTTTAAACATAAAGAAACACTCCCACTTTTAATTTTTTTGGGGGGTGTAAATAAACTTGGGGTGTAAAAGGAGGTGAGACCAGTTGATTTTACTGTTCACAACGTACTTATAAGGAGCCTCCGTTGCTCAGGCGGCAGTGCGCCGGCCTCTCACAGCTGGGTTCCGTGGTTCAAATCCCGGTCACTTCATGTGACATTCGTGCTGGACAAAACGGAGGCGGGACAGGTTCTTCTCCGGATACTCCGGTTTTCCCTGTCATCATTCATTCCAGCAACACTGTCCAATATTTCATTTCATTTGTCATTCATCGATCATTGCCCCAGAGGTGTGCTTCGGAAGCCGGCACAATTCCTATTGTCGCCGCTAGATGGGGCTTTATTCATTCCATTCCTGACCCTGTCGAATGACTGGAAACAGGCTGTAGATTTTCGATGTACTTATTCTGATCCTAAACCGATCATTTTTTATCTTTCCTGGGTTCGTTTTCAACAGCCATCTTTTCCTTCGGAAAACTTTCTTAGATTACAGTAGGTTCTCCTGACATATAAATAAAAATTTAAACACAATTGAAATAAACAATAGGAATGAGATTGCCCGTCAAATTGTTCACCTCTATAATAAGGCCAATAATGCACGGAAGTATGTCATTCGTATTGCCAGAAATCCCGCACACTTGCCTACGAGCCACAATGGTGCTGGTCAATTGTCAAGAATGACAATAGCAGCAGATGTAATTTACCGCCAAGTAGTGGTCTTACATCTTGCTGTGGGGTCCAGAACATCTATAGTAATAATAATAATAATAATAATAATAATAATAATAATAATAATAATAATAATAATAATAATGTTCTGGACCGTCGTCAAATGTGCGGACCGCGCTGGAAATGGGCCCCGTGAAGGGTAATGACTAAGAATGCAGTCTGGCCGCGGGTTCAGTACCGCCAAGGCACCCAAGACGACACCACGCCGGATCTCCTGAAGGATTTGATCCATATTAAAAATGCTTATAGGGAAAGATGGCAAAGATTTAGGGACCCAACTGACCGGGCGGAATACTTGGAACTAGCCCGGGAAGTACGAAATCGATTGCTGAAAAGAAAGATTGAAAAATGGGAGGATACTTGCCGTAATCTATTAGAAAACGAGTCAGATCGAGAATTTTCGCGGATTCTCGCAGAAAACGAGTCAGATCGCGAATTTCGGCGGATTATATATCTAAAACAATAAACATTCAATTATAAATTTCAGTATAATACCGTAGCGAAGCACGGGTATCTTGCTAGTAATGAATATGAGGACAGATATAATCAAACAATAAATAGAGACCATGAACAATTTAAGGTATTGTTACGTGCCAACCCTGTCGTAACCCCCTTCGGTGTTCCCTGGAAGGGATGACTAAACCAAATCGGAGACATTCCAGCCGGCCCTAGTACATGCCGCGCCCTCTTCCCTGTTGGTCTTCGTCTGATTTCCCCGTACGCTTTCCCGTAAGTGCAACGTGAATGTTCCCTCTCTGGCCAAGCCCCGAAGACTCTAGTATTGTCCCATCAGGATATAAAAAAGGAAGCTAACCGTGAAGAGTCAGTTTAGTAGTTCGAATGGGGCGGCTGTCGTCAGTGTCCTATCGGTGTCAGAGTATCGTCGTCTGCTGAGCGGAGTACTATCTATGTACTGTCTTGGAGTACTTTATGTAGGCCTATACTACCGTGGACTGTAGACCGTCGTGGAGTCAGTGTACGGAACAGCTTCTGTGAGTAGAACTGGAACAGTGTTAATTGTCTTTGTTGTGAGGAATATCGTAGTGCTTGTTAGAACTGTTGAGTTGTCGTTATGTGACTGATATTTAGTTGTTAGTGTTAAATAGTTCACTGTATGGAGCAGCTGCGATATTGACTGTGTTGACTGTGTGAGTGGCGGACTTCCCTGGAGTCCAGCCTAGGAACAGTCGAGGATTGTGGTGGTCGGCAGCCCTGTGTTCAAAACTGCCTACGTGCAGCCGTTATGTGTGAAGTGACGGAGCATGCGAGCAAAAGTGAAAGGTGAACGCTGCCGATTAGGATTACAGCCTGTACCAGGTCCTTCTGTGAGAGACTTTATAAATATACAGCAATTAGTGAGGGTGTATTCATTCAGAGTTGAATATAACTGTGTACGTATATGTGTGTTCTATATGGGCCATTTTAAAATTAAATTAGATCGATAATGCATACAGTGTTTTATTCGTAACAGTTTCATATACGATATCTGTTTAGCACAGCAACATTGGATTACACATTGAAGGAATTACTGTTCTAAATACCGAATTGAAAACTGAACCAATGGCCAGTTGGAATGGGACATTGTCAGTCAAAAACACGAAAATAGGTTTTTGTCTAGAGTGAGATTTTCGTGAGCCATAATCAATAGCACCTGCATTTCAAAAGTCTCAAAGTTTCAATCAGTATATATATATATTCCCCTGATGAATCGCAATGCAGTCAGTGGCTACGCTGTGTGTGGTTCCGTTTTTCCCCCACATTCAATCGAGGGACATGTTAGGATATTATATTATACGAGTTCAGACCTTCTATGAAATTCACTCCAAACCACAAAACTCACTAACATGCACAAGGAGATCGTGTCAACATGTCCCCACCGATGATCCATTTTGAACAAACCTCCAGGCCATAGTGAGAACTTTTAATGCTCCAAATTGAAAGGCGCAACTCCCACTCAGTTTCAAGAAAGTGCAATTTGAATGTTTCGAGAGTGCTTCACAAGACCAGTACGCAACGCATCCCTAAAACGAACATGAAAACTCTCCGCTTCACAAGCTCAGGATTCACATATCGAATCTCGCCTCCGTAGTGTTTTCGTACGTTTGTTTTAACAAAAAATTTAGGTTAATTTGGATTATAAGTATATATTAATAATGATATTTCGTTTACCGTTCACGTGGACGCCAAGTTGCCCTAATTTTGTCCCGCAGGAGTTCCTTTACATGCCGTTAAATCTACTGACCTGAGACTGGCCTGTTTGAGCCCCTTCAAATACCTCCGGACTGAGCCAAGAGTGAACCTGGTAAGTTTGGATCAGAAAGCCAGCACTCTAACCACTTGAGCCACTCAGTTCAGCTCAGCGTATAAGCACATTAAATATATGCTTAGCAATAGGCATTTATTAATACTGGTTGTCTAATGTGCGTATTGTCATCTACATCTATGTGGGAACTCGGATGTCATGTACTGAAAATATGAGTAGGCCTACCTTACCTTATTGTTAAAAGTTGATTGTTTCAAGAACTACGCAGGAAAAAATATAACTGATCATTAAGAGTTTCGTATCGCAATGGAATACCCAGCATGTGACTCGTTTTCCTTTTATATCTGGATAAGGTACTGTAACCAAAGATTTTTTAAATCAAACGTCTTTATTATATCTGCCATTTATAATATGGTAGGCTACACAGCGTTGTGTAACGGTGACGGATAGGATGAGCGACGTATAACACGGGCAGCGCCAAGAAAAACCACTGCGGATGCCAGATTCGATCCGTGGATAACGAACTAGTGAAGCGGAGAGCTTGTTCGTTGTATTGTGCGTTCGTTGTAGGACTGTTTCGCGGGCCGGTCTTGTGACACACTTTCGAAGTCTTCAAAATCCATTTTCTTGGAATTCGGTAGGAGTTGGGCCTTGCAATTTCAAACAGTAAAAGTTCTCGCCGTAGTCTGCACGTTTTTTTAGGTTCATACCTGTGGATATACGATAACAAGGTTATTATTATTATTATTATTATTATTATTATTATTATTATTATTATTATTATTATTATTATTATTATTATTATAAAAGGAATGCTTCCCTCCACATAGCGTTGGCGTTAGACTGGACGTCATGTTCATGTTGGTCAATTTTGAAGGTTGTTGTTACAGTCGGTGAATGTTTGCGGAATTTGTAACATACTCCCCATGGCACCACAGCCCTAATTGGCCTTGGCCTACCAAGCGACCGCTGATTAGCCTTAAGGCCTACCTATTACGAGCAAACTCATCTGTTAAAATGCGAAAGAGATAGAAATCCCGGAACCGAATTCATGTGATCGTTGGGAGCGAATTCATGTGTTATAAGGGTGCTAAGACCGAATTCATGAGACCCCACTTAGCCAGCCTAGAAACTATAATATTTGCTTTCTTCGTAGTGCAATATTTTCGGTTTTCCCTTATCTTCTTGTTTTGGTCCGGATTCTGCACCATTATTGCTAGCGGGGTTATGTATCAAACAGTTAAAGCTTTCTTCTCATTTATGTGACAACCATGATCATTTCCGTTACCCAGTCCTCTATTCCCCATCACCACTATGACCAGAACCACCATCATTATCATGGTCATCTTAAAACTCATGTAAGCACTTGGGTTTTACTGACATGCACAAAATGTAATGAAAGGTCACTATCTAGGTTCATTCCAGAGGCTTGGGAAACTGGCATTTCTGTAGTTTGAATTTCTTCATTCACCTATCTCTGTGATGAACGGTTGATGTCTGGTTTTCTACACATGTAACCGAGAAACAGTAACCATATCTCCACCAATAGATTCCTCAAACTTCAGCCACAACAGTCCATTTAACCATGGTGTGTCTCCCACTAACATTTTTCATTTCGCAACGTGGAAAATTGTGTGTCAGAGGTGTGGCATCATTAGTAGACTTTATTGCTAGAAATCCATGTATATATTTTCTCTGAATATGGAAAGCTGGTTGGAGACTTGAAACTGATCATGGCACAGTAGTGGTTGGTTGTTTGAAAATATGGGGGTATACAATGGATATCATAGTGGGGGATAAACATACATTAAACCCAACAGCTTTGTACCTGAGGGCATGTACAGAGCTAACTGAAGTACTATTTGGTAAGTAAAATTATTAATTAAAAATGATTAACAGGAACAGAAGCCTCCGTGGCTGAGACGGCAGCGCGTCGGCCTCTCACCGCTGGATACCGTGGTTCAAATCCCGGTCACTCCAAGTGAGATTTGTGCTGGACAAAGCGGAGGCGGGACAGGTTTTTCTCCGGGTACTCCGGTTTTCCCTGTCATCTTTCATTCCAGCAACACACCCCATTCTCATTTCATAGCATTTATCACTCATTAATAAATCACCTTGTGAGTGGCGACCCCATTGTAATAACAGCCTATATATGTTTCATTCATTACATCCCTGACTGGAAAACAGGTTGTAGGTTTTTTCATTTCATTTTCAACAGGAACAGTCTTCTTCTGAAGGAGGTCTTCAGTACTCGCTCGCTGTATACTTTGATCACTAATAAAATTCCGCACACGATCATTTAGCGATCATACAGAAAGTCAAGCCTTCATTCATGTTAATTTGAACTAAAATGGGGACAAACCATGAGGAGTGTCTGCTCAAAAGGTGCTATTGCCACCTGCAAAGAAATAAATAAGTATTTCGTCCACGAGCATTACAGTAGTCGAATATTATCGATTGCCGTGAGTAAAACAGACCAGGAAGATTTAATTCCTTAAAATTGGTGCCAAATCCAATGATAGGTACGTTCCATGTGCCATTTATTTCACGTTTCTTGCGCTTTTCCCACCTTTTAAAGAGACACACTTCACCATTCCTTTTTTTTTTCCTAGTTGCTTTACGTCGCACCGACACAGATAGGTCTTATGGCGACGATAGGACAAGGAAGGGCTAGGAGTGGGAAGGAAGCGACAGTGGCCTTAATTAAGGTACAACCCCAGCATTTTCCTGGTGTGAAAATGGGAAACCACGGAAAACCATTTTCAGGGCTGCCGACAGTGGGGTTCGAACCTACTATCTCCCGAATACTGGATTCTGGCCGCACTTAAGCGACTGCAGCTATCGAGCTCGGTTACCATTCCTTTAATCTACTACAATGAATCATTCGAATAGTTTTCGTTCAACACGTCAAATCGAAATCCATTCCCCTTCCTGTTCCCCGCACAAGCCGAAATCCTCTATGAACTACTATTCGTAGATTTGTAACTTACTTACAAATATGAAGACTCCTAAAGACGTACAAAATATATATCACCAGCTACAGACAGTCATGAATTAAGACCGCAAAAATAGTCTAGTAATAGAGTTACTGAGAATTCAGCAATATAACTGGAGGTTGTACAAACTGTAAACCTCATGAGATGGCTCCCTGGCATGACATTCGTTTACTAGAATAGCTGTCATTGAACAAGAGATAATTTAAAAATCAGTCTTATTCCTGACGTTAATCGGCTGCAATGCTTTGTGCCCATTTTCTCAGGTAGTATAGAGATTACTGGCACATCCTTGTACACCAGGTTTCGAGACTTCGAGCTATGTGGTGTTATTACTATTGTTCTTTATGAAATGACGCCACTGAATGAACTACATGACACGTTATTCCTTCCTGCTACCTTGGTTCATTAGAGCCTGAGGATATTTGAACCTATCATTACACAGTACAGTAACCAGATGTTTCATGTTTGTTTTGCTCATAAAAGTCCGTTAGCTATATTGCATGTAACTGACAAACCTATTTATTTTAAATAGCCTCCTGTTAAACTCGTCAACTAACTTAACTCTAAGTGTAAAGACTTGTGTACCAGATCACAGAGCTAGAAGTGGGAAGGAAGTGGCCGTGGCCTTAATTAAGGTACAACCCCAGCATTTGTTGAGGCAATCATAGAGTAAAATGCATTTTTTGATATTACTATCTTTATCTAACATTCGTAACATTTATTGTTGTAATTTATCCCATAAAGGACCTCAAAATCATATCGGTTAACGAAAAATAATAAATCTTCCTGAAATAAACTAATTCAATAATAATAATAATAATAATAATAATAATAATAATAATAATAATAATAATAATAATAATAATAGCTTTTTATTTCCCACTAACCACTTTCACGGTTTTCGGAGACGCCAAGGTGCCGGGATTTAGTTCCGTAAGAGTTCTTTTACGTGCCAATAAATCTACCGACGTGAGGCTGACGTACTTGAGCAACTTCAAATAACACTTGGCTGAGCCAGGATCGAATCTGCCAATCGAATCTGGGGTCGAAATTGATGCAAGTGAGGTCTCCATAAAGGAGTAGAAATTTGAGGTTTCTACTGTTCATAACCGCGGCACTAAATGGAGAGCAGTTTTAACTCGACGTACAGCCGCCTTTGTCCTCGAGGAATTAAACAATGAAAGTTAAAATTCCCGGACTGGCTGGGAATGGAACCAGGGAACCCTTGAGCCGGACAACTCACCCTTTAATGGAAACTAAGGAGGACCACACAAGGACTAAAAGAGGTAATTAACCGTTAATTTGAGTATCGTAATGTAGTTTTAGGTTGTTGTAATTTTTACTCTCATGTCTCCGTATTTTTTCAGTTTATCCATGACAATAAAGTAAACTTTTAAATGTACAGGCAAGCGCTTCAGTCGACGAACTTCAAAAAATTTTCGCGGCAAAACTGAAAGAACGTATCTAATTCTACTTGTGGGCATTGTTTCGTAATCATTCATTGATATCACTTTTTTTTTCCTTTCTGTACGATGTCTCATTTTGGCCAGGGACAATCTTATTTAGTTTTCTCGAAACTAGGTTTATTTGATGGAAGCCATTTTAGTAGTAGCTGATTCTTTCGAACTATCGTATAAAATCACAATTTAGTCATTAAAAATGTGGCAAATATTTCGGTAACTCTCGTGAAGTATTGCTAATGATGAATTTCAGTAGCCTACAGTGTTACCATAAGTCGTCCATCTCTGTGGTGTAGTGGTTAGTGTGATGAGCTGCCACCACCGGAGGCCCGGGTTCGATTCTCGGTTTTGCCACGAAATTTGAATAGTGGTACGAGGACTGGAACGGGGTCTACTCAGCCTCGGTAGGTTAAGTAATTGTAGGGGAGTGCTCCATTCCCAGTTCAGCCATCCTCAAAGTGGTTTTCCGTGATTTCCCACTTCTTTTTCAGGCAAATGGTACTTAATTTAAGGCCACCGCCGCTTCCTTGCATACCCCTTTCAATCTTCTCACCCCCTTCCTCCCCACAATGCTCCTGTTCATCATAGCAGGTGTGGCCGCCTGGACGAGGTACTGGTCCTCCTCACCTGTTGTATCCCCGAGCAAGTGGAAAACCAACCTCGATGGATGAACGGATTAAATAATAAATTACTATGAGTCAGGGACTGAATAGCCGAGGCAGTAAACGCGCGCGCGAGTCACCAGGAAGGTCGTGGATTCGATTCCCCGTCAGAATGTCGAACATGTAAGAAGATATCTGCTTCTGGAGGCATGGCCCTGAGGTTCTCTCAGCTTACACTAGAAAAGAGCACCAGTTAAATTCTTGCCGTCACAGGACTAAAAATTCTATTCTATTTAATTTCGAGGTTACGGATATTGGAAACCTTTAATTTCCACTCCTCCAATGGGCTTCAAGGCCTGTAGGGAAATGGTTTTGCTTTGCTTTTTACTACTAACAGTTAACAGCTACTTCATCATCGGTCTAACAATGGTCATGCCAATGACACATACAATATATTTCATGAGTCATGAATCAGATGCAGTATTCAGCTCTCAGTTCTGTGAACTACCTGTGATGATGATAGTAGGATCAGTCGCTACTGATCTGCATTTTGGGCAGTCGCCCAGGTGGCAGATTCCCTATCTCTTGTTTTCCTAGACTTTTCTTAAATGATTCCAAAGAAATTGGAAATTTATTGAACATCTCCCTTGGTATGTTATTCCAATCCCTAACTCCCCTCCCTATAAACTTTATCTTCATATTGTGATCTTTCCTACTTTTAAAGACACCACTCAAACTTACTCGTCTACTGATGTCATTCTACGCCATCTTTCCACTGTCACCTCTTCGTTACTAAATTGGTTTTGTCTTCAAAACATGTTAAAATCATTTACATAAAACATAAAACCATTTGAGATGTGTTGGCGCCGAACTTACAAGTTTAAGTTAGACAATAACGATGATCAACGCTGAGGTATTAAACAATGTACAAGAGAGGAGGTAGCTGCTCAGTCAGATTAAGAAGCAAGAGCTCATATAGATAGGCCATTGGCTTCCAGTAGTATAATTGGATGGTTCTGCCGCCACCTCCACCTCGGGCTCTCGGGAGAGGCCTCCACCTCCCGCGGGAAATTTGAATGTTGGCGGGAAATTTGAATTTTGGCGTGAGATTTGAATTTGTAAAGAAAGCCACGTGCTTTTTGACAGCTGTCATCGACAACAACGCATCGCTAACCTCTCTGCTGCCATCTTGACGGGCATAATCCTCAGTGGTACCAACTTAACCTAACTAGCGCGAGATTTGAATTTGTAAACAAAGCCACGTGCTTTTTGACAGCCACGTGCTTTTTGACAGACAACAACGCATCGCTAACCTCAGTACTGCCATCTTGACGGGCCTAAACCTCAGTAGTACCAACTTAACCTCACTAGCGCGAGATTTGAATTTGTAAACAAAGCCACGTGCTATTTTGACAACCACGTGCTTTTTGACAGCTATCATCGACAGCAACGCATCGCTAACTTCAGCGTTACCATCTTGACGGGCCTAAACCTTAGTGGTACCAACTTAACCTAACTAGCGCGAGATTTGAATCGGTAAACAAATTCACGTGCTTTTTGACAGCTGACATCCGCCTTCTCTTATCAACAGAGCACAGTGCTGCCCTCTTTAGCTACTTACCTTTGAAATGTGGTGGCGGATAATTTGAAAAATGCTTTTGATAGCGGCCATCTTTAATCGACAGAGCACCGTGCTGCACTCTGGTGACAAGCAATTCCACGTGACAGCAGCCATCTTTAATCAAGAGAGCACAGGGCTGCACTCTATGTGGTGGCGGCAATTTGAAAAATTTCACATGCTCTTCTTTGGAAACAAAGCCACGTGCTTTTTTGAAAGCTACCATCCGGCATCTTTAATCAAGGGAGCATCGTGCTGCACACTCTAGTTGAAATGTGGTGGCGGCAATTTGAAAAATTCCACGTGCTCTTGTTTGGAAACAATGCTACATGCTTATTTGATAGCTACCATCCGCCACCTTTAATCAAGAGAGCACCGTGCTGCACTCTCTAGTTGAAATGTCGTGGCGGCAATTTGAAAAATTCCACGTGCTCTTGTTTGGAAACAATGCCACATGCTTATTTGACAGCTGCCATCCGCCATCTTTAATCCATAGAACACAGTGCTGCCCTCTTTAGCTGAAATGTGGTGGCGGATAATTTGCAAAATGCTTTTTGACAGCAGCCATCTTTAATCCAGAGAGCACTGTGCTGCCCTCTTTAGCTAGATACCTTTGAAATGTGGAGGCAGGCAATTCCACGTGACAGCAGCCATCTTTAATCAAGAGAGCACCGTGCTGCCCTCTTTGTGACGGTGGCAAATTCCACGTGCTCTTGTTTGGAAACAAACTCACGTGCTTTTTTCTGACAGCTTTTATCCGCCATCTTGCATCACAAACCTCAGTGCTGCACTTTTTAGCTAGATACATTTGAAATGTGGTGGCGGCAATTTGAAAAATTCTATGTGCTCTTGTTTGGAAACAAAGCTACGTGCTTTTTTGACAGCTATCATCCGCAATATTTAATCAATAGAGCACTGTGGTGCTATCATGCGCGCAATTTCGTCAGCTGTCATCCGCCATCTTTAATCTACAGAGCACCGTGCTGCCCTCTTTATGACATGTAGTAGCGGGCAATTTGAAAAGTTCTGTTACCTGTCATCCGCCATCTTTAATCAAGAGAGCACCGTGCTGCCATCTTTAGCTAAATACCTTTGAAATGTGGTGGCGGCAAATTGAAAAAATCCACGTGCTCTTGTTTAGTAAACAAACTCACGCGCTTTTTGTCAGCTGTCATATGCCATCTTACATCGCAAACCTCAGTGCTACACTCTTTGGGTACATACCTTTGAAATATGGTGGCGGATAATTTAAAAAGAAAAATTCTACAGCAGCCATCTCTCGACGCTAATTGCACAAGATGGTGGCTCTACATGACTCCTTAAAGGTGCTTATGCAAGATGGCCGCTATACATAGGTTCTTATGAGACTCCCTTGGGATGCTTGCGCAAGATGACGGTTATACAAGGCTCCTTATGAGACTCCCTAGGGATGCTTGCGTAAGATGGCGGTTGCTCTTATGAGGCGGCTTAAGGGTCCTTTGCACAAGATGGCTATAGACTCCCTAAGGATGCTTGCGCAAGATGGCGGACGCAAGATGTCGGCTATACACGACTCCTTATGAGACGCCTTAACGGTGCTTGCACAAGATGGCTGCTGCTCTTATGAAGAAAGCTAGCTTAGAGGCTAACGTGTCATGCTAGTTCGATTCATTAAATTTGGGGCTTAAATGCAAAATGTTAAATATCTCGGAAACGGTGCATCGTAGAGCAAAACGGACAAACGTTTTCTGACCAATACCTCGGTTCCCAGTATGAGGGACATGATAGCATAAGAAAAACATAGTCTAACGATGAGATCGACGGTTCGATTCCTACTTAGGCCTTTCGGCATTGGCAGCTATCTAATTCTATAAGATGGCGGCTATACATAGCTTCTTATGAGACAGCTTAAGAGCGCTTGCACAAGATGGCTGCTGCTGTTATGAGACTCCCTAGGGGTGCTTGCGCAAGGTGGCAGCGACAAGACGGTGACTATACACAGCTTCTTATGATACGGCCTAGAGGTGCTCACACAAGATGGTGGCTGCTCTGATGAAGAAAGCTAGCTTTGCATCGTGCAGGTATCCTTACAGCACTAAACCTCATACCTTTGAAATGTGGTGGCGGGTAATTTGAAAAATTCTACGTGCTTTTTCTTAACAGCAGCTATCTTTAAACAATAGCGGCTATACATAAGCTGTTAAGGCCTCCTCTTATGTCAAGATATAGCTCTATCGAACAAGTTTAAACCCGCATCGGGATAGCTAGAGTAAGCACGTGCTGCTGTAATGACGTCATTATGCATGTTTAGACTTGCAAATCACAAAAGAAACATAACAAGACTAGAATCGAACACTGCACTCTATGCCGTTAACTTTATCATGTGATCGGAACATTGATTGAAGTGTTTAGAACACTAAACAAGTGATCAAGACTAAAATAGAACACTGTACTCGATACAACGTGTGTTTAGAACATGTCAGGGGATACCTTTGTTCTAAGAAGATTAGATTACCGCACTTTCCTTGTAGGGCTAATAGGCTAAAGGGCTAATGGGCGAATGGGCAGAAGGGCTAATGGGCAAAAGGGCTAATGGGCAAAAGGGCTAAAGGGCTAGGGTGCCTCTCCTCTCTTTATCCGGGCTTGAGACCGGCTCTACAACTAGAGGCGGAGTTAACACCCTATGGAAGGGAGAATGTTGGGAAATAATCTATACGAATATAGCTACTCGATCGACTATATACTACAGATGGGTGACTTAGGTGAGGGTAAGCGCTTACTTTATAATACCTATACGTCGTAATTCATGCTCTATTAAACAAATATCCTCTTTGTACTGTACGTAACCAGCATCATGATAGGCTCTTAGCAGTTGTAAACGTTTTACGAGTACGTTGAGGTCTTTACAGTATCTTATATCTACACAGGGTAACAGAGGCTTGTTGTGAACTTTGAGTCTATATGCAGATAGTTGATGTGTAGGGACTTGTTTTGATGAAATACGTGCTTCAGCAGTAGCGTTTCTAGGTACAAACGTAACTTGTTTCCATAGCGATGAAGCGTTGAAATTTCCTTCTTCTTTACCTTGCATCTCTTCTTGAGATGTTTGCACTGCGACAGAACGTGTAGTAGGCTTAGGAAATGAAATAAAATCATCAAGCTGTAATAGCAATGAAACATTAAGATTTTCTTCTTCTTCTACTTTCCCTTTACTACTGTTTTGATCAACATCATTATCCTTATTATCATAATCATGATCTTGCCTCTCTTTACCTTGAAGTTTGTGATTAGTAACAGAACTTGTAACAGGCCTAGACAACAAGGGAGAATTAAAAATCTCTCGCAGAGGTGTAATTTTTAAACATAAATCAGTGTTCGCTTGAATATGGTTGAGCTCTTTGTATTTTGTTCCCGATGAAGCTACATTACACACGGCTTCATGACGTTGAGCGTTGTATGCGTTCTTGAACTCTCTTCTACAATGTTTGCATTGAAAAATTGTCCTACCTGATATCTCATGACGTCTCTTGTGATAGCTTCGGGAAAATGCTTTTCCACACTCTTCGCAAATATACCTAGAAATAGGCTTTACTATGACGGACTTTTATCTTCTGCTAACAGATTCTTCTTTAAATCTAATTGACACTTGTTACTCTGTACTTCGATGATGCAAACAGCTTAGCGATTAACAGTAAACTAACACAAAAGCGTATAACCAAGGTAGCAACAGTAAGGTTTAAGCCCACCAAGATGGCAAGAGTGAGGTTAGCAATGTTCTGCTGTTGGATTTTAAATTCCGCACTATAACATGCATAAGGTGGCAGGCTTAGGTTTACCGCCGTCAAGATGGCAGCAGTGAGGTTAGCAACGCTCTTGTCCTTTAAATTGAGGTTAGGGTCCGTCAAGACGACACCTGTCAAAAAAGCACGTGGCTTTGTTTACTAAACAAGAGCAAGTGGCTGTGACGTCACGGTCACGTAGTATGCGGCGTCAGCATGCAAATTTCAATGTCTACACCTACGTAATTAACACTCTGCTATGTTCACAAGATTGTTTACACATAACTATTCTTTATACTTTATGTTCGTGTACATAGGTTATGTTAAGATAGCAGTAGGTACAAGCGATGGTCACCCGCTCTAGTAGAAGATGCATGCATTATCAAAAGGTGGTGTGTACAAGCTTTTAAACCTTGCTATTCTTACCGCTGCCATGTTCACAAGATTTTTAAACATCGCTATTCTTTGTACTTTAAGTTCATGCACATAAGCTATGCTAAGATAGCAGCACAAACACATGCGAACTTTGTACACTCTAGTGGAATAAGTTTAGTACTGCGTGTATCATAGATACATAATGTGTACACGCATTTAAACATGGCTATACTTATGCTGCTGCTATGTTTACAAGATTTTTATATATTGCTATTCTTTATGCATCAAGTTTGTGCACACACAAGCGATAGTCGTACGCTCTAGCAGAAGAAGATTAGTACGATAGTCGATGCATACATTATCGATAGGTGATGTGTACAAGCTTTGGAACAAAGCTCTTCTTTGTGCTTTAAGTTCGTACACATGGGTTAGGGATACACAAAAGCGATTGCTGCATGCTCTAGCGGAAGAAGCCTAGTACGATAGTCGATGCATGTAAAATCGATAGGTTATGCAATCTAGCTGAAGAAGTTTAGTACGAGAGTCGATGCATGCATCATTGATAGGTGATGTGTACACGCTTTGAAACATGGATATTCTTTGTACTTCAAGTTCATGCGCATAGGCTATGCAAAGATAGCAGCACAATCTAGCGGAAGAAATTTAGTACGATATTTTTTGCATGCAAAATCAATAAGTAATGTGTACACGCTTTGAAACACGGCTATTCTTTGTACTTTAAGTTCATGCGTATTAGTTATGCTAAGATAGCACTACAATCTAGCGGAAGAAGTTTAGCACGAGAGTCGATGCATGCAAAATCGATAGGTAATGTGCACACGCTTTGAGACATGGCTATTCTTTGTACTTTCAGGTCATGCGTATAGGTTATGCTAAGATAGCAGCACAATCTAGCGGAAGATGTTTAGTACGAGAGTCGATGCATGCAAAATAGATAGGTAATGTGTACACGCTTTGAAACATGGCTATTCATTGTACTTTAATTTTATGGGTATAGGTTATGCTAAGACAGCAGCACAATCTAGCGGAAGAAATATAGTACGAGATTCGATGCATGCAAAATCAATAAGTAATGTGTACACGTTTTGAAACATGGCTATTCCTTGTACTTTAAGTACATGTGTATAAGTTATGCTAAGATAGCAGCACAATCTAGCGGAAGAAGTTTAGTACGATATTTGTTGCATGCAAAATCGATAGGTAATGTGTACACGATTTGAAACATAGCTATTCTTTGTACTTTAAGGTCATGCGTATAGGTTATGCTAAGATAGCAGCACAATCTAGCGGAAGAAGTTTAGTACGAGAGTCGATGCATGCAAAATCGATAGGTAATGTGTACACGCTTTGAAACATGGCTATTCTTTGTACTGTAACTTCATACGTCTAGGTTATGCTAAGATAGCAGCACGATCTAGCGGAAGAAGTTTGGTACGATGGTCGATGCATGTAAAATCGATAGGTGATGTGTACACGCTTTGAAACATGGCAATTCATACTGCTGCTCTGTTCCCAAGATTTCTAAACATAGCTAATCCTAATGCTGCTCTTAACGACGTAGAGCTAAGGATTGATTGCGTGACCGTGACGTCACAGCCACGTGCTCTTGTTTAGTAAACAAAGCCACGTGCTTTTTTGACAGCTGTCGTCTTGACGGACCCTAACCTCACTTTAAAGGACAATAGAGCGTTCCTAACCTCACTGCTGCCATCTTGACGGCGGTAAACCTAAGCCTGCCACCTTATGCATGTGATAGTGCGGAATTTAAAATCCAACAGCAGAACATTGCTAACCTCACTCTTGCCATCTTGATGGGCTTAAACCTTACTCTTGCTACCTTGGTTATATGCTTTTGTGTTAGTTTACTGTTAATCGCTAAGCTGTTCGCATCATCGAAGTACAGAGTAACAAGTGTCAAGTAGATTTAAAGAAGAATCTGTTAGCAGAAGATAAAAGTCCGTCATGGAAGAACCTATTTCTAGGTATATTTGCGAAGAGTGTGGAAAAGCACTTTCCCGAAGCTATCACAAGAGACGTCATGAGATATCATGTAGGACAATTTTTCAATGCAAACATTGTAGAAGAGAGTTCAAGAACGCATACAACGCTCAACGTCATGAAGCCGCGTGTAATGTAGCTTCATCGGGAACAAAATACAAAGAGCTCAACCATATTCAAGCGAACACTGATTTATGTTTAAAAAGTACACCTCTGCGAGAGATTTTTAATTCTCCCTTGTTGTCTAGGCCTGTTACAAGTTCTGTTACTAATCACAAACTTCTAGGTAAAGAGAGGCAAGATCATGATTATGATAATAAGGATAATGATGTTGATCAAAACAGTAGTAAAGGGAAAGTAAAAGAAGAAGAAAATCTTAATGTTTCATTGCTATTACAGCTTGGTGATTTTCCTTCATTTCCTAAGCCTACTACACGTTCTGTCGCAGTATAAACATCTCAAGAAGAGATGCAAGGTAAAGAAGAAGGAAATTTCAACGCTTCATCGCTTTCGAAACAAGTTAAGTTTGTACCTAGAAACGCTACTGCTGAAGCACGTATTTCATCAAAACAAGTCCCTACACATCAACTATCTGCATATAGACTCAAAGTTCACAACAAGCCTCTGTTACCCTGTGTAGATATAAGATACTGTAAAGACCTCAACGTACTCGTAAAACGTTTACAACTGCTAAGAGCCTATCATGATGCTGGTTACGTACAGTACAAAGAGGATATTTGTTTAATAGAGCATGAATTACGACGTATAGGTATTATAAAGTAAGCGCTTACCCTCACCTAAGTCATCCATCTGTAGTATATAGTCGATCGAGTAGCTATATTCATATAGATTATTTCCCAACATTCTCCCTTCCATAGGGTGTTAACTCTGCCTCTAGTTGTAGAGCCGGTCTCAAGCCCGGATAAAGAGAGGAGAGGCACCCTAGCCCTTTAGCCCATTAGCCCTTTAGCCCTTTTGCCCATTAGCCCTTCTGCCCTTTCGCCCATTAGCCCTTTAGCCTATTAGCCCTACAAGGAAAGTGCGGTAATCTAATCTTCTTAGAACAAAGGTATCCCCTGACATGTTCTAAACACATGTTGTATCGAGTACAGTGTTCTATTTTAGTCTTGATCACTTGTTTAGTGTTCTAAACACTTCAATCAATGTTCCGATCACATGATAAAGTTAACGGCATAGAGTGCAGTGTTCGATTCTAGTCTTGTTATGTTTCTTTTGTGATTTGCAAGTCTAAACATGCATAATGACGTCATTACAGCAGCACGTGCTTACTCTAGCTATCCCGATGCAGGTTTAAACTTGTTCGATAGAGCTATGTCTTGACATAAGAGGAGGCCTTAACAGCTTATGTATAGCCGCTATTGTTTAAAGATAGCTGCTGTTAAGAAAAAGCACGTAGAATTTTTCAAATTACCCGCCACCACATTTCAAAGGTATGAGGTTTAGTGCTGTAAGGATACCTGCACGATGCAAAGCTAGCTTTCTTCATCAGAGCAGCCACCATCTTGTGTGAGCACCTCTAGGCCGTATCATAAGGAGCTGTGTATAGTCACCGTCTTGTCGCTGCTCCCTTGCGCAAGCACCCCTAGGGAATCTCATAACAGCAGCAGCCATCTTGTGCAAGCGCTCTTAAGCTGCCTCATAAGAAGCTATGTATAGCCGCCATCTTGTAGAATTAGATAGCTGCCAATGCCGAAGGGCCTAAGTAGGAATCGAACCGTCGATCTCATCATTAGACTATGTTTTTCTTATGCTATCATGTTCCTCATACTGGGAACCGAGGTATTGGGCAGAAAAAGTTTGTCCGTTTTGCTCTACGATGCACCGTTTTCGAGATATATAACATTTTGCATTTAAGCCTCAAATTTAATGAATCGAACCTGCACGGCTCGTTATACCCTCTACCACAGCTAGACCTGATCATGTTACGAAGACTTGCTTCAATACAAGCTAAAACAGAGCGAATGCCAAAGGGCCTAAGTAGGAGCCGAACCGTTGATCTCATCATTAGACTATGTTTTTCTTATGCTATCATGTTCCTCATACTGCGAACCGAGGTATTGGGCAGAACATTTTTGTCCGTTTTGCTCTACGATGTACCGTTTTCGAGATATTAACATTTCGCATTTTAGCCCCAAATTTAATGAATCGAACTAGCATGACACGTTAGCCTCTAAGCTAGCTTTCATCATAAGAGCAGCAGCCATCTTGCGCAAGCACCGTTAAGGCGTCTCATAAGGAGTCGTGTATAGCCGACATCTTGCGTCCGCCATCCTTAGGGCGTCTCTAGCCATCTTGTGCAAAGGACCCTTAAGCCGCCTCATAAGAGCAACCGCCATCTTACGCAAGCATCCCTAGGGAGACTCATAAGGAGCCTTGCATAACCGTCATCTTGCGCAAGCATCCCAAGGGCGTCTCATAAGAACCTATGTATAGCGGCCATCTTGCATAAGCAACGTTAAGGAGTCATGTATAGCCACCATCTTGTGCAATTATCGTCGAGAGATGGCTGCTGTAGAATTTTTCTTTTTAAATTATCCGCCACCATATTTCAAAGGTATGTACGTAAAGTGTGTAGCACTGAGGTTTGCGATGTAAGATGGCGGATGACAGCTGACAAAAAGCGCGTGAGTTTGTTTACTAAACAAGAGCACGTGGAATTTTTCAATTTGCCGCCACCACATTTCAGAGGTATTTAGCTAAAGATGGCAGCACGGTGCTCTCTTGATTAAAGATGGCGGATGACAGGTAACAGAACTTTTCAAATTGCCCGCTACTACATGTCATAAAGAGGGCAGCACGGTGCTCTGTAGATTAAAGGTGGCGGATGACAGCTGACGAAATTGCGCGCATGATAGCAGCACAGTGCTCTATTGATTAAGGATGGCGGATGACAGCTGTCAAAAAAGCACGTAGCTTTGTTTCCACACAAGAGCACGTGGAATTTGCCACCGCCACAAAGAGGGCAGCACGGTGCTCTCTTGATTAAAGATTGCTGCTGTCACGTGGAATTGCCTGCCTCCACATTTCAAAGGTATCATGCTAAAGAGGGCAGCACGGTGCTCTCTGGATTATAGATGGCTGCTGTCAAAAAGCATTTTGCAAAATATCCGCCACCACATTTCAGCTAAAGAGGGCAGCACTGTGCTCTATGGATTAAAGATGGCGGATGGCAGCTGTCAAATAAGCATGTGGCATTGTTTCCAAACAAGAGCACGTGGAATTTTTCAAATTGCCGCCACCACATTTCAACTAGAGAGTGCAGCACGGTGCTCTCTTGATTAAACATGGCGGATGGTAGCTGTCAAATAAGCATGTAGCATTGTTTCCAAACAAGAGCACGTGGAATTTTTCAAATTGCCGCCACCACATTTCAACTAGAGAGTGCAGCACGATGCTCTCTTGATTAAAGATGGCGGATGATAGCTGTCAAAAAAGCACGTGGCTTTGTTTCCAAAGAAGAGCATGTGAAATTTTTCAGATTGCCGCCACCACATAGAGTGCAGCCCTGTGCTCTCTTGATTAAAGATGGCTGCTGTCACGTGGAATTGCCTGTCACCAGAGTGCAGCACGGTGCTCTGTCGATTAAAGATGGCCGCTATCAAAAGCATTTTTCAAATTATCCGCCACCACATTTCAAAGGTAAGTAGCTAAAGAGGGCAGCGCTGTGCACTGTTGATAAAAGATGGCGGATGTCAGCTGTCAAAAAGCACGTGGATTTGTTTACCGATTCAAATCTCGCGCTAGTTAGGTTAAGTTGGTACCACTAAGGTTTAGGCCCGTCAAGATGGTAACGCTGAAGTTAGCGATGCGTTGTGTTCGATGATAGCTGTCATAAAGCACGTGGCTTTGTTTACAAAATCAAATCTCGCGCTAGTGAGGTTAAGTTGCTACTACTGAGGTTTAGGCCCGTCAAGATGGCAGTACTGAGGTTAGCGATGCGTTGTTGTCTGTCAAAAAGCACGTGGCTGTCAAAAAGCACGTGGCTTTGTTTACAAATTCAAATCTCGCGCTAGTTAGGTTAAGTTGGTACCACTGAGGATTAGGTCCTTCAAGATGGCAGCAGTGAGATTAGCGATGCGTTGTTGTCGATGAAGCTGTCAAAAAGCACGTGGCTTTCTTTACAAATTCAAATCTGGCGCCCAAATTCAAATTTCCCGCCAAAATTCAAATTTCCCCCGGGTGGTGGAGGCCTCTCGCGAGAGCCCGAGGTGGACGTGGCGGCAGAACCATCCATTTATACTACTGCTTCCTCATGGCAGCTTGATGAATGAAGTGATTGAAGACAAAATTCCAGGCAAGAGCCCTGAGCCTCTGAGGAAGACAATGAGGTACCTTCGTAAAGAAGTTCCTTGAGAATGCCGGACTCCGAAGCTATGAAGAAGTGAAAAGTTCCTCTCAGTACCGAGCCAAATGGAGAAGACTTATCACAAGACTGAATACCTTACGACGATGACGACGACGAAGATGACAAAGGCAACGTTACCGACGAATGATTTTAGGGGTTTCTTTAAGTTTACTGCAGAGGAGTCTGAGATAACAATGAAATGAAATGGCGTATGGTTTTTAGTGCCGGGAGCGTCCGAGGACATGTTCGGCTCGCCAGGTGCAGGTCTTTCGATTTGACTCCCGTAGGCCATCTGCGCGTCGTGATGAGGATGAAATGATGATGAAGGCAACACATACACCCAGCCCCCGTTTCAGCGAAATTAACTAATGATGGTTAAAATTTCTGACCCTGCCGGGAATTGAACGCAGGACCGCTGTGACCAAAGGCCAGCACGATAACCATTTAGCCATGGAGCCGGAAACTTAACAATATATTTCATGGTATATGAGTCAGTATTCAGCTCTCAGTTCTGTAAACAAATTTTTGTTACTGAATTATGATTGTCTCCAAACATGTTAAAAATCATTTACAATTTTTTGTGATATGGGGTTGGCGCTGAACGGTCAAAGACTCGATAAACATAGAAGAAATTATTTTCCTGGCTTGTAGTGGATACTGCTGCCCTTCGGCGAGAATGGACCCCTAGAAAATGCCTTGCGTAGTTTCAGTGAAACGTTGGGAACTACAAACCGAATTCGATCACGAACTACATTCAAGTCATGGAAAATAATTTATTCTATATTCATCGCAGTAGACTCAGATCTGATCTGTATTAACCTGAAATTTCATATAGATATACGTACTTTGTGCGTTGAAGTCAGTTCGATAACGTCTGAGGCTTTGGTGTGTATTGATAGCAGTTGGTATAGTGGCTTTTAACATTATTCTGTCGAAGGGTAAGGTTTCTAATTTTCATTATCAGGTCTGTTGACCTCACTGTGAAAACTCTCAAATAACCAATGCTAATCTAAGCAAAAATACAACGCTATCTTCGAATACACCCCTGGAAGACACTGGCAACAAGTGGGGTGGATTGTTTAGAAGACGCCTTTAACACCTAGGAATTGATGATGATGATGATGATGATGATGCTTGTTGTTTAAAGGGGCCTAACATCTAAGGTCATCGGCCCACTCTTAGGAATTAGTCTGTTATTCGTTTCCAATGTAGATTAGCGTAATCTCAGAATCATGTGATTTTCGAGGAGTCTGTTTTCTGAATGTCTCGACATCCTGACGAAGAACTGTAGCTATATCCATCTAAGCACGCATTTACCGTCTTATCTAAGCAGCCCCTTCGCTAGCTTTAGCATACTTACTTACTTACTTACTTACTTACTTACTTACTTCCCTTTGATTGTTGGGGAATTAGCATTCGCGAATTCTCTGTTCCATTTAACCGAATTAAAATATTAGGTGTTAGAATTCGAAAAATCCGCCTCTGTGGTGTAGTGGTTAGTGTGATTAGCTGCCACCCCCGGAGGTCCGGGTTCGATTCCCGGCTCTGCCACGAAATTTGAAAAGTGGTACGAGGGCTGGAACGGGGTCCACTCAACCTCGGGAGGTCAACTGAGTAGAGATGGGTTCGATTCCCACCTCAGCCATCCTGGAAGTGGTTTTCCGTGGTTTACCACTTCTCCTCCAGGCAAATGCCGGGATGGTACCTAACTTAAGGCCACGGCCGCTTCCTTCCCTCTTCCTTGTCTATCCCTTCCAATCCTCCCATTCCCCACCAAGGTCCCTGTTCGGCATAGGAGGTGAGGCCGCCTGGGCGAGGTACTGGTCATCCCCCGACCCAGAGTTTGAAGCTCCAGGACACTGCCCTTGAGGCGGTAGAGGTGGGATCCCTCACTAAGTCCGAGGGAAAAACCGACCCTGGAGGGTAAACAGATTAAGAAGAAAGAATTCGAAAAATATTAAGAAGGAATAAAGCGCTCGTTTAACATCGCACTATCACATCTTTCGACGATGGAGTGATGGGAAAAGGCTAGTATTGGAAAGGTAGCGGCCGTGGCTTTAGTTAAGGTAAAGCCCCAGCATTTGCCTGGTGTAAAAATGGTTTACCAGGTAAAACCATCTTCAGGGCTGCTGTCGGTGAGATTCGAACCCACTATCTCCCGAATGCAAGCTCACAGCTGCGTGAGCCTTACCGCACGGCCAACTCGAACAGTCAACGAAATTTTGCTATCTAAGTCATACAAATCGACTACACTATCACTCACTCTTCACTATACACACATGTTGACATGATGCTTCTAGCAGTTAATTCATTTACAAAGACCTGAAGTCGACTAAAAACTGCATGTTACAAAATGCGAATTGGAATACAGTTCTACAATTTAGTTCCGAATTGCAAGGGAGGTGCACTGGTATAGTATTTGGCATAATAAATGTATATATCACATAAGTCTAAAAATACGGTTAGTGTTCATACGTTCATGGGTGGAAGGCGCTGAACATCAACCCTATGAGCTCTCATTTTCAGGATATTAGTCTTGCTTCCATCTTTGTGACAATGCATTGTTCTCGCCTTGAAGAAGAAGTGAATGTAATGATCAAGAAATGAGCAGGGAAATCAATGTGATTTACTGAATAGTGTGTTCGACACTGTTACCGTTAGAGTTGAGGCCTAAAGAAACAGCAGTTACGGTTCAGTGCACGCCAGTGGAAACTCCATCCGGAGTAACAAGAAGAAATATATGACAGAATGTAAGGAACTTCCAAATTATAAGCGAGGTGTTTCGACTGCCTCTCATGATCCTTACACTGTGGCATTTCAATAGCTCAGAAAAATAGTATTGTACGGAGGTTCGAGAATAGTAATTGGTTAATAAAGCAACATTTTGAACATTATTGGAACGGACTAAATGAACATGATATGAAAGCTTGAATATGTCTTATTACTCACAATACAAACACAAGATAGTACGTACTTTAAACTTTTGTACAAACTGTTCCACGAGTCTCAATAAGACCCGCGCACTCAAGAGTTGAGGAAGCTTCGCAACGCTTTATATTCCTTGCCACTCGAGCAGTAGAAACATCGACGAAAAATGGAAATAAGGACACAAAAAGCGGAGACTAATGGGCGAAGCGCAAGAGAGGCGGAAACGTGTCGGAAGAAACTCGGAGTGTAATCTGCAAAGAACGAGCGAGAAGCTGCGTCCTGCAAAACTCTTGGCCAAACATTAATGCTCCAACTCTTCCATTCTATTCTAGACACACTTATTTGTCTCATAATTTAACTCAACCGCTATCTATACGTGAGGAAAATTAAATCCCAGGAAGTCACATTGAATCTAAATTTCCCTTCTCATTTCTAGTTCAGCGCACTGACTTTGTCCTCAAGAAGAAAACACTGCATTGTTAGAGAGACTAAAATAAGAGAATTACCACGGAAAATACTGTGATAATCTTCAACGCGAGAGTGTGAAAAGGAGATTTCTCCAGACAGTCGAACACAACTTATAATGTGAGGGAAATCTTTTGAGATGAGAATCGAAAATAAATTAACACAGTGCGATTTATTTCGCTCAATCAAGAGGACATATTTAGATCCCTCCAAGCACGTCAAATAATAGAGAACAACTTGGAACTATATGCAGATTATGTGTTTGGGGAATGGAAACCTGTCACTGGTTGGATAGTTGTAAGCTATCCGATATCACACGGCCTATAAATAAATCAAAATAAATGTGTACTTATTTATTTATTTATTTATTTATTTATTTATTTATTTATTTATTTATTTATTTATTTATTTATTTATTTATTTATTTATTTGCCATGTGATGATGTTATATCACAGTTATTCTGTCCGGCTCCATGGCTAAATGGTTAGCGTGCTGGCCTTTGGTCCGGAGGGTCCCGGTTTCGATTCCCGGTTGGGTCGGGTATTTTAACCTTCTTTGGTTAACTTCAATAGATCGGGGGCAGGGGTGCATGTTGCCTTCATCATTAGAATTCATCATAGGAAGGGCCTCATCCCCATAGACGCGTGAAATTGGGAAACCACGGGAATCTATCTCCAGTGCTGCCGACAGTGGGGTTGGAACCCACATTTCTCGAATTTAAACTGATAGCTACGGGAGAAGATGATGTAATAGATACAATCTATGTATCGCCTACAGTCTCACCTCAAGAATCTTGAATGCGTGGGAATCATAGTCGGAGCGAGAGGCCTAATTACTTCTCTCTTAGTCCACTTATGCAACAGATTCAGAATCAGCAAATATATATTTAACGCGTTGTTCTCACAGCACTGAAGGGATCCATGAGCGTATTGGGACACTACGGATCGCGGCAGCCAACTGTTGACCTGGCTATGGCAACGCAGAGGTAAGAGGTGGCTGATGAGCGGTGAATACGTGTCTGAAAACACTGGTGCACACTATAGTACATACGGCGGGTGGTATAACCTGAAATGTAAACAAAGCTTCTATCTGCCTAACAAATATCGCACTCTACTTCAAGCACCTCCCTCGGACAAAGCGGACATTCATCCCTACCTTTCGTAAGGTTATTTTTACTTATCTCCCAAGTATTCTGTATAGCTGAAGACTATAATAATAATAATAATAATAATAATAATAATAATAATAATAATAATAATAATAATAATAATAATAATATCCATTTACTTTCGAGGGCAGGTTTTTCCCTCGGAATGAGCGCGCGATCCCACCTCTACCGCCTCAAGCGCAATGTCCTGGAGCGCGAGACATTTGGTCGGGGATACAACTTGGAAGGAGAATCAGTACCTCGCCCAGGTGGCCTCGCCTGATATGCTGAACATAGGTCTTATGGAGGATGGGAAGATTGGACGGGATAGGGAAGGAAGCGGCCGTAGCCTTAATTAAGGTACAGCCCCAACATTTGCCTGGTGTGAAAATGGGAAACCACGGAAAGTCATATTAATGGCTGCCGACATTGGTGTTCGAACCTACTATCTTCTAAATGCAAGCTCACGGTTGAGCGCCATTAACCGCCAGGCCAACTCGCTCGGTAACAGCTAATCACACTAACCACTACACCACAGAAGTGGGCGACTATAATAATTGCCTTGTTTAAATTTTCCAAGGCAAACGAAATTTTCATAAACATGTTGTTTATTAAGTCAACCTGCAGGCTGGTTGGATCCTCAAAGAGCATAAACAAATATTATGTTGTTTTAGGGACGCACAAGGAATGAAGAGGAGTGTGGTAGTTTGCCATTGCTTCCCTCACTGGGACAGAAAGTTCTATTTCAGCACAACCAGCTGTATGATTAGCACCTTTCATAACATCTAGACCAGGGCCTCTCAGGGTGCATGCGCCGTGCAGTGCACGGGCGCAAGGTGCAGGAGACGACTTCACTAGGTTAATCAGAGTGCAAACCCCACTCCACTTCCCCTACACCTGTCTTACCCGTTCGGCCTGTCTTCGCCTTCTCCACCTTCCCGCTGATCCTCCCCTCACTGCGAAATCATTATGTGCGGTGAGCGGTGACACTGTTGTATGGGACAACGTTACCGGTGTTAAAACACTCTTCTTTCAATTTGGTTGGAGCAGACAATTTATCTTCTCTAGCTCTTATTTTCCTTTATCTTTGCAATGATACCAGTTAAGCCTGCAACAAGGGACCGGCTGACAACAATTTGAGAGCCGTCTTTAAATTACAATCAGAAATAGGCCTACTCGCACGCAATCTAGTTGTCGTACAAGTCAAAGCAGGAAAAAATACCTTTCACATATGCATGTGGAACCAAACATATAAATAATATTAGCTGCTTCTCGATGCAGCTTAGGAAAATCTTCCTTCGAAAAATACTCGTAGAATTAGAGCAAAGCCTTTGTATTGGAAAATATATCTTTTTGATTCACTTACCACATGATTATTGTCCCACGGATTAAGCATTTGGCTTTATCGTCACGACTGACAAAGAAATACGAAAGTTCCCAGTTCGATTGAAATGGACTTTCAGAAGTCTTTGCTTTCTTTGAAACAGGTTGCTCCATTATTATGTTGATGTCTTGCGCTTATCTATTTCACTGATAAACAAGCCGTCTATCACCGAACGCTTCGTCGCTCTCAGCGCACTACACAATCCGAGTCAAGCCGAGTTGAGTCGAGTCGGAACGATGCACAGTGCACGGAGTCTCTGCGCCTCGATATGCACGCGTGAGGTTTTGAGCGTTTGAGAGGCCCTGATCTAGACGCACTAGTCGCGATGTGTATGTCACTATTCAGCACCAATAACGTCCATACTGTCGCAGACTTAAATGAGACTGAGACGTCGGTGGGAGCTAAATTTTGTTACACCTTGTATCAAGAGACACATGCAAGAATACTGAATCCGTCAAGAAATAGCAACAGGCTAAAGACCATCGCATTATTGCACTCTTTGTCAAATATAAATAAATGTGAAATATTTATTCGTACAGATGTTATGCACCGGGCCTATTATTGAAAAATATTTCAAGTATCCAAACGTCAACAGGTTTTGGAATTCATTAACGTCTGTAGAAGTCTAGACAAGAAATGTCACATACAGTACCTACTCTCCGCCCTCAATTTACTGAGCAAAGTCTCACTGTGTGATATATTCGAAAGGATGGTAAAGTGCAAAGTACAACGTCGCATACCTCGCAGTGCCGGTCTGAGTGGCTCAGATGGTTGAAGCGCTGGCCTTCTGACCCTAACCTGGCAGGTTTGATCCTGGCTCAGTCCTGTGATATATGAAGGTGCTCAAATACGTTAACCGCGTGTTGGCAGATTTACTCGCACGTAAAAGAACTCCTTCGGGACAAAATTCAGGCACATAGGCGTCTCCAAAAACCGAAAAAGTAGTTAGTGGGACGCAAGGCAAATAACATTATTGTTATTATTATGTTCGTTCGTTCGTTCGTAATCTGTTTACCCTCCAGGGTCGATTTTTCCCTCGGACTCAGCGAGGGATCCCACCTCTACCGCCTCAAGGGCAGTGTCCTGGAGATTCAGATTTTGGGTCGGGGATACAACTGGGGAGAATGACCAGTACCTCGCCCAGGCGGCCTCACCTGCTATGCTGAACAGGGGCCTTGTGGAGGGATGGGAAGATTGGATGGGACAGGCGAGGAAGAGGGAAGGAAGCGGCCGTGGCCTTAAACTAGGTACCATCCCGGCATTTGCCTGGAAGAGAAGTGGGAAACCACGGGAAACCACTTCTAGGATGGCTCAGGTGGGAATCGAACCCACGTCTACTCAGTTGACCTCCCGAGGCTGAGTGGACCCCGTTCCAGCCCTCGTACCACTTTTCAAATTTCGTGGCAGAGCCGGGAATTGAACCCGGACCTCCGGGGGTGGCAGCTAATCACGCTAACCACTACACCACAGAGGCGGACGTTATTATTATATACTATTATTATTGTTATTCTTCGTAGCAGTGAACAATATTCCGTCGTCTTTGTTTTGTCCAGCACATATCGTTTCCTGATATGTTTCCTGTCTCCATTTGGAGGGATTTTCAGAAATGAATAGTCGTGCAGTCAGTCGCTGTAATGAATTTCCTGAAGTTCTCCGAGGTTCAATCCCTTCCCGTGAGCTTGCATTTGTGAGATAGTGGGTTCGAGCCACACTATCGGCAGCCCTGAAGATGGATTTCATGGTTTCCCATTTTCACACCAGGCAAATGCTGGGGCTGTACCTTAATTAATGCCACGCCCCCTTCCTTCCCATTCGTAGGCTTTTCCCATCCCATCGTCGCCATATGTCCTATCTGTGTCGGGGCGACGTAAAGCCAATTCTAAAAAAAATCTCCTCTCAACAGACAATTTTGAAAGACAAATTTTATTTTCGGTATTTTCTCACATATACGCTGCCAGATTCGATACATTTGCGTGAAAGCGTCTAGTATTCTGAACAATAATTAATCAAGTTGCAAGATTCTGTGAAAGGGAACGTTTCTCTTTTAACTCCTGGTCAGTATGTAAACTGCAGAACAGTACTAGAGTAAATAATGGATAGACTTGACTGTAGCTCACGGCTGCGTCTTGATTGTTATCCACCACAACAAAGTTGCGTGTGTAAAAGTCGACCGCGCTTCATCCAGCTGCACATGATCGATAGAACATGCGAATCCTTCACCTGATATTGTTGAATAAAATGAAATAGCGTCCCAAACTGCCTAAACAGAAATTCTGGACGAATTACAGTAAAGTATAGTACCTATTAACCAGCAAATTTTCATGGCCGTGATTCATGGTATAACAATAATTTCGTGGGGCGGCATCTGCTGTGTATGGTAACAGGGTGTTTTTGTAGTTGAGGATTATGTGGTGTGTAGCTGCACGGATGTTGGGGACAAAACAAACACCCAGTCCTCGAGCCAGGGGAAATAACAATTTCAGTTTAAAATCTCCGGCTCGGCCGGGAATCGCACACGGGGTCCTCTGAACCGAAGGCGTCTACGCTGACCATTCAGCCAAGGGGGCGGGCGATTCGTGGTAACACACCGTCTTAATCTGTTGTAATATTCTAACATCCTGTGCGCGAACTAATGTCAAACATTTTTCAATATTTTTAATCCCCTTTCGTGTATTCAAGTACACAAACAAATTGCCAAATATATTTGATAATCTTCCTTTCTATTTTCTAAATTCATTTACCCTCCAGGGTTCGTTTTTCCCTTGGACTCAGTGAAGGTTCCCACCTCTACAGCCTCAAGGGCAGTCTCTTGGAGCGTAAGACACTGGGTCGGGGATACAACTGGAAAGGAGGACCAGTACTTCGCCCAAGTGACCTCACCTTCAATTCTGAACAGGGACCTTGTGGGAAGGATGGAAAGATTGGAAGGGATAGACACGGAAGAGGAAATGAAGCGGCCGTTGCCTTAAGGCATTGGCCTGGAAGAGAAGTGGGAAACCAAGGAATACCTCTTCCAGAATGGCTGAGATGTAAATCGAACACCCCGATCACCTCAGATGACCTCCCGAGGCTGAGTAAACCCATTCCAGTCGTCGTACCACTTTTCAAACTTCGTTGCTGTTGTGTGTGTCCTCCGCACCTAAAGCTCCGCGCCTACAGGCTCCGCAGCCCGCCGCATCACCGATGTTTCCAGAGCCTACGAGGTGACTACACTGCGCCTGGCATGCTCGTCTGTGACGTCAGCCAGCGCTATATAAGGAGCAACGTTCCTCGCCTCTCCAGGACTACCCCAGTGTCCAACGACCAGACCACACCGCAAGTCAGACTCGGAGGCATCCTCTTTAAAATGTGTTTGAACAGGTGAACTGATTTCTGGCCGTAAGGTCTCACCTCTGGACATTGCCTCACTTTCCCTGATCCCCGTAGCCACGTCGAGCCCCGACTCAAGCATTCTGCTACTCCCTCAAGTCCTCCCAGTGCTCCGACGTCATTCTTAGCATTCTGCTAATTAAGAATATTAATGCAAGTTCCTTGCAAGTCTAAGCCTAATACTAGCTTCCTGTTAATAAGAACTCTCTACGAGTTACACGTGTTATTACTCAGCAGATAGTTTTCGACTATCCAAGGACATTCTCATTGGAACATACTATCTCATCAAGATAGGATTTAATGTGTATATAAGACTCTCACTTTGTGTAAATGTATATACGCCGCAGATCTTCAGTCTACCTTTCAATATCAGCATTAACTGCGTGCAATTAATCAAGCTTCAAGAAAAGTTTAGTTATATTTCTTTTAAATACTGTATAAAACTATTGAAGCAATAACCTTTATGTTGTGTTACTGTATACCAAGTTCATTGTATACAACAGTTGCAGAGCCGGGAATCGAACCCGGGCCTCCGGTAGTGGCAGCTAATCACCCTAACCACTGCACCACAGAGACGGACTTATTTGGTGATATTTGGGAAATAGTGTAATTATGTTATACACCACATGTGATACATGGAATACGGTCAATGCTTTCAAGTATCCGCCATCAGAGCCGAACATTAGTAGGAACATGGAATGAAAAACAATGAAAAAAGTCAATTAACAGATCACAAGAGGATTATGTGATGCTTGAGTTATGTGTCACTACAGGTTTAACATCGCACTAACACATCGAAGGCAATGGCTAGGATAGGGAAGGCAGCTGCCAAGGCCTTAATCAAAGTGTGAAAATTTGAAATCACGGGAGAAACAAATTCAGGGCTGCTGAAGACGGAATCCGAAACCAGAAACACCCGAATGCAAGCTTACAGCTGTGGGACCCTAACTGCACGGCCAACTCGCTCTGTATCTTAAGGCGACTCTCCGGTGATAAAAATCGGTATTTTGGTCATTTGGGTGAATTTTTTATGACTGAAATTGAAAGGATTAAGTTTGTTTCTTCTTGTCACGAAGTTATACCGCTGTATTCAAACAATTTATTACTGTAATAATACTTTGTGTGCCAATTGTAATTTTACATTTATATTCCATTTTTCTCCCATGATATTCTGCAAATGTAACAAAATTTGTATGGTACACGTATCACAGCTATATTAAGAAACCTGCTTATGGAATTTTTTATTGCAGAATTTTTTAATGTAGTAGGGATTTTTAAGTCCAAGATATGACAACGTAAAAATTACACAAACATTAGTACGATATATCTCGTTATATAAATTACTAGCTGATGTACCCGTGCTTCGCTACGGGATTCTCAGAAAGACTGACTTGGTGGTTTTCCTAACTGAATACAACATAGGTCATTACAAAGACGTCAGTAGGAATGTAGCGATTGAAAGCAATGTTATCATATAAAATACTCGATCAAATGAAAAACCGCACACTTTCTCACTTTCAACGAACAGTACTACGGTGCCGATCTAACAGTCCAAACTTCCAGAGCTGGAATAACCAGGTCGCAGACTGCCGTGAACACTCCTCTGTCATTATTCCGTTAAATATTCACACTACTCATTCCAATCAGTGCCTCAGAGTAGGGATTGAATAGCTCGAATGCTATGATGAACCAGTGTGTTACGTATCAGTAATATCAGAAAATGTATGAACCAGAGGAGTGGCATGCTAAAGAAGAAAGTTATCTAACTCCCCAGCTACTTCCCGCCAATATACAGGCAAGCTGTTACACTCGGTACGACCAGGCGAGTTGGCCGTGTGGTTAGGGGTGCGCAGCTGTGAGCTTGCATCCGGGAGATATTGGATTCGAACCGCTCTGAAGGTATCCCTGAAGATGGTATTCCGTGGTTTCCCATTTTCACACCAGTCACACCAGGCTGTACATTAATTAAAGCCAAGGCCGCTTCCTTCACACCCCTATTCCTTTCCTATCCCATCGTCGCCATAAAACCTACCTGTGTCGGTAAGACGTAAAGCAAATTTAAACAAACCTTGGTACGCTGCAGTAACCCTATCTATCGGGGATGAGTGGAAATAGAAGACAAAAAGCACATCACAACAAACAATGGTCAATATAATGTTATTGTTGATAAAGTTTATGAGCTTTCTATATTGCAGACCTTCACATTAGTTTTCTTTCGACTCTGTGATATTAGGGCGTCTTACAAAATTATTTATATCTTAGACTGTAGTTCCTTATTCTCAGACTTTACATACCGATTTTCACTAAATTCTGTTTACCCATTTAATGGACTTAGTAACAAAAATCCAAATTCATGAATATCTCTGTTATTATATGCGGTACGGTAACAATGTATAAGACATAAGTGATCGGAAATTTAATAACTTCTTATATAACTACTATTAACTTACGACATAACTAAAGTTATGTTAGTTATGTAGTATTTATCGATACGGCCACTAATAACATAAATAACTTATTTGAGAATTACATTTCAGGCCTTCCCCTAAACTACCATTTCACTCAGAGTGAATAGAATCATTCGTAGCCTAGATTGTAGTGGTTCATCACCCGACTTTACATACCGATTTTCATTAAATTCTCTTCAGCCGTCTTTTTGTGATGCGTGTACATACATACATACATACATGACAGACAAATTTCGGAAAAGTAAAAAATGCATTTCCTTGTTACTGTGGACAAGACCGATACAGAAATACCATTCTTTTCAAATTCTGAGCAATGTGCAGACAAAACTCGTATCTATATATATAAAATAACTTGTCCTGACTGACTGACTGACTGACTGACTGACTGACTGACTGACTGACTGACTGACTGACTGACTGACTGACTGACTGACTGATTCATCATCGCCGAGAATAAACTACTGGACATAAAGAAATGAAATTTTGTGGATACATTCATATTAAGATGTAGGTGCTCGCTAAGAGAGGATTTTTGGATATTCCGTCGCTAAGGGGGTGAAAAGGGGGTTGAAATTTTAAAATGAGTGTATCTACACTGACTGACAGAGCAAATGCAACACCAAGAAGGAGTGGTTCGAAAGGGATGAAAGTTGGGGAAAAAACAGAGACTGCACGGGCGAATAATTTATGTTTATTTCAAACCGATATGCAGGTTACACAATGCGCACGGCATCGACTCAGTAGGATGTAGGACCACCGCGAGCGGCGATGCACGCAGAAACACGTCGAGGTACAGAGTCAATAAGAGTGCGGATGGTGTCCTGAAGGATGGTTCTCCATTCTCTATCAACCATTTGCCACAGTTAGTCATCCGTACGAGGCTGGGGCAGAGTTTGCAAACGGCGTCCAATGAGATCCCACACGTGTTCGATTGGTGAGAGATCCGGAGAGTACGCTGGCCACGGAAGCATCTGTACACCTCGTAGAGCCTGTTGGGAGATGCGAGCAGTGCGTGGGCGGGCATTATCCTGCTGAAACAGAGCGTTGGGCAGCCCCTGAAGGTACGGGAGTGCCACCGGCCGCAGCACATGCTGCACGTAGCGGTGGGCATTTAACGTGCCTTGAATACGCACTAGAGGTGACGTGGAATCATACGCAATAGCGCCCCAAACCATGATGCCGCGTTGTCTAGCGGTAGGGCGCTCCACAGTTACTGCCGGATTTGACCTTTCTCCACGCCGACGCCACACTCGTCTGCGGTGACTATCACTGACAGAACAGAAGCGTGACTCATCGGAGAACACGACGTTCCGCCATTCCCTCATCCAAGTCGCTCTAGCCCGGCACCATGCCAGGCGTGCACGTCTATGCTGTGGAGTCAATGGTAGTCTTCTGAGCGGACGTCGGGAGTGCAGGCCTCCTTCAACCAATCGACGGGAAATTGTTCTGGTCGATATTGGAACAGCCAGGGTGTCTTGCACATGCTGAAGAATGGCGGTTGACGTGGCGTGCGGGGCTGCCACCACTTGGCGGCGGATGCGCCGATCCTCGCGTGCTGACGTCACTCGGGCTGCGCCTGGACCCCTCGCACGTGCCACATGTCCCTGCGCCAACCATCTTCGCCACAGGCGCTGCACCGTGGACACATCCCTATGGGTATCGGCTGCGATTTGACGAAGCGACCAACCTGCCCTTCTCAGCCCGATCACCATACCCCTCGTAAAGTCGTCTGTCTGCTGGAAATGCCTCCGTTGACGGCGGCCTGGCATTCTTAGCTATACACGTGTCCTGTGGCACACGACAACACGTTCTACAATGACTGTCGGCTGAGAAATCACGGTACGAAGTGGGCCATTCGCCAACGCCGTGTGCCATTTATCGTTCGCTACGTGCGCAGCACAGCGGCGCATTTCACATCATGAGCATACCTCAGTGACGTCAGTCTACCCTGCAATTGGCATAAAGTTCTGACCACTCCTTCTTGGTGTTGCATTTGCTCTGTCAGTCAGTGTATATCTCAAAACTTAAAAAGTTTACAGATGTATAAATTGGTATATAGGTTAATCCTTAAAAATAAGGAAACACGTATTTTTTTGTTTTCAGAAAATCCTAATAGGAGGGGTGAAAAACAGTGAAAAAGGGGTTGAATGCCTTTAATGACGATACTTATATCTCAGAAACTGAAAATATTACAGACCTGAAAATTGGTGTTTGGGATCTCCTTTAAAAATAAGGACACACGAATTCTTTTGTTTTTGGAAAATCCAATTAATGGGGGTGAGAAAAGGGGGTGAATTTCGAAAATGAGTGTGTCTATACCTCAAAACTTTTAAAGTTTACAGATGTAAAAATTGGTATTTAGTATTTTCATTATAAATAAAGAAACACGTATTTGTTTTGTTTTCGGAAAATCCCAATAGGATTGGTGAAAAGGGGTGAAAAATGAGTTGAATGCCTTTAATGACGATACTTATATCTCAGAAACTGAAAATATTACAGACCTGAAAATTGGTGTTTGGGATCTCCTTTAAAAATAAAGACACACGTATTCTTTTGTTTTTGGAAAATCCAATTAATGGGGGGTGTGAAAAGGGGGGTGAATTTTGAAAATGAGTGTATGTATACCTCATAACTTTTATTGTTTACAGATGTAAAAATTGGTATTTAGAATCTCCTTTAAAAATAAATAAACATGTATTTTTTTGTTTTCGGAAAATCCTAATAGGAGGGGTGAAAAGGGGTTGAATGCCTTTAATGAGGATACTTATATCTCAGAAACTGAAGATATTACAGACCTGAAAAAAGGTATTTGGGATCTCCTTTAAAAATAAAGAAACATGTACTTTTTGTTTTTGGAAAATTCAAATAGTGGAGGGTTGAAAGGGGGATGAATTTTTAAAATGAGTGTATGTATATCTCAAATCTTTCAAAGTTTACAGATGTAAAAATTGGTACTTAGAATCTATTTACAAAATAAAGAAAGAGGTATTTTTTTGTTTTCGGAAAATCCCAATAGGAGGGGTGAAAACGGGTGAAAAATAATTTAATGCCTTTAATAAGGATCCTTATTTCTCAGAAACTGAAGATGTTACAGACCTGAAAATCGGTATTTGGGATCTCCTTTATAAATAAAGAACCATGTATTTTTTGTTTTTAGAAAATTCAAATATTGGGGGCGGGGTGAAAGGGGGTGTATTTTAAAAATGAGTGTATCTATATCTCAAAACTTCAAAAGTTTGCAGATGTAAAAATTGATATTTAGAATATCCTTTAAGAATAAAAGAACACGTATTTGTTTTCGGAAAATCCCAATAAGAGGGGTGACAAGTGTGAAAAAGCGGATGAGTGTCTTTAATGAGGATACTTATATCTCAGAAACTGAAGGTAACACACGTGAACATTGGTATTTGGAATCTCCTTTAACCATAAAGGAACACGTTTTATTTTTTGGGGCGGGGGGAGGTAAATCAACTTAACCGCGGTGGGGTGAAAACGGAGGTGAGACCTATTGATTTTACTGTTCCTAATGTACTTATAAGGAGCCTCCGTGGCTCAGGCGGCAGCGCGCTGGCTTCTCACCGCTGGGTTTCGTGGTTCAAATCACGGTCACTCCATGTGAGATTTGTGCTGGACAAAGCGGAGGCGGGACAGGTTATTCTCCGGGTACTCCAGTTTTCCCCATCATCATTCATTCCAGTAACACTCTCCAATATCATTTCATTTCATTTGTCATTCATTTAATCATTGCCCCAGTGGAGTGTGACAGGCTTCGGCAGGGCTTATTCATTCCATTCCTGACCCGGTTGAATGACTGGAAACAGGCTGTGGATTTTCAATGTACCTATTCTGATCATAAACCAATCATTTTTAATCTCTCCTGGGTTCGTTTTCAAGAGCCATCTTTTCCTTTGGAGAACCTTCTTAGATTACAGTAGATTCTTCTGGCATATAAACAAAAATTTAAACATATTTGAAATAAACGATAGATATACGATTGACCGTGCAAGTGTTCACCTCTGTAATAAGGTCAATAGAGCACGGAAGTATGTCATTCGTTTCGCCAGCAGTCCTGCGCACTTGCCTACGGGAGACAATGGTGCTGGTCATACTGTCATCAATGACAACGGCAGCAGATGTAATTTACCGCCAAGTAGAGGTTCAGTACCGCCAAGGCACCGAAGACGACACCACGCCGGATCTCCTCAAGGATTTGATCCACATTAAAAATGCTTATAGGAAAAGATGGCAAAGATTTAGGGACCCAACTGACCGGGTGGAATACCTGGACCTATCCCGGGAAGTACGAAATCGATTGCTGGAGAAAAGATTGAAAAATGGGAGGAATGTTGCCGTAATCTTTCAGAAAACGAGTCAGATCGTGAATTTTGGCGGAATCTCTCAGAAAACGAGTCAGATCGCGAATATCGGTGGGTTATATATAAAACGATAAGCATTCAATTATAAATTTCAGTATAATACCGTAGCGAAGCACGGGTATCTTGCTAGTTTTAAATATATAGACTAGCTGATGTACCCGTGCATCGCTACGGAATTCTACACTGTATACAGAATTCTAGGTTAGGTAGTGTACACGTTGTGAGCAAGGTTGTATTAAATTACATAGCTCTTAACGTTACCCTAGAAACGCGAGTCGGCAGTCACCAAACATATTTTCTCATATGAAGACTGAGTTAGGGAATTTTCACTTAATGGTAGACACGCTTGCGTATCATCAGTCACAATCAGGTTGGGGAGCTTTTATTATAATGGTAGACACGCACTCTCCATCTGCCTTTTTTACTTCAAAAAGACTATCTTAGTGGTTTTCCCAACTGAAATGAACATACATTACAATGGCGTCAATAGGAATGGCGCGATTAAAAGCAATGGTTTAATATGAAATACTCGATCAAGTGAAAAACTACACATTTTATGAATTTTTAACGAACAGTACTACGCTGCTGATCTCACAGTCCAAAGTTCCAGAGCTGGAATGACCAGGCCGCAGACAGCTGTGAGCCGTCAACACTCTCCGTCTTTCTTCGGCGGGGCGGTCGAATAGTGGAGACACCCAGGGCAAAAACTATGCCATTTTACTAATCTGTTTCCTAGGAGTACCCGATGAGTCGGAAAGTATCAAGCCACTACACTGGTGGCGGAAAAATCTATCTGACTTGGATGCAATTTTCCTCCAAGCCAGAGGAGAAACCCCCTCTTCACTGCTAATTTGGAATAAAATGAGTGTACAATTTAATAAACATAAAGACGAAGAGGCTTTTCTTAAGAAACGGCTCTTTTCAGGGTTGAATTTTGAGTTATTTAGTGAATTGTGGTTCTAAAATTTGAAATAGCCCCAATTGCAATTTTGGACCAGGTCATACTACTACTCTACTAAAGGAGCCTCTGCCTTAAGTATGCCCACTGCTCATTCAAAACAGCGCGTCACAGTAGGGATCGAATAAATGGAATACTATGAGGAACCAGTATGTTACGTACCAGCTGTATCAGAAAATATATGAACCAGAGGAATGGCATGCTAAAGAAGAAAGTTTTCTAACTCCCCGGCTATTTCCCGCCAATATTCGGTCAGGCTATTATACTCGGTACGCAGCAGTAATCTCATCAATCGGAGTTGAGAGGCAGCATAAGAGACAAAGAAAGTCACAACAAACAATGGTCAATGTAATGTTATTGTTGATCAATGTTATGCGCTTTCGATATTGAGGCCTTCACATTTAGATTTCTTCCGACTCTGAAATGCCACTCTTATTATAGTCGGTACGTTAAAACTAAATAAAACATAAATGACCGAAAATACTATTCTCTATAAATTTTGTTATGTAGTACTTTTCGATAGGACCAATAACACAGGATTTAAAATTACATTTTAGGCGCCTTCCCCCTAAACTACAATTTCATCCAGGGTGAATAAAATTGTTTATAGCTTAGACTGTAGTTTCTTATTCCCCGACTATATATACCGATTTTCATTAAATTCTCTTAACCTATTTTCTCGTGGCTCGGCGTTGATATGGACTTAGCAAAAAAAAAAATCATGAATATTTATTTATTTATTTATTTATTTATTTATTTATTTATTTATGTATTTATTTATTTATTTATTTATTTATTTATTTATTTATTTATTTATTTATTTATTTATTTATTTCAGTGGCGAAGTTACCACATACTAATCAAAATCTTAAATAAAATACCGAGTTACTTAAAATGGTGAAAAGTACAAAAATTAATAGAATTGAGAATAAATTTGAATAAATTACTAAGATAACACTAAAACTGTAACGTTCCAGACGTTACAGGGTAATTATGTTAATTTTATTATGTGTAATTAATTCAGGAATTTAACGTCATGATATTTATTTTGGTATGTAATTGTATTATAATTCATGTTTAATCATTTGCTCACTATCATTTCATTACTTTGTAACTACGACTGGTAAACGAGGGCTGAATATCCTAATATTCACTTAGATTCTTGCGACATTCGTTAAAATTAACTTGCAGTAGATTTCCTCTATCTTGCCACATCACCGAGGAAGAAGGAAGGACAAATTTAGACACCAAGTTCTGGGAAAAGCGAGCACGTGTTCAAGCGTTCTAACGTAAGCTACCGTATTTCGACCAGAATTATTCAAACTGATCATCGCCTATATTTTCAAAGGAGCGTCATGTTGCCATGGATACTGAGTGAAAGGACTAATAGAAGAACAGTTAATATCATGGTTAAGACCCGTCAACTCTAATATCTGGAGTGGGGAGAGACGTGTCATCTGATTGGACCACGTGTAGCGACCTGTAATTAGCGCGAGAGAAGGTTATAAAAGGGCGTGTTGGAGCTCTCTACATGATTCTGATCGATATTATTCTACATTATTCTACTTGATTCTCTACTTGATTCTTCGTCTCGATACTTAGAAATTCTGAATGAGGGGTGTATAGCCACTCTCATCAGGAATTACGTACAGCTCGGCTACGAGACCGGTTTGAACCAGTCTAAGTCAATAGGTAGTATTAAACCAGATAGAAATGAAACTTCAGAGCACATTTTCAGTAAAGTTGGAAGGATTCTTAATTGAGTATCCTCTCCATATAACCCAAGGTGGTTCTTCTAACTATGACTTAGGGCTTATCTCCAATATATGGGATAAAGCATAATAGGGAGTGTTAGTTTTGAAGTCATCTTCCAATTAGTGGTGGGTGCAATTTGCAAGGCAGGAATGGTACTTAGCTGCAGATGAAGAGATCTCAAAGACGACCGGTGATGTTCCAGCTACAAGGATGGAAGCTTTCCAAGGACCAGCAGAACAAGACTACATGGTGAGCAAGCGAGTTAAAGATATTGCAAGTTTTCGCGAAGTAGAGTCATTCAATTTTTTATTAAATTCATTTTCTATTTTAAATTCAGTTCTCGTTAAACCGTCGTCATTTATCTATATATATAAAGTAGCTTGTCCTGACTGACTGACTGACTGACTGACTGATTCATCATCGGCGAGCCAAAACTACTGGACATAAAGAAATGAAATTTTGGGGATATATTCATATTATAATGTAGGTGCTCGCTAAGAGAGGATTTTTGGATATTCCGTCGCAAAAGGGGTGAAAAGGGGGGTGAAATTTTAAAATGAGTGTGTCTATATCTCAAAACTTTAAAAGTTTACAGATGTAAAAATTGGTATTTAGAATCTTCTTTAAAAATAAGGAAACACGTATTTTTTTTGTTTTCAGACAATCCCAATAGGAGGGGTGAAATGGGTGAAAAAGTGGTTGAATGCCTTTAATCAGGATACCGCTACTTATATCTCAGAAACTGAAGATATTACAGACCTTAAAATTGGTACTTTCGTTCGCTGTCAAAAATAAAGAAACACATATTTTTTTGTTTTTGGAAAATCCAATTAATGCGAGGGTGAAAGGGGGATGAATTTTCAAAATGAGTGCATCTATATCTCAAAAGTTTTAAAGTTTAGAGATGTAAAAATTGGTATTTAGAATCTTCATTAAAAATAAAGGAACACGTATTTTTTGTTTTCGGAAAATCCCAATAGGAGGGGTAAAAAGGGGTGAAAAATGGGTTGAATGCCTTTAAAGAGAATACTTATATCTCAGAAACTGAAGATATTACAGACCTCAAAATTGGTACTTTTGATCGCTTTCAAAAATAAAGTAAAACGTATTTTTTGTTGTTGGAAAATCCAATTAATGCGAGGTTGAAAAAGGGGGGTGAATTTTTAGAATGAGTGCATCTATATCTCAAAAGTTTTAAAGTTTAGAGATGTAAGAATTGGTATTTAGAATCTTCATTATAAATCAAGGAACACGTAGTTTTTTGTTTTCGGAAAATCCCAATAGGAGGGGTGAAAAGGGGGTGAAAATTGGGAAGAATGCCTTTAAAGAGAATACTTATATCTTAGAAACTGAATATATTACAGACCTGAAAATTGGTGTTTGGGATCTACTTTAAAAATAAAGAAACAGGTATTTTTTCGTTTTGGGAAAATCCAAATAATGGGGGGTGAAAAGGGGGATGAAATTTTTAAAATGAGTGTATCTATATCTCAAAACTTTTAAAGTTTATAGATGTAAAATTTGGATTTAGAATCTCCTTTAAAAATAAAGAAACACGTATTTTTTGTTTTCGGAAAATCCTAATAGGAAGGGTGGAAAAGGGTGAAAAAGTGGTTGAATGCCTTTAATGAGGCTACTTATATTTCAGAACCTGGAGATATTACAGACCTGAAAATTGGTATTTGGGATATACTTTAAAAATAAAGAAACAGGTATTTTTTCGTTTTTGGAAAATCCAAATAATGGGGGTGAAAAGGGGGGGTGAATATTAAAAATGAGTGTGTCTACATCTTAAAACTTTAAACGTTTACGGATGTAAAAATTGGTGTTTAGAATCTCCCTTAAAAATAAAGAAACACGTATTTCTTTGTTTTCTCTAAATCCCAATAGGAGGGGTGTAAAAGGGTGAATAATGGGTTGAATGCCTTTAATGAGGATACATATATCTCAGAAACTGAAGATATTACAGAACTGAAAATTTGTAAATGGGATCTCCTTTAAAAATAAAGAAACACGTATATTTTTGCTTTTGGAAAATTCAATTAATGGCGGTTAAACACGAGTGGCAAATTGGGGTGAATTTTTTGAAAGACTATATCTACAGAATATCTGAGAAGCGTAAAATGTTACAGACGTAAAAAGTGGGTATTTGGAATCTCCTGTAAGTGTAAAGAAACATAGGTGATTTGTCTTTGGAAACTCCACTTAAGGGGAACTAAAAAGGGGTGAAATTTTAAAATGAGAATTTCTACAGTATGTCTCAAAAAACTTAACATGTTACAGAAGTGAAAAATGGTAATTTTTAATTCTATTAAAAATAAAGAAACGTGTATTTTTAGTTTTCGGAAATACCACTTGGGAAGCGGGGGGGGGGGAGTAAAAGTGACTGAAAATGGTGTTGAATTCTTTTAATTAGGCTACTGATATCTCAAAAATGAAGATGTTACACACGTGAAATTTGATTTTTGGAATCTGCTTTAAACGTAAACAAACACGTATTCTCGGAAAATCCAATGAAGGGGGTTTGGGGGGTTAAAGGATTGAAAAAATTAATTGACTTAATTGTATGAGAATACATACATCTAATAAAAACTAAAGTTGTTACAGACGTGAAAACTGGTATTTTGATCTCTTTTAAAAACAAAGAAAAGCGCGTTTTGGGGGGGGGAACAATCTTGGGGGGGGGCGGGTGTGAAAAAGAGCTGAATTCCTTTCATGAGGACACATAAATCATTAACTAAAGAGGTTAGAGTGGTGATAATTGGTGTTTAGAAGATCCTTTACTATTAAAGGAACAAGTATTTTTTGCCTTAATATCACTTTGTGAGGGGGGTGGGGGAGTGTGAAAAGAAGTTAAAAAAGTTAATTATTTTTAAGGGGATACTTATATCTCAAAACTGAAGGTAATAAACGTGAACATTGGTATTTGGAATATCCTTTAAATATAAAGAAACACACCTTCTTTTAATTTTTTGGGGGGGTGGGGTAAATAAACTTAACGGCAGTGGGGTGTAAAAGGCGGTGAGACCAATTGATTTTACTGTTCATAATGTACTTATAAGGAGCCTCCGTTGCTCAGGCGGCAGAGCGCCGGCCTCTCACAGCTGGGTTCCGTGTTTAAAATCCCTGTCACTCCATGTGACATTCGTGCTGGACAAAATAGCGGCGGGACAGGTTTTTCTCCGGATACTCCGGCTTTCCCTGTCATCATTCATTCCAGCAACACTGTCCAATATTTCATTTCATTTGTCACTCATCGATCATTGCCCCAGAGGGGAGCTTCGGCAGCCGGCACAATTCATATTGTCGCCGCTTGATGGGGCTTTATTCATTCCATCCCTGATCCTGTCTAATGATAGGAAACAGGCTGTTGACTTTCGATGTACTTATTCTGATCATAAACCGATCATTTTTAATCTTTCCTGGGTTCTTTTTCAAGAGCCATCTTTTCCTTCGGAGAACGTTCTTAGATTAGAGTAGATTCTCCTGGCATATAAATAAAAATTTAAACACATTTGAAATAAACGATAGGAATGATATTGACCGTCAAATTGTTCACCTCTATAATAAGGTCATTAATACACGGAGCTATGTCATTCGTATCGCCAGAAATCCCGCACACTTGCCTACGCGCGACAATGGTGCTGGCCACATTGTCAACAATGACAATGGCAGCAGATGTAATTTACCGCCAAGTAGCGGTCTTGCATATTGCTGTGGGGCCCAGAACATATAATAATAATAATAATAATAATAATAATAATAATAATAATAATAATAATAATAATAATAATAATAATAATAATGTTCTGGACCGTCGTCACATGTGCGGACCACGCTGGAAACGGGTCCTGGACGGCTAATGGCTAAGAATGCAGTCCGGCCGCGAGTTCAGTAGGCTACCGCCAAGGCACCCAAAACGACACCACGACAGATCCCCTGAAGGATTTGATCCATATTAAAAATGCTTATAGGAAAAGATGGCAAAGATTTAGGGACCCAACTAACTGGGTGGAATACCTGGACCTAGCCCGGGAAGTACGAAATCGTTTGCTGGAAAGAAACATTGATAAATGGGAGGAAACTTGCCGTAATCTATTAGAAAACGAGTCAGATCGCGAATTTTGGCGGATTCTCGCCGAAAACGGGTCAGATCGCGAATTTCGGCGGATTATATATCTAAAACAATAAGCATTCAATTATAAATTTCAGTATAATACCGTAGCGAAGCACGGGTATCTTGCTAGTCTATATATATAAAGTAGCTTGTCCTGACTGACTGACTGACTGACTGACTGACTGATTCATCATCGCCGAGCCAAAACTACTGGACATAAAGAAATGAAATTTTGGGGATATATTCATATTAAGATGTAGGTGCTCGCTAAGAGAGGATTTTCGGATATTCCGTCGCTAAGGGGGTGAAAAGGGGGGTGAAATTTTAAAATGAGTGTGTTTATATCTCAAAACTTTAAAAGTTTAGAGATGTGAAAATTGGTATTTAGAATCTTCTTTAAAAATAAGGAAACACGTATTTTTTTGTTTTCAGAAAATCCCAATAGGAGGGGTGAAAAAGGGTGAAAATGGGGAAAAATGGGTTGAATGCCTTTAAACAGGATACCGGTACTTATATCTCAGAAACTGAAGGTATTACAGACCTGAAATTTGGTACTTTTGATCTCTTTTAAAAATAAAGAAACACGTATTTTTTGTTTTTGGAAAATCCAATTAATGGGAGGGTTAAAAGGGGGTGAATTTTTAAAATGAGTGAATCCATATCTCCAAACTTTTAAAGTTTTCAGATGTAAAAATTGGTATTTAGAATCTTCATTAAAAATAAAGAAACACGTATTTTTTTGTTTTCGGAAAATCGCAATAGGAGGAGTGTACAGGGGTGAAAAAGGGGTTGAATACCTTTAATGAGGCTACTTATATCTCAGAAACTGAAGATATTACAGACCTGAAAATTGGTGTTCGCGATCTCCTTTAAAAATAAAGAAACACGTATTTTTTTGTTTCTGGAAAATCCAATTAAGGGGGTGAAAAGGGGGTAATATTTTAAAATGAGTGTATCTATATCTCAAAACTTTTAAAGGTTATAGATGTGAAAATTGGTATTTAGAATCTCCTTTAAAAATAAAGAAACATGTATATCGTATATTTTGTTTTCGGAAAATCCTAATAGGAAGGGTGGAAAAGTTTGAAAAAGGGGTCCAAAGCCTTTCATGAGTCTACTTATATTTCAGAACCTGAAGATATTACAGACCTGAAAATTGGTGTTTGCGATCTCCTTTAAAAATAAAGAAACACGTATTTTTTTTGGAAAATCCAAGTAATGGGGGGGGGGGGAGAAAAGGGGGTGATTTTTTAAAATGTGTATCTATATCTCAAAACTTTAAAATTTACAGATGTAAAAATTGGTAGTTAGCATCTCCTCTAAAAATAAAGGAACACGTATACTTTTGTTTCCTGTAAATCCCAATAGGAGGGGTGGAAAAGAGTGAAAAATGGGTTAAATGCCTTCATTGAGGATACTTATATTTCAGAACCTGAAGATATTACAGACCTGAAAATTGGTATTTGGGATCTACTTTAAAAGTAAAGAAACGCGTATTTTTTCGTTTTTGGAAAATCCAAATATTGGGGGGTGAACAGGGGGGGGGTGAATTTTTTTAAAATGAGTGTGTCTACATCTAAAATCTTTAAAATTTACAGATGTAAAAATTGGTAGTTAGAATCTCCTCTAAAAATAATGGAACACGTATATTTTTGTTTCCTGTATATCCCAATAGGAGGGGTGTAAAAGAGTGAAAAATGGGTTAAATGCCTTGAATGAGATTACATATATCTCAGAAACGAAAGATATTACAGAACTGAAAATTTGTATATGGGATCTCCTTTAAAAACAAAGAAACACGTATTTTTTAGATTTCGGAAAATCCAAAAAATGGCGGTTAAACAGGAGTAACAAATTATGGTGAATTCTTTGAAAGACTATATCTACAGAATATCTTGGAAACGTAAAATGTTACAGACGTAAAAAGTGGGTGTTTGGAATCTCCTGTAAATGTAAATAAACATATGTGATTTGTTTTTGGAAACTCCACTTAAGGGGAACTCAAAAGTGGTGAAATTTTAAAATTGAGAATTTTTACAGTATATCTAAAAAAACTTAACATGTTACAGAAGTGAAAAATGGTATATTTTTCTCTATTAAACATAAAGAAACGTGTATTTTTAGTTTTCGGAAATACCACTTGGGTGGAGGGGGGGGTAAAAGTGACTGAAAATGGTGTTGAATTCTTTTAGTTAGGCTACTGATATCTCAAAAATGAAGATGTTACAGACGTGAAATTTGATATTTGCAATCTGCTTTAAAAGTAAAACATGTATTCTCGGAAAATCCAATGAAGTGGGGGGGGGGGATGAAAGAATTGAAAAATTAATTGACTTATTTGTATGAGAATACATACATCTAATAAAAACTAAAGTTGTTTCAGACGTGAAAATTCGTATTTTTATCTCCTTTAAAAACAATGAAAAACGCGTTTTGGGGGGGAACCATATTGGAGTTCGGGAGTGTAAAGGAGTTGAATTCCTTTCATGAGGACACATAAATAAAAAACTGAAGAAGTTAGAGTCGTGATAATTGGAATTTAGAAGATCCTTTATTATTAAAGAAACAAGTATTTTTGCGGGAAAATTCACTTAGGGGGGGAGGAGTAGTGTGAAATGAAGTGAAAAAAGTAAATTATTTTTATGGGGATACTTATATCTCAAAACTGAAGGTAATAGACGTGAACATTGGTGTTTGGAATCTCCTTTAAACATAAAGAAACAAGCCTTCTTTTAATTTTTTTGGGAGGGGGGTGGCGGTAAATAAACTTAACGGCGGTGGGGTGTAGAAGGAGGTGACACCAATTGATTTTACTGTTCCTAATGTACTTATAAGGATCCTCTGTTGCTCAGGCGGCAGCGCGCAGGCCTCTCACAGCTGGGTTCCGTGGTTCAAATCCCGGTCACTCCATGTGACATTCGTGCTGGACAAAACGGAGGCGGGACAGATTTTTCTCCGGATACTCCGGTTTTCCCTGTCATCAGCCATTCCAGCAACACATAATAATAATAATAATAATAATAATAATAATAATAATAATAATGTTCCGGACCGTCGTCAAATGTGCGGACTGCGCTGGAAACGGCTCCTGGACGGGTAATGACTAAGAATGCAGTCCGACCGCGGGTTCAGTGCCGCCAAGGCACCCAATATGACACCACACCGGATCTCCTGAAGAATTTTATCCATATTAAAAATGATTATCGGAAAAGATTGCAAAGATTTACGGACCCAGCTGACCGGGAGGAATACCTGAGCCTAGCCCGGGAAGTACGAAATCGATTGCTGGAAAGGAAGATTGAAAAATGGGAGGAAACGTGCCGTAATCTAATAGAGAACGAGTCAGATCGCGAATTTCGGCGGATTATATATCTAAAACAATAAGCATTCAATTATAAATTTCAGTATAATACCGTAGCGAAGCACGGGTATCTTGCTAGTATTAAATATAATAAATAGTATTTTTCTAGTTCACTTTAATCAATCTGCCTTAATTAGCCTTTTGATTTCTAATTCTCCTGCTTAATGATTAGTGTACTATCACCCCACCCTTGTGATAAGAGTCCGTCCAAGCTTGATTATAAATTTTTATCTTTAAGTCCTCAACTTAAAGATTGGCGCCCTTAGCTTGAATGGTTGCATTTCTCGTTCGATGTTTGTTCTCCGAGAGGGGAAGTCACATAAATGCCGCTACAACGTAGGGCGAGAAAATCATTAAGTACGGAGCAGTTAATAACAGTAACGATATCAGAATTCGTATTATGGGCAAAATTTGGATATCCACGTTGCATTAGGAGTGTTTGATTGTGGGAAGGGTCATGGTTGATCAAACGAAAGAGGAGAGGATGTTGCGCAGTGGACGGGCGATAAAAGGCAATAACGTATTGAGTTCAGAGGAAGAGTTGTGTAGTCTAGTAAAGGAAATTGAAGATAGAAGTGTAAGTAGTATGGAGAGTGAAGGCAAGCAGAAAGAAGTCAGTATGGAGTCAGATGATAGTAGGATGGGGGGCGAAGCGGAAGTAAACACTAACAATGAAAGTAATAATAATGATCAGTTAATGGGAATGATGCAGTTAATGTTAAGTAAGATAGAGGACAGTAAAACTGAAATAAAAAATGAATTGGAACAAACTAAATCTGAGCTTAAAGGTGAATTAGAACAAACTAAATCTGAACTGAAAGAACAGTTAGAACAAACTAAAGCTGAATTAAGCAGGGAGATGAGGGAAAATAAGGAGGAAGCGAATCGGAGAATGGACGAACACAGTAGGCAGTTACGCGATCTGGTGGTAAAAAATGAACATTTTAATAAGCGATTAGAGGACCAGAAAAATGAATATGTACGGCAAGGGAAAGAGGTAGAAGAAAAGTTTGCGGAGCAGAGAAGTGAATTCCTGGAATTAATGGGGAAGGAAAACAACTCTACTAGGGAGGAAGTAATGAGGCAGGTCACTAGTATTGATAAGAGAGTTGAGACTCAAAGAGGGGAAATACGGATATTCAAAGACCACGTCCAACAAGAGATTGACACGGTAAAGCTTAGAATAGAAGATGAGACCCGGGCAAGTGAAGAAAGGTTTGCGATAGCTGAAGAGAATAAGATTGAAATTAGGACATTGAAAGAGAAGCAGGTTAATTTGGAGAGAGAAATTGATAGGAGAGACAAAGATGCAGAATGCCGGATGGAGAAAGCAGAAAATAAGTTAAAACAGGTGGCAAAGGATAAACAGGTTTTCACGGGAAGGCAATGTCTAGGAAATAGCTACATTAGGGAAATTGAACTACCTAAATTTAATGGGAAACAAACGAACCCGCTAGATTTCCTTAAGATGATAGAAAAACGATTTGAAAAGCGTCTAGAGGAAGGGTCTATGGACTGGGAAGACGTTATGGAGAATATTGACCATGCTTTTGTAGGAGAAACTCCGTCTTGGTTCATGGTATATAGGCAGACGATGACGAACCTGAAAGAATTCAGAAATAAGTTTAGAGAGAAATTCTGGAATGAAGCGATACAAGCTCGGGAGAGAGAAAGGGTGGTATTTGGGAGGTACAAACAGCATGAAGGAGTTACTATGACCGAGTACTTCCTGGCACATGTCATGATTTGTCAGAACTTAGATGGTATAACCGAGGGGTCTGATGTAGTAAGACTACTTTTGAGACATTTTCCGGACAGGGTGAGAGAAGCGGCCTGCATGCAAAAAGTTGGAACTATTCAGGAGATGGAGAACCTACTAGGCAGTTTTGATGCGTTAGGTAACCTTAGGAGTAGAACGGAGAATATTCAGAACTTTAGTCATCACAACGGAATGCGACATAACGGTAGAATACAGAATCACGAAGCTCGCAATCAGTTCAGGCCTCAGCAGAACAGCAGGAGCGGAGCACCTGAATATAGGACAGGAAATTCCCAACGGAGGCCAGAGCAAGGTACTAATGAGTCCAACGTCAATACACAAAGGGAACCTTTAAACTAACTAGAGGCTGTAATGTTAGGTCAGAATTCCAGCCTAGTACGAAGGTAGCGAAGTGTCTTGCCATGAAAGTGTTACCATATGACCTAGATGTTAGAGACGATTTGTTGTATGAACCCGAGCAGAATAATGGAGATTCAAGTAATAAAGTAGTCAATCCCGTTGTTAAATTGAAAGTCTGGGGGGCGTGGGTTAAAGTTTTGATTGATTCTGGTAGCCAAATATCATGTATTAGTTCTCAGTGGTATGAGTCATTAGTGAAACAGGGTATTCAGTTGGAGGAAATGCCTGTTAAGTCTACTTTCATCATTACGGCTGTTGGAAAGAAGTCTAAGCAAATTTGTAAACAAGTAGCTGTCCCGATCTGCATTAATAATTCTATTAGCGTTCAGATATGTTTGGTAATTCCGCATTTGATATTTGATCTTATCTTGGGATCTGACTGGTTAACGTTAAAATTGGCTCAGTTAAATTACAATGATCTAGTGCTAAATTTGAGGTGGAATAATGAGGATATCAAGGTCAAGTTTGAGGAGGAAATTCAGAGGAAAACGGAAGTTAGTACAGTGTGGAGAATGAGAGAGGTTTCTAAAGTAAATGAAGAGGCTAGTGAGGGCCTGAAGTTGTGCCAGTTGTGGATTAATGAGGATAAAATATGTGGCTTGAAAGAAGCCGTAAGTAGAAATGAGTTAAATGAAATCCAGAAGGACAAGTTATTTGAAGTGTTATGTGAACACGTGGAGATTATCTCCGAGAAACCTGGTGTTACCCATCTGTATGAACATTCTTTTTCTGTGCTGGATAAGACTCCATTCAGCGGACCGCGGTATCCGATACCACACAAATATGCCAAAGCCGTAGAGGATCAAATTCAAGCTATGTTAGCAGACGATGTGATTGAATTATCAAACAGTCAATATGTTAATCCCTTAATTGTCGTGCCTAAGTCTGATGGATCAATACGTTTGTGTATTGATGGCAGGGAGATGAACAGACGTATTGGTGCTGATCAGTTGAGATCACAAACCATTGAAGAGTTGATACAGAGTTTTCAGGGTAAGAGTTGGTTTTCTACGTTAGATCTTAGGAGTAGTTTTTGGCAGAAACCTTTGAGATCAGAAGACAGGCCTCTTACTGCTTTCAGCTATAAGCATAGTTTGTACCAATTTAGGCGTGTTCCTTTTGGGACCCGTACGAGTTCGGCAGCTCTTATTCGCGCACTAAGTATTGCCTTGGGAGATGATACTGGAGATTATGCTACTATTTATATCGATGATTTGGTTATAGGATCTAGTACCTTTGAAGAGCACTTGGACCACTTGGAGAGGGTTTTTTCTAAATTAGAGTATGCTGGTTTTACTCTGAAACTTGACAAATGTGTTTTCAGTAGACGAGAGGTGACTTTTTTGGGGCACCGTGTATCGGCAATGGGAGTGACGCCTGAGAGCACAAGAATTGAAAAAATATTGAATACTACGACACCTAGAAATATTAAGGAGCTCAGATCGTATATTGGTGTATGTAATTTTTTCAAACGATTTGTAGTGAGAGTGTTAGGTTTGCCTGAGGAACCACCTCATAATGCTGAATTTTACGTCCGACTGGCACGGGAGAACCTGATTAAATCTGGAGATAAACGTAAAAGGCAGCAGAAACGTAAGGTACTGGATAACTTTGAGGTAGGTGATATGGTTTTGGTGAGAGTTCCAATGTTGTCAAATAGTGAGGATAAGGTAACAAAGAATTTTTTTCTTTTATATCAAGGCCCTTATAAAGTACATAGAAAACTAGGACCCTGTGCTTACAAGTTAGCGGATGGCGAGAGCGTAATGAATGGTTCATATAACATTAGTAGTTTACGGAGATACCTGTCGTGTGAGGTGGTTGAACCGGATTGTGAGATATAGGTCAGTAACTCGGGGAAGTTGCTACTTGTTATGTCAGACTACGAGCGGAATGAGTTTAGGTCTCAATTGTGGTGGTATTTCCTAGTTGTGTTTGTAAACAAGGGAGGTGTTTGTGTGGCGGTAGATTTACGCTCGTTCATTGACAATAGATCATCTGTTTTCCGTATGTGAGGCCATGAAATTTTATATATTTGTTTTCTGAGATGTTACAGAAGGCTAATTAAAGCTGACGACGGCAAATAATTAATTTTCCCGTATGTGCATTTCTAACTTGCAATAATTTTACCGTGAGCTTAAATCACGTGTGTATTCATGTGAAGTGTATTGCATCCTGCTTCAAGATAAGGTTGAAACATTCGAAAGAGTGATAAAAGTGTAAATTGTTTGTATCATTTGTTTTGCATGGTTTTAATGTAAAAGATTGGAAGAGAACGTGTTACTGCTATCTAGCAAAGAATGTCGGAGAGATGGGGAGTAAAAGGACAAAAAGACACTCGGCAGAGTTTGTAATCTGAATTGTATATATATTATGTTATATTCTCTAGGATAATCTTGTTTTTTTTACAAAAATGGAAAGTTGCTTGTGTTGGGCATAATTTAGCATCTAAACCTCAAGATGAACTGAAATAACAGACATTCGCAATGGTAAGCAGTCTAAGAGAGATATGGAAAGAGTGAGATATAATTAATTGTATGAAAATACTGTCGCTCGTAATGGGCAGGTAATAGAGGTATTTCAAGTCAATGTGGGAGTAAGTGTGTGAGTTCTCAACTCATCAGGGGGCGTATGTAACGTTCCAGACGTTACAGGGTAATTATGTTAATTTTATTATGTGTAATTAATTCAGGAATTTAACGTCATGATATTTATTTTGGTATGTAATTGTATTATAATTCATGTTTAATCATTTGCTCACTATCATTTCATTACTTTGTAACTACGACTGGTAAACGAGGGCTGAATATCCTAATATTCACTTAGATTCTTGCGACATTCGTTAAAATTAACTTGCAGTAGATTTCCTCTATCTTGCCACATCACCGAGGAAGAAGGAAGGACAAATTTAGACACCAAGTTCTGGGAAAAGCGAGCACGTGTTCAAGCGTTCTAACGTAAGCTACCGTATTTCGACCAGAATTATTCAAACTGATCATCGCCTATATTTTCAAAGGAGCGTCATGTTGCCATGGATACTGAGTGAAAGGACTAATAGAAGAACAGTTAATATCATGGTTAAGACCCGTCAACTCTAATATCTGGAGTGGGGAGAGACGTGTCATCTGATTGGACCACGTGTAGCGACCTGTAATTAGCGCGAGAGAAGGTTATAAAAGGGCGTGTTGGAGCTCTCTACATGATTCTGATCGATATTATTCTACATTATTCTACTTGATTCTCTACTTGATTCTTCGTCTCGATACTTAGAAATTCTGAATGAGGGGTGTATAGCCACTCTCATCAGGAAGTACGTACAGCTCGGCTACGAGACCGGTTTGAACCAGTCTAAGTCAATAGGTAGTATTAAACCAGATAGAAATGAAACTTCAGAGCACATTTTCAGTAAAGTTGGAAGGATTCTTAATTGAGTATCCTCTCCATATAACCCAAGGTGGTTCTTCTAACTATGACTTAGGGCTTATCTCCAATATATGGGATGAAGCATAATAGGGAGTGTTAGTTTTGAAGTCATCTTCCAATTAGTGGTGGGTGCAATTTGCAAGGCAGGAATGGTACTTAGCTGCAGATGAAGAGATCTCAAAGACGACCGGTGATGTTCCAGCTACAAGGATGGAAGCTTTCCAAGGACCAGCAGAACAAGACTACATGGTGAGCAAGCGAGTTAAAGATATTGCAAGTTTTCGCGAAGTAGAGTCATTCAATTTTTTATTAAATTCATTTTCTATTTTAAATTCAGTTCTCGTTAAACCGTCGTCATTTATATTAAATATAATAAATAGTATTTTTCTAGTTCACTTTAAAAAATCTGCCTTAATTAGCCTTTTGATTTCTAATTCTCCTGCTTAATGATTAGTGTACTATCACCCCACCCCTGTGATAAGAGTCCGTCCAAGCTTGATTATAAATTTTTATCTTTAAGTCCTCAACTTAAAGATTGGCGCCCTTAGCTTGAATGGTTGCATTTCTCGTTCGATGATTGTTCTCCGAGAGGGGAAGTCACAAAACTAATTGATATTAAAATCCGTGTTACCATAGCCGGTACGGTAAAAATTTATAAGATACAAATGGTCGGAAATTTAATTCTATATAACTTTGGTTATGTAGTATTTATCGATACGCCCACTAATAATATAAATATTTCAGAATCAAATTTTAGGCCTTCCACTAAACTACCATTTCACTCAGCGTGAATTAAATTATTTATATCATAGACTGCAGTGGCTCATTCTCCGACTTCGCATACCAATTTTCAATGAGATAGGGCCACTAATAATGTAAATATTTAAGCATTAAGTTTCGGCCTTCCCCTAAACTACCATTTCTCTTAGCGTGAATAAAATTATTTATAGCCTAGTTTGTAGCGTCTTATTCTCCGACTTTGCACACCCATTTTTATTAAGGTAGGATCACTAATAATATAAATATTTGAAAATTAAATTTTACGCCTTCCCCTAAACTACCATTTCAATCAGTGTGAATAAAATTATTTATAGCCTAGATTGTAGCGACTTATTCCCCGACTTTGCATACCGATTTTAATTAAATTCTCTTTAGCCGTTTTCAAGTGAAGCGTGTACAGACAGACAGACAGACAGACAGACAGACAGACAGACAGACAGACAGACAGACAGACATTACGGAATAGTAAAAAGTGCATTTCATTGTTACTGTTGACATGATCGATACAGAAATGCCATTCTTTTCAAATTCTGAGCAATGTAAAGACAAAACTCTTATTTTATAGTATATATAGATTACATTTCAGGCCTTCCCCTAAACTACTATTTCGCTCAGTGTGAATAAAATTATTGATTGCCTAGATTATAGCGACTTATTCCCCGACTTTGCATACCAATTTTCGTGAAGATACGACCACTAATATAATAAATATTTGAGAATTCAACTTCAGGCCTTCCCCTAAACTACCATTTTTCTCAGCATGAAAATACAATTATGTATAGCCTATATTGTAGCGACTTATTTACCCTCTTTGTTTACCGATTTCTATTAAGATACGACCACTAATAACACAAATATTTGAAAATTAAATTTTAGGCATTCCCCTAAACTGCGATTTCACTCAGCGTGAATACAATTATTTATGGCCTAGAATATATCGACTTGTTACCCCGACTTTGCATACCATTTCACTCAGCGTAAATAAAATAATTTGTAGCCTAGATTGTAGTGGTTCATCACTCGACTTTACATACCGATTTTCATTAAATTCTCTTCAGCCGTTTTCTCGCGATGCGTGTACATACATACATACATACATACATACATACATACATACATACAGATAGTATGGAAAAGTAAAAAAATGCATTTCGTTGTTATTGTGGACATGACCGATACAGAAATACCATTCTTTTCAAATTCTGAGCAATGTACAGACAAAACTTTTATTTTATGGCCTATATATATCGATGTGCAGAAAAATCTATACGTAGTGCTTTTAAAATAAGTATTATCTACCTAATTATGAATTTATATTAACATGTTAATTATATTTCATGAAAAAAATGGAATTAAAAATTTCAAAAAAATATTTTGGAAGAACTATTAATTGTATATGAAAGAAATGTTCTTGATATCTCCACTTTTATGTAGATGACATTCCCACAAAGTTTCGTGAAAATCCATGCAATAGGTAAAAATATATTTTTATCTCCGGACTGTCGCCTTAAGATGAAAATGGAAACCTGCAACCTGTTTTCCAGTCTTTGACCGGGTCAGGGATGTGATGAATGAATCGTATATAGGCTGTTATTACGATGGGGTCGCCACTCTCAAAGTGATTTATATTAATGAGTGATAGATGCTGTCCGCCTCTGTGGTGTAGTGGTTAGTGTGATTAGCTGCCACCCCCGGAGGTCCGGGTTCGATTCCCGCCTCTGCCACGAAATTTGAAAAGTGGTACGAGGGCTGGAACGGGGTCCACTCAGCCTCGGGAGGTCAACTGAGTAGAGGTGGGTTCGATTCCCACCTCAGCCATCCTGGAAGTGGTTTTCCGTGGTTTCCCACTTCTCCTCCAGGCGAATGCCGGGATGGTACCTAACTTAAGGCCACGACCGCTTCCTTCCCTCTTCCTTGCCTATCCCTTCCAATCTTCCCATCCCTCCACAAGGCCCCTGTTCAGCATAGCAGGTGAGGCCGCCTGGGCGAGGTACTGGTCATTATCCCCAGTTGTATCCCCGACCAAGAGTCTGAAGCTCTAGGACACTGCCCTTGAGGCGGTAGAGGTGGGATCCCTCGCTGAGTCCGAGGGAAAAGCCGAACCTAGAGGGTAAACAGATGATGATGATGATAGATGCTATGAAATGAGAATGGAGAGTGTTGCTGGAATGAAAGATGACAGGCATAACCGGAGTACCCGGAGAAAAACCTGCCCCGCCTCCGCTTTGTCCAGCACAAATGTCACATGGAGTGACCGTGATTTGAACCACGGTATCCAGCGGTGAGAGGCCGACGCGCTGCCGTCTGAGCCACGGAGGCTCCACTCGTCTTAAGATATCGCGGTAAAATACTTTTGTCGCCTTCTGTTCTGTGTTTCAACGCTGCGCTCACGAACAGTCGACAGTCGAGCAGCGAAAGCCTAGGATATACCAGTACTGGCCACGAATAAGCTCGTTGAGAAAGGAGGTGAGCTGCATGTACAATTTTCAACCACATAGCAGCCCTCCTGCCAACCTTAAATTTCTACAGTGTCCAGAATCGAAGCCGGCCCTCCAAGCACGACAGCTAGTAGCGCTTACACTTCGAAGGTGGGCAGTGTGCCCTACTCCAGGTATTACTGAGTGTGTTCGGAACTCAATACGAAGACAAGCAGAGGCCTGCAATTTGAACACTTCATTTGGCATGTCAACAGTGTACTCAGAAAATGTTAAAGACGAACTTAGTTCTGATACATTCATGACAGATGTAATTGTAACAGTAAGCTGAATCGGAGTACATTAGGAATAAAGTGTGATATGTCATTAATTATGCACATGAAAATTATGAAATAGATATCCATGTGTCCGCACTTTCTTAAATATCCCAAGACATTACCAATTACCATTATTTCACCTCTGTCTCATTCAGCTGCCTTGGCTATGTTTAGAGGAGAGACAGAATCTGCACTCCACGTCAGTTATTCATAGTGATTTTGGAGTGAAGTCCGGCTCCACGGCTAAATGGTTTGCGTGCTGGCCTTTGGTCACAGGGTTCCTGGGTTTGATTCCCGACAGGGTTGGGAATTTTAACCATCATTGGTTAATTTCGCTGGCACGGGGGCTGGGTGTATGTGTCGTGTTCATCATCATTTCACCCTCATCACGACGTGCAGGCCACCTACGGGTGTTAAATCAAAAGACCTGCATCTGGAGAGCCGAACATGTCCTCGGACACTCCCGCCACTAAAAGCCATACGCCATTTCATTTCGGAGTGAAACCCCGGATTAGAGAGCAGACCTTCAATACCTGTCATCCAGAAACAATTACCAAACAAGATCATTAGCCAACTCCTTGCTAAGTTTCCCAGCGCATCGCACGGCTAGTTACAGTGATCTATTCATCCCCGGTACTATCCACCTGTGGAATTCCCTGCCGGCTGAAATTTAGAGACATTCCTAGTACACAGGTGTTTAAAAGAAGGTTTTGCAAACGTCACTTAAGGCTAGTTTACACGACGACACTAGATTTCGCAACTAATTTTATGAAACGGATTTCATTAAAGTGAGCCTCCATGGCTCAGGCGGCAGCGCGCCGGCCTCGCACCACTGGGTTCCGGGGTTCAAATCACGGTCACTCCATGCGAGATTTGTGCTGGACAAAGCGGAGGCGGGACAGGTTTTCTCCGGGTACTCCAATTTTCCCTGTCATCTTTAATCATTGCCCCAAAGGAGTGCGACCGGCTTCGGCAGCCAGAACAATTCCTATTCTCGCCGCTAGATGGGCGCTTCATTCATTCCATTCCTGACGTGGTCAAATGACTGGAAACAGGCTGTGGATTTTCATAACAAAGAGGATCATTGAAGTAAATTAGAAGTATTACAAATATTTAGGTATAATCTTCAAGTCCAAAAAAGATGGGGAATTTTTTAGTAATTTCGTGTGGCTATTTCTTGCCGGGTGCAGCCCTCGTAAGGCAGACCCTCCGACGAGGGTTGGCGATATCTGCCACGTATAGGTAACTGTGTATTATTGTGGTGGAGGATAGTGTTGTATGTGAGTTGCACGAATGTTGGGGCAGCACGAACACCCAGTCCCCGAGCCAAGGGAATTAATCGCTTAGTGTTAAAATCTCTGAATCTTCCGGGAATCGAACCCGGAGCCCTCTGAATCGAAGAGCACTGCACTGACCATTCAGACAAAGAGCCGGAAATTGTTATGATTAAAAAGTATTTTAGCGATTTCTGGCGACTTTCGAGAATACGTCTAGCGACTTTCTCGTTCTAAGAGTTGGTAACAATGCTGCTTAACAGTCGAGTTAAGAATTCAGAGAAGTGTGGATGGTTGCGAGTTCTGCTATTAATACGATTCACCCGGCTTTTCCGTATTCTGTTTGTGAACACGTAGTTCCACAGTCCGTTCAGAATTCCCGTGGTAATTTGATGCACCTCGGCTTTTCTTCATTGTGAACATTTCGTTTTGCAGGCTACACTGTCGATCTGAGATTGGGGGGAGGGGGAGTGCGTTTGAAGTTTCGTTGTTAAATTCATGCACCTCGCCTTTTTTTTTTTTAATTCAGTCAGTGAACATTTAGTTGCACATGCTACGATAAAATACTATATAGTTTTTCAGCGACTTTCCGTTATTTATATAATTCATTTTGCCGACACAAAAGGCGGATATAGGTCGTAGGACATTACATTCGAAAATAGTGCGTTTATCACGTAACAATGAAACTTATCATCAAAGGTATTCTGCTGCATTTCAATTCTTAGGAAACCATCGTTTTTCTTTTATTTACCTTTTTCTTGTCGAGGACATTAATGCCATTTAAGCTTACAGTTAATTATTAAATTTATTCAACGCAATGGTGATAGATGTAAATTTAGAGCCAAGTGTTGTGTGAAACTTTCAACTTGAAATTGCTTTCATGTTTATATTTGTTGTGGGAGCTTCACTTCCAAATAATTAACTGGTAATGGTTTTATTTGAATTTTATTGTTGCTAAATGCAATTAGCATTAATTAATGATTAATTATTTAACTTGTTTCTTTTTGCATGAAGTTGCAGTTAACTTTATCATGGGATCTTTAGTCCAATATCTGTCGATTCGACGTATCCTTTGGTTATCAGCCCTGGTAACTTAAACTTAATGTATCTGGCAGTCAATCCATAAGGACATCGGAGATCAACCCGACTTGATTAAGGGCTCAGGCGACTCCCAACGTTCCTGTATGACGCTGGATTTAGTAAGCCGCCTTAGCAATTAAGAGAAAGTCTAGAACTCGAGTCCCGGGAGCTACACTTTCTAGAATCACATGGAGCAATCTCCGTCTGTGAATGGAAGTTGACATATTAGCTTTCAGTTTATTATTGTGGTTGCTTTTGAGCAAGTGAGTTTCTTTAACGATGATTTTCCTTATAATTTCCCCTTCAGGCACCATTGTAAAATGGCATGGCCATACGACCTTGTAATACTAAGAGTAATTTGGATCACTGCAATCATTAACCCTGGTGACTTGTTTATTTAATTCATTTAAATGATTTTTCTTGAGTTAAATAAATCACATCATACCCCCTTTTACTAGCTTTGAATTTCACAGTAGAATTTGAATCTTAACTGTTCCCGTAGTCTTGCTATCAAGTGACGAAGAACCAGAAGAACCCCTGAGAAGAAAAAAGCACTCAATAATGTCACCGACTGAGTCCGGCGAATTATTTTATTTTTCAGGTAAGCTACCCGGATAAAGGGTTCAATATGTTGTGCACATTATGAAGATCATACAGCCATATCAACACACTCCGCCCAATAATTCGTGCGTGATGCAGAGCGTCCAATCTACTCACGCAAGAGTAGACGTTGTCTGCAGCATCCGAACATTGTCCCATCGCGAAAAATTACATTTGAGATCACACCATAGACATCGACGGCTGCATGGTTCCTTGAATGTCATGTATGGAGGGACGATTTGTATGATCTCGTTCAAACTACATTAAATACACGCATAATTTTAAAAAAATAGATCCACAAGGGGTATAACAATAAAGCTAGGAAAACAACAGATAGGGAATCAGCCACCAGGGCAACTGCCGTAAATGTAGATCAGTAGTGATTGATTGATTGATTGATTGATTGATTGATTGATTGATTGGTTGATTGATTGATTGATTGATTGATTGATTGATTGATTGATTGATTGATTGATTGATTGATTGACTGAAGTTTAGCTTCATCTAGGACTTACTGATTATCTCTAACTATTTCATCATACTATCACACTACCCACTCCTACAAATTTCTCGATGCTTACGGTAGACGAAGCCTTAGTAGCATAAGGACCGAGCTCGATAGCTGCAGTCGCTTAAGTGCGGCCAGTATCCAGTATTCGGGAGATAGTAGGTTCGAACCCCACTGTCGGCAGCCCTGAAAATGGTTTTCCGTGGTTTCCAATTTTCACACCAGGCAAATGCTGGGGCTGTACCTTAATTAAGGCCACGGCCGCTTCCTTCCCACTCCTAGCCCTTTCCTGTCCCATCGTTGCCATAAGACATATCTGTGTCAGTGCGACGTAAAACAACTAGCAAAAAAAGTAGCATAAGGAAGGATTCACTCTCGATATTTATACAATATCAACAACAACAACAATAATAATAATAATAATAATAATAATAAATAATAATAATAATAATAAATACTGTACATACTGCATACAAATCTCCATTACAGACTGTTATGCCTTTCAGCTTTCAGTCTGTACGCCTCTGTGCATTAACTGAGCGCTTGCACGATCCACTATGTACAACTATTTTGTGGGCTCTCTTATGGCCGGTTTACACGTGGACAGTGTTTAGTACAGTAGTAAGTGGTAAGTTACTACTTAACTCACGTAGGCTAGTTTAAACGCAAGACAGCGTTTAGTACAGTGACAAATGGCAATCTGCCACTCAAATCAGTTGATTCAGTCCTTCTTGCGTCGTCAACTAGATCAGAGATAAGACGATCGGCCATCAACAGCGGGTAAAACTTGTTAGTGACGTTATTCGTTGCGTGTTAGATGACATTTTAGAGGACATTGAGGATTAGGTGACCGAAATTAGGAGTGTGAAAACGGATAACCAGAAGGAATTATGTCGGGACAAGTACAATTCTTTTTAAATAATTAGCCAAGGAGGATGGACAGGAATATTTGTTAATAGCCGGGATGAGCAGCTTAGACAGTAGAGCGCTGGCCTTCTGACCCCAACTTGGCAGCTTCGATCCTGGCTCAGTCCGGTGGTATTTGAAGGTGCTCAAATACGTCAGCCTCGTGTCGGTAGATTTACTAGCACGTAAAAACTCCTGCGGGACAAAATTCCGGCACCTCGGCTCTCCGAAAACCGTAAAAGCAGTTGCTGGGACGTAAAGCGAATAATATAATTTATTTGTTAACCTTGCGAATGTCAGAAGTAACATTTAATGAATTACTGCATAAAGTTGAACTTTTGATACAAAACAGAGATACTATCGTACGCAGTGCATTTTGGTATTCCAAAGCTACTCGTGTTGAACGTATTCACTGATGAATTTTAGAGTGTTCCAGAGGCTTGCAGACTGAACGCTGAAAAGCATAACGGTCTATAATGATGATGTATGCATGTATGTATCTTATGTCCATGTAGCCATTGTTCTCAGCAATTAGAACGAACGATCTAAAGAAAAACGAACTCACGGGGATGATCAACTCCGCAATTTGACCCACAACTCATGAACTTTACTAAATTGCGCTTGTTCACACGTGGTAAGTAGCAAGTACAGTGCTTCCCCCACTACTCCGACGGGTGCGCGCGCCGCTTGTGGGAGGTCTACTTGAAAGGAAAAATAGATGGGATTCTATTCCACTTGACTAAATTGTTACTTAATCGTTTACTTACCACTAAAGTCACAGTTCACACGCTGCAAGTCACTTAAAATTAAGTTTAAAATTTAGTTACTACTAAATTACTGTCCGCGTGTAAACAGGCCTTTAGTTCCATACTTCTTATCATAAAGCATAGGAACCTGGGTCGAAACATCGTCGCTTTGGTTTCCCTCTGCTTCTCTTTGTAGTAGTGTTACGAAAGTTTTGACAAATTTAGGCTGGGAAGACTTGGGAGTAAGGAGACGAGATGTTCGACTAAGCGGTGTGTCCCGAGCTGTCAGTGGAGAGATGGCGTGGAATGACGAATATGATTGAGCGGAGCTTTTAAAAGTAGGAAACATCTTAACATGAAGATAAACATGGATTGAAATGAGATAAATTGTGACAAATATTCATTTATAGGACGAGGAGTAATGCACTGGAATACATTACCAAGGGAAATGTTCGATAAATTTCAATGTACTTTGAAAATGTTTAAGAAAAATTAAGGTAAACAATTGACAGGGAATCTGCCACCTGAGCGGTAGCTGTAAATACAGTTCATTGATGATGACAGAATTATAAAAATGTAAAAAAAGTCCATCGGTTGTTCGATATCGTTCGATACACGTTCGAAATAACTGCATGTACGAATTTGCAACAACTTCTCAGAAGATTGCTGAGTGACCGACAAGAAATGCCTAGCCAAAAGACGTCTTCTGGAGCTGGATAATAAAGGAGATACAAAAGTCAAAACTTTCAGCAGTACTTGGTAATTTTTGTCTATTATTGTTATCATTACCCTATATTGTTTTGCTCTGCTTTGTATGACGGTAGCCTGTAACTCGAGAAAATATTGTAAAGTATATAAAATAAATATTATAAAATAATAAGTCCGCCTCTCTGGTGTACGGATTGGTGTGATTAGCTGCCACCCCTGGATGCCTTAGTTCGATTCTCGGCTCTGCCACGAAATTGAAAAATGTGTTACAAGGGCTGGAACGGCGTCCACTCAGCCTCGGGAGGTCAACTGAGTAGAGGGGGATTCAATTCCCTCCTCAGCCATCTTCGAAGTGGTTTCCCGTGGTTTCCCAATTCCCCTCCAGACAAATGCCGGGATGGTATCTAACTTAAGGCCCTTAACAAAACGGTTGTCTCATCAAGAATTGTTAACTCTAATAAATTGGTTAATACTTGTGTTAAATTAACATGGCAGCAGTCCTGTGTTAAACCTCTTAACAGCTGTTAGAATTTCAAAATAGTATCGTGTAGAAGACGTAAGTTTGACGCTTTACTGCTGTATGAAGAGTATTTATAAACTGAAAAAGGCAAAGGACGACCCATACTATGAAGAAACTACAGTTTAGAGTTGTCAGAAGAAAGTTTTCTACAAAGATATACAGTATAATTACCAAAACCGTAATGAACAAATCGAAAATAGGTTAGAGTTTTCCACAGTTGAAACTTATCAGTGCCTCCAGTACAGCAGTTGCTTATAGTTCTTAGATATTATGCTTCAGACTCTTTTTATGCAATTGTACATGACTTTGTTCATGAGTGGAAGACAAGAGTGTGTAGAATTCTGTAAAGAATTCCTGATGCCATTGCTGCATTAACGAGGCATTACATTATTTTCCCCGCAGTAAAAGAATGCCCGAAAACTAGTCAAGACAAATCAATTAAAGCAATTTTCCAGTGATGTAGGAGCCTTATAATGCACTCATAGGAATACTAGCAATTACCCGTGGCTTCGCTCGCGTGGATTTCTTAATTTGATCAAAGTAATCGTTCCTCGGCATTGTACTCAGACATTGTCTGAAAATTCCTAAGGTATAAAAACTCACCCAAAAATTGGGTTTCATTTACCCCAGAAATTCTTTGTAAACCATGTTTGTAGTATTAAATTTTGGGGCTAAGATGACCATGCGACATAGAACTGTATATGTCAGAAAGAGTCTTCTCTCAAGTCGAAAAAATGAATACATGTTTATTTATTTTAAAAGGAGATTCCAAATACCTATTCCCACATCTGAAATACCTCCAGTTTTTGAGATATACATAAGTATTCTCACAAAAAGAATTCAACCCCTTGATAAGTCCTTCCCCCAAATATATTTTCCGAAAACAAAAACACATGTTTCTTTATTTTTAAAGGAGATTCCAAATACCAAATTTCACGTCCGTAAAATCTTCAGTTTATGAGATATATGTATCCTCATACAAGAAATTCAACTAATTTTTCAATTCATCCCCCCCCCTAAGTGGATTTTCCGAAGACAAAAGAACATGTGTTCCTTTACTTTTAAAGAAGATTCCAAATACAAACGTTCATGCCTCTAACATCTTCAGTTTTTGAGAAATAAGTATCCTCATAAAAATTCAACTTCTTTTTCACCTCAGTCCGTTAAGTTGATTCCCACACCCCTCCCCCCAGCTCCAACAAATGTGTGTTTCTTTATTTTTAAAGGAGATTCCAAATACAAATGTTCACGTGTGTAACCTTAAGTTTTTTATATACAAGTTTCTCCACAAGGAGAATTACATTTTTTCACTTCCTTTCACCCTCCCCCTTCAGTGAATTTTCCGAAAACCATATGTGTCCTCATAAAAAGGAATTAAACTCCTTTTTCACCACCCTCGCCCCCAAGTTGATCCCCCCGCCCCCTCAAATGCGTGTTTCTTTATTTTTAAAGGAGATTCCAAATACCAATTTCCATGTCTGTAACCTTCACTTTTAATATAGAAGTCTCTCCAGAATAAGAATTCAATTTTTTTACTTCCTTTCACACTCACCACCAAGTGAATTTTGCTCAAACAAACAGTACCCGTTTCTTTAATAGAGCTTCCAAATACTAATTATCACGACTGTAACATCCTCAGTTTTTGAGATATATGTATCCTCGTAAAAGAAATTCATCTTAGTTTTCATCCCCCTACCAAGTTTATTCCTCGCCCCCATATGCGTGTTTCTGTATTTTTAAAGGAGATTCCAAATACCAGTTTTCACGTTTATAACAAATAATTCAACTAATTTTTCAATTCCCCCCCCCCCCCGCTAAGCTTTTTTTCCCCGAAAACCAAAAAATACTTGTTTCAATTTTCACGTCTGCAACATGTTAAGTTCTTGAGATATACATACTGCAGATATGCTAATTTTAAAAATCCACACCGTTTTTCAGTTCCCCTTAAGTGGATTTCCCTAAAAATATTTATGTTTCTTCACTTTTACAGGTAATTCCAAATACCACTTTTCAAATATGTAATTTATTACGTGTCTGAGATAAGTTGCAGATATAGTCTTTTTAAGAATTCACCCCGTTTGTCACTCCTGTTCACCCCCTATTCATCGGATTATCCAAAAAGACAAAAATACGTGTTTCTATATTTTGAAAGGAGATTCCGAATATCAAGTTTCGTGTCTGTAACATCTTCAGTTTTTGCGATATACGTCTCCTCATAAAATGTGTTCAACCCCTTTTCCCCCTTTGTCACTCCCCTTAATGGGATTTTTCGAAAACAAAAAATACGTGTTTCTCTATTTTTAAAGGAAATTCCAAATACCAATTTTTACGTCTGTAAACTTTTAAGTTTTTGAGATATAGATATCCTCATTTTAAAAATTCACTCCATTTTCACCCACTTAGCGACGGAAAATCCAAAAATCCTCCCTTGGTGAGCACCTACATCCTAATATAAATGTACACCCAAAATTTCATTTCTTTATGTCCAGTAGTTTTGGTTCGGCAATGATGAGTCAGTCAGTCAGTCAGTCAGTCAGTCAGTCAGTCAGTCAGGACATGCTATTTTATATTTAGAGATATTGAATATGGTGATATAACAGTTCGTTCTTTCATTATTCAAGCAATTATATCTGTAACAAGACTTACCTCACTTTCATCATAATAACGCTTTTGTTGCCTCTTATTTGACATGTTTACGTCTTAGCGGTCTCCACTAAACCATAACCTATAATAATGTCAAACATGTGTGATAAAATACTATTTGTACACACCGCTTGGAGTGCTTTATATAAAGAAACAAAGACGCTCACTGCCAAACGCTTTCAGAAAACAATTGTTTCATAACCAATTTTGGAAATGTGTTCGTGAGACAGGGTACTTTTAACCGAAGTGTTAAATTAATATCAATTATTAATTAACATTTGTTAAGTAAAATTTAACACAGAGTTTAAGAAACCGGGTCTAGATCAGAAAGTTTTCCAATGTGGTATAATGAAATCAGAATGGGTCTGAAAATGAACAGTTTTATGTGATCTATGATATGGATATTATAATGAAAAACTTCTTGCTCCTTAAAGTTTTGTTCCAGGTAAAATGTTGACAGCTCGAAAATCTAATTCATTAGAATTGTTGTTCCACTTACTGTGAAAACATCTAGAATGTTTGAATTAACAAATGTAGTGTAAGTTAAATGTCATGTCAGCCAGACATTAGAGTAGAAAATATAGATATTGTAAATGTAAAGTAAAAGGTTCTAGATACTATTAAAAGACAGCAGGTAAGACAACCTTCAAATGACAGCGCCTCAAACAGCTGGAATGCAGAGCTAAAATGTTGCTCGCGTAGCAGCGAACCGTTTCGTCAATAGCATTACAGCGAGGTAGCACTCATGACGAACCTTGTCGTCAATAGCACTCTGAAAGTAAAAATTATCATTTTGTACATTTATGTTGCTTCAGTCTGAAACAACTTGAATAGTGGCGGAAGGACCAGAGTTACACATGCTGTACCCATGTATACAGATAATCTATTTTCAAAGTTTGAAAGTGGCCACCCTAGTCGTAAGTAGTGTTGGCTACTGAGTGCATGATTCGAAGCAGTGTATCGATTCGTTCAAGAGTCCGAGTGAATCGATTCACAGGAACGGCGAGCTCACGGTACACGATTCAGCTGACTCGCAGCGGACAGTGTTGAGTGGAGCACTCACGGCTCACTAGCGGGACAATGGACATTGGCGGAGAGCTGAGCTTCCACTGCAGCGGGACACAGTGAATCATGGCACACTGAAAGAATTGTGTGCAATCACGACTCAGTGAGACACAAGGCACACGCGGCTCTTCATCGGCACACTGGACACTGGCGGGGAGCCGAGCTTCCACTGCAGCGAGACATATAGTGAGCCATGGCACACCGAAAGAATCGTGCGCAGTCACGGATCAGTGAGACACAACACACACACGGTTCATTATCGGTACACTGGACATTGGCGGGGAGCCGAACTTCCTCTGAAGCTATACATACAAATCCATGGTACACTGATAGAATCGTACGCTATAATAGACTCTCGAGCTCATTTGAAAATAATACCCACTTGCATTCACTGTCCTCTCCTTACAGGGGGTATTAATAACAGATGGATTTATTTGCAGTGTTAAAAGGGTAGTCATAACATAATTCCAAAGTATCTAGCTTGTAAGTAGGTAGGCTATTAGGTTAATCTATTTACCGTATTAGTTTAATCAATCAGTTCTTTTATAACTAGTTGACGTTCATCAATTCATTACACTCAGCTCTCTAGGCTCCCCGCCTGGCTGAGTGGCTCAGACGGTTGAGGCGCTGGCCTTCTGAACACAACTTGGCAGTTTCGATCCTAGCTTAGTGCGATGGTATTTGAAGGTGCTCAAACTCGTGTCGGTAGACTTACTGGCACGTAAAAGAGCTCCTGCGGGACTAAATTCCGGCACTTTGGCATCTCCAAAAACCATTAGATGGACGTAAAGCCAATAACATTATTATCTAGCCTACCCCATGACTATGAGTCATGCTCATGACCACTCGAAATTGTCTGTTTTATACTCGGAAGAACCGCTCGGTATTCTGTCAGTTCTTATGTCGCATCATTGCACAATCTATATATATAAAATAATTTGTCCTGACTGACTGACTGACTGACTGACTGACTGATTCATCATCGCCGAGCCAAAACTACTGGACATAAAGAAATGAAATTTTAGGGATATATTCATATTAAAATGTAGGTGCTCGCTAAGAGAGGATGTTTGGATATTCCGTCGCTAAGGGGGTGAAAAGGGGGGTGAAATTTTAAAATGAGTGTATCTATATCTCAAAACTTTAAAAGTTTACAGGTGTAAAAATTGGTATTTAGAATCTTCTTTAAAAATAAGGAAACACGTATTTTTTGTTTTCAGAAAATCCCAATAGGAGGGATGAAAAAGGGTGAAAATGGGGGAAAATGGGTTGAATGCCTTTAATCAGGATACCGGTACTTATATCTCAGAAACTGAAGATATTGCAGACCTGAAAATTGGTACTTTGGATCTCTTTTAAAAATAAAGAAGCACGTATTTTTTTTGTTTTTGTAAAATCCAATTAATGGGAGGGTGAAAAGGGGGTAATATTTTAATATGATTGTATCTATATCTCAAAACATTTAAAAGTTATAGATGTAAAAATTGGTATTTAGAATCTCCATTAAAAATAAAGAAACACGTATATTTCGCTTTCGGAAAATCGTAATAGGAAGGGTGGTAAAGGTTGAAAAAGTGGTCGAATGCATTTCATGAGTCTACTTATATTTCACAACCTGAAGATATTACAGACCTGAAAATTGGTGTTTGGGATCTCCTTTTAAAATAAAGAAACACGTATTTTTGTCTGTGGAAAATATAATTAATGGGGGGGGGGTTGAAAAGGGGGTGATTTTTTAAAATGAGTGTATCTATATCTCAAAACTTTTTAAGTTTATACATGTAAAAATTGGTGTTTAGAATCTCCTTTAAAAATAAAAAAACACTTATTCTTTTGTTTTCGGAAAATCCCAATAGGAAGGGTTTAAAAGGGTGAATAATGGGTTGAATGCCTTTCATGAGGCTACTTATATTTCAGAACCTGAAGATATTACAGACCTGAAAATTGGTATTTTGGATCTACTTTAAAAGTAAAGAAACACGCATTTTTTCGTTTTTGGAAAATCCAAATATTGGGGGTGAAAAGAGGGGGTGAATTTTTTAAAATGAGTGTGTCTACATCTTAAAACTTTAAAATTTACAGATGTAAAAATTGGTAGTTAGAATCTCCTCTAAAAATAAAGGAACACGTATTTTTTTTGTTTCCCGTAAATCCTAATAGGAGGGGTGTAAAAGGGTGAAAAATGGGTTGAATGCCTTTAATGAGGATACACATATCTCATAAACGAAAGATATTACAGAACTGATAATTTGCATATGGGATCTCCTTTAAAAATAAAGAAACACGTATGTTTTAGTTTTTGGAAAAGCCAATTAATGGTGGTTAAACAGGAGTGACAAATTGGGGTGAATTTTTTGAAAGACTATCTACAGAATATCTTGGAAACGTAAAATGTTACAGACGTAAAGAGTGGGTGTAAATCTCCTGTAAATGTAAAAAATATAGGTGATTTGCTTTTGGAAACTCCACTTAAAGGGAACTCAAAAGGGGTGAAATTTTAAAATGAGAATTTTTACAGTATATCTAAAAAAACTTAGCATGTTACAGAAGAGAAAAATGGTATTTTTTTATCTCTATTAAACATAAAGAAACGTGTACTTTTAGTTTTCGGAAATACCACTTGGTTGGAGGGAGGGGGAGGGGGTAAAAGTGACTGAAAATGGTGATGAATTCTTTTAATTAGGCTACTAATATCTCAAAAATGAAGATGTTACAGACGTGAAATTTGATATTTGCAATCTGCTTTAAAAGTAAAGAAACACGTATTCTCGGAAAATCCAAAGAAGGGGGGGGGGGGTGAAAGAATTGAAAAATTAATTGACTTAATTGTATGAGAATACATACATCTAATAAAAACAGACGTGAAAATTCGTATTTGGACCTCCTTTAAAAACAAAGAAGAACGCGTTTTGGTGGGGAAACCATGTTGGAGGGCGGGAGTGTAAAGGAGTTGAATTCCTTTCATGAGGACACATAAATCAAAAACTGAAGAAGTCAGAGTCGTGATAATTGGTATTTAGAAGATCCTTTACTATTAAAGAAACAAGTACTTTTTGCGGGAAAATTCACTTAGGGTAGGGGGGGGGGGGGAAGGAGTGTGAAAGGAAGTGAAAGAAATTGAATTATTTTTATGGGGATATTTACATCTCAAAACCGAAGGTAATAGACGTGAACATTGGTGTCTTGAATCTCCCTTAAACATAAAGAAACAAGCGTTCTTTTAAATTTGTTGGTGGGGGGGGGGGGGGGGTGGCAGTAATTAAACTTAACGGCGGTGGGGGGTGGGGTGTAGAAGGAGGTGAGACCAATTGATTTTACTGTTATTAATGTACTTATCAGGATCCTCCGTTTCTCAGGCGGCAGCGCGCCGGCCTCTCACAGCTGGGTTCCGTGGTTCAAATCCCGGTCACTCCATGTGGCATTCGTGCTGGACAAAACGGAGGCGGGACAGGTTTTTCTCCGGATACTCCGGTTTTCCCTGTCATCAGCCATTCCAGCAACACATAATAATAATAATAATAATAATAATAATAATAATAATAATAATAATAATAATAATAATAATATTCCGGACCGTCGTCAAATGCGCGGACCGCGCTGGAAACGGCTCCTGGACGGGTAATGACTAAGAATGCAGTCCGGACGCGGGTTCAGTGCCACCAAGGCACCCAATATGAAACCACGCCGGATCTCCTGAAGGATTTTATCCATATTAAAAATATTATAGGAAAAGATGGCAAAGATTTACGAACCCAACTGACCGGGAGGAATACCCGAGTCTAGCCCGGGAAGTACGAAATCGATTGCTGGAAAGGAAGATTTAAAAATGGGAGGAAACGTGCCGTAAAATCATAGAAAACCAGTCAGATCGGGAATTTTGGTGGATTCTCGCAGAAAACGAGTCAGATAGCGAATTTCGGCGGATTATATATCTAAAACAATAAGCATTCAATTATAAATTTCAGTATAATACCGTAGCGAAGCACGGGTATCTTGCTAGTACTTCAATAATCGAATAACGAGATCACCGGTGTACGTGGAAACTGATGCGGTAGCTTAAATAAAAAGACGTTTAATCATAAAACCAGTGGGCTACTGTACATCTCGTGTAGCCTATACAAAATATGACGATTTAAAAAGTCCTCTGCTGATAGGAAAAGACATTTTCAAAGACGACCGAGCTAGCTGGCCGTTCGTTTATAGTCGCGTAGCTATGAGCTTGCATTCGGGGCATGGCGGGTTCGAATCCTACCGTCGGCAGCCGTTAAGATGGTTTTCCGTGGTTTCCCATTTTCACACCAGGCACATGCTGGTACTGTACCTTAATTAAGGCCACGGCCGCTTCTCACTTCTAGCCAATTCCTCTCTCTTCGTCACCATAAGTCCTATCCGTGTCGGTGCGACGTAAACCAACTTATTTGATTTATATTTAATATATATAAGAGTTGTGACTTTCAGAGAACTGTGGAAAACAATTAGGTAGTGTATAAAATTTGAGTTATCTCAGTAATTATGATTATTAACTACGTAAGTTTTATGCTGTATCTGAAAGTTAGATGACGCCTAGGAAGGCAGTTCACAGAATGAAGACCAGATGGCAGCAGCAAGCATTGAATGTTGTTGCTGCTGTCTTATCAGTACACACTACACAGATGCAATAGGATCGATGACTCTAATGAGCCGTGAATCGGCTCACTTTATCGATTCAGTAACGTGAACGGAATCAAATGAATCGATTCATTAAAATGAATCCCATCACTAATCGAAAAAGTATGACACAAATATCATCACATCATACAGAAATATTTTAGAATTCGTAGAAATCTAGATGAGATCACTTCCACAGCCCATCATTTGCTAATGGACAATTCAGCACACATTTAGCCCTAGTCATTGCCCATTCCCTGGACACAGTGGGTCTGGCGATAGATAGAGCGATCCCTGAGGAGCCATAACGTGTCACTTAGCAGTACAATGCTACAGTGCTGTCAACTAAAGTGACTCATGTGCTTTAGAAGAGGTTAAAATACAACTGTAAAATTTGATCATAAATACGCTTCGTGTCCGCTTGCGGGTGACATTTATATAGACCTCTAAAAGAGTCTGTTCAAATTTCGTAAAACGCAGCTAGTGACATTTTATAGAGCCCGCTGTACTATACGTGGATTTCGAGTACCTATTTCAAAAGCCATGAAGAAGGAAGTGCCATCTGACAAGTAAATTTATGTGCTGGAGGTCTGACCTCGCCATGTCGTTGTTGCTTAACGTGTTTCATTCCCAATCCAGAGCATGGGCAGCACGTCACTAATGCACATTAACAAAGGAGACGTACTGTATCATTCCAGTATAGGTATTCGATTTCCTTTGAAATAGAGGATATCTTCCTCTTCGTGCCTTTTCCCAGTTACTTGTGGTCAGCACTTAGTTTGGATTTTATCCAGTTATACGGGGTATTAAAGATGGGTATTAAGACGAACATAAACACCCAGCACCGAGTTAGATGAATTAACCAGACAAAGTTAAATCCCCCATCCGGCCGGGAATCGAACCCGAATAATAATAATAATAATAATAATAATAATAATAATAATAATAATAATAATAATAATAATAATAATAATAATCCACAGCCTGTTTCCAGTCCTTCGACCGGGTCAGGAATGGAATGAATGAAGCTTCCATCTAGCGGCGAGGTTATATTTTGTCCTGGCTGTCAAAACCTGTCACACTCCTCTGGGACAATGATTATTATTATTATTATTATTATTATTATTATTATTATTATTATTATTATTATTATTATTATTATTATTAACAAATGCATCGCAAATGGGAAATATCTCGGTGGCAATGGTCACTTAAAGTAGTGTAATAATAAAGCAAAGTTAATATAATTACCCAACAACATCAAAAACAGTCAACAACAAACATCAAGAGTACAACAAGCAATTCCATGGAAAAAATATTACATCAAAGACCACTAGTTTAACATTCTAAATGCATCATCGTCATATACAAATTCAGACACAGCTTAAGTATTTCCAGTGCTTAACACTACGGCATACAATACTATAGGCTTAGTTTACTACTAGCTTAACATTATAAGTGATAATAAAGTGAAGTTAAACCATAATTAACCAACAACAACAACAACAACAACAACAAGAGTACAACAAGCAATTCTATGGAAAGAAAATATGACAAGAAATACTACTACTAATGTCGTTTACAGCTTTTACTTTACACTAGCACTAATGATTCTCTTAAGCGATTTGATACCGGAAAGGAATCTATCAAAGACAGCTGCAGGTAATTTATTTAAACCCCTTATGGTCCTGTTTGCGAAGGAAAACTTGCCCACATCAGTGTGCTGGTTTATGGCCCAAATTTTAAGCCCGTGGATCATTTCTCGATAAGTACGAGGGAGGTTACAACCTATTCCTAATACTACTCTAGGCAGCCCCTCTCGTGTGAAGACCACACAGGCGTGCTATAGTTCTAGATTCAAGACGTTCCCAGCTAATGCTATTTCTCCTATTCCCGTTTACGGAACGCATCGCTCTTCTTTGAATTTTTCTAGGGAATTTATTAGACCTACAATGTACGGATCCCAGCACGCAGTCCAATATTGGAGAATCGGTCTTACCAAAACGTTTATAAGCTTTATTTGGTACCAGAATTAGCTTTCTTGAGATTCTGCGTAATAAATTGTAAGGATCTCCAGGATTTCTATACTACATTTTCCAATTGCTCTGACCAGTTTAAGTCTTTTCTAACAGTAACGCGTAAGTATTTACAACTATCAACTTCAACATCACTTCCCCTCCTCTCCCCCCTCCCCCCAATCCAAGTTCGTAATCCCTCTTTCCTGTCAGTTTTCTTTTACTGAAACACAATTTCTTGCTTTTTCCGCTGTGGATTTTCATTCGATTTTCACGCGCCCATTTTTAAATCGTATCTAAATCCCGCTGAAGCAATAGTTCGACCTCCTCTGTCTTTATCTCCAGGCATATGACAGAATCATCAGCGAAGAGACGCACTTCCGATTTTATCGAATCATGAAAAGTATGAAAGGAATTGGCCCAATAAGTCTACCTTGAGCTACACTAGACGTAACGTTTACTAGAGAAGGTGACGGACAGATGAAATGAAATTATATTGGAGAGTGTTCCTGGGATGAAGGTTGACAGGGAAAACCGGAGTACTCATAGAAAAACCTCTCCCGCCTCCACTTTTTCCATCACAAATCTCACATGGAGTGACCGCGATTCAAACCAGTGAAACCAGCGGTGAGAGGCCGGTCGCCTGAGCCACGGAGGCTATAAAAATAATAATAATTTTGAAGTTCGCCTCTGTGGTGTAGTGGTTAATGTGATTAGCTGCCATCCCCGGATGTCCGCGTTCGATTCCGGCTCTGTCATTAAATTTGGAAAGTGGTACGAGGACGGGAAATGGGTCCATTCAGCGTCGGGAGGTCAACTGAGTAGAAGGGGTTCGATTCCCATCGTAGCAATCCTCGAAGTGCTTTTCCGTGGTTTCCCACTTCTCCTGCAGGAAATGCCGGGATGGTACCTAACTTAAGGCCACCACCGTTTCCCTCCCTCTTCCTTGCCTATCCCATCCAAACTTCCGATTCCTCCACAAGGACCCTGTTCAACATTGCAGGTGAGGCCACCTGGGAGAGGTACTGGTCCTCTTCCCCAGCTGTATGCACGAAAAAATTTCTCACATTCCAGAACAGTGCCCTCGAGGCAGTAGAGGTGGGATCCCTCGATGAGTCAGGGGAAATAAACAAATCTGGACGGTAAAATCACTAAATAAAAAAGTGAAAATTTCAAACATTTAGGCCTTTTTGAATCGTGAAATTACCAGCGTTTCGCCCCAATGTGGCAGTGGGCTCGTCACTTGGATTGCCGCAACTTTCCAAACCGCTGGCGGCTAGTGGCCGTTGAGACACCACTGCAAGCCTCCTTCAGTCCAACTGACGAGCTCATTGCCACACTGGGGCGAAACGCTAGTAATTTCAAGACTGAAAAGCCTAAATACCTTTAATAATTTATTTGCAATCGATGAAATTAAATTATGGTTTTCTTCTGGAAACTCGTTTTTTTATGTAAACGCTAAAGGCAGGCATTTATACAATTGACGTTACATGCGTCTCCTAGTACTTCGTCACCATTGTCCTAAATAAAAGGCCTCGTACTAGGGAAGCTTACAAAATTATTCGCGTACGCCTGGATTTCAGCCTTCTAACCGCTGTCAGACTTGGCGTGTGACCGGCGCCTTGGTACTTTAGCCACGCCTGTCATACAGCGCTTGTCTCTTATACGACGTAGTTGACGTACTTGGCCGTCCGCCTCGCATTGTAATATCCTTTTCATATCTCTGATTGATGTTTTACAGCGTTCATTTACATTCTGCCATAACAGGTCACTTCGTACAATCTATTAACTGGTTCGTATTAGCGGCATTTGAATAATAAAGGAACGCAATAAACAGCATGTTTGTGGAATGTTCTTTTTATCTAGGCGCGATCATAGCATAACAGTCTTTTTTCTGTGTAGGTTTGCCTCGTTTTACGTTGCTGATGTTTTTGCAGCAAGCGGAGCAATATGGCTCTTAAGGACTATCGGTGTTATATGGGTTGCCTACCTTCATGAATGATAAAGGGCTGATGGGCCACCCAGTATATTCTTATTGAGGATGGTTTACCCAACTCATTCGTGGCAAAATTGAAAATGTGCAAGCAATTTTGACCATCTTCAGTCGTTGAGGTCCCCTTAGAATGAATGCAAAATGATATGACAAGGTCTATTTTACAAAAATCAACAATTGTGCCTCTAGTCCTACTTTCTGATGGATTACGATGAAAGGTGGAAGAAAAAAGATTTCAAACGCGTACTTTACTGCAGCGTTGTAACGGATGTGTGCCCTGAACTCCAACGTCAGTCCTCGCCAGTAATAAGACAGCGGTGAGTGGACGTTGACGCTGCGTGAATGACGGCTGTGTGTTTTGGTTCCATGTCCTAAGGAGAATATGGTTTATTTTTTATTCTTAATAATAATAAAACAGGTATATTACAATTCGCCCGACTCCTTGGCTGAAAGGTCAGCGTTGAGGCCTTCAGTTCAGAGAGTCTTGGGTACGATTCTCGGCCGGATCGGAAAATTTAATCAAGTCTCATTAATTCTTCAGTCTCTGGGACTGGGTATTTGTGCTTATCCCAACACTTTCCTCTTCATATTCAGAGAACATATTACACTACCAACTGCCACAGAAATACGCAATAGTGATTACATCCCTCCATGGCTTCAGGAAGGGCATCCGGCTATAAAACAGAGCCATGTCCACGTGTGGTGCATTGTTAGGACCCACAACCCCGCAGTTGTAGGATATGAGGTCCTGTATTTCACTTTCACGCACTATGCACTTATTATTATTATTATTATTATTATTATTATTATTATTATTATTATTATTATTATTATTTGATTAGAGTTGTATGCAAATACTGTATATCAACATTGTAACAACTTTTTCCTTTCTCTCGTTATCCTATGATTACATTTTATTGAATAAAAACCTTTAGAAGAGAGTAAAATGTTATATTCGTACACAGACATGTGGTCGCTCATTCACGCTTGCAATGCGTTCTGGTGGCATTTGAACTAACTCTAACTGGTTTATTATTACTTCTACACATACTACACACAATACCTCTGGACAGGATGCCGAACACGTCCTCTTCGTGGTCCCTGGTGGTACAATTCCAGCGTTCGTTGCGGAACTGGTACTGGCACTCCTGAATTCCTCTCCTAGCACCGTCGGATACGGAACGGATGTTATCGGGATGTTGGATGCACACAGCGACCTGCTGCTCATTTAGACCTGGTAACGAGCTGCACAGAGCCTTCGCCTGTGCTAACTCAGGGTCCTCAACCTCTGTACCAGGTCCTGGATGTGCTGGCTGATGTTGCTGAAGGGTTGGGGTCACTCCAACTACGCCCAGATACCTGTAATAGGGAAACATCGTGTTTTCAACGCAATATGGGTACAGTTCAGATGAACATGCTATTAGATTAACTCGAACACTCGTCGCCATAAGACCTGTCTGTGTCGATGCGACGTAAAGCCACTAGCAACAATAAATAAATAAATAAATAAATAAATAAATAAATAAATAAATAAATAAATAAATAAATAAATAAATAAATAAATAAAATAGAATTAGGCCGCCTCTGTGGTGTAGTGGTTAGCGTGATTAGCTGCCACCCCCGGAGGTACGGGTTCGATTCCCGGCTCTGCCACGAAATTTGAAAAGTGGTACGAGGGCTGGAACGGGGTCCACTCAGCCTCGGGAGGTCAACTGAGTAGAGGTGGGTTCGATTCCCACCTCAGCCATCCTGGAAGTGGTTTTCCGTGGTTTACCACTTCTCCTCCAGGCAAATGCCGGGATGGTACCTAACTTAAGGCCACGGCCGCTTCCTTCCCTCTTCCTTGCCTGTCCCATCCAATCGCCCCATCCCTCCACAAGGCCCCTGTTCAGCATAGCAGGTGAGGCCGCCTGGACGAGGTACTGGTCATTCTCACAAGTTGTATCCCCCGACCCAAAGTCTGAAACTCCAGGACACTGCCCTTGAGGCGGTAGCGGTGGGATTCCTCGCTTAGTCCGAGGGAAAAACCGACCCTGGAGGATAAACAGAATAAGAAGAAGAAGAAAATAGAATTAAATAAAACTCGAACACTGTGCTTACAGACGTTTGACAATACAAACCAGGCTATTTACAAGGATGTTCTGAAGTGTCTTTTACAATATACGACAGAAAACAAATATCACACATATGGATCAAAATAGTAAAAAGAATAATAAGTTTAGACTATCTAAATTACTACAATTGTACTAAATCACTAGAGATTTAGTAAATGATTTTAATAATATTTAGAAATAGCTATGATGACTTCATTTATAATATGTGGTAGTGTTGGTATTACGTACCACTAGCAACTTTTACGGTTTTCGTAGACGCCGAGGTGTCCAAATATTTTTTCACAGGAGTATAGTGCTTGTACGAATAATATTTACAATTTAAAATTGCATAACAATTTAATACGATATGGGTTGGCATAATAACAGACTTCATAGCCTGAGGCTCGCTGTGTAAGTAAGACAATACAGTAAATAAAATACATTAGTGCCGGGCTGAGTGGCTCAGGCGGTTGAGGCGCTGGCCTTCCGACCCGAACTTGGCAGGTTCGATCCTGGCTCAGTCCGGTGGTATCTGAAGGTGCTCCAATACGTCAGCTTATTTTCTGTAGATTTACTGGCACGTAAAAGAACTCCTGCGGGACAAAATTCCGGCACCTCAGCGTCTCCGAAAACTGAAAAAGTAGTTAGTGGGACGTAAAGCCAATACATTATTAATTAAATACGTTAGAAGATTCATATCTCAAAAAATCGATTTTGTTGTCTTCCAAGGCAATAGAGCTTTATAAGTAGGGGTGGAAGTTGATGACCTTAAATATCGCTGAAAATGATAATAAAATGCTCTTAAATTTATGGAAAAATGCCACAAAATGAGTGAAGGATTACTTAAAAGTATTTGACCAAGCTGAATTCTGTCGGCTGTGTAACAGTGGTTATACAAGTAATGTAGCCCTAATATACTCCGAGTTTATTCACTTCACAGCCCTTGTTTTTACAGAAATAATTATCTCCTAATTTACTTGAAGTGTATATAATGTGGACATACTGATTTTCTGGATGTAGTGCTAGCACTTTGCCCCCCGAAGATCCTAGGAACAATAATTGTTGTTTTTCGCATTCGTTACTGCCTTGAGATGTTTTCTCCTGTAATGTGCTGTTGTACAACAAACTTTCTTTCCGCACTCATTTTAACTATGCACATTTTTTTTACACATATCTTTTCCAAAATCACTCATTATCTGATTTAAACGTACTTTGTATTGGTTTCACTTTTGGCATTTTTCTTGCACAGAACTACAGTACACACTTGGGAGGGTAATTCTGTACAGAAGCAGAAATGTAGTTGTTGTTTCCTCTCCCTTCCGCTTCGCATTTGTACTTTGTCTTGAGGTACGTGGGGGTGAATGACTGGCTGTAGGGACGGGTGTGAAGGCTGGTGCATTCCTTGTGCATGAGACAGGTTATTAAACACTTTCTCCTAATTATCAGAATTCTGTACTGCGCAATTATCTTGGGAACGCAAGACTTATATTCCTTCCTTACACTTCCTTACTCACCAACAACTGTTGGTCAGTTTGCTTGGCCATGAATTTTATTTAACAAATTTCAACAACATCCCCCTCCTATTTATAAAACACTTGTTCGGCAATATTCATTGTATTAATAGTAGTATTGGTTTTACATCCCACAAGCGACTATTACGGTTTTTATAAATGCTGAGGTGCGAGAAATTTTCTCCCACATGAATTATTTTACTTGCCGATAAATCTTTCGACACTATGCTGGCGAATATGATCATCTTCATATGCCACAGGACTGAGTTAGTATCGAGCCCACAAGCTTGGACTCAGAAAGGCAGCGCTCTACCATCTGAGCCACTCAGACTGGCCACTACGGAATGGAGTTCGTATCCATTTACGAGGGCTCTAAACATTGTCAACCCATGTCCATACGACTACCGCTACAAGTAGGTAAATCTGTCATCTGTAGTCAGTCAGAACAAGATAAACGAATATTAGTTGATTTGACGTCCCTCTGGAAATTGAACAGTAGAAAATAATTGAACGAAATTTAATAGGAATGTTACAATACTCTACAATCTACTTGTACTTTTTCGCTGTTTTATTTGGATTTCGAAGGTATTATTATTATAAGAGAAAATTAAAATTAATATAGGCCTGAGCGCCAAAATAAGCCATGAAGGCAATGAGGACAAAGAAAAGGGTCTCTGAAGAACTAGTGAATAGTTTCATTTAAATGGCAACACCTCATTGTTCAGCCTGTTGTGTGTTAAGACACATCACGCTTTGCTTGACTGCCACTGAGGTTCAGTGCAGTGGAGGGAAGACCGTTAGGTCAGATCTGATTTTTCTGATAACACCCTCGTGGTAAATTTATTTTTGTTAATAATTCCGCAACACTCACGAAATATAATGTATTGCATATATTTGTAAAGTGCATCTGCTCTATTTCCGTAACACAAGACGAGGATTATAGTAACATTTCACTCATTGGATGGTTTGTAGAGGTAACAAAAATATAAATTAAACCCTATAAGAGCAAGCGCTGGCCTTAATAGGACCAGATGCATTATTAAAAGATATGAATTAGCATTAGGTACTTATTTATGTTTACTTTAATTTGCGTTATCAGGTTCTCGAATTATAAACAGAAAGTACAGTAATCCTTAAATTACAGAGGAAGAAAGTTAGGTCACTATTTGAAAACAGGAAGTCTGAGGAAATGTAATAAGGAAAGCCTCAATGTGAACTGAAAGCAAAAGATCGACTTAATTATGATATGAAAAAAAGACAGGATCTATAGCAGTGGTGCAAAATAATTTCACGAAAATTTCACAAAGAAAGTTAGTACTGTTTTATTTGTAAAGAAGATGGAATTGAAGGAAAGATCGTATGTGAAAATTGCCGCAGATACGTCCACGAACTTTTTATTGGGACCGAAAAACAGAAAAATATACGTTTACGAAGACGCCGAAGTGCCCGAATTTTGTCCCGCGGGATTTCTTTTAAGTGCCGGTGTGTCTACCGACACGGGGCTGACGTATTTGAGCACCTTCAAATACCACCGGACTGAGCCAAGATCGAAACTCCCAAGTTGGGCTAAAAAACAGAGCCTTAACCGTTTGAGCTACTCACCTCGGCTATTATTATTATTGTACCGGTTGGTACACCTATACGCCGCACATTCGAATTTTCCGCCTTAAAGTATTCCTCTACAGCTGAAACTCTGAACTTTAAAACTGGATTAATTCAACCGTTTATCTGAAGATGTCACTGTGTTAATTTCGAATTGTTTTTGTTTACTAATTATCAAGAAGTGTGGACATTCTCTCACAGATGTCTCTACAAAAAACTATGATCATGCAAACTGGTGCGAAGTGAAGGAACTTTTCTTGAAGATATTTTGTATTCATAAGTTGTTGTTTTTACTAAATTTCGTTCTTTCGTTGGTGGGTTGGCAATATTAATCCTTTCTTTTCTCCTGTTTTGAATTTACCCAATCAGTAATTTCTGTAATTAATTTCCCTCCAATCACAGGTTTCTTCTTCATTTTTGACTTGTAACTTTTAGCCGACCAATAAACGCATGTGGGTGTGTCTTAATTATTCATGAAAGGTCTCGAATCTTCCGCGAGGGTATAAAAGCTGCTGATTTTCTGGTCTCTCGGCCACTCGTACAACATCTAGCTTAGTGCATGGAAGAATAGCAGGAGGCGAGAAGCGCCTCTTTCATCAGTCAGCAGCCCTTCGAAAAGGTAATGGCCGTTTAACATCTTTAATTTCTTGCTAGCTCAGCAGTTTAATCATCGGGGAAGGTCCGAAACCGTTTTGATGTAACCTATACCATTTCTATGTAAAATTTTCATGTTACTTTAACTGTAAATCGGGGATAGAGATTGCCTTACCCTCTTGAGCTCCCCTTCATTTTGATCTGAGGTGACTACGTTTTCATAACCAATTTTCTTCTCTTTCCTAATGTATTAAAATTTTCTTATACGAGTCACCTCCCTAGTGTGGGAATAGCCCCTGTTGAATTGGCCTAGCGCCACTTAGGTTTTAACTAGTTTCATGTAGGAGTGCAAGTTCTCGCCTCCATTCCTTTTGTATTTAGGGCCGTTTAAATTAACTTTTTTTAATTTGAGGTCCAGTAGAATGGGTACAAGGTACCCCTGTTCATTTGTAAGTGTGCCTTGAGAGGCAGGCAATGCGAAAGTTGTTGTGGCCTTTAAAAGGCTTGAAAGATTGAGAGCGGTCAGCTCTTTAGGGTGTTTTGAAAGGTGCCTCTAGGAGGCTTTACATTACTATGTGGGAGCAAGTGCTCCATATAATGAGGGGTTTTCTGCCCTTTGGTAATTCGCGGTTGTGCGCTGAGAGCTCAGAGATTGTAAAAGGTGGGGCTTGAAGCCCAGATCATTAATTTTTCTCTAAATCCTTGCTTTTCTGGTCTTGTACCTGATTATTGGATAGCTGTTGACTTGTTGTACTCGTTATGTTTTCAAATTCTATGTAAAAATTTGTTAAATTTTGTTGTCTATTGAAAATATAACCTTTATTTAAATTTTAAATTCATCTTTCGGACTTGTAGTTAGACCCATTCCAGCCCGCACCTTCTTTCACATCTGCTGTTCCACAGAAACCTCGAAACAATTATTATTATTATTATTATTATTATTATTATTATTATTATTATTATTATTATTATTATTATTACATTTCAATCTACGGCCAAGTAAACTGGTAGGATTTTTTTTGTTTTAAAAATGCTATTTGTTCGGGGCGTCGACCAACTTGTAGAATTACAACACTCGTCCAGGTAGGCCTATTACTTGATTTCCGAAAAAAAATTGTGTACCAGGAAATGGGAAAGCTGATAAGTAATCTAATTTTTGAACATAAATATTTGTAAGGAGAGTAATAGGACAGTTACAGTTATCCTTTATAGTTCTAAAACAGGGTCGATCAAACGTTTTTACATGCAAAGCCAGTAATTACCTTGAGCGGTCGGTTGTGGGCAACGCGCAGTTTAACAAAATTATATAAAATTTAATATTTTATGGAATGTTTAATGGCAAAATGAGCTTTAGCTAATGTATTTAAATGCATTTATATGATATACTAACCAGTCTTGCAAACTTCTATGCTATACATGTACAAGCGCACGCTAAACTGCTCGCCTTATGAGAAGTTTGAAACTGGTGTTCAGCTGCCGGAGCCTGGTAATGAAATTTGCCATGTAAAAGTAAAGTGAATAAGTCTTGGTCAAACATTAGCAAGATTTTGTTTTTTACTAGGTTAAATGAAATTCGGATTATTCTAGAAGGAAAAAGGTTTCGCTGTGAATTGTAACAAGATCCAGACTGGTTGTCCTGTCCGGTAAATGAAATGACGTACGGCTTTTAGTGCCGGGAGTGTCCGAGGATAAGTTCGGCTCCCCAGATGCAGGTCTTTAGATTTCCTCGTAGGCGACCTGCACGTCGTGATGAGGACGAAATCATGATGAAGACGACACATACACCCGGGCCCCGTGCCAGCGGAATTAACCAATTATGGTTCAAATTCCCGACCCTGCCAAAGGCCAGCACGCTAACCATTTAGCCATGGAGCCGGACTCCTGTCCAGTATTTCTAGTTGACATGAGCAGTATTTGAATGACTTGAACCTTATACTACAAGGCAAAGATTATACTTATTAATGTTATGTACAGTGTAGCTAAATGATTTCAGCTGAGATTTCAGTTGTTTGTTTTAACCACTGGAAGCAACAAAAAAATACACTACAGTAAAAGAACTTCTGTTCCAGAAAAAGCCTTGTCGAGCCGGATGAGGTTGCCGGACTCTAGTTTGGGCGGTCATGTTCTGAAGAATGCGTACAGTGTTGTTCATGGTGATGTTATGACTCTTCTAAAGGAACAAACATCGAGGTATCTGAAGCCACACATATGACGAAGTGTAAAGGGAAAGTTGATTAACCTACTGAGAGGCTCAAAGGTGGATAATTAGAAACAGTCAAAGACATTTATGTTGACGATCAGTCTATTCTGAGAGTTAGTAGTAGAATGAGTTGATGTGTTAAAAGAGTAAGACAAACCTGCAATCTTTCCTTCTTATCGTACACTAGCTGACGAGTTGTTAATAAACACTACCACCATCTTCGCCAGTTGACTCTTTACTACGACAACTGCAGAACAGTCTATTTTGTGGACTAAGCAATAGACGACTACGTTCGTGAATACATCCGTTACTGTTCCTCTTAATGAAAAAGATATATGAAAAATAAACTTAGGAAATGGTACTGTCTACAACTTTTCTTATGTACAATGTTTGGATACAACTATTATTTCAGAAGATATTTGTAAATTTGCCGGCCCCGTGGTGTAGGGTAGCGTGCCTGTTTCTTACCTGGAGGCCATGGATTCGATTCCCGTCCAGGTCAGGGACTTTTACCTGGACCTAAGGGCTGGTTCGAAGTCCACTCATCCTACGTGATTAGAATTGAGGAGCTAACTGACGGTGAGATAGCGACCCCGGTCTAGAAAGCCAAGAATAACGGCCGAGAGGATTCGTCGTGCTGACCACATGAAACCTCGTAATCTGCAGGCCTTCGGGCTGAGCAGCGGTCGCTTGGTAGGCCAAGGCCCTTCAAGGACTGTAGTGCCATGGGGTTTGGGTTTGGTTTGTTTTATATTTGTAAATTTATTTTAAAAATGTGATAACCTCGAATATCTTCGTTATTATTCTTTGTTGTCCACTTCTGTGGTGTAGCGGTTAGTATGATTAGCTGACACCACTGGAGGCCCGGGTTTGATTCCCAGCTCTGCCACAAAATTAAAAAAGTGGCACGAGAACTGGAACGGAAGGACTCCGCCTCGGGAGGTCAACTGAGTAAAGGAGGTTTAGATTCCCACCTCAGCATTCCTCGAAGTGGTTTCCCGTGGTTTCCCACTTCTGCTTCAGGCAAATGCCCGGATGGTACCTAAATTAAGGACACGGCCGTTTCCCACCCTCTTTTTTGCCTATCCCTTCCAATGTTCCAATCCCTCACAAGACCCCTGCTCAGTATAGCAGATGAGGCCGCCTGGGAGGGGTACTGGTCCTTCTTTCCAGTTGTATCCCCGACCAGATTTTCCCACGCTCCAGGACACTGCACTTGAGGCGGTATACGTCGGATCCCTCGCCGAGTCCGAAGGAAAAACCAACCCTGAGGATAAAGGGATTAAATAATTATTATTAGTATTTCTGTTCATTAAAAGTCCGACTCATTGGCTGAACAGTCAGCGTTGAGGCCTTCGATTCAGAGGTTCTCGGGTTTGATTCGCGGCCGGGTCAGGGATTTTAATCACCTCTGATTAATTATTCTGGCCCAGGGACTGCGTGTTTGTGTTTGTCCCAACACTTTCCTGTTCATATTCACACAACACACTACACTATCAACCCCCACAGAAACACGCAATAGTGATTACATCCCTCCATATAGGTTTGGCGTCAGGAATGCCATCCGGCCGTAAAACAGGGCCAAATCCACATGTGCGACACAGTTCGCACCCGCGAAACACACAGGTGTGGGAAAATCGGTAGAAAAAGAAGAAAATAATAATTCCTCGTTCATTAAAAACGCCTGAAACATACAACATCATAAGTTGTATTTTTTACAACACTTATTATTTACACTTTCCTATATATCTAAAGTAAACGGAGAAATGTGACATTTCCTGTTTTAGTACACTTAATATTGCTACGCAGAAGAGAGAAACAAACCCATCTCTGCACAGGCCATGAAGTCCCTTGGAGGAGCGGAAGGCAAAGTGGGATAGAGTGGTTAGCTCTTAGCCCAGTCGCCTTTGCCCGCTAGAAATTAACCTGGTAATCACTTTTGCTGTAGGCTGAGTGAACCTCAGAAACATGTGCCTCTCCAAGAGTGAAAAATCTCGTTTCCTAAATTTTCAGACCTTCTGACAGAGAATCGAACCCACGTCCTCTGGGTGGACCAAGCACACCTCTACCGCCTCGGCTAGGCAACCCCTACCTAATATCGCTACCCACTGTATACTTATAAAATAATATATGTCCTACTATACAACCCGGATATACCGAGCTCGATAGCTGCAATCGCTTAAGTGCGGCCAGTATCCAGTATTCGGGAGATAGTAGGTTCGAACCCCACTGTCGGTAGCCCTGAAAATGGTTTTCCGTGGTTTCCCATTTTCACACCAGGCAAATGCTGGGGCTATACCTCAATTAAGGCCACGGCCGCTTCCTTCCCACTCCTTGCCCTTTCCTGTCCCATCGTCGCCATAAGACCTATCTGTGTCGGTGCCACGTAAAGCAACTAGAAAAAAAACCGGATATCCCTGAATATAAATGTTGAGTTTGAGCCGTTTACCCGTGATGTAACAGAGACAAAAACTGAACTGAACTTACCTAATCCGAGATATAAACTAAGTATGAAGCAAAAACGTAAAGTGTTCTGACAAAATGATAATTTCATGTATACAGGATGTATAAGAAGTTATGGCAAAAACCGAAGTGGTAGATAGTAGACGATAGGAGAAGAGCATAAAAATCTTAGTGAGCATGGGGTTACAATCGAACCGTTCGCGAGATGACGGCGGAGGTATGTTGACGTTCCGCCACTGGTGTGCTTGCTTTACATAAATAAACACATGGGCATCTCTTGTGTTTTACGCGCTTTTACACCCCGCACTGTTGCCCTGCTTAGCACCAAATACAGAAAAGCATCACGTTAACAATAACTTATTAAACACAATGCCTAGCCTGCAGGTTTCAACAAGGACAATACATGGTACAATACCGTACTGCACACTCGACTCTGTGCAAGAGGTGCTCAAAATTTCGACCTTGCACCTGGACGCGATACGTACCATCGCCTCTGTTCAAAGCTGTAGCTTTTGTTAAGGTAGCCATATACAGAACACTACTTCATTAAAATTTCTCATTTATGTTATTTTATTGCACTGCATAGGAAATTTCTAGTAGTTTTCAAGGATGTCTCGTTCATTGCCATAGCATTACTCGTAATATCTCATATACCCCACTGTCGGCAGCCCTGAAAATGGTCTTCCGTGCTTTGTCATTTTCACACCAGCTGTACGTTAATTACAGCTACAGCCGCTTCCTTCCCACTCCAATGTTTAAAGTCATAAGCTAACAATCACCATGTGTTTACCTGAGTTGTGCGGTTCAATCACGTGGAAGTTATGTGAACAATTTGGCTATTGCTGGTGCTCTGGTAGTAATGTCAGACTACGTCGAACATTTATAGTTTGATATCTCGAACCATGAAACATGAACCGTGCATGATATGGAAATTATAATTTTTATTCTGATAGGAAATCATGAGGAAAATAAGAAATTATAACAGGGATCGCTTGAATAATTTAGGCGGTTTGATTTCCTGGGATGGGTAGAAAGCGGATATACTTAGATGTAGATGATATAGGTGAGTTCACAAATGCGATCCCCTGATTTTGTAGATTTCTTCCCATAAGAGACAGCCTTATGGAAGGCGTGGCTATTAATGTTCTTATCAGTCAGTATGAAAAAGCATGCAAAATATTAATGAAAATTTAAAACTGCATACAATGAGCACTACAGTTATTGTTAACGAGGCATAATATGTGTTTCTTCAGGATAAATGAATCACTAAGTTGTAACGCTTCCAATCGATTTTACTTGACCGTACTCGGCAACTGACTCCCTATCAAAATCGGTTTAAAGGACTTCATTTAATGTTCTTTTTTATGGTAAATGAATTACAACGTTGGAGTACTTTAAATCGATTTGGGTTAATCGTTCACAGTAGCTGACTTCCGATCAAAATCGGTTAAGAAGGAGCCAGCTACTGTTTTAATGTATTCATTTATTTCTTTATTTACTTTATTTATTGTTCAACAGGAATTTCTGCCCACTTACAGAACATTTCCATTTCTTATTTCTAATGTTATACATAATTTACAATAACAATTAAAATATGATACCTAATACTATAGCCTACTTATGAACGATGGACAGTGGTGTGTGTTTCAACTTATTATTTTAATTCCTCCTAAACCGAGCTCGATAGCTGCAGTCACTTATGTGCGGCCAGTATCCAGTATTCGGGAGATCGTAGGTTCAAACCCCACTGTCGGCAGCCCTGAAGATGGTTTTCCATGGTTTCCCATTTTCACGCCAGGCAAATGCTGGGGATGTACCTTAATTAAGGCCACGGCCGCTTCCTTCCCACTCCTAGCCCCTTCCTGCCCAATCGTCGCCATAAGACCTATTTGTGTCGGTGCGACGTAAAGCAAATAACAAAAAAATCTCCTAAAATATATATTGTTAATCTAAATTAATCTAAGGGCTAAACTATTCATGGTATACAAGTATGCTATCTCTGTGTGCGTTCCTCTCTGACTGACGTTAAGAAAATACTCTCTTCGTGAAATTTGTCCACGTATGGCATTTTATTAATTGGCTGACATATTCTGTTTAATGGTGAATTCCAGTGGTGATTTGTGTTTGACCTTTAAATAAAGAATGTTAAATTATTTCTATTACTTTAAAACGGTGCATACAAGTTTATTTTGTGGAGTAACTCTCTGTTATCTGCTTTACCTTTGAGAATTCTGTGTAGGTATTTTACACTCGTTAATGTTCTCCTAGTATGCAACTTCTCCATCACAAAATTTTTCATTAAGTCACTATATGCCACACATTTTGCACTAGTTGTAGAGATACAGAAATACAGATATGGGAAGGGCACCTGATTCAGAAAGTGATTGAACCAACTATAGGGAAGAATATTCTGGATGTGTTGCTGGTAAAACCAGATGAGCTCTATAGAGAACCGAAGTAATAGATGGTATTAGTGATCACGAAGCTGTTTTTGTGGTAATTAAAAATAAATGTGAAAGAAAGGAAGAGATTAAAATTAGGACTGTTAGGCAGTACCATATGGCTGATAAAACAGGCATGGGGGAGTTTTTAATAAGTAATTATGATCGGTGGAAAACGGTAAATAAAAATGTAAACAGACTCTGGGATGGGTTTAAAGCAATTGTTGAAGAATGTGAAAATAGGTTTGTACCTTTAAAGGTGGTAAGGAATGGTAAAGATCCACTATATTATAACAGGGAAGTAAAGATACTAAGAAGGAGGTGCAGGTTGGAAAGAAATAGAGTTAGAAATGGCTGTGGAAGTAAGGAGAAATTGAAGGAACTTACTAGGAAATTGAATCTAGCAAAGAAGGCAGCTAAGGATAACATGATGGCAAGCATGATTGGTACTCATACATATGTTGGTGAAAAATGGAAAGGTATGTATAGGTACTTTAAGGCAGGAACAGTTTCCAAGAAGGACATTCCAGGAATCATTAACGAACAAGGGGAGTGTGCATGCGAGAATCTTCAAAAGGCAGAAGTATTCAGCCAGCAGTATGTAAAGATTGTTGGTTACAAAGATAATGTCCAGATAGAGGAGGTGACTAACACTAAAGAAGTATTAAAATTTACCTATGACAGCAATGACATTTACAGTAAGATACAAAAGTTGGAGAAAAGCAGCTGGAATTGATAAGGTTTCGGGGGAAATACTAAAGACAATGGGTTGGGATATAGTACCTACCATATCTGAAGTACTTATTTGATTATTGTTTGCATGAAGGAACTTTACCAAATGAATGGAGAGTTGCTATAGTAGGCCCTGTATATAATGGAAAGGGTGATAGACATAAAGCTGAAAATTACAGGCCAGTCAGTTTGACATGCATTGTATGTAAGCTTTGGGAAAGCATTCTTTCTGATTATATTAGACATGTTTCCAAAATTAATAACTGGTTTGATATAAGGCAGTTTGGCTTTAGGAAGGGATATTCCACTGAAGCCTAACTTGTAGGATTCCAGCAAGATATAGCAGATATCCTGGATTCAGGAGGTCAATTGTACTGTATCGCGATTGACCTGTCTAAGACATTTGATAGGGTAGATCATGGGAGACTATTGGGAAAAATGAGTGCAATTGGACTTGACAAAAGAGTGACTGAATGGGTTGCTCTGTTTCTAGAAAACAGAACTCAGAGAATTAGATTACTAAGCTTTATCTATCCTCGTAAAAATTAAGAGGGGAATTCCTCAAGGCAGTATTATTGGACCTTTATGTTTTCTTATATATATCAATGATTTGTGTAAAGAAGTTGAATCAGAGATAAGGCTTTTCACAGATGATGTTATTCTGTACAGAGTAATAAATAAGTTACAAGAGTGTGAGCAATTGCAAAATGACCTCGATAATGTTGTAAGATTGACAGTAGGCAATGGTATGATGATAAACGGGGATAAAAGTCAGGTTGTGAGTTTCACAAATAGGAAAAGTCCTCTCAGTTTTAATTACTGCGTTGATGGGGTGAAAGTTTCCTTTGGGGATCATTGTAAATACCTAGGTATTAATATAAGGAAAGATCTTCATTGGGGTAATCACATAAATGGAATTGTAAATAAAGGGTACAGATCTCTGTACATGGTTATGAGAGTATTTAGGGGTTGTAGTAAGGATGTAAAGGAGAGAGCATATTTGTCTCTGGTGAGACCCCAACTAGAGTATGGTTCCAGTGTATGGGACCCTTATCAGGATTATTTGGTTCAGGAACTGGAAAAATCCAAAGAAAACAACTCTATTTTTTCTGGGCGATTTCCGACAAAAGAGTAGCGTTAAAAAAATGTTGCAAAGTTTGGGCTGGGAATACTTGGGAGAAAGGAGACGAGCTGCTCGACTAAGTGTTATGTTACGAGCTGTCAGTGGAGACATGGCGTGGGAGGACGTCAGTAGACGAATAAGTTTGGATGGTGTGTTTAAAGTAGGAAAGATCACAATAGGAAGATAAAGGTGGAATTCAAGAGGACAAATTGGGGCAAATATTCGTTTATAGGATGGGGAGTTAGGGATTGGAATAACTTACCAAGTCTAGGGAAACAACAGATAGGGAATCTGCCACCTGGGCGACTGCCCTAAATGCAGATCAGCAGTGATTGATTAATTGATTGATTGATTGATTGATTTATTGATTGATTGATTGATTGATTGATTGATTGGTTGATTGATTGAACATTTTCTATGTATACTAATTACTACGTTGTAGCGCTTTGTCGAATTTGTTCGGCCGTCCTCAGTAACTTTCATTTACCATTACAGAATGGAAATTAGGTCGGTAAATTTCACTATACATATTCATTCTCCTGCAAATATAGGCCTATTACAGAATACTAAGCCTTGAACCGTATGAATTATATGCAGCTTTACTATGCTCCACTTTAGGCTTTTCACCCCACTTGGTCCTCACATGAGCCTGTGAACGGTCGAGAACTATGCATACTGTCATGCATACACTGGTCTATGACCGGGCGAGAAAGCTAATTGCCATATTCATATGTCGGCCCATTTTCTCTTGAAACCTTTCAATTATGCAGTAAACCTGTTACAGCTGCTGATAGATGATATTTGAAGTGACTCGCTTGCCAGCTAATCGAGCAATTAATTTGTTACACAAATAGCTCATTTAGACCCGTCTTCACGACAGCTAAGGGAGCATCTACAATTACCCGCCAACTTTCCGTATAATAGACACTTCAGGAGGAATTTTATGTGCTGGTGCCGCAATTCTGTGGTAAAAAGCCTGAAGTTGATATGTACAAATTTTACAATCTTCAGAAAGCGAAACCAAATGTTGAACACGGCTCGTGTATATGACTGAATTTAGTGCCTTCAAATGACTGGAGCTTTGAGAATAACATATATAGATTACGAGACAGTACGTAGATTTTATGGAGGGACTTGGAGCAATGTATTAATACTAGGGCCAGTGGCGGCTGGTGCAGAAAATCAGTTGTGTGCTATAACCCATTCCCCTCCATAAATTAAAAATATTTAGAAACATATGAGGTTCTCAAGAGGCTCTCCACTGAGTTTTCCATACTCAACAAACACGCAAACAACCCCAACACATATACACATTCCTCATACAAAACTAATTAAACACACGACGATACCTGCAATGACAAAACATTCACGAATTCATAAATACTTGGTTTGAGCGCGCAAAAGCAGAACTTCTCAATGTTACCAAAATCATTGAAATAAAACCAGCAACGTCGTAATGAAAAATTACATGTTATGTTGCTATAGTGAAATTTATAAACTAGATATTTTATAATTAAAGGAAATCGCAATATCATGCTCTTATTTTGACAACATAAAAAGGAAAATTTTTGTAGTTCATCGGTTTACAAATGTGGCTACGGAAAAGGCAAGTTCGGATTATTAAAAGATCTGGACGGGAACAGCTGATGGTTTCCTGTACAGTATTTTGTTTCCTGTTTGCTTTGAGCGATCTTCTCTTAAATACTACCTCTGAGTCAAGACGGTGCCACCTTCCATATTCTCATTACGGTCGAAATGCAAGTGTGACCAGTGCTGCCTCTCTCTAGTCGAACGAAGAATTGCTGTGAAGTTACATCTTGACTGCTGTTTCCATAGCACATCGGAAAAGTTGGGCACGCATGCGCAACAGGAAGAGTTCCTGCCTTCTGGCAAAATCTTAGAAATTCTCGCTGAGCTGCGATCTACACAGCACCCGGTGTGGAGCGCACTAGTCACCTGGTTGTGAGGGGAGTTGAATGATTTCCTATTCTTTGGCTGACACCTTTTTCATTGCAGTGTATTTGATTGTACATACTATTATTAAAGTAATTTATTTTCCAATAGACAATGTGCTGCTGCACTTCAGCACATAAGGTACGGCCGTCCATGACTAGGGCATAGATGAACATAATTTCTACCACTTCAAATTTTGCAACGAATTTCAGATATCAAACTACGAAGAAACAAAATCAGGAATAAATTAGTACGAAAACATTTTGCACTGCAGAGCCACTGATAGTTTATGTTATCATCACTGTACTATACCTATATTTTGGCATTGGTTGAGATACACTGATTTAATTCTGTTCTTCTGAAGATGAAGAACCAGATCATGGAAGACTATCTGCTGGAGATTGGCTAGTGACTCAATTATGATAGAAGTAATATAACTTTTGACTGATTAGTAGTAGCAGCGAGAGAAGGGCATTTTTCTTCTAAGACTGATCGGAACAGCCTCCAAATTAGTTTTAAGAATGTAGACAGCTGACGGTCACTCTCTTTCATTCCACTTAATGTCCATAACATTCAATGGTACTTCTGAATTAAGATTGTATTTTAATTCAACAACTTCAAAAACATTTATCGCATCCATCTGGTATGTATCACAGTACGGACTTCAGTATCCTTTGTTAAGTTTTAAGTCAATATGTCAGAAAATTGTAATAAAGAAAAAATCGGTCTGACCTATCTCAGCTACTTTCCCTGGCATGTTCCCTCGTACAGAACATATAAAATACATACCTTTATTTCGAAAAGGGTTGTTATTTCGTATATTCGAGCATAATCCACGTCACAGAAACTTCTAACCAATAATTTATAGAGAAGGATGCTCTTCAATAGCATCGCACACCATGACTCTCACAATGACGTTGAGGTTTTCCGCGCCGCAAGTATCAAGGGTAAGTTATGAGATGCGTCACTGTGTTAGATATGGACATGGTTTTCTTATGCAAACAAGATGCAATTTTCTCTGATCTTCGTCCTTGAATTTCCTCATGTCATTCATTCTTACTGCCTTCTCTTAACAATAAAGTTGCACACACACACACACACCACTCTTTCGTAACGACCAATAGAACATGTTCATCAACCAAGGAAACCTAAAACGCGATAATCAAACATATCATGCACTGGCAAAACAAAATGTTTCTACCCAACTTATACATGTCAAACACACCATTTTTGGTAGGCCATAGAGTCATAGACCATACAGTAGGTGGGCAATGAGAGAGTCCCGCTCCTTGAGCTAATCCCATGAGCGCACGAAGGGCCCAGAGCAGCTGATGTCTAATAGCTCGTGATGAAAAGACCAGATGGCGATATGCTGAGTCAATATTCATATGGGTGTAGTACCTGCCCGAGTACCTAGATTATGTTTCCGCCATAAAATCGTACATTATTTCTGCTGTATTCCTAAACAAGCTTTTATGTTGGCCTACGCTATTTTTATAAGTACAGGAGTAGTCAATATTGTCGAAGTCATTTTTGTTTCCAACCCATAGCCTAATGAAATCGATAGGTCTATAATTAAACGTATGTAGGCTACTTTGCACATGACGTTTGCATACAAAATAACTTATTTTGCTTCATCACCCTAATTTAAATCACTGAATAGAACGAGGCATTAGGCACAATAAAACTGTTAAAAATTTAAACAGATACGTGCCCCTTCACTGGTTGTAACTGAGAGTCGTGCAGGCAGCTGCTAGGCTGTGCCTTCCATCAGAGCGTGCACACTGATCCTTTGCCTGCCTGGGCTGAAGCGCTGTTCATTGAGCCTTTGCAATAGACTGTCATGTTTGAACATACTATTACTTATCATTCCTTCACTAACATTCACTTACTTATCACACAGTGCAAATTCTAGAAAGCATTCCACAGTGTGAATATTTCAGAATTTTCTTTCAGCTCATACTTAGCTCCTAGTGTGGAATTTTGAAACGTGTTTATAAAACTTCTTAAAGAGTAGCATATTAATATTTCATGCCACAAATTGGTGAAAGATTATCTTAACATTCTCGGCCGGAACGCTACTCATTTGTTGAATACAAACGGGCTCATTTATTAAGAACAGTGAAACTGCTAAATTGTCTGTGTCAAAGCCGATCTCCATTAGTAGTAGATTCCATCCAGGATATGGTCAGGAGAATTTGGGAGTGTTGAATCCTAGAACCTGCAGTTGACGATAAATCGACCTGTATGCGCCTATCTCATCCGCCACTGTCGATATAACGACAGGTATCGTTCACCGGCAATAAAAAATTTGAAAAATGTTTATGTTTGAGACAACTGATCTCTTTTGATTATTTGTGTTTTCAAGTGCTTACTGGAACAAAGAAAGGTCGTAATTTTAAGTCTGAAAAAGGGCCTCTCGTGAGCAGAGCATGTGATGTATATCTATTCGAGAGAGTATCAGTTCCTCTATCCGTTGCAAAGAGCCAGGAAATTTCTACCTCTAGCGACAAAAATTGACGTAATCAACACTCTAATAATGCCCCTGTTTGACTACTGTGGTGTTGTGTATAACGATCTTAACTAACAGCTCGCCAGTAGACTGCAACATGTTCTTAATTATTGCATTCGTTTCATTTTCAGTGTGAAACCGCGTTAACATATCTCTCCGTATCTAAACTAATTGGCAAACCTGCAAACGGGATCTATTGCACAACACTCGTAACTACTACACACAATAAACCTCATGATATTACCGTATTGACTTAAAAATTATAAACATTTACTCCTAAGCGAACATTGTATTTTGTCCACCTTTCAACACAATGTTAAGAAAACTTTACATTGTTAATAAATAATGAAAAACATTTTTATCACCAGTACATGTTTCGGTCTATGTCAGACCATCTTCAGCCGGCTTCAGCAGTACATGCTTCGGTCTTCATTCTTTTCAATGACTGGATTCCGTAGAAAATACTGCCTCAAAAATTTTTCTTATTATATAGCATACATTATTCATATGTCCGGCTCCATGGCTAAATGGTTAGCCTTCTGGCCTTTGGTCACAGGGCTCCCGGGTTCGATTCCCGGCAAGGTCGGGAATTTTAACCATCATTGGTTAATTTCGCTGGCGCTGGGGCTGGGTGTATGTGTCGTCTTCATCATCATTTCAGCCTCATCACGACGCGCAGGTCGCCTACGGGTGTCAAATCGAAAGACCTACACCTGGCGAGCCGAACACGTCCTTGGACACACCCGGCAATAAAAGCCATACGCCATTTCACTATTCATATTTTATAGGGACTCGTAGGAACTGTTATCAAGTAAGCCTAAGGGAAATCTCTTTGCACTGTATGTATTTCTGAAACCTCACGAAAGTATGCACTAAAATTCATTGTATAACAAACGTTACGGAATACTGACACAAAAATACTATTATTACTTTTATTCACATATAAAATTTAGCACAGATTAAATTTCTACTTTATTTGAAAAACTGCTTACTCCGTTTACTTTTCACTTCAGAACACATTAGAAAACTACCTTACCTCACACGTAATGGCTAACATGCATTACGATTACGTAGAGAACTTTAGTTTCCTAACTTCTCAGAAAGTTAGCTTAAGTCTTCGGACAGACTTAAAAACTTACAGAAGTAAGTTTCTCTACAAAATACATTCAACTCTTGAAACATGACTGGACTCATCACATTGTTTCAGTCATTTTTATCGTAATTCAGACCTCGTGAATCTCACGCAGTAATTTGGTTTCGGAAATATTACAGCATGTAAAGGCTTGTGGTGTAATTCGACGGTAAACAAATCGGTTCAGAAAGGGCATCATTAATTATGGCCACGTAAGATGTGTCACAGAGAAACTTCTCCCTAGTTCTTTCCGTCACTGCGATAAGCGGAAATATAATTAAGGGGTTCGCCAAGCAAAGCGTAATGGCCCCAGGCTAAAGAGAACTCCGGTCTGGAGCTGTCTTTGTTGTGTAAATTCTCATTCATTATCGACAACTTGAGGCGTTTAGAACTTCTTTCAACATAAAGGAGTTCTATTCAAATCCTGAGACGAGAAGACAAAAAGACTTTCCTTCAGTAAAAAGAAAGCGACGTTCGATACAGAGATATGTACAGTCACCAGAAATCTATAGTTGAATTTCATATTCTTGGGTACGAGCTGCTCAAGTTAAAAATCATCGGTGAAAATATCGTTTGAGAATAGTTTATGGTGCGATTTTATCCGGTTACTGAGTCACTTTTCTACACCTAACAACAGGGTGAACACACGAGCAAGTTTCGCCCACGCGGGTTAGAGGTTTCTTTTCATCTCATCGAATTTTCTTGAGTTATGCCAACATTCTTTTACGTTGTGTACTTCACTAGCAACCACTGATTTCAGTATAAACCAACCTCGGTAGAAAATGATTCAGACTGTCGTCCGAAACCTGGAGTAAATAATAAGAATTTGTTGACCAAGGAAGACCGCACGTACTGGGCTGTGTTGTTTTCCCTACAAGTTAAAAACGTGCAAGATTGAAACACGAAAATAAAACGCTTGTTTTAACATAATATTCTATGCGTCGAAATCAAGTGTTGTTACGTAAATTTGGTTATGTGAATAAATCCGATCTACGAAAAGTCACTGTAATATTTGTCCCAAATGGAAGATAATAATTGTTTTTACTCAAATAAAATGTAAAATCAGCGGTATATTAAGAAATACAGTCGTTACTAGAGAAATATATATATACATACCTACGGGCTGTAGACAGGACTCTTTTATGTTGCATTCCGCCGCGCGTGGCGTCTTTTTGTTTCTTTCTTGAGGTTCAGGGTTAGCACCGACGTATGGGAGCGCTGTCTGTGAATTCTCATTATCTTTCTCCATATGACTAGCGCGGGCAGTTCAAACAGTAAAACAGCATGATCCCTGGACCAATAAATATATTACTTTTTTGTAGAAAGGAATATAGCATGATCCATGGACCAATAAATATATTACTTTTTGTAGAAAGGAATATAGCATGATCCCTGGACCAATAAATATATCACTTAATGAATCAGTTAGGGCACAAAACGAATGAGCAACATGAAGAAAAGACACCTAATTAATTCAAACAACTTCAGTGAGCAAAGACATCACACACGAATGTGTTAGACAAACAAAACACGTACGGGAGCGCTGCGACGTAGCAGAAAATACAATTGTAAGGTAAAAAAGTATGTATATCCATATTATTCTCTACAAGTAAAATATTTTGTACTATATCTTAATTTACCGCATGTTTTACACTTTATTTGAGTAAAAGCAATTATTATCTTCCATTTGGGACAAGTATTACAGTGACATTTAGTGGATCCAATTCGTTCACATAACCCGTAAAGTTAATTCACATTCTTACATGGCAACTGCTCAGGTTAAGGATGATATTGCCTCTTACTCGGCGACCTTGATTTCGATTGGCGACTCATCCAAGGTTTTTCATTATGGAAAGACTGCTGGAACGAAGTTCACTCAGGCTTTGTGGCAAACTGAAGAGCTAACTGAAATGAGAGGCAGCGAACTCGGTCTCGAAAGCCAAGTAATGCAGTTGATGTTCTTACGCTGACCACGTATCGCTCAGAATATCTACAGGCCATTGGGCTGGGGAGCAGTTGTTTAGGCAAACCAGCATCCTTAAGAACTGTATGTGCCTTAGAATTATTTTGGCTTGATTCATTTCCAAGAGGGAAACCCTCGAACCCAGCTCGAGTATCATGGGTTTGAATTCTAGTGGCTTCAATGGGAATGTTCAATAATACATGGCAGCAGGAAAGGTGTGCGATCGTAAAAGCACCGACCAAGTCCTAAAGTGACCCTGAATACTCCATCGACCCTACATAAAGCGTCAGAATGTGGCGATGAAGGATAAGTTTATTTTTTACGTTCACAGTTTCTTTATAGTTATAGTTTTTTTGCTGGCGGGAGGTAGTATTTAAAGTGTTTTATGTCTTCTGGTATGGATAAGAACAATTTTATTTCTTTCCTTGGCCTGTCTGAGTGTCACCCTTGAATTTGACAATATGAAGGTGACTGAGGAATGAGAGATAGTAGCAATGCCATTTCTTATGCAGCCAGCCTCTGCTGTGAATGGTGTGAAAATATTGCTAGTGGCTTTACGTCGCACCGACACAGATAGGTCTTATGGCGACGATGGGATAGGAAAGGCCTAGGAGTTGGAAGGAAGCGGTCGTGGCCTTAATTAAGGTACAGGCCCAGCATTTGCCTGGTGTGAAAATGGGGAAACCACGGAAAATCATCTTCATGGCTGCCGATAGTGGGATTCGAACCCACTATCTCCCGGATGCAAGCTCACAGCTGCGCACCCCTACCCGCACGGCCAACTCGCCCCGTGTGAAAATGTTGACCGTAGGGTCGGTTGGTGCGTACATTTCAGTGGGCTTGGCAGACTGATATGTAATAGCACCGTCTGCCTCGGTGATGGAAGCAACGGGCAACTACTTCTCTCTTCAGTGACGCCTAGGATATCTATGACACCTGATGGCGCAACTGTTGAAGTTCAGACCAGCACTCAACATAGTTTAGGAAATTACTTCTTATTCAGAAATTCAGACATTCTGGCTTCTTCTTCTTCTTCTTCTTCTTCTTCTTCTTCTTCTTCTTCTTCTTCTTCCTCCTAGACTTCTTCCTAAGTTATTAGGGACGGCAAGTGTCACAGATTTGGCGCTTTTTTAAGACCGGTTGCCCTTCCTGACGTCAACCCTGTGTTTCTGTTGTGGTTAGTAATGTAGCCTAATATTTAGATAAAGAGAAATGTATCAAGACGAACAGAAACATCCAGGCCTCGAGGTAGAGAAATTAACCATGCATAGCTAAAATCCTCGGCCGGGAGTCGAATCCGGAGCCCTTTGAGGCGACGATCAGTACGCTGACCATTCAGCTGTGGATGCCGAGGCTGCTTTTATTATTATTATTATTATTATTATTATTATTATTATTATTATTATTATTATTATTATTATTATTATATATTTCTGTCAAACTGCCGTGCGGGGATGATAGATTAATGGCATCTTCACTGGCTTCTCAACAAGGTGGCTGTGGTTCTGATACCGGTCAGTGCAATCGAGAATTTTGGGAAGAAAAGCCGCATATCTATGATTCTTATTCCTCGTAAATTTGGAGGTCCCATGGCTACGATCACTATATCAACAGTCATGCATATGTACTATGTTTAAGTGTGTGTTTGCATCATCCGTCCGATGGATTGTCAATCAGGGAGTCGCGAAATAGAAGAGAAGAGGATACCAAAATCTGCTAGGTCATATGTTTGGTGCTTTTTAGTCGCTGTATGTTGCTCAGTGTGTTCCCCTATACACGATACACAATTCTAACAAGTAAATGTACTGTACTTCAAATTCATCACTTTAACTGTCCAAACTGACAGTCAACTGTCAACTGTCGTCACATTCCAAATCCAACTGTTGATGAACGAGCACAGTTTATTTACAGTAGTTACCTCAATTAGAAGCCATATTTTTGGTCTGACTCGGCAGTGTTTATCGCGATTTATTTCAGTTCTGTAGTCCTATATTAAAGCCAAAACGTTTTTTGAAAAATTTCTAATGGAACATGAAGGGGAATAATATTAACATTATTTACGAATGAAAATGTAAATTTTCTTGTTGAAACGGGCATGTAACATCTTTTTTTAATTTAGTACCAATTATATGAATTCTTTCTTCAAATAATGCACCATATTTTATGCACCGGTTCTGTGAAGTATTCTAAAATGTTTAAAAAAAATCCAAATAAGTGCAATGTTTGAAGAAAAATTGGAGGATATAGAGTATGTTAGTGTTGTACAATCTTCCCGCAACTGCTGCAAGTTGTCTAACGACAATAGATGCAAATCAACGGTTTTTTCTTTGCATGTTGCTTTATGTCGCACCGACACAGATAGGTCTTATGGCGACGATGGGACAGGAAAGAGCTAGAAGTGGGAAGGAAGCGACAGTGGCCTTACTTAAGGTACAACCCCAACATTTGCCTGCTGTGGAAATGGGAAACCACGGAAAACCATCTTCAGGGCTGCCGACAGTGGGGCTCGAACCCACTATCTTCCGAATCAACATACTAGCCCTACACGAGAGAGCATTACGTTACATAAGAATAGGAAAAAGAATAGATAATTATAGCGAAGCACACCAAACATTTACCTGAGTTCCGAAAGCAGGATTCCTGAAGATCATGACGGAATTCTTTAGGGTAGTAACAGCGATGCTATTAGATGCTTCAATCAATCAATCAATCAATCAATCAATCAATCAATCAATCAATCAATCAATCAATCAATCAATCAATCAATCAATCAATCAATCAATCAAACAAACAAACAAACAAACAAACAAACAAACAAACAAACAATCAATCAATCAATCAATCAATCAATCAATAAATAATGATCTGCATTTAGTGCAGTCGTCCAGGTGACAGATTCCCTATCAGTTGTTTTCCTAGAATTTTCTTTAATGATTTCAAAGAAATTGGAAATTTCGTCCTTAAGGACGCTCGTTGGATTCCCCATCAGAAAGTCGAGAAATTCAAGTAATTTTTTTTTGGTGCTTTTTAGTTATTGTATGTTGCTCAGTGTGCTCCCCAGTACATGACACACAACTCTGACAAGAGAATGTACGAGAGGAATAGACAGGTATGTATATGTTTCGTAGATCTAGAGAAGGCAAATGACTGAGTACCAAGAGAAAATGTGTTCCCGTATTGGGGGACTATGGGTTGAAGGACAGATTATTAAAATCAATCAAAGGCATTTATATTATCAATTGGGCTGTAGTGAGTTCAAGGTACTTACAGGGGTTAGACAAGGCTTTAATCTTACACCCTTGTAGTTCATAGTTCTACTAAAAGGGATTAAGTGGCAGGGAGGGATTCAGTTAGGTGAAAATTTACTAAGCAGTTTGACCTATGCCGACGACTTGGTCTCAATGGCAGATTGTACCGAAAGCCTGCAGCCTAATGCAATGAGCATGTTATAAAAAGTAGGCTTTCGAAGACTAAATTGATGTCAGTAGGTAAGAAATGTAAGAGAATTGAATATCAGGTTGGGAATGCAAAGCTGGAACAGGTAGATCATTTCGGGTATTTAGGATGTGTGTTCTCCCAGGTTGGTAGTATAGCAAGTGAGAGTGAATCAAGGTGTAGTAAAGCTAATGCAGTGAGTTCACAATTGCGAAGAACAGTATTCTGTAAGAAGGAAGTCAGTTCCCTATCGAAACTACCTTTACACCGGTCTGTTTTCAGACCAACATCACTTTACATTGCTGGGTGGACTTAGGATATCTCTTCCATAAGTTAGAAGTAACAGACATGAAAGTCGCGAGAATGATTGCTGGCACAAACAGGTGAGAACAATGGCAGGAGGGTACTCGGAATGAGGTGATTAAGACTTAGTAACGAGCTCTATGGTGAAGCTGTACGCAAAAACCGGCTTCGGTGGTAGGGTCATGTGAGGTGAATGGAAGAGGATAGGTTACCTAGGAGAATAATGGACTCTGTTATGGAGGGTAAGAGAAGTAGTGCGAGACCAAGATGACGATGGTTTGACTTGGTTTCTAACGATTTCAAGATAAGGTGCATGGAACTAAACGAGGCCACATAATTAGTTACAAATAGAGGATTTTGACGGTGGTTATTAAATTCACAGGCACTTGCAGACTGAACGCTGAAAGGCATAACAGTCTATAATGAAAATGTGTGTATGTATGTATGTATGTATGTATGTATGTATGTATGTATGTATGTATGTATGTATGTATGTATGTATGTATGTATGTATGTATGTATGTAGTATCTTTTAAACTTACAATGTTGGATTTCGTCGTTCATCTCGTTATCCTGTGATTTCATTTATTACATTCTGAAGGGAGACAAGTTTTATATTGGGACTAGCTGATGTACCCGTGCTTCGCAACGGGATTCTCGGAAAAACTGACTTTGTGGTTTTCCTAACTGAAGTCAACATAGTTCATTACAAAGACGTCAGTAGAAAAGTAGCGATTAAAAGCAATGTTATCATATAAAATAATCGGTCAAATGAAAAACCGCACATTTTGTCACTTTTAGCGAACAGTACTACGCTGCCGATCTAACAGTCCAAAGTTCCAGAGCTGGAATGACCAGGTCACAGACAGCTGTGAACATTCCTCTGCCATTCTGTTAAACATGCAGACTGCTCATTCCAGTCACTGCCTCGGAGCAGGGACTGAATAGCTGGATTGCTATGATGAACCAGTGTGTTACGTACCAGTAACATCAGAAAATTTATGAACCAGAGGAATGGCATGCTAAAGAAGAAAGTTATCTAACTCCCCAGCTACTTCCCGCCAATATTCAAGCAGGCTGTTACACTCCGTACGACCGGGCGAGTTGGCTGTGTGGTTAGGGGCGCTCAGCTGTGAGCGTGCATCCGAGAGATAGTAGATTCGAACCCCACTGTCGGCCGCCCTGAAGATGGTATTCCATAGTTTCTCATTTTCACACAAGAAAAATGCTGGGGCTATACGATAATTAAGGCCAAGGCCGCTTTCTTCACACTCCTAGCACTTTCCTATCCCATCGTCACCGTAAGACCTATCTGTGTCGGTGCGACGTAAAACAAATTCTAAAAAATGATCTATCGGTGTCGGTGCAACGTAAGGAAAATTAAAAAATACTCGGTACGTAGCAGTAATCCTATCAATCGGAGAAGGGTGGAAACGGAAGACACAAACACATTACAACAAACAATGGTCAATGTATGGTTATTGTTGATCAATTTTAAGAGCTTTCTATACTGTAGGTCTTCACATGTAGTTTTCTTTTGACTCTGTGATATTAGGGTGTCTTATAAAGTTATTTATAGTGTAGACTGTAGTTTCTTATTCTCACACTTTACATACCTAGGTTTAATTAAATTTTGTTTACCCATTTTTCTCGTGACTCAACGCCGATATGGACTTAGTAACAAAAGTCCGAATTCAAGAATATCTCTGTGATAATAGCCGGTGCGGTAACAATGTATAAGACATAAATGGTCGGAAATGTAATACTATATAACGTGAGTTATGTAGTATTTATCGATACTACCACTAATAACATAAATATTATTGAGAATTAAATTTTAGGCCTTCCCCTAAACTACCATTTTTCTCAGCGTGAATACAATTATTTATGGCGTAGATTGTAGCGACTTATTCCTCAACTTCGCCTACCGATTTTCGTTAAGATATGACCACTAATAACATAAATAATTGACAATTTCAGGCCTTCCCCTAAACTACCATTTCAGTCGCCGTGAATACAATTATTTATGACCCAGATTATAAGGACTTATTCTTCGGTTTTGCCTACCGATTTCCATTAAGATACGACCACCAATAACATCAGTATTTGAGAATTAAATTTTAGGCCTTCCCCTAAACTACCATTTCTCTCAGCGTGAATAAAATTATTTATAGCCTAGATTGTAGCGACTTATTCCCCGACTTTGCATACCGATTTCCATTAAATTCTATTCAGCCGTTTTCTCGTGATGCGTGTACATACTTACATATATACAGACAGACAGACAGACAGACAGACAGACAGACAGACAGACAGACAGACAGACAGACAGACAGACAGACAGACAGACAGACAGACAGACAGACATTACGGAAAATTAAAAAGTGCATTTCCTTGTTACTGTGGTCACGACTGATACAGAAATACCATCCTTTTTAATTTCCGAGCAATGTACAGACAAAACTCTTATTTTATATTTACATGTATATTTATATACTGCATATAGATATGTGTTCAACTTGCTATTCTTCTCTGTATTCCCTTACCTGCTGTTTTTGCGTCATCTGCCCTGAACTAACACTTGCGGTCTATGCATTCCTGTGGCATTTGAGTTTACCATAACTGCTTTAAAGATGAACGTTTCGAATCAGCGAAATTTAGGCAAACAATTAACTTACTGACGATGATCCCGAATACCTCTCGCTGAAGCATGTGCCGGCTTCAAGTGATTCTCCTGAAAAATGGTCGTCTTAGTGTACATAGTGAACGTTCCCCTACGTTCGGAAAGTGATCCAGGGATTTCAAGGGCTCCCATATTTTCAGCTGTTTTGCCCTAATTAGGATACTCTTATTTTAACCCCACATAAAACCTTGCATTTTATATCCCTAACAAAGTGTTATATAGATGGTATCTATATTGTCACTCACTGAGTGACTAATTGAAATCTTAATAGTTTCCCAATAGATTCTTCTTTTTTTTCTCCTTCTTCCGCGAATTTTTTTCCACGCCCTGGTTGGGTTCTTATTCTTATTCTTAGTGGAATGAGAATGAAATCACACTTGTATAATGTAGTGCTAGTAGTATGAATTGCGGCAAATAAGCACATCAGATAAACAAATTTCATGACATCAGTACTGTACATCCGGGAAAAATAATCAATTATTGTACCTAGACCGGACATTCTGTGACCTTGTCTGGTAACAAAGATTATTATCTCCGAGGATGCTTTTTGCTAGCTGTTTTAACGACACTCTAAAACACAGATTGTCGGTGACACTGGGATGGGAAAGGACTAGTTTGGGAAAAGAGCGGTCATGACCCTAAGTAAAGGACAGACCCGGTATTTCCCAAGAATGAAAGTAAGAAACTATGGAAAGTTATTATCTTTGAGGCTGCCGACAGAAAGCCAGGGCCCAACACAGTCAGTGACCGTCTGGCGTGGGCGTGGGAAGGAAGCGGCCGTGGACTTAATTAAGGTATAGCCCCAGGATTTTCCTGGTGTGAAAATGGGAAGCCACGGAAAATCATCTTCAGGGCTGCCAACAGTGGGGTTATAACCCACTATCTCCCGAATGCAAGCTCACAGCTGCGCGCCCCTAACCGCACGGCCAGCTCGCTCGGTATTTTTCTTGTGATATCTGAGTTGCTTCTATACCCAGAAAAAAAATATTACTGAGCACGAATGATTGCAAGGGAAAGTTTATCACGTTACCAGCTTCAAATTGAAGCGTCAAATCGACATTTTACAATTTTCTTCTCCCGCGGTTCTAACGTTCGACTCGTTGGCTGAACGGTCAGCGTACTGGCCTTCGGTTCAGAGGGTCCGGGTTAATTCCAATGGCCCGGGGGCTGGGTGTTTGTGCTGTCCCCAACAACCCTGCAACTAAAACACCACACACTACACTATCCTCCACCACAATAACACGCAGTTCCATACACATGGCAGATGCCGCCCACCCTCATCGGAGGGTCTGCCTTACCAGGGCTGCACTCGGCTAGAAATAGCCACACGAAATTATTATTAATGTTACTAAAGTGGAGACATCTCTCGGAAACATGTCTAACACAAGTAATAATAATAATAATAATAATAATAATAATAATAATAATAATAATAATAATAAACCAAACCAAACCCCATGGCACTACAGCCCTTGAAGTGGCTTGGCCTACCAAGCGACCGCTGCTCAGCCCGAAGGCCTGCAGATTACGAGTTGTCATGTGGTCAGCACGATGAATCCTCTCGGCCGTTATTCTCACCGTCAGATAGCACCTCAATTCTAATCATGTAGGCTGAATGGACCTCGAACCAGTCCTCAGGTCCGCCGGGCTGAGTGGCTCAGACGGTTGAGGCGCTGGCCTTCTGACCCCAACTTGGCAGGTTCGATCTTGGCTCAGTCCGGTGGTATTTGAAGGTACTCAAATACGTCAGCCTCGTGTCGGTAGATTTACTGGCACGTAAAAGAACTCCTGCGGGACAAAATTCCGGCACCTCGGCGTCTCCGAAAACCGTAAAAGAGTGGTTAGTGGGACGTAAAGCAAATAACATTATTATAGTCCTCAGGTCCAGGTAAAAATCCCTGACCTGGACGGGAATCGAACCTGGGGCCTCCTAGTAAGAGGCAGGCACGCTAATAATAATAATAATAATAATAATAATAATAATAATAATAATAATAATAATTGTACCGGGTGGTACACCTCTACGCCGCACGTTTAAATCTTGTGCCAATTAGAACTCCTCTACTGGAGAAACACTGAACTTAGAACTAGACCAACTTAAATTTTTCCTCTGAAGATGTCACTGTGTGAATTTCGACTTGTAGTTGTTTACTATTTATCAAGAAGAGTGGACATTCTCTCATAGATGTCTCTATTAAAAAACTATCATGCACCCTGGTGCGAAGTGAAGGAACTTTATTTGAAGAAATTTTGTACTCATGAGTTTTGTCCCTACTAAATTTCGTTCTTTCATTTGTGGATTGGCAATATTAATCTTTCCTTCCGCCAGTTTTGAACTTAGCCAATCCAGAATTTCTGTAATTAATTTTTGACCAATCGTGTCTTTCTTCTTCTTCGATTTTGATGTGTAACTGTAAGCTACCCAATAAACGCCTGTGGGTGTGTCTTAATTATTTATGAAAGGTCTCGAACCTTCCCCGAGGGTATAAAAACTGCTGATTTTCCTGTGTCTCGGCCACTTCATCAACATCTAACTTAGTGTATGGACGTGTAGCAGGAGGCGGGAAGCGCCTCTTCCATCTGGCAGCAGTTCTTCAGTAAGGTAATGGCCGCTTAACATCTTTATTTCTTGCTAGCTCAGCAGTTTAACCCTTGGGAAAGGTCCGAAACTTTTACAATGTAACCTACCTGTCTACAAATGTAAACCTGCGCCGGCTTATGTAAAAACTGCATATATCTGTAACTGTAAATCGGGGATAGAGAGTGCTTTACCATTTCGAGCTCCCCTTCATTTTGACTTGAGGTGACTACGTTTTGGTAACTGATTTTCTACTCTTCCTTAATGTGTTAAATTTATTCATTATACGAGTCACCTCCATAGTTTGGGAATAGCTCCTGTTTCATCGGCCTAGTGCCTCTTAGGTTTTAAGAAGTTTCATGTAGGAGTGCAAATTCACACCTCCATTCAGTTTTGTATTTTGGGCCATTTACTTAACCTATTCTTTTTCTACTAAGGCCCAGTTGGTTGGGTACAAGATACCCCCGTTTCATTTTGTGTAAGTTGTGCCTTGATGGCAATTTAGTGTGAAGCCTGGTATTGCCTTTAATAGGCTTGGAAAACTGAGAGCGGGTCAGCTCTTTTAAGTATTGGATATGTGCCTCTAGGAGGCTTGACATTGCTAGGTGGGAGCAAGTGCTCCATGTTATTAGGGGATTTCTGCACTTTGGTAAATATGTGTTTGGGAGCTGAGAGCTCAGAAATTGTAAAACTTGGGGCTTGCAGTCCATATTGTTAAATTGTCTGTAAATTTTGGATTTTCTTGTTTTGGTTACAGCCTTGTCATTTTACCTAACGCTTCATTGTTATAAAATTTGCTAAAGTTGAATTTAAAAAAAGGAAATATAACCTTCAGTTTAAGTTTTAAACTTTTGTTCTTTTCTTGGCATTTGTAGTTAGAGTCATTCACCCCTGCACCTTCTTTTACCTCTGCTGTTCCACAGATACCTCGGAACAATAATAATAAATATTGTCGTAGATTTTACCTCCCACTAATTAATTTTAAGATTTTCGGAGACCCTGCGGGACCGGAAATTTTGTCCCCAAGGAGTTTTTGTTTATGTGCCAGTAAATCTACAGATACGAAGCTGAGCTACTTTAGAAGCTTCAAACCGAACTGAGTGGTGCTCGAATCCACGATCGTGACAGTCTAAAAATTGCACAGGACCATCAGATAAATGTTGTGGGTAGGGCAAGAATAATGAGAACGTGACAACTGTCCACCCAGTTGAACGCAATTTATAAATGAGGAGTGTCTGCTCACAAGGTGTTTTTTCCAATTTCAAAAAATAAATCAGTATTTCGTCCACATCCTTTACAGTAGTTCAATATTATCGATTGCTATGAGCAATCCAGAACAGGAAGATTTGTGCCAAACCCAATGATGGGTACGTTCCATGTGCCTTTTACTTTAAGATTCTTGCTCTATTCCCACTACTCTCTTAAGGTGGAAATAGCATCTTTCGAACGGACACTCCTCAAATAACAATGAAGACTTATAAATTGAAATAATAAACAATATTATATCAATGTTTATGGTTTAGACAGTTCAATCAATCAATCAATCAATCAATCAATCAATCAATCAATCAATCAATCAATCAATCAATCAATCAATCAATCAATCAATCAATCAATCAATGAAAAGAGAGATTTTATATTATCTTCCTCTCCTTTTCCTTCCTTCCTTCCTTCCTTCCTTCCTTCCTTCCTTCCTTCTCCTCCTGTCTCCCTCTCGCTCTCAGAACTATGTGCATTTAGAAATTGTATAAATTCAGGAAACGTTTGCTAGTGGCTTTACGTCGCACCGACACAGACAGGTCTTATGGCGACGATGGGATAGAAAAGGCCCAGGAGTTGGAAGGAAGCGCCCGTGGCCTTAATTAAGGTACAGCCCCAGCATTTGCCTGGTGTGAAAATGGGAAACCACGGAAAACCATCTTCAGGACTGCCGACGGTGGGATTCGAATCCACTATCTCCCAGATGCAAGCTCACAGACGCGCGCCCCTGACAGCACGGCCAAATCCCCGGTAAATTCAGGAAAGGAAGGAAAGGTTAAGAAGAAGGAGGAGGAGAAGAACAAGAAGAAGAGAAAGGAGGGAGAAAAGGAAGAGAAAGGGAAGAGAGAAAAGGAGGAGAAGAAGAAGAAGATCGTTCTGACTCTCTCAGAAAAGAACGGAGAAAATTAATTTCCCATTCCTTCCTTCCTTCCTTCCTTCCTTCCTTCCTTCCTTCCTCTCTCTCTCTCCCATTCTTCTTGATTAAAATGCCTAAAAATCGGTGAAATAAAATTATTGTTCCCTACTGGAACTTAATTATTTAAATAAATATTATCGACCACGAGATGAAATATTTCCTTCAATCAAGTAAGCATCTTTTGATTCTTCAAATCATACCAATATGAAATAGAGTTTACCTTGAGTGCATGTAAAAATACTATACAGATGTGTTTAAGAACAGAACTTAGTCATAGTGCTGGAAATAGAAGCAATAAAGCAGTAAATAATGATTATCATCCATTAATGTCCCTTTCATTGCCATATACGTTTAGAGACGCCGTAGTGTCAGACGTTTGTCCTACAGGAGTTGCTTTGTGTGGCAGAGCCAGTAATATGAATATGTTGCATTTCAATATCCTCAAATGCCACTGACCTCAGCCGGGTTCAAACACATTTGCGAACAGGACAACGACGAGCCGAATACACCACTGAGGTCGACCCCTACTAAACAAACCAGCAAACGAACACTACAGTTTACAGTAGTACTGTGTTCTCCACATTATTTAAATTAGCATTTACTTGTGTTGCTTCTCATACTGCTTAATGTATGAAGAATTTGCATGTGTTGACAATGAACTGGTCGATTATCGATGTTTTGGCTGTCAGAAGTTCTTGTTAGGATCATTTTTACCTTATCAACAGCCATATGAAACTGCCAGATTGCTTGCTTTTACTAGAGCACAGTCCGCTTCCTTAACTCAGTGGTAGTGTGGTATCATTTGTTTCGAAGGAGCCTATGTAAGATTCCTGCCCAGGCTATGGGATTTTAATCTTGGATTCGTAATTCCCTTAGCTCGGGGATTGTCTGTACACTTCTCTGCAACTCATACACAACATAGCACTTCCTCCATTACAACAACACGCAGTACCTAACTCCTCTTCCTATAAACGAATATTTGCCCCAATTTGTCCTCTTGAATTGCAACTTTATCTTCATATTGTGATCTTTGCTACTTTTAAAAAGGCTGCTGAAATTTATTCGTCTACTAATGTTATTCCACGCCATCTCTCCACTGACAGCTCGGAACTTTGCAACATTTTTGTAACGCTACTCTTTTGTCGGAAATCACCCAGAACAAATCGAGCTGCTTTTCTTTGGATTTTTCCACTTCTCGAATCAAGTAATCCTGGTGAGGGTCCCATAAATTGGTACCATACTGTGGTTATATGACTTATATGCCCTCTCCTTTACATCCTTACGACTACCTCTCTATACCCTTATAACCATGTGCAGAGATCTGTACCCTTTATTTACAATCCCATTTATGTGATTACCCCAATGAAGAGCTTTCCTTATATTAACACCTAGGTACTTAAAATGATAACCGTAAGGAACTTTCACCCCATCAAGGCAGTAATTAAAACTGAGAGGACTTGTCCTACTCGTCAAACTCACAATCTGACTTTTAACACCGTTTATCATCATACCATTGCCTGCTGTCCATCTCTCACCTTTATGCAGGTATTCTTACAGTTGCTCACAATCTTGTAACTTATTTATTATTCTATATAGAATAAAATCACCCGCTAAAGGCCTTATCTCTGATTATTACTGGAGTCAAAGTACAGGAATTTTCATCAATACAGTTTCAATCATGCTGGTGGGAAGCACTGGAGACAGAAAAGTTGTGTCAATTTTGAGAGTCCATAAGGGTACTCGCTTATTATTATTATTATTATTATTATTATTATTATTATTATTATTATTATTATTATTATTGTTATTATTTCAAAATATAGATAAAACTTAACTAACAGTAATAATATAGACAGGAGATGTAACTCAACTGATTAAGCCATCATCCCCTGTGCTTGGGGTTGTAGGATCGTGTCCAAGCATAGTTTACTCTTAACCTCGTCATTCCAAGGGTACACCAATGTGCACATCTACTTCTTAATTATTTTATCAGACTGGCCATGTTCCGTGAAATGTTATAATAAGGAAATATTACTTTGTGAACCCCTGATTCCATGAAATCCAGCCTCAGTGACAGCTTACGCCAGAGCAAGACCATGCGGGAGGGAACTGTTGGATAACATTAAGATGACGTACGGGTACAAAATGCTTTCCAGAGGTTTCATATTTTAAAGGTTTTTCATTGTTGTGACCATCAAATATTTTTCTCACGCCTTCGTGCATTGGTTTCACAATTGTTTCCTTTATGAAAATGAAAATCTATAGCCTGTTTCAACCGCGTCAGGAATGGAATAAATGAAGCCCTATCTAGCAACGAGGATGGGAACTGTGCCGGCTGCCGAAGCTTGTCGCACTCCACTGGGACAATGATTAATGACTGAAGGATGAAATAAAGTAGAGTAAACTAGTGTCCTCATACCGAGGTAGTGCAGATTCTTCAGACACCCCTCCAATGGGGGTGAGCTGCATGTACCAGTTTAACCTTTAACAGCCCTCCTGCCATTCCAAAATCTCTGACATTGCCAGGAATCGAACCTGGGTCTCCGAGGACGGCAGCTAACAATGCTAACCGTTACGTTACGGAGGTGTCCACAGATGTAATGAAATGGTATTGAAGAATGAAAGATGACAGCGAAAACTGGAGTAACCGGAGAAATACCTGTGCCGTCTCCGCTTTGTCCAGCACAAATCTCACATGGAGTAACCGAGATTTGAACCACGGAACCCAGCAGCGCGAAGCCGGCGCACTGCCGCTTGAGTCACGGAGGCTTTTGTTTCAAAATAAATCTCAGAGTATTGTAATTCAACGTAAATATTCGTGAAGACTTATGCAACGTCTACCAAAAAGGTTCTCCGAAATTAATATCTTTTCCAATGAAAAATCTGAGTTCTTGGGACCAATATATGTCAAGAATGCAACGTAAGAACAAAGTAGGAAGATACAAAGCACCATGAATTCCTGCATCAGATGTATATTTTCGTTATGCTATGGCCCTCATGCCGCGCCTTATTACAAGCAACTTTCCCTTTTGAAATTTTGAAGAACTCTGAAATCTTCATGTAGCCGCATTGGTGTTCAGATTGCTAACTGAGAGAACTCCCTAGTACCTGTCATCAAACTTTACATACCAATCCTATTTTCACCAGCATGACACACGCTCTGTTACTACACTTGCATTCCCTTTAGCAGGTCAGCTGCCTAAAATCGCTCATTCATTGCAACGGGAAGTAGATTATGGACCCGCAGCAGTAACTCACTCGAGTCTTTCAAGTCTTCCTACAGAAAGTACCACCGAGCTCGATAGCTGCAGTCGCTTAATTGTGGCCAGTATCCAGTATTCGGGAGATAGTAGGTTCGAACCCCACTGTCGGCAGCCCTGAAAATGGTTTTCCGTGGTTTCCCATTTTCACACCAGGCAAATGCTGGGGCTGTACCTTAATTAAGGCCACGGCCGCTTCCTTCCCACTCCTAGCCCTTCCCTGTCCCATCGTCGCCATAAGACCTATCTGTGTCGGTGCGACGTAAAGCAACTAGCAAAAAAAAAAAAAAAAAAAAAAAAGTACCTCTTAAATGCATAAACCAACGGTGTCGATCTTGACGAGTGAATGATGGTGTGTGTGTATAATTTAGTTAATTTTCTTCAAATTAATTAAAACTTATTATTCATTAAATATCAAAGCCTCCGTGGCTCAGACGGCAGCGCGTCGGCCTCTCACCGCTGGATGCCGTGGTTCAAATCCCGGTCACTCCATGTGAGATTTGTGCTGGACAAAGCGGAGGTGGGACAGGTTTTTCTCCGGGTACTCCGGTTTTCCCTGTCATATTTCATTCCAGCAACACTCTCCATTATCATTTCATAGCATCTATCATTCATTAATAAATCACTTTGGGAGTGGCGACCCCATCGTACTAACAGCCTATATCTGCTTCATTCGTTACATCCCTGACCCGGTCAATGACTGGAAAACAGGTTGTAAGTTTTCATTTTCATTCATTAAATATCATTTAGTAATTTGACAAATGATATGTACATATTGCTATAATTATTACGTTTCATTCATTTTGAATTTATGTCTCGTTGGCTGAATGGTCAGCGTACTGGCCTTCGGTTCAGAGGGTCCCGGGTTCGATTCCCGGCCGGCTCGGGGATTTTAATCGCTTCTGATTAATTCTTCTGGCTTGGGGACTGGGTGTTTGTGTCCGTCCCAACACTCTCCTCACTCAGACAACACACTACACTGCCAACCACCACAGAAACATGCAATAGTGATTACAACCCTCCATATAGGGTTGGCGTCAGGAAGGGCACCCGGCCGTAAAACAGGGTCAAATCCTCATGTACGACGCAGTTCGCATCCGCGACCCCACAGGTGTGCGAAAAGCGGTAGGAAAAGAAGAAGAAGAAGAAGAAGATATATTTTGAATTTATATTGCAAATTAGCTTATTTTAAAATAATTTATGTTCTCCACATTTTTTTTTTTCAATGATGTGGTTAAGGGTCAGGGAGGACCATGAGTCCTAACTTCGCCACTACTAAAGACAAATAAATAAATACATAAATAAATAAATGAATAAATAAATAAATAAATAAATAAATAAATAAATGAATAAACAAGAAAGAAGGTAAAATAATTTTCGCTGGTCTTGGGTCTCAGGAGGTTAATGGGGTCTGAAAGCAAAAGACTGCTGTCATTATTACTGATACATTAAAAACTCCTTCTTCATGTTAAAGATCTTCTGGTATCTCTTAAAGGAGACGTTACCCACCTAGCATTAATTACTACCGAAATATGACAAAGAACATGGAATTGTTTGTTGTACTTTGAAAACAAATTTGTATATAATAACTGAATAAGAAGGAATTGCCTTTCTTAAAAACAAGGGGGGCGGGCACCTGTAATTTTACGAGACTGTTAATAATGTAATCATAAGTTATGGAGCCTACGCCCTTACTTGGAACACGAACCATAAGACCATTCATTTCATTTCAAACATCGTGCATACACTGACCAGGATTCGAACCACGGCCGCCTTGGTTTGAAGCCAGTGAGTTTGCTACTCAGAAGAGAGCTGCTTGCGCTGGATAAGACATATATCAATGAAACTCGGGTGACTGATCAATCAACATATTCTAATAATCATTTGCCGTAAAATCCACGACAGTGTTATAATTAATATCTGAAAAGTACTGGACAGCTCGGAGCAGTCAGTTGATAAGGACGTATTCACTGTAAAAAATATACCGATAGTCTCTATTATAATGTTACAGGACAAGATCAGACGAGATATAAAGTTACATAAATCACTTTATAAAGAAAATTATATTACTTATAAAAATGTTATTGTTTTTAGTCCAACTAACTACCTTTTGACGGTTTACGGAGACGCCAAGTTGCCGGAATTTTGTTCCGCAGGAGTTCTTTTACGTGCCAGTAAATATACCGACAAGAGGCTGACGTATTTCAGCACTTTCAAATACCACCGGGACTGAGCCAGGATCGAACCTGCCAAGTTGGGTTCAGAAGGCCAGCGCCTCAACCGTCTGAGCCACTCACCCCGGTAAATTATATTTTGACTACACCAACAGAATTTCACGCTCTTCAAACTTATTTTAGCAACACGTACAATATAAGAATATATCAAAATACTAAGATATGCCGGACTACATTGGCTAATAATAAGATGACGAACGGGTAGAAAAGGCCTTCTAGCGGGTTCATATTTTAATGTTTTTTTTTTTTTTTTTGTTGCTGTGGCCTTCAAATTTTTCTCATGCCTTCATGCACTGGTTTCACAATTGTTTCAGTAATACACCTCAGAATATTCTATTCAAACGTAATACTTCACCGAGCTCGATAGCTGCAGTCGCTTAAGTGCGGCCAGTATCCAGTATTCGGGAGATAGTGGGTTCGAACCCCACTGTCGGCAGCCCTGAAGATGGTTTTCCGTGGTTTCCCATTTTCACACCAGGCAAATGCTGGGGCTGTACCTTAATTAAGGCCACGGCCGCTTCCTTCCCATTCCTAGGCCTTCCCTATCCCATCGTCTCCATAAGACCTCTGCGTCGGTGCGACGTAAAGCAAATAGGGTAAAACTTCTGTATCGTTTATAATGGAAGTTAAAATATTGTGTGGTAAGAAATCTTGGTCAATTACATATCGCAACCCCTCAGGAATAGTGGCGCAGCTCAAGAAATGTCATTGTTTAGTTGTGACATGACATAATTGACGTAGATAAGGGTAGAATAAGGGGGATATATCCCCCATGAGGCGCTTGTACTCATTATTATAAATTAAGATGAAAATTCACTGGCTGTGTATTATTAAAAACAGATACACTTATTATTACGAAGTTAAAATAGTAAAATATGTATTTGCAAAAAACATCAATTTAAAAGGTATTATTATTATTATTATTATTATTATTATTATTATTATTATTATTATTATTATTATTATTGTTATCAATCAATATTGATCTGCATTTAGGACAGTCGCCCAGGTGGCAGATTTCCTATCTGTTGTTTTCTTAGCCTTTTCCTAAATGATTTCAAAGAAATTGGAAATTTATTGAACGTCTCCCTTGGTAAGTTATTCCAATCCCTAACTCCCCTTCCTATAAATGAATATTTGCCCCAGTTTGTCCTCTTGAATTCCAACTTCATCTTCATATTGTGATCTTTCCTACTTTTATAAACGCCACTCAAACTTATTTGTCTACTAACTATTATTATTATTATTATTATTATTATTATTATTATTATTATTCATAAACCCCCCTCCCCCAAGGAATAAAGAAGGTCGTTCGGGATCCCTGGTGACGAGTTTGAAGGCTGCTGGCGGCGCTATTATCAACTTGAACACGTCAAAACGGGAAGTGAAGATTCACGTCAGTACTGAGAACTAGTGTGCAAAGTTTCGTGACATTAGCTTTAACGATGCTGAAGCGGATTGACCCCGACTAGGAAGGCTACATAACAGCCCTTTCCGATGCTGAATATAGCTAGCTATTTTGCAATCTAAGGAATGTAACAAGAAGCGTAATGCCAGTAAAGTTTTCCAAGGGGTTTCATGATAATCGCTGGATGCTGTTACAATGGCAATGTCGCTAATAATGTGAAGGTGAACTCCACATACTATCAGCAAGAGGTTTTAACACCCATTTACAACACACATATCCCGGTAATGTACGGGTACATCGAGATAAAACATCCAGCCACACCTCTCGTTCGACTCGTCTATTCTTAGAGAGAATGTAGATGGAAACTGGAATCCGCGCAATTCATTTTACTGATATTCCGATGAAGGCATCGATGGGTCATCAATGGACTTCTGTGCATTTGGTCTCCTAAAATGTGCCTTAGGAAGTAGACGACCACGCACTTTGAATGGCCTCTGGAAAGCCTGTCAGGAGTGGGATAAGATAGACATGCTTGCTCTGCGAAAAGTCTGCTGCAATGGAAAATACGTTGTCGGGCTCTAGCTAGAAATGCTGGCTTTCCAAATGAGCATGATCGTTGGTGGAAACATTGTTTTTCATAAGCTAATTACCCTTCAAACCTCGTTCCCAGAGATCCCGAATGACCTTCTGTAGTCGTATCTACTCCACTGTACCATATGCAAAAATAAACACTTTCAATCTAGAAAACTGTTATAAGTTAACTTCTTTCTTTGTTGCGAAAAATCACAAATGAAGTTATACCACTTTAGCACACTAAACGTATTAAGTCAAGAATACTGACACTACTTCTTAGTTACGATTTATTTCATTGATATTCTGCGAAAATGTGATGTAATATATGCTGAATTGTACCATATAGAAATAGTCTGATAAAATATTGTCTCTGGTCTGATATGTTGTCTAAAATGTTTAAACGTTTTTTTTTTCTCGGAAACGTCTATTTTTGAGTTGTGTAATTATTCCTGCGGAGGTGTGATACGAACGTGCATTCTATTTAAATACTCTTTTATTAGCGTGTACGAGAAAACTGCCGAATTCCTGTTCAGAATCACTCACTTTGTCATACTGTGGATAACTTGTGTGCAACGACAGGCATACAGCTATGTCCTAATGTCTTAATTATTCATCCAAGTAATGCCAAGTAATATTGCAATTGATGCCTTCCACGCGCCACGTTTCATTTAAAACTGCCGCAACAAATTACTACATTTTAGCATGTAAATATCGTTTTGTGGCAGAATAACTATTGCCATTAAGTTTATAAAGTTTTGTTTGATCATACCAGGATTCATTGCAGTCAGTCTGCTTTATCTCAAACAGTTCCCTTATCAGTTATCACGCATGACCACTTGTCTTATAAATGCATCGTAAATGGTGATTAAATTGTACATGAGCGAGAATATCATCATCCTCTTTTGGTAAAGAAGGACCTTGCTACGTGGTATGATTCCTGCCGCTAATGTCTCCACAAATGGAAGCTTAGAAGGTCAGATTGTGAATTGCGGATTACGTCCTTCTCATCACTGTATGTTTCGCCCACAGTAATCTCACTGAGTGGCATTGCACTCAATCTCAGAGAGTTGAGCAATTTTCCTGTCACAGTTGGAATCACAGTAGTGGCTGCAGTTTAAAATAAAAGCAGAAATTTAATGACACTTAGCTTTCCTGTTTAAAGTCAATATTTTGATGATGTTACTATCGCACCGTCATAAATTCGATGTGATGTGAACACTGTTTAAATTCGCTACATGACTAATATAATATTCATACCCAAATCTCACATGTGAGGGCGAATACATTCAATTTCTGATTATTAATATAACTCGTATTTCCAAAGGAGGAGGATGTGTTCTCAAAGCTTGCCTTCATGATCTTACTGGGCATCAGCATACTGTAACACTATAAGCAGTGGCGTGCGGTGAACATATCCATTGCCCCAGCTGCAAAAATGTTTTTTTTAAATATAAACAATCGTAGCCCCACTACAATCTCTAAAGTCAAGATTACCATTTTATAAGGCTGCATTTTTCGTGGAATGGTCTACCTGAGAAAGATCTTTCAAAAATATTTTCAACCACACGCTCGCACATACTTCCAAATTGATATTCACGGCAGTGACGACACCATCATAACTTACAGATTTTAAACAATGTACTTACAGTTTCATCCAGTGACGCTTTGGGATATTTAAAGCCCGGATTTTTATGCAGTAATAGGTTAGATTACAAACTAATTTGGTTAGTAGGAAGTGTCGGCTACCCGCTCTTCCATAGCGTAGTAAGAGTAACATAAATTACAGGGGTTTTGATGGATCTTACCCCTAATGTCTATGCAATCCCCATAGCACAACGGTTGTGAAGGTAGACTATACTTGCAACTCGCTTCAGGAAGTTTGCATTCTAACCTATTAATGCATAAAAATCCGGGCTCTAGTGATAATACAGTCACGGTTTTCACAAAAATACACTGGGCCTAACTATTTGTTTTTTACTTAAAAAGCCTAATCTAAACTAATCATCATAATTTAACTGGTATTTTATCGTCGTTGAAGTTCTCTAGTTTCACTCGCATGCTGAGTGTACGTGCATCAACGACAAAAGAGGGAAAATATTTGTCACGACGTACAACATACGTAATATTCAAGAAGAATGCCACAGAACTCGCGAAACCTTCACCTATAATCCAAGAGGAACATTACAAAAATTTACTGTATACCACCATCACAGACAACCATTCGCGCTTAACTCTGTGTTCATGCTGGGCAACCTAAATATTTTTCTGCAGCTATCGGAACACATACTCTACACATGCCATGAATGAATTGCTCGAAAAAAAAGTGTATACATGCCGAAACCCAGGACTAAAAAATATTATTCTATATTACAATTGATTTTTTTTTGCTATTTTGCGACGTAAAGCAACTAGCAAAAAAAAAAAAAAAAACGTTAAGACTGTTAGCAGATAAAAGGGACGTAAAACATAAATTAGTACTGTTCGTTCGTTCGTAATCTGTTTACCCTCCAGGGTCGGTTTTTCCCTCGGACGCAGCGAGGGATCCCACCTCTACCGCCTCAAGGGCAGTGTCCTGGAGATTCAGACTTTGGGTCGGGGATACAACTGGGGAGAATGACCAGTACCTCGCCCAGGCGGCCTCATCTGCTATGCTGAACAGGGGCCTTGTGGAGGGATGGGAAGATTGGATGGGACAGGCAAGGAAGAGGGAAGGAAGTGGCCGTGGCCTTAAGTTAGGTACCATTCCGGCATTTTGCCTGGAGGAGAAGTGGGAAACAACGGAATCGAACCCACCTCTACTCAGTTGACCTCCCGAGGCTGAGTGGACCCCGTTCCAGCCCTCGTACCACTTTTCAAAATTCGTGGCAGAGCCGGGAATCGAACCCGGACCTCCGGGGGTGGCAGCTAATCACGCTAACCACTACACCACAGAGGCGGACAATTATTACTGTTACTATTTTAATATGATTTTTATTATTGTTATTATTGCTCTTGTTGTTAACTGAAGTTACAATGCATTACTTCGAGAAAGTGTTTAATTACAGTACTCTGTAACACTGATAATACATAAACATTCATTTTGTAAAGAACATAATATAATGATATCCATCCTCTTTTTCCAAACGATCTCCTATATGATCGTTTCGTTCTTTGTTTTATACTAGAGGTCAGTCCGGCTCCTTAGCTGAATGGTCAGCGTAGTGCTCTTTGGTTCAGAGGGGCTTAGGTTCGATTCCCGGCCAGGTCGGGGATTTCCACCTTGAATGGATAATTCCCTTGACTCGGGACTGAGTGTTTGTACTGTCCCCAACATCTTTGCAACTCACATGTCACAATCAACAACACCAACACGCAGTTTCACATACACAGCAGATGCCGTTCACCCATATCGCGGGGGGTCTGCCTTACGAGGGGTACACCAGGCTAACAATAGCCACACGAAATTAATTAACCAAAAGTCAGAGATTAACCTACACCAGAAGTGTAAGAGTTTCATTCTTTCAAGACTACCATTTGTAGGATCAAACTGAAAAACGACAGTCTGGCTCCTTGGCTGAATGGTCACGTGTACGGGCCTTCTATTCAGAGGGACCAGGGTTCGATTCCCGGCGAGGCCGTGGATTTTAACTACGTATAGTTAATCCCTTAGGCTCGAGGACTTTGATTTGAGTTTGTCTTAATACACTTCTCCTTATCTACGTAAACACACACAATACCAAATACCACAGAAAAACATGACAGTGAATGCATACATTAAGGTTGACGTTAGCGAGGACATCCGGTCGTTAAACTGAGTCATATCCACATCAAGGCACGACTCCAACAAACTGGGGAAAATGCTAAGAAGAAAAACCTGAAAATTGACATATTTTGAGGACATTTAATATCTACGATAGATTTAACGTTTTCAGTTTTCTACTAGACTAGTAGGTAGTACTGAGGGAGTCCTTGAGGTCGACCTTGAAGCACCTCAAGAGCAGAGGTCCCAGCCACTGACAACTGAGAGCCAAACTGAGTCCATACACGTTGTTGCCTTATAACAATAACACGTAACGCTCTCGAGAGCAGATAACATCTAGAAGGCAGTGGTGCGACAGGCGATTCTCGAGTATTTGGAGGAAGATGTTATCTGCTAACCATGGTTCAGTCGACGGAAAGATCAAATATTAAGATATCACTATTGAGGCTCATGGAAAGGTGGTATGTTGGGGAGTAGTTCAAAGATTCAAGTTACTTCGTTCTTTGTGAAAGGATATTATTGATCGATGATACAAAGAAATCGGAATTATTCATTAAATACAAAGAAGTGAGCTCCTCTTTCTTAACTTTGAAAACAAAGCGCTTTTCCTTTCGAAGGATGACTTTCAAATCGTGTCCGGTACGTTAGATTCTGCCATTTTATCCGTATATAAGTCGTGATAGTCAAGAGTGGGAATTGAACGTAAAGTGATATTGTGTCTGAAAAAAGTTCACGGACTCTACAAGGGCAATAATAGCGTGTAGCCTCGGGAGAAGCCTTGTGCAGGTCTGTCCAGCTGACGCCGTCAACCCCCCGGGGTGACCCATCTGGAATAAAATACACATTCCTGAATGACAAGGCTATATGCAAAAATATTGAATTCACACTCATCCTGCCACTTTACTACCGTGCTGTTGATCCACGATGTTAACTTCAGTTCATTCATGTGTCCAATATACTACAGTAGAACCTAGATATCTCGAATCACCTCGGGAGCTAAATTTTATTTCGAGTTATCGAAATTTCGAGATATAGAGAATAGCCCTGCAATTTTTGAACATATACAGGGTGAAGCTAAATTCGCGCACTCGGGCGTCGCAGCGCGACTCCTCACATGCCGGTAATAAAAAAATGTATCTCACAAAAGTTCGACCTGCGAGTATATCAGGCAGAAAAAGAACATTGAAGAGTGGCAATCTGGCAACACTCTAACCACATGTACGGAAGGTAACTCTGTCAGCATATATTGCCCGGGTTGTACAGTTGGTGCATGGATTGAGTTTTGGGTTGGCATGCAGGAGGTCGAGGGTTCGATCCTGGGTTGAGTCACATTTTTTTTATTTGCTAATTTCCATCGGACATTACATACTGTAATACAGTAAGACACCGTACCTTAGGTCACATGTATCTTACATTTACAACATTTTGTAACGCTGAACACAACAAATACTTTGCTAGGCCTACTGGTAACGTAAGGCCCTAACGAAATGTAATGGACCTGAACGAGGCAAGAATAATAGTTGGTAGTAATCTATGAGACCATTGGAAGAGGGTGCGAATAATTCATGCCCACGACGTGGAAAGGGCGTCTTTCAAACCTGACCAATGAAAACGATTGTTCGTCCATTTCTAGGATCGTAGTATGTAAGTGCAAATGGTTTCTAGAGGACCCGCTGCAATCGCTGTTGACGATTAAGATGCCAGATACCATACCACCTGGACTACATTTACGAAATAAAAAAGATACGTTCAACCCAGAATCGACCCCTCGACCGCCTGCATGCTAACCCAAAACTCTATCCAGTGCACTAATTGTACAGCACGAATAATATGTGCTGACAGGGGTAGTTACCGTACATGCGGTTACAGTGTTGCCAGATTGCCACTCTTCAATGTCCTTTTTCTGCCAGATACACTCGAAGTATGAACTTTTGTGAGATACATTTTTTTATTGCTGGCATGTGAGGAGTCGCGCTGCGACGCCCGAGTACGCGAATTTCGCTTCACCCTGTATAGCACTTAATTGAATCATGTGTATCTACGGGATTATACTGAATACATTACTATTAGCAGTATTTAAAAACATACACACTCTATTGTACGGCATTACTTTAATTATAACACTTATTGCAGTAACTTTTTAGAAGACGGGATACGGTAGCCTAGATACCTCCGTTACCACCAAAGGAAAAATCCATTAGTCTCTTGTGCTTGTTCCGGTTCACCTTTTCTCACTTCACGTTGAAACTTCTCGTCAATACCACGCAGCCAAGATTCGTAAATAGAGCTTGTCATCCGCGACTTCGGGTGTTGCTTTCGGACGTGACCGGTAATTAATTCACACCCGAGAAACAGCGAGGCTTTGCCGATTTTCCTACCACTAGAAGTTTTAGATTTTCGGTTCCCTCTATATTAGCTCCCAGCATCACTGTTAATTTCTAACTTTTATCTCATAAGCATGATTTCCTTGCCATACACTAAATAAATAAAATCACTGTACCCCTTTCCTTACTTGTTAACTGTTCCTCACAAGCCACATATGCCGTATTGCACAGTTAATGTTGCACAAAAATCGAGTTGCAGAGTATTTTTTGCTTCATGGGAGGAAATGTTTGCTTTGAGAAATCGAGAAATTTTTGTAACCGAATTTAGAATAATAGAGAAACAAATACACTTTAAGAACCGCCGGGAAATGTATAGTCCGCGCACCTTTTAGCGATATTTCTTTGTACGGAGTGGAGGAGTAAGGAGGGAGCTCTCCCGGTTCCGGTAATACTGCCAACTGAATGGAAATGAAATCTGAATTGAATCGATAATATGATCGATCGATATGAATTTTCTAAACCTTTATTATCTTAAGCCAACAACTGTGTCATACACACATTATATAACATTTCTCGATGCGAATCTTGTTCCCAGCATGAATTCTATAGTTTGGCTTTGCTATGTAAACAACAAAAGCACTAGTACGTAAAGTGTACGCCAGATGTCGCACAGCGATGCATAAGCGATTCATAGTTTGTGTTTCAAAGGTTGCCAATACGAATCTCGAAGATACCCGAGGTCGATCTATTCAGCACAGCATCGCTAAAAGGTGCGCGTACGGTAAGTAACTTCGAGATACTAAAACTTCGAGCAATGGAGGTTCGACATATTGAGGTTTATCTGCAGTTTAATTCCATCTACTCCACAGAACCAAGGAGTTTTGGTGCGGGCTGTGAATTCCATATCCTGACCTGGGGCGCTAGCTAGTATGATTTCTAATGCTGAAGAAGTCACAAACACCCAGTTCCCTAGACATTCTTTTTTTAGAAAAAATGCTATTTGTTCGGGGCGTCGACCTACATCCCTAGACATAGGAATTAAGTAATGAAATCTAAAATCCCCGACCCTGCCGGGAATCGAATCCGCATCTCCTTGATCCAAAGGCCAGCACGCTAAGCATTTAGCTATGGAGCCGGACTCTATAGAGAGCGAGTATCTCCTCTGCGGCAAAAGCAAGGAGGTGCTTTGCGAGGTGATAAGGAAGATAACAAAGCCAAGATGTTTGGAACAATGAACTACCTTTCTTGTACTGGTACTACAAGTGTATGCTGCTAGGATAGCATCTGCACACCCAGGCCTGAATATGATGACACTAGAGCAGCCGTAACACTCATGGCATACGTGATTTCAGCGTAAGCGTGATTAGTGGGTGTTAACGAGATGTTTTCGTACTGCAATCTGCAGGCAGACTGTTGTTGAGCGCGCCTCGTGTAACAGGATCTACTCTGGGCCAGGCGAGAAACGACGCAACGCGATGCGCGTTCTCCTCCCCACCCCTCCACACCCCCCTGGGGTGGCCCACGTTGAATAAAATACCCTTTCCTGAATGACAAGGCCGTATGCAAGCAAACAAGTTGAATTCACAGTCTTCCTGTCACGTTTATTACCGTACTGGTGATCCACGATGTTGACTTCAGTTCATTCATGTGTCAAATATACTGTTTATATTCTATCTACTCCACAGAGCCAAGGAGTTTTGGTGCGGGCTGTGAATTCCAATTCCTGACCTACTGAGTAGATCACCTTAAACGTTCTAATGACGTTGCTATAGTGTGCCAGTAAGAACTTCTTCCTCTCCGTCTTCTACCGCTTTTCCCACATCGCTGGGGTTGCGGGTGTGAACTGTATCGCACGAATGGATTTGTCCCTGTTTTACGACCGGATGCCCTTCCTGACACCAACCCTATATGGAGGGACGTAATCACTTTTACGTGTTACTGTGTTGGTTGGTAGACGTGTATGTTTTTTCTGAATATGGAGAGGGAAGCGTTGGGACAAACACAAACACCCAGTCCCCGGGTCAGGAGAATTAATCAGACGCGATTAAAATCCTCGATCCGGCCGGGAATGGAACCCGGTACCCTCCGAACCGAAGGCCTCAACGTTGACCATTCAGCTAATGAGTTGTTCCAGTAAGAACACCCCTAGCAAAACTAGTTTTCTAATCTACTTCATTTATGTAAGTTGAGTCATTAAATACTTGATTAAACTCGCTTTACGTCGCACCGACACAGATAGTTCTTATGGCGACGATGAGGTAGAAAAGGGCTAGGAGTGGAAAGGAAGCGGCCATGGCTTCAATTAGGGTACAGCCCTAGCATTTCCCTGGTGTGAAAATGGGAAACCATGGAGAACCATTTTCAGCGCTGCCGACAGTGGGGTTCGAACTCACTATCTCCCGAATATAAGCTTACAGCTGCGTGCCCCTAACTGCAAGGCCAACTCGCTCGGTAGTAATTAAATACAAGGACAAACTGTAGTTACTATATTTTGTACCCATAGTCTTCAATCTTTTTCTTAAGATCACTTCCCTCGTACAGTTTCAGTAGTTTCATTTCTCTAAACCAGGGATGGATTCACGATCTTGAGAGTATGACGTGAAACGACCATATCGTAGCACGCGGAGTACCTGTCTGTATTTCGGCGTGTCTTCTAATGTCAACAACACACATTGCCACAGCGTGAGAACGTAGTAGTCAACATGCATCACGGCACAGTTAACCTCTGGCACCGTCGTTTCATAATAAGACGTGAAAAGGATTTGGGCGATATTTATCGAAGTATGTATGTTGATGACTAGAGCCCGGATTTTTATGCATTAATAGGTTAGAATGCAAACTTCGTGAAGCGAGTTGCAAGTATAGTCTACCTTCACAACCGTTGTGCTATGGGGATTGCATAGACATTAGGGGTAAGATCCATCAACACCCCTGTAATTTATGTTACTCTTACTACGCTAAGGATGAGCAGGTGGCCGACACTTCCTACTAACCAAATTAGTTAGCAATCTAAACTATTACTGCATAAAAATCCGGGCTTTATTGATGACCTTAGAACACACAACGAAAAACCGACAGGTACTCCACGCTCTACATGACGGTTGATAATATCATAGTTTCAACGCCCTGAATCCACCCTGATTATCTCTGCTCTAAACATTGTCTGACTTCGTTGAGCAGTAAAAATTTATTCCTATAAGTTTATTGGAAATTTCTCGAAATAAAGTGTAGACATGAAGAGTACGGATTAAGATTTCATTCACAAATTCTAGTGCTCTAGAGCACACGCCCACTCTTCAGTGAAAGCTACGTTTGGCATTGTGGTCTAATAGTAACTCTAAGAATACCTTCCAGACGGCAGCATGCATCGAATTTGAAACTTGTTAACAATTGTTTTGAAACATATTTCCGACTTGAACGTCGCTGAATATTCACCAGCTCACAACATAATGAAAGAAAAAAGTAGACCTAAATTTACTTCGATGAACTGTTACAACTTTCTCGACGGACGTTTCTAATGAAGGATGCGTTGCTGCTATTACTCTGTATTCGTCCACGACACTGGCGAATAATCAGTTTCGCTAATTACCAAAGTATCATTCAGCGCACTATTTGATACTTTTATACCGCACTATGCTATTTTCTTGCCCATAGCAGAGATATACGGAATCTAACATTAAATATCAGAATAACGTAGTGGAACGGAATTTTGAGCAGTGTAAGAATAATTAGGACTTGAAACTAATTTTCTTCTTATGAATTAAAGTCGTTTGCATTTGAGGAATTACATCAGATTTGTCACTTTATAATCCTGTTGTATTCTAGGGTTATCCGTAAAAAAAGACCTATCTGTTAACCACATTTTTGGGACACGCGGATTTTTATTGTTGTATTGCTATCTATCTGTCTTTCTTTCCTTATTTATTTTATGCCTTAGCATGTGACAAAGTGGGGCTCACGGCCCTCTCTTACACTTAACCACTTAACCAGTAGCATAATTGGAAATTTATTACATAGACTGTATCTGTAAAAACTGAATGGGATAGTATTATATTAGTTTATGTAAGTAATCAATATTCTCTATGCACATTTTAACCCAATGAGAGCTCTTAATCACACTTGTTTTCATTCACTCTAACATTCATACTAGCTGTTTACGTATTTAAGAGGAAATCTCGATAATACCGCTGAAATGAAGCTGCTGAAGTGCTATTTCTTATACTGGCAGGGAGAGAATTCCATTTCCTTGCCCCAGATAAAATATAAAAAGAGCGGCTGTATACTCAGGAGTGATTAAAGGGTATCATAAGGGTAGAAGTCGATCTGGTGTTAAGCCCACGGACAGAGGATACGTAATTGAAATTTGAGGATAGGTATTAACGTTTGGATTCGTTCAGAAGTCAAAATAATAGTGTCGCAATGTGTAAGTTTCATAGTTTATCAATTTTCAGCCAGATTAGCTTTTCATGATAAGAGGAGATGTGTGTATCAAAGAAAATATAAATCTTATAAAGGAATTCATTGCCTTTTGAAGTTTATCATTATTTTTTCTGCATTTGCGTCGGTTAGCTCTTCATCACATGAATTAATTATTGGAAAAATGAGTGCTTGAATACGTGTTATTTTCATACCGTGTGGAAGAATACATTGTTTAATTTTTACGGGATTAAGAGATGCATATACTTTTCTGAAGATACTTGTTATTAGGTCATTCTAGTTTAATGTGTCATTCAAGAAGATACCTAGGTTTTTACAGACATTTGAAATGGTATAGTTTCACCACAAAGTTTCCGAGTAGGAAGTTGTGTGATGTTTAGGGCATGTAGAAGCATAGGTTTTTCTATTATGATTGCTTGCGTTTCCTTCGGTTAAATTTATAGGCAGTTCTCTTTTGCATAGGAACTGATTGAATGTACGTAAAATCGAGACCATTTGGTAAATTGTATTGTTAATGTCAGAGACTATAAGGTGTGAGTATATTTGAAGATCGTCGGCATAAACGTGATAGTTGAAATCATTAATTTGAGAAGAAATGTCATTGATATAGATTAAGATTAAAAGGGGTCCAGGAGCATATCCTTGAGGGTCATCACACAACTTACACGTCCATTCTGTGGTCGTCGTATTTGATGCAACTCGCTGTCGTCACTTTTTGAGGTATGAGCCCAAGAACTCAATAATAGAAGGAGCCATAGGCAGTTTTTTAACTTAGCTAATAGTATGTCTCCATTAACAGTATCAAACGCACTACTGAAATCTAGGAGGGTAAGTATAGTCAGTTTTTGTTTGTCCATTGCCCATCAAATCTCATCCGTAATCATGACCAGTGTTATTGCAGTAATGTGACCTTTATCAAAACCGTACTGCAAGGGGTGGAGTAAGGAATATTCTTCCAAGTATTTAATAATTTGTTTTCAGAGCCTTATGTTTGACATACATTTCAATAACAGCAGAAACAATGCTAGATTCTTCTTTAATTCCAAAACATTAACAACAACTGAACACACCGAGCTCGATAGCTGCAGTCGCTTAAGTGCGGCCAGTATCCAGTATTCGGGAGGTAGAGGGTTCGAACCCCACTGTCGGCAGCCTTGAAGATCGTTTTCAGTGGTTTCCCACTTTCACGCCAGGCAAATGCTGGGGCTGTACCTTAATTAAGGCCACGGCCATTTTCTTCCCCCCTAGGGGCCGATGATCTTCGATGTTAGGCCCCTTAAAACAACAAGCATCATCATCATCATCATCATCATCATCATCATCATCATCATCATCATCATCATCACTTCCTTCCCACTCTCAGTCCTTTCCTGTCCCATCGTCGCCGTAAGACCTATCTGTGTCGGTGCGACGTAAAGCAAGTTGTAAAAAAAACTGAATACAACAGGAGGTGATGTAGATTTAGTAGTCGTGTTCCTAGCAACACTACAAAACTAAAAGTACCTTTTGCCGTGATGAATCAGAGACCAGAGAAACAGAAAAGAAAAGACCTGTATTGTGTCCAAAGTTACCACGTCATTTAATTCATCCAGGGATACCTCGGGATCAGCGTGCTTCATAAGTGGTTTGCCAATACTAAGTGACCGAAATTATCGCCATATGGAACCAGTGTTAATACTTTTGTTTAAATGCCGGAAATAGTTATATTTCTGTCCGTCTCCATGGCTAAATTATTAGCGTGCTCACCTCTGGTCACCGGAGTCCCGGGTTCGATTCCCAGCAGGGTCGGGAATTTTAACCATCATTGCTTTAATTTCTCTGGCACGGGGGCTGGGTGTATGTGTCGTCCTCGTCATCATTTCATCCTTATTACGACGAGCAGGTCGCCTCTGGGAGTCAAATCAAAAAACCTGCACCTGGAGAGCCGAACATGTCCTCGGACACTTTCTTATTACGAATTACTAGTTTAATTCGGTTCCGAAGAACAAGGTACTGTTCATGTACGTCAGATAGTGACGCTGCCTATATAGTCGGTGTAATGCGTCTCGTTCTTTCATCATAGGTTTATATCGGGAATCAGCCAACGACAGTGCGCTGGAACTAGACAATAGACGTATTCTATGTCCAAACCTGGTTGAAGCATACACACAGGTGAACAAAACTTGGGAGTGTTAAGGTTAATGACCCCACGATAAGGCCTAAACACTCGCAATATCACCACACATTTAAGAGTTTTAAAGAACTGTGTGTGCTTCAGTGGCGCAGACTTTGGGGAGCAAGGCGTTTTCTGCCCCCCAAAAGTATTCTTAGGAGGCAGAGTGCCATTCTTCCCACTCAAAAATTCTTCTCCTAGATGTTAAGACCCCTTAAAATGTGGAGTTTAGTAGTCTTCGGAGGATGCTAAAGCGTTAAATATGGAGAAGGCGGTAGATGGTTTTATATCAAGAAATGAGATTAGAAAGCGGGCGTTCCTTCAGAGAACTACATTTCCCAATAGAGACTGTTCATGTGGTGCATCTGGTGGTAGGGCTTTTCATCTTTCATATCACGAACTGCATAATATACATTCATAGGGCATTTATTAAGAAAATGCATTTATGAAACAAGTTCTAATTGATTTACTTGTTATTATTTTCGATACCTTCGTACATAAAACATTCCTTCAAAATATTCATGTATGAATATTCTTCTTCTTCTTCTTCTTCTTCTTCTTCTTCTACTGACTACTGGCAAAAATGCGTGCAATTGGACTAGACAAAATAGTGACTGAATGGGTTGCTATATTTCTAGAAAATAGATCTCAGAGAATTAGAGTAGGTGAAGCTTTATCTGACCCTGTAATAATTAAGAGGGGAATTCCTCAAGACAGTATTATCGGACCTTTATGTTTTCTTATATATATACATTATATGAGTAAAGGAGTGGAATCGGAGGTAAGGCTTTTTGCGGATGATGTTATTGTGTATAGAGTGATAAATAATTTACAAGATTGTGAGCAACTGCAACGTGACCTCGATAATGTTGTGAGATGGACAGCAGGCAATGGTATGTTGATAAACGGGGTTAAACGTCAGGTTGTGAGTTTCACAAATAGAAAAAGTTCTCTCAGTTTTAATTACTGCGTTGATGGGGTGAAAGTTCCTGTTGGGGATCATTGTAAGTTTCTAGGTGTTAATATAAGGAAAGATTTTCATTGGGGTAATCACATAAATTGGATTGTAAATAAAGGGTACAGATCTCTGCACATAGTTATGAGGGTGTTTAGGGGTTGTAGTAAGGATGTAAAGGAGAGTGCATATAAGTCTCTGGTAAGACCCCAACTAGAGTATGGTTCCAGTGTATGGGACCCTCACCAGGATTACCTGATTCAAGAATTGGAAAAAATCCAAAGAAAAGCAGCTCGATTTGTTCTGGGTGATTTCCGACAAAAGAGTAGCGTTACAAAAATGTTGCAAAGTTTGGGTTGGGAAAAATTGAGAGAAAGAAGAAGAGCTGCTCGACTAAGTGGTATATTCCGAGCTGTTAGCGGAGAGATGGTGTGGAATGACATTAGTAGACGAATAAGTTTGAGTGGTGTTTATAAAAGTAGGAAAGATCACAATATGAAGATAAAGTTGGAATTAGAGAGGACAAACTGGGGCAAATATTCATTTATTGGAAGGAGAGTTAGGGATTGGAATAACTTAGCAAGGGAGACGTTCAATACATTTCCAATTTCTTTGAAATCCTTTAGGAAAAGGCTAGGAAAACAACAGATAGGGAATCTGCCACCTGGGCGACTGCCCTAAATGCAGATCAGTATTGATTGATTACCGGGCGAGTTGGCCGTGCGCGTAGAGGCGCGCGGCTGTGAGCTTGCATCCGGGAGTTAGCAGGTTCGAATCCCACTATCGGCAGCCCTGAAAAGGGTTTTCCGTGGTTTCCTATTTTCACACCAGGCAAATGCTGGGGCTGTACCTTAATTAAGGCCACGGCCGCTTCCTTCAAACTCCTAGGCCTTTCCGATCCCATCGTCGGCATAATACCTATCTGTGTCGGCGCGACGTAAAGCCCCTAGCAAAAAAAGGATTGATTGATTGATTGATTGATTGATTGATTGATTGATTGATACTTCTTCTTCTTAATCTGGTTATCCCCCAGGTTCGGCTTTTCCCTCAGACTCGGCGAGGGATCCCACCTCTACCGCTTCAAGGGCAGTGTCCTGGAGCTTCAGACTCTGGATCGGGGGATACAACTGGGGAGGATGACCAGAATCTCGCCGAGGCGGCCTCACCTGCTATGCTGAACAGGTCCTTGTGGGGGATGGGACGATTGGAAGGGATAGACAAGGAAGAGGGAAGGAAGAGACCGTGGCCTTAAGTTTGCCTGGAGGAGAAGTGGGAAACCACGGAAAACCACTTCCAGGATGGCTGAGGTGGGAATCGAACCCGCCTGTACTCAGTTGACCTCCCGAGGCTGAGTGGACCCCGTTCCCCGTTCCTCGTACCACTTTTCAAATTTCGTGGCAGAGCCGGGAATCGAACCCGGGCCTCCGGGGGTGGCAGTTAATCACACTAACCACTACACCACAGACGCGGACCATGTGTGAATCAAGTTCTATTTTCCTGTTTACTTGTAAATATTGTTGAAAACTCCGCACATAAGACTCGTTCCAAAATGTATTTGAGAAACAAGCTGTATTATTTTTCTTTTTTTCTGTTTGTTTGTGAATATTGTTATTATATAGGAATGTTTTCAGTAATAATTATTCATCATTTCACATGCCTGTGTTCGTGTTAGTAATGCCCCCCCCCCTCCCCAATAATTAAAACGAAGGCGGCATGCCTGGTGTGCTTCTTCAATACCCACGTCTTTTTTGTAAACCTTTTCACAGATGTAGAGGAACGTTTTAAATTAAAGTTAGCCGATATTAGTGTGTGCTACTGTTAGCGAGGAGCCCCACTCCCCTCGCTGTGTGCGTGGCTACAGCATGAAATGTGACGCGAGCAGATATGCAGATCGAAACAGAGATTAACATTCCCCGGCTAATTGAGTGAGTGGAGATAGCAGATAATGGGCACTCCTTGTGGCCCGAGCAGGCCACACGCACTCCACAGAGAATGGTAACGAAAAGAATTTGCGTGTAGGAGTGACTCAATGAATCATGGAGGATGGCCCTGGTCTACAGTCAAATCGTCGCTCTGTGAAGGACGACTATAAGGATCCTTTCACACTACACGGTTTCGACCATATGGCAAAAAAAAAAACCGTACGGCTCTTTGCCGTGGAGATGTTGCTTTCTCACTACAACGGGTTTTTTGCCGTAAGAAGCTCAGTGCATGTCTTGATGCAAGTCATACAAGAGAGTCATTTTAATAATAGGATGATTTCTTAATATTAGTAGTTTGTGGCTGAACATTAAACTGTGAAATTGTATCATAAGCATATATTTGTGAATCTGTATTATGTAATAATATACACTATATATATAATATACTGAAAATAAACTTAAATTACCAAACAAATTGTTTTCTTTGTCTTAATCAGTCATTCATTCATTATCATTATAGACTGTTAGGCCTTTCAGCGTTCAGTCTGCAAGCCTTTGAGAATTTACTAAACGTCGCCACAATCATCGATTTGCAACTAATGTTGTGGCCTCATTTAGTTCTATACCTCTTATCTTTAAATCGTTAGAAACCGAGTCTAACCATCGTCGTCTTGGTCTCCCTCTACTTCTCTTACCCACCATAACAGAGTCCATTATTCTCCTAGGTAACCCATCCTCCTCCATTCGCCTCACATGACCCCACCACCGAAGCCGGTTTATGCGTACAGCTTCATCCATCGAGTTCATTCCTAAATTAGCATTTATCTCCTCATTCCGAGTACGCTCCTGCCATTGTTCCCACCTGTTTGTACCAGCAATCATTCTTGCTACTTTCAGGTCTGTTACTTCTAACTTATGAATAAGATATCCTGAGTCCACCCAGCTTTCGCTCCCGTAAAGCAAAGTTGGTCTGAAAACAGACCGATGTAAAGATAGTTTCGTCTGGGAGCTGACTTCCTTCTTACAGAATACTGCTGATCGCAACTGCGAGCTCACTGCATTAGCTTTACGACACCTTGATTCAATTTCACTTACTATATTACCATCCTGGAAGAACATACAACCTAAATACTTGAAATTATCAACCTGTTCTAGCTTTGTATCACCAATCTGACATTCGATTCTGTTGAATTTCTTACCTACTGACATCAATTTAGTCTTCGAGAGGCTAATTTTCATACCATACTCATTGCACCCATTTTCATGTTCCAAGATATTAGACTGCAGGCTTTCGGCACAGTCTGCCATTAAGACCAAGTCGTCAGCATAGGCCAGACTGCTTACTACATTTCCACCTAACTGAATCCCTCCCTGCCATTTTATACCCTTCAGCTGATGATCCATGTAAACTACGAACAGCAAAGGTGAAAGATTACAGCCTTGTCTAAATCCTGTAAGTACCCTGAACCAAGAGCTCATTCTACCATCAATTCTCACTGAAGCCCAATTGTCAACATAAAAGCCGTTGATTGATTTTAATAATCTACCTTTAATTCCATAGTCCCCCAGTATGGCGAACATCTTTTCCCTCGGTACCCTGTCATATGCTTTCTCTAGATCTACGAAACATAAACACAACTGCCTATTCCGCACGTAGCATTTTTCAATTAGCTGGCGCATACTGAAAATCTGATCCTGACAGCCTCTCTGTGGTCTGAAACCACACTGGTTTTCATCCAACTTCCTCTCAACGACTGATCGCACCCTCCCTTCCAAGATGCCAGTGAATACTTTGCCTGGTATACTAATCAATGAGATACCTCGATAGTCGTTGCAATCCTTCCTGTTCCCTTGCTTATAGATAGGTGCAATTACTGCTTTTGTCCAATCTGAAAGTACCTTACCAACACTCCACGCTAATTTTACTACTCTATGAAGCCATTTCATCCCAGCCTTCCCACTATACTTTACCATTTCAGGTCAAATTTCATCTATTCCCGCTGCCTTATAACAATGGAATTTATTTACTATCCTTTCCACTTCCTCAAGCATAATTTCACCAACACCATTCTCCTCCTCCCCATGAGCTTAGCTGTTTGCAACACCACCATGATGATTTCCTTTTACATTGAGAAGATGTTCAAAATATTTCCTCCATCTCTCCAGTGATTCCCTGGGATCTATTATGAGTTCACCTGAATTACTCAAAACATTGTTCATTTCCTTTTTCCCTCCCTTCCTAAGATTCTTTATTACTGTCCAGAAAGGTTTCCCTGCTGCTTGACCTAGCCTTTCCAGGTTATTACCAAAATCTTCCCATGACTTCTTTTTGGATTCAACAACTATTTGTTTCGCTCGGTTTCTTTCATCTACGTACCAATCCCTGTCTGCCTCGGCCCTTGTTTGGAGCCATTTCTGATAAGCCTTTTTTTACGTTTACAGGCTGCTCTCACTTCATCATTCCACCAAGATGTTCGCCTTTTCCCATCTTTACACACAGTTGTTCCTAGGCATTCCCTTGCTGTTTCTACTACAGCATCCCTGTATGCCACCCATTCACTTTCTATATCCTGAAACCTGCTTAGTGTCTACTGTTCGAAACTTCACTAATCATATCCATCTACTTCTGTCTAATTTCCTCGTCCTGGAGATTTTCTACCCTTATTCGTTTGCAGACAGATTTCACTTTCTCTACCCTAGGCATAGAGATACTTAGTTCACTGCAGATCAGATAGTGGTCTGTATCATCGAAAAATCCGCGAAAAACTCGTACATTCCTAACAGATTTCCTGAATTCAAAGTCTGTTAACATATAGTCTATTATGGATCTGGTACCCCTAGCCTCCCATGTGTAGCGGTGAATAGCCTTATGCTTGAAGAACGTATTCGTAACAGCTAAACCCATACTAGCACAGAAGTCCAGCAAACGCTTCCCATTCCCATTAGCTTCCATATCTTTCCCACATTTACCAATCACCCTTTCGTATCCTTCAGTTCTATTCCCAACTCTCGCATTGAAATCGCCCATTAGCACTATTCTATCGTTGCTGTTGACCCTGACCACGATGTCACTCAATGCTTCATAAAACTTGTCAACTTCATCCTCATCTGCACCCTTACATGGTGAATACACGGACACAATCCTTGTCCTAATTCCTCCCACTGACAAATCTACCCACATCATTCGCTCATTTACGTGTCTAACAGAAACTACGTTGCGTGCAATGGTATTCCTGATAAAGAGCCCTACCCCAGACTCTGCCCTTCCCTTTCTAACACCCGTCAAGTACACTTTATAATCTCCTTTCTCTTCCTCATTATCTCCCCTTACCCGAATATCACTTACTCCTAGCACATCCAGATGCATCTTCTTTGCTGACTCAGCCAGTTCTACCTTCTTTCTTCCATAAGCCCCATTAATATTGATAGCTCCCCATCGAATTCCATTTCGTTCGCCAAGTTGTTTCCAAGGAGTCCCTCGCCTGTCAAATGGGAGTGGGACTCCATTACTCCCATAGGTCCGAGGCTTGCTTAAAATGTTCTGAGTTCGGTAAGTTCATGAAGCAGGATGCTGCCCTACTTGCACATAGTCCAAGTGAGGATCTCTCCTCTACCGGGTTATGGACCACCGGTGAATTGTATAGTCCTAGCCGCCTGAGCACAAGGAGGGCCACGACTCAGAATATGTCCGAGATGCCCACTCCCATTCCATAGCAACTGGTATCCCGACTCTCAGGACCACTCACTAGGCCACTCAGCCGTTGCACATGGTTCACGAACTAGGACGTGACTACAGTAACCCACAAACATGAACCACTCTTTGTCTTAAATTAGATCAAAATCTGGTTTCAAGGTAAACTTTACGCCAGGCATTTCTTGTCGCATTCCGGTCTTTATAAATGCAGTAGCGGCGATTAGGGGGTCGAGGGGATGCTGTCGCCCCCGCCCCAATTTGTGGAGAAAACTTTACATTATTATTCCGTTTTAGGTGGCTGAATCTAGGACGTATTTTAATTATTTAAAAAAGCAATTTGTACAAGCCTGTTGTCTTATCAGATAAATCTTTCTTTTATTTTATTTTATTTTATTATCAATCAACAAGCTAGAATAACATAGAGGGGCTGTAAGCCTGTCATCAGCGCTCCCTGCTTGAAGCAAGTTGGTAAGGGTCAGCCATGTTAACGGTTGTCAAAACAAAGCGAATTGGCGCAAGAGCATATGTTGAGGTGACAGGGAGATCGTGCATGCCAATTTAATTCCCTAAGTTTTAAGAAGTGAAAACATAGATTCTCGCTTTCAAGAATGCCAGCCGTAAGCTCAGCGTATGGTTGTTCTAATCGGAGTAATAAAACCAAGGATATATCGTACTTTACGTAAGTATTACTGAATTATAGCCGAGATTCCTTTTTGTAATTTCTTTTTGTAATTAAATCCATTTTATTGTTTACTTAGCGAAAGTACGGATAGCCACGGTTATTATTTGTCGAATTTTGTTTCAGATTTCGTTTAAAGAACAAGGAATTAACGGAACAATGCGTTGTGAGGGCGAGAAGAGATAAATGTTATCCCACTCAATTCAGTTGCTTATGCTCTGTACATTTCCAGCCCTATTTAATTTTCATTCACATTTACAAATAAAGGAAATGGAGCGCCCACAACCAATAAAACGTAACCACAAAAAAAAAACTTATTTCGTTCAAACGTACACTAAGTATGGTAAATACAGCATTTTACTGCTATTTATGAAATGTATACAGCCTTTATTGTAGATGTCTGTTGCCTTGGTTTTTAAAACTATGCCACACTTCATAATGGACAACTTTCAAGCTTACCTTTCAGCTAGTAATCCCAGTATGATATGGCAGTGGGAGAAACATGATATCCCCCCTATATTATAATAAATAATTACACTAAACCATTATTGTGGTAAAGTATTCATGGGCCGCCTCTGTAGTGTACTGGTTAGCGTGATCAGCTGCCACCCCTGGAAGCCCGGGTTCGATTCCCGGCTCCGCCACGAAATTTGAAAAGGGGCACGAGGGCTGGAACGGGATTCTATCAGCCTGGGGAGGTCAACTGAGTAGAAGTGGGTTGGACTCCCACCTCAGCCATCCTCGAAGTGATTTTCCGTGGTTTCCCACTTCTCATCCAGGCAAATGTCGGGATGGTACCTAACTTGAGGCCACGGCCGCTTCCTTCTCCCCCCCCCTCCACAAGGCCCCCGTTCAGCATAGTAGGTGCAGCCCTCCCTCACATTTGTATCCCCCGACCCAATGAGGTGGTAGAGGTGGGATCCGTCGCTGAGTCCGTGGGAAAAACCAACGCGGGAGGGTAAACAGATTAATAAAGGAACACAGTACTCATGAGGATGCAATAATTTTAAAAATATGAACAGAATGAGGTTGTAACCTATTGTAGGTCCCTATGATTTTAAGGCTTCCTGTCATAAATATTTATGTCCACCGTTTTTATTCTAATTTACGCTTAACCACAACAGCCAAGCAGGGTAACGCTCTTGTTCCGATTTCGAGGCCTATTCGTATGTTACTGTGCGATGATTTCGAACTACCCTGCAATCAACTAAATGATCGTGATGTTGGCCTGTGCCGCAATATGATGAAGTGGCGGTATTCGCTTTAATGCTTCAAGCTATCGGCAACGGTCTTTAATTCTCCCCCAGTGATTCTAAAACGCGTATTTTCTACACTTTTCGTCATTTAAAGGCCATGCCCCCTTGCTTGTGTGACAACAGGAAACATGGCGGACTTTCGTTCTATTAGCTTCACCCAAGCAGCGCTTCCGCCTCTCTATGTTATTCTAGCTCGTTGTTATCAATAAAATTTTTAGCGTGAATACGTACAAAATGTAGTTTGTCGCGGCTAACCGATTTGCATAGCGCCATACCAAGTAGTGGAGACTTTGCATGTCCTGTGAGGAAGGGTGGCAGGGGTATACTTTATTGCCAAGGTCATGGACACTGAGGTATGATTCACTCGCTTGCCGCGCGAATTCGTCTATCTGGCATTCTCTTTTGTGTGTTAGTTTCGTAGTGTGTAGTCAAATACTAAACGAATTTTAATTGTATTATCACACCGTACTTCTGCTTAATTTTAGTGCATGTGTAAAATTGTTCCTTTGATGAAAGTTTTGTTGTATGGTATTGAATCAATATCTAAGAAACTATTACCGCACTTAAGATGGTAGTCTGACAACCTTTATCTCTCTGTCGAAATTAGCCTACCACTTTGAGCTTTTTTTAAAGTTTTGGTCTATATACCTCCCCCACGCTATACACCACAAACCAGGGTACGTTTTGTTGTTTGTACAATTCGCCCCCCTCCCCCAACACACACGTCCAATACCCAATCGCCACTACTGTATAAATGCCTATAATTATGTCCCAGCATGGACCAGAGTAATAAGAATTTCAGAATCTACGTCAGCCATTTCACAAAACCAACGATAAATCCTACAAAGCAATGCACTGAACATTTTAACAACAAAGTAAAACAATAAAACGCAACGATACTAATGCGTATAAGTTGTGTCTAGATACCCTCGCGTTATCTCCTCTACAGCTGCTCGAGAGCTGCCGTACGATTAGAAAACCGTACAGTGTGAAAGCACGCATTTGGCTGTGTGCGCCACTGAGTCAACGGCAGCCGTCCATTCCAGTGGCAAGATACGGCTGCTACACGGCACGGCAACGGCACGGCTGCCGTCCCGTGTAATGTGAAAGGTCTAATGCTCTTCTTCACGCCACTAAAGGAATGTCACCGTACGGTTTTTTTTTTGCCGTACGGTCGAAACCGGGTAGTGTGAAAGGAGCCTAAGTGATCGCGGGTGGCCTGCGTTAAAACCGCTCAACCTTGCTCTAGTTTTTTTCCCGGCCATCGGAACGGTGTAATTACTCTGGGTGCGTGAGTGGGAGAGAGGAATAATGCGGAAAATACTCAATGTTGATTAATTCTTGTATGGGTCGTCCAAAGGCTGTTCCGCGGCTGCCCTTCATGCCATTCTATCCTGTGCTGACCCCCGACAGCATTTATTGCCTACACGGCGTCCAAAACTAACTGAACAATTCCTGGGTTTCTCAAGATATGTCGTATCATTCCACATCTTCTTCTGGCCAAATTTCACCAAATCGTTCTCCTCCCAAAAACTTGATTCGGGATTTCTTCATTTGTGATCCAATTCACTCATTTAACCTTCAGCATTCATCTGCAACACCACATTTCATTCGCTTCCGTTCTCCTTCTGCACTAGTTTCATTTTCATTCAATGCCATGCTCCACGCTGAAGGCTCCAAGGACATCCTTATAATTTCCATATCTATGTTCGATGTGAGAAATTCCTTCTCTTTTTTTTTTTTTGCTATTTGTTTTACATCGCACCGACACAGATAGGTCTTATGGCGACGATGGGAGAGGAGAGGCTTGGGAATGGGAAGGAAGCGGCCATGGCCGTAATTAAGGTACAGTCCCAGCATTTGCCTGGTGTGAACATGGGAAACCACGGAAAACCATCTTCAGGGCTGCCGACAGTGGAGTTCGAACCCACTATCTCCCAGATGCGAGCTCACAGCTGCGCACCCCTAACCGCACGGCCAACCCAGCCGGTAATTTCTTTTCTTACGAAGCGATATTTTTGCTTGTCACAGTCTGCATTTTATGTGGTATTTACTTCGTTAGTTATTCTAATAATGATCAGTTAACACGTAAGTTTAATGGTAATAAGCATGTTGCCATAAAATCACGGTAGTAGCTGGACAGTTCTGAGCATTTAGCTGATGATGACGTAGTAAGGCCTCGCATATGAAAATGAAAATCCACAGCCTGTTGCCAGTCATTCGATCCGGTCAGGAATGGAATGAATGAACTACCGGCGAGGACAGGAATTGTGCCGACTGCCGAAAACTGTCGCACTCCTCTGGGGCAATGATTAATGAATGACAGATGAAATAAAATGATCTTGGAGAAATGAAGTATGACAAGGAAAACCGGAGTACCCGGAGAAAAACCTGCCCCGCCTCCGCTTTGTCCAGCACAAATCTCACATGGAGTGACGGCGATTTGAATCACGGAACTCAGTGGTGAGAGGCCGGCGCGCTGCCTCCTGAGCCGCGGAGTCTCTCGCCTTACGTATGTACAGTATAAGTATACCGATAGTTCTACAGCAGACTCTCATTTATACGACGTCAACGGGCCAGCGGGACGTCGGATTAGCAGGAATATTGGTTAAAAGGGAAAAAAGTAGTTCGCCTCTGTGGTGTAGTGGTTAGTGTTATTAGCTGCCACCCCCGGAGAGCCGGGTTCGATTCCCGGCTCTGCCACGAAATTTGAGAAGTGGTACGAGGGCTGGAACGGGGTCCACTCAGCTTCAGGAGGTCAAATGTGTAGAGGTGGGTTCGATTCCCACCTCAGACATCACGGAAGTGGTTTTCCGAGGTTTCCCACTTCTCCTCCAGGCAAATGCCGGGATGGTACCTAACTTAAGGCCACGGCCGTTTTTCCCTCCGACAGTGGGGTTCGAACCCACTATCTCCCGAATGGAAGCTCACAGCTGCGCGCCCCTAACCGCACGGCCAATTTGCCCGGGGAGCCAGAATTGAACCTGCCAACTTGAGCTCAGAAGACGAGTGCGTGACCGACCGAACTACTCACCCTGACATGATATATCCTACTACTACTACTACTGTTACGCTTATTCTCATTTTAGTGACTGAGTTCAGTTGTAGTTCTATATTCAGTCAGTTCATGCACAGGATGCGTTGTGTGATAAGTCAAGGTTTGTTTTAATATTCCGCTGGAGTAGACACGTGAGTCTCGAAAGTGTGAAATGAAATAGTAGACTAACAAAATGCCGAAATTTTTCAAATGTGCCAAGACATAAGTGAATAATAGTTACTGTGCCACTTTTTAGATGAACAGTACGGCGAGAATAAAGAGCAAAGATTTCGCTGTCTGAATACAATTTTATACTCTTTTGAAACCTGTACGCTAAATGGAGATATGGAATCTTTACAAAACAAAGCGCACTAAAAGGTTTTATTGTAAATTAAGTGAATTAAGAAAATGTCATCCTACAGTACAACTAAAATAGCCTACACTATATACGTAGCACCGTATTGTCGCTGTTAAATATAAGAGTACTCTTTGTTTTACTGCAGTTTACATGTATAAGGTGTTAATGGACTATACTAATGCATATTATGTATGTTAATTTTAATATAGCCTACTACAAGTCCTACTGCAGGCACTCTTGTGATGATTGCAACATTGCGTACAATTATTTAGAAGCCTTCTGTACCATGTAGAAACATATTATATAAAAAAAGAGCACCCTCAAAATCCACTGTCATTCACACATTCAGCAGTGCTGTCCACACGTCAGTTCACAGCTTTCAACAGGTAGTCTCGCTAAATTCTTTTCAATTTAGCTTTAATGAGTCACTGTCGCTGGCACTAACTGGAAAGGAATTCGAAAGTCTGGACACGATCACAATAAAAGTGTTGTTGCATACAGACGAATGCTGATGAGGAATTAGCAAGGATGGAGCCAGCGCGAGTCTTAAATTATGAGGGGGAGGGAGTGAAATTTGGAGGAAATATACTGAGGCGATTTCCAATGCAAGGCTTTGTATATGAATACTAGTGTGTGATATTTAAGTCTTAAAATATCACGTTTTAGCCAGACAAGTGCTTGATAGTAAGGAATACTACGGGCATCATAGTTCAAGATAAAAATGAATCTGAAGCAACAATTCAATGTTAGCTGCAGTTTCATTGTTTGTTCCTTAGTTGTCTCAACAATGATCAGTCGAGGATAGGAAGGATTAAAGTTCGAGTTAGTGTTTGTTGCATGTCCGGTGGTAAGATGTCTTTCTTTCAGCGAAAGAAGCGTAGAAAAGGACATCTAGCAAACATTTCTCCTAAGTTCTGTCCAATTTAGAGTTTTAGTTTCACGCTAAGGTTTTCCCATTATGGGAAATCTATTCGAATGCGAAGGTATTGTTTTTAATTTTATATTCTTTACAATGAATTGAACATAAGCACTTTCATGTCAAATAGTGTGCGCGTAGCTCGTTGACGCAATGCAAAATGTGGCACCAACAGCCGTTCGCCAAGACTGCCACAACCCTCTCATGATGGCCAGTGTCCTCGGCTGGCCGGTTAACGGGCTAGGTGAGTCTATAATTGAGAAATTTAGGTGATGATTTCTCTGGCAGGATATAGTACAACAGGGTAATAAAACCACACGATACGTGCCAATTTTCCGTACCTTATTAGGAAACAATCAACAGTCTGCAAAGGTGCAATTTAAAAAGACACAAATGACACCACGAGATCAAGTCTTCATGATCAAACAAGTGTAAGCAAGACTGTTATTAATTTCCTAATAAAATACACTTAATTATCACGTGTTTTCTGGTTATTATTTCCGTAATCAAACATTTCTTATCACACAAATCGTCGCCTAAAGCTCCCAACATTACGCATATCTGTCTAAAGTACTAGTATTTGTACAAAGGTATACTGAGTTAAATCGATGAGGACAAGAAGTATATGTCCTTAAAATGATGCGATTAAGTTACGATCAACTTACACGAAGTGTTTCAAAACTAATTGTAAATAGTTCGGTAGGCAATTTTATAAATTACCAGTATTTCAAGTACAAAAGGGCATAATAGCATGGTACGCATAAGAATGATATTAAAATAAAATATTAATGGGACAATTACTTAATGATGTATTTACAGTTGTTGTTGCTGTTGTTTGAGTGATCAGTCCATAGACTGGTCTGATGCAGCTCTTCATGCAACCCTACCCTGTTCTAAAATGTTCAATTCCACACGACTGCTGCATCATACATCTGCTCTAATCTGCTTGTATTATTCGTACCTTGGTCTACCCCTACCGTTCTTACCACCTACACTTCCCTCAAAAACAACTGCAAAGTCCTGGGTGTCTTAGAATGTGTCCTATCATTCTATCTCTCCTTCTCGTCAAATTTAGCCACAACGGACTCCTCTCACCAATTCGATTCAGAATCTCTTCTTTCGCGATTCGATCTATCCATCTCACCTTCAGCAATCTTCTGTAACACCACATTTCAAACGATTCTATTCTCTTTCTTTCTGAACGAGTTATCGTCCACGTTTCACGCTCCAAATGAAAGTCTTCAAAAACATTTTTCGACTTCCTATATCAGTATTCGAAGTGAGAAAATTTCTTTTCTTAATAAAGGCCTTCCTTCCTTGTGCTAGCCTGCATTTTATGTCCTTACTTCTCCCATCGTTAGTCATTTTACTACACAGGTAAAAATATTCATCTCCTTCGTTTAAGACTTCATGCCCTAATCTAATATTTCCCGCATCACCTGACTTTGTACGACTGCACTCCATTACTTTTGTTTTGGACTTATTTATTTTCATCTTTTACTCCTCACCCAAGACTCCGTCAATACCATTCGGCAACTTCTCCAAGTCTTCTGCAGTCTCAGATAAAATAACAATATCAGCGGAAAATCTCAGGATTTTGATTTCCTATCCTTGGATTGTTATTCCCTTTCCAAATTCTTCTTTGATTTCCTTTACTGCCTGTTCTATATTAACATGGAAAAAGAGGGGGGGGGGGGGCAAACTGCAGCCTTGCCTCACTCCTTTCTGGATAGCTGCTTGTTTTTTATAGCACTCGCTTCTTATCACTGCAGACTGATTTCTATACAGTATAGATTGTAGATGATTTTTCTTTCTTTGTACTTGATCTCGATCACCTTCAGAATCTGAAATAGCTTGGTCCAATCAACATTATCAAATGCCTTTTCTAGATCTACGAACGCCATGTATGTGGGCTTGCCCTTCTTAGTTCGATTATCTAAGATCAGACGTTAGTAAAAACCCAATATTATTCGTAACAGTTCACCCCAAATGGCTTACTGGAGCAAGAACCTTACATAATATCCAACAATTCAACACGAATGACTTTTAGATTCATTTATTGATGCACAAAACCTACATCCCTCGGAACAGTTCACAGTGCATGCTCATGAATTCATTCCATCGACTTCGATGTACTTTTCAGCACTCTTAGAAATAATACACGTAACTCATAGGAGGTCGTCTTGGCATTCTTTTAATTAGGTCAGAACTGTGCATACTGCGAGCGACCAATTTGTCCCTTGTGTTTTCTTTTTCTCAGCAGACACACGATTTTATCCATCCCCAAAGACAGAAACATCTGGGGACTGTGGTGCATCAATAATAATTGTAATAATTTTTGTACAGTTGTTATGTGTACCATACAAACAACTGCAATTCCACACACAACAGCAACTTGGACATATGTTTATATTACCTTATTTTACTCGAAATATTTCATACTACTGCCTCCCAAAATATTTAATATTCCTCCTGAAACCCCCATGTATAAAAAAGCTTATTCATTAGCGGCCAGTCCAGCCCAAACCGCTGTACCAAGAAACGTGATATTTGGAGAGAGTACTTCTTTTATAATGTAGACAAGTGGGAAGAAAATCTTCTTTAGAAATAGGGAACGAAACGGAAAGAAAAGGGGTCAGTTTTGTTTTCTTCAGAATCTCCATTCCTCAGGACAGGTGAAGTGACATCTGGAACGTAAACCACTGTTAAAAATTTTTTAAAAAATGCTACAGCAATTTTCGAAATTTAACCCTTATAAGTGTAAAAGAGGTTTAAATATCTTAATGTTTAAATGTTTAATGTCTAAAATGTTCTATAGACGGAGTTGATTAATATAAAAAACACACACAACACTTCACTACTCCCAAGGAAGTTTATTTTAATATTTAAAAGGATGATTAGAAATTTCACTTCCAAGGCATGAGAGTTCGACACACCATCTATTTTCTAGTAGGCTTTAAATGGCCTCCTGCCATGCGAAACACGACCCTCTGTAATGATTCGTGTGAAAAAATCCTCTTCTTTCACAACTTAGTCTGGAATTTATTTTGAATCTGTTGCTTAAAGGGAGAAAACGAAATACAAATAAATTGTCATTTAAAAATACCAATAACAGAGCTCAGTGATGCAGTCGGTTAATCCACGTACTTCTGCTCTCAAAGTAGCGACTTCGATTCCGGTTGCTCATGGCCTGAGATTTGCTACACATTGATTTCAGTTCACTTTAAAGGTTCATTTTTTAAAGTTTCATAAAGTGACGCACTGACTTGTGTTAAATTCACACATACATATATTTCTATTGTATGAATCTTACATCTTCAGTTGTTTCTTCTTCAGCTGATTCTTAATCATTTATGCAGTAATCAGTTGGAGTACTAAGACTTTTCCTTTGTAATATTTAGTTAGCGTTAAAAAATATAGTAGCCGTGTAATATCTGTACAGTATAATATGGAATATATTTTTATGTTTCTGCCCTAAGTGCAATTTACCTGCATAGAATTAATTACTCAGCCATCATCTAAAATATTGTAGATTTATACAGCGTGTCCCCAAAGAACACCTACGAGGCTCAGTATGTTGTGTGGGATGGCGGACTGGTCGGTTTTCAAGCAGGAGCCCCTGTCGAGAAATTTACGGTTTGGTCGCTGGAGAGCGTCGAAATCTGACGACGGTTATGACAGTTTGTTCCTACTTGTTGTCTTAATGCGGCAGGTATGCAACCCTTTAACCATTTGTGTATTGCAGATAGACGACTTCATCCTAGTAACATTCCTGTGCACGCGCTACAGTCCTCCACACAGTGATGCGCATCCTACTGCGTTACTTGTGTACTGTAGTCTGCCAGTGCAATATCGTTGTTAACAGCAGTGCGACATGTACCAGTACACAGCTGCGGAAATGACCGACATGGTGTTTGCATACGGCAAAGCGGATTGCAATGGTAGAGCTGCTGCGAGATTGTATGCGGCACGTTTTCCAAACAGACGTACCCCACATCATTCCACGCTCGTGACCTTCGGGAGACGACTAAGGGAAGTCGGACAGTTCCACGTAGGTAGTATGAAGAGTATGGTGCATGACACTCCTGTAACGTCAGCGGAGGACCTTATTCCTCGAGTCCACGGAGCGATTGAAATTCTTCAAAGACAGCCGTACGTATTGGGTCATGTGCGTGGAGCTCAACACCATATATGTAGGCTCTACAATGACGTAGGAGGTACACAGATCGAACGCCGTTTCTAATGAACCCGATATGCTACTCATGTTGGGTTTATTGAAGACATGTGGAACGCACACCCACTTCGAAGCGCTACAGCGTCCAAGCCGTGCGTTTCTGGATATGGGTTCCTTTTTGAAAACGGATCAATTTGTCTTCCTGCACAACATACTAAGCGTTGTCGCTGGTTTTTTTGAAACACACTGTATAGATAATGTGATAATGAAAATTGAGAGTGCGGAGGCAGCCGAGAGGAGGCAAGTGACTGGGAACAGTGACGAGTAAGACAACAGCTCCGGCAAAATTATGAGACACACGGTAAAGAAGCTTCTTAGAAGATGTCGAAAAATGGCTACCTATGAAGAAGGCGCCCTGAGTGAACTGGAACTGGAAAATGTGAGAATCTCCCGTTGGAGTATACAGAGTGTCTGAAAATAAGTTACGGAAAATGTATTGGCATAATAAACCCAATAATAATAACAGAGGATGCACCGTCCAATTTTACCTACACTGTTTGGTTAATTGCCAAGTGTAACTGGTTCATATATCTTGTGTTCTGTGACGTACCGCACTAAATTCACAACAGAACGTTAGCGTTGAAGAGTGTTAATAGTAGAATTCAAAATTCTCAAGGAAGATGTATGCGGTACGCAGAAATGATCAGAACCTATACCAGTGAACGGAGTACAGACATGAGCGCTTGACTGAGGACCGCACGGTGTCGGCTGTTTACATGTGCTTCGATTCATTTGATTCCGTTCACGTTACTGAATCGATCCAGTGATCCGATTCACGGCTCATTCGTCACCGCTCCTACTGCATCTGTGTAGTATGTACTGGTAAGACAGCAACAACAGCATTCAGTGCTCGCAGCTGCCATCTGGTCTTCATACTATGAACTCCTTTCTTAGAAAAAATGCTAGTTACTCTAATACATCGAAGGTTTCCGGCTACGCAGGGTGGGAAAGGTTAGGATTAGGAAGGTAGCAGCCATGACCTGAATTAAGGTACAGTCCCAGCATTTCCTGGTGTGAAAATGAGGAAACTACGGAAAAACCACCTTAACGGCTGCCGACGGTGGGATTCGAACCCACCATCCCCCGAATGCAAGCGCATAGCCACGACAACTCGCTCAGTCATTTTTTAAAAATGTATTTTTCTATCAGCTGAGGATTTTTTTAAATAGTCATATTTTGTATAGGCTACCCGAGATGTACAGTAGCCCGCTGGTTTTCTGATTCAACATACTGTTATTGCGTCTGTCCACATATGATTGAAGTCTTCTGCAACGATGTGACATATGAACTGAGAGAATACTGAGCCGTTCTTCCCAATATAAAACAGGTACTTTTGATTGGTCATGAGCATGACTCATAGTCATAGGGCAGGCTAGAGTCGAGTTTAATTGTCAAATGTCAACTAAGTTATAATACTAAGATTCATTAAACTAATAAATAGTATAACCTAATAGCCTACCTACTTACTAGCTACTTCAGAATTATGTTGTGACTACCTTTTTAACACTGCAAATAAATCCATCTATTATTTAAACCTCCCTGTAAGAAGAGGACAGTGAATGCAAATGGGTATTATTTTCAAATGAGCTGAGCTCGAGAGTCCATTATAGCATACGATTATTTCAGTGTAGCATGGCTCACTGTATGTCTCGCTGCAGTGAGCCGATAAGGAGCCGTGTGTATCTTGTGTCTCACTGAGCCGCGCTCGTTCACGATTCTTTCGATGTGCCATGATTCACTGTCTCGCTGCAGCGGAAGCTCGGCTCCCCGTCAACGTCCAGTGAGTGCGCCACTCAGCACTGTCCGCTGGGAGTAAGCTGAATCGTGTGCCGTGAGCTCGCCGTTCCTGTGAATCGATTCACTCGGACACTTGAATGAATCGATACACTGCTTCGAATCATGCATTCAGTAGCCAACACTAAAGCAATAGGGTAGAGTCCATTGCATGACTCAACACATGTAGAGGAGGGGAGTAGACAAGCGGGGCAACGAGAAGGAAAAATTTAAAGCAACCTTTCCTGTAAGTTTCTTCGTTTGTGCCCTGCACCGGGTGAAACACACTCCAAAAATGAAATAAAAATATTAATGTACACAGTAGACTATGTGCCCGACTCGTTGGCTGAATGGTCAGCGTCCTGGCCTTCGGTTCAGAGGGTCCCGGGTTCGATTTCCGGCCGGGTCCGGAATTTTGATCGCTTCTGATTAATTATTCTGGCACGGGGACTGGATGTATGTGTCCGTCCCAACACTCTCCTCATCATATTCAGACAACACACTACACTAACAACTCTCCTTATAGGGTTGGTTTCAGGAAGGGCATCCAGTCGTAAAACAGGGCCAAATCCACATGTGCGACTCACCCGCGACCCCACAGGTGGGGAAAAAAGCGGTACCAAAAGAAGAAGAAAAGAAGAGTACACAGTAGACTATGTACGATGCCTAAGGCAGGGATGGCGAACCTTTTCCAACAAGTGTGCCATTTTAAGTCTGGTTTATTATTCTCAACTGTTGACTGTGCCATTTATTTTCCGTTAAGGAATGTCTACAGCCTGGAACACCCCCCCCCCTCGACTACCTTTCTAAATTTCCCATTATGTTTCATAATACTCGTATGTTATTTATTTACTGATTAATTCATTTATTAGATAGATATCTTGTAAACGCATTTGATTGCATGTTCCGTAGTCGTATCTTGCAAATACTGAAAAAAAAATTCACGTACGTAAGTTTCGAGAATACCTAATATTATTATTTTGTAAAAAGATAATAAGCTCCCACTGTAACACACTTCGTCATTAAATATTATCACCGGGCGAGTTGACCGCGCGGTCAGGTGTGCGCGGCTGTGAGTTAGTGGGTTCCAACCCCACTGTCGGCAGCCCTGAAGATGGTTTTCCGTGGTTTCCCATTTTCACATCAGGTAAATTCTGAGGCCAAACCGCAATTAAGGCCACGGCGGTTTCCTTCACAGTCGTACGCCTTTCCTGTCCCATCGCCGCCATAAGACCTATCTGTGTCGGTGCGACGTAAAGCAAATTATTTAATAAATTAGATACCTATATATTATGTTCATGTGGCGTGCCACGGAAATCGTGTTGGCGTGTCACTAAGTGACACGCGTGGCATAGGTTCGCCATCCCTGGCCTAAGGACTTTGAAGTCGAGCTGTAAAGACCCGGTCTGTTACGTCAGGAAATCTAAATAAAGATGGCGGTTGGCTTGAATACTGGTGTACATTTCTGGTTAACGCCTATAAAACACAATGACAACGTACGAAACTACGTTGGAATTCATTTTTTAGCTCATATCCTTGGATACTCTGTTCTAAACTTAGTCTCTAATACTTTTCAATACCACAGGCATGCTTGCAATGTTTACTTTTATTACATAACGTATGTTAAGTGGGTATGTCATTTCAGCAATTATCTTTTTATAGTAATGTTATTGGCTTTACATCCCACTAACTACTTTCTCGGTTTTCGGAGACGCCAAGGTGCGGGAATTTTATCCCGCAGGAGTTCTTTTATGTGCCAGTAAATCTACTGACACGAGACTGACGTTTTTCAGCACCTTCAAATACCATCGGACTGAGCCAGGATCGAACCTGCCAAGTTGGGGTCAGAAGGCCAGCGCCTCAACCGTCTGAGCCACTCAGCCCGGCAGTAATTATTTTGCAGTGTGGTGAACTTCGACATGAACAAAATGTACAGTGTTTACCGATATGTTTCATAAAACAAATGCATTGTGCTCACCAGAAACCGGGAGGAGTTTTACTACTAGTATTTAAGTTATATACACCAGACGGTTCAAGATACCTTAGCGCGGATTAATCAAAATACTCTACATTATTGGGGCATGATGACCAGATGCTGCTCTGTGATACGCCGCCATTTCTAGCAAGGTTGGATGTGAGCGAGTGACATGTCAGTGTGCTATGATAGCGCACCGCCCAAGGTTATCAAGCAAGAGAGCTTGGCCGGCCATACGCTTCACAGGCTGATGCGTAAGTTGGTCACTACTGAACTTACATTTCTTTGCCGATATCCTGGTGGACTTTCACCAAGAGGAAATAAAATACTCTAGAGATTGATTTTTGTTTCAGAACACGATGTTCTCTTACAATTTCCGTAACTTATTTTCAGACACTCTGTGTAAAGAGGGAAGCCGAGGAAGGAACTGTCAGTTTTGTGGCAGTCGCAAGTGAAGTTAAGTGAGTCACGAGAGAGTCCGGAGCGAGTCAGTCAGTGACGAATCGTTCAGGAGAGTGTCAGCGAGTAGAAAGACTGTCTTGATCGCGCGAAATGTAGCGTGTGCGAACAGTTGTGTAGAGAACTGCTCTGGGGACGACACTGCGCTGTGAGAGGCGGCGTTCGAGAGCAAGAGTTCGACTCACCGGAGGGCTGTGTGGTCGGCCAAGTTTAGTGAGTACAAACACCGTGAAGTGGAAAACTTGAACGGGAGTGCGCTTGTGAGTATTTGTAAATAGTAGTTAAATAAATTTAGTTTATAGTGAAACGTTCTACCTCCTTGAAAAAAGAAGTTTTCGGACCTGCGGACGACAAACGTCACGAAACTTTCTGGGGTAAACAAGCAAGATACTAAAGTAACTGATATGAAGCACGGCATTTCGCAGTTATACCAAAAAGAAACCAAACCCCATGGCGCAACAGCCCCGAAGGACCATGGCCTACCAAGCGACTGCTGCTCAGCCCGAAGACTAACAGATTACGAGGTGTCGTGTGGTCAGCACGACGGATTCTCCCGGCCGTTATTCGTGGACGCAGTTATACGCAACCTCTAAATTAAGGCTTACAAATATAGGACGCGCGACTGTAATGTTTGCAGTCATAACTTGCCAAAGCACACTGCATTTGTGAACTACAACACATGCAAATACTGAGATTACGTACCACATCCTGAATTTTCAAATATCATTTACCCACTTCATCCTACATCGTGGTAATGTAGTGTGAGAAGACAGCGCTGGAAACAAGGTTGCATCTCACACCACGAGGAAATAACGACGGCAATGGAATGACAGTCAGCACTAATACATGTGTCAAGATCTGCAAAACTGATACCTAGTGCATTATGGAACGAAACTAGCCTGTCCAATGATATGCATCCGGACGCCCTCCATGCATAGTGAAGCACAGGTTGGTATTTTGGCGCACTCGAGGGACTGTATGTAAAATAATGCAACTTTAAAATGAAGAACCCGTCACGCAGATTAACAGAATTATTCTCATGACGTATGTACTCTTCCATGACTCACTCAAATAGTTTGTGCTGGTGAAAGAAATAGATACCAAGAGGCAGACAGTACTTTGCGGATTTAAGTGGCATGATTTTGTGTGCAAATATATGTTCCTGCTTTGATCGACAAACTTGAGTCAGTTTGACCAGACCATTAACTCAGCAAGAGAAGCGATGCTCCTTTCAGTTCTATTTCCAGCACTTTAATTGTCCAAGGTAGTACGCTATCTGTTGACATATTACCACTGGTGTTGCAGTCATACTGTGTATTTGTGGGTTGGATACCTTGTAGTATGTCGGAAACATGTTTGTGAAATTTACCACCCGCTCTCTGTAAGCAGACGTAATTTCTTTGCGAGGCGCAATGATACCGATATAAGCATCTGAAATGCTTTGAAGCAAAGATTCCGTCTGTTTCCGCCGGTCATTGACAGTGTACTATTTGACGTGAATTCATACTCAAATAGACTTTGGTCAGTAATGAATATCATATCGACATCGATTGCATTGGCAGGAATGAACGCCGAACTTCGAATACAAACTACAATGCACTGTCCTCACGGTGGTGTAAGGAGTAACATCCTGCCTAGAAACGAAAAACTGTGATCTTGCGTGACGTTATTTTATAACGAAGTTGGGAGTGGTGCAGAAAATACTTGTTAGCTTTAAACTTGGGTATATACAGCAAGATAACTGCTTCCTTCGCCCACTTCTGTAAATGCCAGTAGTGAATTGCGTGTCCTATGGCATGGACATTCCGGAATTTGGTGTACATACTCGCGAAATCGAACTTTTCTCTGTTCTAGCATTCCTTCTCTCTCATGCGCTCTTCAATCCTTCCGGTATGTCTTCAGAGGCCGGAGTAAAGTGTACCTTTCACCGAAGTCCCAGTCTCATCCATGGCTGTGACAATGTGGAAGCTGCTGGGGTATGGGTGGTGCTGAGTAATGACATTCAGAGCACGACTAGTGCATCTGAGTGTTATGAAAGGTGGTGCTCATAGGGTCAGTTGTGCTGCAATAGCACTTTCTGACCCAGTGAGGAAAGCAATGGCAAACTACCTCACTCCTCGTCTTGCCTAGTATGCCTCATTTTGGTGCTGCCATTGGTTTTTGCGGTTTCCTTATAACCGCATAACCTTCGGTGGTGCTATTTGAGGATCCAACCAGCCTCTGGGCTGATGACCTAACAGACAGACATGTCTTCAGTTTTCGGACAGCTGCTGCACGGTTTTCTTTACAATCCTTACACTGTCATAAATACTTAGCATTGTTTTGTTCGTGGATACTTTTCAGTTTCACCCTGGTGGGGGCGGGGGAGTGGGTAGGTGGGAATGGTTCATAGGAACTGAAACTGCCTGCTGGAGTCCCCACTATATCACTATCTTCAGATAACGTGGCCGACTTCGATCAGTATCACATTAAAATGTATGTCCTTTCCACGTGACAGTATCGCTACGGACATGTTGCTCCAGTAGGTTGTACATCTGCTGTGTAATGCGCCATTCGATGAATGTTGGTTGCTCGCTTGCTTGTTCACACCACAGAAAGTTTTGTGGTGATTGCCATCGGGACGTCAAAAATATTCCCTTGTGCGTAGTGATACAGAAAAACTGGAATCTAGTCGGACGTACATCCTCCAGAAGATAGACTCCATGGACCCGAGAACTGGAAAGAATTACAAGAGGCTTTTCTCGTAACAGCTAAGGGGACAATCTCACTAATGAAGACAAGACGATATGCCTGGTGGTACAGTGATTGCGGTGCTGCGGTAAACCAAAGACAGATCATATGGCACGAGTGGGACACTCAGAAGATCCAAGCTAACTGGGCAGAGTTCCTGAATGAGAGACAACATGCTGCGAAGAACATTCGCAGAGTAAAACATGCTTTCGACAAGATCATATTAGTAGAAACTGTGTAGGAATTTCAGAAGAATGACACACGGCACTTCCATAGAACCTTCAGACAAAATACAAGTAGGTACAAGCCCGCGAGCCTACAGTTCACAAACTCGGACGGGGAAACAGCACACAGTGACAAAGAAATTGCCAGATTCTGGAGGATTACTTTCAATCCCTCCTCAACCGTGAATCCCCAAATGCTACATTCACATTCGAAGAAGATGCACAAGTCCATCAAGATTCATCTCCACCCACAAAAAAGAAATCAAAGAGATCATCCAGTCACTAAAGAACAATAAAGCACTAGGCGAGGACTCAACAGTATCTGAACTATGGAAGTACGCAGGTGGCAAGGTGACTGATAAACTGAAAGACGTCTTCCACGAGATTATAGAAACAGAGAAACGTCCAAGAGAAAGGAATTCTGCCCTGATCCATCCGCTTCATAAGAAAGACTACGAAAAGAATGTCAACAACTACAGTGGTATTTTCCTTCTCCTAATTACCGGAAAGTTTCTTTCGAAAGCTCTTCAGGCTAAAACAGAAAGACAATTAGATGTAGGCTACAACCGGAAGAACACCCAGGAAGTTTCAGAAAAGGACGCTCTCGTATCGAGGAGATTATGAATCTAAAGTCTAACCCACTCATATCTAAAGCTCTAGAACAAGAAATTCGTGATGGCTTCTGTCGATTTCAAAAAGGCCTATGTCTCGATTGATCGAAATGCTCTAATATTCATTGTAATGGAATTTGGCTTGGATATCAAAACCAGAGTGTTCATTCAACAGACCCTGACAGACACAACTTCCAAAGTGAAGTTCCAAGGAGAAATTTTAGATGCCTTTTAAATAAGGATAGGAGTCAGGCATGGAGATTTGCTCTCACGCCTCCCCTTCAACTGTGTTCTAGAAAGTGGCGCAAGGAAATGATAAATGAAGGGATCGACAGTTGAGTCAGACTGGGTTGCAGGAACACGAACTTTGTAATTGATTTCTTGCTTCTGTAAATCTCGCAATCTTTCCTGATTCGCTACAAAACAATTCAACCAGCTTAAGACACAGGCAGCAAAAGCAGGTCTCCAGACCTACTTTGAGACAAATCAATTTATAACAAACATACTAGATGTGGACCAGGGAAAAATCAAACGGGAAGGTGTATTCAAATATCTAGGTGAGCAGATAGAACAGAATATGTCTGAGAAAGAAGCTTTCATGTCACACATGAATAAAATGTAAATGGCATACCATCTATCCAAGGATGTCCACAACAAAAAACGAATATCCTTGAACGCCAAGGACACTACCGCATCGTAATTCGTCCGGAGGGCCACTATGCAGAGGATTGCCTTGCAATGAACAAAGAAAGTCGTCGTTGAGAAACTTGACGTAAGAAAACAAGATTTTGAGGAAAATCTTGGGCCTATCAAAGACAACGGTGAGAAGACAACAGAAACGCGAGCTGTATTTCCAAGTAGAAAAAATAACCGAGATGATGCGGAAAAGAAAGATTACGTTCTGTTGTCACGTGACAATAATGAGCCTTGCGAGGTAACCAAGTGGATCTTCTCCACTTTAAATAATAAGAAGGGACAAAAGGGCCTGGATCAGTGAGGTAGAAACAGATCTACAAATGGCGGGCATAACACTTGATGACATACAGCAGCGTAACCCACCAAAAAGGAGCTTCAAGACAACAAGGGTTTTCAAGAAACGCCGAAGTTGAAAAGAGGGAAAGCGTGGACTGAAACATGAAAGGAACAGCACTGACAACGAATGCGAGTATACTGAGCAAATGTTAAAGCCCGGGGAAGAAGAAAGTTGAAATGACGTGGTCCTCGGTTGGCTGAAACGACATGAATAAAAAAAAAATAATTAATGTTATTGTTTCTACATCCCACTAACTACCTTTGATGGTTTTCGGTGCGCCCAGATGCCAGAACTTTGTCCCACAGGAGTTCTTTTACGTGCCAGTAAATCTACCGACATAAGCCTGACATGTTTGAGCACCATCAAATACCACTGGACTGAGCCAGGTTCGAACCTGTCAAGTTGGGGTCAGATTGCCAGCGCCTCAACCGTCTGAGACACTCAGTCCGGCAAAATAATAATAATAATAATAATAATAATAATAATAATAATAATAATAATAATATCCAAGCTCTCGGAGAGTTCCAAATTGATCATGTTGCAATCTCCAGGAGAAACAGCCCTGAGATTATGAATATCAAGGTAAAGAAAGGCATCAATATGGCCTCTGATCATTATATGTCTCTTATCAAATTCAAACCAATTCCCGCAAACATAAAGAAGACAACCAAACAGATCACACGCTTCGACAATGATAAACTTCGGCAAAGGGTCGAGGAGTTCCAGGAGAAGGCTAGACCAAATGACTGTGACTTTAACAACGCCAAAAGTCTCCTTGTCGAGGCCGCCAAAGACGTTGCAGAAATCAAGAGAAGCGGAAAGCATGCCTGGTGGAATAGTACCTGCGAATCAGTCCTCCAAGAAAGACTCAATGCGTGGAAACAGTACTACTCTACGAAATCAGAAAATGATTGGGAAACCTACAAAACCCAACGTGCCCAAGCAGCTAGGGTGTTCAGAACTGAGAAACGTAAATACGAAAAATCTCTCATTGAAAAGATAGAACAAAACTTTAGGAAGAATGAAAGCAGAGAGTACTACAGAGCCTTCAAACACAAACTCACTGGCTATAAACCACCATATCTATGCTTTGAGCGAAAAGACGGCACACTGGCGACGTCAAATGAAGAAAATTGCAGCATTCTGGCAGATTACTTCAAGAATTTACTTAATTGCTCTAAGCCGCAAAGCGCCATTGAGACCAAGGAACCCTTACTCAGGTACCCAGATTCCAGACCACCCGACAGAGATGAAATCAGGCGCCACATTGCCCGTCTCAAAAATAACAAAGCGCCGGGCGAAGACTCAGTAGTAGCAGAACTGTGGAAATATGCCCCAGAGGAATCACTTGATATCTTGCAAAAGCAAATAGAAGAAATTTGGAACAAGGAGACCCTACCCGAGGATTGGAAAATAGCTTTGATCCATCCATTAAACAAAAAAGGCAGCATGAAGAACATCAACAACTACAGAGGAATATCTTTGCTACCCGTGACTTACAAAATTCTATCACTTGCCATCCTGGAGCGTTTGGAAGCACAAGTTGAACATCAAATAGGTGAATACCAAGGAGGGTTCAGAAAAGGTCGCTCAACAGCTGAACAGATCCAAAATCTCAAAACGATCATCAGATATTGTACACTAAGATCCAAGCAGTATGTGTCTGTCTTTGTGGACTTTAAGAAAGCGTACGACTCCATTGAGCGGGAAATCTTGCTAAACATCTTAAATGAATTTGGAGTTGATTTGAAACTGCTGGCATTAATTAGAGCCACCCTGACCGATACAAAATCCAAGGTGAAGTTCGACGGATGTTTCTCGCATTCCTTTGACATCAAAACAGGAGTCCGACAAGGTGATGGGCTATCCCCGATACTCTTCAACTGTGTTCTTGAAAAGATCATCAGAACCTGGCGGGTGAGATTACAGGAAACCAACTACAGTCCATTGAGAATAGGAACCAAATCCAAGGGGATTGCAACAGACTGCTTAGCATTTGCCGATGATATTGCTGTTCTCTCAAACGACATAGAAACCGCTAGAGCTCAAGTTGAAATTTTGAAGGAAATTGCCGAACAAACTGGTTTGCAGATATCGTTTGAGAAAAGAAGAGTAATGACTAACATCAAAGAGGCTCCACCAAAACTCCATACAAAATACGGGGACATCACCCGAGTAGACAAATTCAAATACCTGGGTGAGATCATCATAAAAAATGGACTGGACAAAGAAGCACTTCAGGAGCGAGTACGCAAACTGGAAATAGCCTACCAAACATCCCGCACAATCTTCAACAAAAAATGCCTTTCCCAAAACACCAAGATACGCCACTATGAAACAGTTCTGAAGCCAGTAGTTCTATATGCAGCCGAAACCCTGTCCCTAAATGCTAACAAAGGACTCCTGGAAGAACTGGAGAAAAGAGAACGCGAAATTGTGAAAGGAATCTTGGGATCAAAGTACAGAAATGGAATCCATCAAAAGAGATCCAACAAGGAAGTCTACAGCAAAATAGAGAAAATTAGCGACACAATCAGAAAAGGACGGGCACGATTTTACGGTCATCTGAAAAGAATGGACGGAAGAAAGTTAACTTTTTGGATTCAAACCCCCAAAACTACAATTCCCTGGTTTATAAATACCAAAGAAGACCTGCAAATGCTACATATCTCAGCTGAAGACGCCCTTAACAGATATCTCTTCCGCAAGAAAATATTTACGAACGGGCTAAACCGAGACGAGCAACCGAAGAGAAGACACGGTGCCCCTTGGACAGAGGAGCGTAAGCAGGCCCACTCACAAAGAATGAGGGAAATTTGGGCTCTAAAGAAGGTCAAGTTCAGTGTCAAATGCAACAAGACTTTACGTGGTCCTTGATGGCCCCAGCGAATGATATAATATAATGTACCCGAAAGAGGCATTCTGTTGCAAATATAAAGTGGTACAGACTCCCTATGTAAATTGATACTCTTGAGGTCTACCGATCTATTTGAAGACGGCTCACATCGTCCGAACTAAGTAGCTTTATTGTTTATCTTTTCATATTTGCACAGTAAAAAGCAGTCACTAAATATTCTATATGTAGTAAAATGATTTTGATTAACCTACACAGCATAAATAAAGCAATAATCCATCAGTCACTGCACGGTACGTACGATCACAGATGCCAGAGTATCTAAAATGAAAGAGGAACAACAAAAAATAATCCACACTTCTAGCCGTCCAGGCAAGCAACTCAATGTTGAAAAGATCATAGGGACACGATTTTAGGCAAATAAAATATAATAAAGTATGAGAATGTCTTTATTTATCCCTAAAAATTAAAATCCTTTTCTTAATCATCGTTATCCGGTCGATTAGATTAGCAGTTCGCCTTTTTCACCACTACGAGCGGTAATGAGAGTCAAACATTGTTTCACTTAAGCACCACTACGAGCGCTAATGTGAGTCAATGCTGAATTTCACTTAAACCGTTATAATTACATTCAGAGAGGGCATTTTTCAAAAAATCAAAGAAACGTCTGAGGGTATTGAACCAAGGAGTACATTACATGAAGTATTATGTAAATAAGTTAATTTGGCTAGGATTTGAATAAGAAAGAAAATGAGTAACGGAACAAGCGATTTTAGGCTGATTTTACGGAAGTGCATTTTTTTAGAATTAGCTTTACGTCCCACCGACACAGATAAGTCTTATGGCGACGATGGGATAGGAAGAGCCTAGGAATTGAAAGGAAGCGGTCGTGGCCTTAATTAAGGTATATCCCCAGCATTTGCCTGGTGTGAATATGGGAAACCACGGAAAACCATCTTCAGGGCTGCCGACAGTGGGGCTCGAACCCACTATCACCCGGGTGCAAGCTCACAGTTGCGCGCCCCTAACCGCAAGGCCAACTCGCCCGGTGGAAGTGTATATAGGCCGGAAGTTATTTTCGAAGGTTTTTTTTTTTTTTTTTTTTTTTTTTTAGTTTGAGCTATTCAAGAATCACAATTTGAAACCTTTCCTCAACTTTCGGCACGATTGAGAAAATTGCTTAATTTTACGTATTTCGTAATGCGGGGACCTCTACTTCGTCTGATAAGAAATGTTTACAACCTTAAAACAACTATGAAAATGGAAGAGCGGCGCAAGTAAGTGGAGACACTATCTATCTCAACCAGGCTTTCTTCACATTATCCTCATCTTTCACAAGTCCTTAACCTCTAGACAGGGTAGGAGTTATTGTCCCTTTGTGTAACTATGAATCAAAAAGAATTCGTTGATTTTATCTGACTGGAAACTGTATCTTCCGTCCCAGATAGCAGCATCCACTGCATTCAATCCCCCCTCCTGTGCACCGTTCGATTCATGCACAGGTATCGTCAGTGATGGTAGGTCGATGTAAACAAAGCAAGAGTTCGGCTTGTCATTCCCTGTACGTGAGTTCGAAGTATAATCAGGTGCGTTGAAGTGTCTTATACTGAGCTTCAAGCTCTGTGGAGAACAGGTTTCTTTAGAGGTCTAGGTTTTCGATTTTAGTTTACGTTTTGAATAATTTAGAATATATTACAATTAATCCTAATATGTTTGTAGGTTTAGATGGATTTATATCGTTCTTAATTTTTACAAAAGTAAAATCTTTAGGAACTTCAACCATTTACGTAAAAGAACACATAACATGATGATAATAATAATAATAATAATAATAATAATAATAATACAATAATACAATAACTATTTGGGTCACGTGGTTGTCAAATTGCATTCGGGACATACTGTACAGTGTTCGAACTCCACTATCGGCTATGCTAAATATGGTTTACCGTTGTCTCCCATTTTCCACCACGCAAATGCTGGGGCAGTATATTAATTAACGCTTCGGTCACTCCTTTGCCGGGGCCGATGACCTTCGATGTTAGGCCCCTTAAAACAACAAGCATCATCATCATCACTTCTTTGCCGGCCAATCCGCCGACTTCGACTCTGAAAGCTAGCGCTCTAACCGTCTGAGCCACCGAGCCCAGCTACGCGTTACATCTTCACAATATAAATAATTTGAATTCTGCCGTAAAATTTCAAAGCTTAAATATTTTCAAGGAGAGAAAATTCAATGTTAAATGTTGCTTTTGTGTTCCTTCAAATTATATAATCAATTTTTTTTTTCTTCCTAGCCATTTTCCAGTTAATTGGGGTGACCATGGAGATGGATTTGGCTCACTTTTAACGGCTTCGACATCCTTGCACTTCTCCTTCAGCCATTCTTCCTTAGCTACCTTGCACTTTCTATCCACTTGATTCTTTAATCGCCTGTATTCTTTTCTGCCCTCTTCATTTCTAGCATTCTTGTACTTTCGTCGTTCATCAATCAGGTCTAGTATCTCCTGAGTTATCCACTGATTCTTAGTTGATCTTTTCTTCCTTCCTAACATTTCTTCAGCCGCCCTACTGATTTCATTTTTCATGACTCTCCACTCTTCCTCTATTGTGTTTCTTCAGCCTTTTCATTTAGTCCTTGTGCAACATGTTCCTTGAAACAATCTCTCACACTCTTTTCTTTCAACTTGTCTAGATCCCATCTTTTGCATTCTTTCCTTTCTTCAATTTCTTCAACTTCAGATGGCATTTTATGACCAACAAGTTGTGGTCAGAGTCCACGTCTGCTCCTGGGAAAGTTTTGCAATCCAACACCTGGTTTCTGAATCTCTGCCTAATCATAATGAAGTCTATTTGATACCTTCCAGTGTCTCCAGGTCTCGTCCACGTATACAGCCGTCGTTTGTGGTGTTTGAACCAAGTATTGACAAGGACTAAATTATGATCAGTGCAGAATTCAACCAGCCGACTTCCTCTTTCGTTCCTTTGTCCCAATCCGAATTCTCCTACTCTACTACCTTCTCTTCCTTGGCCTACCACTGCATTCGAGTCTCCCATCACAATTAGATTCTCGTCACCTTTTACATATTGAATTAAATCTTCTATCTCCTCATATATTCTTTCGATTTCTTCATCATCCGCTGAACTAGTAGGCATATAGTCCTGCACTATTGTGGTGGGCATTGGTTTGGTGTCTATCTTGACAACAATAATTCTTTCACTATGCTGGTCGTAGTAGCTTATCCGCTGCCCTATTTTCTTATTCATTATTAAACCAACTCCTGCATTTCCCCTGTTTGATTTCGTGTTGATAATTCGGTAGTCGCCTGACCAAAAATCCTGTTCTTCCTGCCAACGTACTTCACTTATACCAACTACATCTAACTTTAGCCTATCCATCTCCCTTTTCAGATTCTCTAACCTACCACAACGATTCAAACTTCTAACATTCCACGCTCCGACTCGCAGAATGTCAGTATCCTTCTTCCTGATGATCGCCCCCTCTCGTGTAGTCCCCACCCGGAGATCCGAATGGGGGACTAGTTTACCTCCGGAATATTTTACCCGGGAGGAAGCCATCATACAGAGAGAGCTGCATGTCCTCGGGAGGTAGTTACGGCTGTAGTTTCCCGTTGTAGTCAGCCGTGTAGCAGTATCAACACAGCTAAGCCATGTTGAGTATTATTACAAGGCCGTATCAGTCAATCATCTAGACTGCCGCCCTTGCAACTACCGAAAGGCTGCTACCCCCCTTTCGATGAACCATTCGTTATTCTGGTCTCTCAACAGATACCCATCCGATATGGTTGCACCTGCGGCTCGGCTATCTGCATCATTGGGACACGCAAGCCTCCCCACCGCGGCAAGGTCACATGGTTCGCAGAGGAGGATATCGGGACTAACAGAGAATAAACAGGACTCAAGTGAACCTTTTATTTAGAGTTACCAGATGGCTCCGGATGTAAAGGCGGTTAAATGAGTTTTAAGAAGTAGGACAAAAAAATGGGCGTATTAAAACCGTTCAATTTTACAATTTCCAATTTCAAAACGAAGTATTTTGCTGTAACACTTTGCTTCTTCGATCGTGCTATCCTTTTTGAAGCAATTGTAGCTCGTCTCAAACTTGACGGTTAATTTACACTTTCTTATACAATAGGGGACGCTATTAAATTACTGCTTAAATAATGCTCAAACTGTTCGATTATTCATACTGACACGTGAAGTAAACAGCTGCTAAAAATATAATTAGCCTACTTTCATCTTTCTCTATGTATGTCTACCACTTAGTCTCGTTTCTTGATACTGGGTCGGGATGAGATGAGATTCATTTCTACGGCCGGATACCCTTCCTGGCACCAACCTCAGTTGAGAAGCTAATGAAGATGAAATGTGTTATGGTGAATGAAATTGGGTAAGGGTGGGAGGACACAGCTCTGGCCTACGGATAGGAACTGTACCGGCATTTACCTGGAAGTGAAAATTTTAAACCACAGAAAACCATTCGGAGAACAGCCGACGGTGGGGTTCGAACTCACGCGTTTCCAGAATGCAGAACTTGGCTCCATAGCCGTAGTGCGTTAAAACGCATGGCCACTTAGCCTACTTCCACCTACATAAATAAAATTATAATTTTTGTCTATACGCTCGGATTAGATGTACAAAGTTCCAGAACTTAATTTTAAGAAAATGTTTAGATTAAAATAAGTTGAAAAAATGATAATTCTATAATGATGGCGCGAAAAGATGAGATTATATTCGTGAAATAGTGGGTTCGAACACCATTATCGGTAGCCCTGAAGATGGTTTTCCGTTGTTCCCTATTTCCACAACAAGCAAATGCTGGGGCTGTACCTTAAGGCTACGGCCGCTTCCTTTCCACTCCTAGCCCTTTCCTATCCTATTGTCGCCATAAGACCTATCTGCGTCGGTGCGAAGTAAAAACAAAACCTTTAAGAGAGAGGTTGTGCGGAGTATCCCCTAATTTGCAGACCCCGTGCTGCATGGACGTTGGGAAACCCCGATAGACTGCTGATAATTTTAAAGTGGTCGCAAATGGGACACGAACTGGTCTTTTTCACATTCTTGTCTTCCACTGTAATTGGGAGTGATCGCAAATGGGACAACTTTTGCTGTGATCGCAAATGGGACACAACCGGTACTACACGCCTTCCGTTCCGTCGTCTCCAGCTCACCTACTCACCGGATTCCCCGGCACCACACAACAACTCCTGGTTCAGACCTCGATGGGACACTATCGACAGCCAACACCTCTGCCGCCCTCAGCCCAGCCACTGAACCCTAACACAGTGAGTCGCTCACTGACTTCGCCACGGAGTCCAAAATTACGGAGCCCAACTCTGTCCGAATGTCCGCGGCTAGCCTTCCTTTCTATAGCTCGGGTGATGGGAACCAGAAGATTCGCAAGGTGGCTAGAGGCTGAACATTCCCGTTGAATCTCCAAAAACACACTGGCTAGCCGGCCGACGAGAACAATACACACCCCACAAGCCGGCTGGGAGATCCCCGGTCGTCTGAGTCACTAGCTCCTTCCTGGAGGAACCGAAAGGGGCTGCTACGGGGCTGGCACGTAACAATACTTAGGAATTTGAAATCTGGAACTTGTCTTATTCATATCGTCCATTTTCTCCACTCCAGCATTTAGTGGGAATAAACATAAATATTCTAAATATCTGATTGTGACTTGATGATGTTCTTTCAAGAACGAAACATGTCATTCTTTGTTTAATAGTGTGTATCTTTATTCCCTGTTTAATAATGTGTATTTTTACAATTTGTTTTACGTCACACGTACACAGATTTGTCTTTTGGTGACGATGGGATGGGAAAGGCCTAGGAGTGGGAAGGAAGCAGTCATGGCTTTGATTAATGTACAGCCCCAGCACTTCTCTGGTGTGAAAATGGGAAACGACAGAAAACCATTTTCAGGGCTGCCGTGAGTGAATGTGTTTTTTAAAAGAGGTATGTTATAGTGTGATATTTATATTTAACCTGTGTGTTCGACAGACTGGAAAGATTTCAAGTTACATTTAACTGAGTCGACACTGAAAATTATGGCTTCTTTCTTTTAAAAAAACCTTTTCATATCAGATTAAGCTTCAAAGCCATCAAAAATCGCCGGTGAACATGTTACCTTTGACATTACCCCATTACTGCCTGTTACACTCGACAAACACCCCGTACACACAAGGGATAGATTCCATCCTAAGCAGTGTGCCATTGCAAGAAAAAAAGAAATACGTATCGATTACTTTTCATAGTTTCACTGGTATGCAAATTTCCATTAAAATCGGAGGGTAAGAGTTACATAGGTTTGCTTGTTAGCTCCGTAAGAAAGTTAAGTCTTCAATTGTAGGTAATCACGGAAATTAAATTAAATGTCGTATGGCTTTTAGTGCCGGGATATCCCAGGACGGGTTCTGCTCGCCAGGTGCAGGTCTTTCTATTTGACGCTTGTAGGCGACCTGCGCGTCGTGATGAGGATGAAATGATGATGAAGACAACACATACACCCAGCCCCCGTGACATTGGAATTAACCATTTAAGGTTAAAATCCCCGACCCGGCCGGGAATCGAACCCGGGACCCTCTGAACCGAAGGCCAGTACGCTGACCGTTCAGCCAACGAGTCGGACATCATGGAAATGTCTGTGGCAAATTGAGCTTTCATTAATGTTTCTAAGCTAGGTTTACTCCCAAGTAAAAAGGTGAAACTTTAATTGATTGCCTCCCGCCTCCATTAGCATGGTGAAACTGAGACAAGGGAATGTTGGTGTGGCGACGTGCAGAAAAATCTAATCAGTAACTTTAAACTGGTATCCAACAGTGTTGTTTTCTGCTTACACTAGCACATGCTTCTGTATCCCATATGTGGTCAGTATTTCACACGTAACAGTTTCCTTCACCCACCACATTTAATCAATCTTGTATTTACAGACTTTCACCTTCTCTAACACTTTGATGTTTTTCTTGCGTCAGAGAAAGTTAATCAATAAAGGAGCCGTTATCTAGTTGAATGGGAAATATTTCCACTCACAAGGAATGTACCGTAAAATCGAAGGCACAATAAACTTCGTAACAAGCATCTGTTTGGGGAGCGCCGGGTTGAGAGGCTGAGGTGGTTGAGGCGCTGGCCTTCTGACTCCAAATTGGCAGGTTCGATCCTGGCTCAGTCCGGTGGTATCTGAAGGTGCTCAAGTATGTCAGCCTCGTGTCGGTAGATATACTGACACGTAAAAGAACTCCTGCGTAACTAAATTCCGGCACCTCGGCATCTCCGAAAATCTTAAAAAGTAGTTAGTGGGACGTAAAGGAAATAACATTATTATTATTATTATTATTATTTTGTTTGGAGACAGTGGCTTAACACGTTGAGTGCCAGACGAAATTTTTAGAACCTTCCCTTTGACCGTGTTTTCTTTGTATTAATCTCTTCTCAAATGTAGAAAACTGTGGGCTAAAATATAAATAGGCCTACCCAAAGATGAGTTGAAAAATATACGTTTTTTCTGACAATATTCGTAGCGGTCCCGAGGTACCGCCATGGTCTTGTCATAAAAAATTTCCGCTGGGACTGGGCAAATTTCCCTCACATATATACGAAATTCTTTCATTTAGATATTTTCGGGTCATTCGTGCTTCATCAGTTGGCAAGATAGCACCCGCGCTGATATCCGATCCTCGTTCTTTTATGCCATATGCAATCGCGCGCTTTTATGTAATCATTGTTGTAGGGCGGCATTTCTGTGTATGGCAGGTGTTTATTGCTATTGTGATCGTAAAAATGTGTGACCCCAGACGTACCAAACTTTTCGGAGGAGCCACCGTGGTCCGTAGCTTAAGTTATTTCCATTTAGCAGTGGTCCTCCGGTCTCTAGGTTACAATAAGTTCAGTGCTTATTCGAAGGTACCTCCGGACCACCGTGGTCTGTTTTAAGTACTGCGTTGATGGGACGAAAGTCTTTTTCGGGATCATTGTAAGTTCCTAAGTGTTAATATAAAGAAAGTTCTTCGTTGGGGTAATCACGTAAATGGGATGGTAAATAAAGGTAACAGATCTCTGCACATGTCTATGAGGGTATTTAAGGGTTGTACTAACGATGTAAAGGTGGGGCCATGTAAGTCCCTGGTAAGACCCCAACTAGAGTATGGTTCCAGTGTATGGGACCCTAATTAGGATTACTTGATTCAAGAACTGGAAAAAATTCAAAGAAAAGTAGCTCGATTTGTGTTGGGTGATTTCCGACAAAGGAGTAGCGTTACAAAAATGTTGCAAAGTTTGGGCAGGGAAGACTTGGGAGAAAGGAGACGAGGTGCTCGACTCAGTGGAGAGATGGCGTGGAATGTCATAAGTAGACGAAAAAGTTTGAGTGGTGTCTTTAAAAGTAGGAAAGATCACAATATGAAGATAAAGTTGGAATTCAAGAGGGAAATTTAGGGCAAATATTTGTTTATAGGAGGGGGAGTGTGGTATTGGAATAACTTACCAAGGGAGATGTTCAATAAATTTCTAATTTTTTTGTAATCATTTAAGAAAATGCTGGGAAAGCAAAGGATAGGGAATCTGCCACCTGGGCGACTGCTCTAAATGCGGATCAGCATTGTTTGTTTGTTTGTATGTTTGTACTTTGATTGATTGATTGATTGATTGATTGATTGATTGATTGATTGATTGATTGATTGATTGATTGATTGATTGATTGATTGATTGATTGATTGATTGATTGATTGATTGATTGATTGATTGATTGATTGATTGATTGATTGATTGATTGATTGATTGATTGATTGACGGAGAATTCAGCCGGTCCATCCAACCGCTGTGGTGCAGAACGTGTTAAACATGAATAGCAACTAATTTTGATTTTTCCAGGAAGTAAATTCTTGTGATGTCTCAAGGCATGTTCTGACTTGTTAGGAATCTATAGACTAAATCCTAACTCAATTAAATTGTCTCAATGTATATCAGGAGTCCGTAGTTCGCTTTTGTGGAAAATTACGATAGGCTACTGGAAGGTTCCACTACGACGAAAGCGAATGAAAATTTAGGCCACTTCCTTAGTTAATTGCGTTGCCCGACGAGGAGTTTAAACAGTTCCTGTCCCTGAAATTAGTCTTACATAATTTGCTAAGCAGGGAATCGATAACGGATCATTTATGAGTAGTATCGTAGCTCTCTTGTTCGGGGCTAGGTATTGATATATGAATTCGGCTCGAATCCGAGATAAGCTGATCAATGTCATCTTCAATGTTTTAGACTAGAAACGACCAGGAGGGCTGAATGCATTTAAGTATTGACCATTCGTCACTATCCTCGGTTTCGAGTTGTAGATGGACTTGAATATAACCACCTGCTATTACTGAAATTGCTTCCCCGACGTCCTCTCGCTTCATCTCAACACAAATGATCTGTGACAAATTTCTTCAAGACTACAACACTTCCTTCACAACTGCATTCATTGGCTAGAGATACACACAAAGATAAAGCCACTAAAGCACTACAGGTTGCTAGATATTTCAAACACACGTGATAAATATACAGAGCACTCCAGTGGCAATAGAAGTAATAATAATAATGTTATTTGTTTTACGTCCCACTAACTACTCTTTTACGGTTTTCGGAGACGCCGAGGTGGCGGAATTTAGTCCCGCAGGAGTTCTTTTACGTGCCAGTAAATCTACCCACACGAGGCTGACGTATTTGAGCACCTTCAAATACCACCGGACTGAGCCAGGATCGAACCTGCCAAGTTGGGGCCAGAAGGCCAGCGCCTTAACCGTCTGAGCCACTCAGCCCGGCGCAATAGAAGTTATGAGGGAATTTGCTGCCGATGGCTGCTGGCATAACCTCCAACCGTAACATATCGAAACAGTGCAGTAACCAATAGAGGTCCGAGTAACAAGACTGACACGTCAAGGAGATACACGTTAGACTGACCAGGATTTACCTTTGATAAAGTTCCTTACGAAAATTTCGACTTCTCAGTACCTCAGTACCTCAGGGTCTTCGTCTACCAGGCGACCGCTGCTCAGCCCGAAGGCCTGCAGATTACGAGGTGTCGTGTGGTCAGCAAGTCGAATCCTCACGGCCGTTATTCTCGGCTGTCTGGATCGAGACCGCCAAATTACCGTCAGATAGCTCCCCAATTGTAATAACGTAGGCTTAGCGGACATCGACTATTCAGAGACAAGCTCTTCTAAATCTGAACTCGAAGGATCCGTGCGTCTTGCCTCACACATTATCTCCCACCCTAGCTTACGTCTTCTTACTTACCAAGTTCCTTCTGGCATGGTACTGAAAACCTTCTTGACCAATCTTTTGTCGATCATACCTAGTAACTGCGCAACCCAGCCCAGCGCCAGACCTTCATATTTCAATATTTTTAGGGTATGAACGGGAAACTCGGGATAGGAGTAAAGAGGAGGATAAAGATCGGTATGTCGAAATCCTATATGATGGCTGCCACTCTCGTGTCCCGTATGTCTTTAACATAGACATCTTATAGTAACACGACTCTGTAACATAAATATGGTAATACTAACGCTTTTTAACACTGATGGTTCACAAATTATTAAAACCTTTCTGTGTCTGCTATCCTTCCATCACTAAAAATTTGACTGATGATTGATCAACTGTGTATTGTGCTCTGAGTCTCCTTAGAATTCATGTACCAAGTGATAAAGTGTACACCATGAATATAATCCAGATATTACATGCCTGTAAGCAATATTCCCTTAGAGGAGATATTTATCTCATATTACACTTCCCATTAAAACAACAATCACCACCACTATTAGAATTTTCGTACGCAAAATTTCGTCGAAGCGTCATATGCACTGAAGTATGAAAATGGATTCGTATATGGCGATTGTTCGAAGGAGATACTTTCATCATGCATTGTTTTACTTTCTTCAGTCCTGAAACATCGTAAGTTATATTGTATCGTGTATATTTCAGTCATTCCTTTGCCAGGTGAGGCAAAAAAGAGTTTCGGACCCGTGGTAACATATTCTATACAGACTACTTTGTGTGCAATTTCACAGTCTTCGACTAGTCCCTACGTATCATATGTATTGTCAAGGTATTCCGAAGACTCTCCAAGACTTATATCATAAAAGTTTAGGAAAAAAATGCCTTTGATTTCTACTCACGACTGAAGAGGTTAAGAATAGCTTTAACCGTTCACCTTTATAGCCTTTTCGAGTTATTTATATCTCGCTTTCTTTTACATCTTTCCTTTTTGTTTCCTAACAGTTACTTTGACACTTGTCTTTATTTGTTCTTCAGTGCTGACGTGACGATAATAAATATTGCAACGTATTACAATGATATTACAGGTTTCTAATAAAGGTTACTTTATCGAAGTGCTTTCAACAGCAACTCTTAACTGCCGAGGTTGAAGTAGTTAAAAGCGCTCCAGCGAAGCAATTCTGTTACCTATTTAAGACACCAGTTAAGGGGATATAATACCTTGTAAATTTTCTTCTTTTAATTCCATTCATTCGTGTTTTACCGTTTATTAATTTGATAATAATAATGTTATTTGCTTTACGTCCCACTAACTACCCTTTAAGGTCTTCGGAGACGCCGAGGTGCCGGAATTTAGTCCCGCAGGAGTTGTTCTTACATGCCAGTAAATCTACCGACACGGGGCTGTCGTATTTGAGCACCTTCAAATACCACCGGACTGAGCCACGATCGAACCTGCCAAGTTGGGGTTAGAAGGCCAGCGCCTTAACCGTCTGAGCCACTCAGCTCGGCAAATTTATTAATTTGACCGCCTACCCAAATTAATCTAAAATGTTACCACATTGAAAAGTTCAAATCTAGAGCTATCATCTCTAACTACCGCGGGTAACGTTGGAAACTATGGTTTGTGGTGATAACACGGCATGAAATCTAAGCAGTTGTGACCGAATTCGGGATGAGCTAGAACTTATATATCCTGTATTTAACTGTTGGAAGCTCAGACATACCGGTAATAAAATATATTCACTCAAACTCTGCGAGCAATATTTTGATCATAAATTTTAATTCTGAATTAGTACTCCATTGAAAGCGACAGCATTGTGACCATAAGATGAGATTACTGGCCACTTGTGGTCGGCAGCAATGAGAAAGCAATTTGCACACGCACTGTTGTATTAAAATCATAGGAAATTTGCCTTGACTTTGGTTACTTATGAACAAACTAGCAATTACCCGCGGCTTCGCTCGCGTGGATTTAGTAATTTGATCAAAGTAATCGTTCACCGGCATTGTACTAAGACATTATCTGAAAATTCCTAAAGCAGAAAAACTTACCCGAAAATTGAGTTTCATTTACCCCAGAAATTCTTTGTAAACCATATTTGTGGTATTACATTTTCGGGCTAAGACGACAATGCGACAAAGAACTGTACATGTGAGAAACAGTCTTCTCTCGAGTCGAAAAAATAAATACATGTTACTTTATTTTTAAAGGAGATTCCAAATACCTATTCCCACATATGTCATATCTTCAGTTTTTGAGATATGCATTAGTATCCACATAAAAAGAATTCAAACCCTTGATCACTCCTTCCCCCACCCCACCGCCATCTAAGTGTATTTCCAAAACAAAAATACATGTTTCTTTACTATAAAAGGGATTCCAAATACCAATTTTCACGTCTGCAGCATCTTCAGTTTTTTAGATATAAGTATCCTCATTAAAATTCAAATACTTTTTACTTCTTTTCACCCCACATTAAAAGCCTTCTCAGAAAACAAAAGGGTACATGTTCCTGTATTTATAAAGGACTTTCCAAATACCACATTTCTTGTCTCTAACATGTTAAGTTTTTGACATATAATGTAGATATACCGGTACTCATTTTAAAAATTCGCCCGCTTATCCAATTCTTTTCAGCCCCTTAACTGGATTTTCCGAAATAAAAAAGTGCGTGTTTCATTATTTTTGAAGGAGATTCCAAATACCATTTTTCATGTCTGTATATCTGTAACACCTTCAATTTTTGAGATAAATGTATACTCATAAAAATAATTCAACTTCTTCATCTTCACCTCTTTCCACCCCTCTCCGTTTAAGTGGACTTTTCGAAAGCAAAAACTACGCATTTCTTTATTTTGAAAGTAAATTCATAATACCAACTTTCGTGTTTGTAACAGCTTCAGTTTTTAAGATAAAGTATCCTCATAAACATATTTCAACTTCTTGCTTACTTATTTTCAACCCCGCAACCTTTACGTCGTATTTCCGAAAAAAAAAGCAAATGTCTGTTTCTTTATTTTTAAAGGAGATTCCAAATACTAATTTTCACGTCTGTAACATCTTCAGTTTTTTAGGTATAAGTATCCTCATAAAAGTAATTCAACTCCTTTTTCACCCCCACCCTTCCTACCCGTTAAGTTGATTCCCCCCCCCCTACCCAAAAGTGCGTGTTTCTTTATTTTTAAAGGAGATTCCAAATACTAATTTTCACATCATTAACATCTTTAGTTTCTGAAATATAAGTATACTCATACAAAGAATTCAACTACTTTTTCAATTCATTCACACCCCTTAAGTGGATTTTCCGAAGGCAAAAGAACACGTGTTTCTTTACTTTGAAAGAAGATTCAAAATACAAATGTTCATGCCTCTAACATCTTCAGTTTTTGAGATATGTGTCCTCATGAAAAGAATTCAACTCCTTTTTCACCCCAGCCCGTTAAGCTGATCCTCCTCCCTCCAAAATATACGTGTTTCTTTATTTTTAAAAGGGATTCCAAATACAAATTTTCACGTGTGTTACCTTACGTTTTTGAGATTTTCTCCATAAAAAGAATTACTTTTTTCATTTCCTTTCGCCCTCCCCCCTTAAATGAATTTTCCGAAAACCAAAAATACTCGTTTCTTTATTTATAAAGGAGTTTCCAAATGCCAATTATTATGACTAACATTTCAGTTTTAAGATATATGTATCCTCATCAAAAGGATTATACTCCTTTTTCACCGTCCCCGCCCCCAGGATGATTTCCTCCCAAAACTGTGTGTTTATTTAGGAGATTCCAAATACTAATTTTCATGTCTGTAACATATTTAGTTTTTGAGATATAAATATCCTCACACAAAAAATTCAGCTAATTTCCGATTAATTCAACCCCTCCCCCCACTAAGTGGAATTTCCAAAGACAAAAGATTACCTGTTTCTTTATTTTGAAAGAAAATTCCAAATACAAATTTTCATGTCTGTAACATCTTCAGTTTTTGAGATATAAGTATCCTCATGTAAAAAGTTTAACTCCTTTTTCACTCCATCCCCGCCCGTTAAGTTGGTTTCCCCCAACCCAAAAAATGCGTGCTTCGTTATTTTGAAAGAAGATTCCAAATACCAATTTCCACGTCTGTAACCTTCAGTTTTGAGATATAGGTTTCTCCAGAAAAAGAATTCAATATTTTTCAGTTCCTTTCACACTCCCTACTCAAGTGAATTTTCCGAAAACAAACACTACCCATTACTTTAAAAGAGCTTCCAAATACCGATTATCACACTGCAACATCTTCAGTTTTTGAGATATATGTATCCTCGTAAAAGGAATTAATTTCCGTTTTCATCCCCCCCCTACCGAATTGCCTATCCCCCTCCACCCCCAGTAATGCGTGTTACTTTATTTTAAAGGAGATTCCAAATACCAGTTTTCACTTTTGCAACATCTTTAGATTATTTTGGTATATATATTCTCATACAAATAATTCACCTAATTTTTCAATCCTTTCACCCCTCCCCCACCCCGTTAAGTGCTTTTTCCGAAAACAAAAGAATTCGTGTTTCCTTATTCTTCAAAGGAGATTCCAAATACCAATTTTCAGGTATGAAACATGTTAAGTTTTTGATATGTACTGTAGATATGTTAAATTTAATCATTTACCCCCCTTTTTCAGTTCCCCTTAGTTGGATTTTCCAAAAACAAATATGTTTCTTTGCTTTTACAGGAAATTCCAAATACCAATTTTCAAAATCTGTAATATGTTACGTGTCTGAGATAATTTGCAGATATAGTCTTTTAAAAATTCACCCCGTTTGCCACCCCTGTTCACCCCTATTCATCGGATTATCTAAAAACACAAAAAACGTGTTTCCTCATTTTCAAAGGAGATTCCAAATACCAATTTTCATGTCTGTGACATCTTCAATTTTGGAGCTATAAGTCTCCTCATAAAAGGTGTTCAACCCCCTTTCCCCCTTTTTCAACCCACTTAATTTGATATTCCGAAAACAAAAAATACGTGTTTCTTTTTTTAAGGAGATTGAAATACCCATTTTTTGCGTCTGTAAACTTTGAAGTTTTTGAGATATAGATATCCTCTTTTTAAAAATTCACTCCATTTTCACCCCTTTCGCGATGGAATATCCAAAAGTCCTCCCTTAGTGGCATCTACACTCTAATATAAATGTATCCCCAAAATTTCATTTCTTTATGTCCAGTAGTTTGGCTCGGCGGTGGTGAATCAGTCAGTCAGTCAGTCTGTCAGGACATGTTCTTTTATATACATAGATGGGGGGAGATGTGCTAAACGACATGGTCATGATTTAGTACAAATAGAAACACTGACAAACGATCAGCTCAGGGGCATAACTGCTGGTTTTCCACCCAGACGATTGAGGTTCGAATCCCAGTCGATCCCGAGTTGGAATTTTCACCGGAGGAATCACGTGACATCCGGAAGTGTGTCCAGCCTTAAACCTCCGGCCAAAACCAAGATAAGGCTTGGTGGTTCCATCCTGGGATCAACTGAGAAATTCCTGCTTCTTTAGCGTATTGTCTTTGGTTCACAGGGCCCCAGGTTCAATTATCAGTTCGGTGGGGGATTTTATCTGCGAGTGGTTAATTCCCCTAACTCGGGAGCTGGTTGTGTGCGATCGGTGTGTTCGATTAAATCCCTTGGATAAACTCCTTCCACTGAGGTTTGTCGTCAGGAAGGGTATTAGGCCGTAAGACTGAGTTCATTCTTTTAATTCTTATCACCCAGATACATGGGAAAATGCCAGGAAAGAAGAAGGACTGAAGCAGTGGCAGATAAAATTGGAAAGGAGAAAATGTGAACAGTTCTGAGCAATGTTTCGTTGTTCCCAAATAAAAGCCAATTCTGCTGAGGAAGCTGTAACACTGACCACGTACTACTCCAATATCTGCAGGTGATCTGGTTGGGCAGCAGTCCACTTGGCACTCCAAGGTCCCATTGCGATGTATGTGTCATAGGATGTTGCTAAGGTCCCACTCGTATGAAGTTTCATTGAAAAAGGGACAGCCATTGAATAGCTACACTCGCCGGAAGGTTGAAACTGAACAACTGAGGATAGCGTTAGCAGAACTTTCATTACAACTAAATTCAAGAAAAACAAGGCATTTCGGAAATTAGTAAAGACACAAAAACACACACTGCCCTGGTCTGGAAAACCAGGAATAACGGCTGAGAGGATTCTTCTCGCTGACCAAGCGTCGCCTCGTAATCTCCAAACCTTCGGGCTGAGCAGCAGTCGCTTGGTAGACCAAGGCTCATCAGGGCTGTAGCACCACGGGGAAAACACACACACGTACGCACAGAAAGACCAATCTCATAAATTTATTTCCTTTGTTACGTTGGAAAGTGGACTAGATAAAATGAAATATTTCTTTTAACAACCGTAATTATGGTACGAGTATGCTTCTATGAGTGCTGGCTTACAGAAGGCTTATAACTGGTGTTTGAAAACTGAAACGATAAAATCTGGCAAATTCAAGTCCATTCGAGAGAATTTCTAAATAGATTTCGATTTTTTACCCATGTGAATTAACCTCGCGAAAGCTTAACCAAATCACTGACCAACACATTGCAGACTTCTCTTGTTAGTATAAGAGCATCAGCCATTTAGGGAAAATTGAATGGGCTGGGCTGTAGCTCAGACGGTTCTGACCTTCTGATCCCAACTTGGCAGGTTCGATTCTGGCTACGTCCGGGGGTATTTGAAGGTGCTCGAATACGCCAGCCTCGTGTTGGTAGATTTACCGGCACGAAAAAGAACTCCTGTGGGACTAAATTCCGGCACCTCGGCGTCTCCGAAAACCGTAAAAGTATTTAGTGACGTACGAAACAATAGCATTAGTATTGACATGATATTGTATGGGCTTTTGGGCTTGTGCTGTGTCAAAAAATAAGGTGAAGTTCTTAACGTTTCGCAGAAAACTGTATTCTGCGTCCTCAGAAGAATTCACGACTGTCCACGAGAAAGGCTTCTTAAGCAATGACATTTTTGAATTTGGAACGTTATAATAGAAGTAGAAGTGGAAGTGGAAATGGTACGTTCATTCACCACCAGATGGATCCCAGCACGTGGCACAAAGCTAGCGTTCGAAGCGAAAGCTGACCGAACCATCAAAATCAGACAAAGAGGTCCACATAACGTGTTTGCGTAACATATGACAAGTGTAAGACATAGACATAAGCCTGGAATGAAACATCTGGCGATGAGGAATGTACGAATTTGGAAAAACACCGAGACAAAATAACAATAGTGAAGGGGCAGGGAAGGGAACTACCTACAAAAATTATTAATGGAAGAACGCTAGCGTTGTGCCACGTCCTGGGGTCCATCTGGTGGTGAATGAACGTACCATTTCCACTTCTATTATAACGTTCCAAATTCAAAAGTGTCATTGTTTAAGAAACCTTTCTCGTGGACAGTCGAGAATTCTTCTGAGGACGCAGAACACAGTTTTCTGCGAAACGTTAAGAACTTCACCTTATTTTCTTGACACGGCACAAGCCCAAAAGCCTATACACTATCATGTCTATAAGTACGGGCCGTGAAAGCATTAATGGCAGCATTAGTATTATTAAAATTGAATGGTTAGTTCTAATGTAACCGAGCTCGATAGCTGCAGTCGCTTAAGTGCGGCCAGTGTCCAGTATTCGGGAGATAGTGCGTTCGAACCCACCGTCGGCAGCCCTGAAGATGGTTTTCCGTGGTTTCCCACTTTCACATCAGGCAAATGCTTGGGCTGTACCTTAATTAAGGCCACGGCCGCTTCCTTCCCACTCCTAGCCCCTTTCCGTCCCATCGTCACCATAAGACCTATCTGTGTCGGTGCGACGTAAAGCAACTTGAAAAATATCTAATGTACAAATCATTTATACATGAAATGTTCGTAAAAATACGAGGTTGTGTACACGCATTTATTTATTTATTTATTTATTTATTTATTTATTTATTTATTTATTTATTTATTTATTTATTTATTTATTTATTTATTTATTTATTTATTCTTCGTATGCAATGGGCTTATTATATTTCTCATAATGTACTTACACATCGTACGGTAATGTGCCTTTGAAATGTAATACAGTACCTTTTTGACAGACATACAGAATGTTCTATAAATGTGCGAAGTATTCTGGACACAAAACGTCCCTAAGATTATACGTCCTCTGGTCGATCGTTTACAGATTACATACATTCCAAAGTTGTACTAGAATTATTGAAGAATCTGCCCTACGTCGCACCGACACAGATAGGTCTTATGGCGATGGTGGGATAGGAAGGGCCTAGGAGTGGCAAGGAAGTGGCCGTGGTCTGAATTAAGGTACAGCCCCAGCATTTACATGGCGTGAAAATGGGAAACCACGGAAAACCATCTTCAGGGCTGCCAACTGTGGGGTTCGAACCCACTATCTCCCGGATGCAACCTCACAGCTGCGCGCCCCTGACCGCACGGCCAACTCGCCCGGGACTAGAACTATTGGTAACTGCCCTACATGGCACATAACACATCAATTAGCCGTAGCCATGTTTGTGTACAAGAAGTGTTTAAAATATGCCACAAGTCTGATGGATTCTAAGCTACTGAATAGCTTATTTACGAGTGTCATTGGGAATCGCCATGATCAGGGTTAGGGATTTTTAGGTGCAAATTTCAGATGAAAAAAGGAAGGGAAAAGGTGTTGAAATAAGGTACAAACAGGGACAAAAGTATGCTGGTTTATTCAACTAATTCAATGATTCCTCTTTCGTCTATTCTAGTTTAATGAATTACAAACAAGTACATCAAATTATCACTCATCAAAAGAAGGAAAAAAACATGAAGTTGTTGAACTTCAAGACATTAAGCATCTCTACATTTTAAAAAGAAATCTGTTTATATTAGTCGATAGAATGTCTTTGTATGCTAAAGCTTCTTTCGACATCCACATAAACCGGTGGGGCAAACCTTGTATTCATTTGGAATGACAACTCTATAGATGTGGCGAATTCCTCAATGTCTGGATTCTTCCGAAGACTAGACTCAAGTTTGTCTTTGGCTCACGGAAGTAAAAATATCCCATTGTTCTTTCCTTTTCCAGACCTTGTTCTTATAATCGTTTAATAACTGCTGTCAGATACTTGTAACTATGGACGCAATATAGTTCTGTCTGCAAATTATGTATTTTCTCCTGTAACTGAATTTGCTGTGCCTTGGAAATTGCGCCTGAGTCGGCTGGATCCAAAGAAAGCACAATCTCTCTAATTTTGTCAAAATTCTCACACAACATAGCAGCACACTCAATCCACGATCCCCAGCGACTAATGACCGGGAAATTTGGAAGGGCAAGGCCAGTGGCTTCCCTGTAGGCAACAACACTACTCAGAGCTTTCAGTAGAATCTTCTTCAGGGCAGAGATGAATTGATTTACGATCTCGTATTCGTTCCTTATGGATTCACAAACCCTGTGAAAGGCGTGAACCAAGCATATCACATGCTTTAACTTAGGAAATAAAGGTTTCAATTGGTTAACAGCTGAAACCATGGATGGAGCTTGGTCCGTAACCACAAGAAGAAATTTTTCAAACTCGATGCCAGTAGGCCAGAGTTTTGGCAGAAGTCCCTAATTGATTGTATAACTGGACTGGCAGCTCATACATTTTTAACAACATGGGCTTAACGTTCTCCCCTGCTAAGGGAAAAACTAAGATGTTCAAAGCATATCGTTCCATTGAGTCTATGGTTTCATACACAATGATTCCCACATCGCAATAGGACACTTTTTCCTTGATTCTTTGTATGTTTCCTTGGTAAACAGGCTCCATGTAGTGTTTCCTTAAAGTACTCTCATCAGGCATTGACATCCTTGAGTATTATTCAAGAAATCCCTTGAAGGCTGGATGGTTCACCTTATTGAGTGGTATTCCTGCTTGTGTAAGAGCGATTTCTAGTTGCTTCGAGCAGAACCCAGTCCCAATTCTTGGAACTATGCGGGTCCGGTTGCTGACATCTCTGCGTCACTAGTCTCCGCCTCCATGCGAACAGATGACGTCTCTCACAGTAACAAACAATGTTTAATTCTTTCAAATTTTGGCTTTTTGAAGAACTCCGTTGAAACGCATTTCGTAATAGAGGTTGCCGCGATTTGTTTGCTTGAAGAATCTTAATCATTTGATGCTTAGAGCTGGAAATATGTTGTTTGATGCGATCTGGCTGATGTTTTTAATCTAAAAATTTCTTGAATCACACATAGTACATCGCATAACAGTTCCATCAGTGTCTATGAAATCTTGTTTGAATTCCTGAGCTAGAGCAATAAATCGGGCACTGGACACCTTTGGCATGGTAAAATTTAGTAGTATAGTCGTTTAGTAATATAACAAGGTGCTAACACCAGTTCACTTGCTAACTCAATGCGACTATCACACAACTCACTCTTGCACTCACTCGCTCACTTGCTGTCCACACTCTCTTATGACACCGCGACAGTTACCAGAATTTTCTTATTCATGCTGGAACTGCAGTCTCAGCGATTTCTAGTAGCTTCGAGCAGAACACAGTCTCAATTTTCGAAACTACGCGGGTGTGGTTGCTGACATCTCTGCTTCATCAGCCTCCGCCTCCATGCGAATAGATGACGTTTCTCACAGTAACAAACTCACATTCACGAACAGCAGTCTACTGATTCTGGTGGGATAGAATCACTCATTGGCAACTGCATTATTGCGGGTTACATTATAGCGGTAGAGCGAGATAAAGAGATGTTGTCGAACACACAATAATTTTCCATTGTTGCAGGTGTGTTTTCAACTCCCGCGCGGCGTTTACTGAAAGAGATAGTGTTACTATTCGCAGGTACACAGCAAGCTGAGGAGACGTTTAATTGAAAGTTAAATATTGTATATTATTTAGAAATCTTATAGAAAAAATTGGAATTCAACTTGAAACAAAAAAGGGGGGGGAAGGGGATTATGGGCTTGGTTGACGGAAAAGGGATAAAGATCCCAAGAAAGGGAAAAAAAGGTGTGTGAAAAATGCCTCTTTTCGCAACTAGAAACAAAACTTCACACTGTGATATCTTTCCCAACAGCTTTAATTTACCCTAAGAAAAAAGGTGCGCACCTAAAAATCCTAACCCTGGTCATGATATTACCAATGAGAGAACCTTAAGTTTTTTTATCCAGAGGGGGGAAGTCAGATGTCAAAAGAAAGTCATCTCCGTACAGGCCATGAAGACCCTTGGGGCGCACAGTGCGTAATTTCAGGAATCTAGCCGGCCAAAAATCGTATCTCGGAAACTAATGGACCGATTTACATAAAACTTCGCATTTAACTTCTATTATTGGAGATCATTAATTGTGTGGTCAATCAAGTACAAACAACAAATTACTACGCCAAGAACAGAATCAGTAATCTTTGTAATTTTAATCATTTTCCGTTATAGCTTTAAAAAATGAAATAGATGTTAATAGTGGGACATGCTGTTTAGAATGTTTAAAAAACAGATACAGGAATACATGTTCTTAGTCATTAGATGCAGCTAAATCAGAATCGCTAACTTCACTGTCATTATACTCCTTCGGCAGAACCAGATACAGGAGACTCAGACAGTAAGTTGAACACTTCTCGTGAAAGCAGAATCAACTTCCTCCTTCTTGGTTTCCCTAATCTGAAAATGTAAGGGTCCGATGGTACAAGCAGCCTATGGAGAAAGTCAGTAATTTTGTCCTTTCTGGAAGGTTTCTTGTTATCTTTATTCCTGGCCTCCTGGGCTTCTTCGGAGAGTTGTCCAATAGGTATAAAACCGTGCCTAGTTACCTCCTCTCCATTTACCAAGAGTTTGTGCAAAGTTACAGGCATGTAGTACGATTTGTATTTTTGTAAGTACAATTGTATAGTATCCTTTGCGTTCATTCCAAATGTCACTTTATCAATGGCATACCCACACGAAAAAGTTTCTAAGATGACATGTAGATGGTTTATTAAATTCAGATCTACTACAGTAATATCCGCAGAAGTGGAAGCCTCCCTGAAGAATCTTCTAGCGGTTTCGGTTATCAACCAATAGACCCGTGTCCTCCCTGAACCGATCCTGTATATTCTTCTTTCTTCAACCAGTTTCTTCTCCTCGGCATCTCTTATTTGCCACTTTCTTACGTCAAGTCTGTACGATATATATAAAAGGCATTCGAAACATCGAATCCTTGCATAATGTAGTCGCAACCCAAACTTAAGTGTTGTTGAGTTAATTACTCTTTCAGTCACTTCAGGAATATTATTTATCCCTTTAGGGGACGCGCCACATATATAGCACCTTTGGGAAGACTGATAGGAAGATGCACTGCAGACTTTTCCATCCACCACAGTGAAGTATAGCTCATGTTCAACCACTCTGTGAACCGCTGGCAGCTCACTTCTGTAGTGAAGTCATTTACAGTATTTATTTATTGCGTGTGTATTTTAGGCTTTAAATCAGAGTTATGCGATAAGCCTACGTGTGTGATTTCTTTCTTTAACATTAATACTGTGATCTTTTATAGTAATCTGCAGTATTTATTTATTGCGTCCTTTTCTAGCTTTTATTGTCTGGGAAAATTTATTAAATGCAAATAAATACATCCCCCGCCCCTCGAGTCCATAAAATTATTTTGTATTTTCTCTCGCAATTTGCCTTATATTTCAGTGCTGATGTTTCTTATGTGCCGTAGTTTACCTCTGTACAAACCAAAGGTGGCCCCTGTAAACTCCGCGTTCCCTTTAGTTCATAAAAAAATTTGTATATTGGTTTCTTCAGCTTTTTGTCTTGAACTTAAATACAGAATTTCACAAATTTATGTGCCGCCGTTTTCCCGTGATGGCGTTGAGAAAAGCCGTTCGATATGGCAACCCTGTTGTCATAAGATCAATACTGTTTTCTTAACATGGAATGAGCTATAGTACTGAAAGGCTCATCCTGATATTGTTGTGATGCACGTCCTTCCGCAAGGCTCATTCTCTGTTCGAACCAAATTTTATTGTACTTCAGCAGTACATTTTCTACTATATTTTGTCCAGCGTGATCCAATTTTAGCACACAAAATACTGATAGACTTCCTTATTGACTTAGATATATCCTCGGAACAATCCTCAAAGCCTAATGTTCTATTGCAACATTCGCAATATCGTCTTTCAGCTTATATTCCCCGCTGTTCCTCAACAGCTCGAAAACCGACCTCCGGGTTACAGAGTACATGGCATCTGAAAAAAAATTAATTACTCTCATGGTCGCGCCTGGTCGCAGCAAAAAGTCACAGTTTTCTATTCATTAAAATATGGATAACTCCTCCAAAAACTTTCATTGTGGAAATCAAAGGCAATCCATTTTGAAAGTCAGCTCAAATTTGTATAATTAGATGGTGCTTGGACACCCTGTACCTGAAATTTACGTGCATATTCTGGACAAAAATATAGTAATTTTCAGAAAATTCTACATACTATATAAAATACATACCTTCATCTAATATAATCACATTGCAAGCTAAAGAAATATTTAGTTCTGGCGTCCTTACTGAGCCCTCACATTATATTAACTACGCGCTCGCCTCGCCAGAATATGCCCTAACGGAGGAGGGCCACTTTAGGGCTTCGGTGAGATTAGATAATCCGACAGCGCGACTTTTCAATACTTAATTACTGTACCCAAGGGTCTTATAAACACGACTCACAGAAAATGCCCACCAAAGACAAGAGCTGAAAATATTATTTTTGCCCGGGTGGATGCTAGAAATTACCCATTGCGGGGCGGGGGATGGAAGGTAAAGGCTTCCACTATCCGTAACCTCAGCACTTGGTGGAGTAGAGTGGTTAGCTCTACGCCCGACCACCTTTGCCTCCAAGAATTAACCTGGTACTCATTTTTGGTGTAGACTGAGTCAACCTCAGGGCCATCTGCAGCTCCGTAAGTGGAAATCTCTGTTTCTTAAAAGATGTCAACGAACTCGTAATGATTAGATCGTAAATTATTCGATACGAGATATTAAGATAGAATTCCTGACTCCAAAATCAATACAAAATATCTCCTCCATTCCAGCTGATAACAACATTAGGCACGATCGATCATAGGATATGTCTTCATAGAAACGCTTTGTATTGATTTGGGGTGTACTATCCAAGCCCCTATTACTTGTAATTGCACACATTATTGGGAACACACTCTATATAAAATGTATATCTTAATTAACTGAAATTACCTTTAGATTAAGGTACCTTAATTCGAGAAATGAAAGCAAATTTAATTTAAATTTGTTCCTCGCCGTTTGATAACTTACGAACAAACTAACTAGCTTACTGTCACTTCATGCAATATACATATCATTAATTATCTACAGAAGGACATACTGTAACCTGAACTAAGGTAAGCTGCAATAAATCTCAATGCTGGATTACTTAAGCCAAACATGGAACGTTTATTACCATGCGATCGTAATTACTAGCATACTACCAGAAAATATGGGACAACTCTATTTCCAACTAATATACCGGTATTAATTAGCATTCACTAGATATTAACCCCCTCCCCCACCTCATCGACAAATAAATTTAAAGTTCCAAGCAGGAAAGAAAAGTGCATTATATAGGAGAAAGTGAGTTTGTAGGCTGACTGACGGGAAAAGTAAAAGGAATGTTCTTATTCAGTTAGGAATTTTCTACAACACAGTAGTTTTCCTATAACCCATCGGACTGTACTTTACTCTTCCACTGAAAGTCTTCTGCGTCTTCCTGACTTAAACCACTTCTAGCTATGCTTCTCCGAACACTAACTATCTATCCATTTGTCCCTAAATTCTCCGGGTTTCCTGGTGCGCTCAACTTTCCATTTTAGCATCATCTTAGGAATTCTGTCATCATTTCCACCTGTTCGAATCATTTTAATCTTGTTTCCTCAATCACTTCCAACACATTATCTACCTCCATAATTCCTCTGTTTCTTCTTATTTAGTGCTCCTTACGTTATCCAACTTTGACTTTCCTGCCGCTCTCTTTCAAAACTTCATCCGTGGCTAATAGTTTGTTCGCTTGTTGTTTCTTGCCAATGTTTCTGCTCCCTACAGCAAAATATTCTATGCCACGGAGTTGTAGATCAGTTTCTTTGTTTTCTTTAAAGTGTTTGTACTCCATAATGCCGAATTTAGTGACCCAATCGTTCTCCTGCCTTTGATTATTCTTCTCCTCTCAATTCCAGTCCATGTTGTGCCAACACCGTCAATTATTATTGACCCCAGATATTTGAATTTAGTGACTGTCTTAATTTTCTCATTCCCGAGGAGCACGTTACCATCTGTTCCCAATTGGAGATACTCCGTTTTACGAGAATTCACATTAAGCTCCCTGTTTTTGTATTCACAACGGAATTATAGTCAGTGGAAAAATTATAAGCAAACAATTCTGAATAACAGTAAATGGAAATAAGATAAATTAAATTGGTTTATAAATGTAAGGATCCTGAAGAGAGGCAACGACTACACATATTGTATTAATTTTCATTACATAGGCCTACTTTCATATTAATTCAGTCCAATATGCAAGACAACCACCCTTTTAGTGTACTTGTCTCTTTTTTACGTGTAGTAATATTCATGTAGAATATGGAGAAAAAACCTTTCGCTATTTTTATCCTTTAATTAAAGTACTTATCTCAGAAAGTGTTGTACTTTGTTAGCGAATTTTGATTGATTTCAAAAATGTCATGTATACGGATTTATACTATTTCAATTTTACATTGTGATATCAATGTCTATGTACGAGTATTCGTGACGTATTTAATTATGTATACTCGAAACGTTCTGGAAGATAAAGTGTACAGTATTTTGTGTTTTGAAAAAATCAAGCAAGTCGTATTCCAGATGGAAAGTTCACATGCTAGAGAAAGGGAATATGACCACACTACAGAGGGATTGTAAGTAATGCTACAAGAAGAATATATACGTAGAATTATATTTTCCAGATATACAGAAGACACTAAAAAAAGTATACTGATTAAAGCAAGGGTGTAGGGTTTGAAAGGTAGAGAAAAATTACGTCGATCACAGATTTCAGTGAAGGTTCAGACTATAATGAATTGTTGACTAAAAGTATTAATAGTTATAGGGGACAAACGAAAATGCAATCTCTCTCCTCATAAATAGTTCTTTAAATGAACTACTACATGAAAGTCACAAAATCGGGGTGGGGATTAATTTATGTGTGAAGAATGTCGGCAGGTAAGGAATGGCAGGTAAGCAATAAGAAATTGGGCAGGTACCTTTCAACTACGAACTCCAGAATAACAGCACAATGAGATAAGTATAATCATGATGTAGAGAAGTCAACAATGAGGCTGAAAACTAGTTAAGATATCAGTCGTAAACTGGAGGAAATAGACACGTTAAAATGGCTGTTAGCACGAGCATATTGGACGGATGATCTGAAGGTACTCATAACGGTGGACTAAATGCTACGTTAAGCAAGAATACATTAAATTGAGGTATGCACATGAACTAATAGATTGTTCAGGTGTTGTTATATGGGTCGTCGTTAGACTGATCTCATGCAACTCTCCGCGCATCCTTGTCTTGTAATGTTACTTATCTATGTTACTGCTCCATCTTATACCTTTTCTGATCTATTATATACCTCCTTCAACCATTCTTAACCTCTAAACTTCAAAAACCACCTGAACAAAACCTGCTCGTGTCAAGGTGTGCTGTAACACTGTACCTATTCTCTTGGTTTGCCAAATCCTTTCATCAGCTTGATACGATATTCGTGATCCCATCTACACATCTCACCTTCATCTTCCCTCAGTAAAATCAGATTTAATAAACTTCACATCATACTTCTTTCTACACTAGGTATTTTCCATGTTTCACTCTCATACAGTGCCAGGCTCTACATAAACATCTTCAGAAATGTCTTTCGTATGTGCGAATTTCTTTTCGAAAAAAAAAATTGTCCTTGTTTTGGCTAGACTACAATTTAAGTCCTTCTCTTTTCTATCATTTTTTCTAGTACCCAAATAACAGTATTCATCTGCTTTCTTTAAGTCTTGATTTTCTGCATCACCTAACTTCATTTAACTGCATTCCGTCACACTTGTTTGAGATGCATTTACTTCCATCCTGTACTCCTGTTCCAAACCCGTGCCCATACCGTTCAGAAATTTATTCAAATCCTCTGCAGACTCAAATAAAGTAAGAATATAATCTGAAAATCTCAGAGTCTTAATTTATTCTCGTTGAACTGTGATTTATTTTTCAAATATTTATTTGATTTTCTGTACCGTGAACCATGCTTATCGCATGTTCCACGATTTGACATTTAATTATGTAAATAGCTTCCTTCAGTTTTGTGTGTCAGTCTAATGACGTCCAGTAGGGAGCAGCACACGCTATGTTTTTATCTGTGAGGTCGTTCGTTTTGCTGAGCGATAATTTTTACTCTGTGGAGTTCTTTTGCTGTTCTATGTGGGGCAGATACTAACAATGGCTGCCGCTATGTTCGGTGTGGCATTTTTATGCCTCAAATATTCATTTAATGTATTCAAGCCTGGACCTTTCACGCTAACTGCTATTCGATTTTACTATTGATAATCACAGGTATGTGATACTTGGTTTATATTTAAATTTGGTGACGATTTATTCCCGTATGTTACGGTCGATGGCATACATCTTTCCGCTCCGTCATACGATGTGCTTTGAATGAATGTATTTGTGGTCTTGTTGTTATGATTGAAAAAAGGTCTCTGTGGTTATGATTTGGTGCGCTGCGTGCTTTAATACTGCGTGATCCTCATGATGTGCCCCTTGTCTCGACCGCAGGAGACACGAATCCTGGTTGTACGAGGCGCAACATGCCAGTGATGTGAATAAAGTAATGTCCAATTCTGACCTTATGTGTAATTGCACGCCGCACGCAAACATTTGAGTAATTGAGACCCACTGATAATGACCGTGGAGTCACAATTTATGGTTTGTATTTGACCACGAAATCTGAACGGCCGTTCGTGTTTTATTTTCCCGATACCCTCATTGTGTGTGCGTGAATGTGGTATGCATGTGAGTTCGAATGTGTGGGAGAGGAAAGGTTGATATGCCGGTTGACCTGTTGTATTTGTCTTTCAAATTCTGCGCCTTGTTTGGTTTTCAGCGCAGACCTATATTTATTTATCGTTCATGGCTGATGCTCAGCTTGAGTACCCGCCATGTTGGTTTCATATTTGCGCATGGGCGTACCTATTGTATTCTTTGGGTCTTGTCTTGGCTTTGATTGGTCCATGGAGGCTGTGCCCAGTCTCATCTGTCGTTATTCTTATCTGCCTTTTGTTCCCCGGCACGGCTTATTGTTATGCGAACTTTTCGCATTGTTAGTTGCCTAATGAATACATGATGCAGTGCCTTGGATATTTGAATCTTGGTAAAACGGGCGACCTGGTTGAATAGTTTATGATGAAAGGAAGCTGCTGGTATTGTAATAGCGATGTGTCGAGGAGCAGTGAGCATTTTAAATTACGTATCATTTTTTTAAGAGTATTAGTGAGTTTTCACGCCATGTTTCAACTATGTGAGAAAGAACAAGGTACGTCCATCAGTAATACGATGAATTTCCCTATTTATTTTGTGTGATTTTCTTTTCTTGCTTTAATTTTTCTCTCATATTTATTTAATAAATCCCCTGGTTTAAACCATTTCTTCTTTTATTTCTAATAGATGTAGTCTTGCCCTTGTTACCTGATTACAAGGGGGGGTTTTCAGCTCAGGGTTATGTATGTGCCTTGCCCGGTCGACACGATCCGGGCCTCAAATATTGTTCCCCATGAATATTTCACTAAGTTATTGCTTGGATCGCTGATTTATGTAGTGATAGATGGGGAGGGTGTGGCTCAGTAAATGGTAGCAGAGCGTGGTTCATTTACTGAGCCACACCCTCCCCATCTATCACTACATAAATCAGCGATCCAAGCAATAACTTAGTGAAATATTCATGGGGAACAATATTTGAGGCCCGGATCGTGTCGACCGGGCAAGGCACATACATAACCCTGAGCTGAAAACCCCCCCTTGTAATCAGGTAACAAGGGCAAGACTACATCTATTAGAAATAAAAGAAGAAATGGTTTAAACCAGGGGATTTATTAAATAAATATGAGAGAAAAATTAAAGCAAGAAAAGAAAATCACACAAAATAAATAGGGAAATTCATCGTATTACTGATGGACGTACCTCGTTCTTTCTCACATAGTTGAAACATGGCGTGAAAACTCACTAATACTCTTAAAAAAAATGATACGTAATTTAAAATGCTCACTGCTCCTCGACACATCGCTATTACAATACCAGCAGCTTCCTTTCATCATAAACTATTCAACCAGGTCGCCCGTTTTACCAAGATTCAAATATCCAAGGCACTGCATCATGTATTCATTAGGCAACTAACAATGCGAAAAGTTCGCATAACAATAAGCCGTGCCGGGGAACAAAAGGCAGATAAGAATAACGACAGATGAGACTGGGCACAGCCTCCATGGACCAATCAAAGCCAAGACAAGACCCAAAGAATACAATAGGTACGCCCATGCGCAAATATGAAACCAACATGGCGGGTACTCAAGCTGAGCATCAGCCATGAATGATAAATAAATATAGGTCTGCGCTGAAAACCAAACAAGGCGCAGAATTTGAAAGACAAATACAACAGGTCAACCGGCATATCAACCTTTCCTCTCCCACACATTCGAACTCACATGCATACCACATTCACGCACACACAATGAGGGTATCGGGAAAATAAAACACGAACGGCCGTTCAGATTTCGTGGTCAAATACAAACCATAAATTGTGACTCCACGGTCATTATCAGTGGGTCTCAATTACTCAAATGTTTGCGTGCGGCGTGCAATTACACATAAGGTCAGAATTGGACATTACTTTATTCACATCACTGGCATGTTGCGCCTCGTACAACCAGGATTCGTGTCTCCTGCGGTCGAGACAAGGGGCACATCATGAGGATCACGCAGTATTAAAGCACGCAGCGCACCAAATCATAACCACAGAGACCCTTTTTCAATCATAACAACAAGACCACAAATACATTCATTCAAAGCACATCGTATGACGGAGCGGAAAGATGTATGCCATCGACCGTAACATACGGGAATAAATCGTCACCAAATTTAAATATAAACCAAGTATCACATACCTGTGATTATCAATAGTAAAATCGAATAGCAGTTAGCGTGAAAAGTCCAGGCTTGAATACATTAAATGAATATTTGAGGCATAAAAATGCCACACCGAACATAGCGGCAGCCATTGTTAGTATCTGCCCCACATAGAACAGCAAAAGAACTCCACAGAGTAAAAATTATCGCTCAGCAAAACGAACGACCTCACAGATAAAAACATAGCGTGTGCTGCTCCCTACTGGACGTCATTAGACTGACACACAAAACTGAAGGAAGCTATTTACATAATTAAATGTTAAATCGTGGAACATGCGATAAGCATGGTTCAACCGCCAGTTCTATAAAAGTATTTAAAAGATAGAGAGGGAGCCAAGCTGAAACTCTGTCACACATCCTCCTGTATAGGTGCTTCTTTTTCATATTCCCCGATTCTTACTAGTGAATTTGAGTAGTAACGTAGGCTTAATTTTTTTCTAAATTTAGTGACGACATTCTAAGCTAAGTATACCAACTACAGAAAGGGTATATGATTTGAAAGGCAGCTTGGACTGATCAATATTACCAGACACCTTTGCCGAATCTCCAAACGGTAAGAGATGCGAAGAGGAATTTAAAGATAAAAAAGTTTTTTTTTTTTGCTATTTGCTTTACGTCGCACCGACACAGATATGTCTTATGGCGACGATGGGACAGGAAAGGGCTAGGACTGGGAAGAAAGCGGCCGTGGCCTTAATTAAGGTACAGCCCCAGCATTTGTCTGGTGTGAAAATGGGAAACCACGGAAAACCATCTTCAGGGCTGCCGACAGTGGGGTTCGAACCTACTATCTCCCGAATACTGGATACTGGACGCACTTAAGCGAGAGATTTAAAAAAAGTAAACTCGTGTTCGCATCCCGAGGTGGTGCAGCTCTTTTCAGGCACACCCCCCAATAGAGGAGAGCTGCATGCACCATTTTAACCACGTACCAACACTCCTGCCATTCTTAAATTCCTGGGAGTACTGAGAATCAAACCCAGGCCGCCGAAGACGACAGCTAATGGCACTAACCGCTACGCTACGGAGGCGGTCGCTTGAAAGTTGATGGTTAGATAATACACTTCATTTTAGGTAAGAAGCATGAATACAGAAGAGGATACGTTGCTGCCTTCGAGGAGTATATTTTTCCTTCACACAGATTCGCAAACTGTACACTGAAAAGTATAACACTATTACGAACGTTCTTTTCTTTTCTTGTACTTATCAGAAGAAAGGTGCAAAGTTCCAGTTTTTTTAAACGTAATTTCTTCGCTCGGAAGGTGTAAACTGCCAAGGAATGTTACACATCACAGACGGTAGGTCCTGAGAAGACTGTATAGAGCTCTTTGCACTTTGCATCTTTCTACTGATGTGTCTAGTGTGTAAATGGAAAACAACGGGAAAACATATACAGGGATAGTGATGGTGGGGTTCGGTCCCAGCATCCCCCGAATGCAAGCTCCTAGCTACACGGCTCACACCACGAAGTCAACTCACTCGATATTATGAAAGATGTATGTACCTATGCATGTATGTATGTTTGTATGTACGGTAATTATTTGTTAAGATGAATACTGTCGTTTCTGCACCATCCATACTTCGCATTTCCCTTCTTCGTGGTCTTATATTACTCACGTATTGTAGATCATCAGCGAAGAAGCATCAGTACTCACCTGAAAAGAAAAAGAAAATCCAACATAAATATTCACTACGAAAAATTATCCCGATTAAAACACAAGTATATTAATTAATTCAAACGAAATTTCACCGTAAAGGATATTCAACAACAGGAAGTTTTATAGTAGGTATATTTAGAGGTGAATTCAAGAGAAAGCGTTTCGTCAAGCTTTATATAATGTACAATCAACTGCTGAGAATGTACTCGAATCACACTGACAGTCTCCCTAATCAAAAGAATGGCATACTTATCCGGGGAACATGAGGTTACCGAACTCATGGCATAAGCAGTGTAGGGGGGGGGGTACCAAGTTTAACCCCCTATTTTGAACATCTGAAATTCTCTTTTTTAATTGAAGTAAAAAACAGTCATATAATAATATATCATAATATCGTATTATATAATTAAATATAATAATATTATTGGTTTTACGGCCCACTAACAACATTTACGGCTTTTTTATTCTTTTTGCTATTTGCTTTACGTCGCACCGACATAGATAGGTCTTATGGCGAAGATGGGACAGGAAAGGTCTAGGAATGGGAAGGAGGCGGCCGTGGCCTTAATTAACGTACAGCCCCAGCATTTGCCTGGTGTGAAAGTGGGAAACCACGGAAGACCATCTTCAGGGCTGCCGACAGTGGGGTTCGAACCCACTATCTCCCGGATACGAGCTCACATTTGCGCACCCCTAATCGCACGGCCAACTCGCCCGGTTTTACGGCTTTCGGAAACACCGAGGAGCCGAATACTTGTCCCAAGGGAGATCCTTTACATGTCGGTAAATCTACTGATGTACATGAACACCTTCAAATACCACCGAAATGAACTAGAATAGCACCTGCCAACTTGGGCTCAGAAAGTCAGCGCTGCTACCGTCTGAGCCACTCAGCTCGGCCAAAAAAATACACTCGCCATCAGCGTTCCGAGGTCAATGCGACGGGGAGTGTTAATGCATGAATCAATGCTAACGGAGGGCCTTTTGAACGTTTCATGTACTATCTGCGTCTGACGAGAAGACGCGCCAGCTTACAGGTAAGGCAGGAATAACAGATACTACGCTCTTAGCTACAAACAGCAGTCGTGACAGCAATCCAAGGTCTCTGAATCAGTGCAGGCCCTTGGAGGAGTGGAAGGTAAAGGTTTCCACCATTGTCAACCGCGGCACGTGCTGGGGTAGAGTGGTTAGCTCTACGCCCGCCCGCATTTGCCCCCAGGAATTAACCTGGTACTCATTTTTGGTGTAGGGCCATATGCACCTCCGGAAGTGGAAACCTCGTTTCTTAAATTTTACGACTTCCTGACGAGGATTCGAACCCACGTCCTTCCGGGCGAACCGAGCACGCCTTTACCGCCTCGGCCAGGCAGCCCCTAAGTAGCACAATTGCATTACCACTTTGAAACTTCACAAGAGCACCTCCATTCACAAGTCACCGCCGACGAAACTGATGTTTATTGCCAGGCCTTGACACTTGAGATAGGCACATGCGCAGTAACCATGCTTACACCTCACAGCTCTTTACCCCACATCACGTGACTTCTCGTCAGGCGACCACAGTAGAATGCTCGTACGTTCTGTTACTGTGTATTTTCCATTATTAATGTACTATCAACAGTTGTAGAAAATGAGGTCTAACGTGGAAATAAAGCGTTACTGGTCGCATGTCCATATAACATACCTTCTTCTTTTTTGAGTGAAGAATGTGTCCTAGAGGTTTCGCCATAACTTATTGTTGCACCCTCTATATAAAATACTCATGATCTGGGAAATATTTTGCTGCAATTTTAGTCGAAAAATCACACTAATATTATTATTTCGCTCATACTGTACAGTCGATAGAAAAAGTGAGAGTGTGGTATTGCATGATCCTCACATTTAATTATTTATCAGACTTAATTTTAATTATTATAAAAATAAATGTACCTCCCATGTGGATACAGATCATGCGGGTGTCTACATATCTACATGGGAGGTGAATTATATTTTGATAATAATTAAAGTTATGTCTCATAAAATATTTAATACGAGGAGCATACAATAATCACGCGTTCATATATGTTTTTGCTTCCATTTGAACAGTTCTCTAACAGATCTACTCATGAAAGTATTGATTGATGGAGTTTTAAATTTTCATACTCTGATAACCAAACAGGTATAACTGAAATGTAACTTGCATGATCTTTGTCCTTAATATTTCATTGTCTCCTTACAAGGCACCCAAGAATTATTATTATAATATTATTATTATTATTATTATTATTATTATTATTATTATTATTATTATTTCCGGCTCCATGGCTAAATGGTTAGCGTGCTGGCCTTTGGTCCAGAGGGTCCCGTGTTTGATTCCGGGCCGGGTCGGAGATTTTAACCTTAAATGGTTAATTTCCTTGGCTCGGAGACTGGGTCTTTGTGCTCTCTCCAACATCCCTGCAACTTACACACCACACATAACACTATTCTCCAGACAATAACACGCAGTTACCTACACATGGGAGATGCCTCCCACCCTCATCGGACGGTCTGCCTTACAAGGGCTGCACTCGGCTAGAAATAGCCACATGAAAGTATTATTATTATTATTATTATTATTATTATTATTATTATTATTATTATTATTATTATTATTATTATTATTATTATTATAACTTCGCCGTTTATACCTTGAACAAGCAACAGAATTTATACAGTTTTGGATAACGTTAAAGTTAAAAAGATTATAATAATTTCATATGGCTATTATGAGATCGTTTTTTTTTTTTTTTTGGACAGTAAAGTCCTTACTACCCTTAGCGCAAGACTACAGTGTACACCATCTAGTATATGTCCGGCCCCTTGGCGAATGGTCATTGCGGTCACAGAGAGTCTCGGGTTCGATTACCGGCCGAGTCGGATATATTAACTTTAAATGGTTAATTTCCATTGCTCGGGTACTAGGTATTTGTAATGTCCCGAACATACCTGCAAATCACACATTACACACAACAGTATCATCCACTACAACAAGACGCAGCTCACGGCAGATGCCATCCACCTTGGTCGGAGGATCTGCATAACAAGGGCTGCACCAGGCTAGTAACACACTAAATTATTATTATTATATAGTATATGCCTTTCTCTTGCAGGTGGTTCTCATGTTTTATTTATTTACTTCATTTCTCACATAATTAAAGTCTTTCATTTCAGTTTCGTATCAGTATTCTAAACCATTTATTAAAATAATATGTTTAAATGGTTTAAGGTTTCCATATCAAATCCTGTGTCAACCCTGAAGTAAGCTAATCGTAACTTTCAAAATATCTCCCCACTCTTGGTGATCGGGTGTAGGATGCGAGATAAGTGCTTGGTAATTCCGTGTTGACTTCACGAAATTTACATGAAAAGGAATCCATTTCTCTCGAGGAGTAGTCTAAGACACGTACATGCACCATTTTTAATTAATTATGGTGAATAACAAACGACTCAAGTAGGCGAATACTTGGTTTCGCAGAGCAGGTTATGTACCTTTTTAATTCCATGTTAGGATACGATCTTGAATATTGTAATTTTAGAGGCTATTTCCAGTCACGATATTTCCGCATCCTTCTCCACCTGTCACAACAAATTCCCTTGGCGATTATCGACTTCGTGAGCACAATGAGCAGGAAAGTATTATGTCTTTCTATTACTAATACGATTATACTGCATTAGAGGTAACTGGGTTATCCAGAACCCTCGCAATGTTCTGATATATAGAGGACTAAGTATTTTTTTTTGCTAGTTGCTTTACGTCGCACCGACACAGATACGCCTTATGGCGACAATGGGACAGGAAAGGGCTAGGAGTGGGAAGGAAGCGGCCGTGGCCTTAATTAAGGCACAGCCCCAGCATTTGCCTGGTGTGAAAATGGGAAACCACGGAAAACCATTTTCAGGGCTGCCGACAGTGGGGTTCGAACCTACTACCTCCCGAATACTGGATACTGGCCGCAGGACTAAGTCTTATAAAGAGTACAAAGTAAATAAATAATGGGTAAAATATCACTAAGTATACTTTAAGACACTAAGATTGTTATCCATTGCTTTGTTTGTTTAGATAATTACTATAATTATTCTTCAGTATGGCAGATTTTGTCCGTCAGAACTCCTTTCCAGTTATCAGAAAATGAATTTACCAAACAGAAGTTTTATTTGGAAATGCTAGAGGAATGGAATGCATTCCAGTTGAATTATAAAGAATGATACAATATCTCAAGTTCAATGGGACAAAATAAACCCTACTGTATGTATTCACTCTAACTAGAAAATATGTGTCGTCCTGACTCATTATGATCAGAGTCCGACTCGTTGGCTGAATGGCCAGCATACTCGCCTTTGGTTCAGAGGGTCCTGGGTTCGATTCCCGGCCGAGTCGGGGATTTTAACCTTCATTGGTTAATTCCACTGGCCCGGGGGCTGGGTGTTTGTGCTGTCCCCAACATCCCTGCAACTCACTATCCTTAACACTATCCTCCACCACAATAACACGCAGTTACCTACACATGGCTGATGCCGCCCACCCTCGCCGGAGGGTCTGCCTTACTCGGCTAGAAATAGCCACACGAAATTATATATATTACGATCAGACAGAATTTCAGAATAGTAATACCCGACGATAAATTGCTAGGAATGGACAATTCAAATGCGATCGTGATATCTTTGATAAACTTGTATCAACGATCGCGTTATTGTTACCATGCTTGCTAGCTGTTCGTAACAGTACAAAACAATGTTCTCGTTTGTTTTATGCACATGGCATCGTTTAGGGATGTACAGTTCCCTATTTTTTAGTAATGTGTTAACTCAGGTGGCTGTTTGTGACGGCATCTAACAAATATTACTGCGGATCATGTACCACAAAACAATCATTGAAGATTATTCATACTTCAAGTTTTGAAGAAGAAAAATATATGAGGAACTGAATCTCAAAATGAAGCCATGATGAAACATATATCACTGCCATGATAACATTTAAGGGGATACGGAACGGTTAAAATGGTCAGAAATATCATTTTTTTTTTATTTTTATATTTTATGAATCTCTGAAGTCCGCTCTTTAAAATGATGTATAATACATGATAGTTTAACAATTAAAAGTTGCCACAATTTTAATTTAAACTTGCGCTAACAATGAGAATATCATGTGTGGAAAATTTTAAATGTAGTTTTCTCAGCTTCCAATTTTTTCAAATGTATGTACCTTTTTCTAGGTGACTATTTATCACAGAGCTGTATAATTTTCATCATTAATTTGTCTCATATTGGTTAACATTTTAACGGAGGTATTTCATGATTTATATAAAACTGTTTGAGATTTGACTCTTTTTAAGGACAAAATAATTCTATTTATTGACTGTTTAAAAAAATATGTGTCTGAGTCCCCTTAAGTCCAATTACAAAAACGCTCCGTCAGTATGTCAAATAAGGTTTGAATAAAATGTGACATAAATTTCATTTTCATAACTTTATTAGATTCTGAGAAAAAGGAACATGAATTAAACAAATTTAACATTGGTAAGATAGGCGGCTCCGTATCCCCTTAAATCATGTCAAAAGAAAAACTAGTGGGATTAACCGGAATCACGTAGGATGAGTGAACCTCGGATTCTTCTATGGTAGTTCGAGCACGAAAAACATACGAGTAATAACACAATGTATAGGAAAGTACTCAAGTATTCTGATTCAAGTATACAGTAGATCCAACATTCTCTATTGAGGACTGGTGGCGTACTTGCATCGACAATACTGAACATCTCTTCCAGTTAGTTAAAGAAAGGGGTGCTTTTTCCAGGGTGATTGCCAACGTCTGGGGAACCGGATATGGCACTTGAAGAAGTTGAAGAAGAGGCGTATAGTACGAGAGTTCAGGAAATTAACAGATCCATATGTCAATAACTGTAAAAATATATAAATTGTCCGGCTCCATGGCTAAATATTTAGCGTGCTGGCCTTTGGTCCAGAAGGTCCTGTGTTCGATTCTTGGACGGGTCGGAGATTTTAACCTTAATTGGTTAATTCCGTTGGCTCGGGGACTGGGTGTTTGTGCTGTCCCCAACATCCCTGCAACTCACACACCACTATCCTCCACCACAATTACACGCAGTTACCTACACATGCAGATGCCACCCACCCTTTTCAGAGGGTCTGCCTTACAAGGGCCGCACCCGGCTAGAAATAGCCACTCAAAATTATTATTATAACTATAAATCGCAACGTAGCGAAGAAATGTTCAGCTAGTTGATAAACCAAGCAACTTCATTTGTTGTTCTGAGATGTTTATCAGCTATTTACTTACGTTATCTATAATCCAAACCCCATAGTGCAAAAGCCCCGAAGGATCATGGACTACCGCTGGTCAGCTCGAAGGACTGTAGATTATGAGGTGTCGTGTGGTCGGCACGTCGAATTCTCTCAACCGTTATTCTTGGTTTTCTAGACCCGGGCCGCTCTTTCACCGCCAGATAGCAGCTCAAGTGTAATCACGCAAGCCGAGTGGACCTCTAACCAGCCCTTAGATCCAGGTGAAAATCCCTGACCTGGCCGGTAATCGAAACCAGGGTCTCAGGGTAAGAGGCAGGCAAATAGAACTTTAAATGTGACTTTCGGGTTCTGTTTGACGGTCGCCTCTCATACCTTCTTTGAATTCGACAATGGCCAAATAGCGCGGAAGATAAAATTAAAATATGCAATGTCAAATATCGTGAATTGTTTGTAAAAACAAAGGATTTAATATTAGTTCAGATTAGATTAAGATCCTTGGGAGAGGGGAGTCTACTAGGATGTGGACAAAAGGCATCGACAAAAGAGTCTCAGTCCGAAGGCCACCTAAATCAACAGATTCCTCCTATTTACTTTAAAATGGAAAGAGAATCGAACGGAAGTTTGCTTTCCTTGGAGGTTCCTTAAAGACGAAATACGACTTTTTAAGCCAATGAGTCAATCGTTAATCCATCCTCACAGACTCACAGCACTACTATGAGTAAATCTTAGACATATGCTCACAGTAGCTATACGTTTACGGATCTGAAACCATCTGCGAGACACAAAATTTCCAGTAATAATAATAAGAATAATAATCGTATGGCCTCAGCTACCGTGTGCAGACATTTCAATTTGACGCCATCTGGCTGTCTGCTCGTCAATTTTGACGTTCCGTTTTACTCTAGGCCCCCACTAGATGGCAGACCGAGTAAACCGAAACTCTCTTGGGCGTCTATGGCTGAGATTTTTAATGAATTTTGTCGGGTAAACACCAAATGTGTCACCAGAGATCTTTTACATGCCGACATCGTACGACATGGAGTGTCGAATGGACTTTTTTCCGCCCTTCAAAAATCCGACTACCTCTGCCGGGTTTGAACACGCTATCCTGGGATCCGGAGGCCGACACTCTACCGCTGATCCACAGAGGCAGCTCAAAATTTCCAGTAAGGCACTGACACATTGAACGTTACAATCAGCGAGTGAATATTTCTAGAATTTTGAAATTAGAAAGAAAAATATCTAACAGTTCTATTTGCTTTACCATGGAAAGAGATTGGAAAGGAAGTATGCTTTACTTGGAGGTTCGTTGAAGACGAAAATTTAATGTTGGTGGTTTGTACCCTGATAAGTCCCCACGAAATGTCTTGAAGATATTCCGAGTGTTGTTTTTCTGGAAATTCGGTTCTGTCCCTGCCAGTCGGTTTTTCTCGTACGTATGTTTTTCGCGGCGAATTGGTTTTGAGGTATTATTATTATCATCGTTATTTAATATAATGTATGAATGAAGAAACTATCATCAATATCACGTAATAAGAACAATAACGTAGTTATCACCCGGCTGATTGGCTCAGACGGTAGCTCAGGTTGGCGGGCTCAATCTCCGCTCAGTCCGGCGGTATTTGAATGTTCTCAAATACACCACCCTCGTGTATGTGTCCAAAACCCGTAAATGTAGTTAGTCGACGTAAAAACAATAACACAATATCATTCGTAATGTAGTTGTCAAAATCAGCTGGTTAGAGGAAACAAAGCAGGACTTTTGTTAAGAAGTTTTGATTGATGTGGTAAATGTGGTGTGTGTTGAATACTAGAACAAAAGATAAACTGAGGAATGTGTAAACAATAAAATACAGTTCTCATAAGTTTTCTCCGACTACTATAGCTGCAATTATTTGACCAACGTGTTTAATAAAAGGAATGAACATCACAGAAGATACCATCAGGGATCGCAAGGCTTTTGGAACTCTGGTTGCAAAGCATACGTTCATGGAAAAGGCTAAAAGGAACCACAGGGAAACAATGGACGGAAGAACGCAAGAAACAGCATAGCGAGTTCATAAAGTGATTTTGGGAGGAGAAGAAGAATTTTTTTTGCTAGTGGCTTTACGTCGCACAGACACAGATAGGTCTTACGGCGACGATGGGATAGGAAAGGACTAGGAGTGGGAAGAAAGCGGCCGTGGCTTTAATTAAGATACAGCCCCAGCATTTGCCTGATGAGAAGACGGGAAACCACGGAAAATCATCTTCAGAGCTGCTGATAGTGGGATTCGAACCCACTATCTCCCTGGTGTAAGCTCACAGCTGCGGGTCCTTAACCGCACGGCCAACTCGCCCGGTAGGAGAAGAAGAAAGGAAAACCATCAAGCTAACAAGTTCCAACGCGCTCTGTAAGCAGGGATAACGAAGAAGGAATAATAATAATAATAATAATAATAATAATAATAATAATAATAATAATAATAATAATAATAATAATAATTGTACCGGGCGGTACACCTCCACTCCGCTAATTTAAAATGTGCGCCTGTTGAAACTCCTCTGCTGGAGGAAGTCTGAACTTTATGGACAGTATTAATTTTCAAGTTTCTCAGAAGATGTCTCTACCTGGAAATTTTGGAGTTTTTGAACTGTGTCATTTTCGACGTATTTTTGTTTTGCTTGTAGTAAGAAGTGTGAACTCTCTCTTCTAGAGGACACTACTGAAGATCAACAATAGTGCACCCTAGTGCGGAGTGAAAGAACTATTTTTTTTGGAGAAGTTCTTATTTCAAAAGTTTGTTTCTTGTTAAATTTCTTTCTGTTATTGTTTAAGTTGGCTGTATACCCCTCTTTTTCCCCTTGTTTTAGATTTATCCAATCCCGAATTTCTTTTAGTAATTTCCGACCAATCCGATGTATCTTCCCCCAACTTGGATATGTTTCTGTACCCTAGCCAATAAAGTGATTGTGGGCGGGTGTTCTCTTCCCTAAAAACGCCTAGAACCTTCCGCGAGAGTATTTAAACTGCTGATTTTTGGGTCTCCGGGCCACTTCTGTTCCATCTTTCAGTGTGTAAAGTACATAGCAGGGGGCGGGAAGCGCCTCTTTCTTCTCCGGCTGTTCAACACCAGGTAATGGCCTCTTAATAACTTCTTTTCTTGCTAGGTCGGCAGTTTAACTCTCGGAGCGGGTTCGAAGCGTTTCCACCATGTAACCTTTTCCTAAAATGTAACCAATCTTTCATCTATTCTCTTTTAAAGCTGCATATTGGGATAGAGAGTGCTATCCCTCTCGAGCTCCCACTCACATTGTTTTGAGGTGAACTTATTTTCTCAACCTATTCTTCGTTAATGTAAAACAAATTGCTCTTTTCTAAAGTCACCTCTGTAGTATGGGATTAGCCCTTGCATTAGTGGCCTAGAGCCAGATTAGGTTTTAAAAACAAGTGTATTAGGAGTGCAGATCGCCTCCTCTCAAATTGTTATTTTAGAGGTCATGTAATTGCCCCTTTTCATTTAATAGACCTCAGTAGGTTGGGTATTTTACCCCTGTGTCTATGTCCAGTGAGGACAACTCGAAGGTGGAGTTTGGTGTGGCCTTTGAGAGGCCTAAAGTTGAGAGCGTGTGGCTCTTTTGAAAATTGAATGTTGTATGCCTCGTGGAGGCTTTTCAGTGTAATTTGGAGCAAGGACTCCTAGGCATGAATGGGGTTTTCTGCCCCTTTGTTGAAACTTGTGTTTGGGGTAAAACTGAGCTGATTGCCCAAGCATTGTAAAGTCAGGGCGCGAAGCCCAAATCCTGTAAATATTGTAACTACCCTTTGGACTTGCTACTTTGTACCTGCCATGCTTGTTATTTCTTTGTTTTTGAAAAGAAAATATAACCTTGTTAAATTTTACATTAACTTTGATTCCGTAGTTTGAGACCCGTTCACGCCCGCACCTTCTTTCACCTCTACCTACCACTAAAACACGGTAACAATAATAATAATAATAATAATAATAATAATAATAATAATAATAATAATAATAATAATAATAATAATAATAATAATAATAATAATAATAATAATAATAATAATCGTACCATCTCAGCTACAGCACTTAGACATTTTAATTTGACGCAATTTTGGCTTCCTGTGCTACATTTTCGACGTTCTGTTTTACCCTACCAGGCAGCACAATACACCATATCTCTGTTGGGTGATGTTTGTCTAAGTTTTAATTAATTTTGTGCCGGATTGTGTGGCCCAGACGGTTGAGGCATTGACCTCCTGACCCCAACTTGGCAGGTTCTATCCTGGCTCAGTCCGGTGGTATTTGAAGGTGCTCAAATCCATTAGCCTCGTGTCGGTAGATTTATTGACACGTAAAAGAACTCCTGCGGGACACAATTCAAGCACCTCGGTGACTCCAAAAACCGTCAAAAGTACTTAGTGGGACATAAAAACAAGAACATCATTATAATTAATTTTTTCGGGTAAATATAAAGTGTGTAAAGTGTGTGGTGTAGTGGTTAGTGTGATTAGCTGCCACCCCCGGAGGCCCGGGTTCGATTCCTGGCTCTGCCACCAAATTTGAAAAGTGGTACGAGGGCCTGAACGGGGTCTACTCAACCTCGGGGATCAACTGAGTAGAGGTGGGTTCGATTCCCACCTCAGCCATCCCCGAAGTAGTTTTCCGTGGTTTCCCACTTCTCCAGGCAAATGCCGGAATGGTACCTAACTTAAGGCCACGGCTGCCTTCTTCCCTCTTCCTTGCCCGTCCCTTCCAATCTTCCCATCCCCCACCAAGGCCCCTGTTCAGCATAGCAGGTGAGGCCGCCTGGGCGAGGTACTGGTCATTCTCCCCAGTTGTTTCGCCCGACCCAATGTCTCACGCTCTAGGACACTGCCCTTGAGGCGGTAGAGGTGGGATCCCTCGCTGAGTCCGAGGGAAAAACCGACCCTGGAGGGTAAACAGATTACGATACGAAAATAAAGTGTATCCGCCTCTGTGGTGTAGTGGTTGGTATGATGAGCTGCCACCCCCGGAGGCCCGGGTTCAATTCCTGGCTCTGCCACGAAATTTGAAAAGTGTTACGAGGGCTGGAACGGGGTCTACTCAGCCGCGGGAGGTCAACGGAGTAGAGGTGGGTTCGATTCCCACCTCAGCCATCCTCGAAGTAGTTTTCCGTGGTTTCCCACTTCTCCAGGCAAATGCCGGAATGGAACCTAACTTAAGGCCACGGCCACTTCCTTCCCTCCTCCTTGCCTATCCTTTCCAATCATCCCATCCCCCACCAAGGCCCCTGTTCAGCATAGCAGGTGAGGCCGCCTGGGCGAGGTACTGGTCATTCTCCCCAGTTGTTTCCTCCGACCCAATATCTCACGCTCTAGGACACTGCCCTTGAGGCGGTAGAGGTGGGATCCCTCGCTGAGTCCGAGGGAAAAACCAACCCTGGAGGGTAAGCCGATTAAGTAGAAGAAGAAATATAATGTGTAACACTAGACGTGTTTTGCATGCCAACACTGTACGACGCGTAATGCCGTAAGGACTTTTTCCGCACTTCATAGGTATGACTACCTCTACCTGGTTTGAACCGGCGTTCTTGGGATCCGGAGACCGACACTCTACCGCTCATTCAATATGCACGAGAAATACTTGAAAGCTAATGGAATTTGTCTCTGTATTTTGATAATGTGTAAATTCCTTAGGAGAGTTACAGAAACACTTTTCGTACTTAGTACAGGCATATTTCATAACGGTTATTTCAATAATTGTCATAAACTTGTAGACATTCTGAATTGTAAATAGTCCATACAATGCGTACATTTCTCACTTTCCCGAAAATATACAACAATCATTCACGGAAATTAAGATAACGCTTGCGTTTAATTAAAGCTTTTGCACATGAACGCAAGGTGTTCTTATTAAAACACTGCAATCATTGACGCCATTTCTTGAGTCACTGTAATGTTTACTACTGTATCGTTTAGAGGCTAAGAGCACCATGCTCGTGTGTTTGCTCGTGAAGATTGAAGTGACTCGTTTATCAGTCAATGATGAGGATCCGGCTGTGTTGTACAGGAAAGGCACCATAGCAGCATGTGTCTCCAGTTGAAATAATAAAACAAAGAGAGTCACTTAAAGATGGCCTTTGACGGTATTCGAACAATCTATCACCCGAATTCGTAGGTATTTCCCATTAGTAAGGTATTCAAGTGCATTGACTTTTGTTTGAAGAGTTTCACTTCTCCTTATTAGGCAACTTACGCATTTCTTTTAGCAGTAAGTTGGCTGTTACTGCTGGTAGGCTTGGTAGGGATAAAGCAAAAATCTCTGAGGTCATTAGGAATTCATTTGACCAGTGAGGTCACTATTCGAACAAGTTTGCCGACTACTACCTTATATAGCTAGTATAGTACACAGGAAGGGTCACTGTGCTAATTGCTGTCTCCAGTCTCCCTTACCTACTTTCGTGGAGAATTCTAGTACCATCTTTGGAGAAAGAAAGTTCTCCCCTAAATATGTGAATAAATCACTTGGGCTGTTTTTACTAAGTAATGCGGAAGAAGCAGCCGTGGCGAAAGGGGAAGAGAGTCAAAACGGTGAGTGTCCTCCTTTTAAATAATAATGCTATGTGTTCAACGTCCCATCAATTGCCAGGGGTTTTGAAAGACGTCACAGTGCCGAAATTTTGGCCTAAAGGAGATGTATTAATGAGTCAGTAAATCAGTAGAAATATCGATTTGACGCCAGGGAACAATTTCGAATTTCCTAATCGACAATTTCAAGTTGTACAAAATGAATCTAAATTTAATATCTGACTTTGTTGTCACCAGTTTGAAAGATTCAGCATCCCTAACTACGAAACGTTTATACCAATACAATGGGATCTATTTTATTTCAAACCTTAAAATTTAATAAAGATTTTCCCCACCACAGTATCTAGCTAATGAAATGGGTCTCGCGCATTTAAGCACACTTAAATGCCTACAGCTCTCGTGATATTGAATATGGAATATGAGCTCCTAATGAAATACACTATACAATATTTCTTGGCCTTAAATCTGAAAGTTTTACCTCCATAATATTTATTTATTTATTTATTTATTTATTTATTTATTTATTTATTTATGGCAAACTACTTCACTCCTCATCTTGCCTAGTACGCCTCATTTTAGCGCTGCCACTGATTTTTGCGGTTTCTCTATAACCGCATAGTCTTTGGTGGTGCTATCTGAGGATCCAACCAGCCTCTAGGCTGATGACCTAGCAAACATATTTATTTATATTACTTCTGTTATAGATTGAACGCCGCATCAACTCTGATAGGTTTCCGTCGATGTGGGGTGGGAATGAAGTGGCAGTAGTCTCAATCGAGGTTCAGTCCCAGCACTACCCTCGCGTGAACATGGGAAACCATAGAGTGGTGGTGGAGTTCGAATGCAAGCTCCTAGCTACAAAACCTGAACCCAATAGCCAACTTGCTCGATGATATTTTAACTACTGTGTCACATTTTATGTGAACCTCATTTGGATACAGATCTCTGTAAGCAAATATAAATCAAACAAATACAATCGCCACTGAAATGCATTGACGGCAGTCGCCCAGGTGGCAGATTCCCTATCTGTTATTTACCTGGTCTATTCTTAAATTATTGCAAAGAATTTGGAAAATGATTCGATTCCCTAACTTCCCTTCCTATAAACGAATATTTGCCCCAATTTGTCCTCTTGAATTCCAACGTTATCTTCATATTGTAATCTTTCCTGCTTTTAAAATCACTTATTCGTCTACCAATGTCGTTCGCCGAGAGTACAGCGGACTCTCCCATATCTCGGATATCCGATCACCTGTCTGCTGTGTGGGAGACGTCACTGAGGTCACGAAAGAAGAACAAAATGATGATCAAAGCATTGCCGCTGTTTTCCAGACTGATGCTAATGAAGGCAATGCCGGTTATGAAGATACAGATACAGGAAAAGAAGGAAACGAAATCAAGGAAGTCTTGGAGGTCGCACTGAAATACATCGAACAACATACATCTATGGGCGTATTGTGGGTGAAGGATTGGAGGGATGCATCCACAAACTGAGGAATATATAATTTGATACAAAAGAGCATTACACACTTTTTCAAGTGATTTTATTCCTGTAAATTTCTACAGTATTTTATGTGTCATAAAACTTTTAAAGAGAACTTTCGGTGCATTTCTACAGTGCATACGCAAGGTCATTCCACTTCATCATCGACTGAGCTGAGTTGCCCAGCCATTTTTCAGCAATTAATTATTACCATTAGGCAAAACGGTTACTAAAATTAAGTTTATGATATGTTAACTGATCACTGACCCAAGTTTTATTGAAATCTGTCCGGCAAAACCGAAACAGTTTCCCAGTTAATATCATTTAAAAGTGAGTTAGCTACCGTCTGCTTCTCCTGGGCTCAATACCTCATTATAACAAGAGAGGACACTCATAATCAGAACAATTCTTTTCACTGAAGAGCTAAATACCGAATGGTACCATTGTCTCTGGGAGCTTCTAAATCGTCTGAGATTTTGTCCATGCTTTGCCCATGTTTTGACACACATTTCTCTTGGGTCAGGATTCTCTGTGCAGGAGATTCATTATTTAAACCATCATCTTCTTGAATTTGAAGCCGATCCTTGCCAGCAGAATATATACAGAGGTTCAATATAGGATTCCAGCAGAATAAGATACGTGCACGATAGTAATATAATATTTTATCACCATACAGGATTTATTTTCAGAATCAGTAATTTTATCATGCTGTGGACAGCCTTTAATAACAATGGCAGCAGTACAGTGATGTTCTGATATTTTAATTTATTATCCTACAAAGTTCCGCCGCAATCGAAGCTTACGATACACCGCGTTCCACTTGAAACTGCAACAACAAATGACTATGTCTAAGTGTATAAATATCATCTTAATGACTATTATCGTAAAGTAAATAATGTCTTAATAGATCACCCTACTAAGTTTCATTGTAGTCGATGCCTTCGATACACCACATTCCGTTTAAAACAGAAATACTTAACCATTATGTTAATGATGTCTTAATTGAATCAAATTGCATTGCAATCGGTCTGATTCAACACAAACGGTTACTCTGTAGGTGTATTTAAATCAGTGTTACTTGTGTTTTTAAATATTATTTTACTGGAGAGGATGTTTCTCATTAAAGTCATTTCCATTGTTACCAGTCCTAAGGAAGTAATGCTAAAATGGCCTCCTATGAAACATTATTTTCAGGAACACGTCTGGTTCTAACTAGGACGTTCCTGTAGCATTTATCTCTGCCGGGAAGTGAGCACTGCTAATTCTCGCCTTTGTTATCTCGTTGAGTGTGTGAGGACTGTATGACTAAAGAGTACAAAACAAACCAGCGGAGGTTAATAGAAGTAATTCTATGCTATGCCACGTTTGAAATTAATGAAATTTGTGTGTGGTTGTTATCGTCTAAGGCAGCCCTTGTAAGGCAGACCCTACGATGAGGTCGGGCTAAGTCTGCTTTGTATGGGAAACTGCGTGTTAATATCGTGGAAGTATTTTCATGTGTTATGTCTGAGCTGCTGGATTGCCCCAGCCAAGGATTCACCGTTCACGATTAAAATCGAAATACCCGTCTGGTAATCGGGTCCGGCTCCCCCAGGCCCGAAAGGCAAGACACTCATCAGCCCGCAACAGAGTCTGAAATTCGAAATATATCAATTTTCTGTCATGAAAAGTGAAATATCAATGTGATGAACTCAGAAGGTGGAATCAACGTAATATACCAAATACGTACACTAAAGCGCAATAATACTATCTAGAGAGCAAACGAAGTCCTCTAAAGAAGAAACGTCCCGAGCTAAAACCGTGTGAAAAACAAAATTAATACTACCTGTGATTTTGAGAGAATTATCAACGTATTTCTGGATTTGAGGAGTATACATGAAGTTTAGTCAAAATATGCCTGGCACAGTGGCAAAGCGTGCTAGTATCCACTGTTACCACTGGTAACACTTTGAAAATATAAAAATCGAATATTCTTTAATATTAATATTTAATATTTTTGTTTCTTCGCCTGGACGTGTAGCAAGAACTCTATTGCATCAGATTGCCACCGTCAAAACTGAGCGAGAGGCTGTTACCACTCCATGCAGTGGTTACGCTTTGAATCTCCTCTAACAGCTAGGCGAGTATTACTGCGCCTGCGCCAAGCAAAGCCCCTCTCCCCTCGGCACTGAGATGTATCCTGCAAGGTTCTCCGGTCGTGTTACCACAGTGGAAAGTGGAAACAAAAGCTAATAACGTAGGAGCTGAGCTGTTCCGTCCGTTCTTTCCGCCGCGCTCGACAGTGCATTGTTATATTATTGTGTTATTGTTTTCTATTATAATACGATGTGACTTCTCTTGTTAAAGTGTGAATTTATATTTCATTTATGTTAGGTAAGGGTAGTCTATAGGACTGCACAACGTATTAAACATTAAAATGAGTGCTGTCGCTTCCACCTCTAAAATAAGTGAGTTGGCGGGTCTAGAATGTTCATGTATAATAGAAAGCTTAATGAAAACACCATTTTCGATAAGAAATTTTGAAGAAAAGAAAAACATAATTGGAAAAGGTAGACCCAGGCCTTCTCTTAAAAATTTAGTCAAGGAATCAAAAAGAACAGTATGATATTTCCATGACTCGTAGTACATAAATCTGGACTGGTTATGTGGTTGTGCGAAAATGAATAAACTGGCCACGCATTCTATTTTCCTCAGAAAATAATGTTTAGAATAAAGACGATGTGGACAATTTAGATAGTTTCAGAGTTTTAAAGAAACGCCATGAGGTGTCTCAAACCACATCAACGCTGTTCCCGATATGATTCAGTTCGGAAGGTCCAGAATAGAGTTCTTTTTGAATACAGCTTACAGAAAGAAAACTGACGAGCGTAATGAGCTAGTAAAAAATAACAGATATATTGCCAGCACTTTAATAGTTACTGTGTGTTTTCTTGAAAAGCAAGGATTACCTTTCAGAGGTCATTGAGAAACTGAAGAATCCGATAACAGAGGTAATTACTAGCGTTAATGGCTATGAAAGATGACGTATTTCGGCACCACTTAGAAACATCTACAGTTTTATCAGGACTTTCATTTGATATACAAAATGATATTATTGAAGCCATAGCTGCTTTTATGACCAGCGAAATTAAGGACGAGGTTAAGGAAGCAAATTTTATTTCCGTTATTTTGGATGAAAGTACGGACGTTTCTAATAGAACACTACTCTCGACTGTATTTAGACATGTTGGTCCCGAAAGCGACATTCAGTGATGTAAGCGGTGACCGTTCTGCTGTTTCTCTCTCTAAACATCTCTTTGGAGTGTTACAAGGATTTCAGTGTGGTGAAAAGTTAGTAGCAGAAACATTTGATGGCACAGCAGTGATGGCAGGACAGCGCAGTTGGTTGCAGGAGTTAGTCAGGGATAAATATGACCAGACGATATTTGTTCACTGCTATGGTCATGGGCTTAACTTGGTGTTACAGCAATCTGTTAACCACATCAAGGAATGGAAAGTATTTTTTCAGACCTTGTCCGGGTTAGCAGGGGCTTTTTCATCATCCCCTGCAAGAGTCGCTGTTCTTGACAAAGTAATACGGAGAGAATTACCAACAGTAACGCCTACCTGATGGATATATGCTGGTAGGCTGGTTGAAGTTGTATCTTCTCTCTATACAGATCTCCTTGAATTCTTCAGAGAAATGAAAGAGGACGCAGACGAATGGGACGGTGGAATGAGAATTCAAGCTATGTGTTACTATGTTACCCTACAAGACTTTGATTTCTATTTCCTATTAAATTTATTTGCTGAAGTGCTCCCTCAATACGATCTTCTGTATCGAATCCTTCAGAAGTAAATATGTAATACTGCCTTCTGCTCCAAAGAGATCCAGAAGCGTTTTTGCAGACAATCAGAATTTTGAAACTATGTGGTCAACGATGCAAGACAATGACGTGAGGCTGGATTACCCTCAAGAAGCGCCAGAGAATTGATTTTATAGGAACTAAGAAAACATCGTACCTCCGATTGTATTTGGAAATAATTGACATCATATCCGTGCAACTATCCGATAGATTTTCTGATCTTAACAAGCTGGAGTTCCTTCAGTTAATTTATATTGACCACTTCAACAATTTCGCGAAGAAGTTCCCGAACAGTGCCCATCAGTCGTTAGTGAAGACCTATGGACGAAATTTCGACTGCATTAAACATAGAAGTGAACTGTCTGTCCTCTACACGAAGCCGGACCTTGTGAAAAATAATGGATATGACCTCTACCAATATTTGAACACCAGTGGTCTTAAAAAAGCAGATCCAGAAGCAACGAAATTGATTGACCTCATTCTCACCATCTCAGCAACAAGCACTTCCGCTGAAAGAAACTTCTCGGTCTCAAAAAAGGATACACACCTTCCAAAGAAATTCATAAGTAACGGGACAGGCTCTCTGCACTTACTTTGATTGAGATTGAGAAGAAATTTCTTAGTGACTTAATGAAGAGGCCTAATTTCAACGTGCTGTAATAGCCATTTTAGATGCCACAACATGCCACCGTATTGACCTGAACTACAAATAGGAAATATTGACGTAAGCCTTAAAGCTCCGTTAGAAATTAATTTTAAACTTTATGTTTATGAGTGTCATACGTTTTGCATGATGTGAACTACAGTATTTTCAATTAGGCCTAGTGCATGATCGAGACTGCTAGTTTCTATAATGTTGATGCTCGCTAGTGTTCAATACATTATGTGCCATTTCATGATTTTCGACTGATGTTATCTTATACAAAAGTAATATCAATTATCATGTCTTTCACTTTTATGAAATGGCATCTGTACTGCTCATAAAAATGCTGCGGTGCGAGCGACAATATACTCTCTGAAAGAGTGTGGTAACACTTTTCAAAATGTCATGCGTCGCCACTGGCCTGGCAGCATTTTCGTTGTAAGAAATCAAACAGACAAATAGCTATAAAAATATCTTAGTGACTTAAGTGCCATAGCGTTTGTAACAGGTGTGATTTCTTTTTAAATTTTATACTACACTTTCCGTGGTTTAGAAGAACATCTTCGAGTGAGCACTAGGAGGTATACAACCACTAGTTGCTGCTTTCTCAATCTTATCCAAGTTATCTAAATCGCGCACATCAGAGTAATACATGTTATCAGACAGTCTATATACGATTCTGTCTGAAGCAGCAATGACAACATTACATACTTCTAAATAAACCAATTCCCTATTGCCAATGCGTGTTTTTATCATAGGCTTTCTACGTTTATGTTTGTCTTATCTTTAGTTACTTGCTTACGGAAAAGTGATTATTTTTAGGGCCTATAAATTATTTATATTTGTTAGGTACTTGATTGGTGTATTTACATTCTTTCACAGAATTACCCACCTAATTAACTGAACTCGAGTTAGGTAACCGGGGAAAATATGGGTTCTAAATAGTCCATGCTAATATATTTCATGAATTTCATCATGTATATTTTAAAATAAAGATGCCAACCCCACACAAGAACAACGGTGTGGTAATACAATTGAAAAAAATGTGTAAAAAGCCATTTAGATTGAAATGAACACATTAATAATACTAGCAGGAAAGTTCCATGCTTCACTTCAACCCTCCCAAAATTCATGAGTTGTTTCTTCCATGCAATATGAAAACAGGATTAATTCGGACGCTTGTGTTACCAATACTCAACTACTGGAGTGTTTCATCAAATTATTAATTTAAGCGTAGGACAACCCAGCCCTTAATCTAGAATGTGTAAGAGAGCGCTGAAAGTCCTAACTTCACCACATGTAAAGGCATAAATAAATAAATATAAATATTTGTGATTTAGGACGGAGATGGTTCAGCCATTTGATTTCTGAAGAAAGAAGGCACAGAGTTAACAGCAAGCTCGGAACCACGCACTTTGTCTCGTTTCAAATGCACACGTCTGAGACAAAATCAATGCAGTACTACAAAAATAGTGCGAGTATAATAAAAATCATTTATGAAGGTAGCAATTTAGAATTGCTTCGGGCATGTTCTTCCTTCTCTACCCTTGAAGTTAATGTTTCTGAATGTCTAAAATCAGAAAACGTCTCCATAATGGCAATGATTAGGAAAAGGAATAAAAATAAATTGAAAAGACAAGCAGCATTATGCACCAGTAGAACAGTTCATCGTACCGATTGATTGATTGATTGATTGATTGATTGATTGATTGATTGATTGATTGATTGATTGATTGATTGATTGATTGATTGATTGATTGATTGATTGATTGATTGATTGCTTGATTGATTGATTGATTGATTGATTGATTGATTGATTGATTATGCTAATTTATGGAAAGATTCTACAAAACACGATTGCCGGATGACAAGGGAGAAGCTCTGTGATTGGCCAAGCTCCTGTGTCAATTGAAGATGTGTACTGACAATCGCTCCCTTCTAGGGGAATTATTAACAAATACAGTAAGTCGAATTACTGAATTCCAAAGATAATTAAAAACTTATGTCCGAACTGTGAACTGAACTGCAGGCAAGAAACAAACCTGTTGCTTCGGAAAAAATGTAATTCTAAAATCAATGCTTGAATATCGTAACGGAGCTGACACAAACTTTGGATCGAAAAACAAACGCCTACTTGTGAAGGGGCTAGAATAAAGACCTGGAAAAAACATTATTTCCCCGTTTCATCCGTATTAAAAAGAAATCTTTGCCTTTATGCAGATATTGACCTCACTTTCATAGCTTGTAAGAAGTAAACGAGACCTCGTTCGAATCATTTTGCTGATCTAGGGCACTGTAATAAGCTATCAACGAACGAACATATCTCAAGTTATACGTAAGACGATACCATCTTTCTGTATGTAGACTGAATGATGGATGATGGATGATGTTCTTCCGTGAGGAAAGTAAGACCCCTTTAAAGTTGCTATATATCGACTTCGCTCGCTCATGGCCTTCTCAAGACTTAAATTACAACAGTATGGCTTATGTGCGATAATTCTGCCAAAGATTGGCCACATTCATTCATATTCTGACCATTCAACTCAGTCTGGTGAGGATACTGATCATCAGCCAACCTTGTATTTAAGTGATATAGGGATCATTATTTATGTGATCTCATACTAAGATATTCACGGTGTGGGTTACAGTAGACACGTCCTAGTTCGTGAACCTTGGGCAACAGCTGAGTGGCCTAATAAGTGATCCTGAGAGTTGGGATACCTGTTTCTATGGGATGGGAGTGGGCATCTCGGACATGTTCGGAACGATGGCCCTCCTTGTGCTCAGGCGGCTAGGAATATGCAGTCCACCCGTTAGAGGAGAGATCCTCACTTGGACTATGTGTAAGTAAGGGTAGCATCCTGCTTCACAGAATTTACCGAGCTCAGAAGATTTTAAGCAAGCCTCAGACCTATTGGAGTAACGGAGTCCCACTCCCATCTGACAGGCGAGGGACACTTTGGAAACAACTTGGCGAACGAAATAGAATTCGACGGGGAGCTATCAATATTAATGGGGCTTATGGAAGGAACGAAGCAGAAATGGCTGAGTCAGCAATGAGGATGTGTCTGGATGTGTTAGGACTTAATGATACACGGGCAAGGGGAGATTACCAGGAAGAGATAGGATATTATTAAGTGTGCTGGACGGGTGTTATAAAGGGAAGGGCAGATTGTGGGGTAGGACTGTTCATCAGGAATACTATTGCACCCAACATAGTTTCTGTCAGGCACGTAAATGAGCTAATGATGTGGATAGATTTGGCGGTTGGAGGAGTCAGGACGAGAACTGTTTCAGTGTATTCACCATGTGAGGGTGCAGATGAGGATGAAGTTCACAAATTGAGTGCTTGAGTGACATCGTAGTCAGGGTCACCGGAAAGGACAGAATAGTGCTAATGTTCGATTCCAATACGACAGTTGGAAATCGAACTGAAGGTACAAAAGGGTGATTGGTTAATACAGGGAGATATGGAAGCTAATAGAATTTGGAAGCGTTTACTGGACTTCTGTGCCAGTATGGGATTAACATTTACAAATATACGTATTCTTCAAGCATAAGGCTATTCACCGCTACACATGGGAGAGTAGGGGCACCAGTACCATTATGGACTATATCATAACCGACTTTAGATTCAGGAAATCTCTCAGGAATGTGAGAGCATTCCGGATATTTTTTGATGATTCATGCCACTACATAATATATATTGAACTAAGTATCTCTATGCCTAGGATAGAGAAAGTGAAATCCGTCTCAACATGGATAATCGCCAGAACGAGGAAATTTGACAGAAGTACATGGATATGATTAGTGGAAACTTCCAAACAGTGAATAGGAAGCAGATTCAGGATATAGAAAGAGAATGGGTGGCGTATAGGGATGTTGTAGTAGAAACAGCAAGGGAACGTCTAGGAACAACTGTGTGTATGGATGGGATAAAGCGAACATCTTGGTGGAGTGATGAAGTGAAAGCAGCTTGTAAAAAAAAAAGGAATGCGTATCAGAATTGGCTCCAAACAAGGACTAATGCAGACATGGAATTCTATGTAGAGGAAAGAAAAAGCGAAATAAATAGTCGTTGAATCCAAAAAGAAGTCTTGGGAAGATTTTGGTAATAACTTGGAAAGGCTAGGTCAAGCACCAGGGAAACCTTTCTGGACAGTAATAAAGAAGCTTAGGAAGGGAGGGAAAATGGAAATGAGTAATGTTTTGGGTAAATCAGGTGAACTCATGATAGACCCCAGGGAATCACTGGAGAGGTGGAAGGAATATTTTTGAAAATCTTCTCAAAGTAAAAGGGTATCTTCCTCGTGATGTCGCAAACAACCGTGCTCATAGGGAGGAGGACATTGATGTTGGTGAAATTACACTTGATGAAGTGGAAAGTATGATAAATAAACTCCATTGTCATAAAGCAGCAGAAAGAGATGAAATTAGGCCTGAAATGGTGAAATATAGTGGGATGGCAAGGATAAAATGGCTTCATGGTGTAATAAGATTTGCATGGATGTTAGTAAGGTACCATCTGATTAGACAAAAGCAGTAATTGCATCTATCTATAAGCAAGGGAAAAGGAAGGATTGCAACAACTATGGAGACATCTCATTAATCAGTATGCCAGGAAAGGTGTTCACTGCCATCTTGGAAGGGAGGGTGCGATCTGTGGTTAAGAGGAAGTTGGATAAAAATCAGTGTGGTTTCAGACCATAGAGGGGCTGTCAGGATTGGATTATCAGAAAAGATGTTTGCAGTACTGGGGGACTACAGAATTAAGGGTAGCTTTTTAAAATAAGTCAAAGGCTGCAGTGAGAATGGACAATAGCATGAGTTCTTGGTTCAAGGTACTTATAGGGGTTAGAGAAGGCTGTAACCTTTCACCTTTGTTGTTCGTAGTTTACATGGATCAGTTGCTGGAAGGTATTAAGTGTCAGGGTGGGATTCAGCTAGGTAAAATTGTAGTAAGTAGTCTATCCTATGCTGACGATCTGGTCTTAATAACAGATTGTGCTGAAAGCCTGCAGTCTAATGTCTTGGAACTTGAAAATAGATGCAATCAGTATGGTATGAAAATTATTCTTTCTAAGACTACATTGGTGTCATTAGGTAAGAAATTCAAGAGAATTGAATGTCAGATTGGGAATACAAAGTTGGAACAGGTAGATAATTCCAAGTATTTAGGATGTGTGTTCTCCCAGGGTGGTAGTATAGTAAGTGAGATTGATTCAAGGTGCAGGAAAGCTAATACAGTGAGCTCACAATTGCGACCATTAGTATTCTGTAAGAAGGAAGTCAGCTCCCGGACTAAACTATCTTTACATGGGTCTGTTTTCAGACGAACTTTGCTTTATAGGAGTGAAAGCTGGGTGGACTCAGGACATCTTATCCATAAGTTAGAAGTAACAGACATGAAAGTAGTGAGAATGATTGCTGCTATAAACAGGTGGGAGCAATGGCAGGAGGCTACGCGGAATGAGGAAATAAAGGCTAAGTTAATTAACTCGTTGGATGAAGCTGTACGCATAAACCGGGTTCGGTGGTGGGGTTATGGAAGGCGAATGGAAGAGGATGGGTTACGTAGGAACTTTGTTATGGAGAGTAAGAGGGGTAGAGGGAGTTAGAGGGAGATAGAGGGAGACAAAGACGACGATGGTTAGACTCAGTTTTCAACGATTTTAGGATAAGAGGTATAAAACTAAACGTGGTCACAGAACTAGTTACAAATAGAGGATTGCGGTGGCGACTGGTAAATTCATAGAGGCTTGTAGACTGAACGCTGAAAGGCATAACAGTCATTAATGATATGTATGTATGTATTTATGCATGTATGTATATAATACTAAGACTGGAGCGTGTATTTCTTCCCTGGACTGGAAAAAGATCCCATATATATGATAGCTCTGAATTAAAAGTGACAATTTTGAACCACGCAAAATGGTACTTTTTTTTTTTTGCTAGGAGCTTTACGTCGCACCAACACAGATAGGCGACGATGGGAGTTGGAAGGAAGCGGCCGTGGCCCTAATTAAGGTACAGCCCCAGCATTTGCCTGGTGTGAAAATGGGAAACCACGGAAAACCATTTTCAGGGCTGCCGATAGTGGGATTCGAACCTACTATCTCCCGGATGCAAAATGGTACTAGAGCAACAGAGATTGTTCTGTTTCTCCATACTGACAAGATAGGCTACAGGTTATTACAGTAATGTCGTTCTTGCAGATAATCAGTTTCAAGATACACAACTTATGCAGTATTATCGTACTCAAAGAGCAATTAAATTAAAAGGAATGTACTTAAAGACAAGTATACGGTATTTAACTGTTGTGATCGTAATACTTACTGATGCTGTTGTCACTAACCCATGTAAGGGGGTTGGGGCATTACGTCAACAGACTCGCGTCCTAATTAGCCTTGTCTGATAACCTGTGTCGCTGTGACATTTGTACTGGACCATGTACCTCTAACTAAACGGGGTCGTGAAATTGTACCCAAGATGGTCTATACCATCCTGCCATTCATCAGAAGTTGAAATGGAGAGACCATGAATAGAAACACTTCTAGAATGTACAAGACAAGAATTTTAGAACATTTCACCCCTCAGGTGTGCTCCTGAGGAAGAATGCATCCCATTTAAATCTCAAGCACCCCGTCACACCAATCTTCAATTGGTAGCAGAGCCTGGGTCAACTAGGAGAAAATCTACCATTACCACCCCTAGGTCACTACGGCAGAATAATTTTACAAGAAATACTGAAAATACAGTTTACCCAAAGCCAATTTTTAAAGCCTGGAAATTGAAAAGCTTCTAAATTCTCTTAATGTGAACTATTTTAAAACTCACGTAACAGACATAATTGTTCAAGAAATTAAACAATACACTATCATCACTACGTAACAGATAGCATCGTTCAGGAATTCAAATAATACACTACCATCACTGTTTAACAGATATCACTGTTCAAGAATATGCATAATACACTATCATTACTTTTAATAGAAAACAATGTTCAAGAATTTGAATAATAAGCTACCATCACTATGTAACAGTAATCACCATTCAATTAGTTCATGGCAGATATCAATGTTCCAGAGAATTACTACTACCTATACATGCTTTCCGTGATAATCCACAATGTACTACAATATTCAATTCGTAACGAAGTGTACAACTAATCCTTCCACCTATAAAGCAAATCAAAGTCATCTCCGTACGGGCCATGAAGGCCCTTGGAGGAGTGGAAGGTAAAGGCTTCCACTATCCGTAACCTCGGCACTGAAAAAAAAAATGAAAATGAAATGGCGTATGGCTTGTAGTGCCAGGAGTGCCCAAGGACAAGTTCGGCTCGCCAGATGCAGGTCATTCGATTTGACTCCCGTAGGCGACCCGCGCGTCGTGATGAAGATGAAATGATGATGAAGACGACACATACACCCAGCCCCAGTGCCAACGGAATAAACCAATTATAGTTAAAATTCCCGACCATGCCGGGAATCGAACCCGGGACCCCTGTGGCCAAAGGCCAGCACGGTAACCATTTAGCCATGGAGCCGAACACCTCGGCACTTGATGGGGTAGAGTGGTTAGCTTTACGCCCGGCTGCCTTTTCCCCCAGGAATGAACCTGGTACTCATTTTTGGTGTAGACCGAGTGAACCTCAAGGTCATGTGCACCTCCGGAAGTGGAAATCTCATTTCTTAAATTTAACGACTTCCTCGCGGGAATACGAACACACGTCCTTCCGGGAGAACTGAGCACGCCTTTACCTTCTCGGCCAGGCAGCCTCTTGCACCTTTAAAGATGTACAAATCAATCAATCAATTGAACATTCAAAACTCAAGCGGTTGCTGTTAGGCAAGTTCGGCAAGCCTCGGTCGTTTTCGTTTTTCGTTGGATTCACGGTTTCCTTCCTCAGAATGTAGCTATGTATATAACATAAACCACGTGTGTTTGTTTACTTCTTCACCGAGCTCGATATCTGCAGTCGTTTAAGTGCGGCCAGTATCAAGTATTCGGGAGAAAGTGGGTTCGAACCCCACTGTCGGCAGCCCTGAAAATGGTTTTCCGTGGTTTCCCATTTTCACACCAGGCAAATGCTGGGGCTGTACCTTAATTAAGGCCACGGCCGCTTCCTTCCCACTCCTAGCCCTTTCCTGTCCCATCGGCGCCATAAGACCTATCTGTGTCGGTGCGACGTAAAGCAACTAGCAAAAAAAAAAAAAACTCAAGCAAATATGTCAGTGCCTGTTTGCTTGAGTTTTGACGCTGAAGAAATGAAAAACCGAGGATTCAAATCTCCTGATTCCACTGAGAAATCACCGGCAGAACTAACCACGCGAAGGTTTGTCTGTACGCGTTAATACGTGCCCGACAGTAAATTTGTAAGGATACAGATTCACTTCTTTTTAATGATGTTTCGACACGAAGATCTCTCATTTCCCGACAAACGGCGTTGAGATTTCGTCGGACTTCGTTCCAGGCTTTCCTTTACTTGAACAATGTTTCCTGATGTTCAAACTCTTGTCGGATAGTTGCGGTTTTTACTCGCTACAGAGCCCGTTTCACGCTATTTTTCCACTAAGTTGCAGACTTCGCTGGAGGTTTTGCCAAACCACTTCCAGTTCTAAACCCTTGCGCAGACAGAGCCGCACAGGTTTTCCACGAATCGTACTTGGCATAACACTCGACAATCAACACCGTCTGTTTTATCGTGAGCACCATTTTGTGTTGCATTCAACCGGTCAATTAACACGTCTGCTCCTCTCACTCACTCACACTTAATGACACAGTGACGTACTCGAGAGATGCGCACGCGCAGTTATCTGACAGTAATCGATTGGTGCATCGAAATCACGGTTTCCAGCATTTCCTGTGATGCGCAGTTCTCCTGTTCATTAACAGAGGTCACTACGTGCCATTCTATAAATATATTATCCGGGCCAGTTTTAGTTTGCCCACCCTTCCGTCAACAATTTACAGAAATATTATCAACAAACTGTTAGAGAGAGGACCTTTTTTTACCATAGTAAAGCTAATACTATGAAATAATTGCTGTCTCAAAGATTTAGGTATTTATTAGCGTGTTTAGGAAACATAATTATTAAATTTGACTTACTTCCCCACAATAAAAGTATTTGGAAAATGTCAAGTATTCTCTTCAAAATAAGAGATGAACTGCGTTTATAAAATTTCGGTGATATTCCTGTAATTGTATAACAGCGAATTTATTTGCTCATATTTCGAAATTCACGGCTTAAAACTGTGCACCCTCACATGACCTGCAATCTCCGCACTACTGGGCCTCAGAAAATATGAAAAAAAAAAATTATAGGAATACTTTAATGGATTTCTGCGGGTGCAGTTATGAAAATACTTTTTGCATAATATTTATTTTGACGCATTGATTCATCTATCTTAAAAAATTTAAAGAGCCTGCGTTCTTTATTTTTCAGTTTTTATATGACTTGACGTGGAATGTACCGCACGATTACTTTCAGTTGTTCGAAGACTGTGTGCTTTATTTTTCCTTTACATTCCTGATTCTCATACGCTAGAGGTTTACATCCCATGGCAGACGCTGACTAATCTCAACGGCTATTGAGAGCGCTTAAATTCTACCTCAACTTAACAAAGAATTAAGTAAGGATAAAACAATGTTAGAAGTTTATTTATCAGTATTATTAGAATTAATTATGCCTTTGCTGGCGAGATGTAGTGTTTACAGTGCACTGTGTCTTCTGGTATGGGCTATATCAAATTTGTTACTTTCATTGACCTGTCTCAGTCTCATAATAATAATAATAATAATAATAATAATAATAATAATAATAATAATAATAATAATAATAATGTTATTTGTTTTACGTCCCACTAACTACTTTTTAAGGTCTTCGGAGACGCCGAGGTGCCGGAATTTAGTCCCGCAGGAGTTCTTTTACGTGCCAGTAAATCTACCGACACGGGACTGTCGTATTTGAGCACCTTCAAATACCACCGGACTGAGCCAGGATCGAACCTGCCAAGTTGGGGTTAGAAGACCAGCGCCTTAACCGTCTGAGCCACTCAGCCCGGCTGTCTGAGTCTCATCCTTGGCTTTGACAATATGAAAGTGACCGAGGTATGAGCGATGCTAGTAATACCATTGCTTATGCAGCCATTCCCTGTTATGAATGGTGTGAAAATATCGCTCATAGGGTCGGTTGGTGCATGCATTTCAGTGGGCTTGGAAGACTGATATGTAACAGCAACGGCTGGCTCGGTGAGGAAAGCAACGGGAAACTACCTCATTTCCCTAGTACGCCTCTTCAGTGACGCCTAGGCTATTTATGACAGCTATTGGCGGAGCTGCAGAGGATCAAACCAGCCTTCGAGCTGAATACCCAACATACGTACATACATAGAATTAATTAACCATGATCTACAAATGCTCGCCTTAAAATGGAAACATTTAACCCATTCTCCCTCTTAACGCAGGACTGCAGTTTACTGTATATCCACTGATATACAGTATTACTAATCATTTTCCACAATTTGCTTTTACGTCGGACCAACACAGATAGTTCTCATGGCGACGATGGCTAGGAGTGTGAAGGAAGCGGCTGTTGTCTTAATTAAGGAACTGCAGCAGCATTTGCCTAGTGTGAAAATGGGAAACCATGGAAAACCATCTTCAGAGCTTCCGACAGTGGGGTTCGAACCTACTATCTCCCGGATCCAAACCAATAATTTTCATGTCGTTCATTTTATCCACACCCTACTCCATATCGATATTTTTTTCAAGTTGCGTATGGAATAGCCTTTATTTCTTGTTCCACTTCTATTAGTGCTTTCTGCTAGTGGTTTAAATTAGCATTAACACATAGGTTTCCGGCGACGCCAGGATGGGAAATGGCAAGGATTGCGAAGGTAGTCACCATGGCCTTAATGAAGTACAGCTCCAGAATTTGCCTGGATTGAAAATGAGAAACCACGGAAAACCATCTTCAGGGCTTAGAAATATGGGATTCGAAACCATCACTTCCCGCATGCATTATTATTATTATTATTATTATTATTATTATTATTATTAGGTCCATCTGTGGATCAGTGGTAGAATGTCGGCCTCCAGACTTCAATTTCGCGGGTTCAAACACGGCAGATATAACTGGACTTTTGAATGGTGGAAAAAAAGTCCATTCGATTATCTATGTCGTGATCTCGACATCTAAAAGATCACTTCACATTTGGTGTTTACCCGACAAAATTAAAACCCAGCCATAGATCACCCAAGAGAGATCCAGTTTTCTCTGCCATCTAGTAGAGCAAAACGGAACGTCAAAATTGATGCGCAAGCAGCTCGGATTGCGTCATACTGAAATGTCTGTACACGGCAGCTTCTTTCTTAATCTGTTTACCCTCCAGGGTTGGTTTTCCCCCTCGGACTCAGCGAGGGATCCCACCTCTACCGCCTCAAGGGCAGTGTCCTGGACCATAAGACACTGGCTCTGGGGATACAGGAGGACCAGTATCCCCTCCCAGGTGTCCTCACCTGCAATGCTGAACAGGGGCCTTTTGGGGGATGGGAAGATTGGAAAGGATAGACAAAGAGGAGGGAAGGAAACGGCCGTGGCCTTAAGTTAGGTACCTGGAGAAGTGGGAAATCACAGAAAACCACTTCGAGGATGGCTCATTTGACCTCCCGAGGCTGAGTGGACTCCGTTCAAGCCCGCGTACCACTTTTCTAATTTCGTGGCAGAGCCGGGAATCGAACCCGGGCCTCCGGGGGTGACAGCTAATCACACTAACCACTACACCACAGAGGCGGACCTAAATTATTTACTCACCTTAATAATATCATTAAGACAATAATGTACTTTACAGTATACAGAGTGTTCACAAACATCTGGGAAGTAACCGAGAGGTGCATTGTACACCTCATAAAAATACAAAAACGCCCTGTGGACATGCGTCCTACGCTCTATCGTTTACGAGTTACAGACATTCCAATTTTGTATGAGATATATTGGTACAGTAAAACCTGCCTTTTACCGAGCTCGATAGCTGCAGTCGCTTAAGTACGGCCAGTATCCAGTATTCGGGTGATAGTAGGTTCGAACCCCACTGTCGGCAGCCCTGAAGATGGTTTTCCGTGGTTTTCCATTTTCACACCAGGCAAATGCTGGGGCTGTAACTTAGTTAAGGCCACGGCCGCTTCCTTCCCACTCCCAGCCCTTCCCTATCCCATCATCGCCATAAGACCTATCTGTGTCGGTGCGACGTAAAGCAACTAGCAAAAAAAAAAAAAAAAACTTGCCTTTAGCGGAACCTCTATGAACCGGAAAACTGTCTGCATCGGAAAATTTTCCCCGTTCCCGTGATTTATGTGTTAATATTCATGTATGATTAGCTGTGTCTAGCGGAACCTGTCTGACGCGGAAATGGAAATATATTTTGAGACTACAACGGAAAAAATATGTAAATTTCCTTCCTAACCCTTTTCAGTACATGTGTATTCCGAATGGATCTACAATGGCCAAGATATTGATTGATACAACAAACTATTGAACACTGTAATTACGATAAAGCCAGCGCAGGAGTTTACATGACCATTGATCTAGAAGTTGAATTAGAGATAGCCTAAGAGTTCGTCACCCATCACTTTTAAGGAAAGGAACAGAAATTGATGGCGATAAAGACAAAGAAGATGAAGAAGATAGTTTATATAACGTGAAGTCCTAGCGGCATGCCCTGTGAGCCGTAAAGAAGATTCAGTCTATTTCGCTAACGAAAAAAATGACACAGAGTTGTTAGTCATTATTTGCAGCGATTTTAATCAAGAACCGTGCCACAAGGGATAGTTGTGTCCAGGGTACCATTCTGGATTACTGGAAAATGTAAATGACAGTATTGTACACTATTACTATTGGTGTTATTTGTAAAAAAACATGCAGTGTATATTAAATAAGTGTATATATACTGTACTGTGAGGAGGTTCCGAGGAAAAACATATTATGTGTGTTAGTGCTGATGAACTAGTGTATATAAGAGTGTGATTAGAGTAATTATCGTATCTACTACCACGCAAAATCATATAAATATAATGCTGGATTATCTAACGGAGGTATGCACTTATGATTTTTATGTTTTATTAACCGGGCGAGTTGGCCGTGCGTTTAGGGGCGCGCTGCTGTGAGCTTGCATCCGGGAGGTAGTGGGTTCGAACTCCACTGTCGGCAGCCCTGAAGATAGTTTTCCGTGGTTTCCTATTTTCACACTAGGCGAATGCTGGGGATGTACCTTAATGAAGACCACGGCCGCTTCGTTCCCACTCTTGGGCCTTTCCTATTCCATCGCCGCCATAAGATCTGTCTGTGTCGGTGCGACGTAAAACAAATTGTAACGACAATATTTTTTAACCATCCTAGTGTAGCTGCCTCAGTGGATCAGTGGTAGAGTGTTGGCCTCCGGATCCCAAGATAGCGGGTTCAAACCCGGCAGAGGTAGTCGGATTTCTGAAGGGCGGAAAAAAGTCCATTCGACACTTCATGTCGTACGATGTCGGTATGTAAAAGATTTCTGGTGACACATTTGGTGTTTACCCGACAAAATTCATTAAATCTCAGACATAGATGGCATAGATGCCCAGGAGAGTTTCGGTTTATTCAGTCTGCCATCTAGTGGGCCTAGAGTAAAACGGAACGTCGAAATTGACGAGCAGACAGCCAGATGGCGTCATATTGAAATGTCTGCACACGGTAGCTGAGGCCATACGATTAATATTATTTTATGTTAAACCACCGTTTTGAACCGGAATCCTGTATACAGCGGGGAAAAATATCCGGTCCCTTTAGGTTTCCGCTGAGGACAGGTTTTACTGTATTAGCTTAATCCTGCACATTCCATGTGGAGTAGCTGTCACCATTTTGATGTACCAGCAGGGACACTGCATTCTACTACAAGAAGCGCTCAAAATATACATCATGATCCTGAATGCACGCCTGAACACCCCGCTTCATTCATTGTCGGACACGTTAGAACACTCCAGGTATTGCACCTATTTGATGGCAACCATGTTCCACACGCTGGCGAAGTATTGTAATGTCCGTAACGGCATAACTGACTCCAAACTTAATCCTGAACACGAACTATCCACATTACAGCTAACAACTAAAGCAGGTGTAGATCGTAAATAATCCACAGTTGGTAATATGTTCATAGGGGCATTTTGTGTTGTTCTGGGGTTACCGTCCACCCAACGAGTAATTGTCACTTTTTTCCTACTGGTTTAATGTCGCACTAACACACTGAAGGTTTCCGGCGACGCGAGGACGGGATATGGCTAGGACTGGGAAGGAAGTGGCCGAGGCATAATTAATTAAGGTACAGCCTCAGTGTTTGCCTGATGTGAAAATGGGAAACCAAGGAAACCGATGGTTGCCGATGGTGGGATTCGAACCCAACATCTCCCGAATTTAATCTCACAGCTACGCGACCCCTTCCACGTGATTGGAAACATGTTGAATACAGCAATTGTAAAGAATGGTTCAGGAGCTTTCGTCGTTTCAGTGAAAGCCCAGAAATAATGGTTTAAATATCGCTTGGGGCGGAGGCAGCGACTAGGATGGCCTTGGAAAAATACCGCGCTGAGCTACGTCCAAACATCAGGAGGATATAAAAATAATGTCGCCTACAAGTAAATATTATAAGGCCACTTCGTCTTCTTAATCTTCTTATTCTACTTCTGCGGCTTTTCCCACGCCTATGGGGTCGAACTGTGTCGCAGATGTGGATTTGGCCCTGTTTTACGGCCGGATGCACTTCCTGACGCCAACCCTATGTGGAGGGATGTAATCACTATTGCGTGTTTCTGTGGTGGTTGGTAGTGTGGTGTACTGCGAGTGTATGAAGAGGAGAGTGCTGTAACAAACACAAACACCCAGTCCCTGGGCCAGAATAATTAATCACTTGCGATTAAAATCCCCAATCCGGCTTGGAATCGAACCCGGGTCCCTCTGAACCGAATTCCCCAACGCTGACCATTCAACCACGGAGTCGGACAAACTATTATAAGGCCTAACACCATAAATTCAAAATCACTGGCGTGTGAAGTCATGGTTGGCCGCTAGTAAATTATACAACAACAATAAGTATATCGTCGATACCTGCGAAAACCACTATGTGATAATATTTTTGGAGAAATACCAACCCACAGCACATATATTACAAAGAGCGAGAATTCTTTGGCAATATTCGCACAATATTGAACCTTAGGCAGCCTCCGTGGCTCAGACGGCAGCGCGCCGGCCTCTCACAGCAGGGTTCCGTGGTTCAAATCCCGGTCACTCCATGTGAGATTTGTGCTGGACAAAGCGGAGGCGGGACAGGTATTTCTCCCGGTCCTCCGGTTTCCCTGGCATCTTTCATTCCAGCAACACTCTCCAATATCATTTCATTTCATCTGTCATTCATTAATCATTGCCCCAGAGGAGTGCAACAGGCTTCGGCAGCCGGCACAATGCCTATCCTCGCCGCTAGATGGGGGCTTCATTCATTCCATTCCTGACCCGGTCGAATGAATGGGAACAGGCTGTGGATTTTCATTTGCAGTGAACCTTAGATGACAGAACCTTACCGGGAATAATCTAAGCTGAAATATTTCATACAACAGTTTTCCCAGGCGGAACGACGAAATGAAAACAAAATAAATACTTGAAAATCACAAATTATTATTTACAAACAATCGTGTAGAAATTCACATGTCTACAGAAAAGAAATAAAAATATCCCGTTACAGGTAAAAGCAAAGCAAATTTTCCCGTGCAGGCCTCGAAGGCCCTGGAAGGGGTGGAAGGTGCCGTAACCTCGGCACTGCGTGGGGTAGAGTGATTAGTTCTACGCTCGGCCGCCTTTGTTCTTAGGAATTAACCTGGGACTCATTTTTGGTGTAGGCTGAGTGAAACTCTCAGGACCATATGCTCCGAAAGTGGAAATATCGATTCTTAAATTTTTCGACCTCCTGACGGGGAATAGAACCCATGTCCGTCCGTGAGAATCGAGCACGCCTTTACCGCCGCAGTCAGGCAGCCCCTTCCCGTTATAGGTAACATAACATAATTAGTTGCTCAGAAGTTCGTACATGAAGTATAAAAGTTAACTTACGATGGCCTATTCCATTACAAGTAGCGAGTGTTCTAATGATCGTAGGATGAAAAGCCCAAGTTATTTCAACTAACTCGTTTGGAGATCAGAAAAGTGCTACTGGTACGCCTAGAAAACACAGCATGCCCTGAATCCAATGTAAAGTGAAGAGTTAGCTTCCTCTCTTGGCATACTTATACCTTTCTCAACGTCTTTCAACTTCTCGAGGTACTCCTACAATAGCTGAAGCGCTGTCAAGCCGTGGCAGGAGAATGGACGCTATGTTAATTGATGTCAACATGGACATGGCCGTGATCCTTAAAAATGAGACATGAGAAAAACTCCACTCCCTTCCTCTCGACTTGAATTACCGTCTAATTACTTTGATTAGTATTTATGAAACGGGAAATACATAATGAAATATAATGTGGAACTCTACACTACACTGGATTCTGTCTGTTAAGAGGCAGCATATTAAGATGTGTCTCCCAACAACGATAATTTATAATCACCCAAAACAAGCATCTTCATATATGTCATTGTTAGAGTGATATCTTAATAGTTTGTACGTCCTCCTTTTAGTAAGCAGACGCCACTTCAGTCCAAGGATATCTGTATAACGCGTCTATGAACTGGCAATGGACCCGAGGGGCTCAGAAGTGCAGGAACTTTGTCCAGAAAAGGGTTCAATTAATGTGCAAGCGAATTAACTAAGACAACCTCTCCAGTTGATACTTAAATGCCGACTAGCAGTAATGAGATTCGATCCGACTACCTTGCCTACCAGAACCCGAAGAAGAATCATCAAGCGTAGACAGACACGCCAAGTTGAGTCTGCTTGCTTTGAAGCCATAATTTGCTGTGTCGAATTGTTAGAAGTGGGATGGTAGGGGGGAAAAAGCAATTGGCCAAAAAAAGCTTTTAATTGTAAATATTAAATTATATAAAATATGTTCAACCATCTAAAGTTATCCTGCACAACCTCATAGCAGAGACTACAAAATTACTGTAAATTAACAAGACATATCGGACCTCGGAAATAGGATGGATTCTTACTGACAACCGTCCCTTTGTTTGTTTGTTTGTTTGTTTGTTTGTTTGTTTGTTTGTTTGTTATTTTTGTTGTTGTTCCAGGATCGGTGGATAACTTGTAAATATGCTCGCCTTTGGTCAAAGGGTTACTGGTTCGATTCCTGACCGGCCGAGGCGTCAGCTGCACAAGGCCTCTCCGGAGGCCATAAGGCATTATTATTATTATTATTATTATTATTATTATTATTATTATTATTATTATTATTATTATTTTGTTGTTAGTATGGATGTTGTACAATTTCCTTTAAAGTGTAAAGAATATCTTCAGTGAACGAACTAAGATTGTGATAAAATCAACGCCTAAATTTACCCTCAGAACCAGTCATAATTTAGTGAGGCCCAAAACTGAGCCACGGGACTCCAATAACGGTAATGTACGTTTTCTTCTGTGAGAGTGCAAATCTTTAGAACTGGCATCAACGTGATGAACTAACTGTCAGTTAAGTGGACTACAGATCGATGATCTTACTATGTTATGTTGTTTCGAGCAATTTTTTAATTAAAGAACACCAAGCAATTTGGCTAACCAGTTCAAGTCGTGTAGTTTGGAGCTGGCATTCGGAAGGTGGTGGGTACGAATCCTACGGTCAGCAGCCCTGAACGTAGTTTTCCATGGTCTCCTATTTTCACACAAGGGAAATACCGGGCTGTACCTTAATTCAGGTCATGGTCACTACCTTCCCAACCCTAGCCCTCTCCGATCCTTGCGTCGCTGAAAACTTTTGAAGTAATATTACGATTAAAAATAGGAAGGGATTTCCACCAATCAATACTTATTTATTGCATATATTAAGCTACAGGACCGGTTTCGACCTCATATACAAGGTCATCTTCAGCTGAACCATACATACATATTTATATAATGAAGCTTTGATTAAGATTATATTGTTAAAGGAATGCTACATGATGATGATGTACATTTAGTCACATACAAATGGGGCATGTCTTAGCGTGAACTGGCGTATATGTCATTATGTACAATATTGCAACTGTATTTCTAAAATACTATGTTGAAGGTCTTAAAATTAGTGTATAAAACATATGTTTACTTAAACTTATATATATATATATATGTACAATATAAATACAATATATAAAAGCACTTCATGCATATGAACATTCGTTCTTGCTTGTTGGTCAATACATCGACTAACTTCCGTATTTAAGTCTTATTTACAGTTGTACACTCAGCTGCTATTCTTGGAGTTTATAAAATTGCATGGGTAAAAGATTTTGTCTTCATGTGTATATGCGGGATAAAACACTTCCCAATTTTTTTAAAAAAGGTGCCAAATGTATGGATGAAATTCAACTAAAATATGTTCAGATTATAGATTACGATAATATTACGATGTTAAACCACTGGGAAAACAAATAATTAAAGTACGTCATTTAATATTTGAAATTTGGTAATTCGTATATTGGCGAATTAATTAATATTTCAGTCATTAGCCATATGACCTCAAGTTTTACGTAGAATCGAAACAAGAATATAATTTCGAAAATCTTACATACTTGGACCGGGATTTTTTTTTTTGCTAACTGCTTTACGTCGCACCGACACAGATAGATCTTACGGCGACGATGGGACAGGAAGGGCTGGGAGTGGGAAGGAAGCGGCCGTGCGTTCATTTGCCTGGTGTGAAAATGGGAAACCACGGAAAACCATCTTCAGGGCTGCCGACAGTGGGGTTCGAACCTACTATCTCCCGAATACTGGATACTGGCCGCACTTAAGCGACAGCAGCTATCGAGCTCGGTGGGATCAGGATTTGATCCACGTCTGCCATGATGAGAATCTAGCCACCATGTCAGTCAAGTACTGTGGCTGTCACTGTGATAATAAATCTTGGGCGATTCACAATGCACTATCTGATCAAAAGTATTCGGACACCTACGCGTAATTGTAATTATGTCTAGAATGCTCCTGTGATTCATTTCCGAATGATATTACAGAGTGGATGGAACTAGGCTTTATATTCATGAGATTTTCTACCAAGTGTCTAATCGTCTCTTAGGGATGGAAATCTATTCTTCCTGAAGGAGCAGTTCGTGATGTGGGGATTCAGGTCAGCAATCTGGGTTAGTCACTACCATTCCTGAGCCTTACTGTGCTCAAACAATTCTAGTATATACCTTGTTTTATGTTATGGAGCGTTGTAATGCTGATACAGGCGACAGTCATCACCCAGCTGGTCTTCAAACATATACAGTATGTTACTAGTTAAGATGTCCTCGTACCCTTCCACGTGACGAATTGGAATTACGAGTAGTTCGTGTTCTCTAATGACACCTCCTCCAAATTTCAATGTTGGCATTACAGAAGCTGAAAGATACCGTTTTTGGGGCATTCGATACATTCAAATCCTTACTTACCAAAATCACAAGTTTACAATTGTCCACTATCTAGTGACGCCGTTTGGTGTTCAAATGTTTGGTTTTTGGACAGCTGCTCTACCACGAAACCTCAGTTCACATAACTTTCAACACATATCCATGGTGCTTGCTGGACGATATTAGCACTGTGGAACCCACGGATGATAATTTCACTCGATGTCTGGTGATTTTATCGAACCAACTTCTTCAGCACTTGACGATATTTGTTTGTTTTTAAGCGTCGTTTGTCGGACCGAGGTTTCGCTATGAGTGTTCCTTCGTGTTTTATGTCAACAGTGGTTGACCAGAAGGGATAGAATGTCCCTGAAATATGTATTATTGATCTGACAACCAATAACTAGCTCGCGTACGGAGTCATTGAGCCAGTGGCGGCTATTCGCCATCAGACTCGGAGGGCTCAAGGCTGGGTAACAAAAGACAGCGTTGAAACTAAATGCATGGACTGGTATTTCTTCAAGAGAACGCCAATGTGCGTCTTAAATTCTGTAGAATATTGTAATCACCTACCATGTGCCATTCCTACCCCATTTGGACCGGCCGCCACTACACTGAGCTTCTCTGATCTACCATTCATGCAAGTATTTCTTGTTTTTGAACAAAACATTACATGGTTTTTAGTGATTTCTAGGCTTCAGAGATGAAACCGGATACTCTTCATCATGTAGTGTTCGTTCTATGAACGTATCTGTTTACCTTGTGTCGCGTACGTGGACATGATCCTGTTTTACTGCCGGATGCTCATCTTGACACTATTTCTTCGCGGAATGATACATCGTCGTTGCGCCAGCGAAAACCGCTATGAGAACAATTTTCCGCTTAGAACATTGACTGGGAAGGATCTGTCATCCAAGGTTCAATATTGTACGACGATACTCAAAAAATTCTCGTTCTTAATTAGATATGTGCTGCGGGTGAGTATTTCTCCAATACATTGCACTAACATAGCTCTTTTTGCAGGCGCAACGACGATATTCTACTCATCCTCATGTACTAAAGGCAATGCCTTGTCGCTTTAGCCAAATCTGACGATCTTCTGTTAGCCTTTTCATGTTGCTATATGAACCACATGCTCGGCACAGACGGAGTTCTTTATATATGATATCCTTGGTCGTCCCTGGGTCTCTTTCCCAGTACTTTACCTTCAATGATGGTTTGGAGAAGAGGGTCATGTCTCAGTACGTGTCCAAGGAACTTTCCTTTCTCTTCTTTATCGTATTTAATAAACATCGATCCTCTTTTACGTTCTTTAAATCAAAGTCATTTGATTTCTTTATCCATCCAACTAGTCTTTGTAATTCTTCTCCAAAACCACATTTCAGCAGCCTCAAGTTTTTGTTTCTTCCTGTTTCCCTAATGCCCAGGTTTCGTACACTTACAGTAGCACACTCCAAACAAAGGTGTTGAGAAATGATTTCCTGGTCTCCACGCTGAGATGGTTGTTTAGCAATAAATTTTTCTTATTTTGGAATGTTTGTTTCGCTACCACTATTATGTTCTTGATTTCTGAAAGGGATCTGTTATCAGAGGCAATTTCACTACAAAAATAGGAGAATTCTGTAACTTGTTCTATCTGTGTGTTATTTAATTTTAAGTGTTTTCTGCCTGTAGGCTTCTTTTTGTCTACTATAATGAATTTTGTTTTCTTTATGTTTATTTTTAGTTTAAATTTTTCCAAGGATTTGTTGAATCTTACTCATATCCTTTTTCAGAATTAGCTAAGATAGAAATATCATCTGCAAGGAGGATACTATGCACCATAATAACATTAAACTGCACCCCTTTAATATGGTCTTTACCGAGCTCGATAGCTGCAGTCGCTTAAGTGCGGCCAGTATCCAGTAATCGGGAGATAGTGGGTTCGAGCCCCACTGTCGGCAGCCATGAAGATGGTTTTCCGTGGTTTCCCATTTTCACACCAAGCAAATGCCGGGTCTGTACCTTAATTAAGGCCACGGCCGCTTCCTTCCACTTCCTAGGCCTTTCCTATCCCATCGTCGCCATAAGACCTATCTGTGTCGGTGCGACGTAAAGCAAGTAGCAGTGAGTGAATATGGTCTTTCATTTCTCTAACTGGATTTTCTATAAACAGGTTAAAGATATATGGTGACAGTGGGCAGCCTTCTACTATTGCGTCCTTATTATGTATATGAAGAGGTGCGCATTTTATTTCTCCCAAAAAAGTAACATGCTCCAAGAAAAGATTCCAATATGCTATAAATATTTATACATTTCTGAAAATGAAAACCTACAACCTGTTTTCCAGTCTTTGGCCGGGTCAGGGATGTAATGAATGAACAATATAGGCTATTATTACAATGGGGTCGCCGCTCCCAAGGTGATATTAATGGGTGATAAATGCTATGAAATGATAATGGAGAGTGTTGCTGGAATGAAAGATGACAGGGAAAACCCCAGTACCCGGAGAAAAACCTGCTCCGCCTCCGCTTTGTCCAGCACAAATCTCACATGGAGTGACCGGGATTTGAACCTCGGTATCCAGCGGTGAGAGGCCGACGCGCTGCCGTCTGAGCCACATTTATACATTTCTATGAGACAATATCTATATTGTTAAGATAGTGGAAAGCCACTGTACCTTCCGTACATAGTAGTGTTAAAATACCGGAATTATTTAAATTATCTGTGAATTAGTAAGTGACTATGTAATAATTATTATTTTAAGCCGTAGGCGGCTAAAATACCGGAACCTTCTTAACCTACAACTGCTAAGCTGGTCATTCATCCGTGGAGCTACACACGATCTTGTCAATTCCTTCTCCTAAATATTCTTTGTTATCCGATCTACCAATCTGTTTCTCATTATTCTTTTTCAGCGCAAGATACTTTGTTTTTTAAGCTCTTCCATTCTCTCGACTAAGGTAACTGAGTACTAACGTTACCCGTAGACAAGTTAGCTTACTTGACCACCGTAGAAGGACTGAAATAATAATTTAGTCATTTCGTATGGCTGCTGCTGGCGAAATGGAAGTCATTTTAATTGACGTGTCCCGGATGATTTTCACACTAACCTCAATGTTATTTATTCATTAAATCGACGCATAATTAACACGTCTCTCCGGCCAGAAGATTTGTATCGGAGAAGGTGAGAGGGTTGGAGCCGTGGCCTATACTAGGAACTGTCCCGGCATCCACCTCAGTGCAAGAGAATGGAAAACCACGGAAAATCATTTTCAGGACAGGCGACGGTGAGGACCAGACCCTCTCCGTGTCCCGCCGGATACAGAGGCGTAGAGCCACGGTAGAACAGTGATCATCCCTCCTCTGTTCGGTTAACTGGTCGGGGTGCAGAGCTGTCGGACCACGAACAAGCCGTAGCCACTTGTGGGTCGAGACCCACTCTGCATCTGCCGATGTATGTGTATTCTACCAGGATGGCAGTGTGTTAAGTGAAACTGCACTAAGGTGAAGGGCAGTGAGCTCGCACTTGCGATCTAGGGTATTCTGAAAGAAAGAAGTGATTTCTCGGGCGAAGCTATCTTTACATCGGTCTGCTTTCAGTACATGAGTGAACGCTGGGTGAACTCAGGATATCTTATTCATAAGTTAGAAGTAGCAGACAGAATGGTTGCCGGTACAAAGAGGTGGGAACAATGGCAGGGGATCCTTCAAATGAGGAGATGAAAACTAATTTAGGAATTAGGGCCTAACTCAATGGATGAAGCTGTAAGCATAAACTGGCTTCGATGGTGGAGTCATGTGATGCGAATGGAGAAGGATAGGTTAGCTTAGAGAATAATGGACTCGGCCAAGGAATGTAAGAGATGTGGAGGGAGAGCAAGGCGAGGATGCTTAGACTCAGTTTTTAATTATGGAACTAAACAAAGCCACGGAGCTAGTTGCATATAGAGGATTGTTGTTCACAGAGACTTACAGACTGAACGCCGAAAAGCATAGGGCTCTATAATGAAGTTTTCCGTTTCCTTTTTTTTTTACAATTTGCCTTACGTCGCACCGACATGCATAGGTCTTATGGCGACGACGGAACAGGAAAGGACTAGAAGTGATACCGAAGCGACCATGGCCTTAATTAAGCTACAGCTCCAGCACTTGCCTGGTGAGAAATTGGGAAACCACGAAAAACCATCTTCAGAGCTGCTGACAGCGGGCCTCGAACCCACTTTCTCCCGAATGCAAGTTGACAGGTACGTGACCCAAACCGCGCGGCCACTGGTTCGGTCAGATTCCTTGTATGTATGTATGTATGTATGTATGTATGTATGTATGTATGTATGTATGTATGTATGTATGTATGTATTTAATAGAGGGATTGCTTGGTGGGGAATATGTAGTATCATAAAGTGATAAGGCTTTCAGCTGTCCCATGGAAAGTTAGGAACTGGGATAAGTGAGCTAGGCTCGGACTCCCCTTGTTAGTGTAGTGACAAGAATGATTGAAACCTATGTAAAACACGATTCCTCTTTCTGATGATTGTGTACAGGAAGGGTCAATGAAACATATATGGATAGGGAGGAATGCCAACCGTCACGTGACTCTATTGGCCTCGAACAATTAAATGGCTTATAATACGACCTACCTCCACGTAGAGATCGTTCAGCAGCAATTGACTGGGGAAATATAATCCTCTGGAACAGAGAACGTAAATCTGCAAATCAATTAATAAAACAAATAAGACGATTGAGCAAATGACAAGAAGCACGTATTTGCTTTGTTTATTGCCCTTTAAGAGCAGTGGACGAACACGTTTTATTTCTTATGCAGTCTTGAGGGAACGAAAAAGAATATGTCCAACATGCTCCCTCCTCAGAGAAGGGCTTCTTGAATTTTTAACCAGAGACATGGTCTCTCCCGGATGATGCTGGCTTATCTATACTCAGAGTTTTGTTTACACATTAACGCGGTACGGGTCATGTAGCTGTAAGTTTGTATGCGAGAGATGGCAAGTTTGAATCCCACCATAGGCACCCCTGAAGATGGTGTGCCATGATTTCCCATTTACATATCAGGCAAATACGGGGGCTGTAACTTATTTAACGCCATGGTCACTTCCTTCCCACTCCTAGCCCTTTCTTATCCCACCTTTCTTTACCGACCTCGATAGCTGCAGTCGCTTAAGTGCGGCCAGTATCCAGTATTCAGGAGATAGTGGGTTCGAACCCCACTGTCGGCAGCCCTGAAGATGTTTTTCCGTGGTTTCCCATTTTCACACCAGGCAAATGCTGGGGCTGTACCTTAATTAAGGCCACGGACAATTCCTTCCCACTGTCAGCCCTTTCCTATCCCATCGTCGCCATAAGACCTATCTGTGTCGATGCGACGTAAAGCAACTTGCAAAAGAAGAAAAAACTTTCTTTGTAGGTGCAACGTAAAGCAGATTGAAAAAGAAAGAATAAATATGAATAATAATGATGATGATAAGATTCAAAGTAATAACGTCCTGCTACGGGAATATGCAAGGCGTGAACCTTTTTTTAAGAACAGTGAGACGTAGAAAATTCTCGTATCAGTTACTGAAGGGGTAAAATATGATACTGTAAATCAGGGTCGAGTGGATGGTCGCCTTGAGGTTAGACAACTTGAGGCAATAGACTGGAGTTCGATCAGCAGAAAGGACTTTAGAACAGCTATAAACAAAATTTGTAGTCGACATAAAGGAAGATCTGATATGGTACATATAAGAAGAAGGCGAATATTTTTACATTAGCATGAAGACCATGAAAACCCGAATAAGAGTTGACAGTAAAGACTTCCACTATCCGTAACCTGGCCACTATGTGGGATAGGGTGGTCAGGTTTATTAGCAGCCACCACTCCAGGAATTCACCTGGTACTCATTTATTTTGCTGTTGACTGAGTTAATCTCAGAGACATGAAGCTTCCAGAAACTGCGTTTCTAAATGTCTCCACTTCCTAACAGTGACACAAACCCATGTTACTGTACAAGGAGAACCGAGAAACGCCCTTACTACCTCAATTAGCTCCCAATAATAACAATAATAATAATAATAATAATAATAATAATAATAATAATAATAATAATAATAATAATAATAATAATATTTCTTTCTTTCTTAATCCGTTTACCCTCCAGGGTTCGTTTTTCCCTCGGACTGAGCAAGGAATCCCACCTCTACCGCCTCACGGACAGTGTCCTGGAGCGTGAGATTATGGGTCGGGTGATACAACAGGGGAGAAGGACCAATACCTCGCCAGGTGGCCCCGCCTGCTATGCTGAACAGGGACCTTGTTAGGGGATGGGAAGACTGGAAGGGATAGACAAGGAACAGGGAAGAAAGCGGCCGTGGCCTTAAGTTAGGTACCATCCTTGCATTTGCCTGGAGGAGAAATGGGAAACTACGGAAAACCACTTCAAAGATGGCAGAGGTGGGAATCGAACACCCCTCTACTAAGTTGACCTTCCGAGGCTGAGTGGAGCCCGTTCCAGCCCTCGAACCAATTTTCAAATTTCGTGGCGGGGCCGGGAATCGAACCTGGCCTTCGCGGGTGGCAGCTAATCACACTAACTACTATACAAAAGAGGCGGGCAATAATAATAATAATAATAATAATAATAATAATAATTTAATATTCTTTCAATTTCCCCAAATGTGAAGAACCGGGCGAGATGGCCGTGCCGTTATGAGCGCGCAGCTGTGAGCTTGCATCCAGGAGATAGTGGGTTCGAACCCCACTGTCGGCAGCCCTGAAAAGGGTTTTCCGTGGTATCCCATTTTCACTCCAGGCACATGCTGGGGCCGTACCTTAATTAAGGCCATGGCCACTTCCTTCCCACTCCTAGCCCTCTCCTATCCCATTGTCGCCATAAGACATATCTGTGTCGGTGCGACGTAAAATAAATGGTAAAATTGTAGAAATGCCAGAATGCCGGAATTTTACTCCGGACACATTTTTTAACGTATCACTAAATCTCTCGCATTTAAATGTCACCCGAATGCAGCAGGAATTGCTCCTATTATGAAGTCGGTCATGTTAGGCACTTAACAATATAGTCCACGACCACTTTGTTCCCAGACCTTGTAACTGCTTACACCACTTTAAATAGCAGAGCTGATAAGATAGGCTTAGCACCCACTGTCTTAAGCAATAACAACTAAGAGGTGAATAAAATACAACACAAATACCGAGCGAATTGGCTCCGCATTCGGATCACGTAGCTGTGAACTTATATTTGGGAGACGGTAAGTTCGATCCCCATGGTCGGCAGCACTGAAGATGGCTTCACGAGTTTCCCCATTCTCCCACCAAACGAATTCTGGAGCTGTACCCTGATTAACGTCCACGGTCACTTCCTTCCCAGTCCTAGCCCTGTCCTATCCCATCGCCGTCAAAGGATCTGTCTGAGTCGGTGCGATGTAAAAAAAAATACCCATGGCACTACAGCCCTTGAAGGGCCTTGGCCTACCAAGCGGCCGCTGCTCAGCCCGAAGGCCTGCAGATTACGATGTGTCGTGTGGTCAACACGACGAATCCTCTCGGCTGTTATTCCTGGCTTTCTAGACCGGGACCGCTATCTCATCGTCAGATAGCTCCTCAACTCTAATCACGTAGGCTGAGTGGACCTAGCACCAGCCCTCAGGTCCAGGTAAAAATCCCTGACCTGGGTGGGAATCGAAACTGGGGCCTCCAGGTAAGAGGCAAGCACGCTACCCCTACACTACGGGGCCGGCGGTGCGACATAAAACCAACGCAAATATATACATGCACATACACGATGGTTGAGGCAAAAGTCATGGTAACCATTTCCCCCTCATATTTGTACTACGCTACCATATAAGGGTCCTGCATCCTGGAATGCTTGACCCTCTTAGTACATGGACCCAGCACGATATAGCGGTGCTTTGGACAGTTACCACGCACAGCGCGATGGGAGTGCAGCAGTGAGCCAGGCTCCATGAGAATGAATGTGAAGAGTCAAGGACTGGAACAACCGCCATACTCACCGGACATGTCTCCGTGCGATGTTGACCGTATTTCGAAAGTGGGAGAAGGTTTGGGACACGAGAGGACATTGCCAACGCTGTGAAACATGGGATTGTGACATTCACACATGGCATCCGACGTCTCCCGCATCACTGGCAACGTGTTGTGGGCAATCTAGCCGACTACTTTGAAGGTTTACTGTAAGGGTTACTGTGTTCTCTGAGAATAAACGTTACGTAGCATCATAAGGATTTAGTGGCTGACACCTGGTAAACCTTCTCGACATTATTCAAACATTCTACTGCGCCTTATGCTCCTCATTCTCATCTGCATATATCCATTTTTCTGGTAGATCTCGCATTCGTGCAACCAATACTCATGCCACAGCCCTTATATATTCAAACCAAATTTGTATACTGTCTGCACGGAACAACTGTCTTATTTGTTTGATTGCACGTTACGGAAGTCGTAAGTAGAACTACCTGACCAATCACCATCGCACTGTGCGTGGTACCTGTCCAAAGCACCGCTATATCGTGCTGTGTCCATGTATTATCAGTGTCAAGCATTCCAGGATGTATGCCCATCATATGGCAGCACAGTGCAAATATGAGGGGCGAAAATGGTTACCATGACTTTTGCCTCAACCCTCGTGTATGTGCGTGTATATATTTGCGTTGGTTTTACGTCGCACCGTCTCAGACAGACCTTTTGACGGCGCTTTTGTTCATACCCTTCCTGATGACAATTCTTTCAGGACAGATGTACTCACTGTTTCTGCGCTGATTGGTAGTGTAAAAACTCGTGTCCTCATCCCGAGGTGGTGCAGCTCTTTTCAGGCACACCCCCATTGGAGGTGAGCTGCATGTGCCATTTCAACCACATACCAGCCCTCCTGCCATTCTTAAATTTCTGGCAGTACCGGGAATCGAACCCGGGCCCCCGAGGACGGCAGCTAATGACACTACCCGTTACGCTACGGAGGCGGACGATTGGTAGTGTGATGTGTCGTGTGTATATGGGGATGTCTGTATTAAGACGAACATAATGACACAGTCCCCAAGACAACGGGATAAAAATGACGAAGCTAAAATCCGCAGCCCAACCCAGGAACGAATCCCCATCCGAAACCTCTTAGCTGATCATTAAGACAAGGAGCCGGATGAAAATAGAGGTCCAGTTGTCATGAAAATTAATTCAGAGCAAAATATAAGGATAAAAATTTGGTGGGAACTACACGGTCTTTTCTGACAACATTGATACTGCTTGCGACTAAAAGGTCAAACATGTTTGTTATGGACCTTCTGTCTGGAACACATAACTTTCAGAGCAACAGCAGATTTTGTTAGGCAATTTTGCCGGGAGGACAAACGGATTCCTCATCCTGTAGAACAAAGCATTTCATTTAACAGCTCTTTGCTTGTGGTTTCTGAGATCTTGATATTATAGTTCTATTGTCCTGTACATTTCAAGTGATCGACGATCGATAATGAATCGTGGAGTAAACGGCTGCTCTCATATCAGATTCTATTATAGCTAATAGTTGTTAGTTCTCAGCAGGTAAGAAAAACCACTCTCTTTCGCGCATTTGTACCTCAGATGTCGCTGATTCTGAATTTTCTCATGTACAAACACTGACTTCTCAATATGATTGCAAACAAACTCGAGCAAGAAATTGGTATAAATTGGTAACAATTCTTAAAAATTAATGAGAATATAGGTTGATTATGGTACCTTGTATACATGAATTCTTGAATTAAAAAAAAGCAGGAATGAAACACGGTTATTTCAAAACAACTTGAAAGCTTTTCAGTCTGTGAAAACGGTACTGTAATTATAACATGTTTATTATTAACAAATAGAGACAAGTATGGTTTTAATTAATTCGGTTGTAATGATATTTTGGCTATAATGAACCAAAATAATTGGTCCCAATCCACTTGAATTAAAACAGAGTAAAATACGAATTTCCACTATTTATTTATTTATTTATTTATTTATTTATTTATTTATTTATTTATTTATTTATTTATTTATTTATTAAGTGGCGAAGTTAGGGCTCTTGGCCCTCTCTTACACTTAACCACTAGTCCTATAACTTATATATTAGGCCCCTTTAAGAAATCATCTTCGTCATCACAAGTTTCGATTACAGTGAACTCTCGATTTTGAGGAACAAGGGAAAAGTCATAATAACAGCAAGAATACAATATTCCTTAGCAGACAATCTTCTATAAACTTACAACGTAAAGACAGGCTCTCTACCTCAGATCTGGTTTCGGTAGGATTTAAACCGATTGAGAGTACAGGTTCTTATGAAAGACATCTGGGCGTACCTGAAAGGAAAATATTAAGATACATTTATGGGCCAATTGAAGAACATGAGGTGTAGAGGAAAAGATACAGCTTTGAACTTTATGAATTGTTTAATGAACCAGAATTTGTTACAGCCATAAAAGTCAGAAGGCTAGAATGGACTGGTCACTTAATGCATGTGAGCGACAGCAGATTGGTCAAGACGATCTTCAATGACATCCCAGAAGGAACTGGAAAGTTAGGTGAACTAAGCTGAGGTGGAAAGAATGTGTGAGGCAAGGCACATGAAGTTGGAGAAGGCTAGCTCTAAACAGAAAGTGACGGCAAAAATTATTTGAAGAAGGCAAGGGCCCACAAGGAGCTGTCAAGCTAATGATGACGATGATGATGATGAGAAAGAGAATGAGGAAAGTGAATTGGCAGTGCAAAATACACTGACTGACAGAGCAAATGCAACACAAAGAAGGAGTGGTCAGAACTTTATGCCAATTGCAGGGTAGACTGACGTCACTGAGGTATGCTCATGATGTGAAATGCGCCGCTGTGCTGCGCACGTAGCGAACGATAAATGGGACACGGCGTTGGCGAATGGCCCACTTCGTACCGTGATTTCTCAGCCGACAGTCATTGTAGAACGTGTTGTCGTGTGCCACAGGACACGTGTATAGCTAAGAATGCCAGGCCGCCGTCAACGGAGGCATTTCCAGCAGACAGACGACTTTACGAGGGGTATGGTGATCGGGCTGAGAAGGGCAGGTTGGTCGCTTCGTCAAATCGCAGCCGATACCCATAGGGATGTGTCCACGGTGCAGCGCCTGTGGCGAAGGTGGTTGGCGCAGGGACATGTGGCACGTGCGAGGGGTCCAGGCGCAGCCCGAGTGACGTCAGCACGCGAGGATCGGCGCATCCGCCGCCAAGCGGTGGCAGCCCCGCACGCCACGTCAACCGCCATTCTTCAGCATGTGCAAGACACCCTGGCTGTTCCAATATCGACCAGAACAATTTCCCGTCGATTGGTTGAAGGAGGCCTGCACTCCCGGCGTCCGCTCAGAAGACTACCATTGACTCCACAGCATAGACGTGCACGCCTGGCATGGTGCCGGGCTAGAGCGACTTGGATGAGGGAATGGCGGAACGTCGTGTTCTCCGATGAGTCCCGCTTCTGTTCTGTCAGTGATAGTCACCGCAGACGAGTGTGGCGTCGGCGTGGGGAAAGGTCAAATCCGGCAGTAACTGTGGAGCGCCCTACCGCTAGACAACGCGGCATCATGGTTTGGGGCGCTATTGCGTATGGTTCCACGTCACCTCTAGTGCGTATTCAAGGCACGTTAAATGCCCACCGCTACGTGCAGCATATGCTGCGGCCGGTGGCACTCCCGTACCTTCAGGGGCTGCCCAATGCTCTGTTTCAGCAGGATAATGCCCGCCCACACACTGCTCGCATCTCCCAACAGGCTCTACGAGGTGTACAGATGCTTCCGTGGCCAGCGTACTCTCCGGATCTCTCACCAATCGAACACGTGTGGGATCTCATTGGACGCCGTTTGCAAACTCTGCCCCAGCCTCGTACGGACGACCAACTGTGGCAAATGGTTGACAGAGAATGGAGAACCTTCCCTCAGGACACCATCCGCACTCTTATTGACTCTGTACCTCGACGTGTTTCTGCGTGCATCGCCGCTCGCGGTGGTCCTACATCCTACTGAGTCGATGCCGTGCGCATTGTGTAACCTGCATATCGGTTTGAAATAAACATCAATTATTCGTCCGTGCCGTCTCTGTTTTTTCCCCAACTTTCATCACTTTCGAACCACTCCTTCTTGGTGTTGCATTTGCTCTGTCAGTCAGTGTATGTTGGATTGTATATAACAAATAATACATGAATACAGAATGGTCGGAAACAACGTGAACCAGGTACATGAGCGTTGGTCATGTAATGAATAAATGAAAAATATAATTCGATACATCGCATTTTATCAGCTGCTGATGTTAGCAAATCACATCCCTTCGCGGGCGAATTCATATGGGCTTTGCGCGGCACTGTTGCTAAATGTCCACTTGACTTAAGAAGGCTCGAAAGCGATGGCAAGAAATCAGCATCAATACAAACACACCGTTGGTTTCAGCCAATGTCACCGTAGAGTGATCCTGTCAGCTCGGAGGTCTGTATTCAAATCTCTCCCCTGGCTAAGTTTTATTATTGTTGTTGTTGTTGTTTTGCAATTGGCTTTATGTCGCACCGACACAGATAGTGCTTATGGCGACGATGGGAAAGGAAGGAAGCGGCCGTGCCTTTAATTAATGTACAGCTCCAGCACTTACCTGGTGAGAAAATGGGAAACCACGGAAAACCATCTTCAGGGCTGCCGACAGTGGGGTTCAAACCCACTATCTCCCGGATGCAAGCTCACAGCTGCGCGCCAATAACCGCACGGCCAACTCACCCGGTATTAATTTTTATTCCGTAGCAAAAGATCTTAGAGGTCGACGCTAATTAGGAACTAATATTTAGAGGCCCCATGAAGAAAAGAAGAAGAAGTTTTATTCTTTGACTGGTGCTCTCATGCCGGTCTTACACCACGTGCAGATTTAGTAACACCGCCTTGCAAAATCCATGTGAATTCACTCGCGAAATGATTGATTGGCTAACTTCAGCAGTTGATAAAATGACAACGGTGAGAGATATAAAAAAATTCAAATTATTTATCACCATGATCAGCACTCTAAATGGCCGGTTTTGGTACACTACTGTTACCTTTGAGTTACCTAAATGCGCTTGTAACTTTAACTGCGCTGTTAACTTTAAGAGTTTCCAGAAACGTAAATCCAGATTTATAAGCCCTGGTAATAAACAGTACAGATACCTTCATGCTTAGTATCTCTCGTCCTCCAACAGATATATCTACACAAATGTTTTTAGGGTTAATTTGGTAATATATAGTTACTTTTACTAGCAGCAGTTTTCTATAATGGGAACTGCTTGACAAGAAAGTACACAGTCATTTCAATCAATCTGATTCAGCATGAAAAATAATCTCTCGCAATATGAATATACTAGCAATTAGCCGCGGCTTCGCTCGCGTGGATTTCGTAATTTGATCAAAGTAATCGTTCCTCGGCATTGTACTAAGACATTATCTGAAAAATCCTAAAGTATAAAAACTCACCCAAAAGTTGAGTTTCATTTACCCCAGAAATTCTTTTTAAACCATGTTTGTGGTATTACGTTTTAGGGTTAAGACGACTATGCGACATACTGTAGAACTGTACATGTGAGAAACAGTCTTCTCTCAAGTCGGAAAAATAAATACATGTTTCTTTATTTTTAAAGGAGATTGCAAATACCAATGTTCACATCTGTAACATCTTCAGTTTTTAAGATCTTAGTATCCTCATAAAAGTAATTCAACTATTTTTCACTCCTCATCACCCCCCCCCCCCCCCCGTTAAGTACCTTCTCCGAAAACAAAAAGGTATATGTTCCAGTATTTTTAAAGGACTTTCCAAATACCAAGTTTTTTTGTCTCTAACATGTTAAGTTTTTGACTTATAATGTAGATATGCCGGTACTCATTTTAAAAATTCACCCGCTTCTCCAATTCCTTTCAGCCCCTTAACTGGATTTTCCGGAAACAAAAGAAATTAGTGTTGCAATATTTTGAAAGGAGATTCCAAATACCAGTTTTCATGTCTGCACGTCTGTAAAACCTTCAGTTTCTTAGATAAATGTATACTCATAAAAACAATTCAACTTCTTCATCTTCACTTCTTTCCACCCCTCCCCCGTCTTAAGTGGTCTCTCCAAAAACAAAAAATACGTGTTTCTTTATTTTGAAAGGAAATTCAAAATACCAAATTTCACGTCTCTAACAGCTTCAGTTTTTAAGATAAAGGAACCTCGTAAATATATTTCAACTCCTTATTCACTTATTTTCAACCCCACGCCCTTTACGTCGACTTTCCGAAAGAAAAAACAAACGATTGTTTCTTTATTTTTAAAGGAGATTCCAAATACTAATTTTCACGTCTTTAACACCTTCATTTTTTGAGATATAAGTATCCTCATAAACGTAATTCAACTCCATTTTCACCCCTCCCCTTCTTACCTGTTAAGTTGATTCCCCTCCCCAAAAGTGCGTGTTTCTTTATTTTTAAAGGAGATTCCAAATACCAATTTCCACGTCTTTAACATCTTTAGTTTTTGAGATACAAGTATCCTCATACAAAGAATTCAACTAATTTTTCAATTCATTTACCCCCCTTAAGTGGATCTTCCGCAGACAAAAGAACACGTGTTTCTTTACTTTGAAGGAAGATTCCAAATACAAATGTTCAAGCCTCTACTATCTTCAGTTTTTGAGATATAAGTATACTCATAAAAATATTTCAAACCCTTATTCACCCCAGCCCGTTAAGTTCATCCCCCCTCCAAAAATGCGTGTTTCTTTATTTTTAAAGGAGATTCCAAATTAAAATTGTCACGTGTGTAACATCTTAGTTTTTAAGATATAAGTATCCTCATACAAAGAATTAAACTAATTCTTCAATTAATTCACCCCTTAAGTGGATTTACCAAAAACAAAAGATAACGTGTTTCTTTACATTGAAAGAAAATTCCAAATACAAATTTTCATGTCTGTAACATCTTCAGTTTTTTGAGATATAAGTATCCTCATGAAAAGAATTCAACTCCATTTCACTCCACCCCCACCCCGTTAAGTTGGTTTCACCCCACCAAAAAAATGCGTGTTTCTTTATTTTTCCAGGAGATTCCAAATACCAATTTCCACGTCTGTAAACTTCAGTTTTGAGATATAAGTTTCTTCAGAAAAAGAATACAATTTGTTTCACTTCTTTTCACACTCCCCATTTAAGTGAATTTTCCGAAAATAAACAGTACCCGTTTCTTTAAAAGAACTTGCAAATGCGAATATCACGTCTGTAACATCTTCAGTTTTTGAGATATATGTATCCTCGTAAAAGGAATTCATCTCCGTTTTCATCCCCCCTTACCAAATTGATTCCCTCCCACCTCCAAATGCGTGTTTCTTTATTTTTAAAGGAAATTCCAAATACCAGTTTTTACGTTTGTAACATCTTTAAGTTTTTTGTATATGTATTCATACAAATAATTCCACTAGTTTTTCATTCTTTCACACCCCCCCCGTTAAGTGTTTTTCCGAAAACAAGAAAATACGTGCTTCTTTATTTTTTAAGGAGATTCCAAATACCAACTTTCACATCTGTAACATGTTAAGTTTTTGAGATATACTGTAGATATGCGCATTTTAAAAATTCACCCCTTTTTTCAGTTCCCTTTATGTAGATTTTCGGAAAAAATATTTATATCTTTACTTTTACTGGAAATTCCAAATGCCAGTTTTCAAATCTGTAATATGTTACATGTGTGAGATAATTTGCAGATATAGTCGTTTTAAAAATTCACCCCGTTTGTCACTCCTATTCACCCCTTATTCATCGGATTATCCAAAAAACACAAAAATACGCGTTTTTTATTTTCAAAGAAGATTCCAAATACCAATTTTCATGTCTGTAACATCTTGAGTTTTTGAGATATAAGTCTCCTCATAAAAGGTGTTCAACACATTTCCCCCCATCTTTCAGACCCCTTAATGGGATTTTCCGAAAACAAAAAATACATGTTTCTTTATTTTTAAGGATATTCCAAATACCAATTTTTACGTATGTAAACTTTGAAGTTTTTGAGATATAGATATCCTCATTTTAAATATTCACCCCCCTTTTTCAGTAGTTTTGGCTCGGCGATGATGAATCAGTTATTCAGGACATGGTATTTTATATATATAGATGTACGATCTAATAATGCAAAAATAAGTTATATTTCCCCTTCTTTCTTATTCACAGTACGCAGACATCGTATTAAATTTCACCTTGATCGTTGTCAGTAAAATTATACAATTACACCGCAATTACCAAACAGATCACTTTTCACTGATCCAGAACACAAGCGTAAACAAAAATAGTAATAATATAAATGAAAAACGTGCACGTAATTTCACCTGATCAGATGCCAAAATCTTCAGGAATTCCATTTTTTCCGGGTTTTCATGGCACAACTTGAACAACACGAAAGCGTTACAAACTGCAAACTCCAATAGCCAAAAGAAAATAGCCATACCGCAACAGTTTTCATTAGTACTTCCCTAATGAACTCCTCGAACTGAGGATTTATAGTTCTTAAAAACTGCAACCGACTAGTCATTTGAGATGTTTTACTTACACTCACCACGCAACATGCATTGCCAGTAATACTCTCGTAACTGCTGACGTGAAGTCCACTTGAGAATTTCAATTGAACGTAGCGAGCTAACCCTTACCCAGGGTGTGAAGTGTGTTGACACAGATAAGAAGGTAACATAAACTACAGCTCCCTGCAAGAATATTAATTAAAGAAGTCCAGATGTTTGATGTTTTTTTTTGGGGGGGGGGGGGAGTCTATGTGACCTCACGTCAACGGTTAAACGATATAATAACATTTTTAAATAGCAACGAAAAATCGGTTTTTATTATTATTAAATGAATACAGGTACCTAAGATATTTAGTACAAATATAAATATTAATGGTAAATACTCCATATTATCAGATTGGATGTTCACTAACTGGTTTTTTTTTTTTTTTTTTGCTTAACGTCGCACCGACACAGATATGTCTTATGGCGACGATGGGATAGGAAAGGCCTAGGAAGTGGAAGGAAGCGGCCGTGGCCTTAATTATGGTACAGCCCCGGCATTTGCCTGGTGTGAAAATGGGAAACCACGGAAAACCATCTTCAGGGCTGCCGACAGTGGGGCTCGAACCCACTATCTCCCAATTACTGGATACTGGCCGCACTTAAGCGACTGCAGCTATCGAGCTCGGTCACTAACTGTTGGTGGGACTCATGATTCAAAGCCTGATGGAAGAGATCTTAACATTATAGCTGCACTGAAAGATCAAAATCAGCCTGATGAAAATCCGTTTGATTCGAGTTCTATTTTATTTGACCATTCATTTCCCGTATTGGAAGATATATCTACAGTGGAGGCGTCATGCTCCGAGGAGACTGTAACCAAAACAGCTGGGACAGATGACACCATACAACTGGAATCACTGACTAAAGCCAGTGATAACGTGGAAGTAAACGCACTGACCGAAATATTGTCGACTCCAGTACACCCAAGCACGTTAAAACTACAATACTACTGTAAATATATTCAGTTCATTATCACTTACTAATGTTTACAAAACTAGTAGGAAACAATATGGAGTGGCACTTCATATCGGTATTTGTTGAAATCAGTTCTAACATAGAGGTAACTACAGCACTAGCTGCATTTGCCAGTCCTTGCGCAGATAACTGTGAAGACGCCGATAATTGTTGTTTCGGAAACCCATTTTAAACGAATCACCATGTTAAGTCACTGATAGCTACGCATCTACAGATAACTGTCATTCCAGAAACCGACCATAACTCATATGTCCACATTGCTTCTGATCACTCTGTATATCGGCAAGGAAGGTATTATTGCCATTTTCGCCTTATTTTTGAAACTGAAGGAGTTGATTGGAATAAATTCACAGCAATGAGATAACCAATATAAACCTCTAGACACCAGATACACTGGCATTGGGAAAGTGACGGCTACATCATAGTTAATAATATTGTCCTTTACAATTAGCTTTACGCCACACCGACACAGTAAGATCTTATGGCGACGATGGGATAAGCGGGCGTGGACTTAATTAAGGTACAGCCCCAACATCTTGCTTGAGTGACAATGGGAAACCACGGAAAACCATATTCAGGGCTGCCGACACTGGGGATTGAACCCACTATCTCCCGAATGCAAGCTCAATGCTGCGCGACCCTAACCGTACGGCCAACTCGCTCGGTAATATTGTTCTCTTTACTCTTATGAACTAGATCTAGACATTTACTAGCCATATATAACTGTATACCCTTATCAAAATTACAGTTTTCTGTTCAAAGCTGTGGATGAAGGAAGAAATCTAGGTAAAAATGGAGTACAATTGCCGGAATGAATTGCGTTAGATATAAGTTACTGATAATTCGATGAGTTTGGCAACGCAGTTGGTAATGATACACAAATGATCAGTGTCTATATTTAGGAACTTCTGGTACAAGGCTTAATTGAATGTAAATTTATGAACTAGGCAACTCAAGAAACCAATGTACCACACACAGTACTGAAAACAATTAACTGTTAATCATTTAAGAGGATAAATGCATAAATGAAAAATATTACTAACATCAACAGAGAGTTTCCTGTTTTCTATCTTAATCCTGCAATACCCAGGTTAATTACACTCCATAAAACATAATATACTATAAGCTCACGTAACGTTTTATTTTCAACTTGTAGGTATTCTTTCTTGTTTCATTTTTGGCATAATTTATCCCGTTATTATAACGATGGGCAATATATTGCATTGGAATAGATGATGTGTTATAGGGGTTCAAGTTATTACCTTCTCTATTATTATCCAGTGCGACACATCTGCCACAGATTCGTAAACTAAATCTGATGCACTTTTTATAACCTCGCTCTTAGATAATTCCCAACAAATTTTTAGATGTCAGGCTACACATATCATTAGAAATGTGAGTTATTTCCGTATTAAAATAAAAAATCTAAATTGTTGCAAGATTTACTCACAGTACTATGGAGATAAAAGAGGATAATAATAATAATAATATAATAATAATAATAATAATAATAATAATAATAATAATAATAATAATAATAATAATAATAATGGCGTATGGCTTTTAGTGCCGGGAGCGTCCGAGGACAAGTTCGGCTCGCCAGATGCAGGTCTTTCGATTTGACTCCCGTAGGCAACCTGCGCGTCGTGATGAGGATGAAATGATGATAAAGACCTCACATACATCCAGACCCCGTGCCAGCGAAAAAAACCAATTATGGTTAAAATTCCCGACCCTGCCGGGAATCGAACCCGGGACCCCTGTGACCAAAGGCCTGCACGCTAACCATTTAGCCATAGAGCCGGACATAAAAGAGGATTAACAAAAGTAACTGAACATTTAAACTGGTTGATAATTTTCGTAAGTTTTTCATGCACTTTGATATATATTCTTTCAGTGTTCCTTATGTTAACATATCACCGATGCACCTGCGAAAACCACTTTGTGATAATATTTTTGAAAAAAATACCCACCCGCAGCCCATTCATTATGAAGATTGAGAATTCCTTAACAATATTAGCACAATATTGAACCTCAGATGACCGGGGGAGTTGGCCGTGCGCGTAGAGGCGCGCGGCTGTGAGCTTGCATCAGGGAGATAGTAGGTTCGAATCCCACTATCGGCAGCCCTGAAGATGGTTTTCCGTGGTTTCCCATTTTCACACCAGGCAAATGCTGGGGCTGTACCTTAATGAAGGCCACGGCCGCTTCCTTCCAACTCCTAGGCCTTTCCTATCCCATCGTCGCCATAAGACCTGTCTGTGTCGGTGCGATGTAAAGCACCTAGCAAAATAAAAATGTAGATGACAGAACTTTACCGGCCAAAGTGCTAAGCTAAAATATTTCACATAGTAGTTTTTGCAGATGCAATGACGATATAACAATTAATATTAATTAATATTTAATATAATATAGTGTACGTACATGTTTACGAGAAGAAAAATAATGCATTTCTATTCTAACGTATATTACAAATAAGTCTGCCGGGCTGAGTGGCTCAGACGGTTGAGTCGCTGATCTTACCTGGCTCAGTCCGGTGGTATCTGAAGGTGCTCGAATACGTCAGCCTCATGTCAGTACATTTACTAGCACGTAAAAGAACTCCTGCGGGATTAAATTCTGGCACCTCGGCGTCTCCTAAAAGCGTAATAGTAGTTAGTGGGATGTTAAAAAGCAAATAACATTGTTATAAATATGTCACGCAGACCATTGGTAGAAGCACGTTAGACATTCGAAGAGTAATAATTAATTTCGTGTGGCTATTTCTAGCCGAGTGCAGCCTTTGTAAGGCAGACCCTCTGATGAGGGTGGGCGGCATCTGCCATTCGTAGGTAACTGCGTGTTATTATGGTGGAGGATTGTGTTGTGTGTGGTGTGCGAGTTGCAGGAATGTTGGGGACAGCACAAACACCCTGCCTCCGGGCCATTGGAATTAACCAATGGAGGTTAAAATCCCCGACCCGGCTGGGAATCGAACCCGGGACCCTCTGAACCGAAGGGCAGTACGCTGACCATTCAGCCAACGAGTCGGACATTCAAAGAGTAGAAACTACAGTTTCGAAAATCGAGGGTTTTCATTTCGTGACATGTCACATCTAAGTTGCTTGGCTCTTACTGTATTCAGCCTTTACTTACACCTGTCTGGCCATTCGATTTCTGAAATAATAAACCCTCCTATGAAAGTGGCAGTAAGGTACAGGAAAGTTTGTTCCGGCGGAAGTTTGCTGACACTTTTACTCATATCGTTCTTATGTCTCCTCTTTTCTTGTTTATTTAAGATTTGTTGAGCTTACCTCTGAGTTCTGAGAAGCGCAAGAGTGCCGTCAAAGAGACGTTCCAGGAACCTGTGTGTACATCACACACCCCGGCATTTGTTTTCCTAGCTCACGCCATTAACACACATTCCACTTGAAGTTTAAGCTGCACAAGTCAGTCTGTGTCCACCACGCATTGCTCATCCCACACGTCACTGCTAATACTAAAAGATAGTGCCAAGTAATTACTCCCTTAGTTTATCACCAATTTTCAGACTCAAGAAGTTGTCGATCTAAAGCCAGCAACTCAGCAAACACAGCTGTTTACATCTTGAATGGGCAAGTGCGATCGCACCCGTCTAGAAAATCTCGAAGGATTCGGGTACGAGTCTCAGAACCATTCTTCAATTTGTAGTTACATTGACACTTCAGCGGAGTAGTATGCTACCACATTTCTCTTTTTTTTTTTTTTTTTTTTGCTAGGGGATTTACGTCGCACCGACACAGATAGGTCTTATGGCGACGATGGGATAGGAAAGGCCTAGGAGTTGGAAGGAAGAGGCCGTGGCCTTAATTAAGGTACAGCCCCAGCATTTGCCTGGTGTGAAAATGGGAAACCACGGAAAACCATCTTCAGGGCTGCCGATAGTGGGATTCGAACCTACTATCTCCCGGATGCAAGCTCACAGCCGCGCGCCTCTACGCGCACGGCCAACTCGCCCGGTCATTTCTCTTTTTAACATAGATTTACATTCCTCGACAATGGGTACATGGAAAGAAAAAAATTAAGATACTTTTCGTGTTTGGGTAGAAAGCGTATATTGCCGACAGTATTCAAATTACAGTTATGTTTAATGTACCGAGCTCGATAGCTGCAGTCGCTTAAGTGCGGCCAGTATCCAGTAATCGGGAGTTAGTGGGTTCGAGTCCCACTGTCGAAAGCCTTGAGCATGGTTTTCCGTGGTTTCCCATTTTCACACCAGGCAAATGCCGGGGCTGTACCATAATTAAGGCCACGGCCGCTTCCTTCCAACTCCTAGGCCTTTCCTATCCCATCGTCGCCATAAGACCTATCTGTGTCAGTGCGACGTAGCGCAAATAGCAAAAAAAAAATGTTTAATGTCTCAATTGACAGATAAACGCGGAGGCTACCTGTTACAAAAAATGTCGAAAATCTAAAACGCAGTTTTTTATGAGATAGCACTTCAAAATAAGGCAAAATATGTGCTAAATATTTGACGCCACAACCGTACTGTGTTATAAGATGGCACTGTATTGACTCGCGCCGAGCAACTACCCCAGCACATTGGGCAATTCATTTATGCATCTTACTTTTATTCGTAATATTGTGAGCCTCCATGGCTCAGGCGGCAGCGCGCCGGCATCTCACAGCTGGGTTCCGTGGTTCAAATCCCGGGCACTCCATGTGAGATTTGTGCTGGACAAAGCGGAGGCAGGGCAGGTTTTTCTCCGGGTACACCGGTTTTCCCTGTCATATTTCATTCTAGCAACACTCACCAATATCGGACTTCGGTAGCCGGCAAAATTTCTATCCTCGCCGCTAGATGGGAGCTTCATTCATTCCAATCCTGACCCGGTCGTGTGACTGGAAACAGGCTGTGGATTTATGATACAAATTTTTACTCGTAAAATTACTCCCGAACTCTTAAATTATGTCACTTATTTCTCATATTACAGACCCATTTTACACCGAGTTATATTGAATAACACTCATTATTCATACAATATTTGTCTTATTTCTAATAAGTAAGCCTACGAAACCTTCATAACCCTGCGGCCGAGTCAATAGTGACAGCCTACCGCCAATTATTTTCCATTGAGCACGGGTTTCCCTTGAGAATCGGTCAATACCTTTAATTGAGAGGTCGAAAATCGTTACTCCAGTTTGAGTGATTTTGAGGTTCTGGTGTCGTAAAAATTGTTAGAAGGAAATATATTTTAAGGTATTAAGTACTAACTCCAATCTGTTTTCACATCCATTATAGGTAGTAAAATGGAAGACGAAAACCCCACATCAATTATTACTATTATTATTATTATTATTATTATTATTATTATTATTATTATTATTATTTAATCAGTGTACCATCCCGGGTAAGTTGTTTTTCGTTCGGACTCAGCGAGTGATCCCACCTCTACCGCTTCAAGGGCAGTGTCCTGGAGCGTGAGACATTTTGTCCGGGATACAACTATGAGGGAGGACCAATACCTCGACCAGGCGGCCTCACCTGCTGTGCTGAACAGGGGCCTGATGGAGGGATGAGAAGATTGGAAGGGATAGGCTAAGAAGTGGGAACGAAGCGGCCGTGGCCTTAAGTTAGGTACCACCCCGGCATTTGACTGGATAAGACGTGAGAAACCAAGGAAAACCATTTCGAGGATGGCTGAGGCGGGAATCGAACTCCCTCTACTCAGTTGACTTCCCGAGTCTGAGTGGACCCCGTTCCAGTCGTCGTACCACTTTTCAAATTTCATAGTAGAGCCAGGAATCAAACCTGAGCCTCCGGAGGTGGCAGCTAATCACACTAACCACTACACCATAGAGGCGGCCTTCATTTTAATATACTATTCATTATCTTCTCTCCTGAAAAGTATGGAAATTGCAAGTTACCATTTTTGAACTTTTGGCCTCTGAGGTACAGACATAATAATAATAATAATAATAATAATAATAATAATAATAATAATAATAATAATAATAATAATAATAATAATAATAATAATAATAATAATCTGAGCAAACTGAATCACTAAAGTGCTACTTCAAACATAAATCAGAAACCTCTGCCCTATACAGGTTATGTCAGAAAAAGGTTTGACACCCCTCGATCTAAGTACCCCGACTTCACTTAAATTTCGGTCTAAGATAGTTCTATGTAAAAGGAAACCTCTTCATGGACGGTATCCTAATGTGTTACTTCAGCCATACATCGACAAACAAGCGTCGCATAAATGGCTGACACACTCAGATATATATCCAGGGCTTCATGTTCGCCAAAGAACTTCAGAAAGCATATACTGCATGATCCGTCTGTCTGTGTAGGTCAGTGCTGACGATGTCTGGCTCCATGGCTAAATGGTTAGCGTGCTGACCTTTGATCACAGGGGTCCCTTCGTTTCCCGGCAGGGTCGGGAATTTTAACCATAATTGGTTAATTCCCCCGGCACGGTGACTGGGTGTATGTGTCGTCTTCATTATCACTTCCTCTTCATCACGACGCGCAGGTCGCTTACGGGTGTCAAATCAAAAGACCTGCACCAGGCCCCTCCGGAGGCCACGCGCCATTATTATTATTATTATTATTATTATTATTATTATTATTATTATTATTATTATTAGTGCCGAAAATGTAATACATCTCCAGAAACCATCCAGCACATAATCTTAGGTTGTCGATTGATGGCACATACAGACTACAAATACAGACATGATCATATTGCGAAAATTATTCATCAGAAATTAGCCCGACAAAATAACCTAATTCGTTGTACTACAGCATATTGGAAGTACAAACCACAATCAGTCTTGGAGAATGAAAGTAACAAATTTTACTGGGATAAAAGTATCATCGCTGATAAAAATATTACCTGTAACAGACGAGATATAACTTTTGTTGATAAAAACAAGAAAAACTGCTTCATAATTGGCATAGCCTGCCCTAATCCTCACAACCTTCAATCAACACAAACAGAGAAAAAAATGAAATGTCGTATGGCCGGGATATCCCAGGACGGGTTCGGCTCGCCAGGTGCAGGAGACCTGCGCGTCGTGATGAGGATGAAATGATGATGAAGACAACAGATACACCCAGCCCCCGGGCCATTGGAATCAACCAATTAAGGTTAAGATCCCCGACCCGGCCGGGAATCGAACCCGGGACCCTCTGAACCGAAGGCCAGTACGCTGACCGTTCAGCCAACGAGTCGGACACAAACAGAGAAGATATCCAAACACACATTCTGCCCACAGAAATTAAAGCCATGTGGAAACTCAACAATGTTATTATCGTTCCAGGTGATTGGATGTAATGGTATTATACCAAAGGCACTACACAGGATCAATGAAGTACTTAATCTCCACCCTCTCACATACAGATCATTACAAAAATTAGCAATAATTCTAGCCACTTGGCATATAGTAAGGACATTTATTGGCATGAACCATCCACCATATACAGAGGACTAATGAAAATTGTCTACTAATATCTGTCAAATGTATTTTTCAATACTGTATGTACAGTAAGAATATATGTATGGATCATATGTGCGTATGAACTGAATAGTACTTATTCCGTACATTGTACCGAAGAAGTACATAAACCCAATTGTAAAATTGTGAATTATAATAATAATAATAATAATAATAATAATAATAATAATAATAATAATAATAATAATAACGGTTCTCCGTTTTACTAACTACTTTTACGGTTTTTGGAAACTCTGAAGCACCGATCAGTTTTGCCCTGCAGAGTTCTTGTATGTGTCAATATATCTGTCGGCAGTGGACTAGCATATTTGAACATTTTCAAGAAACATCATTCAGAACCGGGATCGAGCCCCACAGTCTGGGGTCAGGAGCCATGCCCTCTTCCATCTGAGGCCTCCAGCCCCGCTTACTGTATTGTTGGGATCTTCTGAGATACAATAAACTGTATTATGTGCCCTTTAATGTCTTAGTTCCCGTCAGGCTAATGCCGAAATTGAACTAAGTGCAACATGGCACACTATACAACCGGGCGCTCCAAACTGGTCATTACACACAATGGAATAAAAATATATTTCCTATTCACTGCTTTACATGTTCTTAGGAAACATAAATTACTCACAACAATTACAGGAATTCGTGTGCGGCCACTTGGCTGAATGATCATTGTGCTCTTCTTTGGTTCATGGCACCCGGGTTCGATTCCTGTACAGGCAGATGGCTTTTAACCACGCATGGCTCTGGTACAGAGTATTTGTTTGTCTTAAAACACACCTTTTCACCTACCACTCTACAAACCACCACAGAAACAGGCAATAGTGAATACATCCCTCGACACAGGATTGGCGATAGGAAGGGCATCCGGCCGTAAAACATGACTGAATACACACGACTGTCAACTCGAGATAATTGGGAAAAAAAAGGCTAGAAGAGAAAAAGAAGAATGTCAAGAATTCACATTTGAAATAAACAAGAACTGATATCTGGTCATAACTTGTAGCTTTACACACGCTGTTTTCTGCCAACATTCTTGCTTTTCATAATGGTTCGAAGAACTGGAAATCACTTCGCACTCATGAAAACCGCTCTAAATCCCTTAGACGCTGCACAGCGTCACGGTATGTTTTCACACTTGAATTCTCACAAGTTACTTCCACCTCTTTGTCGTAATTTCCGTGATCCTGCTCATTAATTTCAGCCCTCTGGTGATTTTCAATAAACTAATTCGAGTCACAAAAATCAGCCTTTGTTGCAACATTGACATCAATAGCGTAATCTTCTACTTCAGTGCTTGTGAAATTACCCTAGTTGAGAACAACCAGTAAGTCACTCGTGGTGACGTAAATTACTTCCAAGAGGGCTATTTGCAAATTGCCTCATATTTACTAAGGATGTACGTTAATTGTCTCCTATTTGTTTAGGACGTCGAATCTTAAAATACGCCAATGAGTTTATCTCACACGGTCTACTTGTTCATTCGCTGAGGATTTCGAGAATAAGATAATTCACCGACTACATTCTGGACACCTACAGTCGGAAATCGCCAGCTTTCCTCTTGTGATGTGTGTAGAACAATAATCATCAAGTAGGCGCAACACCAACTTCTGCGAATCAATCCATAGAGAACTTTAATATTTTCAATGCTAGTCATTCAAATATTTCTATCTCATCATCATCATCATCTGTTTACCCTCCAGGATCGGCTTTTCCCTCGGACACAGCGAGGGATCTCACCTCTACCGCCTCAAGGGCAGTGTCCTGGAGCTTCAGACTCTTGGTCGGGGATACAACTGGGGAGAATGACCAGTACCTCGCCCAGGCGGCCTCACCTGCTATGGTGAACAGGGGCCTTGTGGAGGGATGGGAAGATTGGAAGGGATAGGCAAGGAAGAGGGAAGGAAGCGGCCGTGGCCTTATGTTAGGTACCATCCCGGCATTCGCCTGGAGGAGAAGTGGGAAACCACGGAAAACCACTTCGAGGATGGCTGAGGTGGGAATCGAACCCACCTCTACTCAGTTGACCTCCCGAGGCTGAGTGGACCCCGTTCCAGCCCTCATACCACTTTTCAAATTTCGTGGCAGAGCCGGGAATCGAACCCGGGCCTCCGGGGTTGGCAGCTAATCACGCTAACCACTACACCACAGAGGCGGACATATTTCTATCTTCAAAAGGAAATACATCATTTTTGAGCAAAGAATTATTTTTACAAAATAAAATACTTGCACTTTAGCAGGAACAGATTGATTGGCTTGTGCTAGGAAGGGCTGTTTAATTCCCGGCTGTTTCAGGAAGTCAGTATTTAATACGTTAAACACGTTTTAAGATTTTAGACAAGTGCTTCTAAGCCTATATTACTGTTAGCTCTAAGTCGTCAAGTGAGATGGAAAATACGGTTACAATAGCGCATTTGTAAACAGGTAGCACGTTCACTCTCCCATAAAAATAGGGGACAATTTACGTGCCATAGCTCATGTACACGGGAGGCAATTTACGTACCGTAGTTAAAGTAAAGAGGCGGAAATTTATGTACCGTAGCTCATGTACACAGGAGGCAATTTACGTACGGTAGCTCATGCAAACAGCAGGCAATTTACGTACTGTAGCTCATGCAAACAGGAGGCAATTTACGTACTGTAGCTCATGCAAACAGGAGCCAATTTACGTACTGTAGCTCATGCAAACAGGAGGCAATTTACGTACGGTAGCTCGTGTAAACAGGAGGCAATTTACGTACGGTAGCTCATGCAAACAGGAGGCAATTTACGTACGGTAGCTCATGCAAACAGCAGGCAATTTACGTACCGTAGTTAAAGTAAAGAGGCGGAAATTTATGTACCGTAGCTCATGTAAACAGGAGGCAATTTACGTACGGTAGCTCATGCAAACAGGAGGCAATTTACGTACGGTAGCTCATGCAAACAGCAGGCAATTCACGTACTGTAGCTCATGCAAACAGCAGGCAATTTACGTACTGTAGCTCATGCAAACAGGAGGCAATTTACGTACCGTAGTTAAAGTAAAGAGGCGGAAATTTATGTACCGTAGCTCATGTAAACAGGAGGCAATTTACGTACGGTAGCTCATGCAAACAGGAGGCAATTTACGTACCGTAGTTAAAGTAAAGGGGCGGAAATTTATGTACCGTAGCTCATGTAAACAGGAGGCAATTTACGTACGGTAGCTCATGCAAACAGCAGGCAATTTACGTACTGTAGCTCATGCAAACAGGAGGCAATTTACGTACTGTAGCTCGTGTAAACAGGAGGCAATTTACGTACGGTAGCTCATGCAAACAGGAGGCAATTTACGTACTGTAGCTCATGCAAACAGGAGGCAATTTACGTACTGTAGCTCATATAAACAGAAGGCATTTTTTTGCTAGTTGCCTTACGTTGCACCGACACAAATATGTCTTATGGCGACGTTGGGACAGGAAAGGGATAGGAGTGGGAAGGAAGCGGCCGTGGCCTTAATTAAGGTACAGCCCCAGCATTTGCCTGGTGTGATAATGGGAAACGACGGAAAGCCATTTTCAGGGCTGCCGACAGTGGGGTTTGAACCTACTATCTCCCGAATACTGGATACTGGCCGCACTTAAGCGACTGCAGCTATCGAGCTCGGTCAAAGGCAATTTATGTATCGTAGATCATGCAAACAGGAGGCAATATACGTGCCGTAGCTCATGTAAACATCAGACAACTTATGTGCCAAAGCTCATGCAAACAGGAGGGTATCTACATACCGTATCGCACGTAAACAGAAGGCAATTAACGCATCGTAGATTGCGCAGACAGAAGGCAATTTTCATTCTGAAGCTCATGCAAGTAGGAGGCAACATATGTACCGTAGCTCATGCAAACAGGAGGCACTTTACATACCGTAGCTCATGCAAACAGGAGGCAATTTACGTACTTTCTTTAACCTGGGGAGGTAATTTACAGTCTCCGAGGCGTTTGGATCCCTGAAAGTATTTTCACGGATTTGTTCATCATTCATGATGAACCCTTCTTTTCTGATTCAGGGATTCAGGGCTTCAACGATCAAAATTATTGTGTCCATCCCCGAAATGGGCTGCTCGCTTCCTGAAGGAGATGATGTAGCACTTATATTTGTTATTACGGATTGGATTAGTTGTTTTTAATACTTCACTTTCGTGCACTTGATGACGCTTTGTGGTTCGCAAGTTGAACTCGGAGCAGACCGTGAATAAAGAACTTCACACCGAGCTCGATAGCTGCAGTCGCTTAAGTGCGGTCGGTATCCAGTAATCGGGAAATAGCGGGTTCGAATACCACTGTCGGCAGCCCTGAAGATGATTTTCCGTGGTTTCCCATTTTCACACCAGGCAAATGCTGGGGCTGTACCTTAATTAAGGCCATGGCCACTTTCTCCCCATTCCTAGGCCTCTCCTATCCCATCGTCGCCATAAGACTTATCTGGGTCGGTGCGACGTCAAGCAAATAGAGAAAAAAATGAACTTCACTGGCAATACCGTATAACATGTTTTACAGTGTAGAGTAAAACTGTTACCGTGTTGGACTGGTTCATCTAAGTACAGGTACTTTTATCTCTATTTTAGCGGCAATCTCATTAAGCGTGGAATATAATATTTCTGTTTACATCAGGTTTTTGTTGTGGACAGGTTTGACTGATCTTAAAATGGCCACTTTAACACTCTATTAACAGCACCTACGCAATTTTTCTATTAATATAAAACGTTGACATGATATAGGCTTTATCATGTCTATAAATACGGGCCGTGAATGCAAACATGGTAATATAATATGGTCTTTCCTTTCAATGTTAATGCATTCCTCACATTCAATATTCCTTGAATGCGTTTTGAGAAAAGGACACGTTTCTGACCCGAATGAAAGTCCTTCCTTGTAAAGTCTACAACATACTATAATATAGGGGAAACAGAAAATTACATTATAAAATATAAAATGAAAATGCCATCATTCGTAAAATCAAACTCATATCCGTATAGGTTACGAAGGGGTAAAGAATTCCACTATCCGCAAGCTCGGCACTAAGGGGAATTAACTGGTTAGCTCTATACCTCTGCACCGAGGAAATAACTTGGTACTCATATTTGGTGTAAGCCGAGAGAGCCTCAAAACCATGTGCAGTACGCATTTACTTTCTCCGCTAGGAAGCCCGTTAAATATAAACACGTAGTATGTCCAATAAACTTAAACTTAAACGTAAAGGCAAACTGAGTTGAACAACATGATCTAAACTACACATAAAAATTACAACATGTTAATTTCTAGTAATGGAATAATCAAACTAAATTAGGAATATAGAGGATTGTGGCGATATTTTGTAAATTCACAGAGGCTTGCAGACTGAACGCTGAAATGCATAACGGTCTATAATTATGTATGTATGTACAGTATGTATGTATGTATGTATGTATGTATGTATGTATATATGTAATTAGGAACATCATCCGTATCCAGTAAGGAACAATTTTGATAGTGGTGGACGGGAATGGAGTAGTTTGATTCTGATTAGAGAGAGTGTGAAGTCGTTAACAGGATAGAAGGAAAATCCGGCAGGGTCTTCAAAGCAAATAAATGGAAAATTTATTTTAACAATTACGTTTTATAAAAGTCAGTTAACCAGGAATTCCAAGGTAGAACCAGTAAAGCTCCGCGTTATCTATTGGCGCTTCTGCTCATGGGTTAAAAGAAGCTAAAGTCTAAATTAGTTTTAACTCCTCAAGAAGCATAATATGACAGCGGATCCATTATTTTCTTCCAAATACATGTATTGGATTTCTCAGTAAACTGGTTTGTATTCAACAGCCAATAAAATTATTATTATTATTTCTTTTTTTTTGCTATTTGCTTTGCGTCGCACCGACATAGATATGTCTTATGGCGACGATGGGATAGGAAAGGGCTAGGAGTTGGAAGGAAGCGGCCGTGGCCTTAACTAAGGTACAGCCACGGCATTTGCCTGGTGTGAAATTGGGAAACCATGGAAAACCATCTTCAAGGCTGCCGACAGTGGGGCTGGAACCCACTATCTCCCGATTATTGGATACTGCCCCCACTTAAGCGACTGCAGCTATCGAGTTCGGTATTATTATTATTATTATTATTATTATTATTATTATTATTATTACTATTATTATTGTTGTTACCGTGTTTTGGTGGTAGTTATGCATGAAAGAAGGTGCTGGGTGGTGAATAGGTCTCAAGCTACTAAAGTGAAATTAATTTTAAAATTTAACAAGGTTATATTTTCTTTTCAAAATTAGGTAACAACAAATAGAACAGGTACTTAGTAGCCGAAACACAATTGAAAAATACATTTACATAGGTACCCCATTTGGGGCTTCAAAAGTCAGAAACATAATTCTTGGGCAATCAGCTCAGTTTTACCCCAAACACAATTTTAACAGAGGGGCAGAAAACCCCATTCATACCTAGGAGCCCTTGCTCCAAATTACACTGAAAAGCCTCCTCGAGGCATACAATATACCATTTTCAAAAGAGCCACTCGCTCTCAATTTTACGCCTCTCCCAGGCCACACCAAACTCCACCTTTAAGCTGTCCTCAAAGGACATATACACAGGGGTAAAATACCCAACCTACTGAGGTCTATTAAATGACAAGAAGGTTAATACATGATCTCTAAAATACAATTTGAGGGGAGGCGAACTTGCACTCCTAATACACCTTGTTTAAGACCTACTTGGCCTTAGGCCGTTAGTGCAAGGGCTAATCCCATACTACAGAGGTGACTTAAGAAAATAACAATTTACATTACATTACGGAAGAATTGGTTGAGAAAATAAGTTCACGTCCAGACAATGTGAGTGGGAGCTCGAGAGGGTTAGCACTCTCTATCCCAGTATGTAGCTTTACAAGAGAATAGATGAAAAGAGAAGTTACATTTTAGGAAAAGGTTACATAGTGGAACGCTTAGAACCCGCCCCGAAAGTTAAACTGCTGAGCTAGCAAAGAAAGAATTTATTAATCGGCCATTACCTTGTTGTTGACCGCTGCCGAGGAAAGAGGCGCTTCCCGCCTCCTGCTAAGTACTTAATACACTGAAAGATGGAACAGAAGTGGCCGAGAGACCCAAAAATCAGCAGTTTAAATACTCTCGCGGAAGTTTCTAGGCGTTAGGGGAATGAAAACACCCTCCCACAAACACTTTATTGGGTAGGACACAGCAACATATTCAAGTTGGGGGAAGATACATCTGATTGGATAGAAATTAATTTAAGAAATTCGGGATTGGTTAGGTTCAACACAAGGGGAAAGAAGGGGTGAATATTGCCAACTTAAACAATGACTGAAAGAAATTTAACAAAGAACAAACTCTTGAAATTAAATTTTCTCCAACAAAATAGTTCTTTGACTCCGCACTAGGTTGCACTATTGTTGATCTTCAGTAGTGTCCTCTAGGAGAGAAAGTTCACACTTCTTACTTCAAGTGAAACAAAAACACATCAAAAATGACACAGTTCAAAAACTCAAAATTTTCCACGTGGTGACATCTTCTGAGAAGGTAAAGAATTAACAGCGTAGATAAAGTTCAGACTTCCTCCAGCAGAGGAGTTTCACCTGGCGCAATTTTTAAATTAGCGGCGTGGAGGTGTACCGCCCGGTACAATTATTATAGGATGTATTTTACACAGAGTAACATTCGTCCTTTCGTCGCGATAATCAACTATGTTGAAGTCTTATCGGGAAAATACTGCCACACAGTACATACGTCACTCGGGGTGAAAATTATTTGCTTTTGCCGTACAGTTTTCTACCTAACTGACATCACATCACGTTGTGCTTTATCCAGGTGCGAAGACGATTTGTCATTTTCTACTTCACTTTAATTATTTTATATCATCACCGGAGTAGATTTGGCTAGTGTGTGTATGTTTCGAAACACTGAGCCGGCGCAATCAGCTGTATCAGTGTCTCGACACAAGGCTTCACTGTTTCGAAGCAGTGAAATTGCTTCCGTGTGTCGTGTCGCCTGAACAGAAACTCCGATCATTCCGTGGATGTCAGCTACATCGATGCTTTGAAAGAGCAAAGCTTTGAGACAGTGGCGGTGCTTTGTTTATCCTCTCGCCTCAATAGAAACACTCCGCGTGATATTGCCCTAAAGATGAGCCGAAACTCGTTAATAGACGCTTCATATTCCGAACCGCCAGTCAAGATACTAAAAGAACAATGTACTCCGCAATGTAATGTCTTTGATTTACACAGAAAAGGAGCATTATTGTTCTCAAAGCAGAGTCATACTACAACTGAAAGACGCTCCTAATTGTCAAGTGCAAGAGTTTCAAAAATTATGTTTTTAAACTTCAGCTCGAAGTAGATTTTTAAACTGGCTTAGGTCAAATCTGTTACTGCACATATAATGAAATGAAATGGCGTATGGCTTTTAGTGCCGGGAGTGTCCGAGGACATGTTCGGCTCGCCAGGTGCAGGTCTTTTTTGACTCCCGTAGGCGACCTTCGCGTCGCGATGAGGATGAAATGATGATGAAGACAACACATACACCCAGCCCCCGTGCCAGCGAAATTAAGCAATGATGGTTAAAATTCCCGACCCTGCCGGGAATCGAACCCGGGACCCATGCGACCAAAGGCCAGCAAGCAAACCATTTAGCCATGGAGCCGGACTGCAAATATAATACCGACCTTGGACTCTTCTTAGATTTAATCATTCATTTTATAATCATTCGAATTAGTTCATTTAGTTTGTTAACTATCATATTATGCTTACGTAACTAGTTTAGGTTGCTTGTTAATGTACGTAAAATTCCGATTTCGGACTCTTCATGGATTTCATTACACGTTTTGTGTCCGACTCGTTGGCTGAATGGTCAGCGTACTGGCCTTCGGTTCAGAGGATCCCGGGTTCGATTCCCGGCCGGGACGGGGATTTTAACCTTAACTGGTTAATTCCAATGGCCCGGGGGCTGGGTGTTTGTGAAGTCTCCAACATCCCTGCAACTCACACACCACACATAACACTATCCTCGACCACAATAACACGCAGTTACCTATACATGGCAGATGCCGCCCACCCTCATTGGAGGGTCTGCCTCACAAGGGCTGCAATCGGCTAGTAATAGTCACACGAAATTATTATTATTACACATTTTATAATTATTTAAGTTAGTTCGTTTACTTAGACTGCTATTATAATATGCTTTTGTAACTGGATTAGATTAAGTTTGTTATTGTACACAGAATACCTATTTTGAATTCTTTTTCAGTTTCATTAATCATTTTATGATTAATCAAATAAGTTACTGTTTTAGTGTACTTTTAACTATGAAACCGATCACTGTAAGTATTACTGTAAGCGCGTAGTGAAGAAGCAATCGCAGTTTATTACTATATACTAGTACGTATATACTAGTACTCCTATTATTATCTATTATTATACTGTATATCATCTATTTTTCACACTCTATTTTGTACATTTGCTTATTAAATATTTCATGAACCTCATATTTTATCATTATCAGAACGTGGAACATTTTATTCGGTGAACTGAACTTAACTCTGAAGCGTGGTTCATGTTTCACCACGCCATCGGGAAATATTGCTTCTCTTGCAGTCCGAGACGGAAGTGCGCCTGTTGTATAAAGGAACTTGGTATACAGTAACACAACATAAAGTTTATTGCTTCAATAGTTTTATACAGTATTTGCAAGAAATGTAATGAAACTTGTCTTGAAGCTTGATTGATTGCACGCAGTTAATACTGGTATTAAACGATAGACTAAATGTCTGTGGCACAAATATATATTTACAAAGAGAGAGTCCTATATACACATTCACACCTATCTTGAGGAGATAGTCTATTCCGCTGGGAAATGTCCTTGGATAGTCGAGACCTATCTGCTGTGGGTTAACAAGTGTAACTTGTAGAGAGAGTCGCGTTAGTATAATGCTAGTATTGGACTTAGACTTGCAAGGAACTTGCATCAATATCTTAATTCGCAGAATACTAAGATAGTCGTCGGAGCACTGGTGAGGACTTGGGAGTGTAGCAGAATGCTTGACTCGGGGCTCGACGCGGCTACGGGAATCAGGGAAGATGAGGCAATGTCCGGAGGTGAGACCTCACAACCAGCAATCTGTCCACCTGTTCAAGACACATTTTTAAGAGGAATGCCTCCGTGTTTGACTTGCGGTGTAGTCTGGACGTTGGACACTGGGGTAGTCCTCGGTAAGGCGAGGAAGGTCGCTCCTTATATAGCGCTGGCTGACGTCACCGACGAGCATGCCAGGCGCAGTGCAGTCCTCTCGTAGGCTCTGGAAACATCAGTGATGCGGCGGGTTGCGGAGCTTGTAGGCGCGGAGCTGAGCGCGGAAGACACACACAACAGCGCCCTTTGTCGAAACACTGCTTCATCACGCCATCGCGAAACGCTGTCCAGGTACTGTGTATAGGAACATTGTTTCTCTTGCAGTCCGAGACGGAAATGCGCCGTGTGCCGACACACTGCTTCGAAGCAATTAGCTGTGCCGTATCGAATGTTTCGAAACATAATAGCAGTCTAAGTAAATGAACTAACTTGAATAATTATAAAAATGAGTAACGAAATGTATGAAGAGTCCGAAATCGGAATTTTACGTACATTAACAAGCAACTTAAACTAGTTACGAAAGCATAGTATGATAGTTAACAAACGCCCATCTCTACAATAGAGTGTGATTCCGATTATAGGTGGCTTAAACAACGGGCTGAGTGGCTCAGACGTTTGAGGCACTGGCGTTTTGGCCCCAACTTCACAGGTTCGATCCTGACTCAGTCCGGTAGTATTTGAAGGTGCTCAAATACATCAGCCTCGTGTCGGTAGATTTACTGGCACGTAAAATAACTCCTGCGGGACAACATTTCGGCACTCGACGTCTCCGAAATCCGTCAAAAGTAGTTAGTGGGACGTAAAAACAATATTCTTCTTCTTCTTTTCTTCATGGGGCCTCTAAATATTAGTTCCTTATTAGCGTCGACCTCTAAGATCTTTTACTACCATGAACATTATTATTAAACAAGGTGCATTTTACAAGCATTTTAAGAAAAAGAAATTGAAATAATGTATGAGGGAAAACGAAAATGTGGAAAGTTACAAAAACATGTCTTAAAAATCTTGTAAACAATAGAATAAATTATTTCTACAAGAAAACTAGCTAGCTTACTGACTAATCAAAATCAAACAAATAAATCGTATACAATAAATTTATATTATCTTGTAAGGTTGTCCGTTTAATTTGTAGTAATCACTTCCACAGTAAACTTCCTTTAGTAACTTCACAGAATTGTTAAAACTATGAGCGAAGTCAAAATCAAAGTTATCAGCAAATAATTGTACGTTGTGCACATCCTAACTAGCAAGGAATGTCTGAAAAAAATTATCTTAGAAAATGGAATTATAAAGAGCAGCCTGGATTTTAAATTTTCTTTCCTGGTATTGAGGGATATGTGTTAGTATTACTCAGAAGTTTATGTAGAAATATTTGTTCAGTCATCTCTATTCTGTTCAATAATAATGCGTAGCTGAACTCATTCAGATGTTCAGTATAATGTGTGCTACTTCCGGAGACATACCCCTGATATCGTTTCTAATACAGATATTGTAAGAAACGTTTCCAAACTTTCTCAAGCTGATTCTGGTATGAGGTGACCATATTACCGAGATATATTCAATTTTTGACCTTACAAGTGTATGATATACGAGACCATAAGAACTGAAACATTACTAAAATCCCTCGTACTTCTTATTAAAACACCATGTTTCTCGCAAGCTTCATTGACCGTAAAATTAATGTGCGCATTGGAAGTCAATTGTGTGTTATGCGGATTTCCAAATCTTTCACTGATTTAACACGGCTAATTGCATGATTCTTTATTTTGTAAGTATGACCAATTTGAGACCTGGTATGTATGATTCGTAAGAAGCAGCACTTTTTCACAATTAAGATCAACAAAATGTTCTTTATTCCAGCTGTATAAGTTGTCTATGCCATATTGGAGAAGTTCCGTACCCTTTCTGTAGTCAACCTCTCAGTACTTTTTGATATCATCTGGATATAAAAGATAATTTTAACATTAAACTGTAGAAAGCAAATCATTGATATGCATTATGAAGAACAACCTGTGGGACTTCTGGATGCACAGAGTAAATGTATGACACATATTGCCTTGTATCACTGAGGTGCGACGCAATATTGTTCTCAGCATTGGTGATGTAATGCCGAAATACAACGTTTTCTCAATAAGATTCCATTGGTTTTGAGAAGTCAGTGTAGATTACATTAACAATTCCCGATTGTAAAGGATATTTTGAAAAAAAATTCTCTAGGTAGCGAACTTCGTGTACAATTAACTAAGTTGGCTATAGATCATCTGCCACCCAAGAAACCTTGCTGCTTGTATCCTGCTTCTTACGTGGTTGTAGATGCGGTAATGTAAGATTTGCTCTAAACCTTTAGCTGGCACGAATAACATGCAAACAGGTCGATAATTTTCAATTTTATTAATTTTTCCACACTTGAAAACTGAGCAGACTTTACTTGGTTTCTAGATTCTTTGACATTTTTGAGTCTTCATAATTAAATTATGACATAAGAGGAGGTTCACACAGTAGCTCTGAACATGCCTTTTAGGAAATATGGAATTATTTGGTCTGGACCACGTGATATTTAGGGGATTCAATTTTTAATGGCGATATGTATTCGTTTTCGTTAATAGTATCTCATGTAAGATGTAAATAACTAATGATGCTGAAGAATCGGTCATTCTATACTGAAAGTAAGTCGTAAACGAACTGGAAGCTGTTTGATCCTTTTCCAAAGCAATATTATTCACTGCCATGCTTTCTAAAGGTGTGGTCCCTCACATTTGTTTTTACTATTAATGTAATTCTAAAATAACTACGCATTATTTCGGAATTTTTCAATCTCTAGAATCAAGTCTTTGTACGCTTTAGTATTGCTATATGAGGAAAATGATCCAAGCTTTCCATGAAGTTATTTTATTAACTCAATATTTTGTTTAATTTCGTTAAAAAACTACGGTGGTCACTTCTTGTTGTAGTGATATTTCTTTCTCGGCTTCATGACATTCATAACAGAATATATCTTAGTATATTCTTCGACGTTTTTAATGTTTCCTGACTGACCAATCTAAATTACGGAACATATTGTATATAGCACGAAAATTTGCTTGCTAGAAATGTAAGGATATAGAAATTAGCATTAATAATACTACAACAGAACTTGGCTACTTCGAAATCTTTAACTGAATTCATGAATAATTCGAACATTTCTAGCGGTCCCTTGAAATTTCTATACAATATAATGTTACCGAGTCGTCTTTAACTCGAATATTATATTGTTTCATTGGAAACAAAACACATCAGACAAACCCATGGCACTACAGCCCTTAAAGGGCCTTGGCCTACCAAGCGACCGCTGCTCAGCCCGAAGGCCTGCAGATTACGAGGTGTCGTGTGGTCAGCACGACGAATCCTCTCGACCGTTATTCTTGGCTTTCTAGACCGGGGCCGCTATCTCACCGTCAGATAGCTCCTCAATTCTAATCACGTAGGCTGTGTGCACCTCGAACCAGTCCACAGGTCCAGGTAAAAATCCATGACCTGGCCGGGAATCGAACCCGGGGCCTCCGGGTAAGAGGCACACACGCTACCCCTACACCATGGGGCCGCCAAAACAACATCGGAACTCTTATATTTTCGAAAAGTGATGTTTAAGAATGATTGAATGCTGTACACGTTGAAGAGAAAACCCGTGTAGAATCGCGCTGGTGATGGAAACGGAACTCTAATTGTTGCGAAGCTAAGGTAGGTTCAAGCTCTTGGGCGCCTGAACGTGAGCCAGGTAACGAAATTTGAATTTCGGTAACCGGGGAAAACCACTTGTTAGGCCTAAACCCTGTAGTTGTCAGCAGATGAAATGAGACTTTTCGCTGGCTACTGAAGGCTTGGAAAGTGGAGAATAGGGACAATTCTTAAAATATCCGTCAATAATTGCAGGTAGATTCAACGACAACGGCTAGGCTTTGCCACCAACCCAAAAATAATAAGGGAATGTGCAGTAAAGGGCTTGCAGTAGTGTGTCGCGTCAGGATATATTATTTTGTTCTTCAGCATAGCATTGAGGCCATATCCTAATGTTACTGTAAATCGAGGAACCACTGAAAGGGGGGAGATCGTTTTGAATTCGTTATTCGGTTAAGTACGGTGTATGATATCGTTTAAATGATTTTCCGTGGTTTCCTATTTTCACACCAGGCAAATTCTGGGGCTGTAACTTAATTAAGGCCACGGTCCCATCGTCGCTGTGAGACCTATCTGTGTCGGTGCGACATAAATCAACTTGATATCGTTTAATTCGAATTCATAATTAAACCCATTTCTTTTTCTGGACGCTTGAGGTTCGAACTAATGAAATTCTACTCTAATAATAATAATAATAATAATAATAATAATAATAATAATAATAATAATAATAACTTCAAGTATTAAGCATTCCTCCTACTTTGAAATATCAGCCAGTATTAATGAAAACAGAAGGATAGGATATTACTAACCGAGCTATTGGTTTAAATGTGTTCTTCCCCGAAAAATTCTGATAAAACAGGAAAACTAAACCCTATTATTAAAAAAATTCTGCCAAGAATACTCTTCCAGAGACGTCATCTCTCACTGAATTATGGCTTCAGGAACAGGTATACTGGTTTATATTAACATATTTTAACAAATTAAAGGAGGAATATACCGAGCTCGATAGCTGCAGTCGCTTAAGTGCGGCCAGTATCCAGTATTCGGGAGATAGTAGGTTCGAACCCCACTGTCGGCAGCCCTGAAAATGGTTTTCCGTGGTTTCCCCATTTTCTCCCCATTTTCACACCAGGAAAATGCTGGGGCTGTACCTTAATTCAGGCCACGGCCGCTTCCTTCCCACTCCTAGCCCTTCCCTGTCCCATCGTCGCCATAAGACCTATCTGTGTCGGTGCGACGTAAAGCAACTAGCAAAAAAAAAAAAAAAAAAAAAAAGGAGGGATAATCCCTGAATTAACAAATGCACGGGAAAAATCCTTCAAAAATACACGTCTTAACATTCTGAATTTGTTTTTATTTGTAACTTCGCTGAGTATTTAAAGGAGCGAATGAACCAGGACGTATTGAAATGTGCATTATATAGCTTCCGGGGGTGGTAACGAGCAAATTTGATGTTTTGAGCCCATTTCAGGGTAGAATTAAACATATCCCTTTTAGCGCGTACATTACACGGAGCTGTTCTCGGTCTGCTAATGGAGTTTATTCGCCCTTCTCCCCAGGGGCATTGGGGGAAGGCCGACTCACCCGCAGCATTAAACATTCATGCTTGCAGGCATGCATTTGTTCCAATCTTATCACACACTCTAATATTAAATAACGCGCGTAATATTTATAACCATCGCCAGATTTCACCAAACTATCAAAGAAAATAATAGCTTCCACCATACAGTAGTTGCGAACGAAGTTTATCGAACTGTGGTAAAGGAGAGAACAATGAGTGGTTGAGAGAATAAATGCTATTACTAATCTTTCTACGCATATTCGCATCCAGGCTTACCCCTAATCTCTGCACATGGTTATGAGGATATTTAGGGGTTGTAGTAAGGATGTAAAGAAGTTTCTGGTATGACCCCAACTAGGGTATGGTTCTAGTGTATGGGACCCTCGCCAGGTATACTTGATTCAAGAACTGGAAAAAATCCAAAGAAAAGCAACTCGATTCGTTCTGGGTGATTTCCGACAAAAGAGTAGCGTTACTAAAATGTTGCAAAGTTTGGGATGGGAAGATTTGGGAGAAAGGAGACGAGCTGCTCGACTAAGTGGTATGTTCCCAGCTGTCAGTGGAGAGATGGCGTGGGAGGACATCAGTAGACGAATAAGTTTGAGTGGTGTCTTTAAAAGTAGGAAAGATCACAATATGAAGATAATGTTGGAATTCAAGAGGACAAATTGGGGCAAATATTCGTTTATAGGAAGGGGAGTTAGGGATTGGAATAACTTACCAAGGGAAATGTTCAATAATTTTCCAATTTCTTTGCAATCATTTTAAAAATTGCAGGAGAACGATTCAGTTGAATAGAAATGTAATAAGCAGAGATCTTTATCGACGACTTGGTCTTAAAGCTGAAAGTCTGCACTCTAATATCCTGGAGCTTGAGAGGATTGGCAATGAGTATGATACGAAAATGAAAACTTCCAAGAAAAGTCATGTCAGCTGGGAGTAAACCTTAACATATTGAATGTCAGGTTTGGAATACAAAACGGGGACAGACGGATCATTTCAAGTATTTAGGATGTGTATTATCCGAGGTCCATAGTAACTTAAAGTAAGTGTAACTGAATCAACGTGTAGTAAAGCTAATGCAATGAGCTCGCAGTTGTGATCAGGTTATAAAGAAGTTACTCCCGGATGAAAATATTTTTACATCGGTCTATTATCAGGCGGACTTTACTATACGGGAGTGAGAGAAGAGTGAAATCAGAACATCTGATTGATAAGTTGGAAGAAGTGGACACGAAAGTAATAAGAAGTGGACACGAAAGTAATAAGAATGATTTCTGGTATGCTAGGGTGGAACAATTGGTGGAGGGTATTCAGAATGAAGAGATAACAGTTAAGTTTGGAATTAACTCCGGAACTGTGCGTATAAATCGGTTTCGGTGGTTGGGTCATGTGAGGCGAATGCGGGAGGATGTCACTTGGGAGAATAAAGGACTCGGACATGGAGGGTAAGAGATGTAGAGGGAGACCAAGGTATCGATGGTTATAATCAGTCTTTCATGATTTAATGATAAGGAGTGTAGATTAAACCTTACCACAGAGATAGCTGGAAATTGAGGCTTGCAGACTGAACGCTAAAAGTCATAATAATATATAATGAAGATGTAAGGATGGTGGGTAATTTAAAGCAATGCATTGTCTTACAAAGGTGGCTTGCAGTGTTTTCTCAACGGCGCACTAGCCGCCATGTCTTGGAAAGGTGTAGCAATCCAACTGATGAGCCCACTGCCACACTGGGGCGAAAGGTTGGTAATTTCACTACTCTTTTTTGCTAGTTGCTTTACGTCGCACCGACAATATATGTCCTATGGCGAGGATGGGATAGGAAAGGCCTAGGAGTTGGAAGGAAGTGGCCGTAGCCTTAATTAAGGTACAGCCCCAGCATTTTCCTGGTGTGGAAATGGGAAACCACGGAAAACCATCTTCAGCGCTGCCGACAGTGGGATTCGAACCCACTATCTCCGCGATGCAAGCTCACAACCGCGTGCTCCTGACCGTACGGCCACTCGCCCGGTAATTTCACTATTGGAAAGGCCTATAGAGATTAAACGTTTTTAATCTAAAGCCCTACTTTGCCTCTCAAAACTGTGTTCCGCACATGTTCTTAAACGTGTCTGAAGCCAACGACGCGGAGTTTTGGCATATAAACACACCCAAATGCCGCCAATTCTACCAGGGTCGAATCTGCTACCATATGAAAGGAAGACCTATCATCAACCGGCTGTACCACTCGGGTGGGTGAACAGGATCAAATTCATTATTAAAAGCACGAAGGATGTTCGATTAAAATCATAGACTTCTAATGAACATGTTTCGACATCTATGTAAGTTGTAAGTACAAGTTTTGTAAAGAAAATGTTTCAAAGATTTTGGAACAAGTAATTCTTGTCCTACACTTTTTCTAGGTGTATTTACTCTGTAGAAAATACAATTCCATCCTGTCCTTTGTAGCCTGAGGTACTTGGTTAAGGGCGCAAGAAGAATTACTTGTTCAGGAGTTACTGCAATCATCAAGAGTATGTAGGTCGCAAGGAATTTGATTAAGACATTTGTATTATAAGGCATAAATTCTTTCAAGGGTACTCCTGTAGAAAATTAATAATATTCGCAATTAATTACGTAGATTAGCTTACAAGAATTATGTCTGACATTCTCGAAGATTTAGAGCCTTCTCGGCTCAGGCGGCAGCGCGCCGGCTTCTCACCGCTGGGTTCCGTGGTTCAAATCCCGGTCACTTCACGTGAGATGTGTGCTGGACAAAGCGGAGGCGGGACAGGTTTTTCTACGGGTATTCCGGTTTTCCCTGTGATCTTTCATTCCAGCAACACTCTCCAATATCATTTCATTTCATTAATCATTCATTAATCATTGCCCAGGAGGAGTGCGACAGGCTTCGGCAGCCGGCACAATTCCCATCCTCGCCGCTGGAACGGGGCTTCATTCACTCCATTCCTGACCCGGTCAAATGACTGGAAACAGGCTGTGGATTTTCATTCTCGAAGATTTGCTATGTCAAGTAAAACCACTACTTCCAGGATGATATAATGATCAATTGTTTTCACGAGGTCTTTCATGTACAGCAAATCATTAACTTGATTGTGTAGCGTACAGTACGATTTATCACCCAGCAATACTAACAGTCAGAACAGTGACGTTAGTCTCAAATAATTAGTTACTTAACGAAAAATTAATCATAATATTACTGTAGATCATGTATGGGCAAACCTCGAACCACTTAATGAGCAACCCGCACAGAGACAGCAAACAGCACTGAGTTGGAAGCGAACTGGTAGATGAAGTCACGACCAGGTAATAAGTGCAGTGGCGATTGATGATTCGTAGACATGTACCGATTATGGTTTTTATGAATTTTAGACTATATTAAATAAATAATACATCAAAAGACATTTATTTTTAATTGCATTTCTTAACATTTTCAATAATTTCACTAAAATGGGTAGACTACAAACATAAACCCACTCCAGATTACCACAACTTGTAACGTGTGAGGCAATGTTAGACCCCACTGTCGGCAGCCCTGAAAATGGTTTTCCGTGGTTTCCCATTTTCACACCAGGCAAATGCTGGGGCTGTACCTTAATTAAGGCCACGGCCGCTTCCTTCCCACTCCTAGCCCTTCCCTGTCCCATCGTCGCCGTAAGACCCATCTGTGTCGGTGCGACGTAAAACAACTAGCAAAAAAAGCAATGTTAGAATCAATGATTCATCGTTTGCTGTTCCATTTTATTCGATAAATTATTAGTTTTCGTTGTTAGTAATATCAGGTTAGGAAAACCTCCAGAATTTTTAGTTTTCCTTCCCTCTGCCTTGGGATTCAATATTGTAGAACATTATTTATAGACTAGAGGGTCCTAAACGGAAATATGAACATTTGCATGTGCTAGGCTCCTATAATAAGTACAATATGTCCTGCTCGACGTCTCCAGGTCTTTCCGACTACCGAGTGAGATGGCTGCGCGATAAAGGCGGTGTAGTTATGAGCTTAAGTTCGAGAGATTGTGGGTTCGGTAGCCCTGAAATGATTTTCCGTGGTTCCCCATTTTCACACCAAACACATGCTGAGATATAGCTCTACTTTAATCAAGACCACGACTGCTTCCTTCCCATATTTGCCGAAAACCAGTGTGAGTTAGTGCAATGATGAACTGTTAGGGGGGGAGAGAAATCCGACTTTCACAATGTTAGATTTACAACGGCTGGAAATTTTCTCTTATTCCAGCTCGTCGTAGAACTTCCCGTTTTTTTTTCCCTGAAATTTCCATTAATCTATTTTACGTCTTCTTACTGCACGGTCATCTCATAAGGAGCAGATGAAATCGTTGTTTCGTTGTTTAAAGACAACATTCACCAACATGTATAAATTCTCATCACTTCACCAAAACCTTTGGTTTGCATCCTTAGAAAAAACTTCTACTGTCGTAGTGATGTCCGCTAGATTGACCCCCGGAGCAAGACGAGACTAAATTGGTCTTTCTTTTATTCCATCTACTTTCTTCCACCAATGGGCAGATCAGATTTGGTTTATACTGTACTAGCAATTACCTGCTGCTTCGCTCGCGTGGATTTCGTAATTTGATCAAAGTAATCGTTCCTCGGCATTGTACTACGACATCTGAAAATTCCCAAAGTAGAAAATCTTACCCAAAAATTGAGTTTCATTTACCCCAGAAATTCTTTGCAAACCATTTTTGTGGTATTACCTTTTGGGGCTAAGACGACCATGCGACATAGAACTGTACGTATTAGAAACGGTCTTCTCTCAAGTCGAAAAAATAAATAGGCCCTACATGTTTCCTTACTTTTAAAGGAGATTCCAAATATCTATTCCCACACATGTAATATCATCAATTTTTGAGATATACATAAGTATCCCCATAAAAAGAATTCAACCCCATGATCAGTCTTTCCCCCACACCCACCCCTATCTGAGTGTATTTTCCGAAAACAAAAGTACATGTTTCTTTATTTTTAAAGGAGATTCCAAAAACCAATTTTCACGTCTGTAACATCTTCGGTTTTAAGATATAAGTATCCTCATAAAAAATAATTAAACAATTTTTCACTTCCTTTGACCCCTCGTTAAGGTACATGTTCCTGTATTTTTAAAGGAGTTTCCAAATACCACATTTCTTGTCTCTAACATGTTAAGTTTTTGATATATAATGTAGATATACCGGTACTCATTTTAAAAACTGGCTCTTTACCAATTATTTTCCGCCCCTTAACTGGGTTTTCCGAAAACAAAAAGAATGCGTGTATCATTATTTTTAAAGGAGATTCCAAATACCAGTTTCCATGTCCGTATGTCTCTAACACCTTCAGATTTTAAGATAAATGTATACTCATAAAAATAATTCAACTTCTTCTTCTTCTTCTTCTTCACTTCTTTCCACCCCTCTCCCGCCTCAAGTGGAATTGCCGAAACGAAAAAGTAAGCGTTTCTTTATTTTGAAAGGAAATTCAAAGTAACAACTTTCACGTCTGTAAAGACTATAGTTTTTAAGATAAAGTATCTTCATAAACATATTTCAACTTCTTATTTACTATTTTCAACCTCACACCCCTTACTTCGACTCTCCGAAAAAATGCGTGTTTCTTTATTTTTAAAGGATATTCCAAATAAGATACTAGTTTTCACGTCTGTAACATCTTCAGTTTTTGAGATATAAGTATCCTCATTAATGTAATTCAACTCCTTTTTCACTCCGCCCCCCCCCCCCGTTTCCTGCCCGTTAATATGATCCCCCCCTCCCCAAAAGTGCGCGTTTCTTTATTTTAAAAGAAGATTCCAAATACCCACTTTCACATCATTAACAAATTTAGTTTTTGAGATATAAGTATCCTCATACAAAGAATTCTACTAATTTTTCAACTCATTCACCCCCCTTAAGTGGATTTTCCGAATACAAAAGAACACATGATTCTTTACTTTGAAAGAAGATTCCAAATACAAATGTTCATGCCTCTAAAATCGTCAGATTTTGAGATAAAAGTATCCTCATAAAAAATATTCAACTCCTTTTTTACTCCAGCCCGTTAAGTTGATCCCCCTCCCCCTCCAAAATTGCGTGTTTCTTTATTTTTAAAGGAGATTCCAAATACAAATTTTCACGTGTCTAACCTTAAGTTTTTGAGATATGAGTTTCTCCATAACAAGAATTAACATTTTCACTTCCTTTCACCCTCGCGCCTTAAGTGAATTTTCCGGAAACAAAAAATTCTTGTTTATTTATAAAGGAGCTTCCAAATGCCAATTATCATGACTGCGAAGAACGGGTATAAATGCTAGTTAGTAAATAAAGATGCATTCCTTGATGGGGAACAGTGGAGAAAGCAACCTCGGAATCTTCGGTTATACTTAGGATCTGAACTTCTGAAACGTGACATTGTAGAATCCTTTATGTGCAAATACAGTGCAGAGGCCAGAATTCGAATCACAGTCATCTTGGTGAGAAGCCTGATACGATATCACTCAGCTACAGTCGGGCCGAGTGGCTCAGACGGTTGAGGGGCTGACCTTCTGACCTCAACTTGGCAGGTTCGATCCTGGGTCAGTCGGTGGCATCTGAAGGCACTCAAATACTATAGCCCCGTGTCGGTAACTTTACTGGCACGTAAAAGATATCCTGTGGGACAAAGTTCCGGCACCTCGACGTCTCTGAAAACCGTAAAAGTAGTTCGTGTGGGACGCGAAGCCAATAACATTATTATTATTATTATGATCATTATTATTATTATTATTATTATTATTATTATTATTATTCAGCTACACGTTATCAGTTACAGTGAACTGTCATATTAACTGTCTAGTCAAGATTTTGATAGAATGGCAAATGCAATGTAATTTAGAGGTACAAGAAAAGTACCGCCTTCGTAGCCTCGGGCTACATATTACAAATTCGGTCCCAAAGATCCCGTTTTCGATTCTAGACCACGCCAGAGATTTAAAATCTAGCGTGAGAGCTACAACGGGGTACATTGTACCATGTAAGTGAACTTCATTAATTTACTCCCGTCCTTCCTGGTTATAACCTAACCCTTCCTGATTCTAATTCCTAAAATTTCCTCGTTCGATCAAGGAGGCGTACCTGCTTGAGCAAATGGTCAAGATTGTCTTCAGCGCAGAGAAGCTATATGAATGTGTATTCAGGTAAGATCCCCCGCTGAGTACGAGGGGATCGGTCGGGCGTGGAGGATAAATGATAATTAAAAGAAGAAAAGAAATATTATAAACTGATAGAATAATTATTAATAATTAAAAGTAACTTAATGAACTGTTCATTCCATCGACGAACATAATTCTTACAAATTGCCTTTTAATTGTGCAGATAGAATTAAATGATAGCATGTCGTCACTTTTGTCTGTCGCGCTGTGGACTGAACGAACTAGCGATCTTGTTGGTATAATGCGAGATGTAGTTATGTAACGTGATTTTCTAGCAAATATCTAAAACAAGACATTAAGACATGCTTTAGATCCATCCATAGTCCTTAATGGTGCGAAGGAAATCCGTCTTATGTGCTGTTTGAAATAGAGAGATGATCTTAATTCACCAGCTGAAAAGGAAATGGAAAAGGATTTTGTTCCCTACGTTTCTTTTCGCCATATGAAACAGAGGCAAACAAAGCTTGTTTCAGTGATTGGCAGTAACACAATGATTAAAAGCGTCCGTTATGCGCTGTCACGTCACACTGACGCTTTGAACTCTTTATGTTCCAGCACCGATCCAGCGAATGAGTTTGAAGTACGACAAGCTGACCCGACATGTATTTAATAGTGAAAATTGCTTTCGTAATCTGTTTTCAATTTCTACACATTGCAATTATTATTTAATTTTAATTCATTAATAAAATAGTCTCCTAAGAAGATGGTAGGCTGTATTTAATTCACACAGATTTCGCCCATTAATTGTACGGTCCGCAATATATTTTCGTTCATTCCACATTTCCTAGACAGAAAATGTCGTGACTATTATATTCGACAAATGATTTCCAGTCCTTAAACATTTTTGTCCCTTCCACATTTTCTAAACTAGTCCGCCAAGAAGAAGACGAATAATTTAGAACTAAAACGGAATCTATCTAAAAACAAATCCAGAAAAGAAATGTATTATACGATAAAGAAGACCACGGACACAATGCGTAAGCGCAGAGCTCCCTTCTGCGGTCACCTACGACGGTCGATGAACAAAACACATTTTGAACCATTTAGGCTCAAAGCAAACCTACAAAAGAACCCTGGCACGTTAACGTTAATAAACAATCCTCGAAGAAATGGGCCTAAACGAGACCTTTCCAGGACAAGCATCGTGACTTTTGGGACTTTCCGAGATGAGAAATGGACTACCGGTGCAAAGTGGTGGGATGAACGCCACGCTCGACACGGCAACACTGGATCAAACGAAAACTGAATGAACGTCAGAATTTATAATGAAACTCGTGGTGGTCCCTAGTTGACCGATTAGCGAATAATAATAATAATAATAATAATAATAATAATAATAATAATAATAATAATAATAATAATAATAATAATAATCATCATCATCATCATCATCATCATCATCATCATCATCATCATCATCAGTAAAAGGATTTTAAGGTGCAGCAAGTTTTTAAAAGTATAGCTATCTTCATATAGAGAAGTCAATATATGTATGAAATGAAGTGAAATAAACACTATTTGTTGCACCTTTATCGTAAAGTTACTGTATTTTGCCAACTTTTCCCTTCTATTTCAAGTTTCAGAACCTTTTCACCTCATATTTATCTGCGTTTTTTAAATATTATACTTTTTTCCCCCTTTCTTAAACAGCCTTTTTTTTTCATTTTGTTTGATAAAAAGTAAACACTACTCAATAAATAAATATTAAATTATATTTTATGGGAATCACCAGTAATTCATATCCCAGCAACAATTGCCAACTTGAGCAAGAATGTCCAACCTGCAACTGTGAAATCAAACTTAAACAATGATATGGCAACAGTTTAAACTACAGTAAGTTCAGTTAGTACTGGCATGAATTTAACGGTTCCACCTATCTATTGTATACTCTCTTGTTGACCGAGTTAGAGTTTTATGAGTCCGGACCACAGCGTATTTTTCACAACACAAAATCCTGTCGAAGGTTAAAAAAGAGGTATGGAGGAGGAAGAGTGGAAGAAGTTAGGGACAGCCCCGATAGATTTGCTAAAGTCAAATTCGAATTAAATTTGAAGGACAATCCAGATGTGGAAACCTTTGCAACATCGATTGAACTCCCTTTACGAGTGCTGACAAGATATATTTTCCATTGGTTTCTGTAGGATGTCGAGCGGAGTTTCTCGCTATATAAGGATCTGCTGAGCTCAAAGCGCCAGCGACTTGCTTTCAAAAATTTTGAAATATTGTGTGTAATCCAATATAACATGTTGATTAATTACTAGAACACAGTAAATATCAAAGAAAGTTTATGTAACAGGTATAAATCTTAATAAAATGATTTCGTCAACACCTTTGTTTGCATCTTTTTGTATGTATTTTCAGAGCCTTTCTTTGCCCCTTTTCTGGCCAACCCTTGCACTTTAAAATCCTCTCCCTAATCAGTATCATTATCATCGACTGAAAAATGCTATACAGCAACGAAAATTTTAATTGATAATATTTAATTTTTGACTATATGCATTCCGACTTAGCACTTAATACCATACACTGCATTCACTCATTTCCAAAGTATTAAATGTATTTATTATACCGTGATTATTTATTTACTGATAATAGTTACCAAGTCAGTGGAATGAAAGAAAATATGAAATTGTGTATAGATAAAAATTATAAGTCGTAATTCAATACAAAAAAGTGGTTCGTTGACAAGAATAAGAATGAGCCAACATTACATGTACGCAATGTTATGGAGAAACTGGATTTGGACGTAATTCGCTATACATAAATTTGTATGGAGGAAAGTTCATAGAATTTTCTGCTAGATTATTTAATTTATTATATGACGAGCAACCAATCAAAATATATAATTTCCACCTCTGGACAAAATTGTGTTTGATGCAGTTTGAGGCAGTATTTTTCGTGCTCTACGTGTTTCCGCATTCAGATTTTATACATCTGTGTATTGTAACATTGAAATAATATCTTGAAAGTGAGCGGTTAAAACAAATCTACATTGTCCACGCGGGTGACTGAATCAGAATGTATAATGTCCACCAATGAGATATTTCCACTTTCCCATCCTTTCATAAAAGCACAAAATGTAAAAAATGTAGCCTATTCTAGACAACACTGTTCTGCCTGTAACAAATTATTGTACTGAAACAGTTTTCGCAAAGTAATGTTAGTCTTTGTTGAATTCCTTCAGGCAGATAATCATTTTATGCTGTTCTAAGTAGGTACTGTACATTTGAAGTGAATGAAAGTCTAATTTTGTAACATAATTTTACATACTTACATACATCATCATATATAGACCGTTATGCCTTTGAGCGTTCAGTCTGCAAGCCTCTGTGAATTTACTAAACGTCGCCACAATCCTCGATTTGCAACTAGTGCTGTGGCCACATTTAGTTCTATTCCTCCTATCTTTAAATCGTTAGAAACTGAGTCTAACCATCGTCGTCTTGGTCTACCTCTACTTCTCTTACCCTCCATAACAGAGTCCATTATTCTCCTAGGTAACCTATCCTCCTCCATTCGCCTCACATGACCCCACCACCGAAGCCGGTTTATGCGTACAGCTTCATCCAACGAGTTCATTTTTAAATTAGCCTTTCTTTCCCCATTCCGAGTACCCTCCGGCCATTGTTCCCACCTGTTTGTACCGACACTCATTCTTGCTACTTTCATGTCTGTTACTTGTAACTTATGAATAAGATATCCTGAATCCACCCAGCTTTCGCTCCCGCAAAGCAAAGTTGGTCTGAAAACAGACCCATGTAAAGACAGTTTCGTCTGGGAGCTGACTTCCTTAAGGTATGAAAATTAATTTGAACTAATAATGATAAAAATGCAGTAAACTCATAAAAGCATATAATGTCCTATAAAATCTATCAAAACGTATATTGTCCAAAATGCAAATTAACTTTCTAACATCCCCTATAAATTATTGATCTCTTGCAACATGACATCTAATTCAGTATCCTAAGAATAAACTATGAAAACTGCAGTATATTTTATTGAATACTTTAGGAACTATCAATTTTCCGCTTTTCCTTAAATAAATGCGTTAATGGACATTACACTCTTTGATTGGCTGCTCCTCATATAATACAAAGTATAATATAACTGGGTGAATCATATGAAACTTTCGAACGGAATATTTCCGAAACGAGTTGTACAGTTGCTCCACAGTTTTCAAAGAATGGAAGTACACACCAATTATAATCAAAGGTTGAGGAGGAGTGTCTTCGATTCGTAATGGAAATGGAAAAATTCTTACAAGTCTTGTAAGTCGATAAACAAGTTCGTTTTTAACGAAATCGTAAATTCCTCTTTACGTAGTAGATATTATTACATTTTCCAAAGCGAATTTGCTTCACGAGATTTGTGAATATTCAGAATACCTTATTTATAAGAGTGAGAAAATAAATATGAAAGGCACAAAAGTAGGATTGTGGCCATAGCATATAATGTCCTATAAAATCGATGAAACGGATATTGTCCAAAATGTAAATTAACTTTCTAACATCCCCAATAAATTATTGATCTCTTGCAACATGACATCTAATTCAGTATCCAAATAAGAAACTATGAAAACTGCAGTATATTTTATTGAATACATTATATATTGAATACATTATATTATTCCTAATGATGAGCTAAATGCTAATAAGTTGGATTAAGCTGTGCGTATGAAAACCTTTAGATTATAAAGTCACAAGGTGCGAATGAATTGGCGCATGTTGTTTAGAATTTGATAACAGATGACAGGAGAAACAGAGAGAAACCTCAGCCTTTAAGGATTTACGGGAACGGAGCATGAAAACACAACAGGCCACAGCAGGCCCTACTACCTGCGAACAAGAACGAAGTTGAGGTGCTTTTTCGTTCATAAAGGCTTACAGACAGGACACTGACAGTCCAAACAGTGTATGGTGAAAATATACGTGTATACAGATTATGGAGTTTGCTAAATGGACCTAAGACATCCTGGTCATAAACTGGAGGTAAGAGCCAACAAAGCAGCGAGAATAATTACTGTAGCAAATAAGTGGACACAGTACCAAGAAATTATTCCCACACGAGCTTTTCAGGCAAATTTGGAGATGAAGCTGCACATATAAACAGGCTTCAATAATGGAATCATGTTGGGCGAATGGAAGAGGATAGATTAATGATCTTATTAATTGTACATCCCTTTAGCTATTTCTACGGTTTTCGGAGTCACCAAGGAAGATTTTTACTACCGATACAGGTTTGTTGTTTATGAGTAACCTCAAATACCCGTCAACTTAGGCTGAGGAGGCTCCGCAATACTGTCTGAGCCACTCATCCCAGCAAGAGAACAGATTACCAACAAGTGTAATGCATTCGTCTACGAAGACGATGGAGAGAAAATAGGGAATTATTAGAACATGATTCGACTCAGATTTTAGTGCTTTCATCGTAAGATATGTAGAGACGGAAGAGGCTACAAGGTTCGTTGCAGTGCAAACAGAAGAATATAAAAGACACTTAATTCTTCATCAATGGCTTACAGAATATACTTTGAAAGTCGAACCAAACGGCCTATTATGAAAATATGTGTACGAAGAGTAATGTCAAAAATGGCATTCCACCAGGAAGTAGACATTTGTATTGCATTTTCCGTCACTTAATATTTAGGACTAAGAACAGCAATCGCGTTTTGTTTGTACGAGTAAGGAACTGTTTAACAACTTGTGTTATTGTGGAGACTATGTTAGTGTTGGTAACTCTTATTATTATTTAGGTCTAGGATTTGTATACGTGTAGTAGATTTTAAAATAAGGTTATACTTACTATTTTGAAAGAATTAAAGAAACTTATTCTCACAGAAAAGACAAAATATACACATTATTTTGAAAAATATTATACTGACATTTCAGCGAGATGAGATAGTAACAAAACTGAAGGCTAGATTTCCGTTGGAACCAATATGTTCTTCCAATTTTACTCACTTGCATACGAAAACGGAATACATATCGGCAGAGATCAGAGAGCCTTAAGATGTACCGGGTGCTTCAAATACATTCTCTGCAGTACAATGAGTGGGCTACATGGTCCGCTGTACGAGATCTTATTGTGATGTACGAAACGGTTAAACACAACAACGCAAAGTCGAAGAAACTGTCGAATGTTGCTAGAATTGCAGAATAACAGGGAACCCAATTTACTTGACACCTCGTGAGGGCACTGCGTATGAGTACGCACACAAAGAGAGCAGGTTTCCCGGTTCGAGACCGCCGGCGCCGACCAACGCCAAGAATATTAGGATATTAGTAAATGAGACACGCGCGTATAAGAAGCAAGTCCATACCTGCCAGAGTTTTCAACCCGCAGCGTTAAGTTTACCGAAATGAATCATTTAGTTCTTGCTCGCTGGTTATCGGCGCAGGTGAGTGTAGACAAGGAACAAGAAATTGATAGTGAGGTTTTAATCGCTGCTGTATACAATAAACCTTCTATATGGGACAAAAAAAGACAAGTACCATAGCATCAGAAATGCGTTGGATAACTGCTGGAAATAAATAAATGCGGAAATGAATGGAGATCCTAAGTACGAAATAATTATGTTTTAATGAAAATCGTAATAACCGATTGATTATACTGATTCCTTAGTTTGAACGCAATGATTTTTGGTTTGATCGGTTCTTAATAAATATAAAAGCAATAATTAATAATAATAATAATAATAATAATAATAATAATAATATGATGATGATGATTATGATGACTCGTCATAACAATCGTACTACTGAATATTTTCACAATGCACTCATTGAACTTTTTATTTTCTCAAACTCCACTATACATTGTAATGCAGAGGATTACTTGAAATATACTTTACAGAAATATCTCCCAAAAGTTTAGCTGTATTGGAGCGTCGTCCTGTAGCTTGTCCCTGGCTGTTGCCTCCGTTAAATACAACAGACACGTCAGACAAACGACGCTCAAATACTTCTTTATCAATGATGGTAGTGCGTAGAACACAGATACACTTTACAATATTATCCGCCACAGCAACATCCGTTTCTATGGACTTTGAAAGCAAACGCCATTTGGAATATAAAACTCCGAAGACACATTCGACAGATTTTCTGGCTCGTGGCGAACGGTTAATGAAACACTGTTGTCGAAACGTTACATTGTTTCCACCAAAAGTTTTCTACAAAGTTGTGGGTATGCCACATAGCCTTGCGACATGAAAGGGGGCCTTTACACTGGCATTAGATAAACTGATTTTTTCGGGCATTTCTAGTTATTTATTGTGAACTAATTGGTAAAGGTCAGAAGTTCTGAAGGTACCTCTGTCACTCTGCTTGTCATATCCCCTATGTCTATTCTTATAAATTTGTCATTTGCGTATGGAACACCTTGTATCACAACTGAATGAAAGCTCTTATAAAACATTTTTTTTTGTTAGGGGCTTTACGTCGCACCGACACAGATAGGTCTTATGGCGACGATGGGATAGGAAGGGCCTAGGAGTTGGAAGGAAGCGGCCGTGGCCTTAATTAAGGTACAGCCCCAGCATTTGCCTGGTGTGAAAATGGGAAACCACGGAAAACCATCTTCAGGGCTGCCGATAGTGGGATTCGAACCTACTATCTCCCGGATGCAAGCTCACAGCCGCGCGCCTCTACGCGCACGGCCAACTCGCCCGGTCTTATAAAACATAGAGCCTGAGCATTTTGGCCATTTTGTGCGGACATGCTCCCCGTCAACAGCAAAAATGACACAAAGAAAATTCCAAATGCGATATAAATCTTCTGCAATAGATTTAAAACTATCCCTTGTTGGTATGGGCATGTCTTGCGTGAAGCTCATACCACAACGCAACAGCCATCTCAGCAATTATTTTCACTACTGTATATACGTCCATTCTAAAAGGCGACGGAATGGTCTTGAATGAGGGTTCAGTTGCACGATATCTGAAAGCAAAGTTGTTAATGTTAATACTTATGAATACTTTATCACACTAGTTCCAACCTATAACTTGTGTTAATTTTAGAAACAAAACTGAAGGAGAAGGGGAGCATCTAAGAGACCAGTTTGCTGCTGAGCTTTGGAAAATACTACCATATCGTTCAGGCTCAGGCGATGCAGGCAATGCCCACATATAGTGGCGGCCGGTGGATTCTCAGGAGAGTGGTTGGGGGGGGGGGGGCTACAGTACATTTTTCAGCAAAACTTTCTTTGCTACTGACCAGTATCACCGCTTTCATTCAAGTCTTCCGCGCGAAAACAAACTAATTCACTGCTGCCAAACCTCATAAAACGCGGGATGGAAGCCAGAGTTCCAATTTGAATAAAACTTCCTGGTCTCAAATGTTATATTTCAGTACAATTATTTATTATCTTTCTTCTTAAAATATAAATAATGGGACAAAGAAGATCATAAATTATTATTTAATTTTATTGTATGCAACCATGGAGATTTGGCTGGCACATGCTCGTATGTGGGTTTGCGATGGCATCTTTACTGCTATACTGCTACGGTCTCCGCCGACGTGAAAGCCTCTTCCTGGACCCTTCCTCCCACCGAAAACGTCCACCAGCGCGCTTCCCTCTTACATCTCAACCCCCTTGCCAACACTATATCCTCGGACGGAAGCTCGAGAGTGCGTGCCTTATCTTCAATCTGCAAACATTTACCAAAGGACTACGCGCTAATAGTTAGTGACCTAAGTTTGATAACTTATTGGCTATTGCAGAACAGTCTTCCTTATTGATGAGAATTTACAGTTTTACAATGAAATGTAATTTTCTTAGCATTATTCGTGTCCAATATTTGACTTCAAATGTCGAGAGAAAATAAAGAACCTTTTCGTTCTCTAGGGAGGACACAGACCGCGAGTCCTTAAGGGCCAGCCGCTACTGCCCACACATCAAAATAGAACTTCCATTCGATGTATTTCCTGAAGGATGTGGTGAGACCTAGACAATCGAATGGTAATTTGACTAAAGTGGTGCCCATTTCGCGTGATATTGCTCTTAGCACGAGTACGTAGGACGACACACAGCACGCAGCTACTCTCCATTCTCTTGAAACTTCTACAGTTACATTATCTCCTGCCCCAAGAATAGACGATTGAAAATTATGTTGATCAAGACAAGGTGAACCCACTGCCCCCTGCACGTGAATCCCCTTCTATTCAAGTTATGAAAAAAAAGGCAGAGGGCTACAGACATAGGCCTCTTTAAAATTGAAAGACAGAAGCTCGACTATTTTCAAGATAAATTCAAACATAAACGTAAGAAAAAGAACGAAAATGAAGATGAAGAACACATCCATTTCTTTAAAAGTCTGCTTCCTCGCGTTCGGAATATCCCTTCGTCTAAATTGCTTCCTTTCAGAAATCGGAGTCAGGAGCAGCGTTTATCTTCTCCAAGCATTTCCAAGTCTTCTCACTCCATCTTAACCGTTTTAGGGCAAGAAATTCCAGAACCTAACCAATATGTAATGATATTCACCATGTCTTTTGCTGTAACGATTTATTGTATGCAGACCAATTACTGCCTCTCTTAATTTCATGACGGGGCTATCAAGACGAAGAAAATCTTAGTCAGATGAGCTGGACATCATCACAAATGGCTGACTTTCCTGCTTTAACCCGCATGCTTTGTGCCCATAACTCAGCGACCAGTGACGCGGACACTCAGCACCGACTTTCTGAAAGCAGGGAGCCTGCTTTGCCTGCTTTATTTGTGCACGTATAATGTTGCTCAAGGTGCAAACATTTCCAGCACGTACACAATCAGCATTGTCCAATGCATAGTAATGGAACGGCCATGTTACAGGAATGGCGAACTTGTTGATATGCTGCTTATATTTTTTAGAGTGGCATGCAGTTGCACTTTATGCACAGTGATATCTAGACAGATCGCTGTATGTTCCGGAATGTTGAGAAGAATGTACGCCAGCGAGGTACGCTTCATGTGGTAAGGTATCCACCGGGAACCTAGAAAGAGATTCGGAGGAAGTGAATAAAGTGACAGAAGCTGTTGCCGCAGAACCTCACACAAAATCTGTAGCAAACCAATTGGGAATAAATCATATTAAAGTGCATAGAAATGAAACATAAACTGCGCTGACACCTGTTGAAATGGCACAGAACTCAGCACATGCAATCGAATGACCCGTTGCGACGCTTTCTGTCAGTGGATCGCTGAACAAGTAAACAGTAGTCGTGTTGATTTGTGTTTGCTAGTTTACGTCTCCATTATCACCCAATCTAACTCACAATGACTTTTTTGACGTAGACGTTGTTTAGGTAGACATTGTTTAAGGCTTAAAACTAGTCTTTTTTCTTCAATCGGCCCATGGTCTTCTTGCACATGTTTTCATTTTCTATAATGTGCCTATCCTTCTATCAGTGACATGATGCTGTAATCCTGTGTTGATGGTTGGCCTCCAGGAGTCTCTGTTTGGGAGATGGTGACTTGCGAGTTCTAGGTTATCTTGGTTTCTACAGTAGTTCTTCTTCACTTTTTGCGATTAGCAGAGTGTCATCCGTGTATGTGAAATGGTTGATTCTCGTATCGCCAACTGTGACGCTGTGATTCCAGACCACGGAGTCTATACATCAAACAGTAAGCAGGAGGAGGGCGGGGGGGAATCTGCGCGATCAAATTCATTCAACATTGCCTGCAAAGAGGGCTGAGCCTGTACATAATTTCGTGCAGCAACTATGACACCAACATTGTTAACAAGAGTGCGTGAGAGTATAATGAGAAAGCATTGTTTGGGGAATATGACGGGATTTGTTTTGAACATTCGTCGTGATGACACGTGCAATACTATTCATACATACTGTATTGTGATTTCATTTTTGCTTTAACTTCCATATGAGGTTCTGCGGCAACAGCTTCTGTCACCTTTTCACCTCCTCTGTTGCGGTGTTCTCAGGTACAACAACCAACCACACTGCGGACTATGTGTGGTGCAACCTTTACTAAATCTATATATATAAAATAACTTGTCCTGACTGACTGACTGACTGACTGACTGACTGACTGATTCATCATCGCCGAGCCAAAACTACTGGTCATAAAGAGATGAAATTTTGGGGATATATTCATATTAAGACGTAGGTGCTCGCTAAGAGAGGATTTTTGGATATTCCTTCGCTAAGGGGGTGAAAACGGGGGTGAAATTTTAAAATGAGTTGCTCTATATCTCAAAACTTTAAAAGTTTACAGATGTAAAAATTGGTATTTAGAATCTTCTTTAAAAATAAGGAAACACGTATTTTTTGTTTTCAGAAAATCCCAATAGGAGGGGTGAAAAAGGGTGAAAATGGGGAAAAATGGGTTGAATGCCTTTAATCAGGATACCGGTACCTATATCTCAGAAACTGAAGATATTACAGACCTGAAAATTGGTACTTTTGATCTCTTTTAAAAATAAAGAAACACGTAATTTTTTGTTTTTGGAAAATCCAATTAATGGGAGGGTGAAAAGGGGGTGAATTTTTAAAATGAAGGAATCTATATCTCCAAACTTTTAAAGTTTGCAGATGTAAAAATTGGTATTTAGAACCTTCATTAAAAATAAAGGAACACGTGTTTTTTTGTTTTCGGAAAATCGCAATAGGAGGAGTGAAAAGGGGCTAAAAAGTGGTTGAATGCCTTTAATGAGGCTACTTATATATCAGAAACTGAAGATATTACAGACCTGAAAATTGGGGTTTGGGATCTCCGTTAAAAATAAAGAAACACGTATTTTTCTGTTTCTGGAAAATCCAATTTAGGGGGCGTGTGAAAAGGGAGTAATATTTTAAAATGAGTGTACCTATCTCAAAATTTTTAAAGGTTATATATGTGAAAATTGGTATATAGAATCTCCTTTAAAAATAAATAAACACACGTATTTTTTCGTTTTTGGAAAATCCAAATATTGGGGGGTAAAAAGGGGGGAGGGTAAATTTTTTAAAATGAGTGTGTATACATTTTAAAACTTTAAAATTTACAGATGTAAAAATTGGTAGTTAGAATCTCCTCTAAAAATAAAGGAAAACGTATTTTTTGTTTCCTGTAAATCCCAATAGGAGGGGTGTAAAAGGGTGAAAAATGGGTTCAATGCCTTGAATGAGGATACATATATCTCAGAAACGAAAGATATTACAGAACTGAAAATTTGTATATGGGATCTCCTTTAAAAATAAAGAAACACGTATTTTTTAGTTTTGGAAAATCCAATTAATGGCGGTTAAACAGGAGTGACAAATTGGGTGAATTTTTGAAAGACTATATCTACAGAATATCTTGGAAACGTAAAATGTTACAGACGTAAAAAGTGGGTGTTTGTATCTCCTGTAAATCTAAAGAAACATAGGTGATTTGTGTTTGGAAACTCCACTTAAGGGGAACTCAAAAGGGGTGAAATTTTAAAATGAGAATTTTTACAGTTTATCTCAAAAAACTTAACATGTTACAGAAGTGAAAAATGCTATTTTTTTATCTCTATTAAACATAAAGAAACGTGTATTTTTAGCTTTCGGAAATACGACTTGGGTGGAGGGGGGGGTATAAGTGACTGAAAATGGTGATGAATTCTTTTAATTAGGCTACTGATATCTCAAAAATGAAGATGATACAGACGTGAAATTTGATATTTGCAATCTGCTTTAAAAATAAAGAAACACATATTCTCGGAAAATCCAATGAGGGGAGGGGGGGGTGAAAGAATTGAAAAATTAATTAAATTAATTGAATGAGAATACATACATCTAATAAAAACTAAAGTTGTTACAGACGTGAAAATTCGTATTTGGATCTCCTTTAAAAACAAAGAAAAACGCGTTTTGGGGGGAAACCATCTTGGAGGGCGGGAGTATAAAGGAGTTGAATTCCTTTCATGAGGACACATAAATCAAAAACTGAAGAAGTTAGAGTCGTGATAATTGGTATTTAGAAGATCCTTTACTATTAAAGAAACAAGTATTTTTTGCGGGAAAATTCACTTAGGGGGGAGGGGAGTAGAGTGAAATGAAGTGAAAAAAGTAAATTATTTTTATGGGGATACTTATATCTCAAAACTGAAGGTAATAGACGTGAACATTGGTGTTTGAAATCTTCTTTAAACATAAGAAACAAGCCTTTTTTAAATTTTTTTTGGGGGGGGGGTGCCGGTAAATAAACTTAACGGCGGTGGGGTGTAGAAGGAGGTGAGACCAATTGATTTTACTGTTCTTAATGTACTTATAAGGATCCTCGGCAGCGCGCCGGCCTCTCACAGCTGGGTTCCGTGGTTCAAATCCCGTTCACTCCATGTGACATTCGTGCTGGACAAAACGGAGGCGGGACAGGTTTTTCTCCGGATACTCCGGTTTTCCTGTCATCATCCATTCCAGCAACACATAATAATAATAATAATAATAATAATAATAATAATAATAATAATAATAATAATAATAATAATAATAATGATGTTCCGGACCGTCGTCAAATGTGCGGACCGCGCTGGAAACGGCTCCTGGACGGGTAAAGACTAAGAATGCAGTCCGGCCGCGGGTTCAGTGCCTTCTAGGCACCCAATATGACACCACGCCGGATCTCCTGAAGGATTTTATCCATATTAAAAATGATTATATTAAAAGATGGCAAAGATTTACGGACCCAACTGACCGGGAGGAATACCTGAGCCTAGCCCGGGAAGTACGAAATCGATTGCTGGAAAGGAAGATTGAAAAATGGGAGGAAACGTGGCGTAATCTAATAGAAAACGAGTCAGATCGGGAATATTGGTGGATTCTCGCTGAAAACGTATCAGATCGCGAATTTCGGCGGATTATATATCTAAAACAATAAGCATTCAATTACATATTTCAGTATAATACCGTAGCGAAGCACGGGTACCTTGCTAGTCTATATATATAAAATAGCTTGTCCTGACTGACTGACTGACTGACTGACAGATTCATCATCGCCGAGCCAAAACTACTGGACATAAAGAAATGAAATTTTGGGGATATATTCATATTATGATGTAGGTGCTCGCTAAGAGAGGATTCTTGGATATTCCTTCGTTAAGGGGGTGAAAATGGGGGTGAAATTTTAAAATGAGTGTATTTATATCTCAACACTTTAAAAGTTTACAGATGTAAAAATTGGTATTTAGAATCTTCTTTAAAAATAAGGAAACACGTATTTTTTTTTGTTTTCAGAAAATCCCAAATTGAGGGATGAAAAAGGGTGAAAATGGAGGAAAATGGGTTGAATGCCTTTAATCAGGATACCGGTACTTATATCTCAGAAACTGAAGACATTACAGACCTGAAAATTGGTACTTTTGATCTCTTTTAAAAATAAAAAAGCACGTATTTTTTTGTTTTTGTAAAATCCTAGTAATGGGAGGGTGAAAGGCGGGTGAATTTTTTAAATGAGTGAATCTATATCTCCAAACTTTTAAAGTTTGCAGATGTAAAAATTGGTATTTAGAATCTTCATTAAAAATAAAGAAACACGTTATTTCTCTGTTTTCGGAAAATCGCAATAGGAGGAGTGAAAAGGGGTGAAAATGGGTTGAATGCCTTTAATGAGGCTACTTATATCTCAGAAACTGAAGATTGAAAATTGGTGTTTGGGATCTCTCTTAAAAATAAAGAAACACGTATTTTTTGTTTTTCTGGAAAAACCAAATTAAGGGGGGTGAAAAGGGGGTGATTTTTTAAAATGAGTGTATCTATTTCTCAAAACTTCTAAAGTTTATAGATGTAAAATTTGGTATTTAGAATCTCCTTTAAAAATAAAGAAACACGTATTCTTTCGTTTTCGGAAAATCCCAATAGGAAGGGTGTAAAAGGGTGAATAATGGGTTGAATGCCTTTCATGAGGCTACTTATATTTCAGAACCTGAAGATATTACAGACCTGAAAATTGGTATTTTGGATCTACTTTAAAAGTAAATAAACACGTATTTTTTCGTTTTGGGAAAATCCAAATATTGGGGGGTGAAAAGGGGGGGTGAATTTTTTAAAATGAGTGTGTATACATCTTAAAATTTTAAAATTTATAGATGTAAAAATTGGTAGTTAGAATCTCATCTAAAAATAAAGGAACACGTTTTTTTTTGTTTCCTGTAAATCCTAATAGGAGGGGTGTAAAAGGGTGAAAAATGGGTTGAATGCCTTAATTGAGGATACACATATCTCAGAAACGAAAGATATTACAGAACTGATAATTTGCATATGGAATCTCCTTTAAAAATTAAGAAACACGTATTTTTTAGTTTTTGGAAAAGCCAATTAATGGCGGTTAAACTGGAGTGACAAACTGGGGTGAATTTTTTGAAAGACTATATCTACAGAATATCTTGGAAACGTAAAATGTTACAGACGTAAAGAGTGGGTGTAAATCTCCTGTAAATGTAAAAAAATATAGGTTATTTGTTTTTGGAAACTCCACTTAAGGGGAGCTCAAAAGGGGTGAAATTTTAAAATGAGAATTTTTACAGTATATATAAAAAAACTTAACATGTTACAGAAGTGAAAAATGGTATTTTTTTATCTCTATTAAACATAAAGAAACGTGTGCTTTTAGTTTTCGAAAACACCACTTGGGTGGAAAGAAGGGGGTATAAGTGACTGAAAATGGTGATGAATTCTTTTAATTAGGCTACTGATATCTCAAAAATGAAGATGTTACAGACGTGAAATTTGATATTTGCAATCTGCTTTAAAAGTAAAGAAACACGTATTCTCGGAAAATCCAATGAAGGGGGGGGGGGGGGGGTGAAAGAATTGAAAAATTAATTGACTTAATTTATGAGAATACATACATGTAATAAAAACTAAAGTTGTTACAGACGTGGAAATTCTTATTTGGACCTCCTTTAAAAACAAAGAAGAACGCGTTTTGGTGGGGAAACCATCTTGGAGGGCGGGAGCGTAAAGGAGTTGAATTCCTTTCATGAGGACACATAAATCGAAAACTGAAGAAGTTAGAGTCGTGATAATTGGTATTTAGAAGATCCTTTACTATTAAAGAAACAAGTATTATTTGCGGGAAAATTCACTTAAGGGGGGGGGGGGATTATGGTGAAATGAAGTGAAAAAAGTGAATTATTTTTATGGGGATACTTATATCTCAAAACTGAAGGTAATAGACGTGAACATTGGTGTTTGGAATCTCCCTTGAACATAAAGAAACAAGCCTTCTTTTAATTTTTTCTGGTGGGGGGGCGGGGGTGGCGGTAAATAAACTTAACGGCGGTGGGGTGTAGAAGGAGGTGAGACCAATTGATTTTACTGTTCTTAATGTACTTATAAGTATCCTCCGTTGCTCAGGCGGCAGCGCGCCGGCCTCTCACAGCTGGGTTCCGTGGTTCAAATCCCGGTCACTCCATGTGGCATTCATGCTGGACAAAACGGAGGCGGGACAGGTTTTTCTCCGGATACTCCGGTTTTCCCTGTCATCAGCCATTCCAGCAACACATAATAATAATAATAATAATAATAATAATAATAATAATAATAATATTCCGGACCGTCGTCAAATGTGCGGACCGCGCTGGAAACGGCTCCTGGACGGGTAATGACTAAGAATGCAGTCCGGCCGCGGGTTCAGTGCCGCCAAGGCACCCAATATGACACCACGCCGGATCTCCTGAAGGATTTTATCCACATTAAAAAATATTATAGGAAAAGATAGCAAAGATTTACGGGCCCAACTGACCGGGAGGAATACCTGAGCCTAACCCGGGAAGTACGAAAACGATTGCTGGAAAGGAAGATTTAAAAATGGGAGGAAAAGTGCCGTAAAATAATAGAAAACCAGTCAGATCGGGAATTTTGGTGGATTCTCGCAGAAAAAAAGTCAGAGCGCGAATTTCGGCGGATTATATATCTAAAACAATAAGCATTCAATTATAAATTTCAGTATAATACCGTTACGAAGCACGGGTATCTTGCTAGTCTATATATATAAAGTAGCTTGTCCTGACTGACTGACTGACTGACTGACTGACTGACTGACTGACTGACTGACTGACTGACAGATTCATCCTCGCCGAGCCAAAACTACTGGACATAAAGAAATGAAATTTTGGGGATATATTCATATTAAGATGTAGGTGCTCGCTAAGAGAGGATTTTTGGATATTCCGTTGCTAAGGGGGTGAAAAGGGGGGTGAAATTTTAAAATGAGCGTGTCTATATCTCAAAACTTTAAAAGTTTACAGATGTGAAAATTGGTATTTAAAATCTTCTTTAAAAATAAGGAAATACGTATTTTTTGTTTTCAGACAATCCCAATAGGAGGGGTGAAAAAGGGTGAAAAGGCGTTGAATGCCTTTAATCAGGATACCGGTACTTATATCTCAGAAACTGAAGATATTACAGACCTAAAAATTGGTACTTTTGATCGCTTTCAAAAATAAAGAAACACGTATTTTTTTGTTTCTGGAAAATCCAATTAATGCGATGGTGAAAAGGGGGGTGAATTTTAAAAATGAGTGCATCTATATCTCAAAAGTTTTAAAGTTTTGAGATGTAAAAATTGGTATTTCGAAACTTCATTAAAAATAAAGGAACACGTATTTTTTTGTTTTCGGAAAATCCCACTAGGAGGGGTGAAAAGGGGGTTGAATGCCTTTAAAGAGAATACTTATATCTTAGAAACTGAAGATATTACAGACCTGAAAATTGGTGTTTGGGAGCTCCTTTAAAAATAAAGAAAAAGGTATTTTTTCGTTTTTGGAAAATCTAAATAATGGGGGGTGAAAAGGGGGGATGAATTTTTAAAATGAGTGTATCTATATCTCAAAACTTTTAAAGTTTATAGATGTAAAATTTGGTATTTAGAATCTCCTTTAAAAATAAAGAAACAGGTATTTTTTCGTTTTTGGAAAATCCAAATAATGTGGAGTGAAAAGGGGATGTGAATTTTTAAAATGAGTGTGTCTACATCTTTAAATTTTAAAAGTTTACAGATGTAAAAATTGGTGTTTAGAATCTCCCTTAAAAATAAAGGAACACGTATTTCTTTGTTTTCTCTAAATCCCAATAAGAGAGGTGTAAAATTGTGAATAATGGGTTGAATGCCTTTAATGAGGATACATATATCATTAAACTGAAGATATTACAGAACTGAAAATTTGTAAATGGGATCTCCTTTAAAAATAAAGAAACACGTATGTTTTTGCTTTTGGAAAATTCAATTAATGGCGGTTAAACAGGAGTGACAAATTGGGGTGAATTTTTTGAAAGACTATATCTACACAATATCTGAGAAGCGTAAAATGTTACAGACGTAAAAAGTGGGAAATGGAATCTCCTGTAAGTGTAAAGAAACGTAGGTGATTTGTTTTTGGAAACTCCACTTAAGGGGAACTAAAAAGGGGTGAAATTTTAAAATGAGAATTTCTACAGTATATCTAAAAAAACTTAACATGTTACAGAGGTGAAAAATGGTATTTTTTTATCTCTATTAAACATAACGAATCGTGTATTTTTAGTTTTCGGAAATACCACTTGTGTAGTGGGGGGGGGTAAAAGTGACTGAAAATGGTGTTGGATTCTTTTAATTAGGCTATTGATATCTCAAAAATGAAGATGTTATACACGTGAAATTTGATTTTTGGAATCTGCTTTAAAAGCAAACAAACACGTATTCTCGGAAAATCCAATGAAGGGGGTTTTGGGGGGGGGTTAAAGTATTGAAAAAATTAATTGACTTAATTGTATGAGAATGCATACATCTAATAAAAATTAATGTTGTTACAGACCTGAAAATTAGTATTTTGATCTCCATTAAAAACAAAGAAAAGTGCGTTTTTTGGTTGAAACAATCTTGGGGGAGGGGAGCGGGAGTGAAAAGGAGTTGAATTCCTTTCATGAGGACACATAAATCAAAAACTGAAGAGGTTAGAGTGGTGATAATTGGTATTTAGAAGATCCTTTACTATTAAAGGAACAAGTATTTTTTGCCTTAATATCACTTTGTGTGGTGGGGGGGGGGGTTGAGTGTGGTAGGAAGTTAAAAAAAAGTGATTTATTTTTAAAGGGCTACTTATATCTCAAAACTGAATGCAAAAGACGTGAGCATTCGTGTTTGGAATCTCCTTTAAACATAAGGAAACACGCCTTCTTTTAATTTTTGGGGGGTGTGGGGTAAATAAACTTAACGGCGGTGGGGTGTAAAAGGAGGTGAGACCAACTGATTTTACTGTTCATAATGTACTTATAAGGAGCGTCCTTTGCTCAGGCGGCAGCGCACCGGCCTCTCACAGCTGGGTTCCGTGTTTCAAATCCCGGTCACTCCATGTGACATTCGTGCTGGACAAAATAGAGGCGGGGCAGGTTTTTCTCCGGATACTCCGGCTTTCCCTGTCATCATTCATTCCAGCAACACTGTCCAATATTTCATTTCATTTGTCACTCATCGATCATTGCCCGAGAGGGGAGCTTCGGCAGTCGGCACAATTCCTATTGTCGCCGCTAGATGGGGCTTTATTCATTCCATCCCTGACCCTGTCGAATGTCAGGAAACAGGCTGTAGACTTTCGATGTACTTATTCTGATCATTAACCGATCATTTTTAATCTTTCCTGGGTTCTTTTTCAACAGCCATCTTTTCCTTCGGAGAACGTTCTTAGATTACAGTAGATTCTCCTGGCATATAAATAAAAATTTAAACACATTTGAAATAAACGATAGGCATGAGATTGGCCGTCAAATTGTTCACCTCTATAATAAGGTCAATAATACACGGAGGTATGTCATTCGTATCGCCAGAAAACCCGCACACTTGCCTACGCGCGACAATGGTGCTGGTCACATTGTCAACAATGACAATGGCTGCAGATGTAATTTACCGCCAAGTAGCGGTCTTGCATATTGCTGTGGGGTCCAGAACATATAATAATAATAATAATAATAATAATAATAATAATAATAATAATAATAATAATAATAATAATAATGTTCTGGACCGTCGTCAAATGTGCGGACCACGCTGGAAACGGGTCCTGGACGGCTAATGACTAAGAATGCAGTCCGGCCGCGGGTTCAGTACCGCCAAGGCACCCAAGACGACACCACAACAGATTCCCTGAAGGATTTGATCCATATTAAAATGCTTATAGGAAAAGATGGCAAAGATTTAGGGACCCAACTGACCGGGTGGAAGACCTGGACCTAGCCCGAGAAGTACGAAATCGATTGCTGGAAAGAAAGATTGAAAAATGGGAGGAAACTTGCCGTAATCTATTGGAAAACGAGTCAGATCGCGAATTTTGGCTTATTCTCGCAGAAAACGAGCCAGATCGCGAATTTCTGCGGATTATATATCTAAAACAATAAGCATTCAATCAAAAATTTCAGAATAATTCCGTAGCGAAGCACGGGTATCTTGCTAGTTATCTATAAGATCCTGCAATGTGCTTGAAATGTGGAGAAAATATGGAGAGAACTCAAGTTCAATGGCATGATAAGAAGCGTAACTGACTCAGTTTGCTAAACATTTAATTATATTCTGTAAACCATGAAATACTTCATTTTCTTCACAAAAGTGAGGAATGATAAAGTTTCCTCCCTTCACCAATAAATATGAAAGCAAAGTTTAATAAATACAGATGTGTATAATTTTCATTTTTACTCTTTTACAATATTTACACATACATTTTAATTATGTTAGTATTTTGATGATGATGATGATGATGATGTTGCTTGTTGTTTAAAGGGGCCTAACATCGAAGGTCATCGGTCCTGTTAGTATTTTTGAAACTCATATTCAAACCCTTCGATTTTATGCTACTGAACACATAATTCTACGATGAAGAATAACTCCAGAAGACCCGGAATGCCCACAGTGTTCATTTTTGAGAGAAGATTTTGTCGATGACATGTGTTATGCAATTTTATTGTTGGAAGAGAAGAACATGAAAATACGTGAAAGTAACGAAGTCCTACGTGAAGAATGAGACCGACTGGGAAATCCTACGTAGAATCATGGTTCATTATGTACCAAAATTCCTCTGCACAGTTCAGAATCTTGAAGAAATATATATAGAAATATTTCCCCTTATTGGGTAAACATTTCGTCGTTGTAGGTGGATTATGAACCCATAATTCTACGACGAAAAATAATTCCAGATATTTATTTCAGATACAAACAACTTTTTTGAGAGTAGCCAGGTTTTATTTCAAGAGCCTCGCTAGCTCGTGGGAACGAACTCACCGTGACAAGCGAACCACGAGATCGTGAAATGCCGGGGACTTCGGTTGACCTCGAGTATTGAATAATTTATCAATTTCGAAACATCCTTCATAACGAGAGACTTTGGCGACATGGTAAATCCAGGAATAAAGGATCTAAATTATTAATAAAATTTAAGTGAAGATAGAATCCCCAGGGTATATATAAAAGCAGTTAAGCCTGGAAGAAAGTTGGCGTCCTACTCGCGGATTTGCAACATGTGCCGAGGTCATTTTCCTGAAGAAAGACCGCGAAATTACATGTCAGAAATAAATTCATTACTCCCGTTGCAAGTATGGAAAAAATATAAAATTAACACCATAATGAATTATAAGTCTGTCTGAATTTATGGAATAAATTTCAAGAAAATTGGTCCAGTGGATGATGAATTAGCAGATTGCACAACTGAGCTTCGTGGAGAGGGTGGCGTCCTCCCAGAAGGTATAAAAGAAACCCCCTCCACCTACTTTTTACACAGTGCTATCTGAAGGTCTAGACGGTGAAACCCACGTCGCTCGTCTGCAAGAATGTGCGGGGTTTAGTTCTCAAAATAACTTGTCATATCTATTCGTGTAAATGGTTCAAGTAGAATATTAAATGGAAGGTGATAGAAAATTTCCTCAGCTTCCGCTGATGAAAACTGTGAAGGCTTAGATAATATGTTTAAAATACGTAGCTGAGTTTCTCTACGTATTACAATAGTGTGTGTTTCATTTTTGTCAAAGGGAGTCTGGAGGCTAGCCGGTGAGGGCTGATTTTTTGTTATCTACAGTATTTGAAACACCTGGACAGCATTAGAGTTATGAAAGCAGAGTCCTGGGAAAACAGTGGCAGTCACGGGTTGAGAAGGGTGCTCGTCGCATGTTAAACGCGAAGAAAGTGTGTCATTTGCAGTGTTAATCGATACCAAGTGTAAAATCTGTGTAGTTGAAGTTATATATATATATAAGAATATGATATTTATTGTAGCCATGAACGGCTAAATAAGAGGGCAGCTGGCTAAATGTGGCCAGAATCTCCAGGATGGCTACGATTACAGGTCTGTGACTACATTTTCATTAATGTTGTAGTATAGAATTTGTTTGTCCCAATACATTTTTCAATGTGTGTGTCGAATTAATATTTAATAATGATCAGGCGAATGTGTTACATTTCTGGTCGTCGTGTGAAACTCTTCAGGGCAGTAAAATTCACGCCGAGAAACTATAAAATGCGAAGTTTAAATAAAGTGTTAACATTCCTTGGATAGTGTTCAAACTGAGTCAGGAAGGTGATGACGATAATGTAGTCGTGGTGAATGCCTTAATTTCGAATATCGTCTGAGTTCAGAAACTTTTGTTGAAATATTATTATTATTATTATTATTAATAATAATAATAATAATAATAATAATATTTACCGCGGGATAAACGTTTTCTATGTTAAAAGTGTATCTAACAGATATGTTCAGTAAGATTTGCGTTCGTCTCGAAATCCAATGAAGTCTGATAAAGTTCTATTTATTCGTGGGAAGTTAATTTTTGTGACATCGTGTATGTCGGTGGTATAGGAAATCACGGTGTGTTATTGTGTTCTTGAGGTACGAAAGTTGTAGTAAAAATAAAAATGAAAAGGATTCTTATAAACTTGGTCATCACGGGAGTATTGAGGTGAAAAGTTGTGAAACAGGAAGAAATGGATTGTGCCGGAATGATATGTTGAGAGAATAGTTGTGTAGATGTTGAAGGCAGAGGAAGCCTGTATTTAATGAGTAATGTCGCCGTGATAGGCGATGAAGATGAATTTTGGAGACAGGCTATATTTTGTTGATGGCGAAGAATTTTTGAGACAGGCTGTATATTAAATGTGATATTTCTGAGGCAGGCTGTAGTGAAATTCCGCTAACAATCCGGAACAGCTGACCGGGTGAAGGTTGGTTCGAAATGAGTACTTTGTGATTCACATTAAGATTTCAAGTCAAAATCTCCCAGTGAAAAAAAATTCTGTAGAAGATTGTAGCTCTTGGCAGTTAAGTCCAAGTGACAATTTATGTAACGTCAGCATAATGAATATTATAGTAGGCGACCTCAAGGGTAGAAGAGCATTCTGAATACACGGTTTGTGTTATTTGACTGTTATAACAAATTTCCACTCGGTAAATTTCATATATTTTGAGACGATAATTTATCATTAAATCGAAACATTGTGGGATGAGATATTGGACGTTATTAAAGCCATAGTTTGGCTGTGTAGATTCATTGAATTTTCGCTTCACTGGATAGTTTATGGATATGGATGTTTGGAATAGTGAGATAGTAGGCGAAGTTTGGGCCTCACCCTAGAATTATAGTGTGGATTTTTGCGATGGTGATGATTACTGTCTTGGCGATATTCATGGAATGTTAGACGTGTGCTGAAATTCCTTATTTTTCCCTAACTTCATTGCGTATGTCAAGATCATGTTTGAGTTGTGGATTGCTTGCCACGCGTTATTTATTTTCAATTTCACGTTTTATTAACACGATCGGGACGTAGTTGCATTTCCCGACTTGCGTTCATTCAGTGGCAAGATTTGTTTCATTGTGTGCTATAGTTCCGACAAGGTTTCCAGCTAAAATATCAAAGAATGTGTTTGTAGTTACGACTTCGCCTGACATTCTAGAGGATGCGTAGACAACCCAGTTTCCGCTCGACAATAGATTTAGGACGTCACACGTTATCATAGGAGTATACTGATGATAAGACGTCCCAGTTTACGCTCAACGATAGGTTTAGGAAGGTGTGTGTATACATAGACGTTAGTGTTAGGGTGTGTAGACATTATGTAGGCCCGACGATAGGTTTAGGGCGTCGGCTGTATATGTTCAAGTCTTAGGTTAGGTGTTTTTGTGAAGTGACTTGAACGATGGTAATGTCTGCAGTAATGTATGCAATGCGAAGAGTGTTAGCTAAGTAATAATGAGGCCATGTTTCGACAGCCCTTACCAGCTGGAAGGTGTTTACCTAAGATTATGGAACCACTAGTGGCATGAACGTGAGGGTTGTCCAATATTGGGTATTGAGCTAACGGTGATTGAGTATTTACTGTGGTTTGCCATGCGCGTTTCTGTTCATTGAACTTCAGTATTTTATTTTAGTTACGGACTTAATTGTTTTGTCGTTCTGACGTCCGGTTACTTTGCTAGTGTGCGTGTTGACACTTAGTTTATTTATGTGAGACTTGAGTTACGAATGCGGGTTCGATTCTTCAGCCGGGAATATATTATATTTTTCAATTTTTGTCGTCCTTTCATTTTTGTAGTAGATGATTGTGGTCGATCAATAACTTTGTAGTTAGTTTGTTGGGACAAACAATAAGTAGATGGATCTGTAATGGTAGTCGTTGTTGTAAAGGAAATAATTCCTAGATTTTTATTTTATTTTACCATGTGGACTTGTAATTTTAGTAAACTTAACGTAACCGTTTATAACCTGAAAGTTGGTTTTATAAGAATAATTTTTCAAGTGATTTATCACTTTTTACTTAACTTCAGTGTTTGGGATTTCTTCCAAATGCATGATGAATAAGTGTTTCCTGCATTTCGCTGTTTTGTTCCTTCAGAACGACGTAACGTAAGATCCTCTCGGATCGAATTGTTGTTGGTTCCTTCTGAACAGCTGTTTGGGTGATGCACGTTTCAACATCGGGATTATTCTATAACTTAAGGGTGTCACGAGATGACAATACATGGTGGAATTTTATTTTCAATTAGGAATGCTGCTGTTAACTTGTAGTGAACACCATGCTTTCCAGTAGTATTTCGCAACCTATCCAAACAACTGATAGTCAATTTGGTTCGATTAAGGGTCCATTCGGCGGGTGTTCCCATATCTGACAGGGTATTTGACTGGTGGATAACCTTAGTCAATAGTAAATCTGGAATTCCACTTGTTGAAGGTCAGCTTTTCCACGGATCGTGTGAATTAATTCTCAGTTATCGTTTGGATCAATAGGTGCCCGATTTTCAGGTTTCTTTTCATTTTTTTTCTAGTTTCGCTGTCCACTAGTCTGTGATATTTCTACTTTTCTCCGAAGAAAATTCTTCGATACTGTAACTAATAAAACTAACGCCATGCAATGTGACTGCGTTTGAAACATTAAATAATTTTCTTTTCTTGATCAATGATTTTAATATAAATAAATTTTTGCATTTAATTGATTCAATAAAAGTTAGTAAGCACATATTTTCTCCTCATCGTTTGGTTAAGATCGTGACCGAAATATTCCCGCTACGACCCCAAGATTTAAGAGTTCGATATTGCTCTACTGCAGCAGCTGTGACCGACCTACGATGGAATGGTAAGTTAAAGGGTTCACTACTTAGTGATTGTTTGCAATGACCATACGAAGACTTGAGGGAGAATAATACCATCAAAATATGAGACATTCGTTGAAAATTAATAATTAAATTATAAAAAGCGTACTCTTTGTGATTTCAATACCTTCTTAATGTGTGTTTGCGTGTTGGGTTTGACCATAGCGAATCTTGAGAGGGTATAATCCATTGAAGATGTAGAAAATGAGGCAAATTTTATCAATTTTTTATTTTACTAACAGAAGATGATTACCTCGCATTTCCCCGTAGAAACTGTTCACTAGCAATTACAGTTTTACCTGATAAGAGAAACTTCACGTTACCTTTATTGTTATACGTGCATTAATTCCTCTTTGGACAATTATTCTGCCAGCTAATACTGTGAACTTCATGTTTATTTTGCTAGAAAGATGTGTTTAAATAAATTGCGTAACCGTATTCCTCTTGCTGCTCGACAGGTCTTCCATCTTTAGAACTGCTTGCATAATTTAAACCTTTACCTTCTGTTGTGCCAGTCAACAAGACATAAATATGGCATTTTATGGGGGACAACATCGTAAAAATTACTACTTCCTGCAACATGCAACATAATGCATGCGGTCAAGTGAGGGGATGTTAAAACGGTGCGAAAGCTGGATCCAAGGAATTCACTCCTCTTCGCTTGCCGCGTGACTTAAAAATAGTAGGTGGTCCAGAAATATCTCTTCATTTTCTTGGAAATAAATTTTAAAAATACATACTTCGGAAAAATATTTATTCAGCAGAATATCGTCTATGCCTTCTCTCCCCATTTAATCTCGTCCATTATTCCGGTAAATTTAAAACTCCACTCGCATAGGACTGGACAGGCTTGGAGATGAAGAACCGCATGATTTTTGTGGAGAGTACATAAGGTAAGAGTATTATTTTATGAGTTGGTATTCTCTGCGTTGCATCTATAACTGGCAACCAGTGAAGAATGGCACTTAGGTTAACAAGCTAGTTATCCACAGTAATCGGCAATGTAAAGGATTTAAGAACTGCTGCTCCTTACATTCTGAGCGACTTCTGAATGAATCATTTGGTGTCCACAATGTTCCGGAGAATTTTCTCGCAGGATAAGCGCAATCCACTCACAGCAAGGAAAAAATACCTTCATCTCCTGTCCGAATATTAGGAATGTGTGGCGGTCAAACAGCCACTTCTCCCACTGGCAAAATAACTAGCTGCTGTACTTCACACCACCATCAAATCATCATCATCATCATCATCATGATCACCAACGACACCATCACGTTCAAATGTTTGTCCCACAAAGTGGCAGGGTACTTTGTGCGGCTTCACCGTCTCCATTTCCTGAGCCATATCGTGATGTAAGTTTACTGTCTTCATGTCGTTATGCAGCAGATCAGCCCATCGTTGCTTAGGTCGTCCCATGGGCCGCTTTCCAGCGACATCCAGGCTGCAGTTAATTCTGTCAACCGCACTTGTTTCTGCTCGTAGCACATATCTAAACCATTGTTGTCGATTTTCACGCATTTTTTCTTGGATTGGAAACATACGAAATTGTTTTCTTATGACGACGTTGGAAACACGAAAACCTTTAGAGACGCAGATTGATCATCTAAGAATCTTCGCTTCCTGACGTTTTATCGATGTTTTGCCTCTTTTGTAGTCGACCAATATTTAGTACCGTAGAATGTAACCAGATGTACTGTACAACGATGCGATAGATCTTTAATCTGAAGTGCTCTGTCATCCGGCAATTAAAGGGAATGCTTGTTAACAGTCGTCTCTTTTTCCAGGCTACATTAATGCTCAAGTTAGTTCTTCGATTTGTTTACCATCGTCAACAACTCTAAACATAAGATATTTAAACTTGGTCACTTGCGGCACGTTCCTAAAATCAATATGGATTTTCAGTTTTTTGAAAGTTTGACATCACACAGTATACCTATTCCCTTTTCTTTCTGTTGAATCGCAGCCCATACTACCCATATTGTTTCCTCTAAAAGCCAATGGGCCGATTGCAGAAACGATGACTAGTTTTAAGCCTTACACATCATCTACCTAAACAACGTCTAAATCATTCACGACCTTCCATTGCATAAACAATGTTCAGTCGATGTTTAACTAGACATCCCTTAAAGTTTCAGTTTTGGTTTGAAAATGGAGATAGAAGTATCTTTCGTGCAACTCTTTGCTTGTCGCAACCAATGAAATTCGTCGGTGCGCGCGCCGAACGCCAGTCAGCTGTTTGTCTTCCTACACATTACTCAAATATGGCTGAGCATGACTTGCCCACAGATAAGAGTATTGCTTTGGGTGCAAATTAAATCTCATAATATTATCGACACTAAAGCGACCACGGCACCGTACGGGGAAGTGTAGCTTACGCTTTCATTATAGCGTTGTTACAGTGAGTGTAATTTACTCATAAATACAGTAGCTTCAACGAAGAGAAGATGAAGCAATAGTAATGTGTAACGGAGTGTGTTGTACGAGTCATATAGATGTAGCTTGCATTCTGGAGATTGTAGGTTCGAAACGCATCATCGGCAGCCGTGAAGATTGTTTTCCATGGTTTCCCTATTTTTACACCAGGCAAATACTAGGGCTGTTATTATGGCCACGGCTCTTCTTTCCCCGTCCTCTTTAAACGATAATCACCACCACTTGCCTTTTTCTATCTGATAGTTGCCGAAAACCTATGCGATTATATATATAAAAATCCCATACAACCTACTTTTTAGTTTTCACCATTATGTTTGTTTACTTGGCAGTAAATATAAGTGAATCTCTCCCGGTTGATGTATGTGACAGCCCTCGGACGATCGGGACACGTAATTGTAATATGTATGTTGTCGAAGTGACCTATAATTCCATGGAAATTATCCCATATATATATCATAAAATATATCGATTGCCAAGAATTTATTCAAGTTGACAGTTACCGGACTGTCACTTAGTCAGTCTCAAGAAACAAGTCTCTCGTAAAGCGAAACCTTATTTTATGATTATCTCCCCGTGCATGTCAAACAAATTGCTGCGATTTAGCAGCGGGTGACCCACAGAGAGACCGTCGGACTAACCTTTCTTACCGAAATCGTCTCAAGATGACAATACAAATTACATATTTCACGGTACATAACCTCTGATTGTGAATTCACTCCTGTCATTTGAGGTTAAACAGTGCTCTCGGCAGTGTTTAAACATGATCGGTTGAACATCGGTTTTAGGCAGTGTCTAAGAGATAAATAACGTCTCTGCAATGCGGCAGCCATACTTAGGCATTGTTTAACCGTAGACATCGTCTAAATGCCGTTTCTGCAATCGGCCCAATGAATACAATACATATTCCATGTTCTACTGCTGTTTTATGAGCAGGCAAACTACGTATGCATTTCTACCAAATGCTGAATAGTTGGTTGCTGCTGATTAATTAGAAACGCAGTTTGTAGTACCAGTGTGCAGTGTACATATCGAGTAACTCAGTTAATTTCCTGTTCAGTGCTGCAGATCAAAAATGTAGAGTAAAATTGATGAAATGAATGTAACAAGGTACTTTAAGACTTCAGTGTAATAAGTATTTAAATATCTAAGCATTAGTTTTAAATTTTCAAGGAGACTTATAACAGGAAGAAAGTTAGTCAAAAATATATCAAATATCAAAATCAAATAGTCAACTCCGCACAAGCCATAAAGGCCCTTGGAGGGATGAAATATAAAGGCTTCAAGTTTCCATAGAGTTTAAACAAGATTTCTTCCTTGATTTTTAGTCCAAATACACAGTTCAAAAAAATTAGGGGAACATGTATTTGAAGGTATGCCATGTTCCAGAAAACAATACCTGACACCCAGGTATATTACCAACTAAACCTTTATTCTTTACCGTTGAAGTACACAGAAAACATCGATGGATTCGCGTTCATTTTCAGAACACAGACGGAAATATCTAAATAGGGGCTAAAACAAAATGGTAAGAGTCCTCCAGGGTGGATTTATATCATAGTTGGAGAGCTTCAGTATGGTGTATTTATCACAGCTTTGCACCTACGTGACATGCTCCGTATAAGTCGACGGAGGTCACGTTGCGGTATCAGGTCTCATTCTTCAATTAGAGCCTGTTGGAGGTCTTGGAGAGTCTGTGGTGGAACAGGACTCCCACGAACACGCCTGTCAAGCCTATCCCACACATGCTCGATGGGATTAAGGTCGAGACTCACCGCTGGCAATTCCATCTCTTGAATGTCCAGTTCTTGCAAGACAGTTCTGGTGATGTGCGCTACATGAGTCCTGGCATTGTCGTGCAGAGTACGAATTCAGGGCCAACACCGTATACAGCAACCAACACATGCTGTAGCAGTATCTGCTCAATATACCCCGCAGCGGTAAGATTACCGCGGACGACGACAAGATCCGTGCGGCCATCAATGCTGATGCCACCCCACATCATCACATACCCTTGCCCAAATCGTTCGCCTCCCTACATTTGTTATGTACTGCTCACCACGGCGTCTCCATACACATTGACGTCCATCACGCGGTGTCAGGGGAAATCTGGACTCGCCTGTGAACAACACAGGTCTCCATTGGCGAAGTTGCCAGTTGACGTGGGTACGGGCAAACAGAAGGCGAGCTGAGCGATGTTGCTGCGTTAAACGGGGCACTCGAACAGGACGTCTGGGTTGTAAGGACACTTCTCTTAACCTGTTCCTTACTGTCTGGTCGGACACCGTGACTCAAGTGGCCCTCCTGTGGTCTTGTTGGAGTTCTCTGGCAGTTGCTGAACGACGCCGCAACGCACAGATGGTCAGATATCGGTCATTCTGTGGGGTTGTCATGCGTGCACGACCTTGCCCAACCCTCCTTGTGAACTGGCCTGTCACAATGCAGCGATTCCACAAGCGGTGAAAACTGACGGAAAGACAGTGAGATCCACAGCAACACCACGAAAAGTCCATCCTTCCTGGATCAAAGTGACGGCCTTTGAGACTTGTACATCGTTAAGATGTATCATGGGATGTGCTGGTTTACGTACAACGTGCTCAAATGATCGCAGTAGTCTGTGTACCTCACAACGACACACGGACGCACGGACGCACCGCTATTCACTTCGTCTTGAGGGGTCACCTGACAGCTTAATGCACGGCCACGCCTACAGATGGGGTATAACTTCAATTTAACACACCCTGAGTAGCTAAGGTCTCAAGGTATGCTGTACGACTATTGGAACCCCATCTACCAAATTAACGTTCACATACCAGACGTTGCAAAACATGTTCCCCTAATTTTTTGAACTGTGTATATGTGACTGCCTTGGAGAATCAAGCAGAAATCCTCCCTTTTTGGACGGGTGAGTTCACAGTTCTGTTACTACGGTCAACGCCCAAGTGGACGCACTCATCACTGTTCAAAATGTAAACAATGGCGATAGGGCTCTCACGATGAGAAGACAAAGGCAAAAATGGGAACGAATTCAATGGATGAAGTTGTATATATATGAACCATCTTTGATCGTGAGATCATGTGAGGGAATCCCTGGTGGATAACGCACTTGGTTGTAAAAGTTATGAGAAGCAGAAGGATAGCAATATGAACATATTTAGGCTCAATTTTTAATTATTTGACGATATGAAGTGTAGGATTGAACGAAGCCACAAAGCTGGTTGCAAATGCTATAATGAAGAGCCGAGCTGAGTGGCTCAGACGGTTAAGGCGCTGGCCTCCTAACCCCAACTTGGCAGGTTCGATCCTGGCTCAGTCCGGTGGTATTTGGAGATGCTCAAATACGACAGCCCCGTGTCGGTAGATTTACTGGCACGTAAAAGAACTCCTGTGGGACTAAATTCCGGCACCTCGGCGTCTCCGAAGACCTTAGAAAGTAGTTAGTGGGACGTAAAGCAAATAACATTATTATTATTACTATAATGAAGATGTATATTTGGTGTATAAAGTATTGTAAATTCATGTGAATACAAAATTAAGACGTGGGTTGCTTCTTGAAATTCTTTCCAGAAAAGCAAGGATCATATTCAATCTGTGTTTACAGTATGTTACACAATATTTTCAAAGGCTGAAAGTAAAAATCCAGACATCACTGCCATTATTGATATCGAACGTCATGAACGTCGATAAATTTGTGAATTTTGATCGCAGGCACTCTAGCAATCCGTGGAAACACTGCGATACACTCAGCTGATTCCAGTTTTGATCAACATAGAGAACATTGCCTCATACGTCACTTACTGGTGCCAGTAACTTATTTTAAATATTGCAACTGTGTCAATACGTGGGTAGGTAAGGCAAGATGGTTCGAAAGTGAAACTTTACTGAAACAAGAAAGTGTACTGCTTTAACATTAACGCTTAATTATCGTGAGGGCAGCAAAATTAGTTCACGGAGGTAGAGATGTGAAGAAAATTATGTTTGTTTATGAAACTGAGATTTGAGGAAAGAATGTAAGAGCATCTTGGTGCAGTAAATGGAGGAATGAAGTATAAGAAATGAGTCGGTGAAGAGAATACCAAGACAATAGAGATGACAAGAGGAGAGAGATAGAGAAGGAGAAGGGGCGATAAAAATGTGAGACAAAGATATTGAAGTTGAGAAGTTCAAGTACTTAGGAAGTGAATTAATGGGGAATTCAAGACTAGATATGGAAATCAATGGGAGGATACAACGTGGGAGTGGTTTCCTATCAGAGGGTAGGTGGAACGAAAATGTACTAATGGAAGCTAAAGAAATAAGTTACAAGGCGTATCACATATCTGTTCTGAACTATTCTACTGGGACCTAGCCCGTGTCAACGAAGGATGAGAACCAAATACAAGGAGTAGAAATGTAAAATGTAGAACAGCAGACAAGGAGTGAAAAATTGAGGCAAATGGAAAATAATTAGAAAAGAAAAGTAGAGCGATGGAATTGAGAAAGGAAGAGTGTTCATTTGAAATGATTAAAGTTCTTCCTCCTTTATACTGGGCCATCTGAGGTTGACAATAATGTAGATGAAGCCCAGTTATACAGCCGGATGGTCTCACTGACACCACCTCTCCGTGGAGGGATGGATTCACTATTGAGCGTTACTTTAGTGGTTAGTAGTGTGAAGTGTTGTATGTAGATGAAGGTGTGTGTTAAGAGGATCACAACCACCCTGTCACCGGATTGAAGGAATGAGTCAATTCCGGCCAAATATCCTGCGTGAACTGAACCCAGTAACCAATGAATCGAACGTCACTACGTTGACCACTACCACACAGAATGGCCGCTTCACGTGGTGCAAACTCTAGATAAGTTTTTTAGGCGAAACAACTTCCACCTCATATTCCCCATTTTCAGAAAGTTAGAAATATTCCGGCCGTAAAAGCATACCATATAAATTCATCTCATATCAATCAATCAATCAATCAATCAATCAATCAATCAATCAATCAATCAATCAATCAATCAATCAATCAATCAATCAATCAATACTGATCTACATTTAGGGCACTCGCCCAGGTGGCAGATTCCGTATCTGTTGTTTTCCTAGCCTTTTTATATGACTGCAAAGAACCTGGACATTTACTGAACATCTCCCTTGGTAAGTTATTCCAATCCCTAACTCCCCTTCCTAGAAAAGGATATTTGCCTCAATATGTCCTCTTGAATTCCAACTTTATCTTCATATTGTGATCTTTCCTACTTTTAAAGACACACCTCAAACCTTATTCGCCCACTAATGTCATTCCACGTCATCTCTCCACTGACAGCTCGGAACATACCACACGTAGTCGAGCAACTTGTCTTCTTTCTCCCAAGTTTTCCCAGCCCAAACTTAGGAGCATTTTCGTAACGCTACTCTTTTGTCGGAAATCACCCCGAACAAATCGAGCTGCTTTTCTTTGGATTTGCTGAGGGTCCCATACACTGGAAAAAGGGGACCATATGAGCAACATTTTCACACCATTCATAGCAGTGAATGGCTGCATAAGGAATTACATTACTAGCATCACTCATACCTCAGTCACTTTCACATTGTCAAAGCCAAGGATAACACAGAGACAGATCTATGAAAGTAACAAAATTGCTCTAGCCTATACCAGAAGACATAGTGCACTGTAAACTCCAGCTCCTGCCAGCAAAGGCATATTATGTGTATAAAATTGCAAATTCCAGCGAAATGTGCATTTTCTGAATTTGAATCTCTTGTATTCATAACTTGGTAGGGCTGACAACATTCCTCACGGGGAAAGTGCGGCGCATGAGGTCTTCACTGGCTGCCTCTGCTACATGGCAGTGTGAATAATACAATGTGAAATTTTGACGGCGTACATGGAATAGCGGGCTCTGACAGGACAGGACAAGATGTCAGACCCTTGTCGTTCTTCGTGTGATAGTGTGACTCAAGGTATAGATATTGAGTCAGCCAGGCGGTTGAGAAACATTTAGCTTAATTTCCGCTATCGAATTAATCGTCTACAGGCATCATCTTAGTCTGCGATTATAGTGGAGCGCCGAGGAGTGCGAAGAGGATAGTGGCAAGGAGAGGCGGTGAGTGCTTAGGGCCGATTGCAGAAACGATGACTAGTTTTAAGCCTTAGACATGGGCTACCTAAACAACGTCTAAATCGTTCACGATCTTCCAAAACAATGTCCAGTCGATGTTTAACTAGACATCCCTTAAAGTATCAATTTTGGTTTGAAAATGGAGACAGAAGTATTTTCATGTAACTCTTTGCTTGTCGCAACCAATGAAATTTGTCGGTGGGCACGCCGAACGCCAGTTCAGCTGTTTGTCTTCCTACACATTACTCAGATATGGCTGAGCATGACTTGCCCACAGATAAGAGTATCGCTTTCGGTGGAAATTAAATCTCATAATATTATCGACACTAAAGCGACACGCCACCGTACGGGGAAGTGTAGCTTTCATTATAGCGTTTTTACAGTGAGTATAATCTACTCTAATCTAACAACGATAAAAAGGAGAAAAGCGTGTTTTTGGTCACATTCTCCGGCACAATGACTTCATAAAGAACTTGTTCGAAGGCAAGGTGATGGGAAAGAAAGGCAGAGGGAAACCACGGAAGAAGATCATTGAAGAGGTAGTTGAGATGATGGGATGACAAGGTTATGGAGAGATGAAAAGGATCGCAGACAGAAGAGATCAATGGTTGCAGCGACAAGGCAAAGCCTTTAGATAATGATGATGTAATCTACTCATAAATACGGTAGCTTCGACGAAGGGAAGATGAAGCAATAGTAATGTGTAACCGAGTGTGTTGTACGGGCCATATAGATGTAGCTTGTATTCTGGAGATTGTAGGTTCGAAACGCATCATCGGCAGCCGTGAAAATTGTTTTCCGTAGTTTCCCTACTTTTACACCAGGCAAATACTAGGGCTGTTATTGTGGCCACGGCTCTTCTTCCCCAGTCCTCATTAAAGAATAATCCACCACTTGCCTTTTCCTATCTGATAGTTGCCGAAAACATATACGATTATATATCTACATATATAAAATAAGATTTTTGTCTGTACATTGCTCAGAATTTGAAAATAATGGTATTTCTGTATCGGTCATGACCATAGTAACAAGAAAATGTACTTTTTACTTTTCCGTAATTTCTGTCTGTCTGTATGTATGTATGTACACGCATCACGAGAAAACGGTTGAAGAGAATTTGATGAAAATGGGTATGCAAAGTTGGGGAATAAGTTGCTACAATCTAGGCTATCAATAATGGTATTCACGCTGAGAAAAATGGTAGCTTAGGGGAAGGCCTAAAATTTAATTCTCAAATATTGTTGTTATTAGTAGTCCTATCTTGATGAAAATCGGTATGCAAAATCAGGAAATAAGTCGCTATAGCCTAGGCTGTAAATTATTTTATTCACACTGAGTGAAATGGTAGTTTGGGGGAGGGCCTAAAATGTAATTCTCAAATATTTCTTATTAGAGGTGTAATCGATGAATGCTACATAACTAAGATTATATAGTATTAAATTTCCTATTATTCATGTCTTATACATTGTTACCGTACTGGCTATGACCACAAACATATTCATGAATTTGTATTTTTGTTACTAAGTCCATATCAGCGCCGAGTAACGAGAAAATTGGTAAACAGTATTTATTGAAAATCGCTATGTAAGTCGGAGAATAAGAAAGTGCAGTTTACGGTATAAAATATTTTACAAATCACAGAGTCGAAAGAAAACTAAATGTGAAGGCCTACAGTATAGAAAGCTCCTAACATTGATCATCAATAACATTACATTGACCATTGTTTGTCGTGATGTGCTTTGTGTCTTCTGTTGCCCCTCATCTCCGGTAGATAGGACTACTGCTGCGTACAGAGTATTTTTATTTGATTTACGTCGCACCGACATAGATAGGTTTTATGGCAACGATGGGATAGGAAAGGGCTAGGAGTGCCTTAGGCCTTAATTAAGGTACAGGCCCAGCATTTGATTGGTGTGAAAGTGGGAAATCACGGAATACAATCTTCAGCTCTGCCGACAATGGGGTTCGAATCCACTATCTCTCGGATGCAAGCTCACAGCTGCGCACCGCTAACCACACGGTCAACTCGCCCAGTCGTACAGAGTGTAACAGCCTGCCTGAATATTGATGGGAAGTAGCTGGGGAGTTAGATAACTTTCTTCTTTAGCATGCCATTCCCCTGGTTTATAAATTTTCTGATAGGCTACTACTGGTACGTAACACACTGGATCATCATAGCATTCGGGCTATTCAATCCCTACTCTGAGGCACTGATTGGAATGAACAGTGTGCATATTTAGCGGAATAGTGGCAGATGAGTGTTCATGGCAATCTGCGGCCTGGTCATCCCAGCTCTGGAACTTTGGACTATTAGATTGGCACCGCAATCTAACCGCAGCACTGTTCGTTAAAAGTGATAAAACGTGCGGCTTTCCATTTGATCGAGTATTTTATATGACAGCATTGCATTTAATCGCTACATTCATACTTACGTTTTTGTAATGACCTATGTTGATTTCAGTTAGGAAAACGACAAAGTCAGTCTTTCTGAGAATCCCGTAGCGAAGCACGGGTACATCAGCTAGTATATATATAAATCCCATACAACCTACTTTTTAGTTTTCACTATTATGTGTGTTTACTTGGCAGTAAATATAAGTGAATCCCTCCCGGTTGATGTATGTGACAGCCCTCAGACGATCGGGACACGTAATTATGATATGTATGTAGTCTAAGTGACCTATAATTCCATGGAAATTATCCCGTGTACATAATAAAATATATCGATTGCCAAGAATTGTATTCAAGTTGACAGTTACCGGACTGTCACTTTGTCAGTCTCAAGAAACAATCCTCTCGTAAAGCGAAACCTTATTTTATGATTATCTCCCCGTGCATGTCAAAAGAATTGCTGCGATTTGGCAGCGGGTGACCCACAGAGAGGCCGTCGGACTAATCTTTCTTCCCGGAATCGTCTCAACATGATAAAACCAATTACATATTTCATGGTACATAACCTCTGATTATGATTCACTCCTCTCATTTGAGGTTAAACAGTGCTCTCGGCAGTGTTTAAACATAACCGGTTGAACATCGGTTTTAGACAGTGTCTAAGTGATAAATAATGTGTCTGCAATGCAACAGCCATGCTTAGGCATTGTTTAACCGTAGACATCGTCTAAATACCGTTTCTGCAATCGGCCCTTAGTGTTTACAGTAGAGCGGTGCTATGCACAAGTCATAAAGGGACTGCCCAACGACACAGTCAATCGCAACTTATCCAGTGTGTTGACAAGATGTCTCTGTCGAAGTATCGTAAATGGACTAAATATTAATGTATACACTATATTTAGCCAGGAATCCAAGGCGATGGAATGTTCATCCTATTAATATGGATAGGACAGAAAATGGGGAATTCAATCGTATATACGAGAAGTTGCCTTTACATCCAGATCAATTTCGGCTATACACCAGGCTGTCTAATCCAACATTCGATAATATCTCGCAGCTTGTCAGTCATAGACTACATTTTAAAGAAGTGAACATTTTTTTCACAAGTTGCTTTACGTCGCACCGACACAGATAGTTCTTATGGCGAAGACGGGACAGGAATGGGCTAGGAGTGGGAAGGAACCCGTTTTCTTTATTTTTGCTATTTGCTTTACGTCGCACCGATACAGATATGTCTTATGGCGACGATGGGATAGAAAAGGCCTAGGAAGTGGAAGGCAGCGGCCGTGGCCTTAAATAAGGTACAGCCTGGTGTGAAAATGGGAAACCACGGAAAACCGTCTTCAGGGCTGCCGACATTGGGGCTCGAACCCACTATCTCCCGATTACTGGATACTGGCCGCACTTAAGCGACTGCAGCTATCGATCTCGGTACAGGGGAAGGAACCGGCCGTGGCCTTAATTAAGGTATAGCTCCAGCATTTGCCTGGTGCGGAAATGGGAAACCACGGAAAACCATCTTCAGGGCTGCCGACAGTGGGGTTCGAACCCACTATCTCCCGAATACTGGATACTGGCCGCACTTAAACGACTGCAGATATCGAGCTCGGTGAAGAAGTGAACAAACACACGTGGTCTATGTTATACACATAGCTACATTCTGAGGAAGGAAACCGTGAATCCAACGAAAAACGAAAACGACCGAGGCTTGCCGAACTTACCCAACAGCTCTGGTTACCGCTAAGTGAAACATAATGTTGTTTCTCTCTGCACCGCTATTACACACATCCTTCCTCGCAGCTCTCCTATCCACTATAATTCTACACATGCTGTTACATTATTTTGATTCCTATTCTCTGGTCCTCATCGCTCTCTTCTCCGCTCTCTTCGCTCCTCGCCGCTCCACTATAATCACGAGTGGCACGACAATAGAATATCACTCGAATATACTGTATTTCTAAATGAAGAGTAAATTGCAAATGATCTACACATATTTTATTAGTATTAATATAAGCTCCCTCCGTAGATCAGTAGCATAGTGTCGGCCTCTGGATACCAAGATCCCAGGTTCTTAACGCGACTGAGTAGACGAATTTAGTAGGGCGGAAAGAAATCCATTCGACACTTCATACTGTGCGATGTCGACATGTAGAGGAATTCAGGTGACATGTTTGGTGATTAGGTGACATTATTATTATTATTATTATTATTATTATTATTATTATTATTATTATTATTATTATTATTATTATTATTAAATGCATTGCAACTGGGAGATATCCAGATGGAAATGCTTACTTACAGTAGTACGACAACGAAGTAAATTAAAATATAAATTGCATGACAATAATATCCATAACAATAACAAAGAAGTGCAACAATTCCATGAAAACTAAATATTACAACGAATTATATCTTAGCAAGAAGTTTCACGATAACAAAAAGAGAGTAAAATAAAATTACGCTAAAATCAGAAGCAACAAACGACAGTTAAAAATGATATACGAGTAGTGTAATATAATAATGAAAAGCTTCTCTTTTGCTATTGGTTTTACGTAGCACCGACATATATAGGTCTCATGGCCACGATGGGATAGGAAAGGGCTAGGAGTTGGAAGGAAGCGTCCATGGCCTTAATTATGGTACAGCCTGGTGTGAAAACGGGAAACCACGGAAAACTATTTTTATGGCTGCCGACAGCGTGGCTCGAACCCACTATCTCCCGGATGCAAGCTCATAGCTGCGCGCCCCTCACCGCACGGCCAACTCGCCCGGTATAATGAAAAGCAGTCGCAAAGAAATTCATACGAAATTTGCCAAAAATAACTCAAAATATTCCCCTAAATAAAGGCGTAACGTAATTAATTAAAACTCAACCATATATCACCCAACAGAGATCCGGTTTATTCTGCCACATGGTGGAGAAAGCAGAAAATTTGAAACTGACGCGCAGACAGCGTAATTGGCAACAAATTAAAATGCCGGCTTACGGTAGCTGAGGCATTATTATTATTATTATTATTATTATTATTATTATTATTATTATTAATTTGGTAGTAGCAAGAGTAGTAGTAGTAGTTATAGGCCTATATCGACCCAAAGCAATTAAAGACTGAATTTTAAGTCCTGAAATATTTCCTTCATTAACCCATCCAGAACTAACGCAGTGTCCATTTTAATGAATACAGCTACAGTTACTTCCTTCCTACCTTTCACATGAGTTTGGAAATTGGGAAATTAGTCCTATTTATAGACTTCTGTTTCTAGTTTCTGTACAAAAACACACTGCTTTCTCGCCCGCCCTGGGGCCATGAACGTTAAGGCGTAAAGTCTATATTGTATGACACCGTGGTTAGCTAGTTCGAGTCCCGTTGGCTGAAAAAGAATGTCACCGTCAAAATGATGGTCGGCGGGGTAGGGGAGGTGGTGGTGTACAATTCCTGATCACTAGATTGCGTGCCAAAAGACTGGATTCAACTGCAAACCTTTCCGCACTGTTCATATGGAGTGAGGGCATATGAAAATATTGATGGTGATTCGTTCGTCAGATGGAGACGTTAAGCACTGAGTAGACCCCTTGGTGCTATTTGAAAGCAGTAGGCTGTGTGCCGATACCGGATTTCACCCTCTACCTTACTACTATCATATATCACGTGATTAATCTCATTAACTCCTCTGAAGAAGTCGATGTCAGAAAAGACATCTAGTCGTAGAAATTCCCTACGAAGTTTAACCTCGCTTCATACCCTACCCCGTATAGAAACGGGACAAGGCATACATCTACAACCTAATGCTTTCCCTTGCAAGTACAGTATTCAGAAAATGTTTGTTAGTTTTCAGTATCAATTTGCTTAGAAGAGTGAGTTCTTGCGGTCATGTTTTAGATATTAAATCTAAGCACCAGCTTAGTTTCGACTCCGGAATACCACACAGAGCGTTGACAATCTTGTCATGTCCGTAGCACTATAGGACATGACGCCAATTGCATTGTAATACTTAACGTTGTATCAGTTTAGTATTTCAAAATAACTTCATTGGTGATACTATCAAACACCTTTTCACTGTCCATCAAAAGTAAAGCGGATTAGCATCTTCAGACAGTGCTTTCCGGTCAGTGGTCTCATCATCATATCATATTACGACTTTCTTGAGGCAAAGGATCTATTTTGGTTTTGCTCCATAGCCTTCTTTGCTCTTTCAGACTTGCTGACTTCTTAATCATTCTACAGTTTTCAAGTCTCCAATTACCAACAAAAATCAATTCATGTTATTCAAGTTTCACCAATTATCTCACTAGATTTCATATTTTCGGTCAATTCTAAATCATAAATATTTTATTTCAGCAGTGGGTGGGATAGAAAACTGTTGTACATTCAAGGTGTACGTCACAGTTTCTGTTACTTTTCACTACACATCGGTTTCTTTTTTCCTTTCTCTACTCACTTTTATAACTGTGTTTTATAAACGCATCTTTTCTTCTTTAGGTGCAGAATTCGCACTCTCTTATTGAACAGGCTCTTCAATGCCCCAGGCGATAGCGTTCAGCATTTCGAAGATCGCAAAAATACTTAGCGAACATTGAGTGTTCAGTCTCGTACACCAACATAACCCGAGCTTGAAAGAACTTAAGTACGACGAAGAAATATTGGTAACTGACCGAAGCAAAACGTACACACTCGAACGATGCTATTGTTCTACTGTATAGCTTGTGCTACAAAAGATTATAGCTTTCATGGATGGATAGCAGTTGACAGCAGCATCAATTATCCAGGAGATTAATTCCTTTCTCACACACATTTCACGATACTGCGCTGTCTCACCACATCATTCTGATTTACTCCGACATACCCCGTAGCCTCCCTCGTTCCGCCGTAGTCTAGTAGCTTGACATCTGAGTACCTGCGTCTCTGCTACAAGACTTGTTTATGGGTCTGGAACGGAGAGTACTCAGTCTCACGTAACAACTGACTAGTGAAATTGCTTCAAATCCCACATCGGCCATCGTAGAAGAGATTTTTCAGTGCATTCTTACTTCAACTTCCGGTGAATGACAGAATGGTACCTAATATATGGGTCGCAGCCGCTTCCTTCCCAATCATATCATCATTTTATTTCGCAGACGAACACCAAATCAGATAACACATAGACAAATATTATATAGCTTCAAAGGCGCTCATTGAAAGGGGTGAATATCAAGATAATCCAAGCAATTAATTTGAAACAATTCTTTCTTTTCTTAATCTGTTTACCGTCCAGGACGAGGGTTCGAATCCCCGTCAGGAAGTCGTAAAATTTAAGAAACGAGATGTCCAATTCCGGAGGTGCATATGGCCATGAGGTTCACTCAGCCTACACCAAAAGTGAGTACCAGGATAATTCGGGGGGAGGGGGTTTAAAGGCGGCCGTGCGTAGATCTAACCACTCTACCCCATCACGTGCCGAGGTCACGAATAGTGGAAGCCTTTACCTTCCACCCCTCCAAGGGTCTTTCTTGCCTGTACGGAGATGACTTCGCTTTATCGTCCAGGGATGGCTTTTCCCTCGGACTCAGCGAGGGATTCCACCTCTACCGCCTCAAAGGCCGTGTCCTGGAGCGTGAGAGATTGGGTCGGGGATACAACTGGGGAAGGAGCAGTACCTCGCCCGGGCGGCCTCACCTCCTATTCTGAACAGTGGCCGTGTAGGGGATGGGAAGATGGGAAGGGATGGACAAGGAATAGTGAAGAAGCGGCCGTCGCCTAAAGTTAGGTACCATCCCGGCATTTGCCTAGAGGAGAAGTGGGAAGCCGCGAAAGAGCACTTCAAGGATGGCTGAGATGGAAATTGAACCCCCCTCTACTCAGTTGACTTCCCAAGGATGAGAGGATGCCTTTCCATCCCTCATCCCACGTTTCTAAAGTTCGTGGCAGAGCCGGGAATCGAACCCGGGCCTCCGGGGATGGCAGCTAATCACATTAACCACTTCGTAACAGAGGTGGACTTTGAAACAATTATAAACTATTTTTGCTATGTGTTTAACGTGACAATAGGATAGAAAAGTGCTAAGGCTAGGACGGTAGCGGCTGTATTCTTCGTTCTAGTAGAGCCTCTTACTGCCGTAAACGGAATATCGTCCTCAGGACGGCCAACGTGGGAATCGAACACGCTATCTCCTGGCTATGACATTACAGGTGCACAACCCACCCCACGTATTCAATTAACGCGGAATATTAAGATTTGAAAAGTTCAAAAAGTACGCTGTCTTCTTCTTCTAGCGCTTTTCCCACACGTGTAGGGTCGCGGGTGCAAACTGTGTTGCACATATGGATTTGGCCGTGCTTTACGGCCGAAAGCCATTCCTAACGCCAACCTTAAATGGAAGGATGTAATCACTATTGACTGTTTCTGTGGTGGTTGGGAGTGTAGTGTGTTGTCTGAATATGAAGAGGAATGTGTTGGAACAAGCACAAAAACCCAGTCCCCGAGCCAGATGAATTCATCAAACACGATTAAAATCCCCGACCCGGCCGAGAATCGAACCCTCTGAACCTAAGGCATCAACGCTGACCATTCAGCCAATGAGTCGGACTTAAAAAATATATACGGTGGAGTGGAAAACTGAAGATGGTTTTCCGTGATTTCCGATTTTCTCACCGGGCAAATGCTGGGGCTGTACCTTAATTAAGACCACGGCCGCTTCCTTTCCACTCCTAGCTCTTTCCTATTCTATCGTCGCCATTAGACGTATCTGTGTCGGTGCGAAGTAAAGCAAACTGTAAGAGAAAAAAATCCTGGAAGTTGCTGATTGGTTTAAAGGAATCTTCCTTTTTCTCTTTGTTTGCTAGTGGTTTAAAGCGGCATTAACACATCGAAGATTTTCGGTGACGCAAGTACGAGAAAGTTATAGGACTGGGATGGTAGCAGTCATTAAGGTACAACCCCAGCATTTGTTTGGTGTGAAAATGGAAAATCAAGGAAACCATCTTCAGGGATTCGGAGGATTCGAACCCACCATCTACCTATTACAAGCGCACAGCTATGCGACCCAAAACGCACGGACGACTTGCACGGTGGAATCATTATTCAATCAACCAGCAGCAAAGGTAAATCTATAAGTTAATTTCGTGGTTAGTAAGTTTATATCTCCTGTAGTATACTAGAAACGAAGGCATATTGCTTAGGAAGTCGGGTAGATATGGTGCGAGGTGTTACAATAGATTACCTCCAAGCGGAAAGAGAAGGAGTAACAACTGGCGTCCATCCACATTCCAAACCAGTAATAAGTCATGCACCAGCTTGCGCCGCTTTGTGGCGAGATGAGTGATAAATGCTTTAACAGTCAGAATGGGTAATTCCTCTTGCAAATGAGCACTGCACTAGCCTCGGTTTACGAAACAAGACGAAACGATGACTCGATCTTAATCCACATGTTATTATTATTATTATTATTATTATTATTATTATTATTATTATTATTATTATTATTATTATTATTATTATTATTATTATTATTATTATTGTTGTTGTTGTTGTTGTTGTTGTTGTTACGGGGATACCGTGGTTTACAGAGGTGAAAGAAGGTGCGGGCATGAATGGGTGGATATAAGACAGTCAGAAGATGAATTTAAAACTTCAAAATGAGAGCTATATTTCTTTCTTTTTTTCTTGGTTTCTTTTCAAAAGTTAGACTTTACAATTCAGGTTCAGAACTAACTTCTTACAATGTTGGAAAATCAGAATAATCAACAAATCACCAATTAAAAACCTGAGCTTGAAGCTCCTAAAAACAATTTTATCTGAGCACTACTCCTCCAATCAATCACTAGTGAAGGAGACGGGTCTCCCAGTTTCTTTTACACCAATAGGAAAAGCATTATTGCTCTATCAATTTACAGTCAGGAATCTATATTCGAATATTCACACTTTCAAGGCCTATCTAGGCACAACCTACATCTAACAATGTTTCATTGTCTTAAATGTCCGGCTCCATGGCTAAATGGTTGGCGTGCTGGCCTTTGGTCACAGGGGTCCTGGGTTCGATTCCCGGCAGGGTCGGGAATTTTAACCATAATTGGTTAATTTTGCTGGCACGGGGGTGGGTGTATGTGTCGTCTTCATCATCATTTCATCCTCATTACGACGCGCAGGTCGCCTAAGGGAGTCAAATCAAAAGACCTGCATCTGGCAAACCGAACTTGTCCTTGGACACTCCCGGCACTAAAAGCCATACGCTAGTTCTTTTACTGTCTTAAATGCTCAACAGTCTAATATCTTTAACATGAAATAAATGGAGTTAAACAGGGGTAACAAATACCCAATCTCCAAGGCCTAGATTAAAACAAAAGGTTACAGTTACTGGCCCAAAAACCAAAATGGTAAGGAGGCAAATTCTGGCAATCCTAAAAATTTACATTACATTATAAAACCCTGTTTGGGCTTTTGACCCGACGTCACAGAGGCTAAGCCTATACTACGGAGGTGACTAGATGGAGAAAAGGGTTTAAGTTAGAGAATTTACAAGATAGGAAAGTTTACAAAATCATAGTCACCTTACAATCAAGTAGAGAGGGAACACAAGAGGGTACATCACACTCTATTCCCTGATTTCGGTTAAGTTCTTTCGGCTTGTTTGAAACTTACATTTAGAGTTTGAAATTTACATTTTAGGAAATGAAGTTACATTACCAAAGATTTGAAACCTCCCTCTCAAGCTACCTTAGAAAGACTATCAGATTTTAAACAGGACCTGCCATTACCTTGAGCTGGTGGACCTGTTGAAGATGGACGAGGCGCCCTCGCCTCCTTTGTAAACAAACTCTAGACTGGAGCGATCACTAAGACAACCAGGTCCGAAAATGTGCCAGCTTTTATAGTAGAGGGGAAAGTTCCAGAAAACTCTGGGCTAAGGCCTGGCATACCACCAATTCTCATTGGATAACCAATTAAATACCAGAAAATTTCGATTGGTAGGAAAATAAATGTACAATATATTTCATTGGCCAACATCTTAAGTTGGCGGGAAGAGATGGAAGCGTTGTAAACTTTTGGAAATCAAAAACAAACGCTCAGCATCTCAGTTTAGGAAACCTTTGCATACAAAATTACTCTAGAATTTTAATAGTTCATCTTCACACAGGAGGGCGCAACATGAGTTTGGAGTAGCGACATTTGTTGAGAAATGTTCAAATTTCTTGCACTAGTTGCTGCAAGTTTTATATTGTAGACGCTTATTTTAAATAATTACTACAATGTACAATTACTATTATTATTATTATTATTATTATTATTATTATTATTATTATTATTATTATTATTATTATTATTATTATTATTAACAGTATTTGTTTCACGGAGTGAACGGATATGGTTATTATCGTGACTCAGTCATTAAATAACTTACATTACCGATAATTACGTAGGCATAGTATTTATACATCATACACACTTAAGCAAAGGCTTAATTCACTGTTACATTGTTGTCCCTGCTAGTAGCTGGATATTCATACTTGAAAGACATCTAACGAAACAGAGAAATCGTTCCTAGGAACGTCCTCACAGTATGGCAGGTATTCAGAAGAACAGCTTCTTGAAACTCTGTATAAGTGGATGGATGTAGATTGGGTGTGGTTAATGAACTGTGCAGAATCTTGGGAATGATACGAGTACATGATGAACAGAGTGAATTTTCCACAAGCGTTTCATTTCTATTGTTAGTTTCGGGTAATATGATATTGTTGTTGCTATTGCTGTCTACAGATTGCAACTGTTATACCAGCCAATCTACATGAGAAATACAGGCTTTCCAGCCTTATCGACAAAGATGGCATCTCGTCTGGTATGACTGAAGGTGACATTCGTTAGAACATCACTGTCTAAAGGAGAATTATTATTATTATTATTATTATTATTATTATTATTATTATTATTATTATTATTATTATTAGGGACCAGGCCCTTCGCTGAATTGTTAGCGTCATGCCTTTGGTTCAGAGGATATTGGGTTCGATTCTCGGCAAAGTTAAGGATTTTAGCCATGTCCTGTTAATTCTTTTAGTTCGGGGAATAGGTGTTCATCTTTGCCTCATTACATACCTCTCCATATTCTCACAACACTACACTGATAATCACCACGAGAAGCACACAATAGTTAATACTTCCACCTACGTAATTTTGGTGTTAGGAAGGGCATCTGGCTGTAAAGCACGACAAAGTTAATATGTTCGGCACATTTCACATCGGTGAAAAGAAGTAGCAGAAGAAGGAAAAGAGAAAGAGTAGAAGAAGAAGAAGAGGAAAATAAGATGATTGATTGATTGATTGATTGATTGATTGATTGATTGATTGATTGATTGATTGATTGATTGATTGATTGATTGATTGATTGATTGATTGATTGATTGATTGATTGATTGAAGAGAAAGAAACTGCCATACACGTAAGGAATGGCAATTTTTCCCATGTGGGTGGCAACAACGTCCCTTCTCAAGGGGTGTGGAGAATGTGCAAAAAATTAAGTTCGTGGTATATCCAAATTTGACAAGCAAGGCTAGGTGGCCATTGATCAGGCACTCACTATTGGAGTTTACTTGCGGCAGGGTGGTAACTTACATTCCCCTTCTCATCTAGCCAACAGTACGCAGGCCACCGACCAAAGTTGTTACCACTGCTTAACTTTCGAAATTTCAAGAGATTTAATGTTGCAGCATAACTACGTCATTGGCTGGAGAATGGACTGACCTGGCATTAATTCCCTTTCTCTGAAAAGAAAGAATGTATGTATGTTCAGTCCGTCAGCGATTCCGCTGGTGGGATCCTCAACAGCTCTGCCCTCAGCTGTCATAGATGGCCTAGACATCACTGAAGAGGCGTACTAGGGAAATGAGGAGTGAGGTAGTTTCCCGTTGCTTTCCTCACCGAGCCAGATTTGCTATTACATATCAGTCTGCCAAGCCCACTGAAATGCATACACCAACTAACCCAACGAGCAACATTTTCACACCATTCATAGCAGGGACTGGCCGCAAAAGAAAGAATATCAGTTCCTATTGAAGGCCGTGAAACGCAAACAAAAGAGTGGCCGACCGAGCTCGCCGTGCGGTTAGGATCACTTAGCATTGAGCTTGCATTCGGGAGATGGTGTGTTCGAATCCCACTGTTGGCAGTCTTCAGAATGGTTTTCCGTGGTTTTCCATTTTCACACCAGGCAAATGCTGGGGATGTACCTTAATTAAGGCCACGGCCGCTTCCTTCCTATTCCAAGGTCTTTCCTGTCCCATCGTCACCATAAGACCTATCTGTGTCGGTGTGACGTAAAGCAACTAGAAAAATCAGAGACGTCCGCGAATCGAATCCGGTTCTCTGACGAGGGCGGTTAATAGCGCTAATTGTTAGTCTACAGATGTAGATATTATTAACAATGAAAACCACGTTGTAATGTAAATTTCCCATAAAACACAGAATTCTTTTAAGTAGGCGCACTGGAAGGACCACGTATCATTATAATAACTCTGCTTCCTCCGCCAGGGAATACCTTTGTGGAAATCAGATGCGATAGTTTGTAAAGTTGTTTATTTCTTGCAGCCATCACGTGCAGTCGCTCAAAAATGGCATGAGCTCGTGGTATTTTATAGATCGTTTTTCGCTAGTGGCTTTACGTCGCACCGACACACAGATAGGTCTTATGGCGACGACGGGATAGGAAAGGCCTAGGAGTTGGAAGGAAGCGGCCGTGGCCTTAATTAAGGTACATCCCCAGCATTTGCCTGGTGTGAACATGGGAAAACACGGAAAAAATTCTTCATTTTATAGATCCTCGCATGTAAATTTTTAAGAAGCAATTATTGTAGCTATACATATAATGATTGTTGTGGGTATCCTCAGACTTTGTGTTTACATGGAAAATGAAGAAGAAATATAAGCCTATTTGGATAGTAATTAAAATTAAAAGCTAGCAACATAACCATGCCTTCATTCCTCTTTTTGAATGTCTATACAACTTACAATACAAAATGTCACTTTGTATGCTGGTATCGAACGAGTTGGTTGTATGGTACGGATCGTGAATCCCTTAGCTTGCTTTATACAGATGTTGGGTACAAACACCACAGGTCCTAGTCTATAAAGTACCTTTCTGCCATTTCCCATTTTCACACCAGGGAAATGCTAAGGTTGCACAGGCGCTGTGTTCGCAGTGCCGACGTCGCAGCAAAACCTGTACGTATTTGTGTGACTTTAAATCACAAGCAAGGAAGACATCTGCCCGTCTGTCTGTACCTTTTCTCGATTACCTTTAATTCTTAGAGGAAAAGAAAAACCATTTCATATTTGCAGAGGCTATAAAAGCATTTAGAGGATTGGTTTCCAATATTCGTGCCGGGTTGAATGGCTCAGCCGGCTGAGGAGTTAGCCTTCTGACCCCAATTTGGCAGGTTTGATACTGGCTCAGTCCGGTGGTACTTGAAGGTGCTCAAATACGACAGCTTCGTGTCGGTTGATTCACTGGAACGTAAAAGAACTCCTGCGGGACTAGATTCCGCCACCTAGGCGACTCGGAAAACCATAAAAGTGGTTAGTGGGGGTAAAAACAAATAACATTACTATTATTCCAATATTCGTTATCTCAACTCTAAAGTTAATTCGGGTAGATAGTGGGTTCGAATCCCACTGTTGGCAGTTCTGAATATGGTTTTCCGTGGTTTCCCATCTTCACACCAGGCAAATTCTGGGGCTGTACCTTAATTAAGGCCACGGCCGCTTCCTTCCCACTCCTAGGCCTTCTTTATCCCATCGTCGCCATAAGACCTATCTGTGTCGGTGCGACGTAAAGCAACTAACAAAAAAACAATAGTTAATTCGTGTCCTCTCCCTGAGGTGGTGCAGCTCTTTTCAGGCACCCCGAATAGATGTGAACTGCATGTACCTCTTTTAATCACATTCTAGCCCTCCTGCCAATCTTAAATTCCTGGCAGTATCAGGAATCGAACCCGGGCCCCCGAGGACGGCAGCTACGGATGTGGACACCTCAGTACTAAGTGGAATAAAGTGGTTAGCTCTGCGCTCAGTCGAATTCGCCTCCAGGACTTTACACAATACTCATTTCTGGTGCGGGCTGAGTGAGCCCCAGGGTCTTTGCCTTTCCTGCAGTGGAAATCTTGTTTGTAATTCTCTCGACTTCCAGCGAATCGAATTCACGTCCTTCCCTGTAAATCGAATACGCCATTATCGCCTCGGTTAGGCAGCCATTCCCCCCCCCCCCCCAGCTTGAGAAAGCCAAAACCAATTTTAAAACGAGTTTATCCAGAGTGTTGAACATTTCTCTGAGATCATGTTAAGCTATATAGATATTAGCATAGTATTACATCAGAAAACAGATCAGCGGGGAAGGAAATAAGCGCGTGGCACATTAAATTCGATACGGCAGCTAAACTAAAAGAGATATATCAAAACGATATATGGTCGATTTTTATGGTTATATAGCTTAATTGGGTTTATTTAAAAATTATACAAAAATTCAGCTAGGGCCTATATAACAGGCTAGAAGATAACTTACAATGGCATCCATTACTCATTTTCATAATCGGTGACATTTATGCTACTATAAAACACCAAAACTGGACTTATTCTTGGGCTGTAACCTCTAAGTATTTCATGCTTGTTCAGAAGGATTCTTTTAGGTGTATATCATCGTGGTGCAGTGCACCTGGAAGGGGAGCTGTGAACAAGTACAGTATAGTACACAGGAAGGAGATAATGTGAACGGTATAAGACAAATTAGATTTCTTCGTTCTGAAATGCGACCTTTGAATCAAAATAAGAAAATACCATTGCTGAAATGTGCCTTCTGTTCATACTTAACGAAATACTTATGTACTGTATCATAGAGGAATTTATTTTTCTTTCTTTCTTTCTTTCTTTCTTTCTTTCTTTCTTTCTTTCTTTCTTAATCCATTTACCATCGAGGGTTGGCTTTTCCCTCAGACTTAGTGAGGCATCCTACCTCTACCGCCTTAAAGGCAGCGTCCTGGAGCGTGACAATTTTGGGTCAGGGATAAAACTGGGGATGAGGACCAGTACCTCACTGCTATGCTGAAGAGGAACCTTGTGGGAGGGATGGGCAGGTTGGAAGGGATAGACAAGGAAGAGGGAAGGAAGTGACCGTGGCCTAAAGTTAGGTACCATCCCGGCATTTGCATGGAGGAGAAGTGGGATACCACGGGAAACCACTTCGAGAATGGCTGAGGTTGGAATCGAAACCCTCTCTACTGAGTTGACCTCCCGAGGCTGAGTGAACCCCATTCCAGTCTTCGTACCACGTTTCGGACTTCGTCGCATAGCCGGGAATAGAACCCGGGCCTCCCGGGTGGCAGCTAATCAGACTACTCTCTACACCACAGAGGCAGACAATAGAGGAATTACGAGACAGTAAATGTAGCGTAGTCTTGTTCTGATCAAATAATTTAATGCGTTTCTTTCAGATATTATATCAAGCAGATAGTTCGATCTATGCATCATTGGCCTCTGTATCCCATAGTCTGAGGTTCAATCCCGGCAGAGGTAGACGGATTTTTGGAGGGCTGAAAAGAGTCCATTCGGCACTCCATGTGGTACAATGTCAGCAAGTTAAAACATCTGCCTAAATCTTCTGGGCAGAGAGAAGGCGCCACCTTCTAGGTGGCCCGCAGCATCCCTCCAGGGAAGGGTATGAAAACATTCCGTGTAGCCTATGTATGCATGTAAAAGATCTCTGGTGAGAGATTCGGTGTATACCCGACAAAATATTTCAGAATCTCAGCCAGGTCGCTCAACAAAGATCCAGTTATGCTGGCATCTGGTAGAGGACCACATAGCGTCGGTATAGACACATAGACAGCTTTGATGGCGTCAAATGAAATGCTTGCACACGATAAGCAGATGCCATACGATTATATACAGGCCTAGGCCAATCATACATACTAGAGTCCCGTTAATCAGAACTCTGTTAATCCGAACCCCGTTAATCCGAAAGTCCGGTTAATCCGAACTGAAATATTCATTTTTTAAATTCTCCTTGTTTAAATGAAAGAACATATTAAAGAATGAAGATTTACTTGCATTTAATTAGTCATGTTTTACTAGAATAACTTAATGTAAAAATAATTACACATCATAAACCATCAATCACTGGTCGTTTATCTTTACAAAGTCTGTTAGTTTCTTTTGCCATAGTGACTGGAACCTACTCGAATATGCAGTGTTAAACCAGCGTCTCATAAACATCACAGCAGCGGGCGTAGCAGCGGAGTGTTGCTCGACGTAGCGTACGGCAAGTTCTAAGGCGGCTGCGCCATCTGAATGTGACACTAGTTGTTCATTGTGGTCTTCTTCGTCGTCACTCTGTTCCTCATCATCTCTAGATTCTTTCTCCACCATAGCTACAATTTCTTGGTCTGTTTGTAATTGATGACAGTCAGCTTCCATCCACTCGCCAATGTCATTTTCATTGGCTTCCCCACACCCAGGAAGTTGTTGGACGTTTCAAGGAGATTACATTTGCAGACGCTTCCACTGGACTCCCGATGAATGCGAGACTCGGCCACAATTTCTTCCACGTTTTCCTCATGAACTGCTCACTCACTCCCATGCCTCTGCTGCCCAGTAAACCACTTACTTTTCTTCAAAAACTGAAGAATGCGAATGTAAGCCCCCTTTCACACGAGGCGACTAGTGGCGGCAACTTACAGCGGAGCATTATTTTAAATGAGAGCTTTCATACGTGGCGACTGCAGTTGCGGGAGCTGGAAACAGTCGCCTACAGTCGCTCACTCGCGCACCTAGCGGCCGCCACTCGGAGTCGGCGCCACTCGAGGTAAAGCATTATTTTAAATGAGAGCTTTCATACGTGGAGACTGCAGTTGCGGAAGCTGGAAACTGTCGCCTACAGTCGCTCACTCGCGCACCTAGCGGCCGCCACTCGGAGTCGGCGCCACTCGAGGTAAAGCATTATTTTAAATGAGAGCTTTCATACGTGGAGACTGCAGTTGCGGAAGCTGGAAACAGTCGCCTACAGTCGCTCACTCGCGCACCTAGCGGCCGCCACTCGGAGTCGGCGCCACTCGAGGTAAAGCATTATTTTAAATGAGAGCTTTCATACGTGGCGACTGCAGTTGCGGGAGCTGGAAACAGTCGCCTACAGTCGCTCACTCGCGCACCTAGCGGCCGCCACTCGGAGTCGGCGCCACTCGAGGTAAAGCATTATTTTAAATGAGAGCTTTCATACGTGGCGACTGCAGTTGCGGAAGCTGGAAACAGTCGCCTACAGTCGCTCACTCGCGCACCTAGCGGCCGCCACTCGAGGTAAAGCATTATTTTAAATGAGAGCTTTCACACGGTGCCACTAGTTACCGCTACTTCTCACTGTCCACTCCAGTTTGATCCAGTTCGTGTAATTTAGGAAGTCCTGAATAACGAGCGTACTGCGTTCATTGTCAGATATGAGTGCAAACGTGGAAAGAAGTAGCCTTATTAGATTAACAGGCCGACTCGTTGTCTGAATGGTCAGCGTACTGGCCTTCGGTTCAGAGGGTCCCGGGTTCGATTCCCGGCCGGGTCGGGGATTTTAACCTTAATTGGTTAATTCCAATAGCTCGCGGGCTGGGTGTGTGTGGCGTATTCAACATTAGAAATCATCCTAGGTAGGGCCCTCATCTTCACAGACATGCAGGTCGCCTAATAGACTGTCTACTAGAAAAAGACCTGCACTAGGTCTCTCCGGAGGCCATACGCCATTAATTAATTAGATTAACAGATGAACAAGTGAAACGGAAGACCTGACATATAGAGTTGAAAAATATCCCACGATTTGGAACGCTTCAGTCGATGAGTATGGAAAAGTGAACGAAGAAACGCATGGCATAGCATTATATTGAGGTTCTTCGCGAGTTTGATGACAAAACACCAGCAGAGAGAAACGAGATAAGTAAGCGTTTTCCTTATATTTTACGTACCACCTTTTGTTAATTTGTTACAAGGAAACTCAATTTAGCAAAACAATTCTGTAAATTACCGAGTATATTCAGAAAAGAGTATTTCATTCATTATTTGCTACAATTATTTTTATTGTAGTGAAAAATTTCAATCATGAAGGAGATTTACATGGTAAGCAAGAATAGCAATAGAATGAAAGATAAACGATCATCACTACTTAACTAATGTTATTAAAAAGAGCCCATTGGCAAATTCAAAATTACTAAACGCATGTGAAGTACAATTGTGTTCTTGGTGTCCATCTATGATTTGTATAGAACTCTACACACAATACTTATGTCTCTAAATACGATCCTGGGGCCGATGACCTTCGATGTTAGGCCCCTTAAAACAACAAGCATCATCAAATGCGATCCATTTGCCATGAAACTGCTACTTCCTCACCGATAAAGTAGTTGGCAAACTTGTCTCGTAAATTTCTGGCAAGCCTTGATGTAGGTCCTGACGCAGGGCCCATTTCATACAATCCATCTACTGTCAAAGTATCTTCGATTTGAACACCATACCTCTTTCGTACAAAATTATGCAAAACACAACACTCTTTCACTATGTCCTCTGCTAGTGTGGTGTCAACATCCACTGATCTATGGAAAATACGCCATTTGTTTGCAAGTATTCCAAAGGTACATTCAATGTACCTGCGTGCCGTTGAAAGTCTGTAATTAAAAGACGCGTTTCTTTACACTCAGAAACGTGCCCGCATATGGTCGCAGTATATGACGGGAAAGACCAACTCCCTCGTCAGCTACAAATACAAAGGGCACTGACTCATCAAATCCTGTGTACGATCTCTGTGGTGGAGGATACACCTTCATTGCTCTTGCCCTGATTTTATTTTTATTTTTATTTTGGATTAGCAAAGCAAGCAGAAGCAGTTCGTCACTCATAAATACCATTTTAGAAATGGGGAGTAGACCTGTTTTCCGTACAGGCGATCGGCTGCCGCCACCGATCGCCGCCACTAGTTGCCTCGTATGAAAGGACAGGCGACCAGCTGCCGCCACTAGTTGCCTGGTATGAAAGGAAAGGCGATCAGCTGACCGCAACCGATCGCCGCCACTAGTTGCCTCGTATGAAAGGAAAGGCGATCAGCTCACCGCAACCGATCGCCGCCACTAGTTGCCTCGTATGAAAGGAAAGGCGATCAGCTCACCGCAACCGATCGCCGCCACTAGTTGCCTCGTATGAAAGGAAAGGCGATCAGCTGACCGCAACCGATCGCCGCCACTAGTTGCCTCGTATGAAAGGGACCTTACATTCGCGTTCTTCAGTTTTTGAAGAAAAGTAAGTGAACTGTCATTCTCAACCACGTACCTGAGAAGTTTCCGTTTATACACAAGTTTTACATTTCGCAGAACGCCCTGGTCCACTGGCTGCAATATCGACGTAAATTAGGAGGCAAGAAAATTGCTCTTATCTCACCGCAAGTTAATTCACTCACCGCTGGGTGCGGTGGAGCATTGTCAATGCCCGAGACGGTTGAGGCGCTGCTCATCTGACCCCAACCTGGCAGGTTCGATCCTGGCTCAGTCCGGTGTTATTTGAAGGTGCTCAAATATGTCAGCCTCGCGTAAGTAGATTTACTGACACGTAAAAGAACTCCTGCGGGAGAAAATACCGGCACCTACGCGTCTCCGGAAATCGTAAAAGTAGGTAGCGGGACGTAAAAACAATAACATTATTATTAGAAAATATTTTCCGGTTAATCCGAACAGACTCCTGTCCGAATTAGTTCGGATTAACGAGACTCTACTGCATATAGCGCGGGAAAAATAAAACTGGCTCGGAAAATATTTTCCGTCGAACTGATGTGGGATTGACCCTTCTTAATGAACATCACAGAAGATGCTGGAAATGACCTGACCTGAAGAAATGAAAAACTGAGGATCCAAAAGTCCTGATTCCATTTCACACAGAAACCACCGGCAGAACTCAACACGCGAAGGTTCTTCCGAACGCCTTAGCATGCACAACAGTAAATTTGTAAGAATGCAGATGCAGAACCTTTTTGACAATGTTTCCACACAACGATCTCTTATTTCCCACTTGCACAGATAAATGTCGTTGAGATTTCGTTGGACTTCGTTCCAGGCTTTCCTTCACTCGAGCAAAGTTTTCTGGTGTTCGAACTCTTTTCGGATAGTTACGGCTTTTATTCGCTACGGAGCCCGTTTCAAGTCATTTTGCAACTAAGTTTTGCTTCGGAGACTTTCCTGGAGACTTTTCCAAAACTTTTCCAGTCTAAAATTCAGTCCAACTCGTTGGCTGAATGGTCAGCGTACCGCCCTTTGGTTCAGAAGGTCCCGGGTTCCATTCCCGACCGGGTCGGGGATTTTTATCGCTTCTGATTAATTCTTCTGTCTCGGGGACTGGGTGTTTGTGTCTCTCCCAACACTCTCCTCGTCATATTCACACAACACACCACACTACCAACCACCACAGAATCACGCACTAGAAATTACATCCCTTCATATAGGGCTGGCGACAGGAAGGCCATCCGGCCGTAAAACAAGGCCAAATCCACATGTGCGACGCAGTTCGCATCCGCGACCCCACAAGGTGTGGGAAAGCAGTAGAAGAATAAGAAGAATAAGAATAAGAATTCCAATCTTATTTCTTGCTGAACAAACAGTTCCGCACAGGTTTTCCACGAATCGTGCTTCGTATAACACGAGCTGTTTTAACGTGGGAACCATTTCGTGTCGCATTCAACTGGTCACTAAACACGTCTGCTCCTCTCACTCACTCACACGTGACAGCAACCGTTTGGTACACGGGAATCACGATTTCCAGCATTGTCTGTGATACACATTAACAAGGGTCAATTCAGTGTCAGTCATATAAATATACTCCGGGCCTGTTTTATTTTGACCACCCTGCATAGGGCCTACATACAAAAAAAGCACCATGTAACACTGTACGCATGTGGCTCCATGGTTGAATGGTCAGCGTAGTGGCTTTCGGTTCAAAAGGCCACGGGTTCGATCCTTCGCCGTGCATTGGATTTTAACCACACTCTGGTCAATTCCTCTAGCTCGAGGGGTGTGTCTTTGTGTTCGCCTTGACACACACATCTTCATTTATATTTATACGATACAAAACCACCACAGAAACACACACTGATGCCTCCACATAGGGTTGGCGTCAGGAAAAGCATCCGGCCGCAAAATTGAGCTAAATGCACATGTAGTTGAGAAAAGTCCAGCAAGGAGATGTAGCACTGTATGCAGGAATTAAAAGTTATGTAATCATAACACCAAATCAGTTCAACCAATAAGCTTGAAAACTGATTTGATGAAAATTGGCAAAACACATCAATATATTGTTTATATTACTGTCAAATACAAATATCAGTCTGTACACACAAGCTTCATTTGTACCGTGCGAGTTGATAGTACACTTTGGATCGTGTAGCTATGAGCTTGCATTCGGGAGATGGTGGGTACGAACCCCACTGTCGGCAGTCCTAAAGACGGTTTTCCATGGTTTCCCATTTTTTACACCTGGCAAATGCTGGGGCTATTCCTTAATTATTCCCTATCTATCCAATACTAGATCTTCCTCATCCTTGCGATGTGTTAGTGCGATGTTACACCCCCAGTAAGAAATAGAATAAATGAGGGGCAATTAGCAATTGTTATTAAGGATTATTAATAGGACTGTACGAAGATCATCCGGTCACTCTATGTGAGATTTGTGCTGGATAAAGCGGTGGTGGGACAGGTTTGTTTTTCTCCGGATACTCCGGTTTCCTGTCATCTATCATTCCAGCAACACTCTCCAATATCATTTAATCGTCGGTGATTAATCATTGCCCCCAGAGGAGTGCGACATGCTTCGGTAGCCGACACAATTCCTGTCTTCGCCGCTAGATGAGGCTTCAGTCATTTATGAAGTACACAGTTCAAAATATTAGAGGAACATATTTTGTAACGTATGGTATGTGAACGTTAATTTGGTAGATGGGGTTCCAATGGTCGTACAGGCTACCTTGAGACCTCAGCTACTCAGAGTATGTCAAATGGAAGTTATACTCCATCTGTAAGCGTAGCCATGCATTAAACTGTCAGGTGACCCCTCAAAACAAAGTGAATAGCGGTGCGTCCGTGTGTCGTTGTGAGGTACACAGACTACTGCGGTCATTTGAGCACGTTGTACGTAAATCAGCACATCCCATGAGACATCTTAACGAGGTTCAAGTCGCAAGGGCCGTCACCTTGATCCAGGAAGGATGGACTTTTCGTCGTGTTGCTGTGGATCTCAATGTCTCTCCGTCAGTTATTCAACGCTTGTGGAATCGCTACAATGAGACAGGCCAGTTCACAATTAGGGTTGGACAAGGTCGTGGCGCATGACAACTCCAAAGGATGACCGATATCTGACCATCTGTGCGTTGCGGCGTCGTTCAGCAACTGCCAGAGAACTGTAACAAGACCTCAGAAGGCTCACTGGAGTCACGGTGTCTGACCAGACAGTAAGGAACAGGTTAAGAGATGTGTCCTTACGACCCAGACGTCCTGTTCGAGTACCCCGTTTAACGCAGCAACATCGCGCAGCTCGCCGTCTGTTTGCCTGTACCCACGTCAACTGGCAACTTCGCCAATTGAGACCTGTGTTGTTCACAGGCGAGTCCAGATTTCCTCTGACACAGCGTGATGGACGTCAACGTGTATGGAGACGCCGTGGTGAGCAGTACACGCCAAATGTTGTCCAGGAAGGCGACCGATTCGGACAAGGTTCTGTGATGGTGTGGGGTGGCATCAGTATTGATGGCCGTACGGATCTTGTCGTCGTCCGTGTATCTGCGGGGTACATCGAGCAGATACTGCTACAGCCAAGTGTTGGTTGCTGCATATGGTGTTGGCCCTGAATTTGTACTCATGCACGACAATGCCAGGTCTTGTGTAGGGCCATCATCAGAGCTGTCTTGCAAGAACTGCAAGTGTGGGATAGGCTTGACAGAAGTGTTCGTATGGGTCCTGTTCCACTGCAGACTCTCCGAGACCTCGAACAGGTTCTCTTTGAAAAATGGGACCTCATATCGCAACGTGACCTCGGTCGACATATACGGAGCATGCCACGTAGGTGCCAAGCTGTGATAAATGCTCGTGGAGGACATACGCCATACTGAAACTCTCCAACTGTGATAAGAATCCACCCTGGAGGACTGTTATCACTTTGTTTTCGCCCCTATTTGGACATTTTCATTTGTGTTCTGAAAATGAACGCGAATCCATCGATTTTCTTTTGTATACTTCAACGGTAAAGAATAAAGGTTTAGTTGGTAATATACCTGGGTGTGAGGTATTGTTTTGTGGAGCATGGCATACGTTCAAAATCATGTTCCCCTAATTTTTTTTGAACTACTGTATGTATATTGTTTATCCTGATCTCTTTTTACAACATCAAGTTAAATTAAACGCATATCTAGCTTTTGTAAGCACTATGCCACTACTTTTTATTGGTCATTAATTTGTGTAGTTTCCTATACTTCATCATTAATTCCTATAGTATAAAAAGCATAGACTTGGTCATATTAAAATAGTTGTAACCGTTTCCAAGAATTATTCACATATCTTGTGGCGATAATACCAAGTGGTTTTGATGGTTTTTTGGTAACTTTGAATTTCCTTTCCTTAGCAATACAAAAAAGCAAAGTCTTCTCCGTACAGACAATGAAGGTCCTGGGAGGGGTTGAAGGTAAAAACTTCCACTATCCGTAACCTCGGCACTTGATGGGGTAGAGTGGTTAGCTCTACGCCCGGGCGCCTTTGCCCCCAGGAATTAACCTGGTACTCATTTTTTGGTGTAGGCTGAGTGGACCTCAGGGCCATACGCACCTCCGGCAGTGGAAATCTCATTTCTTAAATTTTACGACTTCCTGACGGTGATTCGAACCCACGTCCTTCCGGGCGAATCGAGCACGCTTTTACCGCCTCGGCCAGGCAGCCGCTCCTTAGCAATACAGGGTCTCTCATATAAATCCAGACGAACGCACGGTGTTTATACTCTGCGCTACGGCATCTGCAGTATGGGAGGGGCGCGCATAGTTCTTGACCTTGCAAGCAGCCTGCACATGTTCGACCTGGCAAGCATGAGTCGTCATTCTAAATCTCAGCTGTTAACATGGTGAGACAGTTATCATTGCAACACCGTATTTTCTTATGTAAATGTTTTGGTTTCATCTGAATGATCGTGTGAATAGTCACAACTCTCACTATTGGTGCACAGAAAATCCTAATGGTGTTTATGAAGTTCCTCATTATGATAGGAAGATTGGTGTTTGGAGTGCTGTTAGTGAAAGACGAATAATTCGGCCTATTATTTTCGAGACGACAGTAAATGCAGAGAGGTACCAAGATGAGATTTTGACGTCGTTCTTCCATCAGCTAACGGAAGAAGAAAAGTAGTTAGGGTTGTTTCAGCAAGATTCAGCCCCTGCTCATACAACAGAAGGTACCCTTCTTACAATCTCGGAAGTGTTTGCAAAGAGAGTAACCTGTGCTGGTCTACTTCCCCCCTCGTTCTCCAGATCTAATAGTGTGTGTATCTTACTTGTGGGGTAAATGAAAGAAAAAAGTGTATCGAACTAATCCTCACACAATGGAGGAACTGAAAGAAAACCTTACGAATGAAATCAGAAACATTACAGTGGCAGAACTCACTCGCGTCAACCAGAATGTGGTTACCAGATACCGTGCCAGTATAACCCAGGTAGGAAGACACTTCCGCGCCTTTTTAAAGGTAAGATTTCATATAAGATTATATGAAAAATGAAATGTTGTATGGCTTTTAGTGCCGGGATATCCCAGGAAGGGTTCGGCTCGCCAGGTGCAGGTCTTTCTATTTGACTCCCGTAGGCGACCTGCGCGTCGTAATGAGGATGAAATGATGATGAAGACAACACATACACCCAGCCCCCGTGCCATTGGAATTAATCAATTAAGGTTAAAATCCCCAACCCGGCCGGGAATCGAACCCGGGACCCTTTGAACCGAAGGCCAGTACGCTGACCGTTCAGCCAACGAGTCGGACTAAGATTATATTATACACTCTTAAAGCAGGGCGGCCGCGCGCGACGTAAGTTCGGGTGAGACAGCTGCCGTAGCTGAGAGTACGAACACCGTGCGTTCGATTTGAGTTTATACGAGGGACTCTGTATTTTCTGGTTAAATTAATTTTGAATGTAGCGGGTTTCCTTAGCAGTAAGTTGTCAAAATAGAAAGGATAAGGAATTTTACCATTTTGCTACTGGGCTCCTAGACACATTTCTGAACTGACAATATTTAATTTATTTTTCGTCATATTTCCAAGTTTCGCACATTTCAGGACATAAGTGAATGATTGTTTTTTTATGCCAGTGGCTTTACGTCGCACCGACACAGATAGGTCTTGTGGCGACGATAGGATAGGAAAGGCCTAGAAGTTGGAGGGAAGCGGCCGTGGCCTTAATTAAGGTACAGCCCCAGTATTTGCCTGGTGTGAAAATGGGAAACCACGGAAAACCATTTTCAGGGCTGCCGACAGTGGATTCGAACCCACTATCTCCCGGATGCAAGCTCACAGCCGTGCGCCCCTAAACGCACGGCCAACTCACCCTGTAGTGAATGATTGTTTCCTGAGATTAAGGTCAGAAATCGCAGCTCTAACAGCCCCCATGGCACAACAGCCCCGAATACAAAGCTATCGCTTCTCAGCCCGAAAGCCTGCAGATTACGAGGTGTCGTGTGGTCGGCACGACGAATCCTCTCGACCGTTATCCTCGGCTCTATAGACCGGGGCCGCCATAGTTCCTCAATTGTAACCACGCAGGCTGAGTGGGCCTCGATCCAGCCCTCAGATTCAGGTAAATATCCCTGACCTCGCCGGTAATCGAACCCGAGACAGGAACGCTACCCCTTAACTGCAGAGCCGGCGAATCGCAGCTCTAATAATAATAATAATAATAATAATAATAATAATAATAATAATAATAATAATAATAATAATAATAATAAATCAAGGTGGGTATTGTGTTGAAGTAAAACATATAACTTTGCGTACACCAATGATTTGGCCTTACTGACAGTTTGTTTCGAAAACTTTCAATCTAATGCCTTAAATCTCGAACAGAAATATACCGAGTGTGATAATATGAAAACTAGTATTTCCAAGGCAGCAGTCATCTTTGGTGCCAAGGAACCTAAGAAGACTGGATACCAAGTAGGGGAGACATAATTGGAGTAGGTGGACAATTGCACGTTCTTTCGGAGCCATCTGGCGTAGCTCAGCGTAGCTGATTCGTTGGCCTTGTAATTGAACATGTGCCAGGCTGCAGGTTCGAATCCAACCTAGGACATGTAACACGTCATACTGATAATATGCTAACTTCCAGGGACAGTGACAATAATATAAATGAGATTAAAAATTAATTATTCTTATGATTAATTAAATATTTGCATTGTACAGACACTCTTGCACTTTGTAGAGCTCGACGAATTTGCCCATTATAGTCTCTGCCCCAGTGGCGGTTCCTGGCTATTCGCATACTGTCAAGTGCACACCCGAAATGGTTAACAAGCATGGTACATATTGAAAGTACAAAGTATACAAGGAAAAACAAGTTTCCGATCATGTAACCTATGTTTTCAATTTACGCACGCTCTCCCCGCGGCTATTGTCACCTCTCACAAACATGTTGTTCCCTGGCCAAATCGCAATATAAAGATTCTTGTGCAAGTGCGGCCAGTATCCAGTATTCGGGAGGTAGTGGGTTCGAACCCCACTGTCAGCAGCCCTGAAGATGATTTTCCGTGGTTTCCCATTCTTTTGCTATTGCTTTACGTCGCACCGACACAGATATGTCTTATAGCGACGATGGGACAGGAAAGGGCTAGGAGTGGGAAGGAAGCGGCCGTGGCCTTTAATTAAGGTACAGCCCCAGCATTTGCCTGGTGTGAAAATGGGAAACCACGGAAAACCATCTTCAGGGCTGCCGACAGTGGGATTCGAACCTACTATCTCCCGAATACTGGATACTGGCCGCACTTAAGCGACTGCAGCTATCGAGCTCGGTGGTTTCCCATTTTCACACCAGGCAAATGCTGGGGCTGTACCTTAATTAATTAAGGTCACGCCGGGCTGAGTGGCTCAGACGGTTAAGGTGCTGGCCTTCTGACCCCAACTTGGCAGGTTCGATCCTGGCTCAGTCCGGTGGTATTTGAAGGTGCTCAAATACGTCAGCCTCGTGTCGGTAGATTTACTGGCACGTAAAAGAACTCCTGCGGGACTAAATTCTGGCACCTCGGCGTCTCCGAAAACCGTAAAAGAGTAGTTAGTGGGACGTAAAACAAATAACATTATTATTATTATTATTATTATTATTATTATTATTATTAATTAAGGTCATGACCGCTTCCTTCCCAGTCCTAGCCCTTTCCTGTCCCATCGTCGCCATAAGACCTATCTGTGTCGATGCGACGTAAGGCCAATAGCAAAAAAAAAGAGATTCTTGTGCGGTCATATGATTTCGTCGAACCAAAACTGCTACTTGCGAGCAGGGGGATAGGTAGTCTCGTAAAGGGCATTTAGAGACACGACTATGAATTGCGATAGGTTCTGTGTATGCGCTTTTGCGAATTGCAGTGCGTACTCTACCGCTTGAGCTACATAGACTGGCAATTTTAGTTGTAATTAGAGGTTTATGGATGCACTTAGTATATTCAAAATGGCTTGCAGACTGAAAGCTGAAAATAATAATTTTAAAAACCCCCTAGTGCTACCGGCCCCAGTGCGGAGGGGCCTTTGGACTGCACAGCTCGAAAGCCTGCAGATTATGAGGTGACGCGTGATCAACACGTCGAACCCTCTCGGTCGATATTCTTGGCGTTCTAGACTGGGGCCTCCATCCCACCGTCAGACAACACTTCAAAATTGCAATTACGTAGGCTGAGTGGACTTCGAATCCGCGCTCAGGTCCAGGTCAAAAACCTGACGTGGCCGGAACTGAACCCAGGGTCTCCAGATAATATGCAGCACGCTACCCTCACAACATGGCGCTGGTCGAACGTAATATAATAATAATAATAATAATAATAATAATAATAATAATAATAATAATAAAGGTTACGTGGATGATCACATCCCTTCCCCCCCTTTCCCATAGATATGCAGACCGTTGGCAAGATGATTGCATTACGTCAAACAAGACAGTTTCCCACTTTACCTGAGGATAGCTCCCTCCTCCCCGTTCGTCCTTGAACGACCCTTCGCTAGCCACAAAAAGCTATGCTATTAGGAACGAGATTAATGGAGCCGCTCCCTTGTTCTCCTCAATAAAATTAGACAAGGCGTTATCAGGGCTGCTTCATCAGTGTGTAAGAAGCGGGACCTTTCATCTCAACCCCCCATCAACAACACCGAGCAATAAAGCCTAGTTTTAAGTAGCTTCTTTAGTTGTGTTGCTCTGCGACCTTGGCGGCCTTGCGGTTTATTGAATTTCGGAGTACATGCTGTAACATTAAGGAAGGGGTCGTCTAAACATCCCTCCCCTCTGGGGTTGCAACCTGTTCTACTGGTAGTAACTGAGCTTATTGTACAATGCTCAAGGACAAATGCACACACACACACACCCTTGTCAAAATAGCAGAATTTCGCAAACTTGTACAAATAATAATAATAATAATAATAATAGCCGAGCTGAGTAGCTCAGGCGGTAAAGCGATGTCTTTCTGAGCTCGAGTTGCCGGGTTCAATGCCGGCTCAGTCCGGTGGTAGTTGAAGGCGCTTAAATAAGTTAGCCTCGAGTCACTTGGTTTCCCAGCACGCAGAAACCTCATGCGGAACTAGAGTGTTTACCGTAGAGACAGGAAAAGAACGATAGGAGGGAGAGTGTTCATACTGGCAAAAAAAAAAAACATGTTGTGTAAACTACGAAAAAGTTAAAGATGAGAAACATGAAATTGTAGCTGTAATTCTCATATAAAGAGATAATAGACAACCATATGTTTTTGGTGTGTACAGACCTTGAAAGGGTGGCGCTGAATCTGATGCGGAATTAAGTTATAATAAGATAATTAACTATGTGCGAAACGACATAGAAAATAACGTGATTTTAATGAGAGATCTCAATTTTGGGGAAGGTAATGCGAATGACAGAAAGCATGAACAACAGATGGTACATAACTTAATCTGGAAAGTACAGCTAAATCAGAAAGTGATAGAACCAACTACAGGAAATAATATTCTGGACGTGGTACTGGAAAAACCAGATGAGAACTAAATAGAAACTGAAGTGATATGTTGTATAAGTGGTCACGAAGCAGTTCTTGTTGCAGTTAAAAATAATTGCGATAGAAAGGAAGGTGGTATAACTCTGTTAAGACAGGCATGATGGAGTTTAAAGAAATCTAATCATGATGAGTGGAAGGTGGTGAATAAAAATGTAAATAGCTTACGGGATGGTTTTAAAGCAATTGTTGAAGAATCTGAAAACAGGTATGTACCTTTAAAGGTGGTAAGGAATGGTAAATGCCCACTACATTACAGCAGAGAAATCTAGAGACTAGGAAGGAGGTGCAGGTTGGAAAGAAAGTAATCGAGTCCGGAGTAGTTGAGGAAGTGAGGAGGAATAGAAGGAACTTAATATGAAATTGAATCTAGCGAAGAAGTCAGCTAAAGATAACATGATGTCAAATATAATTGGCAGTCATCTCAATTGTAGTGAAAATGGAAGGGTAGTTACAGATACTTTAATGCAGGTACAGGTTCCAGGAAGGACACTCCAGGGATCATTAAGGGCCAAGGCTGGTGTATGTGTGAGAATTTGCAGAAGACAGAAATTTTCAGTCAGTTAAGATGTTAAGATAGTTGGGTATAAGGATAACGTCCAGGTTGAGGAGTTGACTAATACCGGCGAAGTACTGAAATCTACCTCTGATAATGACGAGATTTAAAAACGATACTAAGTATGGATGCTAGAAAAGCAGCTGGGATTGACAAGATTTCTTTGGGATGTACTGAAGGCAACACATTGGGGCAAGTGCCACATCTGAAATATTTGATTGTTTGCATGGATGAGCTATTCTAAATCAGTGGAGAGTTGCAATTGCAGCTCCAGTATACAAAGGAAAGGGTGATAAAAGTAAAACTGCTAATTACAGGCCAGTCAGCTTGACTTTTGTTGCTTGTAAGCTCTAAGAAAGCATTATTTCTGATTTTAGACACGTTTTCTAAATTATTAACTAGTTTGACAGAAGGCAGTTCGGGGTTAGGAAAGATTATTCCAGTGAGGCTCAACTTGCAATTTATATTTTAGATTCACGAAGTCAAATTGGACTGTATCGCTATGGGCCTGGGGTAGATCATGGGAGACTTCTGATGAAAATGAGGTAGGCCCTATATTGCACTAGAAAAAAGAGTGGTTCAATGAGTGGTCACATTTCTAGAAAAAAAATAGGATCAGAGAGAATTAGATTAGTAAAGCATTATCGGATCCTGGTCCCGCAAGACAGTATTATCGGACCTTTATATTTTCTTATAAATATTAACATATATAGTTATGTAAATAAAATTAATAAAGAACTGGAGTCGGGCTGAGTGGCTCAGATAGTTGAGGCGCTGGCCTTCTTACCCCAACTTGGCATTTTCGATCCTGGCTCAGTCCGGTGATATTTGAAGGTGCTCAAATACGTCAGCCTCGTGTCAGCAGATTTACTGGCATGTAAAAGAATTCCTGCGGGACATAACCCCGGCAACACGGCGTCTCCGTACCCCGTAAAAGTAGTCAGTGGGACGTATATCCATTATTATTATTATTATTATTATTATTATTATTATTATTATTATTATTATTATTATTATTATTATTATTAAAGAATTGGAATCGCACAGAAGGCTTTCTGCAGATGATGTTACAGTCTACAGAGTAATAAATAAGTTACAGTAGTGTTATCGAATGCAGAAAAAACAGGGATGAAATTTGTGAGATGTACAGCTGACAGGTAAACGGGGTAAAAAATTAAATGTGAGTTTCACCACGAGGGAAGGTCCTTTCAGTTTTAATGACTGTGTTGATGGGTTGAAAGTAGCTCTTGGGTATCATTGTAAGTACCTAGGCAAGATATTATTTGGGGTAATCACATACGCGCGACTGTTAGTAAAGTTTACAATCTCCTCATATGGGCAATAGGGTGTTTATGGGTTGTAGTAAAGATGTAAAGGAGATGGCATGTAAGTCACTGGTAAGATCACAATTAGAGTAGGATGGAACTCTCACCAGGATTGCTTGTATCGAGAACTGGAAAATATCAAGGGAAAGAAAGCACGATTTGTTCTGGGTTATTTCCGACAAAAGAGTAGTGTTACGAAAATGTTGCAAACACTGGGCTGGGAAGACTTGGGAGTAAGGAGAGGAGATGCTCGACTGAGTGGTATGTTCCGAGCTATCAGCGGAGATATGCTGTGGAATAACATTTGTAGACGAATAAGACTGAGTGGTGATTTTAAAAGTAGGTAAGATCACGATATCAAGATAAATTTGGAACTGAAGAGGACAAATTAGGACAGATATTCGTTTTTAGGAACAGGAATTAGGGATTGGAATAATTTGCCACGGTACATATTCGATAAATGTCCAATTTCTTTGCAATTATTTAAGATTGTTTTAAAATTCAATTTGCTTTACGACACACAGACACAGTTAGGTCTTATGGCGTCGATGGGATAGAAAAGTGCTAGGAACGGGAAGGAAGCGATCGTGGCGTTAGTTAACGTACAGACACAGCATCTGCCTGGTGAAAAAGTGGGAAACCACGGAAATCCATCTTTAGGGCTACCGATAGTGGGGCTCAAACCCACTATCTCCCGAACGCAAGTTGACAGGTACGTGATCCAAACCACGCAACCAGTCGCTCAGTTTAAGGAAGGACTAGGTAAACAACAGATAGTTAATCTGCAGTCTGGGCGACGGCCCTAAATGTAGATAAGTGGCGACTGAAGATAGGCTAAAATGTAACTTATTCACTGATATAAGCTCGTTTAAAATCAAGATAACAGAATTATTATTATTATTATTATTATTATTATTATTATTATTATTATTATTATTATTATTATTATTATTGCTAGTTACTTTACGTCGCACCGACACAGATAGGTTTTATGGCGACGATGGGACAAGGAAGAGCTAGGAGTGTGAAGGAAGCGGTCGTGGCCTTAATTAAGGTACAGCCCCAGCATTTGCCTGGTGTGAAATTGGGAAACCACGGCAAACCATTTTCAGGGCTGCCGACAGTGGGGTTTGAACCTACTATCTCCCGAAGAAATCTATTTTAATTTCTTAAAATGTGGAAGGCATAAGTCGTTGGACGTTATTGGTGAGTTAAGAAGAGTTTACTAATCTCGGCTGTCAGCCATCGCACTCTCCCCCTCGACTTGCGAAAAACACTTCTGTTCTGTAAAACAGCTTAAATAGCTATTATCTCATAATATTGTAGAACATTCCTCCGCCTGCTATAACGTAATATTATTTTCCGTGGATTTCTCATACCGTGAATATTTTAATGTTATAATTTGCGTTAAAAGCTATCTCCGTGCACCTTCCACAATTCGTCAACTCAGCCCGGCCGGGCAGCCCCCAACAATTAAACTGGTAGGCTACTCAGGCTACTCGAAATCCATTTGAAGATTCAAATCCACGTCCTTCTGGCTGAAGCGATCGCCTTCCTACCAGCTCGGCTAGGCGGCTTCTATAATTTATCTTCGGTGCGGGGTATCGTTCCAAATTTAAAATTAATTACCTTTCGTTAATATGACATTAAGTGTGAACATTTTCTGAGCATGGGCGTATTTCTTTTGAAAATATGGTTCCTATAATGTCAATCGCTGTACTGATCGTGAGTTGCTAAGACAGTAGAAACGCTGGCCTCGTGATTGTAAGCCCAAGTTGGCAGATTTGATCTCGACTCGCTCGGATGGTCTTTGAAGATTCCCAAAATCCTCTAGCCTGGTGTAGGTACATACACCAGTAAAGAAATGAACTCCTGCGGGAAAAATTTCCGGCACCTCAGCATCTCCAAAAATCGTAAAGGTAGTTAACGGCACGTAAAATTATTATTATTATTATTATTATTATTATTATTATTATTATTATTATTATTATGACCGAGCTCGATAGCTGCAGTCGCTTAACTGCGCCCAGTATCCAGTATTCGGGTGGTAGTAGGTCCGAACCCCACTTTCGGCAGCCCTGAAAATGGTTTTCCGTGGTTTCCCATTTTCACACCAGGCAAATGCTGGGGCTGTACCTTAACCCTTTCCCGCCCGCATTTTCACTCCGCTTATCCCCAGGTTTCAACCTATTATTTAGCAAAAACTGAAACAGACCGTATTGTTTCACAAAAAGTCAAATACAGTAAAAACTATTGATCACAATGAATTCAAATTTTCAATAACATCAGAAAATATACCATCACATCCATTTCTCTGTTTATTGAGTCATAATGTGTTTTTCACCCCCCCCCCCTCCTCGTGATACTCGACACAGAGACAGTCTGCATTTGTCACATTCCCATGTTGTCTGAATCCCTCAAAACCAATAATCACGTGATTTTGGAAGTAGAATGATGCCCATGTATATAGGATGTTATTTCACCTGGGCAACGGTCTTCCCAATCTGTTTTTATCTTACCGGAATGCGACTGTTTGAAGGCTGCAATGTTATATGCGCAATAGGCCATGTCACTGAATAATTTTTCTCCTCCTAACATACGTAAAAAGCAATCTCTTTCCCTTAATACTCTTTCCGAATTATGCGCAGGTTCAACATCATCAATTTAATGATTCGGAGTAACGAAACGTAATATTTGTGTTACCTGAATTGCCGTGGCATCGCCATCAGGTCCGATTTATCGATATTCGTTTTCATTCATATCACTGTTATCACTAAAATTATCTTCGTTGATACATTATTCACTCATTAAAAATTCACCTGCACCCCTACTCAACGATTCTGTGTCTCTTTATTCGCCCAAATTCATATCAGTTTCAATATACGCGATATTCAATCCCGCCATGTTTACGAACGAAACAGCTGACCCGCGCTCGCGGAAGTTCAAGACCGTTGCCTAGGCAACGTCAAGACAGATTATCTCTCTTCCTTTATTCCAAAAGGCCTGTAGATTGCATTGCGTGTTCATAAATGCCTTATAAACACTTCACGGATGAGAAAAATAAAAAAACTATCGCACAGATCGCAGACGAATGCAGATAATGCAGCCGGGCGCTTTCGGGCGCTAAGGGCCGGAAAGGGTTAATTAAGGCCACGGCCGCTTCCTTCCCACTCCCAGCCCTTTCCTGTCCCATAGTCGCCATAAGGCCTATCTGTGTCGGTGCGACGTAAAGCAACTAGCAAAAAAAAAAAATTATTATGCTGTGAATCCTAAGGCTGTTAAAGAACGAAAGGACATTTTTATTGTTCTACTGTCTTATGGGTTTTCCAGTTGACGTAATAAATTTGCTCGTATAGCTAACATACCGTCAAGTAATGCAGAATGTAGGCCTTTATGATGAACCCGAGTGACTTAGGCCCATAATCAATCATGATTTGATCGGTAAAATAATATGGTACATTTATTGAAATACAGAAGGGACGTTGAAAATATTTCGTTTAGGTAATGTCGAAATCAGAGCGAAGGAAGGACGACAGACTGGAGCCTGACGGATTAGCTCAACACGACAACTTTTAGCTACTTCACAGCAGGGAATATCATTAGTTGGCGTACAAGGAAAGACAGAGTCCACAAATAAGTCTTGGTCAGAAAGAGGAAGGGGGAGAGTCATACAAAGGAAACTCACAACATGAGTAATACCTTGGGATATTTTTGGTAGGACGGAAATTCCATGACCTCATGGAAAATTACAGCGGCTGAGTGTACGTTCGCTAGCCTAAGTTCGAGCAGGTGGAGATTTAAATCACGTGACCGCTTGCCGGCCAATAGTAAAAATTTGATGGGAGACTCAGTGATACCATCTTAAGGGATGATGGATGAGATATTTTCGTAACTACTAAAGTAATCAGTAATAAATTATTATGAGTACGCGGATGGATGTAATGAATTTATTAGATATCACGCATGGAAAAATAATCAATACTTATTGGCAAATTAAATAAATTGAAGGCCGGATTTCTTGGAAACCAGACAGCTTGAATCTCATTGGCTGAAAGAAGACCACGTTGTCAGGGACGCTTACGGAGGCGCGAAATGTGAGGAGCTAAATCCATCCATATCTCCTAAATCTGTGATAACCAGGAGTTCATATTTTATCCAGCAGATATGCAAGCGGAGTGGATTAATTTGATGTAAATTTTAACTTCCAATTCGGAGCGCAAGTACCGATATTAAAAATCCACCCCCTCCCTCAGGGGTATGACGTCAACGAATCCGCGGGAAAAAGGCTTCATCCATATATACGGGGCAAGGGATCCTCGCCAGCACACTTGTCTTGAATCGTTGGAGCTGAATTGACGGTCGCCAGCATACTTGAATTGAATATCGGGAGCTGAACTGTTGGTCGCCGCTAACTTAGAATTCTACGGACGTACAGTCATTTAAGGGCGCGAGCATCCGCCAGTGTTTGTAAAATGTGATCGCGCTCAAGCAACATGTTAAATCTGGAAATAGTTAACGTAGGACAGTGTTTATTATTTATGAATATCAGTGATGTAAAGTAATTACCCTGCAAGAGAGTAGTATAAAGTATATCACCATAAGTACGTACATAATAGACTGTGTGACGAACAGTACTTTAAGGAAGTAGTAGCCTGTACTTAGCTATACCGAACCGATGTCATGAACACGTCAAGAATGCCGTATAAATCGGGCGTATCGCGACGGGCGTAATAGTTGACACCTCGTCGTACGTGTCCAGGTCCATTGTGCGGTAGTTGGACGAAGATTAAATAGTGTAAATATATTAAATTCTTGGGTCTAGGATAGAAATTTGTTGTGTCCAAGTTAAAGTATACAGTGTCAACGTTGTAAATGGTGAAGGTTTGTGGTAATCAAGATAGGAGTGTAAAATGATAATGTGCCAGGAAATCTTTTGTGAAACTACGCCATCAAGAATGGAGGAGTAAAACGCAGAGAGGGGCCGGATGGAGCCTCTCGTCTGCAAAGCTGTAATGGAATACCGATAACTAAGATGAGTACTAAACTGTAAATAATATTTGGGAAATGTTATCGTGATGGGAAAAATGGGAATAATTCGATTATACTTGGTTACCTTCTGTAACAAGATGGGTCGCTTAACGACCCCATCCTAAATTTGTAGCACGGACAGTAGTAAATCATAATAATGTAAATAATCGGGTCTTTTATGTATTCAGTTTGTTGGAGATGTAAATTTGTATATATAGTGTAGTACGTTAAGTCATGCATGCATTCATATTTTCTTTGTAGTCAATAATTTTCTTTACGTTTGATTTTGGTTATGCTAGTTAAATAAGACCCGATATGTGCTTTTATGTTTTGTCAATTTTAACGAGCCATTTAGTGACATGGAAGGAAAATCCAGCTTCGCCATACCAAGTGTGTTTTGTTGTAATTAATATGGTCATATTTTCAAAGTGAAGTTGTTAAATTTGTGAGATGCGATTAATATAATAATTTCCAAGTAAATCATATCTGGAGTGTTTAGTGCCAGAATAAATCGAGTTTGTAAAAGGGGTTATGCGTTAAACATATTACGAGTGGACTACCGTATTACAGGCGAAATTATTATTTTTTTTAAATAATAATAATAATAATAATAATAAATAAATAATATAACTATTTTTTTAAAGAAGATATTTTTTTTAAATATGATTTGGAGATAATAATAATTCATGTGATCAAGTGTTGAGTTCATTGGGAATCATTTAATGACGGGAGGTCGTTTTAATTCAGAATTAAAGTGCGTGATAATTTAATTTGATCGATTAAAAATATTGAAATGTAAATCGGTGCTAATAATCCGTACATGTTAAATGAACGTGTGGTTTAAATTACGGTCCAATTTTTTTAACGTATAAATGTCGCGTTTTGAAGTTGCGATTCATTAGCCGGAAAAAGTAGGGCTAATATTACGAGACCATGATTGTCAAAATTTGGTAAATATAATTTCAAGATGTTACGATTATTTGTGGAGAATGAACTAAAGCGTAGATCAAAATGAGATAGAAAATGTGAAAGAATCTGCAGTCAGATAATAAAAGGTCGTACGATGTCAGAAATGAATAAATAAGTCAGTTGATAATTCTGTGAGAAATAAATGAATCGAGGAATATTGAGATAGAGAGGAAAATAAATTCCGTACGAGAGACACTTAGGATATTGAAATGAGTGTAAAATGTACGGGCAGTGTCACAGAGAAATACTGAGTTACATAGCGGGTAGAATTCGAACCCGTGACAGCATGTACGAAATAAATAGACTACACAGCTATTCGTTGAGATACAACGGATCTAAGGATAATGAGAGTTCAGATTCCACATAAATGGTCGTATATTGTATTCATTGTAATGACGAGCGAGGACAATCATGATGTCGTGATAATAATAATAATAAATATTGCAGATAAAGGATTGGACCGCCTTAATTAAATGAGCGTTGATAAAGATGTTAAACGGGAATCTAAATGATAATATGCAACCGATAATAATAATAATAATGTAAGGACGATGTTAAATCATCGCGATCAGATTAATAATAATTGTCATAATAATAACTGTAATGATGTCGTTGGTTGATCAGTGAAACATTTGTAATTGCGACCGATATCTGTATATATTTGGCGGAAGTGACCGGTCCATTAATAATAATAACCTCTTAAGTGACGTGAATAATAATAATAATATCTTGAGTCACCTATTCATTAATAATAATAATAACCACGAGAGGGATATAATAATAATAACAGTAATAACCATTTGTGTTTGCATCCCGCATAATAATGATGATATTAATCAAACGTGACAGTGCCAGGAACCGTTGTATAATAATAATAATAATAATAATAATAATAATAATAATAATAATAATAATAATAATTTTAATAATAATAATTTCGTGGATTAAATTATTTGGTAACAACATCCCTCTATTCGTATGTTTGAATAATGAGAGTGATAATATTAGAGTCATTTGGTACCTCTTTATTGTACGGTTTCTGTATGGGACGATGTTACAGTCATACTTGGCGTGTTTGTTTACTTCGCTCGCGATGCGAAGGGGGCCATTGGCACGGTATTTTCCCACAGCTTCTCGTTATCTCATCTGTGGCAGTGGTCTACTGAGGCTAACTGGTGACAATTCAGATCACATGTAAATAAAATGTAAATGCTAATTCATTGGTATGGCATCAGCTGGATATCGCAAGATAGGAACTGTCCGTGGAATCCAGTTTTCGCAATTCACGAGAAACATTACCCAGTCCGAGTACCGGTCTCGGAAAAATGTATATAGCCGGAGTACATCATCTTAGTTAAATCGGGAAGCCGACCGTAACATGGGTTATGCTCGGGCTCCCGATAGAAGGAAGCTATATCCTTGAGTAACGGTTCGATTCAAATGGAATCGATCCGTAAATTATACCTCCAAAATGTCATTTTATTTCAGAAGCAAAACAGCAAGATATTGATACCACTTGCGGTATGGCAAGTGATTTATATATGTAACATGTGTGGAAGTTCAAATATTGTTGCCAAGTGTATCAAAGTTTCATACGTCAAATGGCGTAATAAACCGCTCCTTCTGGCAAATTATTTCAAAGGAAACCACTCTCATAATCTTTTTATTGTAGTTAGATGATGCCCTTTTTAAAGTAACAGTCACTTCCTAGTCCTATCATGGAGTCCTTAAATTCAAGTTACAATCGAGCCTTCCCCCTTTTAATTTTAAGTTGCTCCGTTCATCCCCGTGTTCTATTATGCCGTTATATTTATATTTGATGATTTAAATAATGAACCGACACCCCTGAGATAAATGCTAGTCTGGGACTCGGGAGGTGGACGGGTGCAATATCACATTTGTTGCGTATTTTATATCGATCCTATCAAACCTAGGTAAATGCATCATGCTCCGTGGAACGGGTCTTTAGGAAACAATGTGCAGAAAATTGTAGCCATCCAGGTTCTATGTCGACATACATGTCCATTGGTTATACAGAATTTATTTCAGTGTACTTATGATCTGGTATTTCTACATACAGGTAGCTGATTCATGCCAGTATCTGTCGCAATATCAGTAAAATGAGTCGTCTCGCAAGGTGTGGGTGATGAATCAGTATTTATTACAGAGCAAGTCGGTCTATGGGCAGACAACGTTCCTGTGAAGTGACCTCAGTCAGAAGAACAATGAGCATTGTGCAGTGGATGTCCTTGAGGAAGGTCTAGAAGACCTGTAGATTACAATAAACTCTTATCCGCGCAGAAATGCAAAGCATATCGCGGCAGGCGGAAGGCAGCCTTTGGATGACTCAATTGTTATGATTCCTACAACGGGTGCAATAGCTACTGTAACATGCTCAAGTGGAATGAACTTGAGAAATATAGATATCCGAATTAAAAATTACTGAGGGGCACTGTGACTGGAATTTCAACTAAGTTTAGTTTTATTTATCTTGTTATTTGGGGCTTTCCTTCGTATTCAAGATACAATCTAAATTAGAAATTTGTTTTTTTTGCTAGGGGCTTTGCGTCGCACCGACACAGATAGTCTTATGGCGACGATGGGATGGGAAAGGTCTAGGAGTTGGAAGGAAGCGGCCGACAGCCTGGTGTGAAAATGGGAAACCACGGAAAACCATCTTCAGGGCCGCCGATAGTGGGATTCGAACCTACTATCTCCCGGATGCAAGCTCACAGCCACGCGCCTCTACGCGCACGGCTAACTCGCCCGGTAGAAAATAAATAATCTAAACAAGAGTTATCGAAATACTCGAAGAGTAGGTACATATTTCCAGACATACCATCGCTAGCAGACTGTCTAGCCGAGGCGGTAAGTGATTGTTTGGTTGACTCGGAAAGACATGGGTTCGTTTCCCCATCAAAAATTAGAAAGAAATAGAAACAAGACTCCCGCTTCAGACCTTATCGTCCAGGGATTAATTCAGCCAACAATAGAAATGAGTAACATGCTGATTCATGGAGCAAAGACGACAAAGACGCCAGGCGTAAGGCTAACCACTCTATTCCATGTACAAGAAACATTCGCAAAATTGTCTTCTTTTTCTTCTTCTTCTTCTTCTTCTTCTCTTCCATCACTTGGTGGAGTCGTGAGAGTAAACTGTGCCACTTATTTCTATTGCGTGTTTCCATTGATGATTGGTCGTGTGAAGTGTTGTGTAATGAAAGAGACACGAATACCCAATCCTCAAATAAGAGGAAACCCAGTGTACAGAAGGCCGTGACGCTTACCATTCAAACAAAGAGCCGGACATGGAACGTTCGCGAAGTACCTGATATATTGGTGAGACACGGCTAAATCCGTAATATCAAGGCAAAACTGTAAGTATAGCGTATTTTGAGGATGAATGTCAAAATAATAAAAACGCCAGAACAACTGTTTATTTCGCTATGTTTATTTAATACTTCAAAAAATATTCTGGTTTACTTCATCAATTATTTCACTTAATTGTAATTATAATAAACCCCATGGCACTACAGCCATTGAAGGGCCATGGCCTACCAAGCAACCGCCGCTCAGCCCGAAGGCCTGCAGATTACGAGGTGTCGTGTGGTCAGCACGACGATTCCTCTCGGCCGTTATTCTTGGCTTTCTAGACCGGGGCCGCTATCTCACCGTCAGATAGCTCCTCAATTCTAATCACGTAGGCTGAGTGGATCTCGAACCAGCCCTCAGGTCCAGGTAAAAATATCTGACCTGACCGGGAATCGAACCGGGGGGGCCTACGGGTAGGAGGTAGGCACGCTACCCCTATGTAATTCTTATACTTTAGTTAAATCCGTAGCAGTCCGGGTAATTCTGCGACATGTTGCGGCTAATTCCATAGTAGCCCATGGATTCATTGCAAAAAAAAAAAAAAACTGCAAATAATACTGCTTGAAAGTAGTAAGAGGTATTGCAGAAGCACTCATGCTAAGGAAGTTGTTTGTCCGACTCATTCGCTGAATGGTCAGCGTACTGGCCTTCGGTTCAAAGGGTCCTGGATTCGATTCCCGGCCGGGTTGAGGATTTTAATCGCTTCTGATTAATTCTTCTGGCTTGGGGACTGGGTGTATGTGCTCGTCCCAACACTTTCCTCTTCATATTCAGACAACACACTACACTACGAACCACCACAGAAACACGCAATAGTGATTATATCCCTCCAGATAATGTTGGCGTCAGGAAGGGCATCCAACCGTAAAACAGGGCCAAATCGACACGTGCGACGCAGTTCGCACCTGCGACCCCACAGGTGTGGGAAAAGACGGTAGGAAAGGCAGAAGAAGAAGACTCGTGTTAAGGAAGCAAGCACAATAAACAGGGCAAGTACAGCAGTTTCTCGATGCTGCCACCAAAGGGATGCACTGCAAGATACACAAGAATTTAGAGGACGTAATAAGCCGAACAGACCACCTCACGCTTGGAGGTTATATTCTATTTACTGTGAACCTCCCCTGAATAAGACGAAACGTTCATCAGTCTTCTTCTTTTTCTACCGCTTTTCCCCTGTGGGGTTGCGGGTGCGAACTCTGTCGCACATGTGGAATTGGAGAAAAGCAGTAATTGCACCTATCTGTAAGCAAGGGAAGAGGAAGGACTGCAACAACTATCGAGGTATCTCATTGATTAGTATACCAGGCAAAGTATTCACTGGCATCTTGGAAGGGAGGGTACGATCGGTGGCTGAGAGGAAGTTGGATGAAAACCAGTGTGGTTTCAGCCCACAGAGAGGCTGTCAGGGTCAGATTTTCAGCATGCGCCATGTAATTGCAAAATGCTACGAGAGGAATAGACAGCTGTGTTTATGTTTCATAGATCTAGAGAATGCATGACAGGGTACCGAGGGAAAAGATGTTCGCCATACTGGGGGACTATGGAATTAAAGGTAGATTATTACAATCAATCAACGGCATTTATGTTGACAATTGGGCTTCAGTGGGAATTGATGGTAGAATTAGTTCTTGGTTAAGAAATTCAACAGAATTGAATGTCAGATTGGTGATTCAAAGCTGGAACAGGTAGATAACTTCAAGTATTTAGGTTGCGTGTTCTCCCAGGATGGTAATATAGTAAGTGAGATTGAATCAAGGTGTAGTAAAGCTAATGTATTGAGCTCGCAGTTCCGGTCAATAGTATTCTGTAAGAAGGAAGTCAGCTCCCGGACGAAACTATCTTTACATCGGTCTGTTTTCAGACGAACTTTGCTTTACGGGAAATAAAGCTGGGTGGACTCAGAATATCTTATTCATAAGTTAGAAGTTACATACATGAAGGTAGCGAGAATGATTGCTTGTATATGCGGGTGGGAACAATGACAGGAGGGTACTCGGAATGAGGAGATAAAGGCTAAGTTAGGAATGAACTCGATGGATGAAGCTGTAACGCATAAACCAGCTTCGCTGGTGAGGTCATGTGTGGCGAATGGAGGATGATATGTTACCTAGGAGAATAATGGACTCTGTTATAGAGGGTAAGAGTAGTAGGACCGAGCTCGATAGCTGCAGTCGCTTAAGTGCGGCCAGTATCCAGTAATCGGGAGATCGTGGGTTCGAGCCCCACTGTCGGCAGCCCTGAAGAGGGTTTTCCGTGGTTTCCCAGTTTCACGTTAGGCAAATGATGCCGGGGCTGTACCTTAATTAAGGCCACGGCCGCATCCTTCCACTTCCTAGCCATTTCCCATCCCATCGTCGCCATAAGACCTATCTGTGTCGGTGCGACGTAAAGCAAAAAAAAAAAAAAAAGTAGTAGAGGGAGACCAAGATTATGATCGTTAGAGTCAGTTTCTAAAGATTTAAGGATAAGAAGTATGGAACTAAATGAGGCCACAGCACCGGTTGCAAATAGAGGATTGTGGCGACGTTTAGTAATTTCACATAGGCTTGCAGACTGAACGCTGAAAGGCATTCCGATCTATATTGATAATGGCATGTATGTAATGTATATTTTTAAATCTCAGGAAATTAATTGTTCTGTTGTTAACATGTTCATGGTCGTTTTATATCGACTAAATTTTGAGCTGAAGTTGTCCTGTTGGCAACAAACTCGAAGTCGTTTTTTTATATCGACGATGAAGTCTTGCACTGCAGCCATGTTATGAGAGGCGTGTGTCAGAAATAATAATTGTTAATGGAATGCCTTTACAATATTTAGCTGCAAGTTAAGGTTTTAATTTGATGATGATGATGATGCTTGTTGTTTAAAGGGGCCTATCATCTAAGGTCATCGGCCCCAAGGTTTTAATTTAACGCTAGTTATAGCGGTTACAGTGTGAAAAAAGAAATCGCATTTCAGCCAAATAAATATCCTGAAGCATTAGTAAGACTGATTCCCCACGCCCACTACTTGAAAAAATTATCTACGCCACTGCTACAACGAATACCTAACATCAAGGGAAGGCGATACAAATGTTACGATAAGGCAAATGCTTCAATAATTTTGGTGATTATGTCTAAAAATGTCCGACTCGTTGGCTGAATGGTCAGTGTACTGGCCTTCGGTTCAGAGGGTCCCGGGTTCGATTCCCGGCCGGGTCGGGGATTTTAACCTTCATTGGTTGATTTCAATGGCCCGAGGACTGGGTGTTTGTGCTGTCCCAGGGTCTGTTACATGGGCTGCACTCGGCTAGAAATAGCCACACGAAATTTATTATTATTATTATGTCTCAAAATAAAGGAGTGATGCAGAAGTAACCTGCAACTACTAAATGTTAGCGGAAACTTGCTTTTTGAATTCATCTCGTGGTAGTTGATTCATCTGTGTGGTTGGGAGAGACGCAATGGCAATAGGATCTGACCCACCGTCCAAACATGTATATTATGTATATGATCTGGAGAAGTGATCAAGAATAGCCATATACAGTGGCGGAATAACTGAATCAATTCTTTTAAAGGGTCATAAATCGTCTTTTCGGCGAATTTCGGTTTTGTTCTCATTTCATTCGGACTATCAATTGGTTACAAACGGGTTTTTAATCATACTTTTGGTCGAGCGTGTAATGAATGTTGACATTTTCGTTTGATTTTGAACGGGCTTAGCTCACTGATATTTGTGTACATTTGTATACATAGGTAATTCAAGTAACGCCTAGCTGCTATACAACTGTATTATTGATTCACAGAATTACTGTTTTGCCTAAAGACTGAAACCTTTGTTGTATGCTGATTATTATTGTGGTTGTTATTAGGTAAATTTTACCGACTGAGTGGCTCAGACGGTTGAGACCCTGGCCTCCAACTTGGCAGGTTCGTTCCTGGCTCAGTCCGGTGGTATTTGAGGGTGCTCAAATACTTCAGCCTCGTGTAGGTAGATTTACTGACACGTAAGAGGACTCCTGCTGAACATAATTCCGGCAACTTGGCGTCTCCGAAAACCATCAAAAAATTTAGGGGACGTATAAAATAACATTATATAGGGAAATTTATGTGAAATAAAATACAGGTAGAATATTTTTAACTATGTGAAAGTTATGTTCTTTAAATTTAATAAAACTTGTTATCTCCTTAAACCTGGAAGAACTGAGCGAGCTGGCTGTGCTGTCAGGGTCGTATAGCCTGAGATTTAATTCGGGGAGATGGTGGGTTCGAACTACACTGTCGGCAGCCCTGAACACGGTTTGCTGTGGTTTCTCAATTTCACACCAGGCAATTGCTGGGGCCGTATCTTAATTTAAGCCACGGTCGCTTCCTTCCCACTCCTAGACCTTCCCTCTCCTATCGTCGCCATAAAACATATCTGACCGGGCGAGTTGGCCGTGCGGTTAGGGGCGCGCAACTGTGAGCTTGCATTCGGGAGATAATGGGTTCGAACTCCACTGTCGACAGCCCTGAAGATGGTTTTCGGTGGTTTCCCATTTCCACACCAGGCGAATGCTGGGGCTGTACCTTAATTAAGACCACGGCCGATTCCTTCCCACTTATAGGCCTACCTGTGTCGGTGCGACGTAAAGCAAATAGCAAAAAACAAAAAAGTTATCAGCAAAATTATCCGCACTACGATAGAGTTTGCATCCGCCAAGACACTACCTTCGCGGATGTCCGTGCGGGGCTCTGTTGATGGGCTAGCCCAGTAATGTAGAAGCAGTTCAGTTTCTGGCTTGTCCACGGATTTTATTCTTCCTACAATTTGCTTTACGTCGCACCGACTCAGATAGGTCTTATGGCGACGATAGGACAGGAAAGGGCTAGGACTGGGAAGGAAGTGACCGTGGCGTTAATTAACGTACAGCCCCAGGATTTGCATTGAGTGAAAATGGGAAAACACGGAAAACCATCTTCAGGGCTGCCGACAGTGGGGTTGGAACCCGCTATCTCCCGAATACTGGATACTGGCCGCACTTAAGCGACTGCAACTATTGAGTTCGGTATTTTATTCTTCATGTGAAGCATTCAACGGGGTCCACGGAGCCGCGAGAGATCAGCTGAAAAGCTTTTGATATCAGTAACAGCGAACTAGATCTCGAAAACCATATAATACTGATGGAGAAGTGGTCATGCGGAGCAATCTAACCTCTGTAGATGGACAGCAGTCGTCTTGGCAGGACAAGTGCCCTTCACACACCATATGGATTTCACAAATTTTATAAATATTAGTATACTCTTGTCCATAAAAACCAGAACACCTTGAAAGACGAGAGAGAGGAAGTTAATATTTACAGGACGTGTGCATTAGTTTGTTCTGAAGAAATGATTAGCATTTGAACCATGTCGGCCTACAGGTACTAGGTCCACATCGATATCTCGGCGCAGCACCGCCGACTGGTAAAATGTGCCTGCGGCTCCCGTTGTAGCTATAAACCGAAGGTAATGGATCAGTGTGACTTGAGCAGACGTGCAGGATGCCTCGCAGACGTTTGCGAGAACCTTACCGTCCAATGAGTGAATTTGAAGGAGAGCGCATTAATGGCAGGAGAGAATGTGATGCACCCATCTCGGAAATTGTTGCTCGTGTGGGACGAAGTGTGTCAGCAGTGCAACGGGTGTGTACAGAATGGTTCACAAAAGGCCGTAGAACACGACGAGATGGGTCTGGTCTCACCACTCAGATTACCCCCGAAAAGATCGAGACCTCATCCGAAAGGCATTGCAGGGCAGATTTGCGTCCTCCTCAATTCTGGCGCAGAGTGGAACAGTGCAACACATCGCTCACTATCAGCAGTGATACTCCGTCACCGTTTATTACGGCCCGGGTTACCGGCGCGTCGTCCTCTTCTCCGCCCACCTTGGACTAATGTGCATAAACATGCTAGACTGCAATATTGTATGGAACAACGTCACTGGGGACAGGAATGGGAGCAGATATTGTTTAGGGACGAATCCAGGTTCTGTTTGTTTGAAAATGATGGCCGCATTTTGGTTCGCCACAGACAGGGAGAGAGGCATCACATTGACTGCATTCACACAAGACATACAGCGCCAGCTTAAGGCCTTATGTTGTGCAGCACTATTGGGTACAACCACAAATCACAGTTGTTGCGTGTCCAGGGCACTGTGACCAGTTTGACCTACGTGAATGACATCCTGCGACCCGTAGCCATACCCTTTCTGCACGACACCCCAGACGCTGTACTTCAGCAGGACAATGCGCGACAACATGTTGCTGCACGAGCACGTGCCTTCTTGTTGTCAGAGGATGTCAGACTGTTGCCCTGGCCCGCCCGATCACCGGACTTGTCGTCAATCGAAAATGTGTGGGATATGGGAAAACGACGTGTGTGGCGCTCTGACCCAATGCCAACCACCATTGATGAACTGTGGAACCAGGTGAATGCAGCATGGGTGGCAATACCCCACAACGCCATTCACGCTTTATACTCGTCGATGCCATCACGCATGGAACAAGTTATCAGTGTCCATGGAGGACCCAGTGCCTACTAGACAACAGGACACATGCTGAATCTAGGTGACTGAAAAGCTAATCGTTTCTGCAGAAGATACTAATGAACATGTCCTGTGCATATGAACTTCGTATCTCTAGTCCTTCAAGGTGTTCTATTTTTTATGAAGATTAGTGTATTTAATATATGGACAACTTGGCTTTATATTAATCAGGTCCTCTGAGTTTTAAACATTTTGAACAATCGTAATTGAAACAAGGAAAGCGCTTGAAGGTTTTTAAAGCAAAACAGTCTTAGTTTTTTTTTTTTTTTTTTTTTGTGAAAATGAGATTTACGTGCCATCTTGTGAAAGGCAGCAGCTGCTACAATCTGAACGTATTGCTAAAGCCAAAAACAGTCTAGTCAGGCATGGATGGCATTTGAAAAAACACAAGTTCTGCAAGAACAAACCTTATTATTTCAACTTTATTGCAAAAAAAAAAAAACATTTTTATTTGACAAGGGTTCTACCTGAATGAAAATATAAGGCAGTTATGTTTAGTGCAAAACCGAGCTCGATATCTGCAGTCGCTTAAGTGCGGCCAGTATACAGTATTAGAGAGATAGTGCGTTCGAATCCCGCTGTTGGCAGCCCTGAAGATGGTTTTCCGTGGTTTTTCCATTTTCACACCAGGCAAATGCTGGGGCTGTACCTTAATTAAGGCCACGGCCGCTTCCTTCCCAGTCCTAGCCCTTTCCTGTCCCATCGTCGCCGTAAGACCGATCTGTGTCGGTGCGAGGTAAAGCCAATAGCAAAAAGAAAGTTTAGTTCAAAAATCAAAGACGCTATGTAAAACCAAGGAGTATAGAAAACAATACTAAATTCCTTGCTTTACAAGGCATAAAACATCTTGGAAGAGCAATGGGACATAAGCATGATTTCTTGGAGCACCATTAGGAAAGATTTTTAACAGAAAAAGCGTAAGAAGTCGGAAAGAAAGGAAAGTTGAGGGAAAGAAACGCATTAATCTAGTAAAGTGAATAGGCGATTATTTCGGGCAGGCATTCGTAATTGTACTAACCTCAAACGGTTTTAATACGAAATGTCACTTGGAACACGGAACACGGTTTTATTACTTTTTTAAATTGTAGGTGTTTCACCATTTTTATAAATATTAGCATTTAGGAAACTGGCCGTCCGCATGATTAATTGCTTTGCGTTTGAAACCTTTTGAACGAAAGCAAGGCAAACACTTAATTAGAATTAATATCAAACCTATAATGGAATACGTTCACTCTTTTCTTATACATCTAATATGTCCTTTTACCATCTACTTATAATATTTATAATCAGTCTAGTAACAGCATTTTATTACGAAGTAATAGGCCTACGACTATGAAGGGATTTACAGGATTAGGCCTTCGAATATCACATGGTGACAGGAAAGGCATCCGATCCAAAAGCTTTACCTAAGAGCGAAACCTGATACCGGCTCAGGTTAGTGGCATTTGAGAGTGTATAAATTCGGCAGTTCTGTATTTTTGGCATCAAGGCACGTCAATGAACAAGAGTCCATTCTCCGTTAAATAAATTATAATAAGAAGAAGACAGAAATCAGCGATTCCATGACGAAATTGCTCCATGCTACCAGTTAAAATCATTTAACGAACTATTCCTCTACTACAGCTGGGCTGAATGGCTCGGGCGGTTGAGGCGCTGGACTTCTGACTCCAACTTCGCAAGTTCTATCCTGCCTGATTCCGGTGGTATTTGAAAGTGCTCATATAATTCAGCCTCGTGTCGGTTGATTTACTGGCACGTAAAATAACTCCAGCGGGAATAAATTCCGGCACCTCAGGGTATTCCAAAACCTTAAAAGTAGTTAGCCAGACGTAAAGCCGATAACATAAAATATACATCTTCTACTAACATTGAAGTTAGTGAAGACGTTGCGATTCTCCAAGCGATAAATATTTTTCAGTCCATCCAAATAGCGATTTCCTGTCACCAATGAGCACTAATTGGGCCTGTTTCTGCCCCAAGTCTAAGTGAATTTCGGCCAATGCAAGTGGAATTTTAGAAATGAAATCTCCCCTACTTGCGGTTCGTGTTCTACACGAATAAAGAAGTCCCGTGGCTATGATCACGGTATCGTCACGGGCTTGTTTGCTAGCACGCGAGACCGGGGAATATCGTATACTTTATACCATAATTTTCACAAACAGATCACTCGTGGCATAAACAGTCTATTAAAGACTTCGGCTTGCCAAGATCACTGCTGCTCGTTCACATGGCCTGCAGTGGCACATGGGCAGCGTTAAGTCATACTCAATTGCGGTCCTTCGCTTTCATGACTGAATCTGCGGCTCTCATATCAGACAGCTCCTCAGATGGTTTCATGAGGCAAAGTGAGCTCCGTTACCGCTTACAATCCTTGAGAGGTCCGTAAATCAAACTCGTGGCCTTCGGGTAAGAGACATAACCCCACACCACAAGGCAGACCAATTCACCCAATTGCTGTCGGAAAACATTCCATAAGAAATCCGTCTGGATTATAAAATATTGATTACACCTGGAAGTATAAGTAACAATCAATAATTTTGGAGTTAGCTCCTCTATACACCCTATGCCACCCAGAAAAGAAAAGGATTGAAGGCCGTGATTCTTTTTTTGGCCAAGGAATAACATAAGAGAATGTTGGGTATTCGCAGATCTGTGAAGAATGAATGTAACGAAGCATATACAGCATGAATAGTTTGCAGCACGTAGCATCTCTCATAAATTGTAACTTCTGTTATTTCTCAGTGTGTTAAACGTTACTTAATCATCTATTTATTATTAAAGATCGATCAACCGTTATCATTTGCTACCTTGATTTAATTCTAAAAAGTAAATCAATTAAATTATCTGCCGCAGACAATTTATCAAGCATTTGTGTATTGAGTTTTCAGCCCGAAGGCTGGTTGGAATCTCAACAACTTCGCCTCCAGCCGAGGCATCATTGAAGAGGGGTACTTGGGGTGGCGATATTTTACCGTTGCTTTTCTTCCTGAGCTAGAAAGTGCTATAATGAATCAGTCCGCTAGGCCCTCCGAAATGAAGGCACCGGGCGAGTTGGCCGTGCGCGTAGAGGCGCGCGGCTGTGGGCTTGCATCCGGGAGATAGTAGGTTCGAATCCCACTATCGGCAGCTCTGAAGATGGTTTTCCGTGGTTTCCCATTTTCACACCAGGCAAATGCTGGGGCTGTACCTTAATTAAGGCCACGGCCGCTTCCTTCCAACTCCTAGGCCTTTCCTATCCCATCGTCGCCATAAGACCTATCTGTGTCGGTGCGACGTAAAGCCCCTAGCAAAAAAAATGAAGGCGGCAACCGACCCCATTAGCGACATTTTCACACATTCGCATCAGGGATTCGATTAATAAAAAATGGCATTACTAGCATTGATTATACCTCAGTCACTTTCATACTGACAAAGCTAGGGATTAGAATTACAATTCCTGCTTTCTGCTGGAGTCGAAGAAAAACCAGCTTCAGGAAATGATAATACGAACTTCTATAGGACAAAATTTCCGGCACACAGCGTGTCCGAAAACTGTAAAATTAGTCAGTGAGACTTAAAACCATCATCATCATTATTATTATTATTATTATTATTATTATTATTATTATTATTATTATTATTAACATTATTATTACCTGTATTATTATTATTGTTATTATTATTATCCGTCAATCTTCTTCAGTTAGTGAAAGCAAAATCACTTCTACTAAACGGGTTATCGGCGTCAAAATTGTATTCTGCAAGTAATTTCTATTCAGAACAGAATAAATTATCCAAGAGTGATTTTAGGTTTTCTTACATTGTATAAAAATGCCATTAAATTGTAATATCCATACAGGCCATAAAGGTCCTTGGAGCAGTGGAAAATATGGACAGAAAAAATGGCTGCGCGGTTTGGTTCAGGTAGCTATCAACTTGCATTCGGGAGATTGTGGGTTCGAACCCCACTGTCAGCAGTCCTGAAAATGGTTTTCCATGATTCCCCATTTTAAAACCAGGCAAATGTTGGGCTGAACCATAATTAAGGCTAGGGCCGCTTCCTTCCCACTCCTAGCCCATCGTCGCCATAGGACCTATCTGTGTTGGTGTTGAACCCTTGAACTTACCATTCCATCGTTGGTCGGCCACGGCTGCTATAGTAGAACAATTTAGAACTCTTAAATCTTGGGTCGTTGCGGGAATAAATTCGGTCACGATCTTAACCAAACGATAGGGTTCAGAAGAAAGCCTAACTACTTGAAATGAGGAGCAAAAATGTGCTTACTAACTTTTATTAAACTGAAAGAGCACGATAACATCGTTAATTTAATATGCATTCTTGCCACAAAAATATAGAAAAATTTAATTATTGATTTTTGAAAAGTTCCAAACACAGTCACATTACATATCGTCACTTCGTTTCTTCCAATGTCGAAGAGTTGCTTCGGAGAAGCTAATATGTTAGTGGACAGCGAAACTGAAAAACTGAAAAAGGGAAGACCTGAAAACCGGGCGCCTATTTTCCAAACGAGAACTGAGAGTTAATCCACACGATCCGTGGAAAATCTGACTTTCAACAAGTAGAACGCCTGATTTTCTCTTAATTAAGGTTATCCACCAGTCAAATACCCTTCACGGATACGGAACATCCGCCGAATGGACCCTTAATCGAACCAAACTGACTATCAGTTGCTTTGGATAGGTTGCGAAATATTATGGGAAAGCATGGTGTTCACTACAAGTTAACAGCATCATTCACAATTGACATAAAATTCCACCATGTATTTGTCATTCATGACACCCTTAAGTGATAAATTAATCTCGATGCTAACTGTGCATCACCCAGACAGCTGTTCGGAAGGAACCAACAACAACATGATCCGAGAGGATCTTACGTTAAGTCGTTCTAAAGGAACAAAACTGCGAAATGCAGGAAACACTTACTAATCATGCATTTAGAAGAAATGCCAAACACTGAAGTTAATCAAAAAGTGAAAAGTCACTTGAAAATATTATTATTGAACCGATTTTCAGGTTAGAAATGGATTTATTATGCTTAATAAATTTACCAGTCCACGCTAAAATTTACTACAAATTTAAGGAATTCTTTCCCTTGACAACAATGCTACCAGTACAGATCTCTCTATTTACTGTCTGTCCCAACACACTACTGGTAAAGTGATTACTTACTTATTCTAACTATGACTACGAATGAAAATACGACAAGGTGAAAATAAAATAAAATACTGGCTGACGAATCGAAACCGCATTCGCAACTCAAGTCTCATTCTAAAACACTGAGTGTCAATATGCACACCATCAAACGAAAAACGGACGTTAAAACGAGAAACAATGAAGTTCGTAAAAATAAATTAACATCTCAAAGTCATACAGCTTAACACGCACGAAGAAACACAGTAAGAATATTTAATCTAGATCGGGTCGGTGTCCCACACTTGGACAGCCCTCATTTATCAACAACAGTCCCGTTATCTCAATGAGAGCTTCGCATAGACCCTCTACAATAAATCATATCGTACTGTAACTGCTACCTTCCCCCAGGCCACTTCACAAAAGAAATAAAAGACAGGAACATCTAAACCGAGACTTGAGTGTGTACAGCTACCATCCCAGACCTATCGTCGGGCTCACTTGAAATCTGTACACCCTAAACCTAATCAGTATATACATGATGCCTTCCAAATCCTATCGTCGGGCGTGACCTAGGACGTCTCATCATCAATGACTCCAAGAATAAACACGTGACGTCCTAAATCTATCGTCGGGCGTCAAAGTGGGTCGTACTACGCCTCCCTTAACATATCAGGCGAACCGCCATTTCCAACAAACCTCCAACAGTAACACTGAATCTGGTCAGACAAAAAAATACGCACGACGGAACTACGTCTCTTATCAAAAGAATGCAAGTCGAAACACGGTAAGTGCCTACCTCTCGAAAAAAAAATACAACAAGTGTCTACCTCATCATAATATGTGAACTCAAAAATAAATAGACGTGACGAACGATTCTCCATCTCGAACACAATCTCAGCCTGTGCACTGAAGTGTCAGGGCAGCCAATGAAAATTCCCAACACACGTTTCCCTTTTAGTGGATACCTTCAAAATAATAATCATCACCATCACATTCGAAATTCGCAGATCGCCTATCATCAATTCCAACCATCTTATCCATGACCTCTCCAATGAACAAATTAAATATAACCCAACCGTGTGTCCAAAGTGCTCTTTAATCCTGGAGGCCGTACCTTATCTTAACAAAAATCACTGGATGTTTACTACCCAGACCTTTACATTTTACTAGAGTCGTTTTCACTTGGAATCATTCTATAAATTTACAATGCTTCACATCATAGTCATCTCAAATTCGGATTGATTGCGGAAAACAAATACAGCCTGCCTCACACAGCCTGTTCCTAAATACTTCCTCTACCAAAAATGTCTCAACACTCTTTCTCATCGCTTGATTCCAGCGGTAACGCTTCTCTCTCATCTTCACGTACATATAAATTCATCGCTTTCAATCCCTTTTCCTTCAAGACCCCTTTTCATACATCGATCCCCTGGTGAAAACGACAACCATTATTAAGCACATCTCTGACTTTACTATTATTACGACTTTCGAACCTCAAAAATCCAAGAGCACACATCGACCTTTCGCAATTCAAGTATACACGATGTCTCAAAATTTTCTTCCCATTAACGACTGTAACTCTAACAAATTTCGTTGACATTATCTAAATATGCTTACGATCCTTGTAAAAATAACTGGTTAAATGCAATTTGACATAGGAGAATTTCCTTATCCCGCGGTAGACATTATTATTATTATTATTATTATTATTATTATTATTATTATTATCGACCAGCATTTCTGAATGCAACTGACACCTGAGATTACAATATTCGCCACGACAAATTTACACTTATAACGTTCACAAATCCGTACTTTGAATGATATCTCATCTCAACACAAAATTTTAAGCGTCGCATTTTACCGTTCTTGACATGAACTTTACACACTTAAAAATTTCACACGCTGACCAAAATTTACAACGCCTTTCGCCTGATAATTACGAATATCACCCGACAATCATCTGGAAATTTGGTTAGGACAGACAGTAACTAACTACTAACTACAACATAATATAAAATAGACAGACCTGCACATTGGTGACATTCTCAGCATTCTGATTGCATCATCCCAGCAACCTCGTACTTAGCCACTCATTTTCACAAATGACATTTTCATTTTCAAAATTTCACTCATCCAAACACTACCCTTCACACACACACGAGATTAAATTTACCATAAATAATGCACTTTCTTTGTAACTTGCACCACGAACTTCCCTCGTTCTGCAGTCGGCTATAACTGTCTGATGCGTCTCCCAGAGTGGTTTCTCTCCCCGTTGTTTCAACAAGAACAGGTGTTCGGCCGATAAGGGAATCGAACTATTTTGAATCGCTTCCCCCAGACCTTCTTCACTTACAAGAGTACAGGAAATGATAAAATAAAATCTGCTGTGTATTTTTCAACAGCCTACACCTTCCCAGTTCGTCTGCAAACGTTCACAGCTTCTCCAATTCACTTTTCTTCTTACTAAATATATGGACTTTAGCCACGAACATGTATTGAAATATTGTCGGTCAATCTGGCGCGAAATTCTAATGACGACGGGCACGAGCTCCCGCGGCTTCAAGTTCCAGATTGACACTGAAAAATCTACGGTGGGGGGGTTTCTTTTATAATTTCCGGAAGGACGCTATCCCCTCTATGAGGCTCGGTTGTGAAATCTGCCAAATTTGCTTCTAATAAACCGATTTTGATAAGACTTGTCCCAGAACTCCGGACAGACTTGCACTTATGTTAGGTGTTAATTTTATAATTTTTCTGCACTCACAACAGGAGAAATAAATTGTTTCTGCCCGTGCGTTTCGCGCGTTTTTCTTCTGCCCACGACCTTGGCACGTGTAACTAGCTCGCTGTTCTCACGCTAACACACACTTGGGCTTAACTGCATCTAAATTGTCCCTGGTGTCACTACCTTCACAGAGGGTGTATGAATAATTTTGCTTATATATTTCTTCCTTTACTATCTTGTCAAAATCCCTCGTTGTGCAGAATTCATTAATTTAGAAAATTGTCGGGCACTCGAGTTCCACCGAGGTGTCCCGGCAATCCACGAGCTCGCCTTGCGGGAACCTTCCCACGCAACATCGGGCTCTTGGGAGCGCAAAATGGCTGCCCTCAAACATACAGTAGTTTCTGAATACCAAATAAATATTTGGGAAAAAATAAAAAATTTTCTCACCGTAGAATTATGGGTTCATAATCCACCTACAACCACGAAATGTTTACCCAGAAAGGGGAAATATTTAAACAGATATATTCCTTCAAAATTCTAAAGTGTACATGGGAATTTTGATACAGATGAACCATGATTCTACGTAAACTTTCCCAGCCGATCTCACTCTTGACGTAGGGCTCTGTTATTTTCACGTATTTCCCTGTTTTCTTCTTCCAACAATAGGATTGCGTTACAGATGTCATCAACAAAGTCTTCTCTTAAGAATGAACATTGTAAACATTCAGCGTCTTCCTCTTCTTTACTCCCGCTGCTTGCCTGTCCTTGGATTGGTGCCTCGACCTGTCTTCCTCTCGACGTGACGATCATATTTACGGGTTGTACTTCTTCTTCTTCTCCTTCGGTGACCATTTCCCCAGCTGGTAAGGCTGCGTCATCCTGTAGTGGAATTCTTTCTTCGGCTCTATGATAAATCTGTAAATTTCCTGTTAGGTTGTGGTCCTCATTTAATTAGGAGTTGCCAGGAGTCTGTTTCTGGCTGTTATCGATGTTATGTGCGTCATTTGGTCGTCTCTCCTTCAGAATCTGGGATGAAAGACTCTGAACCTCTTCCTACTGGGAACTTGAAGTTGTTTTTCTTCTATCAAGAGTCGACATTGACTCCTGCTCAAAATTCGGCGCAAACGGGTTCAGACCGGAGTTTCGTTGGTCTTGCCTATGTGCCTTCTGGAATTCCAAACTTTCAGCCCCGAAACAATCGGTGTTGACGTCCTGGCGCTGTATAGCCCCCTGCCATTTTTTCCTTTCGTGGTCCTTCCTTAACCCGTCGGTGTACTGAACACGTTCACGGTACCGTTCATCCTCATCACGGCGGAAGTTCTGGGTTCGATTATTTCCCCAGTCCCTGCGGTTATTAAGTCCATTCCTGAAATTCCTCTGGTTTTCTCTCTCCCCATCGTATCGCCTCCAGTAAGGGTTCCTCCTTTGTGGATAATTCCAATTACCCCTACGCCTTTTCCAATCCTCATTTCGTGGATGCGAGGGTTCCCAGTTATTGCGAAACTCACGCCTCCGCTCAGTCGACTGTGGTTTCCCCTGCTCAGGTGCCTCTGGACTTCCCTCTGGGACCTGGCTAACAGTGTTTACATGTTGCTCGTGCGATCGTCCCCCTCTGGGTGCTATTTGATTATGGGTATGATCCAATTGCCTAAGGATCATTTCTGCCTGCATGGGGGTCTCTACCTTTGATGCAATGAGCATCCTTTGTACTTCGGGAGGTAACTGCTTCTGGATGGCCTGTACCAACTCTTGCTCCGAGGGCGGCGCCTCAAGTTCTCTGAACTTTACCATTTGTGCAATAAAGTATTCACTGAACTTTGTAGGGCCTATTGCATTATACCGACGTGAGTATAGCTCTAATCTAAGACTCTGCTGAATTTCCGTACTCCAGAATTTATTGAGAAACGCCCTCTGGAACTCATCAAAGGTATCAAAGTGGTATCGGAAGCCTTTAAACCATAAAAGTGGTGCCCCCTCTAAATATCTTTCAGCTACCCTCAACTGACGTTCCTCAGGAATCTTGGCGTCCCGGATGTACTCCCTGAGATCCTTAAGAAACCCCTTCGGCGTGGTATGTGGACCTCCATTAAATTTCTTAGGCTGGTCCTCATGTAACTTGATCATGTTAATAACGTTGGTGACCCCTGAGCTTTGAGATCGACTGGTATCTACATTTGAGCTCTGACCGTTATTATTCACATGACTGATATTTGGCAATTGACCACTGAGGTCAGAGTTAACAGCTGTCGAGGTTTGACTTAATACCTTGTCCACCTTGGACTGCATATCTACCACGCTGCTAATCCAACTGCTCATTTCGCTCTTAATGAACCCAACTTTCTTGTCTGTCTCTTCCTGGGCTGACGTGATTTCCCTTAAGTCCTGTTCTATACTAATTTGCCTGTCATTGAATTCCCTGGTATGTTCATTTTTCATTTCAACTAACTCCTCTTGAATTTCTTTAATTAAAATTTCGGAGTCCTCATTAGCCACTTGGAGTTTACTAATTGCTTCCTCATTAACTTGCAACAGTTTCTTCTCCATGGTTTCGGTTTTTGACAATACCTGACTCTCCAATTCCACACTAATTTTATCTACCTTGTTGTTCAGTGACTGAATGTCCGCAGATAATATTTGACGTTGTTCCTCTATTATGGTTAGCGTTTTCCCCTTTTCCTTATCACTGGAGATCCGCATCTCTACGACCTGTTGTGTAATGTCGTCCTTAAATTCAACCTGGCTGTCGATCAGCTGCTTATGCGCCGCTTGGCTTTCCAGTAAATGCTTGTCAAGTTCCTTTCTCATCTCATCCTGACTATCACATAACCGACTGTACATGTCGTGGCTTTCGTCAAAACGCTTGTCCATATCGGTTTTTAAACTGTCATGGATTTTGGAAAACTGTTTGTCGAAATCGTTCTTTAAACTGACCTGCACTTCCGCAAATTGTTTGTCAATTTCATCCCTAATTTCCACTCGGCTATCATCAAAACGCTGGTTGAGTTTACCTATCTCACCCCTAACTTCCTCTTTAAGTTCGGTGCACATAGTGTATGTCTCACGAACTACGTTCTTCAATCCAGCCTTCAACTCATCACTAGACTCTTTACACCTAGCCTGGGTATCCTCAATACTACTCTGTAACTCCTCACGAGTGTCTTTCAAACTAGACTGCAACTCCTCAATCTTACCATCCAAACTTTCATTATGAGCCTTCATGTCCTCTCTCAAATTCTCACTCTGGACTTTCGCGTCCTCCATCTTACTATTTAAACACTCATTTTGGACTTTCGTGTCCTCTATTTTACTATCAAAATTGTCTATCTTACTATCCAACCTCTCATCACGAACTTTCATGTCCTCCCTTAAATTCTCATTCTGGACTTTCATGTCCTCTATCATCTGCATTAACTTCTCCAAGGTCGCCTGACCTTCCATCTCACAATACCACAAAGAATACAATAATGAGTACGCTGGCTGTTGATGCAACCAGAATACTCCAAACTACTAGGGAAAGAATTCACTACCCACTGCGTTTTCACATACAAACGCTGTTATAATTTAATACCGAAACTGACAACATTCCAACAGTTGTCTTATAAAGTTTTTGTTTACATGGCTGGTATCACAAAATTGTTTAATGAAAAGGAAATTCTGAAGTTAATAAGTTACTCTGGATAAATATCCCAAATAGTTTCGCTTCCGTTAATTAAGTAAATAAAGAACATGTTAGCGCATAAACTTTGAATGTAATTCAGCATTACCACTTCCAAAACTTATATTGGCAACATGACATAAGCTTCAATACAGCTTTAAATACTGGTTTCCTAAAATGCATTGTGACTGTTATTATTATTATTATTATCTACCAAGTAGTTACGCTCCTCATTAAACGTATTAATATCTAGCACTCTCATTGGGCATAATTCGTTTAACTGTGGCTCAGCCATAATTTTCACCCGCTTGTATTATTTATAATGTGGCTTAAGCCTCAACATTATTTTATATTTTTCTAACATTTATTTTCAATGGATAATTTCATTATCGTTATCGTGGCATCATATCGTTATCGTGACTTTGGGCTCCTCATCGTTATCGTGACATTAAGGCCCCAAAGTTGATGGCGCCACTTCTACTGAACCCTTGAACTTACCATTCCATCGTTGGTCGGCCACGGCTGCTATAGTAGAACAATTTAGAACTCTTAAATCTTGGGTCGTTGCGGGAATAAATTCGGTCACGATCTTAACCAAACGATAGGGTTCAGAAGAAAGCCTAACTACTTGAAATGAGGAGCAAAAATGTGCTTACTAACTTTTATTAAACTGAAAGAGCACGATAACATCGTTAATTTAATATGCATTCTTGCCACAAAAATATAGAAAAATTTAATTATTGATTTTTGAAAAGTTCCAAACACAGTCACATTACATATCGTCACTTCGTTTCTTCCAATGTCGAAGAGTTGCTTCGGAGAAGCTAATATGTTAGTGGACAGCGAAACTGAAAAACTGAAAAAGGGAAGACCTGAAAACCGGGCGCCTATTTTCCAAACGAGAACTGAGAGTTAATCCACACGATCCGTGGAAAATCTGACTTTCAACAAGTAGAACGCCTGATTTTCTCTTAATTAAGGTTATCCACCAGTCAAATACCCTTCACGGATACGGAACATCCGCCGAATGGACCCTTAATCGAACCAAACTGACTATCAGTTGCTTTGGATAGGTTGCGAAATATTATGGGAAAGCATGGTGTTCACTACAAGTTAACAGCATCATTCACAATTGACATAAAATTCCACCATGTATTTGTCATTCATGACACCCTTAAGTGATAAATTAATCTCGATGCTAACTGTGCATCACCCAGACAGCTGTTCGGAAGGAACCAACAACAACATGATCCGAGAGGATCTTACGTTAAGTCGTTCTAAAGGAACAAAACTGCGAAATGCAGGAAACACTTACTAATCATGCATTTAGAAGAAATGCCAAACACTGAAGTTAATCAAAAAGTGAAAAGTCACTTGAAAATATTATTATTGAACCGATTTTCAGGTTAGAAATGGATTTATTATGCTTAATAAATTTACCAGTCCACGCTAAAATTTACTACAAATTTAAGGAATTCTTTCCCTTGACAACAATGCTACCAGTACAGATCTCTCTATTTACTGTCTGTCCCAACACACTACTGGTAAAGTGATTACTTACTTATTCTAACTATGACTACGAATGAAAATACGACAAGGTGAAAATAAAATAAAATACTGGCTGACGAATCGAAACCGCATTCGCAACTCAAGTCTCATTCTAAAACACTGAGTGTCAATATGCACACCATCAAACGAAAAACGGACGTTAAAACGAGAAACAATGAAGTTCGTAAAAATAAATTAACATCTCAAAGTCATACAGCTTAACACGCACGAAGAAACACAGTAAGAATATTTAATCTAGATCGGGTCGGTGTCCCACACTTGGACAGCCCTCATTTATCAACAACAGTCCCGTTATCTCAATGAGAGCTTCGCATAGACCCTCTACAATAAATCATATCGTACTGTAACTGCTACCTTCCCCCAGGCCACTTCACAAAAGAAATAAAAGACAGGAACATCTAAACCGAGACTTGAGTGTGTACAGCTACCATCCCAGACCTATCGTCGGGCTCACTTGAAATCTGTACACCCTAAACCTAATCAGTATATACATGATGCCTTCCAAATCCTATCGTCGGGCGTGACCTAGGACGTCTCATCATCAATGACTCCAAGAATAAACACGTGACGTCCTAAATCTATCGTCGGGCGTCAAAGTGGGTCGTACTACGCCTCCCTTAACATATCAGGCGAACCGCCATTTCCAACAAACCTCCAACAGTAACACTGAATCTGGTCAGACAAAAAAATACGCACGACGGAACTACGTCTCTTATCAAAAGAATGCAAGTCGAAACACGGTAAGTGCCTACCTCTCGAAAAAAAAATACAACAAGTGTCTACCTCATCATAATATGTGAACTCAAAAATAAATAGACGTGACGAACGATTCTCCATCTCGAACACAATCTCAGCCTGTGCACTGAAGTGTCAGGGCAGCCAATGAAAATTCCCAACACACGTTTCCCTTTTAGTGGATACCTTCAAAATAATAATCATCACCATCACATTCGAAATTCGCAGATCGCCTATCATCAATTCCAACCATCTTATCCATGACCTCTCCAATGAACAAATTAAATATAACCCAACCGTGTGTCCAAAGTGCTCTTTAATCCTGGAGGCCGTACCTTATCTTAACAAAAATCACTGGATGTTTACTACCCAGACCTTTACATTTTACTAGAGTCGTTTTCACTTGGAATCATTCTATAAATTTACAATGCTTCACATCATAGTCATCTCAAATTCGGATTGATTGCGGAAAACAAATACAGCCTGCCTCACACAGCCTGTTCCTAAATACTTCCTCTACCAAAAATGTCTCAACACTCTTTCTCATCGCTTGATTCCAGCGGTAACGCTTCTCTCTCATCTTCACGTACATATAAATTCATCGCTTTCAATCCCTTTTCCTTCAAGACCCCTTTTCATACATCGATCCCCTGGTGAAAACGACAACCATTATTAAGCACATCTCTGACTTTACTATTATTACGACTTTCGAACCTCAAAAATCCAAGAGCACACATCGACCTTTCGCAATTCAAGTATACACGATGTCTCAAAATTTTCTTCCCATTAACGACTGTAACTCTAACAAATTTCGTTGACATTATCTAAATATGCTTACGATCCTTGTAAAAATAACTGGTTAAATGCAATTTGACATAGGAGAATTTCCTTATCCCGCGGTAGACATTATTATTATTATTATTATTATTATTATTATTATTATTATCGACCAGCATTTCTGAATGCAACTGACACCTGAGATTACAATATTCGCCACGACAAATTTACACTTATAACGTTCACAAATCCGTACTTTGAATGATATCTCATCTCAACACAAAATTTTAAGCGTCGCATTTTACCGTTCTTGACATGAACTTTACACACTTAAAAATTTCACACGCTGACCAAAATTTACAACGCCTTTCGCCTGATAATTACGAATATCACCCGACAATCATCTGGAAATTTGGTTAGGACAGACAGTAACTAACTACTAACTACAACATAATATAAAATAGACAGACCTGCACATTGGTGACATTCTCAGCATTCTGATTGCATCATCCCAGCAACCTCGTACTTAGCCACTCATTTTCACAAATGACATTTTCATTTTCAAAATTTCACTCATCCAAACACTACCCTTCACACACACACGAGATTAAATTTACCATAAATAATGCACTTTCTTTGTAACTTGCACCACGAACTTCCCTCGTTCTGCAGTCGGCTATAACTGTCTGATGCGTCTCCCAGAGTGGTTTCTCTCCCCGTTGTTTCAACAAGAACAGGTGTTCGGCCGATAAGGGAATCGAACTATTTTGAATCGCTTCCCCCAGACCTTCTTCACTTACAAGAGTACAGGAAATGATAAAATAAAATCTGCTGTGTATTTTTCAACAGCCTACACCTTCCCAGTTCGTCTGCAAACGTTCACAGCTTCTCCAATTCACTTTTCTTCTTACTAAATATATGGACTTTAGCCACGAACATGTATTGAAATATTGTCGGTCAATCTGGCGCGAAATTCTAATGACGACGGGCACGAGCTCCCGCGGCTTCAAGTTCCAGATTGACACTGAAAAATCTACGGTGGGGGGGTTTCTTTTATAATTTCCGGAAGGACGCTATCCCCTCTATGAGGCTCGGTTGTGAAATCTGCCAAATTTGCTTCTAATAAACCGATTTTGATAAGACTTGTCCCAGAACTCCGGACAGACTTGCACTTATGTTAGGTGTTAATTTTATAATTTTTCTGCACTCACAACAGGAGAAATAAATTGTTTCTGCCCGTGCGTTTCGCGCGTTTTTCTTCTGCCCACGACCTTGGCACGTGTAACTAGCTCGCTGTTCTCACGCTAACACACACTTGGGCTTAACTGCATCTAAATTGTCCCTGGTGTCACTACCTTCACAGAGGGTGTATGAATAATTTTGCTTATATATTTCTTCCTTTACTATCTTGTCAAAATCCCTCGTTGTGCAGAATTCATTAATTTAGAAAATTGTCGGGCACTCGAGTTCCACCGAGGTGTCCCGGCAATCCACGAGCTCGCCTTGCGGGAACCTTCCCACGCAACATCGGGCTCTTGGGAGCGCAAAATGGCTGCCCTCAAACATACAGTAGTTTCTGAATACCAAATAAATATTTGGGAAAAAATAAAAATTTTTCTCACCGTAGAATTATGGGTTCAGTGTGGCGTAAAACAAATTGTTGGAAAATAAGAGGAGAGAGTGGTATTTATGTTTTGTTTAGACTGAGTAGACTTAGAGAACCGCCGTGGCTCAGGCAGCAGCGCGCCGTCTTCTCGTCACTGGGTTCCGTGGTTGAAATCCCTGTCACTCCATGCGAGATTTGTGCTGACAAAGCGGAGGCGGGGCAGGAATTTCTGCGGGAACTCTGGTTTTTCCTGTCATAATTCCTCCCATTAAAACTCTCGAATATCATTTCATTTCATCTCTCAGACACTAATCATTGTCCCAGAGGAGTGAGACAGGCTTCGGCAGCCGGCACAATTCTTATACTCTCCGCTAGATTGGTGCTTCATTCATTCCATACCTGACCCGGTCGAACGACTGGAAAACAGGCTCTAGACTGAGTGAACCTCAGAGCATTATGCTTCTCCAGAAGTGAAAATGTCGTTTCAAAATATTTCGACTTTCCGGTAGTGAATCTAACCCACGTCCTTCTGGGTTAACTCTATACGCTCTTTACCACCTTGACTAGGCAGGCTCTGGTCCAGGAAGGCACATCCCAAGGGTAACACACACCACGATAACATTCATGCATAGAATCAAATGCTTTCCCCATAACAGCAAAAGCAGTTTCAGTTTCTCGAGCAGGCAGAAGGACAGGTCAACTTGAAAAGAGGAAACACCACGGTTGTGCTAGACAGGCCTCGCTGACACTTTCTATTGTTTCGACAATGCTAAGGGGGCTGAGAGAGAAGTACCACACCGCCTGAAATACCGAAAACTTTGCAAACAAGAGAGGCTCTCTTCCTTGACGAATTTGTTCATTGTGATTTACAGCACGGCAAAATAACCGCAGGGATTTCTCGAGACTGTGATGGTACTGTTACAAAGGCAGATCGGTGCTCCAACAGTGAGGGAAGTAACTCTGAGCTGCAGGGGTGACAGCTACAAAGAAGACGGGGAAATTAATATTATGGAGGTGAGGACACAGAGGTGGCCTTTTCGTGATTTATTGTTAAATACACGCTCAAAGCATTTCAGAACAATTGTCGCTACCGCTGAACATGTAGGACTATACTTGTTTGGCAGGTAGCTCGACTGCTAGGGGCAGCTCCTGGCCTCCCTCAGCAGGAAGATCTAGCACATTCTTTGTGCGTTCTGTATATTATTGCTGTTTAGATCATCAGTCTACAGTCTGTTTTGAAGTCACTTTGACTATTCATCACCGGGCGAGTTGGCCGTGCGGGTAGGGGCGCACGGCTGTGAGCTTGCATCCGGGAGACAGTGGGCAGCCCTGAAGATGTTTTTCCATGGTTTCCCATTTGCACACAAGGCAAATGCTGGGGCTGTGTCTTAATTAAGGCCACGGCCGCTTTCTTCCAACTCCTAGGCATTTCCTATCCCCTCGTCCCCATAAGGCCTAATCTGTGTCGGTGCGACGTAAGAGCACTAGCAAAAAGCTATTCATCCCTATATAAATATTGCACCTTAACCTCCTTTAATTCATTCACATGTCTTGATATTTCTGTCATGTATATCCTTTACACTTCCCATCAAAACCAACTGAAAAAATTCTCAGTGATTCAAGGTGTGTCCTACCAACCCATTTCTTCTTCTGTTTTACTTTCATTCACAAGTTCTCCGTAACTTCATTGTAAACCGATGTACCCACCTTACCTTCAATATTCTTCCGTAACTCCACATTTCAAAGATTTATTTTCTATATCACTTTGCACCAATCATTATACATGTTTCGATTCCGTACAAGCACACACTTCACTCAAAAGTTATCAGAAGCATCTTTCGAATATTGTGAAAAAAATCCTATCTAAGGAAAAAAATACATTTTGCTAAGCCTATTTACACATTACCATCGTCATTGGTCTCTCCACTACTCAAATATTAATCTCCCCATACATTCCTGTAGGACTTCATATTTTCGAGTGAGTTGGCTGCCGTGTAGGTTTTAGTTCGCATTAGAGAAATGTTGGGTTTGAATCACATTATCGGCAGCCCTGACAATAGTTTTCCGTGGTTTCCCATTTTCACACCAAGAAAATGCTAGGGCTTTACCTTAATTAAGGCCACGGGAGTTTCCCTCCTAACCGTGGCACTTTCCCATCATTCCGTCGCTGAAAACCTTTGATGTGTTAGTGTAATACTAACACTAATTATCATAATAATAAGAAGAAGAATGTTATTGGTTTCAAGTCCCACTATCTACTTTTACGGTTGGCGGAGTTACCGGGGTGCCGGGATTTCGTACAGTAGGAGTTGTGTATTATTATTATTATTATTATTATTATTATTATTATTATTATTATTATTTAATCCGGTTACCCTCCAGGGTTGGCTTTTTCCTAAGAATCAGCGAGGGATCCCACATCTACCGCCTAAAGGGCTGTGTCCTGTAGCGTGAGATATTTGGTCGCAAATACAACTGGAAAGGAGGACCAGTACCTCGCTCAGATAGCCTCACCTGCTATGCTGACCAGTGGCGTTGTGGGGGATGGGAAGATTGGAAAGGATAGGCGAGGAAGAGTGAAAGAAGTGGCCTGGCTTTAAGTTAGGTACCATCCCGGCATTTGTCTGGAGAAGAAGTGGGGAAACCACGGAAAATCACTTCGAGGATGGATGAGGTGTGAATCGAACCCCTTCTACTCAATTAACCTCCCAAGGATGAGTGTACTCTGTTCCAGTCCTCATACTACCTCTCAAATTTCATGGCAGAGCCGTGAATCGAACCCGGGCCCCGGGGGTGTGCAGCTAATTTCACTAGCCACTATACCACAGAGGTGGACGAAATAAAATTACAGTATTTAGGACATAATTAAGATGCCCTCTGTACTTTTTGTTACGTTACTGAAAACTGCATGTTAGACAGGCACAAATACAGTATTTATTGCACCGCACTTTTTTACATCTACCTCCAGTTCTTTCCACTTTTAAAATTTAATTTTCTCTCCATTTATACGTAAGAGTGTGAAGAAACCTATATTTGTTCATACTGAGTTCAATGTACTACTTTTCCCCTTTTGTTTCACTTGCTTTTGTAACGGTTCAAATCCCGTTACAAGATGATCTCTGTATTACTATCATTATTATTATTATTATTATTATTATTATTATTATTATTATTATTATTATTATTATTATTATTATTATTTTCATCTGTGATATTATTACTATTATTGTAACTATTATTATTGTTCAATTCAATTCTGCAAGGCTTGTCGCTTGCATGATTGTAGTTAAATGTATGTATAGGCCTATATACAGAGTGAAGCGTAATTCGCGCACTCGGGCGTCGCAGCGCGACTCCTCACATGCCAGGAATAAAAAAAAATGTCCCTTACAAAATTTCGTCTTGCGAGTATATCCGGTAGAAAACGGACGTTGAAGAGTAGCAATCTGGCAACACTGTAACCATATGTAGGTTAACTACCGCTGTCAGCACGTTCTCGACGTGCTGTACAGTTGGTGCGGGTAGGGGCGCGCGGCTGTGAGCTTGCATCCGGGAGACAGTGGGTTCGAATCCCACTGTCGGCAGCCCTGAAGATGGTTTTCCGTGGTTTCCCATTTGTACACAAGGCAAATGCTGGGGCTGTGTCTTAATTAAGGCCACGGCCGCTTTCTTCCAACTCCTAGGCATTTCCTATCCCCTCGTCCCCATAAGGCCTAATCTGTGTGTGTGTGTGTGTGTGTGTGTGTGTGTGTGTGTGTGTGTGTGTGTGTGTGTAGATTAACACTAAAAACATGTACAGTAAGGGTTGCTGTATATCAGATGTTGATGTAGTGTGTGCAGTAACGTGTGACATTGTAACATTGCGAAATACTGCTGGCGTTACTGCCAAGTCATCGCTACGTCATCGTGCGTATTTAGCGGTGAGCTCACTTTCTTTGAGATACCCAGGGTGCCGCGGGTAGTTTCACCATAGGGCGTAACATTTGTCGCGAGGTGGGAGTAGATCATAGTTATTCCTGGAGATTGCGTAGGTGTGTCAACTAACGTCTATACAAGGTGGCTGTATATTGTAGCGTCAGTCATTATTGAATTGGAAGGAGAGGCCACAGTTGGTCGGAGAGTCAAAAGGAAGGAGAGGCCTCAGTCTGTCATTAGTCATTAGTTAAACGGAAGGTGAACAGTGAAGAAGTCAAATGGATAAGTGAACAGTCATTGAGTAAACGAGATGGAGAGACCTCAGTCAGTCATTGAGTCAACAGCAAGGAGAGGCCTCAGTCGGTCATTAGTTATTAGTCAAGTGGATGGTGAACAGTGATAGAGTCAAGTGGAAGGTGAGACCTCAGTCGGTCAGTTCAGTTAGAGGGATAGACTTGACATGTAGTCATATAGGACAGACTTACCAAGAAGTCATGTGGATGGAAAAGAAGCAGTCACCTGGATACTTAGTCGTCAGTGAAACAAAAAGAATACATCACCAAATCAGGCTTGAAACACCTACAGCAAAACACGAACTCAAAGGAATACGTTGTAATTACACTCAAAGTGTTGAAGGTACAGTCAAGTGAACCAGTGAGGGATAAATTTTGTGTAAAATTGTTAAATATCCGATCAAGAAGAATTCAAATTCATGCCTAGTTTCTTTCAGTTGCAATGTCATAATTTCATATTCTGTTTTATCACAACAGTTCTTACTGTTTTTACTGAAATTATTTCAAGAATATATTTTGTTCTACCAAATTAATTTTTCGTTTCATTTTTAGAGTAGAATTATATAACCTCAAATTTAATGGGGAAACCGAACGCCAATCTCCTTTTCCCAGAACTTATATTGGATGTTGTCAAAAGTAAACTTATTACCCCACACCCTAGAGATATTCAAGAATCTCATTCTCACATTGCTGCACTGAGTTGCAGCTGGCGCCCTTCAAATAACGTATGTGTAAGTAAGCAGGTAAGAATCAAGTGTGAGTACAAGGTCCGACGATAGTGTATTTTATTTAATGAATACTAATTTTCATATAAATTCAGATTTGTATGTATTTAAAATTACTAAAGGAGTTAGGAACAACTACACTTTAGTTGACAGTTCTGCAGAAGTGAACACCGAAGCGGCAATCTTCTTCCTCCCCTGTCCCTACTAAGTAGTAAAATACAGCGACCAACAAAACTTGTGCGTACAGTAACCTAGGAGACTCTCCTTGTCTTCAGGTGGATAGGAGTTAGGACTACCCAATCCAGCGGTGGTAGCTGAATCGCTGTAGCTCTTGAAATAAAGTGTAAGACCAGCAACTTATTTCACACATGTTTGCCAAATACGCTGGATTTTTCCTCACACGCATTGGATACATCCCTGCCAGGCTGGGTGGCTCGGACGATGAAACACCCAGTTCGCGAATCAGAGTATTTAACAATGCACAGTTAAAATCTTCAGCCTGGTCGGAATCGAATCCGGGGCCCTCTGAACCGAACACCATCCCGAGTGTGTGAGACTGTATGTGGGTACGAATGAACCGGTCTAGCTGAAGTAAATGTGGGAATTGAAGTGTGTGTAAGCAGAATTACTTGAATGTTGAACAGGTCCTCTGAATATTGTGTAAACAATTCGTCTCTGTGTATACAGGAATTGTATATAAGCGCATTCTGTAACCAATAAATGTAATTATCTCTTATTTCTTAACCGGTTTACACTCCAGGGTTGGTTTTTCCCTCGAACTCAGCGAGGGTCACCACCTCTACCGCCTCAAGGGCAGTGTCCTGGAGCGTCAGACATCGGGTCGGGGGATACAACTGGGGAAGAGAACCAGTACCTCGCCCAGGCGGCCTCACCTGCTATGCTGAACAGGTGCCTTGTGGGGGATGGGAAGATTGGAAGTGATAGACAAGGAAGAGGGAAGGAAGCGGCCGTGGCCTTAAGTTAGGTATCATCCCGGCATTTGCCTGGAGGAGAAGTGGGAAACCACGGAAAACCACTTCGAGGATGGCTGAGGTAGGAATCGAACCCACCTCTACTCAATTGACCTCCCGAGGCTGAGTGGACCCCGTTCCAGCCCTCGTACCCCTTTTCAAATTTAGTGGCAGAGCCGGGAATCGAACCCGGGCCTCCGGAGGTGGCAGCTAATCACGCTCACCACTACACCACAGACGCGGATTGTAATTATTTAATATCGTAATTTTAAGTGGGGATGGAGGCACCTTCGCTATGCCCTTTCTCCATTCGCCATCCCTGAATTGTATCCACGATTTGTGGAAAATAATAATAATAATAATAATAATAATAATAATAATAATAATAATAATAATAATAATAATAATAATAATAATAATAATAATAATAATAATAATAATGAGTGTGTTAGTAGGATTTTTGTCCGGCTCTATATTAAAATTGAGTTCCAGATTAATTCCTGTGGGCAAAAGTGGCTGGGCATAGATAGAGCTACCCCCAATATAGTATACCATTTAATGCCGCGTTTGCGGACAGTGGAAGCCTTTACCTTACACTCTTCTAAGGGCTTTCATGGCCTGTACGGAAATGGGTTTGCTTTGCTTTGCTTAGATAGGTTACATTCCAATAAACTGCGTATACAGTTGGTACATGATTCTTGTGTAGCAAGATGGTCTATGTACTACCACAATAAGAATCGAGAATAATAAGAAGTCACAGTACCACATTTTGCATGAAGGTGCGTTTCTACAAATTAACAATCTCTGACAAGATTTTCTCGCATTTAAACTCTCATAAGATATACCTTCTGACTGTTCAGGTATTGAGTTCCACAACCTTGACCTCAGTGGCTGAGCGCGTAATTAACAATGCTACCCAGCTGGCGGCTAACCATAAGACGTGAAGAGTCTGTCGAGGGTGTGTAAATATGGAAGTACATCTCGCGATTTCAAGACTGTAATTCTTCTTTGAAAAAACCCGCTGAATACATTTAAATCATCATGCACTCAATGGACTACGTCTTCAGATGTTATTCTACTACTTCCAACAATTGCAACAATGGACATGATTTGAACAGTCAACCTCTTAATAGAAAACTTGAATTTTTAACTGACTGTAATTTGCGGTTAATATTAATATGTGTCCGAAAAATTTTCAAGTTTTAAATTCGGTATATATCGTCGCCATAAGACCTATCTGGGTCGGTGCGACGTAAAGCCCCTAGCAAAAAAAAAAAAAAAAAAAAAAAAAAAAAATTCGGTATAATGTAAGAGTATGAAAATGAAAAAAAAAAAAAAAACAGTATGACAGAGTTTTTAAAACCTTGCGAGTCGGCCACACAGTATGATGTCAAATGGTGTGTTCAAACTCAACTGTCAGCAACCCCTAGGATGATTTATTGTGGTTCACTTTTTTGCCCTAAGTAAATGTACCATAATAATAGCTACGGCACTACTTTCCATAGAACTTTCCCACTCCACTATCATGATGATGATGCTTGTTGTTTTAAGGGGCCTAACATCGAAGATCATCGGCCCCTCCACTATCATCAAAACCCTGTAAGTGTTGGTGTGATGTTAAGCCGCTAACGACAGAAAGAGGTTTCTACAACCTGACCGAACTCTGTTATCCTGTACAGTTTGTGAGAGCTTTCTTAAGGTATTCGTAAATATCAGTACACACTCCTCGGACACTCTCGGCACTAAAAGCCATACGCCATTTCATTTTTTCAGTACACACTGGTTCTACAAGATATGTTATATAAATATCTCTGAAGATTTTACAACTTAACAAAAACTGCCTATGAGCTGCTTGATTGGAAGGTGTAATTACGCGTGGTTACTGCTACCCCGGTGCAGCCCTTGTAAGCCAGGCCCTCTGACGACTTTTTGTGATTTGCTTTACGTCGCACCGACACAGATGGGTCTTATGGGATAGGAAACGCCCAGGAGTGGGAAGAAAACGGCTGTGGCGTTAACTAAGGTACAGCCCCAGCATTTTACCTCGTGTGAAAATGGGAAACCACGGAAAACCACCTTCAGGGCTACCGATAATGGGGCTCGAACCCAGTATCTCCCAGACGCAAGTTAACAGCTGCGCATCCCTAACCAAACGGCCAACTCGCCCGGTCCTCTGACGACTTGGATGGCAAATGCCGTGTATAGGAAACTGCGAGTTAGTGTTGTGTGTGGTGTACGAGTTGCAGCGATGTTGAAGAGAGCAAAAACACCCAGTCTGCGAGACTAAAATCCCCGACCCGGCCGGAATTTCAACACAGGGCCACCCGAACTGAAGACCATTGCGCGGACCATTCAGCCATGGAGCCGGACATTAGAAGATGTGAAGACTAGTTATGAAAACACTCAATTCATTCATGATATGACTTAGTAGAGCTGACGTATCGCTAAATATGTTGCAGAATGCAGTGTTCATGTTACCACTTGGATAAATATTGTACACTAAACTTCTCATTGCAGACGCGTGAACATGAAGTAAAATCTCACACCATGGACAGAAGTAGGGAGGTACAAGAGAAAATGATAATTGTGAGGTGAAGTGAAGAACAGGTCACCGGTCTTCCTCCTGTAATCTTATATCCCATCATCCAAAGCAACTTCCGTACTACTACTACTACTACCACCTAGTACCGAGCTCGGTAGCTGCAGCTGCTTAAGTGCGGCCAGTAACCAGTATTCGGGATGGTTTTCCATTTTCACACGAGGGAAATGCTGGGGCTACCTTAATTAAGGCCACGGCCGCTTCCTTCCCAGTCCTAGGACTTTCCATTACCATCGTCGCCATAAGACCTATCTGTGTCGGTGCGACGTAAAGCAAATAGCAAAAAAAAAGTTATTATTAGACTATATTATGTCATGTTTTGGGGACGGTAGTTTGCACTCTGCTCCACAGAACAGCTTAAGGATATTTTACACCTGACGAGTATTCAGCCCAGACTCCCGCTGTATTGCTCTGCCGAACACCAGTCTTGACCAAGTAAGCGTCATTACGGATACTAGATGTTGAGCGAAACAATTCACTTTCGACTACGTGCAGATAAGAACGTTTACAAAATGAGTAGTCATCATAAGAGGACGAGAATGAAGAACATTTTCAAGTATTATTCCTCTGTTCACTGAGCTGCTGGAAGATGAGTTGAAGAATAAAGGTAAGTGGATATGGACTAGAAAATCGATCTTTAGAAGGTATACTCTTAGAACCTCGGCTGGACTTCTTCACGAACAGGAAAGAGAAGATACTGCAGAGTACAGAATATTCATGATAATGAATACGGAACAAGTTAATATTTTAAGTTACTACAAAATATACCAAAACCAAACCCCACGGCGCAACAGCCCCGAAGGACCATGGCCTACCAAGCGACCGCTGCTCAGCCGGAAGGCTTACAGATTACGAGGTGTCGTGTGGTCAGCACGACGGAACCTCTCGGCCGTTATTCTTGGCTTTCTAGACCGGGGCGGCTATCTCACCGTCAGATAGCCCCTCAATTGTAATCACGTAGGCTGAGTGGACCTCGAACCAGCCTTCAGATGCAGGTAAAAATCCCTTACCTGGCCAGGAACCGAACCCGGGGCCTCCGGGTTAGAGGCAGGCACGCTACCCCTACACCGCGGGGCCGGCCACTACAAAATATAGGTGATAAAATTCAACAAGCGAACACTTATGTGAGAAGATGTACCAACAAGAGTGAAGTTACAAGTGACTTTCATTTCTAGCAACAGGGCCATGTTTCATAAAACTAACTAAAAATATTAGAACTCATAAAAATAATTATTAGTTAACCAAATTCTGTTTCATAAAGATTTAGCCATGACTAATAAAATATCTTCACTATAATTATAATTTCGTATGGCTAGTTCTAGCCGAGTGCAGCCCTTGTAAGGCAGACCCTCCGATGAGGGTGGGCGGCATCTGCCATGTGCAGGTAACTGCGTGTTATTGTGGTGGAGGATAGTGTTGTGTGGTGTGTGAGTTGCAGGGATGTTGGGGACAGCACAAACACCCAGCCCACGGGCCATTGGAATTAACCAATGAAGGTTAAAATCCCCGACCCGGCCGGGAATCGAATCCGGGACCCTCTGAACCGAAGGCCAGTACAATGACCATTCAGCCAACGAGTCGGACATATCTTCACTAATAATATTAGTTCATTAGTCAGCTGATACAAATGGAGGTTAGAATCGGTCTGTTGCATATGTTCTTGGTTTGAGTTTATTCCGAGCAGTAGGCTAATGCTTGACTACTACAAGCGACTATTAATCCACATGTTCAAAAGGCTCACTTGCTATTTTCGTTGTTGTGACTTCAATACATATGAAAATGGATAAAAGAAGTGAAAATAATGTGAGAGAAGAAAATTTCCTTGCGGAAAGTGATGGAGTTAAAGCGTCAACTATTTGCAGCCTTTTGCACACTATAACTCTCCTTGTTCCTTTTACTTTTTCATTTCATGTGCTCTTAAAAATCTCTGTTGAAATGGACTAGCAAAATCTTTGTTTACTACCCCTGTTGGTGGGGGCGGTAGAATAACAGAAACGGTATCCTCTGCCTGTCTAAAGAGGCGACTAAAAGGGGTCCCAGGGCTCTCAACTTGGGAGTGTGTGTTGGCGAACATGGGGCACTGAGATGAGTCCTGCCATTGCTTCAACTTACTTCTGCCAGGCTCATTTTCATCTACCCTTCTGTCCTCCCTTGTTGTTCAACTCATGTTCTTCTCCGACCATGACAGTATTACGTTGCGAGACCGAGAGAGTCTTTCATTTTAACGCCCTTCGTAGCCCTTCTCTTTCTTTAGCTGATACCTTCATTTTTCAAAATGTCGGATCCTTTCCACTTTTCTATCTGATTAGTGTTATTATAGATGATGGTTGCCTAGTTGTAGGCTACTTCCTCTTAAAACAATAATCATCACCAGCATCAACTTGGTTTACTGGTGATATAAGCCAAGATTTTAAAAGATACTTGGAATGTCCGAGCAAAACAGCACTAGAGAGACACAATGATACTGTGTATCACTACCAACCGGTGGAGTGCAATGCAAAGCTGCTATTTTAAGGTTATGCTTCATTCCTTGCAGTGGAACGTTCTATTACCTACCAATCCTATCAAGCAAATACTCAAAAGTTATGTAATCTAACCTAAATCTCCCATTGTACCGGTATTCATATGTTTGTTACATGTCAGTACAGGCTGTTTTTGACGTAACATTTATTGAACGGTGAATACCTACACTCGTTCCTTATTACTATTTGAATCAGAGTCGACCATTTCAGTGATCTTCATGATTTTATGCCAAAATATTAAAATACCGCTCACTTTGGTTTCACTAATAATATGAATTATGAGTCAAAATACACTCATGTACACTCATGGATATAATCCTAATAATATGAGTAACTTTTATTTGTCAAGTTGTCTATGAAACAATTTACTAATATTATTAGGAACATCTACTAATAATTTTGACTCATAAACTAATATTATTAACTAATAATTTTATGAAACATAATACTAATATTGTTAGTTAATATTATTGGTTTCTTACCAATAATATTAGTGAAAGATGTTTTATGAAACAGGGCCCAGGTAATAATAACGTTGCTTGCTTTACGTCCCACTAACTACTTTTACGGTTTCCGGAGACGCCGAAGTGCCAGAATTTAGTCTCGCAGGAGTCCTTTTACGTGCCAGTAAATATACCCACACGAGGCTGACATATTTGAGCACCTTCAAATACCACTGGACATAACCAGGACCGAACCTGCCGCGTTTGGGGTCAGAGGGCCAGCGCCAGCGCCGCAAGCGTCTGAGCCACTCAGTTCCTCGGCAACAGGTAAAGATTTGTGTTTGCGTTATCTCAACTTCGAAGCCATTTTACGCCCACATTATAATTGTTTGCATTATACACTAGAAGCTTTTTTGCATTCCCTCGCGGCACTGCCCAAAACGCAACCGTTCAGACTGGCTGAATACGCCTACTGCTATGTGTGGTGGGTGTCTCCACTAGCCGAGAATAGAGAAACGGTTTCTGTTCTCTCCCTCGTTCAAATTATTTGGTACATCTTTCTGCCGAGAACTATTCTTAGCGTTGACACTGAGGCCGAGCTGACTGTCTCGGTCGAATTGTCGTCAGAAGCAAACTAGACACTATGTTGGTAATCTTCACAGCACGTTGGGATGGGATGTCAATCTATCAGTGACGACAAGACCACTGACACGCTCCTTTCAAACTACATGGTTTCGACCGTACGGCTCTTTGCCTTTGCGTGCATTCTATCAATCAGGGGTGATAGGAAGTGGGATTATTTTACATAACATTTGAAGATTTCTGGAACGATGAACATAAATTTTTAACTACTTTCGTATGACAGTTGTCACAGCACAGGCCTGGCTTGGACTAGAGTAATCAAAACTTCAGAATCAACATCAACCATTTCACAAAATCAAACAATAAATTCAACAAAGCAATAAACTGAAAATTTTATCAACAATATTTATAGAATATGACTACAAACTAAACTGAAATAAAACTAAATGCAAGTTAACTCTCGCGTGCGACCTCCTCTATAGCCGGTAAACTATAAAAAGCATTCATTTAGTTACGTGCGCCACGGAGTCAACGACAGCCGTTCATTCCAGTGGTAATGCACGGCTGTTACACGGCACGGCAACGGCACAGTGCCGTGACAGTATACTGTGAAATGTGTAACGTTATTCTTCATGCCACTAAATAGTGTGACCGTACGGCGAAAACCGTGTAGTATGAAAGGAGCCTTAGTAACTAATACATTCGTCGGAGCACTGGAGAGGGAACTATCTGTACCATCCGGCACTGCCCTTAGCATACGGAGCTGCGCTCCTGTACTGCAATATATCAGGTCTAAGTTTTGTCAGTCTGACGTCTCATGCCTACTGCTTAAGTCCTAAGGAAAAACGCATTGACCGAGCTCGATAGCTGCGGTCGCTTAAGTGCGGCCAGTATCCAGTATTCGGGACAGTATTCGACAGCCCTGAAAATGGTTTTCCGTGGTTTCCCATTTTCACACCAGGCAAATACTGGGGCTGTACCTTAATTAAGGCCACGGCCGCTTCCTGCCCACTCCTAGCCCTTCCCTTTCGCGTCGTCGCCATAAGACCTATCTGTGTCGGTGCGACGTAAAGCAACGAGCAAAACAAAAAAGGCATTGTTTAGAACTACTCACTGTACAGGCTCACAACACTGATTGGAACTCAGTCTGTGGGCTAAGTAATGAATTAGACACGGTCGGGCCCTATTAATGTAATTTTGTCTTCTTTGTTTATTTCCGTTCATGCGGTTTTATTTTGCACAGTCTAAAAACATGACAATGTTTTGTATGTGAGGTTAGGTTATATCACTTATATGGTATTTTATTCCATTTCCCGGAAAAACACATGACTGAAGTCCAACTGCGTTGTTTCAATTTAAATTTCGATGCTCCCTCTCAATAGACGATACTATACTAACTAATGAACACGATATTCTAAACGTGATACAGCGCTTCAAACCTGCTTACTTTACCACTACACCGCTGATGACATTTTTATTATTACAGGATTTCTTGAGGATACACATAACTATAAAATGTCAAAGTATTAAATGACGCTATAATACTTTAGTGACCCTTATATACTCAATGTAGCAAAGTGCATTTCATAATACCATAATACCGTATCTGATCAAAGCTTTCAAACATTTACAACTGTTGTAAATAAAAGGATTCATTTTATGAGTGTATCACACGGTGAATAATTGTATTTCCGTGTACGCTAAGGCCAGTTGCTCCTAATGTGGACAAAATAATAAAGTAAATAAAGTTTTCCTTTCAGGACTCACTCGAGTTAGTGTGATCAAACAACTCACACATGAATATATTGCACTTTCCTCTACAGTCAATTCTTAAGAAATTCCATACGCATTAGCAGTAATTCGAACCTCGGTCGCCTCGGTGAGAAATACGTAGCTATGTCACTCGCCTATCACATCGCTCATGATATAATGGACCGAATTTCTTTTCCTCGACTTCATTCTTTCTTCACCCTCGGTGTAACTGAGAGATCACTCCACTCTCGCCTCCAACAGCTGACACTTCAGATTTAGGATACAACCGGGCAAGATGATTGATCTACCGCCCAGATGTTCTCACCAGCTATTACTAAACGGGGGCAGTGTGGGGGTGGAAGAACTGGTTAGGTAGAGATTTGAGTCAGCAACTGCTCTCTGTGTTTGGAGCTATTTCAACATTTGGCGGGATATAAAGTGACAAATAAAGGACTTCGGTTACGAAAAACGTAGAAGTTGAAATTCGAGTTAATCTGTCTTCGAATTCCATGGATTGAAGACCACAGTGTCTACGAGTGATCCTCGTTGATGTTAATGAGCATGATACCATGTTTCTGCGAGTTACTTACTTAGTGGTTTAACATCTCTACAGATGTTAGGGGAAGTAGAGATGGGATGGGATGGGATGGGATGGGATGGAATGGGATGGGATGGGATGGGATGGGATGGGATGGGAAACAGCTACGATCAGAATTGTAGTTACCATGGCCTTAACTAACTCATCCCAGAGAATAACAAGATAATTAAAAAAATTAATGTTCTCACGAGAAGCATTTGTTTTGTTTTTAAATAATTCGAAATCACAGATTCACCAAATAATGTCAAACCATTCTGGATTTTAAGAAACAACTTCTTAAATAATGGTTTTGGTTGGATTTCGTTTAATTCAAAAATGAATGAAGTATCTGCTTTGGATGGCATGAAATTGACTTCTCTGGTTTTTCCCGGGATGAGTGAATTAAGGTACACATTCTGTCAAAAAAAAAAACGTGGACTGTATTTTCACCGTTAACTCAATAGACGTAGGTTTTCACAGGCCCGGTTTCTCCAACGAATGTTAAGTGTTAACACTGCTGTTAAGTATGCTTAACATACAATTTAACAAAATGACCGTGTCATCAAAAATACTGTTAATACTTGTGTTAAATTAACATGACACCAGCCCTGTGTTAAACCTCTAAACAGCTTGATGAATACTATCTATAAACTGAAGAAGTCAAAGGATTTCCCATACTAAGAAAAAATGCTTTTTTGGGGGGGCTATTTTCTTTACGTCGCACCGACACAGATAGGTCTTATAGCGATGATGGGATATGAAAGTTTGTACATTATATCACTGTGCATTATTTGGAAATGGACCCAATACTTGTCTTTGGCCTACCTACAATATTAAGCATCGTGTTGTTTCCATACACGGCTCGCAGATAACGCTGCCAGCGTCCTCGGCCTCGAGTCCGGACTCGAGTACCTCGAGTTTTACGATCCCAGACTCGAGTCTTCGCGAGTCCATTCGCAGCCCATCACTAGTTGTTATGAAATGGCTATGACGAGTGCATTCGTTGGCGCCTGTGCGTGTGCTGCTAGCAAACGGTGGAACAGGACACTAGTTATTCGTCATCACCTTCAAAAGTGAAATGTGAACTATACCCAGACGTACAAAAAATGAATTGTAAAACAATATAGTACGCCCCTCGATAAGGAATACGAGACAAACGTTACTATGGATTTAATTTGAAAGTATGTGGTTGTGCTTGAAAATAAAAGAACGGACGGTTATATCACAGTATTCAGTATATTCTTATATGAGAGCAATCTAAGGCTAATACAACACCGCAAAAATGTGATGGTTGATATACATCTTGAATGACTTTCGGGTATTCTTTTACTGCTGGAAAAGTAATCCAATACCTTGCCAGTGCAACGAAAATTCTAAACGCTCTTGTCTTGCACTCATAGCGTAGTCGCCTGCAATTACATGAAAAGATAGGGTCGCGCTGTGAGTTTGCATCCAGGAGTAGGGGGGTTCGAACCCCACTGTAGGCAGCTCTGAAGATGGTTTTCCGTGGTTTCTCATTTTCACACCAGGCAAATGCTGGGACTGTACCTTAATTAAGGCCGCGGCCGCCTCCTTCCTATTCCTAGGCCTTTCCTATTCCATCGTCGCCATAAAACCTATCTGTGTCGGAGCGACGTAGAGCAAATTGTTAGTAGTAGTAGTAGTTGTAGTAATGTTACTATACTACTCATTTCAGAGGCCCGGCCGAGCGAGGATTTTAATCGCCTCTCTTAATCCTTGTAGCTCGAGGGCTGTGTATTTGTGTTCGTCTTAAAACACGCATCACACGACAAACCACCACAGAAACACGCACTAGTGAAAATATACTCCCATATAGGTTTGACGAGAGGAAAGTCACCCGGTCCCAGAACTAGGCTAAGTTCATTCAAAGTGCTGGTCCCCAGTAGCTGGGAAAAGCCCAGGGAGTCTGGGTGGAACCTCAAAATAATTTGGCTTTTAATTTTTAAGACCTAGCGGAAAGCACGGCTAGTATAATGCTCGTTTCAAGCTTTATGAAGGAAGTATTCCATATTTTAAAATTTCATTCTTAATGATTATGACTGTTCAATCATTTTAACAAATATTTCCAACGAGTGGAGACGCATTTCTTTGAACAGTAGTAGGGAGAAGTATGCAGTTCCTGGGCTTGTCACACCTACGCGCTAGATCTCACCACCGTCGCTGTTCACATTCCGCTCAATGCTGTTGAGATAGAGCTGCCCGGTATTGGTGTATTATATTTGACCGTATCCAGCTGAAGAAATTATAGCAAACTATTTAAGAGAAGAGGCAAGGATTAGTGACAGGGTAATCGAATAGTTAATAATCGCTTATTCGATTATTCGACTATTTTTTCCATTCGATTATTTTTCGATTATTCATTTCAACTTCCAATCGAATGACTGGGGCAATTAAATAGTGAATGCTTTCGAAATAATGGAAGGAAAAGTAATCTTAATGTTGTCATCGACTCATCAATCTCATCACAGGGAAATTAAAATTACCTGTCTCCATTCCCTTACAAGAAGTATGTGGGTAGGACGAACGGTCCCTAATAAGTCTTCTGAAAATAATAAGAACTCATACTCCACACGTATGAATGAATCATGCATTCAGATGCCATTAAAGTACTTAAAATGTGTACATTAATATATTCCATCACGTGCCCACGCCTTTACACGAAGCGCAATGCCACACTATTGACTACTTGGTTCAACAAATTTATCAAGTCATACATTAAAATTCGTCAGTATTTTCTCTAAAATATGGCGAAGTCGCTAGTCGCCTTCTTTGAAATTCTGTCTCTAAAAATGACTTCAGAAGGGACTCAGATCTCTAATAATAATGATTCTTTTTACAAGTTGCTTTACGTCGCACCGGCGCAGAGAGGTCTTACGGCGACGATGGGACAGGAAAGTGCTAGGAGTGGGAAGGAACCGTCCGTGGCCTTATTGAGGTACAGCCCCAGCATTTGCCTGGTGTGAAACTGGGAAACCACGGAAAACCATCTTCAGGGCTGCCGACAGTGGAGCTAGAACCCACTATCTCCCGAATACTGGATAATGGCCGCTTAAGCGACTGCAGCTATCGAGCTCGGTTAATAATGATGATGATGATCATATTTTGTGAGAATTTTATCTTACAGATATTAAACATTAAGTCAGTTAAATCACTCATTTAGTTTCAACATTAAGAAAGGCGCATTTCTATTTTTCTAAGAGTTTATCTATTCCCTTATTTCAATCGATTATCCATCCGACACACTGAAACCAAAACAATTATTCATGGCGCATCTGATTATTGTATGCGATAAAACTGAATATTTGAAACGTTCGATTATTGTATGCGATTTTTTATTCGATTCTTTAAATAGTCGGACGGAGGTTATTGGAATGTTGAAAGTATTCGATTATCCCATCACTAGCAAGGATCAACAAGGGAAAGGGTGCTGTGTTACACAAATGCACCTCAAGGCCTCACAAGTTTTTGTTCTACTGAAAGTTTTTTTTTCTTTTCTTTTTGCTATATGCTTTACGTCGCACCGACACAGATAGGTCTTATGGCGATGTCTACTGAAAGTAGTACTATTGAAGGACTTATAAAGATAACAGCGAAAACTATGTCGTACGTTATATGTTGTGTTACTCAACAGCACCCCCTAGCTATTGGAGATGTGAACAAAAACAGAGTGAACAGTTTAATTTACAATATAGTATTATTACCCACACTGAGTGTTATTTGCTATATGGGCTAATATATTGCCATATTTGCCATAAGACCTATCTGTGTCGGTGTGACGTAAAGCCCCTAGCAAAAAAAAGCGGTTATCAAATCTGTCTTCAATTTCCAGACATCCTCGTCTAAGTAATGTAAAGGAATTTAAATCCTAACAATTCTAAGTTAGAAGCTCGGGGCTCAACGTCTGACACTCTAGCCCTTCTAAAATATGGCGTATGGCTTTTAGAGCCGGGAGTGTCCGAGGACAAGTTCAGCTCGCCAGATGCAGGTCTTTTGATTTGACTCCCGTAGGTGACCTGCGCATCGTGATGAGGATGAAACGCGGGACCCCTGTGACCAAAGGCCAGCACGCCATCCATTTAGGCATAGAGGCGGACAGCTATAGCAACTGAAGTAACGTTAAGCAACAACTATTCTTTTTATTGATATATACGACCAAATTGTCTGAGATTCTGTAAGTCATCGGCATCAAATACATTACAGGAAAAAAGGGATTATGTACAATTTGTACAGAAGTCAAACAGCAGAGATACGATTCGAGGGGTATGAAAGGAAGCAGCTATCCAGGAAGGAGTAACGCAAGGCTACAGCTTGAACAACCCCCTTGTTAAAGTATATGATATAGAACAGTTGGTAATTAACAAGAAATAGGAATTTGGAAAAGGAATCAGAGTGCAAAAAGAGGAAATCGAGACTCAAACTCTGAGATTTCACAATCAATAATTTTGATTCTGCAGAGGATCGAGAGAAATTAATGCAGTGACTTACATGATGTTCGCGTGTAATATTGTCGCTTGGAACTATTGAATAATCGGTCATTCTAAGCTAAAATTTACCGTCTGAAGCACCAGAGTGAAGCTGCTAAGTACTTTTGTAGTGAGTGTGGTTTTAAATCTGCGTTGTGGAGATTAGTGTTCATTAAAGGATCACTCTCATACCTATAACCTCATCTTGTTAGCTAACCGATAATGGCCACCTCTGTTGATGGAGGTCGGCAAGATTTTTCTAACTCAATGAATCTAAATAATGAAAATCAGCAAGTCTCAAGTAACCTCACGAATGGACAGAATAAAGAAAGCATAATTCCCACCCGTACCGGTGAACCAGGTAACCTCATGACAACCTCTATTACTGTTCCTAACACACTTAATCAATCTCCTAACAACCCAAGGTTAAGTTACTCTGCAGCAATGCAATCCTACCCTACCAAAGATCAAGCTATTGTTATTGAATCTTGCGATGGTATTAGTATCCGAGATTATATACTAGCAATTGGAAAAGTCACTAGCCCTAGTAACATCCGATTTGTCTCACGGATATCTAATGGAAGAATATGTATCTTCCTTGCAAGTCAAAAGTGTGTTGAAGAATTAATTTCAAAACATCCTAAGATTCTCATAAATAATGTCTCCTTGGAAATAAGACCTCTCCTAACTAAAAACAAACGAGTTATTCTATCCAATGTTTGCCCTGTGATTCCCAATATTGTTATTGAAGAAGAATTTCTCAAACTCGGCATTAAACCAATGTCAAAGATATCACCTATTAGAGCAGGTTTAACAATCCCCGGATTTTCTCACATTCTCAGTTTTCGGAGACAGATTTATATTCAAAATGAAGACTTTAACAAACTTCCAGACTCACTCCAAATCGAATATGAGGGTACCAATTACTGGATTTATTTATCCTCTGACACACCCACCTGCTTTCTTTGTAAAACTGAGGGGCACTTAGCTAGAAACTGTCCTGATAATGATGAAATAATAAATGAAGGCTCCTCATTAAATCAAAACAGTCATTCTCGTGGCAAGATCAATCTAACAGAATTTCCCCAACTAGTAGAGGATACACAAAAAATTGAAACAAACTGTCAAGAAAATATTACCTGTACTCCCTCACAAACTACTGTTCAGACAACTGCTACATCTACATCTCTTCAGTGTTCTCAAAATCAAAACTGTGGGCCTTTACCCTCAGGCGAAACGACTCTAACCTCTCATTTGGAATGCCCTCAAAACCCCTCATATGTTCATCTTGCTGGATCAAAGAGACCAATATCACTATCTAGCAGTGAAACTACAGGCAGAAAAGACCTTGATTTTAAGGAACCTCCCCTAACAACTGAACCTAAGACAAGTGAACAGACAGGGAAACACAAGACAAAACAAACTTACAAGAAACCAAAGACAGAAAAAGAAGGCACAACTATTAGTGATATGCTTAAGCCAATTAAGCAAGTTCTAGAAGCCAACCCTCAGTCCTTTCCCCTCAATTACTTACAACTCCAATCCTTTTTTGAAAACAGTATTGGAGTTAATGACATTGCAGCAATAGCTTCCAATTACACCCAAGATCTAGAGGGTTTAGCCCAAGCCCTTCAAAAACTATATCCATACTACACTGAAAAATCTATTAAGAACAGGAGTACTCGAATAGTCAAGAAACTGCTTAAGGCTAGCTGTGAAAACCGAGGTGAAGCAATTAACAGTTTAGTTCCAGATTACTCCAGCGATGACTCTACTTCCCTCTCATAATAATGATAAAATTCCCTCTACACTTGTTTGTCATTCTTAAGACTATATCATTACTTCAATGGAACCTCAACAGTTTTCGATCACAGCGAGAGTATTTACAACTTCTACTAAATAAACATCAGCCTTCAGTTGTCTGTCTACAAGAAACTAACTTTAGCTAAAGACGCTACTTACCTCCCGTTAGGCGATCTAACAATAGCTACCCCTCACACTGACATTATTGCCTATGCTAAAACAAAATTATACCAACAGTGGAAGATAAAATGGCTTCAAACTTCGAACAGCAAACTCCACGAAGTAACAACGGAATCTACAGTACAACACTATCTTCACAACCTTCACAGGCAAGATCAAGTCCTAATAACTAGAATACGGATTGGCCACTCCAAGATAAGTCACAGCTACCTCCTTGAGAAGAAACTGCCTACCATCTGTACGACATGCAATAGTGTGCTGACTGTGAAGCACATCATAACAGACTGTTCACTGTATGACAAATGGCGCCAGTACCACGGTATACCTAAGGATATTAAGGGGACACACTCATCTCCTTCACTGTGCAAACAAATTATCAAGTTTTTCAAAGACACTGGCCTGTATTCAAAAATTTAACTGTTCAGTTTAAAATACCACTTTTATATTTTTTCCATTCTTCACCCTACTGTAATTTAATGTAAATTCTACAGTTAGAAGTCACGATAAGACCTTAGGGTTAAAGTGACTCTAAATTATCTTAATAAAAAAAAAAGAAATTAATGTACGGTATGATCACAGTCCTGGAAAAGGAATAGATCTACAGGATGAAAATAAATCCGAACAAAGGTAATGGAATGCACTGGAATAGTCACGTGGTGCAGGAAATACTAGGTTAGGAAATTAACTCTTCAAGAAAGTAGATCAATAATGCCGGGCTGTGTAGCTCAGACGGTTGAGGCGCTAGTCTTCTGACTCCAACTTGGCGGGTTTGATCCTGGCTCAGTCCGGTGGTATTTGGTGCTCAAATACGTCATCCTCGTATCGGTAGATTTACCGGCACGGAAAAGAACTCCTGCGAGACTAAATTCCGGCATCACGGTGTCTCCGAAAATCGTAAAAGTAGTTAGTGGGACGTGAAGACAATAACATTACTATTTAGATTAATAATGTTACTTGAATTATAGTAAAACTAACGAAGACATTTCTTAAGAATTTAGGATTTTCTTAAGAAAAGAAATTTGCTCGTTTTAGTACTCTGGCATGCTAATTAGAAACATGTTTTGAAGACTTCTGTGTGGGGCATAGCGTTGTATGGAAATGAAATATAGACAATAATGAGCACATAAAGAGAATATAAACTTTTGGGACGAGGTGCCACTGAAAGTGGCATAGGTAGATTGGATCAAAAATGAAGAGATACTGAGTCGAGTTGAGACGAAAACGATTTGGCGAAATTTTATAAGAGCAGATAGATGCATAGGACACACCTTGAGATCCCATGAACTTGTTCAGTTAGTATTTTAGAGCAGTGTCGGGGATACAAACTCTCCAGCTCCGTGGCCGAATGGTCAGCATACCGGCCTACGATTCAGAGGATCCCGAGTTCTATTCCTGGCCAGGTCGGTGATTTTAACAGCGAAAGGTTTATTTCTCTGGCTCGGGAGTAGTATAATTGGACAGTTCGGCCGCCTCCTCCTCCTCCCGCCGCCTCCTCCGCCGCCTCCTCCGCCGCCTCCTCCGCCGCCGCCGCCCGCGGGAAATTTGAATTTTGGCGGGAAATTTGAATTTTGGCGGGAGATTTGAATTTGTAAACAAAGCCACGTGCTTTTTGACAGCTGTCATCGACAACAACGCATCGCTAACCTCACTGCTGCCATCTTGACGGGCCTAAACCTCACTAGTGCCAACTTAACCTAACTAGCGAGAGGTAAACAAAGCCACGTGTTTTTTGACAGCCACGTGCTTTTTGACAGACAACAACGCATCGCTAACCTCAGTACTGCCATCTTGACGGGCCTAAACCTCAGTAGTGCCAACTTAACCTAACTAGCGCGAGGTAAACAAAGCCACGTGCTTTTTGACAGCCACGTGCTTTTTGACAGATTTGTAAACAAAGCCACGTGCTTTTTGACAGACAACAACGCATCGCAAACCTCAGTACTACCATCTTGACGGGCCTAAACCTTAGTGGTACCAACTTAACCTAACTAGCGTGAGGTAAACAAAGCCACGTGTTTTTTGACAGCCACGTGCCTTTTGACAGATTTGTAAACAAAGCCACGTGCTTTTTGACAGCTGTCATCGACAACAACGCATCGCTAACCTCAGTACTGCCATCTTGACGGGCCTAAACCTCAGTAGTACCAACTTAACCTAACTAGCGCGAGATAAACAAAGCCACGTGCTTTTTGACAGCCACGTGCTTTTTTGACAGCTGTCATCCGCCATCTTTAAACTACAGAGCACCGTGCTGCCCTCTTTCGTCACCTGTCATCGGCAGTGCTGCCATCTTGACGGGCCTAAACCTTAGTGCTACCAACTTAACCTCACTAGCTCGAGATAAACAAATCCACGTGCTTTTTGACAGCTGTCATCCGCCATCTTTAATCTATAGAGCACAGTGCTGCCCTCTTTAGCTACTTACCTTTGAAATGTGGTGGCGGATAATTTGAAAAATGCTTTTCGACAAGCAGCCATCTTTAATCCAGAGAGAACCGTGCTGCCCTCTATGTGGTGGCGGCAAATTGAAAAATTCCACGTGCTCTTGTTTGAAAACAAACTCACGTGCTTTTTTGACAGCTGTCATCTGCCATCTTTAATCTATAGAGCACAGTGCTGCCCTCTTTAGTTTGAAATGTGGTGGTGGTAAATTCCACGTGCTCTTGTTTGGAAACAAAGCCATGTGCTTTTTTGACAGCTGTCATCCGCCATCTTTAATCAATAGAGCACTGTGCTGCTATCATGCGGGCAATTTCGTTAGCTGTCATCCGCCATCTTTAATCCAGAGAGAACAGTGCTGCACTCTATGTGGTGGCGGTAAATTCCATGTGCTTTACAAACCTATGTGCTTTTCTGACAGCTGTCATCCGCCATCTTTAATCCAGAGAGAACAGTGCTGCCCTCTATGTGGTGACGGCAAATTCCACGTAGAAACAAAGCCATGTGCAGCTGTCATCCGCTATCTTTAATCACCGTGCTGCCCGGTGGCGGCAAATTCCACGTAGAAACAAAGCCACCACATAGAGGGCAGCACGGTTCTCTCTGGATTAAAGATGGCTGCTTGTCGAAAAGCATTTTTCAAATTATCCGCCACCACATTTCAAAGGTAAGTAGCTAAAGAGGGCAGCACTGTGCTCTATAGATTAAAGATGGCGGATGACAGCTGTCAAAAAGCACGTGGATTTGTTTATCTCGAGCTAGTGAGGTTAAGTTGGTAGCACTAAGGTTTAGGCCCGTCAAGATGGCAGCACTGCCGATGACAGGTGACGAAAGAGGGCAGCACGGTGCTCTGTAGTTTAAAGATGGCGGATGACAGCTGTCAAAAAAGCACGTGGCTGTCAAAAAGCACGTGGCTTTGTTTATCTCGCGCTAGTTAGGTTAAGTTGGTACTACTGAGGTTTAGGCCCGTCAAGATGGCAGTACTGAGGTTAGCGATGCGTTGTTGTCGATGACAGATGTCAAAAAGCACGTGGCTTTGTTTACAAATCTGTCAAAAAGCACGTGGCTGTCAAAAAACACGTGGCTTTGTTTACCTCACGCTAGTTAGGTTAAGTTGGTACCACTAAGGTTTAGGCCCGTCAAGATGGTAGTACTGAGGTTTGCGATGCGTTGTTGTCTGTCAAAAAGCACGTGGCTTTGTTTACAAATCTGTCAAAAAGCACGTGGCTGTCAAAAAGCACGTGGCTTTGTTTACCTCGCGCTAGTTAGGTTAAGTTGGCACTACTGAGGTTTAGGCCCGTCAAGATGGCAGTACTGAGGTTAGCGATGCGTTGTTGTCTGTCAAAAAGCACGTGGCTGTCAAAAAACACGTGGCTTTGTTTACCTCTCGCTAGTTAGGTTAAGTTGGCACTAGTGAGGTTTAGGCCCGTCAAGATGGCAGCAGTGAGGTTAGCGATGCGTTGTTGTCGATGACAGCTGTCAAAAAGCACGTGGCTTTGTTTACAAATTCAAATCTCCCGCCAAAATTCAAATTTCCCGCCAAAATTCAAATTTCCCGCCAAAATTCAAATTTCCCGCGGGCGGCGGCGGCGGAGGAGGCGGCGGGAGGAGGAGGAGGCGGCCGAACTGTCCAATTATACTACTCTCGGGTACTGGATATGTGTATTGGTCTGAATATAATTCTCTTCATCTACACAGGTACAATATATCACAGTACCACCCAACACAATAGTGAATACATTCCTCCACATATATTTGGTGCCAGAAAGGGCATCCGGCAATAAAATTGGACCAGATCCAAATCAAGTGCCGTCCCCAATAAATTGACAAAAATGTCAGGAGAAATAGGAAGAAGAAGTAAGAGGTAAGAATCGTAGGGGTAGGCTAAGCATGGGTATGAGAGAAGGACTGGGTCATGTGCAGGAAGCAGTAGTTACGTGGAAATGGAAAGGTTAGCACAATATAGGGTAGCATGGAGTACTGCATCAAACCATTTTCTGGATTAATGGTTTGAAGTAAAATCAACACATCACTGTATTATTATTATTATTATTATTATTATTATTATTATTATTATTATTATTACCGAACTAGTAGCTGCCCGTTTTGAATCACGTAGCTGTCAGTTTGCATTCTGGATATCGTGGGTTCGAACCCCACTGTCAACAGCCCTGTGGTTTCTCCTTTTCACACCAGGCAAATGCTGGGGCCGTACCTTAATAAACGCCACGGTCAATTACATCCCCTGTTCCATCGTCGGTATAACATCTGTCTGCGTCGGTGCTACGCAAAGCAAATGATAAAGGAACAAATTATTATTATTATTATTATTATTATTATTATTATTATTATTATTATTATTATTATTATTATTATTATTATTATTATTATTATTGTACCGGGCGGTACACCTCCACTCCGCTAATTTAAAATGTGCGCCAGTTGAAACTCCTCTGCTGGAGGAAGTCTGAACTTTATCTACGCTATTAATTCTCTACTTTCTCAGAAGATGTCACCACGTGGAAAATTTTAAGTTTTTGAACTGTGTCATTTTTGATGTGGTTTTGTTTCGCTTGAAGTAAGAAGTGTGAACTTTCTCTTCTAGAGGACACTACTGAAGATCAACAATAGTGCAACCTAGTGCGGAGTCAAAGAACTATTTTGTTGGAGAAATTTTTATTTCAAATGTTTGTTCTTTGCTAAATTTTTTTCAGTCTTTGGTTAAGTTGGCAATATTAACCCCTTCTTTCCCCTTGTTTTAAATCTAGCCTATCACGAATTTCTTGAATTAGTTTTCCACCAATTATGTGTTTCTTCTTAGTATTGTGTAGGGGGTTTATTGATCTACCAATAAAATCATCGCGGGAGGGTGTTTTCATTCCCCTAACGCCTAGAACCTTCTGCGAGAGTATTTAAACTGCTGATTTTAGGGTCTCCGGGCCACTTCTGTTCCATCTTTCAGTGTATAAAGTACATAGCAGGAGGCGGGAAGCGCCTCTTTCCTCGGCAGCGGTCATCCATAAGGTAATGGCCGATTAATAAATTCTTTCTTTGCTAGCTCAGCAGTTTAACTCTCGGGGCGGGTGCGAAGCGTTCCTCCATGTAACCTTTTCCTAAAATGTAACGATCTTTTCTTCTATTCTCTTTTAAGCTGCATATTGGGATAGAGAGTGCTAACCCTCTCGAGCTCCCACTCACATTGTCTTGAGGTGAACTTATTTTCTCAACCTATTCTTCGTTAATGTAAAACAAATTGCTCTTTTCTAAAGTCACCTCGGTAGTATGGGATTAGCCCTTGCATTAGTGGCCTAGAGCCAGATTAGGTTTTTAAAAACAAGTGTATTAGGAGTGCAAGATCGCCTCCTCTCAAATTGTTATTTTAGAGGTCATGTAATTGCCCATTTTTATTTAATAGACCTCAGTAGGTTGGGTATTTTTCCCCTGTGTCTATGTCCAGTGAGGACAACTTGAAGGTGGAGTTTGGTGTGGCCTGGGAGAGGCTTAAATTTTGAGAGCGAGTGGCTCTTTTGAAAATTGAGTGTTGTATGCCTCGTGGAGGCTTTTCTGTGTAATTTGGAGCAAGGGCTCCTAGGTATGAATGGGGTTTTCTGCCCCTCTGTTAAAACTCGTGTTTGGGGTAAAACTGAGCTGATTGCCCAAGCAGTGTAAAATCAGGGCGCGAAGCCCAATTCCTGTAAATATTGTAACTACCCTTTTTGATTTGCTACTTTGTACCTGCCATGCTTGTTATTTCTTTGTTTTTGAAAAGAAAATATAACCTTGTTAAATTTTAAATTAATTTTGCTTTCGTAGCTGGAGACCTATTCACACCCGCACCTTCTTTCACCTCTACCTACCACGGAAAACTCCGTAACAAGTGGTAGCAGAGCGTGGTTGAATGGGTCTCAATTTAGCCCCTTTTGACGGCTAAACATTGTTTGTTCCGAACTCTAACTATTTTCCCAGTTGCTGGAATTTTTTGAGTTTTTCAAAATTGTTCTGTCACCATGCCCGGCCCTCGCGATGTTCTCCATCTTAACTATTTGCGCAAGGAGGAGTTGATCTATGAATTGACTATTAGAAATGTACAATCTGGAGGCACGGTTGCAGTAGACACAAACAAGCTTAGAGAGTCCCTAGATTTGCCCATTTCCATCCCCAATTTGGGAGAGAAAGAAATTGACGACTCTCTTTCCACGATCACGGAGAATATTACTGGGCTAGCTTCTGTAGTTAGTTTTTTTGATGAAAATGATCCTTCTCCTAATCAAATTAAGCGTGTGCAAGCTAGGCTATATCACTTTTCGAATAGGGTTAACGATCTGTTGTCTCTAAAGTTGAATGACGTTCAGAAGAAGGAAGCTAGTACGCTGCTTGAAAATATGTCTGAATTATCTAGCAAGGTCACTCAATTGTTAACAGGGGAGGTTCCTCCCAAAAGCGATCTACCCACCACAGTGAATGCAGGTAGTGAGGAAGCGCCTCCCAAGGGAGAAGTTAATAGGATAACCGTTGCTGCTCAAACTATCCCTGCCCCATTGGACAACGAATCTGAACGTCGTGCATCATTGAGTAACATCCGTTCTGAATTAACTTCCTTGCCATTGAAACCTTTACCTACTATGTCACCCGGGTTTAGCAGCTTGCCTCATCCATTGGCAATGTTGCTCAGAGGTATCTCTAAGTTTTCCGTTAATACCACCAGTGATGTAATTTCTTTTTTAAGATTTCTAGTTGAATTTCAGGATCATGCCCTTGTGTTTTCTCTTTCTCCATGTAAAATTTTGCAAATTATCTATCCGTATGCTATTGGTATTCTCTCAGATAAAATCGTAAGAGCCATTGCCGAGCAATCATCTATTGAGGAATTCCATGCCCATTTGCTAGCTAACTTCATCCCGGCTAGGGCCAGGTCCTCCCTTATTCAGAAGTACTATTACCGTGTACAACGCTTGGATGAAAACTTGGCTGATTTCATACAGGACATTAAGTTTTATACTAGGGTGTTTGCTCTTCATTTCCCTGAGGATCAGATTGTACAAGCTATTGTGGAAGGGATTTCACCACCCTACAGGTCATATTTGTGTTTCGCGGCGTGCCCGCAAACTTTCTCTGAACTTGAAGCATTGGCCGTCTCAGCGGAAGGAGTTAGATACGCCGATTCTTTGCGTGTCGCGAAAGAACCCCCGCCTTCCTTTAGTAATACTCGGCCTCCACCTCGCCGACCAGTCAATCCCCGTAAATGTTATGCTTGCGGGTCGCCTGACCATCTGCGCAACAAGTGTCCACTGATCAAGTCAAGTGGGACAAGGAATGGAGCCGGGTCATCACAAGGCTGTTTTAAATGTGGGGCTTTCTCACATATCGCCAAGAATTGTCCCAATTCGAATAGCACCCCCTCCTGCTCAACTTCTGGTGCAAATTCCACCTATGCCAATAATAAAAAGTGACTAGTGGCTTCGGCTGAGTCGACTAATCCATCTTCCCGAGACTCAGCCCCGGGTAAACAGGTTGTAAATTCAGGGAACGAGCAATTTTCAAATTCATCTTTTGAAGGTCCCAAAGAGTGTCTTAGGATTGCGGCGGATTCCCCCGCACCGGTCCCCTTTCTCAAAATTGAGTTAAATAACGAGCCTATAACAGCTCTCTTAGATTCAGGTAGTGTTTGTTCTATTATTTCGGCTGATTGGTATTCAAAATTGAAATCTGTTTGTAAGCTTCCTAACTATTGTTTGTCGGCGATCCAATACGTTTCGGCTAATTCCTCTCCATTAGAAATTCTCGGTTCCTTATATGTCAAAATTCGTATTTTTCAATTCACATGGAAAGTTAAATTGTTTGTGGCCAAGCATTTGTCTTGCCCCTTTATATTGGGAGCGGACTTTATTTCTCACACTGGTCTTGTGCTCGATCTTCAGAGTAGGTCTTGCACTTTCAAATTTGCCTCTAATTGTAATATCCCGCTATTAAAGTGTAATTCTGCATCAGGATGAGATGTTGTTAGACCTTAGACATCTACCTGAGGAGCAGGCTGATAGTATTCGCAAATTGTGTCAGTCGTTTCCCGAGGTGTTCTCTGATACTCTTGGTGTTACTGACCTTATTGAATACAAAATTGAGGTCACGGATTCGATTCCTGTCCGTTTTCCACCTTATAGGCTATCTCCACCTAAAATGAAGGCTCTAAAAGAAATCATCGATCAGATGTTGAAGGACGGTATTATTAGGCCCTCTAAGTCAGCGTATTCTTCGCCTATTTTTTTAGTCCCGAAACCCCAAGGAGGCTTCAGGCCTGTCATTGATTACAGGGCTCTCAATCGGAAGGTGGTGTTGCAATCTGTGCCCCTTCCCGACCTTCATTCTTGTTTTTCATGGTTTCGTAAGGCCAAGTTCTTTACTATCTTGGACTTGAATCAGGCCTATAATCAAATTCCCCTTGCCGAAGAGTCTAAACATCTTACAGCGTTTGCCACGGACTGGAATTTATAAGAATACAACCGCGTGCCTTTCGGGCTCCCCACGGGAGCAGCTGTACTCACTAGGCTACTAGATAGGGTCTTCTCCGACATCAAATTTGAGTACTTATATCACTACTTGGACGATGTCGTCGTATTTTCAGAGACTTTTGAAGAACATCTAGATCATCTGCGAGAAGTTCTCGATCGCCTTCGTAAGGCTGGGTTAACGGTTAAGTTGTCCAAGGTTGCCTTTGCTAAGCCCTCTATGTCTTTCCTAGGGCATATTGTGTCACCTGATGGTGTAGCAGTCGATCATTCTAGAACACAGGCCATCCGTGATTTTAAACCTCCCAAGGACATTAAAGGTATCGCCAGGTTAATTGGTATGGTGAATTTCTTCAGGAAGTTTATTCCTAACTTCGCTAATAGAGCGGCGCCCTTAAACCTTCTTCGTAGGAAAGGCATTAAATTCGAGTGGGGACCTTCTCAACAAGCCGCTTTTGAAGACCTTAAATTAGCTCTTTGTAATGCCCCTGTACTTGCTATGCCTGATTTCTCGAAGAAATTCATTGTCCAAACCGACGCATCGTCGTCAGCGGTAGCAGCAGTCCTTCTCCAAGAGACTGAACTAGGGAGGCGCCCCATTGCCTATGCGTCTAGGACATTGTCGGCTCAAGAAGCCAAGTATTCCATCTATGAGCTCGAAGGTTTGGCAGTCTTATTCGCCTTAGAGAAGTTCCGTCTCTATCTGGAACATGTCAAATTCGACCTGGAGACAGATAATCAAGCCTTAAGCTGGGTCTTAGGTAGGCCGCGTCGTACTGGTCGTATAGCCCGCTGGGCCATCCGTATTTCTGCCTTCCAGTTTGATGTTAGACATATCAGAGGTACCGAAAATGTTGTTGCTGATGGACTCAGCCGTATGTTTTCTAACGACGTCGAGACCCACGAACCGGTCGACAGTTCATCACCTTCCGAGTCCATACTATCTAAGGTTAATGCCATCCTAACAGATGCTCCCATGCTCTTTAGGGATATCGAGAAATACCAACGTGAAGATCCGACGCTGGCTTCGATAATGGAAACCCTTTCTTCTGGGGAACATGTTGTCCCTTATGTTCTGAGGAATGGTGTTCTATGTTGCCCTTCGAGGCATGATAAGATGATGAAAGTTGTTGTTCCAGCGGTTCTTGTACCTATGATCTTCAAGTATTATCATGAGACCCCATTAGGAGGGCATCTTGGAATCTTTAAAACCCGTGAAAAGATTCGTGAAATGTTCATCTGGAAAGGTATGGACGGTGAAATCCGTGAACTAGTAAAGGCTTGTAAATCCTGTTTGATTAGTAAACCAACCATGTCCACCAAGGTAGGCCTCTTGTCTTCTCAGCAAGCGTCGCGCCCCATGGAACGCCTGTATATTGATTATGTAGGACCATTCCCCCAGTCAAAGGGTAATGCCAACAAGTTCATCCTTGTGTGTGTAGATGGTTTTACCAGATTTTCTTGGTTATTTCCGACTAAGCTGGCTACCGCTCAGTCTACCATTACTTGCTTAAATTCTATTTTTGCTTCTTTTGGTCCGTGCCAATATATTGTATCTGATAATGCTAAGGCTTTTACATCTAACTTATTTCGTAAATTCTGTTTTGACTTATCCATCTCTCATGTAACTACTTCTGCTTATTACCCTCAACCATCTCTGGCTGAACGGGTTAATCGTAATCTCAGGTCCGCACTTATTGCCTAATATCATGAAGATCATTCCAGGTGGGACACGTCCCTGCATTGGTTAGCTTTTGCTTTGAATTCGGCGGTTCATGAATCTCATAAGTGCACTCCAGCTTCCTTGATGTTCAAGTTTGTTCCCAACACGCCGCTCTCTAACCTTTGGTCTCTGAGTGACATTCTACCCGAGACAATAAATCCGGATAATATTAAAGATCTTTGGAAGAAGGCTAAAGCCAATCTTAAGGTATCTCATGAAAAGGTTAGGGAAAAGTATGATCGTGGACGGAGACCCACCACTTTGAAGGTAGGTGACCAGGTGATGGTCAAGAATTTTGTTCCCGCGGGCAAGCTTGCCCCCAGATTTCATGGGCCATGCATCATTCTCGATTTTCTTACGCCGGTTACATTGTTAGTAAGCAATCCAACCACCGAGAGGATATTTAGGGTTCACCTGTCCCAGGTGAAACCGGTGTAAATTTTGTGTCAACTTGCTTCATATCATTTGATAGGAATATGAAGGTTATATATTTTTTTTTTTTGAGTTCCACTCTTAAGGCATTCTGCTCCTTCTATTTTATTTTATATGTAAGCATTTCTGTGAAACCTCCCCCGATTTGTTAAACTGCCATCCTGTCCTTGCCACGGCCATTACCACGCTCCCGTCTCCTGCTCCACTACACACAGTGGCTGGCTTAGATGAAATGCCATGGATATCTGCACGCCGCTGGCCCCTCAATCTCTCTACATGCCTGTGCCCTCAAAAGAAACATGATGGTCCAACACAATTCTGCCGCCTAGCTTTAATGTTTCAGTGCCCCCGCAGCCGCGCGGCGCCGTGCCGCAACTGGGTTTGAGGAAGGGCCCCCTCGGCCCCAGCGAGGACGACATGTGCACGGCGAGCCGGAGCTCTCCTCCCGGCCAAGGCTGATGTGCGGCGCACGGCCTGCTACTTGCCCGCAGCCTGTATATGTTCACCGCGGGCGCGGCGTGTTTCAACACCTCTGCTCCCCTCATAGTGCGGGTGAGCGGTATCTCAGGGTACTTGAGGGGTCCGAGCGGCCTCCTTTGGACGCAAGCTGCAACGGCCGGTCTGGCCATCCAACTTCATCAACATCAACTACATGGACAGTTACGATAAGCAATGACTACACTTGGGAATTCAACAGCAATATTTGGTGGACATTGCAAAAATTTTCATCACTTTTAAGTATTAAAAGTTTATCCTCAGAATTCTACTTCTACAAACTTAAAAACTATTCTTCATCTGCAACAACAAAATTTTGAAACTAAATCAAACCAAATTAAGAAAATATTATAAATTTTTTTGGCAATTAATCTCTATAGCTACATCAAAACTTGGACCTTGTTTTCAAACAATTTCATGTGTCACCCCGGGAGGAACTTTTGGGGGCGGAGGTCTGTACCGGGCGGTACACCTCCACTCCGCTAATTTAAAATGTGCGCCAGTTGAAACTCCTCTGCTGGAGGAAGTCTGAACTTTATCTACGCTATTAATTCTCTACTTTCTCAGAAGATGTCACCACGTGGAAAATTTTAAGTTTTTGAACTGTGTCATTTTTGATGTGGTTTTGTTTCGCTTGAAGTAAGAAGTGTGAACTTTCTCTTCTAGAGGACACTACTGAAGATCAACAATAGTGCAACCTAGTGCGGAGTCAAAGAACTATTTTGTTGGAGAAATTTTTATTTCAAATGTTTGTTCTTTGCTAAATTTTTTTCAGTCTTTGGTAAAGTTGGCAATATTAACCCCTTCTTTCCCCTTGTTTTAAATCTAGCCTATCACGAATTTCTTGAATTAGTTTTCCACCAATTATGTGTTTCTTCTTAGTATTGTGTAGGGGGTTTATTGATCTACCAATAAAATCATCGCGGGAGGGTGTTTTCATTCCCCTAACGCCTAGAACCTTCTGCGAGAGTATTTAAACTGCTGATTTTAGGGTCTCCGGGCCACTTCTGTTCCATCTTTCAGTGTATAAAGTACATAGCAGGAGGCGGGAAGCGCCTCTTTCCTCGGCAGCGGTCATCCATAAGGTAATGGCCGATTAATAAATTCTTTCTTTGCTAGCTCAGCAGTTTAACTCTCGGGGCGGGTGCGAAGCGTTCCTCCATGTAACCTTTTCCTAAAATGTAACGATCTTTTCTTCTATTCTCTTTTAAGCTGCATATTGGGATAGAGAGTGCTAACCCTCTCGAGCTCCCATTCACATTGTCTTGAGGTGAACTTATTTTCTCAACCTATTCTTCGTTAATGTAAAACAAATTGCTCTTTTCTAAAGTCACCTCGGTAGTATGGGATTAGCCCTTGCATTAGTGGCCTAGAGCCAGATTAGGTTTTTAAAAACAAGTGTATTAGGAGTGCAAGATCGCCTCCTCTCAAATTGTTATTTTAGAGGTCATGTAATTGCCCATTTTTATTTAATAGACCTCAGTAGGTTGGGTATTTTTCCCCTGTGTCTATGTCCAGTGAGGACAACTTGAAGGTGGAGTTTGGTGTGGCCTGGGAGAGGCTTAAATTTTGAGAGCGAGTGGCTCTTTTGAAAATTGAGTGTTGTATGCCTCGTGGAGGCTTTTCTGTGTAATTTGGAGCAAGGGCTCCTAGGTATGAATGGGGTTTTCTGCCCCTCTGTTAAAACTCGTGTTTGGGGTAAAACTGAGCTGATTGCCCAAGCAGTGTAAAATCAGGGCGCGAAGCCCAATTCCTGTAAATATTGTAACTACCCTTTTTGATTTGCTACTTTGTACCTGCCATGCTTGTTATTTCTTTGTTTTTGAAAAGAAAATATAACCTTGTTAAATTTTAAATTAATTTTGCTTTCGTAGCTGGAGACCTATTCACACCCGCACCTTCTTTCACCTCTACCTACCACGGAAAACTCCGTAACAATTATTATTATTATTATTATTATTATTATTATTATTATTATTATTATTATTATTATTATTAGTTCATATAGGACGTTGAATTTTTTACATTTGCGATTGTTATGTAACTAAACTGCAGAATAACTCTGATATATCCTACATCCTACATCCCGCAGCCCTATATCACGATGAAGTTTACGACATGTTCACTATTAGCCATAAAATTGTTTGATAATACATGAGCTATCTATACACCCCTTGATTACACACACCATTACGGACCAAAAAACTATGAAAGTGCTCGTAGCAAGATATTTGAAGAGAGCGAGGATGACAAAGAGGTCACGATAATTTGGTGGTCTCCAGGCCCTTTTAAAAACCTGCTCAGCCGTGATGCTCCCTGCGGTGGCACCAGCGAGAGGCGGCCAAGAAACCTGTTCTTTGAATTGGGGAAATGAGTTTGTAAATTCCAAATCTCCGACATTCTCTTGCAACTAACAAGTAGCGCATATCTTAACAATCAACAAGGTAATCGGGTATAGACTGCGTGGGTACTGCATCAAGTACTGCTGTAGCCAAAACGATGAAGTGCGGAATACCACAAACGATCTATCTATCTATCTATCTATCTATCTATCTATCTATCTATCTATCTATCTATCTATCTATCTATCTATCTTTTTTGTTAGTAGTTAAACATCACAACAAATCAGGCTGACTTTTGGTGACAGTGAGATAGGAAAGGTTTAGGACTGGAAAGAAAGCGCCTGGTGAGAATAGAGTTCGAATTCCACTGTTGGCAGCCCTGAAGATGATTTTCCATAGTTTCCCATTTCCACATCAGGCAAGTACTGGGGCTGTACCTTAATTAAGGCCTTCCCAGTCCTGGCCCCGTCCTATCCCATCGTCGGCGTAAGACCTATCTGAGTAGGTGCGAGGTCAAATCAATAGGACCGAGCTCGATAGCTGCAGTCGCTTAAGTGCGGCCAGTATCCAGTATTCGGGAGATAGTAGGTTCGAACCCCAATGTCGGCAGCTCTGAAAATGGTTTTCCGTGGTTTCCCATTTTCACACCAGGCAAATGCAGGGGCTGTACCTTAATTAAGGCCACGGCCGCTTCCTTTCCACTCCTAGGCCTTCCCTGTCCCATCGTCGCCATAAGACCTATCTGTGTCGGTGCGACGTAAAGCAACTAGCAAAAAAAAAAAAAAAAATCAATGGGAGGAAAAAAACATAGAGGCCTTTTAAGCACTTGTCATGATAAAAATGAGATGGTGTATGGCTTTTAGTGCCGGGAGTGTCCCCATGTGCAGGTCTTTTGATTTGATGGTCGTAGGCGACCTGCGCGTCGTGATGGGGATGAAATGATGATGAAGACGTCAAATACGCCCAGCCCCCGTACTAGTGGAATTAACCAATGATGGTTAAAATTCCCGAACCCGGGACCCCTGTGATCAAAGTCCAGCACGCTAACCATATAGCCATGGAACCGGACCGTTGTCATGACATCTCACACGTTTTCTAAGACATCCATTCCTCAAATGAAGGTGCCATAGTAAGAGGTGTCATTCCATCTTCTTGAAATGCCGCTACAAATACAGATATTGTGAAGCCTCGTACTTGGCATATCAAGTACGAACAACATTCTGAAAAATGAAAAAATTAAAACCTACAACCTGTTTTCCAGATATTGACCGGGTCAGGGATGTAATGAATGAATCAATCATATATAGGCTATTAGTACGATGGGGTCGCCACTCCCAAAGTGATTTATTTATGACTGATAGATGCTATGAAATTAGAATGGAGTGTGTTGTTGGAATGAAAGATGTCAGGGAAAACCGGAGTACCCGAAAAAAACCCTGTCACGCCTCCGCTTTGTCCAGCACAAATCTCACATAGAGTGACCGGGATTTGAACCACGGTATGCAGCGATGAGAGGCTGACGCACTACCGTCTGGGCTACGGAGGCTTCCACGAACAACATTCTAACTGTTGCAAATATGATTAGGTCATATCTCGGAAAGGGTTGGTTTCTGGACCCATGATTATTAACCTATTTTCCTTGTGCCATCGTCCTTGTATACATCCTTGCAGTTTGTACCTATAGTTCTGAAACGTTTTGTACATCTATCTCTCTCTATTTGTGCACATAATTGTATTTAAATCCGTATATTTAGAAAATTCGACTCGTACATGATCAACTCCAATTTCAGTTCCGTTTTCGTCTGTTGAAGTGTCGCGCCGAAACTGCTGAAGTGATTGACATGGAAATTGATAGGCCTATCTGAATGGAAGACAAACTGGACAGAAATCTAGGGTACAAATATTACAGTAGTCATAAGTAGAGATTGGCTTGAGGCCATGGTGACGCTTTTTCAGGAGCACGTTACCATATGCTCATTTAGATTTAGTTTAACTGAGTGTTAATAGATTGACTGTATCATTCAAATGTCCTCATTTTAGGCAATTGAGTAACACTATCGGCTTTTATCGAACAGTCCGTCAGCGTTGCAAGGAGCACAACGAGGTCTGTTCTCCAGAATAGACCTTTGTACGCATATGAATAAAGGGAATTAGTACTTCTTTTTAGCTTACATACTTACTACGGAACGTCTCTTAGAGTTACTCGGAAATGATACAGGAGAAGTTGTTATAGATTCATTTAGGTACCTGACCCACCATATTCAAGAACGTTATTTACTTAGTGAGTGTGTGCACTGTCTCATAACGTCTGACAACTAGTGCAGAAAATATATAATATGAGCCTTTGAAAAGTGGTGTTACCGAAGAATGTTGAAGTGAAATCAGTTAATGGGATCACAAATGAAGACAAGTCGAGTCACAGTGGTATTAGGAGAACGATTTGCAGAAATCTGACCAGTAGAATGGTTGATACGATCACTCTCTGAGACAGCCAGGACTTCTGCACATGGCTCTTGAAGTAAGTATAGGAGATAAGAATGATAAAGTAAGGGCAAGATATGAATACGATTAAGACATTACAGTGATATCGGATGCAATATTGCTAGATGGGGATGAAGATATTTGGTCCTTGACTTAATGGTCCGCGTAGTGGTCTTCGGTTCAGAGTACCCTAGGTTCAATTCTCAGTCGGGCTGTGTTTAGTTAATACATCTGGCTCGGGGGCTGCAATTTGTGTTCGTCTTTCTTAGTACACACCTCTTGCTACACACTACCAACCACGCAGTAGTGAATACATCCCTCCATATAGCAATGGCGTCAGGAAGGACATCCGGCCGTAACTCTGGGTCAAACCCACGCCTAGAGCTAACCCAGAGTAATTGGGAAAAGGGCACGAGGAGGACGTCAGTAGTGGATATACTGTAGCGACAAAGAGGACTATTTCAGAGGAATTACAGACTAGTGTGTCAAAAACAACAAACTTTGTTAATGTGTTATCTGTACTGGTTGGTGCGATTTGAAACATTTTACTAGTGTATTGATAGTGAATACAAATCTGGGCTCTGTGGTCACATGAAGAGCACTGTCATTCCCCGAGTTTCCTTTCTTCTATGGTCTTTGCAGCCAAACACTGCGGTATTATTTCATTCAAGCTGCAGCGCAATTTCCTGCCACTAATTCGATAGAGTTAAGAAGTTGTGCCAGTAGTACTTAATAGCCACAGGTGAGCCAAAATGACATAGGTCTTGTTTCATAGAAAATAACGCATTTGTACCTATGGCTAGGAACTAACAACGAGTCACCTTTTATTTTTAAAATTCAACGAAATAAGCAAGCAAACTTGCAGTTTTATATGACTCTTAATGTTGAGTTTATAGTCGGGAATTCTCGAGCTTTAAGTGGAGCTTAACCATGTAGACGTGACTTTAAATGTAACACTTTCCAGCCCCATTTGTTTCAAGTGATGAGAAATGGCACTCCTCAGAGAAAAATTAGGTAAGTGTACATCTTAAACATGGTGCCATTAGTTTTTAGCTGTGTTTAAATATTAGTGACACCATGCAGTGTCATAAGGCAGTTTCAATATTAGTCGTCATGAAAGTTTTCGAGTTCCGAGAAGAAGTAATATATATATCCTTTATACGAGCTGTCCATGGAATGCCGGGGTCAAGAATGGTCGAGTGAAAATGTCAACATGTGAAATACGAAAATACATCATACAAATATTAGGCTAGATCTAAGTACATCAGAAGAAAATATAGAGCCGAAAAAAATAAGCATGTCTCCTACCTACTTCACATAAGTATTCATAAAATGGTTCTCGTTTTAATCAGCTCACAATAACTAAACATGAAAAGTACATATTTTGGACAGATTCTCTTCTTCCCAATTGAATACAATTTAAAGAGGAAAGCAATGTAACTTACGTCGATCTATGATATAAATTATGAGAATTTAGGAGTACCGTCTCTTGTACGGAGTGGATAGAAATGTACGGGATATCAGAGAATGATATTTGCAAGGCATACGTGAAAGCCATTTTAATTTTTGGAACATACTCTAGGTACTGTGATGGCACCCTCGTAAAACACAACGGTTTTACGTAAGGTAATACAATAGGACGCGCGTCGCAGTACAGTGGCTTGCTTCTGTATGCTGTAAGTCAGGCATTGTCAATCGAGAGCGAAATGTCTTCGGAGCCAGTTTGCTCCCCGCTCTTGAGGAACGAGAGCAGCTTAGCGAGCAAGTAGGGGAAGAAGTAGGGGAAGTGCACGACGTAGTACGTATTGCAGGCCAGTGGCGCAAAGGTATAGCGCATCTTTCTGGACAGATAAGATTGCGACATTATACGCGTGAACTCGTGTGAGGTGATAGTAGTGTGTTCCCGCCTTTATCCTCACACCACACGACGTTCAAGTTTTTTTTTTTTTGCTAGTTGCTTCACGTCGCACCGACACAGATAGGTCTTACTGCGACGATAGGACTGGAAAGGGCTAGGAGTGGGAAGGAAGCGGCCGTGGCATTAATTAAGGTACAGCCCCAGCATTTGCCTGGTGTGAAAATGGGAAACCACGGAAAACCAATTTCAGGGCTGCCGACAGTGGGGTTCGAACCTACTATCTCCCGAATACTGGATATTGGCCGCACTTAACCGACTGCAGCTATCGAGCTCGGTACGTTCAAGTTTAGTCGGTTAATGTTGCATTTATTATAGAAGGGAGTTCAGCACAGCGTAGGCCATCGACGTCAACAAGTTTCAAACCTTCTTGGGAAGAAGAGTATTTGATACTTCAAGAAAATAACAAACAAAATGATTAATAATATGTCACTACATAATTATATCACATTAAAAAAATTCAATCTGCAGCGCCGTTGTTCCTTGTGTCACGCCAATAAGTATGATAAATATGAAGGCCGGAAAAGGATAGCGGTTTAAAAAATAATGCTATTTGTTCGGGGCGCCGACCTAGAAAGATCTTTTGCACCATGTTAGGAATGTTAGGAAATTCCGGAAGTGTAACGTGTTGAATGTAGGGAAAGGAACGTTAAGGACGACAAAAACACCCAGTCCCCAGGCCAGAGATATTAATCATTTGCAATTAAAAACCCATGACCCGGCCGTGAATCGAAACCGGGGCCGCCGGGTGACAGGCGAACGCGTTGCTCCCTACATCGTGGGGCCGGACAAGAATAGCGTTACTAGAAAAACTTTTAAAAAACACATTTGAGGATGTAAGTACATTTCATATTACCCTACTTTACACTATTTATATTGTAATATTTGATAATTCCTCAGAAATGATTGATTTCTGTACCGGTATGTACTTCATTCCCGGTCTAGAAAGCCAAGAATAACGGCCGAGAGGATTCGTCGTACTGACCACACGACACCTCGCAATCTGCATGCCTTCGGGCTGAACAGCGGTCGCTTGGTAGGCCAAGGCCCCTCAAGGGCTGTAGTGCCATGGGGTTTGGGGTTTGGATGTACTTCATTGCTGTTCATATGGTAACATTTCCGAGCGGCAAGTACAGTACCGCCACGGTATGCAACCCGCCTGTCCGCTGCTCTCTTGTCACGTGACTGACAGCCGTCCCGAGCGGAGCAAGTAACACCGGCTCCCTAGAGCAATTGCGTGATGACGTCTGCTGTAAGTCAGTCCAGACGAAAATGCAAGCGACCTGTTGTGACAGACACAACACATTTGAAGGAAGGTCGGGGTAGTAGAGTGAATCGCATTCTCTGTGTGTCCTAGACACAGAAACCAGTGCCAATGTTATTTTTCTGACGGTCACCCGTGTGCAGTGAATTGGCATGTGTTCACAAACACTCACCACGCACGCGACGTAAAGCAAGATGAAAAACATTCACTTTCGTCCTTCTTTGACAGCTGTACCATATTTTAGCAAATCCACTTCCTATACACCCCTCACATTTGCGGTATAACTTTTCCTTAACCTCTGTATAACCTATTCTCTCAATCCTGAAAATGAGTTTCGACTGTCCACTTCCTGAGCTGCTCCACTGTAATCAGCTATATTCTAACACCACGTGGTGAGGTACCATGAAGTCTCGTGGCGTCATGATGGATTACAAATGGTCTAAGACATTCAGAAATATCGTGATGTTGTATGTCATCATTGGTCTGGAAAGGTTAACTGGCGGAGAACTTGGCTGTAATCCACTGCCTACTATGCGGAAGACTTTAAGCAGTACAAGTACTTTTGTTGTTTCCAAGTTGTTTTACGTCGCACCGACACAGATAGGTATTATGGCGACGATGGGATAGGAAAGGGCTAGGAGTGGGAAGGAAGCAGCCGTGGCCTTAATTAAGGTACAGCCCCAGCATTTGCCTGGTGTGAAAATGGGAAACCACGGAAAACTATCTTCAGGGCTGCCGACGACGGGGTTCAAACCCACTATCTGTCGAATACTGGATATTGGCCGCACTTAAGCGACTGCAGCTATCGAGCTCGGTGTGTACAAGTACTACCGAAGAAGAAGAAGAAGAAGAAGAAGACGACACGTGAGTCACTTGCATATATTTGTGTCAGTTGGTATCGATATCTCCGATGCGAACAATTCCACGGTAAGATGGGGCAAAGTATTGATTTTTGAACGAATCCCTTAATACCATTCAAGAATAGGCTATGAAATATGGATATCTTTGAGCCTTCGTGGCTCAGGCGGCAGCGCGCCGGCTTGTCACCGCTTGGTCCCGTGGTTAAAATCCAGGTCATTCCATGTGAGATTTGTGCTGGACAAAGCGGAGGCCGGACAGGTTTGTCTCAGGGTATTCCGGTTTTCCCTGTTATCTTTCATTCCAGCAACCCTTTCCAATATCATTTCATTTCATTTGTCAGGCATTAATCATTGCCCCAGTGAAGTGTGACAGGCTTCGGCAGCCGGCACAATTTCCTATCCTCGCCATTCCTGACATAGTCGAATGACCGGAAACAGGTTGTGGATCTTCATTATCGACATCTTTAAAATATCTGGAGATATTTGAGGTCGACGACCTTAAATACGTACGTTCCTAGTAAGATTTTATATGTCATGAGGAAAGATAAAGACAATTATTTTGATAATTCACTGGCAATACTTTTAATTTTATTTTTATAGATAAACTGTGAGCGAATAAATTTGTATTGTTATTATTTTTGAACTTTATTCGGGAGGCAACCGACAAACACACGTTTTTTTCTGCGCTCTCTATACAACTTAGCGTTACTTAATTGCTCCTGCTTTTTCACTTAGAGTGCCATTTCACGTACAGGTTTGTTGAAGGTCCACAGTGTGGGGTCCGCTCAAGGAATATTCTCTGAGGGCTAGATTCTTTCGCCCTGTGTGGCCGTGATGATGAGTATTCTCGAAGTAGACAAAGAAGATGCTTTATAAGACCAATCTAACTTTCATTATCTCCTTAAATCATCACCATTATTTCTGTTATTATTCATTCGGTCAGTCACAAGTCCTCCTGCAGTTTATAATGGTTATAATAGAAGACGTTGCCTGCATAAGACTACCACAGCAATATTACAAAATTAGGTTAACTGTAGGAAGTTGCACACTCCGTGACAGTTATCCAGAAGAACCACATTCTCTAGAAGGCCAATGATCTTCTTCCACAGTCAAAGTTTATCAGATTGTCTGCCGGTGATATGGTCCAGCAAATCATCATCTTTGCACGACAAACTGCCTAGCTTAATTATTGGTAAGGCGCTCGGGTTCTACGCTGAAGTTCGCGAGAGCAAATCTCGACACAGTTTGTTGGTATTTAAGTGTTCCTAAACATGAAAGTCCACCGACCCGTGGTGTAGGGTTAGCGTGCCTGCCTCTTACCCGGAGGTTCGATTCCCGGAGAGGTCAGGGATTTTTACCTGGATCTGAGGGCTGGTTCGAGGTCCACTCAGCCTACATGATTAGAATTGTGGAGCTATCTGACGGTGAGATAGCGGCCCCGGTCTAGAAAGCCAAGAATAACGGCCGAGAGGATTCGTCGTGCTGTCCACAGGACACCCCGTAATCTGCAGGCCTTCGGGCTGAGCAGCGGTCGCTTGGTAGGCCAAGGCCCTTCAAGGGCTGTAGTGCCATGGGGGGGGGTAAGTGTTAGGAAACATGAAAGTCCAATATCAGCGAACTCTGTAAGGGAACGCTTTCATGCTGAAAGTCGACGAACCGTACGATCTGTTGACTAAGTAAGACTCACATTATTATTACCACCAGGTATTATTATTATTATTAATCTCCGTGGTTCAGGCGGCAGCACTTCGGCCTCTCAACGCTGGGTTCGTAGTTCAAATACTGGTCACTCTACAGTAGCGGCGCTAAGAAGCTCGAGGACACCCTCCCCGCAATAATTGAAAATTGATAAGGAGAGTTACAAGATTATTTCGTAGTACAAGGTTGTATGACCGCCTCTGTGGTGAAGTGGTTAGCGTGATTAGCTGCCACCCCCGGAGGTCCGGGTTCGATTCCCGGCTCTGCCACGAAATTTGAAAAGTGGTACGAGGGCTGGAACGGGGTCCACTCAGCCTCGGGAGGTCAAGTGAGTAGAGGTGGGTTCGATTCCCACCTCAGCCATCCTCGAAGTGGTTTTCCGTGGTTTCCCACTTCACCTCCAGGCGAATGCCGGGATGGTACCTAACTTAAGGCCACGGCCGCTTCCTTCCCTCTTCCTTGTCTATCCCCTCCAATCTTCCCATCCCCCTACAAGGCCCCTGTTCGCCATAGCAGGTGAGGCCGCCTGGGGGAGGTACTGGTCCTACTCCCCAGTTGTATCCCCGACCAAGAGTCTGAAGCTCCAGGACACTGCCCTTGAGGCGGTAGAGGTGGGATCCCTCGCTGAGTCCGAGGGAAAAGCCGAACCTGGCGGGTAAACAGATTATGATGATGATGACAAGGTTGTATATTATTACAATGAACAGCAATAATAATAATAATAATAATAATAATAATAATAATAATAATAATAATAAAGAATAATAAAGAATGAGGGAAATTTGGGCTCTAAAGAAGGCCAAGTTCAGTGTCAAATGCAGCAAGACTTAACGTGGTCCTTGATGGCCCCAGCGAATTATATATAATAATAATAATAATAATAATAATAATAATAATAATAATAATAATAGTAATAATAATAATAATAATAATAATAATAATAATAATAATAATAATAATAATAATAGTAATAATAATAATAATAATAATAATAATAATAATAATAATAATTTACACAATTTAGTTTTCAAACACGAAGGAATTAAAACAATACATGATGACACCACACACACACACACACACACACACACACACACACACACACACACACACACACACACACAAGAAATGCGTATTCCAATTATAGTAACCAAACTATGCTGACTGTCACAATATTAAGAAATAATCTCGTTCCTAGGACCAAATAACTTACTACTATTTACAACTCAACCGTCCATCGTAGGCCTACTTTGCTACACTGTCTGCTGAGAGATATAAACAGGCTGGAAACTTAAATATTTAGTGTTATATAAGGGGGATATCTTCATTATCACACAGTCGCTGACTACTGGATTCTCAGATCTGGCTGAATACTTCAAAGCCTTGTTAATTGTTGTGAGTGGGAGCAAGGGATGGTTATTATTAGAACAGGTTGGGAAACCCACATTCTTTCAGAAATAACCATCCTACTCATACTTACGAAAGAAACTCTGTACTACGACGGCCTAAGATTGGAATAACACCACTTCTTTTTCTTCTTTTGCTACCACTTTTCCCCCACATCTGTGGGGTGGCGGGTGCGAACTGCGTCGGATATGTGGATTTGACCCTGTTTTACAGCCGGATGCCCTTCCTAACGCCAACCCCATATGGAGGGATGTAATCACTATTGGGTGTTTCTCTGGTGGTTGGTAGTGTAGTGTGTTGTCTGAATATGATGAGGAGAGTGTTGGGACGGACACATACACCCAGTCCCCGAGCCAGCAGAATTAATCAGTAGCGATTAAAATCCCCGACCCGGGACTCTCTGAACCAAAGGCCAGTGCGCTGACCATTCAGCCAACGAGTCTGACTAAAGTTTGGAATAACACTCTGTAATACAAATAATACTGAGTTGTGTGCTGTAGCTTTATCAATATGTAAAATCACTCTTCAAGTAATGAAGTACGGAAAAGTCATGGGCCCGTCACAAGCCATGGGTCCCCCGCCCTGTAGGGTCTGCGGGGTCCTTATCGTCACCACTGTCACTCCATGTGAGATTTGTGCTGGACAAAGCGGAGGCGGGACAGGTGTTTCTCCGGGTACTTCGGTTTTCCCTGTCATCATTCATTTCAGCAACACTCTCCTGTATCAAGTCATGTCATCTGTCAGCTTCGGCAGCGGGGACAATTCCTATCCTTGCCGCTGGACGGGGTGTTCCTTCATTCCATTCCTGACCCGGTCGAATGACGGGAAACAAGCTGTGGATTTTATTATTATTGTTATTATTATTATTATTATTATTATTATTATTATTATTATTATTATTATTATTATTATTATTACTATTATTTACTTATAGGATTCCCTCACAAGCACGGTACAAGTCTAAGAAACTTAAGCTGCTATGTTCCTCTGCATTTACTCTACACTCAGCTTGATTCCGAGGGATAGGCAAATCAAGAAGCAGTTTTTCTTTCTTGTTTTAATGGGAGACGATAGGTAAATAACTGAGAAATTCTGAAACTGGCATTGATTAGATAACGAAACTTTGGACACGCATTCACAATAGGTTAAAACTGCAGTTGATGCTTTCTGACATTTTTTGCTGAGAGTGAAACCTTCCAACCAATTTTCATTCTCTTTAACTATAACATCACTCAGCTACAACATTGAGTGATATCACTCTGTAAATTTGTATACATCGTTTAAGACAACAGAACCTTCGTTTGTTGGAAAAATGTTTATATTCTTATTACATGACTTTTAACAGTCCGACTCCTTGGTTGAATGGCCAGTGTTGAGGCTTTCGGTTCAGAAGGTCTCGAGTTCGATTGCCGGTCGGATCGGAGATTTTTATCGCGTTTGATTAATCCTTCTGGCTCGGGGACTGGGTGTTTATGTGATTCCCAACACTCTCCTTTTCAAATTCAGACAACATACCACACTACCAACCACCACAGAAACACGCAATAGTGATTACATCCCTCCACATAGGGTTGGCGTCAGAAAGGGCATCCGGCCGTAAAACATGGTCAAATCAACATTTACCGATATCGATAGCTGCTGTCGCTTAAGTGCGGCCAGTATCCAGTATTTGGGAGATAGTGGGTTCGAACCCCACTGTCGGCAGCCCTGAAAATGGTTTTCCGTGGTTTCCTATTTTCACACCAGTCAATGCTGGGCCTGTACCTTAATTAAGGCCACGGCCGCTTCCTTCCCAGTCCTAGCCCTTTCCTGTCCCATCGTCGCCGTAAGACCTATCTGTGTCGGTGTGACGTAAAGCCAATAGCAAATCAACATGTGTGACACAGTTCGCAACTGCGATCACACAGGTGTGGGAAAAGCGGTAGAAGAAGATTACATGACTTTTAACAGATTTTAAAAGTTTATGTTAATTTTTGACAATTAGCAGGACTCCATTTAAGAATATAATAAACATATTAAGGAAGTCTTCATGTGAAATTTACATTACTTAATACAAACAATGTGTGCCCAGTTTCATTACATTCTTGTAAATAGTTCTCGAAAAGAAATGCACCTATGTTATGAAAACTGTAAAGCTTAGAAAGGCTAGAAGGAAGTTGATGATGATCATGATTATGCTTGTTTAACGGGGCCTAACATCTAGGTTATCGGTGCACAGGAAGGTAGGGGACAAACAAAAGAAGTGCAAAGGATCATGATGAAGGGTATATATATGAATGATATTTAAAATGACCCCCTCCCCAGCCGTCATTCCCCCCCACCCCCACACATACACACACAAAAATGCACTGGCAAGCTGACCTACTTGCTTCTATTAGAAACGACAGACCTGTTATCCTTAACGCTGTAGTTTTGTTTACTTTCTTGAACACACTGTCGAATACTGTCATCCTGAACAACCTGTAAAGTGAAGATTCTATGTCTATTATCACAAGAAGGTCAAAAAAGAGTAGTTGAATGAGTGACTAAATTTCTAGAAAATGGAACTCGGATAATTAGTGTAGGTGAAGCATTATCTGATCAAGTAATGATTAATAGTTGGGTCCTCCAATGCAAATATTGAAAGAATATGGTACTCGCACTTCTTCCTTCCAGCCTGTGTCCAACACCAACGCACAGTGTAGTCAGAAAGTTTCAAGTGGCGAGCATTGTGCCTCCCTCAATCCGACGATGCGGCATCTCTCACTCATATAGCTGCTCAAAGGCTTCCTCAGCTCACATTGCTACTATGGCCCTATTCGGCCATATGGCTTGCATCTATGAATGAGGGAGGGATATATACGCACTATCCCCCTCAAATACACACACACGCACCCCTAGTGACACTTCCGCGCAAACAATCAGCATTAAACGCAAATGGGATATGTGGGTCTATGACGATACTGGGTGGCATAATTCACGAGCGATTCTTACATGTTGCACATTTTTTCTTCAAATTAACGTAATTAATTTATGTTCCAGGCCCTGCTATTTATCGATCCGAAAAACGCCTAGCCGTAGCAATAATAGCGTACTTGGTTTATCTGGAAGGCCAGTCTGTTTGACATGTGCTGCATGGGAAAATATTCTTCCTTATTACATTGGGCAGGTTTGCGAAATTATTAATTGGCTTGATAGAAAACAGTTCGTGTTTCAGAAAGGTTATTCCAACCTCTATTCGTCGGATTCCAGCAAGATATAGCAGATATTTTAGGTTCCTATTTACAATTTGCCTTACGTCGCACCGACACTGATGGGTCTTACGGCAACGATGCTAGAGGAAAGGACTAGGAGTGCGAAGGAAGAGGCCGTGGCCTTAGGCATAATTAAGGTACAGCCCCAGCATTTGCCTGGTGTGAAAATGGGAAACAATGGGAAATCATCTTCAGGGCTACCGACAGTGGGGTTCGAACCCACTATCTCCCGAATGCAAACTCACAGTTGCGCGACCCTAGCCGCCAAATGGAAAGTATTGTTATTGACCTATTCAAGGCTTTTGATAGCATAAACTGACCCCGTAATGATTAAGAATGGAGTTCCTCAAGGGGTATGATTGGACCTTTATGTTTTCTTATCTATATATAAACGACATGAGTACAGAAAGGGAATCAAAGATAATGCTTTTTTGCGAATCATGTTATAGTGTAGCGTATAGCATAATAAATCCGTCACGGGATTGCGGGCGAATGCAAAAACACCTGGATGAAGTTGTGAGATGGACAGGAGACAATGGAATGATAATAAACGAGGTGAAAAGTCATGTGAGATTCACCAAGAAGAAAAGTCCTCCCAGTTTTAATTGCTGTGTTGAATGGGGTGAAAGTAACACACTGAGAGGACTGTATCTAAATGTTTATATATGATCTTCATTAGGGTAATCACATAAACGGGAGTGTACTACATAAAGTTTACAGATCTCTTCATATGGTTATGAGGGTATTCCAGGAATTATTGTACGTTTTGTTGATACAGTGACGACCGCCACCGAATCTCTAGTTCTAAGTGAAATGTAAACCTCTGGGACGTGAATTATTACATCCAAAATCCTATGTTATTTGCGTAGGATTCGAGTCATGGTTACCAGAGTAAGACGTTAATGACAAAGTCACTCGGCTATTCTGTTTCCTTCACATAATAATAATAATAATAATAATGATAATAATAATAATAATGAAAATCCACAGCCGGTTTCCAGGCATTCGACCGGGTCAGGAATGGACTGAATGAAGCCCCCATCTAGCGGCGAGGTCAGGAATTGTGCCGGCTGCCGAAGCCTGCTGCACTCATACAGAGCAATGCTTAATGACTGGCAGATGAAATGATATTGGAGAATATTGCTGGAAAGGAAGATGACAGGAAAAAACCGGAGTATCCGGAGAAAATCCTGCCCCGCGTCTGCTTTGTCTAGCAAAATCTCACATGGAGTGATGGGGAAATAAATCACAGAACCCAGCCGTGAAAGGCTAACGCGCTGCCGCCTGAGCCACGGAGGCTTCAATAATAATAATAATAATAATAATAATAATAATAATAATAATAATAATAATAATAATAATAGCCGGACTGAGCGGCTCAGATGGTTGAGGCGCTGGCTTTCTGACCCCAACTTGGCAGGTTCGATCCTGGCTCAGTCCGGTGATATTTGAAAGTGCTCAAATACGTCAGCCTCAAGTCGGCAGATTTACTGGCACGTAAAAGAACGCCTGCGGGACGAAATTTCAGCACCTCGGCGTCTCCGAAAACCTTAAAAATGCAGTTAGTGGTATGTCAAGCCAATAACATTATTAGTAATAATGATCCCGAACACCATGGCGCCAGAGCCCTGATGGGCTTTGGCCTACCAAGCGATTGTAGCTCAGCCCGAAGGCCTGCAGATTACGAAGTGATGCATGATAAGTGCGACGAATCCTCTCGGCCGTAATTCTTGGCTTTCTATACGGGGGTTGCCACCTCACCGTCTGACAACTTCTCGCTTTTAGTCACGCAGGCTCAGTGGATCTTGACACATCCCTCAGATCAAGGTAAAAAACCTGACCTGGCCGGGAATCGAACCTCGGACCTACGGCCTAGAAGCAGGCACGCTACCCCTAAACGGCTTTGCAGGCAATAATAATAAAAATCTTTCTTGTTTCTAAATTTGTTTACTCTCCAGTGTTGGATTTTCCCTCGAACTCAGCGAGGGATCCCAACTCTACCGCCTCAAGGGCAGTGTCTAGGAGCGTGAGACGTTGGGTCGGGGGTTCAACTGGGACGGAGGATCAGTACCTCGCCCAGGCGTCCTCACAGGGACCTTGTAGGGAGGTGGGAAGTTTGGAAAGGATAGGCAAAGAAGAGGAAGGGAGCGGCCGTGGCCTTAAGTTAGGTACCATCCCAGCATCTGCCTGGAGAAGTGGGAAGCCACTGAGAACCACTTCGCGAATGGATGAGGTGGGAATCGAACACAGTAATAATAATAATAATAATAATAATAATAATAATAATAATAATAATAATAATAAGTCCGCCTGTGTGGTGTAGTGGTTAGTGTGATTAGCTGCCATCCCCGGAGGCCCGGGTTCGATTCCCGGCTCTGCCACGAAATTTGAAAAGTGGTACGAGGGCTGGAACGGGGTCCACTCAGCGTCGGGAGGTCAAATGATTAGAGGTGGGTTCGATTCCCACCTCAGCCATCCTGGAAGTGGTTTTCCGTCGTTTCCCACTTCTCCTCCAGGCAAATGCCGGGATGGTACCTAACTTAAGGCCACGGCCGCTTCCTTCCCTCTTCCTTGTCTATCCCTTCCAATCTTCCCATCCCCCGCAAGGCCCCTGTTCAGCATAGCAGGTGAGGCCGCCTGGGCGAGGTACTGGTCATCCTCCCCAGTTGTATCCCCCGACCCAGAGTCTGAAGCTCCAGGACACTGCCCTTGAGGCTGTAGAGGTGGGATCCCTCGCTGAGTCCGAGGGAAGAACCAACCCTGGAGGGTAAACAGATTAAGAAATAATAATAATAATAATAATAATAATAATAATAATAATAATAATAATAATAATAATAATAATAATAAGTGTTTAACCGGTATTTTACCGTGTAAATTTTTTTTAACATGACATTTGCTTCTCACATTTTTACAAGTTTGATAACCTGTATTATGATGGTATCTGAAGTAGTGTGTGTATCTGTAAATGTTTTACATATTAAATAAGACGCTCTTACCGCATTCATCTGAACGCGTGTTAAGTACGGGGATATAGACCTACATCCAGCTGCCAATAAGTAGTGTCCGTTAAAGAAATGGCGTATGGCTTTTAGTGCCGGCAGTGTCCGAGGACAAGTTCGGCTCGCCAGATGCAGGTCTTTTGAACTGACTCCAGCAGGCGACCTGCGCGTCGTGATGAGGATGAAATAATGATGAAAACGACACTTACAACCAGCCCCCATGCCAGAGAAATTAACCAATTAAGGTTAAAATTCCCGACCCTGACGGGAATGCAACCCGGGACCCCTGTGACCAAAGGCCAGCACGCTAACCATTTAGCTATGGAGCCGGACATTGAGTGTCCGTTAATCAGGATCCAGTCATTTGTCATTATCTACTCAGTTACACAGCATGACGAGTCTTAGCGTATTTGCCTATTTATGTGGGTTCATGGCCGACTTGTTCATATCCCCTTATTTATTTACACAGTAATTGAATAAATACAATAGAAAATATAATCATCATCATCATCATCATCTGTTTACCCTCCAGGGTCGGCTTTTCCCTCGGACACAGCGAGGGATCCCCACCTCTACCGCCTCAAGGGCAGTGTCCTGGAGCTTCAGACTCTCGGTCGGGGATACAACTGGGGAGAATGACCAGTACCTCGCCCAGGCGGCCTCACCTGCTATGCTGAACAGGGACCTTGTGGAGGGATGGGAAGATTGGAAGGGATAGGCAAGGAAGAGGGAAGGAATCGGCCGTGGCCTTATGTTAGGTACCATCCCGGCATTCGCCTGGAGGAGAAGTGGGAAACCACGGAAAACCACTTCCAGGATGGCTGAGGTGGGAATCGAACCCACATCTACTCAGTTGACCTCCCGAGGCTGAGTGGACCCCGTTCCAGCCCTCATACCACTTTTCAAATTTCGTGGCAGAGCCGGGAATCGAACCCGGGCCTCCGGGGGTGGCAGCTAATCACGCTAACCACTACACCACAGAGGCGGACAGAAAATATAATACAGTACATATTTCTAAATCAGTCACTTGTATAAGATGAAGGATGATTTCTGTCTGTGACGAAATTAAGTAGGCTACATCTCTCGGGAAAACATCTGAAAGCGTGCATATAACGAACTCCTTAAAAATTAGGAGATTCTAATTTTCTTATTCACGACTCGATTCGATTTCTAGGCAGATTACTGAATTTTAACCGCGTATATTTAATTCGTGTAGCTTGAAAGCTGAGTGTTAGTCCTACCTCTAACAATTCTGTAACTCACACACCGCATAAAGTACGGTACATCCCTCTACTACACTGGACACAGCATCCCTCTACTACACTGGACACAGAATATCCAGAAGTTCTGCTTCACTGTCTATATTTTAGGTCATCAGCCCAGAGGCTGGTTGGATCCTCCAATAGCACCACCTAAGTCTATGCAGCTACAGGAAAACCACAAAAACCAATGGCAGCACTAAAATGAGGCGGCGAGTTCGCCGTGCGGTTAGGGGCGCGCAGCTGTGAGTTTGCATCCGGGAGATAGTGGGTTCGAACACCACTGTCGGCAGCCCTGAATTGGTTTTCCGTGGTTTCCCATTTTCGCATCAAAATAGGAGTACCTTAATTAAGGCCACGGCCGATTCCTTCCCACTCCAACGAATTTTCTGCCCCATCGTCGCCATAAGACATGTCGGTGCGACGTAAAAGCAAATTGTAGAAAAAAAAAAGCAAGATGAGGTGTACTAGGCAAGATGAAGAGTGAGATTGCCATTGTTTTCCTCAGTGAGGTAGGCAGTGCTATTGTAGCATGACTAACCCTATGAGCAACACCTTTCACAACCCTCAGACGCGCTGGACGTGCTCCGACTGTCGTTACTCAGCACCACCCATACCCCAGCAACTTCCATATTGTCACAGCCTTGGATGAGACAGGTTCAGTGGAAGGTACACTTTGCTCTGGTCTATGCCAAGAGATGGATACAAAAGTACTGTATCCATCAAGAACTGACAGCAGGCAGCGTTGTGCTTCACAAGGCGGTAAAAGCCTCGGGGAAATATTAGTATTTTTTTTTTTTTTTTTTTTTTTTTTGCTAGTTGCTTTACGTCGCACCGACACAGATAGGTCTTATGGCGACGATGGGACAGGGAAGGGCTGGGAGTGGGAAGGAAGCGGGCGTGGCCTTAATTAAGGTACAGCCCCAGCATTTGCCTGGTGTGAAAATGGGAAACCAAGGAAAACCATTTTCAGGGCTGCCGACAGTGGGGTTCGAACCTACTATCTCCCGAATACTGGATACTGGCCGCACTTAAGCGACTGCAGCTATCGAGATCGGTAATATAGACTTTAATACAATGAAAGATATGATGGGTAGTGCATTTGACCACTGAAATGGATAGCGGAGCTTTAATAGTCACAACTAAGGCACCCTGGTGTAGGGGCAACGCGTCCGCCTGTCACCCGGCGGCCCCGGGTTCGATTCCCGGCCAGGTCAGGGTTTTTAAAATTGTAAATCATTAATATCCCTGGCTGGGGACTGGGTCGTCCTTAACGTTCCTTTCGTCACATTCAACACTTTACACGTCCGCAATATCCAAATACACGCAGGTTCATAACATATGGTGCAAGTAGGGGCAAAAGACCTTTCTAGATCGATGCCCCGAGCAAATAGCAAAAACAAGCACACCGAGAAAGTTGGCCATGCGGTTAGGGTCGCACAGCTGTGACCTTGCATTTGGGAGATAGTGGGTTCGAATCACACCGTCGGCAGCCCTGAAGATGGTTTTCCGTGGTTTCCAATTTTCACCAGGCAAATGCTGGCAGGGGCTGTACTTATATTAAGCCCTTTCCTATCCCATCGTCGTCATAAACCCTATCTGTGTCGGTGCGACGTAAAAAAACTAATACAGATGATAATTTGAAGGGTAAATTTGTAATCAAAGATCTCTAAGTGACCAAGCAGTGTTATTCATCAAAATAGGAGTAAAACAGCCATACAATGTTCTAAGTCACTTACTTAAACCATGGATTTTTTTTCTACGTCCATGTTTCTCAGAAAATAAAAAAAAAAATTTATTCTTCAGGATAATTATATTCACCTACAAGTATGTGTCAAATGATCACCGTGGCCAAAGCTTGCTTTTAGCACTGACAGTTTCATCATGAAAGAAAACCATAATCTATTTACTGTAAAATAATAGTTTTGTCTGTACATTACTCAGAACTTGAAAAGAATGGCATTTCTGTATCGGCCATGTCCACAGTAACAAGGAAATGTGGTTTTTGCTTTTCCGTAATTTCTGTCTGTCTGTATGTATGTACGTACGTACGTACACGCATCACTCGAAAACGGCTAAAGAGAATTTAATGAAAATCGGTATGCGAAGTCGGAAAATAAGTCGCTACAATCTAAGTGATAAATGATTTTATTCACGCTGATAGAAATGGTAGTTTAGGGGAAGGCCAAAAATTTAATTTCCAAATATTTACGTCACTAGTGGTCCTATCTCATCGAAAACTGGTATACAAAGTCGGAGAATGAGCCAATACAATATAGGCTATAAATAATTTTATTCACGCTGAATAAAATGGTAGGTTAGGGGAAGGCCAAAAATGTAATTCTCAAATATTTATGTTATTAGTGGTTGTATTGATAAATACTACATAACCAAAGTTATATAGAATTAAATTTTCGACCATGTATGTCTTATTTTACCGTACCGGGTATGATAACACAGATATTCATGAATTTGTATTTTTGTTGCGAAGTCCATATGGACCCCGAGCCACGAGAAAATGGACTAAGAGAATTTAATGAAAATCGGTATATAGAGTCGGAGAATAAGAAACAACAGTCTAAGCCATAAACAATTGTATTCACCCTGGATGAAATTGTAGTTTAGGGAAAGGTGCCTAAAATTTCATTTTTAAATACCTATGTTTCTGGTCCTATCGAAAAGTACTACATAACAAAAGTTACAGAGAATACAATTTCCAATTATTTATGTTTTATGCAGTTTTACCGTACTGACTATAATGAGTGGTATTTCAGAGTCGGAAGAAAACTAAATGTGAAGGCCTACAATATCGAAAGCGCATAACATTGATCAACAATAACATTACATTGACCATTGTTTGTTGTGATGTTCTTTGTCTCTTATGCTGCCTCTCAACTCCGATAGATGGGATTACTGCTGCGTATCGAGTATAACAGCCTGAGTGAATATTGGCGGGAAATAGCCGGGAAGTTAGAAAACTTTCTTCCTTAGCATTCCTCTGGTTCCTACCTACATTTTCTGATACAGCTCGTACGTAATACACTGCTTCTTCATAGTATTCCAGTTATTCGATCCCTACTCTGACGCGCTGTTTTGAATGAGTAGTGTGCATAATTAAGGCAGAGATGCTTAATTAGTAATAGTAGTAGTAGTAGTAGTAGTAGTAGTAGTAGTAGTAGTAACAATTTAGGTCTATTCCAAATTATAGCACCACAATTCACTAAATAACTCAAAATTCAACACTGAAAAGAGCCATAAATTTCCTCTTCACTTTTATTAAATTCTATATTCATTTTATTCCAAATTATCAGTGAAGAGGGGTTTCACCCCTGACATGAAGGAAAAATTTGCCTCCAAGTCAGATAGATTTTTCCGCCGCCAGGGTAATGAATTGATATTTTCCGACTCATCTGGTACTCTTAGGAAACTGCTTAGTAAAATGGCATACTTTCTGCCCTGGGAGTCTCCACTATTCGACCCTCTCCCCGCCAAAAAAAGACGAAGGGTGTTCACGAATCACGGCTGTCTGCGGCTTGGCCATTCCAGCTCTGGAACTTTGGACTGTTAGATCGGCAGTGTAGTTCTGTTCGTTAAAAGTGAGAAAATGTGTGGTTTTCATTTGATCGAGTATTTCATATGAAAGCATTGCTTTTAATCCCACCATTCCTACTGACGTCATTGCAATGTATGTTCATTTCAGTTGGTAAAACCACTAAGACAGTCTTTCTGAGGATGTAAAAAAGGCAGGTGGAGAGTGAGTGACTGCCTTTATAAAGGAAACTCCCCAACCTGATTGTGACTGATGGTAGTCTATGCAAGCGGGTCTACCATTATAGTGAAAATTGCCTAACTCAATCTTCAAACGAGAAAAGGTGTTTGATGACTTACCCGTCGTGTTTCTAGGGTAACGTTAAGAGCTATGCAATTTAATACAAACTTGCTCACAACGTGTACACTAGAATTCCGTAGCGAAGCACGGGTAAAACAGCTAGTTCATAATAAATAAGGAACTCACTTCACCCTTCCAGTGCCTCTTTGTATTGAGATAGTAGTGTCCAACTCCTAATGACCGACAAAATTCTACTCAAATTACAAGGGCAGAGGAGACTAACAAGACCTATTATGCTCAATCCAGCGCTCTAAGGATAAGATTCGATGTAGGATGAGATGTAGTATAATCACTGTGTGTTTTACTTTGATGTGGGAAGATGAACTGTTGCGGCCGCCAGAAGTGGCATTTGTTAATCTTTGTATTGTTACATTCGTGGAACATCATTTAGAGCACGTGGCTCTCAAAACTAGGAGTATAAATAAACTAAGTACACCATCTCTGATGGAATGGACTCGAAGATAATCTGTTTGTTACAGTCATCGATCTACCTCACCTTTTGCCTGTGAACCGACTGTAAAATCATTCCATATACAGCTCTTCCCTACGATGAACGGTTGGGTGTGACATCTAGGGTCGGTTGCTGTATGTATCACAGCGGGGTTGGTACAGTAGCTTGGTGAGGAAAACAACAGGGAGTTATCTTATTCCTCCATTCCCTGGAATGCACGTCTAGAGAGGCGTAGGCTCTCTGTTGGAGTAACTGTTAGGAATCGAGTACCTTCACATACATACTGCAACTGTTTCTCGCACCCTTACTAGTCTCCTGATAGCTCAGTAAACATGACTACGAACAACGGTGTAATTAAAACCAAAATCTCGTGTGGCAATGGCACTAACTTTCTAAGTACTGAATGATGTGTTTTGGGTTTATATTGTTTAAAACGCTACAATCTGGATTTCACGAGGAACATCACTCGCAGTCTTCAGAAAGAAATACACTTATCGTTAACAATGCTGAAAAGGCTGAATTTAATCATAATCAATGACTGCACGATGTAAGAGTAGAATTTGATCAAAAATGTTAAGAAGGAAGGAAACGGTGGGAAGGAAGACAGTGCAGATGAATCCTAAATAAGAGGCATAAGAATTCACTATCACAGGACATTGTAGGTACAGGGTTAGTTCCACATTTGGAAAGACCGTAGTTCGAATTATTTTTGTTCCTTGTCGGGCTGAGAATGGTTGATGGTGTGGGTTACTGTAGTCACGTCCTAGTTCGTGAACCATGGTCAACGACTGAGTGGCCTAGTAAGTGGTCCTGAGTGTCGGGATACCAGTTGCTATGGAATGGGAGTGGGCATCTCGGACATACTCTGAGTCGTGGCCTTCCTTGTGCTTAGGCGGCTAGGACTATACAATTCACTGGTGGTCCCTAACCCGTAAGAGGAGAGGTCCTCACTTGGACTATGTGTAAGTAAGATAGCATCCTGCTTCATGAATTTACCAAGCTCAGAACGTTTTAAGCAAGCCTCTGACGTATGGGAGTAACGGAGCCCCACTCTCATTTGACAGGCGAGGGACTCCTTGGAAACAACTTGGCGAACGAAATGGAATTCGATGGGGAGCTATCAATATTAATGGGGCTTATACTATGTTATAGAGGGTAAGAGAAGTGGAGGGAGACCAAGACGACGATGGTTAGATTCAGTTTCTAACGATTTAAAGATAAGAGGTATAGAACTAAATGAGGCCACAGCACTAGTTGCAAGTAGAGGACTTTGGCGATGTTTAGTAAATTCAAAGAGGCTTGTAGACTGAACGCTGAAAGGCATAACGGTCTATAATGATAATGTATGTATGTATGTATGTATGTATGTATGTATGTATGTATGTATGTATGTATGTATGTATGTCGGGCTGAGTGGCTCAGACGCTGGCCTTCTGACCCCCACTTGACAGGTTCAATCCTGGCTCAATCCGGTGGTGTTTGAATGTACTCAAATACGTCAGCCTCGTTTCGGTAGATTTTATGGCACGTAAGATAACTCCTGCGGGACAAAATTCCAGCACCTAGGCGTACCCTACAACCGAAGAAGTAGTCAGTAAGACGTAAAGCCAATAAAATTATAATAATTTTTATTTATTCATTTTTTGAGCAACTGTACATTATTTCTAGATAATTTCCCGTTTCATTTTCTGAATTAAGAATAAAATACTTCAGAAAATGATAATGTTTTCGGTTTATGCCGAACTAAGCAACACATGATGCCTCAAAATCTTGTAATCTATTCTTCATTTCGGCAGAGGAAAATATGCCTGTTAGAAAAACTGCTGCTGTTTCTCGAACACCTGATAACTGTTGATTACGAACAATGGTGACATGTAAGTAAAAACTTTAAAAATAAAATTAAAAATTTCGAGTAGTCATTGGCTTCTTTCGAAGGCGGCCGCGGTTCGAGTCCCGGCCAATGCATGTGGAATTTTTGAACCGAAATGTCATGTCCTTTCAGTTCGGAATCCACGCAAAATTTGAGGTAGGCCTACCCGGGCTATGATCACTGTTTCAATAGTAATGTGAAATGATAAGCTTTGCTGATGTTCAAAGCCCCATATGGGGCTGGGACAGTGCGCTTGTATGTGAACCTGATTGGACATGCCAGCCTCCAGTTGACAGATTTATCGACATGTAAGAGAAATGGTTTTGGGCAAAATTCTGGCTCCTCGGCGTCACCAAAAACCGTAAATGTAGTAACATTGTTACAAGAGGTTAATACTAAAATCAACGGTGACTTATACTCACCCACAGAGGTATAAAATACCGTAAATTGTAATATTCACTTTGTGTATTTGTGTGTTGAGCACATGATTTTTCCGCGTTAAGTGTCATTGGAATCAATAAGATGTGGAAAAGAGAAGACAGTGACTATTCCCTTTAATATTCGGCGAAAATTTGGCCTACTTCCATAGATGATGATTATATTATTATTATTTTACGAACTCCGAAGAGAGTTGACCTGTTTCTAAATTATAGGAAAAGTGACCTCTCTCATTATTTCCAGGATACGAAATGGGTAACAATCCTAGTACATCCCAATGATATATCTTATTACATAAACGAGTTGAATTTCAAACTTCAGGTCCAGACACAACAATATTTACTTATTAGAAAAGAGAAATCATTAAAAAAAGAAATGCAAGTTTTGACCGAACATAATCGCAGAAGGAAACTATTTAAATGGTTCAGTCGTACTTTGATTACATAATAATTTCGTGTGGCTATTTCTAGCCGAGTGCAGCCCTTGTAAGGCAGACCCTCCGATGAGGGTGGGCGGCATCTGCCATGTGAAGGTAACTGCGTGTTATTGTGGTGGAGGATAGTGTTATGTGTGGTGTGTGAGTTGCAGGGATGTTGGGGACAACACAAACACCCAGCCCCTGGGCCATTGGAATTAACCAATGAAGGTTAAAATCCCCGACCCGGCCGGGAATCGAACCCGGGACCCTCTGAACCGAAGGCCAGTACGCTGACCATTCAGCCAACGAGTCGGACTTTGATTACATAATAGAAGCAGACTATTTTAGTGCAGATATAATGAATTCTGCATTAAATAGGAATTAAATGAGAGTACAGACAAGGCTCACATGACAGACTTCTGCACTAAACAATGGATATATCTACAGTACAGGAAAGAATAATCTACCAACAACGCAATTTTTCCGAATTTGGTTGAAAGGGGGTTTCATCATCATCATCATCATCATCATCTGTTTACCCTCCAGGGTCGGCTTTTCCCTCGGACACAGCGAGAGATCCCACCTCTACCGCCTCAAGGACAGTGTCCTGGAGCTTCAGACTCTTGGTCGGGAATACAACTGGGGAGAATGACCAGTACCTCGCCCAGGCGGCCTCACCTGCTATGCTGAACAGGGGCCTTGTGGAGGGATGGGTAGATTGGAAGGGGATAGGCAAGGAAGAGGGAAGGAAGCGGCCGTGGCCTTATGGTAGGTACCATCCCGGCATTCGCCTGGAGGAGAAGTGGGAAACCACGGAAAACCACTTCCAGGATGGTTGAGGTGGGAATCGAACCCACATCTACTCAGTTGACCTCCCGAGGCTGAGTGGACCCCGTTCCAGCCCTCATACCACTTTTCAAATTTCGTGGCAGAGCCGGGAATCGAACCCGGGCCTCCGGGGGTGGCAGCTAATCACGCTAACCACTACACCACAGAGGCGGACTGAAAGGGGGTTTCAATAATTTTATTTCGTTCAATAGAATTCTATTACATGGCTTAGTATGTAATAAGATAACGGCAAATGGGATGTATTTTCTAAGCCTTGACACTTCTTAACGGTATTTAATTTAGTTTAAGATTATTGTATAACCGACAACATTTAAGGGAAATTACTTACTGCATTTTAATGTTCGATTCTAAATAATCTGAAATGTTTTAGCTGTAAACCTATTGTCTCCATTATGCACTTGACCCTTGTAAACAAATAATGTGACCAAACATGGGGAAATATTAGATTTTAAATATATCAGAAGCAAGCAAGCAGCCGAGTAGCGTCGCTTGTCCTTGTGTTTCAACTACCTTGCGTTCTTGAAGCAAGATTTTACACGACAATCTCTACGAACATTGAAGACGATATGTATACGGGCATTCTGAACTCGCTGGAGCTTCATATTATATTTTTCGTAAATATCGCTGTAGATTAAGGCACCTTAATCCAAAATAGGAAATTTCAGTTTGTATCAACATAATACGCCCCACGGTAAAATGAAATGAAATGGTGTATGGCTTTTAGTGCCGGGTTGTGTCCGAGGACTTCGGCTCGCCAGGTGCAGGTCTTTTGATTCGACTCCCGTAGGCAACCTGCGCGTCATGATGAGGATGAAATGATGATGAAGACGACACACACACCCAGTCCCCGTGCCTGGGAAATTAACCAATTATGGTTAAAATTCCCGATCCTGCATGGAATCGAACCCGGGACCCCTGTGACCAAAGGCCAGCACGCTAACCATTTAGCCATGGAGCCCGACACGGGGACAGGATGATACGGCAAACACCGAAGGAACTGATGCCATATAGGAAACACTTTCTTGAACAGGTAATTGGAGTGGCAGCACCAACACAGATATAGCTTTATTATTATTATTATTATTATTATTATTATTATTATTATTATTATTATTATTATTATGGCCTTTCCATCAAATTATTGTGGTCAACACTTGATTAGGAATTGGCCCAGTTTTACGTTCGTATGACCTTCCTGACTCCAACCCTCGGTGGAGGGATGTATTCACTAATGCGTGTTCCTCTACCTTTTATTACCATTTGCTTTACGCCACACCGACACAGGTTCGAAGGTAATCCCAAAATAAGGTCTCCTATTTTTTTATAAATACATAGACCTACTTATTTCTACAATAGTTTACATAATTTTACAGCTTGAACATTTAGCTATTTTTCCACATAATCACCATTTCGGTCAATGCATTTTTGTAGACGCTGTAACAGTTTTTGTATGCCCATGTCATACCAGCTTGCCGCCATGCTGTTCAGGAAGTGTGGTCTTTAGTCGGCATGCGTGGCAACCATCTTGCGCACATCTTCCGGTATTTCACCTTTTCCGTAAAAATTCTGTGAGCGGCGCTTCGGGAAACCTCAGGAGCCAAAGTGCAGAGATCATCCAGGGTGATCCGCCGATCTTCACGCATGATTTGCTCAACCTTCACGACTGTCTCGACGGAAATTGACGGTCTCCCGCTCCTTTGTTCGTCAATTTGTGATGGATTTCAATCACTTCACTACCTTTTGCGTTCAAAAACCTAATAACTGCGCGCACTTCGCACTTGGCGGTAACATACAACGGGAGCTCCATCCTCAACGGCTGCCAAGTGAAGACTGAGTGCCTCAGCGCGGCGTGCGCACGTTTATATGTGAGCGCGGGAAACATTCTTTACAATATTGTGACCAACAGCCACACGAACAGAGTTCTGTATTTATAAAAAAAATAGGAGACCTTATTTTTGGGATTACCCTCGTAGGTCTTACAGCGACGATGTGATAGCAAAGGGCTAGGAGTGGGAAGGAACATACTTTGGCTGTAATTAGGATACTGGTGTGTAAATGGAAAACTTCGGCTGCTGACAGTGGGGTTCGAACCCACTATCTCCCGAATTCAAGCTGATGGCTGCGTGACCGAAACCGCACAGCCACTTGCTCGCTTCTCTTGTGTTTGACAGTGAGGTGTGTTATATGTAGATGAAGAGAAGTGACGAACACAAACACCCTATTACCGAGCCAGCGGATTTAACCATGCACAGTTAAAATCACCGAGCTGGCCGGAAACCGAAAAATAGTACACTGACCATTCAGTCAAGGAGTCGGCTATTATTACTATAAAACAAGCTGCAATTAGGACTATCCGGGTGGCAATGGTTGCTTAGAGTAGAATAACAAATTAATTCTAAAAGAAACATATGCAATTTTGTAGGCTGCGTGGTATGAGAACTTACCCATAGCAGAAATTCATATAATACGGCAACTTTTATACCTCTGGTATAAAGAATTGTCGGTATTGACTAAGGAAGCTTCTCAGGATATTAAAGCTTGCTTCAAAATTAGCATAATTAATATAGGGAGTTATACGCCATCTCAATAGCATTCACTTTGGTCAAATGAGCATCAAAGAACTGGAAGATTTTAATGTGAATATTCCTAATGACTGAGTTTCTACTGTCACTGAATCCCCTTCCTATTCGTTATTTCTTGTATTTTCTTAATTGTGACGTTTAAGAATCGACAACGGGCCATTTTGACCGTAAGTAAATAGTACTGAGTTAAGATAAAAGTTTCTCTGTAAATTATGCTCATTTTGGTTCAGAATTTTAAATCCTGGTGAATTTTTTCGGTCTACTTTGTACGCACTCTATGCGGTGAACGGGAAGATTTTTCCACTGACAGCAATACATTGTATTCAGCATCATCATCATCATCATCATCATCATCATCATCATCATCATAAACCTTGGTGTCACCTGAAGTTGTGACTCAGCATATCATGCCCAGGATGGAAGGCAATTTACAATAAATAACGTGCATACACTTCTATACTTAGGAGCTGCTCACTAAAACCATTATGTTTTCCCTGTTCTCTTTCGCATCTCATACCACACTCTAAGCCTATTAATGTTCAGTCTATCCCTCTAGTCTACTAAGTCCATTACTGCGGTACTCTTCTCCCTCTCAACCCTTCTCAAGCGCTTAATTTCCCTCCCCATCGTCAAATTCATCCATGTTAACACGGTTCTTTTCACTAATCCATTCTTGATTAAAAGTTTCGATTGGGTCTAGAATATTCTCCCGAACTCTGATTCACTCCTTTCTTAACTGAGCTGAAAAAATATCTCTTACATAATTGTGGCACCTATGTTCTCCAAACAACGGTCTGACCTTACCCTGAGTGTATGTTCCGGTTACCACAAATCTCATTTATTAAAATTATGTCCACTTCAGAACACAGCATGTCACCACCGACGAATGGAGGGCGACCGTTTACAGGAAGAGACAAAGGCTTTAAAATACAGTGTTTTACTGTAACCTTAATGATACAAATATCGCTTCGAATTAAGACCAACATACAGGGTGGCACACAGAAAGTTTTTCACTTCAAGTATCTTCTAACTAGATAAAGATGGCGGCAGGTGGTCTTCACCCAATAGAATAAATATTATTCTTACAAGTTGCTTTTCTTACGGCGACGGTAGGATAGTTTAAGGCCTAAGAGTGGGAAGGAAGCGGCCGTGGCGTTACTTAGGGTACAGCCCCACCATTCGCCTGGCGTGTGAAGATGGGAAACCACAGAAAACCACCTTCAGGGCTGCCGACAGTGAGGTTCGAACCCACTATCTCCCGAATACTGGACCTAAGGGAAAAACAATATGGGGCACATGAGGAAAGGTGCAATATGTGTTCCGTGTTTTAATATGTACCTCCAGCCTGATGATGAGATGGAGACCCCGGTCTAGATAAACACGTATAACGGCCAACAGGATTCATCGCGCTGACCATGTGTCACCTCTTAATTTGCAGGCATTTGGATTGAGCAACGATCACTTGGCAGGCCAAGGCCTATCAGGGCTGTAGCGCCATGTGGGTGGAGGGTATCTGTCCAAATAGGTTTTCATTCCTTGCCCTGAAGGGGTACATCGCGCTACCTAGAGGATTATGCCCCCTCTCTGGCCACGGCATGCGAGATAGTAGGCCTATGTGGTGGTGTGAAGTATTGAGGGAGATGGTTGCGAATTATATGAATAGTGAGGGTGACAGGACAGCGTTGTCGGCCTCTTGGCTAGTGATTTATTATGTTTGATAGGTTGGTTGTGGGTTGTGTGGAAGTTAATAGTCTGCTGGTTATGGAATATTCCCGGTCTAGAGAGCCACGAATAACGGCCGAGTGCATTTCTCGTGCTGACCTCATGCCACCTCATAATCGACAGGCCTTCGCGCTGAGCAGCGGTCGCTTGGTAGGCCATGGCCCTTCGGGGCTGTTGCGCCATGCGGGGGATGGATGTCTGTTGTGCGATTTTTTATTTTTATTGATATATTGCCGTTAGGCCTCGGAAGACAACGCGGCCAGCATTTTCAGAGTTTTTTTTTCGTGTGGCTATTTCTAGCAGAGTGCAGCCCTTGTAAGGCAGACCCTCCGATGAGGGTGGGCGGCATCTGCCATATGTAGGTAACTGCGTGTTATTGTGGTTGAGGATAGTGTTATGCGTGGTGTGTGAGTTGCAGGGATGTTCGGGACAGCACAAACACCCAGCCCCCGGGCCAATGGAATTAACCAATGAAGGTTAAAATCCCCGAACCGGCCGGGAATCGAACCCGGGACCCTCTTAACCGAAGGCCAGTACGCTGACCATTCAGCCAACGAGTCGGACGTGTTTATAGAGTGAGCATACGTGTATGGTATATCCATTTCGTGGTTGAAAAAACAAGTCATATCTTATAAATTAAGATGAGAGTCTGATAAATATTGGCAAACAGCGCATAATTGTGGAGTAAGGTTTGATAACAGGATGGCAACTGCTGCTGGCGGTGGGATAATTAACTTCACCAAAGAAAAGTACAGGTGGTTCTGTTGTTGGGAGAACTTCTTACAGGACATTATGATGTGGTTCAAGTCAGCTACTTTTCCAGGGTCTTCTGGGCAGTGAGGGTTGTCGAAGACCTTGATCCTGTGAAGATGACTTGGATAGCATCCATGCCCAAAACGCATTCTAATTAAGGATGAAAGGTGTCTGCGAGTTAGTTTCAATTTCTTGAATCATATTTGCGTTGGTATTGTCGGCTGAATTTTAGCACAGTGCTTTGCTCTTGTAAGCTGTGACATTTTCCAGTACTCATACCATTCCCTGTAGACCTGTTGTGTGATTATGGGCAGGAAATCTGTTATGGGATATGACTTTCCTTCCTTATTAATGGCAATATTGGTGAGAGACATAAAATATCAAGTGCTCCCCTCAGGGAGTCCCTTGTTAAGGATGGAGGCACAAGAGACAGTTGGAAGGGGTCGAACGAAATCACAAATTTGCCATTACCGGACAGTATGGGTACTGAAGCCTTATCATTGTAAGATTGTAATCGTCACTGAAATAAATATGGTATTGGTCTTATAACCCTCCTTACTACACTTGCGGTTTTCGGTGATGCCGAAATGCAAGAATTTTGTCCCGCAGGAGTTCTTTTGCGTGTCGTTAAATGTACTGACACGGCGCTAACGTAAGTAGAGATGGTCGATAAATCACAGCCTATTACTTTGTCACCGACAATTTTCTGTCACCGGTATATCAGATACGCTGTCACGGATGTATCTGTGTCAAAATATCGTTTAAGTTGTGTACTGTACTTGGATCACGCCCACAGGGCTATGTTATCCACTGTAGCTCAAGGTCTATATCCGCTTTTCATTTACCAGTTACCTACGGCGATATTAAAGGTGTCAAATCATTCATTTTATCATAGTGTATTTATGAGCACAGTAGAGAGAACACCTGTCTAGCAACTCTATATGTCAATAGCTAGCTCATGTTTCATACGTAGCGCGAATCGAACAAATTAGTCCTCAGCTGGCAAATGAGGCATGTTTGAATACATAATATTTTTTCGAGAAGTACTTGTCCGATTTTCAAAATAATCACGGAGCTGAATTTGTAATGTTTGTAGATGTAAGGCTGTGTGTACAGAATAGTATGGTACCGTTTAAAAAAAGCGAAGTTAGTACCATGATCCCAGAAAATGTTAACGTCATGACAAAGTACTTACTTTAAGTCCGATTATTAGCCCTTTGTTACCATTACCGAAAGTGAAAACAAAAAGTCAATATCTTTAACCGTTCAAGAGTTATTTGAGGTGGTAAACTTTGCTGAATAGCCCTGTGTATTAAGTTCATAAATTTATTAGTTTTGGCATTTTTATTTTTAAACCTACATTAAGTACCGCAAATATTTTTTATCCCGCAGACACGACACGGGTAATTACATTCCGCTTGTTAATTTATTGCGCATCATGTTAACAACGTTTTTACTATTCATTATTAAAAATTAAAATTATAAATGTGAGTATTATTTTTCCCGCTTCTAATGTCCAGAATCTTCCGAAAATATTCTACCCAACTTTGTCATCATATCAACTAGAAGTGTTTTCATACTGGCCGCCCGCGACCAAAGAGTGACCGTGACGAGAATCATTTACTCGTGCTTCCTGTGATTGAATCACAGATAAAAGACACAGATATTTTTGTATCACAGATACGTCCGTCACAGATATTCTGAAATATTCAAGCTGATCTCTAACCGTGACCCGTGACGATAATCATATGCTCGTGCTTCCTGTGACTGAGTCACACATAAAAGTCACAGATACGCCTTTCACCGATATTCGGTTAAGCTCATCTCAAAGCGTAAGTATCTTAAAATACTATGGGACTGCGTTAGGATCGAATCTGTCAATTTGGGCTCAGAGAGCAGGCGCTCTACAGTCTGACCCAACGAGCTAGAGTATAATACATAGAGTGGTTATAGCAGCCCGAATAGCGCTACGGGCGGAGGCAAGCAACACTACGGTCGCCATGATATAAATGTACTAGCTAACGAAAAGAGCTACCTGGAGCTGTCTGAGTAATCTCGCAAGTGTGTCAAGTTCATCGTTGATAAGAATTATTCATAGCTTGGCTTTATTTATTGAAGCGTGAATAGCCTATGTCTACATACTGTTTTGCATGCTTTTGTTCGAGCAAAAAGAACAGTGTATCTTATTTCAAGTAGGCCTAAGTTAATTTATTTTCTATTATAAGAAGGATATGCATATTACAAGATCATCTTAATTTTCGCACTGTAAAGCACAAATTCTCGTCAAAAGTTCGTTCTCACTGAAATACAAATAGCTGGCTAGGCAGTGGGTGACTAACATGAAGAGAGACAAGTGGTATCCGAAGCAACAACGTACTCTCTGTTCAGAATATTTTGAAGAGCACAATATGTGTGTGTCCAACCTTTGTCTTGTTTCCCGATGGGGTGTGTATTTAGTTAATGACGGAAGTTTGCTGCCCAAGGCAGCACCGACAATTTAGAATTGTTATTCTCAGGAAACAGATAAATAATCCCAATGCAGAGCAATTCAGATCAGCACAGAGGAAGTGTTTATTGGAACAGATTGTCTCATCGACCCCTGCAAATTGTAAGCCTTCAGGAAGTGATGTGCTGCTCACATCTATGTACTAAATTTCCTTCTGAAGACAGCACCGCTACTGATCATTATCACTGTGCAACAAATTACGTGTCACCAACCAACTAGTCTGAAAATGTTGCTGAGTGCATAGCAGGAAATGTCATCCTTGAGGTGGGAAAGAAAATGAAATGCCACAACTGTTTGAAGTTTATGTTTACTCAGCATTCCTAAGAGGAGAAAGGACTTATTGCCTAGCAAGATAGAGTCTCTGGATGTCATGATGTGAAATTGGTCCGCGACTGAAAGATTATTCGGGATAAAAAGTCACTATCGTGAAGATAACATACATTTTTGTTAAAGTTACAGACTGAAATTCTGTCGTCAGTTGCAGGGCAGTTGTTTTACAGTACCGTAATGACCATTTATTTACTGGTACCGAGTTCATTGAGGAATTCCATTACGCCAGTATGACAAAACTTATCTTCAAGCAGTACTTTAAATTAGACTGCACCACAGATTACGCAAGAATTGAAAAGAGAAACCATGAGGCAAATGTACACAAAATTAATGCTTTTCATGGGACAATAAAACAGAGCTAGAAAATATGTATCGGTCCATGCGAATGACAGAGCTGTTTAGAATCGAAAAAATGTGACTTAACAGATCAATATAACATTCAATTTGTTTATTGTAAGTTTTATTTCCAGTCTATGTTATAGATAGGGAGGTTACCTTTGAAATGTATGATAATTCATTAAAGTGTGTTTAATTTCCATTTCTGTTTAGATGGATACGCATCCTGATCCGTAATCTTGTAGGCCTACACATTTCTGTATGTTGATAAATACTGAAGATGTATGGATATCTCCACATCTTTGTGATTAAGTAAAAATTGATTTAATAATTTTCAATAATATATTGCTTCAAGAAAAAAACTATTTCGACCTTTTTGTGTTTCTACTTTAAGTTACAGTGTAATATCGTGGTCGGCACGACATTTATATAATTTGATTGCCCAACCGAATTAATTGTATATATATGTATCATGTATCATTATTAACGTCCATCATCATCATTTATGTAATTGTACGTAAGAACGAGATATAATTTTTAATTGTAATATATTAGAATATTCCGTGGTAATGTCAAGACAGGTCTTGCGCTAACAGGCTACTTGGTGTCTCGCAATAGTCCAGGAAGGTTAATTTTGGATGGTTCTTGGAAACGTACGCAACTGCAAGAGGAAGATACATAATTTCGTTGTTGGGACGCTAAATTACCCCATATCACGTGCTCCTATCAGGAGGGCTTTTTCTGTCAAGGACAGACACTTCATCTATATATCGACAGGGTGGTGATGTATATCGGCTCTCATTGGAACGAGATGTCATTCTCAGTGGCGGCTCGTTTGGGAGGCGCTAAGGCGCGCGCCCCCCACGGGGTTCCATTAAATTCGGGAATTTTAATCTTAAATGTTAACAAGGGAAATATTTTACTATAAGATTATTATCAAGGGCGCGAGTTGTACTGTGCTGCGGCGCGATGCGCTGCTGGCCCTACGCAGGAGGGCGCTCTCTCACAGCGGACCAAATACTCCCGAGTCTCGCTTGACTGGCCTTGAGGGAGCCAATCAGAGGCGCAGTAGAGATGTGCTGTTCTACGGAGATTCCGGCGCGTTTCTGCCGCGGCCCATCGTTGCAGCCAACCTACCCGAAACATTGGTGATCTGATTTCTATTTAACAGGGGTCAGTTTATGCCATTTCTCTCCTAAAACTAGGAACTATTTTACTGAGGCACTTACCTGAGTTAAATGTGCCGGTATACATTTAAAATAGTCTTGTAATTTTTAGGATTATTAACTAACGAAACAAGTAACGACTGTAACTACTGGCTCCTCGCACTTGACTCATGTTGGCCATACTCACTGGAGAGCGCGATGTTTAATTTTGTGTTGGTGAATGACCGTGATGTGACTGTGACAAGGTGAAATTAGGAGAAAGGTTGTGATTTATATGTAGGCGTAGTGTTATGTATGCACTTCGTACAGTATGATTACCGTCGAACATATTAAAGAACTAACGTTTTCTTCTCTTTCTACCGAGAAGAAAGTCGAACTGAAGGAGTGTTTTAGGCCGACACCAGACTTCTTGTTGAAAAAACCGGAGACAAAGAAAAATGAAAATAGGGCTTTCCAAAGACAAATTAGTTCTCCTGACGTATATAACAAGAACTCGCGGATATGTGGAAGTGATATCTCAGAAACCTTTTACTGCTTTCCTTGCCCGCTATTCTCCCGTTCTAGGAAAGGAGATAAATGGATCACCACAGGGGTGATATCAATAGTACCATGGACTTTGAAATGCTTGGTGAAGTCAATGTCGTGTCTTGTGTAAGTGATCACTACAATGAAACTATTCGTAAACATAACTCGATGGTGGACAAGAACAGGCAAATATTATTATTATTATTATTATTATTATTATTATTATTATTATTATTATTATTATTATTATTATTATTATTATTATTATTATTATTATTATTTATGTTCAGTCTTCAGCCCTAAGGCTGGTTGGATCCTCAACAGCTCTGCCATCAGCTGTCATAGATGGCCTAGGCATCACTGAAGAGGCATACTAGGGAAATGAGGAGTGAGGTAGTTTCCCGTTGCTTTCCTCACTGAGCCAGAAGTTGCTGTTACATATCAGTCTGCGAAGCCCACTGAAATGCACGCACCAACCGACCCTATGAGCAACATTTTCACACCATTCATAGCAGGGACTGGCTGCAGAAGGAATGGAATTACTAGCATCGCTCATACCTCAGTCACTTTCATATTGTCAAAGCCAAGGATAAGACAGAGAGAGATCAATGAAAGTAACAAAATTGCTCTAGCCCATACCAGAAGACATAGTGCACTGTAAACACTAGGTCCTGCCAGTAAAGGCATATAATAATAATAATAATAATAATAATAATAATAATAATAATAATAATAATAATAAAAACAATTGCGTATGCATTGCACCGTATAGTGTTCGAATTGTGTATCTTGATAACATGTTTAGAAGAACTTGAGATATTTGTGGAATTATGAAACTACGGTGCGCCCCCCACTGCTGATATCCACGAGCCGCCACTGGTCATTCTGATTCTGATTCTGATTCTGCATCCTGCATCCAGCTTTCTTGAGTCTCCATTCTCAGGTAGTCCACGGGCTTTTAGAGAGTCACTCTGCTATCTGAGTGCATCGCTTACGATGTGCTTATACTCAACATTTCTTATCGGCTCTGTAAGACTTACTCAGATTATTTAGAAAGACAAGTTCATATAATATAGAAGGACTGGATGTTTTCCGTTCTCTCTATTCAATTAATTCCGATGTGGAATTTCACATTGTAAGGCTGGTACTATGTTTTTGGTACTCAGCACAATAGGGAGTGATAGACTCAGGGTGGAATCCATTCCATGAAGCAGATGCCAAGGATGATGCTGGTGGAAGAGGGACGACAACGACCAACCACGGAAGCAGACGACGAAAAGATCAACTCCGGTGAGCATGAGTTATCCCTGTTATCGCAAGTCCGCGCGTGTAGTATTGAATTGTAATCTCAGTCAGTAATTTTTTAATTTTGGTAAAAACTCGTTTTTACGTAATTTCATCTTTTTTGGAATAAAACTTTTTATTTTTACATCGTTAAATAATGAACTTTTTAATAGGTTCCCTATGTTTTTCCACATGGTTTTAATGATCAGTATCCTTATACCTCACGACCGGGATAGTCTCATTAAATTAAGTTTAGTACTTTTTAGATCTAAATTCGGTTTCAAGTTACATTTAATTTCGAAGCCTGGCGCCCAGCGTGCAATTATTGTTAATTATCTATATAGGGTGTTTGATCCGTTACAACAGTAGACCTACATTGCGATTTCGTAGGGAACCTCTGTTTAAGGAAAACTTGCACGCATCAAATCGTTACTCTTTCCATCCGATATTTTCATCATCAACTCAAATAATCTCTAACTCTTACACCTAATCAATAAAATGTCTCATTTTCCCGCTCAGTTCCTCACTCGCTTACACAGCGCTCCACCTAAGGAGGTACATTTAAGACATGGCAATCGCCAGTTCAACTTCCTTCAAAGACGGCAGCGTGATAGCCACTCTATGTATGATATTCTAGCTCGTCGGTCTGAACCACCCTGCCGGCTTTCATAACCACATAATGGACGTCATACATCGACGATAAGCACGCTTCTGTCTTCGAAATGAAATTAAAGTTCATTTAAAAAATGGCTATCTCACTGTACGAACGCCTGATGGCATATAATATTAAGTAACAACTACTGTTCCTTCTAAAGAAAAGATAATTACCATGGCTAAATTAAAAAGAGTATTACTGATTTTTTTGTTTTCGAAGATTCTTTGACTATTACACAGCGCTGTATTACTCGGTAACATGATAGGAAATCTTGATACAGTTGACGTTCCCCCTTCCTTGTTGAAACACTGAAGCTTGTAAAATCTCTTCAGTTAATCAACGTGATGGGCGACTGCATGCTGTAGGATGATGAGGGAGTGGGTTCTCCTGCAGCTTAGCTCAGAAGTACGGGGTTTGCTTTGTTCACATCTGACCTTGTTAACAATAATAGTATTAGCCTCGACAAGCGCACTGGAGGGGAGCATCGACTGTGCTACTGAAAAGTTGGTCAATTGCTATTATTATCTTATGGTTAATTGTTAACCACTATTCAAGTAATAATTCAACTGTTCAGACTGATGCCTTCTCGGCCCACATTAATAGACATCTTTCCTGTTTTACCCATTGTGTCGGAATGTTCATGTAGAACCTATTTCTTGTGTGTCCGTTAATTATTTCTTTCTTTTTACTTTCTTGCTATTTGCTATACGTCGCACCGACACAGATAGGTCTTATGGCGACGATGGGATAGGGAAGGCTTAGGAGTGGGAAGGAAGCGGCCGTGGCCTTAGTTAAGGTACAGCCCCAGCATTTGCCTGGTGGGAAAATGGAAAACCACGGGAAACCATCTTCATGGCTGCCGACAGTGGGATTCGAACCCACTATCTCCCGGATGCAAGCACACAGCTGCGCGACTCTAACCGCACGGGGAACTCGCCCGATTTTCTTTTTACTCGTCTCTTTACTTTCCTCATACAAATGTTACCTATTCTGTTCCCTTTTTTTCCACACTTATTTCTCTCTTCATCCATTATATTCTTTTTTATACCTTATCTGTCTCAATCAATCAATCAATCAATCAATCAATCAATCAATCAATCAATCAATGATCTGCATTTACGGCTGTCGCCCAGGTGGCAGACTCCCCATCAATTGTTTACCTAGTATTTTCTCACGTGATTTCAAAGAACTGGGAAATTTTTATCGAACATTTCCTTTGGTAATTTACTTCTATCCCTTTCTCCTCGTCCTATAAATGACTATTTTCCCCAGTTTGTCCTCTTGAATTCCAACTTTATCCAATGCTCTTGTTTTTCCCTTGAATATTTTCCTTCCTCTTTGCATTAGTCCGATGGTGTTATTTATATTTCACAACGCACGGTCGAGGAAATATCAGACTTGGAGCAAAAAAAAAACGGCCATGTTAACTTTTTCATGAAATATAATAGCGCATAGCGAACTATGTGACGATGAACTAGAGTATCATTTTCATCATCAACAAAGCAACTTTACTTCACATCTTTCGGTAGCACCAGAACGGTGATGGTAGGCCGAGTTTCGCTTCTTAGGACACGAAGCGAAGTCTTCCCAAAACGTAAAGCTTCCCTCCAGTTCGTAGTTTGCACATGGCAAATCTCAAGGATTGATCTCAATGGAAGAGTTATTTGACCAGTCGCCATGTAACTTCAGCAAACATCAATGTAACAAGGCAATTCATCACCACAAAACGCTTGAAACAAACAATCGGAAAATATATTTTGCAGAACTGCCATTAATTACAGCTTTTTAGACACAGCAAATATTTGCGGAGAAATTTGACGTTTCCTGTATTGGCTCCCTTTACCGTGATGATGATGATGATGGTGATAATGATGATTATGATGTTTGGTGTGTACAGGGGCCTAACATCTAGGTCATCCTCCCTCTCGCTCTCCCTTACAATTGATGTGGTGATAGTACCGCATGAGGATCACTGTTGAGATTTTAAAAGTAGGAAAGATCATAATATTAAGATAATGTTGTTATTCAAGAGGACAAATTGGGGCAAATTTTTTTTAGGAGGAGGAATACGGGATTGGAATAACTTATTATGATAAATGTTCGATAAATATTATAAGTTCTTTAAAAACTTTTAAGAAAAGGCTATGTAAACAGTTATAGAGAAACAGCCAGCTGGGCGACTGGCAGATCATTGATGACTGTTTTCTGTCTTTCTTATTTATTTATTTATTTATTTATTTATTTATTTATTTATTTATTTATTTATTTATTTATTGGTTGATTAATTGACTAATATTGGTACGCCACTGTACAGTAATAGTGACCAAGGAATTGACTACAATTTGGGTCAGTTAGTTGTGTGTTTGAATTCAGGAGATAGTGGGTTCGAACCCCACTGTAGGCAGTCCTGTAGATGGTTTTCCGTTGTTTCCCATGTTAACACCAGGCAATGATGGGGCTGTACCTTAATTAAGGGCACGGTCGCTACTTTACCTGTCCTAGTATTTCTTATCCCTTCGTCGCTGTAAGACCTTTCTGTGTCAGTACGACGTAAAACAAATAAAAAGTATAACCTAGTGCACAACCCAGCCCATCTTTGAACTGAAATCCTGTTGAGTCGTTTACGCTTGCTATCATAACAAACAACAGAATTATATAGATTTTACGACAACAAAGAAAGTTATTCCAGAAGGGAAATCTTGACAGATGATAAAACGTTCCACTGTGCCCTTCAACGCGTTTAGCATAGAAATCACGTTTTCTTCTGAAGATTGCCAAGGATATGGAATTGTGGAACGTCTGGGAGCGCGGGTGAGTTTGTCGGCTCATTGTAGAAGTATTTGGCTACTCGGAGCTCTCTCTCGCCTAGCGCCAGCTGACCTGGAATGTGGTCCAACCTCCCTCCGACCGAGTACTGGCGTGCTCCAGCTCATGCGTAGTGTATTTTAACAGGGGGGAGCTCACTCCAAGCTTCTCAGATCTACATCACATTTACGCTCGTGACGGCTTTCCGAAAGACACTGTTAGGCAACTGGTTTTTTTTTTTTACGTTAGGTCCGAGTTTCAAACTCCTGTGCTGGCAACGGTCAAGCAAGATGCAATCCTTCAAAACCTCTCGCCCGTTACTCAGATCATGAAAATGCTGAAGCAGTGTTCGTTTCTTAATCGAAGCCTAATCAATCAAAATTTTGACTTAAATATCATAGATATCAAGTACCTTTTAAAAATGTAAACAAGATAATGAATAAACATTTACCGAATGCACTTGAGCAGTGGATCAGCCGTTTGACTTTTGTTTACAAACCAATGGGTTGTCGGTAGCATTTATTAGGGATTAAGGGCAACGACTCCCTGTCATCGAGTTCCGGTAAATTAAGGAACTGCTGTGGGACAAAATTAGGATGCTATGGCGCCTGTTAAAACGGGTGGCAGTTTCAAAGGTCTTAAATAATGATAATAACCCAGAGGCCCCGGGTTTGGATCCGGCCATGTCAGATATTTTTACCTGGATCTGAGAGCTGGTTTGAAGTTTACTCAGCCTACGTAAGAGCCTTTCTGAAGGTGAGATAGCGGCCCCGCTCTAGAAAGCCAAAGGATAACGGCCGAGAGGATTCGTCGCGCTGACCATGCGTCACCTCGTAATATCCGGGCCATCGGGCTGAGTAGCGGTCACTTAATAGGCCAGGGCCCCTCAGGCTGTAGCGCGGGTGGGGTATTATTATTATTATTATTATTATTATTATTAATTCTGGACTGAGAACCAGAACATAATATTCTTTCTTTCTTTTCTTTTTTTCTTTCTTTATCAGTTTACCGTCCAGGGTTGCTTTATCCCTCGGATACAGCGAGGGATCCCACCTCAACCGCCTCAAGGGCACTGTCCTGGAGCGTGAGACTTTGGGTCGGGGTATACAACTGGAGAGAAGGACCAGAACCTCGCCCAGGCGGCCTCACCTGCTATGCTGAGCAGAGGCCTTGTGGAGGGATAGGTAGATTGTAAAGGATAGATAAGGAAGAGGGAAGGAAGCGGCCGTGGGCTTAAGTTGGTACCATCCCGGCTTTTGACTAGAAGAGAAGCGGGGAACCACAGAAAACCACTTCGAGGATGGCTGAGGTGGAAATCGAATTCCCCCCTACTCACTTGACCTCTTAAGGCTGAGTGAACCCCGTTCCAGCCCTCGTACCACTTTGCAAATTTTGTGGCAGAGCCGGGAATCGAACCGTGGCCTCCAAGAGTGGCAGCTAATTGCCCTAACCACTAGGAGAATGTCGGGAGGTATCGGACAGTTTAACTTTTCAGCCATATTTTTTATGGAATACGAAAAAATCATGTAATGCATTTTATAAGCATCTATATTATTATATTAACGTACTTACTAGAATATGTTATATCAAAATTAAAAACACGGACAATATTAACAATTTATGAGGTCATTACACTTTTGTAGGTTTGAAAAATGGAGGGTTAATCTTTTTTAACAAAAAGATATTTTCTCACATTCAAATTACAAACAAATTAACGTTTAGCCACTCTGCAAATATCACACTCATTAGCGTTGAAGGTTTTTGATGGACCAAACAAATATTTGGTCATAAGATCATTTAACTTATCAAATAATTTGTCCACTTGCTCCTTGTTGAAGCCTACTGCACGCTGCAAGCTGGTACTCAGCCGTCCTCAAACGGAGGTCCTGCTGCCTCTTCATAAAATAATAAACGCCTTTCCTGCCATCATTTTAGTTTTATCAAACCTATGTTCAGCTCTCCATTCCTCAGAAAATTGATACACAAGTTTTTAAAATTCTGATTTGTTGACTGGCATGAGCTGGCTGTCGGGGCCTCGATATGCATGTACATGTTCTTTTCTTCATCTGAGAATGTTCTCTGATAAGTCTCACTATTCGCCGTACACGGTTTTGTTGGAACCTCTTTACCAGCATCAAGAGCTTTAATTCTATCACCTAACGTGCTTTTGTGGAACAGAGGAACATTGACTGGCCTCTCTAATACTCATTCTATTGTCCCTGCCATTATTCACGGCTAATATCATATGGGTTTCTTCCCATTGTCCTCGTATCTTCCCCATTTTTACCTAAAACAGAGGATAGTACTATCAGTAACGTGGACGGAAATGCAACCTATGATGTCCGATACCGCACGCCAGTTTCGTGTCCGATACCACCCGAATGACTCCCTTAAGAAACAACTGGAACTGAACGGGAACGTTCGAAAAGAAACTGATTCTAAACACACGATATTACATAGTAAGGAATACTGTTTCTGGTAATGTACTTAAAGTTCAATGCAACTTATCCTTGTTGCTGCTACTTCTTGGTAAACATAAATCTGTGCCGGCCGAAAATCACACAAAGGACAAAAATACACCACCACTCATAAATGACCCTGCCTTTCGACTAAATAGGATGTACCCACCCTTCATACATGCAGGCGGACCTGTGACTAACTAAACATGTTCTGCCACATGCTACTAACAAAGACATCTGTGATTGTCCGACACCAGCCGCCATCCGATACCTCCCGATCCTCCCCTACACTACAAAGGCGGGTGGATCATAATATAATTGAATGATTATTTTATTACTATCAACATAATCATATATTCTAATGATGAGTGTGGAATATTACACAATTAACGTCCCTTTAACAATGAAAGAACGTGATAGACGGAGAGGTGCCGAAATTTCCACTTTAAAGGGATAATTTAGGGTGTATACATTTATATATGTTGACAGGCTTCTGGTATTTATGTACCTTTAAAAGTCGATCAGCAATGCTGGAATTCGATCCCTGTTCTTGGATATAGGATACGAGAATTGCCCAATCATTTTACCTCAGGAATCAACTGAATGGCTCTCATGAAGCACAGTACGGTTATAGACAGTTTATATCTAGCTGAGTTCGTGTTTCCCAGAACTATCGGTTCATAAGTTAAACAAGTCTAAACATTCAATTTTCGTCTCAGGAATCACTGCAATAATTGGTTTTACATTTGCAAATGAATTACTGTACGTTTCATTTAAATTTCCGATCCACAGGTTGGAAATGGATCAAGAATACTGATTCAAGATAATATTTACCTTGTAAGCATTTTGCCAGGGTCCATTATCTGTGAATTATGCTTTTTTTAAAATATGTCTACATATATTCTCGAAAATGCAGCTTTATAGGAATGGGAAAGAAACATAGAAACATGGGGTCATTTATGAGTGGTGGTGTATTTTTGTCCTTTGTGTGATACTCGGCCGGCACGGATTTATTTTTACCAAGAAGTAGCAGGAACAAGGATAAGATGCATTGAACTTTAAGTACATTACCAGAAGAAGCATAGAGACTTCCAATACTGTCTTAGATGAGTCGCTCTTGTAGAGAGTGATTCATGCACGTACCTAGGAATCCATGTAAAGGGAAGATCTCTAATGGAACACTCACATAGGAAGTGTTATTTCTAAAGCGTACAAATCCTTACACTTCGTGATGAGGATGCTGAAGGGCGGCGAAGGCGCAGGGCCATAAAATCACTCATTAGGCGAGTCCTGGAATATAGAGCAGCCGTATGGGATCCATACTAAATAGGACTCATTAATTAACTTGAGATTGTACAGCGATAGACTGCAAGATTCGTGCTGAATGATTTCAGTCCTAGAAGTAGTATGACAAGTATGATAGAAAAACTTGGGTGGGAGACACTGGGGACTAGAAGGAAACGAACACGGTTATGTGCCATGTATAATGCCTACACGAATAAGCCAGCTTGGGGAGAGTTGAACAGTCGACCAGAAAAGCCCTCTTACATAATAATTAGGGCAGATCACCCGCATAGAGTAAAAGGTTGATCGCAGAAAGCTATCTATGGTAAATATTCGTTCGTAAATCGGAGAACTGGTGCTTGGAATTCATTACCTGCAGCTTTTTACGAGGGAACACATACGTGTGTTACACTCTGATTCGGTTGAAATTTGGTAGGGATATCCCAGGGAGGCAGTAGAATGCTAAGGTGAAAACTGCATGTGCCCAGCGCAAGTTTAAACGCCAAAATTGAAGAAATAAATAGTCGTAAAATTAGAAGTGCCGCGGGAGTATCGGGATTTGGCGGAGAGGTAGGGAGGAGCGAGGCAGCGGACGTGAACCAACCGGGCTGCGTCGAGCTGTGCCAGCAGCCAGGCAGCGTATAGTTAGCGCGTTCCCCTTAACTTCCCGATCACATGTGCAAAACGTAAATATGAAAACAGCACATGAAACGGGTGTACAAAGGACAATATTTGAACAACGATGCCAATAAGGTTTGAAACATAACAATGAGTAACAAGAACTCGGCCGTGAATGTTTAAAACCTTATTGGCATCGTTGTTCAAACATCGTCCTTCGTACACTTGTTTCATGTGCTGTTTTCATATGTACGTTTTGCACATATGATCGGGAAGTTAAGGGGAACGCGCTAACTATACGCTGCCTGGCTGCTGGCGCAGCTCGACGCAGCCCTGTTGGTTCACGTCCGCTGCTTCGCTCCTCCCTATCTCTTCCCCACACCCCGATACTCCCGCGACAGTTCTAATTTTACGACGATTTGTTTGTTCAATTTTGGCGTTTAAACTTGCGCTGGGCACATGCAGTTTTCACCTTAGCATTCTACTGACTCCCACGAACATTCCTACCAAATTTCAACCGAATCCGAGTGTAACACATGTATGTGTTCCCTCGTTAGAGCATTTTCCCTAAAAATGTAAGATACTTCAAGAATAGATTGTAGCATTCTGTAAAATGTCTGTAAATCGTGTGTAAGTTTCTATGTGATGTCATATTTTAATGTAACGCACAATCCACTGTAAAGCTTAGTATTAAAGTATTAAGGCATCTGAATTACTTAAGGTATGTGTGAATTTGTATATGAAAGTGTTTTATTTACAATGGTAAGATAATAGTTAGTGTAAAAATTTTGAAATACTTGAGGTGCGTGAGAATTTGTATATGACGGAGTTATAATGGAAAACTAATATTAAGTTTACTTTATTATCATTCTACTGTAAGTGATTACTGGCACCGCGATATTTTCCAAATAGTGATGCATCTGCTGTTAATAACAATATTGTGAAAGTGTAAGTTCCGGAGAAGGTGTAGGCCTACCTTCCCTGGCGAGTGTACACCTTCACTGACCCTTTCATTGATCCTAAGTTTTACCTGAAAATACACATTCTCTAGCGATGGTGCACCATCGCTAATTCACCACTTCGAGGAAGGGAACAGGAACCCAAGTGCTATAATAATAATCTATATATATATATATATATATATATATATATATATATTGTACCGGGCGGTACACCTCCACGCCGCTAATTCAAATATTGCGCCAGTTGAAACTCCTCTACAGGAGAAAGCCTGAACTTTAACAAACTGAATTAACTCAACGGTTTCTCGGAAGATGTCACCCCTGTAAATTTTGTAATTTTGAAGTGTTCTGAACTGTGTCTATTTCGAATTGTGTTTGTTTTGCCCTGTATCAAGAAGTGTGGACATTCTCTTCTAGATGTCTCTACAGAGAAAAGACTACGATTGTGCACTCTGGTGCGAAGTGATGGAACTGTTTTTTGAAGAAACCTTGTATCCATAAGTTTGTTCTTTGTTAAATTTCTTTCTTTCAGGTTTTGGGTTGGCAATATTGATCTCTGTTTCCGCCAGTTTTGGATTCAGCCAATCCCGAATTTTCTAAATTAATTTTCCTCCAATGCTAGGTTTCTTGTTCATGTTGTGTGTAACTTTTGATGTTAGTCAATAAAGCGAAAGGGTGTGTCTACTCATTCCTGAAAGGTCTCGAATGTTCCACGAGGGTATATAAACTGCTGATTTTCTTGTCTCGGTGCCACTTCAGTAACATCTTTCTTAGTGTGTGAATATGTAGCAGGGGGCGGGAAGCGCCTCTTTCTTCAAGCAGCAGTTCCTCTACAAGGTAATGGCCTGTTAGCATCTTCATTTCTTGCTAGCTCAGCAGTTTAACTCTCGGGTAGGGTTCGAAACCTTTAGTATGTAACCTACCTTTTAAAAAAGTAAATTATTTTCTGTCTATATAAAATATATAAATTACTGTAAAGCGGGGATAGAGAGTGCTTCACCCTCTCGAACTCCCCTTCATTTTTGAATAGGAGGTGACTGCGTTTTCATAACCGTTCTTCTCTTCTTTAATGTAGTAAAGTTTTCTTATACGTGTCAACTCCCTAGCTTGGGATTAGCCCCTGTATAATCGGCCTAGCGCCACATAGGTTTTAGACAAAAACGTTGTGTAGGAGTGCAAGTTATCGCCTCCATTCAATTTTGTATTTTTGGCCAGTAACTTAACCTGTTATTTTGTTTTCTTCTTGTGAAGGTCCAGTAGATTGGGTACGAGGTACCCCTGTGCCAATATATGTGTGCCTGGAGGGCAGTTAGTGTTTAGGGCCTCTTAAATAGGCTTGAAGACTTTGAGAGCGCATCTGCTCTTTCTTGTGTGTGAAAAGTGCCTCTGGGAGGCTTGAGTTAAAAGTTGGGAGCAAGGGCTCCATGCATTTAGGGGTTTTCTGCCCTTTAGCAATTGTGGTGGTGAGCTAAGAGCTCAGAAATTAATCTTGGGGCTCGAAGCCCAAATCTTGTAACGAATTGTAATTTCTTAATTTGTTGATCTGCTACTTGGTCCCTGTTATACTTTGTTATTTGTTGATATTGAAAAGAAAATATAACCTTTGTTAAAGTTTTAAATTAACTTTAATTTTGTAGTTGAGACCTATTCCAGCCCGCACCTTCTTTCACCTCTAACTACCACGGATATTTCCGTACCATATATAATAAGAGTTTTGTCTGTACATTGCTCAGAATTCGAAAAGAATTGTATTTCTGTATCGGTCATGTCCACAGTAACAAGGAAATGCACTTTTTACTTTTCCGTAATGTCTGTCTGTCTGTCTGTCTGTCTGTCTGTCTGTCTGTCTGTCTGTACAGGCATCACGAGAAAACGGCTGAAGAGAATTTCATGAAAATCGGTATGAAAAGTCGGGGGATGAGCCACTCCAATCTAGGCTATAGGCCTAAAACATTTTATTCACGCTGAGTGAAATGGTAGTTTAGGGGAAGGCCTAAAATTCAATTCTCAAATATTTATAATATTAGTGGTCCTATCGATTAATACTACATAACTAAAGTTACATAGAATTAAATTTCCGATCATATATGTCTTGTACATTTTTACCCTACCGGCTATGAAAACAGAGATATTCATGAATTTCGATTTTTGTTACTAAGTCCACATCAACGCCGAGCCACGAGAAAATGGGTCAACAAAATTTAATGAAAATCGGTATATAGAGTCGGGGAAGAAGAAACTATAGTCTAAGCTATAAACAATTTTACAGACCCTTGATAAAATGGTATTTTAGGGGTAGGCGCTTAAAATTTATTTTTTAAATACCTACACTTATTGGTCCCATAGAGAAGTACTACCGTACATAACAAAAGTTATAGAGAATACAATTTCCGATCATTTATGTTTTATTCAGTTTTACCGTACCGACTACGATAAGAGTGGTATTTCAGAGTCGGAAGAAAACGAATCTGAAGACCTACAATATCGAAAGCGCATAACATTGATCAACAATAACATTACATTGACCATTGTTTTTTGTGATGTTCTTTGCCTCGTATAGTTCCCTCAATTCCGATAGATGGGATTACTGTTGCGTACCGAGTACAACAGCCTGACTGAATATTGACTGGAAATAGCTGGGGAGTTAGCAAACTTTTTTCTTTAGCATGCCATTCCTCTGGTTCATACATTGTCTAATATTGCTGGTACATAACACACTGGTTCATCATAGTATTCCAGCTATTCGATCCCTATTCTGACGCGCTGTTTTGAATGAGAAGTGTGGGCACTTAAGGCAGAGGCGCACTAAGTAGTAGTAGTAGTAGTAGTACCTGGTCTAAAATTACAATTTAGGCCTATTCCAAATTATAGCACCACAAATCACTAAATAATTTAAAATTCAATCCTGAAAAGAGCCGTTTCTTATGAAAAGCGTCTTCCTCTTCACGTTTATCAAATTCTACATTCATTTTACTCCAAATTAGCAGTGAAGAGGGGTTTACTTCTCTGGCTTGGAGGAAAAATTTGCCTCCAAGTCATATACATTTTTCCGCTGCCAGTGTAGTGAAATGAGATTTTCCGACTCATCGGGTACTCCTAGGAAACAGATTAGTAAAAGGGCATAGATTTGCCCTGGGACTCTCCACAATTAGACCCCCCGCTCCCTCCGCCGGAAAAAAGGATGAAGAATGTCCACGGATCACGGCTGTCTGCGGATTGGTCATTCCAGCTCTGGAACTTTGGACTGTTAGATCGGCAGCGTAGTAGTTCGTTTAAAGTCAGAAAATGCGTGGTTTTTCATTTCATCGAGTATTTCATATTTCTTTTAAGCGCGCCATTCCTACTGACGTCACTGTAATGACCTATGTTCATTTCTCTTGGGAAAACCACTAAGACAGTCTTTCTGAGGATGTAAAAAAGCAGATGGAGAGTGAGTGCCTGTCACCTGATTGTGACTGATGGTAAGCAAGCGGGCCTACCATTACAATGAAAATTCCCTAACCCAGTCTTCATATGACAAAAGACGTTTGGTGACTTCCCCGTCGCGTTTCTAGGGTAATGTTAAGAGCTATGCAATTTAATACAATCTTGCTCACAAGGTGTACACTACCTAACCTAGAATGCTGTATACAATGTAGAATTCCGTAGCCAAGCACGGGTACATCAGCTAGTAAGACCTATTCTTATTTCGGAAGTTGCATTTTACTTATAATCTGAAAAAATTCGGAACTCAATTGAAAAACAATACAACCTACCAGTATTGTAGTATCGAAGCACTCTCTATTGGTATATTCACGTCCTGGTTAATGACAAAACCCAGTAATCTAACACGTCGGTGATGCATAACATAAGCCTCTTGGAGGGAATTCCCCGCATGTCTTATTCGTTTTACGGTTAGCCTTCACAAATAATTTTAGCGATATTATACACTCAATACGAAAGATTCAGTTCATTTTCACTTTAATATATATTTCGTAGGCTATATGCATCAACAACAGTTATACTCGGGTTATTGAAACAATTGAAGGTTCACATTCTGAAGGAGCTAAATGTTCCGTCCTTAGTCGGCGTCCTTTTTTTTTTTTTCTTTTTCTTTTTTTTTTACGCTTTGGCATGCAGTTGTTTTTTTAAAACTGCGTCAGAGGATGCGGTTATTTTTCGTCCGCTGACAATTTCTTCTCATTTATAACTGTTAGGTTCTTCAGTCTGTGGAAACTAATTTATAAATGAATACATTTAGAAAATACTTGTAAAAGAAAACATATGCTAACAGAATTATACGTGAAAAGCAAACAACTTAATTAAAAATTAGAATGGCATATTTCATTCTTAAAATAACATCATCAGATTTTATCAGATCATGCTCGAAAACAAAAGAGCAACTAAAGGGGCATAAAACATGTAAAACGCAAAATAATAATAATAATAATAATAATAATAATAATAATAATAATAATAATAATACCAGGTGAGTTGGCCGTGCAGTTAAGGGCGCACAGTTGTGAGCTTGCATCCGGGAGATAGTGGGTTCGAACCCCACTGCCGGGCTGAGTGGCTCAGATGGTTGAGGCGCTGGCCTTCTGATCCCAGCTTGGCAGGTTCGATCCTGGCTCAGTTCGGTAGTATTTGAAGGTGTTCAAATACGTCAGCCTCCTGTCGGTAGGTTTACTGGCACGTAGAAGAACTCCTGCGGGATAAAATTCCTCGACCTCGGTGTCTCCGAAAACCGTCAAAAGTAGTTAGCAGGACGTAAAAGCATTGTTATTATTATTATTATTATTATTATTATTATTATTATTATTATTATTATTATTTTGCTAGTGGCTTTACGTCGCACCGACACAAATAGGTCTTATTGCGACGATGGGACAGGAAGGGCCTAGGAGTTGAAAGGAAGCGGCCGTGGCCTTAATTAATGTACAGCCCCAGCATTTGCCTGGTGAGAAAAGGGGAAACCACGGAAAACCATCTTCAGGGCTGCAGACAGTGGGATTCGAACCCACTATCTCACGGATGCAAGGTCTATTATTATTATTATTATTATTATTATTATTATTATTATTATTATTATTATTATTATTATTATTACGGGGTTACCCGTGGAATGCAGAGGTGAAAGAAGATGCGGGCTGGAATGGGTCTATCCACAAAGCTGAGATATGAATTAAAATTGCCTTAAAGGTTATATTTTCGAAAATATCAAAACTTAACAATTATCGCATAAAATTTCAACAAATAACAACAAGTCAGATCAGATAAAAGACCAGGAAAGCCAAGATTTAGAGACAATTTAACAATCTGGGCCTCAAGCCCTAATTTTTACAATTTCTGAGCTCTCAGCTCACAACCACACATTTACCAAAGGGCAGAAAACCCCTTCATTCAAGGAGCCTTGGCTCCAAAAACCATATCAGGCCTCCTAGAGGTACTTTTACAACATATAAAAGAGCTGACCCGCTCTCAATTTTCTGAGCCTATCAAAGGCCACAACAGTCTTTACCATTAACTGCCTCAAGGCACACTTACAAAGAAACAGGGGTATCTTTTACCCAACCTACTGGGCCTTAGTAGAAAAATAACAGGTTAAGTTAATGGCCCAAAATGCAAAATGAATGGAGGCGAGAATCTGCACTCCTACATGAAACTTCTTAAAACCTAAGAGGCACAAGGCCGATGAAACAGGGGCTATTCCCAAACTATGGAGGTGACTCGTATACAGAATAAATTTAACACATTAAGGAAGAGTAGAAAAACGGTTACGAAAACGTAGTCACCTCAAGTCCCAAAATGAAGGGGACCTCGAGAGGGTAAAGCACTCTCTATCCCCGATTTACAGTTAAAGATATGTGAAGTTTTAAAAAAGGCGACGGAAAATTACATGTTTGAAGATAGGTTACATAATAAAGGTTTCGGACCTCGCCGCGGGTTAAACTGCTGAGCTAGCAAGAAATAAAGATGTTAAGCGGCCATTACCTTGTTGAAGAGCAGCTGCCCGATGAAAGGGGGCGCTTCCCGCCTCCTGCTACATGTCCATACACTAAGCTAACTGTTGATGATGTGGCCGAGAGACAATAAAATCAGCAGTTTTTATACCCTCGAGGAAAATTCGAGACCTTTCATGAATAAAACAGCCACACCCACAGGCTTTTATTGGCTGGCTAAAAGTTACACATCAAAATTGAAGAAGAAAGACACGATTGGTCAAAAATTAATTACAGAAATAATTGATTGGCTAACTTCAAAACTGGCGGAAAGAAAATATTAATATTGCCAACCCACAAATGAAAGAAGGAAATTTAGTTACAGGAAAACTTATGAGTACAAAATATCTTCAAGAAAAGTTCCTTCACTTCGCACCAGGGTGCATGATCATAGTTTTTCTTGTAGAGACATCTATAAGTGAATGTCCACACTTCATGATCAATGGAAAACAAAACAAGTTGAAATCCACACAGTATTGACAACTTCGTAATCACAAAGTTTACGGTAGTGACATCTTCTGAGAAACTAATGAGTTGATCCAGTTTTTAAAGTTCAGAGTTTCTCCTGTAGAGGAGTACTTTAAGGCGGAAAATTCAAATGTGCGGCGTAGAGGTGTACCAGCCGGTACAATTATTATTACTATTATTATTATTATTATTATTATTATTATTATTATTATTATTATTATTATTATTATTAAATGGTTAGAGAATCACACGAAACTAACCAAAACACTCTCGTAGAAACTACATACACTACCGTAATAATAATAGAACAAGACTTGCATTTACCGGGCTTGAATGGGAACTACTGTCACGTATACCCCAGCCGGTTAATGTTCGATATTAATACGCTCAGCGCTTTGTTACCGTTCTCTGTCGGCCATTGCACGCCTCAGTTAACAGAGCTGTCAAGAGCAAGGTACAGGAAGGTTTTCTCCCCTAGTGTGACCACATCTCTCATGTTCGTCGCCTAATCCATATCAGCGAGTATAACATTTCTACCTTTATATACACTATCTACTTAACATACTGTGGACAGCATATATAATCTTCTGGAACGATTCATTATTCAGTTTACTTCTTAGTGTCAAAGTAATGGATTAGATTCAACAACTCTGAGAAGTTTGAATCATAGGCGGTGACGTTTTAGGCTAGGAGTTACATTACCAATGTTCCTTAAATTCTAAGACCTCGTCCAGAGCGAAGTACCGCATATTGTACCAACCCTAGCACAGCCCTTACCATCGACACAAGCAATTTGTAGTTGCACGTTCTACAGATGTTTCACCTTTGTTCGAAGATTACCCACGATTCCGAAACGTAATATTTTGCACATGCTGCTTTGGACCCGTCGCCGATCTATGGTGTAGATTTCTGAATGAATACTGAATGAATGAATGAATGAATACTGAATGAATACTGATCTGTATTTAGGGCAGTAGCCCAGGTGGCAGATTCCCTATCTGTTGCTTTCCTAGCCTTTTTCTAAATGATTTCAAAGAAATTGGAAATTTATTGAACGTCTCCCTTGGTAAGTTATTCCAATCCCTAACTCCCCTTCCTATAAATGAATATTTGCCCCAGTTTGTCCTCTTGAATTCCAACTTTATCTTCATATTGTGATCTATCCTACTTTTATCAACGCCACTCAAACTTATTCGTCTACTAATGTCATTCCACGCCATTTCTCCGCTGACAGCTCGGAACATACCACTTAGTCGAGCAGCTCTTCTTCTCTCTCTCAATTCTTCCCAACCCAAACTTTGCAACATTTTTGTAACGCTACTCTTTTGTCTGAAATCACCCAGAACAAATCGAGCTGATTTTCTTTGGATTTTTTCCAGTTCTTGAATCAGGTAATCCTGGTAAGGGTCCCATAAACTGGAACCATACTCTAGTTGGGGTCTTACCAGACACTTATATGCCCTCTCCTTTACATCCTTACTACAACCCCTAAACACCCTCATAACTATGTGCAGAGATCGGTACCCTTTATTTACAATCCCATTTATGTGATTACCCCAATGAAGATCTTTCCGTATATTTACACCCAGATACCTACAATGATCCCCAAAAGGAACTTTCACTCCATCAACGCAGTAATTAAAACCGAGAGGACTTTTCCTATTTGTGAAACTCACAACCTGACTTTTAACCCCGTTTATCACCATACCATTGCCTGCTGTCCATCTCACAACATTTTCGAGGTCACGTTGCAGTTGCTCACAATCTTGTAACTTATTTATCACTCTATAGAGAATAACATCATCCGCAAAAAGCCTTACCTCCGATTCCACTCCTTTACATATATCATTTATATATATAAGAAAACATAAAGGTCCGATAATACTGCCTTGAGGAATTCCCCTCTTAATTATTACAGGGTCAGATAAAGCTTCACCTACTCTAATTCACTGAGATCTATTTTCTAGAAATATAGCAACCCATTCGGTCACTCTTTTGTCTAGTCCAATTGCACTCATTTTTGCCAGTAGTCTCCCATGATCCACCCTATCAAATGCTTTAGACAGGTCAATCGCGATACAGTACATTTGACCTCCAGAATCCAAGATATCTGCTATATCTTGCTGAAATCCTACAAGTTGAGCTTCAGTGGAATAACCTTTCCTAAAACCGAACTGCCTTCTATCGAACCAGTTATTCATTTCACAAACATGTCTAATATAATCAGAAAGAATGCCTTCCCAAAGCTTACAGACAATGCATGTCAAACTTACTGGCCTGTAATTTTCAGCTTTATGTCTATCACCCTTTCCTTTATACACAGGGGCTATAATAGCAACTCTCCATTCATCTGGTATAGCTCCTCCTTCTTCGCGATCTCGTCGACATCTCAACATCTCTTCCTTGTCAGTGAGAAAAGCAACGGGAAACTGCCATACTCCTCATTCCCCTAGTAACCTACCCCCCCCCCTTTCAGTGACACGTGTACCCAGCGAGTGTCTGCACGGTTTGGGTCACGTAGCTGTCAGCTTGCAATCGGAACATAGTGGGTTCGATCTCCTCTGTCGGTAGCCCTGAAGATGATTTTCCTTGCTTTCCCATTTTCCCACCAGGCGTTTGCTGGTGCTGTACCTTAATTAAGGCCACGGTCGCTTCCTTCCCACTTCTAGACCTTTTCTAACCCATTGCCGCCGTAAGACCTATCTGTGCCGGAGCGACATAAAACGAATTGTAAAAAGTAAGTGACACGTGTCTGTGAAGCAGTTGGGGATCCAATTAATCTTCGGACTGAAAACTCAACGTATCATTCATTCATACATACATCTCCGTAAAGATCATGATGATGACGTGTGGAGGACTTCGAGATATGTAAATACTTGCAGTTTTCGTTATTTGAACTTCTCGGATTAAGCAGTTGGCTCTATGTCCGGCCATCCTCGCCCCAGGAATTTGCCATATTTATGCCGTAGGGTGAATGGTCCCCAAAGGCATGTGCCTTTTTGGCGGAAGTGAAAGTCTCGTTTCTAAATGTCTTCCTGACAGGGAAGTGAACCCACGTCCTTCCAAGTGGACTGAACTCGTCCTTGGCGCCTCGGCTATGCAGTTTGACTATCCATAGAGCGTCAATTAAATAAATAACAATCCTATAAAATCAGAAATTTGCAACACCTTACCCGATAAAATTTCAGCTTACAAGGAAGTCCCACCGTGCAATTGGCTGTGTGGATTGGGTCAGGTAGCTGTCAGCTTGCGTTCGGGAGATAGTGGGTTCGAACCCCACTGTCGGCAGCCCTGAAGTTGGGTTTTCGTGGTTTCCCATCTTCACGCCAGCTAAATTTTGGGGCTGTACCTTAATTAAGGCCATGGCCGCTTCCTTCCCACTCGTAGAACCTTCTTATCGCATCGTCGCTATAAGACCTGTCTGTGTCTGTGCGACGGAACGCAAATTGTAAAAGCAAAAAAAAAAAAACAAGGTCACCGATTTCGTCGAGTTTTCGCGAGATTAAATTTCATGGGTACAAAATCAGTAGCTGTTTGTAAATTCTTTTGAATGGACTTATACATTCGAAATTTTAGGGCTTCAATTTTCAAACACCAGCTACAAACCATCATGTAAGACAGCATTCAGAAACTGCAACTTCGTAACGTTGTGGTCAAGGGGCTGGGCTTCGTGACGTAAGGTGCACGGTTTCGAGTCTCTATTGAACCTTCCTCTTCCTTTTCATTTGTTTCTCTGCAATTCCTTAAAACTTCTGCCTTCATAGTCTTAACTCTACATTTTTAACTGTATATTATTTCTGACACATGTTTTTAGTAACACGTCTGAATATGGCATTAAATAGGCCTACTATTCCAATAGAATCGCATTCCAGATGCCGTTTAAAGCAACTGCATGGAGTCAAAGTATGTTTTAAATAAAATAATACATGACATGATTGAGAACGAACCTGTGTGCACCTTTTATTACAGAGCCTTTGCATCGAGCGTCATGCTACGGGAACGCTGCTCTGTATGCTGTCTTATATGACGGCTTATAAATTGTGCCCGAAAACTGAAACGCTAAAATTTCGAAAAATATAACCCATTCCATAAAATTTCCAAAACTAGGTAGGACTTTGATGTTGTACCCATGTAGATTAACCTAGCGACAGTTCGACAAAATCAGCGATATCTTCTTATTCTTTTTATTCCTTTTCCTAATTTCTTGGGGTCGGCACTTTGTGCGGATTTGCCGAGCTGAGTAGCTCAGATGGTAGAGCGCTGGGCTTCTGATCTCAAACTTGCCGGTTCGATCCCGGGTCACTCCGATAGATTTACTGGCACGTAAAAGAATTCCTATTGGACGAAATTCCGCCACCTCGACGTTTCCGGAACCGCAAAAAGTAGTTAATGGAACATACATCCAATATTATTATTATTATTATTATTATTATTATTGTTACGGGGTTACCCTTGGAACGCAGAGGTGAAAGAAGGTGCCGGGATGAATAGGTGTAACTACAAGATCAAGAATAGAATTTAAAATTTAAAGTGAAGGTTATATTTTCAGACACCACAATTGACAATTTTTGCAAGTAGCAAACGTTAAATAAGATTGGTAAAAAAATCCCAGATTCAGAATCTTAACACCCTGGAGTTTAAGCCCCTAGCTTTACATTTCCTGAGCTACCCGCTCAAATTTACAAAGCTCATGGATTTACACAAGGGCAGAAATCCTCTGATACATGGAGCACTTGATCCCTTAACTACAATATCAGGCCTCCCAGAGGCACTTTTACAACACTTGAAAAAGAGCTGAAGTGCTCTCAGTTTTCCAAGCCTACTCAAGGCAACATAGCAAGACACTCTAATAATCTCTGGCCTTACAAGGCACTATTTACTAATAGAAATTACACAGAGGTATCCAGTACCCAACCTACAGGGCCTTAGTGAAACATAACAGGTTAAATAAACGGCCCAAGTACAATTTGAATGGAGTCGAAGATTGAGCTCCAAAAAATTTAAAGACCTATAGGGCACTTGACCGACGAAATAGGGGCTAATCCCAAACTACTGAGGTCGCACGGATGGAAATAACTTTAATACATTGCAGAAACAAATGTGGCACCTCAAACCAAGAGGAAGGGGAGCTCGAGAGGGTATATCACACTCTATCCCCGATTTACCGTTAAAGTTTTATGAAATTTTTTAATTAGCCGAAAGGAGATTTACATTTTAGAGAAGTTGGTTACATAGTTAAAGTTTCGGACCTTTCCCTCGGGTTAAACCGCGGAGCTAGCAAGAAATAAAAATGTCAAGTGGCCATTACCTGGTAGAAGATCTAGCAGCTGACGAAGAGGCCTCCCGCCTCCTGCTTGACACACACACTCACTAAGATGACGATCAATTGGCCAAGATACGTGAAAATCCGCAGTTTATAAACCCTCGCGGAAGGTTCGAGACCCTTCAAGATTAACTAGCCACACCCTCTCAATTTTATTGGTTCATTTAAAAGTTACACTCAACATCGAAGAAGAAGAAGAAGACTATGATTGGTAGAAAATTAATTACAGAAATTAGGGATTGGCTGGATTCAAAAACTGGCGGAAAGAAAAGATAAATATTGCCAACCCAAAATTAAACGAACATCAATTAGTAAAAAAAACTTATGAATACAAAACTTATTTAAATCAAAAGTTCTTTCACTTCACACCAGGGTGCATGATCATAGTTTTTTGTAGTGACATCTATGGAAGAAAGTCCAAACTTCTTGATGAGTGGCAAACAAAACAAGTAGAAAAACAGTCAGTTCAGGAAACTTCACAATAACAACATTACATTAGATTTCTGTGGTGACATCTTCTGAGTAAATTTATAAGTTGGTCTAGTTTCAGTTTCACTGTTTCTCCACTAGAGGAGTTCTTTTAGGCGCTAGATTTAAATGCACGGCGTTGAGGTGTACCTCCCGGTACCATTATTATTATTATTATTATTATTATTATTATTATTATTATTATTATTATTATTATTGTGTTGTTGTTGTTGTTGTGGTGGTGGTGGTGGTGGTGGATTTGGACACGTTTTACGGCCAGATGCCCTTCCTCACGCCAACCCTATATGGAGGGATGCATTCACATTTGCGTGTTTCAGCGGTCGTTGGTAATGTGGTATGTTGTGCGTTGATGACGATGTATTTTAAGACGAGCACAAATACCCAGTCCGCGAGCTGGAGAAATTACCTGTACGCATTTAAAATCGAACCCGAGGTCCTCTGAACCGAAGATCACTCAGCCACTGACCACTCATTGACCATACACCCAAGGACCCGGAACATGATAAAATCGGTGTCCTCCATATTACAGATCCCCTTGTCAGAATTGTACTCTCAATACTTCAGTTCCTAGGTCGACGAGCTGTGTCCCAAAATCATGACCGCGATTTAATTATCATTTACGTCTACTCACAAAGAACACTTTACATAACCATTCACTAACATGTATCGAAGGATCACGACTACATTAATCAAGATTCAAATGTTTGTATATTAAATTCAGCCGTAATGGACTGATTATCGAGGCAGATAACAATTTAGTTATTACTATGCAAACGCTAGTTTGAATCGTTATGCATAAGCGTAGACAAGACCTTGTAGTGCTGTAGAGTCACAGGTGGGCAGCGGCATTCTATCTAATAAGAGAGTCTCAATTAAGTTCAAGTTAGACAAGCATGACCGAAAGCAACATTAATAGCCCACAATGGTATGCGCACGTCAAGCCACGACACTTTTCAAGCTCGAGATAAAAATAAAATACAATCTAGATAGCCTGGACCAATTAGGAGGGTGAGGGTTCGATGACATGGCGTAGGAGGTGGAGCAAATGGCTTGGGTTCGATAACTGCCTTTGGTATGATTAGTTCGAGGGACTTGACAGGGGTGTACTCATCTTCAAGTAACACAACTGAACGCAGAAGTGGATTCGAATCCAGCTCTGGATAAACCCATAAATGGGTTTGCATGATTTCTCTCGCCAAGTCGAGACGAAAAAAGAATGGAAGCTCATATTTGGCTGCAACCGCTACCCTCCCAATTTTAAACAAGGTTAATCATAAATACCGGTACACACCACCACAGACATCACATCGGCATAGATTATAAATAATAATGTCCGCCTCTGTGGTGTAGTGGTTAATGCAATTAGCTGCCACCCCTGGAGGCCCGGGTTCGCTTCCCAGCTTTGCAACGAAATTTGAGAAGTGCGGGGTCCACTCAATCTCGGAAGGTCAACTGAGTAGAGGGGTTTCGATTCCAACTTCAGCCATCCTCGAAGTGGCTTTCCGTGGTTTCCCAATTCCCCTCCAGCCAAATGCCGAGATGGTACCAAAGTTAAGGCCAAAGCCGCTTCCTTTCCTCTTTCTGGTCCTCCCCTGTTGTATCCCCCGACCCAAAGTGTCACGCTCCAGGACACTGCCTTTAAGGCGGAGGAGGTGGAATCCCTCGCTGAGTCCGAGAGGAAAACCAACCCTGGACGGTAAACAGATTAAGAAAGAAATAATAATAATAATAATAATAATAATAATAATAATAATAATAATAATAATAATAATAATAATAATAATAATAATAATAGAACTTCCGCCGCATTTAGCCCACCTTGGTGGGGTCGCGGGTGCGAACTGTGTTGCACATATAAACCTGGCTTAGTTTCACGAGATAAAAATAAAATACAATCTAGATAGCCTGGACCAATTACGAGGGTGAGGGTTCGATGACATGGCGTAGGAGTTGGAGCAAATGGCTTGGGTTCGATAACTGCCTTTGGTATGATTACTTCGAGGGACTTGACTTGACGACAACTTTACGTGTAGGTGGTATCTGGTGTTCAAATGCGCTAGCCACCTGTCGGTAGATTTACCGGCAATTCGTGCAGAAACAAAACTCTAGTTCCTTGGCATCTTCCAAAATCATAAAAGTAGTTAGTGGGATATAAAATGTTGTCATTATTACTATTATTAAGGGAGGATAAGGGCATGAGCCAGACTTTATATAATTTTCAATCAACTGAATGCCAACCTGACAGAGTATGGTTTTCAGTGAATTATGAATTAATGCTATTTATTTTAGTCCCTTAAAACCAGCAAGACCTTTAACTAAGGCTAGGATGTTGTAACATTGCTCTGGAGGTGCTCATATTATGCTGCATGCCGAGTTGTCACAATCGATCATCCTCAGATGACACTGATCCCAGCTGGAATCGAACCCACCACCACCTTGAGAACCAAAGGCTAAAAACTCATTGGCTGCATCAAAGCTTCAGTAAATGGATCTTGAAAGATCCATAACAGTCGAATATGAAAATGTAGGCTGTGAACTGTACACATATGCATGTTTATTTATTTATTATGTTGCACCGATACAAACAAGTAAGAGTCGATGATCGGACAGAGCAGGCTGGGATTGGAAAGGACGAGACTATTGCTTTAATTAAAGTACAGCCCCATTTGCCTGGTGTGAAAATGGGAAACCACGGAAAACCATCTTTAGGGACGCGACAGTGGGTTTCGAAACCACCATCTGTGGAATGCAAACGAACAGCTACGCAGTCAACTTATTCAGTATAATGTATGTATGTATGTATGTATGTATGTATGTATGTATGTATGTATGTATGTATGTATGTATGTATGGTACAAGAATCTAAGACTATTAATGCTCCAAGACACCATCAGAAGAAATTTGAAACCAACTATTCACTTCATAACTTCTACTCTTTGGCTGAATGGTCAGCGTACTGGCCTTCGGTTCAAAGGGTCCCGGGTTCGATTCCCGGCCGGGTCGGGGATTTTAACCTTCATTGGTTAATTCCAATGTCCCGGTGCCTAGGTGTTTGTGCTGTTTCCAACATCCCTGCAACTCACACACCACATTTAACACTATCCTGCACCACAACAACACGCAGTTATCTACACATGGCAGATGCCACCCACCCTCACCGAAGGGTCTGCCTTACAAGGGCTGCACTCGGCTAGAAATAGCCACACGAAATTATGTATTTACTTCAGAAGAACTAAACATCAATTTGCAAGTAGAAGAACTGGAAGCGAAAGGAGAAAAGGAAGTGTGTTTATTTGAAAGAATTCTATCTTCTTCTGTGTCATCAGTGGCAGCTGGACCGGCAGGTGGGTGGGGGTGGTTGTAATGCCCAGGTAGACACAACGAGCTATTGACTACGGTTTGACCACGCTTGAGCGACTTCGCTGGTGCTGGGCGGCCGTTCTTGCCCAGGGACACAGCACCATTGTACTCAAACGAGGAAGGGCAGAGAGAAGGTCGCCGCTAAGATTCAAGTCATTATGGCTCCACATTAGGGTTCCGATCCAACGCGAGTTTAACTAGTAACTTACACAGCAGCGTGAGGAAATAATACCAACACGACTCCTTTCTCTCTGTGCCCGCTGGCGAGGGACGACCAGAGAAACTTACGTAATGCCCCCCACACACACACACACCGCAGTCCACGATTTTAATTGAATGTCACGAGAGTACCATATCAAACACTGTTCTGTGAAAAGAACTAATCTTACGCACGAGCCTCCATAGCAGTGTACTAGGAGGATAACAACTGTGGCCCTGTCAAATGTGACTGCTCTGAACATACTTGACAACATGTTCGCCAGATCTCACTACATCAGAAAACGGTCTGGTAGATCTGTCTTGGATCTTTGTTATTACTATTGTTTTATTCTTTTTCCTATTTTAAACTTAAGAATGCGCATGATCATCAAATACAAGTACTTAGGTGTGCATGGATTATTTAAAAGAACCGGTGTCACACTGACATCTGTGGAATCGAGTGTAGCTGCAATTACTCGACGTGTGCGCAGAGGCGGCCGCTCCAGGAAGGCTCAGGGCAGATGTTGCAATTCAACAGCACCGAAAAAGCACATTGGAGTACTGTTACTAATATACTGTATATCTTTGGGAAACGCCAGGCGATGTATTTAGTTTCAACCCAGACTTGCAGCCCTCTTCGTCTGAAGGCGAGCAGCACACAAGGGGTTTATGCAACGTAGGTGGTTCAATTCCTCTGTTCCTTCAACTGTACTGTACGATTCTGTGGAGCCTTTACTTAGCGGTTCCAGGTCCGTTTCCTGGTCAGTTGAAGAACTTGAGTTCCAATCTGAGGTTTGGAACGGGGACACGCATGAGTACAGCTGAGGAGTTACGGAAAGTAAGGAGAGATTGAAAGAACTTTCTAAGAAATTGAATGTATCGAAGAAGTAAGCTAAGAATAACACATTAATTTTAGCGAAAATGAAAGGTTATGTACAGGTATTTTAAGGCAGAAACAGGTTCCATAAATACCATTCCAGGAATCACAAGTGGACAAGGGAAGTAAATATGTAAGGATTTGCCAAAGGCAGAAATATTTAGTCAGCAGAATGTAAAGATAGTTGGATATAAGTATAATCTCCACGTAGAGGAAGTGACTCGTACCAGTGATTACTTAAGTTTAGCTATGATAACAAAGATATTTACAAAATGTTACAGAAGGTGAAAACTAGAAAAGCAGCTGGAATTGATAAGATTTCTGGCAGTATAAAAAAGGCAATGGGTTGGGATAGAACGTCTGAAGTATTTACTTGATGAGCCTTTGCATGAAGGAGTTACACCAAATGAATGGAGCATTACTATAGTAGGCCCTGTGTACAAAGGAAAGGATGATAAACAAAATACAGATAATTAGAGGCCAGTCAGATTGACACGTGTTGCATGTACGATCGGGGAAAACATTCTAGCTGATTATAACGGGCAATTTTGATAAATTCCTAATTGGATTGATAGAAGGCAGTTTGAGTTTAGGAAAGAGTAATCCAGCAAGTCTCAATTTGTAGGATTCCAGCAAGATATAGCAGATATTTTAGATACAGGAGGTCAATTCGACCTATCCAAGGCTTTTGATAGGGTAAATCATGGGACAATACTGACGAAAATTAGGGCTACTAGACTAGACACACCGCCGGGCTGAGTGCCTCAGACGGTTCAGGCGCTGGCCTTCTCACCCCCAACTCGGCAAGTTCCATCTTGGCTCAGTCCGGTGGTATTTGAAGGTGCTCAAATACGTCATCCGCGTGTCGGTAGATTTACTGGAACGTAAAAGAACTCCTGCGGGACTGAATTCCGGCACCTCGGCGTCTCCGAAAACCGTTAATGTAGATAGTGGAACGTAAAAAGCAATAACATTATTATTACGGTTATTACAATTTGCTTTACGTCGCACCGTCTTATGGCGACGATGCGGCAGGAAATGACTAGGAGTGGGAAGGAAGTGGCCGTGGCCTTAATTAAGGTACAGCCCCAGCATTCGGCTGGTGTGAAAATGGGAAACTACGGAAAACCATCTTCAGGACTGCCGACAATGGGGTTCAAACCCACTATCTCCCGGGTGCAAGCTCACAGCTGCGCGCCCCTAACCGCACGGCCAAATAGCCCGGTTTATTATTATTATTATTATTATTATTATTATTATTATTATTATTATTATTATTATTTAGAGCCGACACAAAAGAGGCTGAATGGGTCGCTAAATTTTTAGAAAACACGTGTCAGAGAATGACAGAGTGGGGGTGTTTCGCAAACCATTATTATAAGACTTCTATGTTTTCTTATATAGGTATATATTGATATATTGTATAAGTGATATGTGTAAAGAACTGGAATCAAAGATTATGTTCTTGATTATGATCGGATAACGTAATATTGTGTAGAATAGTAGATAAGGTACAGGATCGTGAGGGATTGCAAAAAGACCTCGACAATGTTTTAAGATAGACAGCAGACACGGGTATGATTATCACGAAATTTCTTGTTTTAATATAATTTCTTGCATTATTTTGATTTTATGTAATTGTTGTTCTGTAATTTTTATTTATTAAATTAATTTCGTTGCAACATTATCGTAAGCAGTCATGGTCACCATGATATCTTGTTAATAATAATGTAACAATAGCAATAACAATAATAATTTCCTGAGCGAGTTAGCTAAGCGGTTCGCGTCGCGTAGCTCTGAGTTTGCTTTCGGGAGATGGTGTATTCAAACCCCGCGGCTGGGAGTTCTGAAGATAGTTTTGCGTAGTTTCCCGTTTCCACACTAGGCTGTGTCTTCATAAGGCCCCGGCTTCCTCCTTCCCAGTTCTTTCCCTGTCCTGCCCTATCGTTACCGTAAGACCTTTCTGTGTCGGTGCGACGTAAAACCATTTTTAAAAATAATGTGGTCACTAAAATTCCTTATAGTATTCAGCATGGTAGCAGTAACGTTGATGTTCCTTCGAGCTGAAAATAACAGATCAGCTGGGTTGTGGCCCTTGGTGTAATCGTGGGAGATAAGTTCTAAAACACCACCTGTATTCATGCCACGATTTCATGTCCGACGCACGGGTGCTTTATGTCAGGTTTCCACGTCAGGTAACTTCTTTCTTCGATAGTCTTGTCTGACGTAATGCTGATATGATTGAATGTCGACACACGTTTTCTCGTCAAGGCGTAACTTCATGCAGTGTTCACAAGTGGATGGCACTGCTTCTTTCTTAACAATACAGCTGTTAAGTGGATGTGTTTGCTTGCCAGCTTTACCTTGCTTACGAGCAGTAGAGCCACGTGCTGATTTATTTCCATTTTTACCCAGTTTAACCCTTTCGCACTCAGCGCGCCGATCTATCGGCGCGAGAGGTTATGGCGAAAACGCTCACGGCGCCGATACATCGGCTCTGTCTTATTTACGGATTTTGGTCATTTGCGTAGCTGTTAAATCGTAACAGTTGATCGTGACGGTACATTAAAGCGTTGAATTTGCGTTTAACTCAACAGATATATCCACCAGCCCTACAAAACATTTTTATTTTCGACAAATGAAATCTGTTGACCGTGAATGTTTATGTTGTGGTTATTTGAAGTTGTTATTGCGTGGATCTGTTTCGATTGGCTTATGAATACAACAAGTTAGATCTTCCTATGAGTTTTGTTTATAGTTTATTTCGTTTCTTTGGTATATCGTGTGTTCGATGCACTTCGTAAACTACAAATTCACTCCTTTTCATAACTCCGTTGTTGCACGTGCTTGCGTCATCTTTTTATAGTAATGGCTAGGCCATATTCAAGGCCGAATGAGGCATATAACCATGAATTTTCAGATTATGTAGACAGTAATAATGACCTTCTTTTGCCGAAAGTGATTCCCGTTATGTGGGAAGTGACACGGTCGTAACTGCTCACCGTGCATCGGACTGCGAGGCCCTGACATCGATGACCGTTTCATGTACACTGAATAACTTTGTGCAATGCTTCATGAGTGAACTGCAGCACACACATCATATTGATATCAAATTATTCAGAATTAAATGTTCTTTCATCCACGTCTAAGAGTAAAGAAGGAAGACGCAACAATGTCTAATTTTTCTGTCATTGAAAACAATAATTTAAAAATAAATCTTTTTTTCGAAATTTAATAATTTTTTGGGCTTAACCAATAACAATACGTCCAAGGTATATTCATTTCTGAAATGCTCATAGTTTCCTGTATTAGTGTGATTAATTTTATTTTAATGTGTGTTAAACTCTTTACGTGTTGAATTTTTGTAATTTGCTTTGGAAAATCACAAAAATTGGTCTAAGTGTCTTCGAGCAAACACCTGCATATAGGCTGAGTGCCAAAGGGTTGGGACTGCTCTATTGACATACCCGTTCACTATCAAAGACTACGGGCAAGACTTCCGGAGATGGTATGAACCTCTTCTTGAGCACCTTCAAATGTCACTCGGATTGAGCCGGGGACGGCCCAGCCTAGCCCAGGCTAGCGCTTCTACCATCTGAGCCAAACTGTCTTTCTGCCTGTTGGCCATCATCGTTAAGGAGTCAAGTCTATTTGGTCTGACACCGTGGTTAGCCAATTCGAGTCCCGTAGTCGAAAAAAAAAAAAATCACCATCAGAATGTTGGCCAGCAGGGTAGGCGAGGTGGTGGTATAAAATTTATAATCACTAGATTGCGTGCCAGAAGCCTGGTTTTTGGGCGAGTTGGCCGTGCGGTTAGGGGCGCGCAGCTGTGAGCTCGCATCCGGGAGATAGTGGGTTCGAATCCCACTTTCTGCAACCCTGAAGATGGTTTTCCGTGGTTTCCCTTTTTCACACCAGGCAAATGCTGGGGCTGTACCTTAATTAAGGCCACGGCCGCTTCCTTCCCACTCCCAGCCCTTCCCTGTCCCATCGTCGCCATAAGACCTATCTGTGTCGGCGCGACTTAAAGCAACTAGCAAAAAAAAAAGACCTATCTGTCAATTCCATACCTCTCCACAGTGTTGCCAATGGCCGTAGCCATGTTGAAACACCGGATCCCGTGAGATCTCCGAAGTTAAGCAACATTGGGCGTGGTCAAGATTTGGATGGGTTGCCACGCGCTGTTGGTGGGGCGTAAGGGACTGGCCAACCTACTGTACGTAAACTCCGGCTCAGGCACACCTGTGCCGAGGTTCGGACCTGCCTTCGGCCACAATACACACTTTCTGCCAACGGCCGTAGCCGTGATGAAACATCGGATCCCGTGAGAACTCCGAAGTTAAGCAACATTGGGCGTGGTCTAGATTTGGATGGGTTGCCACATGCTGTTGCTGGGGGTAAGGGAATGGAGGAGCGGAAAGGAACTGGCCATCCTACCGTACGTAAACTCCGGCTCAGGCACACCTCTGTGGAGGTTCGGACCTGCCTTCGGGCAGAATACACCCTTACCTTACCACAGTGTTCATATGGAGTGAGGGCATATGGCGCTGTTGATGGTGATTCGTCCGTCGGATGGTGAAGTAAAGCTTTGAGCAAACCCCATGGTGTTATTTGACAGGAGTAAGCTACGTGCCGACACCGGGTTTCATCCTCTTCCTACGGCATTATCATACCACATCCAGATGCGTAGGCCACCCATGGATGTCAAATAGAAATACCTGCATGAGGCGAGCCGAACATGTCTTCGGACCCTCCCGGCATTAAAAGCCATACGATAAGTAAGTATTATTATTTTGATATAACTATGTACCATGTATGTACATCATATAATAATTAGATATACATATAATACTAAGACTGGGGCGTATATTTCCTACCTGGATTGGAAAGAGATCCCATATCTGTGATACATCTGAATTATAAATGACAATTTTGAACCAGTCCGCCTCTGTGCTGTAGTGGTTAGTGTGATTAGCTGCCACCCCCGGAGGTCCGGGTTCGATTCCCGGCTCTGCCACGAAATTTGAAAAGGGGTATGAGGGCTGGAATGTGGTCCACTCCGCCTAGGGAGGTCAACTGAGTAGAGGTGGGTTAGATTCCCACCTCAGCCATCCTGGAAGTGGTTTTCCGTGGTTTCCCACTTCTCCTCCAGGCAAATGCCGGGATGGTATCTAACTTAAGCCACGGCCGCTTCCTTCCCTCTTCCTTGTCTGTCCCTTCCTATCTTCCCATCCTCCCCGCAAGGCCCCTGTTCAGCATAGCAGGTGAGGCCACCTGGGCCAGTATCTGGTCATCCTCCCCAGTTGTATCCCCCGACCCAGTGTCTGAGGCTCCAGGACACTGCCCTTGAGGCGGTAGAGGTGGGATCCCTCTCTGAGTCCGAGGGAAAAACCAAACCTGGAGGGTAAACAGATTAAGAAGAAGAAGAATTTTGTACCGTGCACAATGATTCTAGAGAAACAGAGATGGTTCTGTTTCTTCATACTGACAAGATAAAGGTTATTACAGTAATATCGTTCTTACAGATAATCAGTTTCAAGATATACGACTTTTGCAGTATTATCTTACTCAAAGAGCAATAAAATTAAAAAGAATGTACTTAAACAAAGACAAGTATACGGTGTTTATCTGTTGTGATGGTAATTACTACTGCTGCTGTTGTCACTGACGCATGTAAGGGGGTTGGGGCATTAAGTCAAGAGACCCCGTCCTAATTAGCCTTGTCTGATAACCTATATCGCTGTGACATTTGTACTGGAGCATGTACCTGTAACTAAACGAGGTCGTGGAGCTGTACTCAAGATGGTCGATTCCACTCTGCCATTCATCAGCAGTTGAAATGGAGAGACCATGAATGAAAACACTTCTAAGGTGTACAAGACAGGGATTTTAGAACACTTCACCGCTCAGGTGTGCTCCTGAGGCAGAATGCATGCCCATTCGCATCTCAAGCACTCCGTCAGAACATTCTTCAGCCATCGTCGAAGTGGTTTTCCGTGGTTTCCCACTTCTCCTCCAGGCAAAATGCCGGGATGGTACCTAACTTAAGACCACGACCGCTTCCTTTCCACTTCCTTTCCTATTTCCCATCCCCTACTCAGCATAGCAGTTGAGGCCACCTGGGATAGGTACTGGTCCTCCTGCCCAGATGAATCCCCACGACCCAAAGTCTTACGCTCCAAGGCACTGCCTTTGAGGTGGTAGAGGTGGGATCCCTCGCTGAGTCCGAGGGAAAAACCAACGCTTGAAGGTAAATCGATTAAGAAAAAGAAAGAAAGAAAAACTGCTCTATTCATTATCAAAGACTACTGGCAAGACTTCCAGAGATGATATGAAACTTTTCTTGAGCACCTTCAAATGTCACTCAGTTTGAGCCGGCATCGACCCCAGTGTATCTAATGACGGCAAGACAATCACTGGCCTGTCGGGAGAGCCACTCCCGACTTTAAGGTATCCGAGCTCGAATTTACTATTTACTCTGCACTGTAAATTGCTGCTAAATAGTGGAAAATAATTACTTGCATTCTTAGAAATATACGTTATACTCAATACGTTGAAACTATCGTAAGCAGTAATGTGATTCATATAGGTACAAGAATGAAAATGAAAACCCACAGCCTGTTTCCTGTCATTCGACCGGGTCAGGGATGGAATGAATGAAGCCCCATCTAGCGGCGAGGATAGGAGTTGTACCGGCTGCCGAAGCCTGTCGCACTCCTCAGGGGCAATGATTAATGAATGACAGATGAAATGAAATGATATTGAAGAGTGTTACTGGAATGAAATATGGTAGAGAAAACCGGAGTACCCGGAGAAAAACCTGTCCCGCCTCCGCTTTGTCCAGCACAAATCTCACGTGGAGTGACCGGGATTTGAACCACGGAACCCAGCGGTGAGAGGCCGGCGCGTTGCCATCTGAGCCACGGAGGCTCTAGGTACAAGAATAAAAAGTAAAATTACAAACGAAGGTATTCTTTCTGATACACCTTTCCTCAAATTACATTTGACAACAACAAACAAAAGTAAATTGAGTATTATTCTTCGCAGCTTCGGACATAAACGTATAAAACGACCTGATGTATAAACCTGAGGAAAGAAACGTAAAAATAATATTAACAATGTAAATCATTGACAAATATAAGAAAAAGGATGAGGCTATATTTCCTAAGAAACCATCCGACTCCTTGGCTGAATGATCAACGTTGAGGCTTTCGGTCCAGAGGGTGCCAGGATAGTTTCCCGACCGGATCGAGGATTTTAATCGCTTCTGATTAATTATTCTGGCTCGGGGATTAGTTGTTTGTATTTGTTCCAAATTTTTCCTCTTCATATTCAGACAACATACTACACAACCAACCACCACACAAACATGCAACAGTGATTACATTCCTCCATATCGGGTTGATGTCAGGCAGGGCATCCGGTCGTAAAACAAGGTCAAATCCACATGTGTCTTACAGTTCTCACCCACGATCCCACAAGTGTGGGTAAAGCGGTAGTAGAAGATTTTTTCTAAGAAACCAAAATCTGCTTTTGTATCGAAATATTACAATTATCGTAACGAATAACACGACGCTCATAGCTACCAAAACATAAAGAGAAATTGTTCTGAAATTGGACTCGGTCTTGTGCACGATGAGAATAGCATGCAATGTTTCCGGAGATAATCGTTCTCTTCTCTCTTGTATAACAATGCCTGCCTTACTTACGCTTCTTTCGCTGAAGGTACTGGTGGCTGGCATACGAAGAACTAGTTTGGCCAGCATCGATAATTTGGGGTACTCATATTCATGTTTTACCCCGTGCGAAATAACTTATTTCTTGCAACGTACGTATTTGTCAGAGGATCCACAATTTGGGAAAATTCAGCCCAAACTGAAATTGAACATTTCGTAAAATATAACTATTTTCAATTAGTTTTACTTTCACCTTTTCTTTGTTTCCCAGTGCTATTTGATGATCTGGTAGAATTACCTTCGCACACCTCACTTTTGGAACGGGATTGCAAATGTTGCCTATCCACTGATGCCAAGACAAGCCTGTCGGCAGAGCCACTCCTGACTAATAGGTGTCCGAGCTCGAATGTTCCGGTATAGAAGTGTTGCATAACCATTTCGGTATTTTCTACTGTAGAGTACTTTACGTACAATGAGCAGGTATTCGGATTAAGACTCCCGGGCCGTTGCCAGTCTAGTCCATTGCAATTATTTTGATACTTTCACCGTTATCAGTCATTTTAACGCAGACAGTTACAGTTTCATAGTCATGATTTTTGTAATTAGGCTGTAGGTTTCATTCGTTTAAAAACTGAAGTGTATTTTATGTACCAGTGCTTTTTAATATACGCTCCATCAGGTTAGCCTCAGTACTTGTAAATAAATACATAAATAAATATAGAAATTTCAGGGATGTTTTATTTTCGCCTATGCGAAAGCCATTTTAATTATATGCAAACCATGATCGCTGTTCACAATATTATCGACATAATCATTAAAACGTTAATTTTAGTTTTATTGCATAAGAGAAAGAATATCTGAATACACCAATGCCTTTAGTTTCGGGAGTTATATAAATCTACGTTTCCCAATTTATTGGGGCGTTAATGATCTACGAATAGAGAAATAGAAAATTAAAAAGTTACTGTGGTAAGGTTGAGGACCTACTCAACTAGCGGCTAGCAATTAAGTGGTGTGCGCAGGGATTACAGTTCGTGTATGATTGCCTTGGTGCTGCTATTGTATCAGGAAGGATTTTCAAGTCGTAAATTACGTTTACAGATCCATTGATATGGTTATGAGAGTATTTAGGGGTTATAGTAAGGATATAAAGGAGAGGGCGTACAAGTCTCTGGTAAGACCCCTAATTAGAGTATGGTTACAGTGTATGGAATCCACACAAGGATAACTTGATACGAGAAATGGAAATGATCCAAAGGAAAGCAGCACTATTTTTTCTGGGTGATTTCAGAAATAAATAGTGTTACGAAAATGTTACAAACTTTGGGCTTGGAAGACTTGAAAGTAAGGAGACAAGCTGTTCGACTAAGCGGGATGTTCCGAGCTGGCAGTGGAGAAATCGCGCGGAATGACATTAGTAAACGAATAGGCTTGAGTAGAGGTTTTGAAGGTGAGAAAGATCATAACATGAAGATAAAGTAGGAATTCAAGAGGACACATTGGGGCAAATATTAATTTATAAGAAGGGCAATCAGGGAATGGAATAATTTATCAAAGGAAATGTTCGATTAATTTCCTAGTTTTTTGATGTAATTTAAAAAAGGCTAGATAAACAACTGCGTCCACAGTTGAGGACGTCCACATGTGTGGACCAACATATGTGGATTGCGACGAATGAGGACGTCCACCAGTACACGGGGAAATCAAGTCTAAATATAACCCGGAAAATTCTATGAATCGTCAGTGACAACACTGGGAAATTGAGATCTGCCAAATGTTCATGCGGAGGCGAGTCTACTAACTGAAGGACTATATGTATGAATATACGTATGGCGTGGCTCAGCCCACATCCTTACATGTGCTATCTACGAAATGTCAGGTTTTACATGCAAGCATCTTTCTATTTCCGCCTACGTGGTTTGTTTCCTGACCCTTATTACCTGATTACACCGCTATTGATACCCATCACCACATCTGGTCTGGTAACATGCTGAGCATGAGGACAGGCGCATACTCCTGCAATATCACACTCCCACTCCTCCCTGCTATATTTTCTTCTTCTTGGAACTAACAGCATTTCGGAGGTAATGTAGAATAGTGACGATTGCCACGCGGGGGGAGCAGGCTTCGTTGGCCCCCAGAAAAAAAATGGCTCAGTGTGAGGACGAGCTTGGCTGCCACAGCGAGAGGACGTACGTGCTTCCCGCTGACTCACTCTCCTCGCCAGGCGATCTGTACTTTCCGAGTACTAGTCAGGCAGCTGTACTGGTTGGTATATTTCCGAAAGAGCTTTGCCTAAGCTGAAGCACTTCTCAGTGCTCATATTCTCTTCCAAGTTATTTATTTCAGGATGACTACAGCGAGGGCAGCCAGGTGAAGAAGATGACGGCCAAAGAATGTGGGAGAGAGATTGGGCGCTTATTCCGAGACCTCTAGCTGAGGGCCACCAGCAACGGAAGACGGCACGGAACCGGAGACACTGCCACCAGTGCCGGAGCCGCAGCAGGAGGCGCCGGAGATCGAGGTGGAGACAGAGCCGTACAGGGACGAGTGTGAACCCTCTACCGGCTTCTTCTTCACCGAGGGCTACACGGAGCCGGCGTACGGGGCGCAACTGGTCTACTACAGGCCCGGGCGCCCTGTACCTTCTAAACGGGGCCTAGTCCTGCACAGAATGCGGCACCCTCTCCATGGAGTCAAGAAGATATCGACGACCATGTCTGTCGAGAGCTTTCTACCAGGAGGCCTCATCATCAGGCATCACGACCAGAGCGGATGCGCGACGTGGAGAAGGAACTCTCTCCTCTGTTTCAGGTCATCCAACTACCAGGAAGGGACGGCGTGCCGGGGCAGGAGGAAGGCCGAGACGGAGACGGAGACCAGGGAGGCCATCACCACGTCGCCAAGGAGGCTAAGGCATAAGGCGGATAACACCGACTTAGTCCAAGCCAACCAGCCAGAGACCATCGACGTCACCATCCAGGTGGTGCGCGCCGCCCAGCGGAGCCGAGACTGCGCGACCCAGGCCGAGCGGTTCGGCTCTGCCAGATGGACGCAGACCGAGGTCCCGAAACTCCCTACGGTGAAGTGGACGAAGTGGACACAGACCAAAGCCTACCAGAAAGGGCCTATCACCCTGGCGCAATCCAGGAAAGCGCCCCAGACGGCGGACGGCAGCACAGCAGTGGAGAAGGACGTCCCCTGGCGATCGGAGGCTGCTATCCAGGCCCGACCTGCCAGCGTGTCTGTCGAGGTGCAGATATCGATATGCACCCCAAAGATGATAATAATAATAATAATAATATTAATATTAATAATAATAATAATAATAATAATAATAATAATAATGTTATTTGTTTTACGTCCCACTAACTACTTTTACGGTCTTCGGAGACGCCGAGGTGCTGGAATTTGGTCCCGCAGGAGTTCTTTTACGTGCCAGTAAATCTACCGACACGAGGCTGTCGTATTTGAGCACCTTCAAATACAACCGGACTGAGCCAGGATCGAACCTGCCAAGTTGGGGTTAGAAGGCCAGCGCCTTAACCGTCTGAGCCACTTAGCCCGGCGCACCCCAAAGGATAGGGAATGCAATCGGGTGTCAGCACAGACCGACGCCACTGCCGTCGGCCAGGAGGAGGAAGACGCCGTCTCTACAGCGGGACCACCACCAACTCCAGCATCTCCAGACCGGGAGGTAGGCCGCCAGGACGAGACCTCTTCCCCTGTCGAGAAGAGATCCCCAACCTCGGGACGAAGACGCCGCCTCCGGACCAGGAGAAAGAAGACGAGGTCGGCCCACCAGCAGAGGGCCACCCAGCCGCAACACAGGACTGCTCCCAGGATAGCAGTCGACCGAGGATCCAATCAGGAGAGGACCTTAGCGGGTAGCGGCAATCAGGTGAGACCGAAATGTCCCCCTTAGCAGCTCTTGCAGTGTTTCCGCTGCCTGAGATGGAGCCATCGGCATGATAGGTGTGGGCTCTTAGTGAGGTGCAACCGTTGTGGGGGTGATCACCACTACATGGCCTGCGCAGCATTTAAGGAGGCGCCGTTGTGCGCCAACTGCGCGGGGGGCCACCCGGCCACCCATCGCAGTTGCCCTGCTTACCGGGCCATGGCGCGGGCAGTGAGGAAGGAGGCCCGGCGTCATGTCCCACCCCCATCCAGGAGGCTTGGCCTCATTCTCCGGGATCGGAGTCTGGGTACGAGGGACCCCAAGGAGGCGGCGCTGTGCGGCGGGCACTAGTGGCTATCGACGCATGGCTTCGCAACCGGCAAGGCCCGCGCTAGTCACGGTAGTGCCCAGACGGACTGATCCCTTGATAACTGGACTGGCGTGAATATGGATCATGGCTGGTGCATGATACCTTTTCTCTACTAACACAAAAAACTGGACCTATCCAGAAACCACATCCTTGCATGTGCTATCAAAATTTGTCAGGTTTTACATGTACTCTCTTTCTTTTGTCCGCCTATGTGATTTTCACTGACCCTTCATACCACGCCTCAACATCACATACAAACCTAACAGAAACTCTGGCGTTGGTAGCATGTTTGACACGGGAACAGGCTGAAACTCCTTGTATCGCTTCCTACTCCTCCCTGCTACCTCTTTTCTGCTTAGAAATTAATAGCATGTCGGAGGCAATGTAGATTAGTATCGATTGCCACGTGGAGGGAGTGTACTTCAGCCCCCCCACCACCACCAAAGAAGTGCCACAGTGTCATTAATCATGGGTCAGTCAGTGAATTGTCTGTTACCTAAATATCTTGTCTGTTGTACAGCGTGGTTTGGCAGCTGTCAACATTCGAAACACGAGCTCACGTTAAACACGCACTATAGGCTTATCTATCTAATTGAACACGCGCGGTCAAACTACCATCACGTGGTTGTTAAAAGAAACCCACAAACTTACCCTCGATCTGCGCACTCTAGAACTCACTTGCGCATGTAAAGATAGTTTTGACAGCTGTCAACATGCAAAACATGCGGTCCCGTTCAAAACGTAAGTTTATACCGCTGACTTTGCTCGACTGCGCTCCATCACCTGTCTAATGAACTCTCTTGCGCATGCTCATATGGTTTTGACAGCAGTCAACATTCTAAATACGCGCTCTAGTTCAAAAAAATATGACCGTACAGCCATCTTAAGGAACATGCTGCCATTTTCAGACATCTAATGAACTCTAATCTCTGGTAGCGCACTCTATATTACCCTTCCACTAACAAATAGTGGCGCTCTCTATATTCCCTTCACCATCATATACTGCCATCTCAAGACACATGCTGACCCTTATTACCTGATTACACCGCTATTGATACCCATCACCACATATGGTCTGGTAACATGCTGAGCATGAGGACAGGCGGATACTCCTGTAATATCACACTCCCACTCTTCCCTGCTATATTTTCTTCTTCTTAGAACTAATAGCATTTCGGAGGTAACGTAGAATAGTGACGATTGCCACGCGGGGGGAGCAGGCTTCGGGGGCCCCCAGAAAAAAAATGAACTCTGGTCACTGGTAGCGCATTCTATATACCCCCACCAATGACTGATAGTGGCGCTCTCTATATTCCCATCTACCATCCCATTTTCCTCCATAGATGCAGAGGGGGTCTTGGCCCAAAAGTGACCACGGCTGGTCCATGGTCTAACAGCTCTGCGCTCTGTCTGGCCAACCGAGCAGAGGAAGGGTGGCCACGACCTTACCGTGGCCCTACGCTTCTGCATTCCGGAGACGGAACAGGGCTGGACCTCACGGCCCCAACCGTCCGCTGTCCTGAGAATGGTTTTCCGTGGTTTTCCATTCTCTTGCATTAAGGCGAATGCCGGGACAGTTCCTAGTATAGGCCACGGCCGCCAACCCTCTCACCTTCTCCGTGCATCTCCTTCACCGCAACAATTCTCCCTGCCTGAGAGACGGTCTAAGAGGCCCGCCTCCCCCTTCAGGGGAGGAATGGAAACATTTTAATAGTAGTAGTTCCTCCATTCTCTACCTCGCACTGCAGCATAAAAGGTGGTGTTCAGGGAGAGAAGACTTGAAATCTCTCGCAAGACAGACTAACAGAATGCTGGTCCCGCTAGCGGAGGATTTCTGAAGGCAAACCGGAGAATTTTCAATGAGCTAGTGGTTGGCAATTATTTTGCTGGACCGGTGAAATATCACTGGTCCAGTGAGGAGAGGTTAGCCTTCATCTCCTCCGTAAAAGAAAGCACAGCCGGTCACTGTCCTGACCGATCGGCTTTTCCATGGAACCCGTGAGTTTGGTTAGGGCAGGGCAATTAGGTTAGTGTAGGTTAGGTTATGACATCATGCTGAGGTCATGATAATTTCACAGGTCCATGACCTTGATGACATTAGAGGTCACTGACTCCGCGTGTAGCTTGACACCCGTGGGAAAATGCTGGTTCAGCTCCTATTGCGTTTGAAACGCCCTAGCTCCCCTACTCACCTCCATTATCTTTCTGATCAATAGGGGCTAATGAGAACCGCTTTTCAGTTTATAAAAACAGACAGAAAAATCTCCACCTTCGCCAGCTGGTTCGTTACCATGAAGACTGAATACTATTTTCCCGTCGGCGGTACTTGCTGTTGATGGACTCAGTAGTTGAAAATCTCAGTTATTGTGACTCGTAGCAAGGTAAAAATGTATGAGATTTAAAATGGTGAGAATTTGACTTCTTATAATTGTTATTATAAATATTTCCGGAGTTGTTTGAAAGTTTGTGAAAGATATAATAATCGCGAACATCTCAATTATTATTCCTCGAACCGTAAAAGTGCATGAGACTTAAAAGTTGGAAATTTATATTTGGGACACCCTTTATAATGTGAAGTTTTGCCACGCAACTAACATTAAAGGAGAAATATGTCATATCCTGTTTTGGTCCCGTTAATATTGCTACGTCAATTGTATACTGTTGCAATAATGTACAGCATTGTCCCTGTTATGGACGAAATAAATAAATAAATAAATAAATAAATAAATAAATAAATAAATAAATAAATAAATAAATAAATAAATATCCCTGAACTTATACTGAAGAAATTCTGTCCAGCCATTTATCCCACGATATTCACACGAACAACCAAACAGATAATAGACAGAAATTGAACTGAACACACTTTCGACTTTTGTATACCTAATCCGAGATATAAACGAAGTAGGAAAGTGTAGAAAAAATTGTAATTTTATTTATTCAGGGTTTAACTGAAATAAGTGTCTGCCCCGTGGTGCAGGGGTAGTGTGCCTGGCTCTTACCCGGAGGCCCTGGGTTCGATTCCCGACCAGGTCAGGGATTTTTACCTGCATCTGAAGGTTGGTTCGAGGTCCACTCAGCCTACCTGATTACAATTGAAGAGCTACCTGACGGTGAGATGGCGGCGCCGGTCTAGAAAGCAAAGAATAACTGCCGAGAGGATCCGTTGTGCTGACCACACGACACCTCATAATCTGCAGGCCTTCGGGCTGAGCAACGGTCGCTTCGTAGGCTATGGCCCCTCGGGGCTGTTGCGCCATGGGGTTTGGTATTGGTAATTGAAATAAGTGGAGTCCGTTAAGCCGGTGCTAGATTTGGCCATTCTAAGCAAATTGTGTCTTGAACATTTTATCTTTAAGGTTACAACTGGGGAGGATGACCAGTACCTCGCCCAGGCGGCCTCACCTGCTATGCTGAACAGGGGCCTTACGGGGGGATGGGAAGATTGGAAGAGATAGACGAGGAGGAGGAAGGAAGTGGCCGTGGCCTTCAGTTAGGTACCTGGAGGAGAAATGGGAAACCACGGAAAACCACTTCGAGGATGACTGAGGTGGGAATCGAACCCACCTCTACTCAGTTGTCCTCCCGAGGCTGAGTGGACCCCGTTCCAGCCCTCGTACCACTTTTCAAATTTCGTGACAGAGCCGGGATTCGAACCCGGGCCCCCGGGGGTGGCAGCTAATCACACTAACCACTACACCATAGAGATGGGCCTTAATTAGAAAGTAATAGTAAATAATTGCCCTTCGGTAATCACAAAAAAGTAATACTTTATTCAGAGTTAAGTATTAGAAAACGTAAATATAGATATTAATAAATACAACTTGCAAAAATGAGTACATAAAGAGGAGGTGGTAAGCCAATATGTTCCGGGCGAGTTGACGGTGCGGTTAGGGACGCGCGGCTGTGAGCTTGCATCCGGAAGATAGCTGGCTCGAATCCCACTGTCGGCAGCCCTGAAGATGGTTTTCCGTGGTTTCCGATTTTCACACCTTAATTAAGGCTACGGCCGCTTCCTTCCAACTCCTAGGCCTTTCCTATCCCATAGTCGCCATAAGACCTGTCTGGGTCGGTGCAACGTAAAGCCACTAGCATTTTTTTTTTGCTAGGGGCTTTACGTCGCATCGACACAGATAGGTCTTATGGCGACGATGGGATAGGAAAGGCCTAGGAGTTGGAAGGAAGCGGCCGTGGCCTTAATTAAGGTACAGCCCCAGCATTTGCCTGGTGTGAAAATGGGAAACCACGGAAAACCATCTTCAGGAAAGCCACTAGCAAAACTACCAATGTGTCAAAATGTCATTTTTGTTTTTTAGGAATTTTAGTTATTTGAAGTACGATTAATAAGATTTCAGTAGCTATATTAATGAAAGTCCTTTCTAACGGCTCATATCGCACTTAAATGTCAAGTTGAAACTTGGGTTTACGGCCATCTTTTTGCCAAGGTGTGCGTTTTTTTTTAAACTCCCTAATTCCAAACTTCTCGGTCTAACTGTGCAGTATTGTGGTACACTGTGCTCGCTACACAGCGTAGCAATGGTTTCCGCCCGTCAATTGTTTCGTGTTGTTTATGAAAAGCGCGTGTGTATATTCGCGTTTGTTTTGGTTGTAAATCAAACATTTATTTAGAATCGCTCCGTCGTCTACTGGAGTATTTAAGAAACGTTTTGGAAGAAAGCGATGTGCATGTGTAAATTTTAGTAATCAGCGGGCGGATAGTGAAAGTGTAAATAGCGTTGTTAATGATGTACAATAGGGGGTGTGGAGGCCGCATGAGGTTGCTGAGGGCATTAGGCAATGGAGCAGGTCAAATATACTACAAATTTGTAATGAAGTTGATACACTGAAAATCAGAAAATCAGACCTGCATGCTGAGATGATCATCAGAAAGAAACAGAAGAAGGTGAAGGTATCATGTGAAAGTGCAGAAATCGATCCGGATGATACAGAATATGGGCCAGGAATACACAGAGGAATCCTTCATCTTTGTTTCAATTTACCTCGAAATATCTTTTTTTTTAAACTTTATGTTCCTTTTTCTCTAGAACCACAAGTGGTAGGAACATGAAACTTGCACCATATCTTCTTCTTGGCGTTTAAAATGCACTGAAAATTATTATTATTTTTAACTTACATATTGTTGGTCAATATTTGTAAAGGATTAGCACCATATGTACAAAAGTTCATTGTTTCCGTGTGGCAACTTTTATTGATTTCTGCGTGATAGTTCTTGGGAGTTAGGAAAATGAATTTGGCAAATTTAACTCTGTGAAGGTAGGGTGTACCACTTCTCTCAACAAACAGGAAACTAACTTTTGCCTCGCATGTATGTGATCTTATTTTATTTCCATTGTTTTGACTCCTAAATTCTTTGAATACTTGGTTTTTATATTGATTTAAACGCAGATATTGAAACATACCACTTTCTTGTTCCAGCTTTCACTGTGTTGTGCGGGTTACGGGAGAATTACTTAACACACCAGTCACAGTAGAACATTCTGCCCATGTTTGCCATACCTCTTGACAAGTATCGCAAATCTGTTTAGTTCTTCAGAAATGTACCTCTCTTCTGCAACTCTTGGGGTAACTACAAATGTCAAATGTGGCGTCAATGCCTCGCTGTGTACACCCTTTCAGGAATGACTCAATATCATCCAAACCACCGGTCCAGTCTGATGAGCCTGTCGTGTGGACGTCACTAAAATTGCTGAGGCTGGTGAGAACTAGTGTTCCACTTTACTGAAGTGTTAAATAATACTTAAGTATCCATTTTATCGATCCGCTAAGAAACACGTTATAGCCTGTGATGAAACTTGCCGTTACTCAATTATTTCAACGTAAATATGTTGGGACGTTTAATCCATCGAAAAAAGGAAACCTATTAAGTGATTTTTAGACGCAGGTATTGGAGATAACTCCTTTTTTGTTTACATTGCAAGTTTGATTATTGGCAATCGAAGCCTCAAGAACTTGCTAGCAAACCCGAAGTGACGCCGTTTTGTGTTCAATGGAGCGTAAATGTATGGTGCAACACCAATGGTGACCGCGTAATTGAAGGTAATCTTGAGAGTGGGCAATTCCCAGAGTAGCACAACTAACTTAGTGGAAAACGTGTCTCGACTTTACCAGGTAACACATTGTCAGACTGATAGCACCTCAAACTTCGCTGTCTTGTTAAGAGCAGGACAGCGTTAACTATTATAGAGACATTGTAGCGAATTATCCCTTTTGAGGATGTTAGCGTTGAGTAGCAACTCAGATAGTAGAGCACTGGCCTTCTTTGCCCAACTTGGTAGGTTCGATCCTGTCTCAGTCCGGTGGTGAAGGTGATCAAATACGTAGTTAGTGGGACGTAAAACCAATAACATTAACATTATGATGTGCTTGCTAATAACTTATATTTCTGAATATATTTCGAAGCTCGTGAAATAATACAGTAACCATGATACGATACATACAGTGAATACGAAGAAAGAGACATAAAGGTCGGTCGGTCGGTCACTTGCTTTCTTGGCTTACGCTGCCGTCAACGATAGACCCCAAGTGTTAGCGTACGAATGGTAGAGCATAGAAACCTCTACAAAAAAGTCCGCGATGGTATATACCTATTTTCAACCGGTTGCCCTCTAGAAGCGATTATGTGTTATAGTCCGTGGTAAAAAAAACTCCTTAAAATTAAACAAATATTTCGATATTATCCTCGAACTTATCGAAATAAATTGTTTGACCACCTCCAGTGAAAAAAAAAAATGAAATGGAGTTTGGCTTTTAGTGCCGGGAGTGTCCGAGTGTTCGGCTCGCCAGATGCAGGTCTTTTGATTTGACTCCCGTAGGCAACCTGCGCATCGTCGTGGTGGTGGTGATGATGATGATATGATAATGAAGACAACACATACACCCAGCCCCCGTGCCAGCGAAATTAACCAATTAAGGTTAAAATTCCAGAGCCTGCCGAGAATCGAACCCGGGACCCCTGTGACCAAAGGCCAGCACGCTAACCATTTAGCCATGGAGCCGGACACCTCCTCCACCATTTCATAAGGATTACAATAACCTTGTCAGGACATCATTTGCATGAATGGTTCAGAAGTAATGATCATTTTAGACTGTAGTGGTAATACGTTCCCTGTTGTCTGCTAGCAAGTTGCCTCTACCTCGCCGCTAGAGGTGCTAGTGTCGCTCCAGCTGTCAAATGGATGAACCTTCCTCTTATTAGAGCTTCGGGACTGTATATATAAGATTGTGATGCAACGTTGGTTTCTGGCACGTTTAAAAGTCAGGCGAGACAAGATATCAACACCCCAGTGTTACTTACACAATTGAAAGAACGTAAATAGCACCACCACCTCCATCACCACCACCACAACAATTATTATTTACAATTTGTTTTACGTCGCAATGACACTGAGAAGTCTTCTGGCAACGATGGGATAGGAAAGGCCTATGAGTGGAAAGGAAGCGACCGTGGCCTCAATTAAGGTACAGGCTCAGCATCTGCCTGGTTTGAAAATGACGAAGCAAGGAAAACAATTTTCACGGCTGCCGACAGTGCGGCTCGAACCCGCTATCTCCCGGATGCAAGCTCACGGCTACGCTCCCCTAACCGCACAGCCAACTCGTCCGGTCTATTATTATTATTATTATTGTACCGGGCGGTACACCTCCACGCCGCTAATTCAAACTTTGCGCCTGTTGAAAATCCTCTGCTGGAGGAAGTCCGAACTTTATCTAATGTATTAATTTTCAAGTTACCCAGAAGATGTCACTACTTGGAAATTTTGAAGTTTCTGAACTGGGTCGTTTTCGACGTATTTTTGTTTTGCTTGTAGTAAGAAGTGTGAACTTTCTCTTCTAGAGGACACTACTGAAGAACTACTATAGTGCACCCTAGTGCAAGGTGAAAGAACTGGTTTTTTTGGAGAAATTTTTATTTCAAAAGTTTGTTTCTTGTTAAATTTCTTTCTGGTATTGTTTAAGTTGGCTGTATTCCCCTTTCTTTCCCCTTGTTTTGAATTTAGCCAATCCCGAATTTCTTTAATTAATTTAAGACCAATAAGGGGTTTCTTCTTCAAATTGGATATGCTGCTTAACCCTAACCAATAAATGATTGTGGGCGGGTGTTTTCTTTCCTGAAACGCCTCGAACTTTCCGCGAGAGTATATAAACTGCTGATTTTAGGGTCTCTGCGCCACTTCTCTACCATCTTTCAGTGTGTAAAGTACATAGCAGGGGGCGGGAAGCGCCTCTTTCTTCGGACAGCAGTTCAACAACCAGGTAATGGCCGTATAATAACTTCTTTTCTTGCTAGCTCAGCAGTTTAACTCTCGGGGCGGGTCCGAAGCTTTTTTCACCATGTAACCTTTCCCTAAAATGTAAAGACTCTTAGTATCTATTCTCTTTTAAGCTACGTATTGGGATAGAGAGTGCTTAACCCTCTCGAGCTCCCACTCATATTGTTTTGAGGTGAACTTATTTCTCACAACCGATTCTTCCTTAAGGTAATGTAAATTGTTCTTTTCTAAAGTCACCTCCGTAGTATGGGATTAGCCCTTGCATTAGCGGCCTAGAGCCAGATTAGGTTTTAAACAAAATGTATTAGGAGTGCAGATCGCCTCCTCTCAAATTGTTATTTTAGAGGTCATGTAATTAACCTTTTTCTCACTTAATAGGCCTCAGTAGGTTGGGTATTTTACTCCTGTGTCTATGTCCTTAGAGGACAACTTGAAGGTCGAGTTAGGTGTGGCCTTTTTGATAGGCTTAAAATTTTGAGAGCGGATCGCTCTTTTGAAATTTGTTTCTGCGTGCCTCTAGGAGGTCTTACTGTGTAATTTGGAGCAAGCGCTCCTGGGCGTGATTGGGGTTTTCCGCCCCTTTGTTAAACCTTATGTACATGTAAGCTTGGGCTAACTGCCCAAGAATTGTGAGTTCGGGGCTCGAAGCCCAAAGCCTGTAAATACTGTTGTTGCTCTTTTGTTGCCTTGCTACTCTGTACCTTCCATGCTTGTTATTTCTTGATTTTGAAAAGAGAATATAACCTTGTTAAATTTTACATTAACTTTAATTTCGTAGTTTGAGACCCGTTCACCCCCGCACCTTCTTTCACCTCTACCTACCACAAAAAAAAAAGGTAACAAGTGGTAGCAGAGCGTGGTTGAATGGGTCTCAATTTAGCCCCTTTTGACGGCTAAACATTGCTTTGATCCGAACTCTAACAAATTTCTCAGTTGCTGGAATTTTTGATTTGTCCTGTTTCAAAATTGTTCTGTCATCATGCCCGGCCCTCGCGATGTTCTCCATCTTAACTATTTGCGCAAGGAGGAGTTGATCTATGAGTTAACTATCAGAAATGTGCAATCTGGAGGCACGGTTGCAGTAGACACAAACAAGCTTAGAGAGTCCCTTGATTTGCCCATTTCCATCCCCACTTTGGGAGAGAAAGAAATTGACGACTCTCTTTCCACGATCATCGAGAATATTACTGGGCTAGCATCTGTAGTTAGTTTTTTTGACGAAAATGATCCTTCTCCTAATCAAATTAAGCGTGTGCAAGCCAGGCTATTTCATTTTTCAAATAGAGTTAACGATCTGTTGTCTCTAAAGTTGAATGACGTTCAGAGGAAGGAAGCTAGTACGGTGCTTGAAAATATTTCTGAATTATCTAGTAAGGTCACTCAATTGTTAACTGGGGAAGTTCCTCCCAAAACTGATCAACCCGCTACGGTGAATGTAGGTAGCGGGGAAGAGCCTCCTAAGGGAGAAGTCAATAGGAAAACCGTTGGAGCTCAAACTATCTCTGCCCCATTGGACAACGAGTCTGAACGCCGTATGTCGTTGAATAATGTACGTTCTGAACTAACTTCTTTGCCACTGAAACCTTTACCTACTATGTCACCTGGGTTCAGCAGCTTGCCTCATCCATTAGCAATGTTGCTCAGAGGTATCTCTAAGTTTTCTGTTAATACCACCAGTGAAGTTATTTCGTTCTTAAGGTTTTTAGTTGAATTTCAAGATCATGCCCTTGTTTTTTCTCTTTCTCCGTGTCAAATTTTACAGATAATTTATCCTTATGCAATTGGTATTCTCTCAGATAAAGTAGTAAGAGCCATTGCCGAACAGTCATCTATTGAAGATTTTCATGCACATCTGCTTGCAAATTTTATTCCTGCTCGCGCGAGGTCATCTCTGATTCAGAAGTACTATTATCGAGTACAGAGATTGGATGAAAATCTGGCTGATTTCATACAAGACATTAAGTCCTATACTAGGGTGTTTGCTCTTCACTTCCCTGAGGATCAGATTGTACAGGCTATTGTGGAAGGCATTTCACCATCTTATAGGTCATATTTGTGTTTCGCGGCGTGCCCGCAAACCTTCTCTGAACTTGAAGCATTGGCCGTCTCAGCGGAAGGAGTTAGATACGCCGATTCCTTGCGTGTCGCGAAAGAACCCCCTCCTTCGTTTAGTAATACTCGGCCTCCACCTCGCCGACCAGTCACACCCCGTAAATGTTATGCTTGCGGGTCGCCTGACCATCTTCGCAATAAATGTCCATTGGTCAAAACTAGTAGGACAAATAATGGAGCTGGTTCATCACAAGGCTGTTTTAAATGTGGGGCTTTCTCACATATCGCCAAGAATTGCCCAAATTCAAATAGCACCCCCTCCTGCTCAACCTCCGGTGCAAATTCCACCAATGCCAATAATAAAAAGTGACTAGTGGCTTCGGCTGAGTCGACTAATCCATCTTTCTGAGGCTCAGCCCCTGGTAAACAGATCGAAAATTCAGGGAACGTTCAATCTGCAAATCCATCTTTTGAATGCCCCAAAGAGTGTCTTAGGATTGCGGCGGATACCCCCACACCAGTCCCCTTTCTCAAAATTGAGTTAAATAATGAGCCTATAACAGCTCTATTAGATACAGGCAGTGTTTGTTCTATTATTTCGGCTGAATGGTATGCAAAATTGAAATCTGTTTGTAAACTTCCTGACTATTGTTCCTCTTCGATCCAATATGTTTCGGCTAATTCATCTCCATTAGAAATTATAGGTTCTTTACAGGTCAAAATTCGTATTTTTAAATTTACATTGAAAATCAAATTGTTTGTGGCTAAGCACTTGTCTTGCCCCATCATATTGGGAGCGGACTTCATTTCTCACACTGGTCTTGTGCTCGATCTTCAGAGTAAGTCGTGCACATTCAAATTTGCTTCCAATTGTAAAATCCCCTTGTTAAAATGTAATTCTGCATCATGTTCATCTATTTCGCCTACCCAGGATGAGATGTTGTTAGACCTTAGACATCTACCTGAGGAGCAGGCTGATAGTATTCGTAAGTTGTGTCAGTCGTTTCCAGAGGTGTTCTCTGATACGCTTGGTGTTACTGACCTTATTGAATACAAAATTGAGGTCACGGATTCGATTCCTGTCCGTTTTCCACCTTATAGGCTATCTCCACCAAAAATGAAGGCTCTGAAAGAAATTATCGATCAGATGTTGAAGGATGGTATTATTAGGCCCTCTAAGTCGGCGTATTCTTCGCCTATTTTTCTAGTCCCGAAACCCCAAGGGGGCTTCAGGCCTGTCATTGATTATAGGGCTCTCAATCGGAAGGTGGTGTTACAATCTGTGCCCCTTCCTGACCTTCATTCTTGTTTTTCATGGTTTCGTAAGGCCAAGTTCTTTACTATCTTGGACTTGAATCAGGCCTATAATCAAATTCCTCTAGCGGAAGGGTCTAAACATCTTACAGCGTTTGCCACGGATTGGAATTTGTATGAATACAACCGCGTGCCTTTCGGGCTCCCCACGGGAGCAGCTGTACTCACTAGGCTGCTAGATAGGGTCTTCTCCGACATCAAATTTGAGTACTTGTATCACTACTTGGATGATGTCGTCGTATTTTCGGAGACCTTTGAAGAACATCTAGATCATCTGCGAGAAGTTCTCAATCGCCTTCGTAAGGCTGGGTTAACTGTCAAGTTGTCCAAGGTTGCCTTTGCTAAGCCCTCTATGTCATTCCTAGGGCATATTGTGTCACCTGATGGTGTTGCCGTCGATCATTCTAGAACACAGGCCATCCGTGATTTTAAACCTCCCAAGGACATTAAAGGTATCGCCAGGTTCATTGGTATGGTGAATTTCTTCAGGAAGTTTATTCCTAACTTCGCTAATAGAGCGGCGCCCTTGAACCTTCTTCGTAGGAAAGGCATCAAATTCGAGTGGGGACCTTCTCAACAAGCCGCTTTTGAAGATCTTAAATTAGCTCTCTGTAATGCCCCTGTCCTTGCTATGCCTGATTTCTCAAAGAAATTCATCGTCCAAACCGACGCGTAGTCGTCGGCGGTAGCTGCAGTCCTTCTTCAAGAGACTGAACTAGGGAGGCGACCCATCGCCTATGCATCTAGGACTCTATCGGCTCAAGAAGCCAAGTATTCCATCTATGAGCTCGAAGGTTTGGCAGTTTTATTTGCCTTAGAAAAGTTCCGTCTCTATCTGGAACATGTCAAATTCGACCTGGAGACAGATAATCAAGCCTTAAGCTGGGTCTTAGGTAGGCGGCGTCGTACTGGTCGTATAGCACGTTGGGCCATCCGAATTTCTGCCTTCCAATTCGATGTCAGGCATATCAGAGGGACCGAAAATGTTGTTGCTGATGGACTCAGCGTATGTTTTCCAACGACGTCGAGACCCATGAACCGGTCGACAGTTCATCACCTCCCGAGTCCATACTATCTGATGTTAATGCCATCTTAACAGATGCTCCCATGCTCTTTAGGGATATCGAGAAATACCAACGTGAAGATCCGACGCTGGCTCCGATAATGGAAACCCTTTCTTCTGGGGAACATGTCCCTTATGTGCTGAGGAATGGTTTTCTATGTTGCCCTTCGAGGCATGACAAGATGATGAAGGTTGTCGTTCCAGCTGTTTTTGTACCTATGATCTTCAAGTACTATCATGAGACCCCATTAGGCGGGCATCTTGGTATCTTTAAAACTCGTGAAAAGATTCGTGAAAGGTTCATCTGGAAGGGTATGGACGGTGAAATCCGTGAACTAGTAAAGGCTTGTAAATCCTGTTTGCTTAGTAAACGAACCATGTCCACCAAGGTAGGCCTGTTGTCTTCTCATCAAGCGTCGCGCCCCATGGAACGCCTGTATATTGATTATGTAGGACCCTTCCCCCAGTCAAAGGGAAATGCCAACAAGTTCATCCTTGTATGTGTAGATGGTTTTACATGATTTTCCTGGTTATTTCCGACTAAGCTGGCTACCGCTCAGTCCACCATTACTTGTCTAAATTCTATCTTTGCTTCTTTTGGTCCGTGTCAATATATTGTGTCTGATAATGCTAAGGCTTTCAAATCAAATCTTTTTCGTAAATTCTGTTTTGACCTGCCCATCTCTCATGTAACTACTTCTGCTTATTACCCTCAACCATCTCTGGCTGAACGGGTTAATCGTAATCTAAGGTCCGCGCTTATTGCCTATCATCATGAAGATCATTCCAGGTGGGACACGTCCCTGCATTGGTTAGCTTTTGCTTTGAATTCGGCGGTTCATGAATCTCATAAATTTACTCCAGCGTCTTTGATGTTCAAGTTTGTTCCCAACACGCCGCTCTCTAACCTCTGGTCTCTGAGTGACATTCTACCGGAGACAATAGACCCGGACAACATTAAAGATCTTTGGAAGAAGGCTAAAGCCAATCTTAAAGTGTCTCATGAAAAGGTTAGGGAAAGATATGATCGTGGACGGAGACCCACCAATTTGAAGGTAGGCGACCAAGTGATGGTCAAGAATTTTGTTCCCGCGGGCAAGCTTGCCCCCAGATTTCATGGGCCGTGTGTCATTCTCGATTTCCTTACGCCGGTTACGTTGTTATTAAGTAATCCAGCCACCGAGAGGATATTTAGGGTTCACCTGTCGCAGGTGAAACCTGTATAATTTCTGTGCTAACTTGCTTCATATAATCTTGAAAGGAATATGAAGGTTATATTTTTTTTGAGGTTTTCACTTTTAGGCCTTCTGCCCTTTCTGTAATATTTTTTTTATATTTAAGCATTTATTGTAAACCCTCCCCGCACAGTTAAACTGCCATCCTGTCCTTGCCACGGCCATTACCACGCTCCCGTATCCTGCTCCACAACACACAGTGGCTTAGAGGAATGAAATAAATATCTCCACGCCGCTGGCCACTCATCTCCTCCACTGAGACTGTACCCTAAAAAACATTCTGGTCAAACAAAATTCTGCCGCCGAGCTTTAATGTTTCAGTGCCCCCGCAGCAGCGCGGCGCCGTACCGTTCCTGAGGCAGGGTATGGGCCCGCCCTTCCCCAGTGAGGCCAACCTGTGTACGGCGAGCCGGAGCCCTCCTCCCGGCCAAGGCTAATGTGCGGCGCACGATCTGCTACCGGCCCGCAGCCTGTATATGTTCACCGCGGGCGCGGCGTGCTTCAACACAGTGCGGGCGAGCGGTATCTCAGGGTACTTGAGGGGTCCGAGCGGCCTCCTCTGGACACAAGCTGCAGCGGCCGGTCTGGCCATCCAATTTAATCAACTACATGGGCATTTACTATCAGCAATTACTACACTTGGGAATTCTACTGCAATATTTGGTGGACTTAGGAAAATTTTCTTCACTTTCAAGTATTAAAAGATTTTCTTCTGAATTCAATTCCTACAAACAAAGACATTACTTCAACGGTTACTACAAGAATTTTGAAACTGGATCAAACCAAATTTAGAAAATTTTATCAATGCTTCAGCAATTAATCTCCACATCAACATCATAACTTGGGCCTTATTTTCAAACAAATTTCATGTGTCACCCCTGGAGGGACTTTTTTTTGGGGGGGGGGGGGAGGTCTGTACCGGGCGGTACACCTCCACGCCGCTAATTCAAACTTTGCGCCAGTTGAAAATCCTCTGCTGGAGGAAGTCCGAACTTTATCTAATGTATTAATTTTCAAGTTACCCAGAAGATGTCACTACTTGGAAATTTTGAAGTTTCTGAACTGGGTCGTTTTCGACGTATTTTTGTTTTGCTTGTAGTAAGAAGTGTGAACTTTCTCTTCTAGAGGACACTACTGAAGAACTACTATAGTGCACCCTAGTGCAAGGTGAAAGAACTGGGTTTTTTGGAGAAATTTTTATTTCAAAAGTTTGTTTCTTGTTAAATTTCTTTCTGGTATTGTTTAAGTTGGCTGTATTCCCCTTTCTTTCCCCTTATTTTGAATTTAGCCAATCCCGAATTTCTTTAATTAATTTACGACCAATAAGGGGTTTCTTCTTCGAATTGGATATGCTGCTTAACCCTAACCAATAAATGATTGTGGGCGGGTGTTTTCTTTCCTGAAACGCCTCGAACTTTCCGCGAGAGTATATAAACTGCTGATTTTAGGGTCTCTGCGCCACTTCTCTACCATCTTTCAGTGTGTAAAGTACATAGCAGGGGGCGGGAAGCGCCTCTTTCTTCGGACAGCAGTTCAACAACCAGGTAATGGCCGTATAATAACTTCTTTTCTTGCTAGCTCAGCAGTTTAACTCTCGGGGCGGGTCCGAAGCTTTTTTCACCATGTAACCTTTCCCTAAAATGTAAAGACTCTTAGTATCTATTCTCTTTTAAGCTACGTATTGGGATAGAGAGTGCTTAACCCTCTCGAGCTCCCACTCATATTGTTTTGAGGTGAACTTATTTCTCACAACCGATTCTTCCTTAAGGTAATGTAAATTGTTCTTTTCTAAAGTCACCTCCGTAGTATGGGATTAGCCCTTGCATTAGCGGCCTAGAGCCAGATTAGGTTTTAAACAAAATGTATTAGGAGTGCAGATCGCCTCCTCTCAAATTGTTATTTTAGAGGTCATGTAATTAACCTTTTTCTCACTTAATAGGCCTCAGTAGGTTGGGTATTTTACCCCTGTGTCTATGTCCTTAGAGGACAACTTGAAGGTCGAGTTAGGTGTGGCCTTTTTGATAGGCTTAAAATTTTGAGAGCGGATCGCTCTTTTGAAATTTGTTTCTGCGTGCCTCTAGGAGGTCTTACTGTGTAATTTGGAGCAAGCGCTCCTGGGCGTGATTGGGGTTTTCTGCCCCTTTGTTAAACCTTATGTACATGTAAGCTTGGGCTAACTGCCCAAGAATTGTGAGTTCGGGGCTCGAAGCCCAAAGCCTGTAAATACTGTTGTTGCTCTTTTGTTGCCTTGCTACTCTGTACCTTCTGTTGTATGTCCGTCGCGCCCTTCTCGATCCGCCAGCCAGCTACACGCGTGCCAGTGTGTTATTCTTCGAGCCTCGGCGCGCAGCCCTCAGTGCGCGTGCCTGGAACGTCGTGTGTGCTATATAAAGGAGCTCCTAGCCTGTCCTGATGCCCACTGACACCGGTGTCCAGCTCCAGAATACACCCTACGTCGAGCACGGAGGCTACTCCTTTTGAAAATGTGCTTCGGCCAGGTGGACAGAATTTCTGGCAGTAAGAGGTCTCACCTCGGGTCACCGCTCCTCTTGTCTGTTCCGCTGTCCATGTCCAGTCTTACCATTAATTGCCACTATCATTCCCTAGCTAATGCAAGCTCCCATTATCAACTTAGTTTCGCTAAGTAGGGACTCTTCAATCATTGAACTTACGTTAATGAACTCAGACACTTCAACATGGAAGGACTCTCTGAGATATTTACGTCAGTGCTTCTGATAGTTATCGACTATCAAGAACTTTTCATGTCACAAGGACTATCTTTTCGAAATAGTAGTGAACATGAATACTTCAACGTGTATATAGTGTACAAAGACAGACTCTTTCTCCAAATTCATAGTTCATTTTGCTTCGAGATAACTTTCCGTTTTGTTAGTGTAAATATTGTAATTTTACATGTGAAGCAAATAAAGAAGTTGTGTTTTTTGTAAACCCAACCTTGTTTACAACACCTTCCATGCTTGTTATTTCTTGATTTTGAAAAGAGAATATAACCTTGTTAAATTTTACATTAATTTCGTAGTTTGAGACCCGTTCACCCCCGCACCTTCTTTCACCTCTACCTACCACAAAAGAAAAACGGTAACAATTATTATTATTATTATTATTATTATTATTATTACGTTTTTTTAGTGGATCAGTGGGGGAAAGTAACGTGAGGAATAAATAGCTGGACAAAGCATGCAGGCCTACAAGTCATTACATTTTGAAAAGTATGCTATATTTAAAATAATGAGAAATCTTTTCTTAATTGCATAATCTTTTCAGACAACAACAACAACAATAGTGTCCGCCTCTGCGGTGTAGTGGTTAGTGTGATTAGCTGCCACCCCCGGAGGCCCGGGTTCGATTCCCGGCTCTGCCACGAAAATTGAAAAGTGGTACGAGGGCTGGAACGGGGTCCACTCAGCCTCGGGAGGTCAACTGAGTGGAGGTGGGTTCGATTCCCACCTCAGCCATCCTGGAAGTGGTTTTCCGTGGTTTCCCACTTCTCCTCCAGGCAAATGCCGGGATTGTACCTAACTTAAGGCCACGGCCGCTTCCTTTCCTCTTCCTTGTCTATCCCTTCCAATCTTCCCATCCCCCACCAATGCCTCTGTTCAGTATAGCAGGTGAGGCCGCCTGGGCGAGGTACTGACCATTCTCCCCAGTTGTATCCCCCGATCCGATGTCTGAAGCTCCAGGACACTGCCCTTGAGGCGGTAGAGGTGGGATCCCTCGCTAAGTCCAAGGGAAAAGCCAACCCTGGACAATAAACAGATTAAGAAGGAAAGAAAGAAACAACAATAGTGATTTTACAACAGGAAATAAATTTAGAAGGACACAACAATAAATAACGATTAAGCTGTGAGCTAAATATACAATTCGGCGAGAAGAAGCTCCCATATTTTTCCATACAGGTCTTTTAAGTCTAAACCAGGCCCCTAGGTCTTACAAGAATTTAAAAACTTTGGTTTCAAACGGAGACAATGAGTCTTTACAACAGAAATTCCCCAGCAGCGGAGTATAGAATTTTTCTTGTTCAAAAGAGAAAGAAGCATGAGTTTCCAGAACAAAGTTCACAAGAGGGAAATAGAACGCTCAAAGTTTCACATGAGAAGGGTCTCGAACCCTCAATTACAATTTCACTGGCCCAACGACCCAAGATTTCACTTACGTACCTCAAATTACATTTAGCAGAACGTATTTCCTCCATTTAAAATTTTAAACAGCTTTTCGTCCGTCCATTCCTTTTTTTGCTAGGCTTTACGTCGCACCGACACAGATAGGTCTTATTGGGACGATGGGACGGGAAGGGGTTAGGAGTGGGAAGGAAGCGGCCGTGACCTTAATTAAGGTACAGCCCCAGCATTTACCTGGTGTGAAAATGGGAAACCACGGAAAACCATCTTCAGGGCTGCCGACAGTGGGGTTCGAACCTACTATCTCCCGAATACTGGATACTGACCGCAATTAAGCGACTGCAGCTATCGAGCTCGGTCCGTCCATTTCTTGGTACGTCATGAACTGAAGAGAAAGCATGAAGTTTATGTATCAAATTATTTCCAATAGCTGCAGACCGTAATAAAGGAGATCAGTACAATTAAAATACAGATAGAAATCAATTCTCTATCTCCCAATTTTCATCCAGATCCAGCAAGGCCAAGTACCGTAATGTCGCTGCAGACTAAATATTCCCTTGAAAGGCCAGAAGGGAGGAAGCCCTACAACAGGCGACTCTGGATGAAAACTGCGAGTATGATACCTACCCTTATTGTAATGGTCTGGATCCCGTATATCACGGCCTGTGATTACAGGACGCTTTTTCATTACTACCTGTATATACAGTATTGATCTACACATTACGGTTATTTCGCAACATAGCAGTGCCCAGCATTCCTGCATGGAAAAAACGACAGGAGCTGATCCGACTGATAAGTTGTAGTGTTCGACTCATGATCCCAAGCTTATAGATTCGATCCCAACGGTGGTAGACGATTTGTAAATGACGGGCACACATTGATACAATGTCGTCGTTGGCACGCAAAAACCTCTGTTTGAGCATTCAGCGTCACCAGACAGAATTAACTCAGACATAGAAATCGCCCAGGCGAGTTTCGCTTTACCTGCTAAAGAGCAGCAAAATCGGAATGCCGAAATTGGTAGGCAGGCCGTCTTTATGGTGCTATTTCAGCAGGCGACCAGCTTCATTCCTAGCAGGTTAGCACGCTGGCCTTTGGCCCAAGGAGACCAAGGCGCAATTCCCGGCCATGTCTGGGATTTTAAACATTATTGGTTAGGCTATGTTCTCTGGCTCAAGGATAAGGTTTTGTGCTATCTTCAAGGTTAGATTCCATCCTTGGTAGGGCCTCGTTCTCACACAGGCGCAGGTCAATCATAAGCGTCCACTAGAAAAATATGCACCAGGACTCTTCTGGAGGCCGTACGAACTTCTTCTTCTTCTTCTTCTTCTTCTTCTTCTCATTATTATTATTATTATTATTATTATTATTATTATTATTATTATTATTATTATTTACTATTATTAAGAAAATAAATTTGCTCATTTCAAACATTGAAATATCGTATGGCTTTTAGTGCCGGGATATCCCAGGACGGGTTCGGCTCGCCAGGTGAAGGTATTTCTATCTGACTCCCGTAGGCGACCTGCGCGTCATGATGAGGATGAAAATGATGATGAAGACAACACATACACCCAGCCCCCGTGCCATTGGAATTAACCAATTACGGTTAAAATCCCCGACCCGGCCGGGAATCGAACCCGGGACCCTCTGAACCGAAGGCCAGTACGCTGACCGTTCAGCCAACGAGTCGGACAATTTCAAACATTGATGTAGGAATTAGAAAATTATTTCTTGAAGATTTTTATCTGGAGCGTGGCATTGTATGGAAATGAAAAATGAAAAATAACTATTTCAGAAGGAAACTAGAAACTTTTGAAATGTGGCGTTACGGAAGAATGCTGAAGGTGAGATGAGTAGATCGAATCACGAATGAAGAGATACTGAATTGAATTGGTGTGAGGAGGACGATTTGGCGTAATTTGACGAGAAAGAGAGGCGAAATGATAGGACACATTGTAAGACATATAGGACTTGTTCACCGAGCAAGTGGCGCGTGGTTTGGGCCACGTAGCTATCAACTAGCATTACCCGGAGGCCCCGGGTTCGATTCCCGGCTAGGCCAGGGATTTTTACCTGGACCTGAGGGCTGGTTCGAGGTCCACTCAGCCTACGTGATTAAAATTGAGGAGCTATCTGACGGTGAGATAGCGGCCCCGATCTAGAAAGCCAAGAATAACGGCCGAGAGGATTCGTCGTGCTGACCACACGACACCTCGTAATCTGCAGGCCTTCGGGCTGAGCAGCGATCGCTTGGCAGGCCAAGGCCCTTCAAGGGCTGTAGTGCCATGGGGTTTGGTTTGTTAGCTATCAACTAGCATTCGGGAGATGGTAGATTCCAGCCCCACTGTCGACAGCCCTGAAGATGCTTTTCCGTGGTTTCCCATTTTCAGACAAGGCAAATGATCGGTCTGCACATTAATTAAGGCCACGGTCGCTTCCTTCCCATTCCTAATCGTCGCCGTAAGACCTATCTCTGTCCGTGCGACGTAAAGCAAAATTGAAAAAAAAACTTGTTCAGTTAGTTTTTCTTGCTAGTAGCTTTACATCGCACCGACACAGATATGTATTATGGTAACGATGGGATAGGAAAGGCCTAGGAGTTGGAAAGAAGCGGCCGTGGCCTTAATTAAGGTGGTGCCTGGTGTGAAAATGGGAAACCACGGAAAACAACCTTCAGGGCTGCCGACAGTGTGATTCGAACCCACTATCTCCCGGATGCAAACTCACAGCCGCGCACCCCTAACCGCTCGGTCAACTCGCCCGGTCAGTTAGTTTTCGAGGGAGTAGATGGTAAGAACGAGACATTAATATACGAAAGAGATCAGGGTAGATATACAATGTAGTAGTGACGTAGAAATACAACTGTCAGAACTGGATAGGGTGTCATGGAGCGCTGCATCAAACCAGTCTATGTACTGAGGATCCAAAAATTATTATTAGTATTATTATTATTATTATTATTATTATTATTATTATTATTATTATTATTAAAATGGACAGGAATTTATTAACCATGAAAGACCTTTTGTAGTGCTAGAAATAACGCGAGGCAAAGGAGGTAGAATTGGCAAACATCTTGTGTCTGAGAAAACGGAGTGTTTCAGTGTATAATCTTCGAGTGTATTCTCATAGAGCCTTCTGTAGAGGCAGTAAATTCCTTATAATAGACGATTTGTCATACGTCACTTTCAAAGGAAGAAGAGAGAGGCGTGAATTAATTAGTTTATATAAAGAAGTACGAGTCAATGACACCCTCTCAGATGCCGTATCACCGAGCTCGATAGCTGCAGTCGGTTAATTGCGGCCAGTATCCAGTATTCGGGAGATAGTAGGTTCGAACCCCACTGTCGGCAGCCCTGAAAATGGTTTTCCGTGGTTTCCCATTTTCACACCAGGCAAATGCTGGGGCTGTACCTTAATTAAGGCCACGGCCGTTTCCTTCCCACTCCTAGCCCTTTCCTGTCCCATTGTCGCCATAAGACCTATCTGTGTCGGCGCGACGTAAAGCAAATATCAAAAAAAAAAAAAAAAAAAAAGATGCCGTATCAACTACTACTGGGCTGCATTCTTTTTTCTCTGCTATTCAACATCCATAGCGAGTACGTCATGAGTAGGGCCCGGATCCATATGCACTAAAAACTTCAAAAATATGCTCTAAAAATAAAATAAAATACAATTCCCAGACACATTATTTAAATTTAATTCAGAGTTAAATTGATAAACATGTTCAATTCCTTGCAAAATGATGCATGTCAGTAAGTTCCAACAGTTTTTCAATGTTTTCAGGAGTCAATAACTTTCTGTTGTCGACCAGAATTAATTTATACGCTGAACGTGATCGTTCTACGTCGACGGACGGAAATAGGTAATACTTGAACACTGGCACTGACTGCTCGGAACATTCTTCTGAAAAAAAAAATTAGGCATTTTTACAGTTTAATCAGGTGAAACACTGCAGCAGACGAAGAGCAAGTTAACAGATGAACGCACTTGTTTAAACAAATCTCGGGAGGCTACTGTAAGGAGAAGGAAAGAGTAATGTCAGAAAGAAGGAAATAGCTATTGAGAAAAGCGTCATTATCCGTCTACCTGATTGTACAACGACACTGAAAGCTTTTTCAGGGAAGGCTTCTCGTGTTGCCAAAGAATGTACGACATACAAAGTTCATTACATTTTTCTATTTCGTTCAGAAATCTTTGATAATGGAGCACACATAAGAGAAAAACATGTCCGTATATGCACTAACGCACAAAATATGCAGTAACATTCACAATAAGCATTTGCATATGCGCATATGCATTTTAAAAATATCCGGGCCCTAGTCATGAGGAAGGTACTTGAAGATTAGAATGGAGGTTCCGAAAAACGGGTATACTTTGCAACAAGAAAAGTGAAAAGTTAAAAGTGAAGAGAAATTTATTCCCATCTGCTGGAGAGAAAGTAGTGTTGAAATATTCCAGTAGACGGAACGTCAAAGCACGCTTTGAACAACTTTCATAGATATTCTCACCATGTTGGTTACACTGTTTTTATGTGTTCATTTTTGTGCCAAAGAAATGAGTTCCTCATTCAGTTTCGATCGAATATGTATAAAATACTGTCATCTTCAGTCATGGGAAGAACACACAAAAGGAAACCTTGTTCATGCTGATATGCAGACTACAGCGCAAAGACATTGCAAGAGTGCTTAGAAGACATCAGAAGAGGGAATTCTCAAGGTGGAAGGCCCCAGAACGCTATAAAATATTCTCTTCAGGACAATAGAAAATAAACTGAAAGGGAAGCACGCAAAATCACCTGCGAAGCCACCAGTGTTCTCTGTAGATGAAGGAAATACTTTTCGAAGATATATTGAAGTAATGAATGATTTTGGGTTCTAATTAACAGCGAATGGTCTACGTTATGCTGCGAAATATTACCTCGATCACGTTGGTCGCTCTGTGAAGAGATTTAAACATAATCTTACCGGAAAAGAACGGACGAAATCATTCTTACAGAGGCACCCAATGCTGTCTAAAAGAATTGCAGCTAACAGCAAGAAAAGTCTAACAGCTATCGATCAGAAGACTATTACAGGATCTACAATTTCGATTGGGCCGGTGACCTTAGATGTTAGGCCCCTTTAAATAACAAGCAAGCAAGAATTTCGACTATCCTAATATTTCAGATAATCCTGGACAAAAGAATGTGTTGGCTCAAGGAGGGGTGAAGTATCCGAGACAATTTGCAATTTCAAAAACAGCAGTGTTTCCGTTATGTTTTGTGAAATGCCGGGCAGTGAAATGCTGCCATCCTATGTGGTCTACAAGGCTGGACAAATCTGGATTACTTGGACGGAGGGAGAACCCGATGGCCATTTCATACTGTAACTTTGCATCTGGCACATTTATTCATTGAAATATGTGGAAATATAAGCGATGATGCGAAGTTACCAGTTCATATGGGTTACTTTGCATCGGTATTTACATCACAATAACACTTATAATAAAATTGTTGTGTGTGTTGGGTATTCAGCCCGAAGGCTGGTTTGATCTTCTACGGCTCCACCAACAGCGCCATAGATAGCCTAGGTGTCACTGAAGAGGCATACTAGGGAAGTGAGGAGTGAGGTAGTTTCCCGTTGCTTTCCTCACTGAGCCAGAAGTTCCTATTGCATATCAGTCTGCCAAGCCCATTGAAATGCATGCACCAACCGACCCTATGAGCGATAATTTCACACCATTCATAACAGGGACTGGATGCATAAGGAACGGTATTACTGGTATCGCTCATACCTCGGTCACTATCATATTGTCAAAGCCAAGGATGAGACTGAGACAGGTCAATGAAAGTAACAAATTTACTCTAGCCCATACCAGAAGACATAGCGCACTGTAAACACTACATCCTGCTAGCAAAGGCACAATAAAATTGTTAGGTCAATCAATTAGACACACTTGCATCCCAACCCATACACCACCTTTAAAATGTCTTATGTATTTTCCGGCGTTGTAGCGTCTCTGAAACAGTGTTTCCTCTTAGAACTGCAAAAAAGTGATGCAAAGTATACCCATTTTACAGTACTGTAGTTGGAGGAAGGCAAGTACGTTATCTTCGATACACAGAGGACACTTTGATGGTTACAAAGGAGCAGCACGAGCTAGATACTATCGTGCAGAGGATAGACGAACATAGCAGAGTGTATAGACTTCAAATCACACCATGGAGACCAAAGTGATGGTTACGAGTGGGCTAAATAAACCTTGACCGAGCTCGATAGATGCAGTCGCTTAAGTGCGGTCAGTATCCAGTATTCGGGAGATAGTAGGTTCGAACCCCACTGTCGGCAGCCCTGAAAATGGTTTTCCGTGGTTTCCCATTTTCACACCAGGCAAATGCTGGGGCTGTACCTTAATTAAGGCCACGGCCGCTACCTTCCCACTCCTAGCCCTTCCCTGTCCCATCGTCGCCATAAGACCTATCTGTGTCGGTGCGACGTAAAGCAACTAGCAAAAATAAACCTTGCCCGAAAAAGAAAAAGAAATGAAATGGCGTATGGCTTTTAGTGCCGGGAGTGTCCGAGAACAAGCTCGGCTCGCCAGATGCAGATCTTTTGATTTGACTCCCGTAGGCGACCTGCGCGTCGTGATGAGGATGAAATGATAATGAAGACGACACATTCCCTGCCGGGAATCGAACCCGGGACCCCAGTGATCGAAAGCCAGCACGCTAACCATTTAGCCATGGAGCCGGACTGCCCGGAAAATATTTACAATACGACTGATGCGGGAGTGACCCTCGTTAATGAACATCACAGAAGATGCTGATAATGACCCCATCTTAAGAAATAAAAAAAAACTGAGGATCCGAAAGGCCTGACTCCACTTCACTCAGAAACCAGCGGCAGAACTCAAAAACGCGAAAGTTCTTCCGGACGCATTAACACGCACACTACAGTAAATGTGTAAGGATACAGATGCAGGCCCTTTTTGATAATGTTTCGACACGATGATCTCTTATTTCCCACTTGCACACATAAACGGCGTTGAGATTTCGTCGGACTTCGTTCCAGGCTTTCCTTCACTCAAGGCATTGTTTTTGGATAGTTACGGTTTTTATTAGCTACAGAGCCCGTTTCAAGTTTTGCATTGCAGACTTTGTTGGAGGCTTTGCCAAAACTCCTCCAGTCAACATTCTTGCGCAAACAGTCCCGCGCAGGTTTTCCAAAAATCGTGTTTCGCATAACACTCGACAATGAACACGCGCTGCTTTATCGTGAGCACCATGTTGTGTTGCATTCAACTGGTCACTAAACACGTCAGCTCCTCTCACTAACTCACACGTAATGGAACAGCGACATACCCGGAGATGCGGGAGATGCACACGCGCTGATATGTGACAGCAACTAATTGGTGCATCGAAATCACGGTTTCCAGCATTTCCTGTGATGGGCAGTTCTCCTGTTCATTAACAAGGGTCAATTCAGCGTCAGTCTTATATATATTTTCCGGGAAAATTCTATTTTACCCACCATGCAGATCACCCTAACAAACTGCCTGATATCATGAGGGTTGCTAATTACGAAGTGATCAGCCTTTTTGACTACTTTCGATCTAACCCTAGCGACTGTGAACCTGAGAACCCCAGGAGCGTCGCGATGGCTGAGTTCGACAGCAAAGCTTACTTCCATATGGAAAGGCACATTCATCACTGTAACGACGAAACATGCCTTTTCTGACACTCATTTTTCCCATTGCCTCGTCCGGCTCCATGGCTAAATGATTAGCGTGCTGGCCTTTGGTCACAGTCCTGGGTTGGATTCCCGAGAGGGTCAGGAATTTTAATCATCACTGGTTAATTTCGCTGGCACGGGGGCTGGGTGTATGTGTCGTCTTCATCATCATTTCATCCGCATCACGACGCGGAGGTCGCCTACGGGAGTCAAATCAAAAGACCTGCACCTCGCGAGCCTAGCTTGTTCTCGGACACTCCTGGCACTAAAAGCCATACGCCATTTCATTTATTTCCCATTGCCTCCCGGACCTTATAGATGAGAGGCCGTCTCAAGATCTACAATTTGGAAACGTGGTGCTTTGTTAATCCGTTTTGCCGGGTTGAGTGGCTCAGACGGTTGAGGCGTTGGCTTTCTGAACCCTACTTGGCAGGTTCGATCCTGGCTCAGTCCGGTGGTATTTGAAGGTGCCCAAATACGTCAGCCTCGTGTCAGTAGATTTACTGGCACGTAAAAGAACTACAGTGGGACTGAATCCGGCACCTCGGCGTCTCCGAAAACCGTAAAAGGTAGTTATTGGGACGTAAAGTAATTAACATTATTATTATTAATCCGTTTACAGTCCAGGGTTGGTTCTTCCCTCGGAATCAGCGAAAGATTCCACCTTTACCGCCTCGTGAGACCTTGGGTCGGAGTACCAGTACCTCGCCCAGGCAGCCTCACCAACTAAATGATGAACAGGGGCCTTTTAGGTGGGTATGGGAATATTGGAAGGGATATACAAGGAAGAGGGAAGGAAGCGGCTGTTTCCTTAAGTTAAGTAACCATCCCGGCATTTGCCTGGAGGATGGCTGTGGTGGGAATCGAACCTCCTCTACTCAGTTGACCTCCCGAGGCTGAGTGGACCCCGTTCCAGCCCTCGCACCAATTTTCAAACTTCGTGGCAGAGCCGGGAATCGAACCCGGGCCTCCGGGGTTGGCAGCTAATCACACTAACAACTGCACCACAGAGGCGGACAAATGAGGTGCTACAGAAGAATGTTGCGAATACCTTGGATGGCACATCGAACGAACGAGTCCATACTAAAGCAGCTGGGCATTAAAATAATACCATCACAGCAACAGCTCAAGCAATAAGTCACATGGTCAGAAGTCACAGCGGACTGGAGAAGATGACCATTGAAGGGAAAGTCGCTGCTCGAAGGCCCACAGAATGTGCTCCATTGAGATGGGCGGATCAACTAATGAGCCTAACAGGAGAGAACTTACAAGAACCAATTCACCATACCCAGGACAGAGACTCGTGGAGACACATCACCACTACACTCTTACGGAGAGTTAGAAAGACACACACACACAAAGACGATTTGGGACCGAGTAAAGTAGCAGAGCGTGAGACGACTGGGTTTGAAACCCACCATCGGCCATCCTGAGAATGGTTTTCTGTGGTTTCCCATTTTCACTACCAGGCAAATGCCGGGACAGTTAGGCAACAGCCGATTCATTCCGCCTCCATGTTCAGTTTCATTCACCTTTATTAATTTCATCTTCATTAGCTCCTCAACTGAATTTGGCGTCAGGATGGGCATCCGGCCGTAAAAACATGACATACAATTCCATCTCCATTCCCATCCTCGCATCAGTAAGCTTGGCTAAGGTGTTGACATACACACCTAAAGAACGTGCCATTTCTCAATAACGTACCCAAAGGTATACTATCATTTTTGAGCACGTTTTTTGTTTTCTTATAATCTATTCCCATTATCAATTCCGGAAAGCCCTCTTTGACTGGGTCGGTAATTAAACCTCCATTTGTAGACAACTTCCATTTCATTGTTTATCTGAAGCATGTGAATGCATTTGGAAGATAACTAAGGCTTCTTCTATGCTGTTCTTATAGGAGATCAGTTCGGTTTTGTATCGATTCGTCGGGTATTCATTACAAGCTTCTCCATGATTTCGCGTTTCAACTCCTGGAAAATGCAGGAATTCTACCATTATCAACGAAGCCACGGCCGCTTACTTTCATATCCTCATCTGATTACCAAGGCTTGGATATTTGTGACCTAAAATCTCCATAATCATGCACGTACTTAAGCTCTTAAAATACCGAAATATGACAATAGATTGGAAGTATGACGCAAAAGAAATAAGGTACTGTGCAATAATTACTTTTAAAACGTATTTATTCAGCCAGCAGACCAACAGTACATGGACTACATTATTAAAATTCCTTTTTGCAATCGACTTTGACAACTGCTAGAGAAACCCGTCACCTTCAAACTTCATTTATCTGGAAAATATTTCTAAGCAAAAGAAAGCCAACATAACCAAACATAAACGAAATCACTTAGTATTGTCGGCATAAAACATGTGAATAATACTTGTTGTTGTTGCTAGGGATTTTACGTCGCACCGACACAGATAGGTCTTATGGCGACTATGGGATAGGAAAGACCTAGGAGTTGGAAGGAAGCGGCCGTGGCCATAATTAAGGTACAGCCCCAGCATTTGCCTGGTGTGAAAATGGGAAACCACGGAAAACCATTTTCAGGGCTGCCGATAGTGGGATTCGAACCTACTATCTCCCGGATGCAAGCTCACAGCCACGCGCCTCTACGCACACGGCCAACTCGCCCGGTGAATAATACTTGGAGAACGGCTAAAACAATATTCTAACATGACCGAAAGTATGCTTTTATACCATTTTTGTACAAATATGACTTAATAAAACATAGTAAAATAACATTTGAATATCTTCCTTTAAGATTTGTATTACTAGTTAGTTATGTGTGAAGTGAATTTTTAGAGAATTCCATTTTGAGATATTGATTGATATTTTATGATCTACAGTTATTTAGATGTGTTTGATTCCATGTTTTAGGTTATTTAATTTTCGAGTAAAAAAATTGTCCTTGTGGAAGCTTGAATTTACTGGGAAGTATATGACCCTTTCAAAAAAAAAAAAAAAAAAAACCAGTAAGAGACAACTATGTGTATTTACCCGTCGAGCTGTAGATATGATGTTCACGATACAACTGCCATTGAGACTGTCACCAATCAGCCTTGCAACCCCAAAAGCAGTGGATTCATCTCTAATCTCGTCATTTTAGATTATTTACCTTTAAGCCCCTCTCAGCCCTCCATCTGAATGGAGGCTGAACGTGGACTTAAACGGCATCCAGAGCGTCAAAATTCGTCTCAGCGACACATAAACAATGGATTCGATATTAATATCGGTTATTTTCCATTATTTCTGCATGTCAACCCCTCCCATCCCCCCAAGCCCCCAGTAGGGGTTGGTATGTTTTATCTGCAGAGTATTCTTTTCCAGATGGTAAGTCATATGTGTACCAAGTTTCGTTGAGAGCTGTTCTGGAACATACCCACATACATCCATAATCTTGGTTATTTTTACATTCATCCTCACCCCTTCTCAACCTCCGTACTGATTGCGGCTGAAGTATGACTAAACCATCTAGAATGTCGCAGTTCAAATCAACAAAACTCAACAATGTATTCTACATTTATATCAGCATTTTTCGTTTATTTTTATGCTTCACCCGCACCCCGAAGAGTGCTAGGAGTGTTTTTTTTTTGCTAGGGGCTTTACGTCGCACCGACACAGATAGGTCTTATGGCGACGATGGGATAGGAAAGGCCTAGGAGTTGGAAGGAAGCGCCCGTGGCCTTAATTAAGGTACAGCCCCAGCATTTGCCTGGTGTGAAAATGGGAAACCACGGAAAACCATTTTCAGGGCTGCCGATAGTGGGATTCGAACCTACTATCTCCCGGATGCACACTCACAGCCGCGCGCCTCTACGCGCACGGCCAACTCGCCCGGTAGGAGTGTGTTACCCCAAGAGTATGTTTTTTCAGACAGTCAGTTATGTACGTACCAATTGTGTATGGGAGTTATACTGGAAGAAACAAACATCCGTAATTTCGGTAATTTTGGACATTTTCTTTTCCCTCCCTTCTCGTCTCCATGCCAGTGGGGGCTGAACATGGACTTCACCGACATCCGGAGTGTCATTATTCACCTCAGCAAGCCCGAAAATAATGGACTGTCCATGAATATTTGTCGTTGTCTCTGTCATCCCTCTTTCTGTATTTTTATAATTCACCCCCGCCCCTAGGGGTGCTAGGGATATTTTACCCCCTCAGAAATATCTCCCTATTAGTAAGCCATATGTGTGCCAAGTTTGGTTGAGAGCTATGTTAGAACATACACACACACGTCCGTAAACTCGGTCACATTGGACATTTCTTTTCTTCATCCGGCACAAATCTCACATGCAGTAACCGGGATTTGAACCACGGAACCCAGCGGTGAGAAACCAGCGTGCTGCCGCCTGAGCCACGGAGGCTACAATAATAATGATAATATTACATTATTTAGTTTTCATTTCCGAAGAAATTAAAATAATTCACTTATATGGTACGAACACACACAAAAGAAATGCATATTCCAATTATAGTTACCAAAAAAAGCTGACCGTCACAACATTAAGAAATAATCTCGTTCCCAGGACCAAATAATTTACACCTCAACCTTCCATCGTAAGCCTACTTAGCTACGCTGACTGCCGAGAGTTATAAACAGGCTCGAAACTTCAGTATTTAGAGTTTGGATAAGGAGGATGTCTTTGTTATCGCATCTTCGCTGACTGCTGTGTTCTCAGAACTTGATAATTACTTCAAAAGCCTTATTGATTGTTGTGAGTGGCAGCAAGGAACGGTTATTATTGGAACAGGGTGGGAAACCTACATTCCTTCAGAAATAACTGCTGTACTGCTATTGACGAAAGAAGGTCTGCACTACGACGGCCTAAGTTTGGAATAACCCTCTGTAATACAAATGATACTGTGTTGTGTTCTGTAGCTTTATCTATATAAATAAAATTGTAGGGGGTCCGCTGTCTGTAATTTCTTTTGTTTTGCCAATTTTTCAGATATTTATCCGTTTTAGGTCAACTCAAGACCGAATCGGTGGGTTTTACGTTTCGTGTCTGTTTGTTTGTCTGTTTGTCTGTTTGTCTGTTTGTCTGTTTGTCTGTTTGTTTGTCTGTTCCACCATCACGTCGAAACGGCTGGATAGATCTCAACCAAACTTCATATTTAGAGTAAACTCATCCCGGGGATGGTTTCGATATGCATATCATTTTAAAATCTTTCAATACTCGGGGGGTTTATAGGAAAACCAGAATGGTTTTTCCACCATCACGTTGAAACGGCTGGATAGATCTCAACTAAACTTCATATCTAGAGTATACTCATCTCGGGGAAGGTTTCGATATGCATATTATTTTAAAATCTTTGAATAGACCGGGGGTTTATAGGAAAACCAGAATGGTTTTTCCACCATCACTTCGAAACGGCTAAATAGATCTCAACCAAACTTCATATTTAGAGTATACTCATCCCGGGGAAGGTTTCGATATGCATATCATTTTAAAATCCTTCAATAGACGGGGGTTTATAGGAAAACCTGAATGGTTTTTCCACCATCACTTCGAAACGGCTGGATAGATCTCAACCAAACTTCATATTTAGAGAATACTCATCTCGGGGAAGGTTTATATATGCATATTATTTTATAATCGTCGAATAGACGGGTGGTTTATAGGAAAACCAGAATGGGTTTCCTCCATTTTCTCTTATACTATTGATTTTCTGTAAACTTCGTTTACCGTACGTGAAACGTCTCTTCATTATAAACAACTTTCGTTATGTTCATAATTTACCTTACTCTTCACATGACGGAGAAATTTACAATTTTCCGCTGGTATCATGCTCTGCATTGAGTGACCGACCGACCGACAGCGAAACTACAGGTTACCATGGCAACGTCTCTGACTGCATGCCAGCAGGGAAGTAACGTATTGCCATTTTCCTCATCATGCTTTTAAATTCGTGGTTGTTCCTTGGGTAGAAGGCAAGAGAGGCGTCAATCGGCCTATTTGCGGGATATTGGCGGAATATCGTTGGATATTATAACCGCCCTCGAATAGATTAAGTAATAACACCATTAGTCATCTTCTTATTATTTGTTTACCTAAGAATCACTGACCTAAATTTCTCCTCTGTTACTGCTTTATTATATCCATTACTCACACTAGCATAATTTATTGAGGGGCATTTGATTTTCCAATACATTCACTTGGCATTTACATATTTGTCGTTATCCGGCTGTCCGCAGTTATAATCCATTTTCTATTACTTTCAACTTTCTTAACTGTATTATTTCTTCCTTAATTACGCCGTATGTACGCGAGTGCTACAAACTACTGGATGTATTTCCACCAAGACTCATATTTAGAATACACCTGTCCTTGATAGGTTTTGGGCAAATATTGTTTCTAAATCCCTGAACTGACTGGGGGTTTATACGAAACCGAAACAGTGATTTTGCACTTCCACAAAATATACACAACCAAACTTAATGGAAATCTACCTACATTGGTAGATAATAATTTCTAAACCTTTTTTCTCATATGCATCATTTCGATACGAGGATTAATAAGGGAGATATCATTAACGGACCGTTTTTCTGTACAAGTCCCATCGGACTTAACTCGCGAGCGGGTGCGTGTAAAGCGTACTCCTTACAATTTGAAATCTACTGAAGACATTCGAACCAAAATTTATATTTAGCATCCACCTGTCCAAAGGTAGGTTTTAAACGTAAATAACATTTCATGTTCCGGAATGGACTGGCGGTTTATAGGGAACCGAAATGGTGATTTTACTCTTCCACAACATATACAGAACAAGACCAACCTGACTGGAAATCGACCAAACGTGATGGAATTCCACCTCTAAACCTTTTTTTCATGTGCATTCTTTCGTCAGGAGGATTACTAAGGGAGATATCATGAATGGTCACTTTTGCAGGTTAAGTCCAGCGGACATAGCCCAAAAGGTGTTTTACATGGAGCAGATTCCTTATTTATATAAATCAAATCGTAACGACTGTGTGCCTCTACACTGACTATTTTGGCGAAATTTTCGTACAGCTTTCCGTTTAAGGGGTAATAATGACCATCTCCATAATTTTTGGTTTAGTTTCCTGAAAGTACTAATTTTTACCCGCCTCGCCCAAAATCCAAATTGCGCCATAATCTGCCAGAAGAAAAAGAAGATAATTGAAATTTGACAAAATTATACGTTTAAGCCTGTAACGAACGGAAAACTTCCTAGATCATTAAATTTTTCACTTTGAATCCCCGAAGAATATCGAAATACGCAGGCAATTTTAATGATGGTGCAGACCTTCGGAAATTCCTATCCTATAACGGATTGCACAATCTCCGTTCAATTTGGAATGATCTACAACCGTGGTCTTATGACTTTTTGCCGTATCTGTATCCCTTTTACGTTTGATTTTTCTCTTTAATCGATGTTAAGTCAATTTGGAATTTTCACATGCATAATTCATACTTTCAATTACTTATATGAAATACAGAATCATTAAACTCTTCACGAAAATTGGCCCACCCAGTAGCCATATGTGAGCCAAATGCTATGTATGTATCCGAAAAGTAATGCAATGTGAGATAATCTTACAAAACCTTTACCCTGTTCCACGTTTCTAATTCAATCTGACCCAAGAATAGATGACATATCATAGGACCAGCCATTTAGGCCACTAAATCCGGCGTGTCTTATGGTATAATCCTTTGTCGATATGACGTACGTTTAGTAGCAGTTAATCTGTAAATGAAGGTCTTCAATATTGTAAATACGCATATACTTTCGTATGTCGATCTATATATATTCACTGATGTCGATTTTTAGCGATCGAGAAAGGGTGGGTCTGCTATTGTAATAAGTACTCCCCACACCGACTTTGACTGGCAGTAGGAAAGGGTTCCTTCTCCAACTCCTGTGTAACTGTCATTAGTAAGGAAAGCCTACAATTATAATGAATAGTTCCCTTCTCGATTTGACTTGCAGAAGGCAAGTGAGCATGCAGTTTTGTTTAAAACTCCCCTACCCGATTGTGTTTGGCAGTAGGCAAGGGTGCCTATCATTATAAAGAAATGTCCTCATCTAAAATGTGACTGGCATTAGGCATAGTGGCCTGCTATTTTGATGGAAACTCACCAACTTGGTGTGACTGGCAGTAAGCTGGCTGGCAGTAGGAAAATGGGCCTGGCATTATAATGATAACTGCACAACTCAATTTCGAGTGATAGTAGGGTAATTGCCTGCCATTATAATAAAAACTCCTCAACTGAAATCTGTCTGGAAGTAGGAAGGGGCTGCCATATTAACGAAAACTCCCCAAATCGATTTTGTCCGCGTAGTAGGCAATGGGGCCTGCAATTATTACGTAATCATCCCAGCTCGATTGTGAATGGCAGTAGGCAAGTGAGTCTGCCGCTATATCACAAATCCGTAACAAACACTTTACATTGGAAACAACGTACGGGGAACTCCCCATGCTCTTTCTCGGATAACGCTAAGAGACATGCAATTTTAAAACAATCTTATTTACTGCATGTACACTATTTACTTCGATAACCGAATACAATGTAGAATACCGTAGCGAAGCACGGGTACATTCGCTAGTCAAAATATAAAATCACTCTTCAGCTCCTGAATTAAGGAACAGTCATGGGCCCCTCACAAGCCATGGGCCACTCGCCCCGCGAGGTCTGCGGGGCCCTTATCGCCGCCACTGCATCCTACCGCAAGTAAACTCCTGCTCAGAATGCCTGATCATTGGTCCCTGACCTAGTTCTGTGTACTGACTGGGTCGCCAACGTCCAGGTTTAGATCAGGCACCTGGTTTGATATGATGCATTTATATGATAAATAAGAACTATGTTGTGTTCACAAAAGCTAGAAATGTGTTCATTTTAATTTAAGTTTGTAAAAAGGAACCAGGATTTAAATAAGGACATATCACCTGCCCTACTAATGACATAATATGCTTTGATTACTGTCTAAAATGAGACAAATATTCTAGATATTTTATGTGAAATTTAGATATTCGTTATTATTACTTTGTATTATCAAAGAATAATGATTCCAAACAACCGATAAAGGGTCAATGTTAGTGTGAGATCAAACTTTAGGAGGTCGCTGGTTATCTTTTAATAGATTCAATCGATATTAAACCACAAAATTATACCTGGTTTGTCTGTGACTGCTTAACGGACAGCTGGATCACTCCTTATACCAGCGCATTTAAAACACAAATAAGGGTTCTCCATGAAAATTGAATGAGATACTTTAAATTCGCATCTCGCAAATTGTATTTTATATAGATTATTTGATTTTTCATCGAGCGAATTACCCGTGAGGTTAGTGCACTTAAAATAAGTTACATCTTGAGGGGCATATGACTGCGGGTTCATTCAACCAGCGTGAATAATTGGCACGAAGTTGATTCCAGGGGGTAAAGGCGGAGGAACATTGAGCTAACCACTCATATTAACGCCGAGGTTACGAATAATGGAAGCCTTTCGCATACTTTCCACTCCTCCAATGACCTTTCTAGCCTGTACCGGAGATGGCTTGACACTTAACGTATGTTTCAGGACAAGGTCGTAACACCAAAATGTGGATAATTACCATAGCAAACTGTTTTAAATACGTATTTCTACGGTGTGATATAATTGGTGAATATTATTACACTGTAAAACATAATTTTTAGATTATGACTACAGTTACAGACTACCACATCTGAATGTTAATTATTTTAACATAATTTTAAAGATGAAATGTAATTTGTACACATTTAAATAAATGTATTCCTTGGGTTCACTGTTTAATATGCATGCAGCTCCATTACATGTGATCCGTTACATAAGCGGATTTCAAATCCCAGAAATATGTATGTGTTCAAAGTACAGTAGTTGCTAAAAACAGAATGAGAGTGTGGTATTGAGTATCCCTTGCGCTTATGATTTTATCAGCCTTAATTTTAGTTAATATCGACAGTCAGCTTACAGTCCAGAGATAGTAGGTTCGAACTCCACTGTCGGCCGCCCTAGATATAATTTTCCATTTCCACACGAGGCAAATGCTGAGGCTGTACCTTAATCAATGCCACGACCGAGTCCTTTCCACTCCTAGCCCTTTCCTCTCCCATCGTCACCGTAAGACATCTGTTTCTTGATACGGGGTCGCGGATGAGTGGAGAATAATTTATACGACATGTTTTTACGACCGGATGCCCTTCCTGACGCTAACCTCAGTTGAGGATCTAATAAAGGTGAAATGAATTATACCGAGCTCGACAGATACAATCGCTCAAGTGTGACCAGTATCCAGTATTCGGTAGATAGTGGGTTCGAACCCCACTGTAGGTAGTCCTGAAGATGGGTTTCCGTGGTTTCCCATTTTTACACCAGGCAAATGCTGGAGCTATACCTTAATTAAGGCCATGGCTACTTCCTTTCCACTCCTGGCCCTTTCTGCCCCGTCGTCGCCATAAGACGTATCTGTGTCGGTGCGAAGTAAAGCAACTTGTAAAAAAGAAGAAATGAACAATGATGAATGAAATTAAGTAAGGAGGTGGAAGGAATCGGCTTTAACCTATGAATGGGAACTGTCCCGGCATTTGCCTGGAAGTGAAAATGGGAAACCACAGAAAACCATTCTCAGAAAGACGACGATGGGGTATGAACCAACGCGTCTCCTGAATGCAGAGATTTGGTTCCGTACCCACAGCGCATTAATACACGCAGCCACTCCGCTCGACATTTAAGTACTAATGGGTGAATGATTTGATGTATTTTGTGTCCGGCACCTTATCTGAATTGTGAGCGTAGTGGCCTTCGGTTTAGAGACCTCCGGGTTCGATTCCAGGCTTGTCGGGGGTTTTAGTCTTAAATGGTTAATTCTCTTCCCCGCCGGGGAATGAATATTTGTGCTGTCTCCACCATCCCTGCAATTCACACACCACACACAACACTATCCTCCACCACAATAGCACGCAGTTTCCCATACAAGGCTGATGCAACCCACCCTCTTTGGAGGGTTTACCTTGCAAGGACTGCACCAGGTTAGCAATATCCACGCGAAATGATTATTTTTATTTTGTGGTGCATCTGGTTCAATAAACAGGGGAAGACTTGGACGAGTCTTAATAGGATTCGGACCATTGAAGGAAACTGTGTTGAATCCTGTGGGGCCAAGTTTAATCTCAAAAATGCGACTGTGGCACTCCCTTATGAACTGTTAAGCACATTGTGTCCGAATGCACGACAAGGACATATCAAAGAGACTTGTCTGGTTTTCTGCTGGCAACGAATGTAGCCCTAGAATGAATCGGCATATTAGATTACAGGCTAATAGCCCTTCTTGCCACGTGACAATGTAAATACAGTGGAACTTGCCTTAACGGCCTCCTTCACTTAGCGGTCACCCCAACAAACGGCCATTTTCCTCTGGAACCATAAAGCCTGTCATAATATCCCCTTCTTAAAGCGCTCACCTGACACCTCGGTCAGCGGCCAGACATATTCACAAACTAAGCCGAAGTGAACGGCCGGTCATAACAGGTCTGAATACCTTGTTCATCCCTGAGAAAGACGCACAGTAATAAATTGGACCTTTTCTCACATCTGACCGTCTAAATAGTACCGTATATTCAATGTTCTGGGGCACAATGAATACCATCCTTCTTCCACATACTCTCTTCTCCGCAGTCTAAAAATAAGGGGACTTTTAAATTACCCCCGACAACGAAATGGGACGACCTGATTGAACAAGCCGGCAATATGCGAACTTATTTTGAAATATACACTGACTGACAGAGCAAATGCAACACCAAGAAGGAGTGGTCAGAACTTTATGCCAATTGCAGGGTAGACTGACGTCACTGAGGTATGCTCATGATGTGAAATGCGCCGCTGTGCTGCGCACGTAGCGAACGATAAATGGGACACGGCGTTGGCGAATGGCCCACTTCGTACCGTGATTTCTCAGCCGACAGTCATTGTAGAACGTGTTGTCGTGTGCCACAGGACACGTGTATAGCTAAGAATGCCAGGCCGCCCTCAACGGAGGCATTTCCAGCAGACAGACGACTTTACGAGGGGTATGGTGATCGGGCTGAGAAGGGCAGGTTGGTCGCTTCGTCAAATCGCAGCCGATACCCATAGGGATGTGTCCACGGTGCAGCGCCTGTGGCGAAGATGGTTGGCGCAGGGACATGTGGCACGTGCGAGGGGTCCAGGCGCAGCCCGAGTGACGTCAGCACGCGAGGATCGGCGCATCCGCCGCCAAGCGGTGGCAGCCCCGCACGCCACGTCAACCGCCATTCTTCAGCATGTGCAAGACACCCTGGCTGTTCCAATATCGACCAGAACAATTTCCCGTCGATTGGTTGAAGGAGGCCTGCACTCCCGGCGTCCGCTCAGAAGACTACCATTGACTCCACAGCATAGACGTGCACGCCTGGCATGGTGCCGGGCTAGAGCGACTTGGATGAGGGAATGGCGGAACGTCGTGTTCTCCGATGAGTCATGCTTCTGTTCTGTCAGTGATAGTCACCGCAGACGAGTGTGGCGTCGGCGTGGAGAAAGGTCAAATCCGGCAGTAACTGTGGAGCGCCCTACCGCTAGACAACGCGGCATCATGGTTTGGGGCGCTATTGCGTATGATTCCACGTCACCTCTAGTGCGTATCCAAGGCACGTTAAATGCCCACCGCTACGTGCAGCATGTGCTGCGGCCGGTGGCACTCCCGTGCCTTCAGGGGCTGCCCAATGCTCTGTTTCAGCAGGATAATGCCCGCCCACACACTGCTCGCATCTCCCAACAGGCTCTACGAGGTGTACAGATGCTTCCGTGGCCAGCGTACTCTCCGGATCTCTCACCAATCGCACACGTGTGGGATCTCATTGGACGCCGTTTGCAAACTCTGCCCCAGCCTCGTACGGACGACCAACTGTGGCAAATGGTTGACAGAGAATGGAGAACCATCCCTCAGGACACCATCCGCACTCTTATTGACTCTGTACCTCGACGTGTTTCTGCGTGCATCGCCGCTCGCGGTGGTCCTACATCCTACTGAGTCGATGCCGTGCGCATTGTGTAACCTGCATATCGGTTTGAAATAAACATCAATTATTCTTCCGTGCCGACTCTGTTTTTTCCCCAACTTTCATCCCTTTCGAACCACTCCTCCTTGGTGTTGCATTTGCTCTGTCAGTCAGTGTATATATATTTTTGCTAGGGGCTTTACGTCGCACCGACACAGATAGGTCTTATGGCGACGATGGGAAAGGGAAGGACTAGGAGTTGGAAGGAAGCGGCCGTGGCCTTAATTAAGGTACAGCCCCAGCATTTTCCTGGTGTGAAAATGGGAAACCACGGAAAACCATTTTCAGGGCTGCCGATAGTGGGATTCGAACCTACTATCTCCCGGATGCAAGCTCACAGCCGCGTGCCTCTACGCGCACGGCCAACTCGCCCGGTAATATTTTTCTTCGAAATGACGCGTGAATACCTTGTACTACTGTTACGCCTACTGGCAATTGGTCACTGAATTCAGTCAGTGAATGTATAAGGTACAAAGTTTAATAAGTAGAGAGTTGTTCCTACAATACATTTATAATAGCCTACTCCACACAGGCTACGTAGTACCGTATTGTCACTCTTCAGTAGCCTATAAACGTATTCTTTGTTTTGCTGTAATTTACATAAATTATTTAATGTGTTAATCAGTCTGTGCATACGTCACATGTATGTTACTTTTAATATGCTGTAAGTAGTACTGTAGCTAATCATATGCTGAAACTGACCTCTTCCTCAATTGAAAATTTCGTAACCTTCATTTAACGGCCAACTGTACTAACGGTCATGTTGTCATAAAAGCGACTGCTGGCCTCTTCAGCCAGGTTTCTCTGTAGTTGCAAGATTAGAAGCCTACTACATTTTGCAAGAGTATGAAATCTGATAACCTGTATCGATAATTCTCTAATAGTGTGCGTATTTTTCTATTCAACAAGACCATTACTGGGAAGGTAGTGGCCTAGAGTTAGGATTTTAACCACTCCTCACTACAACTATACTACCTGCATCCCCTTTCAGTCCCTCAAACCAATCATACATTCTTGGGTGAGCTGAGAAATGGAAACGGGCACTTTCCTTTCAAAGTTATCGAATGTAAGTAGAAGAAAAAGCGATCAACAAAGTTCAGTTCAAGACAAATTAAACTGTCAATCCACATTCTCCTTGTGTAGCTTGAAAGTTACTAAAGTAGTGCACAATCGAGACCAACTCCAATACTCAGACCACAATGCAAGAAAAACATGGCTGCCGTACCGGGCCAAAGCTAACATGGCGACGAATAACCTAATAATAGTCGTAAGAAATTTGTAGTATGATAATGTTTATCCGTGGTTGTCGAACACAGAATGTATGGAAATAAAATAACAGTGGTAATTTGAATTGCGCTTTATCTGTGACAGTATGTCACATAGAGCGGACTTTGAAAGCTTTACAACAAACAGTACCGGTAAGTTATAAGTACGACTTCGTTTAAATGAACACACATATTCAAGAAAATTGCAGACTAGGCTAAGTAACATAACACAAACAAAAAATCAGTTTTCCTTCTCTTAACACTAGCACAACACACCTATTAGGTCATTATTCACCCTTCACCAACATATTGCAGTCGAACAAAACTAGTAGTGCACAGATCCAACATACAAATTGGGCCTACACACTAAGCAACATGCTGTAACACCAAGGAAAGAAAAAAATCAGGTTTCCTCCTAACTTATTAACACTAACACGACATATTCATTAGCTCGTTATTCACCCTTCACCAAAATACTGCAGTCGAACAAAACTAGTAGTGCACACATCCAGCATACAAATCGGGCCTACAGACTAAGCAACATACTGTAACACCAAGCAAAGAAAAAAATCAGGTTTCCTCCTAAGTTATTAACACTAACACAACATATCCATTAGCTCATTATACACCCTTCACCAAAATATTGCTGTCGAACAAAACTAGCACTGTGCATATCCAACAAACAATTTTAAAGAAAGTTTCTACACCAAAAAATAAACATTAGTTAATGACTCAAAATTAATTAATGTATTACCTTAACGTTACTTGCTCCTGAGTTTCAATTCTTTCCTAAAGTTCTGTTTCTGCCTGAGAGTTGTTTCATCAGTCTTTTTCTTGGCACCCTGTTTTTCAAGTTTCCTGGAAATTCCTTGAGGGATTTCCTTTTCATATAAAACCTTTGTATGATTGTTAATAAAAATATTGGCCAGAATTTTCACACACTTCTTCATAATTCTGGTCAAAGAAACACCACACTTGCATACATCACTCGCATTATCAACACTACGTTCAAAGGCCTCAACTCCTAAAACAACTATTGCATTCCGTTGGTTTTCTAATTTTGAAAATTCTGCTTCATAAGCACTACTTATGAGGACCTAAAAGAGCATGAATATTTTACAACACATAGAAATCATGATCGGTGATGGGCACTTCAAGCCACCTCTGTTTAACTGCCTAAAATATGAGAACATTTGGTCAACATCACAGTGTATCACCATTTCTTCTTCGGACTGTAGCATCTCAACACAAACAGCACAGTTGTTATACTTCTTAAACTTCTCAATAACCCATGTTAATCTAAAATATGTGCATTACATTGCATTACATTCTAAAACGACACTAATAATATTAACTATAACACACGAACACAAAGATAAACAAACACATAACCTACACGTGACCACGTGTAAACAGGAGATAACCAATACTTAGTATATTAAACTTCCATAAAAAAGAACCGGACGAATCCTATACTTCCTTGTCACTATTGAAGGCTATTAAACGCAACCACAAAAGCAGACCCGAAATACATCAGTCGCAACGATTACTTTAAACTGGCATTCGCAATCACATTCATTCATGGCCCGCGCTCACCGCCATCTTGCCAATAACCGAAACCTGCCTTGAGGTCTGAGTATTGGAGTTGATCTTGTGCACAATATTCCAGAAATATAATAGCTATTATTCCTGACCACTCAATAATCTATTGATGATAATTTTTACGAAAATATCAGACTTTTAAAAATTCTAGGTTGGGATGCTGAACCGGTTTTACACACTTATGTAGTAGCAGTATGTATGTATGTATGTATGTATGTATGTATGTATGTATGTATGTATGTATGTATGTATGTATGTAGCCCGAAGACTTGTTGGATCCCCAACATCAACCCTCATACAGAGGTTGGGTGCTAGGGAAGTGAGGTGAGGTAGTTTACCGACACTTTCTTCGGCGAACTAGAAGGTGCTATTGCCCATTAGTCTACCAAGCCCACTGAATGCATACATTAATACACCAACCGATCTTATGATCGACGACTTCACTCCATTCATTACAGGTACTGGCTGCAAAAGGAATGGCGTTACTAGTATCACCCATGTTCAGTGATAGATCTGGGCTTGTATAGCAGTAATTGCACTACCTGCTCTGGATCCAGCTGTTAAGAATGCGTCACCACTACATTTTTATTTGTGAATTATCCGATTACAAGGTGGATTGTCAGCCCACCAGAGATAGACGTACATACATACATACATACATACATACATACATACATACATACATACATACATACAAAAATGGCGTTACTAGTATCACCCATGTTCAGTGATAGATCTGGGCTTGTATAGCAGTAATTGCACTACCTGCTCTGGATCCAGCTGTTAAGAATGCGTCACCACTACATTTTTATTTGTGAATTATCCGATTACAAGGTGGATTGTCAGCCCACGTCTATCTCTGGTGAGATAGAGTTTTTACAGTGCACTGGGTCCGGCTCAATAGCTAAATGGTTAGCGTGCTGACCTTTGGTCACCGGGGTCCCGGGTTCGATTCCCGGCAGGGTCGGGAATTTTAACCATCAATTGTTAATTTCGCTGGCACGGGGCAGGGTTAATGTGTCATTTTCATTATCATTCCATCCTCTACACGACGCGCAGGTCGTCTACGGGTGTCAAATCAAAAGACCTGCACCTGGCGAGCCGAACATGTCTTCAGACACTTCCGACACTAAAAGCCATTCGCCATTTCATTTCAGTGCACTGTATCCTCTTGTATAGGCTAGAACTAGTTTATTTTCTTTGTAAGCCTTTAACTTTGACAATATGAAAGTGACTGAGGCATGAGCGATGCTAGTAATGTCGTTCCTTATATTTTGTTTTTTCCGTTTGTTTCAAACACCGATACAGTCGACGATTGGACAGGACAAGTCTATAAGTGGGAAGGAAGCGACCTTAAATAAGGTATGAAAATGGGAAACCACGGAAAACCATCTTCAGGGCTGCCGAATGCACGCGTACAGCTGCTCAATCCAAACCGCGTTGCCAACTCGCTCGTTACTATTCCTTACGTAACCGGTCTCTGTTTTGAATGGTTTGAAGGTGACTACAAGGATCAGCTAAACCATCTAAACCATCTAGAATGTCGCAGTTCAAATCAACAAAACTCAACAATGTATTCTACATTTATATCAGCATTTTTCGTTTATTTTTATGCTTCACCCGCACCCCGAAGAGTGCTAGGAGTGTTTTTTTTTTGCTAGGGGCTTTACGTCGCACCGACACAGATAGGTCTTATGGCGACGATGGGATAGGAAAGGCCTAGGAGTTGGAAGGAAGCGCCCGTGGCCTTAATTAAGGTACAGCCCCAGCATTTGCCTGGTGTGAAAATGGGAAACCACGGAAAACCATTTTCAGGGCTGCCGATAGTGGGATTCGAACCTACTATCTCCCGGATGCACACTCACAGCCGCGCGCCTCTACGCGCACGGCCAACTCGCCCGGTAGGAGTGTGTTACCCCAAGAGTATGTTTTTTCAGACAGTCAGTTATGTACGTACCAATTGTGTATGGGAGTTATACTGGAAGAAACAAACATCCGTAATTTCGGTAATTTTGGACATTTTCTTTTCCCTCCCTTCTCGTCTCCATGCCAGTGGGGGCTGAACATGGACTTCACCGACATCCGGAGTGTCATTATTCACCTCAGCAAGCCCGAAAATAATGGACTGTCCATGAATATTTGTCGTTGTCTCTGTCATCCCTCTTTCTGTATTTTTATAATTCACCCCCGCCCCTAGGGGTGCTAGGGATATTTTACCCCCTCAGAAATATCTCCCTATTAGTAAGCCATATGTGTGCCAAGTTTGGTTGAGAGCTATGTTAGAACATACACACACACGTCCGTAAACTCGGTCACATTGGACATTTCTTTTCTTCATCCGGCACAAATCTCACATGCAGTAACCGGGATTTGAACCACGGAACCCAGCGGTGAGAAACCAGCGTGCTGCCGCCTGAGCCACGGAGGCTACAATAATAATGATAATATTACATTATTTAGTTTTCATTTCCGAAGAAATTAAAATAATTCACTTATATGGTACGAACACACACAAAAGAAATGCATATTCCAATTATAGTTACCAAAAAAAGCTGACCGTCACAACATTAAGAAATAATCTCGTTCCCAGGACCAAATAATTTACACCTCAACCTTCCATCGTAAGCCTACTTAGCTACGCTGACTGCCGAGAGTTATAAACAGGCTCGAAACTTCAGTATTTAGAGTTTGGATAAGGAGGATGTCTTTGTTATCGCATCTTCGCTGACTGCTGTGTTCTCAGAACTTGATAATTACTTCAAAAGCCTTATTGATTGTTGTGAGTGGCAGCAAGGAACGGTTATTATTGGAACAGGGTGGGAAACCTACATTCCTTCAGAAATAACTGCTGTACTGCTATTGACGAAAGAAGGTCTGCACTACGACGGCCTAAGTTTGGAATAACCCTCTGTAATACAAATGATACTGTGTTGTGTTCTGTAGCTTTATCTATATAAATAAAATTGTAGGGGGTCCGCTGTCTGTAATTTCTTTTGTTTTGCCAATTTTTCAGATATTTATCCGTTTTAGGTCAACTCAAGACCGAATCGGTGGGTTTTACGTTTCGTGTCTGTTTGTTTGTCTGTTTGTCTGTTTGTCTGTTTGTCTGTTTGTCTGTTTGTTTGTCTGTTCCACCATCACGTCGAAACGGCTGGATAGATCTCAACCAAACTTCATATTTAGAGTAAACTCATCCCGGGGATGGTTTCGATATGCATATCATTTTAAAATCTTTCAATACTCGGGGGGTTTATAGGAAAACCAGAATGGTTTTTCCACCATCACGTTGAAACGGCTGGATAGATCTCAACTAAACTTCATATCTAGAGTATACTCATCTCGGGGAAGGTTTCGATATGCATATTATTTTAAAATCTTTGAATAGACCGGGGGTTTATAGGAAAACCAGAATGGTTTTTCCACCATCACTTCGAAACGGCTAAATAGATCTCAACCAAACTTCATATTTAGAGTATACTCATCCCGGGGAAGGTTTCGATATGCATATCATTTTAAAATCCTTCAATAGACGGGGGTTTATAGGAAAACCTGAATGGTTTTTCCACCATCACTTCGAAACGGCTGGATAGATCTCAACCAAACTTCATATTTAGAGAATACTCATCTCGGGGAAGGTTTATATATGCATATTATTTTATAATCGTCGAATAGACGGGTGGTTTATAGGAAAACCAGAATGGGTTTCCTCCATTTTCTCTTATACTATTGATTTTCTGTAAACTTCGTTTACCGTACGTGAAACGTCTCTTCATTATAAACAACTTTCGTTATGTTCATAATTTACCTTACTCTTCACATGACGGAGAAATTTACAATTTTCCGCTGGTATCATGCTCTGCATTGAGTGACCGACCGACCGACAGCGAAACTACAGGTTACCATGGCAACGTCTCTGACTGCATGCCAGCAGGGAAGTAACGTATTGCCATTTTCCTCATCATGCTTTTAAATTCGTGGTTGTTCCTTGGGTAGAAGGCAAGAGAGGCGTCAATCGGCCTATTTGCGGGATATTGGCGGAATATCGTTGGATATTATAACCGCCCTCGAATAGATTAAGTAATAACACCATTAGTCATCTTCTTATTATTTGTTTACCTAAGAATCACTGACCTAAATTTCTCCTCTGTTACTGCTTTATTATATCCATTACTCACACTAGCATAATTTATTGAGGGGCATTTGATTTTCCAATACATTCACTTGGCATTTACATATTTGTCGTTATCCGGCTGTCCGCAGTTATAATCCATTTTCTATTACTTTCAACTTTCTTAACTGTATTATTTCTTCCTTAATTACGCCGTATGTACGCGAGTGCTACAAACTACTGGATGTATTTCCACCAAGACTCATATTTAGAATACACCTGTCCTTGATAGGTTTTGGGCAAATATTGTTTCTAAATCCCTGAACTGACTGGGGGTTTATACGAAACCGAAACAGTGATTTTGCACTTCCACAAAATATACACAACCAAACTTAATGGAAATCTACCTACATTGGTAGATAATAATTTCTAAACCTTTTTTCTCATATGCATCATTTCGATACGAGGATTAATAAGGGAGATATCATTAACGGACCGTTTTTCTGTACAAGTCCCATCGGACTTAACTCGCGAGCGGGTGCGTGTAAAGCGTACTCCTTACAATTTGAAATCTACTGAAGACATTCGAACCAAAATTTATATTTAGCATCCACCTGTCCAAAGGTAGGTTTTAAACGTAAATAACATTTCATGTTCCGGAATGGACTGGCGGTTTATAGGGAACCGAAATGGTGATTTTACTCTTCCACAACATATACAGAACAAGACCAACCTGACTGGAAATCGACCAAACGTGATGGAATTCCACCTCTAAACCTTTTTTTCATGTGCATTCTTTCGTCAGGAGGATTACTAAGGGAGATATCATGAATGGTCACTTTTGCAGGTTAAGTCCAGCGGACATAGCCCAAAAGGTGTTTTACATGGAGCAGATTCCTTATTTATATAAATCAAATCGTAACGACTGTGTGCCTCTACACTGACTATTTTGGCGAAATTTTCGTACAGCTTTCCGTTTAAGGGGTAATAATGACCATCTCCATAATTTTTGGTTTAGTTTCCTGAAAGTACTAATTTTTACCCGCCTCGCCCAAAATCCAAATTGCGCCATAATCTGCCAGAAGAAAAAGAAGATAATTGAAATTTGACAAAATTATACGTTTAAGCCTGTAACGAACGGAAAACTTCCTAGATCATTAAATTTTTCACTTTGAATCCCCGAAGAATATCGAAATACGCAGGCAATTTTAATGATGGTGCAGACCTTCGGAAATTCCTATCCTATAACGGATTGCACAATCTCCGTTCAATTTGGAATGATCTACAACCGTGGTCTTATGACTTTTTGCCGTATCTGTATCCCTTTTACGTTTGATTTTTCTCTTTAATCGATGTTAAGTCAATTTGGAATTTTCACATGCATAATTCATACTTTCAATTACTTATATGAAATACAGAATCATTAAACTCTTCACGAAAATTGGCCCACCCAGTAGCCATATGTGAGCCAAATGCTATGTATGTATCCGAAAAGTAATGCAATGTGAGATAATCTTACAAAACCTTTACCCTGTTCCACGTTTCTAATTCAATCTGACCCAAGAATAGATGACATATCATAGGACCAGCCATTTAGGCCACTAAATCCGGCGTGTCTTATGGTATAATCCTTTGTCGATATGACGTACGTTTAGTAGCAGTTAATCTGTAAATGAAGGTCTTCAATATTGTAAATACGCATATACTTTCGTATGTCGATCTATATATATTCACTGATGTCGATTTTTAGCGATCGAGAAAGGGTGGGTCTGCTATTGTAATAAGTACTCCCCACACCGACTTTGACTGGCAGTAGGAAAGGGTTCCTTCTCCAACTCCTGTGTAACTGTCATTAGTAAGGAAAGCCTACAATTATAATGAATAGTTCCCTTCTCGATTTGACTTGCAGAAGGCAAGTGAGCATGCAGTTTTGTTTAAAACTCCCCTACCCGATTGTGTTTGGCAGTAGGCAAGGGTGCCTATCATTATAAAGAAATGTCCTCATCTAAAATGTGACTGGCATTAGGCATAGTGGCCTGCTATTTTGATGGAAACTCACCAACTTGGTGTGACTGGCAGTAAGCTGGCTGGCAGTAGGAAAATGGGCCTGGCATTATAATGATAACTGCACAACTCAATTTCGAGTGATAGTAGGGTAATTGCCTGCCATTATAATAAAAACTCCTCAACTGAAATCTGTCTGGAAGTAGGAAGGGGCTGCCATATTAACGAAAACTCCCCAAATCGATTTTGTCCGCGTAGTAGGCAATGGGGCCTGCAATTATTACGTAATCATCCCAGCTCGATTGTGAATGGCAGTAGGCAAGTGAGTCTGCCGCTATATCACAAATCCGTAACAAACACTTTACATTGGAAACAACGTACGGGGAACTCCCCATGCTCTTTCTCGGATAACGCTAAGAGACATGCAATTTTAAAACAATCTTATTTACTGCATGTACACTATTTACTTCGATAACCGAATACAATGTAGAATACCGTAGCGAAGCACGGGTACATTCGCTAGTCAAAATATAAAATCACTCTTCAGCTCCTGAATTAAGGAACAGTCATGGGCCCCTCACAAGCCATGGGCCACTCGCCCCGCGAGGTCTGCGGGGCCCTTATCGCCGCCACTGCATCCTACCGCAAGTAAACTCCTGCTCAGAATGCCTGATCATTGGTCCCTGACCTAGTTCTGTGTACTGACTGGGTCGCCAACGTCCAGGTTTAGATCAGGCACCTGGTTTGATATGATGCATTTATATGATAAATAAGAACTATGTTGTGTTCACAAAAGCTAGAAATGTGTTCATTTTAATTTAAGTTTGTAAAAAGGAACCAGGATTTAAATAAGGACATATCACCTGCCCTACTAATGACATAATATGCTTTGATTACTGTCTAAAATGAGACAAATATTCTAGATATTTTATGTGAAATTTAGATATTCGTTATTATTACTTTGTATTATCAAAGAATAATGATTCCAAACAACCGATAAAGGGTCAATGTTAGTGTGAGATCAAACTTTAGGAGGTCGCTGGTTATCTTTTAATAGATTCAATCGATATTAAACCACAAAATTATACCTGGTTTGTCTGTGACTGCTTAACGGACAGCTGGATCACTCCTTATACCAGCGCATTTAAAACACAAATAAGGGTTCTCCATGAAAATTGAATGAGATACTTTAAATTCGCATCTCGCAAATTGTATTTTATATAGATTATTTGATTTTTCATCGAGCGAATTACCCGTGAGGTTAGTGCACTTAAAATAAGTTACATCTTGAGGGGCATATGACTGCGGGTTCATTCAACCAGCGTGAATAATTGGCACGAAGTTGATTCCAGGGGGTAAAGGCGGAGGAACATTGAGCTAACCACTCATATTAACGCCGAGGTTACGAATAATGGAAGCCTTTCGCATACTTTCCACTCCTCCAATGACCTTTCTAGCCTGTACCGGAGATGGCTTGACACTTAACGTATGTTTCAGGACAAGGTCGTAACACCAAAATGTGGATAATTACCATAGCAAACTGTTTTAAATACGTATTTCTACGGTGTGATATAATTGGTGAATATTATTACACTGTAAAACATAATTTTTAGATTATGACTACAGTTACAGACTACCACATCTGAATGTTAATTATTTTAACATAATTTTAAAGATGAAATGTAATTTGTACACATTTAAATAAATGTATTCCTTGGGTTCACTGTTTAATATGCATGCAGCTCCATTACATGTGATCCGTTACATAAGCGGATTTCAAATCCCAGAAATATGTATGTGTTCAAAGTACAGTAGTTGCTAAAAACAGAATGAGAGTGTGGTATTGAGTATCCCTTGCGCTTATGATTTTATCAGCCTTAATTTTAGTTAATATCGACAGTCAGCTTACAGTCCAGAGATAGTAGGTTCGAACTCCACTGTCGGCCGCCCTAGATATAATTTTCCATTTCCACACGAGGCAAATGCTGAGGCTGTACCTTAATCAATGCCACGACCGAGTCCTTTCCACTCCTAGCCCTTTCCTCTCCCATCGTCACCGTAAGACATCTGTTTCTTGATACGGGGTCGCGGATGAGTGGAGAATAATTTATACGACATGTTTTTACGACCGGATGCCCTTCCTGACGCTAACCTCAGTTGAGGATCTAATAAAGGTGAAATGAATTATACCGAGCTCGACAGATACAATCGCTCAAGTGTGACCAGTATCCAGTATTCGGTAGATAGTGGGTTCGAACCCCACTGTAGGTAGTCCTGAAGATGGGTTTCCGTGGTTTCCCATTTTTACACCAGGCAAATGCTGGAGCTATACCTTAATTAAGGCCATGGCTACTTCCTTTCCACTCCTGGCCCTTTCTGCCCCGTCGTCGCCATAAGACGTATCTGTGTCGGTGCGAAGTAAAGCAACTTGTAAAAAAGAAGAAATGAACAATGATGAATGAAATTAAGTAAGGAGGTGGAAGGAATCGGCTTTAACCTATGAATGGGAACTGTCCCGGCATTTGCCTGGAAGTGAAAATGGGAAACCACAGAAAACCATTCTCAGAAAGACGACGATGGGGTATGAACCAACGCGTCTCCTGAATGCAGAGATTTGGTTCCGTACCCACAGCGCATTAATACACGCAGCCACTCCGCTCGACATTTAAGTACTAATGGGTGAATGATTTGATGTATTTTGTGTCCGGCACCTTATCTGAATTGTGAGCGTAGTGGCCTTCGGTTTAGAGACCTCCGGGTTCGATTCCAGGCTTGTCGGGGGTTTTAGTCTTAAATGGTTAATTCTCTTCCCCGCCGGGGAATGAATATTTGTGCTGTCTCCACCATCCCTGCAATTCACACACCACACACAACACTATCCTCCACCACAATAGCACGCAGTTTCCCATACAAGGCTGATGCAACCCACCCTCTTTGGAGGGTTTACCTTGCAAGGACTGCACCAGGTTAGCAATATCCACGCGAAATGATTATTTTTATTTTGTGGTGCATCTGGTTCAATAAACAGGGGAAGACTTGGACGAGTCTTAATAGGATTCGGACCATTGAAGGAAACTGTGTTGAATCCTGTGGGGCCAAGTTTAATCTCAAAAATGCGACTGTGGCACTCCCTTATGAACTGTTAAGCACATTGTGTCCGAATGCACGACAAGGACATATCAAAGAGACTTGTCTGGTTTTCTGCTGGCAACGAATGTAGCCCTAGAATGAATCGGCATATTAGATTACAGGCTAATAGCCCTTCTTGCCACGTGACAATGTAAATACAGTGGAACTTGCCTTAACGGCCTCCTTCACTTAGCGGTCACCCCAACAAACGGCCATTTTCCTCTGGAACCATAAAGCCTGTCATAATATCCCCTTCTTAAAGCGCTCACCTGACACCTCGGTCAGCGGCCAGACATATTCACAAACTAAGCCGAAGTGAACGGCCGGTCATAACAGGTCTGAATACCTTGTTCATCCCTGAGAAAGACGCACAGTAATAAATTGGACCTTTTCTCACATCTGACCGTCTAAATAGTACCGTATATTCAATGTTCTGGGGCACAATGAATACCATCCTTCTTCCACATACTCTCTTCTCCGCAGTCTAAAAATAAGGGGACTTTTAAATTACCCCCGACAACGAAATGGGACGACCTGATTGAACAAGCCGGCAATATGCGAACTTATTTTGAAATATACACTGACTGACAGAGCAAATGCAACACCAAGAAGGAGTGGTCAGAACTTTATGCCAATTGCAGGGTAGACTGACGTCACTGAGGTATGCTCATGATGTGAAATGCGCCGCTGTGCTGCGCACGTAGCGAACGATAAATGGGACACGGCGTTGGCGAATGGCCCACTTCGTACCGTGATTTCTCAGCCGACAGTCATTGTAGAACGTGTTGTCGTGTGCCACAGGACACGTGTATAGCTAAGAATGCCAGGCCGCCCTCAACGGAGGCATTTCCAGCAGACAGACGACTTTACGAGGGGTATGGTGATCGGGCTGAGAAGGGCAGGTTGGTCGCTTCGTCAAATCGCAGCCGATACCCATAGGGATGTGTCCACGGTGCAGCGCCTGTGGCGAAGATGGTTGGCGCAGGGACATGTGGCACGTGCGAGGGGTCCAGGCGCAGCCCGAGTGACGTCAGCACGCGAGGATCGGCGCATCCGCCGCCAAGCGGTGGCAGCCCCGCACGCCACGTCAACCGCCATTCTTCAGCATGTGCAAGACACCCTGGCTGTTCCAATATCGACCAGAACAATTTCCCGTCGATTGGTTGAAGGAGGCCTGCACTCCCGGCGTCCGCTCAGAAGACTACCATTGACTCCACAGCATAGACGTGCACGCCTGGCATGGTGCCGGGCTAGAGCGACTTGGATGAGGGAATGGCGGAACGTCGTGTTCTCCGATGAGTCATGCTTCTGTTCTGTCAGTGATAGTCACCGCAGACGAGTGTGGCGTCGGCGTGGAGAAAGGTCAAATCCGGCAGTAACTGTGGAGCGCCCTACCGCTAGACAACGCGGCATCATGGTTTGGGGCGCTATTGCGTATGATTCCACGTCACCTCTAGTGCGTATCCAAGGCACGTTAAATGCCCACCGCTACGTGCAGCATGTGCTGCGGCCGGTGGCACTCCCGTGCCTTCAGGGGCTGCCCAATGCTCTGTTTCAGCAGGATAATGCCCGCCCACACACTGCTCGCATCTCCCAACAGGCTCTACGAGGTGTACAGATGCTTCCGTGGCCAGCGTACTCTCCGGATCTCTCACCAATCGCACACGTGTGGGATCTCATTGGACGCCGTTTGCAAACTCTGCCCCAGCCTCGTACGGACGACCAACTGTGGCAAATGGTTGACAGAGAATGGAGAACCATCCCTCAGGACACCATCCGCACTCTTATTGACTCTGTACCTCGACGTGTTTCTGCGTGCATCGCCGCTCGCGGTGGTCCTACATCCTACTGAGTCGATGCCGTGCGCATTGTGTAACCTGCATATCGGTTTGAAATAAACATCAATTATTCTTCCGTGCCGACTCTGTTTTTTCCCCAACTTTCATCCCTTTCGAACCACTCCTCCTTGGTGTTGCATTTGCTCTGTCAGTCAGTGTATATATATTTTTGCTAGGGGCTTTACGTCGCACCGACACAGATAGGTCTTATGGCGACGATGGGAAAGGGAAGGACTAGGAGTTGGAAGGAAGCGGCCGTGGCCTTAATTAAGGTACAGCCCCAGCATTTTCCTGGTGTGAAAATGGGAAACCACGGAAAACCATTTTCAGGGCTGCCGATAGTGGGATTCGAACCTACTATCTCCCGGATGCAAGCTCACAGCCGCGTGCCTCTACGCGCACGGCCAACTCGCCCGGTAATATTTTTCTTCGAAATGACGCGTGAATACCTTGTACTACTGTTACGCCTACTGGCAATTGGTCACTGAATTCAGTCAGTGAATGTATAAGGTACAAAGTTTAATAAGTAGAGAGTTGTTCCTACAATACATTTATAATAGCCTACTCCACACAGGCTACGTAGTACCGTATTGTCACTCTTCAGTAGCCTATAAACGTATTCTTTGTTTTGCTGTAATTTACATAAATTATTTAATGTGTTAATCAGTCTGTGCATACGTCACATGTATGTTACTTTTAATATGCTGTAAGTAGTACTGTAGCTAATCATATGCTGAAACTGACCTCTTCCTCAATTGAAAATTTCGTAACCTTCATTTAACGGCCAACTGTACTAACGGTCATGTTGTCATAAAAGCGACTGCTGGCCTCTTCAGCCAGGTTTCTCTGTAGTTGCAAGATTAGAAGCCTACTACATTTTGCAAGAGTATGAAATCTGATAACCTGTATCGATAATTCTCTAATAGTGTGCGTATTTTTCTATTCAACAAGACCATTACTGGGAAGGTAGTGGCCTAGAGTTAGGATTTTAACCACTCCTCACTACAACTATACTACCTGCATCCCCTTTCAGTCCCTCAAACCAATCATACATTCTTGGGTGAGCTGAGAAATGGAAACGGGCACTTTCCTTTCAAAGTTATCGAATGTAAGTAGAAGAAAAAGCGATCAACAAAGTTCAGTTCAAGACAAATTAAACTGTCAATCCACATTCTCCTTGTGTAGCTTGAAAGTTACTAAAGTAGTGCACAATCGAGACCAACTCCAATACTCAGACCACAATGCAAGAAAAACATGGCTGCCGTACCGGGCCAAAGCTAACATGGCGACGAATAACCTAATAATAGTCGTAAGAAATTTGTAGTATGATAATGTTTATCCGTGGTTGTCGAACACAGAATGTATGGAAATAAAATAACAGTGGTAATTTGAATTGCGCTTTATCTGTGACAGTATGTCACATAGAGCGGACTTTGAAAGCTTTACAACAAACAGTACCGGTAAGTTATAAGTACGACTTCGTTTAAATGAACACACATATTCAAGAAAATTGCAGACTAGGCTAAGTAACATAACACAAACAAAAAATCAGTTTTCCTTCTCTTAACACTAGCACAACACACCTATTAGGTCATTATTCACCCTTCACCAACATATTGCAGTCGAACAAAACTAGTAGTGCACAGATCCAACATACAAATTGGGCCTACACACTAAGCAACATGCTGTAACACCAAGGAAAGAAAAAAATCAGGTTTCCTCCTAACTTATTAACACTAACACGACATATTCATTAGCTCGTTATTCACCCTTCACCAAAATACTGCAGTCGAACAAAACTAGTAGTGCACACATCCAGCATACAAATCGGGCCTACAGACTAAGCAACATACTGTAACACCAAGCAAAGAAAAAAATCAGGTTTCCTCCTAAGTTATTAACACTAACACAACATATCCATTAGCTCATTATACACCCTTCACCAAAATATTGCTGTCGAACAAAACTAGCACTGTGCATATCCAACAAACAATTTTAAAGAAAGTTTCTACACCAAAAAATAAACATTAGTTAATGACTCAAAATTAATTAATGTATTACCTTAACGTTACTTGCTCCTGAGTTTCAATTCTTTCCTAAAGTTCTGTTTCTGCCTGAGAGTTGTTTCATCAGTCTTTTTCTTGGCACCCTGTTTTTCAAGTTTCCTGGAAATTCCTTGAGGGATTTTCTTTTCATATAAAACCTTTGTATGATTGTTAATAAAAATATTGGCCAGAATTTTCACACACTTCTTCATAATTCTGGTCAAAGAAACACCACACTTGCATACATCACTCGCATTATCAACACTACGTTCAAAGGCCTCAACTCCTAAAACAACTATTGCATTCCGTTGGTTTTCTAATTTTGAAAATTCTGCTTCATAAGCACTACTTATGAGGACCTAAAAGAGCATGAATATTTTACAACACATAGAAATCATGATCGGTGATGGGCACTTCAAGCCACCTCTGTTTAACTGCCTAAAATATGAGAACATTTGGTCAACATCACAGTGTATCACCATTTCTTCTTCGGACTGTAGCATCTCAACACAAACAGCACAGTTGTTATACTTCTTAAACTTCTCAATAACCCATGTTAATCTAAAATATGTGCATTACATTGCATTACATTCTAAAACGACACTAATAATATTAACTATAACACACGAACACAAAGATAAACAAACACATAACCTACACGTGACCACGTGTAAACAGGAGATAACCAATACTTAGTATATTAAACTTCCATAAAAAAGAACCGGACGAATCCTATACTTCCTTGTCACTATTGAAGGCTATTAAACGCAACCACAAAAGCAGACCCGAAATACATCAGTCGCAACGATTACTTTAAACTGGCATTCGCAATCACATTCATTCATGGCCCGCGCTCACCGCCATCTTGCCAATAACCGAAACCTGCCTTGAGGTCTGAGTATTGGAGTTGATCTTGTGCACAATATTCCAGAAATATAATAGCTATTATTCCTGACCACTCAATAATCTATTGATGATAATTTTTACGAAAATATCAGACTTTTAAAAATTCTAGGTTGGGATGCTGAACCGGTTTTACACACTTATGTAGTAGCAGTATGTATGTATGTATGTATGTATGTATGTATGTATGTATGTATGTATGTATGTATGTATGTATGTAGCCCGAAGACTTGTTGGATCCCCAACATCAACCCTCATACAGAGGTTGGGTGCTAGGGAAGTGAGGTGAGGTAGTTTACCGACACTTTCTTCGGCGAACTAGAAGGTGCTATTGCCCATTAGTCTACCAAGCCCACTGAATGCATACATTAATACACCAACCGATCTTATGATCGACGACTTCACTCCATTCATTACAGGTACTGGCTGCAAAAGGAATGGCGTTACTAGTATCACCCATGTTCAGTGATAGATCTGGGCTTGTATAGCAGTAATTGCACTACCTGCTCTGGATCCAGCTGTTAAGAATGCGTCACCACTACATTTTTATTTGTGAATTATCCGATTACAAGGTGGATTGTCAGCCCACCAGAGATAGACGTGGGCTGACAATCCACCTTGTAATCGGATAATTCACAAATAAAAATGTAGTGGTGACGCATTCTTAACAGCTGGATCCAGAGCAGGTAGTGCAATTACTGCTATACAAGCCCAGATCTATCACTGAACATGGGTGATACTAGTAACGCCATTCCTTTTGCAGCCAGTACCTGTAATGAATGGAGTGAAGTCGTCGATCATAAGATCGGTTGGTGTATTAATGTATGCATTCAGTGGGCTTGGTAGACTAATGGGCAATAGCACCTTCTAGTTCGCCGAAGAAAGTGTCGGTAAACTACCTCACCTCACTTCCCTAGCACCCAACCTCTGTATGAGGGTTGATGTTGGGGATCCAACAAGTCTTCGGGCTACATACATACATACATACATACATACATACATACATACATACATACATACATACATACATACAAAAATGGCGTTACTAGTATCACCCATGTTCAGTGATAGATCTGGGCTTGTATAGCAGTAATTGCACTACCTGCTCTGGATCCAGCTGTTAAGAATGCGTCACCACTACATTTTTATTTGTGAATTATCCGATTACAAGGTGGATTGTCAGCCCACGTCTATCTCTGGTGAGATAGAGTTTTTACAGTGCACTGGGTCCGGCTCAATAGCTAAATGGTTAGCGTGCTGACCTTTGGTCACCGGGGTCCCGGGTTCGATTCCCGGCAGGGTCGGGAATTTTAACCATCAATTGTTAATTTCGCTGGCACGGGGCAGGGTTAATGTGTCATTTTCATTATCATTCCATCCTCTACACGACGCGCAGGTCGTCTACGGGTGTCAAATCAAAAGACCTGCACCTGGCGAGCCGAACATGTCTTCAGACACTTCCGACACTAAAAGCCATTCGCCATTTCATTTCAGTGCACTGTATCCTCTTGTATAGGCTAGAACTAGTTTATTTTCTTTGTAAGCCTTTAACTTTGACAATATGAAAGTGACTGAGGCATGAGCGATGCTAGTAATGTCGTTCCTTATATTTTGTTTTTTCCGTTTGTTTCAAACACCGATACAGTCGACGATTGGACAGGACAAGTCTATAAGTGGGAAGGAAGCGACCTTAAATAAGGTATGAAAATGGGAAACCACGGAAAACCATCTTCAGGGCTGCCGAATGCACGCGTACAGCTGCTCAATCCAAACCGCGTTGCCAACTCGCTCGTTACTATTCCTTACGTAACCGGTCTCTGTTTTGAATGGTTTGAAGGTGACTACAAGGATCAGCTGGTGTATTCACTTGAGTGGGCTCGGCAGACCAATAACGCCTTCAGGATCGGCGAAAAGAGGAACGGGAAACAATTCCATTCCATTTGTAACTACAGTCCGGCTCCATGGCTAAATGGTTAGCGTGCTGGCCTTTGGTCACAGGGGTCCCGGATTCGATTCCCGGCAGAGTCGAGAATTTTAACCACAATTGGTTAATTCTCCCGGCACGGGGACTGGGTGCTGGCCTATGTGTCGTCTTCATCATCATCATCATCATCATCATCATCATCATCATCATCATCATCATCATCATCGCGACGCGCAGGTCGCCTGCGGGTGTCAAATCAAAGATCCCAGCAACTAACAGTAGACAGTCCTCTCCCTGCGTGAGATGGTATGAACTCTCTAGCACGTCACAGAGCGCAGCAACGAACGGTATTAAATGTTAACTTACATTTATTCCCTAACACACAAAAATACATTATAAGATGAAGAAGCAGCACTCTACCTCCCTTCTCCAACGTACAGAGTCAATGCGCATATACTCGCACCGCCACACCTACTTTCCCTCCCCTCTCTACGAAACAATTTATTTTCTACAGAATTTCTCCTCCCCCAGTTATAGTTACCAAGACCAGGACCGGAGCTTAAGAACTGGCATCAGTCCAAGTACAGTTGCGAAAGGTAACTGATGACAGCCGCTAAGATGAGTACAGAAACATTTCCATAATTTACGTAAGTGACAGTACAGGACTAATACATTCATTATCTGTTCTGATTTGTTCAAACATTAACCAAATTCATAATCGTTGACTATTTTACGCAACGTAAAATTTATTGTACAAATATGCACATGGCTTAAAGTGATTTGATAGAATCTGAGGATGTTCTTTAACGAAACATGTCATTCTTTGTTTAATAGTGTGTATTATTTTACAGGTATGATATATGTTTTGAACTAGTGTGTTTGTCGGACTGAAAAGCTTTTAAGTTAAATTAACAGTATTAAATGAGTATTACTATTGGGTAAGACTTTCTATTTATTTTTCTTGCCAGCATTTTATGTCTCACTATCACAGATAGATTTTCGATGACACTACGATGGGAAAAAACTAGGACGGGAAAGGTAGAACCCCGCAAGCAATTCGATAATAACAGTTTTACACTCGTTACTTCGTTTCCTCATATGTCGTAACTGAACACTTGTTTGATACCATATCTGGGATACTGGACACGAGTGGTCTTACATGTCACTTCTCAAAATAGACCTTTTAGTACGAGCTTGCGCATTATTATTTTGGACCACATAAGAGTCATGTCCGGTAAGTTTTTCTTTTTTTTTGCTATTTGCTTTACGTCGCACCGACACAGGTAGGTCTCATGGCGACGATGGGATAGGAAAGGTCTAGGAAGTGGAAGGAAGCGGCCGTGGCCTTAATTAAGGTACAGCCCCGGCATTTGCCTGGTGTGAAAATGGGAAACCACGGAAAACCATCTTCAGGGCTGCCGATAGTGGGGCTCGAACCCACTATCTTCCGAATACAGGACACTGGCCGCACTTAAGCGACTGCAGCTATCGAGCTCGGTGTCCGGAAAGTAAAGATACATAGACCATTATGCATTCATATGATGTTCAGCTGTCAGATTATCCACTGTAGTCCGACTCGTTGGCTGAACGATCAGCGTACTGGCCCCGGGTTCGATTGCCGGCCGGGTATTTTAACCTTAATTGGTTAATTCCAATGGCACGGGGGCTGGGTGTATGTGTTGTCTTCATCATCATTTCATCCTCATCACGACGCGCAGGGCGCCTACGGGAAACAAATAGAAAGACCTGCACCTGGCGAGCCGAACCCGTCCTGGGATATCCCGGTACTAAAAGCCATACGACATTTCATTTCATTTCATCCACTGTAAATGAATTACCGATAATCGAAACAGACTTTCAACGTATTAGGTCGTGTTACGTACATGTAGTACGTGTTGAAGAGATGTTAAGTACAGAACAAAAATGGCCAGCCGGACACCAGTGGGATCCGAACCCACAACCTCCCGATTTCCGGCTGGCCATTTTTGTTCTGTACTTAACATCTCTTCAACACGTACTACATGTACGTAACACGACCTAATACGTTGAAAGTCTGTTTCGATTACAATGCGGTCGTGAAAATTCAATATTCATTGAATTACCGATATATTCTTGATTCTCAAACTTCGTAGCCACAAATACCCAAGTGCTTATTTAGTCTAAGAAGAAGCTTCTGTATCCCAGAGTCAGTTAAGTCTGACATCTGCATCTTCAATTCCCCATGTCATGACTTCTCTTTTTTAAACTCGTCATCACCGTCGAATCATTGTCAGAGAAGTTTCTTCAAGAGAGAGATGAATATCGTTGGGCACAAGACCACAAACAACTACCGCTCATGTGTTCGTCAGGAGCAACGGTCCTGTGTCCAAAGAACTCTTGACACTACTTTGTCTATTCTTAATGTTCCCATAAGCACCAAAATTCTGCCAGTGAATTTCCATCCGGGTGCTCAATTTTTGCTTTAAAAACCGTATGAAGGAGCGCACCTCTTATATGGTGGAATTCTGTATGGGCACAACCATTTTCAACACGCGCTAATCGAACAAGACTTGGCGTACCACTGCCGGATGAATCCGAGAGGAAAGCCAGTGTAACACCAATACGCACTTCGTACAAGGTGATATTGATATACATTTATACTTCTTTGGACTTGATCAGAGTTGTTGTCCCCTTTAAAACTTATACTGACATTTGCCAACTCGGGTAATAGTTTTTCGTAAAATCATGAAAGTAGCCTAAGTCTTACATTTGAATCTCTATTTGCCGTAAAGTTAATAATCTGTAGGTATGTAAAAAGATAATATAAAAATAGCCAGCAAAATACGCAAAAGCAGGCATGTTTGTAGTTTTACGTGATTGCTGATACAGTGCCTTCAACTATTCTCTCCGCAGAGCACTGTCTGCGTATAACGTCTTTGCGGCCTGATTGACAACTTTCTCTGTCTTCCTCCCGCACACTGGTTGTCTGTCTGCTACCTGCTTAATGGTTTTCTCTGTTTCGTTAGAGCAAGCCGCCACCCTACCTGCTAGGATATGGAATGCAGCCGCAGTGTATTTAGGCGAGGTGACATGCGACCGCTTCGATATGCTATTGTGAGCCTTATGTACCAACTACTCGCTGCGGAGAGACTACTTGAAGGCACTGTATGACCATTGTTGCGTAAGTAGTTTCGTAGAATTCGAAGCACAGTAACATGAATTTTCATTTCGGAAGTCTCCATGCATTGGTTGGTGTTCGAATGCATTTGTCTTGATGACGGGGAATCCACTCACATCATCCTAGGTGATCCAAGTACGCCTTTACAGTCCCGGCTAAGCAGCCCCACAACTATGATAAGACGTCGTATTTGCATTATTCTATTCCTTATCCGTACACGGGTTGTCTGCATTGGTTTTTAAAGGCAAGAATTCGCTTGTCGACTTCCTCCTTGTTTCGCTTCTCACCAATCTGGAGGAGCATCTGGCGGCAAGTCTTCTTCTTCTTCTTCTTCTTCTTCTTTTGCTATTTGCTTTACGACACAGATAGGTCTTATGGCGACGATGCGACAAGAAAGGCCTAGGAATGGAAAGTAAGCGGTCGTGGCCTTAATTAATAAAGTACAACCCCGGCATTTGCCTGGTATGAAAATGAGAAACCACGGAAAACCATATTCAGGGCTGCTGACAGTGGGATTCGAACCCACTATCTCCCGGATGCGAGCTCACAGTTGCGCGCCCCTAACCGCACAGCCAACCCGCCCGATAGGCGGCAAGTCTAGGCGTGGAGGGTGACAGACGAAAACATCTACCGAGGCGAGCTGGCGTAAGAAAATTAGAATTCGGAATGGCACTGCTTTACATAGCTTTGTTTTGACAGGCGTGCTATTCTTAGATATACAGTTGATTTTAAGCAGTGCACCGAATTACATTCTGCCCTGAAGCAACTGGCAAGTCCTGAACAAACGTGACGAAATAAATAAATAAATAAATAAATAAATAAATAAATATATATAACTTGTTTGTGTGTTCACTGAACGCTCTTAGCAGTAGTTATTACATGCCGTAAGCTATCAAGTCTGCTGTTTATCTTTTTACTTTTGCTAGCTGCATGGCTAGTTACCGAATGTCAAATTAGACTTTAAAATGTGTATGCAGGGCGTTCTTGAAAAAGGGTCCAATATTTACAGAAGAGGCAGCACGCAACAAACTAAGGAAAATAGGTCCTATAAACATTGGTCACAAACCCAGTAAGAAGTTATGGTCCGCTAGCACCACTATCAATGATCACGATGTTCCAATAATTTACGGAGGGTCGTATGCAACAAAAGGCGGAAATACGTTCCCACCTAAACATTAGTCTTAATCCTACTAGCGTGTTGTGTTATGGTTTTACTGTGCAGGTTTTACTGTACGTAGACGATTGATGCAGTAAATCATGCATCGTGTGTGTACATTTGTATTGTATCAAGCATGAAAGAATCATACTAGTCAACATACAGTATACCACTTATTACTTCTTCTTCTTGTTCCTTTTCTGTTTTTCCTCCAGGGTCGGTTTTTTCCGCGGACTCAGCCAGGAATTCCACCTCTACCGCCTCAAGAGCAGTGTCCTGGAGCTTCAGACTCTGGGTCGGGGGATACAACTGGGCAGGATGACCAGCATTTCGCCCAGGCGGCCTCACCTGCTATGCTGAACAGGGTCCTTGAGGGGGATGGGAAGATCGGAAGGGATAGACAAGGAATAGGGAAGGAAGCGGCCGTGGCCTTAAGTTAGGTATCATCCCGCCATTTGCCTGGAGGAGAAGTGGGAAACCACGGAAAACCACTTCCAGGATGGCTGAGGTGGGAATCGAACCCACCTCTACTCAGTTGACCTCCCGAGGCCAATTTTCAAATTTCGTGGCAGAGCCGAGAATCGAACCCGGGCCTCTGGGGGTGGCAGCTAATCACACTAACCACTACACCACAGAGGCAGACTACCACTGAGTACTACAGGCAGTATTACTCTCGCAGTCGGGTAGGCTAGTTTCGTCAGATGTACGGCAGTGCTCAAATGGTGCGTGGTTTTTAGTGACACGGCAATACTCTAATTTGTTTTCTTGTCTCCCTTCTCTGGTCTTACAGGGCGTAACGGAGACATGTTTTTCAACAAGGAATGTAGCCCATATGATCTTTTGTTTCGGGCAAGCAAATGGAAGCAACCTACGGGCACGTAATCGGTATGCTGACAAATATCCAACACATTGCTCACCTACTACTACAAAAAATGTTTTCATTCCTACCCTGAAGGGGGAGGCGGGCCTCGTAGACAGTGACACTGTCTCTCAGGCCGGGAGATTTGTTCGGAGAAGATGAGGGGGTTGGCGGGCGTGGCCTATGCTAGGAACTGTCCCGGCATTCGCCTTAGTGCAGGAGAATAGAAAACCACGGAAAACCATTCTCAGGACAGCTGACGGTTGGAGCCGGCCGTGAGATCCAGTCCTATCCCGTCTTCCGAATGCAGAGGCGCAGAGCCCCGGTACAGCCGTGGCCACCCCCCCCCCCCCCCTCTGCTCGGTTGGCCGGTCAGAGTGCAGAGCTGCTGGACCGCGGACCAGCCGTGGCCACTTATGGGCCGAGCCCCACTCTGCATCTACCGACCCTTGTTCACCATCTGTAAAGCTGTTTAGTACCCTGTTCCAGCGCTTTTCGGAAACGGGATCCTTTGCACCACGAACGCGTATTCAGTGCCTACAATGGCAGGGGTGTTCCAACGAATAAGTAATTCCATGCGATGTAGGGTGCAAGACTGCATTGCAATGGATGGCAGTCACATCGAGCACATGTTGCAAGGAGTAGATCAAAGACATGGTAGTGGTAGCGGACCATAATTCCAAAGATACTGGGTTCGCGACCAAGGTATATAGGGCTTTTGATCGTTCGTTGCATGCTGCTTCCTCTAAAAATGTTGGAACCTTTTTCAAGGACACTCTGTAGGCCCTATATATATATATATATCATTTACGTCGTGTAGTTAATACCACCAGCCGGCCCCGCGGTGTAGGGGTAGCCTGCCTGCCTCCTACCCGGAGGCCCCGGGTGTGATTCCCGTCAGGTCAGTGATTTTTACCTGCATCTGAGGGCTGATTCGAGGTCCACTCAGCCTACGAGATTACAATTGAGCTGCTATCTGACGGTGAGATGGCGGCCCCGGTCTAGAAAGACAAGAATAACGGCCGAGAGAATCCGTCGTGCTGACCACACGACACCTCGTAATCTGCAGGCGTTCGGGCTGAGCAGCGGTCCCTTGGTAGGCCATGGCTCTTCGGCAATGTAGCGCCATGGAAAAGAAAAGGAGAAAAGAAAGTAAATAACACCATTAAAAAGAGCTTTTCTATCAACTGCAATAGTACGAGACTCGAGAGTGTACGGTACGGTGGTAAATAGGCACCTCTGAAACCGGCCGCAACCTACCACATTTTCTGTGATACCGCTCCACCACGACGGAGTTTGTACAGTACAGTGACATTTCGTATATATGTTCAGGGAAGTGGACTTCGCTCTGCATAAAAGATGCAGTGTTTTTAAGATGGGCTTCACTCATTGCCTCTTCTGTGGTTTTTGCATAGTACGGGGAGCCTATATCAGGCTATGTGTTCACAAAATTGGTATAAGGTGTCGCGCAGGAAAGGATTGAAAGACATAATTCCTAGCATGCTGCACACCGGGAGAGTCGGCCGTGGAGTTAGGGCCGCGCAGCTGTGAGCTTGCATCCGGGAAATAGTGGGTTCAAATCCACGTTTTCCTATTTCAACACCAGGCAAATGCTGGGGCTGTACTTTAATTAAGGATACGGCCACTTCCTTACCACTCATAGGCCTTCCCTATCCAATCGTCGCCATAAGACCTATCTGTGTCGGGGCGACGTAAAGGCAATTGCAAAAAAAGCATGTAGCATATGCTTTAGAAAAAATGAGCGCAAGTGATTCACCCGATATAGCCTTAGCCAACAAATACATACATTTTAAACACGCCAAGGGTACGGTATTAATTTGTGCGAAGTATGATAGATAATTATGTGCTAGGTTAAGGGATATTCGCTGTGGAGGGAATCGGTGCTTCGCCGATGGAATTTGTGGCAAAATCTCACATTTCTGTAGCTAACACACCGAAGTTGGTCTCTTGTAGTTAACTGGATCATAATAAATGGTGGTACCTACTTTTGCAGAAATCAGTAAGGAAGTACAGTACAACATACGTTGACCGGGAGTTGAACTATGCTCAGAGACAAGCAGCAAGGTCTGAAGGCAGAGCACACGTCCAAACGGAAGTACAAAGACCTTCAGTTCGTGGGTTACTCCGTCTATGTTCATTTCCCGCGTTCATAAATAGTACTTTTCCCTAGTTCCAAGCCCTTCACTTTGAAAGAACTCTTAAATTGAATAGGGCTGTTCCCCTGCAAGAAGCCAGTCTATTGTATAGCCTTGCATTGTTACTCTAGAACACTGATCCTCAATTACTCTTAGTGAAGGGCCATCCACAACGCGCTGTAGCAAGTAATGCTGGGACGTGGCATGTGCTCATTTAAAACAAAAGTTCGCTTCCTGGGGAGAAATGATACCGAGTCTGACATTCGGCGGAAATTCCCTTTTAAAGTTTACTGCTAAATCAATGAAATATCGCAGTTATGAATATCTTTCTTCAATGTTCAAACCACCTTACAAATTCGTATGTTTCCACCAAGACGTATATAAAGCCTACTGAATGCCTGGGAAAGTACTATTCAACCCACTTATTTATCACACCATGAATATTGACATTTTTCCCGGTATGGCAATTGCACTTTCGCCCCTGCACTAACTACCTCGATAACACGCATCTCATTCTGTGCATCAATTGATCTATGTCCGGCTAAATGGCTAAATGGTTAGCGTGCTGGCCTTTGGCCACAGGGGTCCTGGGTTCGATTCCCGGTCGGATCGGGAATTTCAACCATAATTGGTTAATTTCGCTGGCACGGGGGCTGGGTGTATGTGTCGTCTTCATCATCATGCCATCATCACGACGCCCAGATCGCGTACGGGCGTCAAATAAACAAAAGACCTGCATCTGGCGAGCCGAACTTGTCCTCGGACACCCCGGCACCAAAAGCCATACGCCATTTAATTTAATGGATCTATTTCTGCTGATAATTAGAATCTATCAAAATAATTTTTCGAAATATTACAGATACCCACCTTATTATCTGAATGTACAGTAAACATAAATTTCTTAGACTCAAGGTTGGAGGATCCAATCCCGGCATGATTTAATTCTACGAGACATGTATCTGTAGATTTAGTGGTAACTGAAAGACATTCATTTTTAACACTGCTTATTTGATCTTTATCATATTTCTTGACTTGATTTTCAGCTACAAGCTACTAACGCAGTCCTGTAAGAAAATATCAACTATCGCCAACCTCGTCTGAGAAGTAACTGAATTGCCAACATTTTGGAGCTAAAAGCTGTTTTTCTAAACATAACATTCTTTTATTATTGATGTTATGAATGTTACAGAAGTGAAGTCAATTTTCTAGGTTGCAAACTGACCTTATCTAGAAATCATCTTGACGAAAGCAAACTAGGGACGTTGTAACAACTTGTGGCAATCGAACTGACGAGCCCACTGTCACACTGGGGCGAAACGCTGGTGATTTCACGATTGAAAAGGCCTAAGGAACTTGAATGATTTTAACTTAGCTGATTCCTTACCGAGCGGCTGTACATATTCTATTCAAATTTTTGCTTTACGTCGCACCGACACAGATAGGTCTTATGGCGGCGATGGGATAGGAAATGGCTGGGAGTGGAAGGAAGTGACCGTGGCCTTAATTAAGGTACAGCCCCAGTTTTTGCTTGTTGAGTAAATTGGAAACCATGGAAAACCATCTTCAGGGCTGCCGAAAGTGGGGTTCGAACCCACTATCTTCCGAATGTAAGCTGATAGTTGCATTACTCAAACTGCACGGCCACTTGATCGGTGGGAATCAAGGCTTAAGGTGGGCATGATTGAACACAGTTTTGCCGTTGCAGCAAGGGAAATCTCTCCATTTCATTTTATTTACTAGATTTTTAAAGTCGCATTTATGCACCGAATGTTTTCGGCGACTGAATAATGGGAAATGCCTACGATATCTCTCGAGTCACGATTCTTTACAGGCAACCACTGTATGTAAGGTGATAAGTACGCGAATATCATATTACACTACGGAGAAGCATGACGTAATGCAAGCAGAACACGATACTTATACCATGAACGATTTCTTGGACAAAGACTACTGGCTTCAGATACGTTTCGAAGAGTTTAAAGACGGCTGACTGAAACTATGTCCTTCAGAAGGGATGTGTTCGGGAGGTGCCAGTGATGTCTGATGATAACGAAGAAATGTGTGTAATGCCACTGACAATAACCCGCACACCAGCTCAAAAGCATAGGACATGATCAGAACACCAGACAGGCATCTGTACTGCGCACACTGTACCGCAATGAATTGTGCGCAAATCGTAATTACTATTTCTTAATCCGTGTACCATCCAGGGTTGGCTTTTCCTTCGCATTCAGTGAGGGATAACACCTTCACCTTCTTAAGGGCAGTGTCCTGTAGCGTTAGAGTTTGGGTCGGTGGATACAACAGGGATTGAGGACAAGTACCTCACCCAGCAGGCCTCAAATGCTATGCTGAACAGGGGCCTTGTAGGGGATGGGAAGATTGGAAGGGATAGACGAGGAAGAGGAAGTAAGTGGCCGTAGTCTTAAGTTAAGTACCTATCATCCCAGCATTTTCCTGGAGGAGAAGTGGGAAACCAGGGAAAACCACTTCGAGGATGGCAGAGGTGGGAATCGAAACCCTCGACTCAGATGACCTCCCGAGGCTGAGTGGATACCGTTCCAACCCTCGTACCACTCTTCAAATTTCGCGACAGAGACGGGAATCGAACCAGGGCCTCCGCGGGTGGCAACTGATCACACTAACTGACTCCTTACCGAGCGGCTGAACATATTCTATTCAAATTTTTGCTTTACGTCGCACCGACACAGATAGGTCTTATGGCGGCGATGGGATAGGAAAGGGCTGGGAGTTGAAGGAAGTGACCGTAGCCTTAATTAAGGTACAGGTACGGGTTTGAACCTCCGTACACCCGAGTCAACACCGGCTCGTTCATGCCCTCGGCTCGGGAGCAGACGTTCTTATACCGTAACTTTTCAGTGTCAATGTAGTTTCTGATGAACACGGAGAGTTCCTTTTGTGGTTCGTTCGTTAGGCCTATTACCTCCTTGTCCGACTTGTTGGATGAATGATCAGCGTACTGACGTTCGGTTCAGAGGGTCCCGGGTTTGATTCCCGGCCGGGCCGGGGATTTTAACCTTCAGTGGTTAATTCCAATGGCCCGGGGGCTGGGTGTTTGTACTGTCCCCAACATCCCTGCAACTCACACACCACACATAACACTATCATCCACCACAATAACACGCAGTTACCTACAAATGGCAGATGCAGCCCACCCTCATCGAAGGGTCTGCCTTACAAGGGCTGCACTCGGCTAGAAATAGCCACACGAAATTATTATTACCTCCTTGTTTCTGGATTTTCAGCAAAGAGTACACTTACACAAGAACTTGAAGATGTTTTCACGTTAGATTATAAACTTCAGGTGTCATACATCCAAAGAAATAGGGGCGGGTGATTCAACCGATATTTCTTTCTGCAAGTCATACCAATTAACTATAACTGCACCTTAATAAAAAATCGTTTAAAGTTAAAAAACTCATGGCACAACAGCCCCGAAGGACCATGGCCTACCAAGCAACCGGTAGTCATCTCCAAGGCCTGCAGATTATGAGGTGTCGTGTGATCAGCACGCCGAATCCTCTCGGCCGTTATTCTTGGCTTCGTAGACCGAGGCCGCTATCTCATCGTCAGATAGCTCCTCAATTGCAATCGCGTATGCTGAGTGGACCTCAAACCAGCCCTCAGATTCAGGTAAAAATCCCTGAGCTGGCCGGGAATCGATTTCAATTTCGAAAGGCAATATCTTTAAAGAGTTTACAACCTAATTTCTAATATAATAACTACGAGTATGATCATTATAATAACCTTACAACCATATATTAAGAAGTATTCTTTAAATATATATCATTACATCCCACTTAAGTGTTAACCGAACAACAAGTTACTAAAACGTAAGAGCTATGCATAGTTTTGGTAATTGGGGAGGAAGACATTCCGTAGTATACTGAAATTTAAATGACTTGAAGACACACTGGGCTTTATAATGCATTTCGTAAGAAAGTGCGTTTAAACAGAAATTCCTTAAGAGCTGGAAAAAAGTTGTAGTAGTCCTACATCAAATATCTGGATGATTACTTTGTGAAATCATTAAAAACTCATTCTCAATACCACAACCAGGCATTTATCTAGCCTATTTCCTTATTGATCTCCAACTCGGAAAAGGAAGAGTCGGAACCGATGATCGGTTACAGATCAGGGATAACAAAACGAACAGCAGTTTCTCACATTACCGTTTTACAAAGTCAAAAGTTATTCTAAAGAATTTTGTTTAGTCTAAAGGAATATCATAGAGAGATAAAATATAGTTTGCATTCAGTGACAGTATTTTAAGCTGAACATCCTTAGGATTGAAACTATGTCCAGAATTAGAATGTAACAGTATCCTTTCACTTAACTAATAGTCAGGTATATACCAGGTGGCTCACGGATGCCGTACTTTCTACTTATAAATGTCCCGCATGCATAAGTGATGTGTGAGGTGTCCACCAACTGATTTTCACAGGGGAACTTACTGCCAGCGGGCAGGTTACGTCAGAATATGAAGAGATAAGAAACGGAGTGTCGCTCACAGCATGTTACTCAGCGCTATTGGCCTAATGCACCCCTTGCATTAGTAAACATCGTTTTCGATCGCATAGTTCTAGGCTGGTGTATGCTACAGCCGCACTATATTTGCTGTCTGCATATCGGCAGTAGCTAGTGTGATCAGCAGCGGTGAATATACAGACATTATTTTAATCTGGACAATCTGGTCGGACTGCAACAGAAGCTCCAAACAGACGTATGCATTCTACATACGTACTTCACCGAACAGTATTAGGTTTTGTTTCATACATGCAACTCTTCCATCTAGTGGAATGTCTACACGTGTATAAATAAATAAGTTATTAGATTTCCTTTTCTACACCTTTGGCGTGTCTACAAACAGTAGCGGCGATTAGGGGGTGCGGCGAGGAGGGACAGTCGCCCCCCTCCACTTTGTGGAGTACACATTACATTTTCATTCCACTTTAGCCAGCTGGAACTAGGAATTATTTTAAAAAGCTGTTTGTACAAACCTTATCTTATCTGCTAATTCTTTCGTTTAGTTTCTTTAAATATTAACATAATTATTGACGGAAATACGCACAAAATGCTGTTCGTCGCCGCTAACCAATTTGTATAGCACTACGGCAAGTAATGGAGACTTTGCATGTGCTGTGAGGAAGGGTAGTAGGGGTATACATTTTTTGCCGAGGTCGTGGCCACTGAGTTATAATTCACCCACTTGTCGCGCGCATTCATCAGTCTGGCAGTCTCTTTAGTGTCTGTTAGTTTCTTACTGAGTATTCAAATACTAAATTATTTTTATTTGCATAATCATGCCATACTTCTATGTAATTATACCGGGCGAGATGGCGGTGGTGTTACGGGCGTGCAGCTCTGAGTTTGCACTCGGGAGATAGTAGTTTCGAATCCCACTGTCAGCAGCCCTGAAGATGGTTGTCCGTGGTTTCCCATTTTCACACTAGGCAAGTGCTGGGGCTGTACCTTATTTAAGGCCACGGTCGCTTCCTTTCCACGCGTAGCCCTTTTCTGTCTCATCGTCGCAATAAATCCTATCTATGTCGGTGCGACGTAAAGCCAATTGTAAAAAAATATTCAATTGTAATCGTATTTCAACAGGAGCTAATACCAACGCTCCTAAGTTATTTCTTTGTGTTATGTTATTTATTAAGTAAATGCCCCGTAGTATGTTTGTGAGACCTGGTGAAAATTTTATTATACAGCATTGAATCAAAGTCTCAAAAAACTATTATTACGAATAGGCCTAATCCACGGGGCTGATTAATTACATTTACTTATAAAAAAGCATAATACAAACGAAATAATTTAGTCCGGTGAATGTACAGTTGGTATTCTCTCGCGTTGAAATTACAATTAAATATATCTGTTTATACAATTGGCTTTATGTCGCACCGACACAGATAGAACTTATGGGAAGGAAGCAACCGTGGCCTTAATTAAGGTACAGCCTCAGCGTTTGCCTGGTATGAAAATGGGATACCACGGAAAACCATCTTCAGTGGTGTCGACAATAGGATTCGAAACCACTATCTCCCGAGTGCAAGCTCACAACTGCGCGCCCGTAACCCCACGGCCAGATCGCTCTGTACAATTACATAGATGTACGGCATGATTATGCAATTAATAATCATTTAGTATTTGAATACACACTAAGAAAAGAACAGACAATAAAGAGACTGCCAGACTGACGAATGCGCGCGGCAAGCGGGTGAATTATAACTCCATGGCCACGACCTCGGCAAAAATTTGTACCCCTACTACCCTTCCTCACAGCACATGCAACGTCTCCACTACTTGCCGTAGCGCTATACAATAAAGGAAAGATGTATCATATAAGACAAAAAGGCTTGTACAAATAGCTTTTTAAAAATAATCCCTAGTTCCAGCTGGCTAAAATGGAATAAATGTCATCTTTACTCTACAAAGTGCGGATGGGAGCGACTGTCCCTCCTCACCCACCCCCTAACCGCCGCTACTGTTTGTAGAAACGCCAAAGATGCAGTAAATGAAATCTAATAACTTATTAATTTAGACACGTGTAGACATTCAACTCGATAAAAGAGATGATTACATGGAACAAAAACGAATACTGTTCGGCGAAATGTGTGTGTAGATGGCGTACGTCTGTATGGAGCTTCTGTGGCATTCCGACCAGGTTGTCCAGCTTAAAATAATGTCTATGTATTGTAACGGTTCAAATCCCGTTACAAGATGATATCTGTATTTTATTATTGTATGATTTTATCTGTATTATTATTATTATTATTATGTCAGTATTATTATTATGTTATCTGTGATATTGTTACTATTATTGTAATTATCCGTTTTATTCAATTCGATTTTGCAATTGCCTGTTGCTTGCAAGATTGTACTTAGATGTATGCATATATACGTATGTGTAGATTATCATTAAACACCTGTACAGTGAGAATTGTTGTATATATCAGAGATTGGATGTGACGTTGGGACATTGTGCAAGATTAGTGGCGATTCTGCCAAGTCATCGCCGCGCCATGGCTACGGCATTGTATTTATTTAGATATGCGCTCACGGAGTTAGCCGCCTCCGGGCTATTTCACCACTGTATGTATTATTTGTCGCGTAGGTGGGAGTATGTCATTGTTATTTCTGGAGATTACGTAGCGGTGTCAACCAACGTCTATATAAGGTGGGTGCATATTGCAGCGTCAGTCATTAGTTATACGGATGCAGTACAGTGAAGTAGTCTACTAGATCAAGAGGCCTTAGTTGGTCAGTCAACCAGTGTGAACGAGAGATGGTGAAGACTCAGTGAGCCATTATTGGTCATTGAGAGAGTGAGACCAAATGGTTGGTCCGTCACTTAGTGGAAGACACGGACGCAAGGGCTTACCATGAAGTCAGAGAGGGCAACCCAGGACCTACCAAGAGGTAATACCATATTGACTTACAAAGAAGTCAGATGAGATGGAGAAGAAGCAGTCACAAGGATGTATCACCAAGTTAGGCGTGACACATCTACAGTAAACACCAGTTCAAAGGAATACGTCGTAATTACACTAAAAGTGTTGAAGGTACAGTCAAGTGAATAAGTGAGGGAAATATTTCGTATAAATTGTTAAATGTCCGGTCAAGAAGAATTCAAATTCATGCCTAGTTTCTTTCAGTTGCAACGTCATAATTTCACATTCTCATCTGTTTTATCGCAACAAGACTCACTATTTTTTTATATATTATTTAAAGAATATATATTGTTCTATCAAACGAATTCATAGTTTTATTTCAATGAAAGTAAAATATCTTAACCTTAAAATTAATGGGGAAACCGAACGCCAATCTCCTTTTCCCAGAACTTATATGGTATGTTGTCAAAAGTAAGCTTATTACCCCACACCCTAGAGATAGTCAAGAGTCTCATTCTATTATTGCTGTACTGAGTGACAGCTGGCGCCCTTCAAATAACGTATGTGTAAGTAAGCAGGTAACAAGTAAGTGTGAGTACAAGGTTCGACGAGTGTGTATTTTATTTAATGAATATTAATTTTCATAATTTCCATTTTAAATGCAGATATTCAGATTTTTCAAGTTAAATGCATATATATATATATGTTTGTAAATTTAGTCAGACAGTTAGGAAACTCACAGTATTCACCGCTGCTGATCACACTAGCCACTGCCGATATGCAGACAGCAAATATAGTGCGGCTGTAGCATACACCAGCCTAGAACTATGCGGTCGAAAACGATGTTTACGAATGCAAGGGATGCATTCGACCGGCAGCGCTGAATAACATGCTGCGAGTGTGACTCTGTTTCTTATCTCTTCATATTCTGACGTAACCTGTCCGCTGGCAGTGGTTCCCCTGTTAAAATCAGTTGGTAGACACATCACTTATGCATGCGGGACATTTATAAGTAGAAAGTGCGGCGTCCGTGAGCCACCAGGTATATATACTGGCATGTTATTATACACCTGTCTAGACGCAATATTCATAGTGTAGATATAGATTCAGTATTATTTTCTTAAAACGTTGTAAGTTACCAGAAGAGTGTCCTCAAACGAGCATGGGACTTTTAATTCCTGGAGATTCCCTGAAGAGGGAGGCATGAATCTGCCTTCATGCCTAGATGCCAGGCCACTTTAAACAACAAACATCATCATCTAAGCTAAAATACTTCACATAGTGGGTTTTGCAGGTGCAACGATGATATACTCCCACGGACACCACTACGAAAGACATAAACAGACAGTTTTCCGACACCTTCATATCCCTTAGACCAGTAGCTCTCAAATTGTGGTACGAGTACCCCTAGAGGTACACTTGTAACGTTTTGTGGGGCACGAGAGTAGCCTTCAGGGAAAAATTAAGAAAATTTGAAATATGGAAATAAATAATAAGAAACTTAAATATGTATGGAGCCATGCTTCCCTTGAAAGTTCCACCTGGACTAAGACACATCAGAAAACTGTGTCCCACCCCACGCACACATATCCCATTGAGATTTTGATGGTTTACAATGTCTGAATTCCAGAATTAGGACCGAAAATTTTTCATCCTTGTTTATTAATTTAATACATACATGCATACATCATCATTATAGACCATTATGCCTTCCGGCATTCAGTCTGCAAGCTTCTGTGAATTTACTAAAACGTCGCCACAATCCTCAATTGATCTCAGCTAGTGCTGTGGCCTCATTTAGTTTACACCTCTTATCTTTAAATCGTTAGAAAATGAGTATAACTATCGTGGTCTTGGCCTCCCTCTACGTCTCTTACCCTCCATAACAGAGTCCATTATTCTCATACATAACCTATCCTATTCCATTCGCCTCACAAGACCCCACCAGCGAAGCCCCACCCATCGAGTTCATTCTTAACTGAGCATTTATCTACTCATTCCCAATACCCTCCTGCCATTGTTCCCACCTGTTTGTACCAGCTATCATTCTCGCTACTTTCATGTCTGTTACTTCTGACTTATGAATAATATATCCTGAGTCCACCCAGCTTTCGCTCCAGTAAAGCAAAGTTGGTCTGAAAACAGACCGATGTAAAGATAGTTTCGTCCGGGAGATGACTTCTTTTTACAGAATCCTATTGATCGCAACTGCGAGCTCACTGCATTAGCTTTACTGCATCTTGATTCAATCTCGCTATATTACCATCCTGGGAGAACACACATCCTATATAGGGCCTACTTGAAATCTAATTGTTCCATCTTTGTATCACCAATCTGATATTTCTCTTGGATTTCTTACCTACTGACATCAATTTAGTTTTGGAAAGGCTAATTTTCATACCATTCTCATTACACCTATTTTGAAGTTCCAAGATATTAGACTGAGGGCTTTCGACACAATCTGCCATTAAGACCAAGTCATCACCACAGGCCAGAGTGATTACTACATTTCCACCTAACTGAATCCTCACTCTCACTTTATACCTTTCAATAAATGATCCATGTATACTAGGAAAAACAAAGGTAAGTACCCTGAACCAAGAACTCATTCTACCATCAATTCTCACAGCAACTAAATTGTCAACATAAATGCCTTTGATTGATTTTAATACTCTACCCTTAATCCAATAGTCCCTCAGTATGACGAACATTTTTTCCTTCAGTACCCTGTCATATGCTTTCTGTAGGTCCAGGAAACGTAACTGTCTAGTCCTCTCGCAGCATTTTTCAATTACTTCATACTTAGAACCTGAACCTGACAGCCCCTCAGTGGTCTGAAACCACACTGGTTTTCATCCAACTTCCTCTCAACCACTGATCGCACCCTCCCTCCCTCCCTCCCTCCCTCCCTCCCTCCCTCCCTCCCTCCCTCCCTCCCTCCCAAGATGCCGGTGAATATTTTGCCTGGTATACTAATCAATGAGATACCTCGATAGTTGTTGCAATCCTTCTTGTTCCGTTGCTTATAGATTTTTGGCCTATCCTGCTTTTGTCCTATCTGAAGGTACCTTACCAATATTCACTGCTAATCTTATTAATCTATGAAGCCATTTCATTCCTGCCTTCCCACTATACTTCACCATTTCAGCTCTAATTTCATCTATTCTTGCTGCTTTATGACAATGGAATTTATTTCCCACCTTTTCCAAATCCTCATGCGTAATTTCACCAACATCATTTTCCTCGTCCCCATGAGCTCGGTTGTTCGCAACGCCACCACGAAGATTTTCTTTTACGTTGAGAATATTTTCAAAATATTCCCTCCGCCTGTCCAGTGATCCCCTGGGTTCTGTTTTGAGTTCACGTGAATTACCCAAAACACTGTTCATTTCCTTTTTTCCCCTCCCTTTCTAAGATTCTTTATTACTGTCCAGAAAGGTTTCCCTGCTGCTTGACCCAGCCTTTCCAGGTTATTACCAAAATCTTTCCACGAATTCTTTTTGATTTAACAACTGTTTGTTTTGCTCTGTTTCTTTCATCTACGTACAATCTCTGTCTGCATCAGCCCTTGTTGCAGCTATTTCTGGTAAACCTTCTTTGTACGTTTACAAGCTTCTCACACTTCATCATTCCACCAAGAAGTTCGCTTTTCCCCATCTTTATACACAGTTGTTCCTAGAAATTCCCTTGCTGTTTATATCAGTCAATACTGATCTGCATTTAGGGCAGTCGCCCAGGTGGCAGATTCCCTACCTGTTATTTTCCTAGCCTTTTCTTAAACGATTTCAAAGAAATTTGAAATTTATTGAAAGTCTCCCTTGGTAAGTTATTCTAATCCCTACCTCCCCTTCCTATAAATGAATATTTGCCCCAATTTGTCCTCTTGAATTCCAACTTTATCTTCATAATGTGATTTTTCCTACTTTTAAAGACACCGAGCTCGATAGCAGCAGTCGCTTAAATACGGCCAGTATCCAGTGTACGGGAGATACTGGGTTCGAACCCCACTGTCGGCAGCCCTGAAGATGGTCTTCCGTGCTTTCCCATTTTCACACCAGGCAAATGCTGGGGCTGTACCGGAATTAAGGCCGATGCCTGTATACCACACATTTTCTTTCTGTATATTGAACCTACTTACTGTCTACTGTTCGGAACATCTTACTAATCATATTCATGTACTTGTCTACTTTCCTTGTCCAGGGGATTTTCTATCCTTTTCGTTTGCAGACAGATTTCAATTTATTTATCCTAGGCCTAGATATACTTAATTCACTACAGATCAGATAATGGTAAGCATCACAGAAAACTCCCCGAAAAACCCGTACATTCCTAACAGATTTCCTGAACTCGAAGTCGGTTAAGATATAGTCTGGATCTGGTACCTGTAGCCTCCCATGTGTAGCGGTGATTTCCGTTACGTTTGAAGAATGCATTCGTAACTGCTAAACCCACACTAGCACAGAAATCCAACAAACGCTTCCAATTCCTATTATTTTCCATATCGTTCCCACATTTACCAATCAAAATTTTGTAAGGCCATCCTTCAGTTCTATTTCCAACTCTCACATTCAAATCCCCCATTAGCAATACGATGGATTACTTACGCTTTTCGCCAGTAACACTGTCACAAACGATCCAAATCACTCTGTAAGACAATTTCAACACTAACATTACACTGGACGCTTGGATACCTGTATATTTCTGCTAAAGTTATCATCATAGTCTAGTTTTCGCAGCAGTGGAAAAAATACACTAGTGACAATCTCTATTTTCATTTTATGTATACTGTGAATGAATTACATCACACGAAGCTAAGTATTCACGCCATACCTATCTCTACAACATGTGGACTAATCACGATTTCGAACGTTCAAATCAAACTTTGAAAAAGTGACAAGCGGAAACGCGTAATAGTTTCGATAGAATCACCAACAGTATTCATTAACACACTACCTGTCACACACACAAAAAAGATCGTTCCTGGTAAATTGTTAAATAATAATATTCGTCGGGAATTGGCAGTAGCGAAAGTTCGGACTTAGCTTTTTGGATATTAATTCTCGGTCTCTCTTAGACTCTATGACGTCAGGTATGACTCCTGAGACAGTCTGTAAACACGGCTGACACGTGCTCTATAAAAGTCCTATACAGTGCACTTTTCAATATTCAGTGTCTCTGGTGATTGAACCTTAACTTGCGTTCCTCTTACGTCAAAGAATATATTTTTTAATTAAAATTTCCTGCAGCATTTGCAGGTTGCCATTATGACAAAGGTTAGTAAACATAGTGAGTCGGTAAGTCATGGTGGAGTTAGGGACTCCTAAAATATCTAAGCGAAACGAAAGTTGATACGTGTACTGCATTAAAGGCTATCTCAAAGAGTTCCAGAAGCATAAAGAAGACTTAAGATGCACAAGCAGGTTGTCACATAATGGTGAAGTAGACAACGACAGCCAGCCCGTCGAGATAAGGACGGTGCACAGGAGAGTTCAAGGAGTGCTCTGGCGTGCAAAATTTGAATCCGTGATGCTTGTTCGTCGTGAATATCGTCACGTGCATAATAAAAAGCCACCACATGAAAATAATATTCGCCAATGGGATCACCTGTTTAAGGAAACTAGTAGCTTACTGGACGCAAAGCTTTCCGCGATGCGCACCGACACAGATAGGTTTCATAGCGACGATGGAACAGGAAGAGGCTATGCGTGGGAAGGAAGTGGTTGTGGCCTTAATTAAGGTACAGCCCCAGCATTTGCCTGGTGTGAAAATGGGAAACCACGGAAAATCATTTTCAGGACTGCCGACAGTGGGGTGTGAACCCACTGTCTAGCGAATACCGGATACTGGCCACATTTAGCGACCGCAGCTATCGAGCTCGGTGAGCCTGTTAGGGCAGTACGGGTGAGCTCTCCAAGGAACCCCTTAAGAAATTTTGTCGCCATAAAACCTATTTGTGCCGATGCGACGTAAAGCAGATTGTAAATAAATAAATAAATAAATAAATAAATAAATAAATAAATAAATAAATAAATAAATAAATAAATAAATAAACTTTGAGCTGGTCTTTGTTTAGCGTTTGCTTGAGAAGTGTAACGTTTAAGAGTACATCAAAAACAGTTTCGAAACCCAGCTATGACTTGTGGACAAACTATAGAGTATATAATTAGTTACTACGTAAAATTACATAATCTGTTTGTATAAGAAATCTTGCTTAAGAAGATCCAACCCGCAATCACATATGTTAAGGCTAATTACGATTGTTCCTAAAAAAAACAAAAAACAAAAAAAACTAACTTTTGAACATTGCTATAATAATTTCGTGTGGCTATTGCTAGCCGAGTGCAGCCCTTGTAAGGCAGACCCTCCGATGAGGGTGGGCGGCATCTGCCATGTATAGGTAACTGCGTGTTATTGTGGTGGAGGATAGTGTTATGTGTGGTGTGTGAGTTGCAGGGATGTTGGGGACAACACAAACACCCAGCCCCCGGGCCATTGGAATTAACCAATTAAGGTTAAAATCCCCGACCCGGCCGGGAATCGAACCCGGGACCCTCTGAACCGAAGGCCAGTACGCTGACCATCCAGCCAACGAGTCGGACAACATTGCTATGGCAGGTACGTTTATGAAGGCTTTAATGAGAACGAACTGTCTATAAAATTCGGCAAAAATTTTCGGGTGGTCCTTCGGGCCCCTATCTTTAAGCCAAGCACAGTACTAATTCGAGTTAATATTTAAGAGGGCCAATAATTACATTGGCAACGACTGAGTTCTGTACTTGTACCGCATTATCGTGCATGATTTCGAACAATCCTAGCAGGTGGAGGTGATTAGGGATACGGTGTATATTGGTTGGAAGTTGGCCCCTGGTATATGTAAACGAACGTATGTTTCTGTTATAACTAGGCGAGGTCATATTATGCGTTTGGAAATCAGAATTTTACCATTTTTATTTGTAGCATTTTATAGCTTTTATACATTTATAATTTACAATTTCATACCGTTTTGAATAAAAACGGAGAATTTTAGTTAATCCTAACAAGAAAGGTAAAATATTTTGATAGTGATATTAGCTTGAAATAATTGAAATTGCGTAGAAATAACAGTAATATAAAATGCACTCGACAACATTGGCCAAAGCACTACATAGCAAAAGGAGAACAAATTTATAATTGAAACAAAAATAATAATAATAATAATAATAATAATAATAATAATAATAATAATAATATTGATTTTCAGTATCCAGTATTCGGGAGATAGTAGGTTCGAACCCCACTGTCGGCAGCACTGAAGATGGTTTTCCGTGGTTTCCCATTTTCATACCAGGCAAATGCTGGGGCTGTACCTTAATTAAGGCCACGGCCGCTTCCTTCCCACTCCTAGCCCTTCCTTGTCCCATCGTCGCCATAAGACCTATCTGTGTCGGTGCGACGCAAAGCAACTAGCAAAAAAATAATAATTTACGTACCACTAACTATTTTGACAGTTTTCGGAGACATCGCTGTGTCAGAATTTTGTCCCGTGCCAGTAAATCTGCCTACACGAGGCTTACGTATTTGAGCATCTTCAAAAACCACCCGCCTGAACCGGGGTCGAATCCGCCAACTTGAGCTCAGAAGGTTAGCTCTCTACATTCTGAGCTACCTATCCCGACAAGAAAATATCATCGTTGCGCCTCGAAATACCGTTATATGGCAATGTTGAGGGGATAAATACTGACCCGCATCACACGTATCACTTACTGTAGAACGAAAATTCGTTGATACAATTCTGAACCTTAGATGACAGAACCTTTCTGGACAGAGTTGTAAGCTGAAATATTACCACAGAGCGGTTTTTCTAGGCGCAACAACGGTTTACAAAATTAACTAATAATAATAATAATAATAATAATAATAATAATAATAATAATAATAATAATAATAATAATAATAATAAATCAGTGCCAATCTGGAAGGAAATAAAAGAACATACCTGACCATTTTTTTCTGTCATTTGTGTTCTCCTACCATTTGAAATTAAATTACTTTTACTGAAATATCCTTCAGCATTTAACACCATGGTCGGACTCCAAGTACTTTGCAGAGCTACTTGGGCAAACTCTGGTTATCTGACCTTAACAGTATTTGCAGGCAGTAGAAGGGTACACAAACTCCTCGGTTTAAGCTTCCATCAGAGAAAGAAAAATATGTTTTAAATAATAATAATATTGATTTTCAGTATCCAGTATTCGGGAGATAGTAGGTTCGAACCCCACTGTCGGCAGCACTGAAGATGGTTTTCCGTGGTTTCCCATTTTCACACCAGGCAAATGCCGGGGCTGTACCTTAATTAAGGCCACGGCTGCTTCCTTCCAATTCCAATTCCTATTCCTTTCCCATCCCATCGTCGCCGTAAGACATATCTGTGTCGGTGCGACGTAAAGCAAAATAAATAGTTTTAAATTCCGTGTAACATCTCACTGTGGTCTGACAAATGGAGGTTGCGTTCCTCTCCCCTATCGCGGACATCCATTGTTGACCTCGGATGAACCAAATGTAATCTAGTCATCATACTTAACATGCTCCTGCATAATGAACTCATACAGTTACTCAACTATGTGAATGTACGAAAGGAGTCACATCGGGGAAGGGAGAGATTCTCGACTATGATAGATTAGATTTCTTTGTTTTCCTTTTATGTCACAAGAATGGCTGCGTGCATGACCCACTGAAGCATATGCTTACCGCAGACTGAAACTACTTTGCAGTCTGGACGTAGTGCTGAGCAGTTTCAGATTGCCGTGAGAGATAGCTTCACTGGGGATTGCTCGGCTCATCTGTGATACATACGTACTTCGTTTTGCTCAGATCAAGGTTGACGTGTCCCATGACGTCATCGTTAGCTGCATCAGTCATATCTATGATCTTATTTGAGGATATTCCACTCTCAGACTTCTGCACAGGGTTACCAACTTCACCTGCACTACATACTAAAATGTCGACTACTGGAATTTTGGCGTCCGTTCTAGCAACTAATGGTCTTACCAGACGGCGTGTGCTGGGGTTTTAGTTCCTCAGGAGTTTCGTAACTAGCCAGATACCAACGATCTGAAACATCCCTTACCGAGCTCGACAGCTGCAGTCGCTTAAGTGCGGCTAGTATCCAGTATTCGGGAGATAGTAGGTTCGAACCCCACTGTCGGCAGCCCTGAAAATGGTTTTCCGTGGTTTCCCATTTTCACACCAGGCAAATGCTGGGGCTGTACCTTAATTAAGGCCACGGCCGCTTCCTTCCCACTCCTAGCCCTTCCCTGTCCCATCGTCTCCATAAGACCTATCTGTGTCGGTGCGACGTAAAGCAACTAGCAAAAAAAAAAAACATCCTTAAAGGGCACTGACCTCAGCCAGGATCAAATCTTGTATCTTGGGACAGAAGATCAATGACGAAATGAACAAAAGAAATAGAATACTGGAAGGTTTTCCAAGGGTATCCTGAAATGATTTCGATTTCTATGTTTTTAAAAAAGCATGAAGTTTTCGGAACATTTCCTAGACACCCGCATAAAGACCTTTCCCTGTACACGCTGGCAGAGTTTGTACATTCAGTTGAACAATGAAAAAACATGTATTAATCACACATTTAAGACAAGTGTACAAACATATTCTGTGCATTTGCTGTGTAGATCGAAAAATATATTTATTCAAGTGATGGAATTTTAAAAGTATAAAGTGTTCATGTGGGTACGTTCTATTGTATTTACAACGACGAAGATTTTTCACATGACTTCAAAGTAAGTTATCTATCACAGCATTTCCAGGAGTGCGTGTTGTAGAGTAATGAGGCAGTCGCCGGGAGTCACACGAGCAACCCTGTCCCGGTGAGAGAGGCTATGTCATTGGTCTCTCCCATAGAGGGAAATCATCATTCGCAATGGACCTGCATAGATGTTCATTCTTCACCTTCTTATTCCGCTTTTACCACACCTCTGCGGTCGCGGATGCGAACTGTGTCACACATGTGGATCTGGCCCTGTTTTACGTCCGAATGCCTTTCCTGACGCAGTCCTACGTGAAAGGATATTATTACTATTGCGCATTTCTGCGGTGTGTTTTCTGAATATGATGAAGAGCGTGTTGGGACAAACAGCCAGTCCACGAGCCAGAAGAATTAATCAGACGCGATTAAAGTAACCGAACCGGCCGGGAATCGAACCAGGAATCCTCTGAAACGAAGGCCTCAACGCTGACCATTCAGCCAAGTCGGAATCGGTGAGCAGGAAGTATTCAGTATCTTCCTAACTAGGAAGAGGGAAAAGACTCATGAGATCCTGCTTAAGTAGAATATGTGTAGAATATGACAATGATTCTCAATCTGTGGCATTCGTACATCAATGGTTCGCGAGGAGTTTTCAACAGAAAATATGAAGAAAACAAGGAAAGAAACTCAAAGAAAGTTAAAATATTTACTTACAGTATTTTACTTTCCTAGCTTTGAATTCAATACGTCATGAAATACGGGCAAAGTTTTGACTTTGTCGTTCTTGATTCGGTCACACCGGGCGAGTTGGCCGTGCGTTTAGGGGCGCGCGGCTGTGAGCTTGCATCCGGGAGATAGTGGGTTCGAATCCCACTGTCGGCAGCCCTGAAGTTGGTTTTCCATGGTTTCCCATGTTCACATCAGGCAAATGCTGGGGATGTACCTTAATTAAAGCCACGGCCGCTTCTTTCCAACTCCTAGGCCTTTCCTATCCCATCGTCGCCATAAGACCTATCTGTGTCGGTGCGACGTAAACCCACTAGCAAAAAAAAAAAGATTCGGTCACAGGCTACAAGATGCTTTCCTTTGTCGTAATGCAGGATATCATTTATCAATATACCAAGTATTTAATGTGTGCCGTGACATTTCGAAGTTGGAGAACATATCTATGTTTACGCTGGTTAGCTTGTAAGGGAATAAAATTTTCTACGTGTTATAGTTGGTATAGAATTATTTTTTAAACACTTTAGTGATTGTTACAACGTTGTTGAGTTTGATTCAAACAAGTGAGCATTAAAGCTAGGTAACGTCATCAGTTTTTTATCCCTTTCGCGTGAAACAAATACAAGAGTTTACACTGTTTTGAATTTTCATAGAACTGTTTCGAATTAATTAAAACTGCCTAAATATGGTAATATTTCCATGTATTCATTTTTCAAGCCTATCGTTTAGGGAATTATATCTTGGGGTACATTAAATATTTTTACCATTTTATCTACGTCACACCGACACAATCTGTGTCGACGATGGGATAGGCAAGGGCTAGGAGTGGGAAGGAAGCGACCGTGGCCTTAAGGTACAGCCCCAGGTAGCATTTGCCTGGTGTGAAAATGGGAAAACACGGAAAACCATCTTCAGGGCTGCCGACAGTGCGGTTCGAACCCACTGTCCCCCAATTGCAAGCTGATAACTACAAGACCCACACCGCGCAGCCACTTGGTCGGTTGGGGAGGGGGGTAGGGGGTTGAGGGTGTGTGCATTAAACTTTTAGTCATGGGTGGAGAGTACAACCATAAAATAGCGTCAGAACCTCTGAAATATTACACGTATTCATATCACTGGTTCATGAACGATTTAACGTTCATCTTCTTGAGAACACAGAACGCGAAAGCCCTTTGATATTTTCATTGGTTTCTCGCCTAGGCGACCGTAATACGAAACCCATCAAATACGTGCGGAGTTTGTTGAAACGAAAAAACACGTCACTGTCGTTCAGACTTTACGTAAAAGTGGAGGTCCCGAGACTAAATCGTCAGGTAACACTACAAGCTTGCTTGCTCTTTTGAATGATGAGGTGCGGAATGATAAGCAGACTGGGGTGTATTAAAGGAAGCTGTGAAAGGGCGAGCGACGCCCATAATAAGTCTCCGAGCAGCAGAACAATGGCCAAGAGTGCTGGATGATGTTGCATTATGACAATCGTAAGGGTCACCTTTAGCTGGCATCATGACACTTTCACAGCGTTGGTTCTCTTGGTAGGACCACGACCCACCCCTGACTTCCAGGAAAACGGTTTAACATTTCAATCTATGGGGTAAGAGTAACCTAGACGATGTTTTCACAATAATAATAATAATAATAATAATAATAATAATAATAATAATAATAATAATAATAAGAGTTCGAATCCCGACCAATGCATATGGAATGTGTCAACAGGAACTGGAAAGTATCTGCAGGCTTTATGTTCCGTGCACAGACACGACATGGAACACGTGTTATTGAAAATCCACAGCCTGTTTCCAGTCATTCGACCGGGTCAGGAATGGAATGAATGAAGCCGCCATCTATTGGCGAGGATAAGAATTGTGCCGACTGCCGAAGCCTGTCGCACTCCTCTGGGGCAATGATTACTGAATGACAAATGAAATGAAATGATATTGGAGAGTGTTGCTGGAATGAAATATGACAGGGAAAACCGGAGTACCCAGAGAGAAAACACAGGTTATTACAAATCATAAATTAAGAATTCATTAAAACTTTTCATGAAGGGACACACATTTTAATTTTTGTAATATTAATGATGAAGTTTAGGTGTCCTTGGCAGAATGGTCAGCTTGGTGGCTTTCGATTCAAAGGGCCATGGGTTCGATTCCCAGCCGGGGAGAAGTTTTTGTGTGTGTTTTGTTAACTCCTCTAGCTCGAAGATAAGGTGTTAGTATCTTTCTCAATACCGCCTCGCCATTTACCCACAACACTGTCAACCACCATAGAAAGACACAAAATAGTAGAATACGCCCCTCTACATAGGGTTGGAACTAAGAGGGCAACCAAGCGTGAAACTGGGTCAAGTCCGCGTGTGCGAAGTCACATACGCGATCCTACGGGCGTGTGAGGAAAATCAAAGGAAGAAAAGAAGTTTTATGACGAATTAAACACAACTAAGAATACATTCCAACAGTTTATTCCTGAAGTCAGATGAGTCGAAAGGTACCACTCATGGTATCTCTCCAGTTGAAAGGCACCTAACACTCAATTCCCATTCAGTTTTTATTTTGGACTGGCGTTGTACGCTTCGCGTAGCATCATTCGAGTAGAAACGATGTTCGTCCCACCAGATAACATGTTTCCTGTCTTGGTTAATTTATTGTTGGTTTCCCCGTATCCACTGTAACCTTGCAGTTCTGTGAGTAGCTTACAGCAAAAGCCTCTTCTGTGATCCCCTACTCGACAATTTCATAACACCCAGTTTGACATCGTAGTGTGGATTGTGTGGAGGTTGTCCGCAGTTGTTACCATGATTCAGTCAAGTTTGCAGTCACAATACGTAACTTACGACAACGACGCTATCTGTTTCTTATATCCAGCGAAATTAGGATGATGATTTTACAGACTAACCCAGTGATCCATCACTAACTGGTGGATTTTTACGACAGGAATGTCGGCAACGTCCTCTGTTATAAGATCCTGGCATCACCAAAAGTAACCACCCCTCTTTTTGTTCATAAGATACGTCTGTTCTAGTAGAAGTGACCACCAAACCTAGTCGTTTATCAAATAACCCCACCGTACACAACAGATAATATATTACGAAGTATTTCTGCAGTACGGTCATTTTGTTACTGATAGTCATCTCGTTTTACAACATGAAATAAACTTCCTCCTTCATATACACAGACAATTCTTCTAAGACTGAACTATGCTTGTCTTGCATTGGTTTATTGATCTCGACAATTGGTATGGATGTGATAGGATTTTAATGGAATATTCACGAACGGATTTAATACTGCTCCAATTTCATATTCTGAAGCACGGAGTGAGTTGGCCGTGCGGTAGGTGTGCGCAGCTGTGAAGTTGCATTCGAGAGATAGTGGGTTCGAACCCCACTGTCGGTAGCCCTGAAGAGAGTTTTCCGTGGTTTCTTCATTTTCACACCAAGAAAATGCTGGGGCTATACCTTAATTAAGGCCACGACCTCTTCCTTTCCACTCCTAGCACTTTCTTATCCCACCATCGCCATAAGACCTATTTGCAAATTCTGAATATTTGTATGCATATAGTATTTATTATTATTATTACTATTATTATTATTATTATTATTATTATTATTATTATTATTATTATTATTATTATCGTCATCACACTTCCATCTTGATTTAGTGTAAGAGAAGGCCCAAAGGCCTTAACTACGCCAATAAAGACATTTATCTATCTATCTATCTATCTATCTATCTATCTATCTATCTATCTATCTATCTATCTATCTATCTATCTATCTATCTCCCTTGGAAACATACATCTTTCCACATAGGATTGGTGTACGATAAAGCATTCAACCGTAAAACTGGGCTTAACCCACAATAGATAACTGGGGAAAGGCCAGAAAGCGGAAGATACCAAATGCTTACCTACTTCATCTAAAATTAATTTTAAGGAGTCCAATGTAATTAATTAATATAACTGAGGAGTGTCTGTTCACTTTAAATTCCTTTTAGTATTTTGTCCACATACATTGAAGTAGTTGAATACTATCCAATGTCATGAGCAATCCAGACTAGAAAGGTGTAATTCTTTAGTAAAAGTAGTACCATACCCGAACATTGTTATGTTCCATGTGCCTTGTAATACACGTTTCCTTGCGTTTTTTCACGACTTACTTAGGGTGGTAATAGCGCCTTTTGAACAGACACCCCTCAACTAGGCTAATGAAAAAAAAATTATCATTAGAATCGATCATAATGTTACTACCTAGAAAGTACTGGTGCACCTCCAGCTGAAGAGCTATATACCCACCATTAGGCAAATCTTAACTTTTCTCTACTTATCTGTTATAACATTAATCCTATCACTTATAATATTCGCGATATACTATCCGTGAATTGTAAGTGGGAATGGTATCTTATCGATCAAACCGTGGACTCACGAACAAGTATTTCACGTTCCCCTGTGCATTTCGAAAAACTGATTATCCGAAGGAATTCACACGGGCGAACATCTAAAACCGAGAAGAGATTATTTACCTTAAAGTGCATGTGGACCGTAAAATAGCAGAGGAGGTGAACTCACAAACGTTTGAAACACAAATCCAACCTTGGGCTTGTTTGGTTTGAATGTTTTATGAAAGTTTGCCTTATATTAGTCTCCAGCTAGCTCTGGCGTGCCGTGTGTTTGCTCGGCATAACTGGGCTGTGCTTTAGCGGGCATCGCAAAGGCCGCATGGAAGTTTCCTGACTTGATAAAAAATGTAATTCATTTTAAACGTAGCGGCCTCTTTTAACGTGACGTCACGGTTTCTGCTTATGCCCAAGCAACCGCCATCAAAGTTGAACCACAAACAAAAACACCTAAAACGAAGTGGAAAGTTGGAAGGCCACACATCTCAGCAGCTTGGGCGAGGTGTAGGTACCTGGCCAGAAGAAATCCAACGTTCCGACATTCCGTCAGGCTCCACAAGAGGATGGCCATTTACTAGTACACTATTGATCATTCAAGGTGCTGCACACAATAATAATAATAATAATAATAATAATAATAATAATAATAATAATAATAATAATAATAATAATAATAATAATAATAATAATGTCCGTTTCTGTGGTGTAGTGGTTAGTGTAATTAGCTGCCACACCTGCAGGCCCGGGTTCGATTCCCGGCTCTGCCACGAAATTTGAAAAGTGGTACGAGGGCTGGAACGAGGTCCACTCAGCCTCGGAAGGTCAACTGAGTAGAGGTGGGTTCGATTCTCACCTCAGCCATCCTGGAAGTGGTTATCCGTGGATGGTACCTAATTTAAGGCCACGGCCGCTTCCTTCCCTCTTCCTTGTCTATCCCTTCCAATCTTCCCATCCCCCACCCAGGCCCCTATTCAGTATAGCACGTGAGGCCGCCTGGGCGAGGTACTGGTCGTCCTCCCCAGTTGTATCCCCGACGCAAGGTCTCACGCTCCAGAACACTGCCCCTTGGGGCAGTAGAGGTGGGATACCTCGCTGAGTCCGAGGAAAAACCAGCCCTGGAGAGTAAACTGATTAAGAAAGAAGAAAAGAAATAATAATAATAATAATAATAATAATAATAATAATAATAATAATAATAATAATAATCATAATAATAATAATTGTACCGGGCGGTACACCTCCACGCCGCTAATTTAAAATGTGCGCCAATTGAAACTCCTCTGCTGGAGGAAGTCTGAACTTTATTGATGGTATTAATTTTCAAGTTTCTCAGAAGATGTCATTACGTGGAAAATTTGGAGTTTTTGAACTATGTCATTTTCGACGTATTTTTGTTTTGCTTGTAGTAAGAAGTGTGAACTTTCTCTTCTAGAGGACACTACTGAAGATCAACAATAGTGCACCCTAGTGCGGAGTGAAAGAACTGTTTTTTTTTTTGGAGAAATTTTTATTTCAAAAGTTTGTTTCTTGTTAAATTTCTTTCTGTTATTGCTTAAGTTGGCTGTATACCCCTCTCTTTCCCCTTGTTTTGTATTTAGCCTATCCCGAATTTCTTTAATTTATTTCTGACCAATTGAATGTAGCTTCCCCCAACTGGAATATGTTGCGGTATCCTACCCAATAAAAGTTTTTGTGGGAGGGTGTTCTCATTCCCCTAACGCCTCGAACCTTCCGCGAGAGGATATAAACTGCTGATTTTTGGGTCTCCGGGCCACTTCTGTTCCATCTTTCAGTGTGTAAAGTACATAGCAGGGGGCGGGAAGCGCCTCTTTCTTCGGCGACTGTCAACAACCAGGTAATGGCCGACTAATTACTTCTTTTCTTGCTTGCTCAGCAGTTTAACTCTCGGCGCGGGTCCGAAGTTTTTCCATTATGTAACCTTCCTTAAAATGTAAAGAAACTTCTATCTATTCTATCTTTTAAACTACATATTGGGATAGAGAGTGCTTAACCCTCTCGAGCTCCCACTCATATTTTTTGAGGTGAACTTATATTTTTCTCAACCTATTCTTCTTCGACTTAATGTAAATTATTTCCTTATTAAGTCACCTCTTTAGTATGGGATTAGCCCTTGTATTAACGGCCTAGTGCCAAGTAGGTTTTAAACAAAGCGTATTAGGAGCGCAAGATCGCCTCCTCTCAAATTGTTATTTTAGAGGTCATGTAATTACCCTTTTTCATTTAATAGACCTCAGTAGGTTGGGTATTTTACCCCTGCGTCTATGTCCCTAGAGGACAACTTGAAGGTGGAGTTTGGTGTGGCCTTTGAGAGGCTTAAAGTTGAGAGCGAGTGGCTCTTTTCGAAAATTGAGTGTTGTATGCCTCGAGGAGGCTTTTCTGTGTAATTTGGAGCAAGTGCTCTGGGACATGAATGGGGTTTTCGGCCCCTCTGGTAAAACTTATTTTGGAGTAAGGTTGGGCTAATTGCCCTAGAAATGTGAATTCGGGGCTCGAAGCCCAAATCCTGTAAATATTGTAACTACCTTTTGACTTGCTACTCTGTACCTGCCATGGTTGTTATTTCTTTATTTTGAAAGAAAAATATAACCTTGTTAAATTTTAAATTAATTTTACTTTCGTAGCTTGAGACCTATTCACCACCCCGCACCTTCTTTTACGCATAACTACCGCAAAAACACGGTAACAAGTGGTAGCAGAGCGTGGTTGAATGGGTCTCATTTTAGCCCCTTTTGACGGCTAAACATTGTTTTGATCCGAACTCTAACCATTTTCTCAGTTGCTGGAATTTTTTGAGTTTTTCAAAATTGTTCTGTCATCATGACCGGCCCCCGCGATGTTATCCATCTTAACTACTTGCGCAAGGAGGAGTTGATCTATGAATTGACTATTAGAAATGTGCAATCTGGAGGCACGGTTGCGGTAGACACAAACAAGCTTAGAGAGTCCCTTGAATTACCAATTTCCATCCCCACCTTGGGAGAGAAAGAAATTGACGACTCTCTTTCCACGATCGTCGAGAATATTACTGGGCTAGCCTCTGTAGTTAGTTTTTTGATGAAAATGATCCTTCTCCTAATCAAATTAAGCGTGTGCAAGCCAGGCTGTTTCATTTTTCAAATAGAGTTAACGATCTGTTGTCTCTGAAGTTGAATGACGTTCAGAAGAAGGAAGCTAGTACGCTACTTGAAAATATTTCTGAGTTATCTAGCAAGGTCACTCAATTGTTAACTGGGGAAATTCCTCCCAAAATTGATCAACCCACCACGATGAATGCAGGTTCCGAGGAAGAGCCTCCTAAGGGAGAAGTTAATAGGATAACCGTTGCTGCTCAAACTATCTCTGCCCCATTGGACAACGAGTCTGGACGCCGTGCATCGTTGAATAATATACGTTCGGAATTAACTTCCTTGCCATTGAAACCTTTACCTACTATGTCACCCGAGTTCAGCAGTTTGCCTCATCCATTGGCAATGTTGCTCAGAGGTATTTCTAAGTTTTCCGTTAATACCACTAGTGAAGTAATTACCTTTTTAAGATTTTTAGTTGAATTTCAGGATCATGCCCTTGTGTTTTCTCTTTCTCCATGTCAAATTTTGCAAATTATCTATCCCTATGCAATTGGTATTCTCTCTGATAAAATAGTAAGAGCCATTGCCGAGCAATCATCTATTGAGGATTTCCACGCCCACTTGCTAGCTAACTTCATCCCGGCTAGGGCCAGGTCCTCCCTTATTCAGAAGTACTATTATCGTGTACAGCGTTTGGATGAAAACTTGGCTGACTTTATCCAAGATATTAAATTCTATACTAGGGTGTTTGCCCTTCATTTTCCTGAAGATCAAATTGTACAGGCTATTGTAGAAGGAATTTCACCTCCCTATAGGTCATATTTGTGTTTCGCGGCGTGCCCGCAAACTTTCTCCGAACTTGAAGCGTTGGCCGTCTCAGCGGAAGGAGTGAGATACGCTGATTCCATGCGTGTCGCGAAAGAACCCCCGCCTTCTTTTAGTAATACTCGGCCTCCACCTCGCCGATCAGTCACACCTCGTAAATGTTGTGCTTGCGGGTCGCCTGACCATCTTCGCAATAAGTGTCCACTGATCAAGTCTAGTAGGGCAAATAATGGAGCTGGTTCATCACAAGGCTGTTTTAAATGTGGGGCTTTCTCACATATCGTCAAGAATTGCCCAAACTCAAATAGCACCCCCTCCTGCTCAACTTCTGGTGCAAATTCCACCAATGCCAATAATAAAATGTGACTAGCGGCTTCGGCTGAGTCGACTCAATCGGCTTCTCAAGGCTCAGCCCCTGGCAAAAAGGTCGTGAATTCAGGGAACGTTCAATTTGCAAATCCATCTTTCGAATGCCCCAAAGAGTGTCTTAGGATTGCGGCGGATACCCCCGCACCTGTTCCTTTTCTTAAGATTGAGTTAAATAACGAGCCTATAACAGCTCTATTAGATTCAGGCAGTGTTTGTTCAATTATTTCGGACCAATGGTATTCAAAATTGAAGTCTGTTTGTAAATTACATGACTATGGCTCATCTACCGTTCAATATGTTTCGGCTAATTCATCTCCATTATAAATTTTAGGTTCTGTACAGGTCAAAATTCGTATTTTTAAATTCACATGGAAAACCAAACTGTTTGTGGCTAAGCACTTGTCTTGCCCCATCATACTGGGAGCGGACTTCATTTCTCGCACTGGTCTTGTGCTCGATCTTCAGAGTAAGTCGTGCACGTTCAAATTTGCGTCCAATTGTAAAATTCCCTTGCTAAAGTATAATTCTGTATCATGTTCATCTATTTCGCCTACCCAGGATGAGATGTTGTTAGACCTTAGACATCTACCTGAGGAGCAGGCTGATAGTATTCGTAAATTATGTCAGTCATTTCCAGAGGTGTTCTCTGATACTCTTGGTGTTACTGACCTTATTTAATACAAAATTGAGGTCACGGATTCGATTCCTGTCCGTTTTCCACCATATAGGCTATCTCCACCTAAAATGAAGGCATTGAAAGAAATCATTGATCAGATGTTGAAGGATGGTATTATTAGGCCCTCTAAGTCGGCGTATTCGTCACCTATTTTTCTAGTCCCGAAACCCCAAGGAGGCTTCAGGCCTGTCATTGATTATAGGGCTCTCAATCGGAAGGTGGTGTTACAATCTGTGCCCCTTCCCGACCTTCATTCTTGTTTTTCATGGTTCCGTAAGGCCAAGTTCTTTACTATCTTGGACTTGAATCAGGCCTATAATCAGATTCCCCTTGCCGAAGAGTCTAAACATCTTACAGCGTTTGCCACGGACTGGAACTTATACGAATACAACCGCGTGCCTTTCGTGCTCCCCACGGGAGCAGCTGTACTCACTAGGCTACTAGATAGGGTCTTCTCCGACATCAAATTTGAGTACTTATATCATTACTTGGATGATGTCGTCGTATTTTCAGAGACTTTTGAAGAACATCTAGATCATCTGCGAGGAGTTCTCGATCGCCTTCGTAAGGCTGGGTTAACTGTCAAGTTGTCCAAGGTTGCCTTTGCTAAGCCCTCTATGTCGTTCCTAGGGCATATTGTGTCACCTGATGGTGTAGCGGTCGATCATTCTAGAACACAGGCCATCCGTGATTTTAAACCTCCCAATGACATTAAAGGTATCGCCAGGTTTATTGGTATGGTGAATTTCTTCAGGAAGTTCATTCCTAACTTTGCTAATAGAGCGGCGCCCTTGAACCTTCTTCGTAGGAAAGGCATCAAATTCGAGTGGGGACCTTCTCAACAAGCCGCTTTTGAAGATCTTAAATTAGCTCTCTGTAATGCCCCTGTACTTGCTATGCCTGATTTCTCGAAGAAATTCATCGTCCAAACCGATGCGTCGTCGTCAGCAGTAGCTACAGTCCTTCTTCAAGAGACTGAACTGGGGAGGCGACCCATCGCCTATGCATCTAGGACTCTATCGGCTCAAGAAGCCAAGTATTCTATCTATGAGCTCGAAGGGTTGGCAGTCTTATTTGCCTTAGAAAAGTTCCGTCTCTATCTGGAACATGTCAAATTCGACCTGGAGACAGATAATCAAGCCTTAAGCTGGGTCTTAGGTAGGCCGCGTCGTACTGGTCGTATAGCCCGTTGGGCCATCCGTATTTCTGCCTTCCAATTCGATGTCCGGCATATCAGAGGTACCGAAAATGTTGTCGCTGATGGACTCAGCCGTATGTTTTCCAACGACGTCGAGACCCACAAACCGGCCGACAGTTCATCACCTCCCGAGTCCATACTATCTGGTGTCAATGCCATCTTAACTGATGCTCCCATGCTCTTTAGGGATATCGAGAAATACCAACGTGAAGATCCGACGCTGGCTCCGATAATGGAAACCCTTTCTTCTGAGGAATATGTTGTCCCTTATGTTCTGAGGAATGGTGTTCTATGTTGCCCTTCGAGGCATGATAAGATGATGAAGGTTGTCGATCCAGCTGTTCTTGTGCCTATGATCTTCAAATACTATCATGAGACCCCATTAGGAGGGCATCTTGGAATCTTTAAAACTCGTGAGAAGATTCGTGAAATGTTCATCTGGAAGGGTATGGACGGTGAAATCCGTGAACTAGTAAAAGCTTGTAAATCTTGTTTGCTCAGTAAACCCACCATGTCCACCAAGGTAGGCCTTTTGTCTTCGCATCAAGCGTCGCGTCCCATGGAACGCCTGTATATTGATTATGTAGGACCCTTCCCCCAGTCAAAGGGAAATGCCAACAAGTTCATCTTTGTATGCGTAGATGGCTTTACTAGATTTTCCTGGTTATTTCCGACTAAGCTGGCTACCGCTCAGTCCACCATTACTTGCCTAAATTCTATTTTTGCTTCTTTCGGTCCGTGCCAATATATTGTATCTGATAATGCTAAGGCTTTTACATCTAATCTATTTCGTAAGTTCTGCTTTGACCTGTCTATCTCTCATGTGACAACTTCTGCTTATTACCCTCAACCATCTCTGGCTGAACGGGTTAATCGTAATCTCAGGTCCGCGCTTATTGCCTATCACCATGAAGATCATTCCAGGTGGGACACGTCCCTGCATTGGTTAGCTTTTGCTTTAAATTCGGCGGTTCATGAATCACATAAATTTACTCCAGCCTCTTTGATGTTCAAGTTTGTTCCCAACACCCCGCTCTCTAACCTCTGGTCTCTGAGTGACATTCTACCTGAGACAATAGATCCGGACAACATTAAAGATCTTTGGAAGAAGGCTAAAGCCAATCTTATAGTGTCTCATGAAAAGGTTAGGGAAAGGTATGATCGTGGACGGAGACCCACCAATTTGAAGGTAGGCGACCAAGTGATGGTCAAGAATTTTGTTCCCGCGGGCAAGCTTGCCCCCAGATTTCATGGGCCATGTGTCATTCTCGATTTCCTGACGCCGGTTACGTTATTATTAAGTAATCCAGCTACCGAGAGGATATTTAGGGTTCACCTGTCACAGGTGAAACCGGTGTAATTTCTGGGTTAACTTGCTTCCTATAATCGTGAAAGGAATATGAAGGTTATTTTTTTTTTTTTTTTGAGTTTTCACTTTTAAGGCATTCTGCCCCTTCTATAATATTTTGTTTCATATGTAAGTTTTTGTAAACCCCTCCCGCACGGTTAAACTGCCATCCTGTCCTTGCCACGGCCATTACCACGCTCCCGCCTCCTGCTCCACTCTACACAGTGGCTTAATTAAGGCCATGGATTTCTGCACGCCGCTGGCCCCTCAACCTCTCCACCAAGCCTCTGCCCTCAAAAAAAGATGATGGTCCAACAATTCTGCCGCCTAGCTTTAATGTTTCAGTGCCCCCGCAGCCGCGCGGCGCCGTGCTGCGACTGGGTCAGAGGAAGGGCCCCCTCTTCCCCCGGCGAGGACCACATGGGCACGGCGAGCCGGAGCTCTCCTCCCGGCTAAGGCTGATGTGCGGCGCACGACCTGCTACTGGACCGCAGCCTGTATATGTTCACCGCGGCCGCGGCGTGCTTCAACACCACTGCTCCCCTCATAGTGCGGGCGAGCGGTATCTCAGGGTACTTGAGGGGTCCGAGCGGCCTCCTCTGGACGCAAGCTGCAACGGCCGGTCTGGCCATCCAACTTAATCAACATTAACTACATGAACTATTACTATCAGCAATTACTGCACTTGGGAATTCAACAGCAATATTTGGTGGACCTTGCAAAATTTTTCTTCACTTTCAAGTATTAAAAGTTTATCTTCTGAATTCAACTTCTACAACCATAAAAACTTTACTTCTCCTGTTACAACAAAAATTTTGAAACTGAACCAAACCACATTAAGAAAATCTTATAAATTCTTCGGCAATTAATCTCCATATCTACATCAAAACGTGGACCTTGTTTGCAAACAAATTTCATGTGTCACCCCTGGAGGAACTTTTGGGGGGGGGGGGGGAGGTCTGTACCGGGTGGTACACCTCCACGCCGCTAATTTAAAATGTGCGCCAATTGAAACTCCTCTGCTGGAGGAAGTCTGAACTTTATTGATGGTATTAATTTTCAAGTTTCTCAGAAGATGTCACTACGTGGAAAATTTGGAGTTTTTGAACTATGTCATTTTCGACGTATTTTTGTTTTGCTTGTAGTAAGAAGTGTGAACTTTCTCTTCTAGAGGACACTACTGAAGATCAACAATAGTGCACCCTAGTGCGGAGTGAAAGAACTGTTTTTTTTTTTTTTTTGGAGTAATTTTTATTTCAAAAGTTTGTTTCTTGTTAAATTTCTTTCTGTTATTGCTTAAGTTGGCTGTATACCCCTCTCTTTCCCCTTGTTTTGTATTTAGCCTATCCCGAATTTCTTTAATTTATTTCTGACCAATTGAATGTAGCTTCCCCCAACTGGAATATGTTGCGGTATCCTACCCAATAAAAGTTTTTGTGGGAGGGTGTTCTCATTCCCCTAACGCCTCGAACCTTCCGCGAGAGGATATAAACTGCTGATTTTTGGGTCTCCGGGCCACTTCTGTTCCATCTTTCAGTGTGTAAAGTACATAGCAGGGGGCGGGAAGCGCCTCTTTCTTCGGCGACTGTCAACAACCAGGTAATGGCCGACTAATTACTTCTTTTCTTGCTTGCTCAGCAGTTTAACTCTCGGGGCGGGTCCGAAGTTTTTCCATTATGTAACCTTCCTTAAAATGTAAAGAAACTTCTATCTATTCTATCTTTTAAACTACATATTGGGATAGAGAGTGCTTAACCCTCTCGAGCTCCCACTCATATTTTTTGAGGTGAACTTATATTTTTCTCAACCTATTCTTCTTCGACTTAATGTAAATTATTTCCTTATTAAGTCACCTCTTTAGTATGGGATTAGCCCTTGTATTAACGGCCTAGTGCCAAGTAGGTTTTAAACAAAGCGTATTAGGAGCGCAAGATCGCCTCCTCTCAAATTGTTATTTTAGAGGTCATGTAATTACCCTTTTTCATTTAATAGACCTCAGTAGGTTGGGTATTTTACCCCTGTGTCTATGTCCCGAGAGGACAACTTGAAGGTGGAGTTTTGTGTGGCCTTTGAGAGACTTAAAGTTGAGAGCGAGTGGCTCTTTTCGAAAATTGAGTGTTGTATGCCTCGAGGAGGCTTTTCTGTGTAATTTGGAGCAAGTGCTCTGGGACATGAATGGGGTTTTCGGCCCCTCTGGTAAAACTTATTTTGGAGTAAGGTTGGGCTAATTGCCCTAGAAATGTGAATTCGTGGCTCGAAGCCCAAATCCTGTAAATATTGTAACTACCTTTTGACTTGCTACTCTGTACCTGCCATGGTTGTTATTTCTTTATTTTGAAAGAAAAATATAACCTTGTTAAATTTTAAATTAATTTTACTTTCGTAGCTTGAGACCTATTCACCACCCCGCACCTTCTTTCACGCATAACTACCGCAAAAACACGGTAACAATAATAATAATAATAATAATAATAATAATAGTAATAATAATAATAATGAAAAATGAAATGGCGTATGGCTTTTGGTGCCCGGAGTGTCCGAGGACATATTTAGTTCGCCAGATGCAGGTCTTTTGATTTGACACCTGTAGGTGACCTGCGCGTCGTGATGAGGAAGAAAATGATGACGGAAAAGACACGTACACCCAGCCCCCGTGTCAGCGAAATTATCCAATGATGGTTAAATTCTCGACCCTGCCGGGAATTGAAGCCGAGTCCCCTGCGACCAAAGGCCAGCACGCTAACCATTTAGTCATGGAGCCGGACAATAATAATAATAATAATAATAATAATAATAATAATAATAATAATAATAATAATAATAATAATAATAATAGGCCCTGTAGCAATGGAACCTCAATTTAAAAGTGGAATCCGTTCCACAGAAGCATAATATTTAATTTCATTTCAAGAATCAAACATTCATTTGTCGGGATTCGAAACGCGCCCACCGCCAATGATGATGTCACGTGGGTATCACGCCTTTTACTATTACGGCTACTACTACTAAGACAAAGACAAAGTCACCTCCGTACAGGCCATGAAGGCCCTTGGAGGAGTGGAGTGTAAAGGCTTCCACCATTGTTAACCGCGGCTCGTGATGGGGTAGATAGGTTAGCTCTACGCCCGGCCGCCTTTGCCCCCAGGAATTAACCTGGTACTCATTTTTGGTGTAGGCTTAGTGAACCTCAGGGACATATGCACCTCCGGAAGTGGAAATCTCGTTTCAAATTTTACGACTTCCTGACGGGGATTCGAACCCACGTCCTTCCGGGCTAACCAAACACGCCTTTACCGCCTCGGCCTGGCACCTACTACTACTACTACTACTACTACTACTAATAATAATAATAATAATAATAATAATAATAATAATAATAATAATAATAATGCGTAACAAGAGATATGGCTGTGCGCTTCAGGTCACTGTGCGAGTGTGTATTCGGGAGATGGTGGTTTCCGACTCTACGGTCGGCAGCGCTGAGGATAGTCTTCTGTGGTTTCCCATTTTCACACCAGACAAATGCTGTACCTTAATGAAACCCAAGTCTCTTAGCTCCCCAGTTCTAGAGCTTTCTTCTCGCAGTGTCCATGAAAATCTGTTTGCTTTGGTGCAACCTTAAGCAGCTACCAAAAGAAAAGTCTTGAATATCCCTTCGACTACTGTAGATTTTAAAACGCTGTAGTGCCGAAATTTTGTTACGAAATATAATTATATTACGCATCAGTAAATCTACTAACACAGGTCAATCGCAATTAAGCTCTCTTAAATATCCTTCCTTCCAGTCTTGAGTATAGAAGACAAGCGCCTGACCAACGTTTTGTACGCACGATGTAAGTAAAACGATTCTGGCGTAGTAGTAGGTTTTTTTTTTTTTTTTTTTTTGGTAGTTGCTTTACGTCGCACCGACACACATAGGTCTTATGGCGACGATGGGATAGGGAAGGGCTAGGAATGGGAAGGAAGCGGCCGTGGCCTTAATTAAGGTACACCATTTGCCTGGTGTGAAAATGGGAAACACGGAAAACCATTTTCAGGGCTGCCGACAGTGGGGTTCGAACCTACTGTCTCCCGAATACTGGATACTGGCCGCACTTAAGCGACTGCAGCTATCGAGCTCGGTATAGTAGTAGTTAATGGTGGTTCTACCGGGTGGTACACCCCCACGCCGCTAATTCAAACTTTGCGCCAGTTGAAACTCCCCTTCTGGAGGAAGTCTGAACTTTATCTACTGTGTTAATTTTCTAGTTTCTCAGAAGATGTCACTACTTGTAAATTTTGAAGTTTCTGAACTGGGTCGTTTTCGATGTATTTTTGTTTTGCCTGTAGTAAGAAGTGTGGACATTCTCTTCCAGATGGCACTTCTGAAGAAATACAATTATGCACCCTAGTGCGAAGTGAAAGAACTATGTTTTTGAAGAAATTTTGTGTTTATAAGTTTGTTCTTTGTTAAATTTCTTTCAGTTATTGTTTATGTTGGCAATATTAACCCCTTCCTTCCGCCCGGTTTGAATTTAGCCAATCCCGAATTTCTTTAATTAATTTATGACCAATCAGGTGTATCTTCTTCAACTTGGATATGTTGCTTAACCCTAGCCAATAAATTCTTGTGGGAGGGTGTTCTCATTCCTGAAACGCCTCGAACTTTCCGCGAGAGTATATAAACTGCTGATTTGCGGGTCTCCGCGCCACTTCAGTAACATCTTTCAGTGTGTAAAGTACGTAGCAGGGGGCGGGAAGCGCCTCTTTCTTCGGGCAGCAGTTCATCCACAAGGTAATGGCCGTTTAATAAATTCTTTTCTTGCTAGCTCAGCAGTTTAACTCTCGGGGCAGGTCCGAAGCCTTTTACCATGTAACTTTCCCCTAAAATGTAAAGACACTCGGTATCAATTCTATCTGTTTAAACTATAAATTGGGATAGAGAGTGCTTAACCCTCTCGAGCTCCCACTCATATTGCTTTGAGGTGAACTTATTTTCTCAACCGTTTCTTCCAGCCTAGCGTAATGTAAATTGTCTTCTCATATAAGTCACCTCTTTAGGATGGGATTAGCCCTTGCATTAACGGTCTAGTGCCAAGCAGGTTTTAAACAAAATGTATTAGGAGTGCAAGAACGCCTCCTCTCAAGTTGATATTTTAGAGGCCATATAATTGACCTGTTTCCTTACTTAATAGGCCTCAGTAGGTTGAGTATTTTTTTTTTACCCCTGTTTTCATGTCCTTCGAGGACAACTTGAAAGTGGAGTTTGGTGTGGCCTTTGATAGGCCCGAACTTAAGAGCAGGTAGCTCTTTCTTAAATTTTGTTTCTGCGCGCCTCGAGGAGGCTTTACGGTGTAATTGGGAGCAAGTGCTCCTGGGCATGATTGGGGTCTTCTGCCCCTTTGTTGAATTGTGTATATTGTAAAGTTGGGCTTATAGCTCAAGAATTGTGTGTCTGGCTCTCGGAGCCCAAATCCTGTAATCATTGTAATTGTACATTTTTGAATTGTGATTCGGCTACTGAGTACCTGTTCTATTTGTTATTTCTTAATCTTTAAAAGAAAATATAACCTTGTTAAATTTTATCTTAACTTTAATTTCGTATTTTGGGACCTGTTCACCCCCGCACCTTCTTTCATCTCTGCCGTTCCACAGATACCTCGGAACAGTGGTAATAACCATTATGAGATGGGGCGTATGCACAAGAGAAAATTGGGTGAAACGTCTAGGAATTACGGTACGTGGCTGTGAATTCGCCCAGGATAGCTTCGCTGAGCTGTTTGTTGCAATGTTCTGAGACAGTTCGTTGGTTCGTAATCGGTTTACCCTCCAGGGTCGGTTTTTCCCTCGGACTCAGCGAGGGATCCCACCTCTACCGCTTCAAGGACAGTGTCCTGCAGCTTCAGACTCTGAGTCGGGGATACAACTGGGGAGGGTGACCAGTACCTCACCCAGGCGGCCTCACCTGCTATGCTGAACAGGAGCCTTGTGGAGGGGATGGGAAGTTCGGAAGGGATAGACAAGGAAGAGGTAAGGAAACGGCCGTGGCCTTAAGTTAGGTACCATCCCGGCATTTGCCTGGAGGAGAAGTGGGTAACCACGGAAAACCACTTCCAGGATGGCTGAGGAGGGAATCGAACCCCCCTCTACTCCGTTGACCTCCCGAGGCTGAGTTGACCCCGTTCCAGCCCTCGTACCACTTTTCAAATTTCGTGGCAGAGCCGGGAATCGAACCCGGACCTCTGGAGGTGGCAGCTAATCACACTAACCACTACACCACAGAGGCGGACTCTGAGACAGTACCAACCTAATACTCTGCACACTGCGCGAAGCTCCTGTTCAATATCTGATCGAGCGTCGGTTGCGCTGACACTTCCCCCTGCATAGACCTATATCTCCTTTTTCATTTAATATATTTATTTATTATGACTTCTTTCAGTTGTGTATCTCATACACTTAACCACATCAATGCACCTCATTTTACAACTATCTTTACAGACGCATTAACTTATAATCCAACAGAGTTGTTTTACACTGTCCATTCATACGTTCACTCTCACACTCCACACATGTGTTGAAGAGTACAAATAGTTCACTTCAACCAATATAGATGAATGGTCAGCGTACTGGATTTCGGTTCAGAGGGTCCCTGGTTCGATTCCCAGCCGGGTCGGGGATTTTAACCTTCAATGGTTAATTCCAATTGCTCCGGGGCTGGGTGTTTGCGCTGTCCCCATGATCCCTGCAACTCACACACCACACATAACACTATTCTTCTCCACAATAACACTCCCACCCTCATCGGAGGGTCTGCCTTACAAGGGCTGCACCCGGCTAGTAATAGCCACACTAAATTATTATTATTATTATTATTATTATTATTATTATTATTATTATTATTATTATTATTTATATTTAGGCCTACTTCAACCAATATGAATATCTGTAATCTAGTAATCTTGCTTATAAAACCAAACCCCATGGCGCAACAGCCCCGTAGGACCATGGTCTACCACGCAACCGGTGCGGATTACGAGGTGTCGTGTGGTCAGCACGACGAATCCTCTCGGCCGTTACTGTATTCTTGGCTTTCTAGACCGGGGCCGCCACTCACCGTCAGTTAACAACTCAGCTGTAATCACGTAGACTGAGTGGATCTCAAACCAGCCCTTAGATCCAGGTAAAAAATCCCCGACCTTGCAGAAATCCAATCCGGGGCCTCCGGGTATGAGGCAGGCACGCTCCCCCTACACTGCGGGGCGCCTAACCTTGCCCTAATAATTATATATATTAAATAACTATTGACTAGATCTGCATATTTGTCAGTCACATCCTCAGCTGTATAGTATATGGCAGACAGTACCTAGTAGTCTCGGAGGGCTGATGACCTTAGATGTTAGGTCCATTTAAACAACAAACATCATCATCATCAGAAGTAGTCTCGGTAAGATCTGTTAAATTAAGCTGACACAGTTTGGCAAGGAATTTCTAAGTCTGGAACCAGCCACAATACAAGAGTTGTTCTATACAGAATGTCCCATAAATCTCTGAGATCTCAACTATTTTCGAAATGAAACAAATCTGAAAAATCTTATTGCGTTAGGCTTTTTTTTTAAATGGAACATGCGTGTTGATTCTAGCGAACTGAAAACTAGAGGTACAATTAATGACAACGTACTTGGCTCAATTTTTCTGAACCTCATACATTCTGAAATACGTAGAATTTTAAAATGTGGCACGGAGACACTGTTTTTGACGTGTTTGAAGTACTGAACTCAGAAAAAGGGTTGCTTGCAATGTCTCTGATCACTGCTCAGTGTATTAGTAGATCGTGATCTGGTCTGCTGTACTAGTGTCAGTGTCAAACAGGGAAATAGCATGTATTGTAACGCATTTCGCGTATATTTCGGATATTACTTTCCGTATTGATATATTGAACCCTGTTTTATTGGTGTTTGTGTTACAGTTGAGTTCGTCCAGTTAGATATACCCGTCTTCAGTAATGAAGAAAACTAGGCATTATTTTAATTTACGGTGAATGTCACAGAAATGCAATCACATCTATGACATTGCACACTGAATGCTACTTACTGTAGATCGATGGCGTCTTTCACCTCGTAAAATTCGCAGCATCTGTCCAAGTCTCGTACAATTATCAACGTGTTTCAAAAGGTATGAGGTTCAGACTAAGAGTTTTGTGGCTACAGAGAAATGGAGACTAAAAGTGCACAATTGCTTTTGCGATCCAAGGCTTAATATTTTGTTGCGTAGCCTCCTGATTTAATAACTGCAGCACATATTGATGGCTCTGAATCAACGAGCTTGGTCATACGCTCCTGAGGAATTATTTTGCACGCTATACTTATTATCCTGAAAAAATCCTTGGCAACCTTGTAATTTTTTTTACGGGCACGTCCGTCCAGCTCATCCCAAAAATATTCTATGGGGGTTAAGATCTGTATTTTGGTTATGCAAATCCAAGACAGCTATTTTCATCTTCCTCACGGCCGCTTTATTTTCTAGAGATGTGTTTGGGGACGTTATCATGCTGAAATAGCCAGATACGTGGCATATCCCTCAGTGCATGAGGTACCATTTGCTCTTCCAGGATCCCACCGTACTTGAATCGGCCCATGGTCCCTTTAACCTACATCAGAGGAGCAACAGCACTAGGTGGAAAACAACCCCACACAATTATAGTCCTTCCACCATGTTTTATAGTGGTTACATGATTGAGTTTTGTCATTCCTCTTGTTGGTCGGTACTGGACGCCATCAGACGAGAACAAACTAAACTTGCTCTCACAGCTTCATAACACTTTGGACCAGTTATCAGGTCTGCAAGATGCATGATTATTTGCAAACTGAAGTTTGGACTTCCTATTCTTCACTCTAATGAGCGGTTTACGAGAAGGTCTTCTACAATGTAGATCTGCAGCTGCTAGGTAGAAACATGAACTCTGAGTCCATGGTTTTCTTCTAACTCATCCCTTACTGCACGGGGTAATTTTTTAGAATCCGCCACCGACAGCCTATCTTAGTGTGGTGTTCCAAGACATCCAAATAGAGGCTTATTTTCTAGAGACCCTCGTTTCTTCTGAAGGCGATACCAAGCATCGACTAGCTGCTGCGGCTTATCGAACTCCTTTGCAACATAGGATTGTGTTTTCCCCAATTAAGAGGTTTAAGATAGCCCGTCGTAAATAATCGGAATGTTTCTCCTTCTTCTTCTTGTATCGTCGCCATAAGACATATCCGTGTCGGTGCGACGTAAAGAAAATAGCAAAAAAATCTTCTTGTTCTTTTCTTCGCTATCACCGTAAAATACACTCAAATATTCGTCAAATACATAGTTTGTATGTGTGTACAACTCTACGAAAGACTTACGAGCTCACATCTCACGTAAGGTGATTCATAACAGGACTACCAGCATTCAACACCTGTAACTACACCGGCGGGCAGTCACCTGTCGTCTGAATGACTAGTTCAATTTGTTGCATATCCGCTCGTCGATAAACAGGCCTGCCAATCAAATAACTCTCAGCAAAATACATTTCAGTGGTACTGTACATAAACAATAATATGTAAATTTCAATTACGTTGTCAGTTACTGTACAGCCACTTGATGTTTCACTCATAAGCGAGCACAAATATCGTGATACAACTTATGTAGATGCCATTCAACCTAAAGTCAAGGTGTATACGATCAAGATCATCTTTACTGGATGCACATCTAATAACTTCAGCCCTATTTTCAGCAGTTCAAGAGAGTGCTGAGACTGAGTGAAGATCAGGTTATCCTGAACAATGTTCACCTCGCACCTTCGACAAGGATTCAGTTTCAGTGCCCGTGTGTATAACACTCAATCCGTTCTGTTGTCCTCTCTTGGCAGACTTTGTTAGATACTCCTGGTTTGTAGCTGGATATGATGATAACTTCCCCATAAGAGCAGTGAGGTTTCAGACAACGCCTGAAAGGAATTTTTGACTTTGAAAAGCGGTGTGATGGGAGAAGAGTAAGAGTTTTTTGTGGTCAGGAACTCTGTTTGCGGCATTTTGTACTTTGTGAACATGTGAATCTTCATAATCGTTTACCAATAACTACCAAAAATGCACGTTTTTAAAAACTCAGTGTGTGAACAAGAGTCGTGAACTTCTCCATAACAATTGTGCATGTCGATTTTTAAACTTTGATATTGGCTGAAAAATTTATTTAGAGACCTCAAGACGTGTTGTGCACAATTCTGCGCACCAGAAAAACCAAATTCTAGCACTGATTCAGGCATTTAGACTATAAAATACGCAACTACACTATGCTGAAGTATTCGGGAGATAGTAGTTTTTTTTTGTTAGTTGCTTTACGTCGCACCGACACAGATAGGTCTTATGGCGACGATGGGATAGGGAAGGGCTAGGAGTGGGAAGGAAGCGGCCGTGGCCTTAATTAAGGTACAGCCCCAGCATTTGCCTGGTGTGAAAATGGGAAACGACGGAAAACCATTTTCAGGGCTGCCGACAGTGGGGTTCGAACCTAATATCTCCCGAATACTGGATACTGGCCGCACTTAAGCGACTACAGCTATCGAGCTCGGTGATAGTAGGTTTGAACCCCACTGTCGGCAGCTACAAATCCAAAGCGCCACTACTTGGAAATATCCGGGCTGTTAAAAGTCTGTGTCGTCGCCATCCATAAGACCAGTGAGTACCTATATCTGGCAACTGAACAGATAGTAAATCTTCAAAATGTATAACCTGCCGTTACGGACATTATGAATAATAACAAATCAAGCTATGTCTGGTGTGTTCCCCGTGACACAAAAACGAAATTCGTAATTAAAGACGACTCTTTGTCATTCATCCTTTCTCCGTGGTTTCCCATTTTTACACCAGGCAAATGCTGGGGCTGTACCTTAATTAAGGCCACGGCCGCTCCCTTCCCACCCCTAGGCCTTTGCCGTCCCATGGTCGCCATAAGACCTATCTGTGTCGGTGCGACGTAAAGCAACTAGCATTCATCCTTCGAGTGTGGTTGTCCAGACAGTCGGTTAGCCTTGGACTTGTTCTGGTGATTAACCTAATGTTCATTTCTGCTGGAGACTAAGTAAAATACAGGTGGAAATGCCTCTCCAGTATGGTAGTTAATTTCGTAAACATTCTGGCAGAGAATCGGACATCATCTGACGCTAGAAGAAACATTGAACTCATGTTTCACTACAAACAGCTGCTTGTCTGAGTAGGGATCATTATCCCTTGCCCCCATGATATGTGTACTTAGATCTCACTATCACACAATAGAGAATACAACTCCCAGTCGGGCTGAGTGGCTCAGACGGCTGAGGTGCTGGCCTTCTGACCCCAACTTGGCAGGTTCGATCCTGGCTCAGTCCGGTGGTATTTGAAGGTGCTCAAATACGTCAGCCTCGTATCGGTAGATTTACTGGCACGTAAAAGAACCCCTGCGGGACTAAATTCCGGTACCTCGGCGTCTCCGAAGACCGAAAAAGTAGTTAGTGGGACGTAAAGCAATTAGCATTATTATTAATACAACTCCCCACATAGGGTTGGCGTCTAAAAAGGCACCCGACCATAAAATAGGGTTAAATCTGTGCAAAGTGCCGACCCAAAGTAATTGAGAAAAGGCCACGAAAAGAAGAAGATTCAAAGCAGGAAATCCAGTGCCCATAAAGGACCATGGCTTGCCAAGACAACTGTTGCCTAGTCAAGAGGTCTGCGGTTAGCGCGACGATATCCCCAGCCGTATTTCTTGGCTTTTGTTACCGGGCCCACTGCCTCTCACATCAGAAAGCTCTTCAGTTGGACTCAAGAGGCTGATCAAACACTTCTTCAGTGCTCATTCCAGAATTAAAATCTTTAGATTAGGCGGGAATGGAACCCACGGCCTCCAGGTGGAGGTGGGCATCGGAGCTGGTCTTTTATCATCTTGCCTCGATTATTTCTGGGGTCACTGAGCCATTCTGGCTCAATCTGGATTTTCAGTAGTGTTTAACGCCGGATGACCTCTCTGCTGGCACGTGATTTTCTAGATGAAAATTCCATCCCAGGATCAAGCAAGATTCGAAATTCGACTGCCTATGTGTGGAGACAGCAAGCAGTTAAGCAATTGCCTTAATCCCGTCCCCAAACGTATGTTCTTAATAGTTATCATATACAGGCATCATCAGTGATGGTAGATCGATGTAAACAAGCGCAGGATCACCTGCCTGCTGCCGAGGGTGAATTTACTAGAATCAGAGCAATCTCTTCCTCATTCAGTGATTGACAAGTTGTTCCCAAACTAGTATGGCTCCAGTGCTTTCGCAAGACAACAGGGGTCTAATTGTTGATGTATGAGGGTCAGAACAAATCGCACATGCAATACCATGTAAAGTAAAGACCGCCTGGAATTAGACACGGATTATAGACGCATCTACTCGCGTGGGGGATATAATGTACATTAGCTGAGGGAATAAATAATTTCCTAACCTCCTATACATACTTTCATCGCACATGAAGAAATATAGAGAAAACCCTTAATTTTGTAGTGTTGCCAAACTCTGAGCTGTAAGAAGTTTATTTAATTTGTTTTATTTTCCTTTACAGTGGTTAAAATAATATTGTTTATAATATAATTCATGTCTTTACACATTACTAGAAACATGATAAATTTAACTTCAAATGCCTGAAAATATATATGAGAAATTTCTTAGACAAAATTCATATTTGTATCTATTACGACGACCGGGCGAGTTGGCCGTGCGCGTATAGGCGCGCGGCTGTGAGCTTGCATCCGGGAGATAGTAGGTTCGAATCCCACTATCGGCAGCCCTGAAGATGGTTTTCCGTGGTTTCCCATTTTCACGCCAGGCAAATGTACCTTAATTAAGGCCACGGCCGCTTCCTTCCAACTCCTAGGCCTTGCCTATCCCCTCGTCGCATAACACCTATCTGTGTCGGTGCGACGTAAAGCCCCTAGCAAAAAAAATCTATTACGACGATATTACGAAATTAATTTTTTAACGTTTCCTAAAAGAAGCTGTTTTCCTACAACGAACGAACTGTAAAATTCACCTAAACCTACGAAAAATAATAAAGGACAGATGTGTAATTTATTTTGTACTGTTTAAAATGCATTGTGAGTGTCGTTTCTTCCAAGATGAACCAATTTTGAAAACCTGAACCTCTACATAACCTATCCGCCATTGTGCTGGAAGCGTCAACTTTTCAACGTGACATACTTGTTTACCCTTCGAACTCTTGCTTTGTTTACATTGACCTACCTTCGCTGACAACATCTGTACCCGCAGAGAGCTGGACAATACTAGGGTTCACATAAATAAATCTATAAAGGTGAATTATTTCATAGGAGTATTTGGCATTCCTAACGTCATTTCATGTGCCTATCCTGTTGCCATTTCTTGATGGATGCAGTATTTTTGTATCCGTCTCCTGACACAGGCCAAAGCAAAGTGTAGCTTCCACCAGAGTTCCAGTCTCATCCATGGCTGTCACAATATGGAAGCTGCTGGGGTATGGATGGTGCTGAGTAATGACATTTGGAGCACAACTAGTGTCTGAGTGTTATGAAAGGTGTTGCTCATAGGATCAGTCGTGCTGCAGTAGCACCTTCTGGTCCAGTGAGGAAAGCAATGGCAAACTACCTCACTCCTCATCTTGCCTAGTACGTCTAATTTTAGTGCTGCCATTGGTTTTTGCGGTTTCCCTATAACTGCATAGCCTTTGGTGGTGCTATTTGAGGATCCAACCAGCCCCTGGGCTGATGACCTAACAGCCATTTTAATCTGGGTGCAGCCCTCATGAGGAAGGCAGGTGAAGTCTGTAATGAGAGGAACTGCGTGTAATTGTAGTGGAGCACTGTGTTATGTGTTGTGTGTGAGATGCAAATAAGTGTAAATATAATGCAAACACACAGTCCCTGAGCCAGTGGATTAAACTATCCACGAATAAAATTCAACAGCCCGGCCACGAATCGAACCGGTGCCCACTTCGACTGAAGACTAGTGCGCTACAACTCAGCAAAGGACGAGATCGTTGTTACCATGAAGTGAAACCACTGATGTCGACGAATGCAACAGAAAAAGAATCTTCATAGCTCCGAATACGGACATGACATTGGATGTAGACGAGTTTATGTCGGAAATAAATTCCAATGCGATAGATAGAGTATTTCCCTTTCTCTTCTCCCTTCGCTCCCATATTTTGGAATGTTGTATATATATCGTCTTCGGAAAGCCGACACTTTCACTCGTATTATCTAATCCACAAAAATCTACAATGTGCTCATCTGTCGTTAACAAGAATATAAGCCGGAATGAGTGGTTCAGACGGTTGAGTGCGCTGGCCTTCTGACCTCAACGTGGCAGGTTCGATCCTGGCTCAGTTCGGTGGTATTTGAAGGTGCTTAAATACGCCAGTCTCGTGTCCGTAGATTTACAGGCACGTAAAAGAACTCCTACTGGACTAAATTCCGGCACCTCAGCGTTATTGGCTTTATACTGTATACAACATTATATTACAGGAAGATAAAAAGTGCCTCACCGCCGTACATAACGGATCTTCCCAGCATATATACAAATTAGTAATACAGGTATTAAGCTGAAAACTATGCATGCCATGCAACAGAATTACAGGGAATCAACACAAGACATAAAGAATAGCCACTCACTCTTTCTATCCACAGGTGCAAGTTCTACTTGCATAAAAGAACCTTAGGACATGTAGTCAGTGTATGAAATCTGACTGATAGCCGGCGTGATTTCTTCCTCTGTTTTGATGCCCGTATTTATAATTGGTTGGGAAGGAAATATCTTTCCGGCATTCCCTTGGATTTGAACAGAATGCAATAATGGTTGAAACTGGGCTAAATTCGCAATTTTAAGGAAAAATTGGAAGTATGTTAATTTTGAGAATGCTTATCAAAATAAAAATAACTTCGTGTGGCTATTGATAGCCTGGGGCATCTCTTTTAAGGCAGACCCTCCGATGAGGGTGGGTGGTGTTGTAAACAAGGTTGGGTTTACAAAAAGCACAACTTCTTTATTTGCTTCACATGTAAAATTACAATATTTACACTAACAAAACTGAAAGTTATCTCGAAGCAAATTGAACTATGAATTTGGAGAAAGAGTCTGTCTTTGTACACTATATACACGTTGGAGTATTCACGTTCACTACTATTTCGGAAAGATAGTCTTTGTGACATGAAAAGTTCTTGATAGTCGAAAACTATCAGAAGCACTGACGTAAATATCTCAGAGAGTCCTTCCTTGTTGAAGTGTCTGAGTTCATTAACGTAAGTTCAATGACTGAAGAGTTCCTACTTAGCGAAACTAAGTCGATAATGGGAGCTAGCATTAGCTAGGGAATGATAGTGGCATATAATGGTAAGACTGGTATGGACAGCGGAATAGGCAAGAGGAGCGGTGACCCGAGGTGAGACCTCTTACTGCCAGAAATTCAGTCCACCTGGCCGAAGCACATTTTCAAGAGGAGTAGCCTCCGTGCTCGACGTAGGGTGTATTCTGGAGCTGGACACCGGGGTCAGTGGGCGTCTGGACAGGCTAGGAGCTCCTTTATATAGCACACACGACGTTCCAGGCACGCGCACTGAGGGCTGCGCGTCGAGGCTCGAAGAATAACACACTGGCACGCGTGTAGCTGGCTGGCGGATCGAGAAGGGTGCGACGGACATACAACAGGTGGCATCTTCCGTGTGCAGGAAACTGCCAGTTAACGTGGTGGAGGATAGGTTTGTGTATGGTGTATGAGACGCAGGGATGTTGGGGCAGCGCAAACAACCCAGCTAAGGAAATTATCTATTTAAGATTAAAGTCCCCGACCCAGCCAGGAATCGAACCCGGGGTCCTCTGAACCGAAGGCCACAACACTCAACATTCACTGAACTGAACCGAACCTTAATTACGGCCATGGTCGCTTCCTTCCCAGCCCTAGCTCTTTCCTTTCCCATTTCCGTCAAAAGACCTAACCGAGTTTGTACGACGTAAAATCATTTGCAGCAATCACATAAACCAACGAAGGACTGAGCTGGATGTGTTCACGTAAACAGACCATACTCAGTCCTTATATGCAAACCGGTGTATTCAGCACTGAACGATAAAACTGCGAGCCCAGTGAGATATTTGACGCCTACCGGGCGGGGTAGGGGTTCGAAGAATTCAGGCTCCTAGGTGTGAGTCATTCCACTTGTCAGATTACGGGTCTGATCGTCAAATTTAAAAGCTAGGGAGCATGGCAGAGTAGCTTAACCAACCCTGTAATTACACAAGGCAGCCTGGGAAAATGTTATGGCATTTAGTCGTTTTATACCGCATCTCCCTCAGTATCAATGTTGTTTTCGAAAGAGTGAAATTCACCGAGCTCGATAGCTGCAGTCGCTTAAGTGCGGCAAGTATCCAGTATTCGGGAGATAGTAGGTTCGAATCCCACTGTCGGCAGCTCTGAAACTAGTTTTCCGTGGTTTCCCATTTTCGCACCAGGCAAATGCTGGGGCTGTACCTTAATTAAGGCCACGGACGCTTCCTTCCCACTCCTAGCCCTTTCCTGTCCCATCGTCGCCCTAAGACGTATCTGTGTCGGTGCGACGTAAAGCAACTAGCAAAAAAAAAAAAAAGAAAAAAAAAGTGAAATTCCGGGAACTTTGAAGCTAACCAAAAAAGTCAAATGTAATCCAAGGACCTGCTTATCCCCTGCTTAGTCTTAGAATTCAGGAGAATAGTAAATATTTCGAGAGACAGTAGTATGGACAATTTTACGCACAAAAGTTCATAATGAACAACTGTTCAGTGTGCTATGCTTGCGGGATTACAGATGTTTGTTACGGTGCGCTTACGAAGAATCTCAAAGAATGATTATTTAAACATACAAATAACATCGTCATATATTTACCGATGCAAAAGAAAACAAAAACAAATTATGTGTAACAGTTCAATCCAAATGAGGCTTCTATCGCTTGAGCCACTCAGCCCGGCCGGCATATTTCGTAGTATCACATTGGTATTGACCTCAAACTGAAGTGGAAAACCCGTAGCAAACCATTTCTGAGATAACCGATAATGAAATTTTAACGCACTTCTCTCATAAACACGTTGTCGCTGTTCGGACAAAAGGCCATATCTCACAAAGCTCTTCGTTTCCATTATTTTCCTTAAGACTGGTCACGCCTCCCAGCTACATATGAATATGCCGTCCATTGTTATTTTTTGCTAGTGGCTTTAAGTCGCACCGACACACATAGGTCTTATGGCGACGATGGGATAGGAAAGGCCTAGGAGTTGGAAGGAAGCGACCGTGGCCTTGGAAAGCACTGAAAACCATCTTCAGGGCTGCCGACAGTGGGATTCGAACCCACTATCTTCCGGATGCAAGTTCACAGTCACGCACCCCTACCCGCACGGCCAACTCGCCCGGTGTGCAGTCCATCAGAACAATTTTTGTTGGGTTAATTTTCGTATGCTAACGTGTAAAAGAAAATGAACCTTAAGTGCATTATACTGTAAGAGTGCGTAAATAAGTCGTGCAAACACACATTCCTAGAGTGCGGTACGGTAAGGTTCATTTTCCTTTACACGTAAGCATGGGAAAATGAACACAACTAATATTGTTCTGACGGCCTAAATATCCATGTATGACTGGGTGGCGGGACGAGTCTTAAGGAAAATAATGGATAGGAAGAGCACTGGGAGATATGACCTTTTGCCCGTACAGCGACGATATGTCACCTGAGGCTAAGTGAACTACGTTCTAGTAAACCTATCTTCCGAGTTTTCACATATTCACACCAGGCAAATGTTGGGGCTTTAGTTTAGTTGAGGTTATGACCGTCTCCTTCTCACAGTCTTAGCCCTTTCTTATCCCATCGTCGCTATAAGACCTATCTGTGTCGGAACGACGTAAAACAAATGGTAAAAGAAGAAAAATACTCTCGTTCGTCACCAGATGGCTCACTATGCGCTATTGTATTCCGAGTAAGAATTGCTGTCGCCGTATTTGCTCCACATCAGATGTTACATGTTCACATGTCCGAGAGTAGCAGAATATATCGACCCATGGTAGAATGCGAAATCGAACCCACGTGCTGTTAAAACCATCGACCTGAAATTCCTGAAACCTGCTGCGAAATATTATCTTCTTCATGAAAGGCACCGAAAACAAATTCGATCTCCAACACCAAAGATGAAAATAAAGGCTGCAACTCAACAAAAACAAAACCTAATATATGACATCTGACCCCACAAGAAAGTGGAACAATCCGACCTGATGGCGAAGACCTGCCAGGAGTGACGAAATTTAAAGGTCTCGTTCTTTACGACTGCAGACGGCGGGCAACTTACCGATGGAGAAAAATGCAGCCTGGATGAAGTTGCAAAACGACGACAGGCGACACCATTAATCGCCGAATTAAGGACCAGCTAACGTCGAAGACTTATCTCAACTCACAGCCAGTTCGTTTCATTTTCACGCCACGAGACGGTACACCTACTCTTTCGCGGTAGGTGCAGCCGGCGTCTGTCACTAGGTGGGCCAATCGTTGATAAACATAACGACTGCCTATCATTTTGCTGCTCAATCCTTAAGCTTTACTGGTATCTACTATATTCATTATCGAAGAAAAATGGCTTTGGTGACACAAATTGAGATACGCCAATTATATCCGATACAAGCAAGAGATTTCCGAAAATAATTGACATATCCGTGGTTTACATCAGTATATTTCTTGAGATCCAAATATAGAGAGGTATGGAACGGATATACTGTACAATTCAGATGAAGAAGATAGTCTTTCAATCCAATTACGGCGACGGAAATCATATTGGAAATAACAAGAACACGGTTCCTCCAGCGTTAGGCAGCTAACTCTGACATTTAAAATTTATAGCATCACCAATCTGGCACCGATCCAGACATTCTTTAAAGGAAAAGCCAACGATTGCGCTGGGGTTATTTGGATTAAGTATTTGAATGGAGCCGGGCAGTGTGTCTCAGACCGTTGAGGTGCTGGTCTTCTGATTCCAACTTGGCAGGTTCGATCCTGGCTCAGTCTAGTGGTATTTCAAGGTGCTCAAATACGTCAGCCTCGTATCGGTAGATTTACTGGCAACGGGACTAAATTCCAGCACCTCGGCGTCTCCGACAACCGTAAAAGTAGTTAATGGGACGTAAAGCCAATGACATTATTATTATTTAAATGGATCATTAATATATTCCGCAATATTCAGTAATAACTGTATTATTATCATCATCATCATCATCATCAGTTTTGTGGTGTACTAGGAGCGTCAGTGCCTCTCACCTTGTCTTTTTTTTTTTACAACTTGCTTTACGTCGCACCGACCCAGATAGGTCTTACCGCGACAAAAATGAAATGGCGTATGGCTTTTAGTGCCGGGCGTGTCCGAGGACATGTTCGGCTCGCCAGGTGAAGGTCTTTTGATTTGACTCCCGTAGGCGACCTGCGCATCGTGATGAGGATGAAATGATGATGAAGACGACACATACACCCAGTCCCCGTGTCGGCGAAATTAACCAATATGGTTAAAATTCCCGACCCTGCCGGGAATCGAACCCGGGACCCCCTGTGACCAAAGGCCAGCACGCTAACCATTTGGCTATGGAGCCGGACTCTTATCGCGACGATGGGACAGGAAAAGGCTAGGAGTAGGAAGAAAGCGGTCGTGGCCTTAATTAAGGTACACCATTTGCCTGGTGTGAAAATGGAAAATCACGGAAAACCATCTTCAGGGCTGCCGACAGTGGGGTTCGAACCCACTATCTCCCGAATACTGGATACTGGCCGCACTTAAGCGACTGCAGCTATCGAGCTCGGTAATCGTTGTGTGGGGGCTTGTACTGGGTTCACTCAGTCTCTTAATGTCGACCGAGGGATTGTCCTGCAAGAAAGTCAGCGCACCCGGTCATAAAAGCTCAATAATACGAATGAGGTGATCTCCACATTGGCCACGCGGCACTAAGTTACATAATTGGGCAGCTGTCGTCTTGGGAGGTTAAGTCCCATTATGTCCAGTAAGTGACACCGTTTCCTTACAGTTTTATTACATACTGTATATCAACATAGACTGTTATGGCTGTCAAAATTTAACGTGTAAGTCTCTGTGAATTAACGAGGCCTCTGTGAAATCATCTATTCGCAACTAGTACTGAGACTCTGTTGATTCTATACGTTTTCCTTTTAACACTTTAGAGATAATATAACCATTCATTTGGCATCTCTAGGAGGGGATGGAAAAGAAGTTGCCAGCCAGCATCTTCATATACTTTGGCGTTAGATGCAGTTGTATGCCCTGGTCCATCGAACGAGTTGAATCCGCGGTATGTGTTGTGTAGCTGTAAGTTTGCATTCGGAAGAATTTGCGGTGGACCCTCACCACCACCCATCCTGAATATGTTTTTACGCGTTTCCCTATTCTCACAACAGACAAATCTGAGGGTGTAAAACTTAATTAAGACCATGGATCCTTATTTCCCATTCCTTTCCTCTCCTACTTTATCTTTCTTAATCTGCTTACCCTCCAGGGTTGGCTTTTCCCTCGGACTCAGCGAGAGATCCTACCTATACCGCCTCTAGGTCAGTGTCCTGGAGCGTGAGACATTGGGTCGGGGATACAACTGTGGAGGATGACCAGTACCTCGCCCAGGCGGCCTCACCTGCTATGCTGAACAGGGGCCCTGGTTGGGGATGGGATGATTGGAAGGGATAGACAAGGAAGAGGGAAGGAAGCAGCCGTGGGCTTAAGTTAGGTACCATCCCGGCATTTGCCTGGAGGAGAAGTGGGAAACCACGGAAAACCACTTCCAGGATGGCTGAGGTAGGAATGGAACCCATCTCTACTCAGTTGACATCCCGAGGCTGAGTGGACCCCGTTCCAACTCTCGTACCACTTTCCAAATTTCGTGGCAGAGCCGGGAATCGAACCCGGGCCTCCAGAGGTGGCAGCTAATCACACTAACCACTACACCACAGAGGCGGCTCTCTTCTACTTTATTCACTTTAAAATCCGCAGCCTGTTTCCATTCATTCGACCGGGTCGGGAATGGAATGAATTTTTTTTTTTTTTTTGCTAGTTGCTTTACGTCGCACCGACACAGATAGGTCTTGTGGCGACGATGGGACAGGAAAGGGCTAGGAGTGGGAAGGAAGCGGCCGTGGCCTTAATTAAGGTACAGCCCCAGCATTTGCCTGGTGTGAAAATGGGAAACCACGGAAAATCATCTTCAGGGCTGCCGACAGTGGGGTTCGAACCTGGAATGAATGAAGCCAGCATCTACTGGCGAGGAATTGTGCCGGCTGCCGAAGCTTGTCGCACTCCTCTGAGGCAATAATTGACAAACTAACCTAACCCCATGGCACTACAGCCCTGAAGGGCTTTGTTCTACCAAGTGACTGCTGCTCAGCCCGAAGGCATGCAGATGGCGTGTGGTCAGCACGACGAATCCTTGAATCTCGGCCGTTATTCTTGGCTTTCTAGATCGGGGCCGCTATCTCACCGTCAGATAGCTCCTCAGTTCTAATCATGAAGGCTTAATAATAATAATAATGTTATTTCTTTTACGTCCCACTAACTACTCTTTTATGGTTTTCGGAGACGCTGAGGTGCCGTAATGTAGTCCCGCAGGAGTTCTTTTACATGCCAGTAAATCTACCGACACGAGGCTGACGTATTTGAGCACCTTCAAATACCACCGGACTGAGCCAGGATCGAACCTGCCAAGTTGGAGCCAGAAGGCCAGCGCCTTAACCGTCTGAGCCACTCAGCCCGGCTGATGTAGGCTTAGTAGACCTCGAACCGTCTCTCAGATCCAGGTAAAAATCCCTGACCTGCCCGGGAATCGAACCCGGGGCCTCCGTGTAAGAGGCAGGCATGCTACCCCTACACCACCGAACCGGCCAGTAATGAGGGGTGGGTGGGATGAAACAATACACTGATTTACGAGGGGTAGATACCTAACATGATGTTTACTGTTTCTAGTGCAGTTTTTAATGCTGATTTCAATTCTGAAAACCGTTTTGCTCCATCACGTCAGAAGCTGAACATGTTGACAACGTTTTATTTTTCATGAAACAGTGTTCATTGAGAGTTGTTGAAAATTTTTGTTATTTTTCATTCAAAGCTGAATATTTTAATTTGTTTCTTTTTTATTGTCAGTGACAGTGGACATTATGGGATCCAGAGGATGCATAAATTCACCAGATCTGTTTTTCTACGTGTGCGTCTATGTAGTATATAAACTAATCGAATAGTATATGTGCCATATGGTGCATTTGCACTAATCTTAGCTAAAGCCATGTTCATTACTTCTCCAGACCGACTCGTTGGCTGAATGGTCAGCGTACTGGCCTTCGGTCCATATAGTTCGATTCCTGGCCGGGTCAGGGATTTTAATCGCTTCTGATTAATTCTTCTGGCTCGGGGACTGGGTGTTTGCGTCCGTCCCTCTTCATATTCACACAACACACTACACTATCAACCATCACAGAAACACCCAATAGTGATTACACCGCTCCATATATGGAGTCAGGAAGGGCATCCGGCCGTAAAACAGGGCCAAATCCACATGTGCTACACAGTTCGCACCCGTGACCCCACAGGTGTGGGAACAGCGGTAGGGGAATAAGAAGATGTTCATTAGTTTCCATGTAGCAATCAGTGCTCTAGTGAAACTATTCTATTGTGAGTTGTTTACCTTGATACAATGTTAAACATATGTAAATGGTCAATGGCGTGTGGCCTCCGATGAGGCCTGGTGCAGGTCTTTCGATATGACGCCATACAGGCGACCTGCGCGTCTATGAGGATGGGGCCCTACCTAGGATGATTTCTAAAGCTTAAGGCTTTGATCACATTGGAGGCACGCTTGTGCAAGTAATTTGGTGGCGCGCGCGTGCGCAAGCTGGCGTGAACAGCAATGTGCTCACACTAAATCCAAGCAGGTGCAAGTTAATTATTATAAACAGGTCAGTCGAAATGGAGATGTCAGACGATGAGGACAATGTTTTGGAAAATTGTGTTTTAAAGTTTTAAAGTTTGGATGAGCAGGTAATCAGGGAAGAGTGGGTAAACGCGTATTTTTTTGGACAGAGAGGAAAATATAGAGTATGCACGAATATTCAACGATTTGCTTAGACAGCCTGATAAGTTTTATGAATACTTCAGAGTGATAACAGACACTTTCTACTATATACAGGACAAAATCACACCTAGAATAAGGAGTCAATCAAATTTCCGAAAGTGTGTATCACCTGAAGAGCTCCACAACACTACACTGTCACTATCTCGATGGTCAGAAATCAACTGAGATCACGCACGCTTGCAACTACAAAACAAATATTTTTGTTTCGAAGTGGAGTCGGATCAAACTTGCGCAAGCGTGCACTTGCTTGCAGCGGGCAGTGTGAGCGGCGATGGACGAGTCACCACTTGTTTCTGTCGCTCCCCTGCAGATTTTGTTTATATGTGCACGCTTGCGCACGCGCGCGCCACCAAAGTACTTGCACAAGCGTGCCTCCAATGTGATCGAAGCCTAAGGCAACACGTATACCGAGCCCCCGAGCCATCGGAATTAACCAGTTAAGTTTAAAATCCCTGACCCCGCCGGGAATCGAACCCGAGACCCCTTGGAGCCGGACATGTATGTGGTTGATTTCGTGTATCTCAAGAACAGTGGGTGATAGAGATAAATGGTTTGCATAGTCTGAATCAACATGTTTTAGTTGTCATATAACGCCTGTTGGATACAAAAATATCCACCGAAAATCATTTTGTTTTGTTGATCAATGATATTGGAGTGTGTTGCTGGAATGAAAGATGACGGGGAAAACCGGAGTACCCGGAGAAATCCCTGTCCCAACTCCGCTTTGTCCAGCACAAATATCATATGGAATGACCGGGATTTGAACCACAGAGCCCAGCGATGAGAGGCCAGTGCGCTGCCAAGGAGGCTCCTCTCCTACCCTGTTGTCGCCAAAAATCAAACTGTGCAATGGGACGTAAAACAGTAATTGAAAAACAAAGGAATAAACAAGAAATGCCCTGGTCCGACACCCAGTTGGAATTCTAGGACAACTTTAGGTTCATATCAACGATTATATTTCGTGTGGCAATATGAATTGACCAGCCATGTGGAATACACGAACATTTTTGCACGCTCTACAGTATGTTCTCCGAAGGGAGGTGCTGTAGCATTCGGAAATCCGAGGTTTCGAATCCCAGTGCTAACAGTGGCTAACCTGACTACTGAGTTTATACTGTCATTTCAGAAATATGCAGGGATAATAATAATATTTTTACAATTGGTTTTATGTAAAAATGACCGGGCGAGTTGGCCGTGCGGTCAAGGGCGCGCGGCTGTGAGTTTGCATCCGGGAAATAGTGGGTTCGAATCCCACTGTCATCAGCCCTGAAGATGGTTTTCCGTGGTTTCCCATTTTCACACCAGGCAAATGCTGGGGCTGTACCTTAATTAAGGCCACGGTCACTTCCAACTCCTAGGCCTTTCCTATCCCATCGTCGCCATAAGACCTATCTGTGTCGGTGCAACGTAAAGCCACTAGCTATGTCGAACTGAGACAGATAGGTCTTATGGCAAAGATATGATAGGAAAGTGCTAGGAGAAGGAAGGAAGGAAGGAAGGAAGGAAGGAAGGAAGGGGCCGAGGCCTTAATTAAGGAACAGTCCCAGCATTTTGCTTGGTGTGAAAATGGTACACCACGGGAAACCATCTTCAGAGCTGCTGACAGTAGGGTTCGAACCTACTATCTCCAGGATGCAAGCTCACAGCTGCGCGCCCCCTAGCCGCACGGTCAACTCGCCTCAATAACCAGAAAATCAGAAGATGTGTATTCTAGTAAAGCAAAGCACCTCCGTACAGGCCATGAAGACCCTTGGAGGAGTGGAAGGTAAAGGCTTCCACCACTGTTAACCTCGGCACGTGATAGGGCAGAGAGGTTAGCTGTACGCCCGGTCGCCTTCGCCCCCAGGAATTAACCTGGTACTCATTTTTGGTGTAGGCTGAGTGAACCTCAGGGCCATATGCACCTCCGGAAGTGGAAATCTCGTTTCTTAAATTTTACGATTTCCTGACGGGGATTCGAACACACGTCCTTCCGGGCGAACCGAGCACGCCTTTACCGCCTCGGCCAGGCAGCCACTGTGTATTCTAGTATGGAATATTATTTCAGTAATTGAAACTGGCACTTGACATCGCTCACAAAGTGTCATTTTAAACGTTTTGAATAATTTAAATACACTTTTTCCCGAAGAAAATTGTCTTTATTCCAGTGAAACTGTCAGAGAATGTGATAAACTGAAAAGCTTACAATTATTCTTATAATCACTGTAAGTACGCATACACCTCAGTACCAAACTATCAGAACAGTGGCCACGGCTTTTCCGGTCGGTAGATGCAGAAAGGGTCTCGGCCCATAAGTGGCCACGGCTGGTCGGTGGTCCAACAGCCCTGCACTCTGCACTCTGATCGGCCAACCGAGCAGAGGAGGGGTGGCCACGGCTCTACCGTGGCTCTACGCCTCTGTATTCGGGAACGGGAAAAGGCTGGACCTCACTGCTGGTCCCCACCGTCGGCTGTCCTGAGAATACTTTTCCGTGGTTTTCCATTCTCCTGCACTAAGGCGAATACGGGGGCAGTTCCTCGTATAGGCTACGGCCGCCAACCCCCTCACCCTCTCCGAGCATCTCCTCCGTAACAAATCTCCCGGCCTGAGAGACGGCGTTACCGTCTAAGAGGACCGCCTCCCCCTTCAGGGGAGGAATGAAAACATTTTAGTAGTAGTAGTAGTAGTAGTAGTAGTAGTAGTAGTAGTAGTAGTAGTAGTGCGTTTATATCCTCCCCAGACGTTGCTGCATTTACACGGTGAATTTATGTTCAGGTGTGAGTGTCTGGCGTGCTGTGTGCTGTGAGCTTATGGACTTGATGGCAAGGTCGCGAGCTGACTGACAACTCTGCGTGCACAAGAAGCAGCTGTTACGAGCGCTAGGTCAGGACATTATCACATAGTGCAAGCCTGGAGGGGTATACATTACACGTTCATAACTACGATAATGTCCGACTCGTTGGCTGAATGGTCAGCGTACTGGCCTTCGGTTCAGAGGGTCCCGGGTTCGATTCCCGGCCGGGTCGGGGATTTTAACCTTAATTGGTTAATTCCAGTGGCCCGGGGGCTGGGTGTTTGTGCTGTCCCCAACATCCCTGCAACTCACACACCACACATTACACTATCCTCCACCACAATAACACGCAGTTACCTACAAATGGCAGATGCCGCCCACCCTCATCGGAGGGTCTGCCTTACAAGGGCTGCACTCGGCTAGAAATAGCCACACGAAATTAATTTACTACGATAATCCCGCAATATACAGTATGTACATATATTCATTCATATAGGAACATACATAATTATCAATCAATCAATCAATCAATCAATCAACATTGATCTCTATACAGGTCAGTAGCCCAGGTGGCAGATATCCTACCTGTTGTTTTGCTAACCTCTTCTTAAATGATTGCAAAGAATTTGGAAATTTATTGAACATCTCCACTGGTAAATTATTCCAATCCTTAACTCCCCTACCAATAAATGAATATTTGCCCCAATTTGTTCTCTTGAATTCGAACTTTATCTTCATATTGTGATCTTTCCTACTTTTAAAAACACCACTCAAATTTATTCGTCTACTATGGTCATTCTACGCCATCTCTCCACTGACAGCTCGGAACATACAACATAGTCGAGTAGCTCGTCTCCTTTCTCCCCGGTCTTCCCAGCCCAAACTTTGCAACATTTCTGTAACACTACTCTATTATAGGAAATCACCCAGAAAAAAATCGATCTGCATTTCTTTAGATTTTTTCCAGTTCTCGAATCAAGTAATCCATGAAAATGTCGAACACTGCATTTGCTTAAAATGAGCGAAACAACAAGCTTTGTAATCATTGTATGGGGTCTACTTCGAAATTAAATAATTTCTTTGAAGATTGCCATAATGTTAGGTAAGGGTTATTCTGCCCGAAGGCAGATCCGAACATCCGCAGAGGTGTTCCTGAGCCGGAGTTTACGTGCGGTAGGGTGGCCAGTTCCTTTCCGCTCCTCCACTCCCTTACCCCCACCAACGGCGCGTGGCAACCCATCCAACTCCTGACCACGCCCAATGTTGCTTAACTTCGGAGATCTCACGGGATCCGGTGTTTCAACACGGCTACGGCCGTTGGCTGCCATAAAGTAAGAAATGCAAAATCAAACGCTTTATTTTGGATTAGCATGCTCAACTCTCCTATGAACAATTATGAAGCAGAATAGAGTCGAATACTATTCCGCTTCTATGTCGCTTCTGTGGATAAACGTCATGTTTTCATAAACGCAAACAAAGGAAAATAGGCTTCGATAAATGTAACATCTCCTCAAGCAACCGTTTTGATAGAAAAGTACACAAACACACACTAACAAATTACTGTGTTCTTATGCCGCAGCCTCGGTAGCTGTATGTTTCAAGGATTCTTTGCAGACCAAAACAGGTTACTGGAGCCTGTCATCGATAGGTGTGCACAGTCACTGATGTGGAGAAGTACTGAACAAGTCAACTGAGGGGAAGAGACTTGGGCCCGCGTGCACAGGTATTTTTAGCACGACCACTGCGCTTACGGCAGGCAAGGTTCGACACCCGTGATGTACACTAAACCGCACAAAAAATGGCCGTATTGTGCAGGTGGTAGGATTCCAAGTATCATCTCTTCGGCCACCGGCAGTTTAGAAGAATGTAGCAAAATTAAATAATTCTTTACTGGAAAAATTGTGTGCAAATGTTTGTACATGACACCTCAAGTCATGATCAAACCATCCACTCTGAGAGATTGAGAGAAGGGACAAATATTCGAACTTTAGTAACTAAGATAATTTTTTCCCAGTGTAAACAGAAATGCCCATCTCTGTGGTGTAGTGCTTAGTGTGATTAGCTGCCACCCCCGGAGGTCCGAGTTCGATTCCCGACTCTGCCACGAAATCTGAAAAGTGGTATGAGGGCTGGGAGATCAACTGAGAAGATGGGATTCGATTCCCACCCCAGCTATCCTCGAAGTGATTTTTCCGTGTTTTCCCACTTCTCCTCCAGGCAACTGTCGGGATGGTACCTAACTTATGGCTACGGCCGCTTCCTCCCCTCTTCCTCGTCTATCCCTTCCAAACTTCCCATCATCCACAATGGCCCTGTACAGCATAGCAGGCGAGGCAGTCTGGGCGAGGTACTAGTCATCCTGCCCAGTTGTATCCCCGACCCAAAGTTTCACGCTCGAGAACACTGCCCTCGCTCAGTCTGAAGGATAAACCAACCCTCGAGGGTAAACAGGTTAAGAATTAAAGAAAGAAAGTAAACAGAAATATAACTCATAGCAGTTCCTTCTATTAGCACTTTCGGATTCCTCTGACTCATTGCGGACGAATGACAAAGGAAAATGCCAACATACGAAGTGGAGTCAGAGGCACACGTTTGTCATTAATGATATCAAGTGATCATTTTACAAATTAAAGCACTTTTTTACCGATAGAACCCCATAGAACTGTTGTTAACAGTAGTAGGTTAAAGGAATACCTTTATAAAAAATCTAATCAAATATTGCTCTCTTTCATCATCATCAACATCATCTGTTTACCCTCCAGGTTCGGCTTTTCCCTCGGACTCAGCGAGGGATCCCACCTCTACCGCCTCAAGGGCAGTGTCCTGGAGCTTCAGACCCTTGGTCGGGGGATACAACTGGGGAGAATGACCAGTACCTCGCCCAGGCGGCCTCACCTGCTATGCTGAACAGGGGCCTTGTGGAGAGATGGGAAGATTGGAAGGGATAGATAAGGAAGAGGGAAGGAAGCGGCCGTGGCCTTAAGTTAGGGACCATCCCGGCATTCACCTGGAGGAGAAGTGGGAAACCACGGAAAACCACTTCGAGGATGGCTGAGGTGGGAATCGAACCCACCTCTACTCAGTTGACCTCCCGAGGCTGAGTGGACCCCGTTCCAGCCCTCGTACCACTTTTCAAATTTTCGTGGCAGAGCCGGGAATCGAACCCGGACCTCCGGGGGTGGCAGCTAATCACGCTAACCACTACACCACAGAGGCGGACTATTGCTCTCTTTAAAGATTGTAAAACCGAGCAAAGAAGAAATAAAATATGTAACGTAATAAATCTTCATAGAGGATATCTTATTAAACGCACGTTGTTAATACAACTTTACGACACACGGAGGCGACAGACGAAGCCTCATTACGTGCCTCGCTTCGTTTCCTCCCCTCTCCGAACGTTGAGGCATTGTTGCTGGCTCTGTTGGCCGCGTATGCTTTCTAGCGCTAGTGATACCCAGGTACTTCAGTAACGGGATAATAAACAGCGTGTATTAACCGGGTACCCATTCACCCAAAAGCTGATTCTCGTATTGCCCGAGTACTCGCTTACTACAGTTTTGCAATTGAAAGTCTTATGATGTCCGACTCTTTGACCGAATGGTCAGAGTAGTGGCCTTCGGTTCAGAGCGCCACGCAGCCAGTTCCCGGTCCTATGGATCGGGGACTGGCGTCTAAATACACATTTTCATCTATACAAAGCACATCACTCCACCAACCACCTTAGAAACACGTAGGCATACTAGTGATTAGATCCCTTCATATATAGATGGCGTCAGGAAGGGCATTCAGCCAAAAAACTGGGCCAAATACACACACGTGGTTACCTCAAGATATTGAGAAATATGCCAGAAGGCAGAATAATGATATGAATCTGATGATAATGAGGATGAGTAAAGATTACTTGTTTCGAAGTTTTCGTATTAACTAAATGAACATAATAAAATGTGTTCTAAATTAAATTGCACCATTTGTAATGGCTGTTACAAATAGTTGACATATGAATATAGACGTAGCCTAAAACAGTTTGAGACTTTTCTCCCGCAAATCTACCATTTCAAGGCAAGGGATTTCCTTATGGAGAATAGGCCTATGTATGTGCCCTTAACACATAAATTAGAGAATAATTATCCTTGCAGCCTATTTCTGGTCATCAGGATGAGTTCTTATATTTAAAAATATATTATTTAGGCAAGCCCATGCTGGCAAGATGTAGCTGTGTACAGTGCGCTATGTCTTCTGGTATGAGCTAGAGCAATTTGCTACTTTCATTGACCTGTCTAAGTCTCATCCTTGGCTTTGACAATGTGAAAGTGACCGAGGTATGAGCAATGCTAGTGATACCATTCCTTGTGCAGCCAGTCCCTGTTATGAGTGGTGTGAAAATATCGCTCATAGGGTCGGTTGGTGCATGCATTTCAGTGGGCTTGGCAGACTGGTATGTAACAGCAACTTCTGGCTCGGTGAAGAAAGCAACGGGAAACTACCTCACTCCTCATTTCCCTAGTATGCCTCTTCAGTGATGCCTAGGCTGTCTATGATAGCTTTTAGTGGAACTGTAGAGGATCAAACCAGCCTTCGGGCTGAATACCCAACATGCATACATACATTTAAAGATGATGGACACATATTAGATCTTACTATGAATAAAAATAAAGCATATCGGGCCAATATTAAAACATTCCAACCAGAGGACGAATCTGTCAAAAATTCGACTTTACTACGATATTTCTAGACACGCTGCAAACAACGCATATGTTTACAAAAATAATTTGTTTAACAAAAAAGAAAAGAAAAATATGATCATTTAATTTAGGCTCTTACGTATAAAAGAAAGTAACTTCTCTGGGTAAACACATCGCCGGCAACTTATCATCGCGTACGGCTGACACGATACGTAACAGATAAACGGGTTCCCGGTATTTCGGAAATCCGTACCCTGTGTAACGAGTACCCGGGTATTTTCGCTTCAGATAATCGCGATAATGGATCAATATTTAAATCCGTGTCTCGTCAGCTCTTGAGCGTACAACAGCGCTACAACGGCTGTTGGAAGTGAGACTTGTCCCATATCCTCTTCAGACCGAATGTCCACGCGTGGAGACATATCTTTTTCTCTATCACTGTATTTCGCAACAATGTTATTTACTTTAGTTCTCAAAGCTATTTTCATCATCTCACCGACTGACGAGCTCTTTGGTGCCCTTCGAATACGGCTGACAACAGGGCAGTGACAATGTCCCCTGCATATAATTTGTGTATAGCCTACAATTTGTACGTGAAGGATGATAATAATGTTAATGTTATTGGCTTTACGTTCCATTCACTACTTTTACGGTTTTGGGAAACGCAGAGGGGCCGGCATTTAGTCCCGCAGGAGTTCTTTTAGGTGCCAGTAAATCTACCGACACGAGCCTGAAGTATTTGAGCACCTTCAAATACCACCGGACTGAGCAATGATCGAACTTGCCAAGCTGGAGTCAGAAGGCCAGGCTTCAACCGCCAGAGCCACTCAGCCCGACACGTGATGAATGAAGGCATTGGAAAGCACACCACCCTCATGCTGTGGTTACACAGCCCTTCCCAGGACAAAATTACTTTCATAACACGAGTTATATTGACCTCTTGATACATCTATACGCACAGTAACATCAGGCCTGTGGTGTGGGAGTGGCGCGCCGCATCTTTCATGGACGCCCCGGATTCGATACCCAGCCAGTCGAAGGATTTCAATAGGGACTGAAGGATGGAATTCGATTCACTGAGACTTGTGAGACCAACTGGATATCTGACTGATATGATTTTAAGTGGACCTGATCATCAAGTTAGACGATATGGTGAGGATGTTGTCAGTTGACCACTTGACACTCCAATACCTGCAGACCATTTGACTGGACAAGAGAAGGCCTTTACTAGGCTGTTACGCCACGGGTTTGTTTGTTTATTTGTACTGTAATATTTGTACCACGAAACCAAGAGCGGGTCTGAAAGATTTCTAGAACATTTTGCGGTTACTAACATGAAACTTCAGGCTTTCAACACCATCACCACGAACCTACTACGCTGGCGTAGCAGGGGGAGAGGTGATACTCCCACGTGGCGCGTCCCAGGTGGCGGATAGTGGGGTCCTAACCGGCTTGCCGGCGGACTTGTGGGAAATAAAATACCTCTCGTGGACCACACACACTACCCCCTGTGGGTGGGGGACGCAGATGTAGAATACACACGCGGTATCCCCTGCCTGTCGTAAGAGGCGACTACAAGGGGCGACCAAGGGATGATTGAATTAGAACCATGAAACTACTTTTGATTCGTACCATTACGCGGGGAACACCATAGGTTGCCTGTACTTGCGAGTAGTACCACTATATTAGGTACGAAATAGGTTTGTGATTAGTAGCCGTATAGGGCCTGGCCTGGTGGATTTCCAGTACCCGTGCGTCGTACCCATGTGAGCAACACCGCGGGTCTGGGCGTTGCTTGTGAGTTGTACCACTATATGAGCGACACCGTTGGTCTGCGTTGCCTGTGATTGGTACCCACTATGTGAGGAACACCACGGGGCCCGTGGGACCGGCACCCGTGACTAGTACACCTAGGTGAGGAAACTCATTGGTTTGCGTTGGCTATGAGTGGCGCCGTTGTGTGAGAAACACCATAGGTCTGCGTTACCTGTACAAAGTGCAATACTTGTGAGTAGTACCATCTTGTGTGGAACACCGTGAGTCTTCGCTACTTTTGATTAGTACCCCAACATGACAAATACCATGGTTCTACTTTACTCGCGACATGTACCATTCTGTGGGGCCTTAGACGTGGATTTTGCACCCCTATAGGCATCAAGCATCATTGTGCTTTATAAGTGGTCCCTTGGTCAGTAATACTATTATTCACGATCTTTTTTTTTGTGTCTGATCATCTGGTTTTTTTGTCCATCATGTCCATCCATTCATTCTTCATGACATTTTTTATTTTACTTTGGTCAGTGGATGAATTTGAATTTTTTGTTATTTCATTTCGTACCATTAGGGGCCGATGACCTCGATGTTAGGCCCCTTTAAACAACAAGCATCATTATCAACACCATCATCACGACAGATATAAAAGAATATTTCCAAGCTTGTACGACGTGGTCCCAACGTTACAGCGGAGACTGCGCCCGACATTCTGAAGAATCCGCTCGCTCCGAAAGTCCGGAACCAATCGGACCACAGCCAAGAAGCCCGGAAAATTTATTCTGTGTTGATGGAATCTGTTTGTGTTAAAAAATATGGTTCCAGGTCGTTCAGTTCAACGAGGTAGGGGGTTTTAATTTACATTATTTTAAGATTCAGCGCGCTAAGCACTGTATTTACGAGCATTCTCCTCCTGAAGGCTTAGGACAATGTTGATAAAGAAAGTGAGCAATATGTTTTTGCACTATTTCTTAAAATCATTCTGGATATCTCGTTTTTGCTAGCAGTTTAACATCGCATTAACACAGAAAACGTTCGGTGACGCTGGGGCATGAAAGAACTAAGAAGGGAGTGTCCACGGCCAAAATTATTTTGCAGTCCTGGTATTAAAATAGGAAACCAAGAAAACAATTTTCAGGATCGCCGACTGCCCACCTATAATATCGCGATTGTCCGGCTCCATGGCTAAATGGTTAGCGTGCTGGCCTTTGGTCACAGGGGTCGCGGGTTCGACTCCCGGCAGGGTTCGGAATTTTAACCATAATCGGTTAATTTCGCTGACACGGAGCTGGGTGTATGTGTCGTCCACATCATTTCATCCTCATCACGACGCGCAGGTCGCCTACGGGAGTCAAATAAAAAGAACTGCATCTGGCGAGCCGAACTTATCCTCGGACACTCCCGGCACAGAAAGCCATACGCCACTTCATTTCATATCCCGATTAATTCTGAAAATTGAAGTATTAGGTCAACGAATATCAGACATGTAATTTTCAAATTTATGGACAAATTTTAACTTTGATTCCGTCCGGCTCCTTGGCTAAATGGTTATCGTTTAGGCCGTTGCATCAATGGGGTCCCGGGTTCGATTCCCAGGAGGGTCGGTAATTTTAACCATAATTGGTTAATACCGCCGGCACGGGGACTGGGTGTATGTGTCGTCTTCATCGCAATTTCATCCTCATCACGTAGCGCAGGTCGCCTACGGGGGTAAAATCAAATGGCCTGCATCTGGCGAGCAGATCTTGTCCTCGGACACTTCCGGCACAGAAAGCCATACGCCATTTCATTTCAACTATGATTCCAGTTGTAGAGAAACATGGGTGGTCATAATACTGAAATTCCAGGAAGTTATTTCATCATATTTGTCCACAGACGTAGGCGGAGTCTGAAGAGGATGTAACTGGCAGAATATGCTAATTACAGTTTTGAGAAGCGACATCAGAGTATAACACTCTGCTCCTGTTAAAGTGGCTTCCATGCAGACGATTAGAGCCCTATTTCTATTTGCATGAAAGAAGCCGTTATTGTACTGTAAAAATCATTCACTCTTGAGCGTGGTGTTGTGCAGCGGCCTTATTATGCATTCATGTGATGATGCAGGCAATGGTGGTCTGTTAGTGTTTTGTGTCCTGTTTACAGCCAATAAACAGCGTGTAAGTCAAAGGAGTCTCTTCATACTCGTTGAAATTCCTCTTATAACTACAGCCAGAGATTTGTTGGCATTTTCTTTAGCTTAGAGTCTGATATGAGTCCAACTTCCGCTCCTCTGATAATAATGAAGTATTATTAACAAATACATCGCAAATGGGAAATATACCGGAGGCAATGGTCACTTACAGTAGTGTAATAATAAAGTTAAAACATAGTTACACAACAACAACTACAACAAGAGTACAACAAGCAACTCCATGGAAAGAAAATATTACAAGAAATTCTACTAGATTAACATTCTAAATCCAGCATCATCATATACAAATTCACATACATCGTTTACGATGTGTATTTCAATATATCATTTGGTAATAATACCTCTTACGTTATGGCATTTCTTTTTGCGTCGACACCAGTAAGTCGTACTGACATTTTCGTGGGAAGTGTAAATGGAACTGGTAATTAATACGGATCAGAATATTCCAATCTCAAAGTTCTAAGTTCCCATAATAATTTTCACGTAGGGGAAGGGGGGCAAGATGGGGACGCTAAGGTAAAAGTAGTTCAGGTGCGTTATACATGCTGATAATATGTTCATAAATAGTTCCATTTTGTTGCGTCACTATCTGTTTCTCATAGTGCACTAAAATAGTTTTTGAAAAGTTAAACACAAAATCTCCACACACAAAAAATCATGCATACTACCAATGCCCCGTCTTGCCCCATATGTGGGGCAAGACGGGGTGGAGGTTTCTTTGTCTCCATGGTGCTGCCACTGGCCTGCAAACTTGCATTCTTCAGTAAAAGTTATACTAAAATTTGAATCTATTCCCATAACCTTGAATTACTAATATCAAAGTAAAGTATTACACCATAATAAACCATCATAAGGCTCGTAGATGGCATAATGAGCAAGAATACAATTTAAATTCATTTTTATGGTAAGAATGTATGGATTTAATGACCGATTTTTTCGTGTGACCTCCTGAGAGACCGTGTGCAGGTCTTTAAAGTCGACTCCCGTGGGCGACCTGAGCGTCGGGATGAGAGATGGAATGGATGAAGATGAATGAAACTAGGCAGGGGTGTCGAAGGAAGTGGCCGTGGACTGTCAGAAGGTACCGTCCCAGCATTTGACTGGTGTTGAAAATGGGAAACCACGGAAAACCATTTCAAGGACGGCCGACGGTGAGGCTCGAACCCACGCGTCTACCGAGTCAGCAGAGAGCTTGGTCCCATGACCTATCGCTGCGCTTTAGCCTGCGTAGCCACTGCTGTCGGTAATGACTGATTGAGAAATCCACTACCCTTTGCACTCAGTATTTGGTCCCATGGCCTATACCAGGGGGCATAATTTATAAAAATGAAATATGACTAGAAATTATATAAGTACCTATAAGGGAAATACTATTTATCCTAAAGGGCAAGATTAGGACTGCGGCAAGATGGGGACTAGGGCAAGATGGGGACTAGGGCAAGATGGGGACTGGGGCAAGACGGGGACGTCCCCATCTTGCCCCAAATGTTATACTGAGACTAACGGAATAAAACTATCTTCATTTATTTATGAATTACCTCCACAAGCTCAATATATATACATTAAGGTACAGTCTAATGGATAGTGTTCAAGAACAAATGTATTGCAATTCCAGCTTACCTCATCAAAGTCCAAAGGATACATATGTATAAGATCACAGGGGTGAGAAACAGTAAAAAGGCCACTCCAAGCATCCAGACAGCTCACACTGACTAGAAGTCGTACAAACTGTGTAACCTACATCTGCCCTTCAAGTTATTTCCATTTTCAGGCCAGTGGCAGCACCATGGTGACAAGGAAACCCCCACCCCGTCTTGCCCCGTGTCCCCATCTTGCCCCCCTTTCCCCTACTCATGTACAATTATACTCAATGTCTTCCCTGAGGCATATATCCATAGAAACCTAATTCGAAATATCGTCGCTCCTACGCCAAAACCGCAAATGTGTCAGTGAGTGCTCTTCCTATCCATTATTTTCCTTAAGACTGATCACGCCCCTCATCTACATACTGATATGCAGTCCATGAGAACAATTTTCGTTGAGTTCATTTTCCTATGCGCGTCTGTAAAGGAAAATGCACTTTAAATACATCATTCTCTAGTAGCGGGTAAATATGACATGCAAACATACATTCCTACAGTACGATACTGTAAGGTTCATTTTCCTTTACACATTAGCATAGGAAAATCAACTCGACGACATTTGTTCTGATAGACTGCATATCAATACGTAGCTGGAAGGCGTGACCAGTCTTAAGGGAAATAATGGATAGGAAGAGCGTTGTCACATTCCCGGTCTTGACATAGGAGCGACGATATGATTAACGACGCCGGGATCGTTACTGTCGTTGACGGTGGAAGAACTACCTCATAGGGGCGCCTCGAATGGTTTTCTTGAGTGTCCGTCCTCACTGACTCCCGGGACAGAATATTTGGTGAATTTTATTTCTTACCGACACTGAGGTAAAATGAAATGTCGTATGGCTTTTAGTGCCGGGATATCCCAGGACGGATTCGGCTCACCAGGAGCAGGTCTTTCTATTTGACTCCCTTAGGCGACCTGCGCGTCGTGATGAGACAACACATAAACCCAGCCCCCGTGCCATTGGAATTAACCAATTAAGGTTAAAATCCCCGACCCGGCCGGGAATCGAACCCGGGACCCTCTGAACCGTCGGGCAGTACGCTGACCGTTCAGCCAACGAGTCGGACGACACTGAGGTTAATGAAATACAGTAGTTTTGTATGATGTGTTCGTATATTGTATGATATACGAATTGTGTTTGTTCTTTGAGATCGTTCATTCCTTGAGACAGTGTGTGTGTGTGTGTGTGTGTGTGTGTGTGTGTGTGTGTGAATAGTTCATACTGCTCTAGAGCAGAGGTCCTCAAAATGTGGTACGCGTACCCCTAGGGGCACGCCTGAGACTTTTAGTTGGGTACGACCTACGCGAGCAGCCTTCAAGGGAAAATTTGAAGAAAAATTAAAATATTGAAAGAAAACCGAATAAAGTTAAAATATATTTACTTTAAAAAGTCCTCATGTCGCTGACTGTGCCATCAAATATATGATCCGTTTTTCAATAACTTATCTACACAAGGGCGGGTTTTCATTCATGGTGTATCTAAGCAGTAAGTACGGTACCACACATCAGAAAACTGTGTCACGCCATGTAGGCACACCCATCCCTCTGAAATTTTGATGATTCGTTATATCTAAATTGCAGAATTAATGTTAAAGTTATTCATTCTTGGTTATTGTTTTGGTATTGAGGCGAATATCTAACGTTTAGTGAAACATTCATACAAACAGGGAATGGGGCGTTGTTTTATTATCGTTGCATAATACTTGACGCAGATAAGTTACAAACGATTACATTTCTTGTGGTTCGTTATAAAAATTGTATTTCATTTCATGATATTGTCTTATTTATTCTGTGCATTTAAAAACTGCCTTAATAATTAGGCAAATACCGCACTCATATTTTTTAATCATTTAAGGATTTTTTTCGTGGGTAGGGGGTCATAAGGGAAATAATGGATAGGGAGAGCTTTGTCACATTCGCGGTTTTGACATAGGAGCGACGATAGGATAAATGACGCTGGCTTGGTTACTGTCGTTGACGGTAGAAGGACTACCTCATAGGGGCGCTTTCAATGGCTTTCTTACCGAGCTCGATAGCTGCAGTCGCCTAAGTGCGGCCAGTATCCAGTAATCGGGTGATAGTGGTTTCGAGCTCCACTGTCGGAAGCCCTGAAGATGGTTTTCTGTGATTTCCCATTTTCACACCAGGCAAATGCCGGGGCTGTACCTTAATTAAGGCCACGGCCGCTTCCTTCCAATTTCTAGGCCTTTCCTATCCCATCATCGCCATAAGGCCTATCTGTGTCGGTGCGACGTAAAGCGAATAGCAATTTTAAAAATGGCTTTCTTGAGTGCCCGGCCTCAGTAACTGACTCCCGGGACAGGATATTTGGTGTATTTTGTTGGTTACTAACACTGAGGTTAAAGAAATAGAATTTTTTTTTTCCAATTTGCTTTACGTCGCACCGATTCAGATAGGCCTTACGGCGACTATGGGACAGGAAAAAGGCTAGGAGTGGGAAGGAAGCGACCGTGGCCTTAATTAAGGTACGGCCGCAGTATTTGCCTGGTGTGAAAATGGGAGACCACGGAAAACCATATTCAGGGCTGCCGACAGTGGGGTTCGAACCCGCTATCTAACGAATTCTGGATACTGGCTGCACTTACGCGAAAGTTTGAGAACCTCCGCTCTAGAGTGTTAAGATGGTGTCCTTTTGAGCTGAATTGGAGAAATCCATGTTTGCGTTACTGTGTCCTGTGTCTAGTAAGTAGCTTATTTTTGTCTTAAGGTTTTTCTTATTATGTTATAAATTGTAATACCTTCGTTGCCCCTGAGAAAACCCCCATGTCATAAGGCTGTGGGAGAAATATTGGCCCGCAGCACATATATATCAACCAGAGCTAGGGCTGTGTGAAATTACTCGCAAAATATTGAACCTTAGATGGCAGAGAACCTTACCGATCAAAGTTGAAATATTTCGCATGGCGGTTTTCGCAGGCGCAACGGCGATGTACCAATGCATTTGTTGGATGTTTGACAAGATGTAACTCAGACGAATATCAAAAGAAATACAGACCATGACGAACATTTAATTAAAATTACCTCCAACGTAATATTTTAAAACAATTTTTAAATTGAATGGTCGTTCGGTGGATTGTAATTTTGACAATGTGGCTGTAGAATAAATCGTGAGGACGACTCGATTTCCAAGGAATGCCGAGTAGATTCATTCCGTTCATGGTAACTCAATGAACTGACTGGGTTTTTATGGACCGAGAATTCTTCGGTAGGTCGATATATTTTGGATTTGGATGGTGAGAAAGTTCAGTGTTATATTGGAGGGCACCTACTGTATAATTAAAGACGAGGAAGCTGTTGCCTGAACAATAAGTTCATTGGTAATCGAGGAGATGGATTTTAAACCCAAATAAGTCAAAATTTTACTTTTTCCAGTAAAGCGGAAAAACTAAAAGAATGATTTTGGGGCTGACAGTAGGAATGATTTTTGTTTTACTAGATTCGCCACAACATCGGTGCGTTTTTACAAAGATGTTATGTAGTTAATACTTATTGTACATTCTTCAATTTATAGACAAGTATTTTTTTCAAAATTGTACGTGTTCGGGTTCTTTTACTTTTTCACGTATAAAATTTGAAAATCCTAGTTTTACTTGGAAAATAATTTAGAATATTTCACAGTACCGTTTGTTTGAAACATGGTGCATTAACGGAAGGAAGCATTCATATATTTATTATTACATACTAAAAATATTTACATGCCAAATTTAACAAGAAATTTTACATTTTAATGCACTGAAACAAAATAGTGGACCATAATAGTTGTAAAAAGTGAAAGAAAAATATTACACTTTAATGATGATTATCGACGATACTTTCACACTTTACATGTTCGTGATCTTTTACTTTTTCGACATTTTTTAAAAAATCTTGAATTGAACATTTGTTAATGTACCGGGCGGTACACCTCCACGCCGCTAATTCAAACTTTGCGCCAGTTGAAACTCCTCTGCTGGAGGAAGTCTGAACTTTATCTACTGTATTAATTTTCAAGTTTCTCAGAAGATGTCACTACTTGGAAATTTTGGAGTTTCTGAACTGGGTCGTTTTCGATGTATTTTTGTTTTACCTGTAGTAAGAAGTGTGAACTTTCTCTTCTAGAGGACACTACTGAAGAACTACCATGGTGCACCCTAGTGCGAAGTGAAAGAACTGTTTTTTGGAGAAATTTTTATTTCAAAAGTTTGTTCCTTGTTAAATTTCTTTCTGTTATTGTTTTAGTTGGCTGTATAACCCTTTCTTTCCCCTTGTTTTGAATTTAGCCAATCCCGAATTTCTTTAATTAATTTATGACCAATCAGATGTATCTTCTCCAACTTGAATATCTTGCTTAACCCTAGCCAATAAAGTTTTTGTGGGCGGGTGTTCTCATTTCCGAAACGCCTCGAACTTTCCACGAGAGTATATAAACTGCTGATTTTCGGGTCTCTGCGCCACTTCAGTACCAACTTTCAAAGTGTAAAGTACGTAGCAGGGGGCGGAAAGCGCCTGTTTCTTCGGGCAGCAGTTCAACAACAAGGTAATGGCCGTTTAATAACTTCTTTTCTTGCTAGCTCAGCAGTTTAACTCTCGGGGCGGGTCCGAAGCGTTTCCACCATGTAACCTTCCCTAAAATGTAAAGACTCTTAGCATCTATTCTCTTTTAAAGCTACATATTGGGATAGAGAGTGCTTAACCCTCTCGAGCTCCCACTCATATTGTTTTGGGGTGAACTTATTTTTCATAACCGATTCTTCCTTAACGTAATGTAAATTGTTTCCTTCTAAAGTCACCTCTTTAGTATGGGATTAGCCCTTGCATTAGCGGCCTAGAGCCAGATTAGGTTTTAAACAAAAGGTATTAGGAGTGCAGATCGCCTCCTATCAAATTGTTATTTTGGAGGTCATGTAATTAACCTTTTTCTCACTTAATAGACCTCAGTAGGTTGGGTATTTTACCCCCGTGTCTATGTCCTTAGAGGACAACTTGAAGGTGGAGTTTGGTGTGGCCTTTGATAGGCTTAAAGTTGAGAGCGAGTGGCTCTTTCTTGAAAATTGAGTACGTATACCTCGAGGAGGCTTTTCTGTGTAATTTAGAGCAAGTGCTCCTGGGCATGAATGGGGTTTTCTGCCCCTCTGTTAAATCTTGTTTTGGGGTAAAGTTGGGCTAGTTGCCCAAGAATTGTGAGTTCGGGGCTCGAAGCCCAAATCCTGTAAATACTGTAATTGTACTTTTGTTGCCTTGCTACTCTGTACCTGCCATTCTTGTTATTTCTGAATTTTGAAAAGAAAATATAACCTTGTTAAATTTTAAATTAACTTTAATGTCGTAGCCTGAGACCTGTTCACCCCCGCACCTTCTTTCACCTCTGCTAATCCAGCAAACCACGGTAACAGTTAATTTTATGACACAGTGATGTAGGAGGAGTGGTGGAAAGATAAACATAGCTTGGTGGAAAGTAAAATAAGAGGAACCATATTTGCCTGATAATAATAATAATAATAATAATAATAATAATAATAATAATAATAATAATAATAATAATAATATGATTAAAGCCACGGCCGCTTCCTTCACTCCTAGCCCTTTCCTACCCCATCGTCATTATAAGACCTATTTGTGTCCTGCGACGTAAAGTAGCTTGTAAGAGGAAGAAGAAGAAGAAGAAGAAGAAGAAGAAGAAGAAGAAACTCGATGGGTAGATTTGTTATATCTACTCGGGGACTTTTTCGCAAGTCTAGAGCAAGAATATTGGAACATGTTATCAAGATAAAAGGCAGTGAGAACTGGATATCCACTTACTTAAATTCGACAACGAAAAATCTTATAAATAAAATTGTAGGGGTCCGGCTGTCTGTATTTTCACTTATGTCATCTTATTTTGATATATTTCTCCGTTTTAGGTCAACTCAAGACCGTGCCAGTAGTTTTTAGCTTTCGTGTCTGTTTGTTTATCTGTTTGTTCCACCAACAGGGTTAAACGTTCGAATAGATCTCAATCAAACTTTATATTTGAAGTCTACTCATCCAGGAGCTGGCTTTGATATGCATATGATTTAAAAATCGCTGAATAGTCTGGGAGTTTATAGGAAGACCAGAAGAGCTTTTTTTAATGTTCTCTTACACCATTGATTAAATCTCTACCAAATTTCATATTTAGAGCCTACTAATCCAGGAGCAGGTTTCGATATGCATGCAATTTAAATATCACTGAATACACTGGGGGTTTATAGGAATACCAGAAGTGGTTTCGTTAGAGGCGCGTGGCTGTGAGCCAGCATCCGGGAGATAGTGGGTTCGAATCCCACTGTCGGCAGCTCTGAAGATGATTTTCCGTGGTTTCCCATTTTCACACCAGGCAAATACTGGTGCTGTACCTTAATTTTTTTTTCTAGGGGCTTTACGTCGCACCGACACAGATAGGTCTTATGGCGACGATGGGATAGGAAAGGCCTAGGAGTTGGAAGGAAGCGGCCGTGGCCTTATTTAAGGTACAGACCCAGCATTTGCCTGGTGTGAAAATGGGAAACCACGGAAAACCATCTTCACGGCTGCCGATAGTGGGATTCGAACCTACTATCTCCCGTATGCAAGCTCACAGCCGCGCGCCTCTACGCGCACGGCCAACTCGCCCGGTGTACCTTAATTAAGGCCACGGCCGCTTCCTTCCAATTCCTAGGCATTTCCTATCCCATCGTCGCCATAAGACCTATCTGTGTCGGTGCGACGTAAAGCAAAATAGCAAAAGAAAAGGTCTTATGGCGACGATGTTTTTTTTTATTCGTGACCAGTTAGGGCTCAAGTCCCTCTCTTACACTTAACCACCAGAAGAGTACACATCTGCATAACTTATAATTAAAAATACAAATACTATTGAAGGTAACGATAGGCAGTGTTTCAAGCAGGTAAAAAACAATAAGGGGCCATCCATTCCAGTCGTATTTATAGTTCATAGCAGGCAGCCACATTCAGCAACGCAATTATTTCCACAAAGGAAAATTGAAGTAAACACGTTTTTAAATGAGGTGACGTCGGACCCATAGATCAAGAAATCAAGGTTTACAATACCTCGTACTGATGTCAAAGGGAAGACTGAACCTGAACATAACCTCTGACAGATAATCATAACCATGCCATCACATATGAAAACGTGAAAATATTCATTTTCACAGCGTTACATGTCTGACTGCGAAAAATAACTGCATCGCTGAATGTGGCTTCCAATAACCATCTATGTATGCGACAAAAAGAGATATATTTCAATTTTAAGAGAGCAACTTGGTATCGCTACCTCGGTGGTTGTTACTAAAACACAGGACTGAGTACGTCGGTTGGCGGCTTAGTTCAGGTCACATAGATGTGAGTTAACATTCGGGAGACAGTGGGTTTGATCCCCACTCTTGGCATCCCTGAACGTGATTTTCCGTAGCTTCCCATTTTTACACCATACCAATGCTGGGGCTGTACCTTACTTAAGGCCATGGTTGCTTCCTTCCCATCCCTAGACCTGCCCTAAACCATCATCGTCATAAGAGCTGTCTATGTCGGTGCGACGAAAACAATTGCAAATAAATAAATAAATAAATAAATAAATAAATAAATAAATAAATAAATAAATAAATAAATAAATAAATAAATAAATAAATAAATAAATAAATAAATAAATAGCAAAGCAAAGTCATCTCCATAGAGGCCATGAAGGCCCTTAGAGGGGTGGAAGGTAAAGGCTTCCACTATCCGTCACCTCGGCACTTGATGATGTAGAGTGGTTAGCTCTACGCCCGGCCATCTTTGCCCCCAGGAAGTAACCTGGTACTCATTTTTGATGTAGGCTGAGTGAACCTCAGGGCCATGTGCACGTCCGGAAGTGGAAATCTCGTTTCTTGAGTTTTCGACTTCCTGACGGGCAACTGAACCCATCTCCTTCCGGGCGAACCAAGCACACCTTTACCGCCTCGGTCAGGCAGCCCTTAAATAATAAATAAATAAAATTATTATTATTATTATTATTATTATTATTATTATTATTATTATTATTATTATTATTATTAAGGAATGATTGTCGAAGAAAAATAAAGGACAGAGGATAACAGTGCACAGGTTTTATAAACTTTATGCCACAGCGTAACGTTTAAACCCCCACCTCCTCCTATTTGTGAGATCAGCAGATTAGTAAGATTTAACACTTGGCGTATCTTTACTTTAACTTGCTTCATACATAGGACTCGGTATTTTGAGTATCATGAAGTTAGTCACCATAGGTGGAACGGAAATTTACCCAAAAAATAATATGAATATGTTGTGGAACGCTTTGCAGTAAGGTGTTCGTGAGAAAGCAGCCCCATCGCGTGACACGAACCTGCATATCATTAGCTTTAATCCAATCTCAGTGGTTCCACGGGTTGAACATACCCACAGATGAGTTTTTCACAACACAGGGCTCTTGTAAGGCAACACTTCACGGAAGTACAATAGGAATTACTGAAGGTGTGTGTGTGCTCTAGTTCCACGGCGGCAAGTCTATTCATTGCTCAAAGAATGGACGGATTAGAGCAATCTGATATTCTGTGGCATAATTCCTTTATTGTTCCACTTGTCACCGTAGTTGCCGATTTTATTCTTGTTGTTTTATTTCAGAGAAATTTCCGCCTCCTGGGCTGAATGGTCAACGTAACTGTTTTCGGTCCCGTGGGCCCCGGCTTCGAGCGCCGTCCGAGCTGGGGATTTTGATTGCGTCTGATTAATTCCTTTAGCTCGGGGAGTGGGTGTTATTGTTTGTCTTGATACACATCTTCATTTTTTATTTACATACTGCACAGCATATCACACTACAAACCACCAGAGAAACACGCAGTAATGAATACTTCCCTCCACATAGGATTGACGACATGGAAGGACTTCATTTTCTTCTACCTCTTTTCCCACACCTGTGGGGTTGGTTTAGGAACTGTGCCGCACATGCTTAACGGTCTGATGTCCTTCCTGACACCAACCTTATGTGCAGAGATGTAATCACTATTGCGTGTTTCTGCGGTAGTTGGTAGTGTGTTTTCTGAATAAGAAGAGGAACGTGTCGGAACAAACACAAACACCCAGTTCCCGAACCAGAAGAATTAATTAGACGCAGTTAAAATCTTCGAACCCGGGACCTTCTGAACCAAAGGCCTCAACGCTGACCCTTCAGCCAAGGAGTCGGGCGGTTAATGTAATGGGAGGTATCTGGCAATAAAACTAGTTTTTTTCTACGACTAGTGTCGACCCCAATTAATTCGGAAAAGGACAGGTAGAAACATATTTGTTCAGAAAAAAGTACTATTCCATTATTAAAGATATGTTTCTAACGTTCTCTTCACCCCACACCCCTCTCCGGGCTAAATAGCTCAAATGGAAGAGCCCAAACTGAAGGGTTCGATTCCGGTTCAGTCTGTTGTTGTTGAAGGTGCTTAAAGACGCCAGCCTCGTGGCCAGATTAAATGTTCTACAACTCGGCGTCACAAGAACTGTGAACGTAGTGAGTGGGGTGTAAAATTATTATCATTATTACTATTACTATACCTTAACCAACTGGCAATGCCAAATCTACAATCGGGAAGGAAACTTCAGCTCCGATGTCTAATGCACGACATTTAAATAGCCTACATTTAAATCTACAGTAAATTGCTCCTGTCCAGCATCCAAATTAGCCTATCTCAGCAATTAATCATTCCGGCGCCCTTTCTTACAATAGGAACACCCTCACCATCACCAAACGGTGCTGCAAATTTCTTCACCATTGGTGAAGTACGTGTCTGGAACTCGAGACGACAGGAGTTACGGGACCTGACGTCAAATCATAATTCAAAAAGATAAGAAAAAATCTCTTTTGGGAACTACACTTACGGCAATTAATATTCAAATGATGATGATGATGTTGATTATTATTATTATTATTATTATTATTATTATTATTATTATTATTATTATTATTATTATTATTATTATTTTCGTTTCAGCCATCTATGGGCTGCGATTACGCAACTTCCATTGCTTTCTCAAGTTCTTTCTCCTTCCTCTTTCGGCAGTATTTCTTCATCCGTTGGCTTGCTCGTGCTCGTTCTTCTGCCGAAAATACTCTATTCTTCCTCGTTTTCTCATCAGCTAGGTCCTTCACCTCCGCAACTCTCTGCCTGAAGATTTTTATGGTTGTTATATCTTCTGCCGTGATCCCACATTTTTCTAAATCTCGGTGGACTTCTTTTACCCATGGGACTTGTGTCTTCCTGTTCTCCTGGAAGGTGAGGATCCTGTTGGCGAGTCTCTCCGATCCCATCCTTTTAATATGTCCGTAGAACGTCAATCTCCTCTTCTTCATCGTGGTAGTGGTGGTGTTTTCAAATTGTTGGTATAGTTCTCAGTTTGGTCTCATGCGAAACATAAACTTGTCTGATGATTTTATAGGTCCAAGAATCATTCTAAGGAACCTCCTTTCTTTCTTTTCCAAATCTGCGAGTCCCTTCGTGGCTATCGTCTCAGCTGCGTATAAACATTCAGATTTGACTATCGTGCTGTAGTGCTTGAATTTGGCCTGGTAGGAGAGTGACTTAGATTTGTAGGTGTTCTGACATAATCTAAACGCAGTTTCAATCTTTCTTGCACGTTCTTGAATTGCTGCTTTCTCATTCATGTTTGGTGTCAAAATCTCTCCCAGGTATTTGAATTTTGTAGCTCTTTTGATGTCACCGTACTTCGTCCTCATTGTCCAGGTTGGGTCAGTGGTATTTATGTTTATGTACTCCGTCTTCTCAAAGGATATTTGCAATCCTGTTTTGTCTGCTGTTTCTTTGAGGACTTCAATCTGCTTAATTGTAATTTGCAATTTCTCTGCAAGAAAGACTATATCATCTGCAAATGCGAGGCATTCAAATTTAAGCCCAGTTCTCTTGTGACCTAATCTAATTCAATTTGGAAAGTTGAATTTGCTCATTTCTTTTCGCCATCCCTGATAACTTTCTCTAAAACACAGTTGAACAAAACTGGAGAGAGGCCATCTCCTTGTCTCAAACCTGTTTTGATTTCAAAGGGCTCTGACAGTTCTCCTAAAAATTTTACCTGCGATCGTGTGTTTTTTAGTGTTTGATGAATCAAGGTTGTTGTCTCATTGTCTATTCGAAATTCCTTAAGCACTTCCATTAGTGTGTCCCGGTCTATGGAGTCGTATGCTTTTTTGAAATCCACGAATGTCATTATCACTTTCTTATCTACTGCTAATGTCTTAGTTTTGATTAAGGTCTTAATGGTAAAAGCCTGTTCCGCACATGACCGCCCCTTTCGAAAGCCAGCTTGATATACTCCTAATTGTTTATCTATATGTCCTTCTATCCTACGCTTGAGTGCTATAGAAAGTATCTTGTAGGCTACTGGCAAAAGTGATATCCCTCTGTAGTTATTGACATTCGTTCTGTCTCCTTTCTTGTTCAGGAGGTGGATGATAGCCTCCCTCCATTCTTCTGGGATCTCTCCTGCGGACCAGATCTGTTGAAAGAGTGTTTCAAATTGTTCCAGGAAGTTATCCCCTGCATATTTAAGAAGTTCAGCCACAAGTGAGTCATTGCGAGATGCTCTGTTATTTTTTAAGCTTTTGATGATCTCCTTTATTTCGTTCTTATCTGGCGGGGTTGATTCATGCAGTGTACTTTCTGGTTTCTGGAACGTCAGTTTTTCTTGAGGTGGATCACAGTTGAGCAGTTCTTTGAAATATTTAGCCAAGTGTTCACAGTTCTGTTTGTTGCTCATGATCAGCTTACCTTGATCATTTTCGAAATAAATGTTGGGTGACGAGTAACCTCGAAGTTTTGTCTCAAACGTCGATAGAAGTTCCTGGTGTTGTTTTTCTTGAAATTACCTTCTGTCTCTCTCAGCTGGTATCTTTCGAATCTTCTTTTGGCACTCTTGAACACCTTTGCTGTCCTTTTCCTTTTATTATTATTATTATTATTATTATTATTATGCCAGCTTCCGTACCGTAACGGTTAGTGTTATTAGCTGCCGTCCTCGGACGCCCGGGTTCGATTCCCTGTACTGTCAGAAATTCAAGAATGGCAGGAAGGCTGGTGTGTGGATGGAATGGCACATGCAGCTCACCTCCAATGGGGGTGTGCCTGAAAAGAGCTGCACCACCTCGGGATGAAGACTTGAGTTTACTACTACTACTACTACTACTACTACTACTACTACTATTATGTCCGGCTCCATGGCTAAATGGTCAGCGTGCTGGCCTTTGGTCACCCAGGGGTCCTGGGTTCGATTCCCGGCAGGGTCGGGAATTTTAACCATCATTGGTTAATTTCGCTGGTACGGGGACTGGGTGTAAGTGTCGTCTTCATAATCCATTTCATCCTCATCACGACGCGCAGGTCGCCTACGGGAGTCAAATAGAAAGACCTGCACCTGGCGAGCCGAACTTGTCCTCGGACACTCCCGGCACTAAATGCCATACGCCATTTCATTTCATTTTACTACTATTATTATTTTTATTTTTGCTTCCTTCCTTCCTTCCTTCCTTCCTTCCTTCCTTCCTTGCTTCCTTCGTAAAACTTCGGTGGTTACACACAAAAAGTTTCAGTGGTTCTGATCATATGACAGCTGTCCTATATAACTGCCTCTGCAGTTTCTAATAGATGATGTAGCCTATGGCAGATTCGGTTGGTGTAGAACTGTCAGCGACTGGTTTTTTTTTTTCGACTCCAGTTTCAGTAGCTTTAACTGTTTGCTCTTTTCAGATGAGTTTCATTTCTGCTGCCAGGTCCGTGTATTTACTGGATTTTTCTTAGTTTTCGGGTTATAGGGAATAGGTATAGTAATGTCTACGATGTATGTGTTCCTATGTATTTTATCTGTGACAAGAAAATCAGGTTTCTCAGCAGCTATAGGCCAGTTAGAAATATTATTATTATTATTATTATTATTATTATTATTATTATTATTATTATTATTATTATTAGTAGTAGTAGTAGTAGTAGTAGTAGTAGTAGTAGTAGTAGTATGATTAAGTGTTAAAAATTAATATAAGTTTATTAATCCAAGCTGTATTATTTCCTAGTGTCTGTAGATGGTATTAGTTTCATATTTCGCCTTGGCTCAGTACAAGAGAAGACATCATAGCCTCACGCAGTCGATTAGTCTTTGTCCTTTCTTCTCACGATAGCAAGTTCGATCCCAGCAGAGGCCAGTGGCATTTAAAGGTGCATAAATGCAACACTCCAGCGGGTCAAAATTTCGATATTGCGGCATTTCGTAAAATTTGTACCATTCGAAGAGACGTTAAAAAGTTAACATTGTCATCAAAAGAAAGAAAGACAGAAAGAAAGAAAGAAAGAAAGAAAGAAAGAAAGAAAGAAAGTAAGTGCAATATTTAGGAGCGATAGGCCACCGGCCGCCATGCCACCTGGCGGTGGCGATAGGTTGCTTTAATTGTTCATTTTTGTGCCTCTTGGTTGCGTGTGAAGTAAAATAAAACAAAATCGAAGCTTGAGAATGACTAACAAAATAATACGTATACACTGGAACAACAGTCACTAATGCTATATTTATTGAGAACTTCAAAACAGGATATAACTTCCCTTTTTGCAATTAATTCACTAATTCAACAGCAATACCGTTACCGGGCGAGTTGGCCGTGCGATTAGGGGCGCACAGCTGTGAGCTTGCATCCGGGAGATAGTGAGTTCGAACCCCACTGTCGGCAACCCTGAAGATGGTTTTCCGATATTTCCCATGTTCTCACCAGGCAAATAGTGGGGCTGTACCTTAAATAAAGGCACGGCCGCTTCCTTCCCGTTTCTAGGCCTTTTCCTATCCCATCGTCGCCGTACGACCTATCTGTGTCGGTGCGACGTAAATTAGATTGTTAAAAAAAAGAACGGGTAATCTCGCAGAATGTTTTGGATAATTCCGCGTTAGTCCGTAAATTCATAGCCAATAACTCTGCAAAAAATACTTCCTGGAAACGGTAATAAATACTGTACAAGTACTGAAGTTTCTTGACGCTACCATCAAATGGATACGCTGCTACTATTTGCAACATTTACCATTAAAGTACAAGATGTTTTGATGACTTAATAAGCCGATAATTGAATGGCGTGTGACCTCCGAAGAGGCCTGGTGCAGGTCTCTCGAGCTGACGCCGTATAGGCGACCTGCGCGTCTGTAAGGATGGGGCCCTAACTACGATGAACTGTAATGATGAAGACGGCACACACCCCCAGCCACCGAACCATCGGAATTAACCAAGGAAGATTAAAATCTCCGACCCGGCCTGAATTTGAACCCGGGATCCACTGGAGCAAAGGCCAGCACGCTAACTATTTATCCATAGAGCCGGACCAATAAGCCAATTAAACCTTCTCCTCACGCTGGGGCAAAGCTGCAGTAATGTTTTATTTCATTTAATGTGGAATTGGCCGTAGTGTGTATTTAGCCGGCCAGACCTCCTTTTTGCTATCGAGGCAAAGGTAATTCCGTCAGTAAATAAATAAATAAATAAATAAATAAATAAATAAATAAATAAATAAATAAATAAATAAATAAATAAATAAATAAATAAATAAATAAATATTGAGAAGCAGGTTTTTCACAGGACCTACCTTACCTATCCATGTATAGACGGTTACGTCCGTGAGGGTAGACTTGTAAGACCATTGCGATTTAGATGCACCCATCCATCTTCCTTGCTTGACCCCCATCAAGTGTAATCACTCCTCCCTCTTCGGATCGCTTTGAGTGCAGTTGATGACCCACTGCGGTACTTCCTCCTAGCCATGAATTATGACATTTACAATTCCTGGTTCAACTCTCCATTGAATTTGAATAGTAAATTGAGAAGCAGTTGTGGAATATTCATGAAGTCTTGAGAATTGAACTGTGGCTCCAAACCTCGGGAGGTGAGGTAGGAGTTTCTCTACGGGCAAAGAGCACAAAGTACTTCATGAGAAGCGTGGAATAAAAATCGTGACAGTAAATACACCTTAGAAGTGTGAGATAGATCGCTCAGTGTTAAGAAATGTACTCCCACGTTCCTACTTCAAGTCCAACGGCTTGTTCGGTGAAACTACACAGTTAACCGTGGACCTGTACATCTTTATGTAATGCATATCTATCGATGGCTTACTTCTAAAACCTCGTATTTCCCAATGCTCTTCCTATCCATTGCATTCCTTAAGACTGGCCACGCCTCCCAACCACATATGGATATGCAGCCCATCAGAACAATTTTCGTTGTGTTCATTTTCCTATGGTTATGTGTAAAGGAAAATGGACCTTATCTACATTATACTGTGGGAGTGCGTAAATTCGCTTGCACCGAGCTCGATAGTTGCAGTTGTTTAAGTGCGGCCAGTATCCAGTATTCGGGAGATAGTGGGTTTGATCCCCACTCTCGGCAGCCCTGAAGATGGTTTTTCGTGGTTTCCCATTTTCTCACAAGGCAAATGCTGGTGCTGTACCTTAAGGCAACAGCCACCTCCTTCCGACTCCTAGCTCTTTCCTATCCCATAGTCGGTGCGACGTAAAGCAACTTGTAAAAATAACAAAAAACAAAAAACACTTGCACCGGGCGAGTTGGCCGTGCGCGTAGAGGCGCGCGGCTGTGAGCTTGCATCCGGGAGATAGTAGGTTCGAACCCCACTATCGGCAGCCCTGAAAATGGTTTTCCGTGGTTTCCCATTTTCACACCAGGCAAATGCTGGGGCTGTACCTTAATTAAGGCCACGGCCGCTTCCTTCCAACTCCTAAGCCTTTCCTATCCCATCGTCGCCATAAGACCTATCTGTGTCGGTGCGACGTAAAGCCCCTAGCAAAAAAAAAAAAAAAACACTTGCAAACGACATCCCTACGATACGGTACGGCCTTGTCTGTTTTCCTTTACACTTTAGCACAGAAAAATGTACACAACGAAAATTTTTATGATGGCCTGCACATAAGTATGTGGCTGGGAGGCGACGAGTCTTAAGGAATATAATGGGTAAGGAGAGCGTTGGGAAATATGAGGTTTTAGAAGCAAGCCATCGATATGCAATCTGCGACTCTTTAACAAGAAAAGCTTAAGAAAATATAGGTCACATTTTATGTATACATTTATTTCTGCGTAGTGAACAACACACACATGATTTCGGCGATACAGGAATTGGAAATGGCTAGGACTGGGAAGGTAGCGGCCGTGGCCTTAGGTAAGGTACAGCCCCGGCATTTGCTTGGTGTCAAGTTGCTTTTTTTTCTTTTTTGCTAGTGGGTTTACATCGCACCGACACAGATAGGTATTATGGCGACGATGGGATAGGAAAGGCCTAGAAGTTGGAAGGAAGCGGCCGTGTCCTTAATTAAGGTACAGCCCCAGCATTTGCCTGGTGTGAAAATGGGAAACCACGGAAAACGTTTTTATATTATTTGCTTTACATCGCACTGACACAGATATGTCTTATGGCGACGATGGGACAGGAAAGGCCTAGGGATGGGAAGGAAGCGGCCGTGGCCTTAATTAAGCTACAGTACAAGATGTTTTGATGACGTAATAAGCCGATAATTTAATGGCAGCCCTGAAAATTGTTTTATGTGGTTTCCCATTATCACACCAGGTAAATGCTGCGGCTGTACCACGGTCACGGTCGCTTCCTTCCCATTTCTACCCCATCGTCACCATAAGAACTATCTGTGTCGGTGCGACGTAAAGCAACTTGTAGGGAAAAAAAATCATCGCGTTAACCACGCGTCACTCGTATTCTGCAGGCCTCCGGGTCGCATGGTAGACCAATGTTTATTGGGGTGTAGTGCCATGGGGTGTGGTTTGATTTGGTTCGGTTAAGGGGCAAAGCCCGAAGTCAGGAAAAAATTCCAAATTATTGTTGACTTTGAAGCCTTTTTCATTCTTGTAGTGCGTTAGCTCGAAACTCTTGAAATTCACCTCTCAGAGCTTCCGAACATACCTCATATAAAAAAGAAAGCTTCATTCTTACTGCTGACTGCACTGCCATAAACATTTACAGAATCTAAAAGAAAATTTTAACAACCTAATTTGGACGTTGATTCCGATCGACAAATGGTGCAATATGTGTTTTTGTGTGCCTTAACTATATGCTCGTATTTCCCAGTTTGCCATTTTCACAAGTTTATTATGCGCAGATCAGAATGACTTGGAAGTATCACCTTCCAATTTTCATTGTATGCCTATATGTTACAGACTCTGCTCCTCGTTTTAAGTATACACTTATAGTTGTATCTTGGTTATAAACAAGAAAAAGTTCTGAAAATTAAAAAATACGTTTGCAAAGCAAATTTCTTCAAGGTGCTACCATCACAATTACTTCAATATTATGTCTGAAGTATAGAAAACGAGTCGTACAAACTACAGAATAATTATTCTGGCTTCAGTGGTTTAGCGGTGGAGCGTTTCGGAACAATTTAGTATGGGAGAAATTGGAGAGACTTGGTCCGCTTAAGCTGATACTAACTTCGTGAGGACAACTAAGAGAACTAGAAGAAATTTATTAAAAGTTTGGAGTTTTACGTGACAGTTGATGTCTTAGTTATTGGGAGACTTGACAAACAAACAGTCTCAGCAAGCAAGTTTGATGTTTTGCTTAACTGCTGATAAATGTGATATTGTGCCTTTTGATGGTTTTCTATTTCAACTCCAAAGGACTGTCATAATGCTATCTAGCTTACATGAGATCCACGCCGCTTCTTTCCCAAATTCTAACCATAATCAATTACAAATATGTTCAACTCCATGGCTGAATGGCTAGAGTTGCGGCCTTCGGTTTATAGTCTCCGGTTTGATTCTCTGTCGGGTCGGAGATTTTAGCCGCATCTGGTTAATTCATCTCGCTCTGGAGACTAGGTAAGTGTGTTTATCTCAATCAACACAACACACCACATAACCAACCACCGCAGATATACCCAAAAGTGAATACACTGCTCCACATACTATTGGCGTCAGGAAGGACATCCGGCCGTAAAAACGAACCTAGTCCACATGTGCAAAACAGTTCGGAGCCGTGGGTTATCCAGGATGTGTTAAAAGTGTAATAATAATAACAACAATAATAATAGTAATAATAAGAGATTGATTGATTGATTGATTGATTGATTGATTGATTGATTGATTGATTGATTGATTGATTGATTGATTGATTGATTGAACGAACGATTTATAAATATAGGCCCTGTACACAAGTACGGACATCTAAGACACACTGGTTAACAAACTCACTTCAAACGAAGTAAGCCACTCTATGAAATTGACCGCAATGCCACCATTCTACAAAAATTAAGTAGTGATACTTCGGCTCCCTAGTGATGAATCGGTAGACCTCGGTTATCTTCGAGATTCGTATTGGCAACCTCTGACACAAAAAATAGGAATCGATTATTCATCGCTGTGAAACATCTGGCGGTATAATTGCAAAACTTTAAATACTGTAGTCATATACACAGCAAAGTCAAAATATAGCTTAAGCTTGAATGTGAGTGAGGAAAATCAAAGTACATCACAGGAACAACCTAGAACTCCTACACGGAAACGACGGTTTAGAAGATTAATATCGATAGATCATACTATCGATTCAATTTAGATTTCATTTCCATTCAGTTGGCAGTATTACCCCAACCGTTGTAGCTCCCTCCTTACTCCTCACGCCGTAAAACGAAATGTCATTAAAAGTTTCGCGGATAGTAGTTAGAATGGTACATGCACCCCATCTCCATTCACGGTGTGCCTGTAAAGAGCTGCACAACCTCGAGATTGACATTAAATAAGTCATAGCTTAATAATAATTTTATTGATTTTACATCCCGCAAACTACGTTTACGCTTTTCGGAAACTCGGAGGTGCAGGAATTTTGTCCCGCAGGAGTTCTTTAACGTGCCAGTAAATCTACTGACAAGAAGCTGATGTATTTCAGCACCTTCAAATACCACCGGCCCAGTCTAGAAGTCAAGAATGGCGGCCGAGAAGATTCGTCGTGCTGACCACACGACACCTCATAATCTTCAGCCCTTCGGGTTGAGCAGCGAACGTTTGGTGGGTCATGACCCTTCGGGGCTGTTGCACTATATGGTTTAGTTTTTTAATACCACCGAACTGAAACAGGATCGAACCTGCCAAGTTGGGTTCAGAAAGACAGCGCTCTAATTATTATTATTATTATTATTATTATTATTATTATTATTATTATTATTATTATTATTATTATTGTCCGACTCATTAGCTGAATGGTCAGCGTTGAGGCCTTCGGTTCAGAGGGTCCCGGGATCGATTCCCAGCTGGGTCGTGGATTTTAATCGTGTTTGATTAATTCTTCTCCGTCGGGGACAGGGTATTTGTGTTTCTTCCAACACTTACCTCTTCATATTCAGACAACACACTACACTACCAACCACCACATAAACACGCAATAGTATTTACATCCTTCCATATAATGTTGGCGGCAGGAAGGGCATCCGGCCGTAAAACAGGGCCAAATCCACATGTGCGCCACAGTTCGCACCCGCGACCCCACAGGCGTGAGAAAAGCGGTAAAAGAGAAAGAGGAAGATTATTATTAGTATATTTGCTCGTCACCGTAAGACCTATCTGTATCGGTGCGACGTCAAGCAACTAGCAAGAAAAAGTATATTTGCGCCAATCTGTTCTACTGAATTACAATTTTAGCTTCATCTTGTGATCATTTCTACTTTTAAAACCACCGGGCGAGTTTTCCGTGCGGTTAGGGGCGCGCAGCTGTGAGCTTGCATTCGGGTTAGAGCCCCACTGACGGGCACCCTGAAGATGGTTATCGGTGGTTTACCATTTTCACACGAGGCAACGGCTGTACCTTAACTAAGGGCACGGGCGCTTCCTTTCCACCCCTAGGCCTTTCCTATCCCATCGTCACCATAAGACCTATCTGTGTCGGCGCGACGTAGAACAAATTGTAAAAAATACCAACTTTTAAAACCTTCATTCAAACCTATTCGTCTACTAATGGCCAGCTTAGTCGTGCAGCTCATCTCCTTACTCCCAAGCCTTACCAGACCAAAGTTTGTAAAATTTTCGTACACAACCTATTTTGGTTGTTGTTGTTGTTGTTGTTGTTGTTGTTGTTGGAAATCGCCCACAACAAACTGCGTTACTGTCCTTCGGGACTTTTCCAGTTCTCGAATCAAGTAATCCTGGTGTGGGTCCCATATAGCGGAACAATACACAAGGGTCTTACCTGCCCTGTCCTTTACAATCTTACTACAACTCCTAACTACCCTTATATTTACATACGGTAACGAGTTTTATGACCTTTATTTACAAACTCGTTAATGCGATTACCCCAATTAAGATCATTCCTTATATTAACATCTGGGAACTTCAGGTGATCCCTATGAAGTACAGGGTCTTTCATAAAGAATGAATCGATTTCATCAAGCTATATTCTCCCAACAGTCAGTAGTACAAGATTAAACCTAAGACACATGTGTTTGACTGATGTTCAAGTTTAGTCCTACGAGTGTTCAATATGACCACCACCAGCAGCACGGACCACATCAAGGCGATAGGACAATTCCTACCAAACGCGTTGCAGCATATCACGACCCACTGAGGTGATCACACGTGTTATCCGCTCTTGAAGGTCATCCAGTGTAATGGGTAGTGGCGGAACATAAACTTTGTCCTTGACGTATCCCCAGAGGAAGAAGTCGCAAGGAGTGAGGTCTGGGGATCTGGGAGGCCATGCGAGTAGAGCACGATGCGTAGCAGTGTTGTATGGAGTAGTGAGGAGGGGTGGGGAGGGGACGGGAGGAAGGCGCGGAGCACTCTACTGACTACTAATAGAAATGTGAGGCCACGCCCTTTGTAACGATATGCGACTCGTCCCGCTGCGTGGCTAGAGTACGGCGCAATAAACCTTCGAAATCTGTTCATTCTTTATGAAAGACACTGTACTTTCGCCCATTCAACACAGTGATTAAAACAGAGAGGACTTTCCCTCTTGGTGGAACTTTACACCCCGTTTTCCATCATTCCTTTGTCTGCTGACCATCTTACAACACGGTCGACGTCCTTTTTTGCAATCGGTCACGATTCTACAACTTGTTTATTACTCTACACAGCGTATCATCTTCCGCAAACATCCTCATCAGTGATTCAAGTTCTTTACTCATATCAGGTGAATCAGCTACCCCTACTGATATGATATTCTAGAGCCCAACTGACGTGTGAGATGGTCATGACGTCGACATTTCTCTGCTACCATCCCGTAGGTAATAATGCATTGTAAATACATCCTGCAGACGATTCTGAACAGTGTTATCGTTCCCGCCATGTGACTACAGACCGTTCGAAAAACATGACATCCTTTCAATCATTTATCGTACGTCAGCCTGCCATGAAACTATGTTAAGTTGTTGTGCCAAGTGACCGGGTATTAAAAAACGCGAAATTAACGCTTACAATTTCGATACAGTGGTGTGAAGAGTGCACGAAACAGCGAACTGAAGGAGTAACGCAGGTACTCTAAGTCATTTTTAACACAAGTCTCGCTCACATCTTTGGAGCAGCGCGTGTGGCCTGCCAATTAACGGAATGCAATATTGATAGTTCGAATCCTACACTGTACACTTTTTTTTTACATCGATAAGAAGCTTCAGTGCTTAAGCACATGCTAGTGTGTGCCACACGCAAGCAGTAAAACGCCGCTATTATTGTTTTTTGTGCACTGCGCACACTTCACTGCTATACGCTCGGAATGAGGTTGCTCCAGTCATTCGCCATGAATTCCACGTTCACATGCTACTTATCTACGGCGAAGTAAGAGAGAATTCGTTGCAGACGCTACGTCTATATCAGAAAAGGTATCCGGACAGGCGATCTCTGATTACAAAGACTTTCCACAGTGCTTAAAGACAACAGAGGGTCTGATGAGTATGAGGAGGCTATTCTGGGGGTGTCTTATTTGCTCCATTCCCACAGTCCCATTTGCGATCGCTCAAATAGAATTCAGGACTAATTTACATTTGTCTCATTTGCGATCACTCTTACCAATGTGATCACTCTGAGAAGAAGAAGAAGAAGAAGAAGAAGAAGAAGAAGACCCCTCCGAGCAACCCTTCCACTACACTTCCAAGAACACCTCCTTCCCTATTGCCCCCAAAAGTAGCTTCCTCATCATCCCCCTCACGAACCCCGGACCCATCCCACTCACCAGGAAAGAGGGGCGATGAACCAGATGTTAGGCCCCTTTAAACACCAAGCATCACTTATACTTACACTTACAAAGACTCCGATTGCTGTGAGAGAATTCCCAATTGAAGAACTGGTAGAGGGAGACAGCCATGAAATAACAGGCGACAATTGAGAAGTGTCTGTTCAGAAAGTGCTATTTTCACCATAAGGAAATTGCGGGAAAAAACGCAAGAAGCGTACAATAAAAGCCACATGGAACGTATCATGATCGTGTATGGCACAAATTTTAAGTAATTACATCATTTTGGTCTGGATTGCTCATGCCATTCGACAGTATTCAACGACTGCAATTCATATGGAAAAAAATCTAATTTTTTAATTTGGAGTGGAAATAGCACCTTTGAACAGACCTCCTCAACTATACGCTATGAGCCTGATGCTGAAACTCATTAAATAAATTGTATCTATCGTTTGTGTCTGATGTGCTAATTACTTATTCCTTTTTACAATTTGTTTTACGTCGCACCGACACAGACAGGTCTTATGGCGGCGATGGGATAGGAAAGGCCTAGGAGTGGGAAGGAAGTGGCCATAGCCTTAATTAAGGTGCAGCCCCGGCATTTGCCTGGTGTGAAAATGGGAAACCATTGAAAACCACCTTCAGGACTGCCGACAGTATGGTTCGAACCCACTAACTCCCGGATGCAAGTTCACAGCTGCACGCCTCTGACCGCATGGCCGGTAATTAACTTATCGGGGCAGACAAACAAACAGAGAACGCGAATAATACCCATACATGCCTTTCATTTAGGGTTACCAGACGGGCAATGGTGTAAAAGCAGACAAATGAGTTTTAAAAGGCAGGAAGAAACCAGATCTTCTTTCGTTACGGCCTCTGTAGCACCACGGGTTGGGTTTCCTTCTTCTCCTACCAGAACCTCTTCATCCTTTCTCTCCTTCTCCTCCGCCCTTCAGCTGATATTTTCAGTATCCTCTTTTCTTGTCTCCTCAGATGAATTTTACACTTTTCAAATTCAAAACAAAGATTTGGCCTGTAACACTCTGCCTCCTCATCAGTGTGACCCTTTCTGAAGCATCTCTATCTCATCTTCAACTCAGCAGTTAATTTACACTTTCTTGACCCCAATATGCAACATTATGAAATGAATGTGTAAACAATTCTCAATCTATTCAAATATTCATTATAATTAGCCTACTTTCATCTATGTGTTTGTCTACTTCTTAGTCCCGTTTCTTGATACATGAGACGAGACGAGACGAGACGAGACGAGACGAGACGAGACGAGACGAGACGAGACGAGATGAATTTATATGCCATGTTTTTACGTTCTGGCGCTGTTTTTGATATCATAGTTGACGAGCAAATTCACATGAAATAAATGATGATGAATGAAATTGGGTAAGGAGCTGGAAGGAATCGGCCATGGCATATGAATAAGAACTGTGCCTGTATTTGCCAGAAAATGAAAATGGGAAACCACACATAACCATTCTCAGGACAGCTGACGGTGGGGCTCGAACCAGCCCGTCTCCCGAATGCAGAGTTTGTGTCCATAGCCGTAGCACGTTAACACGCGTGATCACTTAGCCTACTTTCACATGTACATATAGGCCTATAAATAAAATTATAATTTTGTATGTATAGGGTGGGCCAGAATTCACGATCGGAAAATATTTCGAGTAACTTAACATGTAGTTTTGCGGTTACATGGATCTGGAAATGTGTTCTAGGTTGAGAATAATGTTCATCCTTGCCCGTAGTATCTCAGTCTTCTGGTAGATGTTACTCAAATTACAACAAAGCAGGCGGTAATTGCTATGCGTCACTCCATGAAAATACGGCATGTGACGGTGTTCTCTTCTGTTTGTGGTTCTCACGATTGCTAACAAGGTGATACTATTCTAAACATTTGTGTTATAACGGCGGATACAAGCAGATTCACAATTGTAGAACATCTTCTTCTTAGCGTATGGGTGCATGACAAGGAATGAAGGATGAGACGTATGATGAAATGAGGGAAAAATTTTCCAATCGCTTCAATAATGAAGCCGCAACAGATGTTAATCTTCGGAAGCTGGAATGAAAGACCTCTGCAACTGGGTCTGTGTTTGATGCACCACGCAGTGGAAAACCCGAGAAATATGACAACGATAATGAAGTCACTGAAGGCTTAAATGCATCATTGCTTCGTTCGCCAGCAAAATCGACAAGGGAGATGGATATTACCAGAACCTCCATGCGTCCTTGAAGAAGGACTAAGGTTACCGTTCATTTCGACCCGGCAGATTCCATTAATTGAAGAGCTGAAAGAAGAGATTACTCCTACCCTGAGAATGATCACTCCCGAAATGCTGCGCCGGAGAAGCAGACGCACATGGCAGCGAATCCAAATCCACGCCGAGAATGATGATCAGCACACCGTGAGAGTTTGAAATATGTACAAACATTCATTTCTGTCTTATTCCATTCTTGCATGTATTTTTTTTCTGTTAAATACAAGTGTTTGCTTTTAAGTTGCTTCTTTTTGAATACAATAACATTACACTCGGATTAAATGGCCGAAATTCGGAAGCTTAATCTTAAGAAAACCGAGTAAGCTGGTCGCGTGGTTAAGGTCGCGTAGCTGTTAGTTTGCATTCGGGAGATGGTGGTTTCGAATCGCGCCGTCGGCAGCCCTGAAAATGGTTTTGCGTGATTTCACATCTTCACACAAGGCAAATGTGGGGCTGTACCGTCATTAAGGCCACGGACGCTCTTTCTCACCCTTGCGTTGTCGAAAACCTTTTCTGTGTTAATGCGACGTTAAACCACTAGCAAGAAACAAATCTCTTAGCTGATACAGGCTTTTGGGCTTACACCTCGAAAATCTCCTTCAGAAGCCTTTCTTTTTAACGGTCGAGATTTTCTTCTAAGACGCAGAGCAAAGTTCTCCGCGAAACTTAAAGAATGTCGCCTTATGTTCTTGACAGGCTTTAAGCCCAAAAGCTTATATTGTGTCTATAAGTATGCGCCGTGAAAGCATCAATGGCAAAATTTCTTAGCTATCTCAAAGTTTCGTCTAATATTGTTTCTCTGCAGAAAATATGATTTTGCCGATATCCCTATAAGGCTAGACAAGAAGAAACTATGAATAATTGGTAAGATAACTTCTACAGTCAATCCAGTGGTGGAAGTATGTAAATATGAAGTAAAAAAAATAGATACGGGAGAGGATGAAATGGTTACTATCAAATGATGGCACTGGTTAACAGCCAATTCAAGAGGATGATTTTGAGTGCGTTTAAGAGAGAATAGTTGTTACAAAAAGCAAAGCAAAGTCTTCTCCGTACAGGCCATGAAGGCTCTGCGAGGGGTGGAAGGTAAAGGCTTCCACTATTCGTAACCTCGGCACTTGATGGGGTAGAGTGGTTAGCTCTACGCCCGGCCGCATTCGCCCCCAGGAATTAACCTGGTACTCATTTTTGGTGTAGGCTAAGTGAACCTCAGGGCCATATGCACCTCCAGAAGTGGAAATCTCATTTCTTAAATTTTACGACTTCCTGACGGGGATTCGAACCCACGTCCTTCCGGTCGAACCGAAATAGTTGTTACATTCATTGGCAATCTCAGTCTCATGTCTGAAACTGTATAAAGCTGGTGTGTGCATTTCGGTAAATTCTGGTTGGGTGAGGAAACTTATGAACCTACATCGCTACTAATTTTCATAATGGACATCTTCAAAGACGCTGGATTTTTGAATGACCGCTGATCATAGCACAGTTACCTACTCGGCTCTTGGACAATAACTTTCACATCTCAAACGGTTTCCATTTTCTCCTTTCCCTACTTGCTGGATGGCTTCCATGCCATCAAAGCCAAAGCGACTAATGCGTCATAATAAATCAAACTTTCTTCCAAATTAATAAAAGTTATCTTTTGTGCGTACAGATTATTTAGTTATAACAATAGTCTCAAATTGTAGTATTCAATAACGTATTTCACGATTTGCCAGATTCGTTATCAACATGCCTGTATCAAATAAAGCAATGATATCATTTATTTTCGCCTGGTTAAAATGCATTTTAGTCTTAATTCTAATGCTGGGGCTGAAACTTAATTAAGGCCACGCACGCTTCCCACCCCTAACCCATGGTTGCCATAAGACCTGTCTCTGTCGGTGCGACGTAAAGCAAATTGTAAAAAAGAATGTCCGCCTCTGTGATGTAGTGGTTAGTGTGATTAGATGCCAATCCCGAAGGACTAGATTCGACACCCGGCTCTTCCATGAAATTTGGAACGTGGTAGGAGGACAGGAACGGGGTCCACTCAGCCTCGGGAGGTCTAATGAATAGAGGGTTTCGATTCCCGCCTCAGCCATCCTCCAAGTGGTTTTCTGCGGTTTCTCACTTCTCCAGGCAAATGCCGGATGGTCGCTTAAGTGCGGCCAGTATCCAATATTCGGAAGATAGTAGGTTCGAACCCCACTGTCGGCAGCCCTGAAAATGGTTTTCCGTGGTTTCCCATTTTCACACCAGGCAAATGCTGGGGCTGTACCTTAATTAAGGCCACGGCCGCTTCCTTCCCACTCCTAGCCCTTTCCTGTCCCATCGTCGCCATAAGACCTATCTGTGTCGGTGCGACGTAAAGCAACTAGCAAAAAACTGCCGGGTGGTTGATAACTTAATGCCACGGCCGCTTCCTTCCCTCTTCCTTACCTACCCCTTCCAATTTTCCCATCACAATCAAGGCCCCTGTTCAGCATAGCAGGTGAGGCCATCTGGGGGAGATACTGGTCCTCCTCCCCAATTGTATCCCCGACCAAATGTCTCACGCTCCAGCCCTCGCCGAGTCCGCGGAAAAAACAACCCTGGAGGATAAACGGATTAAATAAATGATAAATTATAAAATACATCTTAAGAATCAGGTCGTCTATTCTACAAATAGTAAGCTGCTCGCTATTTTACGATGCAACCAACCACTACAGGAATGAGTGTGTGTAAGAGAGAAGAAGAGAAGCACCATTCTGATGCATTTGCAGTATAAGGAACCCATTCCTATGTTTATCGACTTCTCCTGATGCATAATGCTTCGAACTATTTTTAACTGGAAAAAGCGGAAATTATCGACCCTACGATCCGCTTCAAAATCCCAAGTACTCAACCAATGGATATCGACACGGAGAAAAATGAGATTTATGGAACCTAGCGTACCACAAATTTTTTACAATCTAATAACTTGCATGAATGAAATGAAATGGCGTATGGCTTTTAGTGCCGGGAGTGTCCGAGGACATGTTCGGCTCGCCAGGTGCAGGTCTTTTGATTTGACACCCGTTGGTGACCTGCGCGTCCTGATGAGGATGAAATGATGATGATGACACATACACCCAGACCCCGTGCCAGCGAAATTAACCAATGGAGGTTAAAATTCCCAACCCTGCCGGGAACCGAACCCGGGACTCCTGTGACCAAAGGCCAGCACGCTAACAACTTAGACATGGAGCCGGACACTTGCATGAATTATATTCGTATATGAAATACTTTGTTATTATTTAATATTGTTTGTTGTGAATGGAAAATTAATCATAAAGTAACATACAATAATTCTTACTACAGCTGTTTTTTAAATTACACTAATTATCACCCGGGGCCCCTATGAGGTGACGGCCCTGGTCCATGCCCAATGAACACATGCTTACAGTTGGCACTGCTACGCTGCAATAAAATTAAGAAGGGAACAATTCAATTTAAAAAAGTAATTCTATATTACGTGGTGGTCATTTACAACTTCGAAAATCAGCTATGCATAACGGAGTGTTAACCACATATTTCAGTAAGAAATTACTCTAGTTACAGGATTTCTCCAAGAAAATCTATAAATAATTACACACAACCCAGATTTACGTCCGACTGGACGCACCCATCAAACAGTTTCTACTGCAATTATCGCAATGTCATTATGGTTTTGAAGAAGGAGTGTTACTTGAAATATCTTGCAAGGTTTGTGAGTAACTCAGTGGTTGTAGTAAACAGGTTTGTCCAAGATTCCCTTTGGTTTCCTTGCCTCTTTATAACCTGTTTTGTTTTGTTACGAATTCCTTGTTGACTCGCGACCAAGCGCGCTGCGTCTCTTTCAGCTTTCTTCAAGTGCAGTCACGCACCCAGTTGGTGCGTTCCTTGTTGGTATTTTAGCTTTTGAACTACGGATGTATGGACTCCCACATTTGCGATTGCGCTCTGATATTCCATGCTGAGTAAAGTACCCCCCCGCCCCGCCGTAACTACAGAGTTTGAGTAGAAACTCCTGAGATACAAAGGATCTTTTTCGCAACTTACATTATGTGAAGCTTATCGACGCAGTTAATATTAACTGAGAAATATGACGTTTCCTATTATGGCCATTTAATAGGGCCTATTATACACAGTAGAACTTCATTAGTTCGAACCAGAAGGGTCAAGAAAAAATCGATTTTTTCTTTTTTTTACAATTGGCTATACGTCGCACCGACACAGATAAGTCTTACGGCAACGATGGGATAGGAAATGGCTAGGAGTGGGAAGGAAGCGGCCGTGGCCTTAATTAAGGTACAGTTCCAGCATTTGCCTGGTGTGAAAATGGGAAACCACGCAAAACCATCTTCAGGACTGTCGACAGTGGTGTTCGAACTTACTATCTCCCGAATACTGGATATTGGCCGCACTTAAGCGACTGCAGCTATCGGATCCCGCTGTTCTACTCAAGACTTAAGGTCTCCATCCGCCATATGAATTACTATAAAGAGTGTCATATGAACACTGCTGAGAAGTCCGACTCGTTGGCTGAATGGTCAGCGTACATCGGTTCAGAGGCTCCCGGGTTCGATTCCCGGCCGGGTCGGGGCTTTTAACCTCTATTGGTTAATTCCAGTGGCCCGAGGGATGGGTGTTTGTGCTGTCCCCAACATCCCTGCAACTCACACACCACACATAACATTATCCTCCACCACAATAACACGCAGTTACCTACACATGGCAGATGCCGCCCTCCCTCATCGGAGGGTCTGCCTTACAAGGGCTGCACTCGGCTAGAAATAGCCACACGAAATAATAAACTGCTGAGAAGTGTTGAATTGAATCCAGGCTTCTGGCACGCAAACTTAGTGATTATATATTGCTACCACCACTTTTCCTACCCCGCTGGTCAACATTCTGATGGTGAAACTTGTTTCCACCCAAAGGGACTCGAACAGGCTAACCACGGTGTAAGACCACATGGACTGGACACCATAAAGAACAAGGTCACCAGGCGGGTTCAAACTCTGGTGAATGTTGCGACGGTGTTGATCAGAGGATCGCTGTGGTGTGCGTTTCAATGAGCTAGAGAGACTAATGTGACAACAGTATGGCTTAATGAGGTGACAACGGAAAACTGCATGCACCCCCCTCCCCCTCATTTTCCTAGTAGAGCTCTTTTGAGGAACTTGGACTATCTATGATATGTGATGCTGTACGCGACAGGATCAGCCTTTGGGCTACATATACGCATACGACTTAGACATCTCATAAAAATTTGCGCCCGAACTTCAAATCGGTATTGCATATAATCACAAATAATAATTTTTGGCTCCTTTCGATAGAAAAATAACGAATATTTGGTAATTAGTTAATTTTTTTGGTTCTCTTTCCGGCTGACAATCTCATTTCAACACACTCCGACCGGGCGTTCCAGACTCTAGAGTCAAGGAGGTGTATTCGTATCCCACTGTGGTTTCTTCGCCGATCTCTATTCACTGAAAAGGAAAAACATTTCCTGGACCAAGACAAATGCTGGGGCATTCCTATTCCATCGTCGCTATAAGACCTATCTGTTTCGGAGCGACGTAAAGTAACTTTTTCCTGGACCATACATTAAATTTCAAAGAAAGGATGACTCTCCCGCGGATTTCGACGAGCTGAGCGCGAGAACAACGAACATTTGATGTTATTTGAAGCATGGTGCCCATACAGACAAAATGAAAAGAATGCTAACCTTACTGAATGTTTTGATGATTTCGATATTACAGAACATACCATATACAGTTTAATTTAACAAGTCAAAGAATATTCACAGTAGGTACTGTGTGCTCTGAATAATAATCAAACCGTATTATTAGACCGATTCCATTGTTCTATTCAGGGAGCGAGGCTTCAATTGACTCTTAATTCCAGACTTGGCACCCCGAGGATCACAAGTACGACCTTGTCGGGAGCCAAATTCCTGGTCCAGACAAATACGTTCATTTGCAACATCAAACCTTGGTAGTTAACATAGCCTACTCAATTCTGGTGGTCTGGAATTACGTCATTCTTTCAAGACTTGTAAACCAGCAGTTAAAAGTGTATCAATCTATCAATTACAGTAAACATATATTCGGTTCGAACCTCACTATCAGCAGCCCTGAAGATGGTTTCACATTAGGAAAATGCTGGGGCTGTACATTAAGGCCACGGTCGCTTCCTTCCCACTCCTAGGCCTTTCCTATTCAATCGTCGCCATAAAACCTACCTGTGTCGGTGCAACGTAAAGCCACTTGTAAAAAAATTAAACAAGAAAACAACATGTATTCATCATAATGATAATGTTCCTTGCCCGCTTGTAATGACCCAGATCCACTAAGATTGCAGAGAATACAAAAGCATCTATGTAAACTTAAGCAATGAGACTTAAGTGCACCTGGACGTAAAACCTGCATGTCTTTACGCCTATATTATAGATTCATATCAAAGAAATTATTTGTTTCACACGTCAACAGGCGCAAAATACATGCATAAGGGTATAATTAATTTATGCTCGATTTCGCGAAAAGGAAAGAATGTTTCGCGTTATTTTGCGAAATAGGCCTGACCCCATTGCTTTAACTTCGCTTTAATCATTTCCTAAAATTATTCACAAAAGGTTAATTCATGAGGTTTGTGAATTATTTATGTGAAAGGTAGATAAATAAAGAGGAACAATATTGATAATCATTCATTATTCCTTATATAATCATGATTAGAACTATAACCGCTTCAGTCCCGAAACTGTTCTGCTTTCGATGTGTTATATTTTGCTCAAATAATTTTAAAAAATTCACCATAGAAAATTAGTTTGTTTCACCAAGTTGTTTTATGGTATGTAGCATATATGCTACATCAGGACTCAGAGTTGACTTTCCTACCATTATTATTTGTTCCTTTAAATTGTTTTGCATTATTGTAGATAAACAAAACCACATGTAGAGCATATGCTACATATGGACTGAGGAGGTATAATCAAGATTAATAACAAATTGCCCTTTCACTCTACGTGGCCGTAGATTTCACCCTGATATGGCCACACCATGAAGGGATCATTTAGAATATGAATACGAAGAGATACTTCTGTTGAAAAGAAATCCTTGTTCTGGCTTCTGTTTCCCTTCACACACGAGATATTGGAATACAGTTTCAAAGTTGTTATTTTTCATGAATTTCGCTGAATTTTTGCACTTATCGCAAAACAAGTAAATTTCCTTTCAAACTGGCCTCATCGCTTTAATTCACTGTAATTCGCGAAAACAAAATCACTATATTTTTAACCAGAATCATATGATACGTTAAGATATCTCAAAACCACTTCAAAATTATTTTGTCGCGATTATCGTTAATGCGAAAAAGTCATGCCTCTATACATTCATTATATCAATTATCTCTCTCAATTTATTTCATCAGCGGAACGACAGACGGACCCGCCGGAATAAAAGTAGGTGGGTAGTATTGTGTTCTCAGTAGAGAAGCAGCAACAGCTAACACGGCAAAAGAGTGCTACATAAAGAAGCTTCAAAAATACCAGAATAAAGTCCTCCAGACAATCGTCAACGCCCCTTACCACCTGGGTAACCGAAAAATTCACAAACAGGTCGGAATCCCCACAAATAAGAGGAGATAGTAAGAAGAGCGAAGCACTTCTATACACCGGGGCAAGAACATGTCACCACGACAATACGACAAATCCACGATGTGGACGCTAAGGTATATTCCAGATACAAGCACCCGAAATCACTCATCAATGAGTGATACCGACCTGTATATACACTGTAGATAATATTATGTATATGAATAGACTAGTATTAGATTGTGCATATAGAACATAAGAAACACAACACTCCTGGCCTCTAGGGTAGCACATCAAATATTAGAATTCCATAACAGATATTGTACCATAAATTAACATATGTTGCTCACTCTAAGAACTTCAAATTAAAATGGAATTAAGGACTCATTAAGTCAGCAATTCCAATCATTTTCAATCGCTTTCGCTCTTCAAGCATAGCGTATTGGAGGAGGAAGTGAGTGCTCTCTCGTAGTTAATAGGCGGTGGCGGCAGACTGCGCTAGTATAACTATGGGTGAACAGCGCTGCTCGCGTTAATACAATAAGCGGGCGCGGCACTATACAAAACGTGCACGAAATAAATCATCTAAGACATCCAGTTGACAGAATGACCGTATTCTCTTTCATGTGCCATGTGTGTACAGTCCAGGAATATTTGAATACAGGAAGCTGGTAAACACACTAGTTTAATGGCTTAATGTTATCCTCTGAAAAGATTTGAACATCAGTAATTCTGAAATGACTTACAAAGTATTGAGATATAGCTGAAACTATTATGCATTTCACATTATCTAAGACATATACAAAAAGTTTTAACTCACCCTCGAAAGCGTAAGTTGTCCGAAACCTCGAAGAAAAAAGTTGTAATTCACCTCTTTGCCTTTATACAGCAAAATAACGTTATCGTGGAAATAATTACGTATGCACTTCAAAATATGTACGGAATCAGAAAATGCCCACACTCGCCTTTGATGATCTGCCGGGTTTTCAATGGAGCATTTTATTTTATCCTTCTTCCCTGAAATTCCCAAATTCATCCACACCCTTTTATTACACTGATTTCCATCACACGTACAACCAATTAGTTTCACCCCAGCTTGTTCCAAATGAATTATGACCTGAATTATTATTTTTGACAATAGTTCTCCAGGAGTTGCAATTTGCTAGCATACACTGCTAGAGGCTGGATCCAGCTGTGCAACAAAGGGACAAACATAAATACAAGCGCGTGATTGGCAAGGACGTTCTTTTTGTCGTAGGGAGTTTCATCTCCTAAATCAACAAATACGTCAGCTGTCAGTGTAGTTGTATTAAATATAATGTCTTCTCTCAATTTCACTTCATCAAAGTCACAATACCTAGTCGCTTGTTTTCGTCTTGCTCGTTTAAATAAATATCTTTAATTGCATTCACGGCATTTCCATTAATACCATAATTACATTTGAACCCTTTGCATAGTCGTCTCAAACGAGCTTTGGTAAGGAGAGGAAGTGACTCATGCTTCAAACAATGTCTGTAACCCTTAGGGGATTTGATTTTCAAAAGCAAACTATCTAATATAAATTCATTAGAATAGCGCATACAGTTCGGGCTGGTGCTACAGTTTTTGAGCATTGTGTCCACAATTATTTTTTGCTTCTTGCTAAGGAACTTAAGACTGTCTTAAGCTTCACTTGACACATTGACTTGATTTGCAATCTGCTTTAATTTAGCTCTGCACGCAACTACTTTCTTTTTGGTTCTAATTAAATTCCTACCAAGGATTTTAACTTGTCTCCTCAAATTTAGAATAGTTCTAGAAGCATCAACGTCACTATCTGCACCTTTACAGAGCAAGCTGAGACCAGGTTCTTTTATTCTTACATTATCGTTACTGTTAAGTATTTCAGATGTCGAGAAAAAATTTAGTTCATTACATTCTAAGCTACGACTGTTAATATTGTCATTGCCAACATGTTCTTTGACTAACTCTCGTTTTAATGGGCGTTTTCGAATATTCATGGACTTGCTTAAAGGAAATGGCGTATGGCTTTTTGTGCCGGGAGTGTCCGAGGAAACGTTCGGCCCGCCAGGTGCAGGTCTTTTAATTTGACTCCCGTAGGCGAACTGCGCGTCGTGATGAGGATAAAATGATGATTTAGACGACACATACACCCAGCCCCCGTGCCAGCGAAATTAACCAATTATGGTTAAAATTCCTGACAATGCCGGGAATCGAACCCGGGACCCCTGTGACCAAAGGCCAGCATGCTAACAATTTAGCCATGGAGCCGGACACTTGCTTAAATAGGACGGTAAGTTAGGAATAATGTGAGGTACAGCTCCTGGTTTTTAGCTTCACCTTATTCTCGGAATTTCAACTTTTCCCCGTTAAAATAAACGAGTCTACCTTTATAATAACATCTTCCGAAACATGACACTCACAAATCCCAGACTTACGTGTAAGCTGCATGTCATTGCTTGGGATCGCTCTAGCCCACTGAGAAAAATGCTCCTCATTTTCAGGTGGAGAGAAGAAATGTTTACCTTCACCTGACCTGTAAGCAGATCGAAACCCCGGCGCAAAGCACGACGGCATTTTCACACTCACTATATTCTAAAATATAGTTATTACACTCAAAAAATCACTCCCGCTACAAGTAAAACCGCGCGCGCCCAATATAAACAATGCCATCTGTTCACCCAAAGCGATCGTTGCGCTGCACTCTCAAATCTCCGCACTGTAGCCACTAGTTTATCCATTGCTGTAATGGGAAGCGAGTCGAAGTGCTTTCACTTCCTCTTTCTATTCGCTATGCTTTAAGTGTAAGAAGTTGCAGCGCGAGGCTCAGGCTCAGAAGCAGTAACAGCTGGATGGGTGGTCAGAAGAGCTCAGTGATTTCGAACGTGGATTAGTCATTGGATGTCACCTGAGTAACAAATCCATCAAGTACATTTCAACACTTCTAAAACTGCCCTAGTCAACCGCTGGCGATGTGACTCTAAAGTGGCAACGAGAAGGAACAACCGCAGCTAAACCGAGACCAGGCAGATTTCATTTAATGACGAAAAGAGAACGTCGAGCATTGCAGAGGGTGGTTGTAAAAAATCGCAAGAAATCAGCGGAAGGAATCACTCGTGAGTTCCAAAATGCTACAAGCAGTTCAGGCAGCACAATGGCTGTGCGTAGGGAGTTTAAAAGAATGGGGTACAATGGAAGAGCTGCTGCTCATAAGCCATCATTTCTGTAGTCAATACTAAACGACAACTGAGATGACAGCGACGCCACTGGACAGTGGATGACTGACAACGAGTGATATTGCATCCGACAGGGGCATGATCCAAGGAACTTTGGGTATGACTGGCCATTTAAATTGCAGACGTAATGCTATTTGTGGAAAGGAATATCGAAATTATGTAATATCGATATCATTGAGACCGATAAAATAAGTCTACAAAATTTATTCTACAGAATTTCGTTATTTGCGCTCTATTGTGCAATATACTTCCTTGCCCAGCGGGGAGCCCGCAGGAGAGCCAAGCCGTGAAGTTTTGGGTGGGGCTGCAATCGGTGGTTCACCGTGACGTAACTTGAGAGAAGTCATCCCTACCTCACGACCAGGAAATCGAGGGGAGGCAAACTTTTTTCGAAGCGAAATATGGAAGCCATCTTTAATCCAGCCTAGCCAACGTGATTATCTACGATGTGAAAATTAATACAATCTGAATTCTGGAGTCGTTTTTCGATTTAAAAGAGATAACTATAATTGGGGCCTTTATTTAGAGTGTTTAATGTTTTCTTGGTTGATAACTTACGGTTGGAGAAAGAATACTGTGTTATTTCTGCGTGGAAAATTACCAGGGGCCATCTGGTTTGTGTCAAAACACCTCCTTGATGCGGGAGTTCACCCTAGTGTGGAAGGGGAAGCAGGAAAAACTTTAATTAATTACAGGAGATCCTACGAAGAATAATCGTACGGAGATGTCTCAATCACATCACGTCACCTGATGGCCGTACTATTTGACCTCTAGTGGGCCGTGGATAGGGCATATGCAGATTTGGAGTGGGGGCAATTGCCGTCTTGTAAAAAGCACTGCCGAAGGGGCAGCCATTCATTCGGGACTCTCAGCTCACCGAGGGCGAAGCTATGTTTAGCTTAGCTCCTATTAATCCTCTGTTTAGTGACTTCAAACTTAAAATTCAAATGCAATAGAGTAATTCGTGGGAATACTGCATAGAGCTGATATACGTGACGCTAGTGATTAAACTTTTAAAACTGTGACGTTTCGCAAACACTCAGTTCGAATTGTAACATTATTATTATTATTATTATTATTACAGCACAACCGTGTCGGGTAGTAATACATAAATAGTGGCTGAGAGGTACAAGGAATTTGATACCGAACCGCGGATTACAAATTACTAATCCGAAATCGTGGCCGGACGCCAACGCTGAACGCAATTAAAAATATTGTGAAAATAAATAGTGACGTGTTCTGTGCTCAGGATACTGCAAGCGACTTCATCGACCAAGAACCATGCACTTTCATCTTGAAGGTGAAATGGAGCTACCAGTGATCGCCTTGGTGCCAACGGGTCAGCCGTACAACCCGATATGGATCTCCCTAGCTGATCAAGGTGTCGTCAGATGATAGAGATGAGTATTATTCATAATTAAATGACATGATTAGAAGGGACGGAAATTATTTATCATAAGCTGACGCTATAATGTTAGGGATGTAACTTTATTTGAATGTAGAAGTGCCAGAGATGAGCACGTGGTTTTTATTTATTTTACTTAATTAATAACAGGTCTGAGTGATTTAATTGTAAATAGGGTAAACTATAGTCTGAGAGATTTGGATGCGGTTGAAGATTTACTTATTCACTTAATTTTGGGAAACTTGTATTCAGTTAATGCGTCAGGAGACCAGTAGTTTAGTAGATTCAGGGACTGATAACTTAAGTTAGGTTGTAGTTCATCCAGTATTGATAATTTCATGAGTGGTAAGTAATATAATCAAGCTACGTGAGGTGCTAGAGTTACGAGAGATGTCTATAGGACTGATACCCCCTATACCTCCTTTGAAATATTTAGCTAGGGAGTGTTTCAATTTAAGATGGGTTGTTTTGATCAGTTTATGTACGATGTAATTATGATTTAAGTACCGTGTGACAATTTAATTATGGTGTAACTACGAGTTAATTAGCGTGTGAATATTTAATGATGATTTGATTACCGTGTGACAACTTAATTACGGTGTGATTATGAGTTAATTAGCATGTGAATATTTAATTGTCAGTTGATTACCGTGTGACAATTTAATTATAAATTAAGTATGTGTTAACCATAAATTAATGAGGGTTTGATTATGAGTTAATTATCGTTTGATTATTTAATGACGTTCTAATGATGAGGAAGTTTCCGTGTGATGGTTTGATATGATTTAATTACCAGGTAAATCACGTAAGAGGGTCAGTGGACAGCTGAAACCAATAATAATAACAATAATACTAATTATTATTATTATTATTATTATTATTATTATTATTATTATTATTATTATTATTATTATGCACATGTTAGTATTATATGGCCGGTGTCGTGATGTGAGATAGGTGTGATATTAGAAGTCATGGATTGGCCATGAGAAATATATGTGTTGAATTGAGGTTATTTATTTGAAGTCGATGCGGTTTGACAAATGAGGAATAGACCTCAGTATTATCGAGAGTGTACCTCGGGACGAGGCGTTTTTAAAGAAATGGTTTGTTATGCCTGTGAAGGCCGAGGCTAATGACCACCCGATGTGGGGTTGGAAACGCTGACCGGGCGCCAGATGAGTTTCTTTTGTGTGTCTCTCGCCTCTAAGGGAGGGAGGGAACTTTTGCTGTGAAGGCAGGCCTGAATGAGTAGGCTAAGAGCTAGAAATATTCACATTCCAGAATAATGTATTCGCTAATAAATGACACGGTAATTGGTACTAATATTTGGTAGATTATTATTATTATTATTATTATTATTATTATTATTATTATTATTATTATTATTATTATTATTATTATTATTATTTGATTATAAATTAGCTAGGGTTTCCAGTGCCACATGTTCATCTCTGGGGTCTTCAGTTCAGTCCTCTACGTGGGCATTGGTATTCCACAGTGCTGGAATGGAGGATGTGTGCCTCACGTGTTTATTGTACATAATGTGTGACTATTTATGTTGTTTTATGTGACATGTTGTGACTGTAATTAGCGTCGGCGATGGTTCATCCCATCGGCACGGCGAATTGTGTTCCATTGAGGGTTTGGTTCGAACCTGGGTGTTTGATCCACACCTGTATAATTTATTTTATGATATTCCGTTGGGGAAATAATTGTGTGCTTTTAGAAGAAGGATCACTCAGACACGTTGCATGATTGTCAATGTCATTTGTCAATAATGTGAGATAACTTCAGTATTTATGGTAAACGTTTCCTTTCACGCTGTGCCATGGCATATCGCTTCGCGATAAACAGTACTCGGATCTATCATACAAGACTGCAAGTCAATAAATAATCCACAACAAATGTCAATAAATAATGTACTTCATTTGTGTATATATGCGTCATCCCCATACTCATCAGGATTTCATAAACCTTTTGCATTAACTTAAATTCTATACGAATGTGTTCTCATTATAGTTAGGTATGCCCCGTTTCTCCTACCCTGTATGCCGCTAAGTTAATTTAAGATATGCGCCTATTTATTTTACCCACTAATGCCCTGTAGATTTTCTCGCCGGAGCCTTTTCGGGTAAGGGGCGGGTACAATATGGAGTGATGAATCACGCTATGCCCTGTGCCAATTCGATGGAACGGTTTGGTTTTGGCGAATGCGTGGAGGACGTTTACCTGCAGTCATGTCTAGTGCGAACAGTGAAGTACGAAGATACTTGGTATGGGAGTGTTTTACGTGGTTAGGATGTGGTCTACTTATTGCGCTTAAGAAAACTCGAATTGCGCAAGTATACGAAAACGTTTTAAACCATTGTGTACTGTGTATAGTAGAGGACCCTTTCGAAGACAATGATTGTTTTTATCAGCATGACAATTCACGCTGTCATAAAGCTGCATCTGTGAGGCAATGGTTTGTGGACAATAACATTCCTGAAATGGACTGGCCTGCTCAGAGTCCCGACCGGAACCCTATCGAACACCTTTGGGATGAGTTAGAACGTCGACTTCTCTCCAGACCCCTGCGTCCAGCATCACTACCATCTCTGGTTTCGGCTCTTACGGAAAAATGGGCTGCCAATCCTCAATAAACGGTCAGAAATCTAAATGAAAATGTCCCCGGCAGAGTTAAAGTCGTCATAAAGGCGAAGGTGGGACCCACCCAATATTAATACCCAATACTAGGGAACGTGACAGGTGTAAAGTCTACAGGGTCTCTTTTATAAACCCAGACCGTCCAGCGGGGTTTCTACTCTGCGAGATAGAAGCAGCTGTTCGGGAGGCGCGCGCATAGTTCTTGACCTTGCAAGGAGCGTGCATGTGTTCGACCGAGCATCAATAGCCAGTCTGAATCTCAGCTGTTAACATGCTGAGTTAGGTATCGTTGCAACACCGTGTTTTTGTATGTAAAAGTTATTTTAAGTACGAGTCAGCTCGACGGGGAAGCGATGCATTTGTTCAGCAATTTTCTGGTGAAGTGCCACCTTCATGAGCACAGATTCACGTAACTGTAAGTAAATTTGAATGTACTGGCTCAGTGTTCAATAAAAATAATGCGGCCACACGAAAAAGTTTTAACAGAGCAAAAGCTAGATGACATTGGTGCGAATCTTGAACGGTCACCGAATAAATCACTCACAAAATTAGCACAGCAAGTAGGGGTTTTGGTTTGTTTTTCACACAGAGGTACGAAGCTGTTACACATCATAACGTACAGGTTTACACGGGCCCATTGTTTACAACCTGCTGATCCAGCCACAAGAGTGAGTTATTGCGGGTGGTATCTTGCATCATTGAATGATCGTTTATTCGACCCACAACTTGTGTTCTTTTCGGATGAGGCCTGGTTACATCTTAATGGTCGTGTGAACAGTCATAACTCTCGCTATTGGTGTGCAGAGAATCCTAATGGTGTTTATGGCGCCCCTCATTATGAAGGATGACACTTCCATCATCGTTTATAAGGTAGGATTTCGTATAAGATTGTATTCACACTTAAAGCAGGGCGGCCGCACGCGACGTAAGTTGGGCTGAGGCAGCTGCCGTAGCGCAGAGTACAAGACCGTGCCCTCGATCTGGGTATATACTGTAAGTGAGAGCCTATATGTGCAATTTCATATAGGTGTCCGGACACTTTTGAACTTGTGGTGCATCTGAGAAGGAGAGACTAAATCTTCGAACATTTTGAACCCGATATTTTCATAGGTGGAAATAAGAAAGGGTTAGGCTAGGGTCTTGAAGGAGGAAATCGTAACCTTACTTTTTTTTTGCTAGCTGCTTTACGTCGCACCGACACAGATAGTTCATATGGCGACGATGGGACGGGAAAGGGCTAGGAGTGGGAATGAAGCGGCCGTGGCCTTAATTAAGGTACAGCCCCAGCATTTGCCTGGTGTGAAATTGGGAAACCACGGAAAACCATTTTCAGGGCTGCCGACAGTGGGGTTCGAACCTACTATCTCCCGAATACTGAATACTGGCCGCACTTAAGCGACTGCAGCTCTCGAGCTCGGTAACCTTACGTTTAATGTCATCATTGGCATTTGTCAAAAGATGAACTGGAAAAAACTACGGATAATCCATTTCAAGTATGACCCAAGATCGGGATTCCAATCCAGCTCTACTCAATCCCACCCACGACACTACTCCAGCCATCACGCCAGATTTAAATCTCTGGCAGAATCAGGGATCGATCCTCGAGTTTACGAAGGTCTTCTTCTTCTTCTTCTTCTTATTTTAAAGGTACATAGATTTTCGACGATTGGATATGGAAAACCATCTTTAGGGCTACTAACGATGCTGTTCCAAGCCATCACCTTAACTCGTGTTCTGAGAAATGTTGAAATTTTGAATAGTAAGAGAAATAAAAATAAATTGAAATTAATGACAAGCAAAATATTTAAATCTACTATGAAAGTATGTTTGCCTCCTTAAGGCCTCTGCTCATTGAAGGAATATTACTTTTATACTCTGTTATAATTATGAATAAGAATATTTCTTATTTATATTGCAATGCATTCAATTCTGTGTAGTCTGCAAGTAAGCAAACAATATCATCTCCGTAAGTTGCAAGCCATGAAGACCCCCGGAGGACTGGAAGATAAAGGCTACCCAAGAGCCATGAGCTGCTCCAGAGGTGGAAGTCTCGTTCTTTCATTTCTCGGTTGTGACGGGAAATCGAACCCACGCCCTCCCAGCGAACCGTGCCCATCTGTACTGCCTCATTTACCCATTCCTCATACTCTACAAATACGGAAATGAACACTGATTTGATTCGATTTAATTTACTGTGGCTGTAAGTTCCGTCCTATGTTTACTTCGTAGGTACACTCAAATTTCGGCCACAATTTTAGATATAATTCTCATCGAAGACGCTACTTTATGAATCATATCTATCGAACCTCAAGATTACGAACGTATTATTATTATTATTATTATTATTATTATTATTATTATTATTAGATGATGATGATTATTATTATTGTTATCATCATCATCATCATCATCATCATCATCATCATCATCATCATCATCATCATCATCTAGAATAAAGGAGTGTCCTTGCAAATTAATATTCTTTCTTTCTTGCTTTGTTTCTTTCTTTCTTTTTTCTATTATTTCAGGGCAATATTTTATGCGCATATTGAATATGTATGAACTGTGTTAAGGAAAACGTACTGAGTAATAAGCAAACAGTCTCCTCTCCAATTACAGGCTTGGGTCTGAAATTAACACTTTAACATTAATTATAAATATTGATATTAATAATATGTACTTATGGTGTTGAGGTTAATGTGCTGTTAAGTTGTTATGACGCAACATGCTACCCATGACCGATGTATTCAGAATAGCTGATATTTAATGATCTTGTTTAAAATAACCTTGTGGAACCCAACTTATGTATCTCAAAATTTCTCCTTCTAATTTACGAAATACGAAATGTACGAAATCAAGGGGACTGTTGACCGCGTTACTCCAAGTATCAACGTAAGTACAAGAACAAGAATTTAAGTTAAATAAGAATAATAAGTCCTATCCATCGTTCGCCTCTGTAGTGTACGGGTTAGTATGATTAGCTACCACCGCCGGAGGCCCGGTTCGATTCCCAGCTCTGCCACGACATTTGAAAAGTGGTACTAGGTCTGGAACAGAGTCCACCCAGCCTCGGGAGGTCAACTGAGTAAAAGGGTTCGATTCTTACCTCAGCCACCCTCGAAGTGGATTTCCGTGGTTTCCCACTTCTCCTCCGGGCAAATGTCGGGACGGTACCTAACTTAAGGCCACGGCCGCTTACTTCCCTCTTCCTTCTAATCTCCCTCCCCCCCACAATGTCCCTGTTCAGCATAGCAGGTGAGGCCACCTGGGGGAGGTACTGGTACTACTTCCCAGCTGTATCCCCTGGCCCAAAGTCTCACACTCCGAGACTTTCCCTTGAGGCAGTAGAGGTGGGATCCCTCGCTAAGTCCGAGAGAAAACCAACACTGGAGGGTAAACGGATTAAGAAAGGAAAAGAAAAGTCCTTTCCATCACTTACTGACTGTTACCGCTCCATCGTGGAGAATAAAAGAATTCTGTATCCCATCTACAGTATAACTCAAGGAAACCTTCCTCGGTATGTTCATTATACTGCAGGGTAAACGGAAGCAACTTAGAAAGTAGTCTCAAGTATTTGCATTGGATATAATACTGATGCAGATAATTGCTAACTGTGTACACCTGTTCACTTGGCCTTGCCTATTCCAGGTAGTATCTTGTACTGAGACCCAGTCATTTCATTAGAAACCTTCATGGAACACTTAACTGTCCACCTCGAGGCAACAAAATATGCTCAGGTGGATACACAAATAAAACTGAAATAGAAATCCCATTATCTACTCAATAAAATGTATATTATTTTTATATGACTATTATATGGCTACTGCCAGCTTGGTGCACCCCTCATACGGCAGACACTCGGCGAGGCTGGGCTGCATCTGTTTGGGAAACTTTCTTCTTGCTAGTGGTTTTACGTCGCACCGACACAGATAGGTCTTATGGCGACGATAGGATAGGAAAGGCCTAGGAGTTGGAAGGAAGCGGCCGTGGCCTTAATTAAGGTACAGCCCCAGCATTTGCCTGGTGTGAAAATGGGAAATCACGCAAAACCATCTTCAGTGCTGCCGACAGTGGGATTCGAACCCACTATCTTCCGGATGCAAGCTCACAGCCACGCGTTCCTAACCGCACGGCCAACTCGCCCGGTGTTTGGGAAACTGCCTGATAGAGAGGTGGATAGGCTGACCTAGACGTTAGGCCCCTTTAAACAAACAAACAAACAAACAAACAAACAAACAAACAAAGTGGTAATAATAATGGCATGCGGCCTCCGATGAGCCCTAGTGCGGGTCTTACGAGTTGACATCCTATAGGCGATCTGTGCGGCTTTGTGGATAGTGCCCTACCTGTGATGAATTCTAATGATGAAGATGGCACACACCCAACCCCCGAGCCATTGGAATTAACAAATGAATGTTAATTTCCCGACCCGGCCGGGAATCGAATCCGGGACCATCAGGACCAAAGGCCGGCACGTTAACCATTTAGCCATGGTGTAAAGGTAGATTGTCTGACTCTTATTCGTTGGTTCCTGATTCGATTTCCGGTTCATTCCAGGATTTTAATTATGGACTAAGTGCTGGGAAAGGTTTCACATATCCTCATGAGGATAAGGACCGAGCTGTCTGATGCGAGAAATAAAGGATTCGGTCAAGGAAGGTAAGCAATATAGCAGAGGATGTCGGCACTCTGACGACGTGGGACTCCAAAATATGCAGGCTATATGACTGGTTAAGAGCTGTCTTGGTCGTTAAGGTCTTGAAGATCCCTACGTACCATGGGTTTGTCCCTTTTTTAACTGTTACAAAAACCAATCTAGTTGCTACACCCAGCACGGGAGGAAGTATATTGCCTCCCATGTTCGCTCTTGGTGTGCCGGCCCCGCGGTATAGGGGTAACCTGAAGGCTCCGAGTCCTTTTTTACTAGTGGCTTTACGTCGCACCGACACAGATTGGTCTCATGGCGACGATGGGATAGGAGAGGCCTAGGAGTTGGAAGGAAGCGGCCGTGGCCTTAGTGAAGGTACAGCCCCAGCATTTGACTAGTGTGAAAATGGGAAACCACGGAAAACCATCTTCAGGACTGCCAACAGTGGGATTTGAAGCCAATATCTCCCGGATGCAAATTCAAAGCCACACGCCCCTAACCGCACGGCCAACTCGCCCGGTGGCCCCGAGTTCGATTCCCAGCCAGGCCCAGAGATACCTTACCTGGATCTCAGGGCTGGCTTGAGGTCCTACGTGATTACAATTGAGAAGTTATCTGACGGTGAGATGGCGGCCCAGGTCTAGAAAGCCAAGAATAACGGTCGAGAGGCCACACGAAACCTCGTAATCTGCAGGCCTTAGGGATGGGCAGCGGTCGCTTTTAGGTGCTGGGGTTTGTTTTAGTTTTGTTTTACTCCGAATGAGACATTCTGAGGCACATAGGCTTAAGTTGCGTCCCAGAAGGGGTATTCCAAACTAATATCAACTATTCTGAATTCACCCTTCATGTATAGCATATTGCGTCAAAACAGCTAACAGCTGACTGTTGTATGGTTAACAGATGCTTTCAGCGAATGTAGGACTTAATGTTCTAAACTTTAGGATATCGGGAAATTATACATCAAAAGCAAATATATAGGGATGTAAGCAATATTTAATGTATGTTATCCTCACATTATGCCTTTGCTGGCAGGACCTCGTGTTTACGCTGCACTATGTCTTCTGGTATGGGCTAGAGCAATTTTGTTACTTTCATTGATCTGTCTCTGTCTTATCCTTGGCTTTGCCAATATGAAAGTGACTGAGGTATGAGCGATACTAGTAATGCCATTCCTTCTGCAGCCAGTCCCTGCTATGAATGGTGTGAAAATGTTGCTCATAGGGTTGGTTGGTGCATGCATTTAAGTGGGCTTGGCAGTCTGATATGTAATAGCAACTTCTGGCCCGGTGAGGAAAGCAACGGGAAACTACCTCACTCCTCATTTCCCTCGTACGCCTCTTCAGTGATGCCTAGGCCATCTATGACAGCTGATGGCGGAGCTTTTGAGGATCCAGCCAGCCTTAGGGCTGAAGACTGAACATACATACATCCTCACATTAAATATACCAAGAACAAAATCAGGCCTAGTTTTAATGTATAAAAAAAACACGTCATTGATATTTGAGAAACATACTGACTTGTTGCAAAATAGAATATATAAAATATAATAAAACTCTCAGCAATTTAAGAGTTTAAAGTTATTCAAAGTGTACCCTTTACTCAGTATGTTTCTCTCATCTGTCCATTGAACAGCAATCAATGCAAAAATCCGCTCTCCATAATTTGTATAATGTGGAGGAATAGCGAACAAATATTCAACAATTTTCAATGGTTCAGAATATCAGTTTTTGTAATTACTAACACAAAAATATCTCACCCACGTATTGTTAGAGGATTTCACTTAAAGGCCTTTTGAACAAGAATCTCAGGGCAACGTAAAATAAGGATATTGTATAGACGACTTTTAGCAGAAGGGAAACGTATATTTACGCAGGATAGGTACCTGCTCTCTTATCAGGCACATAATGGCAGTCGATTAACAAAAGCAAGTAAATCACATTTTCTTCTTCTTCTTCTTCTTCTACTACTTCTTCTTCTTCTTCTTTTTATTATTATTATTATTATTATTATTATTATTATTATTATTATTATTATTATTATTATTATTTCGGGCACATGGTATATCTTGGGAAACAGAAAGTCAACGAATTAACTAAGTGCGTGCTGGGGTTGGCAGTAGCTGTTATAATTAACAGGGGTTATGGTAATAATTGTATATATCGTTTCGGAGTGTTTTCCCTGGGTTATATAAGTCTAATAACGTGATCTATGATGTATCATTTGTGAGAGGAAAACCTAAAATTTAGCCTTCTTGCTAGTTTGCTATTTGCTTTACGTCCCACCGGCACAGATAGGTCTTATGGCGACGATGGGATAGGAAAGGCCTAGGAATGGGGAGGAAGCGGCCTTAATGTGAAAATGGGAAACCACGGAAAACCATCTTCAGGGCTGCCGTCAGTGGGATTCGAACCCACTATCTTCCGGATGCAAGCTCACAGCTGCGCGCTCCTAACCGCACGGCCAACTCGCACGGTAATTTAGCCTTCGAGTACTGACCGACTGGTGTGTTTAAGTGAATAATGTATGGTAAAATTTATCAGGTTCCTTGACCGAATGTTCAGTGGCCTTCGGTTCGGAAGGTCCGGGGTTCGATTCACAGTCATGTCGGGTTTTAGCCACGTCTGTTTAAATCCTCTGTTTAAGGGAGTGTTCGTGATTGATTCAATACACATCTCTTCATGTACAGAAACAACCTACACTACAAAGCACCACATAGGGTTAGAATCAGGAAGGGCATCCGGCCGTAAAACTGGGACATGGCAGTATGTGATCCTGAAGAAACTAAGGCCAGGAAGAAACTAAAACAATGCCGGGCTGAGTGGCTCAGACTGTTGAAGCCCTAGCCTTCTGACCCCAACTTGGCAGGTTCGATCCAGGCTCAGTCCGGTGGTATTTGAAAGTGCTCAAATACACCGGCCTTGTGTCAGTAGATTTACTGCCATGGAAAAGAACTCCTGTGGGACTAAATTCTGGAACCTCGGCGTCTCTGAAAACCGTAAAAAATAGTTAGTGGGACGTAAAGCAAATTACATTATTATTAAAATAAAATAAAGAATTGTAAGGGAATATTTTGCTTGTTATGTAATATGTTAATCATACCCCGCAATCAGATGCTTGCATTTTTACGGTCTTAATTCGGGGATCGTTATTTATGAAACCTCCAGTTTTACGCTGAATCTCGGTAACAGGGACGCGACATTTGTTTCAAAAGCCATACATGTATTGGTAGGGTTTCGAATCACCAGATGCCAGTGATGACGCAACTAATAACCAGCTAGCTGTCGTTATTCCCTCTCCCCTCTGAGCTAGTTAATGGAAGACGACCGTACAAGTTGTAAGAGTTAGCAGCTGCAAAGAGAAAAAGTAATTAAGTGGTGAGGTGTTAGCTCCTAATCTTGATGAGCAATCAAAGAAAGGTTACGTTCAACAATGTGTCGGCATGTGTAGTATAGCACGCTGAGTGGTTCAACGCATCAATACGGTATCACGGAGTAAATGCCAAGGTACGGCTAGATGGGTGGAAGGTGAACAGCATTCAGAGAATGCTAGTTAACATTTCTCGTTTTTCAATACATCTTCGTCGTTCGCCAGAGTGGTCAAAATGTTAGTCTTGTCGCAGTTTCGATTCCTGGTTCTGCGACGAATTTAGTACTTTTTTTTTTTTTGCTAGGGGCTTTACGTCGCACCGACACAGATAGGTCTTATGGCGACGATGGGATAGGAAAGGCCTAGGAGTTGGAAGGAAGCGGCCGTGGCCTTAATTAAGGTACAGCCCCAGCATTTGCCTGGTGTGAAAATGGGAAACCACGGAAAACCATCTTCAGGGCTGCCGATAGTGGGATTCGAACCTACTATCTCCCGGATGCAAGCTCACAGCCGCGCGCCTCTACGCGCACGGCCAACTCGCCCGGTGAATTTAGTACTAGTCTGGAAGTCTGGACAGGGAGTACTCGGCATTGTGAACCCAATCGAGGAGAGAAATGGGTTACCTTCCTATAATAATGTGTCCGGCTCCATGGCTAAATGGTTAGCGTGCTGTCCTTTGGTCACAGGGGTCCGGGGTTCGATTCCCGGCAGGGTCGGGAATTTTAACCATAGTTGGTTAATTCTATGTGCTGTCTTCATCATCATTTCATCTTCATCACGACGCACAAGACGCCTAGGGGCATCAAATCAAAATACCTGCACCAGGCTACATGTTACTTTTTATAATAAGGACGTTACGTCCTACTATCTACTTTCACGCCGGGCTGGGTAGCTCGGACGGTATAGCGCCGGCCTTCTGAGCCTAACTTGGCAGGATCGATGCTGAGTGAGCCCGGTGGTATTTGAAGGTGTTCAAATACGTCAGCCTCGTGTCGGTAGATTTACTGGAACGTAAAACAACTCTTGCGGGACAACATTCCGGCACCTCGGCGTCTTCGAAAACCGGAAAAGTAGTTCATCAGACGTAAAAAGAATAATTTTATTGTTTATTATTATCCGCAAGTCTCAACCGGTTTACACGTTATTATGCAGGTACCGCGTGTATCACTATGTTTTTGCAGTGTATTTCTTTGAAAAGTGATCGTAAGCGGAGAAATATATCTGAGCGTGATTTCGGGGAGAATTAATAAATTCCTACCAAAAGTACACCTGTCCATGTATTCAAACAATGATAGTCATAGTGACAGACGTGGCAAAAACAATGCGTTCGAAATTTTGGTTACTTTTTGTCAAAATAAAAATTGCAAGTCCAAGAGATAGTCCTTCCGTGGCAGTTACTGCTACCATTGTATCTTGGTTTTGAATTTCAGGGCCTATCTATTCTAACGAAGTATGAAATGATTGAATATCCATCCTCAAATAATTAAAGAAATCTTGTGGAGCAGTATCCGCCAACTGCGTTAAAAGTGAAACATGAGAGTAATTTACTCCCTTTGCTAACCATTTTTAGACCACGTTCGTAGTATTTTCCTTCAATATTTAATCAAACAAACACTATGACCTATCCCCATATCGAGCATATCATGTTAGCACTCGTAAAGGGAGTTTATTCTCATTTAATTCGAATTTGTTTTTAGAAAATCCATCAACGTTCTTCCCAGCATTTCGTCCGCTGGAGGATGGGAAGCCATATTCTTTCCACGAAAACTAGCAACAAATCTCGGCGTGTATAGCGCCACGGAGACGAGAGACTTGTTCCTGCTCGCAGTTCAGAACCAACGCACTAAACACGCACTGTGTCAAACACGGCACACACAGGATGCGCATTTCCTATCTGTTATTTTCCTAGCCTTTTCTTAAATGATTGCAAAGAAACTGGAAGTTTATTGAACATCTCCCTTGGTAAATTATTCCAGTCTCGAACTCCCTTTCCTAAAAGCGAATATTTGCCCCGATGTGTCCTCTTGAGTTCTACCTTTATCTTCATATTGTGATCTTTCCTGCTTTTAAAGACACCAATCAAACTCATTTGTTTACTGATGTCATTCCATATCATCTCTCCACTGACAGCTCGGAACATATCACTTAGTCGAGCAGCTCGTCTCCTTTCTCCCAAGTCTTCCCAGCACAAACTTTGCAATGTTTTTGTAACGCTACTCTTTTGTCGGAAATCACCCAGAACAAATCGAGCTGCTTTTCTTCGGATTTTTTTTTCCAGTTCTTGAATCAAGGAATCCTGGTGAGGGTCCCATACACTGGAACCATACTTTATTTGGGAGTATTATCAGAGACCTATATGCCCTCTCCTTTACATCCTTACTACAACCCCTAAATACCCTCATAACCATCTGCAGAGATCTGTACCCTTTATTTACAATCATATTTATGTGATTACCCCAATGAAGGTCTTTCCTTATATTAACACTTATAATGATCCCCAAAAGGAACTTTCACCCCATCAACGCAGTAATTAAAACTGAGAGGACTTTTACTATTTGTGAAACACACAACCTGACTTTTAACTCTGTTTATCATCATGCCATTGCCTATTGCCCATTTTACAACATTATCGGGGTCATTTTTCAGTTGCTCACAATCTTGTAACTTATTTATTACTCTGTACAGAATAACATCATCTGCAAAAAGCCTTTTCTCTGATTCCACTTCTTTACTCATATCATTGATATATAGAAGAAAACATAAAGGCCCAATAACACTGCCCTGAGGAATTCCCCTCTTAATTATTACAGGGACAGATAGAGCTTCGCCTACTCTAATTTTCAGAGTTCTATTTTCTAGAAATATAGCCACCCATTCAGTCACCCTTTGGTCTAGTCCAACTGCACTCACTTTTGCCTGTAGTCTCCCACGATCTACCTATCAAATTCCTTAGAAAGGTCAATCGCGATACAGTCCATTTGACCTCCTGAATCCAGGATATCTGCCATATCTTGCTGATATTCTGCAATATTCGAATTATTTTGATTATTCCCTCAAATCGATTATTGAATACTGTCATAATTGCAAAACAATAGACTATGTAAATTATATGAAGCAACAATGAAGACTTTGTCATAAAATATGGAGGTATTTAAAACACTTTTATTCTATCATATTATAACCATCATAATAAAGGGAATACATGGGAATTCAAAAAAAGAAATTAGTGCATTGGTACTATTAGCCTACATATTTTGAATATTGCACATTTCGCTGATATTTACTACATTATTGTGTACATATTTCGCACTTTACGTAAAAATCGGGACCTTGTAATAGCCTTACCTGGCACATTCCACGGCCAGTAGCTGTCACCATGTTGGTGTACACGCATGTACAGGAATTGTGTCCCGACATAAAAAATCAACACTGCCCCACGCCAGTATTTTAAAGGCGGGGAGGGAGTGAAAGACTAGTGTTGCAGGCCACTCCAGTACCGAAAAGGAGGGGAAGGAAGTGAGCGGGTTATACTGAAGGCACAGTGTGTGTATTGCTATACCCCCACCGTGCTCATTTCAGTCACAAGGGAGTCTTGTAGCAGCCTGTCTACCTAACGGCGTGTGGTCTCCGGAGGGGCCTGGTGCATGTCTTTTGATTTGACTCGCGTAAGCAACCTGCGCGTCGTGATGAGGATGAAGTGATGATGAAGACGGCACAAACACCCAGTCTCCGTGCCAGGGGAATTAACCAATTATGGCTAAAATTCCCGACCCTGCCAGGAATCGAACCCGGGACCACTGTGACCCAAGGCCAGCACGCTAACCATTTAGCCATGTAGCCGGACGCCTGTCTACCTGCACCAATGCGTTAGGCGAGGAGGTGGGGAGATACCATGCTTTGTTTATATCGGGACACCATTTCTGTGCATGCATATACCAGCACGGATACTGCATTCTGATGCATGAACTGCACAAGAACGTACGACTGAACACGCCGCCTCATTGATTATCGTACATATTCGAACACTCCAGGCATTGCACGTATTTGACGGCTACACTGTTCCACACGCTGGCGAAGTACTGCAATGTCCGGAACGGCATACCTGACTCCAATCTTAATCCTACATACGAGCTCTCCCCAATCATTTTAGCCAAAAACTGAAACAGGCTTAGCTCGTAGACGATCGACCGCAGGACATATGTTCGTAAGGACTTTCTGTGTTGTTCACTGATTATTTCCCACATATTTGGAAACAGGTGATGGCGGTTGTTATTGTTTTAAGAGCAAGTACAACGAGGCAAGCATTCTCTATTAACACTAACCGAAGGGGAAAAGAAATGAAGGAGTCCGACACTTCGAACACTGAATGTAGCGGCAAAGAAAGACAAGGGCCATGAAGGGTGTGGAAATGAATGACTCCCTAGACATCGAATGCTCTAATATCGTCAGGGTCGAAAAAGAGCAAGGGTTGACCAAGGAAGGTCAGACAGGAGAGTTGAAAGTAAGGAGCCTGCCACAAGTAAGTGGAAGCAATGCCAGGACTCAGATAAGGACCCTGTGGTCGACAACCCACGCTCCCAAGTTAAAAACCCCTCGTTTGGGAACAACCTGTATAGAACGAAGACAGAGAGATCTATAAATGAACGAGTATGGACAGACTCGAACATCGGCGGATGCAGAGTGGGTCACGTCTGGTCTGTGGTCCGAGAGCTCTGCATTCCGACCGGCCAAGCGAGCAGAGGAGGGCTCTACGACTCTGTATTCGGGAGACGGAGAGGGCCTGGTCTCCATGGGCGGCTGTCCTGAGAATTGCATCCCGTGGTTTTCCATTCTCCTGCACTAAGACGAATGCTGGGACAGTTCCTAGTATAGACCACGGCCGCCAACCCCCTCACCTTCTTCTCCGATACATATCTTCTGGCCTGAGAGACGGCGTCAGGGAGGAATTAAAGCATTTAGTAGTAGTAGTAGTAGTAGTAGTAGTAGTAGTAGTAGTAGTAGTAGTAGAGTCGAACCAGACTCACTGCTTGGCAGTCAATGTGTATGACATATGAACAGTGAGCTCTTGATAACAGGTCCGGTACACCAGACCACACAGTTGTTCAAATTGAGAGTTGTTGCTTTGTTTCTCTGCATGCATTCCTAGTGTTACATACAGTGATAGCACAAAGAAAAAGACTATGCAATAAAGATTTGCCAAGAACCAACACATGTGGCAACAGTGCACCAATGAGTGAGCCGAGAGTCCGAGCTACTCGATTCTGCCCACATTCGTTCTGCTCATTGTGATCAGACAGCATAAACATTTCAGTAGACTCATGTGTTCAATGAAATGAAATGGCGTGTGGCTTTTAGTGCTGGGAGTGTCCGAGGACAAGTTCGACTCCCCAGATTCAGGTCTTTTTTGATATGACACCCGTATGCGACCTGCGCGTCGTGATGAGGATGAAATGATGAAGACGACACATACACCCAGCCCCCGTGCCAGCGGAATTAACCAGTTATGGTCAAAATTCCCGACCCTGCCGGAAATAGAACCCGAGGCTCCTGTGACCAAAGGCCAGCACGTTAACCATGTAGCCACGGAGCGTGTGTTCAATAAAGTTGACCGTCTTTTCACATACAAAATGATCAGAGTGCTCGAGCGGGAAGCTTCAAACGAGTCTGGACTTCGCGAGACTAATCTCGGCCGGGCTGAGTGGCTCAGGCGACTGAGGTGCTGGCCTTCTGACCCAAACTTGGCAGGTTCCTTCCTTGATCAGTCCGGTGGTATTTGAAGGTGCTCAAATAAGTCAGCCTCATGTAGGTAGATTTACTGGCACGAAAAAGAAGTCCTACGGGACTAAATTCCGACACCTCGGCGTCTCCGAAAACCGTAAAAGAGTAGTTAGTGGGACGTAAAGCAAATAACATTATTGGACTAATCTCTTATAAATGTGTTTGAATTAGTCTACTGTACACGTCGTTCTGCAGAGCTCTAGTGCAGATATCGTCAAGTCAGAGCGAAAAACCGTCCGAGCAAACCTCAGCCTTCGGAGGGGTGCGAGAAGCTGAATGAGGAACGGAGGGGAAATTCGTGGCGTCAGGTGTACAGAAGCTAGCTCTGATTGAGTTACAATACAATACTGGAATTATATATACACATACAGACATTTTGACACAGTTTTACGTTACCATGCAACTTAGTCGTGCGTTTAGGGGCGCCCAGCTATGAGTTTGCAATCGGGAGATAATGGGTTGGAATCCCACTGTCGGCAGCCCTGAAGATGATTTTTCGTGGTTTCCCATTTTCACTCCAGGCAAATGCTGGGGCTGTACCATAATTAAGGTCATGGTCGCTTCCTTCCCACACTTAGTAGCCTTTTCCTACCCCATGGTCAGCGTAAGACCTATCTTTGACAGTGCGATGTAAAACCAATTGTAAAAAGAAAAACAGTTTTATGTTAGTATTCCAAAGAATAGATTCCCTAAATGGTACAAAATGTAAATATGTTAAACATGTTCGGATTCAAATGTTTTCATCAATGAATATTTATAGATCTAGGCACAGAGGTAAGCTCACTGGTCTAAATCTGAAATGTGTTTAACGACTTGCTAGTGCACAAAAAAACTCCAAAAATTAATCTAATGCAATCTAAAAGAGTCCAAAGTTCCCATGGAGCAGATGTACGCCAATGACGAAGTATATTTTCTTTGCTTTCAAAGCCATCAATACAAAAAATACACTGACTGACAGAGCAAATGCAACACCAAGAAGGAGTGGGCAGAACTTTATGCCAATTGCAGGGTAGACTGACGTCACTGAGGTATGCTCATGATGTGAAATGCGCCGCTGTGCTGCGCACGTAGCGAACGATAAATGGGACACGGCGTTGGCGAATGGCCCACTTCGCACCGTGATTTCTCAGCCGACAGTCATTGTAGAACGTGTTGTCGTGTGCCACAGGACACGTGTATAGCTAAGAATGCCAGGCCGCCGTCAACGGAGGCATTTCCAGCAGACAGACGACTTTACGAGGGGTATGGTGATCGGGCTGAGAAGGGCAGGTTGGTCGCTTCGTCAAATCGCAGCCGATACCCATAGGGATGTGTCCACGGTGCAGCGCCTGTGGCGAAGATGGTTGGCGCAGGGACATGTGGCACATGCGAGGGGTCCAGGCGCAGCCCGAGTGACGTCAGCACGCGAGGATCGGCGCATCCGCCGCCAAGCGGTGGCAGCCCCGCACGCCACGTCAACCGCCATTCTTCAGCATGTGCAAGACACCCTGGCTGTTCCAATATCGACCAGAACAATTTCCCGTCGATTGGTTGAAGGAGGCCTGCACTCCCGGCGTCCGCTCAGAAGACTACCATTGACTCCACAGCATAGACGTGCACGCCTGGCATGGTGCCGGGCTAGAGCCACTTGGATGAGGGAATGGCGGAACGTCGTGTTCTCCGATGAGTCACGCTTCTGTTCTGTCAGTGATAGTCACCGGAGACGAGTGTGGCGTCGGCGTGGAGAAAGGTCAAATCCGGCAGTAACTGTGCAGCGCCCTACCGCTAGACAACGCGGCATCATGGTTTGGGGCGCTACTGCGTATGATTCCACGTCACCTCTAGTGCGTATTCAAGGCACATTAAATGCCCACCGCTACGTGCAGCAGGTGCTGCGGCCGGTGGCACTCCCGTACCTTCAGGGGCTGCCCAATGCTCTGTTTCAGCAGGATAATGCCCGCCCACACACTGCTCGCATCTCCCAACAGGCTCTACGAGGTGTACAGATGCTTCCGTGGCCAGCGTACTCTCCGGATCTCTCACCAATCGAACACGTGTGGGATCTCATTGGACGCCGTTTGCAAACTCTGCCCCAGCCTCGTACGGACGACCAACTGTGGCAAATGGTTGACAGAGAATGGAGAACCATCCCTCAGGACACCATCCGCACTCTTATTGACTCTGTACCTCGACGTGTTTCTGTGTGCATCGCCGCTCGCGGTGGTCCTACATCCTACTGAGTCGATGCCGTGCGCATTGTGTAACCTGCATATCGGTTTGAAATAAACATCAATTATTCGTCCGTGCCGTCTCTGTTTTTTCCCCAACTTTCATCCCTTTCGAACCACTCCTTCTTTGTGTTGCATTTGCTCTGTCAGTCAGTGTATATCTTTTTGCAATTTTCTTTAGGCTACGGCACACAGACACAGATAGGTCTTATGGCGACGATGGGATTGGAAAGGCCTAGGAGTGGAAAGGAAGCGGCCGTGGCCTTAATTCAAGTACAGTCTCAGCATTTTCCTTGTGTGAAAATGGGAAACCACGGAAAACCATCTTCAGGGCTGCCGGCAGTGGGGTTCGAATCCACTATCTTCCGGTTGCATGGCCACAGCTGCGCGCCCCTAGCCACACGGTCAACTCGCCCAGTAAACAAATATGGAAATGTATGTTATGTTAAGGAGAATACGTAAACACATTATTTACAATGTTTCTTTTTTATGAAATAGATATGACAAGTGTGTCTAAACCATCATATGTAAAGGCAAAGAATATACATTTATTGAGAAAAGTATTATGTAATGTCGCGCCTGTACCCTGTTTGTTCTGAATTATGTATACCCTAAATACCAATATGATGCACAAATGAATTCGCATGGTAGCAATATCCACCACTGTATGGATGGAGCCTGCCTGCTGCTTGCTACTCGCGCACTCCTCACAAGACAAGGAAGCAGTTTCTGCCCCCTAAAGCATCGATTAATGACATATAGTGGCGTGTGTGGTGTGTGAGTTGCAGAAATGATGGGACTGCACCAACACCCAGTCCCCGAAACAAAGGAAGTAACGATTTACGATTAAAATCCCCCGACCCGGCTGTGAACCCGGTGCCCCGAGGACCGAAGACCAAGGCACCGATCATTAAGCCATGGAGCCAGGCTGTTTTGCCCCCTAAAACCACCACCACTGCAGTACCGTTCGCAGAAGTTCATCAAAGGGGGCCACTTTTAACACTGCAGAATTTCATCAGAGAGGGGTCACTTTTAGCAGTGACTATTCAAATGCACTTTACTGGTATTTTAATTACTGCGTTCGTCGCCATAAGACTCTGTGTCGGTGCGACGTAAAGCCACTAGCAAAGAAAAAATTACTGTGTGTTTCTTATTAATAAGTTACTATGAACCGTTAAAGAATATTTGTTATTGTTATTATTAGGCTATTATTTCCGGTGTCCAACTTGTCGGCTGAATGGTCAGCGTACTGACAGTCCATTCAGAGGTCCCGGGCTCGATTCCCGGCCTGGTCGGGGATTTGAACCTTCATCGCATAATTCCAATGGCCCGGGGCTGGGTGTTTGTGCTGTCCCCAACATCCCTGCAACCCACACACCACACATAATACTATCCTCCACCACAATAACACGCAGTTACCTACATATGGCAGATGCCGCTCACCCTCATCGGAGGGTCTGCCTTACAAGAGCTGAACTCGGCTAGCAACGGCCACACGAAATTATTATTATTAGTCCGGAAGCCTACCAGGTGGTACTTTGAATGTGAAAATACCCCTGAGAGATTCGATATATAATATATTTTATATATTGTTTTATGTTCAGTGAAAATGGGAAGTTCACATGTTCAAGGACGGAAGGTTACAACCGGGAAAACCATCCCTCTTCTGTAGCCTACGCCAGTGCCTTCATGATATTTTGCCTACAACTCTGTTATTCTCTGTAGAAGGGGAGAACATGATGAAAACGATATGAAAATCATTATGGAGTACCTTAAGTTTGATAGTCTCTAAAGATCCACATTTTGAGTAGCTCCTTAATGAATTTTGTGGAAGCTTGGTGCTAAAAAGCAGGAGTTTTAAGCACAAAGACGCCATCCTCTCCTCCCTCCCAACCCCTCATTACCCTGCCGTTCTGTATTAACACTGCCTTTCCCAGCCACACACAGTCCTCCACGAGGGGAAAGAGAAGGGCTAAGTGCGGGTGTGTATGTGTGTTTATTTCCACTGAATGCAACAAACACTGTGTTCTAATCCAAATGACTTGTATGAAAGCAGTGTTAATGATATGAAAGTGTACGAGCCATTAAAATGCTAATTTTATGGTAATGACCGTTAAATTCCCCTCGGTGCTATTTCGCCATAAACAGAAGCAGTGTCAACGAAAAAATAAGAACAAGTGAAGTACGCAAGCTGATATAACAGTGGAGATAATCTGCTGGCAGAGATTCTATTTTCCAGGGTAATAACAATGAAATGACAGGCGAGGTGAGAGTCTATCACATGTTGCCATGGCGAATGTGTAACTCACCTATCAAGTGATATTAACGAACAGACCATTCACTCTTTACGAGTCACACTTCATAAAACTCGACTTGTCTAGCACCACGCCTTGAATATGGAAGTGAAGTGCTTAATGAACATTATCGTTTCTGAGGGATTCATTCCCTAGAAAACCACAGCTGTACGTAAGTACAGTTCATAACAGAATGAGAAGTCTTTGCGAGAGAAGTATGGTACAAAAATACATTGCACTTAAATTCTGATGCATAACGAGGCGGATTATTTGAAAGATGTGTTATAGAATACCAATAATAATAATAATAATAATAATAATAATAATAATAATAATAATAATAATAATTGTACCGGGCGGTACACCTCCACGCCGCTAATTCAAACATTGCGCCAGTTGAAACTACTCTATTGGAGGAAGCTTGAACTTTAACAACCACATTAATTCTAAGATTTCTCAGAAGATGTCCCCACTGTAAATTTTGAAGTGTTCTGAACTATGTCAGTTTCGATTCGTTTTTGTTTTCTCTGTAGCAAGAAGTGTGAACATTCTCTTCTAGATGGCACCACTTAAGAACTACAATTGTGCACCCTAGTGCGAAGTGAAGGAACCTTTTTTGTTTTTGAAGGAATTTTGTAGTCATAAATTTGTTTTTTGTTAAATTTCTTTCTGTCATTGTTTGAGTTGGCAATGTTAATCCGTTCGTTCCGCCAGTTTTGAAATTAGCCAATCCCGAATTTCTTAAATTCATTTTCGACCAATCGGGGCTTTCTTCCCCAACCGGCTCTGTAACTGTGTCCGGTAACCAATAAAATTTTGTGGGCGGGTTGTAATCATTCATGAAACATCTCGAATCTTCCACGAGGATATATAAACTGCTGATTTTCTGGTCTCGGGGCCACTTCAGTAACATCTTTCTTTGTGTGATTATGTAGCAGGGGGCGGGAAGCGCCTCTTTCTTCAGGCGGCAGTTCATCCATCGGGTAATGGCTTTTAATAACTTCTTTGTTTGCTAGCTCAGCAGTTTAACCCTCGGGGCAGGTTCGAAACTTTTATCATGTAACCTTCCTTTAAAATGTAAAAGACACTTGGTATAAAGTTCTGTCTCTTTAACTACAAATTGGGATAGACAGTGCCTTACCCTCTCGAGCTCCCACTCATATTGTTTTGAGGTGTCTACATTTTTATAACAGTTTCCCATCTCTTCGTAATGTAATAAAGTTTTATTTCGTGTCACCTCCGTAGTATGGGATTAGCCCTTGCATAAGCGGCCTATGGCCAAATTAGGTTTTAATAAAGTGTATTAGGAGTGCTGAGTATGCCTCCACTCAAGTTGGTACTTTGGGGCCATGTCATTGTCCTGTTTCTTTACTGAATAGGCCTCTGTAGGTTGGGTATTTTTACCCCTGTTTTTATGTGTCCGGAGGACAGCTTGAAGGTGGAGTTTGGTGTGGCCGTTGATGGGCTTGAACTTTGAGAGCGGGTTGCTCTTTCTTAAATTTGGGTTCTGTGTGCCTCGAGGAGGCTTTACTGGGTAATTGGGAGCTAGTGCTCCTTGGTATGATTGGGGTTTTCTGCCCCTTTGTTGAACCTTATACATAAGTAAAGTTGGGCTAATTGCTCAAGAATTGTGAATCTGGGGCTCGAAGCCCAAAATCCATTAATAAACTGTAATTGTACTTTGTTAACTTGTTGATATACAACTGAGTTCCTGTTATACTTGTTATTTCTTGACCTTGGAAAGAAAATATAACCTTTGTTGAATTTTGTTCATCCCAGCATCTTCTTTCACCTCTAACTACCACGGATAACTCCGTAACAACAACAACAACAACAATAATAATAATAATAATAATAATAATAATAATAATAATAATAAAATTAATTTCGTACGGCTATAACTGGCCTGGTGCAGCTCTTGTAAGGCAGACCCTCCGACGACGGTGGGCGGCATCTACAGTGTTTGTGAAACTGTGTGTTAATGCAGTGGGGGATAGTGTTGTGTGTGAGGTGTGAATTACAGGGATGTTATTGACGTTACAACCCCCAAATCCCCGAGCCAGGGGAATTAATCATTTAAGGTTAAAATCTACAAACCGGCGCGAATCGAACCCTGGGCTCTCTGAACCTAAAGTGACTACGCTAACCATGTAGCCAATGGGCCGGAAATAATAATAATAATAATAATCATCATCATCATATGACTACATAAGTGAATGTCAGCATTGCGGCTTTCCGTTCAGAGGAATGTGGGCGCGACTCTTGGCTGGGTTGAGTTTTTTTTTTACAAGCTGCTTTACGATGCACCGACACAGACAGGTTTTATGGCGACGATGGGAGAGGAAAGGCTTAGGAATGGGAAGGAAGCGGCCGTGGCCTTAATTAAGGTACAGCCTCAGCATTTGCCTGGTGTAAACATGGGAAACCACGGAAAACCATCTTCAGGGCTGCCGACAGTGGGGTTCGAACCTATTATCTCCCGGATGCAAGCTCACAGCTTCACGCCACTAACCGCACGGCCAACTCGCCCGGTCGTTGAAGGTTTTAGCCACGTCTGATTACTTTCTCTATCCCATGAAACCACGTGTTTGTGATCTTAATACTCATTTCATTACCAACAATTACAACACACTCCACTACCAACCACCACAGAAAAATGCTATAGTGAATGAAACCTTATTTATAGTGTTGGCGTTAGGAAGGTCATCCGACAGTAAAACTGGGCTTCACCCATTTTACTGCCGACCCCAGATAATTGTAAAAAATCAGGAATAATAATAAGAATAAGAATAAGAATAAGAATCAGGGCTAGCATTTATACGTAATAAAAATGACCAAATCTGTTGCCATTTCTTGATGGATGCAGTACTCTTGTATACGTCTCTTGGCACAGGCCAGAGCAAAGTGTAGCTTTCACCGAAGTCCCAGTCTCATCCATGGCTGTGACAATATGGAAGTTGCTGGGGTATGGGTGGTGCTGAGTAATAACATTTGGAGCACGATTAGTGTGTGAGTGTTATGAAAGCTGTTGCTCATAGGGTCAGTCGTGCTGCAGTAGCACCTTCTGGTCCAGTGAGGAAAGCAATGGCAAACTACCTCACTCTTCATCTTGCCTAGTACGCCTCATTTGGGCTCTGCCATTGGTTTTTGTGGTTTCCCTATAGCTGCATGGCCTATGGTGGTGCAATTTGAGGATCCAACCAGCCTCTGGGCTGATGAGCTAACAGACAGACGAATATAAACATACGTTTCTTTCTTTCATAATTTGTTTACCCTCCAGGGTTGGTTTTTCCCTTGGACTCAGCGAGGGATCCCACCTCTACCACCTCCTTCTTAATCTTTTCATGAGGATTCCCTATTTGCGAAGCAATGGGTTAACAAACATTGTTTTACATTTTCAAAAGTGAAACTGGGCCTAATTTCTCTACAAATTGCTTTGTACTGACTTCTTCAACCTTTCTACTGCAAGTAGCTTTACGTCGCACCGACGCAGATAGTTCTTATGGCGACGGCGGGATAGTAAAAGGCTAGGAATGGGGAGGAAGCGGCCGTGGTCTTAATTAATGTACAGCCCCAGCATTTACCCGGTGTGAAAATGGAAAATCAAGGAAAAGCATCTTCAGGGCTGCCGACAGTTGGGTTCGAGACCACTATCTCCCGAATGCAAGCTCACAGCTGCGGGACCCTACGCGCACAGCTAACTCTCTCGGTTACTGAAGCACCGTTCAACATCACAAGAAGTTATAGGGACCATTCTAAACCTTACAACATATTCAGGAGGGAAATCCAAATCTAGTTCCACAATTGATTCGCCACTTAAAATTGCACTGAATTTGCACGTTTCACTATATCCTGGATTTTTTTTGTTGACTTTTTCGACTTCTCCAACCTTTCTACTGCAGCAGCAGTTGAGACGTTCAATCACTTCCCTCAAAATAGCTAGGCTTTTGGGCAGTTTGCTTTCCTGCATTTGGAGAGCATGTATTGCTGCTGTGAAGCATGAGATGTTTGCTTAGATTTCCATATCATTTCTCGCTGTTTTGTCACCAACAACTGGCTTTGCAGAATTCAATTGAAGCAGTGCTGCCAGAGTCTAAAACACTTAACGCATTCTCGATGGCTTCACTGTTAACTGCATGGTATGTTACTGCCTTTACCACGTTCCTTATCAGGTTGTGATTGGTTTGGGTGGCAGTGGCCTATCAGAGGGTACATATTTCTCAGAATCTGAATTCTGCAATGAATCTTCGTATACACTTCCTTCATTGAAGACATTAAGAGGTCCACTTTAAGGCAGCTAGCTCGAATAAGTTCTGCGCAAGTCAAGTGAATCATCTTGGTATATACATCTTTCAATGCTTCACCAGCTTTGAACATATACGGAGCTGGATCACTCAGAAACATGAGTATATTTTCATATCTAATAATATTTGCCCATAGAATTGCCATATCATTGAACAGTTTGGCTATGCCCTTATTGTGACATGTATCCAAGACCTCACATATTAACAGGATTACAAAGCTCACAATTCATTAAACCGACGACAACTTTCCCAATCATTCTCCTTGCGCTGTCTGTCGTCTCATCAAGTGATACCCATATTGGAGTGTCTTGCATAATTTCTTTATTTCTCCCAGCGTTTCTACATGGACCAATGGTGCACAGTTCTTCCCTAGTTTGACTAGCCTGGTAAACAACACACTGTATGTTTTTTACAGGAACTCCTTAAAAGCACGGGTTGTTTAACATGTAGAGAGGGATATGCGCACCGGTAAGGGCTCGGCAAGGCTTCTTACTGAATTCAGTCTTCACGCTCAGTTGCAAATCTGATAGAAACATGTGTTTTTTCTTGATTTTTAACTTCATTTCGGCCTCGTGCTTTCTGTAAAAATGTGTTATTGCGCTGGAAATCGCTGAGAACTAGTCACTAGATACCGTACCATCCGTTGAGAGCATTGATCATCAAAAAAAGATTTGCGGCGGATATCTTGGTATCCAACACGCGTTCTAGGATGACTGAAACATTCATCTTTATAATATGCAAACCATTTGTCTATATCACCCACCATTAGTCAGTATTATCGGACCTTTATGTTTTCTTATATATATAAATGATATGAGTAAAGCAGTGGAATCAGAGGAAAGGCTTTTTGCGGATGATGTTATTCTCTATAGAGTAATAAATAAGTTACAAGACTGTGAGCAACTGCAACGTGACCTCGAAAATGTTGTGAGATGGACAGCAGGCAATGGTATGTTGATAAACGGGGTTAAAAGTCAGATTGAGAGTTTCACAAATAGGAAAAGTCCTCTCAGTTTTAATTACTGCGTTGATGGAGTGAAAGTTCCTTTTGGGGATCATTGTAAGTAGACCTATCTAGGTGTTAATATAAGGAAAGATCTTCATTGGGGTAATCACATAAATGGGATTGTAAATAAAGGGTACAGATCTCTGCATATGGTTATGAGGGTGTTTAGGGGATGTAGTAAGGATGTAAAGGAGAGGGCATATAAGTTTCTGGTAAGACCCCAACTAGAGTATGGTTCCAGTGTATGGGACCCTCACCAGGATTATCTGATTCAAGAACTGGAAAAAATCCAAAGAAAAGCAGCTCGATTTGTTCTGGGTGATTTCCGACAAAAGAGTAGCGTTACAAAAATGTTGCAAAGTTTGGGCTGGGAAGAATTGAGAGAAAGAAGGAGAGCTGCTCGACTAAGTGGTATGTTCCAAGCTGTCAGCAGAGAGATGGCGTGGAATGACAATAGAAGGCGAATAAGTTTGAGTGGCGTTTATACAAGTAGGAAAGATCACAATATGAAGATAAAGTTGGAATTCAAGAGGACAAACTGGGGCAAATATCCTTTTATAGGAAGGGCAGTTAGGGATTGGAATAACTTACTGCGCCCTGGTGGGGGTGTGATAAGCGTCATGCAATTATGATGAATTATTGAGGAATATATTTTTTTCATTTTCAGAATAAAGAATATCTTACTGTACATACAGTAAGAGCACGCCAGGCCGAGATGGTATGGTGAAACATGCACAGACTATTGTCTCCACTGAGATTAACAAACATAATGAACGACAGAATTAGAATTCTCAGAAATTGTGACGAAGGGGGAAAGAGAAAGGCACGAGTTGTTGACAAGTTGCGGAAAGTTTTCATAGCCCCGGGCAGAATAGGTAGTGGCAACAGCGCAAAGAGCTGGGTGCAGATTTCTGGGAAGTGATGGCAGGGTATCTCCATGTACTAGCGGGAGTTGAACGCGGGGTTGGCACTGGAAGAAAAAAATATGAGCCTTCCCGGTCCCGTGGTTTATGTGGACCAATAGAAATTTTCATCGACCAGTCGCAGGTACGCCAACTTCGTATTGTAAGCAGCACTAGCGAGATTAACTCCACGGATAAAATTGATAGGAGGAAGTGAGATATCAATTTAGAATAAGGTGAAATTTAGGAGCCTTACTATATTGTAAAACTTATAAAAGGTTAATAATTGCGGGAGATTGCATGGTGTAATTCTGAGAATTCATGAATGCTATCCGATGATTGGCTGGAGGCAAAGGACGCCACAATAGAGCGCGAAATCCCAGGCCGGGATACGGCAGCTAAATTCGCAAATATATCCATTACCAGCGAACGATAATAGTTGAGAATTGGTATAGAGCCTTTGAGAACACAATTACATCATTGGATATCATATTTAAGCCACGGACCGAACCGCAAATTGTCGTATGAAGATATCGGGACTGCGCGTCCCAAGATGAACTCCGATGAACTCGGAAGAGAACGGATACAGGTATAAATATGAGGTCGTGGACAAGGACTGACAACTACTTCTGACAAAGTGTCGGAGCGGATACCACGCCTGGGGTGCGTGACAACTTCTGATATTTTGTTCGAGCCGTGATTACGCCAGGGGTGCGTGTGTGTACTTACTCGTGGAGTAGGGTTCGAAGTATTATATGGTTACATCGTACAGTGATTCATGACGTGATGTAGCTCATATTACAGCCTTGAGCAGTCTACTAGTATGAAGTGTTTCAAATAGACAGGACTCAGTAAAGCATAACTTACGGAGTGGGAGATTCTACCAACAGATTAAGTAGTGCGTTACGTGAGTACGGTCACGAGTGTTTATGTCACCTAGTAAACAGTCGATTCTAAACTGATACCTGGTCAGCTACACGAACGTGAGACGGGAAATTCAAGTGCGCGCACGGGCCGTTGTAAAGGGGATCCCGAGGTATCCCATGTTCCTAGTGTCCGGGAAAGGAATGAAGAATGTATATCTACATTAAGTGGGCTAGATACAAGGCCGAGAGTGTAAAATTTGTGAGTAGAATTTAGGGTGGAAATTATTCCAGAGTGCAACAGTTATTTTATTTGTTTTTATTCAAAATGTGTAAAGTTGAAAAGGGTCAAGGATTAATTCTTCAAGCTGGCATGAATACCAGTGGAATGCAGTGCTAAAAACCGGAGGGGCCTGTGCTTCTGGTCCGGTTTTAGCAGACTACAAGGGCAGAGATGAGTAACCTTTTAAAATATTTGTAGATTGCTATCGTTAGGGAGAGGAAATCATATTAATTTATCATGTAACTTAATTGTGAAACGAGCCGTTTCCGGCTCGTATAAATTCAAGGATAGATAGACAAAGGGACAAATTAATATGTATATAATTAGATCAAGCACTCATCATAATTTTGATTATTAAATAGAGTAGATTAGGGTTGAATTGTTCATTCGAGTGCTTGAGTTGTTTGATATGATATGGAGCACGTTTCACGTAAAGATAATGTTAATTTTCATTTAGAAGTGCCTCCAAAGCGTTTTTCCGTTATCGGAACTTTTATAGATATTAAGGCCTGTTGTTAAGATAATCCAGAGGTAGGGTTGCCAAGTGATATAAATTGTTGTGGGACGGAATGAAGTCCATTGATTTGTTTGTAAATATCGCGAAGTTCGCCAGTGGACAAAATAATAATAATCTGTACAAGTGTCGAAGTATTACATTAATATTGGGTAATGTGTAAAGGCGTGTTTAATAATAATCTTTGAGAATAAAGGCACGGGCCTAGTTGGATAGAATGATTACAAATTAAAGTAATTTAAATGTGGAGATATTATGTGGCATGAATAATTAATTTGTGCAGTGAATCCGGTTTTAACACTAATTTTTGATTTAACGTTTTTGGACTCCATAATAATCATAAATAATTTTGGTAGAAATGAGATAGGCATTTTGATAATATGGTCACGCTATGTTTGAGGCCCAGAGTGATTTGAGCCAAAAGGTTGAGATTTGGAGTTTTATGGGACAGAAATCCGGCCCGAAATGAAAGTGAATTGTACTGATGTTGATGCAGAAATAGATGGATCTTAAGGCCCACATAGAGGTTGTATTTATATACCGGTGTATTGAGTGGCAAAATAGAGTCCACACACCGAGGGTTAATTAGTGAAAATGTTTTGAAGAGTTCCGATGGATAAATGGACTTCAAAATGGGAAGGGAAGGAATAATTTAACACTTGCAGAGATTGGAGGTATTTGCCCAACTGCGAGGTGTTATGGGATTTGAGAATTGTCTTAGGAGCATATGGTCTCCATGAATTAACGACAGTACGAAAATAAGGTTGCGGGTTCGAACACTATTATGTCCCGACCGATGTGAATTCGGATCTTGGCGATTTCTGTTGGGGAGAGAACGTATGTGACTACATTATAAAGATGGGGAATAAAAACAAAATTCTCGAGAGAATAAGAATATTAATAATAATAATAATATTCCAAGTAAATCATGTCTGGATTGATTAGTGCCAAAATAAATCGGAATTATAAAAAGGGGTTATGCGTTAAACATATTAAGAGTGGACTACCGTGTAACAAGCGAAATTAATTTTTTTAAATTAATAATAATAATAATAATAATAATAATAATAATAATAATAATAATAATAAATATTTGAAGAAGAAGAAGAAGATTTTTAAAATGAACAATAATGATGATGGGAGTTGAAATGAAAAATTTGAGATTTTTAACTAATAATAATAATAATAATAATAATAATGAGAATATTTGAAGAAGGAGAAGAAGAATAAAAAGGAAGCTACTATTTTTAATGAGAATAATAAGAGCGAGACGTTGAAGTATTATAGCGAGGATGATTACGGGTTACGATAATCACGATTTCCACTATTAATAATAATGTTGATAATAATAATAATAATAATAATAATAATAATAATAATAATAATAAAAATATTTTTAATATTTTTATTTTATTTTATTATTTCGGATGCTGATGATGAATGATACTAGGGAAGTCAGCTGGCGAATTAACGTAATAATGTCAATTTGTTGTGAATAATAAGTTAAGTTTATAGTTGTAAAATGAAGGCAAATCCCTACATCTGGACCATTAGGTTATAGTCTCTTTGTCGTTTCCTTCAACTAACGATTAGCATATCTTTGTTAGGAACCCGGGGAGAGTTTGTAGTTTCCCGGGTTGGTCTCATCTCAATCAAAGTGGAGGCGATAACATAGTTCATGTGATCGCGACCACTTAGCCAACAGGTAATTGGTCCACGACCAAATATGGTCATGGTGTTAACGAAGGTAAATCTGATACCTTCAGATATCAACGGTTCCACCACCCAAATGGAAGGGTGGTCAAAAGTGATAAATATTATGTAATTATTTTTCAGGAATAATTTGCCAAATTACCGGCAAATCAAGGGTCAACAGATTTTGATTGTGTGTAAAAATTAATTTGTTTACTTAAATAAAATGCTCCTTTAGCATTTGCAAGGAAACAGTTCCAGGTTCTTGTTCTTGTAGAATAGTAAACCCTTGGTGACCGTTTAAATATCCGTCCTTACCGGGCGAGTTGGCCGTGCGCGTAGAGGCGCGCGGCTGTGAGCTTGCATCCGGGAGATAGTAGGTTCGAATCCCACTATCGGCAGCCCTGAAGATGGTTTTCCGTGGTTTCCCATTTTCACACCAGGCAAATGCTGGGGCTGTACCTTAATTAAGGCCACGGCCGCTTCCTTCCAACTCCTAGGCCTTTCCTATCCCATCGTCGCCATAAGACCTATCTGTGTCGGTGCGACGTAAAGCCCCTAGCAAAAAAAATATCCGTCCCCATCCCTAGGATGGAGCCTTCATAATTTCCCTTTGATCTGAATAGATATATAATTTGTGTGTTTTATGATGAGCCTTAAAGTTAAACATTAGAGTGTCCCGTTCAACCCTGTAGTACTGATTGGATGGCGCCCTTACATTTAGTTTGAGATCTTATATCTCAAAATATAAATTTATTGTTTATTAGTTGCGATAGATTCGGACCGTAACACTCCCTGAGATAAATGCTGGTTGGGACTCAGGCTTTGAGCGGGTACATTACCAAGGGAGATGTTCAATAAATTTCCAATTTCTTTGAAATCATTTAGGAAAAGGCTAGGAAAACAACAGATAGGGAATCTGCCACCTGGGCGACTGCCCTACATGCAGATCAGTATTGATTGATTGATTGATTGATTGATTGATTGATTGATTGATTGATTCTTGAGATATACGACATCAACCTCTACTCAGCTGACCTCCCGAGGCTGTGTGGACCCCGTGCCAGCCCTCATACCATTTTTCAGATTTAGTGGCAGAGCCGGGATTCGAACCCCGGCCTCCGGGGGTAGCAGCTAATCACGCTAACCACTCCACCGCACAGACGGACAATTGGTGCTAATACTCTGCTAATTAATTGCCTGGGCCAGACGTGCTGTGGTCAGGTGTAAGGAATTCTATTGTTACGGGGGTTGACTGATAAGGCCAAAGCTGAGGCCCAACTGTAGACAAAACTATGTTCGTATCACACACCTTGTTTTCAATATTGCATTGAAATTCAAGAACCCAGCGTTGAAATACAGGTGATAGTAAAATAGATTTTACCGGGATGAGAAGCTCAGACAGATGAGGCGCTAGTTTTCTGATCCGAACGTAGCAGGTTCGATCCTAGCTCAGTCCGATGGTATTTAAAGGTGCTCAAATACGCCAGCCTCATGTCGGTAGATTTACTGGCACGTGAAATAACTCCTGCAGGACTACATTCAGGCACCTAGGCGTCTCCGGATGCCGTAAAAATAGTTAAAGGGACGTAAAACCAATAACATTATTAAAATAAGTTTTAGACGATCATCTGACAAGAATTAGTTTGAAACCACAAATATGGAACATATTTAAAACGTTCAATTATGTAATGATCGCGATTTTTTCTAAAATTAGGTACTGTACCCCCTATATATGAAAAAATATGGAAAATCAAAATCTGTCTTAAACCACTTCAAATATCCTGATTCGTAGTCGAATAAAGAAACGTTAACTAGTAATAATATACACAAAAATAAATAATAATAGTATTTTCCTTTACGTCCCACTAACTGCTTTTTACGGTTTTCGGAGACGCTCAGGTGCCAGAATTTAGTCCCGAAGGAGTTCTTTTACGTGCTAATAAATCTATCGACACGAGGCTGGCGTATTTGAGCACCTTCAAATACCACCGGACTGAGCCAGGAAGGAACCTGCCAGGCTGAGGTCAGAAGGCCAACGCTTCGACCGTCTGAACCACTCACCCCGGCAAAATCAAACGTGCAAATACATAAAAATCCTAGCCTTACTACTACTACTAATAATAATAATAATAATATTAATAATAATAATAATAATAGATGCTATAACAGTAATGGACTTTGGCCTACAAATCGACCGTTGCTGAGCCTGAAGACCTGCAGATTTCGAGGCGCCGCGTGGACAACGCGATGAATTCTTTCAATCATTATTCTTGGCTTCGTTGACCGGGGTCACTAACTCAGCGTCAGATAACTCCTCAATTATTCTCAAGTACGTTGAGTGGATCTCAAACCAGCCCTCAGTTCCACAGAAAAATCCCTGACCTCGCCGGAAATTGAACACAGGCCCCTGGGCAAGGAGTAAACTTGCTACCCCTAGACTGCAGGGTCGGCAATAATAATAAGTACTTAATTATAATAATTATACGCATTCACTGCCTATAGTGCCAAACATCGCAGACCCTTGAATTTCCACGGAAAAATTACAAATTACTATTACTTTCGTTTATAAGACGGTCAGCATACGATAAATTTCCAAGTGTAAACCTACGTATAGGGGCCGATGACCTTCGATGTTAGGCCCCTTTAAACAACAAACATCATCATCATCATCAAACCTACGTATTTAATCAAAATAAAATGTATAATTACTTCCACTGTTAAAGTAGTCGACAGGAAACTCAAATGTAGGACATAAAATGATGTAACAGATGAAATGAACGACACATAAACGACAAGCACTTGCAAAAGGAGGGCAAAGACAGTATTGTAATATACACTTACCTTAAGTTATCTTTTTGTTTGCTATATGCTTTACGTCACACCGACACAGATAGGTCTTATGGCGACGGTGGGATAGGAATGGGAAGGAAGCGGCCGTGATTTTAATCAAGGTACAACCCCAGCATTTGCATGGTGTGAAAATGGAAAACCACGGAAAACCGTCTCCAGGGCTGCCGACAGTGGGGTTATTTCTATTTAACAAGTGGTTTAGGGTAAGGTTGCCTTAATCTTACCACATAACACATTTTTACTTTTCGTGTTTAAGACACGGAAGTTATTTTTCAGAAAAGACACTTTTATTGATATTATTCGGCTAAAATAATTACAGCAATGAACAAAATGTAAGTAAAAGAAATGTTTTTGCTAATGTCTGCAGTCGGTACGATATAGGAAACCAGTATCGTAAATCGTACCAGCAGTGTCCTACCAGGTGAATGCACAAGTTGTTGCCGGTTTTTGTGGTAAAGAAAACACGTAATTTTCAAGATTTTTTTTTTGTTTATTCAAAATACTGGTCATCGGCTTCTACACACTTCGCCCATCTTTCAGGTAAGTTATGAATACCATGCCATAAAAACTGCTTCTCTTTTGCAGCATTTTCCAACTTCCTCGAAATTGCTGTGAAGTACTGCTCTGCGAGCGCGTGTCCCATTGATGCGAAGAGGTGATAGATGGCGCCAGGTCGGGGCAGTACGGCGGGTGCGGAAGGATGTACAATCCAAGCGATTTCAAGGAGTCTTTTACTGGATTTGCTGTGTGAGACAGCGCATTGTCGTGTAACAAAATCACTTTGCCATATCTTCTGGCCCATTCCGATCGTCTTTCGATCAATACGTGATTTAAAATAATCATTTGTTGGCGATAGCGTTGTGCCTTAACGGTTTCGCCAGGCAATTGCTCGGCTTCGCACTTTTGTGGTTTACCAGAGCGCGCTGTCTTTCACATTGAAGTCACCACGTTTAAACTGTCGAAACCATGTCTCACATGTTCTAATAGACCGAGCGTGTTCACCATATGTTTCTACCAGAAAACGATGACTTTCCACAGCCTTTTACTTTCGATTAAATAAGAAAAGCAATGCGTGCCGCAAATGTTCTTTTTCAAGCACAAACGTCGACATGATCACTGAACGATACAACACAGACGCTAGTGTTTGGCGGACTCAACTTCTGTGTGTTGATAGGCTAATGTCAGACGAACAAACTGACATGTGTGTCAAATTCGCTGAGTACTGTTCGCTGGCGCCATCTCTTAGAGAAACCGGAAAAGACACGCATACACCTGGTAAGTCGTACGACTATTAAAATCAAGTCACTGAATCAATCTATTCACTTGCATTCTATACAAATAAATCGCCTTAGGCTAGATTTTGTTCCAGCACACGTTTCATGCACCCACGTGCGACGTCGCAAACATCTGGCCATGTCTTCAACAGAGTACGTTTCACAAACGGAACAAAACCAATCCTCTTCCTCTACTTTCACAACAACATCAGAGTTTTCTGTACATGGAAATTTCGAAACTCTTGCGCCCACGTGCAGGGTTTTATGAAAAGTCGTGGATTTATTTTTTACTCCTTTACTATTATTATTATTATCTGTCCTCGGTTTCTCGCTAGCTCTCTCCTTTGAGGCCATCAAATCATTCTTGTTTGGACTACTTTTCAACACAACGGCTCGCTGGTCTTCCCGTCTTGCTCGTTTAGAAATGTTAGGGTATGGTTTAGGAATTGGTGAAATATCTACCACTGGAACTTGGATTTTGAAGACCGTATCTCACTGATCTTCTAGCTGCACTGGATCGTCCAAAGGCTCATTGTCATCTTCGTAAAGACTGGATTATTTGAATTAAGATTATCGGCTGCTGCAAAGTCTCAGTCATTAAAAACATTGCAATACTGTCCAGACCCCACAAGCACGAAATCCATTTATTGCATTTTGTATAGTTCTTGCCCTTACGTAAACATCTATCAGGAGCTGAGAAAGTTGATGTTGCGTAGTGCAAAACCCGCGATGTGTTCGCAGCCACTTTTCAACAGCCTCAGTGTAATATGTTTCAAGTGGTTGGAAGAATGACTTATCAAGGAGCTGAAGGCGATGGAGTTGTGTGGGCAGCCAACTGCAGCATGATTATCACATTCCCTCTCCCTACCTTCTTGGAATGCGTAGTGTGGCCATCTAGAACTAACCAAACTCGGTTTTACGACAAAAAATGAAATGTTTTAACCATTTAACGAAGAGGCCACTGTTAATGTACCCTGTTTGATACACGTGGCGCGCCAAATTTTAATTAATTTGCCATTCTCATGCTTTTGAAAAAGATCATTGGTGGGACATACATCCCTAATGCACTCGGTCAGCACAGTATTGTGGCATTCACACCTCTTCCGTCACTTGAAAGAGCTTCCACTTAATGTATTCCCTGTTTAGCGAACACTTTCTGTCATTTCATTTGCACCATGCTGAAGCCGGACTCATCGACATTAAACACGTGGGTAACATCCAAATTGTTTTCATCACAAACCCTTTCTAAAGTGTCAAAGAATTCCAACACATTTACCTCATTAAATCCTCTCGCACGAGCCATTGACGTTACGTCGTATTCACGTAACGATAAGTTTTTATGGCGTGCTTTAAAAGCGTAACACCACTTTTTTCCGGCCATTTCTGTGTTTCAGTTGAAGTTGTGCGTTATTTTATTCCGTTCGCCTATTTGAAATGCTAAATTACGAACATCAGTATCTGTGAGGCCAAAATGGAGTTCCTCTAATTTAAAAATATGATGAACAATGGATCCTTCAACTTCAGGACGAAGGGTAGTTGTACGACCTAATACTTTCCCAGCAGCTTCAATAGCTGTAACATTCTTGACATCGAAGTGCCGTTTTAGAATTGGCTTTGGAATGTTGTAATGTCCGACAGCATTCATTGAATCACATGTCCCCATTCCTGTACGCTGCCCATGTCCGTGCCAGTCCAAGCTCCATACGAAGACTGCAACTAAAGTAGTAGCAACTAGAGATGGCTGAAAAATAACGTAGCAGTTACTTTGTCACAGTTACATGCCCGTTACTGTTACAAATGTAACGAGGACAAAAAATAACTGGTTACCGGGTAACGACAACAGAATAACGTACCAGTGAAAAGAGTAACTGAGAAGTGGGAACTGTCACTAGTAGCAGCTTACAGACACAGAATGTGACCTTCAGAGTTCAGAAAGTACGCATGTCTTCCAAGTGAGAGCGCTTTCGTATGAGATTGCTTTAAGTCAAATACACTTCTCTTGCTACCGCTTTTTCCCACACCTGTGGGGTCGCGGGTGCGAACTGCGTCGCATATTTGGGTTTAGCCCTGTTTTACGGCCGGCTGCCCTTCCTGACGCCAACCCTATATGGAGGGATGTAATCACTATTGCGTGTTACTTTGGTGGTTAGAATTGTGGTAAGTTGTCCGAATATGTTGAGGAGAGTGTTGGGACAGACAAATGTACCCAGTCCCTGAGCCAGAAGAATTAATCAGAAGCAGCTAAATCCCCAAACCGGCCGGGAATCGAACCCGGGACCCTCTGAACCAAAGGCCAGTACGCTGACCATTCAGCCAACGAGTCGGACTTTAAGTCAAATACACTATAGTGTATTTGTTTAAGTTGCTGCTGTCATCTGGTAAGTAAAGTGTAAACTGTTTTGACATATCCAAATGATCAGGGGAATTCGTTGACTCAGACATTGCACATCATGTTTTCTTGTCTTCTATCCTTGATCGGTGCACTGTCAAACTCACTCCTCTAGATTTCAGAAAAGACGCTACATTTTCTTCTCATTTCATCCATTGCCTGCCTCTCGTTAACTTTATAGAAAATAGGAATGCGTGTTTTGCTGCACAGACTTTCAACAGTGTAGTGATGCGTGCGCGCATGTGCGAGTGAATGAATGGGACTTCGCAACACAGCTGTAAGGAGACAAGCGTGAAGCCGTGACCATGTTGTGACCAATAAAAGGTGAGTAACGTTGGACGTTATTTCTAACTGTTACTTTTCACAGTTACTTTATTGTAGCAGTGACAGGTGTAGTAGTTACATAAAAATAACCGTTTGTCACACCTCTAGTGGCAACGTAGTTCAGACACTCGCAGGAAATAGGGCATGCGCAAGTAGGACATGGGAGTGGTCAGGTGGCACTGTTGTCGAGGTGTAGTGTACATTTGACGGGCATCCAGTTGGGAGTGTTGTTGCTGTGTGGCGCTGAAGTGAAAAGTGTCGATTTCACCGTTCTAAAGCATATTTCAAAAGGTGATCAGCGTTCGTGGATTAAAACCGACCGAAAAATGCATCAGAATGTTAACGAGCATTAGGCTACATTAAGTCTGTGGCGAGAATGCATTACCGTAAAGGACGGTTGCACGATGGATCAAGGCTTTTCGTGCGGGTCGGAATGAGGTCTTGGAACACCCTCCGCACTTTCCAGACATGAGTCCTTGTGTGACTCCTCCGAGGCCGCCGATTTCTTGACGTGGCATCTGTACTCCGCCCAGTCGGGCGCTCCGTCACAGTCAACTGACAAAACCTTGCCAACGGTCCCCAACGGCTTCCTGACGCTTGGCAAACGGTAATATACTTTGCGGGTGACTACACTGAAGAACTGTAATGCAATTGTACTTGTATTGCGTTCAATCAATATTGCTACTACTTTATTTACAGCCCTCGTATTTCCGTTTCGTCATACTGTAACATTACACATATGTAATAATGCGTTATTATTTATTTGCATATGACAAAATTTAAGCCTGACACAATATAGGTCCATAAATCGTACCGGTCCGATTTAGGACACCACATGGTGATACGATTTACGCAACTAACTGTACACTTCAAACACTTGAAGCCTAACCTCAGTTCAGCATTGTCGTGCTCCATGGCTAAATGTTTAGCGTGCTGGCCTTTGGTCAGAGGGGTCTCGGGTTCAATTTCCGGCAGGTCGGGAATTTTAACCATCATTGGTTAATTTCGTTGGCATTTCATCCTCATCACGACGTGCAAGTCGCCCACGGGAGTCAAATCAAAAGACCTGCACCTGGCGAGCCGAACATGTCCTCGGACACTCCCGGCACTAAAAGCTATACGCCATTTCATTTTTTGAGTTCAGCATTTACCTAATAAACTGTCCGGCCCCGTGGTGTAAGGGGCAACGGGTCCGCCTGTCACCCGGCGGCCCCGGGCTCGATTCCCGGCCGGGTCACGGTATTTTAATTGTAATTATTAATATCCCTGGCCTGGGGACGGGGTATTTGTGACGTCCTTAATCTTCCTTTCCTCTTACACAACATTCCACACTACCGCCATTCCAATTACACGCAGGTTCATACAATATGGTGCCAGTAGGGGCAAAAGATCCACATGGGTCGACACATCGAACAAATAGCATTTAAAAAACACCTAATAAACTGCTGAATACTTGCAGGAGATGTGATATAACAAGTAAAGCTTACCTTTTTGCTCCGAATAGGCTTACGAATGATGTTCAAAAACTACTTCCAAATTCCGTAAAACAATAGAACTTAAATAACACATCACAACGTGCGCCACCACAATGATATCTTTCCGAACTGGCGGGAACATCTACTGGTACACATATTAGCCGCCATTGCAATATCCACGTCGCCAAAATACAGTGGTGGTACGATTCAGGAGGTGCTACGAAATGTGAAACCTTACCCTATATTGTTTAAACTAATCACCCACCCAGATTAATTTGGAATGTTATCACGCGTTCACCGACTGGAATGTCTAAATGATTATACTAACTCAATCTAGACAACACTGAGTGTTATCTACACTAATATTATAAAGAGGAAAAGATGTGTATGTTAGTATATTTGTTTGTAATGGATAAACTCAAAAACTACTGAACCGATTTAAAAAATTATTTCACCTATAGATAGAGCCCTGCGCGGATATAGAAAATAATATCCGCACCCGCTCAACATCCGCACTTCCTTCATCCGCATCCGCGAACGGTTACCCACATCCGCAAAATTGTTATCCGCGGATAATTTAAATATTTAACTACAGTATATTACACCCAAGGTATTGAAACGGATAGATCTGTTAACATAATACAATAGACCTGACATCTAGCACCAGAACCCGTACAGTCACAGCTTTATGAGGGATTTTCTCTTGCGACAACTACCGACGTATTGACCTTTGTTCCTTCCTTCCATTAATTGGGGGCAGGAGCCAGTTAGGCTTAGGTCAGATTTACGGCTTTTTAGTCTCAAGGCTCTTTATATATGTCACAGTTCTCCCATACCAATGTCAAGGGTTGCCTAACCACAAGCAAGAACAAGAGTATACCTAAGTGAAAATAAATAAACATAATTATTTAGAAATTATCAGCAAAATTATCCGCACCGCCATACAGTTTGTATCCGCCAAGTCACTAACTTCGCGCGGATATCCGCATCCGTGCAGGGCTCTACCTATAGAAAGCTACATTACCAGTGAGTAACATGGACTGTATTTTATTTTCAAAACAATTAGAGATCCCTACAAAAATTGAAATAATATAACCCAAAGTATCAAAAATTTGCCTATGTAAGTCTTTATAGGCCAATATAGAGGAAATATAGAATTTTTCGTACAAGGACGAGACAAAGCTTATTTTAAGCCTCACGACGCGAAGAACAAAACTCGGTAAGGCCCTGAGGGGCCCCGAAAACCGTGGTTTTAGGCCCTAAAGCCACCCTTTATGGAGATATTGCCATCACACTACTCCACTCTAGGAATAGGATGAAATGACCAGCCGTAACGATGGAAAAGTCTGCTCAAGGATTCTACAGTAGAAAACAGGCCTGGTGTTCGAAGTAGATACGTGTGTAAATGTAGGCTAGACCAAGAAGAGATTCTGCTGCACATATGAATGTCTGAAAAAAAACACTTTGAGGGTAAGCCAACCCTATGGGATGAGGTGGGGATGGGGTGGCATATAAAAATAATCGAAAATATTTTCGAATGCGTAAGTTTTGGGATTGCTGAGGTCAACAGTGACACTCCGCATGTCACTTAAGTCCATGTTCAGCCCCATCGGCATAGGGGGTGAGAAGGGGTGAACAAAAGTCCAAAATGTCCCAGGTTATGGATTTACGTGTGTGCACCCCTCTGGGCGGGGGTGGAAAGGGGGTGAAGTATCAGTCAACGTCACAATAGGGAAATGTACAAAAATTCGCTTCACACATAATTAACAGGTAATAAAATACCTGAAAGTAAACAATCAATACAAAGCCCGGGCAGCGCCGGGTAATATACGTAGCTAGTTTCAAATATGGATATGATTGCTAGTTGAGTTTTAACGGAGTCAGCCGAAGCACGGGCCACCTCAGAAGAATCCCTAGCACACTTGTCCGTGCATGCTGCGACAGCCAACGTTCAATATGGGACCCTCTCCTAAGCAAGGTTAATCAGCTCTAACGACTTGCCAGACATAATGGACATGCAAATCGAAGTCTAAAAGACTAGAAGCAGGTATGCTGATTTGATTAGTCACATTTGCCACTTCCCTCCGATGATGGCCATCCACTTACGTGGCGCCAACTACAAGATTCTCCGGATCCGCTTGGCAAGACTTCAACAGTAGAGGGTGATGGAGTCGGTAGTGTGAAAATGATCATGTTTAACTGCCAGAAATCCAGCCACATGGGGAGTGTGGAGAGACGAATGACATGTGAAGAACAGGCGCTATTCTTCTATAAAGTTTGGGTCGCTTTGAAGTTCTTCCTTAAACAAAGTGTATCCAGCACCCCAATCCGTAGCTCCATTAACAACAGATACAGTAACAGTTTTTCCTTATCTTCAATATTTGTAGTGTGAGAAAAGTAGCTCAATTTGTGATTTAAATTTCGGACAGCAACAATGCGATAACCTCACGAGACATCAGGGGTGCTAAAGCTCAGAGTTCCTTTTAAATAGTCATAGCTCCTTCAGATATTCGCCAAATCCTACTCGAAAGTTCTCGGCGATTAATGATTGGACATACACTGCGAACAAGTAAAGAACTGAGCAAAGTCTGTTCAAGAAGATGCTATTTCCAAGCAAAGACAGTTGTGGAAAAACGCTAGAAGAGGTATACCACAAGGCAGATGGAACATACCCATGATCGGCTACAGTACTAATTTTATAGAACTACATCTTTCTGGTCTGGATTTCTCATGGCATTCGATAGTATTAAACTACCACATTGCAAGTGGACGAAATACTAAAATATAAAATATAAACTGATGTGGAAATAGCACCTTTCGAACAGGCACTCCTCAACTATGATCTGTGATGTCGATGACGAGGTGACAGCTTGGTTCGTTTTATCTGAACCACTGTCACTATCATTCACATTCATTTCATCTTCATTACCACCTTAATTGAGGTTGGCGTCAGGAAAGGCCGTAAAAACATGCCATATAATTTCATCTCAACTCATACCCGATCCCGTATCACGAAACAGGTCTAAGAGGTTGACAAACTGTCAAGATTACTGTCAAGTTAGGGGAGGTGTGTGTGTGTGAGAGAGAGAGAGAGGGGGGGGGGGTTACTTCGGAGGCAGTGGAACCTTTATGGCACCGAGCGCGGATGTCGGTGAAAATTCGAGAGCTTGAAATACCACTGAAACACTGCCTATAAGGCCGATAACAACTGTTATTGACGTTGTTTTATTGTTTCGTTACTTGTGATTACGATTTTATATATTCTAAATCTACCATCTCCCTCATCCTACCAACAGTCTGCAGACCGCGTCATCCGTTTTCTGGTCCTCTTTTTTATTTTTTTATTTTATAATTTACTTTATGTCACACCGACACAGATAGGTCTTATGGCGACGATGGGATAGGAAAGGCTTGGTAGTGGGAAGGAATCAGCCGTGGCCTTAATTAAGGTACAGCCCCAGCATTTTCCTGGTATGAAAACGGGAAACCACGGAAAACCATCTTCAGGTCTGCCGACAGTGGGATTCGAACCCACTATCTCCCGAATTCAAGCTGAAAGCTGCGCGCCCCTAACTGCACGGCCAACTCGCGCGGCCATCGTCCGTTTTATGAGGAATAGTGGCCTGTTTTATCGTGTATGAAAGTGAGATCTCTATCTGCTTTTAATTTTTATTTGATTGTTAGCTAGGTTTTATGTTATTGACTCTTGTTTTAGTTTGGTTTTCTGCATTTTAATGTGTTTTTTAACTTTTAACTTGAACGATATATATAATTGCACTTCAAGGCAATGCCTTTTTCTACGTTTACCTATTTTTTCGCCAACGGCCGTAGCCGTGTTGAAACACCGGATCCCGTGAGATCTCCGAAGTTAAGCAACATTGGGCGTGGTCAGGAGTTGGATGGGTTGCCACGCGCTGTTGATGGGGGGTAAGGGAATGGAGGAGCGGAAAGGAACTGGCCACCCTACCGCACGTAAACTCCGGCTCAGGAATACCTCTGCGGAGGTTCGGACCTGCCTTCGGGCAGAATAACCCTTAAGGCATTGCGAATTAGATCCACTGATTACTTTAAATTCGTAATCATTTTTCATCATCATTTGGTTTAAATTCTAGTCAGTGGATACATTTTAAAACAGTGAAATTCTCTCGACTTCAAGCCGAGAGTTACGTGACGCAAACCGCGCAGCCAAATCGCTTGGTGCGTTAAATTGTTTAAAATTGATCTCTGTGGTAGAACTTTTCCTCTATTTACTAGACGCTCTCAAATTGAAAGGACGGAGTGAAGTCCACGGGGCCCCTAATTAAGTAACTTCTTCCACGCCCCTCACTATAATCTTTCCTATCCGAACACCATTTCTCAGAACCCCCATGTTATTGGGTCTGTAAAGCCTTGGAATTCTCATCTTCACGCCTTTCATTACCCTTCCCATTCATTTGCCCCAACCTTCACGCTTGCTCTTTTTCCTATGATTAGCATTACGAGAGAATAATTATATCGTATTTTCTCTTAAAACAGGTACGGCAAACTGAGCTGTAGATGGCAATGGCCACATCCGTGGACAGACTGTTCTACCGTGGCTAGTTTTTTCGGCAAAAATTCAGCCAAACCCCATGGCGCAATAAGCGACCACTGATCAGCCCGAAGTCCTTCAGATTACGAGATGTCATGTGGTCAGCATGACGAATCTTCTCGGCTTTCTAGACCGGGTCTGCCATCTCACCGTCAGATAGCTCCTCGATTGTAATCACGTAGGCTGAGTGGATCTCGAACCAGCCCTCAGATCTAGGTAAAATTCCCTTACTTGCCCGGGAATCGAACCCGAGGGCTCCGTGTAAGAGGCAGACATGCCACCCTACACCGCGGGGCCGGCTTAGTTTGACAGGTATCTCGCATGTAACTCGCAGAGTAACACCAAAAAGTCGGACAAGGAGATTACATGTTGCAATAGCTGCGTTTAAATCAGTACAAAAACAAATATTCAAACAACCCTCGAGTATCAAAAACAAAAAAGACCGAAATCATCGTGCTGGTTTTACTTATTTTTTAGTAATTACTTTTGCAAAGTCCACTTATGCTCATGCCTTTGCTGGCAGGACCTAGTGTTTACAGTGCACTATGTCTTCTGGTATGGGCTAGAGCAATTTTGTTACTTTCATTGATCTGTCTCTGTCTTATCCTTGGCTTTGACAATTTGAAAGTGACTGAGGTATGAGTGATACTAGTAACACCGTTCCTTATGCAGCCAGTCCCTGTTATGAATGGTGTGAAAATGTTGCTCATAGGGTCGGTTGGTGCATGCATTTCAGTGGGCTTGGCAGACTGATATGTAATAGCAACTTCTGGCTCGGTGAGGAAAGCAACGGGAAACTACCTCACTCCTCATTTCCCTAGTACGCCTCTTCAGTGATGCCTAGGCCGTCTATGACAGCTGATGGCAGAGCTGTTGAGGATCCAACCAGCCTTAGGGCTGAAGACTGAACACACATGTTTTCTATTATCTGACTCTGAATAAAAGTGAAATCTTTTTTATTTGTGAATACTGAAGTTCGTTGATTTATGATTAACTAGCTGATGTACCCGTGTTTCGCTACAGGATTCTCAGAAAGACTAACTTTGTGGCTTTCCTAACTGAAGTCAACTTAGGGCATTACAAAAACGTCAGTAGGAAAGTAGCGATTCAAAGCAATTTTATCATATAAAATACGCGACCAAATGAAAAACCGCACATTTTCTCACTTTTAATGAAGACTACTACGGTGCCGATCTAAGAGTCCGAAGTTTCAGAGCTGGAATAACCAGGCCACAGACAGCCGTGAACACTGCTCTGCCATTACTCCGTTAAATATGTACACTGATCATTCCAATCAGAGCCTCAGAGTGGGAATTGAATAGCTCGAATGCTATGATGAACCATTTTGTTACGTACCAGTAGTATCAGAAAATTTATGAACCAGAGGAATGATATGCTAAAGAAGAAAGTTATCTAACTCCCCAGATACTTCCCGCCAATATTCAGGCAGGCTGTTATACTCGGTAGGACCCGGCGAATTGGCCGTGCGGTTAGGGGCGCGCGGCTGTGAGCTTACCTCCGGGAGATAGTGGGTTCGAACCCCACTGTCGACAGTCTTGAAGTTGATTTTCCGTGTTCTCTTATTTTCACACCAGGCAAATGCTGGGGCTGTGCCGTAATTTAGGCCAGGGCCGTTTCCTTCCCACTCCTAGCCCTTTCCTATCCCATCGTCGCTGCGAGTCCCATGTGTGTCGGTGCGACATAAAGCCACCAGCAAAAGAAAAATCATTTTGTAACCCGTGACCTGTTGCACACCAATGTTTCGTTTATTTTCTCGAATGGTAATTATATACTTCAAATCAAAAATACGGTTCATCATAGAGTGGATCTTGTGATGGAATGATGGATGATGGAATGTACTGGAATTTCGTCTCGCAGGAGTTCCTTAACGTGCCGATTTATCGGCATGCAACTGGCGTATTTGAGCAACTCCAAAAGCCGCCAAAACTGCCACCTTGGAAGTGCTCTACTATTTGAGTCACTCAGTTCGACGTAAACCGCCTGTGAACTGTGATATGTTAAAAAATTGTTATGTCACACAGCTCAAGTAGAGGGGCAAAAGGGCGCTCTAAAAATTTATAATCAAGAGCAAAGCTATTTCCATTACAAATCCTTCCAATGAAGTAGAACGTACAGTGTTTCGAACAGTTTTATCCTCATCACTAATTAGGCTAAAGTACAGTAACTAGCTTTTATTTTATTTCTAGTCTTTCTCCCATTTCGGCACTGTATTTGAGCACCTTCAGATACAACCGGACTGAGCCAGGATATATGGGGTGAAGTCTGGGAACTGCAGTAAACCACATCTTCGGAGCTGACGTTAGTGGAGTTCGAATCCAATTTCTCGCATATGCAAGCTTACAACTATAGCGCCCGTAACGCAGTCTACTCACTCGGCCATTCTGTGCATCAGCCCCCCCCCCCCCCCCCCGTCTCACACTCTCTCTCTCACACACACACACACACACACACACACACACACACACACACACACACACACACACACACACACACACGCACGACTACAGAATTGCAAAGCAACAAATAGCTACAGAGGATTGTTTACATTATGCCGGTTAACCTGGATCATTGCAGTACGGTAACAGAGTAGCCTATAATTATTCAGATGTTGAATCTGGCCTGGATAAATATAATGGATTATGAAATAAGGTGCAATTCTGTTATTTGCCTTGAGTGACTGCAGGAAAAAATGCACAGAAACTTAATTTAGGATAGCCACTTTCAGCCCTGGCAGTCCAGTCTTGGATCTCTACGGCAGTGTTTCTAAACTGGAGGATGCGTCTCCCTGGGAAGGCGTGAGAGATTTTACAAGGGGAGTGCGGACAGCAAAGTAAGAAAAATGTTACCTGATAAATAGAGTAAAAAACATCCCATTGATGTTCTGTGTTGGTGTGAGGTTAAGAGTGAAGAGTGAACGAAAGCCGAATCCGCGATATAGGGATAGCGCGCCTGCTTCTTACCCGGAGGCCCCGCGTTGGATTCCCGGCCAGGTCTTGAATCTTTACCTGGACCTGAGGGCTGGTTCGAGGTCCACTCAGCCTACGTGATTACAATTGAGGAGCTATCTGACGATGAGATGGAGGCCCAGGTCTAGAAAGCCAAGAATATTGGCCGAGAAGATTCGTCGTGCTGACGATACAACACCTCATAATCTGCAGGCATTCGGGCTGAGCAGCGGTCGCTTGGTAGGCCATGGCAATTCAGGACTATTGCACCATGGGGTTTGGTTTTTTAAGGGTAAGGTAAAAATGTTATTTTGATTTTACGTCCCACTAACTACTTTTACGGTTTTCGGAGACGCCGAGGTGCCAGAATTCAGTCCCACAGGAGTAATTTTACGTGCCAGTAAATCTACCGACACAAGGCTCACGAATTTGAGCACCTACAAATACCACCGGACTGAACCAGGATCGAACCTGGTATGTTGGGGTCAGAAGGCAAGCGCCTCCACCGTCTGAGCCACTCAGCCTGGCATTATTTTAAGAGTGAACAGAGTTGTTCCTATGCGTTTGCATTAATCATCATCATTATGTACGACTCGTTGGCTGAATGGTCAGCGTACTGGCCTTCGGTTCATAGGGTCCCGGGTTCGATTCCCGGCCGGGTCGGGGATTTTAACCCTCATTGGTTAATTCCAATGGTCCGGGGGCTGGGTGTTTGTGCAGACCCCAACATCCCTGCAACTCACACACCACACATAACACTATCCTCCACCACAATAATGCCGCCCACCCTCATCGGAAAGTCTGCCTTACAAGGGCTGCACTCGGCTAGAAATAGCCAAACGAAATTATTCATTATCATCATTATCATCATCATCATCATCATCATCGAGTCTAGTATTAGACCATGTGGTCCGTCACGGTCTCAGTTCATCTTATCGCTATTATTATCACTATTTTCCCAGTGGCACATATTAATATGGTTTGTTTCGGCATCCTTCTTCTGACCATTCTGTCAACATTCCTCTTCTAGTTTTGGCGCTGAGCGTTTATGTACTGTAGCAATGGTTCAATTATTAAAGGTAAATAGTTATTTTTTAAATTTGAGGCAAATTAATATGAGTGGAAATAATTCATTAATCAATTTGATAGCAAGCTTCTCATCAGACCAACACTTTGAATTTAAAGTAGCAGTTTGATACAGACACATTGTTGACGTTTGATTATTTTTGTATATTTTAATTTCCCTTCTTGTTTCAACGACATATTCCAGATTTTGTTAAAATAGTTAATCTACAATTTTGACTTTTGAAATCCACTAATTGTTTCAGCATTATTCTCAAATAAAAGTTTTTATTTAAACAATGGTACGGAGGGTGGGTGTGGGGGTGGCGGGGGGGCTGCATGGGACTTTCAGATCTTACAAAAGGGGGCTGCCAGCTGCAAAACGCCTAGAAACCACTACTCTACCGAATACATAATGTTAAAACTGGCTTTGCCATCCAACCTACTCCAGTGAACGATTTTAAATTATAACTTAGTCCTTGTGCAAAGTATGTTGCTTTTTAATGGCCATTAGATTGAAACTGAAAGCGTTTAGTGCATAAATCATATAATACGCTTGACCTCACTCGCCAGGATCTCATGTTATTGTATTTATGTCTCCATAATTGCTCTTTGTCAAGTACAGGTACTTCCACATTCTTCACAATTCATTTCCATATCCATAATGCATAGCCCCAGCCCCGAATACAGATAATCTTAACATATGTTCTTGCCGTACCATCGCATTCCTCTTCGGCCCTTATCCAGTCCCATCGTCTTAATGTATTATGACTTGTTTATGCAGTGTGTTTCTCAGAACCAGCAACCAAGTCCACTCGCTTTTACAGCTTAGGCTATAGTCTACAGGGCCTTTATCAGGTTGCATTTAGTGTTACAGGAATTGAGAGAATTTGACAAGCTACTAGATGTTCCAAGTGATGATATCCTCTTTGATCTTAATAGAGATTATGTCCACAAAAAGAACTGGTTCTTTAAACGCTGCAAACTGGATTTAAAACACTTTTTTATTTACTTACAGGGATATGAGTATTAAACGTATTTTTTAATATTATGAGTCCTCAGAAAATTTATCGCTTCTTTCATCTAATGTTTGTAAAATACTAATGGTAATATTATTTTAGTCTAGCTCATAGTTGTTACACAGGTTGTTCAAAATCGACCGAAAAAACTCACCAGGATGTATTAAAATAACCACGTGACACACGGCCCACTAAGAGATTTGGTCTGCTGAAACGACTGCTGCCAATACGGATGGTTTGTATATATTGGATTGCCACGAGATCAGCGAGACGATGACATAGTCGGCTGCCTCTCATACCGCATAGCGCCTCAGTCAGTCTCAGGACGTTGAGTGAACCGTGTTTCAGCCCTCAGTCCAAATTGAACGAACCAGGAATCTGACACTGGTACATCCGGGCAGGAGGCAGGCATCCTTCCCCTAAACTCTGGAACTTGCAAAGAGGATAAAGAAGTAACCATTAGAAGTTACGCCCATTCTTGGCACTTTTCGCTTCCGCCAAAACCGGGCGAGTTGGCCGTGCGGCCAGGAGCGCGCGGCTGTCAGCTTGCATCCGGGAGCGAGTGGATTCGAATCCCACTGTCGGCAGCCCTTAAGATGGTTTTCCGTGGTTTCCCATTTTCACACGAGGCAAATGCTGGGGCTGTACCTTAATTAAGGCCACGGCCACTTCCTTCCAACTCCTAGGCCTTTCCTATCCCATCGTCGCCATAAGACCTATCTGCGTCGATGCGACGTAAAGCCACTAACAAAAAAAAGCTTCCGTCAAACAGGGCATTGGTTTATCGCCCATACGAAATAGAATAGACATGATAAAATGGAACAGTTACGAATATTTGCGTGCTGCTAGTAGTTTTGGCGTAGGTGACGTCTAGTCTATAATTTCGGATCCGTCCTTGAGCTGATGAGTTTTAAAATCAAAATAACTTCTAGATAATGTGCTCAACGACAGTGTTCAGTATCTCATTATAAAGAGGAAAGACAAACGTACCTAGCAGTAAGAGTCTTATCTCGACACGATGTCAATAGGGGATGCAACAGCGCCACCATTTTGAGGTATTAAAATTGCCGTGCCACGTGGCAAACGATGAGTGCAGCTTTGGACTCTGGCGTGGTAACACGTCGTCTGATGTGTCGTTTGATTTGTTTCAGTCAGTTATACAAGTATACGGCAAAAAGAACAAAGAAGACATTTGAGAAGATTTTGGTCAGAAGAAATTTAATTCGCAAATTGTCGCTTCAAAATGATCGAGAACGCATTTAAAAGCGGCTTGACAGAATTCAAGAAAGTCCAAAATCATCCATGTCAATCGTCAAAAAGCTTGTAAGAAGCGTCTCAAAGTTAAGGCGGACGAGTGCTTAAGGCGAGTTCTTCGCCACTGGCTCGTATGTACACTCATGCACAGAAATGGTGTCCCGACATAAACAATCAGCACTGCCCCACTGCAGTAATGAAAAGGTGAGGAGGAAGTGAAGGGGTAGTGTTGAAGGCCAGTCCAGTACTGAAAGGGAGGGGGAGTGAACGTGTATTGTATTGCTGTACATCCACCACTGTGCCCATTTCAATCATGACAGTCTTGTAGTGGGCTGTCTAATTGCAGCATTGCGTTAAGCGAGGCGATGAGGAGACGAACTGCTTCGTTTATATCGGAACACTATTCCTGTGCATGCGTGTACACTGATGAATGACTGAATTAGGGATACGTGGTTTGTATGGCTTGTGTTGTGTAGCACCCACTTTCACTTTGATGACGTAGGCGATGTGGTGTGGTATGGACTCCACAAGGCATTGCTAGCATTGGAGAGCCATAATAATCCACGACCACTCCCATAATGAACACAAATTGATGGGAGCATGTTGGAAGCTGTGTATACCACTCTTGACAGCATCCCAGATGTGCTAAATATAACAGAAGTAGGGTGACCATGGGGACTAGACAAACATCTGCATGACCTTCCAGTGTTCGTCGATCCAATTGGCCACAACTGCCTTGCTGTATGTCCTGTTTTCCTATTAGGTGCTAGAGGTGAACAAATGGATGGACATGATGTGATAGCAAGTTCCTGTACCGTTCACCGGAGTGGGGAGTTAGTAGATGCATAAGGACGTGAACGGTCCTCATATGAGAACACTACCACAAGCAGTCTGGACTCTACCCTTCTGGCAAGAGGAATCGAATCCATTATCTCGTGTACTTGGCGACGCATCAAAGTGTACCAATTGGTATCAAGATTCATCTGTCTAAGCGACCTTTTTCCATGATTCCAATGGCGGTGTTCCTTTGGCCATGTAGGGGCCTACGTCTTTGTGTCTTATGTGCTATGAGCAGAGGTACCCTAGTAGGTTAGTGGCTTCTGTACTCCACTGCGAGGTGTTGGATTTGGCTGCATACACTTCGTTGTTGTCCAACACTGAATCTGGAAGCGATATGCTGTACTGTGACCTGTCTATCCGTACTTACAACCTGAGTTAGCCGATGGTGAACCTTATCAACACGTTGAACACCACGGCTGTTGACCCTGGTGGCGGCGATTTTTCTCGAATCCATGTACTCATGACACACATTTGACACATTGACCCCTGCAAAACCCAGTGCCTGTACGACTTTGGAGATGAAATGGCCCATATATCTGGTACCGAGATGGCTGCGATCAAATGCACTGAGATCTCGTGCCTTATCCATCCTTTACTCAGTTATTATTCACATGGCCAGTACGAGTTCTGACGACAATACAGCTGCATGCCAAGCTGTACTGTTATACTTCTCGGGCCGACCACAGAGGCATTTCACCAAAACTGTAGCTAGCTATACTTCACTTGCACATCAGTGCATGTCTTACCATAATTATGTATGTTTCTTCTGATATCACAGATTCATTGTACATGGACTTTTTCTTGAATATGCGTAAATTTGTTTAGAATTATAAAAGGTCAGCAGTAACATTGTTCGGCTACATGACTGAAAGGTTATCGTGCTGACCTTTGTTCTTAGGGTTTGACGGGTTCGAATCTCGGCCGGGACGGGGATTTTAACCTGTACTGGTTAATGGCGATGGCTCAGAAGCTGTGAGTGTGTGTGTGTGTGTGTGTGTGTGTGTGTGTGTGTGTGTGTCGTCTTTCATCATTAGAATTCCCGGAAGTTACTATAACAAATCTGTCTCCCGAGTCCACTAAAATACAAACACCAAAACCCCATGGCACTACAGTCCTTGAAGGGCCTTGGCCTACCAAGCGACCGCTGCTCAGCCCGAAGGCCTGCAGGTTACGAGGTGTCGTGCGGTCAGCACGACGAATCCTCTCCGTTATATTTGACTTTCTAGACCGGGTCCGCTATTTCACCATCAGATAGCTCCTCAATTCTAATCACATAGGCTGAGTGGACCTCGAACCAGCTCTCATGTCCAACTAAAAATCCCTGACCTGGTAGGGAATTGAATTGGGGGCCTCCAGATAAGAGGCAGGCACATTACCTGCACACCATGGGGCCGGCAAAAATACAAATACCAACGACCATAAATTTAAAATTATCGAAAACCATACCTGTACGTAATTTATCACAACTGATTGCATAAGGAACTGAAAGGGACAGGTCAAAGAAAGCGTTAAACGTGTTCTAGCTCCCACCAGAAGACACAAAAATCCTTCCTGCGCTGTAAATGCTAGGATAAAACAAGAAGTTACATTTTATCCTTTATCACAGATCCCACAATTACGCTGAAAGTGTCTCATCAGAGGTCCACTACCGACTCTGACGCGGTTGGCAACGTCCGGATTTGGATGAAGCTAACCAAACAATGTATTTGTTAGTAGACCTATGTATTTGTAAAAGTTTCTCGAATTTTGCTTTCCATATTATGTGAATATTTTAAAACTCTAGTTTAAATTAGCCAATCGCCTAGAAGTGGAACCCGAGTGTTAGAAATAAATTAATATTTCATTCTTCCACCATGTCACAGGGCCTAACATATTTCGCTGATAAAACGTTCTCGACCTCTTAGCTTCGTGGCTAGTTTGACTGGCTCTACATGTTAAGATATATATTTGAATAACAGTTCTGGTTCCACTACACACTAAAATATCCATTTATATTGAAAAATATGTCGTTATTTAAAACGGTTCTTTAATTATTGCTAGAAACAATTATATTGATTCTGCTTCGCCTTTTAATGGTTTGGCGAACACTTTGACACGCCCGTTGATAATTGCGGCATATTGTCTGATAAATTTAACAACTAATCGTTGGAAACCGCCCAGAACACGTAAAATTTCACTCTCACTCTTGGACGGCAGTGAATTCGGAACATCGAAACTTGTACGCAGGGCACTTATATGGCTGCACTTCGGAAAACGTGTAACCTACAAGTGGTTATTATTATTATTATTATTATTATTATTATTATTATTATTATTATTTTATTATTAGTTCAATAGAGTCTCAGAAAAGGGCAAGATGGCATAGCACTAAAAATACTTCGCCTCTCACCAAGGCGGAACACGTTCGATTCCTGATTAATGCATTTTGAGATTTTCGAAGGGAAATGCCACATCTGGAGGTTCGACAAGGTCTGTATCACCAACTAGAACTTCTGTTGAGGCACCTGACCTTGCAGAACACGATTCTCCCCCAACCAGGATCGAGAGAAACATCTAGGCCTAGGCCTACGTCTGTTATAATATCACGTGGTTCAGTGCCGTTCCTAAAATCAAGGTACCTCGATGCATAACAAAAAGAAAAAAAGAGGTTTTGCTGCAGTTTTGTCCAGTAGCCTGTGTAAAAAATCTTTATTGGACGAAAAAAGAAGGACGAGTGACAAGAAGGAAAAGCAGCTTGAAAAGAAACAAAGAGGAAGCAAAAGCGATGGCTCAGTTACGAAAAGAAATGGTAAGAATACGAGGCAGTCACCTGGGAATGGGTGTTCCGATGAAGATGACAATGATAATCAAGAATGTATTTATTGTTATTGCTAACGGTTATGATAACTTTTTACGATCTGTGCGTGGCGAAGGTTGGATTATCTGTCAAATGTGCAAACACTGGGCTCCTGAACAATGTACTGGAGAGGATGATGATGACGATGGTCATAGTGAGTTCACTTGTGATAGGCCTAACAGCAAATCTAACAAAAAAGGATTCCACTAAGCCGTATAAATTAAATGTGTAAAGTGATTATTTTGTTTTTATTATTTCATGTGTTCTAGAAAACAATGTTTTAAATTTTATTGTTGAAATTTGTGATTAATAAATACATGGATAAACCAATTTTTGAATTATTCGTATATAATTTTATGTTCCTCTGCTATTCCCAGATATTAAATCAATTGTTCCAAACAAATGGCATAGAGTATAAATCGTTGTTTCAAGGCAAGTAAAAAGATATTGATATATCTAAGAAAAAGAGGGATCATATTTCCTCGGAGCTCGGGGCAAAACTATCCTCTGAACTAAATTTGTATATGGGTATATTCTGCGTTGTATTAACGTTAAAATATTCCAATGAAATCTCGATAATAATATCTAATATGTGCACCTAAACATTTGTACTGTGATGTTCACGCATTATATGCATAATACCTCGGATCATTTTGCTCTGGTCTCCCCTATGTATATTCCTTCACTATTCTTGCTTACTCACATACCAGCGGTGATGATGGTGTAAGTAGATTAAACGTATTCGGCACCTGTGTTTCTCCGCCCCTCTCTCTCCATGTTCGATGAGCGTCCATAATACTCACTAATGACATCCAGCTCACAGAGAGCGCCCCCAAGGTCAAACCTATGGCACGGACCTTCATGCGGCATCCATATACTCACTGATCTCAGAGCTGGAATAAATTGTATTAGAGGCAGAATACCACGCTCTTATAAGGAGGAATGCAAGTACATGACGTCTCAGTTTACAGAGAGATGACGATGATGACAATATTCTCCTTCTTATTCTACCTCCTTCTCCTCATCCTCCTCCCTTTTCTCCGTTTTTCCACATCCTAGTAGGGTCGCGGGTGGGGACTCTGTCGCACGTGTGGTTTTGGCACTGCTTTACGGCCGGATGCCCTTCCTGACTCCAAACTTTTGTAGAGCGACCTTCCTTAGTTTTTGGAAGTAGTTCGTGTGTACGTACATGAAGAAAAGTGTACTGGGAAAAAAATAAAACCGTAGTCCCTGAGCCCGAGATTTTTCATATTGTTTTAAGGTCACACCAACTCAGGTTTTGTCAACGATAATATAAAGAAAGGGGTAGAAGTGGCCTTAATTATGGTACCTGGTATGAAAATGATAAACTACAGAAAACTATCATCAGCGCTGCATAGAGGGATTCGAACCCATAATCTCCCAAGTGCAAGCTTACAGCTATATGGTCCAAACAGCTCAGTTGTAATAATAATAATAATAATAATAATAATAATAATAATAATAATAATAATAATAATAATAATAAACCCATTGCACTACAGCCCTGGCGGGCCTTGGCCTACAAAGCGACCGCTGCTCAGCCCAAAGGGCTGTAGGTTATGAGGTGAACCATGGTCAGTGCGACGAATCCACTCGGCCGTTATTCCTGGTTTTCTAATAATAATGTTATTGGCTTTACGTCCCACTAACTACTTTTACGGTTTACGGAGACGCCGAGGTGCCGGAATTTAGTCCCACAGGAGTTCTTTTAAGTGCCAATAAATCTACCGACACGAGGCTGACGTATTTGAGCACCTTCACATTCCATCGGACTGAGCCAGGATCGAACCTGCCAAGTTGGGGTCAGAACGTGGTTTTCTATACAGGGAATAATAATAATAATAATAATAATAATAATAATAATAATAATAATAATAATAACAATAATAATAATCCCTTGGCACTACAGCCCTGACGGGCCTTAGCCTACCAAGCAACCGCTGCTCAGCCCAAAGCGCTGCCAACTTGGCAGGTTCGATCCTGGCTCAGTCCGATGGAATGTGAAGGTGCTCAAATACGTCAGCCTCGTGTCGGTAGATTTATTGGCACTGTTAAAAATACGGTTTGTGTAAGTTATTATAAGAAAGAACTTGTAGGAAAAGCGATTGAAACGAGTAGGATCAATGGAACTGTATATCATAATAGGCCTTGCTGTATTTGTTTCGCGCAAGTGTTGAACAATGGCGGAAAAAATATTTCTACTTTGGCCTCAAAATACCGTCGTTGCGCCTACAAAACCGCTAAGTCATAAGGTTTCGGCAGAAACACTGACCCGCAGAACATATGTCATCGAGAGATCAAAATCTTAGACAATACCCGCACAATATGGATCACAGAAACTTAACGGTGAAAGTGCTAAGCTGAAATATTTCACATAGCAGTTTTTGCGGGCGCAAAAACACTATGTTGATTATAGTGACTGGAAAAGGCATGGAGAGTTTCTGTTGTATGTGAAGTAAAATCTGTTGCTGCTTGTATCCGGAACATGAAAACATTAAATGGTCCAAATCTTTCAAACCTGCAACATTTTGTGAATTTGACGGGCACGCGTTCGGGTCAATTATTCTAATTCGGTGTATGTGAATGGGGTAGCATCTGTGACCAAGTCTCATTCGGATTATCGTGTTTAGATATATTCCAGTTACTGTACAAACATTCAACCAGTGTCTTGTTCGGTTGAATTGCTGAGTAGTGTTTCTCCTCCTGTAGTTAACTGGTTGCCCATTCGTCTGACCATGTCAGATTTTTATTTGATAGGGATGAAATCTGCGTGTGGCAGCAAGATGGCTCGGAAGTTTTCCTTCCCTGATTGCCTGGTTGACAAGCAGTTCGGCTGGGTCTTGGTACATATCTTCATTCACATACAACACTTCACACTACTAACCACCGCAGACACACACAATTTGGAATATATCCCTCCACACAAGGTTGGCTTCAGGAAAGAATCCAGCTGTAAAACTGGACTTAATCTACAGGTAGTGGAAATCCCTAGTGTTTTGGGAAAAGGGCAAGAAGAAGAAGAAGAAGAAGAATAAGAAGAAGAAGAAGAAGAAGAAGAAGACGTTTCAGCTCTCTTCAGGCACACTCTCAGGGGACGTCAGTAGTACCTGTATGTACCTTTTCAACCACCTATTTAAGTGAACAAAATAACTCTTAAACCTTTCTTGGGCCGATGACCTAGATGTTAGTCCCCTTTAAACCACACGTATCATCATCATCAACACTTTTTTAACGGGGGACCTACAACTTTACCCCCTGAAAATAGAAAAAAGTGAATATTTCACTTTTCTTTACTCAGCAACAGAACGTCTTACTGAAATTAAATCTTGTGTAGCTAATACTCAATACTTTTTCAATAGTTTATGTACAACGAACTTTTTTCAGTTATTCTTTCCTCACTGTACTCAGTAGTGCTGTGGCTACAAGCTGTTCTAAAATAATTACAATTTATTAGAATACATCGTTTCTTGACGAAGTATTATCAGCAAGTTAATAATTCTTTGGAATTTCATTCATAAAGTATTTTGACGTAAACAATAAGGGTAAAGTAATAATTCTAGAACCTTTTGTTCTTCTCTACAAAATACACATGGACACAACACTTCATTTCAATATATTAAAAATTATGAATGTTATTAGTGAAACGATTTTGAAAAGCTAATGTTCGAGAACGGGCGTGGACGAGAGGATTTTGAAGTGACAGTTCTGCCCGCATATTTGATCATAACTCCAGGAGTACTAGAGATAACATAGAAATTCTTGCACTGGCTGAAATAGGACACTTCAAACTGATATTTAAACAATTAATGGAAAAATGGCTTTTTCCACCCTCAGAGAAGTAGATTCCCTTAACAAAACTCACACGATATAAAACATACAAAGAACGGGTATTCCTTTTTTGATTACCGCTAGCTAATAGTATCATTTTATAGTAGTACAGGGGTAGTTATTTTGGATAAAGGTTTAAATATAACTGTATTTTCGGTGTACCATATCTTTCAACTACCAAGCATATTAGTAGAGTTTATAACTGTGGCGAGAGCCTTAGTTTCAAAAGACAGTTTGAGTTCGAATTCCCTGTCGGCCAGCAATTTTCTTTACGCTCTCAATTTCAAGTCCAAGAAAATCCTACGGAATATCACGGCTTCTTCCTTCCTAATCCTGGCCTAAGCTTCATACAATTACATACACCAAAACGAGCCCCACGGTAACAGAGGACGTAATACAACAGTTCTGGACACGTACTACATTCTCAGGGCTGATCATTACAGCGTACCTATAGTCCGCACACCTTTTAGCGATATTTCTTTGTACGGGGGGTGGAGGAAGGAGGGAGCTCTCACGGTTCAGGTTATACTGCCAACTGAATGAAAATGAAATATGAATTGGATCGATAATATGATCGATCGATATGAATTTTCTAAACCTTTATTATCTTAAGCCAACAACTGTGTCATACACACTTTATATAACATTATATAACATTTCTCGATGCGAATCTTGTTCCCAGCATGAATTCTATAGTTTGGCTTTGCTGTGTAAACAACAACAGTACTAGTGCGTAAAGTGTACACCAGATGTCGCACAGCGATGCATAAGCGATTCATAGTTTGTGTTTCAAAGGTTGCCAATACGAATCTCGAAGATACCCGAGGTTGACCTATTCAGCACTACGGTGTCCATGTATCGCTAAAAGGTGCGCGTACGGTAGTAGCTGAAATAAATCACCTGATCTTTCACTCTTTTCGTTTACAGGGTGAGGTAATACATTGTTCTGATTACGAAATCGTGATATAATTTGAATATTTAAGGACAATGCCTTCCCTATTGCATCTCCGGAGCAGTATTTTAAAGACGTAAGATTAACGTACAATCCATCTTCATAGTTAAGTACAGTGTGAAACATGTTAATCAAATTGAGAATGTTAAAGGAAAATTTCGTTAATATGTTTGTCAGTAGCGTCTTCAGTATCGGCCGATGGGTGGGGGTTATAGTTACAAAATAATGATAGAACACAATGAAGGTGCTTGTGCATGTGTGAAGCGCGCATGTAAGACTTATCCTTATGACACTCATACAAGTGAATTACGAAATATGTTGATATTCAGACTGCAGTGCACTACAAAATCTTACATAAAAATGCAGAACAAGAACAATACGATCAAGTTTTAAAGCGAATTGTATGCTCAGTTTACAATCTAAAATCCAACTTTCAAGGCTTCTTAGGAAAGAATATATTCAACAGATGTGTTGGTTCTACAATTATGTTTCTGAATGTCTATTTAGTTTATTGTTTACTGTCAGTTTCGGTTTACATTTATTTTGTAAAATTTCCATCGGGGGGTGGGGGAGGGGGGTAGGATTCCAACCTCCAGTAACCCCCACTCGGCTACGCCCCTGATGATTATCACAACAGGTCTGTTTATTATCCTACTACGAATCATACACCCTAATACTCAAAGCTGTTAATGACAGCACACTCACACAGAGGAAGAGTTACGGCCTGTATTTCTGTATTCCTGCATAAAGTAAGTAGTAATTAATAGAAATGACTATAGTAAAATTAGAGAAAGGTTTAACATCTCTGTTCCAGATGTAACTACCGGTAGATTACAGACTATATTCTTCGTGCCGAACAAAAACACAGATTGACACAGGACCTCTCCACAAAATTATGTCAGCATTATCTAAATACTGACAGTTTCAGCATGTCAGAAGGCCCTTTGGCTCCAATTAATAGTGATATTATTTCCCTTGCCTCTAACTCTTTGTAATTTAGTTCTGTTATTAGTTCATTCTGTTCATTTTACTGTATTATTTGTGATTAATATTCAAAAAGTAGTGCGCAGTGTAACTGGGAAAACCTGTAATGTTCACAACAATAATTAAAATGCGCTCCAAAATAAGACTTGCGAAAGCGCATCACTAGGAATTCCTGCACCAGCATCAGCTACCTTACGTGCCGACTTTCTCCTGTTTTTATTCGCTCGCAGCAGATAAATGCTGAAACGGCACTATACTTGTCTTGGGTAACTACTTTAATTCTAGCACCAAATGATTACAATTACACATAGGCTACTGTTATACGATTCACAACAACACAGGTTATGACGCAGGATGTCCTAATACCTTTCCATGAATCTACAACATGATTCGCGAACAAAAAGTAGCAGTGGCGACTCCTGACATCTGGTTTAGGGGATGTAACCGAAAAAAATTTGGAAACATCAACGCAAACAGACCGTCATTCCAAACACATTTTTCAAGAGAAAACAACAGGGCCGACAGAAAAATGTATTTAAAATCTCACATCCACCAATCCAATGGTCTGTTTCATAAATATTTCGGTTGAAATGACAAACACACGACTTGAGTTGTGTAGTTATATTCAGAGTTGGATGCGGTCGTTCTTCATTTATAATTCTGTTTTTCTCCTTAAAAGAAAGCATACTAAATGTTTCTCTTAATAATCATTCGATTACACAATGGTTAGAATAACTGAATTCGGATTGCGCGGTAAAACGTGTGACCCTGGCGCTCCTACATCCATGCCTGATGAACTTCTCTGATCGGTGAGATTTCATTTCAAAATCGCATCATTCCCGCATTTTCTTTGTATGATATTTACACAACAAGCACACGAAACTACATCATTTATAATACTACAACGCACATTTGTCATATATCATCATTTATAGCACAGGAAGAAAACCCTCATAAGCAAGAACTCCAATATTTCACGAAATAACAAATAAATCCCGGCCACACGCGATAACTTACAGTACAGGGTTCCACCTTGTACCACCCTCTTGACGGATGTGGCTGTTCGTTCCGCTTTCCAACCCCACGGAAGAGCTCAACAACCAACAAGGGTCGTCAGCAAAGAGTAGCGAATACCCTACTCTTTGCTGACGACTGCAAGATATTTAGGGAGATCAGGAATCCAGCAGATGCAGCTCCGCTACAGTCCTCACTTACTGCCCTCTCGAACTGGTGCCGTACTTGGAAACTTATCCTCAATCCACAAAAATGTAGCCACATGACCATAACACTACGTAAATCTCCTCTACCGACATCATATTACCTACTCGACAAGCCCATCACCGTGGTTACGCAACAGCGTGACCTAGGTGTAATATTCGATACAAAATTACAATTTAAGACCCACATAGAAACATATACAACCAAGGCTATGAAATTACTAGGCATTCTCTATCGCTTCACAGAAATGTCTGACCCCATTGCTCTTCGTCACTTCTTCTTCACGATCATTCAACCTCTCTTAAACCACTGCTCTCCGATTTGAACAACAGCCTCCCCCTCCAGTACTAAGCAGTTAGACAGAGCAGTGTCCTTCTTTGCAGCAGTTGTAAAGAACAGAAACCCCAAGCTCAGCTCAGAAATCTGTTTACGCAGCAGGTATTAATGGCAATCAATATGTCACCGCTGCACATCAGGCGACAGGTAGGTGACCTGAGTTTCCTCCACGGGATCTTAAATGGACATTACCGCTCGGAACATCTTGTCTCACTCTTCTCTCTCCGTGTTCCATCCCGCTCCACCAGAACCAAAGGCCTTCTCCACATTCCCCACACTCAGCACTCAATACTTCAACGATCTTTCCTAATCCGCCTCCCAACATTCTTTAACAATATTAACAGGAGACAAGAGCTTGATATAGCATCAAATAAAAGCATATTCGAGAGGGGTGTAAATAGTCTCTTAAAGATAAGTTGATGTGAAGGGATTACACAGTCATCTTGACACACGACGACTTGGCTATGAACATGGACATTCTCATGGTTTTCGATTTGGACAGTTATTAGTAGGCTGTGTACCTGATCTTGTTATATTTTGTTATGTTTGTTATATTTTATTATGAAAGTTTACGCTTGTTAAATAGTCTGTTGACAGTGCAAGTGAAATTTGCTCAGTGTAGTTGTAGGAGTAACAACCTCGTAAAAAAACCTGGGTCCATCTGGCTCCGGATGGTAGCACCCTGTAAGGGCCCCTGCCTAGGGTTACAGGTGAAACCTGGTCAACGGTCTCGAAGGCGGATGAGGAATTTAATGTCCCAACGGCGGAGAGAGCGGAAGAACCTAGTGGAGTAAACCACGAATAAGAAATCATTTCGGACTAACAATCCGATCTTATCTTGGAATCAATTTCCTACCTTGTACAATGTACAATTTCAATTGCAAAAAGGAAAGAACAACTAAGGAGGAACAATTGAAATTGTAACGTGGTCCTTAGAAGGCCGGAACGCAAGAAGAAGAAGAAGAAGAAGAAGAAGAAGAAGAAATAAATTCTCGTGCCGCCATCTCTGGAGAAGGTTGGAAATAATTAGTAACAATCACTAACCAGCCAGGCTCGTTACTTCCATCTCTTGAGTATCGATAACTGTGCGTTTCGAATTTTATATAAATAACTTCCATGAAAATATGAGCAATGAACATTAATTTTTCGTTGAAAATACAAGGGATGTAACACACCAATCGCATGCATGTGGAATTCGCCATTGAAAAGTAGCCTATTTGAGTTACTGTAAATAATAATACAAGAATTTGACAAAAGAAACGTAACACTTGCAGAAGGCTCTTCAACTGCTCGTATTACACTTCGCATACTTACTGTGTGTCATAGCAAGTGGTGTAGGATTTCATTATTTATGTGATAACATGAGAACAGTGTGGGATACAGTAACGAATTCAAGAGTTAGACCTAATGAACCATACTCTCCCTCAATTCGATGTTCTTACGTGATGGAGATTTTTAATACATCAAAAATATAGTGTAGTAAGAAAAATTCTACAAATACTTCTTTTCTTTTTCTATTGGGTTTACTTCCCACCGACTCACAGAGATCTTATGGCGACAATTGGGTAGGACAGAGGTGCTCATGCTGGGCATATCGTCCCGCGGGTGCCCAGCACTGAAAGCGGGCGGGTAGGCAAACGAGGAGCGTATGCTATTCAACCACAGTGACGTGGCTACGTCACAGGCCGTGAAGTTTGGGCGAAGTTCTCCCAGTCACTCTCGACCACTGCGGCGATACCCGCGTTTGAAATGGAGGAAGTAAATGATGAAAGAAAGAGGGCAGAAATCCACGTAATTTTTAATTTACGTTGTAAGAAATAAATTACTTCTGATCATTGCAGTTCATGTATTTTGACCGGATTCAATAGAGAGTTAGGCCTACAAGCTCAATGATGATGATGATGCTTGTTGTTTTAAGGGGCCTAACATCGAAGGTCATCGGCCCCTCTACAAGCTCAAATATTGTTACAATGTACGTAATTAATTACAGTTTACCGGGCGAGTTGGCGGTGCGATTAGGAGCGCGCAGTTGTGAGCTTGCACCCGGGAGATAGTGGGTTCGAATCCCACTGTCGGCAGCCCTGAAGATGGTTTCCCGTGGTTACCAATTTTCACACCAGGAAAATGCTGGGGCTGTACCTTAATTAGGGCCACGGTCGCTTCCTTCCCATTCCTAGGCCTTTCCTACCCCATCGTCGCCATAAGACCTATCTGTATTGGTGCGAGGTAAATTAAATAGCAGAAAAAAATTACAATTTTCACTATTACATTTTAAGAGGTGCCTTCGAAACATTTGTAATATAATAAATACGGAGTTAAGGTGGATAAGCCAACAATCCAATCATGTTTACGGGGAATAAAATCAGTTAGATTATTTATTTGAAGGCGTACTGTACATCTATGTGGCAGATACATTTATATTGTTATACCTTAATGCTGAATAGTAAATATCTAGGCTAATGCATGTTCTCACTCGTGATGAAATTCCCTGTCGCAATTTAGAGGATAACTATATCGTCGGACGCCTGTTAAATTTTAAATACTATTTTCAGAAATTCTGTGAACACAACACTACAACAATGTGAAAAATCAAGCAGTAAACTTGTTGAGTTACGTAATTATATTAATTTTTGCTTAATGAATAACAGGAATTATACTTTAAAAATTGGAAATACTGTCACTGCCACCCAAGGAAGTGTAAATCGTAGCTTGTACGCTTAAATCTTGTACTTTTGTAGATTATAACACAAAAATTATACCACGTCAGCTTTCTTAGAATGAATAAATATAAGATAATAAAACTGACTGTTTATATCGAGCGCAGTATAGAGCAAACCAGAATATCTTGAAACGATCAGTATTTTGTGATTATAGCGTTTTATTTTAAATACTGTACACCAATCAGTATTTCATTGAGACAGCTTCGTAATAACAATCGAACGTCAATGCTCCCTCTGTTCCGTGCAATGTGTGTTCGCTCTCTTGCTTAACTGTGACGTATGCTTGCTACGTAAGCTGCCCGCATTTACGTCAGGCTAGCCCGGCCGCAGTGGGCTAGCCTCAGTTGGCGCTTAGCTGAGCACTTCCGTGGTAGGACAAGGCTATGACTAGGAAGGAATCGTCCGTGGCTTTAATGAAGGTAAGGCATTTGCCATGTACACAAATTAGAAACCACGGAAATCCATCTTCTGGTCTGCCGATAGTGGCAAGCTCACAGCTACGTGACCCAAATCACGTAGCCAACGCGCTCGGTACGATAAAAAAAAGTCTACACCTGCATGCTAATAAGAAAGAATGAATGATTATCCTCATCGTACAAGTAAGTTGACAAGAAGACATTCTATTTATTCTCTTCTATTTATTGAAAACCATAACTTTACAAGCAGTGATAAAGCTGTTACTTACAAACAATGTTATTTTTCTGGGAGAAGAAACGTGCCGGGACTCACGGGACCCTCGTCACCACCATCCACTCCTTTCTCTCGTAGAAGGTTTTTATTTTTTATTTTTTCGAAAGCGTCCAACAACAATCTGGCCATTCATTATTAGAATCTGTTTCCTTTCGATCTCGTGAATCTTCGGTCTTGGTTTCGGGATCCTCTTCACCACGTGCATTTTGGTGATAGTTTTGTCTTTTACATGATCATGAGCAGATTAGACATTTTCTACTTCTTCAGCTTTCCTTATTTTGCCCAGTGATATAAAGTAACTACTATACTCATTTTGAAGAGTGATTGCACTGATTTATCTTACAGTGGATTAACTGAAAATTCACGTAAGTACCTGAATGTATATAGAGCTGATAGATGGTCTAACACTGGAAACAATCAGAAAGTGAACAACTTCGTTTTTCTGGCTGCGTTACCAACCTACGAAGCCTGCGAAACATGAACGTTTGGTACAAAATTGCGAGAATTGAAACTGAAAATTCAATTTGTGAACACAGTACCATCTGCTGGAATATTTATAATAGGCTACACTTCTCTGTTAATAATAATAATAAGTGTAATTTTGTTTTTAAAAACGTGAGATAAAAAGGTGCCGGTACTGTGTACCGTTACGTAAAGGCAGAAAAATGCACTGCTTCAATTGTAACGTTAATCCAGTTTACTTTGTGTACTAGTATTTATCCAAACATCGCATCACTAAAGTACACAACACGTATTCTGTATTCGGTATAGACTACATTATAATGAAAATGGATTTAATTACTGCTACGATATTTTAAGCCTCTTTATCGACTGTTTACATATTTAAGGCTCAATCGCAGTTACATGACCTAAACATGTCCTATCTGGATAGTTCTTGCGTACTTATGTGGCCTATTTTTCATTTTATACTACAGTACAGTGTCTTGAGAGTTACTACGAATTTCCTCAACATTGCACGATAATTCCACTGTCTAGTGAACATTCTAGTCAACCAACGAGATTTCTTTTCTTGTGCTATTAACTGTCTACCTTCCTTCATCAACAAAATGTATGCAAAGGACCTCTGAAGCTTAAGACATATTTTGAAAATGTCTTCTTCCATCGCCTTCCCACAAAGCAGGTTTTTATTTATACTCAGCTCTTTCCTTCCTCTCATAATTTCATGTAATTCCTTTAGCAAAACAGGTCATCCCCCAGTCTCTTTTCTCTTTATATTATTTATACCTCACTTCATATATTTCAGCGGCACATCAATGGGCCACCGTTTTCAAATTGTTCCTCTCTTGATTCCCCTCATTTTATTCAATCCTTTGCTACATTTCTTGTATCCAGAATTAATTTTAGACCCCGCAGGACCCTCCGTAGCTATATTGTTGGTTATACCTCCTAATTATTTACATGCTACCAATTTCAAGAAGTGTTATAAACCTACATAATAATAGGAATTATTTAAAGGCGAATAATCAGAACAACTTCGTTCAAATTTCACAAATATTTCAACACCCTTCAGGAAGTAAACGGAAAGGTAAGAATTTATTTTCCTTTTCCTGATGAGGCATAAACTAAATGGATAGCACTGTATAAGACATTGTGCTATGAATGTCATGGACAATGCATCATAAATTAGACATTCACTTTAATTCCAGCAAGCAATAAACGAATAAACCCTTTAACTTTTTCTGAAAGGTTTACTTTTCTGCAAAGCATACTTTCTACAACTGAAATTGTTCGATGTAACACTGGGCCTCTATTTAATGATCCAGTAAATATTTTGCAGGTTATCGGTAAAAAGGTCTTCAACAAATTAGGTGGCCTGACTGAGTGGTGTTGTCCTGATTGCGAACAAGTGAGAAATACCAAGTTGCCCAACCCGCTTGACTAGAAATGTAGACTTGGATATGAACAAAATTCTAATTTGAAGGGCTGCAGAAAAATTAACCCTCAATTGGTACACCAAGTTCTGGTACATACACAATTGGAATACTGGGTAATACACAAAACAATTAAAAGCATGTAAGAAAAACCCCACTTGCTTCCAAATAAACCGACTATTTCACTTCTTATGTATTATTTTGAATAATAATAACAATAATAATAATAATAATAATAATAATAATAATAATAATAATAATAATAATAATAATCAATATTCTAAAGCCTATTGCCTTTTCGTTGCAACCACTCACTTCTTTCATTGGCATAATAATAATAATAATAATAATAATAATAATAATAATAATAATAATAATAATAATACCGGGCGAGTTGGCCGCGCGGTTAGGGGCGCGCGGCTGTGAGCTTGCATCCGGGAGATAGTGGGTTCGAATCCAACTGTCGGTAGCCCTGAAAATGGTTTTCCGTGGTTTCCCATTTTCACACCAGGCACCTTAATTAAGGCCACGGCCGCTTCCTTCCAACCCCTAGGCCTTTCCTATCCCATCGTCGCCATAAGACCTATCTGTGTCGGTGCGACGTAAAGCCACTAGCCAAAAAGATAATAAACACCTCTACTCTGTTTATTTAAAAGTTGCGCCAGTTGAAACTCCTCTTCTGGAGGAAGGTTGAACTTTATCTATTCTATTAATTCTCTACTTTCTCAGAAGATGTCACCACGTGGAAAATTTTGAGTTTTTGAACTGTGTCACTTTTGATGTGTTTTTGTTTCGCTTGAAGTAAGAAGTGTGAACTTTCTCTTCTAGAGGACACTACTGAAGATCAACAATAGTGCGACCTAGTGCGGAGTTAAAGAACTATTTTGTTGGAGAAATTTTTATTTCAAGAGTTTGTTCTTTGTTAAATTTCCTTCTGTCATTGTTTAAGTTGGCTGTATACCCCTCTTTTTCCCTTAGTTTGGATCTAGCCAATCCCGAATTTCTTTAATTAATTTTCCACCAATAATGTGTTTCTTCTTCCTCTATGTAGGGGCTTCTTTTCCCGAACCAATAAAAACTTTGAGGGAGGGTGTTTTCTTTCCCCTAACGCCTAGAATCTTCCGCGAGAGGATATAAACTGCTGATTTTGGGGTCTCCGGGCCACTTCTGTTCCATCTTTCAGTGTATTAAGTACATAGCAGGAGGCGGGAAGCGCCTCTTTCTTCTTCTGCCGTTCAACACCAGGTAATGGCCTATTAATAACTTCTTTTCTTGCTAGGTCGGCAGTTTAACACTCGCGGCGGGTTCGAAGCATTTCCATCATGTAACCTTTTCCTAAAATGTAATTACTCGTTTCATCTTTTTCTTGTAAAGCTACATATTGGGATAGAGAGTGCTAACCCTCTCGAGCTCCCACTCACATTTGTTTGAGGTGAACTTATTTTCTCAAACTATTCTTCGTTTATGTAATGTAAAGTGTTCTTCTCTAAGTCACCTCTGTAGTATGGGATTAGCCCTTGCGTTAGTGGCCCAGAGCCAGATTAGGTTTTAAAAAAAACAAAGTGTATTAGGAGTGCAAGATCGCCTCCTCTCAAATTGTTATTTTAGAGGTCATGTAATCAACCTTCTTTTCATGTAATAGACCTCTGTAGGTTGGGTATTTTACCCCTGTGAATACGTCCTTAAAGGACAGCTTGAAGGTAGAGTTTGGTTTGGCCTTTGAGAGGCTTAAATTTTAAGAGCGGATCGCTCTTTTGAAAATGAAGTGTCATATGCCTCGTGGAGGCTTTTCTGTGTAATTCGGAGCCAGGGGCTCCTAGGGATGAATGGGGTTTTCTGCCCCTCTGTTAAAACTTGTGTTTGTGGTAAAACTGAGCTGATCGCTGAAGTCAGGGCGTGAAGCCCAAAACCTGTAAATATTGTATCTCCCCTTGTTTTGCTACATTGTACCTGCCATGTCTGTTATTGCTTTGTTTTTGAAAAGAAAATATAACCTAGTTAAATTTTAAATTACTTTTACATTAACTTTGATTCCGTAGTTTGAAACCCATTCACGCCCGCACCTTCTTACGCCTCTACCTACCGCTAAAACACGGTAACAATAATAATAATAATAATAATAATAATAATAATAATACAACTCTCACTAATCCACCATAAACAACTACCCCTCTAGTTATGCTATACAATAAAAAATAATCTTCTAAATGGTAAGATTACCTCAAACTAAATTATTAAACATTTTCAATAAGAAATTTATTTTTAAAAATATGGTTAGGTTATCTAAAACGTACCAATGTAAGAGCTAATGTTAATACTAGGCCTACTAGAACAAAAATTACACATGAGACTATTTTGAAACATGTATCTGTTTTATTTATCTCACGTCAACACTAATCTCTTGTACGCAATCTGGACAGGGTATATTTAGTTGTTCGGAATCTGGACGTTTTTTGCCTTGTTCGCAACCTGGACTGTTCGCAATCAATACACAACCGACTGAGTGGCTCAGACGGTTGAGGCGCTGGCCTTCTGACCCTAACTCGGCAGGTTCGATCCTGGCTCAGTCCGGTGGTATTTGAAGATGCTCAAATACGTCAGCTTCGTGTCGGTAGAGTTACTGGCATGTAAAAGAACTCCTGAGGGACTAAGTTCCGGCACCTCGGCGTCTCCGAAAACCGTAAAAGTAGTTAGAGGGACGCAAGGCCAATGACATTATAACAAATTAGGTACAAAGGAGAGCAACTGTTTGAAAAAATCTTTAACAGTGTGCATATGACAGTAGTATATTTACAGCACTACCACCACCACCACCATCACCACCACCACCAAACAATAATAATAATAATAATAATAATAATAATAATAATAATAATAATAATAATTTGAACAGTAATAAGCCGACTCGAAAACTAGACCCAATCGTGAGGTTTGAACTGAGTTCAGTCCAGCCACAGGAGGTTGACAATGAGGAGAAGGCTATCTACGAACCTACAGTGCCCTAATATGAAATGGTGTACGGCTTTTAGTGCCGGGGGTGTCCGAGGACGTGTTCGGGTCGCCAGGTGCACGTTTTTTGATATGACTCCCGTAGGTGACCTGTGCATCGTTATGAGGCTGAAATGATGATGAAGACACATACACCCAGCCCCCACGCCAGCGTAATTAACTAAAGATGGTTAAAATTCCTGACCCTGCCGGGAATCGAGCCCGGGACCCCAGCGACCACAGACCAGCACGCGAACCATTTAGCCATGTAGCTGAACAGTGCCCCAATATAAAAACAAGTACAACCTTGAATGTGTTGAGGTGATTGTATTGATGGTGGGTGCTCGAAGAACGATACCGAGACTTTTCGTAAAGACGTGGTAAATGCTAGGCATCCCTGATAAATAAAAAAACATTGCAATCTCGGCAGCTAGGGGATCTGTCGCGAGTTTACGAAATCACTTATATCGTTAATGAACAATAGAAATAAAATCGGTGACAATTTACACCCCTGTTTCAAACCCATTTTAGAAATAATCTCTCCCACTACTACTCCTTCTTTGACTCTCACAGTACACTTTACTTCAGCATATATCTTTTCTATAACCCTTATAATTTTTCATGACACTCCTACTTGTCTCAGTCTAGTAACGACTGCCCCCATGGTCACAGTATCGAATGCTTTTTCTAAATCTATTGATGTAATACAGAGCTTTCCACCTTTTTTCTTTACATATTTGTCAATAAGAGTTCTCCTCAGGATTGAATGTCTCTCTGCCCAGTTCCTTAGTCTATATGCTAGTATACCCGTATATACTTTCCCCAATGTATCTAATAAGGTAATTCCCCTATAGTTTCCTGGATTTAATCTATCCCCTTTATTTTTGTAAATAGGGCATATTATCCCCTCTTTCCAAGCTTTTGGAAATATCCCTTTCTGGAAGATTTTATTGAATATCTTTGTCAAAATTTCCAACATGCCGCTTCGTTCTCCCACCTCTTTCCAAAATTCATATGTGATACCTGAAATTGCTCCCGATTTTCCCTTTTTGGCTCGTTGTAACAGGTTCCTTATTTCATGAGTCGAAATAGCCTCATCTAATTCAGGCAGAGTGACACTCAAACCCCTCGAAACAGTAATCCCCTCATGCCGAGCTCTCCATTTGTCTTCTTTATTCAATAATTTCTCGAAATACTGGACCCATGTACTATGACTTATATTGGTCCTCCCAGAGCCCGACTTCTTCTTGGTTATTTGATTTATTTTATCCCATACTTTCCTACTGTCATTGTCCTTGCACTTTTTATTTATGTCTGCAGCCATCTTTTGTTGCCATTCCGACTTCGTTTTTCTTAACAATTCTCTGTATTCTTTCCTTTTTTTTTTTTTACAAAATTCGTTTCTAGCTACTTGACCATCATCCACCCTGTATCTCCTAAGTGCCTTCATAACTTGTGACTTTTTCTTTACACATTCTGTATTATACCATCCACCTTTTATCTGCGTTTTACTTAGATTTTGCCTCATACCTTTTCCTGCCATTCCTATTAAATTTTCTATCCTGGTTAGGGCTTCCTCCACTCTGTTTTCTTCTATCAAGTTTACAATACCTATTTTCCAAATCTCAAAATTTTCTCCATTGAAGTACTCTCTGAATTCATTTCCTAATTCTTCTCTCCAACGATACCTAGGTATTTTCCTCTCCTGTACGCTATCGTAAACGATCTCTTGTGCTCTTATCTCTTGAATCATTAGTTTTATAGATACTGGCATATGATTTGCCTCTGCCCAATCCTTAATGCTTATCTCTTTGATAATTTGCAAACTATCCCTACAGCATACAGATATCACTTATATGTTACATAATAATGTGTTGTTGTCCTTGATCCCTTCTACAAATTTCCTATATTTTAACAGCAATTGTATAACCGTATCTTGTGTCTTTGTTACGCTTTGCCCTGTGGCAGCGTTGATCATTTTCAGGAAGCTAATAAAATATGTAGTCACAACGACATGGAAAGTAAATATTTCTTATACCGGTTTTCGAATGACGAACACGACATCAGGCCACGTAACTCGTCTGGTACGGAGTTCCAGACCCGCGCAGCACCCAGCGCAAAGGAGTGGGTGTATCGTTTGGTGGTGTGTGCAGGGGTGATCAGAATGTTCCTGTTGTGAGAGCAGGTGTTAAGATGATGTGCCTCTGAGGGCTTGGTAAACCTGGATGCTAGGTACTGAGGTGTACACGTTCGCAGAACATTGACACTTGTCGCCTTCTCCTTTGCAGGTTTAGCATTGGCAATTGATTAAGATATCTAGTGGCATGTTGACGCTTTTCAAAACAACACCAATAATAATAATAATAATAATAATAATAATAATAATAATAATAATAATTATTATTATTATTATATAATCGAATGACTGGAAACAGGCTGTATATTTTCGATGTACTTATTCTGATCATAAACCGATCTTTTTAATCTTTCCTGGGTTCGTTTTCAACAGCCAACTTTTCCTTCGGAGAACGTTCTTATATTACAGTAGATTGTCCTGGCATATGAATAAAAATTTAAACACATTTGAAATAAACGATAGGAATGAGATTGACCGTCCAATTGTTCACCTCTATAATAAGGTCAATAATGCACGGAAGTATGTCATTCGTATCGCCAGAAATCCCGCACACTTGCCTACGCGCGACATTGGTGCTGGTCACATTCTCAAGAATAACAATGGCAGCAGATGTAATTTACCGCCAAGTAGCGGTCTTGCATCTTGCTGTGGGGTCCAGAACATCTATAATAATAATAATAATAATAATAATAATAATAATAATAATAATAATAATAATAATAATAATAATAATGTTCTGGACCATCGTCAAATGTGCGGACCGCGGTGGAAACGGGTCCTGGACGGGGAATGACTAAGAATGCAGTCTGGCCGCGGGTTCAGTACCGCCAAGGCACCCAAGACGACACCACGCCGGATCTCCTGAAGGATTTGTTCCATATTAAAAATGCTTATAAGAAAAGATGGCAAAGATTTAGGGACCCAACTGACAGGGTGGAATACCTGGACCTAGCCTGGGAAGTACGAAATCGATTGCTGGAAATAAAGATTGAAAAATGGGAGGAAACTTGCCATAATCTATTAGAAAACGAGTCAGATCGCGAATTTTGGCGGATTCTCGCAGAAAACGATTCAGAACGCGAATTTCGGCTGATTATATATCTAAAACAACATTCAGTTATAAATTTCAGTATAATACCGTAGCGAAGCACGGGTATCTTGCTAGTAATATAATATATATCAGCTAGATCAAATTCAATTAAGTTACTGGAACATCACAATCCTTATACTGTATGTATGCCTACTTGATACTATGATCTACTGTATATTCCTTTTTACATCAATGCTACCACACTCTGAGTATTAATTTCGTAGCCAACACCTGTGATGTGTGTGGGTTATAATGATGTTTGATATATATCGGATCAGTCTGCACCAGAACATTTCCATGTTGTTTTGCTTCAATTTTTTCCTTGCTCGCTCAACTGAATTTCGAAAAGTAAGCCAGGAAGTTGCTATGCTATCCATACGCAAAGGATTTGTGTAGGATCGGAAGCAGGGAGCATGACTCACATAGAAATAATATTCCAAAGTCACCATAAGACCTATCTGTGTCGGTGCGACGTAATGTCAATTGAAAGAAAAAAGATGTTTCGCTTCAATAAAAGTAATGTGAAATCTCATAAACGAAGGCACGAAATTAATTCATTTATCTTTATTCGTTGTTTTTTAAAGGAAAGTCAGTTTGCAGGTGCGGGTCTGGGGTTGGTGAGTAGCAAAGTGTGGGGCTCCTTTATGACTACTGCCGTTTGATCGGTGGAACACGGCTTAATCTGTACCCCCAGCTGGCTCCTGTATGACGGTCTTTAATTCTAGTAATGAAAATAATATATTGCCAGCTTATAATAAGTAGAATGCGGGAATGAGTGTTTTAAAATGAAGGGTTGGATGCAAGAACCAGGCAGCTCCACGTTTTGTCAAAATGGACAATTTCATATATATCGATTGTAAACAAATAGGCGCACATGTCTATGCAAGAACCATGCAACTCCAATGACTTCCATTGGCGATACAAAGGAAAAGGAGCCACATGGAGATACCATTCATCATAATTTTAATGCAAGAACAAGGCAGCTCCAGGAGCCACCTGGTTCTTCTATCGATTTCAGTTCAGTGCATTGTCACTGGTGCCGAAGCTTCAGAATAGTAGAAAAAGAAAAACGGAAGAGAGAAAGACTGTATATTTCTAATGACTATGTGAACCTCATAAGAGGGTCAAGCTCAAAATTTGTTGTCAAACAAATTGAGAGAGACAGATTTCTAGACTATAAAGGAACTTTTGAAGAATCCTTCAAGAAGAATGTTAATGGTGTAGGTAAAGAGAAGTTCTCCATTTCAAAATATCGGTTGTTTATTCAGAGTGAAGAATTTTGTGGAACTGTTAAATGTTCAATGAATGCATCAGGTTTTTCTCTACAAGAGCTTCCTCTCTTGAAAAATAACAGTACTCCAAAGTTTCCTCGCGCGATTCAGAAACTGTATCCAGAAGCCCTGCACATCAAGGAAGTAAAATTTCGGGATGTAATGGTACTGGCCAAACGCTATGTACCTCCCACTGACAAGTGGTATTACAACAACATAACCAGCCAATCAAGAGAAAATAATGTGAACACCTCATCTGGAAGTGAATAACAACAACTGTCATACTGTAATAGTGGATAAGCTTAATATTCAAGGTTCTTAAAATTTCTGTGACTTATTATGAAGTGTTTGCATATTGAAATACTGTAATTTATTGAGCAAAAATACAGTTTTTGGGACGTAAAACCACAGAAATCATTGAATTAAACATTTTCTACGCAAGAACCAGGTGGCTTCAAAATTAATTTATTGCTATAAAAGACAAGAAAATTGAAAATTCTGCTGCAATACAGACTAAATGTATCAAAGAGGTCATAATTAACATACTGACAGAAATAATTATTTATACCATCATTCATACTTATTTTATACATTTTTTTGCTCCTGAAAAGTTAGAAAAAATGGAGCTGCCTGGTTCTTGCAACCAACCCTTCAATTTTATTGAGGATCTATGGGAATATGTTTGGGAGGTAAAGCAGTGGAAATTACACGATTAGGTAAGTTATTATTTCTTATTAAAGTCGTAAGATACATTTCAGGTTAGCATTTCCTTTTCTGTTCTTACCACGTGACTTAGGCCTACGCTTTTGCACCATGATTTGTGAGTTATTACGGATCTACGGTGTGGGCTTAAGTAATAATGATTCGTAAAATATGTATTTGTAAACGTATTTAAATTAATCCATGTAATTTAACAGACTTGAACGAAGGTTCAAAAATTATAACACACATTTTACGGAAGATTTTCAAAATGGTAATTCGGCGAATGTCTTTGATCGTAGCTGAGGATACACACTTCTCTCATATTGTCAGAGATTTGTTTTGTCTTAGATCTTGTAAAAATGAAAATTGGAGTTCGACTAGCCAGGGTCGCTAAATAACAGGGCGAACAGTAAAACCAATCTGCCTGCCGCGCGTGCCTCAACACCGCACAAGCACATTCAAAATAATAGAAACTAAATTTGAATGACTGGCATACCAACATGTAGAAGAAGATCCTTTGGACAATAGTGTAAAAGAATAAACATCTCTAAAATTCCATCCACTTTTCAGGGCATTATTGACAGAATTTCTGTGAAAAAAATCCACATTGTGTTTTCCGCCATTCGAATGCGTTAAGAATGAAGAAAGCCCCCATCTAGTAGAGAGGATAGGAATTGTGGCGGCTGCCGAAACCTGTCGCACTCCTCTGGACCAATGATTAATGACTGACAGATGAAATAAAATGAAATTAGAGAGTGAAGCTGGAATGAAAGATGACAGAGAAAGCAGGAGTACCCGGAGAAAAACCTGTCCCGCCTCCGCTTTGTCCAGCACAAATCTCACATGGAGTGACCGGGATTTCAACCACGGAACCCAGCGGTGAGAGGCCGGCGCGCTGCCGCTTGAGCCACGGAGGCTCCAAAATATCTGTCTCAGGCTAATTTGAGTACCTACCTCTGAAGATTTTTGTATTTTTGGCGTGAAATAATACGTCAATATTATCAATCATAAGATAATAAATAGTATTTGTGTTTATCTCAAAATCTACATTTTATTATCTTCGCGTGTATTTGATTTCAAAGGCTGAACAATATTAGTGCCATGTCTGGTGAAGAGTTGTCAAATTCAAAGGAAAGGAAAGCGGTGCATCTATAGGCCTAGATCATTCTACTTACTTTAAGAATAGTTTATATTTCTTATTCTGTAAACAACATTGAGAATCGGAACGAGAACTTTTATAAACCTTTTCCACTTTTAAAATTCAAGTGAAAATGCTTTCTAGTACTGAACAGAGGTCAACGCGTTCAGTGGTTTAGATGTCTCCTTTTTCCATCCTTGACACATAGTACAATATAGTTCATCGTCATATTTCTGAGAGGTGCATTACAGAGCAAGATTACGAGTATAAAATTATTGATGATATACTGCACAACAATGCTACGCGTGCAACGTTCCGTACATAAAAATGTTAAAATGTCGCTAGAAATTACATAAACACTTTTAATAGAGATCTGAATGGCATAATTCTATGTTGTTAAGTTTCTTATTTAGAGCTCGTAAGTCACTTGGAGAATATACGTAGACTGAAACACTACGATTTCTATTTTATTCATTATTTGGTGTAATATTGTTATTACAGTTCAAATTTTATTGCACCAAAAAAATGAGTGGGAAATAAGGCTGGTTTCTTAATCAAAATGAATAAGAAATGCCACCACATTAGTTTCAGTATTACCTTTTTGTTTGAAACATTTTTTTTTTTCAATTTTCTAGATTACTTGGCCTACTAACTTACATAAATCACAAAGGTATATTTGTAAATATAGAACTCGTTCTCAGAATCACCGTCATCAACTTTTTACATTTTGAAAGAGATCATAAGGGCGCACATAAGATGTACGTATTATAACTAGGTACTTGTCTACAGATGAGCCTATTCTGTTCAGTAGCCATTCCTAAATAGTGCCTTAAGTTAATTCATCCCATACTTCCAAATCCTAATGTACAGTATGGTATCACGTAGTTTCACGTTCGGTCACAGGCGTAATATAAAAGAACGCGAATAATGATAAAATCATTTATTTGAGAAGTTATTGTTTGTAGGTGTTAGACCCACTTAAAATATTTAGCCTAAACACATTTTTTACAATGGAAGTGCATGAGGGAATAAGATGCTATATTGAATATGCAACCTGTTATTTACGAGCTTTATATTTTACACAGGATAGGGTGTTAGCATCAGCGATGTATAGTACCGGTACTACACAGAGGCATACTGCCATACGTAGCCTACGCATTCACAAAACGAAAAGCTTCTCTTATTTTGAAACGAAGGTCTCTTTTACCACAGTGAGCTTTTAATCTGATCTCCTTTATAGTGACATATTGCCAGATGATTTTTGAAATATCACGATTTTCATAACTGCTCAGAAATGGGAGATTTTCTTTAATAATTGAACGTCTTCGATAGTAAAATTGCAATCAAATCTTAATATGTACCACTATAAAGGAGAGAAAAAATCTGGAGTCATATGGAAGCGGCTTCAAAACCTTCCGAGACAAGGCTATGGTCAAATGTGTAATAACACGAAACATAGACGGAAAAATGATCCTCTATCTTTTAATTTGTTGTATAATATGGTGACTTCTAACTGAATACATATCTTCCTTTACCCTGTATTTCCGACTACCTACTGATTGTATGTGAAATATGACATTGGAATAAACGAAAATTGAAAACACCTTCTTTCCCACGGGGAATATGAATTCGATTAAACATGTGTGATCCTTCTACCTAAATATTCCTCAAAAGCCAATTCTTCCCTCGAATTCAGAACCTGAAGATCAACAAAAAGTAACCTTTCAATGGTTACTTACTTACAAGTATAATAATTTATAGGCTAAATAACGATATTTCTATCTCTTGCTTGCTGAAAGCGTTTACAGACCAAAAGATCAAAATGTTACGTTGATTATACTAATTAGTGTACCTACTTTTTACTTTAATTAACAGGCGTTTCTGAACTTGTTCTTTGTGCGTAGCATACTATTGCCTCAAGCATTCTCTGCTTAGCTATTGAAATAAATACGATACACAACTACTCAGCAGTATCTGAAATAAAGATTTTATACGTTTGAAGATCCCTCAACAGTTTTAAACTGGGATAATACGATTCTGAATCTCAGAGTGAAAATAGAATATAAGACATATTCTTTAATTTACCCACCGTGAGATCGTGAGGTAGACTGTATTATCGTTACTTAACAGATTTCTAGAGAGTTTTTGTCTTCACGAATATGGCTGAAAGAATTAAATCGTTTCAGTGTCTTAGCGGTTTTGGGGTGGAATGGTATACAGAAAGCGGGACACATTGTAGGGAAGCGAGGCAGGCAACTCACATACGGCATTCCTTCCCGAGAAGTATTACAACCCCAGGTATATAGGCACAAGGTTGAATGGAAGTGCCTGTAGCAAATTACCTGTCTGTTGCTACTAAAAGAGCAGCATATTTCAAGGTCTCGCAGTTTTCTTATTACTAGTTGGTTACTCAGTACTCAGCAGTGTTAATACAGATTTTCTTATTTCAGCCAATACCTGGTTCATTTTCTACTGGCTGAGGTTACCTTGACAGCTCTGAGAGTGTTGTCAAGGGGTCAATAAAGCGAGTGGCGATCCGCCTCACTGAATTATAGGGGCCTAAGTGAATTTGCCGTTCAAGGTGAGCAAGCATGCGGGCCGCTGAGCCTGGACTGCCTCGTAACGCTCACTTGCTCTTGCTTGCTTCAAACTGGATGTTTGGGTACCACGTGGGTAAATATTGAGACGAGTAAACAATGCAGTTTAGGCGGCGTTCATAAACAATACCATCTGACAGAATGGGGAGCATTATCATAAGTAAATTGTGACTTACATCCAGTTGGCGGTGACCATGTGGACGTGTGGCAGCAGAAGAATCCAGCATGCCGTCGTCGCTACAAGTAGCACTCGGTGTCGCCACATGACTTCAGCTGGCTGGGCACGCGTCGTCACCTTAACACTCCCACCGCCCCCCTCCCCACATAAACCCCAACACTAATGTGTCTTTAAGTAGACGCCCCTCCACCTTTGGTGGTCTCTGCCACCGTCATCTTCACCGTTTTAAATAGAATAAACACCACTTTATAAATTGTCCTCTAAAGGCGGTCTTCCGTCACGGGCGGACAATTGTGAGACGATTGTTATACTGGACTAGAGGGCCACGCTCTACCAGACATGTGCTCAGGACGGAGCGCTCGCTCAAACTCCTGTGGCTCGGCTAGTCGGCCAGAACGACGAGACTAGCGGAGCAATCCTGGCCTGCTTATTGGTCGATCTGGTCCCCTCCACCCCCGCTGCTTTGCAACGTCGCGGCCATTGGTCGCTCCACGAAATCAGTGAAATAGAAGGGAGGGGGGCTGGCCGACAGTGAATACGGTCTCTTAACAAAAGTTGCTCCTATTCCCGAGGCCGTAGGAGACTGTGATATGCCTCATTAGTGCGGGTTCTGTCACTCACCCCCTCCACCCACAAAACTGTAGCCCACTCTCGAGCATTGAAGTCACCTACTACACAGACTTTTGTCAGGACTTTCTCTTAACACCACATTTCATTTCTTAGAAAAAATTTAGGTGAATGAAATATTTAGGATGCAGAAGACCTCGGGTTCGATTTATGATTTTCTTTCTGTGCTCTCTGATGTGCTGAAACACGGTACTTCCTGTCTCAAGAAGTTACAAGAGGACATCGTGGAAAATGTCATCTTGCAAATGGCATGGAATTCGGTACAAATTCCTGACAAAACCGACAATTAAACAAAAGGAAAAGTGATTTATTTCCGTTCAGAAGAAACGATCTACCCTGTTGCTTATTTATTTCGGCATTTAAGGGTGTTTAGATGTTGCAGACCAAAATCATTAGATTTAAAAGTAGTCTAAGTAATGTAAAAAGCCGGCCACCTGACCATAAGCAGCGAAATGGGCACTACGAACATCTATTATTATTATTATTATTATTATTATTATTATTATTATTATTATTATTATTATTATTATTATTATTATTATTATTATTATTATTAGACTATTATTATTATTATTATAATTATTATTAAAAACGATCAAAAGCATTTTGCAAGGAAGTCGTGAATTGCTAGAAGAAATTAGACTACCCTCACATCGATCTGTTTCCAGACCAACATAATAATAATAATACCGTAATAATAATAATAATAATTTTATTGTTTTTACGGCCCACTAACTACTTTTACAGTTTGTGGAGACGCCAAGGTGCCTGAATTTTGTCCCGCAGGAGTTCTTATACGTGACAGTAAGTCTACCGACACGAGGCTGACGTATTTGAGCACCTTAAAATACCACTGGACTGAGCCAGGATCAAACTTGCCAACAGACGAACATAACTGTATAGGGGAAAAAAGATGGTTTGACTCAAGTTACCTTGTTCAAAAGGTAGAAGTAACAGACATGAAAGTAGTGGGAATGATTGCTGGTATAAATAGATGGGAACAATGGTGAGGGGGCTATGTTAGTAATGACGTCGATGGATGGCGTTGTTAGTAGAAATCGACCTATTTGGTGGGACCGTGAGGCGACTGAAGGAAGATATGTTACCTAGGAGAACACTGGATTCTATTTCGGAGGGAGAGAGAAGCAGGCGAAGACAAAGGCGACGATAGTTACGCTTAACTTTTAATGATTTCAGAGTAAAGAGAGTAGAACTACAGTAGACATGGGTACAGTGTTGGTTACAAATAGAGGACTGTGGAGGCACTTGTTTCATTCACAGAACCTTGCATACTGAGTACTGAAAAAAAAGTTAACAGTCTAAGAGGAAGCTGTACGTATCTAGGTATGAATAATAATAATAATAATAATAATAATACTAATAATAATAATAATAATAATAATAATAATTTTACGTCCCGTTAACTGCATTTATGGTCTTCGGAGGAGCCAAAGTACTGAAATTTTGCCCGCAGGATTGCCTTAAACTGCCTGTAAATCTACCGACTCGAGGTTGACGTACTTAAGCACCTTCTAAAACCTCCCCACAAAGCCAGGACCGAATCTACAAATTTTGTCTCAGAATACCAGCACTCTAATCGTCTGAAACACTCAGCCTATAGACTATTATGTAGGCCTATGTATGTATGTATGAATTTATGCATGTATGTATGAAGGCCCTATATTCGTATATAATTTGTAATTTGTTTGAGATCCTTTCAAATTTGGCAGATTCCAAGAGACGCTGGAGTATCGGAGTAGCCTATTGTCCCAAAGGAGCCTTTAGACGTGTTGTAATCCAAAAACACGGAGTTGTATCATTTGTATCTTGGTCAGGCTCAAACTGACAATATTGGGAACAGAGGCAATGACTAACCAACTGCATCACTGGTGTTGCATTATTATTATCATTGTATTTTTCCACAACCAATTTCAACGAAATCACACAACCAAAAGACCACGCTACACACAGCGGGTCTACATATTTTGGGGGCATTTTACTGGGAAGGCAGGGATGAAATGGCTCCATAGAGTAATAAGATTAGCATGGAGTGTTGGTAAGGTACCTTCAGATTGGACAAAAGCATTGATTACACCTATCTACGGTATAGATAAGCAAGGGAACAGGAAAGATTGCAATAACTATCGAGGTATCTCATTGATTAGTATACCAGGCAAAGTATTCACTGGCATCTTGGAAGGGAGGGTGCGAACAGTAGTTGAAAGGAAGTAGGATGAAAACCAGTGTGGTTTCAGACCACAGAGGTGCTGTCAGGATCAGATTTTCAGTATGCGCCAAAGTGAAAAGTGCTACGAGAGGAATAGGCAGTTGTGTTTATGTTTCGTAGATCTGGAGAAAGCATAACTTATGACAGGGTACCGAGGGAAAAGGTTTCCGGCATACTGGGGGACTATGGAATTAAAGGTAGATTATTAAAATCAATCAAAGGCATTTATATTGACAATTGGGCTTCAGTGAGAATTGATGGTAGTATGAGTACTTGGTTCAGGGTACTTACAGGGGTTAGACAAGGATGCAATCTTTCACCTTTGCTGTTCGTAGTGTAACATATCGCCATATGCCACATATTATTATGAGTAACACACAGGGTTCATTAAAAAAATGGATTATTGCATGTAGGAGGAAAATGGCTGTTAGGAAGCTATACTGCGCCTAGTTAGAGTGAAGTCGGTACCAAGCATGGATAGACGGACATTTTTCGACGTGTAGGCGCGGAGATTCTGTCCGCTGGTTAACATTTTCAACCAACCACGTGCTGGAGTGGGGAGAACCGAGCTTCCGGAGCTGGCAAACTGCAAGCGAAATGGAGACAACTTGACCCAACCTGGTATAATATTTCATTGGAATCTGTCAGATAATATCCGCCACGGAGCCATATTCCACAGTTTATTCGTATGGAGAAAACGAGACTTGAATTGTCATAATGCCTGTGAATAATAACATTGTATAATTATGCCTGTTTCATGTGTATTACGTTCAAACCGATAGCCTGGTTTGAACCTGTTTTGGTTGTGGGACCGGAAGGCGAGGATTTACGAGGCGAAGTTCTTTGGCAGGACGGAGGAAGGTGGTTGAAAAAGAACTTGGAAAGGGGAAGCCGCGCCATGTTAGAAGCTCAGTTTGTTTTTAAATGTAAAAACAATGATCTGATCAGTTACCTCTGCCTAAAACATTCGTAATTGAGTAGACACCAAGGTGCGGGCTGGTGATAAAGGCTCTGAGTTGCTAATCTTTGACTGTGAGTGATCCATTCGTTATTTGCGATTAATCTCACGCATGTGCATTACTTTATTAGCAATAAACGTTCCGGGTCGCGCGTGCGGTTCGCGGGTATGGCGAGTGCGTTTCGTAATTAATTTTGCCGCTGTGAAAGACTGATATCTGCCCGGGCTTTGTGCCCTTAATTTAATGGTGCATAATTTGAACTATAAATTTTCACGCAGGTTGTAGCTAATCGCAGCCTATCATTAAGGGCGGAATCTATGTGCACGAGCACTACTAAGCGGTGAAGAAGACGAGTTCCAGTACGACCACATTGCAGGGGGTTCCGGCACCTTCAGGACAATCATGGCCGCCATTGGATTCCAAAGGATGATGCTTCAAATCCAGGAGACCGCTGCTATGTCAGGCTAAGGCCTGGATGACAATAGCGGTCATGTGAGCGCCGCTGGTGGTACCTGTCGTCAAAGCTAAGTTTTCTAATGTCCTTTAGCATGCTGTAGTCATCAAAGATACACTAGGCAGATTAGACTTTTCATGTAAATAATTTTTAATTCAGTTTTGAATGTCAGCCCGTGGAGGCTTTTGTTTACTTAAATTCTTATTAACGTAAATATGTTCAGAGCTAAGTGCATGATATAGCTTGGGACGTTTGCATTTAAGTTAGATAGATGGGTTTAAAGGGATGAGATAGCGTAGATACAGGTGTGTTGTAGTTTAGTTTTATATTTATTTTTGTCTTTCAATTGTGTGCTTCACGTTATTTCATTTGTGGTAGAGAATCGATATCTAGAGTCCTCACACGGCCATGAAGCTATTTGCCTCTAATGTCGCGCGGGTACGAGCTTAGGTTTACAGAATTAGAACAGGGGCTTTTCCTCGGTTTTATTATCGGTGCATGCGGCATGTTTTTTTTTTTCAGACGCCCCCAATATGATGCGCAGCAGAGTTGTGATCAACGTTGATTTAATTAAGATCTTTAATATGCAGGGAAAGCAGATTCTTGGGACCATTTAGGGTCGAACCTACGGTATATGTGGTATGAGGCTAGAGATGCCCATGTAATGATAAATGAATGGCCTAATCTAGGAGAGATAACCTAGGGAATGTAGCGGAGTGGCCAGAGGCGCCTTTTGGAGTTGGTTACGTTAAGGGTCGAACCCGAGATACGTTGAGTCAGTGGCCAGTGGAGCCCGTGAGGGCTCGTGAAGCCAAATATGTTGGTGATAGGCAGGAAGCCGTATCTATTTGCTGGAATCGAATCAGTATGTGCGAAATATCCAGTTCTTATTGGTGCCACTTGAAAGCGAGAGCTGGGCTTTATAATTCTGAATGAGTTTCGTCTCGAGTGTGCAGAGATTTCTGCCTGCCAGGGCTAAGTTTTGCTTGTGCTAGCCAGCGTTAGATAAAGAGGGGTCCAGCTGAGGCCTGGTCACCCTGTCAAGGACGATGTTATGTGCGAGACCGCTAGTTCCAAGAATCATGCAGCCCCTTGCTAGCCAGCATCGGTGGTTTTTGTCTGTAATAGCTGCGTGTATGAAACCTGCCCGCGAAGAAACTGAGAGTGGAATACGGAAGTATTTGTGCCGGGCTCGGCGCAACATGACAACGCCCACCTATCGGAATTTTTATCCCGATAGATTTACCATGCAGTGCATACTTTTATTTATTCACAGGTATCTGGAGTGTGTGATTTTATATTTCTGTTTGTCTATTGTTTTATGCCATGTGTCGAAGTGTTGTATATATAACCAACGTTGATTAATATTTTTCTTTATTTAGCTCGTAAGCTAAATTTCTGGTCGACGGTCTTTTGAACCGGTCTAATTTGCATATGGCTCGGGACCATATTTAGAATCTGTGGTTTTGGATTGGGGTGTAATGCGATGCCTGAACCAGACATGTTTGTTGTTGTTTTTTTTAAAAATCCGAATTGGTCTGTTTCGGAGTGTGTATATATCGCGTTTAATTTGCCTATGAGTGTATTATTTGATAATATGGCATCATTGAGACAGTTTATATATTGCAGCCCTCGGGCACGGGCTTAGAAAACTTGGCCGCGGCGACAAACCATTTGAATGTAACATCATCGAAGTATTCAGTTTTTTTCTTTTTTTCAAAATTACTTTGTTTGATCATTATCGGGCGATACCCGAATTTTATGTTACTTGTGTTAATTTTTTTGATGTATGGTCGCTCGTAGCGCGACACATTTTTCTTTCTGTTTGATCCTTTAGAGGTCGTCTTTTCAATTTTCATTTTTTTAAATCTAGTTTGAGTTTAGTGTGATTGACATTTATGTTTTAGCCGAATAAATCCATCTCATCCCTTATATGTTGCGTTCTTATTCACTAAATAATGTAATCGTAACTCCTGTCCATATACTTTTCCAGTATAGTTATGTTTGAGATTTTTTCCTTGTAGCCTATTTTACCGAACGTACCACGCGCATCTTACCGCTGAGTTTAGCCCCATTTTCGGACAGGATACGGTCCATTATATGGCGTCCCGACGTGAGGCCTGAGTTTGTTGTTTGGGCAATGTTTATACCCACTATCGGGCCACTATTATGCGTCACTATATTTTGGCAATTCAATATAGGCTTTGTTAGGAAGATTTTGGTTCGAAAGCTGGAAATGACCAAGTGGTCAGGCATTTAATTATTAAAGTAAGATGTAGGGAATTTCGAACCGGACGCATTATCTGGCAGCCTAGCGTGTTAGACGACTTATGTCTGAAGTCCTTAGATTCGATGATACTTGTGTTGGTATACGGATATAAAGGGCGAGGTTTCTAATGAAATCGTATATTCAGGAGATTCAGTAATTCCTAAATATATAAGATCACGTCAGGTTTAAATCGGCAGTTAACTGTTATAAATTTTAAGTACTATATAGGAAATGAATAAGAACCCAATAGCCGATCAATAAGGCATGTCGAAGCTACAGTGTGGCTCAGTGGGAGTCCGAGAACAATAAAATGTCTTCTCATAGATGAGGTAAAAACGGACGATGACGTACCCATCAGGTATAGATCGCCGGTGACATAGCCTATGCATTTATTTAAAGAAAAATTCATAGCCAGTTAGGTAGTTTGGTTTCGATTAGAATAAGCTAGGGACGCGAGAGGACCTCAATCTCGTATGAATCTAGGTAACGATAGTTGCATTAAGATCAAAGATTTGGGGCATATAAACCACTGTTCGGGATATATTAGCCTCGAGTTGGAGATATATTGCAAACATGGTTACGTGCTGGTGTCTAGCATTTTGATTTGGGCCCAAAACTAGGAGCCTATTTTCTGATAATATATTTGGGGCCACCAATGAGTAAATTTGTTCCAAATTGTTGTTTAAATTCGGTACTACTGACTTTACCGCGAATGCTTAAAACATAGATGGATTTCCATAGGCAGTTTCTGACTTGGCGAGTTATGGAGCCAGGGTGCTTGCAGTTTTTGATTAACGTAAATGACAGAAACTGAGAATTAAGGTAAATTATGATACAGGGATACTTGGATGTTACATTCAAACCAGTAGCGGCGGGAGCAGACCGCAACGTCACTCTATATAAGCATTAGTATGGCAATTACTTTGGCCGATTTATTGGCGCGGATGAACTTGGAAGCGGAGAAGGCAGAGAAACGCGAACAAGAAGCCGAGAAACGTCAGTTAGAACACATGAACGAACTTACAAATAGGATGGACTTAATGGCAATCGAGGCCGAGAGACGTGAAAAGGACGCTGAGAAACGTGAGCAGGAAGCTAGGGATGAACTTAAGGCTGAAATTAGTAAGGTAGCGGAGAAAACTGACGCGTTAGCGGACAAGATAGATAACGTAGAAAAATGTTGTATAGAGGGCATGGACAGGCTGGAGAAAAGACTAGATGAGGTCGAAAGTAAGACACAGGAACAAGTCACGAAAATAAGAAATTCTGTTGAGGAATTATCCGGCAAAGTGGCGGAAAATACGGTTATGACTGAGAAACGTCTGGAGGAGGTCACCGTTAGCTTAGACGAGGCTCGAACCGAGATCGGATTGAACCGGAGCGCCATTGACAAGTTAAGCGGAGATACGGAAACCAGATTCGAGAATATGGCCATGGAGATTAGTAATCATGTAGCCGCGGCACAGAAACAGACAGAAGAGAAAGTAGAAAATGCGATGAAGGAAAGGCAACGGAAAACCGAGACTGAGATGAGAAAATGGGAAGAAAGACTACGTCAGGAGGTCGTGGATGAAGTGGATACCAAAGGGGACGAAATTAAGAAGATGATATTGGCAGACCGCGAGGCAGTCAGAGCAAATAATCAAGAAATAGGAAATAGCGTCGAGGCTTGGGCTGAAGTTAGTCACAAGAATCAAACAAAATTAGTTTCGGTAGAGAAAGAATTAAGACACATGAAAGACAAGCTAGAATTGCTGGATTTGAGGACAGATAAGGAACTTTCCAAAATTAAGGGGACAAGTCACCATCAGAGCTTGGAAAGAGAACCGAGTCAAGCGAGTGAACCCCCGATGCTGAGCGAGTTACTACACTTGCCCAGACCTGAAGAGCGTACTTCAACTCCGAACGTACATGGAGGTATACCAGTGTACAATATTCTACGCACAGCGGAAGATAAACCGCGGAAGTTCAGTGGGATGGAGGACAGGACCCCACGAGCTTTTCTCAGGGAGATGGAGGATTACATGTCAGACTGTAGGATCCCACCCGAGAGAAGACTGCGCACTGTCGAAAAATTCTTGTGTGATTCTGCCCTGGAGTGGATGACAGCGTTTCGGTACACGTTCACTACCTACGAAGAATTTAAGGTAGCATTTCTTCGAAAATTCTGGGACGTGGCGACGCAGCAGGGATTACGCATGGAGTTGTACTCCAGAAAGTATCCAGCTACACTTCCAACCAAGTTTTCTCAGTATTTCATCTCGCAAGTGATAAAATTCAGGGACCTGGACGTGCCACCGACAGAGAGCGAGATGATAGCAGCCATCTCAAGACAGCTACCGATTGAAGTACAACGAACACTTATCGCTGCTAACGTAAAAACTGCGGCAGAGGCAGAAATTACATTGAGGCAGTTGGATCAAACCTCGAACCAGGGACATCCTAGGATTCGGCACGCTGAAGCCATCCACACCATTGGTTTAGGTGAAGATGACGGCACACCGCCTAAGACGAGAAAAGGTTGCGAGAGACAGAGCTCTGGGACCCAAACGACTTCACGTCAAGCAAAATGCGAAGAGAGGGAACTGCGGAAAACGTATTGGCAGCCGAATAACAGAATGGAAGAAAGGCCAGGTAGGCGATTTAATTGGAATAGGGGCGAGTTAAGAGGAAGGAATTTCCCTCCTGGAAACAGTGGAAGAGCGTATAAATATAAATACGGTAACTTCGCGGGACAGAGGCGTCCATATTATCGCTGGGATGAAAGGGACGATCGCAATTGTAGAAACGAAGGAAATTTTCGACCTGATTACCAGCAAAGGAACAGAGATTCGCGTAGATATGTAGAACAGTTACGGGACAAACAACAGGGAGAAGCTAGGTGGAAAGAGGCTATCCAGGGAACAGCTGAGGATCAGTGTCACGGAGCTGAGAGCCTACAGTACCGCGATCATCGTCAAAATAAACAAGGTCATGGCCTAAATCCCAACGCTCCAGAATATAACGTCAGTGGCGGAGCGTCTAGAAAAACCCCACAAATTTAAGACATGCAAGATGAAGCTGACATGGGCGAAGATGTCGAGGATGATGAGGAAGATATGGAAGAAGAGGAGAACGTTATTAATGAAGCAGAAGAAGAAGAAGCTCCGGAGGAAGTAAATGTTGTAGCAAATGAGGATTCAGAACACCTTCAAGTAGAAACGCAATGGCTGTGAAGATAACCAGAGCTTGCGACTCGAGAAGCAGTTGAAGTTATGATGAAAAAAATACATTGCACATATTTTTTTCTTCGGGTTGGCAGGAGAATGTAACATATCGCCATATGCCACATATTATTATGAGTAACACACAGGGTTCATTAAAAAAATGGATTATTGCATGTAGGAGGAAAATGGCTGTTAGGAAGCTATACTGCGCCTAGTTAGAGTGAAGTCGGTACCAAGCATGGATAGACGGACATTTTTCGACGTGTAGGCGCGGAGATTCTGTCCGCTGGTTAACATTTTCAACCAACCACGTGCTGGAGTGGGGAGAACCGAGCTTCCGGAGCTGGCAAACTGCAAGCGAAATGGAGACAACTTGACCCAACCTGGTATAATATTTCATTGGAATCTGTCAGATAATATCCGCCACGGAGCCATATTCCACAGTTTATTCGTATGGAGAAAACGAGACTTGAATTGTCATAATGCCTGTGAATAATAACATTGTATAATTATGCCTGTTTCATGTGTATTACGTTCAAACCGATAGCCTGGTTTGAACCTGTTTTGGTTGTGGGACCGGAAGGCGAGGATTTACGAGGCGAAGTTCTTTGGCAGGACGGAGGAAGGTGGTTGAAAAAGAACTTGGAAAGGGGAAGCCGCGCCATGTTAGAAGCTCAGTTTGTTTTTAAATGTAAAAACAATGATCTGATCAGTTACCTCTGCCTAAAACATTCGTAATTGAGTAGACACCAAGGTGCGGGCTGGTGATAAAGGCTCTGAGTTGCTAATCTTTGACTGTGAGTGATCCATTCGTTATTTGCGATTAATCTCACGCATGTGCATTACTTTATTAGCAATAAACGTTCCGGGTCGCGCGTGCGGTTCGCGGGTATGGCGAGTGCGTTTCGTAATTAATTTTGCCGCTGTGAAAGACTGATATCTGCCCGGGCTTTGTGCCCTTAATTTAATGGTGCATAATTTGAACTATAAATTTTCACGCAGGTTGTAGCTAATCGCAGCCTATCATTAAGGGCGGAATCTATGTGCACGAGCACTACTAAGCGGTGAAGAAGACGAGTTCCAGTACGACCACATTGCAGGGGGTTCCGGCACCTTCAGGACAATCATGGCCGCCATTGGATTCCAAAGGATGATGCTTCAAATCCAGGAGACCGCTGCTATGTCAGGCTAAGGCCTGGATGACAATAGCGGTCATGTGAGCGCCGCTGGTGGTACCTGTCGTCAAAGCTAAGTTTTCTAATGTCCTTTAGCATGCTGTAGTCATCAAAGATACACTAGGCAGATTAGACTTTTCATGTAAATAATTTTTAATTCAGTTTTGAATGTCAGCCCGTGGAGGCTTTTGTTTACTTAAATTCTTATTAACGTAAATATGTTCAGAGCTAAGTGCATGATATAGCTTGGGACGTTTGCATTTAAGTTAGATAGATGGGTTTAAAGGGATGAGATAGCGTAGATACAGGTGTGTTGTAGTTTAGTTTTATATTTATTTTTGTCTTTCAATTGTGTGCTTCACGTTATTTCATTTGTGGTAGAGAATCGATATCTAGAGTCCTCACACGGCCATGAAGCTATTTGCCTCTAATGTCGCGCGGGTACGAGCTTAGGTTTACAGAATTAGAACAGGGGCTTTTCCTCGGTTTTATTATCGGTGCATGCGGCATGTTTTTTTTTTCAGACGCCCCCAATATGATGCGCAGCAGAGTTGTGATCAACGTTGATTTAATTAAGATCTTTAATATGCAGGGAAAGCAGATTCTTGGGACCATTTAGGGTCGAACCTACGGTATATGTGGTATGAGGCTAGAGATGCCCATGTAATGATAAATGAATGGCCTAATCTAGGAGAGATAACCTAGGGAATGTAGCGGAGTGGCCAGAGGCGCCTTTTGGAGTTGGTTACGTTAAGGGTCGAACCCGAGATACGTTGAGTCAGTGGCCAGTGGAGCCCGTGAGGGCTCGTGAAGCCAAATATGTTGGTGATAGGCAGGAAGCCGTATCTATTTGCTGGAATCGAATCAGTATGTGCGAAATATCCAGTTCTTATTGGTGCCACTTGAAAGCGAGAGCTGGGCTTTATAATTCTGAATGAGTTTCGTCTCGAGTGTGCAGAGATTTCTGCCTGCCAGGGCTAAGTTTTGCTTGTGCTAGCCAGCGTTAGATAAAGAGGGGTCCAGCTGAGGCCTGGTCACCCTGTCAAGGACGATGTTATGTGCGAGACCGCTAGTTCCAAGAATCATGCAGCCCCTTGCTAGCCAGCATCGGTGGTTTTTGTCTGTAATAGCTGCGTGTATGAAACCTGCCCGCGAAGAAACTGAGAGTGGAATACGGAAGTGTTTGTGCCGGGCTCGGCGCAACATGACAACGCCCACCTATCGGAATTTTTATCCCGATAGATTTACCATGCAGTGCATACTTTTATTTATTCACAGGTATCTGGAGTGTGTGATTTTATATTTCTGTTTGTCTATTGTTTTATGCCATGTGTCGAAGTGTTGTATATATAACCAACGTTGATTAATATTTTTCTTTATTTAGCTCGTAAGCTAAATTTCTGGTCGACGGTCTTTTGAACCGGTCTAATTTGCATATGGCTCGGGACCATATTTAGAATCTGTGGTTTTGGATTGGGGTGTAATGCGATGCCTGAACCAGACATGTTTGTTGTTGTTTTTTTTAAAAATCCGAATTGGTCTGTTTCGGAGTGTGTATATATCGCGTTTAATTTGCCTATGAGTGTATTATTTGATAATATGGCATCATTGAGACAGTTTATATATTGCAGCCCTCGGGCACGGGCTTAGAAAACTTGGCCGCGGCGACAAACCATTTGAATGTAACATCATCGAAGTATTCAGTTTTTTTCTTTTTTTCAAAATTACTTTGTTTGATCATTATCGGGCGATACCCGAATTTTATGTTACTTGTGTTAATTTTTTTGATGTATGGTCGCTCGTAGCGCGACACATTTTTCTTTCTGTTTGATCCTTTAGAGGTCGTCTTTTCAATTTTCATTTTTTTAAATCTAGTTTGAGTTTAGTGTGATTGACATTTATGTTTTAGCCGAATAAATCCATCTCATCCCTTATATGTTGCGTTCTTATTCACTAAATAATGTAATCGTAACTCCTGTCCATATACTTTTCCAGTATAGTTATGTTTGAGATTTTTTCCTTGTAGCCTATTTTACCGAACGTACCACGCGCATCTTACCGCTGAGTTTAGCCCCATTTTCGGACAGGATACGGTTCAGTAGTTTACATGGATCATGCGATGAAAGGTATAAAATGGCGGGGAGGGATTCAGTTAGGTGGAAATGTAGCAAGCAGTCTGGCCTATGCTGACGACTTGGTCTTAATGATCTTAATTGTGCCGAAAGCCTGAAGTCTAATATCTTGGAACATGAAAATAAGTGCAATGCGTATGGTATGAAAATTAGCCTTTCGAAGACTAAATTGATGTCAGTAGGTAAGAAATTCAACAGAATTGAATGTCAGATTGGTGATACAAAGCTAGAACAGGTAGAGAATTTCAAGTATTTAGGTTGTGTGTTCTCTCAGGATGGTAATATAGTGAGAGAGATTGAATCAAGGTGCAGTAAAGCTAACGTAGTGAGCTCGCAGTTGCGATCAAGAGTATTCTGTAAGAAGGAAGTCAGCTCAAAGACGAAACTATCTTTACATCGGTCTGTTTTCAGACCAACTTTGCTTTACGGGAGCGAAATCTGGGTGGACTCAGGATATCTTATTCATAAGTTAGAAGTAACAGAAAATAGCGAGAACGATTGCTGGTATAAACAGGTGGGAACAGTGTCAGGAGGGTACTCGGAATGAGGAGATAACTGCTAATTTAGGAATGAACTCGATGGATGAAGCTGTACGCATAAATCGGCTTCGGTGGTGGGGTCATGTGAGGCGAATGGAGGAGGATAGGTTACCTAGTAGAATAATGGACTCTGTTATGGAGGTTAAGATAAGTAGAGGGAGACCAAGACGACGATGGTTAGACTCAGTTTCTAACGATTTAACGATATGAGGCATAGAACTAAATGAGGCCACAGCACTAGTTGCAAACAGAGCATTGTGGCGAAGTTTAGTAGCCCTAAATTCACAGAGGCTTGCAGACTGAACTCTGAAAGGCATAACGGTCTATACTGATAATGTATGTATGTTTTTCTTTAGTTTGTTATAATAATAATAATAATAATAATAATAATAATAATAATAATAATAATAATAATAATAATAATCGTATGGCCTCAGCTACCGTGTGCAGACATTTCGATTTGACGCCGTCTGGCTGTCTGCTCTTCAATTTCGACGTTCCGTTTTACTCTAGCCCCACTAGATGGCAGACCGAGTAAACCGGATCTCTCTTGGGCGTCTATGGCCGAGATTTAATGAATTTTGTCGGGTAAATACCAAATGTATCACCAGAGATCTTTTACATGCCGACATCGTACGACATGGAGTGTCGAGTGGAATTTTTTCCGCCCTTCAAAAATCCGATTACCTCTGCCGGGTTTGAACCCGCTATCTTGGGATCCGAAGGCCGACACTCTACCACGGATCCACAGAGGCAGCTATAATAATAATAATAATAATAATAATAATAATAATAATAATAATAATAATAATAATAATAATAATAATAATAATAATTGTGTATGGCTATTGGTAGTCTGGTGCAGCCTTTGCAAGGTAGACCCTTCGAGCTTTACAAATAACTGCACTCAAGATATCGCGAGTTATATAGGCCCTATATATAACATAAAGCGTTAAATTTACCTGTGTAAACCTATGATGCATACAACGGATGATTATAGTCGTGAATGTCTCAAAAATTGGAATTAGATTTAGATTATGATTAATACAATAAGTAAATAATAAAGAATAAAATACATAAATGAATGTCAAGCACAATATTTGATTTTGCTTGAATTATAAGCACAATAAATATATTGTATAGGCTATTTGTACACACATGAATGAAAGGGGAGAGTGAGAAAAATAATGTCCGCTCTATTACCTAATAAAGTTTCCAAACATGAAATATCGACGTTGCGCCTAGAAAAACCGTTGTGTGATAATATTTCAGCTTTAAACTCTAACCAGAAATGTTCTGTAATTTAAGGATCAGTATTGCATGAACTATACTACATCAACACATTTTCGTTCGAAGTGATACATGTGCTGCGAGGCAGTATTTCTTTCCTCAACATTTCACATAACGAGGCGTAACGACGATATAGTCTTCTTCTGTTTACCAACTGAATTGGAGTAGGGCCTATATCCTTTTTCAGGTGGGAAAATATTTATTCTATTAATAGAGTTTTCAAAATTATTCTTAATTTATTTACAAACTGAAATGAAAAATTGCGTTTTTCAAGTAGGTACAAAAAAGAACTTCCCGATATGTTACAACGTACGCTGGGATTTTCCAACGCAGCCAGCCTGCTTAAGACTCAGCTGTGGCTGCAGTTTGTGACATAGCCTATTGCGATGACAATTACAGGGAAAATAGTTTAGTAGTTTATTAGGGTAATTTGAAGAAACTGGCTTAACTACACTGAAGATCTGGGGAGCTTCTAATTTATAAAACCAGACATGAGTACAATTCCACGAAAAAATCACTATTTTGCTCAAATGATTCCTCCTAGATATTTTTTTGCCCACCAACTGTTTGTCGAATGCTTGAGTATATTTTCAACATTCATATTAGGGTGGCAGAACTTTTTAAATAATGCCGCCCGGTACTTTTAATCTCCAGCAATCCGCAGCACACACTGCGAAATTCACCGTCTTTACGCTTTAAACGCAATTTACTCATTAAATATTTTTATTTGACTACGGCTCATTTACTGTAGGAAACTCTGTTGATATCCAAAACGAACAAACCGATTTTGTATCTATAGGTTCAATCGTTTCTGGGAAAATTGTATTTGCGAGGAACTGATACAATTCCCCAGGGGCTGCCTGGCCGAGGCGGTGAAGGCGTGCTCGGTTCACCCGGAAGGACGTGGGCTCGAGTCCCAGGAAGTCGAAAAATTTCAGAAACGAGATTTCCACTTTCGGAGGTTCACATGGCCCTGAGGTTCACTCAGCCCACACCAAAAATCAGTACCAGGTTACTTCCTGGGGGCAAAGGCGGCCGGGCGTGGAGCTAACCACTCCACTCCACTCCACTCCACCAAGAGCCGAGGTTTCGGATAGTGGAAACCTTTACCTTCCACCACTCCAAGGGCCTTCATGACCTGTGCGGAGATAACTTCGATTTTTAATACAATTCGTCACGACTGTACGCGCACATACGCAAAGAATTGTCACGTTCATAAAATTCTACTTTTCTCTCGCCTTCATCCTATTGTGCAGCGTCTGCCAGGTCGATGTATAGAGTTCCTACTGCGTGTTATTGTGGTGAAGATGAGTGTTTTATGTGGTGTGGGAATTGCAGGAATGTTGGAGACAATGCAAATGACCAAGGGAATAAACCATTTACGACTAAAATGCCACCACGCGGCAGGAAGTCGAACCCAGGGCCCCGTTAACCGAAAAAAAAAAGCTGACCTCTCAGTCATGGAACCGGATTGCGTTGAATAAAGAGAATAAGTGTTCTTTCTGGTCCGAAGTAACGATGTTTACAGATTTTGACGGATAAGAACACCTTTTGTCACAGACACCACATCCTCACAGGTTAGATAACCTGCTGGGGATCCAACCAGCCTTCGGGCTGAGACTTAACAAACAAACAAACAAACAAACAAACAAACAAACAAACAAACAAACAAACAAACAAACAAACAAACAAACAAAAACAAAGGTATAGTCACACAAAAACAGATGACTGCATGGTATAGGCCTAGTATGTTCCTTGCATTTCATATTTTTTATCAGACTTTATTTTAATTATTACAATTATTACAAGGCCGCCTCTGTGGTGTAGTGGTTAGCGTGATTAGCTGCCACCTCCGGAGGTCCGGGTTCGATTCCCGGCTCTGCCACGAAATTTGAAAAGTGGTACGAGGGCTGGAACGGGGTCCACTCAGCCTCGGGCGGTCAACTGAGTAGAGGTGGGTTCGATTCCCACCTCAGCCATCCTCGAAGTGGTTTTCCGTGGTTTCCCACTTCACCTCCAGGCGAATGCCGGGATGGTACCTAACTTAAGGCCACGGCCGCTTCCTTCCCTCATCCTTGCCTCTCCCTTCCAATATTCCCACCCCCCTTCAAGGCCCCTGTTCACCATAGCAGGTGAGGCCGCCTGGGCGAGGTACTGGTCATACTCCCCAGTTGTATCCCCCGACCAAGAGACTGAAGCTCGAGGACACTGCCCTTGAGGCGGTAGAGGTGGGATCCCTCGCTGAGTCCGAGGGAAAAGCCGAACCTGGAGGGTAAACAGATGATGATGATGATGATGATGACAATTATTACAAACCCTCTGGACATCCAAAACGAACATTATATCTAGAGGCTGAATAGTTTCTGGGAAAAGTACACTTGCGAGGAATTTAGGCCTATACAATACCACACTCTCGGTCTTTTAAGTGACTGTACATACATAGGCGATTTGCTCCAATGTGACCGAGGGCTTCGCTTCCCGGCGCTGGTCGTGTAGTTGTTAGCTTGCATTCTGGAGATAGTGGGCTCGAAACCGCCAACTACCTACAGCCCTGAAGATGGTTTGCCATGGCTTCCTATTTTCACTCCAGCCAAATGCTTAAGCTGTACCTTAATTTAGGCCACGACCTCTTCCTTTCTATTCCTAGGTCTTTCTTAACTCATCGTCGTCAACAATGTGTCAAAGCTGGTGTGACGTTAAACCAACAGAAAAGAAGGAAGGAAGGAAGGAAAACACAACAATGCGACAAGCCTGTGTCAGTAAATTTGACATTAAGACCAAGTAACTCTTGTCAGAGCCACAATCCCGGCAAATTCGTAGCATCTTAAGGGACATTAAATACTTAGCGTCACGCAGTGCTGAACCATATGCGCTTTACTTGTGGCTACGTTGAACAGGGCCCTTTTTAGTGGAAATAATAGACTAATAATGGCGTGTGGCCTCCGATGAGGCCTGGTGCAGATGCCGTGTGGGCGACCTGCGCGTCTATGAGGATGGAGCCCTACATATGATGAATTGTAAAGATGAAGACGGCGCACACACACACACACACACACACACACACACACAGATGACATATGAAGGTTAAAATCACCGTCCCAGCCGGGAATCGAACCCGGGACCCTCTGGACCAAAGGACAACACGCTAACCGTTTAGCCGTGTAACCGGATATTTGAGCGATAAAATATGCGCAGTGTTGAGCGTGTTAACCACTTCGTCACAGTAACTGAGTCTTGGCACCATGAAAATGGTGGCAAAGATGTAAAATGGTAAAGTCCTTTTTATTTTAATGTGGTAGCAATATTTGCGGTAATCAAATCCTTCGAAAGATCCCCGTTTGTGAGTCTTGGATACTCATGAATTACCTCCCAGTTTGTCATTAGAGGTAGACTACGTGTCAGTATACTGTAGTGAGGTGAGGTGTGTGGTGTGTGGGTTGTAGGAACATTAGGGACGAATAGATACCCAACCCCGAGCTCTAGGAATTAACCATAAACTGCCGGCATTTGGTCCCGCAGAAGTTAAGTTAGGTCCCGGTAAATCTACCAAAACAAGGGTGACGTATTTCAGCACCTTCAAATATCGTAGGGCTGAGTCGGAATCAAACACACATACTTGGGCCAAAAATCCAGCGCTGAGCCACACAGACCGATGACTCAGAAGAAATCGAATATGAAACCCCTTGATTTCAAGACCATAACTCTGACCTTTTAGCCTCATCAAATACCAAACGAATGAGTCCCATCGTTGACATAAGGAAAATTATGAGATTTCGGACCATAATACTGGATGATACTGTGCTTGGTGTCCCATGACACTGTCACTGACTTCTCATCAAGGCGGCGTGGTTTAAATACCTTTCAATGAATTTAAGATTTTAAAATGAAAAGCCGGATACTACAGTCCTGCGGGTAATGAAAGCATGATTAAAAGGATTGTAGAACTGTAAATTTGCTTTCGCCGTGAAAACATATGTTTTGTCAGGGCGAGTAGCCTTACTCACAAGTACTGGACTGATAAACTGATCAGATCGCATCACGTGTTGGAGATAATTGTGTAAGTGCGACAACTTCGCATCGTGGTCAACCGGCACGTTAAACAATTCCTGAAGAACACAATTTCGATCTTCTGGGGTCTCTTACAAGTCCATAGCAATTGAAAGGACGTTAACCAAAAGATAACAACGTGTAACGTTCCAGACGTCACAGTGTAATTATGTTAATTTTATTATGTGTAATTAATTCAGGAATTTAACGTCATGATATTTATCTTGGTATGTAATTTTATTATAATTCATGTTTAATCATTTGCTCACTATCATTTCATTACTTTGTAACTACGACTTGTAAACGAGGGCTGAATATCCTAATATTAACTTAGAGTCTTGCGACATTCGTTTAAATTTAACTTGCAGTAGATTTTCCTCTATCTTGCCACATCACCGAGGAAGAAGGAAGGACAAATTTAGACATCAAATTCTGGGAAAAGCGAGCACGTGTTCAAGCGTTGTAACGAAAGCTACTGTATTTCGACCAGAATAATTCAAACTGATCACCGCCTATATTTTCAAAGGAGCGTCATGTTGCCATGGATACTGAGTGAAAGGGCTAATAGAAGAACAGCTGATATCTTGGTTGGGACCCATCAACTCTAATATCTGGAGTGGGGAGAGACGTGTCAACTGATTGGACCACGTATAGCGACCTGTAATTAGAGCCAGAAAAGGTTATAAAAGGGCGTGTTGGAGCTCTTGGCATTATTCTTCTGAATCTTCTTGATTATTCTTCTATCTTGTATTTCGCTTTAGGTCTGATAACTTGTCTTATGGTTGTTGTACCATAGTGGACCAGTGTGATAGTTTATCACTTCTACATTCATTACTTCGTTACCACGACGTGGTACTTAGGAATTTCTGAATGATGGGTGTATATCCACTCTCATCAGGAAGTACGAACAGCTCTGTATTAGACCAGTTTATACCAGTCTAAGACAATAGGTGGTATTAAACTAGATAGAAATGAAACTTCAGTGCACATTTTCAGTAAAGTTGGAAGGATTATTAATTGAGTATCCTCTCCACATCACCCAAGGAGGTTTTTCTAACTATGACTTAGGGCTCATCTCCAATATATGGGATAGAACATAACAGGGAGTGATAGTTTCAAAGCCATCATCCAATTAGTGGTTGATGCAATTTGCAAGGCAGGAATGGTACTTAGCTGCAGATGAAGATATCTCAAAGACGACCGGAGATGTCCCAGCTACAAGGATGGAAGCTTTCCAAGGACCAGCAGAACAAGACTACATGGTGAGCAAGCGAGTTAAAAATATTGCAAGTTTTCGCGAAGTAGAGTCATTCAACTTTTTGTTAAATTCATTTCCTATTTTAAATTCAGTTCTCGTTAAACCGTCGTCATTTATATTCAATACAATAAATAGTATTTTCCTAGTTTACTTTAACCAATCTGCCTTATTTAGCCTTTTGATTTCTGATTCTCCTGCTTAATGATTAGTGCACTATCACCCCACCCCTGTGATAAGAGTCCGTCCAAGCTTGATTATAAATTTTTATCTTTAAGTCATCAACTTAAAGATTGGCGCCCTTAGCTTGCATGGTTGCATTTCTCGTTCAATTATTGTTCACCAAAAAGGGGAAGTTACAAACGTTTAGACTTTGTTCAGCTGCAGCAGGTGATACAAACAAGGTTGCTAGTTGGCCTATTTGTAGTACCTTCCAGATAATAATAATAATAATAATAATAATAATAATAATAATAATAATAATAATAATAATAATACCGGAGGTAAAACTTCTTCGTCCGGTTGAACTGCGCGCGTTCCAGGAGGCCATCTGTGCTGTGAATCCTAAACTATGTATCTGAAGATACTTGGACCTTTAATCTTTAGATGTCTCTATTATTGGCCTATGTGTCCTCTCTGGCAGGAGGATGGACAATTAATTTTTAAGGGAATGTTCAATTTTCTATATTGGTAAACTCTAAGTGTTCGTAGATTGTCTTTTTTTGCGCTAAGGTTAATCAATCAATCAGTCACCACTGATCTGCATTTAGGGCAGTCGCCCAAGTGGCAGATTCCCTATCTGTTTTTTTCTTGCCTTTTCTTAAATGATTGCAAAGAAATTGGAAATTTATTGAACATCTCCCTTGGTAAGTTATTCCAACCCCTACTACCCTTCCTATAAATTAATATTTGCCCCAATTTGTCCTTTTGAGTTCCAACCTTATCTTCATATTGTGATCTTTCCTACTTTTAAAGACACCACTCAAACTTATTCGTCCACTGATGTCCTCCCACGCCATCTCTCCACCGACAGCTCGGAACATAACACATAGTCGAGCAGCTCGTCTCCTTTCTCCCAAGTCCTCCAGTAGTATAATTGGATGGTTCGGCCGCCTCCTCCTCCTCCGCCCGCGGCGCGGGAAATTTGAATTTTGGCGGGAAATTTGAATTCTGGCGGGAAATTTGAATTTTGGCGGGAGATTGAATTTGTAAACAAAGCCACGTGCTTTTTGACAGCTGTCATCGACAACAACGCATCGCTAACCTCACTGCTGCCATCTTGACGGGCCTAAACCTCACTAGTGCCAACTTAACCTAAGTAGCGTGAGGTAAACAAAGCCACGTGTTTTTTGACAGCCACGTGCTTTTTGACAGACAACAACGCATCGCTAACCTCAGTACTGCCATCTTGACGGGCCTAAACCTCAGTAGTGCCAACTTAACCTCACTAGCATGAGGTAAACAAAGCCACTTTTTTTTTGACAGCCACGTGCTTTTTGACAGATTTGTAAACAAAGCCACGTGCTTTTTGACAGACAACAACGCATCGCTAACCTCAGTACTGCCATCTTGACGGGCCTAAACCTTAGTGGTACCAACTTAACCTAACTAGCATGAGGTAAACAAAGCCACGTGCTTTTTGACAGCCACGTGCAGCTGTCATCCGCCATCTTTAATCCAGAGAGCACAGTGCTGCCCTCTTTAGCTACTTACCTTTGACAGCTGTCATCCGCCATCTTTAAGCAGTGCTGCCCTCTATGTGGTGGCGGCAAATTCTAAATGCTTTACAAACCTATACCCTTTTTTGACAGCTGTCATCCGCCATCTTTGAGCACTGTGCTGCCCTCTTTCGTCACCTGTCATCGGCAGTGCTGCCATCTTGACGGGTCTAAACCTTAGTGCTACCAACTTAACCTCACTAGCGCGAGGTAAACAAAGCCACGTGCTTTTTGATAGCCACGTGCTTTTTTGACAGCTGTCATCCGCCATCTTTAAACCACAGAGCACTGTGCTGCCCTCTTTAGATCCACCATCTTTGAGCATCGTGCTGCCCTCTTTAGCTACTTACCTTTGACAGCTGTCATCCGCCATCTTGCATCCGAAACCTCAGTGCTGCCTGGTGACGGCAAATTCCACGTGCTCTTGTTTGGAAACAAAGCCACGTGCAGCTGTCATCCGCCATCTTTGAGCACCGTTCTGCCCTCTTTAGCTACTTACCTTTGAAATGTGGTACGTCATCCGCCATCTTGCAACCGAAACCTCAGTGCTGCCTGGTGACGGCAAATTCCACGTGCTCTTGTTTGGAAACAAAGCCACGTGCAGCTGTCATCCGCCATCTTGCATCACAACCTCAGTGCTACACTCTATGTGGTGGCGGCAAATTCTAAATGCTTTACAAACCTATGTGCTTTTTTGACAGCTATCATCCGCCATCTTTAATCACCGTGCTGCCCGGTGGCGGTAAATTCCACATGCTTTACAAACCCATGTGCTTTTCTGACAGCCGTCATCCGCCATCTTTAATCACCGTGCTGCCGGGTGGCGGCAAATTCCACGTGCTCTTGTTTGGAAACAAAGCTTTTAATCCAGAGAGAACAGTACTGCCCCGGTGGCGGCAAATTCCACGTGCTTTACAAACTTATATGCTTTTCTGACAGCTGTCATCAGCCCAGCAATTCTCTTTCTATATAATAATTTCGTGTGGCTATTTCTAGCTAAGTGCAGTCCTAGTCTTGTTACATCAGGAAGGGTAACTGGCTAAATCCTGGTCTTTCAGCGTCAGGAAGGGCAACCGGTCGAAAACCATAGTGTATGATGTAAGAGGCTAGATACTCCCAGTTTTGCATCAGGAAGGACAACTCAACAAATTCTTGCGATTTAAAAATCTTAGTCAGGAAGGGCATCCGGCTGTGAAACAATAGTTCGTGATTTACAATCTAAGAAGTACATCTAGCTGTAAATCCCCCGATTCTCGACAGATTCTTAATCCGAGTTGTCAGGAAGGGCAACCGGTCGAAAACCATAGTGTATGATGTGAGAGGCTAGATACTGCCAGTTTTGCGTCAGGAAGGGCAACTCAACAAATTCTTGCGATTTAAAATCTTAGTCAGGAAGGGCATCCAGCTGTGAAACAATAGTTCGTGATTTAAAATCTAAGAAGTGCATCTAGCTGTAAATCCCCGATTCTCGACAGATTCTTAATCCGAGTTGTCAGGAAGGGCAACCAGTCGAAAACAATAGTGTATGATGTAAGAGGCTAGATACTGCTAGTTTTGCGTCAGGAAGGGCAACTCAACAAATTCTTGCGATTTAAAATCTTAGTCAGGAAGTGCATCCAGCAGTAAAACAATAGTTCGTGATACAGCTATTTAAAATCTAAGAAGAGCATCTAGCTGTAAAACCCCCGATTCTCGACAGATTCTTAATCCGAGTTCTTTGACGTCAGGAAGGGCAACCGGTTGAAAACCATAGTGTATGATGTAGGAGGCTAGATACTCCCAGTTTTGCATCAGGAAGGGCAACTCAACAAATTCTTGCGATATTTCATGTAGCTATTTCTAGCCAAGTGCAGTCTAAAAAATAAATCCTAGTCTTGTTACATCAGGAAGGGTAACAGACTCTAGAACGAGGAAAAAATATTCTGGGATAGCATGCCTACACACACGCGCGCACGCAAGCTGCATCCGGCTCGCTGGAATGTGTTTGCCTCAGCAGGGTACAGAGTCCGCTACACGCGTACAGTTCGCATTAAAATTTTTAGCAGCTTCTCGAGCTGAACTCAAACCCCTCACGACAATGTCCGACCTCAGTAGGCTGAAACTTGGTTTCTTCCGAACATTACAACATAGCCTACTCCTACCGAAGAAGCCTGCACAAGGCTTATTGCCTCCATCCGACAAATGAATCACCCTCAACGTCTTGTACTCAAAAAATCATTTTCGAAGGAGTCTGCACAAGGTTTAACGTCCCCATCAACAGCCCTTACTTATTGCTAGCTTTTTTGCACACCCCGCCTCACACCATAGTTTTATACGACCGGTTGCCCCTCCTGACTAGGATTTTAAATCGATAACTAGATGTCCCGACATAGCCTACTCCTACCGAAGAAGCCTGCACACAGCTTAACGCCTCCATCCGACAAATGAATCACACTCAACACTCTTCAATCATTCTCGCTACTTCGGAAGATAGCGGGTTCGAACTGGAAGCCGCAAATGCTAGGCGAGGGACCTGCGTGATCGTCATTACATGATCTAGCCGGATGCCCTTCCCGACGGTATAAGTTGCTAGGATTTGAATCGCGTACCCTTCCTGACTAGGATTTTTAAATCGATAACTAGATGTCCCGACATAGCCTACTCCTACCGAAGAAGCCTACACATAGCTTAACGCGTCCATCCGACAAATGAATCACCCTCAACACTCTTCAATCATTCTCACTACTTCGGAAGATAGCGGGTTCGAACTAGAAGCCGTAAATGCTAGGCGAGGGGCCTGCGCGATCGTCATTACATGATCTAGCTTTAGCTCGATACCTACAGGTAAGGAATACCGCGTATGTACCCTCGAGAAGTCGAGGATCACACGCTAACTTTCCAAGGCTCGACTCGCTGTAGAACTCTTAAATTCGGACACCTCGGCATCAACAGGAGGTTCGAATACGTCAGCCTGCGGGACTACAGGGGGGCACTTGTTGCATAAACACTTCGTTCCGACTGTACCGCAGTTGTCAGCGATTTTTTCACATCCGCTTGGTAACAAGCAGCATATTTAGTCGCTGCAGTCTGCGCGAAGTGCTCACAGTTCTCTGTATGCGTTTATTACGTACACACATCTCCCGTCTGCTGTGAATATTATTCTTCAGCCTTTATCTTAGGTAAGGTAGAACTGTTAGTTACTTTTTTATTTACAAAGCAACTTCTACGCTAGACATCTACATTCATATATGTTTGTTCTTTTTAGGTACCGTTCGAAAGTACGCAATTTTTCATCCGAGTAACAGTCTGCAGCACGTGCATTTTTTAAAGGTATGTTTTAGAACTTTGAGTTGTAAAGATAACTAGGTTAGATGATGCACCCTACACTACATTCATATATGTTTCTTCTTTTTTTTAGGTACAACCAGAATATTATTATTCAAGTTTCAGGCTTGAACGCACGCATTTTATACATCCGAGTAACAGTTTGCAGCGCGAAGATTTTAAGGTATGTCTGACCTCTATTCGTTGAATCTTGGTTTCTTCTAAAACATCGTAACTTTAGTCTATTGATAAATAGTCGTTCTCTTCAATCCTCATACTATAGACGTGGTATAATTTCAAACACGCACACATAGCTATGTCTGCCCTCGACAGGCTGAAAGTCGGTTTCTTCTAAAACATCGTAACTTTAAGCTATTGATAAATAGTTGTTCTCTTCAATCCTCATACTATAGACGAGGTATAATTTCAAACACGCACACATAGCTATGTCTGTCCTCAACAGGCTGAAAATTGGTTTCTTCTGAAACATCGTAACTTTAGTCTATTGATAAATAGTTGTTCTCTTTAATCCTCACGCTATAGATGGGGTATAATTTCAAACACGCGCACATAGCTATGTCTATCCTCAACGGGCTGAAACTTGGTTTCTTCTAAAACATCGTAACTTTAAGCTATTGATAAATAGTTGTTCTCTTCAATCCTCATACTATAGACGTGGTATAATTTCAAACACGCGCACATAGCTATGTCTATCCTCAACAGGCTGAAACTTGGTTTCTTCCGAACATCGTAACTTTAAGCTATTGATAAATAGTTGTTCTCTTCAATCCTCATACTATAGACGTGGTATAATTTCAAACACGCGCACATAGCTATGTCTATCCTCAACAGGCTGAAACTTGGTTTCTTCCGAACATCGTAACTTTAGTCTATTGATAAATAGTCGTTCTCTTCAATCCTCATGCTATAGGCCTAACTCACAGCCATGTCCAACCTCTATACGTTGAAACTTGGTTTCTTCCGTAACTTTCACCTAATCTCGTTCTCTTTTCAGATGTTCCCCTGCTGCGAGGAATGTAATGTAACGTTTGCAAGGCGTGATAACTTCATGCGCCATATGAAATCAAAACACCCTAGCATAACATCTGCTTTATGTAATGTTTGCAGTGTGTATTTCGCTAACGTAGTGCGATACGAGGCTCACTTAGCAGAGGTACATCAAATATCTACTTGCCCTCAGGTAGTAGTAGGGAAAAAGCGTGCAGCTACTGATGTAGCTGTAGAAAGTACTAGTAGTAAAAAACCTAGAAAAAATCATGAACTTCAAACTATTCACTGCGAGCACTGTAACACTGATGTACCATCTTCGCATTTTCAGGGGCACTTACGGAGTAATGCGCATAAAAATAATGCGTGTAGAAGTGGTAGTAACGCAAACATCGAGGAAATTAATACAGCATTTAAAAGTAGGATTGCTAGTTACAGAATTCGCACCAGTCAAAAGTTTCAGAGCGCTTCAAACTTTTTAAATTGCGTTCAACCGGATGTACAACAGCTTCTTGCTAAATCTTTGTCCAATCATAATTTATTTAAAGTTAATTTTGAACTTTTCGCCTTGTACATTAAAAGCACGGATGAATCCGAAATAACGGACATTAAATCATTTAATACGAAGAATTTTGTCATAAGTCAGTCGACTAATTTTGGTGATGTACTTAAGGATGTCTCTAACATTATTTCAACTAAGAGCGAGGAATTTCAGGAAAAGGAATCAGGGTGGGCTTTAGTTGAAATAATGTATCTAGAAGTTAACATCAATAAGTACAATCCCATGCGAGGTTCATCGTACATCGAGCTGCCGACATGGATTCAGCGAAAAGAAGCTGTTGTAAACATCCAAAACAATGACGAAGCATGTTTTGCATGGGCAGTGATGTCAGCTTTAAATCCTGCGAAATCGAATGTAGCGTATAGAACATCATCGTATCCACACTATTCAACGCAGCTAAATTTCGATAGTATAGAATTTCCTGTGCAGATAAAGGATATTAAGCACTTTGAGGAACTAAATAACATTAGCATTAATGTGTATGGTGTAGAGAAAAAGTCTGTAGTAGGTCCTCTGTATTATACATGTCATAAGAAGAGTACTCACGTTAATTTGCTCTATATTGAAAACAGTGTGAATAGCCACTTTTGCTGGATTAAAAATCTGAGTAGACTTGTTGGTAGTTAATTGTCAAACAGGTGTAACAAAAAGTGGCTATGTGATGGATGCTTGCAGTATTTTAGAACTGAAGATCAGTTAACGAAGCATTCCAAGAATGACTGCAATCATGTACGTACAGAGATACCTACTACAGGCAATAATGTTTTAAAATTTACAAATTTTCACAAGCAGATGTGGGTACCGTTCGTGATTTATGCAGACTTTGAAGCCATCCTCACGCCATGCAACACATGCTCACCTAATCCTGACAACTCTTTCACTAATACTACGCACATGCATGTCCCGTATAGCTTCGCGTATTACATCAAGTGTAGTTACGATAGTACGCTTAACAAGTTAGAGCTGTATCGAGGACATGATGCTGCTAAAGTATTTTTAGAAAGACTTGAAAGTGATGCAGTTCGTCTCGGTCGTATTCTGAATAGTAATATTCCCATGAAGCCACTCACCGAAATTCAGTTAAATGATCATGAACGTGCTACAAAGTGTAGCATTTGTGATGGGGAATTTTCCGAAAATGACCCTAAAGTTTTTGATCATGATCATTTAACTGGTTTCTACAGATGTGCCGCTCATTATAGCTGTAATCTTAAGTATAGAGTTCCTAAATTTATCCCTGTAATTTTTCATAACTTATCTGGTTACGACTCTCATTTCATCATTTCACAATTTGGAGCTTCAGATGAAAAAGTAGATATAATCCCTCAGAATAAAGAGCGGTACATTGCGTTTGCAAAGTCTGTAAAAGTAGATGCTGAGCATTCTATAAAACTGAGATTCCTTGACTCGTTTCGCTTTATGGCGAGTAGCCTCGATAAACTTTCTAGTCATTTACAGCCTGAACAATTTACAGAAATTCGACGCGTTTTCCCCGAAGAAGCGCAGTTTAATTTACTTCGGCGTAAGGGTGTTTTTTGTTATGAATATCTCGACTGCTTAGACCGCCTCGAAGAACGTGCCTTACCATCGAAACAATCCTTTTACAGCTCGCTGAATTCAGCAGATATTAGTGATGATGACTATTTACATGCACAACATATCTGGGAGCAGTTCCACATTCAAACGCTGGGTGAATACTCCGATTTATATTTAATGACAGATGTACTTTTGTTAGCTGATGTTTTTGAAAATTTTCGCTGTGTTTGCATGAACACCTACAGCCTTGACCCATGTCAGTATTTTACTGCACCTGGGTTAAGTTGGGATGCTATGTTGAAACACACGCATGTGAATTTGGAACTGCTGACCGATATCGATATGGTGCACTTCATAAAATCATCAATTCGAGGCGGTCTGAGTCAGTGCAGCGGACGGTATTCGAGGGCGAATAATAAGTACATGCCGAGTTTCGATTCCAGTCAGGAATCTCGGTATATCGTTTACCTCGATGCTAATAATCAGTATGGGTGGGCGATGAGTCAGCATCTACCGGTGAGTGGTTTCCGCTGGCTGACGCAGTGCGAAATTGATGCTTTACAGCTACACGCCCTAGGTGATGAAGCTGATAAAGGCTATTTCCTCGAAGTTGACTTACAGTATCCTAAAGAGTTACACACTTCTCATAATGACCTACCGTTCTGCCCTGAAAATATGAAGCCGCCGTACATTGCATCAACGACGAAAATGCTCATTGCTAATTTGTGCGATAAATCTAAGTATATCATTCATTACCGAAATTTAAAACAGTGTTTGCAGCATGGTTTGAAGTTATCCAAAATTCACCGTGTACTAGAATTTAATCAGTCACCGTGGCTAAAGCCATATATCGATCTGAACAATAATTTAAGAACGAATGCGGTTAACGAGTTTGAAAAAGATTTCTACAAGCTCATGAATAACAGTGTGTTTGGTAAGACTATGGAAAATGTTGACAAACGCGTTGATGTAAAATTGATTACAAACTGGGATAATATTAAGAAAAGGTATGGTGCTAACTATTTAATAAGTAAACCAAATTTCCACAGCTGCACCATCATACATGAGAATTTAGTTATTATACAGATGAATCGTGTTAAGGTTAAGTATGACAAACCTACCTACGTCGGCTTTGCAGTACTTGAATTGGCTAAAACACTCATGTATGAATTCCATTACGATTATATGATGAAGAAGTACGCGCATAATGCGCAATTGCTCTACACAGATACCGATTCCTTTATTTATCAAATCAAAACTGATGACTATTACAATGATATAAAGCCGGACTTGGGTAGGTTTGATACAAGTAACTATCCTGCAGATAATCAATATCATCTACCGCTAGTGAACAAAAAGGTTCTAGGTAAAATGAAAGATGAATGTGCTGGGAATATTATCGATTCATTTGTAGGTACTAAATCCAAGTCATATTGCATAAAACTCTTAAATGAATTACAAATAAAGAGATTGAAGGGGTTAAAAAGAATGTCGTTCAGAATCAGCTAAGTTTTGAAAACTATAACAATTGCATTAAAAGTAATCCACCTGTTTTGCATAAGCAAATGTCTGTCATTAGAAGCAAGAAGCACCAGTTGTACACTCATTTAATTAGTAAGGTAGCCCTTAATAGCGATGATTGTAAACGGTTTGTCATTCCAAATTCTACCAACACGCTAGCCTGGGGACATAGTAGTATTGATAGGTACTACTTTACATAAACATTATGCTAGAGGTGTGTACTTACGTTACGCTGTCTTACATCACAATTCACTGTAGGGGAGAGGTACGCTGAGAGCGTAGTACAGCAAGTTTAAACTTGTACATTCAAGAATTGCATCGAGAAGTACGTAAACATCACTAGGGTAAAATGATTCGAGATAAAACTTGTACATACAAGATGTAAATAAATAATGTAGAATTGGCATATTCTTTTATTTTAGGTTAGGTATTACCTTCCTCCCGCTCCTTATTTGCAAGATAGAGTTTTTGTTTATTACTCATAGAAGAAAGAAGGTGATGAGCAGATTCGTAAGTATAGTATCGTCTAGTTCGGTAAGTATCTCGAGAGCATAATTTTTTGTCAAAAAAGCACATAGCTTTGCAAAGCACGTGGAATTTGCCGCCACCGGGGCAGCACTGTTCTCTCTGGATTAAAAGCTTTGTTTCCAAACAAGAGCACGTGGAATTTGCCGCCACCCGGCAGCACGGTGATTAAAGATGACGGATGACAGCTGTCAGAAAAGCACATGGGTTTGTAAAGCATGTGGAATTTACCGCCACCGGGCAGCACGGTGATTAAAGATGGCGGATGATAGCTGTCAAAAAAGCACATAGGTTTGTAAAGCATTTAGAATTTGCCGCCACCACATAGAGTGTAGCACTGAGGTTTGTGATGCAAGATGGCGGATGACAGCTGCACGTGGCTTTGTTTCCAAACAAGAGCACGTGGAATTTGCCGTCACCAGGCAGCACTGAGGTTTCGGTTGCAAGATGGCGGATGACAGCTGTCAAAGGTAAGTAGCTAAAGAGGGCAGCACGATGCTCAAAGATGGTGGATCTAAAGAGGGCAGCACAGTGCTCTGTGGTTTAAAGATGGCGGATGACAGCTGTCAAAAAAGCACGTGGCTATCAAAAAGCACGTGGCTTTGTTTACCTCGCGCTAGTGAGGTTAAGTTGGTAGCACTAAGGTTTAGACCCGTCAAGATGGCAGCACTGCCGATGACAGGTGACGAAAGAGGGCAGCACAGTGCTCAAAGATGGCGGATGACAGCTGTCAAAAAAGGGTATAGGTTTGTAAAGCATTTAGAATTTGCCGCCACCACATAGAGGGCAGCACTGCTTAAAGATGGCGGATGACAGCTGTCAAAGGTAAGTAGCTAAAGAGGGCAGCACTGTGCTCTCTGGATTAAAGATGGCGGATGACAGCTGCACGTGGCTGTCAAAAAGCACGTGGCTTTGTTTACCTCATGCTAGTTAGGTTAAGTTGGTACCACTAAGGTTTAGGCCCGTCAAGATGGCAGTACTGAGGTTAGCGATGCGTTGTTGTCTGTCAAAAAGCACGTGGCTGTCAAAAAACACGTGGCTTTGTTTACCTCACGCTACTTAGGTTAAGTTGGCACTAGTGAGGTTTAGGCCCGTCAAGATGGCAGCAGTGAGGTTAGCGATGCGTTGTTGTCGATGACAGCTGTCAAAAAGCACGTGGCTTTGTTTACAAATTCAATCTCCCGCCAAAATTCAAATTTCCCGCCAGAATTCAAATTTCCCGCCAAAATTCAAATTTCCCGCGCCGCGGGCAGAGGAGGAGGCGGCCGAACCATCCAATTATACAACTTCCTCCCAGCCCACACTTTGCAACATTTTTGTAGCGCTACTCTTTCGTCGGAAATCGCCCAGAACAAATCGAGCTGCTTTTCTTCGGATTTTTCCAGTTCTTGAATCAAGTAATCCTGGTGAGGTCCCATACACAGGAACCATACTCTAGTTGGCGTCTTACCAGGGACTTACATGCCTTCTCCTTTACATCCTTACCACAACCTCTAAATACCCTCATAACCATATGCAGAGATCTGTACCCATTATTTACAATCATATTTATGTGATTACCCCAATTAAGATCTTTCCTTATATTAATACCTAGGTATTTACAATGATCAACAAAGGTAACTTTCACCCCATCAACGCAGTAATTAAAACTGAGAGGACTTTTCCTGTATGTGAAACTCACAACCTGACTTTTAACCTCGTTTATCATCATACCATTGCCTACTGTCCATCTCACAACATTATCGAGGTCATTTAGCAGTTGCTCACAATCTTGTAACTTATTTATTACTCTGTACAAAATAACATCATCTGCAAAAAGCCTTATCTCCGATTCCACTTCTTTACACATACCAATGATATATAAAAGAAAACATAAAGGTCCAATAGTACTGCCTTGAGAAACTCCCCTCTTAATTATTACAGGGACAGAAAAAACTTCGCCTACTCTAATTCTCTGAGTTCTGTTTTCTAGAAACAGAGCCACCCATTCAGACACTCTTTTGTCAAGTCCAATTGCACTCATTTTTTCCAGTAGTCTCCCATGACCTACCCTATCAAATGCCTTAGACAGGTCAATCGCAATACAATTCAATTGACCTCCTGAATCCAGGATATCTGCTATATCTTGCTGGAATCCTACAAGTTGAGCTTCAGTGGAATAACCTTTCCTAAACCCAAACTGCCTTCTATCAAACCAGTTTGTAATTTTGCAAACTTGTCTTATAAAGGCAGAAAGAATGCTTTCCCAAAGCTTACATGAGATGCATGTCAAACTGAGTCTGCTTTATGTCTATCACACTTTCCTTTATACACAGGGACTACTGTAGCAACTCTCCATTTATTTGGTATAGTTCTTTCAGGCAAACAATAATCAAATATGTTCTTCAGATATGGTACTATATCCCAACCCATTGTCTTTAGTATATCCCCCGAAACCTTATCAATTCCAGCTGCTTTTCTAGTTTTCAACTTTTGTATCTTACTGTAAATGTCATTGCTGTCATAGGTAAATCTTAACACTTCTTTAGTATTAGTCAGCTCCTCTATCTGGACATTATCCTTGTAACCAACAATCTTTACATACTGCTGACGGAATACTTCTGCCTTTTGAAGATCCTCACATACACACTCCCCTTGTTCATTAATGATTCCCGGAATATCCTTCTTGGAACCTGTTTCTGCCTTAAAGTACCTATACATACATTTCTATTTTTCAATAAAATTTGTAGGCCGCCAATTATGCTTGCCATCATGTTATCCTTAGCTGACTTCTTTGCTAGATTCAATTTCCTAGTAAGTTCCTTCAATTTCTCCTTACTTCCACAGGCATTTCTTTCCAACCTGCACCTCCTTCTTAGTCTCATTACTTCTCTGTTATAATATAGTGGATCTTTACCATTCCTTACCACATTTAAAGGTACAAACCTATTTTCACATTCCTCAACAATTGCTTTAAACCCATCCCAGAATCTGTTTGCATTTTTATTTACCTTTTCCACCGATCATCGTTACTTATTAAAAACTCCCTCATGCCTCTTTTATCAGCCATATGATACTGCCTAATAGTCCTGATTTTAATATCTTCCTTTCTTTCACATTTATTTTTAACTGCCAGAAAAGCAGCTTCGTGATCACTAATACCATCTATTACTTCGGTTTCTCTATAGAGCTCATCAGGTTTTACCAGCACCACATCCAGAATATTCTTCCCTCTAGTTGGTTCCATCACTTTCTGAATCAGATGTCCTTCCCATATTAACTTATTTGCCACTTGTCGTTCGCATTACCTTCCAAATTGACATTTGGTAACTTGAGATCACCCGCTACAATCACGTTCCTTTCCTTATCGTTTCCTACATAGTTGATTATCTTATCGAATAATTCTGAATCAGCGTCTGCGCTACCCTTTCCCGGTCTGTACACTCCAAAGACATGTTACCTGTTATCTTTAGAGATGAGTCTTACCCCTAGAACTTCGTGTTTGTCATCTTTAACTTTTTCGTAGCTTACAAATTCTTCTTTCTCCAGAATGAATACTACCCCTCCTACCAATCCTATCCTATCTCTACGATACACCCTCCAGTTCCGTGAGAAAATTTCTGCATCCATTTTATTATTTCCCAGCCATGATTCAACTCCTATTACAATAGCTGGTAAGTATATATCTATTAAATTACTTAATTCTATTCCTTTCTTTACAATACTTCTACAGTTGAGCACTAACATTTTTATGTCATCCCTACTTGATTTCCAGTTCCCTGTTCCCATAACACCGCTCGCTAGGCCACCCCGTTTCCCTGAATGTACTTCCCTATAACCCTTCTAAACACATTTCCTAACTTATATGTACCACTGCGGTTTAAGTGAAGGCCATCTGAGCGCAGATCCCTATCTCCTACCCACCCATTAGGATCTAGGAATCTCACTCCCAGTTTCCCACGTACCCACTCCATAGTCTCATTTAAATCCCCAATCACCTTCCAGTCAGTATCCCTCCTACACAGTATTCCACTGACAACAATCTTCGCTTCCTTAAACTTCACCCGCGCTGCATTTACCAGGTCCCACACATCCCCAACTATGTTGGTACTTATACCTGCTTGTCTCACGTTGTTAGTACCAACGTGAAATACTGCCATCACTTATCAGCACGTCTACGGCTTCCTTCTTCCTTAAGTTATTAATACATATATACATACATACATACATACATACATACATACATACATACATACATACATACATACATACATACATTATCATTATAGATTGTTATGCCTTTCAGCGTTCAGTCTGCAAGCCTCTGTGAATTTACTAAACGTCGCCACAATCCACGATTTGCAACTAGTGTTGTGGCCCCATTTAGTTCTATACCTCTTATCTTTAAATCGTTAGAAACTGAGTCTTACCATCTTTGTCTTGGTCTACCTCTACTTCTCTTACCCTCCACAACAGAGTCCGTTATTTTCTTAGGTAACCTCTCCTCCTCTATTCGCCTCACATGACCCCACCATCGAAGCTGGAATTTTTGTGTATATTTTTCCAGCCATTTAAAATTGCGGGTATGTAGAGGCATTCTGCCTAGGTCAAGAGAGTTCCGGAACTTCCCCTCTGAGTTGCTATAAAAGCCGGGCGCTTTAGGGCCGTCCTGTCATCTTTATCGCCCCAGTATAGTGTTGTACGGCGTAATAGGAGGCAGGGGCAGCCTTGCCCTCGTCGGAAAGGAATAACAACTCAAGGTAATTGCAGACATCACTTAACATGTAATAGCTCCAGGTAGTTAACTTGAGGGGAAGGTTTCAAACTTCTTTCATTAATTTAAAATTCTAAGTTTAAATGTAAATATTCGGCAAGTCGAAGGACTCTGTTCAAATTCCTGTCGGGAAATATGTAAATTTAGGGAATAAATAGTATTTACCCACTATTAATTTCCATCAACTTGTTATGGGGTGACTATGATTTTCCAAACCTTTAAATTCTTAACACTATTTTGGATCTCAGTATTTGGCATCTGGTCACTCCTCTGCAGGATTGGCTTAGCCTCTGCAACTTCGGTCCATAAGCCGATTTAGGATTTTAAGTGTTTTTAAAGGAGTGCAAGTGTTTCGCCTCCTAGCCTTTTGTTCATGGCCGATCGTCTTAAACCTTTTATTTTGTACATTAAGGTCATCTAGAATGGACACTCATTGCCCTTGCTTAAATTGTCATTATTTATAGACGAGTGTGTAACAGACTGTCAAGCAGAAATGACAGAAAACACCGTTTTTGAATTGTAAACTTAGCAAGAAGCGCGTACCTCTGAGAGGATGGACTTTAGTAAAATTTTGGAGCTCAGTCTCCTTGATCGGGCGAGTTGGCCGTGCGGTTAGAGGCGCGCAGCTGTGAGCTTGCATCATGGAGATAGTGGGTTCGAAACCAACTGTCGGCAGTTCTGAAGATGGTTTTCCGTGGTTTCCCATTTTCGCACCAGGCAAATGCTGGGGCTGTACAATCATTAAGGCCACGGCCGCTTCCTTCCCACTCCTAGCCCGTCGTCGCCATAAGACCTATCTGTGACGGTGCGACGTAAAGCAACTTACAAAGAAAATAGTCTCCTTGAATGAAAATGTGTGGAGCAAATATGTTCTTGTAAAATAGTGTACCTTTCGAGCTACTGTACTCATTCCTTGTAAACAATTGTGTCTATGATCTTCTCCATTCTACCTGATTTTTTAAGTCATTATTGTGGGAGCTGACGAGCTCATATTTAACTGTTATTTGTTGTTGTTGGTTTCTGATTTTCTAACTACCAAATTTTAAATATAAAAGAAAGAAATAAAATTTCATAATTTAGTGTTTTAATTTATGCTCTGATCGTTTCACTGTCCACCCATTCACCCCAGCACATTCTTACACCTCTGCTTTCCAATAAATCCTCGGATCAAATGATAATAGGAATCGTCAATGGAACTGTGATGCTTGGAACCGCGTTTGCTGTTAGAACCAAGATCCTTAAATCGGTTGCAAATTTCGAACCTGTGAATGACAGATTGTCTATACTCACAATTAAATGCGCGAACAAAACCTACGCCCTAGTTAACGCACATGCTCTTACAAACGATAAGAACAAGTCTGATCCAGACGAAGTTGATAATTTCTGGGACCTACTGGATGAAAGATTAAACAAAATCCCCAAACACCATGTCAAGCTTCTTTTGGGTGACTTCAATGCCCAACTAGGTCGTGAACAGAAGTACAAGAAAGTTATAGGAAATTACCCTGCTCACAAAAGAACCAATCCCAACGGCAAAAGACTGGTGTCTATTTGCGAAAATCACAACCTGCAGGTCATGTCGACCCACTTTCGCCATCTACCCAGAAAGCAAATGACTTGGCGTTCTCCCGTCCAAGCTCTCAGAGAGTTCCAAATTCATCATGTTGCAATCTCCAGGAGAAACAGCCCTGAGATTATGAATGTCAAGGTAAAGAAAGGCATCAATGTGGCCTCAGATCATTATATGTCTCTTATAAAATTCAAACCAATTCCCGGAAACATAAGGAAGACAACCAAACAGATCACACGCTTCGACAATGATAAACTTCGGCAAAGGGTCGAGGAGTTCCAGGAGAAGGCTAGACCAAATGACTGTGACTTTAACAACGCCAAAAGTCTCTTTGTTGAGGCCGCCAAAGACGTTGCAAAAATCAAGAGAAGCAAAAAGCATGCCTGGTGGAATAGTACCTGCGAATCAGTCCTTCAAGAAAGACTCAATGCGTGGAAACAGTACTAATCTACAAAATCAGAAAATGATTGGGAGACCTACAAAACCCAACGTGCCCAAGCAGCTAGGGTGTTCAGAACTGAGAAACGTAAATACGAAAAATCTCTCATTGAAAAGATAGAACAAAACTTTAGGAAGAATGAAAGCAGAGAGTACTACAGAACCTTCAAACGCAAACTCACTGGCTATAAACCACCATCTCTATGCTTTGAGCGAAAAGACGGCACACTGGCGACGTCAAATGAAGAAAATTGCAGCATTCTGGCAGATTACTTCAAGAATTTACTTAATTACTTTAAACCGCAAAGTGCCATTGAGACCAAGGAACCCTTACTCAGGTACCCAGATTCCAGACCACCCGACTGAGATGAAATCAAGCGTCACATTGCCCGTCTCAAAAATAACAAAGCGCCGGGGGAAGACTCAGTAGTAGCAGAACTATGGAAATATGCCCTAGAGGAATCACTTGATATCTTGCAAAAGCAAATAGAAGAAATTTGGAACAAGGAGACCATACCAGAAGATTGGAAAATAGCTTTGATCCACCCATTACACAAAAAAGGCAGCATGAATAACATCAACAACTACAGAGGAATATCTTTGCTACCCGTGACTTACAAAATTCTATCACTTGCCATAATGGAGCGTTTGGAAGCACAAGTCGAACATCAAATAGGTGAATACCAAGGAGGGTTCAGAAAAGGTCGCTCAACAACTGAACAGATCCAAAATCTCAAAACGATCATCAGATATTGTACACTAAGGTCCAAGCAGTATGTGTCTGTCTTTGTGGACTTGAAGAAAACGTACGACTCCATTGACCGGGAAGTCCTGCTAAACATCTTAAATGAATTTGGAGTTGATTTGAAACTGCTGACATTAATTTGAGCCACCCTGACCGATACAAAATCCAAGGTGAAGTTCCACGGATGTCTCTCGCATTCCTTTGACATCAAAACAGGAGTCCGACAAGGTGATGGGCTATCCCCGATACTCTTCAACTGTGTTCTTGAAAAGATCATCAAAACCTGGCGGGTGAGATTACAGGAAACCAACTAGAGTCCATTGAGAATAGGAACCAAATCCAAGGGGATCGCAACAGACTGCTTAGCATTTGCCGATGATATTGCTGTTCTCTCAAACGACATGGAAACCGCTAGAGCTCAAGTTGAAATTTTAAAGGAAATTGCCGAACAAACTGGTTTGCAGATATCGTTTGAGAAAACAGCAGTAATGACTAACATCAAAGAGGCTCCACCAAAACTCCATACAAAATACGTGGACATCACCCAAGTAGACAAATTCAAATACCTGGGTGAGATCAACATGAAAATGGACTGGACAAAGAAGCATTTCAGGAGCGAGTACGCAAACGCCTACCAAACATCCCGCACAATCTACAACAAAAAATGCCGTTCCCAAAACACCAGGATACGTCACTATGAAACAGTTCTGAAGCCGGTAGTTCTATATGCAGCCGAAACCTTGTCTCTAAATGCCAACAAAGGACTCCTTGAAGAACTGGAGAAAAGAGAACGCAAAATTGTGTGAGGAATCTTGGGATCAAAGTACAGAAATGGAATCCATCAAAAGATATCCAACAAGGAAGTCTACAGCAAAATAGAGAAAATTACCGACACAATCAGAAAAAGACGGGCACGATTTTACGGTCATCTGAAAAGAATGGACGGAAGAAAGTTAACTAAGGAAATCGTTCACTTTTTGCATTCAAACCCCAAAACCACAATTCCCAGGTTTAGAAATACCAAAGAAGACCTGCAAATGCTACACATCTCAGCTGAAGACGCCCTTAACAGAGATCTCTTCCGCAAGAAAATATTGACGAACGGGCTAAACCGAGACGAGCAACCGAAGAGAAGACACGGTGCCCCTTGGACAGAGGAGTGTAAGCAGGCCCACTCACAAAGAATGAGGGTAATGAGTTCAGTGTCAAATGCAACAAGACTTAACGTGGTCCTTGATGGCCCCAGCGAATTATATAATAATAATAATAATAATAATAATAATAATAATAATAATAATAATAATAATAATAATAATAATAATAATAATAATAATAATAATAATAATATCGGATGGCCTTTGTAGAGGCCTGGTGCAGGTCTTTTGTGACGACGTCCTGTAGGTGACCTGCGCATCTGTGAAGACGGGACCCTATTTAAGATGATTTCTAAAGCTGAAGACTGCACAAACACCCAGCCCCCGAACCAGAAGAATTAACCAGTGAAAGTTAAAATCCCCGATCCGGCCAGGAACATCCTGATACTTGGTTACAATGATCGAGTGCGTTGCACTAAATCGTTAGTTATATTGTAAATATCACATGCTTTATGACTTTTTTCCATTTATACCGTCTGTGTTCCATCCCGCAAAATACTGAGAAAGGATTCAAGAGAATATATTAATAAAGTACTTCACAGCCCCTAAGATCAGAATCACAAACATTTTTTACCAAGCAAAGCCAGACTGGAATGTTTGAATATGAGTAGGATCTCATTGTGATTTACAAGTCATTCTGATAAACTCCTAGAAATCTTGTTAACACCTACAAAATGACTACAAATACTTAATCTTAAATATATATATATACTTAGTGTCCTTAATGTGGTAATAGAAACTTCTAGAATTATTCTTTAATTCGGCTGCTACAGTGTAATCTCTGTGGAATATTTCCTGCTGAAATGAGATATCCTTTCCACACATGAAAATCGATATACACCGAGCGAGTTGGCAGTGTGGTTAGGGGCGCGCATCTATGAGCTTGCATTCGGGAGATAGTGGGTTCGAACCCCACTGTCGGCAGCCCTGAAGATGGTTTTCCGTGGTTTCCCATTTTCACACCAGGCAAATGCTGGAGATGAACATCAAAAAAAGCCACGGTGGCTTCCTTCTAACTCCTAGCGCTCTCCTATCCCATCGTCGCAATACGACTTATGTGTCGGTTCGACGTTAAGCCAGTTGTAAAAAAATCGATATATGTGAAAGGGTTCTATATAATTTCGATATCACGTACAGTATTGCCAAAATTCCATCGCTGCTTAAGAAAAACTAAGAGTTTACATGCCACTGACGTCGCACATTCCTAGGAATTTATTTGAACTCTCAGTCTCACAAATTATCAACCTGGTAACTTTTGTTGGAGTTTGGGTACACCCATGTCTGATGTTACAGCATTCAGAACTCTTTCCAACATAAAAATCTGCAGTACAAATTAAGAATATTGGTTTAACCAAACCCAAGAGGCAATTCTTTTAACTGTGCCTCACATGTGCTAGAATATAATTATGTAACATCTGTGATTTTGAATGTCTAATGATTGACTACACTCTGACGTCTGTTCATAACTTGCACTCCCTCCCCTGCGAATGCATATAGCCGAGCCGTACGTGCAACCATATCGGATGGGTATCTATGGAGAGACCAAACCAAACCAAACCAAACCAAACCCCATGGCACTACAGCCTTTGAAGGGCCTTGGCCTACCAAGCGACCGCTGCTCAGCCCGAAGGCCTGCAGATTACGAGGTGTCGTGTGGTCAGCACGACGAATCCTCTCGGCCGTTATTCTTGGCTTTCTAGACCGGGGCCGCTATCTGACCGTCAGATAGCTCCTCAATTCTAATCACGTAAGCTGAGTGGACCTCGAACCAGCCCTCAGGTCCAGGTAAAAATCCCTGACCTGGCCGGGAATCGCACCCGGGGCCTCCGGATAAGAGACAGGCACGCTACCCCTACACCACGGGGCAGGCATCTATGGAGAGACCACTGTAACGAATTTTTCATCGAAAGGTCGGGGTGAGGGGGAGAGGGGGGATGCCTTTCGGAAGTTGCAAGGGCGGTGGCCATGTAATAATATTTAACATGGCCTAACTATGTTGACACTGCTACACGGCTGAAAGCAACGGGAAATTACAGCCGTAAGGACTCCCGAGGACATCCAGCTCACTCTCAGTGAATGATGTACTGATGATGCCTTCCTTCAGGGTAAAATATTCCGGAGGTAAAATAGTCTCAAATTCAGATCTTTGGGTGGGGACTACACGAGAGGGGCAATCGTTAGGAGGATGAATACTGGCTTTTAGTCGAAGCGTTGAATGTTAGAAGTTTGAATCGTTGTGGTAGGTTAGAATATCTGAAACGAAAATGGATTTACGAATACTAAATTTAGATGTAGTTGGCATAATTGAAGTACGTTGGCAGGAAGAGCAGGATTTCTGGTCAGGTGACAACAGAATTATCAACACAAAATCAAACAGGGGAAATGAAGGATTTGGTTTAATACTGAATAAGAAAATAGGGCAGTGGGTAAGCTACTAGTGGACGAATTATTGTTGTCAAGATAGACACCAAGCCAATGCCGAGCACAGTAGTGCCTACTAGTTCAACAGATGATGAAGAAACCGGAAGGATATATGAAGTGATAGAAGATTTATTGAAATATGTAAAAGAAAGAGAAGGTAATCCAGCAAGTAAATTTGGACTGGGATAAAGGAATGAGAGAAGTCGGCTGGTTGAATTCTGCTCCGATCATAATTTTGTCCTGGCTAATAATTGGCCCAAACATCACAAACGATGGCTGTATACGCGGACGAGGCCTGGAGATACTGGCGGGTATCAAATGCACTTCATTATGATTAGGCAGATAATCAGAAACCAGGTGTTGAATCACAGGACTCTACCAGGAGCAGACGTGGATTCTGACCTCAACTTGCTGGCCATGTAATGCCATCTGAAGTTGAAAACTTGAAGAAAGGATGGAATGCAGGTAGATGGAATCTAGACAAGTTGCAAAAAACGGAGTGCGAGGGATTCTTTCAAGGAACATATTGCACAACGACTAAACGAAACGGCTGGGCGAAAAACAATAGATGAAGAATAGACAGTTGTGAAGAATGAGGTGAAGGAAGATTAGGAATAAAGGAAAGATCAAGTAAGAATCAATGGATAACTCAGGAGATACTACTCCTGACTGACGAACGATGAATGTACCAGAACACAAAACAATGTGGAGGGCAGAAAAGAATACAGGCGATTAAGGAATGAAGTAGACAGAAAGTGCAGGACATCTATGGAAGTATGGCTGAAAGAGAAGTGCAAGGTTGTTGAATGTTGTATGATCCTAGGAAAGGTGGATGCTGCATACAGAAATAGCCAAGGAAATCTTTGGAGAAAGGAAAACTAGGTGTTGAATATAAAGAGCTCAGATGGAAAACCACTTCTAGGGAAAGAAGACAAGGCAGAAAGATGGCAGATGATATAGTTCTGGAACAAGAAGAGGCTGTTGATGATCATGAAATGGGAGACCCAATTTCGAAGTCAGAATTCGACAGAGCATTGAGAGACCGAAATAAGAACAAAGTACCTGGAATTGATGACATACCCTCAGAATAAATGATCAGCTTGGCGTGGTTATCCCATTTAGTGTGTAAAATGTATGTAGTATCATCCGATTTTAGACAGAACGTTGTTTTACCTCTTCCCAAGAAACACAGTGCTCACAAGTGTGAAAACTACCGCACCATTAGTTCATTATCTCAAGCCTGCAAAATTTTAACACGTATTATTTACAAAAGATTGGAAAGACACGTTGAAGCTGAGTCAATTCGGCTTCAGACGATATGTAGGAACATGTGAAGCATTCCTGACTTTACATCGGATTTTAGAGGATCGAATGGAGGAAGACAAGCCCACGTACATGGAATTCGTAGCCGAGCTGAGTGGCTCAGACGGTTAGGGCGCTGGCCTTCTGACCCCAACTTGGCAGGTTCGATCCTGGCTCAGTCCGGTGGTATTTGAAGGTGCTCAAATACGTCAGCCTCGTGTCGGTAGATTTACTGGCATGTTAAATAACTCCTGCGGGACTAAATTCCGGCACCTCGGCGTCTCCGAAAACAGTAAAAGGGTAGTTAGTGGGACGTAAAACAAATATCATTATTATTATTATTGGAATTCGTAGATCTAGAAAAGGCATTCGATAATTTGGATTGGACCCAGCTGTTTGAAATTCTGAAGGTGATTCTGATCAGATACCGAGTAAGAAAAAAAATATCTACGATCTGTACAAAAAATCAGTGTGCAGTGATAATAATTGAGGACTTTGAAAGAAAAGCAGAAATCCAGAAAGGAGTGAGGAAAGGCTGTAATTTGCCCCCCCTCCTTTTCAATGTTTATATAGAAATGGCGGTAAAGGAAATCAAAGATGAATTTGAAAAGGGAATCGCAATCAAAGGAGAGGAAATCCAAACTCTGAAGTTTGCCGGTGATTATGTTATTTTATCTGAGTCTGCAGAAGATTTGTAGAAATTTTCGAATGGTACGGAGTCTTGGAAGAGTAGTACAACATGAAAATATATAAGTCCAAAACAAAACTAATGGAGTGCAGTCGAACGAAGTAAGGTGATGCAGGAAATATTAGATTAGGATATTGAAGTTTTAAGGGAAGTTGATGAATATTGTTACTTGGGTAGTGATCTAACTAACGATGGCAGAAATAAGGAGGACATAAAATGCAGACTAGCATAAGCAGGGAAGGCCTTTCTGAAGAAAATAATTTTGTTGACTTCGAATACTGATATAGGAATTAGGAAGATGTTTTTTGAAGACATTTGTCTTTAGCGTCGAAGTGAACTCGGCCAATAACTACCTCAGAAAGAAACTTTTGAAATGTGGTGTTACAGAAGAATGTTGAAGGTGAATAGGGAAGATCGAATCACGAGTGAAAATATACTGAATCGAATTGGTGAGAGGAGATAGATTAGGCTAAATTTGACCAGAAGAAGCGATAGGATGACAGGACACATATTAAGACACCCCGGACTAGTTCAGTCAGTTTCTTTATGGAATTGTAGACGGTAAGAACGGTAGGGGCAGGTCAAGGTATGAATATGACAAGCAGATTGGAGAAGATGTAAGATGTAGTAGTTACGTAGAAATGAAATGTTTAGTACAGCATAGGGTGTTATGGAGAGCTTCATCAAACCAGTCTATGGACTGATGAACGCAAACAACAAAAACTTGCATTCAGCTGAACATTTGAACTTGACTTGCATTATTGAAAGCTAATTTACGAAGAAGGTAAAGTTAAGACAAGATTGAAAATCGCATGTAAATTGACATTTTTTAACCCCTTCAATGTTACAGTCATTAAATGTTCTCAAGAATGCATTAGCAATGATATGCAAACAGTTGTAATATGTTCTAAAATAAGGCTTGTATCCGGGAGATAGTGCGTTCGAACCCCACTGTCGGAAGCCCTGAACATGGTTTTCCGTGGTTTCGCACTTTCACACCAGGCAAATGCTGGGGCTGTATCTTAATTAGGGCCCCGGCCGTTTCCTTCCCACTTCTGGCCCTTTCCTGTCCCATCGTCACCATAAGACCTATCTATGTCGGCGCGACGTAAAGAAACTTGCAAAAAAAAAACTGCAACATGTACAAAAAAGTAAAGCTTCGTAAAAGGATCTCTTCTTAACCAAGGGAGCATCATACCATTCTTATCTTCTTCAAGCAATTCTATTGTCGATACATTGCTGTTCTTTTGATTAACTGATGCCTGTAACTTCTTGTTCTTATTCTTATACTTCTTCCGGGCTTGTTAGCTCAGGTTGTAGAGCGCTGGCCTTCTGAGCTCAAGTTGGCGGGTTACTGATGAGTAGAGCCCGGATTTCCATGCACTATCAAATCTCAAAACACATGCATTCATGCACTATCATGTGGCAAAAACATGCACAATAAACTGGAAAATATGCACTATCAAAATTCAGTTCCTTTTGAAACATTGTACAAAACCATTCCCCAAATTGTTATGATTTAAGCTCATCCGTTTGTCTGTCAACACATTCCTAAACACAGAAAATGACCTTTCTACGTCACAAATAGTGACAGGTGCATATTTAAATGAAAGCATTTGGGACAAAGTGAGGTCAAATTGTGGGCAACGTCTTCGCATTTCACCACAACACGTCTTTTAAAAGCTTAATGAATTCAAAATCTGGATTTGACGGATATTTTTGTTCAGCTTTTCCCTACTTCTCCGTGCGCTGATTGCAGATGATGATGTCTTCAATAACTGCTGAAGATTGAAGCTGCAATTACGAAGACGTGTAACGAGTGAGAGTTCCGGGTAGGAAATTCTAGGATAACAACGGAAGATTCAGTGCAAAACCACGGTTTGTAAGCTGCTATCTCAGTAACGCGGCGTCACAGAAGTGTGATACAAGTTTTGTTTTGTTCGTCTAATAAAGAAGAAAAAAATGAGCCGTCAATGAGTAGGATAATGCACAATTTACGGTTCAATTTATAGCAATTTATAACTAGGATACAATATTCCTAAGAATTACAGAGGTCGACGTGGGGCCTTGTGGCTTACGTCAATGTTTACTCAAGCAACAGATAAGAAAGTGCTTGGTTAATTGGTTTATGGGATCTCTACCGTATGTACTAACTTTGGTATCAGAAAGCATGACAGGAATACAATCTCTCCGTCTCTCAATAACAGACATACTGTATAACGTGGAAAAATTGTCTCAAATTCTGCAAACCAACATTCATAAAAGGCACTATCATCCAAGTTAACATCATATATGCCCCAAGGTCAGAAGAAAAGTCATATTATGCAATATAATCATCCAAATATTCGCTATTAAATCCAAAATCTTCAAAATATGCTTTATGCATGAATTTTCTCCTGAAAGGGCCAAAAAATGTAAACATGCAGGGAAAAAGAACGGTTATTTGAAATTATTAAGTCAGAAAACGAATATTTGCAAAGTTTGTGAAGTGTAAGTAGCTTACTTGAAAACGTGCATTTGCATAGAAATCCGGGCTCTACTGATGAGTAACTGACGCAACACGTTTACACACACTCTAAAAACACATTGACAGCGGATGTTTCCTCCATTAGCTTCATTAACAGCTTGAAGATATTGAGGCATTCTGGACAGAAGGTTCTTGGTCGATTCTTCAGGAACCGCATCCCATCCTTCACGCAGAGTATCCCTAAGCTGTTCCAAGCAGTAAAAATTACGACATCGAACACTTCGTGCTTGAATATCCCACACATGTTCTATGATATTCAAGTCGAGACTGCTTGCGAGCCAGCCCAGGGTTCGTATTCCGACATCCCTGAGAAAAAAAAAATTCACACAATTTGCAACATGCGGGCGTGTATTATCATGCACAAACCTAAAGTTTTCTCCCACAAACTGTGCATATGACACCATACGGTGCACTGAGTCCCCTGCCGTGGATGGTTCGGATATTGAAAAGCTCAGTGCATCCCTGAAGACTGAAGCCTCCCCGCACCATAACTGAACCTCCTCCAGAAGGTGTCCTGGAAGAAAGAGTAGTGGGTGAATATCAATCACCTCGCCTCCTCAAAAAACCTTTCACCCATCTGGGGACCTTACGCAGAATCGGCTCTCATCTATAAGAGAATAGATCCCCATTTTTCAGTAGTCCAGAGTTGATGCTGCCTTGCAAACTGGAGTCGCGTTACTCCATGGTGTCAGTGAAGCTGTAGCCTTGTTGGAGGTCTTCTTGAAAATAGATTGGCTTCATCCAAACTCCGTTTGACTTCACTTTCACTGAATTCACATTCCTCGCAGTCTGAAGTCGATTCCTGGCCTGAACTGCGGTTGTATGGCGGTCGCATAACACTTGTAGGTTGACGAATCGGTCATTTTGGGGCGATATAGACCTCCTACATCATGATTCGGGTCTTCTGTTGTAGGTGCTACTCTCACGATGCCAATAGAATTAGCCACATTACGAAGACTTCCCCCATTCTCGACCAAACAACGGCTCACGTTTCTTCTTCTCGGCTTAGAGACATCTTTCACTTACAGAATCTTCCCAAAGAACCATGTGACAGTGATCCGTTATCAATATCCTGTCATAAAACTTAAGAGCTTACGTTGAGGGAAGAGCCATAACACATGGCCGGAAGTCCATCAAACCTGGCCGGAGACAATAAGCAAACAATAAACAATGAAGGCATGATTGTTTATGGCCCTCCTTCCATTATCGGGTGTGTGAAGTGTTGAAAAGAACACAATCGCTTAAAAAAACTACCTTTTTTACAGAATATAAAATATTATCACAGTCGAATTTGATGCTTAAAAATTATATTTTTCAAGTGATCCACATTTTTGTCCCAGTCATTGAAGTTAGTAGGGCGTAAACATATTAATATTATTATTAATATTAATAATATACTACTAATAATAATTTAGTTCCTTGGGGTCGTTACTGTAGGTGTATGTGTGTGTGTGGTGGTGGTGGGGGGGAGAGGAGTTGGCTTAGATTTGTGGCTGGATGCCCTTCCTGATGCCAGACCTATGTGGAGGGATGTAATCACTACTCTGTCTTTCTCGGGTGGTTGAAAGTGTGGTGTGTTGCATGCAGATACTGATATGCTGGATTGAGTTGGATCAGACGGTTGAGGCGGTGGCCTTCTGATCCCAACTTGGCAAGGTTCTATCCTGGCTCAGTCTGGTGGTATTTGAAGGTGCTTAAATATGTCAGCCTCCTGGTGGTAGATTTACAGACACGTAAAAGTAATCCTACGTGACTAAATAACGGCAGCTCGACGTCTCCGAAAACCGCAAAAAATGTAGTGAGACGTAAAGCCAATAACATTATTATTATTATTATTATTATTATTATTATTATTATTATTATTATTATTATTATAACAAGATATGTCTTAAGATGAACACAAACACCCCTTTCCTTTTACCCGAGATAGGGGAAATCATGGTATGCATTAAAATTCCCGACCCGGCTGGTAAAGGAGCACAGGACTCTCTGAATAGAAGGCCACTACGCTGATCATTCGTCCAGGAGTCGGATAATAATAATAATAATTGTTACCGTGGTTTGGTGGATTAGCAGAGGTGAAAGAAGGTGCTGGAATGAATAGGTCTCAATATACGAAATTAAAGTTAATTTAAAATTTAACAAGGTTATATTTTCTTTTTACGATCAAGAAATAACAAATATAACAGGGACTCAGTAGCCTAGCAACGAATCGAGAATGTACAATTACAGTGTTACAGGATTTGGGCTCCGAGAGCCAGACACATAATTCTTGAGCAATTAGCCCAACTTTAGCCAGATACCAGGTTTGACAAAGGGGCAGAAAACCCCAATCATGCCCAGGAGCTCTTGCTCCCTATTACTCAGTAAAGCCTGCTCGAGGCACACAGAAATCAAAATTTTAAGAAAGAGCAACGCGCTCTTAAAATTCACGCCTATCAAAAGCCACACCAAACTCCACCTTCAAGCTGACCTCCAAGCACATGAAAACAGGGGTGAAAATACCCAACCTACTGAGGCCTACTCAATAAAGAAACAGGACAATTACACGGCCTCCAAAATACCAACTTGAGAGGAGGCGTCCTTGCACTCCTAATACACTTTATTTAAAACCTATTTGGCACTAGGCCGCATATGCAAGGGCTAATCCCATACTAAAAAGGTGACACGATAGGAAAACTTATTACATTACGAAACGAAGAAAAATGGTTGAGAAAACGTAGTCACCTCAAAAACAATATGAAAGGGAGCTCGAGAGGGTTAGGCACTCTCTATCCCAATTTGTAGTTTAAAGAGATAGAATTTATACCAAGAGTCTATTACATTTTAGAGGAAAGTTACATGATAAAAGGTATCGAACCTGCCCCGAGAGTTAAACTGCTGAGCTAGCAAGAAAATAAGTTATTAAAAGGCCATTACCTTATTGATGAACCGCTGCCCGACGAAGAGGCGCTTCCCGCCCCCTGCTACATAATTTACACAATGATAGATGTTACTGAAGTGGCGCAGGGACCCGAAAATGAGCAGTTTATATACCCTCGCGGAACATTCGAGACCTTTGATGAATGGTAACACCCGCCCACAAGCATTTTATTGGACGGCCAAAAGATTACAAGTCAAAACTGAAGAAGACATCTAGGATTGGTGGAAAATTAATTACAAAAATTACTCATTGGTCGAATTCAAAACTGGCGGAAATAGAAGGGTTATACAGCCAACCTAAACAATGACTGAAAGAAATTTAACAAAGAACAAACTTATGCATACTAAAATTCTTCAAAAAAAGTTCTTTCACTTCGCACTAGGGTACACCGTTGTTTTTCTTCAGTAGTGCCATCTAGAAGAGAATGTTCACACTTCTCACTACAGAGAAAACAAAAATAAATCGAAAAAGACACAGTTATGAACTCTTCAAAATTTACAGATAGCGACATCTTCTGATAACCTTTAGAATTAACATGGTTGTTAGAGTTCAGGCTTCCTCCAGTAGAGGAGTTTCAACTGGCGCGGAGGTGTACCGCCTGGTACAATAATAATAATAATAATAATAATAATAATAATAATAATAATAATAATAATAATAATAATAATAATAATAATATGAAATTTGGCGACATGTACGACAAAGTTGATGACAGTTTTGATCTCTTCTTTAATCCTTCAGTCCTGAGCTTGATGGGCCCGTTAACAATATTAAAGGTAAACTCGTGTCCTCATCCCGAGGTGGTGCGGCTCTTTTCAGGCACACCCCCAATATTAAGAGCAATCTTCCCACGAAATGGAGCTTAATGGTTAACATATATCGTAACAAACTCAACGCATTCATAGCCATAGCAGTAACATGCCTTCCTTGAATCTTCAAAGCTCCTCTTGGCGTGCTTGAGGAAGGTGCTGTCGCGAAGACAATCGTCGACTTTCCTATGAGACCCTGAGTATTGCGCTAGGTGAGTGACTTGCCTCACATTACAGTGCTTACGGACTGAACCGGACCGAGAGTTTCTTCATCACTGAGGCTGTTGAAGGTTAGCCTGCCCTAGACCGCACTCTCGCGGTAACTAAGGCTGCGCTCACTGTTCAGGACCCGGTTCAGTAACATCCTTTTGTTTTTCTCCTTTCTTCCTGCCTTTTTGGCGAGAGTACGTAACTATGTGATTGAATGCTTAAGCGTTATATTATAGAGGGATTAGGCAATTACCTTTCTTCCCAGCTCTGTTCTTTACTTGGCATTGGCACTACATATGGGTTAAAACAGTTTTACGACTTGATGCCCGTCCTGACAGCAACCCTATGCGGAGGGATGTATTCAAAATTGAAGGATTTCTGGCAAAAGCAACCAGTATCAAAAGTATGAAATGTCAGGAGAAACAATAAACAGTGTACATGTGACTCTGTGTTACAATAAAGCCAAGCAACATTTTATACATCTATATATATATATATAATAAGAGTTTTGTCTGTACATTGCTCAGAATTTGAAAAGGATGGTATTTCTGTATCGGTCGTGTCCATAGTAGCAAGGAAGTGCACTTTTTAATTTTCCGTAATTTCTGTCTGTCTGTCTATCTGTATGTATGTATATATGTATGTATGTATGTACACGCATCACGAGAAAACGGCTGAAGAGAATTTAATGAAAATCGCTATGTAGTGTCCGGGAATAAGTCACTACAATCTAGGCCATACATTATCTTATTCACTCTGAGAGAAATAGTAGTTTAGGGGAAGGCCTAAAATTTAACTCTCAAATATTTATGTTATTATTGGTCCTATCTTAATTAGGATCGGTATGCAAAGTCGGAAAGTAAGTCGCTACAATATATGCTATAAATAATCTTATTCACGCAGAAAGAAATGGTAGCTTAGGGGACGGCCCAAAGTTAAATTCTCAAATTCTTATGTTATCAGTGGTCCCATCTTAATTAAAATCGGTATGAAAAGTAGGGAAATAAGTCACTACAATCTAGGCCATAAACAAATTTATTCAAGCTGAGTGGTATCGTGGTTTAGGGGAAGGCCTAAAATTTAATTTTCAAATATTTGTGTTACCAGTGGTCCTATCGACAAATACTACATTACTAAAGTTATATAGTATTAAATTTCCCATAATTTATGTCTTATACATTTTTACCGTACCGGCTATGATAACAGAGATATTCATGAATTTGAATTTTTGTTCCTAAGTCCGTATCAGCGCCAAGTCACGAGAAAATGGGTAAACAGAATTTAATGACAATCGTTATGTAAAGTCGGAGAATAAGGAACTACAGTCTACGCTATAAATAATGTCGTAAGACGCCCTAATATCACAGAGTCTAAAGAAACTAAATGTGAAGGCCTACAATACAGAAAGCTCATCTCCTAACATAGAACAACAATAACATTACATTGACCATTGTTTGTTGAGATGTGCTTTGTGTCTTCTGTTGCCAGTCATGTCCGATAGGTGGGATTACTGCTGTATACCGAGTATTTCTTTAAAATTTGGTTTACGTCGCATCGACACAGATAGGTGTTATGGGGACGATGGGATAGGAAAGGGCTAGGAGTGGAAAGGAAGCGGCCCTGGCGTTAATTACCGTACAGCCCCAGCATTTGCCTGGTGTGAAAATGGGAGAACGGAAAACCATCTTCACGGCTGTCGACAGTAGTTATCGAACCCACTAACTCCCGGGTGCAAACTCACAGCTGCGCGCCCCTAACCGCACGGCCATTTCGCCCGGTCGTACCGAGTATAACAGGCTGCCTGAACATTGGCGGGAAGTAGCTGTGGAGTTAGATGACTTTCTTCTTTTGCATGCCATTCCTTTGGTTCATAAATTTTCTGATACTACTGGTCGTAACAAACTGGTTCATCATAGCATTCGAGCTATTCAATCCGTACTCTGAGGCACTGATTGGAATGAGCAGTGTGTATGTTTAACGGAACAATGGCAGAGGAGTGTTCACTGCTGTCTGCGGCCTGGTCATTCCAGCACTGGAACTTTGGACTGTTAGATTGGCATATTCGTACTCTTCGTTAAAAGTGAGAAAATGTGCGGTTTTTCATTTGAGCGAGTAGTTTATATGATAACATTGCTTTTAATCTCTACATTCCTACTGACGTTTTTTAATGGCCTAAGTTCACTGTAGTTAGGAAAACCAAAAAGACAGTCTTTCTGAGATTCCGTAGCGAAGCACGGTTACAGCAGCTAGTTTCTTCATAAGAAAGAAACAGTTTGTTTATTTTCTTGTCGCTGAAAGTTTAAAATTGTCCCCTAAAAATAAAACATTCTGATATTGGTTATTTTTGCCTGAAATTGACACGAAAATAACATAATATTCATTACATACATTTTTAATGCAAGAGAATTTGTCGTTACACATGCATATTTAAGTCAGTATTCTTCTTTTTTCTTTCTTTCTTAATTCCTTTACCCTCCAGGGTTGGATTTTCCCTCGGAATCAGCGAAGGATTCCACCGCTACCGCCTCAAGGGCAGTGTCTTTTAGGGGCTAAAAATGGGAAGGAGGACCAGTACCTCACTCAGACGGCTTCACCTGTCATGCTTAAAAGAGGCCTTGTGGGGGAGGGGGAGAGATTGGAAGGGATAGACAAGGAAGAGGGAAGGAAGCAGCCGTGGCCTTAAGTTAGGTACCATCCCGTTATTTGCCTGGAGGAGAAGTGGGAAACCACGGAAAACCATTTCGAGGATGGCTGACGAGGGAATCGAACTCTCCTCTACTCAGGTGACCTCCCGAGGCTGAGTGGATCCCGTTCCAGCCCTCGTGCCACTTTTCAAATTTCGTGGCAGAGCCGGGAATCGAACTTGGGCTTCCGGCGTTGGCAGCTAATCACGGTAACCACTACACCACAGAGGCGGACTAAGACAATATTATCGCAGTTTATTCAACAAAACTTGACTAGAGCCCATGCTTGTGTTATAGATGTTTGGTAGCTTTCTTACTTTTCTTTTACATCTCATGGTATTTTCATGGTTTACTAGATCTTTTTCACTCGGTGCATCCATCACTGTTATCAGCTGTATCTACATCAATACTAATTAACCCCATGGCACTACAGCCCTTGAAGGGCCTTGGCCTACCAAGCGATCGCTGTTCAGGCCGACGGCCTGCAGATTACGAGGTGTCGTATGGTCACCACGACGAATCCTCTCGACCGTTATTCCTGGCTTTGTAGATCAGGGCCGCTATCTCACCGCCAGATAGCTCCTCAATTCTAATCTTGTATGAAATGAAATGTCGTATGGCTTTTAGTGCTGGCATATCCCAGGACGGGTTCGACTCGTCAGGTGCAGGTCTTTCTGTTTGACACCCGTAGGCGACCTGCGCGTCGTGATGAGGATGAAATGATGATGAAGACAACACATACATCCAGTCCCCTTGCCGTAGGAATTAACCAATTAAGGTTAAAATCCCCGACCCGGCCGGGAATCGAACCCGGGACCCTCTGAACCGAAGGCCAATACGCTGACAGTTCAGCCAACGAGTCGGACTTCTAATCATGTAATCTGATTGGACCTCGAACCAGCCCTCAGATCCAGGTAAAAATCCCTGACCTGGAGAGGAATCGAACCCGGGGCCTCCTGGTAAGAGGCAGGCACGCTACCCCTACGCCACGAGGCCTGCGTATCAATACTGCCAACAGCAATACATTATGGGCTCTCTTCCTGCTGTGTAGACAGCCTACCTTCTGTCTTCTGGCCGGAGTGAGTGGCTCGGACGTTTGAGGCGCTAGCTTTCTGACCCCAACATGGCTGGTTCGATCCTGAATCAGGCCCATGTTTTGAAGGTGCTCAAATACGTCAGCCTCGTGTGGGTAGATTTACTGGCACGCAAAAGAACTCTTGCGGAACTAAATTCCAGCACCTCGGCGTCTTCGAAAACCGTAAATGTAGTTAGTGGGTTGTAAAGCCAATGACATTATTCTGCCTTCTGAAGAAATGCACGGTCATCGTAAGTCCTGCAACTTTTCTGGCGAAAGAGGAATGGGACCTCCATACAATGGGGTTAGTGCTACACTGGCTGCGATGAACCACGTGTTTGCAGTACGTATCCCGATTCAAAACGAAGGAGCAGTCATCTGCTATTTCCATCAGGCGAAGATTTCTGAGAGTCAGGAATGGTCTTGGTGTGTTTAAGAAGTAAGGAGCTACTGCAATTTTAAATTATAAGACATGTCCTGGGTCACAACAACGGCATCAAATGGAGATGGTTTGCTGTGACCACCACTTATTATTTCATTCCAGGCATTTGGTACTTCTGGTGAAATAGTTCCCTTTTTCTTCTCAATCATTGCAAATTCAATAACAACTCGTAACCCAGACACAAGATTGCGGAAAATATTATGGCTTGCAAGGAAACACAAGCAATGTCATTTGACAACGGTTATTCTTGCTGGAAACCCAACTAACGTTGGTCATTTTTAGAGAAATACCAATATTCCACGACCCTGTAACTCGTTGACTATGGCTGATTTTGTAGAATATGTGATCTACATATTCCCATTCTGCGAATGTCTCATTTTCTGGTATTTTTTGACATTGGTTGTTTTTGTCAGAAACCCTTCAACTGTGATTTCCGCAGTGGTTGCTGGTGATGTGTGTACGAATTCATATTAGTGATGGGACATTCGATTCATTTTACTGAATCGATTCATTTGATTCCGTTCACGTTACTAAATCGATACAGGGATCTGATTCACGGCATATTAGTCACCGCTCCTACTGCATCTGTGTGGTATGTGATGGTAAGGCAGCAGCAACAGCATTTAGTGCTCGCAACTACCATCTGGTCTTCATACTATGAACTCCTTTTTTAGAAAAAAAAAATGCTAGTCACTCTAATACATCGAAGGTTTCCGGCGACGCAGGGGGGAAGTTTAGGACTAGGAAGGTAGCAGCCATGGCCTGAATGAAGGTACAGTGCCAGCATTTCCTGGTGTGAAAATGGGGAAACTATGGAAATCCATCTTAACGGCTGCCGACGGTGCGATTCGAACCCACAATCCCCCGAATGCAAGCGCATAGCTACGCGATACTAACCGCACGACAACTCGCTCAGTCATTTTTGAAAATATGTATTTTTCTATCAGCTGAGGATTTTTTTAAAATCGTCATATTTTGTATAGGCTACCCGAGATGTATAGTAGCCAGCTGGTTTTCTGATTCAACATACTGTGGGTTAAGTTATTACGTCTGTCCACATATGATTGAAGTCTTGTGCAACGATGTGACATATGAACTGAGGGAATACTGAGCCGTTCTTCCCAATATAAAACAGGTACTTCTTAGTGGCCATGAGCATGACTCATAGTCATAGGGCAGGCTAGAGTCGAGTTTAATTGTCAAATGTCAACGAAGTTATAATATTAAGATTCATTCAACTAATAAATAGTGTAACCTAATAGCCTACCTACTTACTAGCTACTTCAGAATTATGTTTTGACTACCTTTTTAACTCTGAAAATAAATCCATCTATTATTTATACCTCCCTGTGAGAAGAGGACAGTGAATGCAAATGGGTATTATTTTCAAATGAGCTGAGCTCGAGAGTCCATTATAGCATACGATTCTTTCAGTGTACCATGGCTCACTGTATGTCTCGCTGCAGCGGAAGTTCGGCTCTCCGCCAGTGTCCAGTGAGCCGATAAGGAGCCGTGTGTACCTTGTGTCTCACTGAGCCGCGCTCGTTCACGATTCTTTCCATATGCCATGATTCAATGTCTCGCTGCAGCGGAAGCTCGGCTCCCCGTCAACGTCCAGTGAGTGCGCCACTCAACACTGTCCGCTGGGAGTAAGATGAATCGTGTGCCGTGAGCTCGCCGTTCCTGTGAATCGATTCATTCGGACACTTGAATGAATCGATACACTGCTTCGAATCATGCATTCAGTAGCCAACACTAATTCATATACCCAGCCACCTGGCCACTAAAATTAACCAGACAAAACAACTAGGAATAGAAGCCAGGTTTCTCTGAATGGAAGGCTGGTAGGCGGACCGTTCTGCTAAGGGGTCAGATGTAAAGGGTTTATGTGATTTATTGGGTCGATGCACAAGTTCGTGCGGTATTTTTTATTTTATTTTATTTTATTTTATTTTATTTTATTTTATTTTATTTTATTTTATTTTATTTTTCCGTACGGCTCCATGGCTAAATGGTTAGCGTGCTGGCCTTTGGTCCAGAGGGTCCCGGGTTCGATTCCCGACCGGGTCGGGGATTTCAACCTTAATTGGTTAACTCCAATGGCTCGGGGGATGGGTGTGTGTGGTATATTCAGCATTAGAAATCATCTTAGGTAGGGCCCTCATCTTCACAGACACGCAGGTCGCCTAATAGGCCGTCTACGAGAAAAAGACCAGCACCAGGCCTCTCCGGAGGCCATACGCCATTATTAGTATTTTATTTTACTGTCACTGTCGCGCACTGTAACTCACAATCACAATCATAATCACAATCACAATCACTCAGAGATATATTCACCTCCACTCTCTATGACCTTCCGACAACGTTCAGGTAGCAGTGAATGCCTCGCCTGTAGAAGTGTTTTGGTTTTGACTGGAAGAAGTATGTTCGCCATTTGTCAAGAGAAGCTTCGTCAGGAAACACTTGTCTCTGAATGTGGTTAGAAAGAGAGCGGAAAAGATGGAAATGTGAAGGGGCAAGGTCAGGGTGATACGGAGAATGAGGAAGAGGTTCCCAGCCAAGTTCAGCAATCACACCTTTGCACTGTATGTGGACGACCTTGTCATGGAGCAATAATATTGGTTGTTGTCTTTGTCTTGTTGTCAATAGCAAACGGCAAGCCTTCTTAGCTGGCCACTATACACAGCAGAGGTAATCATTATGTTTTTTGGAAGAAGTTCATGGTGAAGAATGCTACCTTTGTTCCACCAAAAGCACAAAATGATTTTCTGTGGATGGGCACTATCCTTGGCATGGGAAGTTGATTTTTTTGATGGTCTGAGACACACTTTCCTCTTCTTCATGTTGACATACAGGCACCATTTCTCATCACCCGTGACAATGTTCGAAAGGAATGCTTCGTGCATATCACAAGTCAACCGGTGCCCGGCAAGCAATGACGAACTGATGTTTACTCGTTGACTTTTGTTACTGTCACTTAGCACATGTGGTGCACATATACCCAATTTTTGTACCTTACCGATCGAATGCAAATGGCGTACGATGGTAGACTGATCGCATTCAAAAACTTGCACCATTTCCCGCGTTGTTTTGACGAGGATTCGCATGAAGCAACTCATTCAAGCGATTTTCACCAAAATCTGAAGGATTTCCAGAACGTGGATCTTCAGACAAGTCAACCATTTTTATGCTGTTCTTTCAGCAATCGCTTCATTCCCGTGACTTCACAAATTGTTCTCGCAGCTCCTGCTGCACTGGATCGTCGGTTAAACTCAAAGAGTAAAATATGTCGGAAATGCTCGCTTTTCTCAACTTGATATTCCATACCTGTTTGTCTGAAATATACACAAATAATACGTTCACAATCAAGAAAACCCCGTGTTTCACAACACAAAAACTCCAAACTTAGTTAAAACAACGGAATAACGATATGCAATCCCTTCACACCGCATTTTTGCCAACCCCAAAGAATACCGCACGAACTTACGCATCGACCTTATAAATAACATATGTATCACTTGCTTGGTTAACAGGGCATGCCGTCATACCGGTGAGAAAACCAGTCAACTCAGCAAAATTTAAAAACTAAATTTTGAGATATAAACCTGGAAAAAGAAAACAGTAAATTCGTCCAACTAAGTGGACATCTTCAGGTACCTCAACTTAGATAAAATCAAAAAATTAAACCCAGAGGCGCACAGTTCTATATAAGTATTAGTGTTACTGGTTTTACGTCCAAGGAATTACATTTATTGTTTTCAGAGCTGCTGGGGTACCAGGAATTTAGTTCCCCAAGTATTATTTTACGTCCCGGTAAATCCTCCGACGCAGGGATGTTGTATTTCAGACTCTCCAAATACTCCCGGACTGATCTGGGATTGAGCACGTCACCTTACACTCAGAGAGCCATTGCTACAACATCCGAGCCAATCAACACTGCAAAATACGATATAACCTACTGTTTACAGTATATAAAGATACATACACTATGCCTACTATACCGTGTGATTCAGCCGCCTCTTCCAATATAGTTTTATGCAATCCGCAGTATTAATTCCGTCCTGAAAATATCTGCCCTGCCGGTACGCACAGACAACACAATCTGAAATCTTGGTTTTTACCACCTTACCATGATAGGACGCCTTAATACTATCTTTCTTTCTCAATCTGTTTACCCACCAGGGTTGGTTTTCCCTCGGACTCAGCGAGGGATACCACCTCTACCACCTCAAGTGCAGTGTCCTGCAGCGCGAGACTTTAGGTCGGGGGATACAACTGTAGGAGGACCAGTATATCACCCAGGCAGCCTCACCTGCGATACTGAACTGGGCCTTGTGGGGGAGGGGGTATGGGAAGCACGTACGGACTGGAAATAATAGGAACACAACTGCCCTGACAATATTTTATTGCAGCAAATGCTCGATGTGAAGAACCGATTTGGTTTATGCACATTCGGTCCCGGTGTCCAGTAGGTCGTCTGAAGCTTCCCAGGTGTAATTGCTCGTTAGACGTCCGTGATGAGTTGCCGGAGCTGGTCGGGATTTCCGGCGCTTGAGTGTAAGTGACGTTCTTCAAATGCTCCCACAAGGAGAAGTCTAACGGCGTTAAATCCGGTGATCTGGGAGGCCAGAAACACAGCCTCCTCGTCCTATGCATTTCCCTGGCAGTTGCTTTCAAATGGTTACGAACGAGTAAAGTCGAGTGTGGCGGAGCTCCATCCTGTTGCAACCACTTAGTCAAACGATCGTGCAAAGACACATCCTCCAGCAGCAGTGGACATTCTTAAAGTAGAAAGTGCAGGTAGCGTGGGACCGTCCAATGGCCATGCCTCGAAGACGGCTACGTGCCTCAGTTGTTCAGTTACACACATTTGAAAGAGGCTGCATCGTGGGACTTAGCGAGGCGGGATGGAGATAACAGCGTATTGCTGAACACGTTGGTCATGATACGTCCGTAGTGTGGTGATGTTATCAGCAGGAGTGAGATGAACAGGTCCATACCCGTAGACCAGATTCGGGACGACCGCGTAGTTCAGACGTGTGTCAAGATCGGCAAATTCTCAGAGTGTAAGGGCACGTCCAAGATGCTCGCTGGTTTTCTGAGTCAGACAGTCGACGCCGAGTCGGCATAAGTATATTCTTTGTTTCTAAACGGGACTGGCCATAATGCACCTGCGCGCAGGAAGCCTGCGCACTGGTAGTCTGACTCAGATGTTTACCGGAATGATTAGTTCATTCTGGTTTCAGACAACCTGTCGCGCAGGATGTTGATTTTCGTGTTGAGTGTGTTTGACATTTTGTTAACGATGGAAATCGAGGATTTTATTTCAAAAGTTCAACTTAATTCTCCGATATGAGATAAGCGAATTAAAGATCATTCAAATAGGAACATCGCCTGTGTTCAATTTTTAACAAAATAAAATAAAACGTATCCGAACTCATTCTGAAATATTCGAAAAATCTGTTTTCGTCGGCAAGTAACTGTGGAATAACGTGTTTGTACTCCTCGTAAATAGATCATAATTCATTAATTGGATGTATATAACTTCTCATTCGTTTTAACTTGGTTTTAACATTGTCACTTAGCAGCAATAGAGCTGCAGCCTGTTCTCTTGTTAGTTCCATACTACACTGATCAGTTGTATTTCATATCTTTTCTTTTGTGGCAGCTCTGTCTGCGCTGACAATCAGCTTTCATAATGGCTACATCCCACCTGCCGCTCGGAGTCAGACAGTCTGCGCCGACTGTCAGACTCAGGCAACCAGCTTGCATCTTGGACGTACCGTAACGCATGTGCAGCCGAGATCCGAGAGAATGTGGCACCAGCGGTTTATACGTACCAACAGGGACCATATACTTGTAGGACTACGAACACGTGTGCCTTTGGCCCGCGTTCGTCTTGTATCACAACAACACGTTGAATGTCTCCTGTGATGTCGGGCAAGGATCGCGTGAAGAACTGAATGCTGCTTTGTTCTTAGCAACGAAAGGAGGTTTCAGCCAATTGCTTGGTCTTGCCTGTATCGCCGATCATGAAATGCCATCAAGCTGTATTACCTCTAGGTTCAATCGTAAATAAAGTGCACATGCACAGCCATGGTGTCGCAATTTTTTTCGCCGGTGTATAAAGTCATACAACCCCGGCCTCCAGAGTTGGCAGCTAATCACACTTATCACAACACTACACAGGAGGACATAATTTTATTTGTACAGAGTGTAACTGAAATACTTTTTATTCGTCAAGGAGGTGACAGAGGTGGTTATTCCAAGCGCAGTAAGTTACCAATTTTTCGTCTACCTTCATGTTTAAAATTAAAATCTTTGTCTGCAGATAAATACTACACCCTCATGAATCTTGAACAGCGAGTCCGTCTCAGCCATCCTCGAAGTGGTTTTCCGTTGTTTCTCACTTCTTCTTCAGGCAAATGCCTGATTGGCACCTAACTTAAGGCCACGGCCGCTTCATTCCCTCTCCCTTGTCTATCATTTCCAATATTCGCATCGACCGTAACGTCCCTGTTCAACATAGCAGGTGAGGCCGCCTGAGCGAGGTGCGGCCTACTGGTCCTCCTTCCCAGGTGTATCCCCGAAAAATGTCTCACGCTCCAGGATACTGCATTTGAGGCGGTAGAGGTGGGATCCCTCCCTGAGTCCGAGAGAAAATCCAACTCTGGAGGGCAACTGTATTCAATAAAATAAATACTGTACCGGGAGGTACACCTCAACGCCACGCATTCAAAATTAGCGCCTAAATGAACTCCCCTATTGGTAAAACAGTGAAACTGAAATTACACCAACTTGGAACTTTAATCAGAAGATGTCACCACTAAAATATTGACTAATTTTATCATTGTGAAGTTTCCTAAACTGACTGAATTTTTCCTAGTTTTGTTTGCTATACATCAAGAAGTTTGGACATTTCTCCACAGGTGACACTACCAAAAAACTATGATCATGCACCCTCGAGCAAAGTGAAAGAACTTATAATTTAAAGAAGTTTTGTGTTTCTAGGTTTTTGTAACTGATTGATGTACATTTATTTTTTGGGTTGGCAATATTTCCTTTTCCTTTCCGCCAGTTTTGAATCTAGCCAATCCCTAATTTCTGCAATTAATTTTCAACCTATCACAGGCTTCTTGTTCGATTTTGAGAGCTACTTTTGAACTAAACCAATAAAATTGAGAGGGTGTGGCTAGTTTAGTCTTGAATGATCTCGAACATTCTCTGAGGGTTTATAAACTGCGGCTTTTCTCGTTTCTTGGCCAATTGACCGAAGTCTATCTGAGTGTGTGTGTTAAGCAGGAGGCGGGAGGCCCCTTTCGTCGGTAGCTAGAACATCTACAAGGTAATGGCCACATAACTTTATTCTTTCTTGCCACCTCCGCAGTTTAATCCGAGGGAAAGATCCGAATCGTTAACTATGTAACCTACTTTTCTAAAATGTAAGTCACCTTTCACCGGGCGAGTTGGCCGTGCGCGTAGAGGCGCGCGGCTGTGAGCTTGCATCCGGGAGATAGTAGGTTCGAATCCCACTATCGGCAGCCCTGAAGATGGTTTTCCGTGGTTTCCCATTGTCACACCAGGCAAATGCTGGTGCTGTACGTTAATTAAGGCCACGGCCGCTTCCTTCCAACTCCTAGGCCTTTCCTATCCCATCGTCGCCATAAGACCTATCTGTGTCGGTGCGACGTAAAGCCCCTAGCAAAAAAAGTCATCTTTCGGCTAATGTAAAAACTTCGTAAACCCTTTAAGTGTAAATCGGGGATAGAGAGTGAATTACCCTCTCGAGCTCCCCTTCATCTTGGTTTGAGGTGACTACGGTTTGTAACTGTTTCTCCTTCTGTAATGTGTTAAAGTAATTTCTATACGAGTCATCTCAGTAGTTTGGGAATAGCCCCTGTTTCATCGGCCTAGAGTCCTTTAGATTTTCAAGTTTTCATTATCTTGGAGTGCTGTGTGCGCCTCCCTTCCTTTTGTGTTTGGGCCAGTTATTTAACCTGTTCTGTTTTCATGAAGGCCCCGTAGGTTGGGTATTAAATACTCCGGCATAAAGTTATTTTCAAATTATAAGTTGTGCCTTGAGAGGCCAGTGATTGTAAACTGATGTTGCCTCGAGTAGGCTTGGAAAACTGAGAGCCTGTTAGCTCTTTTTCAAAGTTTCGTAACTGTAAAGAGTGCCTCTGGAAGGCCAGATATTGTATTTAGGGAGCAAGTGCTCTGTGAATTAGGGGATTTCTGCCCTTGATTAAATTTGTGCTCTTTTGTAAATTTGAGCTGGGAGCGCAAGAATTGTAAAGCGAGGGGCTTGAAGCCCGGGATCTGTAGGATTCACTAACTTTGTATTTTCCTTGACTTGTTTCAAGATTGGCATTGTACCATATATATTGTTGTGTTCACTCAGTGAAAGATTGTTAAGTTTGAAGTTCTAAAAGAAAAATATAACCTTTTACAATTTTAATTCATTTCTTGATATTGTAGATAGACCCATTCACTCCGGCACCTTCTTTAACCTCTTTCTGCTCCACGGGTAACCCCGTAACGAATACAATTATAATTTTGTCTTTATTCCTCATATGTTATCCTCACACATGGTTTATATACCGTATTAGTTATATAAAATTCGAAAGTGGGTTCAGTTCACTGTTTATCTGCTTGTTGCTTGTTAGGTCATGATGGGACAGCGCCATAACAGAATTTCTAAAAACTGGTGTTTAAGTTCAGGTTTAATGGGGTTGTGAGGTAGGCTCCAAGACTAAATGGTTAGCGTGCTGGTCTTCGGTTCAAGGGGTCACGGATTTGATTCCAGCTAGATCATTCGTTAATTCCGATGTGTGTGCTGTGTTGAGCATTGCAATTCATCACAGGTAGGGCTCCATCCTCGCAGACGAGAAGGTTGCCTGTAGGGGATCAACTCGGAAGACCAGCACCAGGTTACTCCGGAGACCACACGACATTATCATCATTATTATTATTATTATTATTATTATTATTATTATTATTATTATTATTATTATTATTATTATTATTATTATTTGAGTATAGATTGGCGAAGCAGTCTTAATGGGTCCAAAATAACGAATCTCAAATGTCCCGTTACTTTTGTCTATATCGAAAAACTACATAATTTAAGGTTGCAAAATAAAAAAATCCTGTTTTCTGTGTTTTTGTGCGTTCCAAAAATAATATCGGAGATATTTCTGATTATTAGCCTACATTTTTCCAAACATACAACCTCTGAAATTATGAGAACAATCTAGAATGTGTCATAAAATAAAGACTTCTTTACTGGCCTTCGCGAATTACCACGTTTGGTCATCTCAGTGTGATGGTACAAAACAAATATACAGTCAGTTACGATCAAAATATAAATATCAGCTACGATGTTCAAAAACGCATAACATAATAATATAACTAAGCCAAAACAATGAAACCACTATCGGCAGCCCTGAAGATGGTTTTCCGTGGTTTCCCATTTTCACACCAGGAAAATGCTGGGGCTGTACCTTAATTAAGGCCACGGACGCTTTCTTCCCACTCCTAGCCCTTTCCTGTCCCATCGTCGCCATAAGACCTATCTGTGTCGGTGCGACGTAAATCAACTAGCAAAAAAAAAAAAAAAAAAAAAATGAAAAAGTAGCAGGTTGGAATCAAACTTGAAAATTTCGGTCTTCCATATCATTTCTGGTAATAAAAGAATAAATATATAACCCACAGAATTCCGGCCATAGACCATACAGGAAACACATTCAAGGAAGTACAATTGTATCCGGAAAGAAAAAGAAAGGTACACACGCTCAGACTATATTTTAATATTATTTGAGTATGCAGGTACTGAATGAGGACGAAATAAATATATAGATATTTCCTTGTTGCTTTACGTCGCAGTGACACAGATAGGTTCTATGGTGACGATGGGATAGGAAAGGGCTGCGAAATAACACGTGTAAATAACAGAAGTCTTAAGAATAACTGCAATTATAGCTCATATATTTTACCATAATAGTTATGATGACAGGGATATTTAAAGATTATTTATTTTTTCTTCTTCTTCTTCTTCTTATTGTACAATTCATTAGTTAGAACAGTAATAGAATATGCATTTATAGTCTGGAAACCTTCATGTAATGAACATATAAAATAAATAGAAAATGTTCAAGTTAAATTTCTAAGATATTTGTATTTCTCTATCTCTAAAACTACTGCAAGATATGTAGCATAATATAATGACTTGATAACAAAAAATCGAGTAGATAAGTTCCATACTATGAGAACATTAACGAGTGTAAAATATCTACATAGAATTCTCAAACGTAAAACAGATAACCGAGAGGTACTCCACTAAATAAACCTGTATGCACCGTTTGTAAGTAACAGAAATTCGGTAAATCAACTTTCTTTATTAACAGGTCAAACACAAATAACCATTAAAATTCACAATTAAATAGAATATGTCAGTCAATTAATAAAATGCCAAATGTGGACATATTTCACGAGAAGAGTGTCTACTTAAGGTCAGTCGAAAGGGAACTCACACAGGGAGAGGACATAAATTAAACAGAGTTTCATACTTATGTCTCAGTCTCATCCTTGGCTTTGACGATATGAAAGTGACCGAGGTATGTGTGATGCTAGTAATATCATTCCTTATGCAGCCAATTTCTGTTATGAATGGTGTGGAAATATTACTCATAGGGTCGGTTGGTGCATGCATTTCTATGGGCTTGGCAGACTGATATATAATAGCAACTTCTGGCTCGGTGAGGAAGGCAATGGGAAACTAGCTCACTTCTCATTTCCCTAGTATTCCTCTTCAGTGACGCCTAGGCTATCTATGACAGCTGTTGGCGGAACTGTGAAGGATCAAAGCAGCCTTCGGGCTGAATACCCTACATATACTTATGTACCATGAATACTTTAGTCCTTCGATTAATTTAGATTAAAATATTAAGTTGAAACACACACTTACCACTATCCATAGTTCATAAGTATATTATTAGATTTCATATTTTTATTTTTATTTTATATTATCTATAACATTAGAAATAAGAAATGGAGATGTTCTGTAAGTGGGCAGAAATGCCTATTGAACAATAAATCAAATAAGTAAATAATTATTATTATGGCGAACATCACTGACTTGGATATATTGTTCCGTCTTTATGACCGGGTGAGTTGGCCGCGCGGTTAGGGGTGCGAAGCTGTGAGCTCGCATCCGGGAGATGGTGGGTTCGAACCCCATTGTCGGCAGCCCTGAAGATGGTTTTCCGTGGTTTCCCACTTTAACATCAGGCAAATGCTGGGGCTGTACCTTAATTAAGGCCACGGCCGCTTCCTTCTCATTCCTAGGCATTTCCTGTCCCATCGTCGCCATAAGACCTATCTGTGTCGGTGCGACGTACAGCAAATTGCAGTCTTCATGGTAATGAGGTGCAATGCTTTAAGTGGCGAAGGTGCTGGCAGTTATTTTTTCTATAAGGCTCTAGTTATCAACAGCTATTGATTCAGAAGATAATGAAGAAGGCTATCGAAATGGGAAGGGCGATAGACCTACAGTATTTAGGAACGATGACTCGAAGAATTAGGCTAAAGGGATCATAAGTGGGGAAAATGCAAACTTTCATTGACCTTACATGTCCTGATATCGCCGGAGCAGACGGAAACAGAAGTTCACGCAAGGTTTTGCTGTACTGCATCAGTTTCACTAAAGTTCGGGCAAGCTGGGACCTCACTGATTGCGATTGTGGTGTCACCATTATATTGACCTATTACGCCAACAAGTAATATTTCACTATTGAAGTGCATTAATTTATTTGGACGCCTTATATCTGGTATATAATTTTCAATTGTTGCACGATCATAGCTGATGTTAACCGGGAGTTCATAAAGAGTTAACTGACAACGATGGAGAATGACTCGATTAATTGGGCACGTGATCGCATGAATAAACAGTTTCCTAAAGCTGAAATCCCATCTTTCCGATCTGACTACGACCTTACTATCACGAACACTGGAGAGTGAGTAATGGGCAGGTAATGTGTGAGAAGATGGCTCATACTACTGGCCATCGACTGACGTCACTACATCGCTGCCTAGCCCGCGGGCCTTAAGGCTTGAGCAGACAGGGCGGTTACAGTTCTGTGATGTAGCGATGACTTGCGTGACGTTTTAAGCTTTGGTAATTCCCTAACTGTTGTTTCAGGATTGCAAATAATATCCTCTCTATTTAGAGAGAAGTGCCATGATACTATGACACTGACACTTGTACCACCCACGTGGGTCTCCATCGAACCTGGTCGACTTTTCATTAAGGAGGATGACCAAAGTCATTTGCATACAGAGCATTAAGACCCTTGAAGAAGTGGAAGGTAAATGCTCGCACCATTAGTTTCGTAGATCTGGAGAAAGCATATGATAAGGTTCGGAGGGAAAAGATGTTCGCCATACTGGAGGACTATGGGACTAATGGTAGATTATTAAAAACCGGGCGAGATGGCCGTGCGCGTAGAGGCGTGCGGCTGTGAGCTTGCATCTGGGAGATAGTAGTTCGAATCCCACTACTGCAGCCCTGAAGATGGTTTTCCGTGGTTTCCCATTTTCACGCCAGGCAAATGCTGGGGTTGTACCTTAATTAAGGCCACGGCCGCTTCCTTCCAACTCTTAGGCCTTTCCTATCCCATCGTCGCCATAAGACCTATCTGTGTCGGTGCGACGTAAAGCCCCTAGCAAAAAAAAAAAGGATTATTAAAATCAGTTAAAGGCATTTATGTTGACAATTGGGCTGCAGTGAGAATTGATGTTAGAATGAGCTCTTGGTTCGGGGTACTTACAGGAGTTAGACAAGGCTGTAATCTTTCACCATTGTTGTTGGTAGTTTACATGGGTTACCTGCTGAAAGGTATAAAGTGGCAGGGAGGGAATCAGTTAGGTGGATATGTAGTAAGCAGTCTGGCCTATGCTGACGACTTGGTTTTAATGGCAGATTGTGCCGAAAGCTTGCAGTCTAATATCTTGGCACTTGAAAATAGGTGCAACGAGTATGGTATGAAAAGTAGACCTTCAAAGAAAAAATTGGTGCCAGTAGGTAAGATATCCAAGAGAACTGAATGTCAGATTGATGATACAAATCTGGATCAGGTAGATAATTTTAAGTATTTAGGATATGTGTTCTCCCAGGATGCCTTTGTTGGCGAGATGTAATGTTTACAGTGCGGTATGTCTTCTGTCACAGGCTAGAATAAATTTGTTACTTTCATTGACCTGTCTCAGTCTCATTCTTGGCTTTGACAATATGAAAGTGAACGAGCTATGAGCGGTGCTACTAATACAATTCCTTATGCAGCCTGACCCTTTCATGAATGGTGTGAAAATATCATTCATAGGCTAAGTTGGTGCATGAATTTCAGTGGGCTTGACAGACTGATATGTAATAGCATCTTCTGGCTCGGTGTGGAAAGCAACGGGCAACTACTTCACTCCTCATTTCCCTAGTATGCTTCGTCACTAATAGTAATTTCGTATGGCTATTTTTAGCCGAATGCAGCCCTTGTAAGGCAGACCCTCCGTTGAGGGTGGGCGGCATCTGCCATATGTAGGTAACTGCGTGTTATTGTGGTGGAGGATAGTGTTATGTGTATTGTGTGAGTTGGAGGGATGTTGAGGACAGCACAAACGCCCAGCCCCCGGGCCATTGGAATTAACCAATTAAGGTTAAAATCCCCGACCCGGCCGGGAATCGAACCGAAGGCCAGTACGCTGACCAGTCAGCCAACGAGTCGGACACCTCGTCAGTGATGCCTAGGCTATCATTATACCTGTTGGCAGGGCTATGAGGATCAAACCAGCCTTCGGGCTGAATACCCAACATACATACATACATACATACATACATACATACATACATACATACATACATACATACATACATACATACATACATACATACGTTCTTCCAGGATGGTAATATAGTAAGTGAGATTGAATCAAGGTGCAGTATTTTTGTAGGAATTGAATGCAACGTGAATAAGTATGTTTCTATCTTTTGCTTTTACATTTTAAAAAGTCACATTACTCATATTACCTGATTCAAGAACTGGAAAAAATCCAAAGAAAAGCAGCTCGATTTGTTCTGGGTGATTTCCGACAAAAGAGTAGCGTTACAAAAATGTTGCAAAGTTTGGGTTGGGAAGAATTGAGAGAAAGAAGAAGAGCTGCTCGACTAAGTGGTACTTTCCGAGCTGTCAGCGGAGAGATGGCGTGGAATGACATTAGTAGACGAATAAGTTTGAGTGGCGTTTATAAAAGTAGGAAAGATCACAATATGAAGATAAAGTTGGAATTCAAGAGGACAAACTGGGGCAAATATTCATTTATAGGAAGGGGACTTAGGGATTGGAATAACTTACCAAGGGAGACGTTCAATTAATTTCCAATTTCTTTGAAATCATTTAGGAAAAGGCTAGGAAAGCAACAGATAGGGAATCTGCCACCTGGGCGACTGCCCTAAATGCAGATCAGTATTCATTCATTCAGATTCTAAAGAAACTGGACTATGTAGCATACAGTACTTTCTAGGATGCAAATGCATTTCTGTGATATCCATGAATGACGCATTCGATGCTGAGGAGGCTAAATTCACATCTGCAACACATGTCTCTCCAGAAATCGCCAATATTTTCACTGTTGACAGTTTATCCCTCACGCACAGTATTCATGAGTATAACAGCCCCATAGTCGTATGCCACATTCTGCATAAGCTTCACACAACTGGGCTCCTGTCGAAATTTCTGTGGATGTGGCGATCCTGGGTGACGGCCATTCATTCGATTGACGCTTTAATTCAGGTCTGTAGGATCGTGCCCACGTCTCATTAATTGCGACAAGACGCTGCAGAAATGCGTCTCCTTCGTCGCGGTATCTGTCCAGATGGATGCCAGCCAGTGCACACCGGTGGGATTTCTATACGTCGGTGAGTTGATTTGAACCCAACGGGACGCAATTTTCGTCATGTTAAGACATTTCGTCAGTAGTCCGACTCGTTGGTTGCTATGTCTCTGTGTTGCACTTGTCACTGGTTTCTCGAGTTCATAGTGTGCTTTGTGGAATTATTTACTTGGGGTTGTAAGTTCATGTGTCTATATGCCTCAAAACCTTTGGTTGCTATTGATATTTTGAATACGAGGAAGGTACAGACACCCTTAATGGTCGCACGTATCTTCATTTCTTGTATTGTGAGCTACGCGACTTTTTCGGTCATGTCTCTTGGGGAAAGTCAGCATGTGTGGCACACAGAGTACTGGCCGGTCCGGCCCACTTTCACGTGAACATTCGAGAGTTCTTACGCACAATCTTCCACAACGAGTGTGTCGTTTGTGGTTACCAACATCATTGGCTGTTTTCTGTGAAGGAAAGGTTCGTGGCACGCTCTTGATGAATCTCTTGCATTGCCGTTGGAAGGTCCATACATTAATGGATATTCATTACAATACGTATCATGGCAACTGCTTCAGATTCTCTTACAAATGCAAGACGATATCAAGTGTGGGGTCTGGTACCTATAGCAACGTTCAAGCAGTTGTAAATGGGACTGTCATATCTCAGATTCGGTTTGTTTCTCGAACTATGTTTGTTAGGACTTTCCGCGTCGTTTCATTATCCCATATTCACTCCTACAGGTTGTACGTAGAATTTTGAAACACTACGTTTTAATCAAGGGATAGTCCAACTAGTACGAAGAATGTATTACAGGTTCTGCAGACCGTAGAAACACGAACGGATGATAATTATGATGATGATGATGCTTGTTTTTTAAAAGGGCCTAACATCTAGATCATTGGGCCCAAACTTGAACTCTAAGACGGTGCAATTCATTTTTCCTTTCGGTATTTTGTGACTTTCATTTTAGTTTCTTGTAAATCAGTTGGCCAATGGCTTAGTCATGATCGCATGCGATCTCCGAAGTTAAGTAACACGGGACGTGGTCACCATTTGGATGGAAAGCCCATGTGCTGTTATGTAGAGGAGGAGCAAAGCGGAACTGGTAACAACTGCAAGTTAACTTCCACTCAGAATGCCCGATCAGTGAATGTTGGCTTAGTTGGGGTCAATTCCTTTTGAAATCTTGATCAAAGCCGTGGGATCTCCAGCCTTTTGAAATCCGAATTAGAGGGACGGGACATTTATTTCGAAAATTCAACATGCATAGGTTGGGACTTGATTCGCGGCTGCCTGAGTGAATAGCCAGTGACGATATCACTCTGCTATAACGTCCCATTCAGCAAAACAATGCGATATATGAATTTGTTAATTTTATGCTTTTATGTTGCTTAAATTGATCAAGCAAAACAAGCAAACCCTGTTCATGATGAGCTTTGATTTGCTGAGACGACTGCCGCCAACCTGCCAGATGGATTGAAGGTGTTGAAGTGCCATGTGTTCAGCAACAAGCCGTATTACTTGGCTTTCAAAATCGGGTAGGCATACTCTCATATCAGAAAGCTCGTCAGATGGGCAAATCTCAATCAATCAATCAATCAATCAATCAATCAATCAATCAATCAATCAATCAATCAATCAATCAATCAATCAATCAATCAATCAATCAATCAATCAATCAATCAATCAATCAATCAATCAATCAATGATCTGCATTTAGGGCTGTCGCCCGGTGACGGATTGCCTATTAATTATCTACCTAGTATTTTCTCCAATGGTGTTAAAGAATTTTGAAATTGATCGAACATTTTTCTCGATATATTATCCCAATCCCCAGTTTCTCTTCATATAAATGAGCATTTGTCCCAATTTATTTTCTTAAATTCCAACGTTATTTTCATATCTTGATTTTTCCTTTTTAAAAGCTCCACTTAAGCTTATCCGTTCGCTAATGTTATTCCACGCCACCTCCCCACTGACAAGCTCGGAACATACCGTTTAGTTGAGCAGTTCGTCCTCTTACTCGCAAGTCCTTCCAGCCCAAAGTTTGCAACATTTTCGTCACACTACTCCTTGGTTGGAAATCCCCCGAACAAATCGTGTTGTTTTCCTTTGGATCATTTTCAGTTCTCGTATGAAGTAATCCTTTTGTGGCTCCATACTCTAATTGGGGTCATAGAAGGGACTTACACGCCTCTCTCTTTCACATCCTTACTACAATCTCCAAATACCCTCATTTTTATAACCTCGTTAATGTGATTTTCCCAATGAAGGCTTTTCCTTATATTATCCTCCTAATTACCTACAGTGAGCGCGAGGCTGAGTGAAATTCTTTCCAAGATTGAAAACATTGGACGAGCCGGAAATCGAACCCAGATCATTTGCATAAGAGCAAGTATGCAACTCCTCCAGCATGAAACTTGTGTTTAAATTGATGGCCGGCCCAAATTAATTTGGAAATCTATCATATAATGGCCGACTGAGGAGCATTAGATATTACTGTATATAGTAACTCTAACTAGGCAACACTAAACGTCATGACTTTAATAATAATAATAATAATAATAATAATAATAATAATAATAATAATAATAACAACGGTTTCAGCAAGTGGCCGTGCGGTTAGACGCGCAGCTGTTAGCTTCCATTCGGGAGACAGTGGGTTCGAACCCAACTTTCGGCAGCCCTGAATATCGTTTTCCGCAGTTTCCCATTTTCACACCAGGCAAATGCTGGGGCTGTACCTTAATTAAGGCCACGGCCGCTTCCTTCGCACACCTAGCCCTTTCCTAACCCATTGTCGCCGTGAGACCCATCTGTGTCGGTGCGACGTAAAGCAAACTGCAAAAAAGTGTATGGTTTTACGTCCCTTAAAAACTTTTATTGTTTTGGAAGGCACAGTGATGCAGAAAATATTGTCTTTCAGGAGTTCCTTACGTGATGATAAATCTACCGACATGAGGTTGGTAATGCCTCACAAATTACAAACTTTCTTCTTTGTATTTATGTTTTCTTTGTTCATAAATACTCACGGCTATGAAAACAGAGACAGTGAATAAGTAATTAATGACGTATAACTATAAGTACATAAAAAGACTTAAACAAACACGTATAGTGTAGTTAATCTGCTTAAACGTATTTATAACTATTGCAGGCAGCTGATTACGAGTAAACATTGTGAAATAAGAACATTAATGAAATGCACGTATAAAGTGAGATACAATCAGGTGCCTACACTGTGAGTATGTAGGAGTGAATGACTCAGTGTCCGACTCGTTGGCTGAATGGTCAGCGTACTGGCCTTCGGTTCAGAGGGTCCCGGGTTCGATTCCCGGCCGGGTCGGGGATTTTAACCTTCATTGGTTAATTCCAATGGCCCGGGGGCTGGGTGTTTGTGCTGTCCCCAACATCCCTGCAACTCACACACCACACATAACACTATCCTCCACCACAATATCACGCAGTTACCTACACATGGCAGATGCCGCCCACCCTCATCGGAGGGTCTGCCTTACAAGGGCTGCACTCGGCTAGAAATAGCCACACGAAATTATTATTATTAATGACTCAGTGAGTAATGTGGTGGCTTCTTATAAATGAAATGCTTCACCGTCTGAAACAATTCGTAAGTTCTCTCAGATTTAGTCACACAGGAACTTCCACTCAGCTGCTTTACATGTATTTCTGTTTCCTAGGATATCACCAGGAATTTTGTTCCATTCACGGGATATGGACGTAGTGAAGGTATTTTTTATACATTGTAGATCTGTGGGTAACAAACGTACTGCAGGATTGATTATTTATTTTATGATATGAAGCAGAGGCGGACACATTGAGGGGCTAATGGGGGCTTTAGCCTCCCTCCCCCCCCCACCAAGTTACATTTAAAAATTTACAAAATTGATTTTTGTATAATTAAATTTTACCTAATAGTTTTATTTCTGCCTTAAATATATATGTCAATAAAGTTCGCTAGGGATGAACATTAGTAAAGTGACTATAGGATGGTGACTATAGTAAGTATTGAACTCGTCGTAGCAGTGGCCGGAGGACTGTCAACAATAGGCTGCATGTTGGTATATGTCGTTTACCTCAGCGACTGCCAAGTCCAGGGCTTCACAACAAGTTACGACGAGCTTGTGATTTGCGGTGTATTAACACTCAATGAGAATATGTTTCAAGTTAAGTTTTACTTCACAGATAATACTTGAAATATTAGCTGGCAGTATACTATTTTCTATGCAATGTGTAATAAATGTAAGGTTTTTAATATTTCAATTTTATCATTGTTTAAAAAGCCAAAAAATGAAGCAGAAGATAAAACATATCAAAATTCTGCAGATAAAGACTTCTTATAGTGGCACTGACAGGATTACTACTGAAAAAGTGAAAAATATCCACGTAATGAAATAAGTATAAGTGCTCCTAGTACTTCAGTCGAAGCAGCTAACATCTCCACTATATTAGATTATATGTTGAGATTGTCACATGAAAACAGGTAGGTCTAATCGAACAGTTGCTATGCATTCTAGTAAAATGCATTTCAATTAGAGCTAGGCGTTAGGCAGTGATGGGCAAAAACTTACTATAAAATTTAGTATTGGTATTACTCAAATGTAATTTTTGAAAGGCCCATGTACTGAATGACACATTATTAAGAAAGGGAAATACACGGTTGGTGCTTAGTACATCTACTATGTTTACAGTTACCTAATATATATATAACATAAACTCGTTAATTTCTTTGAAGAATTGTACTTCGTATTATTTTTGTGTGGAAATGTTTAATATTGAATGCTCAGTGCAATTTTGTTAGTTATAACAGTGAGGACTCTAAAATACACTGACTGACAGAGCAAATGCAACACCAAGAAGGAGTGGTTCGAAAGGGATGAAAGTTGGGGAAAAAACAGAGACGGCACGGACGAATAATTGATGTTTATTTCAAACCGATATGCAGGTTACACAATGCGCACGGCATCGACTCAGTAGGATGTAGGACCACCGCGAGCGGCGATGCACGCAGAAACACGTCGAGGTACAGAGTCAATAAGAGTGCGGATGGTGTCCTAAGGGATGGTTCTCCATTCTCTGTCAACCATTTGCCACAGTTGGTCGTCCGTACGAGGCTGGGGCAGAGTTTGCAAACGGCGTCCAATGAGATCCCACACGTGTTCGATTGGTGAGAGATCCGGAGAGTCCGCTGGCCACGGAAGCATCTGTACACCTCGTAGAGCCTGTTGGGAGATGCGAGCAGTGTGTGGGCGGGCATTATCCTGCTGAAACAGAGCATTGGGCAGCCCCTGAAGGTACGGGAGTGCCACCGGCCGCAGCACATGCTGCACGTAGCGGTGGGCATTTAACGTGCCTTGAATACGCACTAGACGTGACGTGGAATCATACGCAATAGCGCCCCAAACCATGATGCCGCGTTGTCTAGCGGTAGGGCGCTCCACAGTTACTGCCGGATTTGACCTTTCTCCACGCCGACGCCACACTCGTCTGCGGTGACTATCACTGACAGAACAGAAGCGTGACTCATCGGAGAACACGAGGTTCCGCCATTCCCTCATCCAAGTCGCTCTAGCCCGGCACCATGCCAGGCGTGCACGTCTATGCTGTGGAGTCAATGGTAGTCTTCTGAGCGGACGCCGGGAGTGCAGGCCTCCTTCAACCAATCGACGGGAAATTGTTCTGGTCGATATTGGAACAGCCAGGGTGTCTTGCACATGCAGAAGAATGGCGGTTGACGTGGCGTGCGGGGCTGCCACCGCTTGGCGGCGGATGCGCCGATCCTCGCGTGCTGACGTCACTCGGGCTGCGCCTGGACCCCTCGCACGTGCCACATGTCCCTGCGCCAACCATCTTCGCCACAGGCGCTGCACCGTGGACACATCCCTATGGGTATCGGCTGCGATTTGACGAAGCGACCAACCTGCCCTTCTCAGCCCGATCACCATACCCCTCGTAAAGTCGTCTGTCTGCTGGAAATGCCTCCGTTGAAGGCGGCCTGGCATTCTTAGCTATACACGTGTCCTGTGGCACACGACAACACGTTCTACAATGACTGTCGGCTGAGAAATCACGGTACGAAGTGGGCCATTTGCCAACGCCGTATCCCATTTATCGTTCGCTACGTGCGCAGCACAGCGGCGCATTTCACATCATGAGCATACCTCAGTGACGTCAGTCTACCCTGCAATTGGCATACAGTTCTGACCACTCCTTCTTGGTGTTGCATTTGCTCTGTCAGTCAGTGTATGTAATATCCGTGAAAATATAAGGTACAATAAAGCTTGATTTGTTTAAGGGGATATGTAGCCTCTTAGATGGTTCTCTTTTCTCATTTTTCGTGGTGTAGTAGTTATATAGTCTGGCTGTCGAGCATAAAGCCCGAGTCCTATTTTAGAGCTGGGCATATTTATTCTAGTATTAATGAATTCGGAACTTATTAATTTCTAAATTTAATTTTGGGTTACATATTTTCACTAATTTTCAGCGAGTACGAATTACGGTCACGCTACTATAATATGTATAACACTACGTAGTTTACGTTATTAATACCAATGTATTATGTATCAGACGGTTACATATTTTTGCAGAAAACTGCTGCTATATGCTACTACGTGGTAGTAGTTATAATACATTATTAAGCGACACTTCTAGTAAAATAAAATAGGAATATGTTCTGTTAAGAAGGAAGCGTCCGCCTCTGTGGTGTAGTGGTTAGTGTGATTAGCTGCCACCCCCGGAGGCCCGCGTTTTGATTCCCGGCTCTGCCACGAAATTTGAAAAGTGGTACGAGGGCTGGAAAGGGGTCCACTCAGCCTCGGGAGGTCAACTTGAGTGGAGGTGGGTTCGATTCCCACCTCAGCCATTCTGGAAGTGGTTTTCCGTGGTTTCTCACTTCTCCTCCAGGCAAATGCTGTGATGGTACCTAACTTAAGGCCACGGCCGCTTCCTTCCCTCTTCCTTGTCTATCCCCTCCTATTTTCCTATCCCCCACCAAGACCCCTGTTCAGCATAGCAGGTGAGGCCGCCTTGGCGAGGTAGTGGTCATCCTCCCCAGTTGTATCCCCCGACCCAATGTCTCACGCTCCAGGACACTGCCCTTGAGGCGGTAGAGGTGAGATCCCTCGCTGAGTCCGAGGGAAAACCCAACCCTGGAGGGTAAAAAGAGTAAGTAAGAAAGAAAGAAAGAAGGAAAGAAGGAAGCGATATTTTCCAGTGTCGACTTGGTTAATGTAACTTTAAAGCTTTTAAGTCTGTCGAAAACATTCATTATAGCACATACATATATACAATACAATACAATACCCGCAAAAACACGCTTTTAGACAAGAGTGACATGTTTCGTTCTAACAGATCATCCTTAGATGCTATCATCTGATGCGGATGCTGTCAACAGTATTGTTTATGTTGCCTAAACTTGTCACTGATTGTGGGCTGGCGATTTTATGAACGAGAAATAACAAAGGATGATTGTAGTAAGAATAATATTCTTCAACTGTCACCTTATTATAGTCCGAATCGTTGGCTGAATGGTCAGCGTACTGGCCATCGGTTCTGAGGGTCCAGGGTTAAATTTCCGGACGGGTTGGGGATTTTTATCTTCATTGGTTAATTCTAATGGCCCGGGAGGGAGGTTTTTTGTTCTGTCCCCAACATCCCAGCAACTCACACATAACACCACCACAATAACACGCAGTTACCTACACATGACAGATGCCGCCTACCCTCATGGGAGGGTCTGCGTTACAACGGTTGCACTCGGCTAGAAATAGATGCACGAAATTATTATTACCTTATTATAACTAGTTTCTGAAAATAATAGACGATTTGTAAGCACGTCAGTTTATAGGATGAGAGTTGAAGAATACTACAATCATTATTTGTTATTTCTTTTTCATAATAAGCCGGCCCCGTGGTGTAGGGGTAGCGTGTGTGCCTCTTACCCTGAGGCCCCGGGTTCGATTCCCGGCCAGGTCAGGGATTTTTACCTGGACCTGAGGGCTGGTTCGAGGTCCACTCAGCCTACATGATTAGAATTGATGAGCTATCTGACGGTGAGATAGCGGCCCCGGTTTAGAAAGCCAAGAATAACGGCCGAGAGGATTCGTCGTGCTGACCACATGACACATCGTAATCTGTAGGTCTTCGGGCTGAGCAGCGGTCGCTGTTACGAGCTCAACTTCGCCTACCTTATGGCTGCTTCTCCGTCTTGATTTAGTGCACACTATATTGCGCTGCTCTATGAACCTTCTGCTTGCTATGCTGTCTCACCACTGCTTCATCTGCTACACCGCCACGCGCAATCTCCGTGACGTCACCTAGTTCTAGTGTGTTCTCGAGCTCGCTTCGCTCCGTGTATATATACTCGCCGCTTTCTCCTGTCCGGCGATCAGGTGTCACTTGGTGTTGTAATCGGCAGTGGGAGCTCAAGCCCTGCACCGGCTGGTCCGAGTGCATTTGGACTTTACTTGGTTCTCCGTTACGTGTTGGGTGAGCAGACTTTTACTGTAATTATTTACCATTCATTTTAATTTCGCCCTCTCATTCATCATATGGGCTCGAATAACGCTTCGATATTGAACTATCGTCCCTTCAGGACACAGCGAAATTTCACGGTGCCAAATTATTGACTTTGACTTTATGATGGAAATATGAAGGAGGAAGCGTGCTGGGCTTCAAGTTTTGAACAGTTGTACTGAAACCTTTTCTCTCGTTTGGAGCGGACATCGTACCCTGGTCAATCCCCTTTCCCTGCTTGAATCTCTTTCCCGATTTTTCCTTCTTTTCGTCTACCTTTCGTACCTCTAGTAACATATTAATAAATTTGTAGCTTGGTGCTCTGCTAAATTTTTACACTTCATCTGGCGTGTGCCTTTCGATTATTCTGGTGTCTACTTGCTTTAAAAAGAAAAAAGGTGTGCCTTAGTTTTAGGGGGATAGCCTGTTCTTTTATCACGTGCCTTTGTGAGCACTGGAAAAATTCCTTTTAACTAATGTTAATTTTCTTGTTCCTGTTTCCATAATTCCTTGCTACTTTTGTGGCATTCGCGTGAACATTGGTATAAAATTTTATTCTGGTTTCGTGCTTGGCCCCCCCCCAAGCTCTATTGTGGTTTGGTGATTACCCCTTTAAGATAAAACCTGTTGATAATTTGTACAATTTCCCACTTTAATGGTGTATCAAATGGTCGAAGTTCTCATTCTTATAGTGTAAACAATTGTTATTTCTTGGAGTTGTTTTAATATATGTGTTCATTTTTTGAAACCTGTGCTTGTGGGAGTTTTCTTGAGTGTTCTCCTTCCCCCCCCCTTTTCCGCGTGTCCCTACCGCGATATTTCCTCTGGGGAAAGGCCCCATAATTGAAATCACCACTTGATTTGGGATGTGATCACTGCTATCTGGTTATTCTAGACACGACATTTAAATATTGGTGTTACCTCACTTTACGCCCTTCCCTGCGCATTGTTCTGCTGAGTCCTCTTCCCCCCCGCACCGGCAAGTATTTCTTGAGTCCCTTTGCTTACTTTACGTCGAACTTGGTCGGTTTATGCTTAGTGGTTGCTGCAAGCACTTGAAAGTACATGTCTGTTTAAATGTGTCAACGCTCACCGTAACAAAATGGTGGCAGAGTACTTCCTATTTTGACTGCTTCATTCCTTTGTGTGCTTTCATTCATGGCTTGTTTTTCCGATAATTTCCCTTTAGGGGATGACTCTTCCGTACTATCTTCTCCGCTAACACCAAATTTATCATTACCTAACCCTCCTGTACCGAATCTAATTTCTTTTTCGTCTACCCCATCTTCTCCTTCCCTATATCCGTCTTCCTCAACCCATACACCTCATTTGCAATCCGATGATACTAAACCTTCCGTTTTACTACATCACATGGCCCCGTCGCCCCCTCCTTATTCTCAACCCCCAGTACCTACTACCCCCTCTGTTGATAATGCACTTAATGTACAAATCATTACGCAGTCGTTATTACAAGTTCCCCAATTATCCGCAACAGATCCCCGAAATCTTACCATTTGGCTGTTTTCAGTTCGTAAGTTCTTAAATATAAAAGTTGCCTCCTTTCCCCAATTAATTGGTCTCTTATCCACCAAAACTACGGGTTTTTTCTCCACCTTTTGGTTGGATAATATGTCGAATTTTTCAAATTGGTATGAATTGAGACATGCGATACACAATTATTTCTTGCCCCTAGAAGTCCGTTACAAACTAAGTACAGAGTTCATCAGACGCCACCAGCTACCCAATGAACCTGCGCACGACTATTTGGACTCTATCATCACTTACAGTGACGTTTTGAATGTTTCATATAATACTTCCGAACTGATATCTATTATTCAGTTTTATGCCGCTCCATCATTCCGCATGCTTTTTAATGTTCTTACCCCCCCCGTTTCCCTTTTTCAACTCTACAATCTTGCTCAACAACATATGATACATTCTCTAGGGGATCGTTCCTACTATGCTTCCGTCTCTCCCCCACCGATCCCTGCTCCTCCTTTACGTTCTTCTTTGTCTGCCGTACCTACCCTTAGTGTCCGTCCTCCTATAACCTGTTATCGTTGTAAATTACCGGGCCATATTGCCCGTCAATGTACTAATTTACCTTCGGGAAACGCCTTCCACCCGCGTCCTTAGGCAGTAGGCGTTCACATAGGGAAAATCTGCCTCATTCCTCCCAGCTTACCTCCGTATCCCCATCTTCCCAATCCCTTCATAATTCTATTTCTCTCTCACCCCCGAGTTGTCATGTTATGCTCACAGTTAATAACCTTCCTTCTGTTGCGCTCCTAGATTCTGGGGCGACAGTGTCACTCATTAGTTCCCGATTTTATAGCGATTTACTTCACAATAATCCTCATCTGCAATATCTTCCATCTCCCCTTCGATGTCTTTCAGTCTCTAATCAACCCTTAAACATTTTGGGTAGTATCTTGTTACATATTAAACTCCAGCACCTTTCTTGGCCTTTCACTTTTCAGATTGTGGAGGACTTGTCCTTCCCGGTTATCTTAGGTTATGATTTCTTTTCACATACTGGTCTTCTTCTTGACTCTGCCCAGTCCAAAGTTTCTTTTTCCTTTTCACACAAGTCTGTTCCGTTGATTAATATCTCTGATTTTCCCTCTCGTTCACATTCTCCACTTCCTGCTATTAACTCTATTCATTCTAACCAGGTTCAAGCTTTGCTCACTGAGTTCTCTGACGTTATTACCCCTAATTTGGGCACGGTTAAGAATTTTTTTGCACATATTGATCTAGTGGATTCTACCCCTGTCCGTTCTTCTCCCTATTTTCTTAGCCCTCCTCGGATGAACACTTAAATCAATTGATTCAAACAATGCTTAAAGATAATACTATTATTCCATCATCTTCCGATTATGCTTCACCTGCCTTTGTGGTCGCCAAGCCTGATGGTTCTGCGAGATTTATTGTGGATTATAGGAAGCTTAATGAGAAAATCGTCTATGACTCCTATCCGATGCCTAAATTAAATTCGGCATTCCAACATTTTTCCGGTTCCAAATTTTTTCAATTTTCGACCTCAATTCTGCTTACAATCAACTTCCCTTAGATGACCTCAGTTCTCGGTATACGGCATTCATTACTCCTACTGGGCTCTATCAATTTAAAAAAGTTCCCTTTGGCCTTAATCTTGGCTCCCAAATAATGCAGCGCTTTGTTGACTCCCTTTTTGCTGACATTAAGTATAAGTATCTTTTTCCTTTTGTTGATGATATCTTAGTTTTTTCTCCGGATTTTGACTCACATTTGTCTCATGTACGCGAAGTCCTTACTCGTCTTCGCAATGTCGGCCTCACCGTTAATCCTTTTAAAGTTTTGATCGCCCAAACTTCGATTAAATTTCTTGGCCACATATTGAGTTCTGATGGCATTGCTGTTGATCCTGATCGTGTCTCTGCCATTAATAAGATACCCCCTCCTACGAACTTGAAACATTTACGTTCCTTTTTGGGAATGGTTGGCTTCTATGCCAAATACATCCCTAATTTTTCATCTATTGCTGATCCATTGAATAAACTCAAAAGAAAAGGGGTCAAATTTCACTGGTCCCCTCAGCAACAAATGGCCTTTGATCTTCTTAAATCGAAACTATCTCATGCTCCCCTCTTACAAATTCCTGATTTTAATTTTACCTTTGAATTATCTACCGATGCCTCAGACATTGCCATTGGTGCTGTCCTTCAACAAACTATTAATGACCGTACGCTCCCCGTGGCCTACTTTAGTCGCCTGTTATCCCCTGCTGAACAAAAGTATTCTACTTACGAAAAGGAAGCCCTGGCTCTTATTCTCTCAATAGAACACTTTTCTGAATATCTCGACCATCGCGAGTTTATTGTCAGCACTGATAACCAGGCCCTTTCTTGGCTCTTACATAATGCCCCCAAAATTGGTCGTACTGGTCGTTGGTTACTCCGCCTGTCTCGTTTCAAGTTCTCTTTAAAATTCGTTTCCGGTTATAATAACTCTGTCGCCGATGCTCTTTCTCGTCTCTTTGATGACCACCAGCTTCAACCTTCCGAACTTGATTCCCTTCCTATTAACTCTGTTATTTCCGTCTCTTCCTTAACTAACTTTCCCCTCTCTTTTCAATCTTGCTTGCACCATCAACAGCATGACCCTTACTGTCAACAAATTTCCCAAGAAATTACTTCTCCTGATTATTCTGGCCCTTTTCGGGTCCACCACCAACTCCTTCTTTTTAAACCTACTCCTAAGGCTACTCCTCGTCTGGTTCTTCCTTCCACTCTCCGGTCTATGGTATTTCAATATTTTCATGATTCGCCTATCGGCGGCCACTTTGGGAGAGCTAAGACCTACGCTCGCCTTGCCTCCCAATTTTTTTGGCCGCAGATGCGTAAAGACATTTTTTCGTGGGTTCGATCTTGCCCTTCTTGTCAGAAACATAAACCGTTAAATCACCTTCCTTACGGCTCCTATGCCGCTTCTCCCGCCACTTACTCGTCTGAAAAGTATTACATTGACATTGTTGGGCCTATTGTTAAATCCTCTAAGTCCAATTCATACATCTTTACTATGTTAGATGGGTTTTCTAAATTTCTTATTGTTCGTCCTTTGAGAAATATCTCTTCACAAATTGTTATTAATCTTTTGTTCAATTACATTTTTCCTATCACTGGCCTCCCTAAAGTTCTCATTTCTGATAATGCTTCGATTTTCACCTCTAGACAGTTCTATAATTTTTGTTTTTCTCTTGGCATAAAAAAGGTTTGTACTTCCCCCTATCATCCTCAGGCAAATACCGTCGAACGCTACCACCGTAACCTTAAAACATTTCTATCTATTTTTCACTCCCATAACCAGAAATCATGGGATACCGAACTCCATCCTTTTGTGCTCGCCCTCAACTCCACCATCAATTCTTCTACTGGTTGTACACCGGCTAAACTCTTTCTTGGCCGTGAGTTGAATACCCCCCTTGCCCTTACGTGGGATCTCCCCTCGCTTTTGGATACACCCTCCGATCGTCTTAATCACTCCCAATTGTATTCCGCTTATCAAAAGCTCCTTCAGGCCAGTAAAGTTCACAAAAATCTGTGTAATTCTCGTGCCTTACCTTCTAAATTTAAATTGTTTGATTTAGTTCTTCTTAAAAATCATCCATTTAGCTCTGCACCTCAGAATATTTCGGCTAAACTCTCCCCTCGTTGGCTGGGTCCCTTTCGTATTCTTTCTTTTCCCTCGCCCAATACTGTTCAGCTTCAGTCTGTGGAATCCCCTACTGATCTCCGAAAGGCTCATTTTTCTCGACTAAAGTCCTTCCATACCTAATCCCTACGTTCCCCTTTTTTTTCTGTGGGGCGGGAGAGGGGTATTGATCGGTTCTTTTATTCCTTTTGTATTTTCTTGGTTTTACGATATTAATTTGCTGTCCATTACTCTCCTTCCTTCATATTTCTTAACAATTTTTTTTTCCCTTGTCTCTGCTCACCCAGCTCTTCTCCCACTGCCGAAAATTTCATGCCTGATCCTCCCCCTCTTTTAACTAAGTTTTGTCTTGTTATCCCTATGGGGTATATTATTGATAAATATTGGAAAAATTTTTTACTGTCATATTGTTATGCAGAGCACTAGATAATTTGGTTTGATCATTTAAATCATCCTGTTTGTTTTCTTGCTCTCTCCTTTCCCCCCGTCCTTTTCCCCATTATTCTCCTCTTATTTTCTTTGGTGACTTATTCTCTTTATTTCTTCTTTCCTATGATGCTGCGTCTTCCTGTCTGGCCCTGAGACCGCGCTTCCTTCAGACTTCGTGGGACCTGGTGCTTCTACTGTCTTCATGTTTTCATCGGTTCTGGCTTTTTGCCTGTCATCGTTTTCGCCGCAGTTGGATCTCCGCCACTCTTCATCTTCGTCCGTATCGCTTTGGACCACCGGTACTGCTTTCACCATCTTCTGCTCTCATTTGCCGTCTCGTCAACTTTGGACACCAATCCTTCGGATTTCTCCTGGTGGTGGGAGTATGTTACGAGCTCAACTTCGCCTACCTTATGGCTGCTTCTCCGTCTTGATTTAGTGCACACTATATTGCGCTGCTCTATGAACCTTCTGCTTGCTATGCTGTCTCACCACTGCTTCATCTGCTACACCGCCACGCGCAATCTCCGTGACGTCACCTAGTTCTAGTGTGTTCTCGAGCTCGCTTCGCTCCGTGTATATATACTCGCCGCTTTCTCCTGTCCGGCGATCAGGTGTGACTTGGTGTTGTAATCGGCAGTGGGAGCTCAAGCCCTGCACCGGCTGGTCCGAGTGCATTTGGACTTTACTTGGTTCTCCGTTACGTGTTGGGTGAGCAGACTTTTACTGTAATTATTTACCATTCATTTTAATTTCGCCCTCTCATTCATCATATGGGCTCGAATAACGCTTCGATATTGAACTATCGTCCCTTCAGGACACAGCGAAATTTCACGGTGCCAAATTATTGACTTTGACTTTATGATGGAAATATGAAGGAGGAAGCGTGCTGGGCTTCAAGTTTTGAACAGTTGTACTGAAACCTTTTCTCTCGTTTGGAGCGGACATCGTACCCTGGTCAATCCCCTTTCCCTGCTTGAATCTCTTTCCCGATTTTTCCTTCTTTTCGTCTACCTTTCGTACCTCTAGTAACATATTAATAAATTTGTAGCTTGGTGCTCTGCTAAATTTTTACACTTCATCTGGCGTGTGCCTTTCGATTATTCTGGTGTCTACTTGCTTTAAAAAGAAAAAAGGTGTGCCTTAGTTTTAGGGGGATAGCCTGTTCTTTTATCACGTGCCTTTGTGAGCACTGGAAAAATTCCTTTTAACTAATGTTAATTTTCTTGTTCCTGTTTCCATAATTCCTTGCTACTTTTGTGGCATTCGCGTGAACATTGGTATAAAATTTTATTCTGGTTTCGTGCTTGGCCCCCCCCCAAGCTCTATTGTGGTTTGGTGATTACCCCTTTAAGATAAAACCTGTTGATAATTTGTACAATTTCCCACTTTAATGGTGTATCAAATGGTCGAAGTTCTCATTCTTATAGTGTAAACAATTGTTATTTCTTGGAGTTGTTTTAATATATGTGTTCATTTTTGAAACCTGTGCTTGTGGGAGTTTTCTTGAGTGTTCTCCTTCCCCCCCCCCCCTTTTCCACGTGTCCCTACCGCGATAGTTCCTCTGGGGAAAGGCCCCATAATTGAAATCACCACTTGATTTGGGATGTGATCACTGCTATCTGGTTATTCTAGACACGACATTTAAATATTGGTGTTACCTCACTTTACGCCCTTCCCTGCGCATTGCTCTGCTGAGTCCTCTTCCCCCCCGCACCGGCAAGTATTTCTTGAGTCCCTTTGCTTACTTTACGTCGAACTTGGTCGGTTTATGCTTAGTGGTTGCTGCAAGCACTTGAAAGTACATATCTGTTTAAATGTGTCAACGCTCACCGTAACATCGCTTGGTAGGCCAAGTCCCTTCAAGGGCTGTAGTGCCACGGGGTTTGGTTTGGTTTGGTTTTTTCATAATATCACTAACTCACAATCACTGACAAGTGTACGCAAAGTAAACAGTATTGCTCATAATATAGGCATATACGTATGACTTAAAGTCATTGATATAGAATCTGAGGATGTCATTCTTTGTGTAATAGCGTGTATTTTTTACTGGTATGTTATAGCGTTAATTATATGTATTTAATGTTTTCGACAGCTTTAAAGTTATATTAGTAAAATGTTCGTCATGGCGCTGATCAGTATTCTTACATCCTGAGAATCTATTTACGTTTTCTACCTAAACTATTGTTCATTTGTAGATATATAAAATATAAATCTCTCATTTTGCTTTACGTAGTTTTTGTTTTTAAAACAATGATTGTAAGGATACTCTACAAGCAGCCCTTGTACTGCCAATAAAATGCAGCAGTGAATGGCATGGTTCGTCTTCAAATTTCGGGGGCCTTGAAGAATATCATATTTATTGTATCGGAGGTACACCCTCTCCGTGCATTTAAACTGAGCGCCTTTTAGAAGGCTATCTGCAATACGTACAGTGAACTGTCTAGCACAAGAAGTTTCTAACTTTCTCGTCAGAATTCTCTACTGTCAATTTATGCGCCCCCTCTGATGGAATGATGGTCAATTAATCTTCAAAGGAATTTTTAGTCTATAAGTTTGCAAAACTGTAATATTTGTAGGTTATGTTCTGTATTCTTAGTTTCCTAGCACTGCTATCCCTTCCTTCTTCATGTAAATTTTCCACCAATCAGAAATGTTGGATATTTATTAAATTAACCAACAATAATCGAGGGTGTGTACCTTTCTCTCCGTTATAAAAGCTGGGAATTTTTGGGCCATGTTGTCTTTTCATCGCTCCAGTCAAGAGGTTTAGAGTGTGTTGGTAGAGGAGGCATGCCTTGCCCATCTCCGGAAGGCCCACCAGCTCAATGTAATGGCAGATATCTTTTAATCATGTAATTTTTTCAGAAAGCTAACTTGAGGGGAAGGTTTCGACATTCTTTCATAATCTAAATCTCAATCTTTCCTACGTAATTTTTCAAACAAGTCTAAGGACTTAATTCTAACTTAGGGAATAAAGAATGTGAACCCTCTTTTAATTCCCATTCACCTTGGTATTGTGGTGACTATGATTTCGTAAACTCCGTCTAGTCACCTCTGTAGTATAGGCTTAGCCACTGTAACTTCGGGCCATAAGCCCACAGAAGGTTTTTAAGAATTTTCAAGTGTATTTCACAGGAGTGCAAGTGTTCGCCTCCTAGAATTTTGGTTTACGGCCGATGACTTTAACCTTTTCCGTTGATCACTATGACCATGTAGAATGGGCACTTATTGCCTGTGTTGCAGTTTAACCTCCTATTTAAATGTAACATAGGCTGTCGAGCAAGACAGTGAAAACTGTTTATATTTTATCCTATGTAAAAATGTAGATTGCGCTTTGGAGAGGCTTGATTGTAATATGTTTTGAAGAGCAGTCTCCTAGATAGTTAATTGTGTGGATCAATGACGCTCTTTTGAAATTTGCAACTTGGAAGCTTCAAGCTCATTCTGTACCTGATTTTTCTAGGGATTACCGAGCTCGATAAATGCAGTCGCTTAAGTGCGGCCAGTATCCAGTAATCGGGAGATAGTGGGTTCGAGCCCCACTGTCGGCAGCCCTGAAGATGGTTTTCCGTGGTTTCCCATTTTCACACCAGGCAAATGCTGGGGCTGTACCTTAATTAAGGCCACGGCCGCTTCCTTCCACTTCCTAGGCCTTTCCTATCCCATCGTCGCAATAAAACCTATCTGTGTCGGTGCGACGTAAAGCAAATAGCAAAAAAAAAAAAAAAAAAAAAAAAAATCTAGGGATTTCTAATACCGTTACTAGAGCTGACAAGTTGACCTTTATCTATCCAATTGTTATTTGGTGTTGATCATCTAAGTCAATTCAGAAAAAAAGGAAAGAAATAAAATTTCAAATTGGCTATTTGCTTTACGTCGCACCGACACAGATAGGTCTTATTGCGACGATGTGAGAGGAATGGCCTAGGAATGGGAAGGAAGCGGCCATGGCCTTAATTAAGGTACAGCCCCAGCATTTGCCTGGTGTGAAAATGGGAAACCACGGAAAACCATCTTCTTGGCTGCCCACATTGGGGTTCGAACCCACTACCTCCCGATTACTGGATACTGGCCACACTTAAGCGACTGCAGCTATCGAGCTCGGTAAATTTCAAATTTTAGTGTTTTAAATTATACTTTGTTCTTTTCTCTGTCTACCCATTCATGCCCACACCTTCTTACACCTCTATGTTCTACGGAAAGTCCTTAACACTTATGATAGTGCTCATGCTGTTGGGAAGACACTGCACGAATTTCCGGCATTACATTTCTTGACTGGAACATGGAAACCTCCAGCTAACTTTCCATTTTCTGGAAATTTGGAGGGCAATTTGACACGCAAATTGAGGAGGGAGTGGTTACACAAGTTTAAATGGCTTGTCTACAGTGAAGAATGGTGCGGCTGTTTCTGAAAATACGCTGTACAGTTTGCTACCTCGGGGGCTGGAGTGGACATACAAAACTGCATTGTCATTGAGTTATACAAACTTGGATTAAACTTTCAAGATTTTCGGGCTCAGAGCTTTCATGTCGGATCAAATATGTAAGGTAAATTTGTTCTAACCCAGACACTGATTTTGAATGAGCAAGCTCTGGCATTTTACTCACACTGATTCAGCCATCAACTGAACTTGTGCATTACAATAACTGTGATAATAGACGAATTAAGAAGTGACAACTTTTGTCTCTGCTTCTGCGCAAAGAATGTTTGCTCTTCAAAGCGTTATTAGTGAACCTGAAATCAGTGAATCGAAAAAGACCAAGTTAAAAAGATTTTGTTCTACTCATTGGGTAGAAAGATGTGATTAGCTTCATTGTATTTCAGGAACTAATATTACATGTTTTAAGATTTATCGAACTACTAAAAGAAGATCCAAATAGTGAGACGTTAAGCAAAGCCGTTGCCTTAGGCGCGGCTTCGAGAAGAGGTGAATTTATCTTTGGATTGGAAACAGCTGTTCACTCTTTGACCCACACTGTGAAACTAAGCAAGTTCTTGCAAGATCGTAAACGATATTTGTCATCTGCATTGTTTTACATTGGAAGGTTGAATAAAATAAGAAAAAATACCGAAGAAAAGTGTAAAGGCATTTTTATTGCATCACGTGATATAGCTGCTTCAATGGGTGAAGAAATTCGTCTCCCACATAATTGTGGTTCCAAACTCAAAGAATGACTGTTTCAGCTGAAGATCATGACGAATACTTCAGGTAGGTATCATTCTTGCATTTTGTCGACCCTGGAATAAACCAGTTGGAATAAAGCTTTATTCCCAGTAATTTTTCTAAGTTTTCAGTAGAATAAATTACTAAAGCAGCAGAGATGTATGAAGCAAATTGCACTACAACAAGTACTGAATTAGGAATAATAATTAGGGATAATTGGACGTCTCACCCAGAAAAAAATAGAAGGCTAAAAATTTGCACATATTAGCTATATGCTATGAAGACTTATTTCCCAATATTAAACTATTGCTACAAATGTTTGCCACCCAGCCAGTCACAACAGCCACTACAGAAATGCGTTTCTCGGACCTAGATAAACTAAAATTCCACAAGTATAATGGGAGAGAATCGGTTTAAGAGCCTTACATTAGCAAACATCCATAAGGAAAGGGCAATAAATGTTGAAGATCTCTTAAGTCAAAACCATGAAAGCTGGATATTTCTAAGTGGTCAAATGTTGATTGGTGTGAGCTTCCAATACGTTACTGTACACAGTGAAGTTGAGGTAGTACTTCAAATATTACTTAATGGAATTGAGTGTTGAAATAAATATCGAATTGCCTTAAGTAGCGTTTACTATACAGTACTATAACACTTTCCTTAAAAGGAACTTGGGAAACTTCATCAATACGGAAGAAAAATGCCGCAATTACTCGTTGTTTTGTATGGTGTTTTAAGTTAGCCACTCCCTTTAGGGAATCCTGGATCCGCTTCTGATATGAGGAGAGGTATTTATAGAAAATTCTCAAGTGGCTGGATTGTGAAGTACATAATGTTTTTAAAAGTCATTTAAAGCGTTGTAAATGCGTTGCACGTCAAGGCGAGGCCAGGGTATAGGAGTAAAATATAGGGATACATGGTAAATATGCTGACAATTTCAGATATATCTCAATCATGCGTTTTGCCCTTTTTGTAGAAAATTTTGTAAACCTGTTCCAGCATCCCTGTATACTACGTCACAGTAATGAAAAAGTAGCAATACTAGTACCTCAACCATAGTTCTCTTTATGTCTCTGGAAAGACATACCTTTATTTACACCTCTTTAAAGAACGAATGGAATAAAACTCTCGTTTCATTATGTTCGAAGCATGTACAGTCTAGATACCTTTACGAATTGTGAATGTATCAATGCGTTAGGAAGGAAAGCAGTTCATAGATCACATATTATCATAGGGCTTATAAATTAAACATATGTTCGTATGATTGAATCAATCAATCAATCAATCAATCAATAGAGTCTCGTTTCTCGTGCCGAGAGATGACCGAGAAGAGCTAAGTTCAGGCCACTCTCCTACCAGAGCAAATACCGGAGAGGAAGTATGCATTTAGCGAGGACGAATGGAACGTATCCACGATCTTACCTTCAGACTCGACAGGATTTCCTATTTACTAAGCAGAAAGAGGCTGCTCAAATATTTAGTCTTTGTTTGCTCAGTTTTATTTGGTGTTTAACTTTTGCCTTTTTACTCTCCCTCTCCTCTTTGTTCCCTTGTTTAATGTTGGTCGATGGTAGACATACCCTGCCCGCCCGACTGCGGCGAGGAAAGAAACGACAAACGGGGCTCTGTTTCACGGGGCCGAGAAACATTATTTATTTTAAACCAAGTCCACTTTGTCTAAAATGTGAAACGTATACATGCATTTCAATAAAGTTAATTTATTAAAAGTATAACAGTGATATGATCACACAACCATTTCGGCTCATTTAGTATGAAGCTCATGTAATACGTGTGAACATGAGAGCTATCAGCTATAATTGAGTGTGAAACAAATTGTTTGCTTTTGAAGTACCGTTGTGTGTTGAAAGTCTCTTGCATATTGATGAACATTCGGTTGAGAACATACACCGAACTCGAAGGAGTATCTTCAGGTGTAGGGACAGGAGGTAAACATTGGTGGGTGTTAGCAGTGTTGTGGAAGATTCGAATCACGATTGGCCGTACTCGACTGAACGTTTGTTCTCCAAATTAAGAAGCAGTTTCCTCCCCTTCATAGAAGAATGTACTGAGGTAGGCTCATGCAAAAATCTGAGTTGTTTCACTCGATCCTGAGTCTAAATGACCTATAATGTAAATATTGTTCTGTAGCCTACATTTTCTATTATGTATGTTGTATACAAGATCGGAGTTACATTTTAGATTCCTAACTTTTCAGCGTTATGGAAGAATCCTATCCGTTTGCAATCCTAGGTGAAGAGAAAATTGGAGTCTGAATTCGGAATGGGATCACGTATTTACTCCCCCGTCACCTTATATGCAGAATTACCACGAGTACTCTTCGCGTTATAGAAAAATAAATTGGCAAATTGTTTCACTTTCCTCAAAATTATGGGAGATCTAACACACCAGAATTTATTATTATTATTATTATTATTATTATTATTATTATTATTATTATTATTATTATTATTATTATTATTATATTATCATACAATATAAGGGACGAAGAAGGAAACTGTTCGAAAAATTTACGAATTCTTTGTAATTACTTATGAAAAGGCTCAAAAAACTATTGATAGGTAATCTGCCACCTGGGCGAGATCCCTAAGGGCAGGTAAGTTGTAAATGAATGAATATAAATGTATTCCATAAACAAGATGCCCAGTTTGATAGAAATAAAGTTTTTTATTTGCTTTACTTCGCACCGACACAGATAGGTCTTATGGTGACGATAGGATAGGAAAGGGCTAGGAGTTGGAAGGAAGCGACCGTGGCCTGAATTAACGTACAGCGCCGGCATTTTCCTGGTGTGAAAATGGGAAACCACGGGAAACCATTTTCAGGGCTGCCGACAGTAGGATTCGAAACACAACTATCTCCCGAATACAATCTGACAGCTACGTGACCCAAGCCCCGCAGCCACTTGCTCGGTAAAAAATAATGTATTCCATGGGGAAATGGGCTTATAATAATAATAATAATAATAATAATAATAATAATAATAATAATAATAATAATAATAATAATAACTGTTACGGAGTTCCCGTGGCTCAGAGAGGAGTAGGAAGCGGCTAGGTTTGAATGGCTAGATATGGAATTACTTTGAGCAGCATTTCTTCTTTTTCTTCTTTTCTTCTTTTTCTACAGAACATCCCACACCTGTGGGGTAGCGGGTGCAAAACTGTGTCGCATATGTGGATTTGGCCCTGTTTTACGGACAGATGCCCTTCCTGATGCCAACCTTATATGGAAGGATGTAGTCACTATTGCGTGTTTCTGTAGTGGTGGTTGGTACTGTAGTATGTTGTCTGAATATGAAGAGGAAAGTGTTGGAACAAATACAAACACCCAGTTTCCGAGCCAGAAGAATTAATCAAACACGATAAAAATCGCCGACCGGCCGGAAATCGAACCGGGACCCTCTGAACCGAAGGCCTCAACGCTGACCATTCAGCCAATTTGTCGGACACTTACAGCAGCATTTAACATAACAAATCTGGAAATTTTATTTCATTCCATTAAAAAAATTGAGAGCTAGAAAAACAGAGTGAATAACAAACAACAGAACAGGTTATTAATGAGCTCGTCAGCTGTAACAATATCGGGGACTTAGAAGTCCGAATATCAGGTACAGAAACGTGTGATAATTACAAGTTTGTTACATTTACATAGAAATAATTTGCTCAGGACAGGTACAATATTTTACAAGTGAGGCGTCTAGTATCAAAACCGGCCAAGTCACAAAATTTACGAAAATGAGTTAAAGTTATCAATTTGAAGTAGAAGTATAGCACTGTCAGGTGAAACAAGAATATGCTTTAAAATCGTCCATGTCTTCATGTTATAGACCACTGAATTCTCGGTCGTGCAACAGAATCGGCCAAGTCATGCAGGCAGTGAATTCAAAACCGGCCAAGTCAAGGAACGAGCGACAATCTTTATGGTGCAGCATTATTGTCTGGAATCTTGTGTTGTTACATTAAGCAACAATGTGATAATACCAGTAGGCAAAATCGTTCCTTGTAATGTATATTCTTTGAAGTCATTATATTTTGTTTTTTGTTCGTTTGCAACACTGATTTACGTATTCGCGGGCTTCTTACCGTCATTGGCGCCAAAGCAATCCTATTTCCGGTGTGCTCGTATTTTGTCATTATTGCGTGCTGTAACGTGGATATTGTTCCGAGTGGAGAACTGAAAGATTTACTTTCATACCTTGTGAAATTGTACAAAATTGCAACAAAAACGGCCAAGTCAAAATTTAAATTAACAAAAAAGATGGGTTAATTATGAGTTAGATTTCTCAAAACAGCGGAACTTAAATATTAAACCATTAAGGATATAACTGTGAAAAAAATCTTTTCTGACCATCATTGCTTTGTCTCTACAGGTTTTTCGTCCATATTGAAAAATATGCCTTGAGTGACTTGGCCGGTTTTGATACTAGACGCCTCAAGTGCATAATGTTCTCCTAGCAGGTACATTACACAGGATTCTTAGCTCCAAAATACCACAGTCTAGCCTCGCAGAGGAAATCAGTTTCTGTTGATACAGTACACTTAAATTACACTAGTCATCCCATCGGGTGACCCCACTTTAAAGTGTCCGTACACAGTTGCCCCATGGTGGGCTTATCACCAAAAGATGAGACACTGTTCGCAAAGGGTATCAATTACCTTAAGGATAATAACGAATAAATAGGGTCATGAGTGCCCATAATACATGGCCTAAATAGTGAAAGGAAAGGTTGCACATAACCGGCCACAAAACAAGAGGCAAGGAGGTGAAACACCTGCACCCCTTATAGAAATTCCTAAAAACCTAAGTGAGCTTATGGCCCCATGATACAGTGGCTAATCATGTACTACAAGGGCTGACTAAAGGAGGAACAATTAAAGCCGAGACAAGATTTACAAAATTTCTTTGTTGCAAACTTTAGTCACCCAAAGCAAAGTTGAATGGGAAACGACAGAGCGTCATCACTCTTTGTTACCTTACATTACATATTTCCCAGTAGAAAATAGAAATAGAGTCCTCAGACTTCACATATAATTCTACATTGAAACCACGAGTTTACGATATTACAATGAAATAAAAACGGCTGAAACCTTCCCCTTAAACTACCCGCAGGCACTATCACATGTCTAGGTAAATTTTGCCATTACCTTTTATCGCTAGATGTTCTTCAAGCAGGCCTCGACTCTGTCTACTGGGCTTCCATCAAGTCGCACTCGCAAGGGCTAGAGCAATTCAGACAAGATGGCCCTAAAGTGCCCGGTCTTATAGTTCCATAAGGGGAAGCTTCCAGAACACTGCTGATAGGCAGGATTCCTATACACACAACCGGTTTTAATTGGCTAGAGAACATATTTATAAGCCTCTGATAGATAGATTACATTCGAGGAGGAACCAGCTGAAGTTCTGACAACGTCGGTATATTAACAAAAAACAATCCTCAGAAAAAGGTTTACCAACTACTAAAATAAACATTAGTCTATCAAGTAGTTGGTTTTCGTCCGGTAGAGGGAGCAACCAGATCGATGGTAGAGCCATGGTAGTTTACAAGTTCAAGCCCGTTGGCACGGATGGCCGTAAAGAAGTTGCACAGTTTGAATAGCCTTTGAAGGTGTACCCCTGGCACAGACCTTCACCCCCTAACGTTTTACATTGGGGTGAACAGCTTCGAAATCTTGAAGTACATTAGTACATTGATTTTGAGATATACATTGGTAAGCTGGAGTATATCTTGTTTACGATTCCATTCTTGTTTGTTTGATTGTTTGTTTTGGATTCTCGAATTAGATTTGTCTTGATAACAGCGCCGAATTAGTCCAAGTCCATGCTGTAGTGCCCAGGGTTGGTAGCATGAGCGGCCGCCACTGCCGACGTCTGGATGGGACGCTCGTATCCCCTGGTAACCCTGTGATACCATCCTCCCAATACAGTATGGGCTGAAGCCGAGGTGATGATAGCCCAAGACCAAACAGTAAGGTCCCGCACAAAGATAGAGTGGGAGGTTAAGTCCTGGATCGCAGTATCTTCCCACGAAGGCAGGCTAAAAGGAGGTGGTTTTCTGGAGTCTTTGTCGGAGTGAGGCGGGCCCATACCTCGCGAGGGCATCTCTCCCAGGTGGGTTTCACATGGCCTCAGATGTAATGCTGGGCACTGAAACATGCACATTTTTTTGGCGAAAGTAACTGTCGTACACAGGTGCAATATTAGTGTAGATAAAGGCTGGCAACTTTGGAGGAGGAGCACACGGAGTTTCTGATTCAGGTTTAGAGTCAGGGGCGGCTTATGGCAGAATACGTAGAAATTAGAGAAGGGAAGGTTTTTACAAATGAATATTTACAACAAAACAAAAGTTAAACTTAGGATACAACTTAATTACACATAAAGTTCAGATGAACAATAGGAGCAGAAGTCCTCCATACCTTGACTTCCTATAATAATTATAAAATGCCCTAAGGAAAGAAATATAATTAATTCAGCAATTTCATCACTTGGTGGCATTCAAGGAATAATGAGACAGGTCTTCACACAGGCTTTACTTGAGACAGGTGAACACGAAAAGTCTTTTCAGTCCCCGGATCACTCACCAGAAGGCTGACAATAGTAAGAAAATACAAAATAACACAAGGTCCATGAAATCTGGTGACATGCTTGCCCGCGGGAACCAAATTTTTTACCATGACAAGATCTCCATCTTTTAAATTGGTGGGTTTTGGTCCACGATCATACCTCATTTTTACTCTCTTAAGAGAGGCCTTAAGATTACTCCTAGCTTTCCTCGATAGGTCCCGGATATTCTCTGGATCTATTGTCTCTGGTAAGAGCTCATCGAGAGAAAAAAAGAGAAATCGGTGAAAACTTGTGGGACAAACTAACGGCCGAATTAAAAGCTAAAGATAACTAATTCAAGGATGTATCCCAACGAGAATTATCTTCGTGACTGAAGGCAATAAGGGCTGATCGAAGATTTAGATTAACCAGCTCAGCGAGAGATGGCTGGGGGTAGTAGGCCGAAGTAGTGACGTATGAAATAGAGAGATCGAAACAGAACTTACGAAGTAGGTTGAAAGCAAAAGCCTTAGCGTTATCGGAAACAATATACTGACATGCTCCAAATGATGCAAATACAGAACTGAGGCAAGAAATAGTAGTTTTTGCAGTGGCAAGCCATGAAAATCGGGTAAAACCATCCACACACACAAGAATGAATTTATTGCCGTTCCCTTCTGATTGCGGGAATGGTCCCACATAATCTATATACAATCGCTCCATCGTGCGAGAAGCTTGGTGTGACGACAGCGACGACAGCAGCACTATTTTGGTAGATAATGTGGGCTTGCTAACTAGACAAGTTTTATATGCCTTAACCAATTCTTTAATTTCGTCATCCATGGTTTTCCAGATGAACGGCTCCCTTATTTTCTCCCTGTTTTTGAAAATGCCAAGATGTCCCCCTAATGGGGTCTCATTTTGAAGACCATAGGTATTAGGGTAGGTGGAACAACAATTTTCATACTTTAATCGTGCCAAGATGCGCAACACGGGAATACATTCCTCAGCATACAAGGGGCAAAATATTCCCTAGAAGGAAGGGTTTCAATGATTTGAACGAGCACCGGATCTTCACGTTTGTATTTAGCAATATCATGGTATAAAATAGTTGCATAAGTAAGAATGGCAGTTACACCGGAAGGTGCGGGGAGAGAACGCCTTCTTCAGAATCAGAAGAACTTATCGGATCACTAGAAAACATCCTGCTTAACCCATCTGCGACCACATTCTCAGATTCCCGATTATCCACACCTCAAATTGGAATGCAGACATACTAATTGCCCAGCGAGCAATTCTCCCGGTACGACAGGGCCTAGCAAGCACCCAAGTTAGAGTCCGATTATCGGTCTCCAGTTCGAACTTGACATGCTCTAAGTAAAGACGGATTTTTTCTAATTTTGCCCCTTGAGGTTAGAGGATACGAGACGCATAGGCCATGGGCCTCCTTCCGAATTCAGATTCCTGTAGAAGAACCGCAACGACAGCAGATGAAGACGCATCGGTCTTTATAATTAACTTGCTGGAGAAATCCGGCATAGCCTAGACCAGGGCATAGCAGAGGGCTAATTTGTGATCCTCGAAAGCGGCTAGTTGAGCAGAACCCCATTCAAAATTGACACCTTCCCTGCGAAGAAGATTCAGGGGTGCCGCCCGGTTAGCGAAGTTTGTGGTAAATTTTCTGAAAAGTTTGCCATACCGACGAATCTATCAACAATTTAACATCTTTGGGAGGCTTGAAATTGCGAATAGCCGGAGTTCTAGATTGATCTACCGATGGTTTAACAAAAGATACGTTCGATAGCAAAAACTTGAAACCTGCGTTAAGAAGGAGTTTTAGTGCTTCCTCTAGATGAAATAGATGTTCTTAAAAAATCCCTGAGAAAATAATATTATCATCTAAATAGTGGTAAAGATATTCAAATTTAATATCAGAGACGACCCTATCTAGCAATCTAGTGAGAACCGCCGCTCCCGCGGGGAGCCCTAAGGTAAGGCAGTTGTATTCGTATATATTCCAGTCGGTAGCGAAAGCAGTCAGATATTTCGATTCTTCTGCAAGGCGTATCTGATTGTAGACTTGGTTGAGTTCTAAGACGGTGAAGAATTTAGCCTTACGAAACCATGAATAGCATGAATGCAAGTCGTGAAGGGGTACAGACTGGATAAAAATCTTGCGGTTCAACGCCCTGTAATCAACTACTGGCCTGAAGCCGCCTTGTGGTTTTGGCACAAGAAAAATAGGTGATGCATATGCCGAAGTGGACGGGCGAATAACACCATTGTTCAACATCTTATCGATAATTTCCCGTGAGGGCCTTCATCTTAGGAGGTGACAACTGGGAAATCTTACGGAGATCGAGTCCGAAACCTCTTATATTCGATTAAGTTAGGTACATCGGAAAATGACCTACAAAATTTACGAATGCTGGTAGCCTGACCCTCATGTAGATGGCTAAGGTCTAACTTCATCTCGCTCTGAGGAGGCGAAACAAGCGAACATGATGTAGAATTACACGTCAAAATGGGCATATAGAAATTACTATCATACTTGAAATTGCATGATTTCTTTTGTACATCAAGCACAAGACCTATATGAGACATAAAATCTGCCCCTAATATCACAGGACCTGATAAATTACGAACAACTTAAATTTTCAGGTAAACTTAGAAATACGAATTTTTCCATAGATGAATCCTACAATTTCTAAAGGGGAATAGTTGGTCGAAACAAATTTTTTGCGCTGGACGAAACATATTCAGGAAAATTACAACATTACTATAACTTAGAATACCAGTCTTCTGAAATAATGGATACTATACGTCCGGAATCTAAGAGGGCATTGACAGGTTCACTGTTTAGTTCAATTTTGAGAAAGGGCACACACCCTGGAGCATCAGAGGTAATTTTAAGCATTCTCTAGGACCTTCAAAGGGCGCTTTAGACGAACTTACTTTTTCAATACCTGAATTGGTGTAAACCGAATTAAGCTGGGCTGAGCCTGGAAACACAAACTGGCTCAGCCGTGCACTCTAGTCAAATTTTGTTACTGTTATTACCTGAAGTAAACAGGAAGGTGTAATATTCGGTGAATTACAATCCTTTGACAAGTGAGTGAATGAACCACATTTAAAACAGCCTGTAGAGGCAGATGATCCACTTTTAGAACCTTTGGTATTTAATAGGGGGCACTTATTCTTTATTTGGCCCGCAGACCCACAAGCATAATATTTACGGGGAGTGAAAGTTTTAAGTGGGGGTGGCTGAGAAATGTTAGCAGGTGGTAGGACGCGCGCAGCTCTGAGTGTATCAGCGTATTTCACTCCCTCCCCAGAGACTGACATGGCCTCAAGTTCACTAAATATTTGCGGACGGAAAGCAAAACACTAATATGAGCGGTAGGATGGAGAAATGCCTTCCATAATGCTCTGTACAATTTGACCTTCGGAATAGTATAATGCAAGGCAAATACTCTAGTGTAGAATTTGATATCCTGAATGAAATCAGCTACATTTTCATCTAGCCTCTGAACTCTGAAGTAGTATTTTTGAATTAATGAAGACATGGCTCTCGAAGGGATAAAGTTAGCCAGCAAGTGTGCATGGAAAATCTCAATGGAACTTCTTTCCGATATAGCCTTAACTATTTTGTCTGATCAGACACCAGCGGTGTAGGGATAGATTATTTTTTTAAGATTTGAGTGTGCAAAAGGGAAACACCAAAGCGTGATCTTGGAATTTCACAAGAAATCTTAAAAACGGAATGACAGAGAATCCTGAAATCCCTTTAAGCAACACGACTAAAGGATGGGGTAAGCTGCTAAAGCCTGAGGATACTACCAGGGAGGCAGCCGGAGGGTGAGGTGCTTCGAAAGCGGCATCACTAATGAAAAATCGGGGAACGTGTTGTGGACTGCCCACCGTGTTAGCTACCTGTTCAGATGGGACAAATGCCTGCTGTTGTTCAGCCGATTTCCCGCTATCGGAAGACTTAGTAAGATTCTCTTCCGTGTTCATAGTTAAGTGGGCAACGTAATCACTCTTCTCACTAACGAATCCAGACAACAATTCGTTCACTTTACTAGACAGTTGAGAAATATGTTGGCGCAAGGAGTTAGCCATACTAGCATGTTCTTTGCTCAGCTTAAGAGACAACAGATACCCCACACTATTTTAAAAGTTAAACAGTCTATCCTGAACACGTTTAAGTTGGTTACCGGACGGTTCAGCTCCTTCAAAAACTAACAACCGATGCAAGATCATCAATATTGGTGATGATTGCGGATGAAGCCTCACCAACTTCCTTCTCTCCATAAACAGGAATACAAATAGGGAGATGTAAAGAATCCTTTAGTCTAGACGCATCTGTCTCAACCGTGCCACCAGACTGAACCTTTCTAATTGCTAGTTCATATATAAGCTCTTCCTTGCGTAAGTACCAAGGAGCAACAACATCCCCAGTGCCAGACATGATGACCGAAATTTTGACAAAATTCAGAAAAATAGAAAAACCGAAATATTTCTAGTGTTCAAATCCAAAATTTAGAGAAAACTAGCTGATGTACCAGTGCTTCGCTACGGAATTTTACGTTGAATTCAGAATTGTAGGTTAGGTAGAGTACACGTTGTGAGCAAGACTGTATTACATTGCATAGCGCTTAACGTTACCCTAAAACGCGACGGAGAAATCACTAAACGTCTTTTCTCATTGACGACTGCGTTAGGGAATTGCATTGTAATGGCGGGCACTCACTCTCCACCTGCCTTTTTACATCCTCAGACTGTCTTTAGTACTTTTCCCAACTGAAATGAACAAAGGTCATTACAATGACGTCAGTAGGAATGGCGCGAGTAAAAGCAATGATTTCGCATGAAATACTCGATCAAATGAAAAACCACACATTTTCTCACTCTTAATGAACAGTACTACGCTGCCGATCTAACAGTCCAAAGTTCCAGACCTGGAATGACAAGACCGCCGTGGTCCGTGAACACTCTTGGTCTTTTTTCGGTGGGGGGGGGGTCGAATAGTGGAGAGTCCCAGGGCAAATGCTATGCCCTTTTACTAATCTCTTTCCTAGGGGTACCCGATGAGTCGCAAAATCTCAATTCACTACACTGGCGGCGGAAAAATCTATCTGACTTGGAAGCAATTTTTTCCTTCAAGCCAGAGGAGAAACCTCCTCTTTACTGCTAATTTTGAATAAAATGAATGTAGAATTGAATAAAAGTGAAGAGGAAAAATCACTTTTTAAGGAAAGGCTATTTTCAGACATCAGCTAGTTGTGGTGCTATAATTTGGAATATGCCTAAATAATAATTCTAGACCAGGTCATACTACTACTACTACTTCTACTACTACTACTACTACTATTACTACTACGTGATCCTCTGCCTTAAGAGTGCACACTGCTCATTCAAAACAGCGCGTCGTAGTAGGGATCGAATAGCTGGAATACTATGATGAACCAGTGAGTTACGTACCTGCAGTACGGTAACAGAAAGTGTAAGCAGGGGAATGACATGCTAAAGAAGAATGTTTTATAACTCCCCATCTATTTCCTGCCAATATTCAGTCAGGCTGTTATACTCGGTACGCAGTAGTAATACCATCTATCGCAGTTGAGCGGCAGCATAAGAGACAACGAACATCACCACAAACAATGGTCAATGTAATGTTATTGTTGATCAATGTTATGCGCTTTCAGTATTGTAGGCCTTCACATTTAGTTTTCTTCCGACTCTGAAATACCACTCTTATCATAGCCGGTACGGTAAAATTGAATAAAACATAAATGCTCGGAAATTGTAATCTTTATAACTTTAGTTAGGTAGTACTTTTCGATAGGACCAATAACATAGGTATTTAATAATTACATTTTAGGTTCCTTCCCGTAAACTACAATTTCATACAGGGAGAATACAATTGTTTATAATTTAGACTGTAGTTTCTTATTCCCCGACTCTATATACCGACTTTCATTAAATTCTGTTAACCCATTTTTTCGTGGCTCGGCATTTATATGGACTTGGCAACAAAAATACAAATTAATGAATATCTGTGTTATCAAAGCCGGTATGGTAACAATGTATGACATAAATGATCGGAAATTTAATTCTATATAACTTTAGTTATGTAGTATTTATCGATAGGACCACTAATAATATAAATATTTGAGAATTCAATTTTAGGCATTCCCCTAAACTACCATTTCACTCAGCGTGAGTAAAATGAATTATAGCCTTGATTGTATTGGTTCATCCCCCGACTTCACATACCAATTTTCATTAATTTCTCTGCAGCGGTTTTCTCGTGATGCGTGTCCATACAGACAGACAGACAGACAGACAGACAGACAGACAGACAGACAGACAGACAGACAGACAGACAGACAGACAGACAGACAGACAGACAGACAGACAGACAGACAGACATTACGGAAAAGTAAAAAGTGCATTTCCTTGTTACTATGGACATGACTGATACAGAAATGCCATTCTTTTCAACTTCTGAGCAATGTACAGACAAAACTCTTATTTTATATATATAGATAGATACGAGGGTTGGAACTTAAATAGTTGCAAAACTGCTGTGGAGACGCTATGCGACGGAATCTAATATTGTCACTTATAGCACACGTTGGTTGGATACCTACCTTACCTCAGAGCAAATGGACTCGCCCTTCCCACATCACCTGCGTGCGCACAAGCGAGAGAAACACAGTCACAGGAATAACGGAGTTGGATCAAGATTGAATGTGCCAGAGGTCTTACAGCAAGTGAGAGTGTCATCAAGGTCTTCAAGAGGCTTGCGGGGAATCTGCATTCCCTTACAGAAGGGTGGCACGTTGGGTAAAATCCTCAACGATGGACGGCAAACTGTGGCGGACTTTCATCGGGCACGTCGTCCTACGAGTGAAGAAGAAGTGCATGCTCTTGACGCGTTACTGGAGAGTGATCGAAACCACACGATTCGTGAGCATTCGCTTCAGAACTGTTGCAGAGATTGGAAGGTAGTAGACCGCTCCATTCGTACCATCAACAGAACAGGCTCTGCTATAGGTATACTACGACTTCCACATCGCAGGCAAAGGGTTATACACTACGCTAGTGACTACATTGAAGGACAGTAAAGGTTGCTAATATATAACTCTTTTGTATCTGCTGTAAATGAATAGTTGCCACTATTTAAATTCTAACCTTCGTAGTCAAGAGGGGCTTTGTCCAGGCCCATTCAACCACGCTCTGCTACCACTTGTTACGGAGTTTCCGTGGCTCACAGAGGAATAAGAGGCGACTGGGTTGAACGGTTAGACAAGGATTTACTTAGAACAGCATATGACGAAACGTAACCGAAAAAAACGTAACAAATTAGGAGATTTTATTTCTTTCCTTTAAGAAATTGAGATATAGAAAATCTGAATGAATAACAAAAAATAGAACAGGTTATTAATGAGCTCTTCAACTCTAACAATATCAGGGTCTTAGAGTTCGAACATCAGGTACACAATCTTGCGATAATACAAGTTTGTTAAATTTACATAGAGATAATTGCTCCGGTCAGGTACAATATTTTACAAGAGCAAAATTTTCTCCTATCAGGTACATTACACAAGAGTATGAGCTACAAAAAATAGAACAGGTTATTAATGAGCCCGTCAACTCTAACAATATCAGGGTCTTAGAGTCCGCAGAGGCAATCAGTTTCTGTTGATACACTTAAATTACGCTAGTCATCCCATCGGGTGACCCCACTTTAAAGTGTCCGTACACAGTTGAACCATGGTGGGCTTATTACCGAAAGAGGAATCACTGTTCTCAAAGGGAATCAGTTACCCTAAGGATAATACCGAAGAAACAGCGGCACAAGTGTCTATACTACATAGCCCAAATAGCAAAATAAAAGGTTGCACATAACCGGCCACAAAACAAGAGGCAAGGAGGCGAAGCACCTGCACTCCTTATAGAAATTTCTAAAAAAACCTAAGTGGTCTTAATCCTATACTACAAAGGGTAACTAAAAGGGTAACATTTAAAGCCGAGACAAGATTTATAAAATTTCGAGGGTGAAAAATTTAGTCACCCAAAGCAAAGTTGAATGGGAAACGACAGACGGTAATGACTCTTTGTTACCTTTCGTTACATACTCTATTTCTCTGTATGAAATAGAAATAGAGTCCTCAGACTTCGCCTATAATTCTACATTGAAACCACGAGTTTACGAAATTACAATAAAATAAAAACAGGATGAAACCTTCCCCTCAAACTACTCGCAGGTGCTATCACATGTCTAGGTAAATTCTGCAATTACAGTACGTTATATCGCTCGAAGTCCTTCAAGCAGGCCTGGCCCCTGTCTCCTGGGCTTCCGTCAAGTCGCACTCCCAAGCACTGGAACAATTCAGACAAGACTGACCTAAAGAGCCCTGCTTTTATAGTTCCATAAGTGAAAGCTTCCAGTACAATTTGCTGATAGGCAGGATTCCTATACACACCCCCGGTTTAAACTGGCTAGAGAACATATTTACAAGCCTCTGATAGACTGCAAATGAGTAGGAACCAGCTGAAGTGTTGACAACTTGGGTAGATTAACAAAAAGCAGTCCACTCAAAAAGGTTTACAAACTCCTAAAATAAACATTACTCTATCAAGTAGTTTTAGTCCGGTAGAGGGAGCAAACAAATAGATGATAGAGCCATCTAACTGTAGAAGACGAAAGTTTTTGGTAGTTTACATGTTCAAGTCCGTTGGCATGGGTGGCTTTAAAGAAGGCGCGCAGTTTGAATATCCGGCGAAGGTGTAAACCTGGTATATTAATAATAATAATAATAATAATAATAATAATAATAATAATAATAATAATAATAATAATAATAATAAATAATAGGCCTATAAAATAATAACATAATAATTAATAATAATAATAACTTTTTTTGCTAGTTGCTTTACGTCGCACCGACATAGATAGGTCTTATGGCGACGATGGGACAGGGAAGGGCTAGGAGTGGGAAGGAAGCGGCCGTGGCATTAATTAAGGTACAGCCCCAGCATTTGCCTGGTGTGAAAATGGGAAATCACGGAAAACCATTTTCAGGGCTGCCGACAGTGGGGTTCGAACCTACTATCTCCCGAATACTGGATACTGGCCGCACTTAAGCGACTGCAGCTATCGAGCTCGGTATTATTATTATTATTATTATTATTATTATTATTATTATTATTACTATTATTATTATTATTATTATTATTATTATTATTATTATTATTATTATTATTATTATTATTATTATTATGCTATCTGTGAAAGTAAAATGCATCAGGAAAGTTAGAAATGAAGTTATTTGTGGTCACATTAATCTATATGTATGATCGCAGTTTTACGTATCGTTGTTGAAGGATGGATTAATCATTAATCGTAAGTTTGTTGAGTGACCTGTATTAATATTAATGCCTGTTCTTATTTCATCTCATAAATGCATTTGTCGATGGTAGGCCTAAGCTTCAGAGATCAAATCTCGTGAATGCGTGTAAAATGTATGCCGGACAAAGTGGTGGTGGGAGAGATTTTCCTTTCTTGTACCTGCGGTTTTCCTCGAAAATTTTACCATTGGCATTTTATCACTCTGGAATAATCCATTTTCGTAGCGTGAAGTTCAGCATTATTAGTTGCCGTCCTCGTAGGCCCGAGTATGATTCCCGGGGCTGTCAGAGATTAGAGATTGGCATGAGGGCTGGTGTGTGGATAAACGGTGCAGGTAGCTCACCTCCATTGTGGGTGAACCTGAAACGAGTAGCACCACCTTGAGACGAGGACACGAATTTACTTTCCTGTAAGATTATTCAGTCGGCAATTTCCTACACGTAAGCGCTTGCTGTGACACATCTCTTCTACCGAGAACCTGGTGGATATCCCAGGAAACTGTTTTAGATTACCTTCTGTTACATTATAACTTCATCTGTATACAAAATGTCCTACATTTCGTATTCATCTCGGAAAAAGTACACAAAGTCGAAACTAGGTTCAGTTCAATTTTGTTTATTTGGTCGGTCGGTCGGTCGGTTGGTTGGTTGGTTGGTCGGTTGGTTGGTTGGTTGGTTGGTTGGTTGGTTGGTTGGTTGGTTGGTTGGTTGGTTGGTTGGTTGGTTGGTTGGTTGTTCTCGGATGTTTCGCGCAGATGTGAAGCGATTACGATGTGCTTGGTGAACAATACGGCGATCCTACCTTGTGGTGGTCAGACATGGTTGACTGGAACCTTGACGACGGCTGTGCCTACCCTCACGTTCCCATGCAGTCCAACATCTGGCCACTATCTCATACGAATGCCGCACAAATCCAGATGTTGCACGATTATGCCAGCCGGCCGAACAGAGACCCACACTGAGGCCCCTTAACCTCTGTCAGGTGCAGATAATCCTTTCGCACACGAGTACGCTGCATCTCCGTGTCCTTTACAGTTATCACTGAACATGTGGCGCTGTTTGCGCCCCTTATATATCTTACAAGGCCTGGTAACCACACTAAAAACGAACAACACTAATGCACTCTGGTGGCCGTTGGACCTGTTACAGACAATTACAGCTGTAATCATTTGCATACCCGCCGATAGTGTGTACGTCTACAAAGTTACATTGAAATTCGACCATTTCTTCTGGGTACTTCAGTTATTTTTGTCAGGCAATATATATGGGCTATTATTACGGTGAGGTCGCCATTCACAGAGGCATTTTATACCTACTACCAGATGTAACTTTTGGCCGTTCTTCAGGAGTACAGACGCCTTTTGCAACCGCTTCACTCAAATACAGACGGTGCTGACAGAAGATCCTTCCCTTTTATCTACCATTGGAAGTGGGGTCCCATTCGGCCATCTAAAAACGTTGATCATGTTCTCCTTTCTGGTGAATTTATGGGTAATTTCCTGATAGAAGGTTTCACCTGGCCTCCAAAGGGAGGATATTTCAGCCCGTAGCCGTTGGTCCCTCCTTTGGCTGTCAAGTTTTGTAATGGCCGCTTCACCCTCGCAGTTTTGCAAAATACCTATATATATATGTTCTAAAAAGTGGAAAACATGATCAAACATGTGTACTTCAAACGAGTAATTTTTGCCACTAGTTCTTTTATATTAAATGTACAATTTATTATACAGTCATAATGCAGTACTTCAATTAATTTCCTTACCAGTTCATTGAACTGAATTTCACTAGTCTTTACCATAAATTCATCTCAATGAACTGTGGTCAGTACCGAAGATATTTTACTTAATACTGCAGTCTTACACAACGGTGAGGGAGACCACATCGCTGCCTCTGCAAACCAATGAAAATCGTATTCGTTATCGGAATTGGTAATACGCCGAAAGTCACCGTGGCAGAATATACGTAATAGAAGTAAAATATAGAAAGGGAAACAAGTACACTATTTGATCAAAAGTATCCAGAGACCTGTCTGAAATTGCACTTAGATTTTATCCGTATCACTTTCCCTATTATTGGACATTAATATGGGGTGGATCCACCCTTCGTCTTTATGACAGCTTCAACTCTGCTGGGGACACTTTCAATTCAATTAGGTGTCTGAATGTCTGTGGAGGAATGACAGCCCATTCTTCTTCAAGAGCCGAAACCTATAAGGTAGTGATGTTGGAGGCTGGGGTCCGGAGTGATATCGGTGTTATAACTCGTTTCCAAGGTGTTCCATTTTTTTCAGGTCAAGACTCTGGGCAGGCCAGTCCGTTTCACGAATGTTATTGTCCATAGACCATTGTCTCACACGTACAGCATTACGACGGGGTGTTATGTCATGTTGATACAAACAATCATCATTTCCGCACTGGTCCTCTACTGTACGCAGTACACAATGGTTTAAAATGTGTTCATATCCTTCCGAATTTAGAGTTTCCTTAAGCGCATTAACGTGACCACACCCTAACCACGAAAAACTCTCCCGTACCGACCACTACCTCCTCCGTTCTTCACTCTTGGCGCTACACATGATTGCAAGTAACGTTCTCCAGGCATTCGCCAACCCTAAACACTTCCATCGTATTGCCACGGGGTATAGCGATATTCATTACTCCAAATCACTCGTTTCCAGTCATCCACTGTCCAGTGGCGTCGCTCTTTACACCACCTCAGGCGTCGCTTGCCATTGACTACAGAAATGTTCGGCTTATAAACAGCAGCTCAACCATTGCACCCCATTCTTTTAAAATTCCGACGTACAGTCATTTTGCTGGCTGGACTGCTGATAGCATTTTGGAACTCACAAGTGATCCCTTCCGCTGATTTCTTGCGACATTTTACAATCACCCTCTGCAATGCTCGACGGTCCCAGTCCGTCATTGAATGAGGTCTGCTCGTTTTTATTTATTTATTTATTTAATGTGATCCTGACAGATTTAGCTGCCGTTGTTCCTTCGCGTTTCCACTCCACAATCACATCACCAACAGTCGACTTGTGCAGCTTTAGAAGAGCTGAATTATCCCTGATGGATTTGTTAATCATGTGACATCCAATGACTAGTCCACGTTCGAAGTCACTGAGCTCTTCTGACCGACCCATTCTGCTCGAATGACAACACAATACTCCTCGCCTCCTTTTTATACTGGCGGTTCCGCCTCTCATGCCATCTAGGTTTCAATTCCACGTTACATAGGGGTGGTCGGATACTTTCGATCGATACCTCTTATTCCCCGTTTATCTCAGCATGTTTATGTCTAGCTGTGCCGTTATGCTGCTGGGCATTAAAACGCCTTGCAGCACTTGCTTTAACCTCGCACGCTTTATAGAACTATGAATCCTTAAAAGTTGTCTCTGCTGACATTTCTGAAGAAGGTGGAGGTAGAAAGGTAAATAAGCACTACCTGCAATGGTCACTAGCCACAAGTGGTTAAGACAGATAAGAATATAATACTTTGTCTCTTAACGCCTGCCTGGTGGCCATGATCGTTAAGGCGCTGAAGTCTAAACGGTCTGACGCTGAGGTTAGCTGGTTCGAGTCCCGTTGGTGGAAAAATGTTTTCACCGTCAGAATGTTGGCCGGCAGGTTAGATTGCGTGCCAAAAGCCTGGATTCAATTCCAAACCTCTCCGCAGTGCTCATATGGATTTAGGGCGTATGATGCTGTTGATGGTGATTCGTCCATCGGATGGCGACGTTAAGCCTTGAGGAGACCCCTTGGTGCTATTCGACAGGAGTAGGCTATGTGCCGGCACCGAGTTTCACCCTCTCCCTACTATCATATATCACGTCATTCATGTCATCTCATTAACTCCTCTGATAACGTTGACGTCAGGAAGGGCATCCGGTCATAAAAACCCGCCACGACAGATTCATCTCACTTCATACCCGACCCCGTAGGGAAAGGGGACAAGAGTTGGACAAACAAACACATTGTCTCTTAACATTCCAGTGGACGTAAATACCCGCAGTGCGAGTCTAGCTCTAAAGGAAGTTATTCAAGAACTAGTAAAAAATGAAATGGCGTGTGGCTTTTAGTGCCGGGAGTATCCGAGGACAAGTTCGGCTCGCCAGATGCAGGTCGTTTGTTTTGAAGCCCGTAGGGGATTTAACCAATTATGGTTAAAATTCCTGACCCTGCCGGGAATCGAACCCTGTGACCAAAGGCCAGCACGCTAACCATTTAGCCACGGAGCCTCCAGAACTAGTGACGTAAACTCAGAAGGGATACTATAAGCGTCAACTATTTATCTTGGAGGCCTGAGCTTCATGTTTCGGCACAAGCAACATCGGACATCACATTCAAAACACAGTACATTTTTTCGTGCAAAATATAGCCAGAATATGATTAGTAATAATGTTATTGGTTTTTATGTCCCACTAACTACTTTTACACCGGCCGAGTTGGCCGTACGGTTAGGGGCGCGCAGCTGTGAGCTTGCATCCGGGAGATAGTGGGTTCAAACCCCACTGTCGGCAGCCCTGAACACGGTTTTCCGTGGTTTCCCATTTTCACACCAGGCAAATACTGGGGCTGTACCTTAATTAAGGCCACGGCTGCTTCCTTCCCATTCCTAGGCCTTTCCTCTCCCATCGTTGCCATTAGACAAATCTGTATCGGTGTGACGTAAAGCAACTAGCAAAAAAATACCAACCTTTTTCAGCTCTTTGCCATGCAGAAAATGCTCCTTGCGACAGAGTTCCTATCAGGTTCACCTGAAATTTTCATAGAATATTTCAATATGTACAGAAATTAAAAGTAGTTCAGCATTTATTATCAGCCGAGTATTGCCTTCATACACTTAAGAAAATGGAAAACCGAGCTCGATAGCTGTAGTCGCTTAAGTGCGGCCAGTATGCAGTAATCGGGAGATAGTGGGTTCGAGTCCCACTGTCGGCAGCCTTGAAGATGGTTTTCCATGGTTTCCCATTTCCACACCAGGCAAATGCCGGGGCTGTGCCATAATTAAGGCCACGGCCGCTTCCTTCCCATACCCAGGCTTTTCCTCTCTCATCGTCGCCATAAGACGTATCTGTGTCGGTGTGACGTAAACCAATTCGCAAATAAAACTACTTTTAGGCTTTCAGGAGACGTCGATGTGCAGAAATGTATTCCCGCAAGAGTTCTTTAATGTGCCAGTAAATTTACCAACACGAGGATGACGTATTTGAGCACCTTCATGTGCCACCGGACAGAGCCAGGATCGAACCTGCCAAGTAGGGGTCTGAAGGCCAGCGCCTCAACCACCTGAGCCACTCAGCCCGATGCCAAAATATGATCTTAAACAACTATAATGACCGAAATATGACCAAAACGATAAACAAATAGTAAAATATGCGTTTATATGCCATATAACATTAGGCCAAATATGCTCAGAAACGTCCAATTCATGCTTAATTCCAACAAATAGCCAGAACGGCAGGCGGGAAGGAAATATAACATTTCCTGAACATTCGAACACTATTTATCACACTTCCCCTTGTGCATTGGAGCTAGTTGAGCGACTCTCCATTCATTTGGCATAGCTCCTTCATACAAACAGTAATCAAAGAAATATTTCATATACTTCAGACCATTCAATGAGGGGCGGTATTTGCTGAGAGTGGGCGGCGTCTGCCGTGTATAGGATACTGCGTGTTATTGTGGTGGAGAGTCGTGTTCTATGTAGTGTAAGTTTATGAATCGTAGGAATATTTGAACAATGTATGCACCCAGACACGAGGGAATGGAATTTACCGTTTACGAGTAAACTTCCACGACCCCACCCACAACCCCTAAGACCGAAAGCAAAAATTCCGAACATTCACCCAAGAATTCGAAAAAAATTAAGGGGAGTCATGACTGAAAAACAGAGAATTTTTGAGCAAAAAATCGAATTTTCAATTTTAAACTTATAAATCCCCAAATTCTTCTTCTTTCAAATACCGTTATTAGTTTCTTCCTAACGCCGTTTTGAAAGCTCTAAATGCCAGATTTAATGGGTGGCTTTACGGCGTATACGAAGGAAGCCCACGCCTCCTTCTTCCACGCTGTCAGACGACATTAGCTTCAACGTTATTTCGGACTACCATTTCAATAATGCCGCTGTACAGTAATATACTTACCTTGCAGTAGACCTACGCTATGCGTAAGATCAGAGAAACATTTGAGGGAGTAACTTACAGTCCAGGGCAGTTTTAAACCAAGTATATTTCGTAAAAATTTCAATTCCTTTCTTCTACCTTGAAACGTTTTCACCTGGCGAGTTGGCCGTGCAGTTAGGAGCGCACAGCTGTGAACTCGCATCTGGGAGATAATGGGATCGAACCCCACTGTCGGCAGCCCTGAAGATGGTTTTCCGTGGTTTCCCATTTTCACACCTGCCAATACTGGGGCTGTACCACGGCTGATTCCTTCCCATTCCTAGGCCTTTCCTGTCCCATCGTTGCCAAAAGACCTATAAAAAAGCCAACCTTTTTCAGCTCTTTGCCATGCAGAAACTGCTCCTTGCGACAGAGTTCCTATCAGGTTCACCTGAAATTTTCATAGAATATTTCAATATGTACAGGAATTAAAAGTAGTTCAGCATGTATTAGATTTTGCCTATTTTATGAATAAGGAACAGTTAAAATGATATCTCTGACTGAAAAACCTGGAGTTGTTCTTAAATGTATGAGTATTTTTGACAAGTCTGCCGAAGTATAGCCCTAAAACAATGAAAACTGTGCCACATAGAGCATTTTCCATTCTACATATAAAAATTTAAAAAAGAATTCAATAACATTGCAAACAATTAAGTAATCGACTCCAAATGTTTTGCGTGACCCACCTTAAGATGAACAGCATTTACACAGATTAGAATATTATTATTTGTCTCAACTCTCAGATCTGGGGCTGTTTGAAACTGCTTTGTCGAGCTGCTGTCTTACAAATATAATATATAATATATAAAATATATTGTCCGCCTCTGTGGTGTAGTGGTTAGTGTGATTAGCTGCCACCCCCGGAGGCCTGGGTTCGATTCCCGGCTCTGCCACGAAATTTGAAAAGTGGTACGAGGGCTGGAACGGGGTCCACTCAGCCTCGGGAGGTCAACTGAGTAGAGGTGGGTTCAATTCCCACCTCAGCCATCTTGGAAGTAGTTTTCCGTAGTTTCCCACTTCTCCACCAGGCAAATGCCGGGATCATTCAATCAATCAATCAATACTGATCTGCATTTAGGGCAGTCGCCCAGGTGGCAGATTCCCTATTTGTTGTTTTCCTAGCCTTTTCCTAAATTATTTCAAAGAAATTGGAAATTTATTGAACATCTCTCTTGGTAATTTGTTCCAATCCCTAACTCCCCTTCCTATAAATGAATATTTGCCCCAGTTTGTCCTCTTGAATTCCAACTTTATCTTCAAATTGTGATCTTTCCTACATTTATAAACGCCATTCAAACTTATTCGTCTACTAATGTCATTCCACGCCATCTCTCCGCTGACAGCCTGGAACATACCACTTAGTCGAGCAGCTCTTCTTCTTTCTCTCAATTCTTCCCAACCCAAACATTGCAACATGTTTGTAACACTATTCTTTTGTCGGAAATCGCCCAGAACAAATCGAGCTGCTTTTCTTTGGATTTTTTCCAGTTCTTGAATCAGGTAATCCTGGTGAGGGTCCCATACACTGGAACCATACTCTAGTTGGGGTCTTACCAGAGACTTATATGCCCTCTCCTTTACATCCTTACTACAACCCCTAAACACCCTCATAACCATGGGCAGAGATCTGTACCCTTTATTTACAATCCCATTTATGTGATTACCCCAATGAAGATCTTTCCTTATATTAACACCTAGATACTTATAATGATCCCCAAAAAGAACTTTCACCCCATCAACGCAGTAATTAAAACTGAGAGGACTTTTCCTACTTGTAAAACTCACAACCTGACTTTTAACCCCGTTTATCAACATACCATTGCCTGCTGTCCATCTCACAACATTTTCGAGGTCACGTCGCAGTTGCTCACAATCTTGTAACTTATTTATCACTCTATAGAGAATAACATCATCCGCAAAAAGCCTTACCTCCGATTCCACTCCTTTACTCATATCATTTATATATATAAGAAAACATAAAGGTCCGATGATACTGCCTTGAGGAATTCCCCTCTTAATTATTACAGAGTCAGATAAAGCTTCACCTACTCTAACTCTCTGAGATCTATTTTCTAGAAATATAGCAACCCAGTCAGTCACTCTTTTGTCTAGTCCAATTGCACTCATTTTTGCCAGTAGTCTCCCATGATCCACCCTATCAAATGCTTTAGACAGGTCAATCGCGATACAGTCCATTTGACCTCCTGAATCCAAGTTATCTGCTATATCTTGCTGGAATCCTACAAGTTGAGCTTCAGTGGAATAACCTTTCCTAAAACCGAATTGCCTTCTATCGAACCAGTTATTAATTTCACAAACATGTCTAATATAATCAGAAAGAATGCCTTCCCAAAGCTTACATACAATGCATGTCAAACTGACTGGCCTGTAATTTTCAGCTTTATGTCTATCACCCTTTCCTTTATACACAGGGGCAACTATAGCAACTCTCCATTCATCTGGTATAGCTCCTCCGACCAAACAATAATCAAATAAGTACTTCAGATATGGTACTATATCCCAACCCATTGTCTTTAGTATATCCCCAGAAATCTGATCAATTCCAGTCGCTTTTCTAGTTTTTAACTTTTGTATCTTATTGTAAATGTCATTGTTATCATATGTAAATTTTATTACTTCTTTGGCCTTAGTCTCCTCCTCTATCTCGACATTATCCTTGTAACCAACAATCTTTACATACTGCTGACTGAATACTTCTGCCTTTTGAAGATCCTCACATACACACTCCCCTTGTTCATTAATTATTCCTGGAATGTCCTTCTTGGAACCTGTTTCTGCCTTAAAATACCTATACACACCCTTCCATTTTTCACTAAAATTCGTATGACTGCCAATTATGCTTGCCATCATATTATCCTTAGCTGCCTTCTTTGCTAGATTCAATTTTCTAGTAAGTTCCTTCAATTTCTCCTTACTTCCACAGCCATTTCTAACTCTATTTCTTTCCAGTCTGCACCTCCTTCTTAGTCTCTTTATTTCTCTATTATAATAAGGTGGGTCTTTACGATTCCTTACCACCCTTAATGGTACAAACCTGTTTTCGCATTCCTCAACAATTTCTTTAAACCCATCCCAGAGTCTGTTTACATTTATATTTACCGTTTTCCACCGATCATAATTACTTTTTAGAAACTGCCTCATGCCTGCTTTATCAGCCATGTGGTACTGCCTAACAGTCCTACTTTTAAGACCTTCCTTTCTATCACATTTATTTTTAACTACCACAAAAACAGCTTCATGATCACTAATACCATCTATTACTTCAGTTTCCCTATAGAGCTCATCTGGTTTTATCAGCACCACATCTAGGATATTTTTCCCTCTGGTTGGTTCCATCACTTTCTGAATCAGCTGTCCTTCCCATATTAACTTATTTGCCATTTGTTGGTCATGCTTTCTGTCGTTCGCATTTCCTTCCCAATTGACATCTGGCAAATTCAGATCTCCCGCTACAATCACATTTCTTTCCATGTCGTTTCCCACATAGCTGACTATCCTATCAAATAATTCTGAATCCGCGTCAGTGCTACCCTTTCCCGATCTGTACACTCTAAATATATCAAGTTGCCTATTATCTTTAGAAATGAGCCTTACACCTAGAATTTCATGTGTCTCATCTTTAACTTTTTCGTAGCTTACAAATTCTTCTTTCACCAGAATGAACACTCCGCCTCCCACCCTTCCTATCCTATCTCTACGATACACACTTCAGTGCCGTGAGAAAATTTCTGCATCCATTATATCATTTCTCAGCCATGATTCAACTCCTATTACAATATCTGGTGAATATATATCTATTAAATTACTTAATTCTATTCCTTTCCTTACAATACTTCTACAGTTCAACACTAACAATTTTATGTCATCCCTACTTGATTTCCAGTTCCCTATTCCCTTATCACCGCTCCCTAGGCCATCCCGTTTCCCTGAATGTACCTCCCTATTACCCTTCCAAACAAATTTCCTAACTTATACGTACCACTGCGGTTTAAATGAAGGCCATCTGAGCGAAGATCCCTATCTCCTACCCACCCATTTGGATCTAGAAATTTCACTCCCAGTTTCCCACATACCCACTCCATAGTCTCATTTAAATCCCCAATCACCCTCCAGTCAGTATCCCTTATACACAGTATTCCACTAATAACAATCTCCGCTTTCTTAAACTTCACCCGTGTTGCATTTACCAGATCCCACACATCTCCAACTATGTTGGTACTTATATCAGCTTGCCTTACGTTGTTGGTACCAACGAGAAACACTACCACCTTCTCCTTCTCCTCCTCCCTCTCTTCTACTTTCCTCAACATCTGCCTCAACCTAATTCCTGGATAACACTCTACCCTGGTATAGATGCGAGCTGAAGAGAAGGCTAGCGGGACGTGAGGTGGGACACGGGGGAGCAGCTTTCTCTCTCTGTCGTCTCGGCTATGGCTCTTCCTAAAAGTATCGTCAGCCAGCAGCCAGTCTCCCTTTGATGATAGAAGTGGCCAGTCGAACAGTTCGGTAGTGTTGATCTTGTCTGTGTGTTATATATTCAGGTTTACATAACTGTGTTATAAAACATTTATGTTATTATAGTGCTACTTTGTATTACTAGGCTACTATGGAACCCTGCCGGAAGAAATGAAAGACTATCCAAAGCGAAGCTAGGGAGGTTATCAGACATGCTATCCCAGAATGTGATGAAGAGGCACGAGAAGGGCAACTGAAACACTTACTGAGGCAAAGTAATTTGCGTGTATCTAATTACACAGGCATTTCAGTCAGCACAGTGAGTAGAATTAGCAAGGAAAGTACAGCAGCTGGCTGTACGTCACTATCAACACCAGGGAAGCATCGCCCACAGCCCGAAGAAAGAAAAGTGCAGTGTGATGGGTTTAATAGAGGGGTAATAAGAGAAGTAATTCAAGACTTTGATGTAGTCCAGAAGAAAGTGCCTACATGCCCCAGGCTTTTGAGTGCCATCAAGGAGAAAATCGAATTTCCGTGGGGCCTAAAGTCTATAGTTTTAAATGTTATTTTATTTCATAGTTGTGTGTATCAAGAAAAGTGATAAAGGGACACAAGAATTAATGAAGCTAATTTCGTCCTACAGTCTATTGTTTTAGATGTTGAATTGTTTCATAGTTTTGTGTATCAAGAAAAGTGACATAGGGACACAAGGATTGATAAAGCTAATTTAGGCCTACAGTCTATTGTTTTAAATGTTATTTTATTTCATAGTTTTGTGTATTAAAAGTGACATGGGGACACAAGGAATGATGAAGCTAATTAGGCCTATAGCATTCGTAAATATTTTGTGATTAAATAAAATTCTATAAAATTGAGTTCTTCAGTAAACTAACTCGTCGAATAATTAATAAATTCCCTCCTCTCTCACCCTTTTCATACGGTACAGCACTAGCTTTCTGAGCTTAAGTTGGTGGGTTCGATCTCGGCTAAGTGCAATGGTATTTGAAGGTCAGCGTCGTGTGGACAGATTTATCGACACTGAAAATAACCCTTGCGGCACAGAATTCGTGATATATAAGCGAGAACATTGTTATACAAAATAGTAGAACAGAATACTCCCATCCCCGATTTCCGGATCGCCTGGAACTGTGGACAGAGTAATCATTTATTGCTATTTTTGATATGAATGTTTTCTTGTATCTATTACTACATTAAACATTATAATTACTCCTAATCACTATTTACACCCAATCTCTAAATTACAGTTTTAAATTTTATTTCTTTTTTATTTCTTTTTGTCCTAGACATTAACAGTGTTATATTGCCTAGGACAACATGTATCTTACCGGTACTCCTATTATTAATTAGTGTAAGTTTTTTAAGAGTCCGACCAGATTTCTCCTTAGCTTACAATAGACATTATAAATTAACAGAATGGCTGAATGAGTGAATGACTGCATGTCTGGATGAGTTGCATGATTGGATCGTAATCATAAAATTGTTATACGCGCACATATTCAATCTGGTTCATTATTATTATTATTATTATTATTATTATTATTATTATTATTATTATTTTCTTCACGTAACGAACACGCCGGGACATGTGTGTGAGAGAGGCACACTGACGAACGAAACTGACCTGCCTGTAGCTCGCTTCGTGTAACTTACTACATTTGAAATATAGGAAATAAATATCTTTTTCTTCTAGTACTGTAACCGTCATCGGACGTTGGCGATCATTTTGTAAAAATATGTAAAAAATATTATAATAATTAATACAGTATATATATTAAAAGTAAAATAATAACAGAAGCTCTTTCGATTTGCACCTTGAGGATGGATTCTGCCCGTGATAAAAATCTAATGTTGAAGATGGCATAAATTCCCAGTCTCAGTGGAAAATAACCTAGATTATTGTTAGTTGGAAACTGCCTTTTCTTAATATTTCGCTGGTCAGATGTAGTCTATTAATAGATGAATAATGTTACCCACCTGTGATATACAAAAATACATCGAGTGCCTTGCAGGAAGAGACCACCTGAGGACACTGCGACTGCGAGGGCGAACGTTTTCAGAAACGCAAGTACATACACAAGCTTGGAGACGAGAACCCAGGGACGAGGGGAGAAGCGAGGGCTAACGCATTCCCGGCCACATTCCTAGCGAAACTCTTCTCTTGAGCTCCCATCTATACCCTTTCCTCCACACACTTTCCCCACGTGTCTAACGATGGAATCTCCCATGACCAGAGCCTCAACCCTACCCACCTCGTTTGATCCCCTCCCCTCCTGGTCAGCCCTATCTTTCCTGATAACTGCAGCAGCTACTTCCTCCTCCCTTTTCTCCTTCCCATGACCCTGTTCCACCTGTCTTTTCCTATCATCTACTCTACATTTTCCTTTCCTACCTTTTCTCTTCCTCCTACTCCCACACAACTCAGCAACAGTTCCCTGTCCCTCATCTTCCCTCTGTTGTTCTACCTGGAGTGACTCGTACCGATTTTGCACAGACACCTGTCCTGAATTCTGATCCTGAATAGAGCTCTTAGCCTGCAATCTCCTTCCCCTTAGAACATTAGACCACCTGTCTTCTACAACTCCTCCCTTTCCTTCCCCTCCCTCTTGTACACCTACTGTAACCTGTACGTTGTTTGAGGGAGTCCTATCTTCCTTCCTGTCTTCTGTGAGAATCCTAATTATCTCCCTCAAACTTTCCAACTCCTCCCTCATACCCCTCAATGCCTCGCCACACCCACAGAAACTACACTCGCGCTCCTTAGCCATTCTTTACGGGGGGGAAAATGAAATTAAAAATAAAATAACTTATTTGCAAAAAATAAATGAACGGAGGGATATATTGTCTGGGATAGTACACAACAATAAGGTAATTAATATACGACTACACTACAATACTACTTAGTCGTGCTCTATTTTTTTATCCTACAACCCCTGACAGGATAAAAACTGCTGTTAATTACTGAATACCGAAAGTAATAGCCTACACAAGAACTACACAATTCCAAACTGCAATTAAGCCTATTCTAATTACAACAACAGTATTTTAGTACGAGTTTCTACGGATACCTCTACTACACCAGTACTACACAAATATTTTACAATAATAAAATAATCACACTAAATTCTAATAGGATATTACTCGTATACTACTGTACAGTACACTACAGTAATGTTAAACTACTTTCAGACGTATCCTAATTACGGAACTGTACCGTATGTCACTAAACTAAGCACAACAGAAATGAAATTTGCAAGAACTACTGTACTCAAAGATTACCAACGAAGCTAAATGCTTAGACAAATTATTATTAGTATTACGGTCTAATAGATACACACGAAAAATAACACACGAATATAGCAGGCAAGATACGGCACTATCTAAATGTACTGTATCTATACTACAATGTATCTACACTACACTACCCTGCGTTTGGTTAAAGATTGATAATAAATCACTAGGTCTCCGATTTCTAAACGCAAAGCTTGGTACCTAACTTAAGGCCACGGCCGATTCCTTCCCTCTTCCTTGTCTATCTCTTCCAATCTTCTCATCTCCTACAAGGCCCCTGTTCAGCATAGCATGTGAGGCCGCCAGGGCGAGGTACTGGTTATTCCCCCAGTTGTATCCCCCGACGCAATGTCTCACGCTCCAGGACACTGCCCTTGAGGCGGTAGGAGGTGGGATCCCTCTCTGAGTCAGAGGGAAAAGCCAACCGTGGAGGGTAAACACGTTGAGGAAGAAGAAAGAAGAAACATTCGGATGAAATAAGTTAGAAAAAACACTTATGGCATACGGAGTAGCATGGTAGTCAATCTCAAATGCTTTATTGGGAATAATTAGAAAACTGAATATTTTCTTGTGTGGTTTAAAGGGGTCTGACATCGAGGTCATCGGCCCCAAAATATTTTCTCACCACTGTATATTTACCAGCACTGATCACAGATTATGCTGCGGGTTTCGTTGGCTAAATGAACTGGGATTCAAGAAAGAGGTTCGAGAAAATTATTCTGTGGTACGTGGGGGACAACTCTTTGAAGACACCAGTCGTCTGTGAGACAGTGAGCTGAGCGGATGTGCTGAGTGGAGCGCTGAGCAATGGGTATCACGTTGACACAATATAGGATAGCGATCGGCAGATGGAACTGTAAAAAGGGAAGCAGAATGGAAACAAGAATGGAGTTAAAGGGTGAAAAAAGGAAGATGGTGGCTACGTTACTGGTGGCGGCGGTGGTGATGGTGTTGCTGATAATAGGAGGAGTAGAGATTAATCCCGGCCCAGGTCCAGTAGGTTCCATTGGATGGGAAGAGTACGAGGCGATTAGAGAGATGATAAGAGAGGCTTGTCAGACGGAGCAAATAAAAGAAATGTTCCGAGAGTTATCCAGGGAATTTATGGACCTAAAATTGAGTGTCAAAGAAGATGTAAAGAAGTTTTTGGAAGAGGAAGGGTGTAATAAAGATGAATTAGACCTATTGAAGCAGAAGGTAAGAAGCCTGGAGTGGGACCTGAGAGAAACGAAGAGAGCAGTCGAGAAGAGTTTACAAGACAACGTAAGGAAAAATATCTTCATATACGGTGTCAAAGAAGAAGAAAGAGAGTCTAAAGTTGAACTAGTGTACAAAGTGGTAGAAGTTATCCAGAACAGGATGAAGATCAACTTCAGTGAAGTTGATATTGACGATGTACAGCGTGTGGGGAGAGTGAAAGGTAAGAGACCAATTAGAGTGAAATTACTATCGACACTGATGGCGGACATTGTAATAAGAAATTCGAGTAATCTGAAAGGAGAGAAAGTGTGGATAAAACGGGAGATGGACAGGGAAGCCATAGAGAAGAACAGAATTCTGAATAAACATTTAAGAGAGGCAAGAAAACAAGGTCTTAAGGCATATATTAGAGGGCAGCAGCTGGTGGTTGGAAACGGAAGGTGGAATCGAGTGTGGGGGGCGGGAAGGCTGAAAAAACTTGATGAAGAACAACAACAGCAGCAGAACGTGTCCTTGGCAACAGTGGAAGTAGCAAGGAAGGTCAGTGACGTAGAAAGGAGTGATATTACGGAAGTGAGCGAAGTCCACATCACATCAGGTGCGGGAAGTAGGGATGTGCTGAACAGCAGTGCCAGCAACCAGGTGGGCGGAAATGGAGAGTCCTTGAAGAGTCATCACAACACAGAGATGGAGGAAGCAAGTAATGGGCCACAGCTGGTGAGGAGTACAGTGAAAATTGTGAATGAAGGTAACAGTAGGCAGGGTAAGAATGCATCCTCTCCGAGTAAAAGGAACACTGAAAATAAAATGGAAAAAAGACAGGCGCTAAATAAGGAAAGATCATTAAGTTTGAAAGATCTGTGGGGAAAGAAAAAAGGCGTAGGTATGGAGAAAGGGAAGGATGACGGGAGAAAAGAGAACGAGGAGAGATCTGGAGAGGACTCACAGGGAAGAGTGACAAGGAGTAGAGGTGGAAATGGAGAAGCACAGGTGCAAAGAGTGGGAGGGAATAAATAACTAGAGATGACGATAGGGTTGTGGAATATTGAGGGGTTGATGGGGAAAATAGGGAATAAAGAATTGGAGAAAACAGTAAAGGAGTATGAGATTATTGCCCTAGTAGAGACGTGGTTAGGAAAAGGGATATAAATTGAATGGGATGGGTATAGAGTAGTCAACGTGATAAAAGAAAAAAAGGGGAGAATGGGAAGAAATCCGGGTGGGATAACAGTTTTAATAAAAAATGAGTTAGTAGAGAGAGTAGAGAGAATACAGAATGAGGTAGAAGGGGTGGTATGGCTGAGAATTAAAATGGGAAATGAAGCGAAGGAGGCAATTTGCCTGGCTCTATTATACAACCATCCTAAAGACTCAACTTATGCTAATAAAACATTTTTTGAAGAACTGATTGAAGAAATAAACAAAATGAAAGGATTATATGTGGAAGATGGAATGATATTGTTAGGGGATTGGAATGCAAGAGTGAGTAATAGGGTACCCGATTATGGGAGAGAGGATAAGGAAGTGAGTGAGTACAGAAGAAATAGTAAAGACAAAGATATAAATAGCTATGGGGTAAGATTATTAGAGTTATGTGCTATAGAAAAATTATATATTTTAAATGGATGGATGAAGGGAGATAGTAATGGTGAACTGACATTCATCTCATCGAAGGGCGGGAGTGTAGTAGATATAGGAGTTAGCACGGAAATAGCTCTAAAGAAGATAATAAGTTTTGAGGTGACAGAATGTGTGATAACAGAACATATGCCCATCAAGATAAAATTAAGGGGGGAGTATGATGGAGTGAAGAGAAGGGTAGGAAAAAGAGATAGGTATAAGGAGGGATGGAAGTACATTTGGAATGATACCACGATCGAGAGATTGAGAACAGAGTTAAAAGAGAGTGAAGAAAGTATAAGGGTTGAAAGTGAAAGGATGTTGGAAGGAGGGGATGTGGATGAAGTTTTAAAACTAATAGAACGCCCAGTATGGAAGGTGGGTAAAAAAGTGAGAATAAGGGAAGAGATAGACAGAAACATAGGCGCGGGGTGGTTTGATGAAGAGTGTAAGAGGAAACGAATGGTTGTAATGACAGCTCTAGCGGACTTCAAGAAAGGAGGGGAACAAGGGAAAAGAGAGGATTATTGTAAATTAAGAAGAGATTACAAGAAGTTACTAAATGAGAAAAAAAGTGCTGGAAAGAGGCGGAAGCTGAGAGAGTGAACAGGTATTGCAAAGAGAAAAGATTTGATAGGGTTTGGGAAACTATAAATAAGATAAAGAGAACTAGATCGACAGGGGGAGGAACAATGATAACAGAAAATGAGTGGATAGGATATTTTACAGAGCTTTTGGGTGGGAGGGGAGAAGGTCAGGGGGGTATGGAAAAGACGTATATTGTAAAGGAAGTACAAACAGGAGTACAGTTGCTAGATGAGGAGATAACAAGTCAGGAAATAGTTAGGGTGTTAAGTAAAGTAAAAACCAAAACAGCGGGTGGGGCAAATGGTATTACCAACAGGATATGGAAAGAAGTAGGAGCAAATGAAGTAATGTTGAAAGTGATGGTGAAATTTTTTAACAAGATATGGGAAACGAATAAATTCCCTAGCGAGTGGAGAAAAGGAGTACTTTGTCCTATATATAAGAACAAAGGAAGTCGAAGTGATCCAAACAACTATAGAGGAATAACACTCCTGGACTCGCTGTCGAAGGTATATACAGGAATTTTAGCTAATAGGATTATAAATTGGGCAGAGAAATATGGAAGGATTTCGGACTATCAAAATGGATTTCGTAAAGAGAAAAATACTGTGGATAATATATGGATTTTGGATACTTTAATTACGAAGTATGTGAAAATAGCAGGGAAGAGATTATATGTAGCAGCAGTAGATTTAGAGAAAGCCTTTGATGCAGTGAATAGAGAGGCGTTATTTACTAGATTAAGAGAGGTTGGGTTATCGGTAAAAATGAGGATGGCAATAGAAGGAATATATGAGAAAGTATTGGTGATGATTAAACTAAAAGGGGGTGGGTTGAGTAAGTGTATGGAATCGAAAAGGGGTGTGAGGCAGGGTTGTAAGCTATCACCCATATTATTTCTACTGTTTATAAATAATATATTGGATAGACATGGAGGCGAGAGATGGCAATGCCCTTGGATTGGGAAGAGGGAGATACCGGGGCTGCTATTTGCAGACGATTTATTGATCTTGGCATTAACAGCAAAGGGGTTGCAGGAAGGACTAAATGAGGTAGTGGAATATACTAGAAGATGGGCACTCAAGATAAATGTACGGAAGACGCAGATAATGATATGTAGGAAGAGGAAAGCCAAAAAAGAAAAGAAATTCTGGACAGTCGAGCAGCAAGAAATCAGACCAGAAAAAAATGGAGTATTTAGGAGTTATAATTAGTAGTAACGGCACGTGGGAAAATCAGATTAGAAGAGCCAGATATAAAGGGAGGGGAGCACTGGCAGTAGTGGGGATATTAGAAAATAAATTTCCGGATATAAAGTACAAAATACAGAGATTGGTGTTCCAATCAATGGTCAAAGGAAAAATGTTATATGGGGTAGAAATATGGGGATTAGAGGAAAATAGAAAAGAACTAAACCAGGTGGTGGCGAAATTTAGTAAGATTATCATGGGAGTCCCAAACTGTACTGCAAATGTGGGGGCTAGATTAGTATGTAAAGAATCGATAGACACTACTATAGCCAAGAGGGTGATGAAGTATTGGATGAGATTGGAAGAAGGGAAGGGAGGGGATTTAGTACAAGACACATATAGGTTCCAGAAAAATATGGAGAACGAGAGGTATTGGGTAAATAAGTGCAAAAATAAATTACGAAAACTGGGGTTAGGAGATATAGGATATGAGAGGTGGAGAGAAAAGAAAGAATGGGTATGGAGAAGGGTTATAAGGAGAGTTGCCGATATAGAGAGACAGAGTTTAATAATGGAATATAGAGAAAGAGCCTCACTATCGGTATTTAATAAATTGTTAGAAATCATGAACCCGATAATCGAAGTGGAGGACCGGAAGGGCAAGAGAGGTCTATACTGGTGGATTTTTGGAACTCCTACAAACAGGGGGTGGATAGGTACAGAAAATGCAGGTAGATGTATTCTGTGTGGAGAAAAATGGTCGGACCTACATATATTCATCGAATGTAGGGAGTTAGAAGAGTTGAAAAAGAAAGTGTTGAGTAAAAAAGAGATAGAAAAAGTAGAAAAAATTGAAAAGATGACGGTTTGGCTGGCCAGAGAATGGGGAAGAGGAACAAATATTTCGAAATATTTAAATATGGTTAGAATGAGATTTATAAAGAAATTAAGAGAATAAGGGGTAAAAGAGGGTTACAGAGGAAGGAGAGGAAGGAGGTAGACGAAACTGCTAGGTTATATAAAAATTGAAGACAATAAGAGGAATTTGAAGTACAATCTGATTGTATGATGAAAAGAAGATTTGTATATATTTGGAGAGGATTGCATGTGTGAGAAAACGGAGGTGGTAGTTAATGTTAGAAAAAAAAAGAATAATAAAGCAACGAGGGATGTGAGTAAGAGGAACTGTTGGACTGTTTAGAAACGGAAATAAGCGGAAGAAAGAGAAGGAATAAGGGAAAGCCAGGTTTGATTGTTTGGCAATTCGATGGTTTAAGATTTAAGTTAAAAAAAAATAGAGAGTAGTTTTTTAGTTTTAGTCTAAGACTCGTAGGAGCTATAGAATTGTCAACAAATACATTTGTAAACAGTGTTAGAATATGAATGATAGGGTTAGTGGACAAAAAAAAGGTGTTTGGATAACATAATAGTAGATAATTTTAAACTCTGGCTTAAAAATTTTAAGAAGTAATGAGTGGTCGTAAGGAAGAGAAACTGTTGGACTGTTTAGAGATGGAAAGGATCGATAAGTGATGTGAGGAAACAAGGAAAAGACAGATTTGTTTTGTGGCGATTCCGTGGTTTAATATGTAAGTTAAACTATTAAAAAAAAATGCAATTAGGAAGTACCAAGAATAAGAAAGAAAAGCGATGAGCAAGGAACTGGAAATTATCAACAAGTGCGTTTGTATATAGTGTATAAATATTAACTATACGGTATAGTGGAAAGTAGTTAGTAGTTAGCGAATAAGTATTATAAGAGAGATGGACAGAGGCTAGGAAGAGTAAGAGGGGAAGATTGGGGATGCAAGGGGGGAGGGGTATAAGAGACAGACGGGTGGGATGGTACAGTCCCATCCCTAGGTGAAAGAGGAAACATGTCCGCTCACAGAATAACAAGTGAATCAAGATGGTGGCAGTAAGATGACACGATTATAGGCGGAGCAGTAGATAAATGCGTGACGGATCGTATGATGGACCGGAAACCGCCTCTACGATTCGCCACGTAAGATGAGGAGAGAAGTACGAGTTATAGGTGGGGGTAATATCTAACCCGGGAGGAGTGGCTGAAGCGGCCAGGGTGGGATGGCTCTCTCCTCACAGGGAATGCCGCATGCAGCCGAGGTTTTTTATTTTATTTTTTTTATGTATAGTTAGCTGTAGAGAGTAGATAGGGGATGCCCTTACATGCGGAGGAGTTCCTCGCATACCAGAGGCATCTCAATAGTTTTAGACAAGTTGGTGCAGTGTTAGGCTGGATTCCGCCGACATTGACACCACTAAATAAGTAGAGTAGATAGTAATTGTATTGTTTGGTTTATATTATTTTGTGCGGGTTTTTTTGGGTTCTTAGTTAATAGTTTTAGTGTAGATAGTTAGAGCTTTATATTATATATAATAGTATGTTAGTTTATATGGTTTGCTTTTGTTTGGTTTATATTGTTTTGTTTGGTTTTTTGGGTTCATGTGTATTTTATGCTCTTTATTGTCTGTAACCGATGGTGCAAACTAGGGTGGCAATAAAGAGTTATCTATCTATCTAACTCTTTGAAGATAACTCGCGCTGTCACCCAGGAAATCAGGGAAAGCCACTGTATGGTCTGGAAGTCTTAACGGGAACAGTGTTGCATTCCGTCATCATGCATGCAGTCCGGCTTCATGGCTAAATGATTAGCGTGCTGGCCTTTGGTGAGTCAGAGTGATGTCTCCAGAGTTTGGGAAAAGTTCGAGGAGACACATACGTTTGCTAATCGATGCAAACAAACTCGCAGGGAGAATCGATAGTTGTTGCATTCAGCATGCCGTTGGCCCACTGCTACTGCCACATTGTTCTAATTGGGTCGGGGCCACCGAAATGAATGTGTCGGATTAGACAGTGCGAAATAGGTTTCACGATGGAAGACTTATATCAAGGAGGACTGTGTCAAAAGCTCCTCATGAACCACACCATAGGGCAGCTCGTTTGAGGTGGACAACAACTCATAGGCCATGGCATCAGAAAGAGTTGAAGCTTACAATATCTTTTCTAATGAGGCCACCGTAAGCTCGCACCCATCCAACATGAGCGTTTGAGACGAGACGATCCGCGGTGAGGCAGAACGAGCCCTTATCGGGCATCAGATACGCAGCACACAACACGCATACGTCATCCCAAACTATTTTTGATTCGGCCAGGTGACGCAGCAACTCTACCATCGCACTCAGCCGACCCAACAAAGCATATCGGCCAGGCACCAAGTTGGAAGTCGGCCTTCCCGCCATGTATTATACCTGTATAGTCCGTGATGTTGACCTTGCAATCTCCGACGAGGCCATCCAGACCGATCTCCGCATGCTCGGCGTTAATAGTGCCGCACAACTCTACGACGGCCCCGTATCATCACCGGATGTACTTCTGTATATCGACTCTGCAGATGCCTACTTCAACATTTACGATAATGGTGCGTTCATCCAACATCGCCTTCACCGTGTGGAATCTACTCCTCTCAACGTCTTCGCGCAGCTCATAGACAACGCACCTGCTACAGCCGCTTCGCCCATCGAAACCCCTCCATCTCTGTCACCACCAGCACCCTCGTCCTCTAGTTACACCACCCCCGTTCCTACCACTACTACTACCACCACCACCACCACCACTAACACCTTTGCACACACCTCATTCAACACTCCTATTACCACCACAACGATGTCCCATCATTTTCCCCTTATGATGTCTTCTCTCCCAATCCCTCCCACCCCTGATCTACCACGTCCACAGAGCACATCTCATCAGCCACCTGCCGAGGTTGCTATTACTCCTGATACTCCTGGAAGTATGTTACGTCCACCATCGACACCACCGCCTCCGGAGCGTAATATCCTGTGTAGCTGCGTCGTTCGCGATGTGAAACTAAGTATAACAGCTGACGTCATCGCCCAGGAACTCCGCCAGTCAGGACTGCCCGTGCGAAGAGCGTTTCGCATCCACAACGTCGACGGTCAGACCTACTTAGTCAGACTCCATCTTCCAACTTCCGAAGATGCTCAACGCCTCATTGACAACGGGATAAACATCTATGGCCGCCACCATCGAGTTGAACCATCTCGCTCGCCTCCCCAAACCTCGCCCCGGCATACCACACCTCGTCGCCGTCCCCGACCCGCCCCTCCTCCTCAACCACCTAGTCCACATCGCCGACCTTATCCACACCCACCCCGTTACTTTTCGCCACCATCGTCAACCTCTCACCTCCTTAGCCTCATACTCACTTCTCTTGTCAACTTCTCCTCCTTCTATCACATCCTTGCATCTCATCTTATCCCTTGCAACCTTGGTTAAACCATCCCTTCTTGGCTTCTCTCCTATACAAGTATTTGTAAAACTGTCCATAAAGCACTAGATAACCTACACACATCCTTTATTCTCATCTCCTTAACTTCTTCATACCGCCTTTTACCCATCTCCCTCTTCTCTCAATTCTTCCCAACCCCGTCTAATATCCTGGCCAGAGAGAGAGGGGGGCGTTTATCTCTAGGTGGCCTGCCCCACCCCTTCAGGGTGGGGAATGAAAGCATTGTTAGTAGTTAGTAAACGAGCCCTTTAACCTGGAAAGCTATCAGCAAAAAGAGGGTTCCATTATGATTTTGGCTCGGAACACGCTTGGTCGACGTACGCCCATAATTCCTATCCAGGTTAACCTGTAGTTACAGGATTTGCTGCCACTGTGGGTGAGGGCTTTACACTAGTGGATGATAATGCTCGTGCCCTTCGAGTCAGAATGGTCAATTAGTTTTTTGACGTCCATGGCGTACAGCGAATGTTACGGCCAGCATATTCTGCGGACATTACGTATGGTGAAAATTCTGGGCGTGAACTGAATTACCTACCATCCTGTTTCTCCTGCTAACATTCAGCAACTGACTCAGCTGCTTGGTTGAATGTGAACTCTGTGTGTAGTACAACAATTTTCCAAACTCACTTCCCTTACACCACGGGACCGACGTAAAAGTTGTTTGTGAGACGTAAACAACAACAACAACAACAACAACAACAACAACAACAATAAATTAGGCAACTATCTAAGAGTGTAATATTCTGGCCCGAAACGAGTTGGATTCTTTGGTACTGAGTATGCTTCTCTCTGAAATATTAAAACTTTTTTCGTGTCGTAATGTATCCTTGTCTTCATCGCAAACTTCAGCAGATTATTTTCATTCTGCAGAGTATATAGGGAAACAATTTTAGCTACTTGTCTGAATGTGAACTCACTGTGTTAGTGCCATACCTTTACCGAGTGAGTGGCCGCCGGCCCCGTGGTGTTGGAGTAGCGTGTCTGCCTTTTACCCGGAGGCCCCGGGTTCGATTCCCGGCCAGGTGAGGGATTTTGGCCTGGATCTGAGGGCTGGTTCGAAGTCCACTCAGCCTACGTGATTACAATTGAGAAGCTATCTGACGGTGAGATAGTAGCCCCGTTCTAGAAAGCCAAGAATAAAGGCCGACGGGATTCGTTATGCTGACCACACGATACCTCGTAATCTGCAAGCCTTCGGGCTGAGCAGCGGTCGCTTGGTAGGCCAAGGCCCTTCAGGGCTGTAGTGCCATAGGGTTAGTTTTTATTAAGAGCGAGTGGCTGCATGGTTTGAGTCACATAGCTGTCAGCTTGCAATTGGGTGTAGTGGGTTCGAATCCCACCGTCGGCAGCCCTGAAGATGGTTTTCCGTAGTTTCCAATTTTCACACCCTAATTAAGGCAACGGCCGCTTCTTTTCCACCCCTAGTCCCTTCCTGTCCCTTCGTCGTGTTATGACCTATGTGTGTTGGTGCGACGTAAAGAAAGTTTTAAAATGCAATAGGCCCACCTTTGTACCTAATCGAAAATAATGTTGTGAATGCATTGTCTTGTAATTTCATTGGTATTAGAGAACTATGCCTTTGTTGGCGAGATGTAGCGTTTACAGTGCGCTATATCTTATGGTACGGGCTAGAATAAATTTGTTACTTTCATTGACCTGTCTCAGTCTCATCCTTGGCTTTGACAGTATGAAAGTGACCAAGGTTTGTACGATGCTAGTAATAGCCTATCATTCCTTATGCAGGGAGTCCCTGTTATGAATGGTGTGAAAATATCGTTTATGGGGTCGGTTGGTGCACGCATTTCAGTGGGCTTGGCAGACTGATATGTAATAGCAACTTCTGGCTCTGTTAGGAAAGCAACGGGAAACTACCTCACTCCTCATTTCCCTAGTATGCCTCTTCAGTGACGCCTAGGCTATCTATGACAGCTGTTGGCGGAACTGTGGAGGATCAAACCAGCCTTCGGGCTGAATACCCAGCATGCACATTAAAGAACTATTCTTCCTCTGCAATGTCCGGCTCCATGGCTATATGGTTAGCGTGCTGGCCTTTGGTCAGAGGGGTCCCGGGTTCGATTCCCGGCAGGGTCGGGAATTTTAACCATCATTGGTTAATTTCGCCGGCTCGAGGGCTGGGTGTATGTGTCGTCTTCATCATCATTTCATCCTCATCACGACGCGCAGGTCACCTACGGGTGTCAAATCAAAAGACCTGCACCTGGCGAGCCGAACATGTCCTCGGACACTCCCGGCACTAAAAGCCATACGCCATTTCATTTCCTCTGCAATATGCTAATTAATGCTTTTAGTCTTGATACTAAGTTTGTATTTTTATAACATTCAGAGTACGTATTCTACTTGCTCAAGCCGGCTCAAAGGATAGTGCGCTGGCTTTCTGAGCCCAAGTTGGCAGATTCCATCCCAGTTTAGTCCAATGGTATTTCAAAGTGCTAGAATACGTCAGTCTCGTGTCGGGTTTATCGATAAGTGAATGAACTCCTGCGCGATAAATTTCCAGCAACTAGGAATCTCAAAAAACCCGTAAAAGTATTTACCAAGTAGCCAAGAGCCATGGTGCTGCAGCCTTGATGGGCCTTGGCCCAACATTCGACTGCTGTTCACCCCGAAGGCCTGAAGATTTCAAGGTGACGCTTGGTCAGCGTGACGGATTCTGTTAGCCGTTATTCTTGGCTTCCTAGGCCCGTGCAGTTTTCTCACCGACAGATATTTTCTCAATTCTTCCTACCTTGGCTGAGTTGACCTCGAAACAGTCTTCGGTTCCAGGTACAAATTTCCCGACCTGTCGGGAAATCGAACTCGTGGCCTCCGGGTAACAGGCAGAGTTCCTACCCGTAAATCACGGGGTCGGTGTAAAAGTTGTCTGTGGGACGTAAATCTAACAACATTGCAATTTGCTTGAAGTTCCGATGTATGTGGTCCAGGAATTACGAGCCGTATTGGGATGGAATTACTGCACGCCTTCTTCTTGGCCTTCATTGTGATTAGGCCACCCAGTGCTAATGTTTACTGGTGACGTGCTCTCTGCGCGTGTGGGCTAGTCCATCTACTCCAGGAATGACACCTCTGACTTTACGACTTGTATACATCAGAACAATTCGCTGCGCACGTAGGTTTATTTTTAGGATTAACAATAAGCCATTAAGGACCTATGTCTCAAGTTTATAAATTCTGATGTTATTAGTTGACATGTCATCATCCATGTTCCGTCAGGTTATTCAATATAGTCACTTTTATTTTAAAATTATTGCAGGCTTAATCCTGTCTTTGTTTTATTTCATATTTATTTAATATATAAAATATCTGTAATATGTGCTTTTCTATCGCCTTCAATTTGTATTTTATTTGAATATACACAGGTATAGTAAGTATTTTGCCAGCTCCGTAGTGTAGGGGTAGCGTGTCTGCCTCTTACCCGGAAGCCCTGAGTTCGATTCCCGGCCAGGTGAGGATTTTGACCTGGATCTAAGGGCTGGATCGAGGTCCACTCAGCCTATGTGATTAGAATTGAAGCGCTATCTGACGGTGAGATAGCGGCCCCGGTCTAGAATGCCAAGAATAACGGCTGAGAGGATTCGTCGTGCTGACCACACGACACCTCGTAATCTGCAGGCCTTCGGGCTGGGCAGCCGTCACTTGGCAGGCCAAGGCCCTTCAGGGCTGTAGTGCCACGGGTTTTGATTCTTTATAGTAAGTATTTTGGGGTTAAGAAGGTATTGTGTCGGGCCTACTGCCTTCGTGCTTTCAAATAAATAAATAAATAAATAAATAAATAAATAAATAAATAAATAAATAAATAAAAAAATAAATAAATTAATTAATTAATTAAATAAACACGGTTTCTGCCACTTTGCTGGGATGTTTAAGTTTATCATCTCTTGATGAAATGATTTAGTTCTGGGAATTACGAACCTGTTAAAGCATACATAGTCCCAAATCATTCTGCAAAGCTAGTTGAAGATACATATAGGCCTATACGTAGCTGGTAGGTATTTTAAGACGTTCATTAAAATTCACAGGATCACGATGTCGGAGGATATTAAGAAAATATTTAGTTGCAACGATAACGTTGTCGACTCTTGATGAATTTCACTAGGTTGTCAACACGAACACTTCAGGACATAATTTTCTTGGTCATTTTCATTCATCTCGTTCAAAATCAGTGTGCATTAACCACGAATCTTTCGATGAGCTGTTTCATGTGCTACTAACACAATCTAGAGAGGAAGATGCTACAACTGGGAAGGTATTGGCCGTGGTCTTAGGACTGATACAACCCCAGTATTTAATTGGCGTGAAAATAGTAAACCAAGACCACCAACATTGGGGTACAGACACACCATCTGCCTAATGCACGCTTACTGCTACACGACACGTGCCGTGTAGCCCATTTAGCCGCTATTACATAGATTTGAAAAGTGGGCTCCATTTACAGTGCGCATCACTCCAGTGAAACGTATGATTCAACACAAAGATTGACTGAAACTTCTGCTATCTTCGTCAGTACAGGATGTCGCCGAATCGTCGTCCACATTGTTCGAATAGGTAACACAAATAACAGCGGAAGGGATGCGTATTGTCGCTGGTTTTTTTTCGTGTGGATATTACTAGCCGATTGCAGCCCTTGTAAGGCAGACCCTCCGATGAGGGTGGGCGGCATCTGCCATGTGTAGGTAACTGCGTGTTATTGTGGTGGAGGGTAGTGTTATGTGTGGTGTGAGAGTTGCAGGTATGTTGGGGACATCACAAACACCCAGCCCCCGGGCCACTGGAATTAACCAATTAAGGTTAAAATCCCCGACCCGGCCGGGAATCGAACCCGGGACCCTCTGAACCGAAGGCCAGTACGCTGACAATTCAGCCAACGAGTCGGACATTGTCGCTGGTATAAGACATCAAATGTTTTACTACTACATTAAGTGAAGTGACCGGCTCTGTATCTAACTGGTTAGTACGCTGACATTTGGTCCAACGGACCCCGGGTTCCATTCCCGGCCGGGTCGGGGATCTTAACATTCATTAGCTATTTCCTCAGGCTTGAGTACTGGGTGTTTCAGGCGTCTTCAATATTAGATTTCATCCTAGGTAGGACTCCGTCCTCGCAAATGCGAAGGTCGCCCATCGGCTTCATCTTCAATGATCTGCACCAGGCCTCTCCAGATATCACACTCCATTATCATTATTTTTTTCTTCTTCTTCTTCTTCTTCTTCTTAATATATTAAGTAGGACTTCTGTTTCAGTTCTTTTGTTTAAAAGTGGCTTTCTTATATCGCTGACTCGCTGACACTGTAACCGCGTACAATGCAGGTATATTTGGTGTGAGGCTACTAACATTTAGCTTTGATTGTTACAGACGTATATTTATTATTGTTAATTCCTACAATACTAAAATATTAATTAAATGGTATGTAACAATAATATGTCTCGTCCGTTATGTAGAGAAACCTCAAGATTATCTATTAGATAGCGGCTTTGACCTAGATAACCGCAGCTGTGTTTACTGTATGAGTGAAGAGGTGGGCGGGTTTGTATGGAGGGGTCACGGGTTTGAATTCTGGTCTCGCCAACAAATTTTAAAACCTGTAATCTATGTAATTATATCATATTTCTATACGTTTTGAGAAATATTGTGTCTCATTGCGACGCGCTGGAAATAAGCGGAAAACCGAGCTGAGTGCAACTTTTCAAAGTTATTCTTACAAGATAATCACAAAGCAACGGACTTAAGGCAGTTAAGCAACATTGACGGCCAACTTAGTGGAAGAGTGAACACTTCGCTATACGGGAGTTGTGTGAGAACTCCCACCCACACCAACACTAGGTGACGAACGAGAGCGACCCTAAATCACAACAGCGGTGCAGTGTGGGGGTACCGACAAAAAATGAAATGGCGTATGGCTTTTAGTGCCGGGAGTGTCCGAGGACAAGTTCGGCTCGCCAGATGCAGGTCTTTTGATTTGACACCCGTAGGTGACCTGCTCGTCGGGATGAGGATGAAATGATGATGAAGACGACACATACACCCAGTCCCCGTGCCAGGGAAATTAACCAATTAAGGTTAAAGTTCCCGACCCTGCCGGGAATCGAACCCGGGACTCCTGTGACCAAAGGCCAGCACGCTAACCATTTAGCCATGGAGCCGGACGGGGTACCGACTACACACAGTTAAGCAACTTTGTGCGTGGGCACTTTTGGTATGGATATCCGCTGACTCGCCCACACAAGGGAGCACGGTGAGAGTGTCACCCTTACGACCAGTAATGACATACACTTAAGTCATAAGTACAATACTAAAATATTTGATCTCAAAAATATATTAATTATATAAAGCTGCAATTAGAGTGGGCAGCAGTGTCTGGAGCAGAAGTGACGTCTCTCCTAAACACAAAATACTATAACAACTCGTATTCTACAGTGCAAACTCTGAGTGGTTGACTGTAGGAAACTCTTACAGTATAGGGAATTCTTACACTCAAACACCGGAAGAGGAGCATCCTAAGTGGGGTACATATAGATCACACACGAGAGTTATTTCAACACCCATATACAAGATATGAGTGCAAGAAAAATCTGTGATATCATTAGCACGTTTTACTTTGATTTTATTCACCGGATGTTAAGAATTAGAATAAAAAATAAACGTTAGGAATATGTGTGGTAGGAATGCTGCATTTCAAAAATACCATTTGCACTGCCTGTAAAATACACTACATCCGTTGAATTTGATAAAATTTAACGTATTTTCATTAGTAGTATTCAGGATAATCATAACTTGTTTTGACGAACGCAAACTACTACACTGCAAGAGCCACACCCCTAACCATATACCGTATAATTTTCACCGTCCCTGAAACTCCTATAACATGCAACCAACATTACCAGCGCGACATGCAAAACTACGAGATATAACATCAAGGAATGGAAGGGGATTCAAGGACAACCTGTATAAAGTGTAGGATGTTTGTCCTATCACTGATAAACACACACTCCTTGAGATATAGCAACGAGATTTAACAGTGATTATGTGACCAACCTTGGAAGTTGTAATTTAACTTAGAACTGGAGAAAGGAATAGGAAGATACGTCTCATATAGATGGTAATGCCCACAACTCCAGTCGTTTACAGACACTTACACTCAAACACCGGAAGAGGAACACCCTAGTTAAATATTGTGTAATATGTAACGCCTGATCAACATTCGTGCAAGAAATCCAGAAAATGACGGAATATTAACTCTAGTGATAATTTCTGTACCTTATCAAATGTGTCCGAAATGTTGTTGTGCATGTGTGAAAGATTGTGTCTAAATGTTCACAGCTGCTGTGGGAAAAGGTAGCTCGTTGCTATTTATCTATAGGTGCAGTAATTTTGCATCCGTCTCTTGACGCAGGTCAGTACAAAATGCAGTTTCCACCGGTCTCATTTATGGCTGTGAATGTGCGGAAGCTACTGAGTAGTGGTATTCAGAGCACAACTAGAGTGTACGGATGTTAGAAATGTGATACTCTAGGACCAGTCGTTCTACTGTAGCACTTTCAGCTCCAGTGAAGAAAGCAATGGCAAACCACATCACACTTCACCATGCACTGTACGAATCATTACAGCGCCACTATCCGTTTTTGCTGTTTCTCTAAATAATAATAATAATTGTACCGGGCGGTACACCTCCACGCCGCTAATTCAAACATTGCGCCAGTTGAAACTCCTCTACTGGAGGAAGCCTGAACTTTAACAACCATGTTCATTCTAAAGTTTCTCTGAAGATGTCGCTATTGTCAATTTTGAAGAGTTCTGAACTGTGTCTTTTTCGATTTATATTTATTTGCTCTGTAATAAGAAGTGTGAACATTCTCTTCTAGATGGCACTACTGAAGAACTACAATTGTGCACCCTAGTGCGAAGTGAAGGAACTGTTTTTTGAGAAATTTTGTGTTCATAAGTTTGTTCTTTGTTAAATTTCTTTCAGTCAGTCCCGAATTTCTCTAATGAATTTTTGACCAATAACGTATGTCTTCTCCGATATAGATATGTTGCTTGATCCTAGCCAATAAAATTGAGGGGGGTGTGGGTTCTCATTCTTGAAAGGTCTCGAATGTTCCACGAGGGTATTTAAACTGCTGATTTTCTGGTCTCCGGGCCACTTCAGTAACATCTTTCCTAGTGTGATTATGTAGCAGGGGGCGAGAAGCGCCTCTTCCTTCGGGCAGCAGTTCTTCCATAAGGTAATGGCCTTTTAATAACTTCATTTCTTGCTAGCTCAGCAGTTTAACCCTCGGGGCAGGTTCGAAACTTTTATCATGTAACCTTCCTTTAAAATGTAAAAGACACTTGGTATAAATTCCGTCTCTTTAACTACAAATCGGGATAGAGAGTGCCTAACCCTCTCGAGCTCCCTCTCATATTGTTTTGAGGTGACTACGTTTTCATAACCGTTTTTCTTCGCTTCATAATGTAATAAAGTTTTCCTATCGTGTCACCTCCGTAGTATGGGATTAGCCCTTGCATAAGCGGCCTAAGAGCCAAATAGGTTTTTAAAAAGGTGTATTAGGAGTGCAAGGTACGCTTCCACTCAAGTTGGTATTTTGGGGCCATGTAATTGTCCTGTTTCTTTACTGAATAGGCCTCAGTAGGTTGGGTATTTTTACCCCTGTTTTTGTGTGCCTGGAGGGCAGCTTAAAGGTGGAGTTTGGTGTGGCCTTTGAATAGGCTTGAATTTGGAGAGCGGGTTGCTCTTTCTTAAAGTTGATTTTCGGTGTGCCTCGAGGAGGCCTTACTGGGTGATTGGGAGCGAGTGCTCCTTGGCTTAACTGGGGTTTTCTGCCCCTTTGTTGAACATTGTAGATAGGTAAAGTTGAGCTTATAGCTCAAGGCTCATGAGTATTGGGCTCGAAGCCCAAATCTTGTAACAACTGTAATTGTACCTTCTTAATTTATTGATCTGCTATGTGGAACCTGTTATATTCTATGATTTATTTATCTTGAAAAGAAAATATAACCTTTGTTAAAATTTTAAATTAACTTTAATTTCGTAAGTGGAGACCTATTCATCCCAGCACCTTCTTTCACCTCTGCTGTTCCACAGATACCCTGGAACAAGTGGTAGCAGAGCGTGGTTGAATGGGTCTCAATTTAGTCCTTTTTGATGGCTAAATATTGCTTTTGATTTGAACTCTAAAAATTTTCTCTGTCGCTGTCGTTTTTCGATTTTTTCCAAATTTGTATTCTTCTGTCATTATGTCCGGCCCTCGCGAGGTTCTCCATCATTTCTATTTGCGTAAAGAAGAATTAATTTATGAACTAGCTCTCCGAAACGTTCAATCTGGAGGCACGGTTGCGTTGGATGCTAATAAACTTAAAGATTCACTTCAGTTGCCTATTACCACCCCAACGTTGGGAGAGAAAGAAATTGACGATGCTCTCTCCACTATCAATGACAATACTACTGAGCTAGCATCTGTAGTTAGTTTTTTGAAGAAGGCAACCCATCCCCTAACCAACTAAAACGTGCGCAAGCTCGACTATTTCATTTTTATAATAGGCTTAATGATCTATTGTCTCTCAAGTTGAGTGACATCCAGGGAAAGGAGGCTAGTGCCCTCATTAAAAACATTTCTAAATTGTCCAGTACTGTCGGTCACTTGTTATCGGGGGTAACGCCTCCCAAAACTGACCCGCCCCTGGCGGTAAACACTGTTAGCGAGGAAACTTCTTCCAAAGGGGAATAAAATGGAACATCAACAGTTACTCAAAAAACCACTCCCCCATTAGAAACTGAGTCCGATCGTCGCACGGACATTCCACCATTTGTGTTAAATAGGGCACCTTCGGAATCGGCTTCTCCGCCACTTAGGCTCCTTTCTCCTATGTCACCCGGTTTCAGCAGTTTGCCCCATCCATTAGCTATGTTACTTAGAGGTATTTCCAAGTTTTCTGTTAACTCCACTACCGATGTCATTGCTTTCTTAAGGTTTTTAGTTGAATTCCAAGATCATGCCCTAGTTTTTTCTCTGTCTCCGTGTCAAATCCTTCAGATGATTTACCCTTATTCCATTGGTGTTCTCTCCGACAAGATAGTTAGGGCAATCGCTGAACAGTCATCCATAGAAAACTTCCATGCCCATCTGTTGGCAAATTTAACCCCGCTCGAGCTAGGTCATCGCTCATTCAAAAGTACTACTACCGAGTACAACGGTTGGATGAGAATTTGGCAAACTTCGTCCAAGACATCAAGTTTTACACTACGGTGTTTGCCCTACATTTCCCTGAAGATTAAATTGTTCAGGCTATTGTAGAAGGGATTTCACCACCTTACAGATCATACTTGTGCTTTGCGTCGCGTCCGCAAACTTTCGCTGAGCTAGAGGCTATGGCTGTCTCAGCCGAAGGAGTCAGATACGCCGATACCTTGCGTGTCGCGAAAGAACCCCCTCCATCCTCTAGTAGTTTTCGGCCTCCACCTCGTCGACCCATCACACCCCGTAAATGTTACGCATGCGGGTCGCCTGACCATCTTCGCAATAAATGTCCATTGATCAAATCTAGTAGGACAAATAATGGAGCAAGTTCATCCCAAGGTTGCTTTAAATGCGGCGCGTTTTCACATATTGCCAAGAGCTGCCCTAATGCTAACAGCGCTTCCTCCTGCTCAACTTCTGGTGCAACTTCCACCAAGGCCACTAATAATAAGTGACCAGGGCCTTCGGCTGAGTCGGCGAACCCTTCTTCTCGAGGCTCAGCCCCAAGTAATCATGTCGAAATTTCAGGGAAAACTCTGTCTTCAAATTTATCTTTTGAAGGTCCCAAAGAATGTCTTAGGATTGCGGCGGATACCCCCGCACCTGTTCCTTTTCTCAAAATTGAATTAAATAATGAACCTGTAACAGCTTTATTAGATTCAGGCAGTGTGTGTTCTATTATTTCGGCTGAATGGTATTCCAAATTGAAAACTGTTTGTAAACTTCCTGACTATTGCTCATCTTCTGTTCAATATGTTTCGGCTAATTCTTCTCCATTACAAATTTTAGGTTTTTATATGCCAAAATTCGGATTTCTAAATTTACTTGGAAAGTTAAACTGTTTGTGGCCAAGCACTTGTCTTGCCCCATTATATTGGAAGCCGACTTCATGTCTCATACTGGTCTAGTGCTCGATCTTCAAAGTAAGTCGTGCACACTCAAATTTGCTTCTAATTGTAAAATCCCCTTATTGAAATGTAATTCTGTGTCGTATTCATCTGTTTCGCCTACCCAGGATGAGATGTTGTTAGATCTTAGACATCTACTTGAGGAGCAGGCTGATAGTATTCGTAAGCTGTGTCAGTCGTTTCCAGAGGTGTTCTCGGATACTCTTGGTGTTACTGACCTTATTGAATACAAAATTGAGGTCACGGATTCGATTCCTGTCCGTTTTCCACCTAAAATGAAGGCATTGAAAGAAATCATCGATCAAATGTTAAAGGATGGTATTATTCGGCCCTCTAAGTCGGCGTATTCTTCTCCTATTTTTCTAGTCCCGAAACCCGAAGGTGGCTTCAGGCCTGTGATTGATTATAGGGCTCTCAATCGGAAGGTGGTGTTACAATCTGTGCCCCTTCCAGACCTTCACTCTTGTTTTTCATGGTTTCGGAAGGCTAAGTTCTTTACCATCTTGGATCTGAATCAGGCTTATAATCAAATTCCCCTGGCTGAAGATCTAAACATCTTACAGCGTTTGCCACGGATTGGAATTTGTATGAATACAACCGCGTACCTTTCGTGCTTCCCACGGGAGCAGCTGTGCTTACGAGGCTACCAGACAGGGTCTTCTCCGACATTAAGTTTGAGTACTTGTACCACTATCTTGATGATGTCGTCGTATTTTCGGAGACCTTCGAAGAACATCTAGATCATCTGAGAGCAGTTCTCAATCGCCTTCGGAAGGCTGGGTTAACGGTGAAGTTGTCCAAGGTCGCCTTCGGTAAGCCTTCCATGTCATTCCTAGGGCATATTGTGTCGCCCGATGGTGTTGCAGTCGATCACTCTAGAACACAGGCCATCCGTGATTTCAAGCCTCCCAAGGATATCAAAGGTATTGCCAGATTCATTGGTATGGTGAATTTCTTCAGGAAATTTATTCCAAATTTCGCCAATAGAGCGGCGCCCTTGAACTTACTACGTAGGAAAGGCGTCAAATTTGAGTGGGGACCTTCTCAACAAGCCGCTTTTGAAGATCTCAAATTAGCTCTGTGTAATGCCCCTGTTCTGGCTATGCCCGATTTCTCCAAGAAATTCATCGTCCAAACCGACGCGTCGTCGTCGGCGGTAGCTGCAGTCCTTCTTCAAGAGACTGAACTAGGGAGGCGACCCATCGCCTATGCCTCTAGGACTCTATCGGGTCAAGAATCCAAGTATTCCATCTATGAGCTCGAAGGTTTGGCAGTCTTATTTGCTTTAGAAATGTTCCGTCTCTATCTGGAACATGTCAAATTCGACTTGGAAACTGATAACCAAGCCTTAAGCTGGGTCTTACGTAGGCTGCGTCGTACTGGCCGTATAGCCCGGTGGGCCATCCGAATTTCTGCCTTCCAATTTGATGTTTGGCATATCAGAGGTACTGAAAATGTTGTGGCAGACGGACTAAGCCGTATGTTTTCCAATGATGTAGAGACCCATGAACTGGTCGATAGTTCGTCACCTCCCGAGTCCATACGACCCGAGGTTTATGCGATTCTGACCGATGCTCCCATGTTGTTTAGGGATATTGAAAAATATGAGCGTGAAGATCCAGTGCTGGCTCCCATTATGGAAACCCTTTCTTCTGGGGAACATGTCGTCCCTTATGTATTGAGGAATGGAGTTTTATGTTGCCCGTCGAGGCATGATCAAAAAATGAAAGTTGTAGTTCCAGCTGTTCTTGTACCAATGATCTTCAAGTACTATCATGAGACCCCGTTAAGGAGGCATTTAGGCATCTTCAAAACCCGTGAAAAGATTCGTGAAATGTTCATCTGGAAGGGTATGGACGGAGAAATCCGTGAATTGGGAAAATCTTGTAAATCATGCTGGCTTAGTAAACCTACCATGTCAACTAAGCAAGGGCTTTTGTCTTCTCATCAAGCGTCGCGCCCCATGGAACGTCTCTACATCGATTACGTAGGACCCTTCCCCCAGTCAAAGGGGAATGCCAACAAGTTCATCCTTGTATGTGTAGATGGTTTTACAAGATTTTCTTGGTTATTTCCAACTAAGCTGGCTACCGCCCAGTGCACCATTACTTGTTTAAATTCCATTTTTGCTTCTTTCGGTCCGTGTCAATATATTGTGTCTGATAATGCTAAAGCTTTCACATCCAATCTCTTTCGTAAATTCTGTTTTGACCTGTCCATATCGCATGTAACAACATCTGCTTACTATCCTCAACCATCTCTAGCGGAACGGGTCAACCGTAATCTAAGATCGGCCCTTATTGCCTATCATCACGACGATCATTCTAGGTGGGACACATCCCTGCATTGGTTAGCTTTTGCTTTGAATTCGGCGGTTCATGAATCCCATAAATTTACTCCAGCTTCTTTGATGTTCAAGTTTGTTCCAAACACGCCGCTCTCTAACCTTTGGTCTCTGAGTGACATTCTACCTGAGACAATAGATCCTGATAATATTAAAGATCTTTGGAAGAAGGCTAAAGCCAATATTAAAGTGTCTCATGAAAAGGTTAGGGAAAGATATGATCGTGGACGGAGACCCACCCATTTGAAGGTAGGCGACCAGGTTATGGTCAAGAATTTTGTTCCCGCGGGCAAGCTTGCCCCCAGATTTCATGGGCCATGTATTATTCTTGATTTCCTTACACCCGTTACTTTATTATTAAGCAATCCAGCCTCCGAGAGGATATTTAGGGTTCACCTGTCGCAGGTGAAACCTGTGTAACTTCCGCGCTAACTTAGCTGTTTTTTATTTTGTTGTTACATTTTGAAAGAATTCGGAAGTTTATATTTTTGGGGGTTTCATGTTTAGGCCTTCTGCCCCTTGAATTAGGTCTCTTGTATTAAAATATTCTTTGTACAACCTCCCCCGACCAGTTAAACTGCTATCCTGTCCTCACCATGGCCATTACCATGCTCCCGTCTCCTGCTCAAACACACCCGTGGCTAATTGAAATGAAATAAAACCTCCACGCCGCTGGCCCCTCTGCCTCACCACAAAGACTGTACCCTAAAATCATTATGGTCCACCAAAATTCTGCCGCCGAGATCTTAATGTTTCAGTGCCCCCGCAGCCGTGCGGCGCCGTTCCGCTCCTGTAGTAGAGAACGGGCCTGATCTACTCCAGTGAGGACAACCAGTGTACGGCGAGCCGGAGCCCTCCTCCCGGCCAAGGCTGATGTGCGGCGCTCTTCCGGCAACTGCTCGCGGACTGTAAACAGTCGTCGCGTGTTTCACCACCACTACTCCTCTCATAGTGCGGGAGAGCGGTATCTCAGGGTACTTGAGGGGTCCGACCGGCTCCCTCTGGACACAAGCTGCTGCGGCTGGTCTCGCCATCAAGTAATAGGCAACTAATGTACTTAATCAGCTACATGGACATTTCATATCAACAATTACTACATTTTTGAATTCAACTGCAACATCTGGTGGACTTAGAAAAAAATTCCCTTTCAAGAATTAAAAGTTTTCTTTCTGAATTCAACTACTACAAGCATAAAGTCATTACATCTAAAGCTACTACAAAGAATTTTGAAACTGGATCCAACCAATTTAAGAAAACTTGTTTGTAAACCCTTCTGCAATTAATTTCTATATCAACATCATAAATTGGACCTTGTTTTAGAACAAAATTTGGTGTTCTTCTGTGTTAACCCTTGGAAGGACTTTTGGGGGGGGGGGGGAGGCCTGTACCGGGCGGTACACCTCCACGCCGCTAATTCAAACATTGCGCCAGTTGAAACTCCTCTACTGGAGGAAGCCTGAACTTTAACAACCATGTTCATTCTAAAGTTTCTCTGAAGATGTCGCTATTGTCAATTTTGAAGAGTTCTGAACTGTGTCTTTTTCGATTTACGTTTGTTTGCTCTGTAGTAAGAAGTGCGAACATTCTCTTCTAGATGGCACTACTGAAGAACTACAATTGTGCACTCTAGTGCGAAGTGAAGGAACTGTTTTTTGAGAAATTTTGTGTTCATAAGTTTGTTCTTTGTTAAATTTCTTTCAGTCAGTCCCGAATTTCTCTAATGAATTTTTGACCAATAACGTATGTCTTCTCCGATATAGATATGTTGCTTGATCCTAGCCAATAAAATTAAGGGGGGTGTGGGTTCTCATTCTTGAAAGGTCTCGAATGTTCCACGAGGGTATTTAAACTGCTGATTTTCTGGTCTCCGGGCCACTTCAGTAACATCTTTCCTAGTGTGATTATGTAGCAGGGGGCGAGAAGCGCCTCTTCCTTCGGGCAGCAGTTCTTCCATAAGGTAATGGCCTTTTAATAACTTCATTTCTTGCTAGCTCAGCAGTTTAACCCTCGGGGCAGGTTCGAAACTTTTATCATGTAACCTTCCTTTAAAATGTAAAAGACACTTGGTATAAATTCCGTCTCTTTAACTACAAATCGGGATAGAGAGTGCCTAACCCTCTCGAGCTCCCTCTCATATTGTTTTGAGGTGACTACGTTTTCATAACCGTTTTTCTTCGCTTCATAATGTAATAAAGTTTTCCTATCGTGTCACCTCCGTAGTATGGGATTAGCCCTTGCATAAGCGGCCTAAGAGCCAAATAGGTTTTTAAAAAGGTGTATTAGGAGTGCAAGGTACGCTTCCACTCAAGTTGGTATTTTGGGGCCATGTAATTGTCCTGTTTCTTTACTGAATAGGCCTCAGTAGGTTGGGTATTTTTACCCCTGTTTTTGTGTGCCTGGAGGGCAGCTTAAAGGTGGAGTTTGGTGTGGCCTTTGAATAGGCTTGAATTTGGAGAGCGGGTTGCTCTTTCTTAAAGTTGATTTTCGGTGTGCCTCGAGGAGGCCTTACTGGGTGATTGGGAGCGAGTGCTCCTTGGCTTAACTGGGGTTTTCTGCCCCTTTGTTGAACATTGTAGATAGGTAAAGTTGAGCTTATAGCTCAAGGCTCATGAGTATTGGGCTCGAAGCCCAAATCTTGTAACAACTGTAATTGTACCTTCTTAATTTATTGATCTGCTATGTGGAACCTGTTATATTCTATGATTTATTTATCTTGAAAAGAAAATATAACCTTTGTTAAAGTTTTAAATTAACTTTAATTTCGTAAGTGGAGACCTATTCATCCCAGCACCTTCTTTCACCTCTGCTGTTCCACAGATACCCTGGAACAATAATAATAATAATAATAATAATAATAATAATAATAATAATAATAATAATAATAATAATAATAATAATAATAATAATAATAATAATAATAATAATAATTTATTTTTGATTTTTCTTGGAAATAGCCACATGATCTAGTTGAAATTCTCCCAAGTGAAAATTTGGGGATCTCCAGGTTGTTTTCTTGTGTGGAAGCGCCCGGAAATGTGTTGACATTAATTTGAGATCAAAATTTTTGCAAAAATCTATTAATCTTTCTGCATTTTTATTAGTTCTATTGTGCGCTGGGTATAGTCCTACAACGGTCCTGAATTTCTTTTCTCTCCCAATTTAGGCATTGAAATCTCCTAACATTCCTTTCTTTAAAAACCAAGAGCAGCTGGCTTCGTGAAACTGAAACAGATCTCCAGAAAATCAACATCTCAGAAGACATTGTACAGCATAGATGTAAATTTAGAACCAAAATCGACAATCACCACTTTGAAGACAAACCCAACACCAGAACTACTATAACTTGGACAGAAGAACGAAGGAAGAAGCTCAGCGAGAGGATGAAGAGATATTGGGAGGAAAATAAGGCCAACACATCAGCTAAGCAATTTCAACCGTGCTCCTGAGTAGGGCATAACGATGTAAATAATAATAATAATAATAATAATAATAATAATAATAATAATAATAATAATAATAATAATAATAATAATAATAATGGCATGGGTCCTTCGTAGAGGCCTTATGCAAGTCTTTCGTGTTGACGCCCTATATGGGACCTTCACGTCTCTGAAGATTGGGTCCTTACTGAGAAGAATACTAATGCTGAAAAAAGCACAATCACTCATCAGCCGAACCAGAGGAATTTACCGATGGAAGTTAAATTTCCCGACCCGGCCGGAAATTGAACCCGGGTCTCGTTGGAATAAAAGCCAACATGATAACCATTTAGCCATGGTTCCGAACGCTGATTCCCTGTAACTTCATGACATTTGGTTGTGCTGTTTGAGGGTCCAACAAACCTCCAGGCTGAAGACCTAACAGACATAGGGAAAAGGCATGAGAGCCTTAAGAATTGCAGTATTCGAATTTGCGAATAAAATTATAAGAATGAAACAACCTTAGTATTGATTAAGCCTTTGGCCAAATATTTAGGACTGACCCGTAAATGAGATCAATCATTTTTGAGGAATGAAAAAGCATATGATCATCTTTTTGAAAGTTTTTTGTATCTGATATGAACATGGAAAGTGTAAGGAAATTCATCATGCGAAGTGGCGTGCGCTACAGGAATATACGGACGATTATTCATATTAATCTAAAAGAACATAACTCGAAACTAATTTCATCTCTTAAACTTTCGTCTGACAGATATCATAAATTATAAACAAAATATTCGAATGGAATTTCTTGGTTCCTGATGAAACTTTGTTATTAACAAAACTGTTTATCGCTCAGACGGTTAATTATTCGTTTCCGTGATCATAACTTATTTAGGGTAGGGAGTTTCAACGGACTTTCAAGGGCTTTGACTTTACCAAAGAATCCGTAAATATGAATCGACATATTCTTGGTAAAATACACTTGTATGTTCAACTTTCGACAAGTTCTATACTTAAGGCAGTTACCGTGAAGTTAAAAGAGTTGGCGGTAGGCTATCACTGTTGTAACGCCCGCAGGGTTTTGATGGTTTCCTAGACTTATTTATTAAATATGTAATTCTATACAACTGACTACGATGTATTCACAACGACAGTTAACCTCCAGCTGAGAGCGCGAGTCAACATAGCGCCATCTTATAACAGAGTATGCATGTGACGTCACACATTTAGCACAAATTTTGCCTTATTTTGAAGCGCTATTTCATGAAAACTAAGTTTCAGATCTTCAATTTTTTGCAATAGGTAGCCTCCTTCTTTTTTTGTGAATTGAGATTTAAACATAACAACATCATCATCATCATCATCATCATCATCATCATCATCATCATCATCATTTCCCTTTATCAGCTGTAGCTGGGTAGGGGCAGATATGATTCCTCTCCACTTTTTTCGGTCTTTCCACCACTCCTCCTCCAACACTGTGTCCCAGTCCAGGTTTCTTTATATAATACTGCGTTGGACTGTGTCCTTCCATTTCAATAGTGGTCGTCCACGGACACACCTTCCTTGCAGTTGCATTTCAATCACCTTTTTTGGCATTATTTCATCACTCATTCGCTTTATGTGCCCAAACCATCTTTATCGGCTCTTCTCTATTCTATCATTCGTTTCTTCCACTTCAATTTCTTCCCGGATTTTCTCCTCCTTATTTTGTCTCTTCTACTCTTCTGTATCATACTCTTCAAGAACTTCATTTCGGCTGCCTGTATTTGACTCTCATCCTTCTTTGTCATTGTCCAAGTTTCTGCTCCGTAAGTTGTTATGGGTACATAATACATCTCGAACATAGCTTCCTTTGCTTCCATTGGCACATCTTTGTCCCATAACACGTTTCTTACACGATGATAGAAACAGCTTCCAGCTTGAATCCTCTTACTGATCTCAGCATCCAGGCGAGCATTCTCCATTAATTCACTCCCCAGGTATTTGAGCGTCTCCACTACATCCATGGGCTTGTCTTCAAGTCTAAACTGACCTTTCCCTTCTTTCTCTCCTCTAGTCATAACAAGAGCTTTACTCTTTTCTACACTTATATTCAATCCACATTCTTCGATCTTCTATTCACCACATCCAACTGTTCTTGAACCTTCATGTCCTCTTCTCCACAAATCACAATATCATATGCAAATAACATGATGTTCATTTCTTCTCCTCCATATGTTGCTTTTATTGTTCTCATGATGTCATCCATTACTATTATAAAGAGGATTGGTGATAGAACATTACCCTGTCTCAGCCCACTAGTGATTTTGAACAAACTTGTCCTGCCAACTTGTGTTTGCACGCAACTACAACATTCCTTGTACATTGCCGTGATCATTTTTATTAATCCCTGTCCAATTCCTTTTTGCACCAGACTGTCGCAAACTTTAGTCCTGGGGACAATGCCGTATGCCTTTTCAATGTCAATGAATGTCATCACCATATCATTCCCATACTCCCATTGCTATTCCGTTAGATGTCACATAATGAAAATGGGCTCTATTGTTGACCTTCCACTTCTGAAACCAAACTGATTTTCCTGTATTTGATTTTCAACCATCAACCTTATCCTACTTTCCAGTATCCTATCCATTATCTTAGTAACATGGGATAACAGAGTAATTCCCTCGTAGTTCTTCAATACTTTCTTATCGCCTTTCTTGAAAATTGGGATGATTATTCCTTTTTGACATTCCTCAGGGACCTCCTTATTCTCCCAGACAATCCTAGGAACTCGATAGGTCCACTGCAGGCCTACAGTTCCAGCTGCCTTTGTCATCTCCACTGAAATTTCATCTATTTCAGCAGTTTTTTCATTCTTCATCTTTTTTACTGCCATTTCAATTTCATTCATTGTAATATGTTTAAAATGTTAAAATGTTAAAATGTAACGATGGTTAGACTCGGTTTCTAACGATTTAAAGATAAGAGGTATATAACTAAATGAGACCACACTACTGGTTGCAAATCGAGGATTGTGGCGACGTTTAGTAAATTCACAGAGGCTTGCAGTCTGAACGCTGAAAGGCATCACAGTATATAATGATAGTCTATGTATGTATGTATGTATGTATGTATGTATGTATGTATGTATGTATGTATGTATGTATGTATGTACGTATGTTTGTAATGTACGTATATAATCTATTTATCCATTTCTTCATCAGCTAATTGCCTTTTCTGGTCGTCCATTGAATGACTGTCATTAGTTCTCATGTTCAGCAACTTCTGAAAATACTCTCTCCATCTATTTCTTATTTCTTCTGGCTTTGTTAATATTATGCCGCCTTCACCCTTCACAAATCTGGTGTTGACTTGATGTCTCTTTTTTTTTTCTTAAAATACCATACAGTAATTTATTGCTGCCCTGCATATTATCTCTCAATTTCTGTGCGAATAAGGCCCAGCTTTTCCTCCTTTCTTCCTCCACTACTTTCTTGGACAAATTCTTTGGCCCCACATATGTTCTTCTACTTTCTTCAGTCTTAGATGTGTTCCATGCTTTCCATGCCATTTTCTTTTCCTTCACTTTAATCTTTACCCCATCATTCCACCAGTGTGTCTCTTTTCCTTTCTCATTTCCTGATGTTCTACCACATACCTCTTCTGCACATCCAACCAGTGCTTCCTTAAGTCTTTTCCATTCATCTTCAACATTTCCCATCTCCATCCCGGGTACCAAGGGTATTATTTCCCTTTGAAATTATTCTTGTATTATTTTTTCCTTCAACTTCCATACTTCAATTCTTTTCTATCTTCTTAAAGAGTTTTTCAATATCTCCCACTTTCAATTTTCCTATCACAACTCTATGATCTCCACCAAAGGCTTCTTCAGGCATAGCTGTAACATCTAAAAGGTTCTTCCGGTGTTCTTTCTCTATGATTATATAATCAACCATAGTCTTTGTTCGTCTGTCTCCCCAACCATACCTTGTAATCTTCTGACTGTTCTTCTTACTAAACCAAATGTTTCCAACAATCATTTGGTTCCTCATGCAAATATGCACCAACAACTGGCCTTCTGGATTTGCATTTCCATATCCGAAGGCCCCTACAACATCTTCCTTACATTTTCTTTCCATTCCAACTTGTGCATTTAAATCTTCCATCAATAGCATTTCCTTATCTTCTATCTATCTCTCCACTTCTCTAAAAAAGTCCTCTAGTTGTTCATCTGTGCAACCCGTTTGTGAGGCATACAACCGAAATATATCTTTCATGCCACTTTCAAACTGGAGTCTCATCAGATCACCATCATCCTATCGCTGACGCATTTTGTAAATTCCACATATTCTTGGATTTCTTTTCTGAGGTCCTCCGCTGTAATACAGCGAGTATCCTTCTTTCAGAAGAATCTCTCCCCTACCCGTCTTCTTGGTCTCACACAGTCCAAATATGGTTATATCTTTCTCTTTCATGAAGTCAACCAGTTCTTCTGTCTTTCCCGTCAGTGTCAGGACATTTACTGCCGCAATCTTGATGTAGTTTGGTGCTGGTTGCCCACATTTCACAGTTCCTCCAGCACCCGAAGAGCTGCGCGTCGCTTTTAAACATTAAATACTCTCCAGGATATACGCGTTTTACCCAAACACTAAGAAGCGTCATGGTTTTTCTTTGCACGTACCCGTTGTCGAAGAACGTAAGTCTACGTTAAATGCCATTCGTTTGCATTGGTGCATACACCAACCCACCGTCGCATTGAATCCCGGATGCGCTGATGTTCTCAGGTAGAAAGTTTCATGACCTGGGCGCAGAGATTATGAAGGAGCGATTTTAAACAGCAGTATGTTCACGGGTATGGCAAGAGAGTAGCCAGATCTAGCATTGTGGTCATACATAATAATAATAATAATAATAATAATAATAATAATAATAATAATAATAATAATAATAATAATTAATAATAATAATTGTACCGGAGGTGTACCCACTCCGCACGTTTGAATTTAGCGCCTTGGATAATGCCATCTGAAACATAAACTTTGAAACTACTAGTGCAAGAAGTTTGGACATTTTTTGACACATGTCTCTACTATCAACTTAGGTTGTGCCCTCTGTGGTGAAGATGAGCTATTAAAATTCAAGAGTAATTTTGTATGTTAAGGTTTCCTAAACTGAAATGTTTAGTGTTTGTTTTTGATGTTCAAAAGTTATCAACACTTCCATCTCTTCCCGCCAACTTAAGGCGTTGGCCAGTCATAAATTTTGTACATTATTTATTCACCAATGATACCATTTTGATATTTATTTGATTATCCAATGAAAATTGGGGGTGTGCCTGGGGCTTAGCCCAGGGTATTCTGGATCTTTCCCCTCGGTTATATAAAAGCTGGCACATTTTAGGACCAAGTTGTCTTAGTGATCGCTCCAGTCTAGAGTGTATTCGTAACGGAGGCGGGGGCCACCTCATTCATCTTTGGGAGGTCCACCAGTTCAAGGTAATGGCATATCTGTGATAAATTTTCAAAGCTAGCTCGAGGGGACAGTTTCAATATAACTTCATTTTCTAAAATGTAAATTTCTGACTTTAAATGTAAATTTCTATCAAGCCGAAAGAACTTAACCGAAATCAGGGAGTAGAGAGTGAGGTACCCTCTCGTGTTCCCTCTCAACTTAATTTTGAGATAACTATGATTTCATAACCTTTTCTATCTTTTAATTTCTGTAACTTAAATATTTTTCTCCATCTAGTCACCTCCGTAGTATAGGCTTAGCCTCTGTAACGTCGGGCCATAAGCCCAAATAGGTTTTTATGCATTTAGTGTAAACTATAAGGAGCGCAAGCGTTCGCCTCCTCACCATATTGGTTTCTGGGCCAGTAAATTTAAAGTTATGTTTTTACCAAAGGCCTTGTTGAATGGGTAATTGTTACCCCTGTTAAGCTCTATTTCATTCTTTTCACGTTAAAGATATCAGACTGTCGAGCAGTTAAGACAGTGAATATTGTTTAATTTTGTGGAAAGTGAGAATTTTCGAAAACAGATTCCTAAATGTAAATTTTTTAGAGCAAGGATGCTCTTCCTTCTGATGTAAAAATTGGCAGATCCATTTCCTTGTCTGTTGATTGAATGGAGCAGTAGTGCTCCAGTAACATTTGTAATTGGGAGCTTCAAGCTCAACCTGTAAAATTGTTACCTGATTATTCTAGATTATCTTTAGAGCTCACGAGTTAAAATTGTACCTGATTTTGTCATTTTATTCTCAAAGTATTAAGATTTGAAAGGAGAAGAAAAGGGAAAGTTTAAGACAGGAAATAAAACTGCTAATTATAAAATTTTAAATTAATCTTCTGACTGTTTCATATCCACCCACCTTCTTTCACCTCTGCGTTCCACAATATCTCGGTAATAATAATAATAATAATAATAATAATAATAATAATAATAATAATAATAATAATAATAATTCCATATGTCTATTACTACAGCTCATTCTAAGTTAAGAAAGGAGTACGGCTCTTATGGACATACAAGGAGCGAATACACCCCCCCTCTGAGACACCAATAATTTGACGTGATTAAGGGAAAGATGCATAAGAAGGATGAGACATTTTTGCCCGTGAGTTATCAAAATAACTACATAACATTTTCCCTTTTCATAAATACATTTGTAGCGAGGAAGCACAGTGGTGGAAACAGCCATCGCTTCTTTGCCTTCCTTCATTTTCCTTCTTCTGTTTTGCTCTGGTACAAGTCTCTTGAAGTCCCTCACTCTGTGAACGGTAGGCAACTCACTTCTGTAGTCATCTACAGAATTATTTGTTGAGTATGTGTGTTTAGGCATTAAATCGGTGTGTAATTGTCTTGTGTTGAGTGAGAGTTTTGCGATAAGCCTACGTGTGTGATTTTTTTCTTTAATATTAATACTGTGATCTTTTGCAGAGTCATCTAAAGTATTTATTTGTTGCGTACATTTTCTAGCATTTATTGCCCGGAGAAATTTACTAAACGCAATTAAGCGCATCACGGGCTGCCTGGCCGAGGCGGTAAAGGCGTTCTCGGTTCGCCCGGAAGGAAGTCGTAAAATTTAAGAAACGAGATTTTCAATTCCGGAGGTGCATATGGCCCTGAGGTTCACTCAACATACACCACAAATGAGTACCAGGTTAATTCCTGGGGGCAAAGGCGGCCGGGCGTAGAGCTAACCACCCTACCCCATCACGTGCCGCGGTAATCAATGGTGGAAGCCTTTACCTTCCACTCTTCCAAGGACCTTCATGGCCTGTACGGAGGTATCTTTGTCTTTGTAATTAAGCGCATCTCTGACCCCTCGAGCCCATAACAATTATTTTTCTATTTTCCCGCCCAGTTTGCCTTACACTTCAATGCTGAGGAATTTCATGTGCCTTAGTTTACCACTGATTCTGTGCAAACCAAAAATAGCCTCTGTAATCTCCTTAGTTTCTTCCGCTTTTTATCATAAATTTAAATACTGAATTTCACGAGTTTATGTGTCGCCAATTTCCCGTCATGGTGTTGAGCAGAGACGTTTGATATGGCAACCCTGTTGTCATAAAAGCAATGTTGTTTTCTTAACCAGGCGAGTTGGCTGTGCGGTTAGGGCCGCGTAGCTTGCATCCGGGAGAGAGTGGGTTCGAACCCCACTGTCCGCAGCCCTGAAGATGTTTTTCCGTGGTTCCAATTTTCACACCAGACAAATGCTGGGGCTGTACCTTAATTAAGGCCACGGCCGCTTCCTTCCCACTCTTAGACCTTTCCTATCTCATCGTCGCCATAAGACCTATCTCTGTCGGTGCGACATAAAGCTAATTGTAAAAAAAAAGGTTTTCTTAACATGGAATGAGCTATAGCCTGGTGCTGCTCCTGTAAGGCAGACCCTCCTACGAGGGTGGGTGGTATCTGCCGTGTGTAGGAAACTGCATGTTATTGTAACAGAGGGTAGTGTTTGTCGTGTGTGAGTTGCAGGGATGTTAGGGACAGTTCCAATTCCCAATCCCCGAGCCAAAGGAATTGGACGCAGCAGGTAATCAACACATGTAGTGAACCATTAAGCTTAAATCTCTGAACCGAAGGCATTACGCTGACCATTCAGCCAAGCAGCCGTCATGGTAGGACGAGAAGAAAGAAAAAGTGGAGAAAGATAGTCAGATGTATTAGCGGAAAGCATTTTGTGTAAAAGTGAAAACATGTAAAGTTGACGGCACTGTTGCTCACGAACCCACGACCGTTCCTTATAATAAGGTGATACAATATGTGAGCATTATGAAAATGAAAACCTACAACCTGTTTTCCAGCCTTTGACCGGGTCAGGGATGTAATGAATGTACCAGATATAGGCTATTATTACAATGGAGTCGCCACTCCCAAGGTGATATTAATGACTAATAAATGATATGAAATGATAATGGAGAGTGTTGCTGGAATGAAAGATGACAGGGAAAACCGGAATACCCGAAGGAAAACCTGTCCCGCCTTCGCTTTGTCCAGCACAAATCTCACATGGAGTGAACGGGATTTAAACCACGGTATCCAGCGGTGAGAGGCCGACGCGCTGCCGTCTGAGCCACGGAGGCTTTGTATGTGAGCATTATCTCGCAGATTAAACATATGTCTCACGCAGCTGTTCAGGCTCAGGTCCAGTTTCTTGTTTCTGTCGTAGGTTATTTCAGTCAACACAGTGTCACAATAGTCAATCATAGGTAGTATCAGACAGTGCAATAGTTGTACTTTAATTCCAATGGGTAATACATTACAGAGCCGTTTCGGTGGATATAAGCATTTATGAAGTTCACTATATGTGTTGATTACCTGCTGAGTCCAATTTAGGTTCTTCCTAAATTAGTCACTGAAGTAGAGTAGGGTATGATTTTAATGTTTAAAAATATTGGAGGAAAGATTGGTTTCTTACTTGAGTTTTATTCTGGTTTATTAATAGACTGTCTTTATTTGCATAGTCACTAAGATGTTGTGGGTCAGAATTTATTCTAATAATTGCAGTATCTATATCACTCGATTGTGAATGGTAGTAAATCTGTGCATCGTCTGCATAGAGTTGGAATTTGCATAATTTATGAGCTTTTAATAAAGCCGGCCCCGCGGTGTATGGGTAGCGTACCCGCCTCTTGTCTGGAGGCCCCGGGTTCGATTCCCGGCCAGAACAGGGACTTTTACCTGGATCTGAGGGCTGAATTGTGGTCCACTAAGCCTACGTGAATACAATTGAGGATCTATCTGACGTTGAGATGGTGGCCCCGGTCTAGAGAGCCAAGAATAACGGCCGTGGGGATTCGTAGTGCTGACCACACGACACCTCGTAATCTGCAGGTCTTCGGGCTGAGCGGCGGTCACTTGGTAGGCCAAGGCCCTTCGGGGCTGTTGCGCTACGGAGTTTGGTTTTATGAGCTATTGATATCATTTATTTATTCGTATCAGAAGCATACATTTTACATAACATAATGGTACTTAATGAATGACATACATATCAAATAGTGTCTGCCCAGAATTTTGCCAAATCACAGGCATTATGTGTTGCAGCCATCAAGTCCGCCATGATGCAACTTAAACGACACTTACTACATTTCATAAAATGGGCTCGGGTTTGGTCTTCACCACGTTCACGTAGCATGGATGTTTCAGGAAAGACCACTTTACCATATTGATTCTTGATCTACCAACTCCAGTGCGAAGCCTGTTCAACGATTTCCAAGTAGACCAAAGTTCCTCATGTCCTGGAGGGAGATGTTCAGTTGGTAGAATCCAACCAGCAAGTTTAGGACTTCTTGTTCTCCATAATCTCAACCTTGTGGATTGAGCTCAATCTTCGGTGGGCAGGTTCATATCCATACAATTTGTGTGCCCATGAGGAAAGTGCTTTAGTTCTCTCATTGATGGATGCAAATTCTCTTCTAATACCTGTTGGGGCGATTCCAGCCAAACAGTAGATTTTATCTCGTTGTGTTGGCCTCAAAGAGGCACTGGTAAGTCGACGTGTTTCATTTAGAGAAATGTCAACTTGTTTAGCATGACTGGATCTGTACCAAACACTCCAAGCGTATTCTGCAGCACAGTAACACTGAACCAGGGCTGTAGTTCTCATCGTCTTTGGATGTGTACAGCAATTAGTTTCAGAAAACCTGCGAAGGATGTTGTTTCTAGCTGACACTTTCTGCTTGATGTTCAACCAGTGTTGTTTGTAGGTGAGAGCACAATCCAATGTTACACCTAGATACTTCGGTGTTGAGCAGTGATCTAGTTGAGTATCTTGCCATACTACCTGCAATTTCCTTGACGCCTGACTGTTCTGAAATGGAAGGCACATACCTGAGTTTTAGATGGGATAGACTTCAATTGGTTTCCTCTGTATTAGTAGGACAGTTTAGAAAGAGCCTCGGATAACTTTTCTTCTACAACCTCAAAGCAGTTTGCTTGAGTAGCAATACCTCGAACGTACGCATATATGAAGCTTCTGCTGCCAACTGGAAGAGGTTGGTCATTCGTATAGATAATGAAGAGAATAGGGGCGAGAACACTGCCTTGTGGCAAACCATTTCTTTGTTTCCTCCATCGACTATTCTGATCTTTAAATTCGACGAAGACCAATGATTTTGGAGAAGATAGCTAATGACGTGAGTCATCTTGTAATCCTTTGTTTACCGAGCTCGATAGCTGCAGTCGCTTAAGTGCGGCCAGTATCCAGTATTCGGGAGATAGTAGGTTCGAACCCCACTGTCGGCAGCCCTGAAAATGGTTTTCCGTGGTTTCCCATTTTCACACCAGGCAAATGCTGGGGCTGTACCTCAATTAAGGCCACGGCCGCTTCCTTCCCACTCCTAGCCCTTTCCTGTCCCATCTTAGTCGTATGACCTATCTGTGTCGGTGCGACGTAAAGCAACTAGCAAACAAAATCCTTTGTTATGTTGTATAGTTTGCGCAACAATATACGGTGATTAACTGTATCATATGCAACAGATAAGTCGATAAAATCCACCCCTGTGATTTTATGACTTTCGGATCCATCTTCAATATACTGTGTCAGATGGAGGACCTGTGAAGTACAACACTTCCCTTTTCGGAATCCTGCTTACTCTGGGATGAAAAGTGGTTCAATGATCACTGTAATTTTTTCTAGGAACATCCGTTCTAGGATCTTGTACAGATGGCACAACAGTGAGATAGGTGTGTGATTTTTCTGAGGGTTTGGGTCTTTTCCTGGTTTGAGTATTGCGATTACTCTGACTTTCCTCCACACACGTGGTAACTGCAGGAATTTATACAGTTATTGTACAGTTCTATTAACCATTGCTTAATTTGCTCAATACATAATTCATCTAGGCCGGCAGCCTTACCATTCTTATACTGATTTATTGCACTATTCAGTTCAGATAAAGTAAACGGTTTAGTGAGTGTATCAGTCTACTGCCCATAATCCCTCTGAATTCCTTTATTCTGAAGTCTACATGGATTAGACGGTCGTCAATATTGTAGAAGTTGATGTGCAATTTGGTTTACTATGACATTTGAATGTGTTGAAGTTTTATTGGGATCACTACAGAGTCGCCTAAGTACTCGCCAAGCTTTTTGACTAATCCTACCCATGTCATTCTATTCCATCAACCTTAACCAATGTGCCCGTTTTACTTCAAAAATATAATAAACTAGCAAGATGCCCGTGCTTCGCTACGGTATTATACTAAAATTTATAATTGAATGCTTAACGTTTTATATATAATCCTTCGAAATTCGCGATCTGACTCGTTTTCTAATAGATTAAGGCAAGTTTTCTCCCATTTTCAATCTTTCTTTCCAGCAATCGATTTCGTACTTCCCGGGCTAGGTCCAGGTATTCCACCCGGTCAGTTGGGTCCCTAAATCTTTGCCATCTTTTCCTATAATCATTTTTAATATGGATCAAATCCTTCAGGAGATCCGGCGTTTTGTCCTCTTGGGTGTCTTGGCGGTACTGAACCCGCGGCCGGACTGCAGTCTTAGTCATTACCCGTCCAGGACCTGTTTCCACCGCGGTCCGCACATTTGACGACGGACCAGAACATTATTATTATTATTATTATTATTATTATTATTACTATTATTATTATTATTATTATTATTATTATTATTATTATTATTATTATTATTATTATTACTATTATTATTATTATTATTATTATTATTATTATTATTATTATTATTATTATTATTATTATTATTATTATTATTATTATTATTATTATTAGATGTTCTGGACCCCACCGCAAGATGCAAGACCGCTACTTGGCGGTAAATTACATCTGCTGCCATTGTCATTGTTGACAATGTGACCAGCACAATTGTCGCGGATAGGCAAGTGTACGGCATTTCTGACGATACGAATGACTGACTTCCGTGCATTATTGACCTTATTATAGAGGTGAAAAATTGCACGGTCAATCTCATTCCTGTCGTTCGTTTCAAATTTGTTTAAATTTTTATTTATATGCCAGGAGAAACTACTGTAATCTAAGAACGTTCTCCGAAGGAAAAGATGGCTGTTGAAAACGAACCCAGGAAAGATAAAAAATGATCGATTTATGATCAGAATAAGTGCATCGAAAATCTACAGCCCGTTTCCAGTCATTCGACAGGGTCAGGAACGGAATGAATAAAGCCCCATCTAGCGGCGACAATAGGAATTGTGCCGGCTGCCGAAGCACTCCTCTGGGGCAATGATCGATGAATGACAAATGGAATGAAATATTGGACACTGTTGCTGTAATGAATGATGACAGGAAAAATCGGAGTAAACGGAGAAAAACCTGTCCCGCCTCCGTTTTGTCCAGCACGAATGTCACATGGAGTGACCGGGATTTGAACCACGGAACCCAGCTCTGAGAGGCCGTCGCGCTGCCACCTGAGCAACGGTGGCTCCTTATAAGTACATTATGAACAGTAAAATCAATTGGTTTCACCTCCTTTTACACCCCACCGCCGTTAAGTTTATTAACACCCCCCCCCCAAAAAAAATTAAAGGAAGGCGTGTTTCTTTATGCTTAAAGGAGATTCCAAACACCAATGTTCACGTCTATTACCTTCAGTTTTGAGATATAAGTATCCCCATAAAAATAATTCACTTCCTTTCACACTCCTTACACCCCCCCAAGTGAATTATCCGGCAAAAAATACTTGTTCCTTTAATAGTAAAGGATATTCTAAATACCAAGTATCACGACTCTAACTTCTTCAGTTTTTGATTTATGTGTCCTCGTGAAAGGAATTCAACTCTTTTTCACTCTCGCCCCCCCAAGATGGGTTCCCCCCAAAACGCGTTTTTCTTTGTTTTTAAAGGAGATCCAAATACCAATGGTCACGTCTGTAATAACTTTAGTTTTTATTAGATGTATGTATTCTCATACAATTAAGTCAATTAATTTTTCAATCCAGTTTTTATTAGATGTATGTATTCTCATACAATTAAGTCAATTAATTTTTCAATTCTTTCAACCCCCCCCCCCCCTTCATTGGATTTTCCGAGAAACGTGTTTCTTTACTTTTAAAGCAGATTCCAGATATCAAATTTTAGTCTGTAACATCTTCATTTTTGAGGTATCAGTAGCCTAATTAAAATAATTCAACACCATTTTCAAGCACGTTTACCCCCCCCCCTTCCACCCAAGTGGTATTTCCGAAAGCTAAAAATACACGTTTCTTTATTTTTAATTGAGATTAAAAAATACCATTTTTTACTTCTGTAACGTGTTGAGTTTTTTGAGATACTGTAGAAATACTCATTTTAAAATTTCACCTTTTTTTAGTTCCCCTTAAATGGAGTGTCCAAAAACAAATCACCTATGTTTCTTTACATTTATGGAGATTCCAAATACCCACTTTTTACGTCTGTAACATTTTACGTTTCTCAGATATTCTGTAGATATAGTCTTTCAAAAAATTCAACCCAATTTGTCACTCCTGTTTAATCGCCATTAATTGGATTTTCCAAAAACAAAAAATACGTGTTTCTTTATTTTTAAAGGAGATCCCATATACAAATGTTCAGTTCTGTAATATCTTCAGTTTCTGAGATATATGTATCCTCATTAAAGGCATTCAACCCATTATTCACATTTTTACACCCCTCCTATTGGGATTTACGGAAAACAAAAAAATACGTGTTCGTTTATTTTTGAAGGAGATTCTAAATGCCAATGTTTTACATTTGTAAATTTTTAAAGTTTTAAGATGTAGACACACTCATTTTAAAAATTCACCCCCCTTTTCACCCCCTATTATTTGGATTTTTTAAAAACGAAAAAATACCTGTTTCTTTATTTTTAAAGTAGATCCCAAATACCAATTTTCTGGTCTGTAATATCTTCAGGTTCTGAAATATAAGTAGCCTCATTAAAAGCATTCAACCCATTTTTCACCCTTTTCCACCCCTCCTATTGGGATTTTCTGAAAACAAAAAAATACTTGTTGCTTTATTTTTAAAGGAGATTCTAAATACCAATTTTTACATCTATAATCTTTAAAAGCTTTGAGATATAGGTACACACATTTTAAAAATTCACCCCCTTTTCACCCCCCATTAACTGGATTTTCCAAAAAAAAAAACAAACCGTGTTTCTTTGTTCTTAAAGGAGATTCCAAACACCAATTTTCAGGTCTGTAATATCTTCAGGTTCTGAAATATAAGTAGCCTCATTAAAGGCATTCAACCACTTTTTCACCCTTTTCCAACCTTCTTATTGGGATTTTCCGAAAACAAAAAGGTACGTGTTCTTTATTTTTAAAGGAGATTCTAAATACCAATTTTTACATCTATAAACTTTAAAAGTTTTGAGATATAGATACACTCATTTTAAAATTCACCCCCTTAAACCCCCCCCCCATTAATTGGATTTTCCAATAACAAAACAATACGTGTTTCTTTATTTTTAAAGGAGATCCCATATACAAATGTTCAGTTCTGTAATATCTTCAGTTTCTGAGATATATGTATCCTCATTAAAGGCATTCAACCCATTCTTCACATTTTTACACCCCTCCTATTGGGATTTACGGAAAACAAAAAAATACGTGTTCGTTTATTTTTGAAGGAGATTCTAAATACCAATGTTTTACATTTGTAAACTTTTAAACTTTTAAGATGTAGACACACTCATTTTAAAATTTCACCCCCTATTATTTGGATTTTCCAAAAACGAAAAAATACCTGTTTCTTTATTTTTAAAGTAGATCCCAAATACCAATTTTCTGGTCTGTAATATCTTCAGGTTCTGAAATATAAGTAGCCTCATTAAAAGCATTCAACCCATTTTTCACCCTTTTCCACCCCTCCTATTGGGATTTTCTGAAAACAAAAAAATACGTGTTGCTTTATTTTTAAAGGAGATTCTAAATGCCAATTTTTACATCTATAATCTTTAAAAGCTTTGAGATATAGGTACACACATTTTAAAAATTCACCCCCCTTTCACCCCCCATTAACTGGATTTTCCCAAAACAAAAAATACGTGTTTCTTTGTTCTTAAAGGAGATTCCAAACACCAATTTTCAGGTCTGTAATATCTTCAGGTTCTGAAATATAAGTAGCCTCGTTAAAGGCATTCAACCTCTTTTTCACCCTTTTCCACCCTTCCTATCGGGATTTTCCGGAAAAAAACGTGTTTCTTTATTTTTAAAGGAGATTCTAAATACCATATTTTACATCTATAAACTTTAAAATTTTTGAGATATAGATACACTCATTTTAAAAATTCACCCCCCTTTTCACCCCCATTATTTGGATTTTCCAAAAACAAAAAAATACGTGTTTCTTTATTTTTAAAAGAGATCAAAGGTTTCAATTTTCAGGTCTGTAATATCTTCAGTTTCTGAGATATAAGTATCCTCATTAAAGGCATTCAATCCATTTTCACCCCTTTTCACCCCTCCTATTGGGATTTTCCGAAAACAAAAAAATACATGTTTCCTAATTTTTATTGAAGATTCTAAATACCAATTTTTACATCTATAAACTTTAAAACTTTTGTGATACAGATACACTCATTTTAAAAATTCACCACTTTTTAACCCCCCATTAATTGGATTTTCCAATAACAAAACAATACGTGTTTCTTTATTTTTAAAGGAGATCCCAAACACCAATTTTTAGGTCTGTAATACCTTCAGTTTGTGATATATAAGTATTCTCATTAAAGTCATTCAACCCCTTTTTCACCCCTTTTCGCCCCTCCTATTGGGATTTTCCGCAAACAAAAAAATACGTGTTTCTTAATTTTTATTGAAGATTCTAAATACCAATTTTTACATCTGTAAACTTAAAATGTTTTGAGATATAGATGCACTCATTTTAAAATTTCACCCCCCTTTTCACCCTCCCATTAGTTGGTTTTCCAAAAACAAAAAAGTACGTGTTTCTTTATTTTTAAAAGAGATCAAAAGTACCGATTTTCAGGTCTGTAATATCTTCAGTTTCTGAGATAAAAGAACCGGAATCCTGATTAAAGGCATTCAACCATTTTTTCACCCTTTTCACCCCTCCTATTGGGATTTTCTGAAAACAAAAAATACGTGTTTCCTTATTTTTAAAGAAGATTCTAAATACCAATTTTTACATCTGTAAACTCTTAAAGTTTTGAGATATAGATACACTCATTTTAAAATTTCAACCACTTTTTCACCCCCTTAGCGACGGAATATCCAAAAACTCTATCTTAGCGAGCACCTACATCTTAATATGAATATATCCTCAAAATTTCATTTCTTTATGCCCAGTAGTTTTGGCTCGGCGATGATGAATCTGTCAGTCAGTCAGTCAGTCAGTCTGTCAGTCAGTCAGTCAGTCAGTCAGGACAAGCTCTTTTATATAATATATAGATTACTTGTTGTCCCATTATGATTGTGACATTGCTGAAAGGATTTTCTTCGAATGGTTTATGATACTCTGTCAGGAGGGCAGAGGTTTCCTGAGTTAGACCTTGTATGTAATTTGTTCTACGTCTTCTAGGGATTGTAGCTCCTGAACACTCCCGGATGATATTATTGAACTGTTGATATGTTTTTGAAATTGTATTGAGTGGTTTGATCTTCTCATCCAGTAATTTGGTAAATCTTTCCCATTTGGCGTTCTTAAAATTATATCTCCCTTTAAAGTAGACCTCTTGAGGTCTAATGTCAGCTAGCAGTTGACACATTATCGGGCGATGCTCTGTATTTGGAATAGGAGCACATACAGATTTAATACACTGATGTTCTATTTTCTCGCTCAAAATATTAAGTTTGGATTATAGACCCGCTTCCATCTACCACTGTTAAAGGAAAAAGGGAGCTTGCTGTCATGAATAATAGACAGGTGGTGTTGCTCAGGCCATTCTAAAACATTCTCACCACTCTCGTTGTATTGTTCATAACCCCAAATACTGCTATGGCTGTTGAAGTCGTCAATGAAGGAAGATACTTTTCGGTCACTGAGATAGTTAGGTGGCATGAATGAGAATGTTACATTAGGAGGTTTATAGTTGGAAACTATAACTGAATTGCTCAATTCCACTGCGATTACAGTAATTCTATATCATTTTCTTCTGTAATTGATGTGGAGAGTACATGGAGACATGGCTCGTCGAGATTGCACTACCGAGCTCGATAGCTGCAGTCACTTAAGTGTGGCCAGTATCCAGTATTCGGGAGATAGTAGGTTCGAACCCCACTGTCGGCAGCCCTGAAGATGGTTTTCCGTGGTTTCACATTTTCACACCAGGCAATTGCTGGGCTGTACCTTAATTAAGGCCACAGCCGCTTCCTTCCCACTCCTAGCCCTTCCCTGTCCCATCGTCGCCAAAAGACTTATCTGTGTCGGTGCGACGTAAAGCAACTAGCAAAAAAATATTTGCACTACCATGTTGTCCGTGCGGTATCTCTACTGCCAATTTCATACCTGGTATTCTAGGACGTGGTTGGTGTACATCCCTGTGAGTTTCCTGTATAGATATTGCATCACAGTTTCTTATTTGTGCAAAGTTCTTGTAATTACTGTTGTTTACAAGTTGACGTGCCTTCTATGCTTATAAATATGATGGTCATTTTGAGTTCTCAAAGGAACCTTTCCCGACTTATGAATGTAATTATATAGTAACAGATGTTGCCTCTGGATTGGAAAGATCAGCCGGTGTAACACCTTACCGTTGCCCAGGGAACGCCCGTATGTAAATCATATGCTCTTCGGGGAGGCTCTTTCTGCGTCCCCCAATGATGTCATTAATTTGCATGATAACTGTTAATTTGGATGATAAATAAATGTGTTCCGAAGAAGGATCCCAGAGGGACAGCGAGGGACTTATTTTGCCATCCTGAACTCACATGTCCCACTAACACACGTTGCCGATTACTTTCAAGATAAGAGGAAAAAGCCGAAGTGACATTCTATTAAAAATTTAGTTCTCGAATTTTCTGCACTAGCAACTGAGGGTTGACAGAGTTGAAGGCAATACTGAGATCTACTAATGTGAGTTAAGTCACGTCTCGTTGGTACATTGCATGTTTGATATAACCTGTCACTCGTAGTAAAGCTGTCGCAGTCTTATGTCCCTTTCTCAAGCCGTATTGAAAGGGGTTGAGGATGGAATCCTTGGTAAGGTATTCAGTAACATGAGTATGAACTAGAAGTTCCAGCACTTTGGATAAGGCTGACAGAATGGATACTGGACAATAATCTGAACGATGATCTAAGGTGGAGTTTATCGGAATGGGTCTAATTAACGCATCTTTTAACAAATGTGATTAGTACGTTTGTCAGTCAGTAGTTAAATACATGAGATAGTACCGGAAGAATCAGTAATAACTTATAGGAATATCTGGGGCATTATACGAAGGTTGGAACTTAAATAGTGGCAACTATTTAGTTACAACGGATACAAAAGAGTTACATGTTAGCAACCTTTACTGTCCTTCAGTGTAGTCACCAGCGTTGTGTATAACCCGTTGCCAGCGATGTGGAAGTCGTAGTATACCTTCAGCAGAGCCTGTTCTGTTGATGGTGCGAATATGTTTCGAAAACGTAGTATTCATGTTTTCATCAACAGATTCTGAGTCCGACCCTGTATCTTTAGGAAGAATATATTCGCAAATCGGCGTGCAGAGATTTTCATCTTAAAATAAATCGAACAACGAATACCGGTTCTTTAAACACGTGGTTCCAAGAAAGCCCTAGAAAATGCTGTTTGATTATAGTATTAATTCTACTGTGACATGCTGTATGTCCCTTAATATAGCTTATACCGGGAATTGTACGGGACATTGTAAATGCTGTACAATGATAAAATTTAAAGAGCTATAAAACGTCACAGACAGTCAGTGAGGTTATAAAAACAAACTTCGAGAACGCACCGTATATAAAATTGTAGGGAAGCTGGAAATACAATAATATTTAATGATTAAAAATTATTTGTCTTCGTATGTTGAGACTGGTTCTAAAGAGGTTGTATATTTCATATAAAGCGTTTCGAAAAATGGAATGCACGAGGAGATATTCGATATGCGTTCTACCTCAATAATCGCTAACAAGAAATCCATCCCACTTCGAGGTCAGAAAACCAAAGTAATGTTGATGTCGCCGAAAGCGCCACACAACTTCTAGCTTTTAGCTTCTGCTTCTGCACGTGGAATTTCTTAAATTGCCCGCTACTACGATAAATATAACAGCACGGTGCTCTGTTGATTAAAGATGGCAGCTTGTCAAAAAAAGCACATAAAATTTCAAATTGCCGCCACTACATTTCAATGGTAGTGCCATATGCCATAAAGATAGCAGCACGGTACTCTGTTGATTAAAGATGGTGGGTGACAGCTGTCAAAAAAGCAGTGGAATTTTTCTAATTACCCGCTACGTGCTTAAAGTAGTAGCCGTAAAGATAGCTGCACGGTGCTCTGTTGATTAAAGATGGCGGATGACAGCTGTCAAAAAAGCACGTGGAATTCTTCAAGTTACCCTTTACTACGTGCTTAAGGTAGTAGCCGTAAAGAGAGCAGCACGGTGCTCTGTTGATTAAAGATGGCGGATGACAGCTGTCAAAACAGCACGTGGAAATTACCGCCACCACATGTCAAAGATAGTGCCGTAAAGATGGCAGCACGATGCTTTGTTGTTTATAGATGGCAGATGTCATAAAACACGTAGAAATTGCCGCCACCACATTTCAAAGGTAGTGTCGTAAAGCGGGCAGCACTAATGTTACCGATGCAAGGTGGCGGATGACAGCTGTCAAAAAAGCACGTGGATTTTAAATTACCCAGCACCACCACCACGATCAGGTTCAGTACCATAAAGAGGGCAGCACTGAGGTTAGCGATGCAAGATGGCGGATGGCGGATAAAAGCTTTGTAAAGCATGCAAAATTTTCAAATTGCCCGCCACCACGTGCCTATGAAGTTTAGTGCCGTTAAGATAGCAGCACTGATGTTTGCGATGCTATGTTGTTGGTGTTTTGTGCCGTTAAGATGGCAGCACTGAGGTTAGCGATGCGTTGTTGTTTAAAGATTGCGGATGACATCTGTCAAAAAGCACGTGGCTTTGTTTACAAGTTCAAATCCTGCGCCAAAATTCAAATTTCCCGCCCGTGAGGAGGAGGCCTCTGCGGAGGGCCTGAGGAGGAGGAGGAGGCCTCTGAGAAGGGCCCGAGGAGGAGGAGGCCGCCGAACTGTCCACTCATACTACTCACGGCCGCTTCCTTCCCATTCCTACGGCTTTCCTATTCATCGTCGCCATAAGACTTATCTGTGTCGATGTGACGTAAAGCAAAATAGCAGTAGTATAGAAATCCAATGCGGAACCTGGTATCTGGGACACAAAACATGAACATCTTTGCAAAAGTTGCAAACATGAATGATTACGTCATGTCTGGGAAATAGTTGGTTTCTCGACCTGTGTTGACCCGAACTTTTCTCATTGTTTCAGTGTCCTCTACTCATTCTCGTAGGTTGTACCAATCATTTTGAAAGACACTTTACATCATATTTCAGTGGGATTGGTAGATTAATAAATCTTTTAGATGAAGGAGAAAACAGAACACTCATTTCCCTAGAATGCTACGCCTGTACCACGACGCCTGTACTTTTAGGAGAACGTTGAGATCCAGCCACTCGGCGGTTTAATGCTTCAACACAGACATATGTAAAACAAAACCCCATGGCGCAACAGACCCGAAGGACCTTGGCCTACCAAGCGACCGCTGCTCAGACCGAAGGCCTGCAGATTACGAGGTGTCGTGTAGTTAGCACGACGAATCTTCTCGGCCGTTATTCTTGGCTTTCTAGACCGGGGCCGCCATCTCACCGTCATATAGCTCCTCAATTGTAATCACTTTGGCTGAGTGGACCTCGAACCACCCCTCAGATGCAGGTAAAAATCCCTGACCTATCCGGGAATCGAAGCCGGGGCCTCCGGGTAAGAGGCAGGCATGCTACCCCTACACCGCGGGGCCGGCACATAGACGCATATAATGATAATTAACTCGTCTGTATCAAAGAGATATTTATATCTAGCTGACAATCAATGTTCGCGGGATCATTTATCCAAATATGAAACCGAAATCTAAATACAATTTTTATAAATGAATTACTTCTGAAATTCACGTGTTCTGAATTCATGTCCACTTCTGAAAGGAAATGACTCGATATGAACAATTGACTTCGCACCATAGTTTTTAACCTGGGTTATAATCAAGATATGACAACGAATTTAAAAGACACTTTTAGTTTTCAATAGAAACAAGTTTCTGTAAACTTGCCGAATTCGAAGTAACATCGGAATGTCAACAATTACAGTTGCATCACCAGAAGAATTCCTTACTAAAAGAGTGTTGATGAAAGTTACATCACCCAGTAGCTTCTTACCACTCGGCATTTCCATTCTCCGCTTAATAATAGAAGTTGTAATGGATTCCTTGAAACTGGAACACAAAATCACAAACTTCTCTGAACTTCGTATTAAGCCACGCCGTAATTAGAATGAAAGTCTCGCACTTGGAATTAATGGTACATACTTGAGAATCAGTGGTTTGGACAAATTTATCTTAATTGCTGTAAAGCCTTCCCCATAGCCTATTTCATGACGTGGTGAGAGAGTTTATAGCACACAGGGAAATACACACTTGCCATAAAACCCAAATTTCGAGTTACGATTCATACATTGTTAACTATTAAATATTTCGACATTGTAAAAATTCAGAAAAATCACAATAATTTTGCTTCCTTATTTCGAACATACCGTAGAGTATGGAAAACGCATCGGAGAACTACTTTAAATGTTCCTTAAGATTTTGATGTACTGTAATTTCTCCGACCTTTTTCAGTACGAATCTCAACTTAAGGTCTCACTGTGTGAGGGTAAGCCAAAGAAAAAATTGCTTTTGAAAACTCACCACACCGCAGAACATTAACTTTCTTGCACAAACATTTCGCAGATCACATGTGAAATAAAAGTATAACTTTTGCTTATCAATATTAATTATCCATTTCATTGAAATGTATTCATTTTTTGTTCATTACAGTTAGGACCAATGATCCCTTTAGCGAGAAATAATTGTCACTACAACATAAATTAATAATTTAGTATCGAATCATCAATAAAAAGCTGGAAGAAGTCCACATAAAAGTACCGGGTGAATCACACGCGCCTATATTTTCTTGAACATATGCAACTTGCTTCGAATTAAATGTCTGTTAGTCTTATCTTGAGCAGCATCCTTTACCAATTTTGTGTACATTTAGCACAATGTAGGGTTCCCCGTATCATGCAAAACCCGCAAAGGAGGTAGTAAGTGCGACCTATAATAACAACACTGTATTATTTTCTGTAGAGCGGAATCCACTTTAATCATACTGTCACGTGCGAGCCTTGTCGTAGCTCCCCTCGGTACTTCCTGGAAATGATGAGTGAGTCAGACCGAGGATCTCCCAGTTAGCCTGAAGGGCATGGCCGCCCTTCCCGTATATTGTGCTTTCGTCTGGTTTCCTCGTGGGCCTTCTGAAAACGAGAATCTTCCCTCTATAGCCAAACCCCAAATATTCTAATACTCCTCAATCAGGATATAAAAAGGAGGCTAGCCGCTGACTGTCAGTCAGTGATGGGAGTAGTTGGACTGGGACAGCAGTAGTGCTCACGTCAGTGTCCCACCGGAGTCAGAGAATGTCGTGTACTGAGCTGAGTACTGTTTGGAACATTTGGTGTGAGTAGTTGAAGCATGCTAATAATTGTCATTGTTCTTTGAGGGATATTGTGTTGGCTAGCAATGTTGATTTGTTGCTGTTATATGACCAGTGTTTAGTTGTCGGTATAAGCAGTTCACTCTGTTGAACGTGAGAATGGTGGACTTCCTCTGGAGCCGAGCTAAGGAACAGTCGTGCGTTGTGGTGGCCAGTAGCTCCGTGTTCGTATCTGTCCACCTGAAGCTGCTGTGCGGTGCGAGGCGAAGTGAGAGTAAGGAAGGCTGTCAAACAGGACTATCTCCGGACTGCCTTGTGTGTGAGCACTAGACATTTGTAAGTAGACAGCAACTAGCGGAGTGCGGCCATTCATGGTTGAATATAATTGTGCGTGGGTTATTATCTTCGGTATCCTAGAATTAAATAAGATAGAATAAACAGACTGATTTATTCTTAGCGATATTTATGAAATGGCATAGTACTGTGCGCACTATATACCTTATAGCTGTCACTGCGGAATTTGTATACCTGTTTGGCCCAAGTGGCCATTTCTTTCTTAAATGAAATGGTCTCTGGCAAGACTCCAACTAGAGTATGGTTCCAGTGTATGGGACCCTCACCAGGATTACTTGATTCAAGAACTGAAAAAAATATCCAAAAAAGCAGCTCGATTTGTTCTGGGTGATTTCCGACAAAAGAGTAGTGTTACAAAAATGTTGCAAAGTTTGGGCTGGGAAGACTTGGGAGAAAGGAGATGAGCTGCTCGACTAAGTGGTATGTTTCGAGTTGTCAGTGGAGAAATGGCGTGGAATGACATCAGCAGACGAATAAGTTTGAGTGATGTCCTTAAAAGTAGGAAAGATCACAATATGAAGATAAAGTTGGATTTCAAGAGGACAAATTGGGGCAAATATTCGTTTATAGGAAGGAGAGTTAGGGATTGGAATAACTTACCAAGGGAGATGTCAAATAAATTTCCAATTTCTGTGCAATCATTTAAGAAAAGGCTAGGAAACAACGGACAGGGAATCTTCCACCTGGGCGACTTCCCTAAATGCAGATCAGTAGTGATTGATTGCTTGATTCCTTGATTGGTTGATTGATTGATTGATTGATTGATTGATTGATTGATTGATTGATTGATTGATTGATTGATTGATTGATTGATTGATTGATTGAATGGCGGAGCAGTATCACACAAGACGCGATAGGTGGCGACCAATTTCAGACATGCCTAATCACTTCCATATTGGAAAATCTCGTCTCATCGCATCCTAAAGAATTTTAAAATTATCGTATAAAGTACGGAAAATTAATGGTATACGGACGATCAAATAGCTTACGCTAATTATTGCTGCTGGAGCGTTCAGTACGAGTTTTAAACAGGGACATAATACTGCAACACACAAGCAATTATTCGAAGGGAGAACTGTCGGTCCTCAAGTGAATACATAGTTTTAACGTATAGACCTGGACACTTCAACAATACGTGTGGAATTATGCTCGGTAGATGCATCTGGCTTCTCAGAGCAGTAGGGTTCGAATCCTCCTTTACTCATGACTTCTTTTATTTTCATTTTCTACACGGTTAGGCATGGTTTATGAAGATTTCACATTCATGAAGTGTCAGATATACTTATAACTGTATCATAAATAAAAGTAGACATGGAAAATATCGTAAACTAAACACCGACTACGGGGAAAACTCATTGCGCACTGTTAGTCTTATGCTGGACGCATTCAATAAAAAAAATCGCTTCTTCGTCCGGGTTGGGCTGTGTTGTTATTCTACAGGTTGCCGATGTTTCTAATACATTACGGTATTCTTTATGAAGTCGACTGATGTACCACTATTCCATCCAAGGTAATCACTCCCACTGCCAGGTAAATTTCACTACAAAACTGGCCGTTTCTGGCAACTCTTACATTATATTTTCAGCCCTGGGCGCACGATCCTCGAGGGTGTATTCGAAATGTGCAGAATGTGACTCTCGCGCAGCGAACAGGTGTGAATTTTCATGGACTGTTTTCTAACTGGTGGAAAGGGGGTGACGTATATTTTCATGTTCTCTCCAACATACTATTTATAAATTTTCGAATCGAAGAAAAGCTAATTTTCTAATGTTCCTCTAAATTCACATTGTTCTGGTGTTTCTTTCTTTCGATGTCTTCTAGGATTTTTCTTCCGAGATTATCGACTGCAGCTAATACAATCTAAGCTTTGGCTTCAAAATAAATTTCATGATTTGCTTCGGAGGAACGCTTAACCATAGGTAAAAATTCCGTGCATTGGTTCTTGGAGTGATGGATATGTTGTTTGTGTCTGGTAGAAATCAGTCGTCTCGTTTAGCTTAGGTAGCAGATACCGCAGCTAGGTTCAATGTGGTAGACTCCATGAGTCCATTGTCCTTAACTGGCTCTAGATGGAAATATAAAGAAGGGGAGAGAGCATCTTTGTAGTCGATCTTAACGTTTTTGCGTTTCGGATATTTTTGTTCAGTTAGTGTATACAGGAATAATGTACACGTGGACTAAAGCTTAGAAGTCGCTGCGACAGCTGCTGTAAAAGGCGACTGATAGCTCGATGTTGCTCAGAGGAGCAAGCTGCCTGTGATGGGCGAACGTGCCGCCGCTTGACACCCCTCTCCTCACCAGGACTTATCAAAATTTTCAGTACAGCCAATGCACTTGTACTTCTAAGTGCAGCAAGAGCATTACCTGTCACTGTGTACTTCTAAGAACACATAAAGGGAGCACTTGTGTTGCATTTCTTAGTGCGACTTCTCTTTCAGGATTTTATTATACACGTACCCAGGGAAGATGAGTCAACAAACCCGCTGATTTCGGCTAAGAGGCCGCAGTAGTCACTCAGAAGATCTATTTCAGGACCGATCACGTGAATGTGTGCCTTCCGGCACTGATGGTGTACCAGCGGTGGATCTTGTACACCCACAAGGAGACGATTTTAATGATCAATTCCCCTGCTGAGGTAACGGATCACCTCCGAGAAGGCGAACCATATCAACACGTCGAGGTGGTCCTAACAGGGCAATTGTCATTCGCTTCAAGGACTCGGGCAACATTAGATTATACGAGATGCAGCTTTCTCGGTATTTTCAGGTAGTCTTCTACCAGGTGCCAGAGAAACCCCACAAGTCCATAGAAGACAGGTGGTAGCCACCCAGACCCTGCAGGAGGAGAAGACTATTACCACCGCCTCCACATAGACCGCCAGGAGGCTGAGGCACAAGCAGGTGGACACGGACACGTGCCCCTCTGTTATCACGGAACCTACGGCTGCGAAGACCGGACTGAACGGAGACGCCCCCGAGCGTCGCGATGGCGTGAAACAGGTCGTACTGCCCTGCTTTTCGAAGTGTATAGAGGCGCTCAAGGCCGCCATCCAGAAACGTCAGCAACCTGTGCGGGTGGCCCAGGAAGTAGAGGCCCATCATCCGGCTGCAAACTACGACGGCGCCCCGAATAGAGGATGGCAGCACGGAGGTGGGAACGGAAAACCCCTGGCGTTCAGAGGCTGCGACACAGGCCTCGAGGCCTGCCAACGCCTTCCTTCATGATGCAGACATTTGTGTGTACCCTAAAGGACAGGGAACACACTAAGACGTCAGCGTACATCGACGCTGCTGCCTGCCAGGAAGAAGAAGAAGAGGAAGGAGAAGCAGAAGAAGAAAAAGAAAAAGAAAAAATAAACCACTATAGCGGCACTACCCGTGACATCGCGTCCCCAGACAGGGAGGAGGGGCAGTACCAGAACGAGGCCTCCTTCCCTGGCGAGGAATGACTATCGCTTGGAAGGAGACGCTCCCCCCGCACCAGGTGGAAAAGACGATGAAACATCAGGAGAGGCCCGCCCGCCTTACGACTGCAATCAAGACCGGAAGAGGATCCCAGTGGGCCACATGAAACAGATGAGAACAGAACACTCCTCCCCCCTCAACAGTTCTTGCAGTGTTTCCGCTGCTTGAGGTAGGGGGCAACCGTCAGGTAACCTATGCTCTCCAGGTAGGATGGAACGGCTGCGCTGGTGACCACCACCATACGGTTTGCTTTGCACCCAGAGACGCGCCGGTGTGCGCCAACTGCGCGCGGGGTCTACCAGGCCTCTCATCGCAGTTGCTTATTATACAGGTCTTAGCTCGGGTGGACATGAAGGAGGGACGTCGCCATATGCCACCACTAATCAGTAGGTCCCCACCTCGGCGGGAGTGGCCACGTTCTCTGGGATGGGAGACTAGGCACCAGGGACCTCATGGTGACCATCCTGTGCAGCAGGCCCTAGGCTTTCTCGCGGCAGGGATTCGTAACCGCCAATGCCCGCGCTAGTTATAGAAGTGCCTAGAGTGACTGATTCCCACAATAACTCGACTGGCATAGAACGGGCTAATAATTTGTGCATGATACATGTTCCTAACTAACATTACCTGAACTTTTCCAGACCACGTCTTTTGCATATGCTAATGTAGAACATAATAGATTTTACCTATATGCATCTTTCTGTTCCTGCCCATGGCTTTTTTTCCTGGTTCTTACTAGTAGTCTCCAGTACTTCGCAACCGAATACCTAATCTGCCTGGTGGGGGACACGAGAGAAAACCTCCTAGTAGGGTGTATTTCCATGTGATATTGTTATACATCCGGTTGTCTCCTGTGCAACGAACTAGGACTTTTCCTAGACGGTTGATTCTCTCACTCCAGAAGTACCAAGGTCAATTTCAATGGCTAATAAACCCCAAAAATGGTCCTTTTCAGGACCAAAGCTGACAGTTGTATCAGTTACCATAGAAGGCATAACATCAAAGAAGGAAACCCTGTTACAACAACTCTGCCAAATACACAAGTGTTACGTTCTCTGCGTTCAAGAAACTCGCAGAAGTAGCGACCAAAGACGACCAAGAGTATTAGGAATGCGTTTGGCAGCCGAGAGACCACATGAAAACTATGGTAGTGCTATATTCACAAGGCCAGAGCTGAACGTAATATCTACCTGACCTACAGACAACAATGATATAGAAATTTTAACAGCGGAGCTATCAAACTGCATGATAATATCTGTCTATAAACCACCGAACGTTCCATTCCACTTTACTGATTCAGCTGTAGGGCAAGAGAAGAAGGTTCGTGCCATCGTGGGCGATTTCAATAGCCATAGCTGCCTATGGGGATATAGAGAAGACAATGAAGATGGTGAAGCTGTGATTACGTGGTCAGAATCTAGTAAACTGTCCTTAATACATGACAGTAAACTTCCAGCTTCTTTCAACAGTCGTCGGTGGAGAAGTGGATACAACCCAGATCTCTTTTTTGTCAGTGATGCTATAGCACAACAGTGTGTGAAGTCTGTCTGCGAACCTACACCCAACACCCAACACACAACACAGACCCATTATGTGCCAAGTTTTCTCAGCAGTTCATCCAAAAACTGTGCCATTCAGAAGGCGGTACAACTTTAAGAAAGCTGATTGGTTGAAGTACACAAAGCGCTTAGATGAAATGGTAGCAGACATCGAACCTATTCCAGCGGTATATGATGCGTTCATCGATGCCGGGCAAGTATGCTCTCGCACGTCAATCCCAAGAGGCTGTAGGTCTCAGTACATACAGGGTCTAGACGCCAGTACAGTAGATAAATTAAATGAGTACGTACTGCTCTATGAAGAAAATCCTTTCAGTGAGGACGGTATTCAGGCTGGTCAACAACTAATCCAGTGCATGGGTGAAATAAAGAGAGAACATTGGGTTAAGTTGATGGAAGAACTAGATATGGCAAGAAACACCAGAGAAGCTTGGAAGCTACTTAGACGTCTGAACAATGACCCCACGAAAAGTCCTCTACATAGCAACATTACTTCTAACCAGATAGTTCATCAACTCCTAATAAATGGCAAACCAGATACGGTAAGCGAAAAAAACCACCAAAACTTCAAAGAAATATCGAACAAGAAATATCCAGTCTGTCCAATACCTTCACTATGAACGAGCTGGAAAACGCCATAAAATGAGCAAAACTGGCAAGGCAGCCGGTCTAGATGACATGCGTATGGAGCAGATGCAACACTTTGGGAATGCTACCAAACAATGGATCCTACAGCTTTTTAATAATTGTTTGGAACGATGTCAAATTCTTAAAATCTGGAGGAAGACTAAGGTGGTTGAAATCCTGAAATCTGGCAAGCAGCCTACGGATCCAAAGAATTTCAGACCAACATCACTCCTGTGCCATCTATATAAAAAATTTGAAATATTGCTTCTGAACCGTATAACACCAGTGGTCGAACCTCTTCTAATCCCAGAGCAGGCTGGATTTAGACCAGAAAGGAACTGCTGAACACAGATCCTTAATCTGACACAGCACATAGAAGACGGATTTCAGCGTGGTGATATTACTGGCGTGGCTTTTGTTGATCTCTCTTCATCATATGATACTGTACAATACCAGATAGTTCTCAGGAAGTTTTACCATCTTACTATGGATTTCAGGCTCACAACGATTATTGCCACGCTGTTGCAGAACCGACGTTTCTTTGTTGAATTCCAAGGACAGCGGATTAGATGGAGAGTACAGAAGAACGGTTTCCCACAAGGCAGTGTCCTAGCACCAATGATATTTAACATATATACCAACGACCAACCTCTTCCACCTCACACAACGAGCTTCTGTACGCAGATGACCTGGCTCTGGCAACTCAGAGTAAAAACTTCGAGCAAGTGGAACAAAACCTCACTGCTGCTTTGAAGATGCTCTCAGATTATTATGTGGAAAATCACCTCAAGCCAAACCCATCGAAAACTAATGTGTGCGCCTTTCATTTAAAGAACAAAGAAGCCCTGCGGAAGCTGCGTGTGAATTGGAAAAGAATGGAGCTGGAACACAGCAATACTCCAGTTTACCTTGGTGTTACCCTAGATCGTTCGCTAACCTTCACCACATACTGCACCAAACTCAAGGCAAAAGTTTCATCACGAAACTGCCTATTGCGTAAGGTAACTGGTTCTGGATGGGGTGCCTATCCGCAGACAGTAAGGACAACTGCCCTAGCACTCTGCTACTGAATATGCTAGTCCCGTGTGGTACAAATCAGCTCACGCAAAGAAAGTCGACATTGCCTTGAATGAAACCTGCAGGCTAATCACAGGCTGTTTAAAACCAACACCCACACAGAAGTTGTATTCACTTGCAGGTATAGCTCCACCTGATATCAGACGTGAGGTGTCCGCTAATATCTAGAGACAAAAGGTTTGCAGCATCTCAGCCCATCCCCTTCATGAACATCAGCAACCACCAGCTCGACTGAAGTCCAGGAAGAGTTTTCTACAGTCTTCTGTTCCACTTGATTCTGACCCACAAAAGGCCATGGTTAAGCTACGAAAACAAAGGTACCCAGATCATCCGGAACGTGTTGAAATTGAAGAAAAGTTGCCACCTGGTCACGAAGAGGGATGGTGTATATGGAAGTCGTTAAACAGACTGCGGACCGGCGTTGCAAGATCTAACTACAATCTTATGAAATGGGGCATCGAGCATGATGAGGACTCACTGTGCGAATGTGGAAGGAACAGACTTCTAGGCATCTCTTGCACTGTCGTGTATGTACAGATTCATGTACAGGGTTGGAATTAGCACTGGCTGGAAACACTGCCATCAATGTAGCCAAATACTGGTCACAACTTGTGTAAATAATGTGTGTACAATGAAGATATTTTCATATAATACTTGCTTTCTCCTTTTTGATTTTCATGTATGTTCTTCCATTTGTTATACTTAATATGCAAATTTCTCAAGTGCTTCATTCATAACTATATACGATAATTTGTTCATGTACATTTTTCATATTCAGTACATATATTCAGTATCTCTTTCTTGTATATATTGGTACCTCTGACACGAATAAATAAATATCTGCCTGGTAGTATGTTTGACATGGAGACAGGCTCGATATTTCCCAAATCCCTCTGCTGTCTCTTTCTCTTAGAAGTAACATAATGTCGGAGGTGATGTAGCTTGCGTTGATCGCCATGGGTGGGGAGCGACTTCTGGGGACCCCATATGTATTTTAAAAATATGTTGTTCAGTGCTACGAGATACCTGCAGAATAGATGGAACAAGGGAGCTTAGTCACAACATCAGAAAGCAGTCATCAGGGCTATACGTTCCCTTCTCACATTGCCCAAGTTGACTGTCGGGGACGTGATTGTGAAGTGGAGAAATGAAGACACAACCACAAAAAATCCAAGGCCGTGCAGGTCACGTGTGTTGACCGACAGGGACAGTCGACCAGTGAAGAAGGTAGTACGGAGAAATATAATTATATATGGCGATACAACCACCTATGAACCACCGTGATAGTGCGTTGGAAGGTACAAGAACTGAGGTTCAAGTTTCAGGCACCCACTTGTAAATCACACATATTGACGGTGAACGCTAAACGTAGATTTCAATTATGTAAAAGTGTGCTATCACAGGTCCGTCGAGGACAGAAAACGTGTGATTTGGAGTGATGAATCAAGCTATACCACGTTACAGTCAGATGGGAGGGTTTGGATGTGCCGAATGGTGTGTGTCAGCATGTAGAGTGCCCGCAGTGAAATTTAGTGAAGGCTTGGCGACAATTTGGATTAATTTTCGTTAAAGGACCTGGTCCTCTCGTAATACTACAGAGCATGTTAAAGGCGGAAGGATATGAGGCCATTTAAACCGGCTGTGTGCTGACTACTGTGAAGGACCAGTTCGGAGTTGATCATTGTGCACTTCATCAGAGTAATACTCCCGGTCATAAAACGGGGACTCTTCGGGAGTGGTTTGTGGACAACTATCTAGAAATGAAATGGCCAACCCACAGTCCCGACCAGAATCATATCGAACACATGGGGGGGTGAACTGGAACGGCTATTTTTTCCAAATGCAACGACCCATATCGTTTGCTACTGCGCTTCAGGAAGAGTGGTCTCTTATTCCTCCGAAGATTTTCGGACACCTGACAGACAGCCTCTCCTTCAGAAATCGAGCTGTAAGAAAGACGAAAGTGGAGATATCGTACCCCGTATTAAATTTCCACTACTGGCCAGTGTAAGGGCTGGAAAAAAGTAGTGGCAACGTATGCATATACGCGTAGATGAACCAATTTTTTGCTAGTGGTTTAACGTCGCACTGAGACATCAAAGATTTTCGGTGACACAAGGATGGGAAAAGACTAGGATTGTGAAGGTAGCCTCCGTGGCCTCAGTTAAGGTACAGCTCCACACGGCTAACTCGCTCGGTAAAAAAACTTTTCTTCCAATGGGCTTTACGTCGCACCGAAACAGATAGGTCTTATGGCGACCATGGGATAATAAAGGGCTAGGAGTTGGAAGGAAGCGCCCGTGGCCTTAATTAATGTACATCCCCTGCATTTGCCTGGTGTGAAAATTGGAAACCACGGAAAACCATCTTCAGGGTTGCCGCGACAATGGGGTTCGAACCCACTATCTCCCGAATGCAAGCTCACAGCTGCGTGCCCCTATGCGAAAGGCCAACCTGCTCTGTAAAAAGAAACTATTATTTTAATTCCACTGAACCGCTGTAGGATTTTAATGTAATCGTCAACAACATGTTGCAACCGTTGCCAGATGTGTGGAAGGTGCAGGATATCAGTAGCAGTACCTCCTTTGGTGATTTCTGTGATGGAGCGACCTATAGCTTGGAATATGGTGTCTCGCGTATGAAAACGCTTTTATCAGAGTGGTTTCTTTCGTTGTTTGGCGAACAGATCGAAGTCATAGGGACTCATGTCCGTTGAATAGAGTGGATGCTCCGGGATCTCCTCGTCGACCGTGCCAACAATTCCCACACAGGAGCAGCATTGTGACAGCGGAATTGTTGTACAGGGCAATGGGTGCGTGAGTTTGGAAGTGGGGTTATTTCGTGCGCAGTGCAGGACGAAGGTAACGTTCCAAAACCCTATGGTAGTATGCAGCATTCACTGTTGTGTTCAAAGGAACTGTATGGTGCAGTGCGACATCCTGCACATCATAAGCCACTATCAGCACCACTTTCACCTTCCCTGGTTCCTACAGCATTTTTATCTTTCTTGGTCGGTGTGATGATGGATGGCTCAATTCTTTGGACGGACCCTTCAGTTCCTGCTCGTTCGATTTGGCCCATGTTTCTCTCAATGCGATGATTCGGCTACGGAACATGAGACCTTTCCTCGTATAACGGGCCAAATGGTCACCAACAAGAGCGTAACGGTGACGTTTCTGAACGTCCGTAAGGTGATGGGCTACCCATTCGGATGAAAAATTTTGCAACGTCCGGCGTACTTACAACAAGGAGCTGACTAGGAATATTTGTACTGACTCCTCCAATAATGTTTCTTATGTTTTCCAGGGTCCGCCTCTGTGGTGTAGTGGTTAGTGTGATTAGCTGCCACCCCCAGAGGCCCGGGTTCGATTCCCGGCTCTGCCACGAAATTTGAAAATTGGTACGAGGGCTGGAACGGGGTCCACTCAGCCTCGGGATGTCAACTGAGTAGAGGGGGGTTCGATTCCCTCCTCAACCATCCTGGAAGTGGTTTTTCGTGGTTTCCCACTTCTCCTCCAGGCAAAAAGCCGGGATGGTACCTAACTTAAGGCCACGGCCGCTTCCTTCCCTCTTCCTTGCCTATCCATTCCAAACTTTTCATCCCCCCACAAGGCCCCTGTTCAGCATAGCAGGTGAGGCCGCCTGAGCGAGGTACTGGTCATCCTCCCCAGTTGTATCCCCGACCCAGTGTCTGAAGCCCCAGGACACTGCCCTTGAGGCGGTAGAGGTGGGATCCCCCGCTGAGTGCGAAGGAAAAACCGACCCTGGAGGGTAAACAGATTACGAACGAACGATGTTTTTCAGAGAGATTTTAAAAATTTACTTCCAACTTTAATTTCTTGTCTTATAGGGAGACTGTCGTTAATGTTGAACTGCGACTAGATATATTATTTTTCAATACACATAATAAATAAATGCTGTTGTAGAACGTTACAGAAAGAATTTTTTTTTTTTTTGCTAGGGGTTTTACGTCGCGCCGACACAGATAGGTCTTATGGCGACGATGGAATAGGAAAGGCCTAGGAGTTGGAAGGAAGCGGCCGTGGCCTTAATTAAGGTACAGCCCCAGCATTTGCCTGGTGTGAAAATGGGAAACCACGGAAAACCATTTTCAGGGCTGCCGATAGTGGGATTCGAACCTACTATCTCCCGGATGCAAGCTCACAGCCGCGCGCCTCTACGCGCACGGCCAACTCGCCCGGTAGCAGAAAGAAATTAGAAGATAATATAGTGTATTTGAAAAAACAATTGTCTTATATAAAGAGCATTTTGCATACTGCAGAATGCAGACGAGCTAATCGAGACAAAAGAAGATTACAGGCAGAAGAAAGGGTAGCGCCAGGAAAACAAAATTAATGAAGTACACGTAAAACAGCGAACAATCTTCAAAGACGAAAACTAGGAAACATTGAGATAAATTAAATTACTCTTCGTTTGAAGAACTTTGTAAGCCGATTATCACTACTAGCGCATTTGACTATTATTTAAAGCTGCTTTTGATTGAGTCTTTTAATGTAAGGATTTTCTCCTTTGTTAGCCTTAAGACTATCCCAGTCCTCGTAGAACAAAGGGGACTCTCCATTTATGCGCCAATTAAACTTTATTGGACAGGCTACTTCATATTTACCGGTGTGTAGAAAATTTCATACTTAGGGAACTTAAGAGGAAGCAGCATGAAATTGAAACGAGACTGCTCAGTTCTGGTTTAAACATTTTACAGCCGGGCTGAGCAGCTCAGACGGTAGAGCGCTGGCATTCTGAGCCCAACTTGGCGGGTTCGATCCTGGCTCAGATCAGTGGCATATGAAGGGGCTCAAATACATCAGCTTCGTGTCGATAGATTTATTGGCACGTAAAATTATATCTGCATGGAAAAATTCCAGCATCTCAGCGCCTCATGAAAACCTAACAGTAGTTAGTGGGACGTAAAGTCAATAACATTATTGTTATGGTAGTTATACGAGTATATGACAGTAGTGTGATGTGCTCATATATCATCATCATCATCATCATCATCTGTTTACCCTCCAGGTTCGGCTTTTCCCTCGGACTCAGCGAGGGATCCCACCTCTACCGCCTCGAGGGCAGTGTCCTGGAGCTTCAGACTCTTGGTCGGGGGATACAACTGGGGAGAATGACCAGTACCTCGCCCAGGCGGCCTCACCTGCTATGCTGAACAGGGGCCTTGTGGAGGGATGGGAAGATTGGAAGGGATAGGCAAGGAAGAGGGAAGGAAGCGGCCGTGGCCTTAAGTTAGGTACCATCCCGGCATTCGCCTGGAGGAGTAGTGGGAAACCACGGAAAACCACTTCCAGGATGGCTGAGGTGGGAATCGAACCCACCTCTACTCAGTTGACCTCCCGAGGCTGAGTGGACCCCGTTCCAGCCCTCGTACCACTTTTCAAATTTCGTGGCAGAGCCGGGAATCGAACCCGGACCTCCGGGGGTGGCAGCTAATCACACTAACCACTACACCACAGTGGCGGACGTACTCATATATGACAGTAGAAAATGAATGAAGAGTGTTGTACAAGAGTGCCGTAGTTTTCAAACGGTCCTCAGGCACCATTTGTGGCGAAATGAGCTGTGACTGATTTCGTATTCCATATGATTAGACCTACCACCTTGTATGAAAAGAAAGGAAGCTTGTAGTTCCACTTGACTGTTGATATCATGATCATAGCCGCGGTACCTCCATTTTTTTCATGAAACCCGAACTATAACGACGTGACTTATGTTTATAAACCTTACAAGCATTTACAGGGGTTCGAAATACAGCCGCCTTAGTGGAAGCTAGTGACTTAGGACAATCGGCCATCACACCGCTTTGCTTGGAACAGCAATCATTGCCATTCATAGTGAAGCCACAGCAAGCTCTGAATCGGTTTTGTGATTAGAAATGGGCTTCAGTAATGGAACCATGACATTTCCAAAATCATTGATTACTTTTTCTGCATGATAGGTTAGAATACACATTTCTTAACCATATGCGGTTGTGAATTGGAAAACATACCTTAAGTCCGAAATAGCCCCTTTTTCCTCCAGTTAGATTAAACACGATTTCAAGACAGATAACAAGGTTCTAGGCCATGAAATAACATTTTATGAATTTTTAAAATTCGGTCTTCAAAATTTTCCTTGGAGAGAAAGCTTCATTTGTAGGCAGTGGCCTCTTCTACCAAGCTTTGGCTGTTTTATTATTCACGCTGTTTCAACGTTGCTGGAATAGTTCAGGGATAAAACCTGCAGAAAGCACCCCGAAACAATATTCGTGTCATCTCTCTCCTTAAGTCCCATTTCCTGTGTACAGACACAGATTTAGGATGAAGGAACGATCTGAGCGTCCAGAGTTAGTTAAAATATTGAACGAAGTAGGTAACAAAACATTCGTTAAAGGTACCCCGGGGTGTAGGGGTAGCGTGTCTGCCTCTTACCCGGAGGTACCGATTTCGATTCCCGGCCAGGTCAGGGATTATTACCTGATTCTGAGGGTTGGTTCGAAGTCCACTCAGCCTAAGTGATTACAATTGACGAGCTATCCGACGGTCTAGAAAACCAAGAATAACGGCCGAGAGGATTCGTCGTGCTGACCCCACGACACCTCGCAACCTGCAGGCCTTCGGACTGAGCAGCGGTCGCTTGGTAGGCCATGGGGTTTGTTTGTGTTTAGATTGTGGGAACACAATGGCTCGTACTTCAGTTCTGGTAGGTACTGGCAGGTTGTTTGAGAGCCACCAGAAGGTAACACACATCACGTCGGCGGGTGCAGAAACGGGATGGCCACGGCTGGTTCGTGGCTCCACAACTCTGCAACCGAGCATAGGACTGGTGGCCACGGCCTCTGCGTTCGGGAGACGGAGAGGGACTGGTCCCCACCGTCGGTTGTCCTGAGAATGGTTTTCCGTGGTTTCCATTCTCCTGCTCTAAGGCGAATGCCGGGACTGTTCCTAGTATAGTACACAGTTGCTAACCCCCTCACCTTCGCCGTACCTCAAACACCTTCTGAAATCTCCTTGGACTGAGAAAGGGCGTTACCTTCTAAGAGGCCAGCTGCACCCCTTCAGGGTACGAAATAGAAGCTTGAGTAGCTAGTTAAATCATCAACAAATCTGGTGATTGCTGTAGAAAGTGCACAACAGTGCCCAAATGGCCAAAGGGTACGACGGGCTTGTTTTCAGAGCAAGAGCAGGGCATAAGGCATATAGCAGAGACTCCGCAATGGAAATTTGTGACGCTGCTCAAGTAAATGGTGGAATCAAGTGTTTTAACCTCGCAATATGGACAAGGATGGAGCCGACAGGTACGAAAGAAGATGTTCGGGAAGTTTAAACTCAGCAGATAGGTAGGGAAAAAATGTGTGGGTGAAAGATCGATATGTTTGATGTTTGGTATTGTAATCGCCAAAAGGAAATATATTGCAGATCTGTATTTCCAAAATAAACATTTTACTTTGCACCATTCAACCGAAGGAGAGGTTCGTGCAAAGTTTATTGAGGATCTCAAAAAAAAAAAAAAAAAAAAAAAAAAAAAAAAAATTGTTAAGAGGGGCGAATCGGTTGCATTCAAGCAGATCGGCCTGTCTAGACATTTCTTGTCTCCTTGCACAGCCGCAAGTAACATATATATCGCTGTATTCTTATACGAAAAAGTACCCTTTCATTTATTGAAAACCTAAAACCTGTTTTCCAGTCTTTGACCGGCTCAGGGATTTAATGAATGAACCATATACATAGGCTATTATTACAACGGGGTCGCCACTCCCAAAGTGATGTGTTATTGACTGATAAATGCTATGAAATGATGTTGGAGAGTGTTTCTGGAATGACAGATGACAGGGAAAACCGGAATACCCGGAGAAAAACCTGTCCCGCCTCCGCTTTGTCCAGCACAAATCTCACATGGAGTGACCGGGATTTAAACCACGGTATCCAGCGTCTGAGCCACGGAGGTTACCCTTTCATTTATTATGTGATGCAAATATCTCATTTTCGCCGTAAAATTTATGGTTTAAGTGTGGTTTTGATTTGTTACTTATGAATCCCCACAATAAGTTACTGTGGAATGTAATTTAGAAGAACTTATTCGAAAACACAAAAATACCTTGAAAAATAACATGTTTCATTTGATGAATCCGTCACACCATTCAGTCATGTCATGTTCTCTACCACCCCTCCAATCGCACCCATGCCCCGAGCGAAGCTTCAGGGCATTTACCATGTACACTGCTGCTATAGAGTAGAAGATATGGCATAGTTTCAGTAGTTGAGTACTCAACACAAGACGGGCTAACCTTGAAGGGATTTTTTTCTTTTTTGGTAGTGGCTTTACGTCACACCGATACAGACAGGTTTTATGGCGACGATGGGATAGGAAAGGTCTAGGAGTTGAAGGAAGCGGCCGTGGCCTTAATTAAGGTACACCGGGCGAGTTGGCCGTGCGCGTAGAGGCGCGCGGCTGTGAGCTTGCATCCGGGAGATAGTAGGTTCGAATCCCACTATCGGCAGCCCTGAAGATGGTTTTCCGTGGTTTCCCATTTTCACACCAGGCAAATGCTGGGGCTGTACCTTCCGTAGTGGCTGGTATACGAGCGAGGAATGGTGAAAATCGGACTCTAGAAAGAACTGTTCTGTGGAAAGAAAAAAGGAAAAACAAAATTACACTGTGTGTCCTGTCAAATGGAAAAGTTGTTTGTGTTTGGATTTGGTTTATGTCGCATCGACCCACCGGTTATGAAGTCCCGCTCCATGGCTAAATGTTTAGAGTGCTGGTCTTTGGTCACAGGGGTCCCGTGTTCGGTTTCCGGCAGGGTCTTGAATTTTAACCATCAATTGGTTAATTTCTCTGGCATGGGGGCTGGTTGTAGGTGTGGTTCTTAATCATCATTCCATTCTCATCACGACGCGCAGGTCGCCTCCGGGAGTTAAATCGAAAGACCTGCACCTGGCGAGCCGAACTATCCTCCGGCACTCCTGGCACTAAAAGCCATACGCCATTTTATTTTTACCGCTAATGTTACAGCTCAGTATTTGCCTGGTGTGAAAATGAGATACCACAGGAAATCATCTTCGGGGCTGCCCTCGATCTCCCGATTGCAAGCTAACAGATTCACGCCTCAGATCGCGCGGACAACTCGCTCGGTATTAGATTATCAATCGTAGGGCTGAGTAGGTCAGACGGTTGAGGTGCTGGCCTTCTGACCCCAAGTTGGCAGGTTCGATCCTGGCTTAGTCTGGTGGTATTTGAACGTGCTCAAATGCGTTAGCCCCGTGTCGGTAGATTTAATGGCACGTAAAAGAACACCTATGGGACTAAATTCCGGCACTAACCGTAGTTAGTAGGGCGTAAAGTCAATAACATTATTATTATTATATTATCAATCCACGTACTGATTTGATCCATTTCTCCATGTTGTCCTATTCTGTACTTAGCGTATCATCTGTGTGTTGCCATTGCATCCGACGTCTACAGGAATCCGCTCATGTCCTCACCTCTTCCTTCCATGTTTACCTACTAAAGTTCCCTCCGAAACCAGATGAACAATTCTTGTGTGCCTCAAGATGTTGCCTTTCGATCTTTCTCTTCCTTTCGACAAATTTAGATAAATAACCGGTTCTATAACTTGAGTCGGTGCATCTTCATTTAGGACCCGAACTTATCATCTAACCTTCAACATTCTTCTGGAACATCACACTTCAGATGTTTTCTATTCTTTTTCTTTCTGGGGGCCTCATGTATAGGAGTAGCGTGTCTGTCTCTTACTAAGAGTTGGAATAGGTTTCACTCAGCCTCATAAGACAATATGAGGAGCAGTGTGATATGAGATGTACTCCGGTCACAAGAAGCAAAGAATGCAGCTGAGGATGTCCTTACGCTGACCCCGTGAACTCCAATATCTGCATGCCATTTGGCTGAGCAGCAGTCATGTCAAGCAAGGACCTTACTGGTCTGTGTGTGCCACGAGGGGAGTTACAGCCGAAATCGGTTATAACGACCCCGAAGGGACCGCCAATTAACGGTCGTTATAGCCCAGGGCCTTTCAGGGTGCATTGCACGGAGCATGGTGCATATGACGACTTCGCTAATAGTGTTGGCTACTGAATGCATGATTCGAAGCAGTATATTGTGCCCTTTTCAAGGCATGTGTGGCGGTGCTCCTCTTGATCAGCTATTGCTCCGGCTGCTCCTGCAAATAAAAACATCAAAAATACCTACCGCTCACATAGACCCTCTCTCCTTGGGCGTGGAACGTCCTTCAGCTTTCCTCGAGGTTGTCGGGCCACACAAAATGGGGGTGAGGAAGTAAAAATAGCGGTGGGTCAACTAACTACAAATAACGGTACCCAAGACCGAATCGAAATTAAATGATCAAAATATATTTTATTTACCAAATAAATAGCAAACAAAAAACTAAGTTTTAAACGAAGTGAAAAAAAAATGGATAATTAAGAAAACTGACGGGAAGTAACGAAACTCAAAATCTTCCCAAACAAGCTACAAATAAACTTGGATGTAGGTCACAAATAAAAATAAATAAATGTTACCATAAATTAATAATTTGTACGTCGATTGACGCTACTATAGTCGAAACCAGTGGTGTACCAAAAATCACCACTCAAAGAAAGCATCTCAGATTTTACAATCAAACTGGAATTTCAACTAATGGAATTATATAAATTATTAATTAATTAATTAATCAACTAATCTGAGATCACTAATGGGTGTCTTAAAATCACAAAATCCAGGCTCATCAATCTGACAGTTTACCCAACTGTTAACAACCAATATTAAGTCAAACAAGATAAGAAAGATAGATAGAAAAACCCATGTACACACATCTCCTTATATAAAAAATATCACTTTTAAATTATATAAATTTTGCCCCATAAAATAACTGGTGGCTGAACAAAAATTAACACAAAAACTGTGCTTCAAAATAAAATGAAATTAACTATGCAGTTAAATATTCTGCCATGACACCTTACATTTACTCACTGTGACATTTCTGGATATTCACAACAAAAATAAAAATGTTAGGCTATGTGCCTCAGTCTTTACATTAATCAAATGAACTCGCCTTTTTACACACTTAAATCTTACTTGCCGCTGTCTACACTTTATTGAGAATAACCAAAATGTGTTACTTTAATAGTTGATGGACGCAGATTCCATCTAATTGAACCAAATATACGGCTTTGTTCACATAACCTTTTATTAAAGGTCGGTTCATTTGCATAAATTTAACTTGTAGTGGCATTTCATTTTATTTATTTACGGTGCCTTCATGTCTGCGTAAGGAACTTGCTGTAATAGATTTTGACTGTGAATACCAGGTGGCCCTATTAAACTAACCCTTGAAAATTTTATTTTACAAAAATATACACGGCACTGTAAAACATAGTGCTCAAACAAAAAAAGAAATCAAAATGTCAAATAACCTAACTACACCTACACTCAATTTACAAAAATACAACCAGTATCCACGTACCTTCGGCCTCTACGCTTAAAAACACGGTAAAAATCAAAACATAAAAAATCCAAAATAATGAAAGGGAACAAACCTCAAAATATACGTGATCAACGCCTACATCGAAAAATAAATCAAAATACGCAAATTCCAAAAATGCAAAACTTCGCTGTCAAGAAACAAACTTCCATAAACGCTGAGGTGTATTTGGTGGCAATCCCATGACTCAAGGCGTAATATCTGAAACTGATATTCTCGAATTCAAAATAAAATGAAAAGTAAATACACATCACAAATGATCACAAAATAACTTTCCAAAATTATTCATTGCCAGTCCGCTCTGTTTCATATAGAAATATCTCCGAGCGTTACATCATCCCTGGTCATATTTGCGTACTTAAACCTTCATACGGATACTGCCTTAAACTTAAACTCAATATTTCTTGAACTGATAAACATTCAATTCCCATTTTATCTCATTATTTTCCTTTTTTCAACGTAATATTAAATATCAACATAGCCTCGTTCTTTTCCACACGGGCTCAACATTTTCACTAATTCATTCTGTCTTTCTCATAATCACAAAAACTACAAATGTACGACATGGTCCTCAATACTCTATTTTCCATCTCATAATTATTATTGTTACGGAGATATCCGTGGTAGGTAGAGGTGAAAGAAGGTGCGGGTGTGAATGGGTTTCAAGCTACGAAATTAACGTGCAATGTAAAATTAATTTAAAATTTAACTAGGTTATATTTTCTTTTCAAAAACAAGAGATAACAATCATAACAGGTACAGAGTAGCAAAAAAGTAGGCACAATATTACTGGATTCGGGCTCAGTGCCCTTACTTCATAACTCTTGGGCAATCAGCCCCGCCTTACTCCAAAAAAAATTTTAGCCAAGGGGCAGAAAACCCCATTCATGCCCAGGAGCACTGGCTCCAAACATTACACATAAAGCCTGCACGAGGCATACAGAAACAAATTTCAAAGAGCGATCCGCTCTCAAAATTGTAAGCCTATCACAAGGCCACACCAAACTCTACCTTCAAGCTGTCCTCTAAGGACGTATTCACAGGGGTAAAATACCCAACCTACGGAGGTCTATTACATGAAAAGAAGGTTGATTACATGACCTCTAAAATAACAATTTGAGAGGAGGCGATCTTGCACTCCTAATACACTTTGTTTTTAAAACCTAATCTGGCTCTGGGCCGCTAACGCAAGGGCTAATCCCATACTACAGAGGTGACTTAGAGAAGAACACTTTACATTACATAAACGAAGAATAGTTTGAGAAAATAAGTTCACCTCAAAACAAATGTGAGTGGGAGCTCGAGAGGGTTAGCACTCTCTATCCCAATATGTAGCTTTACAAGAAAAAGATGAAAAGAGTAATTACATTTTGGGAAAAGGTTACATGATGGAAATGCTTCGAACCCGCCGCGAGTGTAAAACTGCCGACCTAGCAAGAAAAGAAGTTATTAATAGGCCATTACCTGGTGTTGAACGGCTGAAGAAGAAAGAGGCGCTTCCCGCCTCCTGCTATGTACTTAATACACTGAAAGATGGAACAGAAGTGGCCCGGAGACCCCAAAATCAGCAGTTTATATACTCTCGCGGAAGTTTCTAGGCGTTAGGGGAATGAAAACACCCGCCCACAATGTTTTTATTGGATAGGACCCCGCAACAGATACAAGTTGGGGGAAGATACACCAGATTGGTCAGAAATTACTAAAAGAAATTCGGGATTGGATAAATCTAAAACAAGGGGAAAAAGAGGGGTATACAGCCAACTTAAACAATAACAGAAAGAAATTTAACAAGAAACAAACTTTTGAAATAAAAATTTCTCCAACAAAATAGTTCTTTGACTCCGCACTAGGGTGCGCTATTGTTGATCTTCAGTAGTGTCCTCTAGAAGAGAAAGTTCACACTTCTTACTTCAAGCGAAACAAAAACACATCAAAAGTGACACAGTTCAAAAACTCAAAATTTTCCACGTGGTGACATCTTCTGAGAAAGTAGAGAATTAATAGAATAGATAAAGTTCAACCTTCCTCCAGAAGAGGAGTTTCAACTGGCGCAACTTTTAAATAAACGGTGTAGAGGTGTACCGCCCGGTACAGACCTCCCCCCCCCAAAAGTTCCTCCAGGGGTGACACATGAAATCAGTTTGAAACAAAGTCCAAGTAATGATGTTGATACGAAGATAGATAGCAGAAGCATTTACAAGATTTCTTAATTCAGTTTCAAAATGTTGTTGTTGCAGGTGAATGAAAGTCTTTATGTTTGTAGAATTTGAATTTCTGAAGATAAACTTTTAATACTTAAAGGTGAAGAAAAATTTTGCAATGTCCACCAAATATTGTTGTTGAATTCCCAAGTGTAGTTATTGCTTATGGTGACTGTCCATGTAGTTGATGTAGATTGAGTCGGATGGCCAGACCGGCCGTTACAGCTTGCGTCCAACGGAGGCCGCTCGGACCCCTCAAGTACCCTGAGATACCGCTCGCCCGCACTATGAGGGGAGCAGAGGTGTTGAAGTACGCCGCGCCCGCGGTGAACAGATACAGGCTGCGGGCATGTAGCAGGTCGTGCGCCGCACATCAGCCTTGGCCGGGAGGAGAGCTCCGGCTCGCCGTGCACATGTCGTCCTCGCTGGAGAGGAGGGGGCCCATCCCCCTCCCCAGTCGCTGCACGGCGCTGCGCGGCTGCGGGGGCGCTGAAACATTAAAGCTAGGCGGCAGAATTGTGTTGGACTATCATCTTCTTTGAGGGTACAGGCTTGTGGAGAGGTTGAGGGGCCAGCGGCGTGTAGATATCCATGGCATTTACTATTATGAAGCCACAGTGTAAGGTGGAGCAGGAGACGGGAGCGTGGTAATGGCCGTGGCAAGAACAGGATGGCAGTTTAACGGGTCGGGGCAGGTTTTACACGAGGCTTACATCTAAAACCAAAATATTACAGAAGGGGCAGAATGCCTTAAAAGTGAAACTCAAAAAAAAAAATATAACCTTCATATCCTTTCAAAATAATATGAAGCAAGTTAACACAGAAATTACACCGGTTTCACCTGGGACAGGTGAACTCTAAATATCCTCTCGGTGGCTGGATTACTTAGCAATAAGGTAACCGGCGTAAGAAAATCGAGAATGATACAAGGCCCATGAAATCTGGGGGCGAGCTTGCCCGCGGGAACAAAATTTTTGACCATAACCTGGTCACCTACCTTCAAAGTGGTGGGTCTCCGTCCACGATCATACCTTTCCCTAACCTTTTCATGAGACACTTTAAGATTGGCTTTAGCCTTCTTCCAAAGATCTTTAATGTTGTCCGGATCTATTGTCTCGGGCAGAATGTCATTCAGAGACCAGAGGTTAGAGAGCGGCGTGTTGGGAACGAACTTAAACATCAAAGAAGCTGGAGTAAATTTGTGTGATTCATGAACCGCCGAATTCAAAGCAAAAGCTAACCAATGCAGGGACGTGTCCCACCTAGAATGATCTTCATGATGATAGGCAATAAGTGCGGACCTGAGATTACGGTTAACCCGTTCAGCCAGAGATGGTTGAGGGTAATAAGCAGATGTAGTTACATGAGAGATGGACAAGTCAAAACAGAATTTACGAAACAGATTTGATGTAAAAGCTTTAGCATTATCAGATACAATGTATTGGCACGGACCAAAAGAAGCAAAAATAGAATTTAGGCAAGTAATGGTGGACTGAGCGGTAGCCAGCTTAGTCGGAAATAACCAAGAAAATCTAGTAAAGCCATCTACGCACACAAAGATGAACTTGTTAGCATTACCCTTTGACTGGGGGAAGGGTCCTACATAATCGATATACAGGCGTTCCATGGGGCGCGACGCTTGATGCGAAGACAAAAGGCCTACCTTGGTGGACATGGTGGGTTTACTAAGCAAACAAGATTTACAAGCTTTTACAAGTTCACGGATTTCACCGTCCATACCTTTCCAAATGAACATTTCACGAATTTTTTCACGGGTTTTAAAGATTCCAAGATGCCCTCCTAATGGGGTCTCATGATAATACTTGAAGATCATAGGCACAAGAACCGCTGGCACGACATCCTTCATCATCTTATCATGCCTCGATGGGCAACATAAAACACCATTCCTCAGAACATAAGGGACGACATGTTCCCCAGAAGAAAGGGTTTCCATTATCGGACCCAGCGTCGGATCTTCACGTTGGTATTTCTCGATATCCCTAAAGAGCATGGGAGCATCTGTTAGGATGGCATTAACCTCAGATAGTATGGACTCGGAAGGTGATGAACTGTCGACAGGTTCATGGGTCTCGACGTCGTTAGAAAACATACGGCTGAGTCCATCAGCAACAACATTTTCAGTACCTCTAATATGTCGTACATCGAATTGGAAGGCAGAAATACGGATGGCCCAACGGGCTATACGACCAGTACGACGCGGCCTACCTAAGACCTAGCTTAAGGCTTGATTATCTGTCTCCAAGTCGAATTTGACATGTTCCAGATAGAGACGGAACTTTTCTAAGGCAAATAAAACTGCCAAACCTTCAAGCTCATATATGGAGTACTTTGCTTCTTGAGCCGAGAGAGTCCTAGATGCATAGGCGATGGGGCGCCTCCCTAGTTCAGTCTCTTGAAGAAGGACTGCAGCTACCGCCGACGACGACGCGTCGGTTTGGACGATGAATTTCTTCGAGAAATCAGGCATAGCAAGTACAGGGGCATTACAGAGAGCTAATTTAAGGTCTTCAAAAGCGGCTTGTTGAGACGGTCCCCACTCGAATTTGATGCCTTTCCTACGGAGAAGGTTTAAGGGCGCCGCTCTATTAGCAAAATTAGGAATGAACTTCCTGAAGAAATTCACCATGCCAATGAACCTGGCGATACCTTTAATGTCCTTGGGAGGTTTAAAATCACGGATGGCCTGTGTTCTAGAATGATCGACTGCTACACCATCAGGTGACACAATATGCCCTAGGAATGACATAGAGGGCTTAGCAAAGGCAACCTTGGACAACTTAACGGTTAACCCAGCCTTACGAAGGCGATTGAGAACTTCTCGCAGATGATCTAGATGTTCTTCAAAGGTTTCGGAAAATACGACATCATCCAAGTAGTGATATAAGTACTCAAATTTGATGTCGGAAAAGACCCTATCTAGTAGCCTAGTGAGCACAGCTGCCCCCGTGGGGAGCCCGAAAGGCACGCGGTTGTATTCATATAAATTCCAGTCCGTGGCAAACGCTGTAAGATGTTTAGACTCTTCGGCAAGGGGAATTTGGTTGTAGGCCTGATTCAAATCCAAGATCGTGAAGAACTTGGCCTTACGAAACCATGAAAAACAAGAATGAAGGTCGGGAAGGGGCACAGATTGCAACACCACCTTCCGATTGAGAGCCCTGTAATCAATGACAGGCCTGAAGCCTCCTTGGGGTTTCGGGACTAGAAAAATAGGCGAAGAATACGCTGACTTAGAGGGCCTAATAATACCATCCTTCAACATCTGATCGATGATTTCTTTCAGAGCCTTCATTTTAGGTGGAGATAGCCTATACGGTGGAAAACGGACAGGAATCGAATCCGTGACCTCAATTTTGTATTCAATAAGGTCAGTAACACCAAGAGTATCAGAGAACACCTCGGGAAACGACTGACACAGTTTCCGAATACTATCAGCCTGCTCCTCAGGTAGATGTCTAAGGTCTAACAACATCTCATCCTGGGTAGGCGAAATAGATGAACATGATACAGAATTACACTTTAACAAGGGAATTCTACAATTGGACGCAAATTTGAATGTGCACGACCTACTCTGGAGATCGAGCACAAGACCAGTGTGAGAAATGAAGTCCGCTCCCAATATGATGGGGCAAGACAAACGCTTGGCCACAAACAATTTGATCTTCCATGTAAATTTAAAAACCCGAATTTTGACATGTAAGGAACCTAGAATTTCTAATGGAGATGAATTAGCCGAAACATATTTAACAGGAGATGAGTCATAGTCAGGGAGTTTACAAACAGATTTCAATTTAGAATACCAATCAGCCGAAATAATGGAACAAACACTGCCTGAATCTAAGAGAGCTGTTATAGGCTCGTTATTTAACTCAATCTTAAGAAAAGGAACAGGTGCGGGGGTATCCGCCGCAATCCTAAGACACTCTTTAGGGCATTCAAAAGATGAATTTGAAGGCTGGTCGTTCTCTGCATTTACAACCTGTTTACTAGGGGCTAAGTCTCGGGAAGATGGATTAGTCGGCTCAGCCGACGCCACTAGTCACTTTTTATTATTGGCATAGCTGGAATTTGCACCAGAAGTTGAGCAGGAGGGGGTGCTATTTGAGTTTGGGCAATTCTTGGCGATATGTGAGAAGGCCCCACACTTAAAACAGCCTTGTGATGACCCTGCTCCATTCCTTGTCCCACTTGACTTGATCAGAGGACACTTATTCCGCAGATGGTCAGGCGACCCGCAAGCATAACATTTACGGGGATTGACTGGTCGGCGAGGTGGAGGCCGAGTGTTACTAAAGGAAGGCGGGGGTTCTTTCGCGACACGCAAAGAATCGGCGTATCTAACTCCTTCCGCTGAGACGGCCAATGCTTCAAGTTCAGAGAAGGTTTGCGGACACGCCGCGAAACACAAATATGACCTGTAGGATGGCGAAATACCTTCTACAATAGCCTGCACAATCTGATCTTCAGGAAAGTGCAGAGCAAACACCCTAGTGTAGAATTTGATATCTTGAATGAAATCAGCCAAGTTTTCATCCAAGCGCTGTACACGGTAATAGTACTTCTGAATCAGGGAGGACCTGGCCCTAGCCGGGATGAAGTTAGCTAGCAAATGGGCATGGAAATCCTCAATAGATGATTGCTCGGCAATGGCTCTTACGATTTTATCAGAGAGAATACCAATAGCATACGGATAGATAATTTGGAAAATTTGACCTGGCGAAAGAGAAAAAACAAGAGCATGATCCTGAAATTCCACTAGAAATCTTAAAAATGAAATTACATCACTGGTGGTGTTGACGGAAAACTTAGAGATACCTCTAAGCAACATTGCCAATGGATGAGGCAAGCTACTGAACCCAGGTGACATAGTCGTTAAAGGTTTCAATGGCAAAGAAGTTAATCCAGAGCGGATGTTACCCAATGACGCACGGCGTTCAGATTCGTTGTTCGATGGGGCAGAGATAGTTTGAGCAGCAACGGTTATCCTATTGACTTCTCCCTGAGGAGGCTCTTCCTCGTTACCAACATTCACCGTGGCGGGTTGATCAGTTTTGGGAGGAACTTCGCCGGTTAGCAATTGAGTGACCTTATTAGACAATTCAGAAATAGTTTCAAGGAGCGTATTAGCGTCCTTCCTCTGAACGTCATTCACCTTTAGAGACAACAGATCATTAACTCTATTTGCAAAGTGATACAGCCTGCCTTGCACACGCTTAATTTGATTAGGAGACGGATCGTTTTCATCAAAAAAGCTGACTACAGATGCTAGCCCAGTAATATTCTCGACGATCGTGGAAAGAGAGTCATCAATTTCTTTCTCTCCCAAATTGGGGATGGAAATGGGCAAATCAAGGGACTCTCTAAGCTTGTTGTTGTCGATTGCAACCGTGCCTCCAGATTGCACATTTCTGATAGTTAACTCGTATATCAACTCCTCTTTGCGCAAGTAGTTAAGGAGGAGAACATCGCGAGGGCCGGGCATGATGACAGAACAATTTTGAAAAACTCAAAAAATTCCAGCAACTGAGAAAATTATTAGAGTTCGAATCAAAGCAATGTTTAGCCGTCAAAAGGGGCTAAATTGAGACCCATTCAACCACGCTCTGCTACCACTTGTTACGGAGATATCCGTGGTAGGTAGAGGTGAAGGAAGGTGCGGGTGTGAATGGGTTTCAAGCTACGAAATTAACGTGCAATGTAAAATTAATTTAAAATTTAACTAGGTTATATTTTCTTTTCAAAAACAAGAGATAACAATCATAACAGGTACAGAGTAGCAAAAAAGTAGGCACAATATTACTGGATTCGGGCTCAGTGCCCTTACTTCATAACTCTTGGGCAATCAGCCCCGCCTTACTCCAAAAAAAATTTTAGCCAAGGGGCAGAAAACCCCATTCATGCCCAGGAGCACTGGCTCCAAACATTACACATAAAGCCTGCACGAGGCATACAGAAACAAATTTCAAAGAGCGATCCGCTCTCAAAATTGTAAGCCTATCACAAGGCCACACCAAACTCTACCTTCAAGCTGTCCTCTAAGGACGTATTCACAGGGGTAAAATACCCAACCTACGGAGGTCTATTACATGAAAAGAAGGTTGATTACATGACCTCTAAAATAACAATTTGAGAGGAGGCGATCTTGCACTCCTAATACACTTTGTTTTTAAAACCTAATCTGGCTCTGGGCCGCTAACGCAAGGGCTAATCCCATACTACAGAGGTGACTTAGAGAAGAACACTTTACATTACATAAACGAAGAATAGTTTGAGAAAATAAGTTCACCTCAAAACAAATGTGAGTGGGAGCTCGAGAGGGTTAGCACTCTCTATCCCAATATGTAGCTTTACAAGAAAAAGATGAAAAGAGTAATTACATTTTGGGAAAAGGTTACATGATGGAAATGCTTCGAACCCGCCGCGAGTGTAAAACTGCCGACCTAGCAAGAAAAGAAGTTATTAATAGGCCATTACCTGGTGTTGAACGGCTGAAGAAGAAAGAGGCGCTTCCCGCCTCCTGCTATGTACTTAATACACTGAAAGATGGAACAGAAGTGGCCCGGAGACCCCAAAATCAGCAGTTTATATACTCTCGCGGAAGTTTCTAGGCGTTAGGGGAATGAAAACACCCGCCCACAATGTTTTTATTGGATAGGACCCCGCAACAGATACAAGTTGGGGGAAGATACACCAGATTGGTCAGAAATTACTAAAAGAAATTCGGGATTGGATAAATCTAAAACAAGGGGAAAAAGAGGGGTATACAGCCAACTTAAACAATAACAGAAAGAAATTTAACAAGAAACAAACTTTTGAAATAAAAATTTCTCCAACAAAATAGTTCTTTGACTCCGCACTAGGGTGCGCTATTGTTGATCTTCAGTAGTGTCCTCTAGAAGAGAAAGTTCACACTTCTTACTTCAAGCGAAACAAAAACACATCAAAAGTGACACAGTTCAAAAACTCAAAATTTTCCACGTGGTGACATCTTCTGAGAAAGTAGAGAATTAATAGAATAGATAAAGTTCAACCTTCCTCCAGAAGAGGAGTTTCAACTGGCGCAACTTTTAAATAAACGGTGTAGAGGTGTACCGCCCGGTACAATTATCATCAGGGATACTATTTCTTATCTATTCTCATACTTTGATCTTTCATTTCTATTTCACAAGTTGCCATGTATTTCAGAGCTGGACGGCAATGATTCCTCACTTTATAATCGAAATATAACAAAACAAGATTGCCTGCCAAACATACTCACAAGAAAAATCGTGCATTTAAAACATACATCAATAAAAACAAGGAAAAGAAATCCAAAACTCGTCGTCTAACTGTGATCACGTAAGGTAAAATAAATCGGATACGCTGCAAGTTACACATCACGATACATGACGGCTCTCCGAATGAAAATCACTTCGGCTAACTTGAAATGACTTGACAACAATCCACAAAAGAAAATATTATTATTATTATTATTATTATTATTATTATTATTATTATTATTATATGATAAGGCCTCAAAATAATCTGAACAATGAAATACCTAACGTAAAGTAAAAATGATCCATAAATCATCAACCTAAAATTAGTGTCATTTGATGATTCAAATAAAATTGACAAGAACTTCAAAAGAGTTTAAGATTATTATTATTATTCTGATTTATCGAGCCCCTGACATTTACATCCCGAATCGTTAGATGTAATTGCCCTTGTCTCGCTACAAAAATGACAGTGAACGCAACTACGCTCCCTCCGGTACGTGACAATTTTCCTATATGCAAAAATACATGAAATTATTAACCTATACGGACCACGAATTATTCACGTCATTGTCATTTACATACTACATAAATACAACATGCTCTTTACCTTTTATGTGCTGACAGGTGGGCTGCATCCTCACTAGCCCCCATTACATCGTGTTTAATCCATCTTGTTCATCTTGCTGGGATTACATAATATTTCACACACACGAGTTGGAATCATTTTAATTATGTAGCACTCGCAAATCAGTTGAAACACACGCACTCTTGAAGCTTATACTATAATATAATTTACACACTATAAAAGAATTAGCAAACATAGAGTTGGGTTTTCACTGCCAGAAACAGAACTACCTCGCTGCCCGTGTCCTTTTCACCTGGCCTGCAAAGCTTCCTCCCTGCATTGTTTGTTCTAGGGATTAAATGTTATTCACCTGGCTCAGAAATAGAATGTATACGTCCAGTTTTTTCCCCGTTACATTCCTAAGTAACCAAGTCTCACTCTCAAATTAGCACGACTAGTACAGTAAATTTGTATACAATGCAGAATCTAATTGCGATGTTTTACTGGTCATGCACAGAGGAAAACTATAAAAAAAATGTTGTCCTTCAGAATGTAATGACTTTTCCATTCAATTTCTTACTGCATACGTTACGTGTGAGCTAGGAAAATACTGCGAGCCTAAATGTTCTGAAAAATACCATGATTCATCTGCGTCGTCCGTGAGCTTAACACGTTAAAATGTTCATTTCTAAAATATCATGGTAGGAGAAATGTATCAGAATGTACTAAGTGTCCACAACAATTTATATAACCTGGTCTCGTAATATTAAAAGAGTTCTCCAAAGGTCCATCACTTTATTCAACTCACTGATCACATACTAAACGATGACTGAACAATAGTGGGTTTAGTTACCCTCTGCTCTGCACGTCTTGAAGACTAGACCGTAAGCTCTCAAAATTCAACCAAGACTGGATGTTCGGCAAAGTGTCACCAACAGTTTTGTAAATTCAGTAGGCTCCGCCTTCCATGTACTCCTACTGGAGGGGTGTGGCGTAGTGATATGACACCTTGGATTAATTTTCCAACTGTCCGTAGATTTAATATTCAGTAAAAACACTCTGATGATTCTAAAATTTGGTGTGGTTTTTACGTAGCTTTTAAATACCAAAAATGATCGTTCATTTTTATACACACTCCCCCGCGTCACTGGGATTATTTTGTGATCGCGATATGGTGTCTTTCCGCCATGAGACTCAGTCCCCTGGGTGAAACCATTTTTCCAAACAACAGACTTTAACGCAGATAACTTATTATTTATGAGATAATTAATCACATATCCACACAAACGATTCCTCAAATTTTATTCTCAGATTGAAACACAGTATATTTCTACTTCTCTCGTTACCAAAACATGAAAAACTAGATAAATATTCCCGCTGGAACAGGGCGGTTTAATTTTGGAATTTTCTGATTGGCTGAAATTTGCCGGCGTGTTCACACTCGGATTCAACCACTTTTCGCAGAGGGGTGACAGGTATCCTCTCTGTCTCTCTCACACAAATAAGGAGTGGCATATTCCGATGTCTCCTTCCTCGAGGGAAAGCTTACTAGAAAGTTTCGCAGTAGTCGGCATCATAAAGTTTATTGCAGAAAGCTTTTAGCCAAACCTATTTCCGGTACGTGATTTTAAAGAATTTCTGGGGATATACACTGACTGACAGAGCAAATGCAACACCAAGAAGGAGTGGTTCGAAAGGGATGAAAGTTGGGGAAAAAACAAAGACGGCACGGACGAATAATTGATGTTTATTTCAAACCGATATGCAGGTTACACAATGCGCATGGCATCGACTCAGTAGGATGTAGGACCACCGCGAGCGGCGATGCACGCAGAAACACGTCGAGGTACAGAGTCAATAAGAGTGCGGATGGTGTCCTGAGGGATGGTTCTCCATTCTCTGTCAACCATTTGCCACAGTTGGTCGTCCGTACGAGGCTGGGGCAGAGTTTGCAAACGGCGTCCAATGAGATCCCACACGTGTTCGATTGGTGAGAGATCCGGAGAGTACGCTGGCCACGGAAGCATCTGTACACCTCGTAGAGCCTGTTGGGAGATGCGAGCAGTGTGTGGGCGGGCATTATCCTGCTGAAACAGAACATTGGGCAGCCCCTGAAGGTACGGGAGTGCCACCGGCCGCAGCACATGCTGCACGTAGCGGTGGGCATTTAACGTGCCTTGGATACGCACTAGAGGTGACGTGGAATCATACGCAATAGCGCCCCAAACCATGATGCCGCGTTGTCTAGCGGTAGGGCGCTCCACAGTTACTGCCGGATTTGACCTTTCTCCACGCCGACGCCACACTCGTCTGCGGTGACTATCACTGACAGAACAGAAGCGTGACTTATCGGAGAACACGACGTTCCGCCATTCCCTCATCCAAGTCGCTCTAGCCCGGCACCATACCAGACGTGCACGTCTATGCTGTGGAGTCAATGGTAGTCTTCTGAGCGGACGCCGGGAGTGCAGACCTCCTTCAACCAATCGACGGGAAATTGTTCTGGTCGATATTGGAACAGCCAGGGTGTCTTGCACATGCTGAAGAATGGCGGTTGACGTGGCGTGCGGGGCTGCCACCGCTTGGCGGCGGATGCGCCGATCCTCGCGTGCTGACGTCACTCGGGTTGCGCCTGGACCCCTCGCACGTGCCACATGTCCCTGCGCCAACCATCTTCGCCACATGCGCTGCACCGTGGACACATCCCTATGGGTATCGGCTGCCATTTGACGAAGCGACCAACCTGCCCTTCTCAGCCCGATCACCATACCCCTCGTAAAGTCGTCTGTCTGCTGGAAATGCCTCCGTTGACGGCGGCCTGGCATTCTTAGCTATACACGTGTCCTGTGGCACACGACAACACGTTCTACAATGACTGTCGGCTGAGAAATCACGGTACGAAGTGGGCCATTCGCCAACGCCGTGTCCCATTTATCGTTCGCTACGTGCGCAGCACAGCGGCGCATTTCACATCATGAGCATACCTCAGTGACGTCAGTCTACCCTGCAATTGGCATTAAGTTCTGACCACTCCTTCTTGGTGTTGCATTTGCTCTGTCAGTCAGTGTATTTCCAGCCTGTGTTGTCTCTGTGTGGAACTTTGTGAAATTACTGGCTCTGGCTCACTATCTGCAGTATTCACATATATGAATTTCATAATTTAATTAATTCCTCCATTCGCCTATTCGCCTTATGGGTGCAATATCGATTCATTCAAGTGTCCGAGTGAATCGATTCAGAGGAACGGCGAGCTCACGGCACACAACTCAGCTTACTCCCAGCGGTCAGTGCTGAGTGGCGCACTCTCTGGACGTTGACGGGGAGCCGAGCTTCCGCTGCAGCGAGACACTGAATCATGGCACATCGAAAGCATCGTGAACGAGCACGGCTCTGTGAGACACATGATACACACGGCTCATCGGCACACTGGACACTGGCAGAGAGCCGAGCTTCCGCTGCAGCGAGCCGTGGTACACTGAAAGAATCGTATGCTATAATGGACTCGCGAGCTCAGCTCATTTGAAAAGAGTACCCACTTGCATTCACTGTCCTCTTCTTACAGGGAGGTTTCAATAATAGATGGATTTATTTGGAGTGTTAAGAAGGTAGTCAAAACATAATTCTGAAGTAGCTAGTAAGTAGGTAGGCTATTAGGTTATACTATTTATTAGTTTAATGAATCTTAGTGTTATAACTTAGTTGACATTTGACAATGAAACTCGACTCTAGCCTGCCCTATGACAATGAGTCATGCTCATGACCACTTTTTTTTCGTGTGGCTATTTCTAGCCGAGTGCAGCCCTTGTAAGGCAGACCCTCCGACGAGGGTGGGTGGCATCTGCCATGTGTAGATAACTGCGTGTTATCGTGGTGGAGGAAAGTGTTATGTGTGGTGTGTGAGTTGCAAGGATGTTGGGGACAGCACAAACACCCAGCCCCCGAGCCACTGAAATTAACCAATGAAGGTTAAAATCCCCGACCCGGCCGGGAATCGAACCCGGGACCCTCTGAACCGAAAGCCAGTACGCTGACCATTCAGCGAACGAGTCGGACATGACCACTCAAAAGTACCTGTTTTATATTGGGAAGAACGGCTCAGTATTCTCTCAGTTCATATGTCACATCGTTGCACAAGACTTCAGTCATATGTGGACAGTAAGTGAGCCGACTGACGCAATAACTTAACCAACAGTATGTTGAATCAGAAAACCAGCGGGCTACTGTACATCTCGGGTAGCCTATACAAAATATGACGATTAAAAAAACCTCAGCTGATAGAAAAGTACATATTTTCAAAAATGACAGCGAGTTGGACGTGAGGTTAGTATCGCGTAGTTATGCGCTTGCATTTGGGGGATGGTGAGTTCGAATCCCGCCGTCGGCAGTCGTTAAGATGGTTTTCCGTAGTTTCCCCATTTTGACACCAGGAAATGCTGGGACTGTACCTTAATTAAGGCCATGGCTGGTACCTTCCTAATCCTAGACCTTTCCCATCCTACGTCGCCGGAAACCTTCGATGTATTTGAGTGCCTACCAGTTTCTCTAAGAAGGGAGTTCACAGTATGAAGACCAGATGGCAGCTGCGGGCACTGAATGCTGTTGCTGCTGTCTTACCAGTACATACTACACAGATGCAGTAGGAGCGGTGACTAATGTGCCGTGAATCGGATCACTGTATCGATTCAGTAACGTGAACGGAATGAAGTGAATCGATTCAGTAAAATGAATCGAATGTCCCATCACTATTCGCTAGGTTTACTAGAGTGCAGAAGCCCAGCAATAGGTCTGTCTCTCCCGCTCCGGCTGTTTCCCCTTTCCTCACTCGCTCTGCAGCGCTCCACCATCCGAGCCGAGTTGAACCGAGCTTAGCCGAGTTGCCCCGACACGAAACGCTAGTCCGAACCGAGCCGAGTCGGACCGATGCACGGTGCACAGAACGTCTGCGCCTAGATTTGCATGTGTAAGATTTTGGGCGTTTGAGAGGCCCTGTCATAGCCTATAGTCGTACAGACCGGTGTTTTTCTTTTGCTAAAATTGTCATATCTGTTTTATGCTGCACACTTACATGGTTAATTTACAGAATAAAGTTAAAACTTCAAAAACGTACCGGTTACTGAACTAAGTACTGTATTTACAGTACAGTATTAGTGGAGTACGACTGCTAGGAATTTCATTGGCTTTCTCTTGAAGAGTAGTTCCATTAATCGGCATATTATTTGTTATTTGCAGCTTAAACCATCTAAGTCAAAAATTCTTGAATATCTTTGTGCTCATGTGGCATGGCCCGCTAAAGAATGTTCTTGGAAAAGAGACTGTATTTTCACTCTGTTTTTGCAAATTGTAGAAATCGTTCAGTGTGATACACCCGATTCCTTCCCGGTGCTCACATTTGTTTCCCCATTTCTAATTGCCACATTGTGTGTCTTTTTGCAATATTAAACACTTTGGGCCGATTGCAGAAACGGTACATTTCGATGTTTACGATTAAACACTGTCTAAGTATGGCTGCCGCATTGCTCATACGTTATTTATCACTTAGACACTGTCTAAAACCGATGTTCAACTGGCCATGTTTAAAGATTGCCGAGAACAATGTTTAACCTCAAATTTTAGGAGTGAATCGCAACCAGAGGTTATGCACCATGAAACATATGATACAAGGGACAGTCCGGTAACTGTCAACTTGACTACAATTCTTGTCAACCGATATATTTTATTATATTTGGGTTTAGGTCACTTCGACAACATCCATACCAGAATAACTTGTCCCGATTGTCAGAGGGCTGTCACATACGTCAACCGGGAGGGATTCAGTTATTACATTTCCTGCCAAGCAAGCACACATAATAGGGACACCAAGAAGTAGTTTGTGCGTGTTTTTTTCGGATAATCGTCGCGCTAATTGAAGTAAGTTTTCTGCAACTATGTGATAGTAAAAAGCAAGGACTGGGAACGATGAGCTGTGACCATAATAGCCTCAGTATTTGCCTGATGTAAACCTGGAGAAACTACGGAAAACAATCTTCAGGGCTGCCGATAGTAAGTTTCGAACCTATCATATCTAGAATGCAAGCTACATCTATATGGCCCGTACAACTCAATCGGTTACATTGTAATAAATTTCCATCTTCCCTTCGCAGAAGCTATTTAGATTACACTCGCCGTAACAACTCTAGATCAAAGCTACACTTCCTCGTACGGTGGCGTGTCGTTGAAATTTATGAGGCTTTCTTTCCGCCGTAAGCGACATTCTTATCTGCGGGAAAGTCATGCTCATGCTTAGCCATATTTGAGTAATGTGTAGGAAGAATATTGTAAATACCTTTTGGCAACATAATCGATATTGTTTAAATTATATCCTGCAAAACTGTAAATTTGTAGCTGGAAAACTCTGTAAATATTGTAAAATTGTCTATAAAACTGTAAATATGGTAAAATTGCAAAAATCTCACACCACCTTGAAAAAATTCTCTATACATGTTTATAACTATATATTTTGAAAAATTCCAATATATTGTAAAACTTCATAATGGAAAAAGCCCCTTATATATTGGTAAAAGCCAATTATTGCTGGAAAACCAGGGTAAATTTTAACGAGAATAACATATATTTTGTACATTGTAACAACCCAAATGATACTGAAACAACATTATAATCACTTATACCGTATTGTAAACAAGCAATTGTAAAATCAATGTAACTCAAGAAAAGCATAACTACACGGTAAAAGCAGAATTGAAATGTAAACCTAACACTGTCAAAACATGCAATTCAAAATTATACAAACTTAATGCTCAATAAACCAACTCGTCAAGAGGCCGCAAAACCCACCCACGTCCTTCACCGATTCAAACCTCCAGCCCCCTCCCCCCCCCACCAATTCCCTACTTCATCTAATCTCCAAACCCGCCAAATCTCCTGGCCAGAGAGAAGGCATTTCCTTCTAGTTGGCCCACCCCACCCCTTCGGGGAGGGGAACGAAAACCTTCCCCAGGCCCTAGACGACGGATGACTAACGTTTGGCGCACGCACCAACGACTTTTATTGGTTGCGGCAAGCAAAGAATTGCATGGAAGATACTTCTATTTCCAGTTTTGAACCTATATTGAATCTTTAAACGACGTCCAGCTAAATACCGGTTGAACATTGTTTATGCAATAGAAGATCGTGCTCAATTTAGACGTTGTTTAGGTAGACGTTTTCTAAAGCTTAAAACTAGTCATCGTTTCTGCAATTGGCCTTTTCCTTTCCTTTTGTGACATCTTTACGGCAATGCTTACCTGGACTATTTAACGACTGATTTGAAATCTACATTAATAAGCGTTACATTGTTGTCAGCAATTTCCAAATACGTAACAAACAAAAATAAACATTGGACGTTATAGCTAGAGCCCTGCACGGATTTATGACGTTTATTGATTTTCAGTTAGGTATACTCTTGTTTTTGCTTGAGGTTAGGTGACCCTTGTCATTGGCATGGGGGAACAGTGATATAATAAAGAGCTTTGAGACCATAAAACCGTAAATCTGACCTAAGCCTAACTGGCTCCTGTCCGCAATTATTGGAAGGCAGGACAAAGGTCAATACGCCGGTGGTTGTCGCAAGAGAAACTCCCTCATACACCTGTGACTGTAGGGGTTCTGGCGCTAGATGTCAGGCCTCTTGTGTTATGTTAACAGATCTGTCCATTTCAATACCTTAGGTGCTAAATATTTACAATATCTGCGGATAACCATTTGCGGATGCGGATAATTATTCGCGGATGCGGGTGCGGATGCGGATCGGATGTGGGTACGGGTGCTGATGCGAATGCGGATAGTTATTCGCAGAAGCGGATGCGGGTGCGGGTGCGGATGGGGATATTATTTCGTATATCCGCGCAGGGCTCTAGTTGTAGCTGATACATTAATCCGAGAATGTGATCAAAATACTTCGTTTTATACAATACGATATAAGCGACGTTGTACTCAGCGATTTTTTCAATACAGTGTTTATATAGGATTTAGACGGGACCGTTAGATTTCGTCGTTATATCGAATACGTCGTTAAAAGTGATGCCTTGCATTCGGGAGATAGTGAGTTCGAACCCCACTGCTGGCAGCCCTGAAGATGTTTTTCCGTGGTTTCCCATTTTCACACCAGGCAAATGCTGGGATTGAAACTTAGTTAAGGCCATGGCCGCTCCTTTCCCATTCCTAGGCCTTTCCTATCCGATCGTCGGCGTTAAACCTATCTGTGTCGGTGCGAGGTAAAGCAAATGGCAAAAGAAAGTCATTTCGCAATAAACGATTTCGACTGTAATTACAAATACTAGCAGATACCGCAACGAAACAACGCGTTATCTATTAAACGTTACTAATTTGTGTATGTTCAGTCATCAGCCCTAAGGCTGGTCGGATCCTCAACAGCTCCGCCATCAACTGTCATAGATGGCCTAGTATCACTGAAGACGCGTACTAAGGAAATGAGGAGTGAGGTAGTTTCCCGTTGCTTTCCTCACCCAGCCAGAAGTTGCTATTACATATCAGTCTGCCAAGCTCACTGAAATGCATGCACCAACCGCCCCTATGAGCATCATTTTCACGCCATTCATAGCAGGGGCTGGCTGCATAAGGAATGGCATTACTAGCATCGCTCATACTTCAGTCACTTTCTATTGACAAAGCGAAGGATAAGACAGAGATATTACTAATTTATTGTTACGGATTTTTAGAGACACTCCTTTGCCTGTTCTTTGACTTTACAATAAAACATCAACATAGGCCTCTTGCAGTCTAAGCAACCCTAAATTCCACTCAACTGCGCAGGTTTTCGATCTTGAGCTTTAAAGGCGAGAGACTTTACTAACTACGCTGCGCAGATGGTCACGGTGAAATGCTGGGACGTTCTGAACATGGTGCCTCAACGGGAGTTTCCTTTCTGATCCCAATTTTCTAGGAACAAACCTCTTAACTCAGACACTCTGACCCTTTATAAAGCCATGTACTGGCACCAAACGCGATCCTATTCGTTATGAAGAAATTACAGTTCTCGTCGAGTAAGTTACAAGCAATACTTCACTAATTTGGGAGACAGAGTTGTTCTGGAAGTTGCATGACCTTGCTCACAACGGCCTGGATCTCACCTTAGTGGTACAGATCACTATAATTTAAACTCAATGGGATGCATGACATGACGTGTTCTCGCGCGGCAGCCCGGCTTTTGCTGCTTCTACTGTCTGCTTGTATGGCCCACGTTGCCACTTCTTTCTCAGGTCAAGCTGAGGTTTATGACAAGCCTCATTTTATTGCAGAGTAATTGAACCAGGTTTAGCCTGTGGGCTGAGATACTTCACAAGCCACACGTTCCCATAGCACTCATGTTAACGAGAAAAAGAAATAAGCAGATAAGGAACATACATGTTTTGTTGTGGAGATTTCTCGATAGTTACATAGTCCTATATTATGATATCTATTTATTACTTCATTAATCTTAAGCATTCACGACATTAACGTCATGCATACATTCCGATTACTCACCGTTTCTCGTATCTATGATTAGAATCGTAAGACCTTGATGATATTGCACTTTGTGGTCGTGATACTGTACCATTGAAGATGCTCCAATCTTTCAAGTTTTAGGATCTGGCTATACAAGCTGTGAAGGGCCCATGGATATTCTATGCCATCATCTATACGCAAGATTGAAGTTCCGAAGTTGCCTTCAAGCAGTTTCCATTTATCTGATGAATGAATACAAATATATTTTTCGAACTATTTCTAATTGTCAAGTGCTAATTGTACTCACTAGTTGTGAGTTTCTAAATAGAATAAGACTAAAGTATTATGTTAGCTTTTTGCTTGAGATAACACTCCATGACACGCAGGACTTACAGAAATGTATAAAGGATAAGTTTGAAGTTCTGAAGTTGTCTTCATCCGCTGATGATGATAATGATGCTTGTAGTGTAAAGGGGCCTAACATCGAGGTCATCGGCCCCACGTCTTCATCCGCTGAATGAATATTATACACTGTATATATTTTTCAAACTATTTCTGATTGTGAAGTGTTAATTATACTCACTAGCTGTGAGTGATATAGTTTCTAAATAGGGTAAGAATAAATTATTATATTGTCTTTTTGTTTGAGATAACATTCCATGACACGTAGGACTTGCAGAAAATTACAAAGGGTAAGATTACTTTATACTTTCTCAGAACTAATAAGAATGTATTGTGTTTTACATCTGGTGTTATTTTGATTTCAGTTTAGCGTCCCAATCCTCAGCTCTGTTTACATTCAGTATAGGGTTATATTTATAATAATATAACTATGCATCTAATAATCTGCAGCCGGGCTGAGTGGCTCAGACGGTTAAGGCGCTGGCCTTCTGACCCCCAACTTGGCAGGTTCGATCCTGGCTCAGTCCGGTGGTATTTGAAGGTGCTCAAATATGTCAGCCTCGTGTCGGTAGATTCACTAGCACATAAAAGTACTCCTGCGGGACTAAATTCCGGCACCTCGGCGTCTCCGACAACCGTAAAAGAGTAGTTAGTGGGACGTAAAACAAATGACATTATTATTATTATTATTATTATTATTATTATTATTATTATTATTATTATTATTATTATTATTATTATTATTATTATAATCTGCAGCAATGGAAGAGCGGTACAGAAAATATATCATATATCTACAATGAAGGTGGTGATCAAGAGGTTTATTCTGCAATGGTTCCTTAATTCTCTTAATGCCTTATGCGAACGATCAGGAAAAAATCTATTGTATTGTAATTTGAATTGTGACTGTAGACAGATCTCTTCATTTGCCGTAATTCAGCTGAATTTCGTTCCTGCGCAATGAAGGCGATTTCATAAGAAAGTGATTTAAAGATACTATGGAGTATGAATCTACTTCCTACGAACAAGTCACAATACGTAGGAACTGCAAATTCACTACCTTACTTTTCTAACAATTTGCTTCAATTTCACTCAATATACTGTCATCCTTTAGGATCAATTGTGCGGTTAGGAGCGCGCAGCTGTGAGCTCGCATCCGGGAGATAGTGGGTTGGAACCCCACTGTCGGCAGCCCTGAAGATAGTTTCCCGTGGTTTCCCATTTTCACACCAGGCAAATGCTGGGGCTGTACCTTAATTAAATCCACGGCCTCTTCCTTCCCATTCCCAGGCCTTTTCCGTCCCATCGTCGCCATAAGACCTATCCGTGTCGGTGCGACGTAAAGCAAAATAGCAAAAAAAAAAAAAAAAAAAATAGGATCAATTTTCTTCACAGACACCGCTATACCTTATCTGATCCTGTAATGATTCAGAGGGCAGTATTATTGGACCTTCATGTTTTCCTATATATATACAGGGTGAAGCGAAATTCGCGCACTCGGGCGTACATGCCAGCAATGAAAAATGTCTCTCACAAAAGTTCGTCCTGCGAGTACATACGGAAGAAAAAGGACGTTGAAGAGTGGCAATCTGGCAACACTGTAACCACATGTAGGGTAACTACCTCTGTCAGCAATACTATTCGTGCTGTACAGTTGGTGCAGTGGGTAGAGTTTTGGGTTAGCATGCAGGAGGTCGAGGGTTCGGCCCTGGTTTGAGGCGTAAGTTTTTTATTTCGTAAATGTAGTTCAGGTTCGCCTCTGTGGTGTAGTGGTTAGCGTGATTAGCTGCCACCCCCGGAGGTCCGGGTTCGATTCCCGGCTCTGCCACGAAATTTGAAAAGTGGTACGAGGGCTGGAACGGGGTCCACTCAGCCTCGGGAGGTCAACTGAGTAGAGGTGGGTTCGGTTCCCACCTCAGCCATCCTGGAAGTGGTTTTCCGTGGTTTCCCACTTCTCCTCCAGGTGAATGCCGGGATGGTACCTAACTTAAGGCCACGGCCGCTTCCTTCCCTCTTCCTTGGCTATCCCTTCCAATCTTCCCATCCCTCCACAAGGCCCCTGTTCAGCATAGCAGGTGAGGCCGCCTGGGTGAGGTACTGGTCATTCTCCCCAGTTGTATCCCACGACCAAGAGTCTGAAGCTCCAGGACACTGCCCTTGAGGCGGTAGAGGTGGGATCCCTCGCTGAGTCCGAGGGAAAAGCCGAACCTGGAGGGTAAACAGATGATGATGATGATGAAATGTAGTTCAGGTGGTATGGTATCTGGCATCTTAATCGTCAACAGCGATTGCAGCGGGTTCTGTAGAAACCATTTGCACTTATATACTACGATCGTAGAAATGGACGAACATTCGTTTTCATTGGTCAGCTTTGAAAGGCGCCCTTTCCACGTCTTGGGTTTGAAATTATTCGCAGCACTTCATCTACTACTGTAGATGCGTTACAACGTGTTCAGCGTTACTAAATGCCGGGCTGAGTGGCACAGACAGTTGAGGCGCTGGCCTTCTGACCCCAACTTGGCAGGTTCTATCCTGGCTCAGTCCGGTGGTATTTGAAGGTGCTCAAATACGTCAGCCTCGTGTCGGTAGATTTACTGGCACGTAAAAGAACTCCTCATTATCATCATCATCTGTTTACCCTCCAGGGTCGGCTTTTCCCTCGGACTCAGCGAGGGATCCCACCTCTACCGCCTCAAGGGCAGTGTCCCGGAGCTTCAGACCCTTAGTCGGAGATACAACTGGGGAGAATGACCAGTACCTCGCCCAGGCGGCCTCACCTGCTATGCTGAACAGGGCCCTGGTGGAGAGATGGGAAGAGTGGAAGGAATAGGCAAGGAAGAGGGAAGGAAGCGGCCGTGGCCTTATGTTAGGTACCATCCCGGCATTCGCCTGGAGAAGAAGTGGGAAACTACGGAAAACCACTTCCAGGATGGCTGAGGTGGGAATCGAACCCACCTCTACTCAATTGACCTCCCGAGGCTGAGTGGACCCCGTTCCATCCCTCATACCACTTTTCAAATTTTGTGGCAGAGCCGGGAATCGAACCCGGGCCTCCGGAGGTGGCAGCTAATCACGCTAACCACTACACCACAGAGGCGGACAAAATAACTCCTGCGGGACTAAATTCCGGCACGTCGGCGTCTCCGAAGACCGTGAAAGAGTAGTTAGTGGGACGTAAAGCAAATAACATTATTATTATTATTATTAGCGTTACTATATTTTGTAAATGTAGGATACATCTGAGCTAAGAAACGTTGTCTTACTGTATTACAGTATGTAATGTCCGATGGAAATTAGCAAATAACAAAGCGCCCCAACCCAGGATCGAACCCTTGAACTCCTGCATGCGAACCCCAAACTCTATCCATTGCACCAACTGAGCAGCACATCGGGTACGTGCTGAGAGAGGTAGTTACCCTACATGAGGTTACAGTGTTGCCAGATTGCCACTTTTTAACGTCCTTTTTCTGCCGTATATACTCGCAGGGTCCGCCTCTGTGGTGTAGTGGTTAGCGTGATTAGCTGTCACCCCCGGAGGCCCGGGTTCGATTCCCGGCTCTGCCACGAAATTTGAAAAGTGGTACGAGGGCTGGAACGGGGTCCACTCAGCCTCGGGATGTCAACTGAGTAGAGGTGGGTTCGATTCCCACCTCAGCCATCCTGGTAGTGGTTTTCCGTGGTTTCCCACTTCTCCTCCAGGCGAATGCCGGGATGGTACCTAACTTAAGGCCACGGCCGCTTCCTTCCCTCTTCCTTGCCTATCCCTTCCAATCTTCCCATCCCTCCACAAGGCCCCTGTTCAGCATAGCAGGTGAGGCCGCCTGGGCGAGGTACTCGTCATACTCCCCAGTTGTATCCCCCGACCAAGAGTCTGCAGCTCCAGGACACTGCCCTTGAGGCGGTAGAGGTGGGATCCCTCGCTAAGTCCGAGGGAAAAACCGAACCTGGAGGGTAAACAGATGATGATGATGATGATATACTCGCAGGACGAAGTTCTGTGAGATACTTTTTTTATTGCTGGCATGTGAGGAGTCGCGCTGCGACGCCCGAGTGCGCAAATTCCGCTTCATCTATATATATAAAGTAGCTTGTCCTGACTGACTGACTGACTGACTGATTCTTCATCACCGAGCCAAAACTACTGGACATAATGAAATGAAATTTTGGGATACTTTCATATTAAGATGTAGGTGCTCCCCAAGAGAGGATTTTTGGATATTCCGTTGCTAAGGGGGTGAAAAGGGGGATGAAATTTTAAAATGAGTGTATCTATATCTCAAAACTTTATAAGTTTCCAAATGCAAAAATTGGTATTTAGAATCTTCTTTGAAAATAAGGAAATACGTATGTTTTTGTTTTCAGAAAAACCCAATAGGACGGGTGAAAAAGGGTGAAAAAAGGGTTGAATGCCTTTAATCAGGATACCAGTACTTATATCTCAGAAACTGAAGATATTACAGACCTGAAAATTGGTACTTTTGATCTTTTTTAAAAATAAAGGAACACGTATTTTTTTGTTTTTGGAAAATCCAATTAATGGGAGGGGAAAAAGGGGGGTGAATTTTTAAAATGAGTGTATCTATATCTCAAAAGTTTGCACATGTAAGAATTGGTATTTAGAATCTCCTTTAAAAATAAAGGAACACGTAATTTTTGTTTTCTGTAAATCCGAATAGGAGGGGTGTAAAAGGGTGAATAATGGTTTGAATGCCTTTAATGAGAATACATATATCTCAGAAACTGATGATATTACAGAACTGAAAATTTGTATGTGGGATCTCCTTTAATAATAAAGAAACACGTATTTTTTTTTTGTTTTTGGAAATTCAATTAATGGCGGTTAAACAGGAGTGACATATTGGGGTGAATTTTTTGAAAGAATATATCTACAGAATATCTGAGAAACGTAGAATGATACAGACGTAAAAAGTGGTATTTGGAATCTCCTGTAAATGTACAGAAACATAGGTGATTTGTTTTTGGAAACTCCTCTTAAGGGGAACTAAAAAGGGGGTGAAATTTTAAAATGAGAATTTATACAGTATATCTCAAAAAACTGAACATGTTACAGAAGTGAAAAATATTTTTTTATCTGTATTAAAAATAAAGAAACGTGTATTTTTAATTTTCGGAAATACCATTTGGGTGGATTGGGGGGTGGGGTAAAAGTGACTGAAAATGGTGCCGAATTCTATTAATTAGGCTACTGTTATCTCAAAAATGAAGATGTCACAGACGTGGAATTTGATATTTGGTCTCTGCTTTAAAAGTAAATAAACACGTATTCTCGGAAAATCCAATGAGTGGGGGGGAGGTGAAAGAATTGAAAAATTAATTGACTAATTGTATGAGAATACTTACATCTATTAAAAACTAAAGTTGTTAGGGCCTACAGGCGTGAAAATTGGTATTTGGATCTCCTTTAAAAACAAAGAAAAACGCGTTTTGGGGGGCAAATCATCTTGGGGGCGGGAGTAAAATGGAGTTGAATTCCTTTCATGAGGACACATAAATCAAAAAGTGAAGAAGTTACAGAGTTACAGTCGTGATAATTGGTAATTAGAAGATCCTTTACTATTAAAGAAACAAGTATTTTTTTGCCAGAAAATTCTCTTAGGGGGGGGGGGGGAGGAGTGTGAAAGTGAATTATTTAATCTCAAAACTGAAGGTAATAGACGTGAATATTAGTGTTTGGAATCTCCTTTAACATAAAGAAACACGCCTTCTTTTAGTTTTTTCCGGGAGGGGGGGGGGTGTTTGGTAAATAAATTTTACGGCGGTGGGGAGTAAAAGGAGGTGAGACCAATTGATTTTACTGTTCATAATGTATTTATAAGGAGCCTCCGTTGTTCAGGCGGCATCGCGCCGGCCCCTCACAGCTGGGTTCTGTGGTTCAAATCCCGGTCTCTTCATGTGACATTCGTGCTGGACAAAACAGAGGCGCGACAGGTTTTTCTCCGGATACTCCGGTTTTCCCTGTCATCATTCATTCCAGCAACACTGTGCAATATAATTTCATTTCATTTGTCATTCATTAATCAGTGCCGCAGAGGAGTGCGACAGGTTTCGGCTGCCGGCACAATTCCTATTTTCGCCGCTAGATGGGGCTTTATTCATTCCATTCCTGACCCTGTCGAATGACTGGAAACAGGCTGTAGATTTTCTATGTACTTATTCTGATCAAAAACCGATCTTTTTTTAATCTTTCCTGGGTTCGTTTTCAAGAGCCATCTTTTCCTTCGGAGAACGTTCTTAGATTACAGTAGATTCTTCTGGCATAAAAATAAAAACTTAAACACATTTGAAATAAACGATAGGAATGAGATTGACCGTCCAATTTTTAACCTCCATAATATGGTCAATAATGCACGGAAGTATGTCATTCGTATGGCCAGAAATCCCGCACACTTGCCTACGCGCGACAATGGTGCTGGTCACATTCTCAACAATGACAATGGCAGCAGATGTAATTTACCGCCATGTAGCGGTCTTGCATCATGTTGTGGGGTCCAGAACATCTAGAATAATAATAATAATAATAATAATAATAATAATAATAATAATAATAATAATAATAATAATAATAATAATAATAATAATAATAATAATAATAATAACATTCTGGACCGTCGTCAAATGTGCGGACCGCCCTGGAAATGGGTCCTGGACGGGTAATGACTAAGAATGCAGTCCGGCCGCGGGTTAAGTATCGCCAAGGTACCCAAGACGACACCACGCTGGATCTCCTGAAGGATTTGATCCATATTAAAAATGCTTATAGAAAAAGATGGCAAAGATTTAGGGACCCAACTGACCGGGTGGAATGCTTGGACTTAGCTCGGCAAGTACGCAATCGATTGCTGGAAAGAAAGATTGAAAAATTGGAGGAAACTTGCCATAATCTAATAGAAAACGAGTCAGATCACGAATTTTGGAGGATTCTTTCAGAAAACGAGTCAGATCGCGAATTTCGGCGGATTATTTATAAAACAATAAGCATTCAGTTCTAAATTTCAGTATAATACCGTAGCGAAGCACGGGTATCATGCTAGTCCTGTATATAAGCGGTATGAGTAAAGATCTGGAATCACAGATAAGGATACTCTCTAGAGTAGTGAATGCGTTGCAGGATTGTGAGCTACTGCAGGGGGACTTAAACAATGTAGTGAGATGGGCAGCAGACAATGGTATGAATGGGATGAAAAGTTAAGTTGTAAGTTTCACCAAGAGGAAAAGTCCTCTCAGTTTAATGATTGTGTTGATGGGGTGATAGTACCTCACGGGGAACATTTTTTCTTTTGTTTTTGCTAGTTGCTTTACGTCGCACCGACACAGATAGTTCTTATGGCGACGATGAGAGAGGAAAGGACTAGGAGTTGGAAGGATGCGGCCGTTGACTTAATTAAGGTACAGCCCCAGCTTTTGCCTGGTGTGAAAATGGGAAACCACGGAAAACCATCTTCAGGACTGCCGACAGTGGGGTTCGAACCCACTATCTCCGGAATACTGGCCAAACGTAAGCGACTGCAGCTATCGAGCTCGGTCACGGAGAACAATGTAAGTACCTAGGTGTTTATATAAGGAATGGTCTTCATTGGGGAAATTATATTAACGGGGTTGTTAAGAAATATTACAGATCCCTTCACATGGTTATGGGAGTATTCAGCTGTTGTAGTAAGGATGTAAAGGAGAGGGCATAGAAGGCTCTTGTAAGACCGCAGTTAGACTAAGGCTCCAGTGTACGGGACCCTTACCAGGATTACTTGATACGAGGACTAGAAAAATATCGAATGAAGGCAGCACGATTTGTTCCGGGTGATTTCCGACAAAGGAGTAGTGTTACGAAAATGTTGCAAACATTGGACTAGGAAGACTTGGGAGTAAGGAGACGAGATGCTCGCCTATGTGGTATGTTTCGAGCTGTCAGTGGTGCGTTGGCGTTGAATGACATAAGTGGAAGAATAAGCTTGTGTGGAGCTTTTAAAAGTACAAAATATCATAATGTGATGATGATAAATTTGAAATTCAAGAGGACAAATATTCATTTATAGGGCGAGGAGTAAGGGACTGGAATAAATTATCAAGGGGAAAGTTCGATAAATTTAAAAGTTCCTTGAAAATATTGAAGAAAAAGCTAGATTATCAACTGATAGGGAATCTGCCACCTGGGCGACAGCCCTAAATGCAGATCATTGAATTATTTATCGATCGATTGGTCGATTGATCGATTGATACTCATAATGTCATAGTGTACACAAGACTTGCAGCTGAGAGAATCCTACACTATAATGTTACACCTTCCAATAGATCCATATATAAATGTTCGTGATCACTTCTCGAACACATTACAAAGGAAAGGAAAGGCAAATTGTTAACTGGGCACCAGGTAGGCTTATAGAATATCTCCGGAAGTAGTAAGTTATGTAAAACAGCATGCATCCTACACATATGATCTACCGTTAGCATTATCAACATAGAGCTCGAAGAAACTGAACTGCTGAATTGTATAGATTCTTTTTGCTACTGGCTTTACGTCGCACCGACACAGATAGATCTTATGGAGACAATGGGATAGGAAAGGGCTAGGAGTTGGAATGAAGCGGCAATGGCCTTAATTAGGTGTGAAAATGGGACACCACGAAAACCATCATCAGGGCTGCTGACAGTGGGATTCGAACCCACTATCTCCCGGATGCAAGCTCACAGCTGCTCGCCCCTAACCGCACGGCCAACTCGCCCGGTGAATTGTATAGAATTAAAGTGTTTATCTGCGGAACCTGTGAGGAGACTAATTTAAAACGTTTGTAAATATCATTTTTAATGATTCTCTTGTAGAGAATGGAGAAGGACATATTTTAGTTCATACTGTATAATAACTGGTGGAATCAACTCTGGGAGACATACAAGAAACACCCCGTTCTTATTTAGAAGTAAATGTGGAGAAAATTCTGAGAGTTCATCATACTCAGAATTGTCACTGTAAGCGTCGCGTCCTATCATAGAACAGACTTTCTTTATAAACATCTTACGTCATGAACACGAAGCGAGTGAGTTTTTTCAATCATGTAACAATATTACAAATTAATTAATAAAAATATCTAATTTTTATTGTCTCATAAGAGGATATGCTTGAGTCACCCACGTTTTATTCTGCACAGAGAGGTTGCACTATTTTTTGATTTCTATGAAAGTGAATTGGAGTTGATAATATCGTATGCCTTCCACACTTAGTAATTTTAAGTTTTGTATATCCTTACGTTGAATCTCGAGCCTGTAAGGAGCCATTGTAAGGCTGTGCTAACATGCAAATGGTGGTCGGTGAGGTGGTATATTACTGTATGTCTGGCCCAGATGCAAGCTAGTTGTAACTAGATACAATTCCGTACAAATATCTGAATAATATTGACTATAGATCAAACGGACACGCCTTAAATGGGAGTGGTTAACGCCTTCTTGTATATAACCCTGTATAAAAAGAAATATTATACATAAAATCAGAATTTTAGACAGGAATATAACAGGAAATGTGTATGAAACAGGTTTGAAGTTCCATTCCTAGTACTACAATATATTTTAACACGAATCTGCAATATATTCTTTTATTCGTCCATTGATCGTCAGTGCTTGGTACAGTCCTCCTCTCTTGATGTTTTCTATAGGCAGTGTGTTAGTGTCGGCTCATCAGTATGAGTTAAAATTGGTGTATATGACTAGAGCTTCCCTAAAATAATTTAAAATATTCTAAATAGTTTTCGGATGTTTATGAATAATCATATTTTGTGTTTTAGCATCGATACTCACACTTGAGGTTGTTTCAAGGCATGCTTAGCTATTCTCCTCGTAATTAAGAGGTATAATTATCATATGAATGCATGCTTTGGTATTATTTTGACGTTGGGTTATATTATTTATTTTTCTTAAATGAGTCATATTTTGAAGAATGGGAACCATTTACATAATCATTTTTGTATTTCTGTCCTACAGGAGTTCTTCTTCGTGCCGGAATCCAGTGGCACAGAGTTGCTAAAATTAAACACTTTCAAATGCCACTACTGTCCTCAGACGGAATAAAATCTTGAGAACTGAAGGACAAAGGCTAATCCATTGCACCTTTGAGAACAGTTATTTCACTTCCCTGCCTAATCACATTAGTATGATATATTCCTTCATCTTACTAAAATTTTAAAAGTAAGATTACCGAGCTCGATAGCTGCAGTCGCTTAATTGCGGCCAGTATCCAGTATTCGGGAGATAGTAGGTTCGAATCCCACTGTCGGCAGCCCTGAAAATGGTTTTCCGTGGTTTCCCATTTTCACACCAGGCAAATGCTGGGGCTGTACCTTAATTAAGGCCACGGCCGCTTCCTTCCCACTCCTAGCTCTTTCCTGTCCCATCGTCGCCATAAGACCTATCCGTGTCTGTGCGAGGTAAAGCAACTAGCAAAAAAAAAAAAAAAAAAAAAAAAAGTAAGATTGGTTTCCAGCTTTCTTGAATCCAGTTTTCCTTAATAGAAAACCTCCAATACGGAAAGTAAATACATTGCACTTTATTTCTTCCCGAACTTACTGTACAGGACGATAGGTCTACGGGACGTAGTTTCTGATAATAATATATTTCATGGCTCAAGCAACGAAACTGGACAATTAAATGCATATGTTAAGAAAAGTGCTGTGAAAATAACAATAACAATAGGAATTCAGTTTCATCATTTTAGCAGTTGACAGTACGAACCTTAAAAATGGCCATATTTAGTCAAATGTTGCTTTTGACTACCGAGCGAGATTGTTTGAATCGTATAGCCGTCAACTTGCACTCGGAAGTTAGTGGCTTCGAACCCCATTGTGGGCAGCCTTGCAGATGATTTTCTATGGTTTCCCATTTTATCACCGGGCAAATGTTTGGGCTGTAACTTAATCAAGGCCGTGGTCTATTTGTGCCGATGCGACGTTAAGCAAATAGCAAATAGGCCTACCTTCTTTTGGTCATCTATTTTTCGTTATTATTAATCAAATTTATACATTTTATGGTCAAATTTGCTTGTATATTTGGGGGAATTTTAAATCTAAGCGAGGAGCGTATGTAGCCGAGAAGGTGCATAGTTTAGACCAGAAACTAAGGGGAAAACAGCAGTATCATCTGAGTATGGTCCCAGTGTATAGGACATACACCAGGAATTCTTGATGCTAGAACTGGAATAGATCCAAAGGAAAGAGGCATGATTTGTTCTGGGTGGATTCCGACAAAGGAGTAGCGTTACGAAAATGTTGCAGACTTTGGACTGCGAAGACCTGGGAGTAAGGAGACGAGATGCACGACTATGTGGCATGTCTCCAGCTGTCGGTGCAGGGTTGGCATGGAATGAGAGTAGTAGACGAATAAGCCTGAGCAGAGCTTTTAAAAGTAGGATAGATCATAATAGGAAGATAAAGTTGGAATTCAAGGCGGGCAGACTGGGACGAGTATTCATTTATGGGACGATGAGTACGGGACCGGAATTAATTATCAAGGGAAATGCTGGATAAATTTCCACGTTCTTTGAAAACGTTAAAAAGGCTAGGTAAACAGTATCAGTCAATTAATATCAATCAATATTGATCTGCATTTCGGGCAGTCGCCCAGGTGGCAGATTCCCTATCTGTTGCTTCCTAGCCTTTTCTTAAATGATTTCAAAGAAATTGGAAATGTATTGAACTCCCTTGGTAAGTTATTCCAATCCCTAACTCCCCTTCCTATAAATGAATATTTGCCCAAATTTGTCCTCTTGAATTCCAACTTTATCTTCATATTGTGATCTTTCCTATTTTTAAAGACGCCACTCAAACTTATTCGCCTACTAATGTCATTCCACGCCATCTCTCTGCTGACAGCTCGGAACATACCACTTAGTCGAGCAGCTCGTCTTCTTTGTCCCAATTCTTCCCAGCCAAAACTTTGCAACAGTGTTGTAATACTACTCTTTTGTCGGAAATCACCCAGAACAAATCGAGCTGCTTTTCTTTGGATTTTTTCAGTACTTGAATCAAGTAATCCTGGTGAGGGTCCCATACACTGGAACCATACTCTAGCTGGGGTCTTGCCAGAGACGTATATGCCCTCTCGTTTACATCCTTACTACAACCCCTAAACACTCTCATAACCATGTGCAGAGATTTATACCCTTTATTTACAGTCCCATTTATGCGATTACCCCAATGAAGATCTTTTCTTATATTAACACCTAGATATTTACAATGATCCCCAAAAGAACTTTCACCCCATCAACGCAGTAATTGAAAGTGAGAAGACTTTTCCTATTTGTGAAACTCACAAAATATGCCACCTGGGCGACAACCCTAAATCTAGATAATTGATGATTGATTCATTGAAACTACAGCAGCAGCATTTTCATCGAGATGAAATGGAATGCCATGGAATACCACAAACAAAATAGCTGGCGATATATTTCTATTTATCCTATACATTTTTATCAAATGCAAGGCTACTGGCCACTAAAGTCAGGTCTTAAAAGCACTATGCAATCGTAGTTGATCTATCCACTACTGCAACTACTGTCATTCGTATTTTTCTTCTTCTTCGTTTTGCCTCATGGCTGAGGCGTCGTGACTATCATAATATTCAGCCGTCTAGCCGATGAACCATACTCCGCCATTCTTTCCCATCTAAAGCTTTCAATGTGGTTGCTCTGAGAGAACTCTGTAGGGGGCCGTTCACCATGTCAATCCATCGCTTTGGTACTCGTCCTCGTTGTCTGGTTCCCTGGACTTTGCCATTGTCATTCGTATTACGTCCCACTAATTTCTTTTCAGGTTTTCGGAGACACCGAGGTACAGAAATTTTGTCCCGACACAACGCTGGCGTAATTCATCAACTTCAAATATTGCAATTCGTTTTAGGTTTTGCCTACTCAGACTTTATGTCGACGGTGGGAAATTACGGGGCTAGAACAAGGAAGGATGCGACCTGGTATCAGTTAAGTTACAGCCCCCGTAATATACTTGATGTGAAAATGGATAACCATGGAAGACAATCTTGCGGGTTGCCGAGAGTGGGGTTCGATCCCACTATTTCCCGAATGCAGGGTCTAACCCTGCAGCCGACTCGCTAGGTAAATACAACTGGGCTGAACCGTGATCGAACCAGCCAATTCGGACGCTCTACCATCTGAGCCACTCGGACCAGTAGTTGATGTTTCATTTTGTTGATTTAAAGCTATAACGTCCTGAAGTAGGTTGTATGTTGTGTATCATACCAATCTAGAATGGCATGTCATCACCTGACACTGAACCGATAACCTCTTTACCTGTGGAGAACGGCACTGGACACTGAATGAGTCATCTTACTCTGCTTGTATTCAATTGTGGTTGATCTAGAGCCTATTCATCAGTCTAAAATTTGTTATAAATGGAAATGTAACAACGTGAAAAGCACCAGAGCTCTGGTTAATGAAAATTGTATGAGGAAGGGTGAAATGAACGGATTTCGACGGCTGGTACAGGCAAGTAGGATTACGCTGAGCACTGGGTGATGCTAATGCTCTGAGCCTACCGTGGGTACAGGCTGTATAATTACTCAGTTACCAGTTTTGCTAAACAGATGATTCCATTACACCCTTAACAGTCGCATACCAAACAGGAATGGAACTTTGTTAACCAGCTACAAACACGAGGAGAATGTGCAAATATTGATCACTAAGTTATAAGTACCCATTGTGCTTATAATTTTTATATACATTCAACAGCACCATAGAACACGCACAATGTAAACACTAACAGAGAGTGGAAGAAAAATCTCAGTATTATGATCTATAGGGGAGAACAGGCTAATTCTGTAGTAAATAATGGACATTCTTTGTTTCACGAAAACTGGAATAAATCGAAAGAAAATCAGCTCCATTTGTCTTGGGTGATATCCGACAAAATAGTAGCGTTACGAAAATGTTGCAAAGTTTGGGCTGGGAAGACTGGGGAGAACGGAGACGAGCTGCTCGACTAAGTGTTATATTCCGAGCTTTCAGTGGAGAGATGGCGTGGAATGACATTAGTAGACGAATAAATCTGAGTGGTGTTTTTAATTGTAGGAAGCATCCCAATATGAAGATAAAGTTAGAATTCAACAGCAAAAATTTCAGCAAATATTCGTACACTGGAAAGGGAATTAGGGATTGCAATCATTTACCAAGGTTGATGTTCAATATATTTCCAATTATTTTTTTGCAATTATTTAAGAAAATACTAGGAAACCAACAGATGGGGAATCTGCCATCTGGGCGAATGTCCTAAATGCAGATCCGTGGTGATTGATTGATTGATTGATTGATTGATTGATTGATTGATTGATTGATTGATTGATTGATTGATTGATTGATTGATTGATTGATTGATTGATTGATTGATTGATTTTAAGAAACCTACCTCATACCACTACTATGGAGTGACAGCTAATGTTATTATTGTCTCATCTCTAACGTGAAACATGCCAGCAGGCCCATCAAAAGGGATCATTGTCCATAGAGACAGAAAATTTACAAGATTGATTTTGGAAGGGTTGGCTTTCTGTTTCTTTGTCGGTCCCTTCTCTAATTGGTGTCGTGCGCCCGTCAGATTTATGGCTTATCAAACAGGGTCCTCTAGACGTGAAACGACGTGTAACTTTGCTGTGGCTATACCCCAGCGTATGAGAAATTATGATCGGCTTATTATGTCCTCTAAACATGTTGTACTCTGACGTTAGATGTTTTAAACAGTGCCGTGGATCCCTTCGGTTATAGCATCAAGAAACTTCAGTACTTATCCTTGTGTTTGGAAGACAGGCTTCCTTAAGGTGAGTAGTTCTACGATATTTTTACCGTATTCATGTCGTTTTGTTTGTAGTGTTAGTGGCAAAATATTCACGCATTATCGTAGAATTAGCCGTGCTATACTGCGGAATTACCCGACTGCTGTTGATTTAATTGAAGTAGAGCCAAACAAATTAATTGAAAAAAGAAATTGGAATATTACTTTGAGGTACTAAATTAATGTAAGTTACAGTCGTTCCATCCGGCTCCATGGCTAAATGGTTAGAGTGCTGGCCTTTGGTCAAAGGGGTCCCGGGTTCGATTCCCGATACGCCATTTTATTTCATTTACAGTTGTTCCAGTGTATAAATACTATTCTGATAATCATTCTCAAAATATGTCATATTCCAATTCTGCCTAAATACTTCGGATTTAGCCGAGTCTCCCCTACGTTTTATTGTTGGCTTTGCTATTGGTTCTTTAACATTGCACCGTCTCAGAAAAGCGTTATGGCAACTTTGGGACAGGACAGCGCTAGGGCTGAGAAGTTAGGAACTGTGGCTTCAATTATGGCACAGCCCCTGCACTTGCCTAGTGTGAAAACTGGAATTACGGAAACGCATTTTCAGGACTGCCGATAGCGTAGTTCGAACTCACCATCTCAGGAATTCAAGCGAACAGCTACGTAGTACATGGCCCGAATCACGCAGCCTACTTAATCGGTAGTAAACCCTACCGCCTGTCGCTGCTTGGTACGGTTCAGCAGTCTATACTTTCGATTTTGATGTTGAATTTAAAAACCAATGTGATCTTTGACTGACTTCGTTTATTATTTTAATTACGCCTTATTTAGATACACATCATCCAGCAATAACGAAATATCAAAGGACCGCGTAACAGTCACTTCTTGGATGCGGAAGGTTACGATTGGGTTAAACAACGAAATAAGTCAGTGGTTATATCGAGATATCCAACAAAATTTAGAGAATGTAGTGAACTGTTACCATAATCTACAATGGCATACATGTGCTAGGGAAATTGAGCAGAGAATCAGGAGCCAAAAAATCCTCGAATGGATAAGTTCTTCATAGATTTTTCTTTTTGTTTTTCGTCGCTTAGGCCCAGAAAGTACTTATGGCGAAGATGGGATAAGGCAGGGAGCGACCGTGGTCTTAATGATGGTGTCTTTCTGACAACTGCACTGATCATTTGGATCTATTATATTATAGACTTGTAGCGCTGAATCCGTTATATCCGTCAGGATCAACAGCGGATCTCAGCACACTTCACGATATATATTTTTTTAATATCTAAAGAACAGACAGGAAGAAAAGTGATCCTGCCATCATATGCTGGATACCAGTAAAGGAAGTTTTTAAGTTTAGCTTACATCAACAGATTACTATGTTATTTATCAAAACTGTCACTAAACGTTTTTCGCTTATCCCACTTGTTCGTAGGGTCACTGGAGTCATCCAGGGTCATGTTGGTTTTGGCTGCGGGTTTAAGTCCGGATGACTTTCTTGACACCACGTGAGTTTTGAGATAAAATTCTCAACGCAGGATTGACCGGGATTTGAATTTTAGCCTTACGGATGGGAAGCCAGTTGCAAAATAACTAGCTAGTCATGGCCCCCGTCTGAAAGGTCTGTAACTGTATGACATAATAAGGCAGTTTCATATCTATATATATAAAACTAGCAAGATACCCGTGCTTCGCTACGGTATTATACTGAAATTTATAATTGAATGCTTATTGTTTTAGATATATAATCCGCCGAAATTCGCGATCTGACTCGTTTTCTGCGAGAATCCACCAAAATTCCCGATCTGACTCGTTTTCTATTAGATTACGGCGCGTTTCCTCCCATTTTTCAATCTTCCTTTCCAGCAATCGATTTCGTACTTCCCGGTCTAGTCTCAGGTATTCCTCCCGGTCAGTTGGGTCCGTAAATCTTTGCCATCTTTTCCTATAATCATTTTAATATGTATAAATTCCTTCAGGAGATCTGGCGTGGTGTCATATTGGGTGCTTTGGCGGCACTGAACCCGCAGCCGGACTGCATTCTTAGTCATTACCCGTCCAGGAGCCTTTTCCAGCGCGGTCCGCACATTTGACGACGGTCCGGAACATGACTATTATTATTATTATTATTACTATTATGTGTTGCTGGAATGGCTGATGACAGGGAAAACCGGAGTATCCGGAGAAAAACCTGTCCCGCCTCCGTTTTTTCCAGCACGAATGTCACATGGAGTGACCGGGATTTGAACCACGGAACCCAGCTGTGAGAGGCCGGCGCGCTGCCGCCTGAGCAACGGAGGATACTTATAAGTACATTAATAACAGTAAAATCAATTGGTCTCACCTCCTTCTACACCCCACCGCCGTTAAGTTTATTTACCGCCACCCCCGCCCCCCCCAAAAAATTAAAAGAAGGCTTGTTTCTTTATGTTTAAAGGAGATTCCAAACACCAATGTTCACGTCTATTGCCTTCAGCTTTTAGATATAAGTATCCCCATAAAAATAATTTATTTTTTTCACTTCATTTCACACTACTCTTCCCCCCCCCCCCCCAAGTGAACTTTCCCGCAAGAAATACTTGTTTCTTTAATAGTAAAGGATTTTCTAAATACCAATTATCACGACTCTAACTTCTTCAGTTTTTGATTTATGTGTCCCCATGAAAGAAATTCAATTCCTTTACACTCCCACCCTCCAAGATGGTTTCCCCACCGAAACGCGTTTATCTTTGTTTTTAAAGGAGATCTAAATACCAATTTTCACGTCAGTAACAACTTTAGTTTTTATTAGATGTATGCATTCTCATACAATTAAGTCAATTAAATTTTCAATTCTTTCACCCCCCCCCCCCCCCTTCATTGGATTTTCCGAGAATACGTCTTTCTTTACTTTTAAAGCAGATTGCAAATATCAAATTTCACGTCTGTAACATCTTCATTCTTGAGATATCAGTAGCCTAATTAAAAGAATTCAACACCATTTTCAGTCACTTTTACCCACCCCCCACCACCCAAGTGGTATTTCCGAAAACTAAAAATACACGATTCGTTATGTATAATAGAGATAAAAAATACCATTTTCACTTCTGTAACATGTTAAGTTTTTTTAGATATACTGTAAAAATTCTCATTTTAAAATTTCACCTCTTTTGAGTTCCCCTTAAGAGGAGTTTCCAAAAACAAATCACCTATATTTCTTTACATTTACAGGAGATTCCAAACACCCACTTTTTACGTCTGTAACATTTTACGCTTCCAAGATATTCTGTAGATATAGCCTTTCAAAAAATTCACCCCAATTTGTCACTCCTGTTTAACCGCCATTAATTGGATTTTCCAAAAACTAAAAAATACGTGTTTCTTTATTTTTAAAGGAGGTCACATATACAAATTTTCAGTTCTGTATTATCATAAGGTTCTGAAATATAAGTATCCTCATTAAAGGCATTCAACCCATTTTTCACCCTTTTACACCCATATTATTGGGATTTACAGGAAACAAAAAAATACGTGTTCCTTTATTTTTAGAGGAGATTCTAACTACCAAATTTTACATCTGTAAATTTTAAAGTTTTAAGAGTTAGACACTCTCATTTTTAAAAAGTCACCCCCCTTTTAACCCCCCAATATTTGAATTTTCCAAAAACGAAAAAATACGTGTTTTTTTACTTTTAAAGTAGATCCCAAATACCAATTTTCAGGTCTGTAATATCTTCAGCTTCTGAAATATAAGTAGCCTCATTAAAGGCATTCAACCCATTATTCACCCTTTTACACCCTTCCTATTGGGATTTTCCGAAAACAAAGGAATACGTGTTTCTTTATATTTAAAGAAGATTCTAAATGCCAATTTTTATATCAATACACTTTAAAAGGTTTGAGATATAGATACACTCATTTTAAAAAATCACCCCCTTTTCACCCCCCCCCCGTTAATTGGATTTTCCAAAATCAAAAAAATACGTGTTTCTTTATTTTTAAAAGAGATCCCAAACACCAATTTTCAGGTCTGTAATATCTTCAGGTTCTGAGATATAAGTAGCCTCATTAAAGGCATTCAACCCCTATTTCACCCGTTTCACGATTCCTATTGCGATTTTCCGAAAACAAAAAATGCGTGTTTCTTTATTTTTAATGAAGATTCTAAATACCAATTTTTACATCTGCAAACTTTAAAAGTTTGGAGATATAGATTCACTCATTTTTAAAATTCATCCCCTTTTCACCCTCCCATTAATTGGATTTTCCAAAAACAAAAAAATACGTGTTTCTTTATTTTTAAAAGAGATCAAAAGTACCAATTTTCAGGTCTGTAATATCTTCAGTTTCTGAGATATAAGCACCGGTATCAATTGGTACACTTGATCTCTTTTAAAAATAAAGAAACACGTATTTTTTGTTTTTGGAAAATCCAATTAATTGGAGGGGGAAAAGGGGGGTGGATTATTAAAATGAGTGTATCAATATCTCAAAACTTTGAAAGTTTACAGATGTAAAAATTGGTATTTAGAATTTTCATTATAAACAAAGAAACACGTATATTTTGTTTTCGGAAAATCCCAATAGAAGGGGTGAAAAGGGGTGAAAAATGGGTTGAATACCTTTAATGACGATACTTATATCTCAGAAACTGAAAATATTACAGACCTGAAAATTGGTGTTTGGGATCTCCTTTAAAAATAAAGAAAAAGGTATTCTTTTGTTTTTGGAAAATCCCATTAATGGGGGGGTGAAAAGGGGGTGAATTTTGAAAATGAGTGTATATATATCTCAAAACCTTTTACGTTTATAGATGTAAAAATTAGTGGTTAGAATCGCCTTTAAAAATAAAGAAACACGTAATTTTTTGTTTTCGGAAAATCCCAACAGGAAGGGGGGAAAAGGGTGAAAATGTGTTGAATGCCTTTAATGAGGCTACTTATATTTCAGAACCTGAAGATATTCCAGACCTAACGATTGGTATTTGGGATCTACTAAAAAAATAAAGAAACAGGTATTTTATCGTTTTTGGAAAATCCAAATAATGGGGGGGGGGTGAATTTTTAAAATGAGTGTGTCTACATCTTAAAACTTTAAAAGTTTACAGATGTAAAAATTGGTATTTAGAATCTCCTTTAAAAATAAATAAACATGTATTTATTGTTTTCGGAATATCCTAATAGGAGGGGTGAAAAGGGGTTGAATGCCTTTAATGAGGATACTCATATCTCAGAAACTGAAGATATTACAGACCTGAAAAAAGGTATTTGGGATCTCCTTTAAAAATAAAGAAACATATACATTTTGTTTTTGGAAAATCCAAATAGTGGAGGGTTTAAAGGGGGATGAATTTTTAAAATGAGTTTATCTATATCTCAAAACTTTCAAAGTTTACAGATGTAAAAATTGGTACTTAGAATCTACTTTATAAATAAAGAAACAGGTATTTTTTTGTTTTCGGAAAATCCTTTAGGAGGGGTGAAAAGGGTTGAAAAATAGTTTAATGCCTTTAATAAGGATCCTTATTTCTCAGAAACTGAAGATGTTACAGACCTGAAAATCGGTATTAGGGATCTCTTTTATAAATAAAGAAACATGTAATTTTTGTTTTTAGAAAATCCAAATAGTGGGGGGGGGATGAAAGGGGGGTATATTTTAAAAATGAGTGTATCTATATCTCAAAACTTCAAAAGTTTGCAGATGTAAAAATTGATATTTAGAATCTCCTTTAAAAATAAAAGAACACGTATTTTTTCTTTTCGGTAAATCCCAATAGGAGGGGTGAAAAGTGTGAATAAGGGGTTGAATGTCTTTAATGAGGATACTTATATCTCAGAAACTGAAGATATTACAGACCAGAAAGTTAGTATATGGAATCTCCTTTAAAAATACAGAAATATTTTTTTTGAAAATCTAATTAATGGGGGTTAAACAGGAGTGACCAATTGGGGTGAATTTTTAGAAAGACTATATCTACAGTATATCTCAGAAACGTAAAATGTTGCAGACGTAAAAATTGGTATTTGGGATCTACTGTTAAAGTAAAGAAACAGGTATGCACGGAAAAACCAATGAAGGTGGGGGGGGGGGTGAAAAATTGACATATTTATTGAATTAATTGTATGAGGATACTTACATCTAATAAAAACTAAAGTTGTCACAGACGTGAAAATTGGTATTTAGATCTTTAAAAATAAAACGACGCGTTTGTTTGGGGGGGGGGGGGGGGCGGAGAATAATTTTTGGGGGCGAATGTGAAAAGGAGTCGAATTCGTTTCATCTGAACACATATCTCAAAAAATGAAGATAATCTGTATTTAGAAGATCCTTTACTATTAAAGAAACAAGTATTTCTTGCCGGAAAATTCACTTAAGGGGGGCGGAGAGTGTGAAAGTAAGTGAAAAAGTGAATTACTTTTATGGGAATACTTATATCTCTAAACTGAAAGTAACACACGTGATCATTGGTATTTTTTTTTGGGGGGGGGGTTAATCAACATAACCGCGGTGGGGTGAAAACGGAGGTGAGACCAATTGATTTTACTGTTCCTAATTTTTTCCTTATAAGGAGCCTCCGTGGCTCAGGTGGCAGCGCGCTGGCTTCTCACTGCTGGGTTTCATGGTTCAAATCCCGGTCACTCCATGTGAGATTTGTGCTGGGCAAAGTGGAGGCAGGACAAGTTTTTCTCCGGGTACTCCGGTTTTCCCCGTCATCATTCATTCCAGCAACACTCTCCAATATCATTTCATTTCATTTCATTTGTCATTCATTTAATCATTGCCCCAGTGGAGTGCGACAGGCTTCGGCAGGGCTTATTTATCCCATTCCTAATCCGGTTGAATGGAAACAGGCTGTGGATTTTCAATGTACTTATTCTGATCATAAACCGATCATTTTTAATCTCTCCTGGGTTCGTTTTCAATAGCCATGTTTTCCTTTGGAGAACCTTCTCAGATTACAGTAGATTCTTCTGGTATATAAACAAAAATTTAAACATTTTTGAAATAAACGATTGATATATGATTGAACGTGCAATTGTTCACCTCTGTAATAAGCTCAATAATGCACGGAAATCTGTCATTCGTATCGCCAGTAGTCCTGCGCACTTGCCTAAGGGCGACAATGGTGCTGGTCATACTGTCATTAATGACAACGGCAGCAGATGTAATTTACCGCCAAGTAGAGGTTCAGTACCGCCAAGGCACCCAAGACGACACCACGCCGGATCTCCTCAAGGATTTGATCCACATTAAAACTGCTTATAGGAAAAGATTGCAATGATTTAGGGACCCAACTGACCGGGTGGAATACCTGGACCTATCCCGGAAAGTACGAAATCGATTGCTGGAGAAAAGATTGAAAAATGGGAGGAACGTTGCCGTAATCTCTCAGAAAATGAGTCAGATCGCGAATTTTGGCGGAATCTCTTAGAAAACGAGTCAGATCGCGAATATCGGCGGGTTATATATAAAACGATAAGCATTCAATTATAAATTTCAGTAAAATACCGTAGCGAAGCACGGGTATCTTGCTAGTTAGTACATACCCTTCGAAGTCACCAAACACCGTATACATTTATATAGAGTGTATGCAATTTAGTATCCAATATATGTATAGCTAGATAAAATAAGAGTTTTTTTCTGGACATTCTTCACAGTAGTATAATAGGACAGTTCTGCCGCTGCCTCCTCCTCCGGCTCTCGGGAGAGGCCTCCGTCTCCCGCGGGAAATTTGAATTTTGGCGGGAAATTTGACTTTTGGCGCGAGATTTGAATTTGTAAACAAAGCCACGTGCTTTTTGACAGCTGTCATCGACATCAGCGCATCGCTAACCTCACTGCTGCCACCTTGACGGGCCTAAACCTCAGTGGTACCAACTTAACCTAACTAGTGCGAGATTTGAATCGGTAAACAAAGCCACGTGCAGCTGTCATCCGTCATCTTTAATCAAGAGAGCACCGTGCTGCTCTCTTTCGTCAGCTGTCATCCGCCATCTTTAATGTACAGAGCACAGTGCTGTCCTCTTTAGTTGAAATGTGGTGGCGGCAAATTCCACGTGCTCTGGTTTGGAAACAAACCTATGTGCTTTTATGACAGCTATCATCCGCCATCTTTAATCCAGAGAGCACCGTGCTGCCCTCTTTAGCTACTTACCTTTGAAATGTGGTGGCGGCAAATTCCACGTGCTCTTGTTTGGAAACAAACCTATGTGCTTTTTTGACAGCTATCATCCGCCATCTTTAATCCAGAGAGCACCGTGCTGCCCTCTTTAGTTGAAATGTGGTGGCGGTAAATTCCACGTGCTCTTGTTTGGAAACAACCTATGTGCTTTTCTCTCAGCTGTCAACCGCCATCTTTAATCCAGAGAGAACAGTGCTGCACTCTTTAGTTGAAATGTGGTGGCAGCAAATTCCACGTGCTCTTGTTTATAAACAAATCAACGTGCTTTTTTTGATAGCTGTCATCCGCCATCTTTAATCAACAGAGCACCGTGCTGCACTCTTTAGTTGAAATGTGGTAATGGCAAATTCTACGTGCTCTTGTTTGGAAACAAATTCTACGTGCTCTTCAGCTGTCATCCACCATCTTTAATCCAGAGAGCACCGTGCTGCCCTCTTTGTGGTGGCGGATAATTTGAAAAATTCTTTTTGACAAGCAGCAATCTTTAATCAACAGAGCATCGTGCTGCCCTCTTTAGCTACTTACCTTTGAGGCGGTTAATTTGAAAAAATTCTATTTGACAAGCTGCCATCTTTAATGAACAGAGCGTCGTGCTGCTATCTTTCGGGTAATTTTTACGTCACAGCTGTCATTCACCATCTTGCATTGCTAACCTTAGTGCTGCCCTCTTTAGCTACTTACCTTTGAGGCGGACTATTTGAAAAAAAAATCTATTTGACAATCTGTCATCCGCCATCTTACATCGCAAACTTCAGTGCTGTACTCTTTAGTTGAAATGTGGTAGCGGATAATATGAAAAAATTCTTTTTTGACAAGCAGCCATCTTTAAACTACAGAACACCGTGCTGCTATCTTTATCGTAGTAGCGAGCAATTTAAAATCTAGATGCTTTTTTCTAACAGCTGTCATCCGCCATCTGTAAACTAGAGAGCACCGTGCTACCATCTTTGTAGTGGTGATAAATTCCACGTGCTCTTGTTTGGAAACAAACTCACGTGCTTTTTTTGACAGCTGTCATCCGCCATCTTTAATCTAGAGAGCACGGTGCTGCCCTCTTTGTAGTGGTAGTAAATTCCACGTGCTTTACAAACCCACGTTCTTTTTTTGACAGCTGTCATCCGCCATCTTTAATCAAGAGAGCGCATTTCCGCACTCTTTGTGGTGGCGGATAATTTGAAAAATTCTTTTTGACAAACAGCCATCTTTATTCAACACAGTTACCGCTATCTTACATCGCTTACCTCGGTGCTGCACTCTTTAGTTGAAATGTGGTGGCGGTAAATTCGAACAAGTTTTACCATACATCGGGGGAGCTAGAGTAAGCACGTGCTGCAGTGATGACGTCATCATGCATGTTTAGACTTGTCCGTTTTCTTAAGAGTAAGTCGGTGTAAAGGAATGCAATAAGTATGCATAATAAAAACAATTGTTTCCATGTGCTGCAGCGATGATGTTATTGTAGGTGCGCATGTTTAAACCCGTTCGTTGACTAAAAGCTTTAGTCTTCGAGAAACAGTGAGAGAGAGTGGAGTGCAAACGTGACGAAGACATTAATAGCTGATGTGCAAGTCTTTAAAGTAAACGGAAAAAAATTTGTGTTTATAGAGGTGGCTGTGTTAGATTGCAGTGTGTTGGGGGCACCAAAACTTGTTAGTTTAGTATTTAGCCCACTGTTCCCTTACTGTTTGCAAACAGATGAAGATAAAAAGCAGACTCAGTGGATTGAAAACAATTTAGGTTTGAAGTGGGAAGAAAAAGGAATACCTTATCGTTTTCTACCTTTAATGATGAATGCACATTTGTTAAGAGCAGATCTTGTTCTTTTAAAGGGTTGTGAAAAGAAATAATGGTTGCGTGATTTTCTACCATCATCGTGTGAAATTATCGACATGCATGAATTGGGGTGCCCATCATTTAAAACTCTTCCGAAAGAGCATAGTAGAGAAACAAGTAAACAGTCTTTACAATATGTATGCATGCTCTTTGATTGGTTTTGTTCAGTGCATGCCGGGAAGTGAACAACATATGTAAACTGCAGTGTCGAAATAACCTTAGTGTAAAAGAAACATTTGTAGAGTAAAGACATCATGTCATTTCTAACAGATACTAAGTGTAACGCAGTTGAAAAGGCGATCGCAAAGTTTTATGAATGCAAAAAGAAAATAAACACTTCTACTGAAGAAGAGTTAAATGCATTACCAAAGGCATTTTTGGTTAATGTAGCTGCGAATGCTGTAAAGAAGATTTGGGATAAGGTGCCTCGTGAGTGGACTCAAGATCCTGCTTTGTCAGAGCTTCAAACGTGTAGTTTACATCATGAACACGTGAGTTTAGGTAGAAGACCTTCTGTGAGACAGTGCCGTACATGTCAGCTAGTTAAACTGTATCACGGACCTAAAACTAACGAGTTGTCTTCGCTTATAAAAACTTATCATGCCTGAAGAGAGAGTAAACAAGGAAAAGGTGAAGAAACGTGCTGGGAAAAAGATGAAGAAGCATGTTGGGCGTGGACTCATCAATAAAGTGATTGATCTTCTTTTCTTCGTGCTTCATCTCCCCTGCGGCACTAGAACACGTTCGCCTGACACGTAGTTACATGCTGCCTGCATAGAGTATGTCGTGTAGCTGTTAAAATCTGCTTCGTAAAGTTATGCTGTGTGTGTGTGTGTTATTACCTAGTGCTTTAGCTGCTCAGAAGATAGCAGTACTTGTCGTTGTTGGTGCAATAAAACGAAAAATGAGTGACAAAGACCGTAAAATAAACAAAGGATAAAAATGTATATATATTCTAAAATAAATATGAATTGTCAAAACATATTACAGGTGTTGTTTAATCCTACAGCATGTCCTAGTGACTTAGAAGAAAGGAAACGTAGAGGATTAAAAGAAAACACACATAAGATTTAAAGTACATCATCTTTATTAATCCATGAATTAAAGCTGTTATTAAAACCAAGCCATTTAACATACAGTTTATTGCCACGACGTCGAATAACACGTTCAACTAAATAGTGATCAGGATGTTTTGTTTTCTGCAGTTCTTCGATGTAGAATCCTCCTTCAATAGGCTGTCCGCTGAGATCGCGAAATAAATACGTAACTGGATTAGTATGCTTAACACTTCTGATTTGAACAATTTCAGTGCTCCAGTTAGGTGTGTATCGTTTTGCAAAGATAGACTTGTGTTTGCTGATGCTAACAAAATCACCTTCTTTAAAGCGATGGCGACGTGGATCAGCTGTTTCAATTACAAGATGAATAGCATTTATACGAGGTGTATTCTTTGTAACAAGACGCGGCTTTGTTCCGATAGTGCGATGAGGTGTATCGTTGTAGGTAGATAAAAGTCTAGGTAGCAGATCAATCCAACGATATGAACCTTGTGCTGTAAATTCTCGCCACATCATTGTTTTGATTGTACGATTAAAGCGTTCTACAACACTTGCCTTGAGATTGCTGAACGTAGAGTAGTGTTGAATGCCAAGTAACTTGAGGTAAGAAGAAAAATCCTTGTTGTAAAACTCTTTACCTTGATCAGTTTGAAGAAGCCTTGGGCAGCGTTTCGATTCTTCAACAATATGTTTAAATGTTCTTTAACTTGAGCTGCTGTTTTAGAAAGCACGGGTTGTGCAAAAGCAAATTTCGAGTACACATCGATAACAGTAAGTAGATACTTATACCCCTTATTACTAGAGGCATATGGAATCATTTCTACTAAGTCTGCTCGCCAGAGATCATCTTTTCCTCGTGTAATAACGCGTCTGCGACAGTAGGTGCGACGTGCTGGTTTATGTAACTCATGTGCGATGTTTACCTTTACAGGTGAGATCTTCCCTTGACGAGCCATTACAAAATAATACCGACATAACGTAGTTCTCTTTCTATTTCTAGAATTTCTGATCCGTGACCAGTGTGACCAGCCTCTTGCGATGCTCTTAAAAGTTGTAATCGTTCAACGAGTAAGTTTGGGTCAGTCCAGTATCTTACATCCACATACGGCAACAAAGGCTTGTAGATAACATCAAGACTACGTGCAGTCGGAAACAGCTTAGAAATAAACTCACGATACTTGTAACTCTTATTCGCATTTACAGCTTCTGTTCTCTTCTAATTACGTCGTGTTGCGTCAGTAGCAAAAAGTATTGCTTTATATTTTTTAAGATCATCTTGTAAAATTATATCCTTGTCAGGTATTCGTGAGAAAATAAGTTCTAAGAATCCTTTCGTAGGTTTATAGGTAACACCTTTTAAAATGAGTTTGTTGTTATTAATCTTAACATTTGAATTTCCTATCCAGAAACAGTCATCTTCGTAGCGAATACCGTAGGTAGTGTCAGTTTGTCCTGTAAAAAGTTTTTCTATATAAGGTGCAAACAGAGATCCATAGGTATCTTGAATAAAAGTTCTAAACTGATTGCGATACTCTGGTGTAATCATAACCTCAGACAAAGATGGTAGATTTTGCATCGATGTAGTAGGTGTTTCAGCAATAACATCTGTAGTTAAAAACTCAACACGCTTAGATGGTGATGTATCATTAAATTCTTCTTCTTCTTCCTTATCTTCCTCTTCCTCTTCTTGGTCTACATCTTGCTTCTTATCTTCCTTATCTTCTTCATGCTTTTCTTCTTCTTTTTCATGCTTCTCTTTATGATATGATGTTTGCATAGAAGCAAAACTTGAAGTAGACTGCGGTAATGAAGTAGAATTAAAAATTTCTTTGAGTGGTGTACTTAGTTGTGTTTTTAAAAATAAATCCGTGTCTGCTTGAATACGTTTAAGCTCTTTAAATTTCCGTCGAATATTGTTTCGAGCTTGGATGATATGTTTTGTTATCTCATTGTTAGATGTTAACATGATGATGGTTCTTAATCAAGTAGTTACTGTAATTCTGTGTTAATGCATATAAAATGATCGAAACCCATGCGATATCGTCCATGCTGTACATCACTTTCTTTATCAATAACTAAAAAGCTGTAACGGTGTAATGACCAACATTTAGCTCACATACGTTTAAAGTCATCGAATGTCATATCATTGTTAACATGATCGTTATACACATGTCGTATGTTGCGCTCATCTTGCCGAAAAAGCACAATAACATTTGCGTTGTCGCGTATCAACTGCTTAGGCACACGAGAATAGGTTTGGCACAAATAGATGCAATCAACATATATATGCCGACCCATACTAAAGAATGCACGAATAACGTTTTGCTGTTCTGTTGCGACATCATCAAAAATCATAAGAGAATTAGGAAGCACATCGTCTGGTGATGGTACTTGCTCATGCGAATTAAATTTAAAATATCTTATTCCATCTTTAACTAGATCGTGCGTTACAGTTTGTAGAATAGTATATAGCGGTTGATAGAGTGACTTTGCGAAAACGTAAATATTCTCGAAGCGTACACCATTTACAGAAGTAATAAGTGTGAGTAAAAGATTTGTTTTCCCGCATCCCGACGGACCTGATATAATACATCGAACAGTAAAAGGAAACAACTTTCCATTACGTTTTCTTGTAGTTGTACTAGAACTAGGTAAGAGATGTGGTACAATGTCGGTAACAGGTAGTGTGTCTTGCTGCTTTATAATCTTCATGATAACTGAATCATAAAGTACGTAATAGTAATATATATATATTAAACGAAACAAGAGGTAATGGTTAGTTTATGATTTGCTCTTGACTAGTAAAGTCGTGTACAGCATGGTGAAACAACGATATCCAAACGACATGAAGAAGAAGAAAGTAAAACTGTTGGATGGAAAGATGTTATAAAGGCTGCGCAAAAAGCTATTCGAGGGGAATACAATCCTCGTGTAGCTTTTACTAAGGCGTTACGCTCAGCAAGAGCGAGAATTTCTCCAAAGTGCAGAGCAATATTTAGTAAACGTGCACGAATTATCCCTGTACCAAAACGAGGAGGATTTCTTCCTGCGTTGTTTGCTGGCTTAGCAGCTTTAGGGTCATTGCTAGGTGGTGCTAGTGCTGTAGCGAGAACTGTCAAAGCTGTAGAAGAAGCGAAACAACAGTTGAAAGAAGGTGAACGTCATAACAAGACGATGGAGGCAATTGCGTTACGAGGCAAAGGTGTGTACATGAAGCTAGCGCCATACATGAAAGGGCTTGGTATCTACATTTCTCCAAAAAACGTCTACTGAATGCACTGCCACATCGAGCTCTAACGCATGATGAAGTTTTTACATTTGCTAAACAACTAGGAATTCATTATTTTCGAGGAGTGTATATGCGCGATCAACTACCAGCGCGCCCACGTGAACATGAAAGTGCCGTAATTAACATGGACGACTGTCGTGGACCTGGAACTCATTACGTTGCTTATGTAAAACGTAAATCTAAAGTACGGTATTTTGAAAACTATGGAGATTTACCTCCTCCTTTTGAGCTCATACGTTATTTCGGAAGCAGTGCAGACATTGTTTACAATAAAAACCGTGTGCAAAACTTTAATACACGCATGTGCGGACGATTATGTCTTATGTTCTTATATCAAACCCAGACAGTAGAGAAAGTGCATTAGTGTCTACGTGATGACGAACAATGAAAGAACGTTTGCTGTACGTGGAGAAGGACATGAAACAACCGTCTATTTTAATCCACCAATCGAACTTGGCTATCAGCCGCATAGTCTTGGACTAGTATGGTTTGAAAGTTACAATAACATCTATAATATGCGTGATGGTGTAAACAAGTTCTATTACGATGAGTATGTGGTAACACTACTCTCAGGTAGTTATACAGTAGACGATATTCACGACTATATTGAAAGTACGTTAATTGATCAGTTTGGGGAAGATAGTTTTAGTAATCATAATTACAAGTTCTCAATCACTATAAGCAACATAACACGTAAATGTGTTATTGAATCATCATTTAAGATTGACTTCAAATCACAACGTGATTCGATTGGACCACTGCTTGGATTTTCATCGAGGGAGCTCCTACCGAACGTACGTTACGAGTCTGATCAACCTATAAAACTCATCGATGATTATAATGTGAACATTACTTGTAATATTATTACAGACTTGAATAGTAATCTGCAACCTTCGCACGTCCTGCACGACTTTATTGTTACAGAGGAACGTGGATATACTATTTGTGAGTAACCAGCAGTAGTTCTTTATCATCCTGTGTCTGTAAAACGCATTAGCAACATTACTCTTAGACTTGTAAATAAACATAATCAGCTTATTCATTTAGATCAGCACGCGTACGTAGCTTACAAACTACATCTTAAACCAGTATGAAAACCATCTATAAAACGCGGTGTACATTCCGAAGACATGCTACATGTGTGCAGAGACTCATCGAGTTAACAGATACCCATAAGCAGATACTCCAAGATTTAGGATATACACTACTACAACAGAATGGAAGAAGTGCTAGACATTACGAATACAGTAGAAAGTCGTCAAGGTGTAGTACGAAGTGAGCTTCATTCCTATCAACCTTTTACGTTTGGATTAAATAACTTTGAGGAAATTCATTTTATTATTACTCAGCAAGATGTATACACCTTACCACACGAAAGCTACCTCTATATTGAAGGACGACTAGAAAAGTCGGATGGAAGTGGACCAAGCACTTCACAACTAAACAACCATGCTCTAGCTTTTCTTTTTTCTGAAGCGCGATATGAAGTAAATAATGTTGAAATAGATCGAACGAAGAATGTTGGTATTACAAGTGCAATGAAACTCTACCCTTCTTTCTGTGATGAAGAAAGTAATCTTTTGCGGATGGTTGGATGGTGTCCAAAAGCTGCTAACAACTGGATGATTAATGAGGATGGAACTTTTACGGCTATGTTATCACTGAAACATATTTTTGGATTCGCAGAAGAGTTTTACACGTACTATAATCAACGCAAAACAAGAGCTTATTCTAATCCGTGATCGAAGTGATTACAATTCTCTTAAAGCAGTAGAAACACCAGTAGAATCGAAAATAACACTGCATCGTATACTGTGGAGGATTCCACATGTAACCTTATCTGATCGTAAAAAACTTCGATTGCTCAAGATTCTAGAAAATGATACACCATTACCTATACGTTTTAGAAGTTGGGAGCTGCATGAATATCCTGTGTTACCACCTACAAACAAGCATAGCTGGGCTGTTAAAACATCACGTTTTACTGAGAAGCCCTTGTACATTATTTTTGGATTTCAAACTAATCGTAAATTCAATCACGGAAAAGATAGCTCACTGTTTGATCACTGTAAATTAAGACACGTTAGACTATATCTCAACGGAATTACGTATCTCTACGAAAACATAGACATTAACTTTGAGAAAAATAAGTTTGGGATGCTCTATGACATGTTTTGTAAATTTCAATCATCGTATTATCAGAAAGAAGATCGTCCGCTATTTACACCTCAAGAATTTAAAAATAAAGCACGGATTGTAGTTATAGACTGCTCTTATCATGAAGAATCTATAAAAGAATCTCCAGTTGATATTCGTTTAGAATTTTAAACACCTGAAAACATTCCTGCTAACACAGCAGCCTATTGTCTTATTATTCATATGAGTGATGTTACTTACCATCCTCTAACGAATATTGTCACGAGACTATAAATAAGAATAGCTCTTTATCCTTTTCATTAGTGTGTGCTTCGACATCGTACGCTATGGAACAAAACTGTAAATGTGCATGCTGTTTGCATGCTGGTACGCAACATCTTATTTATCTTACACGAGTAAGTGAGGATATTAAGATGTTCTATAAACATAGATCGTCGATGCCGAAACATCTTATTCAAGACTTACCACCAGGATTTTTATCTACGTACGCTGCCTCTTACGTACATAATTTTTGGGGCATCCTTCCTCTACATAGTAAGATGTCGATCGAAGTAGCTTTATGCAGAACTTGTCAACGACTTTACAAGCATCGAGGAGAAAATGGTGATGATGATTGGGATGGACCAAATCCGAGGATTGAACACTGTACACAGTGTATGAATGAACTTTCTCTAGTACCACATGATGATGATGATGATGATTCCGAAAAGGAATAACAACAAGGTAAGAAGTATATGATCTTCTCTGTAAAGCGTAACATACTTAGTATAATATATTTCTAAATGTTTTGTTTAATTTGAATGTTGCAGGAGGCATTTCAGAAGCAAAGGTTGTTAAGTAGCATACCAACCTTGTCAGCAGCAAAAAGGAACACTGTTGTAGTACATTTGTAAATAAATATTTGATCGCATTCTAAAATGTTGTACTTATTGCATTGCTTTACAACGATCAGGTCAAAAATGCACAATGACGTCATCACTGCAGCACTTGCTTACTCTAGCTTTCCCGATGCATGTTTAAACTTGTTCGAATTTATCGCCACCACATTCCTTTACACCGACTTACTCTTAAGAAAACGGATAAGTCTAAACATGCATGATGACGTCATCACTGCAGCACGTGCTTACTCTAGCTCCCCCGATGTTTGGTAAAACTTGTTCGAATTTACAGCCACCACATTTCAACTAAAGAGTGCAGCACCGAGGTAAGCGATGTAAGATAGCGGTAACTGTGTTGAATAAAGATGGCTGTTTGTCAAAAAGAATTTTTCAAATTATCCGCCACCACATAGAGTGCGGAAATGCGCTCTCTTGATTAAAGATGGTGGATGACAGCTGTCAAAAAAGCACGTGGGTTTGTAAAGCACGTGGAATTTACTACCACTACAAAGAGGGCAGCACCGTGCTCTCTAGAATAAAGATGGCGGATGACAGCTGTCAAAAAAAGCACGTGAGTTTGTTTCCAAACAAGAGCACGTGGAATTTATCACCACTACAAAGATGGCAGCACGGTGCTCTCTAGTTTAAAGATGGTGGATGACAGCTGTTAGAAAAAAGCATCTAGATTTTAAATTGCTCGCTACTACGATAAAGATAGCAGCACGGTGTTCTGTAGTTTAAGGATGGCTGCTTGTCAAAAAAGAATGTTTTCATATTATCCGCTACCACATTTCAACTAAAGAGTACAGCACTGAGGTTTGCGATGTAAGATGGCGGATGACAGCTTGTCAAATAGATTTTATTTCAAATAGTCCGCCTCAAAGGTAAGTAGCTAAAGAGGGCAGCACTAAGGTTAGCAATGCAAGATGGTGGATGACAGCTGTGACGAAAAAATTACCCGCAAGATAGCAGCACGACGCTCTGTTCATTAAAGATGGCAGCTTGTCAAATAGAATATTTTTCAAATTAACCGCCTCAAAGGTAAGTAGCTAAAGAGGGCAGCACGATGCTCTGTTGATTAAAGATTGCTGCTTGTCAAAAAGAAATTTTCAAATTATCCGCCACCACAAAGAGGGCAGCACGGTGCTCTCTGGATTGACGATGGTGGATGACATCTGAAGTGCACGTAGAATTTGTTTCCAAACAAGAGCACGTAGAATTTGCCGCCACCACATTTCAACTAAAGAGTGCAGCACGGTGCTCTGTTGATCAAAGATGGCGGTTGACAGCTGAGAGAAAAGCACATAGGTTGTTTCCAAACAAGAGCACGTGGAATTTACCGCCACCACATTTCAACTAAAGAGGGCAGCACGGTGCTCTCTGGATTAAAGATGGCGGATGATAGCTGTCAAAAAAGCACATAGGTTTGTTTCCAAACAAGAGCACGTGGAATTTGCCGTCACCACATTTCAAAGGTAAGTAGCTAAAGAGGGCAGCACGGTGCTCTCTGGATTAAAGATGGCGGATGATAGCTGTCATAAAAGCACATAGGTTTGTTTCCAAACCAGAGCACGTGGAATTTGCCGCCACCACGTTTCAACTAAAGAGGGCAGCACTGTGCTCTGTAGATTAAAGATGGCGGATGACAGCTGACGAAAGAGAGCAGCACGGTGCTCTCTTGATTAAAGATGACGGATGACAGCTGCACGTGGCTTTGTTTACCTATTCAAATCTCGCGCTAGTTAGGTTAAGTTGGCAGCACTAAGGTTTAGGCCCGTCAAGATGGCAGCACTGAGGTTAGCGATACGTTGTTGTCTGTCAAAAAGCACGTGGCTGTCAAAAAGCACGTGGATTTGTTTACCGATTCAAATCTCGCGCTAGTTAGGTTAAGTTGGTTCTACTGATGTTTAGGCCCGTCAAGATGGCGGTACTGAAGTTAGCGATGCGTTGTTGTCTGTCAGAAAGCTTGTAGCTGTCAAAAAAACACGTGGATTTGTTTACCAATTCAAATCTCGCGCTTGTGAGGATACGTTGGTACCACTGAGGTTTAGGCACGTCAAGATGGCATGAGTGAGGTTAGCGATGCGTTGTTGTCGATGACAGCTGTCAAAAAGAACGTGGCTTTGTTTACAAATTCAAAATTTCGCGCCAAAATTCAAATTTCCCGCCAAAATTGAAATTTCTCGCCAAATTTCAAATTTCCCTCCGGAGGCGGAGGCCTCTCCCGAGAGCCGGAGAAGGAGGCGGCGGCAGAACTGTCCTATTATACTACTCTTCACAATGTAAAAATACTGTTATTTCTGTACCGGTAGCGTCCACAGTAACAAGGAAATGCACTTTTACGTTTTCCGTCAAATCTGTCTGTCTGTCTGTCTGTCTGTCTGTCTGTCTGTCTGTCTGTCTGTCTTCTGTACACGCATCACGGGAACGTGGCTGAAGAGAATGCAATGAAAATCCGTAAGTAAAGTCGGGGAATAAGGCACTACAATCTAGGCTGTAAATAACTTTATTCACGCGGAGTGAAATTGTAGTTTACGAGAAGGCCTAAAATTTAATTCTCAAATATTTATGTTATTAGTTGTCCTATCGATAAATACTACATAACTAATGTTATATAGAATTCAATGTCCGATCATTTATGTCGTATACACATTTGCCGTCGGCCTACCGGGTATGATAAGAGAGATATTAATGAATTTCGATTTTTGTTGCGAAGTCCTCAACGCCGAACCTCGAGAAAATGGGTGTACAGAATTTAATGAAAATCGGTATGTAAAGTCTGACAATAAGGTACAACAGTCTAAGCTATAAATAATTTTATTAGCGCTGGATGAAATGGTAGTTTAGGGGAAGTTGCCTAAGATTTAATTTTTAAATACCTATGTGTTTGGTGTTACGAAAAATATTACATAACAAAAGTTATGGAGAATTTACAATCATTTTTGTCTTATATTGTTTACCGTACCGACTACGATAATAGAATTTGTGAATTTATTCTTTTGTTGCTTAGTCGATATCAACGCCGAGCATTGCTGACGTGGACATTTTGTTTAATCGTGTTAACTGGCGTTGGTTTTCGTAATGACTGTATTAAGGTATAAAACTACGTGGTCCACGGTCCATATCTACAAGGAAAAATTGTGAAGATGGTTATAAAAAATGAGAAAATTCGTATAGGAACGATCGCTTGAAGAATAAGACATGAGGGAGCCGTGAAAGAAGTAAGTACTCCCTTTATATTAGATGTCATGATAGATTTTCGAAATAGAAGGCGAAGTCCCAGCGATTTGGATTACACGTATATACTGTAGGTCTTTTTCTTGTGACAAGCTTGCTGTCTTCAGTATTATCATTAATTGTTCATCTTTAAGAGCCTGTGTGTCTCTTATTACACGATTCCTGCGTTTCAGGACCATGGTGTCCGGCTAAATGGTTAGCGTGCTGGCCTTTGGCCACAGGGGTCCCGGATTCCATTCCCGGCCGGGTCCGAGATTTTAACCTTAATAGTTAATTCCCTTGGCTCGGGGACTGGGTATTTGTGCTGTCCCCAACATCCCTGCAACTCACACACCACACATAACTATCCTCCACCACAATAACACGCAGTTACCTACACATGGTAGATGCCGTCCACCCTCATCGGAGGGTCTGACTTACAAGGGCTGCACACGACTAGAAATAGCCACACGAAATTAAAGGACCATGGTATCGAATTGTGCGAGAATTCCATCCCGCAGCAGGGGGCGAGTTCATATTCAGCTACTACGCACAGCGGTAGGAACGTGTTGTTGATGTAGATGAAAATTCCTAGATTTTGATTTTGTGATTTATTATGGACACCTCTCATGTGCAGATAAAGGTGTTCGATTCAATTCTGAACCGTTTGGTTGCTCGAAATCCTCCAGTAAATATTGTTCCTTTTGAGCAAAAAATTCTTTGTCTTCTTCTTCTTTATCTGTTTACCCTCCAGGGTCGGTTTTTCCCTCGATCTCAGCTAGAGATCCCACCTCTACCGCCTCAAAGGCAGTGTCCCGGAGCTTCAGACTCTGGGTCAAGGAATGAAACTGGGGAGGATGACCAGCACCTCGCCCAGGCGGCCTCAGCTGCTATGCTGAACAGGGGTCTTGTGGGGGCGATGGGAAGATTGGAAGGGATAGACAAGGAAGAGGGAAGGAAGCGGCCGTGGCCTTAAGTTAGGTACCATCCCGGCATTTGCCTGGAGGAGAAGTGGGAAACCACGGAAAATCACTTCCAGAATGGCTGAGGTGGGAATCGAACCCACCTCTACTCAGTTGACCTACCGAGGCTGAGTGGACCCCGCTCCAGACCTCGTACCACTTTTCAAATGTCGTGGCAGAGCCGGGAATCGAACCCGGGCCTCCCGGGGTGGCAGCTAATCACACTAACCACTACACCACAGAGTCGGACAAAATCCCTTGTCAATACACCGAATTTCCGACGTAGGGAAACTGTACGTGCAAGCAGTTTTCGTGTATAAAGCAAGTGATAAACTAGGGTTATGCTCCTTGAAGGAGCTAGCTGTTCATTAAGCTTGGTCACACTGGGCTTCGTGAACACGAAAGGCCATTACTCAATTTTCTGCATTCCATTAATACAGTCAATTGCAACCCCTGCCCCTTTCTGCTGCCCCTCCCCATCAAACACTGGCTACATCCGCATCGCTTCCGGCGCTGCGCTAATTCTAGGTTCAATCCACCACAAATATAGCCTAACCACTTGTTCAACAGATTAGGAAATAGTTGACAAGTTCCATTAATGTAGTGTGTGTGTCATATTGCAGGGAACAATTACTAATGATCATCCCCACTGGGTCCGGAAAGTTAAGATAGGTCACTCCAGAGTTCTCAAATGAGCTCGAAATACGTCTCTCCTGCCCGATCTATCTCATTCCAACCATATTCAGTTTCGATAAACAAACACTTAAGTTAACAAAGTAACTAGGCCTAGAATGACCCTGTTATTTCCATCTTTTCATGGACCTCAAGTTTCCCTCAAATATTAGGTTCAGGGGATGGGGCTACCCATTTTCAAACCCTCCTTCCTTTAGTGAAGTTGTGTATGCTCTATTTGTGCGTCATAAATACAGACTGGACTTTCATGTAGTGTTTTCCCTTCACGCAAAGGTTCGTGAAATGCAAACAATTTGACATATTCGAATGTAATACAACATTTTTCCTGCCGCACCGTGTATTTGACTCCGTGGCTAAGTGGTAGCCCACTGGCGTTTGGTTGGAGGTGTCCTGGTTTCGATTCTTGGCCGGATTGTAGGCTTTTAACGGTAGATGGTTAACTCTACAACTAATGCACTTCATATTTCTCCAATATAACTACACGCAGAAACCCACACCCACTAGTAGAGGTGTCTCGTACGCAGGTAATAATAATAATAATAATAATAATAATAATAATAATAATAATAATAATAATAATAATAATAATAATAATAATAATAATAAAAATACATACATACATACATACATACATACATACATACATACATACATACATTATCATTATAGACTGTTATGCCTTCAAGCATTCAGTCTGCAAGCCACTGTGAATTTACTAAACGTCGCCACAATCCTCGATTTGCAACTAGTGTTGTGGCCTAATTTACTTCTATACCTCTTATCTTTTAATCGTTAGAAACCGAGCCTAACCATCGTCGTCTTAGTCTCCCTCTACTTCTCTTACCCTCCATAGCAGAGTCCATTATTCTCCTAGGTAACCCATCCTCCTCCATTCGCCTCACATGACCCTACCACCGAAGCCGGTTTATGCGTACAGCTTCATCCATCGAGTTCATTCCTAAATGAGCAGTTATCTCCTCATTCCGAGTACCCTCCTGCCATTGTTCCCACCTGTTTGTGCCAGCAATCATTCTTGCAACTTCCACGTCTGTTACTTCTAACATATGAATAAGATATCCTGAGTCCACCCAGCTTTCGCTCCCGTAAAGCTAAGTTGGTCTGAAAACAGACCGATGTAAAGATAGTTTCGTCTGGGAGCTGACTTCCTTCTTACAGAATACTGCTGATCGCAACTGCGAGCTCACTGCATTAGCTTTAATACACCTTGATTCAATCTCACTTACTCTATTACAAACCTGGGAGAACACAAACCTAAATACTTGAAATTATCGACCTGTCCTAGCTTTGTATCACCAATCTGACATTCAGTTCTGTTGAATTTCTTACCTACTGACATCAGTTTAGTCTTCGAGAGGCTAATTTTCATACCATACTCATTGCACCTATTTTCAAGTTCCAAGATTTTAGACTGCAGGCTTTCGGCACAGTCCGCCATTAAGACCAAGTCGTCAGCGTAGGCCAAACTGCTTACTACATTTCCACCTAACTGAATCCCTCCCTGCCATTTTATACCTTTCAGCAGATGACCCATATAAACTACGAACAGCAAAGGTGAAAGATTACAGCCTTGTCTAACCCCTGTAAGTACCCTGAACCAAGAACTCATTCTACCATCAATTCTCACTGAAGCCCAATTGTCAACATAAATGCCTTTGATCGATTTTAATAATCCACCTTTAATTTCATAGTCCCCCAGTATAGTGAACATCTTTTTCCTCGGTACCCTGTCATATGCTTTCTCTAGATCTACGAAACATAAACACAAGTGCCTATTCCTCTCGTAGCATTTTTCAATTACATGGCGCAAACTGAAAATCTGAAAATGACAGCTTCTCTGTGGTCTGAAACCACACTAATTTTCACCCAACTGCCTCTCAACGACTGATCGCACCCTTCCTTCCAAGATGCCAGTGAATACTTTGCCTGGTATACTAATCAATGAGATACCTCGATAGTTGTTGCAATCCTTCCTGTTCCCTTGCTTATAGATAGGTGAAATTACTGCTTTTGTCCAATCTGAAGGCACCTTACCAACACTCCACGCTAATTTTACTACTCTATGAAGCCATTTCATTCCTGCCTTCCCACTATACTTCACCATTTCAGGTCTAATTTCATCTATTCCTCCTGCCTTATGATAATGGGGTTTATTTACCATCCTTTCCACTTCCTCAAGCATAATTTCACCAACATAATTTTCCTCCTCCCCATGAGCTTGGCTGTTTGCAACACCACCAGTATGATTTCCTTTTACATTGAGAAGATGTTCAAAATATTCCCTCCACCTCTCTAGTGATTCCCTGGGATCTATTATGAGTTCACCTGAATTACTCAAAACACTGTTCATTTCCTTTTTCCCTCCCTTCCTAAGATTCTTTATTACTGTCCAGAAAGGTTTCCCTGCTGCTTGACCTAGCCTTTCCAGGTTATTACCAAAATCTTCCCATGACTTCTTTTTGGATTCAACAGCTATTTGTTTCTTTCATCTACGTACAAATCCCTGTCTGCCTCGGCCCTTGTTTGGAGCCATTTCTGATAAGCCTTCTTTTTACGTTTACAGGCTGCTCTCACTTCATCATTCCACCAAGATATTCGCCTTTTCCCATCTTTACACACAGTTGTTCCTAGGCATTCCCTTGCTGTTTCTACTACAGCATCCCTGTATGCCACCCATTCAGTTTCTATATATTGAACCTGCTTACTGTATACTGTTCGAAACTTCTCACTAATCATATCCAGGTACTTCTGTCTAATTTCCTCGTCCTGGAGATTTTCTACCCTTATTCGTTTGCAGACAGATTTCACTTTCTCTACCCTAGGCCTAGAGATAATTAGTTCACTACAGATCGGATAGTGGTCTGTATCATCGAAAAATCCGCGAAAAACTCGTACATTCCTAACAGATTTCCTGAATTCAAAGTCTGTTAAGATATAGTCTAATATGGATCTGGTACCCCTAGCCTCCCACGAGTAGCGGTGAATAGCCTCATGCTTGAAGAATGTATTCGTAACAGCTAAACCCATACTATCACAGAAGTCCAGCAAACGCTTCCCATTCCCATAAGCTTCCATATCTTGCCCACATTTACCAATCACCCTTTCGTATCCTTCAGTTCTATTCCCAACTCTCGCATTGAAATCGAGTATTAGCACTATTCTATCATTGCTGTTGATCCTGACCACGATGTCACTCAATGCTTCATAAAACTTGTCAACTTCATCCTCATCTGCACCCTCACATGGTGAATACACGAACACAATTCTAGTCCTAATTCCTCCAACTGACAAATCTACCCACATCATTCGCTCATTTACGTGCCTAACAGAAACTATGTTGCGTGCAATGGCATTCCTGATAAAGAGCCCTACCCCAGACTCTGCCCTCCCCTTTCTAACACCCGTCAAGTACATTTTATATTCTCCTATCTCTTCCTCGTTGTCTCTTCTTACCCGAATATCACTTACTCCTAGCACATCCAGATGCATCCTCTTTGCTGACTCAGCCATTTCTACTTTCTTTCTTCCATAAGCCTCATTAATATTGATAGCTCCCCATCAAATTCCATTTTGTTCGCTAAGGTGTTTCCAAGGAGTGCCTCGCCTGTCAAATGGGAGTGGGACTCCGTTACTCCCATAGGTCCGAGGCTTGCTTAAAATGTTCTGAGCTCGGTAAATTCATGAAGCAGGATGCTACCCTACTTGCACATAGTCCAAGTGAGGATCTCTCCTCTAACGGGTTATGGACCACCGGTGAATTGTATAGTCCTAGCCGTCAGAACACAAGGAGGGCCATGACTCAGAATATGTCCGAGATGCCCACTCCCATTCCAAAGCAACTGGTATCCCGACTCTCAGGACCACTTACTAGGCCACTCAGCCCTTGCCCATGGTTCACGAACTAGGACGTGACTACAGTAAACCACAAACATGAATAATAATAATAATAATAATAATAATAATAATAATAATAATAATAATAATAATAATAATAATAATAATAATAATGCTCAAAATATAAATATATATATCTAAAATGACCAGCATATGACCAAAACAATAAAAATGGCCGAAATATGCATTTATATGCAACATAAACTTGCTTTAAACTTGGTCGGGGACAAATTATTAACAGTTCGGGTAAAATGAGCTCAGGATAGAAATACGACTTTTCCTTAACATCCGAACCTTAGTCGTCACCTACGTACGACACCGGCTCCGTGGCTAAATGGTTAGCGTGCTTGCCATTGCTCACAGGGGTTCCGGGTTCTATTCCCGGCAGAGTCGGGAGCTCTAACAATCAGTGGTTAATTTCTCTGGCATGGGGGCTGGATGTATGTGTCGTCTTCATCACCATTTCATCCTCATCACGACGCGTGGGTCGCCTATGGGCATTAAATCGAAAGACCTGCACTTGGCGGGCCGAACATGTCCTCGGACACTCCCGGCACTAAAAGTCAAACGCCATTTCATTTTTTTCTTCCATGAAAATTATATAGTGGTACTAGGGCTGTAACAGTGTCCACTCAGCCTCGGGAGGTCAACTGAATAGAGGTGGGTTCGATTCCCACCTTAGCCATCGCCGAAGTGGTTTTCCGTGGTCTCCCACTTCTCGTCCTGGCAAATGCCGCAATGGTACCTAACTTAAAGACACGGGCGCTTCTTTGTCTATCCCTTCCAATATGTCCATCCCTCCACAAGGCCCCTGTTCAGCATAGCAGGTGACGCCGCCTGGACGAGGTACTGGTCCTCCTCCCCAGTTTATCCCCGATCAAAGTCTCGCACTCAAGGGCACTACCCTTGAGGTGCTAGAGGTGGGATCGTTCGCTGAGTGCGAGGGAAAAACCAACCCTGGAAGTTAAAGAGATTAAGAAAGAAAGCAAAAAAGAAGGAAAGAAAGAAAGAAAGAAAGAAGAAAATTATATACATTCCCGATATTTCTTACCCTTAACTTCTCAGGAAACATCGGTGGATTTTGCTGAAATGTTAAATTCAATTTAAGTGCCCTCAGGACAGTCCTTGCATCAAAAAAAAAAAAAAAAAAAAAGAGGCTGTTATGGCAAGAATTTCGGGTTACGTGACTTAAGTTGCATGGGGGAGAAGAGTGAAAATTTAGACAAGCTTTAGATAGATAGATCAGGCCCAAAATACTCAGAAAAAATATAACATAAAACGAACTGCCGTAATACCCTGTAGCCGGATATCCCCAAACTAACCAGCCCTGTGTCCCTGAGTATTCACCAACGAATACCCAAAGCGAAACAAGATGAATGATGAATTAAGCAATAAGTAGCTTCCTGTTTTCATTGGCCATTACGCAAATCAAACACTCTATGATTTGGAAATCCATATATTAATGAACTGTTCCTGATATTCCGAAAGGTCAAATATATACATTACATACCTCTCTACTTCATAACCCATTTGAATATCTTTTTGAAAATTAAAAGTTAGTATTTCATATGGATTCCAAACCTGAATCTCTTGGTGACTATTCAGTAACCAATACCGGAAAAAATGAAAAGAGACGGCCTTTTTCTGAATTTAAAATCTATTTTGTTGTTCATTTTTTATTTCAAATGGCTGTAATAATAATAATAATATTAATAATAATAATAATAATAATAATAATAATAATAATAATAATAATAATAATAATAATAATAATACCGAGGTAGTTGGCTGAACGGCTAGGACTGTCATGCTAGCATTCGCTTGCATTCGAAGTGGAGATATGGCATGGAAAGACATTAGTAGACGAATAAGCTTTAACAAAACTTTTAAAAGCAATAAATGTCATAATATGAAGATAAAGTTGAAATTTAAGAGGACAACTTGGGACAAATATTCATTTATAGGACGAGGAATAACGGATTGGAACAATTAATGAAGGAAAATGTTCGATAAATTTCCTGGTTCTTTGAAAACATTTAAGAAAAGGCTAGGCAAACAATTGATGGGGAATCTGCTACCTGGCATACAACCCTAAATGAAGATCATTGATTGACTGAGTGACGCATTTGAACACCCTCAAATACCACCGGACTGAACCGGGATCGAACCCGCCAACATGAGTACAGAAGGCTTGCGCTCTATCGTCTGAGTTAGTACGTCCGGCTGACAGCTATACCTCTTTTAGCTGATCATGCCAAGGCACATTCCTCGACTGGGCAGAGCAGCTGATCCTCGGCAACAGCAATTTTGTTGACCGATGTAACTGTGAATTGTGACCAGATTTTTTCAGTTTTACTACTGGTAAATGCTGTCGTTGTACCTAATTTCTATTATGGGATTTCCATCTCTGCACTCCTTAATTGATCTTCGAGTAACATGAATATCAGACAGGTTTTGGAGACAGTGAAATATGCGGGGTAGGTGACCAAAGCAACACGAGTCATCAGCAAGAACAATGATGACGACGACAGCATTTTATTTTGTTCATACAAAGTGGAGAGCTAAGTATATAATATTGCCTTTGGTTATGCTTACTTCAGAGACAGGCGGTGCTTGAGCCGGGACAGAGTCCATCAATTTGAGCTCAGAAAGTCTGAGCCACTAAGGCCGATTTTAAGTCATAATTGTGTTCAGTGGATTCGAATCCTCGTCAGGAAGTCGTAAAATTAAAAAAAAAAAAAACGAGATTTCCACTTCCGGAGGTGCACATGGCCCTGAGGTTCACTCAGCCTACACCAAAAATGAGTACCTGGTTAATTCCTGGGGCAAAGGTGGCCGGGCGTAGAGCTGACCTCTCTACCCCATCATGTGCCGGGGTTACGGATAGTGGAAGCCTTTACCTTCCACCACTCCAAGAGCTATAGCTGTGAGCTTGCACTCAGGAGATGGCAAGTTCGAATCCCATCGTCAGCAGCCCTTAAGATGGTTTTCCCAGGTTTCCCGTTATCAAACCAAGCAAATAACGTTCATCTAAGCCACGGCCGCTTTCTTCCCTATTCTTGCATAGCTAAAATTTTCAATGTGTTAGTGCGACGTTAAACCTTTAGCACCGGGCGAGTTGGCTGTGCGGTTAGGAGCGTGCAGCTGTGAGCTTGCATCCGGAAGATAGTAGGTTCGAATCCTACTGTCGGCAGCCCTGAATATGGTTTTCCGTGGTTTCCCATTTTCACACCAGGCAAATGCTGGAGCTGTACGTTAATTAAGATCACATCCGCTTCCTTCCCATTCCTAGGACATTCCTATCCCATTGTCGCCATAAGACCTATCCGTGTCGTTGCGACGTATAGCAAAAAAAAAACGCACCGAATTGGGAATAAAATTTAGGAAATGAATCTTCGAATTTTACAGAAATGAAAGCAGGGTGGAATCGAGTGTGAAGTGGTGTGGAAGCTACTGTGATGGTTTAGAAACAGAAATAGGCTATACAGTGCATTCATGGGAGCTATTCGCCGCTGTTGAATAAAATACACATATAATATAATAATGTCATTGATTTTACGTCTCACTAACTGTATTTACTGTTTTCGGAGACGCGGAGATGCCGGAATTTTGTCCCGTAGGAGTTCTTTAACGTGCCAGTAAATCTACCGACACGTTGTTAACGTATCTGAGCATCTTCAAATACCACCGGACTGAGCCAGGATCGAATCTCTCAAGTTGGGTTCAGCAGTCCAGCGCCTTACAGTCTGAGCTACTCAGCCCGGATAATATATTTGTCGTGGAAGATTTAGACTTTTGGAACGTATGCAGTACCTACGACGAAAGGCAGTCGAGCAATGGGGACTTTAGTGAAGGAAGACAATATAAAAACTGGCAATTGGCCACTTGCTTGGTTTATGGTGCGTACATCGTCAACGACAACCCCAGGAAAGTGTGAAAAATTGTTGGAAACACTTTCCTATCCCATCATCGCCATAAAACATAGCTGTGTCGGCGTGATGTATAGCAACTTATAAAAATTCAACGTTAAATATCGAAAATATTTTGAGATTAATAGCGAAATATTTATACATGGTTTCATTATTTTCAATAATCATATTAAATGTCTACCTCCACAGTACAACGGTTAGCGCAATTAGCCGCCATCCTCGGGGACCGGGGTTCGATTCCTAGAAATTTAAGATTGGCAAGAGGCATGGTACGCGGTGAACTAAACATGTGCAGCTCAACTCCATTAGGGGTGTACATGAAATGAGCTGCACCATCTCAGGGGGAGGACACGAATTTACATTTAGCACCTCATTAGGATAGAAAACTTTTTCTTTCTTAGTCAGTTTACCGTCTAGGGTTGGGTTTTCCCTCGGAAACAGCGAGGAATCCTACCTCTACCGCCTGAAGGGCAGTCTCCTGGAACGTGAGACATTTCTTTGGGGATTCAACTGGAGAGGAGGCCCAGTACCTCGACCAAGCAGCCTCACCTGCTATGCTCAACAGGGGCCTTGTGGTGGACGGGAAGATTGGGACAGTCAAGGAAAAGGGAGGGAAGCGGCCGTGGTCTTAAGTCAGGTACTGTGACCGTTCATCACAATGCCATAGGCATGATAGGTGGTTTAGTCAATCATATAAGCCGTTTTCCACAACATTCTGCGGCATATAATGTCGTAATTAGCAGTCTACGTGCCGAACCGGTATGCGAGTTGCGATACGCAGGCCCGAAGGAAGCAGTTTTCTGCGCTGTATCGAGAAAAGGATAGCGTATTGCCGCGGAACCTAGAGATCGTGCTCTCACTTCGTGCAAGAGAGGAGGAGAGATGACGCTACGCGTGGAAATGTAGGTTGTCAGAGAGTGGGCTGAATTAAGGTGTGTTAAACCCAAGAAATAAAAATCCTTACTGATTAAACACCGCATTCATTGGTGCCACTTCACCATAATTAACTAAAACGAAGAAGAAAAAGGACATCTTTGTCTGAGATAATCTATGGAAATTTATAAGTCAGGTCTTACTCGAACCGACGTGTTTAATACTAATTATTGATGCATATACACGCAATACTTTAATAGTGGATCGGTAATGACGCATGTAATATAGTGGTACGCAGACTAAGGATGACTGCCAAGATCTGGCAACGTGAGAAAAAAAGTGGGAGGTCTTGCGAGATGAACCATGACGCGTGAATTTCTAAAAGAACGCTTTTGAGATTGTGAATGACCCGCTGATAGTATTGATTTAAAAGTAGATCTAATCACCAGTAGGTTCCTTGAAAACACATAAACAGTGTTATTAACTAATTTTCCCATTTTGGCCTGTATGTTCGTGAGTGATCGTCGAACCCAAGAACTGGAATCAACGAGAATCGCGCCTGAGTGCCTGCATTCATCTCTTCAACGAACGTCTAGAGATTCCAACAATGAAGACCACAATTCAGGACAAGGATGTTGTGAGGAGGACGAAGAACCAAGGACTATTTAAGAGTGGAGCTGTCGACATGAAGGTCTAAAATTTCCAGGTGTATCCTCGAGATGGCAGCGAACCACAGGCATTATCCGATAAGTACATTTTTTGAATATATTAAACCACGAGATTTGCATGCTAGTATTAACTTGTATTTGTAAATAAAAAATGATTAATTAATAATATTAAATGTAGGGAACACTATACGCGTGTGACTGGGAAAGATTATTTTATTAATTTAATTAGGATTTCTTCTGTGATTTAAGGATAATCACTAATATTCCAATGGGCTTATTTGCATGAATTAGTATATAGATCCCATAAATTCTTAGTGCGTGCGAAGCATATATTTGAGGAGAATCGCGCTTTAGCTAAATTTATAATTTCTTCTTAATGTTACTAACTGGTAAGGATCTTCATGGTAATTTGAATATAGACTATGTGTTCGCTTCACTGGATGATTCAGGTATTTTATAAATCCCATGTAATAAATATATGATCATTGAAGATGTTCATAGCGAGGTGTAATTTGAATTATATAGATACGTGAGTGAAATTGAATCAGTTAAATAACCTGTGAGAATAGAGTCTTCTCTACAAATGAACAAAATGGATTTGAGATGCAGTGGTGTGATGTGGGAAGGATGAGGCTTGTGAAATGTTTGAGATGCTGGAATGACAAGGAATTATAATAATGACGGCTATCGCGATGTATTAAATGAGGCTGTATATATAGCCGGAATAATAAGTAATAAGAATTGGTGGCCCTTAATTAAATAAACGTGTACTTGGGAACGAGTCAAGATGAAAAGAAAGAAAAGGAAAGAAAGAAAGAAAGAAAGAAAGAAAGAAAGAAAGAAAGAAAGAATAGAAAATGTCTTTGCTGCAGCAGGGCAGGACACTGGCCCATTACTGGAGGAAGACGGATTTACGATGTAAGGATTTGCACGGTCCGAGGGGGTCTGTGTTGTCTGCAAGAGTCTTAAACTTTTAAGCTTTCTTTCATTCACCAATGCAATTTCAATCCCGTGCTAACGATACATTATGAGTAATGTTGACAATTTTATGATTCTGCGAAGGGCGTATTCCTCCCCATTTTATGTACCAAATTAGCTCGTGATAGGAGTTTCAGATTTTTTACCTCGGATGTTGAAGAACGTGGGTTCGACCCGCGTTGGAACTATGGATTTAACCTGATACTTTATGGCTGACAAGGCCATATTTTTCAAGATGTATTGTTTGCTATATGTTTGATATTTTCCTATGTAATGTGTTTTTGTATTTCATTATTCCCAAGTGTTTATGGTGATGGGTTAGATACCAGCGTTGGTTGATTTACTTTGAATATAACAGGGTTAGGTAAACCCAGGATACGCGTATGTGTTCAGTATAATATGCAATTGATGTGGTCAAATATACCATGTGTTAGAAATACGGCGATGCAATCTCGTGCGTGGAAAAGATGTATTAATCAATACGCATAAATTCCATAACCATGGCAGTTAACTAATAATGTGTTTTAATGAGAGAATGCCATCCTGACTTCTGGTCAGTCCATTCAGATAATAGATACCATCGAGTATCATTGTTTAGAAATAAATGAATAAATTTAAGTACGTGAAATGTGTACAAAGTATCAGTCCGCGTTAATAAAGTGATTTAAAGTATTCCAAGCGATAACCACAACAGTGAATAAACTGAAAAAGACGTTAAGGTATACTGTATACAAATGATTGCTTTACAATTGACTATATATTTTTGTTTATGTGTAATATTATGGCATTATCTCATGTATTTATCGTGTGGTTCTGTCAGTTTAATAAAATGTTTAGTAAATATTCTTAACAAAAATTCTTCTCATTTAATAATATTAATGTATTCCTCTTACATTACAGAGAACCCTACTTTTGTTATATTTTATGTAGTGCCTATTTTTACGAACATTCCATTACCCGTATGCTTCTGAGCTTTAGCCGTTGACGCAATGAAAGTAGGGAGGATGAGACCTCGAACCCCGGGAAGTGATTTCCGAAGGTTCTCATCCAGGAACTTCATTTATGTATTTGTTTGTGAAGCCGAAGTATGTAATAGTTGCCCAGATATGCCCGGGATGGGTACAGTACCATTCCGTTATTTGCCGAGATAAGAAATCGGAAACAATGGGAAACCACATCGAGGATGGCTGAGACGGGAATCGAACCCAGGCCTCCGGGGAGGCAGCCTAATCACATTAACCACTAAACCACAGAGGGGGACTTAGAAATACGTTTTACGATTTGTACTTCACATGAATCCTTTAGCAGTTATAATCGCTTTCCTACAAATTTAATTTAATTTCGTGTGGTTTTCGTTAGCCTGCTGCTGCCCTGGTAAGGCAGATCCCCTGATGAAGATGGACGGCGTGTGCCTTATACAGGATATTGAGTGTTTGTGTTGTGGAGAGTAGTATTGTATGCCGAGCGAGTCTGCCTTTCGGTTAGGGTCGTTTAGATGTGAGCTTTCATTCGGGAGATGGTAGGCTCAAATCCCACCGTCGGCAGCCGTGAAGATCCTTTTCTATGGATTCTCATTATCACACCAGGCAAATGCTTAAGATGTACCTCAATTAAGGCCACGGCCACTTGCTTCCCAATATTAACTCTTTCTCATCCTTTCACCGAAAACTTTCGATGTGTTAGTGCGACGTTGAAACACTGAAGAGCAGGAATGTTGAGGATAAGAAGCATACCCAGTCCCCGAGCCAGTCCTGGTTCTAGCCGGGAATCGAATCCGGTATCCTGAAGCCTGAAGTTCAAGACGCTTACCACTCAGCCGTGAAGCTGGAGGTCGTCGTCATGGAAGTGCAGGAGTGGTTTAAACATTGCATGGGGAGAAAGGAGCTAGCTAACAGGCAGGAGGAACGTCGTACATACATACATACATACATACATACATACATACATAATGTACGCGCACTTTTTAGTGATAGATTTTTGTACTCGGTTGAGGAGTGAGAAGGGGGCACTGCTGGTTCCGGTAGTACTGCCAAATGAATGGAAATTAAATCTGAATTGAATCGATAATATGATCGATCGATATGAATTTTCTAAACCTTTATTATCTTACGCCAACAAATGTGTCACACACACAATATATAATACTATATAACATTTCCCAATGCGAACCTTGTTCCTAGCATGAATTCCATAGTGTAAAAAACAACAGTACTAGTACTTAAAGTGTACGCCAGATGTCGCACAGCGATGATAAGCGATTCTTAGTCTGTGTTACAAAGGTTGCCAATACGAATCTCGAAGGTAACCGAAGTCGACCAATTCAGCACTAGGGTGTAAATCTATCGCTAAAAAGTGCGCAGATAATACATAGTGTACATACAACTACTGTTATGTCGACCACAAGGAAACCTTATATCAAGCAAGTGGCTGCGGGGTTTGGGTCACTTAGCTGTCAGCTTGCATTCGGAAGATGGTGAGTTCGAACCCCAAATATGACGATTATTTTACGTGGTTTTCCCATTCTCACACGAGGCAGATGCTAGGGCTGTACGTTAATCATAGCCACGGTCGCTTTCTTTCCACTCCTAGCCATTTTCTATCCTATATTCGCATAAGAACTCTCTGTGTCGCTGCCACATACAGCAAATTTTCTAAGAAAAGGAAACCTTATAAGCGCAATCACCATAAATTTACAATTGCTCCCGTGTGAAGCTGGGGTGGGTCGATAGGCTGATTATTAACAACTCCTCAGTCCATGAACAGTTCCTCATTTCCTATATGTAAATGCCCTTAGCTATCCAGTTCGCGTCATTTGATTTTTGTTCATGGAAAGTTCATTTGCTTCCAAAGTAATTTAGTCTGTTCTGAAGCTAATTAGTTGGCACAGTCACATTTAATGATAGCAGCAAAGAGAGTAATTTTGTGATATTTATTGAACTGGTAAAAGTAACCTCGTATGCATAACATAATTTCAACTGTAGGCAATATTGAGCTCACTTGATTGTAGTATTAAAGTGAATTATACTATACTGGAATGTATTTCTCTGTCAATGATTAACACTCTTTTTCATTATTCGCGACACTAACGTACGTTTACTCGCATTATTTCTCCCCACCAAAACCAAACCAAACCCCAAACCCCATGGCACTACAGCCCTTGAAGGGCCTTGGCCTACCAAGCGACCGCTGCTCAGCCCGAAGGCCTGCAGATTACGAGGTGTCGTGTGGTCAGCACGACGAATCCTCTAGGCCGTTATTCTTGGCTTCCTAAACCGGCGCCGCTACCTCACCGTCAGATAGCTCCTCAATTCTGATCATCTAGGCTGAGTGGACCTCGAACCAGCCCTCAGGTCTAGGTAAAAATCCCTGACCTGGCCGGGAATCGAACCCGGGGCCTCCGGGTAAGAGGCAGACACGCTACCCCTACACCACGGGGCCGGCTCTTCGCACCAACGAAGATAAAATAAAAGATAAAATAATGTTCATTCAAATCCCGGAGATTGTGGAAAAGCGCGTTCAAGTTGTACTTACTCTATAGGCATGTCAGTTACGCGAAGTATCTATATAATTATGGTTCTTGTATTTTTGAGTTGACAAACGTAACATTTGCCGCTGGATCTGAGGCATAGTGTACAATGACTTTGTAACAGTCCTTTGTTTGACATGGTGTATTAATATATTATTATGAAATGAAATGAAATGAAATGAAATGTCGTATGGCTTTTAGTGCCGGGAAGTCCCAGGACGGGTTCGGCTCGCCAGGTGCAGGTCTTTCTATTTGACTCCCGTAGGCGACCTGCGCGTCATGATGAGGATGAAATGATGATGAAGACAACACATACACCCAGCCCCCGTGCCAATGGAATTAACCAATTAAGGTTAAAATTCCTGACCCGGCCGGGAATCGAACCCGGGACCCTCTGAACCGAAGACCAGTACGCTGACCGTTCAGCCAACGAGTCGGACAATATATTATTATTATTGTTGTATAGTATCACGTAACGTGTGCCGGCGATTTGATTTAACGCCTTATAGACGGTATACGAGTCAATTTCTATGCTCCTTTTTTCTCTACTAGATGGCGGAAGAACCTGAACGTTATTTGGCGACCAGCTATTGAGTTCAACTTAATTTTGTAGGCTAAACACCGAATGTGTCATCAGAAATCTTTTATATGCCGATATCGTTCGACATGAAGTGTCAGATACTCATTTCTCCTCCTTTCAAATATCTGCCAGGATTGAACGTGTGCTGTTTGGATTTCAGACGCCGACACTACCGTTGCTCCACAGGAAGCAAACATACTGATGAACGGCGCAGAACTTCGAAAAATCAAAGCGAATACAATTTCCGTTACATTTCTCAATAACTCTTTAACGTTATGTGGATGGTGTATTGTTGCCGGGAATATTTTTCTGGCACAAAATTGGTCTCACATTGCGTGTTGAACAGTGCGTAATTGTAGACGACGTGCATTCATTCATATCGATAGTTTCTACTGGGACAGATGCTTACTAACACAGTGATCCTGCTCTTTATTAGACTGAAAGTATTCTTAGAGTAGCCTACTATTAATTTCGGGAAAGAAATGAAACTTGTATTTCAGGCGACCAGGAAAAGTCACCAAATATGATTCAATTACAGTTCCATATACAGAGTGGTCGGAGACAAGGTGAACCTGGTATATAAGAGTTATTATTATTATTATTATTATTATTATTATTATTATTATTATTATTGTTACGGAGTATCGTGGATTTGCAGAGGTGAAAGAAGGTGCGGGGGTGAACAGGTCTCAAAATACGAAATTAAAGTTAAGATAAAATTTAACAAGGTTATATTTTCTTAGCAAAATCAAGAAATAACAAGAATGGCAGGTACAGAGTAGCAAGGCAACAAATGTACAATTACAGTATTCACAGGATTTGGGCTTCGAGCCCCGGACTCACAATTCTTGAGCAATTAGCCCAACTTTACCCAAAAACAAGATTCGACAAAGGGGCAGAAGACCCCAATCATGTTCAGGAGCACTTGCTCCCAATTACAAAATAAAGCCTCCTCGAGGCACCCAAAATCAATTTCAAAAGAGCAATCCGCTCTCAAAGTTTAAGCCTATCAAAGGCCACACCAAACTCGACTTTCCAGCTGTCCTCCAAGGACATGGACACAGGGGTAAAAAGATACCCAACCTACTGAGGCCTATTAAGTGAAGAAACAGAAATATTACATGGCCTCGACAATACCAATTTGAGAGGAGGCGAAGCTGCACTCCTAATACATTTTGTTTAAAACCTACTTGGCCCTAGGCCGTTAATGCAAGGGCTAATCCCATACTAAAGAGGTGACTTATATGAGAAGACAATTTACATTACGCTAGAAGAAACGGTTGAGAAAATAAGTTCACATCGAAGCAATATGAGTGGCAGCTCGAGAGGGTTAAGCACTCTCTATCCCAATTTGTAGTTAAAACAGAAAGAATTGATACCGAGTGTCTTTACATTTTAAAGGAAAGTTACATGGAAAAGGCTTCGGACCTGCCCCGAGAGTTAAACTGCTGAGCTAGCAAGAAAATAAGTTATTAAAAGGCCATTACCTCGTGGTTGAACTGCTGCCCGAAGAAAGAGGCGCTTCCCGCCCCCTGCTACGTACTTTACACACTGATAGCTGTTACTGAAGTGGCGCGGAGACCCGAAAATCAGCAGTTTATATACTCTCGCGGAAAGTTCGAGGCGTTTCAAGAATGAGAACACCCTCCCACAAGAATTTTATTGGCTGACCAAGAGAACCCCTACACAAGATGAAGAAGAAACACATTATTGGTGGAAAATTAATTCGAGAAATTCGGGATTGGTAAATTCAAAACAAGGGGAAAGAAAGGGTTAATATTGCCAACTTAAACAATGACTGAAAGAAATTTAACAAAGAACAAACTTATGAATTCAAAATTTCTCCAAAAACACAGTTATTTCACTTCGCACTAGGGTGCACCATTGTAGTTCTTCAGTAGTGTCCTCTAGAAGAGAATGTTCACACTTCTTACTACAGGCAAAACAAAAATACATCGAAAACGACCCAGTTCAGAAACTTCGAAATTTACAAGTAGGGACCTCTTCTGAGAAACTTGAAAATTAACACAGTAGATAAAGTTCAGGTTTCCTCCAGTAGGGGAGTTCCAACTGGCGCAAAGTTTGAATTAACGGCGCGGGGGTGTACCGCCCGGTACAATTATTATTATTATTATTATTACCGAGCTCGATAGCTGCAGTCGCTTAAGTGCGGCCAGTATCCAGTATGCGGGAGATAGTAGGTTCGAACCCCACTGTCGGCAACCCTGAAAATGGTTTTCCGTGGTTTCCCATTTTCACACCAGGCAAATGTTGGGGCTGTACCTTAATTAAGGCCACGGCTGCTTCCCTCCAACTCCTAGCCCTTTCCCGTCCCATTGTCGCCGTAAGACCTATCTGTGTCGGTGCGACGTAAAGCAACTAGCAATTATTATTATTATTATTATTATTATTATTATTATTATTATTATTATTATTATTATTATTATTATTATTATTATTATTATTATTATGTCCGACTCGTTGGCTGAACGGTCAGCGTACTGGCCTTCGGTTCAGAAGGTCCCGGGTTCGATTCCCGGCCAGGTCGGGGATTTTAACCTTAATTGGTTAATTCCAATGGCACGGGGGCTGGGTGTATGTGTTGTCTTCATCATCATTTCATCCTCATCACGACGCGCAGGTCATCTACGGGCGTCAAATAGAAAGACCTGCACCTGGCGAGCCAAACCCGTCCTGGGATATCCCGGCACTAAAAGCCATACGACATTTCATTATTATTATTATTATTATTATTATTATTTTTATTATTATTATTATTATTATTATTATTATTATTATTATTATTATTATTATTGGATCGCATTTTGCAAACATAATGTGCAAAAATATACAATGAACATATAATTTAAAATAGAAAAATAATTTAACTAGAATATCCAGCTTCGACAACCAGTCAACTGCACTTGGTGTCAATTTATGCAGAGCTCGTAAAGCGTCCTTCAATGATGACAGTGGACAGCTCTCAACAACATCAAGAAATGTTTGCTTCTCGGCACCACACTCACACGCAGCACTTTTAAAATATCCCCACTTTTTCATCATATATCGGCACCTGCCGTGGTTAGTCCCGAAACGGTTGAGTTTTGACCACTCATGTCAAGGGAGATGGAAACCTGGCACCTTCTTCGTTGGGTATTTAATCAGAAAGGCGTTGGTGGGTGGACATTGTTCCCATCGCTGTTACACTGAATTTTTCGTGGGAGTGTAGATCAGTCCAGAGTGGATTTCGGGATTTTAAGCTCATCTCTTAAGGAGTTGAACTAGAGTGAGTTCCTGTGTGCTAAGGTCTTCTTGAGCAACTGTACTTTCGGTGCTTTTCTCCTCAGATCTGGAGGAGCAATGTTTGATAAAAACAGGCAGCCGCTGAGTAGGACTGGACCTCACTGTATCAATAACCACTCTCATGGTTTTATTGAGCTCTACGTCGCCGGGCTGAATGGCTCAGACGGTTGAGGCGCTGGCCTTCTGACTCCTACTTGGCAGGTTCGATCCTGGTTCAGTCTGGTGGTATTTGAAGGTGCTCAAATACGTCAGCCTCGTGTCGGTAGATTTACTGGCAAGTAAAAGAACTCCCGCGGGACTAAATTCAGGCAGCTCGGCGTCTCCGATAACCGTAAAAGTAGTTAGTGGGACGTAAAGCCAGTAACATTATTATTGAGCTGTACGTCAATCTCGCTCGAATGTACGCTGTTTTCCCACACAAAAGCGCAGTACTCACCAGCAGAGCATGATAGAGAAAGTGAAGCAGTGCGAAGAGTGTTTGCATCTACAAGGCAGTTGCTGCCCGCTAGTTTATGCAGCAGATTTAGAGCGTTAAAGGGTAGGTTATATTGATAAATCATTTTGAAAAAAATAATTCGATACCTCGCGCCACTGTCATTTTACAAGCTATTGAAGTTAGCCAATCAGATTGCATCGCGGGCGAATTCAAATGGTGTTGCTAAGTATGCGTATGGCTTAAGATTGGCTAGAGAGCACCGATCGAAGAAAAAACGTTTACCAGTGGAGGAATTTGAACATGGACCCCCGAACTGACAGGTTCGCGCCGTACCAAGTACGACAAAGTTACACTAGTTGATTCCCACGTTATTTTTGCGTTTGATGTTGATTTCACGGTATGGTTCTCAAGCCAGTCATAACCGCATGTAGATTTAGCAACACCGCCTCATAAAGCCTATTTGAATTCGTCCGGGAAGCGATCTGATTGGCTAACTTCAGTAGCTTATAAAATTACAAAGGCGAGAGCTTTCAAATTATTTCTTTTCAAATATTTTATCAGTATATCCTACCCATTAACGGTCATATGCACTGTTCACGTTGTTTCCGACCACCCTATATTTAGTTTAAGATTAGAGGAGAAGAAAATTCTAACATGCCCCATCGGATAGATAGATATACATAGATAAATGTCTGTATTGGCTAATTAAGGCCACTGGGCCTTCTCTTACACCAAACCAATTAGTATACATTAGAATCATAATTTTACTACCATAATTAATACTAGATAAAGCACAATTAAACACGAACACAATATATTACAACTGAAGTAAAATTCCCCAGTGAGACATACATATAACATCAGTAATAACAATATTAATCATAATAATAATAATAATAATAATAATAATAATAATAATATAAATCATACGGACTCTTACCGTTAGATTTATTTCATGAAACGATGACGGTGTATTTCTTATGTTATTCTGGGTTTAAAGAAAACAAATAAAAACCAAAACAAAACATATAATGAAGCAAGCATTTTAATGGTCCGCGTCTGTGGTGTACCGATTAGTGTGATTAGCTGCCACCCCCGGTGGCCCGGGTTCGATTCCCGGCTCTGCCACGAAATTTGAAAAGTGGTACGAGGGCGAGAACGGGGTCCACTCAGCCTCGGGAAGTCAACTGCGTAGAGGTGTGTTCGATTCCCACCTCAGCCATTCTGGAAGTGGTTTTCCGTGGTTTCCCACTTCTTCTTCAGGCAAATGCCGGGACGGCGCCTAACTTAAAGCCACGATCGCTTCCTTCTCTCTTCCTTGTCTATCCCATCCAATCTTCCCATCCCCCCGCAAGGCCCCTGTTCAGAATAGCAGTTGAGGCCGCCTGGGCGAGATACTGGTCATTCTCTCCAGTTGTATCCCCCGACCCAATATCTCACGCTCCAGGACACTGCCCTTGAGGCGGTAGAGGCGGGATCCCTCGCTGAGTCCGAGGGAAAAACCAACCCTGGAGGGTAAGCAGATTAAGAAAGAAAGAAAGAAAGAAAGAAAGAAAGAAAGAAAGAAAGAAAGAAAGAAAGAAAAGTATTTTAATGTATCCTAATGCTGTGCTTAAAATTCTGTTAGCCAGTATCCAGTAATCGGGAGATAGTGGGTTCGAACCCCACTATCGGCAGCCCTGAAAATGGTTTTCCGTGGTTTCCCATTTTCACACCAGATAAATGCCGGGGCTGTACCATAATTGAGGCCACGGCCGCTTCCTTCCAATTCCTAGGCCTTTCCTATCCCATCGCCTCCATAAGACATATCTGTGTCGGTGAGACGTAAAGCACAATAGCAAAAAAAATAAAGAAATCTGTCCCTGATTTTATGAACAGACATATATTTCATCAAGCGATCAAGGAAATGGCTATTTTGATCTCTGCGTATGATTTTGTAAAAACAAGGAACAAATAAAAGTCGTTTAGCCAAAGGCTAAATATGCTATCCCTGCCGTCCACACATCACTTTATCCATGTTCCACTTCCATCCAATCCACTTAATGCCGTCTAATCTCGTGGCCAGAAGAGAGAGCGTTATCATTTAGGTGGCCCGACCCCCTCAGGGTGGTGAAGAAAAAACGTTCATCTTTCATTCAATATCATATCTAACAAAGACGTCAACGAAAATCTCACTCTGAATGCAGTGAAACACTCAGCGTACGAGTGCCGACAGCACTGGCTATTTACGCCTAGGTTTTGCCAAGCCGTGCGTAGTAACACACAAAGCACGGAGCTAGAGCACTTCACTATTCGGCAACATTGGGCAATCTCCACTTGGATATGTTCGTGAAGGGAATGTCCCCTGTACAGATAAGGAAAGCTTGAGTAGCGACACAAGTGCAGGAATTATTCGAAATTCGCATTTCTAGCGGGGTTTCATATGGAGTTGCCAAGCTGTATTGGTCGACAGCCGAGTCGGACCCAGAGCCCAGACAGCTTTACATGAGCCATCTGCTGTTGGTGAACAGTTGAGCCGGCGGCTGGTCCCACTTAACGTTTGATTCACCAGTTGTTAACGAGGAAATGTCCAACTCGTTGGCTGAATGGTCAGCGTACTGGCCTTCGGTTCAGAGAGTCCCGGGTTCGATTTCCGGCCGGGTCGGGGATTTTAACCTTTATTGGTTAACTCCAGTGACTCGGGGGCTGGTTGTTTGTGCTGTCACCAACATCTCTACAACTCACACACCACACATAACACTATCCTACACCACAATAACACGCAGTTACCTACCTACACATGGCAGATGCCGCCCACCCTCATCGGAGGTTCTGCCTTGCAAGGGCTGCACTCGGCTAGAAATAGCCACACGAAATTATTATAACGAGGAAACTGCGAGAATTATACCCAATTGGCTGGCTATAATTACTTTTTACATCTCAGAAGTCTCCCGTTTTCTCCATTCCCCACTCCTCAAACGGCTCCAGGCCAAAGCGTCTGATGCACCGATTATGCTGTAAATTAAAGTGTTCTTCTAAATTAAGATCGTTCGTCTCTCGTGCGTGCGCAGTTTCCTATACAGGGCAGACGCCGCCTACCCTTGAAGGAGGTTCTATCTTACGAGGACGGCGCCAGTCTTGCAATAGTCAACCGAAATTATAATTATTATATTATCAGCTAAAATTGTAGGCTACTTGACTTTCACAGATAAATGGCGAAATGTTGTATTCCCTTGTCTTTTCAGGTTATCAGACATCGTGAATATCTCGTTTCAAACAAACAAACAAACAAACAAACAAACAAACAAACAAACAAACAAACAAACAAACAAACAAACAAACAAACAAACAAACAAACAAACAAACAAACAACCTCTAAAAAAATGACTAAACACGGACGAATGAGTAACGTTAAAACGCTCAATTGTGTGCGAAAAAGTTAATGTGAGTTTTCTCTGCCGTATACAGTCATAGCCTACATTTTGTTCTTCTTGTGCAAAACGCCAAGTAGTATTTCTCGTATTTGCACCCACAAAAGGAACAGACACAAACCTCGACTGCTCTGTGGAAGCCACGTTTTAAATAGATTTTCTGGTCGAAATCGTGCGCGGAGAAACGAGTTTAAGCACGTGTTGGAATGACTCCTCGGAGTTCTCCCAGTTTCAGTTCAGCATCGTTTCCGAGAACACGGACGAAGTGGCGTAACGAAGGCAAGCCTACAAATCCGTTAAACGACTGCCGAAGGCAAGCTGTGAGCGCACAAAATGGAGTGTATAGGGTCGTGTGCCGCGGGAGCCGTGTGCCGTGAACAAAGGAAGACCGCAGATCAACAAGCACCTAACACTATACAGTTCTTTTCTCATTGACAACTTTATAGATCTGATTATTTCCATGACCACAAATCGTGAAATGAAAATGGTGAAATGTATCTTTTATCCAAAAACTTTAAATCGCCGAGCAATTATCAAAATACTATACACACAGTTTATTATGTTTATACAAAGAATATTTGGGTTGAATTTAGAAACAGTTCCAAAACCTTTGCGGCTGCAAGTTAAGGAAATACAAAGTGTTAAATGTAAGTTTATCTAAAAACACTTAGGCTACTTCTTGCAGACTAGCAATTGCTGAAACTATACACCTAATTTCGTTGTCTAAAGGATACATATTACCGATCTCAGCTATCTTCAGTACAGTAGGTCAATGATTAAGCGACTGCGTCAAAGAGGTCGGGTACCTTAAATTTATGTGGGAGAAATCCAGATCACATGGCGCAAGAGCTCGGAAGGGCCATGGTCTAGTAAGCGACCACTGCTCAGCGCGAATGTCTGCAGGTTATGAGGTGTCGTGTGGTCTGAGCGATGAATCTTCTCGGCCATTCTTGGTTTTCTAGACCGAGGCCGCCATATCTCCGCCAGTAGCTCCGCAATTGTAATCATGTAGGCTGAGTGGACCACGAACCAGCACTCAGATCTGGGTTAAAATCCCCAACCCGGCCGGAAATTGAAACCGGGGCCTACGGATAAGAGGCAGGCACGCTACCCCTACACTGCGAGGCCGGTGGGGGAAAGAAGATTATCTAGAATTCGTTTAGCCGCCGTCCGCGTCTATGGTGTAGTGGTTAGTGTATTTAGCTGCCATTTCCCGGAGGCTCGGGTTGGATTCATGGCTCTGCCACGAAATTTGAAAAGTGCTACGAGGGCTGGAACTGGGTCCACTCAGCCTCGGGAGGTCAACTGAGTAGAGGTGGATTCGATTCCCACCTCAGCCATCCTCGAAGTGGTTTTTCGTGGATTCCCACTTCTCCTCCGGGCAAATGCCGGGATGGTACATAACTTAAGGCCACGGACGCTTCCTTCCCTCGTCCTTGTCTATCCCTTCCAAACTTCCCATCCTCCCCCCCCCACAAGGACCCTGTTCAGCATAGCAGGTGAGCCCGTCTGGGTGAAGTACTGGTCCTCCTGGCCAGTAGTATCCTCCCAACCCAAAGTCGCACGCTCCAGGACACTGCCCTTGAGGCGGTTGAGGTGGTATCCCTCGCTGAGTCCGAGGGGAAAACCGATCTTGGAGGGTAAACAGATGAACAACGAAAGAATTTTAGCCTGTAGAAAACCTGTACATAACGAAAATTGTCTAGAATATGATTTCCAATATTTTACGCTTCGTGCTATTTAATGGTGCGAAAAACATAACGGTGATTATCAGAATTAACATATATTTTCTCACAAATTTCCAAACATCCCCGAACATACCTGTTTTATCCAAAACCTGTGGATAACAAAAGTTTCAGGAACCGCCTGTTCGATCATTTATATCTCATTCATTTTCACCGTACTAGCTATTATGATGGACATTGTCGCTGCGCGAGCAAAATGTCGTATCTTACAATGATCTTCCTATCCATTATTCTCCTTAAGGCTGGTCACACCTCCCATTCACTGGATATATATATCGCCCTTCAGAACAATTATCATTTTCTTAAATTTCCTATGCCAATGTGTAAGGAAAAATAAACCTTACTGTACCGTGCTGTAGGAATGTATGTTTGCATAACGTATTTACGCACTACTACAGTATAATGCATACCAATAGTAACAAATAGAATGTTTTAACATCCAGCGGATATCTACCAACACTGACCGAACCGGGGCACAGACCTAGTCGCACATCACGGGGTCGAACCGCAGATGGTCGGTAACGGAGTTCTGAATACAAGAACCCCGGGACCAGGACAACTGCTTGCTTTCACCAGCGACAAGTAGTATTTTCTCAAACTACACTGTGTAGTGATAGGGGACCTGTGTGTAATTTGGACCTATGATACTTTTGGCATTTGCCAGTTTTGTTATCCCCTGGCTGAGGCAAGGTCAGCAACACAGCTGAGGGTAGCTTTCTCCCTGAAGTTGTTTTGCTAATGGACTTAAGTTTGAAAGGGAGGAGAAAAACAATTTTAATGCACTCTAAGTAAGTTTGTACGGTGACAAGTAAGTGTATTCGAAGTAGTTATTTCAGCCAAGAGGGTGTTTAGCTTTAACAAGTACTGATGAAATGTCTAGGTAAGTTTTAACATAGTCACATTCATACATTTTAAGTCTTTCGCATATTATTAAGTATTTTGACGAAATCTTTGCAAGTCGTGTCATTTCAACTGCCCGCGAGTGTGTAATATGGACCATTGAAACAGTTGTAATAATTATGTTTCTTCGTAGTTTTACTGATGATTCTAAAATAACTCGTTTTATAATTTGAAGCCGGCCCTGCGGTGTAGGGGTAGCGTGACTGCCTCCTACCGGGAGGCTTCCGGTTCGATTTTCGACCAGGGCTGGTCCGAGGTCCACTCAGCCTTTGTGATTACAATTGAGGGGATATCTGACAGTGAAATGGCGGCCCCAATCTAGAAAGCTAAGAATAACGGCCGAGACGATTCATCGTGTTGACCACACGACACCTCAAAATCTGCAGCCCTTTGGGTTGAGCAGTGGTCGAGAAACTGTTCACTACAGACACAAGAAAAACCAGGTAGCAGTGTACGTGACAAGTATTATGATGACGATTGGATTCAGATCAATAGTTGCAACAAGTGGGCTCGTGAAAACTGTGCGAAAATTCAGGATGAATTGTTTTATCATTGTCCTGCATGTCAAAAGTGAAGAAAAAATGTATAGTGTTTTATTTTATTGCTTAGTATTTCAGGATTTCATTAAATAACTTCTAAGTGTTTACATTTACCAGTCCAAATTTCACGATCGCCTAGTCCAAGTTACACGCTATCAGTCCAAATTACACAATAACAAATTTTAGAATACATATTACTTTTAAACAAATCTTAAAGGTAATATTAACATTTATTTTCACCAAATAATTTGATACATTGTACTAATTATATAAAATTGGAGAAATATTCATAACGGTCAATAGACTTTTGGACGTTTAAAATTAAGAGGTTCAAATTATACGGACTTCCCCTACCAATGCAAATAGTGGGGATCAAACCGTAGCCGTCATTAATAGAGCGCTATACACAACTATTCCGAGATCACGAAAGTTGTTTGTTTTCACCATTATAGTCATATATATTTTTTACAATTTGCTTTACGTCGCACCGACACAGATAGGTCTTATTGCACGATGGGATGGGAAAGGGCTAGGAGTGGGAAGAAAGCGGCCATGGCCTTAATTAAGGTACAGCCCAAGAATTTGCCTTGTGTGAAAATGGGAAATCACGGAAAACCATCTTCAGCGCTGCCGACAATGGAGTTCGAACCCACTACCTCCCGAATGCAAGATGAGAGCTGCGTGACACAAACTGCCCAGCACCTAACTCGGTCATGAATAGAATGGTACAGTATATTATGTTAAGGTAAGTATGGAGCTAGGGAATATGATTTTGTATACCTATCGGTTAATACAGGCCTAACCGATTATGTTTTGTTCTACTTTCTGCGTTTGTTCAGATTACATATGTATGGATAAGTCTTACATAAAACAATTCTACGAGGGCGATACAAAAATTAAGTTACACTAGCACGCCGCGAGAGCATGCTGTGTGTCGTGACTATGACCAATGCGGAGCAAGCTACAATAACTTCAGACACGTCCGATAGGAAGGTTGGTGTGGTATCCCGTCATGTTCTGTGTGCAGATCGGGCTGGCCTCAATGGCGCGTCAACTGGATATTCACTCCAAATTGGAGGTGCGTGCAACAATCAGATTTCTATGCGCTAAACAGCTCAATTGCACGGATATTCATAGTGAAATTACTGTTGTATATGGTGTGCGTGCAATTTCCCGCCCAGGTATTGTAAAGTGCTGTAAGCAATTTGACGGCGGACGCACGGATCTCACGGACGAATATCGCGAACGCAGGCCCGCAACGTCCAGTACCGTTGCAAATGTTGACCGTGTGGATGGGATCATGAGAGAGAATCGGCGCATAACACTGCAGGAAATTGCGAGCATGCTGAACATTTCGTGTGACAGTGTATTCTCCATTGTTCACAAGCACCTTGGATTTTGTAAACTGTGTCAAAGATGGGCCCTACGTCTATTTATCGATGTTCGCAAGGGACAACGTTTCCAACGTCACTGGCATTTTTGCAACGTTATTCTGTGGAGGGCAACGAGTTCCTGCGGCGAATCATCGCAGCGGATAAAGCGTGGGTCCACCACTTCAACCCCGAAACAAAGACAACGTCGATAGAACTGGTGCACACCACATTACCACCAGGAACGGAGGCCAAGGTCCAACATTCAGCAGGAAAGGTAATGGCGACAGCGCTCCTTGACGTGGAGGGCGTGATGCACGTGGAATCTATGCCGAACGGCTCGACAATCAACTCGGCTTCGTGTTGTCAAACGTTGAACCGGTTGCGTAAGGCAATTAAAGAGAAGCGGCTGGAAAAATTGAGCGCCCGTGTGATTTTGTTGCACGATAATCGATCTGTTGAGAGTATTGTCCTGCTGTTGGATACTGTTGAGCTGTTGCTGATTGTTGTTCACTGCATGTGACTATGTGAAGTGGAGTCGAACCAACGAGCAGTCGTCGTGTGTTGTACAGCCAGTGACACTGTGTTCAAATCTAGCTGTCTACGCACAGCGGCTGTATGAGATTCAAGTGAGTGGTAGATTATAAAATAAATAATCATTTCCCCAAAACCGTTTGACGTACTAACTGAGGACGTATTTTACAGGCTCAGCTGACAGTGGACTCTCCAAAATGTAATACTTTGAATAATAACTTTCATTTTAAAGCCGTAGCGAAGCACGGGTATCTTGCAAGTTAATATATATATAACAAATTAGTGGCAATTAATAACTAATATAGTACCCACGTGTGACTGTATGTTTTGTAAACAAAATAATCATAGTGTGTATTATCACTTTTCTGTGAATGAATTTTTAGTGTATTTTGTGGTGATAAAATGCATGCCATTAGTTCATTCTGGCATAAGCCAAGAAATAAGAGTAAACAAGCCAGGATAGGGCTCTAAAGCGAGTTATTACTTGGGGGGAAGTAAACAGGTAGACCTAATGAAAATGTGATTCAAGCACAACCTGATATTCAACATGCATATACAGTATGTCCCCACCTGTTGGAGCACCACGCACGTCTAAAATTACAAGTGAAGAAGGTAATGCAGATATAGATGTTAGCAGTAAAAGTGTGAAAGAAGCTGACGATGTTTGGCAATACATCTGAAGGTAGACCTGATTCCCAGTCACCAAGAGATGAGTTTCTTTTGATACACTGTACCTCACTCTATTTACTGATTAAACACCTAAAATGTGTGGAATGTGTACCTTTTTCTCTTACTGTTCAGGTGAGGAACATGCATGGTTTAGCTTGTAAACTATGCGTAAAATTTTCTGATTGTGGGTTCTCTCCGAATCAGACATAATCAAGTCCTCAGGTAAAAGATGCATTTAAATCCCAAAGACCTCATTTTAATGTGAACAGAAGGGCTGTTTTATATTTTCAGGCACTAAAAACCTAGCATGCCCAACAGATTGGTTGATGGTAGTCGAAAAATTGGCATGTACGTCCTTCAGTGACCTATCTATAAGTTTAGTGCTTACTTTTGCAATTTCTTCCTCGGTTTGGTTGAAAATAATTTTTCTATTCTCAAATTGGAAGTAATTTCTTGCATATTGAAGCTGGTAAAGGACGAAAATTATATCTGTATGGTAAATTGCCCAATCTCAAAATTGTATTTATTTACATATTTATTTCTTTATTCACGAAGCACAAGATACAGCTACATTGAGCAAATTTCACTTGCACTGTCAACAGACTAATTAACAAATGTAAACAAAATATAACAAGGCCAGGTACACAGCCTACTAATAACAACTGTCCAAATCGAAAACCATGGGAATATCCGTGTTCATAGCCAAGTCGTCGTGGGGCAGGATGACGGTATAATCCCTTCACATCAAGTTACTTTTAAGAGACTATTTATACCCCTCTCGAATATGCTTTTATCTGATGCTATATCAAGCTCTTGTTTTCTATTAAAATTGTTAAAGAGTGTTGGGAGGCGGATTAGGAAAGATCGTTGAAGTATTGAGTGCTGAGTGTGGGTAATGTGGAGAAGATCTTTGGTTCTGGTGGAGCGGGAAGGAACACGGAGAGAGAAAATGATAATGAGAAAATGATAACTAAGTTCATTGATAGGGAAATTAATGGATAATTAATTAATAATTGTGCTACCTTCATCGATATAGCGCGACTTGGGTTTCAAATATTTGATGAATTTTCATATAAATTATAAGAAAGTAATTAATATCTATAGAACAGTTCAAGGCACAGTGATACCAATTTGAACATTGCTTTATATTACCATATTCATTTGAAGTATATATGTCAATATGATTCAGTCCCAGTGTCCCTTAAGTCAATTATTAATTATGTTATGAAATATCAACTGCCATGACGTAATTACACTATGTGGACATTGTACTTTGCATATTATTACATAAATTAAAAAATCTGCGAATTATAGTGACATTGTTTTCTGACTGCGATATATTATGTCAATGAAGGTTAAAGAAATGTTTTGATACAAATCTTAAATTTCTGTATGCAACAACGCATAAACTTGTAGTGATTACTCAATGCCGTGATATAATTACACTGCTGTCTGAAACAGTCAACACTCCACTAGCATGATGCATGATTGTTATATGACAATAACTGAACTACTATGATAATACAGAAATACTAATAATATTTGTACCGGGAGGTACACCTCAACGCCGCGCATTCAAAATCAGCGCCTAAATGACTCCTCTATTGGTCAAACGGTGAAACTGAAACTACACCAACTTTGAACTTTAATCAGAAGATGTCACCACTAAAATATTGAGTAATTCTGTTATTGTGAAGTTTCCTACACTGAGTGAATTTCTCCTTGTTTTGTTTGACATTCATCAAGAAGTTTGGACATTTTTCTACAGATCACACTACTAAAAACTATGATCATGCACCCTGGTGCAAGCTGAAATAACTTATAATTTAAAGAAGTTTTGTATCTCTAGGTTTTCCATAACTGATCTATGTTAATTTATTTTTGGTTGGCAATACTTCCTTTTCTTTCCGCCAGTTTTGAATCTAGCCAATCACGAATTTTTATAATTAATTTTCAACCAATCCCGCATTTCTTTTTCACTTTGAATCTGCCAATAAAAATGAAATGGGTGTGTCCTGATTACTCTTGAATGATCACGAACCTTCCCTGAGGGTTTATAAACTGCGGCTTTTCACGTTTCCTGGCCAATTGATCGACGTCTATCTGAGTGTGTGTGTGTGTGTGTGTGTTTAGCAGGAAGCGGGCGGTCTCTTTCGTCGGCAGCTAGAACATCTATAAGGTAATGGCCACATAACTTAATTCTTTCTTGCTACTCCGCAGTTTAATTCGAGGGGAAGGTCCGAGTCTTTCATTATGTAACTGCACTTTTCTAAAATGTAACTTTTCTTTTGGCTAATGTAAAATCTTCGTAAACTCTTTAACTGTAAATCGGGGATAGAGAGTGAAGTACCCTCTCGAGCTCCCCTTCATCTTGGTTTGAGGTGACTACGTTTTCGTAACATTTCGTTTCTGCAATGTATTAAAGTTATTTCTATGCGTGCTACCTCAGTAGTTTGGGAATAGCCCCTGTTTCATCGGCCGAGAGCCCTATAGGTTTTAATTTTTTGGAGCACAGTCTTCGCCTCCATTCAAATTGTACTCGGGCCGTTTATTTAACCTGTTCTTTTTCACTAAGGTCATGTAGGTTGGGTGCTATATACCCCTGTGTAAAATTATTCTATATTTGTAAATTGTGAGCACTGAGATTGTAAATTTTGATGTGGTGTTGCCTTGAGTGGGCCGTAAGAAATTGAGAGCCGGTTAGCTCTTTTTCAAAGTTTTGTAACTGTAAGGTGTGCCTCTGGAAGGCTAGATATTGTCATTTTGGGAGCAAGTGCTCTTGAATTAAGGGATTTCTGCCCTTAACTAAATAATACCACTTCCATTTGTAAAATTGTAAAAATAGGGGCTTGAAGCCCAGAATCTGCAAAAACCACTAAATTTTGGATTTTCCTTGCCTTGTTTCAAGATTGTCATTGTACCTGTTGTTTCATTGTTATGAAAAATTGTAAAGTTTGAAGTTCTAAAAGAAATATAACATTTGTTAAAATTTTAAATCAATTCTTGATATCGTAGTTAGACCCATTCAAGCCCGCACCTTCTTTAACCTCTCTCTGCTCCATGGGTAGCCCCGTAATGTGACCGTTCACAACGTCACCTATGGTATGTCATGATATCCAGGAGATGAGATATGCCGTTTTCCGCGTCATTCTGGGATATAAACTGCCCAAGTTAGAATTTTTCCACCCGCTCCAGGACTCGATTTGCAGTATCCAGAGTCGCGCGACCTAGCTCTAGTTGCTGGTAATTAGCAGCAAGGCGGTGCAAGAGCACTTGTACTCGAAGTTTTCTCACTCCAACCGCGAGCGAGATGAAAAGAGACGCGTTATCACGTGACAGAGAATCTAGGTCACTAGCTGAACCCAGAGAGTATATCCAACGTGAAAACTAACATTATACCCTGTTTTCCTCGCTCATTCACCACTGCCAACTTATCGAATTCAGCTGTTTTTTCTGTTAATTTTTATAAATCGCAGTATACTCAATGGTTAATTAAGTGCAAACATTCATTTTAATCAGGGAATTTTACGCATAATTACGAGACCGAGAAGTGCTCTACTTGACTGACAGAGCGGTAACTACGCTGTAAACAAGGGCGCGTCTTAATGGTTAACAGATGTTGAGACCCAACCGTGCCAGCGAACACAAGGAATCCCCAGCGCTCGTCATCATTCACCGACAGAGACAAAAGGACGCTTTTGAGACTTCTTGAGAATCTACGAAGCTATTTCAAAAACATTCACTCAGTGAAAATGGGAATACAGGAGCTACATTTTGATACCCTGTTCGTCACTCTACGTTGCATATTACCGGACCGAACTCTGAGAAGGAATTGCATTTTCCCCCCACTCTCAGCATCCGAGTCTCTCGCGTAGCTCGCCTATATATTCAAGAGCTGAGAGGCAGACACTACCCAGTTCATTTTCAGTGCAATGCCAGTTCGGTAGTAGTTCGTCGTGATTTGTGTGTGAGTCCTTTATGAAGAAATCATATTTTTTTGAACAGTGTGACGCAGTAATTTATTGAAGCCTGCGAATATCTGCGGAAATAACCACAATCTAAGTCAGCTTTTTGCGAGCACAGCGTGCCGCTAATTAATATAGCAGGAACAGCACGAAACCGTAATGACCGCTGTCCGTGTGTCGAAGAGGTCGTGCGTCGAGCCTCATATATGCCTAAACTAATACGGCTCAATTAACCTCAAAGCCAGGTATCTCAGTGCGTGGAGTGTGTGTGTGCTCGATATAAATGAGAGATACAAAGAAAGTGAGTGAACGGCTCAGTGTCGGCATAATTAAGGGCAGTATCACGTATATAAATCCAGAATGCAGTTGAGAGCCTGACTTACGCATGACTAGGTGAAATAGAATATGCATGAAGTGCGGTCGTGTGAGACGAGAAATTTTAACCCAGTGGTGGCCTAACCAGTGACATTCTTTATTCAGGGCCTAGAATAGCTGTATGCTGTTCATAAAAGAATAGGTATATGAGAAGGGAACAGTGTCGGGCGGCAGAGACATTACCGGCATTGGGTTGGAATGCTCGTGCTATTGAGCAGATCCAACCATATATTCAAATTGTGATGTGTAATAAACTAACGCATTCACATGAGATAACTTCCCCTCATTTACATGTCTATGAGAACGTCGACATCCAGCTGAATGCCAGAGTTTTGCCTGTGTACCGGAGAGAAAGAGACATCTAGCTGTTTGCCGGAATTTCGCCTGGTAGCAGAGAACGTCCGGAACGTCACTGTCATATTCGTGACCAGCCAGGAAGTCATCACAGGTCTTCGCATCGCTGATGATTTGATGGAAGCCGAGTAAACCATGGTTGCCTCCCTGTAAAGCTGCGTTCGCGGTATCCAGAAAGGCTAAGTACACTTCCAAAATATTAAATAGCTTTGAAAGTCGTTTTTCTATTGTAAATTTAAAAGTAAAGTTGCATGCAGGTATAATGCAGATCGTCAATATCCTATTTCAGAGGGATAATAATAATCTCATTTCTTTTTGGTTTTTATTAAATACAGTCGTCATGGTTTGGGAATAACCATATTTTACTTCCATTTTTTGTATGTAAGGGTTAGTAATGCATGACGTAATTATAAGGATCTTAGATTAATTAAGTGTGAAGCGCTGTCAAGTAGAGAGGGCTTAAATATTCTGCAAGAATGACTCCAGGTATCATCTTTCCATAGCATATACGAGTCATCAAGATTTTTCAGTAAGTCACTTTTTTTGGTGCGCTTCACCTGGTAGAGATCCTTCCTAATTAGTAACTAAGGCACCTGGAACAAGGCATCGAGACAGTGGGTATATTACATCGTTAATTAATTAGTTCGCGAATGCGCAAATTAATTTGGACCCGTGTGACAGGAGTTCATCAATAAATAGCACGGTATTCGAGGTATCGGAGGAGAAACGAAATGATTGGGCAGGCCATAACCGTGATATATACTGTGAGATAAAAATGTGAAGTTCCCTTGGAACTCTTTAGTAATACACACGAAGTGGATATCGTGTTGTGAATATGTTAATTACGGCCGGACATGGCCGATATTGAAAGTGAGGCCATTGTGGCTCGAGAAAAAGAAAGCAAGGTCGTTTACCGCGAAGTCATTGTATGAGGGCGGCCCAGCGCGCGCTCTTTAGAAATGTGTCTTGGGAGGCCATCAGCTGAGTAGATTTTCGAGCCTGTCTGTAGGGACGAAGAAGAGTGTTTTTCTACACTGAAAGGAAACAGATACAAGTAGCCATTTCGTGCCTCTCGGCGCAACGATTACGTGCATTAATTTAAGTATTGTCAACGTCGCATTGATTCCAGATGAGCATTAAATGAAGGACCCCTCCAAGTTATTTCTTTAATTATTCACAGCGTGTAGGGAATTCCAGGTCAGTATATACCCTGTCTCGGAAGGTCCTGAGTTCATTGCAGGAGACAGTAAAGCTTACTGTCACAAGCGGCAGGTGACTAAGGCCACCTGTGATTCATTGTGTGTATGTGAAATGCATTTGTTCTTGCTCCCTTCCTTGCAGGAAGTGTTATGATACTCTGTTTGTGGTGTTTGGGTATTTGAAGTCGCTAAATGCTTGTCCATAGGTAACATCTTTGAGTAAATAATGTCCTGATATATGTATTGATATAAATCCTAATGAAATGAGCGTGTTTATTATACTGCCTATTTGGCAACGTTTAACTTAAGGAGGTGTTGTAACGCGACTTTCAAAGGATTGGGAGTGTAAATTGCCTATTTCAGTTCATCCGATTCTAGCAGACTTATATCATAATTTGATACAATTTGAATATATTAATTATCGGCAGGTAAACAGATTTACAGCGGGGTATGTCCATACTGATTAAATATGTGTGTGATTAATGTAAGTGTAGAGTGAAATAATTCGAGAGGAAGCGCCCCTCTAAAATCTGAGATAGTGTAAATAATCCAAGAGGGAACGCCTTCTTAAGTTTGAATATTTGAACGTATAATGAAGTGTAGAAAAAGACTACCGAACATTTAAACGTCAAGATCACCCAAATTACTGTATGTAAGGTGTTTGTATGGCATATCCATGTAAATAATATGTGTTTCACTAGTATAAGTAAAATTTGTTATACAATATACCGTCTCCCTTCTCATTAGTAATGAAATAGTATTCCTCTCATAATTAACTTTTCCCCCTACTATAGAGACTATTACTAAAGAACTTACCGCCCCATCGGACGGTCTACAGACCCAAAAATGCGATACCGACTCAGCTAGCGAATTATTCTAGTAGGGGAGGCTGAGGCTTCGACAACCGGGCTGAGTTCGAGGCTCGCCGATGGTACTCCATTCTAACGTCATATTTATGAATAATGGTAACTGGTTCATGTACTGATGCCTTGGACAGGTACAGTAACAATATTAATAGTAAAAAATATTAATGATAATAATAATTGTGCTTTTTCAACTCACCGATCAGTTACGTTTTGCTGGAATTGACCATTTAGTTACATGTTACATTAATTTCACAATACATTTGAAAAGTAATCTTGAATTAGCATTTGCCTAACAAACTCTCCACCTCTGTTTAGTTCGATCCCTAGCGCCCTTTGCATTACACCTTCTAGTCTGTCCTCATCCTCATGAACGAAGTCCTGCCCAGTTTCCTTGGTTCATTCTTTGTCTCTTGCAATTGTATGCAAAACTGCAGTTGCACCAATCTGTGCAGTTTTCAACTGTTGTCTTCTGCCCAGAGACAAATCAGGAAAGCGACGCCCCCAAACTCGAAAGAGCCTCTCAACAAAATGTCTTGTTCTTATTTGAGATTCATTATACAACGATTCCGCAGAAGTAGCAGGTTCCGGGAGTGCTCTCATTAGATATATAGTTTGATGCTATACCCAGAATCTCGAAGCAACACAGAACTGCCATACGCACCTGCTTCACACTGAACCCTCAGTCGTGAATTGTTGCTTATGGTAGCTTCATGTGCCAATTATAGCCATCTTGCTACAGTATTCTTGACTTTCAGATTTTCATTAGCTACAACCTGCACGTTTAATGAAAATAACCCTTCCTTTTTCTGTATTGCTCTGCAGAATCTCCTCCAGGGACTGTGTTCTGATGTGGATACAGTCAATGGCACCAATCACTCTGGGAAACTTAGCAATTTTGTAAAACTGATTGTTATTGACATGTCATTTTCCTCTGTTGGTAATTTTATTTGCTGTGGATCAAGAGAACCTATAACACACAATATAGTCCGTGAAACAGTGGTCATATGAATTCCTCCGAAATCTCCCATTGTAATGAACAAACTACCGGAGGCATAAAACTGCAATGCTATTAGTAGCTGACCGAGGGCTTCTGCAGCATGATTTCTAAAATAGGAGGAAATTACTTTATTTTCTAAAATTTACACTTTTGTCATTCAATCAGTTCAAAAAGTAATTTTTACATTCTTACCTTTTCGTTGTATGTTTTTTTCTAGCACCAATTTGCTTAAATGCGGTTATGACAGTCTGTTTTGTAAGAATAAACCTATTTAAAAACTCGTTTCTTTCCATATATTACAGTGGCGTGCCCTTGCTCGAAAAACTCTTGGAGCGTTACATAATTTGAACCACTTTTTCATCATCGCTTAGTATTTCTTCGAACACCTCAAAAAAAATCTTCGAAATCAATTCGTTCTGCCATGCTGTAAGATTTAGTATCCTTAAAATTCAGTTTAAACGATAGATGAGTGGCAGTGTAATTAATCTCTCGTTAAACTTAAGATTAATTTTATAATACGCGACTAACAGACAAATCAAAGTTTAAACTGAACCAACAGTTTAAACCTCTATTACAATACCGGCTCTTCGTATCAAGAAGACTTTCGCTTCCATTAATACGAGCTTCCACTTATACAACGGCCCATGTGGAGATGGCGCTTCAATCCAATAATTTTCTAAATGGTCATGGTTTTTTAGCCTAATCTTAGGAAAACTTTCCTTACATTGGCACTGACAACGATCAATGTTTCTAAACCTTTATAATATTGAAGAATGTTTTTTGATAATTTCACATTCTTCTGTCTTTCTTTCTTAATCAGTTTATCCTCCAGGGTTGGTTTTTCCCGCGGACTCAGCGAGGGATCCACCTTTACCGCCTCAAGGGCAGTGTCCTGGAGCGTGAGACTCTGGGTCTGGGATACAACTGGAGAGGAGGACAGTACCTCGCCCGGGTGGCAAACAGGGGCCTTGTTGGGGGATGGGAAGTTTGGAAAGGATATACAAGGAATAGGGAAGGAAGCGGCCGTGGCCTTAAGCATCGCCCTCTAGTATACCTCTCAGCCTTCCCACTTCACTCGGCCTGCGTGCTTCTTTGCGAACATCACGTAGGGACTACTTTGGCCGCTGTGGCACTAGAAGCGTGGACGAAACCCCCGCTGAAGGCACGTTAGGAACAACATGAAAGAGGGAGTAAACAATGTGTCGAGTCTCGTTTCTTTATGTAGTTTCCTGAGATTGTGTTGAGTTGTGATATTAGTGGAAGTACAGACTATTTATATCATCATAAGAAGGTATGTAATGGTAGTAATTTATTAAAAGACGTAATTACAAAGCATGCTTAAATCTCGCGCACCGTTCGAGTTTCCCATACACTTTTAATCTAATTTCTTACTTCACTGAAGGCTGTCGAAACATATTTGCTTTGGCATATTAATGTCCTATTGCAGGTTTCTATCTATCAATAGCAATGGTGTATTGCTGCGTGCCTTGCTGCACAAGCCGGAGTAGTAAAGTGAAAGGAGTATCATTTCACGAATTTCCCAACCGAAATGAACTCAGAGAACAATGGCTTAAAGCTATATCAAGAGCAGACTTCAGGCCCAATTTAAATTCTAGATCTTCTTTTTCGTGAGTCTGACTATCGACCTGGATTGAAAATTAAGAAACTGCAGGATGCTGCTGTTCCCTCTGTTTTCCCTTCTTATCCATCTTACAAAGTCCAACAGGTCAAAGCAGAACGTAGACCTATTATAAAACATTCAGTCATTGCCAAAGGTAACAAACGGATATATGAATCAACTGAGCCGAGCTGTGACGAAAGTAATGCTTCAGGTGTTTCCCTGCACGAGTGTCCCGCAAATCATGACTTTCATCGTTCCGTTGATGTCCAGTGCGACATTTTAGACGAGAAGCTACTCAAAATAGAAACAAATAAATTGCGACTAAAACTGTGGAGAACGCGGGCTAAACTTCCACGTCTTGAAAACGAACTGAATAAAACTGATCAGGAGTTGGAGATTTACAACAATAATTATCATAAAGCCTTGTCACGAATAATTAAAACAGCCGAGCATGATCCCTCAAATGCCAAGTCTTCATTCCTTCTTGAGCAAACAGCGAATTTTGAGAAATGCTCTCCGAGATGGACAGAATCCACGGTAAAGCACAGTATAGTTTGGGAATGCATATTGCCCAAAGGTTATAGGTACGCTAGGAAAAATATACTAAAGTTGCCTTCTAAGAGCACATTGTCCAGGTATTTGGGTGATACTTCATGCGACACAGGAGTTATGAACCTTGTGAAGGAGAGATTAACCTTAGAATCTGAACGTTTGAATGAGGCTGAAAGAGTATGTTCCTTGATAGTGGATGAAATGGCAATAAAACAACAATTGCAATATGACAAAAAGTTAGATACTTTCTTTGGTCACAAAACCACATCTGTTCCAGATAATAATACTCTATCCGAAATTAAGAACGTCAATAATGTGAGAGAATCTAAAATTCTCGCCAATAATTTGCTTTGTTTTATGATAGCCGGGTTATGCACTAAGTACAGACTTCCAGCCGCGTACTTCTTTACCAAACGAATCTCAGGCAACGAACTGTATGCTTTGATACTGTCTGTTATCATAGAGATTGAGGCTTGTGGATTTCTTGTAATACGTCTAGTTTCCGATAATCATAAGACCAATGTTAATATGATGAGACGACTTTCCAATAGCAAGATTTTGAAGCATTACTCACCCAAATGACCCGAACTGACCCTTATTTCTTGCATTTGACCTATGTCACATTTTGAAGAACGTAAGAAACACATTTTTAGAGAAGACCATGCTTGACGGAGAAGACAAAATAAGTGGCTCTCACGTAAAGAATTTATATGAATTGCAAGCAAGTCAAGTGGTAAAACCTGTTCGCTTCCTGACTCGAAAATATGTAAGCCCAAACAACATAGAAAAAATGAATGTGAAACGAGCGAAGGACATATTTTCTACACCAGTAATAACAGCTCTGGAATATCTCCAAAAATATTCTGGACATCCAAAAGCCCACTTGTTCCAAGACTGCACAGCGACTATATACTTCATGAAAATGATTCAGAAATGGTTCAATATCCATGATGTTAGCAGTCACAACAACGCTAAGTTTTGCCCTGACAAGGTCCATTTTTTCAACACAGATGATGACAGGCTTCACTGGCTGGAGAGTGAGTTTCTGGTATATCTTAAGGATTTGAAGGAAGCATGCCATGAGCAAGGAGCGAGTTTTCTCAGCAATGAAACTTACGAGGCTATTCGGCTAACTACGTGTTCTACAGTTCTCTGTATCCGATACTTATTGTCGTCTGGCTGTCATTTTGTGCTAACTAGAGTATTTAACAGCAATTCCCTAGCAATTTTCTTTAGCATTTTGAGGAGAACTTCAGGCAACAATGACATGCTGGATTCAAGGGCTGTAGTACTTGCCCTCAACAAATTTTTGAAGATAGGAATTCCTTTGAAACGGCGAAATCAACATACTCGTGAGATGAATTTTATTAGCTGTGTCAAGTCATCTCAATCAGTCCCATCGGAAGTGATTCCTAACATTCCAGGAACAGTGACAGAAATCCTTTAAAATCTTCACAAGCCGCATTGTACGTATACTCACTTTTACAAAATTGATTTACTGTTGGTTATTAAATAACAGTATTCTAAATAATAACCATACTGTTATTATGCAGCAAACTTAATACCCTTATTTCATTTACAGGTCTGGAGGTAGTGTCTATTAAACTTGCATCGCTTGCTTTCCTCAGTGGTTTCGTTGTGAAGGAAATAAGAAAAGAAGTAACTTGTAAATCATGCCGTAGCCTAATTCAACAAGAAAAATGCAGTTCTCCAGTAGTGGACATAATTTTTAAGCAAGATCGGTGTAGTGTCTTCTTCTATCCATGAGAACGGTTGGTGTGGATTATAAGCATTGTTAATGATTTCGTGTGTGAAGCTGCAAAATTTGTTAATACAGGAGCTTGTACGACTTTAACTACCGTAGTTCTGCCTGTTTGGAAGAGTTCGGAGGTTTTAAAGTGCGACTCAAATGACAGTTCTAATCATGCTGAGAAATTAGGTCAGGTAACCTGCAAAACTCTTATCCCGAGTATCTTAAAAAACATTGGAGATGAAGTGACTGAACGTTTTGAGAGGGTGAAATACTTAAACAGTAAGCCGACCAACAGGAAAATCATCAGAATGTAGGCCTAACAGCTGTGGGGAACTGCATGCCGCTCGTTCTGACTGGCCACGATTGCAGCGCTCCCGTGGAGAAAGTGAGTACTTCTTGATGTTCGCATGTATTCTTAAAGTGGGGAGGCTGATGTATACTAGAGGGCGATGCCTTAAGCTAGGTACCATCACAGCATTTGCCTGGAGGAGAAGTGGAGAACAACGGAAAACCACTTCCAGGATGGCTGAGGTTGGAATCGAACCCACCTCTACTCAGTTGACATCCCGAGGTTGAGTGGACCCCTTTCCAGCCCTCCTACCACTTTTAAAATTTCGTGGCAGAGCCGTTAATAGAACCCGGGCCTCCGGAGGTGGCAGCTAATCACGCTAACCACTACACCCCCTAGGCGGACAATTTCATATTCTACCGACTAAAACAGCTGTGGTTACAGAGGAACCCGTTACACATAGACCTGAGGCTCGACTATTACGATGATAAGGACATTTTCGATGCATGGAGGAATAGTAGTGGCTCTCAGAGCATTCTGAACTGGTCACCAACTGAGAAAAGATACAGAGGAAGACCCAGAGCAACCTAGAGAGGAACCATTCCCAAAGTCCTTGAAAAACGAGCTCTTGTTGAAGACGAGGTACAGAATGGGATGAGGAACAGTCAACTGTTGACAAGTGGGAACACCTTCAAAAGTAAGGAAGGCAAAATAAATCACTTTCCAGGCTGAAGTAAGAATGTTGTGATATTTGGCTCCTTGTGTCAGGAAAGGACGGTAAGTATAAAATAACTTCTGGGGCCACAGACAGTGGAGAAAATGAGGCTGAGTAGAGGGCTGGGGAAGGGAAGGGGAGGACACGGCTTGCCGCAGGGTTCGGTCTGACAAACAACTTTTAATGAGCTGAACTATTCCATAGTCAAGTTCCCTAATTGTTTGTTTCCCCTCTTCGGCTCTCGTTGCTCATTATGACTTGCAGTTCCTTTACAGAATACTCCAATTTATCAAATTATATTATTGTGGACTAGTAAGATTAATACAAAAGTCTGATAATACCTTAATTTAATACTGTATCATTGCAATCGATATATCGCACGGTACAGGTACAACACACTGTGTAAATAAATTGACCGGTGTAAGAAATTTTCCCTCTTTTTCAATCAAATTGAAAATATCCCCCAACTGCTAGGATGTTCTAAAACTGTGCAATCCTATGTTTTCCTGAAGAATTCGAAGCCATGTTTGGCTTCTTTTTTTAGATACAAAGTATTATTTCATACATTTCCTACGACGTTCATTCTTTCTTTCCATCTTTCTATTTTTCTTTCTTTCTTTCTTTCTTTCTTTCTTTCTTTCTTAATCCGTTCACTGTCCTAGGTTGGTTTTTCCCTCGTACTCAGCAAGGGATCCCACCGCTACCGTCTCAAGGGCAGTGTCCTTGAGCGTGAGACTTTGGGTTGGGGATACAACTGGGAAGGAGGACCAGCAACTCGCCCAGGTGGCCTGAGCTGCTATGCTGAACAGGGCCCTTGTGGGGGATGGGAAGATTGGAAGGGTTAGATAAGGAAGAGGATAGGAAGCTTTCTTTTTCAAACTGGCTTTACGTCGCACCGAACAGAGATAGGTCTTATGGCGACGATGGGACAGGAAAGTGTTAAGAGTGGGAAAGAAGCTGATGATGATAATGCTCGTTGTTTAAAGCGACCTAACATCTATGATCATCGACCCTTGGAAAGAAGCGGCCGTGGCCTTAACTAAGGCACAGCCCCGTCATTTGCCTGGTGTAAAAATGGAGAACCACGGCAAATCATCTTCTGGGCTGCCGACAGTGGGGTTCGAACCTATTATCTCCCGGATGCAAGCTCACAGCTGCGCGCCCCTAACCACACGGCCAACTCACCCGGTAGTGAAGGAAGCGGCCGTGGCCTTAAGTTAGGTACCATCCAGGCATTTGCCTGAAGGAGGAGTGGGAAACCATGAAAAACCACTTCGAGAATTTCTGAGGTGGGAATGGAACCCCTCTACTCAGTTGACTTCCCGAGACTGGGTGGACCCCGTTCCAGCCCTCGTACCACTTTTGAAATTTCGTGGCAGAGCCAGGAATCGAACCCAGGCCTCCGGGTGTGGCAGCTAAAAACACACTAACCACTACATCACTTCGGCGGTCGTTGATTATTACTAACAAGATATATTACTCTTTTATCCGTTTTTGTGGGTAGTGGTTAGTGTGATTCGCTGCCGGCACCGGAGGCCCAGATTCGATTCCCGGCTGTGCCACGAAATTTGAAAAGTGGTAAGAATTGGTGGTATATCTAAACCACTGAGTGTATGTTGAACATTAAAGCTTGAAATTTTCTTCACCAAACGGAAACGAAAAATAATTCATGCAGTAGAGGGTTAATTATGTACCATCACTGCACTTTCCTGGAGATGATGTAAAACTCTACGGAAACCTCTTCGATGATGATTATTACTGCCAAGTAATATTACTCTTTTCTCCTCAACTGCTGTGTAGTGAGTGGTTAGTGTGAATAGCTGCCACCACCGGAGGCCCAGATTCGATTCCCGGCTGTGCCACGAAATTTAAAAAGTGGTAAGAGGGCTGGAACGGGGTCCACTCAGCCTAGGAAGGTCAACTGAGTAGAGGGGGTTCGATTCCCACCTCAGACATCATCGAAGAGGTTTCCGTAGAGTTTTACATCATCTCCAGGAAAGTGCAGTGATGGTACATAATTAAACGCCTCCCGCTTCCAATCAGCCCGTCCCCCAGAAGGCCCCTATTCATCAGAGCAAATGAGGCCGCCTGGTCGAGGTTCTCGACTTCCTCACCATTTGTATCCCCAACCAAATATCTCATGCTCCCGGACACTTCCCTTGAGGCGGTAAAAGTGGGATCCCTCGTTGATTCCGTAGAAAACGCCAAACTTGGACATTAAACAGATGATACAATGAAATGAAGATATTGCTTATTCCCTTCTGCACCGGGCGAGTTGGCCATGCCGTTAGGAGCGTGCAGCTGTGAGCTCGCATCCGGGAGATAGTGGGTTCGAACCCCACTGTCGGCAGCCCTGAAAATGGTTTTTCGTGGTTTCCCATTTTTACACCAAGCAAGTACTGGGGCTGTACCTTAATTAAGACCACGGCCGCTTCCTTCCCATTCCTAGGCCTTTCCTGTCCCATCGTCGCCATATGACCTATCTGTCTCGGTACGACGTAAAGCAACTAGCAAAAAAAAAAAGAAATTCCCTTCCGCCGTCAAGCGTCGGTTCCTTCAACCGTTTTCCGGTCTTGAGTCATCCTCTTCACATCCTGGAATGTTTTCCCTCTAAGACCTGCTATTTCCGTAACATGTTTTTCCCATTCCAACCGCGGCCGTTTTCTACCTCTAATGCTCTCAGATCTCGCATCCCCGCGAGGACGTGGCGCACACATCGCCCAGTCGGTTAAAATCAGCCACCCGAGTACAGGCGGGGAACCGAAGCCACCGCGGATGTAAACACAAGTTTTCTTTTTATACTTCATTTCACCCCCACCCCCCCACACACATAGTGAGGTCAAAGATACTTCCCAACCGGGTCGATCTCCAATGGTACGGCCAACTGTAACGGTCGGGTGATTTGCGTTCCATCGCTGAGTCGGAGGATGAGAGTCCTCGCCTTCCCGTCACAGCCATGTCTCACTCCAGAGATGCGAGCTCGTCGCCATATATGACGTGGTTGCAGATCGTCTTCAAAGAGGACGACATCTCTCTTCCGGCACTTCGTCGATCTTCCGTCTGGATGCCGCCCCTCGTGGAAGCTTCTTAGAGCGAGAAATTATTATTAACAAATGCATCGCAAATGAGAAATATGCCGGTGGCAATGGTAACTTACAGTAGTGTAATAATAAAGTTAACATAATTACCCAACAAACAAGCAACCAACCAACCAACCAACCAACCAACCAACCAACCAACCAACCAACCAACCAACCAACCAACCAACCAACCAACCAACCAACCAACCAACCAACCAACCAACCAACCAACCAACCAACCAACCAACCAAACAAACAAACAAACAAACAAACAAACAAACAAACAAACAAACAAACAAACAAACAATAAGAGTGCAAAAAGCAATTCCATGGAAATAAAATATTACAAGAAGTACTATTAGATTAACTTCCTAAATCCAGCGTCATTATGTAAAAATTCAAGCACAACTTAAGTATTTCCATTAATTAACGCTACGGCTTACAATACTATTGGTTGAACTTACTAATAGCTTAACACTACAAGTTATAATAAAGTAAAGTTAAAAACATAACTACCCAACAACAACAACAACAAAACTAGTACAAAAAGCAATTCCATAGAAAATGATTACAAGAAATAGGGTACTACTAGTTTACATTTCTAAATCCAGCATCATCACATCCAGTTTCATACTCAGCTTATAGGGGTTGTAGTAAGGATATAAAGGAGAGGGCATATAAGTCTCTAGTAAGACCCCAACTAGAGTAGGGTTCCAATGTATAGGACCCTCGCCAGGATTAACTTACTTGATTGAAGAACTGAAAAAAAAAATCCAAAGAAAAGCAGCTCGATTTGTTCTGGGTGATTTCCGACAAAGGAGTAGCGTTAGAAAAATGTTGCAAAGTTTGGGGTGGGAAGAACTGGGAGAAAGAAGACGAGCTGCTCGAGTAAGTGGTATGTTCCGAGCTGTCAACGGAGAAATGGCGTGGAATGACATTAGTAGACGAATAACTTTGAGTGGCCTCTTTAAAAGTAGGAATGATCACAATATGAAGGTAATGTTGGAATTCAAGAGGACAAATTGGGGCATATATTGATTTATAGGAAGGGGAGTTAGGGATTGGAATAACGTACTAAGGGAGATGTTCAATAAATTTCCAATGTCATTGAAATCATTTAAGAAAAGGCTAGGAAAACAACAAATAGGGAATCTGCCACCTGGGCGACTGCCCTAAATGCAGATCAGTAGTGATTGATTGATTGATTGATTGATTGATTGATTGATTGATTGATTGATTGATTGATTGATTGATTGATTGATTGATTGATTGATTGATTGATTGATTGATTGATTGATTGATTGATTGATTGATTGATTGATTATTACGGCTTACAGTAGCCTACTATAGGTTGAGCTTACTACTAGCTTAGCATTACAAGTGATAATAAAGTTAAGTTAAAACACAACTACCCAACAACAACAACAACAACAACAACAACTGGAGTACAACAAATATTTCCACGGAAAAATATATTACAAGAAATACTACCAGTTTAACATTCTAAATCCGGAATCATCGTATAAAATTTCATACACAACTTAAGGTACTCCTTCATCCACCTCTTCGAGAAGTCGACTTCCATCTTTGCCTACAGTCTTGTTTAATTTCTCAGATCTGTATAGACGCTAGGTTCTGGACCGTTGGTGCCAGTAGGTTGGGACCGTCTTGTGTAATTGCTCTGCTGTTAATGGCGGCTATGTTTCTGCCAGTATCGTCCTCCGAGTCTCCATCTCCACTTGCGGCGTGCCCAAAATTTTTTTCATGCATCGATTTGTTGTGCCCAAAACTCGCTCCCGCCAGCCTCCCCCCAACAAAGCCGCCCATGGAACAAGAAACTTCCAGGACACACCATTGCGGACGAAATGCTAGCTCGTACGTGGGTCCGCGAGGGTCTGAGAAGTCCTGCTAGTTCTCTTCTCGCAGCTTGAAAGGTCTACGCATTGTCCGAATAGATGGTGTGTGGCAATTATTGTCTGCTGGAGAAGCGCCTGAATGACATGATCAATCAATACTGATTTGCATTTAGGGCAGACGCCCAGGTGGCAGATTCCCTATGTGTTGTTTCCCTAGCCTTTCCTTAAACGATAGCACAGTAATTGGAAATTTATTAAACATCTCCTGTGGTAAGTTATTACAGTCCCTAACTCCCCTTCCTATAAATCAATATTTGCCCCAATTTGTCCTCTTGAATTCCAACTTTATCTTCATATTGTGATCTATCCTACTTTTAAAGACACTACTCAAGCTTATTCGTCTGCAAATGACATTCCACGCCATCTCTCCACTGACAGCTGGGAACATACATCTTAGTCGAGAAGCTCGTCTCCTTTCTCCCAATTATTCCAGGCCAAAACTTTGCAATATTTTTGTAACGCTACTCTTTTGTCGGAAATCCCCCAGAATTAAGCGAACTACTTTTCTTTGGATTTTTTCCAGTCCATGGATCAGGTAATCCTGGTGAGGGTTCCATACACTGGAACCAACTCTAGTTGGGGTCTTACCAGAGACTTATATGCACTCTCCTTTACATACTTACTACAACCCCTAAACACTCTCATAACCATGTGCAGAGATACGTAATCTTTATTTACAATCCTATTTATGTGATTACCCCAATGAAGATCTTCCCTTATACAGGGTGAAGCGAAATTCGCGCACTCAGGCGTCGCAACGCGACTCCTCACATGCCAGCAATAAAAAAAGTGTCTCTCACAAAAGTTGGTCCTGCGAGTATATCCGAAAAATCGCTATGTGAAGTCGGGGAATGAGCCACTACAATCTAGGCTATAAATCATTTTACTCACGCTGAGTGACATGGTAGTTTAGGGGAGGGCCTAAAATTTAATTCTCAAATATTTGTTTTACTAGCAATTACCCGCGGCTTCGCTAGCGTGGATTTCGTAATTTGATCAGAGTAATCGTTTCTCGGCATTGTACTAAGCCATTATCTGAAAATTCCTATTGTATAAAAACTCACACAAAAATTGAGTTTCATTTACCCAAGTTTGTGGTATTACCTTTTGGGGCTATATTTTCAAGTCGAAAAATAAATACACGTTTCTTTATTTTTAAAGGAGATACCTATTCCCACATCTGTAACATTTTCAGATTTTGAGATGTACATAAGTATCCCCATAAAAATAATTCAACCCCTTGATCAGTGCTTCCCGCATCCCCACCCCCAATCTAAATGTATTTTCTGAAAACAAAATTACATGTTCCTTTATTTTACGTGTGTGAGATAATTTGCAGATATAATCTTTTTTAAATTTCACCCCGTTTGTCACTCCTGTTCACTCCCTATTCATCGGATTATCCAAAAACACAGGAATACGTCTCTCTTTATTTTCAAAGGAGATTCCAGATACCAATTTTCATGTCAGTAACACCTTTCGTTTCGGAGATATAAGTTTCCTCATAATATGTGTTCAACCCCTTTTTCCCCTTTTTTTAATCCCACCTAATGAGATTTTCCGAAAAAAAACCTGTTTCTTTATTTTTAAGGGGAATTCCAAATACCAGTTTTTACCTCTGTAAACGTTTAAGTTTTTGAGATATAGATATCCTCATTTTAAAATTCACCCCCCTTTTCACCCCCTTAACCACGGAATATCCGAAAATCCTCCTTTAGCGAGCACCTACATGTTAATATGAATGTATCCCCAAAATTTCAGTTCTTTATGTCCAGTAGTTTTGGCTTGGCGATGATGAGTCAGTCAGTCAGTCAGTCAGTCAGTCAGTCAGTCAGGACAAGCTATTTTATATATATAGATTAGTGGTCCTATCGATAAATACTACATAACTAAAGTTATATAGAATTACATTTCCGATCATTTATGTCATACATTGTCACCGTACCGGCATTGATAACATTGATATTCACGAATTTTTATTTTTGTTGCTAAGTCCATATCAACGCCGAGCCAAGAGAAAATGGGCTAACAGAATTTAATGAAAGTCGGTAGAGTCCGGGAATAAGAAACTACAGTCTAAGCTATAAACAATTTTATTCGCCCTGTACGAAATTGTAGTTTAGGGGAAGGCGCCTAAAATTTAATGTTTATGTTATTGGTCCTATCGAAAAGTACTAAATAACAAAAGTTATAGATTACAATTTCCGACTATTTATGTTTTATCTATTTTTACCGTACCGACTATGATAAGAGTGGTATTTCAGAGTCGGAAGAAAACTAAATGTGAAGGCCTACAATATTGAAAGCGCATAACATTGATCAACAGAAACATTACATTGACCATTGTTTGTTGTGATGTTCTTTGTCTCTTATGCTGCCGCTCAACTCCGATAGATGGGATTACTGCTGCGTACCGAGTGTAACAGCCTGACTGAATATTGGCGGGAAATAGCTGGGGAGTTAGAAAACTTTCTTCTTTAGCATGTCATTCCTCTGGTTCACACATGTTCTGATACCGTACTGAATGAAATGGCGTATGGCTTTTAGTGACGGGAGTGTCCGACACAGAGAATTTAATAATGCTAGCTCTTTTTGATTTGACACCCGTAGGTGATGAGGATGAAATGATGATGAAAACGACACATACATCCAGCCCCCGTGCCAGAGAAATTAACCAATTATAGTAAAAATTCCCGACCCGGGACCCCTGTTATCAAACGCCACCACGATAACCATTTAAGCATCTGCTGGTTCGCAAGTCACTGGTTCATCATAGTATAGTATTCCAGCTATTCGATCCCTACTCTGACGCGCGCTGTTTTGAATGAGCTGTGTGCACTCTTAAGGCAGAGGCTCGCTTAGTAGTAGTAGTAGTAGTAGTAGTAGTAGTAGTAATAGTAGTAGTAGTAGTAGTAGTAGTATGAGCTGGTCTAGAATTACAATTCAAGCATATTACAAATTATAGCACCACAATTCACTAAATAACTCAAAATTCAACCCCGAAAAGGGTCGTTTCTTAAAAAGAGCTTCTTCCTTTCCACTTTCATTAAATTCTACATTCATTTGATTCAAAATTAGCAGTAAAGAGGGGGTTTCTTCTCTGGCTTGGAGGAAAAAATTGCCTCCAAGTTAGATAGATTTTTCCGCCAACAGTGTAGTGAATTGAGATTTTCCGACTCATCAGGTACTTCTGGGAAACAGATTAGTTAAATTGGCATAGTTTTTACCCTGAGAATTTCCACTATTCGAACCACCCCCACCGAAAAAGAGACTAAGAGTGTTCACGGATCACGGCTGTTTGCGGCCTGATCATTCCAGCTCTGGAACTTTGGAGTGTTAGATCGGCAGCGTAGTAATGTTCGTTTAAAGTAAGAAAATGTGTGGTTTTTCATTTGATCGAATATTTCATGTGAAATCATTGCTTTTACTCGCGCAATTCCTACTGACGTAATTGTAATGACCTATGTTAATTTCAGTTGGGAAAACCACTAAGACAGTCTTTCTGAGAATGCAAAAGGGCAGGTGGAGAGTGAGTGTCTGCCATTATAATGCAATTCTCCAACCTTATTGTGACTGATGGTAGGCAAGCGAGCCTACCATTACAATGAAAATTCCCTAACGCAGTCTTCATATGAGAAAAGACGTTTGGTGATTTCTCCGTCGCGTTTCTAGGGTAACGTTTAGAGCTATGGAATTTAATACAGTCTTACTCACCACGTGTACTGTACCTAACCTACAAGTCTGTATACAACGTAGAATTCCGTAGCGAAGCACGGGTACATCAGCTAGTTTAATATATTAACATAAGTTGTACAGTAATACCTTTTTTCAATTGCACAAAAAATAAGAACACTTTTCTTATATTTACGACTCTGTTTTATGCACAAAATAATGTGTGAACTTTATCTGTTTTACATTTGTATAGCGTTTGCGCGCAGCACGATCACGAAGACATTTTACTAACATCAGTTCTGCCGGTGTGGTTTCAGTCAAGGATTCTAAATAGGCCATCAGTTTGTCCAGCTGCATTGTTGGATCTCAGTGAGTCATTGTTTCTTCTGATGGAGCACCGGTTTCATTTTCGAATTCCCCATCACTCTCGTCATTACCTGCCGAGGAACAAGAGGAAATAATTTATTCATCTGTCATTTTGCCGTGGCCTGAATTACAGTTATTTTTCCACCAGTAATTTACGTCCTTCACATCTACGTCCGAGGATCCGGGAATGAGTGCAAATGTATCAAGGAACTCAGAAGAGTCCGCGGTTCCCCATTCTCAATTCCAGGCGAATGCTGGGATGGTACCTCTGATAGACCGCAGTCGACTTACTTCCAATTCCTGTCCTTAACCATCCTTGGCGGAAAAGATATTCTAGAGAAATCGACCCCGTAAAATAAACACTGTACAAGTCAACATAAATTTTTATTATTTTCGATCCGGATAAACCGGAGATCCGGATTAATGAGAGCCGGATAAACGAGGTTCTTGTGTATAAAAATACATAACTGTCCAATAATACTGCTTTGAGGAGTTCCCCCTTTTAATTATTACAGCGTCAGATAAAGCTTTGCCTACTCTAATTCTCTGAGTTCTATTTTCTAGAAATATAGCCACCCATTCAGGCACTCTTTTGTCTAGTCCAGTTGCACTAATTTTTGCCAGTGGTCTCCCATGATCCACCCTATCAAATGCCTTAGACAAGTCAATCGTGATACAATCCATTTGACATCTTGAATCCAAGATATCTGCTATATCTTATTGGAATCCTACAAGTTGCGCTTCAGTGGAGTGACCTTTCCTAACCCCGAACTGCCTTCTATCGAATCAGTTATTAATTTCAAAATATGTCTGATATAATCAGAAAGAATGCTTTCCCAAAGCTTACATTCAATGCATGTCAAACTGACTGGCCTGTCATTTTCAGCTTTATGTTTAACACCCTTTCCTTGATACACAGGGGCTACTATAGCAACCTCTCCATTGATTTGGTATAGCTCTTCCATGCAAACAATAATCAAATAAGTACTTCAGATATGGTACTAGATCCCAAGTCAGTGTCTGTAGTGTATTCCCCGAAATTTTATAAATTCCGGTTGCTTTTCTAGTTTTCAACTTTTATATATTATTTTAAATGTCGTTGTTATCATAGGTAAATTTTAATACTTACTTAGTATTAGCCACCTCTTCTATGTGGACGTTATCGTTGTAACAAACAATCTTTACATACAGCTGACTAACTACTTCTGCGTTTTGAAGATCATCGCATACACACTGGCCTTGTTCATTAATGATTCTTGGAATATCCTTCTTGGAACCTGTTTCTGCCTGTTTCTGTTTAGTACCTATACATATCCTTCCATTTTACAATAAAATTTGTATGAATGCAATTATGCTTTCCATCATGTTATACCTACCTGACTTCTTTGCGAGATTCAATTTCTTAGTAATTTTCTTCAATTTCTCCTTATTCCCACAGCCATTTCTAACTCTATTTCTTTCCAACCCGCACCTCCTTCTTAGTCCCTTTATTTCTTTGTTATAATATAGTTGGTCTTTACCATTCCTTACCACCTTTACATGTATAAACCTGTTTGCACATTCCTCAACAATTGCTTTTAATCCATCCCAGATTCTGTTTACATTTTTATTTACAGTTTTCCACCGACCATAGTTACTTTTTAAAACTTCCTCATTTCTGTTATATCAGTCATATAATACTGCCTAATAATCCTACTTTAAGATCTTCCTTTCTATCACATTTATTTTTAACTACGACAAAAACAGCTTCGTGAACACTAATACCATCTTCTTCTTCGCTTTCTCTATAGAGCTCATCTGGTTTTACCAGCACCACGTCAAGAATAGTCTCCCCTCTAGTTGGTTCCATCACTTTATGAATCAGCTGTCCTTCCCATATTAACTTATTTGCTATTTGTTGCTCATGCTTCCTGCCGTTCGCATTAACTTCCCAATTGACATTTGGTTAATTGAGATCATCCAATACAATCACGCTCCTTTCCATATCGTTCTCCACACAGCTGATTATCTTATTACATAATTCTGAATCAGCGTCAGCACTACCCTTTCCCGGTCTGTACACTCCAAAAACATCACGTTGTGTAGAATCTTTTGAGATGAACTTTACACCTAGAACTTCAAGTTTGCCATTTTTAACTTTTCAGGACTCATGTCCGATGTCAGTGCCGTTGTAGTGGCGCAGTTGAACAGTATGATATAACCTTTCTGTAACACACTCCCCACCCTGATATTTAGTATACCGGCGAAGTCCACTTCCATGACCGTGAAAGGTTTAGTAGATGATATGCGATTCACACGTAGGGGCGCTTCAATTTCATATCACCGGTGGTCCTACGACGGAAAACAACTTCGAGGATGGCTGAGGTGAGAATAGAACAGTTCTCTACTCATTTAACCTCAAGAGGCTGAGTGGACCCCGTTCCAGCCCTCGTGCCACTTTTCAAATTTCGTGGCAGAGACAAGAATCGAACCCCAGCCTCCGGAGGTGGCAGCTAATCACACTAACAACTACACCACAGAGGAGGTATAAGTCTTATCGTGCTGTGCAGGTGAATGGCGTTGGAGGTGGACTAAACATGAATGCAATGCTAGGCTTTTTTACAATAGGAGAATCGACAACATATCTCAAGCGGAAGTGGTTAGTGACAAGGTTCTTTGCCGGAAATCAATCTTGAACGCTATCAGACAAAAAGTTGGGGGAAACTTAGACGAGAAGCCATCAAAGCTAATTTACGCGGAAATTGAAGACCAACATCAAGATGTTATATCGCTTAAATAAAAATTAAAAAAAGTTGCGTATATTAGAAATAATACTGTATAACTCATGCAACATTAAATTTTTTTCGTAAACTTCCGAAATCATCACAAGAGGCTTATGAGGCACTTAATACAATGACATTGACACAAAAAATGGTGAAGGTTTTTTAATCAAGAATGAAGTAGAAAAGAGTATAGTAATATTTTCTTGCAATTTAAATAGGAAATTCTTGTGCGAGCGGAATGTCGTTTTAATGGATGGTACTTTTGAGTGCGTACCCAAACATTTCCCACAATTATTTACCATCCATGGACATTGCAGAGGAGCATATATTCCGATAATCTTTTTTTTTTTTACAATTTGCTTTACGTTGCACCGACACAGATAGGTCTTAGGGCTACGATGGGATAGAAACGGGCTAGGGGTTGGAAGAAAGTGACCGTAGCCTTAATTAAGGTACAGCCCCCGCATTTTCCTAGTGTGAAAATGTGAAACAACGGACAGTGCGGTTCGAACCCACTATCTCCCGAATGCAAGCTGATAGCTACGCGACACGAAACACGAGGCCACTTGCTCGGTCCACTGATCTTTTGCCTGCTGCGAGTCAAGAAGGGCCAATCTTATTCTGCCATGCTTCAGCTGGTTAAAGAGGAATGTCACAAGAGGGAACTGAGTTTAGAACAAGAGCAGTAGCTGTAGATTTTGAACGAGTGATCCATGGGGGTGTACGTACAGCCTTTCCGGGAGTGAAATTCATTGGTTGCCGATTTAATCTTGTGTAGGCCTGGCAAGTACACATTTTTACATTTATTTATAAAAATGTGTACACAAGGGAATCTACTACTTGCTTGTTTCACTTTCTAGCTAGTCATACCATAATAAAAATAATTTTGTCTCTTTGTAGCTGACAGAAAATACAACAGTTAGGCCTATGAACAAAGTACAAAGAAGAAAAATCAGAAGAAGGAAAGTGGCTCCATTGTTGTTTTGGACTAACCTATCTTGACCCTTAAGAACGTTGGCGAAGCATTTTCTGACCTCATAACTGTCAACCGTCTGACTGACACCTAACGAAATGCGCAGACTACCTTACGGAGAATTAAATGGCTGAGGAAGACCCATTTCCCCCTTCCATTTGGGTAGAACAATCAGTATGTACCTACAGAAATAAAATAAAATAATGTTCTTTGTTTTACGTCCCGCTAAATATTTTTACGGATTTCGGAGACGCCAAAGTGCCAGAATTTAGGCCCGGAGTTCTTTCACGTGCCAGTAAACCTACCGATACGAGGCTGACATATTTGAGCACCTTCAAATACCACCGGACTGAGCCAGGATCGAACCTGCCAAGTCGGGGTCAGAAGGCCAACGCCCCAACCGTCTGAGCTACTCAGCCCGGCACCTACAGAACTGCCAACGCTTGTGAAAGTTTTCACGCACGCTTCAATGCGTCATGTGATTCCTCGCATCCCACCATTTTTGTGTTTTTGAAGGACCTCGAAAGAAATCAAACGGGCATCTATTTACAAATAAGAAGCGTTTCAAATAGAACTTCCTCAAGGGCGTACATGGAAACCAAAAATAAGCAAGACTTTATTTTAAACAATATCGTCAACTTGAAAATAATGAAATTGACAGATTAACATTTATTAAATGCGTCTCATACAAACCAGTTTTCAATTTGTAGCCTTGTAAACTTGAAAATGGTGGGACTGACAGATTTATTTTTATTAAATGCATCTCATAAAAAGCGGGTTGTCTATTTGTAGCCTTGTAAACTGGGAAATGGTGAGATTGACAGACATACTTGTATTAAACGCGCCTTATACGAAGTAGTTTTCAATTTGTAGGCTTGTAAAACCCAAACCTTAATAATATTTTTACCGATTAAGTGCCTGTGCGGTTTGAGTCACGCAGCCATCATATTACATTCGGGAGATAGTGGGTTCGAACCCCACTGTCGGCGGCCATGAAGATGGTTTTCCATGTTTCCCAATTTCACAAGAGGCAAATGCTGGGGCTGTACCTTATTTAAGGCCACGGTCGCTTCAATCCCACATATAGCCCTTCCCTATATCATCGTTGCCATAAGACCTATCAGTGTCGGTGCGATGTAAAACAAATTGTTAACAAATCAAGGCACATAACAGCGGTTCGCTCAGTTCGAGTGTTTGCTGGGGAAGCAGTTTCTAAAGCCTGGAATCGAGAGTGTCGACTCCATCGAATCCGAACACCGGGCCCGGTTCGCATGAAGCCTCGCGACTCCAAACTAAGGGTGGATTTCCATTTGAGATTAACTTGGAGAGTAACTTTCGATATCCGCTCTCAGGTTGTTGTCCATCTGAGAGTTAATTTCGGCCCTAATAACTGTCGCGAGTACCCGGCGAGTCCCTCGCCAAGATAGCTTTCACGAGTTTTCGTCACACCCTGTCCACTTGTGCACCTGTAGAGAGTGGAGAGTAGTCGAAATATTATCACACTACTACTGACAGGTCGCAGCAGCTGCGATTATTTAATATTACAAAAATGAAAAATCTACTTTAGTAATTGTCATCTGTCCCCCTACCACTTTTTCTGTTTTTCATTTCTTTTTAAATTCTTGAGATACCTTAAACATTAGAGAGCACCACATTTTGATTAAATATTGAATATATGTATTATATTATATTATATACTTGTTCTTATAATAATAACCAGGCTACAATAATTACAATATATTTATTTCCATGCAAATTGATATAATTATAATAAAATATAAACTAAAAATTTACGCTTAATTCACCTTTATTAAACAAACTTTACTTGATTCCTTAAGTTGTGAAGTTTCCTTCGAACTTCAGCTCCGGAACAAGAAAACTTCACTCCTATTTCCTCTCAAGTTTAATGTTTCTTCACTCTGTCACGGTGATCGGTACATTTCACAATGAAAATCCACAGCCTGTTTCTAGTCATTTGACCGGGCCAAGGATGGAATGAGTGATCCTATCTAGCGGATAGGATAGGAATTGTGCCGGCTGGCGAAGCCTGTCGCACTCCTCTGGGGCAATGATTAATGAGTGACATATGAAATGAAATGGTTGCTTCACTCCTTTCTGGATTGCTGCTCTTTTTCAAAGCAATTGATTCTTATCACTGCAGACTGATTTTTAATACATATTGTAGACTAGCAAGATACCCGTGCTTCGCTACGGTAATATACTGAAATTTATAATTGAATGCTTATCGTTTTATATACAACCCGCCGATATTCGTGATCTGACTCGTTTACTGAGAGATTACGGCAACGTTCCTCCCATTTTTCAATCATTCTTTCCAGCAATCGATTTCGTATTTCCCGGGCTGGGTCCAGGTATTCCACCCGGTCAGTTGGGTTCCTAAATCTTAGCCATGCTTTCCTATAAGCATTTTTAATGTGGATCAAATCCTTGAGGAGATCCGGCGTGGTGTCCTCTTAGGTGCCTTGGCGGTACTAAACCGGCGGCCGGACTGCAATCGTAGTCATTACCCGTCCAGGAACCGTTTCCAGCACGGTCCGCACATGTTGACGACGGTCCAGGATATTATTATTATTATTATTATTATTATTATTATTATTATTATTATTGATGTTCTGGACCCCACAGCAATATGCAAGACCGCTACTTGGCGGTAAAATACATCTGCTGCCATTGTCATTGCTAACAATGTGACCAGCACCATTGTTGCGCGTAGGCAAGTGTGCGGAATTTCTGGCGATACGAATGACATACCTCCGGGTATTATTGACCTTATTATAGAGGTGAACAATTTGACGGCCAATCTCATTCCTATCGTTTATTTCAAATGTGTTTAAATTTTTATTTATATGCTAGGAGAATCTTCTCTAATCTAAGAACGTTCTCCGAAGGAAAATATGGCTGTTGAAAAAGAACCCAGAAAAGATTAAAAATGATCGGTTTATGATCAGAATAAGTACATCGCAAGTCTACAGCCTGTTTCCTATCATTCGACAGGATCAGTGATGGAATGAATAAAGCCAAATCTAGCGGCGACAATAGGAATTGTGCCGGCTGTCGAAGCTCCCCTCTGGGGCAATGATCGATGAGTGACTAATGAAATGAAATATTGGACAGTGTTGCTGGAATGAATGATGACAGGGAAAGCCGGAGTATCCGGAGAAAAACCTGTGTCCTCTCCATTTTGTCCAGCACGAATGTCACATGGAGTGACCGGGATTTGAAACACGGAACCCAGCTGTGAGAGGCCGGCGCGCTGCCGACTGAGCAACGGAGGCTCCTTATAAATACATTACGAACAGTAAAATCAATTGGTCTCACCTCCTTTTACACCCCACCGCCGTTAAGTTTATTTAACCCCACCCTCCAAAAAATTAAAAGAAGGCGTGTTTATTTATGTTTAAAGGAGATTCCAAATACCAATGTTCACGTTTATTACCTTCAGTTTTGAGATATAAGAATCCCCTTAAAAATAATTCAGGTTTTTAACTTCCTTCCACACTCCCCCCACCCCTCCCTCACAAAGTGATATTAAAGCAAAAAATACTTGTTCCTTTAATAGTAAAGGATCTTCTAAATACCAGTTATCACCACTCTAACCTCTTCAGTTTTTGATTTATGTGTCCTCATGAAAGGAATTCAACTCCTTTTCACTCCCGCCCCCCCCCCCCAAGATTGTTTCCCCCCCAAAACCCGCTTTTCTTTGTTTTTATAGGAGATCAAAATACCAATTTTCACGTCTGTAACAACTTTAGTTTTTATTAGATGTATGTATTCTCATACAATTAAGTCAATTAATTTTTTCTATCCTTTAACACTCCAAATCCCCTTCATTGGATTTTCCGAGAATACGTGTTTGTTTACTTTTAAAGCAGATTCCAAAAATAAAATTTCACGTGTGTAACATCTTCATTTTTGAGATATCAGTAGCCTAATTAAAAGAATTCAACACCATTTTCAGTCACTTTTACGCCCCCACCCCCACTACCCAAGTTGTATTTCCGAAAACTAAAAATACACTTTTCTTTATTTTTAATAGGATAAAAAAATGACCATTTTTCACTTCTGTACATGTTAAGTTTTTTGAGATATACTGTAGAAATTCTCATTTTAAAATTTCACCCCATTTTAGTTCCCCTTAAGTGGAGTTTCCAAAGACAAATCACCTATGTTTCTTTACACTTACAGGAGATTCCAAATACCCACTATTTACGTCTGTAACATTTTACGCTTCTCAGATATTCTGTAGATATAGTCTTTCAAAAAATTCACCCCAATTTGCCACTCCTGTTTAACCGCCATTAATTGAATTTTCCAAAAGCAAAAATATACGTGTTTCTATATTTTTAAAGGAGATCCCATATACAAATTTTCAGTTCTGTAATATCTTCAGTTTCTGGGATATATGTATCCTCATTAAAGGCATTCAACCCATTATTCACCCTTTTACACCCCTCCTATTGGGATTTAGAGAAAACAAAGAAATACGTGTTCCTTTATTTTTAAGGGAGATTCTAAACACCAATTTTTACATCTGTAAACGTTTAATATTTTAAGATGTAGACACACTCATTTTAAAAATTCACCCCCTTTTCACCCCCCATTATTTGGATTTTCCAAAAACGAAAAAATACCTGTTTCTTTATTTTTAAAGTAGATCCAAATACCAATTTCCAGGTCTGTAATATCTTCAGGTTCTGAAATATAAGTAGCCTCATTAAAGGCATTCAACCTATTTTTCACCATTTTCACCCTTCCTATTAGGATTTTCCGAAAACGAAAAAGTACGTGTTTCTTTATTTTTAAAGGAGATTTCTAAATACCAAATTTTACTTCTATAAACTTTAAAAGTTTTGAGATATAGATAAAAATTTCATCCCCCTTTTCACCCCCCATTATTTGGATTTTCCCAAAACGAAAAAATACCTGTTTCTTTGTTTTTAAAGTAGATCCCAAATACCAATTTTCAGGTCTGTAATATATTCAGTTTCTAAGATATAAGTATTCTCTTTAAAGGCATTCAACCCATTTTTCACCCCTTTTCACCCCTCCTATTGGGATTTTCCGAAAACAAAAAAATACGTTTTCCTTTATTTTTAATGAAGATTCTAAATACCAATTTTTACATCTCTAAACTTTAAAACTTTTGAGATATAGATGCACTTATTTTAAAAATTCACCCCCCTTTTCACCCTCGCATTAATTGGATTTTCCAAAAACAAAAAAATACGTGTTTCTTTATTTTTGAAGGCGATCAAAAGTACCAATTTTGAGGTCTGTAATATCTTCAGTTTCTGAGTTATATGTATTCTCTTTAAAGGCATTCAACACATTTTTCACCCCTTTTCACCCCTCCTATTGGGATTTTCCGAAAACAAAAAAATACGTGTTCCTTTATTTTTAATGAAGATTCTAAATACTAATTTTTACATCTCTAAATTTTAAAACTTTTGAGATATAGATGCACTCATTTTAAAAATTCACCCCCCTTTCACCCTCGCATTAATTGGATTTTCCAAAAACAAAAAATATGTGTTTATTTTTCTCAGCGATCAAAAGTAACAATTTTGAGGTCTGTAGTATCTTCAGTTTCTGAGATATAAGTAGCGTATCCTGATTAAAGGCATTCAACCACTTTTTCACCCTTTTTCACCCCTCCTATTGGGATTGTCTGAAAACAAAAGAATACGTGTTTCTTTATTTTTAAAGAAGTTTCTAAATACCAATTTTCACATCTGTAAACTTTTAAAGTTTTGAGATATAGACACACTCATTTTAAAATTTCACCCCCCTTTTCGCCCCCTTAGCGACGGAATATCCAAAAATCCTCTCTTAGCGAGCACCTACATCTTAATATGAATATATGCCCAAAATTTCATTTCTTTATGTCCAGTAGTTTTGGCTCGGCGATGATGAATCAGTCAGTCAGTCAGTCAGTCAGTCAGTCAGGACAAGCTACTTTATATATATAGATAACTAGCAAGATACCCGTGCTTCGCTACGGTATTATACTGAAATTTATAATTGAATGCTTATTGTTTTAGATATATAATCCGCCGAAATTCGCGGTCTGACTCGTTTTCTGCGAGAACAAACCAAAATTCCCGATCTGACTCGTTTTCTATTAGATTACGGCATGTTTCCTCCCATTTTTCAATCTTCTTTTCCAGCAATCGATTTCGTACTTCCCGGGCTAGGCTCAGGTATTCCTCCCGGTCAGTTGGGTCCGTAAATCTTTACCATCTTTTCCTATAATAATTTTTGATATGGATAAAATCCTTCAGGAGATCCGGCGTGGTGTCATATTGGGTGCCTAGAAGGCACTGAACCCGCGGCCGGACTGCATTCTTAGTCATTACCCGTCCAGGAGCCGTTTCCAGCGTGGTCCGCACATTTGACGACGGTCCGGAACATTATTATTATTATTATTATTATTATTATTATTATTATTATTATTATTATTATTATTATTATTATTATTATGTGTTGCTGGAATGGATGATGACAGGAAAACCGGAGTATCCGGAGAAAAACCTGTCCCGCCTCCGTTTTGTCCAGCACGAATATCACATGGAGTGAACGGGATTTGAACCACGGAATCCAGCTGTGAGAGGCCGGCGCGCTGCCGAGGATCCTTATAGGTACATTAAGAACAGTAAAATCAATTGGTCTCACCTCCTTCTACACCCCACCGCCGTTAAGTTTATTTACCGGCATCCCCCCCGCCAAAAAAAAATTAAAAGAAGCCTTGTTTCTTATGTTTAAAGAAGATTTCAAACACCAATGTTCACGTCTATTACCTTCAGTTTTGAGATATAAGTATCCCCATAAAAATAATTTACTTTTCTCACTTCATTTCACACTACTCCCCCCCCCCAAGTGAATTTTCCCGCAAAAAAATACTTGTTTCCTTAATAGTAAAGGATCTTCTAAATACCAATTATCACGACTCTAACTTCTTCAGTTTTTGGTTTATGTGTCCTCATGAAAGGAATTCAACTCCTTTACACTCCCGCCCTCCAAGGTGGTTTCCCCCCAAAACGCGTTTTTCTTTGTTTTTAAAGGAGATCCAAATACGAATTTTCACGTCTGTAACAACTTTAGTTTTTATTAGATGTATGTATTCTCATTCAATTAATTCAATTAATTTTTCAATTCTTCCCCCCCCCCCTTCATTGGATTTTCCGAGAATACGTGTTTCTTTATTTTTAAAGCAGATTGCAAATATCAAATTTCACGTCTGTAACATCTTCATTTTTGAGATATCAGTAGCCTAATTAAAAGAATTCAACACCTTTTTCAGTCACTTTTATCCCCCCTCCACTCAAGTGGTATTTCCGAAAGCTAAAAATACACGTTTCTTTATGTTTAATAGAGATAAAAAATACCATTTTTCACGTCTGTAACATGTTAAGTTATTTGAGATAAACTGTAAAAATTCTCATTTTAAAATTTCACCCCTTTTGAGTTCCCCTTAAGTGGAGTTTCCAAACACAAATCACCTATGTTTCTTTAGATTTACAGGAGATTACAAACACCCACTTTTTACGTCTGTAACATTTTACGTTTCCAAGATATTCTGTAGATATAGTCTTTCAAACATTCACCCAATTTGTCACTCCTGTTTAACCGCCATTAATTGGATTTTCCAAAACTAAAAAATACGTGTTTCTTTATTTTTAAAGGAGATCCCATATACAAATTTTCAGTTCTGTAATATCTTTCGTTTCTGAGATATATGTATCCTCATTAAAGGCATTCAACCCATTTTTCACCCTTTTACACCCCTCCTATTGGGATTTACAGGAAACAAAAATACGTTTTCCTTTATTTTTAGAGGAGATTCTAACTACCAATTTTTACATCTGTAAATTTTAAAGTTTTAAGATGTATACACACTCATTTTAGAAAATTTACACTCCCACCTTTTTACCCCCAATATTTGGTTTTTCCAAAAACGAAAAAGTACGTGTGTTTATTTATTTTTAAAGGAGATTCTAAATACCAATTTTCACATATATAACCTTTAAAAATTTTGAGATAGATACACTCATTTTAAAATATTACTCTCTTTTCACCCCCCCCCCCCTAAATTGGATTTTCCAGAAACATAAAAATACGTGTTTCTTTATTTTTAACGGAGATCCCAAACACCAATTTTCAGGTCTGTAATATCTTCAGTTTCTGATATATAAGTAGCCTCATTAAAGGCATTCAACCACTTTTTAGCCCCTTTTCACTCCTCCTATTGCGATTTTCCGAAAACAAAAAAATACGTGTTCCTTTATTTTTAATTAAAGTTCTAAATACCAATTTTTACATCTGCAAACTTTAAAAGTTTGGAGATATAGATTCACTCATTTTAAAAATTCACCCCCTTTTCACCCTCCCATTAATTGGATTTTCCAAAAACAAAAAAATACGTGTTTCTTTATTTTTAAAAGAGATCAAAAGTACCAATTTTCAGGTCTGTAACATCTTCAGTTTCTGAGATATAGGTACCGGTATCCTGATTAAACGCATTCAACCCATTTTTCCCCATTTGCACCCTTTTTCACCCCTCCTATTGGGATTTTCTGAAAACAAAAAAATACGTGTTTCCTTATTTTTAAAGAAGATTCTAAACACCAATTTTTACATCTGTAAACTTTTAAAGTTTTGAGATATAGAGCAACTCATTTTAAAATTTCACCCCCGTTTTCACCCCCTTAGCGAAGGAATATCCAAAAATCCTCTCTTAGCGAGCACCTACGTCTTAATATGAATATATCCCCAAAATTTCATCTCTTTATCTCCAGTAGTTTTGGCTCGGCGATGATGAATCAGTCAGTCAGTCAGTCAGTCAGTCAGTCAGGACAAGTTATTTTATATATATAGACTAGCAAGATACCCGTGCTTCGCTACGGTATTATACTGAAATTTATAATTGAATGCTTATTGTTTTAGATATATAATCCTCCGAAATTCGCGATCTGACTCGTTTTCTGCGAGAATCCAACAAAATTCCCGATCTGACTCGTTTTCTATTATTTTACGGCACGTTTCCTCCCATTTTTCAATCTTCCTATTCAGCAATCGATTTCGTACTTCCTGGGTTAGGCTCAGGTATTCCTCCCGGTCACTTGGGTCCGTAAATCTGTGCCATCTTTTCCTATAATCATTTTTAATAGGGATAAAATCCTTCAGGAGATCCGGCGTGGTGTCATATTGGGTGCCTTGGCGGCACTGAACCCGCGGCCGGGCTGCGTTCTTTGTCATTACCCGTCCAGGAGCCGTTTCCAGCGCGGTCCGCACATTATCATTATCATTATTATTATTATTATTATTATTATTACGTGTTGCTGGAATGGCTGATGACAGGGAAAACCGGAGTATCCGGAGAAAAACCTGTCCCGCCTCCGTTTTGTCCAGCACGAATGACACATGGAGTGAACGGGATTTGAACCACGGAACCCAGCTGTGAGAGGCCGGCACGCTTGCGCCTGAGCAACGGAGGATCCTTATAAGTACATTAATAACAGTAAACTCAATTGGTCTCACCTCCTTCTACACCCCACCGCCGTTAAGTTTATGTACCGCCACCACCCCCCCCCCCCAAGAAAAATTAAAGGAAGGCTTGTTTCTTTATGTTTAAGGGAGATTCCAAACACCAATGTTCACGTCTACTACCTTCAGCTTTGAGATATAAGTATCCCCATAAACATAATTTACTTTTTGCACTTCATTTCACACTACTCCCCCCCCCCCCTACCCAAGTGAATTTCAATTAATTTTTCAATTCTTTCACCCCCCCTTCATTGGATTATCCGACAATACGTGTTTCTTTACTTTTAAAGCAGATTCCAAATATCAAATTTCACGTCAATAACATCTTCATATTTGAGATATCAGTACCCTAATTAAAAGAATTCAACACCATTTTCAGTCACTTTTACCCCAAGTGGTATTTCCGAAAACTAAAAATATATGTTTCTTTATGTTTAATAGAGATAAAAAAACCATTTTTCACTTCTGTAACATGTTAAGTTTTTTGAGATATACTGTAAAAATTCTCGTTTTAAAATTTCACCCCTTTTGAGTTCCCCTTAAGTAGAGTTTCCCAAAACAAATCACCTATGTTTCTTTACATTTACAAGAGATTCCAAACACGAACATTTTACGTCTGTAACATTTTACGTTTCCAAGATATTCTGTAGATATAGTCTTTCAAAAAATTCACCCCATTTTGTCACTCCTGTTTAACCGCCATTAATTGGATTTTCCAAAAACTATAAAATACGTGTTTCTTTATTTTTAAAGGAGATCCCATATAGAAATTTTCAGTTCTGTAATATCTTTCGTTTCTGAGATATATGTATCCTTATTAAAGGCATTTTTCCCATTTTTCACCCTTTTACACCCCTCCTATTGGGATTTAAGGAAACAAAAAAATACGTGTTCCTTTATTTTTAGAGGAGATTCTAAGTACCAATTTTACATCTGTAAATTTTAAAGTTAAAGATGTAGACACACTCATTTTTAAAAAATTCACCCCCATTTTCACCCCCCAATATTTGGATTTTCCAAGAACGAAAAAATACGTGTTTCTTTACTTTTAAAGTAGATTCCAAATACAAATTTTCAGGTCTGTAATATCTTCAGGTTCTGAAATATAAGTAGCCTCATTAAAGGCATTCAACCGCTCTTTCACCCCTTTTCACTCCTACTATTGCGATTTTCCGAAAACAAAAAAATACGTGTTTCTTTATTTTTAATGAAGATTCTAAATACCAATTTTTACATCTGCAAACTTTAAAAGTTTGGAGATATAGATTCACTCATTTTAAAAATTCACCCCTTTTCACCCTCCGATTAATTGGATTTTCCAAAAACCAAAAATACTTGTTTCTTTATTTTTAAAGGACATTCCTAATACCAATGTTTACATCTATAAACTTTAAAAGTTTTGAGGTATAGATACACTCATATTAAAAAATCATCCCCCTTTTACCCCCCACCATTAATTGGATTTTCTAAAAACAAAAAAATACGCGTTTCTTTATTTTTAAAGGAGATCCCAAACAACAATTTTCAGGCCTGTAATATCTTCAGTTTCTAAGATATAAGTATTCTCTTTAAAGGCATTCTACCACTTTTTCACCCCTTTTCTCCCCTCTTATTGGGATTTTCCGAAAACAAAAAAATACGTGTTCCTTTATTATTAATGAAGATTCTAAATACCAATTTTTACATCTCTAAACTTTAAAACTTTTGAGATATAGATGCACTCATTTTAAAAATTCACCACCCTTTTCACCCTCGCATTAATTGGATTTTCCAAAAACAAAAAAATATGCGTTTCTTTATTTTTGAAAGAGATCAAATGTACCAATTTTGAGGTATGTAATATCTTCAGTTTCTGAGATATAAGTACCGGTACCCTGATTAAAGGCATTCAACCACTTTTTCACCCTTTTTCACACCTCCTATTGGGATTTTCTGAAACCAAAAAAGACGTATTTCCTTATTTTTAAAGGAGATTCTAAATACCAATTTTCACATCTGTAAACTTTTAAAGTTTTGAGATATAGACACACTCATTTTAAAATTTCACCCCCCTTTTCACCCCCTTAGCGACGGAATATCCAAAAATCCTCTCTTAGCGAGCACCTACATATTTATATATGAATATATCTGCAAAATTTCATTTCTTTATGTCCAGTAGTTTTGGCTCGGCGATGATGAATCAGTCAGTCAGTCAGTCAGTCAGTCAGTCAGTCAGTCAGTCAGTCAGGACAAGCTACTTTATATATATAGATTATTCGTTGTCGGTATCTGATCCCAATAACCTTCAGAATCTTAAATAGCTCGGTCCAATAAACATTATCGAATGCCTTTTCTAGATCTACGAATGCCATGTATGTGGGCTTATCCTTCTTGATTCGATCCTCTATGATCAGACGTAAAGTCAGGATTGCTCCACGTGTTCCTACATTCCTTCTAAAGCCAAATTGGTAGTATTATTAGTATTATAAACAATAATTGGTGAACAATTTGCTGTAATAGGCCTATTCCATTAGAAAATGAAATTTTTGTATTACTGTGTCGCACATGTGGATTTGGCCCTGTTTTACGGCCAGATGCCCTTCCTGACACCAACCCTATATGGACGGATGTAATCACTATTGCGTGTTTCTGTGGTGGTTGGTAGTGTAGATTGTTGTGTGAGTATGAAGAGGAAGAGTGTTGCTACGGACACAAACACCCAGTCCCCGAGTCAGAAGAATTATTCAGAAGTGATTAAAATCTTTGACCCGGCCGGGAATCGAAACCCGTGACCCTCTGAATCGAAGAGCAGTACGCTGACCATTCAGCCAACGAGTCGGACATTACCAATCACAGTGTGACGTACCCACTTGGCCCACAGATGTATGACAAATTTATAATGTGGCGGGTCACTTTAATATTAAAATAAATAAATAAATGATATGTCATTGTTTCTCCAGAAACGGTATCCCAAGGGCGCCAGTCTTCAAGCTTATGGCTTGAAAACAAAAGTAGATAATTAATAATAATAATAATAATAATAATGCGTAATGAGACTCAAAAAACTCCCAGGGGTGAGGTGAACGGAACACAAATCATTAGGTACACTAACTTGGAATTTAAGGATAATTAATAATCATTTCATTAAAATACAAATTAAAACAGCTATTTATTAAGATGAAAAACGTGACGTAACGGCGTTTTAACGACATCTGAACTTACGGAAGCAAAAGAAAAATTGAATGAAATTAATTTTAAAAATGAACTGTTGCGCGAAGACTTGCAGTAACTTATGCCATAAGCTCACCATATGTAGACTCTGTTGTCTTGAAGCTGATGATATGTGGATCTCGTACCGGCTGCCTTCTCTGTTGTTGGATTCCAGTCCTACTTCTACATTTCCTGTCCTTAACACTTCCTACTGTACTCCTTACATAAAGTCGTAATGAGTCCTAATTTTAAGTGCAAAACCACCATGGGTTATGTTCATGGAGAGAATACATTCGTATTCTTCCGTATTACGGAATAGTAGCGTAGCTAAATTCATAATAAAAGCTCTCCTCCACTATACTAGTCAGAACCGGTCTCCCGTTGACTACCTCTCGTCATTGAGATAACAAGTCCCAATGAGAGTAACTTTTGAGTAGTATATACTCAGATGCGAAGTGAACTAAGTTAAAATCTTCTCCGATGTGTAGACGCAGAATCGTAGTAAGAGTATGAATAAGAATATAAATGAGAAAGTCCGAAAGTCCGAATGTCCTCTCCAGCCCTTGTCGGTGGTATATATCGGTTCAAAAGTCTCCTTCCATCATCCATATCACATGGTCCAGTAAGATTCGAGGTCTCATCCCTTCTCCGATGTATAGCTGTGCATCCATCACGTTGCTTCATTACGTTCATTCACATAGGCTGAACTTTCCCGCTGGAATAAAGCGTCCCGAAGCTGAGTTTGAAAAGTGGGTGTTAATAATGTATCAACTGTCTCTTCATGAGGTGGAGAGGGTAATATCTCTCGTAACCTCGATGACGTACTTTTCCTGGAACTGGGTTGAAATTAGCCTGCTGACTCTGGTCACCTCACAACGGCTATTGGAAAATTTACTGTAAGTTATAAATATGCGTGATGTTGAAATACTTTACCCAATAATTTGTTCGCTCAGAATACGTTATAGCCGCGATACAAAGAAATGAAATGATGATTGAAATGGATGATAAAAACCCTATATACACTGACTGACAGAGCAAATGCAACACCAAGAAGGAGTGGTCAGAACTTTATGCCAATTGCAGGGTAGACTGACGTCACTGAGGTATGCTCATGATGTGAAATGCGCCGCTGTGCTGCTCACGTAGCGAACGATAAATGGGACACGGCGTTGGCGAATGGCCCACTTCGTACCGCGATTTCTCAGCCGACAGGCATTGTAGAACTTGTTGTCGTGTGCCACAGGACACGTGTATAGCTAAGAATGCCAGGCCGCCGTCAACGGAGGCATTTCCAGCAGACAGACGACTTTACGAGGGGTATGGTGATCGGGCTGAGAAGGGCAGGTTGGTCGCTTCGTCAAATCGCAGCCGATACCCATAGGGATGTGTCCACGGTGCAGCGCCTGTGGCGAAGATGGTTGGCGCAGGGACATGTGGCACGTGCGAGGGGTCCAGGCGCAGCCCGAGTGACGTCAGCACGCGAGGATCGGCGCATCCGCCGCCAATCGGTGGCAGCCCCGCACGCCACGTCAACCGCCATTCTTCAGCATGTGCAAGACACCCTGGCTGTTCCAATATCGACCAGAACAATTTCCCGTCGATTGGTTGAAGGAGGCCTGCACTCCCGGCGTCCGCTCAGAAGACTACCATTGACTCCACAGCATAGACGTGCACGCCTGGCATGGTGCCGGGCTAGAGCGACTTGGATGAGGGAATGGCGGAACGTCGTGTTCTCCGATGAGTCACGCTTCTGTTCTGTCAGTGATAGTCACCGCAGACGAGTGTGGCGTCGGCGTGGAGAAAGGTCAAATCCGGCAGTAACTGTGGAGCGCCCTACCGCTAGACAACGCGGCATCATGGTTTGGGGCGCTATTGCGTATGATTCCACGTCACTTCTAGTGCGTATTCAAGGCACGTGATATGCCCACCGCTACGTGCAGCATGTGCTGCGGCCGGTGGCACTCCCGTACCTTCAGGGGCTGCCCAATGCTCTGTTTCAGCAGGATAATGCCCGCCCACACACTGCTCGCATCTCCCAACAGGCTCTACGAGGTGTACAGATGCTTCCGTGGCCAGCGTACTCTCCGGATCTCTCACCAATCGAACACGTGTGGGATCTCATTGGACGCCGTTTGCAAACTCTGCCCCAGCCTCGTACGGACGACCAACTGTGGCAAATGGTTGACAGAGAATGGAGAACCATCCCTCAGGACACCATCCGCACTCTTCTTGACTCTGTACCTCGACGTGTTTCTGCGTGCATCGCCGCTCGCGGTGGTCCTACATCCTACTGAGTCGATGCCGTGCGCATTGTGTAACCTGCATATCGGTTGGAAATAAACATCAATTATTCGTCCGTGCCGTCTCTGTTTTTCCCCAACTTTCATCCCTTTCGAACCACTCCTTCTTGGTGTTGCATTTGCTCTGTCAGTCAGTGTATATATACATATTAATTTTAAAATGACCTATCAGTGATTAAATATATACATCTTATCAATTAAATATATAGTTCAATAATTAAAAATATACAGTGATGTCCCAAACAACACAACAGTAACTGCTAAAATATTTGTTGTATTATCATACTCTAAGCACTCGCTTTCTCTTTTTTCCTGTTTTACGTCATTGAAGTAAATATTGCAGATTATTTAAAAGTATACTGTCAGATTATTATTACCACTACTATTATCCTAGTCATCACCGTCGCAAAAATAGACCTACAACATTAATAGTAAGGATGAGAATAACTTGAAACAATATTTAATATTTGCTGGCTAATTAATCATTCATCGTATCACAAGGGAGGAACGTGGAACTATAATTCCACGCACTTCCGAAAACAGTTGTTAGATGTCGTTAGTACATCAGTGGAGTCGATACTGGAGTCGAGAGTGTCGGTTCCAGTGGCAGCAGTCTCGACTCTTCGCGACTCCTTTCGCAACCCATTCCTGGTTTCTGGTCAGTCGCTCAGTTCCAGTGTTTGAATGGAGGTGAGGTGAGTAGAATTGGTTCAGTTCGTGTGCGCCGAATAAAATCACCCTTTTCACTGGTGTCGAATGCTCCCTTGTCAAGCTCAGTCTAGACAAAATATCAACACTTCTTTGGTGATGGACAAAAGAACAGATGTTACATTCATCCCACATCTAAATAAATGTTACTGTAGTTCTTCCTCCAACCTTGTCAAAAGTGACCTGTCTCATGGGTGCTCATGGGTGAAGGACGTGCGTAAGACCGGGTCCTCAATTTAAGTGAATTAGAAGGTGATAATCTAAAGGGAGCTGTATAAAAAGTGGTTCACGAGTGTGTCATACAGTGTTGAGTCAAACCAGCCAGTATCAGTCATTGTAAGAATCAGTTCACCAAGTGACTCAAAGAAGTATTGGTCTGTCCATAGCCGTGGTATGAACGGAACAGTATAGTACAAATAATGGTACATAAAGTGGAATTACACGTATGTTGATATGTATGACAGTCAAGTACATCAGTACGTTGAATATGGAACCAAGGAGATTCGCGCTCTTTGCAAACGGACCAGTAATACAATGGCGTACGTCATTACGCGCCAAACAAGTATTGTTCTAGTAAACAATATCATCGTGACATCGTGCTGTCTGTCGCAAGTCGGGCCCATTGTGTCTGTGCTGACACGTTGGAAGGTAATATTCAGCACTGTTTACGTGTTCAGCTAGCAATGGGAAGGAAAATGAAAGAAACAACCGTGGATCAAAGGAGGATTGTAGTGTAACTATTTCAAAAAAATGTAAATCTTTCAAGGACATAAATGAAATTATTGGAAAAACTGTTACAACTGTTAAAAATATTGTGTTCAGGAACGAAAGAACAACGACTATAGAAAATAGACCAAGAAGTGGCCGCGCCTCAAAGTTATCAGTACAAGACAAACGGCAAATTTTGCGTAAAGTGGCCCAAAATCCTCGGCTAAATGCGCCGAAGGTAGCAGCTGCGTTATAACAAGATGTAGGAGTGCAGGTGTCTTATGAAACCATCCGAAATGTGTTACACGAAAGAGGATATGCGGGGAAACAGCCCGTAGAACGCCTTGCATCAGTAAGGCTAACAGGAAGAAGAGGCTTGCGTACGCTAAAGAGCAAAGAAATGACAGCTACGGGGATTGGGTGACAGTCGATTTTACTGATGAGAGTAAATTTACCCTCTTCAGGTCAGACAGACGAGTGACTGTGTGGAGGAAGACGAATTCTGAACTTGAAGAGAACAACATGAAAGCTACTCTGAAACATGGAGGTGGTTCGCTGATGGTGTGGGGTTGCATGAGTGCGAATGGTGTAGGTGAATTTAACCTCTATTGAAGGGACTATGGATCACAAAGCATACATTAACATCCTAAACACCCTTCTTTAATAATTTGTACAAAAAATGGGACTCTCAGCAAAGTATACGTTTACGCAAGATAACGACCCCAAACAGACAGCCCTGAACACGAAGCTTTGGCTGATATGTAATACACCGCGTTGGATGGAAACTCCACCACAATCTCCCGACATCAACCCCATCGAGAATATGTGGTACTATTTAGAGAAAAACGAGAGAATGCATGCAATATCAAACAAAGTTGAACTGAAAGAAGACTTACTCACCAAATGGAATAGCATACCAAAGGAAACTACGGAATCCTTGGCACGATCGATGCCAAATAGGTTAGCTGAGATTATAAAGAGGAAATGAGGACCCATCATGAACTGAAACGTACATGAAGGATGAAGAAATTAATTCTGACCAATACTTTATTGGTGGCAAGTGAAAATGATTGTTTTAAGTCATTGTGTTTTTGTTATATGGGCATGGAAGAATCATGTTTTTCTTACAATGTACATGTTACACAAGATGATAAATAATCTGGGATTATAGTATATGTCAATTTTTATCAACACTCCCTTCGATTCCTCGTCCTCACATGTAGCATATCTCGACAGACCAATAACTTACTTTTTAGAGCCACTGTAGCGTTTTCTCAAACAATATGGGACACAGCAAGCTTAACACCAGTGACCCGAGCAGTAGTGTCAATCACAGCCGTGCCAACTCTGCTGAAGTGGCAGTCACCAGGATACTCAACGAAACCATCAGCTCTGGTAAGTTCCTTGAAAAGATAGTAGCCGCCATATCGGAGCGTGCGACTGAACTCGCCATAAAGGAACTAGAAAAATTTCTCCAGTTCAATTATGAAATTGTGGCAGAATTGAACGCTTTTTTTTTGCTAGTTGCTTTACGTCGCACCCACACAGATAGGTCTTATGGCGACGATAGGACAGGAAAGGGCTAGGAGTGCGAAGGAAGCAGCCGTGGCTTTAATTAAGGTACAGCCCCAGCATTTGCCTGGTGCGAAAATGGGAAACCACGGAAAATCATCTTCAGGGCTGCCGACAGTGGGGTTCAGAATTGAACGCAAAACTCGAGAGCCGTGATAAAGAAATCCGCGAGATGAGGGAAGATTTTGCTGCAAGATGTGACTCACTGGCACATAGAAATTTCGGGGTACAGGAAAGCGTGAGTGAAAATACGGATGGACTTGCAGCAAATGTTTTTAGGGAGGTAGGTGTGAATGTGAATTTGCAAGACATTGAGTCGGACCTATATCTCCAGGGAAACCTCGGCCAAACATTGTCAAATTCATATCTTATCGAACAAGGCAGGAAGTGTTTCGCAATAAACGAAACTTAAAAGGTACCCCTGTAACTATTTGCGAGGATCTAACCTTCACCAGATTGTCTGTTCTTAAGGCTGCCATTCTCCGCTTTAGGGCCGGTTTAACCATCTGCTGGTAAAGTAGATGGCAGCTACGCGGTATATAAACTACCCGGGAGAGTAAAGCAGCTGGTACTTTGGCTTGCGTGCAACCACCTCTGCTTAGGCGCCAGATAGCTACCCGGAGCTAGACACCGTAGATGTATGAATCTCATTTCGATTGTCTTATTTTTCTGTATTTGCATCTGCTGATTAATCTGTGAGGTTCAAAGTCAATACCTAATTCGGTTTCAAATCTGGATATTTTAATGTTTTCATACGCCAATAATTATAAGCTGTCATGTAAGGCAGCGTTTCGGAAAGTAGGCCTATTCTCGTAGTAGAGCGGTCAAGGCGCTCGCTCCGACATACAAGATACGCATATTCTCTTTGTCTTTTTAATTTAAATTCTAATTTGTTTTTGTTCACTACCGTTGTTCTTAACTCTCTTCTACGTGTGTTGATATACGTACATACACGCATCTTCCTTTTGGACTTATTGCCTTTGAGCATTCTATCTGCAGGCTCCTGTGAAATTATTAAGTATCTCCACTTTCCTTCACGCGCCACTTTACATAATATTGTGATTAAACACTTCAATGAAATGCTTTGTCAAGAAAAGAACGCGTGAATAGATGCATGAATATGAAAACAACAGCTAATTATGAAAATAAGAAAATCGGCATAATGAGAACTCAAAACTTCGTACCTCCTAATACGAATAGGGAATCTGCCACCTGGGTGACTGCCCTAAATGCAGATCAGTCGGGATTGATTGATTGAAGCGAGCGCCTTACCCACTACGCTACGAGATCGCTTCGGGTAACTGAGATACGTGTGTGAAAACTGACAATTAAAAATTGGAAAATTAAAGCTCGTTTGAGATGAATTCCAATTAGGTGTTGGTTTTGTATTCTTGTAAAGTTTCTTTGCGAAAGCTTGACATATAATATGTGCCCCCGACGTTGTAGATGCGAGAGGCTGGTGTGACCGTTCCAACTCAAGGGAAGCATTCATATTCAAATCCTACTCTACAATACCGTTCACTGTTACGGGATTATACGTTTATGAACATACTAAGCTAATTTAAGCCGCATGTCACCAAAAAATACAGCTAATGATGTTCAGCTCTCAAAACTTGCCCGGCAGGTAGTCTTATCGGGCCCTCGAAGTGGCCGATAAATTACGCGCCGGGTAAGTATGATTTATACTGCCGGTAGCGCTACACGGGAGTGGTCGAACGAAAATATCCTTTTACGAAGAGTGCAATTTACGCGCTACTTTACCCGTAGGAGGTCGAACCGGCCCCAGAGCAATTGTTGGACCTCGAATGGAGATATTATTATTGAGAAACCATGACAGTGAAATGAGAATTAAGCGGCTCAGTGACATTCCTAAGGACAGTGACAGTAGCTAAATGTGTGAGATTTGAAAGTAATTTGCACTGGAAGGGTCATATTTATGACATTGTAGGTAAAACATACATATCGTTACATGTCATAATGAGGCTATTTAAATGGTGCAACAAAGAATTAAAAGAGAAAAGTTACTTAAGTATGGTTCGACCATTATTGGAATATGCAAACAATGTTTGGGATCCTCACCAGGAATATCTAATAAAAGAAATAGGTGGTGTGCAGAGGAAAGCAGCAAGGTTTGTAACAGGAGATTTCAGGAGAAAAAGTAGTGTGTCAGAAATGTTACAGAAACTTGGGTGGGAAGCTTCAAGTAAGATAAGAGAGAAAACAAGCATTAATATAGAGCTATACAGGAGAGGAAGCATGGAGAGAAATCCGTGGAAGGCTTCAGTTGGAAAATAATTATATCGGCAGGGCTTATCACCAGTATAAAATTAGACGGAATTTTAGCATAAGTGATTGGGCTAAATTTTCATTCATTGAGAAAGGCGTGAAGGAATGGAACATTTTACCATGGGAAGTGTTTGATCCTTTTTCAAAATCTGTACAGATATTCAAGAAGAGAATAAATGGCAACAGAGAAGAGAAATGTTAGAGCGCCTTCGACCTGTGTAGGTTATTGTAATAAATAATTTTTGCGAATAAATTAATTCCATCCCCTTGTCTATGGAAACTGGACAGCTGAAGTAGGGGACTGCCTGTAGGGGTGAAGTACAGTGGGGACTTTGAGTGCTCTGGGACCGCTACGGTAGCTGTGAAGGCCCTTCAGGTTCCCTGAAAAGCAGTAGCAAAAGGGGGCTCTAGTTAAGACACAGCAGGTCGTTATGCACGTTAGGTAGCAAAAAGGGTTAAAGAAGCAATGTACATTTAAAACTTATAGCAATATTGTATAGTAATTTTTGAAGTGATTCCAGATACTCTCGTGAACGGGGTTCGTGAAGGGCCTTTCGCATATAACAAAATGAGCGAACGGACTCGAACGAGAATCGAATCCGCGACCTCCAGGTTATAAAGCCTGTGATATGGAAAGTAGCAGGCATTTGAACACATGTATATATGAAGGTAAATTACAGGAGAGCCTGTATATGTCTATAATTCATAATTCATAAATGATAATAATAATAATAATAATAATAATAATAATAATAATAATAATAATAATAATAATAATGGGAATGACAGAATATTTCAAAGAAAGAATTAGAACATTCTATGTGGCGTAGAAGTTTGTAAGCCAAGAGCTCGGTGTCTCAATATTATGAAATATGGTGCAAGCTAAATGCGCATTTCTACTGGAAATGAACGATGTCACGTGTAAGAGACATAGGAACAGCTTCTCAGCGTTTCTGGAACATTGTGTGTAGTGCAACGTGACAGGGAAGTTCCATACTAAGGAACCAATCAGAGAACAGTGATGCCGTGACGTGTACAAGTGACTCGTAGTGGCGGTGTATTAATCAGTGGAGAGTTCTCGAAGGGATAGAAAACAAATATAAACTTGTAACTCGTAAACAACAAGACTTTTGACTCTCAGCTCTTGAAGAAGGCTTTTGAATGTAGGCCGGAGGCCATATCGTCCAGTAAACAGATAGTCAGCCAGGGAGAAACTGTTAAGAGTGCTGGTAGACTTTGTGTAGAGCCGCGAATACGCAGTAAAGTAATAGCAAGTCAGAGGGATATTAGGCTCTTGAACTGAGTGTGATTCGTTGGTGAAGGATCACAGGGTTTTCCACACCTGTAGTCAATTAGTTGTTGGAGTACAATAATTAGTAGTAAACCAGCAATCATTCTTATTGGGAGAGTTTCGTATCGCAGTCGAAGTGACGGGTTCCAGGGACAAGGACTTCAGCGCAGAAGAAAGAAGACTTCAGCCCCACGGTGTTCAGCTTTATCCCGTAGTTAAATATTCAACCAGTGAATATATGTATTCTTGTGTGTAAGATATATAGAGACTCAAAAACTCACAGCAAGATTGGGGAGAAGATTTGAAGGTTAAATGGTGTCAGACATTTCAATGTGCTTTGTATATGTATATATTATATCAAGGGTTTTAGAATATGTTATATTCAAACTATCTTTGCCAATCTGACTATACACTCCCGAAAATTCGAACCCAAGTCCTCAGCCTGCCATATCCTTAGGATATAACAATACTGTATGAGTTGATTATGTGTGTAAGTACAGAAGATATTGTGGCTAGAATTTTGTAAATAATATAAATTTGTTAATAGAAAAATCTTAATGTAAATTGCATAATACTCTATTTTAGGAAAAATGTATTAGTTTCTTTTTAACTTAAAATGTAGTTGTTGAGAATAACGTACTTTTGTGTATCGTTTGCCACCGAGGTAGAGGTCTCGTATGCAAATAAAGTATTTTGATTTGATTTGATTTGATTTGAAATGTAACAATTCACTGAACTGAGTGCACTTATTCCTAGATTAGTCCATATTTATTTCTGTCAAGATAATTAAATTTTATCTTAGAATAGTTTAGTTCATTATCATTTATTCTCATTTAGCTTAGTAAACATTTCTTAAGTTGGCATCTACATTATTTATGTATTTAACTAAATAATTGCATTTGCTTTCTCATTTGTTTTTGATTAATTTATTAATTTAACAGTTTTCATTTTTTTAATGTCCGGTTCCATAGCTAAATGGTTGTCGTGCTGGTGTTTGGTCACAGGGGTCCCGGGTTCGATTCCCGGTAGGGTCGCGAATTTTAACCATAATTGGTTAATTCCCGTGGCACGGGGACTGGGTGTGTGTGCCGTGATCACCATTTCATCCTCATGACAACGCGCAGGTCGCCCATGGGATGTCAAATCAAAAGACCTGCACCAGGCCTTACCGGAGGCCACACGTCATTTCATTTCATTTCATTCTTAAATACTTTTAATTTGTACCATATTAATTTACACACGACATTCCTAATTTAGTCGTACTTCAAAATATAGGTAATTTTAGGCACAGTTGATTCTTTACCTGCACCCTACTGCTTCAATTAACGTTGAATTCCTCCTAGCCCCTCGTGTTTACATATAAATTTTGGTAACTCTCACCCGTCCAATTTGGCAACAGCTACGAGTGAAAAAAAAAAAATTCCTCTGACGTCACTAGCCGATTTCAGCAGCTACCTTATGTCGCCTCAGACCATCTACCCTCTCCCGTCCATCCGCTGTCCGCTCTCCCGACAACCTCTAGCACCAACCTTTACCAATGTACCGCTAGTATTCTTAAGAATTTCGTCTCCCAAAATCTCAGAGCCTTACATGTCTGTCATATAAGCTGGCAAAGTTTATTAGCAGCGACCCGAATGGAAGAGTTTGTAGAAATACTGTACCGAGCTCGATAGCTGCAGTCGCTTAAGTGCGGCCAGTATCCAGTATTCGGGAGATAGTAGGTTCGAACCCCACTGTCGGCAGCCCTGAAGATGGTTTTCCGTGGTTTCCCATTTTCACACCAGGCAAATGCTGGGGCTGTACCTTAATTAAGGCCACGGCCGCTTCCTTCCCAGTCCTAGCTCTTTCCTGTCCCATCGTCGCCGTAAGACCTATCTGTGTCGGTGCGACGTAAAGCCAATAGCAAAAAAAAAAAAAAGAAAAAAGAAATACTGTATTCACAACAGCTGTTTTCCACGTTCTACTAGCGTCTGAGTCATGTTTAACAGATAAGAACCCGCCTTCTTTGCGTCATTTTCAAGGATACTCGCTTATAAGAAATGATCGCACTCACAAACGACGTGGAGGGGTATGTGGCTATTTCTTAACCAGCCTCAAACCCAAGTTGTGAGGTCATTGACCAGGCAGGTATGAGAGGAAACCTGAATACATGTTTGTAGAAATAACAGCGAACGGGATTAAAGCCCTTGTAGAAGTAATTTACAAACCTCCGAATACAAGTCACTTTGAAGATTTGGAAGCCGACTAAACTACTGCCATCTACCCCCACACAATAATTATGGGAGACTTTAATACGGACATAACTGATGCAACTTCTTCCGAATCCACGTTACTCAAAACATTGTTTCAAGCCTATGATATGGACATCCTGCCTCTCTCTCCGACTTAACACACATCTCATTCGCACACACTATTAGGTCTTACAGTTACCAGCAACTCAGTGTTCTCAATTTTGGGCAAACCTCTGTACATGGTATTTCTGAACATGACGCAATATACATATCATATAACCTCCGGCCACTGAAACGCTCACAGAAATGTATTACCTATCGACCATTGAGAAATATAAATAAAGATAGACTCTTGGAAGATGCAGAGAAAATACCATGGCATGACATAACGAACTACAATAATCTACACGACAAGGTCGCCTTCTTTAATAAAAATGTAACGGAACTATTTGACAATTTTGCCGTAAAGTGGCAAGCGAGATCTCAAAAGGATCCTCCCCGTGGTTAAATGATGAAATTGGAAAACTAATATTAAAAAAAAAGGGAATGCGCCCACTGAAAATACAAAAATTACCTACCATGCAAAAGTATGACGAATATAGGAAGATACGAAACAAGACAACTCATTAAACACGAAATGCTAAACGGCGTCACGCTTACAGTTCAATTACGCCTAACCTGTAGAACAGCAACAACATTGTGGAAATCTACTAATAACCTTGGACTTCCGAAGAGTAAGACAGAAACGAAATTACAGTACCTCTCGTGACCCTTAACGAGCACTTTTCTGCTAATTCCTCCGCAGTACGACCTGACGACAGAGACTTATGAACCATTTCGATACACACCCTAACCCTGAGAGAGAGAAATTCTATTTCAGTCACGTGACGCCCCTCCAAGTCAGAAAAACAGTCCTTAGAATAAGCACGAAAGCGAAAGGAATTGATGACATTGGGACTGACATGGTTAAACCAGTTCTTGATTTTTTATTACGAACCTTAACTCATATAATCAATTTCTCTCTTCATCTTCTTCTTTTCCTACCGCTTTTTCCCACACCTGTGGGGTCGCGGGTGCGAACTGCGTCGCACATGTGGATTGGGCCCTTCCTGGAGCCAACCATACATTGAGGTATGTAATCACTATTGCGTGTTTCTGTGGTGGTTGGTAGTGTGTTATGTTGTCTGAATATGATGAGCACCCTGTTCCCGAATCAGAAGAATTAATCAAAAGCGATTAAAATCACCGACCCGGCCTGGAATCGAACCCGAGACTGTCTGAACGGTAGACCAGTACGCTGACCATTCAGCCAACGAGTCGGACAATCAATTTCTTTCTTCTATACTCCACGTATCCATCTCTCTGGAAGAAGGCTATTGTGCTACCCCTTCCGAAAAGTCAAACGTCTTCCAACGAGGGAGACTATCGTACAATCTGTATTTATCAGCTTTATCTAAAATCTTAGAAATGTTTTAGTACCTTCAAACGCACAATCTCATTAATCCTTTCCAATTCTGTTTCCGACAAGGACAGAATACAACCACAGCCTTACTCAAAGTGACTGTGGACGTTCGACAACCAACAGACAGAGGACGATTCACAGTTCTGATACTACTAGATTATATAGGTGTTTCGACAGCGTAAACATGGGCATATTACTTGTAAAAATGAAGATTTTACATTTTTTAGAGTACGATTGCTTGGAATGGGAGTGGGCATCTCGGACATATTCTGAGTCGGGGCCCTCCTTCTGCTCAGGCGGCTAGGACTATACAATTCACCGGTGGTCCATAACCCGTTAGAGGAGAGATCCTCACTTGGACTATGTGCAAGTAGGGTAGCATCCTGCTTCATTAATTTACCGAGCTCAGAACATTTTAATCAAGCCTCGGACCTATGGGAGTAATGGAGTCCCACTCCCATTTGACAGGCGAGGGACTCCTTGGAAACAACTTGGCGAACGAAATGGAATTCGACGGGGAGCTATCAATATTAATGGGGCTTATGGAAGAAAGAAGGTAGAACTGGCTGAGTTAGCAAAGAGGATGCATCTGGATGTGCTAGGAGTAAGTGATATTCGGGTAAGGGGAGATAATGAGGAAGATATAGAAGATTATAAAGTGTGCTTGAGGGGTGTTAGAAAGGGAAAGGGTAGGGTTCTTTATCAGGAATACCATTGCACGCAACATAGTTTCGGTTAGGCACGTAAATGAGCGAATGATGTCGTTAGATTTGTCAGTTGGAGGAATTAGGACAAGAATTGTGTCCGTGTATTCACCATGTGAGGGTGCAGATGAGGATGAAGTTGATAAATTTTATGAAACATTGAGTGACATCGTGGTCAGGGTCAACAGCAAGGATAGAATAGTGCTAATGGGCGATTTCAATGCGAGAGTTGGGAATAGAACTCAAGGGTACGAAAGGGAAATTGGTAAATGTGGGGAAGATATGGGAGGTAATGGGAATGGGAAGCGTTTGCTGGACTTCTGTGCTAGTATGGGTTTAGCTGTTACGAATAAATTCTTCAAGCATAAGGCTATTCACGGCTACACATGGGAGGCTAGGGGTACCAGATCCACAATAGACTATATCTTAACAGACTTTGAATTCAGGAAATCTGTTAGGAATGTGCGAGTTTTTCGCGGATTTTTCGATGATACAGACCACTATCTGATCTGTAGTGAAATAAGTATCTCTAGGCCTAGGGTAGATAAAGTGAAATCTGTCTGCAAACGAATAAGGGTAGAAAATCTCCAGGACGAGGAAATTAGACAGAAGTACATGGATATGATTAGTGAGAAGTTTGGAACAGTAGACAGTAAGCAGGTTCAGGATATAGAAACTGAATGGGTGGCATACAAGGATGCTGTAGTAGAAACAGCAAGGGAATGCCTAGGAACAGCTGTGTGTAAAGATGGGAAAAGGCGAACATCTTGGTGGAATGATGAAGTGAGAGCAGCCTGTAAACGTAAAAGAAGGGTTATCAGAAATGGCTCCAAACAAGGGCAGAGGCAGACAGGGATTTGTACGTAGATGAAAGAAACAGAGCGAAACAAATAGTTGTTGAATCCAAAAAGAAGTCATGGGAAGATTTTGGTAATAACCTGGAAAGGCTAGGTCAAGCAGCAGGGAAACCTTTCTGGCCAGGAATAAAGAATCATATGAGGGGAGGGGAAAAGGAAATGAACAGTGTTTTGAGTAATTCAGGTGAACTCATAATAGATCCCAGGGAATCTCTGGAGCTGGAGGGAATATTTTGAACATCTTCTCAATGTAAAAGGAAATCATCCTCGTGGTGTTGCAAACTGCCAAGCTCATGGGGAGGAGGAAAATTATGTTGGTGAAATTATGCTTGAGGAAGTGGAAAGGATGGTAAAGGAACTCCATTGATATAAGGCAGCAGGAATAGATGAAATTAGACCTGAAATGGTGAAGTATGGTGGGAAGGCAGGGATGAAATGGCTTCATAGAGTAGTAAAATTAGCGTGGAGTATTGGTAAGGTACCTTCAGATTGGACAAAAGCGGTAATTGCACCTGTCTATAAGCAAGGGAACAGGAAGGATTGAAACAACTATCGAGGTATCTCATTGATTAGTATACCAGGCAAAGTACTCACTGGCATCTTGAAAAGGAGGGTGCGATCAGTCGTTGAGAGGAAGTTGGATGAAAACCAGTGTGGTTTCAGACCACAGAGAGGCTGTCAGGGTCAGATTTTCAGTATGCGCCAGGTAATATGAAAAACGCTACGAGAAGAATAGGCAGTTGTGTTTATGTTTCGTAGATCTAGAGAAAGCATATAACAGGGAAAAGATGTTCACTATACTGGGGAACTATGGATTTAAAGGTAGATTATTAAAATCAATCAAAGGCATTTATGTTGACAATTGGGCTTCAGTGAGTATTGATGGTAGAATAAGTTCTTGGTTCAGGGTACTTACAGGGGTTAGACAAGGCTGTAATCTTTCACCTTTGCTGTTCGTAGTTTACATGGATCATCTGCTGAAAGGTATAAAATGGCAGGGAGGGATTCAGTTAGGTGGAAATGTTGTAAGCAGTTTGGCCTTGGTCTTAATGGCAGACTGTGCCGAAAGCCTGCAGTCTAATATCTTGGAACCTGAAAATAGGTGCAATGAGTATGGTATGAAAATTAGCCTCTCGAAGACTAAATTGATGTCAGTAGGTAAGAAAATCAACAGAATCGAATGTCAGATTGGTGATACAAAGGTAGAACAGGTTGATAATTTCAAGTATTTAGGTTATATGTTCTTCCAGGATGGTAATATAGTAAGTGAGATTGAATCAAGGTGTAGTAAAGCTAACGCAGTGAGCTCGCAGTTGCGATCAACAGTATTCTGTAAGAAGGAAGTCAGCTCCCAGACGAAATTATCTTTACATCGGTCTGTTTGCAGATCAACTTTGCTTTACGGGAGCGAAGGCTGGGTGGACTCAGGATATCTAATTCATAAGTTAGAAGTAACAGACATGAAAGGAGCAAGAATGATTGCTGGTACAAACAGGTGGGAACAATGTCAGGAGGGTACTCGGAATAAGGAGATAAGGGCTAATTTGGGAATGAACTCGATGGATGAAGCTGTACGCATAAACCGGCTTCGGTGGTGGGGTCATGTGAGGCGAATGGAGGAGGATAGGTTACCTAGGAGAATAATGAACTCTACTATGGAGGGTAAGAGAAGTAGAGGGAGAAGAAGACGACGATGGTTGGACTCGGTTTCTAACGATTTAAAGATAAGAGCTATAGAACTAAATGAGGCCACAACACTATTTGCAAATCGAGGATTGTGGCGACGTTTAGTAAATTCTCAGAGGCTTGCAGACTGAATGCTGAGAGGCATAACAGTCTATAATGATAATGTATGTATGTATATTGTACCGGGCGGTACACCTCCACGCCGCTAATTTAAAAATTGCGCCAGTTGAAACTCCTCTGCTGGAGGAAGTCTGAACTTTATCTACGCTATTAATTCTCTACTTTCTCAGAAGATGTCACAATGTGGAAAATTTTGAGTTTTTGAACTGTGTCATTTTTGATGTGTTTTTGTTTCGCTTGAAGTAAGAAGTGTGAACTTTCTCTTCTAGAGGACACTACTGAAGATCAACACTAGTGCACCCTAGTGCGAAGTCAAAGAACTATTTTGTTGGAGAAATTTTTATTTCTAATGTTTGTTCTTTGCTAAAATTTTTTCAGTCATTGGTTAAGTTGGCAATATTAACCCCTTCTTTCCCCTTGTTTTTAATCTAGCCTATCCCGAATTTCTTAAATTAATTTTCCACCAATTATGTGTTTCTTCTTAGTATTGTGTAGGGGGTTTATTGATGAACCAATAAAATCCTCGTGGGAGGGTGTTCTCTTTCCCCTAACGCCTAGAACCTTCCGCGAGAGTATTTAAACTGCTGATTTTAGGGTCTCCGGGCCACTTCTGTTCCATCTTTCAGTGTATTAAGTACATAGCAGGAGGCGGGAAGCGCCTCTTTCCTCGGCAGCGGTCAACAACAAGGTAATGGCCAATTAATAACTTCTTTCTTGGCTAGCTCAGCAGTTTAACTCTCGGGGCGGGTTCTAAGCGTTCCACCATGTAACCTTTTCCTAAATGTAACTACTCTTTTCATATATTCTCTTTTAAAGCTACATACTGGGATAGAGAGTGCTAACCCTCTCGAGCTCCCACTCATATTGTTTTGAGGTGAACTTATTTTTCTCAACCTATTCTTCGTTAACGTAAAACAAATTGTTCTCTTCTTAAGTCACCTCTTTAGTATGGGATTAGCCCTTGTATTAACGGCCTAGTGCCAAGTAGGTCTTAATCAAAGTATATTAGGAGTGCAAGTTCGCCTCCTCTCAAATTGTTACCTTAGAGGTCATTTAATTAACCTTCTTTTCATTTTATAGACCTCAGTAGATTGGGTATTTTACCCCTGTGTTTATGTCCGTTGAGGACAACTTGAAGGTGGAGTTTGGTGTGGCCTGGGAGAGGCTTAAATTTGAGAGCGAGTGGCTCTTTTGAAAATTGAGTGTTGTACGCCTCGTGGAGGCTTTTCAGTGTAATTTGGAGCAAGGGCTCCTAGGCATGAATGGGGTTTTCTGCCCCTCTGTTGAAACTTGTGTTTGGGGGTAAAACTGAGCTGATTGCCCTAGCATTGTGAAATCAGGGCGCGAAGCCCAAATCCTGTAAATATTGTAACTACCCTTTGGACTTGCTACTTTGTACCTGCCATGCTTGTTATTTCTTTGTTTTAAAAAAGAAAATATAACTTTGTTAAATTTTAAATTAATTTTACTTTAGTAGCTTGAGACCTGTTCACCACCCCGCACCTTCTTTTACGCATAACTACCACAAAAACTCGGTAACATATATAATAAACACTGACTTACAGGCTGTTAGTGATTGGTCTGCTGCGCACGGCCTGTAGTTGAACCCTATTAAGTCGCAAGTATTCCTTCTTGGCCATCAAAGTCAAATGACAAGCATTGCAAGAGTAATCCTTCAGGATGTTCCAATCGCTTTTGTATCACAAGTGAAGAATCTCGGCGTTATCATGGACGACATTGGCATATTATATTGGCATATATATATACACTGACTGACAGAGCAAATGCAACACCAAGAACGAGTGGTCAGAACTTTATGCCAATTGCGGTAGACTGACGTCACTGAGGTATGCTCATGATGTGAAATGCGCCGCTGTGGTGCGCACGTAGCGAACGATAAATGGGACACTGCGTTGGCGAATGGCCCACTTCGTACCGTGATTTCTCAGCCGACAGTCATTGTAGAACGTGTTGTCGTGTGCCACAGGACACGTGTATAGCTAAGAATGCCAGGCCGCCGTCAACGGAGGCATTTCCAGCAGACAGACGACTTTACGAGGGGTATGGTGATCGGGCTGAGAAGGGCAGGTTGGTCGCTTCGTCAAATCGCAGCCGATACCCATAGGGATGTGTCCACGGTGCAGCGCCTGTGGCGAAGATGGTTGGCGCAGGGACACGTGGCACGTGCGAGGGGTCCAGGCGCAGCCCGAGTGACGTCAGCACGCGAAGATCGGTGCATCCGCCGCCAAGCGGTGGCAGCCCCGCACGCCACGTCAACCGCCATTTTTCAGCATGTGCAAGACACCCTGGCTGTTCCAATATCGACCAGAACAATTTCCCGTCGATTGGTTGAAGGAGGCCTGCACTCCCGGCGTCCGCTCAGAAGACTACCATTGACTCCACAGCATAGACGTGCACGCCTGGCATGGTGCCGGGCTAGAGCGACTTGGATGAGGGAATGGCGGAACGTCGTGTTCTCCGATGAGTCACGCTTCTGTTCTGTCAGTGATAGTCACCGCAGACGAGTGTGGCGTCGGCGTGGAGAAAGGTCAAATCCGGCAGTAACTGTGGAGCGCCCTACCGCTAGACAACGCGGCATCATGGTTTGGGGCGCTATTGCGTATGATTCCACGTCACCTCTAGTGCGTATTCAAGGCACGTTAAATGCCCACCGCTACGTGCAGCATGTGCTGCGGCCGGTGGCACTCCCGTACCTTCAGGGGCTGCCCAATGCTCTGTTTCAGCAGGATAATGCCCGCCCACACACTGCTCGCATCTCCCAACAGGCTCTACGAGGTGTACAGATGCTTCCGTGGCCAGCGTACTCTCCGGATCTCTCACCAATCGAACACGTGTGGGATCTCATTGGACGCCGTTTGCAAACTCTGCCCCAGCCTCGTACGGACGACCAACTGTGGCAAATGGTTGACAGAGAATGGAGAACCATCCCTCAGGACACCATCCGCACTCTTATTGACTCTGTACCTCGACGTGTTTCTGCGTGCATCGCCGCTCGCGGTGGTCCTACATCCTACTGAGTCGATGCCGTGCGCATTGTGTAACCTGCATATCGGTTTGAAATAAACATCAATTATTCGTCCGTGCCGTCTCTGTTTTTCCCCCACCTTTCATCCCTTTCGAACCACTCCTTCTTGGTGTTGCATTTGCTCTGTCAGTCAGTGTATATGGAAATAATCGAAGCTCTTGTAATGCCATATTTTGACTATTATGACATTGTTTTCAATGATGTGAGGCCACGATTTTCCCTGAGGCTACCTCGCGCTCAAAATGCACGTGTGAGATATATATGCAAATTATGAAAATATGACCACGTGTCATCAATTTTCCTGGAACTAGAATGGTCGCGACTCCATGTGCGCCGTAATCATCATACTTCGTCTCTCCTTCACCGAGTTCTTACTACATCTTCCCCATCTTACATTTCTTCGCGTTTCCATTACTTCTGAGATGTTGATAACAGAGATACAAGGGCTCAAACATCAAACCTGCTTGTCATTCCTCACCATCCAACTGCCGCATATAACAGCTTACATTCTGTGTATGCCGCACGAGATGAGGTCAGAAGAATACCAACGACAGTGTCATTTAAAAGAGCGTTAAGAAGTTCAGCAGTATACGAGTGAACTGTGCATTTCTGGTCGTTCATTGGTCATGCTATTACAACATTATTACTAGCTATTATTATTGCTGTTGTAAGTATGTCTCACTGGGGTGGAATTTTATTTCAGCGATTTATTTTGATTATGTTTAATTGTGCTTTATTTAGTACGAATTACGGTAGTACCAATTATGACCCTAATGCATACTAATTGGTTTAGTGTAAGAGAAAGCCTAATGACCATAACTACGCCAATGAAAACATTTATCTATCCATCAATCTAACCTTGCTAAAAGAGTTATTCGTGGAAGTACCAGTAGCGTACATTGTCAAGTCGTACTAAGGCTCGTGTCCTACTGGTGGATATTTTGAATCCCAACACTCGAAAGCAGAAATTTCACATGTCTTTCACTGACTCCTCCTGAAATGATCGAAGTACGAATTTCTTACGGAAATCTCGTTGAAATGAGTAGAACCCTCACTACTGGACTCTGCCTACGCCCCCGCATCCCTCCCGAAATTCGACGTGGAGGCTGCTCCAATCACTCGGACAAAATTATGGGGATTTTACCTCACTCTCTAGTTTCACAGCGACGCCAACATGTGGCGGGATGTGGTGCAATACTGGAGCTCCTGGACCATCATTTCCTGAAATCGTATGGATCTTCTAAAACTTTATACTGGAAATAATTAAAAAAATTCAGGCCAACATGTCTCCACTTGAGGAATGATTTACAATTGATTTTAAGTGCCTGAAATGCCCGGGCTACTTTCTTCCACACTGCCATGTAGCTTGCCTCTTATATGTAATGCCTTAAGAGATATTTCAATCGCAGAAATCCCTTGCGTTTTAAATATTTCATCAGTTTAATTTGGGTTATTATTATTATTGCCGGAACAGTCCCTTTGTTCTTTAGATCACACCTCGGTAAGAACTACAAAATCCCGAAGTACCTTGCCGACTCGGACATGGAGATTATATGTGAAGAATCTCGCCGTTATCATGGACGAATGCATGACTTGGTCATATGTTCACCCATATAAGCAGATGGCCTCTCCCACAGAAATCCATCTGTCAGGCACACTTGGAATCTTCACACCTGGTTTCTGAAAAATATCGTTCGCCTTCTAATATACGAGGAAGGATATGATTTACCACGAAGAACAAAGGTGACGTTACAATCTTAGCCTCTAAAGTAATGGGTTCCATAGCAAAACTTAAAAGAGAAAATTACACACACGGAAGAAAATGCGTAAATACTAAAATGAAGCTCCAAATAAGTAGGCATTCCTAATTTTCTCAAAAATCTAGGAAACAAATGTTTAATGATAAAGTTTCTGCTATGTGAGTCTCACACACCCATTAGCAATTGAATTAAATTTGCCTGGCCTGTAGCGTGTAGCACCCCCTTTTCGCCTTAATAACGTCAGCGATGCGGCTTGGCGTGGACTACACAGGATAATGGAAAAGTTGAAGAGCCATACTTATACATGATCACTGCACAGCCTACCATAATCTACGAAGTTTGGTCGGAGCAGAGTCCAGGGCACGCACATCCCTGTCAACAGCATTCCAGATGTGTTCAACTGGATTGAGATCGGTGATCCTCGGGCACCAGGCAAGCATCTTAATAACCATGGAGTGCTCACCGAGCCGGTCAGACACAGTTCGGGAGCGATGGACTGGAGCATTGTCTTGTTGTAGATACAGGTCGTCAGCAGGGTAGTGGAGGCGAACAAAGGGGCGAAAACGATCTGCCAGCACATTCCTGTAACGTTAGTTGGTGTAGAATGTTGTGAGATGTATCAGGGGTCTCATTTCATTCCACGTGAACAGTCCCACCACCGGCCTAAACTGTACCCTACTGGCAAGAGGATACATTGCCTCATGCGGTTGACGACGAACTTGTATCGGCGTGAACCAACTGGTACTCATCCGTTCAGTTGGGCTTTCTTCCATGCTTCGAACGTCCAATGGCCGTGTTCCTTTGGCCATGTCAGTCGTTAGATAGATAGATAGATAGATAATGCCTTTATTGGTGGCGAAGTTAGGGCTCAAGGCCCTCTCTTACACTTAACCACTAGACGAGTATACATGTACATAACTTATACAGTACTTACAAATACAAATAAAACAAATAATATTTATAGCAAAAACAATAGTAATAATATTAAAAATGACAACAAAAGAATCCTTAATTTTAAAATACACAAAGTAAAATCCACTGCAATAATCCGTTCATTCATCCCATTCATTCTTTCATTCACTCAACAATTATCCAGCAAGTCAGCAGGATCTACTCAACAAATACTCGCGGCACGCCACTTTAAACTTTCGATGAGAGGGATTGTCCCTAATGTTCGCAGGTAGCAAATTCCATGCCCTGGTCGTTGTGCCTTGTGACGGGTGTTGAGCAGAGGTACCCTCGTGTGACTCCTTCTTCTGTAGCCTACGGCGAGGAGATGGTTCTGGATGGTATGGTTGCCCACAGGTCGTTGTTATTCATCACTGAATTGATCTGGTGCACTATGCCCCATCTATCCACTCTCGCGATCCGTGCTAGCCGACGGCGACCCGTGTCATAAAAGCATCGTACACCACTACAGCTAACCCTGGCAGTGGTTGTTTTTCTCGAATCCACGTACTCACGGTACACTTGTGTAACGATTCCCCTTGGAAAGCCCAGTGCCAGCAAGACTTCGGAGGTGGAATGGCCTATAAGTCTGACGTCGACAATCTGGTCGCGATCAAATGCGCTGAGGACTCGTTTCTTACCCATCCAGTAGTCAACTGTAAATCACGCAGCTCGCACGACGTCTGACGTCCTCGCAGTTACAGGCCACGCCTTCCGATAACATTCGTCGGGCCGAGCACTGTGCCATTCCTCCACCACGGCAGCTGCCTCTAATTCGAAAGTTCACGAGTGTATAAAAAAGCTAAAATCGGTAAAAGGAACAAAATTACTTGAAAACTCGCAAAATAATTCATACATTCGTACAATATTTCTGATTTTTGTCCGGGAGTAAAGTCCTTGGATGAGCTGAGAATCGATCTTCGCGTCTCTGAGTACGTAGCAACACGCCATAGTGTATTTCCTGTAATGTGTGTGGAAATATCTGTGGAAACCTGTACCGGGATTCCAACCTCGGATTTCAGAACCGTATAGATTCCTTGCGTGAGGAGACGTATTCGACTTCCAAGACATGTTTAGAGTTTGGACTGTGATGCAGGTTAAAAAGACAACCACTATGAAGAGAGTACGTTTAGGAATGATAATCGTCAGGAACGTTCTGAGGGCGACATTCAAATTCAAAGCTATTCTCCCTCTCATCTCCTTTCTTTACAGCCCTCCGTCAAGAAAATTATCTATTGTTCGTCTACCTTTAATGATGCATTGTTAGCCGACGGCTAACAAGGTGCTGTATTCCAATATTCCGCTGGAGAATTTAATGTCGATCGCCTTCCAGCGATGTATTTATACATATAGTTGGATTTTACAAGTCTGAGAACGTTCTCTTCCTAACTTGAAAATTTAAACTACCAGAAGCCCTTTAAACTAGAAAGCTATCATCAGCTTGCGGGATTCTAAAGGTGCCGGGCTGAGTGGCTCAGAAGGTTAAGGCACTGGCCTTCTGACCCCAACTTGGCAGGTTCGATCCTGGCTCAGTCCGGTGGTATTTGAAGGTGCTCAAATACGTCAGCCTCGTGTCGGTAGATTTACTGGCACGTAAAAGACCTCGTGCGGGACTAAATTCCGGCACCTCGGCGTCTCCGAAAACCGTAAAAGAGTAGTTAGTGGGACGTAAAACAAATAACGTTATTATTATTATTATTATTATTATTATTATTATTATTATTATTATTATTATTATTATTATTATAAAGGTTATCTATACGATGTGAAATCTGGACAATTTAACAGAAGACTGGGACCTTGCACCATAAGGAAATCTACAGTTAGAATACTGCCTCTGATAAAGTTAATATTCAGTTTCAGATTACCTCTCTCTGGCTTTAAATCACACTCACTACAGAAAAATGCTGGGATAGAATCTAACTTCGAGTTCAGGGCACCTTCCTCATTGTTATTTAAAGCATACAGTAATGTCGCTTGAAACCTACAAATTACACATTCAAACAATAAATCAAGAATAACAGAATTTGGCACATTCACTCAAAATTAATACATTTTTTCTTCTCTTTTTTGTGCTAGTGAATTAACATAACACTAACATGTGGAAGGTTTTCGTTGATACAAAGATGGGAAAGGACTAGGGTTCGCAAGGTGGTGGCTATGGCCTTGATTAATTCATTAATTGCATAGTGAAAATGGGAAGCGACAAAACCTACCTTCAGGACTACCGACGGTGAGATTCGAACCCATCATCTCCCGAATGTAAGTTCACAGCTACGCGACCAAAACCGCGTGTCCAACGCTCTCCATCTTCTGCTTCCCCGTCTTCTTCTCCTTCTTCTTCTTCTTCTTCTTACCGAGTGAGCTGGCCGTGCTCTAGGGTCGCGCATTTGTGAGCTTGCATTTGGGAGACAGCGGGTTCGAACCCCACTGTCGGCAGCCCTGAAGATGGTTTTCCGTGGTTTCCCATTTTCACATCAGGAAAATGCTGGGGCTGTACCTTAATTAAGGCTGTTACGGAGTTTTCCGTGGTAGTTAGAGGTGAAAGAAGGTGCGGGGGTGAACAGGTCTCAGGCTACGAAATTAAAGTGAATTTAAAATTTAACAAGGTTATATTTTCTTAGCAAAAAACAAGAAATAACAATAATGGCAGGTACAGAGTAGCAAAACCACTAATCGAGAATGTACAATTACAGGATTTGGGGCTCCGAGAGCCAGACACACAATTCTTGAGCAATTAGCCCAACTTTACGATATACAGAATTCAACAAAGGGGCAGAAGACTCCAATCAAGCCCAGGAGCACTTGTTCCCAATTACATCATAAAGCCTCCTCGAGGCGCGCAGAAACAAACTTCAAAAGAGCGATCTGCTCTCAAAGGTTAAGCCTATCAAAGGCCACATCAAACTCCACCTTCAAGTTGTCCTCTAAGGACATAAACACAGGGGTAAAGATACCCAACCTACTGAGGCCTATTAAGTGTGAAAATTTAATTACATGGCCTCTAAAATACCAATTTGAAAGGAGGCGAACTTGCGCTCCTAATACACTTTGTTTAAAACCTACTTGGCACTAGGCCGTTAATGCAAGAGCTAATCCCATACTAAAGAGGTGACTTTAGAAGGAAACAATTTACATTACGTTAAGGAAGAAACGGTTGTGAAAATAAGTTCACCTCAATGCAATATGAGAGGGAGCTCGAGAGGGTTAAGCACTCTCTATCCCAATATGAAGCTTAAAAGATAGAATAAATACAAAGATTCTTTACATTTTAGGGAAAGTTACATGGGGGAAAAGCTTCGGACCCGCCCCGAGAGTTAAACTGCTGAGCTAGCAAGAAAAGAAGTTATTAATCGGCCATTACCTTGTTGTTGAACTGCTGCCCGAAGGAAGAGGCGCTTCCCGCCCCCTGCTATGTACTTTACACACTGAAAGATGTTACTGAAGTGGCGCAGAGACCCTAAAATCAGCAGTTTATATACTCTCGCAGAAAGTTCGAGGCGTTTCAGGAAGGAAAACACCCGCCCACAAACATTTTATTGGTGGATAAAGAAAACCCCTACACAAGATGAAGAAGAAATATGGCGCGTGCTGTGTGTGTTGTGTAGGAGAGCTCTGTGTTACCAGCCTGAATTAGCAAGATTATTAGCAGACAGGTCCGGTGCGTGTGTCTCAGTAATTACACCAGAGAACTGACGTCTAGTTCTAGTAAAAACATGTCCGTAAAAAGTGTAAATAAGCGTGTGTCGGACTTTGAAATAAAGTTTGTTAAACGGATGGATGAGTTCCAAGCTCGCTTGGAACAGTTGACATCAGCCAGTGCCAGCAGGGCTGCCAACACTAACGACCGCGCCGATGAAAATCTGTCTTCCCTCTGTTCCGAGTTCAAAGACTTTCGCCAGTACATCTCGGCGGAAATTTCTTGTGTAAAGGAGGAGTTACTAGTTGTTCAACAGCGTCTTGACCGGCACGAAGCCAGGGCTGACGAAGCCGAACAATACAGTAGACGGAACTGTCTACTCATACACGGGGTGAAAGAAGAACCGGCTGAGAATGTCTATGCCAAAGTGATAGAGACAGTAAAGTCTTACCTACAAGTGGAATTATCGATGGATGACATCGATCGCTGTCATAGATTGGGACCTCTACGCAGATCAGCTGCGGAAGTCGTGACCTCGGGAAACAGGCCGATTATAGTCAAATTCGTCCGGTTTCATGTTCGCGATCGTGTCTGGCGCGCTAAGAAGCTCTTCAAAGGCACCAAACTATTGGTTACGGAGTCACTGACTGCTTCTAGAAAAGAACTGTTAAATCGAGCCCGAGACCAGCTCGGAGTGCGTAACGTTTGGACCCAGGAAGGAAGAATAGTAGTTCTAGGCAAAAACAAAAACAAATTCACTGTGACCACTACAGCGGAACTAAATGCTGTTATTTCAGGGCTAGGTGATTAGTAGAGTACATGACTCATGGATTTACGATTTAATTATAAGTGGTTTTATTATAAGTTTAGTGTGAGTGAATGTTTAAATGATTCAAGTGGCTTACGTAGGCAAGAGGAAACCATGGTAAGTTGCCCTCTGTTTATTTTTGATTATGGCTAACACAGGTAATAACGTAGCTTTCTCCCTGGGCAGGGTAAACAACCTTCACCTTGATACTGAACCCTCCCACCCTTCTCTTTCCCTGACCCCCTCTCACCCCGCCCGCAGTCACCTGGAGAGAGAATTCTCGTCCTTTCCCCGCTCATTATTGTGTGCCCATGTCAATGCTCAGTCTATAATTGCCCATCACACTGAGCTGAAAGCTATTTTTGAAGGAAGCATGGTAAATGTTGTAGCAATTAGTGAGAGTTGGATGAAGGATTCGGTCCCTCTGAATTCGGTAAATATAGAAGGATTTAATGCAGTTTTTCACAATAGACCGAAGCGCCGTGGAGGAGGAGTAGCTCTATACTACAAAAATAATTTAACGGGGAAGATTATACATACCTCGACATTATCTACCGATACCTTAACTGAATATATGTTTGTAGAACTATCTGTTGATAAGACTAAAGTACTGATTGGAGTTGTTTACAAACCACCAAAAGCAGGAAACTTCACAGACTTCGAAGAAAATTTACTAAGACTCCTACCTATCTACGAACATGTACTCATATTTGGCGACTTTAACACAAACCTGTTAATAGACTCCGTTGAAGCAAATCGTTTACAGAACATACTTACCTCTTGTAACATGTCAGTGTTGCCACTTAATTCCACTCACCACGTGCACACGGCTAACGGATCCTCACACACTCTAATAGATTTACTTATCACAAATAATCCTCAGAAAATACTAAAACATGGACAAACTTCTGTACCTGGTATTTCATACCACGATCTCATATATTTAGCTTATTCTTTGAAAGTTCCCAAAACAAAGCCGAAGTGGATAACCTATAGAGACATGAAAAATTTAAATCCTCAACAATTGATACAAGATGCTAATCTCTGCCCGTGGGACGAAATACTGCACTTGACTGACAATGATGAAAAAGTAAAGAGGTTTAACACATTATTGTTGGGATTGTATAACAAACACGTACCTAAACGTACTGCTAGGGTGACTCGAAAAGCTGCTCCATGGTTAACAAATGACATTAAGTCCGCAATGGCTGAACGAGATGCACTACACAGATGTTACAAGCAGACATTATCATCTGAAGATTTTGAAAAGTACCGTGTGCTTAGAAATAAAGTTAAACAAATAATCAGAAACAAAAAATATGCGTACTTCCAACAATTAGCCAGTAACTTAAACACAAAAAGTACCTGGAAACAACTCAGATCCGTAGGTATTGGGAGGCAAACTACAAACTCCAATACGCATGACATAAATCCAGATGAATTAAATGCCCACTTTACTAGAGAAATAGTTAATACCCACCCTCATATTATACAAACAACAATAAATTCTCTTCAATCTACTCCATTACCACAACGGCCTTTGTTCAAATTTCGTAAAGTAAATGAAAACGATGTAAGAAGAAAACTAACATCAATCAAATCGCAAGCAATCGGAGTGGACGACATCCCGATATCCTTCGTCGTTACCTTGATAGATGTAGTACTGCCAATTTTAACCCACATATGTAACTCATGTCTTTTGGCAGGCTACTTCCCAACTGTTTGGAAGGATGCCTTAATTTTCCCAGTACCAAAAAAATCTCTAGCAAATTCTCCATCTGACTATCGACCTGTCTGTATACTTTCTTCACTTTCGAAAGTCTTAGAAAAACTCATGCATGAACAACTGCTCCAATATTTGATGCATCATTCGTTACTTGATCACCTGCAATCTGGATTTAAAAAAGGACATAGTACATCTACTGCTCTTCTAAAAGTTACGGATGACGTAAGAAAAGCAATGGACGAACGCAAAGTGACCGTGCTCATTCTCCTAGACTTCAGCAGTGCTTTTGACACTATCAGTACGGACATATTAATAGCGAAATTGCATTCCTACCATTTTAGCCACGCTGCTCTCAAATTGTTCGCTTCCTACCTCCATAACCGACGACAGTGTGTTGTCATGAATGATAAGAGAACGGAGTGGAAGTACAAAGTTAATGGTGTGCCACAAGGTTCTATACTCGGCCCCCTGTTGTTTATTTTATATTTGAATGACATCTCTTCTAAGTTGAAAAACTGCAACTACCATCTCTATGCCGACGACCTTCAAATTTACTGTCACACAAAAGTGAATGACATAAATGCAGCTATTGAAAATATGAACCGAAACTTAGAACAGATCAGCTGTTATGCAGCTGAGAATTCTCTCTCCATCAACGCAACGAAAACACAAGCTATTATACTAGGCCAGAGGAAACTGCTTGCCCATCTACACAGTCTACAAATTCCAGTCATTCAACTAAATGGCGTTGCTATCCCATTCTGTAAATCAGTAAAAAGCCTTGGAGTCACTATAAATGAAACTTTAAACTGGGATGAGCATGTCACTAACGTATGCAGGAAAGTTCACTCATCACTTCATCCCCTTAAGATTCACCAGACCGTATTACCTCTCAACTTAAAAATAAAACTGGTTCAAACATTGATACTTCCAATTTTTAACTATTGTGATGTTGTGTTGCTGGATGCTACCAGTGAACAAAATAGGAAATTGCAGAGAGCTTTAAACTCCTGCATTAGATTTATTTTTTCATTGAATTTTGCCTCGCATGTATCCCCTTTTTATGCACAACTTTCTTGGTTAAAAGTAGAGAAGCAGAGGAATCACCATGTATCAACCCTTATCTATCGACTCTTGACCGAAAATATACCTGAATATCTCTCCAGTAATTTCCGTTTTCTATCCTCCTTTCATGACCGTGACACGCGATCTGGGTCAACAATTGCAATACCTCCATATCATACATCTGCCTTCAGTAATTCTTTCCTTGTGTCGGGCGCTAGAATATGGAATGCTTTACCCCCTGAAATTAGAAACTGTTCCTCATTAATTACCTTCAAAAGACAGTCTAAAGATTTCCTCTTGAATACGTAGGCTATATCATGTAGTTATGTGTGAATGTGAGAGTGAATGTCTGTAGTAAATAGTTCCCAAAAGTTTACATAAATTACTGTTATATTTTATGATTTCCACCTAGAGTAGTTAATATTGAATTTATTTTTCTAAATTTAGACTTAGGATGTAATCTTTTAGTTTTAGAGTTTATTAAGTTATGTTACTATTATATTATATACACTGTGTTAAGTTTGAATATTAAGTTTGGATTCAGTATTAAGCCGCATAATGTGGTTAAGTGTAAGAGAGGGCCAAGAGCCCTAACTTCGCCACAAATAAAGACATCAATAAATAAATAAATAAATAAATTATTGGTGGAAAATTAATTAAAGAAATTCGGGATTGACTAAATTCAAAACAAGGGGAAAGAAAGGGTTAATATTGCCAACTTAAACAATGACTGAAAGAAATTTAGCAAAGAACAAACTTTTGAAATTAAATTTTCTCCAAAAAACAGTTCTTTCACTTCGCACTAGGGTGCGCCGTTGTAGTTCTTCAGTAGTGTCCTCTAGAAGAGAATGTTCACACTTCTTACTACAAGCAAAACAAAAATACGTCGAAAACAACACAGTTCAGAAACTTCAAAATTTCCAAGTAGTGACATCTTCAGGATAACTTGAAAATTAACACATAAGACAAAGTTCAGACTTCTTCCAGTAGGGGAGTTTCAACTGGCGCAAGGTTTGAATTAGCGGCGTGGAGGTGTACCGCCCGGTACAAAGGCTACGGCCACTTCCTTCCCACTCTTAGCCCTTTCCTATCCCATCGTCGCCATAATACCTATCTGTGTCGATAGTACGACATAAAAGAAAAGAGTAGTTCTTCTCCTTCTTCTCCTTCTTCGTATTGCACCACGTAAACATTTTTCAGTGAATACTTTTTCTTAAAAGAGACGGTGTTGACGATGATTCTCGCTAACGTTCGTTCTATGAACAGTACGTGATTTATAATTTTGTGTGGCATTTAATAGCCTAGGGCAGCCCTTGTACGGTGGTCTACATAATGTCGTGTATGGGAAACTGCGTGTTAGTGTGGTAGAGGATGGTATTGTGTGTAATGAATGAGTTTCAGGAATGTTGAAGACTACGCAAACACGCAGTCAAGGGAATTATCCGTTTAAGATTAAAATCCCTCGACCCAGCCGGAAATCGAACCCCAGGCCGCGAGGACCGAAGGCCGATACAGGGACCATTCAACCAAGGAGCTAGACAGTGTGTGGTTAATAAAGTTTCAGCTTTTCGCTAGGAGCTTTACGTCGCTCCGACACAGATGGGTCTTATGGCGACGACGGGATAGGAAAGGCCTAGGAGTTGGAAGGAAGCGGCCGTGGCCTTAATTAAGGTACAGCCCCAGCATTTGCCTGGTGTGAAAATGGGAAACCACGGAAAACCATCTTCAGGGCTGCCGATAGTGGGATTTGTACCTACTATCTCCCGGATGCAAGCTCACAGCCGCGCGCCTCAACGCGCACGGCCAACTCGCCCGGTAATAAAGTTTCAGTGTTGCCTAGTTAGGCTTACAATATTAGCTTTGTAATAGATTGAAGCCTCACAGAAGACAGTTTAAATTGCGTGTGTACTATTAAGTGACTATTAAAAATATATATAGATCTCAGATCATGCTAATTACTTTTATGACACTTTTTGAGTCACCGAGTTGCCAGAAGTTTGACCCGCAGAAGGTTTCTTAGGTGGCAGTAAATCTAACGACACAAGAATGTCGTATTTGAACACCTTCAAGTACTGATTAAATATTAATTTTATTGTTTTTACTTACGTCCCACTAACTACTATTGATAGCTTTCGGAGACACCATAGCGAATACGTTTCTCAACATAAGTTTGGAATAACGAAGAGCATCCTACCTTAAAACAGAGGCGACCCGAGATACCCGGAGCAAACATCGGAAGATTTTCTGAACTATAACTGAAACATGATCCATATGAACTGATAAAAAATGTGTCAAAAATTTTAGCCTTATAAGTATAACCATTCAGAATTAAGTGAAATGAAATGGCGTATGGCTTTTAGTGCCGGGAGTGTCCGAGGACATGTTCGGCTCGCCAGATGCAGGTCTTTTGATTTGACGCCCGTAGGCGACCTGTGCATCGTGATGAGGATGAAATGATGATGAAGACAGCACATACACCCAGCCCCCTGCCAGAGAAATTAACTAATGATGGTTAAAATTTCCGACACTGCCGGGAATCGATCCCGTGACCCTCTGAACCGAAGGCCAGTACGCCGACCATTCAGCCAACGAGTCGGACAGAAGTTAGTTATAAGTAGGCTATATCAACGTTTATAATATTACGACAAGTCACGTTTAGGGAGATAGGAACATTATTTCACGCCCTCTGTCTTTCCATACTGACCTGCCAACAGATCTTGGACATATTTTTCCTAGTATATAAATTTTATTTCTTTTTCGTTTCCCCCACTTAAAGGGTCATATTTTGCAATGAAAAATGAAATGACGCATGGCTTTTAGTGCCGGGAGTGTCCTAGGACATACTCGGCTCGCCAGGTGCAGGTCTTTTGTTTTGACATCCGTAGGTGACCTGCGCGTCGTGATGAGAATGAAATGATTATGAAGACGACACATATACCTACGCCTAGTCCCCGTGCCAGCGAAATAAACCGATGGTTGATAAAATTCCCGACCCTGCCGGGAATCGCATCCGGGACCCGTGTAACCAAAGGCCAGCACGCTAACCATTTAGCCATGGAGCCGGAGATGTATTTTGAATAAACAAAATGGATAGATGTAGCAAAGTCGGTCAGTGCAAAGTCGTATTTGGGCATCCGAAGTCCCACTATCGCATCGTTCTGTCCAGGGTGCGAAATCGCGGGAAGCACGGGGGTGGGAGCAGGATGACTTTATCTCAAAGGTGGGGGGGGGGGGGAGGGCGGGTGGATTCTTGTATTATAAAATAATGAGGAGAATGTAGAACACATATTACTGAAATGAAATGTTTTTAGTGTGCGTATTCACATTAAAACGTCAGCAATAATACACATAATAATATAGAAATACTGTAATAGTATGACTGCCAGACCTTGAGCAATAAAGAAACGTAGCGGTGGCAATTCTGCACCTGCATGCTTCACTCTGGCAGGTCCATCTGAAACCCGGGCAAAAGTATAACCCTTCCTTGTTGCTCGAGCTTACGCCCCTCCTGTACTTCTTGGAGGTGTGTTTCCGATAGCTAACCAATAGGACAATATTCGCGTTGATTTTTTTCCATCGAATACGCTTAGGGATGGATTCACTGAAATTGTGCCTATAGTTCAACCCGGGATGAGGTGAGATAATTTACGGCCGAATACCCTTCCTGACGCCAACTTGGCAACTAGTGATGTGGCCTCATTTAGTTCTATACCTCTTATCTTTAAATCGTTAGAAAACGAGTCTAACCATCGTCGTCTTGGTCTCCCTCTACTTCTCTTACCCTCTATAGCAGAGTCAATTACTCTCCTAGGTAAACTATCCTCCTCCATTCGCCTCACATGACCCCACCACCGAAGCCCGTTTATGCCTACAGCTTCATCCATAGAGTTCATTCCTAAATTAGCCTTTATCTCCTCATTCCGAGTACCCTCCTACCATTGTTTCCATCCGTTTGTACCAGCAATCATTCTTGCTACTTTCATGTCTGTTACTTCTAACTTATGAATAAGATATCCTGAGTCCACCCAGCTTTCGCTCGCGTAAAGCAAAGTTGATCTGAAAACAGACCGATGTAAAGATAGTTTCGTCTGGGAGCTGACTTCCTTCTTACAGAATACTGCTGATCACAGCTGCGAGCTCACTGCATTAGCTTTACTACACCTTGATTCAATCTCACTTACTATATTACCATCCTGGGAGAACACACAACCTAAGTACTTGAAATTATCGACCTGTTCTAGCTTTGTATCACCAATCTGACATTCAGTTCTGTTGAATTTCTTACCTACTGACATCGATTTAGTCTTCGAGAGGCTAATTTTCACACCATACTCATTGCACCTATTTTGAAGTTCCAAGATATTAGACTGCAGGCTTTCGGCACAGTCTGCCATTAAGACCAAGTCGTCAGCATAGGCCAAACTGCTTACTATATTCCGACCTAACCGAATCCCTCCCTGCCATTTGATACCTTTCAGCAGATGATCCATGAAAACTACGAACAGCAAAGGTGAAAGATTACAGCCTTGTCTATCCCCTGTAAGTACCCTGAACCAAGAACTCATTCTACCATCAATTCTCACTGTAGGTCAATTGTCAACACAAATGCCTTTGATTGATTTTAATAATCCATCTTTAATTCCATACTCCCCCAGTATAGTGAACATCTTTTCCCTCGGTACCCTGTCATATGCTTTCTCTAGATCTACGAAACATAAACACAACTGCCTATTACTCTCGTAGCATTTTTCTATTACCTGGCGCATACTGAAAATCTGACCCTGACAGCCTCTCTGTGGTCTGAAACCACACTGGTCTTCAGCCAACTTTCTCTCAACGACTAATCGCACCCTCCCTTCCAAGATGCCAGTGAGTACTTTGCCTGGTATACTAATCAATGAGATACCTCGATAGTTGTTGCAGTCCTTCCTGTTCCCTTGCTTATAGATAGGTGCAATTACTGCTTTTGTCCAATCTGAAGGTACCTTACCAACACTCCACGCTAATTTTACTACTCTATGAAGCCATTTCATTCCTGCCTTGTCCGACTCGTTGGCTGAACGGTCAGCGTACTGGCCTTCGGTTCAGAGGGTCCCGGGTTCGATTCCTGGCCGGGTCGGGGATTTTAACCTTAATTGGTTAATTCCACTGGCACGGGGTCTGGGTGAATGTGTTGTCTTCATCATCATTTCATCCTCATCACGACGCGCAGGTTGCCTACGGGAGTCAAATAGTAAGACCTGCACCTGGCGAGCCGAACCCGTCCTGGGATATCCCGGCACTAAAAGCCATACGACAAAAATCCCTGCCTTCCCACTCTACTTCATCATTTCATGTCTAATTTCATCTATTCCTGCTGCCTTATGATAATGGAGTATATTTACCATCCTTTCCACTTCCTCAAGCATAATTTCACCAACATCATTTTCCTCCTCCCCATGAGCTTGGCTGTTTGCAACACCACCAGGATGATTTCCTTTTACATTGAGAAGATATTCAAAATATTCCCTCCACCTCTCCAAAGATTCCCTGGGATCTATTATGAGTTCACCTGAATTACTCAAAACACTGTTCATTTCCTTTCTCCCTCCCTTCCTAAGATTCTTTATTCCTGTCCAGAAAGGTTTCCCTGCTGCTTGACCTAGCCTTTCCAGGTTATTACCAAAATCTTCCCATGACTTCTTTTTGGATTCAACAACTATTTCTTTCGCTCTGTTTCCTTCATCTACGTAAAAATCCCTGTCTGCCTCGGCCCTTGTTTGGAGCCATTTCTGATAACCCTTCTTTTTACGTTTACAAGCTGCTCTCACTTCATCATTCCACGAAGATGTTCGCCTTTTCCCATCTTTACACACAGTTGTTCCTAGGCATTCCGTTGCTGTTTCTACTACAGCATCTCTGTATGCCACCCATTCAGTTTCTATATCCTGAACCTGCTTACTGTATACTGTTCGAAACTTCTCACTAATCATATCCATGTACTTCTGTCTAATTTCCTCGTTCTGGAGATTTTCTACCCTTATTCGTTTGCGGAGAAATTTCACTTTCTTTACCCTAGGCCTAGTGATACTTAGTTCACTACAGATCAGATAGTGGTCTGTATCGTCGAAAAATCCGCGAAAAACTCGTACATTCCTAACAGATTTCCTGAATTCAAAGTCTGTTAAGATATAGTCTATTATGGATCTGGTACCCCTAGCCTCCCATGTGTAGCGGTGAATAGCCTTATGCTTGAAGAATGTATTCGTGACTGCTAAACCCATACTAGCACAGAAGTCCAGCAAACGCTTCCCATTCCCACTAGCTTCCATATCTTCCCCACATTTACCAATCATCCTTTCGTATCCTTCAGTTCTATTCCCAACTCTCGCATTGAACTCGCCCATTAGCACTATTATATCTTTGCTGTTGACCCTGACCACGATGTCACTCAATGCTTCATAAAACTTGTCAACTTCATCCTCATCTGCACCCTCACATGGTGAATACACGGACACAATTCTTGTCCTAATTCCTCCAACTGACAAATCTAACCACATCATTCGCTCATTTACGTGCCTAACAGAAATTATGTTGCGTGCAATGGTATTCCTGATAAAGAGCCCTATCCCAGACTCTACCCTTCCATTTCTATCACCCGTCAAGTACACTTTATAATCTCCTATCTCTTCCTCGTTATCTCCCCTTACCCGAATATCACTTACTCCTAGCACATCCAGATGCATCCTCTTTGCTGACTCAGCCAGTTCTACCTTCTTTCTTCCATAAGCCCCATTAATATTGATAGCTGCCCATCGAATTCCATTTCGCTCGCCAAGTTGTTTCCAAGGAGTCCCTCGCCTGTCAAATGGGAGTTGGACTCTATTACTCCCATAGGTCCGAGGTTTGCTTAAAATGTTCTAGCCGGGCTGAGTGGCTCAGACGGTTAAGGCGCTGGCCTTCTAACCCCAACTTGGCAGGTTCGATCCTGGCTCAGTCCGGTGGTATTTGAAGGTGCTCAAATACGACAGCCCCGTGTCGGTAGATTTACTGACACGTAAAAGAACTTCTGCGTGACTAAATTCCGGCACCTCGGCGTCTCCGAAGACCTTAATAAGTAGTTAGTGGGACGTAAAACAAATAACATTATTATTATTATTATTATTAGAATGTTCTGAGCTCGCTATATTCATGAAGCAGGATGCTACCCTTTTGCACATAGTCCAAGTGAGGATCTCTCCTCTAATGGGTTATGGACCACCGGTGAATTGTATAGTCCTAGCCGCCTGAGCACAAGGAGGGCCATGACTCAGTAAATGTCCGAGATGCCCACTCCCATTCCATAGCAACTGGTATCCCGTCTCTCAGGACCACTTACTAGGCCACTCAGCCGTTGCCCATGGTTCACGAACTAGGACGTGACTACAGTAACCCACAAACATGAACCAATATACATATAAATTTAACCATTACCACTTGCTTTATTTTTATTTTCTTCACCCAATAAAATAATTATCATAAATACAGTGAAGTGAATGACAGTGAATGAGGTGTTATGGACGTAAATATTATAGGATGACATTGTAAGCAGGACAAAAAATGTATTCATAAAATTGCGGGATGTAATAGGAAGTTGGAATAAGGAGCATATTGAACGGATGTAGAAAATGGACAAAATTAAATATGGACAGAAATGGACATGACGAGTCTTCCTATAACCCGATTTCGCTCCTCACACTATACTGTCGAATTGTGCAAAAGTAAAGAATTTTCCTGCCGGCAGCTTGACTATCTCATTATTTCAAAGCCCACCTCTCGCCCCACTTCTCCTGGTGACTTACCAAATCATCTTTCTTATTCTTATTCTCATTCTTCTACTGCTTTTCCCACATCTGTGGAGTTGCGCGGGCGAACTGTGTCGCACATGTGGATTTAGCCCTGTTTTACAGCCGGATGTCCTTCCTGACCTCAACCCTATATGGAGGAATGTAACAATTATTGCATGTTTTTGTTATTGTTTTGGTGGTGGTTGGTAGTGTAGTGCATTTTCTAATATGAAGAGGAAAGTGGTGGGACAGACATAAATACCCAGTCCCCGAGCCTGAAGAAATAATCAGACGCGACCCGGCCGGGAATAGAACCCGGGACCCTCAGAACCGAAAGTCTCAACGCTGACCATTCAGCCACTGAGTCGGAGACCACCTCATCCTTCTCTACTGTGTCAAAGAACTACTGTATTCCATCACATTTCACCCAGCCGTGCCATTTTGTGGTGCCTGTGCCGTCAGATGCAGGTCAGACAGGAACGTGAGCGCTACGTGGTCGGTAAATGAAGTGTGGGCATCGGCCCATTAGTGGCCACGGCTGGTCCCTGGTCCAAAGACTCTGCACTCTGACTGGCCAACCGAGCAGAGGAGGGGTGGTCACGGCTCTACCGTGGCTCTACGCCTCTGCATTGGGGAGACGGAACAGGGCTGGACCTTACAGCTGACCTCAACCGTCGGCTGTCCTGATAGTGGTTTTCCGTGGTTTTCCATTCTCACGCACTAAGGCGAATTCCGGATCAGTTCCCAGTATAGGCCACGGCCGCCTACTCCCTCACATTTTCCGAGCATCTCCTTCACCGTAACAAATCCCTCGGACTGAGAGACGGCGTCACGGTCTAAGAGGCCCGCCTCCCCCTTCAGGGGAGGAATGAAAACATTTCGTAGTAGCGGTAGTAGTAACAGCAGCGTTACGTAAATATGAAATGCAAGCACGTGCTTTAAAAACTGGTGTTGCTGTTTCGATGAACTGTCGTAGAGAGGACGTCCCATGTCAGCTGACACAGAGGCGTCAATTGCTCTTATCGGAAAGCGCTTAACAAAAGACAGGCGTTGGGAAGCGCAAATATTACTCAAATAGGCGCATATTTCTGTGTCGACAGCGTTCCATGCTTTACAAGGGGCATTGCAGATGCGCAAGATACGTGTGCATAATACATAAGTGATTTCTATTTAATTCGTTCGATTGGTTCCTGCCATTAGCTCATATTTCTGGACCCCGTGTAGTGCTAGTATTGAGAAGTTCATTCCAGTAGGCTTCAACAAAGGCATATAGTGGATTTACATTGCTGCCGGTTTATCCGAAGATATAATACAGTTGTCAGTACTTATGAAATGACCCTGGAATGGAACAGCCGAATGAAATAAATGATTCAGATTTATTTATTTATTTATTTATTTATTTATTTATTTATTTATTTATTTATTTATTTATTTATTTATTTATTGACCGTCCAGGGTTGGGTTTTTCCTCCTACTCAGCGAGGATTCCCACCTCCACCTCTCAAGGGCAGTATCCTGGAGCGTGAGACTTCGGGTCGGTGGGATACAACTGGGAAGGAGCCGGCCGCGGCCTTAAGTTAGGCACCATCCCGGCATTTGCCGGTAGGAGAAGTGGGAAATAGCGGAAAACCACTTCGGGGATGACTGAGGTGGGAATCGAACCCCTCTCTACTTATTTGACCTCCTGAGGCTGAGTGGACCCCGTTCCAGCTCTCGTACCACTTTTCAAATTTCGTGGCAGAACAGGAATTGGAGCCCGGGTCTCCAGGGGTGGCAGCTAATCACGCTACCCACTACACCACAGAGGCGAATGATTCAGTTTTAAACATTTAAATCATTGTGTCGATGAGGACTGATTTTTTTCTCTAAATTAATGATTTCGTCTCATATTTGAATCTGCTGGATGGGAAGGAAAAGTATTTCTTCATTACGACAAATGTTATTGGGAACTGCAATGCATGCGCTGTGTTCTCAGTTGGATCGCAAGGCGTATGCTAGTGGGTTGTCCCCTTGGCGCGTGCCACACACTTCGTGACTCATCCGCACTTCCCCTCCCACATGCACTTCGTAACTTTGCCTCTTTAATTTGGTGGTCCGAAATGTAAAATATAACACTTACCGGATGACAGCAGATAGGAAGTAATGTAGGACAACCACTTCCAAAGCTGCAAATATATTAGGAAATTGGTTCTTACACAGTACACATCAAATTTCACTTCACAAAGAACTGACATGATTTGAGATCGCCCGGATGAGCGGCTCAGACGGTTGAGGCGCTGGCCTTCTGATCCCATCTTGGCAAATCCTGGCTCAGTCCGGTGGTACCGGGCGAGTTGCCGTGCTCGTAGAGGCGCGCGACTGTGAGCTTGCATCCGGGAGATCGTGGGTTCGAGCCCCACTATCGGCAGCCCTGAAGATGATTTTCCGTTGTTTCCCATTTTCACACCAGGCAAATTCTGGGGCTGTACCTTAATTAAGGCCACGGCCGCTTCCTTCCAACTCGTAGGCCTTTCCTATCCCATCGTCGCCATAAGACCCATCTGTGTCGGTGCGACGTAAAGCAACTAGAAAAAAAAAAAAAAGTCCGGTGGCATTTGAAGGTGCTCTAATACGTCAGCCTCGTGTAGGTAGATTTACTGGCACGTAAAAAGGAACCCCTGTGGCACATATTTCCGGCTCCTCGGCGTCTCCGGAAATCGTAAAAGTACTCGATTTAAGATCTGGAACTATATTTTAGAATTTATCCGCCTTAAGTGCGGCCAGTAGGCTATCCAGTATTCAGGAGATAGTGTGATAGAATGTGATAGGAAAGGGCTAGGTGTGGGAAGGAAGCAGCAGTGTCCTTAATAAATGTATAGCCCCAGAATTTGCCTGTTGTAAAAATGGGAAACCACGGAGAACCAACTTCAGGGTTGCCGACAGTGGGGTTCGAATCCGCTATCTCCCAAATGCAAGCTCACAGCTACGGGCCCCTAACCGCACGGCGAACTTGCTCGACGTCGTGCGTTTTGAAATATATCAGAGCGTGAACGTATGCATGTATAATAATAATAATAATAATAATAATAATAATAATAATAATAATAATGGTGATATGACTGCTATCGATCGCAAAAGACGTCGGAACACGGAAAATTCGCGCTTGAAACAGTTTTTTTAACGTTGTAGTAAACTACACCGACACTGATCTTGTAGATTTCATCACTGTTGTGTACCAGCTGTCTGTGGCGACATTCGACCCCACAACCTTCAGCACAGGAGGTGAGCGCTTTCCCAACTCTCTACAAAGTCGACTGGTCTGCAATTTGTAATGGTTGTCACAGGTGTTAAAGGAATGTCCTCAAAGAAGCAGATAAATCTGTTACCTCATTACTAGGGTTCAGAAGTTAACGACGAAAAGAAGTTCAAAATATACAAGAAAAATATGAGAGTAATACTACCATTAAACATCTTCTTCTTTATCTGTTTACCCTCCAGGGTCGGTTTTCCCCTCGAACTCAGCGAGGGATCACACCTCTACCGCCACATTACACATCTTAAATACCAAAAAGCGATTAGTGATAATAAGATATCGGATTTATTTGCGGCATAAATCACCCATATAAGCATGCAACTATGCTGCAAAAAGTGGCGAAATATGCATTTAATTATGCTCTTTTATTCATGCTTTTAAACACTTGTATGAAATGCAAACGTAACATTCCTTTATTCGAATCACGCGATCCAACAACACCATTCCATAAAATCATTATCATGGACAAACAACTGAACGAAAAACAAATAATCCCTGTTCGCTGTTAGAACAATATGCATAGGCCTCCTAGAGAAGAGACAATGTGTTAATTAATACACATGATAGATCATAATTACTAAGATAAGAGAACCGTAAAAAATGCGCAAACGTGAAGAAAAATCGACAGCATGCTTCCAGTCATGGTCAGTAATGGAATGAATGAAGCTCCCATCTAGCAGCGAGGGTTGAAACTTTTTATGAGGAATGTGTATATGTGTTGGGGTTGTTTGGGTGTTTGTTCAGTGTGGAAAACTTACTGGAAAGCCTCTTGAAAACCACATAGCGGTATGTTTCTAATTTTTTTTTTCTGGAGTGGGGATGGGTTACAGCACACAACTGATTTTCTGCACCAGCCGCCGCTGGGTGTGGGGCTCTCTCATTGCCCGCCTGTGGGGTAGACAAACAACAGCAACAGCAACAACAAGAATTTATAATTTGATTAAGGAATACCATTATTGTGACAATGAAATGAAATGGCGTATGGCTTTTAGTGCCGGGAGTGTCCGAGGACAAGTTTGGCTCGCCAGATGCAGGTCTTTTCATTTGACTACCGTATGCGACCTGCGCGTCGTGATGAGGATGGAATGATTATGAAGACGACACATACGCCAAGGCCCTGTGTCAGCGAAATTAACCAATTATAATTAAAATTCCCTACCCTGCTGCGAATCGAACCCGGGACCCCTGTGACCAAAGGCCAGCACGTTAACCATTTAGCCATGGAGCCGGACATTGTGACAATGAAGGCCGCTGACAACAATGCGGTTATGGCCAGCGGTGAGGAATACAATAACTCACGTGAATTGTTTAGGCACGCGATAAGGAATTTGGCCGAGCTCCTTCCAAGACAATAAAAATGGCTAATAATGGATGCCCATAAATATCTGGAAGCGGAAGCTGAGAGATATTTGTTTCGCCGAGAATCTTCCGCTGGCTTATAAACAGAGAGAAGCCAAGGAGCATGAAATCGGTCATGCGACAGTCAGCGAGTCCTGAGCGAGTCGTCGGGCCGTGGTGAGTCGTTCTCTGATTGACTACAGCTACGCGGAGGTTATCTTCTTGAGTGAAATGCTTTGGAAACGACTCTGCGCTGTAAGTGGCCACAGCTGGAGAGCAGGAGTTCAACGCAACGTAAGGCTGTGCGGTCGATTGTGTGAGTGAGGACAAACAGCGTAAGCGGAAAGCCTGAACTCGAGTGCTCTTGTAAAAAACTGTAAATAGTAGCTTAATAAATGTAATCAATAGTGTTACACGCTACCTCTCCGAGTAGTCATTTTAGATTTTAAGATCCTTGATAACCACCGGCCACAAAATTAAGTCACATTTTAACTGTACGTATTTACTTTTCCGAATGTATCACAAATTTCATCATATCAATGTTTTATATTTTCCTTTTGATGTGCTCCTCTTCAAAAGTTAAAAAAAACCTGGAAGACTGGAAAACTGGAAAAGGATTCCGCTTTTCCTTGTGATATTCCTTTACATTCATTTTCTCGCCGTAATTTCGATAAGAAAGACTTGAAATTCATCTCAAGCTTTTCTTTGAAACAAAAATGCTTCCTCTACCTACACACGTGGCCATCCGCCTTATTTAAACCATTCACTAATATCGTACGACTACTATTGCTTTATCCGACAGGTTACCAAACGTCGCCGTTAAACTGCTCTAGTCTGCATTCCTCCACATGCATATCTGTCCACCTTTTGCAGCCGAAGTGTTAACGATAAATGCATGAGTGGTGCATCCCAAAAGTTGGAATGTTCATCGAAAGGAGGCCGAAAGTATAATACACTATTTTACTGCAAAATGACGTCTTCCCGATAATTCAGGTGCTGCGACGCGCGAAATATTTCTGTACAGGAAGGGAGTGTCCAGGGTGTGGTTCTCTATTCCCACCCACGAGCCATGAACCAGCTTTCTGAACGCTTATCTTGTGCAGCTCTGCCCTAACTTGTCAGATAAGAATGGATATAGTATTACCACATAAAAGCATGCTTAACTTTACAGTACAATTAAATGTCCGCCACCATAACGTAACGGTTAGCACTATCCTTGGAAACCTGGATTCGATTCCCGGTGAAAATGAAAACCTACAACCTGTTTTCCAGTCATTGACCAGGTCAGGGATGGAATGAATGAAGCAGATATAGGCTATTAGTACGATGGGGTCGCCACTCCCAAAGTGATTTATTAATGACTGATAGATGCTACGAAATGAGAATGGAGAGTATTGCTGGAATGAAAGATGACAGGGAAAACCGGAGTACCCGGAGAAAAACCTGTCCCGCCTCCGCTTTGTCCAGCACAAATCTCACATGGAACGACCGGGATTTGAACCACGGTATCCAGCGGTGAGAGGCCGACGCGCTGCCGTCTGAGCCACGGAGGCACTACTCGATTCCCGGTACTACCAGATATTTAAGAATGTTAAGAGGGCTGGTGTCCGCCTCTGTGGTGTAGTGGTTAGCGTGATTAGCTGCCACCCCCGGCGGCCCGGGTTCGATTCCCGGCTCTGCCACGAAATTTGAAAAGTGATACGAGGGCTGGAACGGGGTCCACTCAGCCTCGGAGGGTCAACTGAGTAGAGGTGGGTTCGATTCCCACCTCAGCCATCCTGCAAGTGGTTTTCCGCGGTTTCCCACTTCTCCTCCAGGCAAAAGCCGGGATGGTACCTAACTTAAGGCCACGGCCGCTTCCTTCCCTCTTCCTTGCCTATCCCGTTCAATCTTCCCATCCCTCCACAAGGCCCCTGTTCAGCATAGCAGGTGAGGCCGCCTGGGCGAGGTACTGGTCATACTCCCCAGTTGTATCCCCCGACCAAGAGTCTGAAGCTCCAGGACACTGCCCTTGAGGCGATAGAGGTGGGATCCCTCGCTAGAGGGTAAACAGATTATGATGATGATGATGATGATGAAGAGGGCTGGTATGTTGTTAAGGTGGTACTAAATATTACCAATATATTTCCAATAGTGTACATCACTTCAGTGTAAATTTCATCTTATGAATAGAATATCTCCTATTATTGTAGTTCTTTTTTCACTGATAATATTAATTAATGCAGTTACTATAATTTAAAAACAAATTATGGTTGTAGACACATTTTGTTTATCTTGTTTTGTTCTGTTCTCTTTTATATTATTTTTCTTCAATCGTTTTAAAACTTTTATGCTGTTTTTTAGATGTTCTGTATATGTACTATGTACTGCCTTTTGTAATTAGGGGCAGCCTCTGTAAAAGGCAATGTCGAAATAAATAAATACATAAATAAATAAATAAATAAATAAATAAATAAATAAATAAATAAATAAATAAATAAATGTAGCTTACTTCCATTGGGGATGTGCCTGACAAGAGCTACGCCACCGCGAGAAGAGAACACGAGTACAACTAAAGTCTAATAATAATAATAATAATAATAATAATAATAATAATAATAATAATAATAATGCTATTTGCTTTACGTCCCGCTAACTACTTTTAAGGTCTTCGGAGACGCCGAGGTGCCAGAATTTAGTCCCGCAGGAGTTCTTTTACGTGCCAGTAAATCTACCGACACGAGGCTGTCGTATTCGAGCACCTTCAAATACCACTGGACTGAGCCAGGATCGAACCTGCCAAGTTGGGGTCAGAAGGCCAGCGCCTTAACCGTCTGAGCCACTCAGCCCGGCCAGCTAAAGCCTACTGACAGACTATGAAACAGAAGAAAGGTACTGCACGAGTGTATTGTATTTAAATGTCTGAATGAAATAACGCAAACTAATGAAATAATCCAATCACCGATCGAAGTGGCCGCGCGCTTTGACGCACTACGGCTATGGAGCCAAGCTCTGCATTCTAGAGGCGAGAGGATTCGAACTCCACCGTCGGCTGTTTTGAGAATGGTTTACTGTGGTTTTCCAGTTTCACTTCCAAGCAAATGAGAGGTCCTATTCATAGGTCGCAGCCAATTTCTTCCATCTCCTTACCGAATTTCTTTCGCCATTATTTATTTCATCTTCATTAGCTCCTCAACTGAGGTTGTCGCCAGAAAGGGCAACCGCCCGTAAAATATGCCATAAAATTTCATCCGACCTCATCATCGACCCTGTGTCAGGAAACGGGGCTAAGTGGTGGACATGCGTTCAATGAAATAATACAGTGGTCCAGGACGTTGGCAGAAAGATCGGTGTACAGGCTCTCAGTTCAGAGATTTTTTTTGCTATTTGCTTTACGTCGAGCCGACACAGATAGGTCTTATGGCGACGATAGGATAGGACAGGCCTAGGAATGGGAAGGAAGCGGCCGTGGTCTTAATTAAGGCACAGCCCCATCAGCTGCCTGGTGTGAAAATTGTAAAACACGGAAAACCGTCTTCAGGGCTGCCGACATTGGGATTCGAACCCACTCTCTCGCGGATGCAAGCTCACAGCTGCGCGCCCCTAACCGCACGGCCAACTCGCCCGGGGTTTATTTCCTCAAGCATGGGGGCTAAGTATTTGCGTTCGTCGTAATACACATCTTTATTTACTTAACAATATAAAACAACACATACTACAAACCACCATAGGAACAGGCAATGTTGAATACTTCCCTGCAAATTGGGTTGGCGTCGGGAAAGGCAACCGGCTGTCAAAATAGGCTTATTCCATGTAGGCAGTGTCGACCTGAGGTAACTGGGAAAGGACCAGGAAGAATAAAGAAGAATTAATTCCTGTTTCGTGACTGATCTGTTCGCCTCTGTGGTGTAGTGGTTAGTGTGATTAGCTGCCACCCCCGGAGGCCCGGGTTCGATTCCCGGCTCTGCCACGAAATTTGAAAAGTGGTACGAGGGCTGGCACGGGGTCCACTCAGCCTCAGGAGGTCAACTGAGTAGAGATGGGTTCGATTCCCACCTCAACCATCCTTGAAGTGGTTTTCCGTGGTTTCCCAATTCTCCTCCAGGCAAAGGCCACGCCCACTTCCTTCCGTCTTTCTTGCCTCTCCCTTCCAATCTTCCCATCCGTCCACAAGGCCCCTGTTCAGCATAGCAGCTGAGGCCGCCTGGACGAGGTACTGGTCATTCTCCCCAGTTGTATACCCCGACGCAGAGTCTGCAGCTCCAGGACACTGCCCTTGAGGTGGTAGAGGTGGGATCCCTCGCTGAGTCCGAGGGAAAAGCCGACACTGGAGGGTAAACAGATACAGAAGAAGAAGAAGAAGAAGAATTGCAGAAGTCCTGTTATCTTATCGGCTAACTATTTCCTTTTTATTAACCAAATTTTTAGCGGAAAAAGGCAAAAAAATGTCGTTCGTCGCGGCTAACCGATTTGTGTAGCGCTACTGCAAGCAGTGGACATTTTGCATGTGCTGTGAGGAAGGATAACAGGAGTATATATTTTGCCGAGGTAATGGTCACTGAGGTGTGATTCACCCGCTTGCCGCGTGCAGTCCGGCATTCTCTTTAGTGTCTCTTAATTTCCTAGTGTGCAATCAAATACTAAAAGATATTTAATTATATAATCATGCTGTACTTATATTTAAACGTAATAAAAGTGTAATATGGTTCCTTTGGTGAATGTTTTACTGTATAGTATTGAATCAAAATCTCAAAAAATTACATCACCTCACTTACGTTGGTAAACTGTCAGCCTTTACTCCTCAGTCGAAAGCATTAAAAACTTTCCATTTTGTAGCTTATTTCCCAGTTTTGATGTATATATCCCACCCCCTATATTCCACAAACCTGGGTACTTTCAGTTGTCTGTACATTCCCTACCCCCCCCCCCCGCCCCCCCCAAAAACACACACTCTTCTCATTCTCAATCGCCACCACTGGCTCTGTCATTGTAGCCACCTTCGGTATTTCCTGGAAGGGATGACTAAAAGTGAGGCCGTGGCAGACCGTATAGTAAGGGCTGGTCCACTGCGACTTTGAATGTGTCGCCTCGCTGAAGCGATACGTGACCTCATGAGCCGGACAGAATTGGACAGCGCTTCTGTAAGCTAGGTACACTACCATGCTATCTAGTCTGGCTTAATTCGTGCTATTGCCATATCATACTACTACAGACAACGAATTCTGATACCACAGCCTTCATTCTAATAGCTTATTAAAAAGCTGTTAATAATAGTACGGTATAGGGTTATTCACCTAACATGTTACACGGAAATAACTTCTAAACCAGTGAAGATATCTACATTCTGTTTTCATATTCGTAAATGGTACCCAGAGTCATATAATATAACGTGCTACTTAGTCTCATGGGATGATTAATAACAGAGACATTGATACTAACTCCATATTTTAAATGGAATGGCACAAATTCATACAGATGGCCTAAAAGTTCAACTTTGTACAAGCTCAAATATGTAAGTATTTTCAAAATCGGACAGTATTTTTTTTAGATATCAATAAAAACCGCATTTGGGCTTTTGCGTGCCGCATCAGACGGCGTGCAGTCGGACAAGAACGTATTGGCACGCAAGCTGCTTCCTGGCATTGATTCCAGCCACAGAACGGATACTAGGCATGTACTTTGAACATAATGTGATGTACCGTAACATACCCTGGGTGTGCAGCGTTATTGTATGACTGGCAAACACACGACGGGGAAGGGAGATTAAAGTTGTTTTGTTTAGTTTTGTTTTGACATTCATGTGTAATAGGTTGCGCTCAGTTTAGAGTCGTTTCCCACGGATTGGAATGGGAAGGATTTGGAAAGGACGTCGGCCGTGGCCTATCCCAAAGGTACCTATCCGGCATTTGCCTGGTGTTGAACATGGGACACTATGAAAATCACTTTCAAGTTGGGCGAGGCAGGACTCGAACCTGCGCTCTCCCGAATGCACGCTACTACAGTCGCACTTGAGCTCCGCGGAGATTAATGCGTGTGAAATAAATAAATGATAGTGTTGCTGCCATCACACCACGATTATCTCTGAACATCCCACATAATAAGTCGAGCTGTTTGTCTCCTAATGTCTAATCTATCCCAACCCAAATAATCCGGCAATGGTAACACTGCTCCTTCGCCTGAAATAACCCAGCAAAAACGAGGTGCGCTTTATACTACACACCCACCCAAGCAAACGGGGCTACATGACCACGCTGTCAAATCCCCGGAAATGAAATAACAACAAACAGCCACTCTTCTCCGTAGCCTGTCGAGATATTTAATCGCGTGTAGCGGCTAGCATTCATAGCTGTTGCCGCGGTGGTCCGGGTTCAATTCCCGGCTCCGATAAGCAATTTAATTCTTGTTGGAGGGCTGGAACGGGGTACACTCAGCCTCGTGAGGCAAAACGGAGAAGAGATGGGTTCGGTACCCATCTCAGCTATCCTGGAAGTGTTTCCGTGGTTTCCCACCGCTACTCTAGGCAAATGACGGGATGGTTCCTTACTTACGACAATGGCCGCCTCCGTCCCAATTCCCCACCTAAATTACAAATACAGTACGCTACTACAGACACCACAATAACACAGGTTATCAGACACATTCTAACAGACATACATACAGTACACACACACACCCAAGCACATGGGGCTACACGACCACAATGTCCAAGCCCCGGAAATGAAATAACAACCACTATTCTCTGTACTCCTTCGAGTGTCTTAATCACGTACCTCGGACATTATTATTTTGCTTTTCTAGAAGGAGCTCTTCCGGTGTTTTGTGTTATGTTTATTTCTCAACTCATACAGTAGTATGTATTGTACACTGAAACCAGTGACAATAATAGCTTTCGTTATGTTCCTTTCAAGCCAAAGTACTTATTTTATTCCTTTTAAAAACATCAAACCTCCCTGCCCTGTCATGAGTTCGTCTGTCATACACACTTTGCAAACCCATCACATGTGTACAAGGTGTTTACATGCCTGGTATCCATTCTGTGGCTGAACTCACTCCCAGGACACTGCTTGCGCGTCAATATGTCCTTGCCCGACTTCACGCCGTCTGATGCGGCATGCAAAACCGCGCATGCTGTTCTTATTTATATCTCAAAAAGTAATTGTCCGATTTTGAAAATAATTACATATTTTAACTTGTACGCAGATGAACTTCTATGCCAGCTGCATGAATTTGCGCCGTTCCATTTTAAAATATGGAGTTAGTATCAATATATCGGTTATTAATCACCTCATGAGCCCAAGTAGCACGTTATTTTACAAGACCCTGTGTTTTATTTACGAATGTGAAAACAGAATGCCGATATCTTTAATGGTTTAGAAGTTATTTCCGTGTAACATGTTAGGTGGATAACCCTGTATAGGATGACCCGAAAGTTCGTTGACATTTGACGAGACAATACTTCACGGAACATTGGAGTAGAGAGGTAGTAATTGACACACATGACTGGCATGACATGGGATTTTATTGACATCAATATAAAGTACACACAGTTACAAAAACGTGGCGCTGGTCAACAACACGTCAGGTACAAATGGCCACAAATGCTTGATATGACATGGGGTTTTATTGACACAATAAATAGTGCACAAATAGGCAAACAGATGGCGCTGGACAGCAACACGTCAGTGATGCCGCATGAGACCCGTGCACAGTATAAAAGGAGCTGTTGTGAGAAATGGCGTCAGATGCATCTAAAATCACGGCATGTTTACGCTACCAAAAATTTACTGTTAGCGAAGCATTATTTACTTTATTTTGGTGTCAATAACACCCAATGTCATGGCAGTCCTGTGTGTCAATAATTACCTCTCTACCTCCAATATTCCCTCGTCAAATGTTAACGGGCTTTTAGGCCACGCCATACTTTGGTTTTTATGTACTTGCAGTGCATGATTGACTTTACCCACCATCTTTCATCTTCATCCAGAAAGTGGTTCCTTAAAAGTTTGATATAGTAAGGCTTACCTTCTATCCTTAGGTCAGTCGTTAAGTACAGGTGAATTGAATGACAACCTCTCTTCATTCATTCATTTATGCATACATGAAACTCTTTCCCCAGCTGATGGTTATCCGTAACTGGGACAGAGGACCTGTAAGCCAGTGTATTCATTCTTTCATGCATTAAGCCATCCATCAATAATTCGTTCATCAAGTTATTTCTTTTTTTTTTTTTTTTTGCTAGTTGCACCGACACAGATAGGTCTTATGGCGACAATGTGACAGGGAGGAGTGGGAATGAAGCGGCCGTAGCCTTAATTAAGATACAGCCCCAGCATTTGCCTGGTGGGAAAATGGGAAACCGCAGAAAACCATCTTCAGGGCTGCCGACTTGTTCGAACCTACTATCTCCCGAATACTGGATACTGGCCGCACTTAAGCGACTGCAGCTATCGAACTCGGTACTCAAGTTATTTCATCAATCCACAATCAAGATGGCATCCTCTACTGAATGCTCTCTCCCCAGTTTGTGGCTATCCGTGATTGGGAGTGAAGAGTGTTTATCCATTCATTCTGGGAAGCATCCATTCATCAATTCATAATGCCTGAAACTATCTCTGCAGCTGGTGGTTATCCGCGGCTGGGAGAGAGGAATTGGAATCCAGCCCATTCATTCGTGCACTTGGTAATTCATACATTCATTCATTTATGCAGTTAGGATCTCATCCATAATGGAACGCTCAATGAAGTCCATTACAATTCAACCATGATATCACCCATTTATCAATTCACGTAGTCATACACTCATTCAGTTCAGTGATTAGGCTTGCTGTAATGGTAGGATACACCGTAAGACTTGTGACACTAAAGTAAGCACTAAATAAATTAAGGACTGGGAAGATACATGTTGTCCTAGACTACACGGTCTTTCATAAAGAATGAACCGATTTCATCAAGCTATATTTTCCCAAAAGTCACATGTGTTTGACTGATGTTCAAGTTTAGTTTTTATGACCACCACCAGCAGCACGGACCACATCAAGGCGATAGGACAAATCCTCCCAAACGCGTTGCAGCATATCACGATCCACTGAGTTTGTTACACGTGTTATCAGCTCTTGAAGGTCATTCAGTGTAGTGGGTGGTAGCGGATCATAAACTTTGTCCTTGACTTATCGCCACATGAAGAAGTCGCAAGGAGTGAGGTCTGGGGATCTGAGAGGCCATGCGAGTAGAGCACGATCCGTAGCAATGTGTCGACCAATCCACCGTTGAGGAGTCGGGGGGAGGGGAGGAAGGCGCGGAACACTCTACGGACTACTAATAGAATTGTGAGGCTACGCCCTTTGTAACGATGTGCGACTCGTTCCGCTGCGTGGTTTGAGTACGGCGCAATAAGCCTTCGAAATCGGTTCATTCTTTATGAAAGACCCGGTATATAGCAGTGTTAAGGTCTAGGACGAAATAAATTACACTGACTGACAGAGCAAATGCAACACCAAGAAGGAGTGGTTCGAAAGGGATGAAAGTTGGGGAAAAAACAGAGACGGCACGGACGAATAATTGATGTTTATTTCAAACCGATATGCAGGTTACACAATGCGCACGGCATCGACTCAGTAGGATGTAGGACCACCGCGAGCGGCGATGCACGCAGAAACACGTCGAGGTACAGAGTCAATAAGAGTGCGGATGGTGTCCTGAGGGATGGTTCTCCATTCTCTGTTAACCATTTGCCACAGTTGGTCGTCCGTACGAGGCTGGGGCAGAGTTTGCAAACGGCGTCCAATGAGATCCCACACGTGTTCGATTGGTGAGAGATCCGGAGAGTACGCTGGCCACGGAAGCATCTGTACACCTCGTAGAGCCTGTTGGGAGATGCGAGCAGTGTGTGGGCGGGCATTATCCTGCTGAAACAGAGCATTGGGCAGCCCCTGAAGGTACGGGAGTGCCACCGGCCGCAGCACATGCTGCACGTAGCGGTGGGCATTTAACGTGCCTTGAATACGCACTAGAGGTGACGTGGAATCATACGCAATAGCGCCCCAAACCATGATGCCGCGTTGTCTAGCGGTAGGGCGCTCCACAGTTACTGCCGGATTTGACCTTTCACCACGCCGACGCCACACTCGTCTGCGGTGACTATCACTGACAGAACAGAAGCGTGACTCATCGGAGAACACGACGTTCCGCCATTCCCTCATCCAAGTCGCTCTAGCCCGGCACCATGCCAGGCGTGCACGTCTATGCTGTGGAGTCAATGGTAGTCTTCTGAGCGGACGCCGGGAGTGCAGGCCTCCTTCAACCAATCGACGGGAAATTGTTCTGGTCGATATTGGAACAGCCAGGGTGTCTTGCACATGCTGAAGAATGGCGGTTGACGTGGCGTGCGGGGCTGCCACCGCTTGGCGGCGGATGCGCCGATCCTCGCGTGCTGACGTCACTCGGGCTGCACCTGGACCCCTCGCACGTGCCACATGTCCCTGCGCCAACCATCTTCGCCACAGGCGCTGCACCGTGGACACATCCCTATGGGTATCGGCTGCGATTTGACGAAGCGACCAACCTGCCCTTCTCAGCCCGATCACCATACCCCTCGTAAAGTCGTCTGTCTGCTGGAAATGCCTCCGTTGACGGCGGCCTGGCATTCTTAGCTATACACGTGTCCTGTGGCACACGACAACACGTTCTACAATGACTGTCGGCTGAGAAATCACGGTACGAAGTGGGCCATTCGCCAACGCCGTGTCCCATTTATCGTTCGCTACGTGCGCAGCACAGCGGCGCATTTCACATCATGAGCATACCTCAGTGTCGTCAGTCTACCCTGCAATTGGCATAAAGTTCTGACCACTCCTTCTTGGTGTTGCATTTGCTCTGTCAGTCAGTGTATATTTAGTGCAGTAAGTGAAATAATTGCAAGAGGAAAATGTATCGAACTTAGATGCAATTATCCCTCTCCAGTTTCAGGCGCTCCTAATCTGGGGTATGGGAGTATTCTTCTCTATATAAGTTTGCTATAGTGAGGCATGTCAGCAAAAACTCCACACCATTATTTCGGAGTCTGCAGGATTAATGAAATATATGTTCCGTGTCGATAATTCGATTGCTTCCACAGTGTCCCGCGGCCTTCTAAATCAGGAACAACGGCTAATCATTTAAATCTTGAAGATTCTACAACGGTGATGATCTTGAAAAGTAATGATCGATTCATAATCTTATCGAAAACCAAATTTACAGGCTTTTCCCATTGAGGGCACATTCCACTGATTAATGCTACAAGAACTTTCAAATGGGGACCAAAAATTTGATCCATTCCAACATCATAAACAACCTTGCTGTTTATATGCATTTCATCACAGCTCAGAAAATAAAACTTATCTGCCGTGGGTTAATTTTCACTATATTTCGACACCAACTTCAGTAAGTTATCAACAGAGCCCGGAAGTCAGGCAAAATTCCTTTTTATCTGGGTGGGGGTATCGAAGTGTCACATAGAGACAAATATGTTTCCGTGCGTTTGAGAACAGTAGAACTAGTTGCGATTTTGCCTTTTTGCCTATTTTTTAATTTTTTGCTAGGGGCTTTACGTCGCACCGACACAGATAGGTCTTATGGCGACGAAGGGATAGGAAAGGCTTAGGAGTTGGAAGGAAGCGGCTGTGGCCTTAATTAAGGTACAGCCCCAGCATTTGCCTGGTGTGAAAATGGGAAACCACGGAAAACCATTTTCAGGGCTGCCGATAGTGGGATTCGAACCTACTATCTCCCGGATGTAAGCTCACAGCCGCGCGCCTCTACGCGCGCGGCCAACTCGCCCGGTTTTGCCTATTTTAGCTTCCGTATCCTATTTGATAGTTTCATGACTTTTTTGCCTCTTTTAAGTTGTGGACATTTTCTGCTGTTATTTACACATTAAAATTAATCAATGGAAAGAAAAATACAACATTTCAATGTACTGTATAAATAATAAGGAAAAGCTTCATTTACACTTTCTTTCTTTCTTTCTTAATCTGTTTACCCTCCAGGGTTCGTGATTTCCTTTCCCTACATTTTTGGTATGGGAAAATAACTCCCAGTACTTGCAAACACATCCAGATTTTCCTCTGAATAAGCTAACCACGTAAATTCTCTTAGCCACTTCATTTGAAAAGATGTAGTATGATTTGAACTAGTAATGGAGGGAAATCTGTATCCAGGCTGAGGTTTCCAAACATTTTCTAACATAATTATTTTTTTTCGCGGAAGACTGAACGGAATTGTTTTGCCAATAGTTTCCAAGACCATAGATATTTTTCCTTACTTGGTTAGGCCTACTATCCTCCATAACCGGAACTATATTAATTGAGCCCGAATTAGCGACATCACAAGAAGCAGTTCTATCAACGCAGCCAACTTGAGCATTGTCACCGTCGCGCCCATTTGCACTTTGTCCATTCGTAACACTACCGACTTCAGGACTATCGCCAACAGGCATATTGACACTTGTTTTTTTGGCGAAAAAGTCTTGAATGGAAGCTTGCCACTTCATTACGATTGTGGTTCACTTACGGCCAACTTCAGTATACTGATAAAGTAATTAAACATTAACACTTAAAACAGCACCATACTTCAGTACAACAGATGTCGAACGAACGTAAACAACAACCAATTATTGCCACTGAACTGTTCATCACACCTCCGGCGCCTGGTTGTTGTGCTGGCCTCTGGCGGCGACTGGTGTAGTTCAGTTGTCGGCGCACGCGCAGATAGCCAGGCGGGAGCGGGAGCTTCCGGTGTTCAGAAAAATCAAATTGTCAGTGACCACTGAAACGAACTTCACACCACTTCCGCCCCACTCCCCTCACTTATACGGAAAAGTAGGCGATGCCTTTGCGCATGATTCATTAAAATAATTCAAATTAAGGTACTTATTTTTTCCACACAACGAAGCATTCTACCTCTCGAAACAAATTAAAAGCAGCAACACTGCTACATGAAACTCACACTTAATGCTTTATAAATACCTACAAACACGAGACTGCGATACTTCACTACTTAAAGGTACAGTGTTCGCGAAGAACTGGTGATGAACAGAACAGAACAGAACAGGGAAAGTCGCAGCTAGCTACCAGCCGCCGGATCTTTACTTGTCTGCCTAGTGACCTCACAGCCTCTGACTGGCAGCCACAAGGCGGCAGCGCTCACGTCAAAGAAACGGGCCAGCCCTTACTATATGGTCCTGAACCGTGGACCTCCTAGCCGTCCCGAGGCCATGCCCGGTTTCTCCTTCTGTTCTGCTTTCGTCTGGACTCCCCGCGTGCAATCACTAACATGAAACGAGAATGTGACATCCCTGGCCGAACTCCGAAGATTCTAGTACCCCATCAGGAATATATAAAAAGAAGGCTAACCGCGAACATTCAGAGAGTAGTCAGTAATAGGAGTGGGATAGTAGTATTGCTAGTTGTCGTCAATGTCCCACCGGAGTCAGAGTATCGTCATGTACTGAACGGAGTACTGTGTGTGTACTGCCATGGAGTAGGCCTACTGTATGTGCACCGGCGTGGAGTATTGAGTGTAGAATGGTTGGTATGAGTCGAGTTGGAGCAGAGTTAATTGACGTTGTTGTGAGGAGTATCGTAGTGGTCGTTAGTACTGCGGAGTTGTTATTATGTGACCGGTTTGTTTCAGTCGTCCGTGTTGAGTAGTTCATTGTGTGCAGCGGCCGCATGAATTGACTGTGTTGACTTTGTGAGTCATTGGATTCATTAGGAAAATTGACAGGTATGTTATAAAAATGCCATTCTAAGGGCACATTTTGCTACTTAGGCGTCACTTAGATCAATAATATGACATTTAATTAATTAATTCATCTGGCATGCAACAGGGCATAAACGTCCCAATTACAGCACACCTACATATATTCATGGAATATTTTACAAATTAATCGCCACCTTTAATGAGCGATATAATAATAATAGTAAAAATATAATAGTCCGCCTCTGTGGTGAAGTGGTTAGTGTGATTAGCTGCCAACCTCGGAGGCCCGGGTTCAATTCCTGGCTCTGCCACGAAATTAAAAAGAAAAGTGGTGCGAGGGCTGGAACGGGGTCCACTCAGCCTCGGTAGGTCAACTGAGTAGAGGTGGGTTCGATTCCCACCTCAGCCATTCTCGAAGTGGTTTCCCGTGGTCTCCCACTTCTCCTCCAGGCAAATGCCGGGATGGTACCTAACTTAAGGCCGCGGCCGTTTCCTTCCCTCTTCCTTGTCTATCCCTTCCAATCTTCCCATCTCCCCGCAAGGCCCCTCCTCAGCATAGCAGCTGAGGCCGCCTGGGCGAGGTACTGGTCATCCTCCCCAGTTGTATCCCACGACCCAATGTCTCACGCTCAGGACAATGCGGTAGAGGTGGGATCCCTCGTTGAGTCCGAGGGAAAAGCCAACCCTGGAGGGTAAGCAGATTGAGAAAGAAAGAAAGAAAGAAAGAAAGAAAGAAAGAAAGAAAGAAAAGTGTCACGGTCAATAATAGTAATATTTAATTAAATTAATTAATTAATTAATTCGTCTGGCATACAGCAGGGTATAAAAGTCCCAATTACAGTACACCTACATAGATACATGAAATATTTTACAAATTAATTGCCACCTTTAACATTATGCGCCCGCCGGTAGTAATATTACTACCAGGCGGCGTGCGCTTGAGTGTCGCTGTTAGTAAAAAAATACTACTACCACGATCTTTGAAATTCAGCCACTCGAAAGCTATTCACGTTATCGAATTAGTTTTTGCTTTGATGTGTTGTCGATTTCCTATACTATCGTTAGGTGGTGTTGTCGATCAATAGTGATTGGTGGTGCAACTTAGGGACGATGATTCGTAGCCTCCAGCGCTCAGTTAGATCTTACGTAATTGCTGACATACGTACTCCTCGCGCACTCCGGTTAGATTATATTGACTTCACAGATTTAGAATGAAAGTGTAGTGAGGCAACAGTCTGAAATCATCTCCCAAGTAGTCGATTTATACTGTATAATTATGACTATCGGTGGGACTGTCAGACTAAAGCAAATCGGAAGGAATGCCAAAATCAGAGTTCGCGAAAAAACTGAAAAAGTGTGAAAAAAGTCACTGCAGAAAGAACACCTTCTAGCAATAAAGTGGCGAGATGTTCGAGACGTGTATATGCTGAGCACTGCACATGATGACATGATTGAAGTACCTGCAGCAAGAGGGAGCCACGAGAAATCCGAACCATCTGCAGTAGTAGACTATAACAAATTCAATATTGGTGTTGATAAGTCCAACCAACTGCTGGCATATTATGCATTCACAAGGAAATCGATCAAGTGGTGGAAAAAATTATTGTTCCATCTGTTTGATCTTGCCATAGTATATGCCTATATACTGTACCGTAAGGCTTCTTCACAAAAACTTCCCCTTTCGAAATTTTGTGAACGTTTAGCGGATGATTTGGTGAGTAGTGTTGGGGCCGAAAATACTGAAGAATCACCAGCATCGACTGAAGGAAGGCTAGTAGGTAGAGATCATTTTCCAGTAGGCGCCAAGAAGGAAGGACAAGCGCAGCGTACGTGTAAGTCCAAACATAATACCGGTTGTGCTGTGAAGAAAAGGACAACCATATATTGCCGTAAATGTGACGTAGGTCTTTGCATAGGAGAATGTTTTGAGTGTTACCATACCAAAGCTAAGTATTGGGAATAACAATGTGTAATTCTGTTATTCAGTGACTAAAAACTATCGAACTTTTCTAGTGAATTAGAAATTCAAGTGCGTGAACAAGGAAATCAGAATGGACCAATACTGTAGCCTAAGTTTCTTTCCGATGCTGAAGATAAGCTTTTTTTCATTTGATTTCGTGGGATAGCCCACTCTTTGTACAATACGTATATAAATTTGTTAATTTATAATGGTCGCCATAAGTCATACCTGTGCCGGTGCGACGTGAAGCAAATAGCAAAAAAATAAAAAAAGAAAAAAATAAAAAAAAAGAAATTATAATGCGAAAACTGACAGAACTGTGATTTTTTTTTCTGAGAGTCTAAATTACGCCGGCACAGGGTAGGGACGCCATCTTGAAACATCAGGGCTCATAGTGTTAAGGAACGATATAATAGTAGTAAAATATTATGTTTTTAAAAATATTAAATTAATAATAATAATAATAGTAACAAGAATAATAATTTCGAGTGATTATTGCTAGCCTGGTGTAAGACAGACCCTTAGGCGAGTGTGGGCGGCTTCAGCCGTGTATGAGAAACTGCATGTTATTATAGTGGACGATAGTGTATTTTGTGTTCGAGTTGCAGGGATGTTGAGGACAGTACGAACACCCACCTCTGAGCAGGGAGAATTAGCCATTTAAGGTTAAAATATCGTACCCTGCCGGGAATCGAACCAGGGATCTTCTGAACCAAAGGCGACGACGCTGTAATAATAATAATAATAATAATAATAATAATAATAATAATAATAATAATAATAATTGACACGGAAATAACGTGGAACAGAGGGTTCTAAGAAGGTGCTGGGGTGAATGGGTGGACGGTGAAATGACCAGAGCATAAGTTAAAGCACTAAATTTTGAAATTGTATTTCTTTCCTTCTTTCTTTTTATTTCATAATTGTGAGATTGGAGATCTGAAGAAACAACAACATATAACAGTTAAATGGAATAACAATCAGCTCATCGGCTCTGATAACAACTGCGGACTATAAGTCCACAAATCAGGTACAAAAGAGAAAATTATCGACACAATGATTTGCAAGGGATGAGCAATAAGCTCTAAGCAGGTACAGTTTTACAAGAGCACGTTTGATCCACTCATTTCCATTCTAGGAGACTTATCTCCCAAAGGTTACTGTAGTCCAGCTTCTCACAAAATTATGCGTTAGAACTTTCAAGAACTGTGCTTACAGTCACTTCTGCTCAACAGTCTGTTACACACTTGTTTGTCAATAATTACACTTTAAACCGCGGCAATGAGTGCCCATGCTAAATGGTCTTAATGTAAAATTAAACGGTTTAACACGATCGGTCATGAACAAAGGCTAGGAGGCGAAACACTTGCTCTCTCTTTTAGAAGAATTTCTTAAAACCCTAAATGGGCTTATGGCCCGATGTTGCAGAGGCTGAGCCTATACTGCAGAGGGGTGAATAAATGATAAATATTAAATGCCGAAGGAGTGTGAAGAATTTAGAGGCTTCGAAAATTTTAGTCACCCCATACCAAGTTGAATGGGAATCAACAGAGGGTGAACACTCTATGTTCCCTTAATTTACATGTTTCCCAGCAGCGATTTGAACAGAGTCCTCAGACTTGCCGAAATTTACATCTAAACTGTGACTTTAGAACTTAACATTAAGAAAAGACGTTTGAGACCTTCCCCTCAAGTTATCTGCCTGGAGCTATCACACGTTAAGAAATTTCTGCCATTACATTGAATAGTTGGGCAACCCCTGCCTCCTAATAACACGCCGCACTCGCTAGACCGTAGCGATGAAGATGAAAATACGGCCCTAAAGGGCCCAGCCTTTATAGCATCTTAGAGGGGAAGTTTCCAAAACTCTTTACAGATAGGCAGATAGGCTGGATGCCTGTACAATTTTAATTGGCTAGAGCAAATATTCCAAAAATTCCTGATTGTTTCGTAACTTCAGGAAGAAGGACACCGTAGGAGTGTTGACAACATTGACACATTAAAAAAAAACAATCTAAAAAATTAAGGTTAACAAAGTTTGAAAATTAAATTCCCTCAAGAAATAATTGTCCTTTATCCCGCCAGTGGGGGCACATAGGCCGATGGTAGAGACATCTAATGGTTGAAGGTCCAAGTACCTTGTCTTACATTAGTTCAAGAGTCATAGCACACAGGGCCTTCTAGAAGGCGCGCAGTTCAACGGTACGGAGAAGGTGTACACCTGGTACAATAATAATAATAATAATAATAATAATAATAATAATAATAATAATAATAATAATAATAATAATAAAGAAGACTGTTTACTGTAGCATACCGACCTACATCAATAATTGGGAACATGCATAATTTTCAAAAATACATTTTTTGAAAAGTACAACCATAAAAAAGCTGGGAAACATATTGCAGTGCGATAAGTTGCTTTGTTTTCTATCGTTAAATAATTATTTAAAAGTCTCTTTTCGCAAGGCGAGTCAAAAGTCTTGTGACATGAGCCAGTCCCGCAGAGAGGCCCAGCCCATGAGCTGCTTCAGCAGTAGGCTGCAATAGGCTTTGAAAGGCTCGAACATATGAAGCCCGTGACGTCATCGTACGGGCCGGTCTGGGCCAGCGCTCTGTCATTCGTACGCGGTGAGCCAAGGACAGCGCTGTGGTAGTTCTATGGGCTGACTGCTTCAAATGTGTACAGTGTACTGAATGTCAGCCGAGTGCGTTGCATTACGGTCGAGTAGAGCCGATCAAATTTGCTGTGGTTTTCAGTTTGACTTCTCGGTCTATCCTGTTATCGGAAGCGAATGTGGACTGTAGTTCCGAAAGAAAGGAAACCGTGGCAAAAAATCATGAAGTAAAAGAAAGAAGGAACAAATGAACTAAAAACCGCACAGTACAAGACTTCGGAACCGGATCATAAACTTAAAAGTCGTATTTGGTTGGTATTCAAGCCTGCAGTTGACGGTGATGGGAAAGACGTTAAGTTTGTGTGCTGTACCATCTGCAGTGAACTTTATGTACACACTAGCAGTTACCCGCGGCTTCTCGCGTGGATTTCGTAATTTGATAAAAGTAATCGTTCCTTGGTACTGTACTAAGACACCTGAAAATCCCTGAAGTATAAAACCTCACTGAAAAATTGAGTTCCATTTACCTCAGAAACTCTTTGTAAAACATGTGTGTGGTATTGCCTTCTGGGGCTGAGATGAGCATGCGACATAGAACTGTACACGTGAGAACGTCTTCTCTCAAGTAAATAAATAAAACGTTTCTTTATCTTTAAAGGAGATTACAAATACATATTTCCACATCTGTAACATCTTCAGGTTTTGAGATATAAGTATCCGCATATAAAAAATTCAACCCCTTTATCAGCCCTTCCTCCACCCCCACCTACGTGGATTTTCCGAAAACAAAAAAATACGTGTTTATTGACAAATAAGTTAATTTTACCCCGAAAATGAGTGTTTTTTATTTTTAAATATGATTTCAAATACCCATTTTCATGTCTGCAACATCTTTAGGTTTTCTAGATATAAGTATCCTCATACAAATAATTCAACTAAAATTTCATTCCTTTTATTCCCCCTTAAGTGGATTTTCCCAAACCAAAAGAAAACGTATTTCTTTCTTCTTAAAGTAGACCCTAAATACCAATGTTTACGTCTGTAACAACTTCAGCTTTTGAGATATCAGTACCCTAATAAAATTAGTTCAACCCCCTTTTCAGTCCCTTTTACACACACACACACACCAACCACCCACCCACCCACCCACCCACCCACCCACCCACCCACCCACCCACGTTAATTGGTTTTCAAAAAACAAAATAATACCTGTTTTTTATTTTTAAAATATTAAAAATATCAATTTTCACATCTGTAACGTGTTAAGTGTTTGAGATATACTGTAGATATGCTCATCTTAAGAATTCACTCCAACCCACATTTCACGCCCCCCCCCCACCTTAAGTGTCTTTTCCGAAAACAAAATAATACATCTCTCTTTATTTTTAAAAGAGATTATAAATACTACTTCACGTCTGTAACATGTTAAGTTTTCGAGATATATTGTACATATGCTCCGGGATTATGTGTACAAATTTTGTTTGGCAGCTATGCCCAAACGTACACGCATAATTTCGCTGCTGTAGAATCCTGGAGCTGACGTTTCCATGGTTACGGCAGTTCATTTCCATATCCGATTCCAAGAGAAGGGGTAGTGTGGCGCCAATATCTCCATGAGAGTCGGTTTTAGGGACTTAAAACATGGTTTTCGGACTCAAGGTACTAAAGGTTATTCCACTGAGCCCGCCCAGTGCGGTGGACTGCGGTGGGCATGAGCCCAGTGCTGTGGGCCAGTACGCTGCCGCGTCAGAAGAGAACGGCACTGCACGGGCTGGGCTGCCGGAGCCCGTGGATTTGAAGTGCTGCGCGGTGGGCCTGGCTGCAGGACTCTGACGTGAGCAGCGGTGTGTGCCGTCACCGTCCAGTACCGCACGAAGCACTACCAGCCATTGTGCATCAGTTGTTGCTAGAAGCTGTAAGTTTATTTTTCGTGACAGCGAAGAATTGAAAAATTGACCTCAAAATAAGAAAAAAGGGTTTATAAAAGCATTCGTTGAATCTACCACGTGTAGATGTGTAGCCCTTTCCCATTTAAAAAGTAATTGCCGTTTTGTGGTTGCAGAAATTTGCATATCAAGAGCAAATTTGTAAGAGGCGTCTTTCATGTACATGTAATGTAATTAATGCTATTATGATAACAATAAATAATTTAGAAAGGGAATACAAATCGCTTAATCATATTTGCAATTCGTTTCTAGATTGGTTCCCATATTAGAAAATACATTAACGTTTCGTGCTTTCACCATTACTAAAGTATCAAGTCGGAATTGAGTACTAACATTAAAAAGCGGCTAGCTTCATTCTACTATTTTAAAAATAATTCTTCTCTAATCTACCTATACGAATTCATAAGCTGGCTATTGTAGACTGAATTTGTTTAACGATTTTCAATAAGTAAATAAGCAAATGACACATTCCAAGATACCTTAATATAAATATAGCACTCAGTTTGGTTCACGAACCCTTGGTTTTAATAATTTGACGTGGGCGGAGTGAGTTGGCCGTGCTGTCAGGGTCGCCTAGCTGTGAGCTTGCATTCGGGAGATTGTGGGTTCGAATTCCACCATCGGCAACCCTGAAGATGGTTTTCGATGGTTTCCTATTTTCCCACCAGGCAAGTGTTGGGTCTACACCTTAATTAAAGCTACGGCCGCTACGTTCCCACTCCTAGCTCTTTCCCATCTTCACGTTGTCGAAAACATTACTTCTACTACTAACACTACTACAAATAATAATAATAATAATAATAATAATAATAATAATAATAATAATGTGGCTCTGTGGTGTAGTAGTTAGTATGATTAGGTGGCATCCCCGGAGGTCCGGGTTCGAAATTTGAAAAGTGGTACGAGGGCTGGAACGGGGTCCGCTCAGCTTCAGGTGTTCAACTGAGTAGTGGGTGGTTCGATTGCCTCCTCAACCACTCTCGAAGTGGCTTTTTGTGGTTTCCCCACTTCTTCTCCAGGCAAATGCTGGGATGGTACCTAACTTATATCCACGACCGCTTCCTTCCTTCTTCCTTGTCTATCCCTTCCAATCTTCCCATCCCACACAAGCCCCTGTTCAGCACAGCAGATGAGGCAGCCTGGGCGAGGTACTGATCCTCCCTTCCAGTTGTATCCCCTATCAAATGTCTCACGCTCTAGGACATTGCCCTGGAGGCGGTAGAGGTGGTATCCCTCACCGAGTCTGAGGAAATAACCAACCCTGGAAGTTAAAGGGATAATGAAATGAAATAATAATAATAATAATAATAATAATAATAATAATAATAATAATAATAATTAGACATTAGATAAGACATTAACCCTCATTCTATCGGCACTGTCTACCATTAAGACCAACTCTTCGCCATCGACCAAACGGCTTACTACAGTTCAACCCAGCTAAATCCCTAACGTTTATTATTATTATTATTATTATTATTATTATTATTATTATTATTATTATTATTATTATTATTATTATTATTATTATACCGGTTGGTACACCTATACGCCGCACATTTGAATTTTCCGCCTTAAAGTACTCCTCTAGAGCTGAAACTGTGAACTTTAAAACTGAATTAATTCAACCGTTCATCTGAAGATGTCACTGTGTTCATTTCGAATTGTTTTTGTTTACTAATTATCAAGAAGTGTGGACATTCTCTCACAGATGTCTCTACCAAAAACGATGATCATGCACCCTGGTGCGAAGTGAAGGAACTTTTCTTGAAGATATTTTATATTCATAAGTTGTTGTCTTTACTAAATTTCGTTCCTTCGTTGGTGGGTTGGCAATATTAATCCTTTCTTTCCACCTGTTTTGAATTTACCCAATCAGTAATTTCTGTAATTAATTTGCCTCCTATCACAGGTTTCTTCTTCATTTTTGACTTGTAACTTTTAGCCGACCATTAAACGCATGTGGGTGTGTCTTAATTATTCATGAAAGGTCTCGAATCTTCCACGAGGGTATAAAAGCTGCTGATTTTTCTGGTCTCTCGGCCACTTCAACAACATCTACCTTAGTGTATGGAAGTATAGCAGGGGGCGGGTTGCACCTCTTCCTTCGAGCAGCAGCTCTTCAGCAAAGTTAATGGCCCTTTAACATCTTTATTTCTTTCTTGCTCAGCAGTTTAACCCCCGGGGAAGGTTCGAAACCTTTTCAAAGTATCCTACCTGTTTAAAAATGTAACTTAGTGCCGGCTTATGTAAAAAAATTCTTATTACTTTAACTGTAAACCGGGGATAGAGAGTGCCGCTCCCCTTCAATTTGGATTTGAGGTGACTACGTTTTCATAACCGATTTTCTTCTCTTCATTAATGTGTTAAATTATTTTCTTTATACGAGTCACCTCCCTAGTGTGGGAATAGCCCCTGTGTAATCGGCCTAGTGCCCCTTAGGTTTTAAAAAGTTGGATGTAGGAGTGCAAGCAACGCCTCCATTCATATTGGTATTTTGGGCTATTTCATTAACCTATCATTTTTCTTTTAAGGCCCGGTAGGCTGGGTACGAGATACCCCTGTTTAATTCGTGTAAGTTGCGCCTCGATGGCAAGTGATTGTAAAGCTTTGCATTGCCTTGCATTGGCTTGAAAGATTGAGAACGGGTCAGCTCTTTATGGTGTTGTGGTACAAGTGCCTTAGAGAGGCTTGAGATGTGAAGGTAGGAGCAAGTGCTCCATGTTATGAGGGGTTTTCTGCTCTTTGGTAATTTGTGGTTGTGAGCTGAGAGCTCAGAAATTAAACTTTGAGCCTCGTAGCCCAGAATTTGTAAAGACCCCTTAACTTGGGCTTTCGTTTGTAAAGTTACATTGTACCTGATTTTTCTTTGTTATTTCACCTAGTGAAAATTGTTAAATTTTGTTGTCTATTGAAAATATAACCTTTATTTAAATTTTAAATTCATCTTTCTGACTTGTAGTTAGACCCATTCCAGCCCGCACCTTCTTTCACCTCTGCTGATCCACCAAAACACGGTAATAATAATAATAATAATAATAATAATAATAATAATAATAATAATAATAATAATAATAATAATAATAATAATAATAATAATAATAATAATAATAATAATATCTTCCTGTTGTAGTGATGTAATTCATGTAGTAAAGTGGTTTAGTCAGTGGACAGCGTGGCAAAGTGGTCGAATTCAGATCGTCGATGGCTCAACACTTTCTAACAATTGGTCTGTAACTCTCAGATTTAAAATAAATGATTGGTGGAGACAGAACTTTTGCGTGTGTACAATTTCTCCGCAATGCAGCACTAGTACATTGTGGCTCTCGGTACGGTTTGTTGTAGTGGTAGGGGGAGTGGGGGGGGGGGCAGCTTGTGACAGCTGACAGCCCACAACATGCTGCTCTTTTAATAAGGCACGCTGAATACAACATGCCTTTCTGACAGAGATCCGATCGCTATTGGAAAATACTTTGTCTGGAGCTTAGAAGTTTCTCTTAAAGTGGCATTGTTCGACACAGCATACAGCTGTGATTTTGTAAACCAAATTTTTCTTAAAATAGTTCCGTCTTCTGTGTGACATCCCATCAATTTCCGCTACGCAAGATCATGGGTTTTTATGTCTTAAGAATGCTGAGACTTGGGCCTGTAATTCACCTGCTGTCACTCTCCTTGTTATTCATCATTCTTGATATAGGATGATCATGTTCATCATCTTCTTGTATTTAATCATTCGGTGTGCTTGTGAAGCCTGATAACCACTGCCAATATGGCATCTGTACTAGAGGAAGCACACGCAGTAATAATAATAATAATAATAATAATAATAATAATAATAATAATAATAATAATAATAATAATAATAATAAACGTTAGGGATTTAGCTGGGTTGAACTGTAGTAAGCCGTTTGGTCGATGGCGAAGAGTTGGTCTTAATGGTAGACAGTGCCGATAGAATGAGGGTTAATGTCTTATCTAATGTCGTGCTTATCAGTGCGTCCTTACTTATACTTTCCCACTAAAGCATCTTGCTGCTGAGTAATATCCAACATACCTACGTGCACATTTGAAAGAGTATAGTTTGAAACAATTACTTTCTCCCAAAGTAATGACTGTACATCAGAAGTGCCTGACTTAGCGCTGCTGCAGTGATGAATAAAACCTATATAATTATTTTTAAAAGGACGAAGATAATATCAATACCTACATTACTAATTAATATTCACCGAAAAATGAACTACGCTGTCGTACGACCCATTTAATAACATTTGTGAATATGAAAACATAATGGCAATTCCTTTAACGGATCTGGAGGCATTTGAAGCAGGCAGTCTTTCTCATTTACTCACTGTAAAGAGGGTTAGCAGCCTTTCAGAAGTTGCAAGGATGGCAGTCTAGATGATTGACTGACGTGGCCTTGTAATATACTTAACTTGGCTTAGCTATGGTGATACCACTACTCGGCTGAAAGCAAACGGGAAACTACAGCCGTATCTAACTTCCAAGGTCATGCAGCTCTCTATATGAATGAAATACCGATGATGGCTTCCTCCCGGGTAAAATATTCTAGAGGGAAAATAGTCCCCCATTTGGACCACCGGGTGGGGACTACACGAGAGGTGGCAATCATGAGGAAGATGGATACTGACATTCTGTGAATCGTAGCATGCAATGTTAGAAGTTTAAATCGTTGTGGTAGGTCAGAGAATGTGAAAAGAGAGATGGATGGACTAAAGTTAGTTGTAGTTGGTATAAGTGAAGTACGTTGGCAGGAAAGGCAAAATTCTTGGTTAGGCGACTACAGAATTGTCAACACAAAATCAAACAGGAGAAATGTGGGAGTTGGTTTAATAATGAATAAGAAAATAAGCAGCGGATAAGCTACGACAATCGGCATAGGGAAAGGATTATTGTTGTCAAGATAGATACGAAGCTAATGCTCACCACAGTAGTGCAGCTATACTGTATATACCTACTATTTCAGCGGATGATGATGAAGCCGAAGGAATATATGAAGAGATAGAATTAATACAATATGTAAAGGGTGACGAGAATCTAATTGTGATGGGAGGATGGTTTGCAGTAGTAGGTCAAGGAAGAGAAAGTAACGCAGTAGGAGAATTCAGACTGGGACAAAGGAATGAAAGAGGAAGTAGGCTGGTTGAATTCTGCACCGATCATAATGTAGTCCTTACTAATACTTGATTCAAATACCATAAGCGCTGGTTGTATACATAGACGAGACCTACAGACAATGGAAGGTATAAAATTGACTTCATATGATTAGGCAGAGATTCCGAAACCTGGTGTTGGAATGCAAGATTTTCCATGAGCGGACGTGGACTCTGACCACACCTTGCTGATCATGAAATGCCACCTAAATTTGAAGAAATTGAAGAAAGCAAGGAATGCAGTGGGATGGGATCTATTCAAGTTGAAAAGAAAAGTATGTGAAGGCTTGAAGGGAACACAATAGATAAATAATAGACAATCGTGGAGAATGAGAAACGAACGGGGTAAAATCAGACTGAGGAACCAAGAAAACTGTGAGATATTAGCCAGATACGTCCACACTTTCTTGAATTGTCCTTCCACAACCTTCAAACTAGAATTTCCAGACATAGCAGAGAACTCAGAAGATGACGAAATACCAACAAAGGAAGAAGTCAAGGAAGCCCTTGAAAATCTCAAAAACAACAGGGCAAGTGGAGAGGATCCCAGAAAAATGAAAAACAGCACTTATCTATCCGCTGCCTAACAAAGGGGACAAACAGGATGTCAACAACTATAGGGAAATGTTCCTCCTCCCGATCGCCTATAAAATCCTCTCAAAACTGCTTCTTAATAGAATAGAGGCGAATCTGCACCAACAGCTACGGGAGTACCAAGCAGGGTTTAGGAAAGGCCGCTTCTGTATCGAACAAATATTCAACCTGAAGTCAATACTTCGCCACAGAATGCCGAGTGGCAAGAACATTGTGGTGTCGTATATAGACTTCAAAAAGCCTTCGATTCGGTGTATAAGATCATTAGGAGGTTTGCAGTCAAAACCAAACTGGCAAATATAATCAAGGGGACCCTAACAGGCACAACATCCAAGGTAAAATTCTTCGGGCATCTCTCGCAATCATTTGAAATCAAGACAGGCGTGAGGCAAGGCGACAGACTCTCCCCGCTCCTATTCAACTGTGTTCTAGAAAATATAGTGACAATATGGAACTCAGAACTCCAACATCAATGGATAATCCCGATCTGTCTAAGAAGAAAATCAGGAGGAATTAAAGTCAACTGCTTGGCTTTCGCTGAAGATTTTGCTATACTATCAGAAAGTCCAGAGGTCGCAACCATTCAGATTAACCTCTTGGAAAGAATCGCCACCCAAACAGGACTGGGGAGCTCGTCAGAAAAGGCGAAATACATGACGAACATCAAAGATGGGCCTAAATTTCTGGAAACAGAGATAGGACAGATAGGATGGGTCAAGAAGTTCAAGTACCTTGGCGAGACCATACAGGAGAATGAACTAAAAAACGCTGCAGTAGGTCATCGGATCTGAAAAATGGAGAGAGCATACGGCTTGACAAATAATATCTACGATAAGAAGTGCTTATCCTGGAATTACAAATCAAAACATTACAACACCGTGGTCAAAACAGAATGTCTGTATGCCAGTGAATGCCTGTCCATGAACTACAAGCTGGAGAAGCTAGAGGTCCTGGAGAGAGGAATCCTCAGAAAAATTATGGGAGCTGTCCAAACTGAAAGCGGATGAAAACTTCGGAGCAACAAAGAAGTTTACTCGAAGGTGGAAGGAATCTCAGAGACCATGAAGAAAAGGAGAATGGCATTTCTCGGACATGTGTACAGAATGAACACAACAGACTTACCAACAGATAGTTGATTACTTGTGGAGAAAAATAATAATAATGTTATTTGTTTTACGTCCCACTAACTACTCTTTTACGGTTTTCGGAGACGCCGAGGTGCCGGAATTTAGTCCCGCAGGAGTTCGTTCACGTGCCAGTAAATCTACCGACACGAGGCTGACGTATTTGAGCACCTTCAAATACCACCGGACTGAGCCAGGATCGAACCTGCCATGTTGGGGCTGTGGAGAAAAAAAGACCACTACAGAATGGATTATGGAAACGAAAAAGGATATGGAAAGGTTAAGCATCTCGGAAGTCCAGCTGTTAGAGAGGAATACGTTTAGCAACACAGTGAAGAATTTGGAAGGGGTTCAAGCCGCAGGAAGAACTAGGGGGACCGGTAGAGCCTGGACAGGTGAACTACGGAAGCAGGCCAGAGAACGCATGAAGGAGTACTGGACACAGCGAAAACAGCGCACGAAGAGAAATAAATGAAGCTGTAGCTTGGTGGTATCCTCATGAGGATGAAACGAATTGGGAAGAAGTCATAAACACCCAGTTTCCAATCCAGGGGATTCATATTTTTTTGCAGATAGCTTTACGTCGCACCGACACAGATAGATTTTATGGTGACGATGTGACGATGGGATAGGGCAGGGCTAGGAGTGGGAAGGAAACGGCCGTGGCTTCAATTAAGGTACAGTCCCTGGTGCCTGGTGTGAAAATGGCACACCACATAAAACCATCTCCAGGCCTGCCGACAGTGGGGCTCGAACCCACTATCTCCCGAATGAGAGCTCACAACTGCACGCTTCTAACCGCGCGGCCAACTAGCTCGGTGCGACGGAAATTAAGAGTACTAAGAGTACGAGCAGGTTGATTCCAAGAATTGAACCGGGGTCATCCGACCAAAGGTAGGAATTTTAACCATTCTGCCACAAAGCCGGGCTATAATGTGCTAAGGACTTTGATTTGCTAAACCGTAGGCTACCATTTCAACTGATTAGTCATTGTGAGTATTGGCAGTGGTAGAGGCCAGTACAGTAGCTTGTGAAACAGCCTTCACAACACAGCAGACTACTCCAGTGGCTCAAAACGCCACTGGTTAAGAATTCAGACAAGTATCTAATTCATTTATTGGACAATTATACTTTACTTTGAAATATCGATAATCCTTCAACTTGTGATTTTGGTGGCTGAGAGCTTTCTTGTTGTGATCCCAGCCACACAATTGGTGTATGCACAATACAAGCAACTCCTGTAAAAACAATATCAGGTATCCTTTGGGTTTTCAATGATTCTATGATAGGTGAGCTTAAGATCTGAAAGGGAGGTTCATGTTCTTAAATTAAGCAAAATAATAATGTTGGTTACAAAGGAACGCAACTAAAATATTATTTGAGAATACCGTACAAGTGAACTTAAGAATGAGAAAACAACAAAATTCAACCAAAGTTTTGTGTTGTATTTAGAAAGTTCATGAATATGAAATGTTAATACTTGCACCCGCTCCTGCAGCGGTCAGTGCAAGATTATCCCGGTAGCTCATTATTTCTTCTCAGGGTATCCTTTTTCCGCCCATAAAATCTGAGATTTTATATGTAATTGTTTAACGTGGTTTCTGAAGAGATTCCGACCGCTGGGTTACGCAACATGTAAGTATCAGTATGCACGAGAACGACGACCGATAACTTAAAAGCATCTCGCATTTCATTTGTGAGAAGACATTAATTGCTTACATCTAGTAAACTTATCAACTAACTTAACTCTAAACGTTGCCAGAACAGAAATCATTACACAGTCACATACTAAAGAAAATATATAAGATTATTTATTGAGAAAAATTAATGTTCGAGATATAGTGAAATCTGGGTAGTAATAATTCTGTATTATCTCATCATTTGAAAATAAGTTAGAGTCAGCGCTGGCTCATTTAAGATAAAATAGTGGAACTTAAAAAAAATGCTAACATTCTCTCATTAATAAAGTTCAAATTCCAACAAATACACATCTGTACCTTCGTAGCCATGTTCCGAAAGTATTACATTCTTTTAAATAATATTTACGATCATTGAGCATTCAAGGAATCAAATAAAATTTTCATATTGTAAATACTGCTCTATTAATTATTAAAGTTATCCTCACAACATATAAGACATGTTTCCCAAGTATACACTTTCGCGTGTATTAAATTGTGGCAGTGTTCACCGACCTTCTATTCATAAGTTAAAGTCTTTCATAGGTTTGAACTCCGAATGTTAGGTAACATCTTCCAAGTACGAACAAGTAACGACTTACGAGCTAAAGCAATACCACCCTCGTGCCTACGATATCTGGCTCCTAACTAACCATTGTAATACTGGTCATTTTTATATACTAAGTTAAAATCATATTTATCTGAGTAGAAATAAATAAAATCTAACTAACTCTTTGAATAGTTTCTAATCTACACACTCATCTATTAGTGGCTCAATGTACTCTTGAAATCTGCACTGTCTCAATATTTCATTTATATACGTGCTACTGAACGTGAGTGGATAGTATAGAATGCAGGTATTTCATATCAACCTGTAAGATCACCGCTCCATGAAATACTAGATATATAATCAATCATGAGTCTATTGCATCATATATAAGAACACTCTCTCTTACGTAGTACCTGTTATTCACCCAAGTCAAACACAATATCACTGTCACGATACACAATTCTACATAATTCATATTTACCTTACCTTGAAATGGTCATCTGCGCGGAATTCTCTTCTTGACGTATATTTTCAAACATGGCATATAAACTCACCTTATATTACTAATAAATCATTAGCACGTCAAATTGCAATTCTTACACTTCCCGTAGAACATTTCTAAATCTCTTCACTTAAACCATTCATCAATATATAATCACTTTTCAATACAATACCGTCGTGACATTAACATACTATCGGCTTCCATTTAGCCGCATGCATATAGCCATAACTCCAAAACCATATGCTAAATATTCAAGAATTGCTTAGCAAAATACGCAGTCAATAACCTCTATTTTTAATAACAGTAATACGAATTCATATGCCCTCTTTCTCTGACGAAAGGAATACTTAATTTGTCAATGATCATCGTATTGCGCAGGTATTTCGTGACGTAAACTATACTCAGGTAAAACGAGATTAATCGAACCTTTACTAGTGACTTAGACTCATTGATTCTAGCTCTACACAAGTAACACACCTTTCTCTTATCGGATATTAGTTCCACTGTCAATGTGCTAGAGCGGTATCCAGTATATGTCATATTATCATTCTAACTCATCACTTCCATTTAATCTTAAAATCTTAAGTATTTCACACATTACTTATATTACACACGCGTTCTTAATTACTTCATAAATCACCAAATTCTCAGCACATGCCAAATAGATTGAGGGTGCAGATTACAAGAAACTACTCTACTATAGAAAAGTATGGACTTAGCTCGTCAGTTGCTACATCTGGTCTGGTGGTTGTTCCGTCCTTCTGTTGCTGCTAGACCCTCGGATCGAAACTGGATATCTGGCTGGGCTGGACGTTCATGGTCATCTACTGGTCACATAGCTCGTCAGACCACTCCATATCGTCCGGTCTTTAGGCTGGCCGATCCTCATCCAACGTCATCATTTCCACTGGTTGGCCTGTCCAATACTCTCCGGCTGGTCATCTGGTTCGACGGTACATATCCCCAGTTTAGTCCATCTTGATGAATTAGCAGACAGTCATCATCTTGTATCTGTAGACAATAAGAAGAATTCCTTGTGGGCAGTAATTAGTCATAGTATTCTGCATTTTTCTGTTATTTAAAATAATCGTCAAAGTTTTTCTTTCTGTGAAATATTTTCTCCGTAAATAATTTTTATTTTTTACTGCTACGGAAATTATAATCTTCTCGTATGTAGATATTTAATATTTCACAAAAGTGAATTCCGATTCTTTCGATCGTTACGTTGCTGCTTATTAGCCCAATTCCGTCGTATATCACCAATATTTTATATATTTATATTTTTTTTTCGGCTCTTCTACTTGCATACAGCGATGAATACTTTAATTATATGCTGTCGCGAATATATATAATTAATATTCTTCTTCTATAGGTAAGTATATTCGTCGAATATGTAGATCCGCTTGCATCTGCGTCTTGTCTCCGTGAAGTAATTTTTTGAGAGTCTCGTTAAACAATTCACCCGCTGCTATATTTTTTTAAAACAATTCAAAATGAGCCTCTACTGTTCTGCACTGTCTTCGAAACCTATCCTTTCCGTGACGTACATTGCCTCCTATACGTTGCATTGATACGAAGTTCATTGCCTTAGTAGATCGCATGGTCCATACCTTCCTACGCCGCCATTTTGTTGTTGGTCTACGAGATGCGAACGGGCACATTTACTCCCCCTGGCATGAAGAAAATATATTGGTAACTGTTGTATGTCCGGCGCTCCCTTCTCGCTCCACCAGCCAGCTGCACGCGCGCCTGTGTATCATTCTGCTAGCTTCGACGCGCAGCCTTCAGTGCGCGTGCCTGATCATCGAGTGTACTATAAATAGGAGCTCCCTGCCTGCTCACTTGCCCACTTGCCCCGGTGTCCAGCTCCAGAATACACCCTACGTCGAGCACGGAGGCTACTCCTCTTGAAAATGTGCTTCGACCAGGTGGACTGAATTTCTGGCAGTACGAGGTTTCACCTCTGGTCACCGCTCCCTTACCTGTTTCCGCTGCCTATGTTCCGTAATTCTTTTACATGCCATTTTCATTCCCTAATTTACGCAAGCTCCCTTAGTTTCGCTAGGTGGAATTTCTTCAATCAATTGAACTTGCTTTTTAGGAATTCAGGCACTTCAACAAACAAGGACTCTCAAAGACATTTATGTTAGTGTGCCAGATAGTTCTCGACTATCAACGTGTCAATTCACAAAAACTATCTTTTCAAGATAGAAGTGTATATATAAGACTGTAAACCTGTACATATTGTATAAAGACAGACTTTTCTCAAGATTCAATATTACTTTTTGCTTCAAAATAAATTTCAGTTATTTGTGTAAATATCATAAAGTGAAGCAATTAAAGTTGTGTTTTGTAAACTTCAACCTTGGTTACAACAGTAACGATATATTTTCTCATTGTTAACTTGAATCTCAAATGTGACTTTGCATCTCGTATATTCTCTGCCATTGCGATATTATCTATTCGATTATCGAATATCAGCAGATTGATATCGATTACGTCCTAGTTGCATTAATTTGTTTACATGTCCCGTAACCATGTATTTGGTAGCCGCTTTTTCTTCATTCTAGTGGTCGTAATAAAGATATTTAATCCTTCCTCTTTGCGCATTTCACAATGGTAGGTCATTTAATGGCTTTAGACTTTCTTATCTCTTAAGTTCTTATTACATATGCAGATTCTCTTGGAAGTACAACTTGATATTGCATGCATTATGTACGTTACGATATTTGCCACTTAAACTTGTTATTTCGTACGCATTATTCCCAAGTACGCGTTCCATTCTGTAGGGACCATTGTATAACGGCAGAAATTTAGCACATATTTTTGCTGGTGCATTTGATATTGGTGCAGTCTTAACCAGAACTAGATCTCCTTGTTTGAAATGTGGATGGAACTTCCTATTCCGCAGCCTTCTTAACCGTTTTTGAGACTGATCCTTGAGTCTCTGTTGGATCTTTAGATTTATTTCTTGAGGATCTGGCTTTTTCTCTAGCTGCATAGTGAAAATGCTGTCCCATGTTCTCTGTGGATGAACATTTTTATGGGCTACGCTAGGAATTTGGGCTATTGATTGATTAACCGTGTTGTTTAAACTTTCAGCTATGATATCTAGCATATCTATCCATTTCCAATGTTGTTGACTACAATATATTCTCCCGAATTTAGCGATCTCCTTCATATATCTCTCTACGGGATTAGCTGCTGGATAACGAACTGAGCATAACGTATGCTTGATGCCCTCATTTCTTATTCGTTCGCGGAACATAACTGAAGTAAATTGTGTTCCTCTATCAGTAAGGATCCTCTCAGGTTTTCCCATTTCAGGAAATGTCTTATTAATGAGGCCGTGTAAAACTTGTTTAGTATTGGCTCTCTGTATGGCTTGCAATGAAATATATTTAGAGAATACGTCGATAACCACTAGTATATATTTCTTTCCCTTCCTAGCAGTGGGCAACTTTCCAAAAATATCTATTGCATAAATTTCCTGAGCTCTAGATGGTATAATTGGGATCGGTTTATGTCCGCATGTGTAATTGTTATGCTTTACTCTCTGACACACATCGCATGTTTTCGCTATATTTCTTACTGATCTTCGTAATCCATTCCACGTGAATTTCTCCATTATCGTCCCTATAACCTTGTCTATACCAGCATGTCCTGTCATCTTATGAGTATGCCAGATTAATTCTCTTTGTAGCCCTTCCGGAAATCTTTTGCTGTTACTGTTCTTGTCCACTACTTTCAATAGTATTCCGTCTACGATTTCATATTTCTTTGTGAGTTCTGGCGTTGATTCCCTGTTAACCAAATTATCGATAATGATCTTTAATTTCTGGTCAGATTCTTGAAATTCTCTCAGATTCTCTAACTTTCTTAGTAGTTGTTCGTCTTGAGTATCCAGTTCGATTGCTAGCACATGTTCTGCGCCTTCATGTGGGTTTCTACTTAACGCATCAGCTAAGATGTTTTCCTTTCCACTGCAATGTTCAATCTTTAAGTCAAACTGTTGCGTGAATAACATCCATCGCGTTATCCTTTCGCTGATCATGACGGCTTTTAACCCAAAAGTCAACGCCTTGTGGTCTGTCCGTATTGTTACTGGGTAGCCATAAATTATACGTCTCCAATGTTGTAATGCGTGCACTATTGCGAGTAGTTCAAGCTCAGTAGTAGTATAATGTTGCTCATGTTTTCTAAGTTTCCTACTGGTAAATGCCAAATAAGTTCGTCTTTTGGTTTCATTATCTTCTTTATATAGGCATGCTCCTACACCAACGTGTGATGCATCAGCTTGAATTATGAATCTCTGTTGATAATCAGGATATCCCAGTTTAATACTTTTCTTCATCAGCTCTTTCATGTTGATGAATGCTTCTTCTGCCTCATCATTCCACTTCCATTTATTGTTGACTTTTAGCAAGTTCTGTAACGGTGCAGCCGTATCTGTGTAACCTTCACAATGGTCTGAGAAGAATCCAGTCAACCCAAGAAATTGCCTTATATGCTTTACTTTAGTCGGCCTAGGGAAATCGCATATTGCCTTTATTTTTACGGGATTTGGTCTTATCCCTTCTCCATCGATCACGTGACCTACAAAAAGTACTTGGCTTTGGCAAAATTTAGATTTTGATAAATTTATTTTGAAGCCAGTTCTCTGTAAATTACTTAATAGCTTTTCCAATTTGACACAATGTTCTTCGAAGGTAGTGCTCGCAAAGACTAGATCGTCAACATAACAATTTACAAAGTCCTTTACTTCACTCGTTAGGCTTCTATCTAGTGCCCTTATCAATACTGCCGAACTGACTTTTAATCCGAAAGGCAACCGACAATAGGCATATGTTTGGTTATTAAACATAAAACCTGTTAATAACCGTGACTTTTCTTCAAGTACAATATGGTGAAATGAAGCTGTGCAGTCCATACTCGTAAAATATTTCTGACCTCGAAATCTCTTCACAATATCCTTAATTTTGGGGGCCTGACTATACTCTGGAATCAGTCTGGAATTTAGGACTCGTGCATCAAGGCACAAACGCAGTTTTCCGTTATTTTTCTTTACAATTACTATAGGGTTCAGAAATGGAGTGGTAGTCTTCACGATCAATCCATCAGCTAACATTTCCTCGATAATTTGTTTTACTTCAGTGAAATACTTCTCTGGCACATCATATATTTTTCCCTTATATGGCGTCCAGTCAGTAACTATCAGTTTGTACCTGTAGTTAGGAATCTGCCCAGGTTTATCACTAAAAACTTCAATATATTTCTTTATGATGTTGTACAATATTCGTTTTTCTTCTGCAGATACCGCAGCTTGAATGATAGCCTCCCAAATTTCGGGTTTTTCGCAGCTTTCCTCTTCGATTGCAACTATCTCTTCAATTCTCATGACCAATTCCGGCTCTAATTCTGTGTTAAGATCTCTTTCTTCTAGTTCTTGGCTCTCTTCGTCCAATAGATCCACTTCTTTTCCCTCGATCTTTAACAATTCGTTCTCTTCAAGTGTGCTACTAATTTGAACTCTTTCTACAGTTCTATTTCCATTATTTTCTTCCACTGGAAATCGAATTTCACCCTTATCCATATCAATTGTCATCCTAGAGCTTATCATGAAGTCTATTCCAAAAATGACGTTGTATTTTATTTTCTTCATAACCATGAATGGATGCTCAAATTCATATTTTCCGATCTTTATACTTAAGTAGGCTTGTATCTTGCATTCAACAGACTTGTCCGGAATTATGCCTCGGATTTTTACACCAGATACAGGTATGATTGGTATCTGTATTTTCTGATTTAGCTCTTGGAATAAGGTATACGACATTACACTTATGCTAGCTCCAGAGTCCACTAAACAGTACAATCGGGTGTTGAACACTTTCACAACTATTACTGGTAACTTGAATTTAGGTTGAGTTTCGTGACAAGTATCTTCTTTTATTAAATCTTCAGGTTGAATGTCCCAATGATCTATTTGTGCTACTACCCAACTGCGAATTTTGACAATATTCATTAACGGTTTAATATTTACAATTTCGTGTTTAACTAGTTCGTCATCGGCGTTTTTTTTTTTTCGCTCAGATGTTTGGGAAATTTCTGTGTTCCCATGATTTTCATGCTCCTTCCAAACTTCTTCCTGTCTTCTTCGTTTATAATCCTGAAGTTCGAGACTTTCTGCGCCTTCGAGGTCGCCGTTTATATCCTTATTTTTGATGGCTTCCTCCCATCGGCTCCTATTTTGTCTCTCTTCTCTTAGCTCCTGAAGATATCGCCTATTCTCATCACTTTGATTATATTGGGCAGGTCTTCTCCTCTCATCGTATCGCCTTCTGTTCCTCTGATATGGTCGACTTCTATTGTTCCCATATCGAGTATTACTCCTATACTGGAAACTATTTCTATTTCCAATTTTCCCACATCTTCCGTGCTGTTGACCACTATACTGACAATAACATTTTCTTGGTTCTTTGTTTTGGGCTCTATTACAATCTTCTGTCCTAATTTCATGACCTTTATCTAGTCCTTGGTTAGTGATTTCGGAGCTAAGCGTATTGACTGCTTCTATTTGTCTTATATTTCTGGGGTTCCTCTCTATTAAGCAGGATGACGTTAGGTCGATCTGTCTTAATCGTCTCTCCATGTCAATAGCAGTTTGTATATCAGAGGCTGCTAATAATCTTTGTATTTCGAGTGGTAATTGCCTCTGAATAGTTTTAATTGCCTCCAGTTCGCTTGGTGGAGAATCTAAGTCCTGAAAACGATGAAATTGTAGGGAGAAGAAATCACTAAAGCGAGTTTGGCCTGCAGTCGAAAATTTCCTTGAGTACAGCTCTAATCTTAGCTGCTGCTGGATCTCAGGATCCCAGAACTTCCTCAGGAAAGCTATTTTAAACTCATCATAGTTATGGAATGTGTATTTGAAAGCCTGGAACCAAATATTTGGGTTCCCGTCCAGATGTTTTTCGATAATTCTCAATTTCTTTTCCTCCTGGATTTTTCCTTCCCTAAAATATTCCTCAATGTCCCTAAGGAATTGTTTTGGCGAGGTTTTAACCGAACCGTCAAAATGTTTTGGGCGGTCGTCGTAATTTTTAATGATATTAATTATCGTGCTTCCCTCACTTTGATTACTACCGTTTAATATTTCCAAATCTCTTCTACTTGGGTCGCTTATCCCTGAAGGTGTGTTCTCTCTTTCATTAATCTGTACCTCTACTGCTCTCTGCCTATCACTAGCGCTTGAGGCCATTGATTTCGCCGTGTGCGATTCCACCTTCATCTCTTGGATTTCTCTTCTAATCTGTTTCATCTGCTCTTCTGTCTTTTCAATTTTCCGTTCCGATTCCAGTTTGTTATCTTCTATTTTCTGCTTCAATTCATCAATCTTCTGTGCTACTTTGGTCGCAGCTTGGTCATATTTCTCATCTAGGTCTTGCTGTCTTAGATTTAACCCTTGCATATTAGCTGTTATATCATCTATTTTCTCTTGTTCCAATTTTCGGATTGTTTCCTGGTTCTCCGTTACCATTTCATTTATTTTATTTATTTCCTCGTGTATTTCCCTGTTTCTATTTTCCATGGTTTCAGTCAACCTCATCTGCATGTTTTGGATTTCATTCTTAATTTCAGATACTTCTGACCGTGTCTTCGCTGTTTCTTCAGTCACTTCCTCCTGTTTCTTGCGTAGCTCATCGATCATTCCTTTATGTTCGTCTTCTATTTTCCTAACAAATTCTTCTAAAGATTCTTTCTGTTTCTGTTGCCATTCTTCTTGTTTCTTTTGCAATTCTTGCATCAACTCATAATGCTCTTTCTTTCTTTCTTCGCATTGTTCTTGTTGCTTTCGTTCCTTTTCTATCCGTCTTCTTTCCTTCTCTTCTTCTAGTTTCCTCTCTTTCTCTTCACGCTCCTGTTTCTCCTTCTGTCTTTCTTCTTCCAATTTCCTTTCTTTCTCTTGTTGTTGCTTCAAATATTCGAGAAACCATAACGGAGCTCCCTCTTGTTTCTCTTGTGCTCTTCTCATCTCCTCTTCTTGTTCTCTTCTCGTCTGAACTCTACCCTGTGTTGCCATTTTATGTCGTTTTCTATATATTCGTTATAATATCTCAAAGTTTATATTAAGCTCTCTATTTTGTTAAAAATCACTTATTTGCCTAACAGTCCTCTAAGTTCACAAAATATTAAATATTATATCACACACACCACAATAACTTAGTCTACAAGGTTTAAAAATAGTTCAAGGTTTGCACTATATGCACTAGTTTGAAGTTTTCTCTTCAGTAAATAATAATATTGATGGACCTTCCTGGAGATCGGCACCATCTCACCAGATAAACCAACAACAACCAGACCAAGAGTTCAAACCTATGATTTCGTTCACATTTCGGAACATGTTACGAAATAAATAAATTAAAATTCCGTTATGCTGCATTCCATATTTATATGTATGGCCATCAGCCTATACCATAATTAAAATTAACTAAGTTTCATTTCATATTGACTTAAAATCACCTTATCCTAGCTTATTATTATTATTAAAGAAAAGCAATCGTCTAATAAATTCAATAATTCCTTATTAATATATCTTCACAGGTTCAGCCATGTGGTAATAATGAAATAAATTACTCAACACATAAGTGACATGTTTTCTATACCCGATACCTACATTTCGAGCTTCGTCACATGATTGCCTATTAAGTAATACAAATTATCATACTATTTTCATACACTCCCATGGTGTATTTCTCTTCACTTGCTCCACTATTGCGGCATTTTATTACATCCTTTGGCAACCAATATTCAATGATCCCGCGGTGTCTTTCTCTTCAAATCGTCACACATTACGGAGTCATTTTTATCACATTCCCACGGTGTGTTTCTCTTCAATTGCCCCACAGTTGGGCAGCCATTTTAAATACTTGCACCCGCTCCTGCAGCGGTCAGTGCAAGATTATCCCGGTAGCTCATTATTTCTTCTCAGGGTATCCTTTTTCCGCCCATAAAATCTGAGATTTTATATGTAATTGTTTAACGTGGTTTCTGAAGAGATTCCGACCGCTGGGTTACGCAACATGTAAGTATCAGTATGCACGAGAACGACGACCGATAACTTAAAAGCATCTCGCATTTCATTTGTGAGAAGACATTAATTGCTTACATCTAGTAAACTTATCAACTAACTTAACTCTAAACGTTGCCAGAACAGAAATCATTACACAGTCACATACTAAAGAAAATATATAAGATTATTTATTGAGAAAAATTAATGTTCGAGATATAGTGAAATCTGGGTAGTAATAATTCTGTATTATCTCATCATTTGAAAATAAGTTAGAGTCAGCGCTGGCTCATTTAAGATAAAATAGTGGAACTTAAAAAAAATGCTAACATTCTCTCATTAATAAAGTTCAAATTCCAACAAATACACATCTGTACCTTCGTAGCCATGTTCCGAAAGTATTACTTTTTTTAAAATAATATTTACGATCATTGAGCATTCAAGGAATCAAATAAAATTTTCATATTGTAAATACTGCTCTATTAATTATTAAAGTTATCCTCACAACATATAAGACATGTTTCCCAAGTATACACTTTCGCGTGTATTAAATTGTGGCAGTGTTCACCGACCTTCTATTCATAAGTTAAAGTCTTTCATAGGTTTGAACTCCGAATGTTAGGTAACATCTTCCAAGTACGAACAAGTAACGACTTACGAGCTAAAGCAATACCACCCTCGTGCCTACGATATCTGGCTCCTAACTAACCATTGTAATACTGGTCATTTTTATATACTAAGTTAAAATCATATTTATCTGAGTAGAAATAAATAAAATCTAACTAACTCTTCGAATAGTTTCTAATCTACACACTCATCTATTAGTGGCTCAATGTACTCTTGAAATCTGCACTGTCTCAATATTTCATTTATATACGTGCTACTGAACGTGAGTGGATAGTATAGAATGCAGGTATTTCATATCAACCTGTAAGATCACCGCTCCATGAAATACTAGATATATAATCAATCATGAGTCTATTGCATCATATATAAGAACACTCTCTCTTACGTAGTACCTGTTATTCACCCAAGTCAAACACAATATCACTGTCACGATACACAATTCTACATAATTCATATTTACCTTACCTTGAAATGGTCATCTGCGCGGAATTCTCTTCTTGACGTATATTTTCAAACATGGCATATAAACTCACCTTATATTACTAATAAATCATTAGCACGTCAAATTGCAATTCTTACACTTCCCGTAGAACATTTCTAAATCTCTTCACTTAAACCATTCATCAATATATAATCACTTTTCAATACAATACCGTCGTGACATTAACATACTATCGGCTTCCATTTAGCCGCATGCATATAGCCATAACTCCAAAACCATATGCTAAATATTCAAGAATTGCTTAGCAAAATACGCAGTCAATAACCTCTATTTTTAATAACAGTAATACGAATTCATATGCCCTCTTTCTCTGACGAAAGGAATACTTAATTTGTCAATGATCATCGTATTGCGCAGGTATTTCGTGACGTAAACTATACTCAGGTAAAACGAGATTAATCGAACCTTTACTAGTGACTTAGACTCATTGATTCTAGCTCTACACAAGTAACACACCTTTCTCTTATCGGATATTAGTTCCACTGTCAATGTGCTAGAGCGGTATCCAGTATATGTCATATTATCATTCTAACTCATCACTTCCATTTAATCTTAAAATCTTAAGTATTTCACACATTACTTATATTACACACGCGTTCTTAATTACTTCATAAATCACCAAATTCTCAGCACATGCCAAATAGATTGAGGGTGCAGATTACAAGAAACTACTCTACTATAGAAAAGTATGGACTTAGCTCGTCAGTTGCTACATCTGGTCTGGTGGTTGTTCCGTCCTTCTGTTGCTGCTAGACCCTCGGATCGAAACTGGATATCTGGCTGGGCTGGACGTTCATGGTCATCTACTGGTCACATAGCTCGTCAGACCACTCCATATCGTCCGGTCTTTAGGCTGGCCGATCCTCATCCAACGTCATCATTTCCACTGGTTGGCCTGTCCAATACTCTCCGGCTGGTCATCTGGTTCGACGGTACATATCCCCAGTTTAGTCCATCTTGATGAATTAGCAGACAGTCATCATCTTGTATCTGTAGACAATAAGAAGAATTCCTTGTGGGCAGTAATTAGTCATAGTATTCTGCATTTTTCTGTTATTTAAAATAATCGTCAAAGTTTTTCTTTCTGTGAAATATTTTCTCCGTAAATAATTTTTATTTTTTACTGCTACGGAAATTATAATCTTCTCGTATGTAGATATTTAATATTTCACAAAAGTGAATTCCGATTCTTTCGATCGTTACGTTGCTGCTTATTAGCCCAATTCCGTCGTATATCACCAATATTTTATATATTTATATTTTTTTTCGGCTCTTCTACTTGCATACAGCGATGAATACTTTAATTATATGCTGTCGCGAATATATATAATTAATATTCTTCTTCTATAGGTAAGTATATTCGTCGAATATGTAGATCCGCTTGCATCTGCGTCTTGTCTCCGTGAAGTAATTTTTTGAGAGTCTCGTTAAACAATTCACCCGCTGCTATATTTTTTTAAAACAATTCAAAATGAGCCTCTACTGTTCTGCACTGTCTTCGAAACCTATCCTTTCCGTGACGTACATTGCCTCCTATACGTTGCATTGATACGAAGTTCATTGCCTTAGTAGATCGCATGGTCCATACCTTCCTACGCCGCCATTTTGTTGTTGGTCTACGAGATGCGAACGGGCACAATACGTTTTTAGGACATCTCAGGGTACACTGTGAACGGTGCAAAAGACGACTCCGCTTGGTTGACCAGAGTGCAGACCCCCACTCCTCGATTTGGAGCAATAGCACTGTCTCTCTCTTTCTCCACGCCTGTCTCCTCCTTCCACACTTGCTCCGTAGCACTCCAAATCCGAGCCGAGTTGATCAGAGCTTAGCCGATTGGCCCAGAGACGAAGCGTTGGTCCGATATGAGCCGAGTTGGACCGATGCACTGTGCATAGGAACTCTACGCCTCAGTTTGCACGCGTAAGATTTTGGGCTTTTGAGAGGCCCTGCGTTAGATGAACACTGTTTGGAAGTAGAATATGGTGTTGCAAATGTGGTCGTTTGCATGCATTCACAGGACGCGTTGAATACTACACGTTCCGAAAAAGGATGGGCAACACCAGAGGACCTGTGCTACAATACTTAGGGAAATCCTTCGGTCAATGGCATCATCCCTCGAGAAAAGATGGCAAATATGCGTAGTCGTTGATGGTTAATATTTCGAGCACATAATAAAATACAAGCATTTTGTGTGAGGATCACTGACTGAACACCACATTTCTAAGCACCTCCTGAATGATTTGTATCCATTACTTTTATGATAATTCGAACGTAAGTCAACTAACGATTGACCGCGAGCTGAGAATCAGTGTAATGGTTTCCACGGATAAAGAGAAAACTCGTTGCCTGCAAAGTCACTCAGTGTAACGCCCGTTAATATCATAGTCCTAAGAATGAATATTAAGTTGCCGTGACTAGAACACTTGAATCATTACCAATGAAGTCTAACACGGATGTTCATTCACTTTTCTAAGAGGAGCTATTTAGTTTTCTTCATTTCTCAATTATTATGTATTTTTTATCTAAACAGACAATTAGGCTTTAGTTTCATTTCGTTGTGAGTAACACTACTATTTCATTTCTTTTAAATATATAAACAGCCCTTACCTGTCTTCAGTACGCGAATGATGCAACCCCATGCTTGTACTCTACATTCGAACATAACCGTTTGTGTGGTTGGGAACACAATGAGGAAGCACCCTGAGTGTCAACAAGACCTTGTGCCCACTCCCAGCCACAAAAAATCTCAAGTTGAAGTATTATTGATATTTCAGAAAGTAGTTGTTCGATGTGTGAATTCATTACATGACTGAAAGAATTTGAATTATTTTACTTGGGTGAGAAATTACTGTAGTTCCATTGAAGAAAAGTTCTGGCAATATCTTTTTTATTAATAATCCCAATGAAAAACACAGCATAATGCTTACGAGCCCCGTAATATCACTTAAGAATATCAAACAGAACATCGATATATTTAAAGTATTAGGAATGATTTCGACGTAACACCTTAGGTGAATAATCCTGCGCAGTTATCTTTAGGTAGCTGAAACGTCTACCATATGAAGACTGTGGAGTCGAGGGCGTGTGGGACCACCTGAGGCATGAATTAGATCCAAAGTTCTACCACGCGAGTGTAATCGACACATGCACAGCACGTTCTGCCCTAACTTGCGACATGTATCCACATATAAGGCCTAATGGGGAGGGTGGGGAGCTAATGTTATCCTGTACTGCTATCCACAGATCACTCCTACTTCCAGCAGGGATATTGCAAAATTCGAATTACGGATAGATTACAAATTGTACACGTTCTGAAGCTCAAAGTATGTTTTGAATTCCTTACTTACTTTGTACAGAAATGTTTACATCTATGTAGTTATGTAGAGCGATACGCGCTGGGCATAAACGTGTGGGAAAGTGCATCGAAGCAGACGGTTGCAACGTTATGTAAACTGTGTACGACTGTGCATCAATGATGAAAAATGTATCTCATGCATCAAGTGGCTAGAATTGGTGTAATTTATAGCAATTATTAGTATTCAATTAGAAACATGCATGCCTATTTTTGTAGTTAACAATTGAAACATTTCCGCATGAAGCACATGTTGAGCTTCAGAACACGAGTCTGTTAAATATAAGATTATTTGTGAACAGTTCATTTAATTTATTTCCCTTTCAACGAAGTAAACTAAAAACTGTTTTTAAATTATTATAACTCTGTAAGCGTTGAGAGTAGGATGCAGTTCATACGATATCTCTCTCTCTTTCTTTCTTTCTTTCTTTCTTTCTTTCTTTCTTTCTTTCTTTCTTAATACGTTTACCCTCTAGGGATGGTTTTTCCATCGTACTCAGTGAGGGATCCCAACTCCACCGCCTCACGGGCAGTGTTCTGGAGAGTGACACTTTGGGTCAGGGCATACAACTGGGAATGAGGACCAGTGCCTCTCCCATATTGTCTCACCTGCTATGCTCAAGGGGCCTTGTGTGGGGATGGGAAGGTTGGAAGGGATAGACAAGGAAGAAGGAAGGAAGCGGCCGTGGCCTTTAGTTAGGTACCATCCCAACATTTACCTGGAGGACAAGTAGGAAATCACGGAAACGACTTTGAGGATGGCTGAGGTGGGAATCAAACCCCCCTCTACTCAGTAGACCTCCCCAGGCTGACTGGATCCGTTCCAGCCCTCGTATCACTTTTCAAATTTCGTGCAGATCCGGGAATCGAACCCGTTCCTCCGGGGGTGGCAGCTAATCACACTAACCACTACACTGCATAGGCGGACTCATATGATATATTTTCCGCAAAATTTCTCCAGCAATCAGCTTTCTAAGTGGCGGAAACTCTTCATAAATAACCCTGTATAGACGGACAGCCATAAAAAGTGTTCTCTGCCGAACTGAGTGGCTCAGACGATTGAGGCGCTGGCCTTCTGATCCCGACTCGGCAGGTTCGATCCTGGCTTAGTTCGGTGGTATTTGAAGGTGCTCAAATACGTCAGCCTCATATCGGTAGATTTACTGATTTACTGCGAGACAACATTCGGGCTCTTCGGCGTTTGGACGTAAAAGCAACATTATTATTATTATTATTATTATTATTATTATTATTATTATTATTATTATTATTATTATTATTATTATTATTAGAAGTGTTGTTTACTGAGCGAGTGCCTGCGTGGCTTGGATCACCTGGCAGTCAGCTTGAATTCCGGAGATAGTGGTTTCGAACCCCACTGATGGCTGCCCTGAAGATGATTTCCCATGGTTTCCCATTTTCACAACAGCAAATACTGGTTCTGTACTTTAATTAAGGACACGATCACTTTCTTTCCGTTCCTAGCCTTTTCCTATACCATCGTCCCCATATGACCTTCTATATATGAGTCGGTGCGACGTAAAACTTATCATAATTTTTTTTTCTTTAGAATGGAGCTACTTTATCTGAATTTAAATAATTCATTTACAGATGTAATTATACTCCCAATCCAACGAATACTCTTCGAGGATTGGGGCGTACACGAGGGTATTCCATTTACCAATTGTATGCAGCCCTGTTAAAATTAATTACCAGGTAGGCAGCTAAGGCTGCACACGTTATATACGGTGGTTCTTCTCTCAAAATGAAGCATCGTCAGTAGGATATCTTCAGATATGGATTATTGTTATGCTATTACAACTACCATTCGAAGGAGTTTCTTCTGGTCGAAAATGTGAATAGTTCATTTCATTTATTTCCCTTTCAAATAAACTAAACCAAACCGAAAACAACTTTCAATCAATACAACTCTGTAAGTAATGCAACTATTGTAAGTACTATACCTGTAGCTTTGTTTTAAGATTATGTGAAATACTGAGTATTGACAGCTGAAGATGGTTTGACAAGTATATATTTAAACCATCTATTATAAAATAATTTAATGTGTGTGGGTATGATGTAAATTAAATCGGTGGACTCTTAGTGAACTGTGGGGAAGAAGCTTCAGTCAAACATATTCTGAAGAAGCAGTAGTGGTTTAATATACAAATTCACTTCCCTCTAACAAATTATCATCGACCAGAACTCAAAATTAATTCATTCTATTTTTTATTCAGTATCCTTCGCACCTTAGTACGCATCATCTTTCCTGCTACAATTTGGAGTTTACTACCTGGTATTCTATTTTAATAGCTCAGTTTTGCTTCATTCTTTTCTTGTTCTATTTGTTTTCCTGTTATAAGATATTACAGTATATAACAAGGTTTCTATACAATGTATCATAAAATGGGAGGTTTTCACTAGACAAACAGTTCATGCGATTGCCTCATAACTGATTCATTCACGTCTTTCAGAAAATTATTGACGTACAGTGAGAACAATATGGGTGGAAGATTACGGATTAGGCTGACTCCTATAACCTCTCTGAAAGTAGAAATAATTCTATCGTTAACTCTTACAGCAGCCGTTAGTAATGACATACTATTGATATCCCAGTCTCCAATACTGTTCACGCCTTTTCGCTTGGTACCATGTCGTAGGCCTACTTTGTAAGGGGAGTTAACCAAATAGCGCACATATCCCTAATGTCGCTCACATAAATTTCTGTTTTGGTAATATCTGCCATCTCGCTTAAATGAATGAGGTAAGTTACATGTCAAGCGGGTGAGTCCCTGTTCTTCAACTGAGCTTGTGTCCGACTCGTTGGCTGAATGGTCAGCGTACTGACTTTCGGTTCAGAGGGTCCCGAGTTCGATTCCCGGCCGGGTCTGGGATTTTAACCTTCATTGGTTAATTCCAATGGCCCGGGGGCTGGGTGTTTGTGCTGTCCCTAACATCCCTGCAACTCACACACCACACACAACACTACCCTCCACCACAATAACACGCAGTTACCTACACATGGCAGATGCCGCCCACCCTCATCGGAGGGTCTACCCTACAAGGGCTGCACTCGGCTAGAAATGCCACACGAAATTGTTATTAACTGAGCTCGTGTGTCGAAGGTGAAATTTTGTGTTTGTGTTTGACGTTTCGAGAAGCGGGCGATTCATCCGCCAGTAGTAGTAAAAACTTCTGTATTTCAAGGAAAGGTATTTGTGAAATATATTTAGTACTCTTCTTTTGCTAAATATAGTACATAGTTACATTTTATTTATCGAATTCTTGAGTTATGTACTTTGAACAGTTATACGATATTGTCAGTAGAAAGTTCCACCTTTACAATACTTACAAAGTTTAATCTTAAAATAAAGTTACAGGTACATGTTTCATCCCCTTAGGGGTCATCTTCACCCTTGTAACAAACGAAAGTTAAAAAGTAGGAATAAAAGCATGTGTGTAAATCTGTAAAATTTGTAAATATTTAAATACGATTTTACGATTTAGCCTTCGTTAAATATATGTAAATTTGTAATTTTTAAATTTTTTAAAAATTGCTTTTAATTTTACTATTTAAGTTTCTTTCTTTACAAGGCTGTAGATGTCCCCAAGACGGATGAAACATGTACCAGTAGATTTTTTAAAAATTAAAACTTATGAGTATTGTAAAGGTGAAATGTTTACTAATAATATCAAATAACTGTTCAAAGTTGACAATACGGGATAAATATGACTTAAGTTATATGTAATTGTGTACTTTGTTCACGCAAGCCCGGTCACTGTGTCGTACATTTTCTGTCCTTTTTCTTCAGGCCCTTCCCAATTATATCTCTCCACCTTAACTTCTGCGTTCCTCAACATCTATTCTTTGCAACGGTAATTTGTATGCTTTTTAATATACTCTTCTTCGCCTCTTCGTGTCACATGACCTACAACATTAATATTGCTTCTCATATAATTTCACTAATCACTGACACTCCAGCTCTTTTCGTTATCTCTTCACACGACTCATGTTCAGCACGGTTACGTGCCAAACGCAGGTCGCATCCGGCACGGTTACAGATTATGCGGTCGCTAGTGGCACGGGTCGCATGCGGCACGGTCGCATCTGGCACGCCACCGTTCAGCACATTCTGCCCTGACTTGTTTGACACATATCACATTCACGCGTCAAGGGCTGAGGTTATCTCGCACTGCTACCGACAGATCACTCCTACACATCTCCTCATCTCTGTCCTCTCCAGAAGAGCTTTCTCTTTTACATGGAAGCCTATAACCCACGTTTCTGATCCGAAAACGATAACAAGTGTTACAACTGCTGTATACATTTTCAATTACTTTTGGTCGTTCTCTTGTACATCACTCCAGGCACTTTTCTCTATTTGTTCCAGTCAACTTATACTCTTACTTTCTGTCCTGTTCCATATTCACCGTTGCCACTCAGCATACCGCCTAGATATGGAAATTCCTCTAGAACAGCCATTCCCAAACTGTGGTCCGCGGACCCCTGGGTGCGGTTGGGGGAAGCGCAACGATAATCCAAGGGTCCGCAATAATAATGTAAGTTGTAAGTATCTGAAAAGTGAAATCTTACTGTACACACACAATTCATAGACCATTACATTGAACTAGTGGACCCGTGCGCTGCTCCACTGCATTCCTTATAAATAGGTCAGATAACTCGTCTTTAATGCCTGTCGTATTCATATTGTTTTTCCTGCCCATTTCAATAATTTTATGAATATTTAATACCGATAATATAGTTTATAGATTTTCCCAAAATAAAACATGTGTTTATTTTTAAACAAGATTCCAAATACCAATTTTAACGTCTGTAACGTCTTCAGTTGTACGATCCCGCCCGTATGTGTGTCTTACACTACAGTTTTTTTTTCCCAAACAGTAAGTCATAATATATTTACCATACCGATTGGGAACGAACATTGACATACACGGCATTCAGAGTGTCACAGTTCATCTCAGCTACACCAAAGACTATGAATTCGTCACTAATATTGTCATTTTCGGATTTGTAAGTTTCACCCCCTTTCTTTAGGGGTGCTAGAGGTTTCTTGCCCCTACAGTATATTTTCCAGACAAAACCAGAAATAAGTTGTAAGGAACACATCATAATCTTCACATAGTGTTTGTTGAGTAGACAACCCGCTGATCGGATATGTCTTGCGGTTTGCTTACCTTCCCCTATTTTATTTTTCTCCCCTTCGTGCCGAACTACCAATCAGATTTCGTTCAAACCACTTCATAATCCCTCTCAGATGTAGTAAGAACAAACTGTGAAAATTTCAGCGAAATCGGTCCCGTAGTTTTTTAGTCTATTAGCTTCAAACATACCAACATCCAATTTATATATATATAATAGATTTAGGAACTACGTCTTCACTCTTTACAACTTACATACAGAGTAGACTTGTTAGAGACACTTGTCAGTGAAAGTCGTTAGTCAAGCGCGTGAACTGATGTGATTTTCTTGTGTTGGTAATCGGTTGACATGCTAATGTGGCAGCCTTTTTCTTCTTCTTCTTCTTCTTCTTCTTCTTCTTCTTCATAGCAGTGTTTTGTTCAAGATAGTAGCTCATTAGTGTGTGTGTGTGTGTGTGTGTGTGTGTGTGTAACGTGTATTTAATTTGTTAATTAACCAGTGTACACAGTTGAAAGCATTTTCTGTGTGCGTCTTTGTATTTACGACAGCATTAGTTCTAAATTATAGGATTAAATTCAAACATGGCATCATTACAAAATTCTGCTTTTTTGTTTACTAATTGCAGTACTATGTTTTGTGGCTATGGGGACTTTGACATGCATTTAGTATGCTCAGGGGGCCTCAGACACGAAAAGTTTGGGAAACCCTGCCCTAGATGGTTCAACTGGGTTACTTGCTTGCTGCTGACCAACAACTTTTCCTTCCATTAATTCCTGCCACAGCCTGACTGTATTCTGTAGGACGTCCTCAGTGCCTGCTGTAATTACTCAGAGGCGAAGCGTCAGGGGAGACAGTGTGTACCCTTAAGATTCTGTCTAGTTATTTCAATTATTTTTAGAACATTAATTATTTCCAAATACATGACATTATTTTATTCCCCTCTTTACTTATTTTTGACTCACTTCGACAGAGAATTAGAGTAGGCTAAACTTTATCTGACCCTGTAGTAATTAAGAGGGGAATTCCTCAAGGCAATTTATTGGACCATTATGTTTACCTTATGTATACAAATGTTATGAGTAAAGGAGTGGAATCAGAGGTAAGGCTTTTTGCGGAAGATGTTATTCTCTATAGAGTAATAAAGAAGCTACAAGATTGTGAGCAACTGCAACATGACCTCGATAATGTTGTGAGATGGACAGCAGGCAATGGTATGTTGATAAACCGGGTTAAAAGTCAGGTTGTGAGTTTCACAAATAGGAAAAGTCCTCTCAGTTTTAATTACTGTATATATGGTGTGAAAGTTCCTTTTGGGCATCATTGTAAGTATCTAGGTGTTAATATAAGGAAAGATCTTAATTGGGGTAATCACATAAACATGATTGTAAATGAAGGGTACAGATCTCTGCACATGGTTATGAGGGTATTTAGGGGTTGTAGTAAGGATGTAAAGGAGAGGGCATATACGTCTCTGGTAAGATCCCAACTAGAGTATGGTTCCAGTGTATGGGACCCTCAGCAGGATTACTTGATTCAAGTACTGGAAAAAATGCAAAGAAAAGCAGCTCGATTTGTTTTGGTGATTTCCGACAAAAGGGTAGCGTTACAAAAATGTTGCAAAGTTTGGGCTGGGAAAGAACTGGGAGAAAGAAGACGAGGTGCTCGACTAAGTGGTATGTTCCGAGCTGTCAGCGGAAAGATGGCGTGGAATGACATTAGTAGACGAATAAGTTTCAGTGACGTCCTTAAAAGTAGGAAAGATCACAATATGAAGATAAAGTTGGGATTCAAGGGTACAAATCGGGGCAAATATTCAATTATATGAAGGGGAGTTAGGAATTGGAATAACTTATTAAGTGAGATGTTCAATAAATTTCCAATTTCTTTGAAATCATTTAAGAAAAGGCTAGGAAAACAACAGATAGGGACTCTGCCACCTGGGCGACTGCCCTAAATGCAGATCAGTATTGATTGATGGATTGATTTATTGATGCTCGAGCTCGGGTCAGTTACACGAAGCACGTACAGTAATGTAGACGCTGTCCATTCTGTGTATTTTCCTTTGAATTTCAAAGCTTTCAGATAGAGCGACCCTAATGCTACCTGTAGGTGCTGGCTCCGCCCAGTAGACAGACTTGCGTTTCTTTTTGCCCTCATTGGCTAGGAATCTCAGTTACAAACATGTTCTTATTGGCTACCAATTTATGCATACTTTTAATGTCATTAATTTGAATTTGCTTTATTATAAGACACGTCTAAAAATAAAATAATGAAATAATAATATTCAAATACGAAGTATAGCAAACTTACTCCTAATGAATGATTGCATCAAAACCCTTGAAATACATGCATTTTCTTGCCCGCCAATATTAGTTACGGTATTATAAACCCGGCAACTATTGGCTTCCATTCTTAATAATGAACCCCAGAGTGGTTATAAGGAAACAACAAAATTGCTTAACTTGATGTTGTCTATTCCATTAACGTCAGTTTCTAATGAACGCACTATCAGTGCCTTGAAACGAATTAAAACCTTTGGAATTCTATGACCAACCATAAACTGTCAACTTGGGACCTGTAGCTATAGATAAGGAACTACTGTGGTATCTTAGCAAGACACCTGTCTTCAAGGCGAGAGTAATAGATTTGCTGAAATGGACAGGCGGTTGAACTCATTTACAAGAACTTGCACGAAAATCTATTTGTTATTTGACAACTCTCCGCTGCCCATTTACTCTATATTTAAAAATAAAGCGAGTGCACGTAGGGTTATAGGTTGTTGTAGGGTTTGTCTTAGTTTCAGGGTCATTAATATAATATCGAATACAGATCTGTATGCGTCGAAAACAAAATTCCATATATAATATGATTAAAATAGGTTAAATAAAAAATCTTTGTCTACCTCCTTACGAAGCTCACGCTTCGCCACTGTAATTACTAGGGCATCTTTAAAAAGAATTTCCCATCTACTGTCTTCCCTAATTTGCTCGCTGATGGCATCCAGTATCAACACAAACAGGAATGGACTCAATGCTGATCACTGGTGTAAGCTTTCTTTGATGGCTAACTCATTTGTATTTTCGTAACGTGTAATTTCTTCACTGATGAGTCTCAAATAGAGATCAAAGAAATCAGTGAAGCTTACTGTAGAATTAACTCGGAGTTAATAATAGCAATGCAGTATGATTACACAGAGTTCTTGAAATGTGCACAAGAGGATGGAAATATACACTATTGTATCATCAGTCGACAATTAAATGTAGGTGAGTAGATTAGTTCTCCCCATCTCCTGTTTGGTCATCGTAGTGGGCTCGTGTTCGATTACCGGTCACGCTGCGGATTTCAGCTGCGTCTGATTGATTTATCTGTCTCGGAGATTGGATGTTTTTGTTCGTCTTAATACACACGTCATCTTTATCTGCAACACTTCACTACACCAATCATCACAGAAAAACGATTTTTATTTACAATTTGCTTGACGTCACACCGACACAGATAGGTCTTATGGCGACGATGGGATAGGAAAGGCCTAGGAGTGGGAAGGAAGCCGCCATGGCATTATTTAAGGTTCAGCCCCAGTATTTGTCTGGTGTGAAAATGGGAAACCACGAAACATGAAATAGTGGAAGTATACTTCTACATATATTTGGCGACAGAAAAGGCAACTGAACGTAAAACTGGACTTAATTCATATGTAGTATTTACCGAATCCAAGTAACTGAGAAAGGGCCAGAAAGAAGGAGGAGAGAATAAGAACTAACTACATTTTTAACGGCATTCGAAGACGTTTAGGTGTCGGAAGTTTGTCCCGCAGGAGATCTTTTACGTGCCAGTAAATCTACCGACACGTGGCTGACGTATTTGAACGCCATCAAATACCACCGGACTGAGCCAGGATCGATCCTGCCAAGTAGAGATCAGAAGGCCAACGCCTCAACCGTCTGAGCCACTCAGCCTAGAAGAAGAAGAAGAAGAAGAAGAAGAAGAAGAATACGGTTAACATTAAGAAACATACAAATTTGTAAATTGTTGTCCTGTATTTTTATTTTTTATATTATACACATTGTAAAGTAACTGTTCTGTATAACATTATCCTCTTCATGAGTATTTCCTCAAACGCTAAAATTATGCAAATGTTGTCGCGACTAAATCTCCCGTATGTTCTTGGCTGAGGGTTGATCACTCTAGCAAACACTTAGAGGTGTATATGCCTTCAACAGGCAACAGGGAGTAAGCGTAGTGAATATATGAAAGCCATCGCGTATCAAAATACAGTACTGCCTCTTACTGTTTTCTTAATCTCTGGCATGTGTTTTTATGCACACGCTAAGGAGACAGCTTGAAAGAATAAGAGCAGTTTGCCACCCACATGGCCGTTACAATATTTGTCACACGTTTAGAGATTAAATTACTTTAAACACGGTAGAAACAAAAAGAAATGAGCAGGTTTGTGAGAGAGAGAACGAGATACAACACAAGTTCTCACTCTGTCGCGCGGGATAATGGCTTGTTTGAGCACAGCATTTGTGGGGCGACAAATCTCAAGACGGCATCGCAACAAGCTATGCCGACCTCCATAAATCAGTGCCGTGAACATAATCTAACAGTATCATTACACCGTTTCTCACACGTATAACATTTAATCTTCCTGCTGAACGTCTAACGTAATAAATATGATGCATTTTGTACAGATTATAGCTCACGAAAGAAATAATGCCAAATTCCCTCATTACGTAATGTCGTAGTAATTTGAAGGGGGGAAATTCGAAGATTTTACGTTACTATATATTAAGAAGCTGTCAACACGACACAAATCTTTAATTTGATTTACATATAATCAGAGCAAAATCTGTGAAGGAAGTCAGACGCTCAAAATAAATACATTTCCTAACATAAACAGGAACATTAGGAGTGATGAATTGAAACAGTCGAATATTTCCATCCACTTCGTACTCTTATACTTCCTGTTTCCTTAATTTTATGGACAGAATTATGTAGTGGGATTTAATAAAATAACCATTGATATTGAACTATAGGAAACGCTAAAAAGAAGAGTGACCATGCAATGATAGATTAAGTCACTAAGGGGGAAATTATTAGGTATGACCCGCAATGAGACGATTAAATTTTTGAGAATGTTCGTTTAAATTTTACGGCAATCGATATTCAAACTATTCAGCTGTCTAATTTAGAGCAATAATCCAAATCACTGTGCAATTCATTATATCGACGAAAAGGCGAAAGTTTCCATATTGACTGACAGAATTCGAAGTGGCTCATGGATAACTTTGACCACTACAAACACCGGGTGGCCCGCCTGCCGCTTATTATTTAAAATAGGCAACCCTACGAACTCGTTTATCACAGTCAACCTAAAAACATTAGTATTTATATTGCCTTAGTACAACTATACCGTTCAGTTCATGCTCGAGAATAAAGGTGAAATCATTAGCCCCGGTGTTATTAAATGACGTAGGCTACCATGAAAGTTTAAATCGACCACAGTTGCGAATGAAACTATCTTACATTTTAACAGGAAATGTATATTAGGACGACGATAAGACTATACGTGCCAGTCATACGCCACGGTTCTCCGTAGCAAAGGTGGCTAATTATAACCGTACTGTATATTTATTTATGTAATAATTTTAAAATAAGTTTTTATAATACAGTAATTTGAATTTCAGTAAAATACATTTTACCTTAACTTTAAATTATATTACATTTAATTTTAAGAAGTATAATGCTCAATATATTATGTTTTACAGGTGTATAATTTTATGGTTTGGCATAATAGCAGACTTCATAGACTGATACCCACCATGTACCGAAGGTAATAAATAAATAAATAAATAAATAAATAAATAAATAAATAAATAAATAAATAAATAAATAAATAACGCTTCGCTAGTGGTTTCGGGCCAAGCTGCTAGAAAACAGGACCAGTTCTCAGTCTGGAGCACTTCTTTATGTCGTTTACAGTGGATATGATTTGGCCACATTCCCAGTTGTTCCAAAGATTGAATTTTTATTTGGTCCTGAAGGGGACAGTTTATATCGGATGTTACGTAGACAGATTGGACTACGGTGGGATGGTATGTAGGTAGGAAGCAGGTACCCTGCATATTCAGCGCAGCAATTGCTCGAAATTTTGACCACTTTAGTTTATAAGGATTTCAGCACAACGTTGTAAAGGCATTCTTGCTCGTTGTAACATGAGAGATTTAACAGCTTGGCGTGCCTCGATGATCAGTTGCCGAAGGTGACCAGGATTTACGGGCTCCCTGCCTGCGTTAAGTGATTCCACAGGAAGAAGTCAATTGGCATAAGATCGGGTAACCTTGCGGGCCAGAATAACAAGCATGAAGATCGCTCCTGACCGCTACTGATCCATGAGGTGGGGCTCGTCCTGTTAAAACCACACTCGTGATAGTGGAACCTTCTCTGGCAACTGTGGAAGTTCATTTGAAGAAAATGAAGGACGCGTGCTCCCGTCAGGTGACCGTCAAAGAAATATGATCTCATTAGGTAGTCGTCCAAGAACCCACACAAGCTATTTACTCCTCAATGAACCTGAAATGCGTCCTGTCTTATTTTATGGAGATTTTCTGCGCTCCAGTTGTGCATATTGCGCCGGTTCACAGTGCCATTGTTGTGAAAAATCGTGATTCATCTGAAAACTTGACTCTAGAAAATATTACTCGAACATCCAAATCACGTCCACGGAGTTGCTTATGTAGCTGCATACGGTACGGGTGAAATGTATTGATATGTGATATTCGCACATATGGATCCGGCCCCAACTGACCGTTGTTTAAATATCTAGGCGACTTCATATCAGAATTTGATGGTATTAAGGTTTATTGCCGGTGGTAAAATATTACATCGAAGATAGCACTCTTTACCTCCTGGAATATGGGCCGATTTCACAGAAAGCCTCCTCCACTTTAAAAATAATTGCGGAAGTCCTAATTTTAATCTTAATGGTTGTAGCTCTGGCCTTCCGACCCCAGCTTGACAGATTCGATCCTCGCTCAGTACGGTGGTATTTCAAAGTACTCAAATACGTCAGCCTCGTGTCGATAGATTTCCTGGCACGCAAAAGTACTCCTGCAGTACAAAATTCCGGCATATCGGCGTCTCCAAAAAGCACGAAAGTAGTCAGTGGGACGTAAAAACACACGTAAACCGGGCGAGTTGGCCGTGCGCGTAGAGGCGCGCGGCTGTGAGCTTGCATCCGGGAGATAGTAGGTTCGAATCCCACTATCGGCAGCCCTGAAAATGGTTTTCCGTGGTTTCCCATTTTCACACCAGGCAAATGCTGGGGCTGTACCTTAATTAAGGCCACGGCCGCTTCCTTCCAACTCCTAGGCCTTTCCTGTCCCATCGTCGCCATAAGACCTATCTGTGTCGGCGCGACGTAAAGCCCCTAGCAAAAAAAAAAAAAAACACACGTAATGGTTCGTTTTACACACGACATACACATGATTTCAGTAAATATAAGTTTAAAAACAAGATTCAGTGTGACACATACATTTCAGTAACGTCCGGCTCCTTGGCTGAATGGTCAACGTAGTTTCCTTGGGATCAGAGGGCGCCGGGTTCGATTCCCTACAATATAGGATAACTTAACTTTAAATGGTTAATTCCCTGGCTCGGGGAGTGGGATTTTTGTGCGCTGTTTCCAAAATCCTTGCAACTCACGCACATTTCACAACGCTAGCCTCCGCTACAATAATAGGGCCTACGCAGTTTTCCATACAAGTCTGAGGGTCTCCCTTACAAGGGCTGTACACGGCTAGCAAATTTACACGAAATAATAATAATAATAATAATAATAATAATAATAATAATAATAATAATAATGGTAGTAGTATTTCAATCACAATTATAAATAACAGATACGGGAAGAAAGCGAGAAAGGGAATTTATTCCAGCCTATACAAAACGTATGGAGGTTAAGCAAATTATTCCATAACAAGGTATGCTTTTATTTCAGGTGTACAGAAGTTTGAAGTTTGTTCGGGATCTCTACTAACGAGTTTGAAGGCCACTGGCGGCGCTGTTAACAACTTGAGCACGTCAAAACGGGGAGCGATGATTCATGTCAGTACTGAGAATGGGTGTGTACAGTTCCGTGACATTTGCTGCAACGATGCGGAAGCGAATTGACCCTCACTGGGAGGGCTACATAACAGCACTTTTCGGTGCTAAACAAATCTATTTTGCAATCCAAGGAATGTGCGAAAGCGTGATTTCTTGATATAAAACAATGGGATCAGTCTTGTATTGAATAAAAACGGCGAAGGCCGACTGGGCTTAATTCCAGAGGGTAAAAACAGGCAAATCCACGACCAGTCACCAGACGTACACCAGAAGTTGTGAGGAAAGTGAAGGCCCTTGTCTCAGCTGGTAACCCTGGTAACGCTGCCCCCACCCCCACCAAAGGACTATGGCACGTAAGTTGTGAATGTCTATTTCGACAGTTAACACCAGAATCAACACGTACCTGCCATTATAAAATTGGGTTAATCCTCTAGTTCACAAGCTGTTGCCTCGTCACATTTCGAAGCATCCAGCCACACCTCTCGTTCGACACGTCTGTTCTTAGAAAAAGTGGAAATGGAGACAGGAATCCGAGCAATTTCTCTTACTGACATTGCTGTGAGGGCACCCGATGGGTCACCAATAGACGTCAGTGTATTTGGACTCTGAAAAGGGCCTTAGGAAACAGACGTTCACGCACTACCAATGGCCTCTTGAAAACCTGTTAGGCGGAGGGGGATAAGATAGACATGCTAACACTGCGAAACACCTGCTGTAATGGAAAATGAGTTGACGGGCTATAGCTAGAAATGCTGGCTTTCCAATTGAATAAGATCGTTGGTATAAACATGCCTTTTCATGAGCTAATTACCCTTCAAAAATCGTCTCCAGAGATACTGAACGACCTTCTGTAGCTTGTGTACATTTCCATGAGTGAAGATGGCTTCCTGTTATTTTAGCTATTTATTTGAGCAAATTCTGGCTTAGAAATAATTTGTCCACAATAACAATTTTGACAGCCCTAACTATTTTTAAAATGAAAAGGAAGATAATACTACTTGAACAACTGGATTATGGCAAAAAAAATTCAGTCATCTTTCCTCCTTTACTGAACCGGGTAGACAGCCAAGACACCAGTGTCAAGCGCTTCTCTGCTGCAGGCCAAGTGAATTCATACAAAACTACCGAGATACAGCGTGCATCAAATTGGGTTTCCTCCAGGTCGTCGTAATGCTTTCAGGTATTTAAGTACTTAATTCTGTATTTGGAGAGCTGTGAATGACGTTGTGATATGGGCATTGCCCATAATCTTCCTAATTTTTCGTGTAACTTAAGTTTAGTGCTCTTGATGTCATTAACCAAAATATATTGAAACAGTAACGTGTCTAAGTAAATTTCTCTGTATAATTGAGTCAAGCTTTAGGCTAATTTTCTACTAGGAAATTAATCTAATGACAATGTTACAGACCAATTCACAGGTATTCTTTGGTTTATCCATTGACTTCCGGGTGCGTGGATTGCAGCTTCAACGAGGTTTGAATACCTGTGTTGGTTGAAGAAAATCCAAATAACTCCATAGTTGTCAACTCAGTCAAAAGGGCTACATACAAAGTTCAATAACATAGTCAAATAAAATTTTGACCCTTCTTTTTCTTCTGCTGCTGCTGCTCCTGCTGCTGCTACTTTAGTTGTCACATCCTCCATGAATGTCGACAATTAATAGCATTACTTACCCTTGATCCGTGGTCATACAAAACAGCGAACCTGTACTGAGCTGGAATCACTGCAGAATGTTCTCTGTCCAAGATGTCCTTTTGTGATTTAGATCCCGTGTGCCTTAAAATTTCCCCTGAGTGACTAAGCGTAGGAAGCTCTGCTAGCACTACTATTATGCATGGCATGGACGAACTATTCAAGCTTTCTCCTCTTGATGGTCATGAGGATATCCGTCTCCTTGTACATGCGGCGCAGCGCTTCCTTACTGGTAACTCGATCAGTTGAGGAAGATTAAAAAAAATACTGCTATATGCCCACATTTTAACAGCGTCTATCTTTTTGCTCATAGTGCCTGTAACATTTTGGCAACGAAACTGAACAGTTGGTAAATGGATTTTGTCTGAGTATTGTGTGAGTTATGAAATTCTCCTCCTTGGCAGCTAAGGATCTCAATGCGTGGCCCAATAAAACACAATCATCATCATCATCATCATCATCATCATCATCATCATCACCATCATCGTCATCATCATCAACAACAATAATTTTATCATCAAACTTCTTCTCAAGTGAAGAGAATCTCACACATAAGCAACACATCTCAGTACTTTTAGGGTACTGGCTAACTTATTTGAAGCGTTTGAGGTGAACGGAACAATTACTCATGCAAAACGTTTATCATTTTGATTAAAATAAGCACAAACTTGGGCAGAAACTGTGCATGTACTTTATACCTTACATGTTCCCAAAACTGGGTTGACACATCGTGAATAGTTGGCTTATCTATCTATCTATCTATATATATATAAAATAGCTTGTCCTGACTGACTGACTGATTCATCATCGCCGAGCCAAAACTACTGGACATAATGAAATAAAATTTTGAGGATACATTCATATTAAGATGTAGGTGCTCGCTAAGAGAGGATTTTTGGATATTCCGTTGCTAAGGGGGTGAAAAGGGCGGGTGAAGTTTTAAAATGAGTGCACCTACATCTCAAAACTTTAAAAGTTTACAAATGTAAAAATTGGTATTTAGAATCTTCTTTGAAAATAAGGAAACACGTATTTTTTGTTTTCAGAAAATCCCAATAGGAGGGGAAAAAGGGTGAAAATGGGGGAAAATGTGTTGAATGCCTTTAATCAGGATACCGGTACTTATATCTCAGAAACTGAAGATATTACAGACCTGAAAATTGGTACTTTTGATCTCTTTTAAAAATAAAGAAACACGTATTTTTTTGTTTTTGGAAAATCTAATTAATGGGAGGGTGAAAAGGGGGTTAATTTTTAAAATTAGTGAATCTATATCTCCAAACTTTTAAAGTTTGCAGATGTAAAAATTGGTATTTAGAATCTTCATTAAAAATAAAGAAACACGTATTTTTTGTGTTCGGAAAATCGCAATAGGAGGTGTGAAAAGGGGTGAAAAAGGGGTTGAATGCCTTTAATGAGGCTACTTACATCTCAGAAACTGAAGATATTATAGACCTGAAAATTGGTGTTTGGGATCTCCTTTAAAAATAAAGAAACACGTATTTTTCTGTTTCTGGAAAACCCAATTAAGGGGGGTAAAAAAGGGGTAATATTTTAAAATGAGTGTATCTATATCTCAAAACTTTTAAAGGTTATAGGTGTAAAAACAGGTATTTAGAATCTCCATTAAAGATAAAGAAACACGTATATTTTGTTTTCGGAAAATGCTAATAGGAAGGATGGAAAAGGTTGAAAAAGGGGTCGAATGCATTTTATGAGTCTACTTATATTTCAGAACCTGAAGATATTACAGACCTGAAAATTGGTGTTTGGGATCTCCTTTAAAAATAAATAAACACGTATGTTTTGTTTGTGGAAAATACAATTAATGGGGGGGGTGAAAAGGGGGTGATTTTTTAAAATGAGTGTATCTATATCTCAAAACTTTTAAAGTTTATAGATGTAAAAATTGGTATTTAGAATCTCCTCTAAAAATAAAGGAACACGTATTTTTTTGTTTCCAGTAAGTCCTAATAGGAGGGGTGTAAAAGGGTGAAAAATGGGTTGAATGCCTTTCATGAGGATACACATATCTCAGAAACGAAAGATATTACAGAACTGATAATTCGCATATGGGATCTCCTTTAAAAAATAAAGAAACACGTATTTTTTAGTTTTTGGAAAAGCCAATTAATGGCGGTTAAACAGGAGTGACAAATTGGGGTGAATTTTTTGAAAGACTATATCTACAGAATATCTTGGAATCGTAAAATGTTACAGACGTAAACAGTGGGTGTAAATCTCCTGTAAATGTAAAGAAATATAGGTTATTTGTTTTTGGAAACTCTACTTAAGGGGAACCCAAAGGGGGTGAAATTTTAAAATGAGAATTTTTACGGATATCTAAAAAACTTAACATGTTACAGAAGTGAAAAATGGTATTTTTTAAATCTCTATTAAACATAAAGAAAAGTGTATTTTTAGTTTTCGGAAATACCACTTGGGTGGAGGGCGGGGGGGGGGGTAAAAGTGACTGAAAATGGTGATGAATTCTTTTAATTAGGCTACTGATATCTCAAAAATGAAAATGTTACAGACGTGAAATTTGATACTTGCAATCTGCTTTAAAAGTAAAGAAACACGTATTCTCGGAAAATCCAATGAAGGGGGGGGGGGGTGAAAGAATTGAAACATTAGTTGACTTAATTGTATGAGAATACATGCATCTAATACTAAAGTAGTTACAGACGTGAAAATTCGTATTTGGATCTCCTTTAAAAACAAAGAAAAAGGCGTTTTGTTGGGGAAACCATCTTGGAGGGCGGGAGTGTAAAGGAGTTGAATTCCTTTCATGAGGACACATAAATCAAAAACTGAAGAAGTTAGAGTCGTGATAATTGGTATTTAGAAGATCCTTTACTATTAAGGAAACAAGTATTTTTTGCGGGAAAATTCATTTAGGGGGAGGAGAGATTATTGTGAAATGAAGTGAAAAAAAGTAAATTATTTTTATGTGGATACTTATATCTCAAAACTGAAGGTAATAGACGTGAACATTGGTGTTTGGAATCTCCCTTAAACATAAAGAAACAAGCATCCTTTTAATTCTTTTTCGGGTTGGGGAGGGGGGTGGCTCTAAATAAACTTAACGGCGGTGGGGTGTAGAAGGAGGTGAGACCAATTGATTTTACTGTTATTAATGTACTTATAAGGATCCTTCGTTGCTCAGGCGGCAGCGCGCCGGCCTCTCACAGCTGGGTTCCGTGGTTCAAATCCCGGTCACTCTATGTGGCATTCGTGCTGGACAAAACGGAGGCGGGACAGGTTTTTCTCCGGATACTCCAGTTTTCCCTGTCATCAGCCATTCCAGAAACACATAATAATAATAATAATAATAATAATAATAATAATAATATTCCGGACCGTCGTCAAATTGCGGACCGCGATGGAGACGGCTCCTGGACGGGTAATGACTAAGAATGCAGTCCGGTCGCGGGTTCAGTGCCGCCAAGGCACCCAGTATGACAGCACGCCGGATCTCCTGAAGGATTATATCCGTATTAAAAATATTATAGGAAAAGATGGCAAAGATTTACGGACTCAACTGACCTGGAGGAATACCTGAGCCTAACCCGGGAAGTACGAAATCGATTGCTGGAAAGGAAGATTTAAAAATGGGAGGAAACGTGCCGTAAAATAATAGATCGGGAATTTTGGTGGATTCTCGCAGAGAACGAGTCAGATCGCGAATTTCGGCGGATTATATATCTAAAACAATAAGCATTCAATTATAAATTTCAGTGTAATACCGTAGCGAAGCACGGGTATCTTGCTAGTCTATATATATAAAGTAGCTTGTCCTGACTGACTGACTGACTGACTGACTGATTCATCATCGCCGAGCCAAAACTACCGGACATAAAGAAATGAAATTTTGGGGATATATTCATATTAAGATGTAGGTGCTCGCTAAGAGAGGATTTTTGGATATTCCGTCGCTAAGGGGGTGAAAAGGGGGGTGAAATTTTAAAATGAGTGTGTCTATATCTCAAAACTTTAAAAGTTTACAGATGTGAAAATTGGTATTTAGAATCTTTTTTAAAAATAAGGAAACACGAATTTTTTTGTTTTCAGACAATCCCAATAGGAGGGGTGAAAAAGGGTGAAAAAGGGGTTGAATGCCTTTAATCGGGATACGCTACTTATATCACAGAAACTGAAGATATTACAGACCTCAAAATTGGTACTTTTGATCGCTGTGAAAAATAAAGAAACACATTTTTTTTGTTTTTGGAAAATCCAATTAATGTGAGGGTGAAGGGGGGGGGGGTGAATTTTTAAAATGAGTGCATCTATATCTCAAAAGTTTTAAAGTTTAGAGATGTTAAAATTGGTATTTAGAATCTTAATTAAAAATAAAGGAACACGTATTATTTTGTTTTCGGAAAATCCCAATAGGAGGGGTGAAGAGGGGTGAAAAATGGGTTGAATGCCTTTAAAGAGAATACATATATCTCAGAAACTAAAGATATTACAGACCTCAAAATTGGTACTTTTGATCGCTTTCAAAAATAAAGAAACACACATTTTTTGTTTTTGGAAAATCCAATTGATGCGAGGGTGAAAAGGGGGGTGAATTTTTAAAATGAGTGCATCTATATCTCAAAAGTTTTAAAGTTTAGAGATGTAAAAATTGGTATTTAGAATCTTCATTAAAAATAAAGGAACATGTATTTTTTGTTTTCGGAAAATTCCAATAGGAGGGGTGAAAAGGGGTGAAAAATGGGTTGAATGCCTTAAAAGAGAATACTTATATCTTAGAAACTGAATATATTATAGACCTGAAAATTGGTATTTGGGATCTACTTTAAAAATAAAGAAACAGGTATTTTTTCGTTTGGGAAAATCCAAATAATGGGGAGTGAAAAGGGGGATGAAATTTTTTAAGTGAGAGTATCTATATCTCAAAACTTTTAAAGTTTATAGATGTAAAATTTGGTATTTAGAAATCTCCTTTAAAAATAAAGAAACACGTACTTTTTTGTTTTCGGAAAATCCTAATAGGAAGGGTGAAAAAGGGTGAAAAATAGGTTGAATGCCTTTAATGAGGCTACTTATATTTCAGAACCTGAAGATATTACAGACCTGAAAATTTGTATTTGGGATCTACTTTAAAAGTAAAGAAAGAGGTATTTTTTCGTTTTTGGAAAATCCAAATAATGGGGGGTGAAAAGGGGGGTGAATTTTTAAAATGAGTGTGTCTACATCTTAAAACTTTAAACGTTTCCAGATGTAAAAATTGGTGTTTAGAATCTCCCTTAAAAATGAAGGAACACGTATTTCTTTGTTTTCTCTAAATCCCAATAGGAGGGGTGTAAAAGGGTAAATACTGGGTTGAATGCCTTTAACGAGGATACATATATCCCAGAAACTGAAGATATTACAGAACTGAAAATTTGTAAATGGGATCTCCTTTAAAAATATAGAAACACGTATATTTTTGCTTTTGGAAAATTCAATTAATGGCGGTTAAACAGGAGTGGCAAATTGGGGTGAATTTTTTGAAAGACTATATCTACAGAATATCTGAGAAGCGTAAAATGTTACAGACGTAAATAGTGGGTATTTGGAATCTCCTGTAAGTGTAAAGAAACATAGGTGATTTGTCTTTGGAAACTCCACTTAAGGGGAACTAAAATGGGGTGAAATTTTAAAATGAGAATTTCTACAGTATATCTCAAAAAACTTAATATGTTACAGAAGTGATAATGGTCATTTTTTATCCTATTAAAAATAAAGATAAGTGTATTTTTAGTTTTCGGAAATACAACTTGGGTAGTGGGGGGTGGGGGGTAAAAGTGACTGAAAATGGTGTTGAATTCTTTTAATTAGGCTACTGATATCTCAAAAATGAAGATGTTACACACGTGAAATAGGATTTTTGGAGTCTGCTTTAAAAGTAAACAAACACATATTCTCGGAAAAGCCAATGAAGGGGATTTGGAGTGTTAAAGATAGAAAAAATTAATTGACTTAATTGTATGAGAATACATACATCTAATAAAAACTAAAGTTGTTACAGACGTGAAAATTGGTATTTTGATCTCCTTTAAAAACAAAGAAAAGCGCGTTTTGGGGGGAAACAATCTTGGGGGGGGGGGCGGGATTGAGAGGGAGTTGAATTCCTTTCATGAGGACACATAAATCAAAAACTGAAGAGGTTAGAGTGGTGATAATTGGTATTTAGAAGATCCTTTACTATTAAAGGAACAAGTATTTTTTGCTTTAATATCACTTTGTGAGGGAGGGGGGGGGGGTGTGGAAGGAAGTTAAAAAAGTGAATTATTTTTAAGGGGATACTTATATCTCAAAACTGAAGGTAATAAAAGTGAACATTGGTATTTGGAATCTCCTTTAAACATAAAGAAACACGCCTTCTTTTAATTTTTTGGAGGGTGGGGTGTAAAAGGAGGTGAGACCAATTGATTTTACTGTTCGTAATGTACTTATAAGGAGCCTCCGTTGCTCAGTCGGCAACGCGCCGGCCTCTCACAGCTGGGTTCCGTGCTTCAAATCCCGGTGACTCCATGTGACATTCGTGCTGGACAAAATGCAGGCGGGACAGGTTTTTCTCCGGATACTCCGGCTTTCCCTGTCATCATTCATTCCAGCAACACTGTGCAATATTTCATTTCATTTGTCACTCACCGATCATTGCCCCAGAGGGGAGCTTCGGCAGCCGGCACAATTCCTATTGTCGCCGCTAGATGGGGCTTTATTCATTCATCCCTGATCCTGTCGAATGATAGGAAACAGGCTGTAGACTTGCGATGTACTTATTCTGATCATAAACCGATCATTTTTAATCTTTCCTGGGTTCTTTTTCAACAGCCATATTTTCCTTCGGAGAACGTTCTTAGATTAGAGTAGATTCTCCTGGCATATAAATAAAAATGTAAACACATTTGAAATAAACGATAGGAATGAGATTGGCCGTCAATTTGTTCACCTCTATAATAAGGTCAATAATACACGGAGGTATGTCATTCGTATCGCCAGAAATTCCGCACACTTGCCTACGCGCAACAATGGTGCTGGTCACATTGTTAGCAATGACGATGGCAGCAGATGTATTTTACCGCCAAGTAGCGGTCTTGCATATTGCTGTGGGGTCCAGAACATATATAATAATAATAATAATAATAATAATAATAATAATAATAATAATAATAATAATAATAATAATAATAATAATAATGTTCTGGACCGTCGTCAAATGTGCGGACCGCGCTGGAAACGGGTCCTAGACGGGCAGGCCCTAATGACTAAGAATGCAGTCCGGTCGCGGGTTCAGTACCGCCAAGACACCCAAGACGACACCACGCCTGATCTGAAGGATTTATTCCATATTAAAAATGCTTTTAGGAAAAGATGGCAAAGATTTAGGGACCTAAGTGACCGGGTGGTATACCTGGAACTAGCCCGGGAAGTACACAATCGATTGCAGGAAGGAATGATTGAAAAGTGGGAGGAAACTTGCAGTAATCTATTAGAAAACGAGTCAGATCGAGAATTTTGGCTGATTCTCTCAGAAAAAGAGTCAGATAGCGTATTTCGGCGGATTATATATAAAACAATAAGCATTAAAATATAAATTTCAGTATAATACCGTAGCGAAGCACGGGTATCATGCTAGTATATATATAAAGTAGCTTGTCCTGACTGACTGACTGATTCATCATCGCCGAGCTTAAACTACTGGACATAAAGAGAAGAAATTTTGGGGATATATTCATATTATGACGTAGGTGCTCGCTAAGAGAGGATTTTTGGATATTCCTTCGATAAGGGGGTGAAAACGGGGGTGAAATTTTAAAATGAGTTGCTCTATATCTCAAAACTTTAAAAGTTTACAGATGTAAAAATTGGTATTTAGAATCTTCTTTAAAAATAAGGAAACACGTATTTTTTTGTTTTCAGAAAATCCCAATAGGAGGGGTGAAAAAGGGTGAAAATGGGGAAAAATGGGTTGAATGCCTTTAATCAGGATACCGGTACCTATATTTCAGAAACTGAAGATATTACAGACCTGAAAATTGGTACTTTTGACCTCTTTTAAAAATAAAGAAACACGTATTTTTTTGTTTTTGGAAAATCCAATTAATGGGAGGGTGAAAAGGGGGTGAATTTTTAAAATGAGTGAATCTATATCTCCAAACCTTTAAAGTTTGCAGATGTAAAAATTGGTATTTAGAACCTTCATTAAAATAAAGGAACACGTATTTTTTTGTTTTCGGAAAATCGCAATAGGAGGAGTGAAAAGGGGCTAAAAAGTGGTTGAATGCCTTTAATGAGGCTACTTATATATCAGAAACTGAAGATATTACAGACCTGAAAATTGGTGTTTGGGATCTCCGTTAAAAATAAAGAAACACGTATTTTTTTTTGTTTCTGGAAAATCCAATTTAGGGGGGGTGAAAAGGGAGTAATATTTTAAAATGAGTGTATCTATCTCAAAATGTTTAAAGGTTATATATGTGAAAATTGGTATTTAGAATCTCCTTTAAAAATAAATAAACACACGTATTTTTTCGTTTTTGGAAAATCCAAATATTGGGGGGTAAAAAGGGGGTGGGTAAATTTTTTAAAATGAGTGTGTATACATCTTAAAACTTTAAAATTTACAGATGTAAAAATTGGTAGTTAGAATGTCCTCTAAAAATAAAGGAAAACGTATTTTTTGTTTCCTGTAAATCCGAATAGGAGGTGTGTAAAAGGGTGAAAAATGGGTTGAATGCCTTTAATGAGGATACATATATCTCAGAAATGAAAGATATTACAGAACTGAAAATTTGTATATGGGATCTCCTTTAAAAATAAAGAAACACGTATTTTTTAGTTTTGGAAAATCCAATTAATGGCGGTTAAACAGGAGTGACAAATTGGGTGAATTTTTGAAAGACTATATCTACAGAATATCTTGGAAACGTTAAATGTTACAGACGTAAAAAGTGGGTGTTTGTAATCTCCTGTAAATCTAAAGAAACATAGGTGATTTGTGTTTGGAAACTCCACTTAAGGGGAACTCAAAAGGGGTGAAATTTTAAAATGAGAATTTTTACAGTTTATCTCAAAAACTTAACATGTTACAGAAGTGAAAAATGGTTTTTTATCTCTATTAAACATAAAGAAACGTGTATTTTTAGCTTTCGGAAATACCACTTGGGTGGAGGGGGGGGGGGGGTAAAGGGGACTGAAAATGGTGTTGAATTCTTTTAATTAGGCTACTGATATCTCAAAAATGAAGATGTTACAGACGTGAAATTTGCTATTTGCAATCTGCTTTAAAAATAAAGAAACACGTATTCTCGGAAAATCCAATGAAGGGGGGGGGGGTGAAAGAATTCAAAAAATTAATTGAATTAATTGAATGAGAATACATACATCTAATAAAAACTAAAGTTGTTACAGACGTGAAAATTCGTATTTGGATCTCCTTTAAAAACAAAGAAAAACGCGTTTTGGGGGGAAACCATCTTGGAGGGCGGGAGTGTAAAGGAGTTGAATTTCTTTCATGAGGACACATAAATCAAAAACTGAAGAAGTTAGAGTCGTGAAAATTGGTATTTAGAAGATCCTTTACTATTAAAGAAACAAGTATTTTTTGCGGGAAAATTCACTTGGGGGGGGGGGGGGGAGTAGTGTGAAATGAAGTGAAAAAAGTAGATTATTTTTATGGGGATACTTATATCTCAAAACTGATGGTAATAGACGTGAACATTGGTGTTTGAAATCTTCTTTAAACATAAGAAACAAGCCTTCTTTTAATTTTTTTGCGGGCGGGGGGGTGCCGGTAAATAAACTTAACGGCGGTGGGGTGTAGAAGGAGGTGAGACCAATTTATTTTACTGTTCTTAATGTACTTATAAGGATCCTCGGCAGCGCGCCGGCCTCTCACAGCTGGGTTCCGTGGTTCAAATCCCGTTCACTCCATGTGACATTCGTGCTGGACAAAACGGAGGCGGGACAGGTTTTTCTCCGGATACTCCGGTTTTCCTGTCATCATCCATTCCAGCAACACATAATAATAATAATAATAATAATAATAATAATAATAATAATAATAATAATAATAATAATAATAATAATAGTAATAATAATGTTCCGGACCGTCGTCAAATGTGCGGACCGCGCTGGAAACGGCTCCTGGACGGTTAATGACTAAGAATGCAGTCCGGCCGCGGGTTCAGTGCCTTCTAGGCACCCAATATGACACCACGCCGGATCTCCTGAAGGATTTTATCCATATTAAAAATGATTATAGGAAAAGATGGCAAAGATTTACGGACCCAACTGACCGGGAGGAATACCTGAGCCTAGCCCGGGAAGAACGAAATCGATTGCTGGAAAAGAAGATTGAAAAATGGGAGGAAACATGCCGTAATCTAATAGAAAACGAGTCAGATCGGGAATTTTGGTGGGTTCTCGCAGAAAACGAGTCAGACCGCGAATTTCGGCAGATTATATATCTAAAACAATAAGCATTCAATTATAAATTTCAGTATAATACCGTAGCGAAGCACGGGTATCTTGCTAGTATTTTATATGGTTGTCGTACTCCATCAGTCACCAATAACATTCCACCAAATGCACGGCGATCGGCATACTCCTCTTTCGGGAAAATGTTCGCTATAAGTATACTCCCCATGCCCCTGTACTCGACCTTTCAGGAGCATCGAAACATATCCACCAGGTCTCTCCATGTTTTGTTGATATCATATTTATAAGCGACTTTTGCTTTCTCTATGAATGTAAAATGTAACAAAGGCTTTTCAGTCTGTCAAACACACAGCAAATACAATGTACATTAAAACACTACAAACATACCTGTAAAATACACACTAACATACAAAGAATGACATGTTTCGTTCTACAAGAACATCCTCAGATTCTATCAAATCACTCAAAAAAAAAAATTTCTCTATGAAGCTGAAATGTTACACGTTACTTCAAATCAATATTTAGAGTAATGAATTGCTTAACGTCTTTTCGATCTTTGAACTACTAAAAAGGAAGACTCGTTTGAGCCAGTCTCTTTAATTAAACCTTTATTCATTCAACGACTCTATTTCAGAGTAGTCTAAATATAGTATATACTGAAGTGGCATTGGGATACAAAGATTCCTTGGAATGATCCGCACTCTACCGGTGGATTGCTGATCATATCATCTTGAGAATAATGACCACACACTTAAATTTTATCCAAGAATTCCACATAATACGCTGCAGTTTCACCGTTGTTTCTTGCCTTTTTCATTATGACAGTAATTCGACACGTATTGGAGTATCCAAATTATTTTTAAACTGTTGTAGTAATATCAGTTATGCTATGCCGTCTGTACAGACTAACTTGCTTTCATATCTGCTTATAGGAGGAAATCTGACACAAGCGTATCACCCGCATTGTAAGCTCACTAACACAGAAGTTTGCTGCTAATGGTGACTGGCATCAGCAAGGGCTGTATAATTATGACACATCGCGAGGATCTCTGAATGAAACGGCATTGCAACTATATTTACGTTCACAGAAGATGAAATTTCAATAGTCAGGCTTTTAATTAACTGAAATCTATTTCTCTCCTTCGAATTTCAATAATAGAGGAACATTTGATAAAGATAATACATACTATGCGTTATACAGTACAATGTCAAAGGATTAGTGTCACAAAACATTAACTACAAAATTAAAGTTTTACAGAAATAGAATACTATAAGAATGTGCATTTGAACATAGGTATTGGTCATATTGGAAATGTAATATCATCATAATTATCAATTATCAATAATTATCCAATAACAACGTGTCCGTTTCCGTAGCGTAACGGTAAGCACTATTAGCTGCTGGCGTAGGAGGCCCGGGTTCGATTCCCGGTACTGCCAGAAATTTAATAATAAAGCACGAGGGCTGGTATGTGGTTGAAATGGCACATGCAGCTCACTTCGTTTGGTAGGTGTGCCTGAAAAGAGCTGTACTATCTCGGGATTGAGGACACAAGTTTGTTTTACTTTAATAACAACATTTGGTGGATAAAATAACACTCACAATACTCAAAATTAAATGAAAGCATGACCTATACGTAATGATGTCACACTGAATAATCTATTGGAACTGGAGATGAAGCCCTTTCACATCACATGAAGCATGATTTCTGTAGCTACAAAAATACGATTTTTGTAGTTAGGCTAGTGTAGTTTGTAGTTTGAGCCACATGCATAATGCTGGACTGATGTAATATCTCAGAATTGATTTAAATAAAATAATCATTTAATAGTTTGTAACTAAAGCAAGAAAATACTGTATTTTCATATTCAATTTGATGTCAAGTAATGATTTTCAGTTTCATAAATAGTTTTTGTCTCTAAAGCTACTCTGTAAGTTTAAATAACTTGTATCCCATTTTTACTTGTTTGAAACCTATGAAGTTTTCATAGAATTTGGTTTCTTCTTTCAGCCTTGTCACCAATTATAATATTCAAATCGCCCTTTATGGCTATTTTCGGTCATTGTGGGTAATTATGCCACTGTGTTAGAAATGCAATTTCCTCAATTTATTCCGTCACATGACTGTATTAAGATTGGACACGGCGCTATATATACAGTATGTTAATGGATTACAGCTCTTTTAACTTCCATTGATCCTGTTAACAAGTATGTTGAGATTACAGACGATGATCCAGTACACAATACTGAATTATTTCTGTTTATTGTCGCACTGGTTCAACAAACCCCTGGTGTGAAGACATTGTATCTGTAATAGCTATGGGAACAAGATGGCCATCCCCTGTTCTGTTGTAGAATGGGACACTGAAATCCTTCACATTAGTCAGTTCATCCTTCTTCAACCCAGCTATTCTATATTCGCGTCACTGTGGCTACATTCCATCTAAAACGAGTGCTAACGTCTCGGAAGGGTAATCTGCAGTCTTAATATGGCACAGATTTCTTGGAATCGAAGTCGTAAACATGCTGGTGTAGTTACCGTGTTCTTCGACGAACCGTAGGCTATTTAAGCCATCCATGCTCACGAACGTCGAGAAAACACATTTTCACTACGTTGTAGTCATTGCTTATCGAGGACATGAACATCTTACGAGATGCAAAGCTGTTCTTCGTCCTGTTGTGGTTATGTCATTGTCTCTCATGATCTACGCTTTCTACCTATTTCGATTTTTCTGATATATTTTCATGGCGATACAGTTTTAATGGACTTTTTCCTGCCCCACTGAGGGTAGGCCCTATTAGTGTGTCTGCCTCCCACCCGAAATCCTCTGATTCAATTCCCAGCTCGTCGGAAGATGTTAATATTGTGAGGGGTGTAACAGGCTCACTTATCGATGTGAGATCGTCTGACGAGTTCTATGGTGTGTGACTATACCAGTGAGAGGTCATCAGGCTATCCAAGTGATACTCTACTTCAATATCTGCAAGCTATCTGGTTGGGTGGTAGATATTTCAACATGCCCAAGTTTTGTGTGGATCATGGGGAGTCTTTCTTTCTCATTTTTGTACATTCTCTTCAATGCACCTGCCTTAGATATTTGCTTTATAGAAGCAGAGCCCTTAATTCCCTAGATATTCGCCCTCAAATTTAGGTTCATACATTCTCGCTCTGTATATTCCTTCTTTGAAAAATTTTCTCAAGAAAATCGAATCATTTCTTCTCCAAATACCCATTCTTGAAGTTGGATTCACACATTATCGCTCTGTGCACTCACGTGTGGGCTTCCTTTTTTTATTTATTTTATCTTGCGTATTCTCTTGAACGTTCTTATATCGAAGTTTTTCTTATGGTGATTTAGCCATTTCTTCCCCAAATATCATCGAACATTTTTTTAAAAGATATTATTTATTTCTGTCTTTCTTTGGTGTATTTTGTTAGTCGCTTTTTTCTATCGAAGTTTCTCTTATGGAAATGGAGTATTATTCGTAGATAGTAATCCTCGAAGCTGGATTCATTGACTTCACGAATGCCAGCACTAATGTTCCGTGTGACCATCTTTGTTCACCTACAGCCTCAGCCGTGCGGCTCTACACCGGTTAGGCGATCAGGTGATCACACTTCAGTTCCACTCTATTCCGAAGACTTGCACTCCACGCCAGATCCTAGGTGTATCTTCTCATCAGTCAAGCGGGTCTCAGGACGCATCCTCTCGTTTGAGTTCTCCTACAGGCTTAGCAGAGAGAGAGATCGGGCGCGCGCCACGGAGGGCAATTAGCACGCCTTCTTATCGACGCTAATGACAGGTTCTTCTTACAACAACTTCATATTACTTTAATCTATCACCAGATAGTCGATTAATATTCCATGATTATTAATTATTATTTATTGCTATCCGTGAGGAACTCAGGGCGTAAATTAGCATCACTCCGTTCCCTGAAATATGAGCTCACCTTTCGAATACATGTATATCCAGATATAGACACAGGTTCCTATAGCCTTTTCCTAAGAATAATTATTAATTTCCTTCTTGGTGGAATTTTCATTTCCTCCGTTTGTGGTACTTGGTTATGTTCTCAACACATTCATTTACAATTTCAGTTGTACATGGTACTGCTATGCACCTCTAATATTTCGGACTATAATATTAAGAACAATTATCTACTTGCATAACCGAAAATATTGTGATAGCCTCAACAGATGCATGTTCATATCTGCAACCAGTTATTCATCTGTTCCTTGCTCACCACATCCTGAATTGCATAGTTACCAAACAAACACGGGGAAAGTTGGGAACTGAGATCAAATATTAGGAACATCTAGAAAAAACTGGATATATATCATTATCACCGACAATCACTCGCGATCTATGATAGTCTTCCAAGCATTCCTACTGATGTGCCTACAGATGGCTGACAGTCCAATCCGTGATGGCGTTCAGGAAGTTGAGAAAAAGTCCACTTTGTTTCTCGAATGTCCGAAGACGCGGCCCAACCTAATATACAGTCGTACCTCGACATCTCGAACCTCCATTACTCGACTTTTCAATATCTCAATATAAGTTATATTTCTAGGCCATTTGTCCTGTTATTCACGTGTATTTGTTTATCTGCTACTCGAAATTCGGTTACACGAATTCCTTGATTTCTCGAAGCAAACGTTTCCTCCCTTGGTTCAAAAAATACCCTGTAACTCGAATTTTGTACAACATTAACCGTGCAACACAGCAGTTGTAGTCTGTGAGGAAGAGTTAACAAGTAAATAAAGGGTTACAGTGATGCTGCGAGCTAATATGATGGGAACCGAAAAACTAAAACTTCTAGTGATCGGAACATCGACGAAGCCTCGCTCTTTCTCGGATGTGAATTCATTACCGTTCACGTACGAAAACAACCCCGGAAATCGTGGATGACAAGCTCCATTTACGAATCTTGGCTGCGTGGTATTGACGAGATGTTTCAACGTGAAGGGATGAAATTCCTCCTTTTCGTAGACAAGTGCCCTGATCATGCCAAGGTGCTCGTTCAGAAGTTAAAGGCAGTGCTCGTGGTCTTCTTACCACCGAACATAACATCCAGAAGGAGGAGAAGAAGAAGAAGAAGAAGTTGGCTGCCCTGTGCTGTACCGTCAGCAGACCAAGAGTTAACAATCCTATATACCAGAGGCGACGCGTAACGTTTTGAAAAGTGTTACCACACTCCTTCTGAGAGTAAATTGTCGCTCGCACCGCAGCATTTTTATGAGCAGTACAGATGCCATTTCATAAAAGTGAAAGACTTGGTAATTGATATTACTCTTGTATAAGGTAAAATCATTTGAAAATGATGAAATGGCAAATAATATATTGAAAACTAGTGAGCATTAAAATCATAGAGACTAGCAGTCTCGATTATGCACTAATTGAAAATAGTTCACATCATGAAAAACGCATGGCAGGCTACTCATGCACTCATAAACATCTATTGAGGTGCTGACAATATGTCTGGTATTTTTACTAGCTTATTATGCTCGTCAATTTTCTTTCCGTAAGCTGTACTCAAAAAGAACTCTATTCGGGACCTTTCGAACTGAATCATATCGGCAACAGCGTTGATGTGTGCTTGAGACATCTCATGGCGTCTCTTTAAAACTCTGAAACTATCTAAATTGTCCACACCGTCTTTATTCCAAGCTTTATTTTCTGAGGAAAATAGAATACATGGCCAACGGTACAGTTTATTCATTTTTGCACAACCACATAACCAGTCCAGGTTTATGTACCACGAGTCATGAAAATGTCGTACAGTTTTCTTCGATTCCTTGTATACATTTTTAAGAGAATGCGTGGGTCTACCTTTTCCAATTATGTTTTTCTTTTCTTCAAACCTTCTTTAACGAAAATGGCGTGTTCAATAAGCTTTATATTACACACGAATATTCTGGGCCCGCCAACTCACTTATTTTCGAGGTGGAAGCGACAGCACTCATTTTAATGTTTAATACGTTGTGCAGTCCTATAGGCTATCCTTACCTAACATAAATTAAATATAAATTCACACTTTAACAAGAGAAGTCACATCGTATTATAATAGAAAACAATAACACAATAATATAACAATGCGCTGTTGAGCGCGGTGGAACGAACGAAGGGAACAGCTCAGCATCGAAGTTATAAGCTTTTGTTTCCACTTTCCATTGTGGTAACACTAACGGAGAACGTTGCAGGATACATCTCAGTGTCGAGGGGAAAAGGGCCTTGCTTGGCGCAGGCGCAGTAATACTCGCCTAGCTGGTAGAAGAGATTCAAAGCGTGGAGTGGTAACAGCCTCTCGCTCAGCTTTGGTGGTGGCAAACTGCTGCAATAGAGTTCTCGCAACACGTCCCGGCGAAGAAAGAAAAATAGTAAATATTGATATTAAAGAATATTCGATTTTTTATATTTTCAAACTGTTACCAGTGGTAACAGTGGATACTAGCACGCTTCGCCACTGCATACAGAGTCAGTCAAATGTAAATGACAGTGTGTTCATAGCAATAAATGTTGTTGAAAAGTATTTGGAAGAAAAGAAGGTTAACAGTAAACTACTGTATGCACTGCATTGTCTTCTAAATGTTAGTGTAATAAGTGTTATAATTAACGCGATTGCGTAAAATAAAAAGTTGTGTATTTTGTTAGAAATCCTGTATTCAGTGTAAGCCCGTAGATGCATATGATTCAATTATGTGCTATATATGCTCGAAAATGGTATTCTCTCTATTACGAAATTTCTGTAAAATGAAATGGCTTATGGCTTTTAGTACCGGGAGATCCCAACGAAATTTCGGTAACTCGAAATGAAATTTAGCTCGCGCGGAGATATCGAGGTTCCTGTATGTTCATTCTGCATCAATGTAGGCCTGAAAATACTGGGTTTTATTTGTACATTTTAGCCTTTCTTCGGCATTTTCTGGGATTACAGGTCCTTTCCTAGCCCTTCACCTTATCTTCACTACATTTGTACAGCTCATTCTCAGTTCGAATAATCATTAGTTCATCCATTCATTCATCACCCCTTAAACGTCGTGTCTGTAGTAGGAGAGAGAATAAAATGAAATTGAAATGAAATAAGAAATGAAATTAATGATTGAAAAAGCAGGGGTGTCAAATTATGTGCAAGATAAGTGAAATATTGAAAGGAGAAAATTTTGATATGAGTGTTTTTGAAGAGGAAGATCTCACTTGCTTCAAGTATGAACCCTTATCATCCGTTGATGATGTGGCGAGACGTTTCTCGATGTTTTGCAGCTTGCTGTCTGAAGACCGACCATCCCTTACAACTAAGAACATGGAGATGACCATTGCGATATAATGCAAGCCAGCTGAGGTAAGTTTTACGAATTCCCGTTTGTGTAACTCCAGTGTGATTCTGCCAAATATGATCGCAGTTATTCTAATTTCAATTTCTTTCTCCAGGATGTCCATTGCAGGTTCACTGAATTGATTCTAGGTGTAAAAAGCATTTCGTTCTAAATTTTACAAGTACTTTTTTTTTAACAAAAACGGAATTTCGTTTTTGAAATTATGTTAACCTAAATATACATAATGTCCTAAAGAAGAAGTATTTCATATTGCCATTGATGATTTCACGCCCGTACTTATAGACATGATATAGTCTTTCGGGTTTATGCCAAGTCAAGAAAATAAGGCTAAATGTCACCTTAATTAAGGTGCAGACCCAGCATTTGCCTGGTGTGAAAATGAGAAACCAGGGAAAAGCATTTTCAGGGCTGTCGACAGTGGAGTTCGAACCCACTATCTCCCGAATGTAAGGTGAAATTTCATCTTATTTTCTTGACATGTCATAAGCCCAAAAGCCTGTATCATGTCAAGAAGTATTTCATTCATACATGTTTGCACTGCATGTAGCATACCACTACAATGTTGTGTGTTAAAACATTCAATATGTAAGTAAAACTAAAATTATGAATGAATTTGGACCGCATTTTTACGCCTTTTTACCAGTTTTTAGGTCATTTTCTGGATATCTTTAGATCTTTTTACAGGTCTGTTTTTAGGCAATGCATAGGTCTTCAGTCTAGCTCGAGCGGTCGAGGAGAGAGGTTGCGTAGTGTAGTGAGTGCTGTGAACATGATCGGTATTGAGCAGTACCGGGCCGCTATTGGCAAATGGCAGGCGAAGCAGAAGAAGGAGAACAGGAATGGATTGGTGATAAGTAAGGACGGATTAAAAATGAGTGAAGCGGTGCTGGTAGTGGCAGTGATAGCGGTGCTACTGGTTATTGGGGGGGGGGGGGTGGAGTTAAACCCAGGCCCAAATACCAGTGGAAAATATAGCACGGCTGGTTGTGAGTAAAGTCATGCAGGAAAAATACCAGTGGGAGAAAGTGCAGGAAATAAAGGACATGATGGAGGAGCAGAGAAAGGAGATAGGGAACATGAGGAAATGGCTGGAAATGAGGACGGAGGAATCAAGCAGGAGAGTGGATAATAATGAGAAAGGAATCGAGTTATTGAGAGGGGAAGTGAAACACTTGAAAGAGGAGATGATGAGAATGAAGAAAGAAGCGGAGGAGTACAAGCAGGAGAGATGGAAGAAAGCCATATTTATATATGGAGTTGAGAAAGGTGTGAGGGAGGACAAGATTGAACTGATAGACAAGGTGATCGAAGTCATACGTGATACAATGAAGATAAACTTCAGTAATGAAGACATAGACGATGTAGAGAGAACTGGTAAAACTAAAGGTCGGAGGCCAATTAGGGTAAAATTTTTATCTACCTTAATGGCAGAAATTGTGTTAGGTAACAGTAATAATTTACAGGGACAGAAAATAAGGGTGAAAAGAGACATGGGAAGAGAAGGAAGTGGAAATATGAGGATCTTGAATAGGCACCTATGGAGAGCGAGGAACCAGGGGCTAACGGCCCGAATAAGAGGTCTGAGGTTGGAGGTGACAAACGGGCGATGGGTTAGAGTGCACTCAGTGGCGAAGCTAAAAGAGATGGACGAAAACGAGAGGGTTGAGGGTGGTGAGATGACAAGGCAAGATGGGAAGAAGAAAGAAAAGGAGAGGAGGAGAGACGTGGAAGGAGAGGAGAGCATCTCAGAAGAGAACGGGCAGTGCAGTCGGGATACAGAAGATCAAGATAGTGAAGTGGACAGTGAGAGTGAGCAGCAAGAAACTGGGAGAGCAGAGTGTAGTGTTGCAGTGTGCAAGAAAAGACAAGGGAAGGTGGTTGCAGAAGACCAAAATAGTGAAGGGGTGAGTGGGGGTGAGCAGCAAGAATCGGTGAGAGCAGAGTGCAGTGGTGTAGTGAACAAGAAAGGTCACGAGGAGACAGATCGACAGGAAGGTAAAAAAATTATGAGTAAAGTAAGAAGTAGGAGCTTAAAAGACATATGTGGAAAAGTACGTAAAGGGATGGAAGATACAGAGGACATGGAACGGAATAGGTTGGTTAAAAAAGGAGGAATGGAGATAAGGGATGAGAGGTCGATAACTACAAGAAGTAAGAATAGAGGGGGAGACCTAGAAGAAAGGGAGGGAAAGTTATAACTATATTGGAAAATAGGATGTGTGAATATTGAGGGACTAAGGAACAAATTAGGAAATAAGAAAGTTCGGGACGTAATAGAAAGTTTCGATGTTGCGGCACTCTTGGAGACGTGGTTGGAAACAGGGAGGGAGATTTCAAGGAAGGGGTTTGTGATAAAATATAAATATAGAAGAAAAGAGAGGAATAAGGGTCGAGCCGCACGAGGGATGATAGTTCTAATTAGGGAAGAAATTAGTGAAAGGGTAGAAGATATAGAGCCCGATATGAAAGAAACCATATGGTTGAGATTGAATATGGGAGGGGTTGAGGGAAGGAGGAAGAAAATAAATCTAGCTTTTGTTTACTGCCATTCTAGTAATTCAGCATATGCAAATAAATATTTTTTTGAAGAGTTATTGGTAGATATTGGTAGGATAAGAGGAATGTTTCCAGGTGAAGAGGATATGTTGTTATTCGGGGATTGGAATGCGAGAATAGGGGAACAGAGCCCAGTATATAGTAGGGAGGGTGGAATGTGTATGTTGAAAAGTAGAAGGAGTGAGGACAAAATTATAAACAGTTATGGAGAGAAGCTCCTAGAGATGTGCGCTGTGGGAAATTTGTATATTCTGAATGGGCGGATAGAGGGTGACAGGACGGGGAAATTGACATATGTTACTGAGAAGGGTGGTAGTGTGATAGATATGGTTGTAATTTCGGAAGGGGTGATTGAGGATATTGTAAGAATGGAAATAAGAGACTGGATTGATTCACACCATTTCCCGGTGAGGGTTATGCTGGAAAGGGGGGAAGAGAAGTGTGCAAGGAAGGAGGATGAGACAAATGATAAACGAGGGAGTGGTTATAATAAGTATAAATGGTCAGAGAAGGTGGGTTTACTAAGCCAACATGATTTACAAGATTTTACCAATTCACGGATTTCTCCGTCCATACCCTTCCAGATGTACATTTCACGAATCTTTTCTCGAGTTTTGAAGATGCCTAAATGCCCCCCAAATGGGGTCTCATGGTAGTACTTGAAGATCATTGGTACAAGAACCGCTGGGACTACCACTTTCATCTTCTGATCATGCCTCGACGGGCAACATAAAACACCATTCCTCAGAACATAAGGGACATGTTCCCCAGAAGAAAGGGTTTCCATGATAGGGGCCAGTGTTGGATCTTCACGTTGATATTTCTCAAGATCCCCAAACAACATGGGAGCATCAGTTAAAATGGCATTAACCTCGGGTCGTATGGACTCGGGAGGTGAAGAACTATCGACCAGTTCGTGGGTCTCTACATCATTGGATAACATACGGCTTAGTCCGTCTGCCACAACATTTTCAGTACCTCTGATATGCCTAACGTCAAATTGGAAGGCAGAAATTCGGATGGCCCACTGGGCTATACGACCAGTACGACGCGGCCTAGCTAAGACCCAATCTAAGGCTTAGTTATCAGTCTCCAAATCGAATTTGACATGTTCCAGATAGAGCCGGAACTTTTCTAAAGCAAATAAGACTGCCAAACCTTCGAGCTCATAGATGGAATATTTGGCTTCTTGAGCCGATAGAGTCCTAGATGCATAGGCGATGGGTCGCCTACCTAGTTCGGTCTCTTGAAGAAGGACCGCAGCCACTGCCGACGACGACGCGTCGGTTTGGACGATGAATTTCTTAGAGAAATCGGGCATAGCGAGGACAGGAGAATTACAGAGAGCTAATTTGAGGCCTTCGAAAGCGGCTTGTTGGGAAGGTCCCCACTTAAATTTGACGCCTTTCCTACGAAGAAGGTTCAAGGGCGCCGCTCTATTGGCGAAATTTGGAATAAATTTCCTGAAGAAATTCACCATGCCAATGAACCTAGCAATACCTTTGATGTCCTTAGGAGGCTTGAAGTCACGGATGGCCTGTGTTCTAGAATGATCGACTGCAACAACGTCGGGCGACACAATATGCCCTAGGAATGACATAGAAGACTTAGCGAAGGCGACCTTGGACAACTTCACAGTTAACCCAGCATTACGAAGGCGATTGAGAACTTCTCTCAGATGATCTAGGTGTTCTTCGAAGGTCTCCGAAAATACGACGACATCATCAAGATTGTGGTACAAGTACTCAAATTTGATGTCGGAGAAGACCCTATCTAGCAGTCTCGTAAGCACAGCTGCTCCCGTGGGGAGACCAAAAGGCAAGCGGTTGTATTCATACAAATTCTAATCCGTGGCAAACGCTGTCAGGTGCTTGGATTCCTCTGCTAACGGTATCTGATTATAAGCCTGGTTAAGATCTAAGATGGTAAAGAACTTAGCCTTACGAAACCATGAAAAACAAGAGTGAAAGTCTTGAAGGGGCACAGATTGTAACACCACCTTCCGATTGAGAGCCCTATAATCAATCACAGGCCTGAAGCCACCTTGGGGTTTCGGGACTAGAAAAATAGGCGAAGAATACGCCGACTTAGAGGGCCGAATAATGCCATCCTTCAACATCTGATCAATGATTTCCTTCAAAACTTTCATTTTAGGAGGAGACAGCCTATAAGGTGGAAAACGGACCGGAATCGAATCAGTAGCCTCAATCTTGTATTCAATAAGGTCAGTAACACCAAGAGTATCAGAGAACACCTCTCGAAACGACTGACACAACTTACGAATACTGTCAGCCTGCTCCTCAGGTAGATGTCTAAGGTCTAACAACATCTCATCCTGGGTAGGCGAAATAGATGAACATGATACAGAACTACACTTTAACAAAGGGATTTTACAATTAGAAGCAAATTTGAATGTGCACGACCTGCTCTGGATGTCGAGCACTAGACCAGTAGAAGACATAAAATCCGCTCCCAATATAATGGGGCAAGACAAGTGCTTAGCCACAAACAGTTTATCTTTCCAAGTAAATTTAGAAATCCGAATTTTGGCATATAAAATACCTAAAATTTCTAATGGAGAAGAATTAGCCGAAACATATTGAACTGAAGATGAGCAATAGTCAGGAAGTTTACAAACAGATTTCAATTCAGAGTACCATTCAGCCGAAATAATAGAACACACACTGCCCGAATCTAGTAAAGCTGTTACAGGTTCATTATTCACTTCAATTTTGAGAAAAGGAACAGGTGCGGGGGTATCCGCCGCAAACCTAAGACATTCTTTAGGGCCTTCAAAAGCTAAATTCGAAAACTGACTTTTCCTTGGGAATTCGGGAGTTTTACTTGGGGCTGAGCCTCGGAATGAAGAGTTGGTCGACTCAGCCGAAGCCACTAGTCATTTTTGATTGTTGTTGGAAGTTGCACCAGAAGTTGAGCAGGAGGGGGTGCTGTTCGAATTTGGGCAATTCTTGGCGATATGGGAAAACGCGCTGCATTTAAAACAACCTTGAGATGACCGCGCTCCATTCCTTGTCCCACTAGACTTAATCAATGGGCATGTATTGCGAAGATGGTCAGGCGACCCGCTAGCGTAACATTTACGGGGTGTGATGGGTCGGCGAGGTGGAGGCCGAAAACTACTAGAATACTACTAGAATACTAGAATACTACTACTAGAATAAAATTATTAAGGGTGGAAGGAATATAGAGAAAACGAGTATTGAGGAAGTGCAATGGCTCAGACACTTTGATGAATTGCTAGGGAAAAGGGGGAAGAAGGATGGAGAGGGATGGGGTTAGAGGTAATTTGGAGGAATAGGAGAGTGGTAATTTATGACCTGGGTAAAGAAATCACAAGGGAGGAAATCCTGAGAGTGATAAGCAGAGTCAGAGCGAAGTCGGCCGGGGGATGTAATGGTATAAATAACAAGTTTTGGAAGGAAATTAGCAAAAATGAGATAATGATAGAGGGCATAGTTAAACTATTCAATAAGATATTTGAGGGAGGTAAGTACCCGAAGGAATGGGAAACAGGAATTCTATGCCCTATATACAAGGGGAAGGGTAGTAGGAAGAGTGTGAACAGTTATAGAGGTATATCTCTGTTGGATTCCTTGAGTAAAATATATACTGGGGTGTTAGCGAACAGAATAAGCGGGTGGGCGGAAGAAAATGAAATTTTGACAGATTACCAAGGGGGATTTAGGAAAAAGAAAAGAACAGTGGATAATATAATGATAGTAAAGAATATTCTAGAAAAGTATAAGAATATGGCTAGAAGTACGGTTTATGTAGCAGCAATAGATTTTGAGAAAGCTTTTGACAAGGTGAATAGAGAGGCCCTATTAGAGAAATTAGGCAGGCTAGGGATTTCGGAGAAGATGTTGAGGGCAGTGGAAGGAATATATAGGGTTGTCAGGTTTTGTGTAAAATTGGGAGAAGAGAGACTGAGTGGACCCTTAGAGTCCAAGGTGGGTTTAAAACAAGGGTGCAAGTTATCGCCAATACTGTTTATTTTATTTATCAACGATATTTTAGAGGGGTTTGGGGCAGAAAATTGGGCTGTGCCGGTGATTAATGGTTTAGAGGTACCAGGACTGATATTTGCGGATGATGTGTTATTGATGACGCTAACTTCAGGAGGGATGAATAGGGCTTTAAAGTCAGTGACGCTATTTGCGAGGAAATGGGGATTGAGAATTAATGGAAATAAGTCTAAAATATTAGTAGTCCAGGTAGACAAAAGAAGAAAGATAGAAGGTAAATGGGTAATTCACGGAGAAAGATTGGAACAGGTAAGGAAGTTGGAATATCTAGGAGTTATTTTTAATGATAAAGGAACGTGGAATGACCAGATCAAAAGGGTGAAAAATAGAGGATTGGTAGCCCTAAACCCAGTCAGAAATTTGCTAGCCAAATACCCGGGTATCAGTTATAAAACACTGAGGCTAGTGTTAAGGTCGGTAATTTTTGGGAGGGTATTATACGGCGACGAAATTTGGGGGCTGGATGAGAAAAGAGAGGAACTGAGAAGGATTGTTAGTAGTTTTGCTAAGTTAGTAATGGGCTTACCGAGGTGCACAGCGAATGTAGGGGCGGAATTAATGTGTGGGGAGGATTTGGAATCAGAGGGTGTGAAAAAAATAGTTAGATACTGGATGAATTTAAAAAGACAGGAAGGTGGGAGGGTATTACAGGCAGCGTATGAACAGCAATGTAGGAGCATGTATAGGGGTGGATCGCTAGAAAAAATAAAGGGATATTAGAGAGGATAGGATTAGGACACCTGTGGTGGGAGGTCTGGTCGAAAACAGAAGTGAGAGGGATGAAGATACTGGACAGGAGAATTAGAGATATCCGTAGGCAGAAATTATTGGGGGAAAGCAGACTGAGAAACTCGCTGACTGTTTTGACGAAAATAGAGGAGATAGCAGGGTTGAATATCAGATACGTTGATAGGTCAAAACGGTATGGGATGATGTGGTGGCTGTTAGGATTGCAAAGGAATACAGGCTGGCTGCAGGGGAGGGATAAGACAAGGTGTATACTTTGTGGAGATGTGAATGATAAATTTCACTTGCTAAGAGACTGTGAGGTAACGAGGGAGATAAGACATGGATTATTGAGTGCCGAGCATCGGAAAATATTGGGGAGAGGGGATGAGAAAGCAATCCTGAGATGGATTATTAAAAAGTGGGAAAAAGGGGGTGAATTGAACAGGTATTTATGTGCGACAAAAAAGTCCTGCGAGATAAAAATGAAGGAGGGTGAGTTAGAGGGTGGACAAGGGAGTAGGGGGTGGAATAGTTATGTATATAAGGGAAGGGGATAGTATGATAAAATTCTAATGGATTACAGAATATAAGAGTCGAGTACTTAGTTAAGTATGTGGAGTTGGGTAATGATATGGGATTGCATGAAGGCAAGGTCTTTCTGTTTGTGTTAGAGTTGGTTGGAATGCAAGTGCTGAAATGCGGAGTGTTGTTGTTTGAAGTATTGATTAGGTGTAGGTCAGGAACAATAATGTGACGCAAGTACAGAGCGCAATAAGGACACTTGATGAGCATGTTTGAACATTGAGTAAGTGACTGCTACAGCTAATGACTGCTAGGAATAATAATATCATATTTATATTATTCGTATTATTATTATCTTTATCATTATTTCTCTCTGGATTCTGGGGTTTTAATTCAATAGAATGAGGGGCATGGCACGAGGTTCTGAGGATGACTGACACGTTTCCGGAGTGTCCAACGAACCTCATGGCATACCCAGGGGATATATGAGTTGTAAATTATTATTATTATTATTATTATTATTATTATTATTATTGTTCCGAGGTATCTGTGGAACAGCAGAGGTGAAAGAAGGTGCTGGTGGGAATAGGTCTCAATCACGAAATTAAAGTTAATTTAAAATTTAATAAAGGTTATATTTTATTTTCAAGATAAATAAATAACAGATGATAACAGGTACCAAGTAGCAGATCAACAAATTAAGAAAGTACAATTACAGTTTGTTACTGGATTTGGGCTTCGAGCCCCAGACTCACAATCCTTGAGCAACGAGCCCAACTTTACCTATGTACAAAGTTCAACAAAGGGGCAGAAAACCCAATCATGCCAAGGAGCACTTGCTCCCAATTACCCAGCAAAGCCTCCTTGAGGCACACAAAAAATCCACTTTTAAGAAAGAGCAAACCCGCTCTCAAAGATCAAACCTATACAAAGGCCACACCAAACTCCACCTTCAATATGCCCTCCAGGCACACAAGAACAGGGGTAATAATACCCAATCTACTGAGGCCTATTAAGTAAAGAAACAGGTCAATTACATGGCCCAAAATTCTGAGTTGAATGGAGGCGTAACTTGCACTTCTAATACCTTTTTCAAACCTACTAGGCACTAGGCCGCATACACAAGGGCTAATCCCATACTAAAGAGGTGACTTGTATAAGAAGATTTTATTACATTAAGAAAGAAAGAAACGGTTGTGAAAACAAAGTCACCTCAAAACAATAGGAGTGGGAGCTCGAGAGGGTTTAGCACTCTCTATCCCAATTTATAGTTAAAGAGAAGAAGTTTTACCAAGTGTCTATTACATTTTAAGGATAGGTTACTTGAGAAAAGTTTCGAACCTGCCCCGAGGGTTAAACTGCTGAGCTAGCAAGAAATAAAGTTATTAAACGGCCATTACCTTGTGGATGAACTGCTGCCCGAAGAAAGAGGCGCTTCCCGCCCCCTGCTACATAATCACACTAGGAGAGATGTTACTGAAGTGGCCAGGAGACCAGAAAATCAGCAGTTTATATACCCTCGTGGAAAATTCGAGACTTTTCATGAATGATTACAACCCGCCCACAAACTTTTATTGGATGACAGCAAAAACTAATACACCAGACGAAGAAGAAACACCTTATTGGTGGAAAATTAATTACAGAAATTCCTCATTGGTCAAATTCAAAACTGGCGGAAAGAGAGGGGTTATACTGCCAACCCAAACAATGACTGAAAGAAATTTAACAAAGAACAAACTTATGAATACCAAATTTCTTCGAAAAAAATTCCTTCACTTCGCACTAGGGTGCACAATTGTAGTTCTTAAGTAGTGCCGTCTAGAAGAGAATGTTCACACTTCTTACTACAGAGAAAACAAAAACAAATCGAAATCGACATAGTTCAGAACACTTCAAAATTTACAGTAAAGACATCTTCTGAGAAACCTTAGAATTAATGTGGTTGTTAAAGTTCAGGCTTTCTCCAGTAGAGGAGTTCCAACTGGCGCAATGTTTGAATTAGCGGCGTGGAGGTGTACCGCCCGGTACAATTATTATTATTATTCTCTATTATTTATTTTACTCTGTATGTGAACATGTATAGGGGCGAAGTCGCCTGTTATGTTCAATAAATGTTCTAGTTCTAGCATAGGTCTTCAACTTCCGAGCCGTAGTGATACCATATGTTGTGGAGCCTGCTGGTAGTGGGCCATTTCTCCTCATGACATCCCAATGTATTCTCCAAGTGCGCCGTTCCTTTGCAAGCGGTGTCTCTGTTCTTCAAAATCCGCTAATGCGTGATGGACAGTGTTTCTCCAAGCTGAAAGTTCCAGGGCAGGCACTTCCTAGTTGTTAGTATCAAAGGCACTGAACATGAATGGGGGTAAGCTTATTTCTCTTGCATATTGTTCTCATAATTTTGTGCTCTGCATACAGTGCAGTGTAGACGGTATAAAACGAGATCATATAGCCTCAGTGTCAAGTTATGTTGTAATGCATTGGCATTCTTGTATTCCCTAATACATACATACAGCCATTCACGTACAGGCCATGAAGACACGTGAAGAAGTAGAAGGTAGAAGATTCTACAATATCCGTAACCTCAGCTCTATGTGGGTTAGACTGGTTAGCTCTAAGCCCATCTGCGTTTGTTATTAAGAATTAACTTGGTACCCATTTTTGGTGTAGGCTGAGTGAACCTAAGAGTCATGTGTCACTCCAGATTTGGAAAATATATTTCTAAATTTTCGACTCTGACGGGGGAATCCCACTCGTATTTACGGGCGTATAGCTGAGACGGGCAAAGCGTACCCAGCGGCGTTCAAACAGTTCGGCAAACGTTTGATCTCCCTGGCCACTTACGGGCCTAGCAGGGGGTGATTTATGACGGCAGTGGGCTTTAAAACGGAAGTTCGCATTCCCCTTCAGAAATCCTCACAGCTCTGTTGCCAATGCACCTCTTGTTAAATAGACGTCAGTCTCTCTTTTCAGCTCAGACAATTCACATTAGCTTTGTTCGCTGTTTGAAAGTTTTTGATTATTTCTTTGCTTCGTTAATTAATATTTGTGAAGTGTGTTGCCTTTCATTTCACTTCATGCAGTGATGTGGAGACCATGGAAATCACACCTGGAAATTATACAACCGGGTAGAATGACCAGTACCTCGCCCAGGCGGCCTCACCTGCTATGCTGAACAGGGGCCTTGGTGGGGGATTGGAAGATTGGAAGGGATAGGCAGGGAAGAGGGAAGGAAGCGGACGTGGCCCTAAGTTAGGTACCATACCGGCATTTGCCTGGAGGAGAAGGGGAAAAGCACGGAAAACCACTTCCAGGATGGCTGAGGTGGGAATCGAACCCACCTCTACTCAGTTGACCTCCCGAGGTTGAGTGGAACCCGTTCCAGCCCTCTTACCACTTTTCAAATTTCGTGGCAGAGCTGGGAATCGAATGCTGCCTCCGGGGGTGGCAGCTAATCACACTAACCACTACGCTACAGAGGCGGACAATTATTATTATTATTATTATTATTATTATTATCCCAGTCCCTAGTTCGTGATTTTACTTTTCCTTTGTTGGGCGAGTTGGCCGTTTGGTTAGGGGCGCGCCGCTGTGAGCTTGCATCCGGGAGATAATCGGTTCAAGCCCCACTGTCGGCAGCTCTGAAGATGGTTCTCCGTGGTTTCCCATTTTTACACCAGGAAAATGCTGGGGAAGTACCTTAATTAAGGCTACGGGCACTTCCTTCCCACTCCTAGGCCTTTCCTAGCCCATCGTCGCCATAACACCTATCTGTGAAGGTGCGACATAAAACAAATTGTAAATAATTGTACTTTTCCTTTCTTTACTGAAAGCGAGACACTGATATTAGCAGCATGAAATTACGTATAATATTTTAATAGGCCTACTTTGGTATCAATTTAAGCTTAGTCTTTGTCGAGTTTATTTGCCAATTCCTTCTTCCTGTTTTTTCTTTCTTTCTTTCTTTCAACATCTGCGACCACCGCACGTGTTAACCACGAAACAAATTATTCTGCGATATCGGTGTGTGCTGTGGTTCGTGATCAAGTTTTTATATTTATATTTTGACTTTAGAATAAATTAAATGTTAACATGTTTAAATAATCGACGCAAAATATGACAACCTTGCTTTTGACAGAGCTCACTTGCCTTTTAAACGACACGCGCCTCTTGTGTCCGGAGGAAAGAATCCGACTGACAACCCTCATTATCACTAGGGCGGGCAGAATGACAACCCTCATTATTACCAGGGTGGGCCAAGTTTTGAGATCAGAGGATACCGCGTGGGTATGCTTTGAACGTCAGGACTATACCAAGTACGCCTTTACTGCCACGGCTAAGCAGCCCACCGAGCGAGTTGGCCGTGCGGTTAGGGGCGTACAGCTGTGAGTTTGCATTCGAGAGATAGGGGGTTCGAACCCCACTGTCGGCAGCCCTGAAGATGGTTTTTCGTGGTTTCCCATTTTCACACCAGGCAAATGCTGGGACTGTACCTTAATTAGGGCCACGGCCGCTTCCTTCCTCCTCCTAGCCCCTTCTTCTTCCTCTTCTATTTTCGCCATAAGACCTACCTGCGTCGGTACGACGTAAAGCCAATTGTAAAAATTTAAAAAAATTAAGCAGCCCCTACATTTTGGATACAGTCAGTCAGCAAGTCACTGAGAATGAACTAAGAGCTTCTAGATTCTTCTGTATGTTGTTAGTGTTGTGGTCTCTTCTCTCTGCACGTCTCGAGCCTTGACATTGTTAAATGCAAAGTCTAACCTGCGCCTCCCATATCACCCATGTTGCTCTTGTAATCAACGACCTACTTCATTAACCTTCAAGATCAGCATTGACAGAAAGAACCATTTGTGGGTTTCGCTCTTGTTTTATCACAATCCAGTGTCTAGAGCTCTCAGTGCCAGAGCAAGGTCTATCCTCACGCTGTTGTAAGATTATTATAAAACAGAAGTGGTGAGATTTATATTTGTATCGCCATTTCACGCAAGGCAGAATATTTAGTTCACATTCCTTCTTATTCTTCTGAGTAGCGTAGCAAGTGGTACTGAGAGTAGGGATACCAATTGCTTTGCTGTGGAAGTGAGCATCTGGGATATACAGAACTGCGCTCAGACGGCTAGGACTATACAATCAACTAGTAGTCTGTAACCGAGGAGAGATGCTCACCAGAACTATGTGTAAGAACGAGAGCAACCCACTTCACGAAAAAATTACCGAGCACGATCAGAATATTTTAAGCAATCTCGGACCTATGGAAGCGACGGAGTCACACTTCCATTTGACAGGACAAGAACACCGTGGAAATAACATGCCGACGGAAATGGGATTCTACGCGGAGCTGTCAATATTGATTAGACTTATGTAAAAGGAAAGTAGAACTGACTGAGTCAACGAAGAGGATACGTTAGGGTGTGTTAAGTGTTAATCATGTTTGGGTAAGGGAAGGTAAGGTGGAAGAAGTCTAAAGATCTTCTTAACAGATGTCAAAAAGTACGGAAAAGCTGTGTGTGGGGTGAGACTTTTCATTAGAAAAACTGTAGCACGCAACATAGTTTATGTTAAGCATGTAAATGAACGAATGGTGTGCATAGGTTTAGCAGTTGGAGGAATTAGGATGAGAATCATCTTAGTATACACCGCGTGAAGGAGCGGAAGAGGATGAAGTGGACAAATTCTATGAATCACTGAGTGATATTGTAGTCAGGGTCGATTGCAAGGATTGGATGGTGTTAATGGGTGAATTCATTGCGATAATTGGTAATGGAACTTAAAGAAATGAGAAGATGAGGGTTATTGTGGGGAAGTCCGACTCGTTGGCTGTACTGTCAGCGTACTGGCCTTCGGTTCAGAGGGTCCCGGGTTTGATTCCCGGCCGGGTGGGGATTTTAACCTTAATTGGTTAATTCCAATGGCACGGGGGCTGGGTGTATGTGTAGTCTTCATCATCATTTCATCCTCATGACGAAGCGCAGGTCGCCTATGGCAGTCAAATAGAAAGACCTGCACCTGGCGAGCCGAACCCATCCTGGGATAACACGGCACTAAAATCTATACGACATTTCATTTCATTGTGGGAAAAATACGGAAGCTAATAAGAATGGCAAGCGTTTACTCACTTTAGCGCTAATATAGGATTAGAAGAAACGAAGTAATTCTTCTTTGAAATCATTGAAGAAAAGAGTAGGTAAATAATTGATAGATAGTTCTGTCACCGGGGTGACAGCTCTAAATGTAGATCAATGATTGATTGATTGATCGATCGATCGAGCATTTGAGACTAGGGCTTTCAATCTCCTCTTTTATTATTCCGTTTTCCCTTCATTCTTCGTGTGATCGTTCCTTCACATTTATCTTATCATTTCGATTGCCATCTTCAGTACGTTTTAATCAATAGAGGCTAATGATCACGCGGTTTTGCGAATCATACAAATCACAACAATCACCACGATCGTTAGTCATCTTGTTACATTGGCATTCGCCTCCACGGCTAAATGATTAGCGTGTTGGATTTCAGTCAAAGGGGCCCCGGGTTCGATTCTCGGCAGGGTCAGGAAGTTTAACAATCATTGGTTAATTCCTCTGGCACGGGGGCTGGGTGTATGTGTCGTCTTCACCATGATTCCATCCTCATCACGACGCGCAGGTCGCCTACGGGAGTAGTAGTATAATAGGCGGATTCGGCGGCCTCCACCTCCTCCCGCGGGAAATTTGAGTTTTGGCGGGAAATTTGAATTTTGGCGGGAAATTTGAATTTTGGCGCGAAATTCGAATTTGTAAACAAAGCCACGTGCTTTTTGACAGCTGTCATCGACAACAACGCATCGCTAACCTCACTGCTTCCATCTTGACGGGCCTAAACCTCAGTGGTACCAACTTAACCTAACTAGCGCGAGATTTGAATTGGTAAACAAAGATACGTGTTTTTTGACAGCCACGTGCTTTTTGACAGACAACAACGCATCGCTAACCTCACTGCTGCCATCTTAACGGGCATAAACCTCAGTGGTACCAACTTAACTTAACTAGCGCGAGATTTGAATTCGTAAACAAATCCACGTGTTTTTTGACAGCTGTCATCCGCCATCTTTAATCCAGAGAGCACCGTGCTGCCCTCTTTATCGTAGTAGATGTAAATTCGTCACCTGTCATCGGCAGTGCTGCCATCATGGCGGGCCTAAACCTTAGTGGTACCAACTTAACCTCACTAGCGTGAGATAAACAGAGCCACGTGAATTTTTTGAGAGCTGTCACCAGCCATCATTAATCTATAGAGCACAGTGCTGCCCTCTTTAGCTACTTACCTTTGAAATGTGGTGGTGGATAATTTGAAAAATGCTTTTTTGACAGCAGCCATCTTTAAGCACCGTGCTGCCCTCTTTAGCTACTTACCTTTGAAATGTGGTGGCGGTAAATTCCACGTGCTTTACAACCCTATGTGCTTTTCTGACAGCTGTTATCCACCATCTTTAATCCAGAGAGTACAGTGCTGCAATCTTTAGTTGAAATGTGGTGGCGGCAAATTCCACGTGCTCTTGTTTGGAAACAAATCAACATGCTTTTTTGACAGCTACCATCCGCCATGTTTAATCAACAGAGCACCGTGCTGCACTCTTTAGTTGAAATGTGGTGGCGGCAATTTGAAAAATTCTATGTGCTCTTGTTAGGAAACAAAGCCACGTGCTTTTTTGACAGCTGTCATCCGCCATCTTTAATCAAGAGAGCACTGTGCTGCTATCATGCGGGTAATTTCGTCAGCTGTCATCCGCCATCTTTAATCCACAGAACACCGTGCTGCCCTCTGTAGTAGCGGGCAATTTGAAATGTTCTGTTAGCTGTCATCCGCCATCTTAAATCAAGAGAACACCGTGCTGCCATCTTTAGCTAGATACCTTTGAAATGTGGTGGCGGCATATTGAAAAATTCCACGTGCTCTTGTTTAGTAAACAAACTCACGCGCTTTTTGTCAGCTGTCATCCGCCATCTTACATCGCAAACCTCAGTGCTACACTCTTTACGTACATACCTTTGAAATATGGTAGCGGATAATTTAAAAAGAAAAATTCTACAGCAGCCATCTCTCGATGCTAATTGCACAAGTTGGTGGCTATACATGACTCCTTAAAGGTGGTTATGCAAGATGGCCGCTATACATAGCTTCTTATGAGACACCCTTGGGATGCTTGCGCAAGATGGCGGTTATACAAGGCTCCTTATGAGACACCCTATGGATGCTTGCGCAAGATGGCGGTTGCTCTTATGAGGCGGCTTAAGGGTCCCTGCACAAGATGGCTAGAGACGCCCTAAGGATGCCTGCGCAAGATGGCGGACGCAAGATGGCGGCTATACACGACTCCTTATGAGACGCTTTAAGGGTGATTGCGCAAGATGGCTGCCGCTCTTAGCTTAGAGGCTAACGTGTCGTGCTAGTTCGATTCATTAAATTTAGGGCTTAAATGCAAAATGTTAAATATCTCGAAAAAATTGCACCGTAGAGCAAAACGGACACAATTGTTCTGCCTAGTACGTAGGTTCGCAGCATGAGGAACAAGAAAAACATAGTCTAATGATTGGATCAACGGTTCGGTTCCTATATAGGCCCTTTGGCATTTGTTCTGTTTTAGCTTGTATTGAAGCGAGTCTTCGTAACATGATCAGGTCTAGCTATGGTAGAAAGTATAACGTACCATGCTGGTTCAATTCATTAAATTTGGGGCTTAAATGCAAAATGTTAAATATCTCGTAATCGGTGCATCATAGAGCAAAACGGACAAAATTTTTCCGCCTAATACGTAGGTTCGCAGTATCACGAACAAGAAAAACTTAGTCTTATGATGAGATCAACGGTTCGATTCCTACTTAAGCCCTTTGGCATTGGCAGCTATCTAATTCTACAAGATGGTGGCTGCTATTATGAGACACAAGATGGCTTGAGACGTCCTAGGGATGCTTACGCAAGATGGCGGACACAAAATGGTGACTATACATAGCTCCTTATGAGACAGCCTAAGGGTGCTCGCACAAGATGGCGGCTACTCTTATGAAGAAAGCTAGCTTAGAGGCTACTGCGCAAGATAACGGTTGCTGTTATGCATGCGGTGGAGAGCAATTTGAAATTCTATGTGCTTAATCAACAGAGCACCCTGCTGCCCTCTTTAGCTGAAATGTGGTGGCGGATAATTTGAAAAATTCTTTTGACAAGTGTCATCTTTAAACAATGGCGACTATACATAGGCTGTTAAGACCTAATTATTCTCCTCCTCCTCCTTCTCTACCTCCTCCTCCTCCTCCGTCTCTTATGTCAAGGCATAGCTTTATATCGAACAAGTTTAAACCTGCATCGCGAAGGCAAGCGTGTGCAGCGATAACATTATTGTACATGTTTAGACTTGCGAAACATAAGAAGAGTAGAATCAAACGCTGTACTCGATACAACATGTGATCAGAACATTGTTTGATGTGTTCAGAGCAAAAGTACAACTTCAATGATTTACCTAGTGTAAAAATCAAAAACACACTGTGCACATATCGCGTAGCTATCTCGCTTAGTAAACGATACAACTTTAATGATTTGCCTAGTACGAAAATCAAAAACACACTGTGCACATATCGCATAGCTAACTCGGCAACACTTCAAATGATTTGCTTAGTGCGAAAATTAAAAAATCTACACCGCGTAACTAACTCGTTCACCGCACTGCTAAGACGCTTAGTAATTGCAAATATACTGATATATGTCATGCGAAAATCAAGAAAGCACACTGCGTAGCCAACTCGCTCGGTCACTTGATTTACCTAGTGTAAAAATCAAAAACACACTGTGCACATAACGCGTAGCTATCTCGCTTAGTAAACGATACAACTTTAATGATTTGCCTAGTACGAAAATCAAAAACACACTGTGCACATATCGCATAGCTAACTCGGCAACACTTCAAATGATTTGCTTAGTGCGAAAATAAAAAATCTATACCGCGTAGCTAACTCGTTCAACGCACTGCTAAGGCGCTTAGTAATTGCAAATACACTGATATATGTCATGCGAAAATCAAGAAAGCACACTGCGTAGCCAACTCGCTCGGTCACTCGCTTAGTAATTGCAACACGACTAGAACACTGATACACGTTACTCTTTTTTTCTCGAAACACACACACATGGATAAGAATGTTGCGAGTTACTACATACTTACATGTTTTTTTTAATAGGGGGTGATAAATCATAAATTATTTCTACACATGTTGTCTCCTCCAAGTTGTAAGACGAAATAGACGCAGTACTACGAGTTTCCGCTATAGCTGGCGAACGGAAGTAGCATGATATCTCAGCAAAAAAATACGCGTGAGCTTGCATACACGCAAGTCAGACACAATGATGGATACCGCGATTCAAATCCTAGCAACGTTTGCCGTCAGGAAGGGCATCCGGCTAGATCATGTAATTACACGTTATACGATCGCGCAGGTCCATCGCCTAGCATTTGCTATGTTTACGACTTCCGACAGTAGGAGTTCGAACCCGCTATCTCCCGAAGTAGCGAGAATGATTGCGGGTACAAGACGTTGATGGTGATTCATCTGTCGGATGAAGATGATAAGCCTTGTGCAGGCTTCTTCGGTAGGAGTAGGCTATGTGCCGGTACCGGGACATCTAGTTATAAAACCCGCTACAACAGATTTGTCGCGTATACTGCGATTTAATATCCTAGTCAGGAAGGGTAACCGGTCGTAAAACTATTATATATGATGTAAGAGGCTTGATACTAATAGTGTATGCGTCAAGAAGGGCGTGTAGCTATTAAACAATAGTTTGTGGTGTGGGACACAAGATACTGCAATTTGAAATCTTGTTTCTCTCATCAAAAATAACACCCGGCTGTAAAATTAATTCTTGTGATTTAAAATCTTAGTCCTCGCGTCAAGGAGGGTAAATAGCCGTAAAACTATTGTGTATGATGTAAGAGGCTAGATACTGTAGTCAAAAATCTTATTTCTTGCATCACGAAGGGTAACTAGTCTTAAAACAAATTCTTGCGATTTAAAATCTTAGTTTTGCGTCAGGAAGGTCATCCGGCCGTAAAACAATAGTTCGTGATACAGCGATTTAAAATCTTAGTTCTTGCACCAAGAAGATCATCTAGCTGTAAAACCCCGATTCTCGTGTTAGAAAGGGCAACTAGTTGTAAAACAAGTTCTTATTCCCAGTTCTTTGACGTCAGGAAGGGCAACCGGTCGAAAACAACAGTGTATGATGTAAGAGGCTAGATACTGCTAGTTTTGTGTCAGGAAGGGCAACCAGTCGTAAAACAATGGTTCGTGAAGTGTAACACTAGATACTGTGATTTAAAATCTAAGAAGAGCATCTAGCTGTAAAACCCCGATTCTCGTGTTAAAAAGAGCATCTAGTTGTAAAACAGATTCTTAATCCCAGTTCTTTGACGTCAGGAAGGGCAACCGACCGTAAAACAATAGTGTATGATGTAAGAGGCTAGATACTGCTATTTAAAATCCTAGAAGGGCATCTAGCGGTAAAACAATAGTTGAAGAAACTGTGATTTAAATTTCTAGCTGTAAAAAACAGATTCTTACGTCAGGAAGGGCATCTGGCCGTAAAATAGGTTCTTACAATTTAAAATCTCATGTTAGGAAGGGGCAACCGTTTGTAAAACAGGAGGAGAGCAGCAGCTAGCTGCCTCCTAGTGCATTTCAGGTATTATGCCTTACGAGTAGCTATGTACTAGCACCGGATTTAGAATAAGCAGACTCTAGAACGGGAAAAAATATCTGGGATGTGTTTTTGAAGCATGCCTACACACACACGCGCGCAAGCTGCATCCGGCTAGCCAGCTCCTACCTGGAATGTGTTTGCCTCAGCGGAGTACGAAGTCCACTGCACGCGTTCAGTTCGCATTAAAATTATTAGCAGCTTGTCGACCTGAGCTCAAACCTTCCCGTTTAATCGTAGTACAAATACGTCCGCTTGTAGAACTTGTATATTTCGGTACCTCAGCGTTTCGTGTTTTTGCTAACAGGTAGGGGGTACTGTAGATGTCGGCTTAGCTTAGTAAAACTCACGACAATGTCTGACCTCTGTAGGTTGAAACTTGGTTTCTTCCGAACATTGCAACTTTAGACTATCGTTAAATAATTGTTCTCTTCAATCCTCATGCTATAGAAGAGGTCAATCTTATAATTTCAAACTTACAACTATGTCCGACTTCTATAGGTTGAAACTGGGTTTCTTCCGAACATCGTAACATTTAGCTAATTTCTATTGATGAATAGTTGTTCTTTTCAATCCGCATGCTGTAGGAGAGGTTAATCTTATAATTTCAAACTCACAACAATGTCTGACCTCTGTAAGTTGAAACTTGTTTTTTTCCGAACATAGCAACTCTAGGCTAGCTAACTTGTCCTTTCGTATCGTATTATTACATCTGCTTTTACGCTAGGTAATAAAGGTCTTTAATTTTTAAATAGCTAGGTTAGCTGTTAACGAACTAAGTAACTTTTACAACCTTCATTTTGTTTAGCATTTTACGATAGGAGAATTAGAAGGTGTAGACAAGGAAGAGGATAATCTAATGATTTCAAAACCACAACCATGTCCGTCCTCTATAGGTTAAAACTTGGTTTCTTCCGAACATCGCAACTCTAGGCTAGCTGCATCGCGCTTTGGTTTTTTAGCACTATAGGATTAGAAGGTATAGACATGGTAGAGGTTAATCTTGTAACTTCAAACTTACAATCATGTCTGACCTCTATATGTTGAAACTTGGTTTTTTCCCCAAACATTGCAATCGGGCGCTAACATACCCAGGTTCGACTGCACAAGGCTTATCACCTCCATCCGACAGATGAATCACCATCAACGTCTTGTACCCGCAATCATTCTCGCTACTAAGGGAGATAGCGGGTTCGAACTCCTACTGTCGGAAGCCGTAAACATAGCAAATGCTAGGCGAGGGACCTGCGCGATCGTCATAACGTGTAATTACATGATCTAGCCGGATGCCCTTCCTGACGGCATAAGTCGCTTGGTTTTTAATCGCGGTATCCATCATTGTGTCTGACTTGCGAGTATGCAAGCTCACGCGTATTTTTTTGCTGAGATATCATGCTACTTCCGTTCGCCAGCTATAGCGGAAACTCGCAGTACTGCGTCTATTTCGTCTTACAACTTGGAGGAGACAACATGTGTAGAAATAACTTATGATTTTTCACCCCCCATTAAAAAAAACATGTAAGTATGCAGTATCTCGCAACATTCTTATCCATGTGTGTGTGTTTCGAGAAAAAAAGAGTAACGTGTATCAGTGTTCTAGTCGTGTTTCAATTACTAAGCGAGTGACCGAGCGAGTTGGCTACGCAGTGTGCTTTCTTGATTTTCGCATGACATATATCAGTGTATTTGCAATTATTAAGCGTCTTAGCAGTGCGGTGAACGAGTTAGCTACGCGGTATAGATTTTTTAATTTTCGCACTAAGCAAATCATTTGAAGTGTTGCCGAGTTAGCTATGCGATATGTGCACAGTGTGTTTTTGATTTTCGTACTAGGCAAATCATTAAAGTTGTATCGTTTACTAAGCGAGATAGCTACGCGATATGTGCACAGTGTGTTTTTGATTTTTACACTAGGTAAATCATTGAAGTTGTACTTTTGCTCTGAACACATCAAACAATGTTCTAATCACATGTTGTATCGAGTACAGTGTTCGATTCTAGTCTTGCTATGTTTCAATCTAATGTTCTCAGAACAAAGGTATCCTCTAACATGTAGTATGGAGTACAGTGTTCGGTTCTACTTGTTTAGTGATCTGAACACATCAATCAATGTTCTGATCACATGTTAAGGTTAACGACATCGAGTGCAGTGTTCGATTCTAGTCTTGTTATGTTTCAATTTGATCTTCTTAGAACAAAGTTATCCCCTGACGTGTTGTATTGAGTACAGTGTTCAATTCTAGTCTTGATCACTTATTTAGTGATCTGAACACAGCAGACAATGTTCTAATCACATGTTGAAGTTAACAACATCGAGAACAGTGTTCGATTCTAGTTGTTTAGTGATCTGAACACGTCAATCAATGTTCTGAATCACAAGTTAAGTTTAACGACATCGAGTGCAGTGTTCGATTCTAGTCTTGTTATGTTTCAATTCGATATTCTTAGAACAAAGTTATCCCCTGACGTGCTTTATTGAGTACAGTGTTCAATTCTAGTCTTGTTATGTTTCAATCTGATCTTCTTAGAACAAAGGTATCCCCTAACATGTTGTATTAAGTACAGCGTTCGATTCTAGTCTTGATCACTTATGTAGTGTTCTGAACACACCAAACAATGTTTTAATCACATGTTGAAGTTAACGACATCGAGTACAGTGTTCGATTCTAGTCTTGTTATGTTTCAATCTGATCTTCTTAGAACAAGGGTTTCCCCTGATATGTTCTAAACACATGATGTATCGAGAACAGTGTTCGATTCTAGTCTTGATCACTTATTTTGTGTTCTGAACACATCAATCAATGTTCTGATCACTTGTTGTATCGAGTACAGCGTTTGATTCTACTCTTCTTATATTTCGCAAGTCTAAACATGTACAATAATGTTATCGCTGCACACGCTTGCCTTCGCGATGCAGGTTTAAACTTGTTCGACATAAAGCTATGGCTTGACATAAGAGGCGGAGGAGGAGGAGGAGGTAGAGAAGGAGGAGGAGGAGAATAATAAGGTCTTAACAGCCTATGTATAGTCGCCATTGTTTAAAGATGACACCTGTCAAAAGAATTTTTCAAATTATCCGCCACCCATTTCAGCTAAAGAGGGCAGCAGGGTGCTCTGTTGATTGAGCAAATAGAATTTCAAATTGCTCTCCACTGCATGCATAACAGCAACCGTTATCTTGCGCAGTAGCCTCTAAGCTAGCTTTCTTGATAAGAGTAGCCGCCATCTTGTGCGAGCACCCTTAGGCTGTCTCATAAGGAGCTATGTATAGTCACCGTTTTGTGTCCGCCATCTTGCGTAAGCATCCCTAGGACGTCTCAAGCCATCTTGTGTCTCATAATAGCAGCCACCATCTTGTAGAATTAGATAGCTGCCAATGCCAAAGGGCTTAAGTAGGAATCGAACCGTTGATCTCATCATAAGACTAAGTTTTTCTTGTTCCTGATACTGCGAACCTACGTATTAGGCGGAAAAATTTTGTCCGTTTTGCTCTATGATGCACCGATTACGAGATATTTAACATTTTGCATTTAAGCCCCAAATTTAATGAATTGAACCAGCATGGTACGTTATACTTTCTACCATAGCTAGACCTGATCATATTACGAAGACTCGCTTCAATACAAGCTAAAACAGAGCAAATGTCAAAGGGCCTATATAGGAACCGAACCGTTGATCCCATCATTAGACTATGTTTTCTTGTTCCTCATACTGCGAACCTACGTATTAGGCAGAACAATTTTGTCCGTTTTGCTCTACGGTGCACCGTTTTCGAGATATTTAACATTTTGCATTTAAGCCCTAAATTTAATGAATCGAACTAACACGACACGTTAGCCTCTAAGCTAGGAGCGGCAGCCATCTTGCGCAATCACCCTTAAAGCGTCTCATAAGGAGTCGTGTATAGCCGCCATCTTGCGTCCGCCATCTTGCGCAGGCATCCTTAGGGCGTCTCTAGCCATCTTGTGCAGGGACCCTTAAGCCGCCTCATAAGAGCAACCGCCATCTTGCGCAAGCATCCATAGGGTGTCTCATAAGGAGCCTTGTATAACCGCCATCTTGCGCAAGCATCCCAAGGGTGTCTCATAAGAAGCTATGTATAGCGGCCATCTTGTATAACCACCTTTAAGGAGTCATGTATAGCCACCAACTTGTGCAATTAGCATCGAGAGATGGCTGCTGTAGAATTTTTCTTTTTAAATTATCCGCTACCATATTTCAAAGGTATGTACGTAAAGAGTGTAGCACTGAGGTTTGCGATGTAAGATGGCGGATGACAGCTGACAAAAAGCGCGTGAGTTTGTTTACTAAACAAGAGCACGTGGAATTTTTCAATATGCCGCCACCACATTTCAAAGGTATCTAGCTAAAGATGGCAGCACGGTGTTCTCTTGATTTAAGATGGCGGATGACAGCTAACAGAACATTTCAAATTGCCCGCTACTACAGAGGGCAGCACGGTGTTCTGTGGATTAAAGATGGCGGATGACAGCTGACGAAATTACCCGCATGATAGCAGCACAGTGCTCTCTTGATTAAAGATGGCGGATGACAGCTGTCCAAAAAGCACGTGGCTTTGTTTCCTAACAAGAGCACATAGAATTTTTCAAATTGCCGCCACCACATTTCAACTAAAGAGTGCAACACGGTACTCTGTTGATTAAAGATGGCGGATGACAGCTGTCAAAAAGCATGTTGATTTGTTTCCAAACAAATGCACGTGGAATTTGCCGCCACCACATTTCAACTAAAGATTGCAGCACTGTTCTCTATGGATTAAAGATGGTGGATAACAGCTGTCAGAAAAGCACATAGGTTTGTAAAGCACGTGTAATTTACCGCCACCACATTTCTAAGGTAAGTAGCTAAAGAGGGCAGCACGGTGCTTAAAGATGGCTGCTGTCAAAAAAGCATTTTTCAAGTTATCCGCCACCACATTTCAAAGGTAAGTAGCTAAAGAGGGCAGCACTGTGCTCTATAGATTAAAGATGGCGGATGACAGCTGTCAAAAAAGCACGTGGATTTGTTTATCTCGCGCTAGTGAGGTTAAGTTGGTAGCACTAAGGTTTAGGCTCGCCAAGATGGCAGCACTGCCGATGACAGGTGACGAATTTACATCTACTACGATAAAAAGGGCAGCACGGTGCTCTCTGGATTAAAGATGGCGGATGACAGCTGTCAAAAACACGTGGATTTGTTTACAAATTCAAATCTCGCGCTAGTTAGGTTAAGTTGGTACCACTGAGGTTTAGGCCCGTCAAGATGGCAGCAGTGAGTTTAGCGATGCGTTGTTGTCTGTCAAAAAGCACGTGGCTGTCAAAAAACACGTGGCTTTGTTTACCAATTCAAATCTCGCGCTAGTTAGGTCAAGTTGTTACTACTGAAGTTTAGGCCCGTCAAGATGGCCGCAGTGAGGTTAGCGATGCGTTGTTGTCGATGACAGCTGTCAAAAAGCACGTGGCTTTGTTTACAAATTCAAATCTCGCGCCAAAATTCAAATTTCCCGCCAAAATTCAAATTTCCCGCGTGAGAAGGAGGAGGCCGCCGAATCCGCCTATTATACTACTGGGAGTCAAATCAAAAGACCTGCACCTGGCGAGTCAAACTTGTCCTTGGGCACTCCCGGCATAAAAAGCCATACGCCATTACATTTTTCAGAGGCGACTGAACATAATTTCCATGTTAGCGAAGCTTACTGTAGATGGACTTGGTCATAAAAATATAAATTCGTGAATATCTCCTTTATTATAGCTTACGCGGTAAAAAACTGTCACTTACATGAGATAGGAAATATTATTTTACATCACTTTTGTTGTGTACACTTTTTAGACAGAACTGATTTTTACTGTAATGTATGAAGGTTCTCCGTCGTTATTGATCATACGGTAAAAGCGCATGAAGCATTGGAGTTGGGAAATTATATTTTACTCAGTTATTAATTTGTACAGCTTTTCGATACAGCTAATATTAAAGGAAGAAAGTTATGTTTCCGGTTTCGGCCTCCTAAATAATGCTACACCAGTGGATATTAATCAAATAATATAGAGCCCACTGCCGGTTTTCATAATATTTTTACTTTATACTCACGGCACACCCTTTCACTCGACAAGAGACACCAAAATGTATTCGGCTCAAAAGTATGTCATATGAAAATATGAATAAGAATGCGTAATGTAATCAACCTTATTATGACTATTCTTCTGCTTCTTCTTTTTCTTCTGCTGCTGTTGCTGCTGCTTCAGCAGAAATCGACTCACACATTATTAAAATTTATGAATATTAATTCACCGTACAGTGTAGAAAATAAAAAAGAAAAGATTCTATTTTCAATTACAAAAGAAAATAACTCTGTTCGTGCCTTTTCATTGTGATACTACTGCGCTCCTGCTTAGATGCACACAGTTGCACAGTGGAATCATTGACAACGCAAGTCTCATTTCTTCATCTACGAACCTCGCATCGTATGCCAGGATTAACTTAGCATACTTGAACTACAAATCTTTTCACTAGGTCTGTCATAGAAACGGCTCCGTCTGTACAAACACAGGAAAAATCCTTCCAGTTTAATTCATTCTGGAGCGCATATTCATTAGTCACAGGAATATTTCCTCACCGGTGGCTCGCTGGGGGAAGATCTTTGCAAGGAAAGAAATAAGTTGCAATTACATCTCCATCGATGAACCGAATATATGCTACAAGTTGTGTATGACCGCTGTTGTCGGTGGAATCGTCGATCTGAAGTGAGAACTTCTGCCTGCTGTTATTTTCTTCTTCATGATATCTTCAACATACATGACATGTCATTAGCTCGGCGACTGATGGTGTCATATATTTATATTTCACCAGCAGCTTCTGAACTCAGGAGTGTTTTTAGCATACCTTTACAGACATTATTAATTTTCCCCCTATTGTATGTGGTTTTCTGTACTTCACGATAGGTTCGGCTACCTGTACTTTTTCCGAAACACGTACAGTCATTGTCATGCACGTTCTTTGCTTTTTGTTTTGTTCCAACAACCGACGAAAATAACTGACATATTTACTAGACAGAGGATAATATTTTGTGTACAAATGTCGTTTCAATTTACTGGGAACCATATTAGTAAGGGGCGGATTTTAATGACATGTCATACTTTTGCTCGAAAAGTCATATTTTGGACAAACTTAAGATATTGGTCATATTTGTGCTTCATGCGCAATAAAGTCATATTTCCTATCATATTCTAAGGATTTTCATATTGAGTGAATTTTTGTGGCAAGGTATTCAGCGAGGGAATCTTGCTGTAATTGTTAGGGAGTCTATATGTGGACTGAATATTACTCTGTGTGCGGGAATGGGCAAGTAACAGGTAACTGGAATTATGAACAATGGATATTCTTGGGATTTTCTAATGAGTACAAAGTGATGGGAAATACTCAGGAGAAAGGCATTCTGGGGTGCAAGCGTAGCTAATGAACTGGTATTTCTGTTTCCTATAAAATAAAGGACTGTCTGGCTTGTTGTTTTGGGACCACTTTGTCGGTGTAGTTTCAATATGCCTAAACTGATGTGTTCAGAGAATGTGAAATTAAGGCAATTTGTTAAGGAACTTGGAGAGCAGAGTTTTAGTACTGATGGTGTCATTTTATATTGTAAACTGTGTGAAGTGAAGGTACGTGCTCAGAAACGTTTTAATGTGCAACAATACTACGCCACAACCAAACATCAGAAGTGCTTAATAAAATCTTCCGCGGCAGAGAATAGGCAGCGTGTGCTTTTTTGAAAGGGCCTCGTGTGCAGCTACTGCTCCGTCCGACAACGGATCGGAATTCTGTAAGGATTTCTGCAGGATGATGGTTCCTTCAAATATTCCCATGAAAAAACTGAACTGTACCAGCTTCAGGTCCTTCTTAGAGAACTATATCACTAAACCTATTCCCAATGAATGAACTTTGAGAAAATTATATATCTCGAGTCTCCATGAAGATGTTTTAAAGAAAATAAGTTTGAAGTTCTCAACCACAAGATATGGGTTCCATTGGACGAAACAACTGACATAAACTGGAGGTACGTAGCTAACGTGACTTATGGCATTAATGAAATATGACAGGCTCAGTAATGTGTTTCTCCTGACGTATGCGGTTTTAGGGAAAGTAAATCATTCCTCCATTGCAGTTGTGTTTGATGGTGCTATGAAGTTACTGTGGCCATATGGGGTAAAAAGAAACAACATACTACTTCTTGTAACTGATGCGACCCGTACATGAAGAAGGCAGCCAAACGACTAAATCTACTTTATCCGAAAATGGTCCACGTAACGTGCCTTGCCCATGCATTGCATAGAGTAGCCGAAGAGGTTCGGATCAACTACCCTGAAGTAGATAAGTTAATTGGAAAGGGCAATAAAATATTCCTGAAGGCTCCCCTTCGAGTTCAAAAGTTGAAAGAAACTTCTCCTACTCTGCCCCTTCCAACTCAGCCTGCCCTTACTCGTTGGGAACTTGTGTCGCCGATCTTCAATATTACTGCAGCAATTATGATTCCTTCAAGACGGTTGTTCAGGAATTTGATCCTTGCGATTCATCATCTGCCAAGATTGTGCAAAATTTGTTTACTTCTGCCAGCTTGGTCGGAAATTTGGCGTTCATATAATCGAATTTTGGTATGATGCCAAGAGCAATCCGTCGTCCTGAAACTGTGGGGCTTCCACTAAGTGACATGGTGGATATTGCGAAGAACATTGAGTATGATTTAATGAAAGGGAAGGGTGAAGTGGCTGAAAAAAATTCTGAAAAATTGCAACTGTTCTCAAATGAACGTTATTCTATGCTTTGTAAGATAGTTGACATTCTTTGTGGAGATCATACAACATTTGGGTACTTTCAACAGCAGTTTTCTCCGGAAGACATAACCTTGTTCAAATTTGCCCCCATAACATCATGTGACGTCGAGCGGAGTTTCTCCAGGTACAGAAACATTGTGTCTGACTCCCGAAGAGGGTTCGAGTTCGACTATTTGAAAATGCTCATGATCATCCAGTGCAATTTCACTGCCATAAAACGAATACCAAGACATACATACATACATACATACATACATACATACATACATACATACATACATACATACATACATACATACATACATATACATAGATACATACGTATATAATACATACATAAACACATACATACATATACATACATACATACATAAATTATCATTATAGACCGTTATGCCTTTCAGCGTTCAGTCAGCAAGCCTCTATGAATTTACTGAACGTCGCCACAATCCTCTATTTGCAACTAGTGCTTTGGCCTCATTTAGTTCTATACCTCTTATCTTTAAATCGTTAGAAACTGAGTTTAACCATCGTAGTCTTGGTCTCCCTCTAATTCTCTTACCCTCTATAACAGAGTATATTATCCTCCTAGGCAACCTACCCTCCTCCATTCGCTTCACATGACCCCACCACCGAAGCGGGTTTATGCGTACAGCCTCATCCATCGAGTTCATTCCTAACTTAGCCTTTATCTCCTCATTCCGAGTACCCTCGTGCTATTTTTCCTACCTTTTGTACCAGCAGTATCCTGGGTCCACGCAGATTTCGCTCCCGTAAAGCAAAGTTGGTCTGAAAACAAACCGATGTAAAGTTAGTTTCGTCCAGGAGCTGAATTCCTTCTTACAGAACACTGTTGATCGCAACTGCGAGCTCACTGCATTAGCTTTACTACACCTTGATTCAATCTCACTGTTTATATTACCATCCTGGGAGCACACACAACCTAAATACTTCAAATGATCTAATTGTTCCAGCTTTGTATCACCAATCTGACGTTCAATTCTGTTGACTTTCTCACCTACTGACATCAATTTAGTCTTCGAAAGGCTCAATATCATACCACACTCATTGCACCTGTTTTCAAGTTCCAAGATATTACACTCCAGGCTTTCGGCACAATCGGTCATTAAGACCAAATCATCACCACAGGCCAGACTGCTTACTACATTTCCACCTAACTGAATCCTTCCCTGCTACTTTATACCTTTCAGATGATCCACGTAAACTACGAACAGCAAAGGTGAAATATTACAACTTTGTCTAACCCCTGTAAGTACCCTGAACCAAGAACTCATTTCTGCCATCAATTCTCACTGCAGGCCAATTGTCATCATAAATTCCTTTGTTTGATTTCCATAATCAACCTTTAATTCCATATTCCCCCAGTATGACGAACATCTTTTCCCTCGCTACCCTGTCATATGCTTCCTCTAGATCTACGAAACATAAACATAACTGTCTATTCCTCTCCTAGCATTTTACAATTACCTAGCGCATACTGAAAATCTGATCCTGACAGCCCCTGTGTGGTCTGAAACCACACCGATTTTCATCCAACTTCCTCTCAACCACTGATCGCACCCTCCCTTCCAAGATGTCGGTGAATGTCTGGTTTACTAGTCGATGAGATACCTCGATAGTTGTTGCAATCCTTCCTGTTCCCTTGCTTAGACGTAGGTGCAATTACTGCTTTTGTCCAATCTGGTGGTACCTTACCAACACTCCTTGCTAATCTTACTACTCAATGAAGCCATTTTATCTCTGCCTTCCACTATACTTCACAATTTCATGTCTAATTTCATTTATTCCTGCTGCTTTATGACAATGGAGTTTATTTACCATCCTTTCCACTTCCTCAAGCGTAATTTCAACATCATTTTCATCCTCCCCATGAGCCTGGTTGTTCGGGACACCACCAGGAAGATTTCCTTTTACTGTACATTGAGAAGATGTTCAAAATATTCCCTCTACCTTTTCAATGATTCCAAGGGATCTGTTAGGAGTTCACATGCATTACCGCAACACTGTTCATTTTCTTTTTCCCTCCCTTCCTAAGGTTATTTATTACTGTCCATTCAGGTCTCCCCGCTGATTGACTTAGCCTTTCCAGGTTATTATTGAAATCTTCCTACGACTTCTCTTTGGATTCAACAACTATTTGTTTCGCCTTGTTTCTTTCATCTACGTACTATTCCCTGTCTCCATCGTCCTTTGTTTGGAGCCATTTCGGATAAGCCTTCTTTTTACGTTTACAAGCTTCTCTCATTTCATCTTTCCACCAGGATGTTCGCTTTTCTCTTTATTTACACACAGTTTTTCCTAGGCATTCCCCTGCTGTTTCTACTACAGCCCCCCTGTATGCCACCCATTCAATTTCTATATCCTGAACCTGCTTACTGTCTAATTTTCGAAACTTGTCACTAACCATATCCATGTACTTCTGTCTAATTTCCTCGTCGTGGAGGTTTTTAAACCCTTATTCGTTTGCAGACAGGTTTCACTTTCTCCATCCTAGGCCTAGAGATACTTCAGTACAGATCAGATAGTGGTCTGTATCCGAAAAATTCACGGAAAACCCGTACCTTCCTAACAGACTTCCTGAATTCGAAGTCTGTTAAGATATAGTCTATTATGAATCTGGTACCCCCAGCCTCCCATGTGTAGCGGTGAATAGCCTTATGCTGGAAGAACGTATTCGTAACTGGTAAAAGCATACTAGCATAGAAGTCCAGCAAACGCTTCCCATTCCCATTAGCATCCATGTCTTTTCCACATTTATCAATCACCCTTGCGTATCCTTCAGTTCTATTTCCAACTCTCGTATTAAAATCGCCCATTTGCACTATCCTATCCTTGGTTGACCCTGACTATGACGTAATTCAAAACTTGTCAACTTCATCCTTCGCAAGGTGAAAACACTGAGACAATTCTCGTCCTAATTCCTCCAACTGTCTAATCCACCCCACATCATTCGTTCATTTACGTGCCTAACAGAAACTATTTTGCGTGAAGTAGTATTCCTGATAAACAGAACTACCACACACTCTGCCCTTCCCTTTCGAACACCCGTCAAGTACAATTTATAATCTCCAATCTCTTCCTCGTTATCTCCCCTTATCCGAATATCACTTACTCCTCGCACATCCACACGCATCTTCTTCGCTGACTCAGCCAGTTCTACTTTCTGTCTTCCCTATGCCCCACTAATATTGATAGCCCCCATCTAATTCCATTTCGTCCACCAAGTTGTTTATAACGAAGCCATCAGCTGTCAAATGGGAGTGGGACTCCGTTACTCCCATAGGTCCGAGGCTTGCTTAAAAATATTCTGAGCTCGGTAAATACATGAAGCAGGATGCTACCTTATTAGACATAGTCCAAGTGAGGATCTCTCCTCTAACGGGTTATGGACCACTGGTGGATTGCTAGTCCTAGCCCTCTGAGCACAAGGAGGGCCACGACTCAGAATATGTTCGAGATGCCCCTCCCATTCCATAGCAACTGGTATCCCGACTCTCATGACAACTTAATAGGCCACTCAGCCGTTGCCGATGGTTCACGAACTAGGACGTGCCTACTGTAACCCACACCATAAACCTCAGATATGGATATTTTCATCGTCACTTTTAGAGAAATTTGCCGATTCAGAAATAGTTAAATACTTTATCAGATCATCATCCGTTGCTAATTATTTCTTGATTTTTCAGGATACGTGTGCTGCCATATCTGAAGATAAAAGAAGAACTTTGTGATCAACAGAAATTGAATGTAGCAAGACCTAAATTAATTAATTATAATGCGAGGTCATGCTTCTTCCATTTTCGGTCATATGTTATAGTTTTCTGGGTCATATTTGCTTGTTTATTTCGAAGATTTTTAAGTCATTAAAATCCGCCCCTTACATATTAGCATTACAGACTTTTTCACCACGAACAATACATTCGAGGATTGGGCATGTTTTATCACCACACCTAAAAGCGTAAAATAAAAAATTATCGCCATAATGCCCGTGCACTTATTTTTGTTTCTTGCTTTGGGACTCAATCATTTCACTACTTGTACTCGTCGGCTGAACACTGTAGAATTTGTCCATCTTAGAAGCAATCAAATAATAATCGAATTAAAAATGAAAATCCACAGCCTCTTTCCAATTCCAACCGCGTCAGGAATGGATGACTGAGGCCTCCATCTAGCGGCGAGGATAGTGGAACCGTACCACTGCGCCGACAAAGGATCCACACTAGGCTTCAGCCATATGGGACCATACGCCAAGTTGCTTAATAGTATGGGACCATTTAAGTCTAGAGTCAAATGCCACCTCAACTGGAAAAACCGAAAGAAATGAATTCAAATAGATGGGTGAACAAATGCCTTTCCGACCGTGCGAGGATCGACCGCACATCCCTCCGTTCCTATAACGCAACATCTGGCCTGCCAGGGCCGTGATGCATTCGCGGCATACTATCAAAGTAAATCAAATTCTGAGACAAACTTTTAGGCGTGATAGAGCGGAGGGAACTAGGATGCATTTAACTACGGCAAATGATAATAGCGGAAATCATACTAACAACTTTAATTCCTCGTGTTAAAACACATTTTGAAATAAAATCCCTGATTATAATAATTACAAAGGAAACTGTACATGTCGGATGAATTGAGCACAGAGTATAGAATAGGAGATATTACTCCGTTCCACTTAAAATAATATTTAATATCGAGTTGATCGTTCCTTTTATATATCTGGACCCTACGGTAAACACGCCGATTCTTTGAACACTAATTTGAAATATACTCCAAGACATGTATTTGTTGGTAAATACGACGGTTTTCAGTAATATATTTCTTCTCTATTGGAAGAAAAATACAACACTGCCGAACGTCAGAAAGAAAAACTTTGAGTGGTCGCCTAATTAACTAAATACAATCCTAATTGTCACCACAATAAAATAAATACTTGTAGACACGACACAAAGAACAACACAAAATAAACAGGTGTCGGGTCCGGCATCGAACCCACATCGCATTGAACAAAGAGACCAAACATACGGGGCTGAACCCGCTCTCGCAGTACGCAACATAATATAACCATCAAATAACAACTTTCAATACAATATCTATACACACACCACAGAAAAACTGCACCGGAAAAACATAAAAATCATATAATAAGAATGTAAATGCAAATGTAAATGTAAATGGCTCTATTTCAAGAAACAATTCTGTGTGATTGAAAATCCTGGGTTTTCCTTGGGACTTGAACCAGAAGCCCCCAGCACGCCACTGAGTTTGTGTCACTGAAAATCCCTATCTGGGATAATCATACAAAATTACTAACAGACATTTTAATTTGGCGTTCCAGTAACTCATATACTTTACAGAAATGAATATAAAACAATTGGGAAAAAATTTACTAATACGAACTTGTTTTTCGTGAGCCCCGGCATTTCTTTCCTTCTGTGTGCAGGCTTGACACGTTCACTTTGCAGAGTAAACAAAACACGGACAGGGCGTACCCTTCGACGACCTTAAATCACTCACCACATGATCCTGTCCCTCTTGTCAGGCCAGTAATCTTACTCTCTTAAATGTTCTTAACAGCGAAGCATATTCTCAAGGTATATTGTGGTAAAGCTCTTTTCAACCACTATTAACTACTTCACATTTCAAAGTTTCATTCATCTACGCGTACGCTGCATATTAGCCTCTCTTAAGTCAGATCAGACACTTATTCATCCTATCACTTCCACAGAATTTAATCGTAAATGACCCGGGCTCATGACTCAGCGATGGCACAGAAAAATAACCTATGATTTTCTTCTAACTCAACTCAAACAAACATTCAAATGGATATGTTCCTGGCCGTTATTTGCGGTCAATAGGATTTTTTTTACCTTTTGCAAAATTTGGAGGACAAATTTACACAACCATTTCTCTATTTTACGCGTATGCAAAGTTACTTTAAAACCAGAGTGCATTGCTATTCCAACGATTAACCCGTCAACAACGGCATGTAGATGACTCTATCGTCATGCAATACGGATATAAAATATCCCAATATAAAAAAAGAAATATACCGTTTGAAATTGTAAAATATTCTAAAGCACTCTAAATCTTTTGATATCTAATCCTCAATTCAAGCTCTTGCATTATTCTCAAAATTCAAATTATATATTCTTGAAATTTATATCCCATTTCAAAAACCTACCATCTTAATTATCTTATTTAATAAATACATAGACAAACTCAAAGCTGTCGCAAGTTTCTAAACAAATCCATATTTACTTTTACAACCTTATTTTAGGTAATATACATATTTACAAAAAAATAAACCCCCGCATTTACAAGACCACATACTATTTCAAATCGGTGTTCTTATCGTCATGTTGGGATGTCCATGGCTCGAGCCTCGAAGAGGTCCCTGATTGATGTTTACTCCTGCATGACGCTGGCACGGATCACTGGTTCGAGATCTCCTCTTGCGATCACCGTCGGCATCTTCATGGCCCTGAGATCAGATCCACTCGAACTTGCTAATACAAAAGGACGTTCAATTAACCATTCTTCGTTCGACACTCTTTTTGCAATCAAGTTATGGTGGAATCTCCTTAAAATTTTCCCGGCACTGTTTATCAAAGCGGGATACAGTAGCAACTATTAAAAATTTCGACCAACACTGTTTATCTAGAAACTTATACAGTCTCCGCGGTCTTACCTTTGCCCGCTCAAATTTTCTCGTTATTTCTACCTCACCGGGATTTTCACATACGTGTTCGTAATCAGCGCGCGGATTACTTAAATATTTAACTCGTCATTGTATTGGAGACAGCGTAACAATACAATTCAAAATTTCACTCCCACACAAAGAAAATAGTTTTGCTGAGGTGCGGCACTACCGGACCGTCTGTCTCCTCCCAACACTTCACGGCAATTCCCCGTGTCCTCCAGAGGGTGGTCTCTTAAATAAGCTCACCCCAGCTCGTAGAATGGATGGCCAAATGTCCCCACCACTTTTTGCATATCTCCAGTTCTACGGGTACTCCGACATCCGTGATGCGGTCAAAACGTGTAGCTCAGAATTCTTTGACGTCTGATCATATGCGAAAAGCAATCAGTTAGGTAATTTAGCTGATATCTTCAATCAAATAATACGCTTATTCGGGGATCCCCGTCCGGAGTCTGGGTTTACAGCTGGCGTGGGTACGCTTCTAACGCTTACATCATCCTCATTCGACGCAATTTTAATAATACTGAAATTTTATACCCCTTTTGTAATTTTGGCATAGGTCTAATATTCTCACATATGACATGCCGATGTTTCTCTTACTAAGTAATGCAATTATCTCGAAATACCCAATATGAAACCAAGCTAGCAAGTTGGCATGAGCGTATTTTGTCCTTATTAGTGGACGGAGTTATTAGAATGTGTCTTCCTTCCTTGTTCTTTCCATAGCTAGCGTTCTCTCTCCGGAGATGTTCAAGGTATGAAATACTTGAGTCGGCGCCACCAAGTCGGAACTGTTGCGCAATCCAAAGCTACCTAACTTCCATACGGACAAGGAAGGCCGGAAAAATGCCTCAATCACTCAATCAGTTGCCGATTAATTATGAATATTATTGATACGGTTACAATAGGAACTGTGACGGCTGCCGAAGCCTGACGCACCCTCAGGGGCAATGATTAATGACTCACAGATGAAACGAAATTGTATAGGAGAGTGTTGCTGGAATGAAGGATGTCAGGGAAAACCGGAGTACCCGGAGAAAAACCTGTCCCTCGTCCGCTTTGTCCAGCACAATTTTCACATTGAGTGACTGTGATTTGAGCTACGGAACCCAGCGGTGAGAGGCTACCGCCTGAACTACGGAAGCACTAATACTAACAGAAAATAATAAGGCTGACCAGCAACACAATTTTATGAGCGCTTCAGAGCACAGCTGTGATAGAACTGAAGTAATTTCAAAACGCGGAACCTATATACTTCATTGATTATGCTTATAGTCGAAACGGGTCCAAAATTCAGATCATCGGCCCCTGATAATCGTATTTATCGCTAGGAAAGTAGAACCATGCTATGTGTAATGTTGCGGTACTGATCAAAAGTAGCGGAGACTCGCGGTATTCCACACATTATGGCACTATTCACAGGTAGTGTAATGCGCACATGTAACACAGACCTAGGTGTATGGTGTTTCTCGCATTGCGGCGCTGTTTACAGGCAACGCAAACCTATAAAGGCAACGCAAACCAATGGCGTTCTTCACATAAGTGGACTAACCGCAGGGACTCGTACTATCCCGCGGAATTCCTAACACAGTGGGAACTGAACATAGGTAAGGCAGAACCATTGTGTCGCTAAACCCATGGTGTCGTTCATATAGGGGTACGAATCACAGGTACTGTAGGACCCACCTCCTGATTCACACACTATCGCTACTAATCACAAACCTACTGCGTACCTAACATAGTGGTACTACGCGCAAGTAAATGCGACCCATGGGGTTCCCTGCGTGATGGTACTAATTACAAGTAGTCTCATGGTTCTAATTGGATCAACCCTTGGTCTCCCCTTTTAGTCGCCTCTTACTACAGGCAGGGGATGCCGTGCGTGTATTCTTCCTCTGCTTCCCCCACCCACCGGGAGGTTTTGTGTTTGATCCACGAGAGGTATTTTATTTCCCTCAAGTCCGCCGGCAAGCCGGTTAGGACACCCCCTGTCCGCCACCTGGGACGCGCCACGTGGGAGTATCACCTCACCCCTTGCTACGCCAGCGTAGTAGGTTCGTGGCTTATATTCTTCAAAGGTGGATGGATCGGTATAGGAACAAAGTAATAAAGCTGGAGAAGCACTGACGAACAGGGACAAGTATCAAAACAAGATAACAAAATAACAATGGACAGGTAAAATTTTGCTAATCCCAGCAGTTTTGGGAAAAGCACGTACATAGTACATGAGGCATGGATAGCAAAGAAGCTGCATAGTGCAGAGGTAGAAGTGAGAAATAAAAATATACCGATAAGGAAAACTACCATATTACAACTGCAAGCAAATATTTTCCATTTACTTTCTCAGAATACACGAAATTTTGCTGTATGTATCAAAGAATAAACAAGCGTTATCATATTTCATCAGTGCTGCGGGAGAGAATGAAATAGAAGCGTGTGAACAAAGCAAGTGTGACAAAATTCATAAAAATAAAACTGGACTTTAAATTCAGTATGTGAAAGTTCATGTCATACCATTCATATTGTGACAGCGATTTCCATTTCGTTTCTGATATTTGGATAATGACAAAGATTTTGATATGTTGGAATTTGGGTTTTATTTTAAATGCTGATATTCGGATATCGGTTTTGATTTTAATTTTTAGCTTTGGAGCTTATATGCCAAGTTACGAGTAATTCTGTTCTGCTGTAAATAGGGTCTAGACCACATGTGCTACGTAGTTCGAAACCACATCTCCACCAGTGTGAAGAAAGAAGTGATAGAGGAAGAAGAAACCAACAACAACAGAAAACAAAAAGGAGACAGAAAAATTGAAATTGAAATTTTTTTGCTGGTTGTTTCACGTCGCACCGACACAGATAGGCCTTATGGCGACGATGGGACAGAGAAGGCCTAGGAATGGCAACGAAGCGGCCGTGGCCTTAATTAAGGTACAGCCCCAGCATTTGCCTGGTGTGAAAATGGGAAACCACGGAAAACCATTTTCAGGGCTGCCGACAGTGGGGTTCGAACCCACTATCTCTCGGATGTGAGCTCACAGCTGCGCGCTCCTAACTGCACGGCTAACTCGCCCGGTGTTTTCGGTTTTAGGACACCTAATTCGCTATTAAAGTGAAGTATCAGTGAAATTTTATTTATATAGACCGATATTTAATGATTTTATAATTTACACAATGTCTACTTTTCCTCACTTGTAGTATAATCTAGAGTTAATCAAAGATTTTTATCACTGTTCCCCTCGAATCGTAAATTAGACCATCCATATTAAGATCGTACTTTTGAAATTCGCCTAAAAGTTATGACATCGTTGGATCGGAAATCCTCTTGAACGTTAATTGAAAAACAGATTTCCTATTGCTGCGAGAACATTCCGATATATTTTAAAAAATTCTTTCATTGGAGACATATTTAACTTAATTTCTTAATCCGATTTTTCGTAGTAGAAAATTAGTTATTTTTTCCAGACCGTAAGTTACTGTATTTTGACTTCGTTAACTTTTTCGCAGATCAGGTATTTCCGTTTATTTTACCTTATCTAGTCCTCAGAATAATGATGTGATATTCGATTCATTTTACTGAATCGAATCATTTGATTCCATTCACATTACTGAATTGATACAGTGATCCAGTAGACTGTGACTATCACTCGCTGATGAAGAAACATGAAACTGAATTAAAATGAAACAATAGAAAAATATTCATCAAATAAAGTACTCAGTCGTCGGACTATGTATTCATACGTATGCTTACCTGATTACTTACACATAAATTACAATTGTTGATGGGCGCCATCTACGAATAGATGTAACGATAATGGAATGAAAGTCTTAACTATCACTATGGTGTAGGGTAATAGGCTTACTTTGACAGCATAACGTGTAGTTTCTTGGAAAAGGAGATTTGGGTTCGGTTTCCCTATTACAATTTGAGGTTATCTGAGCTACTATAGAAATGAAACAATCGAATATATTTGATACTGAACAAAATATATCTTCTTTAAAAATTGACTTGAACAAGTGAGATTTACTGCGATAATTCAAAAGATAATATAAAACTCTGACATTATAAATGAAGGAATCTGTAGGCATTAAATTTGAAATCCTCTTAACCGGACATTTAAAAGTTGTACAGGAAATTTATACCGAACAGGTTCACTTAACTGTACCTTGGGCACTTTGAGTGTTATTACGACGTATATCAGCTGTAGGTAACTAAAGCCTAATTTGGTGATGTATCCTTTTAGTTTCACAAACGAGATATAGGACGGCTTCACACTTCACAATCAAATCTACAAGTAATTCACTGATAACCGTTAGTCTGCATTACGACGACTCAGTATTTTCTTATATATGTTGAACCCATGACCTTTGTGCCCTAAGAACATTATGCATAAATCGACAATCACTTAAAAGTTGGATTCTTGATAGCATGGATTTGACACGTGACGAGGGGGTGATTACCTTCGGTCCCACGCTCTGGGGTACGTGACGTCAGCCACACGTGTCAACGGCGGAAGAATCTCAAGTCATTTTTGTGAACTATTTCAAAGCGCGTGTACATGGCGACCCAAGCCAAGTCAAAAAATACTACAGACCTGAAAATTGGCATTTGGGATCTACTTTAAAAATAAACAGGTATTTTTCGTTTTTCGAAAATCCAAATAATGGGTGGTGAAAAGGGGGATGAAATTTTAAAATGAGTGTGTCTACATATTAAAACTTAAAAAATTTACAGATGTAAGAATTGGTATTTAGAATCTCCCTTAAAAATAAAGGAACAGGTTTTTTTGTTTTCTGTAAATCCCAATAGGGGGGGGGGCCTGTAAAAGGGTGAATAATAGGTTGAATGCCTTTAATGAGGATACATACGTTTCAGAAGCTTAAGATATTACAGAACTGAAAATTTGTATATGGGATCTCCTTAAAAAATAAAGAAACACGTATTTTTTTGCTTTTGAAAAATCCAAATAATGGCGGTTAAACAGGAGCGACAAATTGGAGTGAATTTTTTGAAAGACTATATCTACAGAATATTTAGAAACGGAAAATGTTACAGACGTAAAAAGTGTGTATATGGAATCTCCTGTAAATGTAAAGAAACATAGGTGATTTGTTTTTGAAACTCCACTTAAGGGGAACTAAAAAGTGGGTGAAATTTTAAAATGAGAATTTCTATAGTATATCTCAAAAAACTTAACATGTTCACACAAGTGAAAAATGGTATTTTTTATCTCTATTAAAGATAAAGAAACGTGTATTTTTAGTTTTCGGAAATACCACTTGTGTGGAGGGTTGTAAAAGTGACTGAAAATGGTGTTGAATTCTTTTAATTAGGCTACTGATATCTGAAAAATGAAGATGTTACAGACGTGAAATTTGATATTTGGAATCTGCTTTAAAAGTAAAGAAAGACGTATTCTCGGAAAATCCTATGAAGGGGAGGGGTGAAAGATTTGATAAATTAATTGACTTAATTGTATGAGAATACATACATCTAATAGAAACTAAAGTTGTTACAGACGTGAAAATTGGTATTTGGATCTCCTTTAAAAGCAAGGAAAAACGCGTTTTGGGTTGGGGGGAACCATCTTTGTGCGGCGGGAGTGAAAAGGAGTTGAATTCCTTTCATGAGGACACATAAATCAAAAACTGAAGAAGTTAGTGTCGTGATAGTTGATATTTAGAAGATCCTATACTATTAAAGAAGCAAGTATTTTTTGCCGGAAAATTCACTTGGGGGGGGGGGGTAGGAGTGTGAAAGGAAGTTAAAAAAGTTATTTTTATTGGGATACTTATATCTCAAAACTGAAGGTAATAGCCGTGAACATTGGTGTTTGGAATCACCTTTAAACATAAAGAAACACGCCTCCTGTTAATTTCTTTTTTGGGGAGGGGGTAAATAAATTTAACGGCGGTGGGGTGTAAAAGAAGGTGAGACCAATTGATTTTACTATTCATAATGTATTTATAAGGAGCCTCCGTTGCTCAGGCGGCAGCGCCCCGGCCTCTTAGAGCTGGGTTCAATAGTTCAAATCCCGGTCACTCCATGTGATATTCGTGCTAGACAAAACGGAGGTGAGACAAGTTTTTCTCCGGATACTCCGGTTTTCCCTGTCATCATTCATTCCAGCAACACTGTCCAATATTTCATTTCATTTGTCATTCATCGATCATTGCCCCCAGAGGAGTGCTTCGGCAGCCGGCACAATTCCTATTGTCGCCGCTAGATGGGACTTTATTCATTCCATTCCTGACCCTATCGAATGACTGGAAACAGGCTGTAGATTTTCGATGTACTTATTCTGATCATAAACCGATCATTTTTAATATTTAATGGGTTCGTTTTCAGCAGCCATCTTTTCCTTCCGAGAACGTTCTTAGAATACAGTAGATTCTCCTGGCATATAAATAAAAATGTAAACACATTTGAAATAAACGATAGGAATACGATTGACCGTCAAATTGTTCACCTCTATAATAAAGTCAATAATGCACGGAAGTATGCCATTCGTATCGCCAGAAATCTCGCACACTTGCCTACGCGCGACAATGGTGCTGGTCACATTGTCAACAATGATGTAATTTACCGCCAAGTAGCGGTCATGCATCTAGCTGTGGGGTTCAGAATATATAATAATAATAATAATAATAATAATAATAATAATAATAATAATAATAATAATAATAATGTTGTGGACCTTCGTCAAATGTGCGGACCGCGCTGGAAACGGGTCCTGGACGGGTAATGATTAAGAATGCAGTCCGGCCGTGGGTTCAGTACCGCCAAGGCACCCAAGACGACACCACGCCAGATCTCCTGAAGGATTTGATCCATATTAAAAATACTTATAGGAAAAGATGGCAAAGATTTAGGGACCCAACTGACCGGGTGGAATACCTGGACCTAGCCCGGGAAGTACGAAATCGATTGCTGGAAGGAAAGATTGAAAAATGAGAGGAAACTTGCCGTAATCTATTAGAAAACGAGTCAGATCGCGAATTTTGGCGGATTCTCGCAGAAAACGAGTCAGATCGCGAATTTCGGCGGATTATTTATCTAAAACAATAAGCATTCAATTATAAATTTCAGTATAATACAGTAGCGAAGCACGGGTATCTTGCTAGTATAAAATAACTTGTCCTGACTGACTGACTGACTGACTGACTGACTGACTGACTGACTGACTGACTGACTGACTGACTGATTCATCATCGCCGAGCCAAAACTACTGGACAGAAAGAAATGAAATTTTGTGGATACATTCATATTACGATGTAGGTGCTCGCTAAGAGAGGATTTTTGGATATTCCGTCGCTAAGGGGGTGAAAAGGGTGTTGAAATTTTAAAATGAGTCTATCTATATCTCAAAACTTTAAAAGTTTACAGATGTAAAAATTGGTATTTAGGATCAACTTTAAAAATAAGGAAACACGTATTTTTTGTTTTCAGAAAATCCCAATGGGAGGGGTGAAAAACGGTGAAAAAGGGGTTGAATGCCTTTAATCAGAATACCGGTACTTATATCTCAGAAACTGAAGATATTACAGACCTGAAAATTGGTACACTTGATCTCTTTTAAAAATAAAGAAACACGTATTTTTTGTTTTTGGGAAATCCAATGAATGGGAGGGGGAAAATGGGGTTGAATTATTAAAATGATTGTATCAATATCTCAAAACTTTTAAATTTTACAGATGTAAAAATTGGTATTTAGAATTTTCATTATAAATAAAGAAATACGTATTTTTTTGTTTTCGGAAAATCCCAATAGGAGGGGTGAAAAGGGGTGAAAAATGGGTTGAATGCCTGTAATGACGATACTTATATCTCAGAAACTGAAAATATTACAGACCTGAAAATTGGTGTTTGGGACCTCCTTTAAAAATAAAGAAACACGTATTCTTTTTGTTTTGGAAAATCCATTTAATGGGGGGTGTGAAAAGGGGGTGAATTTTGAAAGTGGGTGTATCTATATCTCAAAACTTTTAAAGTTTAAAGATGTAAAAATTAGTATTTATAATCTCCTTTAAAAATAAAGAAACGCTTAATTTTTTGTTTTTTGGAAAATCCCAATACGAAGGGTGGAAAAGGGTGAAAATGCGTTGAATGCCTTTAATGAGGCTACTTGTATTTCAGAACCTGAAGATATTACAGACCTAAAAATAGGTATTTTGGGATCTACTTTCAAAATAAAGAAACAGGTATATCTTCGTTTTTGGAAAATCCAAATAATGGGGAGTGAAAAGGGGGGTGAATTTTTAAAATGAGTGTGTCTACGTCTTCAAACTTTAAAGGTTTACAGATTTAAAAATTGGTATTTAGAATCTCCTTTAAAAATAAATTAACATGCATTTTTTTGTTTTCGGGAAATCCTAATAGGAGGGGTGAAATGAGGTTGAATGCCTTTAATGAGGATACCTATATCTCAGAAACTGAAGATATTACAGACCTGAGAAAAGGTATTTGGGATCTCCTTTAAAAATAAAGAAACATATACTTTTTGTTTTTGGAAAATCCAAATAGTGGAGGGTTGAAAGGGGGATGAATTTTTAAAATTAGTGTATCTATATCTCAAAACTTTTAAAGTTTACAGATGTAAAAATTGGTACATAGAATCTACTTTCAAAATAAAGAAACAGGTATTTTTTTGTTATCGTAAAATCCCAATAGGAGGGGTGAAAATGGGTGAAAAATAGTTTAATGCCTTTAATAAGGATCCTTATTTCTCAGAAACTAAGATGTTACAGACCTGAAAATTGGTATTTGGGATCTCATTTATAAATAAAGAAACACGTATTTTTTGTTTTTAGAAAATCCAAATAGTGGGGGGTGAAAGGGGGGTCGTATTTTAAAAATGAGTGTATCTATATCTCTAAACTTCAAACGTTTGCAGATGTAAAAAGTTATATTTAGGATCACCTTTAAAAATTAAAGAACACGTATTTTTTTGTTTTCGGAAAATCCCAATAGGAGGGGTGAAAGGTGTGAATAAGGGGTTGAATGTCTTTAATGAGGATACTTATATCTCAGAAACTGAAGATATTACAGACCAGACAGTTAGTATAAGGAATCTCCTTTAAAAATACAGAAATATTTATTTTTTTGTTTTTGGAAAATCTAATTAATGGGGGTTAAACAGGAGTGTCAAATTGGGGTGAATTTTTAGAAAGACTATATCTACATTATATCTCAGAAACGTAAAATGTTGCAGACGTAAAAACTGGTATTTGGAATCTCCTGTTAAAGTAAAGAAACAGGTACTCTCGGAAAATCCAATGAAGGTTGGGGGGGGGGGGTGAAAAATTGAAAAAGTTATTGAATTAATTTTATTAGGATACTTACATCTAATAAAAACTAATGTTGTTACAGACGTGAAAATTGGTATTTAGATCTTCTTTAAAAATAAAACGACGCGGTTTTTGGGGGGGGGGCGGAGAATCATTTTTGGGGGCGAGTGTGAAAAGGAGTTGAATTCGTTTCATGAGGACACATATCTCAAAACCTGAAGATAATCGCTATTTAGAAGATCCTTTACTATTAAAGAAACAAGTATTTTTTGCCGGAAAATTCACTTAAGGGCAGTGGGGAGTGCGAAAGTAAGTGAAAAAAAGTGAATTACTTTCATGGGAATACTTATATCTCAAAACTGAAGGTAACACGCGTGAACATTGGTATTTGAAATCTCCTTTAAACATAAAGGAACACGTTTTCTTTTTTTGGGGGAGGGGTGAGGTAAATCAACTTAACCGCGGTGGGGTGAAAACGGAGGTGAGACCAATTGATTTTACTGTTCCTAATGTACTTATAAGGAGCCTCCGTGGCTCAGGCGGCAGCGCGCTGGTTTCTCACCGCTGGGTTTTGTGGTTCAAATCCCAGTCACTCCATGTGAGATTTGTGCTGGACAAAGTGGAGGCGGGACAGGTTTTTCTCCGCGTACTCCGGTTTTCCCCATCATCATTCATTCCAGCAACACTCTCCAATATCATTTCATTTCATTTGTTATTCATTTAATCATTGCCCCAGTGGAGTGCGACAGGCTTCGGCAGGCCTTATTCATTCCATTCCTGACCCGGTTGAATGACTGGAAATAGGCTGCGGATTTTCAATGTACTTATTGTGATCATAAACCGATCATTTTAATCTCTCCTGGGTTCGTTTTCAAGAGCCATCTTTTCCTTTGGAGAACCTTCTTAGATTATAGTAGATTCCTCTGGCATATAAACAAAAATTTAAGCATATTTGAAATAAACGATAGATATACGATTGACCGTGCAATTGTTCACCTCTGTAATAAGGTCGATGATCCACGGAAGTATGTCATTCGTATCGCCAGAAGTCCTGCGCACTTGCCTAAGGGTGACAATGGTGCTGGTCATACTGTCATCAATGACAACGGCAACAGATGTAATTTACCGCCAAGTAGAGGTTCAGTACCGCCAAGGCACCCAAGACGACACCACGCCGGATCTCCTCAAGGATTTGATCCACATTAAAAATGCTTATAGAAAAAGATGGCAAAGATTTAGGGACCCAAATGACCGGGTGGAATACCTGGACCTATCCCGGAAAGTACGAAATCGATTGCTGGAGAAAAGATTGAAAAATGGGAGGAACGTTGCCGTAATCTCTCAGTAAACGAGTCAGATAGCGAATTTTGGCGGAAAATCTCAGAAAACGAGTCAGATCGCGAATATTGGTGGGTTATATATAAAACGATAAGCATTCAATTATAAATTTCAGTATAATACCGTAGCGAAGCACGGGTATCTTGCTAGTCTTCTCTTATATATCTTAAAAATACACAGATTTTACACTCGTTATCGATTAACACCGCAAATGACGCCCTTCCTTCGCTTTTTAATATGCGACGAACCTCCCTCTCTACTGGCGACTGCGACTGTTTCCCAGGAATCTGCTTTAGTTCACCCTAATAACCGGCCAGGTTTTTCAATAGATAACAAAAATCGACCTCTCTCTGACTAGTCTCCAGACTCCCTTTGACAATAACAAACACACACAATGTAATACAGAGAGGAAGTCAGCTACGTATTTTAAACAGATATCTGTGCCTTCACAGTTTTCGTTGGTGGAAGCTCAGGAAAATCACTATTTAATACTCTACTTGAACCATCGACACGAATATATAACTTAAGTTATTTTGAGAAAAAACCCGCACTTTCTTGTAGACGAGCGACGTGGGTTCCACCGTCCAGACCTTCAGATAGAATGTGTAAATGTAGGTAGAGGGGATTTGTTTTATACCCTCTGAGAGGACACTACCCTCACCATGAAGCTTGGTGGTGCAATCTCCTAATTCCTCATCCACTGGACCAACTTTCTTGTAATTTATTCCAAAAATACAGACAGAATTATAATTCATTATGGTGTTAATTTTATGTTGTTCCCATACTTGCAACGGGCATAATAAATTTATTTCTGATATGAAACTTTGCTGTCTTTCTTCAGAGAAGACATCGACACGTGTCGCAAATCCGCGAGTAGGACGCCAACATTTCTCCAGGCTTAATTGCATTTAAATTCATCCTGGGGATTATATCTTTATGTAATGTTTATTAATAATTTCGATCCTTTATTCCTGGATTAACCATGTCGCCAAAATCTTTCGTTATGAAGGATTTTCCAAAATTGCTAATTTAGTCAGTACTCGATATCAGCCGAAGTGTCCCTGCATTTCACGATATGGTGGCTCGCTTGTCACTGTGAGTTCTGTTCACACGGGTGAGCCAGACTCTTGAAATGAAACATGGCTACTCTCAAAAAAGTTATTTGTAGCTGAAATAAATATCTGCAACTAGCACGATACTCGTGCTTCGCCACGGTATTATACTGAAATTTAGAATTGAATGCTTATTGTTTTATATATAATCCGCCCAAATTCACGATCTGACTCGTTTTCTGAGAGAATGCGCCAAAACTCGTGATCTGACTCGTTTTCTAATAGATTATGGCAAGTTTCCTCCCATTTTTCAATCTTTCTTTCCAGCAATCGATTTCGTACTTCCCGAGCTAAGTCCAGGTATTCCACCCGGTCAGTTGAGTCCCTAAATCTTTGCCATCTTTTCCTATAAGCATTTTAAATATGGATCAAATCCTTCAGGAGATCCAGCGTGGTGAAGACTTGGGTGCCTTGGCGATACTGAACCCGCGGCCGGACTGCATTCTTAGTCATTACCCATCCAGGACCCCGTTTCCAGCGCGGTCCGCACATTTGACGACGGTCCAGAACATTATTATTATTATTATTATTATTATTATTATTATTATTATTATTATTATTATTATTATTATTATTATTATTATTATTATATCCGTGCATTATTGACCTTATTATGGAGGTGAAAAATTGGACGGTAAATCTCATTCTTATCGTTTATTTCAATGTGTTTAAATTTTCATTTATATGCCAGGAGAATCTACTGCAATCTAAGAACGTTCTGCGGAGGAAAAGATGGCTCTTGAAAACGAACCCAAGAAAGATTAAAAATGATCGGTTTATGATCAGAATAAGTACATCGAAAATCTACAGCCTTTTCCAGTCATTCGACAGGGTCAGGAATGAAATGAATAAAGCCCCCATCTAGCGGCGACAATAGGAATTGTGCCGGCAGCCGAAACCTGTCGCACTCATCTGGGGCAATGATTAATGGATGACAAATGAAATGAAATTCTATTGGACAGTGTTGCTGGAATGAATGATGACGGGGAAAACCGGAGGATCCGGAGAAAAACCTGTCCCGCCTCCGTTTTGTCCAGAACGAATGTCACATGGAGAGACCGGGATTTGAACCACGGAACCCAGCTGTGAGAGGCCGGCGTGCTGCCACCTGAGCAACGGAGGCTCCTTATTCCTTTAATAGTAAAGGATCTTCTAAATACCAATTATCACGACTCTAACTTCTTCAGTTTTTTATTTATGTGCCCTCATGAAAGGAATTCAACTCCTTTTCACTCCCGCCCCCCAAGATGATTTGCCCCCCAAAACGCGTTCTTCTTTGTTTTTACTGGAGATCAAATATCAATTTTCACGTCTGTAAGCCCTATCAACTTTAGTTTTTAATAGATGTAACTATTCTCATACAAGTAAGTCAATTAATTTTTCAATTCTTTCAACTCCCCCCCCCCCCTTTATTGGATTTTCCGAGAATAGGTGTTTCATTACTTTTAAAGCAGATTCCATATATCAGATTTCACGTCTGTAACATCTCAATTTTTGAGATAACAGTAGCCTAATTAAAAGAATTAAACACCATTTTCAGTCTGTTTTACCCCTCCCCCCTTCCTCCCAAGTGGTATTTCCGAAAACTAAAAATACACGTTTCTTAATTTTTAATAGAGATAAACAATACCATTTTTCACTTCTGTAACATGTTCAGTTTTTGAGATATACTGTATAAATTCTCATTTTAAAATTTCACCCCCTTTTTAGTTCCCCTTAAGAGGAGTTTCCAAAAACAAATCACCTATGTTTCTTTACATTTACAGGAGATTCCAAATACCACTTTTTACGTCTGTATCATTCTACGTTTCTCAGATATTCTGTAGATATAGTCTTTCAAAAAATTCACCCCAATATGTCACTCTTGTTTAAACGCCATTAATTTTAATTTCCAAAAACAAAAAATACGTGTTTCTTTATTTTTAAAGGAGATCCCATATACAAATTTTCAGTTCTGTAATGTCTTCAGTTTCTGAGATATATGTACCCTGATTAAAGGCATTCATCCCCTTTTTCACCCTTTTTCAACCGTCCTATTGGGATTTTCTGAAAACAAAAAAATACGTTTTTCTTTATTTTTAATGATGATTCTAAATACCAATTTTTACATCTGTAAAGTTTCAATGTTTTGAGATATAGATACATTCATTTTAAAAATTCACCCCCTTTTGCACCCCCCGATTAATTGGATTTTCCAAAAACAAAATAATACGTGTTTCTTTATTTTTAAAGGAGATCGAAAACACCAATTTTCAGGTCTGTAATATCTTCAGTTTTCTGAGATATAAGTATCCTCACTAAATGCATTCAAACACTTTTTCACCCCTTTCCACCCCTCCTATTGGGATATTCTGAAAACAAAAAATACGTGTTTCTTTATTTTTAATGAAGATTCTAAATACCAGTTTTCACATCTGTGAACTTTCAAAGTTTTGAGATATAGATACACTCATTTTAAAAATTCACCCCCATATTCCCCCTCCCATTAATTGGATGTTCCAAAAACAAAAAATACGTGTTTCTTTAATTTTTAAAAGAGATCAAAAGTACCAATTTTCAGGTCTGTAATATCTTCAGTTTCTGAGATATAAGTACCGGTATCCTATTGGGATTTTGTGAAAAAAAAAAATACGTGTTTCCTTATTTTCGAAGAAGATTCTAAATACCAATTTGTACATTTGTAAACTTTTAAAGTTTTGAGATATAGATACACTCATTTTAAAATGTCACCCCCCTTTTCACCCCCTTAGCAACGGAATATCCAAAAATCCTCTCTTAGCGAGCACCTACATCTTAATGTGGATGTATCCCCAAAATTTTATTTCGTTATGTCCAGTAGTTTTGGCTCGGCGATGATGAATCAGGCAGTCAGTCAGTGAGGACAAGCTATCTATATATATAAAGTAGCTTGTCCTGACTGACTGACTGACTGACTGACTGACTGACTGACTGACTGACTGACTGACTGACTGACTGACTGACTGACTGACTGATTCATCATCGCCGAGCCAAAACTACTGGACATAAAGAAATGAAATTTTGGGGATATATTCATATTAAAATGTAGGTGCTCGCTAAGAGAGGATTTTTGGATATTCCTTCGCTAAGGGGGTGAAAAGGGGGGGTGAAATTTTAAAATGAGTGTGTCTATGTCTCAAAACTTTAAAAGTTTACAGATGTGAAAATTGGTATTTAGAATCTTCTTTAAAAATAAGGAAACACGTATTTTTTTGTTTTCAGACAATCCCAATAGGAGGGGTGAAAAAGGGGTTGAATGCCTTTAATCAGGATACCGCTACTTATATCTCAGAAACTGAAGATATTACAGACCTCAAAATTGGTACTTTTGATCGCTGTCAAAAATAAAGAAACACGTATTTTTTGTTTTTGGAAAATCCAATTAATGCGAGGGTGAAAGGGGGGGGGTGAATTTTTAAAATGAGTGCATCCATATCTCAAAAGTTTTAAAGTTTAGAGATGTAAAAATTGATATTTAGAATCTTCATTAAAAATAAAGAAAAACGTATTTTTTGTTTTCGGAAAATCCCAATAGAAGGGGTGAAAAGGGGTGAAAAATGGGTTGAATGCCTGTAAAGAGAATACTAATATCTCAGAAACTGAAGATATTACAGACCTCAAAATTGGTACTTTTGATCGCTTTCGAAAATAAAGAAACACTAATTTTTTTGTTTTTGGAAAATCCAATTAATGCGAGCCTGAATAGGTGCGGGGGGTAACTTTTAAAATGAGTGCATCTATATCTCAAAAGATTTAAAGTTTAGAGATGTAAAAATTGGTATTTAGAATCTTCATTAAAAATAAAGGAACACGTATTTTTTTGTTTTCGGAAAATACCAACAGGAGGGGTGAAAAGGGGTGAAAAATTGGTTGAATGCCTTTAAAGAGAATACTTATATCTTAGAAACTGAATATATTATAGACCTGAAAATTGGTATTTGGGATCTACTTTAAAAATAAAGAAACAGGTATTTTTTCGTTTTAGGAAAATCCAAATAATGGGGGGTAAAAAGGGGGATGAAATTTTCAAAATGAGTGTATCTATATCTCAAAACTTTTAAAGTTTATAGATGTAAAATTTGGTATTTAGAATCTACTTTAAAAATAAAGGAACGCGTATTTTTTGTTTTCGGAAAATCCCAATAGGAGGGGTGAAAAGGGGTGAAAAATGGGTTGAATGCCTTTAAAGAGAATACTTATATCTTAGAAACTGAATATATTACAGACCTGAAAATTGGTATTTGGGATCTACTTTAAAAATAAAGAAACAGGTATTTTTTCGTTTTTGGAAAATCCAAATAATGGGGGGTGAAAAGGAGGGGTTGAATTTTTAAAATGAGTGTGTCTATATCTTAAAACTTTAAACGTTTAGAGATGTAAAAATTGGTGTTTAGAATCTCCCTTAAAAATAAAGGAACACGTATTTCTTTGTTTTCTCTAAATCCCAATAGGAGGGGTGTAAAAGGGTGAATAATGGGTTGAATGCCTTTAATGAGGATACATATATCTCAGAAACTGAAGATATTACAGAACTGAAGATTTGTAAATGGGATCTCCTTTAAAAATAAAGAAACACGTATATTTTTGCTTTTGGAAAATTCAATTAATGGCGGTTAAACAGGAGTGGCAAATTGGGGTGAATTTTTTGAAGGACTAAATCTACAGAATATCTGAGAAGCGTAAAATGTTACAGACGTAAAAAGTGGATATTTGGAATCTCCTGTAAGTGTAAAGAAACATAGGTGATTTGTCTTTGGAAACTCCACTTAAGGGGAACTAAAAAGGGGTGAAAATTTAAAATGAGAATTTCTACAGTATATCTCAAAAACTTAACATGTTACAGAAGTGAAAAATAGTAATTTTTTAATTCTATTAAAAATAAAGAAACGTGTTTTTTTAGTTTTCGGAAATACCACTTGGGTAGTGGGGGGTGAGTAATGGTGACAGAAAATGGTGTTGAATTCTTTTAATTAGGCTACTGATATCTCAAAAATGAAGATGTTACACATGTGAAATTTGATTTTTGGAATATGCTTTAAAAGTAAACAAACACGCATTCTCGGAAAATCCAATGAAGGGGGTTTGGGGGGTTAAAGGATTGAAAAAATTAATTGACTTAATTGTATGAGAATACATACATCTAATAAAAACTAAAGTTGTTACAGACGTGAAAATTTGTATTTTGATCTCCTTTAAAAACAAAGAAAAGCGCGTTTTGGGGGGGAAACAATCTTGGGGGGGGGCGGGAGTGAAAAGGAATTTGAATTCCTTTCATGAGGACACATAAATCAAAAACTGAAGAGGTTAGAATGGTGATAATTGGTATTTAGAAGATCCTTTACTATTAAAGGAACAAGTATGTTTTGCCTTAATATCACTTTGTGACGGGGGGGGGGGGTGTGAAAGGAAGTTAAAAAAGTGAATTATTTTTAAGGGGATACTTATATCTTAGAACTGAAGGTAATAAACGTGAACGTTGGTATTTGGAATCTCCTTTAAACATAAAGAAACACGCCTTCTTTTAATTTTCTGGGGTTGGGGTTAAATAAGCTTAACGGCGGTGGGGTGTAAAAGGAGGTGAGACCAATTGATTTTACTGTTCATAATGTACTTATAACGAGCCTCCGTTGCTCAGGCGGCAGCGCGCCGGCCTCTCACAGCTGGGTTCCGTGTTTCAAATCCCGGTCACTCCATGTGACATTCGTGCTAGACAAAATGGAGGCGGGACAGGTTTTTCTCCGGATACTCCGGCTTTCCCTGTCATCATTCATTCCAGCAACACTGTCCAATATTTCATTTCATTTGTCACTCATCGATCATTGCCCCAGAGGGGAGCTTCGGCAGCCGGCACAATTCCTATTGTCGCCGCCAAATGGGGCTTTATTCATTCCATCCCTGATCCTGTCGAATGACAGGAAACAGGCTGTAGACTTTCGATGTACTTATTCTGATCATAAACCGATCATTTTTAATCTTTCCTGGGTTCTTTTTCAACAGCCATCTTTTCCTTCGGAGAACGTTCTTAGATTACAGTAGATTCTCCTGGCATATAAATAAAAATTTTAAACACATTTGAAATAAACGATAGAAATGAGATTGGCCGTCAAATTGTTCACCTCTATAATAAGGTCAATAATACACGGAGGTATGTCATTCGTATCGCCAGAAATCCCGCACACTTGCCTACGCGCGACAATGGTGCTGGTCACATTGTCAACAATGACAATGGCAGCAGATGTAATTTACCGCCAAGTAACGGTCTTGCATATTGCTGTGGGGTCCAGAACATATAATAATAATAATAATATTAATAATAATAATAATAATAATAATAATAATAATAATAATATTCTGGACCGTCGTCACATGTGCGGACCACGCTGGAAACGGGTCCTGGACGGCTAATGACTAAGAATGCAGTCCGGCCGCGGGTTCAGTAGGCTACCGCCAAGGCACCCAAGACGACACCACGACAGATCCCCTGAAGGATTTGATCCATATTTAAAATGCTTATAGGAAAAGATGGCAAAGGTTTAGGGACCCAACTAACTGGGTGGAATACCTGGACCTAGCCCGGGAAGTACGAAATCGATTGCTGGAATGAAAGATTGAAAATTGGGAGGAAACTTGCCGTAATCTATTAGAAAACGAGTCAGATCGCGAATTTTGGCGGATTCTCGCAGAAAACGAGTCAGATCGCGAATTTCGGCGGATTATATATCTAAAACAATAAGCATTCAATTATAAATTTCAGTATAATACCGTAGCGAAGCACGGGTATCTTGCTAGTTTTATATGTATAGATTACTTTTCATCGTAGAATTATGGTTTCAGTACCTCACCCAGGCAGCCTCACCTGCTATGCTGAACAGGACTTGTGGGGGGATGGGAAGGTTGGAAGGGATAGACAAAGTAAAGGGAATGAAGCGGCCGTGGCCTTAAGTTAGGTACCATCCCGGCATTTACCTAGAGGGGAGTTGGGAAACCACGGACAACAACATCGAGGATGGCTAAGGTGAGAATCGAATCACCTCTACTCATTTGACGTCCCGAAGCTGAGGCTGAGTAGACCTCGTTCCAGCCCTCGTACAACTTTTCAAATTTCGTGGCAGAGCCAAGGATTGAACCCAGTCCCTCGGGGGTAGCAGTTAATCGCACAAACCACTACACCACAGAGGCGGACATCCCTGTCACTTAATATCTAAATATATGCTTGAATACAAAGTGTACCAGGCGGTACACCTCCACGCAATTAATTTAAAATGTGCGCCAATTGAAACTCCTCTGCTGGAGGAAGTCTGAACTTTATTGACGGTATTAATTTTCTACTTTCTCAGAAGATGTCACCACGTGGAAAAGTTTGAGTTTTTGAACTGTGTCATTTTTGATGTGTTTTTGTTTCACTTGTAGTTAGAAGTGTGAACTTTCTCTTCTAGAGGACACTACTGAAGATCAACAACGGTGCACTCTAGTGCGAAGTGAAAGAACTGTTTTTTGGAGAAAATTTAATTTCAAGAGTTTGTTCTTTGTTAAATTTCTTTCAGTCATTGTTTACGTTGGCAATATTCACCCCTTCTTTCCCCTTGTGTTGAACCTAACCAATCCCGAATTTCTTAAATTAATTTCTATCCAATCAGATGTATCTTCCCCCAACTTGAATATGTTGCTGTGTCCTACCCAATAAAGTGTTTGTGGGAGGGTGTTTTCATTCCCCTAACGCCTAGAAACTTCCGCGAGAGTATTTAAACTGCTGATTTTTGGGTCTCTCGGCCACTTCTGTTCCATCTTTCAGTGTGTTAAGTACATAGCAGGGGGCGGGAAGCGCCTCTTTCTTCGGCAGCGGTCAACAACAAGGTAATGGCCGATTAATAAATTCTTTCTTTGCTAGCTCAGCAGTTTAACTTTCGGGGCGGGTTCTAAGCGTTCCACTATGTAACCTTTTCCTAAAATGTAACTTCTCTTTTCTTCTATTCTCTTGTAAAGCTACATACTGGGATAGAGAGTGCTAACCCTCTCGAGCTCCCACTCACATTGTCTTGAGGTGAACTTATTTTCTCAACCAATTCTTCCGTAATGTAATGTAAATTGTTATTTTCTTAAGTCACCTCTGTAGTATGGGATTAGCCCTTACACTAACGGCCTAAGGCCAAGTAGGTCTTAAACAAAGTGTATTAGGAGTGCAAGTTCGCCTCCCCTCAAATTGTATTTTAGAGGTCATGTATTAACCTTCTTGTCATTTAATAGACCTCAGTAGGTTGGGTATTTTACCCCTGTGTATATGTCCTTTGAGGACAGCTTAAAGGTGGAGTTTGGTGTGGCCTGGGAGAGGCTTAAATTTGAGAGCGAGTGGCTCTTTTGAAAATTGTATATTGTATGCCTCGAGGAGGCTTTTCAGTGTAATTTGGAGCAAGGGCTCCTAGGTATGAATGGGGTTTTCTGCCCCTCTGTTAAAATTGTGTTTGGGGTAAAACTGAGCTGATTGCCCAAGAATTATGGTTCTGACTTTTGAAGCCCCAAATGGGGGACCTATGTAAATTTATTTTTTCAATCGTGTTTCGGCTACTAAGTACCTGTTCTATTTGTTGTTACCTAATTTTGCAAAGAAAATATAACCTTGTTAAATTTTAAAATTAATTTCACTTTAGTAGCTTGAGACCTATTCACCACCCAGCACCTTCTTTCATGCATAACTACCACCAAAACACGGTAACAAGTGGTAGCAGAGCGTGGTTGAATGGGTCTCAATTTAGCCCCTTTTGACGGCTACACATTGTTTTGATCCGAACTCTAACCATTTTCTCAGTTGCTGGAATTTTTGACCTTTTCAAAATTGGTCTGTCATCATGGCCGGCCCTCGCGATGTTCTCCTTCTTAACTATTTGCGCAAAGAGGAGTTGATCTATGAATTAAATATCAGAAATGTGCAATCTGGAGGCACGGTTGCAATAGACACTAACAAGCTTAGAGAGTCCCTTGATTTGCCCATTTCCATCCCCAATTTGGGAGAGAAAGAAATTGACGACTCTCTTTCCACGATCACGGAGAATATTACTGGGCTAGCTTCTGTAGTTAGTTTTTTTGATGAAAATGATCCGTCTCCTAATCAAATTAAGCGTGTGCAAGGCAGGCTATATCATTTTTCGAATAGGGTTAACGATCTGTTGTCTCTAAAACTGAATGATGTTCAGAGGAAGGAAGCTAGTACGCTCCTGGAAAATATTTCCGAATTATCTAGTAAGGTCATTCAATTGTTAACTGGGGAAGTTCCTCCCAAATCTGATCAACCCACCATAGTAAATGCAGGTAGTGAGGAAGCGCCTCCCAAGGGAGAAGTTAATAGAATAACCGTTGCTGCTCAAACTATCCCTGCCCCATTGGACAACGAATCCGAACGTCGTGCATCATTGAGTAACATCCGTTCTGAATTAACTTCCTCACCATTGAAACCTTTACCTACTATGTCACCCGGGTTTAGCAGCTTGCCTCATCCATTGGCAATGTTGCTCAGAGGTATCTCTAAGTTTTCCGTTAATACCACCAGTGATGTAATTTCATTTTTAAGATTTCTAGTGGAATTTCAGGATCATGCCCTTGTTTTTTCTCTTTCTCCATGTCAAATCTTGCAAATTATCTATCCGTATGCTATTGGTATTCTCTCTGATAAAATCGTAAGAGCCATTGCCGAGCAATCATCTATTGAGGATTTCCATGCCCATTTGCTAGCTAACTTCATCCCTGCTAGGGCCAGGTCCTCCCTTATTCAGAAGTACTATTATCGTGTACAGCGCTTGGATGAAAACTTGGCTGATTTCATACAGGACATTAAGTTTTATACTAGGGTGTTTGCCCTTCATTTTCCTGAAGATCAGATTGTACAGGCTATTGTAGAGGGAATTTCACCTCCCTATAGGTCATATTTGTGTTTCGCGGCGTGCCCGCAAACTTTCTCGGAACTTGAAGCATTGGCCGTCTCAGCGGAAGGAGTTAGATACGCCGATTCTTTGCGTGTCGCGAAAGAACCCCCGCCTTCCATTAGTAATACTCGGCCTCCACCTCGCCGATCAGTCACCCCTCGTAAATGTTATGCTTGCGGGTCGCCTGACCATCTGCGCAATAAGTGTCCTCTGATCAAGTCTAGTAGGGCAAATAATGGAGCGGGTTCATCACAAGGCTGTTTTAAATGTGGGGCTTTCTCACATATCGCAAAGAATTGTCCCAATTCGAATAGCACCCCCTCCTGCTCAACTTCTGGTGTAACTTCCAACAACAATCAAAAGTGACTAGTGGCTGCGGCTGAGTCAACTAATTCTGCTTCCCAAGGCTCAGCCCCTGGCAAAAAGGTCGAGAATTCAGGGAACGATAAGTCTTCGAATACATCTTTTGAATGCCCCAAAGAGTGTCTTAGGATTGCGGCGGATACCCCCGCACCTGTTCCTTTTCTTAAGATTGAGTTAAATAACGAGCCTATAACAGCTCTCTTAGATTCAGGCAGTGTTTGTTCGATTATTTCGGCTGAATGGTATTCTAAATTGAAATCGGTTTGTAAACTTCCTGACTATGTCTCTTCTCCTGTTCAATATGTTTCGGCTAATTCATCTCCATTAGAAATTCTAGGTTCCGTACTGGTCAAAATTCGTATTTTTAAACTTACATGGAAAATTAAATTGTTTGTGGCTAAGCACCTGTCTTGCCCCATCATACTGGGAGCGGACTTTATTTCTCACACTGGTCTTGTGCTCGATCTTCAGAGTAAGTCGTGCACATTCAAATTTGCGTCCAATTGTAAAATTCCCTTGTTAAAGTGTAATTCTGTGTCATGTTCATCTATTTCGCCTACCCAGGATGAGATGTTGTTAGACCTTAGACATCTACCTGAGGAGCAGGCTGATAGTATTCGTAAATTATGTCAGTCATTTCCAGAGGTGTTCTCTGATACTCTTGGTGTTACTGACCTTATTGAATACAAAATTGAGGTCACGGATTCGATTCCTGTCCGTTTTCCACCTTATAGGCTATCTCCACCTAAAATGAAGGCTCTGAAAGAAATTATCGATCAGATGTTGAAGGATGGTATTATTAGGCCCTCTAAGTCGGCGTATTCATCGCCTATTTTTCTAGTCCCGAAACCCCAAGGAGGCTTCAGGCCTGTCATTGATTACAGGGCTCTCAATCGGAAGGTGGTGTTGCAATCTGTGCCCCTTCCTGACCTTCATTCTTGCTTTTCATGGTTTCGTAAGGCCAAGTTCTTCACTATCTTGGACTTGAATCAGGCCTATAATCAAATTCCCCTTGCCGAAGAGTCTAAACACCTTACAGCGTTTGCCACGGACTGGAATTTATACGAATACAAACGCGTGCCTTTCGGGCTCCCCATGGGGGCAGCTGTGCTCACTAGGCTACTAGATAGGGTCTTCTCCGACATCAAATTCGAGTACTTATATCACTACTTAGATGATGTCGTCGTATTTTCAGAGACTTTTGAAGAACATCTAGATCATCTGCGAGAAGTTCTCGATCGCCTTCGTAAGGCTGGGTTAACTGTTAAGTTGTCCAAGGTTGCCTTTGCTAAGCCCTCTATGTCATTCCTAGGGCATATTGTGTCACCCGATGGGGTAGCAGTCGATCATTCTAGAACACAGGCCATCCGTGATTTTAAACCTCCCAAGGACATTAAAGGCATCGCCAGGTTTATTGGTATGGTGAATTTCTTCAGAAAGTTCATTCCTAACTTTGCTAATAGAGCGGCGCCCTTAAACCTCCTTCGTAGGAAAGGCATCAAATTCGAGTGGGGACCTTCTCAACAAGCCGCTTTTGAAGATCTTAAATTAGCGCTTTGTAATGCCCCTGTCCTTTCTATGCCTGATTTCTCGAAGAAATTCATTGTCCAAACCGACGCATCGTCGTCAGCAGTAGCTGCAGTCCTTCTTCAAGAGACTGAACTAGGGAGGCGACCCATCGCCTATGCGTCTAGGACATTGTCGGCTCAAGAAGCCAAGTATTCCATCTATGAGCTCGAAGGTTTGGCAGTCTTATTCGCCTTAGAAAAGTTCCGTCTCTATCTGGAACACGTCAAATTCGACCTGGAGACTGATAATCAAGCATTAAGCTGGGTCTTAGGTAGGCCGCGTCGTACTGGTCGTATAGCCCGTTGGGCCATCCGTATTTCTGCCTTCCAATTCAATGTCAGGCATATCCGAGGTACCGAAAATGTTGTCGCTGATGGACTCAGCCGTATGTTTTCAGACGACGTTGAGAACCATGAACAGGTCGACAGTTCATCACCTCCCGAGTCCACGCTATCTGAGGTTAATGCCATCCTAACAGATGCTCCCATGCTTTTTAGGGATATCGAGAAATACCAACGTGAAGATCCGACGCTGGCTCCGATAATGGAAACCCTTTCTTCTGGGGAACATGTTGTCCCTTATGTTCTGAGGAATGGTGTTTTATGTTGCCCTTCGAGGCATGACAAGATGATGAAAGTTGTCGTTCCAGCTGTTCTGGTACCTATGATCTTCAAGTATTATCATGAGACCCCACTAGGAGGGCATCTGGGTATCTTTAAAACTCGTGAAAAGATTCGTGAAATGTTCATCTGGAAAGGTATGGACGGTGAAATCCGTGAACTTGTAAAAGCTTGTAAATCTTGTTTGCTCAGTAAACCCACCATGTCCACCAAGGTAGGCCTTTTGTCTTCGCATCAAGCGTCGCGCCCCATGGAACGCCTGTATATCGATTATGTAGGACCCTTCCCCCAGTCAAAGGGTAATTCTAACAAGTTCATCTTTGTGTGCGTAGATGGTTTTACCAGATTTTCTTGGTTATTTCCGACTAAGCTGGCTACCGCTCAGTCTACCATTACCTGCTTAAATTCTATTTTTGCTTCTTTTGGTCCGTGTCAATATATTGTATCTGATAATGCTAAGGCTTTTACATCTAATTTATTTCGTAAATTCTGTTTTGACTTATCAATCTCTCATGTAACTACTTCTGCTTATTACCCTCAACCATCTCTGGCTGAACGGGATAACCGTAATCTCAGGTCCGCACTTATTGCCTATCATCATGAAGATCATTCCAGGTGGGACACGTCCCTGCATTGGATAGCTTTTGCTTTGAATTCGGCGGTTCATGAATCTCACAAGTTTACTCCAGCTTCTTTGATGTTCAAGTTTGTTCCCAACTCGCCGCTCTCTAACCTCTGGTCTCTGAATGACATTCTACCCGAGACAATAGATCCGGATAACATTAAAGTTCTTTGGAAGAAGGCTAAAGCCAATCTTAAAGTGTCTCATGAAAAGGTTAGGGAAAGGTATGATCGTGGACGGAGACCCACCCCTTTGAAGGTAGGTGACCAGGTTATGGTCAAAAATTTTGTTCCCGCGGGCAAGCTTGCCCCCAGATTTCATGGGCCATGCATCATTCTCGATTTTCTCACACCGGTTACATTGTTAGTAAGCAATCCAGCCACCGAGAGGATATTTAGGGTTCACCTGTCCCAGGTGAAACCGGTGTAAATTTGTGTCAACTTGCTTCATATAATTTGATAGGAATATGATGGTTATATTTTTTTTTTTTTTTTTGAATTCCACTCTTAAGGCATTCTGCTCCTTCTATTATATTTTATTTTATATGTAAGCATTTCTTGTAAACCTCCCCGATTGTTAAACTGCCATCCTGTCCTTGCCACGGCCATTACCACGCTCCCGTTTCCTGCTCCAACACACACTGTGGCTTCATAATATTAAATGCCATGGATATTTGCACGCCGCTGGCCCCTCAACCTCTCCATAATGCCTGTGCCCTCAAAAATGATGATGGTCCAACACAATTCTGCCGCCTAGTTTTATGTTTCAGTGCCCCCGCAGCCGCGCGGCGCTGTGCCGCGGCTGGGTTCGAGGACGGGCCCCCTCGGCCCCAGCGAGGACGGCATGTGCACGGCGAGCCGGAGCTCTCCTCCCGGCCAAGGCTGATGTGCGGCGCACAACCTGCTACTTGCCCGCAGCCTGTATATGTTCACCGCGGGCGCGGCGTGCTTCAACACCCTTGCTCCCCTCATAGTGCGGGCGAGCGGTATCTCAGGGTACTTGAGGGGTCCGAGCGGCCTCATTTGGACGCAAGCTGCAACGGCCGGTTTGGCCATCCAAATTCATTAACCTCAACTACATGAACAGTTACTATAAGCAATGACTACACTTGGGAAACCAACAAGCAATATTTGGTGGACATTGCAAAATTCTTCATCACTTTTAAGTATTAAAAGTTTATCTTCAGAATTCAACTTCTACAACTTAAAGACTATACTTCTCCTGCAACAAGAAAATTTTGAAACCGATACAAACCAAATTAAGAAAATCTTATATTTTTTTTTTGTTGGCAATCAATCTCCATATCTACATCAAACCTGGGACCTGGTTTCATATATCACCCCTGGTGGAACTTTTGGGGGGGGGGGAGGTCTGTACCAGGCGGTACACCTCCACGCAATTAATTTAAAATGTGCGCCAATTGAAACTCCTCTGCTGGAGGAAGTCTGAACTTTATTGACGGTATTAATTTTCTACTTTCTCAGAAGATGTCACCACGTGGAAAAGTTTGAGTTTTTGAACTGTGTCATTTTTGATGTGTTTTTGTTTCACTTGTAGTTAGAAGTGTGAACTTTCTCTTCTAGAGGACACTACTGAAGATCAACAACGGTGCACTCTAGTGCGAAGTGAAAGAACTGTTTTTTGGAGAAAATTTAATTTCAAGAGTTTGTTCTTTGTTAAATTTCTTTCAGTCATTGTTTAAGTTGGCAATATTCACCCCTTCTTTCCCCTTGTGTTGAACCTAACCAATCCCGAATTTCTTAAATTAATTTCTATCCAATCAGATGTATCTTCCCCCAACTTGAATATGTTGCTGTGTCCTACCCAATAAAGTGTTTGTGGGAGGGTGTTTTCATTCCCCTAACGCCTAGAAACTTCCGCGAGAGTATTTAAACTGCTGATTTTTGGGTCTCTCGGCCACTTCTGTTCCATCTTTCAGTGTGTTAAGTACATAGCAGGGGGCGGGAAGCGCCTCTTTCTTCGGCAGCGGTCAACAACAAGGTAATGGCCGATTAATAAATTCTTTCTTTGCTAGCTCAGCAGTTTAACTTTCGGGGCGGGTTCTAAGCGTTCCACTATGTAACCTTTTCCTAAAATGTAACTTCTCTTTTCTTCTATTCTCTAGTAAAGCTACATACTGGGATAGAGAGTGCTAACCCTCTCGAGCTCCCACTCACATTGTCTTGAGGTGAACTTATTTTCTCAACCAATTCTTCCGTAATGTAATGTAAATTGTTATTTTCTTAAGTCACCTCTGTAGTATGGGATTAGCCCTTGCACTAACGGCCTAAGGCCAAGTAGGTCTTAAACAAAGTGTATTAGGAGTGCAAGTTCGCCTCCCCTCAAATTGTATTTTAGAGGTCATGTATTAACCTTCTTGTCATTTAATAGACCTCAGTAGGTTGGGTATTTTACCCCTGTGTATATGTCCTTTGAGGACAGCTTAAAGGTGGAGTTTGGTGTGGCCTGGGAGAGGCTTAAATTTGAGAGCGAGTGGCTCTTTTGAAAATTGTATATTGTATGCCTCGAGGAGGCTTTTCAGTGTAATTTGGAGCAAGGGCTCCTAGGTATGAATGGGGTTTTCTGCCCCTCTGTTAAAATTGTGTTTGGGGTAAAACTGAGCTGATTGCCCAAGAATTATGGTTCTGACTTTTGAAGCCCCAAATGGGGTACCTATGTAAATTTATTTTTTCAATCGTGTTTCGGCTACTAAGTACCTGTTCTATTTGTTGTTACCTAATTTTGCAAAGAAAATATAACCTTGTTAAATTTTAAAATTAATTTCACTTTAGTAGCTTGAGACCTATTCACCACCCAGCACCTTCTTTCATGCATAACTACCACCAAAACACGGTAACACAAAGAACTGAAAAAAAAAAGTCTAATCAAATGGAGTCATTGCAGCTACAGTTTGCTATTCCTGGAATAAATTGTAATAACAATACAATAACCTCAAAACCTGTCTGGCTTCTTGGCTGAATGGTCAGCATAGTCGCCTTCAATTCAGAGGACCACGGGTTCGATTAGCGAGCAGGCCGGAGATTTTAAACTTATGAGGTTATTTCCGCTGGCTCTGGGACTGGGTTCTTATACTGTCCGCAACATGCCTGCAACTCACACACCATTTAAACACTATTCTCCACTACAAGAATACGCAATTTCCCATACACGGCAGACCCCATCCACCCTCGTCGGAAAGTCTGCCTTACAAGGCTGGCAGTAGCCACATGAAATTATTATTATTATTATTATTATTATTATTATTATTATTATTATTATTATTATTATTACCTCTAAGTCTACCAATAGGAACAAATTTTGCCAAACCCTTACAAAAATTCGCAAATCTTCAGTGAGTACGCGAACTACAGTTCAGGAAATGATGCTCTGGAATGATAGCGTATACATATTTCTTCTAAGGTGTAGCTTCAGTTAAATGAGTCTTGTTAATGAGTTATTGTCATCATTAAAGTCGCAAAAGCCTTCCCAGTAAAAGGAGATTTATATGCGTTGCTGGTTTTATTGCTACAATACATTCATACAACACAAGAGCAAAATCCATGTATCATTTAAACACCTACCAGTTAAAATATTAAAGCGCGCTGCAGTACATGGCGTAGTTCTATATGCACACGCCTGCGGCTGGCTGGTTATAACTGTGCACTGTTCAACACAGTTGCGAAGCTAATTGTGGAACTTTACTATGAGGAAATTCAATATGCAATCCCCTACAAACGTAGCTATTTCTTTGATTTCGCTCCGTGATTTTTATGTAATGAGAATTAAATTAACTTGATTTTCGACTAAGTAGAGAATAATAATAAAAATAAAAGTAATAAGAATATTGTCTTAGCCCCACTAACTGCTGTTCACGGTTTTCGGAGACCCGAAGTGATGGAATTTTCACACGCAGGAACTCAATAGAGAATCATGAATCGTAGTGTTAAGGTATTAGAAATATTTAAGCTTTCCGTAAATTTCTATGAGATTGCGTTGTAATTACACTGACTGACAGAGCAAATGCAACACCAAGAAGGAGTGGTTCGAAAGGGATGAAAGTTTGGGGAAAAACAGAGACGGCACGGGCGAATAATTGATGTTTATTTCAAACGGATATGCAGGTTACACAATGCGCACGGCATCGACTCAGTAGGATGTAGGACCACCGCGAGCGGCGATGCACGCAGAAACACGTCGAGGTACAGAGTCAATAAGAGTGCGGATGGTGTCCTGAGGGATGGTTCTCCATTCTCTGTCAACCATTTGCCACAGTTGGTCGTCCGTACGAGGCTGGGACAGAGTTTGCAAACGGCGTCCAATGAGATCCCACACGTGTTCGATTGGTGAGAGATCCGGAGTGTACGCTGGCCACGGAAGCATCTGTACACCTCGTAGAGCCTGTTGGGAGATGCGAGCAGTGTGTGGGTGGGCATTATTCTGCTGAAACAGAGCATTGGGCAGCCCCTGAAGGTACGGGAGTGCCACCGGCCGCAGCACATGCTGCACGTAGCGGTGGGCATTTAACGTGCCTTGAATACGCACTAGAGGTGACGTGGAATCATACGCAATAGCGCCCCAAACCATGATGCCGCGTTGTCTAGCGGTAGGGCGCTCCACAGTTACTGCCGGATTTGACCTTTCTCCACGCCGACGCCACACTCGTCTGCGGTGACTATCACTGACAGAACAGAAGCGTGACTCATCGGAGAACACGACGTTCCGCCATTCCCTCATCCAAGTCGCTCTAGCCCGGCACCATGCCAGGCGTGCACGTCTATGCTGTGGAGTCAACGGTAGACTTCTCAGCGGTCGCCGGGAGTGCAGGCCTCCTTCAACCAATCGACGGGAAATTGTTCTGGTCGATATTGGAACAGCCAGGGTGTCTTGCACATGCTGAAGAATGGCGGTTGACGTGGCGTGCGGGGCTGCCACCGCTTGGCGGCGGATGCGCCGATCCTCGCGTGCTGACGTCACTCGGGCTGCGCCTGGACCCCTCGCACGTACCACATGTCCCTGCGCCAACCATCTTCGCCACAGGCGCTGCACCGTGGACACATCCCTATGGGTATCTGCTGCGATTTGACGAAGCGACCAACCTGCCCTTCTCAGCCCGATCACCATACCCCTCGTAAAGTCGTCTGTCTGCTGGAAATGCCTCCGTTGACGCGGCCTGGCATTCTTAGCTATACACGTGTCCTGTGGCACACGACAACACGTTCTACAATGACTGTCGGCTGAGAAATCACGGTACGAAGTGGGCCATTCGCCAACGCCGTGTCCCATTTATCGTTCGCTACGTGCGCAGCACAGCGGCGCATTTCACATCATGAGCATACCTCAGTGACGTCAGTCTACCCTGCAATTGGCATAAAGTTCTGACCACTCCTTCTTGGTGTTGCATTTGCTCTGTCAGTCAGTGTATTATGTTAACCACTTGTAATGTACACTTTAATGATATGTACATTTTGTACATTATGAGTGAAACTTAAAGTTAATGCGTTGTAATTATATGACGCTAAATAATGTAAGGGGATATTTGAAAGTATTTTCTGTGAATTTCATATGAATTCATATGTGTTTGGCTGTACTTATAATGTTCTAGCCTACTACTGTAACGGTTCAAATCCCGTTACAAACATTCCTCTGTATTATTATTATTATTATTATTATTATTATTATTATTATTATTATATTTGTAATATTATTATTACTATTATTATTGTTGATTCAATTCTATGATCAGATTTCACTATGTATTAATTAAGTATCGCTTGCTTCATTGTATTTAATTTATTATGTATATATATATATATATACATATATATGTGTGTGTGTGTGTGTTTGTTAGCAGTAAGAAAATGTAGAGTGAGATTTGCTGCTTTATATGGGGTATGTATTTATTTTGTGAAACAATTTTTAAGACGTTGCAGCATATGGTGAAATAATGTTACAGTAACTGTCGAGTCATCGCTCTGTCATTGTATGCATTTAGGAGCATGAGATAATTTAGGGAGTTCCTAGTTTGCCTGAGGCTTTTTCAACGCAATCTGTAACACTTCGGAGCTGGGTGTGAGTGATGCCACGTACTGCTTTAACCATGAATTGGGTGTTATACCATGTGACATGTAGTTTATATATAAGGAGGAGTATCCTATAGCGGTCAGTCAGATGGATGGTGAACAAAGAGATAGTCAGTCATGTGGAGAGTGAGGCCACAGTTGGTCAGTGAGTCATTGGGAGGTAGAGCCTTATCACAGTCAGTGATATGGATACGTAGTCGTCAGTGACCAAATGGATTAAATGTTCGGAGTGTGTTTCGTGTATGTGTTCGGTCGAGTTCTTGTGTCAGTTCGGTGACAGCCGAATATTGAGTCGTCGTAATGCAGACTAACAGTTATCAGTGAATTACTTGCAAATTTGATTGTGAAGTGTGGTTATATTTTTAAGCCATGCTATATCTCGTTTGTGAAAATAAAAGGATACTTCACCAAATTAGGTTTGAGATACCTACACCTGATATCAATTCAAAGGAATTCAAAGGAACACTCAGAGTGTTCAAGGTACTGTTAAGTGAAACACTGAGGGAGAAATTTCTTGTACAGCTTTTAAATGTCCGGTCAAAAGGATTTCAAATACAATGCCTAGAGTTTCCTTCTGTCGTTATTTCAGAGTTTTATATTATTATTCAAATTATCACAGCAAGTGTCACCATTTAAATTCAAATTTTAAAAAATACATTTTGTTTAGTATCAAATAAAATTAATTGTTTTATTTCGATGGTAGATCAGATAACCTCAAATTTTAGTTGGGAAACCGAACGTCAATGTACTTTTACCAGTACCCATATGTTATGCTGTCAAAGTACCTTATTACCCTACACCCTAGAGGTATTCAAGATTCTCATTATATTATCGTTACATTTATTTGTAGCTGGCGCCCATTAACAATTATATGTGTAAATAATCACTAATCAGGTAAGTACAAAGTGCGACCACATAGTCGGACGATCGAGTATTTTAATTCACGAATATTTTAATTCTGCTTCATTCTAATTAGTGAGCAATCACAATACTTGTGAGTAATTCTTAATTTTTATATCTTTTATTTCTTGTTTACATCCATTTATTTTTATTATTCTTCTTTTTTATCATCACATTTCTTGTTTTGATACAGTTTATAGTAATAATTATTTTTCATTTATGTTCATCGTAAATATTATGACTGGAAACAGTCATCTGACCGGGTCAGGAATGGAATGAATTAAGCCCCATCTAACGGCGAGGACAGGAAATGTGCCGGCTGCCGAAGCCTGTCGCACTTCTCTGGGGCAATGATAAATGACTGACAGATGAGATGAAATGGTAATGTAGAGTGTTGCTGGAATGAAAGACGACAGACTAAACCGAAGTACCCGGAGAAAAACCTGTCCTGCCTCCGCTTTGTCCATCACAAATCTCACATGGAGTGACCGGGATTTGAACCACGGTATTCAGCGGCGAGAGACCGGCGCGCTGCCGCCTGAGCCACGGAGGCTTCCCATTTTAATTTTCATTATGTTGTTAGTAATTTATATGTTTACATAATTTAGTTAGTATACTGTTGTAAGCAGGCACTGCTACAAGGATATTTCCTAAATCCAATGTGTTCGTTAATAATAATAATAATAATAATAATAATAATAATAATAATAATAATAATAATAATAATAATAATAATAATAATAGTAATAATTCTAGATGAGGACACATACGGCACTCTTGAAATCCAGACTAAGATACGAGGTTTGGGGGAAAAGTCATGGCAACTATTTTTTTTCTTGAAGATACCAGTCCGGTTGGAAAATGTGACATATACAGACGAAAGGACAAGGTGTTAACTACATGTGTGGACCATGAATAGCACTGAAATATCGTAACGCACTAATTTATTACGGTGGTATACAGGGCAATATGGCCTTCCCGGTGCAAAAGAATGACAACACAGTACACATAAAGTTGACATGACAAACCTCGGCCTAAAGACCCTCAAAGTAGACCCCTGCTACTGACACCACACGCTGCCAACCATGTGGGAGGCGCTGAATACCATCTGCCTCAGCATTTGCCGCACCATGTGTGAATCGGGTCACCTGTTGGCGCACAGCATTAGCAATGTCCTCTCGTGCTGCAAACCGCATAAAACGTAGTGGTTCTTTAATCTTTCGAATGCGATCAAAGTCATAGGGCGAAATGTCGGGAGAGTACGGTGGGTGCTCCAATTCTTCCCATCCTCAACGTTGCATTAGCTGCCCTACACACTCTGCATTATGTGGTTTTGCATTGTCGTGCAGTATTATTGCACTGTCCACAAGATCCGGACGTTTCTTCCGAACGCCACGTCATACCTGTCGCACCAGGAAGTCCCTGTAGTATTGTGTGGTTACTGTTCTGCCATGTGGAACAACGTGGCAAACAATGACACCCCTGACGTCATACGCGAGGATCACCATCAATTTGACTGGGGAAGGATTCTGACGGACCGTCTGCCTCCTTGGTGATCTAGCATGTCGCCACTCCGCGGACTGAGGTTTCAGTTCTGGTTCGTGTGCCCTGGCCCGAAATTCATCGATGGCGATTATTCGTGACAAGAATTGATCGCCGTCCTGTTGCCAGCGTGCAAGGTGGTCGTAGAATATTGCATAGCGCACCCACCTTTGAACTTCCGTCAGTGCATGCGATACCCACCGTGATGCGATTTTGCGCAGTTGCAGCTCATTACGCAATATCCTGTGGACGGTGCGTTCCTCGATACCACATACCCTCTCTAACTCCAGTAGCGTCCATAGTCTGTCTTCATCCAGGAGCTGCTCGATGACGGCACGTGCCACGTCGGTCCGCACACTGACAGGTCGTCCCGAACGTTGCTCATCACTGGTTGACACGCGTCCTTGCCGAAACTTTCCTACCCACCGTGCTACCGTACGATATGGTAGGGCATTATTCCCAAGGACTTCCACTAATTCACTGTGACATTCCATCGCATTTCTCTATCGGAGAACGGCTATTTTGATGTAAGCGCGCTGCTAAACGCGGGTTACTTCCACCTCACACGAGACTCACCAACTGACTGATTTCACAGCTCTCGCTGCGGTACTACCAGCTATCTCAGGCCATCTGTTGTTCTGCATACACACTATGCCTGCAGAACTTCCACACGACACACATACGTTTGTGATCCGTTCACATATCTACAAGAAAAAGAATAGTTGCCATGACTTTTGCCCCAGTCCTCGTCCATTTGAATGTTAACATTTATACCTGACATTAACTAAGATATATTAATTTAGTGTGTGTGAGCGGGATGTAAAATTTACAACCGATAGAAACTGTTATTCGAGTGAGCGTACAGGATGCATCAGATACTTGCTCCGCAGTAGAATGTTTATTTTAGCCGCTTAGCTGTAGGAGCTTTATTTTGATTGACGAAATGGTAACTCACAATAACAAAAATGTCGGAGAAAATGTCCACTATTGCAGGGGCTGCAGACTAATAAGAAACTCAATTTACGGAGAGCCCCGCGCATTACTCGGGGTGCAAAGAGCTTCAGAGCGTAAACTGTACAGGTGGCATTCAGATAGCAATATGTTATCGAATGCATGGAAGACACTACGCTAGCGTGGTACACTTCCTGTACCAGGACACGGTAATGGGCTCCGAGGAAGTAAATGTAGTGAGTGAAGCTGTTTCCGCAGAACCTCATAAGAATACCGGAGCTGTGGAACATAACTTAATAATAATGATAATGTTCATAGAATTATTAGACATGGTATGTATACACTGGCACCTTTTCTAGCAACCGTATAACCGTGCTCATCGCGAGGGTTTGGAACGCTGAACTAGTGAGTAAAGCGCACCTGAGCATAAATTACTTTGTTACATAAATGCTTCAAATTGCATAAATCTTTCGCCTTTTACTAAAGATTTCTGTGGAGGGGGACACTTGATGTAATACGAGTTGCTTTGGATTACCCGATACTGCCATAGAAATTGTATGCAAAGCGGCTTGACCTTTTGCATAAACTTCCTACAGCAGCAGCAACTATCACACCAGCAAAGTTAAAAGTGTACAAGAAAGCATAATGAGAAGATTAGCGTTGTGCGTCGGACAGAAACAGTTCTATATTGAAAAATTTTTGCCACGAATTGTGCATTAATATTCATACATACTGTTATTTTCTCTTCTTTTTTCCTTGCTATACGAATGCTCCTGCAAAGAGCGGCAACCCAGCTTACTGCGGAGTATATATCTGAAGCATTTGGTACAATATCGGGTGCACGTTTATTTATTTATTTGCACTTTCAGAAACCTATGCGGATTATGTCTGACTGAGCGAGCTATTTGGCACAGGAGTAGAATGTACCATCAGCGAAAAGAAATTAAAAAATCCTTGTCGCAAGTAGTTTCAGCACCTTCTCCGTCATACACTAATATTCTTTCTCAGCTTATTTTTGTTGTCTCTGGTTTCATCTCTTAGTTTTAACATCTTTAGAGAAATCATTGTCGGAAGTACCCTTGGCGTTCTGCCCAGTTCTCAACGATTGATTCATTCTAAGGCACAGTGATTTCTTAATAGTCGTAGTTTGGGTGCGGAGGTAAGAAATTATATCGTCTTACTCTCGTAAATCCTCAAGTGTGAAACACAACAATGCAAGCTTCTAATTTCCTACGCACATCCGTATCCACCATGTCTAAAACGAAAGTTGGGCAATTAATACTCTTTTCGACTGTGCTTTCACCCGACCATGGAATCGGAACTCTTCGATGTAAATATATATTTATAGGCCTATATACAGAGTGAAGCGTAATTCGCGCACTAGGGCGTCGCACCGCGACTCCTCACATGCCAGCAATAAAAAATGTCTCTTACAAAATTTCGTCTTGCGCGTATATCCGGCAGAAAAACGACGTTGAAGAGTAACAATCTGGCAACACTGTAACCACATGTAGGGTAACTACCTCTGTCAGCAGGAGGCAGTCGTACTGTTCAGTTGGTGCATTGGATAGCTTTTTGGATTAGCATGCAGGAGGTCGAGTGGTCGATCCTGGGCTGAGGCGTATGTTTTTTATTTCGTAAATGTAGTCCAGGTCCGCCTCTGTGGTGTAGTGGTTAGCGTGATTAGCTGCCACCCCCGGAGGCCCGGGTTCGATTCCCGGCTCTGCCACGAAATTTGAAAAGTGGTACGAGGGCTGGAACGGGGTCCACTCAGCCTCGGGAGGTCAACTGAGTAGAGGTGGGTTCGATTCCCACCTCAGCCATCCTGGAAGTGGTTTTCCGTGGTTTCCCAGTTCTCCTCCAGGCGAATGCCGGGATGGTACCTAACTTAAGGCCACGGCCGCTTCCTTCCCTCTTCCTTGCCTATCCCTTCCAATCTTCCCATCCCTCCACCAGGCCCCTGTTCAGCATAGCAGGTGAGGCCGCCTGGGCGAAGTACTGGTCATACTCCCCAGTTGTATCCCCCGACCAAGAGTCTGAAGCTCCAGGACACTGCCCTTGAGGCGGTAGAGGTGGGATCCCTCGCTAAGTCCGAGGGAAAAACCGAAGCTGGGGGGTAAACAGATGATGATGATGATGATGATGATGAAATGTAGTCCAGGCGGTGTGGTATCTGGCATCTTAATCGTCAACAGCGATTGCAGTGGGTCCTCTAGAAACCATTTGCACTTACATACTACGATCCTAGAAATGGAAGAACAATCGTTTTCATTGGTCAGCTTTGAAAGGCGCCCTGTCCACGTAGAGGGCGTGAATTTATTCGCACCACTTCATCTACTAGATGTGTAACCTGTTTGTTTCAGCTGTCTATTGCTTATTAGTCCAACCAGGTATTTGTTGTTTCAGCGTTACAAAATGTTGTAAATGTAGGATATATGTGACCTCAGAAACGGTGTGTTACTGTATTACAGTGGGTAATGTCAGATGGAAATTAGCAAATAAAAAATGCTCCTCAACCCAGGATCGAACCATCGACCTCCTGCATGCCAACCAAAAACTCTACCCACTGCACCAACCGTACGGCACGACGAGAACGTGCTGACAGCGTTAGTTACCCTACATATGGTTACAGTGTTGCCAGATTGCTACTCTTCAACGTCCATTTTCTACCGGATTTACTCGCAAGACGATACTTTGTAAGAGACATTTTTTTATTGCTGGCATGTGAGGAGTCGCGCTGCGACGCCCGAGTGCGCGAATTACGCTTCACCCTGTATAAAACAGTAAGTGGGAGTGATGTCTGTCCATGGATTTGTTCCTTCGTAATTAGGATATTGATGGAGAAAATCTTAATGAAATTCGGAGAAAGGTTAGTTTCATTCTTGTCTTAAATGCACGACTATATACTGTACAGGAAATTCAAACGAGGCGCATGCATTTGAGCAATAACGGAAGGGACACTTGACCTAGACCCTTAAAAGTTCTGGCATTCCCAGTTAATAGCAGATAGAGGAAGACCTCTAAGGAAATACTTTTTTTATCTTAAAACGATCTACAGTAACGTATGTCTTTCTCCAACAGATATCTCACAATAAGTATTTTAATGGTTTTCTTATGTATCATTTATACAGTAGAACAGAAAATGTTCACGTGATCATTGCGAAGACCTGAAACACTTTATGAATGTAAGTCACTCGTTAGGCAAGTAATTATAATTACGATGAAAAGGCTGTTCATGGAAGGTATTTTGAATGAATGTTTTAAAAGATAGCAGCACGAAAACACTAAAGAAATTTTCCAACAACGATCAGGCGGTCCATTGGAGGCGTGTTCATTTGACAGAAGAGATGACCATGTTCGAGGCCAAACCGCACATCTTGAGCTCATTCGGACGCTTTGATTCACTTTTTGACCACGTATTCGTACTGCTGTTAACGAGGATTATTTCAATTGTAGCTTTCATCGCGTTATTCTCTGTTACTAGGCTACAAAGGTGCAAATTTGTGTCAACGGACTTTTTGGGCTGCACTTCCTGTTAGGGGCTGCCTGGCCGAGGCACCCGAAAAGACGTGGGTTCGATTCCCGTCAGGAAGTCGAAAATTAAAGGAACGACATTTCCACTTTAGGGGGAGCACATGGCCCTGAAGTTCACTCAAACTACAGCAAACGTAAGTGCCAGCTTAATTCCTGAGGGCAATGGTGGCTGGGCTTACAGCTAACTACTCCGCAACAAGTCCCGAGGTTACGGACAGTAGAAACCCTTACCGTCCACCACTCTAATGGCCTTCATTGCACGTACGGAGATGCGTTGCGTTTTATGTTCGTTACTGGCGTGCAGTTCTTATTGCATGGTCTGTCAGCAACCTGGGCGCCCCGCATCTTTTCACTTCTGTTTACTTCTTATCAGCATCACGCTCTTTAAACTATATTGTCATAGTCGTGGTTCATAACCCTGCTTAGGAAAAGATCAAACTTGAGCTATACTATAGCCTAGCTAAGATATAGATTGCTCGAATTGCGTGGCAAATTAAAAGCAAGTTAAAGAGGGGATCTCAATTTAGTGGCCGAGAAATCAGACAGTCCGCCTCTGTGGTATAGTGGTTAGTGTGATTAGCTGCCACCCCCGGAGGCCCGGGTTCAATTCCCGGCTCTGACACGAAATTCGAAAAGTGGTACGAGGGCTGGAACGGGGTCCACTCAGCCTCGGGAGGTCAACTGAGTAGAGGTGGGTTCGATTACAACCTCATCCATCCTGGAAGTTGTTTTCCGTGGTTTCCCACTTCTCCTCCAGGCAAATATCGGATAGTACCTAATTTAAGGCCACGGCCGCTTCCTTCCCTCATCATTGTCTATCCCTACCAATCCTCCCATCCCCCCCGCAAGGCCCCTGTTCAGCATAGCAGGTGAGGCCGCCTGGACGAAGTACTGGTCATCCTTCCCAGTTGTATCCCCCAACCCAGAGTCTGAAGCTCCAGGACACTGCCCTTGAGTTGGTAGAGGTGAGATCCCTCACTGAGTCCGAAGGAAAAACCAACCCTGGAGGGTGAACAGATAAAGAAAGAAAGAAAGAAAGAAAGACCGGGCGAGTTGGCTGTGCGGTTAGGAGCGCGCAGCTGTGACCTCGCATCCGGGAGACAGTGGGTAAGAACCCCACTGTCAGCAGCCCTGAAGATAGTTTTCCGTGGTTTACACCAGGCAAATGTTGGGGCTGTACCTTAATTAAGGCCACGGCCGCTTCGTTCCCATTCCTAGGCCTTTCCCGTCCCATCGTCGCCATAAGACCTATCTGTGTCGGTGCGACGTAGAGCAAAAAAAAAAAAAGAAAGGAATCAGACAAGCTGCTACCGGAGATAATCAGTCTTATGGGGAGAGGGTCATTTAGATCATGTATTCCAACTTAATATCGTCATAATGTGGATAGGTCAACATGGAGGTGTGTGTACCGAAGCCATTTGCAACAGCTAGTACATATATAAAATCAAGGAGATCAAGGTTCTTCAAAGGCTGTAGCATCGAAAGGTGAGATGATGTATATTATAAATATTATATTATGTACATATTCGTATTTATGTCTGTACAGGTCTTGAATATTAACTTGATACTTGGTTTTCATATTGGTCAAGTGAAGCAATGACCAATGCCATGCTCACTTCATTTTTTTCCTGTTTATGTATTGCAGCATCACGCCATAACAACTGAGTGGCAGCTCATAAAATTTCGCATTTTAGTTAAGTGTGATGGTGATTATGATCCTAGATTCTCAGTTTGTGATTCGTATTAAAGGGAAGTGGAGTTAAGGGGGAGGTCTGGCCACAAAGTGAACAAAGCTCGCTAATATGTTCCCTAATTACAGTGCAATAGAAATAATATTACTTAGGCTACTCTAAACATTACTTCACATTATCTTTCTCCTTTGCATTTTGTCTTCCAATAAATAATAATACAACATACCTTAGCGCTGGGTGAGACGTAGTAGAAATGAGAGGGGGAGCGGGGTTCGAAGACGTGCTTTCCTATTGGCCCGACCTCAGTCAATCCGAAGTTCGAGTTCGTTGCGTTGCAGCCGCACAAGCCTCCGATAAGTTTTAGTTTTGCGTTACTGAGCATCGTTGCTTATAGAATTTTGCCAGAGTGTTGACAAATCAACAAATATCCGGAAATTTCGAAGTCCCAGCTCTTTATACAATGTTCAGTAAATGTCAACAGAAGTGCAATAACATCAGCTAGTCTATCTTACAACATTCCTATTGCTTCTATGTATCCTATAGCAGTAACTATCGATGAGAAGTAAAAGATTCCCACTTCTGATGTGTATTAATATACGAAGGAGATAGATAATGTGGAGTACCGTAACGTTTACAATAGCCTTAGCCTAAGTAATATTGTTCCCGGGCGAGTTGGCCGTGCGGTTAGGGACCCGCGGCTTTGAGCTTGCATCCGGGAGAGAGTGGGTTCGAACCCCACTGTCGGCAGCCCTGAAGCTGGTTTTCCGTTGTTTCCCATTTTCACACCAGGCAAATGATGGGGTTGTACCTTAATTAAGGCCACGACCGCTTCCATCCGACTCCTAGGCCTTACCTATCCCATCATCGCCATAAGACCTATCTGTGCGGGTGCGACGTAAAAGCCACTAGCAAAAAAAAGTGTAATATTATTCCTATTGTACTGTTATGAGGGAATATATTAGCGAGCTTTGTGCTCTTTGAGGCCAATCTCACTTATAGCAATAGAAAGATTTTAAACAACTTGGTACAAATTCTTGAGAATGCCAGTAGTACCGAGCTTGGTACTGGTCATGTAGCAGTACGAAGTACTGTCGAACCCCAATGTCATCACTCTTGAAAATCTGTTTCCGAGGTTTCACATTTTAACACCATCAAGTAACAGGCCCGTTCTATAATCAAATGCCATGGACACTATCTTTCCCATCCAATCCCTCTCTCCACCCCTTATGCTCATCTTTCTTTCGTGATAAATATAGGCCTATTTTATTTAAGAAACCTGAACACGACTTATTTTGTATAACCTATCGAACTAACATAATACTACCACTCCTGCTGCTGCTACTACTACTACTACTACTACTACCACTAATAATAATAATAATAATAATAATAATAATAATAATAATAATAATAATAATAATAATGCATATTTATGTGTTCGATCGTGGCTCAGTCCGGTGGTATTTGAAGTTGCTCAAATGCGTCAGCCTCGTGTCGGTAGATTTACTTGGCACGTAAAAGAAATCCTGCGGGACTAAATTCCGGCACCTCGGCGTCTCCGAAAACCGCAAATGTAGTTAGTGGGACGTAAAGCCATTTACTATTTTTATTCTTTCTTTCTTTATTTCTTAATCCGTTTACCCTCCATAATTCGTTTTTCCCTCGGAGCCAGCGAGGGATGCCACTTCTACTGCCTCAAGGGCAGTGTCCTGGAGCGTGTGACTTTGGGTCGAGTGATGAAACTGGGAAGGAGGACTAGTACCTCGCCCAGGTGACCTCACCTGCTATGCTGAACAGGGGCCTTTTGGGGGTATGGGAAGAATGGATGGGATAGACAAGGAAGATGGAAGGAAGCGGCCGTGGTCTTAAGTTAGGTAGCATTCCGGCAATTGCCTGGAGGAGAAGTGGAAAACTACGGAAAACCACTTCGAGGAAGGGTGGGGAGGAAATCAACCCCCCCCCCCTCCCCGCGAGCTATACTGAGTTGACCTCTCGAGGCTGAGTGCACCTTGTTCCACCTTCGTACCAGTTTTCAAACGTCGTGGCAGAGCCTGGAATCGAACCCGGGCCTCCGCGGATGGCAACTAATTACACTTATCATTATGCCACAGTGGCAATTATTATTATTATTATTATTATTATTATTATTATTATTATTATTATTATTATTATTATTATTATTATTATTATTATTATTATTATTATTATTATTATTATTATTAAATAAAATGTTTAAATTATGGAAGTCTAAAAGTTGTATTCCAGGACTGAACTGTTGACCTTCCGTTCCATTGCTATCGTGAAGCACATCCTTGTGAGGAAGAACGATATAAAAACAAGTATAGTAAAACGAAATAAGATCTATAATATGGTGATCGAGAGATTACCTGAAGATGATTTTGATCTGAAGGAGGTAATGTTGCTGGGGAACAATGAGGTAAGACGGAGACAGAGACTGGTCCGCACTGTGGGAGATAGATGACGTATTAAATATCTGGCAGGTAGACATTTTTGACAAGACCCGCTCTCAGACTACTGGCTTGTGTCCAGTACAGGTTATTTGATACTGGAATGAGTAATTATTGGTCATTAAGAGTGATAGCTGTGTTTCAACTGCAGGAATCTCGACCTCTGCATTAGGTATTCTAGGTTAGTACGTGGTGATGCTTGCTATCGGCGGGTGGCAAGAGAGAGATGGAAAGGAGAATGGAGAGGGAGAAAGAGAGACGCTGAGACGGGAGACCCAGTGGTCGCTCAGACAACCGGTTTCTTCTCCCTACAAAGCTGAATGCCTTCAGAAGCGCTTAGAATAAATATGATTCCGAGGTATTGTAGAGCTGAGTTGGCTGGAAAACAGCAAAATGAAAGCAGTAGGATTGGAATGAACCGCCGCTATTACCCTATTACTGACGATATGGAGACGAGGATTTGCATATGTGAGTGAAAAGGGACTCTCACACCAGCGATGTGAATATTTACATGTTACATTCAGATTAGTTCCTGTGCAATGGCGTGAATGCTTGTCGCAATCGGAAATAAAACGTGTCACGGAGTTCAATTTGCTTACAGCTGTGAGAATATTCCTCGTTAAAACAATCCGCCTCTAAGTCTCTGAGAGCTAATTAATAATAATAATAATAATAATAATAATAATAATAATAATAATAATAATAATAATAATAATTTTTTGTTACTTGCTTTACGTCGCACCGACACAGATAGGTCTTATGGCGACGATGAGGCAGGAAGGGGCTAGGAGTGGAAAGGAAGCGGCCGTGGCCTTAATTAAGGTTCAGCCCCAGCATTTACCTGGTGTGAAAATAGGAAACCACGGAAAACCATTTTCAGGGCTGCCGACAGTGGGGTTCGAACCCACGATCTCCCGAATACTGGATACTGGCCGCAATTAAGCGACTGCAGCTATCGAGCTCGGTAATAATAATAATAATAATAATAATAATAATAATAATAATAATAATAATAATAATGCTTTCACCTCCCACTAACTACTTTTGACGGTTTTGGGAGACGCCGAGGTGCCAGAAATGTGTCCCGCAGGATTTATTTTATGTGCCAGTAAATCTATCGACACGAGACTGGCGTTTTTGAGCACCTTCAAATACCACAGGACTGAACCAGGATCGAACCTGCCAAGTTCGGGTCAGAAGGACAGCGCTGTAGGTCATCGGTCATTTATTATTATTATTATTATTATTATTATTATTAGGGTCAGAACCTCACGTTAGATCCCATCAGCTCCACGAACCTCTAGTGTGTGTCAATATCGTACTTGTTTAATAACCGATTCGCTAGTACCAACTGAGCAGCCCATTTCATTGGACCCTCGTCTACTGTTCTCAAGGCTGTGAAATCGAAACTTATCAGTTAGGTATCACATTGCTTGACATTTAAAAGCGCTTGAATGTCAGATTCTCTGGCATCCTAAGGAGACTCCTTCTAGGAGAAAATTACGCCCTCTGAGCTCACTTAAAACTCACAATACGCGAAAGAATTAGTAGTAGTAGTAACAGTAGTAGTTATTTTCTGAGTTCAGCATCGCACCAACGCATATGGGTTTCCGGTGACTGATGAGTAAATGCAAAATCACAGAAAACCGTATTGAAATCTACCGACAGTGGGATTCGAATAATGTTATTGGCTTTTCATCCCACACACACTTGCGAAAAAAATATCGTGCACCGTGAAGGAGTTGATATTCTCCTGCAAAACTCGGCATGACGTTGCATATCAAGCAAATAGTCAAGTGGTTAGCGTAATGACTCGATTGATTGAACGACCTTGTCACCAGAGGCAATGAAGTTACTGTCACCCGTGGTCTATATAAGTGCTCGCACAGGCTAGTTGTAGCCGGCCCAGCGGTGTAGCGATTGCGCGGCTGACTGTAACCCGGAGGTCCCGGGTTCGATTCCCGGCCAGGTCAGGGATTTTTACCTCGATCTGAGGGCTGGTTCGAGGTCCACTCAGCAAATGGAGCTATTCTTGGCTTTCTAGACCGCCAGAAGCCATGGAGCCGGACTGGTAGGCCATGGCCCTTCGGGACTGTTGACCAAATGGGGGAGTGGTGGGGGAGCTACTGTACGCTCGGACTATATGTTGGTGGAGGGGAGCGCATTATTGGTGTACCGGTTGCTACACCTATACGCCGCACATTTGAATGTTCCGCCTTAAAATACTCCTCTACTGGAGAAACTCTGAACTTTAAAAACCGAATCAACTCAACTGTTTCTCAGAAGATGTCACTGTGTGTATTTTGAATTGTTTTGTTTTTCATTGATCAAAAAGTCTGGACATTCTCTCACAGATATCTCTACCACAAACTATGATCATGCACCCTGGTGCGAAGTGAAGGAACTTTTCTTGAAGAAATTTTGTATTCAGAAGTTTTGGTCTTTACTAAATTTTGTTCTTTCATCTATGGGTTGGCAATATTAATCTTTCTTTCCGCCAGTTTTGAACTTAGCCAATCCCGAATTTCTTTAATTAATTTTGGGCCAATAGTGTCCTTCTTCTCCAATTTTAATGTGTAAATATTGGGCAACCAATAAACGCCTGTGGGTGTGTCTTAATTATTCATGAAAGGTCTCGAATCTTCCATGAGGGTTTAAAAACTGCTGATTTTCATGGCTCGTCGCCACTTCAACAACATCTAGCTTAGTGTATGGAAGTATAGCAGGGGGCGGGTTGCGCCTCTTCCTTCGAGTAGCAGCTCTTCAGCAGAGGTAATGGCCTTTTAACATCTTTATTTCTTTCTTGCTCAGCAGTTTAACCCCCGGGGAAGGCTCGAAACCTTTTCAAAGTATCCTACCTGTTCTAAAATGTAACTTAGTGCCGGCTTATGTAAACATTTTCTTATTACTTTAACTGTAAATCGGGCATAGAGAGTGCTTTACCCTCTCGAGCTCCCCTTCAATTTGGATTTGAGGTGACTACGTTTTCATAACCGATTTTCTTCTCTTCATTAATGTGTTAAATTATTTTTCTTATAGGAGTCACCTCCCTAGTGTGGGAATAGCCCCTGTGGAATCGGCCTAGCGCCACATAGGTTTTAACAAGTTTTCATGTAGGAGTGCAAGTACTCGCCTCCATTCAACTTTGTATTTTGGGCCATTAACTTAACCCGTTTTGTTTTCCTTCCTGCGAAGGCCCAGTAGATTGGGTAAGAGATACCCCTGTTCCATTATAAGTTGTGCCTTGATGGCAGTTAAGCGTAAAGTCTGGTATTGCCTTTAATAGGCTTGAAAGATTGAGAGCGGGTCAGCTCTTTTCGGTGTTTTGAAAGGTGCCTCTATGAGGCTTCACATTACTAGGTGGGAGCAAGTGCTCCATGGAATTAGGGGCTTTCTGCCCTTTGGTAATTTGTGGTTGTGAGCCGAGAGCTCAAGGATTGTCAAATTGGGGCTCGAAGCCTAGGATTTCTTAAGACCCCTTAACTTGTGTTTTCGCTTGTATAATTATTATTGTACCTGAATATTCATTGTTATATCACCTAGAGAAAAAATGTTAAATCTTGTTATCTGTTGAAAATATAACCTTTATTTAAATTTTAAATTCATCTTTCGGACTTGTAGTTACACCCATTCCAGTCCGCACCTTTTTTCACCTCTGCTGATCCACCAAAACACGGTAACAATTGGAATGCACGAGGCTGGATGTTCGTATAGTCGAAGTGCCCATCACCTAGGCCGTTCTGATCAGACTGTTACGTGATTACAATTGAATAACTATATGGCGGTCTAGAAAGCCAAGAATATCGGCCGAGAGGATTCGTCGTGCCAACCACACGACACGTCGTAATCTGCAATCCTTCTGGCTGAGCGGCGGTCACTTGGTAGGCCATGAAATGAAATGGCGTATGGCTTTTAGTGCCGGGAGTGTCCGAAGACATGTTCGGCTCGCCAAGTGCAGGTCTTTCTTCGTGATGAGGATGAAATGATGATGAAGACAACCCTGCCGGGAATCGAACCCGGGACCCCTGTGACCAAAGGCCAGCACGCTAACCGTTTAGTCATGGAGCCGGACTGTAGGCCATGGCCCTTCGGGAGTGTTGACCCGAGCTACTGTACGCTCGGACTATATGTCGGTGGAGGGGAACGCATTATTGGATGTTTGTATCGTCGAAGTGCCCATCACCTAGGTCGTTCTGATCAGACTGTTAGGGTGTGTTGAGAAAAGTGGATGCGTGTGAGCACGAGGGCTCCAGAGACCCTCGACTGACCACCAGGGTAAAACATCAGATCCTCCGACAAGTACGAGCAAATTAACTGTTACGATATCCATCATCCAGGCACACGTGGCACCAGTATTACAGGTTGCTGTATCTGCACAAACCATTTCCAGGAACTTGATTGTAGGAAATTTAGTCTCATGACTCGCATTACGTGTCTGCCAGAGACACCAAGCCCGCGTAGTCTCCATTTACAGTGGTGTCGTGCACTGGTACGGCCTGAAAAGGGTTGTCTTTAGTGACGAAGTAAGTTCTCTTCGTGGACGACGACGGTACTGTTTGTGCCTGAAGGCCGCGTGCTGAGCGCCTCAATCTAGCCTTTGCTGTATAATACGACACACCGCCTCACTGATGTGTGCGTTTCTGGGGAGCCATCCAACACGACAGTCTGTCAGCCCTAGTAAATAAAAAAAATGGCGTATGGCTTTTAGTGTCAGGAGTGTCCGAGGACAAGTTCGGCTCACCAGGTGCAGGTCTTTTGAACTGACATCCGTAGGCGACCTGCGCGTCGTGATGAGGATGAAATGATGATGAAGACGACATATACACCCTGCCCCGATGCCAGCGAAATTAACCAATTATGGTTAAAATCCCCGACCCTGCCGGGAATCGAACCCGGGACCCCTGTGACCAAAGGCAAGCACGCTAACCATTTAGCCGTGGAGCCGAACAGCCCTAGCAGTGACAGCACAGCGATATGTGTAGAACATACTGCAGGCGCGTATGTTGCCTTTCATGACAGGGCTTCCAAGAGGAATTTTTCAGCGGGATTATGTCCGCCTCCGTACCGTAACTGTTAACATTTTTAACTACTGTCCTTGGCAGCTCGGGTTCCATTTCCGATACTGCGAGAGATTTAAAAATAGCAAGCTGGCTGGTATGTGGTTGAAATGTTACATGCAGTTCGCCTCCATTCGGAGTGTTCCTGAAAAGAGATGCACCACTTCAGGATGAGTAGAGGAGTTTACTTCAGGAGGATAATGCTCGCCCGCATAGAGCAAGGGTATCACACGGATATTGCCACACGTCCATGGCCCGCCCGAACGCCAGATTTATCGCCCATGAAACACGTCTGGAATTCCCGGGGGCCAACTTCAGCAGCCTTAGAATTTAAACGATTTAGAGAAGCAGTTGCAGCAAATTGGACACTCATGTCGCAGGATACCACACGAAATCTGCATCGCTCGTTTCCCGTTCGAATCACATCTTGTTTGCAAGATAGAGGTGGATCCTCAGAGCACTAGAGTCTCTCTTCAACTGTTTTCAACTGTTCAGATTTCCGCAATAAATTATCCTTTTGTTCTAATGTTGTAACCGCTTACTGACACAAGCGTAAACGAGTGTACTTTTACGGTTTGCAGTCGCCAAGGTGAATTGTTTTCTCGTAGAAGTTTCTTATTTACAATTGGCTTTACGTCACACCGACACAGATAGGTCTCCTAGGAGTTCTTTAACGTGCCGATAAACCTACCGACACGAGGTTGTCGTACCCGAGTACCTTCAAATCAGTGGCGGCGCGTGACTTTCGTCACTGGGGGTTCAACGGAAGGAAAAATCCCCCCTCAATAGCTCCCCTCCCTCTGTCACCTGTGCCACGACTAAGTTCAGAGAATGGGCATAACGGTGCACATAATGTGCATGCCTAAAATCTTCCCTGATGAGAACTTGCACCCTGAGTGGTGACCACTCATTACATTTGCTCCATCGTAACCTTGTGAAATCAACTTATCTCTATTATCCACAACTTCGCTCAAAGAAAATTTTAAACACTCTGCTATTGTTTTAGCATCATGACTGGAAGGCAGAGGAAACCCTAGAATGTTTCAACTGGCTTACCGTTGGGAAGAATGATAACAAATTGTGCTGTAGTTGATATATCGGTGATCTCATCTGCGATTACCGAAATGAAGTGCGCTGTGGTGATTTCTTTTTTCTCTCACGACAGATTTCATACATGCACGAAAGCAAATCATTCTGAATTTCCTTTCGAGGTGCCTTTGAAAACAGTAGCTTTGGACAGATGGTCTCTTAATGCAACGTCAATTTCAAAACTAAAATTGACGAGGCCTCGAAATATGCCAGGATTCGATGATTCACTTGTTTCGTCATGCCCACGCAATGCCATTTCAAACGCGCCACAGAACTTTACACAGCACATAACGAATTTTCCGTACTTGGTCGTTGTCTCTTTCCACAGACTGCCTGTAAGCACAGTCAAATTACTGACGGTTATCGTGTCTTCCCAGGAGATCGAATTGTAACTGGGCAAGCATATGAGTTTTAGAACTTCTGTGTTTCTTTATTATATTTTTGGACAAATATCCTATATCTACCACTCCGACTTTGGTCCAAGTCCCTTCGCTTTCATCATAAAAACGGAAAACAAATCAACATGTTAGTAATTTCGCACCCACAGATCCACTCGATTATTTGATACGGTATAAATCCATTCTGAATTTACGCATGATTTCATTACTTTTACTTTTAGGATGCCTCGTTATATCAAGATCAGGCATTGGGCGTCCGGCATCCTTAATCTTAATCTTAAGTTTACGGTCAAGAGAGAGAGAGAGAAGAAAAGTTTGTCTTCTGAAGTATCATATCACTGTTCAAACTCATTATGTAGCTCCTTACCTTTCCCGGGAAGAAAAATTATGGATGCAACTACAGTGCACAAAAATACACACACGGAGAAAATATTGTAACTTCTTTATGTCCTAAAAATTAAGTTTCTGAACGGCACAACAGTGCAGAAAAACACGCACACGCTTGCACAGCGTACAATAATATTACGAATTATGATAACTATTGCAAACTGTTGTAAACACTATCATCACACTTGAAAAACAGAGTAAACTTTAGGCAAGACCAACTCCAATACTCAGACCACAATGCAAGAAAAACATGGCTGCCGTACCAGGCCAAAGCTGACATGGCGACGAATAACCTAATAAGAGTCGTAAGAAATTTGTAGTACGAAAATGTTTATCGATGGTTATCAAAAACGCAATATTTGAAACATAAAATAGCAGTGGTAATTTAAATTGCGTTTTTTCTATGAGAGTATGTCACGTAGAGCGGACTTCGAAAGCTTTACAACAAACAGTAAGTTATAAGTACGACTTCATTTAAATGTAAACACATATTCAAGAAAATTACAGACTAGGCTAAGTAACATAACACCAACCAAAAAAAAGTTTTCCTTCCCTTAACACTAACACAACATACCTATTAGGTCATTATTCACCCTTCACCAAAATATTGCAGTCGAACAAAACTAGTAGTGCACACTTGCAACCAACAAATTACGGACTAAGTGACATAACACAAAGCACAGAAAAAAATATGTTTTCCTCCTAACTTATTAACACTAACACGACATACACATTAGCTCGTTATTCACCTTTCACCAACATTTTGCAGTCGAACCAAACTAGCAGTGTACACATCCAACATACAAATTAGGTCTACAGACTAAACAACATAACACCAAGCACAGAAAAATATCAGTTTTCCTCCTAACTTAATAACACTAACACAACATACCCATTAGATCATTATACACCCTTCACCAAAATATTGCATTCGAACAAAACTAACACTGTGCATATAAAAAAAAAATTAAAGAAAGTTTCTACACCAAAAAATAAACATTATTTAATGACTCAAAATTAATTAATTTATTACCTTAAAGTTACCTGCTGCTGAGTTTCAATTCTTTCCTAATGTGCTGTTTCTACCTGAGAGTTGTTTCATCAGTCTTTCTCTCGGTACCCTGCTTTTCAAGATATTCTTTTCATTTAAGACCTTCGTGTAATTGTTAATAAAGATATTGGCCAGAATTTTCACACATTTCTTCATAATTCTGATCAAAGGAACACCACACTTGCATACATCAATACTACTTTCAAAGGCTCCAACTCCTAAAGCAAATATTGCATCCCTTTGGTTTTCTAATTTTGAAAATTATGCTTCATAAACACTACCTATGAGGACCTGAAAGAGCATGAATATTTTACAACACATAGAAACCATGATCGGTGATGGGGACTTCAAGCCACCTCTGTTTAACTGCCTAAAATATGAGAGCATTTGGTCAACATCACAGTGTATCACCATTTCTTCTTCGGACTGTAGCATCTCAACACAATCTTAAGACTTTATCCTTCCGAAATGTGAAGGCAGAAATTCCCGAAGAATTGCCATAATTAGACTTACAGAGAGGTACACAACACGATCGATCCATGTTAATCTAAAATATGTACATTGCATTCTAAAACGACACTAATAATATTAACAATTACACACGAACACAAAGATAAACAAACACATAACCTATACGCGACCACGTGTAAATAAGAAATAACCTATACTTAGTATATTAAACTTCCAGAAAAAAAAAGAATCCGACGACTCCTATACTTCCTTGACACTATTGAAAGGTATTAAATGCAGCCACAAATGTAGACCCGAAATACTTCTGTCGGAACGATTACTTTAAACTGTCATTCACGATCACACTTATTTCACTTATGGCCCGCGCTCACCGCCATCTTGCCATTAATCGAAACCTGCCTTGAGGTCTGAGGATTGGAGTTGGTCTTGCTTTAGGGATGTATGTTCGCAATGTTGGTAACTTACTTTTAAGAACTCCTGTGGGTAGGCAATTAGCGTTTTCTTTGGTATTATATTCCCGCTACTCTTTGCCTCGGTGATTTTTAAGTTAATTTTCTCTCAAAAAAGTAATTATTACAAAGAAGGCAAATGAACAGATGTTTAGTAAATATTGATGTATTTGGGAAAAGACATCAATTGGAATTTGGCAGTTTAATGACTGTTGGCAGCAATGATGCTCTTCAACACTAGCGCTAATTATGTACACTATTTTCTGCTACGTAGTTGAATTCCTGTAAGGGCAACAGATGGCAGGCACATACTTACCCCAACAGCAGGTCAGTCTAGACAGACCTCGCTCCAACACTCCCCGACAACACTAGAGAGAGTGGCATATTGCGCATGCGTAAACCATGGATATCTGTTTCTGCGATATCCTGGTCTTGTCTACGTACCGGCCGATGTCCCCCCGCACCTCACCTCTCCATTCGCCCAGATACGGAAGGAGAGATTTCCTTCCAAGGGGGTTCATTCCAGACAAGTATCCAGCCACGGAACGTGCGCAGTTCACATGAACTGAAAGCCAGTACGAGTATATTACGGATAGATGGGCTAAGCAAGAGCTTCGGGATTGACAAGGGAGTTATGAATATTAAGTAGTTGAATAAAATTTGATATAAACTGGAGGTTCATTGCTCCATTGCGCTATACCAGAAACCGCCACTGCTTCAAATACCACCGGGCTGAGCCAGGATCGAACCCGCCAATTTCAGATCGGACCGCCAGCGTTCTAGTCTGGACTACTCAGCCCCGCGTGGGATTCCAACCCGCTATTTCCCGAATACAGGCTAACGACTGCTGCGTAGATAATGAATGCTAAACCAATCAGGTAGCGGAATAATTTAAAGAGAGATTCACAATAAAGGTATAAAAAGTAATTGACGAATATTTTCTTTTTATGGTGCGTGGACTCCGAGGAGACCTAGTACAGGTCTTTCGAGTTGACGCCGTATAGGCGACCTGTGCGTCCATGAGGATGAGGCTCTACCTATGATTAATTCTAATGTGAAGACGGCATACACGCTCAGTCCCCGTGTCATCGGAAGTAACCAATGAAGGTTAAAATCCCCGACCCGACCGGGAATCGAATCCGCGACCCTTTGGACCAAAGGCCAGCACGCTAACAATTTAGACATGGAGCCGAGATAATGCAGGCAATTTTCAGGCACATCCCCAATGGAAGTGAGCTTCATGTGCCATTTTAATCACACACCAGCCCTCCAGCCCTTTTTAAATCTCTGCCAGATCGGGAATCGCACTCAGGTGTCCGAGAGCGGCGGCTAATAGCACTACACTACGGAGGCGGACAATTTACGAATGGAGACGTTGAATGGATTGCAACGTATTAACTGTCACCAGCAGTAGCCTCCGTTGCTCAGGTGACAGCGCACCGGCCTCTCACAGCTGGGTTCCGTGGTTCAAATCCCGGTCACTCCATGTGAGATTTGTGCTGGACAAAGCGGAGGCGGGACAGGTTTTTCTCCGGGTACTCCGGTTTACCCTGTCATCGTTTATTCCAGTAACACTCACCAATATCATTTCATTTCATCTGTCATTCATTAACCATTGCCCCAGAGGAGTGCGACAGGCTTCGGCAGCCGGCACAAATCCTGTCCTCGCCGCTTGATAGGGGCTTCACTCATTCCATTCCTGACCTGGTCGAATGACTGGAAACAAGGTGTGGATTATTTTAAACTGACATCGATAATAATATCGTTTGATCGGAACGGGGTATCCGCCTCCATGTCTAAATGGTTAGCATGCTGGCCTTTGCTCACAGTGATAATGAGTTCGATTCCTGTTACTGTCGGGAATTTTAACCATAATTGTTTAATTTCGGTGGCACAGGGACTGGGTGTATGTGTCGTCTTCTTCATCATTTCATACTCATCACGATGCGCAGGTCGCCTTCGGGGGTCAAATCAAAAGAGCTGCGTCTTGCGAGCCGAACTTGTCCTCGAACACTCGGCACTAAACGCCATACGCCATTTTATTTTTACTGGAACTGGGTAGTTTAAGTTTAAAAAATAGCCCTTTAACTGTAGTCGATCTTTAGAGACGTGGGAGTAGTGGTGGTGGCGATGGTGGTGCAAACTGTCGCTCTAAGAGCGACCCATATTTATCTACTGCCATAGGTGTGTTTCTAAATGCCAGGTTATATCTACAACTCAATAGATGAATGTTAAGCTTCATATCTGCGCTACGTAGTCGAAAATATAATAATATAAGGAGTGAGTAACGTGGTGTGAATAGTGTTTCCATGTGCTCGCATTCGGGAGATGGTAGGGTCGAACCCATTGTGGAGGGGTGTATTCACTATTGCGTGTTTCTGTGGTGGTTTATAGAATAGAATACTCCTATCACTTACTTCCGTATCTTCAGGAACTGGGGCGAGGGTAATAATTTATTGTAATGAAAAAATGAAATGGCGTATGGCTTTTAGTGCCGGGAGTGTCCGAGGACATGTTCGGCTCGCCAGATGCAGGTCTTTTGTTTTGACACCCGTAGGCGACCTGCGCGTTGTGATGAGGATGAAATGATGATGAAGACGACAAATACACCCAGTCCCCGTGCCAGCCGTGGAGCCGAACATTCATTGTAATCATAATTGTTCTTCGATTCATGCATGATTTTCCTTGTTACAATTAGTTCAAGCCTGTCTGTTACTACATTAAACACTACAGTAAGTCCTAATCCCTATTTATATCTGATATCTAAATTGTACTTTTTAAAAGTTCGTTTATTTGTGTGCCAGATGTTAACAGTATTATACAGGTTAATAGGTCTCGACGACAACATGTACAGGGTGACCCAAATGTTCGTTCACATTTGACCAGGCAACACTTCACGAGATATTGCAGGTAGATAGGTAGTAACTGACACACATTAAGCGGGAGGCGAGCCTCTTAGACGGTGACGCCGTCTTTCAGGCCGAGAGATTTGTTCGGTGAAGGAGATGTTCGGAGAAGGTGAGTCTGTTGACGGCCGTTGCCTATACTGGGAACTTTCCCGGCATTCGTCCTAGTGGAGGAGAATGGAAGACCACGGAAAACCATCCTTAGGACAGCGGACGGTCGGGGCCAGCCATGAGGTCCAGCCCTGTCCCGTCTCACGAATGCAGAGGCGTAGAGCCACGGTAAAGCCGTGGCCACCTCTCCTCTGCACGGTTGGCCGGTCAGAGTGCAGAGCTGTTGGACCACGGACTAGCCGTGAACACTTTTGGGCCGAAACCCAATCTGTATCTACCGGCCATGCCACTTCTCACGCACACGGGTCTCATGCGGCATCGCTGACGAGTTGCTATCCAGCGCCATCTGTTGACCAGTTTGTGCACTCGTTGCTGTTGTCAATAAAACTCCATGTCATGCCAACCTTGTGTGTCAATTATTACTTCTCTACTCCAATATTTCGTAAAGTACTGCCTCGTCAAATGTTAACGGACTTTTGGGTTACTCTATATAATTCGAATTAGTGCATGTATTTATTTATGTCACAAGTCTGCACAGAATTATCCTCAAATTGTAACAGACATTATGAATTAATGACTGAATGGTTGAAATGTATTCATGCGGGCATGAATGAAGAAACACTCCTCTTTTCCAGTCACGGGCGGTGGTTTATAGTGTGAGCTGAATTAGAACTGAAGGAATTATCCAGACGTAGTTAAAATCCCCAACCCGGCCGGGAATCAAATCCCGGACCCTCTAAACCGAAGGCCTCATCGCTGACCATTCAGCCAAGAAGTCGGACTCAGTATCTACTACATATGTGTACTGAGAAATGACGAAACTTTTGATGCATTTAACGTAGCTGTATGTTAATCTAATCAAACCTAAAAATTAAATCACTGAAAACAATCAAAGCATTTTCTAATATACGTATCATTTTTTAATAAGACCATGGCACGGGTGTCTATGAAATATCATTTTTTCTATCCTATGCAGTCTGGGTCTTCACAGAAAACAAATCAAATACATCCCTTGAGAATTACGCCAGATATGTGTGGTTTCCATGAAACATCAAAATGTATCTTTACATGCAAAGCAAACATTTTTCAGATTAAGTAACTTCTAACAATTGGGCGCAGATTTAGGTCATTTATATATTCTTTATGTCTTATTTTATTGACCGTGGTTAACGAGTCGGCTCTGACCCTGTGTTTAATATATCACAATTTTCGACCAACATCCCAGAACAACTTCTGGAAGGTTGCCCGTAGAGTTTTTCTCCTACCCTGTATAGTGGAATGAGTTACGCCATGCTGTAAATTTAATATTTACATTACCTTGCAGCTCACAATCTCGACTACTGACAACAGTGAGTACCGAGGCAATTAATCAAACGATACTGCGTCGAGTAAACGGGGGCATGTAAACTCGTCCGCCAAGCGAATGCAATTCATTAACCTACCTTCCTGATGGCCACATGAGTAATAACAGTAGTAGAAAAACGTAGTAAAATTTTCAGACTATATATTGGATACCGGGCGAGTTGGTCGTGCAGTTAGGGCCGCGCAGCTGTGAGCTTGCACCCGGGAGATAGTGGGTCCGAACCCCACTGTCGGCAGCCCTGAATGTGGTTTTCCGTGGTTTACCATTTTCACACCAGGCAAAGCAAATGCCTGGGTTGTACCTTATTTAAAGCCATGGCCGCTTCCTTCCCACTCCTAGCCCTTTCCTATCCCTTCGTCGCCATAAGACCTATCTGTGTCGGTGCGGCGTAAAACCAATTGTAAAGAGAGAATTATATTGGATAACTACGGAAGCAGCCGCCTCTGCGGTGTAGTGGTTAGTGTGATGAGCTGCCACCCCCAGAAGCCCGGGTTCGATTCCCGGCTCTGACACGAAGTTTGAAAAGTGGTACGAGGGCTGGAACGGGGTCCACTCAGCCTAGGGAGGTCAACTGAGTAGAGGGGGGTTCGATTCCCTCCTTAGCCATTCTGGAAGTGGTTTTCCGTGGTTTCATACTTCTCCTACAGGCAAATGCCGGGATGGTACCTAACTTAAGGCCACGGCCGCTTCCTTCCCTCTTCCTTGTCTATCCCTTCCAAACTCCCCATCCCCCACAAGGCCCCTGTTCAGCATAGCAGGTGAGGCCCCCTGGGCGAGGTACTGCTCATCCTTCCCAGTTGTATTCCCAGACCCAGAGTCTGCAGCTCCAGGACACTGCCCTTGAGGTGGTAGAGGTGGGATACCTCGCTGAGTCCGAGGGAAAATCCGACCCTGGAGGGTAAACAGATTACGAACGAACTACGGAAGTATAAAAGGATGCTAGACTTCCTCCTTGCATTCGGGCTAACTCGAACAGCATTCGTCACACAGCTAATGCATTTGAATCTTTTAATTCGAATTTTAACATGAATGTTAATTCTACTCATCCTAACATCTACGACTTCATCAATGTGTTAAATCATTACCAGACAGAAACATGCATCCAGCTTGAAAGTACTCCAGGACACGTACACATAGAACGAACTACCAGGACGAAGCAACTCTGCAAATCCAAAGACCTTATGGATTATAAAACTGTGAATATATCCATGCTAAACTTAATTTATTCATACGCAAATAATCTAAATCTACGTCCAATTGCTAAAAATTACTTAACCTGAAAAATTTATGTTTTGTATGTAAACGTACATTTTAGATGATTTGTGAAAAGCTGAGCTCGATGGCTGCAGTCGCTAAAGTGCGGCCAGTATCCAGTATTCGGTAGATAGTGGGTTCGGACCCCACTGTCGGCACTCTGAAGATGGTTTTCCGTGGTTTTACATTTTCGCACCAGGAATATTCTCGGGCTGTATCGGCGGAGGATATGCAGCTTGTAAAAAACTGCGATTCACGAAAACAAGATATATCAGGCATAATTCTCAACGGATGTACATTTGCTTTCTGTTTGTTCATAAGTCTCAAGTAACAGGCATGAAGATAGCAAGAATGATTTCTTGTACAAACAGGTGGGAATAATGACGGGAGGGTGCTCGTTACGAGGAGAAAAAGGATAAGTTAGGAATTAACTAGACGGTTGAAGCTGTTCGCATAAATCGGTTCCGGTGGTGGGGTCATGTGAGGAGAATGCAGGAGGATAGGTTACCTAGGAGAATAATGGAATACGTTATGGAGGGTAAGAGAAGCAGAGGGAGACCAAGACGGCGATTGTTAGACTCAGTTTGTAATAATTTAAAGATAAGAGATATAGAACTGAACGAGGCCACAAACCTAGTTACAAATAGAGGGTTTTGGCGCGGTTAGTACGTTCACAGAGGCTTGCAGACTGAACGCTGGACGGCGTAACAGTTTATATTTTTTGCTAGTTGTTTTACGTCGCACCGACACAGATAGGTTTTACGGCGACGATGGGACAGGAAAGGGCTAGGAGTGGGAAGGAAGCGGCCGTGGCTTTAATTAAGGTACAGCCCCAGCATTTGCCTGGTGTGAAAATGGGAAACCACGGAAAACCATTTTCAGGGCTGTCGACAGTGGGGTTCGAACCTACTATCCCCCGAATACTGGATACTGGCCGCACTTAAGCGACTGCAGCTATCGAGCTCGGTCGTAACAGTTTATAATGAAGAGTTACGTATGCACATATTATTAAAATCGCTTCTCGTACTTTTTATTTGCATTTATTAAAGCCTGTAAATTTACAAGACAAAGTGACACGAGCAAACATTTTAAACCGAGCCAGTTTTAATATATAAGGTGCTTGACCTAAGCCTGAATAAAATGGGACGGTAAACCTTTGCATCCGGACGTGCACACACCGTCATTAAACGTCACTATTTGCGAACGCGGACGAGTTTACATGTTACATTCTAATTATCGATTTCCTTCGTACGAGTTTAGATTCCCCCCAGCGAGTAAACGTATGCAAAGGTAGATTCGTTCGGAAAACAAAACAAATTCCATGTAAAGAAAGACAAGCGTAGTCAAGTTTAAAATAAAGTTACTGAGTAGCGTGTCACCAGCGGCCATGGGTTCCGTATGCTCAAATATTAGGCCAACGTCCCTGAAAAACCTCTAAAAGTTTGTCGGCAGGTTTCATTTCAGTTCCGTACACTGTCCGCAGGCTCCGCGGCCAAGAAGTGTTTCGATTCACGGCCAGGTCAGGGATTTTTACCTAGATCTGAAGGCTGGTTTGAGGTCCAACACAGCCTATGTGATTACAGTTGAAGAGCTATCTGACAGTGAGATGGCGGCCCCGGTCAAGAAAGCCAAGCATAATGGCTGAGAGGATTCCTCACGTCGACCACGCGTCACCTCATGATTTGCGGTTCTTCGGGTTGAGCAACGGTCGTTTGTTAGGCCAAGGCCCATCAGAGCTGCTGTTCCATGTGGTTTGGTTCTCTATATTGTCCACAGATGTTTCCCTATGTATCTCTGCTAATCATATGTTGATCTGTTCTACAGCAGATTTGGACTTCTTGGCGTTCTGATCCTGCAAGTAGACTATAGTTATTTGAATTGCATTAAATTAATTTCAAAATTTCCACTAAAGCCATAACCTACCAGGAAGAAAAGGGCATGAAGTTGGACAAGTCCATTAAATAAGTCAGAGATGCTGAAGATCGTATGCAAAATATACCAAGGAGCAGAGATGGAAAATAAATTATATTCTGAATACGGGATTCAAAAGACTAAGATTGTAAATTCGCTAGAATTATCTAAAGAAACCACTTCGGGACTGATATTTTTGTAGAGGATTTAACAGTTAGTCACTTACTGTACTCCGTATTTCTTCAAAACTGCTGAGACTTTACGGGGTTGATTATGATGAGGTTTTGCAAGGCTACTTAAGGTGGGCTTCGTTACTCATTTATTTCACTTTTGAAATGTTAAATGACCTACTAATAGTCTTCTACTAGAAAGAAAATTGACTGATTTCCATTACAGTTATTCATAAAATAAGTATAAACTTAGTTTGGAATTTGGTCAATGTGAAATAGAGTGATAGTTTCCATTAGTTTATTCTTTTACTGTTTTATAACATTTCCAAGGAATTTTAGAAGGTTTTTATTGATCATTACCTGGATTTTTTAAAATTATTTTTTACCAAGTACTACCTCGTAAGAAAATATACTGATATGCGTTACTGATATACTCCTAAAGTCAATATTGTTTTGTTTTCGGACTATATCATGGATCAGAATAATTTTTATTAGAACATTCCTGTACTGCTTTAGGCCGTTTTCGGATAATTTGAAGGGATTTTTATAGAATATTTGGAAGCATTTAGGTCATAAAGATTTGGACCCTAGTTGTGACACGACTCGTAACAGTGGTGTTACCTCACAACAGATACAACATGCATAACAAGATGTAATGATAACATAGCAGGCGTTCTTCTGTCGTCATCTTGCTACGACAATAAATTCTCAGCCGTGAACTTCATTTACTCAGCTTTTGAATATTCTAATGAACCTTAATAAGCTATATTACATCCGCGTCCACCAATTAATGTCATCCTCTCACCAGGGGAGGGAAAGGAGTGACAGCATATAACCTGTCAAATGGACAGAAAGAACTTCATAAACATGTTTATGTGTTGTACAACAGAGAGTAGAACGACCTTCATAGCCGTGTGGGTTACGTTACATGCCAGCAGAGAAACCAGACGTCAGAACTCGTGAACTACTCATATGTGGATCTCACAATCAGTGACAGTCTTAGATTCTTTCGGTTTAGCTTCCTTAATATTCACAGTCACTCCAGTTAAATACTGCAAGTTGACATTGAAATTTCTCAATCATAGATCCCAGTTCACTGCGTTGCACATGTACAAATAAAGTCAGATATTCACTTACAAAAGGGACTCAGTCTGATTGGTCGTTTTTATCCCATATAGAGAATATACGAAAAGTATCAACAAGAACCAAGAAAATAAATAAAATTGAGGATAGGGAAATGTCTCCAACTGGAAATTTTCGCTCAGAGTCAACGGAGACAACTAACGAAACGTCATTTTATACGAGTTAAAGAGCCCAAACATCCCTTGAAATGCCTCCAAGGGAACCCACACGATGTCCTAAATCAAAATTACGTTGTGAAAACGACTTTTTCGGGTTCCTGGAGTCATGAAACACCATGATCCGCCAAAGGTCTGAGGTTAAATGATTGCACGAATACAAAACATCCATCAATCCTATCGTCATTCGAAAAGAAACGAATCCAATTGAGATCAACCAGAACGACCGTAAAGACACTCATCTGATAAATGATGATGGCAAAATTACATAACGTTCTTTTGCCCTATTTGACTGTGGATGGAAATTACTAGTTACCGGGTAGATTTCTAGACTTAGTTCAATTGTCTTGGCTGGGCTGAATTGCTCAGACTCTAAAACCACTGGTCTTCTGGGTTCGAACCCTGCTCAGTACTATGGTATTTGAAGTGTCTCAAATACGTCAGTAGATTTGCCGGCACGTAAAGGAAATCCTGCAGGACAAAATTCCGGCACCTCGGTGGCTCTGAAGTCTATAAAAGTAAACCTATATCTTATTACTACTATTACGGTGGATGGCCTCAACAACCACGTCGCCCCCAGATAAGCTCGGCGTTTCGTTTTACTCCACTACGTGACAGGCTCCATAGATAAATGGTTAGCATGCTGGAATTCAGTCCAGTGAGCCCCGGGTTCGATTGCCGGTGGGGTCGAGAATTTAAACTTTCAACAGTTAATTCCTATTGCTCGGGGGCCGGGTATTTTTGACATCCTCAGCATTAGATTTCATCTTAGATAAGACGCAATCATCAAAACGCGCAGGTCGCCAATATGAAGTCAACTTGAAAGACATGCACCAGGCCTCTCCGGAGACCACACTTCTTACCATTTGACAGAGAAACTAGAACTCTATTGGGCGATCTGAGCTTTAATTATTCTTGACGGCTAAATCCTGAATGTGTCACCATATATATTTTCTTTCTTTCCTTCCTTCCTTCCTTCCTTCCTTCCTTCCTTCTTTCTTTCTTTCTTTCTTTCTTTCTTTCTTAATCTGTTTACCTCCAGGGTTGGTTTTTCCCTCGAACTCAGCGAGGTATTCCACCTCTACCGCCATAAGGGCAGTGTCCTGGAGCGAGAGACTTTGAGTCGGGGATTAAACTGGGGAGGAGAGCCAGTACCTCGTCCAGGCGGCCTCTCCTGCTATGCTGAACAGGGGCCTTTGTGTGGGATGGAAAGATTGGAAGGGATAAGCAAAGAAGAGGGAAAGAAGCGGTCGTGGGCTTATGTTAGGTACCATCGGGGCATTTGCCTGGAGGAGAAGTGGGAAACCACGGAAAAACACTTCGAGGATAGATGAGGTGGGAATCGAACCCACCTCTACTCAGTTGACCTCACGAGGCTGAGTGGACGCCGTTCCAGCCCTCATACCACATCTCAAGAAATGTTGTGGCAAAGCCGGAAAACGAACCCGGGCCTCCGGGGGGTGGCAGCTAATCACGCTAACCACTACACCACAGAGGCGGACACCACAGAATTTTACACTCCGAAATTGTACGACACGGAGTGCCGAATAGATTTATTCCACTCTTCAATGATCCGACTACCTCCGTTGGGTCTGAACCAGCGTTCGTGGGATACAAAAGCTGACACAGGCCCACTCACCCTAGGAAGGTGTCCAGGAAGGAAAGCCTCGGGAGGAGCCCCACTTCAACTCCACTCGGCTGTATATGCATGAACAATCTTATTATGTGACAGGTTGCACCCACTACCGAGCTTGTAGGCAAGCGCGTCAAGCCCGCCTGTTGAAGCAAGTACCCAGCCCGCAAGTGAAGTAAGAACAAGTTTGCAAGCTACTGCCGTAAACCAGCGACCAGCAGAGGCTGCAGTTATTACGCAACGGCCGGCCAGACTGAATGAACGCAGTAGAATGAGTAGTGGGGTCATATTTCGACAAACATAATCGGGCAAGTTGGCCGTGCGGTTAGGAACGTGCAGCTGTGAGCTTGCATCCGGGAGATAGCGGGTTCGAACCCCATTGTCGGCAGCCCTGAAGATGGTTTTCCGTGTTTTCCGGGGCTGTGCATTATTTAAGGCCATAGCCACTTCCTAGGCCTTTCCTATCCCATCGTCACCATAAGACCTATCTAAGTCTGTGCGACGTAAAGCAAGTTCTAAAAATATTACCGGCAAACACACATGGTGATATACACACAGTGATATACCTGGGGACAAAACATGACGACCACATCTCCTGGAAGCGAGGTGGAAGCTAGTAGTCAATCACACTGTGCGCCCTACCGAGTTAACGAGTTCTAAGTGATCCTTGTTTCGTGTGGTGGGGTTGCCAAACCAGTTCTTCTCACACTCTCTTCAGTCTTTACCTTTCTTCGTGTCGAGTGCAGTAGACGATTTGGCAACTCCGTCTACAGTAGACATAGTAAATCCTATAATTTTAATAATGGCGTGTGGCCTCCAGAGAGGCCTGGTGCAGGTCTTTTGAGTTGATGCCCTTAGGCGACCTGCGAGTCGTGATGAGAATGAAATGATGATCGAGACGGCACGTACACCCAGTCCCCGCGCCAGAGGAATTAACCAATTATGGTCAAAATTCCTGACCCTGCCGGGAATCGAACCCGGGCCCCCTGTCACCAAAGGCCAGCACGCTAACCATTTAGCCATGGAGCCGGACAGCAAATCCTATAAGCCGCTAATAGACTCCTTGCTGCCGCTGGAGAGTAGTGCTGTGAGGTGAGGTCGTAATGTTTTGTCCCGAAGCATACATACTGTAGTTCTTCTTCTTCTTCTCTTGTTCTCTTCTTCTGTTTACCCTCCAGGGTCGGGTTTTTCCTCGGACTCAGCGAGGGAACCCACCTCTACCGCCTCAAGGGCAGTATCCTGGAGCTTCAGACTCTGGGTCGGGAGATACAACTGGGGAGGATGACCAGCACCTCGCCCTGGCGTCCTCACCTGCTAAGCTGAACAGGGGCCTTGCGGAGGGGGGGGGGTGGGAAGATTGGAAGGGATAGACAAGGAAGAGGGAAGGAAGCAGCCGTGACCTTAAGTTAGGTATTATCCCGGCATTTGCCTGGAGGAGAAGTGGGAAACCACGGAAAACCACTTCCAGGATGGCTGAGGTGGTAATCGAACCCACCCCTACTCGGTTGACCTCCTGAGGCTGAGTGGACCCCGTTCCAGCCCTCGTACTACTTTTCAAATTTCGTGGCAGAGTCGGAAATCGTACCCGGGCCTCCGGGGATGGCAGCTAATCACACTAACCATTACACTACAGAGGCGGTCTCTTGTTCCTGTAAGTACGGTAAATCGTCAAAAGTGAGTTGCACTTCCTAGCTCCGTCTCTTCATGGCTGAATATCTCGTCAGGCGTCCCACAAAGAGGAATTCTATCATCTCTGCTGTTTTCTCTCTCAGGGATGAAATAAAGAGTACCCCACGTTCCATATTATTACACGCAGATAATCAAAAAAATTCAAAATCGTAGTGAATTCCAGTGATAGTGATACAAGTCAACAGGATTCGGACTTGTGCCGCGGCTGGGTGACTAGATTGAGACTGAAGATTAATGTATAAAATGTGATGAAATGTCTATGAGCCTAAACGAACGTAAGCATTCCCACAGGTATGAAATAAACGGCACGCCACTTACAGTAACGCTGTTACTAAGGTCAAAAATTTTGGTATAATTGATGATAACAAACTAAATTTCTGTTTTCATAAAGACCAAGTAAAATCCCATGCCACGAGGTCTCTTGAGCTTTTGTTAAGATTTACTGAAATTTGAGTTTTAAACGCTGTTAAATAGTACTTCTGTACTTATGTTCCTCCTGTCATTTATTTCAGCTCCCCCCCGTCATTCTCATTCTTTGAGAACATTGTGAAAGCCCGTACCAAACGAAGTCTATCATATTTCAAAATTTTTGACCTGACTAAACGCCTACAGTACACAGATCTCCAGTTTCCTTCACAGAATTTTTCGTGGTGCTCTTAAATGCACACATTTGTTACGTCACTTCCCGTTACATGTTCATCCACTTAAAATCCGTGTGTGCCTAACACTATCGACCTTCCCACAACAGCAAATGTCCTGCAGGAAACTAACATCTTCATTCCCTGTTGAAAATGAAAACCTACAGCCTGTTTTCCAGTCATTGTCCGGGTCAGGGATGTAATGAATGAAACAGATATAGGCTGTTTGTACAATGGGGTCGCCACTAACAAGGTAAAAATGAAATGTCGTATGGCTTTTAGTGCCGGGATATCCCAGGACGGGTTCGGCACGCCAGGTGCAGGTCTTTCCATTTGACTCCCGTTGGCGACCTACGCGTCGTGATGAGAATGAAATGATGATGAAGACGACACATACACCCAGCCCCCGTGCCTTTGGAATTAATCATCATCATCATCATCATCATCATCATCATCATCTGTTTAACCTCCACGTTCGGTTTTTCCCTCGGACTCAGCGAGGGATACCACCTCTACCGCCTCAAGGGCAGTGTCCTGGAGCTTCAGACTCTTGGTCGGGGGATACAACTGGGGACGATGACCAGTACCTCCCCCAGGCGGCCTCACCTGCTATGCTGAACAGGGGCCTTGCGGGGGATGGGGAAGATTGGAAGAGATAGACAAGGAAGAGGGAAGGAAGCGGCCGTGGCCTTAACTTAGGTACCATCCCGGCATTTGCCTGGAGGAGAAGTGGGAAACCACGGAAAACTACTTCCAGGATGGCTGAGGTGGGAATCGAACCCACCTCTACTCAGTTGACCTCCCGAGACTGAGTGGACCCCGTTCCAGCCCTCGTACCACTTTTCAAATTTCGTGGCAGAGCCGGGAATCGAACCCGGACCTCCGGGGGTGGCAGCTAATCACGCTAACCACTACACCACAGAGGCGGACGGAATTAATCAATTAAGGTTAAAATCCCCGACCTGGCCGGGAATCGAACTTGGGACCCTCTGAACCGAAGGCCAGTACGCTGACCATTCAGCCAACGAGTAGGACACTCCCAAGGTGATTATTAATGACTGATAAATGCTATGAAATGATAATGGAGAGTGTTGCTGGAATGAAACATGACAGGGAAAACCGGAGTACCCGGAGAAAAACCTGTCATTCCCTGTTATATCTTCAAAATCAAAATGAAACGTATGCTACTGCCGGTCTGAGTAGCTCAGACGGTAGAGCGTTGCCCTCCTGAACCCAGCATTGCAGGTTCGATCTGGTTCAGTCCTGTGGTATTAATAATAATTTTATTTGCTTTACGTCCCACTAACTACTTGTACGGTTTTCGGAAACGCCGATCTACTGAAATTTATTCTAGCAGGAGTTCTTTTACGTGATAGTGAATCTACCGACACGATGGTGACGTATTTGAGAACCTTCAAATACCACCGGCCTCAGCCAGGATCGAACCTGTCTGAGCCACTCAGCCCGACAGTCCTGTGGTATTTGAAGATGCTCAAATACGTCAGCATCGTGTCGGTAGATTTATTGGCACGTAAAATAACTCGTGCGGGACAAATTTCCTGTGCCTCGGCGTCTCCGAAAAGCGAGAAAATAGTTAGCGAGACGCAAAAACAATAACACTATTATTATTAATACGTATACTTAAGGAGTATCCTCTCGATTCTCTATTGACAACTTGGCCAGTACATTTGTGGTGACATAGAAATGATTATATTTAGTTTTCCCTTGTTTCTTTCCTGTTATTTCTTCTTTCTTAATCTGCTTACCCACCAGGGTTGGTTTTCCCCTCGGACTCAGCGAGGGATCCGACCTCTACCGCCTCAAGGGCAGTGTCCTGGAGCGTGAGACATTGGGTCGAGTGATACAGCTGGGGAGAATGACCAATACCTCGTCCAGGCGGCCTCGCCTGCTATGCTGAACAGGGGCCTTGGTGGGGGATGGGAAGATTGGAAAGGACAGGCAAGGAAGAGGGAAGGAAGCGGCCGTGGCCGTAAGTTAGGTACCGTCCCAGCATTTGCCTGGAGGAGAAGTGGGAAAGCGCTAAAAACCATTTCCAGGATGGCTGAGGTGAGAATCGAACCCGCCTCTACTCACTTGACCTTCCGAGGCTGAGTGGACCCCGTTCCAGCCCTCATACCACGTTTCAAATTTCGTGGCAGAGCCGGGAATCGAACCCGGGCCTCCGGGGGTGGCAGCTAATCACACTAACCACTACACCACAGAGCCGGACTCCTGTTATTTAATTTCTAAAGAATGTGTTACTATTAAGTGCAGTTTTCTTAAAGGTTATTGTTTGTTTTTTTACTGTTAATACGTTGCCTGACGAAAAGTTGAGACACCCAGAAGGGGAGAAGGAAACGAAATAAAACTTCACATGTTGAGAGGGTATGTGATGTTATTGCAGTCATTACAAAATTGAGTCAAATTTACAAAGAACTTGGCAGTACGACGTTGCACCAATTCTGGCCTGGTTGCGTGCACTGATTCGTGTTGGGAAGAGCGTCATAAAGCCGTTGTATCTTCTCCTGCGGCAAGTTAGTCCACAACTGTTGTAAAAGGTCCATGATATCCTGGATAACGGTGATGAGACGAAGTTGACGTCCTATCTGGTGCCACACATGTTCTACCGGGGACAGATCTGGGGATCTTGCTGGCCACGGGAGTACCTCAACTTCACGCAGACTGTTCACAGTGATACGTACCCTGTATGGACGAACATTGTCCTGCTAGTCTCCAACCAATGGTACAGGATGCCACAGAAGGTTGCAGGAAGTGCATTACTCGGATGGTAAGCGCAGATGTGAAGGGGGTTACGATGTCCTTAGTACACAATACGGCGATGTGGTGGTCATCGACCGGAACCTTGACGACGAGTTCGGCTGCCCTCACGTTCCCATACAGTCCAACATCGGGCCACTGTCACATCAAAATGACCCACAAATCTGGATATTGCACGATTCGTCCAGCCGGCCAAATGGAGACTCACAATGAGGTCCCTTTCTAACTCCGTCAAGTGCAGATAACGCTGTCTCAAACGAATACGCGGCATCTCCTTGTCTTTCAACACTAGGGCTCGGAAGTTGAGAAAAAAAAATTTCTCAAGTGTCCGAAGATGAGGCTCAATATGATCATTCTGAGTCATTTTAGGCCAGAAAATGGCGGGCTTTATTTGTCCGTTTTTTGCTTATAGGTCCTTTTTTAGTGTTTTAGTCTTTAACGGCGTTTTTTTCAACATCACCTTATTTCGACTAAGTTTGTACTACCCCTTCTAAATTCGAATTATCATTAGTTCATCCATCACCGCTTAAAAACTTTTTCTGCAATGAAATGAAAATCCACAGAATGAACCCCCCAATCTAACGGCGAGGATAGCATTTGCGCCGGCTGCCGAAACCTGTCGCACTTCTCTGGGGCAATGGTTAATGAATGACAGATGGAATGAAATGATATTTGAGAGTGTTGCTGGAATGAATTATGACAGGGAAAATCGGAGTACCCGGAGAAAATCCTGTCCCGTCTCCGCTTTGTCCAGCACAAATTTCACATGGAGTGACCGGGATTTAAACCACGGAACCCAGCGGTGAGAGGCAGGCGCATTGCCGCCTGAGCCACGGGGCTATCCTTTTCTGTAGTAAGAGTTAAAATGAAATGAAAATGAAATGAAATTAAATGAAATGAAACTGAAAGTAATGCTTGAAAAATTCAGGGGCACCAAATTATGTCCAAGATAAGTGAAATACTGAAAGGAGAAAATTTTGATGTGTGTTTTTGAAGTGGAGGACCTCACTTCTCCAAGTATAAACCTTTAACATCCGTTGCTGTGTAGAGACGTTTCTGGATGTTTTGCAACCTGCTGTCTGAAAACCGACGATCCTTTACACCTTAGAACCTGATATACTGCAAAGCCAACTGTTGTAATGTTTCCGAATTCGAATTTCTGTAACCCAAGTGTAATTAAGACAAATATGATTTCAGTTACACTAATTTCAATTCCTTTCCCACCGAGCTCGATAGCTGCAGTCGCTTAAGTGCGGTCAGTATCCAGTATTCGGGAGACAGTAGGTTCGAACCCCACTGTCGGCAGCCCTGAAGATGGTTTTCCGTGGTTTCCCATTTTCACACCAGGCAAATGCTGGGGCTGTACCTTAATTAAGGCCACGGCCGCTTCCTTCCCACTCCTAGCCCTTTCCTGTCCCATCGTCGCCATAAGACCTATCTGTGTCGGTGCGACGTAAAGCAACTAGCAAAAAAAAAAAAAAAAAAAAAATTTCTTTCCCCAGGATGACCACTGCGGGTTAATTCACTCGAAGTGGAAAATAGCATTTCTTTATTTATTTATTTATTCACGAAGCACAAGATACAGCTACACTGAGCAAATTTCACTTGCACTGTCAACAGACAATTTAACAAACGTAAACTTTCATAATAAAATATAACAAAATACACTGACTGACTGAGCAAATGCAACACCAAGAAGGAGTGGTCAGAACTTTATGCCAATTGCAGGGTAGACTGACGTCACTGAGGTATGCTCATGATGTGAAATGCGCCGCTGTGCTGCGCACGTAGCGAACGATAAATGGGACACGGCGTTGGCGAATGGCCCACTTCGTACCGTGATTTCTCAGCCGACAGTCATTGTAGAACGTGTTGTCGTATGCCACTGGACACGTGTATAGCTAAGAATGCCAGGCCGCCGTCAACGGAGGCATTTCCAGCAGACAGACGACTTTACGAGGGGTATGGTGATCGGGCTGAGAAGGGCAGGTTGGTCGCTTCGTCAAATCGCAGCCGATACCCATAGGGATGTGTCCACGGTGCAGCGCCTGTGGCGAAGATGGTTGGCGCAGGGACATGTGGCACATGCGAGGGGTCCAGGCGCAGCCCGAGTGACGTCAGCACGCGAGGATCGGCGCATCCGCCTCCGCCGCCAAGCGGTGGCAGCCCCGCACGCCACGTCAACCGCCATTCTTCAGCATGTTCAAGACACCCTGGCTGTTCCAATATCGACCAGAACAATTTCCCGTCGATTGGTTGAAGGAGGCCTGCACTCCCGGCGTCCGCTCACAAGACTACCATTGACTCCACAGCATAGACGTGCACGCCTGGCATGGTGCCGGGCTAGAGCGACTTGGATGAGGGAATGGCGGAACGTCGTGTTCTCCGATGAGTCACGCTTCTGTTCTGTCAGTGATAGTCACCGCAGACGAGTGTGGCGTCGGCGTGGAGAAAGGTCAAATCCGGCAGTAATTGTGGAGCGCCCTACCGCTAGACAACGCGGCATCATGGTTTGGGGCGCTATTGCGTACGATTCCACGTCACCTCTAGTGCGTATTCAAGGCACGTTAAATGCCCACCGCTACGTGCAGCATGTGCTGCAGCCGGTGGCACTCCCGTATCTTCAGGGGCTGCCCAATGCTCTGTTTCAGCAGGATAATGCCCGCCCACACACTGCTCGCATCTCCCAACAGGCTCTACGAGGTGTACAGATGCTTCCGTGGCCAGCGTACTCTCCGGATCTCTCACCAATCGAACACGTGTGGGATCTCATTGGACGCCGTTTGCAAACTCTGCCCCAGCCTCGTACGGACGACCAACTGTGGCAAATGGTTGACAGAGAATGGAGACCCATCCCTCAGGACACCATCCGCACTCTTATTGACTCTGTACCTCGACGTGTTTCTGCGTGCATCGCCGCTCGCGGTGGTCCTACATCCTACTGAGTCGATGCCGTGGGCATTGTGTAACCTGCATATCGGTTTGAAATAAACATCAATTATTCGTCCGTGCCGTCTGTGTTTTTTCCCCAACTTTCATCCCTTTCGAACCACTCCTCCTTGGTGTTGCATTGTCACTGTGTCACTGTCAGTCAGTGTATAACAAGATCAGATACACATCCTACAAATAACTGTCCAAATCGAAAACCATGAGAATGTCCATGTTCATAGCCAAGTCGTCGTGGGTCAAGATGGCGGTATAATCCCTTCACATCAACTTATCTTTAAGATACTATTTACACACCTCTCGAATACACTTTTATTTGATGCTATATGAAGCTCTTGTCTCCTATTAATATTGTTAAAGAGTGTTGGGAGGCGGATTAGGAAAGATCGTTGAAGTATTGAGTGCTGAGTGTGGGGAATGTGGAGAAGGTCTTTGATTCTGGTGGAGCGGGAAGGAACGCGGAGAGAGAAGAGAGAAACAAGATGTTCCGAGCGTTAATGTCCATTTAAGATCTCGTGGAGGAAACTCAGGTCAGCTACCTGTCGCCTGATGTGCAGCGGTGACACATTAATTGCCATTAATATCTGCGGCGTAGACAGATTTCTGAGCTTGGGGTTTCTGTTCCTTACAATTGCAGCAAAGAAGGACACTGCTCTGTCTAACTGCTTGGTATTGGAGGGGGCGGCTGTTGTCCAAATCGGAGAGCAGTAGTTTAAGAGAGGTTGAACGATCGTAAGGAAGAAGTGACGAAGAGCAACGGGGTCAGAAATTTCTGTGAAGCGATAGAGTATGCCTAGTAATTTCATAGCCTTGGTTGTATATGTTTCTATACGGGTCTTAAATTGTAATTTTGTATCGAATATTACACCTAGGTCACGCTGTTGCGTAACCACGGTGATTGGCTTGTCGAGTAGGTAATATGATGTCGGTAGAGGAGATTTACGCAGTGTTATGGTCATGTGGCTGCATTTTTGTGGATTGAGGATAAGTTTCCAAGTACGGCACCAGTTCGAGAGGGCATTAAGCGATTACTGTAGCAGAGCTGCATCTGCTGGATTCCTGATCTCCCTAAATATCTTGCAGTCGTCAGCAAAGAGTAGGGTATTCGCTGATTCGTTGAGTTCGAACGGCAGATCGTCCATAAACAAAGAAAACAGCAAGGGGCCAAGAGTACTGCCTTGTGGAACACCGGAGGTGACTGGTAACCATGAGGATGAAGTGCCTGATATTACCACTCTCTGCCAACGGTTATGTAGGAAGCCAGCAAGAAGGGTCAGTAGACTGCCATGTATATTAAATCGTTCGGAGAGTTTATGGAGCAACAGAGTATGGTCAACAGAATCGAAAGCTTTCGAAATGTCTACGTAGCAGATATCCAGCTGTGATTTAGCTGCAATGGCGTGTGATGCAAAGCTATGCAGAGTGGCCAGGTTTGTTAGACAAGAGCCACCTGGTAGAAAACCATGCTGCTTGGTTGAGATATACGGCAAAGTGAATGCGAGGAGACGCTGGTGTATAATTTTTTCAAAGATAAAGTATAGTGTGGGGAGAATAGAGATTGGTCGGTAAGATGAAACATTAAATTTGTTGCCTGATTTGAGAAGTGGAACAATATTTGCCTGTTTCCAGGTAATAGGAAAATAGCCCGCTGCAAAACATCTGTTAAATAATTTAGAGAGAGGGACGCAAAGAGTGCTAGCAGTATTTTTTAGGAAAAGAGGACCTATAGTGTCGGCACCGGTAGGTTTGTTGGTACGAAGATTTTGAAGAAGGTTATGAACTTCACTTGGTGTGGTAGTTATGCTTGATAGGGTTCTGTTTGAAGCTGTACCAACGGGAGGGAGCGGTTGGTTTTGTAAGGGAGGGGAGAAGTTTGAGAAGAAATACCTGTTGAACAGTTCATTGCGATCGGCGCCATCTGCTGTTGCATCGTTGTGGTTCACGCTGACAGGAATCCGCTTTCTGCAATTGCTTTTCTTAACAAGCACGGAATTCTTTAAAATTATGTTAATCTAAAAATATATAATGTTTGAAAGAAAAAGTATTTCACTCTTATATTTTTGCACCGTTCTACCACCAGAATTTTCCATTTTAAAATATTATATTCATTAAATATGTAATTACTAACTAACTTTTTGAATGAATTTCGATTGCATCTTTATGTCCTTTTTTTGCCAGATTTAGGCCCTTTCTGTTTTGGGTAATTTTAAGTGTTCTTACAGGTCTTTTTCAGGCAATTTATAGGTCTTCAGCTTCCGAGCCCTAGTGAAATGAAATGGCGTATGGCTTTTAGTGTCGGGAGTGTCCGAGGACATGTTCGGCTCGCCAGGTGCAGGTCTTTTTGTTTCGACTCCCGTAGACAACCTGCGCGTCGTGATGAGGATGGAATTATGGATGAAGACGACACATACACCTAGCCCCCGTGCCAGCGAAATTAACCAATGATGGTTACAATTCCGGACCCTGCCGGGAGTCGAACCCGGGACCCCTGTGCCCAAAGGCCAGCACGCTAACCATTTAGCCATGGAACCGTAGCGAGCCCTAGTGATAACTTAACATCTTACGCTGCCCACGCCCCTTGTACGATATACCCTACCTGGTCTGGTATGAACACTAAACACGAACAAAACGAATGCACTCTGGTGGCCGTTCTACCCGTAAGAGAGGCCCCTTCAATTCTTTTGTTGGGCAATGTATTTTACATTGTTATACAGTCAGCATAAAATGGAGTACTTCGTATCTGTATCTGATAAAAATAAATACGTATGTAAATAAATACAATGCAAAATAATCTGTTCCATTGATTTGCCACGATTGTACAGATATGTTTTCATATAAAAGTATGGTCATTCTTACTGTGATGGATACGAATTTGCAGTCAGCTAAGAGTAATTTATACCGACAGTACATTATCACAGAAGAATTGACGCACTCTGTCAGTGCCACCAGTCACCACTGTCCAGTTGAAGCTTATCAGCGCTTATTCTTTCCGACTCGTTGGCTGAATGGTCAGCGTACTGGCCTTCGGTTCGGAGGGTCCCGGGTTCGATTCCCGGCCGGGTCGGGGGTTTTAACCTTCATTGGTTAGTTCCAATGGCTCGGGGGCTGGGTTGTTGTGCTGTCTCCAACATCCCTACAACACACATAACACTATCCTTCAACCACAATAACACGCAGTTACCTACACATGGCAGATGCTGCATACACTCATCGGAGGGTCTGCCTTACAAGGGTTGCAGCAGACTAGAAATAGCCACACGAAATTATTATTAGTGTTTACTCTTTACGTCGCGCTCAGTACGCAGACACCGACCAGAGCGTGTGGCCGCTGACGGTTCACAATCACAGCACAGATCAAGCCGCTCACTGCCTTAAACCTTTATCCTCTTGCGCCTTTCATCAGAAGGCAAAGAATTAGTTGATACATTTCATTAAGGCGATCGCAGAAAATCTGCGCGAACTGATAATAGGCCAATTCATTTGGACCATAGATTGCTTCATTATGTAACACATCACACGTACAAGGAAATAATAACTATCCATTTTCTTTTCACTGGTAATACGCTTTAGTTTAACTTAATTCTGTTCATAAGGGATTGATCCAAAGAACCCCGCTTTATAATTTCTGTTCTGAGCAGCACAATCCTATGAGATAAAAAACGGAAATATTCTCTGACATTATAAACAATCGCACAGGTCTGATACTTTCAACTACGTGCGATAAATTTATCCTCACATTAAGGTTGCACAGTACAGAAGAACAGATAATAATTGACTTTAACTCCCTTTCATTTCCTTCAACGACAATCTTGTGCGGTCACCGGTACAGAATGGGTTTACCGATTATGGAATTTTGGTCATCGATGTAAGAACGTGCGTACTAATTATGTAATCTTATAATAGCACAAACGAGGAAACTGCCGGATTCCTGTTCTGAATCACACATTCTGTCATGTTGTAGACAACTTACCTTACGTAACAACAGCAAGTGTGCAACGAAGTCTCATTGCAATCGATGCCTTCGATACACCATGTTTCATTTAAAACTGAAGAAAGAGATTATTACTTTAAAATCTGTAAATATTGAAATACTACAGAATGACATTCAGCATTATGTTTATGGTGCCTTAATTGACAGTGGTGGCGATAAGGACCCCGCATACCCCGCCGTCGGCGGGGGGGGGGGGGGGGCGGGGGCATGTATTGTGAGGGGTCCATGACTGTTCCTTTATTCAGTAGATGAAGAGTGAATTTACATTTTGATAAAGCTACAGCACATAACATAGTATTATTTGAATTACAGAGGGTTGTTCCACACTTAGGCCGTCGTAGTGCAGAGCTTATTACGTCAATAGGAGTACGGTAGTTATTTGTGAAAGAGTGCATGTTTCCTAACCTGTTCCAATAATAACCATCCCTTGCTGCCACTCACAACAATGAACAAGGCTTTTGAAATAATTAGCCAGTTCTGAGAACCCAATAGTCAGCGAAGATGCGATAACAAAGACATCCTCCTTATCTAAATACTGAAGTTTCGAGGCTGTTTATAACTCTTGGCAGTCAGTGTAGCTAGGTAGGCCCACGATGGACGGTTGAGTTGTAATTAGTAGTTAATTATTTGGTCCTAGGAACGAGATTATTTCTTAATATTGTGATATTGTGACGGTCAGCGTATTTTGGTTACTCTGCCTGGAACATGCATTTCTTTCGTGCGCGCGCCTTATTATTGTTTTTATTATCCTCGTTGCTGTTCAATGTGATAATATACAATCTTGTACTACGAAATAAATTTGTAACATTCCTTATCAGGAAACGAGAGGGCCATTTTCAACGATTGCTTCTTAGCGCCGCTACTATTAATTGATTATTATTCCAAGTTTCATTGCAATTGCTCTCGTCCATCTTCAAAATTCCCTTCAGTGTGTGGCCTAGTGTTATCGCAGAACACACGCCGCCTGTTCTCAGTAACTCAGGTTCTGTTTCAAGTGTTGAAACAGACTTGACGTGTAAATACGATCACATTACTTACGTAAATATGTGACCATTTCCGTTTTCACCTAGATCAACGTCTTATAACTAGTGTAGGACAACGGGTATGTCCATGGATTAGCTAAAGGAGCACCACGAATCGGAGAAGAGCTGAACATCTACTTCTGTAATGTAAAACTGAACTACATATTATACCCGTAACGCGGTTCTAAATTAAAATCCCCAATGGGTGTGGAGTTATGCTACCCGAAGAGCACGCTTAAGGCTGGTTTACACGGGTAGAGTAGCGAGGCGAGTGGATAGTAGAGCTACTAGTATCGTGTAAACGACTGGGATAGTAGCAAGTGGAGTAGAGTAGCTAGTACGCAGTAGAGTAGATTCTCTGTGGTAAAGTAACTCTACCACTATCCTTCCCCCTCCACCGGAACCGAGCTCCGAGAGCTGGCGGAGAAGGCCGAGGACGCTCGATTTTTCAGTTGGCGCGTCATTCGCCTATTCCATGTGTGTACTGACGGTATTCCGCTGAGTAAACTGATCATTTTTGTGCGTTTATTTGGTGGCAAAATGAAGTGTACGGAAGAAGAAACATGCAAATTTGTAGGACTGACACTGAAAAAAGAATGTTTATGGAACATAAACAGCATTATTTACCGAAACTAAAATATGAGACGGGCGGCGGAAGAGGACTTGATTACGAAAATGGGTAAAGAGGGTTTTGGTTTTGTGGAAGTTAAACAGAATTTTTTTTTAAATACGATGTACCTACAACCAAGAACTGACGAAAATTCGTAAATCCAAGAAGTCTGGAGGTGGTGCCGCCGACATCTACACTCCCTCTCTTAAGTGATTTAGTAAAGTATAATTTGCAAGGTAATACTGAAAGCCGTCCGCCTCTGTGGTGTGGTTAGTGTGATTAGCTCACACGCCTGGAGGCCCGGGTTCGATTCCCGACACTGCCACGAAATTTGAAAAGTAGTACGAGGGCTGGAACGGGGTCCACTCAGTAGAGGTGGGTTCGATTCCCACCTCAGCCATCCTGGAAGTGGTTTTCCGTGGTTTCCCGCTTCTCCTCCACGCAAATGCCGAGATGGTACCTAATTTAAGGCCACGGCCTCTTCCTTGTCTATCCCTTCCAATCTTCACATCCCCCACCAGGGCCCCTGTTCAGCATAGCAGGTGACACCGCCTGAGCGAGGTACTGGTCATCCTCACCAGTTGTATCCCCCGATCCAATGTCTCATGCTCCAGGACACTGCCCTTGAGGCGGTAGAGGTGGGTCTCTCACTGAGTCCGACGGAAAATCAACCCTGGAGGGTGAGCAGATTAATAAAGAAAGAAGGATATTAAAAGCCACAACGTAACATTATAGCTCAGTGATATTAAGGGGAGGTGCACCTTTGGAGGTCAAACAAATGCAGGTGTATTGTCCTATAATGGAGAACAGACCTCCCTCATTTCGATGGAAGAAGGATTTTAAAAATACCTAAACCTATAATAGTTTCGAAGATGCAACAACAAATATAAACAAGTGTCAGCTGGATTGTCCCTTTAGATGACAGTTTCTCAAGTTTTAGTGTTACACAGCGTGTTCATCATGTGTCTCGACGTGTTTAAGTTAGACAATTATGCAGGACTGTGTACTATAATCATATTAACATACATAGGGATCTTCTACCTCGTATCACTTGACAATGCCATTAATTTTAAGCAATGTAACAGTAATGTCCACAACAAGTAGAATAATTTTCATATTTTGTTTGGAATATCCAAAATAATTATTGTTTACAGTACAATGTCAGGTCTTGAAACTTAATCTCTACACCTGGGCCGTACAAGCAACGAACAAACGAATTATATAAATAGATCAGTAATTGGGGTATTTATGGCAAAGGAGCTACTACAAATTAGGCCTACGCCAGCGTGATTTACAGTGTACTGATGGCTATTATCATTGGCCAAGAACTTCAGAGTCACCTCAGGCTTAAATCTCGGTGTTATTGCATTTCTCATCACTGTGTTGTGTCTTTGAATTTGCGGTGTTATAGCATCTAACAGTGTCTGAAAGTTATCAGGCTTCGATCTCATACACTTTCTGTATTCTTCTTTATACTCTGTCGCAAGTTCTCTCTGAATTAATGTTGATGCCCGGAGTGTATCTCTCCTAAGCCAGTCTCTTACCCATTCCCTTCTTCCCTCATTTGCTTCTTCTAATGCTTCACTAACCTCTTGCATTAATATGTTTGCAAATATCTTTAATCTCTTCGTTACGATGTGCTTGCGTCTTGACATGGTGCTACTACTCTACTCTACTGTATGACTCTACTCCCGTATGAACGATACAAGTGTCAACTCTACCAGGCAGTGGTAGAGTAACGTGGCTACTCTACTATCTACTCTAATCGCCTCGCTACTCTACCCGTGTAAACCAGCCCTTATCCTGCGAGCAGCGGGGAAGTACGACGTCACAGCTGGAGAACTTGATCAAGGTTGTATTACGTCAGACGACGGAATGTTCGATTCCTTTCCATTATTAATTTCTTCTAAATGAATTAAGATATGAGGAAATGAACTACATCACTGTGTAGTTTCTTTTTTTTATAATCATGACTCCCAAGTTTCAAGGAGATCTGTTTAAAATTACGGAAGATATTAGCCATTACAATTTCTTGGGGATATTGAATAAAAAGGCAGGAATCTCGCTTGTCAAGCCAGTTCACCTTGTACCACAGCCGAGATCGGACGGCCGGCTGTTGGGTATTCTGCGGTCATTATGTACGAAGTCGTCAGTTCGACCCTCTGCGAAAGTTTAAGTCCGCGTATTACGCACTACAAGACTTAGAATATTTTCAGTGTCGTGTGTGTGGTGTTAGAAACTGCGCCTTAGTTGAAGTACGAACAGTTGAGGAGTTCTACCATTTAGGAGAACAGTGTGACAGAAACTTACATTTCCTCACCAATACGATGTTACGCTAATATAATTTGGTGTTCGTAATTGAAGGAAAGTGATTAACTTTATATTGAATACTGGAAGTGTTGAAACGTGATCATCAGTGAAACGTTAAAACTGTCCATGATTTTTATGTTTAATTTTGAACAAACTGTACTAGTAGTGGAACATGATCTGATATTTTCAGACTGTTCAGGTTATTGAATTTACGGTAATGAAGCATCATAGTGCATAGTTGTTCTATCAAAGGTGTTGGAACATTTTTCAAACTGTACGTCGATGTTACGAACGACTGATATAATTAATCATATTTAACAGTGTTGTCGAACTTTGATTCTATTTTACAAGTGTCCAGATTCTTAAGTGAGCATAAACTCAGTACAGTATTTAAACGATCTAGTGCATTTAACATTATTTAATTATCCCGATAAGACTTGTTTCGAACCAAGGACGGTTCCAGGGAGGACAGTGTTTTCTTTTGCCATTTTCGATAGTGAACGGGACTAAATTCATGGAACTTATTCTTTTTCCTTTGATGTTGTGTGTCAAATGGGATACCTTGTTTTCTACATAGTTATTCGGACAATGTTCTTACACTTAACTTTAACAAAGTGACTTTATTTTTTACGTGATTAACACATCACAAGTTTAATTTTGAGTTCAACTTAATCCATCAGTAATGACGGTGTTCTTCTAATTAATTAGTGAAATCCCACTGTGAGGACAATTAAGGGCAGCTTGTGACTCGTTAAAGATCGCTACTGACCATAATCCCATTTGTGCAGATCAAATTACTTTGAATCCATTTCATATCCCAGTGCTGCGTTACAACCAAGACCACGAGTGCTCCTGGACCATCCAGACCTCCGAGATATTCGAGACCTTCCAGATATTCGAGAACGGCTCGGAAGATGGTGGCACCGTGAGCAAACATTGCGACCCAGCAATGTATCAGGACCAGTTCAACCCCAGGAGAAGTTCTCATTGTAACTGGTGTGCTGAGGTGATGTTAAATTCGGACTTTATTTTAGGAATAAACTTATTTTAAAAATTAGCATTCCATTATACTTATCTTTCTTCCCTCTCCTCTGTAACAAGTCAGATAAGGATCGATCACCCCTGTGCCGAGTCTTGTGTTCAGCTAGCCATCGTAACAAACTTTTACGGTTACAATATATGTAGTAGGGCTGCCGACAGTGAGATTCGAACCCACTATCTCCCGGAGGCAAGCTCACAGTCGCACGGCCAACTCGCCCGATATGAACACTTTTATATCCATGACTTCCAATTCTTTTTTTCCTCTAGGCATGACATAAAATGTATATATGTATCGTTCCCATTCTCTGTGACACAATGCCTGTGGCTATTGCGGACTATTGTGCAGTGTACTTATTGTGTAAGACGTAGTATGAAAGAGAGAGATAGCATCGTTCGCTCCTCTATGAATTTTACGAAGCTGCTCCAGAAAAGAAATATTTCCCTAAGTTCAACAAATGAAAACATTTCGTTGTTCACCAGTTTGAGAAAAAGATGACCTCATATGGAAAATAATCATTGAAAGGCAACAAATTATTAGGACAAACATTTGAAAATTATTATGAGTCTTCAATATGCAACTCTTTTATTTCCACTTTAAATTTATTAGTCCCACTATTGGACGTCAGTTGTAACTTCTCAAAATATACCTGCTCCACTATTGAGCTCCAAATTTAACGTTAAGAAAATCGATATCTATATATATAAAATAACTTGTCCTGACTGACTGACTGACTGACTGACTGACTGACTGATTCATCATCGCCGAGCCAAAACTACTTGTCATAAAGAAATGAAATTTTGGGGATACTTTCATATTAACATGTAGGTGCTCGCTAAGGGAGAATTTTCGGGTATACCGTCGCTAAGGGGGTGAAAAGTGGGTGAATTTTTAAAATGAGGATATCTATATCTCAAAAACTTAAAAAAGTTTACAGACGTAAAAATTGGTATTTGGAATCTCCTTTAAAAATAAAGAAAGATGTATTTTTTGTTTTTGGAAAATCTCATAAGGAGGGTTGAAAAAGGGGGCAAATGGGTTGAACACCTACAATGAGGAGACTTACATCTCAAAAACTGAAGATGTTACCGACATGAAAATAGGTATTTGAAATCTTCTTTAAAAACGTTACATGTTACAGACAAGAAAACTGGTATGTGGAATCTCATGTAAAAGCAAATTAACACGCATAATTTGTTTTCTGAAAATCCACTTATGGGGAAGTGTTAAAGGGGGTGAATATTTAAAATGAGCAATCTATAGTATATCTCAAAAACTTAACATATTACATACGTAAAAACTGGTATTTATAATCTCTTTTAAAAATAAAGTAACTCGTATTTTTTGTTTTCGGAAAGGAACACTGGGGGGGGGGATAAAATGAGTGAAAGGGGGTTGAATTATTTTTAGTCAGGATACTGGTATCCCCAAAATTGAAGATATTACAGACGTGAAAATTGGCATTTGGAATCTCCTTTAAAAATAAAGAAACATGTGTTTTTATTTTCGGAAAAAGCACTTAAGGGGCGGGGGTTAAATCTCCTTTAAAAATAAAGAAAAACGCGTTTTGAGGGGAAATCATCTTGGGAGGCGAGGGTGAAAAGGAGTTGAATTCCTTTTATGAGGTCACATATCTCAAAAACTGAAGATGTTAGAGTCGTGATAATTGGTATTTAGAAGATTTTTACTATTAAACAAACACGTATTTTTTCCGGAAAATTCATTTCGGGGGGGGGATGTGGAAGGAAATGAAAAATGGGAATTATTTTTATAGGGATACTCATATCTCGGAACTGAAGGTAACAGGCGTGAACATTGGTATTTGGAATCTCCTTAAAACATAAAGAAATGAGCCTTCTCTATTGCGCCCTGGTGGGGGTGTGATAAGCGTCATGCAAGTATAATTATGATGAATTATTGAGGAATATATATTTCATTTTCAGAGTAAATAGTATCTTACTGTACATACAGTAAGAACAGGCCAGGCCGAGATGGCAGGTTTCACCATACCACAGACTGTTGTCTCCATTGAGATTAACAAAAACAATGAAGAGCAGAATTAGAATTCTCGGAAATCGTGACGAGGGGGAAAGAGGAAGGCACGAGTTGTTGACTATTTGCGGAAGGTTTTCATAGCCCCGGGCAGTCTAGGTAGTGGAAAGAGCGCAGAGAGCCGGGTGCAAATTTCTGGGAAATAATGGCGGGGTATCTCCATGTAACTAGCGGGAGTTGAACGCGGGGTTGGCACTGGAAGAAAAAAATGTGAGCCTTCCCGGTCACGTGGTTTAGGTGGACCAATGGAACAATTCACTTGACCAAAGCAAGGCGACAACTTCGTATTGTAAGAAGCACTAGCGAGGCTAACTCCGTGGATTAAACTGATAGAAGGAAGTGAATTATCAATTTAGAATAAGGTGAAATTTAGGAGCCTTACTATATCATAAATCTTATAAAAAGTTAATAATTGCGGGAGATTGCATGGTGTAATTCTGAGAATTCATGGACGCTATTCGTTGATTGGCTGAAGGCAAAGGAAGCCATAAAAGGGCGCGAAATCCCGAGCCGGGATGCGGCAGCTAAATTCGCGAATATATACATTACCAGCGAACGATAATAGTTGAGAATTGGTATAGAGCCTTTGAGAACATAATTACATCATTGGATCATATATTAAAGCCACGGGCCAAACCGCAAAGTGTCGTATGAAGATATCGAGATTGCGCGTCCCAAGATTAACTCCGGTGAACTCGGAAGAGAGGGGATACAAGTATAAATATGAGGTTGTGGACAAGGACTGGCAACTACTTCTGACAAAGTGTTCGGGCGGTCACCACGCCAGTGGTGCGTAACTACTTTTGACAAAGCGTTCGAGCGGTCACCACGCCAGGGGTGCGTGACAACTTCTGATATTTTGTGCGAGCCGTGATTACGCCAGAGGTGCGAGTGTGTACTTACTCGTGGAGTAGAGTTCGAAGTATTATATTGCTACATAGTACAGTGATTCATGACGTGATGTAGCTCATATTACAGTCTTGAGCAGTATACTAGTATGAAGTGTTTCAAATAGACAGGACTCAGTAAAGCATAACTTACGGAGTGTGAGATTCTACCAACAGATTAGGAAGTGCGTTACATGAGAACGGTCACGAGTGTTTATGTCACCTAGTAAACAGTCGATTCTAAACTGATACCTGGTCAGCTACACGAACGTGAGACGGGAAATTCAAGTGCGCGCACGGGACGTTGTAAAGGGAATCCCGAGGTATCCCATGTTCCTAGTGTCCGGGAAAGGAATGAAGAATGTATATCTACATTAAGTGGGCTAGATACAAGGACGAGAGTGTAAAATTTGTGAGTAGAATTTAGGGTGGAAATTATTCCAGAGTGCAACAGTTATTTTATTTGTTTTTATTCAAAATGTGTAAAGTTGAAAAGGGTCAAGGATTAATTCTTCAAGCTGGCATGAATACCAGTGGAATGCAGGGCTAAAGACTGGACGGGGCCTATGCTTCTCGTCCGGTTTTAGCAGACTAGAATGGCAGAGATGAGTAACCTTTTAAAATATTAGTAGATTGCTATCGTTAGGGGGAGGAAATCATATTATTTTATCATGTTAACTTGATTGTGAAACGAGCCGTTTCCGGCTCGTATAAATTCAAAGATAGATAAAGGGACAAATTAATATGTACATGATTAGATCGAGCACGCATCATAATTTTGATTATTAAATAGAGTATAGTAGGGTTGGGTTGTTCATTCAAGTGCTTGAGTTGTTTGATATGATATGGAGCACGTTTCACGTAAAGATAATGTTAATATTCATTTAGAAGTGCTTCCAAAGTGTTTTTCCGTTATCGGAACTTTTATAGATATTAAGGCATGTTGTTAAGATAATCCAGAGGTAGGATTGCCAAGTGATTTAAATTGTTGTGGGACGGAATGTAGTCCATTGATTTGTTTGTAAATATCGCGAAGTTCGCCAGTGGACAAAATAATAATAATCTGTACAAGTGTCGAAGTAGCACATTAAAATTTGGTAATGTGTAAAGGCGTGTTTAATAATAATCTTTGAGAATAAAGGCACGGGCCTAGTTGGATAGAATGATTGCAAATTAAAGTAATTTAAATGTGGAGATCGCATGTGTCGTGAATAATTATAATTTGTGCAGTGAATCCGGTTTTAACACTAATTTTTGATTTAACGTTTTTGGACTCCATAATAATCATAAAATAATTTGGTAGAAACGAGATAGGTACTTTTATAATATGGTCACGCTATGTTTGAGGCCCAGAGTGATTTGAGCCAAAGGTGGAGATTTGGAGTTTTGTGGGACAGAAATCCGGCCCGAAATGAAAGTGAATTGTACTGATGTTGATGAAGAAATAGATGGATTTTAAGGCCTGCATAGAGGTTGTATTTATATACCGGTGTATTGAGTGGCAGAATAGAGTCCACACACCGAGGGTTAATTTGTGAAAATGTTTTGAAGAGTTCCAATGGATAAATGGACTTCAAAATGGAAAAGGAAGGAATAATTTAACACTTGCACAGATTGGAGGTATTTGCCCAACAGCGAGGTGTTATGGGATTTGAGAATTGTCTTAGGAGCATATGGTCTCCATGAATTAACGACAGTACGAAAATAAGGTTGCGGGTTCGAACACTATTATGTCCCGACCGATGTGAATTCGGATCTTGGTGATTTCTGTTTGGGAGAGAACGTATGTGACTAAATTATAAAGATGGGGAATAAAAATAAAGATTCTCGAAAGAATAATAATACTATTAATAATAATAATAACTTTCCAAGTAAATCATATCTGGATTGATTAGTGCTAAAATAAATCGGAATTGTAAAAGGGGTTGTGCGTTAAACATATTAAGAGTGGACTACCGTGTAACAGGCGAAATTAATTTTTTTAAATTAATAATAATAAATATATTTAAAAAACTACATTTTTTGAAGAAGAATTTACTTTTTTATATTTTGGACATAATAATGATGTTGGGAGTTGAAATGAAAAATTTGAGATTTTTAACTAATAATAATAATAATAATAATAATAATAATAATAATAATAATAATGAGAATATTTGAAGAAGGAGAAGAAGAATAATCAAAGAAGCTACTTTTATTTATTTCAGATGAAAATAAAAATCGCGAAAAGTTGAAATATTATTCCGAGGATGATTACGGGTTACGATAATCATGATCTCCACTAATAATAATAATAATAATAATAATAATAATAATAATAATAATAATGAATTAAATATATTTTTTATTTTATTTATTTTTCTTATTATTTCGGATGCTGATGATGGATGATACTAGGGATGTCAGCTGGCGAATTAACGTAATAATGTCAATTGGTTGTAAATAATAAGTTAAGTTAATATGTGTAAAATGAAGGCAAATCCCTACATCTGGACCATTATGTTAGAGTTCCTTTGTCGTATTCCTTCAACTAACGATTAGTATATCTTGGTTAGGAACCCGGGGAGAGTTTGTAGTTTCCCGGGTTGGTCTCATCTCAATCAAAGTGGAGGCGATAACATGGTCCATGTGATCGCGCCTACTTAGCCAACAGGTAATTGGTCCATGATCAAATATGGTCATGGTGTTAACGAAGGTAAATCTGATACCTTCAGATATCAACGGTTCTACCACCCAAATGGAAGGGTGGTCAAAAGTGACAAATATTATGTAATCATTTTTCAGGAATAATTTGCCAAATTACCGGCAAATCAAGGGTCAACAGATTTTGTGTGTAAAAATTATTTGCTTACTTAAATAAAATGCTCCTTTAGCATTTGCAAGGAAACAGTTCCAGGTTCTTGCTCTTGTAGAATAGTAAACCCTTGGTGACCGTTTAAATATCCGTCCCCATTCCTAGCACGGAGCCTTCATAATTTCCCTTTGATCTGAATATATATAATTTGTGTGTTTGTATGATGAGCCTTAAAGATAAAGGTTAGGGTGTCCCGTTCAACCCTGTAGTACTGATTGGATGGCGCCCTTACCTTTAGTTTGAGATCTTATATCTCAAAATATTTTTTTATTGAGTATTAGTTGCGATGGATTCGGACCGTAACACTCCCTGAGATAAATGCTGGTTGGGACTCAGGCTTTGAGCGGGTACACTATACTTGTGGGGGGGGGGTGGGTGTAAATGAAATGAACGGCGGTGGGGTGTTCATAATATTCACAATGTACTTATTCTGATCATAAACCGATCATTTTTCATCTTTCTTGAGTTCGTTTTCAAGAGCCATCTTTTCCTTTGGAGAACTTAAAGTTAGATTACAGTAGATTCTCCTAGCATATAAATAAAAATTTGAACACATGTGAAATAAACGTGCAATTGTTTACATCTATAATACGGTAAATAATGCACGTAATAATAATAATAATAATAATAATAATAATAATAATAATAATAATAATAATAATAATAATAATAATAATAATAATAATAATTGTTACGGGGTTACCCGTGGATCAGCAGAGGTGAAAAAAGGTGCGGGCTGGAATGGGTCTAACTACAAGTCCTAAAGATGAATTAAAAATTTAAATAAAGGTTATATTTTCAACAGACAACAAGATTTAACAAATTTTCACTAGATGAAATAACAATGAAAAAAAAATCAGGTACAATTATAACTTTACAAACGAATGCACAAGTTAAGGTGTCCTTACAAATCCTGGGCTTCGAGCCCCAATTTCACAATCCTTGAGCTCTCAGCTCACAACCACAAATTACCGAAGGGCAGAAAACCCCTAATTACATGGAGCACTTGCACCCACCTAGTAACGTCAAGCCTCTTAGAGGCGCCTTTCAAAACACCATAATGAGCTGACCCGCTCTCAATCTTTCAAGCCTATTAAAGGCAATACAATGCTTTACAATCACTTGCCATCGAGGCGCACCTTACAAGAATTAAACTGGCGTATCTTGTACCCAGCCTACAGGGCCTTAAAGAAAAACAAATAGGTTAATTAAATGGCCCAAAATACCAATATGAATGGAGGCGTAGCTTGCGCTCTTACATGAAACCTTATAAAACCTACGGGGCACTAGGCCGCTAACACAGGGGCTATTCCCAAACTAGGGAGGTGACTCGTATAAGAAAATTTTAATACGTTAAGAGAAGAAAATCGTTTGTGAAAACGTAGTCACCTAAACACAAAATGAAGGGGAACTCGAGAGGGTAAAGCACTCTCTATCCCCGATTTACAGTTAAAAGTAAATAAGAAACATTTACATAAGCCGGCACTAAGTTACATTTTTAGAAAAGTAGGTTACATTGAAAAGGATTTGGACCTTCCCCGAGGGCTAAACTGCTGCTCTAGCAAGAAATAAAGAAGTTAAAAGGCCATTACCTTGTAGAAGAGCTGCAGGCGGATGAAAGAGGCGCTTCCCGCCTCCTGCTATACTTCCATACATTAAGCTCGATGTTGTACGAGTGGCGGAGAGCCAGGAAAATCAGCAGTTTTTATACTCTCGGGGAAGATTCGAGACCTTTCATGAATGATTAATACACACCCACAGTCGTTTATTGGGTAGCTTACAGTTACACCTCAACAATGGGGAAGAAAGACGCCATTTGCTAAAAATTAATGACAGAAATTTATGATTGGCTAATTTCAAAACTGGCGGAAAGAAAGATTCATATTAACAACCCACAAATGAAAGAACAATATTTAGTAAAGAACAAACCTTTCAATACAAAATTTATTCAAGAAACGTTCCTTCACTTCGCATGATCATAGTTTTTGGTAGAGACATCTGTGAGAGAATATCCACACTTCTTGATAATTAGTTAACAAAACAATTCGAAATTAACACAGTGACATCTTCTGATAAACGGTTGAATTAATTCAGTTTTAAAGTTCAGAGTTTCAGCTGTAGAGGAGTACTTTAAGGCGGAAAATTCAAATGTGTGGCGTATAGGTGTACCAACCGGTACTATAATAATAATAATAATAATAATAATAATAATAATAATAATAATAATAATAATAATAATAATAATAATAATAATAATAATAATAATAATAATAACCACCGAGCTCGATAGCTGCAGTCGCTTAAGTGCGGCCAGTATCCAGTATTCGGGAGATAGTGGGTTCGAACCCCACTGTCGGCAGCCCTGAAAATGGTTTTCCGTGGTTTCCCATTTTCACACCAGGCAAATGCTGGGGCTGTACCTTAATCAATGACACGGCCGCTTCCTTCCCACTCCTAGCACTTCCTTGTTCCATCGTCGCCATAAGACCTATCTGTGTCGGTGCGACGTAAAGCAACTAGCATAAAAAATAAGAAGAAGAACCTAAATTAAACTAAAATCACCCACCCTAATAATAATCATAATGTTCTGGACCGTCGTCAAGATGTGCGGACCGCGCTTGAAACGAGTTCTGGCCGGGTAATGACTAGCCTACGAATGCAGTCCGGCCGCAGGTTCAGTACCGCCAAGGCACCCAAGACATCACGCTGGATCTCCTCAAGGATTTCATCCATATTAAAAATGCTTACATTAAAAGATGGCAAAGATTTAGGGATTCAACTGACCGGGTGGAATACCTGGACCTAGCCCGGGAATTACGAAATCGATTGCTGGGAAAAAGATTGAAAAATGGGAGGAACATTGCCGTAATCTCTCAGAAAAAGAATCAGATCGCGAATTTCGGCGGTTTATATATAAAACGTTAAGCATTTAATTATAAATATCAGTATAATACCGTAGCGAAGCGCGGGTATTTTGCTAGTTGATAATAATTCTATTAATTCATGTACCAAAACTGAATATAGGTATCACTTGCTGGCTTCCAATGAAATAAAATTTAATGTAAAATAAAATATAGTAATTAATTATTAATCTATTAATTAATTAATTAATTAATGGCATGTGGCCTCCGAATAGGCCTGGTACAGTTCTTCCGAGTTGACACCGTATAGGCGACCTGCGCGTCTACGTGGATGGGGCCCTACCCCTCCGAGCCATCTTAGTTAACCATTGCAGTTTGCTAGGGGTTTTACGTCGCACCGACACAGATAGGTCTTTTGGCGACGAAGGGATAGGAAAGGCCTAGGAGTTGGAAGGAAGCGGCCGTGGCCTTAATTAAGGTACAGCCCCAGCATTTGCCTGGTGTGAAAATGGGAAACCACGGAAAACCATTTTCAGGGCTGCCGATAGTGGGATTCGAACCTACTATCTCCCGGATGCAAGCTAACAGCCGCGCGCCTCTACGCGCACGGCCAACTCGCCCGGTCATTGCAGTTTAAAATCCCAGACTCGGCCGGGAATGGAAACCCGGGACCCGCTGGAAAAAAAGGCCAGCACGCTAACCATTAATCCATGGAGCCGGATATTATTATCATTAATAATAATAATAATAATAATAATAATAATAATAATAATAATAATAATAATAACGGCCGTACAGTCCTGAGTCGGGATGCTTGAGGGGACCGAAGGCGTGGTAATCGTATGGGGGAGATCAGGACTATAGGCCTAATCCACCGCCCGCTTGTTGTGGTCTGTAATGGATGAGGCTAGCCTGCCAGATCGACCGGCGTCTTGTGAGAAACGCGACCCGCACGGAACTTGGTGCACCATTCCACATCAGTGGCTTAAGACAGACATGCTGCCCCATACACCGTCTTCATTCTCCGATGGACGTCCATCGGTGTTCGTCCTTGGACTGCCAAGAACAGAATAACAGCACATTGGTCCTATTTGGACGCATTTGGTAATAACGTTGCTTTAGTTCACGTGGTCGCATTTAGCGCACGCACATCGGCACGACACGACTGCCACACCAGACCATTTTTTTTACGGGGGGCCCCAGTAGCCCACTCCCCCGCCGTGGCAATCGACTCAATCTACATTGCCTCCGACATGCTATTAGTTTCTAAGTAGAAAAGAGATAGCTGGGAAGAGTGGGGGGTGATACAAGGAGTATCTGCCGCTTTCCGAGTTAGACTCACTACCACAGCAAAGTTTGTGTTGATAGGGTAGTGTTAATAGAAATAGCTTACGTGTAAAACCTCACGCTTTGCCTACATGTCCGTGCTTATATACCCGCATCAGAGTCGCGCTTCTTTGCATGTCAGCTGCAGCAACGCCCTAAAGCGGACACTTTTTGATCACGCCTTCTAATTCATAATTTGCAGAAAGTACAGGAAATGAGTACCAGAGGTCACATAGGACCCATCAATTTAGAATATTGATAACAATAGGAATGTATAATTTAAGGTAGACCGTAAAAGGTTCTGTCTTAGGTAGTGTACATAATAACTGGTATCCTGTTGACTGGGTCTCACCTAATACCGCTTGCAAACCATAGAAAATGGAAGGAGCATGCAGTCAAGGCTACATAAATTACGTTAACTAACTATTTGACTATGTTCTATATATTACCAACAAAAGTTAAAAAAATCATGGTTTTTTTTGCAACTAATAATTACAAGGTCTATGGCGAGAGTCAGATCTGACCTAATACGCTTTTCCCCTTAGAATTTTCCCTTTGTTCCCACCTTTGAAATGGTCAGTTACTCACTCCAGTAGATCGCTGCTTCCTGTGCTGGTTTTGAGCCTGACGTCCTGAAATCGCGAGGCTGCCTTTAATTCGATCTACTTGTGATGGCATGTACCAAACGCGTGTCGTGTTATGCTAGCGAGCATATCACCATCCTCTCTCGTGTGGTTGCGGATGCCACCTTGCCATGCCAGGTAGGTAGAGACGTCTAACCTCACACACTTGAAGATACTTGTAAAACTATGGCCACACAGCGAAATTAAAGTACGGTCCCAATGAGTTGACAGAGGTTGTGCACGTTCTTTCAGTACTGCGACCGAATTATGACAAAGTCCATAGAAAATGTTAGAAGCATAGAATGAATACCATAATTACCATGACTCAATAAGACTGGCCACATGACTGTCTCACAACAGTTCGTAGCTACTGGCACAGTAAAATATAACAACACTTCTGCATAAAGTTCCCAGATATGACTTGACAGCACAACACACTGACAACAGTCACGGCAAATGGAATAGTACAGAATCGTCGTCTGAATAAGCGTTCGTCCGAATCCCACATCCAAGAATCATATAAATTAGCACGCTTTCCATTTTCACCTTTTCAACTTAATTTCAACTTCAATTATCTCCGTTCCATGCGAAACCACATTATCTTAACAGTTTACTTAGACAAACTTGGGATCAATTCGTCACTGCGCCAATTTCCGTTCCGTATTCTTCACCTTTTTGCTAACTACACTCATGTTCATAAAATACAGAACACCTTGAAAGACTAGACATAGGAAGTTCATATTCAAAGAACATGTTCATTACTATGTTCTGCAGAAACTATTAGCATTTCAGTCCCCTAGGTTCAGCATGTGTCCTGTTGCCTAGTAGGCACTCGGTCCTCCATGGGCACTGAACTTGTTCCATGCGCGATGGCATCAATGCATTTAAGGCGCAAATGGCTTCCTGGGGTATAGCCATCCATGCTGCATTCACATGATTCCACAGTTCATCCTTAGTGGTCGGCATTGTGTCACAGCGCCTCACCCGTCTTTCCACCATATCACACACATATTCGATTGTCGACAAGTCCGGTGATCGGGCGGGCCAGGCCTATGACAACAAGAAGGCACGAATTCGTGCAGCAACATGTGGCTTCTGCTGAAATATGGCGTCTGGGGTGTCGTGAAGAAATGGTATCGCTACGGGTCGCAGGATGTTTTTCACGTAGGTCAAACTGGTCACAGTGGACTGGACACGCAGGAACTGTGATTTGTGGTTGTACCCAATAGCACCCCACACCATAAGGCTTTAAGTTGGCACTGTATGTCTTGTGCGAATGCAGTCAGTGTGATGCATCTCCCCCTGCCTGCCGTGAACAAAAATGCGGCCATCATTTTCAAACAAACAGAAACTGGATTCGTCCGAAAACATTATCTGCTGCCATTCCTGTCCCCAGTGACGTCGTTCCATATGCCATTGCAGTCTGGCATGTTTATGCACTTTAGTCAAAGGTAGGCGGAGAAGTGGACGACGTTCCGGTAACCCAGACCGTAATAAACGGCGACGGACTGTCAGTCCTGGTAGTGTACGATGTGTTACACTGCTCCACTGTTGCGCAAGAGGCGAGGACGGCGGAGATCCTGCCCTGCAATGCCATTCGGACGAGGTGTCGATCTTCTCGGGGGGTCGTCTGGGCGGTGCGACCAGATCCATCTAGTCGTGTTCTACGGCGTTCTGTGAACCATTCTGTACACACCCGTTGCACTGCCGACACACTTCGTCCTACACGAGCAGCAATTTCCCGGATGGATGCATCACGTTCACTAATGCCAATAATGTGCCCTCTTTCAAACTCACCCATTTGACGGAACGGTTTTCACATACGTCTGCGAGCCATCCTGCATGTATGCTCAAGTCACAGTGATCCCTCACCTTCGGGGTATAGCGACAACGAGAGCCGCAGGCACAGTGGTGGTGCGCTGAGATATAAATTTGGACCTTGAACCTGAGGGCCGACATGTTTGGAATGCTAACCATTTCTTCAGAACAAACTAATGCACATGTTCTGTGAATATGAACTTCCTATCTCAAGTCTTTCAAAGTGCTGTGTTTTTTATGAACATGAGCGTAGTTTCATGTGAGTACACTAGCACTTGGGTGTACTTCCCAGGTATTCATGGCCATGGTTTAACCCAGAGAAACCGCCCCTCTTTGGTACACAAGTGAGCTGAGTTGCAATGTCCCAGGAAATGGCTGTCTGATTCTTCCCACGTATATATAGAATTTTCACATATAAATACATGAAATGCCTTACTTAATTATTACAACTCGTAAATTTACATCATGGCACCAGAAATGAATCATGGCATAATAATAATAATATAGTTTCCTCGATATTTTTTCACATCATGCACTGTTACATGAATAATATTAAATATACATAAATTTCCGTGAGTGTAACGTGGTATATGTTACAGTAACACACCTTAAAAGCGCTGTGAATTGATTTTCCTGGATATAATTTTATTCAGAGATAAAGAATGACATTTTTATCAAAACTTTGGATAGAATTGCACTACTCACGCCCCGTGATTTTTACTATCGATTAAATTAATTAATCTACTATTTCTAGGTACAGATCCTACCAAGAGTTTAATGACACCCTATGTAATTTTAAAATTCTTTCATTTGACACACATATATTGAAATGTGATCGCATCATATCACATAAAACTCATTTTGTGGATGTTTCTAATGATCTGTTGGTTCTCCTCGGGCTTTTAAACATACTTCAGCATACTTTTTACAAGGATTTCATCCTGCATTGTAACATTGTTCCAGGCTCCGGATATTGCCTCACGAAGTTCCTTGCGATCTTTCGGCCTATAGACAGCCTCCCTCATACCAATGATGCGCCAGAAGTTCTCCATCGGACTGAGGTTTAGAGTGCGGCTGGGCCAAGGCACGAATGGGACTTCGTTATCCTCAAACCACCGCATTGTCTTCTTAGATTTTTAGCAAGGTGCGTTATCTTGCTCATGGGTTCGAATCCCCGTCAGGAAGTCGTAAAATTTAAGAAATGAGATTTCCACGTTCGAAGGTGCACATGTCGCTGAGGATCAGTCAGCCTACACCAAAATGAGTACCAGGTTAATTCCTGGGGGTAAAGGCGGCCGGGCGTAGAGCTAACCACTCTACACCATCAAGTGCCGAGGTTACGGATAGTGGAAGCCTTTACCTTCCACCCCTCCAAGGGCCTTCGTGGCCTGTACGGAGATGACTTTGCTTTGCTTTTCCTTTTTGCATTGTCTTGCTGCTGCATGAAGTATCCACCACGGAACTTCTCTGCGGAAGGGAGCATATTGTCCTTCATCGTAAAAAATATACTAACTGGAGTCCATGGAACCATCAATGTACCTCAGTCTACTGGTACCACTAGATGATGTGCAGCTCCAGATCATTACAGCAACACCACCGCCGTGACTTTGGGTGCCAAACATTCCGGAAGGGACTTTTCCGATTTTGTGTGCCTTACAAGGATTCTCTGGTTCGGGAACCGCTGGAACCTTGACTCATCGCTAAACATAACCTTACTCCACCTCTCTATTGTCCAGTTTATTTGACATCCCCCCCCCCCCCGATTTGCACCAAATTTTTTCTATTTTTGTGGGAAAGCGCCGTCAGCTGTGTTTTCTTCAGTGCCGAATACAAACCAAAGCCTTGGTTATGCAGTCTACGGGAAGTCATACGTAATATTGACTTACCAGTGGTCAAATGCCAATGCCCTTTGTACTCCCGATTTCGTTTGGAAATCCCTCCTAATGTTATGTCCTCCCGGGGTGACGTGTTACTCGGCATACCACTGCACGCCAAACCGGCAAAGCTACCGGTCGCTTTGAATTTATCCAGTGTGTGTTCCACACACGTTTTACTGCCACCCAACTGACTTGAAATCTCTCTATACGATTTACCACACTTATGCATGTCAATAATATTTACAAGTTCATTCGCGTTCAACGTTTCCATTTCTCAATGTTTGTACTCACGGACGTGGTCGAACACACAGCCCTCAGGAGCGTCGAACTCTTGCTTTCTGACACGGCCTTTCACAGCGCATTGTCGTTCCTAGAACAGTTCACACTTCACACCTCGCCAACCGTCTCGTAACTCACCCACGCTCATTTGTGGTTTACTCGAAACTGGCTCAAGACACTCCTCGACTTCACTCTCTATCTAGGCCAGTGATAGTTTCTCATTGTTTCCAAATCTGGATCATTCTGGACATCCACTGGATTGTTAGCTAGTTTCCAGCTTCTTCTAAGGAGCTTCCTTATAGCCTGCTCCAGCAATTCGCCGGGGCTATTGCTTTAATTGCTGCTGCCGCCTTTACTTTCGTAGACAGACCCGCTACACTCTCAGTCTTCATTGTCACCATATGTTAGGACATACATGAAATTACGAGTATCTCCCTCCACGCTCTTCAGTTTTCTCCCAATGAGGTGCTAGCCGCGAATATTTCATTTTCTTCTTAGCCGGTTAGGCTGCTGGCCTTCAGCATTTCATGCTCGAATACATTGCTCTTTTGCAGGTCTTTCAGCACAATTTATAAATCACTACATTATAATTCTTGTCATGACATCACTACAAAACTTGCTGCAAGCTGCCTTAATCACCTGAATTCATCTATACAACTGCTTGAGGTGCGGGCTCCTGGAGTCACGTCCTAATTTGTGAACCATGAGTAACGACTGATTGACCTAGTAAGTGGTCCTGGGAGTCGGAAGACCAGTTTCTATGCACAGCAGAATTCCATTAGTCCGGCATCCAACAGTCCGGAACGCCCGACGGTCCGGCACCATTCGCGGATTTTTTAAATGTTATTATCTCTTAATAATGATCTCTCGTGAATAATTTGATGCATTATTTGCCAAAACCAATCGAAGTTTTTTTTATTATTTCAAAATGAATAGTGCAAATGTATCTGATACAATCCATTTGTTATGCATTGACTTACTTAAATATCTCTATAGTATCTCTGGGAATATTCAGCCTAGAAGGCTGTGTGCTATACTGAGTACTGGAAAGCCAACCATATGATAAAAAACAGATTTCAAAAATTGAATGTATGGGCCACGTTCAAAAACGGATGGGACCATGCTTTCAAAAACTAAAGCGGACCGAAGGAAAAGAGAAGTTGTAGATGAGAAGACTCTAAATGTTAAAGGAAGACTTACAGATAAAAACATCGATGAACTCGGCATTATTATGGAATGGCAATAAGAAACATCACGTTTGAAAAGAGGAGTGTGTTATTAAACTAATGATTCTGCTGATCAACATTTTACTGCAAAACGCCGTGTTACAGCTGTTTATGCAGTACGTCTTAACCTATGTCGTAGTAGGAGGTACCGCCCGATAGTCCGGCATTTTCGGTAATCCGGCACCGGGCCGGTCCCAAACGTGCCGGACTATCGGACTTCTCCTGTATTGGTTCTCTCGGTAGCTCAATTTCCGTGCAAAGGTGAGGGTCTCGTGGTTTGTAAGCAAAAGTTTAACAATCACTCAAAATATTAACCTTACCTGTTTCAATTATTATGAAACAGTATCAGGCCTCCCGAAAATACCATGGCCGTACAGAAATGGATAAAAGATGTAAGGCGTCAAGAAGATGAACTTTATACTAAATATAAATTATAAAAGTAATTGAAATACGTCACAACCCACTTGTTCCTAGTTTAACACTTTGTATATGTAACGCTAAAGTTTGGAGTTTGACTTACAAGGAAACCCTTTGTGTCAGATCAGACCGATTGCAACGAAGCTTAGTAGGATGGTTATCATCAACTTAAAGATAAGTCATTCTTCCATAAAATAATATTTAAATTCTTAAAAAGAAGTCATTTACTGCCCCAGTTTCGGATGGAATGTGGTGTGTCGAAGGCATCCTTTGCTATGCAAATTCGCAGGATGATTAGTCAAGACATCAGAACATCGCTGTCATGGCTGCGGTTGTTGTATATGTAGGTTGTCCACAACACCGCAGCACGATAACATAACAAAATTCTTAACAGTTTCCTCATTTTTGCTTAATAAAGATTAGAATCTCGTGTAAACTCCATGTTATTAACACAGATTAAGAAGATTCCATACTACATAATATTTTACCTTCTATTATAGGCCTAAACGGTGCATAAGTAATATTTTGATACATTCACGCACTGCACATGTCAATGAGATAGGTTTGCAGAGAGTGAACTTCTGTTCGTAAACAGGCCTAAAATGTATAACTGAAATCTGTCTGGTTCAATCCAAGCAGTTCCCTGATTAGTCCGTTCGAGTCTACTGCTGACAAATGAATGCTATTAGCTTTACGTCGCACCGACACAGATAGGTCTTATGGCGACGATGGGATAGGAAAGTGCTAGGAGTGGGAAGGAAGCGGCCGTGGCCTTAATTAAGGTACAGCCCCAGCATTTGCCTGGTGTGAAAATGGGAAACCACGGAAAACCATCTTCAGGGCTGCCGACAGTGGGGTTCGAACCTACTATCTCCCGAATACTGGATACTAGCCACACTTAAGCGACTGCAGCTATCGAGCTCGGTTCTGACAAATGAGCAGTTTTTCCTACTTATAAGGTGCTTCTTGTGACATTCACCCGAATGACTTACATTTCACGGTAGTAGAAACTTACACAGCATCTTAGTACGTGAGATAATGATTTAACGTATCCGTTTAAAGATAATTGTGAAATCAACAACAGATTTAAAAAGATCCAGGTTCGTGTACTTCTAACGAAATTAGAATAGGTTGTTTTTAAGCATAATTCCTTCCAAATTAATAGTTCGTTCGAATTTATATTTCTTCTTCCTCTAGCAGTTTTCCAACGATGTGATGGAGTCGTGGGTACGACCTGTGTACAGCATGTGGATTTGATCGTTCATTATGGACGAATGCTGACGCCAACACTACTATGGTCGTGTGACGAGAAGTCGCGTGCATGCGGGGTAAGGGGTACGAGGAGCAGCTGCGCATGCACCTATCTCAAGTCTCCACGTTTGACAGTAAACATCTGTTCCCAAGTGGAACCTTCACGCTCCCCTCTTCGAACCTCCAACAGCCCACGTCTCCGACCCCGGCCAGCCCACTCATATCGACCTCCACCACACGTTCGTCCACCAACTCAATACTCCTTCTCACCACCCTTAACAGCCGACTTTCTCAGACTTCTCACCACCTCTTTGTACGATATCTCCGCAACCTTACACGTACTAACCTTTCATGTCAGACCTAGTACTCTACTCTTCTCTGAATTTTCACCCGTTACACACACCCGTGGTATTTAAATAATATACGTGCACACCTCCTCAATCATTACTTCCACTTACCCTCCTCCTTACAATATTGCTCCTTCCCCAACTCTTTCAACATCTCCGGCCCGGGAGACAGCGACACTGTCCATAGGGGCCCGCCTCGCCCGAAGGGCGGGGAATGAAATACGTCGCAGCAGCAGCCGTCAGAGATGATTCTTGCAAACTGAGGTGCTGTTGTGAAATTTCAAACTGGTAGTACAATTGTGCTTTAGTTACACATTTACTTCCGAGCAAGGGGCTTTGCGGTTTGGGTCATGTAGTTATCAGGTTGCATTCGGGAGATAGTGGGTTCGAACCTCCCTGCCGGCAGCCCTTAAGATGGTTTTCCGTGGTTTCCCATTTTTACAACAGGAAAATGCTGGAGTTTTACTTTAATTAAGGCCACGGCCGCATTCTTACCACACCTAGCCCTCTCCTATCCCATCGTCGCCGTAAGACCTATCTGTGTCGGTGCGACGTAAAACAGATTGTAAAAGGAAAAACATTTACTAAAAGTATTGCATAATGAACAATTTAATTATGAGCATGCATCTGTTTCGAAGAACACCCATGGTATTCACGACTAATGTTTGTAACTTAGGCCCGGTTTCATCAACACATGTTAGTACTTAACAAGGTGTTAAATCATTTTAACATACGATTTAAGAAAATTTGCGTTTCATCAACAAATGTTAACATTAACAAATGTTAAACTGCGTATTAAAGTTAACATCAGCCATTTCCAATGTTAAATGGCTAACATTAGGATTTAGCAACCTGTTCCAAAATGGCTGCTGTGAATCTCGCTTTCGAGGCGGAATTGCTCTATTTAGATCTTTTACAAAACAGTCCTGATCGAAGAAAAGTTCAGCGACGTAATGACTTTGAAAATTTGACGGATCCGAAATTTCTTCATAGATACAGGTTTTCGAAAACAGTCGTTGCTAAGGTTGTTGACGAAATTCAAGTGAGGTTAGAATATCCTACGAAGAGAAACTTACCTCTTTCTCCAATGTTGCAGGTACTGATAATATTACGAGTTTTTGCTACTGGTTATTTTCACATAATGGCCGGAGACAATGCTGGAATTTCTAAAGCTACTGTTAATAGAGTTGCTTGTCGTGTGTCTACAGCCATAGCATCCATGAGAAGGAGGTATATAACATTCCCTTCAGTAGAACAGCGTCAGTAAATTATCCGCGACTTCTATGAAATAAGCCGTTTTCCTGGTGTTTGTTCTACGTGCAATAGATTGCACACATGTAAGAATCCAATCACCTGGAGGCAATTGGGCCGAAATATATCGTAATCGAAAGGGATATTTCTCTGTTAATGTTAATGTTCAGGTGATTAGTGAGCCTAACCTCCAAATCAGGGATATACTTGCTAGGTAGCCTGGTTCTGCACACGACAATACAATATTTAATAACTCCCATATCGGAGCACAGTTTGAAGTGGGACAATTAACGAAGTGATTTTGTTAGGTGACAGCGGATACCCGCTAAAAAAAAAGTATCTGTTTACCCCATTGAAAACCTCGCGGACTTTTCCCCCGCCTCGTCCTTTTCTTTTATCGTCAAGCCATCTGTGCGCTTGCACTCAATAACTTATATATATATTTACTAACTAATTCAATTAACAACTCTTCTTCGAAGGAGGAAAAATTAGAACTACGATTCCGTTTCACTTCACGCGCCATATTTTACAGCTGTGCTCAAACAAAAGCGCATCGGAGCGCGCTGTAAAACAGCATGTTCGTACCACTGCCTCCTTGATTCGCACCAGTTCGCAATATTGGGAGAGTTAACAGTCGATTAGTTAACATTTCACAAGAAAAGTTTGATGAAACGCAAGAAACCTAACAAGATGTTAAATTTCTAACTCCGTATTAACTAACTACTTGTTAGTATATATTTAACATGTGTTGATGAAACCGGGCCTTAGAGTGCACTGTAGTATCTGTTGCTCGTGCCGTTGCACTGTGACGTACACACACACACACACACACACACACACACACACACACACACACACACACACACACACACACACACACACACACACACACACACACACACACACACACACACCTTGTACCCGAGCCAGAGGAATTAAACAGACGCAGCAAATAATAGCGACCTGTTCGACTATATTTTGTAGAACCTGCTATTGTCTGCACCGAAAATCACGACGCAAAACATTTAGCATATGAGCCTGACTTAAAATTCATGCTTATGAGATGAAGTTTGTAAAATAATGTTGAAAATGAACTACTTTGTATATTACGTTTATTAGATTATCAGTCTATCTTTCTTTCTTAATTCGTTTACCCTCACCGAGTTCGATAGCTGCAGTCGCTTAAGTGCGGCCAGTATCTAGTAATCGGGGATAGTGGGTTCGAACCTCACTGTTGGCAGCCCTGAAGATGGTTTTCCGTGGTTCCCATTTTCACACCAGGCAAATGCTGGGGCTGTACCATAGTTAAATAAACGGCCGCTTCGTTCCCATTTCTAGGCCTTTCCTATCCCTTCGTCACCATAAGACCTATCTGTGTCGGTGCGACGTAAAGCAAATAGCAAAAAAAGAAGTTTACCCTCCAGGGTTGGTTTTTCTCTCGGATTCAACGAGGGATCCCGCCTCTACCGCCGTAAGGGCAGTGCCCTGGAGCGTGAGACTATGGGTCGGGAAATACAGCTGGGGAGGATGACCAGTACCTCGCTTAGGCGGCCTCACCTGGGGGCCTTGTGGGGGGATGGAAGGATCCGAAGGAGTAGACAAGGAGAAGGGAAGGAAACGGTCGTGGCCTTAAGTTAGGTACCATCCCGGCATTTGTGTAGAGGAGGAGTGAGAAACCACGGGAAACCACTCCGAGGATGGCTGAGGTGGGAATCGAACCCTCTCTACTCACTTGACCTGCCGCGACTGAGTGAACCCGGTTCCAGCCCATGTACCGCTTTTCAAATTTCGTGGCAGAGCCGGGAATCGAACCCGAGCCTCCGGTGGTGGCAGCTAATTCTCAGATGCAGACTACATTATCAGTAAAAAGTAAATTCAGATAGATATGGGTTAAAATTAATTCCCAGTATCCAGTATCCGGGATAGAGTGGGTTCGAACCCCACTGTCGGCAGCCCTGAAGATGATCTTTTGTGGTATCCTATTTTCATACCAGGCTGAACATTCATTAAGGGCACGCCGCTTCCTTCCCACTCCTATCTCTCTCCTGTCCCATCGTCGCTATAAGCCCTAACTGTGTCGGTGGTCCGGCTCCATGGCTAAATGGTTAGCGTGCTGGCCTTTGGTCACAGGGGTCCCGGGTTCGATTCCCGGCAGGGTCGGGAATTTTAACCATCATTGGCTAATTTCACTGGAACTGGGGCTGGGTGTATGTGTCGTCTTCATCATCATTCCATCCTCATCACGACGCGCAGGTCACCTACGGGTATCAAATCGAAAGACCTGCATCTGGCGAGCCGAACATGTCCTCGGACACTCCCGGCACTAAAAGCCATACGCCATTTCATTTCACTGTGTCGGTGCGTCGTAAAGCAACTTGTAAAGTTAATTACCGTATCTATTGTCAATGATTCGGGAATGAGACTCGGATGGTAGGCCAACAACCGTACATTTTTATCTAAGGTAGTGTTGGCTACTGACTATATGCTTCGAAGCATTGTACCGATTCTTTCACTGTCCGAGTGAATCGAATCACAGCTTACGGCATACGAGTCAGCTGACTCGCAACAGACAGTGCTGAGTGGCGCACTCGCGGATCAGCGAGACACAACACACACGCGTTTCATTATCGGAACACTGGGTATTGCGGCGTGCCGATCTTCGCTGCGAGTGAGACATAATGAGCTTTGGCTCACTGAAAGAATCGTACGCTTCTCGCTTTACAGCTCTCAGCTCATTTTAAAATAATACACACTTGCATTTCCACTAATGGGGAGGTTTAAATAATAATTTGATTAATTTGCCGTGTTATAAAGTAATAAAATTATAATTCGAAAGAAGCTGGTAAGTAGAATGGCTAATTATAGGACCTTCTATTTATTAGTTTAATGAATCTTGGTATTACAACTTAGTTTTTTATTCGGCAATTCATTCAACTCAACTCCCTCAACTTCCAGCTCCATGGCTAAATGGTTAGCGTCCTGGCCTTAGGATACAGGGGTCCCGGCTTCGATTCCAGGCAGGGTCGGGAATTTTAACCATAATTGGTTAATTCCCCTGACACGGGGACTGCGTGTACAAGTACGTGTCGTCTTCATTATCATTGAATCCTCATCACGACGGGCAGGTCGCCTACGGGTATCAAATCAAAAGACCTGCACCCGGCGAGCCGAAGTCCTCGGACATCTCTATGCATTCAAAGCCATACGCCATTTCATTTCAACTCTCTCAACTCAGAGCCAATTTGTAAGGGTTCGAGGACCACATTGGAAAGATTAGATGTGATCGCGGGCCGCACTTTAATAATAGGCAAATTTTCGCAAACTTCCGTAAATAGAACTGAGGTACCAGTGTGAAACAATATGCATAGTTCAACAGAAATCAAGGTTTAATAATTTTAATTGCTTAAAACACTATTTTGCAATCGCATAAAAGGGTGAAACAAAAAATAAAAATTATTACACATAGGGCAATTGAATTTGGAAGAAGAGCACCCAACAATGTCAGTTCATTTCAATTAATATTTGAGCAATGACAAAAAGTAAACAAAAAATACCGAAAGCAAGCTGGAATTAATAATGTCGTCAAAACATTACTTAAAGAAGGAAAATTTAATAGAAGTAGTGTAAAGGGAACAATGATATACAGTTGTAAGAGCCTAAAATCCCAGCAATGTACTTCCAGGAGTACTTCCCTGAAAATGTCTTCACTGTGTAGACAGTACTACCAATGAGAGCAGAACGAAGAATTGAAACCACTTCTTACACCAGTGGCAATTAACATATTTCTTGGTATTCAGTGCATGCTACGTGGCATAAAAGGTCCACAGTGAGGTTGGCATGGATTTCAAGAATTGGTACGGATCCCATAGCCATTTTTAATAATGGTTAAGACTTTGATTTTTAAATAAAAAATAATATCTTCAGCCCAAGTGAATACTTAAAAACAGGAAATAATATTAAATAATGAATTAGTTATGACCTGGGTCTATAAACAGTAGACAAATTAATACATCTTTGATCGACCTATAAGATTTTTTGCAAATTTTCTTCACTTTCTTAAAATATTTCTTAAAACCCACGCGGGCCGCAAAATATGGCTTCGCGGGCCGTCATTTGGAAACCCCTGGCCTACACCATGACTATAACCCATGGTCATGACCATTCAGAAATATACTGTATGTTTTATACTGGGAGGAACTGCCCGGTATTCTTTCAGTTCGTACGTCGCATCACTGTACGAGACTTTAATCATCGAATAACGAGATCACCGGTTGCACGCGGAGAGATATTTTACATCTAAATCTGTATACTTACTTAATGGTGTTCTCACCATAGGACAAAAGCTTGGTAACATCGAAACTAATGCGGAGAGGTGGCTGCAGCAAAAAGCTGAATATGAAGGCTGGACGACATGCATAGGAAATCAGTTTACAGAATGAAGACAGATAGAAGTGAATATTGAATGTTTTTGTTGTTTCTGATATAGTTGTAGTTGCTACGTACCAGTACACACAAGTGTAATAGGAACGGTGATTCTAATGTGCCGTGTTGTAACAGTTCAAGTCACGTTACAAGCATTCATCTGTATTATTATTATTATTATTATTATTATTATTATTATTATTATATTTGTATTACTATTATCGTTATTTGTAATATTATTATTGTACCTGTATTATTATTGCTATTATTGTAACTATTATCATTGTTTGATTCAATTGTGTAATCGATTTCGCTATGTATTAATTAATTATCGCTTGCTTCATTGTATTTAATTTATTGTGTATACATATATATGTGTGTGTATATTAGCATCAAAATTATGTAGAGTGAGATTTAATGCGTAATATCAGGTATGGATATATTATTCGAGATACTACCTTTTAAAACATTGCAACACATGGTGCAAAACTGTTACAGTAACTGTCAAGTCATCGCTCTGTCCTTGTATGCTTTTAGCGATGAGATCATATTTAGGGAGTTTCAAAGTTCGCCTGGGGCTATTTCAACACAATATGTAACATTTGTAGCTGGGTGGGAGTTACGTCATACCTATTTTGAGCTCTGACGTGGGTATTATACCATATGTCAACTAATGGCTATATATAGGGGCTGTATCCTATAGCGGCAGTCAGTTGGATAGTTCAATTGGTTGAAAGCAGTTGGCTGGAAGGTGTTGAATTGAGATACTTGCCATGAAGTGCCATGAAGTCAGTTGGAGTCAATTGGAAGAAGACGAATGGGGGATAGTGATATGGATACGTAATCGTCTGTGACCAAATGGATTATATGTTCGGAGTGTGTATCGTGTATCTGTTCGATTGAGTTCTTGTGTCAGTTCGGTGACAGCCGAATACTGAGAGGACTTCTTTTCCTATTTGTGAAACTCACAACCTGACTTTTAACCCCGTTTATCAACATACCATTGCCTGCTGTCCATCTCACAACATTGTCGAGATCAAGTTGCAGTTGCTCACAATGTTGTAACTTATTTATTACTATATAAAGAATAACATCATCCGCAAAAATTCTTACCTCTGATTCCACTGGTTTACTCATATCATTTATATTGCACCATTTTGGTCCATACTGAGGGATACCTACCTTTCTTACCTATCAGCAAAGTTCATGAGATCTGTCTCTTGGGTCGTGTCGGGTTCTTCGTCACTTGCTGAGGTAAAGGTAGGGTTCAGTAATTCTAATCTAACTACTGGAATGAAAGGTCTGTTTAAAAGATTCCTATTTATTCAGGAAAATTCTGAAGCCATCTTTGATGTCAATGGTATCATAGAAGTCAATTGTGTCCACTGGACACCACAATCATTTTTACATAAACGTCAGAACACTGGTGTGAGACTTTAACGTAACTGCCTGACGGCCATTCTTACTAGAAACCATTGTCTCAATAATTAATCATTTAAGAAAGGAAAGTCTGGAAATCCTTAAATTCGGCTTCCATGTTTGACCACATGTACCATCATAGTGATTCATTATGGTCCAGCCCTCGTAACACGAACTCTGAACTCTGGGTATAATTAAGGCTGTCCAATCGGTGTGTGCCACACAGTGGTTCTACGGCATGGACCCTTAATTGAATCGATGTGACCTGCGTCTATGTCATGGACCGACATCTAATCTTCTAAGTTACTTTAAAGTCATTGTGGATGATGACCGCAAGGAAAGGATGCTACAATGGCATATGGCCATAATCTAAGTCACTGAGGTTGATGACCCCCTGACCATCCAAGTTTCTAGGCTGAAGGCTAAACACAATTAAGTTACATCGGTTGATGACCAAAGTTCCACTTTACTATCCCCAGCACATTCACTGCTCAATCAATCAAAGTTCAATAATTACAACAATAGCAATGCTCACAAACTTTGTGGCAGTAAAATCCATTTCCTTCGGATATGTCCCTTTAATCGTTACTTCATATTTTAATATTCCCCAGAAAAACAAACTAAAATTTCCAGAATGCGTCTCCAAGTTATTCGCTTGATTAAAGTTATTTCAAAATGCGGTTTCACTGAATTTAATAATTAAATAAATTTAAATGATTTAACGAAATGTTAAAGATCAGTAAATTTTATCTCCGCGGACTCTGGTTTCTTCACAAATTCCTACGCAGCTGTGATGTAAATTCAATATTGCGATGTTTATCTGGCTGGAAAAGAATTTGTTACATAATTCATGTCCAGCTATATATCTTGTCTTGTGATCTCACACTTTTAAAATCTAATCTAGTCCTAACCGTTATTAACACTTGGATACCCTAATAATCTACGTACAAACCAAACAACTCGCCATATAATTACGATGTCATATCTCGTCATACCATTATGAATTTTGCACACCCCTCACAGACAAACCGATCATCACAGCCATCGCTCTATATTTTGGACAACCCTGAATTTGGTTACTCTGCTCCTTATACTCAAAGTTCGTGATTTCAAATGTTCATTACGTCCCCAATTACAGTATTTCACAATACTCAGATCATTACCGGCTATGAATTTCAACTAAATCCAGCATTTTAACGTTTCCCTGGCCGAGAATACAGTACAATCTTAATTCCACTCCTTTCCCGTTATCACAGCTGAGGCCTCTCGCCCCCCAAGCTCGCTTGGCAGTTACATGAAACACCTGGTTTATTCACAGTTGACTGGCTTCTCAAAATGCTCTCTTTAATCTCTGCCGACAAATTTAAACAAATACGATATTCTAACCAACAAAATGCACAGATTATGCTTCAAGATGCCCACACTAATTATACGCGTCGCAAATTAATACCGCTATGGATTTCTATGAATTTCTTTCCATTCCCAACATTATAAAATATTCCTCGGGCTATCATGTCCCGGCTTCAATGACAGGACTCTAACCTGATTCGCACATCTCATCTCAACTCATATAAAACATTCCTCGGGCTTCCGTGTCCCGGCTTCAATGTCAGGTCCAACCTGATTCACAAATCACATATCAACAAAACTAACCTCTGCTTCCCAACTCCACAATTATCATCGACAAAGAACTGGAATAAAATCCTCACTAGAAATCTCGACGTCTAATATCGCACAATGCATTAATCATGAATAACTTCGCATAAATGATATCGTATTTAATAACTTGATTTTTACGAAAAATGACTGAAACATTCTACTAGATCTTTTTATTGTCAGTCAGACACAGTTTAAAATGGGCATAGAAAAACGTTTCTCTCCGTGACCAAATTCATCACCCTAGGTTCTTACCCGACAGCGCGCTTCCACTCGATTGAAAATGAGTGACCATGGATTATTATTATTAACGTCAAATTGCAGACAGAAAAATTTTACGTCGAATGAACATCTTAATTTGGCATCACAAAATATAGGCAGTACACTTCACACGGATGACGATCTACATTGGACGTGATATCACTTCGGAACCCTATTCAAAAACTTTTTACAACATTATACGGCACTCGCAAGACTTCAAAATTTTATCCAAGTGGAAAATAAAACAAATGACTCTTTTAGTCCTATTCTCACATTTACAAAACTTAGTAGGGTGACCACTGCGTCGTATATCCCATTCAAATACACTTTTAGAGATCACGAGACAAGATATAAGAGGTAGTAAGATGGAAAGTCACCTACCTCATGTAGTCATAGGGCTCACCTGCGACCCTGGCATTTTATTTAGCCATTTTTACATTCATGGCTGTACATATCATTATGTTTCTTCAGGTTTCCTGGAATAAAGCATAAAAAAAAGAAAATGCCCTTCACTTGTTTGCTGAGCGCACACGATGGACTATAATTACTTCCGCACACGAATTACTTAATCACATTAGAATTTATTCAGTACTTTGACCGTCCTATCTGGTACAATTATTACACTCAAGAAAACTATCTCCTCATGGAGTCAAGACCTAGCCGCAATGGCTAAAATCTGCAGTTGATCTCAGTCTACTTTCGTTGTTTGATTTCGCAGAGCAGCTCAACAATTTTTCGTCCGCTTTGTATCACAAATGCCGGAGAAGGAGACTTCGTCATGGCGTCCCTTTATATTTATAGCAGTTACCCCCTCTCTTCGGATCTCTCCCTTTGCCGCCAAGAAAATTTCTATAAATTTTCTGACTTACCTAAACTGTAATTTCAAGAGTTTTGAAAGTGACTACCTGCTTGCTACATTTCTGGCGGTAGTGTTCATGGACATTTAAAAATTTTACGTGTTCGATTTGTGAGATTATTGACCTCCTTTGATAGGCACTACTGGTTCTGAAATATAAGTAGCTTCATTAAAGGCATTCAACCTCTTTTTCACCCTTTTCCACCCTTCCTATTGGGATTTTCCGAAAACAAAAAAATACGTTTTCCTTTATTTTTAATGAAGATGCTAAATACCAATTTTTACATCAGTAAACTTTAAAAGTTTTGAGATATAGATGCACTCATTTTAAAAATTCACCCCCTTTCCACCCTCCCAGTAATTGGATTTTCCAAAAACAAAAAATACGTGTTTCTTTATTTTTAAAGGAGATCCCAAACACCAATTTTCAAGTCTGTAATATCTTCAGTTTCTGAGATATAAGTATCCACATTAAAGGCATTCAACCCCTTTTTCACCTTTTTCCAGCCCTCCTATTGGGATAAAAAAAAAACGTGTTTCTTTGTTTTTAAAGAAGATTCTAAATACCAATTTTTATATCTGTAAGTTTTTAAAGTTTTGAGATATAGATACTCTCATTTGAAAATTTCACCCCTCTTTTCACCCCCTTGGCGACGGAATATCCAAAAATACTCTCTTAGCGAGCACCTACATCTTGATATGAATATATCCCCAAAATTTCATTTCCTTATGTCCAGTAGTTTTGGCTCGGCGATGATGAGTCAGTCAGTCAGTCAGTCAGTCAGTCAGTCAGTCAGTCAGTCAGTCAGTCAGTCAGGACAAGTTATTTTATATATATAGATATGTAGACTAGCAAGATACTCGTGCTTCGCTACGGTATTATACTGAAATTTAGAATTGAATGCTTATTGTTTTATATATAATCAGCCTAAATTCGCAATCTGACTCGTTTTCTGAGAGAATCCGCCAAAATTCGTGATCTGACTCGTTTTCTAATAGATTTTGGCAAGTTTCCTCCCATTTTTCAATCTTTCTTTCCAGCAATCGATTTCGTACTTCCCGTGCTAAGTCCAGGTATTCACCCGGTCAGTTGGGTCCATAATATTTGCCATCTTTTCCTATACGCATTTTTAATATGGGTCAAATCCTTGAGGAGATCCAGCGTGGTGTCGTCTTGGGTGCCTTGGCTATACTGAAGCCGCGGCCGGACTGCATTCTTAGTCATTACCCGTCCAGGAACCGTTTTCAGCGCGGTCCGCACATTTGACGACGGTCCAGAACATTATTATTATTATTATTATTATTATTATTATTATTATTATTATTATTATTATTATTACTATTATTATTATTATTATTATTATTATCATTATTATTATTATTATTATAGATGTTCTGGACCCCCACAGCAAGATGCAAGACCGCTACTTGGCGGTAAATTACATCTGCTGTCATTGTCATTGTTGAAAATGTGACCAACACCATTGTCGCGCGTAGGCAAGTGTGCTGGATTTCTGGCCGTACGAATGACATACTTCCGTGCATTATTGACCTTATTATGGAGGTGAAAGATTGGACGGTCAATCTCATTCCTATCGTTTATTTCAAATGTGTTTACATTTTTATTTATATCCCAGGAGAATCTACTGTAATCTAAGAACGTTCTCCGAAGGAAAAGATGGGTCTTGAAAACGAACCCAGGAAAGATTAAAAGTGATCGGTTTATGATCAGAATAAGTACATCGAAAATCTACAGCCTTTTTCCAGTCATTCGATAGGGTCAGGAATGGAATGAATAAAGCCCCCATCTAGCGGCGACAATAGGAATTGTGCCGACAGCCGAAACCTGTCGCACTCCTCTGGGGCAATGATTAATGGATGACAAATGAAATGAAATTATATTGGACAGTGTTGTTGGAGTGAATGATGACAGGGAAAACTGGAGTATCCGGAGAAAAACCTGTCCCGGCTGTGTTTTGTCCAGCACGAATGTCACATGGAGAGACCGGGATTTAAACCACGGAACCCAGCTTTGAGATGCCGGCGCGCTGCCGCCTGAGCAACGGAGGCTCCTTATAAATACATTATGAATAGTAAAATCAATTGGTCTCACCTCCTTTTACACCCCACCGCCGTTAAGTTTATTTAGCCAACCTCCCCCCACACCAAAAAAAAAAAAACTAAAAGATGGCGTGTGATGACCATTCAGCCAACGCGCAAGAGGTTATTGTGGCATGATCCAGCTGTAGAACACTGGATGCTGATGACAAGCACAGGATCAAATCTTGTTGTATTTTTATTTTTTATTTTTTTTTGTTGCTTTACGTCGCACCGACACAGATAGGTCTCATGGCGACGATGGGACAGGGAAGGGCTATTAGTGGGAAGGAAGCGTCCGTGGCCTTAGTTAAGGTACAGCCCCAGCATTTGCCTGGTGTGAAAATGGGAAACCACGGAAAACCATTTTCAGGACTGCCGACAGTGGGGTTCGAACCTACTATCTCCCGAATACTGGATACTGGCCGCATTTAAGCGACTGCAGCTATCGAGCTCGGTAATCTTGTTGTAAAGTAGAAACGTACCATACTTGTGCCTTCAAGAAACTGGAGACCACAGTCAGTGTTGCCAACTCACGAACACAAAAATTAGCTGAACTGTACTAAAATTATAGCTAATATGGCGAAAATTACAGACTGAAATAGCTTAAAACTGGCTCGATGATCTCGCACAATTATTGAAAAATATGGTCAAATTCTGCTCTTCGTCTCCAACAGCACTACTACATAAGCAAAAGATCCAGTAGCAGTTTTAGAAGCACCCGCGAAAGAGTGTGCTACTGTGGAGAAAATTATTATAAGCACACTTGTAGGGAGTTTGTATGAATGGCAGCGGCTATTGGTTCTTCTGGGGCCAAAATGTACAGTACAAACAGAATGGCATCTAATATGTGTGTCATCATTCTCTCTCTTGATATTTTTTTTTTTTTTGCTAGGGGCTTTACGTCGCACCGACACAGATAGGGCTTATGGCGACGATGGGATAGGAAAGGCCTAGGAGTTGGAAGGAAGCGGCCGTGGCCTTAATTAAGGTACAGCCCCAGCATTTGCCTGGTGTGAAAATGGGAAACCACGGAAAACCATCTTCAGGGCTGCCGATAGTGGGATTCGAACCTACTATCTCCCGGATGCAAGCTCACAGCCGCGCTCTCTTGATTTTAATCTTACAATATTAACGTGAACAAAGACACGTTCCACATCAGCATTTGAATATGATAGTCTTAATAAAGGATATACCAAGAACGCATTCTTCATTATCGTCTACCTCAACCCAAAACTCTATTGCATTGAACTATTTTGCTACTTGGTGTAAGTAACATTTCTCCACAGGGTTACTAGTGGGACTGTATTATGAGAAACAACACCAAGGTCACGCGCGATATCAACAATTGAATTTTTCATACTTTCAAGGTTTCCCCAAAACAACAACAACAACAACAACAAAATGCTTGTCATCTGCGTATTATTTATATCGTGTGGAAGGCGTGAGCGCAGTTCAACGGTCAATTTTACAGTAACATTTGTTCATCTTTGGCGTATGTTAAACTGAGTGTCAGTTATGATACTCGGCCTAGGCCTGGTCCCTTGCGAATAAAGCACAATATTCTGACACAAACATTTCTATTTTAGCTTTTGCCTCACGTACGCCTAATGAGCTTGTGGTGAGGAAGTCTGTTGTTGGCTGACACAGACCGGCGAAGGGATCGGCCGTCAAAGGTTATCCCATTGTACATGTGATCTTTGATTTTATTTCACACTTGCAATATAAAACATATCCAGGAATCGTCAAGGCAGTATTAAATTAGAATTAAGGCAAAATATCTCATGTAACGGAAATGTATAGTTAAAAATGTAGTTAAAGATAAACTCAAAATTTTGTAGCAAATGACTTTTAAAAATAGCTAGAACTAGCTATAAAATGGCTAAATTGGAAACACCGGCCACAGTGCCACGGTCTATTCTCTGGTGATTGTCAAACCAATGTCGGACTTCGGCAAGCACACGTGATTCCAAATAAAGCAAGTTTGTAGTTATAGGTGACTGCTGACACCGTGACGACAGACACGAGACCTCCAGTTTTATGTAGAATCTGAACAACAAATACGTGACTTTTCGTTTCAAAACTCCTACCTGTATTGATGGAATCGAACCTCGGCCACCTTGGTGAGAAACTAGCAACAATGCCGCTCAGCTATCACATCAATCCAATTATTTCATTTTCATTATCAAATTAAGCTATTTATTGCTCTCGAAACATTAATGAATTTAGTAAATAGAGTAAAATAGGTAACGCTTATACGTTCTGAAAGAGTGTTTAGATTAATTACCCCGAAATTGTAGCATAGGATAGTGCCCTATGTTCACGTTCTCACTACCTTTGTCAAAGTTCCTGGACACGCATTATAAATGGTCCTTCTTTCCTTCAAAATAGTTCTGCAGTAATTGATAAATTCACTGCTGCCAATTTTACGGACACTTTTGGAAACATGCTGAGAAAGCTGTTTCTGGTACGCATTTCAGATCACCCGTTGCAGCATTCTGGGTAACCGCATCGCCCTTTCTTTTGAAACCTATGTCTCAATGCTGTTCCTAACTATTATATCCCTTAAGACTGGTCACGCCTCCCAGCCAAGTATTTAAACACAGTACATCAGAATAATTTTCGTTGTGTTCATTTTCCTTTGCTAACGTGTAAACGAAAATGAACATTACATTGTAAGAGTACGTAAATTCGCCATGCAAACCACATCCCTACAATACGGTACGGTAAGGTCCATTTTGTCCGCCTCTGTGGTGTAGTGGTTAGTGTGATTAGCTGCTACCCCCGGAGGCCCGGGTTCGATTCCCGGCTCTGCCACGAAATTTGAAAAGTGGCATGAGCGTTAGAACGGGGTCCAGTCAGCCTCGGGAGGTCAACTGAGTAGAGGTGGGTTCGATTCCTACCTCAGCCATCCTGGAATTGTTTTTCCGTGGTTTCCCACTTCTCCTCCAGGCAAATGCCGGGATAGTACCTACCTTAAGGCCACGCGGCCGCTTCCTTCCCTCTTCCTTGTCCATCCCCTCCAATCTTCCCATCCCCCAACAAGGCCCCTGTTCAGCATAGCAGGTGACTACGCCTGGGCGAGGTACTTGTCATCCTCCCCAGTTGTATCTCCCGACCCAGAGTCTGAAGCTCCAGGACACTGCCCTTGAGGCGGTAGATGTGGGATCCCTCGCTGAGTACGAGGGAAAAACCGACCCTGATCGGTAAACAAATTAAGAAGAAGAAGAAGAAGAAGAAGAAGAAGAAGGTCCATTTTGCTTTACACATTTGCGTAGGAAAATGAACACAACAATGCATACAAATTTGTGGCTGGAAGGCGTGACCAGTCTTAGGAATATAATGGGTAGGAAGGTTTTAAAAGGAAGCCATCGTTATGTTTTATTCTTTTAAGCGCTCATTTCAACCACAGAAATAGAAACAAATCACATATACAGACGATTTCGAAGGAAAATTTGTTTGTGTTAAGCAAGAAATCTCTGATTCAACAAAGCAATGTGTGATCGTGTATTGTCATTCAATAATAACCATTGTCTGGAAGTCCTGGATGGTAGTCGTGCTCAAAACCACGTACCTATAAAATTCACAGCTCTTAACTAAATAAACACTAACAAGAAAACAACTATCATGAACATGTTTATGATATATACAGAGCCAGGTCTAGGTATGTCATTTCAAAGCACGGTCCTTGAACAAGATCTGTAGTGCCTTGTTATTTAACAGCGTTCTTTCCAAACCGGCGAGAACTTTGAGACATTTCCACAGCCCTAATTTAATTACTGAGGAAATGCAACTAATTATAATTTCGTGTGGCTATTTCTAGCCGAGTGCAGCCCATGTAAGGCAGACCCTCCGATGAGGGTGGGCGGCATCTGCCATGTGTAGGTAACTGCGTGTTATTGTGGTGGAGGATAGTGTTGTGTGTGCTGTATGAGTTGCAGGGATGTTGGGGACAGCACAAACACCCAGCCCCCGAGCCATTGGAATTAACCAATGAAGGTTAAAATCCCCGACCCGGCCGGGAATCGAACCCGGGACCCTCTGAACCGAGGGCCAGGACGCTGACCATTCAGCCAACGAGTCGGACAATGCAACTAATGTTCAACGGGAAGTGAAATACTGACCATTCTCAATTGGAGACGACCATAAAGCACATCATCTACGTCTATCAGGTGCACACTCATATTATTAATAATTTAATTTATACCCTTAATATCTTAGATGAGTAATAATAATTGTTACCGAGTTTTCGTGGATCAAAGCTCTATCTACGATAGTCAAAAATTAATTTAAAATTTTAAAATAAAGGTTATATTTCTTTTCAGATCTTAAATTTTAACAAAACTTTTCACCTGGTGAAAGATTAAGTTTTCAGGTACAGAGCAATTTTGGTACAAAACAGAACAACCAAGAATTGGTAATTTACAATCTGGAGCTTCAAGCTCATAATTTACAAAGGTCCCAACTTCGCAAATGTTGCGTTTAATTAGATAGACAAGGAGAGATATCTCCTAAAACACAATTTTCAAGAACACTTTGCTCCGATGGTTACAAGTTACGGCCTTCCAAAGGCACCACACAAATATCTATTACATTACCAGAAAAGAGCTTACGTGCTCTACAAATTCTGCCAAGGAGACTGCGCTCCCAACACTTAAAGTCTGATTAAGGCAACTTTTAAGTTTACATTAGTGATTAGAGCGTCTCTGTTCAATAAGATTACATTTCCAGGCCTCTCTAGGTACAACCTACAACTTACAACATATCGTTTGCGTTTTCAGTTTACACAGGGGTATCGAGTACCCATTCTACCGGGACTTAGTGGATAATAACAGGCTCAATTACTGGCCCAAAAATCAAAATATATGGAGGCGAACTCTTGCGCTCCTCGAAATCAGAAATTAAAACCCTACTTGGGCTTGCGGCCCGATGAGGCAGAGGCTAACCCCAAACTACTGAGGTGACTAGATGGGCAAGTTCATTTACAATTTACAAGAGAAAAGCAGTTAGAAAATCGTAGTCACCTCAAGGTAGATTGAAGGGGAATTCGAGAGGGTAACGCATTCTCTATCCCCTGTTTTCAGTTAAGTACCTTTGACTTACTTGAACTATTACATGAGCAGAGAGAAAGGTTAATTAGTTATTATTACTATTATTATTATTATTATTATTATTATTATTATTATTATTATTATTATTATTATTATTATTACCGTGTTTTTGCGGTAGTTATGCGTGAAAGAAGGTGCTGGGTGGTGAACAGGTCTCAAGCTACGAAAGTAAAATTAATTTAAAATTTAACAAGGTTATATTTTCTTTTCAAAATTAAGAAATAACAAGTACGGCAGGTACAGAGTAGCAAGGCAACAAAAGGTGCAATTACAGTATTTACAGTATTTGGGCTTCGAGCCCCGAATTCACACTTCTAGGGCAATTAGCCCAACTTTACTCCAAAATAAGTTTTACCAGAGGGGCAGAAAACCCCATTCATGTTCAAGAGCACTTGCTCCAAATTACACAGAAAAGCCTCCTCGAGGCATACAACACTTAATTTTCAAGAAAGAGCCACACGCTCTCAAACTTTAAGCCTCTCAAAGGCCACACCAAACTCCACCTTCAAGTTGTCCTCTTAGGACATAGACACAGGGGTAACATACCCAACCTACTGAGGTCTATTAAATGAAAAAGGGTAATTACATGACCTCTAAAATAACAATTTGAGAGGAGGCGATCTGCCCTCCTAATGTATTTGTTTCAAAACCTAATTTGGCTCTAGGCCACTAATACAAGGGCTAATCCCATACTACAGAGGTGACTTAAGAAGGAAACAATTTACATTACGTTGAAGAAGAATAGGTAGAGAAAAAAATAAGTTCACCTCAAAACAATATGAGTGGGAGCTCGAGAGGGTTAAGCACTCTCTATCCCAATATGTAGTTTAAAAGATAGAATAGATACAAGTTTCTTTACATTTTAAGGAAGGTTACATAATGGAAAAACTTCGGACCCGCCCCGAGAGTTAAACTGCTGAGCTAGCAAAGAAAGAAGTTATTAATCGGCCATTACCTTGTTGTTGACCGCTGCCGACGATAGAGGCGCTTCCCGCCCCCTGCTATGTACTTTACACACCGAAAGATGGAACAGAAGTGGCGCAGAGACCCAAAAATCAGCAGTTTATATACTCTCGCGGAAAGTTCGAGGCGTTAGGGGAATGAGAACACCCTCCCACAAACACTTTATTGGGTAGGATACAGCAACATATTCAAGTTGGGGGAAGATACATCAGATTGGTCAGAAATTAATAAAAGAAATTCGGGATTGGCTAAATACAAAACAAGGGGAAAGAGAGGGGTATACAGCCAACTTAAACAATGACTGAAAGAAATTTAACAAAGAACAAACTTATGAATTCAAAATTTCTCCAAAAAAAAAACAGTTCTTTCACTCCGTACTAGGGTGCACTATTGTTGATCTTCAGTAGTGTCCTCTAGAAGAGAAAGTTCACACTTCTTACTACAAGCAAAACAAAAATACGTCGAAAATGACACAGTTCAAAAACTCCAAAATTTCCAGGTAGTGACATCTTCTGAGAAAGTAGAAAATTAATACCGTAGATAAAGTTCAGACTTCCTCCAGCAGAGGAGTTTCAATTGGCGCACATTTTAAATTAGCGGCGTGGAGGTGTACCGCCCGGTACAATTATTATTATTATTGTAGATTTGTTTGTCTGCCCATTAGTCCCGTTTTCCTGATACCGGTTCGGGGATTAGGTGAGATGAAAACCCACGGCATGTTTTACGGCCTGATGCCCTTCCCGTCGCCAACCAAACTTGAGGTGATAATGAAGACGAAGTGAACGATGATGAATGAAATGAGGAGGAAGGAATCGGCTGTGGCCTAAGAATAGGAACTGTGCCGGCATTTTCCTGGGAGTGAAAATGGCAAACCACAAAAATTCATTCGCGTTTTGAACCCACTCGCCTCCCGAATGCAAAACTTGGCTCCGCAGCTGTAGCGAGTTAACAGGCCTGCCACTCCGCTAAGATATTAATAATAATAATAATAATAATAATAATAATAATAATAATAATAACAGGGTACCAATTGAAAAGAAGTTCACTATACTGCGGGACTATGGAATTAAAGGTAGATTATTAAAATCAGTCAAAGGCATTTATGTTGACAATTGGGCTTCAGTGAGAATTGATGGTAGAATGAGTTCTTGGTTCAGGGTACCTACAGGGGTTAGACAAGACTGTAATCTTTCACCTTTACTGTTCGTAGTTTACATGGATCATCTGCTGAAAGGTATAAAATGGCAGGGAGGGATTCCGTTGGGTGGAAATGTAGTAAGCAGTTTGGCCTATGCTGACGACTTGGTCTTAATGGCAGACTGTGCCGAGAACCTGCAGTCTAATATCTTGGAACTTGAAAATAGGTGCAATGAGTATGGTATGAAAATTAGCCTCTCTAAGACTAAATTGATGTCAGTAGGTAAGAAATTCAACAGAATTGAATGTCAGATTGGTAATACAAAGCTAGAACAGGTTAATAATTTCAAGTATTTAGGTTGTGTGTTCTCCCAGGATGGTAATATAGTAAGTGAGACTGAATCAAGGTGTCGTAAAGCTAAAGCAGTGAGCTCGCAGTTGCGATCAACAGTATTCTGTAAGAAGGAAGTCAGCTCCCAGACGAAACTATCTTTACATCGGTCTGTTTTCAGACCAACTTTGCTTTACGGGAGTGAAAGCTGGGTGGACTCAGGATATCATATTCAGAAGTAACAGACATGAAAGTAGCAAGAATGATTGCTGGTACAAACAGGTGGGAACAATGGCAGGAGGGTACTCGGAATGAGGAGATAAAGGCTAATTTAGGAATGAACTCGATGGATGAAGCTGTACGCATAAACCGGCTTCGGTGGTGGGGTCATGTGAGGCGAATGGAGGAGGATAGGTTACCTAGGAGAATAATGAACTCTGCTGTAGAGGGTAAGAGAAGTAGAGGTAGACCAAGACGACGATGGTTAGACTCGGTTTCTAACGATTTAAAGATAAGAGGTAAAGATCTAAATGAGGCCACAACACTAGTTGAAAATCGAGGATTGTGGCGACGTTTAGTAAATTCTCAGAGGCTTGCCGACTGAACGCTGAAAGGCATAACAGTCTATAATGATAATGTATGTATGTGTTATAATAATAATAATAATAATAATAATAATAATAATAATAATAATAATAATAATAATAATAATTTGGCTATTGCTAGACTCGTGCATCCCTTGTAAGGTGACCTCCGATGAGGGTGGGTGGCGTCTACCATGTATAGAAAACAGCGTGTTTGTGTGGTGAGTGGTAACGTTATGTGTGGTGTGCGAGTTACAGAAATATCGGGAGAAGCACAAACACTCAGTCCTCGAACCAGAAGAGTAAATCGTTTACCATTAAAATCCCTTAGTTCGGCGGGGGTGATGGAACCTTGGTTCCCGATGACAGAAGGCCAAGACTCCGACTGCTCAGCTATGAAGCCGTCATTGATTATGTTGATGACAGGTGTTATAAAGGGGCCAAATGTCTATGTCATCGGCTAGTTCATCATATTGTCGTCAGATTAAATTAAAGCTACCATTTGAAATGTTGTGCCGGCTGACTTCACACAACGTGAAAATGGAAACCTACAACCTGTTTTCCAGTCATTGACCGGGTCAGGGATGGAATGATTGAAGCAGATATAGGCCATTAGTACGATGGGGTCGCCACTCCCAAAGTGATTTATTAATGACTGATAGATGCTATTAAATGAGAATGGAGAGTGTTGCTGCAATGAAAGACGACAGGGAAAACCGGAGTACGCGGAGAAAAACCTGTCCCGCCTCCGATTTATCCAGAACAAATCTCACATGGAGTGACCGGGATTTGAACCACGGTATCCAGCGGTGAGAGGCCGACGCTCTGCCGTCTGAGCCACGGAGGCTCTCACACAACGTATTCTTCTAAAATAAAATCAGCTCACCCTCGAGGAAGAGAACTTGGGAGACCGAGGTATACTTCTCGTAATCGTGGGTAAAATCCTAATCCTATCTTTGTTTCATTCTTTCTATCAATCATTCCATCATATCCCAGTAGTTTCTGGGTCAGCGAAGCTCCCCTGGCTTGAGTTTTGGTTTGAAATAGAAACTTCAATAGGGGTTCCCCCGGGATTTGAAACTCGGCTGTATGAGGAGAAAGCCAGAGCTAAAGCTCTAAGTTAATTACGCTCGTTCCCCTTCCAACCTCCTCCTCCATAGTAGTAGTCAATTACTTGACTTAATAAACGCTTGCCAGTTAAAACACAGCATACCGTACGCTCTTATAGCTACTGCGAACCCTGATGTCTACCCTTGACTCTGTAGAACTGAAATCTATTCGTCTCGAGACGGTGCTGTTTTAAGCCAGGTTCATCAATAGTTGAATTCTAGAACCATTGGTATGGTCTACAGAAACAAATACCGGGTGAGTTGGCCGTGCGGTCAGGGGCACGCGGCTGTGAGCTTGCATCCGGGAGATGGCGGGTTCGAATCCCACTGTGGGCAGCCGTGAAGAGGGTTTTCCGTGGTTTCCAATTTTCACACCAGGCAAATGCTAGGGCTGTACATTCGTTAAGGCTTTCCAACTCCTAGGCCTTTCCTAACCCATCGTCGCCATAAGACCTGTCAGTGTCGGTGCGACGAAAAGCCGCTATCAAAAAAAAAAAAAAAAGAGAAGAAATTGTGCAGTATTCATGTGTGTTATTGCGGTTATATCTTGTGAACATATCCGGGTACCCGTTACGCATAGTATATACCGCACCAGGTGTAAGTTGTTTGCGTGTATACCCGACGCCTTTGATCCCCTTTCTTTCTGAGAGCCTACTTCTGTGCTCCACTACTTTTCTCGCGTTGAACGTAGTTCTCTTTCTCCAGAGAATATTAGTTCATTTCGTTCTTTTCACGTAGAAACCGAGCTTTTCTGACAGCCTGATTTGAGGACCGTATTTTTATCATATTTAGTTATGTAGAAATAAAAGCATGTTTAGAATGGCATTGGTTTCTCTTTTGCACACTGTTTAGTCTTAAATGTAGACCTAAATATTTTTCAATGAAATAACTTATTCCGAAAGCAAAAAAAAAAAAAAAAAAATCTGTAACTGAAACACAGTTATTCCAACCCATCTCTGGCAGGGGGAATATACTCTTACTCTTTGAGTTAGTATGAACATTTCGAAATGACTGATTTTTATTCTTCCTCATCATTATCGTAAGATTATAGATCGCAAAATAGTAACTGATGAGTTCGCGAGTAATACGATCATCAGACTTCGAGTGTACGTGTATGCCGAGCTGAGTGGCTCAGGCGGTTGAGGCGCTGGCCTTCTCACTCCAACTTGGCAGGTTCGATCCTGGCGCAGTCCGTTGGTATTTGAAGGTTCTCAAATACTTCAGCCTCGTGTCGGTAGATTTACTGGAAAGTAAAAGAACTCCCGCGGGACTAAATTCCGGCATCTCGGGGTCTCCAAAAACAGCGAAGGTAGTTAGTGGGACGTAAAGCCAATAACAATATTATTATTAGTGGACAGGTACGCCTGTAATATGGATACAATCTGCTTATTACTTGGCTACTCGAGTACCTGGGTATTACCTGACGCAATGGTAATGCTTGGGTACTCGGGTATCACTCCCTATGATTTCTTTACCAAAGAGCCAGTCTCAAGGTTTGTTAAGGATGTAAGAGTTATCAGATTTTGGAAACTTCGTGCGTTCAACGCTCTGCAATCGCCTTTCTTCTTTCTGGTTCTAGTAGTCTAATTCAGGAGAGGTGATTATGGAAACAAGCAACCGTGTCAGATTATTGTGAATTTTCTATATGTTAAAGGAAAACACTTCAGGATATATTTCAAAATTTATGTCCAACGATTGGAATGAACCACTCGTCTTTTAAATCAAAGGATTGAATGACCTCTGTTTAACACCCAATTAATGATCACTACCATTCTACAAAGATGCTATACATCTACTAATAAAAATATATGGTATGACGAGGAGGCATAACGATCATGGGTATGTCTGGAAAAAATGACGGAAGTTATATAAAATTTGAAATGATCTCATTCACCTTGTATGACCTCATCACGAAAGCCGGTTACCCATCTAAAGAAGGGATTCATTAAAATAGATTTTTACATGACCCACGCATTCAAATTATTTTTTGATGTCAAGACCATAAGGTTGTTTCTCAGCAATTGCTTTGAATCTCCTTGAATCCCTGTCACCTAAGAAATCTAGATAATGGATATTGAACCAAGATTAAGAACGCTGAACATTCTTTATGACCCCTTCCACTCCCAGTTTACCACTGCTACCTTTATAATTGGTCTGACAGTTTGGTTTATGGCTTCTGTTATCATAGCATCAACAATATTTAGATAGGATGGTGACATCAATTACATTTAGCAATGTCATCATTTGTAGCAGTAATGTGCCCCCACCCCTTTGCCATGACCAATCTCGAGCCACGGTGATATAACGGGTTCCAGTTTCTATCAAAACTTAATTCAACATCGCTTGCATTGCATGCTGCATTCTCTATACCAGGAGTTTCCAAATGGCGGTCCGCGGGCCGCATGTGGCCCGCGAAGCCATATAATGCACCCGCGAGAGCATTTTAATAAATAATGTGAAGAATAGTTAGAAAATAATATTGTATAATTCGTTCAGAAATGTATTAATTGTTATATTCGTTATAGACCCAAGTCCGAACTAGTTCATTCTTTAATATTAGTTCCTATTTTTAAAAAATTCACTTGATCTCAATGGATTATTTTTCATTTTTTAAAATTTAAAATCCAAATTTTAGATAATAATGATTGATTTTTACGTTCCACTAACTACTTTTGATGTTTTACGGAGACACCGAGGTGCCGGAATTTTGTCGCGCAGGTGTTCTTGTACGTGCCAGTAAATCAATTGACACGAGGATGACATTTGTGCACCTACGAAATGATCTAACATCGAACCTGCCAAGCTGCCTTCAGAAGGCCAGCGCCTCAACCATCTGAGCCACTCAGCCCGGCTCCATATTTCACTCTTTTACGCAATTGTAAAATAATATCTTACCTAAGTAATTAACATTATCAAACCTTCATTTCAATTGAATTATGCATATTATCTTTTCATAATGGTACTTCTGTAAGGCCGGCTAATATGCAGAATTCTACGAAAATTGGCCAATTATTCAAGTGCGGTCCGCGAACATGACTAAGGTTTCCAATATGGCCCTTACAAATTGGAAACCCGTGCTCTATACTATACTCTATAACTATATTATATTAATTAGTTGAATTATTTCATTGTTGAGGAAAAAATCAATACACCACAAAACATTATGACCAATTATTGAACCGTTACGATGCGTCCTGAGCTCACATACAAGTCAAACGTTTATGATAATCAGAGTGTTGGAAGGAATTCCATCACACTTGAACACTATTCCAGAACTTAACACTCTATTTAGAGTTTTACAATCAAGTTTTAGTTCTGTCGCTAGGCCATAGCGCATTTCTGCTACATCAAAATAACATTGTTTGCATGAAATATGTTCTTAAACAACAGATAAGAGAGTGATGTTAACTTGTAGTCATAGTTTCAGACTTCTATACTTCAGGTTTCTCTACATTTCTTCAATACCACTTAGTTTTCCTGCAGAGGAAGAAATATTTTATCTTAATATCTTCACCGATTTCTTCAATAACATACAATCGACATTCTAACATGACTTCGAAAGTGTAACAGCTTTCCGTTTTCCCATATTCCTCAGTACTTTAAAGTCCGCGCTGGTACATATTTACTTCCATATCACCAATTCGCATGTGTTAACAAAGTAATTAAACATTGTAGCACGTTGCTGAATAATAGTTGTAATCAATTACACAAGAAATTAATTAGAAAACTTTTTACCTTTTAACCGAAGAAATGGAATTTGACAATTTTTTTTTTACTATTTGCTTTAGGTCGCACCGACACAGATAGGTCATATGGCGACAATGGGATAAGAAAGGGCTGGAGAAGAAACGCGCAACCGTGCAAAACCACTTTGAGGATGGCTGATGTAGAAATCGAACGTCCTCTACTCAGTTGACCTCCCGAGACTGAGTGGACACCGTTCCAGTCCTCGCACTACTTTTCACTTTTATTGGCAGAGCCGGGAATCGAACCCTGGCCTCCAGTCATGGTAGCTTATCATACTAACTACTACACCACACAGGCGGACAGGTACACTATAAAATATATACGGCTATCCACATTAAAGTAGACTACAAGAAAGAGAGCCACCTATTTCCACTTCAAGATTCTGAGACGTCTGTACGATACTACGGGTGCACGATTATGTGACAAGGGACAGATCTCGACAGACCAACATAACTGTAGCTTATCCTAGATTAGTTGTCTGGAACAGAGATCACCCCTTTTAAGCACTAGGCTACGTAAACATTTCTGTACCTTCAGACTATTTCTGTTCAGATATGAGCATACATAGCCGTTTTTTTACATCACAGGCTTTTCATTCTACAGGTATCTGGTATGTCATAAACGAAGACATGTAGTAACATTGCAACGGCAGGACGAGCAAATCATGATTCAAGGGGTGTTGATCGTGAGTTTAGCGTGTCTCAGTATATTGTCTGCTGAACAATCACGGTCCACTCTTTCAGGCAGCAGATCTTCCATTCAGACGAGAGGAAAGGTATAATTTGCTACAAGAACTGTAAGCACTGATGAATCATGTTTCTTATGTGATCAAAGGTTAAATTTGCAAATTTGCATAAGCATGATATTCGGAGAGAAGACTCCGGAGCATTTTGTTACAAAATGCATTCAGCAGCAGTTCTGGTTCAACATAAAATTTGGAATAGTGGACGACGCAATCACTGGTCGTTTTCATCCCTCACCACGTTTCACAGCACAAAATTACTTACAAGTCATAATTGAATCGTTGTCGGAGGCTGTGGATGATATTCTTTTACAGATACATAGGGATATTTGGAAAATAAGTATATCAGATTACGATTTTCTTCCTACAATCTACACAAAAAATCAAGACGGCATTTATAAGAGTCCACGGCTATGAAACGGAGGCGTCTGTCCAGAAAGGAGTAAGAGTGAGCTGAAATTTATATCGCCCCCCGCCCTTTCCTTTTCAGTGTCTATAAGGAACAGACAGTACTGGATATCAGAGAGGAATTTGAAGAAGGAGGCGCAGTTCAAGAAGAGGAAACTAAACTTTGAAAAACTTTGAAATTTTCCCGTGATATTGTTATTTTTCCGGAGACTGCTGAAAATCTGGAGAAGTTGTTGAATAGTACGGACATCAGTCCATAGACTGCATTGGTGCATCATCCCTTCATGCCCTATCCTGTATCAACACTTTCATTAATACGTGACTTCTGCATCCTACATATATACTAATGTGTTTGTCATATACTTACTGTGGTCTACTCTTACAATTCTTACCCCGTACACTTCCCTCAGGAACTAACTTGACAACTCCTTGATTTGTCCTATACCGAGCTCCATAGCTGCAGTCGCTTAAGTGCGGCCAGTATCCAGTAATCGGGAGATAGTGGGTTCGAGCCCCACTGTCGGCAGCCCTGAAGATGGTTTTCCGAGGTTTCCCATTTTCACACCAGGCAAATGCCGGGGCTGTACCTTAATTAAGGCCACGGCCGCTTCCTTCCACTTCCTAGGCCTTTCCCATCCCATCGTCGCCATAAGACATATCTGTGTAGGTGCGACGTAAAGCAAATAGCAAAAAAAAAAAAAGATTTGTCCTATCAATTTATCTTGTATTATGGTCAGATTTCACCTAATCGTTCCCCTCTTACGAACTCGAATTAGTATCTTTTCATTTGTGATCCGTTTTTACCTTCAGCATTCTTCTGGAATTCCACGCAAATGATTCATTCCCTTTTATTGTTGGTGTTTAACTCATATACAACGCCACGATTCAAACAAAAAGTCTTCAAAAAATGCTTCTAATGTACTTATATACAGGGTGTACCCGTGATGATGTTACAAACTTTCAGGGATGATGCAGGATGACAAATGGATCAATTTAAGATAAGGAACCGTTCGAGTCAAAAGTTATTAATAATCCGAGTTGTTTAACGTCCGTTCGTTCTTAAGAGACACCGGGGGTGTCGGAAGTTCCTCCCACAGTAGTTCTGTAACAAGCCGGAAGCCAACGACATAGGGTTGTCACCTTTAAAACCCCTTAAAAGCCACCGACCTCAGCCGGGTTTGAACCCGTCAACTTGGGATTAGTAGACCAAAGCCGTATCCACTACACTACTGCGGCTGGCAGTCAGACGTTAAAGCAAAAAATCGGTCTGATACCGCCGACTGTACTGTACACTACAAGTGCTAAGAATGCAGTAGAGGAGACAATCCCGACGAGCAGAAGAGGCTAGGATAATAACTCAACGAATCCAATGCAGAAGGCGTACTGTGTACTGACGTGATCGGTGGGTGGTGTCTGTACTGTAGGCTTCAGTCTGTGTTAACGGGTTAAAGTGTTACGTTTATCAGCCCTATCCAAATCGAGTTGCACCCGTTTACGGATCTTGCAGATATGGTGTTCGTGTATGGGTAAGTAAACGTAAGCAGCAGAGAAGCCGAACGGTTGTACAAGACCAATATCCACGCAGGAGACATCCGGCTCACACCATGTTTCCACGACGATTAAGTGAAACAGGGCAAGTGGTACCACAGTACAATGACCGAGGAGCACCACGAATTACACGGACTTCCGATTTAGACGATGCAGTGCTTGCTCGCGTGGATGAGGCGCCTCCAATCAGTACTCGAGCAGTTGCACGCGAAATTAATGTTTCGCATATGACTGTGTGGCGAGTTTTACGTGAAATGCAGTTACACCCCTACCAACCACAGAAAATGCATGATTTGAGTCCTGTTAACTTCGCACCTCGAGTCGTGTTCAAACAAAGGGTCTTGCAGCGCCTTGCAGTCGATCCTCACTTTCCTACGTATGTACTTTTCACAGATGAAGCCTGTTTCATCAGAGGCGGAATGCTAAATAGTCACAACAGTCATGTTTGGGGCGATAAGAATCCCCACTCTACAGTTATGAAGAGCCATCAGCATAAACTTTCAGTCAACGTGTGGGCAGGCATAATCAGTGATTACGTAATAGGCCTATTTCTTCTTGCTCCCCGCCTAAATGCAGCAGTGTACACACTGGTGCTCAGGGATGTACTGCCCAGGTTCCTTGAACACATCCCACTTGTCCTTCGTCAATGGATGTGGTTCATACAGGACGGAGCCCCACCTGACTTTGGACTGAGGGCTCGTGAACACCTTGATAGGATTTTCCCTGCAAAGTGGATAGTAAGAGGAGGTCCTGTTTCGTGGCCCGCTGGTTCACCTGATCTCACTCTACTTGACTTCATCTTATGGGGTTATTTGAAAAGCCTTGCGTATGAGACACCTGTTGAGACTGAAGAGGATCTCTCTCGGCAAGAATTCTCGCTGTGTGCGACTCTGCTTAAACGACACCGGAAATATTCGAACGGGTACGACAGGACTTTGTGCGACGATGCCACCCCTACATTGGCGCATTCGAACATTTGTTGTAAATGGAGGAGCTTGTGAAACTTGTTCAGGTAAGCGCACTTAAATGAGTAGAATTTTGCTTAATTGTTGTCTCGATCGCTTCCGAAATATGGTTCCCTATCTCAAATTGATCCACATGGCGTCCTTCATCATCCTTGAACCTTTGTAACGTCATCACGGAAACACACTGTATATTTGAAGTGAAACAATTTCTCTCCTTAAATAATACCTTCATGGCTTGCGCTAGCCTGCATTTTATGTCCTAGTTGCTTCTGCCATCGTTAGTTTTTTCTTCTACCGAGGTAAGGACATTATTCATCAAATTCTTTCAGGATTTATTTCCCTAATTTAATATATCCAGCATCATCTGACATTATTCGACCTCATTCCATTTTTTGTATTTATTTTCTACTTGTTCTCCTTCTCCAAGACTCAGTCCATGCATCTATTTCTCCAGATCTTCTGCAGACTCAGATTAAATAATAATATCGTCGACAAATATCAGAATTTTGATTTCCTCTCCATGAATTTTAATTTATTTTCCAAAGTACTATTTGGTTTTCTTTACCGTCTGTTCTATATAAACACTGAAAACAAATAAAAAACTGCAGCCCCTCCACATTATTTTCTGGACAACTGTTCATTTTCCAAAGACATCGATTCTTATCACGGGAGTTTGATGATTGTATGGATTATTGACAACCGATCTTTTTTTCATTATTTGATTCCGATATCCTTCAGAAGCTGAAATTGCCTGGTCCAATCGACCTTATCATTTGCCTTTTCTAGAGAGTCGAGTATTGACATACTGTATATCGTTAAAAATTTCCATTGTACTGACACATTCGCTTAATCATGTGAAGAGTGGTTCTTCGTATAAAGAATGAGATAGCAGTGATAATAAATTTAGCAAGCTGCTGGGTCTGTAGCTTTACAAAAGGAACACTAGCTAACAAGGAACATACATTACTTCAAGCCCATGAATAGAAATGTAATTACAATAAAATATATACCTACCAATATGATACGCTATGCTGAAGAGAGCTGTAAATCATGGATTGGATTTTGAGACGTGGGAGGAGCGTTGCGATAGATGCGATAACCACGGTCGACTCCGCTAATACCTGTTTGATGTCTGCAAATGATAGGAGCTTAGTCATTAATAGCAGGCAACATGTGCTCGATCTACTTTCATGATAATTCTAACCAATTTGATCAACACCTTAGGCAACGTTTAGTGCAAAATATATATCGCTTAGTAAAGAAATCTCTCCTCATCACAAAAGGTGAGCATCATTTTGAAAACAAAAATGAAATGCAGGGTTATGGGATCACCTCATGTCCGTGTATGTGTGTTCTTTCTTTCTCTCTGATTTTTATCAACCTGGAGGCTGAAGACTTCGTACAGGATATGCGAACCCCAGATGTTTTAACAAAGGTGGTTTTATCAGTAACGAAGACCAATAGATTTGAATTTAACATTTCTTAATACGCTTTCTACAGCAATACATAATTATTGGTTGAATGCTTGAATGCATTTGCCAGCATATTTCGTGGCTGCATCAAACACACATCGTTTATATCTTTTGATAGGTATCTAACGTCACACTAACACATGTAGGTGGGGATAGCTGGACTGGGAAAGTAGTGACCGTAGCTTTAATTAAGGTACAGCCAAGCCCCGTTATTTGGCTTGTGGAAAATGAGAAGCCACTGAATATAATCTTCAGGGTTGCCGATGGCGGAGTTTGAAACCAGTATCTCCTAAATGCAATCTTACCCTTGCACTAGCACTACGGCTCAGCAAATTCACTCAGTATACCTTGTTTTTGTTGTTATTCATTACAGTTGGTAGATATCCCAGCGGTAATGTTTCTTTACAATAGTGCTGCAAATTAGTGCAGAGGCTTATCTGCCAGCTGTTTGTTCACACGACTGAGGTTCGAATACAGGTAGATTATTGGATAAAACTTTTAACTGAAAAATCATATGGCGCCGGATGGTGCTCTAAATCGCCATCCAAAATCTACAATGAGTCCGAGTGGCCCTAGAGACTTTAGAAAAAAAAAATACTGTAGATTTTACTTCAAATATCCACAGCAAGATGGGGCTGAACATCGCGTAAAAGTACAGGTGGGGAAAAGTTCCACAATTATGAAATCAATCTAAACAGCAACTATTTATTATAAGCTATAAATTTAATTTTGTTCTGTATTGAAGTGCAATTCTAAGAAATAAATTGGCTATACATATTGTATTATATTGTATTGAAAAGGTGGAAAAGTGGAAAAATATAAATTTTAAAAAATATTTCCTTATTTTTAAAGGAGATACCGAATATCTATTTCCACGTCTGTAACATCTTCAGTTTTTGAGATATAAGTGGAACGAATAAAAAGAAACCCCCTTGTCAATATATATCTTACTAGCAGTCACCCGCGGCTTCGCTCGCGTGGATTTCATAATTTTATAAAAGTAATCGTTCCTCGGTACTGTACTAAGACATTATCTGAAAATTCGTAAAGTATAAAAACTCACCGAAAAATTGAGTTTCATTTACCCCAGAAACTATTTGTTAACCACGTTTGTTGGTTGCCTTTTGGGGAAAAGATGACCATGCGACACAGAACTGTACATGTGAAAAACAGTCTTCTCTCAAGTGGAAAAATATAAATTTTAAAAAAGTACATCTTTATTTTTAAAGGAGATACCGAATATCTATTTCCACGTCTGTAACATCTTCAGTTTTTGAGATATAAGTAGAACGAATAAAAAGAATTCAACCCCTTTATCAATCCTCCTTCTACCATCGCCACCTAAGTGGATTTTCCGAAAACAAAAAAAATGTTTCTTTATTTTTAAAGAGATTCTAAATACCAATCTTCACATCTGTAAAATCTTCAGATTTTGGGATATAAGTATCGTCATAAGAAATAATTCAACTCATTTTCACTTCTTTTCACTCCCATTAAATGCCTTTTCCGATAACAAACATGTTCCTGTATTTTTAAAGGACACTCCATATACCAGTTTTTCACATCTGTAACAACTTCGGTTTTGAGACATCAGTATCCTAATAAAAATATTCAACCCCCTTTTCAGTCCCTTTAACCCCCTACCTCAAGTGGTTTTACAAAAAATAAAAATAAAAACATGCTGCCTTATCTTTAAAAGACATTAAAATACCAATTTTGACATCTGTAACATGTTAAGTAATTGACATATACTGTAGATATAGTCATTTCTAAAAATTCACCCCGTTTTTCAGTTCACCTTAGGTGGATTTCTCGGAAAAATATTATCTATGTTTCTTTGTATTTAGAGATTCCGAATACCTATTTCCACATCTGTAATATCTTCAGTTTTTGAGATATAAGTATCCCTATAAAAAGAATTCAACCCAAATTTCATTCCTTCCCCCAACCCCACCCCCACCTAAGTGCATTTTTCCGAAAATTAAAAATGCATGTTTATTTCTAAAGGAGATTCCAAATACTGATTTACACGTCTGTAACATCTTCACTTTTTGAGATATAAGAACCCTCACAAAAATTTCAACTCTCTTTTCACTTCCTTTCTCTCCCGTTAAGTGCCTTTTCCGAAAAACAAAAATAAAACATGTTCCTGTATTTTTAAAGGACTTTCCAAATAACAAGTTTGACTTCTGTAAGATGTTAAGTTTTTAACATATACTATGCATATATCGGTACTCATTTTAAAATTCGCCTGCATTTTCAATTCTTTTCACCGCCTTAAGTGGATTTTCCGAAAACAAAAAAATTAATTTCCTTTATTTTTAAGGAGATTCCAAATACCAATTTTTGCGCCTGTAACATCTTCAGTTTTTGAGATGTAAGTATCCTCATAAAAAGAATTCAACTTCTTCTTCACTTCTTTACACACCTCTCCTGTCTTAAGTGGACTTTCCGAAAAAAATTGTTTATTTATTTTTAAAGGAGATTCAAAATACCAACTTTCACGTCTTTAACATCTTCAGTTTCTGAGGTATAAGTATCCTCATAAACATAATTCAACTCCTTCTTAACTTATTTTCACCCTCCGCCTAAGTCGATTTTCCGAAAACAAAACATACCTGTTCCTTTATTTTTAAAGGAGATTCCAAATACCAGTTTTCACGTCTGTAACATCTTTATTCTTTTAGATACAAGTAACCTCATATAAAGAATTCAAATAACTTTTCAATTCATTCGCCCTCCCCCCCCCCCCCCACCGTTAGTGGGTATTACAAAAACAAAAGCGTACGTGTTTCTTTACTTTAAAAGAAGATTCCAAATACAAATGTTTATGTCTGTAACATCTTCATCTTTTTAGATATAAGTATACTGATAAAAGGATTTTAGCTCTTTCCCCCCCCCCCCCGTTAAGTTGACTCCCCACAAATATGCGTGTTTCTTTATTTATAAAGGAGCTTCTTAATATCACGTATCATGGCTTTAACATCTTAAGCTTTTGAGATATATGTATCTTCATAAAAAGAATTAAACTCCTTTTTTCACCCCACCCACCAGTTGACTTACCCCAAAATGCGTGTTTCTTTATATGTAAGGGAGATTCCAAATACCAGTTTTCACGTCTGTAACATCTTTAGTTTTTTAGATACAAGTATGCTCATCAAATAATCAACTAATTTTTTAATTCTCTCCCCCCTTAAGTGGATTTTCCGTAAACAAAAGAATAAATATTACTTTATTTTTAAAAGAGATTCCAAAAACCAATTTTCGTGTCTGCAAACTGTTTACTTTTTGAGATATAAGTATCCTCATACAAAGAATTCACCTTATTTTTCAATTCTTTTAACTCCCTGACGTGGATTTTCCGAAAACAAAGAAATACGTATTTCTTTATTTTTAAAAGGAGACTCCAAATATAAATTTTCACCCCTGTAACATCTTCATTTTTTGAGATATAAGTATCCTCGTGAAAATAATTCAACTCATTTTTCTCTTCGCTTTACCCACCTCCTTAAGTGAATATTCCGAAAACAAAAGAATACGTGATTCGGCTAGTTGCTTTACGTCGCACCGACACAGGTCTTATGGCGACGATGGGACAGGGAAGGGCTAGGAGTGGGAAGGAAGCGGCCGTGGCCTTAATTAAGGTACAGCCCCAGCATTTGCCTGGTGTGAAAATGGGAAACCACGGAAAACCATTTTCAGGGCTGCCGACAGTGGGGTTCGAACCTACTATCTCCCGAATACTGGATACTGGCCGCAATTAAGAGACTGCAGCTATCGAGCTCGGTAAAAGAGATTCAAAATACCGATTTTCACATCTGTAACCTTCCGGTTTTGAGATATAAGTATACTCATAAAAATAATTCATAAATCATTTTTCCACTTTCTTTCGCCCTTCCCCTCCCCTTTATTGAATTTTCCAAATACAAAAAAGTACGTGTGTGTTTATTTATAAAGGAGATTCCTAACACCCATTTTCACTACTGTAAGATCTTCAGTTTATCAGATACCGTATTCTCATAAAAATAATTCAACTCATTCTCCCACCCCCTCCCACTACCCAACTTGAGTGACCTTCCAGACAACAAAAATACGTATTTCTTTATTTATAAAGGAGATTTCAAATACTGTTTTTCACGACTGTGTATATTCAGTTTTTCAGTCCTTTTTAATCCCCCTCCCCCCTATAGGAGGTTTTCCCGAAAACAAGAAATACGTGATTATTTTTAAGGAGGTTCATAATAAAAAATCTCACGTCTGTAACATGTGCAATTGGACTAGACAAAAGAGTCACTGAATGGGTTGCTATATTTCTAGAAAATAGATCTCAGATAATTAGAGTAGGTGAAGCTTTACCTGACCCTGTAATAATTAAGAGGGGAATTCTTCAAGGCAGTATTATCGGCCCTCTATGTTTTCTTATATATATAAATGATATGAGTAAACGAGTGGAATCGGAGGTAAGGATTTTTTCGGATGATGCTATTCTCCATAGAGTAATAAGCAAGTTACAAGATTGTGAGCAACTGCAACGTGACCTCGAAAATGTTGTGAGATGGACAGCAAGCAATGGTATGTTGATAAACGGGGTTAAAAGTCAGGTTGTGAGTTTCACAAATAGGAAAAGTCCTCTCAGTTTTAAATACTGCGTTGATGGGGTGAAAGTTCCTTTTGGGGATCATTGTAAGTATATAGGTGTTAATATAAAGAAAGATCTTCATTGGGGTAATCACATAAATATGATTGTAAATAAAGGGTACATATCTCTGCACATGGTTATGAGGGTTTTTAGGAGTTGCAGTAAGGATGTAAAGGGGAAGGCATATAAGTCTCCCAATTAGAGTATGGTTCCAGTGTATGGGACCCTCACCAGGATTACCTGATTCTAGAACTGGAAAAAATCCAAAGAAAAGCAGCTCGATTTGTTCTGGGTGATTTCCGACAAAATAGTAGCGTTACAAAAATGTTGCAAAGTTTGGGATGGGAGGAATTGAGAGAAAGAAGAAGAGCTGCTCGACTAAGTGGTATGTTCCGAGCTGTCAGCGGAGAGATGGCGTGGTATGACATTAGTAGACGAATAAGTTTGAGTGGCGTTTATAAAAGTAGGTAATATCACAATATGAAGATAAAGTTGGAAATCAAGAGGACGAATTGGGGCAAATATTCATTTATAGGAAGGGGAGTTAGGGATTGGAATAACTTACCAAGGGAGACATTCAATATATTTCCAATTTCTTTGAAATCATTTAGAAAAAGGCTAGGAAAACAACAGATAGGGAATCTGCCACCTGGGCGACGGCCCTAAATGCAGATCAGTATTGATTGATTGATTGATTGATTTTAAAAATTCACTCTTTTTCTCTTCCCCTTACGTGCATTTTCCGAAAACAAATTATGCGTGTTCCTTTATTTTTACAGGAGATTCTAAATACCAGTTCTCATGTCTGAAATATGTTGCGCTTAGATATACTGTAGATGTAATTTCTTATAATTCGCCCCCATTTCTCACACCCGTTCCCCTAAGTGAACTTTTGAAAAACTAAACATACGTGTTTCATTATTTTTAAACGAGATTTCAATTATCAATATTCATGTGTGTAACATCTTAAGTTTTTGATATATGAGGATCATCGCAAGAGGTATTCAGACCCATTTTTTTACCTTTTTCACCCCCATTAAAAGGATTATCCGAAAATAAAAATACGTGTTTCTTTATTTTTAAAGAAGATTCCAAATACCAATTTTTACGTCTGTAAACTGTTGAATTTTCGAGATATAGACATACTCGTTTTTATAATTAACCCCCGTTTCTCACACCCGTTCACCTCCTCCCTTTAAGTGGATTTTCGAAAAGCGACAAAATACGTGATTCTTTATTTTTAAAAAAGATTCCAGATACCAATTTTCATGTCGGTCACATCTTCAGTTGTTGAAATATAAGTATCGTCATAAAAGGTATTCAACCCCCTTTCTTACCTTTTTTCACCACCCTTAAGGGAATTTTCCGAAAACAAAAAGGTACTGTCTCATTATTATTAAATGAATTTCCAGATACAAATTTTCATACCTTTAAACTGTTCAGTTTTCGAGATATAGACACACTGTTTTAAAAAATTCACCCCCTTTTCACCCCCTTAGCGACCGAATATCCAAAAATCCTCACTTAGTGAGCACTTGCATTGTAATATGAATGTATCCCCAAAATTTCATACCATTACGTTCGGTAGTTTTGGCTCGGCGATGATGTATCCCTCTGGACAAGTTATTTTATATATATGTAGATAATAGCAACTATTTGACACATACACAACAAGAGGTATTAAGAATGTTCCATTTTATTTTAAAATTCGGTGACAGTACGATCAATAACCCAGAGTTCTCATGTACCTCTCTCTCTCTTTATATCTCTCTCTCTCTCTCTCTCTCTCTCTGTGTGTGTGTGTGTCTGTGCTATTGACGTGGTTTTTGTATACCAGACATTTCTACTTCAGGATTGTAAAGAATTTGATGACATATATATCATCCCAGATTTTTTCCGAAGCAGAAATAGTAGACCACGGTGAAACGTATTAAAAGAGGCTGATGATGGAAATCAAGCGCAGTTGATTCCTAACTCCATTGCTACTTATGATAACGGTCAAAAGTTTGGTCACTGAAGCTTCACTCTAACACCAGTATAGTAAATGTCCTGTTTCTTTAAACGACCGAAGGATTTGGTCGTTTGGTACGGGTCGTTTATAGGGAAGGTACCATTCGGAAGTTGGCGAGTCAGAATAATTTCGTCGGATTTTCTGAAGATTTACTTCACTGGTTTTCCAATTTCACATCAGACAAATATATGTCAATAGGGTCACGCCAATTACCTTCCCATTCCTAGCCCATCTTCTTCGAAAAGTCAGTCTTACGTTAAGTACTTTCTAAAATACGTCTCTAACAATATCCTAAAGCTAATAATACATAACTTCAGGGATCTAGGGGTCACGTTCCAGACACGAGGTAACGTCTTCACAGTCCATGTCCAAGAGAGAGTGATGACTGATGAGTGACATTCGCAAGTTGGAACCTTCTCAGCGGAAACAGTGATCAGACTATTTCACCTAAAAGTAGCTCCGGTGGCCTAATACGGACTAGAGAATAGATGTCCCCATCTGAAATGCAGATATCTTACAGAGCTAAGTCGACGATTTTGAAAAGAGTTCTTTGTTTGTCAAAATTCACGCCTTCAAGCCTAGCCTGTGCCCTAAGGACAGAGCTTCTTTTCGTCGACGCATTAGACTTCAACTGAATCTCCCATCTGTACCAGGATAATAGGAAATAATGTCCAATTTAAGCGAAAATCAGAAGGAAATATAGAGTGACCTCTTCTGCGCGGACTCGATGTTCTCACGGGAACGGATGCAGGCATCATACGACTTGTGACATGTGATGACACGATTTCAGTGCATGGTTTTAATCACGATGTTTGTAGGAAAAGGAGTTTTCACTTCATATGCACGTTGTGTGAAAAACAATGTGATGAATGTGATAGATAACATGCCTCCGAGCGAGTGGCTGCAGGCATTGGGTCACGTAGTTGTCAGCTTGTATTCGGGAGATAGTGAGTTCGAACTCCGCTGTCGGGAGCCCTGAAGATGGTTTCCTGTGATTTCCCATTTTCACAGGCTGTATCTTAATTAAGGTCACGGCCACTTCCTTTCAACTCCTACCTCATTCCTATCCCACCGTGGCCATGACATATCTGTGTCGGTACAATGTAATATATATATATATATATATATATGTATGAGGTGCGAGAAAAGTCCGAAGTCCTTTCACAGTTTTGTAAGGAATATTGATCTTAAAATTCACTGTACTTGCACATTTGTGCACCAGCGCCTCAATAGTTAAAATCACGTCTCATACAAGTGAGCCATGCTTCAACACCCGGCTTAGTCTGTAAATATCGATAGGGGAGATCTGTAGTCTCCCTCCACGACATGACCTCGAGTGAACCCAGAAATATCGCAAAAATATTATAAGAAGGGATCCCCGCAACATGGAGATAAATAAAGAACCTACGAGAGAAGTAAAGAATAATAATTGAAGAAAATGTTGCTCTGGTGTACGAATAGGAGAAGGATCCCGCACCATGAAGAAAAATCAAGAAGCTACTAGATAATTAAAGAAGCATCGAGAGAAATACATAAGAATACATAAGCGTCCGGGTGACTGGAAATGTTGAATTATCGGCCCACGGGACATATGTAAATTAAGACTGAATTACGGAGTGTGCATGGGATCGCACCCCTGCTCATTGCGAATTAACAACGACAGGCTACATGTATGGTTATTTGAAATATCTAGACCCGAGTGATTCTAGAGTTTAACTCATGTATGAATGATAATGTGGTGGAATGCTAAGTATTACAATCTAAAAGAAGTTAAACAGGGTCAATAATAATAATGTACCGTACCCAGGGGTAAATACCCTCTAGGACGATGCCTCCATTCCTGTATGAACATCCGACTAACTCAGGGTTGGGCAGAAAGTGGGTTGGTTGTCGATTTGGTCAGGATAAAAAGTCGAAGTTCTACACTAAAATAGCAATCAATGACAGGAAATGGAGGTATAACACGAATGAGAAACAATCATAGGGGGTAAGATGGATTTATTAATAAATATCCCCGATCAAATCACACGAAAATAAATGAATCAAGAAAAAAAATAAAAATTTGTAAAACAAAATGAACTCAAAGTATTGAAATAAGTCGAAATTAAAAACGTTAATTGAATGATTATACAAATTTGACATTAAAAAAACAAGTTCAACAAAGAACATATATAAATCAAGACTGAATTTCCTCTTATAGTCCAATGTTTATGTTATATGGCAACAAGTGTACGCAAACACTGTCATGTGGTATTTCCGTATGGAGTTTCACACTATCGCATCCCAACGATACGGTTTCAAAGTTAAGTTACTCCCGAGAGTCGTCAAAATTACAATTAAATAAAAGTTACATTATACAGAAAAGTTACGACGAAAAGAAAAATAATTAAGACGCACTGGACGCTATGTAATTTATGCAAAATACTAGGGGCAAATCCTATACTATATTTACAATAATTCAAATAATCAAACTAAACATATATATACATCGGATATCGAGTAAAGTCTTAAATGCTACACTGATTCTAATGTGAATCCCGGTTCACTGCAAAAGATCTAGACAGAACTAGATAAACCAACAATACTTCAGCACTCGGGCTGTTCCCTTTAAAAACAACGAGACAAGGTATACAATCACAAATAATAATGTAAAACATCATCCTGTAAGGGAAAAACATAATAATAACCCTTGATATCATGAAGAAAGCAATGGGCAACATGGCCTCCTTCTGCTGCGTTTGAGCGCTCAACAGCGCGGTCATCCGTCATGTACTTCCGGGTAGATTACGAGCTGTAAAGAAGTGTTGAACTCCACTATGCTAAAGATTGGATTTTGTCTCCCGAGGCCGTCACAAGGAAATACTGTCTCCTTCACACATACCGATAAACACAGGCCAGGAATCAGCTTGCCATGAGATAACGCCTTTCATCGACTACACGGAAACTCACGTATATTCATTCCTTCTTAGCATGCTTGGGCCATCTAACAACATCAGACTCAATAGTCTGGAATTAACACTGTCCATTCTGATCACAATATACACTCAGAAGACACTAGGCAGGCACACACATCTGCACAATACTCTTTATCTTGTCAGGCATACAATCAGCCTGCACCAATACATTATAATTCAGCATGCAATTATTATCTCATTATTCCTCATGAATCCCACTGGCCTTTCAACATAATGAGACGCAGTTCGAGTCCTTGGCAGACCATCAGGCAAACAGAATCCAACTTAACTTCAAAGATCTTATTTTAACAACGACGTTCTGCAGCTCCTTCTGGCAGCTTCTGTAAAACCATGCATCATGCAAAATAGCTATACCTGTCTCTCTGAATAACCGAAATAAAATAAATTGATACGTGTTTGACGTAATATAAAAATGAACCTGTCGATCTAGCCCTTCTGGCATATATATAAGGAAAACTCGGAATATCCTATGCTAAGAAATATACACAAATAAACAACAACTAATCCTATCAATCCCTTATTTTCGCAAACATTTAATCATAAAGTAAAATGAAGATAAAATAAACATGCATTATTCTCGTAACCGAATCTATCATAGTAACAAAATTAAAAAAACACATGCCATCAGGCTTACTTTAAATGAAAATAAAAATTCTATCTATACTGCCCTAGTACCTTAACATAACTTACATAACATGCCATAAATAATACATGCGTCTTACTTTACATGACTCTCGGGAAACCAGGATAGCAGCTTACATCCCCACTAATTTAGGGATCTACTCCATGTTAATCACAGCATTAACATGTGGGAAAGCACTTCCTTCCTCTGCAGGCGTATCCATCATCTTGCTGGAAAATAATGCACTGGAACACAGAAGATTATAGTTGATAATCTCTTCGCTGCTTAATGCTGCGAGCCGAAATACCCTTTCTTTTTGCCAGATCAGCTAAACACACTGATTCACATATATATTACACACTTCACTTAAAGGGTAAAAATACAGTTTAAAAAGCAGCACACGGTTCGGTACGGAAGTTCCACGCGAATACGCGCCCGTCGCGGAATAGTGAAAGAATAGCACGTTTCCACTACACTTGTTACTCAGCGGTCACTACACCGTCTTTATCAATTGAAAGTAAACTCTGCCAAAATTATACTATTTCATTTACTCAAGTACAGTAAAATATTGCGACTGCACAATTTAAAGTATCAATGAGAACCAGTTACTGTTACTAGAATAACACCACGTTAATCACGATCACCAGTCACAGAGTTAATGCATCCGCACTGTTCAAATTTTTACTACGGAGATACAGAGTTGGTGCATCCGCACTGTTCAAACTTTTACTACGGAAATACAGCGTTGGTGCATCCGCACTGTTCTAATCTTTACCACGGAATGACGCTCTCCAGAGCTTGGGTTACTGAGGAGGCTTCGGTGACGCCAATAATGCTGGGGTTCCCGGGTGTCTGAACCAACCACCAATCAGAGAGTTCGTCATATATAATGACACAATACTTATTGTGATATATTTACAGAACACAGCTCAAACACTAGCAAATCTCTTCCACCAATTTTTATAATACATTTACAAATATATCTGACTTCAGAAACTGTGGAAAACCGATTACCTACAGAAACTGACTTTCTCCACAGAGCACGTTGGTCATCCTGGAATTAAGATTTGGCGCGGTGTGGCCTCCAGGTTTGCCAAATCCTTAAGTTCCCATTGGCTGAAATATCTTGCTTGGTCAGCATCTAATACACGTGTCGATCCTTGCCAACGCTTGGGTACGCTATCCTTTCTCACGGTCATACGGAAATATGAAGCAATATCCAGCGACTTACTGTCTTGCTCAACATCCGGTATCAACTATCTTGGGATACGATGCTTTAACATGTTAGACGGTAACTTTATGAATAAATTTTACATATCGGGTCAAATAATATACCAATTATTATTATGGGCCGGTAGGATACGGCTCAATAATAATAATAATAATAATAATAATAATAATAATAATAATAATAATAATAATAATAATAGTAGTGGTTGCCGTGAGTCAGGCCAACAAGTTAGGCTTTCGTTTTGAGCCTTGGGATGAAGACCACGGCTGATGAATATAATAATCATGTGGGGGTTTCAGATACACCTTCCTAGGATTTTATGTGTTGAACTGACGATGTATATAGTAAGAGACGATTCATTCAATCGAGTTGATACTGGCATGCTCGTACATCTGGACGGTCGAATGCCCTCTTGTTAACGATAGCACTTCTTAGATAGGATCCACGCTGTACGTGGTAAATAGCTCTGGGGTAGCTCGGCTCGGAGAACGTGGAGACGACTACAAGGTATCATTGCACTAATGCCCACGTGCTCCAAATGGTCATCGGTTCGACCCATACGGGTCAGTGGTTCGACTGATACAGGTCCTTGTGTTATAGCATACGGGTTGCTGTTCGACCAAAATTAGTCATTTTTACAACCATCAGAATGGTCTGAAGGACATTATATGGTCTTGTATGTTTACTTTCAGGTTTATTCATACAGGTATTGTAAATTATGTCAGCTCAACACAGTGACAAACCTTGCATTAACTCAGTTGAATATACTGCTCCTTGCGCATTTGAGAAGGAAACAGTTCCATTGTCTTCTCCTTGTAGATAACTGTCCTCTCCATGGTGATCGATTATGTTATCTTCCCAAACCTATTTTGAAGTCTTCCATCTCAAGCCCTTGTTTTAACGCGGATGAGCCCTTACCCCTATAAAATTTTGGATGCCCCATTCATCCCTGTACTATTAATTGAGTGCCTTATTCGAATAGAGTCTATTGTATGATTATAGATTTTTAGAGGGAAACGGGTTCAATACCACTGAAACAGTGTGTTTGAAGGGCAAGTGTTCATGGAAGACATCGTTCCAATCGTCAGACAAACAATCCACAGAGGTCTAGCAAACTCGACCTCATGTCCACTTGCTGTAAAATGCTGTCTGTCCCTCTTGTTTTTTTTTCCGGGCTGAGTGGCTTAGACGTTTAAGGCTCTGGCCTTCTAACTCCAACTTGGCAGGTTCGATCCTGGCTCAGTCCGGTGGTATTTGAAGGTGCTCAAATACGACAGCCTCGTGTCGGTAGATTTACAGGCACGTTAAAGAACTCCTGCAGGACTAAAATTCCGGCACCTCGGCGTCTCCGAAGACCGTAAAAGTAGTTAGTGGGACGTAAATCAAATAACATTATTATTATTATAACCTCATGGTTTATAGAAATGTATGTTGCTGTCCACAGACTGGCTTGATGCAGCTCTCCATGCCATCGTATATCGTGCTAACCATTTCATTTCTACGTATCTGCTGCATCCTACATCTGCTCTAATCTGCTTGTCATATCCATACCTAACCCTACCGTTCTTACCGCGTACACTTCCCTCAAAAACGAACTGCACAAGTCTTGGATATCTTAAGATGTGCCCTGGCATTCTATCTCTTCTTCTGGTCAAGTTTAGCCAAGTCGATCTTCTCTCACCAATTCGAGTCAGTATCTCTTCATTCGTGATTCGATTTATCCATCTCATCTTCAGCATTCTTCTGTAACACCATATTTAAAAAAAAATCCATTTGCTAAGATTCTTATCATCAAACCTGACTGTCTTAAAGTTGATAAAGCAATAATTTTCTTTAAGTCAAATTCGAAGTTAGCCCCTAAACCCGCCATAAATATAGTAAGACCAGCTATAAGTAATAAAAACTTAGATAATCAAGTATCCACAAATGCTCTATTAAATCGAATCAATAGGTAAACCCCTGCCGTAACCAATGTTGATGAATGTACTAAAGCTGATACAGGTGTCGGGGCTGCTATAGCTGCTGGTAATCATGAAGAAAAAGGAATTTGAGCTCTCTTAGTTTTGAAATCCAACACCTGGTTTCTGAATCTCTGCCTAATCATAATGAAGTCTATTTGATACATTCCAGTGTCTCCAGGTCTCGTCCATGTATACAGCCATCGTTTGTGATGTATGAACCAAGTGTTAGCAAGGACTAAATTATGGCCGGTGCAGAATTCAACCAGCCGGCTTCCACTTTCATTCCCTTATCATCATCATCATCATCATCATCATCTGTTTACCCTCCAGGTTCGGTTTTTCCCTCGGACTCAGCGAGGGATCCCACCACTACCGCCTCAAGGGCAGTGTCCTGGAGCTTCAGACTCTTGGTCGTGGGATACAACTGGGGAGTATGACCAGTACCTCGCCCAGGCGGCCTCACCTGCTATGGTGAACAGGGGCCTTGTAGGGGGATGGGAAGATTGGAAGGGATAGGCAAGGATGAGGGAAGGAAGCGGCCGTGGCCTTAAGTTAGGGACCATCCCGGCATTCGCCTGGAGGTGAAGTGGGAAACCACGGAAAACCACTTCGAGGATGGCTGAGGTGGGAATCGAACCCACCTCTACTCAGTTGACCTCCCGAGGCTGAGTGGACCCCGTTCCAGCCCTCGTACCACTTTTCAAATTTCGTGGCAGAGCCGGGAATCGAACCCGGACCTCCGGGGGTGGCAGCTAATCACGCTAACCACTACACCACAGAGGCGGCTCATTCCCTTATCCCAATCCGAATTATCCTGCTATGCTACCTTCTCTTCCATGGCCTACCTCTGCATTCCAGTCTCCCATCACAAATAGATTCTCGTCGCCTTTTACATATCGTATTAAATCTTCCATCTCTTTATACATTCTATCGATTTCTTCATCATCTGCTGAACTAGTAGGCATATAGACCTGCACTATTGTGGTGGGTATTGGTTTGGTGTCTATCTTGACAACAATAATTCCTTCACTAAGCTGGTCGTAGTAGATTACCCTCTGCCCTATTTTCTTATTCATTATTAAACCAACTCCTGCATTTCTCCTGTTTGATTTCGTGTTGATAATTCTGTAGTCGCCTGACCAAAAATCCTGCTCTTCCTTCGAACGTACCGGTACTTCCACCGACACGAAGCTGACGTACTGGAGTACCTTCAAAAATCACCGGTCTGAGCTAGGACCGAACCTGCTAAGTTGGGCATAGAACGCTGGTGATCTACCACATGAGCTACTTACCAAGGGAATCCAGCTCAGAATTATGTATGCTACTAAAATACATTTTAAATTATTTTATCTGAAGAATAACTTCGAAATCATTAAATATGGAAGATATTTAAAATAAGAGGTTAAATTGAGTGAATATTTATATGATCATTCCTCAAAGATGTAAAAACATATCCTGAAGCTGGAAATATGAAGAAATATGAATGAAAATGGTTTTTTTCTCCCAATATCCTAATTAGTAAAGATATGAAAACATTTTCACTCTACCTAATGAAAAAACAGCTCTGATTATCATCTTCTTCTTAATCTGTTTACCCTCCAAGGTCGGTTTTTCCCTCGGACTCAGCGAGGGATCCCACCTCTACCGACTCAAGTGCACTGTCCTGGAGCTTCAGACTCTGGGTCGGGGTATACAACTGGGGAGGATGACCAGTACCTCTCCCAGGCGGCCTCGCCTGCTATGCTTAACAGCGGCCTTGAAGGGTGATGGGAAGAGTGGAACGGATAGACAGGGAAGCGGGAAGGAAGCGGCAGTGCCCTTAAGTTAGGTACCATCCCGGCCTTTGCCCGGAAGAGAATTGAGAAACCACGGAAAACCACTTCCAGGATGGCTGAAATGGGAATCGAACCCACCTCTACTCAGTTGACCTCCCGAGGCTGAGTGGACCCCGTTCCAGCCCTCGTACCACTTTTCAAATTTCGTGACAGAGCCGGGAATCGAACCCGGGCCTCCGATGGTGGCAGCTAATCACGCTAACCACTGCAGCACAGAGGCGGGCATTATTATTATTATTATTATTATTATTATTATTATTATTATTATTATTATTATGGTTTAAAGTAGTTTCCTACAACTCTGGTATCACAAACCAACATTTTTTTAAACTATTTAAACACCATCACAAAATACATAACCCTTTAGGTCTTAATAGAAATTCAGATAAAATTCCGTTTCAGCCTTATTTCTCCTTTCGGTTTTATCATCCGTTTTCCACTCACTGATAACTTCACTGAATGTCAATTTATATAAAGGTACTAGGCAAAAATTAATGTTCGCCTGTTTATTATGATTATTATTACTGTTATTTGTTTTTCCTTACCACTAACTACTTTTTGACGGTTTTCGAGACACCGAGGTGCCGGAATTTTGTCTCGCAGGAGTTATTTTACGTGCTGCTAAATCTACGGGCACGAGGTTGACGTATTTGAGCACCTTCAAATACCACCGGACTGACCATGATCGAACCTGTCAAGTTGGGGTCAGAAGGTCAGCGCCTCAACCGTCTTAGGCACTCAGCCCAGCTGATTATCCCACCATGGTCTCCGCAGTTTGAATCCCGATCCCAGCATGTGGGATTGGTGAAATAAATATGTCACGTCTCTTTGGTTCATATTCTGTATAAATCTTGAGATTCCTGAGGTATGAATAAATCAACAATTACGAATAATTTGTAGCTTATTGTTGATGATAATGTTGTTACTGTTCGATAATCTTTTTGCTCCAAAATATTAACCTCATTACGAGCTATGTATTAGAATAATGTCAAAGGAGAAGTACAGTGAACAAAATGGCCATGTTTAGTGCAGGCATAATATTTTATTCTTGCTATGTACAATGGCGGCTGGTGCAGAAAATCAGTTGTGTGCTGTAACCCATCCCCCCCTCCAAAATATAAAAATATTTTGAAACATACCGGTATGTGGTTTTCAAGAGGCCCTCCACTGAGTTTTGCACACTGAACAAACACGCAAACAACTCCAACACATATGCACATTCCTCTTAAAAAACTAAAAAATTACATAATTAAACACACAACAGGCTGAACACCTGCAATGGCAAAATATTCACGAACTCAAACACTTGGTGTGAGCGCGCAAAAACAGAACTTCCCAATGTTACCAACATCATTGAAATAAAACCAGTAACGTCGTAATGCATAATTATATGTTATATTTTGATAGTGACATTAAACTAGACATTTTTAATTAAAGAAAATCACAACATCATGTCAACATTTTGACAACATGAAAAGTACAATTTTTATAGTTCATCGATTTACAAATGTGGCTATGGAATAGGCAAGTTGGTAGTACTCTATCCTCTTTGGTATTACAAGACCTGGCGGGAACAGCTCTGCAGTATTTTGTTTTTCCGTTTGCTTTTAGCGATCCCCTCCTAAATACTGCCGCTAAGTCAAGAGGGTGCCAGCTGCCACGTTCTCATATCGGTCGTAATGCAAGTGTGACTAGTGCTAGTGCTGCCTCTCTGTGGTCGAACGAAGAATCACTGTGAAGTGATGTCTTAGCTGTTGTTTCCACAGCACATCGGAAAAATTGGGCACGCATGCGCAAAAGGCAGAGTTCCTGGTTTCTGGCTAAAAGTTTAGAAACTCTCGCTGAGCTGTGATCGCATAGCCAACCGGCGTAGAGCGCACACCTGGTTGTGAGGGGAGTTGAATAATTTCCTATTCTTTGGCTGACGTCTTTTTCAATGCACTATATTTGATCGTAGCTATATTTTTAAAGTAATTTATTTTTCAAATAGGCAATGTGCTGCAGCACTTTAGCACATAAGGTACGGCCGCCCCTGGCTATGGATAATTTATGCTTCCCGTAAATCCAACTCCTCGTCCACGTCGTGGGAAGTGGACAACGGCATGAAGGAGGGGATTGCCTGTAGGGGTGATGTACAGCGGGGACTGTGTGTGCCCCATAACCGCTACGGTAGGTGTGGAGTCACTTCAGAAACCCTAAAAAGTGACGGCTAAAGGAGGGCTCTTGTAAAGTCCTCACTGGCAGTTGCGGCGGAGAAGGAGATCTTTGGAACGGCAAATCTGGCAGACGAGGCAACCCTTTTCCAGTGGGGTTAAAGAAATGGGGGAACCACTGCCTTGTGGTGAAGAGGGATCTTCAAAGGCTAAGGGAGACAACTCCTACAGAAAACGGCAGGCTTGGAGGCTTAGATGGCAGCCCCACCACCAAGCTCGGGTGCTGTGGGCTAAAAACTCGCACATCTTAAATCCACTTATTAAAGAAATTGAAATGAAACGAAAGCGGGTGGATACCTCGATGACGAACTTTGGCCCGAAACGGAAAATGAGAATTGGTTGAAACAGGGAAGACTTGGAAGGAAGTTAAAGCATTGGCAAGTCGACGACCACAATGGAAACGTTTCACGGATGCCCTAAGTTCCAGTGGGAACGATAGGAATTAAGTCAAGTAAGTCATGGACAATTTATAGTTGTGGAAGTACGAAAGGATCAACGACCACTATGTTATAGTCTATCCTTAATACACATGATGGAATATGGCAACGCGTAAAGAGTATCTGATTATAGATAAGTGACCCTATTTACTTATCCTTTTCTAGATCACTCACGAGATCAAACCTGGCGGAGGTAGTAGGATATTAGAAGGGCGGAATAAAATACGGCACTCGATGACGTACGATTTAAGAAATCTCTGGTGACATGTTTGGTGTTTATACGAAAATATTGATTAAAACTCAGCATTGGTCGTCCGATAAAGTTCTGTTTCTGTGCTATCAAGGAGAGTGAATAATAAAGTCGAAACTGACACACATGCAGCCTAATTAACATTAAATCAGGTACGATTGCACAGTGTAATTGTAGCCATACGATTATTATTATTATTATTATTATTATTATTATTATTATTATTATTATTATTATTATTATTATTATTATATTTATTATTATCATTATTATCATTATTATTATTATTATTATTATTATTAGTATTATTAGTATTATTATTACACTGTATGAGAAAAAAGATGTACCAGAAAGGAATTGTCCGATGGCGATAAAATCGGTGGATGTGAGTAACAGGCATAGAAAAACAAACGATCAAAAGTGCAGAACAATCGAATGATTTATTGCAGAGTTAGAGCGTTACAAAGTTTGGACGTCAATAAGGTGTTGGTCCACCCCTGGCCTGGATGCAAGCTGTTTCTCGACGTGGCATAGACTGATAAAGTTCCCGGATGGTGTCCTGCGGAATTTCGTGCCAAATGGTCTCCAACTGTTGGGCTAAATCGGCGACATTCCGAGATGTTCGCAATTGCCATCGCATGACGCCCGAAATGTGTTCTACGGGAGAGAGATCACACGACCGAGTCGGCCAAGGAAGGATAAGGAACGCTTGAAGACAGTTCATAGCAACACGTGCCGTGTGCGGCCGGGCATTTCCCTGCTGGAAATTAGGGCCTGGATGTCGCTGAAGGAACGGTAACACAACAGGCCCCCCGTTGTGGGGCTGTGTGGCGTGCGATATTAAAGGCAGGATCCCCACGCTGGCCTGGACGTCTCCAAACACGTCTGCGGTTGTCGTCAGGGCACCGTTGGAAGCGGGACTCGTCACTAAAGACTATACGTCCCCAGTCAGCGCAGTTCCACGTTGCTCGAGGGCGGCACCACTGTAATCTGGCTTGACGGTGAAGAGGCGTGAGTGATAAGCGGCGTAACGGGCGGCGCTAGTGCAAATTCCTCTTGCTAAGGCGTCTGTTGATTGTCATGGTGGACACATGTGTGCGGGTCACACGCTGGATCGTTGATAACGACGACTCCGGTGCAGTGACAGCTGTTCTGACAATCGCTCACTCTGCCCGTGCTGTTGTGGCCCTCGGTCGACCACTGCCGTCCACACGCTGATGCCTGCAGTTGCTGACCCACGCTTGCCACCATCGTCTGATCGCCACATCACTTCGACCCTAATGTCCAGCGACAGCTCGATTCGACCAACCAGCTTCTTTCAATCCGATCGCACGACCTCTTTCAAACTCTGACATCTGCTCGTAATGAGCACGAATCCTTCGGCGTGGCATTCTTACAGCGGACGTTAAGATATCGCAGTCGAATGCAACAGCTACTTTGAGCATACGCTTCAGAATCGCGCCTTTAAAATACCTGATGCATGCGCAGGTCGGATGTGCGGGAGCTCCCACAATTCATTCATTGGACACGAAACATTAATCATTTGCATGTTCGGTTCGAATATCTTTGCATACGTAATTTCCTTACAATCAGACAACGCCTTCCCGGCGCGTCGTATTTTATAGAGTGTCTTCTTCTTCTTCTTCTTCTTCTTCTTCTGATTATTATTATTATTATTATTATTATTATTATTATTATTATTATTATTATTATTATTATTATTATTATTATTATTATTATTATAGTTCCATGGCTAAATGTTTAGCGTGCTGGCCTTTGGTCACAGGAGCCCCGGGTTCGATTCACATCAGGGAAGGGAATTTTAACCATCATTGATTAATTCCGCTGGCACAGGGGCTTGGTGTATGTGTCATCTTCATAATAATTTCTTCCTCATCACGACGCGTGGGTCCCCTACTGGCGTCAAGTCAAAAGACCCGCATCTGGCGAGCCGAAGTCCTCGGACACTTCCCGACATTAAAAGCCATACGCCATTGCATTTTTCATTTCATTAATATAATATAATATAATAACAATAATAATAGTTATTAAAAACCATGTGACCTTGCCTCGATGGGGAGGCTTCCGCTATGCAATGAAGCAATTAGTCTAGCCGTAGGTGCAGCCATATCGGGTGGTGTAGTGTACATCATTCATACAGAGAGGGCTGCATGTCCTCGTGAATCAGTTTCGGTTGTAGTTTTCCGTTGCTTTCGGCCGTGTAGTAGTAAAAAAACACAGCTAAGCCATGTTAGGTAGTATTACAGGGTCATATCGCTCAATCATCTAAACTTGTTATAAGTAGGTATAAGCGAAGTACCGGTACGTTGGCCGGAAGAGCAGGATTTTTATCAGGCGACTACGGAATTGTCAACACAAAATCAAACAAGAGAAATGCAGGAGTTGGTTTAATAATGAATAAGAAAATAGGGCAGAGGGTAATCTACTACGACCAGCTTAGTGAAGGAATTATTGTTGTCAAGATAGACACCAAACCAATACCCACCACAATAGTGCAGGTCTATATGCCTACTAGTTCAGCAGATGATGAAGAAATCGATAGAATACATGAAGAGATAGAAGATTTAATACGATATGTAAAAGGCGACCAGAATCTGTTTGTGATGGGAGACTGGAATGCAGTGGTAGGCCATGGAAGAGAAGGTAGCATAGCAGGATAATTAGGATTGGGACAAGGGAATGAAAGTGGAAGCCGGCTGGTTGAATTCTGCACCGGCCATAATTTAGTCCTTGCTAACACTTGGTTCATACATCACAAACGACGGCTGTATACATGGACGAGACCTGGAGACACTGGAATGTATCAAATAGACTTCATTATGATTAGGCAGAGATTCAGAAACCAGGTGATGGATTGCAAAACTTTCCCAGGAGCAGATGTGACCTCTGACCACAACCTGTTGGTCATGAAATGACATCTGAAATTGGAGAAATTGAAGGAAGGAAGGAAGGAAGACCGAGCTCGATAGCTGCAGTCGCCTAAGTGCGGCCAGTATCCAGTCTTCGGGAGATCGTGGGTTCGAACCCCAGTGTCGGCAGCCCTGAAAATGGTTTTCCGTGGTTTCCCATTTTCACACCAGGCAAATGCTGGGGCTGTACCTTAATTAAGGCCACGGCCGTTCCTTCCCATTCCTAGGCCTTTCCTGTCCCATCGTCGCCATAAGACCTATCTATGTCGGTGCGACGTAAAGCTACTAGCAAAATAATAATAATAATAATAATAATAATAATAATAATAATAATAATAAATAATAATGTGGTGTAGCGGTTAGTGTGATTGGCTGCCAACCCCAGAAGCCCGGGTTCGATTCCCCACTCAGCCACGAAATTTGAAAAGCGGTACGAGGGCTGGAACGGGGTCCACTCAGCCTCGGGAGGTCAACTGAATAGAGGTGGGTTCGATTCCCGCCTCAGCCATCCTGGAAGTGGTTTTCCGTGGTTTCCAACTTCTCCTCCAGGCAAATCCCGGGATGGTACCTAATTTAAGGCCGGCCGCTTCCTTCCCTCTTCCTTGGCTATCCCTTTAAATCTTCCCATCCTCCACGAAGGCCCCTGTTCAGCATAGCAGGTGAGGCCGCCTGGGTGAGGTACTGGTCATCCTCCCCAGTTGTATACCCCGACCCAGAGTCTGAAGCTCCAGGACACTGCCCTTGAGTAAGACCAACTTCAATCCTCAGACCTCAAGGCAGGTTTCGATTATTGGCAAGATGGCGGTGAGCGCGGGCCATGAGTGAAATCAGTGTGATCGTGAATGCCAGTTTAAAGTAATCGTTGCGACTGAAGAATTTCGGGTCTACTTTTGAGGCTGCATTTAATAGCTTTCAATAGTGACAAGGAAGTATAGGAGTCGTCGGATTCTTTTTTTCCTGGAAGTTTAATATACTAAGTATAGATTATCTCCTATTTACATGTGGTCACGTATAGGTTATGTGTTTGTTTATCTTTGTATTCGTGTGTAATTGTTAATATTATTAGTGTCGTTTTAGAATTCAATGTAACTTACATATTTTAGATTAACATGGGTCGATCGTGTTGTGTACCTCTCTGTAAGTCTAATTATGGCAATTCTTCGGGAATTCCTGCCTTCACATTTCCGAAGGATAAAGTCTTACGAGAGAAATGGATTCATTGTATTCATCGTGATAATTTCACTGTAAATAATAAGACTGTTGTCTGCATCAAACATTTTGACCCTAAGTTTATTGTGCGTGAAGATGTTTTTCCCGTTGAGAATGGTGAACCAATTCGCATCCCTAGGAAGAATCCTAAATTAGCACCTGATGCCTATCCAACCATATTTGACAATCAGCCTTCGTATAATACCATAAGTTTGCCTCGAGAAAGAAAGGACCCTGAGGTGCGTAAACAGAAATTGCTACAGAGAGACGAAGAAGCGTTTACACGTTGGTGCGAAGAGGACAAGATAGATAATTTTCAGGTTTTCACAACAGAAGTGAAGAAGAGAAATGTGAGCCCATTCAGTGTGATTGTAAAAGATGATAGTGTTCTATTCTTAAAACTTCAAGACCAAGATATTCCATCAATAGTGGTGATTTTTAAAGTGATGAGTGGCCTAGAAGTGAAAGCGCATTTTAAAAACATTCCTTTACCTACAGAAAAATTAAGATTTATATTAGGATGTGAAGGACAGGATGGCCTGAAGTGTGACAGATGGAGCAAATTCGAAACTCTGGTAAGTCATCTTGGTAATTATGAAGAAAGTAGTATTGAACTGATTGATAGAGTACTTATTTTGGTGAACTTTCTGAAAAAAGCCCTTGTTTTAGATTGTGAAAAAGAAAAACTGAAACACAATAAAATTAAGTTTGCAGTAGAACAGTTGGAACTTAGTTTACTGAAGCAAGTGAGATATACTTCTGAGTTGCTAATATGGGCAGCAACTTTTTACTATTCTTTTCCTGGGGCTTATCGCATGTTGAGAAATATACATGTGATGACTTTACCTCATCCTGTCTATTTAGGACACTTTTTGACAAAAATAGGTCCAAATAGCACTGGTATTGGGCCTTCTCAAAAAGCATTTTTGAAGGAGAAGGCTAAACTTATCCAACACAATGATAAAGTTGTGACATTGATGTTGGATGAAGTCTTTGTCAGTTCTAAACTAACATATAAAGCTGAAAAGATTTTAGGAGTGGCAGAAAATAGTCCTGAGCTGGATCCAGCTACCACCATTCAGGTTTTTATGTCGTCTTCACTACTTTCTGACCACAAAGATGTTATTGGTCTCTTCCCGGTAACAAAACTAAATGCAGAAACACTTTTGAAACTCACAATGGAGGTTCTAAAACTTATGAATGAATTAGAGTTTTAAGTTGTATGTATGATTTCGGACAATCATAGTACAAACAGAAGAATGTTTGAATTGTTGTGTGGTGGTTCTCTAAAACCTTGTATTCCAAACCCATTTAATTCATCGAGTGTCATTTATCTTCTTTTTGATAGTGTTCACATACTCAAGTGTATCAGAAATAACTGGCTCAATAGGTCTAATCAAACATTCACTATTCCAAATGTTGAAGAGACTTCTCCAGTAATTAGTAACATGCTCACTATTCCTGATGGTACTGCTACCTGTCAGTATTCTACAGTTGAAGCTAGGTTTTCAGACTTGAAAGATGTATACCACTCAGAAAGAAACATGCTTTTGAAACTGGCACCAAATTTATCAAGAAAAGCACTTTTTCCTACTTCAGTGGAACGGCAGAATGTTTCCTTGGCAGTAAATATTTTTGATGTAAAGAATATTGCAGCTCTAGTAGTGTTGAAGAGCGAAGGTGTTGATATTTCTATTGGCACAATTCAATTCTTGAAGTTGATTGGTAGATGGTGGGCAATATCCAATGTTCAGCATCCAATGAAGGGAAAATATACCAAAAATGATGACTCCAATCCCATTACTGGCCCTGATGATCCTAAACTTACTTTCCTAGAAATTTTGAAAGTTTACATTGATGTTTGGCACATGTCACATGCTGCAGGGAAACTGAGTAATGAAACTTACCTTGCTTTGACCCATACTTTAACAGCAATAGTTCAGTTGTGTAGGTATATTTTTAGTAATTTTAACTGGTCATATTGAGCCGTATCCTGCCGGCCCATAATAATAATTGGAATATTATTTGACCAAATATGTGAAATTTATTCATAAAAGTTACAGTCTAACATGTGAAAGCATCGTACCCCAAGATAGTTGATACCGGATATTGAGCAAGACAGTAAGTCGCTGGATGTTGCTTCATATTTCCGTATGACCGTGAGAAAGGATAGCGTACCCAAGCGTTGGCAAGGACCGACACCTGTATTAGATGCTGACCAAGCAAGATATTTCAGCCAATGGGAACTTAAGGATTTGGCAAACTTGGAGGCTACGCCGCGCCAAATATTAATTCCAGGATGACCAACGTGCTCTGTGGACAAAGTCAGTTTCTGTAGGTAATCGGTTTTCCACAGTTTCAGAAGTCAGATATATTTGGAAATGTATTATAAAAATTGGTGGAAGAGATTTGCTAGTGTTTGAGCTGTGTTTTGTAAATATATCACAATAAGTATTGTGTCATCATATATGACGAACTCTCTGATTGGTGGTTGGTTCAGACACCCGGGAACCCCAGTATTATTGGCGTCACCGAAGCCTCCTCAGTAACCTTTAGCTCTGGAGAGCGTCATTCCGTGGCAAAGATTTGAACAGTGCGGATGTATTAACTCAGTATTTCCGTGGTAAAGATTTGAACAGTGCGGATGCACTAACTCTGTATCTCTGTGGTAAAGATTTGAACAGTGCGGATGCATTAACTCTGTGACTGGTGATCGTGATTAACGTGGTGTTATTCCAGTAATAGTAACTGGTTCTCATTGATACTTTAAATTGTGCAGTCGCAATATTTTACTGTACTTGAGTAAATGAAATAGTATAATTTTGGCAGAGTTTATTTTCAATTGATAAAGACGGTGTTCAGTGACCGCTGAATAACAAGTGTAGTGGAAACGTGCTATTGTTTCACTATTTCGCGACGGGCGCGTATTCGCGTAGAACTTCCGTACCGAACCGTGTGCTGCTTTTTAAACTGCATTTTTACCCTTTAAGTGAAGTGTGTAATATATATGTGAATCAGTGTGTTTAGCTGATCTGGTAAAGAGAAAGGGTGTTTCGGCTCGCAGCATTAAGCAGCGAAGAGATTATCAAGTATAGTCTTCTGTGTTCCAGTGAATTATTTTCCAGCAAGATGATGGATACGCCTGCAGAGGAAGGAAGTGCATTCACACATGTTAATGCTGTGATTAACATGGAGTAGATCCCAAAAGCAGTGGGGATGTAAGCTGCTATCCTGGTTTCCCGAGAGTCATGAAAATACACTAAGGCGCAGGTATTATTTATGGCATGATATGTAAGTTATGTTAAGGTACTAGGGCAGTGTAGATAGAATTTTTATTTTCATGTAGAGTAAGCCTGACGGCATGTGTTTGTTTAATTTTGTTACTATGATAGATTCGGATACGAGAATAATGCATGTTTATTTTATTTTCATTTTGCTTTATGAGTAGATGTTTGGGAATATGAGGGAATGATAGGATCAATTGTTGTTTATTTGTGTATATTACTTAGCGTAGGATATTCCGAGTTTTCCTTATATATATGCTAGAAGGGCTAGATCGACAGGTTCATTTTATACAACGTTAAACACGTATGAGTTTATTTTATTTCGGTTATTCAGAGAGACAGGTATAGCTATTTTGCATGATGCATGGTTTTACAGAAGCTGCCAGAAGGAGCTGCAGAACGTCGTTGTTAAAATAACATCTTTGAAGTTAAGTTGGATTCTGTTAGCCTGATGGTCTGCCAAGGACTCGAACTGCGTCTCATTATGTGGAAAGGCCAGTGGGATTCATGAGGAATAACGCGATAATAATTGCATGCTGAATTATAATGTATTGGTGCAGGCCGATTGTATGCCTGACAAGATAAAGAGTATTGTGCAGATGTGTGTGCCTGCCTAGTGTCTTCTGAGTGTATATTGTGATCAGAATGGACAGTGTTAATTCCAGACTGTTGAGTCTGATGTTGTTAAATGGCCCAAGCATGCTAAGAAGGAATGAATATACGTGAGTTTCCGTGTAGTTGATGAAAGGCGTTATCTCATGGCAAGCTGATTCCTGGCCTGTGTTTATCGGTATGTGTGAAGGAGACAATATTTCCTTGTGGCGGCCTCGGGAGACAAAATCCAATCTTTAGCATAGTGGAGTTCAATATTTCTTTACAGCTCGTAATCTACTCGGAAGTACATGACGGATGACCGCGCTGTTGAGCGCTCAAACGCAGCAGAAGGAGGCAATGTTGCCCATTGCTTTCTTCATGATATCAAGAGTTATTTATATGTTTTTCCCTTACAGGATGATGTTTTACATTGTTTTATTTGTGATTGTATACCTTGTCTCGTTGTTTTTAAAGGGAACAGCCCGAGTGCTGAAGTATTGTTGGTTTATCTAGTTCTGTCTAGATCTTTTGCAGTGAACCGGGATTCACATTAGAAGCAGTGTAGCATTTAAGACTTTACTCGATATCCGATGTATATATATGTTTAGTTTGATTATTTGAATTGTTGTAAATACAGTATAGGATTTTCCCCTAGTATTTTGCGTAAATTACATAGCGTCCATTGCGTCTTAATTATTTTTCTTTTCTTAGTAACTTTTTTTATATAATGTAACTTTTATTTGATTGTAATTTCGGCGACTCTCGGGATTAACTTAACTTTGAAACCATATCGTTGGGATGCGATAGTGTGAAACTCTATACGGAAATACCACATGGCAGTGTTTGCGTACACTTGTTGCCATACAACATAAACATTGGACTATAAGAAGAAACTCAGTCTTGATTTATATATATGCTCTTTGTTGAACTTGCTTTTTTTAATTTCAAATTTGTATAATCATTCAATTAACGTTTCTATTTTCGACTTATTTCAATACTTTGAGTTCATTTTTTTACAAATTATTATTTTTCTTGATTTAATTATTTTCGTGTGATTTAATCGGGGATATTTATTAATAAATCCATCTTACCCCCTATGATTGTTTCTCATTCGTGTTATACCTCCATTTCCTGTCATTGATTGCTATTTTAGTGTAGAATTTCGACTTTTTATCCTGACCCAATCGACAACCAACCCACACTCTGCCCAACCCTGAGTTAGTCGGATGTTCATGCAGGAATTGAGGCATCGTCCTAGAGGGTATTTACCCCTGGGTACGGTACAATATGTACTTACAGCAAAGTTACAGACTGATAGTTTGGAAGGAAGGTTTGGAGCCTATAGAAGGTTAAGTGGGTGTGCTTATAATGTTTCAGTTGAACAGATTCTTGAGTCAGAGAGAAAATTGAAAGTGCTGAGCGTACTAAAAATGCAATCTTGTAAGCTTGGTGAATTCACACTCGATGATTTTTCAACTGAACTACACAATGTCCAGAAGAAACAAGTTCAGAATTTAGACAAGATTGAGCTAGCATTAGGTGACATACATAGTGTAACAATCCCACCCCACTCACAGAGGATTCTCATTTGTATTGCCAGCTATACTAGTATGAAGGTTATTGAGAAGCTTAAAAAGTATAACAACTGTGCTGATTGTGTTGAGATGCTACAGTCCGAAGAAGAAATGGTGATACACTGTGATGTTGACCAAATGCTTTCATATTTTAGGCAGTTAAACAGAGGTGGCTTGAAGTGCCCATCACCGATCATGGTTTCTATGTGTTGTAAAATATTCATGCTCTTTCAGGTCCTCATAAGTAGTGCTTATGAAACAGAATTTTCAAAATTAGAAAACCAAAGGGATGCGTTAGTTGCTTTAGGAGTTGAAGCCTTTGAAAGTAGTATTGATAATGCGAGTGATGTATGCAAGTGTGGTGTTCCTTTGACCAGAATTATGAAGAAGTGTGTGAAAATTCTGGCCAATAATTTTATTAACAATTACACAAAGGTCTTAAATGAAAAGAAAATCTCCCAAGAAATTGCCAAGAAACTTGAAAAGCAGGGTGTCAAGAGAAAGTCTGATAAAACAACTCTCAGGCAGAAACAGCACATTAGGAAAGAATTGAAACTCAGCAGCAAGTAACTTTAAGGTAATAAATAAATTAATTTTGAGTCATTAAATAATGTTTGGTGTAGAAACTTTCTTTAAAATTGTTTTTTGGCTATGCACAGTGTTAGTTTTGTTCGACTACAATATTTTGGTGAAGGGTGAATAACGAGCTAATGGGTATGTTGTGTTAGTGTTCATAAGTTATGCTGTTTAGTCTGTAATTTGTTTGTTGGATGTGTGCACTACTAGTTTTGTTTGACTGCAATATATTGGTGAAGGGTGAATAACGAGCAAATGGGTAGGCTATGTTGTGTTAGCGTTCATAAATTTGGAGGAAAACTGATTTTTTTCTGTGCTTGATGTTATGTTGCTTAGTGTGTAGGCCTAATTTGTATGTTAGATGTGGGCACTACTAGTTTGGTTCGACTGCAAAATGTTGGTGAAGGGTGAATAACGAGCTAATGTGTATGTCGTGTTAGTGTTAATAAGTTAGGAGGAAAACATATTTATTTCTGTGCTTGGTGTTATGTCACTTAGTCTGTAATTTGTGTGTTGGAAGTGTGCACTACTATAATAGTTTTGTTCGACTGCAATATTTTGGTGAAGGGTGAATAATGACCTAATAGGTATGTTGTGCTAGTGTTAAGAGAAGGAAAACTTTTTTTTTGTTGGTGTTATGTTACTTAGCCTAGTCTGTAATTTTCTTGAATATATGTTTACATTTAAATTAAGTCGTACTTATAACTCACTGTTTGTTGCAAAGCTTTCAAAGTCAGCCCTATGTGACATACTCTCATAGAAAAAACGCAATATACACTGACTGACAGAGCAAATGCAACACCAAGAAGGAGTGGTTCGAAAGGGATGAAAGTTGGGGAAAAAACAGAGACGACACGGACGAATAATTGATGTTTATTTCAAACCGATATGCAGGTTACACAATGCGCACGGCATCGACTCAGTAGGATGTAGGACCACCGCGAGCGGCAACGCACGCAGAAACACGTCGTGGTACAGGGTCAATAAGAGTGCGGATGGTGTCCTGAGGGATGGTTCTCCATTCTCTGTCAACCATTTGCCACAGTTGGTCGTCCGTACGAGGCTGGGGCAGAGTTTGCAAACGGCGTCCAATGAGATCCCACACGTGTTCGATTGGTGAGAGATCCGGAGAGTACGCTGGCCACGGAAGCACCTGTACACCTCGTAGAGCCTGTTGGGAGATGCGAGCAGTGTGGGGGCGGGCATTATCCTGCTGAAACAGAGCATTGGGCAGCCCCACCGGCCGCAGCACATGCTGCACGTAGCGGTGGGCATTTAACGTGCCTTGAATACGCACTAGAGGTGACGTGGAATCATACGCAATAGCGCTCCAAACCATGATGCCGCGTTGTCTAGCGGTAGGGCGCTCCACAGTTACTGCCGGATTTGACCTTTCTCCACGCCGACGCCACACTCGTCTGCGGTGACTATCACTGACAGAACAGAAGCGTGACTCATCGGAGAACACGACGTTCCGCCATTCCCTCATCCAAGTCGCTTTAGCCCGGCACCATGCCAGGCGTGCACGTCTATGCTGTGGAGTCAATGGTAGTCATCTGAGCGGACGCCGGGAGTGCAGGCCTCCTTCAACCAATCGACGGGAAATTGTTCTGGTCGATATTGGAACAGCCAGGGTGTCTTGCACATGCTGAAGAATGGCGGTTGACGTGGCCTGCGGGGCTGCCACCGCTTGGCGGCGGATGCGCCGATCCTCGCGTGCTGACGTCACTCGGGCTGCGCCTGGACCCCTCGCACGTGCCACATGTCCCTGCGCCAACCATCTTCGCCACAGGCGCTGCACCGTGGACACATCTCTATGGGTATCGGCTGCGATTTGACGAAGCGACCAACCTGCCCTTCTCAGCCCGATCACCATACCCCTCGTAAAGTCGTCTGTCTGCTGGAAGTGCCTCCGTTGACGGCGGCCTGGCATTCTTAGCTATACACGTGTCCTGTGGCACACGACAACACGTTCTACAATGACTGTCGGCTGAGAAATCACGGTACGAAGTGGGCCATTCGCCAACGCCGTGTCCCATTTATCGTTCGCTACGTGCGCAGCACAGCGGCGCATTTCACATCATGAGCATACCTCAGTGACGTCAGTCTACCCTGCAATTGGCATACAGTTCTGACCACTCCTTCTTGGTGTTGCATTTGCTCTGTCAGTCAGTGTAAATTACCACTGCTATTTTATATTTCAAATATTGCGTGTTTGATAACTATGGATAAACATTTTCGTACTACAAATTTCTTACGACTATTATTAGGTTATTCGTCGCCATGTCAGCTTTGGCCTGGTACGGCAGCCATGTTTTTTTTGCATTGTGGTCTGAGAATTGGAGTTGGTCTTGCCTTGAGTCGGTAGAGGTGGGATCCCTCGCTGAGTCCGAGGGAAAAACCAACCCTGGAGGGTAAGCAGATTAAGAAGAAGGTAATAATCAGGGCTGTTTTTCATTAGGTAGAGTGAAAATGTTTTCATATCTTTACCAGTTAGGATATTGGGAGAGATAAAACCATTTTCATTCATATTCTTCATATTTCCAGCATCAATATATGTTTCTACATCTTTGAGGAATGATCATATAAACATTTACTCTATTTAACCTCTTATTTTAAATATCTTCCATATTTAATGATTTCGAAGTTATTCTTCAGATAAAATAATTTAAAATGTGTTTTACTAGCATAAATAATTCAGAGCTGAATTCCCTTGATGAGTAGCTCATGTGGTAGATCACCAGCATTCTATGCCCAACTTAGCAGGTTCGATCCTAGTTCAGACCGGTGATTTATGAAGGTACCCCAGTACGTCAGCTTCGTGTCGGTGGATTTACTGGCAAGTAAAAGAACTCCTGCCGGACTAAATTCCGCCACCTCGGTGTTTCCAAAAACCATAAACGTGTAGTTAGTGCGAGGGACAGCAATAACATTTAATATCACTATTCAAAGCTGGATTCTGGTACAGTATTTCTATGAAGTATGGAAAGAAATATATTTTCTTCAGTGGCGGCGCGTGACTTTCATCACTGGGGGTTCAAAAGAAGAAAAAATTGCCTCCCCCTCAACCTCTCCTCTCCCCATCTCCGCCAGCTTCTCTTCCGTCGTGGGCCGTAACCTCCTAAACTAAGATGACATACGTTCTAGAAATGTGATCAAATACGAGAGGAGCAGAAAATACGGTAGGCCTACATGCCGAGTTTTACCACATGCAAAATAAGAAATAACTGCTTCGTTGAAGTCCGCAGAGTCTCGAACAAAGTTCCTTTCAATTGACAACATATCAAGAGCAATAAGTCTATCCTCGGTCATTGTGCTGCGCTAGAAAGTCTTTATTCTCTTCAGGGTAGAGAAACACCTTTCTGTTTCCGATGTCATGGGAATAGTACCAACTATATTGAAAAGTTTTCGTTGGTATTGCCTTGCCGCTATTCTTTGCCTCAATGATTTTTGAGTTAAGTTTCTCTCCAAAAGGTAATTATTCCAAAGAAGGCAAATTAATAGGTGTTTAGTAAGTAATGATATATTTGGGACAAGATATTAATTGGAATTTGACAGTTTAATGTGACTTTTGGTAGTAACGACGCTTTTCAACACTAGCGCTAGTTACGTGCACTATTCTCTGTTGCCTAGTCAAATTCCCGTAAGGCCAACAGATGGCAGGCACATACCCCAACCCCAACAACACGACTAGCTAGTCTTGAGACAGTGGCCTATTGCGCATGCGTAAAGAACAGAGATCCGTTTCTGCGATATCCTGGTCTTGCCTTAGTGCTGGCTTTCGTCCTCTCGCACCTCGCCACACCCTTCGCCTTTGTACGGACGGAGAGATCGCCTTTGTAAGGGGGTTCATTCCAGACAAGTATCCAGCCACAGACCTTGCGCAGCTCACATGAATTGAAAGCCAGTACGAGTATATTACGGATAGAGGGATTTAGCAAGAGCTTCGAGATTGACAAGGGAGTTGTGAAAATTACGTAGTTGAGTACAATTTGATATAAACTGGAGGTTCGTTGCTCCATTGCGCTATACCAGAAACCGCCACTGATTTTCTTTCTTGTTGGCTCTGGTCTTGTCACTCAACTCGCTGGGACCCACAGTCAGAAAGGTTCTAATCCATTGTTCTTTGACTTAACTTTAATTTAAAATCCTATATTTGTGACTGTCATGTTTAAGCAATAAATATTTAACTGTGATCCTTGCATAAGTATGAACATTTGACACAATATAGGTATTCTTATTTTTCACCTTTTTAATGAAAAAGCTCATATTTCACCTTATATTTTGACTTTTTAGCTCATACGTATGTACGTATTTATCCATGTTTATTATATAAAAATTCTATCCCTATTAGTAATAATAATGTCAATAATGATCATAATAATAATCACCAGAATATAACGTCTTATTCTTAGCTCCTAGAATCAAAACCTTGGCATATTTACTGTTAATATTATGGTTTGTATGTCCCACAAACTACTTCTACAGTTTCCGTACGCACCAACGTATCGGAATTGTGTCCCACAGGAATTTTTGTATTTTTTAAATAAGTTGCTTCACGTCGTTCCGACACAGATAGGTCTTACGGTGACGATGGGAGAGGAAAGGGCTAGGAGAGGGAGGAAAGCGGCCGTGGCCTTAATTAAGGTACAGCCCCAGCATTTGCCTGGAGTAAAAATGGGAAACCACCGAAAATAATCTTCAAGGGGGCCGACAATGGGGTTCGAACCCACTATCTCCCGAACACTGGATACTGGCCGCACTTAAGCGACTGCAGCTGTCGAGCTCGGTGTTCTTGTAATTCGTCGTTGACGGGACAAAACCTCCTATGTGATAATATTTTTGGAGAGATACTGACCCGCAGCACATACATCATGAAGAGCGAGAATTCCTTGACAATATTCACACAATATTACACCTTAGATGACAGAACCTTACCGGCCAAAGTTCTAAGCTAAAATATTTCACATAGGAGGTTTTATCCCGGCAGCGACGATTTGCCAGTAAATCCACTGACATGAGGCTGGCCTGTTTGTGTAACTTCAAATAGATATCACCGGAATAACCAAGGGTCTAAACCTCCAATTTAGGCTCAGAAGGCCAGCACTCTTCCCTCTTAGGTATGAAATGGAGTATGGCTTTTAGTGCCGGGATGTGTCCATGGACTTCGGCTCGCCAGGTGCAGGTCTTTTGATTTGACTCCCGTAAGCGACCTGCGCGTCGTGATAAGGATGAAATTATGAAGACGACGCATACACCCAGTCCCCGTGCCAGGGAAATTAACCAATTATGATTAAAATTCCCGACCCTGCTGGGAATCGAACCCGGGACCCATGTGGCCAAAGGCCAGCACATTAACCATTTAGCCATGGAACCTTGTCTATCCCTTCCAATATTCCCATCCCCCCCGCAAGGCCCCTGTTCAGCATAGCAGGTAAGGCGGCCTGGGCGAGGTACTGGTCATCCTCCCATGTTATTTCCCCCGACCCAGAGTCTGAAGCTCCAGGACACTGCCCTTGAGGTAGTAGAGGTGAGATCCCTTGCTAAGTCCGAGGGATGAACCAACCCTGGAGTGTAAGCAGATTAAGAAGTAGAAGTGATGCTTATTCTTAACTCTTGTCACACTGCCACTAATTCTGGTCTTAGGTGAAAAGTGTTAATAACTTCAAAGGCAGCACATTAAATTAATACAGACAACACTAAATATTTTTGTCATTATAGGAAATTTAAAGTGTTATTTTTCCTTGTGATGCTTACTGTCCGCCTCTGTGGTGCAGTGGTTAGTGTGATTAGCTGCCACCCCCGGAGACCCGGGTTCAATACCCGGCTCTGCCACGAAAATTGAAAAGTGGTACGAGGACTGGAACGGGGTCCACTCAGTCTCGGGAAGTCAACTGAGTAGAGATGGGTTCGATTCCCACCTCAGCCATCCTGGCAGTGGTTTTCCGTGGTGTCCCACTTCTCCTCCAGGCAAATGCCGGGACGGTACCTAACTTAAGGCCACGGCCGCTTCCTTCCCTCTTCCTTGCCTATCCCTTCCAATCTTCCCATCCCCCCCCGCAAGGCCCCTGTTCAGCATAGCAGGTGAGGCGGCCTGGGCGAGGTACTGGTCATCCTCCCAAGTTGTATCCCCTGACCCAGACTATGAAGCTCCAGGACACCGCCCTTGAGGAGGTAGAGGTGGGATCCCTCGCTGAGTCCGTGGGATAAACCAACCCTGGAGTGTAAACAGATTAAAAAGAAGAAGAAGTAGAAGAAGAAGAAGAGAGAGAGAGAAGAAGAAGAAGAAGAAGAAGAAGAAGAAGAAGAAGTGATGCTTATTCTTAACTCTTGTCACACTGCCACTAATTCTAGTCGGAAATGCTGAGTTCTGCGACAAAAATTATAGTTAAATAACTTAATAATAAAGTGACATCAGACAATTGATTGCTAAGAAACGCAAGGGCACTACTAGAAATTCAGGTCATAATGAATAACACCGGCGATGTGGAGCCGAAAGAGCCAGTTCCACTTCCACATTGCTCTCTTTACATCACTAAACCTTGCTCATTACGCACCTTCACACAGACGTCAATCGTACCGACATGCCATAAAGAAAGATTGAATTATTCAACACTTCATTGTTCAGCTCACCTGCTGATTACTTTCTAGAATTACCATTAAAACTTGTTCATTTTTTAATGAACTAGCGGCATTAATTTTACATGGAGTACATTGAATTCAGCACTAACAACTCTTGAGACTGTTCTTGAGTGTTCAGTTTAGAGTTCCCTCACAAATCGACAAATTAACTACTCGGATATAGGTCATACAAACTTACTGTCTGTTTCTCAGTACACCGGCTTCCAATTTTTCCAGACGCCAATAAAGTCCTAGGACAATGTGCAAGTTTCAAGTTAGTCATTATGGGTTATTTAAGACAATACATTATTCATTCAAACATCAAGATTTTAAATTTACCCAATGTTCTAATCTATTTTAAGAACAACGGAGAGCAAAATAGAAACCATCTTTTGTGTTCAGTGACTTGAGTAGAAGTTTGATGAGAAAAACAGCTCAACAGTATCATTACAAATGAAGTAAACAGAATTATCACAAAAAGGTCCCTCTGAGTTACTCGAATATTCACTAACGGTCCAATGTAAACTTAGCTAATACAAGATTCAATGTTTCGTTATTTGATCACAGTAACACTCTGATAATTTAACTGACTATTTCATAAATAATTTTATTTGTTTTTACGTCCCACAAACTACCCTTACGATTTTCGGAGACGCCAATTTGCTGGAAGGTAGTCCCGTAGGAGTTATTTTACGTGCATGTAAATCTACTGACATGAGGCTGACGTATTTGAGCACCTTCAAATACCACCTGACTGAGCCAGGATCGAACCTGCCAAGTTGGGGTCAGCAGGCAAGCGCCTCGATCGCCTGAGCCACTCAGCTCGATGTCGGTTTAGAGGTCCCAGCGTTCGACTCCCTGCCTGACCGGGGATTTTAACAGCGTCTGGTTAATTACTCCCCTCGGTTTAAAGGGGGGAGACTCTGAGTGTTTTTCTAACCTTAACACACTCTTCATGTCCATACAGTGACGTGGGATAGGGGTCTACTATCGTGTAGGCCCTCCTCTAGGTCGGCCAATTGCTGCAACTCGTCATGGCATCGTTTCAGCACCTGTGGGGCGATTATGACCCATAGATACCCACAGCTTCCTGCTATTTGGACCTCACCTGTCATAAATGCTCGATTGGGTTCATATCAGGCGGACGTGGTGGCTAAAGCAGTCGTTGAGACTATCCGGATAACTCCTTGGAGCAATTCCGGACAACGTTGGTCCGATGACACGGTGCAATATCCTGCTGGGATATCTCGTTGTTGTAGGGGTTCGTGAAATCCATGAAGGGTTGCAAGTGGTCACCGAACAGTTCAGCGTAGCAATCACTGGTCAAAGACCTGTGCAGGCAGATCATCGGATCCAGCCCATGCCATGTGAACACACCCCACACCTTTATGGAGCCTTGTTGACAACTGGGGCCCATGCTTTCACGGGGCCTGCGCTATAGCCGAACCCTTCCATCAGCTCGAAATAAATGGAACAGTGACTCATCGGACCAAGCTACATGTAGCCAGTCCTCCAAGGTCCAATTAGCAACTTCTCGCGCCTAGCTGAGAGAGTGAGCCCCGCCACGTGTCGTGGTGTTATCAAGGGCACTCTGGCAAGTCTTCAGCTTGCGTATCCCACAGACGTTAAAGAACGCTGCACCGATATGCTGAGTAAGCTTTTGGTACCTCCTGCATTGAATGTAGATGTGAGACTTGTCTGTTACCAATGACAACTCTAACCAGACGCCGCTGATCGGGATCATTAAGCATCTATGGTCATCCATTGCGCTTTCCACTGTGGGTGGTAATGCCTTCTATGAGATACCCCCGATATACATGTGACACCGTCGATCGAGGAATGTTAAATGTCCGCACAACTTTGACAGTGGAATGTTCCGTTCAATTGGCTCCCACTATCATGCGCTGTTCTAAATTCGATAATTCACATTCCTTTTCCACGACCAGCACAGGCGGTGTTTACTCTCACTCTCGAGATGTCGCATCAAACCTGATACAGGTCAGGGCACTTTCAAGAAATGACGGTACGGAGGCGCCACCGACTATTAGCTTTAAATACTGCTATCCTATTACTTTTGGCACGTCAGTGTACAACGCATCACTCTACAAATCCACCACAGAAATACGCAATATTACACTGACTGACTGACAGTGACAATGCAACACCAAGGAGGAGTGGTTCGAAAGGGATGAAAGTTGGGGAAACAACAGAGACGGCACGGATGAATAATTGATGTTTATTTCAAACCGATATGCAGGTTACACAATGCGCACGGCATCAACTCAGTAGGATGTAGGACCACCGCGAGCGGCGATGCACGCAGAAACACGTCGAGGTACAGAGTCAATAAGAGTGCGGATGGTGTCCTGAGGGATGGTTCTCCATTCTCTGTCAACCATTTGCCACAGTTGGTCGTCCGTACGAGGCTGGGGCAGAGTTTGCAAACGGCGTCCAATGAGATCCCACACGTGTTCGATTGGTGAGAGATCCGGAGAGTACGCTGGCCACGGAAGCATCTGTACACCTCGTAGAGCCTGTTGGGAGATGCGAGCAGTGTGTGGGCGGGCATTATCCTGCTGAAACAGAGCATTGGGCAGCCCCTGAAGGTACGGGAGTGCCACCGGCCGCAGCACATACTGCACGTAGCGGTGGGCATTTAACGTGCCTTGAATACGCACTAGAGGTGACGTGGAATCATACGCAATAGCGCCCCAAACCATGATGCCGCGTTGTCTAGCGGTAGGGCGCTCCACAGTTACTGCCGGATTTGACCTTTCTCCACGCCGACGCCACACTCGTCTGCGGTGACTATCACTGACAGAACAGAAGCGTGACTCATCGGAGAACACGACGTTCCGCCATTCCCTCATCCAAGTCGCTCTAGCCCGGCACCATGCCAGGCGTGCACGTCTATGCTGTGGAGTCAATGGTAGTCTTCTGAGCGGAGCCGGGAGTGCAAGCCACCTTCACCCAATCGACGGGAAATTGTTCTGGTCGATATTGCAACAGCCAGGGTGTCTTGCACATGCTGAAGAATGGCGGTTGACGTGGCGTGCGGGGCTGCCACCGCTTGGCGGCGGATGCGCCGATCCTCGCGTGCTGACGTCACTCGGGCTGCGCCTGGACCCCTCGCACGTGCCACATGTCCCTGCGCCAACCATCTTCGCCACAGGCGCTGCACCGTGGACACATCCCTATGGGTATCGGCTGCGATTTGACGAAGCGACCAACCTGCCCTTCTCAGCCCGATCACCATACCCCTCGTAAAGTCGTCTGTCTGCTGGAAATGCCTCCGTTGACGGCGGCCTGGCATTCTTAGTATACACGTGTCCTCTGGCACACGACAACACGTTCTACAATGACTGTCGGCTGAGAAATCACGGTACGAAGTGGGCCATTCGCCAACGCCGTGTCCCATTTATCGTTCGCTACGTGCGCAGCACAGCGGCACATTTCACATCATGAGCATACCTCAGTGACGTCAGTCTACCCTGCAATTGGCATAAAGTTCTGACCACTCCTTCTTGGTGTTGCATTTGCTCTGTCAGTCAGTGTAAATATATGTCTCTTCATGGGGTTGACATCAGGAAATACATCCGCCTGTACCTTGTAACTGTTGGAGCAAAGTGCTCTCGAAAATTGTGTAATTTAAAAATCCTGTAAAAAAAATTGGGAGATTCGTCTCCTTGACTATCTGTCTAAACGCAACAGTAGTGATGTTTAGTTTAGTTTAGTAATGTTTTATTTTACCTGGCAAGATTTAGGCCTTCAGGCCTTCTCTTCCATCCACCCAGGAACTGAATTATACATATATTACATTGTATTACTTACAATAACTAGATCTAATACAAAGTAAATTAATAATAATACTAATACAAGGATGGTGAGATTACATTAAGATGAAATAAATTGAGGTTAAATTAAGATGAAATAAATCAGATATAATAAAAAGGATAAATTCTTAAAACTAATACCCTACATGTAAAAAAAGAGGCAGTACATAAAAATTGATTTTAAAAACAAATCGGATAAGAATTTTAGACTCTCTACCAGGACATACATAACAATAGAATGGTTGTAAGTAGCAGCATCGGGTTTACAGATGATCCTTACTGGTGCATAAAATGTCTCCAAAGTGCTTTCTTGAAAGTGCGAATAGCGCTTAACCCCCTGATACTTTCGGGAAGGAGGTTCCACTCACGGCAGGCAATTACTGTGAATGATTTATCGTAGATGGCAGTTCTATGGGTTGGGACCTTTTTAAATTATAAGCTTGAAACTCAAATTGTAACCTACCTATTCTTGGTTTTTCTGTTTCTTCAACCTTGTACAAAACGACCTCTGTACCAGAAATCTTGTGGTTTTGTTATGATTTAATTTTTGACAAGACATATAACCTTCTTTTTAAAGTTTTAAATTAATCTTTTGACTGTCGTAGGTAGACCCATTCAAGCCTGCACCTTCTTTCACCTCTCTGTTCCACGCAAACACGGTAACAATATGCATACATTTGGGCTAAAATATTTGAAGATACGGAGCGAAATATCGACTTATTTTTATTCGAAAATGCGATAATAAGATGATGGTGATGATTCTTGTTGTTTAAAGGGGTCTAACATCTAAGGTCATCGGCCCGAAAATAATAAGAATACCTATATTGTGCCAAATTTGAATAATTATACAAAGGATGCAGTTAAAGGTTTACTGCTAACACAAGTCACAAATATAGGAATTTTAATGAAAATTAAGTCACAGAACAAGACATTAACCTGAGCAAACTTCAAGTTTTTACACGATTGTTCATATCGTGATTATAGCCACATGTCCTTGATTTGAACCATGCAAAATTGACCTTTCATCTTGAAAATCCCACATGCATTGGAAGCGATTCTTACGCGACCAATTTAGGGAGAAACGATTGGTGATGTCCTTCATAGGTGGACAAAACTTAATGATTCAACGACAATAAAATGCCAACCAGTACATACAGTAGAAACTCAGAGAGAGAGTGTGTGTGTGTGTGTGTGTGTGTGTAGGATAGTAAATACATCCCTCCTCATAGGGTTGGAATCAGAAAATACATCCGGCCTTAAAATTAGGCTAAAGTCATAGAATATAATGTACCCAGGTATTTCGGAAAAGGCGAGGAATAACAATAATACTAATATCTACTAGGAAATGTTCCTGACTATTTAAGTTCGTTTCTGCGTAGAGTGAAATATTTTATTATCATTATTCTTTCTTTCTTTCTTTCTTTCGTAATCCGTTTAGCGTTCAAGGTTGGTTTTGTTTTGGTGTTTGTTTGTTTGTTTGTTTGTTTGTTGTTTATTTGTTGGTTGGTTGGTTTGTTTGTTGGTTGGTTAGTTGGTTGGTTGGTTGGTTGGTTGGTTGGTTGGTTGGTTGGTTGGTTGGTTGGTTGGTTGGTTGGTTGGTTGGTTGGTTGGTTGGTTGGTTGGTTGGTTGGTTGGTTGGTTGGTTGGTTGGTTGGTTGGTTGGTTGGTTGGTTGATTCATCTGCCCAAAGGCTGGTTGGATTCTTAAGGGATTCACCATTCGCTGTTATAGATAGCTCAGGTGGCACTAAAGGGGCGTACTGAGAAAATGAATATTGGGATAATCTTCCATCGGTTGCCTCATCGAATAGAAGGCGCTATTATATATCTGTCTGTCATGCACACTATAATTTACACACCAACTGGCCCTTCGAGCATCATTTTCACACTATTCTTCACAGGGACTGGTGCATAATGAATGGTGTTACTACAGATCATTCCATGTTAAGAACACAGTGTTGCTGTTATGGACCTACAATGAGTGAACACATCCCCTCTCAGACACCCACATTCCTCGTGATTAAGGAATTTATATTTTATTATGAAAGAAAGGAAAATATGAGGCACTTTTGTGCCCGTGAGTTATTAAAATGACTACTTAACATACTCTATTTCATGAATGCATTCGCAGGGAGAAAGCACAATGGCAGGAACAGCCATCTCTTTGTTGCCTTCCTTCATTTTCCTTCTGAGTGATTCTGGTACGTGTAACGCGTTATCTGTGACATTGTCAATCACCGGCACCTTGTCACTGTTGAAGAGACGTCATCTCTGTGTGTGTATTTGTTTCTAATATTCTTGTAGATGTTATTGAAGATCTTAATGTTGTGGTGTGCAGCAATACATCACGCCTTGACTTGCACTGATACAGAAATTCGCTGTGAATTTTAGCCTTGTTTCGTTTTGTTCTTTAGCTGTAGTTTCTCAAGCGCATTTCATTTTTACCATTCTTTTCGTGGGGCGATATGACGGCGCAGTAGTACACGGTGTTGCCTGGACAAATTTATTAATTGCATCCCTCACCACCCCCCTCGAATCTATAAAAGATATCTGTTGTCTATTTCTGTACCCTAGATTTTAAAAAGTGCAGCTTATCTTGAACTTAAACGCAGATTTCACAAATTTATGCAGCACCATTTTCATTTTCCCATTATGCCCTGGAAACCAAAGTGAGCTTCCTCAAATCCAAAAACCACCTGTCCCCTTGAGTTCATAAACATAACTTGCAGGCAGCTTCGTTTCTTTCTCCTTTCATTTTGACTTAATTACTGAGTTTCACGAATATACGTGCCGCCGTTTTCCCGTGATGCTGTTGTGCAGAGCAACCCTGTTGTCATAAGAGCAATACTGTTTTCTTAACATGGAATGACCTTATAGCATCGCTCATACCTCAGTCGTTTTCTTGTAGTCGAAGTCAGTGGTGACATGAGCTGGGAACAGACCCAACACAGCATGGATGGCTGAGCGAGTTGTTTACGCTATTCAGGTAGCGTAACTGTGAGCATGCATTCGGGAGATGATGTGCTCGAATTCTACGTTGGGAGATCTGAAGTCAGATTTCCGTGCATTACCGTTTCCGCACGAGGCAAATACTGCGGCTTTACGCCCACTGCCTTCCCAAATCCTAAAACATTAGATGGGATAGCGTTAAACCATCAGCATAATAATAATAATAATAATAATAATAATAATAATAATAATAATAATAATAATAATAATAATAATAAGTCGTGAGTTACCGAACAGTGGGCAGCATTGTTGTGGATATTCAATTTAAGAATAATTTCAGTTCTGGAGGAAGGGTGGAGTGTGACCCAAGAGTTAAGTATCGCCCATAACGTCGTATCACGAATGTGGACAGCCTTCATAACGACTCATGTACAGCTGCTCGGTGGACCGGTGAAGGCCGTCCACGAAAAGTCACGCCGAAAAATGCCCGCTATACACTCCTACAAACCAGAGAGGCGGATAGCATTGCAAAGCAAGTGGACATAATCTCGAGTCTGCTGTGGTTAGTCGTCTGTGAATTGTTAGCCCGATGTGTCCCATTAACACATTGTTTTCAGAGGTGCGGATAGCACCGAGAAGTCGTAGCCCCATACTAGAAAGCTGTTGTTCTACTATACCGTACTGCTACGTTTATGACAAGTCATTGCATGTGGCTCTTTGTTTGCAAACCAGAAGTAGAGAAATCTATGAGCATGTAAAAAGCATTTGAAAAATTTTAAACTGAGATGAAGCGTAAAAAGAGGAAAGTGTACACTGGGTGTGAATTTCGTCAAGTTTTGTTGAAGAGTTATGTTTTTGAATTTTTCATTAGAACACTTTTAGAGATACCGCTATTCCTCCGATATTCACGAAACATTAAGAAATTTAATAATAAGTTAAAAAAGTAAATATTTTTCTTGCTTAGTTTTTATGAACCATCATCCAATTCCAGAGGAAGCTGTGTAAGAGGCAATTTAATAAAGAATCTAAGCTGTTTATGTTTTAAAGACGTGGAAGTGACACACCTACTTGAAGACTGCGAATATAACTAGAAAAATCACAGGAAAGCATATACATACAAACATACATAGTCATAGACTGTCATGCATTTCAGTGTTCAGTCTGCAAGCCCCTGTAAATTTACTAACACCTTCACAATCAACTATTTGTAACTATATCTATGGCCTCATTTAGTTCCAAACCGTTTATCTTTAACTCATTAGATACTGAGCCTAACCGTAGTTTTCTTGTTCTCCCTCTACTTCTCTTACCCTCCATGACGGAGTAACCTATCCTCCTCCTTTCGTCACACATGACCCTATCACCGAAGCCGGTTTATGCGTACAGATTCTTCTTTTGCTAGTGGCTTTACGTCGCACCGACACAAATAGGTCTAATGGCGACGATGGGATAGGAAAGGCGTAGGAGTTGGAAGTGGCCGTGGCATAATTTAAGGTACAGCTCCAGCATTAGCCTGGTGTGAAAATGGGAAACCACGGAAAAACCATCGTCAGGGCTGCCGACAGTGGGATTCGAACCCACAATCTCCTGGATGCATGCTCACAGCCGTGCGCTCCTAACCGCACGGCCAACTCACCCGGTGCGTACAGCTTCATCCATCGAGTTCATTCCCAACATAGCCTTTATATCCCCATTCCACATACCCTCCGGCTATTGTTCACACCTTTTTTTTTACCAGAAATCATTCTCGCTATTTTCACGTCTGTTACTTCTAAATCCTGACTGACTGACTGACTGACTGACTGACTGACTGACTGACTGACTGACTGACTGACTGACTGACTGACTGACTGATTCATCATCGCCGAGCCAAAACTACTGGACAGAAAGAAATGAAATTTTGGGGATATATTCATATTAAGATTTAGGTGCTCGCTAAGAGAGGATTTTTGGATATTCCGTCGCTAAGGGAGTGAAAAGGGGGGTGAAATTTTAAAATGAGTGTGTCTATATCTCAAAACTTAAAAAGTTTACAGATGTGAAAATTGGTATTTAGAATCTTCTTTAAAAATAAGGAAACACGCATTTTTTTGTTTTCAGAAAATCTCAATAGGAGGGGTGAAAAAGGGTAAAAAATGGGGTTGAATGCCTTTAATCAGGATACCGGTACTTATATCTCAGAAACTGAAGATATTACAGACCTCAAAATTGGTACTTTTTATCTCTTTAAAAAATAAAGAAACACATATTTTTTGTTTTTGGAAAATTCAATTAATGCGAGGGTGGAAAAGGGGGGGGGGGGGAATTTTTAAAATGAGTGCATCTATATCTCAAAAGTTTTAAAGTTTAGAGATGTAAAAATTGGTATTTAGAATCTTCATTAATAATAAAGGAACACGTATTATTTGTTTTCGGAAAATCCCAATAAGAGGGGAGAAAAGGGGTGAAAAAGGGGTAGAATGCCTTTAAAGAGAATACTTATATCTTAGAAACTGAAGATATTACAGACCTGAAAATTGGTGTTTGGGATCTCCTTTAAAAATAAAGAAACGCGTTTTTTTTGTTTTTAGAAAATCCAATTAATGGTGGCGGGTAAAAGGGGGATGATTCTTTAATATGAGTGTATCTATACCTCAAAACTTTTAAAGTTTGCAGATGTAAAAATTGGTACTTTGAATCTTCATTAAAAATAAAGAAACACTTATATTTTTGTTTTCGGAAAATCGCAATAGGAGGAATGAAAAGGGGTGAAAAAGCGGTTGAATGCCTTTAATGAAGCTACTTGTATCACAGAAACTGAAGATATTACACACCTGAAAATTGGGATTTGGGATCTACTTTAAAAATAAAGAAAAATGTATTTTTTGTTTTTGGAAAATTTAATTAATGGGGGGGGGGGTGAAGGGGGGAATTTTTAAAATGAATGTATCTATATCTAAAAACTTTTAAAGTTTATAGATGTAAAAATTTGTATTTAGAATGTCCTTTTAAAATAAAGAAAAAGGTATTTTTTGTTTTAGGAAAATGCCAATTGGAATTTTTTTTGAATTGAATTGAATTTATTGATAATGATGATATACATGCCACTGAGGCTGAAAAGCCCCTTTATGTAGCGTCTACTTATAACACAATACAAGTTTATGAATATACTAACTACATTTTATAATATTAAAATATTAAATTAAACATTAAACTTAAAAATTAAAATACAGATACCAATTCCAATAAAATTAAAACATAAATCATATAAGAAGTAATAAAGTATATAATTCGATTTTTTAATATTTTACGCTACAAGAATCTCAGGAATATAAAAAACAGAAACAATTTTCTTAGAAATATACATATTTCTTATTATTAGACACAAGAATACCTGATCTCAGCCCCTTGCGTACTCCTCCAGGAAGATAGATGTTAAGGACTGCTTTAGTTGGGTGCAGTTCCTGTCATTTGCCAAACGGTGAAGATTAAAGACATTGAAGATACGGGATGCAGTGCAAACAAAAGATTTGTTAAATTTGATGGTACGATGAAGGGGAATTTGAAGGGTAGTTTTTGTAAACCTATTATCTCTGTTATGTACTGACTCCATAGATTTAAATGCATTATATAGGTAGGGTGGGGTCTTCAGTTTGAGTATTTTGTGCGTAGCAACGGCTACTGAGATTTCCCGTCGTTCATGGAGTTTCAACCATTGCAGCTGTAGAAAGGGTAGAAGGGTGGAAAAGGGTGAAAAAGGGGTTGAATGCCTTTAATGAGGCTACTTATATTTCAGAAGCTGAAGATATTACAGACCTGAAAATTAGTATTTGGGATCTACTTTAAAAATAAAGAAATAGGTATTTTTTCGTCTCTGGAAAATCCAAATAATGGGGGTGAAAAGGGGGGTGAATTTTTGAAATGAGTGTTTCTACATCTTAAAACTTAAAAAGTTTACAGATGTAAAAATTGGTATTTAGAATCTCCTTTAAAAGTAAAGGAACACGTATTTTTTGTTTTCTGTAAATCCCAATAGGAGGGGTGTAAAGGGTGAATAATGGGTTGGATGCCTTTAATGAGGATACATATATATCAGAAACTGAAGATATTACAGAACTAAAATTTGTATATGGGATCTCCTTTAAGAATAAAGAAACACGTATTTTTTTGTTTTTGGAAAATCCAATTAATGGCGGTTAAACAGGAGTGACAAATTGGAGTGAATTTTTTGAAAGACTATATCTACAGAATATCTGAGAAACGAAAAATGTTACACACGTAAAAAGTGGGTATTTGGAATCTCCTGTAAATGTAAAGAAACACAGGTGATTTGTTTTTGGAAACTCCACTTAAGGGGAACTAAAAATGGGTGAAATTTCAAAATGAGAATTTCTACAGTATATCTCAAAAACTTAACAAGTTACAGAAGTGAAAAATGATACTTTTTTATCTCTATTAAAAATAAAGAGACGTGTATTTTTAGTTTTCGGAAATACCACTTGGGTGGAAGGGGGGGTTGTAAAAGTGACTGAAAATGGTGTTGAATTCTTTTAATTACCGAGCTCGATAGCTGAAGTCGTTTAAGTGCGGCCAGTATCCAGTAATCGGGAGATAGTGGGTTCGAAGACCACTGTCGGCAGCCCTGAAGATGGTTTTCCGTGGTTTCCCATTTTCACACCAGGCAAATGCCGGGACTGTAACTTAATTAAGGCCACGGCTGCCTCCTTCCACTTCCTAGACTTTTCATATCCCATGATCGCCATAAGACATATCTGTGTCGGTGCGACGTAAAACAAATAGCAAAAAAAAAAGAAATATTTTTATTAGGCTACTGATATCTCAAAAATGAAGATGTTACAGACGTGAAATTTGATATTTGGAATCTGCTTTAAAAGTAAAGAAAGATTTATTCTCGGAAAATCCTATGAAGGGGAGGGGTGAAAGATTTGATAATTTAATTGACTTAATTGTATGAGTATACATATATCTAATAAAAACTATAGTTGTTACAGACGTGAAAATTGGTATTTGGATCGCCTTTAAAAACAAGGAAAAACGCGTTTTTAGTTGGGGGAACCATCTTTGTGCGGCGGGAGTGAAAAGGAGTTGAATTCCTTTCAAGAGGACATGTAAATCAAAAACTGAAGAAGTTAGAGGCGTGATAATTGGTATTTAGAAGATCCTTTACTATTAAAGTAACAAGTATTTTTTGCAGGAAAATTCACTTGAGGGGGGGGGGGGAGGAGTGTGAAAGGAAGTGCAAAAAGTGAATAATTTTTATGGGGATACTTATATCTCAAAACTGAAGGTAATAGACGTGAACATTGGTGTTTTGAATCTCCGTTAAACATTAAGAAACACGCCTTCTTTTAATTATTTTTAGGGGGGGGGGGGCGGGGTAAATATACTTAACGGCGGTGGAGTGTAAAAGTAGGTGACACAAATTGATTTTACAGTTCATAATGTACTTATAAGGAGCTTCCGTGGCTCAGGGGGCAGCGCGCCGACCTCTCATAGCTGGGTTGCGTGATTCAAATCCCGGTCACTCCATATGACTTTCGTGCTGGGCAAAACGGATGCGGGACAGGTTTTTCTCCGGATACTCCGGTTTTCCCTGTCATCATTCATTCCAGCAACACTGTCCAATATTTCATTTCATTTATCATTGATCGATCATTGCCCCAGAGGAGTACTTCGGCAGCCGGCATAATTCCTATTGTCGCCGCTAGATGGGGTTTTATTCATTTCATTCCTGACCCTGTCGAATGACTGGAAACAGGCTATAGCTTTTCGATGTACTTATTCTGATCATAAACCGATCATTTTTAATATTTCCTGGGGTTCGTTTTCAACAGCCATCTTTTCCTTCGGAGAACGTTCTTAGATCACAGAAGGCCGGGCTGAGTGGCCTTCTAACCCCAACTTTGCAGGTTTGATCCTGGCTCAGTCCGGTGGTGTTTGAATGAGCTCAAATACGACAGCCCCGTGCCAGTAGATTTACTGGCACGGAAAAGAACTCCTGCGGAACTAAATTCCGGCACCTCGGCGTCTCCGATGACCTTAAATGTAGTTAGTGGGACGTAAAGCAAATAGCATTATTATTATTAGTTAGATTACAGAAGGTTCTCCTGGCATATAAATAAAAATTTAAACACATTTGAAATAAACGATAGGAATGAGATTGACCGTCAAATTGTTCACCTCTATAATAAGGTCAATAATGCACGGAAGTATGTCATTCGTATCGCCAGAAATCCCGCGTACTTGCCTACACGCGACAATGGTGCTGGTCACATTGTCAACTATGCCAATGGCAGCAGATGTAATTTACCGCCAAGTAGCGGCCTTGCATCTTGCTGTTTGGTCCAGAACACCTAATAATAATAATAATAATAATAATAATAATAATAATAATAATAATAATAATAATAATAATAATAATAATAACATAATACATACATACATACATACATACATACATACATACATACATACATACATTATCATTAAAGACTGTTATGCTTTCAGCGTTCAGTCTGCAAGCCTCTGTGAATTTACTAAACGTCGCCACAATCCTCGATTTGCAACTAGCGTTCTGGCCTCATTTAGTTCTATACCTCTTACCTTTAAATCGTTAGAAACCGAGTCTAAACATCGTCGTCTTGGTCTCCCTCTACTTCTCTTACCCTCCATAGCAGAGTCCATTATTCTCCTAGGTAACCTATCATCCTCAATTCGCCTCACATAATAATAATAATAATAATAATAATAATAATAATAATAATAATAATAGCAATGTTCTGGACCGTCGTCAAATGTGCGGACCGCGCTGGAAACGGGTCCTGGGCGGGTAATGACTAAGAATTCAGTCCGGCCGCGGGTTCAGCATCGCCAAGGCACCCAAGACGACACCACGCCGGATCTCCTGAAGGATTTGATCCATATTAAAAATGCTTATAGGAAAAGATGGCAAAGATTTAGGGACCCAACTAACCGGGTGGAACACCTGGACGTAGCCCGCGTAGTACGAAATCGATTGCTGGAAAGAAAGATTGAATAATGGGGGGAAACTTGCCGTAATCTATTAGAAAACGAGTCAGATCGCGAATTTCGGCAGATTTTATATAAAACAATAAGCGTTCAATTATAAATTTCAGTATAATACCGTAGCGAAGCACGGGTATCTTGCTAGTTATGTATAAAGTATCCTGAGTCCATCTCGCTTTCACTCCCGACCGGTGTAATGACTGTCTCGCCAAGAACTTATTTCTTTCTTACAATTTTCTGTTGATTGTAACTGTGAATTCACCGCATTAGCTTCGCTGCACCTTGATTCTATACTACCAGTCTAGCAGAATACACATTACTAAATAGGCCCCTACTTGCAATGATCTTCCCGTTCCAGTCTTGAATTCCCAACTTAACATTCATTTTTCTTAGATTTCTTCCCTACTAACCAACTTTTGTAGAATTGTAAACGAAATGAAATGTTTTAGTCTTTCTGGGGTGTTAATCAGAAAATAGAAGAAGCCAGGGAGAGGTATGCGGGAAAGGAAATATAATGAAAGTGAAACGAGACTCTTTCTCGTAACAAGTAGCTAGGATACTTTCACACCGATACAAATCCCTCCGTCGCTGAAACCCTAATACGACGTGAAACAAGTGGAAAGAAAACACAGGAGATACTGGTATCAAATTATTCCGTTAATATTACCAGTATCGGTGAACTATACATAATAGAAGTTCTGCAAATCATAATTCAATATTTCATGAACGCTTTCCGTAAGAGAAATATTTTATTTAATTTATTTTATTCGTTTACCCTCCAGGGTTGGTTTTTGCCCCGGAATCACCGAGAGATCCCGCCTCTACCGCCTCAAAGACAGTGTCCTATAGCTTGAAGCATTTTGTCGGGGATACATCCGGAGAGAAGGACCAGTGTCCCACTCAGGCGGTCCCACCTGCTATGCTGAATAGGCGCCTTGTGGTGGATGGGAAGATTCGAAGGGATAGGTGAAGCAGAAGGAATAAGCGGCCGTGGCCTTGAGCAGGTAGCATCTCGGCAATTAACTGCAGAAAAAGTGGGAAACCATGTGAAACCATATCGAGGATGGTTGAGGTGGGAATCAAGCCCGCCTCTACTCATTTGACCTCCCAAGACTGAGTGGACCGAGTTCCCGTCCTCGTATAACTTTTCAAATTTCGTGACAGAGTCGGGAATCGAATCCGAACCTCCGGGTGTGGCAGCTAATCACACTAACCACTATACCACGGAGGCGGAAAAGAGGAATAATGGCAGGTATATTAGCGATGATTACATTTTTCTAAAACTTCCAAAATATACATACAGCTTGTATCGAAACTCAACGGCAAAGCTTCAGGAATGGATTCTTCGTGTTGAGAGAGAATAAGAAGGGGTTATACAATATGGATCCGGAAAATCATAATTAAAAATTTATCCGACCTTTGTTTGACCGACGCGCACTCCTGACATAATGCCACTGAACTTTTACTTTTGTCGTGCATTCGCCTGTTGTTGATGATGTACCACCTCTCCGTCATGGCAGCCTTTCGGACAACACGCACTACACCAGGCATTTTCCATCGTGTTCAGAACTCAGTGCTAAGACGAGTGGAGGCCTGCATTCAGACAGGAGGAGGCCACTTTGAATATTTCATCTAAAACGTGAACAGAGTCACAGCTTGCGTTACAGACATATTCATTGTAACAGTGCAACGGTGTTAAGAGTGTCGGATTGCACTAACTTTGCCAAAGGTCGGATAACTCTGTCTACATATCGTCCCCTAAAGATCCCTGCCAGTCAGCCGGTGAACATGAGGATCCAGAATTGGGCCGTTCCTGTCAAAAGCGCGTGCAGGGGGGATTCCGAAGGTGTCAAGAAAATGACACAGAAAATACACACAAAAGAAAAAAATATTAGAATAACACAGAATAAAATCACATAATAAATCTGTCTTCCTTGTTATTTTGAACTTCATTGACCTTTAAACTTTACATTTTACTCAGACATAATTTATGACAATTAATATACAACCTGTGACAATAAAGTTCGGTGAATGAAGTCAGAACGGTGGATCCGGCAACACTGGCGACACGCAACACTGCACTTGCGTAGCAGCAGGTTTTGACCACCTCCTCCCAACGTTGTTCAGTTGAGCATCGTGTGTGTGTGCCGTGTATGACCTGTTTGACACAGTGCGTGTTTAGTGCGTTGGTTCCGAACTGCGAGCAGGAACATGAACGACCAAAAGATCAATGTACAGTTTTGTTTTAAGCTTGGCAAGACACCGAAAGAAACGCATGCGATGCTGGTACGTGTTTATGAAGATGAAGCACCGTCCTTGAAGTGTGTGTACGAGTGGTTCACCCGTTTTCGAGGAGGCCGGAAAAGTGTTTCTGACAACCCCCATAACGGAAGACCGGTGACCGCCGTCAGTGACCAAAACAATGAGAAGGTGAGGATATTAATCACGAACGATCGGCGATTAACTGTCCGCATGATAGCGGATGAAGTGCAGATTAACCGTGAATCCGTGCGACAAACTGTTACCCAGAAGTTTGGGAAGAGGGAAACGTGTTCTCGTCTTGTGCCACATCACTTGACTGACGATCAGAAGCAGGCACGTTTAGAGGCTTCACAGGATTTTGCCGAAACGGCGGTTGCGACACCAGATTTCTTGAACTGTATCGTCACTGAGGATGAAACCTGGTGTCTCAGGTACGACCCTGAAACGAAATGGCAAAGCATGGAATTGCGTTCTCCGGGATCCCCTCGTCGGAAAAAGGTCAGAGCCGAAAAGTCACGCATCAAAGCGATGCTCATCAACTTTTTCGATTGTCAAGGCATTATCCACAAGGAATTTCTACCTGAGGGAACGACGTTGAATGCTGCACGGTACATTGAAATTTTGACCCGTTTCATCAAACGTCCATGCAAGTGTACGACTCCAGTACGCACAACAAGGTTCATGGTTTTTTGTCCATAACAACGCTCGCCCACACACAGCCAATATTGTCAAACAGTTCATGGCAAGGAAGGGGGTGGTGCAACTTGAACATCCCCCACACTCGCCAGATCTCAGTCCTGCAGAATTCTTCCTGTTCCCACGACACAGACTCGCTTTGAAAGGGAAGAGTTTTGACGATATTCCTGACATCCAACGAAACGTGACGAGGCTTTTGAACACCATCCCAAACGAAGTTTTCTTGCAAAGTTTCCAGGGCATGTATCGCCGATCTTATCAGTGCATAGTTATGGGAGGCGACTGTTAAGAAGGACAGTAAGGTAACTGCCGTGCATTGTTCATCTATGTCGATAGTACAGGACTATTTACCGAACATTTTGGCTCAGGTTGTAATTGAGAACCAATTCTTCCTGTTCACAATGATGAATTATAGAAAACTGAAAAATAGAATAACCTTCCATTAATTTACTGATTAAATAAACTGAAAATAGTGGGTGGAATATCAGAATTTCCATTTTCTGCCATAACAACATTTTGGGTGAACTTACATTTCCTACAATCTAGGAATCTGTTACTAAACTCCTGAAAAATTTCTAACGATTTACAACTTCTGTTGAATATCAAATTCGATGAAATTAAGTCCAAGTGGTTAGCCAACTTCTGTCTTGGCTAGTTTACACCATTATCTCCTCTAAATAAAGCCAATATTTCTATAACAGACTATGAAAGTTTTTACTATCATCATCAGTCTTTCAGTCCACTATTTCCTCACTTGAACTATCTGAATCTCATTATTGGAGTCAAATATTCAAATAAGTGCTTCTTGGAATCTTTAATTATTGAAATATTTCACTCAGATCACTTATATCCCTCAAAACTAAATTAACAATAGATCGACCATATCAAAATATTTAAGGAATTTTATAATTAATTTCTACCCTTAACTAACGTCTCTATCTGTTAATTATCATATTTACAGCTTCACTTATTTTCATTTTCATAATGACGACATTATTCAAGTATAATATTTCGTAATATAACTATCTACTATAAACCTTTAAATTAAATAATTTAATTTATTAAATCTTCACTGAGTCCCTAGATCTGAGCAGCATATTTAATTTAAACAGGTGGTCGGTTTCTTATTTTTAAATTATACTTAAATTTGTGACAAATTTCTAAACTGAGATAACCTTAACTTCATAATTCCTTCAAATATCTCCTCTAGTAATAATAATGGCATATGACCTCCGGAGAGGCCTGGTGCAGGCCTTTTTCTTGTAGACGGCCTATTAGGCGACTTGCATGTCTGCGAAGATGAGGGCCCTACGTAGGATGATTTCTAATGTTGAATACGCCACACACCCCCAGCCCCAGAGCCACTGGAATTAACCAATTAAGGTTAAAATCCCCGACCCGGCCGTGAATCGAACCCGGGACACTCTGAACCGAAGGCCAGTACGCTAACCGTTCAGCCAAGAGTCGGACAATATCTCCTCTAAACTGACTGATTAGTGATAGAAGGTCACAAAATCACTGTTACTGGCAATGCATGAGTTTCTAATGGGTTCACAGGAAGGGAGTCCGACTCGTTGGCTGAACGGTCAGCGTACTGGCCTTCGGTTCAGAGGGTCCCGGGTTCGATTCCCGGCCGGGTCGGTGACTTTAACCTTAATTGGATAATTCTAATGGCACGGGGGCTGGGTGTATGTGTTGTCTTCATCATCATTTCATCCTCATCACGACGCGCAGATCGCCTACGGGAGTCAAACAGAAAGACCTGCACCTGGTGAGCCGAACCCGTATTGGGATATCCCGGCACTAAAAGCCATACGACATTTCATTTCATACAGGGAGGGATATCTTTCCGAAGATTCCCCTCTATCTACTGTCCCGAACAAATACAGTACGTACTATCAGTGGCGGGCGGTGAACATATTAATTTTCCCAGCTGCAAAAAAGTTTTTTTTAAAATATAAACTATCGTAGCCCCACTACACTCTCTAAAGTCAACATTACCATTTTATAAGGCTACGTTTTTCGCGGAAAGGTCTACCCGCGAGCGATCTTTCAAGATTATTTTCAATAATAATAATAATAATAATAATAATAATAATAATAATAATAATAATAATGTCATTTGTTTTACGTCCCATTAACTACTTTATCGGTCTTCGGAGACGCCGAGGTGGCGGAATTTAGTCCCACGGGAGTTCTTTTACGTGACAGTAAAACTACCGACACGAGACTGACGTATTTGAGCACCTTCAAATACCACCGGACTGAGCCATGATCGAACCTGCCACGTTGGGGTCAGAAGGCCAGAGCCTCAACCGTCTGAGCCACTCAGCCCGGCAGATGAAATGAAATGTCGTATGGCTTTTAGTGCCGGGATATCCCAGGACGGGTTCGGCTCGCCAAGTGCAGTCTTTCTATTTGACTCCCGTAGGCGACCTGCGCGTCGTGATGAGGATGAAATGATGATGAAGACAACACATACACCCAGCCCCCGTGCCATTGGAATTAAGTTTAAAATCCCCGACCCTGCCGGGAATCGAACCCGGAACCCTCTGAACCGACGGCCAGTACGCTGACCGTTCAGCCAACAAGTCGGACAGCCCGGCAGATTATTTTCAACCACACGCGTGCACAGTCGCTGACTTTTGATAGTTTCACTCGCGTGCTGAGTGTACGTGCATCAACGACAAACGAGGGAAAATATTTGTCACAAGTTTTTTTTTTTTTTTTTTTGCTATTTGCTTTTACGTCGCACCGACACAGATATGTCTTATGGCGACGGTGGGATAGGAAAGGTCTAGGAAGTGGAAGGAAGCGGCCGTGGCCTTGATTAAGGTACAGTCCCGGCATGTGTCTGGCGTGAAAATGGGAAACCACGGAAAACCATCTTCAGGGCTGCCGACAGTGGGGCTCGAACCCACTATCTCCCGGTTACTGGATACTGGCCGCACTTAAGCGACTACTGCTATAGAGCTCGGTGTCACAACGTATAACACATGTTATATTCATAAAGAATGCCAGAGAACTCACGAAACCTTCACCTATAATCCAATAGGAACACCACAAAACTTCATTATATACCACCATCACAGACAACCAAATACAAAATTCTTTTACTTCGCGCTTATCTCTGTGTTCATGCTGGGCAACCTAAATATTTTTCTGCCGCTATCGAAACACATCTACACGTGCCATCAATAAATTGCTCAAAAAACCTGTATACATGCCGGAACCCGAGACTAAAACATATTCTTCTAGGCTATATTACAATTGGGAACATGCATCATTTTCAAAAATATTTTTTTTGAAAAGTACACCAATGAAATAGTACGTAAACGTATTGCATTGTGGTATGATGCCTTGTTTTCTACCATTAAAAAAATATTTAATAGTGCCTTTCCGCAAGGCGAGTGAAACGGCCTCTGACGTAAGCGGCGCGCTGTGACGTCACGATCCAGTACCGCATGGAGCTCTATCAGCCGTTGTGCATCAGCCGTTGCTAAAAGCCGATTGTTTATTATTCACGATCGCGAATAACTTCGAAATGACAGAAGAAAGGTTCGAAACAGCACAGTCAGACAATCTACCATGTGTAGATGTCATCATTCTTGAAAAATGTGACTTTTGTGGCCGCAGAAATTCGCGGATAACAAGCAAGTTTGTAAGTGGCTTCTTTTATATACGTGCAATGTACTGTAACCCATAGTATTAGGATAACAACGAACCTGGATAGATATCACATCACTTTCAACATTTCCTTCTAGACTGATTCCCCTATTAAAGAAGAACATTACATTTTCGGGCTTTCAGCATTAGTAAAGTAAGAAATCGGATTTCAGCACTAACATAAACATATAGGTAGCATTATAGTACTAGTCCGCTTCTGTGGTGTAGTGGTTAATGTGTGCCACTCCCGGAGGCCCGGTTTCGATTCCCGGCTCTGCCATGAAAGTTGAAAACAAATAGTACGAGGACTGGAACGGGGTCTACTCAGCCTCGGGAGGTCAACTGAGTAGAAGGGTTTCGAATCCCACCTCAGCCATCCTCGAAGTGGTTTTTCGTATTTTCCTACTTCTTCTCCAGGCACCTAAGGCCACGGCCGTTTCCTTCCCTCTTCCTTGTCTATCCCTTCCGATCCTCCCATCCTCCAACAAGGCCCCTGTTGAGCATAACAGGTGAGGCCGCCTGGGCGAGGTAATGGCCCTCCTCACCAGTTTCATCCCATACTCAAAGTCTCACGTTCCAGGACACTGCCCTCGAAGTGGTAGAGGTGAAATCCCTCGCTGAGTCCGAGAGAAAACCAACCCTGAAGGATACACTGATTAAGAAAGAAAGAAAGAAAGAAAGAAGGAAAGAAAAATCATAGTACTATAGGGCTATAATCTATCATTCCCAAAAATATATATATTTATGGTTGGGACAACTGGCCTACCCACTTCCAGGGCCCATGAAAGAGAATTAAATATCTTTGTGGAGGGAAAAAGTTAAACATGATAAAGATGAATATGACTTCATCTAGTTTTCACAAGTCGGGCTGAGTGATTCAGACTGTTGAGGTGCTGGCCTTCTGGTCCCAACTTGGCAGGTTCGATCCTGGTTCAGTCCGGTGGTAGTTGAAGGTGCTCAAATACGTCAGCCTCGTGTCGGTAGATTTACTGGCACGTAAAAGAACTCCTGCAGGACTAAATTCCTGCACATCGGCGTCTCCGAAAATCGTAGAAGTAGTTAGCGGGGCGTGAAGCGAATAACATTAATTACATTTGGCTTTTAACAAGCTGAGCATATCAGGAAAGAAAAGTGTCCCGGTGACATTTTAGTCGCTCTATACAGGAATGTCTTTGGGTGCTGTGACTTTAACTTTTTTTTTTTTTTGCTGTTTGCTTTACGTCACACCATCACATATAGGTCTTATGGCGACGATGGGACAGGAAAGGCCTAGGAATGGGAACAAAGCGGCCATGGCCTTAGATACAGCCTCAGCACTTGCTTGGTGTGAAAATGGGAAACCACGGAAAACCATCTTCAGGGCTGCCGGCAGTGGGGTTCAAAACCCACTATCTCCCGGATGCGAGCTCACAGCTGCGCGCTCCTAACCGCACGGCCAACTCGCGCGGTATTTTTACCCTTCGGTTTATTGACTTGGCTTGTATAACCTAAAACTTAGGCTAAGTTGGATAATATTTTAAACACCTACATCACTATTTTCACCTGTGTGCAATTATGTTATTTATTTCATTAATATTATGATAATTATTATAATTGAGCATTGTTAACTTATAAGACCCCAACAGACAAGCATTGGTTTTGTGCAGAGTTATACATTTGTTAAATTCACGTTGTTTCCTTTCATGATGTACACGCCTATTCTTTGTTACATTATAGAGTATTTAGATATAGCCTAAATTTCTTTACCAATTAAGCTCTTCAATAAAGACATACATAACTGTCCCATGCCAAGATATATTGGTAGAATTAGAGCTGTCAAAATGGTTCATAACCCCTTTGATTTATTATCTTGACATGGATCACCCAAAACATAGGTTAGGTTTGGAGAATACTTTAATAATCAGCATTATTTAATGCACTGTTTTTTATTTTCATATTCCAAGATGTAATTGAAGCATTTAAATAAAGCATCATACATTAAAATTTAAAGTTTTACCACTAGAACAGCTGACATGGAAAAGTGATTTGAAAATTCAAACAAATTCATCTTACGTTAAAATCTTCAAAAAAAATAAACTGTAGACTTTTCCGATATATCACCAGCATTTCTGCGGCTCGCCAAAATCCATTTCTCCCTAGTTTTAGCGTCTTTGGAACATTTATAAACGATTTGTTTGGTATGGTATGCGATGTGCTATTGCACATCGGAACTCTACACCATTTATAAGTTTTCTGCCTCACTGTCTGCGCAGGATTCATTTTAAGTCTAAAATATACCACTCAGATTATTATCCAATGTATAGACCTCGAATTTAACCATACTAGACACTAACGTAAAGTAGAAATACGCGAAGTGTATCCTGCTTCTCACAGCACACTATGTGTTACTTCGTCTGCTAATTCAGTCAACCTGTACGATGACGTCAGACCAATGAGATCGCGTGCTTGCGTGACGTGACATTTTCGTAGATTTTTATCACGTTTGGAGTTATTATTTGTACATTCTGATCACATTTTTGAATTCTGCATGAAATTTTGAATCAGATTAGCATACTTTTAATTAAAACCCCGGATCATGCATGTTCCCTATTGATTTCATATACTGGCTCTATTTTTATTAGCAAGACGATGTGCAAGTGGCTATACTGTTAAGATGATATTTTTCTTGCAGTCTCTAGGGTGTGGAGCTGAAGATTTCGAGTGTCAAGTATTAAAACTAACATTAACTTACCTAAGCTAGCTGGCATGTTGCCGTAAATTGCTGTGGGAGGAGGGCCTACAGCTCCACCCCGCTGCCCGGGCAAGGAAGCTTCAAGTGCATGCGTCACTTAAGCGACCTTAAATTTTGCTGGGATAGCTCTCTTTCGCGCCGGCAAGGAAACCCAGCACGTTGGAGAAGCTGAACTGCGGTAGTGCGAGAGGATTGTCGAGACAGCTGTACTCGGCATTGCTTAGATGTTCGCAGTTTTTTAAGCTTTATAAGAAGCGTTCTAATAAATAATTAGAAAATGTTATTACAAAGTTCTTTACCCCAGCAGCGTTGGGGTAGATGGGGTTCAGCGCACGCCACTGCGTACCATCTCGGATTTACAAAAAATGCCTCAAAAGGGGTTTTTTATTCAGGATTGAGTGTACTTTACCATAATTATTATGCATAAATAATAGCACCTGTTGCTTCCCTGCAAACTATTCATTGTCATTTCATGTCGTCATATTCCGAACTGCGACGCGGATTTATTAATCACCACCAACATATGTGGGCAAACAATCCTCACGCTATCTAGCATTGGATTTACAATATCTTGAGCACCTTTCACAATCAAGGAGAAATCTAGCTATCTAATATCTATTTTAACACTAAATTAGCTTTTATAACATTTCTATCACCGTGCTACATCATTATTATTAATATTTCTTAATTATTAAACTGTTCAACCCTTAATTCAAGAAAAATTCTGTGTGGATAACCATCTAACATTTAAGAAGCAGATCAAGTCAGAAGAGTGAGCCTCCGTGGCTCAGGTGGCAGCGCGCTGGCCACACACCGCTGGGTTCTGTGGTTCAAATCCCGGTTACTCCATGTGAGATTTATGCTGGACAAAGCAGAGGCCCGACGGGTTTTTCTCCGGGTACTCCAGTTTTCCGTGTCATATTGTATTCCAGCTACACTCTCCAATATCATTTCATTCCACCTGTCATTCATTAATCATTGCCCCAGGGGAGTGCGACAGGCTTCGCAGCCGGCACAATTCCTATCCTCGCCGCTAGATGGGGCCTTCATGCATTCCATTTCTGACCTGGTCGAAAACTGGAAACAGGCTGTGGATTTACATTTCCATCAGACCAGAAAAGTGTTGATAATCTCATCGGCAAAAATTTTAAATTACACTCACGATGTTGCACGGCATATACTGGAATTTTAACGAAGTGGTCAACTACATTTACATTTGTTTATTACTCAGATACTTCAGATTGACGTAACCCAAATAACTAGAAAATTCACAAATTTCATTCACATCCAAAGAATAGGTCTACTTCTCACACACTACCCATTTAACCAACACTCTTAAAAGTAATAATAATGTTATTTGCTTTACGTCCCACTAACTACTTTTACGTTCTTCGGAGACGCCGAAGTGCCGGAATTTAGTCCCGCGGGAGTTCTTTTTACGTGCCAGTAAACCTACCGACACGAGGCTGTCGTATTTGAGCACCTTCGAATACCACCGGACTGAGCCAGAATCGAACCTGCCAAGTTGGGGTTAGAAGGCCAGCGCCTTAACCGTCTGAGCCACTCAGCCCGGCACCCTTAAAAGAATGAAGGTGGAATGATACTTAAATCTACACAAATCTAATAGGAAAATTCTGTTAAGGAAGGAATTCATCTTATACTCTACTGAAATTTGAAATTTATAATAAAATGTTACATAATTTCGCTGCGATGAATCTGGATTTCTGCTGGACTGGAAACCAGCTCATGTTGTCTCTTAAAGTTTGGCAGCCTTATAGTAGTTTAGTAACTGCTTATCCTGGCGATGTCGTCCCTCGATGACCATGAAGCCTTCCATTGTTCCTTTTCTTTGGGTCTTGATGGGAGGATGATCCTGGTGGTTCACGAATACACACGTTCGATTATCACTCCACATTCTGAAACTAAAATTACAATTAGTATACGATCGAAACCTATATCCTTGAGTGTTCATGTCTAGATGGGATTCTTAATTCGTCTGTCATTCATCCAACTTATGTCTCAGTTAAAATGAATAGCGTTTAGTTCACGTCGAAGAATGAAGAAGGCAGTTGTCCTTAGAAATGAATATAGTGGCAGTTCTTTAATGAGGAAAATGTTCATATTATTTCCAGAAACTTTATACAGTTCATTTCACGAAGTCTGCTGTTTTAACACACTGATAGATAAATGATTCTTGTGTAACAGATATTTATCTCTGAACAGTGGCGAAATCAGCCATGAGTTGAAATAAACAGCCCGCTTGCGGTAGAACAGTCTAATGTAATGCGCAGCTTGACACACTCGAATCCAAAGCGAGCAATCCAAACGTGCAACCGAGAAAATATTCCAGAGCAAAGCGAAAGTGTCTAACTGAATTACACGATCCTTTATTTCCCCGTAATCCCACGGGTGTGATAAATCACTGTCCAATGATAATATTTCTCCATGGATTGTCATATTTTTCATTGGGTCGACCCTCGGGCGACCGATTCCGTAAGAACACTTTAGGGTGCGATTATTGTGGAGCGGCAAGGAGCGAGGAGAGCGGAGAGGATGAGAGCAGTGGAATCAAAATAATGTAACAGCATGTGTAGAATTATAGCGGAGAGGAGCCACGAGGAAGGATGTGTATAACAGCAGTGTAGAGCGAAAAAATAATTATTTGTTTCACATAGAGGTGACCAGCCCTGTGGGGTAAGTTCGGCAACCCTCGATCGTTTTCGCTTTCTTTAGATACGCGGTTTCCTTTCTCAGAGTGTAGCTTTGTGTACAACGTAGACCACGTGTGTTTTTTCACTTCTATAAATGTCGTTTTCATGTAAGCGGTTAATAAGTGCAGTTTTGATACATCGGCCATTATAGGACCAAAAGGAGAAGGACCAACATAACAGATACAGTTTGGACAAACTGAGTTGCAGAGTACAAGTATCTATGACAAACAAGCTGCAGGATATAATCGAATGTTTGAATAGACATCCTAAAGCATGCCGAAATTTATCTGGTTGTAAACGCAACTTCTTGTATAAAAGACTGAAATCCCCGTTTCCTGGCTAATCCATATTAACAGGATGAACATTCCATCGCCTTGAATTTCTGGCTGAATATATATAATAATTTTTAGCGGCATTGCTACTTTCAAGGCATGTCCCTTTACGATACTTCGACAGAGACATCCTGGCAACATACTGTAGAAGCTGCGATTAGATTCAGTAAACTCTGACTATGACGTTGGACAGCCCCTACTCATTTGTGCATAGCACCGCTCTACTACAAACACTAAGCACTTTCCGCTCTCCGCGCCACTCTCCTCTTCATAATCCTCGCCGCTCCATTGTAAACGCAGACTTAGGCCGACTTGACCTCGGCGCGCGCCTGCAGGGGTGGTGAGTCACGTGAATTGTCTCGGCCAAAAGTGAATACTACGGTATCAGATCACTTACAGGCGACACTAGAGACACTCATGCCGCAGTTTCAAGGTAACAGCCATCCCTTCCTAAACACAGCTGATTGACTTGACCCAGTAACACACATATTGTCGCCACTACTGCAATCCCAAAAATATACCGTTACAATACCTAAATATACGGGTACAATATATGTATTTACTAAATAAATGTAGCAAACACTTCCTCCACTTGAAGGTTGCCTAAAAGACATAGTATGACAAAACAATGATAATATTCAAGAATGTCCAAAAGATTAGAAATACTGTAAATCAAAAACGACAAAGCGTCTCAGCGAAGGTGGTTGCGAGAGCCAGTCGGAGCGGAGCATCTCCGAGCTGAACCGATTCCGCCACTGAAAACAAACACATGTAGCAGCGCGGGGCTATTTAAATCGACAAGAGCGTGGCCGAGCCGAGCGAGTTGAAACAAACTTGTACGTTTGAGAGTGTTTTCGGCGGCCGATGCTCCTTCTGCGCGCGAGGGTCGATTGCACAATCTTTGGCTGCAAGTCATCGTAAGTGTTGCTGTAATACTGCGTATCTCGTGTGCATTCCCTTGCTTCATTTCGAAAGGTCGTGTTCTCTTTGGCTATGGTAGCACGAATAGCCTGAAGTATGTAGTCAAGCATCTGAAGTATCTCCAGGAACTTTCTTCGTCATTCCGAATATCCTCATATAACGTGTGGAATTCTTCATACTTCTCACATCATCATTCAAGTCCTAAACCCAAAAACGTCTCCTTTTTCTAACAGGTACCCACCAAGGAGTGTCTAGGAGCAATAAAACAGCGACTGGTGATAGAGACATACAGATGTCCCACTTCTTGGACACGAAAAGGTTTGACCGACCCATCGGCGCGGCTTGTGCGAATACTTACTCGCTAAGCTCGGTCTCGCTCGGTCTCGCTCACTTTGGTCACGCTTCACTCCACCTGTATTGTGGAAGCCGCCTGAAATGCTGATTGATAACTTAAAAGCAGTCAGCACCACTACATTCACTAGCGAGTTGGAAAGTTGGAAAGCGTGATGGAATAAAGAAATTCCCTTGATATTGTGCCCCTGACTCCAACTAGCAGGTCAAAAACTTCGATCTTTTGCAGGCCATAAGCTTTCTTGTAGAACGGAATAGTGGGGTCGTAGATGTGTTTCCTTTCCTAATCAACGTCGTCCGGCTGGTTAGCAGAGGATTCGAAGAGGGCTGTTGGGTCTACTGTGTAGCATATGGTGCCTTGTAGGCGATGGTGTCAGTCCGACGAGAACTCCCTTTATCCGCTAGACCCTGGACTTCTTCATACACAGTAAGTGCTATTGCTCTGAGCTATCGAAGATCTTATCTTGTGATGTCTTGCAATACATGCAGAGTCTGGCCGTGCTCGCAGTGTCCAAGAACGAGCCTAAGTGTTTCAATTCCGTTGGGGCAATGCCTACAAAGGTTGTCATCCTTTAGTCTTGCCACCCACAGCACGAACTACTGTTACGTTTCCGGTTATTTTGGGAGAATCTGTCTACTCACTGCATGTTAGACCATCGTGATGGGTGATCCATCCGTTGGAAACGGGATATTCTTTGAAGAGGATTACACTTTTGACCTTGTGAGGGGGTGCATCACTTTTGAAATTCTTGGCCTCTGAGTTGTGCTCTGATTTTCCTGGAATCGAGAGACTTCTCCCTGGAACTTAATAAGCTGGCATCAGGTTGCAGGTTAAGCCGCGTTAAACAATATAATTGTTGACATTGTCGAGGTTCCTGGTGTACAGAATTTTAGGGTTTCCATCATTTCTCAGCAAGAGCGGGGCATTTTTCTGCTGTAAAATCGCCACACGTTGTGGCCGAAATAAGCCAAAATATTTCCGGACCCATGTCGCAATACCCTTTTTTCCCCATCTCTATGTGAGGAATACATTCCTGAAACTTTTTGTTGATTATTGATGAAACGTCTATACGGAGATTTTAGACAGTGGACATAACAAACGTGATGGAAAATTCAAACTCTCGGTCTCTTATATCTGATGCATTTTTATCGTATGGGTTTTAATGGAGCAAAATATTCGCAAATTTGGATATTTGTTGTAACGTCCATGAGCGGGGATCATCGTTGACAAAAAAATATTGTTCAGTTGTGAATCTAAGGATTTTTTTACCAGTGGCTCTACGTCGCACCGACACAGATATGTCTTATGGCGACGATGGGACATGAAAGGTCTGGAAGTTGGAAGGAAGCGGCCGTGGTATTAATTAACGTACAGCCCCAGCATTTGCCTGGTGTGAAAATGGGAAAACCACGGAAAACCATCTTCAGGGCTACCGACAGTGGGATTCGAACCCACTATCTCCCGGATGCAAGCTCACAGCCGCGAGCCCCTAACCGCACGCCCAACTCGCCCGGTAATCTAAGAAATTCACTGGCGATGGTGGTTGTTGCTATCGTGGTTGTTTTTGTAAGCTGCGGAACCGCGTGGTTATTAGCATCTGTTGACTAGGAAGATTAGAAATGGGAAGAAATGGGTGAAGTTCATTTGAAGAATATGCGGAAAGAAGAAGCATACATTGAGTGACGTAACTATCAGCTTGCATTAAGGAGATAGTTCGTTCGAAACCCACTGTCGGCTGGCCTGAATTTGATTTTCCGTGGTTTCCCATTTTCACACCAGGCAAATGCTGAGGGCTGTACCTTTCCAATCCCATCGTCACCATAAGACTTATCTGTGTCTGTGCGACATAAAGGAAATTGTAAGGGTAATAAATCTCGAGTGGAGGATGACGTGAACACCCTTACATTGCAGGGTGGCAAGGAAACAAAATGTGATGAAGTGCAATGTCCTGAGCCCCTAAGACGTATTAAAAATAACAATGACTGACTGACTCCTGTTGTTAGTTGAGGCATGCTCTGTCTCTTCCACTGACACTCTACTCCGCGAGATGGAATTACTCTGCGATTACAGAAACTAACCCGTCACTGAAAGGTATGTAATAGCTAATAAATTACTCAGTTAACTATTGCAAGACATTTCCAGACAAGATTCGTGGGATATGCATTAAGATATAAATCATTATACCTTCATCTACACCGGGCGAGTTGGCCATGCGGTCAGGGGCGCGCGGCTGTGAGTTTGCATCCGGAAGATAGTGGGTTCGAACCCTACTGTCGGCAGCCCTGAAGTTGGTTTCCCGTAGTTTCCCATTTTCACATCAGGCAAATGATGGGGCTGTACCTTAATTAAGGCTACGGCTGGTTCTTTCACACTCCTAGGCCTTTCCCATCTCATCGTTACCATAAGACTTATCTGTGTCGATGTGACGTAAAACAAATTAAAACAACCTTCATCTACTATTGATCCATTTTGGGTCATAGAGCTCAGGTGGAATTTTTCTACTTTGAGCTGTTGCCAGCTAGCCCCTTGGTGTAGTGGTAGCGTGCCTGCCTCTTTGTTTGAGGATCCGGTTTCTATTCCCGGCCTGCCCAAGTATTTTACTTTTGGACCGCGAGCTGGAAAGGTGTTGACGCAGCCAGCACCGTGAAACCCACAGAGGAACTTCTGATACGAGAGACAGTGGACCCGATCAAGAAAGGAAAGCACTGCAGCTGTGGATGACGTCACAGTGACCACGTGGCACGCCATTATCTCTATCCGTCAGTCACCCAGTTGTACTTCCTTTAACATAAGAATCACCAATCACCAATCGGCTATTCTGCCACGGATCATCTTCGTTACTTTCCTCAACAGACCTCCTCCACGTGCCTCTTGATATGAACATGAACCCTTCATGAAACCAAGGCTACTACACTGATCATTCACACAAGGAGATGAACTCTCTGCCATCAACAATCTAGGTCTCAACAGATTCCTCCTGTTTTCATAGGGTGTTTTCAATCCAATGATATATCCTTTTCCTAATTTCAAATACAGTTGGCTCCTACTTTGACATATTCCACTTATCTTCACTGGATAAAACGGTGTATTTAGTGTCACAGCGCAGCTCAGCAGTTTACGAAGATTTGTATTCATTTACGAATTTTATCCATATTTCGAAAGTAAATTATAGTTTAGTTAACTATTATAACATTCTTCGAATACCTATTGTATTTTTGAATGAAAAGTAATGAAGTGTGTCTTCTCCTTTCGTGGACTTTCCCGCAATCATCTGAGGTCGGCGTTTCTGTCAATGAAACTGAGTTTAACGTCCAGATGACCTTCCTGACGCCACCAGTGTGTGGAGTGGTATACAGTGGAACCTCTCTTAACCGAAACAAAGGGGGGAAGTGGGTTTCGGATAATCAAAATTTCTGATAATAATTGAATGTCATGTTTAGTGTTTTTTTTGAAGGTTTAGATGTAAGTAAATAAAGACAAAGGCTATATATATAGTAGACTGCTGACAAAGTATTTTAATACTGGAAACCTGACTACTCAACTGTATTTACAAAACAACACGATGTTCAATAGTACAATTGCTGTAAATATACAGAAGGCCCTACATTTTTTTGAGAATGTCTTGGGCGTTTTATTGTGATGTGCTTAAGTGGAGATGTGTATTACTGCTGCGGCCGAGCCAGAGGAATTAACCAAACGTGGCTAAAATTTCGGCCCAGTCTGAAATCGAACCCGGGCCTTCATGAACCCAAGGTGACTACACTGATCATTCACGCAAGGAGATGAACTCTGTGCCATCAAAAATACTGAATTGAATGAACACCCTTTCCTCAGTCACTGGCCAACCGTAACTAGGGGAGAAACGTCTCCATTTCCAATCTCTTCTACAGGTCGTGGAAAAATCAGAGGTAAAAGCGTTCTCCTCTTCCCACACTCGATGTAGATAATAAGGCAAAGTAGTACCATACAACTGGCGTTAAAGGGAACAAAACAAACAAATGCGTAACGTATAGACATTATTAAGGGTACTAAGCCCAAAGTCACGGAGAACATTTTCGCAATTTTTGTTGTTGTTATTCCGCATGCCTTATTATTTTGCAAATCATATTCCGAAGCATTATTCCATAGAACGCAGTGCAAGAGAAGTAAAATTGGTTTCGTTGTTTGGGCGCACAATATTACGTCCCCATTCGTTCTTGTAGTGTTTGAATGCATCCCTCAGAGTTTCTGAACTTACCTCACATGAAAGAGAATGTCTCATTTGTACTGTTCGTTGCACTGCCATGGACATTTGGAGAACCCATACGAAAGAAACCAATATGGACCAGGATTCCGATCGGTAAATGGTATAAATTTTCCCCCTTAAATTTAAGCTCATTTTTTCTCCGTTTGTTATTTTGATAAGTTTGGTACATTCAACTCAGAAACTACAGGAGGTATCACATTCAGATTTTCAGCATATATGTAGGATTTGAGAGAGATTTATTACAAAACTAATAATACTTGAACAAAGAAACACTCATTTGAATTAAAGAGAAGAATGAATATGAAAAAACACACAAGTCTTAGCTGAGCTTTAAGAATTCAACATGACAATTGACTGCCTTTCATTTTTTCAGAGATCGCTTGTCACACCAACTGTCCTCTTTGACACCGCCCATATGATTCACTCTGCCACATATATATTCCTGTATCTATTCCTCATGCTAAGTAAATATTCATTAAGTTCTTATTCATATTTTGGTTTAAATATGAAAACTTATTCCGAACGTTTACAAATAAATGGAGTTTGCAAAAACAAAAATCTACAAAATTCTACCATCACTATTGCTTCAATATAACTTTTAACATGCAGGCGATGTAGTCATACAAACGTAACAAAAACATAATTCATCTGACTTCAGTTGTTTAGGAGTTGACTGTTCCGGTAACTAACCAATTTAGCATCGGAGATGTATGAGAGGCTTGGTCTCAGATATTGAAATTCCACGTGGTCAGAGTGATGATTTACTGATCTGTATTGTTTGGCTTTCTTGACCGGGTTCACTGTCCTTCATATCAGACAGCTCGTCAGTTGAATTCACTATGCGCAGTGAACGCCATTCCAGCCCTAAGTTCAGGAATAAAATCCTCGGAGTGGCTGGGGATCGAACCTGTAAATTGATTTTTAATATAAAAATGTCATTAAGTCATTTACAGGCACTCTTTCATTCTAAAGTAATCTGTTTCACAGTTTTCATAAAGGCACTAGTAGCACGAAAAGTTAACACCAGTTGAATAACTAACGAATCTGAGTTTGTGATCAATTTTAATTAACCCCCACAGCAAAAGAAAATCAGTTATGAAAACAAAATGCTATTAGACATAATCGAATAAAGCACAAAATCCAATAGAAAGCAACTGCATCAGTAGCAATTCACATCTGCTGAAAAGTGACATAACAATGCAAGTAAAGAGAAAAAGAAAATACATGTTATTCCAATGGTTTTGTTGAATAAAATATATTTTGTTTAGTTGTTATGGTTTGGATCTGGTCAGATGCAACCTGGTAATTTTTCAGTGTTGTTCTCCCGCCAGCATCGCGTTAGCTCGCTGTACTGGGTTCGGAGGACGATGCTCTTTTGGTGTGAGCGTCCCACTCCGTTGCTCGGACAATGCTACAATGCTGAGGTGCTTTTCCTTTATTGGTCGGTACACGTCCTGGCTGGTGACAAACCTCATAAGTCTAACGTGTCAGTGGGGGATGGCCACTGTTTCTTGCCAGAACAATAATCTACTCTAATTGTTTTATCAGTTTTATTGTTCTTCGGTTGGTAGTACAATCTATCCGAGTTAATTTCTACGACTGGCGCCGCATTGAATTAATTTCAGCCAATAGTAATGTTGTCCGGCAGCTACTTTGGAAAATGTCGTTAGTTTTGTGATATTTCACTATAGAAATAAATCTACTTAGTAAGATGGGCGGGTTGTTCCTCAGCACTGGTAATGAATACTTCTATCTCTCCTACACTTAATACGAGGTTTGATGTATAAGATTCGGCTTCCTAAATTGTATATTTCAACGGGGGCACAATACTTCTGTGATACCATGCAAACCTCCCTGCCGATCTCTCCTGCTCTAGACTTTCCATGTCTTCATAACTACAGCATGCTACATCTACTCTGTCTAGGCTACCACCGGAGGCCTTTGTTTGATTTCCTGTACCACCCGAAACTGAAGACTGACATCTGGGCTGGTACGTGGTTAAAAAGTTACGTGCTGAAAGGAGCCGTTCCAGCGCCGGACGAGAACACGGATTTGCATGTCGTTTTACATCTACTCTAATATGTTTTCTATATTCAAGCCTTGGTCTACTCTTTCATCCTTACCCCATACTAACAGAAAAAAGTCCTGGGGGTCTCAGCATTAGTCCTACAATAGATGTCCTCTTCTGGTCAATTATTTTATAATGAAAATGAAATGGCGTATGGCTTTTAGTGCCGGAAGTGTCCGTGGACAAGTTCGGCTCGCCAAATGCGGGTCTTTCGATTTGACTCCCGTAGGCGACCTGCGCGTCATGATGAGGATGAAATGATGATGAAGACGACACATACACCCAGCCCCCGTGCCAGTGAAATTAACCAATTAAGGTTAAAATTCCAGATCCTGCCGGGAATCGAACCCGGGACCCCTGTGGCCAGCACGCTAACCATTTAGCCATGTAGCCGGATAATTATTTTCTAATCATTCAACTCTATTCTATTCCATTCAGTATCTTTTCATTTGTGATGCAGTCTACCCAACTTATCTTCATAATTTTTCTGTAACACCACCTTTATTTACACTGAGACAGCGTTGCCAACCGTACGATCTGGATCGTACATGTACGATAATTCGATACTGTGTACTATCGTACGATCCAACGCGCGGATCGTACGCTTATTGTACCATCCTATGACGTACCGTAAATTTTGTCTTGTTTTCTATTTAAAATGCATAGATTTTTGTTCCTTCCTTTATTCGTGCTAGTTATGTTTTGTCATAGATGACAAGTTGGAAATAGAGGGAGAAGCTTTTCGAATAATGAGACACCCAGAGGGAATTTGCCACGAGTGGGCTCTTTCTTTCTGAGTTACTTCACGGTCTCGCACCTGTAAATCATTGCATTCACTTTCAGCAGATTGACGATGACTGCAGGTACTTACTCTTTGTCTATATACATCAACGATGATATTAAATGCTGCTCTGAAGTAAATACATTTTGGGATTAAGATTCCGGAGGTGGAAAACACGTTTGGTGAATGTGAGTTTCCCGAACTTCCAGAATTTGTACTCTCTCTTTTGTCACCCCCTCACTCGAATGCTGATTTGGATACAATATTCAGCAAAATTAATCTAACTGAAGTAAAAAACAGGAAAAGGTAAATTACTTCTGCGGTGAATGGATGCTTGCTGGCCAGTCAGTGGTATGTGTAAAGATTTCAAACCGTCGGAGAAAATGCTGAGAAGGATGACTAAAGCACAATCAGAAAGTTCAAGTATCGGTACTTCAGAAACTTTTGCTCTGTATGTGCCTAGAGGTTCCATAGAAGAAGATGAAGATGGCGATTTCCAGCTATGAGGTAAGGCAGTTCAGTGTCATGATGACTACTTCTTTACAAATTATTGTCCGACTCGTTGGCTGAATGGTCAGCGTACTGGCCTTCGGTTCAGAGGGTCCCGGGTTCGATTCCCGGCCGGGTCGGGGATTTTAACCTTAATTGGTTAATTCCAATGACCCGGGGGCTGGGTGTTTGTGATGTCCCCAACATCCCTGCAACTCACACACCACACATAACACTATCCTCCACCACACTAACACGCAGTTACCTATACATGGCAGATGCCGCCCACCCTCATCGGAGGGTCTGCCTTACAAGGGCTGCAATCGGCTAGTAATAGCCACACGAAATTATTATTACAAATTATTCAATTCTTGAGTAATCTGTATAAAATTTATTTTCGTATCGTTGGTACTGAATCTTACATATTAACAAAATGACCTTGTTTCCATCCTAACCTGTTTTAATGTGGAGTTGCAGCAGTGGGACACCTAGCTATCGTGTTATTGGTAATCCGCGGAACGTGCGGCCGGAATCAGAGGTATTCGACTTTTCAGAAATCTCATATTATTAACCAAGAATCGAACGAATCAGCTTCCTGAGAAGCAAACTGCTGCGTAAGTGAGCTATTCCATTCGCTATAAGTTGTACGATGCTCTCTTGAAAATATACGATATTTCTGGGGTTGTTGTACAATTCTGACCATCTCAGAGGTTGGCAACACTGCACTGAGTGGCCAAAAGTCATGGAAAGACACTGAATGTGATGTTAATAACGAGTTGATCCTCCACGAGCCCTCATACGGCGAGGTATCGACTCTACGTGGTGTTGAAATCGTTCTGGATGGATCTGGGCCCACACATCTTGCACTACTACCCACAATTGGTCTTGTACAGTTGGTGTGGGGTTCATGGAGCATACACCAGCATCGACAGCATCCCATAAGTGCTCGATTGGATTAAGATCGGGGGATCTGGAGGGCCAATCCATGGTCGTAACGTCACTGGAGTGTTCCTCCAACCACCTGCGTGCCACCACAGAGCGGTGACATGGCGTATTGTCCTGCTGAAACATGGCACCTCCATCAGGTTACTCTAGGATCAGATAGATATGAAGATGGTCTGCAAGTATTTCCACATAACGTGCCCCTGTCAACGCTCCCTGCAGCCGGACAATGGGGCCTAATTGGGGCCATGAGAACGCCGCCCAGACCAGAACTGAGCCACCTCCCGCCTGGACACAACCTTGTTGACACACAGGATCCACAGTTTCATGGGGCATACGCCAAACTCTTACGCGCCCATCAGCTCGATACAACTGGAACCGGGTTTCATCGGACCATACCACACGCCGCCACTGTTCCATGGTCCATTACCGACGTTCGCGGGTCCATGCACATCATTGAGCTCTATGTCGAGGTGTCAGCAAAGGGACACGAGTTGGTCGTCAGGTGGTGAAGCCTATGCGGTGCAGTTGCCTCCGTACAGTCCTGGTAGACATGGGTTCCTGACTCCCAACATTCAACTGGGCGGTGATCTGACTCACATTTGCCCGTCGAGCGCCCAGTATGATTCTGCGGAGGTGACGTTATGCCCGTTCGTTAAACACCTGTGGTCTTCCCGTGCGGCGGTTTACGCGGGTGGCAGCATTCTCTCTGCGATATTGAAGATCAACACTCGACACTGTTGACCTTGGAAACCCGAATTCGCATGTAATCTCCGCAATGCTATGACCCATGCCGATGATCATACCACGTTCAAAGTCGGTTAACTCACGACGTGTTGCCATCTTCACGACACTGGTGTCTGTGATAGACTGCTCAGCTACGCCTCAGCTAGTCGCGACGCTCAGGGGTCATACACGGCACATTTTCTAGACTTTTGGCCACTCAGTGTATGTTTTCCTCTGGAAGTCTTCTAGTAATGTTACCACAGCTCAGCGATTGATAAAAGAAGCGTAATTGGGCGATAAAAATTATCACTTAGTAGCACAAGGAATGAAATAACAAAACAGGAAAACAGAATTCATGTTTTTGTACTCTCCTTAATCCGTCGCCAACGGCCGTAGCCGTGTTGAAACACCGGATCCCGGGAGATCTCCGAAGTTAAGCAACATTGGGCGTGGTCAGGAGTTGGATGGGTTGCCACGCGCTGTTGGTGGGGGGTAAGGGAATGGAGGAGCGGAAAGGAACTGGCCACCCTACCGCACGTAAACTCCGGCTCAGGAACACCTCTGCGGAGGTTCGGACCTGCCTTCGGGCAGAATAACCCTTACCTTAATCCGGCCATGTGCGCACGAGGTCCTGATTAATTGCACATATTGCTTCGTGAATACCGGTTACATTCGTGTGGCCATAGACCAGTAAATCATTTGTGTTTACATGTTTCAATATTTGATGAAATATCGTTAATATAGAGGAAGATGAGATGAGGAGAAACTGCAGAGTCATGAGGTACCTCTTTCTCAACCTGCTTCCATGAGGATGTTCTGCCGCGATTACGATTTGACAGAAGATATTTTATTGACGTTATTACATTGGATGAAATGTTCAACAATTCTAATTTTGCCAGATGTATGTCTTTATGCATACTGTAGCCATACTATGTTTCTAAACGAAGTACATGTAAATACAAGTCTGGGGTCAGTGTTTAAGGACAGAAACGATGTTACGTAACCTCAGTCGAACAACATTTACACGTTATTATTTATTACAATAAACAGGTTCACTGATTGGCCGGGTAAGTGTTAACTACAATAATGATATCGTTTTTACGTCCTACTATGTTTGCGATTCACGCAGACGCCTAGGCGCCGGAATTTTTTCCCAGAGACGATCCTTTGCGTGACAGTAAACCTATCAAAGAAAGTGAAGAGATCCACTGACTACAAAACTAAACAAACACAAAATAATACGGTAATCCCTTATCTCGGATTAGTGATAGACGACTCCGGTAACTGTGGTGAGTAAGAGATCAGGAGACGTATTCCACTGGGAAGTTTGGGCCGATGACCTAGATGTTAGGTCCATTTAAACAACAAGCAACTCCACCGAGAAGTGTAGCCAATAAAAAAACCAAATAAAAGTGTGGCAAAATAGAGCAATAACCCTGAGCACAGAGAAAAAGATTAACCAATCCACGTGTTTCTTCACTCTCTGTGTGCGGTTTGAAACGTGTAAAATGAAGGCAAAAGACAAAATACGCATCACTGCCTTCGAGATGTGGTGCAAGTGGTGGGTATTACGAATACCGAGGGCAGCCAGAAGAACAAGACGTGAAGGCGTCATCCAGAATTTGAAGCCGTCCATGTAACCTTGTTGAACAGAAAATACTACATCTTATTTGGCCACCTTATGGAAAGGAAATATGACAACATGGAGAAATTAATTTTCCAAGGAGAAGTTAAGAGTAAAGCGCTGCAAGGGAGAACCACGAAAGGACTGGTAGACCAGATTCGTGACATTATTGGGTTCCCATGGTAAATTACCGCTCAGAATGCAGATTGTCAGGAATGGCACCAACTCATTAATGCTATAACGAAGTCCTTCGGTCACGATACTCAACACGTGAGAGGGAAATCTATCGTCATGAGGCTGCCGTATTTTAACACCTTCAAACACCACCGTGTTGAGTCGGGATCGAACCCGCCAACCTAGGTTCAGGTCAGCGTTCCACTGTCTGAGCCACTCAGCCCGGTAGGTACAGAGTTAAAGGAGATAATTTATCACATTCAGTTAGAGGTAATCCTCTCAACTTCTCGTTTACATCAAGCTTACAAATGTAACATTTCTAATAATAATAATAATGTTATTTGCTTCACGTCCCACTAACTACTTTTACGGTCTTCGGAGACGCCGAGGTGCCGGAATTTAGTCCCGCAGGAGTTCTTTTACGTGCCAGTAAATCTACCGACACGAGGCTGTCGTATTTGAGCACCTTCAAATACCACCGGACTGAGCCAGGATCAAACCTGCCAAGTTGGGGTTAGAAGGCCAGCGCCTTAACCGTCTGAGCCACTCAGCCCGGCTGTAACATTTCTGAAACATTTCTACTTCTTCTACCGCTTTTTCTACACCTGTGGCTTTATGGGTGCGAATTGTGTAGCACAAGTGGATATGGTCCTGTTTTACGATCGGATGCCCTTCCTGACGCCAACCCTATGTGGAGAGATGTAATCACTAGTGCGTGTTCCTGTGGTGGTTGGTAGGGTGGTGTGTTGTCTGAATATGGAGAGGGAAGTGTTGGGTCAAACACAAACACCCAGTCCCCGAGCCAGAAGAATTAATCAGACGTGATTAAAATCGCTGACCTAGCGAAGAATCGAACCCTTAACCCTGTGAAACGAAAGCCTCAACTCTGACCATTCATCCAACGAGACGGTCATTTAGGAAACTTTTACTGCAACAAAATATTTTCTCCAAGAGATCTTACATCATATATGATATGACGAAATGCATATTGAATATTGGTTAGCTCTTCTTACACCGGGCGAGTTGGCCGGGCGGTTAGGGGCGCGCAGCTATGAGCTTGCATCCGGAAGATAGTGGGTTCCAACCCCCACTGTCGACAGCCCTGAAGATGGTTTCCGGTGGTTTCCCATTTTCATACCAGACAAATGCTCGGTCTGTTCCATAATTAAGGCAAAGGCCCCTCCACTCCCACTCCTAGGCTTTCCCTATCCTATAGTCGCGATAAGACCTACCTCTATCGGTGCGACCTAAAGCAAAGTGTAAACAAAAGAGTTCTTCTTACAGCATTATTTTGGAAAGAAGTTCTGGGTGTAGTGCGCTCTGAAACTCCCACGAGTGAGATGATCTGTGCTGCACCACCTGCGCCTGTAACAAAGCTTGTCTAATCTTGGCGGACAGTGTCGTGCCAGCCGTAGGGAACATTAACGACGAATAAATTGTGTCGTAATCAGATGCAGCCGCTTGCTAGCAGTTGATGTCTACATGCTTCACGCGGACAGGTTCCTTATCTGGGGCCGCATCTGTATATATTAATGCTGGCCCTCTCCGGACACAATGCGCTCCCACGTGGAACCGCCTTCAAGTACTAGTATTTAACAGTTATATTGTGCTATTTTAATATTTAGTTCCTTCATAAGCTCACAAATTGTTTCTTCTTGGTAATTCACGGGTAGAAACACCACATTAGTTTCAACACGCAGCTCTCTGACGTGTATGTGGGATGATATCGCTATCTGAAACTAGATGTCTTTTGAGCTGTACCGGGAAGTGAAATATGAATTAAAGAAAGTTGCCGTGAAGCCTTGCGTAGGTCTGGATTTGATTCTTTATTCCGATGATTATACATGTCACGCTTCATTGCAGCGTTTAAACAGGTCAACCTATCATAAAAGAGTATAAATATACATCGTTTACTGCTAAATGTCAGATTTTAAAACGAAAGTAATATCTTGTGTCCGCCTCTGTGGTGTAGTGGTTAGTGTGATTAGCTGCCACCCCCGGAGGCCCGGGTTCGATTCCCGGCTCTGCCATGAAATTTGGAAAGTGGTACGAGGGCTGGAACGGGGTCCACTCGGCCATCCTGGAAGTAGTTTTCCGTGGTTTTTCACTTCTCCTCCAGGCAAATACCGGGATGGTACCTAACTTAAGGCCACGGCCGCTTTCTTCCCTCTTCCTTGTTTTATCACTTACAATCTTCCCATCACCCCGCAAGGCCCCTGTTCAGTATAGCAGGTAAGGTCGCCTGGGCGATTTACTGGCCATCCTCTGCAGTTGTATCCCCCGAACCAGAGTCTGAAGCACCAGGACGCTGCCCTTGAGGCGGTTGAGGTGGGATCCCTCGCTGAGTCCGAGGGAAAAACCGACCCTGGAGGGTAAACAGATTAAGAAGAAGAAGTAATGTCTTGTGACTTTGTTTCTTTTTGAGAAAGGGTGATTTACACCTGTGGATATCACTAATTTGTATCACTTTGATATACCTGTGTACGTTAGAAGGGGAGAGTCCCTTATGTACAAAAATCAAAGGATTTTATAGGAATGACCTTGGTTTCCGGGATAAATGATGGTTCATTTTCCACCTCAAATTATATTATTTTATATTTCCTTTTAAGCTGGTCCCGTGGTGTCGGGGTAGCGTGCCTGCCTGTTACCCGGAGGCCAAGGGCTCGATTCCTGACCATGTTAGGGATTTTTACCTGGATCTGAGGGCTGGTTCGAGATCCATTCAACCTACGTGATTACAATTGAGGAGCTATCTGACGGTGAGATGGCGGCCCCGGCCTAGAAAGACAAGAATAACGGCCGAGAGGATTCGTCATGCTGACCTAACGACACCTCATAATCTGCAGGCCTTCGGGCAGAGTAGCGATCTCTTGGTAGGCCATGGCCCTTCGGGGCTGAAGCGCCATGGGGTTTGTTTTTTTGTTTTTTGTTTTTATACTTCGTCTTATAAATATAGAGGGACTGCCTGGCCGAGGCGGTAAAGGCGTGCTCGGTTCGACCGAAAGGACGTGGGTTCGAATCCCCGTCAGAAAGTCGTAAAATTTAAGAAACGAGATTTCCACTTCCGGAGGTGCATATGGCCCTGAGGTTCACTCAGCCTACACCAAAAATGAGTACCAGGTTAATTCCTGGGGTCAAAGGCGGCCGGGCGTAGAGCTAACCACTGTACCCCATCATGTGCCGAGGTTAACAAAGGTGGAAGCCTTTACCTTCCACTCCTTCAAGGGCCTTCATGGCCTGTACGGAGGTGTCTTTGTCTTTGTTGTCTTATAAATATAGAAATCGGATGCTCATGAGTGTAATGGAGCGCGATCCGATGAAGAAAGTTTTATTTTTAAAATTAAAAATCATAATTAAATATTATCAATGCCTGTCTACATGGTTTCTGGGTACGTATTGAGATTCCAGCTCCGGTTCAGTTCCCGGCTTTATCATAAATGTAACATATTGCGAGAGGGTTAGGCCTATTCTTGTGGGGACAAGTGAGTAGAGATCGATTGGAATAACAAATGTCGGCCATTGTAGATGTGGTTTTCCGTTGTTTTGCACTTCAACTCCTGGCAAATGCCGATATGCTACTCAATTTTATGTTATGGTCGCCTCTTTCCAAATGCAAATGTTGGCCTATTACTTCCTGATTCCCAACCCTGAAAGGCTCATATTCGAAATAGTGGACGCGATTTCCTGCGTAAAGATCCAATACCCACTTCACCAATTACACCCAAGATTGTGTCCAGCTCCGGGAAACTGAAGACGATGTTGATATGGGATCCCTTGCCGAGTCCAAGGAAATCAACCGAACTCGGGTGATAAATGGCAATAAAATATATGCCATGTTGTTTAATGTTTGTTTATATTTAGTTAATTTCCTCAAATGTAAGTTATATTTTTCGGTACAGAACATGTTTTATCTTACATGTTGTGAAGGCCATTCTTTCACCATGAGTGATTGCAGTGTTAAAATCAACGAAAATGCTCAGGATATGAATACGAATCTGAATCAGCAGCGGGAAAGTTACATACTACTGCCAACTTGGCCACAATACTTCGAACTTAATTACGTAGTAGATAAATTAGCCTGCGCTGAGAACCTAACTCCCGGTTATCTCGGGAACTACGACTCGTCCAACACTCCCCTACAGTCCATGTAATAATATAAATCGACGACTCCCTAATTTGGTAGTCGTTTTATTAGTGATAAAGTTGCTCTAGCTGTCCCATGGGTAGACTTTGTAGATTGTGACAAGTAATAACTGACACTTATGCACGTGTCCTATAACATTTTACAAGAGAACTAGACATATTTCCAACGCTATCAATGTCCCACAATATCTCAGGAAGTGTTATGGGGAGTTCAGTGACCACCAAACAAGAGTTTATAGCATAGGTGGGCAATCCAAATCCAAACTCGTTTGCGACCACCTTGTTGAAAGTTGGGGCCACCGACCTCAAAAAGTGTCCAATGTCCCACAGCGTCGAGAGGAATATTGCTTGTTTCGAATGGTGAATTTACCATCTTGATGGTGTCGAAGTTGTGGGGTAAGCTACCGGTAATTAGGAACGGAAGGAGGTGCGATATGTGTGAAGTCGTTGAGATACGGTGTGGAGATGAATTTCTACGAATTATAGTGACGAGGTTTTCAGGGAGGGGGGGTGGATATTGGGGTTTTAGAACATGGCGCATGAAGGAATATGCCATCTGTACTGGCCCCTTTATGAGGGCTACGATACACGGGCGATTGTTTAGGTATGGAGTTTTTAAAGTGAATGGAACGGAGGGGGGGGGGGGGGGTTGGATTCTGGGATTAGCATGAGCTTGTTAGGAGGGAAAGTAATATTTTTAAAAGTTCTATGGTAGGGTGAGTCTGTGTGACATGGTTTGTTTCGATAGCTGCAGTCGCTTAAGTGCGGCCAGTATCCAGTATTCGGAAGATAGTAGGTTCGAACCCCACTGTCGGCAGCCCTGAAAATGGTTTTCTGTGGTTTCCCATTTTCACACCAGGCAAATGCTGGGGCTGTACCTTAATTAAGGCCACGGCCGCTTCCTTCCAACTCCTAGCCCTTTCCCGTCCCATCGTCGCCATAGGACCTGTCTGTGTCGGTGCGACGTAAAGCAACTAGCAAAAAAAAAAAAAAGACATGGTTTGTTGGAGTGACCCCCGCTCCTTAAGCTATTTGTTATTTGTTTGTTATTTGTCTTTACGTCGCACCGACACAAATGGTTCTTATGGCGACGATGGGATAGGAAAGGGCTAGGAGTGGGAAGGAAGCGGCCGTGGCCTTAATTAAGGTACAGCCCCCGCATTTGACTGGTGTGAAAATGGGAAACCACGGAAAACCATCTTCAGGACTGCCGACAGTGGGGTTCTAATCCACTATCTCCCGGATGGAAGCTCACAACTGCGCGCTCCTATCAGCTCGCCCGGTGCTCCTTAAGCTAACGGCATGAGCGCGGGAAGAGCTGACAACAGCTGACTCAGCACATCGGGGCCAATAATAAGGAGTAAGTAACACGATTATATTACATTCATTTCATCTTCCATCCCCCTGTTACTTACACTCAGTTTTTATTTTTAATTTCAGACCACAGTTTTCATTACTACAAAGAGCTTTACCACTACGGCCCAGTTGAATTTAAATTCTGAAGCATTCAATGTATGTACCATTTAAGAAATGCATATCATGACCTAAAAATCTTTCATCAAGAAATACTTTAAATCAAGAGTGCTATTAACAACAGTGATCATTTAAGAATTTATAAAGCACAACTGTTATTCTCAAGAACATTACCAAGAGTTTAATGGACAATTCAACTGTTTTTATCGATCATACGACTTATAATTTTAACAAAAGTTGCCAAGATTGTATTTTAAATGTCGTACCATACACCAATGTTTTTAATGTGTCTTGCCAACTTTAATGATGTCTACTTTGATAATCTGATATATTAATATTAATTTATTATAGGCGATGATGTCCCTTAGGGGACGAAACATGTACTTATAATAAATGATAAATTGTATTGAATAGGCGGATCACTTGTTTATACACTGACTGACAGAGCAAATGCAACACCAAGAAGGAGTGGTTCGAAAGGGATGAAAGTTGGGGAAAAAACAGAGACGGCACGGACGAATAATTGATGTTTATTTCAAACCGATATGCAGGTTACACAATGCGCACGGCATCGACTCAGTAGGATGTAGGACCACCGCGAGCGGCGATGCACGCAGAAACACGTCGAGGTACAGAGTCAATAAGAGTGCGGATGGTGTCCTGAGGGATGGTTCTCCATTCTCTGTCAACCATTTGCCACAGTTGGTCGTCCGTACGAGGCTGGGGCAGAGTTTGCAAACGGCGTCCAATGAGATCCCACACGTGTTCGATTGGTGAGAGATCCGGAGAATACGCTGGCCACGGAAGCATCTGTACACCTCGTAGAGCCTGTTGGGAGATGCGAGCAGTGTGTGGGCGGGCATTATCCTGCTGAAACAGAGCATTGGGCAGCCCCTGAAGGTACGGGAGTGCCACCGGCCGCAGCACATGCTGCACGTAGCGGTGGGCATTTAACGTGCCTTGAATACGCACTAGAGGTGACGTGGAATCATACGCAATAGCGCCCCAAACCATGATGCCGCGTTGTCTAGCGGTAGGGCGCTCCACAGTTACTGCCGGATTTGACCTTTCTCCACGCCGACGCCACACTCGTCTGCGGTGACTATCACTGACAGAACAGAAGCGTGACTCATCGGAGAACACGACGTTCCGCCATTCCCTCATCCAAGTCGCTCTAGCCCGGCACCATGCCAGGCGTGCACGTCTATGCTGTGGAGTCAATGGTAGTCTTCTGAGCGGACGCCGGGAGTGCAGGCCTCCTTCAACCAATCGACGGGAAATTGTTCTGATCGATATTGGAACAGCCAGAGTGTCTTGCACATGCTGAAGAATGGCGGTTGACGTGGCGTGCGGGGCTGCCACCGCTTGGCGGCGGATGCGCCGATCCTCGCGTGCTGACGTCACTCGGGCTGCGCCTGGACCCCTCGCACGTGCCACATGTCCCTGCGCCAACCATCTTCGCCACAGGCGCTGCACCGTGGACACATCCCTATGGGTATCGGTTGCGATTTGACGAAGCCACAAACCTGCCCTTCTCAGCCCGATCACCATACCCCTCGTAAAGACGTCTGTCTGCTGGAAATGCCTCCGTTGACGGCAGCCTGGCATTCTTAGCTATACACGTGTCCTGTGGCACACGACAACACGTTCTACAATGACTGTCGGCTGAGAAATCACAGTACGAAGTGGGCCATTCGCCAACGCCGTGTCCCATTTATCGTTCGCTACGTGCGCAGCACAGCGGCGCATTTCACATCATGAGCATACCTCAGTGACGTCAGTCTACCCTGCAATTGGCATAAAGTTCTGACCACTCCTTCTTGGTGTTGCATTTGCTCTGTCAGTCAGTGTAATATGTAAGTTCACCTTAAATATTATCTATTTGATATATAGTCAATACGGGATTATTGTTATTAGAAATGAACCTAATAAAGCTTGTTACAAGTAAAATTGTTATTACAAGTCAAAATAATTAATTTTGTTTCCAACCCATAACCCAATGAAATGAATATACTTAATCGTAATGTATTTACTTAGAACAAGACGTTTGTACACAAATTAACTTATTTTGCTTCATCGGTATAATTTAATGCACTGAATAGAACGAGACGTTAGGCACAATTAAACTGTAAAATGTTTAAACAGATAAGCGCTCCTTCACTGGTTGCAATTGGGAGTCGTACAAGCAGCTGCCAGGCTGTGCCTTCTATCAGAGCGCATACACTGCTCCTTTACCTGCCTGTGGTGGGAGAGTTACCCAGTGGAGGGGTGCATAACGAGCTGATGGGAAGGGCAGAATGTGTATACTTCCCCCCCACCAAAACGAGATCAGTCCTTTCTAATGGAGAAAGCCACTGTTCTCTTCAACAAGAAGGAATTAGGAAACAGCCTTATTATCATAGAAACAGGATAAACGACAATGATTTCCTTATATTAATCTCGTATCAGCTTCTGAAACTGATTTCCATTTCCGTTTAAGCACATCTGGCATTTGCAATTCTGTGACAGGTGTCGTAATTCGTCTTCTGTTATTGCACTTACCACTCTCCTAATTTCGTTTTCCGGGGCCTCAGATCTACGCGGATTGTTCCGGTAGAGTCTTTTGTTCCAAATTTCCCCACAAATGAAAGTCACACACACCGAGCTCAATAGCTGCAGTAGCTTAAGTGTGGCCAGTATCCAGTATTCGGGGGATAGTAGGTTCAAACCCCACTGTCAGGAGCCCAGAAGATGGTTATCCATGGTTTCCCATTTTCACACTAGGCACGGCCACTTCCTTCACAGTCCTATCCATTTCCTGTCCTATCGTTGTCATAAAACCTATCTGTGTCGGTGCGACGTAAAGCCAAGACCAAAAAAATGTCACACATACTTACAAGGGGAGGCAGTGGCGCAAGGGTGACCGATTCGATCCATCTTTGGTACACGTGCAGGGCATGACCAGGAGTATAACAGGTGCAAGTAGTACGGCGCAATTATCAGCCGTTTCCGAGAAATTAATTAATGAAAAAGTCCAGTGCGCTTATGTCAAAGCTATGTTTGCATAGGAGACACCGGGCGAGTTGGCCGTGCGTGTAGAGGCGCGCGGCTGTGAGCATGCATCCGGGAGATAGTAGGTTCGAATCCCACTGTCGTCAGCCCTGAAAATGGTTTTCCGTGGTTTCCCATTTTCACACCAGGCAAATGCTGGGGCTGTACCTTAATTAAGGCCACGGCCGCTTCCTTCCAACTCCTAGGCCTTTCCTATCCCATCGTCGCCATAAGACCTATCTGTGTCGGTGCGACGTAAAGCCCCTAGCAAAAAAAAGCATAGGAGACAACGAGCTCGTGGCGCAGCGGCGAGAGTTCCGCTTCGTAAGCGCAGGATAGCTTGATCGAATCCTGAAGAGAGAAAAATTTATTTTCTCAAATATTTTACATCTCTCACAGGTCGAGGTTTCTTCACTATTGTTAATGTTAATTTCCGAATCGATTCCAATAAACAATGTTTTTAGCGGGAAGAGGGTTCTGAGAAAGTCGTTCTGGAGCTGTTTAAAAAATTCCTCTTCTTCTTCTACTTCTTAATTTGTTTAACTTCCAGGGTCGGTTTTTCCCTCGGACTCAGCGAGGGATCCAACTTCTACCGCCTCAAGGGCAGTGGCCTGGAGCTTCACACTCTAGGTCGGAGGATACAACTGGGGAGGATAATCAGTACCTCGCCCAGGCGACCTCACCTGCTATGCTGAACAGGGGCCTTGCGGGGGGATGGGAACATTGGAATGGATAGACAAGGAAGAGGTAAGGAAGCGGCCGTGGCCTTAAGTTATATACCATCCCGGCATTTGCCTGGAGGAAAAGTGGGACACCACGGAAAACCACTTCCAGGATGGCTAAGGTGGGAATCGAACCCACCTCTACTCAGTTGACCGCCCGAGGCTGAGTGGACCCCGTTCCAGCCCTCGTACCATTTTTCAAATTTCGTGGCGGAGCCGGGAATCGAATCCGGGCCTCCGTTGGTGGCAGCTAATCACACTAAGCACTACACCACAGAGGTGGACTCAACTTATTCTACCCTATTTTTTATTCACCATTATGCTGTACGTGGGACGAATAACTGCACGAACTAGGATGATATCGGTCATAGAAGCAGGGGAAACAAGAATGTTTACGGCATCTTGCGCAAGCGATAACTGTCGTATTTTTGAATCTTTGTACCATTTTTTTCAGAACGTATTTCCAGCTAAAAATAATGTATCGGAATTGATTCGAAAATGAACATTATTTAAGACACCTTCATTTGTGAAAGACCGGGCGAGTTGGCCGTGCGGTTAGGAGCGCGCAGCTGTGAGCTCGTATCCGGGAGACAGTGGGTTCGAATCCCATTGTCGGCAGCCCTGAGTATGGTTTTCTGTGGTTTCCCGTTTTCACACCTGGCAAATGCTGGGGCTGTACCTCAATTAAGGCCACGGCCGCTTCCTTCCCATTACTAGGCCTTTCCTGTCCCATCGTCGCCATAAGACGTATCAATCAATCAATCAATCAATCAATACTGATCTGCATTTAGGGCAGTCGCCCAGGTGGCAGATTCCCTATCTGTTGTTTTCCTAGCCTTTTCCTAAATGATTTCAAAGAAATTGGAAATTTATTGAACGTCTCCCGTGGTAAGTTATTCCAATCCCTAATCCCCTTCCAATAAATGAATGTTTGCCCCCATTTGTCCTCTTGAATTCCAACTGAAAACTGAAAATCCTCCTGTGTCGGTGCGACGTGATACAAAATAGCAAAAAATAGCATTTGTGAAAGATGTGAAATATTTGAAAATATGCGGCGGTATTCGTTCCAGCGATACCGCGTTTACGTAGCGGAGAGCTTGGCGCTGCGCCGCGAGCTCGTTGTACTTTTTGCAAACATGGCTCGCCCATAAGCGCAATGGAATTTTTCATTAGTTAATTACTCGGAAACGGCTGAGAATTGCACTTTACTACTTGCACCTTTTATGCTCCTGGTCATGCCCTACGCGTGTACCAATGATGGATCGAATCGGTCACCCATACGCCCTTCTGATGTCTGGAGAACGAGCTGGCTATAACCCACTACTAATTTTTCGGTCATGTCCGGCTCCATGGCTAAATGATTAGCGTGCTGGTCTTTGGTCAGAGGGGTCCCGGGTTCGATTCCCGGCAGGGTCGAGAATTTTTACCATCATTGGTTAATTTCGCTGGCACGGGGGCTGGGTGTATGTGTCGTCTTCATCATCATTTCGACCTCATCACGACGCGCAGGTCGCCTACGGGGGTAAGTCAAAAGACCTACACCTGGCGAGCCGAACATGTCCTCGGACACTCCCGACATTAAATGCCATACGCTATTTCATCCGGTCATCAAACACATTTTTTTTTTTTTTTTTTTTTTTTTTGCAGCCATAGAATTACGTGCTGTGTGGGCCGTAGAACCGTCTCGACGAAAGTCAACATGTTAAAGAAGGGATGCAAAATAGTGTCAAGGTATCGTTCGGAGGTCAGTGTTTTAAAGGAAAAGAATAAAAGTAAGTCCAATTATTCTTCGTCCACTGACTGCACACCAAACACCCACTCTCATTTCATGCAGAGGGACCTTCTGCATCGCGGAGGATTTTCAGTGTCCCATTGTGGAGTGTTCGAAGAATCAATGTATCCACTGAGGTGAAACCGAGCATGGCCAGACGTGATCAAAAGCGAAGGATCTATATCTCCGACAATCACGGATTGTAACACCCATAGGCAGAAGTTAACACGAGCGACAGGATCTGCAACATATAACTGGTGCACTACTGAAAACATAAAGATAAATAGAAAAGTTAGAATTTCAAGCCCTGTCAACACTAAGGTGGGCGAGATACAACACTCACGTGTTAAACGGCTAGACGATTTACGAGGGCTAACATGAAGTCTGGTTCACATACTTTCAAGGATTCCCTTAGTTAAGACCTCTCTTTGTATAATGACTTTTTCTGTTTAAGTCGAATCCAGGTGCGCACCACTTTTCGAACCGCTGAAGAAATTCCTTTTCAAATTGCCAGAAGAAGAAACTGTGTAATAAAAAGCTGAATTTATTGACTAGATATTTTGATCAACGTCATTATCTAGTCACTTGAAATATGCCGTTCTGTTATTAACAGAAATGTATATTTTCAGGAATTTTTTGTGTGCATTCTCATTGACAAAAACGGTTTACTTCTCAAGTTATCTTTTTAATGTTTACAATTTCATAATATTTTAGGTGTAGTTTTGTAAATACTTAGCTATGTACATGGTTGACAGGGAGCAATTTTTATATTTCCACTGTTAATATAATCCTACTGAAGGAGAATGCAAGCTGCAAACTACAAAGCTAAACACCACGTAGCGTAAAATACATAGGCAAAACGTCGTTTCAAAAATGCGGAACATTTGATCATCGCCAGAAATCTTACAGGAGAGCGGGATATTTTGCCATAAAACAGGACTGTTCCGATAAACCGGGATGAATGAACATCGTAACCCGATGAGACGACGTTTTGGACACTACGTATAATTCCCTTTCCTCCTGAGGGATGACAAAATTTAGACACACTTGATTGGTGGAATGGGCGTGAAAAGTCCTATTTCATGTTAGTTCTACTAGCTAAGATATAGTCTATTTGTGATGTCCAGCATCCTCTGCTAGTTCAGTTTTCGAATGCAGGCAATGTAGGCACCGCTAAACATCCTGTAGCTCTCTGTACCCGGAGACGTAAACTTACTTCCTTTTTACACAGAAGGCGAGCTTTTATAAAAGCATAATTTGAGGGTCGTGTTTTTCTAACGTTTTGTTATTTAATAATACATATATATTCCTTAAAAATTAATTTTGTTTGTTTACAGTCTGTTTAGAAGTAATAATCAATTAAACTTTTCAACAGATTCATCCACGTGTTCGGATGCTTTCACAAATACTGGCTCATTATCCTTCATTTTCGTTATAAAAAAGAATTAATGTGTAATCATCAGATTTGAGTGTAGGATTACGTAATATTTTTCGAATTGAAAGCTTATTTTGGAGATTAAACTAGTAGTCAATGATCAAAATACAATTGTTCAAACTCAATTACTGCATGCGCAGGGGTGGCATACCTATTCCACATAAAGAAATCCCTCTCTTTAAAACCGATGGATATGCAGGAGAAAATTATAAACATCCTATTTTACACCGGTACTCATGTGCCCTTTATATGTCCCAGTCATTATATAAGAAGTAATACATTTTATTAAACAAATTTTGCTGTGACTTTTTTCGGGTTAGTATGCAAACTTCAAAATAGCTGTTATTCAATCATCCTCCTAATTATGATACGATTATTGATTGCAAAAATTGTAACGAAGAAGTACCCGGTTGTCACTATCCCTCGTCAGATACACAATGAATAAATAAATAAATAAATAAATAAATAAATAAATAAATAAATAAATAAATAAATAAATAAATAAATAAATAAATAAATGAAATACATTGAACTACAAACTTTAATAACACCCATTCAGTACTCTTGCAGTACTATGGGGTTCATATTTTGTATATTATTCTCTGTAGAGCTATATACATTAGTCAATCATTTAGTATAATATACTTTCGGAGAGTTCATTAGAGTGATGATCGAAATACCGTGTAAACAGGTCTCATCGCGATATGTTATGCAAATTGTACCGGGGACTGCGTTTCAGCTAACTCACATGGGAATTGATAAATTTTGCAGGTGAATTCGCACAGCAGCCAAAGGTTATGAATTAACAATTACTTTAGTTAGCATTGTTTTCAAAACTTCCGCAGTTCAAAACTGTTCATTTAGCAGAAGGGCTAAAGTTTGCTAACTCACAATACTGCCTGAAGAAGGAAGTTCTAGCACTGGATTTTAACAAGAGCCTTTATTACTTTTTAATCCACGCGTAGTGTTGATCTTTAGAATGGAGATTGATATGATAACCGCTCCCTCAATGACAGGTTCTTCTTCTGTGAATCTGTCTAGAGACAGGTATCAACTGGACATCCTTCGTGATTCTCGGTCCTGAGCATCTTTTCTCAATTGTTTCTCCCTTGTTTGACATCTGTTAACATTCCAAATGTTCTTCCTTTTCCTTTTCTTCCATCTATTTTTCCCTCCATCACCCTCTGTTAGACATTTTCTATGTAGTCTTTGACCCAACCAGGATATTTTCCTCTTCCTTATCTGTTTCATGTCCGGCTCCATGGCTAAATGGTTAGCCTGCTGGCCTTTGGTCACAGGGGTGCCAGGTTCTATTCCCGGCAGGTTCAGGAATTTTAACCATAATTGGTTCATTCCGCTGGCCCGGGGCCTGGGTGTATGTGTCGTCTTCATCATCACTTCATCCTCATCACGACGCGCAGGTCGCCTACAGGTACAAATCAAAAGATCTGCACCTGGCGAGCCAAAGACTCGGACACATCCAGGCACTAAAAACCATACGCCATTTCATTTTCATCTTTTTTCATCATGTGTTTCTTCTCTCCTACTTTTCTTAGCACTTCATCATTTTTCAATTTATCTGTCCACTTTACTTTCTTTTATTCTTCTCCACAAGCATAAGAGGTACAAGCCTCGATTTTCTGCTTGGAACGGGTTCTTCGACTTAGCCAAATACTTAAGTTGACTCAATCGTACACAAAAGATATGATTTCCTATAGTAGAAGAGCTCCACTGAATTGTCTGCGTTGGGGTGCGGGAACGTAGCCCTAAAAATGCATTCTTTAACATATCAGTAAATCTGTTGACGCGAATCTCTTGCATGTAGATATTCTTAAATATCACTGCACTGGGATTTGGACCCTCAACCTTGATTTTTATTTATTTATTTATTTATTTTTTGCTAGGGGCTTTACGTCGCACCGACACAGATAGGTCTTATGGCGACGATGGGATAGGAAAGGCCTAGGAGTTGGAAGGAAGCGGCCGTGGCCTTAATTAAGGTACAGCCCCAGCATTTGCCTGGTGTGAAAATGGGACACCACGGAAAACCATCTTCAGGGCTGCCGATAGTGGGATTCGAACCTACTATCTCCCGGATGCAAGCTCACAGCCTCGCGCCTCTACGCGCACGGCCAACTCGCCCGGTATATTTATTTATTAGTCGTGACGTTAGGGATTATGGCCCTCTCTTACACTTAACCACTGAAATGAAATGGCGTATGGCTTTTAGTGCCGGGAGTGTCCGAGGACAAGTTCGGCTCGCCAGATGCAGGTCTTTCGATTTGACACCCGTAGGTGACCTGCGCGTCGTGATGAGGATGAAATGATGATGAAGACGACACACACACCCAGCCCCCGTGCCAGCGAAATTAACCAATTAAGGTTAAAATTCCCGACCCTGCCGGGAATCGAACCCGGGACCCCTGTGACCAAAGGCCAGCACGCTAACCATTTAGCCATGGAGCCGGACACTTAACCACTTAAATCACAGGATATAAAAGGATATATAGTGTATTGTAAAATTAGAAGGTAGTAAAAGTCAGTGAGAGGGTGGCTTAAACGGCTTATTGACCACACCTTTTTTTCATTTTGTTTTACGTCGCACCGACACAGATATGTCTTATGGCGACGATGGGATAGGAAAGGCCTAGGAAAAGGAAGGAAGCGGCCATGGCCTGAATTAAGGTACAGCCCAGCATTCACCTGGTGTGAAAATGGGAAACCACGGAAAACCATCTTCAGCGCTGCCGGCAGTGAGGTTCGAACCCACTGACCACATTATCCTTCAGGAGAGGAGCTAAATTTTCTGGGGCACCATCTTCGTTGGTTTATGTGTTTGACGACAGGATTAAGGATATCTATTTTTGGTACTTTTGCTATTGCTTTTACATTGCACTCACTCAAACAGTTCTTATGGCGATGATGGGGTAGAACAGGGATAAGACTGGGAAGAAAGCCGGACTGACTAGTTGCGATGAATTGCATGCTGTCGTCTTTAGCAATTAAGTGTGCTTCTGTCTTGACCGCACGAAACACCTGGGTCTGATACCTGGCATTCTAGTCTGGCGAGCTATTAGCTATCACCATAGTAATTGTTGGGTGCACATATCTGCTCAACGGTATATCGACAGGAGTGACAATCCAACGGTTGTCCCTCTGATAGCTATCACTGCAAATGGGAAACTTCAAGAGGACAATGCCCATCAACACAATGCAGGTATCTCTAGGGAAGCTCCCTAAGGTATCACGCTTTAACAGTGACCCACCAGTTCCCCGGAGCTGAGCCCCTATTGAACACGAGCGGGAGACGACTTTTGGAAGTCAGCACAGCTGCACTCAGCCATCTCTGTGGAAGATGTGATCCTTCCGGTGCAGCAACCATGTGTCACAGTTCCGCAGGACGTGATGCATGGCCTTACTGACTCCATTCTGCGCAGGATGTAGCAGTGTATTGTAACTTGGGGTAGGCATACTCGGTACTAACCTGTGCCCACATGTACCTATATATCACAAAGTACTGAACGGATAATTATACCATTTTTATCAAAGCTTTGAGGTAATTAAATGACGTCATAAAACACAAATTGTAGAGAAATCCTTCCTGCTACCTGAATTAGGCTAATTTTAAACAATACGCTTTCTTGTAAGAAAAAAGTGCTGCATACAAAGGAAAATCAAAAAACACATTCAAGTCACGAAGGTCACTTAATTTTGGTTCAGTGAACTTTCCATAGATGGTCAATACAGACGTTATTATACCTCAGTTCTTCCTGCAGAAGTTCAAGAGCTACATGAATATTGACAAACTAGAACATTTCAGCTCCTTTTAATATCTCACATCCTTGTATGTCTTTAATTAGAGTTTAATTTCAGGCAGCCAATGTGGTTAGTTTCAGGTGTTGTTTTTTCTCAGTGACTGTTTTTGCATTGCATAAATTGACCACTCACCCTATTAATTAAAAATTTATCATGTGTTGACTCACTGAGCAGTCAAAGTTACACTATTAATTCTTAACTGGACAACGCTGAAAGGGACAGGTTCTGAACAAATCATTAGCACTTCTATTCGAAGAATAAGGACAAAGATACGTGTGGACGGATACAGATCAGAGCTGAATAATGACGAAGACATGTTAGTTGCTGTGTAAGTAGGGAAGTGGTTATGTAGTGTTTGCGGGTGAATTGAAATAAGGGATGGAGGTACGTAAGCGCAGAGGGAAGTGATTTTACTTCTAAGTACATTCATATGAGGAGAAAAATGTATGTCATAACCTCACTGTGTACGAGTATTTTGCCAGCCTCTTACCCGGAAGGCCAGGTTCAATTCCCGGTCAGTCGAAATACATTAATTCTGTATTGAGAGTTGAAATATGGTTCACTCAGCCTCGTGAGACCAACTGAGGATCTGTCTGGTATGAGAGGTCATGGACATGCTTACGAAGGCCAAGTGTGTTATCACGCTGATCATATGGTATTCCAATATCTGCAGCTCATCGGACTGGACAGCAATCGCCTTGGCAAGCAAAAGACCCTAATGTGCCACAGGTGTTTTTATCTAAATGAATAAGAATCTTATAAGAAATAATCGATTCCATTTGGGCTGTAGGAGTCCAAGCTATATTTTTTCAGATTTTTCAGCAAAGCGATAAAATTTCAAACAACCATACAACGAAAGGTGTCACTTATGTTTATATAATCGTGTTATCTTCACATTTAAGTTCACCATCGATATAAAATGTGCCCATTGACTTTGTTCCTTTCACCTCATAACTTTGAATTTTCGAAATAACCTACATACAGTACATACATAAAAACATACATATGTACGTACGTAATACATACAAACGCCCTTCAAAAACTAGGTAACAAGAGTTCGCACGGAGAAAATTCATTTTATAGGCAGCTATAAGGATACACAATAGTAGGGTACTGACGAAAAATTAAAATCCACAGCCTGTTTCCAGTCATTCGATTGGGTCGGGAATGGAATGAATAAAGCCCCCATCTAGTGGCGAGGATAGGAATCGTGCCGGCTGTCCAAGCCTGTCAAACTCCCCTGGGGCAATGATTAATGAGTGACAGATGGAGTGGAATGCTATTGGAGTGTGTTGATGGAATGAAGGATGGAGTGAGCGGGATTTGAACCACGGAACGCAGCGATGAGACGCCGGCGCCCTGCCACCTGAGCCACGGAGGCTCTGTAGGGCACTGATACGCACTACTATTTAAGCACTCGTTCCAAATACACCCCCTTGCAGTTTGTACCCATAATTTTGAAAAACCCTGTATTCATTATTTTTAAATGGTCGATGTTGATATAGACCAGAGGCAATCATCCTAAACTACCTTAACCTTCTGCATAACAAGAAGTCCTTCACAAGTCCGTAACTCGGGTGTTAGCTCCTGTGCTTCTGCAGGATTGGGGCAAGACTCTTCTAGTAATGTCACCCGTATCCACGAGTTCCGTAGAACAAAGTCAATGGTTTCCTTGTTGTCGGTATGTCAGATACTCCAGCGGTATGTCAGGCGGATAGTTTGGTGTATGTCCGTGTGAGAGTTTAAACGTTTAAACCGAAATTTTCAGATTCATACTGAACCATATTGTTCATAGTAAAAAAAAGAATATTTAACGCATCAGAAATGTGGTATCAGGGAGTCGAATTCAGAAAGTCGCGAAGAAGTAGCTTGGAGCGCGAGGGGGGCAGAACAAGCCAGGACGGGCGTGGCACGCTGAGAGAGAAAGCAAGAAAATCGCATGTAAAAGATGGAGCGACTCGTATGCTGTTAGGGGAACCACAGGACTGGCAAGTTATGAAACGAGGATAATATCTTCGCTTACGGACGAAATCCAGGGAAACTACAGAAAACTATTTCATAATTTTCTATGAATTGATTTGTGGTATTAATGGTCATTGCCTTCCGTTACACAACTTGCGCGGGACAACCGTGGGGACCAACCTCTTCTCTGCACAAAGAAGTGAAGTGTGTATCTTGGTGAGACCTCTGGTATGGCGTCTCTGTCTGGACTAATAAATAGAGCGTGCTGAGTGGAGAGGGCATCATTCGTATTTTCAGTCTTGAGTTGTGGAAGTCAGCCACGTAGGAGGCTACATCGTGATGTTGACAACTACACAAAGACTTCGTTTTAGAAGATGTAAAATCAAACATTTAATAACTGTAGCCTGGAGAAATAGCTAATACCCGAACTAGGAATGGAACAATTAATAGACTTCAACTGAGAGGTCATGTGCAGTAAAGCGTTAAGAATTTTGTTAAATAACTTTCGACTGCGTAGACTGTACTTTCAGCCCTAACGTGAAAGATAAAGGAATAAGGGTGATCGGAGTGCGCCAGCAGACGTTTAACTGTGTCTCTAATTGCAGTTAGTGCGGTACGAAAACTATGACAAGAGCTTCCAATAGCACGAGACCGTCCAACACTCATCAATCAAGCATGAATCAACCCCAGGAGCTGAACCGAGGAGCAGCGTCCCAGGATGAAGACGGAGAGATGTTGGGCTAAGTCCAATTACTGAGTCCGGCATGGAGGGGCCGTGAGGTCACCATGAAAGAATAAGTTTGAACAGATTTTATTAGCATGAGATAGGGACAGTTAGCTTCGCATATATTTTCTTGTAAATAACCTTTCATTAAGCCCTTACGGCAATCATGTTATTTTACTCAGGACTTTGCATGTGTACAGTAGTAAGTGTAGTAGCTTTGTATCATTTGTTTATGGTTATGTGTGAGTTAGGTAGGATTTAGGTTTGATTTCTCTGCTATTTATTCGGGGCTTTGACCTAAGATCTTTTGCCCCGAGGTTCGACGTAGTGTCTGATAATATTATGATATTTTTTGGGTTATTTTGTATATAAGTTTTGTGGAGCCAGGATCTTTAAAATATGTAAAGGACATAGATGCTTTGTACCGTCGAGTGGGAGATCTTTACTGAGAGTACCGGGCAACCTAACAATAGGGCCAACATGCTATATAAATGTGCATGAATTTCACAGGTGCTGAAGAAGCCGAGGGTCAGATTTACTCAACGTCGTATTAGAGAGGGATATCCAAATTATTCCGTAGAGTTTTCTCATAACTGTGCACGGGGCATGAACCAGGGTCTCATGTATAAAGAGATGAAATGCACGGATGATATTCCGTTTGATTTGAATGGCCTGAAGAGAGGTCCGGCATATAAGCCTAATTAATAATTTGAGGAAAGTGACTCATATGTCAGAGTAATGTTTTGTTATACGATTGAAAAGCTAAGAGCGCCTGTATAGTGCCCCGTATTTGAAGGGATGACAATTTGCCAAGCTGAGAGAGCTATGGAGTGCATGAGTGGGGCCCACTAGCCATGTGATAGATCCAAGTTGTGACGGAAATGTTTGTTTGTACCCGAGGGACTCCCCCTCTCGCCATAGAAGGTCATTGCCATCACCGAGATAAGGTGCTCCAGGAAGAGAGGCGCCCAATTCACCAAGCCCGCAAGACGAGTGTATTTCATTGAATATTTTTATTTCAGATGCGGTGGTATTTGTGATGTGTTCTGTGTTATTTATTATGTCTTAGTTTCTTTCTGTGTTTGTCATTTGATTGTGTTCTGTTAGAGGTATAGCACGTATGCCTTCTAGAGGTTGCGAGTTCATACCCATCCTTCGACAATGAGAGCGGGCTCATCTTAACTTCAGTGCCTCTTGGAGCTAACGGATAGTCCTGTATTTGTATTAATGTGTTTTGGTATCCCGAATTTATGGGAATAATGTTAAATTAGGTTTCTTTTTGTGCGAAGAATTTCTGTTCCTAATATCGTGCAATAGGACGTTTAATTACGAACATTACTGTGTAAAATCTGTTCGAACTTATCAAGATATAAAATGCAGTGTTTATGTAATGTTCCCACGGTCTCAGAATAGGTTATTGATCATGATGCCACTCCATGGCTACTGAGGTGAACTTGTATTTTTGTGTACATATTGATGGGATTATTAATGTTATTTTCGTTAGATTTTTATGTTTTCGATTATTAAAGTTTTGTTTGTGAAATTCTTATCCTCATTCACCCACACAATCGCGATTCCTGTCCTGTTATATCTTTAAGGTTTATCTTAGTTTATTTGATTAAGTCAACAAACGTCCGCGGGCTTGCCGCTGACTAGCCGGGTAAGAAGAGGACAGGAATAATTCGGCAAGATGCACCTTCTCACTCTGTGACCCACCTATATTTATTTATCAACGACCCAGTAAGGTACAATACGATCCTAATAATCTTACAGTGGAAATCGAGCACTACTGGTGTTTTTCTTCTTCTTCCTTGCTTTTTATCTCAGTTTATCGAGGTCGTTACTTAACGTGGGTTTGGCCCAGCTTTACGGCCGGATGGCCTTCCTTACTCTAACCCTACATGGAGATATGTATTCACTAACGTGTGTTTTTATGGTGGCTGGTAGTGTAATGTGTTGTGTGTTTATGAAGAGAACAACATCCAGTCCCTGAACGAAATAAATAAAACATACTCAATTGCCTGCCGGCAACCGAACCCTACGCTCTTTGAAACGAAGGCCAGTACGCTGACTATTCAGTCAAGGAGCCGGACAAATCAGATACGTATGATATGAATACATACTTTGGCAATTACCAACATTACCATCTACAGCCGTTTCGTGAGATTCACGTAGGTGATTCATTATGCTTCCTACCTTCGCAACTACAAGAAGTCTGTCAACATGGTACGACGTTTCGTAAAAAATAGCTTTACGTCGCACTGACACAGAGATGTCTTATGGTGACGACGGGATAGGAACGCGCTGGAAGTGGGAAGGAAGTGGCCGTGGATTTAATGAATGTACAGCCTTTGCCTGGTGTCCCGGTCTTGAAAGCCAAGAATAACGGCTGAGAGGATTCGTCATGCTGACCACACGCCACATCGTAATCTGCAGGCCTTCGGACTGAGCAGGGGTCGCTTGGTGGGCCAAGGCCCTTCAACGGTTGTAGTGGCATGGCGTTAGTTTTTCTTTGTCTGGTGTGAAAATGGGAAACCACGGAAAATCATCTTCAGGGCTACCGACAGTGGGGTTCGAAACCACTGTCTGCCGAATGCAAGCTCACAGGTGCGCAACCCTAACCGCACAGAAACTTACTCTCTATGGTAAGATGTAAGAGAAGGCCACAGGGCGTTGATACTTTTAGGATAAATAAAACAACAATCGAAGACCTGATTTTCATATCATGCTGACTCCAAAATGTTAAAACTTCGAGAAAGAGGGATAACGTACTATTTCTTTTCTATTTTTACAGATTTTTTCATAAGGTACTAACCACAATACATGCATGGTTTAGCACCAGACACTTACGAATACAAGATAAAAACTTATGTGTCCAATAAGTTCTTTTATGCAGGGTGTATCCGTGATGATGTTACAAACGTTCAAGGATGATGGAGGACGGCAAATGGATCAATTTGCGACCAGGAACCGTAGTCCGAAAACGTTCGAGGCAAATGTTATTAATAATCCAATTTGTTTAATGTCCGTCCTTTCATAACAGACGCCGCGGAGTCGGAATTTTTTCCAGAAATATTTCTTTAACGTGCCGAAAACCAACAATATGGGGTTGTCACCTTTAAACACCTTAAAGGCCACCGACCTTAGTCGGGTTTTGAACCGTTAAAATGGGATTAGTGGACCAACGCTGTATCCACTACACCACTGCGGCTGGCAGTCAAAAGTTAAAGCAAAAATCGGTCTGATACCTCCGACTGTACCGTACACTAGACGTACTAAGAGTACAATAGGGGAGACAATCCCGACGAGCAGAGGGGATAGGATAATAACTCAACGACTCCAATGTAGATGGCGCACTGTTTACTGACGTGATCGGTGTCCGATGTCTGTACTCTAGGCTTCCATCCTCACTTTCCTGCATATGTGCTTTTCACAGGTGAATCCTATCTCGCCAGAGACGGAATACTAAATAGTCACAATGGTCATGATCAGGCCGATGAGAATCCGCACGCTACAGTTGTGAAGAGCCATCAGTACAAACTTTCAGTCAACGTGTAAGCAATAATAGTCAAGTGGTACGTTGATCAGCCCTATCCAAATAGAGTTGTACACGGTTATGGTATTTGAAGATATAATGTTCTTGCATGGGCAAGCAAATAAAAGCAGCAGATAAGCCGAACGTTTGTACTGGACCAGATATTCACGTAGGAGACATCCGGCTCACACCATATTTCTACGACTGTTCCAACGATTAAGTGAAGCAGGACAATTGCTACCACAGTACAATGACCAAGGAGGACGACGAATTACACAGACTCCCGACTTAGAAGATACAGTGCTTGCTCGCGTGGATGAGGCGCCTCCAATCAGTACTCGAACAGTTGCACGTGAAATTAATGTTTGGCATATAACTGTGTGGCGAGTGTTACGTGAAATGCAGATACACCCCTCCCATCCACAGAAAGTGCAAGATTTGAGTCCTGCTAACTACGCACCTCGAGTCGTTTCCAGCCAATGGGGTTTGCAGCTTGTTGCAGTTGATCCTCACTTTCCTGCGTATGTGCGTTTCTTAGATGAAGCCTGTTTGACCAGAGACGGAATACTAAATAGTCACAATAGTCATGTTTGGGCCGATGAGAAAGCCCACGCTACAGTTGTGAAGAGCCATCAGCACAAACTTTCAGTTAACATGTGGGCAGGCATGATCAATGATTACGTAGTAGGCCTGTTTCTTCTCTCCGCCCAGAAGAAATGCAGCAAGGTGTACAGTGGTGCTCAGAGATGTACTACCCACCTTCTTGGAACACATCTCAATTGCCCTTCGCCAACGTATGTGGTTCCTGCATGAGGGAGCCCCAGCTCAATTTTTACAGGGGGTTCGTGAACACCTTGATTAGACATTCCCTGCAAAGTGGATAGGAAGAAGAGGTCCTATTTCATGGCCTGCTTGTTCACCTGATCTCACCCCACTTGATTTATTCTTGTGGGGCCATGTGAAAAGACTTGTGTATGAGACACCTGTCGAGACTGAAGAGGATCCCTTGGCAAGAATTCTTGCTGCCAGCGACGCTATTCAAACGACACCGGGGATTTTCCAACGGGTACGAGGGAACATTGTGCGACAATGCCATGCTTGCATTGACCCAGAGGGACGCGATTTCGAACATTTGTTTTAAATGGAGCAGCTTGTGGAACTTGTGCAGGTAAATGGACTGAAATGAGTACAATTTTGCTTCACCTTTGACTCGATCGTTTCCGGAATATGCTTCCTTATCTGAAATGGATCCATTTACCGTCATCCTTCATCCTGAAAGTTTGTAAGATCATCACGCATATACCCTGTAGATATTCTTATAAACCTGTGCAAAAAGATGGAATGAGTTATACATTCTGTATGTGTTATTTATACTTATTATTACATATTTATTATACATTGTAATCCACAGTGTATGTTCATGTCTCTTTGTACCATCTTATTTTTCATTAACGTAACAGCTTTCCAGTAAATTCATAAAAATGTTTCAAATATTGTTCAGGACTATGTAATATACATATTGCGACATAACATTTTTCTGCTCACAGTCACTTTCGTACTCTGATTCATTACCACCATAATTAGCTGGTTTTGATGTTAGAGTTTCAGAGAATTCCTGTCCTCTTCTGGAATGTACTTCATGAGATTTATAATGTCATAAAGTTCTGCGGATTTAATATGAAGAGAATTACCATACATGTCCGTATCTGAAAAATATTTTCGTTTTGTTTGGTTTATCGACCATAGTATAAATGAAACTTTTTACAGATATAGTTGAACACACCTGGACTTCTTCTACTATACCTACATTTCTACTTTAAAGTAGAGAATTTCTCCTTCAAGATACCTTGAAGTGCTGCTAGTGCTGATTTGTTCCATTACCATGATTCCAATTACTTACAGAATATCCAACTTTTGTTGGTTTAAATATATCTGGTTGTAACTTGTACTGTAAAGCATTTTATTACTTCAATAACTGGGAAGTCCACATCACAGGGAAGAAAAATGTGGCCCCTCTCTGGAAAATAGTGCGTTGTGAACTCTTACTTCTCTTTCTTAATATAAGTATTCAGAAACTGGCCCGTTGTCCTTTTCCTCTTTACACCAGCACACATATCTGCAATGAAAGCTTTCTTTTACAGTCCTGGCAAGCTTGTTTTCAAGGAAATGAGTTAGGCGAGAAATAACTTCAATGACCGATACTTTAGCTACATTTTATGGCCACATATACACGGTTACGAGAGCAGATCCACGGTTGTATATTCTCATATTATACACCCACTACTGCCGTGAATAAAAGTATCTTCTACTATCAAAGTCAAGTATTTCAAACATTTCTAAGGCTATTTCTGCAAGCTGTCACCTTTTGTTTTAACTTGTAACCATGCTAACTCAGTTATCACTGGAATTCTAAATCATGTTAACTCGTTGGACATACCATGTTTCCGAATTCAGATAAATGTTCCTGTAGTGAGCAAGACTTATGCTGCTTTTTGGTCTGGTATGATGTATGATGTGTCGTATACGGTAAAATCTGTAAGGAATTTCACAAGAAAACTCTGTGGAATAAGAAATTGTTACAAATGTCATACATTTCATACTAAAGACTAGGGCATTATTAGTTTTTAATAATAAAATTAATATTTCATGCTGATATATTATTACCGATATTTAAACCTGTGACAATAAAGTTCGGTGAATGAAGTCAGAACGGTCCACCCGGCAACACTGGCGACACGCAAAGATGCACCTGCGTAGCAGCAGGTTTTGACCAAATGCTTCCAATGTTGTTCAGTTGAGCATCGTGTGTGTGCCGTGTAAGACCTGCTTGACACAGTGCGTGTTTAGTGCGTTGGTTCTGAACTGCGAACAGGAACATGAACGACCAAAAGATCAATGTACAGTTTTGTTTTAAGCTTGGCAAGACACCGAAAGAAACGCATGCGATGCTGGTACGTGTTTATCAAGATCAAGCACTGTCCTTGCAGTGTGTGTGCGAGTGGTTCGCACGTTTCGAGGAGGCCGGGAAAGTGTTTCTGACAACCCCCGTAGCGGAAGACCGGCCACTGCCGTCAGTAACGAAAACATTTAGAAGGCGAGGACATTAATCACGAACGATCGGTGATTAACCGTGCGCATGATAGCGGATGAACTGCAGATGACCGTGATTCCGTGCGACAAATCGTTACCCAGAAGTTAGGGAAGAGGAAAGCGTGTTCTCGTCTTGTGCCACAACACTTGACTGACGATCAGAAGCATGCACGTTTAGAGGCTTCACAGGATTTTGTCGCAACGACGGGTAAGACACAAAATATCCTGAACTGTATTGTCTCTGAGGATGAAACTTGGTGCCTCAGGTACTACCCTGAAACGAAACGGCAAAGCATGGAATGGCGTTCTCCGGGATCCCCTCGTCGGAAAAAGGTCAGAGCCGAAAAGTCACGCATCAAACTCGTTTTGAAAGGAAAGAGTTTTGACGATATTCCTGACATCCAACGAAACGTGATGAGGGTTTTGAACACCATCCCAAAGAAAGCCTTCTTGCAAAGTTTCCAGGACATGTATCGTCGATCTCAGCAGTGCATAGTTATGGGGACTATTTCGAAGGACAGTAAGGTCACTGTCATGCATTGTTTATCTATGTTGATAGTACAGGACTATTCACCGAACTTTGTCACAGGTTGTATTAGTTAATGCATCCATGGTCACTTCTCTCATTCGTTAAATAGTTATGTTTTTATTTTAGTTTTATATAGTTGAATTTGAAGTGTTCCTTTTTTGCCATCTGGAAATATGCCAATTGTAAGTGTACGGCCAGTGCACTATGTCTTCTGGTATGAGCTAGAGCAGTTTTGTTACTTTCATTGATCTGTTTCAGCTTTATCCTTGGCTTTGACAAATGAAAGTGACTGAGGTATGAGTGATGATAGTAATGCAATTCCTTCTGCAGCCAATCCCTGCTATGAATGGTGTGAAAATATTGCTCATAGGGTCAGTTGGTGCATGCATTTCAGTGGGTTTGGCAGACTGATATGTAATAGCAACTTCTGGCTCGGTGAGGAAAGCAACGGGAAACTACCTCACTCCTCATTTCCCTAGTACGCCTCTTCAGTGATGCCTAGGCCATCTATGACAGCTGATGGCGGAACTGATGAGAATCCAACCAGCCTTCGGGCTGAGGACTAAACATACACACAAGTGTACGGGGCACCCACACCAGAATTACGTGATACGTGAACTGGAAAAGATCCACGGGAAAGCAGCACAATTTGTTCTGGGCGATTTCCGACAAAAGATAAGTGCTACGAAAACGTTGCAAACTTTAGGCTCTGAAAACCTGGGAGTAACGAGGCGAGCTGCTCAACTAAGCGGTATGTTCAGAGCTGTCACTGGAGAAATGGCACGGAAAGACTTTCGTAGACGAGTAAGCTGGAGTGAAGCTTTTAATGGTATGAAATACCACATTTCGAAGACAAATTGGGTCAAATATTAATTTATGGGCAGAAGAATTAAGGATTGGAATAATTTGTCAAGAGAAGTTTTTGATAGATTTCTAAATTCTTTGAAATCATGTACGAAGAGACTAGGTAAAAAACTAATGGGGAATAAACAACCTGAGCAACAGCCCTAAATGCAGATCATTCATAACTGTTTTTTAGACTCTTGTCCTATCACTTTTCTAACCCGAACTTGTGCATAACTCAATTTCAATATTTGTAGTTGGCATGTTTTAAAATACAGGTCCTAAATAAATAAATTAATTAATTAATTAATTAATCGAACCTACTAAAGTTGTTTTCAAAGAGTCAGTAGGGACTCTTTCCCAATTGACATAATGGGCATTGAAATCGTCAAGTTCACCGTATTTTCGAGTAATTAATTGATTACGTGACCGGTAAACGGAAACAACTCTTACGGATTAACGTTTAGCCCATATTTGATTTCATTGATACAGGCTCAAATTCTGAATTCTGTGGGGTTAAAATCTACAGGTTCACGTGAAATTTTCTTCTCAGACAGTCCATGTACCTCACAGGGTAGAGCACTGGCTTTCTGTAAATAAATTGCTGGATTTGATCCCGACTCAGTCTACTGATATTTGACGGTGCTCATACACGTATACGCTAGCATCTTCCTGGTAGATTTACCGGATGAGGAAAACTCCTGCAGGATAACATTTCCAGTATTTAGGCATCTCCGAAAAGGACAAAAATACATAGTTAGTGATACATAAACAGAGGATATTATTATTATTATTATTATTATTATTATTATTATTATTATTATTATTATTATTATTATTATTATTATTATTATTATTATAGACTGTTTTGCCTTTCAGCGTTCAGGGTTAGGAGGAAATGCCTACCCACAGCCACGAACATCTCGAGGCACCTCTCGATCTCAACAGTCTAGTTGTATTTTCGTGATCTTTCCCAAAAGATCACCACTAGTTGTATTTTCAACTTGTAACCTTAGCATGATGGAACACACGCTACCAATGCAACTACCCCAGGCCCCGGACGCAGGTCCGGTTTCTCCCGATCGTCGGATTCTGGAGGATCGGGAACATCATGCTTCAGAGGAGGATCGGAGCTTCTCAAAATCTCTTCACCCCAAAAAGGGAACTTCCTTGGTACTATTAACATCAACACACTGCTGAAAACTGGAAAGCTTAAACAACTGACCGACGCCCTGGACAAATTTGATATTCAAATCCTAGCGATCCAAGAAACCAGATTTCAAGATGAGAACCACTTTGACTCTGAAAACTTCAGGATATTTAAGGGTAAACCAGCCATAAATATCAAAGGGAATTTATCAATACTTCGGGCGGCCTTTGCAGTAAGGAAAACCATCTTAAATTCAGTCATCGACTTTACATCACCACGTGAAAGAATCTCAGTGCTTACAGTGAAATCAAGCAACAAAGCATATTCCTTGATAAACGCCCATGTCCCCACTAACATAGACAATAAGAAAAACCCTCAGAAAGTAGAAGAATTTTGGGAACTGCTTGAAGAAACTACTAGCAAGATCCCTAAACATCAAGTTAAAATCTTATTAGGGGATTTCAATGCACAGGTTGGCAGAGAGAAGAAATAGAGATGAATCGTAGGACCTCATCCTGCACATCGGCGGACTAATAAGAATGGAGAACGTCTAATAAGCTTTTGTACATCATTCAAGCTGAGACTCATGTCCACGCACTTTATGAGACCTTTACATAAAAAGAAAACTTAGAGATCACCTAACCCATTACTAGGGAATTCCAGATTGATCATGTTGCTATTTCCGTAAAAATATGCTTGAGACTCAGAATGTTAAAGTACGGAAGGGAGTTGGCGATTCGGATCACTACCTTACGCAAATCAAGTTTAGGTTCCAACCAAACACATCCAGACCTAAAGGCAACCGATTTCCAAGAGTGGATCCGGACTGTCTGAGGAAGAACGCTGACGTTTTCGTACGTGACATACACGATCATGACTCTAAGGTGTGGCCAGACATTCGCGACACATTACAGTCATCACCAATGAAGTTCGGACAGCCACCCAGGAAACGTAAACACAGATGGTGGAACACAACCTGTGATGAAGCTATCAGTGACAGAATCAAAGCATGGAATCATTGGAATGGACACCGAACAGTTGACAGATGGCAGAATTTCCTTAAGACTCAAAAACTGACCTCAAAACCAATCCGCCGCGAAAAACGTACATACGAGAGAAACAGACTTGCAGAGATAGAACAGGATTTCCAGAAAACCAACACTCAGAGGTTCTACAAGACATTTCATGAGGACTTATCAGGGTACAAACCACCAACATTAAGTTTCCGTCGCTCTAACGGATCACTAGAGGCAAACAGTAAAGAGAATAGCAAGATAATGGCTGATTATTTTCAGAATCTACTGAACTGCGATCCACCAATTGAAAGACTACAGTTTGAAAAACCTCCACCAAACCCAGATTCACAGCCCCTAACAACTCAAGAAATAAAAGAGATAATTCAATCGCTCGCGAAATTATAAAGCCCCTGGGAACGATGGCATAACTGCAGAGATGTTGAAAATAGGAGGAGATGACCTCATCAGAAGAATTCATACACTCTTAACAGAAGTATGGGAGACCATGATGATTCCGAAGGATTGGAAGAATGCCATTATCCATCCGTTACATAAGAAAGGCGATCGAGCGGACCCAAACAATTACAGAGGCATATTCCTTTTACCAGTTATATACAAGGTTCTATCTAAAGCGCTATTAAACAGAGTAGAACAACAAACAGATCATTTGATTGGTGAATACCAAGCAGGCTTCAGAAAAGGTAGATCGTGTTCTGAGTAAATTTGGAGTCTGAAGACGATATTAAGGACACGCCGCAGTACCACCACATTTGTCACTTTTGTGGACTTCACGAAGGCGTATGACTCTATCGACAGACAAACTGTTGTGGAAATCCTAGCAGAGCTCAATGTGGACAAGAAGACCACAGAATTAATCCGCCAGACTCTCACAGACACAACATCTCAAGTGAAGTTTCTAGGTGAACTATCAGAGCCTTTTGAAGTGCATACAGGAGTTCGACAAGGAGATAGCCTCTCCCCAATCCTTTTTAACTTAGTGTTAGACAAAGTCATCAGGGAATGGGGAAAAGAAATCGAAGGTATAAACATTGGTACTCGGGGACAAAGAATTAACGTGAAGTGCCTAGCTTTTGCTGATGATCTAGCTATTTTTACCAAGACAACTGAAGAAACCAGGTATGCCATAGAGAAGTTACATAAGATAGCATCAAAGACAAGCCTCCAAATATCGTATGAGAAGACTCATATCATGGTAAATGGACACCAGAATATCCAAAGATCCCCACTACAGACAAATTATGGAATAATCACCCAGGTCCCTTCCTTCAAATATCTAGGAGAAGTCATTGTACCAACTGGATTGGACAGGAAATCTAATTTAGAAAGAGCCACCAAACTCCTGAAAGCATACCGAATAACTTGGAACCACTGCAATAAAAGAGTGATGTCAAGAAATGCAAAACTTCGGCATTACAAGACTGTTGTTCTTCAGGAAGCCTTGTATGCCTCAGAAACCACATCCCTAGGAGGCCTTCTAAAATTGATGAAATTGAAAAACAAGAACGAAAATTTCTTAGGAAAATATATGGCCCCGTTCATGTAAATGGTATATGGATCAAAAGGAAAACTATAGATTTTTACAAAGCAATCGACAAGTTCACCGATACAGTACGCAGGAGACGATTGAAATTCTATGGCCACATCTGTAGAATGGACGACACTAGATATGAAAAAAAAAACAACTGCTTGGTATAATTAAATCAAAGAAGGTCAAAATAAGCTGGTTGGAGGAAAATAAAGCAGGACTTAAAAGAAATGAATATCACAGAAGATATCAGGGATAGCAAGGCTTTTGGGAATCTGGTTGCAAAGCAGACGTTCACGGAAAAGGCTAAAAGAAGCACAGGGAAGCAATGGACGGAAGAACGCAAGAAACAGCATAGCGAGTTCATGAAGAGATTTTGGGAGGGGAAGAAGGAAAGAAAAATATCATCAAGCTAACAAGTTCCAACGCGCTCTGTAAACGGGCATAACGGAGAAAGAATAATAATAATAATAATAATAATAATAATAATAATAATAATAATAATAATAATAATAACAATAATAATAATAATGAGGTTATTTGCTTTACTTCCCACTAACTTCATTTACAGTTTTCGGAGACTTTGAGGTGCCGGAATTTTGTCCTGCAGGAGTTATTTTACGTGCCAGTAAATCTACCGACACGAGGCTGACGTATATGAGCACCTTCAAATACCACCGGACTGAGCCAGGATCGAACCTGTCAAGTTGGGGTCAGAAGGCCAGCGCCTCAACCGTCTAAGCCACTCAGCCTGGCACGTGAAGATGTGAGTATATTATTATTATTATTATTATTATTATTATTATTATTATTATTATTATTATTATTATTATTATTATTATTATTATTATTATTATTATCATTTCTTAAGCAGGGTTCTGGAAACGTTAGCATTATGGGCTCATGTAAAAATTTAAACTTGTAAGCTGGAAGATGCAGTATCTTTCAACAGCGTCTGGCTGATAGCACACAAGGATACAAAATAGTATAACCAAGTATAGAGACTTGTTTTTTTGATCTCGTTTTGAATGACAGATCCACTGCATTGCTCCATGCCTATGCGGCGCGGCGTTAATGAATGTCTTGATTTAGTATGAATGTGATGACGTCATTGACGTCACGTATAATTTCCTAATGAACTCTGTTCTAAGTGTCAAAATGAATTGTACCAGAACATTAATCACCGTGGAAGCACGTGTTGAAGCGGTCAGCAGACTTGTGCGCAGCTACTTACATAGTAATAGTAGTAGTAGTAGTAGTAGTAGTAGTAGTAGTAGTAGTAAATGTTGTTGTTGTTGTTGTTGTTTTGTAAGAGATGGGATAGTTCAACAGTATAGGTTGGAGAATTCTGCCCGTTGTTCATATTTATCCACTGAACGGCCTGATCGTCGGAGCAGTATGACAACTAAACAAAGAGTGAGAGGGTGTCTTGAAGGTACCAGTCAGGCTCGACCTAGGTAGAGTGACCGGAAAGTATAAATCCAAACTATAATTAGAGAACAAAAACCCTGCCTTGCGATATAGTAAGAGGTGTTTGTTGAAAGAGTAATTCTCTACTTTGCTTTTAACGTCATTCGATTCCATTTGCAGAAACATCAACCCCGCTTTGGCGTTACGTCCTCTGTAGCGTAACGGCTAGCACTATTCCTCGGGTGCCTGGGTTCGATTCTCGGTTCTGCCAGAGATTTAAGAACGGCACTAGGGCTGCTAAGCCTATGTGGTTAAAATGGTACTTGCAGCTCGCCTCCACTGAAAAGTTCGGCACAAGGACACAAGTTTAATGTAATTGGCCTACAAAACGACCGCTGCTCAGTGGAAAGGCCTGCAGATTACAAGCTGACGCGTGGTTCACATAACGGAACTTCTCGGCCGTTATTCTTGGCTTTCTAGACTGGAACTCTTATCTGGCCGTCTGATAGTTTCTCAGTTGTTCTCACATAGGCTGAGAGGAACTCGAACCAGCCCTCAGATCCAGGGCCCTGTTTCATAAAACATCTTTCACTAATATTATCAGTAGGAAACCAATAATATTAACTAATAATATTAGTATTGTCTTTCATAGAGTTATTAGGTAATAATGTTAGTAATTAGTTTATGAGTCAATATTATCAGTGGATATTCCTAATAATATTAGTAAATTGTTTCATAGACAACATGACTAATAAAAGTTACTCGTATTATTGAGATTATTTCCATGGGTGTATTTTGACTCATAATCCATATTACTAGTGAAACCAAAGTGAATGGCATTTTAATATTTAGGCATTAAATCGTGAAGATCAGTGAAATGGTCGAATCTGATTCAAATAGTGATGAGTGATGAGGAACTAGTGCAGGTATTCACCGTTAAAATGTTAGGCCAAGAACAGCCTGTAAGTTACTGGTATGTAACAAGCATATGAATACAATGAGAGATTTAGGTTAGATTACAGAACTTTTGAATATTTGCTTGATAGAATTGGTAATCGAATGTCCTATTGCAAGGAATGAAGCATAACCTCAAAACAGCAGTTCCACATTGCACTCCACTGGTTGGTAGTGATACGTAGTATCATTGTGTTTCCCTAGGGCAAAACTATAGTAAGCGGTACTCAAGGTTTAGTAACACGAACGACCGCTAGGTGGCGCACGCCAGTTCATTGTCGCACTAGCAGCGCCGAGAGGGATGACAATGCTGCCAACTGTTGGTTTGATATGGCCATACATTTTTTCTTGCCGCGCGGACAGTATGCGCCGCGGCGATAGAAAAGAGCCTCTCGAAGGGAGTGTGTTACTATATTTTTACCTTCCCTAGTGCAGATCTGCTACCCATTAAAATCTTGAGCAGGGTTGAGTGGCTCAGGTGGTTGAGGCGCTCGCATTCTGACCCCAATTTGGCAGCCTCGATCCTGGCTCAGTCCAGTGGTATTTGAAGGTGCTAAAATTACGTCTCCCTCGTGTCGATAGATTTACTGGCAGGTAAAAAGAACTCCTGCGGGACAAAATTCCGGCACCTCGGCGTCTCCGAAAACCGTAAAAGTAGTTAGTGGGACGTAAAGCAAATACCATTATTATTGTTATTATATATATATACTAGCAAGATACCCGTGCTTCGCTACGGTATTATATTGAAATTTATAATTGAATGCTTATTGTTGCAGATATATAATCCGCCGAAATTCACGATCTGACTCGTTTACTGCGAGAATCCGCCAAAATTCGCGATCAGACTCGTTTTCTAATACATTACGGCAAGTTTCCTCCCATTTTTCAATCTTTCTTTCCAGCAATCGATTTCGTACTTCCCGGGCTAGGTCCAAGTATTCCACCCGGTCAGTTGGGTCCCTAAATCTTTGCCATCTTTTCCTATAAGCATTTTTAATATGGATCAAATCCTTCAGGAGAACCGGCGTGGTGTCTTCTTGAGTGCCTTGGCGGTACTGAACCCGCGGCCGGACTGTATTCTTAGTCATTACCCGTCCAGGACCCGTTTCCAGCGGGATCCGCACATTTGACGACGGTCCAGAAAAATTATTATTATTATTATTATTATTATTATTATTATTATTATTATTATTATTATTATTATTATTATTATTATTATTATAGATGTTCTGGACCCCACAGCAAGATGCAAGACCGCTACATGGCGGTAACTTACATCTGCTGCCATTGTCATTGTTGACAATGTGACCAGCACCATTGTCGCGCGAAGGCAAATGTGCGGGATTTCTGGCGATACGAATGACATACTTCCGTGCATTATTGACCTTATTATAGAGGTGAACGGACGGTCAATCTCTTTCCTATCGTTTACCTCAAATTAGTTTAAATTTTTATTTATATGCCACGAGAATCTACTGTAATCTAAGAACGTTCTCCGAAGGAAAATATGGTTCATGAAAACGAACCCAGGAAAGATTAGAAATGATCTGTTTATGATCAGAATAAGTGCATCGAAAATCTACAGCCTGTTTCCAGTCATTCGACAGGGTCAGGAATGGAATGAATAAAGCCCCCGTCTAGCGGCGACAATAGGAATTGTTCCGGCTGCCGAAGCCTGTCGCACTTCTCTGGGGGCAATGATTAATAAATGACAAATGAAATGAATTGATAATGGACAGTGTTGCTGGAATGAATGATGACAGGGAAAACCGGAGTATCCGAAGAAAAACCTGTCCCGCCTCCTTTTTGTCCAGCACGAATGTCACATGGAGTGAGCGGGATTTAAACCACGGAACCCAGCTGTGAGAGCCCGGCGCGCTGCCGCCTGAGCAACGGAGGATCCTTGTAAGTACATTGCGAACAGTAAAATCAATTGGTCTCCCCTCCTTTTACAACCCACCGCCGTTAAGTTTATTTACCCCCAAAAAAAGAATGAAAAGATGGCGTGCTTCTTTATGTTTAAAGGAGATTCCAAACACCAATGTGGTCGCGTCTATTACCTTCAGTTTTGGGATATAAGTATACTCATAAAAATAATTCACTTTTTTCACTTCATTTCAAACTCCTCCCCCTCCCCCCTAAGTGAATTTTCCGGCAAAAAATACTTGTTTCTTTAATCGTAAAGGGTCTTCTAAATACCAAATATCATGAGTCTAACTTCTTCAGTTTTAGATTTATGTGTCCTCACGAAAGGAATTCAACTCCTTTTCACTCCCCCCCCCCCCCCCCAACACCCCAAGATGGTTTCCCCCCAAAAACGCGTTTTCCTTTGTTTTTAAAGGAGATCCATATACCAATTTTCACGCCTGTGACAACTTTAGTTTTTATTAGCTTATGTATTCTCATACAAATAAGTCAATTAATTTTTCTATTCTTTAACACCCCCCCCCCCCCCCCCATTCATTGGATTTTCCGGGAATACGTATTTCTTTACTTTTAAAGCAGATTCCAAATATCACATTTCACGTCTGTAACATCTTCATTTTTGAGATATCAGTAGCCTAATTAAAAGAATTCAACACCATTTTCAGTCATTATTAACTACCCCCTACACCCAAGTGGTATTTCCGAAAACAAAAGTACATGTTTGTTTATTTTTAAAGGAGATTCTAAATACAAATTGTTACATCTATAAACTTTAGAAGTTTTGAGATATAGATACACTCATTTTAAAAACTTCGTCCCCCTTTTCACCCCCCATTATTTGGATTTCCCCAAAACGAAAAAATATCTGTTTCTTTATTTTTAAAGTAGATCCCAAATACCAGTTTTCACTTCTGTGATATCTTCAGGTTCTGAAATATAAGTAGCCACATTAGAGGCATTCAACCTGTTTTTCACCCTTTTCCACACTTCGTATTAGGATTTTCCGAAAACAAAAATACGTGTTTCTTTAGTTTTAAAGGACATTCTAAATACCAATTTTTACATCTATAAACTTCAAAAGTTTTGATGTATAGATACACTCATATTAAAAATCACCCCCCTTACCCCCCACCATTAATTGGATTTTCTAAAAACAATAAATGCGCGTTTCTTTATTTTTAAAGGAGATCCCAAACACCAATTTTCAGGTCTGTAATATCTTCAGTTTCTAAGATATAAGTATTCTCTTTAAAGGCATTCAACCACTTTTTCACCCCTTTTCACCCCTCCTGTTGGGATTTTCCGAAAACAAAATAATACGTGTTCCTTTATTTTTAATGAAGATTCTAAATACCTATTTTTACATCTCTAAACTTAAAAACTTTTGAGATATAGATGCACTCATTTTAAAAATTCACTCCCCTTTTCACCCTTACATTAATTGGATTTTCAAAAAACAAAAAAAAATGTGTTTCTTTATTTTTGAAAGCGATCAAAAGTACCAATTTTGAGGTCTGTAATATCTTCAGTTTCTGAGATATAGGTACCGGTATCCTGATTAAAGGCATTCAACCCCTTTTTCACCCTTTTTAACCCCTCCTATTGGGATTGTCTGAAAACAAAAAAATACGTGTTTCCTTATTTTTAAAGGAGATTCAAAATACAAATTTTCACATCTGTAAACTTTTAAAGTTTTGAGATGTAGACACACTAATTTTAAATTTTCACCCCTCTTTTCACCCCCTTAGCGACGGAATATCTAAAAATCCTCTCTTAGCGAGCACCTACATCTTAATATGAATATATCTCCAAAATTTCATTTCTTTATGTCCAGTAGTTTTGGCTCGGCGATGATGAATCAGTCAGTCAGTCAGTCAGTCAGGACAAGCTACTTTATATATATATATATATTCGTTTACGGCCATTAGAGACCACGTTAGATAACAATTACATGTTTCTGGAAGCCTTCCTCACAGCCCAGAACTTCAGCATCCTCTCTCTGGCAGCCTGTCTTCTTTCGTCCGTTATTGTTATTATTATTATTATTATTATTATTATTATTATTATTATTATTATTATTATTATTATTATTATTATTATTATTATTATTAAAATTTTTACTTATACCACCATTAAACCAAGATAGTGGTGGTAATGATTTTTTTAACAGGAAGTACAACTAGGTGACTTACCTCTAGATAACACTAATCAGATAGAAATATGGAATGGATCTAACGCTTCCAAAAATGAGGTATCGGCCAAAGGGCGTGAAAATGAAAGACTCTCTAGGCCTCGAAACCTAATACCGTCAGGGTTGGAAAAGAACAAGAGTTGAACAAGAGAGGTCGGATATGATAGATGAAAGTGAGGAGCCTGGCACAAGTAAGTGGAAGCTTGCTATTGCTAGTTGCTTTACGTCGCACCGACACAGATAGGTCTTATGGTGACGATAGGACTGGAAAGGTCTAGGAATGGGAAGGAAGCGGCCATGGCCTTAATTAAGGTACAGCCCCAGCATTTGCCTGGTGTGAAAATGGGAAACTATGGGAAACCATCTTCAGGGTTGCCGACAGTGGGGTTCGAACTCACTATCTCCCGAATGTAAGCTCACAGCTGCGCGCTCCTAAGCGCACGGCCAACTGGCCCAGTGTAAGTGGAAGCAATGCCCGGAATCAACTCAGGGCGTCGTGGTCACCAACCCACGCTCTATAATTGAGAATACCTGGGCCCCTTTTAGTTGTCTCTTGCGACAGGCAGGGGTACCATGGGTGTTTTCCTACCACTCCCTCCCACAGAGGATAGTAAACCAAGATTTTGCTAGTCATCTCAATAGAGATTTTTAAGAACACATAAAATAAAAGAGTAAAAACTACATGGAGGGTTACAGTGTGCAAAAGGCTGCGAATAGTTGACGCTTTAACTCAATCACTTTCCGCAAACAAACATTTTCTCTCACATTATTTTCACTTATTGTATCCATTCTCATATGTACCAAAACCACAGCAACGAAAATATCAAGTGAGCCTATCGAACATATGGATTAAGGGCCAGTTGTAGTCAAGTACTAGCCTACTGCTGGGAACAAACACAAACCGAGAATATATGCATCAGACCAATTCTAACCTTCATTTGTATCAGCTGACTAATAACTAATATTATGAGTGAAGATATTTTATTAGTCATGTGTAAATCTTTATGAAACAGAATTTGGTTAACTAATAATTATTTTTATGAGTTCTAATATTATTAGGTAATATTATTAGTTAGTTTTATGAAACAGGGCACAGGTAAAAATCCTTGACTTGGTCGAGAATCCAACCCGGATTATTCGGGTAAGATGTAGGCTCGCTACCTGTAGACATTGGGGTGGCATAGAAATGTTACATTGAGCAATATTATACTTCTTCTTCTTCTTTTTCTTTATCTGTTTACCCTTCAGGGTCGGTTTTCCGCTCGGACTCAGAGAGGAATCCCACCTCTACCGCAACAAGGGCAGTGTCCTGGAGCTTCAGACTCTGGATCGGGATACAACTGGGGAGGATGAGCAGTACCTCGCCCAGGCGGCCTCACCCGCTATGCTGAATAGGGGCCTTGCGGGGCGATGGGAAGATTTAAAGGGATAGGCAAGGAAGAGGGAAGGAAGTGGTCGTGACCTGAAGTTACGTATTATCCCGGCATTTGCCTGGGGAAGAAGTGGGAAACCACGGAAAACCACCTTCAGAATGGCTGAGATGGGAATCGAACCCACCTCTACTCAGTTGACCTCACGAGGCTGAGTGGACTCCGTTCCAGCCCTCGTACCACTTGTCAAATTTCTTGGCAGAGCCGGGAATCGAACCCGAGCCTCCGGGGGTGGCAACTAATCACACTAACCACTACACCACAGAGGCGGGCGCAATATATTTTTTTTGCTAGTTGTTTTACGTCGCACCGACACAGATAGGTCTTACGGCGACGATGGGACAGGAAAGGGCTAGGAGTGGGAAGGAAGCGGCCGTGGCCTTAATTAAGGTACAGCCCCAGCATATGCCTGGTGTGAAAATGGGAAACCACGGAAAACCATTTTCAGGGCTGCCGACAGTGGGGTTCGAACCTACTATCTCCCGAATACTGGATACTGACCGCACTTAAGCGACTGCAGCTATCGAGCTCGGTGGGGGGGGGGGCGCAATATTATACACAATATTTTAATTTCATGCTTCCGAAAGGATCAGTCGTCGTTTGAATGGCGTAGATTCACATTGCTAAGACATCCTTGGGGAAGACAATTGAGTGAAATAGCTGGCACCACTCAGTCACAACGAACAAATTGTTCTGATGTACTACCTATCCATATGTGACTGGGAGGAGTGACCAGTCTTAAGGAAATAATGCATAGGAAGAAAATTGCAACATACACGGTATTGGTTCTTAAGCGTTAATATGATGTAATAGAGGAAAGCAATGGGAAACTACCTCACGCCTCATCTTGCCTAGTACGCCTCATTTTGGTGCTGCCATTGGTTTTTGCGGTTTCCTTATAACCGCATAACCTTTGGTGGTGCTATTTGAGGATCCAACCAGCCTCTGGGCTGATGACCTAACAGACAGACATGATGTAATATTACTACGATGTAAAACGAAAAAGGTAAAGGTTAACTGGAATATTGCATGTCTATTTGCACGTATTGCAATAGAAATGGCTGTGGCCTATATGTTACGTATTGCGATCAACTTACTCCTTTTGCAAATTGAGAATTTACCTTCGTTATTAGTATTATCTATTATATATTTATCACAATTATGTAGAGATATATGGAAGGTCTCGTTAAAAGCGGTGAGCAGCATTTACATATAAAATGTTATTTCCCTCTAACTATACGTTTTTGTTTTATGCTTTTATCAACTGTTCCAGCTGCCTCTGTGGATCAGTGGTAGAGTGTCGGCCTCCGGATCCCAAGATAGCGGGTTCAAACCCGGCAAAGGTAGTAGGATTTTTGAAGGGCGGAAAAAATTCATTCGACACTCCATGTCGAACGATGTCGGCGTGTAAAAGATCTCTGGTGACACATTTGGTGTTTATCCGACAAAATTAATTAAATCTCAGCCATAGACGCCCAAGAGAGTTTCGGTTTATTCGGTCTGCCATCTAGTGGGCCTAGAGTAAAGCGGAACGTTGAAATTGACGAGCAGACAGCCAGATGACGTCAAATTGAAATGTCTGCACATGGTAGCTGAGGCCATACGATTATTATTATTATTATTATTATTATTATTATTATTATTATTATTATTATTATTATTATTATTATTATCAACTGTTCCAAGAGCTATAATTTGTTTGCCTTCTTTGTACTTTATGAGAGTCATACGTATTTTTCTTTCGCATTATGTTGTTTCCAAACTGACTTCCAAATTTCTGCTTGGATTTCATTTGGAAGTACCATACAACACCTGCCTGGTCCAGTTCTTAGGTCATGTAATAGGCTAGCTCTTACCCGATACATTCATATTCAGCCACTCTTCTGGTTGTACATACTGTAGTTCAGTGGCGAAATTCCCATACATACGGTTGATGTGTTACCGTACGTCCCTTGTATTTTCAGTTACCAAACTACTCCAGAGATGGCAGAACGAGCATTGGGCAATTGTAGATTGTTGATATCTTTCGTGGGGTTGAAATGCGGAACGAACAGCCACATCCGTCAAGACGGCGGTGCTAGGTGGAACCCTGTAAGTAGTATAAGTGGGGGATTCGGCGGCCACATCCACCTCCGGCTCACAGGGGCCCGCTCCTCCTCCTCCTCCTCCCGGGAGGCCTTCCTAGGGGCCCGCCCCTCCTCCCGCGGGAAATTTGAATTGGTAAACAAAGCCACGTGCTTTTTGACAGCTATCATCGACAACAACGCATCGCTAATATCACTGCTGCCATCTTAACGGGCCTAAACCTCAATGCTGCCAACTTAACCTCACTAGCGTGAGATTTGAATCGGTAAAAAAATCCACGTGCTTTTATGACAGCCACGTGCTTTTTGACAGCTATCATCGACAACAACGCATCGCTAACATCAGTGCAGCTATCTTAATGGGCCTAAACCTCAGTGCTGCCAACTTAACCTTACTAGCGCGAGATTTGAATCGGTAAACAAATCTACGTGCCTTTTCGACAGCTGACATCCGCCATCTTTAATCAACAGAGCACCGTGCTGCCCTCTTTAGCTACATATCTTTGAAATGTGGTGGCGGATAATTTGAAAAATGCTTTTTGATAACAGCCATCTTTAATCGACAGAGCACCGTGCTGCACTCTTTAGTTGAAATGTGGTGGCAGGCAATTCCACGTGACAGCAGCCATGTTTAATCAAGAGAGCACCGTGCTGCACTCTTTAGTTGAAATGTGGTGGCGGTAACTTCTACGTGCTCTTGTTTGGAAACAAAGCCACGTGCTTTTTTGACAGCTACCATCCTCCATCTTTAAATCAAGAGACCACCGTGCTGCACTCTTTAGCTAGACACCTTTGAAATGTGGTGCCGGCAAATTCGAAGTGCTTTACATACTCACGTGCTTTTTTTTGAGAGCTACCATCCGTCATCTTTAATCAAGAGAGCACCATGCTGCACTCTTTAGCTAGATACCTTTGAAATGTGGTGGACCGGGCGAGTTGGCCGTGCGCGTAGAGGCGCGCGGCTGTGAGCTTGCATCCGGGAGATAGTAGGTTCGAATCCCACTATCGGCAGTCCTGAAAATGGTTTTCCGTGGTTTCCCATTTTCACACCAGGCAAATGCTGGGGCTGTACCTTAATTAAGGCCACGGCCGCTTCCTTCCAACTCCTAAGCCTTTCCTATCCCATCGTCGCCATAAGACCTATCTGTGTCGGTGCGACGTAAAAGCCCCTAGCAAAAATGAAATGTGGTGGCGGCAAATTCGAAGTGCTTCACAAACTCACGTGCTTTTTTGAGAGCTACCATCCGCCATCTTTAAACAAGAGAGCACAGTGCTGCACTCTTTAGCTAGATACCTTTGAAATGTGGTGGCGGCAAATTCGAAGTGCTTCACAAACTCACGTGCTTTTTGGAGAGCTACCATCCGCCATCTTTAAACAAGACAGCACAGTGCTGCACTCTTTAGCTACATACCTTTGAAATGTGGTGGCGGAAATTCGTAGTGCTTTACAAACTCACGTGCTTTTTTGACAGCTGTCATCCGCCATCTTTAATCAAGAGAGCACAGTGCTGCACTCTTTAGTTGAAATGTGGTGGCGGACAATTTGAAAAATTCTACAGCAGCCATCTTTAATCAAGAGAACACCGTGCTGCACTTTTTAGCTAGATACCTTTGAAATGTGATTGGGCAATTTAAAATTGTATCCAGCAGCCACCTTTAATCAACAGAGCACCGTGCTGCTATCTTTACCGTAGTAGCGTGAAAACAGCAGCCATCTTTAATCTACAGAGCACCGTGCTGCCCTCTTTAGCTACATACCTTTAACATGAGGTGGCGGACAATTTGAGAAATTCTATTTGACAAGCTGCCATCTTTAATCTACAGAGCGTCGTGCTGCCCTCTTTAGCTAATTACCTTTGAAATGTGGTGGCAGAAATTTAAAAAATATATTTGACATGCTGCCATCTTTAATCAACAGAGCACCGTGCTGCTATCTTTATCGTAGTAGTGGGTAGTTTCTACGTAACAGCTGTTATCCGCCATCTTGCATCGCTAACCTTAGTGCTGCCCTCTTTAGCTACTTACCTTTGAGGCGAACTATTTGAAAAATTCTATTTGGCAAGCTGTTATCCGCCATCTTGCATCGCAAACCTCAGTGCTGCACTCTTTAGCTACTTACCTTTGAAATGTGGTGGCGGACAATTTGAAAAATTCTATTTGACAGCAGCCATCTTTAATCAATAGACCATCGTGCTGCTATCTTTAGCTACATACCTTCGAAGTGTGGTAGCGGGCAATTCCACGTGACAGCTGTCATCCGGCATCTTGCATCGCTAACCTTATTGCTGCCCTCTTTACGATACTGCTGGTAATTTAAAATCCACGTGATTTTTTTAACAGCTGTCATCCTCCATCTTGCATCGCAAACCACAGTGCTGCCCTCACTAGTTGAAATGTAGTAGCGGATAATTTTAAAAATTCTATTTGACAAGCTACCATCTTTAATCAACACAGCTACCGCTATCTTACATCGCTTACCTCGGTGCTGCACTCTTTAGCTGCTTACTTTTGAAATGTGGTGGCGGACAATTTAAAAAAATATATTTGACATGCTGCCATCTTTATTGAACAGAGTACCGTGCTGCTATCTTTACGGCTACTACATCGTTAATTAGCACTTAGAGGCTACTACACAAGATGGCGGTGGCTGTTATAGCCTCTTCCTCTGTTAAGGCATAGCTTTATCGAACAAGTTTAAACATGCATCGGGATAGCTAGAGTAAGCACGTGCTATAGTGATGACGTCATTGTGCATGTTAGAATTGATCGTTTTCTTAAGAGTAAGTAGGTGAAAGAATGCAATAAGTACAACATTTTGAATGCTATCAAATATGTATTTACAATGCACTATAACAGTGTTCGTTTTGCTGCTGATAAGGATAGTATGCTTCTTAACAACGTTTTGCAGCATGCTTCTGAAATGCCTCCTGCAACATTCAAATTAAACAAAACATTTAGAAATATAATATACTAAGTATGTTATGCTTTACTTCACTTATTCCTTTCCTGAATCATCATCATCATCATCATCATCATCATGAGGTACTAGAGAAAGTTCATTCATACACTATGTACAGAATTCAATCCTCGGATTTGGTCCATCCCAATCATCAATACCATTTTATCCTCGATGCTTGTAATGTCGTTGACAAGTTCAGCATAAAGCTAATTCGATCGACATCTTACTGTAGAGGAAGGATGTCCCAAAAATTATTTACGTAAGAGGCAGCGTACGTATGTAAAAATCCTGGTGGTAAGTATTGAATAATATGTTTCGGCATCGACGTTCTATGTTTATAGAACATCTTAATAGTCTCACTTACTCGTGTAAGATAAATAAGATGTTGCTTATGAGCATGCAACCAGCACGCAAATTCACAGTTTTGTTCCATAGCGTACGATGTCGAAGCACACACTAATGTTAATGATAAAGGGCTATCCTTATTTATAGTCTCGTAACAAGATTCGTTAGGGGATGGTAAGTAAAATCACTTATATGAATAATAAGACAATAGGCTGCTGTGTTAGCTGGAATGTTTTCAGATGTTTCAAAATCTAAACAAATATCAACTGGAGATTCTTTTATAGATTCTTCATGATAAGAGCAGTCTATAACTACAATCGGTGCTTTATTTTTGAATTCCTGAGTTGTAAATAGCGGACGATCTTCTTTCTGATAATACGATGATTGAAATTTACAAAACATGTCATAGAGCATCCCTAAGTTATTTTTCTCAAAGTTAATGTCTATGTTTTCGTAGGAATACGTAATTCCGTTGAGATATAGTCTAACGTGTCTTAATTTACAGTGATTAAACAGTGAGCTATCTTTTTCGTGATTGAATTTACGATTAGTTTGAAATCCAAAAATAATATTCAAGGGCTTCTCAGTAAAACGCGATGTTTTAACAGCCCAGCTATGTTTGTTTGTAGGTGGTAACACAGGATATTCACGCAGTTCCCAACTTCGAAAACGTATAGGTAATGGTGTATCATTTTCTACAATCTTGAGCAATCGAAGTTTCTCACGATCAGATAAGGTTATATGTGGAATGCTCCACATTATACGATGAAGTGTAATTTTCGATTCCACTGGTGTTTCTGCTGCTTTAAGAGAATTGTAATCACTTCGATCACGGATAAGAATAAGCTCTTGTTTTGCGTTGATTATAATACGTGTAAAGTCTTCTGCGAAGTCAAAAATATGTTGTAGTGATAACATACCCGTGAAAGTTCCATCCTCATTAATCATCCAGTTGTTAGTACCTTTTGGACACCATCCTGCCATCCGCAAAAGATTACTTTCTTCATCACAGAAAGAAGGGTAGAGTTTCATTGCACTTGTAATACCAACATTCCTCGTTCGATCGATTTCAACATTATTTACTTCATATCGCGCTTCAGAAAAGAGAAAAGCTAGAGCATGTTTGTTTAGTTGTGATGTGCTTGGTCCACTTCCATCCGACTTTTCTAATCGTCCTTCAATATAGAGGTAGCTTTCGTGTGGTAAGGTGTATACATCTTGCTGATTAATAATAAAATGAATTTCACCATTGTTATTTAATCCAAAACGTAAAAGGTTGGTAGGAATAAAGCTCATTTCGTACTAAACCTTCACAAGTTTCTACTGTATTCGTAATGTCTAGCATTTCTTCCATTCTGTTGTAGTAGCGTATATCCTAAATCTTGGAGTATCTGCTTATGGGTATCTGTTAACTCGATGAGTGTCTGCACACATGTAATATGTCTTAGGAATGTACACCGTGTTTTATAAATGTTTTCCATACTGGTTTGAGATGAAGTTTGTAAGCTATGAACGCATGCCGATCAAAATGTATATGCTGATTATGTTTATTTACAAGTCTAAGAATAATGTTGCTAATGTGTTTTACAGACACAGGATGATAAAGAACTACTCCTGGTTACTCACAAATAGTATATCCACGTTCCTCTGTAACAATAAAGTCATGCAGGACGTTGTAGATTACCATTCAAGTCTGTAATAATATTACAAGTAATGTTCACATGATAATCATCGAAGAGTGTTATAGGTTGATCAGACTCGTAACGTACGTTTGGTAGGAGCTCCCTCGATGAAAATCCAAGCAACGGTCCAATCGAATCAGGTTGTGATTTGAAGTCAATCTTAAATGATGATTAAATAACAAATTTATGTATAATGTTGCTTAAACTGATTGAGAACTTGTAATTATGATTACTAAAAATATCTTCTCCAAACTGTTCAATTAACGTACTTTCAATATAGCCACGAATATCGTCTACTGAATAACTACCTGAGGGTAGTGTTAGCACATACTCATCGTAATAGAACTTGTTTACACCATGACGCACATTATAGATTTTATTGTAGCATTCAAACGATACTAGTCCAAAACTATGCGGCTGATAGCAAAATTCAATTGGGGGATTAAAATAGATGGTTGTTTCAGGTCCTTCCCCACGTACAACAAACGTTCTTTCACTATTAGTCATCACGTAGCCACTAATGTTCTTTCTCTACTGTCTGGCTTTGATATACTGTAAGAACATAAGACATAATCGTCCGCACATTCGTGTATTAAAGTTTTGCACACGGTTTTTATTGTAAACAATGTCTGCACTGCTTCCGAAATAACATATGAGCTCAAAAGGAGGAGGTAAGTCTCCATAGCTATCAAAATACCACACTTTAGATTTACGTTTTACATAAGCAACGTAATGAGTTCCAGGCCCACGACTGTTGTCCAAGTTAATTACTGCACTTTCACGTTCACGTGGGCGCCCTGGTAGTTGATCGCGCATACACACACCTCGAAAATAATGAATTCCTAGTTGTTTAGCAAACGTACAAACTTCATCATGCGTTAGAGCTCGATGTGGCAGTGCATTCAGTAGACGTTTTCTGGAGAAATGTAGATACCAAGCCCTTTCTTGTATGGTGCTAGCTTCATATTCACACCTTTGCCTCTTAATGCAATTGCCTCATCGTCTTGTTATGACGTTCACTCTCTTTCAAATGTTGTTTCGCTTCTTCTACAGCTTTGAATGTTCTAGCTACAGCACAAGCACCATCTAGCAATGACCCTAAATCTGCTAGGCCAGCAAACAGCGCAGGAAGAAATCCTCCTCGTTTTGGTACAGGAATAATTCGTGCACGTTTACTAAATATTGCTCTGCACTTTGGAGAAATCCTCGATCTTGCTGCGCGTAATGCCTTAGTAATAGCTACAGAGGATTGTATTCCCCTCGAATAGCTTTTTGCGCAGCCTTAATAACATCTTTCCATCCAACAGTTTTTACTTTCTTCTTCTTCATGTCGTTTGGATATCGATGTTTCACCATGCTGTACACGACTTTACTAGTCAAGAGCAAATCATAAACTAACCGTCACCCCTTGTTTCGTTTAATATATATATATATATATATATATATATCACTATTACGTACTTTATGATTCAGTTATCATGAAGATTATAAAGCAGCAAGACACACTACCTGTTACCGACATTGTACCACATCTCTTACCTAGTTCTAGTACAACTACAGGAAAACGTCATGGAACGTTGTTTCCTTTTACTGTTCGATGTATTATATCAGGTCCATCGGGATGCGGGAAAATAAATATTTTACTCACACTTATTACTTCTGTAAATGGTATACGCTTCGAGAATATTCACGTTTTTCCAAAGTCACTCTATCAACCGCTATATACTATTCTACAAACTGTAATGCACGATCTAGTTAAAGATGGAATACGATATTTTAAATTTAATCCGCATGAGCAAGTACCATCACCAGACGATGTGCTTCCTAATTCCATTATGAGCTTTGATGATGTCGCAACAGATCAGTAAAACGTTATTCGTGCATTCTTTAGTATGTGACGGCATAAATATGTTGATTGCATCTATTTGTGTCAAACTTATTCTCGTGTGCCTAAGCAGTTGATACGCGACAACGCAAATGTTATTGTGCTTCTTCGGCAAGACGAGCGCAACATGCGACAAGTGTATAACGATCATGTTAACACTGATATGGCATTCGATGACTTTAAACGTATGTGTGCTAAATGTTGGTCATTACACCGTTACAGCTTTTTAGTTATTGACGAAGAAAATGATGTTCAGCATGGACGATATCGCATGGGATGCGACCATTTTATATGCATTAACACAGAATTACAGTAACTACTTGATTAAAAACCATCATCATGTTAACATCTAGCAAGGAGATTACAAAACATATCATCCAAGCTCGAAACAATATTCGACGGAAATTTAAAGAGCTTAAACGTATTCAAGCAGACACGGATTTATTTTTTTAAACACAACTAAGTACACCACTCAAAGAAATTTTTAATTCTACTTCATTACCGCAGTCTACTTCAAGTTTTGCTTCTATGCAAACATCATATCATAAAGAGAAGCATGAAGAAGAAGAAAAGCATGAACAAGATAAGGAAGAGAAGAAGCAGGATGTAGATCAAGAAGAGGAAGAGGAAGATAAGGAAGAAGAAGAACTTAATGATACATCACCATCTAAGCGTGTTGAGTTTTTAACTACAGACGTTATTGCTGAAACACCTACTACATCGACGCAAAATCTACCATCTTTTTCTGAGGTTATGATAACATCGCAATCAGTTTAGAACTTTTATTCAAGATACCTATGGATCCCTCTTTGCACATGATATAGAAAATCTTTTAAGAGAGTCGCAAGAGGCTGATCACACAGGTCTCGAATCAGAAATTCTAGAAATAGAAAGAGAATTACGTTATGTCGGTATTATTTTGTAATGGCTCGTCAAGAGAGGATCTCACCTGTAAAGGTAAACATCGCACATGAGTTACATAGACCAGCACGTCGCACCTACTGTCGCAGACGCGTTATTACACGAGGAAAAGATGATCTCTGGCAAGCAGACTTAGTAGAAATGATTCCGTATGCCTCTAGTAATAAGGGGTGTAAGTATCTACTTACTGTTATCGACGTGTACTCGATGTTTGCTTTTGCACAACCCGTGCGTTCTAAAACAGCAGCTCAAGTTAAAGAAGCATTTAAACACGTTGTTGAAGAATCCAAACGCTGCCCAAGACTTCTTCAAACTGATCAAGGTAAAGAGTTCAATGATGTGGCGAGAATTTAGAGCACAAGGTTCATATCGTTGGATTGATCTGCTACCTAGACTTTTATCTACCTACAACGATACACCTCATCGCACTATCGGAACAAAGCCACGTCTTGTTACAAGGAATACACCTCGTATAGATGCTATTCATCTTGTAATTAAAACAGCTGATTCACGTCGCCATCGCTTTAAAGAAGGTGATTTTGTTCGCATCAGCAAACGCAAGTATATTTTGGCAAAAGTGTACACACCTAACTGGAACATTGAAAATTTTCAAATCAAAAGTGTTAAGCTTACTAGTTGTTTTACGTCGTACCGACACAGATAGGTCTTACGAAGACGATGGGACAGGAAAGGGCTAAGAGTGGGAAGGAAGCAGCCGTGGCCTTAATTAAGGTACAGCCCCAGCATTTGCCTGTTATGAAAATGGGAAAGCACGGGAAAATATTTTCAGGGCTGCCGACAGTGGGGTTCGAACCTACTATCTCTCGAATACTGGTTACTGGCCGCACATAAACGACTGCAGCTATCGAGCTCGGTGTTAAGATTACTAATCCAGTTACGTATTTGCTTCGCGATCTCAGAGGACAGCCTATTGAAGGAGGATTCTACATCGAAGAACTGCATAAAACAAAATATCCTGGTCACTATTTAGTTGAACGTGTTATTCGACGTCGTGGGAATAAACTGTATGTTTCGACGTCGTGGGAATAAGCTGTATGTTTCGACATCGTGGGAATAAACTGTATGTTAAATGGCTTGGTTTTAATAACAGCTTTAATTCATAGATTAATAAAGAGGATGTACTTTAAATCTTATGTGTGTTTTTAATCCTCTACCTCTCCTTTCTTCTAAGTCACTAGGACATGCTGTAGTATTAAACAACACCTGTAATATGTTTTGACAATTCATATTTATTTTAGAATATATATAAATGTTTCTTTTACACTAAGGTTATAATATATATATATATATATTATCCTTTGTTTATTTTACTGTCTTTGTGACTTAGTTTTCGTTTTATTGCACCAACAACGACAAGTGCTGCTATCTTCTGAGCAGCTGAAGCACTAGGTAATATCACACACAGCATGACTTTACGAAGCAGATTTTATCAGCTACACGATATACTCTTTGCAGGCAGCATGTAACTACGTGTCAGGCGAACGCGTTTTAGGGCCGCAGGGAAGATGAAGCTCGAAGAATTAGTTTATTGATGAGCCCATGCCCAACATGCTTCCTCATCTTTTTCCCAGCTCGTTTCTTCACCTTTTCCTTGTTTAACTCTCTTCTCAGCAATGATAAATGTTTATAAGAGAAGACAACTCGTTAGTTTTAGGTCCGTGATACAGTTTAATTAGTTGACATGTACGGCACTGTCTCCCAGAAGGTCTTCTACCTAAACTCACATGTTCATGATATAAACTACACGTTTGAAGCTCTAACAAAACAGGATCTTGAGTCCACTCACGAGGCACCTTATCCCAAATCTTCTTTACAGCATTCGCAGCTATATTAACAAAAAATGCCTTTGGTAATGCATTTAACTCTTCTTTAGTAAAAGCGTTAATTTTGTTTTTGCATGCATAAAACTTTACGATTGCCTTTTCAGCTGCGTTACACTTAGTATCTGTTAGAAATGACATGATGTCTTTCCTCTACAAATGTTTCTTTTACACTAAGGTTATTTCGACACTGCGTGTGTTTGTAGTGTAAATATCAAACAAAGAAAGTGCGGAAATGATGCGATTTTGAAATGCCATCACACCGATCAGAGAATAGTTCTGCAGGCATGGATGTAGGAGCGCCAGGGTCACTCTTTTTACCGCGCAATCCGAACTGAATTCTAACCATTATGTAATTGAACGATTTTTAATAGGGCCATCTAATATATTTTACCTAACGGAGAAAAACATAATTATAATTGAAGGACAATCGCGTCCAACTCTGTAACTACAAAACTTAAGTCGTGTGTTCGTCATTTCAACAGAAATATTTATGAAACAGACCATTGGATTGGTGAATGTGAGATCTTCACAAAACTTTCCTGTTGGCCTTGTTTGTAGTTTTCTCTTCAGAGATGTGTTTGGAGTGATGGTCTGTTTGTTTTGATGTTTGCAATTACATTTTCGGTTTCATCCCCTAAAACCAGAAGTCAGGAGTCGCCAATGCTGTACTCCCTAGGTCCACTGTACTCCTTGCATTACAGCTCTGCATTAAAAACATTGCCTTTCAAAGTACTCAATTTCCCTGCCGTCTATTCTCCAACACCTCACTAGTCATCCTCAGTACGTCTCTAGTCTGCGTATTATAAATCTATTCAATTGCCAGTATACGCAATACTCCAGGGAAGCATCAGCGCATGCGAGATTAATTTCTTGGAAGTAGTTTAACGTATTGTAGCAACTAACACATCAAAGGTTTTCGGCGACGGAAGAATGGGAAAGGACTAGGATTCGAAGATAGAGGCTGCTGCCCTAATTATGGAACAGCCCCAGCATTTGCACGGTGTGAGAATGGGAAAACACGGAAAAAATCTTCAGGGCTGTCGAGGGTGGTATTCGAACCCATCATCTCCCGAATGCTAGCTCAAATACAATTTTCAAGTAGTGTATAATAGCTCTACTCACAGTTTCAGAACCTCACCAGGGTCAAGTTCTCGAAAATCTCATCTGAATAGTGTTATAGTTATGAGGAAAGATGGATCGGAGCAGTTCAATGGGTTGAACGCATTCCATCGCTCCGTTCCTCACGAGGAATCGCCTCAGAAGAGCGACGACTCCGGTACGTAATGGTATAGCACACGAAGATTATGGTAAAGAAATTGTGTTTCTAACCAGCCTTTCTCCTGTTTCAGGAGAAACAGGAGAAAAGCAGCACTTATGCACTCCCAAGTCTGACTTGAAAAAATTGTTGTTTTGTTTTCCTATTTGCTTAACGTCGCACCAATACGGCTAGGTATTATCGCGACAATGGGACAGGAAAGGCCTAGGAATTGGGAGGAAGCGGCCGTGGCCTTAATTAAGGTACAGCCCCAGCATTTGCCTGGTGTGAAAATGGGAAACCACGGAAAACCATCTTCAGGGCTGCCGACAGTGAGATTCGAACCCACTATCTCCCAGATGCGAGCTCACAGCTGAGCGCCCCTAACCGCACGGCTAATTCGCCCGGTACAACAAATTAATTTTTCTAACCATTGCGTTCTGTTACCTTCCCTGGAATTGAAATCTCCCTTAAAAACCTGTGCTATATGCGCTCAATTCTACACCACTTTGGATCTCTTTAAATTTTAGAGTCTCCTCTTAACCTATCGTTGTTTCAGTTCTAGTTAAACTCTCACTACTGTTAATTCTGTCCACAAAAATTCTTCGTTTATATCCATAACTGAGACGGTGGTGTGATATCTGAATCTCTCGAGGTACAGCCTACAACTCACTGTCTTTTAATATTTGACGATTGAAATTACACAGTCTTGTATTTCTTCCTCCCACTGATGTGTCAGTCCACGAGTGCTCATCTGGGGAATTAGCTTTTGCAGCGATTTTTACGCCTATTATCTGGAGAACAGACCATGCCCACAAAAATATCTTCCAACGGTTTCAGCTGCTGGTCTACAAACGTATACGTATTCAAACTCTGAAGGCCTTTGCAAAAATCTTTGTACGGTTGTGAAAGTTGGACAATACGAGAACAAGAAAAAAAAGATTAGAGACAGTCCCAATGTGGGTCTGGAAGAGAGTAGAGAGTATGTTGGACTTATGAAGAGCTGTACTGAAGTCCTTAAGAGAAACAAGAAAAAACCCAGTCCGGTCATTGAAATCGAAAAAAAGCGAAATCACTTTTATTGGTCAAATTTTGTGACTTGAGGAGATTCTTGCAACATCAACGAAGGAGGAATTGACGGAAAATTTGGTAAGAACGACTCAGAATGTCTTATTTTAAAAACCTACTTCTGAGGATGACCTGCAAGACCTACTCTGAATTGAAAAGGCTGGCTCGAGAGAGACACCTATGACTGCAGCGAAAAGGCTTAGAGTAACATGAGATGGCGCATGTGTCACGTGGGTGACATTCAATCTTATGAAAATTAATCTGTTTGATTGTGTCAGTGTGTCTTTAGTATGTCACATGAAAGACAGTTCACCTCTCTCCATAGAGTAGAAAAGTTTGCTCTAAACTTTGTAAGTTCAGAAAAATATGTGAGACCTAAATTGTGTCTCCAAATGTTCACGCACGAATGAGTTAGACAAATCTCGCCATGTTTGTACAAGCAACTTCACAGCTCACGTTGTCATATGCCGGAGATGTTCACTCTAACCTGACTTTTGCTTAACATCCACATTTTTCCACAGAGCAACCCTGCCATTACACATTGTTAAAGAACTAAACCATTGTATCAGGATCCACAGCTTGAACGTCGGGACGAGTTGCTAATATATTTACATAACATTAACGCTGGCCTGTTGTTTGTCAACATAATTCCTTTTCTGGAACACAGTTTGTTTTAAAGTTTGTAGATGTAGGTATGTTGGGAACAATCAGGTGAATGCACATTTCTTGAGATGAGTGTGCTAAAATGCCTTGGGCATCCAATATAATTGACTTTTCGATTAGTTTTACTATTATTTCTCCTTTTAGCCGGGCGATTTGGCCTTGCGGTTAGGGCCGCGCAGGTGTGAGCTTGCATCCGGGAGATAGTGGGTTCGAATCCCACTGTCGGCAGCCCTGACGATGGTTTTCCATGGTTTCCCATTTTAACCAGGCAAAAGCTGGGGATGTACCTTAATTAAGGACACGGCCGCTTCCTTCCCACTCCAAGGCCTTTCCAATCCCATCGACACCATAGGACCTATTCGTGTCGGCGCGACGTAAAAGAAATATAGTTTTCATCTTAAATAGTTATATCATCCAACGTTACCTACCATCCTAACTAGTTAGTATTCGCCATATACATTACTGTGGTTCGGATTTTACGTAAAACGTTTCGTGGTTGTGATCGCGATGTCGACACAGAAGGCTAAAAAGCAGGCTTGATCGTTCGCCACATAATGGTTTCGTTTAGCATAGATTTATTTCTCAGTTACATATCTTCGGTACCTCAATTTCATTTCCATTGTAAGTGAGCAAAACAAGAGGCGCCATATACTGTAAGTATATTCGAAACAAGTACAATGGATTATAAAGATTTGTTTTTAATGGTATCTAAAGCAATCTCTTTTCAGTTCCGACTCACCTAATTTATAACTGCTAGATTCTTCAGTCTTCAATCACCGAGCTCGATAGCTGCAGTCGCTTAAGTGCGGCCAGTATCCAGTATTCGGGAGATAGTAGTTTCGAACCCCACTGTCGGCAGCCCTGAAAATGGTTTTCCGTGGTTTCCCATTTTCACACCAGGAAAATGCTGGGGCTGTACCTTAATTAAGGCTACGGCTGCTTCCTTCCCACTCCTAGCCATTTCCTGTCCTGTATGTGTCGGTGTGACGTAAAGCAACTAGCAGAAGTCTTCAATCGGCAGACTGTATAACCTAATAGTTATAGCTGCATCATAAAGAAACAGAAAGAAAGGAAGCTTGCAATAATAGGTGCGTTTTGATATCGTGATCATACTCTCAGGATCTACAGTTTTATGTGGAACTTGAACAACAGAAATGTGACTTCTCATTCAAATAATTCCACACACATCGTCGAGATTCAAAAGGCGGCCGTCTTGGTGGGAAATCAGTGACGGCGCTAACGGCTACCGTGTCTCTACATCATAAAGAAGTAATTGATGTTGTATAATACTATTCATAACAATTTTGCATGAAGCCAATTGATCTCGTGAGGAAAAATCATTCGTAATTTGATGAAAATAAGTATCACGCTTACATCTATACCGATTCAGTGAGTATTTGTGTAAAATATACATTGTACTGTAACAACATAATATTATAATTCCGAAAAATTAATCACTTGATTTATCTGTGAACGTCACATTAAAAGTGCTCGGGTGAAAATCATAATGAGAGGCTAGACATGTGTATCCTCTCTAATGAACCAGAGAAACAAGGAATTGCCATTTGGTCCTTGTTTCAATTATGGTGAAATTCTGACATTCACCTCCCCGCGGAAGAAAGGGGGCAACGACTGCATATAAAAATTATATTTTATATGCAGGCGGCGAACAAATCAAGAGATCGATTATCTCCCGGTATAAGGAAATCCCCTATCGTATACTAAGTGCTAACAGTCTCTTTGAGAGTAAATGAGCGGGTATAGGTAAGGGCACTCTATTGTCCTGGGGACAAGAAATTTTTCCCAAAGGCGGAGAACCAGTTTGGTCAACGGTATTAGGATGCAGAAGGCAACGGGAAACCACTGCATTAAAGATCCTGAGAGATATTCCAGTAAATCCACATGGCATGGCTGCAACGTCAAGATCAGAGCTGGCCGTGTGGATCGTCTACCTCCGTTTGGAGACGCCGTCATAAGAAGAAGATACATGTGTATAACATTGTATAAGAAGCATCTGTTATTACTGGCCACGTTATCAGGGTGTAAGAACGCCGCTCAGTTCATAAGCAACCAGCTTATTTTTTCTGCGTGAGATAAGTTAACTTGGACAGTACATACATGTAATTGTCAAAATTACATCTTTGATATCTGTGTAGTAAAATGTCACAGTAGTATGCTCAACACCTAAATATGAAGTTCAAAGATTTTCTTCTGAAAGTGTAAGTTTGCAGATACTTTTGAAATGCAAAAATCCGTCATGACAAACATCGAGTGGTAATTTCAGTGTTTGAAAATTCCTAGGATCCTTATATGGCCGTAATATTTTATTACGCAATAGACATTTTCAAATCTGTCCATCAAAACTGGTGTTCCGCACGGTCACGGTGAGAAGACAGGGTAAACTGGAGCACAAGTTATTTCAGGAGCCCGTTTCTACACCTCATGTCTGTTGTTACCCCACGAGCGTGTCTGCAGACAACGACTGCATGTTGAGTGATGAACACTTCACATTTCTTGATGCTCTCCAGTCTGGAGCCTCTATGCCACTTTATAGGCTTGGAAAGCTGTGACAGAATTTAGTCTACGTGTCTCAATCTGTCGAGTGTTTGCTTTTCTTGAGGAAACATCTGAGGGAGATGAGGATTGAGACAAGTCAGGAAGCAATGTTAGGTAAGCAGGAGAGAGAAAGAGAGAAAGGGAGAGAGAGATATTATAACTGGATACGTATTTGTAGCCAATCCTCTGTACACCTAATTTAATATGTATTGGGGATGCTGATCGTATAAATCATTAATTGATTGATCAATTAACTGATGATGTAACATGCAGAATTTTTCGTAAAAGGGAGTGGCTCAATAACCTCACACCATTTTAATGCATTTGACATCACTGGTGTATAGCCAAAAGCACATTACGAGGAATATACACACTAATAAGACTTGAATCATTCACCAGAGGAAACATCGTGGAGTAATTTTGTTGTTTTCATTAGTCACATTACAGTTCAGAATGAGACATGTGATGATGTGGGTAAAGGAGGCATATTTAATATAATAATTTTAACTTTTCATTCAGTTAAGATGTCACCAAATTTTAAAACTGTCAGTTGGTCACTTTAAAGAAAATGTACAGTATCCGTTAGATATAAGAAAAACAAGTAATACAATACTGAAGTGAAAGACACAAAGGAACGTGCGAAAATTATAACCTGGAAGAGAAAGGTAGATTAGGCTACACCAGTTTATGTACACTGTGATTCTTCTTCATCCACTTATTTTCCTTCAGGCTATTGTCATCCACTCCTGCGTATACCTCTTCCAATTTCTACCCCGTAGCACGATCTATAGCTGTCTATGGCTAATTCTTCCCCCCGGTCCTTCAAATGTCGTCTGCTCAGTAGCTGCGGTCTCCCGACACTGCGTCCTGGGTTGCGACTTCAGCACTCTCTTGGTCCTTCGGATTTCATCCTATCTAGCGATATCTCCTGCCTATTTCCACTTCAGTGTAGCTATGTGTTGGATGACGTAGCTCGAGTCGTTTCTTCTACGGATTTGCTTGCTCGATATTCTGTCTCGAAGTCATTCTCGCCATGGCTCGCTATATAGCTCGCAGTCTGCTGGCGTTACATTGTGTTAGCGCCAACTGTTTCTAGATCATAATTAGTGACCGGGAGGATATAGACTTTGAATACCTTCGTTTTGAGGTTAATTGGTATGTCTTCATTTTTAAGACTAAGCCTAGGTTTTCCAAAAGCACTCCAACTCAGACTCAATCACCTAGTTACTTCTGCTCCGTGATATTTCTTCCAGGCTTGATTCTGTGTCCAAGATCTAAATACGCGTATTCCTCGACTTGCTCCAGAAGTTAACCTCCAGTTATGAGGAAGATATCATCTGGATCATCACCACAGTCTTTCTTAGATTAATTTTTAATATTGCCTAATGGTTCGGCAATCGTGGTGTTTTAATCGCCAGACACATCCAAACAGATTTTGTGTTAAGGGAAGGAGAAAAATGGCTTTGCTTTTAAAATTAAATTTAAAATCCTTGTCTGAAAGATCCACGAAATGTTTTTGTTCTTTTACAAGTGGCTTACCGTCTCACCAACACAGACAGTTATGGCAACGATCGGATAGGAAAGGGCTAGGAGTTGGAAGGAAATGCCCGTGGCCGTAACTAAGGTACAGCCCCAGCATTTGCCTGGTGGTGAAATGTTTAGAACTAAGCATCACACTGAAAGGCAAGCCAATAAAGAATCAAAATCGAAGAGCAGCTAGGAAACAATAAAAAAGATGATGCTTACAGACAGAAGTCAAATTCGCGGACATTACAAAAAAGAAATTATATTACTGTATAACTAGGTAATTATTCATATTTTTCTCAATGGGAGCCATTCAAAAATTACTACATTCATGCAATTAAAATAGCAAAATGTTTTAAGGAGAAAGAAGGACTAGAGCAGAAATTGTTTAGTTTAGAGGAAAAGGTGAAACACGAAATGTTACTCCTGTTAAATTTACCGTCAGCTTCCATGATTGAGTAAATAAGGCAGTCTAAAACACTGAAATGTCTAGATCGTTTCCGCAAAAGATTAAAATTTAATTTTACTGAAAAACTTTTTTAAAACTTCTACTATGCGTCAAATTATTGCTCATATCATCTGGAAAATGCACTTCTCTTCCAGGTGCTTATAAGTTCCGTGTTTTTTAATTTATCTCGCATGTCACTGTATGTCTTTCATTTCAGATTTATATCTGTATCCTAAACAATTGGTGGTATTACGTTTCACTTCTGACTAACGTCTACCTAAGAATAATTTACTACCCGACCATTAATTTGCAACTTTATCACATGTTAAACGAATTATGGATTCTAAACAAACTACACTGAAGAAAATGGAAATTGTAACACCCAGAAGGAGTGGTGCTACATTGCTGCAATTGAACATGCGGGACGAGTGTTCGGTTGTGATTCGATGTTCACACTTTCAGGTCCATCTGACCGCAAGTTTGGACAACAATCAATACAGGATGTGCCCACCACGAGCTGCAATACATTGATGAAATCGTCGAGGCATGGAGTCAATAAGGCCCTGGATCGCTTCTTGAGGAATTGTGGCCCATGCTTGCTGCACTGCACGGGTCAGTTGTTCCAGAGTTGTGGGTGGCTGAGGACGGTTGGCCAGTTGTCGACCCATCATGTCCCACACATGCTCAATAGGATTGAGGTCCGGGGATCTGGCGGGCCATTCTAAGGTTGTGATGTCGTGGAGAGCTTCTCTGTAGATGCGTGCAGTGTGAACCCGGGCAATGTCCTGCTCAAACATCCCATTAGCAATGTTCGCCATCATAGGGACAACCACTGGATTGAGTACCCTATCAACGTACTGTCGAGCAGTCATAGTGCCCTCAACAAGCACTAATTGTGATTTCACATTAAAGCCAATAGCTCCCCAGACCATAATGCTTGGTGTTGGCCCTGTGTGGCTCTCGACAATAAGATCTGGGCGACCCCTCTCCCCGGTACGTCGGCGCACACGATTCCGGCGATCACTGTGGGCAAGACAGGAGAGCGATTCATCACTAAAGACGACCCTATGCCATTCGTTGACCCACGTCGATCTTTCTCAACACCAGGCCAGCCTTACACGTCGCCGTTGTGGGGTCAATGGAACACCTTCTGCAGGGACACGGGCTCGTAAGCCAGCTGCACGCAGGCGATTATCAACTGTTTGTTGTGTAACGTGGGGTGCCACAGCTGCTCGAATTTGGGCTGCTGTTGCATGGGGTTCCATCCGGGCCATCCGAATGATGCGGCGATCCTCTCTCACAGTTGTCTGTCGCGCTGGGCCTGTGCCAGGTCTACGAGTGTGGGTACCTTCATTTGACCACTGCTGCCATACACGTTGTACCGTAGATGTCTGTAGGCCAACACGTGCAGCGACAGTCCTTAGCGATAATCCAGCCTCACACAGCCCAATTATCCGAGCCCTCTCAAACGGCGACAGTTGTTGATAGCGTGCTCTTCTCTGTCGTCGAGGCATGTGTGACGGGGAACACTTCACTGCACAGACTGCAAGTCAACTACGCTACACCAGAGTCCGTATACTGGAGTTGATTCCTCCGCGACCAATCACGTGGGGAGACCTTTAGCAACAATCCAATGGGTCTGAAACTTTGATCGTTTACATACCTACAAGGAATCGTTCCATATCTTGAAAATCAACACAAACGACCAATGACTTCATGGTGTTGCAATTTCCATTTTCTTAAGTGTATAAGAACTGAATTTCGTAAAATGCCAAGATGTTTAAATACACCGAAATTTTCCACATTACAGAAAATCCAAGGGAATATGGTGTCATGTATTTTCAGTCTTCACACATTAACAGGACTTATGGTGGTGGTGGTGGTGGTGGTGGTGCTGGTGTTGGCGAGCTTGTACGGTGGTATAACATAAAGGTGGATGATATCACACACTTCTTTTAGAAGTTAGATGGAGAGTGCATTAGAAATATGCGTAATAAGCCAAAGTTCACCGTTGTTACTTTGAATGATGCCAGTTTTCCTGGAGTGAATTTTACTGGCATACAAGTCGATGCGACGAAAAACCAATTGCCAACTGTGGTGCAAGAGTTCTTTCAGTTGCATATTTCAATACCGGTACTGAAGTAGCGTTTCCCACGATACCTCCCACCTGGGTTGCGGGTTGCCGTGGCGGGATATAGCGTACATTATGTATCACAGTGCTTAAAACTAAGCCTCCGTGGTTCAGGCCTCTCTCTCTCTCACACCGCTGGGTTCCGTGGTTCAAATCCCGGTCACTCCATGTGAGATTTATGCTGGAAAAAGCTAAGGCGGGACAGGTTTTCCTCCAGGTACTCCAGTTTTCCCTGTCATCTTTCATTACAGCAACACTCTCCACTATCAATTCGTTTCATCTGTCAGTCATTAATCATTGCCCGAGAGGAGTGCGACAGGCCTCGGCAGCCGGCGCAATTCCTATCATCGCCGCAAGATGGTGGCTTAATTCATTCCATCCCTGATCCGGTCACTGACTGGAAAACAGGTTGTAGGGTTCCGTCTTTTGTCAGTGCTTAAAACTGAGAAATACAACATTTTCACCATATTACTTTAACAGTGAAAAATTATAATGTTAGGATAATGTATAAAAGTCATAGATTCATAAAAAATGTATTGATCTGTCTGACTCGTTCTGTGTCTTACGATGGGCGTACTGAGTTGATATGATAATTGTCACAGCAATAAAAGACGATTGAGTAGTATTTAGATTGATTAACTTATGGTAAATTCATGACTACGAAATACTTCTGTTTCATTTTTGTCCCCTAAGAGAGAAGATTTTCTTCTACACTACGGGGCAAGAACATACTATGTTTAGACACTGAATCTGCGCGGCATTTGCCGCACTTGCATAAGAAACATACCAGTGCCTGCATGTTTATACCAAAGAAATTTAACATCTTGTGACTACAGTTCTAATGACAGTTCCTTCATTCTTCTCCCCATTGTGAAAAGATCACCCCCACACTGACCATTCAAATAAAACATAAGAAAAATAGAGGAAATGCTGTAAAACATAACTCACCTCGGGAAGTCTTCTCGGAAATCAGGTTGCTTCTTAATATCCTCCACAACATATATATAAAATAACATGGACCGACTGACCTACCGACCAACCGACCGACCGACCGACTGACTGACTGACTAACTGACCGACCGTCCGACAGATTCATCATCGCCGAGACAAAACTATTGCACGTAATGAAGTGAATGTTTGGGGATATATTTATGTAAGAGTGTAGGAGCTCACTAAGGAAGGATTTTTGGATATTCCGTCGCGAAGAGGGTTAAAAAGGGGATAACATTTTAAATTGAGTATATCTATATCTCAAAAATTTAATAGTTTAAAGACGTAAAAAATGTTATTTGGAATCTTCTTTAAAATAAAGAAAAGCGTATTGTTTTTGTTTTCAGAAAATCCACTTAACGGGGTGTGAAAAGAAGTGAAATAGAGGGTGAATTTCTAAAATGTGTTTATCTAAAAAACTTAACATGTTACAGACGCAAAAGTTGGTATTTAGAATCTCATTTAAAAATAAAGAAACACTCATTTGTTTTTGTTTTTTGGAAAATCCACTTAAGAGGGGTTAAAAGAAGTGAAAAAGGTGTGAATGTTTAAAATTACTGTATGGAAAAACTGAAAATGTTACAGACATGAAAATTGGTATTTGGAATTTTCTTTAAAAATAAAGACACACGTATTTTTTATTTTCAACTTGAGGGAGGACTAATTCTCACATGTAGAGTTTCCGTCCCGTCTAGAACGCCAAGAATAACGACCGAGAGGATTTGTCTTGCTGACCGCGCGACACCTCGTCATCTGCAGGCCTTCGTGCTGAGCAGTGGTCGCTTGGTAGGTGAAGACCCTTCAGGGCTGTAGTGCAATGGGGTTCGATTAGTTATAGTTCCTGTCATATATTCCAGAGTTAGCTCTGCCACTAACCAGGTCATTTTAGCCCCCAGAAGGCAATACCATAAACGTGGTTTACAAAGATGTTCTGGGATAAACGAAACTCAATTTTTCGGTGAGTTTTTATGCTTTAGGGATTTTCAGATAATGTCTTGTTGCAGCACGAAGGAACGATTATTTTTATCATATTATGAAAATCACGCGAGCATAGCCGCGGGTTACAGCTCGTCCGAAATAAAAGACAAATATTATGTGAATAATAAATTTTATTGAATAGAACGTAATACACTTGGAATGTGGTTAAGAACTCCTTCATCATTCCCTTTTGACGTTTCAACCTTTCTTTCGCACGTTTTTGCCGAATCCTAATAAAATATTTCTTTTCCATTATTAAATTTGTTGTTCTATACAACTAACCATGATGTATTCGCAACGACATCTAACCTCCAGCTGAGAACGCGAGTCAACACAGCGCCATCTTATAACAGAATATGCGTATGACGTCACACATTTAGTGCCTCAATTTGAAGCGCTATTTCCTGAAAACTACGTTTGAGATTTTTTGTAACGGGTATCCTCCTTTTTTACCTGTCAACTGAGACAATAAATATAATCGTAAGTCAAATAAGCGTTCTACTCAAACACTAAAAGCGTCTTTCAATGTTCCCGTTGTCGAGGAAAGTAAATCTACGTTTAAAAAAAATGTGTCACAACACATAAAGGATGTCGAAAACGTAACATATTACCAGAATTCTGAAGGGTGTTTGGTAACACCCTACGTGAAGTATCTCCCGAATTTAACTTAACCACTCGACACCCAACCGCTGTGTCTCGGGTTCCAATTCCGGTAACTTCGTGGGGGAGATTTTGCAAGAACGAGCGCTTGACGATAGGTAGGATATCCTGCCTTACACACTCACGTAAGTCCTGGGAAGTCCACCCAACGCACATAAACCTGGAGAAGTGAAACTGAAGAAAACGTAAACAGGACCTACCACATGAATAGTAATCTTTAAGTAAATTAAAATTGCTAGTTAGTTGTTTTACGTCGCACCGACACAGATAGGTCTTACGGCGACGATGGAACAGGAAAGGGCTAGGAGTGGGAAAGAAGCGGCCGTGGCCTTACTTAAGGTAAAACCCCAGCATTTGCCTGGTATGAAAATGGGAAACCACGGAAAACCATTTTCAGGGCTGCCGACCGTGGGGTTCGAACCTACTATCTCCCGAATACTGGATACTGGCCGCAATTAAGCGACTGCAGCTATCGAGCTCGGTAAAATTAAAATTAAAGATGTTACTGTACCGAGGAGAATGTGCAATTTAACCCTGCCTTTTCTTCGAGGACACATTGGATGAGGAACGTCTCAGAGCTCGAGCATTTCTTCCTACCGTAACTCTTTCGAACTCTGTGCTTATTATAATGTTCACAGATTTTAATATGTTTACCAGACGTTTCATCACAGTTTACAGCAGCTTTCTTAAAATGGTTTGCACTTGTTCATCAACTCCCCTACGTCACCTTCTCGTGACATAGTGTTGTATCTCTATTCTAATATTATAAACAGAGAAAGTGTGTGAGTTTGTTTACGCATGGAGGGTTATCTCGGAATTACATGACCGATTTGAGGAATTCGTTCACCACTAGAAAGCTTATTTCTTACACATAAATATTTCTCCCACCTCCAGCATGACTCAATAGCTCTAAAGGGCCTTGGCCTACCAAGCGACCGTTGTTCAGCCCGAACTCCTGCGGATTAAGAGGCGACGCGTTGCCAGCGTAACGAATTCTCTCGGCCGTTGATTTGGCATTCTAGACTGGGGTCGCTATCTTACCGTCAGGTTGTTCCTCAATTATTCTTACGTAAGCTTCGTTGACCTCCTCCGATCCAGGTAAAAATATCTGGCCTTTCGGGAATTGAACCCGGACCACAGCGTAAAAAGAAAGCTTTCTAACCCTACATCAAGGGACAGGCTAGATGGAATTTTGCTAGCTTTTCTGGAGACCAGGCAGTTTAATCATATAGAGGAAATGGGAAAATCTGTCCGTCTGGCACGCTTAAAAGTGAATACGCTGCTTCAACTATTAGTCCTAATACGAAACGGAGTTCCATGTAATTACATTTTCTTCCTGTGTTCACGTGCTTGCTTCGCCCGAAAGAAAACTAACGTAAATCTTTAACTGTTAGCCTTACCGAAAAGAAGAGACTTAGTGAACATGAAAGATTTAAAATTCAATTTCATGTAAAAGTATACATTTTATAGTTATTTTTGGTAAATCTAACGGTTTGCCAGAAAACCGCTCTATTGTAACTGAGTTTGGCCATACATAGTCCGAATATTCCTTTGGTAATACATTCTTTATAGTCTAATCTAAGCTTTCTTTCTCATTCTTAGATTTGTAATTAATACAGTAAACTTCATCGTTATTGTCATTGTTTTTGCGCTTAGAAAGTTATTGATAACTTTGGTTAACAGTCTTGAGAACAATTGGATGAAAATCAACAATATAATAATACTACCAATAACATAATAATTGTGTTTAACATTGCATCAAGTACTGTCGGTCCTAATACAGCTAGAATATTGCCCTAGTGGAGGTTGTTTAATGTTTTCTGACACCTGTCCTTCAGTGCTCTTAAATGCCAATCAGCCATGTTAGGATTTGATCCAAAAATTTTGAACTCACAAGGGAAGTGTCACACACTTCATGTTTAAATTTACCTTGAAACTTTGGTGATATAACCGATGTGTTACGAGAAGACCTAGAGCAAGGCTCTGAAGTCGAAGCTAGAATTCTACGTGGCCAGATGGTAACTCCGTGCACATGAATATCCTTGCCTGTCTGACAAGCTTGATTCACGAGTTTCTGCTCGCTGTTCAACTGTCGGCTTGCCCGAAGTGAGGGCTGTACAATGAAACCTATAGTGACTAGTACCACTTTCCTATTGTTCATAAGTGTATGTTGGGGATTTATTTTCGGGCACACCAAAGTTTCAAAATAGGTATGTTTCAGCATATGTTTCGTTGTCAAGAAGCTAGTGCTTTACCAACTGGGCCACATGGTTGATAGACTTGTATCACTCCCGTAACTGAAACGAGAGTGTATTAAAGTCCAGTGGGGTTTTGGATTGAGACTGGGCCATGAGGAATGAAAGTATGTAACAACCATTCTTACACTATTTCATGAAACCTGGCTTGAAGTATCCGAATGTAAAATGAAACTAAGCCGGTGGCCCACACAGCCCGCAAATGGCTTGGGCTCAACTGCTGCCGTGCTGACACTGGAGTGCCAAATAGTCAGTGTAGTGTCTTCCTAGCACTCAGTGATTGGGATTCTTGATCGGACTTGCAGTACCTTACATCAGAAAACATTTTCGACGTCTTGCTGGTGTCTTGATTTAAAAAAAAAATGCATAGTTTGCAGGAATATTTCAGGAACGTGCGTTATCGGACAACTTTTACACGATGTAATTATACACATGGATGTGTATCACCTAGTTCATAGCCTTTAAAACATATAAAACCTTGATTTTATTGGCAAGCTAAGTATCTGGAAATATACTATTTGATTTACAGGTTGCACATCCATTATCTTTGCTGTGATATAGGGATTCACAGTGAAAGGATTTTATCCAGCTTCATCCAGCCTGCAAAGAAGACATAATTTCATTCTGATCGATTTTTCAAAACACAGGTATTCAACTGTCTCCTACAACTCTCGCGTCTTATGGCATCCACATTGTGCAGCAGCTCATCTGCTATTTACTGCTCAATGCTTTCAAGGAACTGGTTGTAAAACTCATCGCTTCACTCTTCCTCTCCAGGGATGTGCTGTTTTATGTTGTCTATGGGTATAATATCCTTAGCCGTACTGACAAGAGCACCAACAAATCTCTCATAATGTCAGGAATCGGGGGAGTCCAATCCCGGACCTTGTTCAACTCCGTAGGAGACGTGACCAAGTCTGCATCCTTGAAGTTCCACCGTGGGCGTGGATTACATGTGATAAGAAGTCCAGTTATTCTTAATTCATCTAATAGAGGGCGGTGCGGGCTACGCAGGTAGTCAGTTAGTAGCTGGTAGCCGGTAGCAGAAACTGTATTCCGTTTGCAGTGACAAATCATAGGTCAGAGTAAAAATACTGATTCCAAGCAGCCAATATAAATGTACCGCGATCTTTGGCATCGAACAGGAGATGAATGTCGTGGAGGTCAGTCTAATGAAGTAGCAGATTGTCATTTTGGTTGTTCTCTCTATATTTCCAATGCACGTGGTGGTTGTTGGAATCATCCATATGGGATCCTGGATGGTTAAGTGGGTGAGTGACTTGAGGCAGCAATGGGCTAGCTGGTGGCGTGTATGTTATTTATAGAGTTGTCACCAATCCGATGAATTCTTCAGAGATGCTATTTATCGAGGACATGATACATTCTCGATCTCACTGCGTACATACGTTTCAATACTGAATACGAGTACATCTTCGGGGCTCCTGGTTACCTTCATCACAATGTTCCACTCCAGCTCATTAGCATGACAAGCCTTGAGCCTATTATTTACTCTCTTCAGATAGAGGTTGATTATATTTTTCACATTTTAAATTAAACGTTGTGCGTTTTTAATTCCACAGTGGCCAGTGTTCACTAGAATACTTCCTTACATCAGCTGGAGAGACTGATGAACAAGAAACGTTGTTCTCCTAGTCTCGTATACTAATTTCTTTCGCCAGATTGCTAAACTTGGGCGGGTTGTTTTACCGCTATAGAACTGGACTGGCTCTGGCAGCGCAGCTACCTCACAGTCCCACTACAACGTTGCTTACTGAAACTGTGCATATGAGCCAGCCGAGCTCGGTGAGACTGAACTTAAGCTCGTCGCGACGTGTTGCGCGTGGCGCACTGGGTATTGTGATGACGAGCTAGTTCAGTTCTGCTGAGCTGCGGGAGCGCCATGCATGCCTCCGGTCACATCAGGTGCGTTTTTCTAAGGACTATTCACACAAACCACACGATGAGCCACTGAAACGCACTCATAAGAGGTATAGTATGTGAGTGTTCCATCTCATGACATCTTGAGCGTTTGCGTAACTTTCATTGATGCAGTGTAGTAATGTAAATACCTTCACAATTACTAAATGTAATTTTTTCAGAAAGGGCCAATTGTTACCACAATCAGCGTAATGGAATGCAGAGAGAATTCTACTTCATATTGTGCCAACATGAACTATATGGGTTCAATGGATTTTCCCACCTTCAAGAGTCCACCGACCTTGGACTGGTATTGAACTTTCAATCTAATGCATAGTCTTTGTATTGTTGGCGAAGAGAAACACTTCCCTCAATTTTGCCATTGGGTTACCCATACAGCCTATTTTCATTTCTTCAGGACCTCCATCCTGCATTACTCTCGCTATTCCTACACCCACGCTTTTCAAAGTTTAAGAAATGCACTGATATAAGGTTGCGGTTTCCCCATCAATAGGTTTAGCATGAAATGCCATTATTCGACGGGATTCGTCGTTCTTGGATGCCAGAGAATAAGTCAATGGTGGGAATTCCATGTAGGTATTGAAAACTGTGGTCGTTGAAAACCTCTCCTTCTGGGCCACACGCTAATGTAATTATCCGCCATAAGACCATTATTCGAAGACTGTTTAATCAAATCGAAGGCGTTTATCGCATTTTGTCTTTTGTTGTCATCAGGGATAAAACGCATTCCTAAATTCAGTGTTTCCTTCTTGCACGAAGGACGTAGAAAGATCCAAGTTTTGCAACTTTCGCAACATACTCTGTACCATGTGGAAGTGACACTTTCCTATCTGCCAGTTGCTAAATACGTGACGGAAGCATTTATGGCTGCGGTCTAATACTGGGTGGAAACGTACGTAGGCGAGAATCAATCTCTAGCCGTTGTGATTTTTCAACAATTCATGATATGTTCGTTCAATTGTGAAAAAAAAAAAAAAAAAAAAAAACGAGTGGAAATAATTTATCTCTAAAATTTGCAGGTATACTGATGTTCGAGAAAGTAGCGCGAGTCAGAGGGGAAAGGAAACAATCGCTGTGTAATGGCTGCTTGAAATGCAGAAGAGAATAATTCTCACTTGTAATTAGCCATCAACATAATGATCCTATCTGTAGTTGCTAATACCAAGCTCGATAGCTGCAGTCGCTTAAGTGCGGCCAGTATCCAGTATTCGGGAGATAGTAGGTTCGAACCCCACTGTCGGCAGCCCTGAAAATGGTTTTCCGTGGTTTCCCATTTTCTCACCAGGCAAATGCTGGGGCTGTACCTTAATTAAGGCCACGGCCGCTTCCTCCCCACTCCTAGTCCTTCCCTGTCCCATCGTCGCCGTAAGACCTATCTGTGTCGGTGCGACGTAAAGCAACTAGCAAAAAAAAATGTAGTTGCTAATAAGGAAAAGAGTGCATTGCATTGAGTTAAAACTGACAGATTGATACTCAGTCAAGCGTTCATGTAAGGATATAAACACTGTCAGTACCATGTATCCAGTTTAATTATTGTATTATCTAAATTAACTGAATAGGTAAGTGATTAGTGAGCCAACAATACAAAAATCAACAAAACCTTTTGCATTCTGAACTACATAATTTTATTCATCATGATCAAGATAAGTTTGATTATAACTTCACGTTATAAACACTCATATGGCATGTCCAGTATTACGTTCACTGTGCGAGATAATAACCTGAAAATGGAAACCATGACACAACGTTAAAAATTCTTCCTGTGTTATGTACACCTAAACATTATTAACATAAACGTGTATGAAGAACAAGTTGTTTTAGCTGGGCGGATACTGAAGATAATACAGACTAGGTATTTATCAGTAAAGAAAATTAGACTGGTCGTTAGTTGTCAGTAATAGTTAACGTTTTAAAAGAGCAATGATTGATCTTTCATCATAGGTGTAGGAATGGCTTCTTAATCTTGAAATATATCATAGACATCGAGAATCAGTTTGTGACAATTGATTGTGCGGGCTGATGTAAGTTTCCACAAGATCACCAATGTGCCGAGATACTCCTATGTAACTGTTCGCTCTTGTAACTTCACACTTGAGGAGACGAAAGTTATTACATGGGGACACATGAATATAAATATAACTAGATGTGGCTTGCCCGCAAATTGCCACGCAAATAGAATCAATTAACATTCCACGATTTCCCATTTCTCTATGTAATGTTTGGGTGCCAGCGTTACAGTTTTAAACAAAACTGTAAAGCAAAATTTATATTTACTAGCATAGAGTCTTATACTTAAATCACAGGGGTAGGATTTTAAATAATTAACCATTAAGTATCGCTTGAGAAAGAAAATAAACGCAATATAAAATACAAATGAATTTATTATGCAAAAAAAAAAATTAGATGAATCGGAAAAGTTCCTTTAGGCGTGGAGGGATTTAAGAATTTACGTTACTGAAATTAACTGTTGCTTGCTTTATTTAATTGAAGCTTACCAATTGCAGCTTCCGTTGAGGTCATCTATTTTCCGTGGTTACTCGTTCCTTGTTCTCGTTGTAGAATTGGCTCCATGGACATCCTTCCTTCCTCCTGTGATGTGATTTGGGCTATCTGGACTAGCACTCCCTAATTGCCTAGTCTTTAAATTAGACATTGGCCCTATACTCGTGAAAATTGATCAGCGTTGATCGTAGGAGGAGAAAATTCAGAGATATGAATTTTTCCATGTTAGCAGAAATCTCAATCCAACTTAGCTACTCTACTGATACTATACAGACTTGTACCAAAAGCCATGGACTTGAACTAAACGTAGTTCTTCGTCCAGAATAATTACTGAATATCTCAAAAGCCATAGGCTTTTTTCATCTCACGCAGATCCAACAGCATCCCAGCAGCTAAGTACTGTGTTGAATTGACAACACACTGTACGAAAATAACTGTCTCGAAGCGAGCACTCACTATCTCAAAAATCAATAAAGTAGTTGACGTTCTGGTAGTGATGTTTGTGTCCGTGACTCGAGGATTGCTCCGCGCTAGATAATATATCTTCGGGCTGTCTTCACTCTGGGTAACAGCTCAATACCAATCTCTATACAACGAAGCATCTGATTCGTAGATCGCATTATCATCTCCCTCTCTTCTTTCTTGACAATTCCAGTAGGCGTGGCGATGATGTAGGTATCCAAGCTTGCTAGCCTTGTACGCGGGTAGCTGTGTAATGCCTTTTGCTCATGAGTTTAACCCAGTGACTCATCCAACTTCCCCGCTAAATATGTCATATAAATAATTGCCGATGGCGGATAATCTTGATATCGAGTGATATCGCGTAAAAGTATGGCTGGAGAAGCCTGGACGGTTACAACTACAATTCCATCACAATAGAACTACTTAAAACATTTAAATTTCCTTGAAAATATTTCTGGGATCAAAGTTTGAGTCAGGGCCATGTACATCGGCGAAGTACGCTTTCCAAGAACTGAGTATAAGTACAATACATTCCTTTTCTTGCTGTGATACATTTGCACAACAATGCAATCAAATATAATCAGTATTAAATGCCGAATAGCTTAATTCAAATGCCTACTCGTTGTAAAAAAAAAAACGGGGAAAACTTAAACACAGTGGAATATATCCGTAGATAAAGCACTCCCATCTAGAGATCTTCTTCTGTATTCTCTCATCTCTTCTCCAAATTCATATCGCTCTTTTGAAGGGCCTTTGACTCCAATTAATTGAAGGAACAAGTGGATAGTATGTAACACGGGCCTTTGACTAGTACAGTTTAGTTAATAAAATTTGATGTATAACTATTTGTTGGAACAATCTTCTTATACGGTGTGTTTTCATGTCGACGATACACTTTTGGGATGCTGGAGTAGGGCACATATATCAACACGAGATAGGGAACACTGGCGCGCAAACGCCTCAGGGCATCTTATATGCCACCGCACTTTTTCGTAGGTTGCAGGCTTATCAACGCATGCGGGTTCTACATGATAGGGCCCCAGCCAACTTTTCACTTGCTATTCGAGAACACTTTAATCACATAATCCCGGAAATGTGATAAGGAAGGAAAATTCCTGTTGCGTTGCCTCCTCGTCCGCCTGATCTGATCCCACTTGATTTCTTCTTGTGGAGTTATAAGAAGTGTCCTGTCTACGAGACACTTGTAGAGACTGGAAGAGAGCTCCTGGCAAGAATCCTGACTACCAGAACGACGCCAGAGATGTTCTACCGGATATGCAAGAACTTACTGTGAAGTTGCCGAGGCTGGTGGACGCTATTTCGAACAGCTGTTGTACATGTCTCGTACCGTGTGCATGCAGTGCAGGAAATTAAGCTATTACACCTCCAGACAAAGATTATTTTCTTAATCCCACAACAGAATTGGTTAATACCCAGCGACTGAAATGTTTCCGGGACGGGGTTTCTTATCTCAAATTAATACATGTCCCCTTAATGACTATATCACCCATAGAGCAAGTTAATCAAACGTAGGTATTTTATTTCCGTTGCTGTTTCTCTCCGTGTTTTTTTCTCACACAGCTTTAAGGGACTCTTTGAACGAAGGGCCAGTTCCGACTTTGAATTGTGCTACACTTCGCATGCTGCTCACAGTAAGAGTGTGACGTGGTCGTGGAACTAATTCCTCTCGTGAGAACCGATGCCACCGCTAGGTCTCGATAGTACAGACCATCCCTCATTCGCACACATTTCTACTTTATACCGAAAATGAAATTTCCATAACAAGATCAGAATTTCGTGTCCCACAAATCTATATTTCTGGACCGTACAGTATATGAAAATATCAAAATACTATTTATTTAATACGAACTGCCTGGCCGAAGTGGTAAAGACGTGCCCGGTTCATCCGGAAGAATGCAGGTTCAATTCCCCTTCAGGAAGTCGAAAAATTTAAGAAACGAGATTTTCACTTCGACGAAGAGTGAGGGTGGTTCTTTTTCTTATTCTTATTCCTAATTAGCGTCGACCTCTAAGATCTTTTGCTACCATGTTTTTCCTTCATTCCCACCTAGATATACCTGCTCCATTCACAACGCTGCAGGTTGTTCTTATTGGGTCTTCTTACATTTTTTCTCTCTCTTCACCTGGTAGTCCTCGAGTGGTGACTCTGATTCTACACAGCGCCACACATTCGAAAGGTGTGTGTTCAGCTGATTCCTCTGCTTCATTGTATTTCCTACATATATTGTATCTTATTACTCCAATTCTATTTAGGTGTTTGTTCAGATGGCAGTGTCCTGTCAACAGTCCTACTACCCATCTTATATCTTCCCTGCTGAGTTTCAACAGTGCTTTAGTATGCTTCTTGTTTGGTCCTTTTATCAGTTCCTTTGCAAGCCAGCATCCTGGAGTATGTTTCCAGTTCTCCATTTGTTCCTTTTGTACCCATTTTCCTATGTAGTATCGGGCTTGTCCATGGGAAATCCTGCATACAGGTTCTGGGCCTAAAAAATGTGTGTCTGCCCCTTTCCTGGCCAGTTCATCTGCCTCTAGGGTGATTTCTTTTTATAGAGTTTCACTCAGCCTATATCAAAAGTGAGTACCAGGTTAGTTCCTGGGAACAAAGGTTGATGGACATAGAGCTAACCACTCTAAACCAACAAGTGTCGAGGTTACGGATTGTGGAAGCCTTAACCTTAGACCACGCCCAGGGCCTTGATATGTTGTACGGAGATTAACTTAGCTTTGCCCTTAGTTATTTCATTCTTTCGTATCTTTTGTAGTGGAAGCTAAAATATTATTGTAAAATCTTGATAATCAAATATTTATAAACGTGCATGCTATTAATGTAATACTTACATGCTTGTGGGTTACTGTAGTCACGTCCTAGTTCGTGAACCGTGGGCAACGACTGAAAGGCCTAGTAAGTGGTCCTGAGTGTCGGGATACCAGTTGCTATGGAATGGGAGTGGGCATCTCGGACATATTCTGAGTCATGGCTCTCCTTGTGCTCAGGCGGCTAGGAGTATACAATTCACCGGTGGTCCATAACCCGTTAGAGGAGAGGTCCTCACTTGGACTATGTGCAAGTAGGGTAGCATCCTGCTTCATGAATTTACCGAGCTCAGAACATTTTAAGCAAGCCTCGGACCTATGGGAGTAAGGGAGTCCCACTTCCATTTGACAGGCGAGGGACTCCTTGGAAACAACTTGGCGAACGAAATGGAATTCGATGGGCAGCTATCAATATTAATGGGACTTATGGAAGAAAGAAGGTAGAACTGGCTGGGTCAGCAAAGGGGATGCATCTGGATGTGCTAGGAGTAAGTGATATTCGGGTAAGGGGAGATAACGAGGAAGACATAGGAAATTATAAAGTGTACTTGACGGGTGTTAGAAAGGGAAGGGCAGAGTCTGGGGTGGTGCTCTTTATCAGGAATACCATTGCACGCAACATAGTATCTGTTAGGCACGTAAATGAGCGAATGATGTGGGCAGATTTGTCAGTTGGAGGAATTAGAACAAGAATTGTGTCCGTGTATTCACCATGTGAGGGTGCAGATGAGGATTAAGTTGACAAGTTTTATGAAGCATTGAGTCACATCGTGGTCAGGGTCAATAGCAAGGATAGAATAGTGTTAATGGGCGATTTCAATGCGAGAGTTGGGAATAGAACTGAAGGATACGAAAGGGTGATTGGTAAATGTGGGGAAGATATGGAAGCTAATGGGAAAGGGAAGCGTTTGCTGGACTTCTGTGCTAGTATGGGTTTAGCTGTTATGAATACATTCTTCAAGCATAAGGCTACTCACCGCCATACATGGCAGGCTAGGGGTACCAGGTCCATAATAGACTATATCTTCACCGACTGCGAATTCAGGAAATCTTTTAGGAATGTACGAGTTTTTCGCCGATCTTTCGATGATACAGACCACTATCCGATCTGTAGTGAACTAATTATCTCTAGACCTAGGGTAGAGAAAGTGAAATCTGTCTGCAAACGAATAAGGGTAGAAAATCTCCAGGACGAGGAAATTAGACAGAAGTACATGGATATGATTAGTGAGAAGTTTCAAACAGTAGAGAGTAAGCAAGTTCAGGATATAGAAAGTGAATGGGTGGCATACAGGGATGCTGTAGTAGAAACAGCAAAGGAATGCGTAGGAATAACTGTGTGTAAAGATGGGAAAAGGCGAACATCTTGGTGGAATGATGAAGTGAGAGCAGCCTGTAAACGTAAAAAGAAGGCTTATCAGAAATGGCTCCAAACAAGGGCCCAGGCAGATGGGGATTTGTACGTAGATGAAAGAAACAGAGCGAAACAAAAAGTTGTTGAATCCAAAAAGAAGTCATGGGAAGAGTTCGGCAATAACCTGCAACGGCTAGGTCAAGCGGCAGGGAAACCTTTCTGGACAGTAGTAAAGAATCTTAGGAAGGGAGGGAAAAGGAAATGAACAGTGTGTTGAGTAATTCAGGTGAACTCATAATAGATCCCAGGGAATAACTGGAGAGGTGGAGGGAATATTTTGAACATCTTCTCAATGTAAGAGGAAATCATCCTGGTGGTGTTGCAAACAGCCAAGCTCATGGGGAGGAGGAAAATGATGTTGGTGAAATTATGCTTGAGGAAGTGGAAAGGATGGTAAATAAACTCCGTTGTCATAAGGAAACAGGAATAGATGAAATTAGACATGAAATGGTGAAGTATAGTGGGAAGGCAGGGACGAAATGGGTTCATAGAGTAGTAAAATTAGCGTGGAGTGTTGGTTAGGTACTTTCAGATTGGACATAAGCAGTAATTGCACCTATCTATAAGCAATGGAACAGGAAGGATTGCAGCAACTATCGAGGTATCTCATTGATTAGTATACCAGGCAAAGTATTCACTGGTATCTTGGAAGGGAGGGTGCGATCAGTCGTTGAGAGGAAGTTTTATGAAAACCAATGTGGTTTCAGACCACAGAGAGGCTGTCAGGATCATATTTTCAGTATGTGCCAGGTAATTGAAAAATGCTACGGGAGGAATAGGCAGTTGTGTTTACGTTTCGTAGATCTAGAGAAAGCATATGACGGGATACCGAGGGAAAAGATGTTCACTATACTGGGGGACTATGGAATTGAAGGTAGCTTATTGAAATCAATCAAAGGCATTTAAGTTGACAATTGGGCTTCAGTGAGAATTGATGGTAGAATGAGTTCTTGGTTCAGGGTACTTACAGGGGTTAGACAAGGCTGTAATCTTTCACCTTTGCTGTTCGTAGTTTACATGGATCATCTGCTGAAAGGTACAAAATTGCAGGGAGGGATTCAGTTAGGTGGAAATGTAGTAAGCAGTTTGGCCTATGCTGACGACTTGGTCTTAATGACAGACTATGCCGAAAGCCTGCAGTATAATATCTTGGAACTTGAAAATAGGTGCAATAAGTATGGTATGAAAATTAGCCTCTCGAAGACTAAATTGATGACAGTAGGTAAGAAATTCAACAGAACTGAATGTCAGATTGGTGATAATTTCAAGTATTTAGGTTGTGTGTTCTCCCAGGGTGGTAATATAGTAAGTGAGATTGAATCGAGGTGTAGTAAAGCTAATGCAGTGAGCTCGCAGTTGCGATCAACAGTATTCTGTAAGAAGGAAGTCAGCTCCCAGACGAAACTGTCTCTACATCGGTCTGTTTTCAGACCAACTTTGCTTTACGGGAACGAAAGCTGGGGGGACTCAGGATATCTTATTCATAAGTTAGAAGCAACAGACATGAAAGTAGCAAGAATGATTGCTGGTACAAACAGGTGGGAACAATGGCAGGACGTTACTCGGAATGAGGAGATAAAGGCTAATTTAGGAATGAACTCGATGGATGAAGCTGTACGCGTAAACCGGCTTCGGTGTTGGGGTTATGTGAGGCGAATGGAGGAGGATAGGTTACCTATGAGAATAATGGACTCTGCCATGGAGGGTAAGAGAAGTAGAAGGAGACCAAGACGACGATGGTTAGACTCGGTTTCTAACGATTTAAAGATAAGAGGTATAGAACTAAATGAGGCCACAACACTAGTTGCAAATCGAGGATTGTGGCGACGTTTAGTAAATTCGCAGAGGCTTTCAGACTGAACGCTGAAAGGCATAACAGTCTATAATGATAATGTATATGTGTATGTATGTTTTTTAGTACCAAGCAGGAAACTCCAGGAGTCCTGTACGGAATCTGTCATTTCGTCATGGTGTGGACAGCGTTTGTAACAACGGCAGGCATTCTGTGAAGCTCTGCTATCTTATTCGACCATCCTATTCATTGTAATCGCGGTAATCCAACCCAATCAGTTCCCTTGTATGAAATATCAGCAATTAGCATATGTTAGAGCTCAACTGCGAATATTGATGTTTCCTTCTGTTGCCGTACCACATGGAAATGCTAAATGTCGAATAAATTCTCCCACTTGTAATTCCACATAAATGTTATGCCAGATTTATATGTTACAATATTGCCCTTCTATGTTTCTTACAAAGGGATTAGACACAAAAATCCATGGCCAACGTACACTTTCAAAATCACTGTAGTTTTGGTTGGAGAGCTAATCGACGAAGAATGAGAGTGCTTCCTTTTCATAGATGGTTCCTATTCTGTTTGAAATGTAACACATATTTTTTAAAATACTTCCCGCTAACATGAACGCACTTACAACATGCATCGTTTCCACCAATCCTAAAAAGCATATAATTCTTCTTGAAATCCTTCACTCACCTTTTTTCGAACCGATTGTGGGACTTCACACTGGTGTCCCCGTAGCTTTGGCTTGAGTGAAAGGAATAGAAGAATGTCAAGGAGATGCAGATGAGGGCTATAAAATGATCGCTTCCAACATATTTGAAATGAAAGGAAATCAGTTTTCTCACCATTACTGTAATGCGCGAGGAATGCCCTCTTCTTTAGGGTTGATATTAACGTGAAAGTTGGAGTAAAAATTCGGAACTAAATATATCTAAGTAACTAAACACTATAAATCAATAAATAGATACATAAATTGATAAATAAATAAATAAATAAATAAATAAATAAATAAATAAATAAATAGAGAGATAAAGAAAGAAAGGAGGAAGGAAGGAAGGAAAGAAAGAAAGAAAGGAAGAAAGAAATCCACCTGAATTCGAACCTAGTTCGTCCAGTGGAAAGCCAGCCACTAAGTCCTTGCACTAATTATGTTAGCCAAATAAATAAATAAATAAATAAATAAATAAATAAATAAATAAATAAATAAATAAATAAATAAATAAATAAATAAATAAATAAATAAATAAATAAATAAATAAATAAATAAATAATCTGATTTGACTGGTGTGGTCCATAGTGTGAAGGTTGATGGCATCTTCTTTCTTTAAGATACACTATTAGTTCGAGGAGGTTACAATATTAGAAAGTGTACATTTTATGGCACCTAATTGTCTACAAAATGAAATTAGGGTTAGAGAATTGAAACAAGACGAAACAGTTCTGATGACGCCATCGACAAATTTTATTGTATATATAGACAATTGATTAACCATTATATTTACATAGCTTTACATTGATCGCACGACATTCATTACATGCTAACCAATATATGTTACATGGTTAGAAGTTTGGCTTTAGGGAATTACTTATCCCTTCAAGTCATTATTGTCTTAGTTACATTAGTGAGTGTTGCCTCCATAAGTACACTTCGAAGAGCAAGCGACAGGTTTAAGGTAATGAGAGGGCTAATTGAAGGTATAAGCGAGAACATACATCTACTGCATACGGTAAGGAGTAGAACAGTATAAGTAAAAGATAATAATTCGGGCTTTCATGTTGGTCAACATGCGAAAATTTATAGGGTAGGTAGACAGATTAAGCTATTAACTATTAGCAAGAAGTAAAACTTAAAATTAATCACGACAATTGTTCAGAATACTGATATGAAGCTAAAATGAAAGACATAAAAAGACTAACAGGACTAACAGTAAGCTATAGGCCTTACGTCCAATTAACTACGTTCATGGATGTTAGAGATGCCAAGGTGTCGGAATTTTGGCACGCAGAAATTCCTGCAGGAGGCTAGAGATTTTGAGCACCTTAAAATACAACCAGACTGAATCTGGATTGACCCATGCCTTCTTGGCCTCGGAAGATCAGCGCTCTACCGTCAAAGCACTCAGTCCAGAGATATAAAAATTATTTGAGTTATTAAATAGATAACACAAGATAATAAGCCCCAGGAATAAAATGACATATGGTAGACGATGTACACTGTCAACTTACCGAAAATGGAAAAAAGTGTAATTAGACCTACATGTTTCGAATGTCAAACATTCATCTTCAGACCTAGTTTATTTCTGAACTTTCAGAAAAAACTCGTATTACACAATAGTAGAGAAGCCAGTTTACTACTCGACCAGGTGACTCTATTGTAATTATAATGTCAGATTACTTGTACTGGAATATTTTCATTAAAATTGTACAAATTTTATGTAAACTTCTTAGTGCCTGTGTTGTCACTATGTCAGTGAAAATTTAAAATATGTTCTGTATATTTCATGCGAAATCCTATGCGAGTTGTTATAATTACAGCATTATGCCTCACTACTCGAAATTATTAATTTACAAATAATGCTGTTTTATATTCATGTTATTTTCATTTCTCATTATCATGCAATTTCTTGCTTTGTTATGGGCTTCTCTCTTGTAATATTTTGTTTTCGTGCAATTGATTGTAACTTAGTTTCCGTGTCGCTGTGGCTTTCCGTTTGGGAGCAGCCGCGTGCGGGCCTCACCGATGCTCAGCTTGTGGTGCCTATGTAGATCAATGTGGCCTCCAAGGCCTTTGCTCTGTGTAAAGTAAAGGCAGACACATCTGCCACTCCACTATAAATGATGTCGTCTTGCGGGCTCTTGTTTCAGCAGAAGTTCCTTCGGTACGAGAACGCACTGGCTGCTGCCGTTCAGACGGTAAAAGGCCAGACGGAATAACACTTGTGCCATGGGAAGGGGTAGATCTCTCCTGTGGGATTTTACCTGTGCCGATACATTCGCCCAGTTCAATCTTCCCTTTTCATCAATGAGTGTTGGAGGTGCAGCCGCGAATAGGGAAAATGCTAAAAGAGGAATATACAGCAATTTGTTGGACAAATTCTTCTTCGTGCTAGTAACCATTAAATCGAGTGGTGCCTGAGGCAAAGATCTCCTCAGATTTATCAAAGAGGTTGGCCAACTGCTTTTTTTTATTCAGCGCATCAGGAGAGCTCTAATGCTTTGGGATGTCACATATATTCTCTGGACACCACCTGGTAATGAGCTGCATGAAGTTTTTCTCCTTTAAGACAGGACATTTTATTTTATGGAAATAAAGATATACATTAAAATTTATGGTTTCATGTTATTTCATCGCAGTAAGCTACTATTGTAAGTAGGCATGGCAACAGGGTTGTATTTGTTAATAATGATAATAATAATAATATTAATAATAGTAATAATAGTGGAATTCAACGAAGCACAGTTTCTTACACAGTTTAATATTCATAATGAGCACTCATTAACATTCAACAGCTTGAAATCATTTCGATTGGTGAGAGTTTTGAAATCCACCCAACAGTAACTCTCTTCCTAAGCTTTCTGCAAATATTTGTAAATAAAGATTTGATTAATTGTTATATTACATAGTTGAATTGATTTTCTCTGGGTCAGACTATGATTGCTTGACAATCGAAACATGTGACCCGCTCCATTTCCCCCTAATCATTAGTGTGTCACTAAATGTATGTATTGTACTTTCAGAAATAGCTTGCCAGTTTTGTACAGCAATCTTCTAGAACGGCTGGCGTTCAAAGAGTTGACGTAAGTTTCTTATTTGCTATTTGTTTTACGTCGTACCGATAGGGACCGGTCTCATGGTGACAATGGCATAGGACAGGGCTAGGATTAAGAAGGAAGTGACCGTAACCTTAATGAAGGTACAGCCTGATGTGAACATGGAAAAATAAGGAACATTATCTTTAGTGAACGTAAGATTTCCTGCAGGTATTTTGTGTTTTCTTAAATCAACCACATCCTGCTATGTCTTCCATTTCACTTTCATTTTAGCATTGTAAAAAGCGTATGGGATTAATGTTAAGTTTTACATATATACAAGAGGTGATATTACACTTGTTTCAAACAACCACTTAATTTTAACAGTCATCACTTGTTCACCGACTGGAAAGCCCAAGTTATTATATTAACTCAAACCAGGCAACACTGAAAGTTATGGCTTCTATACAAACCATGTATAATAGTATATGTAAATATTACAAAATAACTTTAGCCTTTCCCATTTCAAGTATGTCTCAATGATATGTTTCATTCAGGTTAAATACTTGGCATACAGAATCTCTGTACTATTCATTGTCGATAATCTACCTTATTAACTAGGTTATATTCCTTATTTACAAGTCTAGTTAGACATCAATTACAGATCAATTTTTATACAAATACAACCAAGTACGTCCCACACATGAATAATTCACATAGGGAGGGTACTTGTGGTGAAATATTGACTATATATTATGATAATATTTCTTTGGTGATGCTGTTTGAGGAGTGTGGAGAAAGAAGGTCTTCAGTTTTGTTAATTGTATTCCTTAATCCTATAATCGAAATGAAAACACTCAATAATTGCAATTATAATTCGTATACTTTCATTCTTTACCATGAAACATTCTCATTCATTGCTCTCTGGCAGTCGGGTTAGGAATCGTGATAGAAATATATAGTTTGTAACAAAAATCCGTAACATAGTCCTCTGTGAGGCCACGGTCTTCCGGTGAAGTACTTCGAACATTGGAATAATCAACATGATGAATCTCATTCAAGATCACTAGAACAGACTGTTAGCAACATATTTTGGTTTCCGGTGGGGCCGATGACCTAGATGTTAGGGCCCTTTAAACAACAAGCACCATCATCATCATCATCATCATCATTATAAGTCTCATAAGGCTAAGTCAAACTTACATCATTGAAAATACCTTAGACGGAGCTAAAACATTTAAATACTGTAATAATAATAATAATAATAATAATAATAATAATAATAATAATAATAATAATAATAATAATAATAGTAATAATAATAATAATAATAATCTTATGACCCCAGTTACCTTCTAAAGGGGTGATACCTAGGCGGCCTGCATACAAATTTCGACTTTCTATTTGTGCTATTATCCGGCAACGAAAGTGGAATTCTACCGGGCATTTACTATGGCTGAGTTAATTTAATTTTACCACGTGACACCGAGTGTGCCAACTGCCGCAAACAAAGACTTTGAAGACATGATGAGGTGGATGCATCAGAGATTGTTTGTTTGTTTGTTCATTATAACTACTGACATCAAGATATGAGTCTTAAGTAGTCCTTGTCTGCTTGACCTGCTTCTGCTAACTCCTGATGGGGCCATATTTCAATACGTGCACACTTCAATAATCCTTAGCGCCATTGCTATGTGTGGTTAAGTGTAAGAGAGATCCAGGAGTCCTAACTTCGGCACGGACAATATAATCTATCCATGGAAGGGTGAACAGACGTCCCTTATTTTAAGAGATTGTCCCTTATTTCTCTAAAGTGTCACGTTGTCCCGGGAAAAAATACAGGACGTACATTGTCACGTTTTTCGTGAACCGTACCGCATATATTAAAATACCGTGTTTATATTTTATTTATCACAAAGCTCTGATGTATATTTCTCATTTTGTGACGTAATAACTCTTGTTTGGTTGGCACTAAATGTAACAAACCAGTGAGAGATGATGTTTGTTGTTTAAACAACATCTAATGACATCTAAGGTCATCGGCCCGGCACCAGTGAGAGAGACGTGTATAAAATGTGAAAATTGCAACTTGTAATCCTACACAATGAACATTGTTTTTTCAAACACTTTATGTACTGAACTTCGGTCGCTTCCATTTTTAATAATAATAATAATAATAATAATAGTAATAATAATAATAATAATAATAATAATAATAATAATAATAATAATAATAATCAGTACTTAATTTCTATGTCCGCCTCTGTGGTGTAGTGGTTAGCGTGATTAGCTGCCATCCCCGGAGGTCCGGGTTCGATTCCCGGCTCTGCCACGAAATTTGAAAAGTGGTACGAGGGCTGGAACGGGGTCCACTCAGCCTCGGGAGGTCAACTGAGTAGAGGTGGGTTCGATTCCCACCTCAGCCATCCTCGAAGTGGTTTTTCCGTGGTTTCCCACTTCTCCTCCAGGCGAATGCCGGTATGGTACCTAACTTAAGGCCACGGCCGCTTCCTTCCCTCTTCCTTGTCTATCCCATCCGATCTTCCCATTCCTCCACAAGGCCCCTGTTCAGCATAGCAGGTGAGGCCGCCTGGGCGAGGTACTGGTCATTCTCCCCAGTTGTATCCCCCGACCAAGAGTCTGAAGCTCCAGGACACTGCCTTTGAGGCGGTAGAGGTGGGATCCCTCGCTGAGTCCTAGGGAAAAACCGAACCTGGAGGGTAAACAGATGATGATGATGATGACTTAATTTCTATACTGTATGTGAGGTCTGTGGCTCGTGTTAAGAAATTCTAATCTTAAGTAGGGCCTAATAATCAACGGCAGTCGATGTGACCCGCATTTTCATGCTTGTAATCAGGTCACCTTAATATTCTTCTTCTTCCTCTTCTTCTGTCGGCCCCGTGGGGTAGGGGGTAGCGTGCCTACCTCTTACCCGGAGGCCCCGGGTTTGATTCCCGGCCAGGTCAGGGATTTTTACCTGGACCTGAGGGCTGGTTCGAGGTCCACACAGCCTACGTGATTGGAATTGAGGAGCTAACTGACGGTGAGATAGCGGCCCCGGTCTAGAAAGCCAAGAATAACGGCCGAGAGGATTCGTCGTGCTGACCACACGACACCTCCGAGCTGAGCAGCGGTCGCTTGGTAGGCCAAGGCCCTCCAAGGGCTGTAGTGCATTGCGGGGGGTTCTTCTTCTTCTGCAGTTTTTCCCTCACCTGTGGGATCGCGGATGCACATGTTGGCTTGGCTCCATTTTACGGCCGAATGCCCTTCCTGACGCCAAACCCTATATGGAGGGATGTATTCACTATTGCGTGTTACTGTGATGGTTGGTACACCACTGTCGGCAGCCCTGAAAATGGTTTTCCATGGTTTCCCATTTTCACACCAGGCAAATGCTGGGGCTGTTCCTTAATTAAGGCCACGGCCGCTTTCTTCCCACTTCTAGCCCCTTCCTGCCTCATCGTCGCCATAAGACCTATCTGTGTCGGTGCGACGCAAAGCAACCTGTGTGCGATGGTTGGTAGTGTAGTGTGTAGTCCGAATATGAAGAGGAAAGTGTTGGGACAGAAACAAACACCCAGTCCCCGAGCCAGAATAATTAATCAGACGCGATTAAAATCCCCGACCCGGCCGGAAATAGAACCGGGGACAAACTGAACCGAAGGCCTCAACGCTGACCACTCAGACAAGGAATGGAAAAATGTGGCCACCCTAATCTATGGAAATAATTGCGTCATTTAATGTGACTATCTACGATCAACTAAGTACGCTAGAGTAACAGCTTGGTACCCCTGCCTCAGTGCTTATTAAAGCACGGGACACACACACTGCTCGTTCTTTCACGTGCCCGTCACTGTTACTTATGTACAGTGAGTGATGATTACTTGACGGTATCTGCAACAAGCCAGAGCATATTTGGTCGGTAGATGCAGAGAGGGTCTCGGCCCATGAGTGGCCACGGCTGGTGGGCCGTGGTCCAACAGCTCTGCACTCTGACCGGTCAACCGAGCAGAGGAGGGGTGGCCACGCTCTACCATGGCTCTACGCCTCTACATTCGGGAGACGGGACAGTGCAGGACCTCACGGCTGGTCCCAAACGTCGGCTTTCCTGAGAATGGTTTTCCGTGCTTTTCCATTCTCCTTCACTAAGGCAAATGCCGGGACATTTCCTCGTATAGGCCACGGCCGTCAAACCCCTCACCTTCTCCGAGCATCTCCTTCAGCGTAACAAATCTCCCGGCCTAAGAGACGGCGTCACCGTCTAAGAGGCCCGCCTCCCCCTTCAGGGGAGGAATGAAAACATTTTAGTAGCAACAGTAGGGAGCATATTTGAGGTGAAAAACTTAGGTGGATCAATCTGTATATTTGAGTGGATAGTAAAGGAAAACTCTGTACTTTCTAATTTACACCTACGTCTTTACTACCCACTTTCACAAGTATGTCATATTTAAAACAGAACTGAAAACTTTTGACGCCGCCTCTCTGGTGTAGTGGTTAGTGTGATTAGCTCGTACCCCCGGAGGCCCGGGTTCGATACGAGGGCTGGAACGGGGTCCACTCAGCCTCGGGAGGTCAACTGAGTAGATGTGGGTTCGATTCCCTCCTCAGCCATCCTGGAAGTGGTTTTGCGTGAATTCCCACTTCTCCTCCAGGCAAATGGCAGGATGGTACCTAACTTAAGGCCACGGCCGCTTCCTTCCCTCTTCCTTGTCTATTCCTTCCAACCTTCCCACCCACTCGCAAGGCCCCTGTTCAGCATAGAGGGTGAAGCCGCCTGGGCGAGATACTGGTCATCCTCCCCAGTTGTATCCCCCGACCCAGAGTCTGAAGCTACAGGACACTGCCCTTGAGGCGGTAGAGGTGGGGTCCCTCGTTGAGTCCGAGGGTAAAACCGACCCTGGAGGGTAAACAAATAAAGAAGAAGAAGAAGAAGAGGAAGAAGAAAACATTTGAACAATTATTAGTATATAAATTGAACAAAATACAATACCATACGTTGTTCAACTTCTTGGCTAAATAGTCAGCGTTGAGGCTTTCGGTTCAGGGGGTCCCGGGTTCGATTTTCGGCCCGACCGGGGATTTTAATGGCGTGTGATTATTTCTTCTTGCTCGGGAACTGGTTGTTTGTATCTTCCCAATACTATCCTCTTCGTATTCACACAACACATCACACTGCCATGCACACAGAAACACGCAAGACTGATGACATCCCTCCATGTATGGTTGGCGTCAGGAAGGGCATCTGGCCGTACAACAGGGCCAAATCCACATGTGCTATAGAGTTCACACCCGGGACACAACAATGTGTGGGAAAAGCGATAGAAGTAGAAGAATAAGAAGAACAAGAAGAAGAACAAGAATAAATACCATACGTTGAGTTTATAGGATGTGGTTCTAATTAAAATCGGTCATTTCTATGGTGCAGTGGTAGCGTGCCCGCTTTTTACCTGGAGTCCAAGGATTTCAATTCTGGACTAATGGAGTTCTACCAGCCTCGTGTAACCAGCTGAGGAACTGTCTGATATGAGATGCTGCGTAAGCCAAACAATGTCGTTGCTCTGGGCACGTGAACTCCAGCATCTGCAGGTCATCTAATTTGGTAGCGGTCATCTTGGAAGGTCACAACCCTCAATGGGCTGTTGTGAGAGAGATTTGGTTTTCTTCTCCTCCTCCTCCTTCTTCTTCTCCTTCTTCTTTATCTGTTTACCCTCCACGGTCAGTATTTCCCTCGGACTCAGCGAGGCATCCCACCTCTACCACCTCAAGGGCAGTGTCCTGGAGCTTCAGACTCGACACGAGGGCTGGAATGGGGTCCACTCAGCCTTGGGAGGTCAACTGAGTAGAGGTGGGTTCGATTTCCACTTCAGCCATCCTGGAAGTGGTTTTGCGTGAATTTCCACTTCTCTTCCAGGCAAATGGCAGGATGGTACCTAACTTAAGGCCACGGGCGCTTCCTTCCCTCTTCCTTGTCTGTCCCTTCCAATCTTCCCACCCACTCGCAAGGCCTCTGTTCAGCATAGAGGGTGAAGCCGTCTGGGCGAGGTACTGGTCATCCTCCCCAGTTGTATCCTCCGACCCAGAGTCTGAAGCTCGAGGACACTGTCCTTGAGGCGGAAGAGGTGGAATCCCTCGGTGAGTCGCAGTGAAAAACCAACCCTAGAGGGTAACCAGATAAAGCAGAAGAAGAAGAAGAAGAAGAAGAAGAAGAAGAAGAAGAAAGGAATGACAGAATTATAGGGCACATCTTAAGACACCCAGGTCATGTACAATTAGTTTTTGAGGGAAGAGTAGGTGGTAAAAAAGGCAGCGGTGAACTAAGGTATGAATATGACAAACAGAGTAGAGTAGATATAGAATGTAGTATTCAGTAAAATGAAAAGTTTAGCACAGGATAGGGTGGCATGTATAGCTGCACGGAACCAGTCAATGAACTGATGACCCTAACAACAACAATGGGTAAAACGAATACTACATAAGACTGTTTAACCATCCAAGTACATCTATCCTTGTAGTTACATAGAAAGTTCCCCCGATGGTGAATTGAAGGAGCTGAAGAAAATACCAAGGAAGGTACTGTAGTTGACGAAACGAACTATACACTTAATTTCCTTTTTATTTAAAGGAATTATAAAACTTAATATCTGGCTACTAAACCTCACCAATATTACATTAAGCTGTTCCCAGACAGGGTCTGACGGAGAATTCAATGTTGCGTTATTGGTTTTTAATACCTCAGAAGCCATAAAGACTCAAGTAAATTAACCTCGAAGAGGCTGGAAGAAATAAACTATTCAGCCATATTCCTTTGGGAATGTAGTCTCATAATGCCCAGCGAAATCATGCGAACGTCATTTGGAAATTACCTCCATTTGTCAACGTTCCGGTTGTTGAACGTACAACGTTCACTTTTACGATGTCGTAAAGTTGAGAGCCGCAGTCCTACCACTGTGAGGTCCGATGTGTATCCTTTTCTTCTGATGAGTGGATTAACTCAGAAGCAGAGCATCGGCAGGTCGTAACTCTTCCGACTCATTAGCGTTGTTTTTGCGACGTTGGATTTCGTCAAATATCGTACGGCAATCTGCACCAAATAATAACCCGTGCTTTGGAGCTGCGTTCGAACTACTTCTAAGTTTCTGACGTGACGGAAAATTTTTGGTTTTCAGTCACCAAGATACCGAACGAATTCTGATCTAAAGACAGAAAACAATATAAGTGATATGTTTCGTATTGTTCGTGTTTATTATTAATAATAATAACAATAATAAGAATAAGAATAATGTTACTCGTATGTGCTTTACGTCCCCACTAACTACTTTTACGGTTTTCGGAGACGCCGAGGTGCCGGAATTTAGTCCATGAAGAGTTCTTTTACGTGCCAGTAAATCTACCGACATGAGGCCAACGTATTTGAGCGCCTTAAAATACCACCGGACTGAGCCAGAATCGAACCTGCCATGTTGGGATCAGAAGGCCAGCGCCTCAACCGTCTGAGCTACTCAGCCCGGCGTATTATTATTATTATTATTATTATTATTATTATTATTATTATTATTATTATTATTATTATTATTATTATTATTATTAGGAAATGGAGTCTTAAAGGAAGTGGATGAATACTGTTGCTTTTAGTAAAATAACTAATGATGGCAGAAGCAAGGAGGACAAGGAATGCAGACTAGCGCAAGCAAAGGCCTTTCTTCATCATCATCATCATCATCATCTGTTAACCCTCCAGGTTCGGTTTTTCCCTCGGACTTAGTGAGGGATCCCACCTCTACCGCCTCAAGGGCAGTGTCCTGGAGCTTCAGACTCTTGGTCGGGGGATCCAACTGGGGAGTATGACCAGTACCTCGCCCAGGCGGCCTCACCTGCTATGCTGAACAGGGGCCTTGTGGAGGGACGGAAAGATTGGAAGGGATAGGCAAGGAAGAGGGAAGGAAGCGGCCGTGGCCTGAAGTTAGGTACCATCCCGGCATTCGCCTGGAGGAGAAGTGGGAAACCACGGAAAACCACTTCCAGGATGGCTGAGGTGGGAATCGAACCCACCTCTACTCAGTTGACCTCCCGAGGCTGAGTGGACCCCGTTCCAGCCCTCGTACCACTTTTCAAATTTCGTGGCAGAGCCGGGAATCGAACCCGGGCCTCCGGGGGTGGCAGCTAATCACGCTAACCACTACACCACAGAGGCGGACAAGGCCTTTCTAAAGAAAATAATTTGCTCATTTCGAACATTGATAGGGGAATTAGAAAGATGTGTTTGAAGACTTTCGTCTGGAGCATGGCATTGTATGGAAGTGAAACATGGACTAAAACTGGATCAGATCAGAAAGAAAATACAAGCTTTTGAAATATGGTGTTATAGACGAATGCTGAAGGTGAGATGGATAGATGGAATCGCGAACGAAGAGATGCTAAATCGTATTGGTGAGAGAAGACCGATTTGGCTAAATTTGAGGAGAAGAAAAAATATAATTATATGTATATATATTGCTATTTGCTTTACGTCGCACCGACACAGATAAGTCTTATAGCGACGATGGGACAGGGAAGGGCTAGGAGAGGGAAGGAAGCGGCCGTGGCCTTAATTAAGGTACAGCCCCAGCATTTTCCTGGTGTGAAAATGGGAAACCACGGAAAACCATCTTCAGGGCTGCCGACAGTGGGGTTCGAACATACTACCTCCCGAATACTGGATACTGGTCGTACTTAAGCGACTGCAGCTATCGAGCTCGGTAATATAATTATAGGACACGTCCTAAGACACCCAGGACTTGGGCAGTTGGTTTGTGAGGAAAGTATAAGCGGTAACAACGGTAGGTGTAGACCACTGTATGAACATGACAAACAGACTAGAGCAGATGTAGGATGCAGCAGTTACAGTACCGGTCAAATGTTTAGGACCACATAAAGAAATCACGAAATGTCATCTAGAACCAAAAATTGTGCCACTAGACCTCTGTAATTTTCTTTCTGATATCTCGCATCTAATAGGATATATATCGCCTGATTTCATTGAGTTATTTCAAGTACTGCAGAAGTTATGAATTTTTAACTCTTGGAAGGTCGCACCAAAAAAAATAAAAAATTTTGGTAATATAATGTACTGTATACTCTAATTGGTTGCAAGTATCACCACCAAGATTTTTCTGTAGACTTAGGAATAGGTGGGGGCCATTTTAGTATAAATATAAAAATTCTGAAAATATGCGGCACCGGTTTTTTTTCGTGTTTTATTTTTTTGAACCTGGACCAAAATTGTTGATTTTTATTTGCCTTTTTCATGTATGGCCCAAGGTATCAGTGTGAGCTATCGGCGTCAAACTTATCTGACCTGATAATTTCATTTGCACTCTGTGGATAGCATCCAAGAATACGTTTCTGATGTCGATAGTTCACACTGAGACCTATGACAAGAACAAGGAAAAATTTACTATTTTAGCACTGGTTTGAAAAAAAAACCCACAAAATGGATGCCGCATTTTTTCGGAATTTTCATATTTATACTAAAATGACCCCTAACTATTGCTAAGTCTCTACAAGAATCTTGGTGGTGATACTTGAAACCAATTAGAGGATACAGTACATAATATTTCCAAAAATGTTGACTTTCTGATGTGACCTTACAACATTTAAAATTGTTTAAATTATACAATACTTGGTGTAAATCACTGAAATCAAGCGATGTATATCATATCAGATGCAAGAGCTCAGGAAAAAAATACAGAGGTCTAGTAAGAAAATTGTAGGTTCTAGATGGAACTTCATGATTTTTCAACGTGGTCCTAAACTTTTGACTGGTACTGTACTTAGAAATGAAAATATTATCATTGGATGGTGTGGCATGGAGAGCTGTATCAAACCATTCTATGGACTAATGACTCAAACAACAACAATTTGCTATCTGTTTTAAGTTGTACCGCCCACTTTCGTACTATAACGGATAGCGCTACAGTATTAGGTATCGTTCACAGAGGCCTTAGCTCGATAGCTGGTAGTACAAAATATTTAAGATAGGCAGGGGTGAGAGGTGATATGTGGGTGGAAAGGTACATGCAGCTCATCTCCATCCTGTGTGTGCCTGTAAGAAACTGCACCATCTGTGCCTCAAGGAATCCGAAGACATGGGTTTACCTTTGCCGCTTCGGAAGTCTAAGGGTAGTAAGGCTGCTTCTTACTCAGAGGATCATGGTTCGATTACCGGCCAGATCAGGGATTTATTCGCGGCTCTAAAGGCTCTATGGGAACAACTGAGGAGCTATGTGGCGTTCAGATAGCGGTTCCATCTGGAAATCCAGGAATAACGGCCGAGAGGATTTGTCACGCTGACCACCCGAAAAACTCATAATCTGCAGGCGTTCAGGCTGATAAACGGTCACTTTGTAGATCAAGATCCTTTAGGGCTGTAGCACCATGGAGGAGAGTGTAACCTCGTAATACTACCGATTGCAGTAATTTTTCCCGTAGGAGTTCTACAACGTGCCAGTAAAACTACCGACACAAGGCTGACGTATTTGAGCAACTTCAAATACCACCGGACTGACAAGGGGGCATTTCCTACTCGCCACCACCGATTTCCCTCAAATGTATAAAACATGCAGGGCTTGGCTAGAAATGAAAGCACCCGAAGTGGGAATTCCAGATGGGCAAGCGTATAGAAAATAAAAATAAAAATAAAAATGTTGACGCGGCTCTCGCACCGTATAGCCTAAGCCACTTACGTTAGCGCGCACGCCGAGCGGAAGTTGGCGTAGCGGTAAGAGTTCGGACAGGTAATTCGATGGACGTGGGTTCGACTAACCGTGAGGAGATTGTCTTTCCTTTTCTCTCTAAAATTTTATATTATTTATTTATTTTATGTATTTATTTATTTATACGCAAAAGGCATATAGGACGTCATTTTTAATGAGCGCATAATTGTAGAAAATTTTACAGTTGCGAACTTTCCCGACGTGTTCAAACAAAAGTAATTATTTTTTCTCCTTTATTTGCTATCTCCCCCCCTTGCGGAATGCGCCATAAACGTAAATAGTCGTTTCGCTGTAAGATTCGTTTTCACCTGACAAGTGAAGTTTGCTCCTGGCGGCCGTACACAAACAATACGTTTTTGGTGCAGGTAGAAGAAAGTCTGACAATGAAATCCCAATTTTTTACCTTTTCTATGCTTTTTGCGTATAAATGAAATGAATTATTCACTAGTCTGCCTGTGTGGTGTAGTGGTTAGCATGATTAGCTGCCAGCCCCGGAGGTCCGGGTTCGATTCCCGGCTCTGCCACGAAAATTTGAAAAGTGGTACGAGGGCTGGAACGGGGTCCACTCAGCCTCGGGAGGTCAACTGAGTAGAGGTGGGTTCGATTCCCACCTCAGCCGTCCTCGAAGTGGTTTTCCTTGGTTTCCCACTTCTCCTCCAGGCGAATGCCGGGATGGTACCTAACTTAAGGCCACGGCCGCTTCCTTCCCTCTTCCTTGTCTATCCCCTCCAATCTTCCCATCCCTCCACAAGGCCCCCTGTTCAACATAGCAGGTGAGGCCGCCTGGGCGCGGTACTGGTCATTCTCCCCAGTTGTATCCCCCGACCAAGAGTCTGAAGCTCCACGACACTGCCCTTGAGGCGATAGAGGTGGGATCTCTCGCTGAGTCCGAGGGAAAAGCCGAACCTGGAGGTTAAACAGATGATGATGATGATGATGATGATGATGATGATGAATTATTCACTTCTTTACTTAATTGGAAAATGAATAATATAAAAGTTGAGAGGGAAAAAGACAGTCTCCCACGACCTTCCAATTACTCGTCCGAGCTCTTACCGCTACGCTAACAACTGCTCGGCGTGTGTATTAACGTAAGTTCCTAATACGGTGCAAGAGCTGGGTCAACATTTTTATTTTCTATACGCTTGGTCATCTGGAGTTCCCACTTCGGGTACTTTCATTTCTAGCCAAGCCCTGTATGTTTTATAAATTTGAGCGAAATCGGTAGTGACGAGTAGGGAATGCCCCCTTGTGAGTCAAGATCGAACCTGCCAAGCTCCCCTCAGAAGGCCAGCGGTCTGCCGTCTGAGTTATTCAGGCCGGCATTTAAGGCAGAGGCCTGCCATTACGTCTAGTGTGAAAGTTTGAAACCATGAAAATATGGAAGGCTGCCGACTACCTCCAAAATGCAAGCTTACAGCTATTCAACACGTATCGCAGTCGACTGGTTCGGTGTATTATTATTGTAAATGAAAATCCACAGCCTGCTTCCAGTCATTCGAGCGGATCAGGAATGAAATGAATGAAGCCCTCATCTAGCGGCAAGGATAGGATTTGTGTCGGCTGCCGAAGCCTGTCGCATTCCTCTGGGACAATGATTAATGACTGACACGTGAAATTAACGATATTCGTGAGTGTTGCTGGAATGAAAGACGACAGCGAAAACGGAGCATCCGGAGAAAAACCTATCCCGCCTTCGATTTGACAAGCACAAAACTCACGTGAAGTGACCGGGATTTGATCCATGGATCCAGCGGTGAGAGGCCGGCGGGCTGCACCCTGAGCCACGAAGGCTCGGTACATTGTTGTTATTAATGTACACTATTGCAGTTGTCTCGACACTTGACTCCCACTTCATGTGTCCTAAGCTCGAACCCCGGTGACTTCAGATGGAATTTTCAGTAGGACCAGCGCAATGAAACAGGGAGGGCATCAGGCCTTACAACATTGAAATCGTAAACTGATCCTGCCTGAGATCTCAACAGACGCCACATAAATGAGGTTTGGACATTTTTTCTATGAGTTCCTTAAAAGAGTTGGAATTCAGCGAAACGGATTTTTAGTTTAACACCTTGAAAAGCAACAGACCTCATATGGGATCGAATTCACTTTCTTGGGAAGAGAAAAACAACGAATAACAATATGTGCTACTTAGGTCGGTATTTTTAAGTATTATTTCTTATTTTTCTATGTTTACAGGTTTTCTTCTTAGTGGTTAAAGTCGCTCTAGCACATCGAAGGTTTTCGGATGCACAAGGGCGGGGAAGGTAGGATTGCGAAGGTGGCAACCATGGTGTTAATTAAGGTACAAGCTCAACATTTTGCGCCGTGTTGAAACACCGGATCCCGTGAGATCTCCGAAGTTAAGCAACATTGGGCGTGGTCAGGAGTTGGATGGGTTGCCACGCGATGTTGGTGGGGGGTAAGGGAATGGAGGAGCGGAAAGGAACTGGCCACCCTACCGCACGTAAACTCCTGCTCAGGAACACCTCTGCGGAGGTTCGGACCTGCCTTCGGGCAGAATAACCCTTACCTTATCAACATTTTGCCTGGTGTGAAAATGGGACACCACAGAAAACTACCTTCAGGGCTGCCGATATTGGGGTTCGAGCCCACCATTTCCCGAATGCAAGCTGCACAGCTGCGTTACCCGAACCGCGCTTACTGAAATGTTCTAAAATTGTGTACAGCACTCGTTATGTACTGTATATGTTATAAGTACTGTCTATCCACTCTGATGCAAACTGTCGTCTACACAGAACATAATGTGCTAATGGCATACATTTATTCACTGACGTCGCTTTATTGAAGCTCTGAATACGCCCGTTCTGAGAACTGAAGGCGAGTAGCAATTCCCAAACGTACTGCTTAAGTTAGCGCTGGCACATGTAGCAGATAACTGCTGGTATTTTCAATTTTCAAACAACGATAGCTCCGGGGGCGGCCGTACATTATGTGCTGAAGTGCTGCAGCACATTGCCTATTTGAAAAATAATTACTTTAAAAATATTATCTACAATCAAATACAGTGCATTGAAAAAGACGTCAGCCAAAGAATAGGAGATTAGTCAACTCCCCTCACAACCAGGTAACTAGTCGTGTGCTCCACGCCGGGTGGCTGTGCGATCACAGCTCAGCGAGATTTTCTAAGCCTTTAGCCAGAAACCAGGAACTCTGCCTTTTGCGCATGCGTGCCTAACTTTTCCGATAGGCTTTGGAAACAACAGCCAAGACCGCCAAGGCATCACTTCACAGCGATTCTTCGTTCGACCACAGAGAGGCAGCACTAGTCACACTTGCATTACGACCGATATGAGGAGGAGGCTCAGTGGTAGTATTTAAGAGGGGATCGCTCAAAGCGAACGAGAAAACAAAATACTGTAGAGCTGTTCCCGCTAGGTCTTTTAATACCGAAGAAGATAGAGTACTACCAACTTGCCTATTCCATAGCCACATTTTTAAAACGATGAACTATAAAAATTGAACTTTTTATGTTGTCAGAATAAGGACATGATATTGTGATTTTCTTTAATTAAAATGTCTAGTTTATAAATGTCACTATGAAAACATAGCATCTAATTTTGCATTACGACGTTGCTGGTTTTATTTCAATGATGTTGGTAACATTGGGAAGTTCTGTTTTTGCGCGCTCACACCAGGTGTGTGAGTTCGGGAATATTTTGCCATTGCAGGTGTTAGGCCTATTGTGTGTTTAATTATATAGATTTATAGTTTTTTTAATGAGGAATGTGTGTATGTGTTGGGGTTGTTTGCGTGTTTATTCAGTATGGAAAACTCAGTGGAGAGCCTCTTGAAAACCACATACCGGTATGTTTCTAAATATTTTTATTTTTTGGAGTGGGGATGGGTTACAGCACACAACTGATTTTCTGCACCAGCCGTCACTGGATAGCTCGTAAACTACAAGTAATAGAATCCTGAAAATAAGAACACCATTGGCATTCTAGTTTACCCTAGTTTCATTTTGTTAGTGTCAATAGGCATTGTGGCATTTGAAAAACGTTAACTTTCTAAAATATTACATATTCTAATAATATTATTAATATCTGTGTATCGGCTGTTTATGAGTCATCATTTCTGTGAAAACAGCGCATCAACAGCACCTTCGATTTCAGAAATATTTGGGGTGCAAATTTTAGGTGATTCACCCTGTAGAGTAACAACATCATAATACCACAATCTCCGAGTGTGTGGCTGCGTGGTTTGGATCGCGTAGCTCACTTCAAACATTGATATAGGAATTAGAAAGATGTTTCTGAAGACTTTCGTGTGGAGCGTGGCATTGTATGGAAGTGAAACATGGACGATAACTAGCTCAGGAAGAAAAAGAGTAGAAACGTTTGAAATGTGGTGTTAGAAAAGAATGCTAAAAGTGAAATGGATAGATCCAATCACGAATTAAGAGATACTGAATCGAGTTGGTGAGAGTAAATCGATTTGGCTAAATTTGACGAGAAGGAGAGATAGAATGATAGGACACATCCTTAGACACCCTGCTGGATTTTGAGGAAAGGGTAGGTGGTGAGAAGAGTAGGGGCAGACCAAATTATGAAATTGACAAGCAGATTAGAGCAGATAAAGGATGCAGTAGTTAAGCAGAAATGTAAAGTTTGGCATAGGATACAGCAACAACAATAACAACAACAACAACAGCAACAACTGTCAGCTTTCATTAGACAGATAGTGGGTTCAAACCCCACTATCGGCAGCCTTGACGATGATCATCAATGGTTTCCAGTTGTCACACCAGGCGAACGCTGGGGCGTGTGTTAACTAAGGCCACGGCCACTTACTTCCACTCCTAGCCCTTTCCTGTCCCATCGTCGAGCCAAGACCTATCTGTGTCAGTGTAACATACAGCAACATCCTAAAAAAAAGTATGTATGTATGTATATGACGTTCTTTCTCCAGTTATAGGCACCTTGCTTGAGGAAGTGATAGGGTCTCGGGTTTGATTTTCGCCACTGGCAAAATTCGTTGCCAGTTTCGTCCTATTGGTAGCTAACTGATTCTGCAGCCGACAGATGATTAAACTCCGCGTGAATTTTCGATCTCACTCACTCCTTATATTTAAAAGTGAATATTTATAAAAAGAAAGAAGAACTTGCTTTACGCCGCACCGACACAGATAGGTCTTATGGCGACGATGGAATAGGAAAGGGCTAGGAGTGGGAAGGAAGTGGCCGTGGCTTTAATTGAGGTACAGCCCCAGCATTTTTCTGGTGTGAAAATGGGAAACCACTGAAAACCATCTTCAGGGATGCCGACAGTGGGATTCGAACCCACTATCTCCCGGATGCAAGCTCACACCTGCGGGCCCCTAACCGCACGGCCAACTCGGCCGGTAAAATATGAATATTAATCTCTATAAACGTTCTTCAGCTTATTCTACATATTGCTTGTTGGTTCATTTAGGATTCTTGCCCTTCCTCGTGCATTATTATTCTCCTTCAGGTGAAAATTCCAATCCGGGATGGAATGGGATACGGACCTCGGCCGTCTAGGAGAAACTTCAATGCAAAAATCACGCCTCTAAATGAAATATTTATAAAACTGTCACAAATTAAAGAAGTTTAACTGGACATCTCGGACCTATCCTGAGTAGCGGTCTTCCTTGTCCATAGGTGGATAGGCCTGCCCAATATTTACTTAAGTCCCTAAACCGCTAAGCTGAAACATTCTCACTGGGACTTTGCGTAAGCAGGGGTAGCATTGTACTTTACAGAACTTTACCAAACACGACCAGGACGTTTATAGAAAGCTTGCCACGAACCTACAGGAGGAGTGATGAAGTCCTTTTTCCATATGACAGGCCACGGACACATTGATCCACAGAGGCTTGCAGACTGAATGAACAAGTCGTCATGTAATGAACGATATGATGAGTAACACTACTTTCAGAACTACGATAAACGTGTAAAATTACATTTTTATTTAACACAATAACGGGTCTGTGAAAAATACTTTTTACTTGTGTTTCCCCCTACAAATCAATCATTTATTAAATAATACTAAGTTACAAAGATATTTTAATTCCTTATTTGGCAGGCCCGTAGTGTAAGTGTAAGGTTGCATTATTGAAAGAGTGAATTCGACCCCCACCTTCGCCAGTCCTGAAGAAGGTTTTTCGTGGTTGTCTATTTTACACCAGGTAAATGCCGAGTTGTACCTCAGTTATGGCCACAGTCGCTCTCTTCCCAGTCCTAGCCTAGCATGCATTGATGCCATATCACAACACCATCAAAAAAGAAAGTCACTTTCTTTCTCACACTGCTTCATTGTCATCTTGTAAACTGGAGCATTTTTGTCGTATTCACGCCATTTATTACATTATCCGTAGAAAAAGTGTAAAGGAAAGCGATGTCCGTGCAGGACATAAAGGTTTAGACTAGGATTTCTCTATCCACAACCTCGACATTATCTGAGATGGAGTGCTTAGCTCTGTGCCTGGCTATTCTTGTCCCAAGAAATAAACTGGTACTCATTCGCATTGTAGGCTGAGTGAAACCTAAGGCCACGGAGAAAAGTGGAAGTTTCGTTTGTATATTTCTGATTTTCTAACAGAGGAATTGAACTCATATACTTCTGAATGAACCAAGCGCCTTATATCATTCACAGAGTTCAAGTCAGTGATAGATTTTTGGTTTTCTTGAGGGTAAGGTATTTTCACAGTCCGGCCCCGCCTGTCACCCGGCGGCCCCGGGTTCCTTTCCTGGCCGGGTCAGGGGTGTTCATTGTAATTATTAATATCCCTGGCCTGGGGACTGGGTGTTTGTGTCGTCCTTAACGTTCCTTTCCTCACATCCAACACTCTACACTTCCGCAATTTCCAAATACACGCAGGTTCCTAACATATGGTGCAATTAGGAGCAAAAGATCTTTCTAGGTCGACGCCCCGAACAAATAGCATTAGAAAAAATGTATTTATACATTCCTTCTATGTCACCTTCTTGTCAAACGGGAAATCTGCGTCACTCCTCTGAAGGATCACTCTAAAACGTCACTCTTCTCAAATACAATTAAGTTTGATTTCCTCATGCTTAGAATCAGCCGACTACACGGTCTACGAGTAGTGAGTCTACGTCTGAACCAGAGGCCCTACAATAGATTCCCATCCAGGTCATGGATTATTTTTAACAATTTTGCTTTACGTTGCACCGACACAGATAGGTCTTATGGCGGCGATGGTATAGGAAAGGCATAGGAGAGGGAAGGAAACGGCCTTGGCCTTAATTAAGGCACAATTTGCCTGGTGTGGGAATGCGAAACCACGGAAAACCATCTTCAAGACTGCCCACAGTGGATTTCGAACCCACTATCTACCGAATGCTAGCTCACAGCTGCGCGTTCCTAATCGCACGGCCAACTCGCCCAATAGGGATTTTTTTATATGGACCTGAGAGCTGTTTCAAGTTATACTCAGCTTACGCAAGATCAATTGATGAGCTTGCTGGTCGCTATGGGTAATGTCGGCGCGTGAGCATTTTGCCGCAGCGAGTTTTGTACGATTTGTAAGTTGCAGCTGTCAAGCTGTTATCTGGATAAATTATTGGCAATGAAATAACATGATTTTCACTGACTGGACTTCATCCTTAAGGATACAGAAAGCATGTGGGGAGAATGAATCCTATAAACTACTATGAATATTTGTCGATTGTAAAAGAATTGAACTAATCACGAACTAACAATCATTGTTTAGTTCCACTGGGGATAATTTAAGAAACTTCTCACCCGACTCATTTTGTAAACTCAAATGCATCAAATATTAATATGAAATACATATTCGACATAAAATGTTGAAGCAGGAAGAGAGTAACAACACAGGTCGGTAGGTGAGGAAAATGCTCACACGAACTAAAACAAGTAACGTTCGAAAAAACTAGATAGGCTTTTTTTGAGACAAATACTTTCAACATGTACCAATGGCTCCAAAAGGAAATCAGGTATAGGGAGAGGCAAAGCTGTGACTTCACCATTTCCCTGAAAATGCAATTCAAAATGAATTGTGAACAAAAGAGTGACTAATGGCGAGATTAAGTGCTGCTGAAGAAATTTCCATTGAAACCAAAAACTGTTTACCATCACATGCCTCAAGAGCTCTTCTCGTTTTGCATTAGGAAGAAATAGTTCTTTAAAATAACACAATGACCATTCAAACATACTCTATCAACCAGACTGCCTAATTAAAATTACATTCACCGTCATATACACTCTTCCCCTTCCCACAGCATCACCAGTTTAACGATAGACTTTTCGAAAGAATTTTCAGTGCCATTTGAGCAAGGGGTTGGAAGGAACATTGGCGCACTGAATAACCCAAAGCACACGATTACCATCACATCTACAAACAGTACTCAATGGCTTAAAATTCCACATAGTTGATTTTAATCCCGTTGGTATAACATAAAAAGAACACTAAGGTAGTTTCTAGTTACACACTTTAGTGTATCAAATCCATGTCGATCGACCTTCCCTCACGAACACTGGATTATTTGTTCTCATCAACTGTACAAACTGCTAATATTTTTAGGAGGGTCACGTGGCGTTACTGCACAACCGACTCAGCAAAATCTCGGTGTAGATGGCGTTGATGGGACCTTCCACATGGTAGCCGACATCTGGACGCTCCTCAAGCTGAAACATAGGAAAAAACATAAAATGACCAAGACAGCATATCATAACCATGGCTAACAGAGGTGTAGGTATAGCGTAAACACATCTATTATCACTAATAATCACAATTCGTTATGACCCTAAATGACAATATTCCCAATTTGATGTATTTCGCGTGCATCAATAAATGCAAGGTAAGAAATTTAAGCGTGGAACAATGAGTAATGTGGCTTTAGAATCGTCAGCGACATTCTCGAAGAACCAAGATTCTCCTTTTGTGCAAAAATTATACTTTCATGAGTAACGGTTAAGCGTGGTAATGGATTACCAGGTGTATGCATAAGTTTTGCCGGTTTTTTGTGGTAAAGAAAACACGTAACTTTCAACGGAAATTACATTTTCTTTCTTTATCCAAAAATATTGGCCATCGGCTTCTACACACTTCGCCCATCTATCAGATAAGTTATGATTACCTTGGCAGAAAAACAGCTTGTCTCTTGCGGCAAACCATTCGTCGAGCCATTTTCAAACTTCCTAGAAATTGCTGAACTGCTGCTCTGCGAGCGCGTGCCCCATTGATGGGAAGAGGTGTTTGTCAGATGGCGCCAGGTCGGGGCAGTACGGTGGGTGCGGAAGGATATCCCATTCAACCGATTTCAAGGTGTTTTTTACTAGTTTTGCTGTGTGGGACGGCGCATTATCGTGTAAGAAAATCACTTTGCCATGTCTTCTGACCCATTCCTGTCGTCTTTCGATCAATGCGAGATTTAAGTTAATCATTTGTTGGCGATAGCGTTGTGCATTAACGGTTTCGCCGTGCTTCGCCTGCAATTACTCGTCTTCGTACGTTTGTGGTCTAACAGAGCACGGACTGTCTTTCACACTGAAATCACTACGTTTTTTTTTTTTGCTAGGGGCTTTACGTCGCACCGACAGAGATAGGTCTTATAGCGACGATGGGATAGGAAAGGCCTAGGAGTTGGAAGGAAGCGGCCGTGTCCTTAATTAAGGTACAGCCCCAGCATTTGCCTGGTGTGAAAATGGGAAACCACGGAAAACCATCTTCAGGGCTGCCGACAGTGGGATTCGAACCTACTGTCTCCCGGATGCAAGCTCACAGCCGCGCGCCTCTACGCGCACGGCCAACTCGCCCGGTAATCAGTACGTTTAAATTGTCGAAACCATGCCTTACATTTTCTAATCGATGGAGCGTGTTTCTACCAGCAAAGGGTGACTTTCCTCAGCCTTTTTCTTTTGATTAAATAAGAAGAGCAACGCGTGCCGCAAATGTTCTTTTTTTCGGGAACAAACGTCGACATGATCACTGAACGATACAACACAGACGTTAGTGTTTGGCGGACTCAACTTCTGTGTGTTGGTTGGTTAACGTCAGACGAACAAACTAACGTATGTGTCAAATTCATATGCTGCGTACTGTTCGCTGGCGCCATCTCTTAGTGAAACCGGAAAATACTCATGCATACACCTGGTACACCACTTGTACCTTCATTGAAACTGTATCATGTAATCTTCCCAATCTGTCTGTAAAAATGGTGTCTCCTTAAGTCAAAATATAACTCTGTACAACGACTACAGTCATTACCGGGCGAGTTGGCCGTGCGCGTAGAGGCGCGCGGCTGTGAGCTTGCATCCGGGAGATAGTAGGTTCGAATCCCACTATCGGCAGCCCTGAATATGGTTTTCCGTGGTTTCCCATTTTCACACCAGGCAAATGCTGGGGCTGTACCTTAATTAAGGCCACGGCCGCTTCCTTCCAACTCCTAGGCCTTTACTATTCCATCGTCGCCATAAGACCTATCTGTGTCGGTGCGACGTAAAGCCCCTAGCAAAAAAAAAAAAAAAAATACAGTCATTTACTGTATCATAGTCACAATAGCATATCCCGTTTAGTGTGAACTTTGCTGATGTCACGGAGGAATGAATTCACCTGCTGCAGTTAAGGAACCCTGTCGATAATATTAAAAAGGATAGTAATCGGGCGACTGGAGGCACGCTTAAGTCAGATGACGGTTTCTGAATCCTGCACGTCCAACACAGTATAATTTCGAGGATCTGGCATTTTGACAAGTGGCAATCTCAGTCGACATTTCTACTGGAATGTCGTTATTCGGTGTGAATGACAGACGACGCAGTTGGATGACCTTCCTATCGATCTGAGAGTGGGGATGCTAATATAGAATTCAATGCTTGTGAGAACTGAAAAGTGCACTCCGCCGACCACCGACCGGAGAAATGCCTGATTGGAATGGAGAAAAGATCATTAAACTAGTTCTAGTGAATGACGGACCTTGTAAACTGTTTACAGGAGTGTCCATATTCAATTTTACCAGAGATTTCCAGCATATTTCGATATGTTGTCCAGTTAACAACGTTGAAGGAGTTGGCGGCACCATTCTCTGAGGATGAATGTTATACACCTATTCATGAGTTATAGGGTGACTCTGTAACAGATAAAGTCTGTAGAAATGTGATCCTCCACTAATGTGTCAGATGTTTCAGAGGTGCAGTGTGTGCCAAGGCTCGTCCGCATTGTCGTATTCTGTCGGAAGACTAACTGGAGACGGAAGATATTGTTCGACATCTGTTGTACTGAAGTATGGTGCTGTTTTAAGTGTTATCAGTATACTGAAGTTGACCGTAAGTGAACCACAATCGTAATGAAGTGGCAAGCTTCCATTTTCAAAACTTTTTCGCCAAAAGAACAAGTGTCAATAAGTGTCAATAGTCCTGAATTCGGTAGTGTTACGAATGGACAAAGTGCAAATGGGCGCAGCGGTGACAATGCTGAAGTTGGCTGCGTTGATAGAACTGCTTCTTGTGATGTCGCTACTCCGAGCTCAATTAATGTAGTTCTGGTTATGGAGGATAGTAGGCCTAACCAAGTAAGGAAAAATATCTATGATCTTGGAAACTATTGGCAAAACAATTCCGTTCAGTCTTTCACAAACGAAAAAAAATTATGTTAGAAAATGTTTGGAAACCTCAGCCTGGATACAAATTTCCCTCCACTACTAGTTCAAATCATACTAGATCTTTTCAAATGAAGTGGCTAGAAGAATTTACGTGGTTAGCTTATTCAGAGGAAAAATCTGGATGTTTATGCAAGTACTGCGTGTTATTTTCCCATAACGAAACTTTAGGGAAAGGAAATCACCAAGTAGCAGGGGCGTTGGTCACTCAGGCTTTTACCAATCTTAAAAAAGCCAGGGAAATATTTAGCAAACATGAAAACTTATCCTATCACAAGAAATATATTTTGATCGCTGAAAATACACAAGGTATAGTTAAGAAAAAGTCTGAAAGTGTTATCAATCAAGTAAATGCCCAAAGAAGACTGGATATTGAGAATAACAGAAAATGGCTAATCACTATAATACAAACAGTACGACTTTGCGGGAGGCAGCAAATAGCTCTAAGGGGTCATCGTGACTCTGGACGAATATGCCTTGAAGAACCGGACCAAAATGATGGAAATTTTCGATCGTTGTTGAGATACCGAGCCAACAGTGGAGATAATATTCTTAAAGACCAATTAACGACCAGTGGTGGGAAGACGATGCACACAAGTTCTTCCATTCAAAACGAACTTATTAACACATTCGGTCACCTAATGCAATCAAAAATTGTAGAAAATGTCAGAAAGTCTGTTTTTATTCTGTTTTAGCAGATTAAACCACTGGCATCAGTCAAATCGAACAGTTTACTCTCTGTGTATGTTACGTATAGGACCAAACTTTGAAAATCAGAGAAGATTTTCTGACATTCGTCGCCGTTTATGACGTCACTGGAGCAGGTTTGGCCAACGCAATATTGGAGACCTTGTCAATATTAGGGCTTGACCTAAACAAAATGAGAGGCCAAGGGTACGATGGTGCTGCCACGATGAGCGGGCAATTCAGAGGAGTTCAAGCTTCCATCAGAAGAAAGCTACTGTTGGCCCTGTATACACATTGTTCTTCACACACTCTAAATTTATGTTTGTCAGATGCGAGCAAAATACCTTCTATAAGAAACTGTATGGGTGTCATAAAAGAAGTCTGTGGATTCTTTCATATGTCAGCCAAAAGAACCGAAATATTGAAATCAATGATTTCTGAATGTTGTCCAGAACAAAAGAAAAAGAAACTTATTTTACTGTGCGAAGCCCGATGGGTAGAAAGGCACGACTCAGTTATTTTATTTAAAGACATTTTGGAGCCTATTTTTCTCTTCCTTTGCAATATAGAGCCAGCGCCGCAGCCGTGTTGAAACACAGGATCCTGTGAGATCTCCGAACTTAAGCAACATTGGGCGTGGTCAGGAGTTGGATGGGTTGCCACGCGCTGTTGGTGGGGGGTAAGGGAATGGAGGAGCGGAAAGGAACTGGCCACCCTACCGCACGTAAACTACGGCTCAGGAACACCTCTGCGGAGGTTCGGACCTGCCTTCGGGCAGAATAACCCTTACCTTATCTTTGCAATATAGAAGAGGAATTAAGTGATTCAGCATCTAAGGCTCACACTCTAAGGAGTGCTATTAGTCAATTTGCATTTTTGTTAACCTTTTTGTTTTGAGTTGGATGCTATCAACCACCCACAACTTATCTGAGCAGTTTCAAAACAAAAACATAGATCTCCCACAGGCCTTGACTAACGTCACGAGTGTCTTACACCTTCTATCGAAGGAGAGGGCAACTGCTGATGACTCATTTAAAGATTTGTATAATCAAGTAAAGTCATTCGCTGCCAAACTTGACATTATAGAAGAGATTCCAAGAATTTGCCGCCTTCAAACAGCACTTAGAAACGTCCCTTACACCACAGAAGAAGAATACTATCGAGTAGCTGTTTATGTGCCATACCAGGATGATTTTTGTAACTCACTAAAACAACGCTTTGAATCTCACAAGGAAACAGTTGCAACCTTACAAAACAACCTTCCACAACTGTGCATCATAACAGGTTTCGGTTCACTGGAGGCTGCTTTTAGTTTCTACGAAGAATATCTGTCACATAAAGAGATTGTTCAAAGTGAGTTTATGTTGTGAAAAGAAAAGTGGAGTCAGGAAAATCCTTCAAATTTTCCAAAAACGGCTGTAAGTTCTCTAGAAAAATGTGACAAGACTTTCTTCCCCAACATTTATACCCTTCTCAAATTACTCGCAGTTCTTCCTGTTTCTGTCGCAACCGTAGAAAGAACTTTCTCTAGCCTAAGGAGACTGAAGACTTACTTCAGGAACAGCACATCTGAAAGTAGGCTTAACGGGCTTGCTTTACTCTCTATCCAGAGAGACATTATAGATATTATAACTGGGTACGTATTTGTAGCCAATCCTCTGTACACCTGTTTATTCGTGTGCAAATGTCATTCCACGCCATCTCTCCACTGATAGCTCGGAACGTATCACTTAGGGCCAATTGTATAAACGTCATTGACTGGAGATCAGTTTTGATCTAAGTTCAGAAAATGATTTGAGAACAGACCGGTGTCGTGTTGTGTAACACTGATCTAAGATCAACTAATCGAAGTTCAATTTGATCCCAGTTAATATGCGAGCGCTCGGAAACAGCGTAGAAACAGCTGAGTATCGCGAGTCGCGTTGAGCAGCGTGAATCTCTTTTCCTTCGTATTCTGTGTGCCAATTGAAAGAAAGAAAAAATATGACTTAAATTCTTTCTTAATCTGCTTACCCTCCAGGGTTGGTTTTTCCCTCGGACTTAGCGAGGGATCCCACCTCTATCGCCTCAAGGGCAGTGTCCCGGAACTTCAGACTCTGGGTCGGGGATACAAATGGGGAGGATGACCAGTACCTCACCGAGGCGGCCTCACCTGCTATGCTGAACAGGGGCCTTGCGGGGCGATGGGAAGGTTGGAAGGGATAGACAAGGAAGAGGGAAGGAAGCGGCCGTGGCCTTAAGTTAGGTACCATCCCAACATTTGCCTGGAGGAGAAGTGGGAAACCACGGAAAACCACTTCGAGGATGACTGAGGTGGGAATCGAACCCCCTCTACTCAGTTGACCTCCTGAGGCTGAGTGGACCCCGTTCCAGCCCTCGTACCATTTTTCAAATTTCGTGACAGAGCCGGGAATCGAATCCGGGCCTCCGAGGGTGGCAACTAATCACGCTAGGTGTGTCATAATGCTGACAATAAATGCGGTGCGTTTCATTCGTTGTAGCCGTTTGCCATATGAAAGTCGGATGTTATTATTCCTTTCTAATGTATGCTTTCTTTGTAAAGGTGAAAAGTGACTTTAAATCTTAATTAGTTAAAACTTCATTACGAATGCTTTAGGAGTATAAAAATAAATATGAAAAGCTCGTAGCTAGATTCGAACTCTGGATTCGTCGAAAAAGCATATGTTGACAGCGTTTAGTACTATGTAGCCACTCCACGCGACGAGGAGTAGGTCTCGTATCTCTATACTAATGAAATCATCTACGCTAACGGTTCGAAACTGATCTCTCATGTACCAAGTTCTGAACTCGAAAGTGCAGACAGGTTTACCTTGCTGCAAACACCACAGTATGCTAAAGAATCATGTTTCTCTTATGCACAGATAGCTGCAACCATTCCCTACGCGTAGAGTAAGTTATGAATATATTACTTGTTTAAATGAGATCAGCATAATGTTTCATGTGGTATTCCAATGAATTTGTCCATAGTCGGTGTTTACGTTGTGATAATTATTTTGTCTGTTTATTATAACTTCCTTAGAAGAATACCTGAGATTTCAGAAAAATCAAGTCTTTATAAAGGGTGCCTAGAAGCTTGCGAAATTGAAATTAAGGAAAGGCATGACTCAAAGAAAGGATTCGAACCCATTACTCTACGTAGCTTGCCCAGGGGCATCTAACATGCCTAATTCCGTGCAGCTACTTCCTGCATGAACGTCTAGCTCTTATAACTCTGTATTCAGGAGGAGAGCGAAAGTTCTCGCCTCGTAAAGTTACTGATGTGTTACAGCCTCATGGTCCTATGTTATAACTTTATTGGACGCTGTAACGGTAGTAATTACATGGCGTATGCTATCACATTTACTGTACAGCATTTGCGTGCGATATATGATAAAATACTGTGGAAAAACACGTTTCTATCCATTTCGATGTGATAAGACTATACAAAATGGCGGTGAATTGATATGTCGGTAATTGGTCCTGACCTATCACGTTTTCTTTGATACCATGACCACCCTTTTCTAACAAAAGAAAATGGCCTCTGGAACCAATCAGGTGTGCAATTCTCTACCGACAGCTAAAAGAGAGGCTATAGTTTGTATAGTACAGTAACATTTGGTAAAAATGACTGGAGTACTGGACTCCGCTCGAAATGAAATGGTACAGTGTTTTTGACATGGGCCTCATTAACTGCCTCCTGTACCTTTTTTGGATTGTGCGGGGAAGCCTATATCGGGCTAACTGCACATAAAATTGCTATAAGATGTTGCGCCAGTTAGGACTAAGAGACATTTAATTGCTAGCAGGTTGCATATGTTCGCAAAAATAGGGGCAGCTGTACCACCCAATTAATCGGCCTCATCGACCGTGGCAAACATTAAAGTTGTGCTACGAGAACGTAAGGAAGGGAACGAAGAAATCTTTTGCCCATGGCAGTTACGTTATACAATTTTCTGAAATGTTACTTTGACGCTAAAAACAACACAAATGCTGTATTACCATATTACTTCTTTTTATAGATTCAACTGCACAAGACAGGAGGTGGGGATTCAAAGAAAACAACCGTGGATGAGACGGGAGAAAAAATGATTGCTGCCCTGCAGGCTCAGTTTCTTCCACTGGCCAATCCATTCGACGATGACGCCAATTTCCATCCTGAGGATATGTCAGGTGAGCAGGATTTTCATGTGTAAGATGCTACCTTAAAGACCTAAATCATTACCTTATCGCCTGCCTTTTAAAAGGAAATAATTTTGCTGTAACACTTCTACTGAAGTTCCTGTTGATGAGGTGTGTATAATATAGTATTATGCTGCTTTGTTGCAGTGCTGCAAAGCGTCAATGACTATTTGCGTCTCCACTTCTGATGAGTCACGTGCTATTGGTGCGCAGGACGAGGAACAATTTACAGTGTTGGAAGATATACCCGTCCAGAATGAGGTTGTAGAAAATATTTGTATTGAACAAGTAAGTAGAGAAATAATACACTGATCCTGTATTATGTAAGTCGTCTGCAAGCAATAGCCTACACTTCTTTATTTATTCAATTTCAGGTTCCTGCTTCCAAATCAGCTGATCTGCACACTGCTCTTCCTTCGACCTCGAAAACAGCTGTTGTACTCACGAATTCACGGTCGCCTAAAAGTATAGTGTACTTGAAGCGAAAAGATCGTTCTAAAAAAGACGATTAGAATGCTTGGAAGCTGAGCTCAAAATGAAAATGGTGATCTTAAAACTTGATAATGAAATAAAATATTAAATTTTAGAGAAAAGGAGTAAGTTAGGCCTGGGCAATAACGAAAACTAGGTTTAATTTCATAGCATTATTAGACGCATGTAGTTGTAAAATACATTATGTTTTTGGTTACTGTATTTAAATATTCCTTTCTTTTTTGTAGCAGAAAAACTGTAGAAGCAGGTTAGAATAGCTATATTAGGTTAGTTTGAACCGCTTTTCGTAATAGCCAGCTGTATACTTTTTGCAAATATTCTTACCTAAATACATCATTAATAATAATTGCTGTCCTTATAGTAGCGCTGTCTCTTCCATGAACGTCATTTGCAGCAGGTACTGGAATTTTTTCAAATGCTTTTCTTGCAGCGAACACAGCCTCACCTCTTTCATGGACCTCATCTATTGCATTTACAGCGATATTGTGCAAGACGAATGCTGCAACTATGATTACCAGAACAAGAGGTAACTTCCCTCGTAGCCGCATACTGAGAGAAAGGAACCGTCTTTTTACAACCCCAAATGTTCTCTCTATTGCTGACCTGATTTCTTTATGGGCTCGAATTATAAGCTCGCTCTGCAGCTGTTTTGGCATGAAGTACTGGAGTCAGTAGGTAACGACAATACTGAAAAAGCGTTACATATCCTTCACAAAGTGTGTTGAAACCGATCATGGGTACGACGTAAAATTACGACTTATCGATTCCTTTCGCTTTACGCATAGCAGTCTTGACGAGATTTCTAGTAATTTACATTCTGCGCAATTGATCGAAATTCAAAGCTTCTTTCCAGATGAGGGTCAGTTTAATTTAATTCGAAGTAAGGGAGAATTAATTACCTTACGAATATATCGATTTTATAGAACGTCTTGAAGACTGTTCTTTACCAAATGAACAAGCCTTCTACACATCACCAAATTTCTACCCACATTAGCGATGAGGACTATTTACGTGCACAACGTGCCTGGAACGACTTTCATATTCAAACTCTACGTGAATATTCCGAATGTTTGAAGACGAATGTACTTCTGTTAACAGATGTTTTTGAAAATTTTCGCTGTGTTTGTAAGAAAACATATGACCTCGATGTGTGTCAGTATTATACAGCGCCTGAGTTAAGTTGGGATGATATCTTAAAATATACTATGGTGAATCTAGAATCGCTAACAGATATAGACATGGCTCATTTAATAAAAACATCTATTCGGGTTGGATTAGGCCAGCGTTGCGGACGATATTGTAAAGTTAATAATAAATATATGCCCGACTATGATCCTAGATCAGACTCAAAATATATGGTATATCTTTACGTTAACAACCTGTATGGTTGGACAATGAGTCAGTATCTACCACTCAGTGGTTTCTGCTGGCTCTTGCAGTGTGAGATTGAAAATTTACAACTGCATACCCTAAGTGATGAAGCAAATAAAGGGTACATCTTAGAAGTAGACCTCCAAAGCGTAAAGAGTTGCGAAGACTTCATAATGATTTACCGTTCTGTCTTGAAAGTATGAAATCTCCATACATCACATCAAAACCAACATGTTAATCACGAACTTAAATGGTAAATGCACGTATGTAATTCATTAACGCAACCGGAAACAGTGTCTGAAGCATGGTTTGAAGTAGAGTACTAGAATTTCATCAGTCACCGTGGCTAAGACCCTACATCGATCTCAATACTAAATTAAGGACAAAGGCAGCTAACGAGTTTGAAAAATATTATTGTAAACTATGGGGAATGTTGTAAAACGCGTTGATGTGAAACTGATTACGAAGTGGGACAACGTTGGTAAAAGTTATGGCCAGTTCAGCCTAAGCCACTGGCGAGTGAAGACGTATTGAGCGGAGGGTCGCTGGAGTGGGAGAAGGGAGTGTAGGTGCTGAGTGCAAGAAGGTAGTGAGGAGCTGACTGACAATGATTGGTGTGGAGCAATACAGGGCGATCATAGGAAGAAAGAAGAAGTGAAGACAAGAGAGTGTAAAAGAGAAATGGAAACGAAAGGAGAATTAATGCTATCACCGGCGGTGATTATGATAATGCTATGGATTGGGGGGGGGGTGTAGAACTGAACCCAGGCCCGACTTCCAATGGAAATATGAGCTGGGAAAACATGGAAGCAATCAGAAGAGTTGTAAAAGAAGGTGGTTGTAGAAGTCTGCCCCTTTGAGCAACTCAAAAATATGAATCAAGAGCAAACGAGGTAGTTTGAAAAAGTGAAGGGATGGTTCTGAGAAAGGGCAGAAGACACAGCATCGCAAGTAAGGAAAAATGCCGAAGAAGTTGCAGCATTAAGAGAGAAAATAGGACGATTAGAAGAGGAGACGCTGAAACTGAAAGCAGAAGTGGAAGCCAACACTCTAAATCGAAGAAAGAAATGCCTATTTATATATGGCGTGCCTGAGGAGAAGAGGGAGGACAAAGTGCTTACAACTTATAAAGTAGTGGATCTAATTCAGGGGAAAATGAAAATCAATTTTAGTGAAGCGGACATAGACGATTTGCAGAGAGTGGGAGGAATTATAGGCAACAGGCCTATCATAGTACAACTATTTTCTACGTTGATGGCTGATATTGTGGTCGGCAATGCGGGTAACATACAGAGGGAAATATATGGATCAAGAGGGACATGGGAACTGAAGCGATTAGGAACGAAAAAATTCTTAGAAAACATATGATACCAGCTAGACATCATGGGCTGCGAGCATTCATCAGAGGACAGGAACTAGTGGTGTCAAGCAGCAGCTGGATTAGAACCTGGTCTGTGAATAGATTGATGCACCTAGAAATGAGGATGAAACAAGACGGAGAAACAAAGAGAAATGTAGAGATTAGTGGGGAAGATAGGCAAGTGAAAGATAGTGATATTGGAGAAGATGGGGATGGTAGAAATATAAATGCTGAAAGTATCAGTGTGATGTGCGAAGAGAGACAGGGAAAGGTGCCAAGTGAAAGTGCAATTATAAACAATGATAAGGAAGGAGCAGTGGATATTGAGACGAGAGTAGGTAGGCCTAGGGACACAGACACAGTCACAGCTAGAGGCAAAGAAAGTCAGCAGAGTGGAAACAGTGAAGAAATGGCGGCCCAGAGAGAAAGGGAATGTTCGGTGGCAAATTGGAAGAGATTGGAGCGAGGGTTGAGCAGAGGTTTAAGGGGCGAAGGAAGAATAGACGAAGGAAGGTATAAAACCTTAAGTGACATGTGGAGATTAGGTGGAAATGAGAAGGGTGCTGTTACAAGAAGTAAAAACCCTAATGAAGCTAGCAAGAAGTAAGAAAATTGTTACAGAAGGTAGGGTGACAACAAAAGGGATGAGAATGGTTTCCTTGTGAAATGGGCGATGGTTACGTTAAGAGTATGTGAATCGGTGCTTGGTACGATGTACGAATAAGAGGCGAATAGGAAGTATCAGGTTAGAAGTTTGAAAGTGCTAAGGAAATTTGGAAAAATACTTAGTGAGTTGTTTATTGGATTTAGGAGTGAAGTATGGTAATTTTATGCCGTTTGCATATGAGCTGAGTTTGGTATGAATAGTGAATTGATGAATATGGTAGTATAAGGTAGAGAGAAGGGAGTAATTAGTGTGTAATTTGGGAAAGTAATTAATGGGTTACCTGATATTGTTATTTGTTTGGAGGCTTGTTTATTGCGGTTTAAGGCTGGAAAAAATGGTTAATTGGTATAATGCTATTTGTTTGTGAATTGTGTTTGATATGAGTAGTGAACCGTTGAATGTGGTGGTATAAGGTTGAGAGAAGTGAGCATCTGTTGAGTAATCTGGATAAGTAATTAGCGAGTTATTTGATAGTGTTATTTGTTTCGAGGTTTGTTTAGGGTGATACAAGGATGGAAAAAGGGGTTTAATTGGTAAAATAATAGTTGATGTTAATTGTATGTGATTTTGTGTTTGGTATGAATATGGTAGTATAAGGTTGAGAGAAGTGAGTATTTGGTGTGTAATCTGGGAAAGTAATTAATGAGTTATCTGATAATGTTATTTGTTTGGAGGCTTGTTTATGGTGGTATAAGGCTGGAGAAAGTGGTTAATTGGTATGCTTAGTAAGCTGATGAATAAGAGACGAGGGGGAGGTATGAGTTTGGAGAGTTTATGGTGGTATAAGGCTAAGAAAAGTGGTTAATTGGTGTATTGATAGTTGGTATCTGATGTTCGCAGTGTAATTATTAAAACAGATGTATCAGATATAAGCGTATAGTATTAGAGCAGTAAGTGTGGTATTAGGTAGGTGTGGATGGAGAAAATTATAGAGGCTAATGTACTGTGATTTAAGGCGGAGTTTGAGAATGGTTAAATTGGTTTGTGATGTAATACGCTAGGGGTAAAAGGTGATTGGGGCTCATATGTGAGAACGATTGAAGTATGGTATTTTTATGCTATTCGTATGTGAATCGTGTTTGGTATGAATAGTGAACTGACGAGTGTGTTTGGTAGGAATAGTGAACTGATGAATGTGGCGGTATAAGGTTGAGAGAAGTGAGTATTTGGTGAGTAATTTGGATAAGTAATTAGTGAGTTTTTTTATAGTGTTATTTGTTTCGAGGTTTGTTTAGGGTAGTACAAGGCTGGAAATAGTGGTTAATTGGTGTAATAATAGTTGATGTTAATTGTATGTGAATTTGTGTTTAGTATGACATATGAATAAGGGATGAAAGGTGAGGTAGGAGATTAGGGAGTCTGGAAGTGCGAAGGAGATCTGGAAAAGTAAATAGCGAGTTGTTTATTGGATTTAGGAGTGAAGTATGAAAATCGTATCTTATTCGTTGGCGAAATATGTTTGGTATGAGTAATGAAATGGTGAATGTGATGGTATAAGATTGAAATAAGTGAGTATTTGGTGTATTGATGTTGAAAGCATGAAAGCAACTGAAGGTTGAGGAGTGAATAATTAGCGTAATGACATGTTAGATGATATTTGTGTGTGATATGTGTTTGGTATGTATAGTAAGTTGATGAATAAGAGACGAGGGGGAGCTAGGAGAGTTTATGGTGGCATACGGCTAAGAAAAGTGGTTAATTGGTGCATAGATAGTTGGTATTTGATGTTCGTATTGTATTTATTAGAACAGATTGGAATTACCTAGAGTTGTTATTCATTGCAGTATGGAACTCTAAACAATGCAATGCTTGTGTGGCAACAGTGATAGTACATCGTACCAGATTAAGGCCCGGTTTCACAGTATACGCTTAAGCCTTGGATCGGGCTTAAGCGGGAGCTTAAGCTCTGGACGAGTTTCACAGTGGGGAGTGCAAGTGGTAAGCCGAGCTTATCTGTGACTGGCTTAAGCTGTATGAAACTGAGGTTTAAGCTATGGATTCAGATCAGATGGTAGAGCGCTGGCCCTCTTATAGCCCAACTTGGCAGGTTCGATCCTGTCTCACTCCTGTGGTGAAGGTGCTCAAATTCATAGTTAGTGGGACGTAAAACCAATAACATTAATAAATAACTTATATTTCTGAATATATTTCGAGGCTCAAGAGACAAAAATGTCGGTCGGTCACTTGCTTTCTTGGCTTACGCTGCGTGAACCATCAACGATAGACCCCAAGTGTAAGTGTACGAATTGTAGAGCATAGAAACCTCTACAAAAAAGTCCGCGATGGTATATACCTATTTCCAACCGTTTGCCCTCTAGAAACGATGTATAACCTACAAGTCAATCAGTCACAGGCTATGGATGTAAACAAAGATGAGAATTGAATCACTGCGCATGCGCAGGCATTACCAACTTCGGAGATGTTCAGCTTAGTAAAGCTGCACATGGTCCCCCTACTGTGAAACTCGTAGTGTTTAAGCCAAAGAGTAAGCCTTGCTTAAGCGGCGTGCGTGGCTTACTAAAGCTTCGGCTTAAACTCAAACTGTGAAACCGGGTCTAAGTGGAACAATGTCATTAAGAAATTTAAATGGTAGATGACTGTCCTGTGTAAACATAAAAGCCAGCGCACTCAGCAGTAAACGTGATCTTGCCTGGGTTTGCTAAGAGTGGAATTGTCTTCCAGACTAGCTTACTCAGGCAGGTAAATCTGGGATATGGTTAATGTTGCGTAACCTTAGCGGGTGCGCAAATTGTCAAGTCAACCGGTTATCAGCATCTGTCGATCATTTTAATTTAATTTTGCACCTTTCAGTGGTGCATTTCATTTCATTTTAGTTTGTTTTATTGTATTTAACCTTGCCATTATAATTTACCATTTTAAATGTGCCTGTTTGTAAATATGTGTGCCGTTAATGCCGCAGTACCAAGGTCATCGGATCTCCGGTAAGGAGTTGTGCATGGCCATTTATCAATATCTGTTGTTCATATCATTGTAGTTTAAATCTGGCTACAGGCTGGACATTGTTATTTTTTTCATTTATCAGATCAATTTGGTATTTGTATACTGCAGGTCTGGAGAAAAAGAATAAATACAATAATAAACAAATAAAAAATAAAAGTTATGGTGCTAACAATTTATTAAGTAAGCTTAATTTCCATAGCAGTACAATTGTACATGGAAATTTAGTAATTACGCAAATGTTTCGCGTTAAAGTCAAGTATGAAAAACCTAACTACGTTGGGTTCGTTGTACTCGAACTTGCTAAATCTCTAATGCATGAACTCCATTATGATTATATGAAATTGAAATACGCTGTAACGTAAAGTTACTCTACACCGACACCGAATCATATTTTTCCAGATTAAAACGGATGACTTTTATGATGATATAAAACTAGATTTAGATAGGTTTTTTACAAGTGACTACCCAGAAGATAATGTTTTTAAACTACCATGTGTTAACAAGAAAGTCCTTGGTAAAATGTAAGATGAATTCAGAGGAAAGTTTGGTAACAGTTCTGTTGTCACTAAATATTATAGCATTATACCTGAAGATGATAAAGTAATTAAGAAACTGTAAGCTATTAGGAAGAATGTTGTTCAAAACCATCTATAACTAGATGATTATAAGAACTGTATCACCAATAGTTCACCAGTATTAAAGAAGAAAATGCATGTGTTTAAGAGCATAAATCATCAGCTTTAAACGTGGTCAATAAACAAAGTTGCTTTAAGTAATGTTAATAATAAGATATTTTTAATAACTAACTCAACAGATACTCTAGCTTGGGAGAATAGGGAATCTGCCACCTGGGCGACTGTCCTAAGTGCAGATCACTAGTTATTGATTGATGGATTGATTGATGGCTATTGTCTGCCTTCCGGAATGACACCTGTTTCGAACTCGTGAATTAATGAAGATATTGCTATCGTCAGCAGATCCTGGACATCTTGCTATGATATTTAGGGACCTGAGCCTAGCATCACAAATAACTTGAACATTTAACGAAAACCACTCATGACGATTCCTTTAAACTTCTGTTTTATCGCCCCCAGGATGTATTATGTGTATGTGGGTACAATCTGTAGCGCCTAGAACACCGGGGAAGTGTCGTACGTCGAAAAACCCACGCATGATTTTTATCACGTCAATTTCTTCGGAAGGCATTTTGATAAACTCGTGTTTCAGTGCAGCATTAAGGTTAGATACACGTCATCGTGGCTCTGCAGACTTTCGCTGCGTCTACATGCAGTAAATCACCATCGACTAACTGAAAACTTGCCGTGCAAAGAATCTCAAAGTTAGTAACAACGTGTGCATTGGAGAAAAAGGTTTGATTCTCTTGGTAGGTTTAACTAGAATATCACGCATCCTGAATTCTAGCTGTTCCACGGTATCTTTTCCCAAGCGATACCTCAGTTTAACCTTCTTATCAGTCAGTTGTCTCATTGGATTTCCTCTTTCAAAGAACACACGGGGAGCTCGACGACATTCATCAACTTCGTCATTAGGAGATATATCCGAGAAATCAGAGTAATCAGACATCCGTAAAATACAAACGAGATAAGATAATAACGTAAGCAGTTTATCAAGGTGATATGATATGATATGATATGATATGATATGATATGATATGATATGATATGATATGATATGATATGATATGATATGATATGATATGATATGATATGATATGATATGATATGATATGATATGATATGATATGATATGATATGATATGATATGATATACACAGTTCAAAAAATTAGGGGAACATATCTTGTAACGTCTGGTATGTGAATGTTAATTTGATAGATGGGGTTCCAATGATCGTACAGCATACCTTGAGACCTTAGCTACTCAGGGTATGTTAAATCGAAGAAATACTCCATCTGTAGGCATAGCCATGCATTAAACTGTCAGGTGACCCCTCAAAACAAAGTGAATAGCGGTGCGTCCGTGTGTCGTTGTGAGGTACACAGACTACTGCGGTCATTTGAACATGTTGTACGTCAACCAGCACATTCCATGAGACGTCTGAACGAAGTTCAAGTCGCAAGGGCCGTCAATTTGATCCAGGAAGGATGGACTTACGGTCGTGTTGTTGTGGATCTCAGCGTCTCTCCGTCAGTAATTCACCGCTTGTGAAATCGCTAAAATGGGACAAGCCGGTTCACAAGGAGGGTTGGACAAGGTCGTCGACACATGACAACCCCACAGGTTAACCGATATCTGACCATCTGTGCGTTGGGCATCATTCAGCGACTGCCAGAGAACTGCAACAAGACCTCAGGAGGGTCAATGGAGTCACGGTACCTGACCAGACAGTAAGGAACAAGTTAAGAGAAGTGTCCGTACGACCCATATGTACTGTTCGAGGGCCCCGTTTAACGCAGCAACATCGCGCAGCTCGCTTTCTGTTGGCCCGTACCCACGTCAACTGGCAACTTCGCGAATGGAGATCTGTGTTGTTCACAGACGAGTCCAGATTTCCCCTGTTAAAGCGTGATGGACGTCAACGTGTATGAAGACGCCGTGGTGAGCAGTAAATGCCAAATGTTGTCCAGGAAGGCGACCGATTCGGACAAGGTTCTGTGATGGTGTAGGGTGGCCTCAGTATTGATGGTCGTAAGGATCTTGTCGTCGTCCCCGATAATCTTACCGCTGCGGGGTATATCGAGCAGATACTGTTACAGCATGTGTTGGTTATTGCGTACGGTGTTGGCCCTGAATCCGTACTCATGCACGACAATAGCAGGGCTAATTTAGCGCGCACCACGAGAGCTGTCTTGCGAGAACTGGACATTCAAGAGATGGAATGGCCAGCAGTGAGTCCCGAACTTAATCCCATCGAGCATGTGTGGGATAGGCTTGACAGAAGTGTTCGTGGGCGTCCTGTTCCACCACAGACTCTCCAAGACCGCGAATAGGCTCTCATTGAAGAATGGAGCCTGATACCGCAACGTGACCTCCGTCGACTTATACGGATCATGCCACGTGGGTGCCAAGCTGTAATAAGCGCTCGTGGAGGATATACAGTACACCATACTGAAGCTCTCCAATTGTATTTTGTACAGTCCTACGATGTATTTCAGATATTTGAATAACTGATGTTTTATCCTAAGTTAATGAATAAGACAAAGAGCAATCACGATTCCTTGTTATGGTTACCACCTGCTTCTGCTTGATGTTCTCTTTTTAAAGATAACTGAGAAGTAATGCGTCTTGAGTCCTCTTTTTTCCAGTATTCCAGAATGCACAGCGGAGTTTCCGTTGATCATCAAATGATACATCATTACAACACTTTCTGAAGCAACACTTCTCAATATCCTTAAAGTTTTCCTTTATCTGGAATTGAAAATATTGCAATTTAGTTTGCTAAGTGTATCAACTTTCAGTGCAAAAATGTCATGGTGTAAAATGGGTCATGTACCGCCTCTGTGGTGTAGTGGTTAGTGTGATTAGCTGCCACCCCCGGAGGCCCGGGTTCGATTCCCGGCTCTGCCACGAAATTTGAAAAGTGGTACGAGGGCTGGAACGGGGTCCACTCAGCCTCGGGAGATCAACTGAGTAGAGGTGGGTTCGATTCCCACCTCAGCCATCCTGGAAGTGGTTTTCCGTGGTTTCCCACTTCTCCTCCAGGCAAATGCCGGGATGGTACCTAACTTAAGGCCACGGCCGCTTCCTTCCCTCTTCCTTGTCTATCCCTTCCATTCTTCCCATCCCCCACAAAGGCCCCTGCTCAGTATAGCAGGTGAGGCCGCCTGGGCGAGGTACTGATCATTCTCCCCAGTTGTACCCCCCGATCCGATGTCTGAAGCTCCAGGACACTGCCCTTGAGGCGGTAGAGGTGGGATCCCTCGCTAAGTCCGAGGGAAAAGCCAACCCTGGACAATAAACAGATTAAGTAAGTAAGTAAAATGGGTCATGGAGAGATTTATTACATGAGATTTTCCTTAACATAAAAACGTGTGAATTCCTCACATCTATAAGGGTCTTATTAATAATAACTTTTGAATATAAGTTACAACGAATTTACTCATCTTGCATTATAGTAGAAAAAATAATCAACAAACATTCTTACATTAATATCCGACAATGGTAATAAAAATGTCCACGGAGACTTTCAAATAATATCGAATGCAGTACTGGTATTTACTGTACATGACTGCAAACTGAGTGATGGGTTATCAATAGAGTATAGAAATACAAGAGACAATCTTACCTTGTTATCAGCTGTGTTGATATATGACTTGCCAGAATTACGGCGTATTTCCTTCGACTGTAGCTTTCCTAATTCTGGGAAGGGTCTCTTCTACACGCCTTTATTTTGATTATTTGTTTAAACGCGTATACGAATCATCTGAGCTTCGATTTGATATATAGTCACTTCTATCAGTAGAAATGCGAGACGTTTCTCCTTCCGAGACTATTCATGCGTCAGCCATTTCGCTTGTGCTGGCTCGCCGTTAAATCAGCCACGAGCAATTTCATAACAACGGCACAACTCAATACAGCATATACCATGCCATCTATGGACACTACGGCGAAGCCATTCATGTAGTATCTAGAGTAGCTACCAGGGAGTGTGTTTGTGAAAGTTAACGAATAACGAGGCAAAACTTACTTACCCCCTTCTTCCACCTATATATTCAATTATAAGTTAACAGAATATGGGGATTAAAAAAAAGAAACACATGTCTTAAATTGTGGAGTATGGCATTAAATTCCCTGTAGTTTCCAAACAAATTCTAAAGAAAAAAACAAATAAGTTCTAAACTTCATAACATTAATTTCTGCTTCAGTAAATGTATTTAGTTAAATTAGTCATCATTTAGATTTCCTGAGTTTTAATTTTTATTTATTTCTTTTCACTTTCATAATCCGTTTACCCTCCAGGGGGAGGTTGTAGTTACAAAATGAAGGTGCGTGAATTACTATGTTATCTGATACAAGTGAATTACCGATCTGTTGGTTCTACAGTTATGACGCTGAATGTTTATATATAATTATTGTCTTCTTCACAATCTGTTTACCGTCCAGGGTTGGCTTTTCCCTCGGACTCAGCGAGGGATCCCACCTCTACCACCCAAGGGCAGTTTCCTGGAGCGTGAGACAATGGGTCGGGGAATACAACTGGGGAGGATGACCAGTGCCTCGCCCAGGCGACCGCACCTGCTATGCTGAACAGGGGCCTTGGTGGGGGATGGGAAGATTGGACGGGATAGACAAGGAAGAGGGAAGGAAGCGGCCGTGGCCTTAAGTTAGGTACCATCCCGGCATTTGCCTGGAGGAGAAGTGGGAAACCACGAAAAACCACTTCCAGGATGGCTGAGGTGTGAATGGAACCCATCTCTACTCAGTTAACCTCCCGAAGCTGAGTGGACCCCGTTCGTGGCAGAGCCGGGAATCGAACCCGGGCCTCCGGGGGTGGCAGCTAATCACACTAACCTCTACACCACAGAGGCGGACTATTTATTGTCTGATTCTGTTTATTTTCCTTACGTAAACATTCCACGCGGGAGGGAGATTTTAAAATCTCCAGTAATTCCCCCCGCCCTTTCCTACATCCCTGCTTTTATTGTAAAGGTAGTAAGTAAATCCCCAGTCCCTTTTGCACCTTGTCATGCTGCGAGGGAAACCCATGGTGACCATGAGGTGAAGAGTCAGAGAATATGTTTAATTTTGCAAATCTGACAAACCTAGACTGTGCGTGACGACACCCAGTAGACCGAAATGCTTCCTTGCTCCAGTATGGTATGCACAAGCATGGAGTGACGATAGGTTAAACTAAGAAATCAGCGGGTTACCTCCGCAGTTCACTAACAAGGAATTATAAAGGCTACGTGCAGGATGACGGAATACTTTAAGGATACTCCAAGGAGGAGGAAGACCTATAAAAATAGTGGATAGTTTAATTCTAATAACTAGTTCTACTAAACTGCGTGCCAGGTTGGCCGAGCGGTCTAAGGCGCCAGACTTAAGTTCTGGTTCCCCAGAGGGAGCGTGGGTTCGAACCCCACACCTGGCAATGTTTTTTCAGACTTAATATTACGTATCCCTTAAACACTAAACTAGATAATGAGAAACTAAAAGTATGCCAGTATACTGAAGTCGAACTATTTACATTCCAAGAGTGTCTTCTTCTTCTTCTTCTGTTTATCCTCCAGGGTCGGTTTTCCCCTCGAAATCAGCGAGGGATCCCACCTCTACCGCTTCAAGGGCAGTGTCCTGGAGCGTGAGACATTGGGTCTGGGGATACAACTCGGGAGAATGACCAGTATCTCGCCCAGGCGTCCTCACCTGCTATGCTCAACAGGGGCCTTGTCGGGGGATGGGAAGATGGGAAGTGATAGACAAGGAAGAGGGAAGGAAACGGCCGTGGTCTTAATTTAGGAAACATCCCGGCATTTGCCTGGAGAAGTGGGAAAGCACTGAAGTGGCAGAACCGCGAATCGAACCCGGGCCTCCGGGGGTGGCAGCTAATCACACTAACCACTACACCACAGAGGCGGACTCCAAGAGTTTCTGTGGCAAATAATTCCCAGTTTTGGACATCGAAAGGCGGGAACAGAAACGCAATGTGGGATAATTTCGGTAATATTATTTATTAATAGGCTTATTGTGAATTTTGTGTGCCCTTGAAATTACTAAAATGGAACCCAGATCTGAAATACTACAATGAGATCAATGGGGACTTAGAGGGAGATGCCTTCTTCATGGCCAGGAGATGTGGATTAACTATAGGTGCGCTGACGGAAGAAGGCGTAGGGATCGGCTGTGGAATATCAGTAGGAACTACCCCGCCATTTGCCCTGAAGTGAAAGCGTGGAAACCACAGAAAACCATTCTCAGAACAGCCGACGGTGAGGTTTTAAACACACTGGCTCCCGAATGCAGAGATGTTACATTCTGCTAGGTGCTGAAGGCAGTATAATATCCAAACCTTGTCCCATTTCTCTATGGGGTCGTGTATGAGGTGAGATAACTATTCGTATCGAGTTTTTAAGACCGGACGCACTTTCTGGTTCAACATCGTTACAGGAGTTAATGAGATGACATATTGTAAATGATGTGGTATATTATAGTAGGAAGGGAGAGGGTGAAAAAGGTGTCGGCACATGGCCTTCTTCAGTCGAATAGCACCAGGGAATCTGTTCAAGGGCGTACGCCCTATCCGACTGGCGAATCACCATCATCAGGTTCATACGCAATCACTACTTATGATTTAGAATTGAATCCGGCACGGAATCTAGTGATTAGAAATTGTATGCCACCATCTCTCCTTCCCTGCCGGCAAACGTTCTGATGGTGAAAAAAGTCTTCGACCAACGGGACTCGAACCGGCTCAGCACTGTGCCAGAACATATGGCGTTAACGCCTTAACAGCCATGACCACCAGGACAACCCCTGCGCCTGTTTAAACGTTGGCTTTATATATTCTTCTAATGGCATTTCCAATAAGCAGGAGGTTTTCATTCCTGTATTTCTCAGTAGATGTCCGCCTCTGTGGTGTAGTGGTTAGCGTGATTAGCTGCCAACCCCGGAGGTCCGGGTTCGATTCCCGGCTCTGCTACGAAATTTGAAAAGTGGTACGAGGGCTGGAACGGGGTCCACTCAGCCTCGGGAGGTCAACTGAGTAGAGGTGGGTTCGATCCCCACCTCAGCCATCCTCGAAGTGGTTTTCCGTGGTTTCCCACTTCACCTCCAGGCGAATACCGGGATGGTACCTAACTTAAGGCCACGGCCTCTTCCTTGTCTATCCCTTCCAATCTTCCCATCCCCCTACAAGGCCCCTGTTCACCATAGCAGGTGAGGCCGCCTGGGCGAGGTACTGGTCATACTCCCCAGTTGTATCCCCCGACCAAGAGTATGAAGCTCCAGGACACTGCCCTTGAGGCGGTAGAGGTGGGATCCATCGCTGAGTCCGAGGGAAAAGCCGAACCTGAAGGGTAAACAGATGACTCTACAACTCAAACGTTAAGTATCGTGATGTTCTTACAATGTACATTTCCAATGAGTGTATTCAGTACATTCCACATAAACTAGCCCCATAGAGAACTTTCAAACAGTGCTAGCAATTGTTTCACATAATCCGCGATAGAAGCCCAATCAAATAACAGCTCTTGGGACATTTTATGGGAAACTTGAGTGCGAATCTCTTTGCGGAGTTCTACGGCCACACCTTCCATCAGAGCGCCAGGCAGCTGCCGGCAGTATACAGAGCTGTTGTTGAGGTTGGTCTAGGTCTAGTGATTGCATAAATATTTTGATTAGAAAAGGAAATCGAGTAGCGTTAACGCCTGTAATCAGCGCTATGTCCACATAACACTGTATTCAGTATAATGCAAAGAATATCCCCACACTCCCATATATTCGTAAATCCCTCGCTTGAACGGACAGTCGCATTTCTTTTTTATATTACAATTTATAGGGACGAATCGCTTAGATCCTTGACCTGGTGTGATTCAATTATCCTATATCACAATTGATAACGCAGCTACAAAATCGTGAACATCTACACGTAACGGAAGTCTGGAATTTTAGTGACATATTTTGGAAAATTTGCTGTAGTAAGCGAGGTCAACCACGTCTATATTATCACAAAGAAAACTTTCCAACTAAAAGTTCATTCATATTAATATAGCAGAAGTAGTGGTAGTAGTAGTAAAGTTGTTTCAGACAAATATACAGTTTATAGAGATGTTACCCTTGTTACTTGAAACGAAATGAAATGAAATGGCGTATGGCTTTCAGTGCCGGGAGTGTCCGAAGACATGTTCGGCTCGCCAGGTGCAGGTCTTTCGATTTGACTCCCGTAGGTGACCTGCGCGTCGTGATGAGGATGAAATTATCATGAAGACGACACATACCCCCAGCCCCCGTGCCAGAGAAATTAACCAATGAATGTTAAAATTCCCTACCCTGCCGGGAATCAAACCCGCGACCCCTGTGACCAAAGGCCAGCACGCTAACCATTTAGCCATGGAGTCACTTGAAATAAGGGTCTCTAATGAAATGATCATCATATAGAAGTATTTAATAAAAGAATACGTAGTTTATTTGTTCTTACATTTTAGGAAAACCTCATACGAAAGATAAATGGTCAATTATAGCCAATTTGAAGGAAAGAGAACTCTCCTGTAACAGGCTTATTTGACAAAGATTAAAAGTGCCGTACTGAACCCATAATTCTATCTTGCTAAAAATTTCAACTTTGAGATGGAGTGCGTCCATACTTTTATTGCAAGCTCATCTCGCGTTCTGTGGCGTGACGACTCACAGCGGGAAGCGGCCCACCAATTCGAACGAGGTCGGAACATTTCGGAAGAACTCGGGTAATTAATAATGAAATTCTGGATAATAACCTTCAATGCGAGAGATTTCGGCACTGTCATTAACAAAGAAATTAGTAATTAAGAATTTTAGAAAATATCTGATTAAGCCAAAGTCCACAGGGAGGAAACGTATTTAATTAGGTTCGGAGAAAAGTTAGCATCCATACTGGCACAGTAAGTGTACACGTGTCAAGGACATGTAGTCAAAATGCGCGGGAATCGTCCAGCACGAAATTCATTAATTACGCCCGTTAAAGAAACAGGAAACTTAGCAAACAACACCATCATGAGTGGAAAAATAGGTGGAATCTCTGGAGTGAGTCTCGAGGAAATCGGTTCAGTGGTCGCCAAATGGAATCAATCAATCAATCAATAATGATCTGCATTTAGGGCAGTCGCCCAGGTGGCAGATTCCCTATCTGTTGCTTTCCTAGCCCTTTCCGAAATGATTTCAAAGAAATTGGAAATTTATTAAACATCTCCCTTGGTAAGTTATTCCAATCCCTAACTCCCCTTCCTATAAATGAATATTTGCCCCAGTTTGTCCTCTTGAATTCCAACTTTATCTTCATATTGTGATCTTTCCTACTTTTATAAACGCCATTCAAACTTATTCGTCTACTAATGTCATTCCACGCCATCTCTCCGCTGACAGCTCGGAACATACCACTTAGTCGAGCAGCTCTTCTTCTTTCTCTCAGTTCTTCCCAACCCAAACATTGCAACATTTTTGTAACGCTACCCTTTTGTCGGAAATCACCCAGAACAAATCGAGCTGCTTTTCTTTGGATTTTTTCCAGTTCTTGAATCAGGTAATCCTGGTGAGGGTCCCATACACTGGAACCATACTCTAGTTGGGGTCTTACCAGAGACTTATATGCACTCTCCTTTACATCCTTACTACAACCCCTGAACACCCTCATAACCATGTGCAGAGATCGGTACCCTTTATTTACAATCCCATTTATGTGATTACCCCAGTGAAGATCTTTCCTTATATTAACACCTAGATACTTACAATGATCCCCAAAAGGAACTTTCACCCCATCAATGCAGTAATTAAAACTGAGAGGACTTTTCCTATTTGTGAAACTCACAACCTGACTTTTAGCCCCGTTTATCAACATACCATTGTCTGCTGTCCATCTCACAACATTTTCGAGGTCACGTTGCAGTTGCTCACAATCTTGTAACTTATTTATCACTCTATAGAGAATAACATCATCCGCAAAAAGCCTTACCTCTGATTCCACTCCTTTACTCATATCATTTATATATATATAAGAAAACATAAAGGTCCGATAACACTGCCCTGAGGAACTCCCCTCTCAACTATTACAGGGTCAGACAAAGCTTCACCTACTCTAACTCTCTGAGATCTATTCTCTAGAAATATAGCAACCCATTCAGTCACTCTTTTGTCTAGTCCAATTGCACTCATTTTTGCCAGTAGTCTCCCATGATCCACCCTATCAAATGCTTTAGACATGTCAATCGCGATACAGTCCATTTGACCTCCACAATCCAAGATATCTGCTATATCTTGCTGGAATCCTACAAGTTGAGCTTCAGTGGAATAACCTTTCCTAAAACCGAATTGCCTTCTATCGAACCAGTTATTAATTTCACAAACATGTCTAATATAATCAGAAAGAATGCCTTCCCAAAGCTTACATACAATGCATGTCAAACTTACTGGCCTGTAATTTTCAGCTTTATGTCTATCACCCTTTCCTTTATACACAGGGGCTACTATAGCAACTCTCCATTCATCTGGTATAGCTCCTTCGACCAAACAATAATGGTCCGAGAGTGTGGACCTGGGTCAGGCGACATTCAGAAGAAGGCTTAAAGAGGGCTAAATGGACTTGTAAAATCTCAAAGGCCCGTTGGCTTGAGGGAGGAATATATTACCAAGTGGTGAATGGTGAACGGAGACAAATTAGATATTGATAACATTGTATCCACGGTATCCATCTCGGTCGGGGAAGAAAATCATAATTTAAATAATTGTAGGATTCCTGAACTTCTCATACGAAGACAGCAGATTCATAGACAGCTTCTGTGAATTAGTGCGACCGATGTAATTTTTGGCAATCGGTAAGGGACGTCTGTAGTTTAGCGGAGATAAGTTGTGTCTCACGGTCAGTCACATCCGTAAAACATCTGGATAAGGAAGGAGTTGGGAAGATTCCGCAAACTGTATTAGTTGAGATCTCGACACGAAGCGGGGCGGTTTAACTGTTGTATAGGTAGACAGAATAAAATTTATTGTAAAGTGTTTTATACATAAAATTGTTTTTATGTGTGTTGCTTCAAGCCGAGTGTAGAATCTGTGTATATGCAATGTAACGTTTAAGCGAAGAATGTGTCCTGCAATTATGATTAGCTAGGTGCGAGGTGGTGGCACAAAATGAAGCCAAGATAACTCCCTACCAACGACAGAATTACAGGTCTGTTTAATTTAAATATCATGTTTTGTAGTACAAAATGTAAATGCTTGTCCCTTTAAATTAATTAATTAATTAATCATAACATCGCGTTGTATACGTAGCGTGGGTAAATTTAAGTGTTGCGACGATGATGATGTGCCTTGTCGTTATTCTAGTGTGGAGGTGAATTGTATATTATTTATGTCAGCGCGCAAGACTTTAAAATGTGTTTAAATTTCTTTAAAAATATTAAAGTGAAATTAATTATTGCAATGATAATCATTGAAATAATGTTCGGGCCGGTAAAAGTTACAATAATGTTAACGATAAAATAACCGTAATGAGTGTGATAAAGTCAAATATCAAATTCTCCAATAATAATAATAATAATAATAATAATAATAATAATAATAATAATAATAATAATAAGTACGCTTCTGTGGAGTGGTGGTTAGTATGATTAGCTGCCACCATCGAGGCCCGGGTTCGATTCCCGGCTCTGCCACGAAATTTGAATAGTGGTAAAAGGGCTGGAACGGGGTCCACTTAGCCTCGTGAAGTCAACTGAGTAGAGGCGGCTTCGATTCCCACCTCAGCCATCCTGGAGGTGGGTTTCCGTGGTTTCTCACTTGCCCACCAGGCAAATGTCGAAATGGCAGGCACCGACCGCTTCCTTCCCTTTTCCTTGACTCCCCCTTCCAATCTTCCCATCCCTCCGCAAGGCCCCTGTTCAGCATAGCAGGTGAGGCCACCTGGGCGAGGTACTGGTCATCCTCCCCAGTTGTATCCCGACCCAGAATCTGAAGCTCCAGGACACATCCCTCCAGGCGGTACAGGTGGAATCCCTCGCTGAGCCCGAGGGAAAAACCGACCCTGGAGGGTAAACAGATAAAGAAGGAGAAGAAGATAATAATAATAATAATAATAATAATAATAATAATAATAATACCGGGTGAGCTGGCCGTTCCGTTAGAGGCGCGCGGCTGTGAGCTTGTATCCGGGAGATAGTGGGTTCGAATCCCACTGTCGGCAGCCCTGAAGATGGTTTTCCGTGGTTTACCACTTTCACACCAGGCTGTACCTTAATTAAGGCCACGGCAGCTTCCTTCCAACTCCTTGGCCTTAGCTATTCCATCGTCGCCATAAGACCTATCTGTGTTGGTGCAACGTAAAGCCACTGGCAATATAATAATAATAATAATAATAATAATAATAATAATAATAATAATAATAATAATAATAATAATAATAACTTCAGGATAAAACTGAGATAATAAATTATGTGTTCAGGAGTAATGTCAAGCGAGATTTGCAGTTTATATCGAAATCCAGTGAAGAAAACCATAAGTCGGCATTTTTGGGAAACTTAAATTTTGTGACACCCTGTATTTGTGATACAGAAAATCACGGTATACTATTTTGCTCATGAGGTCAGAAAAAATTTCAAGAAGTTAATTGTGAGATCATTATAAAGTTGTTTGGTCATGGAATCGCGTGTATTTAAAAAGTTTCAAACATGAAGTGGATTGTAATGGAAATGAAATATTATGAGACTAGTTAGGAAGACTAGGGGATCCGTGCGAGAAATCTCGCATGTTCATAAACTATGTGGTGGAGTAGCCCCCTGGTGAACTATTGGTGAACTAAGGAACAATCGAATCAGTACAATATACGACAGTCTTCCTTACTACTTAATATAATCTTTGATTTTCTTAATATTTATGGTACCCACTTGAACGGAAGTAAATGCAAGTGCAGTATTATACTGATGGATGTTCCGGAAGTAATTTTTGGTTTTACTATCACTCATTTCCTAACTGATAAATACAACATATTATAATGGCATAAACAGGCGTCCCAGCGACCAAAATGTGAAGTGGACAACAATGATGGTGCGTATTTTCCTACAGCAACGGTATTTGCAAATCGCATACTACGTACAAATATTTTAAAAGAAATTATTGATATTTATGGAATTAGAGTGCAATTCGTCACTGCTAATGTGCATTCTCTTTCTTCTGAATGCTCATTTGTAATGAGCGGTTACTGGTGAGCCCCGCAAAAGGGATCTATACTAATGAAATAACATATATGATGTTAAAGGGAGAGTGAGCTTTATTTTATGAGTGTTGCAGAATAAGCAGGATGCCAAGGATAAGAGGCACTGTATTTCGACGGAGAGGAACTTTTGTCACATAGTGTATACGTTGAGATGTAATATTTCTGGGACAGGCTGTATAGGAGTAACAATGTCCTGTATCAATCCAGAACGGTTGATGAATATGAATGAATACTCTGAGCATTTTAACGCAGCTAAATACAACAAGTTTTCAGCCATCGGCCAACATATGGTCGATTATAACCATAGTTTCACGGACATTGTTGATTTTATTCGATCTTTTCATTTACTATTATAGGAAAAACAAATCAACTGTTAATAAACCTTTCTTTAAATCAATTAAGGGTCCCCTTCCATCTCAAATTCCAATAACTTCCCTCTCTCCTAACCCGCCCTGAACCATTTCCCCTTTCCTTCCCTCCCTGTCTCCTTGCACACTTACGTCATCCTTCCCCTCCGCATCCCTTCTCCTCTCTTGCTGATCTACGCTGCGTGACGCTCACTCTATCTGTTGCACTCCTTCCAATAGCTCGTTCAAAACAAGTGCAAGGTGAGTACTCGTTATTTCACACACACTCTCCCTCCCTTAGTAATTTCTCTATCACATTTTCCGAGTTAATTCTAATTTTGTTCTTCAGGTTCTTTGGGTTCCGACTGAATTGAGACTTCCTTTAAACACAGCATTTGCTTAAGCTACATAGAACAAGTCCAGCTTTCTCAATTCCTCAAGTCTATATTGGTCATATTGGACAATTCCCCCTGCGCCATCGTGGAACTTGCCCTCAGAACTTTCCAGAAAACTAAGACTTCACTTGAATTCAAATATGCAACATGAGTCCAACCGTCAACCTAGACTTTGGCATCAAGAAATTCTAAACAACATCACAATTATTTTATTCATTTGTTAATTTTAACATTCTGATCATATTTATTGTAACTTATGTATAAGGTTTTTACTTGTATGTCATTCCACTACCATCCATCCTCATGTTCATCCATATTAATTTAGTTTATGTCTTTTACTTGCAATTTCGGCTTGGATCGAAACTAGTACCTGACACTATCATATTGTGATGTTTTGTTAAACGTTGTATGATTTTAAGTATTGAGAAGGCGGAGCAATAAATCTTGTATTCATTTTAAGTTAAGTCTTAACTCAATACGGAACCCAACCATGAAGTTTATTACTTTAAATTGAATATGAATGTTGTCAAATGTAAGTGAGCGCGTTGTAGCGCCTATTTTAAGTACAAGTTGACGTTCTCCTATGATTACTATTTTATGTACGACCGTAGGTAATGGAAATTAAGTCTAAGTAACGGTCCTCTTTGATACCAGCGAAGCGCATTTTGTGATAGCCGACCTCACGAACAAAATACATTCTGACACACGGTCAAGAAAATACTTAATTATTGTAAGTTGAATTCTATTCTGTATCTTAACGAGACGAAAATATCGCTGACTGGAAACATTGCGGATGTGAAAATAAATTTTATTAGAATGAGAGTTTAGCTTGCGTAGATCGATGGGAAGTTACCTCACTCGACAGTTCTCGGTGATACCTGTTTGGATGTTAACAAGGAAGGTCAGTTGGAGTCTCTCACTCGAGTTATGTCGTGAATATCGTGATGGTAGTGATTATCTTTTTCAGTGATATTACGTAATTTCAAAAGAGAGTTGAGTTTATTTTTATCTAGCCAACATTAGTGCATGTGCTGAGATTGTATTGAGGAGTAGGTTAAACTATCCGAGCATGTTGTTTAATGTCGATTTCACCTTAATTGTAGGAAATAGACACAGTAATATTTCCAGATTCGAGTTCATTTTTGGTAGCGAATTTCATTTCATGTGTTAGAGTTTCAACAGGGATCAGATTTAAATATCCGGACATTGTGTTAAATGTTTCGATTTCGCCTGGCAGTATGAATGATCTGCAGATACCCTAACATTGGCTCAACGATAGATTTAGGATGCGGCGTGTACTATCTAACTTAAGGATGAGTTAGACACTGTAACGTTGGCTCAACGACAGGATTAGGGCGTCGTCTGTACATAGTCAAGTCATAGGTTAGGCTTTGTTGCAAATCGACTTGAACGATGTTAATGTTTGCAGTAGTGGATACGAATGTGAAAGATATTACAAGGTACTATTCAGGCTATGCTCCGTAATAATTCTTACTAGCCAGAAGGTGCTCCCATAACAGCGTTGCATCAGTAGTGGCATGAATATAAGGGTTGTCCCACGTGGAAACCTGGCTAACGGAGACTGATCCTTATTGCTTAGCCGTTATTGCTGCCGACAGTGGGATTCGAACCCACTATCTCCCGAATACTAGATAATGGTCGCACTTAAGCGACTGCAGCTATCGAGCTCTGTTCTTTAGTTTTCTATTTGCTTGTCTTTACTTTAAGATGTATTGTTCGGGTGTCCGGTATATTATGATAATGCCGTGTGTTTACACTTAGTTGATTCTTGTAGAATTTCCACTACGAACGCAGTTTCGATTCGTCAGCTGTTAATATATTTTATTTTCATGTTTCGTTATTCACATTATTTATGTGAGACGTTTATCTACCGATCACTTGTAGTTTAGTTTAATGGGACAAGTGTAGGTAGACAGAATAGTAATTGTAGTCGTAGTTATAGAAAATTGGAAAGATTTACTTTTGTTTGTTTTATATTGCGGACTTGTTTTTAAGCAATTTAACGATGTAATTGTTTCATAACCTGAAAGTTGGTTTAGTAAGAACATTTTCAAGTGATTTATCATTTTCCTTTAACTACAGTGTTTGCCATTTCTTCTAAATGCCTAATGAATTCATGTTTTCCTGCATTTCGCAGTTTTGGTTCCTTCAGAACGATGAAACGTAAGATCCCATCGGATCAAGTGTTGTTGGTTCCTTCTGAACATCTGTTTGGTGTGATGCGTGTTTCGGCTCCGGGATTTCTCTGTAACTTAAGGGAGTCATGAGATGGCAATATATGGTGGAATTTTATTTTTGACTAGCTGATGTACCCGTGCTTCGCTACGGGAATCTCAGAAATACTGATTTAGTGGTTTTACTAACTGAATTCAACATAGGTCAGTACAAAAACGTCAGTAGGAATGTAGTGATTGAAAGCAAATTTATCATATAAAATACTCCATCAAATGAAAAATCGCACACTCTCTCACTTTCAACGAACAGTACTACGGTGCCGATCTAACAGTCCAAAGTTCCAGAGCTGGAATAACCAGGTCGCAGACTGCCGTGAACACTCCTCTGTCATTATTCCGTTAAATATTCACACTACTCATTCCAATCAATGCCTCAAAGTAGGGATTGAATAGCTCGAATGCTTTGATGAACCAGTGTGTTACGTACCAGAAATATCAGAAAATGTATGAACCAGAGGAATGGCATGCTAAAGAAGAATGTTATCTAACTCCCCAGCTACTTCCCGCCAATATACAGGCAGGCTGTTTTACTCCGTACGACCAGGCGTGTTGGCCGTGTGGTTAGAGGCGCGCAGCTGCGAGCTTGCATCCAGGAGATAGTGGATTCGAAACCCACTGCCGGTATCCCCAAGATGGTATTCCGTGGTTTCCCATTTTCACACCAGTCACACCAGACTGTACCTTAATTAAAGCCAAGGCCGCTTCCTTCACACCCCGATTCCTTTCCTATCCCATCGTCACCATAAAACCTACCTGTGTCGGTGCGACGTAAAGCAAATTAAAAAAAACCTCGGTACGCTGCAGTAATCCTATCTATCGGGGATGAGTGGAAACAGAAGACAAAAAGCTCATCACAACAAATAATGGTCAATGTAATGTTATTGTTGATAAAGTTTATGAGCTTTCTATATTGCAGGCCTTTACATTAGTTTTCTTTCGACTCTGTGATATTAGGGCGTCTTACAAAATTGTTTATATCGTAGACTGTAGTTCCTTATTGTCAGACTTTGCATACCTATTTTCACTAAATTCTGTTTACCCATTTTCTCGTGACTCGGCGCTGATATGGACTTAGTAACAAAGGTCCAAATTCATGAATATCTCTGTGATTATATGCGGTACGGTAACAATACATAAGTGATCGGAAATTTAATAACTTCTTACATACTTCTTACTAACTTACGACATAACTAAAGTTATGTTAGTTATGTACTATTTATCGATACGATCACTAATAAAATAAATAACTTATTTGAGAATTACATTTCAGGCCTTCCCCTGAACTACCATTTCACTCAGTGTGAATAAAATTATCGATGGCATAGATTATAGCGACTTATTCCCCGACTTTGCATACCAATTGTTGTGAAGATCCGACTCCTAATATAATAAATATTTGAGAATTAAATTTTAGGCCTTTCCATAAACTACCATTTTTCTCACCGTGAACACAATTATGTACAGCCTATATCGTAGCGACTAATTTCGCATCTTTGTGTACCGATTTCTATTAAGATACGACCGCTAATAATATAAATATTTGAAAATTATTTTTTTTTTTTGCTAGGGGCTTTACGTCGCACCGACACAGATAGGTCTTGTGGCGACGATGGAATAGGAAAGACCTAGGAGTTGGAAGGAAGCGGCCGTGGCCTTAATTAAGGTACAGCCTCAGCATTTGCCTGGTGTGAAAATGGAAAACCACGGAAAACCATCTTCAGGGCTGCCGATAGTGGGATTCGAACCTACTATCTCCCGGATACAAGCTCACAGCTGCGCGCCTCTACGCGCACGGCCAACTCGCCCGGTAAAATTAAATTCTAGCCATTCCCCTAATCTGCCATTTTACTCAGCGTGAATACTAATATTTATGGCCTAGATTATATCGACTTATTACCCCGACTTTGTATACCGATTTTCATTAAGACACGACCATTAATAACATAAACATTTGAGAATTAAATTTCACGCCTTCCCCTAAACTACCATTTCACTCAGCGTGAATAAAATAATTTATAATCTAGATTGTAGTTGTTCATCACCCGACTTTACATTCCGATTTTCATTATATTCTCTTCAGCCGTTTTCTCGTGATGCCTGTACATACAGACAAACAGACAGACAGACAGACAGACAGACAGACAGACAGACAGACAGACAGACAGACAGACAGACAGACAGACAGACAGAAATTGCGGAAAAGTAAAAAATGCATTTCCTTGTTACTGTGGACATGACCGATACAGAAATACCATTATTTTCAAATTCTGAGCAATGTACAGACACAACTCTTATTTTATATATGTAGATTGTGACAATTGCTGTTTACTTGCAATGAACGTCATGCTTTCAAGTAATATTTCGTAACCTATCCAAAGCAACTGATAGTCGATTTGGTTCGATTAAGGGTCCATTCGAGGGATGTTCTAATATCCGATAGGATAGTCGACTGGTGGATAACATTAATTAATTGCACATCTGGAATTCTACTTGTTGGAGGTCAGATTTTCGACGGATCGTGTGGATTGACTCTCAGTTATCTTTTGGATCAATGGTGCCCGATTTTCAGCTTTTATTCTCATTACTGGTTTTTGCTGTCCACGAATTTTTCATTGCGTCTTCATTCCTTGGAAGACAATCATAAACAATTTCAATGAAACTTTCCCATTCACATTATGCATTGTGGTTGCGTTAAAATAAACTTGTTGTGAGAATTTTAAATGACGTTTCTTGCCTATTTAATAAATAAATTATCGTAATTTACATTGAATAAATATTTTAGTAAGCACAATTTTGCTCTTCATTTGAAGTAGTTATGCTCTCCTCTGAACACCATCGTTTAGTCGATGAATTGACAATAAGCTCGCAACGATCCCACGATCCAAGAGTAGGATATTGCTTTACTGAAGCAGCCGAGGCAGACGACCAACGATGGAATGGTAATTTCAAGGGTTCAGTACAGTATAAAGAATAGCAAAAGAAAGAAAGAAAGTGTATCTAATATAGGCTGCTATTCACTACTGCTACAATCGACTTCCATTTTAAACTTATATTTTTCCACGAGAGGTCCTTTTCTTAACGTCACGCTAGAAACGCGGCAATCATATACCGTTTACGGTATTTTATTCAAATCCTGAATAACAACGAACTCTTATCACAAGAATTCTGTTGTTGCTTCGCAAACAATTAACAAAGTAACCTTACGTTAATGAATAGAGATCAAATCAAATCAAATCAAATCAAATCAAATCAAATCAAATCAAATCAAATCAAATCAAATCAAATCAAATCAAATCAAATCAAATCAAATCAAATCAAATCAAATCAAATCAAATCAAATCAAATCAAATCAAATCAAATCAAATCAAATCAAATCAAATCAAATCAAATCAAATCAAATCAAATCAAATCAAATCAAATCTAATCTAATCTAATCTAATATAATCAAATCTAATCAAATCTAATCAAATCAAATCAAATCAAATCAAAATCGCTTTATTTGCATATGAGGTGTCTACCTCGGTGGCAAATGGTACACTAAAATACATTATTGTCAGGCACTAAATTTTAAATTAACAAGAGAAGAAGGACATTTTTCTAAAATACAACAATATACAATTTACGCTAACAATTTTTTCTATTATACAAACAGATCATCCCTAATAAATTTATATTGTTTACAAAATTCTACTTATAATATCTCCCATACTTACAAACATAGTCAACTCATATACAGTATGTGGAATTACTTCAAATAATGCTATGCAACTGGTATAAGATTAAAATTAAAATTAAAATATACATGGCATTTATTTACTTTTCTTTTTACCCATTTTGGAACCTAAGTAGCATAACGACCTGCTGCGTCTTAACCAGAGCCCCTTTTGCCACCACTTTTCAGAGTTCCTGAAGGGCCTTCACAGCTACCGTAGCGGTCCCAGGGCCATCGAAGTCCCCACTGTACTTCACCCCTACAGGCAGTCCCCTACTTTGGCTGTCCAAACTCCATGGACCAGGGGATGGAATTAATTTTTTCACACACATTTTTATTTACAATAGCCTGCACTGGTCGAATGCCCTCTAACATTTCATTTATTTTCCCTGTTGCTGTTTATTCAAACACTACCCCTGGTAATCTGTTCTACTCCTTCACGCCCTTCCCAATGAATGAAAATTTACCTCAATCGCTTCTGCTAAAATTCCTTCTAATTGTATACTTTTGGTCAGTTCTGCCGATTTAGACACCTATCGAAGGCAGGGATTAAACGTTTACTTTGTGGCCTAAAACTTTATATGAACATAATTACAGATCGTACATCAATACAGGATATCAATATTTTCTACTCTCACCCGTTCTGTACAGAGAACTGATGAACAGGTATTATCCAACTTCCAGATGAAAGTCACATTCATTTGGAATTTCAAACTACATACACTAAGTGGAAATTAACTAATCTAGAAGGAACTTGTTGCTTGCTTTGATTTTGGAGGTATGAAAATGTGCGATGTATTTCCGTAAACTATACTGCTTTCAGGCCAATTGGATTATTTACACGGCACTCTGTAGAGCACAGTACAGCTTAGCTAATTGCACTCTATTCATCGTGTGTCAATAATTGTGACTTCTAGTGCGTCTACCAACTTCAAGAAGCAAGAAAAACTGCGGAGCGGAGAATCCCTGTCCAACCATCGGAAGAAACTACCTCGAGGACTGCTACTACCTGAAGACACCGGACCGCCCGTCGTCAGCTATGGAGGACCAGTCCTTTAAACAGCGAGAACACTGGTAGGCCGAGTATCTCCAAGCACGGATGTAAAGAAATGTCGAGCTAAAGATCTGGCAGGCTGTCCTTCCACTATTAGTACATTTACACAGATCCCGTCCCACCTAACCAATCCCAGTTTTCACGCCTCGCATGAGGAGAGAACGGGCCACATAGAGAATAACGCCCTCTATCTGGTCAGGGAGTTTTGATAAGATGAAGGATATGTGTGGTGAAGGTGAGGGTTTCAGCAGCCGTGGCCTATACCAAGAAAACTCTCGGCAGAAGAATGGAAAACAACGGGAAACCATTCTGGCGAAAGCCCCTCAAGATACCAACACCAACCCAATGTCCACCACAATAGTGCAGGTCTATATGCCTAATAGTTCAGCAGATGATAAAGTAATCTAAAGTATATAGGCCTACGAACTGATAGGAAGTTTATTACATTATGTAAAATGAGATTAGAATGTAATTGTGATGGGTGACTGTAATGGAGTGGTAGCCCAATGAAGAGAAGATAATGCCTCTGGAGAATTCGGAATGGGACGAAGGAATGAAACAAGAAGTAGGCTACAATCCTTTTATTGTAAAGCTAGTATATCAAAAATCCATTTTGCACTCCGTCATCCTGCGAGCAAAAACTGTTCTAACCTTGCGGAGAAGAGTCGTTGAAGGTATCTTCACTTCGAAACTACTCATCGAGGAACATCAAAGGGTACAGCATGTATGTACATATGTAGATAAAGTGTCCTCCAGGTTACAAATCTGTCAACACTAGGCTGGGAAGTCTCACTCCCTGTGCGTGACGTCACCAAGTAGATCGAATTTTTAGTTTTGTTGCCTAGTCCATATATATCGACGCCGAGCCACGAGAAAATGGGTTAACAGAATTTAATGGAGATCGGTATATGGAATAGGGAAATAAGAAACTACAGTCTAAGCTATAAAAAAATTTATTCACCCTGGATAAAATTGTGATGCTTGATGATGCTTGTTGTTTTAAGGGGCCTAACATCGAAGGTCATCGGCCCGGATAAAATTGTAGTTTAGGGGAAGGCGCCTAAAATTTAATTTTTAAATACCTATGTTTTTGGTCCTATCCAAAAGTACTACATAACAAAAGTTACAGAGAATACAATTTCCAATCATTTATGTTTTATTCAGTTTTACCGTACCGACTATGATGAGTGGTATTTCAGAGTCGAAAGCGTATAACATTGATCAACAGTAACATTACATTGACCATTGTTTGTTGTGGTGTTCTTTGTCTCTTATGCTGCCTCTCAACTCCGATAGATGAGATTACTGTTGCGTACCGAGTATAACAACCTGACTGAATATTGGCGGGAAATAGCCGGGGAGTTAGAAAACTTTCTTCTTTAGCATGCCATTCCTCTGGTTCATACCTTTTCTGATACAGCTGGTACGTACCATACTGGTTCTTCATAGTATTCCAGTTATTCGATCCCTACTCTGACGCGCTGTTTTGAATGAGCAGTGTGCATACTTAAGGCAGAGGCTGACTTAGTAGTAGTAGTAGTAGTAGTAGTAGTAGCAGTAGTAGTAGTATGACCTGGTCTGAAATAATAGTTTAGGCCTATTCCAAATTATAGCACCACAATTCACTAAATAACTCAAAATTCAACCCTGAAAAGAGCCGTTTCTTACGAAAAGCTTCTTCCTTTTCACATTTATTAAATCCTACATGAATGTTTTACCAAATTATTAGTGAAGAGAGGGTTTCTCCTCTGGCTTGGAGGAAAAATTTGCCTCCAAGTCAGATTGATTTTTCCGCTGCCAGTGTAGTGAATTGATATTTTCCGACTCATCGGGTACTCCTAGGAAACAGATTAGTAAAAGGGCATAGTTTTTGCCCTGGGTGTCTCCACTATTCAACCCTCTCCCCGCCGAAAAAAGACGAAGAGTGTTCACCAATCACGGCAGTCCGCGGCTTGGTCATTCCAGCTCTCGAACTTTGGACCGTTAGATCGGCAGTATAGTCCTGTTCGTTAAAAATGATAAAATGTGTGGTGTTTCATTTGATCGAGCATTTCATATGGAAGCATTGCTTTTAATGGCGCCATTCCTACTGACGTCATTGTAACATATGTTCATTTCAGTTGGACCGAGCTCTATAGCTGCAGTCGCTTAAGTGCGGCCAGTATCCAGTATACGGGAGATAGTAGGTTCGAACCCCACTGTCGGCAGCCCTGAAAATGGTTTTCCGTGGTTTCCCATTTTCACACCAGGCAAATGCAGGGGCTGTACCTTAACTAAGGCGACGGCCGATTCCTTCCCACTCCTAGCCCTTTCCTGTCCCATCGTCGCCGTAAGACCTATCTGTGGCGGTGCGACGTAAAACAACTAGCAAAAATATAGCATTTCAGTTGGGAAAACCACTAAGACAGCCTTTCTGGGGATGTAAGAAGGCAGGTGGAGAGTGAATATCTACTATTATAATGAAAACTCCCCAACATTATTGTGACTAATGGTATACAAGCGGGTCTACCAGTACAGTGAAAATTCCCTAACTCAGTCTTCATTATGAGAAGAGATGTTTGGTGACTTCCCCGTCGCGTTTCTAGGGTAACGTTAAGAACTATGCAATTTAATACAATCTTGCTCACAACGTGTACACTAGAATTCCGTATACAATGTAGAATTCCGTAGCCAAGCACGGGTACATCAGCTAGTCTAATATAAGATGAACCGAGTGGATTGCTTATTAAAACCTCCCTTCAATTCATTAAGTCTAGAAAAAAAATTCAAATTAAACGTTTAGGTGCTTACCAACCAAATTATTTCATATTGTCTCAACCTGATAGCAAGAAAAAGATAACTTCCTGTAATACATTGTTCAATAAAAAGTCATGGTTAACAGTGAGTGGGGAGAATGATAGTATTTTTGTTTTTGTTTTTACTGTGTGTTATTTCGTGGTGAAGGATTGTGCTCAACGACCGGGTGTAAGGATCTAAAGCATTTAATTGAATGAAGTAAAACACACGAGGAAATCGCACTAAACTTAGAAAATGCCTGTAAATACAAAATATTTGGGATTGTTAACACTGGTGCTCAAATTGACACTGCATTATTTTTTTTTTGCTAGTGGCTTTACGTCCCACCGACACAGATAGGTCTTACGGCAACGATGAGATGGGGAAGACCTAGGAATTGGAAGGAATCGGCCGTGCCCATGATGTGTGAAAATGGGAAACCACGGAAAACCATCTTCAGAGCTGCCAACAGTGGGATTCGAACCCACTATCTCCCGGATGCAAGCTCTGCATATTAAATATCAATTTGTTATATATTCTTGGTGGTCGCCAACCCACGCGCTCCTCTAGGGCACCCTTGCCTTAGGTAGGAGCCGAGTATCCTCTTCTGTTGTTGTGTCTTCATTGGCGAACTCAGGGATTTTAGCTGAGTCTAGACATGTTGTGTGCTAAGCTCCTCACATTCATCTATTCTATCCGACCTCCCTTGGTCAACTCTTGTTCTTTTCGACCCTGACGGTACTAGGTTGCGAATCCTAGGGAGTCGTTCATATTCATGCCCTTCATGACCCTTGATTTAATCGGAAATACATTAACATATTGCTCATATGAAACATGGCTCGGCCTCTTCCTTCCCTCTTCCTTGATTATCCCTTCTAATCTCCACACCTAGCCTGTGTAGGATATATACGATAGATTATACGCTTTTGTGCTAGTTTACTGTTAATCGTTAAGCTGTTCGCATCATCGAAGTAGAGAGTAACAAATGTCTAGTAGATTTACGTAGGTGGATCAAAAGGTTAGTTGCATTAACGCGCCGCAGCAGCACGCTGTATGTCGCAATCGTGGGCACAGCGGAGAAAGGGACAGGCACGGCCCACACGTCCGTTAGGCAGGTCGCTGTGGTGTCTCGTCTAGTATTGTGTGAATAGCGGCCAAATGCAATGGCGCGTCAACTGGACGTTCACTCCAAATATGAGGTGCGTGCGACAATCCGAAATCTATGGGCCGAAAGGAAGAATTGCACGGACATTCATCGTGTAATTAGTGCTGTGTATGGGGACCGGGCCATTTCCCGGCAAGGTATCGTAAAGTGGTGTCAGCAATTCGAAGCCGGACGCACGGATATCACAGACAACCATCGCGAAGGCAGGCCCGCAACGTCCAGGACCCGTGCAACGGTCAATAGTGTGAATGCGATCATTAGACAGAACCGGCGCATTAAACTGAGAGAAATCGCGACGCAGCTGAACAGGCCGTATGGCAGTGTGTTCGCCATTGTTCACGAGAACCTTGGATATCGTAAGCTGTGTCAAAGATGGGTCCCATGTCTTCTCACCGATGAGCAAAAGGGGCAACGTTTGCAATCGTCCCTGGCATTTTTCAACGCTATGCCGCAGACTGCAAGTGGTTTCTGCGGCGAATCGTCAGAGGCGACGAAACGTGGGTCCACCACTTCACCCCCGAAACGAAGAGAACATCAATGAAATGGGTGCACCCCTCATAACCACAACGGAAGAAGGCCAAGGTTCAACCTTCAGCCGGTAAAGTTTTGGCGACAATGTTCTTTGACATGGAGGGTTTGCTGCACGTGGAATTCATGCCGAAAGGAACGACGATCAACGCGGCGTCGTATTGTCAAACGTTGCACCGGTTGCGTAAAGCGATTGAAGAGAAGCGCCGGGGGAAATTGAGCGCCGGTGTGATTTTGTTGCACGATAACGCAACACCTCACAAGGCCCGTCAAACGAGAGAACTGCTGCAGCGTTTCAAGTGGGAGGTCTGGCAACATCCACCCTACAGTCCCGACCTAGTGCCATGTGACTTTCATCTGTTCGGTAAGCTCAAACCGGAGCTCGGTGGTCGACGTTTCCAGACCGATGAGGAGGTGAAGGCCGCTGGCTCCGAGTGGTTGCAGAACGCTGGAGGAAATTTCTATACATCCGGCATCGACAAGTTGGTTGTGCGTTCGCAGAAATGTTTGGAGTCTCTTGGAAACTATGTGGAAAAGTGACGTTACAGTGTATGTCGTTATAGTCGTATTGCTGTTGTATAGGTGGTGTAATAAATGGCCATAACTGGGAAGTGCAACTTATGTTTTGATCTGCCCTCGTAACTTGGATCTTTCAAAGAAGAATCTGTTAGCAGAAGATAAAATCCGTCATGGAAAAACCTATTTCTACCTATATTTGCAGATTGTGGAAAAACATTTTCCCGAGGCTATCACAAGAAACGTCGTGAGATATCATGTAGGACAATTTTTCAATGCAAACATTGTAGAAGAGAGTTCAAGAACGCATAAAACGCTCAACGTCACGAAGCCGCGTGAAATGTAGCTTCATCGAGAAGAAAATACAAAGAGCTCAACTGTAGTCAAGCAAACACTGATTTATTTCTTAAAAAGTACACCGCTGCGAGAGTTTTTTAATTCTCCCTTGTTCTTTAGGCCTGCTACAAGTTCTGTTACTAAGCGCACATTTCGAGATAAAGAGAGGCAAGAACATGATTATGATAATAAAGACAACGATGGTGATAATAATAGTGATAATAAAGGAAAAGGAGAAGAAGAAAAAGAAGATCTCAATGTTTATTTGCCATTAGAGCTTTATGACTTTACTTCATTTTCTAAGCCTACTACACGTTCTGTTGCCATGCAAACATCTCAAAAAGAGATTCAAGATGTTGAAGAAGATTTCAACGCTTTTCTGCTATCGAAACAAGTTAAATTTGTACCTGGAAGCGCTACTGCAGAAGCACGTACTACATCAAATAAGTCCCAAGACATAAACTGTCTGCATGCAAGCTCAAAGTTCAAAACAAGCCTCTGTTACCCCATGTGGACGTAAGATACTGTAAAGACCCAACGTACTCGTAAAACGTTTGCAACTGCTAAGAGCTTATCAAGATGCTGGTTACACAGAGTATACTTTTCTTGGCAGCACATATCACAGAGGGATCATCACAGTTCCATCGCCATGACGAGGAGGAACAATACAGGATCACTTCACTTTTTTGCCTGGCTGGGTGCCGCATCATCTCTAACTTGCACCTCGCCAGCGCCAACCAGCAAATCGGCCTGACACCACGAAGGAAGTCGGTCTACCCATCATGTACACCTGCATCGGCCGTGATATTCTCCCTACTATTTCCGAATATGACATCGAAATGGAACTCCGTCTACTGGGCGTCCATAGTGTTTCAAGACTTCTCGCTGGCCACGAACTTTTCTCGGATGTATTGTTGTTTATTCCTAATGCAGATGACTTCCGGTACATCATTGACAACGGAGTGGCCATCCATCATAACCTCCATCGTACCGACTCTACGCCTCCGAATATTCTGGCTCAGCTCCCGGACAATACACCAGCTCAACCTTCAGCAGCCACGCCACTACGGGAAACATCGCCACAACAGATTTTGTCCTCCCTTTACACCACACCAGTGACTACCACCACCACCTCCACCTAAACCACCCACACTTCGTCTGTTCATATCTCTTCTTCCGTTTCCATCACCACAACACCCATGTCTCATCCTTCCCCACTTATGATTTCTTCTCTCCCCGTCTGTCCCATCCCTGAACAACCTAGCTCCCAGCCCGCAACCCTTCTACCTCCTGCAGGGGAAACTGCCACAGCTCCAGTTGATACAGCACGTCCACCATCGTCCCCACCACCACCCGACAGCACCACCATCTTCAGCTGCGTGACCCACGGAGTGGATCCGAGTATTCCACCGGAAGACATCGCCCACGAACTTCGCCGGGCAGGACTACCGATCCGCAGGGAGTCCACGGTCTTCAATGCGGATGGCCCTACCTTTTTGGTTCGCCTAACATTGACCACCTCCGTCTCCTCCTCACATCGCTCGTGAATATCTCCTCCTTATTCTACCTCCTGGCACTCAACATTTCCCCTCACACCCTCGTGTAACTCACCCATTTTTCTTCACATCCTGGCACTCCACACTTCCCATACTACCCTAGTTTAAATCATCTATCTTATACAAGACTGTAACTTAACCGATGAAATAAATAAAGCAATTGTCCCATACTTAGGCACAGACACACTTCCTCTCCCATCTGCTATTGCTTCACATCCTTTGCCCACCTCCTTCTTCCATCACCTCTATTCAACCAGTCGGCATATCTTGGCCAGAGAGAGAGAGAGAGAGAGAGAGTGTAGCCCTCTAGGTGGCCCACGCCACCGCTTCAGGGTGTGGAATGAAAACATTTGAGCAAGCAAGCAGCACAGAGTATAAAGCAGATATTTTTGAAATAGAGGAAGAATTACGTCGTGTGGGTATAATTGAGTAATAGCTCTTCAAAGTGAAGACTTTACCTGTAGGCTCTCCCTCGACAGTACAACAGCCTAAACACCTTCCTACATTCCCAGCCGTCACCCTCACCCTCACCTAAGTCATCCTTTTGTAGCATATAGTGGATCGAGTAGCTATATTGGTAGAGACTATTTTCCAACGTTCTCCCTTCCTTAGGGTAGTAACTCCGCCTCTAGATGCATAGCCAGTATCAATTCCGGATAATGAGGGGAGAGGCATCCTAAATACTACGAAAATATAAGCCCTTTAGCCCTTTTGGCGTTTAGCCCATTAGCCCTTAAGCCCTTTAGCCCATTAGCGCTCTAGCCCATTAGACCTTTAGCCCATTAGTTCTTTAGCCCTAGGAGGAGGAGTCCTTTCGTCCTTTTGCCCTTCTAATGAGACGTGACCACTGAGTTCCATTCCCTATCATGTTTGTAGCACGATTTTTTTTCGGTTCAGCATTTTGCAATCCTACACTGGATAAACTTTATCACTTCTAACAGATTACAAAGTTAGGTTACAACAACATTCTATGTTTATCTACATCTCATCATTCTCATCATTATGCTTTTAGCTTTGAGCGACTATCCTTCTTCGAGAGCCCTAGTGCAGCTCTCCCCCAGGGTTAGTCCCATAAAAGCCTAAGTATACGCAAGAGCCCCTGCGCTAGACTGATGTTAAGGAGGGTACCCGGTTAGGAGGATGAAACCTTCCCTCCGCATTAGCCCAACACTTGAAAAGCCCTAGCACAGCTCTTCCCAATTTAGTGCCATAAAAGCCCATGTATCACCACTACCTCCTGTGCTAGACTAAAGTTATGAAGGGCAGATGGTGAGAAGGATGAACGATAGCCCAGCTTCTTAAAGTTAGTCTAATATAACCAATGTACAGCGGCTATCTTGCCTACTAGTCCTTGCCTCAGTTCCTAAAAAGTTAGGTGATAAACTAATGGTGTCATAAGTTACAAATTGTGAGCCTCTGAGTTAACTCTCTAGTTAGGTCTATACGAATAGAGTATATCAGCTATCTTGCATAGCAGCCCTTGCCTCAGTTCTCGAATGTTAGGCTTATAAATCTAATAGGTCATAAGTTACGAGTTGTGAGTCCTTGAGGCAGCCCACTAGTTAAGTCTAAACGAATACAGTACAGCAGCCATCTTGCATAGTAGCCCTTGCCTCACTTCTCGAATGTCAGGCCGATCAAACTAATAGGTCATAAGCAACAAGTTGTGAGCCCTGAGGCAGTCCTCCAGTTAAGGTCTATACGAATAGAGTATAGCAGTTATCTTGCATAGTAGCCCTTGCCTCATTTCTCGAATTTCAGGCTGATAAAACTAATAGGTTATAAGTTACAAGTTGTGAGCTCCTGAGGCGATCCTCTAGTTAAGGTCTATACGAATAGAGTATAGCAGTCATCTTGTATGGTAGCCCTTACCACAGTTCCCGAAGGTTAGGCTACTATAACTAATAGGTCATTAGTTACAAGTTTGAGTCCCTGAGGCAGCTCTGTAGAGTTAGGCCTATAAGAACAATGTATCGCTATTAGCTCCTGGTCCATCTCCTTAAATTTAGTCTCATGTAACCAATGTATAGCAACCGTCTTGCTTCGGGGGCCCTAAAACTAGGAAGTTGTGCACGGCCGCCATCTTGTGCAATCGCTCCTAGGCCGTCTCCTTAAGTCCTATGTCTCCTCTGAGCCTGCTTTCTCCATAATAGCCTATGTATAGCCGTCATCTTGCGCAGTAGCCTCTGGGCCAGCTTTCTCCGTAAGAGCCCATGCATAGCCGCCATCTTGCGCAATCGCCCTTAGCCTCTCTCCTTAAGTCGTATGTCTCCCCTGGGGCCAGCTTCGTGCATAAGAGCCTATGTATAGCCGCCATCTTGCGCAGTAGCCCCTGGGCCACCTTTCTCCATAAGAGCCTATGTATAGCCGCCATCTTGCGCAGTAGCCCCTAGGCCAGCTTTCTCCATAAGAGCCTGTGTATAGCCGCTATCTTGCGCAATCGCCCCTAGGCCGTCTCCTTAACTCCTATGTCTCCGCTGGGCCAGCTTCGTCCTTAAGAGCCTATGCATAGCCGCCATCTTGCGCAATAACCCCTGGGCCAGCTCCCGGGAGTTAGTCCCATAAGTGCCCATGTATAGCGGCCAACTTGCCCATTAGACCCTGGGCCAGCTCCAGTCTTTTTACCCTACTCGTATTATTTACAGAGGAATGGAAATACAAGTTGAAGCTCCGTTGGGAGGAGATCAGTTCCGCTTCGGAAGAAATGTACGAACACATGAAGCAATCCGGACTTTACGTCTGATCTTAGAAAATCGAATTGAGGAAGACAAGCGCAGGTACATGGCATTCGCAGATCTAGAAAAGACATTCTTGTTGTTTGGACCAAGCTATTTGACATTGCAAAGGTGAACGGGATCAGATACCGAGAAATAAGGGTTACGGGTATCTGCAATCTGTACAAACGTCAGTCTGCAGTGATTAGAATCGAAGACTATGAAAAGTGATCACCAATCCAAAAAGAAGGGAGGCAAGTCTGCATATTTTCCCTTCCCCATTACAATGTTTATATAGTACAGGGGGTGAAGGAAATCAAAAAGGAATTTGGAAAAGGAATCACAATCCAAGGAGAGGAAATCAAAACTCTGAAATTTGCCGAAAATATTGTTATTTTGTCGCGTCTGCAGAAAATCCGGAGAAGCTGCTGAATGGTATGGACACAGTCTTGGAGAAGGAGTACAAGATAAAAATAAATAAATCCAAAGCAAATGTAATGGCGTACAGCTGAATGAAGTCAGGTAATGCAGGAAATATTCGATTAGGAAATAAAGTCTTAAAGTAAATGAGAAGGCCTATTGTTACTTGGGTAGTAGAATAACATGTGATGGCAAAAATAAGGAGGTGATAAAATGAAAACTAGCAGAAGCAACGAGAACTTTCTTAACAAAATAAATTGACTCACTCCGAATCCTGATATAGGGATTAGAAAGACGGTTTTAACGACTTTCGTCTGGAGTTTAGCATTGTATGGAAGTGCAATATGAGCGATAACTAGCTCACAAAGAGAGAGAATAGACGATTATGTAATGTGGTGTTACAGAAGAATGCTGAAGGTGAGATGGGTAGATCGAATCACGAATGAAGAGATATGGAATCGAATTTATGAGATTAGAACGATTATGTGAAATTTGAGCAGAAGAAGAGAGAGAATGGTAGGACACATCTTAAGACATCCAAGACTTGTTCAGTTAGTTTTTGAGGGAAGTGTAGGCGTTAAAAACGGCATGGGTCGACCAAGGTATCAATATGACGAACAGATTAGAGTCGATGTAGGCTGTAGTGCTTACGTAGAAATAAAAGGATTAAGCGCAGGAGAAGGTGACGTTGAGGTTTGCATCAACACTAGTGTATGGACTGATGACCCAAACAGAAACAGTGAAGACCGAGCTCGATAGCTGCAGTCGCTTAAGTGTGGCCAGTATCCAGTATTCGGGAGATAGTAGGTTCGAACCCCACTGTCGGCAGCCCTGAAAATGGTTTTCCGTAGTTTCCCATTTTCACAACAGGCAAATGCTGGGGCTGTACCTTATTTAAGGCCACGGCCGCTTCCTTCCCAGTGCTAGCCCTTTCCTGTCCCATCGTCGCCATAAGACATATCTGTGACGGTGCGACGTAAAGCCATTAGCAAAAAAAAAAAAACAGTGAAGGAGAGGGCGTATAAGTCACTCGTAAGACCCCAGTCAGCCGGCCTGAGTGGCTCAGACGGTTGAGGCGCTGCCGTTCTGACCCCAACATTGGAAATAGGAAACGAGATTGACTAACAGCTTAAAAGTAGTTCTTCTTTCACTTGAGGCGTTGGCCTTCTGACCCCAACTTGGCAGGTTCGATCCTGGCTCAGTCCGGTGGTATTTGAGGGTGTTCAAATACGTCAGCCTCGTGTCGGTAGATTTACTAACACGTAAAGGAACTCATGCGGTACTAAATTGTGGCACCTCGGCGTCTCCAGAAACTGTAAAAGTAGTTAGAGAGACGTTTATTCAATAACATAATAATAATAATAATAATAAATAAATGTACAAAATTTTTCATTGGTCAACATCTTAAGTTGGCGGGAGGAGACAGAAGTGTTGATAACTTTTGAACATCAACAAACAAAAACGACACATTCCAGTTTAGGAAACCATTGCATACAAAATTTATCTAAAACAATTTATCTAAAATAATATATAATTATATTATTATTATTATTATTATTATTATTATTATTATTATTATTATTATTATTATTATCATTATTATTATTATTATTATTATTATTATTATTATTATTATTATTATACCGGAGGTACACCCGCCCCGCGCATTTAAATTAAGGGCCTTGGAGAATGTCATCTAATATATAAAACTTGCAGCGACTAGTGCAAGAAATTTGAACATCCGCATTGAAGACCGTGGACTCCCTGCGGATCGGTAGTCCTGCCCGGCGAAGTTCGTGGGCGATGTCTTCCGGTGGAATACTCGGATCCACTCCGTGGGTCACGCAGCTGAAGATGGTGGTGCTGTCGGGTGGTGGTGGGGACGATGGTGGACGTGCTGTATCAACTGGAGCTGTGGCAGTTTCCCCTGCAGGAGGTAGAAGGGTTGCGGGCTGGGAGCTAGGTTGTTCAGGGATGGGACAGACGAGGAGAGAAGAAATCATAAGTGGGGAAGGATGAGACATGGGTGTTGTGGTGATGGAGAACAAAGAGTATGGTGAACATATTCTCAATAAAAAAATGAAAATGTATTTATCAGCGTGAGAGCTGAGATGCATGCAGAATAAGAAATGGTGATGACGTCGTAAATGAATAAATGTGAGGAAATAAATAAGCCAGTTAAAGAAGGTATACGAGTTACAAGGACCAAATGATACATATAAATGGTTTAGCCGTGACACAATATCGTTTTATTCAGAGTAAAATTATAGTACGCATTTGTATGATATTTTAAAGTTAGGTTGGTAACATGGATCACGCAACTGGGCTGGTGTGGATGCTTGCCAGTAGGGACTACTTTATTTGGTTTTCAGCAGATGATTATTATTATTATTATTATTAATATTAAATATATTTATTATTTTTATTTGCCTCATATTAGCCATCATTTAGGTACATTCTTTTATTGTCTGTGCATTGTCTATGTATTTTATTCTGAAGAAACCACATTAACATTTGCAATGGGTCATAGCTGGGTTTCAGCGAATTATAAAATGTTGAGACGCTGAAATAAGCCAAAAATGTGGTATGTGCAGATGACAAGGTTCATCTATGTATATATATTAGTGGAACTTTAGGTATTAGGATAGGATTTCTGGCTGCGTTATCTCGCTTGGTGTACATATTAGTATAAGTTAGTGTATGTTTTATTTAAAGTAGGAGAGTTGTCTTTTCCAGATTAATTTACGATATCTAAGTAAGGGTCACTCGCATGTATGAAAGCAAAGCTTTAGATTTTGTGTGCAACAACAACCAAGGTCCATTATGTGAGTTAAAGTTACTGAATTCCCAGGTTAAAGCAATTATTGTTTATTGCACCTGGAAGGAGGATATTGAAATTATGGGAACTCAGTAACAGTTTTGATCAGAGAAATATTATTATTATTATTAATATTGGTGAACTCTATTATGAGAATTTCATGGTTACGTCTTTGCACAGTGGATCAGGTATTTCATCAAGTTGTGGCAATTATGGTTCTATAAATAAAGAAAACGCAGTAAGCACTGTTAAGAAAGATTCTATTCCAATGGTGTTATTCATGGCAAATGAATGTTCTAAGATAACTGACACAAACATATTATAATTTATTAGGATGGTGGATCAAGAGTACTGCAATTACAGGTCAGGTTAAGATATTATTATTATTTATTATTATTATTATTATTATTATTATTATTATTATTATTATTATTATTATTATTATTATTATTAATATTGGATCTTATTATTTAACATTTACCAATGCAATTCACAAGCAATTAGGGAGTTTTGATGAATACCATATTAATCACTTGTGTCAGTCAATTGTGGATTTATTAATTAATTAAATAATAACATTTTATATTTTTTTATTTTATTCAATTTATCTACGATTTGGTTAACAACAATATTGGATTTTGGTAGGCGAATATTAATTCTTTAGGATTTTTTTTATGATATCCAACATAAAAATAACAGTCATTAAGTGATAGTATTATTATCGTTTCAATTATTATTATTATTATTGTTATTACAATAGTATTATTATTATCATCTCGATGCATTGTAAATTCGTTGATATCACTACATTGGAGGATTTGAGTCACATGATAATGGTTTCCAGTGGTTAGTTAGGCAATTAATTATGTGATTAATAAATTTGAGTGCAATTAAATTAGTAAAATTAATTAATTATTATATTATGATAATTTATGGTATGTTTGTTTGCAAACTTATTTCACATATTTGAGAGATTAGTAATGACATTCCTAGATTTGATCTGCGCAAAATCGTCGTATTATTTCAATTATTATTATTATTATTATTAATATTATTATTATTATTACTATTGTATTACATTTTAGGTTGGTTTTCCAAACTTCAGATATGCATTTGGGATATACTGTGGAGACTTTCCTGTATTCTTTTAATTAGTTTACAATGTAATTCAGTGATATCAAAGTAATTTTATTAATTAATTAATATCGATATTTTATTTTTTTTATATCTAAAAAAACAATTTTATCTATTATAATTATTTTGACTGATGGCAAGTAGTATTTTGATGAATAACTTGAATTGGCTGTATAAAAATTTATTCACATCATTATTATTATTATTATTATTATTATTATTATTATTATTATTATTATTATTATTATTATTATTATTATTATCATTATCATCACTAAATGTTCTCATGAGTATATTGTTATTCAATTGATCCACCTGGTCTATAAACAACATTATCCTGGTAAATGTGTACAGTTACACAGACATTATATAATTGGATGAACAAATATGGGAAACATCATTTAAACAGATTTTATGGAAAATTATCAATATTATTCTTTAGGGATTAACGAGATGGTCATGTGTGTCATTAATGAGAGTTCTAGCTGTACAGTCTCATATGGAAATAATGTAACATTAACAAGTCTATTTTACATTTTATAAAATTTATTTACTTTTCTCTTTTGATTTATCAATAAAAATTTTATACACATATTTAAACTCAAATCAGTCTGAGTCATAAATTATTGTAGTCAATAGTTTACCGAATGCACTATCCCTATGCATCCTGATTCGACGACAGGGACTGATCGCGCCTGAGAAGAGGACCTCACCACCTTCGGTAAGTATATGTTTTTTTTAGGGCAGCCGAGGCAACTTTGACATCCAGTCAACACCGAAGGAGCTCTGCAAGGGTGCAGTATGGGACCCTCACCAGGATTACCTGATTCAAGAACTGGAAAAAATCCAAAGAAAAGCAGCTCGATTTGTTCTGGGGGATTTCCGACAAAAGAGTAGCGTTACAAAAATGTTGCAAATTTTGGGTTGGGAAGAATTGAGAGAAAGAAGAAGAGCTGCTCGACTAAGTGGTATGTTCCGAGCTGTCAGCGGAGAGATGGCGTGGAATGACATTAGTAGACGAATAAGTTTGAATGGCGTTTATAAAGGTAGGAAAGATCACAATATGAAGATAAAGTTGGAATTCAAGAGGACAAACTGGGGCAAATATTCATTTATAGGAAGGGGAGTTAGGGATTGGAATAACTTACCAAGGGAGATGTTCAATAAATTTCCAATTTATTTGAAATCATTTAGGAAAAGGCTAGGAAAGCAACAGATAGGGAATCTGCCACCTGGGCGACTGCCCTAAATGCAGATCAGTATTGATTGATTGATTGATTATAGGTAAGTGGAAATGGTATGATTGACTGATTCATTGATATGATCATGTCCATAGGCCTATTTTAGACTAATGCGATGTTTAGACACTATCGAGTCGGAAATTGAATGTCGTAGCAAGTGGTCGATTGTATTTATTGAAGAGAATAAAGTTGCACGTTCGGACATAGCAATTTGGTCCCCGTGCTCTGCTGTGACTCTACCCATTGAACCTGCGGTTGTGTTTCAACGGTCCTCAACTTGCACTCTGTGTTCTGGTGACATTTGAGCTTGCCATGACTTCCCAAGTCGGTTAAGGATATATTTCCTAATTATTTTTTCCAGTACAGGAATGTGGTTTGCTTACAGAAAATCTAAGATAAGAAACAATATTCATTCTCCTTCATCTCCTGCTTCTTCTTCCACTTTTCCCACAACTTGTGGGGTCGCGGGTGCGAACTGTGTATCACATGTGGATTGAGCCCTGTTTTACGGTCGGATACCCTTCCTGAGGCCAACCAGAAATGTAGGAATCTAGGAACTATTGCGTGTTTCTGTGGTGGTTGGTAGTGTGGTGTATTGTCCGAATATTAAGTTGAGAGTGTTGGGACAAACACAAATAACCAGTCCCCGAGCCAGAAGAATAAATCACACGTTACTAAAATCCCCGAACCGGCCGGGAATCCCCTCTGAACCGAAGGCCTCAACGCTGACCATTCAGCCAAGGAGTCGGACAAGAAACGATATACATTATGGGTGTGAATAATGTACAACTTGTGAAGATTTATTTCTACTTGATTATTCTGTGGGTGGATCTGTCTGATATTCATACCAGCTTATAAACATAAGATAATTGTAAAATTGTATTTGACTAAAAGCAACTTTTCATATTCACCATTAACATATTTTAGCAAGCCTTGAGACTGTTATTGTTTTGTTTAACCATTGCAAAAGCAGTGAAACATACATTATTCATTTTTCTTGGTGAGGGTCGTGAATTGCGTGTGACATTAATACAGCTAGAATGCAGACGTGATGTTTGAAGGCAAGATGGGGAGAAGTCAGAAAATGCCCCAGCCACACCAACAGCGTGATATTTTGACTTGCATGAGCCCAATTCGTTCGGGACAGGACGGGATGACGCAGCCTAGGGAGCGCCTGATCTGTCGTGTCGAATCGCATAGGCGACAGCGACGCTAGTGTCTCTGAATACAATCAGTTCCCATCAATACTGGTCTTCCTGTTTCCACACAGCATCTACCTCTACATCAGGTAAAGGATTCATATGATCACTTCCTTATTATGACTTGCTGATGAATGATTTAGATAAAGTGAGCATGCCAAGTCACAGGAAACAGCAATCATTATTCTTCTTGTTCACAGCAACGCTCGATAAAGTAAGGAACATGTCAATCAATTTATAATCCCTCAAAATTAAAAATATACGAGTAATAACAGTGTTTCTTTCGTAAGGAAGTCTGTTACATGCATTTAATGGTATTTATGCTCAATATCAAGCTGTCGATATCGTATATGCTGGGGCTGTACCTTAATTAAAGCCACGGCCGCTCGTAGGCCCTTCCTATCCCATCGTCGCCATAAGACCAGTCTGTGCCGGTTCGACTTAAAGCAAATTCTAAAACAAAACAAAAGTTCCATGAAGAGGGTTATTCGTCGCTGTTCAGGTAAAAGGTCATACCTCCAACGCTCTTCGTATCCAGTATTTTCCTTAAGCCTAATCACGCCTCCCAGCCTCATATGGATATTCAATCCAACGGAACAGTTTGTGTAGCGTTCATTTTCGCATGCTAACGTGTAAAGGAAAGTTAGGCTTAAGTGCATTATACTGTAGAAGTGCGTAAAGAAGTCATGCAAACAAACATACATTCCCAGAGTGCGGTACGGTAAGGTTCATTTTCCTTTACACCTAAGCATAGGAAAATGAACACATCGAACGTTCTTGTGATGGACCAAATATCATATGTGGCTGGGAGGCGTGACCAGTCTTGAGGAAAATAATGGATTGGAAGAGCATTGGGAGATATGACCTTTTGCCCGAACAGCGATGAATTCTAAACCCAACTACGTCGAAATTCTACTTCTCTTTTAGTAGAGGAAAAAACTGAAATCATATTATTGGAGCTAATATTAAGGATGATATTGGTTTTAATGTACTACACTCACAGTGAAAGAGGCATTTTTTTTCAAGATTGCACTGTCATATGACTTAGTTGGTTTCGAAAACAATTTAGAATATTTCACAGTAGCGGTTGACAGAAAGATGGCGCATTAACTGAAATAAGGTCCTCCTCCGTAGCGTAACGATTAGCACAATTAGCTGCCGTCCTCGGGGGCCCGGGTTCGATTCCCGATAATGTCAGAAATTTAAAAATGACAGGAGGGCTGGTATGTGGTTAAAATGGTACGTGCATCTCTACGTAACTTAGGGGTATTCCTGGAAAGAGCTACAACCCTCAGGACGAGGACTCGAGTTCACATTATTGAAATAAGCACATGCATGTATTACTAAATACTAAACATTGTTACCTGTCACTTCTAGCAAGAAATTTTAATTTTTCATGTAGGAATAATGTAATCACTGTCGCCTTCAGTTTCCATCAGGCCGAGTGAGTAGCTGCGTGGTTTGAGTCACGTAGCGGTCAGCTTGCGTTCGGGAGATGGTGCATTTGAACGGCATTTTCGGCAGCCCTGAGCATGGTTTACCGTGGTTCCCCTTAATCAAGGCCACGGCCACCTCCCCTCACTAGCTCTTTCTTATCCCATCGTTAGAGCCCTGCATGGATGCGGATATCCGCGAAGTTAGGGTCTTGGCGGATGCAAACTGTATAGCAGTGCGGATAATTTTTTTGATAATTTCTGAATAATGAAGTTGATTAATTTTCAGTCAGGTATACTCTTATTTTTGCTCGTGGTTAGCTGACCCTTGACATTGACGTGGGGGAATGGTGATGTATAAAGAGCCTTGTGACCATAAAGCCGTAAATCTGACCGTAACCTTACTGGCTCCTGCCCGCAGTTAATGGAAGAATGGCACAAAGATCAATACGTCGGTAGTTGTCCCAAGAGAAAACCTGTGATTGTGGGGAGTCTTGTGCCTGGTATCAGGCCTATTGTATTATGTTAACAGATCTATCCGTTTCAGTACCTTGGGTGTATTATATCCCTTTCAGACCGTGTACGCACAATTGTGCGGGTTCGTATTTTATTTATGTCTGAGCTTATTTGACGTTTTCATGGCGCTAGACCGGACTGCAGTGCTTGTGCGGGACACGTAGTATGTACTTCAGCTGTTTTTATTTAGTACTTGACCAGCAGGGGGCAGGAAGAAGAGTTTAAAAACACAGTTCATTAGCAATATGGCAGGAATCAGTAATGCCTAAAGTAAGTATTTATTTATTGCATTCGTATTAATCTAGAAGCTTTACTAAATATCAGAATATAATCAATGAAGTGCGTAGATTGTGTGATACGCACAGGCAATGCATGCAAGAGTGCTGGATGCTGTCACAAAAAGGACTGTGAAAGAAAAACTCGAACTCTACATGAGAAATGTAATGTATAAGATTTCAATTGTTTAAAATCGTTCCACACTGTAAAATAGAACATTTGATTATGTACATGTGCATATTCACATGAACGGAGTTGAATTTTTTTATTTTTTTATTTTTTGCAAGTAGTGAAGGAAGTCCTGACACGCACAATTGTGTGGGTTCTGTTATTCAGCCGATAGTTCTTATTTTGTAAAATAAACTGTAAAAACATGTATTTGAGAGCATTTTAGTAAGTTTTTGACGTTTAGACACCTCCAGATTTCCTTCAGGTCTGACGACAAGCTGCTACTGCCAACAGGGCAGTAATAGCAAAACTCCTCCTCAATGTGGAAAATGTAACGTTTACTTGTGTTTAACGAAGATTTAATTGTTTTAAATTATTCCCCGCTGTAAAATAGAACATTTGATCATGTAGTCTACATATGTATATTCACATGCATTAAGGTAATTTTTCTTTTTTGTAAGTAGTGAAGTAAGTCCTGACACGCACAATTGTGCGGGTGCTATTTTTCAGATGTTAATTTTTATTTTGTAGAATAAACTAAAAATATATGTATTTAAGAGCATTTTAGTTTTTGACGTACAAACAAAAATTCACACCCCCAGTTTTTTTTCAGGTCTGAAAGGGATATTGTAGTTAAATATTTACAATATTCGCGGATAATCATTCGCTGATGTGGATGCGGAGTGGATGCGGGTAATATTTGTTTACATTCGCGCAGGACTCTGCCCATCGTCGCCGTAAGACCTATATGTGTCGGTGCGACGTAAAGATAAATTGCAAAAAGGTTCCATCAGTGCTTGTTCATAAAAAGTTTTGGCTTCAGTATGGAACTACAGAATCAAACCAAAGCAAACCGCAAGCCACAACAGCCCCAAAGGCCTGCAGATTACGAGGTGTCGTGTAGTCGGCACGATGAATCCTCTCGGCCGTTATTTTTGGCTATAGGTTGGAGATAAGACGTACCATACACTGCCGAGCCAGTTTAGGTTATAGCTACTGTGCATGTGTATCGACATCAGTAGTGATATTTACAGCCAACATGAATAAGATGGATTTCAAGAGCATTCTCTTGTTACAGTTGTGTGTCACGTATCGGGAAACACACTAGGAAGCATAACTAAAACCCATCAAAAACTGATCTAGTAGGTTTTGCTTTTTTTTTTTGTTTTTTTTGCTATGGGCTTTACGTCACACCGACACAGATAGGTCTTATGGCGACGATGGGATAGGAAAGGCCTAGGAGTTGGAAGGAAGCGGCCGTGGCCTTAATTAAGGTACAGCCCCAGCATTTGCCTGGTGTGAAAATGGGAAACCACGGAAAACCATTTTCAGGGCTGCCGATAGTGGGATTCGAACCTATTATCTCCCGGATGCAAACTCACAGCCGCGCGCCTCTACACGCACGGCCAACTCGCCCGGTAGTAGGTTTTGGAATCTACCACTTCATACCGTCGAAGCTATTCTCTGCCCGACGTAGCTTCAAATGTAAAGAAAGTGTTTGATTTTCGCCATTATCGATGTTATTCATGGATCACTGATTAAAAGGTATACGCTGGTACAGAGGGATTTAATAGGGTGGAGGTTATACTAGCAATTTGATTTCCGGTGGTGGTTTGGTTGTCTCATACTCTGTCGAACAGAATGACATCCTCTGTTCGGAAAATACTGTAGTGTAAACATTCAAAGTTTCAGACATAAAATAATATCGATAGTACAGTAGAGATGTAAGGAACTTCGATTCATTGCAGTCTGAAACAAGCAAAGCCATCTTCGTACAAGCCAGGAAGGCCCATCAAGGAGCTGGAGGTAAAGGCCACCAGTATGCAGTTCAATTTGCAGATGATGAATTAGTATCCAAGTTGGGTTATCATTCCAATATTTTCGCACGTTTTAAAGACAAGAACAAAAAAGGTAGGAAGGAAAACGCTCTGTTCAGTACGAATAAAATCTGAGTATTTGTGAATACGCTGAATTTTGAATTTTTGATGTCATACGGAGCTGAAACATTAACATTAAGAAAGATACAAAGTATTTGGAAAGTTTTGAAATATGGTTGTGGTGAAGAATGGAAAACATTAAGTGGACAGGTAAAGTGTGAAATGATTAAGTGCTAAGAAGATTAGGAGAGAATAGACACCTGATAAAAACGATAAGGAACAGGCAAATATCCTAGTTGGATCACATACTACGTAGGAATTGTATTCAACAGAGGGTGATGGAGAGAAAAATAGATGGGGTAAGAGGAAGGGAAGAGGAAGAGGAAGAAAAAGTTTTGGAACGTTATAGATGTCAAGCAAGGTAATGAAATGAAATGGCGTATGGCTTTTAGTGCCGGGAGTGTCCGAGGACAAGTTCGGTTCGCCAGATTCAGGTATTTTGATTCGACTCCCGTAGGCGACCTGCGCGTCGTGATAAGGATGAAATAATGATGACGGCACATAAACCCAGCCCTCGGGGACAGCGGAATTAACCAATTATGGTTAAAATTCCCGACCCTGCCGGGAATCGAACCCGGGACCCCTGTGGCCAAAGGCCAGCACGCTAACTATTTAGCCATGGAGCCGGACGTCAAGCAAGTTAGAAGCTATGAACAACTGAAACAAGATGCTCAGGACAGGAAATCATGGAGGATGTCCAGTTGATAAGTGGACATGGACAGATTCACAGAAGTAGAAGAAGAAGAAGAATTAAAATGGGTTGTCTGAGATGTTCATGACTACACAGGGGAGAACATTTAGACAGGTTACGCTCAAGTTTCGTGATCCATTCATTGCGGATTCAAAACCTCTCCCGATTAATACGAGGAACTCATAGATTCAAAACCAGAGAGAACACTCAAATTATAACTTCTCGAAAACCAACGTTTTGGTTGGCAATAAAGTGCTACCGTTATTATTGTTAATATCGTTTTCGTATTATTGTCATCAGTAGTTATTATTAACAGTGTCCGACTCGTTGGCTGAATGGTCAGCGTACTGGCCTTCGGTTCAGAGGGTCCCGGGTTCGATTCCCGGCCGGGTCGGGGATTTTAACGTTCATTGGTTAATTCCAATTGCCCGGGGGCTGGGTGTTCGTGCTGTCCCCAACATCCCTGCAACTCACACACCACACATAACGCTATCCTCCACCACGATAACACGCAGTGTCCTACAAATGGCAGATGCCGCCCACCCTCATCGGAAGGTCTGCCTTACAAGGGCTGCACCCGGCTAGAAATAGCCACTCGAAATTGAATTAATTAAAAATAATTAATTAACAGTGTCCTAGGTCAAGACTGGTTAAGTGTAAGAAAGGGAGTACATTCCTAACTTTCCCCGAATAAATAAATCATATTATTATTATGATTATTATTATGATTATTATTATTATTATTATTATTATTATTATTATTATTATTATTATTATTATTATTATTATTATTATTATTATTTCAATACCCGGCTATCTCCGAGATGAGTTAAAGTACAGTAAACTCGTGTACGCATCTCGAGGTGTTGCAGTTCTTTACAGGAGTTGAGTTGCATGTATCATTTTAACCATATGCCGGACCTGTCATTCTTAAGTTTCAAACTACCGGTAATCGAACCCGGACCCACGACGACTGCAGCTAATAGTGCTAACCGTTACGCTACGGAGCCGGATGAAATGATAGTTACACACTAGTAAGCTGCATTCCTGGACGTTAACTGAAATGAAAACATTAAAGAAGGATAGACATATCCGTTCATGAAGCAACGAGACTTCTATTGTTAACGATTCCACCCCGGATCAGCCACTTGTGTGCAGCTAAACCGGTGTAAGTATCATACTGAAGGTATAAATAATAGTGTTGTTTACTTTAATAATGATGGACAAGTATATTTTCTTGAATTTTCTCCAGTAAATTGTAACAAGCCGGCCCCGTGGTGTAGGGGTAGCGTGCCTGTCTCTTACCCGGAGGCCCCAGGTTCGATTCCCGGCCAGATCAGGGATTTTTTACCTGGACCTGAGGGCTGGTTCGAGGTTCACTCAGCCTACGTGATTAGAATTGAGGAGCTATCTGACAGTGAGATAGCGGCCCCGGTCTAGAAAACGAAGAATAACGGCCGAGGGGATTCGTCGTGCTGACTACACGACACCTCGTAATCTGCAGGCCTTCGGGCTGAGCAGCGGTCACTTGGTAGGCCAAGGCCCTTGAAGAGCTGTAGTGCCATGGGGTATGGTATGTAAATTGTAACAAATTCACGATTCGATTCCTACTTAATAATAATAATAATAATAATAATAATAATAATAATAATAATAATAATCATTATCATCATCATCATCATCATCATTATCATCCACTGCTTTGTTGTCTATGTTACCAGGAATTCACTGTGCACTGGGAAGAGCAACAATTGACCTTTCAGAGACTGGAAACGGGTAGGTTATACTTTTGCATTTTGTGCTCAACTAATATGTCGGGAGTATTTAGTATGGGAACGTATGTTTAAATGCACATTGTTCATAAATATGCAGATATATGAACAACTACCAGTGTGCCCGATTCCATCCGCGTAAAATTCGGTTGATAAGAAAAGCTTTTCAGAAAATCTTAAGCGCAACTGTACAGAACACACACAGCACCACCTTTCTTTCAGCCTTTTGATACCCACTGCAGCTAAGCCTGCTACATATTTTATGTCATTGTCCTACTTAGCGATGGCGTATTATCAGGCCCGCTTCTTTTACAGCATAGCTTCTTTGTACACATTGTTATGTGCCTTGTTCCCAGAAACGTAGACACAGAAATCGCTGCTGCTGTCGCACATAGAGCTGGGAAGTGTTTGAAGCTGCGATTTGTTGATAATCATTGTGAAACAGACGCCCAAGGGGAAATGCATACACTTGAACGGGAGATGATGGTTGCTGGGGAGGAGAGGGATACACGGGATGAACACACTTTTTTCTCGGCCACTGCCCGTCGGTATGGTCGCCTCTGTCATATTTCATTGTAGCGACTTCACCAGCAGCCACGTACATTTTCACAGCCTCGAAGCGCTCAGGTTGTGCAACAACATTTTAGGAGCTTTGACTTTCAGAGTTATAGAGAGTGCCGAAGGTCCTGGAGCGTTCAAAGAGTTTTAAAATTCGATCGGGTAATTGGTTGTTCGTCCTGACTGATGACTACCCCGGGAGCCTCGAACACTCGCAACATTATGTTGTTAATAGCAACCGCCTGCTCATCCGTAGACACGAGGATGCTCGCTCACAAAGGCAAGAGTTTCCTTTGCTTGACGGACGGTATATGTCTGCATACACATGCGCGATTAACTCACTGACCAAGGAGAGGGTCATGCCCAGTGAAGGTGGCAGCTCGATTTCACCGTTGAACTTGGCCAGTGTACTCTTTCCAGACTTCAAGGGTAGTTCAGAGAACAGCCCTCAAATGGAGCTCTGATATTTGTCGTAAGCGAGAGCTTGTTTTATGCGAGACCAGAGGACGGATTGTTTCAGGCCGCGTACAGGAGCGCAATAACACTCAACATGGTCGAGAAAAAGGAGCGGCTGCAACAGGTATTCGCGTCGTCGCCCAACAAATCTAAATCAACACGCCATCTGTCCACAACACCGACAATTCCCAGATCATCATTACAGCAAATGGTCAAAGATACGAGACTGAAATCATATCATCCATGACTCGTCAGCAGGTTGAATGAAGATGATCCTGAACGCCGCCTGCAGTTTGCTGTAGAGTGGCTCGCCAAATTGGAATAGGGCCCAAAGCTGGAATAGAGTGTTGTGTGTACTGATGAAGCAAAATTTTACATGTCCAATAGACGAAATTGTGTTTACTGGCATGAGTCAGATCTAAATGTGGTAGCTGAGTACGATGATGAAAGTCAAGGCATCATGGTCTATGGAGATGTTACGTACCAACGTTTCACTGGCCCTTCCTTCTTTGAAGATTACGTCTTTTGTGAGGATTACCTGAAGCTCATTAGCGATACTGTTTACCATTTTCTCCAACAGAGAGACCACTTGTATCAGTTTTGGTGGCAGCAGGATAGAGCTCCCGCTCATAATGCCCGAACAGTACGGAATTGGTAGGACTAGACGCTGGATTGGACGTCGCGGTCCAATTGAATGGTTGGTCAGCTCTCCTGACCTCACCCCACCAGACTTTTAACCGTAAGGGTATTTAAAGCATATGATTTATTCCCGCAACATCAACACCCTACAGGACCTGAAAGATGTGATTACTGAAGAATTTCCTCTTGTCCGTCATGAACTGTGCAACACCGTGTGAAAATATGTATTTACGATTACAGGCCTGTATTGACGCTGTTGGCGTGTGACTTGTTCACATAATGGAAAACCGATATTGAAGAGAGAGTGTATTACAAAATAAACCATCTGTTTTCTTTTTATACTGACTGCTAGATGTCAAAGTATGGTCTACTACTTATGGGCCACGCTGTATGAACGAAAACAAATCAGAAAATTAAAGAATAAGCTACCACCTGCACCGTGCAACATAAAGTTGCCACTCCAAAATTTTGCAATGCTCGTCTAAGCATATTCGCATTGTAGACCTACGTACGTCTGTTGGCGTGCTGCAGTGAGAGCGTGGCCGATCTCACTGTTACGTGTACAGTCGACCACGCATACGCTTCTTGCCCCGCGCCTGCGTGCCAAATTCGACCGCATCCGATACTATTATTAAGCATAACATTAATAAGAATGTGTTTATGTAATCATTGAACACTGTCGAACCTAGGGAGCAACGAAAAGACGTTCATAGTGTATTTTCACTGTATATTTTATGGGGGGAAAATGTCTTTTCTTACAATTGGCTTAACGTCGCTCCGACACAGATAGGTCTTATGGTGACGATGGGATAGAAAAAGGGCTAGGATTGGAAAAAAAGCGGCCGTAGCCCTAATTAAGGTATAGCGCCAGCGAAAATGTTTAATTAATCATTTGTGTAGGAGTCACATCCTGGCGCGATCAAACCTGGAATGTGCACATTAAACCTATATACACTGACTGACAGAGCAAATGCAACACCAAGAAGGAGCGGTCAGAACTTTATGCCAATTGCAGGGTGGACTGACGTCACTGAGGTATGCTCATGATGTGAAATGCGCCGCTGTGCTGCGCACGCAGCGAACGATAAATGGGACACGGCGTTGGCGAATGGCCCACTTCGTACCGTGATTTCTCAGCCGACAGTCATTGTAGAATGTGTTGTCGTGTGCCACAGGACACGTGTATAGCTAAGAATGCCAGGCCGCCGTCAACGGAGGCATTTCCAGCAGACAGACGACTTTACGAGGGGTATGGTGATCGGGCTGAGAAGGGCAGGTTGGTCGCTTCGTCAAATCGCAGCCGATACCCATAGGGATGTGTCCACGGTGCAGCGCCTGTGGCGAAGATGGTTGGCGCAGGGACATGTGGCACGTGCGAGGGGTCCAGGCGCAGCCCGAGTGACGTCAGCATGCGAGGATCGGCGCATCCGCCGCCAAGCGGTGGCAGCCCCGCAAGCCACGTCAACCGCCATTCTTCAGCATGTGCAAGACACCCTGGCTGTTCCAATATCGACCAGAACAATTTCCCGTCGATTGGTTGAAGGAGGCCTGCACTCCCGGCGTCCGCTCAGAAGACTACCATTGACTCCACAGCATAGACGTGCACGCCTGGCATGGTGCCGGGCTACAGCGACTTGGATGAGGGAATGGCGAAACGTCGTGTTCTCCGATGAGTCACGCTTCTGTTCTGTCAGTGATAGTCACCGCAGACGAGTGTGGCGTCGGCGTGGAGAAAGGTCAAATCCGGCAGTAACTGTGGAGCGCCCTACCGCCAGACAACGCGGCATCATGGTTTGGGGCGCTATTGCGTATGATTCCACGTCATCTCTAGTGCGTATTCAAGGCACGTTAAATGCCCACCGCTACGTGCAGCATGTGCTGCGGCCGGTGGCACTCCCGTACCTTCAGGGGCTGCCCAATGCTCTGTTTCAGCAGGATAATGCCCGCCCACACACTGCTCGCATCTCCCAACAGGCTCTACGAGGTGTACAGATGCTTCCGTGGCCAGCGTACTCTCCGGATCTCTCATCAATCGAACACGTGTGGGATCTCATTGGACGCCGTTTGCAAACTCTGCCCCAGCCTCGTACGGACGACCAACTGTGGCAAATGGTTGACAAAGAATGGAGAACCATCCCTCAGGACACCATCCGCACTCTTATTGACTCTGTACCTCGACGTGTTTCTGCGTGCATCGCCGCTCGCGGTGGTCCTACATCCTACTGAGTCGATGCCGTGCGCATTGTGTAACCTGCATATCGGTTTGAAATAAACATCAATTATTCGTCCGTGCCGTCTCTGTTTTTCCCCAACTTTCATCCCTTTCGAACCACTCCTCCTGGGTGTTGCATTTGCTCTGTCCGTCAGTGTACACGAGTGTACTAAGTTTCATAAGAAAACCATATGAACATTACTCCCCCACCTCCTCCCCCTGGCATTACCAAGAGTTTGCAGCTCAGTCTGAAGGACTGTAGATTATGACAGGATGCGAGGTAAGCGGGACGAATCTTCTCGGCCGTCATTCTTGGCTTTTTAGACCTAGGCCGCCATCTCACCGTCAGAAAGCTCCTCAATTGTAATCTCGTAGGCTGAGTGGATCTCGAACCATCCCTCAGATCTATGTAAAAATCCCCAGGTCTCCGGATAAGAGGCTCATCACGGGACTGGTCACGAACATTTGTATAGGAAATGTATTTATGAAACCTGTATGTATTCACATTTGGCTTTCAACGGATAAAACATACACCAAAACACAGACGTGCATTTTTCTGGAAAACAGTTCATTTTAGGAATAAAAAAACATATACCTTCTTTTCTAAGAAACTAAATTCTAATTACACTTGGTAGTAGGACTAACATGGCACATATTCATTTTTAAGGAATTTAGGCTCACATTTTCCTCCGACTTGCTTCACATTTTCATTTACTACATGGCCTCCTTAAGATATCGAAACCAAGTATTTAGCTTATCCTGTGCACTTTCAGCATCTCCTGTGCACACTATGATTGATGTGCACAGGTTAGGCTAAATATCCAGTATAATGTTTATATAGCACCCATATCCTGAGTTGTATACACGGAGTACCGCGTAAATTGAGACTGTACAATATCTAAAAGCCTAAGCGTTATATAAAGAACTGTCTGGAATAACCGTTGCTTGATATTAAGAGGGAAGGAACATGCTATTTGTCGTGTTTTATTTGGAGAACGTTTGGATGGTCATTTGAGGGTCACGTAAAGTTTTTAAATGGGAACCAACTTTTCTTGTTTTGTTTTCGCATTCCTCATAAAAACTAAACAGCTTCCCATACAGCACTTTTTTATACGTACATGGTCCTGTTCTGGTGTAGACAATGCAACATTGATGACAGGTAGGTACACAGAGTAATACCAGTTTTTGCAAACGAATCGGACCTTAGCGTAATACATGTTCAAAACGATGCCCTTCTACATCACTGCATTTTCCAACTCTGTGAATGAAAGATTGATGTGTCCGTTAGAGCATGTATCTATCAATACTGGCATAAGCATTTCGTACGCGCACCTTTATGTTGTCCGAAGACATTGGGTTTTCACAATACACTCGATCTTTCAAGTAACCCCACAAGAAATAGTCCGTGAATGTGAGGTCAGGAGATCAAGCAGGCCAACTGACGGGACATGAGTGTCCTATCCAACGATCATGGTAATTGTTATTTAAAACATCCCGAGGAGTGCATGCATAGTGCGCAGGGCATCCGTCGTGCTGATACCATATTTGCTTCCTGGTTTCTAGTGTACATCTTCCAATACTAACGACAACACCTCCGTTAAAATGTGTCTGTACTTTGCACCTGTTAATGTACCATCGATGAAGTACTTTCCAATTACCTTGGCACCCAAAATCCCACACCACACGTTAACCGACCAGGTTCTCTGATGTTCCACTTCTCGTAACCAATGTGGATTATCCACAGCCCAATAATGCACATTGTGTCGAATTACTTCACCATAATTTGTGAATGAATACGCGTCGCTAAACAATACTGCCTGAAAAATGATAACATTATTCCACAGTCTGTCCTGTGCCCACCTACAGAACGTTAGCATATTAACAAAACATCACCAGGTTCTTAATGTGATGACATATAGTAGGGATGGAATTTATGCCGTTTCAATATTGAAGACACTGGTTTTGGACATTCCCGCATTGGTGGCTAATGCGCGAGAACTGACATAGGGGGGAGGGGGTCGTAATTCATTGCAGTTAGCACCGCAACTACCCTATTGTCGTCTGTAGTGGTTCGTCTCCGCTTCATTTTCTTTGGCTGGACGCTGCCTTCTTCGGTGAATTGTTTTATCACACGATCAAATGAAGTTCTTGATGGAGTTCTTCAACCAGGAAACCTTATTAGATCATTACACTGATAGTGGTTGTTGATTCAGTTCACGTTTTCAGCACTGCAATTTGTTTCATTTTTGCAGGTTGAAGAGAATTTTATCGGAGGATGTTCCCTATCGAGTTGCTGTTGAGAATGAGTACTGTGTTGATATATTGATGTCCGTGTGAGTAAGATGATAATAATTTGAAGACAGCCGTGCCCAAGGAAGAAGAAAAATGGAGTGAAGTATTATTTGTTTGGTTCTCTCAAAACGGGGGCAGGCACCTGTCGAAAAGAAAAAGAAAGTAGAGTATTTTCCACAATAAATTAAAATGAATCGTACTTTATTTTAACAGTAGTCGTATCTCTAGTGTAATAACTTTTCGGTCGGTCACCACGTTATAAATTACCTAATTAATTTGGGTGAATTAGATTTCATCTCTTACTGTAATTCTTTAGTGGAAAGGGTAGTACTGTATTCTAGGTTTTCCTTAACTGCCACATATACATGGTCATCGGATATTACAGTAATACCCAAATACCCATATATTTAAAAAATGCTGCTTCAAGTAGGATAAACATATTGAAATGATTATTGTCTTAAACTGACCGCGAACTCCCCACAGAAAATGGGGATGGATAATAAATAACAGTTGCTAAAAAATATTGAACCTCGATCCTTCCAATCAGGTGGCTAGCACTGTAAACATAATGCCAACGGTCTCAATATGTTCTTAAAATTGCTGCAGGGAAGCTGTCATTTGTTTGTTATAAAATATGATAAAAATACTTTCTGAAAAATATGAAGAAATTCCATTCGCAGATTGAGGAATAATCGTCACAAAGAAAATAAAATAATACAAAGAGCGAATAGTCATATTAAATATTAAAGTTGTAATGTGTCTATTATATAGCCTATGTAGATACATACTATATTTAGAAGATTTATCCTAAAGTATTACCTTATGAAAGTGGCAGGCACACTTGCCCTGTAGAAAGTCCTTGTAACGAGCAGCGGTTATGTTGAACGTATCTACAACTTCCATGTTGAAATGATGTGCGAAGGCCGCCAATCCCAAGGAATGTTTCAGCAGCTTCTCTTGCTGAATCTGTGAGCACAATCAACGTCAAGATATTTTAGAAGAATACTTTATATTCATTATGCATTACACACACACACACACACACATACACACACACACACACACACACTGACTTCCCTCACGTCTTCCATTACGATTTGCAGTGTTGAGACGGTTAGTCCTGCGATAAAAATGCCAATAAGATATTCCCCTTCCACGTTACGTTGTAACCGAACTGTATTCATCATACTCGATGAAATAATACTGTACTAAGTTAAAGAATATTTTAATTATGTTGAGAAAGGTTACAAACAATCTGTACTGGATTTTCCATCTTCAGATGTTGTTAAACGATATCTCACATCAGGCACTATCATGTTCGTCATGTGCAAAACATATAGGCTCATACGATAGTATATCACTTATTACGTATCAATTATATGTAATATCCGTACGTTACAATGTTGAAATTTGGTTCATAACGTGTGATCGATCCTATAAGAGTACAGAAATTGATAAAAAGAATAATCTCCTTTCCCATAGCCACGTAGTTATGGGTGAGGCATACTGTAGTAGTTAGTGTATTGGTAAATTCCATCCTCATGAAGGCAGAGTGCCCATAGGGCTTATGAGTACTTCGTAAAATGTATTTCTGAGAAACGTGTGTTGCGTCATTAATATGGATGATTCTTTATCAGCCCGATTAAAGAGAATGAATTCAGGCGTTATTATAAACTGTTGTGAATGCACCTGTCCTCCAATCACGGCAATATTATGTGTCGTCACATTCCGCAGAGGGGCTAATTGAATGGTTTAATTTTCGGTACTTGAATGAAACTACCTCCTGTAACCTGATACTTTGTTTCTGTATTTGGTAAAATCTAATTAAGTGGGCCACCAATAGTTCTATAGTAATAATGACCAGTTCTGAATCCATCTGAAGTAAACGGAAGTACTGGAAATCAGTTTTTAGTTTATTAAAACTTCCCCTGTGATTTTGTTTATTGACATAAATATATATTTTTTTGCTACTTGCTTTACGTCGCACCGACACAGATGAGTCTTATAGCGACGATGGGACAGGAGAGGGCTAGGAGTGGGAAGGAAGCGTCCGTGGCCTTAATTAAGGTACAGCCCCAGAATTTGCCTGGTGTGAAAATGGGAAACTACGGAAAACCATATTCAGGGCTGCCGATAGTGGGTTCAAATATCCGTTCACATCTTGTTCGGGTTCAATAATTACGAGTGTTGGACGTATCATTCATCACCTTCAAGACGAGATCATCATGCGAAAGATAATAATAATAATAATAATAATAATAATAATAATAATAATAATAATAATAATAATAATAATGTTATTGGCTTTACATCCCACTAACTACCTTTATGGTCTTCGGAGACGCCGTCGTGCCGGAATTTAGTCCCGCAGGGGTTCTTTTACGTGCCAGCAAATCTATTGACACGAAGCCGACGTATTGGTACACCTTCAAATACCACCGGACTGAGCCAGGATCGAACCTGCCAAGTTGGGGTCAGAAGACCAGCACCTCAAATGAAAGAAGCACGACTTTTAAGACGTTAGTCCTCGTTTCCTATTCCCAAGGTGTGATATCAGCTTACATTCCGAAAGATACAGTAGATTTCCGTAAATGTAGGGCGGCTAGAATTGCAAGGTATTATTCTTATTGAAAGGATTCCACTTCACTAATTGTCAGTCAATATGTAGGCCTATATAGGAAGTAGTTATCTTATGTCATTGTTCACACCGTTTCTTCCATACAAACTTCCGCAGTATAAACCAACACAAAAGCCAATCTGGCTAAGGTATGGAAGGGGATCATTCAGGCCCATGAGATCAAATGAGTATCCGTCTGAATTCAGAGTCGGCTGGACTGATCAACAAAGCCAAACAATGTGAACGTGATGTTGTATCGCTGACCATGTACTGCCCAATATCTGCAGGTCATCTGACCGAGCAGCTGACATCTCAGAAGACCAAGGCCCTAAATAGTCTATGTGCCACGAGGATTAATCAATTTTTATTATCGAAATGAAAATGAAAATCCACAGCCTGTTTCCAGTTATTCAACCGGGTCAGGAATGGAATGAATGAAGCCCCCATCTAGCTACGAGGGTAGGAATTGTGCCAGCTGCAGAAGCCTGCCGCACTCCTCTGATTAATGACTGACTGATGAAATGAAATATTGGAGAATGTTGCTGGAATGAAAGATGACGGGGAAAACCGGAGTATCCGGAGAAAAACCTGTCCCGCTTCCGCTTTTTCCGCCACAAATCTCACATGAAGTGACCGGGATTTGAACCACGGAACCCGGCGGTGAGAGGCCGGCGCGCTGCCACTTGAACCACAGAGGCTCTATTATTATTATTATTATTACTATTATTATTATTATTATTATTATTATTATTATTATTATTATTATTATTATTATTATTATTATTATTTGGTGCATTGTTCTATACATCACAAATATGAATGGAAAAATCAACATTCATTTTCACTACTATTTCAATATTTCTATCGTTTGCTTACTCTTTGCCTATTCCCTATGAAATTTACATTATACCCGATTTATACCACAGAGCAAGAAGTTCAGATGAAATAGTCGAATTATGTTGAGCATCTACCGAATGTGCAGCTGCACGAAGGCTGGATTGTTAGCAGGTTAATCTTGAACACAGTGCTTCATCTGGCGCGCGCTTAATGGTCACATCAAATACCACTTAGTCTGCTGTGTGGGCGTTATTGCCACCAGAAACTAACAGTGTTTCCAATGCATGCATTCCCTTTGAAGATAATAGAATGCGTTCGCCTGTAGGGCGTAACCCCTTTCAGGAGACAGCATACTGCTGCCTACAGCAGGACAGCCAGCCGTCCGAAAAGCTATCGATACCAGGACAGTTTCGATCTGGCACTAGTACTACTCAGCAATGTGGACGTCCGTCAAAAATGTATTTCATACAATGTTAGACCGCTTATAATTTTGTATGTTTTCTAAATCGGCTCTGGCTCTCAACTTGGAGGTTAAAAATATAACATAGTAAGAACTCCAGCTTCCTTTACGAAGCGAACCCATTAACAAAATTGCACAATCCAGTGAGTAATGTAGAACATTGTAAACGTTTCATTTCAGCCGTGTTCATCCTGTCAATCGAAATGCATACAAATACGTCCATTCGTACAGAATAAATGGGAAAAAAATCGCTTATAGATTGCATCTACAGATCGATTAAAATTCACGATCTGATTACACTACACTGTGTGGAGAAGGACCTAAATCTAACGATGCGTTATCTAAATATATTTCAGAGTCGACCTGTACGATGGAAGGAAAAGAGATAAATCAGTATATATATCGATTGCCTAGTTCTTATCTAAATCAAAATCAAAATCTCTTAATTTGCAAATGAGGTGTCTACCTCGGTGGCAAATGTTACACTAAAATACATTATTGTCAAGCACTAAATTTTAAATTGACAAGAGAAAAAGAAAATTTTCCTAGGATACAATGTTATACAATTTACGTTAACATTTTTTTTCTATTAAACAAACACGTCATCCTTAATGAATTTATATTGTTTACAAAATTCTACTTATAATATCTCCTGTACTTACAAACATAGTCAGCTCATATACAGCATGTGAAATTACTTCTGATAATACTATACAACTGGTATAAGATTAAAATTAACATTGCATTTATTTTATTTTTTATCTTTTACCCATTTTGGAATCTAAGTAGCATAACGACCTGCTGCGTCTTAACCATGTATACCATGTATCTGACAATGCTCTTCTTATCCATTATTTTCCGTAAGACTGGTCACGCCTCCAAGCCACATATGGATATGGAGCCCATCAGGACAATTTTCGTTGTGTTCATTTTCCTATGGTAATGTGTATAGGAAAATGAACCTTAAATGCATTATACTGTAGGAGTGCGTAAATACGTCATGTAAACATACATTTCTCCAGTACAATAAGGTTCATTTTCTTTTACACATTAGCATAGGAAAATGAACATAACGAAAATTCTTCTGACGGACTCCGTATATGTGGCTTGGAAGCGTGGCCAGTCTTAAGGAAAATAATGGATAGGAAGAGTATTTTCATATACGTGGTATTAGAACTAGGCTGCCGATATATATACTGTTTTACCTCTTTTCCTCCCACCTTACAGGTAGACTATACTTAGGTAAGTTTGCATTGTTAGATTAAGCTCCTCCTCCACACAGTGTAGTGTAATCAGATATACTAGCTATTCTCCCCGACTTCGCACGAGAGCACTTAAGATGATAGGCTACTTTCAAGATTTCCTTGTATAGTTACTATATTAGTCGTTTCTCCTCCAGTAGTGAACACATAAAAATTTCGTTTTGATACAAAACGCGGAAGGATACGTAAAGCTGCCCGTAGGAAAAGCATTCTCCACTGTAATCAACTCCAGCCACGCTGTCTGATATTATGCTTTGATTATTGTCATGCCAAAGCAAACTCTTACCGGGAGTTGGACTCGTTTGAAATCAAAAGGCAAATACGAATAAATCAAAGGTATTCTCGATATTTAGACCGTTTCTTCCGTGCCACAACCAATTAAGAAAGTAGCTCCAATCAAACAGTCCTTCAAATTTTCACTGCTAACAGAATCCCATTGCACAACATTGGCGAGTGTAGAATACGTAACAATATAATTGGATCCCTCACTTCAATATCGGCATGTGTGGTGGCTAGTAGGAAAGATATAAAGAATTTAGAAAATTCTATAGGGGAATGAACAGTTTCTTTACTATCGATACTGTGTCTATCGAGTCATACACTTGAACCTGGGCAGTGAATTTGGGGAAGATGACTCGTTTTGTCTTTGTGAAGTCATTCTTTGTCTGTCCAGTGATAATCGAGATCTATTTGTTGTCAGTTTCATTGTTACGTGATGAACGCACTTTTTCTCGAATGTGTTTGCTTGTTGGTTGTTGTTTAAAGAGGCCTAACAGCTAAGGTCATCGGCCATTTATTCGAATGCAATGTCCTATGACCTATATTCGCTTTCCGCCTCGACACGATGGTTATCATATATTGTATATAAAAAACGTATATCGCAAGAGCCCCGAAGGGCCATGGCCTACCAAGTGACCGCTGCAGATTACGAGGTGTCGTGTGGTAAGCACGACGAATCCTCTCGGCCGTTATTCTTAGTTTTCTAGACCGGAGCAGCCATCTCACCGTCAGATGGCTCCTCAATTGTAATCACGTAGGCTCAGTGGACCTCGAACCAGTCCTCAAATCCAGGTGAAAGTTTATGACCTGGCCAGGAATCAAACACGGGGCCTCCGCTTAAGAGGCAGGCACGCTACCCCTACACTGCTGAGCCGGCATATATTTTATATAGATAGCGAAAAATCACTGGGAAACAATTATTGTACCGTAGCATGTCCAACGAAACGATCACAGACGGAAATTTAAGAGGCCGAGGTGCATGAAATTAACAGCAAAACTCTTAACATGTCCCCTCCCCCCCACCGCAGTGGCAATTCGACTGTGTAGCCTGTTCTATTATCTTGATAAGGATTAACAGATTAATTTAAGTTAAAAAAAAGTAGCAAGGACGGTTGCTTTTCTTTTGACTTCCTTCACTGAAATCGTTACTGCTCGGCTTCCTTTGGCCATAGATGAACGTCTCTGCATAATAACTTTATAGAATGCTTTATAGAATGGTGAAAACCGCATCAAAATCGATCCAGTGGTTCTCGAGTTTAGCCGTCACAGACAGACAGACAGACAGACAGACAGAGGAGAATTTATATTATGTGGAGATACACACAGAGTGAATTGCCTAATTGTCTCTGTCCTTCGTATATGCCCAGTGACGGTGCAAAAGAGCGCAGTAGCCGACATACCAAAATTTACCATATTACAGAAAATTCTACTGGTAAGCTTTGTAGAGTAAGATCGTAGTCCTATTCACCTTCCGAAATTTGGCCTCCTTTATTATCAAGATTTCTCTTCACATGGTATTTTTTATTAGTTCATCTGAGCAAATGTTACTTAAGAAAACTTGGTCCTTTCAAATACTACACTGAAAACACAGAACGTGCCGGGCGGAGTAGATCAAATGGTAGAAATCAAGCTGACAGGTTCGATCCCGGCTCAATGCGGTGATATTTGAAGGTGCCGAAATACACCAGCCTCGTGTCGGTAGGTCTACTGGTATGTAAAAAATGTCCTGCGGAACAAAATACCGGCACGTCGTGTCTCCGCAAACCGTAAATGTAATTACTAGGAGACGAAATTATTATTATTATTATTATTATTATTATTATTATTATTATTATTATTAAAATTCACAAGTGTTGAGATGGAAGTAGAGATCAACTCAGACCTACAGTAGTCATTCTCTCTCAAAACAAATTAAACACGGTATTTATTAACTGTGTGCTGTAGCTCCGTATTGTTGGAAATATCCAAGTGTCATTTTTCCTTCAGTCAAGAGTGGAAACCATCTCGGGAAGAGTGAATTAAATGAATGATATGTTCATAAATTAGCCGTATAATTCTTGGTGCTGTAATAGCTCACCACCGCAATTCCGTGCTAACCATTTCATCTATATTAAATATTCCAGTTCCCATTTACTATAACCTAATTGCTAAGTTTATATATTGATATCATACCTCTCCCCTTCAGTTCTGAACTACTTCTGAGTGTCTCTATACCTGTCCTATTATTCTGTTTCATCTTTAGAGACCAGTACTTACTTTTCATAATCTGATGATTAATTAAAAGAATTATTAATTCATTTAATGAATCAGTTATTATTTCCCCTCAATCAGTAGAGGTTTAATTCTATGATTAGCAGCACACATTTCTGAACATGGATAATAGAATAATCCAGGGTATTCATCCGAACTCGTCTCTGCACATCTTGAACATTTGCTCTAACATACTACAGGGTGGGCAAACTAAAACTTTTCCAGAAAATAGTTACAAGGCTGACGCGGAATTGACCATTGTTAATGAACGGGAGAACTGCCCATTGGAGGAAATGCTGGAAACCGTGATTTCGATGCACCAATCGATTGCTGTCACATGTCTGCGTGTGAGCATCTCCCGCATGCGCTGTCATGAGTACGTCACAGTGTCATTACGTGTGAGTGAGAAGAGCAGACTTGTTTAGTGACCAGTTGAATGCAGCACGAAATGGTGCTCATGATAAAACATCGTTTGTTCATTGTCGAGTATTATGCAAAGCACGATTCGTGGAAAACCTACGCGGAACTGTTTTCGCAAGTGTATTTGAATGGAAGTGTTTTGTCAAAACCTTCAGCAAAGTCTGCAAAGCAAAACTTAGTGGCAAAATGGCGTGAAACGGGTTCTGTAGCGAATAAAAACAGTAACTATCCGAACACCAGAAAACATTGCTCGAGTGAAGGAAAGCCTCGAACGAAGTCCGACGAAATCTCAATCCCGTTTCTCTGTGCAGGTGGGAATAAAGAGATCGTCGTGTCGAAACGTTGTAAAAATGGACCTGCATCTCAATCTTTACAAGTATACTGTTGTGCATTCGTCAAAGCGTTCGGACGAATCTCCGCGTGATGAGTTCTGCCGGTGGTTTTCTGAGTGAAGTGGAATCAGAACGTTTGCATCGTCCGACTCCATGGCTCAATGGCTAGCGTACTGGCCTTTGGTCACAGGGATCCCGGGTTCAATTCCCGGAAGGTTCGGGAATTTCAACCATCATTGGTTGATTTCGCTGGCACGGGGGCTGGGTGTATGTGTCGTCTTCATCATCATATTATCCTCATGACGACGCGCAGGTCCCCTACGGGAGTCAATTCAAAAGACGTGCATATGGCCAGCCGAACGTGTCCTCGGACACTCCCGGCACTAAAAGCCATACGCCATTTCATTTTATTTTTTACTTTTGAATCCTCAATTATTCATTTCTTCAGAGGAGACCATTTTGAGCATCTTTGCTTATATTCATTGAGAAGGGACAATCCAGCGTCAGTCCTAGTGTAAATATATTCCGGGCGAGTTTTACTTTGCCTGCCCGGTATTTCAAAAATGTATATTGTCTCTCTTTCCAAACGAAGTACCATGTTACACGTGTCACATTGCATGTAAACGTCTTGGGAAACATCTTTCTACGGGTAATACAGTATATACAGTATGTATGACTTAAGAAAATTTCTGTACTTAAATTATGTTAATGAAATAGCACCACATCCATAAACACACCTGAAGAGTTACACTCCTGCACACGACATGGCCGATTTAGAAAAGACTAGATGTTCAAATGGGAAATCAACCACTAGGACGACAGTCCTAAACGCAGATCAATGATTGATTGATTGATTGATTGATTGATTGATTGATTGATTGATTGATTGATTGATTGATTACTAGCTGCAGGGCATCTTCCTTATTAACACCCATAATACACTCAGAATAACCAGATCAGCTGTGCAATACATTAATGAATATGCAATCTTATAACGCTCAGCTGCCTTGACTGAAGCATGTATGTATGTATGTATGTATGTATGTATGTATGTATGTATGTATGTATGTATGTATGTATGTATGTTGGGTATTCAGTCCGAAGGCTGGTTGGATCCTCAACAGGTTCACCATTAGCTGTCATAGAGACCTAAGCGTCACTGAAGAGGCGTACTAGGGAAATGAGGAGTGAGGTAGTTTCCCGTTGCTTCCTCAGCGAGCCAGAAGTTGCTATTGCACATCAGTCTGTCAAGCCCACTGAAATGCGTGCATCAACTGACCCTATGAGCGACACTTTCACACCATTCATAGCAGGAACTGGCTGCATAAGGAATGACATTACTAGCGTCACTCATACCTCAGCCACTTTCATATTGTCAAAGCCAAGTATAAGACTGAGACAGGTCAATGAAAGTAACAATTTTATTCTAGCCCATACCAGAAGACCTAGTGCACTGTAAACACTACATCTTGCCAGCAAAGGCATAACTGAAGCATACGAATAAAATTACGACACACAGACTAATCGTATCGACATTCACTCTTCACTGGGCAAAAACATAAGTCAAATACTAGGCCTACGTCATGAAAATGAGAGATAAGAAATAAAATCAAAACTTCATTAGACCCTTCAAACAAACGAGACAATTCCTCAGATGATCAACTACATGAATGCCTCTTTGAATTGACACAGCTGGGCTGAGTATGTCAGACGGTTGAGGCGCTGGCCTTCTGACCCAACTTGGCAGGTTCGAACCTGGCTCAGTCTGGTGGTATTTGAAGGTGCTCAAATACGTCAGCCTCGTGTCGGTAGATTTACTGGTACCTAAAATAACTCCTGCGGGACTAAATTCTGGCACCTTGGCGTCTCCGGAAACCGTAAACGTAGTTAGTGGGACGTAAAGCAAATAAAATTATTATTATTATTATTATTATTATTATTATTATTATTATTATTATTATTATTATTATTATTATTATTATTATTATTATTATGAATTGACACATTGACCGGCCAAGCTAATCTATACGTTGCCTCAAATATAGACAACAAGAAAAGCTTTCCTTACTTGAGCTAGGCAACATTTTATTTCTTCCTTATTTCTTCTATCGAAGCATTAATAATCATCTCGAACGAACCGATGGCACTACAGACCATTAAGAGCCTTGCCTTGCCAAGACGGCGGCTGCCCAGCCAAATGACCCATAGAATTTTGGAGTTCCACGTGGATAGTATGAACCAACGAGCTAGAATATAATACATATTATCCGCGCACTTTTTAGTGATAGATTTTTGTACTCGTTGGAGAAGTAAGAAGGGTTCCGTTATACTGCCAACTGAATGGAAATGAAATCGGAATTGAATCGATAATATGATCGATCGATATGAATTTTATAAACCTTTATTATTTTAAGCAAACAACTGTGTCACACACACAATATTTAATACTATATAACATTTCCCGTTGCGAAAAGTGTTCCTAGCATGAATTCTATAGTTTAGCTTTGCTGTGTAAACAACAACAGTATGAGTACTTAAAGTGTACGCCAGATGGCGCACAGCGATGAGAAGCGATTCTTAGTTTGTGTTTCAAAGGTTGCCAATACGAATCTCGAAGATAACCAAAGTCGACCGCTTCAGCACTAGGGTGTAAATCTATCACTAAAAAGTGCGCAGATAATATAGTGGCTGTAGTAGCTCGATTAGCGCTCCGGGTGGTGGCAAGCAACACTACAGCCGCCGTGATAAAAATGTACCAGCTAAGGACAACAGCTGCCTGGAGCTATGTGAGTAATCTCGTATGTGTTTCAAATTCATCGTTGATAGAAATTATTTTGTAGTTTGGCTTTATTTATTGTAGCGTGAATATGCCTATATTCTGTTTCGCATGTTTTGTTCGAGCGAAACAAACAGTGTGTCTTATTTCAGGTAAGTTCATTGAAATATCATCTTGATATTCGACACTGTAGAGCATAAATTCTCGTCACAAGTCCACACTATAAGACAAGTGGCTGACTAGGCAGTGGGTGATTAATATGGTTCTAGGACACTTCGTACCACTTGACCGGCTGAAGTGTCAGTTAAATTTTTAGGAGAGGTCATTCCGTACCGCTTGAAAGAGAATGGAAGTATTGCGAAGGTAAAACGATTTCCTAATGAATGTACTGTATTCATTTGTATATCCAGTGTCCACTAATGGCGCAGAAGCCTCCGCACGGTGTGACCACTACTGATGTTAACCTTCCGTCGGGCGCAACTGACCTCAATGGTGCACGTGTTAGTTTTTATCTCGTATTCCCCATTCGCGGGGACCTAGCTACTTCCACCTATCAGTAGCTTACTGTTTTCGCGTGACCTTCAAGCCCATATTGGCCAGTTCATCAGAATATTTTATTTTACTTGATAATGAAATGAAATGAAATATCGGTCTACTTTCAGACCAACTTTGCTTTACGGGAGCGAAAGCTGGGTGGACTCAGGATATCTTATTCAGAAGTTAGAAGTAACAGACATGAAAGTAGCAAGAATGATTGCTGGTACAAACAGGTGGGAACAATGGCAGGAGAGTAGTCCGAATGAGGAGATAAAGGCTAATTTAGGATTGAACTCTATGGATGAAGCTGTACGCATAAATAGGCTTCGGTGGTGGGGTCACGTGAGGCGAATGGAGGGGGATAGGTTACCTAGGAGAATAATAGACTCTGCTATGGAGGGTAAGAGAAGTAGAGGTAGACCAAGACGACGATGGTTAGACTCAGTTTCTAACGATTTAAAGATAAGAGGTATAGAACTAAATGAGGCCACAACACTAGTTGAAAATCGAGGATTGTGGCGACTTTTAGTAAATTCACAGAGGCTTGCAGACTGAACACTGAAAGGCATAACAGTCTATAATGATAATGTAAAATGTAATGATAATAAAATAATGCAGTAGTTAATAAATAATCACAATAATAGTAATATTATCCAACTTTGTGCTCGTCAGGCACATTGCATCCGAACATATTGTATTGTTTTGTTTCAGGCTTTATACTTCAAAAAATCGACTTCCTTATCATATCTACGTAAATATAAGTGATAAATATAGTTTAAAGGGCAATTATTAAAATAATATAGTACTCTTCAGCAGATGATGTAAATAATTTTTGTTTCTGATTTCTAAAGTGTGTCTGTCAGGCTCATTACACCCACTGGTGTGGAAATGGAATTCCAATTTGACATCAAGTGGTACGGATTGTCCTGGCGTAAACATTTTGGGGCCGGGCTGAGTGGCTCAGACGGTTAAGGCGCTGGCCTTCTAACCCCAACTTGGCAGGTTCGATCCTGGCTCAGTCCGGTGGTATTTGAAGGTGCTCAAATACGACAGCCCCGTGTCGGTAGATTTACTGGCACGTAAAAGAACTCCTGCGGGACTAAATTCCGGCACCTCGGCGTCTCCGAAGACCTTAAAAAGTAGTTAGTGGGACGTAAAGCAAATAACATTATTATTAAACATTTTGGGATTACGGGAAAACCGTTCGCAGGTACATAACGACCTAGGTGGTACGAAATGACCTCAGAAATTAACCCTCTACTGCATTGAATTATTTTTCGTTTTCGTTTGGTGAAGAAAATTTCAAGCTTCAATGTTCAACATACGTTCAGTGCTTTAGATGTACCAGCAATTCTTAACTGGGACTAATAGCTTAACACTCGTATCTGATGTGGATTGCCATAGTGGAATATATATATATATATATATATATATATACACATGATTTTACGCTAAGCTTTGATAATTCAAAGACCGAACATTACTACCTACTGGCCATGGGTACGTACTGCTAGGCACAACCGTAGGTCGGTAATGTCTGTGAGGTTGAGCCAGAGGTACTCCTTAAGCCACCGGGCAAGTTGGCCGTGCGCGTAGAGACGCGCGGCTGTGAGCTTGCATCCGGGAGATAGTAGGTTCGAATCCCACTATCGGCAGCCCTGAAAATGGTTTTCCGTGGTTTCCCATTTTCACACCAGGCAAATGCTGGGGTTGTACCTTAATTAAGTCCACGGCCGCTTCCTTCCAACTCCTAGGCCTTTCCGATCCCATGGTCGCCATAAGACCTATCTGTGTCGGTGCGACGTAAAGCCCCTAAAAAACTCCTTAAGCCTGTGGTAATGTGATGGGGAGGGCCCACGTAAAATAAACGGTGGTTGGTACGCGAGGATGTTGACGGGTTGGAAGGAGTACTGTACCTTTGGTTGTAGGGCTGTTTTGTCTTATACAGGGTGTTAGGTGTATACGTGCAGATATTTCTTGTAACAATAGAGAACGATGTGACGAACCACTATATATCAAACTTGTAGTAATCCGCTGAAGTTATTTTCGAGAGCAAAGGGATACGATGTTTGTAGAATAGGTAGTATGCCTTGTTCTCTGAATGAATAGCTTTCCGTTGATAACAGGCAAGTCACGCGCCATCCGTGCTAAACTGGTTTCTGTTTACGTTTCAGAGCAAATCTACTACTGTAACAGTTGAACGCTACCTTTGCAATGCCATGAGATGTTACGTAATATACTTGCCAAACTGGTTTTATGTTTACGATCAACTGAACTACGATAACAGCAGAAGGCTGCTACCGGTGTACACCATGTTACATTACGTTCTCGCCAGACTGGTTTTGTTGTTGTTAGTATTTAGTTCCGTCTTAGGGGCGTCAGACAACCCTAGTTATCGGTTTCGGACCCTGGAGCTGTATCGAATTGTCAGCGTTATACTGGTTCATTTGCTGTTACGTCATTTAGGGGATGTTGTTCTGCTTCAGTTGCAACTTTTTAATAGATTTATTGATCAAGTAAATTACAGATTTTTTAATGTTACATCTTCAAAGAAATACTGTAATTCTGGTACGGACTGGAATGTCTTTTTAAAAATGCTGTTTACGTGTTACATGTTAGACACACCTAAGAAGTGATACAAACTAGTTTCACAGAGTATTCTAGACAAAGACATTACTGTACTGTGTTCAAATTTCTCTCTGTTGAGGTTTTAGAGTCCGTAATGTATCCGAAATTCCTGTGGCACTTTCGTAATTCCTGTAACAAAACCAAACAAAGACGTCAACAACAAAGTACTACTTACCACAAATCACTTAGATAATGTCCACACACGTCGTTGACTCGGGGAGCAACAAACTTCCATCTTGTTCTCTTCAGGTATGCACCGTAAAGTTCCTTGTCCAGCTGTCCATCAGTAGTCATTATAAAATGGATAGTGTGTCCAATTATCCATAGTGAAGAATTGTGCTTTGTCCTTGGGGTAAGGAGGTAATCTGGTCTTATGAATTGGTAATCTCTATTGATTGTGAAGTTCAGTTAGTGGAGAAACACTTTGGCTTGCATATACACCGGTCTGACCCTCATACAAGTGGTCAGTCTGTGAAGTATTGAGTCATGTTGAGTACAATATGAGCAGGAGTCCGAATCAGTCAATCGTATTCGATATAGCCGTTCTTTTGTGGGTACAATGTCATGGACTACCATATACCATGTAGATCGCACTTTAGCAGGGAGATGAGGGGCACTAATGTTTTTCCAAAGTTGTTTAAAGTCGGTGTTTGAAGGCACTTGTTGAAATAAACGCATACGTGGTGTAGGTGTTAGACGAAATAAATCAGCATAAACCCGACGTGTTAATTGTACTTCTGATACGAACTTGGCTTCCGTCAAATAGCACCATTGTTGCAAATAAATGCGGAGATACTTCAGGGCAGATGGGACAATCCGAAGATCAGGTGGATTGTGCAAGTCCGTCACAGTAGACCAGTGTTTCAGCCAAGCAGATGAGAAGCTCCGTTGGTTCATTTCTATTTTTCTTCCACGACTCAAGAAGAGGGCTTGACATTTAATGATGACGTTTACCAACCCAAGTCCACCAGCTGTTGGTGGAAGACACAAGGTAGTTATCGGTACTCGGAAGATATTGCCACGCCATATGTACCAGGAACTAGCACATATTATCTGTCTAGCAAACGTTGCAGGCAGTGGTAGTACTTGTGCAAGATACCAGCATTGTGATAGAAGGTATGTGTGGACAGTCCAGATCCTTTGGATTAGAGAGAGGTCTCGGCAGTAGAGTTCTTTTGCATAGACTTTTATATTGTTGACAACAGGTCCCCAGTTTTGTTGATTCATGTCACTGGTCTTTCGAGTGTAATGTATTCCAAGTATCTTGTGTGATTCTACCGTTTGTAGCGGTGGGAGTTGAGGTAATGATGCCCAGTCTCCTAGCGGAATCACTTTCGATTTACGATAGTTAATAGACAACCCAGATACTGCACTGAACTGTGCGAGAGCATTTCGCATGTGGAGTATATCGTTATCCGATGATAATATTACACTGACGTCATCCGCGTAAGCAGCTACCGCGAGCTTTGCACTTCCTTGTGTTATTCCTCCTATTTCTTTATGCAGCTTGCAAATGAGAGGATTTATAGCCAAGGTAAACAGCACCATCGAAGCCGGACATCCTTGTTTTACTGACCTCTTAATGGGAATGGTTTTAGTGTGAAAGCCATTAATTTGCAAAATCGCAGATACGTTTGTGTATAGGCACTGAATGTAAGAGATAAATGTGGGACTAAGACCATGCCATTTTAAGCAGTTTAGCAGATACTGATGATTCACACTGTCAAACGCACGCTGGTAGTCTAAGGACACTAGTAAGCTCTGTGAATGAGTGCGTTCCGTGGACGCCACGTAATCACGCAGCGAACAGGTAACATCAAAAATTGTTCGTCCAGGCACTCCACAGTGTTGTGCAGGGTGAATGATGGAGGATAATAATGGTCGTAATCTGTTGACGAGAATTCTGGCTAATATTTTGTAGTCGTAAGTAAGGAGGGTAATTGGGCGATAGTCATTGACAGTGATAGCTGTAGAGAACTTCTTTATCAGTACAACAATCCCTCGACGATGTGATTCACAGAGTTGTTTCCTCTGTAACACAGTGTTCAGGACGCAGGTGAGGTCTTCTCCAATTATCGGCCAGCAGGTAGAGTAAAATTCCTGAGGTATTCCATCAATCCCAGGTGTTCTTGAGCTCTTCCCTTTCCGTATCGCTTTTAAAACCTCTTCTTTGGTTATGGGTCCTTCAAGGCTTGAGTTATCCTCTTCTCCGAGCGGTGGAGGCTTACAGTCAGTAAAACAATTAATTTCATTGTCGTGGATGGCCTCGGCATCAAACAGTTGTCGATAAAAGGAATCGAAAGCCTTACTTATAGTCGGTTGTGTTATGTACTCTTGTCCTTCTGGGTCCTGAACTTTCAATATGAGAGATGATCTGCGGCGCTTGAAGTCCTTCATGAAATGATAAAGATTGATCCGTTCATTTTCGACTGGTTCGTTGACCCGACTGCGTATTTTGAGTCCCTGCAGTCGTTTGTGATATATAGAAAGTATTTTTGCTTTATAGCGGCTGATTTTACTTCTTCTCTCTGGTGATGGCTGGTAGTTTTCTTGTAAGTCATAAATACACCTAAAATAAAGGTTTATTAGACGTTCCTCGTCTTGATAAAGTTCGTAAGATTTTCGCTTAAAGAAATACTTTATTTGCGGCTTTACATACCGATCCCACCAATCAGCACAATCTTGATATCTAATCTTTCTTTTACTCCATTCTGACCAAAGCAATTTCAGCTCTTCAAGGATACTAGAATTTTGAAGACAGGTTACATTCATCTTCCAGTAAGAGCGTCCTCTAGGTATAAAATTTATATTTAATCTTATACGTAGGATAACAGCTTCATGATCAGAAAATGTGACTGGTACTACTTCTACACGACTTATGTCATTAGCTAAATTTTGAAGAACATAAAATCGATCCAGTCTTGCTGCTGAATTTGAAGAAAAGAAAGTAAATCCTGGGGTATTATGTTTTAGCACCCAAGGATCACACATTTGGAGATTTGTAACTAAAGTCTGTAAGATGCTACTCGGCTTAAAGGGACCTGTACAATTTACTGCACGCAGTACACAGTTAAAATCACACCCCATCACATAATGCGTAGGCAAGGAGCGAAGTAAATATGGTAAGTCCGACTGGAAGAATTCGTTCCTTTCCTTGCGTTTATTACGCCCAGATGGTGCATAAACATTGTAAAACAGGCATTCTTGAAATCTGCCACTCATTCCACGACCAGAGGGAAGCTTCTCTATGGATTGCAGTTCAATACCTGACTTAGTAAGGATAGCAGTACCTAGGTTATCACTACCAGTGTTTACATAGGCATTATAGTTTAATACCGAAGAAAAATCATTGATGGAGACCTCCTGTAGCATTACAAGATCTATATCATGACACTGTAGAAATTTCAGCAGAGCATGCATTTTAGTTGGTGATGAATTATTGTTGAAGTTGACTGTCCCCACTGTTAGTGTGAGGGTCATGACACTACAACAGAGAGAAAAATAGAATGCAGTCCACATGTTGATATTCTGTCAAACTATTTCTTCGTAGTCGGGGGAGGTAATCCTTGCTTACTCGTTCCTGTCTTATACGGATGGTTTCGTTGTTTACTAGCTAACTTGCTTACTTTTTGCTGACCGGGGTTACATTTTGTTACATCAAGCGATATTTCTGCTATTGGGTCCTCACTCCGCAATACTTCCTCCTCCAGGTCCATCTGACTGTTCCACGATCCGAGAGTGGGAGGATGCTGTTCAGTGATCACAGACCTATCCATATCAGACGAAGATAATGTACTTTCCGGAGGGCGCTGGCTCTCAGCTTCAGACCTTGTCAAAGGTTGAAGAGTGATGGGCATTGTATCAAGTTGTTGGTCTTCCTGTCTCAGCGTGTTTGTGATCGCGTTATTTTCTTCTATGGTTCTTTTATCTGATACGTGTATGTCCCTGATATCTAATGTTTCTTCTACTGATACGGTATCTGAGTCTGTACTGTCATTTGAAGGTAATGGAAATTGGTCCCCTGCAGGTGCGTTAGCTATATCCTGTGAATCGGCTGTTAACACTAGTGTGTTTCTATGTCCATATGTTCTAACTTATTGTCATGACTTAAGCCAGGTGTTGTAGGGTTGACGTTGCTATCTGTGCTACTTTCCACTGCACCGTTCGCTATCCTGCTCTGCACGGACGTTGGTTTGTTTACATCCGTGAGAGCGGGTTCTCTATCTGACCGCGCACTGTCAAATGAGGGAGGTTTGAATAGATCGCTCAATGTGAAGCGTGATCTAGATGCCGTCGATGGTTTGCTGTTAGTAAATCTAGTGGGACAATTAGTCCGAATATGAGAACAACTTCCACATGAAAAACAATGTTGCTCCTGTTCGGGATAGGTTACATATGCCTCGTAACCCGCTACATTGAGGGTTGAAGGAATAGGCTTTTCAATTGACATCTGAACTGCCCTTATTCCTGTATCGACTTGATAGCGGTATCTGTTTGACCACTTCTCGTTTTCTATCTGTTGTACCTTGCCATAATTCTGCAATACGTACTGTACCCGCTCGTTTGGTACTTCCAGCGGTATATTCATTAAGCGTACAGTGATAAGTTCTATTTCACCGGGCATGATTGTAACTGTTACTGAATCGCCATTCATTAATGTAAGAGAATTTCTACCTCTAAAGGAATGTAAGTACTTCTGGTAGCTTCTGTCATTATTAAATTTGAGATAGGCTGCATTCTGTTTTCCAACTAGTTGAATTGTTTGTAGTTCATCATCACATACCTTTAGAACGTCTTCTATCCACTGGTGAATTTCGTGAGCTGTTGGTCTTTGTTGCTCCTTGCCAAATACAACTCTCAGGGTGTTTTGCCGTGTAATTTTGGATGCCTTGTTTCCTAACTGTACTTGTTCAATAACTGCAACTTCAAATGAACAAACACTCACACTACCGTCCTCGTCAAGTTAGCAGGGCCCGGCCAGACAACCTGCTTGGCCGGCTGTACAAGCAAGACTGCAATTGAGGAGTGTCTCCTGGGGATTGGGATATCTGTGGTCGTCAGCCTCGTGGTCTAGTGAGTATGGAAATGACCTGAAAACCTGTGTCTTTACGCCAACGAAAGCAAGCATGGGATTGAATTGAATTAGGCAAGCACAGCCAACGTTTTACTCCAAACGAATAATGGATATGTTATACAAATAAATAAATTAAACGTACCTACATTTCGTGTTTCCTGCCGGGCTGTGTGGCTCAGACGGTTGAGGTGTTGGCCTTTTGACTCCAACCTCGCAGGTTCGAACCTGGCCCAGTCCGGTGATATTTGAATGTGCTCAAGTACGTCACATTCGTGCCGGAAGATTTAGTAGCACGTAAATAGAACCCCTGCGCGACTAAATTCCGGCTCCTTATCGCCTCCGAAAACCGTAAACGTAACGCAAATACCATTATTATCATTATTATTATTATTATTATTATTATTATTATTGACTACTCGCCAATAATGTCTGCCCAGAAAATAATTCTCATTGTTTATAACTATGGATCTCGATAGTTGTATACTTTCCTAATTATGGTGATTTCCAAAATTGGCTTTACGTCGAACCAACACAGATAGGTCTTATGACGACGATGGGACAGAAAAAGGGTAGAAATGAGAAGGAAGCGTTCGTGGTCTTAATAAAGGATCAGCCCCAGCATTTTCCTGATGTGAAAATGGGAAACCACGGAGAACCATCTTCAGGGCTGTCGACAGTGGAGTTCGAACCCAGTATCTCCCCAATGAGAGTTCACAATTTCGCGCCCCTAACCACACGACCAACGTATTCCAAGCTCTAATGCCGGGCTAAGTACCTCGGACGATAGAGCGCTGGTATTCTGATCCCATCTTGGCAGGTTCGATGGAGGCTCAATTCGGGGGTATTTGAAGGTGCTGAAATACTCCATTTTCGTGTCTGTAGATTTACTTGCATTAAAAAAAGCCGTGCGGTACAACATTCCGGCACCTCGGCGTCTCCAAAACCCGTCAAAGTAGTTATTGGGACGTAAAAAGTTACATTATTATTTCGTGCTTGCAAACGAAAAGCATATGTGTAATGGTGAAATAAGCATAACTTACTGCTGCCATTGCAGGGCTAAATAAATTTATCAAAATAAAAGTGGCCAGTCTGAGTTGCTCAGACGTTTAAAGCACTGGTTACTTGGTTCCAACTTAGCAGGCTCGATCTGGGGTCAGTTCGGTGCCAGTCGAAGGTGCTCAAATACGTCAGCCTCGTGTCGGTAGATTTACTGGCACGTAAAAGGAACTCCTGCGGGAATAAATTACAGCGCCTCCAGAAACAGTACGAGTAGTTAGTGTGGCGTAAAGCAAATAAGATTACCGGTATTATTATTATTTTTCAGTCTTATTATTATTGCTACCACTCATATTGAACTTCTTCTTACTCATTTTCCTCGTCTGATTATTATTATTATTATTATTATTATTATTATTATTATTATTATTATTATTATTATTATTATTATTATTATGATTCACCTGTTCATACTTTCGTCTTATTCCTCTTTTTACTCTCCTTTTAAGTCGAATACTTGTTATTCATATTTGATGTTTTGTTATTAATATTATTGCTATTTTTATATTATTATTATTATTATTATTATTATTATTATTATTATTTAGATTTAGTTTATTTCGTTTATTTATAGCTTCTCTTTAGCTTCATATGACACAATACTTTTTCCGTCTTTAATTCACCTTTTGTGTCGTGTGCCGGTGTACATCTATGTTTCTGTCCTCTGCTTCAAGACAGTGCTGCAAGATCTGTGTTTGTTTCCCCAGCCCGGGTTGCGTTTCGTTTCTCATGTGCCACAGTTACATCTTACGTTCTGTTACATGTTTAAGTTTGGCCTTGTGATACATCGCCTTCAATCTGCTCTGTAGCCTTTAAGAGTGTAGCATGGTCAATGACCTCAGTGCTTGTTTTGTTCACATATCTGGACTAACAACTCGTCTCACTCGGCACAGCAAGTTCAAGGCCAACCACTTCTCTCTGTTTGTTTGTTTGTTTATTTACCCAGGTATGTATGTCAACATTGTACTATGTCAACATGGCACCATGAAAATTTACTCAATAAACGGGGTGTTTGGGGGGTCCCTGTCCTGGGTGGTGTGTTCTGCGGGCCTCCTCTGGGGTCCGTGTTGTTGCTGTGGTTATCTCTCTGCGCGGTCAGGTATTTGCTAACATATTCAATTCAATTTATTGTATGTACAAGACATACGTCCAACTTGAATTATTTCATCCTCACAACTCTACTCCCTTACTCCATGGCCCAAGAGCTACACATATAGCTGACGGCCCACCCACCCCTCTACGAGGTGTGGGAATGAAATAACTAATTTGATTGATTTTTTCCTATTTCGTAGTGATGAATATAAAACAAGCATTTTTTGAATTTTTGTACGTGTTAATGATGATGATGATGATGATGATGAAGATTGCTGTTTTAAGGTCATCGGCCCTTAAAAACGCAGTGTCTTCTGTTGTAACTCGTAGTGAATAAGAAACAAAATATAAGTTTCTCGAACACACATAAAGAACCAAAAAACCGAGCTCGATAGCTGCAGTCGCTTAAGTGCGGCCAGTATCCAGTATTCGGGAGATAGTAGGTTCGAACTAATCTGTCGGCAGCCCTGAAGACGGTTTTCCGTGGTTTGCCATGTTCACACCAGGCAAATGCTGGTGCTGTTCCTTAATTAAGGCCACAGTTGCTTCTTCACGATTCTAGCCCTTTCCTGTCACGTCGTCACCGTAAGATCTATCTGTGTCGTGGCGACGTACATCAACTCGTAAAAGAATGGTAATCAGCTGTCAAAGACTCTGCACCCGTTGAATATGGTCAGGATGCACTCGCTTTTCATGTAGTGTCCTACGTATGGTCTAAGTTGGTACAACAACGGCACGTGTTATACTACGCGTACGGCACCCGGCATCACCGTTTACTATTGTTAGGATGCCCTGCTCCATGGCAAAACGGTTAGCGTGCTGGAATCTGGTTACAGGGTCCCGGGTTCGATTCCCGGCATGGTCGGTAATTTTAACCATCATGGTTAATTTCCCTGGCATGGGGCTGGGTGTATGTGTTGTTTTCACCCTCATTTCATTCTCATCAAGATGCGCAGGTCACCTACGGGTGTCAAATCAAAAGACATGCACCTGACGAGCCGAACCCGTCCTGGGATCTCCCGGCACTAAAAGCCATACGCCATTTCATTTCGATTGTCAGGATGTCTTCTTCCGCGTCTAGAATTACACGTGGCCGTTTAGGCCATCGCTTCTGAAAGCGTATCGCAATTACGCTGCAGTACAGCAAGTGTCGTTGCTGGATTCGGCACCCGTCTGTTGGGAAGCCTTTTCCGATAGATTCATGGAGGGCGACACGTGTACTGTTCTGCCACACGATACACTAGCAGCATATCATGGTATTCGTGGTATTCATACACTGGCATTATTCATATTCTATTACTACTACTACTACTACTACTGCTGCTACAAAGTAACTCGCGTGCTAGTACGGACGATAATTCGCCTCTCTGACAGCTGTTATTCAGGTCAAGGTCAGACAGACAGACAGACAGACAGACAGACAGACAGACAGACAGACAGACAGACAGACAGACGGACAGAGAGCTCATACCTCTAGTCCGGTGGTTTCATGTAGGAGCGGGAACCCGTCCTACCACATCCCCGTCGCTAGGAACAACAGACAACCGAACAACAGGTCTAGTGCATTTGTCAAACTGCTTACGTGGAATATTCTCCCACAGTGTGATTTCAATACCATGGATTCTTGGGAGACCAACTCGCCGTATGCAGAAACACCCCGTATTGACGTGTACGTAAATAAAGTTTCTTACGTCAACGAAAGAATGCACGGGATAGGATTTCCAAGTGAGTAGTATCAGAATTGAATTGTCAAAGCACATCGAACGTTTTGCTTCATACAAATAAGGGACATGTTATGAAAATAAATAAATTAAACGTACCTTCCTTTCGTGCTTCCAAACGAAAAGAACATGTTTAATGGCAAATTAAAGCATTCTGCTTTTGCAGTGCCTATTAAACGTATCAAAATAAACGTTGCCAGGCTGAGTGGCTCAGACGGTTCAAGCTCTGGTTCCATGAACTTAGCAGGCTCGATCCTGGCTCAGTCCGCTGGTAGTTGAAGGTGCTCAAATATGTCCGCTTCTGATCGGTAGAATTACAGGCTCGTTAAAGAATGCCTGTGGGCGAAATTCCGAAACCGCGCGTCTCCATTGGCACGTAAACATTTATTATTATTATTATTATTATTATTATTATTATTATTATTATTATTATGATTATTATTATTGTCCGACTCGTTGGCTGAATGGTCAGCGTACTGGCCTTCAGTTCAGAGGGTTCCGTTCAATTCCCGGCCGGGTCGGGGCTTTTAACCTTAATTGGTTAATTCCAATGGCCCGGGGGATGGGTGTTTGTGAAGTCCCCAACATCCCTGCAACTCACACACCACACATAACACTACCCTTCACCACATTAACACGCAGTTACCTATACATGGCCGATGCCGCCCACCCTCATCGGAGGGTCTGCCTTACAAGGGCTGCAATCGGCTAGTAACAGCCACACGAAATTAATTTTATTATTATTATTATTATTATTATTATTATTATTATTATTATTATTATTATTATTATTATTATTACTGAGCGAGTTGGCCGTGTGACTGGAACGCGCGGCTATCAGCTTGCATTCGTCGTAAAGCCACTCACCAATATTATAATAAAAACTGTGTTAGTCCAATATTACTAACTATTATGAAAATAAAAGTTAAACGGTCCGCCTCTCTGGTGTAGTGGGTAGCGTGATTAGCTGCCACACCCGGAGGCCCGGGTTCGATTCCCGGCTCTGCCACGAAATTTGAAAAGTGGTACGAGGGCTGGAACGGGGTCCACTCAGCCTCGGGAGGTCAACTGAGTAGAAGTGGGTTCGATTCCCACCTCAGCCATCCTGGAAGTGGTTTTCCGTGGTTTCCCACTTCTCCTCCAGGCGAATGCCGGGATGGTACCTAACTTAAGGCCACGACCGCTTCCTTCCCTCTTCCTTGCCTATCCCTTCCAATCTTCCCATCCCTCCACAAGGCCCCTGTTCAGCATAGCAGGTGAGGCCACCTGGGCGAGGTACTGGTCATTCTCCCCAGTTGTATCCAAGAGTCTGAAGCTCCAGGACACTGCCCTTGAGGCGGTAGAGGTGGGATCCCTCGCTGAGTCCGAGGGAAAAGCCGACCCTGGAGGGTAAACAGATGATGATGATGATGATGATGATGATGATGATGATGATGGTGATGATGATAATGGTGAAATGTTAAACGCCCCACTCAAACTTCGTAGCTGGTAATCAGCCAGAAAACACTAAGAAAATAGTGAACTTTAACAAGTCCGAATTATTATTAACCTTATAATTGCGGACATGTCTCCGAAATTACTGAAACATGTACTTACAAATTGTTTTATGTCGCACCGACACAAGTAGGTCTTACGGCGACGATCGGAGAGAAAAGGGATACAAGTGGGAAGGAAGCGTTCGAGGCTTAAATAAAGGTACAGTCCCAGTATTTCCCTGATGTGAAAATGGGAAATTACGGAAAACCATCTCCCCGGCTGCCGACAGTGGAGTTCGAATCCACTATCACCAAAATGCAAGCTCACAGCTGAGCGCCCCCAACCGCACGACCAACTTATTCTAAGCTCTAATGCCGGTCTGAGTAGCTCGGACGATAGAGCGCTGGTCTTCTGATCCCACCTTGGCAGGTTCGATGGCGGCTCAGTTCGGTGCTATTTGAAGGTGCTCATATACGCCAGTCTCGTGTCTGTAGATGTACTTGCATTAAAAAAACACTGCGGTAAAAAACTTCTGGCATTTCAGCGTCTCCGAAAACCGTGAAAATTAGTTAGTGGAACGTAAAGACATTATTATTATTATTATTATTATTATTATTATTATTATTATTATTATTACGGAAGTTCTAATTAAGCGGGTCCATTACAGTCATCATTTTAACTATCGGCACTTACTGTCCAGTAATAAGCCTTCCGTCCGCCTCTGTGGTATAGTGGTTAGTGTGATTAGCTGCCACGCCCCGAAGGCCCGGGTTCGTTTTCCAGCTCTGACACGAAATTTGAAAAGTGGTACGTGGGCTGGAACGGGGCCCACTAAGCCTCGGGAGGTCAAATGAGTAGAGGTGGTTCGACTCGCACCTCAGCCATCCTGAAAGTGGTTTCCCGTAGTTTTCCACTTCTCCAGGCAAATGCCGCGATGGTACCTAGCTTAAGACTACGGCCGCTTCCTTCTGTCTTCCTTGTCTATCCCTTCCCATCCCCCCGCAAGGCCCCTGTTCAGCATAGCAGGTGAGGCCGCCTGGGTGAGGTACTGGTCATTCTCCCCAGTTTTATCCCCGACCCAATGTCTCACGCTCCAGGACACTGCCCTTGAGGCGGTAGAGGTGGGATCGCTTGCTGAGTCCCAGCGAAAACCAATCCTGGAGGGTAAATAGATTAGGAAAAGGAAGAATAAGCCTTCTATTACAAATGCCCGGCGGCAATTCCACAGCAGCTCTTTTTCCCTCGAGCAATGTTCACGATGGATGCAACTACGGTTTTTTGAAATTTGTCTCATTAATAACAATTTCGCTGAATACTTGCAGCATTTTCTTTCAGTGTCCACCGTCCTTTCATTGCCCTGAAAAGTTTATGAATAAGCATAGACAACTCGCATTGTCTATTGTCAGAAATTCATCATAGACTGTCGCAATAACAGCACAGAAATATTGCGCTCATTTTTCATTTACTTATTAACTATTTCCTTTCATTTTGTCAGCTTGGATCACTGAGTAATGCCATTGACGTCTTATAAATCACACACAACTACACAACACTTGATTCGCATGCATGTGCTGGTACGGATCTTCGACGTCACTGTAAGGATTCTGTGAACTTTTCACACAGACTATCCTAGACCGGTTTTCGAGTACAGCAAGTGGCCAGGCACGTGAGTCAACCTCTCTTAATTGGCAAGCCTTTAGGGGAAGTGCACAACAACATGTGTTGGCCTGCGATAAGAAACAGGTTCAACAAGCCCTATACTCTGCTACTGTACTTCCACTACGCGTGGACAGAATGACGTAACCGGCGTATGCTGCTACGGCCGTTCAAAACACATTAGGTCCTGAAATATTTGGCTCAGTTTTGGGAAAACTAATAGGACAAGGTAAAAAGTACATAGCAAATATAGTGAGATGTATTTTTCTTTGCCGACTAGCTTAATATCTGCACGTATACCCCTAACATCCTATATATAAACAAGGCATCACTGGGATATGTGTTTAATTGACTGTACAGTTGAAGGTGTGCCGTAAAACTACCTCTGTCTACAATATTTATCCATTTATACAGGTGAAAAGTTTTTTGTTGACGAACGTGATATGTGTTTAATTGACTGTACAGTTGAAGGTGTGCCGTAAAACTACCTCTGTCTACAATATTTATCCATTTATACAGGTGAAAAGTTATTTGTTGACGAACGGCAACAGTATGCAGTAGAGGGTTAAGTGGTACAGAATGTCCGTGGTACGAAATGTCCGGACACCGATGAATATAAAGAGAGACAAGTGATATCCCAAACAGCAAAGTACTCTCCGTTCAGAACATTGAAGAGCACTATATCTGTGTCTGTCCAACCCTTGTTCCATTTCTCTACGGGACCCGGTGTTTAGTTAAAGATAGGAGATGTTAGTTACCCAAAGCATTAACCGACAATTTAGAATTGCTCTTCTCATTCTAGTAGGGGAGAAAGAGAAATAATCCCAATGGAGAGCAATTCAGATCAGCATACCGGAAGCGTTTACTGGGACAAACTGACCCATCGACAAGGAGTGATGCTTCTCTTATCTATGCACTACGGTTCCTTCTGATGACAGCACTTCAACTGGTCATGATTGCTGTGCTACGAAGTACTCTAGTCCGACTCGTTGGCTGAACGGTCAGCGTACTGCCCTTCGGTTCAGAGGGTTCCGGGTTTGATTCCCGGCCGGGTCGGGGATTTTAACCTTAATTGGTCAATTCCAATGGCACGGGGGCTGGGTGTATGTGTTGTCTTCATCATCACTTCATCCTCATCACGACGCGCAGGTCACCTACGGGAGTCAAATAGAAAGACCTGCAGCTGGCGAGCCGAACCCGACCTGGGATATCCCGGCACTAAAAGCCATACGACATTTCATTTCATTTCACCAAGTACTCTGAAAATGTTGTTGAGTACATAGCAGAAAATGTCATCCGTGAGGTGGGAAAGAAAATTAAATGCCACGACTGCCTGAAGGTTATGTTTGCTCAGCATTCCGAAGAGAAGAAAGAACTTATTGCCTAGAAAGATGGTAAATATAGTTTCCTTATCCAGCTCTTGATGTTGTAAAATTGTCAGGTGATTGAAAAAGTGTTCAGAAAGAATGTCACATCGCGAAGATGTAACATAAACCTTACGTTAAAGCTACAGACTGAAGTTATCTTGTCAGTTACAAGCCAGTTATTTTACAGTAGCGATAATTTATTTCCTGCTGCCGAGTTCAGTGAGGAAACCCATTACACCAGCATGGCAAGACGCCTCTTAAAGCAGCATTTTAAATGAGACTGCACTACAGGTACAGAGCTATTACGCAAGGATTGAAAGCAGTAAACCGTATGACAGTTGTACAAAAAAGTAATACTTTCATGCGACAACAAATCAGAGCTAGAAAATACGTATAGGTTAATGTGAATGAAAGAGCTGCTTCGAATCGAGAAATATGACTTAACAGATCAATCCAAAATTCAACTTTTTTACTGTAAATTTTATTTCCAGCCTGTGTTATAAAATGTTAAGTAGAAAATGTGCCTTTGAAGTGTGTTTAACTTTCTTGGCTGTTTAGATAAGCATCCCAATCCGTAATCTTGTACCGTAAGCCTACACACTTCTGCTTGTCGATAAATTGGAGATGTGTGGATATCTGCAAATCTTTGTGATAAAACAATCATTGATTTAATCATTTTCAACAATATGTCACTACAAGAAAAAAAATATTAGGTATTTTGTTTCTTCTATTTTATGTTACAGTACGTTGCGACCTGTAGTGACCTTCTGCTCAATGAAAACTTATACGCATGATATAGTTAGGCTTTCCATCCGATAGTTTCATCATCAACTGAAATAATCTCCAACTGCTATAACTAAAGAATAAGATCTGTGTGAAAATGTCTCATTTTCCAGCTCAGTTCCGAACTCGTTTACACAGCGCTCCGCCTACTGAGGCACATTTAAGACCTGGCAGCCACCAGTTCAACTTTCTTCAAAGATGGTAACTTGATAGGCATTCTAAAATATACTAGCTCGTTGATGATGACATCCTCAGCCATATTGCTTGATTTTCATAACTAGGCCACTGCCTCTCATATCAGATAGCTCCGCAGTTGATCTCACGAAGCTAAGTGAAACGTATTCCAGTCCTCAGTCCAGAATTAAAATTCCTGAACTTATCGGGAATCGGACCCGAGGCCATCAGGTAAGATGCAGGCATGCTACACCACGGGGCTGGCTAATATTCATTTACGTCGTTTAAAATTGAATTTCCAAGCCTGATCTGTATATCCGGTGTTACCTGACTTCTTTCAACTAGATTCTATTAACTTGCATTTACATTTGTTCGTTTTCATCGTATACTTCTTGTCCAAGTTCTTCAGTTCCCCTTCCGACTCGAATAAAATGACAGGTGTTTTAATTCTGTTCCCTTAAATTTTGTTTCATTTCCTAAAGTATTCTTTGCTTTCCTTCACCGGCTGGAGGAAAGACAAGCTGCATCCCTGTGTCACTCGTTTCTGAATAATTCATTCATATCAGTCGATTCTGACCACCACAATTTGATTCTTGAAGGGATTGTTAAGTATTCTCTGAATTTGAAACCTCAGAGAATTATTTGGAATAGATCAGCTAACGTTATCAAACGTCTCTTTTAGATCTAAAAGCACCATATACATAGGCTTGTTCTTCTTCTTCATTCGGTATTTCAAGATCAGATGAAGAGTAAATATTGCTTCACATGATCCTTCATATCTTTGGAAACTAAACTGATCTCCTCTCACTTAAGCTTGAACTTTTCATTCTTTTTTAAGCAATTCGCGTTGAAATTTTAGACGCGTGCGAGAGTAAAGAAATTCAACATTCCAGTCTACCTTTTATTAGCCCTTAATGAATCCCGCTGGGGAAATTTTTTGCTATTGGCTTTACGTCGCACCGACACAGATAGGTCTTATGGCGACGATGGGATAGGAAAGGCCTAGGAGTTGGAAGGAAGTGGCCGTGGCCTTAATTAAGGTACAGTCCCAGCATTTGCCTTGTGTGAAAATGGGAAACCACGGAAAACCATCTTCCGGGCTGCAGACAGTGGGATTGGAACCCACTATCTCCCGGATGCAAGCTCACAGCCGCGCTCTTCTAACCGCATGGCCAACTCGCCCGTCAGCTGGGGATTACTCTGACGCAGAGTACGTCTATTATTTGGGTCAGGTTATTTTTAAATTCTGTGAATTCTGTGAATTGGAATTTTGACAGCGGCTTGCCACTCAAGACAGTCATGTAGCTTATTTATGGTGTCACCAAAAATAAAGTCATACATGGTACTTTGTATTTCATAACCACACATTTATTCCAATGTACTTGTCATGCATTCATTCTATTACATGCTAGGAGAAATTGGGCGAGATTGAGAACAACTTCATGAAGAACAATACCAGAGAGTTTTTCGGAATGTTAAAAAAACCGACACGTCACAAGAGCAGAGAACTTTTCATAAGAGGGGGACTTGATCATAAGTGCGAAGGAGAACAGTAAAATGCTGGCAGAGCACTTTAACATCTTATTGAACTGCGAACCACATGGAGACGAATTGGAACTCGGACCGGACCTAGAAGAAAGAGAAAGCCACAACCTCCGATCAGCAATGAGTTGGCACAAATCTTAAGGGATCTGAAGAATAGCAAGGCGATCGGAGATGATGCGATATCGGTGGAGATAATAAAGTGGGATGGCGACAAGGCGATAGACAACATGACAATGACATTACTGAGATCTGGAGGACGGAGACATTATCGGAAAAGTGGAAGAATGTAATCATAGTACCGATACACAAGAAAGGGGACAAGAGGGTCGCAAACAAATACAGAGGGATATCACTACTAGAGATCGGCTACAAGGTGCTGTCGAGATTCCTTCTGTAAAGAATAGAAGAACAGTTAGACTGTACAGTAGCAGATTATCAAGCGGGTTTTTAGGAAAGTGCGAGGGTGCACCATGTAGATCTTTACTCTGAAATAACTAATACAGCACAGGGTCTTAAAGAACAAGAAGACGGTAGCAACCTTCGTAGACTTCAAGAAGGCATACGACTATATAAACAGACAGACGCTGGGGAGGATCCTGAAGAACAGAAGACTAGATGGCACCACACGAGAACTTTTGGGTGAGGTACTGACAGACACAAGCTCAAGGGCGAGACTCAGGAGTGCACTATCAGAATGAAGGACCACAATCGACAACATGGGGATACCAAAGACACAAGTGGGGGACAAGAAGTATAACAAGGCACAGGTGGACTACCTAGCCTTTGCGGGCGACATAGCCATAGTACGCCAGACGGAAGAAGATGTGTAAAGAAATAACTCGACGACATAAGCAAGACAGCCAGAAGTACAGGACTACGGATCGCATAGAACAAGACAAAGACTCTGAACAGCATTGGGGATTGGAAAACATCATAAAGCACCGTGAAGAAGGCAGACAAGTGTAATTACCTTGGAGATTATGTAACAGGAAGGGACAGGATCAGCGAATGGATAAAAGAGAAGATGAGTAGGATGAAAACGAATTATCTTGCGACCAGAGAAATATAGGCTACAATAAAAGAAACATCAACGGATGCGAAGATCAGGCACTACAAGGCAACAGTGAGGAACGTGGTACTGCAGGTGGCCGAGGCGATGAACTAGGAAGTCATGGGACAGAGGGATATACTGGGACAAAAAAGAGAGGGTGAAAGAAGGGAACGGAGATCAAGAGACGAACTGTACCGAACCATGAGGACGATCTCTGAGGAAATAAGACTCATAAGAGCAAGGCTTGCTAGATATGTGATCAGGAGAAAGACCAGAAGAGTCTGGCAGACAACGGGTAGAACGAGAAGGGAGTGGGTTGTCGAACTCCAAAAGGACTGGACTGAGATGATGATCAAGGTGGAAGGGACAGAGAACTGGAGAAATAAATATAGACACCAACCAATATGTCAGAGCTCAATGGCAGAGAAATGTACAGAACAGGATAGAGAAGCACCAATAGCGGATACAAGAAAAGAGAAAACAGAAAATCTCAACCGAAGAATGGGAAAGAAGGAGAGGATGAAGGGGTTCCTGGAGGAAAAGAAGGAAATCCGAATCATGACGAAGCTACTAGTGGTCCTACAGAGGTCGCAACGAAAGAGGAAGAAGAAGGTGATCTGTCACCGATGGAGGTGCGATGGGCTTTCTCATGATAATTCCATGAATTAAGCGAATGATCAAATCAACCACCTCCTTCATTAAAGCAAATCAAAGCATGGTGGAGGAGAGACGTTCTTGCACGCTGAAACATACGTGGTGAAATCTTCCAGCAGGTTTCAGTTTGAAGTCCAGACACCTGTCAGCCGCTCATAGACTCGAAAATGCGCTATTACTTCCTGCAATGAGTGTGTCATTACGTTACGTTGGCAATACGTTGAGTGCGCTTCGTTCGTTGTAATCGTTTACCATGAAAGTTGCAAGTTATTTTTCCTTTCTTATGTATGCTTTCTTTGTAAAGGTGAAAAATAACTTTTGAGACTTAACAAAGCTAAAACTTAATTAAGAATGTATTTACGAGAACAGAAGGAAAATGAAATTGAAAAGATCGAAACTAGACTCGAACTCTGAATCCATCGAAAAATGACATGTTGGCTTCGATTAGTAACATGTACTTAGTCACTCGAAGCGATAATGAACGGTTCTCGTAACCCTATACTTATGGAATAATCTAGGCTATAGCTTCGAAACTGGTCATGTATATTACAATTTCTGAACTGGAATGTGCAGACTATTTTATCTTGCTGTTAACACCACAGTCTGCTAAATAATCATGTCTCTCTTAAGCCCAGATAGTTCCAACTATTCCCTACGCTTGGAGTGTGTACCTTTTACTTGGTTGAATGAATCCAGCATAATGGTGCGAGTGGTATTCACAATACGTTTGTCCGTAGTGAGTGCTTTCTTTCTTTCTTTCTTTCTTTCTTTCTTTCTTTCTTTCTTAATCCGTTTCCCCTGCAGGATTGGTTTTTCCAACGGACTCTGGGAGGGACCCTGCCCCTACCGTCACTACGGCAGTTTCCTGGAGCGTGAGAGATTTGCTCGGGGATGTAACTGGGAAGAAGGACCAGTAACTCGCCCAGGCGACCTCACCTGCTATGCTGTACAGCGGTCTTGTGGGGAGATGGGACAATTGGAAGGGATAGGCAAGGAAAGAGAAGGAAGCGTTCGTGGCCTTAAGTTAGTTACCATCCCGGCGACATTTGTCTGGAAAAGACGTGGAAAACCACGGAAAACCACTTCGGGGATAGCCGAGGTGGGAATTGAAGCCCCTCCACTCAGTTGACCTTCCGAGGCTGAGTGGACCCATTAACAGTCCTCGAACCACATTTCAAACTTCGTGGGAGAGCCGGGAATCGAACCCGGGCCTCCGGGGGTGGCAGCTTATCACACCACAGAGGGCAATCGGTGCTTATGTGGAGATATTTATAATGCTTTTTTTTTACTATTTGCTTTACGTCGCACCGACACAGATAGGTCTTATGATGACAATGGGAAAGGAAAGGCCTAGGAATGGGAAGTGGCCGTGGCCTTAATTGATGTACATACCCACCATTTGCCTGGTGTGAAAACCATCTCAGGGCTGCCGACTGTGGAGTTCGAAACCACTATCTCCCGGATGCAAGCTCACAGCTGCGCGCCCCTAACCGTACGGCCAACTCGCCCGGTTATTTAGAATGTCTAGTTATTGTAACTTCCTTGGCTAGTTGTTTTACGTCGCACCGACACAGACAGGTCTTATGGCGACGATGGGAGAGGAAAGGGCTAGGAGTGGGAAGGAAGCGGCCGTGGCCTTAATTAAGGTACAGCCCCAGCATTTGCCTGGTGTGAAAATGGGAAACCACGAAAAACCATTTTCAGGGCTGCCGACAGTGGGGTTCGAACCTACTATCTCCCGAATACTGGATACTGGCCGCACTTAAGCGACTGCAGCTATCGAGCTCGGTGTAACTTCCTTATAAGGATATCTGAGACTTCAGATAAGACAAGTCTTCGAAGAAAGGATGCCTACCGGTGTAAGAAATGAAAACTAAACAGGTATGAGTGGAGGAGGGTTTGAACTCTCGCTGCTCCGAGTGGCCAGGTAGCCTATATAAAACCATGTATATTTCCACGCAGCTACTTCAAGTGTGCGATTTCAAGTATTATAACACTGTATATTCACAATGAGAAAGAAAGTTCTCGCTTCGGAAAATTACTGATGTGTTACAGCCATATGCTTCGGTTTTAAGCTTTAATCTATCACTCTAGCGGTAGTAATTACACGGCGTAAGTGATCACATCTGCTGTAGAGTATTTACATGCCATAGGTCATAGTACAAAGTGAAAAGTATGTTTCTATCAATTTCGGTCCTGATGAGACTGTACAAAATGGCGGTGAATTACCATGTCTGTAATTGGTCCTAACGTACCATGTTTTCCATGAAGAGAAAATGGCCTCCTGGACTAATCAGTTCTCTACCGACAGCTACAAGGGTGTACAGTACAGTAATTTATCGAAAAACTGATCAGAGAATTGGACTGTGCTGTACATAAACGGGTGCAGTGTTTTTCAGATAGGCCTTACTTACTGCCTCTTGCACCGTTTTTTTGCACTGTATGGGGAAGTCTGTATTGGGCTAAGTATACATAAACTTGGCGGAAGATGTTGCGTAAGATACTACTAAGAGATATTTAGTTCCTAGCAGGGGTTGCATATGTTCGAAAAATTAGATGCAGCTGTACCAGTCGGTTATTGCATAGTTAAAAGTGATCTGTTAGAACGCGAGGATGTTCTGGTAGAACGAAACTTATAATTTATCATTTTACAGGTGTTTTATAATCTTCTAAGTCTTATATTCGTATTCGACAGAGTGGAAAGCTTGTAAGCTATGCCGGGCTGAGGGGCTCAGATGGTTGTGGCGGTTGCCTTCTGACCCCAACTTGCAGTTCGATCCTGGCTCAGTCCGGTGCTGTTTGAAGGTGCTCAAATATGCCAGCCTCGTGTCGGTAGATTTACTGGCCCATAAAAGAACTCCTGCGGGACAAAATTCCGGCACCACGGTATCTCCTAAAACCGTCAAACGTAGTTAGTGGGCCGTATAAGCAATAACATTATTATTACTAGTAAGCAATATTAACTGAGTCCCCACTGAAAAAGAATGGTTTCATTCTTATCAAATCATACATCCCACCGTCCGGCTCCATGGCTAAATGGTTAGCGTGCTGGCCTTTGGTCACAGGAGTCCCGGGTTCGATTCCCGGCAGGGCCGGGAATTTTAACCATCATTGGTTAATTTCGCTGGCACGGGGGCTGGGTATATGTGTTGTCTTTATCATCATCTCATCCTCATCATGACGCGCAGGTCGCCTACGGGAGTCAAATTGAATGACCTGCATCTGGCAAGCCGAACTTGTCCTCGGACACTCCCGGCACTAAAAGCCATACGCCATTTCATACATCCCACCGAACAGAAAATTCTTGACGTGGCTGCTCCTCCGAAAATGTTGCAACACCTGCAGGGAGATGGAATGTGTTGATATTTGCACGGAATGCCAGACATTCCTGGAAATTACTGAGCATGGGTATGTCGAAGAGTGACACTTGCACCGAGGCTCAAAGAGTGTTGGAAAGCTGAAGCAAAGGAGGGGAGTACTCACGCGGTAGATTGATAGATAATAACAACAACAATAATAATAATAATAATAATAATAATAATAATAATAATATGAACTACAATCTGGAGAAGCTAGAGGCCCTGGAAAGAAGAATCCTCAGAAAAATTACGGGAGCTGCCCAAACTGAAAGCGAATGGAAACTTCGGAGCAACAAAGAAGTTTACCAGAAGGTGGAAAGAATCTCAGAGACTATGAATAAAAGGAGGCTGGCGTTTCTTGGACATCTGTACAGAATGAACGCAAACAGACTTACCAAACAGATATTTGATTACTTCTGGAGAGAAAAGACCACTACGGCATGGATTAAGGAAACGAAGAAGGATATGGGAAGGTTAAGCATCTTGGAAGACCAGCTGTTAGAAAGGAATACGTTTAGGAACACACTGAAGAATTTGGAAGGTGTTCAAGCCGCAGGAAGAACTTAGAAGACCGGAAGAGCCTGGACAGATGAACAACGGAAGCAAGGCAGCGAACGCATGGAGTATTGGACACAGAGAAAACTCCGCACGAAGAGAAAGAAACAAAGTTGTAGCGTTATCCTTAGTGGTCCATTCGATTGTAAAATATAAAAAAATAATAAATAGATATATAGATAGATGCCTTTAGATTTCATTGCTACAGTTCATACCTGGTGAAAGGTAGTGTTCCGTGTTGAACTGAGGATGATTTTCTACAGCTACGGAGATCACTACGACCATGAAGGCTTCGTTGACTTACAATGGACATCAGTACATTGTGCATTATACCAATAAAAAATAACTGACTTATTACCACGTAGATTTCAAGATAAATAAATGTAAAGGAGTAATAATCATCATTTAGTCTCACTAACTAGTTTTAAGGTCTTCGGGGATGCCATGGTGCCATAATTTTGTTCGGTAGGAGTTGTTTCACGTGCCGGTAAATCTACCGACACGGTGCTGATATACTTGAGCACCTTCAAATACCACCGGACTGAGCCAGGATCGAACCTGCCAAATTGGGCTCAGAAAGTCAGCACCTTAACCGTCTGAGGCACTCAGCCCGACTGTACAGGAAGAATAACAAGAAGGAATAATATAGATCTAGTCGAACAATCCGGATGAAGAGGCGAATGGAGAGAGGAAAAAGGTAGCCAGAAAACAAAAAAAGTGCGAGGAAAACAGAAAGTATTATTTTATCAATTTACACAGAGGAGGTAGGCCAGATCTTCAACGAGGGGCTATGGCAAGTACTGTACGTGTATATTAACACCGGAGTATGTGAAAATCGAGACTTCGTGCAAGTGTTCCAACCACTCTTCGAAGGCCTAGGTACACAAATGTGCAGCTGCACTTCTTAATTATTATTGTAAAATGGTTGCCTATATTCCGTGAACTGTAACCATACAGCACATTCACGAAACCCTGAGTTTATGGAATCAACACACAGCACAGCAGGAGCATGATGGAGGAAACATTCAGTTACATCAAGATGAAATGAAATGGCGTATGACTTTTGATGATGATGATGATGATGATGCTTGTTGTTTTCAGGGGCCTAACATCTAGGTCATCGGCCCCTGATGGTACGAAATGAAATAACAAAACAAAAGTTTTAAATCATCCACTGACCAAAATAAAAAATGGCATGAAGAATGAATGGATGGACATGAACCCAAAATAATGAGTGGATCCTACCCAAAAACTACCATAAAGAAACAGCCTTACCGACCAAGGGAAAACTTCTAAAGCACAATCCTGATGATGATGATGATGATGATGATGATGATGATGATGATGCTTGTTATCTAAAGGGGTCCAAAATCCAGGTCAACGGCCCCTCATAATAGTACTTATCGCTAGTAAACTAGAACCATGGTATTTGTCATGTTGGGGTACTAATCAAAAGTAGCGTAGACTCACGGTGTGCCACATATGATGGTACTACTCACAAGTATTGGACGTCGTACAGGTAACGCAGACCTATGGTGTTTCTCACATAATGGCGCTACACATAGGCAACGCAAACCGATGGTGTTCCTCACTTAGGTGTAGGGGAGAAGGGGGCACATTTGAACAAATTTTGAGAATTTTTTTTTCTTACTATCCAAAATATTTTATTCATCGAAATCACAACATTCTTGAAAGACTAACATATTATACATAGTTTCAAATCGAATGAACCACAAAATTAAGAGTCTGATGCATCCTATTAATAGAAAATGATAAGGATGTAACATGTTCATAACTACCCCACCCCTGGGGTACCTTTGAACTACACATGGGGCACTTATGAACATACATAAATCGATACAACAATCGGTATAAAATGTTGTTTGAAGCACACTTTTCACTTGATTACATAACTTTGTCCTTGCAAAAGTTGAAGTTCACACCGAAAGTTTTCAATGCTGCACTGCGTGCAGTTCCACCTGAAGTATATGGCGGTGGAAGTTTGACAACAATATCATCTTTTTCAACTTCACTGATATCATCTATTTCCGGAAATAGAAACTTCCATGTCTCCCCGTACCTCGCATGAATTTTATCTTATATCTAACTAAGGTTAAGTTATGAGTAGGTTCCCACCTTCCAATACTTAACAATTTCTATATAGTAGGTTTATTAATTACATAACATAAACCATATAATCTCTAGTACATGTTTCGTTCCGATTATGGAACATCTTCAGCTAAAATTTGACAAAATGGCAAGACAATTAAAATACATTGATGTTATGATGATACAAAAGCTAAAAGGTATGATAAAATGGCACGAAGATTAAAACATATAATTATGATGATGAAATAAAGTTCATTCATGTTGGTTAAAAATTCAACAAGTCAGTGTTCAAATGACGAATTAAAAACGGCGATAAAGTTCTTCTTCATGTTGGAGACGTGTACAAATGAACTTTATTTCATCATCATAATTATATGTTTTAATCTTCGTGCCATTTTATCATATATTTTAGCTTTTGTATCATCATAACATCAATGTATTTTAATTGTCTTGCCATTTTGTCGAATTTTAGCTGAAGATGTTCCATAATCGGAACGAAACATGTACTAGAGATTATATGGTTTATGTTATGTAATTAATAAACCTACTATATAGAAATTGTTAAGTATTGGAAGGTGGGAACCTACTCATAACTTAACCTTAGTTGTGCTCAGCCAATACGGAATAAATATGAGATTTATAAGCTGTTTTATCTTATATGTCAGACTGTCGGATATTTCGATTACTTGACGTACAAACAACACCTTGTTTTTCTTTGTAGCGTATCGAATTAACAGAAAGTCACCTGTTAATATTTTTTTCAAATTCTGCCATCTCAGGAGACCCCACGATTTCTTCAAATGTCTCAAAATCTGATTCATCGTGAACTGAAATATCCTCATCACTTTCACTGGAAGATGAAAAAGTCAGCGTTGTTTCTTAGGTTTTTTCTGACTTACTCGAAATTTGCTTTGATTTTTAGCCTCCCTGCCATATTTGTTCTTTAGAGCAGCCCTCGCTACAGTTTTCTCCTCAATGCAGTCTTTAACTGGAGTAGCTGTTAAAATGCGGGATTTAGCTTTCTTTCTTTCTTTCTTTCTTTCTTTCTTTCTTTCTTTCTTTGCCTTTATTCGTAACTAGGTCCAGCTTTCGGAAAGGGTCGAACATCTTCTGGTGAAAGGTTCTCCATTTGTGATCTTTGAGTTACCTCGCAAGGTTTTCCAGTAGGCCTAGACGTTCCAGGCCTGGCAGCAGAAGGGACAGAGTTCTCTGAAACAGTGACTTCTTCATTGGTAACGCATGATGGCTCGAAATCCTCATAACTGAAAGCAAGCCTAGAAAAAGGCCATATTCCTGTCTTAGAAAAAGCTGCAGTTATGTTCTTCACAGTGAAGGAAGCTTGAAAAGCAACATTCGTTAATGCTGCTAAGTCATGAATTGTTATTGTTTTACCAGGATTAGCAGTCATCCAGTCGTGCTGTGCGATTCGGAGCTTTCCTTTGAATGGCCCCATGACTCCTACATCGAGTGGCTGCAGTGACCAAAACGATACCATGCTCTCGGGCATACAGAATAGAATCTAGAGTGCAATGGGACTCGTGATTATCCATTAACAAAATCCTAGGGTCTTCCTTCGAACACCTAGTCATTTTCTTGACATGCTCCAGTACCATTAAAAACAAAGGTCCCGTCATCCAGCTACTTCTAGGACTATTGACTAGGCCCAGGCTTCCAGGTGGTGCACCAAACATCAGTGAGTCAGCAAGTCTCGCCCTTGGAAAGACGAAAACAGGTGATAAACTATTACCAACAGCATAGATTATCATACAAACTGTTATCATTGTCACACGCTCTCCAGAAACTGCTTACCCAACCTGCTTCACCCCCACCTGTGTAACAACATTTGGAGACTGTACAACTGTAGATACCCCCGTTTCATCGAGATTCAAGACTCTGTCCGCACTGATCGGCACCAATTTAAGTGCTTGCTCATAATTGTCATAAAATTCCATTACATTTGGTTTGTTGAACGCACTGGCTCTGGCGAGACTTGTATTTTCAGGCTTACGAAGAGCAAGTTTCTTATGTCGCTTCATAAATCCCTGTACCCAGTCAATTCCTGCAATGTTGTTTACATCCGAGGTAGTTGCATATTTACAGCCTGATTTCTTAGCATAATCGTACGCGAACTGACGGATTTGCATGCAAGTCATTCCGTAACTAATTATAGAGCACTTAACAATGTAATCTTGTAGCATTAGCTTTTGATTTTCACTGAACACTTGCCGATTTGCATACCGCGAAGAAAACACACGAGATTTGTTTAGGTCATTCTTCTCCTTTTTAACTCTGTAGTACAATGCAGTGTGAGTCATTCCATAATTTGAAGCAGCATCCCTCAACGAAAAACTTCTCTTCATGACAGCTCTTACAGCCTCCCTTATAACCTCCTCCGGGGCATCCGGTTTGTTTCTCTTCTTAATGTACGTACGAACCATAGTTTTCCTCAGTCCTAAAATAAATTCAAACTAATCAGTAAGAGTTTTTTTTTGTTATATTTTGCTTCATAAATATGTGTACTTACAGTGGGGTACATTTGAACACTGTTCAAATGTGCCCCCATAGGCAGTGTTCAAATCTACCACGCATGCAGCCATTAACCATAACCTTATATTTTGCTGAACAGCAAGACCTTGCAACGGCTTTGTTCTACTGGCACGCTTCACAACCCATTACCTAATATGTAATACTGCAGAAACAAACTTACCTTTTATGGTACAACACAGTCACAAACACCTTACAAAGTTCACTTGGCAAATTTACTTTCAATGCAGCGTTGTTCATTCACCCACACCAAACACAACAAATGAATGGCGGGAAAACAAATGTCAGCTGAAGAGCAGGGGTGCCACTCTCAAATAATGAAATTAGATATTAGGACTTTCAATTGTTTGGCGGATTATTCAAATTGTTCTAATGTGCCCCATGTTCAAATTTTCCCCCTTCTCCCCTACTAATCACGGGCGAGGGTATTTCCGTGGTGTTCCTCACATAGTGTGTACTAAGCGCAGGCAACGCAGACCCACGGCGCCGCTCATATAGTGGAACAACTCACAGGGAACGCCCAGACCCATGGTGTTGCTCACGTGGGTACGACTCATGGGTACTGGAAACCTACAGTGAACCTCTCTCTGCTGCTACTAATGACAAACCTATTTTGTACCTAATATAGTGGTACTACTCGCAAGTACAGGCAACCCATGGTGTTCCCCGCGTGATTGTACGAATCAAAAGTGGTTTCATGGTTCTAATTCAATCATCCCTTGGTCGCCCCATTTAGTCGCCTCTCACGACAGGCAGGGGATACCGTGGGTGTATTCTTCGTCTGCGTCCCCCACTCACAGGGGGTCGTATGGCTTTTAGTGCCGGGAGAGTCCGAGGACATGTTCGGCTCGCCAGGTGCAGGTCTTTTGATTTTACACCCGTAGGCGACCTGCGCGTCGTGATGAGGATGAAATGGTGATGAAAACGACACATACACCCAGCCCCCGTGCCAGCGAAATTGACCAACGATGGTTAAAATTTCCGACATTACCGGGAATCGAACCCGGGATTCCTGCAACCAAAGGCCAGTACGGTAACCATTTAGCCACAGGAAAGGCCTAGAAATGGGAAGGAAGCGGCCGTGGCCTCAATTAAGATACAATCCCACCATTTGCCTGGTGTGAAAATGGGAGCCACGGAAAACCATCTTCGGGGCTGCCGACAGAGGGGTTCGAACCCACTATCTCTCGGATGCTAGCTCACAGCTGAGCGCCTCTAACCGCACGGCCAACTCGCCCGGTACTCTAAGGTCTATCATCAGTGTTAAAAATTTTTACAACATTTATGTCCACACGAGTTTGTCGTCAAACTGAATTGAATTAAGTTAAAATGGAGGCCTGTTGAGATCAACTGTAAAATGGGAAAAAGAAAGGACAAGTGTAAGAGTGTGTAAACAATACGCACAGTGGCTCACATAATTATTCGGACACGTTAATTATAGCCTTTGCTTCACACTGGTCCTATGGGTCAGAGAAAATATTGTACACGCAAAATAGTTTCGGACAGAACCCAGTTTGATAGATTCAACACGGCGTTGAAATGTGTACTTTTAGAAAACATGATGATGATGATTATGCTTGTTGTTTAAAGGGACCTAACATAGAGGTCATCGGCCCCTAATCGTACGAAATAAAATAACAAAAAATTCAAATCCATCCACTGACTAAAATAAAATGAAAAATGTCATGAAGAATGAATTGATGGACATGAACCCTATAAAAAAACAAAAACAAACAAACAAAAACAGTGGATCAGACTCAAAAAGAAGGTAGTTAATTAGAGTATTACTGACCAAGGGACAATTTATAATGCACAATGATGCTTGATGTCTGAAGGGGTGATAAATTCACGTGTAAGGCCCCACAGAATGGTACATGTCGCGAGTAAAGTAGAACCATGGTATTTGTCATTTTGGGCTACTGATCAAAAGTAGCGAAGACTCACGGTGGTCCACACAAATGGTACTACTCACAAGTATTGCAATTCGTACAGGGAACGCAGACCTTTGGTGTTTTTCACACAATGGCGCCACTCATAGCCAGCGCAAACCGGTAAGGTTCCTCACCTAGGTGTACTAGTCACGGACGCCGGTATTCCCGTGGTGTTCCTCACATAGTGGGTACCAATCACAGGCAACGCTGACCCACGGTGCCGCTCATATAACGGTACAACTCACAGGCTACGACCAAACCCGCGGTGTTGCTCACATGGGTACAACGCACGGGTACTGAAAACCACCAGGCCAGGCTTTTTATTGCAACTAATCACAAACCTATTTCGTACCAATTTAGTGATACTACTCGCAAGTACATGCAACCCATGGTGTTCCCCGCATGATGCTACGAATCAAGAGTAGTTTCATGGTTCTAATTCAATCATCCCTTTGTCGCCACTTGTAGTCGCCTCTTACGACAGGCAGGGGATACCGCGTGTGTATTCTGCATGTGCGTCCCCCACCCGCAGGGGGTAGTGTATTTGGTCCGCGAGAGATATTTTATTTCCCTCAAGTCCGCCGGCAAGCCGGTTAGGACCCCCTATCCGCCACCTGGGACGCGCCACGTGGGAGTATCACCTCTCCCCCTGCTACGCCTGCGTAGCAGGTTCGTGGCTTTTAGAAAACAGTAGAGAACCATTGACCCTGGAATCTCAGAACGCAGTTAACGTGCTCCAACAAAATTATTTGGACACAAGTCAATTGCCGCCGTGCAAAGGTCGTGTGTAGAAGAGCCACGGACAGTGTGAACGTAAACATTCAGTGAGTTAGAGTGCTGTGTACAACTCAAGAGAAAATGGGCCGCAGAGGAAGAGAGAGCACAATCGAACACCGACAGCCAGTAATTTTTCACAATGCTAAAGGTAAAAGTTGTCGTCAATTGCTGAAATGTTACAAATGAAGAAAAGTGCAGTCTCTGACATTATCACAAAATTCCGGGAGGAAGATAGGATTGAACATCTACCGCATACAGGACGTCCAAGAACTTTTTCTGTGAGGGAAGAATGTTATACCATCATAAAAACCAAAAAAAGAACCCAGGTTTAGTTTTCCATAACTCGTTACGGAGATTGCCGCAGACACCAGAAAGAAAATGCATCCCGAAACAATACGAAGAGTGCTCAGAATAAGTAACTTCTACGGACGTATTGCAAGAAGGAAACCCTTCATAAATCAAAAAATCGAAGAAAGAGAATGCCAAATAGCATGGTTTTTTTTTTTTTTTTTTTTTTTTTTTTTTTTTTTTTTTTTTTTTTTGCTTTACGTCGCACCGACACAGATATGTCTTATGGCGACGATGGGAGAGGAAAGGCCTAGGAAGTGGAAGGAAGCGGCCGTGGCCTTAATTATGGTACAGCCCCGGCATTTGCCTGGTGTGAAAATGGGAAACCACGGAAAACCACCTTCAGGCCTGCCGACAGTGGGGCTCGAACCCACTATCTCCCGATTACTGCATAATGGCCGCACTTAAGCGACTGCAGCTATCGAGCTCGGTAAAATAGCATGTTAGAGAAGACAATGAGTGGTGGAATGACGTTATATTTGCTGATGAGAATAAAATTAACATATTTTAGTCTGTTGGAAGGATAAAAGTTTGGCGACGTCCTAATACTGAGCTTCAAGAGAAAAATCTGAAAGCAACTGTGAAGCATGGCGATGGACATGTAATGAAGGGGGGGGGGGGCATGTCGGCGAATGGAGTTGGTGAATTGGTTTTTATTGAGGGTAAAATGGACCACATTCAATACCTTAGAATACTGAGGGACAATATGAGAAAGAGTGCTGAAAAGATGGGGATTGGTGAACATTTTAAGTTTTATTAAGATAACGACCCAACGCATATGGCCTGGAATGTAAGGATGTGTTTATTGTTTAATTGTCTCAAGGTGATTCATCCTTCCCCTCAATCACCAGACTAGAATGCGATTGAGAATCTTTGGGACAAACTTGATAAAGAAATAAAGAAAACAACAATCACATCTCGAGAACAACTGAAAAACCGGCTTCAAGAAGAGTGGCAGAAGATATCACACCCGGAAATTAGCGGGGAGCATGCCAAGTCGCCTCAGGAAAATAATTAAAATTAAAGGAAAGCCCACCAGATACTGAACCTTTAGGACCATAAATAAAACGGAAAGTGTCCGAATAACTTTGTGCAACATTAGTTTTGATTTTTATTTTGTTTTTCTATTATTATATTTTCATTGACTGTTCATTAGAAGAATGATGGACGTTTAGTTTTTATATTCCTTACTGAAACTTGTATCTAAATTATGTCGGTGCTTTGTTATTACTGAAACCACGAATACAAAGGAAACTATAATAAATCATATATGTCCGAATAATTATACGAGTCACTGTATACAGTTTACAATGTTGTTATAAAAGGTGCGACATATCATGTCCTCGTGTTAGGCTGTTGATCGAGTACTGAACAGACGTTCAGCTTTAAGCATGGAGTGCGCTAGAAGCGCATGCTATTACGTCACCTCAAGGTTGTGAATAAAATGTTACTCGCAACGGTAACTTTTAAATTTTTTATTAGGTTCCGTTATCTGTGCCAAGAATACCTTGATGTTTTCGTGGGTGTTTAATTCAAATCCGTAATTACCTTTGAAAATTAATTTCATGTCGTTTTCGATGCCTAAATAGCTATGATTATTACAATAAATGTGTTCTCCAAAAGGTGAGTATCTATAGTACTTTACTGCCTTGAAATGTTTTTGGTATATTTGATTCAAGGTTCGCCCAGTCCTTTCTATATAAAACATTTGGCAATCGTCACAAGTGAGCCTGTACACTCCTGAATTGATGTAGACATCGTTTTTGTTTGATACTATGTGAATTCATCATCATCATCATCTGTTTACCCTCCAGGTTCGGTTTTTCCCTCGGACTTAGCGAGGGATCCCACATATACCGCCTCAAGGGCAGTGTCCTGGAGCTTCAGACTCTTGGTCGGGGGATACAACTGGGGAGTATGACCAGTACCACGCCCAGGCGGCCTCACCTGCTATGCTGAACAGGGGCCTTGTGGAGGGATGGGAAGATTGAAAGGGATAGGCAAGGAAGAGGGAAGGAAGCGGCCGTGGCCTTAAGTTAGGTACCATCCCGGCATTCGCCTGGAGGAGAAGTGGGAAACCACTGAAAACCACTTCCAGGATGGCTGAGGTGGGAATCGAACCCACCTCTACTCAGTTGACCTCCGGAGGCTGAGTGGACCCCGTTCCAGCCTTCGTACCACTTTTCAAATTTCGTGGCAGAGCCGGGAATCGAACCCGGGTCTCTGGGGGTGGCAGCTAATCACGCTAACCACTACACCACAGAGGCGGACATGTTGGGGTCATTTTAGTTGAATTTTCTTCGGAAATTATTTTGTTCTCTTTTTCCCACATTTCTACTGATATTTCATATTTGCTCTACACATTTTTGCCCTTAATACCCATGTTTTGAACATAGCCCGCCTCTGTGATGTAGTGGTTAGTGTGATTAGCTGCCAGCCCCAGAGGCCCGGGCTCGATTCCCCGCTCTTCCACGCAATTTGGAAAGTAGTACGAGGGCTGGAATGGGGTCCACTCAGCCTCGGGAGGTCAGCCAAGGCCGTGGGTCAGCTGAGTAAACGGGTGTTCCTTCCCTCCTCAGCCATCCTCGAAGTGGTTTTCAGTAATTTCCCACTTCTCCTCCAGGCAATTCCCGGGATGGTACCGCGGTCGCTTCCTATCCTCGCCGTTAGACGGAGGCTTCATTCATTCCATTCTTGACCCGGTCGAATGACTGGAAACAGGCTGTGGATGTTCATTTACAATTCTATTTAAATATTGTGGGTCATATATGTGCAATATCTACCGCAATGGTCCTGTGAAATGAATAACGCCGAGGAAGCTGGCCGCAATATTCGGATCGTGAAACTGTGAGCTTGCATTTGGCAGATGGTGGGTTCGAATCCCAAAGGTAATGACGCCATAGGCGCTACCTTCCCAATCCCAGTCCTTTTCCATGCTTGCTTTACAGAAAACTTCCGATATGTCCTTGCGAAAAAAGAATACCCTTTATAATACTAAATCTGAGCTATCTGCGTTGAGAAAGAAAGTGAAATTATCTTGTTTCAATTCGACTCGTTTTGCTTCTGATGAGGTCATCATTTGCATGTACCTCGCAGCGACTTAGCCTCAATAATTTGTCAAATTTGACTTTCAAATTGGGTAACTCATTCCATCAGCGTGTGCTGAATATTCTCATGATGTGTGACGTACAGGTGAGAAGAGAGAAATTCCTTTTTGGAAGAAACTCACGACAAAATTTTGCCATGATAAAAATAAGAAGGAAAATAGGTCCAGTAGGCCTATAGTAAAATTATTTTCAAACTAGCTTGGGTGTGACATACAATAAATATTATTTAACTTTTAACCTGGGAAGTGTGGATGGTCAGCGAACTCGTCTTTGGTCCATAGGGCCTAATGCTTGATTCCTGGCCTGACAGGGGATTTTAACTGCGCATGGTTAATTCCTGTGGCTCAGGGATTGGGTGTTCATGACTGTTTTAATTAACATCTCTTAAATACACGCAACACATAACAATATCACCCATCGCAAGAACACCCAGCAGTGAACACAGTACTTGCATCTCGTAGGGTGTCCAGCTCCATGGCTGGATGTTTAGCGTGCTGGCCTTTGGTCACAGATGTCCCGGGTTCGATTCCCGGCAGGGTCAGGAATTTTAACCATCGTTGGTTAATTTCTCTGACAAGGGGACTGGGTGTATGTGTTGTCTTCATCATCATTTCATCCTCATCACGACGCGCAGGTCACCTAGAGGAGTCAAATCGAAAGACCTGCACCTGGTGAGCCGAACATGTACTCGGACACTCTCAGTACTAAAAGCCATACGCCATTTCGTTTCATCTCATAGGTTTGGCATCGGAAAGCGCTTGTGTCAGCAAAACTAGACCAAACTCACATCACGTGCCGAACACAATAAAATGGGAAAAGCTAGGAAGAAACAGAATAATGAATTTGCAGGAGATGAAATTTTCTTCCTAGTTTATGATTGGTCAATACTGAGTTTAAATGTCGGCAAACTTATTAGGAAAATAAATATCCTCAGCCTGTTCCCAGTCATTCGACCGGGTCAGGAATTAAATGAATGAAGCCCCATCTAGCGGCAAGGATAGGAATTGTGCGGGCTGTCGAAGTCTGTCGGACACCTCTGGGGTAATGATTAATGCCTGACAGATAAAATGAAATAATATTGGAGACTGATGCTGGAATGAAAGATGACAGAAAAATCGGACTACCCAGAGAAAAAACTGACCTACCTCCGCTGTGCCCAACACAAATCTCACATGGAGTAACTGTGATTTGAACCACGGAACCCAGCGATGAGCAGCCGGCTCGCTGCCGCCTGAGGATCACAGACTTGTTAGAATTACTCGTAACTTGGTAAGTAGTAATTTCTTAGAATATACCTTTCAAATGTTCCATAGAAAATAACGACACATTAAAGAGAACGTCCTACTCGGTGGTGTAGTGGTTAGTGTAATTAGCTGCCAAATCCGGAGGCCCGGGTTCGATTTCCGGCTGTGCCACGAAATTTGAAAAGTGGTACGAGGGCTAGAACGGGGTCCACTCTGCCTCGGGAGATCAACAGAATAGAGGTGGGCTCGATTCCCACCTCAGCGATCCTCGAAGTGGTTTTCCGTGGTTTTCCACTTCTCCTCCAGGCAAATGCCGGGATGGTGCCTAACTTAAGCTCATGATGATGCTTGTTGTTTTAAGGGGCCTAACATCGAAGGTCATCGGCCCCACCTAACTTAAGGCCACAGACGCTTCATTCCCTCTTCCTTGCCCGTCCCTTGCAATCTTCCCATCCTCCACCAAGGCCCCCGTTCAGCATAGCAGGTGAGGCCACCTGGACGAGGTATTGGTCATCCTCCCCAGTTGTAACACCCGAACCAATGTCTCACATGACACAGAACACAGCCCTTGAGGCGGTAGAGATGGGATTCCTCGCTGAGTCCGAGGGAAAAACCAACCCTGGAAGGTACGCAGTTTAAGAAAGAAAGAAAAAAAAGAAAGAAATAAAAAGAAATAAAGCGAACACATGTCACTAACGATGGTAATAATAATTGCAACATGAATGCCGATTGAACGTCTCATTAATTGCTCATGATCTAAGGAGAATATCATTTTGAGAGAGATTCACTAACGTACCTGAAAATCTACTGAAACGAGCCATTTCTTCTATGGACTTTTAAATGCCGACCACTATGAAGGAATTCAACTCCAGTCATCTGCTCCACATTCGGGGGGTGTCATTCATGAATCACTCAATGATATACCAGCAGAATTCTTGAATTGTAACTCATTTCTATTTGCTAATGGTTTTACGCCGCACCGACTAAACCATGTCTTATGGAGACGATGGGAGAGGACAGGGGTAGGACTGCGACAGGAGCGACCGTGGTCTTAACCACGGTACCCCGTACCCTCCCCCACGGCGGAACAGCTCTGACGGGTCTTGGCCCACCAAGCGATCGCTGCTCAGCCCGAAGGCCTGCAGGTTATGAGGTGTCATGTGGTCAGCACAAGGAATCCTCTCGGCCGTTATTCTGCTTTCAATACCGGGACCGCTACCTCCTCAATTGTAATCACGTAGGCTGAGTGGACCTCGAACCAGCCCTCAGACCCAGGTGAACCTGGCCGGAAATTGAACCCGGGCCTCCGGATGACAGACGGGTACGCTACCCGTACACCGCGGGGCCGGCTTTAAATACGGTACAGACCCAGAATTTTCATGGTATGAAAATGCCAAATGGCGGAAAATCATCTTCAGGGCTGTCAACAGTGGGGTTTGAATCCACTGCCTCATGAATGTGTCGCGCAAGTAACCCATAAGTAGTCTTTCACGAACCTGCTACGCAGGCGTAGCAGGGGGAGTGGTGATACTCCCACGTGGCGCGTCCCAGGTGGCGGATAGGCGGGTCCTAACCGGCTTGCCGGCGGACTTGAGGGAAATAAAATACCTCTCGCGGACCAAACACACTACCCCCTGCGGGTGGGGGACGCACATGTAGAATACACCCGCGGTATCCCCTGCCTGTCGTAAGAGGCGACTAAAAGGGGCGACCAAGGGCTGACTGAATTAGAACCATGAAACTAATTTTGAATCGTACCATCACGCGGGGAACACCATAGGTTGCCTGTACTTGCGAGTTGTACCACTAAATTCGGTACGAAATAGGTTTGTGATTAGTAGCAGTAAAAGCCTGGCCTGGTGGATTCCAGTACCCGTGCGTCGTACCCATGTGTGCAACACCGCGGGTCTGGGCGTAGCCTGTGAGTTGTACCACTATATGAGCAGCACCGTGGGTCTGCGTTGCCTGTGATTAGTACCCACTATGTGAGGAACACCACGGGAATACCGGCGCCCGTAGTTAGTACACCTAGGTGGGGAACCTTCTCGGTTTGCGTTGACTCTGAGTTGGGCCATTGTGTGAGACACACCAAAGGTCAGCGTTACTTGTACGTATTGCAATACTTGTGAGTAGTACCATCTTTTGTGGAACACCGTGAGTCTTCGCTACTTCTGATTAATACCCCAACATGACACATACCATGGTTCTATTTTACTCGCGACATGTACCATTCTGTGGGGCCTTAGACGTGGATTTTGCACCCCCTTTAGACACCAAGCATCATTGTGCTTTATAAGTGGTTCCTTGGTCGGTAATAATGTTATTTTCGATCTGTATTGAGTCCGATCCACTGGTTTTTGTTTGTTTGTTTTGTGTTTTGTTGAGTTCCTGTCCATCCATTCATTCTTCCTGCCATATTTTAGTTTTATTTTGGTCAGTGGATGCCTTTGCAATTTTTGTTCTTTCATTTCGTACCATTAGGGGCCGATGAACTTTGATGTTAGGCCCCTTAAAACAACAAGCATCATCATAAGTAGTCTTGTACCATCTAAAACTGAATTGAATAATGGGGCTATTGATAGAGTCTTTCAAAATATGTTCATACTTGACGATTTCGATCGTTGAATTATTGAATGTTAACATGAAAATTACTTAAAATCTATTTGTATCTGTACCCCTTAGTCCCGCTTCTTGATATAGGATCGGAGATGAGATTAGATGAATTTATAAGGCATGTTTTACGGTTAGATATACTTCCTGACGTCATCTTCAGTTGAAGAGCTAATGAAGAAGAAATGAACGATGGTAAATGAAATTGGGTAAGGAGATGGAAATAATCGGCTGTGGCCTATGAAGAGGAACTATCTCGGCATTTGCCTGGAAGTGAAAATTGGAAACCATAGAAAGCGTTTCTCAGGAAGCCGACGGTGGGTTTCGAACCCACGTGCATAACAGAAACTATATTGCGTGCAGTAGTATTCCTGATGAACAGTCCTACCACACACACTCTGCTGCACTTCCCTTTATAATACCTAGTATAAATACATGATAGTATTTTATCTCTTCCTCGTTATTTCCCCTTAGCCGAATATCAACTCGTAACACATCCAGATGCATCGTCTTTGCTGAATCAGCCAGTTTTCCTCTCTTCCTTCCATAGCTCCCCATCGAATTCCATTTCATTCGCCAATTTGTTTCCAAGGAGTCCCTCGCCTTTCAAATGGAAGTGGACTCCGTTACTCCCATTGGTCCAGAGAATGGCTTAAAATGTTCTGAACTTGTTAAATTCTGTGAAGCTATATGATACCCTCCTTACACATAGTCCCATTGAGGAACTATCCTCTAACGAGCTAGGGACCTCCAGTGGATTGTATAATCCTAGCCACCTGAAAACAAAGCGGGCCATGACTCAGAATATGTCCGAGATGCCCACTCCCATTTCATAGCAACTGGTATCCCGAATCTCAAGACCACTTACTACGAGACTTTTCCTTTTCCCATGGTTCACGTACTAGGACGTGGTTACAGTAACCCACACCACGAACCATTAAAATTGTTAAAGAAAGAGCATGTAAGAAAGAAAAATAGAATTCCGTAATAATTTTATACAAATCCAAGTCCTAAGAAAGGTGCATGCCATCTGCTTAACTGATGACTTCTTGCGTATCAATGCAATTCAAATATTTAAAAAAATTCTCGCAATGCAAGGAACTGTACCAAAACTGTTCTGGTTTATTTTTCACGGCTCAGATGAATAAGGCATTATACCTCTTGGGTTTTTGCCATGTGAAAATGGTAAACTGCCGCGAATCTTTGCGTTCCATGAATGTTCCGAAACCTTTAAAAACGGATACGGCTGCAACACTTGTAGAAATACGAAAAAAGAGAATGATAATTTAAATATTTAGCAAATGGAGGATTGAAAAGGTATGGGTAAATCGAGCGTGTAGTAATTTGTATAACCTTAAATTTAACATTTGTAACATGGGTCAACTATTAATGTGAAGGATGGGTTGTAATGCTCTCGCGCATATTTCCAGTACTTTATACGAAGTCGCAGAAAAGATGAACATGCTAATTGTACCATGAGAAGTTTGACGTCGGGGCGATGCTGACAAGCGCTTCGTGCGAGCAATGAGCAGCGGATAGCGATAATCTGAAGTGTACATTGGCTTGAGCAAGAGAAAGTCACGTAACGCGTTCATTAAAGAGCAGTAGACGGTAAAGCTCAAAAGTAGGACGAAGGGCTATGCCACGTACTTCAGTGACCCAGAAACAGTGAATGATTACATTTTCGCTGAAATTCATTTGCTTCAAGTGTACAGGCGTTTACAAGCCCAAACTGTTATCAGAGAGAGAAGGGACAGAAAAAATACACTTGTTCATAACTAAACAACCATTAAATTGTATCTTTTGTTTAAAAGTTACAGCACATTAAACTGTGTGGAGATTAGACTAATGTCGATCTGCAGTCAGGTGTCCTACTATGCTTACCTTACCACGATGTCACCACTGTTGGATTCTGTAAGTACAACATATGATATCTATTTGACACTACAAAGCAGGACACAAGTCCAAAATTTCAGACTTACATCTGCTAAGTAAGAGACTAACATCTTCCAATAAACCAGCATCATTGGCATCAGATTTCTCGTCACCCTTTTTTCGAGAATTTAAACATACAAGAATAAATGAATACTATTATTACAAACGAGCCGAAACCCGTCAGAGCATGACAGTCAATGGGGTTAATATTCAGTGAAGGATTTCCATATATAAGGCATTCTTAGCACAATTATTTTTTGGCAGCATTGCAACTACACGGACGTCAAAATTTCACACTCTGAAAATCGGCTGATATAAATTGAAACCTGCACGTTCCAGTGTTTGCCCTTGAGCTTTATTAATCGTGATAGAAAATACCAAGCGAGTTGGAAATTGGTGACACTTAAAAGAAGGTAGGTAAGGGTTGTTCTGCCCGAAGGCAGGTCCGAACCTCCGCAGAGGTGTTCCTGAGCCGGAGTTTACGTGCGGTAGGGTGGCCAGTTCCTTTCCGCTCCTCCTTTCCCTCACCCCCCACCAACAGCGCGTGGCAACCCATCCAACTCCTGACCACGCTCAATGTTGCTTAACTTCGGAGATCTCACGGGATCCGGTGTTTCAACACGGCTACGGCCGTTGGCATTTAAAAGAAAGTGGAAGTGTTTTATCTGATTGAGTTAAATCATCTCGAGTGATTATAGCTCCCTGCCTATTTTGTATGTACAGTGCATTGGGCTCCTGGTTTACTATGAGCACAATGCCGGCGAAATCAGAATTGAACATTGGCAGATTAGCAGTTTGCTCATAGTAAAGGTACAATCCTTCGAGTTTCCATGACAGTAAATTATGATTGTGAGGATCAACTCACTTTCCTAACTATCGGAGTACAACGAATTCACAGCTTTAGTGTTAAAATTACGACATGGAGGAAAGAACGTTTGCATTTCTGCGGCATCACTTTCAGCCAGCAAATATAGGGAGAGCTATAAAGAGACAGTAACATTGCGCTGAATAACTTCTTCTCGGCTAAGCGACTCTCTGAAACACAATACAGACTATCACAGGAAGACGTCGGACTGTGCATGCGTGCTTGCCCCTTTCAACCTCGCCTCTCGCATGGCATAGCGCTTCCACGGTGCAGGTGACCTTGAAGTACTGGAGAGCGCTTTAGTCAATTAGAACGCTGCATTTTTTAATAATTTAAAAATATATGGAACTATTTTGATGCTTTTTAAAGACACTCTGCAAATGTGCAGGCCAAGAGATTTCGTCAGAATGCATTACGATGCCAATCGGTTCAGCCATTTTCACAAACTCTCTATCACAAAAATCAGCCTTGTGTTTTAAATATATGGATATATGAATGTATAAAAGCGTTACTTATCCTTTCGGTGCGTGGGTTACTTTAAGTATCCCAATTCTTGAACCACGGACAACGGCTGGATGGCCATATGAGTGGATCTGAGAGTCGAAATACTAGTTGCTATGTGAGTGGAGTGGGTAATAAAGGGAAGGGAAGAATGAGGCGAAGGGCTATTCATCAGGAAAATCATAGCACCAACTCAGTGTCTGTTTGGCACGTAAATGAATGAATTACTTGATAGAAGTGGCGGCTGCAAGGTTTAGAACGAGAGTCGTCCCAGTATATTCAACATGACGGAGTGTATATGAGGACGAAGTTGATACGTTGTAGAGAGCGCTGAGTGATGTAGTCAGGTTCATGTCAAGGATAGGATAGATTTAATCAGCAATTTCAGTATGAGCATTTAAAAGAGAACTGGACGACAAGAGAAGGTAAGGTGATGGGTAAATATGGGGGAAGTTGCGGAAGCCAATAGGAATACGAAGTGTTTACTGGACTTCATTGCTAGTATGGGATTTCCAGCTGCGAATTCGTTTTTCAAGCATAATGTTTTTCCCCGTGACACACGAGTGGGTGGGACACCAGACCCATATTAGACTATATCATAAGACCCTTTGAATCCAAGATATTTGTTAGGAATATACAGGTATTTCCGGGATTTTTCGTTGATACAGACCACTATCCGTTCTAGTACCAGGATATGGAAAGTGAAGTCTGTCCGCAGATGGAACAGGGGAGACAATTTCCAGGACAAGGATATTACGGAGAAGTACAGTGAACAGTTCGAAATTTGGACAATCAGTAGGTTAGGATATAGAAAGAGAATCAGTGGCATGCAGGGATGCTGCATTAGAAACGGCAAGGGGAACGGAACATCTTGGTGGAATGATGAAGTGAGGGCAACTTGTGAACTTGAAAAGAAAGCATATGAAAATTGGCTCCACCCAAAAACTGATGTTGATAGGAAATTTTAAGTAAATGAATGAAATGGAGCGAAAACTGTTATTGGAAGTTCAAGAAGAAATCATGTGAAGATTTAGGTAAAAACCTCTAAAATTTTGGTCAAGTGGCAGGGAAAACAGTTTTGGACTGTAATAAAGACTCCTAGAAAGGGAGGGGAAACGGGGAATGTTTTCGGTAAATCAAGTGAACTCATCGCAGAGCCAAGGGAGTCGGTGGACCGATGGAAGATTTTTTTAATGCTTTGCTTTACGTCGCACCGACACAGACAGGTATTATGGCGACGATGGTATAAGAAACGACTAGGCGTGGGAAGGAAGCGGACGTGGCCTTAATTGGGGTACAGCCCAAGCATTTGCCTGGTGTGAAAACGGGAAACCACGGAAAACCATCTTCAAGGCTGCCGACATTGGGGTTCGCACCCACTCTCTCCCGGATGCAAGCTCACAGCTACGCGCCCCTAACCGCATGGCTAATTCGCCCGGTAAGAAATATTTTGGAAACCTTCTTAGCATAAAAGGAAGTCTATGTGAAGTCCCGAATGGACTTCATGGGGAGAAGAACAACGATAGAAGTGAAATTACGCTCGATGAACCGGAAAATACGGTAGATAAACTGCATAGTCTTAAAACAGAAGGGTACATAAATTTAAACCTAAAATGTTGAAATATAGTGGAAAGTCAGGGATGAAATGGCTTCATAAATTCCCTAAGGGATTATCAAGGATTATGAGTAAGGTACCTTGTCATCGGAAAAAAGCAGAAATTGCACCATCTGTAAGCAAGGGAATAGAAAGGATTGCAACACCTATCGAGGTATTTATTTGATCAACATACAAGCCAAGATGTTCACTGGCTTTTGAGAAAAGAGGATTCAATCAATAGATGGGAGTTTATATGAAAACTAGCGTGGCTTCAGACCACTGAGGGGTTGTCAGGACAAGATTAGAAGTATCGGTCGAGTATTATAAACATTTTACGATATGAATGGACAGTTATGCGCATGCTTCGTAGATCTATCGAAGGTAAAAGGAAAATATATTCGCTTTAATGGGAAGTTATGGGATTCGGAGTTCATTATTACAGACAACCGAAAGCATTTATGTTGACAAACGGGCCCCACGTGAGAACTGATGATAGAATGAGCTCTTGGCTGAAAGAATTTACAGGGTTTACACAAGGCTTTGATCTTTTACCTTTGTTGTTCATAGTATACTTTCAATGAAACCTATAAAAATAGCGGAGGAAATTAATTTGGGTCAAAATTGCACTCGGTGCAGCGAAAATGTGTTTATATGACTGAAAATATAATAACATCACTAACCTAACCTATCCTCATGGCACTACAATCCTTGAAGGACCTTGGCCTACCGAGCGACCGCTGCTCAGCCCGAAGGCCTGCAGATTACGAGGTGTTGTGTGGTCAGCACGACGAATCCTCTCGGCCGTTATTCTCGGCTTTCTAGACCGGGGCCGCTATCTCACCGCCAGATAGCTCCTCAATTCCAATCACGTAGGCTGAGTGGACCTTGAACCAGTCCTCAAATCCAGGTAAAAATCGCTGACCTGGCCAGGAGTCGAATCCGGGGCCTCCGGGTAAGAGGCAGGCACGCTACCCCTACCCCACGGGAATAATAGTGTTGTGTGGGTCCTCCGCCGCCTGCAAGCTCCGCAAGCCGCCCAGCATCGACGCTTCAAGATACCACGGTGTGGACTGCTGCGCGCTGACGTAATCGTGTGTGACGTCAGTCAGCGAGTATAAATTGGGCGACGTCTTCTCCACTGCAGGCGTCGTAGTGAAAGGACGTACGTGCCTCTCGCTGCGCTTTCTCTCTCCTTGCTAAGCGCTCGGTACTTCTAAAGTGCTAACCAGGCTGCTGTACTTATTAGTACGACTTCGAAAGAGCTTTGTCTGAGCTGAGCACTTCTAAGTGCTCGCTTTTCTCTTTCAGGAGTTTAATTTCAGGAGGACCAGGATGGAGAAGCCAATCCTACCAGTGAGACTGGTCGACCACGACTAAGAGGAAGCCTTCGAGAGGCTACTAGACGCGATCGACACGATGGATCCACCCAGCTATGAACGCCCGGGACTGGTGGTGTTCAACCGGCTGGGGGAGGACGACAACCAGGGGACGCTCCACGTATTCGACAACCTCAATGCGACTGCGGAGTACATCGGAGAGCCACTCCTGCCGATTATCGGCATTATGGATGCTACCTCGGCGATCATCATTCGCCCTAACGACGCAGCCAGCTTCAAGGTCTACGAGGAGCGCGCGTCGCAGCAGTTTTAGGTTGCCCGGCTACCAGGACTCAGGGAGCAGCTGGACGTCTCGGGCTACCAGGAGGCAGCCGCGCATACGGAACCGGGGACCGAGGACGACGGGGTCGCTCCCGAGCGCCGCGACGGCGCGACCCCAGCTGGAAACCGGAACTTTACGAAGTACACGCAGACCAACAAGGCAGCCAACCAGGATCGTCGACCACCTACCAAGGCGAAGTGGTCGCAGACGCAGGCCTACCAGGAAGGGCCTATTACCCGGGCGCAAACCAGGAAAGCACCCGTGATGGTGGAGAGCAGCACAGCAGTGGAGAAGGACGCCCCCTGGCGTTCAGAGGCTGCTGCACAGGCCCAGCCTGCCTGCAAGTCCGTCGAGCTGCAGGCCTCGATGTGCGCCCAACAGGACCGGGAACGCAGTCGAGAGCTAGCACCGACCGACGCCGCCGCCTCCTGCCAGGAGAAGGAAGAAGAAGACGGCGACGCAGCGGATCCACCAGCTACACCGGGGTACCAGGCCGGGAGGAGGGCCATCAGGACGAGGCCTCTTCCCCTGCCGAGAAGAAACCCCCGGGAAGAAGAAAACGACGCCGGACCAGGAAGCAGAATGCGACGCCGGCCCCTCAAGAGAGGGCCGCCCAGCCGCAACCTAAGACTGCTCCCAGGACAGCAGTCAACAGAGGAGCCAATCAGGAGAGGACCTCAGCGGGTAGCGGCAGTCAGGTGAGAGTAAAACGTCCCCCTCAGCAGCTCTTGCAGTGTTTCCGCTGTCTGAGGTGGGGCCACCGTCAGGTCAGTTATGGGCTCGAGGTGAGGTGCAACCGCTGGGGTGGTGATCACCACTACACGGCCCGCACAGCACTTAGGGAGGCGCCGGTGTGCGCCAACTGCTCAGGGGGCCACCCGGCCTCCCATAGCAGTTGCCCTGTCTACCGGGCCATGGCGCGGGCAGAGAGGAAGGAGGCCCGGCGCCATGACTCACCCCCTTCCAGGAGGCCCCCACCTCGGCGAGCTTGGCCTCATTCTCCGGGATCGGAGACTGGGTACGAGGTACCCCAAGGAGATGGAGCCGTGCGGCAGGCCCTAGTGGCTCCGCAGCCGGCAAGGACCGCGCTAGTCACAGCAGTGCCCAGACGGACTGATCCCCAGGCGATGGAATGGCGAGGAATGGGTTTATGTTTTGTGCATGTTACCTGTTCCTAACTAACACAACCTCTGGTCTTTTTCCAGCCCACATCCTTGCATGTGCTATCCAAAAGATGTCAGGTTTTACATGTAGGCTCTTTCTTCTTTCTGTCTATGTGGTTTTTCCCTGACCCTTCAATACCATACTTCAACACCATGTACCTAACACAATCTCGCCTGGTAGGGTGTCCGACATGCAAACAGGCAGATACTCCTTGTATCACGCCCCACTCTACGCAGCTATCTCTTTTCTTCTTAGAAACTAATAGCATGTCGGAGGCCATGTAGATTGAGTCGATGGTCACGGCGGGGGAGCGGGCTATGGGGGACCCCCGTAAAAAAAAAACCACTGCAGGCACTCCCACAGTGTCCAGCGATCAGACTACACCGTATGTCAGACACGGAGGTACCCTCTTAAAAATGTGTTCTGAACAGGTGGACTAATTCTGGTCAGGAGGTCTCACCTCAGGACATCTCCGCCTCAAGTATCCTGCCTCCCGTATCACCGACATGCGTCCTGTCCTAGCATTCTGCTACTCATGAACTTTACCACAAGTTCCCTGCAAGTTATCCAACTTCGGCCTAGCATTCTGCTACCACGAACTTTTATCCAAGTTCCTAGTATAATTCTACAAACTACAGATAGTCATCAGCTATCACGGACATTCGTTACTTCAAGCGTCCTATCTTATCAAGATAGATAGCATTGTACATATGAATATTCATATATATGATTGTACATATGTTTCAGACCATCAGCCTACGTGTGCAGCGCTTCAAGCATCAAGTCGGTTTACGTTCCTTTTTTGTATATGTTGTGTAAAGATTTACAAATAATAAACTTTTATGTTGTGCTTTGTATATCGAGTTCCTTGTATACAACAAATAGCATCACTTCTGAATGTAAAATATGGTCTTCTCCCCTCCGATTTACAGAGTATCTCTTTCTCCCCAAAAATATTGGTCTTCAGCAGTGGTAAGATGAAGCCGTTCATTCATTCATCCATTCATTAATATGCTGAGACTTTCAAATCCCGAAACTTGCTGTTCGAGTAGCCCGATACTAGGTTTTTACAGAAAATGTTACGAACAAGGTAATTTGTTAAAATAAATGGGATCTGAATTTTTTTGTAAGTAAAGAACCCATTAATATCGCTACAGCAGTTTATGTATTTTCTGTACTATTTTTATTCACTAATGCAATAATTACTACTTGAGCATACAGAGAATCAATATTATATCTCCGTTCGAGATGAAATCAGCTACTTCCGAATTGCTGTTGGTTACAGTAGAGACCTCAGATGAATACTCATATCTGTACACATATCAGTATTTGAAACTAATAACGCACTAAATATCGTGGTAGCGAAACATTGTTATCTAGATATTTACTATTAGGCCAGTCAAAATCGACACAAAAAATCGCTAAATTCGCAAAACATGATGTATCTCTGACTTTTTATTATGTTGTTTGTACCCATTACGGCTATGCATACCCAAGTTTGCAACTGTAAAAACGTTGTGAAAAAGTTTTTAAACGCGAAAAACCGCGAAATTTTGGACTTGTTTCAGATTCTACTCTATATTTCATAATCCATGCATTTTTCGTCGAAAGCTGCTCTATACGTTTTCAAGAGCATTTTAATTTGTAACAAATTAAGCCCAACCTAAGCTCTGTATCTCAATTGGTTACCGAAGTACGCCACTTTGAAAATAGGTCAGTTTTCCAAAAATTGTAAATTTTAGTTTTAGACCTCTTTGGACCGAAACTGCAGCGAAACGACTGATCCTACGACTAGAACTTGAAGAATATAATATGTAGGCAATTTAATTAGCTTTAAATGCAGTGCAGAGTGGAGTCTGTAAGTCTCGTAGTTCTCTGAAAATCTCAAATAACACATATAAAGTAAAATCGCATTTTTCCAGAAATATACCTAACCAAATTTTTGTTGCATGAGGTGAGATTTGAACATGGAAAACGTGTTATGATCATATAGGAGGTGTGTAAGTTGAATAATTGTACATGAAAGAATGAGACATTATCCAAAACTGTCCCGGTGCAGAATTGACTGGTGTGGAAGTACGATTAGGCGGCTTCCACCTATTGATGCCATATACGGGAGCAATTGGCAATATCATGGCGGGGAGCGGCCTGAAACAGCTCCCTGCCACGATATATGCTCAAAACGGATGAATGGGCACTCTGCAAGACCGGATGGATCCAACAGAATATTAATTTCTCACGAAAGGACGCTTCACCATCCGCAGATCCGACAAATTTTGGTCAGGTCTGTTGACTGACTTGACAATTGAACAGGTATTGATGCGTTCAGTGTAGATCTAGGGTGGCCTAAGCCATATCAGAGGTATCTCTACAAGTGTGCTCTCTCGTTGGACGCGCGGGATGGTTAATATGCTGAATATATGTGAAGAGGTAGAAGGGTACGGGGATATTTCCTCCACAAGTGAACAGCGTGTCGATATGTGACCTACGCAAATTGCACGAGATACCTCTGACGTGAAAAAACTGAAAGCCAGGTTCAATAAGCATCCACCGTTCCCATCGATAGGTAAACTCGCATCCATTAGCAGTGGCACTGTCGGTGGCCCCCACATAAATTGCCACACTGCCCGAGAAGAAGGACTGAAAGGGGTGAACCGAATTATTGGAAAAACTTTTGGGAATGTTAGCGTCTCTAGGAAAGAAAAAGTCCTCTCCTTGGCAACGCCTACAACCTCTATCAAGATCCACAAGAGGATAGTCGATGTCGAGCCACTCACCATCTTCCAGCGCATGTGTATCATGAAACAGTCAGACCTACAGTTGAAGGCACACTTCACATACGAGCTCGCTCCATATCCAATGACCCTATTTTCCTACGAAGGGATGTGTAAAGGCACAGAAACAGCTTTTTACACTGCCTTCACTAAAGAAACATAGAACGTCAGTGTGCAGGCAAAAACATTTACTGTCGTCGATGGAGGATACCTCGCCCATAAAGTCGTGTGGCATCGGAATGACTCGGTACGGGCTATCACAGTAAGCTACATAAGCGACATATTTAACCACTTTGGGAGAAATGTATGTGTAGTCTTCGACGGGTATCCTGAGGATGGTGCCAAAAAGAGCGCCAAATTTGCAGAGCGATCACGAACGTATTCTGCAGCATCAGCGAAAACTGTGTTGGACACATCGACCATCATCACAGTCCCCAAAGAGAAAATGCTATCGAATGACAAAAACAAGGTTCGTCTCATTGAGCATCTCTGTTCTGCTTTTGATCTCGAGGGAATTGAGACAAAAATACCAAAAATACGCAAACCGCGCTATCGTCGTGACTGCTCTGCAAAAAAGTACCTCCAGTGACCATGTCATCATCTTTGGAGAGGATGTGGATTTGCTTGTGCTCCTCTACGGTCTAGGATGCACGAAAACAAACTTATACGACAGACACCTTCAACGATGTACGCTTCCGTACTTGTGTGAAGACAGCAGCCAACGCCAAAGCGAATCTGTCCCGTTTGCCCCAACCACAGAGGCTGCGTCGTATCACCACTACCGCACATACCACCAGGTGCAAAAATGGTTGGGTGTGGTGAAAGAGGCCACCGACTGGGGTTGGGAATTGATCTGGGCTGGATTCACCCCCATTACCAGTCGGCAAGCTCCTGCCCCCGCTGAGCTCCTGAAACTACTCTTTTGCAAATGCAAGAAGGGGTGCAGAGGTGGCTGTGGCTGCACTTGCCTGAAAGCAGGGCTCAGATGTTCTGTGATGTGTGCTACCTGCTCTGGGGAAACGTGCCAGAACGCTGCCCTTATCATCATTGAAGAGAACGACGATGACGGGCCTCAAGACAATCCTGACGATCCACCAATTCTGGAGTACCTGCTTATAGGAAACGAAGACGTACCTATTGAAGAGAGCAACGAAAGTAACGGCCCAAGGCCATCAAAGACAAGGCGACGAGTTTGACTATGTATCTAATTTGATTGATTTATTAAGTTACTATATTTTGATTACTTATGTTTGTATTAAAATATATTTCACCGTTTCTTTTTCTTTACCAAACCATAAAACAAAAGATAGGAAAGGTTATGGAACATTTCTGGAAAAATGCGATTTTACATTTTATGGTTTCGTTTGAGATTTTGAGTGAACTAGGAGGCTTACAGACCCCGCTCTGCGCTTAATTTAAAGCTAATTAAATTTCCTATAAATTATATTCTACACGTTCTACTCGTATGATCAACGGTTTCGACGCAATTTCGTTCCAAAGAAGTTCTAAAACTAAAATGTTTCACTTTTGGAAAACTGGCCTATTTTCAATTTGCCATAATTCGGTAACCAATTGACCTACAGAGCTCGGGTTGGGCTTAATTTGTCGTAAATGAAATGATTTTAAAAACTTGTAGAGTAGATTTCGACGAAAAATGCATGAGTTAGGAGATATAGTGCAGAATCTGAAACAAGAACAACAATTTCGCGGTTTTTCGTGTGTAAAAATTTTTCCACAACTTTTTGAGAGTTGCAAACTTGGGTATACATAGTCCTAATGGGTCCAAACAAAATACTACTAAATCAGAGATACATAATGTTTTGTTAATTTATTGTCGATTGCCTTTTTTTGATTGACTTACCTTGGTGAGGAAGTGGACGCCTTCTGCGGGGATGTGGAAGCCAGAGCCTAAAGTCTTCACCACAAGGTGTGCCCCCTGCAGTCCTTCCCTGGGGATGAAATTTCACGATACTCATTTTCAAAAATATGATAAAACACATTACTTGTAAATTAATTCTAACTAAACAACATTGCATTGGTAAAAGCCCCAATTAACCTTATAATAATAATAATAATAATAATAATAATAATAATAATAATAATAATAATAATAATAATAATAATAATAATAATAATAACAATTTCCTGTGGCTATTGCTTGCTTCGTGCAGCCCTAGTAAGGCAGACCCTCCGATAAGGGTGGGAGGCATCGGCCGTGTATAGGAAACTGCGTGTTATTGTAGTGGAGCATAGTGGAGTGTGAGTTGCAGAGACGTTGTGCACAGTACAAGCGCCCAGTCTACAAGCCAGGAGAGTTAAGCATTTAAGGTTAAAGTCCATGACCCCGCCGGGAAACGAACTCGGGGCCCTCCGAGCCAAAGGCAATTACGCTGACGTTTCCACCAGGGAGCCGAACATTTACCAATGTTCACGATGAGGTAAATACCACTCCACAAAATAAGGAAGAAATATGATATTATTCGACCTTACAAAATTACACTGCATTTCCTCCCATAATGCTGCTTTGTTTCTAGGCAGGAAACTGAACATTTCAGTTCATGAAATATTCATGTATGTTGGGTAGTCAGCCCAAAGGCTGATTTGATCCTCTGCAGCTCCCCAACAGCTGTCATATATAGCCTAGGCGTCACTGAAGAGGCGTACTAGGGAAATGAGGAGTGAGGTAGTTCCCCGTTGCTTCCTCACCGAGCCAGCTGTTGCTATTACATATCAGTCTGCCAAACCAACCGACCCTATTAGCGATATTTACACACCATTCATAACAGGGACTGGCTGCATAAGGAATAGTATTACTAGCATCACTCATACCTCAGTCACTTTCATATTGTCAAAGCCAAGGATGAGACTGAGACAGGTCAATGAAAGTAACAAATTTGATATAGCCCATACCAGAAGACATAGTGCACTATAAACACTACATCTCGCCAGCAAAGGCATGAAATATTCATTACGGAAAAAAGAGAGAAATGTTATGAAATTTTCTGACCACCATTATTTTGGATCCTAGTAATGTGGACATATTTCTTGGTGCAGGATAATTAACTTACAGTGACGGGTACAAGCGTTATGCGTATTTACAACGAAAACACACCAGTGTGACTCGACTTTAATAATAATAATAATAATAATAATAATAATAATAATAATAATAAATGCTATAAATAGGAGGTTTCATTAATGCGAGGAATAATTTCCCAGTTACTCGAACTCATTCAGACCGTATGTCCATTATAATGTTCACCACTTGGTGTATTTCCTTCTAATGTTCAGGCGGAGGTTAAAATCTTCGAAATTTCTTCATAGACTTTTTGGCTCTGCTTTTGGTAATATAGTGCCTTCTATTTGGACTTATCGAATTTTAGAATAAAATATTAACAACAACATACGGACATGGCTGAGCACATATCGGGTGCGTAAATGAATCGCTATCTTCAATATATTATAAGAAATGTCAGTTAATATTATAGATCATATGTTCATTTTGGATCTATAAAAACACCTTCTGAACAATGTATCGTCAGTGGAGGAACAATGCCTTGTATGTCACAATGTTCTTCCTATCCATTATTTTCCTTAAGACTGGTCACGCCTCCCAAGCCATATATGGATATGCAGTCCATCAGAACAATGTTTGTTGAGTTAATTTTCCTACGCGAACGTGTAAATCAAAATGAACGTTAAATACAGTATACTGTAGGAGTGCATAAGTACACACGCAAACATACATTCCTACAGTATGGCACAAAAAAGCAAAGCAAAGTACAGGCCATGAAGGCCCTTGGAGGGGTGGAAGGTAAAGGCGTCCATCATCCGTGACCTCGGCACTTGTTGGGGAAGAGTGGTTAGCTCTATTCCTGCCGCCTTTGCCCCCAGGAATTAACCTGGTACTCATTTTTGCTGTAGGCTGAGTGAACCTCAGGGCCATATGCACCTCCGGAAGTAGAAATCTCGTTTCTTAAATTTTACGACTTCCTGACGGGGATTCGAATCCACGTCCTTCCGGGCGAACAGAGCACGCCTTTGCCGCCACGGCCAGGCAGCCCCTACAGTATGATACAGTACACTCCCGCAAAGGAAAATGAACACAACGAAAATTGTTCTGATGGACTGCATGTGCGTACGTGGCTGGGAGGCGTGACCAGTCTTAAGGGAAATAATGGATAGGAAGAGCATCCTAAGATACGGGTTTTTTTTCTTCAACGACTATATATCCATAATGTTAGAAGATGGGCAAAGGTATCATTCAGTGAAACTTGTATATGCAAATTGTTATGCCAAAATTAAATACATATTTTTAAGATTAGTTCAGTATATTGCGCTCATTTGGAGCCAATTCAAGAGACCATGTTTCAAAATACATATATTTTTTTCTACATACATACATCATCATTATAGACCGTTATGCCTTTCAGCGTTCAGTCTGCAACTTTCTGTGAATGTACTGAATGTCACCACAATCCTCTCTTTGCAACTAGTGCTGTGGCCTTAGTTAGTTCTATACCTCTTATCTTTAAATCGTTAGGAACTGAGTCTAACCATTGTCGTCTTGGTCTCCCTCTACTTCTTTTTCCCTCCATAACACAGTTCATTATTGTCCTAAGTAATCTATCCTCCTCCATTCGCCTCACATGACCCCATCACCGAAGCCGGTTTATGCGTACAGCTTCATCCATCGAGTTAATTCCTAACTTAGTCTTTATCTCCTCATTCCGAGCACCCTCATGCCATTGTTCCTACCTATTTTTACCAGCAATCATTCTCGCTACTTTCATGTCTGTTATTTATATTTTTTTCTAACATTGGGAAAATATCCAGGTCTGGAAGATTTAATAGTGGAGATGATGGCGACTCAGAAATATTTAGTAGTAAGTTGAGTAATCATGGCGATTCTATATAAAAATGTGTCCACTCTCGAATTTCAAACCCAGATTCACCTCCTTTAAAGTTTCCAACGGATAGAAGTGCATCATAACACTTACACTTCAGTTTAAGTTACAAATCTAGATTGTAAACCGAATGTGTTAGTTTTAGTTTAATAAACTCCGTCTTACCTTCTGAGAATCCTCAGGAGGGTGTGCAGATGTTGCGTAGCCAACCAGTGCACACCACCCACGATGAGCACGGTGTTGGAGGTGTTCTGGAGTGGCTGTGACCTAGAACAAAATAAGTCATAAAGTAAGTATATTCTTTGCTTCAATCCGATGTCGGAGGACATTGGTTCCGTACTAGATCACTAAAGGAATTTCCAGAAGACAATTGAAAGAAACAAACCATCGAAAGTTAGACCATTAAATATGACAGACCTATCTCGGTACATTTACTTACTCGTTGAATGCACCTTGCCCAGTCAAGGTTTCGATACTTGCCATCTCCTGAGACCCTAGTCAATTAAGAAATAATAAATGTGACTGTAGCAGTAGCAGGGTTGATTTAAGATTATCAAGAGAAATTCCCTGGAGCCTCCGTGGCTCAGGTGGCAGCTCACCGGCCTCTCACCGCTGGGTTCCGTGGTTAAAATCCCGGTCACTCCATGTGAGATTTGTGCTGGACAAAGCAGAGGCGAACAGGTTTTTCTCCGGGTACTCCGGTTTTTCCCTGTCATTTTTCATTTCAGCAACACTCTCCACTATCATTTCATTCCATCGGTCATCCATTAATCATTGCCCCAGAGGAGTGCGACAGGCTTTGGCAGCCGGCACAATTCCCATCCTCGCCGCTAGATGGGGCTTCATTCATTCCATTCCTGACCCGGTCGCATGACTGGAAACAGGCTGTGGATTTTCATTCATCAAGAGAATTTCCTACTCCTCTATATTTATGCCATTTTACACACCACTGAATCATGTTTCATGTGCCTTTACCTTCGTTTATTTCATTAGCAGGGTTTTATTGAAGGAGGCGGCTACAAAGTCATATATTGAAAATCCAGTCACTGTTGTTAGTGTATTGCAATGAGCATAGTTTCAAGAGGTTAAAACTCCAGTTAGTTCACTGTAGATTTTTAACGAGCATTCAGCTGGGATGTCTCATAATAGGCCTCTTACATATTTATATCAAACAAGAGATGTCGATTCATCTGGTTCTCTCCTCCATTTCATATAGTACCAGAGATGTATCGAAACACGCAGCAACAAATTCCCTTCCAACTGCTGCGTTGCAAGCATTGATTTCCCTGAAGGGGTGGCTGACAACATGACTCGCCCATATCCACCACTGAGGGTTGAAAAATTAAATTTTCTCCTTCAGTAAAGGCTACTGGATCAGGGATTTGACAGCGAAGGACAAGTGATACAATTAAGAGTTAAGTGATGCGATCTTCGTGGGAGAACCCGGAGGAGATTGTATGCTGTTTCCACTAAACAAAAAAGCCCATCTCAGTAAACATGAGCGAGGGTTGAATTACGATTTGCCAAGGCGCAGATATTGTTGTTTAAGTGTATGAAGGGTACAGCAAATACAGCTACATTATTACTTAACTAATGGGGCTGCTTGGGCGAGGCTGTAGGTGCACATGGCCCTGAGGTTCAATCATCGTACACCAAACATGAGCAGGATAATTCCTGGGAACAAAGGTGGTAGGACAGAGGACCAATTTAATAAATATTTGTGAAGAATGATAGTCCACTTTAATATACAGTAGCACTCAAAAGTATTTTGTAACTAGGTACACAAAAACCTCGTTTATCCGGATTAAGTAGGACCGGAACTGATCCGGATTATCAAAAATCTGGATAATCCGGAAAAGTAAAAAGAAAATACAGTACATGTTATATAATCTATTAGCATAAGTTGTACAGTAATACCTTTTTCAAATTGTACAAAAAAATTATAAGAACTCTTTTCTTACGTTTACAACACTTAAATAATGTATGAGTGTTTTCCTGCTGTATAGCGTTTGCACGCAGACGATCACGAAGACGTTTTACTAACATCAATTCTGCCGGTGTGGTTTCAGTCTGGGATTCTAAATAGGTCGTTAGTTTTTTCAGATGCATTGTTGCCTCTCCATGAGTCATTGTTTCTTCTGATGGAGCGCCGGTTTATTTTCAACCTCACCATCAGTAAATTAGTAGTGCCTTGCATTCAGAAGAGCATGGGTTGGAATCCCACCTCGGCCGTCCTGGGAATGGTTTTCTATGGTTTCCCATTCTCAATTCGAGGCGAATGCCGGGACGGTAGCTTTGATAGACCGTGGCCGAATTACTTTCAAACCCTGCCCTTAACTCTCCTTGGCGGAAAAGACAGTCAGAAAGAGTCGACCCCGTAAAATAAATACTGTACAAATAAAAATAAATTGTTATTATTCTGGATCCGGATAAACCGGAGATTCGGATTAATGAGGACCGGATAAACGAGGTTCTTGTGTACTGAGCAAGGCAGAGCTTTCAGCTGGTCATAGTAGTCGCTGGCCTAAGGTACAGGTACATTTATCTAGTATCAGTAGAAACACACTTTAAGTTTAAGATATTACCAAAAGTTATTAGGATCAACCTATTCAATACAATTGAATTTCCAAAGTTAGGACTTACATCCTATTAAACTAATATTTGAAGGGACATGTTTCGCCCTTTATAAAGGCATCATCAGCTTTTTTACACTCATACTTCAAAGATAAAAATCAGGATCCTGATTGTCATGGTAAAAAAATATAAAAATGAGAATATAAGATTGGAAATGAGTATTATACAAAGTGAGAAATTGTTATGAGTTCTTAAATAATAATTTGCAATTGAAACTTCATTTGAAATGTTTGCGAAGAAACGGTTGACGTTGGTATGATATTACACTAGTAATTTTAAAATATTTTATAAAATAGACAAACTAGGCCTTAACCACATAATAACAAGAAGGTCTATGGCTAAAGTTGCCGTATCAAAGTTCGAGTGAAATTCGGCTGGAAGCAACTTGATTTACATGTTGAAGAGAAAGTTAATGGACCTTAGTAGCCACTTAATATGACACTGAAACTTTCTTGTTGAAAACTTGTAATATTAAATTGTAGTATGGCGCTATGTAGATGATAAAGTTGTATCCATTAATCCATTAATCTCGTTAATCTCAAGTGGCTACTAAGGTCCATTAACCTTCTCTTCAACATGTAAATCAAGTTGCTTCCAGCCGAATTTCACTCGAACTTTGATACGGCAACTTTAGCCATAGACCTTCTTGTTATTATGTGGTTAAGGCCTAGTTTGTCTATTTTATAAAATATTTTAAAATTACTAGTGTAATATCATACCAACGTCAACCGTTTCTTCGCAAACATTTTAAATGAAGTTTCAATTGTAAGTTATTATTTAAGAACTCATAACAGTTTCTCACATTGTATAATACTCATTTCCAATCTTATATTCTCATTTTTATATTTTTTACAATGACAATCAGGATCCTGATTTTTATTTTTGAAGTATGAGTGTAAAAAGGCTAATGATGCCTTTATAAAGGGCGAAACATGTCCCTTCAAATTTTAGTTTAATAGGATGTAAGTCCTAACTTTGGAAATTCAATTGTATTGAATAGGTTGATCCTAATAAATTTTGGTAATATCTTAAACTGATGTACATTTCAATACGGACCAAACATGAAATTTGTAACATGTAATACTTTAAGTTAGCTTATAAGTATTTTGTTAAATATTTGGAATAGTACATTGTACTATTAAGTGGGAATTTATATGTTTTCTTTTTAAGGGTTCTTGTGAAGTGCCAAAACATAAGGAATATTCTGTTGTTCTAAGTCGGGCTTTCTTCAATGCCATGAAATAAGGGAAATCTCAATATAGCGTTGCTTACAGAACGGGCGGTAAAGGAAATCGAAGAAGAACTTGAAAATGGAATCACAGTCAAAAGAGGGGAAGTGAAAACTCTGATATATGCCGATGATATTGTTATTTAACCTTAGTTTGCAGAAGATATGAAGAAATTTATTATTGGTATTGTTACGGAGATATACGGGGAGCAGAAAGAGGTGAAAGAAGGTGCAGGTGTTGAATGGATCTAAGTACGATATCAGAAATTGAGATGACACTTTAAAATATTATATTTCCTTTCCAAAAACAAACTTAATCTTTTTCACTGAGTGAACATAACAACATGACAGGTACAAATAGCAATCTTGAAACAAGACTAGGAAAATCCAAGATAAGTGAATTTTACAGATTCTGGTTTTCAGGCCCCTAGTTTACAAATTTACAATTTCAAAGTGCTATAATTTAGGCAAGAGCAGAAATCCCCCAGTTCAAGAGCACTTTGCTCCAACAAATTTACAGCCTTCCAGAGGCACTCCTCAATATTACAGTAAACTTAGAAAAGAGCTTACAGGCTCTCCAACATTCATCCAATTTTAACCGCCCACTTAGGGCAACATTACACAAAACTCTTACACTCTCTGGCCTCTCTGGGCACAATTTACAATTGATATTACTTTTACAGGGGTATTTATTACCGAACGTACTGGGCCTTCCTGAAAAGGAACAGGTTAGATTACTGGCCCAGACACAAAATGAATGGAGGCGTACACTTGCACTCCTAGATAATGACGAATAAAATCCTAACGGGGCTCTTGGCCCAGAGATACAGGGGCTAATCCCAAGCTACTGAGGTGACACGAATAAAGGTTAATTTAATGCATACCGGGCGAGTTGGCCGTGCGCGCAGAGGCGCGCGGCTGTGAGCTTGCATCCGGGAGATAGTAGGTTCGAATCCCACTGTCGGCAGCCCTGAAAATGGTTTTCCGTGGTTTCCCATTTTCACACCAGGCAAATGCTGGGGCTGTACCTTAATTAAGGCCACGGCCGCTTCCTTCCAACTCCTAGGCCTTTCCTATCCCATCGTTGCCATAAGACCTATCTATGTCGGCGCGACGTAAAGCCCGTAGCAAAAAAAAATTAATGCATTACCGAAAGGAAGGAAAATAGTTACGAAGTCGTAGTCACCTCAAACCAAGTTGAAGGCGAACTCGAGAGGGTAACGCACACTCCATCCCCGATTTACAGTTTTAAGAACTTATGAAATTTTACATGAAAATGTAGAGGTTTACATCGAAGGGTTACATGGTTAGAAATTCGGACCTTCCCCTCGTGTAAGTCGGCGGAGGTGGCTACAGAGAGATAAATTTGATGGCCATTACCTGGGCTGATGAACTGCCTGGCGAAGAATGAGGCGCCCCGCTTCCTGTCTTAACACACATTCTTAGAAATTCGGCGATCAAATTACAAGGTAGCCAGAGCAGCCGCAGTTTATATACAAGAAGGGAAGGTTCGAGAAGGATTCTGGACTAATCCGGACATATCCTCTCAATTTTATTGGTTAATTCAAAAGTTACACCCAAAAAACCAAGAAGAAGCCTGTGATAGGCCTGAAAATTAAGTACAGAAATTTTTCATTGGCCAGATTCAAAACTGGCGGAAAGAAAAAGAAGTGTTGCCAACCCGAAAATAAATGAACATTAATTCAGTTATGGAAACCTAGAAACACAAAACTTCTTTACATTATAAGTTCTTCCACCCTGCACCAGAGTGCGTGACCTTAGTTTTTGTACTGCCATCTATGGAGAACAGTTCAAACTTCTTGAAGAAAACAAACACAAGGCGAGTCAATTCAGTCAGTTTAGGCAACTTCACAATAACACAATTACTTAATACTTCCGTAGTGACATCTTCTGATAGTTCCAACTTCATGTAGTAGCAGTTTCACATTTTGTTGGATAGATAGAGTTCATTAAGGCGCTTCTTTTGAATGTGCCGAGTTGAGGTATACCTCCCGGTACAGGTAGAGACACAATCTTGGAGATGGAGTACAAGATGAAAATAAATAAATCCAAAAGGAATGTAATGAAGTGCAACACAACGATGTCAGGTCACGCAGGAAATATTAGATTACAAATTGAAGTCTTAAAGGAGGTAGATGAATATCGTTACTCGAGTAGTAGTATATCCAACGATGGCAGAAGTAAGCAGGACATAAAATGCAGACTAGCACATGAAAGGAAGAACTTTCTTAAGAAAAGACATTTGCTCACTTCGAACATCGTTATAGGAATATTATAAATATGTTTTCGAAGACTTTTGTCTCGAGCGTGGCATTGTATGGAAGTGAAACATGGACGATAACTAGCTTAGAAAGAAAGGGAATTGAAGCGTTTGAAATGTGGTATTACAGAAGAATGCTGAAGATGGGATGGGTAGCCCGAATCACGAATTAAGTGATAATGAATTGAATTGGTGAAAGCAGAACGTTTTGGTGAAATTTGACGAGAAGAAGTGATGATGAGTAAATATGTATTATATATGACTGTACAGTTTTTATTGTGTATATTTGTGTCCTTTCTAAAACGAGGGGTGGGGCAAAAGTCATGGCAACTATTTTTTTCCTGAAAATACCAGTCCGGATCGAAAATGTGACATATACAGACGAAAGGACAAGGTGTTAACTACATGTGTGGACAATGAATAGCACTGAAATATCGTAACACACTAATTTATTACGGTACTATACAGAGCAATATGGCCTTCCCGGTGCAAAGAAATGACAACACAGTACACATAAAGTTGACATGACAAACCTCGGCCTAAAGACACTCAATGTAGTCCCCTTCTACTGACACCACACGCTGCCAACGATGTTGGAGGCGCTGAATACCATCTACTTCAGCATTTGCCGCACCATGTGTGAGTCGGGTCACCTGTTGGCTCACAGCATTAGCAATGTCCTCTCGTGTTGCAAACCGCCTACCACGTAGTGGTTCCTTAATCTTTCGAATGAGATCAAAGTCACAGGGCGAAATGTCGGGAGAGTACGGTGGGTGCTCCAATTCATCCCATCACCAACGTCGCAGTAGCTGCCCTACACACTCTGCCTTATGCGGTTTTGCATTATCGTGCAGGATTATTGCACTGTCCACAAGATCTGGACGTTTCTCCCGAACGCCACGTCGTACCTGTCGCACCAGGAAGTCCCTGTAGTATTGTGCGGTTACTGTTCTGCCATGTGGAACAAAGTGGCAAACAATGACACCCCTGGCGTCATACGCGACGATCACCATCAATTTGACTGGGGAAGGATTCTGACGGACCTTCTGCCTCCTTGGTGATCCAGCATGTCGCAATTCCGCGGACTGACGTTTCAGTCTTGGTTCGTATGTCCTGGCCCGAAATTCATCGATGGCGATTATTCATGACAAGAATTGATCGCCGTCCTGTTGCCAGCGTGCAAGGTGTTCGGAGCATATTGCATAGCGCACCCACCTTTGAACTACCGTCAGTTACCCACCGCGATGTGATTTTGCGCAGTTGCAGCTCATTACGCAATATCCTGTGGACGGTGCGTTTCTCGATGCCACTTACCGTCTCTAACTCCAGTAGCGTCCATCGTCTGTCTTCATCCAGGAGCTGCTCGAAAACGGCACGTGTCACGTCGGTCCACACACTGACAGGTCGTCCCGAACGTTGCTCATCACTGCTTGACACACGTCCTTGCTGAAACTTTCCTACCCACCGTGCTACTGTACGGTATGGTAGGACATAATTCCCAAGGGCTTCCACTAATTCACTGTAACATCCCATCGCACTTCTCCCTCGGAGAACGGCTATTTTGATGCAAGCGCGCTGCTCAACACGGGTTACTTCAATCTCGCACGACACTCACCAACTGACTGATTTCACAGCCCTCGCTGCGCTACTATCAGCTATCACAGAGCCATCTGTTGTTCTGTATACACACTATGCCTGCAGAACTTCCACACGACACATATACGTTTGTGATCCGTTCACATATCTACAAGAAAACAAATAGTTGCCATGACTTTTGCCCCAATCCTCGTATATCTTGGATATTTGTAATTCGGCGTTATGCTGTTGCTGATCCTGAATAAATAAATAAAAGTAAATAAAAAAAATTATAGGACACATCTAAAGATAGCGAAAACTTGTTCAGTTGATTTTTGAGGGAAGTGTAGGCGGTAAGAACGGTAGGGGTAGACCAAGATACTAATATGACAAACAGATTTTATGTAGGATATAGGGGTTACGTAGCACAGGATAGGGTGGCATAGATATCTGCATCAAACCAGTATATTGACTGATGACCGAAAAAAAGACAAGGAGTTTGGGATATCCCAACAGCTGGTAAATGTATGGAATCGATATCAAAAAGAAGGAAGTGTACATGGCAAACCCAGGTCTGATGGGCCTCAGAAAACAACTATATGGGAAGCAGAACAATTCGGAAATAATCGAGGTTTATCCTAATAAATATGCAAGTGATATCAGGGATTATCTCCAAGAGCAACACGGGCCGTATTTTCATGTTTCCACTTTAAAATGCCGCTTAGGAGTTGCTTAATTAAATTGTAGATGACTGGAAGAAAACCAATGATCAGTCCAAAAGAAAATAATTTTATAAAAGGCAGATTTGAGTTTGAAATATTTTTTTGTTGCTATTTTGCTTTACGTCGCACCGACACAGATAGTTCTTATGGCGACGATGGGACAGGAAAGGCCTACGAATTGGAAGGAAGCGTCCGTGGCTTTAATTAAGGTACAGCCCCAGCATTTGCCTAGTGTGAAAATGGGAAACCATGGAAAACCATCTTCAGGGCTGCCGACAGTGGGGTTCGAACCTACTATCTCCCGAATACTGGATACTGGCCGCACATAAGCGACTGCAGCTATCGAGCTCGGTTTGAAATAAAGTATGCCACGTGGAGGAATAAAGTTTGGTCGAAGGTATTATGGAGTGGCGAAAGTATGTTCTACTTCGTCTCGTCCGACGGTATAAGGTATAGGCTATTCGCCGACCAAATAACCAAAGGGAAACAGCATACGATAACAAGTACCAACAATTAAACATTAAGGATGGAGGTGGTAGCCTCGTGGTGTGGGGTTGTTTTTCTAGACAAGCAGTTTTATACGAGTAGAATGGATAATGGGTCATTCTAAGTATCGTGACATTCTAGAATATCACATAATACAACATGAAAGGGATAATATGGATATCAACGAGACAATGACCCAAAGCATTCCTATGGCCATGTGAGGAATTTGTTTTCAGGGAAATTTTAGATCAGCCATGTCAAAGCCGAGACCTGAACCCCACTGAACACATCTTAGAGAAATTGGACCGATGTGTACGTTACAGGAGTTACCCAAATAAGAATCAGTTCTTTGCTGCTTTACAAGAAGAATGGACCAACCTTTCATCGGTACTTTAGCAGACGCTTGTAGATTCTATGTTACGAAGACGTGCTGCTGTTACGAGTGCTCAAAAATTTGCACTCATCTATTAAACTTTTTTACCTCATCACCTTACAATGCTTTTATGTACTTTTGTATTGTTCTATCTATAAAACACTTTTAATCCACGAATTCTAATATTTCTTATGGAAGATACGTGTGTTTAAATATGAGTGGTATTAATATTAAACCAATCGCAAATGTATATATATGTGTTTACGCTAGCAACTAATGTTTTATGATTTACACTCTTTTCTTAAAAACTTTTTGAGCAAATCATACCCACAAAATGATTTTGAGCTGTACTGTACCAGTCAAAACTTACGAAAATTCAGAATTCAAAGGGTTTCTACAGAAACACACACATAATCAGACACCCAATGAAACAGTGATTCGAAGACAAAATTTACCATCATCTTAAAGTTGTACAAGAAATAAGTGGCAAGGTAAGAAACAATAATGTTTAGATTTCGGTTGACGAAAGGTCGGACACATGGGGTAGATAGGTGGTCACCTAATCATTCAGGGGATTTTTTTTTAAACTAGCGTCTCAAAGTTTGTAAAGTGTTAACCATGCAACACTTGAGGTTTCGTTTTTTTAAAATTGGCCCCATTCCTGCACAAGCAGGGCATAGCGTAGAATAATCACCACTGAAAGACTTGGTTCCAGTACATAATTTGTTTTGTGTGTCTCAAGTCAGAGAAATTGTTTGTGAGCTTATTATGTTTATTTTATTCTATATTACAGGACGTACTGATGTCAGCTGACGACCTTTTGATCTTATAAAGCTGAAAGAGAGATGTAAATCTGGTTTAGAAGGATAGCTGACGATATAGAGGAAATGAAATCAGAAGGCACTTTCAAACATTCGTAGACGTTAGTGTACAATAAGAAATGGAGAGGAAATCGAAAGATGATGGAGCAGAAGCTACTCAGAGGAAGATATTTAAGAGATTAGAGATTAAGACGCTGAAGAGGGGGAACAATGTAGTGGAAGAGCACATAAAATGAGAAAGGAGAGATTATATCAGCGGGCTGATGAACGTGTGAGACGAATCGATAAGATGTGAACTTAGAGGGGCAGGACTCATCAATCGTACAGAACACAGGGAGTGAGCAACACTGGTAATGAAAGTAATAACCAACGTTGGAGGATTGTTCTTTATCTTGATATCTGTTCAACGGAATGATGGAGATATATTGACGTGAATGCTTGTAATGTAAGAGGATGAAAGTCGGTAAATCACAGCAAGCATCACATCAATTCAGTTTGAAATAGGCTACTGCCTGGAATATCTCCAAATTTGTTATGAAAATTATATTTAAAATAATAGAAATATATTAAATGTGTCAACTGAAATTAATATAAACGTTTATATTTTAAATCAAGACGGTCATATGAACTTTCCATAAAAGCAGAGATATTGCAGCTCATTCAATATTTTATCCAATATGATAAATGATTTACTGCCCGAATAAATCACCATAATACTAAATATCACCGCAAACAGTGGTGATGGCTCGATACACTTATTAAAATTAAGAACAGTCTATAACAGCGCACATTAAATTGTTTAAATTCAAAACGGGTTTTCGAAACCTTACTTCCATCAGCAGCGAATCATTTAAAGTAAAATATTAAAATCCACATAATTATGTCGTATTGATTTTAAAATGTGGAGGACAGTTTTGCTGTAATAAAATAGAAACCACGAATAAGAAAGCTAGCATAAGATAAGATTTGAATTAATGAATATACTTAAAAACATACCTTATAATGACTTTACTGACCGAGTATGCTGACTCAGCTGTTACACAAGTACTGAATAACCTTCACAGCGTTAGCAAGTGAGTAGCATGTGACGTTGCGTCATCTCAAGATTGTAAACATTATGTTGTCCGCGGGGGTTTCACCAAAAATTTTATAAGGGGTCCTTTTTTCTGTACTAAATATAATTCGATATTCTCGCGAATGTTTAATTCTAAGCCATAATTGCATTTGTAGTTTACTTCCATATTACCAGTTGTGATTATTGCTGTGAATATGTTCTGCAAAAGCAGAATATTTTTTATATTGCACTGCTTTAAAGTGTTCTTGGTAACGCTGAGCGAATATTCGGCCAGCTCGTCCCATGTTAAACATCTTACAATCTTATCAATTTAATCTGTATACTCCCGAGTTGTTGTAGGTATCATTTGTATCAACAATATTGGAATTGTACATTTTTGTGAAACTTCGAGTTCTACTGTATTCAAAAATTAGCGGCATACAACAATTACAAAAATAGAATGATGAAAATTAATATGAAAGACGAAAATAAAACAAAACAAAACAAATCGCAAAAGCAACCGGGTCCGCCTCTGTGGTGTAGTGATAAGTGTGATTAGCTGCAACCCCCGGAGGCCCGGGTTCGATTCCCGGCTTTGCTACGAAATTTGAAAAGTGGTACGAGGGCAGGAGCGGGGTCCACTCAGCCTCGGGAGGTCAACTGAGTAGAGGTGGGTTCGATTCCTAGCACAGCCATTCTGGAAGTGGTTTTCCGTGATTTCCAACTTCTCCTCCAGGCAAATGCCGGCATGGTACCTAACTTAAGGCCACGGCCGCTTCCTTCCCTCTTCCTTGTCTCTCCCTTCCTATCTTCCCATCCCCCATCAAAGCCCTTGTTCAGAATATCAGGTGAGGCCGCCTGGGGACGTACTGGTCATCCTCCCCAGTTGTATCCTCCAAACCCAAAATCTCACGGTCCAAGACTGTAGAGGTGGGATTCCTCGCTGAGTCCAAGGGAAAAACCGACCCTGGAGGGTAAATAGATGAATAAGAAGAAGAAGAAATAACCGTCCAGGCTTCTCCAGCCCTACTGATTTAATATAATATCATTTTACGCGATATCATTTGATATCAAGTTTATCCGCCATCGGCAATTATTTGTAATAACTTATTTATTCAACGTCAATCATTTGTAATCAAGGCTTTTTGGAATCATATTGTATATATGATAACATCGTTTTATTATTTAAATTATTATATTATGTAGGATAAGAATTCATTATGTTGTAAATACGGTCAATATGTTGAGACATAGTTGTTTTCATTTCATCTCATGTTTTTGTATACGGAGGGTTATTCTTGAAGCTTGGGATTTTGCGTTAGTCATGGGTTTATTTTATGACCAAGGCTAGTAAACAGCGACCCGTGCGCGAGGCTTGCAAAGCTGGTCAGCTATATCATCGCCACGCCTTCTGGACTTGTCGAGGAAGAGAAGGGGAGTTGATGCTTCGATCTATCGAATCAGATACTTCGTTGTATATGAGTTTTGAGATTGAACTGTTACCAAGAGTGGGGGTGAGCCCGGATATATACTGTTTCTCTACACGAGAACAGGACCTAACTAAGTACAACTTCCGCTGTGAAGCTAACATCCTAACGAGATACTCCATCACTACTACTTCTACTGTGAACATCTACTTTGAACGACGTGATTTGATATTTGAAACAGTGTGTGGTCGCTCCGCGACATAGTTACTTTTGTACAATGTGTTGTCGTTTCGGTTATGTTATCGGATCTACGTGAAACGAAACAAGCTTATGGCTTGTGTAATATTCAGTAAATATTGTGGACGAAGAACTATGTTTAGTTCAAGTCTACGGAATTTTGGTACAAGTCTGTATCGTATAAATAGTATAGCTCAGTTGGTTTGAGATTTCTACTAATATGGAAAAATTCATATCTCTGAATTTTCTCCTCATACGATCAAAGCTGATCAGTTTTTACAAGTATAGGGCCAATGTCTAATTTAAAGACTAGGCAAGTAGGGAGTGTTAGTCCAGATAGCCCGTACCATATCAGAGAAGGAAGGAAGGATGTCCATGGAGCAAAGTCTACATCGAGAAGAAGAGAACGAGTAACCACGGAAACCAGATGACGTCAACAAAAGCTGCAATTGGTGAGCTTCAATTAGATAAAGCAAGCAATAAGTAAATTCAGTAAATTAAATTCTAAATTCCTCCACGCTTTAAGGAACTTTTCCGATTCATCTCACTTTTTTTGTATAATAAATTCATTTGTATTTGATATTGCGTTAATTTTCTTTCTTAAGCGATACTTAATGGTTAATTATTTAAAATCCTACCCCTGTGATTTAAGTGTAAGTCTCTATGCTAGTAAATATAAATTTTGGTTTACAGTTTTATTTAAAACTGTAACCATGGCGCCCAAACATTACATAGAGAAATGGGGAACTATGGAATGTTGATTGTTTCTATTTGCGTGGCAATTTGCGGGCAAGCCACAAATAGTTTATTTAATATTCAGGTGTCCCAAGATAATAACTTTCATCTCCTCAAGAGTTTTGAAGAGGTGGAACAGTTACACCATCCCCCATCAAAGCCCTTGTTCAGAATATCAGGTGAGGCCGCCTGGGGACGTACTGGTCATCCTCCCCAGTTGTATCCTCCAAACCCAAAATCTCACGGTCCAAGACGGTAGAGGTGGGATTCCTCGCTGAGTCCAAGGGAAAAACCGACCCTGAAGGGGAAATAGATGAATAAGAAGAAGAAGAAAAAAGAAAATGGATACAGTCCAAACTGGTTGATAAAATCATACATACAAATGAAAGGGTCGAAGGAAACAAAAAGGATGTAACAAACAAACAATATGTTACGTTTACACATTTTGGAACAAAATATCTTTAAAATTGCGAATATTTTATAGAAACTTGGCCTAAAAACAGCTTACAGGACTCAAACCAAGGTTTCAATGATTTTTTTACAAGATGCTTCACGTCGCACCGACACGGATAGGTCTTATGGCGACGATGGGATATAAAATGGCTAGGAGTGGCACGATCGTGTCATCTCGGACGTGCATGTTCGAATTCCTCCCCTGGCGAGGGTTTTTCTTTGATTGGTGCCCTCAAGCTGGTCTTAAGCCACCTTAGCCAATCAGATCGCTTCACGGGCAAATTGAAATGAGCTTTGTGATGCGGTGTTGCTAAATCTGCACATGGCTTGAGATCGGCTTGAGAGCCATGCGGAGAAATCAGTTTCAAAACCGAACACACCGTAGGTTTCGGCCGGTGCCACCGTAGCGTACTGTACTTGCTATGGCACGATCGTGTCATCTCGGAGGCCCATATTCCAATTCCTCCCCTGGCGGAGTTTTTTCTCCGATTGGTGTTCTTAAGCCGGTCTAATGATAACCGATTTTGTTCGGCTCATTGGCTGAATGATCAGCGTAGTGCTTTTTTTTTACAAGCTGCTTATACAACGCTGAGTTCGCCAACGCAGACACAAAGACAGCACAGGTCGCACGGCTCCTACCTAAGGCAAGGGTGCTCCTGGAGGAGCTTAACTCTGTTCGACCCCACAACCTCGGATTGAAGTGTCCTACAAGAGTTGGCCAAGGGGGTTAGATAGACAACAGCTTAGCACACATCATGCCTAGACTCAGCTAAAGACCCCGAGTTCGCTAAACCATGCTCTCTCATGTCAGGTGCCCCTTTTAGTAGCCTCTTTCAACAGTATTTCATTAGATGACGACATCCTATTGTCTGAAGGTGTCAGAGGTCGTAGCGCGGGGCAAGAGGTGGATTGCGTGTGTCGGCCATCTTGTCCACTTGGCCCTGCGCTTGCTTGTCGCGTTGATCGTAATGGTCTGACGTCGGGAAGGGCAGCCCGCTGAAGAGGAGGCTCTAGAACTCTCGCAAAACAACTACTGCCTGGCGTGAAATTGGAAACCACGGAAAACCATCTTCAGGGGTGCCGACACAGGGGTTAGAGTCCACTACCTATTGAATGAATTGTGACCGTTATGTGACAGAAAGAAGTTGCCTACTCTCTCTGAATAGTTCTCGTCAAATTTAGCCAAATCGATCTCCTCTCACCAATTCGATTCAGCATCTCTTCATTCGTGATTCGATCTATCCATCTCACCTTCAGCATTCTTCTGTAAAACCACATTTCAAAAGCTTATATTCTCTTTTTTTCTGAGCTAGTTATCGTCCATGTGTTACATCCATACAATGTCACGCTCCACACGAAGTCTTCAAAAACATCTTTCTAATTCCTTTCTAATTATTTTCTTAGGAAAGCTCTTCCTTGCTTGTGCTAGTCTGCATCCTATGTGCTCCTTACTTCTGCCATCGTTAGTTATTTTACTACCAAAGTAACAATATTCATCCACTTCCTTTAAGACTTCAGTTCCTAATCTAATATTTCCTGCATCACCTGCCCTCGTTCGACTGCAGTCCATTACTCTTGTTTTGAACGTATTTACTTTCATCTTGTACTCCTTACCAAGACTTCATCCATACCATTCAGCAACTTCTCGAGATCTTCTGCAGTCTCAGATAAAATAACAATATCATCGGCAAATCTCAAGGTTTTGATTTCCTCTCCTTGGATTGCGATTCCCTTTCCAAATTCCTCTTTGATTTCCTTTATTGCCTGTTCTATGTAAACATTGAAGAGGAGAGGGAACAAACTGCAGCCTTGCCTCACTATTTTCTGGATTGCTGCTTCTTTTTCAAAGCCCACGATTCTTATCACTGCAGGCTGATTTTTACACAGATTGTAGATAATTTTTGTTCTCAGTATCTGATCCCAGTCACCTTCAGAATCTTACATAGCTTGGTCCAGTCAACATTATCGAATGCCTTTTCTAGATCTACGAATGCCATGTACGTGGGCTTGTCCTTCTTAATTCGATTCTCTAAGATCAGATGTAAAGTCAGGATTGCTTCACGTGTTCCTACATTTCTTCTGAAACCTAATTGATCTTCTCCCAACTCAGCTTAAAATTGTTTTTCCATTCTTCTGTAAATAATACGTGTAAACATTTTGCAGGCATGAGATACTAAACTAATGGTGCGGTAGTTTTCACACCTGTCAGCACCGGCTTTCTTGGGAATAGGTATAACAACATTCTTCCGAAAATCGGATGGGACTTCTCCTGTCTCGTACATCTTACACACTAAATGGAATAACCTTGTCATGCTGGTTTCTCCTAAGGAAGTCAGTAATTCAGAGGGAATGTCATCAATTCAGGTGCCTTGTTCGTATTCAGGTCACTCACAGCTCTATCAAACTCTGACCTCAAAATTGGGTCTCTCATTTCATCAGCATCAACAGCGTCTTCTTGTTCCAGAACCAAATTATCTACAGCTTTACCTTGATACAACTGTTGCATATGTTCCTATCATCTTTCTGCTTTGCCTTCTTTCCCTAAAAGTGGCTTTCCACCTGTGCTCTTAATATTCATACACCTAGATTTCCTTTCTCCAAAGGTTTCCTTGATTTTCCTGTATGCAGCATCTACCTTTCCTAGGACCATACACCCTTCAACATCCTTGCACTTCTCCTCCAGCCATATTTCTTTAGCTACCTTGCACTTTCTATCCACTTGATTCTTTAAACGCCTGTATTCTTTTCTGCCCTCTTCATTTCTAGCATTCTTGTATTTTCCTCGTTCATCAATCAGGTCTAGTATCTCCTGAGTTATCCACAGATTCTTAGTTGATCTTTTCTTCATTCCTAACATTTCTTCAGCAGCCCTACCGACTTCATTTTTCATAACTCTCCACTCTTCTTCTATTGTGTTTTCTTCAGCCTTTTCATTTAGCCCTTTTGCAACATGTTCCTTGAAACAATCCCTCACACTCTTTTCTTTGAACTTGTCTAGATCCCATCTTTTTGCATTCTTTCCTTTCTTCAATTTCTTCAACTTCAGATGGCATTTCATCACCAACAAGTCGTGGTCAGAGTCCACGTCTGCTCCTGGGAAAGTTTTGCAATCCAACAACTGGTTTCTGAATCTCTGCCGAATCATAATGAAGTCTATTTGATACCTTCCTACGTCTTCAGGTCTCGTCCACGTATACAGCCGTCGTTTGTGGTGTTTGAACCAAGTATTGGCCAGGACTAAATTGTGATCGGTGCAGAATTCAACCAGCCGACTTCCTATTTCGTTCCTTTGTCGCAATCCGAATTCTCCTACAGTATTACCTCCTCTCCCTTGGCCTACCACTGCATTCCAGTCTCCCATCACAATTCGATTCTCGTCACCGTTTACATATCGTATTAAATCTTCTATCTCTTCATGTATTCTTTCGATTTCCTCATCATCCGCTGAACTAGTAGGCATATAGACCTGCACTATTGTGGTGGGCATTGGTTTGGTGTATATCTTGACGACAATAATTCTTTCACTATGCTGGTCGTAGTAGCTTACCCGCTGCCCTATTTTCTTGTTCATTATTAAACCAACTCCTGCATTTCCCCTGTTTGATTTTGTGTTGATAATTCTGTAGTCACCTGTCCAAAAATCCTGTTCTTCCTGCCAACGTACTTCACTTATACCAACTACATCTAACTTTAGTCTACCCATCTCCCTTTTCAGATTATCTAACCTACCACAACGATTCAAACTTTTAACATTCCACGCTCCGACTCGCAGAATGTCAGTATCCATCTTCCTGATGATCGCCCCTCTCGTGTAGTCCCCACTCGGAAATACGAATGGGGGACTAGTTTACCTCCGGAATATTTTACCCGGGAGAAAGCCATCATCAGTACATGATTCATACAGAGAGAGCTGCATGTCCGCGGGAGTTAGTTACGGCTGTAGTTTCCCGTTGCTTTCAGCCGTGTAGCAGTATCAACACAGCTAAACCATGTTGAGTGTTATTACAAGGCCATATCAGTCAATAATCTAGACTGTCCCCCTTGCAACTTCTGAAATGCTGCTACCCCCCTTTCGATGAACCATTCCTTAGTCTGGTCTCTCAACAGATACTCATCCGATATGGTTGCACCTGTGGCTCGGCTATCTGCTTCATTGGGACACGCAAGCCTCCATACAACGACAAGGTCACATGGTTCGCAGGGGAGGAACATCAACGTAGCTCATAGTAATTGTTCAATAATTGTTCAAAGTGACGACCGCCAGTCTCAGTGCATGCACGGCAACGGCGCATGAAGTTCTGCTGCACTCTCTCAAAGATCCATGGTTTCTTTTGTACCAGGAGACAGGCAGCTTGGACCCTAGCAAGCAGGACGTCATCCTTTCCTACGTAAGACCAGAGGAAAAAGTCCACATAACTGTCACGTTTAATTCAAGAGGTAGTGGGTTCTAACCCCAGTGTCGGCAGCCCTGAAGATGGTTTTCCGTGGTTTCCCATTTTCACACCAGGCAAATGCTAGCGTTGTACATTAATAAAGGCCACAGTCGCTTACTTCCCTTCCTGTCCCATCGTGTTATGTGCCAAGTTGTGTACGGTACGTCTGTTTGGTGGTCAGCTGTTTATCACCCGCTGCCTGTTGCTGCTGCTGTTGTTGTTGTTGTTGTTGTTGTTATGCGGTATATGTCCATAAATCGATAAATATGCATTTCCGGCCATTGGTACCGTATCTCAATATAATCGGTTGTGGACCCACTATCACCTGCTTTACTTTGACCCTAAAGGTTTGGGACTTTCTGTATAATGGAATCTATTTGAATAACTGTTTAAAAACGACTCCAAGGCAGAGTTATCTGGCTTTCACTGCGAGGTATGCCACATCGTTGACAGACAGACAGACAGACAGACAGACAGACAGACAGACAGACAGACAGACAGACAGACAGACAGACAGACAGACAGACAGACAGACAGACAGACAGACAGACAGACAGACAGACAGACAGAAGAAAGTGCTAACGCAATTTCCTAATCCACGTGCTGTATTCTCGTACGTCCCTCTGCGTACACTCGCTGCAAATTTGTCATACGACAAAGCTCCTTCTCGCAGTTCGCATCGGTCAGTAAAGATAAATACATGATGATGATGATGATAATGACGATGATGATGATGACGACGATGATGATGATCATGGCTACTTTAAAGTACCAAACATCGATGTCATAGGCCTCTGGACCCAATACGATTGTTTGTTCCAGACTGTTCAAATTAGAATCATATTTCAGCAATTACAGAGATTTCAAGTTGCCTTTTGGACTTGAAGAAAAATGCAAGCAATTTTTGAGTCTCCCACGACTATTACTCCGAAGATTATAAAAGTAGGGACCTGACCTCAAGTTGTATAACATCTGAAACTGAGGGACGTAGTTTAATGTGTTGTTTGTATAATGAACAGAGCGGTGATCTGTGGCGTTAATATGTGTCCCATATATATTTTAGAATCTCTCAGGCAGGAATTAAGAATCGAATTAGCTGATATCTTCTCTTGCGAGGCAGCCTGTCTCATAGCTGGAGAATTAATAGTGTCAGGAGATTTATGATACGACGTGAAGGTGACCATCAACATGAGTAGCTGAGCTAGGATTCCCTTGGTTTATAATAAAAAGGAGTTTAGCGTCTCATAAATTGTATTTCAGATATGGGGATACACAGTGATAATTTTCGTTTATTTTATTGCATGATATTTACAGGCTTCTGTGAAGTGTGTGTCATTTATTGATTTTTGTTAATATGTTCTTGATATTCATGTCATTGTCATCGTTGTTAAAGACTTGTCTATTACATACGAGTCCGTAACTCATTTTATTGGGAAGTGGCTTTCTAGCCGTCAAACTTTTAACAGAACGGTCTGTTTGTAAAATCAGTGTAGATCTAAGTTAGGGCCCTCTCGGAATAACGAAGTGTTTATAAATGTTATAAATATAACTTGTAATACGGATCGGATCTAGTATAATTCTATTCTATCACGGTATGTCCTATGAGCGTTATTTGTATGATATCCGTCAGGATTTCTTATCATAAATTTAACTGCGTCTACTCGAAGCGAAGTGTGTATTTCTTCCCCAGATTTATTTTGTAAATATATTTTATTAATACAGGATATTGCCCGTCTTTTCATGTCAAGTTTCGATCATTTGTTAATAATGTGTACGGCACATATTGGTAATTTTGGCGGTTTTATTGAGCCATTTTTAATTATTTTACTTATTATTCTTTTTATTTTGCGAATTTTCAATAATGTTCTTAGAAAATAAATCTATCTTACCCCCTATTTTGGATTTTATTTCGGAATTATTTTGCTGTTTCCCGTTCACATACCCATGGTATATTTTATCCTGAAATATTTTATTTATTTTAGCCCTGATCTTATTTTTGCGAACCGAACACGCAGCTCTCCGACGGCGCCGGAAGACTATTTTAAGACGCGAACGGTACAATACAAATCGCTTAGTTGCGACGAATGTGCGTATTTCCAATAATAATGAAAGAAAATAAAGGAACTAATTAGCCGATACAACAGGGCTTGTACAAATTGCTTTTTTAAATAATTCCTCTGATTCCTTTTTCGGCAGGGTAAAATGCAATAAAAATATAACGTTTCCTCCACAAACTGTGTCGGGGGGATGGGGGGGCAACTGCCCCCCTAGCCTCCCCCCTAATCGCCGCTACTACTCGGGGGACAATATATCAAATTATTACAGAATATGAAATAAGGTAGCAGAGATGAAGCGGTAAGAAAGAACCTCCTTGATAACACCAACACTATAGAAATGGTTAAATATACTCAGAACTAACTTCAATCAAGCAGTACAGAAGTGTTCGAAATATATGAATTATCACTTTGAGAATTGGGTTGTTGTGACAGACTGAAGAAGGAGAAACCATACGGTGTCCGGACATTCGCGGTCATGGACATTTGCAGTCACTGAGACAAACATGTACCCACTCAGAAATTTCCCAGTTGTCACAGGACATTTTTGGTCACTGCAGCAGGGGGTGGGCCACATTAGCTTAATCTCGGGTATCCCCGCTGACCTACCTGTGTTCCTGCTCACTCCTTGCAGATCAACATTTTTTCTCTCGCAGGCCTTACAGTATTTAGAGACTGATAGCTTCAGACACGAACACAATTCAATATCGAAACTTCCTTGTGTAAGTATTTAATGCTGTGTGCTCTAATGGATTTGACAGTTACTTATAAGGCAAATGGTTATATGTACAGAAGGTATAGGGTGTGTCTGAAGGAGAAGAACAAGTCATGTCGTGTTGTTGGTAACATACAATTCTGTAGATGATAAATATATAACCGGGCGAGTTGGTCGAGCGGTTAGGAGCGCGCGGCTGTGAGCTCGCCTCCGGGAGATAGTGGGTTCGAACCCCACTGTCGGCAGCCCTGAAGATGGTTTTCCTGGTTTCCCATTTTCACACCAGTCAAATGCTGGGGCTGTACCTTAATTAACGACACGGCCGCTTCCTTCCAATTCCTAGCCCTTCCTGTCCCCTCGTCGCCATAAGACCTATCTGTGTCGGTGCGACGTAAAGCAACTAGCAAGGAAAAAGGTAAATATTGAACCCATGACCTTTGTGCCCTAAGAATATTATGTATTAAATTGTCAATTGGAATAAGAAGTTCGATTTCTCGATATCACGGGAGTGACACGTGGCAAGGGGATAGCTACTTTCCGTCCCACGCTCTGGGATACGTGACGTCATCCGCACGTGTCGTACGTGGAAGGATACCGAAGAAAGTTTGAGACTGCTAAGCCATTCTGGTGGGTTATTTCAGAACAGCGCGTGTGTATGGCGTACCCACGCCAAGTCGACAAAAATATAGTGCCTATCAAATGAGGTCATTTATCCAGCTAATTTAATATGTATAAATTTTAAATGTCCATGAACACTACCGCCAGCAATGTAGCAAGTATGTGGTTACCTTCAAAACTCTTTTAATTACAGTTCAGTTAAGTCAGAAAAGTTACGGAATTTTTTTTGGCGGCAAATGGAAATGCCTGGAGAGAGGGGGTAGTTTCTATAAATAAGAAGGGATGCCATGTTGAAACCTCCTGCATTTTGTATCACGAGGCTGAAGACAGAACGACAAAAGTAGACTAAATCCAACCAACAGAATTTAGCCGATGTGGCTGGGGTCTTGACTCCATGTGGAGATAGTTTTCTTGAGCGGAAGTAATTGTACAAAAAGGACGGTCAAGGTACCGAAGAAATTTGTATAAATTGTGTATGGTAAAGAAAGTAATTCGTGTGCGGGAAATGATTACAATCCGTCGTGTGCGATCAACAAGAACGACAAGTGAAGGGCATTTTCTTTCTTATATATGCTTTATTTCCAGGAAACCGGAAGATAAAATGATCTGTACAGCCAGAAATGTAAAAATGGCTAAATAAAAATGCCAGGGTCACAGGTGAGCCCTAAGATGAGTTCTGGCGTGACTTAAGGTATGTGACTTGCCATCTTAGCGCCTACTATATCTTGTTTCATGATGTCTGACTTATATGTATTTGTAGGGGGTATATACGACGCAGTTGGTCGCCCCTATGTGGTTTTTTAAATGTCAGAATACGTCGAAAAAGGGTCATTTGTTTTATTTTCCACTTGGATAAATTTTTGAAGTCTTGCGAGTGCCGTATGATGTTGTAAAAAGTTAATAATGGCTAGGGTTTCGAAGTGATATCACGTCCAATGTAGCCCGCGAAGAAACCGATAAATCGATTTCACAGGTAGGTTTATATTTTTATTAGTGAAAATATTTACGCCCGGGACTCTAGGACTCCGCCCCACTGGCTTTTAAATGGGCATATAATAATTTAAATTGAGTTTGAACTCCTTGCAAATCCTGAGGCTGAAGGCCGAAGGAAGTAAACTAGCGAAGCGAATTTACATTCTGCGAGCGACGTCTTGCTCGACAGACAGACAGACAGACAGACAGACAGACAGACAGACAGACAGACAGACAGACAGACAGACAGACAGACATAAATTAAGATAAAGTTCGATTCGGCTTCTACGATGTATAATACATGAAATTATGCCAACATTTCACTATTCCAGGTAATGTACTGACAGAATTCTTATTTTATTCATATAGATAATATAGATAGTTCCTTTTGGTTTCGGATTTTGGACGACGAATTCAAACCTCTTCTACAATCCGGATTTGAACTAGTTACCAGAATTCCTCAGTTACATAACTGCAAGTCTACTCTGCATATACAGCGAAGGGATGCTCAGGGAATTCAGGCTGAACCCAATCATCGAGATGAAGTTGGGTTGAATTCAGAAAGTTTGAAGATGTCAGATGGAAATAATTTCTTACTAGCTGACAACTGTGGTGGTGAGCGGATACTTATATTTGCCAGTTCCACAGGAAAAACTGTATTAAAAGAAAATAAGAATTTTTTCATGGATGGCACCCTTAAGAGTGTCAGCAAACAATTTTCTCAGTTGTACACCATCCATGTAGATTTAGAAAGCACTGTGGAAGAAACAAATGTAACCCCCATAGTTTTCGCATTACTTCCTGACAAGAGAAAGCCAACTTACATTCGCCTGTATAACGTCATACTTCGGGTGATTCCAGACTGGTGCCCTGAGACAGTAAACGCAGATTTCGAAGCTGGAGTGATCGAGGCAATCAACACTGTACTTCCTGCTGCAGAATTTCATGGGTGCTGTTTTCATTTTTCACCGCCACCTCGCCCGGTATAATTACATTTTTTTTTTTTTTGCTAGGGGCTTTACGTCGCGCCGACACAGATAGGTCTTATGGCGACGATGGGATAGGAAAGGCCTAGGAGTTGGAAGGAAGCGGCCGTAGCCTTAATTAAGGTACAGCCCCAGCATTTGCCTGGTGTGAAAATGGGAAACCACGGAAAACCATCTTCAGGGCTGCCGATAGTGGGATTCGAACCTACTATCTCCCGGATGCAAGCTCACAGCCGCGCGCCTCTACGCGCACGGCCAACTCGCCCGGTAGGTATAATTACAAAGAAGTACGGCATGGTTATGCAATTAAAAATAATTTAGTATTTGAATACTCACTAAGAAACTAACAGACACTAAAGAGACTGCCAGACTGATGAATGCGCGCGACAAGTGGGTGAATTATAACTCAGTGGCCACGACCTCGGCAAACAATATATACCCCTACTACCCTTCCTCACAGCACAGGCAAAGTCTCCATTACTTGCCGTCGTGCTATACAACTTGGTTAGCGGCGACAAACAGCATTTTGTGCGTATTTCCGTCAATAATTATGTTAATAATTAAAGAAAATAAACGAAGGAATTAGCAGATAAGATAACAAGGTGTGCACAAACAGCTTTTTAAAATAATTCCTAGTTCCAGCTGGCTAAAGTGGAATGAAAATGTAATGTGTACTCCACAAAGTGGAGGGGGGGGGGAGCGACTGTCCCTCCTCGCCGCACCCCCTAATCGCCGCTACTGTTTGTAGACACGCCAAAGGTGTAGAAAAGGAAATCTAATAACTTATTTATTTATACACGTGTAGACATTCCACTCGATGGAAGACTTGCATGCATGAAACAAAAACTAATACTGTTCGGTGAAGTACGTATGTAGAAGGCATACGTCTGTTTGGAGCTTCTGTTGCATTCCGACCAGATTGTCCAGATTAAAATAATGTCTGTATATTCACCGCTGCTGATCACACTAGCTACTGTCGATATGCAGGCAGCAAATATAGTGCGGCTGTATACCATACACCAGCCTATAACTATGCGGTCGAAAACGATGTTTACTAATGCAACGGGTGCATTCGACCGGCAGCGCTGAGTAATATGCTGCGAGTGTGACTCTGTTTCTTATCTCTTCATATTCTGACGTAACCTGCCCGCTGGCAGTAGTTCCCCTGTTAAAATCAGTTGGTAGACACCCCACACATCACTTATGCATGCGGAACATTTATAAGTAGAAAGTACGGCGTCCGTGAGCCACCTGGTATTTGTAAATAGACACAAAACTTGACAAGGCTGAAAGGCCGCTTCTTCCATTGCCAGATTTGGTTCGTGTTTTTAATCAAACCTTTGTAGTAATGTGAAAATAGGCTGAACGTGACTTCATAGCAGTATTGAGGAACGCAGTTAATAGTGAGTATATTATCTTATATTTAATTTCTTCTCATTCTAAATCTGTTTAACCTCCAGGGTCGGTTTTTCCCTCCGAATCAGCGAGGGATCCCACCTCTACCGCCTCAAGGGCAGTGTTCCGGAGCTTCAGACTCTGGGTCGGGGGATACAACTTGGGAGGGTGACCAATACCTCGCCCAGGCGGCCTCACCTGCTATGCTGAACAGGGGCCTTGCTGGGGGATGGGACGATTGGAAGGGATAGACAAGGAAGAGGGAAGGAAGTGGCCGTGGCCTTATGTTAGGTACCATCCCGGCATTTGTCTGGAGGAGAAGTGGGAAACCACGGAAAACCACTTCCAGGATGGCTGAAGTTGGAATCGAACCCACCTCTACTCAGTTGACCTCCCGAGGCTGAGTGGACCCCGTTCCAGCCCTCGTACCACTTTCCACATTTCGTGGCAGAGCCGGGAATCGAACCCGGGTCTCCGGGGATGGCAGCTAATCACACTAACCACTGCGCCACAGAGGCGGACTTATATTTAATTCCCTTAGGAATTTTTTCTAGTGAATTACTTTTTTATCATAAGTCCGATTTTGATGTTTGAGGTGTCAAAATAAAGGGAACTTTCCCTATATGTTTCGAAAGGACATGATTTCCATAAATTCCCGTAGGGCTCCCTCCTCAAAGCCCTTCAAAGTCCCTATGTAATTTTAATGAAATAAACAAATATTCCAGCTTGATATTTGATAAGATATTTATTTAAACAGATGTTTTAGTAATGCAATTTAGGATATATTTTAATTATCACCTGATTTGTGAAAATATTTGTTTTTATTCTCACTATGATGTTTACAGTATAAGCATTTCATTGTAAAATATAGTTGACTGGTGGCAAACGAGCAGAGCGAGTAACGTCCATTATTACAAACATCAAAAAATTGCCTGTTTCTAACAAGGAACGCAATGAAGTTATTGTAGACATGTCAATCTGTCAATCATAGGTGTTTGGACGACATAGCACTAGTGGGCCGGTAGAGAGTTAACTACCTGCCTCTGTTCGTGGAATTTGGACGAAATGGCACCTGGACGAAATGGCACGACACGGCTCAGGCAGGTTAGCGGGGATACCCCGAGATTAAGCTAATGAGGCTCACCCCCTGCTGCAGTGACCGCAAATGTCCTGTGACAACTGGGAAATTTCTTTGACCGGGTACAAGTTTATCTCAGTGACCACAAATGTCCGTGACCGCAATTGTCCGGCAACCAAACCATACTGCCAATATCCTAGGTACGACATAGCAGACGCAGTCGAACAGCCCAGACAGGGAAAGATGGATCCACAGAGTATAGGTTTTCATGCACGTGGGTGGATATTTTCAGGAAAATAAATGAATAAAGCATGCTGTAAACGACAATATGCCTGAATGAACTCAGAATTGTGACCGTTTTCATTAATAAAAGCTACACCTTCAGGAGAGGGGGCGATGTGTTCTCTCGAAGTTTGGTGGTGTTTATCGGTGATCGGAGACGTCGTTACAGTGCGGACCAAAATGTCATCAGACTTGGTAGTTTCTGAGTTAACCAGCTGTTTCATGTTCCACTAGAGGATGAAGAGGAGCCAAGCAGCAGATACTCTTCTCCCGAATGACTGCGGACGAAACTGTCACTCAAGGGCAACGTACATTGGCATCAACCAAATGTTTTTGTCAAACATACACTGGGATGTCTTCTAGGAGTTCCAACAGTCTGGAAACACATAATCCAGGAATGTGCGGGAACTGTCCATTCCGCCGCGATAGAAACGAGTATGAGCCTACCAGAAGGACACCCACGATATCTATTCAGACATTCACTTAAAACTGTTAATGGTAGTCATGGACGTAGATGTCCGGCTCCATGGCTAAATCGTAAGCGTGCTGGAGTTTGGTCACAGGGGCCCCGGGTTCGATTCCCAGCAGGGTCGGGAATTTTAACCATCATTAGTTAATTTCGCTGGCACGCGGGCTGGGTGTATGTGTCGTATTCATCATCTCATTCTCATCAAGACGCGCAGGTCGCCTACGTTAGTCAAATCAAAAGACCTGCACCTGGCGAGCCGAACATGTCCTCGGACACTCCCGGCACTAAAAGCCATACGCCATTTCATTTCATAGACGTAGATAGCCTGGGAGTTTACCCTTGTAATTTATCTCCTTGGCAAAGTAACATTCATGGGATGAACTGAAGACTCTCCGAGGAATGCTGTGTCAACCAACGAGAAAACAACACCCGAGAAATGAAATCGCAGGATATAAAGCGTGAACACTTTTTATGGGAGGAACTGAAGGAGTCCTTCCTCGTAAACAGCATTGCACACTGGTTGACGGTCGACATCTGTTTATTATGGAACAGATCACGTAATTGCTAAGGGGGTCTTTCTTCAAACGAGGTAAGATTCCTCCTCCAGACAAGCGGCGCTTATGATTCCCCATATTCCACTGTCTGCCCGTCATTTGTCCTTCTGTATGGAGCCCAATGATTCTAGCCACTACACCGTCCATAATGCGGGGAAGCACACCCTCTACTAGCTCAAATTCAGTAAATTTCGAATTCTTACATCTCAGAACGATTACAATTTAACAATTTCGCAGGCTTAATATAAATTCATTACTAGGGCGTGGACTTCCAGTTTTTATTAAAAGCGATTCAGTCTTTTATTATCTCTAACCTCTTTTAAGTTTCCAAAACAAATTTAAACTTTATAGAAATTATAGGACAGAGTTATAACTGAGACGTACATAGCCACTTCCTTATTTTTGACATTCGTGAAATAACGTCTTCCTCACTAGAACGTCGTATCGGGCTCATTTTGGAAGACTTATATTTTGCCATGTGGAATATGTTACTTTTTTTTGCTAGTTGCTTTACGTCGCACCGACACAGATAGGTCTTATGGCGACGATGAGACAGGAAAGGGCAAGGAGTGGGAAGGAAGCAACCGTGGCCTTAACTAAGGTACATTTGCCTGGTGTGAAAATGGGAAACCACGGAAAACCATTTTCAGGGCTGCCGACAGTGGGGTTCGAACCTACTATCTCCCGAATACTGGATACTGGCCGCACTTAAGCGACTGCAGCTATTGAGCTCGGTGAATATGTTACTATAAACTCCACACAGTGTAGCTGAAAAACAGAACTGAATAGGACTCTCAATCTCACAAAGCAGCTGCGGTATACTTTCAATAGCGACAGCATCCGGCTCCATGGCTAAATGGTTACCGTGCTGGTCTTTGGTCACAGGGGTCCCGGGTTCGATTCCTGGCAGGGTCGGGAATTTTAACCATCATTGGTTAATTTCGCTGGCGGGGGGGGGGGGTGCTGGGTGTGTGTGTCGTCTTCTTCATCACTTAATCCTCATCACGACGTGCAGGTCGCCTACGGGATTCAAATCAAAACATCTGCACCTGGCGAACCGAACGTGTCCTCGGACACTCCCGGCACTAAAAAGCCATACGCCATTTCATTTCAATAGCGACAGGAAGGTGACGACAAATAAATCACTGAAATCACTGGCCAAGCCCTGAAAGTTAAAGTTAATTTTCAGTATCTCTTTGGTAGAGGCAAATTTAATGACCTCCTTTACCAAGAATACTGCATTCCATTCCTTTGTATTCCTCCAGCTATCCCCAAGAAGTTTGTTAAAATTCCTATAGGTTTCATGAAATATGTGCAATGATAACAAATGGTAGCTTCACATGCATTCGCTCCTTCAAGGTTTTCGGAGACGCCGGGGTGACGGAATTTTGTCCCGCACGAGTCCTTTTACGTGCCAGTAAATCTATCGATACTAGACTGACGTATTTGAGCACCTTCAAATACCGCTGGACTGAGCCACGATCGAACTTGCCAAGTTGGGGTCAGGAGGCCAGCGTCTCAACCGTCTGAGCCACTCAGCCCGGCTTAAGACTTAAACTTGCGGAGCATTTTCATTATCAATTATGAAATAATACTCTGATTTTAAAATTATCCAATAATTGCTCGCAAAGTGTCATAAATCAGATTTACATATTAACTTCTTCTGCGGATAAATTGGGTTTGCATATTTATATGATTCATTTGACGAAATAATTTCAAGAGTTGTAACTACAATATAAACTGCAATCTCTAAATTACTCCGTGAGAATTATTTCATTATCGTTCGTTAATCTTCATATTATTTTTCTCATTTTTGCGATGTTCACTATCTTTCATAAGTTAAATTTCATTTATCCAAGCAACGAGCGTACAGCATGGTGTTTATATACACAAAATACACTACTACGCAAAGGTTCGTGCGAATATCTACAATATACAGTAACATTTAATTATTATGAATTATGATGGTCCGCCTCTGTGGTGTAGTGGTTAGCGTGATTAGCTGCCACCCCCGGAGGTCCGGGTTCGATTCCCGGCTCTTCCACGAAATTTGAAAATTTGTACGAGGGCTGGAACGGGGTCCACTCAGCCTCGGGAGGTCAACTGAGTAGAGGTGGGTTCGATTCCCACCTCAGCCATCCTGGAAGTGGTTTTCCGTGGTTTCCCACTTCTCCTCCAAGCAAATGCCGGGATGGTACCTCACTTAAGGCCACGGCCGCTTCCTTCCCTCTTCCTTGTCTATCCCTTCCAATCTTCCCATCCCTCCACAAGGCCCCTGTTCAGCATAGCAGGTGAGGCTGCCTGGGCGAGGTACTGGTCATTCTCCCCAGTTGTATCCTCGACCCAAAGTCTGAAACTCCAGGACACTGCCCTTGAGGCGGTAGAGGTGGGATCCCTCGCCGAGTCCGAGGGAAAAGCCAACCCTGGAGGGTAAACAGATTAAGATAGAAGATGAATTATGATGAAAACCATGGGAAAAAATGAACATAGGGAAAATGAGCAACAAACACATGACGTAGAAAGTGACATACATAGACATTTACAAACGTATCTATCGTATTACCGTAGTCTCCGTGGCTCAGACGGCAGCGCGTCGGCCTCTCACCGCTGGGTTCCGTGGTTCAAATCCCGGTCACTCCATGTGAGACTTGTGCAGGGCAAAGCGGAGGCGGGACATGTTTTTCTCCGGGCACTCCAGTTTACGCTGTCATCTCCCATTCCATCAACACTCTCCACTGTCAGTCATTAATCATTGCCCCAAAGCAGTGAGACAGGTTTCGGCAGCGGCACAATTCCTATCCTCGCCGCAAGGATCCTGACCCGGTCATTTTCATCTTTCATAGTACCGGCAGTGAAGATATCTTTTAAAGTGATTCACTACACTAAGAAAGAAAGTATGTTATATAAAGAGGTGAATAAATTGAAAAAATGCAGTTTTGACTTCTGAAACTGACTGAGACTGATTCAATTAGGAATCTCGTACAATGCACGACTCATCATTCTCTGCGATTCTCTATGCACTCAAAGGACAGAAATTGGTAAACTGGACCAGAAAGTACCTAGAATCTGGAATACGGCGTTGGCATTGGTGCCCAGGGTCGCGTCTGCCTAGAGGACGAGCGCTGAGAACGCCTTGTTCTAGTACCTCTTAACTATTTTCTGAACATTGTTTTAAAATATCTCTAATGTTAGCGTGTTTATTTGACCAGACGCATATTTGAAGTAATTGAAGTGTGGACAGTAGTAACGTCTTAAGCGAGAGAATTATACGATCTGAGATGTCCGTGCAACGCGATTGTATATTTAGTTTGATGCTTTCACGGCCTGTAATTCTAGTGATCTAAAGAATTCTGATTGTTTATTTATAATTTCTGTAACATTTTGTAACTGTTGATTAAAACCTTGTTATGGCCCACTCTTCAATTTTCTAAAATATTCTTATTAATAGGCCTACGATATTCTGTGAACAAGCTGATATTTGGCTGAACCAAATTTCTGAACATTATATCTTCCCCACAACAGGAGAACCCTTGAATTTTGATGTTTCATTCCTTCAATAGAATGCAGTCTTAATTTCAACTGCCAAGCCTAAATTCGTGTTGAACTTCAACACATTTCAACAAATTGAAATTTTTGTATCTGTAAGAAAATCACGTTTCAATAAATGTTGGTAAGAACTGATTTGCTTGTAGTGTTTTGTATCCAAGGAAATACTGCAAAATGCAAAGCGAACAAGCAATAAATACATGGTCATTCCCGCAGGAGTTGCCATCCTTCCTTGGTAAACGTCACCACGGTCGCCGTTACACTATTCAGGATTCCTCGAAGAAAACCCATCAACTTCAATGAATGGATGAATGAAAATCCACAGCCTGTTTCCAGTCATTCGACCGGGTCAGGAATGGAATGAATGAAGCCCCCATCTAGCGGCGAGGACATGAAATGTGCCGGCTGCCGAAGCCTATCACACTCCTCTGGGGCAATGATTATTGAATGATAGATGAAATGAAATATATTGGAGAGTGTTGCTGGGATGAAAGATGACAGATCCGGAGAACCAGAAGAAAAACCTGTCCCGCCTCCGCTTTGCCCAGAACAAATCTCACATGGAGTGACCGGGATTTGAACCATGGAACCCAGTGGTGAGAGGCCGGTGCGCTGCCACCTGAGTACCGATGAATGGATAATCATGTTAAAAAAAAGAAAACAACAGAAAAGCAATAAAATTTACCCTTTACAGTAAATGCTGAAAATGTTCTCCCTCAGCTTGTAGATAAGTGTTTTAGGGTGTGATGATAATTAAGTTCACTCTCTGCATTTCAGCCTCACGAATCTTCGCAATTTTGGTGCAAATATTACTTAAAAATCTACAGCACACGAACACACGCTGTCCAACACTTAATTCAGAAGACATGAAACGCACTATACATCCGATCAATTACTGATGTGAAAGAAGCAATCACGCTGTAAGCTGTACGGGAGGTTATCGTAGCCTAGCGGAGACCATGACATCACTGGGCGAGCTGTATGGATATGGCACTAGCCACTCACCCAGACATGACACAGGCAATAACCGGCAACTCGCCTGAGATTCACACTGAAATATACCTTTAAAATTGCCTAAAGGTGAGCTCTAATATCCAGTCTCACTAACGTCAAAACTATCCACTGTATGTTTTTTTTTATTGTTTAAAACTTTGATCGTTATTAGAACTGTACCCGGTCAGTTGAATGTGTGGCATGGGTCCATATTTCAATGAAAATGTTAAATCCTGGAAACTACGAACAAAGTAAATCACTATGGATATTCATACGATGAAACACTGAATTACAGCTAAGTAACACACTTACTTATTATGACAATGCACCCAACCTAAAAATCAATCTTTTTCTGCAAACAGTGAAGAGCATTGTCTTCTGTGTAGAACTGTTTCAGAAATGCAGAGGTTCAAAAGGAAGTATGCGGGATATTTTAAAATGATGAAAATCCGAAAATATAACTTTCTGACCTTTCACCCAGACCTTAGAAAATGATGAAATTACCAAAGCAACATCATAAACTGAAATATGACTGGTGATAATCTTTGTTTTCACGCGAGGAGCAACAAAATTAATATCGCCACATCATGTAGTGAATGACAAAAACCACGACAATGTTTGGAATAATTTGTGATATCTGAAGCCATCTTTCTTCAGTTTTGACTCAGTTATTTTATAACTGTTAGGTTCTTCAGTCTGCCGAAACTAATTTTGAATAAATAAATTTATAAACTATCTGAAAAAGAAAACATAAGATTTTTATTACTTATTGATTTATTTATTTATTTATTTAATAATAATAAAATAATGTTATTTGCTTTACGTCCCACTAACTACTTTTACGATCTTCGGAGACGCCGAGGTGCCGGAATTTAGTCCCTCAGGAGTTCTTTTACGTGCCAGTAAATCTACCGACACGGGGCTGTCGTATTTGAGCACCTTCAAATACCACCGGACTGAGCCAGGATCGAACCTGTCAAGTTGGGGTCTGAGCCACTCAACCCGGCTATTTATTTATTTATTTATTTATTTATTTATTTATTTATTTATTTATTTATTTATTTATTTATTTATTTATTTATTTATTTATTTATTTATTTATTTTTCTTAAGTAGTTTCGAAGTTGGGACTCATGGTCCTTAACCACATCATTGTACAGAAAAAAATGTGGAGAATATTAAATATTTTAAAAGAAACTAATTAGTAATATAAGTTCGAAATAAATGTAACATAATAATTATACCAATGTGTACATACTATTTGTAAAACTACTATAATAAAAAATTAAGTTTAACTTAATTTAATGAAACGAACTAAATTAATGATAAGTGTTGTCTGCCCCTGGTTCATCTTGTTGTTTAATTAAGTTGTACCTTTTTCAGGTGTAATTCAGTTACCATATATTTGCTCTATCTCATAATTTATAAATTTATTGAAAATTAGTTTCGGCAGACTGAAGAAACTAACAGTTATAAAAATAAAAGTTTGGAATAATAACATATAAAGCGAATTCTTAGGTCATAACTTATAGTTCAGTCGTAAATCCTGCAATAAATGTTCTAATTTGAAGATTTAAAGATAACTGTATATTGGACAGACTTACTTGAGCAGCAGTTGATAAAGGGTTTTGTCGAATACAGGCCTATCAGGAGCAGTGAGCCAAAATTGTGGGTAGTACGCGAAGCTAAGCGTCGTCTGCCCCTGGTTCATGTTGTTGTAGACCCGGATGTGGTGAGTCTTGTCACAAGCAGCCAGGGAGCCGTTCAAGCGTTCCATTATGTAATGCATCATTCCCCGATTCGTAGAATCACCGAGAAAAAGAAGCTGTAACAAACCATGGACATGAATAAAGATGAACCCACTTCATTCACTCAAAATTGGAAGCCCGTGTACAAAGCTGCTAACCATTAACAGGGAGACATGGACAGATCCGCTTCAAATGTTGCACCGAGCAGAACATGCAACATTTAACTCCTGTTTGGAAATAAGATACGGTATTCTCCTCGAATTGCTAGTCTTTAGCATAACATAATACATACATCCATATATGCATACATTCATACAAACCAAGGCTAGGTGCACAGATAATATAGGCCACGAAATGCGTATGAAAATTCTCCATCACATTATTTATCCATTGGTGAATATCTGTAATTATTCGCTGCAACAGGGGACTTATCCGGAAATATGAAAAACGGGTACAGTTCGCCGGCTTCCGAAGGACGTCAGCAACTATAGACCGATTAGCATCTTATGTATATTGTCAAAAGCTTTAGAATTCATGGTTCACAAGCAGATTACGAACTATCTTACATAGCACAATCTCTTCGTTATCCACTAGTCGGGCTTTAGACCAAGACACAGCACTTGCAGTGCATTAACACATGTGACTGATGACAGTGATGACATAAGGCTAGCTATGGACAAAAACGACTGACAGTTGAGCATTATTGGACTTTAGTAAAGCTTTCGGCACTGTTCACAGAGACATACTTATATCCAAATAAAACAGTTTAAATTTCTCCGCGAGTGCACTCCAGTGGATCAGTTCCTATCTCACCGGCCGCCGGCAGTGCGTACTTAATAACAACAATGAGCATTCAAATTGGCGAACGGTTGACGTGGGAATACAGCAAGGATCTCTACTGGGCCCTCTATTTTCCTCTTTGTGTACAAATGGTATAGCTTCCAGACTAATAGTAATAATTTCGTGTTCATAAGATATAAATAGTTTATATTGAATACATGACCTTTCCACCAAGGGTTCAATATACATTTCGTGAGGCTATTTCTAGTAGAGTGCAGCCCTTGTAAGGCAGACCCTCCGATGAGGGTGGGCGGCATCTGCCATGAGTAGGTAACTGCGTTTTATTGTGGTGGAGGATAGTGTTAAGTGTGGTGTGTGAGTTGCGGGGGTGTTGGGGACAGCACAAACACCCAGCCCCCGGGCCATTGGTATTAACCAACGAAGGTTAAATTCCCCGACCTGGCCGGGAATCGAACCCGGGACCCTCTGAACCGAAGGCCAATACGCTGACAATTCAGCCAACGAGTCGAACAGCTTCCGGACTAAAACACTGTAAATACCACTTATACGCAGATTACGTACAGATATACTGTGCGTATACATAGTGAACACGACAAAGTACTCTCAGAAACACTTCACCTGAATGAAGACATGATGACGAGAGGTACATGGGTCAATAATCACACTTTCAAATGAAATGAAATGAAATGTCGTTTGGCTTTTAGTGCCGGGATATCCCAGGGCGGGTTCGGCTCGCCAGATGCAGGCCTTTCTATGTGACTCCCGTAGGTGACCTGCGCGTCGTGATGAGGATGAAATGATGATGAAGACAACACATACACCCAGCCCCCGTGCCATTGGAATTAACCAATTAAGGTTAAAATCCCCGACCCGTCGGGAATCGAACCCGGGACCCTCTGAACCGAAGGCCAGTACGCTGACCGTTCAGCCAACGAGTCGGACACGCTTTCAAATTAAATCCATCAACATCTCAGGCAATAATTATTGGTTACCCTAAATTACTTTACACCGGGCGAGTTGGCCGTGCGGTAAGGGGCGCGCGGCTGTGAGCTTGCATCCGGGAAATATGGCAGCCCTGAAGATGGCTTTTCGTGGTTTCCCATTTTCACACCAAGCAAATTTCACACCTTAATTAAGGCCATGGCCGCTTCCTTCCAATTCCTGGGCCTCATCTATCCCACAGTCGCCATAAGACCAATCTGTGACGGTGCGACGTAAAACAACTAGCAAAAAAAAAAAAAAAGAGGTCTTCCCAAAATATATCTGTGTGTAGAAAAATATACGGGTCTCTACACTGTCTCAGTAAATTCAGATTCTAGGGGCCGATGACCTAGATGTTAGGCCCATTTAACCAACAGGCCTCATCAACATCATCAAATTCAAATTCACTTTCCCTTTTAAGCTAAAGCAAATTCTTGTTGAATCACTTGCATTACCTCATTTTGATTATTGTGATATAGATTATGACAACCTAGGAATAAAATGTGGAAGGAATTTAGAGTCTGCTCAGAATGCTTGTGTAAGATTTATCTGCGGGCTTCACGTTCGTACACGCAGCTCAGATGGCTTCGCCTGCAAGAACGACATACACTTCATACTCGTTGCTTTCTGCATACTATTCGTACAACTTCTCAACCGGCCTATCTCCGTGATCGTATCAAACTCCACCCCACAGACCATACCAAAAATACCCGATCCTGCAGCACCATGAGTTTATCCCTTCCCGCACACAGAACAACAATCTGAACGAAATCATTCACCGTTACCGCAGCCCGACAATGGAATCTCTTACCAGTGGACGTCAGGAGAATGTTCAGCAGCTCAGCTTTTAAACATGTCTGTGTCGAAGTACTAGGTAAACATATATGAATCACCGGGCGCGTAGAGGCGCCTTAATTAAGGTACAGCCCCAGCATTTGCATGGTGTGAAAATGGGACACCACGGAAAACCATCTTCAGGGATGCCGATAGTGGGGTTCGAACCCAGTATCTCCCGGATGCAAGCTCTCAGCTGCGCGGCCAACTCGCCCGGCACAATGTGTATTTTACAGATGTCATGATTTATTTTCTGTATAATGTGATTCTTCCTTAATATTACTACGTTTGAATATTTTTAATACTAATACTGTTATTATTGTTAATATTGTTTTCGTATTATTGTCATCAGTAATTATTACTAACATTCTTCTAGGTTAAGACTGGTTAATGTAGGAAAGGGAGTACATGCCTAACTTTACCAGAATAAATAAAACATATTATTATTATTATCATCGTGACATAATCATGCCTTTCAGCGTTCAGTCTACATGACTCAATGAATTAATTAAGCACATCCACAATCGCCTGCTTGAAACTAGCGCTGTTGCCCCGTTTAGTTCTAAACCTCTTAACATAAGGCTCCCCCTCTGCGTCTCTTGCCCTCCATAGTCGAGACCCTTATTGTCCTAGGTAACCCATCCTTCTACCTTCGCTTAACATCACCCCACCACCGAAAATGGTTTCCGTGCACAATTTCATCTATCGAGCACATTCCTTAGCCTTTACATCCTTATTCCGAATACCCTCCTGTCATTGTTTCCATGTGTTTGACAACAACAACAACAACAATAATAATAATATTAATAATAATAATAATAATAATAATAATAATAATAATAATAATAATAATAATAATAATAATAATAACAACAATATTTTGGCCTGACTGAGTGGCACAGACGGTTGAGGCGGTGGTCTTTTGACCCCAACTTGGCAGGTTTGATCCTGGCTACGTCCGGTGGTATTTGAAGGTGCTCAAATACATCAGCCTCGTGTCGATAGATTTACTGGCATGTAAAAGAACTCCTTTGGGACTGAATTCCGGCACCTCGGCGTCGCCGTAAACCGTAAAAGCAGTTAGTGAGACGTATAGCCAATAACATTAAAAAAAATGACAATAGTTTTGGGGACGAAGCTGTCGGGTTGCATTCGGGAGATAGTGGGTTCTTTTTTTTTTTTTTTTTTTTTTTTGCTAGTTGCTTTACGTCGCACCGACACTGATAGGTCTTATGGCGACGATGGGACAGGAAAGGTCTAGGAGTGGGAAGGAAGCGGCTGTAGCCATTTAGCCACCTGATAATGGAGCCTAGACTCTGAAACGCGTTGTGAAGTATAACATTCAATAATAATTGTGGCTGGTAACAAACTTCGTTATTCATGAAGTTAATTCACTGTCACGGACAAGTCCTTCTAAAACGTGGTTATGTTTAAGACGAGAATTGTCTCAGTGTATTCACCATGTGGGGGCGCTGACGAAGCACTGAACGACACCATGGTCAGGGTCAATAAGAAGTGACTGGATAGGATTTTGCACATTGGCGATTTCAATGCGAGAGTCGGAAATAGAAAGAAAGGTCAGGCATCTTACTCTTAAAACAGGTCGTAAGGACCAAGAAGCTGAACACCCGTTTCAAATATCGCGGCTCTTGGCTAACTTACGTACCTGTTTGAACTGGACACACCCCCACCCCCACCCCATTTTCGGTCTTATCTGACTCATTATTCTTTCTAATTATACCTGCCAAAATTCAAAATTAATCCCCCTTGAAAAGGCCCGTTTGTTAGGAAGGAAGATTTCTGCCTCTTCTAATTTCTTCTTCTTCTAAATCTTACTCCGATCCGCTTATTTGACTTTTAACAGAGTAGCGAAGAGGGGTTTCTTCTTTGGCGTGGAAAAACATTTTCTTCTTCACGGCAGATCGTTTTTCCCCCACCAGTGCACATGATGGGGATTTTTCTGACTCATCGGCTATGTCGTGGAAACAGATGAGTAGTGGGGCATAGTTTTCGTAGCGGAGCGGCGGGACTCTCATGTACTCGCTGTCAAAAAAAAAAAAAAAAAAAAAAAAAGAGTGACGGGTAAATGTGGGGAAGAGATGGAATCTAAGAGAAACGGAGAGCGTTTACTGGACATCTGTGCTAGTATGGGATTAGCAGTTACGAATACATTTTCAAGCTACACATAGGAGGATAGAGGCAGCAGATCCAAAATAGACTATATCAGGCAGCGGGTTTTTCTGTGCTAAAAATGTGAATAAGATTGTGCTAAAAGCCTAAAAATATTTTATAAAAAGTTAAAAATAATCTGTTTTAAACATTTCATAACCACTCGCGTTCAATAGGTAAATATATATAAATTATGAATATTGTATTGCATAGTAGATTTTCACTATCACATATTTGCCTAATTCTTTGTAAAGGTTCTTCGTAACATTCTATTTCTCAGTCCCGAATTATTTATTTTACCAAGAGGAATTTCGGCACGAAAATTGCCCTATATACTACATGTCGAAATGATACTGGGAGTATTGGAAGGACCTACAGTTGAATAAGCTGGTTCATCTATTTGTACCGAGCTCGATAGCTGCAGTCGCTTAAGTGCGGACAGTATCCAGTATTCGGGAGATAGTGGGTTTGAACCCCACTGTCGGCAGCCCTGAAGATGGTTTTCCGTGGTTTCCCCATTTTCACACCAGGCAAATGCTGGGGCTGTACCTTAATTAAGGCCACGGCCGCTTCCTCCCCAGTCCTAGCTCTTTCCTGCCCCATCGTCGCCGTAAGACCTATCTGTGTTGGTGCGACGTATAGCCAATAACATCTATTAGTAATTATCACGAACACACACGCGAAGCGGCCGCAATGAGCTTATTTCCTGACAAATGCTGGGTTACTTGAGAATGTTCATCGGCACTAAATGTTTTACCACACGGTTGGCAGAATAATACTCTTCCATCGGTAGTGAAATTATTTTTAAATTTCCCTACGTTTCGTCGAAGACGCGATCTCGTACTCGACTTCACTTTCGACATTGTTTTGCAGGTTAAGACACGTGCATTTACGGTGAATCACTGTTTCAATAGAGGAGAATAGCAGCAGACACAGAAGGAAATATTTCTTCTATCATTGAAATTCAGAAAAAAACATCACACGACCGCGCGAATTATATACGGACCCTAACAACTAATCATACTGTACTTTTACGAGTCACACAATCCCACTATCTTCTGTTGGAGCAATAACTCTCCAGTGTGCAGTTTAATCTATGGTCTTCCCCATCATCTTATATCAGCCTTCGCTGACATTCCATAAACAAAATCCTTGCGGGCTGAGCAAGAATGCTATTTTAGCTAACTCAATCGTTTTCTTTATCTGTTTACCTTCCAGGGTCAGTTTTTCCCTCGGACTCAGCGAGGGATCCCACCTCTACTGCCTCAAGGGCAGTGTACTGGAGCTTCAGACTCTTTGTCGCGATACAACTGAGGAGGATGACCAGTACCTCACCCAGGTGGCCTAACCTGCTATGCTGAAGAGGGGCCATGCGGGGGGATGGGAAGATTGAAAGGGAAAGAGGGAAGGACGCGGTCGTGGCCTTAAGCTGAGGTGGGAATGGAACCCACCTCTACTCAGTTGACCTCCCTCGTACCAATTTTTTACCGGGCGAGTTGGCCGTGCGCGTAGAGGCGCGCGGCTGTGAGCTTGCATCCGGGAGATAGTAGGTTCGAATCCCACTATCGGCAGCCCTGAAAATGGTTTTCCGTGGTTTCCCATTTTCACACCAGGCAAATGCTGGGGCTGTACCTTAATTAAGGCCACGGCCGCTTCCTTCCAACTCCTAGGCCTTTCCTATCCCATCGTCGCCATAAGACCTATCTGTGTCGGTGCGACGTAAAGCCCCTAGCAAAAAAAAAATAGCGTACCAATTTTCAAATTTCGTTGCGGAGCCGGGAATTGAACCCGAGCCTCCGGGGGTGGCAGCTCATCACACCAACCACTACACCACAGAGGCGGACAGGTAACTCAATCGTGGAGAGAAACAACTTGTGCAGCAAATGAAATCGCTGCCTAAATGTAACATCGTAGCAAGTGACCAGCAAATCTTCCATAATACCTACAACATTCAGAAATATGTCGTTAAATACACTGTTAAAAGCAATATCGAAATCGTAAAATGTGAATAAGAGCATCATTTTATAATATAGAGGCAGCTAATCATATTATTATTATTATTAATATTTAAAAAGAATTTGATGAATAGGCCTACTGGAAAATAAAACAGCATAACTCCGCTGTTCGTAGAGATACGAAGCTAAAAGTTGTTCGTTCTGTTTGTTTGCTTGTTTGTTAAGGAACTGGGGACAACATGTTTAGTGTCACAAACGTGTGGAACGAATCAGTCTGTGTAATTCTGAGCTTTGAATTGAGATGGGTGACAAGCAACGGGGAATGAGGTACTATGGGGACATTGTCCACACCTAGGTTAGAAATATCCCACTGTAGTAAAATTGTTGTATAGCATTGGTTGCTGGAATATAAGTGCATTAAGGGTATCCTACATAGTTAACTTTCAAGACCGAATGAGTTGGTTACGTGGTTTGGACCAAGTAATTGTTACCTTGCATTCGGGAGATGGTGGCTTCGAATCCCACCATCGACGCGCCTGAAATTGGTTTTCCGTGGTTTCCCATTTTCACATCAGGCATATAATGGGGCTGTACATTAATTAAAGCCACGTCCTCTTCCTTCCCAGTCCTACCCCGTTCTATCTTATCGATGCCAAAACCCTATCTAAGTTGGTGCGAAGGTAAGATTTTCAAGACAATTTTACAGTTAATTTCTGACACCAGAGTGCAAACACTGTATTTAACTATAGTCAACTTTCTTTGTAATGGAAGCGAGGACAATATGAAGATGATTAAATATCTCCAGAAACGTTCCTTGGTGATTTGCTATTGGGTTTACGCCAGATCGGGTCGTGTTTGTGTAATAATAATAATAATAATAATAATAATAATAATAATAATAATAATAATAATAATAATAATAATAATAATAATAATAATAATAATAATAATAATCATTGTTACGGAAGTATCGTGGATCACAGAGGTGTGAGAAGATGCTGAGGTGAATGGGTGGACAAGGAAATTACCAGAGCATAAGTTCTTTCTTTCTTTCTTTCTTTCTTTCTTTCTTTCTTTATCTGTTTACCCTCCAGGATCGGATTTTCCCTCGGACTCAGCCAGGGATCCCACCTCTACCGCCTCAAGGGCAGTGTCCTGGAGCGTGAGACATTGGGTCGGAGTATACAACTGCAGAGAAGGACCAGTACCTCGCCAGATGGCCTCACCTGATATGTTGGAGGTGGAATCGAACCCACCCCTACTCAGTTGACCTCCCGAGGCTGATTGGAGCCCGTTTCAGCTCTCGTACCACTTTTCAAATTTCGTGGCAGAGCCGGGAATCGAACCCGGGCCTCCGGGGTTGGCAGCTAATCACGCTAACCACTACACCACAGAGGAGGACCAGAGCATAAGTTAATGCACTAAATTTGAAATTTTATTTATCTCCCTTTTTTTAAGCTTAACATTTGATAGATAAAGAGTAACAAGATAATACAGTAATGAGCTCATCTGCTCCAACAACAATGACTTAAAGTCCAAAAATCAGGTACAAAACTAGAGAGAATTATCAATATGTTAATATACGAAGGGATGAGCATTAGCTCTGAACAGGTACACTATCTTATAAGAGCATGTTTGCTCCATTAACTTACATAGCCTAGGAGTCTGAGCTCCATAATGAATACAGTCCTGCCTCTCAGATGTATAAATTTCTTACAGCGCACAAGCTTACACCTGACAATCTTCAAATAAGGTATTTACAGTCACTTAGCCCTGTTTTGAGTTTATCTTCTGCTCATCAGTTTTTCACTTTCTTTTACAGAAACATAAACAGGGACAATAAGTACCCATACTAAATGGACTTATTGTAAAAAAAAAAAAATGGTTGAACATGATTGGCCATGAACAAAATTGTAGGAGGCGATACACTTGCACTCCTTCGAGAAGTTTTTAAAACCCTAATTGAGCTAATAGCCCGAAGATACAGATTCTACGCCAGGGTGACTAAAAGAAAAACATTAAATACGGTACCAAACGAGTGTTAAGAGTTTCAGATGCTTAGAAACTGTAGTCACCCCATACCAAGTTGAATGGGAATCAACAGAGGGTAATCACTCTGTGTTCCTTTATATTACAAGTTTCCCAGAGTCCTTAGACTTGCCGAAAAAATACATGTAAATTAGAACTTTACATGAATAAAAGGAGTTTGAAACCTTCTCCTCAAGCTATCTGCCGGAGCTATCACATAGTAAGAAAATTCTGCCATTATCTTGAGTTGTTGGACCTTTCGAACGCCGATCTCCGGCCCTGCCCATTTGTACACACCGCACACAATAAACTGGAGCGATGAAGATGACGATACAGCCCTCAAGTGCCCAGCTTTTATAGTATTTCGAGGGGAAGTTTCCAGAACGCTTTACAGATAGGCTGGATAACAGCCCCAATTTTAATTCGCTAGAGGAAATATTCACAAAATTTCTGATTGGTCGATAGATACAGGAGTTGGAGTGGGCAGAAGTGTTGACAACCTTGACACAAGAACAAAACCATCTTCAAAAACTAAGGTTGCCAACTGGGGAAATCAACTTTCTCTTAAGAATTAATTGTCATGTATCCTGCCAGACGGGCACTTAAGCCGATTGTAGAGACATCTAACAGTTGAAAATCCAAGTATCTTGCATAACATTAGTTCAAGTTCAGTTACATAGATCAATCAATCAATCAATCAATCAATCAATCAATCAATCAATCAATCAATCAATCAATCAATCAATCAATCAATCAATCAATCAATCAATCAATCAATCAATCAATCAATCACTACTGATCTGCATTTAGGGCAGTCGCCCAGGTGGCAGATTCCCTATCTGTTGTCCTCCCAGCCTTTTCTTAAATGATCGCAAAGAAATTGGAAAATTATTGAACATCTCCCTTGGTAAGTTATTCCAGTCCTTAACTCCCCTTCCTATAAACGAATATTTGCCCCAATTTGTCCTCTTGAATTCCAACATTTTCTTCATATTGTGATCTTTCCTACTTTTAAAGACACCACTCACAATTATTCGTCTACTGATGTCCTCCCACGCCATCTCTCCACTGACAGCTCGGAACATACCACTTAATCGAGCAGCTCGTCTCCTTTCTCCCAAGTCTTCCCAGCCCAAACTTTGCAAGGTGTTTGTAACGCTACATTTTTGTCGGAAATAACAGAACAAATCGAGCTGCTTTTCTTTGTATTTTTTCCAGTTCAAATAGAACGCGCGCAGTTTAACTGGACGGAGAAGGTGTACCCCCGGTATAATCATAATAATAATAAATGAAATTGTGTTTTCCAAGGGTAAGAATAACATTCTTCTTCTTCTTGTTTTTTTTTTGCTACCGCTTTTTCCCACACCTGTGGGGTAGTGAGTGCGAACTGCCTCGCAAATGTCGATTTGGCCCTGTTTTACGGCTGGATGCCCCTTATGACGCCAACCCTATATGCAGGGATGTAATCACTTGCGTGTTTCTGTAGTGGTTGGTAGTGTGGTATGTAGAAATGTCGTATGGCTTTTAGTGCCGGGATATCCCAGGAGGGGTTCGGCTCGCCAGATGCAGGTCTTTCTATTTGACTCCCGTAGGTGACCTGCGCGTCGTGATGAGGATGAAATGATGATGAAGACAACACATACACCCAGCCTCCGTGCCACTGGAATGAACCAATTAAGGTTAAAATCCCCGACCCGGCCGGGAATCGAACCCGGCACCCTGCGAACGTAAGGCCAGGACGCTGACCATTCAGCCAACGAGTCGGACGGTAGGAATAAAATTCTATCTATCCAAAAATCTTAAAAAGAGGCACTGCACTACAGTGGTGAAACCGGAATGCCTATATGCAAGTGAATGCCCGGATATTAATCTATAGATAAACTTGAGTTACTAGAAAGGAGAATCGTAAGAAAAACCTTGGGTCCTGTATACAGAAGTATGGAAATTAAGATCTAATGATGAAATATACAGGAACATAGAAAACTTAACAGAAGCCATAAGAAAAAGGAGATAGCAATTTTTTTGGTCATATTTTCAGAATGGATGATTCCAGATTAACGAAACGGATTTGCAAGTAGTAGGCCTACCTTCGGGACAAAACGGCAACAACTACCTGAATGAAAAAAAGCTAAGAAAGATTTAGAAATAAATAATATAAAATGAAATGGCGTATGGCTTTTAGTGCCGGGAGTGTCTGCGGACAAGTTTGGCTCGCCAGGTGCAGGTCTTTGGATTTGACTCCCGTAGGCGACCCGCGCGTCGTGATGGAGATGAAATAGTTATGAACACGACACATACACTCAGCCCCCGTGCCAGCGATATTAACCAATGATGGTTAAAAATCCCGACCCTGCCGGGAATCGAACCCTGGAACTCTGTGACCAAAGGCCAGCACGCTAACCGTTTAGCTATGGAGCCGGACGTAACATACAATAAGAAGAAACAATGCACAGAGAGATTTTTAGAAAGACTGTAGTGAGTATGAAACGATTCAACGGAAGATTGAACAAGAAACCTAGTCCGAAGACAGAAAGAAACAGCATAGTGAAGGGATGAAAGGATATTGGAAGGAACGGAAGGGGAAACAACAAAGTATGAAGAATTAAAATTGGCACGTGGTCCTTAGTCCGCCTCTGTGGTGTAGTGGTTAGCGTGATTAGCTGCCACCCCCGGAGGCCCGGGTTCGATTCCCGGCTCTGGCACGAAATTTGAAAAGTGGTACGAGGGCTGGAACGGGATCCACTCAGCCTCGGGAGGTCAACTGAGTAGAGGTGGGTTCGATTCCCACCTCAGCCATCCTCGAAGTGGTTTTCCGTGGTTTCCCACTTCTCCTCCAGGCGAATGCCGGGATGGTACCTAACTTAAGGCCACGGCCGCTTCCTTCCCTATCCCTTCCAATCTTCCCATCCCTCCACAAGGCCCCTGTTCAGCATAGCAGGTGAGGCCGCCTGAGCGAGGTACTGGTCATACTCCCCAGTTGTATCCCCCGACCAAGAGTCTGAAGCTCCAGGACACTGCCCTTGAGGCGGTAGAGGTGGGATCCCTCGCTCAGTCCGAGGGAAAAACCGAACTTGGAGGGTAAACAGATGATGATGATGATGATGATGACGTGTTCCTTAGCAGGCTTCATCGGAACGAATAATAATAATAATAATATACACAGCTCATTTGTATTAGACTCGCTTCAGCAGCATATCGAAATACGCTACTGCAATTTTGTAATGCAAATGATATTATTACAGACAGATTTACAGAATGTTACATATGGACAAGCACACACCCAACCCGACAAACACCCAGTCCAACAGCATCATTGATATGTATGAATTTATCCACAATTAATTTGCAACATGCAATTGCACATCTCTTTTCATTATTATTGTGATTGCAGTTATAATTTTCGGTGGCAATGCAGAGAACAACAATCCTGATCGCACTGCGTTAAAGGCGATGCATCAGAAGGTTAAGCGGGTGATATTCTCTTTAACATGCTCTTCTTCAGCAGAGCCGACTCCTACACTCAATCAGACCCACATTCACTATAAGATGCCCTCACCACATCTGCTTTTGTTACGCCGACAAGCTGAAGCAACAAGAGGCTTAAGATTTTTATTAACAACCTCAGTCTATATGTACGTACCACTCTAAAGAATGTTGTTCCAAGGTGCATTCGTGAAAACTGCAGTATAAAGTCGGAAAGTAGTCGAAATGCAGTCATTGCAACTGCAAGCCGACCGTTTCTTCAACATTATCTCGAAAGCAGAACAACTCGGGTGGAGGACATGTACCTCGCCCAGGTGGCCTCAACAGCTGTGCTGAACAGCGGGTTTGTGGAGAATGGGAGGATTGGAAAGGATAGGCAAGGAAGAGGGAACGAAGCGGGCATGACCGTAAGTTAGGTACCATCCCTGGATTTGCTTGGGGGAGAAGTGGGAAACCGCGGGAAACCATTTCAAGGATGGCTGAGGTGGGAATAGAAAACCCTCTACTCAGTTGAATCGAGAGGCTGAATGGAGCCCTTTCTAGCTGTCATACCACATTTGTACAAATTTCGTGACAGAGACGGCAATTGAACACGGGCCTTGTGGCGGGATTGGAGGATTGGGAGGGGTAGAAAACGAAGAGGGAAGGAAGTGGCCGTGGGCTTAAGTTAGGTACTATACTGGCATTTGCCTTGAGGAGAAGTAGGAAATCACGGAAAACCACTTCGACGATGGCTGAAGTGGAATCGAAAATACCTCAACTCATTTGACCTACCGAGGCTGAGGTGGACCCCGTTCCAGCCCTCGTACCATTTTTCAAATTTTCGTGCCAGAGCCGGGAATCGAGCACGGGCTTCCTGGGGGTCACCTGGGCGAGGTACTTGTACTCCTATCCACTTGTATCCCCGATCCGTTGTCTCACGATCCAGGACACATCCCGTGACTCGGTAGAGGAGGAATCCCTCGCTGTGTCAGAGGGGAAATCCAACACTGAAGGTTAAGCATTAAGAAAGGAGAAAGAAAGAAAGAAAGAAAGAAAGAAAGAAAAAGAATTAATCAAAAAAAAAACTGTGACGAGGGTGTCTGGAACCCACGCGCGAAGAATGCGCCGGCTTAGTAGTTTGAAGCCTTGGCTACTTTAGCCACCCCGCCAACCACTCACACCTGCTATTTTTACCATATATATCTGCAACTCTGTGCACGCTGATAAGCAACCAAATTATCTATTTGAAAGATTCGAGATATTATACAGGAGTGATTCGTTGAACGTTTGTCAGTTATGGGCCGATTTAAGGCTGCATAGCTAATGCTAGGTTCTTTTATTTTTGAGTGTATGTGGCCAGTATTTGTACGCAAAGGGCAGCCATCTTGTTTTCATACTTACCATGAGTGCTGCAGGAATCTAAGAACGCATACGCGACTAGTGCTGCCATCTACCCGATACCTAGCAACGTAAACGACTAAAGCTCCTGAAGTCTGGCTATTTAGACAGAACGTTGCGTACGAGATAATAAGGCCTGGAAAAGTTCACTAGCTATGAGCAAAGAAACTGTCCCCAATCAGATTCACAATAGTGCCACCTGATGTCTCTTTTTCTTTTCTTGCTAGGGGTTTTACGTCGCACCGACACAGATAGGTCTGATGGCGACGATGGGATAGGAAAGGCCTAGGAGTTGGAAGGAAGCGGCCGTGGCCTTAATAAGGTACAGCCCCAGCATTTTCCTGGTGTGAAAATGGGAAACCACAGAAAACCATCTTCAGGGCTGCAAGCAGTGGGGTTCGAACCACTATCTTCCGAATACTGGATACTGGCCGCACTTAAGCGACTGCAGTTATAGAGCTCGGTCTTCCTTTCTTAATCCGTTTACCCTCCAGGATTGGATTATCCCTCGGACTTAGCGAGGTCTCCCACCTCTACCGCCTCAAAGGTGGTGTCCTTGAGCGTGAGACTTGGGGCGGAGGGATACAACTGGGAAGGAGGACCAGTACCTCGGCCAGGCGGCCTCACCTGCTATGCTGAACAGGGCCTTGTGGGGGATGGGAAGATTGGAAGGGATAAACAAGGAAGAGGGAATAGAGAGACCATGGCCTTAAGTTACGTACCATCCGGGCATTTGCATGGAGGAGATGTGGAAAACCACGGAAAACCACTTCGAGTGTGGCTGAGGAGGGAATCGAACACCCCTTTACTCAGTTGACCTCCGTTCCAGCCCTCGTACCACTTTTCAAAAATCGTGGCAGAGCCGGGAATCGAACCCGAGCCTCCCTTGGTGGCAACTAATCACACTAGGCACTACACCACACCGCACACAGACGGACAGCAAGTTTCATATGCATTATAAAATATGATTTCTTGTTGTGTACTATAATGTAAGTCCGATTCTTCAAAGAAAGGGAGCTTTCATTCGTTTCCTGCCGATCTCTTTTTAAATGAGAAATGGAGAATTCCTATTTTGAGACTGGTGTCTGGGGTAATTAGGTGCCCTTTAATCACCGAGAACATCATCCAACTGTATCCGCCCCCTATCCAAAAAGTGGCTCCGGCGAGAAATATACAGGGCTTTGCTGGGTAAAATAAATAGGCTCATATCTTAAATTAACTTAGCGGCATACAGGGTAGGAGAAACGGGGCATATAATGAGAGCACATTCGTATAGAATTTAAGTTAATGCAAAAGGTTTATTAAATCCTGATGACTGTGGGGATGACGCATAAATACACAAATTAAGTACATTATTTATTGACATTTGTTGTGGATCATTTATGGACTTGTAGTCTTGTATGATAGATCCGAGTATTATTTATCGCGAAGCGATATGTCATGACGCAGCGTGAACGGAATCATTTACCATAAATACTGAAGCTATCTCACATTATTGACAAAAGACATTGACAATCATGCAACGAGTCTGAGTGATCCCTATTTTAAACGTACACAATTATTTCCCAACGAAATACCATAAAAGAAATTATACAAATGCGGATCAAACACCCAGGTTTGAACCGACCCTCACTGGAATACAATTCGCCGTGCCGATGGGACATAGCCATCGCCGGCGCTAACCACAGACTCAATATATTACATAGAACAACATAAAGAATCACACATTATGTAAAACAAACACGTGAGGCACACATCTTTCATTCCAGCACTGTGGAATATCAATGCCTACGTAGAGGATTGAACTGAAGACCCCAGATATGAACATGTTGCACTGAAAACCCTAGCTAAATTATACGCAAATAAATAATAATAATCTAACAAATATTAGTACCAATTTCCGTGTCATTTATTAGCGAATACATTATTCTGGCGTGTTGAATATTTCTAGCTCTTAGCATTTCCATTCAGGCCTGCCTTCACAGCAGAAGCTCCCTCCCTTAGAGGCGAGACACACACAAAAAAGAACTCATTTGGCGCACGGTCAAGCGTTTCCACCCCCACATCGGGTGGTCATTAGCCTTGGCCTTCACAGGCATAACAAACCATTTCTTTAAAAAACACCTCGTCCCGGGTACATTCTCGATAATACTGAGGTCTAATCCTCATTTGTCAAACCGCATCGACTTCAAATAAATAACCTCAATACAAAACATATGTTTCTCATGGCCAACCCATGACTTCAAATCTAACTACCTCACATCACGACACCGGTCTTATAATACTAACATTTGCATTATTATTATTATTATTATTATTATTATTATTATTATTATTATTATTATTATTATTATTATTATTTTTGCTATTTGCTTTACGTCACACCGACACAGATAGGTCTTATGGCGACGATGGGACAGGGAAGGGCTAGGAGTGGGAAGGAAGTGGCCGTGGCCTTAATTAAGGTACAGCCCCAGCATTTGCCTGGTGTGAAAATGGGAAACCACGGAAAACCATCTTCAGGGCTGGCGACAGTGGGATTCGAACCTACTATCTCCCGAATACCTTATTATTATTATTATTATTATTATTATTATTATTATTATTATTATTATTATTATTATTGATTTCGGCTGTCCACTGACTTCCTTACGTGATTTACCTGGTAAATAAATCATATTAAACCATCACACGGAAACTTCATCATAATTAGAACGTAATTAAATAATCAAAGGATAATTAACTCATAATCAAACCCTCATTATTTTATGGTTAACATATAATTAATTTATAATTAAATTGTCACACGGTAATTAAATCACAATTAAATATTCACATGTTAATTAACTCATAATCACACCGTAATTAAATTGTCACACGGTAATCAAATCATCATTAAATATTCACACGCTAATTAACTCGTATTTATACCATAATTAAATTGTCACACGGTACTTAAATCATAATTAAGTATTCACACGCTAATTAACTCTTATTTGTACCATAATTAAATTGTCACACGGTACTTAAATCATAATTAAATTGTACATAAACTGATCAAAACAACCCATCTTAAATTGAAACACTCCCTAGCTAAATATTTCCATGGAGGTATAAGGGGTATCAGTCCTACAGACATCTGTCGTAACTCTGGCACCTCACGAAGCTTAATTATAATACTTACCACTCATGAAATTATCAATACTGGGTGAACTGCAACCTACCTTTAGTTATCAGTCCCTGAATCTACTAAACTACTGGTCTCCTGACGCATTAACTGACTACAAGTTTCCTAAAATGAAGTAAATAAGTAAATCTTCTACTGCATGCAAATCTCTCAGACTATAGTTTCCCCTACTTAGAATTAAATCACTCAGACCTGTTATTAATTGAATAAAATAAGAAATAAAAACTACGTGCTCTTCTCTGGCACTTCTACATCCAAATAAAATTACATCCCTAACATTATAGCGTCAGCTTATGATAAATAATTCCCGTGCCTTCTAATCATGCCATTTGACTATGAACAATACTCATCTCTATCATCTAACGACACCTTGGTCAGCTAGGGCGGTCCATGTCGGGGTTTACTGCTGACCCATTGGCACCAAGGCGATCACTGGTAGCTCCATTTCACCTTTAAGACGGAAGTCCATGGTTCTTGATCGATGAAGTCGCTTGCAGTATCCTAAGCACAGAGCACGTCACTATTTATTTTCACAATATGTTTAATTGCATTCAACGTGGGCGTCCGGTCACGATTTCGGATTAGTACTTTGTAATCCGCGGTTCGGTATCGAATTCCTTGTACCTCTCACCCACTATTTATTTATTACTTCGGCATTGCTTTTTACAAGACGGCCATTTCCCCCACTCTAAATATGCATATGGCCTATCCACGGGCCACTAGAGGTCAAATAGTACGAGCATCAGGTGACCAGTATTCACCTGATGTGATTGAGACTTCTCCGTACGATTATTCTTCGTAGGATCTCCTGTAATTAATTAAAGTTTTTTCCTACTTCTCCTTCCACACTAGGTTGAACTGCCGCAACAAGGAGGTGTCATGACAGTAACCAGATGACCCCTGGTACTTTTCTACGCATAAATAACACAGTATTCTTTCTCCATCCGAAAGTTATCAAGTAAGAGGACATTAGACACTCTAAATAAATGCCCAAATTATAGTTATCTCTCTTTTAAATCGGAAGACGACTCCAGAATTCAGATTTCATTAATTTTCATATTGTAAACAACCAAGTTGGCTAGGCTGAATTAAAGATTGCTCCCATATTTCGTTTCGAAAAAGTTTGCCTCCCCTCACTTTCTTGGTCTCGAGGTAGGGATGACTTCTCTCAAGTTATGTCACGGTGAACCACCGATTGCAGCCCCACCCGAGACTACACAGGCTCGACTCTGCTGCGGGCTCCCCGCTGGACAAAGAAAGATATTGCACAATAGATCGCAAATAATATAATTATGTAGAATACATTTTGTAGATTTATTTTATCGGTCTCAATGATATTGATACTAACTGATTTCGATATTCCCTTCCTCAAACATCATTGCGTCTGCAATTTAAATGACCAGTCTTAACCAAATGTCCTTGGGTCTTGCCCCTGTCGGGTGCACAACCTCTGTAATTTACATTTTAAAGAATGAGACCACAGTCTTCGTAGGTTATCCTTCCTATAGAGCATCCAGCATTAAGAAAAGACTACAGGTCTTATGTGCTTTTACTTCTATTGGTGTTACCCACTTTAGTTCGGCATGTATATAAAAATTATAATGAATATCTATCAAAACTTATAATTTTTCTTATAAAACAAGCATTGGTTGTGCCATACAATACTGAAAAGACGTAACATCATTTTGATATCTTTGAGTTTATCCTTTTAAATATTGTATAACCGGTTCAGTACACGGAACAGCCGGCCATGCTTGTCGCATCGCGCGCCACATTTCAGCGTGTAGTGCAGAAGTGTGTACAGTAGTCAACACGTGAAATAACTCAGCTTAACTACTGCGAATCATCATTGGTGAGGTCAGCGCGGCATGTTTCCCGTTTTGTGTGTGTCACTCATTACAGTAATTGGTTATGTAAGGGAGATATTCGGCAGACTGAAATGATCGTCTTTCTGGGGCGCATAGTGTTTTGTTATAAATACAGTATATTGTGTTTCATTTTTCGTGTGTTACATTGCCTTTGGTTGTGTGTATCGTGCATTTTTTTGTTTGTTTAGTATTTTATATAATCAATCAGCGAGTAATATATTTAAATTATGGCTTAACATGTGAAAAGGAGAAATGGTGAAGTTGTCGGGAGAAAGGAACGGCAAATGGTGCTTAATACATTTTCATATTTGAAAACAAAGCATCCAGGACAAAGTATAAGCTGGGTAGTAGATGAAGCCGCAAAGGTTTTGGGAATTTCGAGGTCTTCCGTCTTCAAAATGAGGAAGGAAGCCAGCGAAAGGCCACTCTAGAGTCCTAGCAAGAAGCGGGAAAGGAATAATTCGCTGTAATTGCAGACTCATTAAATACGATTATTTTGTCAGAAGTGGAATACAGCGCATTGTTCATGAATTCTATTTTAGAGATGAACCGCCAACTCTGAACACAATCCTCACTTCCGTAAACAGCAACCCCGAACTATCTGATTTTAAGAAATCATAGGAATGGGTGATTCAGAATTCTGTATTTTATGTTGCGGAAGAATATTTAAGTTATCGTACTTTGTGATAAACATGAAACCCTTGTATATGTTGTCACTTACGCGTAAATTTATCTGAAGTGAGCTGAAGGATTCATCACCGAGATAGAGATATCTCGCCGTCAGCTTCCTGTGTTGTAACCACACATTATTTGCCTTAATATTAAAATGTTTCTGGGGGCTAATAGACTCAGAACTGCGCTCCCTGAAAGCAACAACGATCATGAAATTTTCTTAGATATAAGAAACAAGACAATCATTTCGGTTTCTGGACACGCACATTATTATTATTATTATTATTATTATTATTATTATTATTATTATTATTATTATTATTATTATTATTATTATTATTATTATTATTATTATTTAGTTCGCATCCCTACATGTGCAAAATCTTACTCTATATCGAATGATACAGTCAGTTGGCTTTAATCATTAGAAACGTTATGGCAAAACGAAATTTCATGACTGTAATTTCATTAACGACTGGAGATAATCCGGCATTTAGATTATTATTATTATTATTATTATTATTATTATTATTATTATTATCATTATTATTATTATTAGTCTTGCAACAGCTGTACCAAGCGATGTATAATTTCATGTCATCACTGTATTTCACAAGCAGTGACCGAGCCGCGGTGAGTGAGCGAGTATGGCAAGAGTGGAAGGCAGCAGGCCCATAAGGCCTGTAGTCTTTTCTTAACTCTGGATGCTCTTATAGAAACAGGGAGTCACACTTGTAATCAATTTTAGAAAGATACCAATTCAGGAAACTAGAAGCTTACATTTATAACACCAAGTAAGGTAAGAAGACAGTGTTCCACAGAAAACTATTGTGGAAAAATAATGGCTCCGCCGGATTACGCAATTAATGCAAATGCAATAGAAATTCAAGTCTCATTCCCACTTGTTGACCATAAATCCGGAACTCCAAAAGCGAAATATATACTGAAAAGGAAATCAGATTACCCACAGAGACAACAGTACGTAAGCTAAGAAATAAAATCCTCGAAAAAATTTGAGAATTCAACATTTGACGAAAATGTAATAAAACAAGGAAAAATGATGGAAATGGAAAAATTAACGCATTGAACAAATATAAGTTTATGGGAAAGGAAAAGGCTTTTAAGATATGGAGAAATAATTTTCAACATTTATCCTTTGGCAAAGAAAATCACCAATAGGCTATAGATTCATGGGATGACTTCACTGCCTCATACTTACACACCAGAAGACTTAAGAATTATGTTGACTAATCAAGCGGAGGAACTGGAATAACGCTCCATTACGAAGACATGAATGTGACATGCGTGGGAAAAAGTCAGGATTCCTTTTCACAGATAAAATGGCTATCAAGCCCAGAGTACACTATGACAGTATTTTGACTGATTTCTAGAATACTCCAAGGGTGATCTTGAAGAATGGGGCCTTAGCGACAGGATTGTAAACAGGATACTTTGCTCTTTGTTTCGAGGGCTCTCGACATCTTTTTGGATTCGCATGACTTTCTATTTCACTCGCCAATTAACGGGAACACAAATGCACAATGAGTATTTGAAGGTACTGTCTGAAGCGGAAGACAGAGGTTTTTCAAATCTTGCGGTTGGTGACTGACAATGATAATGTACGCCTACGGCCGCTCCTCACAGTCCACTGATGTGATTCCTTAGGACGCAAGATCGTGGAGCATTATGCTACACTTTCATTACCGTATCTAAGCAATGCGATTGTTTAAACTTAACTTTTTGTTGTTCCAAACTTCATTGAGGCGTTTATATGTGATGAGTGTGATGAGTGAGCACGGGCTGAAAATGTCATGACTTCGTTTGAAACCAAATCTCGATAACGAAGTTCATAAATGAACAGATCCACATGGCTTAACAAAAAAGTTGGAGACTAAGTCTTTAAGAGGAAAATTTTAAAAATGAGAATAGTACGAGCAATGATCATGGCAAGTTACTTAAATTTATCACTACCGGTACTATAGACTATTTATTGCTTTTAAATTTGACTGAAGTAATTCCATATTCCACTTTAACGTGCTTTGCACAGCGTGAAATATTTCTAAATCCTAAAGATATGGTCTTGACCTGTCTTTTTTTAGTTTTATTTACGTCCTTGCAAACCAACATATACTGTCAATTTAATATAGTCCACGCAAAGTGCATAGCACAATGTTGAGACCTCTAGCGGACATTCGTGAAAATACTTGCCACACGCAATTCTGTCGCTCTACATCCCGGCTTTGAATATCTCGTAGGCAACTGTCAAAATTACAACGATGTCCACATCTGTAGTGTAGTGGTTAATGTGATTAGCTGCCAACCCCGGAGACCCGGGTTCGGTTCCGGCTTATCCACGAAATTTGAAAAGTGTTACGAGGGGTTGTACGGGGTCCACTCAGCCACAGGAATTGCACTGAGTGGAGGGAGGTTCGATTCCCACCTCAGCCACCCGCTAAGTGGTTTTCAGCGGTTTCACACTACTCCTCCAGGTAAATGCTTGGATGGTACCTAACTTGTCTATATTTGTTTATCTCTTCCGATCATCCCATCCCCCCACAAGTCACCCGTCCTCATAGGAGGTGAGGCCGCCTGGGCGAGGTACTGGTCATCCTCCCCCAGTGTATCCCACGACCCAACAACTCGCACTCCAGTACACTGCCCTGGTTCCAAGGGAAAATCCAACCCTGGAGGGTAAACGGATTAAGATAGAATGATTAGAGAGATCTTAAATCTGTGTAGTATGTTTAAAATAGAAGAACGGTTAATGTTGATGAAGAGGAAACGAAAGACAGTGAAACCGTATTCAGTAATAATATTATATGCAAATGCAGAAATATAAACGATAGACAATAGCATTGACGAACTTCAATCAGACGCCGCTAACGTTACAGAGTGTGAGAAATACTTGGAGGTCGCGAAGCGAGCGATATTTAATTCGACACGCATTATTCGTGACAAACTACCTGAATCGTTCGGAAATATGAATCTTGACCTTTTCAGACCATCATCCGCAGTACCAGTGCGATAACACTTAACCATCACTCACTCCGTAAGAATAGAACCATTCGCAGGAGACATAGAAAAATGGTCCCGGTTATTGCAGCAATTCCAGTCAGCGGTAGACAACAACATAACCATCAACTCTATCGACAAGCACGTCTTCCTTCGTGGATACTTGGAGTGAGAACCGAAGGAGCTGATCGATTGTATAGCGGTGACTGGCGACGCATAGGAGGACATCAAGAGTATTCTTATTGGACAACTAGCATTTGTACCCGTTCTTCAAACGGGAATTTGCAGTCGATTACATGTTACCTCCAGAAATTTATGAGAAGTAACATACGTTTATGCGACATGTTAAAATGATGTTTTCGTACGAAAGCATGTGGCAGAAACGTGAAATAAGATGAAGCTGAAGAAAGTCGAGAGAAAATGATGGCGATTTCCGAATTTATGGTACGGTCAAGTTCCTGGTCCGATGTTGTGCGAAATTCTCCATGGTTCTCAGGTTGCAATTTGTATCTCTGACCACAGGCGTGGCGCTCTGACATTGATGATACCTCCCTTAATATCTGATCTATCGAAAGGAGTAAAAATGGCTATTTAGTTTTTACCGTTGTCCACATGCGCGACATATCCCAAGGGATTTGTACTAAAAATCTAATTTTTCGTAATCATCTGCAATATTATCCGTCATACGATAAATAGATACATGACATAAAGGAACGGAACAGTCTTTTGATGGACCCAATATTAACGAAAATGTTTGAAAGAAATACTCCTATATATAACAACTCCATGTGATTACCATGACATCATATACACCTGATAAGACAATCCTATGTGTGTGGAATCCAAATACTTAATTTAGTTCTTTTTTTCTATTTGCTTTACGTCGCACCGACACAGATATGTCTTATGGCGACGATAGGATAGGAAAGGCCTAGGAAGTAGAAGGAAGTGGCCGTGGCCTTAATTAAGGTACAGCCCCGCCATTTGCCTGCTGTGAAAATGGGAAACCACGGAAAACCATCTTCAGGGCTGCCGACAGTGGGGCTCGAACCCACTATCTCCCGATTACTGGATACTGACCGCACATGAGCGACTGCAGCTATCGAGCTCGGTCGTAATTTAGTTGAAATAATTCCAACGGTTTTCCACTTTTAGGTATAAATAAACAGACAGACACCAAAGGGAAAATTTCTATCTCATGTTACCTCGGTGTTCAGATACATTAAGTGGGGTAATTTTAAAGGCGAGAGAAATATGATGCATCCTCTGATTTTCTCCTGTTATGGATCCTTCAAATAACTACGTCTTCGAGGGTGTCCGTCACTGCCTGCAGAGCATGAAGTCCGTAGAAAACAGTAAATTTATCCGTCATTTTAAGAGTAAGCGAAATTATGTACATAACAAAAATTATTTAAAATAAAGGGGCATTTCACATATGTCTGTCTGTTAGGTCATCAGCCCAGAGGCTGGTTGGATCCTCAAATAGCATCACCAAAGGCTATGCAGTTATAGCGAAACCACAAAAACCAATGGCAGTACCAAAATGAGGCGTACTAGGCAAGATGAGGAGTGGGGTAGTTTGCCATTGCTTTCCTCACTGGGCCAGACAGCAGCAGCACAGTAGTCGTACCACAACTAACTCTATGAGCAACACCTTTCATGACACTCAGACACACTGGTTGTGCTCTGAATGTCATTAATCAGCACCACCCATACCCCAGCAGCTTCCATATTGTCACAGCCATGGATGAGACTGGGACTTCAGTGGAAGCTACACATTGCTCTGGCCTGTGCCAAGAGATGGATGAAAAAGTACTGTAACCATCAAGAAATGACAGCAGGCAGATTTCACATATAGTGTACAGATTTCAGATATAATAGTGTAAGAGAAAATGAAAAAAAAGCTCTTCTGGTTTACCTCTAAACTCTCAGTCTGTTAAATGATTGTTAAATGATATGCATATCGAAACCTGCTCCTGGATGAGTAGACTCTAAAAATGAAGTTTGGTCGAGATCTATTCATCGTTTTACCCGTGATGGTGGAACAAACAAACAGACAGACAAACAGACACGAAAGATAAAAACTACTGATACGATGTCGAATTGACCTGAAACAGATAAATATCTGTAAATTTGGCGAAATAAACTGCATTACAGATAACGGACCCCCTAGAATTTCATTAGTAAGATTTCTACCCCATACCCCGTTTCTTGACACGGGGTTGTGGATGAGGTGAGATGAAATTGCATGGGTTATTTTTTATGGCCGAATGTCCTTCCTAACGCCAATCTCAGTTGAGAAGCTAATGAAGACGAAATGAATTAAATTGGTAAGGAGGTGGGCGGAATCGACTGACTCGATGGTAAGCAACGCACAATTTGCCGTGCGAGATACATCCTGAATATCCAAGCTCTACCCCAGTGGTTTACCCTCTTGCCATTTTTGATGGACGCAGTATTTTCGCATCTGTTTCTTGGCACAGGTCAGAACAAAATATAGCATCCACGGCAGTGCCAGTCTCATTCATGGCTGTGACAATATGGAAAGCGTTGTGTGAACCTGAATAATGACATTCCGAGCACGACTTGAGCCTCTGAGTGTTACGAAAGCTGGTACAGTGTAATATATACAGTCGCAAAGCTCTTAGAGGAAGGTTCATCCACTTGACAGCTGGAGCGACACTAGCACCTCTAGCGGCGAGGTAGAGGCAACTTGCTAGCAGACAACAGGGAACGAATTACCACCACAGTCTAAAATGTCATAAATTCTGAAACATTCATGCAAATAATCTCCTAACAACGTAATTGTAATCCTTATGAAATAGTGGAGGAGGTCAAACAATTTATTTCGATGAGGAGTTCGAGGATAATATCGAAATATTTATTTAATCTTAAGGAGTTATGTTTGTTTTTTTTACCGCGGACTATAACATAAAATCGCTTCTAGAGGGCAAACGGTTCGAAATAGGTATATACTTTCGTGAACTTTTTTTTGTAGAAGTTTTTATGCTCTACAATTCGTACGCTTACACTTGGGGTCTATCGTTAACGGTTCAGGCAGCGTAAGGCAAGGAAACAAGTGACCGACCATGGTAGAGCGCTGGCCTTCTTAGCCCAACTTGGCAGGTTCGATGTCGGTCGGGCGGTCACTTGCTTTCTTGGCTTACGCTGCCTGAACCGTCAACGATAGACCCCACGTGTAAGCGTACGAATGGTAGAGCATAGAAACCTCTACAAAAAAGTCCGCGATGGTATACACCTATTTCGAACCGGTTGCCCTCTAGAAGCGATTTTATGTTCTAGTCCGTGGTAAAGAAAAATAACTCCTTAAGGTTAAATAAATATTTCGATATTATCCTCGAACTCCTCATCGAAATAAATTGTTCGACCTCTTCCACTATTCCATAAGGATTACAATAACCTTGTCAAGACATTATTTGATGAATGATTCAGAAGTTATGACCATTTTAGACTGTAGTGGTAATTCGTTCCCTTTTGTCTGCTAGCATCTTGCCTCTACCTCGCCGCTTGGAGCGCTGTTGTCGCCTCGGATGAAAAATATCATCAGAGCTTCGGGACTGTATATATTAGACTGTGGTGTTACCCATAGAGCCGGTCGTGTTGTAATAGCACTATCTAGCCCAGTGGCGAAAGCTATGGCAAACTACGTCACTCCTCGCCTTACCTATTTCGTGTCATTTTGGTCCCGCCATCGGTTTTTGCGGTATCCTTATAACCGCAGACCAAGTGAGTTGGCCGTTTGGGGAGGGGCGCGCAGCTGTGAGCTTGCATTCGGGAGATAGTGGACTGGGATTCCACTGTTGGCATCCCTGAAGATGGTTTTCCGTGGTATCCCATTTTCACACCAGGAAAATGCTGGGACTGTACCTCAATTAATGTCACGGTCTCTGACTTCGCACTTCTAGCCCTCTCCTATCCCATCGTCGCCATAAGACCTATATGTGTCGGTGCGATGTAAAGCTAATTGTAAAAAAGAAACAAAAACACAATAAAAAGGCAGAACCCACGATGGTGCTATTTGAGGATCCAATTAGCCTTCTGGCTGATGATTTAACAGACAGACCCGAGTGTAGTGAGCGTTTGGCCTTGCAACATATTTATCGACGTGGTACAGAAGATACTTAAGAGGAAGTGATCTGCTAGGAATTAGGAGGGAATACGTGGTATAAACACAATTTCACCCCTTTCAGTACCTGTTAAAATATCCGCCTCAAAGATTATCGTGCGCAACGTCCTTACCTTCAGGTGAGTACCGTTGTAAATTTTTTGGCGCGTTTGAGTTTCTCAGTAATATTTTGTCCGACTCGTTGGCTGAATGGTCAGCGTATTGGTTCAGAGGGTCCTGGGTTCGATTCTCGACCGCTTCATGGATTTTAACCTTCATTCTTTAATTCCAATGACACGGGGGCTGGGTGTTTGTGCTGTCTCCAACATCCCTGCAACTCACTCACCACACATAACACTATCGTCCACCATAATAACACGCAGTTAACCTACACATGGCAGATGCCACCCACCCTCATCGGAGGGTCTGCCTTACAGGGGCTGCACTCAGAAATATCCACACGTAATTATTATTAGTAATATTTATTATCGGCACTCCTGTTTCAAACGTAATTTTATGTGCTAGCAGACCAGGTGCAGAAACAGAATTGCGGAACTCAACTGGACAATGCACCACATCGTGGCTTTTCAAGGCCGAGATAACTTGCGTGTATTTTCTTTCTTCGCCCAAAGCGATTTTTCCATTTGTAACCTAATTCAGCAGAACGGTTGGTTTACAAAGTCACGAATTGCAAGCACCATTGATGTTGTGAATACCGAGCGGAGTGGTACGGCTATGGAGCCAAGCTCTGCAGTCGGAAGACGCGTAGGTTCGGACCCCACCGTCGGCTGTCCTGAGAATGGTTTTCTGTGGTTTTCACGGGACGTTTCCTATTCGTAGGTCAAGCCGATCTCTTCCATCTACATACCCAGTTTCGTTAACCATCATTCATCTTCACTAGCCCCTCAGCTGATGTTGGCGTCAGGAAGGGCAACCGCCTGTAAAATTATGCCATATAAAGTCATCTCACCTCTTCCCGAAACCCGTATCAATAAACGGTGCTAAGGGGCACACATACATTGCTATTGTGAATGCCTTGGAGAACACCGTCTATTAAGGTATCATGAAACTGATCAAAGAAATGGCGTATGGCTTTTAGTGCCGGGAGTATCCGAGGACATGTTCGGCTCGCTAGGTGCAGATCTTTTGTTTTGACACCCGTAGGCGACCTGTGGGTCGTGATGAGGATGAAATAATGATGAGGACGACACCCATTTGCTGTACAAGTTGCTGTACGTCACACCGACACAGATAGGTCTTATGGCGACGGTGGGACAGGAAAGGGCTAGGAGTGGGAAGGAAGCGGCCGTGGCCTTAATTAAGGTACATCCCAGCATTTGCCTGGTGTGAAAATGGGAAACCACGGAAAACTGTCTTCAGGGCTGCCGACAGTTCGGTTCGAACCCACTATCTCCCGGATACTGGATAATGGCCGCACTTAAGCGACTACAGCTACCGTGCTCGGTCCGATTAAGAAAATGTTATTATCTAATTTAACTGAAAGCAGTTCTTTTGAAATAAAGACTGCTAATAAAACCTTGATTAATTAATTTTTCAATGACCCATGTTACTGTAATATCGAATAAATAGTTAACATATAACACATATAACCTATACATACTGTAGTTATCAACTTCTCTCTCTTTGGAGTTGTCCAGTTCGGCAAAATTTGGAATCACTTCATGGGAAACTTCATTCCACATTTGAAGCCTTTAATTTTATTTGTATTGTCTGTCGTTCGTTAATCCCACAGGCAAGGGCAATTTTCTATTCCTGTTATTAACTTTTCAGTATCTATGAATGGAACCGGCATTTTGAAACGAAATCTTCGAACTTGTGGCTCACATGTTGGTTACGTGCCAGATGCGACCGTGCCGGATGCGACCAGGCCATTATCGTGCCAATAGCGACCGAGTGGATAAGCATTGTGCCGCATGCGACCCAACAATCACGTATAACTGATCTGCATTAAGGGCTGTCACCAAGTGGCAGATTGCTTATAAGTAGCTAACTTGGTCTTTTCTAAAATAAAGATCTGACACCGTGGTTAGCAGGTTCGAGTGCCGTTGGTCGAAAGAAAAATATAATAATGCTGCTGGCTTTACGTCCCAGTAACTACTTTTATGGTTTAAGGAGACGCCGAGGTGCCGGAATTTAGTCCCGCAGGACTTATTTTACGTGCCAGTAAATCCACCGACACAAACCTGACGTATTTGAGCACGTTCAAATACCACCGGACTGAGCCAAGATCGAACCTGCCAAGTTGGAGTCGGAAGACCAGGATCTCAACCGTCTGAGCCGTCTGAGCCATTTAGCCTGGATGAAAAAAAATCACCATCAGAATGTTGGCCGGCAGCGTGGGAAAGTTGGTGGTAGACAGTTTCTAATCACTAGATTGCATGCCAAAAGCCGGGATTCAAATCCAAACCTTTTCGCAGTGTTCAAATGGAGTGAGGGGATATGATGCTGTTGATGGTGATTCGGCCGTCGGATGGCGACGTAAAGCATTGGTATTATTCGAAAGGAGTAGGCTACGTGCCAAAACCGGGTTTCATCTCTCCCTACTTCATTATCATAATCCCACATCCAGACGCGTAGGCCGCCCAAGGGCGTCAGGTAGAAAGACCTGCACCAGGCAAGCCGAACACGTCCTCGGACACTCCTGGTACTAATAGGACACGATAAGTAAGTAGGCCTAAGTCGTAAATAATTTCAGAGAATTAGGATCTTTTTTTTTTGCTAGTGGCATTACGTCGCACCGACACAGACAGGTCTTAAGGCGACGATGGGATAGGAAAGGGCTAGGAATGGGAAGGAAGCGGCGCTGGTCTTAATTAAAGTACACCCGCAGCATTTGCCTGGTGTGAAAATGGGAAACCACGGAAAACCATCTTCAGGGCTGCCGACAGTGGGATTCGAACCCACTATCTCCCGGATGCAAGCTCAGGGCCGTGCGCCTCTAACCGCATGGCCAACTCGCCCGGTGGGAAAAGACGTAAACGCATCACCATGTTTCGTGTTGTAAAACGAGTTTCTCCCAGAAGTGTTATGTAAAGTAGGGGCAGTAGCTGCTTATAGGACTTATTGAAATGGCATTGCACTTCGTTTAGCTTACCTTATCTTGGGTTATGAAACAACTTATCAAATGACAATTTGCTTGTCAACGCCGGTCGCATCCGGCACTGTTACAGATTATGCAGTCGCTAGTGGCACGGGTCGCATGCGGCACGGTCGCATTTGGCACGCCACCCACATGTTGACCGTCTGAACGAGCTAATCTGATTTAGTGAGCTTCCGGTCGCCCAGAGTGGAGGACACTTCAGGCCGGTTGACAGCAGCCTGCTGTTGACGAGAGTGGACGGAGGTTGCGCCACACGAAGTGTCTCGTTTGAATGCTACCGGCCTTTCTCTACACCTCCGCTGGAGTGGAGTGGCGTGGAAAGCAGTGGATCGTGTGAAAGGGCCCTAATTATTAGGAATAAGGAGTGCCAGTTATAACTTTCTGTAAATTGAACCGTAAATTGTGCATTAGACGAACAAAGCAAAACTTGTATCACACTTCTGTGACGCCGCATTACTGAGATAACACCTTATAAACCTTGGTTCTCCACTGAACCCTCTTCCGTTGTTATCCTGGAATTTCCTGCCCGGAACTCTCACTCGTCAAATGGCTTAGTTATCGCAGCTTCAATCTTTAGTAGTTATTAAATACATCATCTCTGAATATGATATAGTGGTGCTTACAGAAACATCCTCATTGAAAGAAATTCACATAAATAATAAATACGCAATCCACGTGTTAGCAACTCAAGGTGAATCTGGGAGACCAAAGGGAGTGCTAGCATGTCTATTATCAGCTAGAATGTCACCTTTCAGTTTAGTGCATAAGACAGGCAATATTTTAATGATCAAAACAGCACCCTTATCCGTGATGTGCGCCTATTTTCAACCTGAATGGAAAGAACACGACATTATAAATGGACTGATGTTAGGTATCTCTAAATTGGGAAATACAGATCATCTTATAATTGCCGGGGACCTAAACTGCCGTGTAGACGTTGCAAACAAAAAAGCGGAGATGGTAGTAAATTACCTGGAGACAGAGGGATTTTCATTACTAAACAAGAAAAATGAGAAGACATACATAGGCCCAAATGGAAGCAGCACTATTGATCTTATATTCAGCAATAAGATAGTGTAATAATCGTGGTCGCCACGACATTAACATAATTTGATTGCCCACCCGAATTAATTGTATATATATGTATCATGTATCATATATAATTTATTCATTATTAACGTCCATCATCATCATTTATGTAATTGTACGTAAGAACGAGATATTATTTTTATTTGTAATATATCAGAATATTCCGTGGTAATGCCAAGACAGGTCTTGCGCTGGCAGGCTATTTGGTATCTCGCAATAGTCCAGGAAGGTTAATTTTGGATGGTTCTTGGAAACGTACGCAACAGCAAGAGGAAGATACATAATTTCGTTGTTGGGACGCAAAATTACCCCTTTATCACGTGCTCCTATCAGGAGGGCTTTTTCTGTCAAGGACAGATACTTCATCTATATGTAGACAGGGTAGTGACGTAAATCGGCTCTCATTGGAACGAGATGTCATGTGACAACAAGGGAGGAAGTGGGAAAATGAAGAGGATTTATATAGATCTACACGGCGTGGTGGAGATCATTCACCATTCTGATTCCCCCTTCATTCTGTATTCTGCATTCTGCATCCGACTCTGCTATTTGGGTGCATCGCTTACGATGTGCTTATACTCAACATTTCTTATCGGCTCTGTAAGACTTACTCAGATTATTTAGAAAGCCAAGTTCATATAATATAGAAGGACTGGATGTTTTCCGTTCTCTCTATTCAATTAATTCCGATGTGGAATTTCACATTGTAAGGCTGGTACTATGTTTTTGGTACTCAGCAAAATAGGGAGTGATAGATTCAGGGTGGAATCCATTCCATGAAGCAGATGCCAAGGATGATGCTGTTGGAAGAGGGACGACAACGACCAACCACGGAAGCAGACTACGAGAAGATCAACTCCGGTGAGCATGAGTTAGCCCTGTTATCGCAAGTCCACGAGTGTAGTATTGAATTGTAATCTCAGTCGGTAATTTTCAATTTTGATATAAAAACTCGTTTTTACGTAATTTCATATTTTTTTAGAATAAAACATTTTGCTTTTTACATCGTTAAATAATTTGACTTTTTAGTAGGTTCCCTTTGTTTTTCCACATGGTATTTAATGGTTAGTATCCCTATACCTCACGACCGAGATAGTCTCATTAAATTATGTTTAGTACTTTTTATATCTAAATTCGGTTTCAAATTACATTGAATTTCGAAGCCTGGCGTCCAGCGTGCAATTGGTTTTAATTATCTATATCGGGTGTGTGATCCGTTACAATAGGTCCCAAGGAAGTGAGGCCATCGGTACTAAAAGAAATAGCAATAGGGAAACACCTACCAGTAGAAATTATCATAACAGGAAACTTCGATTCCTTAATCAAAACTAACCACAAGGAGCTGTCGCTGCGGAAAATCGATGATGATAAATTAGAGGCCTGCTCTGTATTAGTACCAATGATCTTCAATGAAATACATAGTGGTGACTTAAATGGAAGGAAGTCTAAACCATGGTTTAACCATATCTGCTACAAATCCGGGAAATAAGCGTTAGATGCCCTTCATAAAGCCCTGGAATTTCAAACACCAGAAACACTTGCAGAATATTCCAAAAGAAGGAAACAGTATAAAGCAATAATTAAAGATGCAAAGGAAGAATTCCAGAAAACGTCAGAAGAAAATATGTTCAAGAAAGCCGAAGAGGAACCATTTACAAACCTGAAGCAAAGACAACCAAAATATACGAGGCAGATGCAACTAGAAACCTGGGAAGATCATTTCACTAAACTACTACAAGCAAAGGAAACCCTAGACTTAACTGAAGATAGTGACTGGGATGCAGCACCAATTGAATTATTCACAGTTGACGAATTAGAAGAAGTCGTCCGTGAGAGTAAGACTGGGAGAGCAGGCGGTCCAGATAACATACTCTACGAATATATCAAAGGCATTTGGGCAACCCTAAGAGAACCTGTCACGGAACTTATGAATCAATGTCTCAAACAAGGAAGAATACCAGACAAATGGCGGGAATCAACTTTAAAAGTGATGTACAAGGGTAAAGGAGATGTGAGTGATCCGAACACCTATCGTGGAATCGCTCTTGAGTGCACATTACTGAAGATTCTTACAAAAATATTGACACATCGATTGAGGGATATAGTAGATGATAAAATACCGGAAGAATAGTTCGGATTTAGAAGAGGCAGATCAACAATCCAGGCAATCAATTGCTTGCTTGATGATATACAAGAAGCACTCAGGTTGCAGAAAGGAAAGCTCTATGCAGTGTTTATAGATTTCCGCAAAGCCTTTGACTCCACAAGCAGGAGCCTGATCCTTCGGAAACTGGAAGAGATAACAGGGAAAACCTGTTCACAAAGCTTATTAAAAATATATTAGCAGAAAACTATGTGAGAATATGCGATGATTTAGCACAGTCAAAACCAATCCTTCAGACGGTAGGAATCCTCAGAGCCCACTCATTTTTAATGTAATAACACGTGATGTTACAGAAGCAATTCCTACGATTCGTGCAAAAATGATGACATGGTAATTGTATCGCCATATCGAGATGAACTTCAAAAAGCACCCACCAATCTGACAAATTGGTCAAAAGAAAACAATTTAGAAATTAATGATCAGAAGACAGTAGTCATGGTTTTTAGAAGAGGAGGAAGAAGAGCAGCATCAGACATAATACGCTACGAAGGTTCACCTTTAAAGATTGTCAATACATTCAAGTATCTCGGAATGACTGTTCAGACAACTGGAGCCACATTTACAGCTCACATAAAGGAAAGGACTCTGGCTGCAATCATAGCAATAAATGACATAGATCACCTTAGTCGACTGTCAATCAAAACGGCCTTGAAACTCTTCCGCCTCAAAGTTACTCCAACTGTCACCTACGGCATTGAAACAATTTGGACTTTCCTGAAAAAGAAAGATCTAAAAGAGATATAAAGTGTGAAAGCATTTTTCCTTAAAAGAGCCCTATGTGTATCTAAATACACACCCTCTACACTTGTGTATGAACTGACCCGAGAACCTTTCTTCATTGAGGACTTGCGACATACAATGACTCTACAATCAACAAAGGCATATCAAGAGCTCTTACATGAATTAAAATTAAAGAAGACAAAAATTTGGAGTGATTTCTATATAACGGATGCAATGACAACAGTCAACTGGTGTCAGAGTTGCTTCGACCTCAGACATACAGTGACCCGTGCAGCTGTCCATGGCTTCCATCACAAGGCATGTGTTGTACCTAGATTTCACGATCCGAACCATGACTGTGTATGTCGATGGTGTGAGAAGTTCTGTGGTCGTTACCACGCACTGGAGTGCCCGAAGAGACCGTGTTCTCTGACAAAACTTTATAGTGATTAAGTTTATACCCCTGCACATTGTGCGCTTTTCTGTGTAAATAAAATACATCATCTGCAATCATCGCACGGAGAAGTAGCTGTGGCAGCTAGAGATAAGGTGAAGAAAGTGATCCTTTCAAATCCTGATTTTGAGTTCGTCAAGCTTATAAAAGACGTATTGTGGTGAAAATGCAAAGACGCAGAAGTTTACCTCACATTGTTCCAAATGCCTTTATTTAGTTATGCACCTGTCACTTCTTATGGCGTTGAAAGGTCATTTTCTGTGCTTAAGAATGTGCTGAGTGCTGACAGATAAACGGATGAGCTTAAATCAAGACAATTTGGAGAAATTAGTTGTACAATGTTTCAAAAGGAACTGAATTTCGATAGTGCATATTTTCCAATATATTGAGCATGTTTTACCATATGATAGTGCATGAATGCATGCATATTTTGAGATTTGATAGTGCATGGAAATCCTGGCTCTAGTGATAAGGAACGCATAGTTGCTCTCTCTCTCCCTGGTTAGTAGTGGCGAACTGACGGACCGAATCTTTGCAAACCTATCCCCTCGGTTCCCTCACCTATCTGATATACAGCAACAAGCCGCGCGAGGTAAGTCGAGGGGAAAGGGTCTTACCGCCAGGGCTGCAATGTCGGTCTCCGATGCCTTGCACTCACAATTACGAGCGACGTTCTTTCTCATTGCTTTCAAGTTTCGTAAATGGAATAATGCGTCAGATGCTTACATTATAATGTGCTCTAAGATTTCCATTGTCTCGGTTGATGTTCGGGCTTGGTAGCCCTCAGTATACGCCACTGATATTAGCTCGCTATTTGAACAGAACAGAAAACAATTTCATTCCCTACCTGGTAAACAGTGCTATACATTTTTCGCCGATTTTCTAACTTTTGCCTGTTCTGATTTAGCTTACCTAAGCTTATTAAATGAAAATCAGGTGTTCAACACCGGTCGCACGCGGCACAGTCGCATCTGGCACGACCTCTCTGAGCGTCTGACGAACGTTTCTCGCATATACTGCAGACGTCCGCTCACGCCACGCTTTGCGTCACTGAAGTATCGGGAACGGTTAACCCTTCTACTGTGATAAAAATATGTGAGGGATGAAAGATCAGAATTTACTATTCATACTCTCTATGTTACAAAGGTTTTTTCGGTAAGATTAACATTAACTACGGTAGAATGCAGGAAATAAAAATATCGTAAATATTTCCGTTACTATCCGTCGTAGGAGCAATTTAGACTTCGCATTATGTCGGAAATTTTGTTTCCAACAATTTCTATAGTGTAACATTTTCGTTAAGATCAGTACTAAGGGGGATACTCAAGAATTCATTCATAGACCTTCCGCTAAACTACCATTTCACCCAGCGCGAACACAATTATTTGTTGTTTAGATTGTAGTCTTTCCTCCTGACCTTAAATACCAATTTTCATCATGGCCGTTTCTTCGTGATGCGTTAGCTTACATAGATACAGACAGACATGGCGAAAATTTACAGATTGCATTTCCTTTTTTATTCTGGACATAATCCACCCGCAAATACGAATTCTTAAAAATTCTGACCAAAGTGTAGACAACACTCTTATTTTATTAATGTAGATGCATTTTTACCGAACGACTTGTGGTAATGGAAATTTCACTAATCTGGATTTGTATTGCTAAGTCCAAGCTCGAGCACTACTGATATGAAAATATCGTCAGGGGTGCCAATTGATGGTTGTGGTCGTGATTGTTACCATAATGTGAAAACCCGCATGGTTGTCAGTCGCTGTCCATCCTGGGATCATTTGGTGTTATTACAAGGGCTTTCATGTCAAAAGAAGTGGCATCTAATTGAATTCTTCTGAAAACCCTACTTTTATAAGTATTTCAATAACCCACCAGTTAGAGCTGGTCTATTCTAGGATTAAGGGCTGAAAATGTTACCGTTTTTGGGACTCGAATCCATAGACCAAGCCCTTCGGACGAGTATGGTTCGTTGATCGACTAATCAAGCATTTTCAACACTTTAGAGAGCCACACTGAGCTGTTCAATGCTGAATTGACCGCGTTTGAATACTGGTTGAATACTGGTGGTGGTGACTATTGTTTTAAGAGGCAGTACAACTGGACAACCCTAATCAGAGGTAAAATAGATTAGGTCCAAACCTTCGAAGAATTAAGTTATGGTAAAAGAAAGGTATGCGCCACAAAGGACATGAACCTAAAAGACTCCGTAGGCTGCGCAAACCTAATACAGTCGAGGTTAGAAGTGGCCTAGAGTTGGCCAGCGGAGGTCGGATAGGAAATATGATTGTGAGGAACCTCACACAAATAAGTGGAAGCAATTCCAGACTCATGTAGTGGCCCTATGGTCGACAACTCACGTTCCCAATATTAGAGTCCCTGGGATTTCCTTTTCAGTCGTCATTTACGGCAGGCAGGGAATATCGTGGATGTATTCTACCGCTCCCACTAACAGAGGGTGCGTTTGGAAACAGATGGCAAGAACTGGATTACTATAAAACACTCTTATAATGCCCTGAATGTTCACAATTAGCCATACCGGAATCCATTATCTTTTGTAAATTACAAATGGCTTGCTAAAAAGAAAAACCGGCCATAGATTACATGGATCATTTACTAAAAGGTACAAGATGCCAAGGAGGGACAGGGACAGGGGGTGTGTGTAGGTGTAGTAAGCATTTTCGTCTATGTCGACGACTAGGTTTTAAACGAAAAAGAGCTGAAAGCCTGCAATCGAATATAGTTCTTGCAATTTCCTAGTTAACGACCGGCACCCTTTTGAAGCTTAAGGTGGCCGGCTGTGTTTAATTTCCTTGCCCGTGGATTGCCGGGTTTCCCTAACTCGAGTCACAGCATTGTCAAATCTTAACTTTAACTATATGGCTAGTGAGAGCGAGCAGCGAGAACGGACAGAACTGCGTGGCAGGGCAATATAGACAAGCTCTGCATTCGGGAGAACCGTGGGTTCGAACCCCGCCGTCAGCTGTCCTGATAATAGTTTTCTGTGGTTTCCAAATTTCACTTCTAGGCAAGTACCGAGACAGGTCCTATTCATAGGCTACAGCCGATTTCTTTCATCTTCTTACTCAATTTCATTCACCCTTACTCATTTCATTTTCATTTGCTCCTCAACTGAGGTTGGCGACAGGAAGAGCATCCGGCAAAGAAATCATGCCTTGTAATTCCGTCTCATCCCTGACCTAGTATCAGGAGAACTCTCGTTATTTTCTATCATAAGTAGTTCTTATATTTTAAGGAACCCTTATTTATGCTATTATGTATCTGCTTACAAATGCTGATCATAATATGTATTCAACGAGCCTGGAATTCTCAGTAAAATGTCACATTGACTGGATAATTGTTTCAGCCATAATTTTTTTTTGCTAGGGGCTTTACGTCGCACCGACACAGATAGGTATTATGGCGACGATGGGATAGGAAAGGCCTAGGAGTTGGAAGGAAGCGGCCGTGGCCTTAATTAAGGTACAGCCCCAGCATTTGCCTGGTGTGAAAATGGGAAACCGCGGAAAACCATCTTCAGGGCTGCCGATAGTGGGATTCGAACCTACTATCTCCCGGATGCAAGCTCACAGCCGCGCGCCTCTACGCGCACGGCCAACTCGCCCGGTTTCAGCCATAAAAATGATAGGTCACAAGTTATTAAAATATATGAATCGAATAGTACCATTTCGTATCATATTTTGATTTGACTTTAGTAAATAAACGCAATATTGTTGAATGGGGCGTAGTAAACTTCTATTAACCTTTTCACTCCCAAGTTCTTTTTAAACCTCATGCATGTCCCATACCAGATTTTTCTTGATGTTTCGACGATGGTTGAAATAGGCTAATAATAACTTGACCGGGCGAGTTGGCCGTGCGCGTAGAGGCGCGCGGCTGTGAGCTTGCATCCGGGAGATAGTAGGTTCGAATCCCACTATCGGCAGCCCTGAAGATGGTTTTCCGTGGTTTCCCATTTTCACACCAGGCAAATGCTGGGGCTGTACCTTAATTAAGGCCACAGCCGCTTCCTTCCAACTCCTAGGCCTTTCCTATCCCATCGTCGCCATCAGACCTATCTGTGTCGATGCGACGTAAAGCCCCTAGCAAAAAAAAAAAATAACTTGTATTATCTACTGGACAGTCATGGTACGACAATATTAGCAATAGTTTTCTCTTGGCACTTTTACCAGAACTTGACAAATGTTTACTGCTTCTTCTACTACAACTTACCTTCACTATACTCATAAAAGTCAGGCTCATCATTATTATCTAACTTTTCTAAAACATAATCTTCCTTCATGGATTCTTTACACTTCTGCGCACTCATCTCAGAAGACAGCTGTGAAAGGAAAGCACAAGGCACATAATTATTGTCAAAATACGGTAAGGCAATTTAGGAATTGTCCGTCGTCTGAACAGAGCATGTGATGAACTACAAAATTACAGCGTCAGACTGGACTCGGAAGTGGAGAAGAGTGCAGTGCTTGAAATCCAACTTAAATCGTGTTGGGGACAGCGGGAGAGATGTCGACATCCGAGTTAACTCGGGCATGGGATGGAAAAGGTTAAATACCACCTACATTTGAAATCTTCCTGTTCGGACATGTGTTTCAAATATAAATGCCATTTCACCGGGCACAGTACTTAATTAACTGTCAGGAACAAAGTTTCTACGGTAAGTGTGGAGTCATTACTGCTTGATGTGAATTTATGCATATTTGACTGCATTTTTTCACCTACCCTTTTGTTTAATTGATTGAAGTTAAATAACTTTACAATCGGCTGCTAAATATATTCCGTGCTCAACAGCATAAAAATAGGTTAACTGGATCATTCTAGACCCCCTTACATAGGTAGAGAAGTCACAGCCGACCAACTAATTAAAAGGCAGTGGTGTAATTAAACACATATTTAATCCTTAAAGAGCAGCACTGTATATGTGCAGGGAAGAATTTACTTGCTTGCTCTACATTATCTTAGTTATTGTTAAAAGTTTGCATTTATTTTCACCTTGCAAATGAACTCTCTAGCTGCTGCTAGTGTAGCAATAATGTTTACATCTCAGAATTGTTCACCATCACTGTCAACACAATATTAGGGTAGAATTTGGTCAACTCTGAAATTATCAGGAGTAATGTAGAAGGGTGTCTATTTTTAACTGGTAAGCGTTCTTTTCAACACTTAAACATTCTGCGTTGGCAAAAGTATTTACATACTTAAACGGTGAAGGTAAAATCAGATCTGAAATATTGTTCATCACAGAGAATTTATGAGCGTAGACATTCCCTAAGACTGAGGTTTGGTAGCAGTCCCTGAAGCAAATTGCACAGGATGTAAAAAATAACATGACGAATAACTCAAACTCGTGATGTTTTGACTTTGAATTGATACACAGTTTTCCTTACTTTTGGAATAAACAATTAATATTTGACAGAAATAATAAGAAATAATAATAACAACGAAGTGTTAAGGCTGAAGGGAAATGCTTTTCCTTTTATAAATATTGGTATAGTGAAATACCCGTTCTGGTTCAACCGGAACTACGGAATTACCCTACTTTAGGAGTTAACTGCGGAATCTGACGGGGCTCCTCTTCCCCTACATACATTTTTAATCGAGAACTTGATGTGAGTTACACCCTCAATTACCGTTACTAGGCATGAACTCGTGACCTCATTGCTGTTGGGTGGCGAGAACATGGCCATGGTAATTCCAATAATCAACGAGCTACCAGCCCCTGCCACAGGGCGCCACAACCTTTAATCACGCGTTGTTATATCCAGAAGCCTGGCGGTACCCTACTCTCTTATGCGGAATGTAAAATCTTTAATTGGTACGTCCAGGTAACGCAGAGGCGGAGAATGGAGCCACTTAACCAGGATAAATTTCCTAACAACTACTCTTAATGTTCATTACGCCTTCTTAATAGATGAGGTACGATGCGCAGCTTAAGGCATTTCTTGAAAATGACCAGCACTGCTCCTTGGAATCGGCAGAAGAACGTGCCTTATGCGAATGATATTCCCCACTCTCATTTTACAACCGTGATTTTCAACCATTATGCCTGAGGAGTTTATACAAAGGCCAAATTCAACCAAACATCCGATGAGGAAACGAAAACGTAATCATGAGTAATTTGAGATATTTTACAGTAAAGTATAAAGACAGTGAATAAAATTAACTAAAGTAACAAAGTAATGATATAAACCATTCCACTTAACAGGGGTTTCAAGAGCTCGAAGTATCTGGGAATATACATTATTAAATTATTTACAATGAAACGCTAATAAACAAAGATGATTATGCGAGAAAATGGACACGAGTACATGAGGCAAATGTGGGATTCACGAGGAAAATACTTCAAGAACATGCGGTTAGGTGGTGCGAACAAAGTAAAGAAAAGGAAATGAAGTGCGAAAGTTGCTGGGAAGGAGGAGGAGAGGAAAACCTAGGCAGAGATTGAAGGATAGAGTAGCTGAGGGTATGTGAGGCAAAGGATAGGGAAGAGAACATACCCAAGGTGGCAAGGCATGTAGGAAAAGTTTTCAAGACGGAAAAGCTGACCTTATATTCACATTGGAATTGGCGAAGTCGAAGGTGAAGGTGAAGGTGAAGAAGAAGATGGAGACGGAGAAGAAGAATCTTGTAATGCTCTTATATGTTCCATGCCATCATTGCATTCACATCTTCATCATCATGCCATTCAGCTTTGCGTCTTCAAGCCTCTGTGGATGAACTAGGGGTTAAATTTCTTTATGGGGATCACTGTAAGTACCTAGGCATTAATATAAGGAAAGTTCTTCATCACATAAACGGGATTTTAATTGTAAATAAAGGGTACAAATCTCTGCACATGGTCATGAGGGCATTTACGGGTTGTAGTGAGAATGTAAAGGAGAGGGCATAAACATCTCTGGTAAGACCCCAACTAGAGTATATCTCCAGTGTTACCAGGATTACTTGATTCGAATACTGAACAATCCAAAGAAAAGCAGCTCGATTTGTTCTGGGTGATCACCGTCAAAGTAGTAGCGTTACGAAAATGTTGCAAAATTTGGGCTGAGAAGACTTGGGAGAAAGGGGACGAGCTACTCGACTAAGTGGTATGTTCCGAGCTGTCACAGGAGAGATGGTGTGGATATTACTTTTTATACTTTTAAAAATTTTGCTTTACGTCACACCGACACATATAGGATTTGTGGTGACGATGGGACAGGAAAGGGCTAGGAGTGGGAAAGAAGCAGCCGTGGCCTTAATTAAGGTACAGCATTAGCATTTGCCTGGTTCAAGAAACAAGTTGTTTCCCATTTCATTATTATTATTATTATTATTATTATTATTATTATTATTATTATTTAACGTGCCGTTAAATCTGGAAGTTAATGTTAAGAGTATGCATTTGCACCTTATTTTCATACCACCTCCTAGACTCTAATTTTAGAAGATGCGTTACAATAAAATAATATTGGAGCTTTAATTTAAGCTGGTTTGGTCAGCCCAATTCTCCCATTAGGATTTTTCGTATGTCACTAGGGTGTAAGTAAATTCATTGGATCTTATCTGTACGAAACATCTTGCCGAAGTTTTTTCTTTATTCAGAAATGATTTAGAAATTATTACCATAATTATCATCATCAGCACTACAATCTTTGTCATTGTCTTCAAAGTCGTGAAGAGGGAAATAAAGGATATCTATTGGTAAGAAAATCTAACATTTTCCTTCTGGTACCATGCATTATATCGACCCATTGGCCATTGCAATGTACATCAGTTTACGAATTTCTTTCTAATATTTAGCTTTAGTTTACAAGTTTTTGAAACATCTTTTACGGTTGATAGACATCTTTGGTTCTGCTTCCGGTTACATCGTGCCATATATCAGGACTTACCGAAATTAGAAATATAAATGAAGGAATGTTTGCAAACGTTTTATTTAATATTATAGTTCAGATATCCATTTTAGATCGAATACATCCCTTGTTTTCAATATAGTCATAAGTGATAAATGATACCGTTCAGAGAAACTAGTACATGAGTGTTTAAGGGACGTACAACAAATTAATGCACATCTCTTATCCATTCATCTCCCAGCAACCAGGAAAATCAATCCTTCTGTAAGATTTGTTAAGTAGAAACTATAAAACAGTGTAGACTATGGGGCATCGGGAATATATGGTTATAATGGTATATATCATGCGGACAACACTCCAAATATTTGCAATCGCTTCATATTTGCCCACTCATGTATACGCATAGCCATTAATTGCAACTATGATGACCGAGAGCAAATACACAGTAGCATTCACAATACACGTAATATAGCAGACCACTATCAATATGCAATTTAATCATAAGGACGAGTTCCCTTTGATTTGCATACGTTCATTCGTTAAGTTAAAGAGAACGGTAGCATTGCAAGGCTACCAACTAGGCTATTGTCAGTTCAAATACCAAGTTTACTTTCTCTAATAAGTTAAGTTTTTGACATACCTATAATGTAGATATACCGGTACTCATCTTAAAAATTCACCCGCTTTTCCAATTCTTGTCAGCACCTTAAATGGATTTTCGAGAAACAAAAAAATGCGTGTTTCATTATTTTTAAAGGAGTTTCCAAATACCAGTTTTTATGTCTGTACGTCTGTAACACCTTCAGTGTTTGAGATAAATGTATACTCATAAGAAAAATTCAACTTCTTCTTGTTCTTCTTCTTCTTCACTTCCTTCCACCCCTCTCCCGCCTTAAGTGGACTTTCGGAAAAACAAACATACACGTTTCTTTATTCCAACTTTCACGTCTGTACCAGCTTCAGTTTTTAAGATAAAGTATCTTCATAAACATATTTCAACTCCTTATGTACTTTTTTCAACCCTCCACCCCTTACGTCGATTTTCCGAAGAAAATAAGTGCATGTTTCTTTATTTTTAAAGGAGATTAAAAAACAAACTGTCACGAATGTAACCATAAGTTTTTGAGATATAAGTTCCTCCACAAAAAGAATTACATTTTTAAAATTTCCTTTCACCCTCCCGCTTCAGTGAATTTTCGAAAACGAAAACACTTCCAAATTCCAGTCATCACGACTGTATCATCTTCAGTTTTGACATATGCATCCTCATAAAAAGAAGGAAACACCTTTTTCACCAACCCCGCCCCTAAGTTGATTTTCCCCCAAAATGCGTGCTTATTTTTAAAGGAGATTCCAAATACTACTTTTAGCGGCTGCAACATCTTTAGTTTTTGAGATATAAGTATCCTCATACAAAGTATTCAACTAATTTTTCAATTAATTCGCCACTTTAAGTGGATTTTCCAAAAAAAAAAAAAAAGATTACGTGTTTCTTTACTTTAAAAGAAAATTCCAAATACAAATTCTCATGTCTGTAACATCTTCAGTTTTTGTGATATATGTATCCTCATGAGAAGAATTCAACTCCTATTTCACTCCACTCCCGCCCGTTAAATTGGTTTCCCCTGCCCAAGAAATGCATGTTTCTTTATTTTTAAGGAAGATTCCAAATACCAACTTCCACGTCGGTAACCTTCAGTTTTTAGATATAGGTTTCTCCAGAAAAAGAATTCAATTTTTTTACTTCCTTTCACACTCTCCACTCAAGTGAATTTTCCAGAAACAAACAGTACCCGTATCTTTAAAAGAACTTCCAAATACCAATTATCACGACTGTAACATCTTCAGCTTTTGAGATATATGTATCCTCGTAAAAGGAATTCATCTCCGTTTTCATCCCCCTATCAAGTTCCCACCCCCACCCCCACCCCCACCCCCACCCCAATGCCTGTTTCTTTACTTTTAAAGGAGATTCCAAATACCAGCCTTCATGTTTGTGACATCTGTAAATTTTTTGGTATATATACGTATTCATACAAGTAATTCAACTACTTTTTTAATTTTTACCCCCCCCCCCTTAAGTCTTATTCCGCAATAAAACAATACGTATTTCCTTATTTTTAAAGGAGATTTCAAATACCAATTTTCACGTCTGCAACATGTCAGTTTTTGAAATATAGGCACTGTAGATATGCAAATTTTTAAAAAATCACCTCCTTTTCAGTCCCCCTTAAGTGGATTTTCCGAAAGGAATATTTACGTTTGTACTTTTACAGGAAAATCCAAATACCAGTTCTCAAATATGTAATATGTTACCTGTCTGAGATAATTTGCAGATACAGTCTTTTTCAAAAATTCAACCTGTTTGTCACGCCTGTTTACCCCCTTTTTATCGAATTATCCAGAAACACAAAAATACGTGTTTCTTTATTTTAAAAGAAGATTCCAAATACCAATTTTCATGTCTGTAACATCTTCAGTTCCTGAGATATAAGTCTCCTCCAAAAAGGTGTTCAACTCGTTTTCCCCCATTTTTCACCCGCTTAATGGGATTTTCCGAAAACCAGAAAATACGTGTTTCTTTATTTTTAAAGGAGATTCCAAATACCAATTTTTACGTCTGTAAACTTCCTTTTATATATATATATATATATATACTCATTTTAAAATTCACCCCCCTTTTCACCCACTTAGCGCTGGAATGTCCAAAAATCCTCCCTTAGTGAGCATATACACACTAATATAAATGTATCCCCCAAAATTCATTTCTTTATGTCCAGTGGTTTTGGCTCGGCGATGATGAATATGTCAGTCAGTCAGTCAGTCAGTCAGTCAGTCAGTCAGTCAGTCAGTCAGTCAGTCAGTCAGTCAGTCAGTCAGGACATGTTATTTTATATATAGAGAAGACCAGTTCAAAGAGCATTTCGAAAACTTCGTATTTTTTGTGAAATTAAAATATCGAGAATTAAAAATTATGAATTTAGATTTTACGAATAGTTCGATGAATTTTCATGTGTATTTCGAAAGAAAGTGTTTTAATGCAAAATTCCAAAACAGTAAAAGATATGATGAAGATTCATGTTGAATAGACCAAAACTGTCCTGATATTATGAATTCCCAGAAACGCAATGAAAAATCTGATCATTTTGGCAGAAATTATGTTTTCCATCTTCCTAAAAATTACTGATTACCGAAAGCATATTACTTAATATAATACCAAGAGCTTATCTCTAACGTATGAAAGCAGCAGCCATGATCTACGAATATGATTTCTAGGTTGTGGTCCAGCTAATGGGCTATGAATTCTCCCCAACCCTCGTGCTTCCACCTGATTGATGCCTGCACTATGTACTTAGCCCACGACGCTGGGGATAATAGCAGTTAAGGGGAGAGCATAATTAAATCTGTGTACCTCTCCTATAATTAGGAGAGATATGAACATGCAGGGTGGCCATGAGGTAAGACTATCATAGGTTAAAAGCCCATTTCCTTTGCATTATATAGAGACGAATTTTACTTCAGTTTGGTATAATATTGAAATATCCTCTTCAGGTCTGAAGCCAAATACATACAATTCAGTAGCGAATTTCCTACACATGAAATTGATTTGTTACATTCCTTGCATTTTCAACGAAAAATAAATATTAATTGTTCATATTTTAATGGAAGTTATCTACACAACATTCAAACCAACAGTTATCGATACTCAGATATGGTTGAAATGAGCGTCACCGGCAAGTGACTGCTACTAATTGCCTAAACTGCTCCAGAGATGGCACCATCAGCATTGGATCCTTGTTGTTTGTTGATCTGTTTCATGGGGTTGGAATGCGGAACGAACAGCCACATCCGTCAAGAGGGTGATGCATGGTGGGACCCTGTACTGTAAGTTATCGCGTGTGGCCGGGATTTATTTGCTATTTCACGAAATACTGGAGTTCTTGCTTGTGAGTTGTTCTTTTCTTGTGCTATAAATGATGATACTTGTCAAATATATGTTGTTGTAATATAAATCATTCAGTTTCGTGTGCTTGTAGTGTAAATATCAAACAATGAAAACGCGGGAATGATGCAATTTGGAAATGACATCACACTGGTCAGAGAGTAGTTCTGCAGACATGGATGTAGGAGCGCCAGGGTCACGCGTTTCTACCGCTCAATCAGAACTGAATTTTAACCATTATGTAATTGAACGATTATTAATAGAACCATTTAGTATACTTTATTTTACGTAAAAAAAGCAGAATTATAAATGAAGGAAGTACTTATTTCCTCTGCATCTAGAGTTCACATGAATGATATATGATTTGTCGACACATACTGTCCTTATATCTGTGCCATTTTAGGCCTATTATTGAATTACGTGGACAAAATAATAATCATATTCACAATTAAAAAACGTATTTTTATCTTCTTCCTCAACATATTCTAGATCCGACGCTGCATCTGCATCGCAGATCATCTGTTCTGGGATTTTAACCTTACCATAACTGAAATAATGAAAGTCTGCTTTGTTTATAGGACCGAGAATGCACTAGAAAATGCTGTTTCACCATAACAATAGTGCAATTACAAATCTTTTACGTACAGGTTGTAGCTACTACTAGTAATAGTACGGGACATTGTCTTTGCTCTCTTATCAGTCAAATTAAGCGAAGTTTAATGAAATATTCACAATTCCAGTAATAGTTTAGATTGAACTTTATTTCATGAGTGTTAGTAAATTCATTATTTCTTTCAAATATTAATTTCATCATTCCAAAAGTAATGGATAGTCATCAGGGAAATGTTATACATTTGTACCAATTCGAAGTCAAAATACATTCATGTTCATAAAAAACAGAACACCTTGAAAGACTACGGATAGGAAGTTCATATTCACAGGACAAGTTCATTAGTATGTTCTGCAGCAACGATTAGCATTTCAGTCACCTAGGTTCAGCATGTGTCCTGCTGTCTAGTAAGCACTGGGTCCTCCATGGGCACTGATAATTTGTTCCATGCGTGGCGGCCAGACCGTAATAAACGGCGACGTACTGTCACTCCTGATAGTGAACGATGAGTTACACTGTTCCACTGTTGCGCTAGAGTCGAGGAGAACGCAGATCTGTCCTGCAATGCCATTCGAATGAGGTGTCCATCTTCTCTGGGTGGTGAGACCAGACCCATATCGTCGTGTTCTACGGCCTTCTGTGAATCATTCTGTACAAACCCGTTGCACTGCCGACACGGTTCGTCCCAGGTGAGCAGCAATTTCCCGGATAGATTTACCACATTCTCTCATGCCAATAATGCGCCCTCTTTCAAACTCATTCATTTGACGGTATGGTTCTCGCCTACGTCTGGGAGGCATCCTGCACGTCTGCTCAAGTCACACTGATCAATTACCTTCGGTTTATAGCGACAACGAGAGCCGCATGCACATTTTACCAATTGGTGGTGGTGCGCCGAGTTATCGATGTGGACCTTGAATCTGAGGACCGACATGGTTCAAATGCTAATCATTTCTTCAGAACATACTACCGCACATATCCTGCGAATATGAACTTCCTATCTCTAGTCTTTCAAGAATCCTTCCTTACTACAGTTGGAAGAACTGATAATCCTCATAATTTTGTTCACATTTTTTCAATGATGGCCAAACTCGGCGCATGGAATTCTGCTTTGCAATCAGGTGCAGGGTTTGAGCATGATCAATGCAGCATATTTTTACCGGTTGTAGGTGTTGCAATTTGCTTAGTTAGATTCATTTGCTTTCATACATAAAATCCAAGCATTAATCACTGGTACATCAACTAGATGTAAACAATTGAAAATATCATTGTCTGGAACTCAATTGTATTATAGAATGTATAGTAAGCAAGTCAATTCTCCATTGCAGGATATGCAGTGCTGCACATTTAAGGGTAAGTTTCAATGTGATGTTGCTCGATCCGCTAACGTCGTCATATTATGTTGTAACTAGCATCTCGTTTAAATCATTTGAATTAATGAACATAAAGCATTTCGCCACTCAATTTCCGTCAACCATGACCAATACTTCAAAAATGGTTCAACCAATGATACTGTTCACTGGTTGGAGGGAATGCTAATTTGGAGGTACTCGGTTATCTATAACATATAAATTAAAAGGAAATACATGAATCAATTTATCAGTGACTGAGTTATAGTTTTTAAACTCACAAATTACTTCACCACACTCAGAGTAACGGGGAACGTTTAAACATTTATGTATTTATTTCAACTGTGGAACTCATTCAACGAAGGTCACCAAAACCTTAGTGTACCGGTATTTTTCTTTTTTACATTTAATGTTTTGTTCATACGTTAAAATGTAGTGATAGCTATTCTAAATCGTTATTTCAGCTAAATTCTTCCGGTATTTCAAATATAATTTTCAGAAATAAAAACATTTTGGCCCCCTCCTGAAATTCATAGTAAAGAGAAATCCTGTCGTACGAAATACTCAATTCTCGCGCTTAAATCAGAACGATGTACATTCGAGACTACGGTGATATAAGTTTAGGAACTGTCTTACCCTTCCCAGTATGTAGAATTGTAATACCACAAAGCATGAACTCATCTTGCATACTACATTTCGATGAAACAAAACGAAAAAAATACACATTTACATACAAATCATACCGAAGTAATATCACCAATAGAAGTTACAATCATTTTTGTACAGCAGAATAAGATGGAAAACAAAATTGTTGCCTCCAGTAAAAGCTTAGATTTTCGTTGGATTCAAAGATATTTCATGAAGAAAGAATCATATCTAGAGCATTTTGAATTAATTATTGAAATCATTCGCTGGAATTGTCCTGGGTCAGGTCAGTGGGTACTCATAAGAACAATTTCAAACCAATGCGAATTAAAAGGATGCAGCAGAAAGCCTGTGAGATGAAATATTGTTAATTTTTGCTGTAGTGTTCCTCAATACCATTAACGGCAGAAATGAATATAATCCATTATTACTGTAACGCGACTGGGGTGGTAAATAAATACACAACTGGTAGAGTTAAATTCTATGACAAAGATTTATTTACTGCTAATCAATACACTACACAGACACACAAGTACACCAGTTTGCGATCTCTCTACTCGTTCTACTCAGTCTCACCGGTTGTTCACTCTATCACTTACAAAGTAACACAAGTACACATTACACTACTGCCCCACCACTGTCACTTATAGTCCAATCAAGTTCCACAAGTATGCTCGTTGTTCACTAAGAGAGCCACAATGTTCACAGATTGCGCACAACACAGTCTCACAATTATGTACGTCGTACACTGTCCGAAACAACGCCCACTGACACTCGTCCATTGGTCGTACACTCACAACAGCTTTTGTTCACTGCCCCTTGTCCCTCGTCGACCATCTCACGCAGCATTAGAGGGACAACGCTCACTTCACAGCAGCTAGATATGAGAGACTCAACTCCTCGGCGACAGACAGAACAGAACGTCAGACTCAGTTCCACGGATGGAACACTCAATTCACGGCACTGACTGTACTCACTGCACTGCACAAGTGACCCCCATTCGCCGTCAGTGCACACAAACTCACACAGAGCACCGACAGCACTCAGCCGACACTGTGCACCTACTGACCTCCTGAGATCGTCCGGTCTGTCTTAAATAGGGAAACCAGCTCCTCAAAATACTCGAAAGGAGAAGTCTTCAGAGTTCTCTCAATATGGAATGATGTATGTTTAATTTGCAGGTCTTTCTTGTACCGTCGGGAAGACTTCAGTGGAAGGACAATGCAATGACAGAGAAGGCTTGGCCTTGGACTCCTGACTGGCAAGCGGACGTGGCCAGTAACTCGGTGACGTTGCTCGCGGTCGGAGCAGACTAACTTGCTCATTCATCCTTCGAATCAGTATGGTGGTCAAACCGCCACATTCTTCTTCTCCTTCTTATTTTTATTATCATACTCCAGCCCAGTGTTAAGAGAAAGGAGTGTTTCCAGATTCGATTCCCTATTTTTACAAATGATGTATTAATATATATGGCTCTGAGTAAAATGTTCACGTCCTTGTGAATTGAATTGTATTCGTTAGGACTTACGATCACTGGAACTACGGAGCGCCGTACGCACTTTTAGGTGAGCGAATTTTATTTGCATTTCATCACAGGCAGTCCCACCAATTAACTATCGCATGTTACGTGTTAAATATGCAATAGTTGCTTATTACATCCAATTTTACGTAGAAATAGACGCGAAAGTGTCATTGTGCTGTATGAATTAGTCTTCTTCATCTTCTTCATCATCGTCTTCAGCTTTTCCTTATTCATTATTCTTCCATTTCTCCCTGTCATCTGCGTCTTACTTGCGCAGTCCCTTCTCCCTCACATCCTATTTCCATATCTCCTTCGGCCTTCCCCTTGCTCGTCTTTCCACCACCCGCAGGCTGCTTACCCTCCTTCCTTCAAAGTCCTTCTCTCTTCCGATAATGTGTTCAAACCACAACAGTCCTTTCTCCTGTATCTTCCTTGATATTTCCACAACATCTCACATCTCTTATCTCGTTTCAATCCGTATCCTGTCCATGCGTGTCTTTTCCATCATCCACCTCAACATCCTCATTTCCTCCACACTTGGACTTTGTTGTTCTCTGGCCATGTATCACTACCGTATGCCATGGCTGGCCCCGCAGACCGATTTGAACACTGTAGCCTTCCCTTCGTCCTTTTCCAAAACACCATTCACAAACGACCGTCATCTTCTTCCTATTTCTCCGAACGTATTTGGCGACTAGGGTCTAGGGTTGGGAAAGTATTGGATGTAGCCTTAATTAGGGTACACCTCCATCATTTTCCAAGTGGTGAAATGAGGAAGCACGGAAAATCACCTACAGCGCTGTTACGGTGGGATTAAAACACAATATCTCCAATTCGCTGGGTCATTAATTCCTTTTTTGTTGTCAGCTATCCATGCAGAAAACTACTTATGGTGATACGAGAACAATTTAAAGTATACTAGACGATGTTGGCGACCCTGGTTGCATAATTAGAAGAGAATTAACATCTACTACATTATTATTATTATTATTATTATTATTATTATGATTATGATTATTATTATTATTATTATTATTATTATTATTATTATTATTATTATTATTATTATTATTCTGGCAAAAAAACAAGCAATATTGTCGAAGTTGTCATAATACTGACAACAATATTCATAATATACCAACAAGATTAATTATATACCAACAGGCCGTCTGGCTAGGTAGCAGTCATCATGTCAGATCAAGGCCGTAACCAGGTTGTACATGCCACTGCATGGAGATTATTATTATTAGCTAATTCCTAATGAAGTTTAATTAACCCTCAGGTGAAATTAGAGTTATAGAGATGCTGAGAGCAACTATTCGTTTAGAGAAATCACATGCCCATATTGGAAAGCTGCAAAACACTGTCCAAAATTTACACAAGTTTTCTTACGGTAAAATAGACTGATTTTCTTTGACTGTTTTGAGACTTTAACCTTGCAAGTTCATATGATTCTCCAGAGATTTTAGTAATGTTCTCTCAGCCTTGGGTAACTGACATATGCACGCCAGCCAACAACAATGGCCAAGCCAGTCGAGTCGAGACGGTGTAGTCGATTTGTCAGTTCATGTCCCTTCTGAGAACATCACCTTATTTGTTTGTGTGCCAGGAACAGGTTGGAGGGCTGGTTGCTTCTGCCAATGTCACAACTCTTATATACAGGTTGAATAAATTATAGCTGACAATTACACTTCAGTGTTGAACCAGTAGCAGAATTTCTGAAGGTGAACAACTGTGATGGTAGATTTAAGGACACGAATCACAGAGCTGATGACTCAAGAAATGCATAGTTAATAAATTCCCAAGTTACTGAAAGTGGAAGAATGAACCTAAGATATATGAAATACGTGAAATATGGTCAAATATTACAGTATAATGTTAGAACTGTAACCGAACTTCATTAAAGAAACATTGCCTACTTTTGGGCACAAACTGTAACTTCAAGAAGTTTATATTAATAGTGATATTATTTCCTGTAAAATAACTGAATATAATTCGTCGCTGTCCGGCCAAAAGGTTGTATCTCACAATGCTCTTCCCATCCATTATTTTACTTCAGACTGGTCATGTCTCCGAGCCACATACGGATATTTAGTCCGTCAGAACAATATTCGTTGTGTTCATTTTCCTTTGCTTACTTATAAAGGAGAATGAACCTTACCGTACCGCACGACAGGAATGTATGTTTGCATGACTTATTTACGCACCACTACAGTATAATGTTCTTAAGGTTCATTTTCTTTACACGTTTGCATACGAAATTGAACAAAGCGAAAATAGTTCTGATTGACTCCATATCCATCCTTGTAATAGGTGATTACTCACTCCAATAGATTGCTACGTCCGTGACTAGCCATGAGTTGAAATGTCCCAGGAAATTAATATTAATTAATATTACCAAGTATATACATAGTTTTATGCCTTTGCTGGCAAGATGTAGTGTTTACAGTGCGCTATGTCTTCTGGTATGGGCTAGAATAAAATTGTTACTTTCATTGACCTGTTTCAGTCTCTTCCTTGGCTTTGACAATATGAAAATGGCTGAGGTATGAATGACGTTAGTAATGCCATTCCTTATGCAGCCAGTCCCTGCTATGAATGGTGTGAAAATGTCGCTCATAGGGTCGGTTGGTGCAGGCATTTCAGTGGGCTTGGCAGACTGATGTGCAATAGCAACTTCTGGCTCGGTGAGGAAAGCAACGGGAAACTACCTCACTTCTCATTTCCCTAGTACGCCTCTTCAGTGACACGTAGGCCATCTATGACAGCTAATGGTGAACCTGTTGAGGATCCAACCAGCCTTCGGGCTGAATACCCAACATACATACATACATACATACATACATACATACATACATACATACATACATACATACATACATACATACACTGACTGACAGAGCAAATGCAACACCAAGAAGGAGTGGTTCGAAAGGGATGAAAGTTGGGGAAAAAACAGAGACGGCACGGACGATAATTGATGTTTATTTCAAACCGATATGCAGGTTACACAATGCGCACGGCATCGACTCAGTAGGATGTAGGACCACCGCGAGCGGCGATGCACGCAGAAACACGTCGAGGTACAGAGTCAATAAGAGTGCGGATGGTGTCCTGAGGGATGGTTCTCCATTCTCTGTCAACCATTTGCCACAGTTGGTCGTCCGTACGAGGCTGGGGCAGAGTTTGCAAACGGCGTCCAATGAGATCCCACACGTGTTCGATTGGTGAGAGATCCGGAGAGTACGCTGGCCACGGAAGCATCTGTACACCTCGTAGAGCCTGTTGGGAGATGCGAGCAGTGTGTGGGCGGGCATTATCCTGCTGAAACAGAGCATTGGGCAGCCCCTGAAGGTACGGGAGTGCCACCGGCCGCAGCACATGCTGCACGTAGCGGTGGGCATTTAACGTGCCTTGAATACGCACTAGAGGTGACGTGGAATCATACGCAATAGCGCCCCAAACCATGATGCCGCGTTGTCTAGCGGTAGGGCGCTCCACAGTTACTGCCGGATTTGACCTTTCTCCACGCCGACGCCACACTCGTCTGCGGTGACTATCACTGACAGAACAGAAGCGTGACTCATCGGAGAACACGACGTTCCGCCATTCCCTCATCCAAGTCGCTCTAGCCCGGCACCATGCTAGGCGTGCACGTCTATGCTGTGGAGTCAATGGTAGTCTTCTGAGCGGTCGCCGAGTGTGCAGGCCTCCTTCAACCAATCGACGGGAAATTGTTCTGGTCGATATTGGAACAGCCAGGGTGTGTTGCACATGCTGAAGAATGGCGGTTGACGTGGCGTGCGGGGCTGCCACCGCTTGGCGGCGGATGCGCCGATCCTCGCGTGCTGACGTCACTCGGGCTGCGCCTGGACCCCTCGCACGTGCCACATGTCCCTGCGCCAACCATCTTCGCCACAGGCGCTGCACCGTGGACACATCCCTATGGGTATCGGCTGCGATTTGACGAAGCGACCAACCTGCCCTTCTCAGCCCGATCACCATACCCCTCGTAAAGTCGTCTGTCTGCTGGAAATGCCTCCGTTGACGGCGGCCTGGCATTTTTAGCTATACACGTGTCCTGTGGCACACGACAACACGTTCTACAATGACTGTCGGCTGAGAAATCACGGTACGAAGTGGGCCATTCGCCAACGCCGTGTCCCATTTATCGCTCGCTACGTGCGCAGCACAGCGGCGCATTTCACATCATGAGCATACCTCAGTGACGTCAGTCTACCCTGCAATTGGCATAAAGTTCTGACCATTCCTTCTTGGTGTTGCATTTGCTCTGTCAGTCAGTGTACATGCATACATAGTTTTAGCATATAAATTCATGAAATGCCTTACTTAATTATTATAACCCATAAATTTGAATTATAATAACATATATTAATTATGGCATGATTATGACATAATTGCCTCGATATTTCCGTATACAGATGTATCCGTGATGATGTTACAAACTTTCAGGGATGATGGAGGACGGCAAGTGGATACATTTGAGATAAGGAACCATATTCCGGAAATTATCGAGTCAAATGTTAAGCAAAATTCTACTAATTTAAATCCGTTTACCTGCGCAAGTTTCACAAGCTGCTCCATTTACAACAAATGTTTGAAATGGCGTCCCCCTGCGTCAATGCAAGCATGGCATCGTAGCACAAAATTCTGTCGTACCCATTCGAATATCCCCCGGTGTCGTTTGAACAGCGTCGGAGGTAGAGAGAATTCTTGCCAATAGAACCTCTTCAGTCTTGACAGATGTATCATACACAAGGCTTTTCACACGGTACCACAAGATGAATTCAAGTGCGGTGAGATCACGTGAAGGAGTGGGCCACGAAACAGGACCTCCTCTTCCTATTCATTTTGAAGGGAACGTCTGATCCAGGTGTTCACGAACCCTCAGTCCAAGGTGAGGTTGGGCTCCATCAAGTTGGAACCAGATCTGTTTACAAGGGGCAATTGGGACGTGTTCCAGAAACGAGGTTAATACATCTCTGAAATCCACTGTGTACACTGCTGCATTTAGGGGGGGAGGAAGAAGAAACGGGACTACTGCGGAATCACTGACTATGCCTGCCAACACGTTGACTGCAAGTTTGTGCTGATGGCTCTTCACAACTGTAGCGTGGAGATTCTCATCGGCCCAAACATGACCATTGTGACTATTTAGCATTCCGTCTCTAGTGAAACAGGCTTCATTTGTGAAGAGCACATATACAGGAAAAAGGGGATCGACTGCATGGCGCTGCAAGACCCATTGGCTGAACATGACTCGAGGTGCGAAGTCAGCAGGACTCAGATCCTGTACATTCTGTGGATGGTAGGGGCGTAGCTGCTTTTCACGTAAAACTCGCCACACAGTCATATGTGAAACATTCATTTCACGTGCAACTGCTCGAGTGCTGATTATAGGCGCCTAATCCACGCGAGCAAGCACTGCATCTCCTAGGAGGGTGTGCCAAAAAATAACCGGAACGATTTGATTACAGAAAAATACTGGCTACCTTCATTCAAATTCACTTAGTGACTTTCAAAGTATTCTCTCTCACACACGATACAACGGTTCCAGCGTTCAGTCCACGGTTCAAAACACTCCCCGAAACCCTTTCTTGATAGTCTCTTGAGTATACCCGAAATTGAATTGTTTACTTCTTGATCATTTTGAAAGTGACGATCCCGAAGTTCCCTTTTCACTGCAGGAAATAGGTAGAAGTCGCATGTTTCTAGGTTTCGGCGAATAAGGCTTATGTGGTATCACCTCAATGCTCACTTCGGTTACTGTGTCTTGTGTCTTGATTGTCCGATGCGCAGGCAAGTCTTTCTGGTGCAGGATCCATCCCGTTTGAGCAAGGTTTGGTCTTCTTTCTGCAATTTTTCTTTTCAGTGGCCCCTTTAACACTTCGCAATAGTAATCAGCAGTAAAAGTACGTTTCTATTTTCCTGCATGATCGTAAACAATAACCTGCTTATCGAAAAGATAAAGTGCATAACTATCCCTACACTCGCCTGAACTTTGGCCTTTTTGGGTCTTGGACTGGAAGGATGTTTCAGTTGGGCACTTTGCTGTTTTATCTCTGGGTCATAATGATGAAATCCAGACTCGTCACATGTGACAACCCTGTCCAAAAAGTCTGGATTCCGCAGAAGTCTCCCTTCAAACTGTTGAAATGTCATCACACGGTGAGCCTTCTGATCATCATCATCACACGTGGCTGATCCACGGAGATGTCTATCATTCCAGAAATCTGTTCAATGGTTAAATGGCGGTCTTCCCACAACATGACATCAACTGTGTTCACATTGATTTCAGGTTTCGACGTTCAGGGTCTTCCGGGGCGTAGAGCATTTTTAAGATCAGTTTTACCCTCCTTAAAGAGTTTGTGTCACTCAAAAACTTGCGTCTTTCCCGGGCATTCTTCTCTGTAAGCTTGCTGCAACATTTCCACTGTTTTTGTTGGAGATTTTTCCAGGAGAACACAAAATCTAATCGATGTGCGCTGCTGCAACTTGAGATCCATGTTGGGTTCAGAAAACACGGCCTCTTTCCGCAGCTGCTCCCCTGCTACTGAGATGCCAGAGGCGAGTGACGTGCTTCGCACTGTATCATTCAAGGTCAGAACTTTCCAGTTACTACGAACTGCAAACTCCAGCGCAGGATTATTGAAACACAAAAAAAAATCATTCCCGTTATTTTTTGACACCTCTTCGTAAGTCGGGAGTCCGTGTAATTCGTCGTCCTCTGCGGTACTGTGGTACCAACTGCCCTGTTTCACTTAATCATTGGAACAGTCGTGAAAGATGGTGTTAGCTTTCCATGATGTCTCCTACGTGGATATTTGGTTCTGTACAACCGTTTGGCTTCGCTGCTGCTTCCATGTGCTTGTTCATACACGAACACCATATCTGCAAGTCCTGTAACCAGGTACAAGTGCATTTGGATAGGGGTGATTAACGTACCACTTCAACCCGTAAACATAGACTGAAGCCTACAGTACAGACCTCGCACACCGATCACGTCAGTACACAGTACGCCATCTGCGTTGGAGTCGTTGTGATTACCGAGGGAAGTTCTTAAGGACTTCCGGGGAGTGTGGTTCACGGACTCTCACTTTTTTAATTTTTGTTTGGAAAGTACTTCAAGAATATGCTGTTCAAGATACTGAAAACTTGTCATCAAATATATCAGCTTTTTTGGAATAAATGAAAAGCATTTTAACCGATTTAGGGATAAAATAGGAATCATAGGAATTTTGGGAAATATAGGTTCTAACGTAAATTAAAGCACTTTTAGTCATTACAGGACCACAGTTTTTAACCATATAAATACATGAAACGTGTAAATACAACATCATTTTAAGTTGTTCTTCAGGAGAAAAATATGGTTTCGCCTAAAATCCGAGGTCTAGTTACTGTACTTTTTGACGGCAAATGAACTACCTCGCTGAAGTTCCTTCAACCACTTTTTGATCAGCTGTCCTCATCAATTGATTCCTGGAATAAGAACACTTAATACGAAGGCAATCCCAAAAATAAGGTCACCTATTTTTTTATAAATACAGTGCATAGACCTGTTTATTTCTACATTGGTTTACATTATTTTACAGCTTCAACATTTAACTATTTTTTTACATAATCACCATTTCGGTTGATGCATCTTTGTAGACGCTGTGACAGTTTTTGTATGCCCGTGTCATACCAGCTCACCGCCATGCTGTTCAGGAAGTTGTGAGCGGCACGTCGGTAAACCTCAGGAACCAGAGTGCAGAGATCATCCAGGGTGATCCACCGATCTTCACGCATGATTTGCTCAACCACGAGTGTCTCGACGGAAACTGACGGTCTCCCGCTCCTTTGTTCGTTCTTCGTGAATTTCAATCCGACCGGCTCCAAACTCTCTACACCACTTACGAACATTTTGACATCCATGCAAGACTCACTATACACTTCCGTCAATTGGCGATGGATTTCAATCGGTTCAGTACCTTTTGCATTCAAAAACCGAATAACTGCGTGCACTTCGCACTTGGGGGTAACATTCAACGGGAGCTCCATTCTCGACGGCTCCCAAGCCAAGACTGAGTGCCTCAGCACACGCACAACCCTTTCTTTCACCGGCTCGGGGACGGAGCCAATGGGCCTAGAAGTTTGTGGCTTGTCGACCTCTTCCAGGTCTCGAATGCCTTGTCTTAATCTTTATGTGCTGTGCCAATGATGTTCTAGGTGTGCGGGTTAGCATGGTACTTCTTCGTCGTTAATTGGCCAGTGTGTGGCCTGGCGCGGATGCGCAGGAGACCGTGCTATTCTGAAACAATATGAATTGGCGTGAGGCGCCTTTGATCAATTAAGCAGCAGAGCGGACGTAGACTACCCATCCATTGAGTGACCACGCCTGATGTTGCTTAACTGTCATTGCAATTTACATTCTGTTCCAGTGCCTTAAGGATGTGAGGGATTTGCATTGTGGGGCGGGTAGGGAGGATTTTGTTTCCTGGCGGGGATTGTGAGGTTTATGAGGTTAATTTAGTATTAACTGGCTGCTTGGCATGGCGGGAGTGTGGTGCGGCTGTTGGGTGGAGAGTAATTTGATCAGGAGTAGGTTTAGGAGGGTGGTTATGTCTTGGCTGGGTTGGCTACTGTTATCATAGCTGAGGGGTCCTGGGTTCGGGAGTGGAGGGGGAGGTGCGGTGTGTGCATGTATGTGCTGCGCCTGTATATAGTGGGCTTTAATTGCCTTTTTCACAAATGGGCAGTCAGGGAATGAGGCGGCGTGGCTGCCATGGCAGTTAGCGCACCTCACCTGGTGCCGTGGTACCTTACAATCAGTGTGGCGGTGAGGACCCCCACATCTGCTGCATCGGGTTGCCTCTGAGCACGAGGAGTGCCTCAGCGCGGCGTGCGCATGTTTATATGCGAGCACGGTTAACACTCTGCACAATATAGTGACCAACAGCCACACGAACAGGGTTCAGCATTTATAAAAAAATAGGAGATCTTATTTTTGGGATTACCCTCGTATTATCTGTCTGCTACCACAGCTGTTCTAAGAAATGCAGTATTGTATGCAGTGGCCATTATGAAGTGTTCTTATCCCCAGAGCCAGTTGCTGATGATGGTCAACCAAACAGCGGGATGAAAGCGCGTGAAATAGGAATAATTTCATTCTAATTATTAGCATCACGCATTAGTGGGTGTCAACGTTGAGGAAAGTATATCCCGTGAAATCTCTGATTTACTAAAACTCTCAAGTAAATCTTGCAAATTTCACCAAACGGCTTAGATCCACACACTGTGAGTATGAGGGCAAAGTACATAGAAAATTTGAAACATGATTTAGGATTATGGTCGTCCTCTGTCTGCTTTGTAATATTTAACCAAATGCGTGCAAACCTTTCAACTAAATGTTGATACTGAATGTCCTCTTCCTGGTGCATTGTATTCACAAAGTAATTAATTATAATAGTAGTAAGTTTACTTGAGAGTTAACTTATATAAAGAATGAGTCGTATTAGACTATGTCTTCTTTAATTTACCAGTGGTAAAGCCCATTACCACCAATGAATTATTTAAATAAATTTCGTAAGACATATTAAGAAAGCACCTACGTACGCTAGCTACTAAAATGGAAACGATAGAACGTGAATGTGTACTTCACCTCATAATAATAATGTTATTGGTTTTACGTCCCTCAAACTAAGTTTGTGGTTTACGCAGACACCGAGGTGCCTAAATTTCGTCCCACGTGATTTCTTTTACGTGTCGGTTAAGTTTACTGACCTATCTGGGCACCTTCAAATACCATCAGACTGAACTAGGAGGGAATCTGCCAACTTGAGCTCAGAAGGCCAGCGTTTCGACCGTGTCTGCGCTACTCAGCCTTCGTAGCTGGCCTAAGTTTTGAATAGTTATTCTTTGCCTCCATTACCATCATAATCACGACCATCATCATCGGATCGACTCCACCTTGTGGGATCTGGCCTTCTTCAGAATTTTCAGTCGTTACTCTCCATTTAGGGTGAGGCTCCTCCAATTCCGACCTCTCAGTGTCCATGTGACTTAACTCACATATTGCTCCTACCTCAGCTTAGGCCTTTCATACATCCATCTGGCATGATATTTAAGTTCTTCCTGACCAATCTATTGTCGTTCATACGCAGTAAGTGTCCAACCCATTGCAGCCTTCAGACTTCAGTGATTGTAACGATGTCTGGTTCACTACACATTTCATGAATTTCAATGTTTTAATCTTTATTCTTCGCATCCCATGTTCTTTAACTGAACCGCAAATGTATCTTAATATTTTCCTTTCAAACATATCCAGCTGCCTTTAATCAAATTTTTACAGGACTTTAGTCCAGATGAATATGACAGCCTCACTAGAACGTTATACAGAAGAAATGTTCGTGCCGTTTTGAATTTAATTGGGAGATGAAATGTATATTTCACACATATTAAGTAGTTGTAAAATGTGCTCATCAAATAAACTTCTATCATATTTTATTCTTATGAAACTTTTCGGAGGAATAACTCGTTGATACACTCTTCCAATGAAGTAATAGATGACTAAAGTGTAATAAAATGCAGACGCTTGTAATTTATTATGTGTTCTAATTGTTTCCAGCAAAGTAGAATAACCAACGGATTTCTACTGATTTATCTATGAAATACGGATGTCATGAAGAACACCATCTGCTTACCATTCTTCCAGTCTCAAGGCATGCTGTAATTTATTGAAATAGTACAGGTTGTTACCATGTTCTCACAATATTACCACATAGGTGCCTATTATACAATGTGTTGACCCGAGGTCCGCAGTCAGGGAATGGGTTCTAGGTACCCATACACCAAAATCGACTCTCCTCCTGGAGGTGCCGTAACATTATTCATCTATACATTCTCATTAAATCACCTAGTTTATTTCATTCATTCCTCCATGGGGAGCACTATTTATCACTCTTCTTTAAAAGAAGAGTAACCTGAAGAATTAAGTCGCAGACCGGGCGAGTTGGCCGTGCGGTTAGAGGCACGCAGCTGTGAGCTTGGATCCGGGAGATAATGGGTTCGAACCACATTGTCGGCAGCCCTGAAGATAGTTTTCCGTGCTTTCCCATTTTCATGCTAGGCAAACGATGGGGCTGTATCTTAATTAAGGCCACGGCCGCTTCCTTCCTACTCCTTCCCTATCCTACCTTCGCCATAAGACCTTTCTGTGTCGGTGCGATCTAAAGCAAATAATAAAAATAGTAAGGCAGTTTATTCACTGTAAATATTTTGTAGTCTTAAGGTCATTACGCAGCCACAATTATCGTACGCCGTATCAGTTAATTTCCTTCAATGAATAATGTACTTTTTATGAATTATTATTATTATTATTATTATTATTATTATTATTATTATTATTATTATTATTATTATTATTATTATTATTATTATTATTGTTACCGTGTTTTGGTGGTAGTTATGCATGAAAGAAGGTGCTGGGTGGTGAATAGGTCTCAAGCTACTAAAGTGAAATTAATTTTAAAATTTAACAAGGTTATATTTTCTTTGCCAAATTAGGTAACAACAAATAGAACAGGTACTTAGTAGCCGAAACACGATTGAAAATTACATTTACATAGGTACCCCATTTGGGGCTTCAAAAGTCAGAAACATAATTCTTGAGCAAAGAGCCCAACCTTACAATGAACACCATACAACAAAGGGGCCGAAAACCCCCAAACATGCCAGAAACATTTGCTTCCAATTACACCCAAAAGCCTCCCTGAGGCAGAGACACAATTTTCAATAAAGGGCAATTTCCCCTTAAAATACAAGCCTATCATAGGCCACTCCGAACTCCGCTTTTAAGCTGTCCTCCAAGGACGTATACACAGGGGTAAAATACCCAACCTACTGAGGTCTGTTAAATGACAAGAAGGTTAATACATGACCTCTAAAATACAATTTGAGAGGAGGCGAATTTGCACTCCTAATACACTTGCTTAAGACCTACTTGGCACTAGGCCATTAATACAAGGGCTAATCCCATACTACAGAGGTGACTTAATAACAATTTACATTACATTACGGAAGAATTGGTTGAGAAAAATAAGTTCACCTCAAGACGATGTGAGTGGGAGCTCGAGAGGGTTAAGCACTCTCTATCCTGATATGTCGTTTGAAAGATAGAATAGATACCAGTAGTTTTTACATTTTAAAGGAAAGTTACATGGTGGAAGGCCTAGAACCCGCCCCGAGAGTTAAACTGCTGATCTAGCAACGAAAGAAGTTATTAATTGGCCATTACCTTGTGTTGAACGGCAGGAGAAGAAAGAGGCGCTTCCCGCCCCCTGCTGTGTACCTTACGCACTGAAAGATGGAACAGAAGTGGCCCGGAGACCCGAAAATCAGCAGTTTATATCCTCTCGCGGAAGGTTCTAGGCGTTAGGGGAAAGAAAACACCCTCCCACAAACTCTTTATTGGGTAGGACCCCGCAACAGATTCAAGTTGGGGGAAGATACACCAGATTGGTCAGAAATTAATAGAAGAAATTCGGGATTGGATACATTCATAACAAGGGGAAGAAAGGGGTAAATATTGCCAACTTAAACAATGACAGAAAGAAATTTAACAAAGAACAAACTCTTGAAATTAAATTTTCTCCAAAAAAAAAATAAATAGTTCTTTGACTCCGCACTAGGTTGCACTATTGTAGATCTTCAGTAGTGTCCTCTAGAAGAGAAAGTTCACACTTCTTACTTCAAGCGAAACAAAAACACATCAAAAGTGACACAGTTCTAAAACTCCAAAATTTACAGGTAGTGACATCTTCTGAGAAGGTAGAAAATTAATACCGTCAATAAAGTTCAGACTTCCTCCAGCAGAGGAGTTTTAACTGGCGCGCATTTAAATTAGCGGCGTGGAGGTGTACCACCCGGTACAATTATTATTATTATTATTATTATTATTATTATTATTATTATTATTATTATTATTATTATTATTATTATTATTATTATTATTATTATTATTATTATTATTATTATTTGTATACACTTTACATTAGTTACTTCCGCTGTGTTTCTTCAATGAGTATACAGTTTATTCCTTCTTCAGGAGCACATATCGATATTGGATTCCCGAATCATAGGACATGACATGTATTAAATTATCATTTTGACATTACCTTTATATTTAATTGCAAGTTCACCCTCCCGGCTCCAAACACTAAGTTCAAATGTTTTTGCGGTTACAGTATAATAAAATCATTCTTAACTCTTATCCTTTCTCGTTAATTCACCTTGTTTATTTCATACGGAACAAGTTTAATCTAATCTTCATCTGTTACCAGTGCGTCACTGTATACATGCAAACGAGAAATATATGCATGGCACAGTATAAGTCAAGTGCCAAGTCGGTTCCCTTCGTGTTCTACAAAACCATTAAAATCTTTTAGTGTTGCTTGTGTGTAAATTTAATGAATTGTACACAATATATTTTTTGTTCTCAATTATTTAAGAAAAGAATTTTAGATTCTTGGGAATTATTGCGTACTATAATGCAAATGACGTGTCAGTTAAAGAATAAACTCTATTATTGTAATTAGGACAGGCTTAACTGCAGTTTAGAATTGTGTAATGCTTGTGTATTCCTTTCGATATTCAAGCAGTTTTCAGTTTGTTAGGGTGTGGTTGGGTAAATATATAATTAGTAACATAATACACTGTACTATAGTGTAGTTAGTATATTGATTATATATATTATATATAAATGATATGAGTAAAGAAGTAAAATCAGCGGTAAGGCTTTTTGCAGATGATGATGTCGGAAATTACCCAGAACAAATCGAGCTGCTTTTCTTTGGATTTTTTCCAGTTCTTTAATCAAGTAATCCTGGTGAGGGTTCCATACACAAGTTACAAGATTGTGAGCAACTGCAACGTGACCTCGATAATGTTGCGAGATGGACAGCAGGCACTGGTATGTCTATAAACGGGGTTAAAAGTCAGGTTGTGAGTTTCACAAATGAGAAAAGTCCTCTCACTTTTAATTACTGTGTAGATGGGGTGAAAGTTCCTTTTGGGGATCATTGTAAGTGCCTAGGTGTTAATATAAGTAAAGTTCTTCATTGGGGTAAAAACATAAATGGGATTGTAAATAACGAGTACAGTTCTATGCATATGGTGATGAGGGTATTTAGGGGTTGCAGTAAGGATGTAAAGGAGAGGGCATATAAGTCTCTGCTAAGACCCCAACTAGAGTATGGTTCCAGTGTATGGAACCCTCACCAGGATTACTTGATTAAAGAACTGGAAAAAATCCAAAGAAAAGCAGCTCGATTTGTTCTGGGTGATTTCCGACAAAAGAGTAGCGTTACAAAAATCTTGCAAAGTTTGGGCTGGGAAGACTTGGGAGAAAGGAGACGAGCTGCTCTATTAAGTGGTATGTTCCGAGCTGTCAGTGGAGAGATGGCGTGGGAGGACATCAGTAGACGAATAAGTTTGAGTGGTGTCTTTAAAAGTCGGAAAGATCACAATATGAAGATAAAGTTGGAATTCAAGAGGACAAATTGGGGCAAATATTCGTTTATAGGAAGGGGAGTTAGGGATTGGAATAACTTACAAAGGGAAATGTTCAATAATTTTCCAATTTCTTTGCGATCATTTAAGAAAAGGCTAGGAAAACAACAGATAGGGAATCTGCCACGTGAGCGACTGCCCTAAATGCAGATCAGTAGTGATTGATTCCTTATTGTTGAGTAATCTTCGTGTAATATACCAGCCAATATTTCTTTCTTTTGATTTTTGCAACTTTCACATTCTAATAATTCTATAAATATACTAATAAAATAAACATAAATAAATAAAATTAAAAATATAATTGATCGAAATGTCCGTAGTATGGGCGCCAGAATTCACCAGAATAGATCCTTCGAATGTTCATAGAGCATGATAATAATTATTTCTCTCTAAGGGCGTGTACATAAAAGCTCCGTACTGGTGCATCTGCTACAGGTCTTACCTAACCTTCTGAAAACGACTAAATAGGTAGCAACTGCACCTAGGCTCATCAATAACTCCACTGATTCTATCATAACTAACTATATTCTCAATAAAATCTGTCCATGAGCACCTCATCAACACACCAAAATATACATATAATACACACACAAAATATTACTGGAAGACACCATATTTACAACAACAATGAAAATAGTGGGAAAACAAAAGCGAGAACTAAGCCACCATTTGTAGGTAGTCCGTTGAACAATGTACCCGTACATATATGTAGATAAGTACCCTTCACTGTCTCTGTATCAAAACGACTTGCAGATTCTCATAATTGGCCCTTATTATATCACACATATACTGTACCTCATAATACTGTGTTCACTGACTCTAACACTTGTTTTAAAGATACATTCACTTATGCAACACACGCTTGTCATTCTAAAACGTAAATTCTGGAAAGTCTGAGGTATATCACCTCAGAGCTTTCACCAACGTATAATACCAAACCGCCACAAGTGATGCAATACCAAGTGCCTAAGCACTCCACAGTTGTAGGTCAGTCACGTTCCACAAACATAATAAGACTACGTTCCACAAAATTTTGAAGTCCAGTCCGGTACAGTGCAGCAGTGTCACTCCGGTACCGTATATCCATTTCACTTCCGCTGTGATCACACAAGCTTATATAGACCTCCGCTTCCCCCTTCCTCTCAGATGATACATATAGATTGATCCTGGCCAGCCAATCATGAGTAGATCCTCTAGTTAAGACCATGCCCTGAACTTCTTCCAGTCTCACAAGTCAATCACAAGATCAACAAACTCTGGGGTGTTTCACATGAGTCATCGGAAGTTTTCGACTACAATAACAAGTCCACCTCATCAGACTTTGGGATATACACATGAGTCATACGAATTTCATGATATATGATAGCAATGATTTTCCCATCAGTTTGTACAAGACAAATTATTCATACCACATATGAAGACCTCACAGCTTACAAATATTAATGACAAAATATACAACTGAAATAATAGTAATAATAATAAATCGAATACTGAAAATAATATCCCTCACTTCCAAATACAGTGCGAGGGTGTGATATATGTACTATCACAATCTTTGCTGATTTTTCATCATTCCGTAAAGAATGGTCAAGGAATGCAGGTGTAGGAACTGTGTGTGAGGCATTAAGGAGTAGGAGGGAGATAATTAGGATTCTCTCAGGGGACAGGAACGAAGGCAGGTCTCTCTCAAATATTGTACGTGATACAGTAAGTATAAAAGAGGCATAGGAAGAAAAGAGGGGAGTTGTAAATGACAGGTGGTCCCATGTTTTAAGGGGAAGGAAATTATAGAGCTCTATTCAGTAGCAGAATTCAGGACAAGTGTCGCTGAGAAATTGTTATGAGTCACTGCACGTAGAACAGCAGAGAAAAGGCGACAATTATTAATATTTTGCTTTACGTCGTACCGACAGAGATAGGTCTTATAGCGACGACGGGATAGGGAAGGCCTAGGAGTGGGAAAGAAATGGCCGTGGCCTAATTTTTAGGGTCAGCCCTAGAATTTGCCTGGTGTTGAAATGGGAAACCACGGAAAAAGACCTTCAAGGCTGCCGACAATGGGGTTCGAACCTACTATCTCCCGGATGCAATTCCACATCTGCGCGTCCCTAACCGCACGGCCAACTCGCCCGGCAGAGGAAAGATGAGAAACAGGAAGCTGTTGCAGAGGAGCGCGGAAGTAGGAGGGAAGGAAAAGATAGGACATTGAAATCTAGAATGGAGGATAGGAAAAGAAAGGTGGAGCAGGGTTGTTGGAGGGTAGGAAAGGGAGAAGGAAGTAGCTTCTGCAGCCATCAGAAAAGATAGGGGCGACGAGGAGGGGAGGAGATCAAATGGGATTTGTAGGGTCGAGGCTCTGGTCATGGGGTGTTCCATTGTTAGACATGTGGGGAAAGTGTGTGGAGGAAAGGGAACCAGACAGTGTGTTATCCAGGAATTAGGTTAAGGCTGATGTTGCGGAAAGTAGAAGAGAAAGCGGAGAGACAGGAGGAGGTGGTAGTTTTTTACGTTGGTGTCAACAACGTAAGGCAAGCAGGTATGAGTAGCAACATAGTTGGGGATTTGCGGGATCTCGTTAATTCAGTACGGGTGATGTTTAAGGAAGCGGAGATTGTTATTAGTGGAATATTGTGTAGGAAGGATACTGACTGGAAGGTGATCGGGGGTTTAAATTAGACTGTGGAGTGTGTATGAGGGAAACTGGGAGTGCGATTTCTAGATCCTAATGGGTGGGTAGGACATACGAATCTGCGCTCAGATGGCCTTCACTCGAACCGCAGTGGTACGTAAAAGTTAGAATGTTTTTGCTACTTGCTTTACGTCGCACCGACACAGATAGGTCTTATGGCGACGATGGGACAGGGAAGGGCTAGGAGTGGGAAGGAAGCGGCCGTGGCCTTAATTAAGGTACAGCCCCAGCATTTGCCTGGTGTGAAAATGGGAAACCACGGAAAACCATTTTCAGGGCTGCCGACAGTGGGGTTCGAACCTACTATATCCCGAATACTGGGTACTGGTCGCACTTAAGCGACTGCAGCTATCGAGCTCGGTTTAGAATGTTTCCTTGGAAGGGTTGTAGGGAGGTACATTAAGGAAAACGGGCCGCTCTATGGAGCGGTGGTAAGGGTACACAGATCTGCAAGTCAGGTGGGGATGACATAATAATGTTAGTGTGAAATTGTAAAGTAAGGAATAGAATTAAGTAATTGAATGGATGTTGTAATAGGAGTTGAATGATGCCTGAGAAATATAATGAAAGCTGACATTTTCTCACGGACTGGAGTGTTTATTGTAGAGAAAGGATAGGAATGGTATTAGGGGGAGAAAAATTCTAATGAAAGGAGAAATTTTAAGCTACGAAAAAGTTAGAGATGACAAACGTGACATTCTAGGAGTAAGGCTAATAGACAACTTCACGTTTTAGAGTGTACAAAGCTGGAAAGGGTGGCGCAGACGCTGATCCGGTATTATTTTATAAGGTAATCAGGTAAGTGGGAAACGATACGGAGAGGAACGTGATTTTAGTGGTTTATCGCAATTTACCAAATATCGATTGGCAACGTAATGTGAACGACATTAAGCATGACCAGAAAATGGCAAATAATATAATCTGAGTAGGACAGCTGAACCAGAAAGTGATTGAACCGACTTGAGCGGAATACTACGTTAGACTTGGTGCTGGTAAAACCAGATGGGATCTATAGAGAAACTGAAGTAATAGAATGGTATAAGTGGTCATGAACCCGTTTTCGTCGTAGTTAAAAGTAAATGTAATAGAAAAGAGGGTTGTAGAAGTGGGACTATTAGACTCATATGGCTAATAAGACTGGTATGAAGGAGTTAAGAAAATAACTATGACTGATGAAAAACGGTACATAAAAACGTAAACAGACTGAACGATGTTTTTAAAGCAAGGTATGCACAACTCTAAAAGTGGTAACGAATGGTAACGACCCGCTAAGTTATAACACAGAAGTAGAGAAGCTGAGGAGGTAGAGGTTGATAAAAATAGAAATGGTTGAGGAAGCAAGGAGAAATTGAAGGAACTTACTACGTAATTGAATCTAGCGAAGAAGTCATCTACGGATAACATGATTGCAAGTATAATTGGCAGTTATACATATTTTAGTGAATGATGGAAGTGTATATAAATGTACTTTAAGGCAGAAGCAGGTTCCAAGAAGGACATTCCAGGCATCATTAATGAAGAAGGGGAGTGTGAATGTGAGGTTCTACAGAATGCAGTAATATTCAGTCGGCAGTATGTAAGTCCAGAGTGACTAATACTAACGAAGTACTGAAATTTTCCACCCTACGATAAAAAGGGCATTAACAACAAGATACAAAAATTGAGAAATAAAAGGCATCTGGAATTATAAGTTTTCTGGGGATATACTAAAGACAATGGTTTGAGATATATTACTATATCTGAAGTATTTGTTTTATTTCTCTTTGCATGAAGGAGCTATACCAAATGAATGGAGAGTTGCTGTACTACCCCCTGTGTGCAAACGAAAGGGTGATAAACATAAAGCCGAACATTACAGGCACGTCCATGATAACATTTCTGTAGTCATGCAGCTGGACATGCGGCTATCAGTGACTTGTCGAGACGTACTCGCTTTCTGGGTTTCTGTGACCCTTCAGAGTTTTATATTTTCATTATTGCTGCTCTTCATTTAAGCAAGTTATTAGAATAAATTATCAAGGTAAATGTTTGATAAATTTTGATAAATTTGTGGAGCAACTATGGCGACATCAATTCTACTCGGAATACAATAGCGCACAGTGAGCCATCTGGTGACGAACGAGAGTATTTTTCCCTTTTTTACCATTTGTTTTACGTCGCTCCGACACAGACAGGTCTTACGGTGATGCCGGGATAAGAAAGGGCTGAGAGTGTGGGAAGGAGACGGCCATAGCCTTAACTAAACTACAGCCCCATCATTTTCCTGGTGTGAAAATGTGAAAACTCGGAAGAACATCTTCAGGACTGCCGAGTATGGGGTTCAAACCCACTATATCCGAACTGCAAGCTGATCGCTACGTAACCGAAATCGCCAAGCCAGTCACTCGGTAGAGTATCATTTAATTACAAGAGAAATGCTCATGTGTTTTCCAAGTTCAAACCGTCATTGCCTCATAAGCCGCAGTCATTGTCAAACGAGTTCCCTTCTGAGTACGCAAAGGGTAAGTAATTTCTACAGCTTATTTCCTTCACGCGGCAAAAATCCAAAAGATGATCCTGTCTACTAATACAGGACGTGAAAGCAACAATCCAAACACTATTACATCCTTTGACTTGGCTGGACAGTGTCGTTTCTCCAAATACATTACCGATTACCTCGCAACCAGTTTGATCAGTCGATATGATAAAGAATACTATAAAAGTATAAAGTATTTGAAACGTCGGAATCTTCAATAAATAAATAAATAAATAAATAAATAAATAAATAAATAAATAAATAAATAAATAAATAAATAAATAAATAAATAAATAAATAAATATACATAGTATAAAATAATAAATGATCTTCATTTAGGGTGGTCACCCGGGTGGCAGATTCCCTATAAATTGTTTATCTCATGAAATGAAAATCCACAGCCTCTTTCCTGTCATTCGACCGGGTCAGGAATGGAATGAATGAAGCCCCCATCTAGCGGCGAGGATAGGAATTGTGCCGGCACTCCTCCAGGGCAATGATTAATCAATGACGGATGAAACGATATTGTAGAGTGTTTATGGAATGAAATATGACAGTGAGAACCGGAGTACCCGGAGAAAAACCTGTATCACCTCCGCTTTGTCCAGCACAAAAACTCACATGGAGTGACCGGGATTTGAACCACGGAAGCCAGCGGTGAGAGGCCGGCGTGCTGCCGCCTGAGCCACGGAGGCTCCTTGTTTACCTCATGTTTATGAATGAAAATCCACAGCCTGTTTCCAGTCATTTGACTGGGTCAGGAACGGAATGTATGAAGCCCCATTCTAGCGGCGAGGATGGGAACTGTGCCTGCTGCCGAAGCCTTTGGCACTCGTCTGGGGTAATGGTTAATGAATGATTAATGAAATGAAATGATATTGGAGAGTGTTGCTGGAATGAAAGATAACAGGGAAAACCGGAGTACCCGGAGAAAAACCTGTCCCGCCTCCGCTTTGTCCAGCACAATTCTCACATGAAATAACCGGGATTTGAACCACGGAAGCCAGCGGTGTGAGGCCGACGCGCTGCCACCTGAGCCACAGAGGTTCCTTGTTTACCTCATGTTTATATTTATTTATAATTCTTATCTATATTTTTCTGAATTATTTTCAACGAAATTGGGACATTTATCGAACATTTCCCTTGATAATTTATTCCAATCCCTTACTCCTCATCCTGTAGATGAATATTTTCCCCATTCTGTCCTTTTGAATTCCAACGTTATCTTCTTGTCATGATCTTTTCTACTTTCAAAAGCTCCAGTGAAGCTTATTCCCCTACTTACGTCATTCCACGCCAACTCACCACTGCCAGCTCGAAGCATAGTCGAACAGCTCCTCTCCTTACTTACAAGTCTTCCCAGACCAAACTTTGCAACATTTTAGTAACACTATACCTTTGTCGAAAATCACCCAGAACAAATCATACTGCTTTCCTTTGAATTTTTTCCATTTCTTGTATCAAGTAGTTCTGGTGAGGGTACCATTGCACATAGAAAGACCGTACGAAGAATGTAATAGCAACTAGTATGTTATCATTTCATTTAGCGTAAGTACGGGATTGTGGGAGGATTAAATCATCACCTCACTCGCACGTACACAAGGAATATGAAATAATCATTCTCGATCAGTTCACTTCCTTAAGAAGCGTCATGTTATGATGTGCTTAGATATTACGTTGATGTCCATACGCGAAGAGATTTCTCTTTCCATGTCGTGTGAAAGAACTCTTTATGAAAGTCGCATATCGCATATCAAGTTCACGTGGGCTTGTTTAGGAGAGCGATGAAGAAATGTATTCATCATCTTTGCAGAATGTCTCTGAGTAATGTGGGTAATTAGAAGCACATAGTAAATTACTGTTGCTGGACACTTGTAATAATTTCAGCGATAAATAAAGGGAACGGTTTTAACCTTGCTCACCAACAACATGATTTTGCTCAATATAACCATGCAGAAGTTGATTCGTAACTATTTATCAGTATCTATGCGCAGTCCAATGTTCGATAGTGGCAACATTCGGGGTATTTATTTTTCCTAACTACGGAGTAGAACGTTGATTCACCCTCTCCCTCCATCATTAAGTTTCCTCCTTCATGGTTTGCCATAATTGTACAACTTGAAAATGGAGTTTGGCTTTAAATAAATAAATAAGTAAATAAATAAATAAATAAATAAATAAATAAATAAATAAATAAATACAGGAAAACTTAAGGCATACATACATACATACATACATACATACATACATACATACAACCTCATTACAGATTGTTGTGCCTTTCAGCGTTCAATCTGTGAGCCTCTTACTTCACGCCTCCACAATCCTTAAGAATGAGGAAATAGTTCACAAGAATATTTGTTTGAAAAATATCGATTATATTCCTGGGAAAATATTAGATATGTTTGAGAAACAAACGTTAATATGAGCTGAGATGTGGTGTTCATATCGAATAATAAAAATCCTATTGTCAATCGAAGTGAGAAGCGGTAAGGTTAAGCGGCAGTGGAGGAAAATTTCAATTCACTTTAAACCATAAAGACCAAACGAGAAACTTATTCTGCTAGTGCGCAGTACTGGAAGAATCAGCTGATGCCGGAGGAGAAAAATTAAGACCCAGATCTGCGTGGGAGGAGATGGTCAGTAAATGAATACCAAAAACAGTGGTAAAAATTGTAGTTTCTTCTACACGAACACACTGCCCTCCAACCATAGGAAGTAGTAGTGATAGTAGTAACTGCAGCAGTGGTAGCGGCAGAGGAAGAAGAGAATATTCCTTAACAGTTTCTCTAAATGTTATTATTGTAATTTCAGTAATACCAGTACTTCCACTGATCTCCAAACTGATGTATTAAATAACAGCCACTTTATTGTACCCATTTAATTTAAGCGTTGGTATTTCAAACCCTCAGTGAAACATAAACGCCCAATATGCGACTGATCGATAAACATGTAATATATGTATAATGCTTTTTACAACATTAAGAAATATTTACATACATACATACATACATACATACATACATACATACATACATACATACATACATACATACATACAACCGAGTGAGTTGGCCGTGTGGATAGATTCGCGCAGCTGTGGGCTTGCATTTGGGAGATAGTGAGTTCGAATCCCACCATCGGCAGCCGTGAAGATGTTTTCCTGTGGTGTCTTCATTTTCACACCAAGGAAATGCTGCGGCTGTACCATAAGACCTTAAGACCACGGCCACTACCGTCCCAATACAGGGTGTCCATTTTACAAAACGTAAGTTGATGTTGAAAATACTATTTTCCTGCGTTTTTGACTGGCTCATAGTATTTACTTTAATTAGCCCCTTCCCTGCCTTCGTGCCTGTGAAAGTCATTTTTCAATATCTCTTGTTGTTTCAGATATATCTGCGGTGAAACGTTTAAGTGGGCCACCCTATATATATATATATATATATTGCACCCATAAGCGAATGTGTGTAATAAATGCATGAATTAAATGTTTAGTAATTCGCATATTGGAATACAGCAGTAGGCTGAGAAAGCTGGCAGTCTCACAAAGCAACATTCTGGCGCCGTTCAGACTGCAAGAAGATCCTCAAAACACGTCTTAAGGCACGGACAGGATATAGCTAGCCTAAGTGGTACATCCAATAATGTTTATGATGCCGACCAGAAGTGGAAACTTTCTACCCGGTTCTCACGGGAATTCACGCGTTGGAACTTGACCTACTTAGAAGTGCGAGACAGAAACCAATAATACCCGTCAACCCTTGGCAGAAAGTGGAAGCATCCATGCTGCGAAGAGCGCGAACGTCTCAGCCAATCACAAAATTGCAAATTTAAATGTTTTGTCACAGCCAGTATTTCGCGATTTGGAGCCCGGTGTAGTTGTGGAAAATCGTGTCCTGACTTCCTAACAAAATTTGAGGATTTATCAGTGCAAATGTGTGATTAATTAGTGGTTAATAAAGAAATTTTTAACTTTACATGGAAGAGTGGTATCGCCCAGGAAGTGAACCATCAGAGCGGGAAGACGCCATCCTCTGGAAGAAAATAAAGCCAGTGACGCGCGCCGTCATATGAATTACCCTGTGATCGTTTCTCACAGCGCTATATAACACGTAAATCGGAACAAAATTAGGAATGTTTTGAACATATTTCCCAAAATTTTAACCTACGGACGTATGATAAATCGGTCCCAAGTGCAAGATTACTACGCCACATCGCTTCCACAGAACTATTTTCGAAGTGGGGGCGGACTGTTTACAAAACCAACGAGCAGTGTGGTGAATCTTCAGTTGTTTAATCCAGTCCTGTACGGAGTTAGTTCAGTCAGTTGTGTGAATTCTGAGTCTTGTAGGAACGCGATCAGAGACACTTGTTGGCAGCCGAGTGAGTAGTGTATTTACTTGTGAGAGTAATATTTCAGGAGAACTGAACACTTTGACAAACTTTTATTTAATTTGAATTTATGCAGAGATAATCAGGCAATTGAATTATAAAATGACGATGATAGTTATATTTTCAACACTTGCCTTAAATGAACTTACACAAACAAACCGAGAGGGACAATGGATCACGTCGTAACACGTAACTGCATAAAATTTCCCTAAATCCACGCGTAGGTTGGATATTTTATGGAAAGGTCATATTTTGGAGGACAATTATTATAGAAATTCTCCACGTATCATTGGGAACATTATATTTAGCTTGTTTTCATCACTTTCAAAGAACTATTATGGCAAGCGGGATATTACGGGAACAAAATTAGTTAAAGCAGTTACAGGGAGGAGAATGACTTTGTTTTCACTAATGGAAGGCCGCGGTGTTAAGACCTTGACTCCAATGTTATGCGGAGGTGAACAACCAATAAGCCTTTAAACAAACAAACTGAGAGGGGTGTGAGAGACACAGCAGGAGGCCAGGCAGGTAGCGGAGAGCAGACTTTCGACTTCACGTCGGGTGTTTGATGCAGTGTTATTGTATAATCTTCATTGGGGTACTAGAAAATGCGAGTGTTTATGTAAACGTGGACGTGTGCAACGCCATCATAAAAATGTATCAAGTATGTGCGTGTGATATTTCGGATAACCACATCAGCCTCAAGATGGAATACTAAATCATCATGACAGAGCCCGGAGGGTGATCCAACCTGCCTCCAGCACCAAGGTAAATGAGCAAAAACATGTATAAATAAATATGTAGGACTATGAACCAATCGATGATCAAAATGTAGCTTAGACTGTTAGATAGGATTGTAAATAATTCACATAATAATAATAATAATAATAATAATAATAATAATAATAATAATAATAATAATAATAATAATAGTAATAACAATAATAATAATATAAGTGAGCAAGTGTTATTTGCGTACTTTCTTTAAGTAAATGTGTTTTGCATATTATTTCCGGATCATTTTGAAGTAAGTCATTTTGACATATTAGAATCCTATTTTATGAGAGTTTTAAATAAGTGTAGTGCAGATAATAATAATAATAATAATAATCATGTTATTATAACGTTGGTTATGAGCGATATTTTTGTTGACGTTGATTTTGTAGAGGCCACCGTGTTGGTTTTTAATGTTTACCTTTGCTACTAGCGCATTCAGTTTATTGTTTCATGTTATGTAATCATTATTCAGATGACCGTTTCCGGCAGCTCTCATACCGTGTATTTTCGCGACGATTTGGTTGACACGCGAGTGTTTATTTCCGTGTGTAATTGCGGTTACACATTTCAATAGCCGTGTTTTTGAGAGGCAATCTCGTCATTTCAGTAAAACAGTTAGTGACAGGAAGCCATTGATAAGTTAGCTCTGATATTTTATAATATGTGAAGCGGAGGATGATCAAAAGATCGAGCAAAGTGAATAATAATATCCCTGATGATCTGCGTTGAAAATGGAAATGTGATATTTGGACCATGCCATGAACAGTGTCGTAAGAAATGGAGATGTGAACGACAGATATTTCACCCGCCTGATACGAGCGAGGCCGTATTATGAGTTACTACGTCGAGAATATTGATGAATAAATAGAATTGAGAGATGAATAATTTAACCGAGAGTGTTAAATATATGACGACATGTGAAATGGTTGTAGGCGGAAAGCCTGTAGTGTTTCAAATAGTTTCCAGGGAAAGTAGATGCTCGGAAAATATGCGAGTTAGTGCACGAGGTAATGTGTGAACAGAGCGACGAATCAATGTGTGTTTTGACAGTCATGTAGAATCATGGATGACATGTAATACCAGTAATTATTGTCCGTAAAGATTGAATAGTGTCATGGCCAGACATTTTTCGTCTGAGGTTAGAAGATTGCCATAAATTCACAATATTTTTGTTACTTGAAGCTGGGTAAATTTTATTATACTCCGATATTTGCGCATTTTATTTTTAAACTTTCACTAGGCAGCGATTTTTGGGATCTAGATTTTTGTTATTATATCCGTTCTTTATGTATATTTTATCACCGTATTATTTTAGAATCTGATCATACGTGAATTGTTTGTATTTGATTTATGTAAATAAATAGGTGTAGTCAGGTTATTTTGATTTCAGTATTTTTGGAGCTGTGTTTCTCCATTGACATGTTCATTTATGTAAATAAGATTTCATGTGTTAGGGTAAAAGATCATCGATTAGTTCATAGTCAAAACCATAGTAGTGGTATGCTCATACCAGACAGTCAGTAATTACCAAGCCTTAGAAATCCACTACATTTCAGTTAGGAAAATGAAGCGATCATTAATAAGCAGTTGTATCATAAGTGCCGCAAATGAATTATAAATGAGATGGGATCTGCCTCCATCTAGTGGTGGTACCACAAATATGAATTCGTAATGAAAATGCAGGCAGCGGCAAATTAAGTAAAATTAATAATGTAAAGGAATCGCTTTCATTGAGATGTAAACATGAGGCACTTGGCCTAATTAATTTTAGTATCTTAAGAGGTCCAGGCTATCACAGTCATGCAAGTGAGGTTTAACTAATTAAATGAGTGATTGTAGCACTCAGGTTCGTGTTTCAATAATTTTTCTTGTTTTCAGCCACGAGTAGTTTTTAAAAAAATGTGGCAATGGCTATGTGGTAGATGAAGTACAATGTTCATGGTTCTTTTGTTTTTCATTCCTTTTCTTTTATTGTTACACATGGTTAGTGCATTCCATGATTATTTTAGAGTTGGGCGTTTCCCAACTGAATTTGAATATGGGTTAAATATTTGATAAACACCTCTGAGTCAGTGTCAATTTAATGACTTAACCAATTAATTAATTAACTACGCAAGTTTCTTTTGAAAAGACATTTTCCAATATATTACAAAAATCAGTTATTCAAATGAGGTGGTATTTCTGACCAGTGTTTTGAATTTGTTCACGTCATCGTCATGGAGACAGTGATTCGACGTAATCTAGAATAATTTAAATTTGATCGACCTTCAGTCAAAATTTTATTAGGCAGATAATTGAGTTATTGTAATGTAGATCTTTAATTTTTTTTTAAATTTCAATTTCATTTCACTTTGTTTTATTTATCACCAGTTTATTTCCAATTTTTTACACTTTGCACTTTGTTCAATAAATCAGTTTATTTATTTAAATTTTAATTCAGTCTTTGGGTACCGTCATTTATAGTTTAGTTTACCCCATCTTTCATTTCCTCACCCCCCGATCGACGTGTGGCCCATCAACCCGTGGGATATTTGGGTCGCACCACCTCTGAGGAAGAAGAGTCTACATGCAGCGGTAGGTATTTTTACATGTCATTATTTACAGGAGCAGCCGGCGCAGATATCAAGAAAGAAGACCACCGCATTTGGGTGCCTTTACAAGGGCACAATATATATATATACTCGTATATTGATACAGAAGGGTGTTAAGACAGCGCTGAGATGCCTGTGAAAAGTTAGTAAAGGGGAAATTATGTGTTGTCTCTGAGTACCCAGAGAAGGGCTTTAATTGCCTAAGATATTTATTGGTACAGAAAGAGTCGAACTCCCGTACCGCGAGGGAAGAAGGCCGGAGGTGCCTTGTGTCTAATAGTGAAGCTGCGTTTGCATATAAATGAGAAATTGAGGCCTTATTAATCTGTACTATAGAGCACTGATATTGAGCAAAGGTCGATTTCTTTATGAAGAGTGGAACAGTAAGTGCAGCGATGTAGTTGAATTCTCCATGTGACAGCCCCTCTTAGCCAGAGCTCGCTCGGTACCGTTAGCTGCGTCGTTTCTTGCTAGACAGGGAGAGTTTTCAGCTGGAGTCCAGAGTAAAAGGCAAAGCGGAAATATGCCATGACGTGCCCGGTGACATAATCTACCCTCGGCGCAGATGATTACTGGGTCAGGAAACCCAGTGGCCTCCTAGAAGAAGAAGTGCATTTATTTTATATAAATTTATTCCAGGTATTCAGAGATACAGTGATGTTCCTCTTGTGCATATATTTATTTTACAGCATTAATTGTGTGATTTGTGCTTCTGGTTTGATTCTGTTATGTGTTTATTTATCGTTGCTTATGTGTCATTGTTTCAACGTTGTTTATATAAGTGTATTTTAAATATTAGCACGAAGCTAATTTCAAAGGGGCGTCAGCTTATCCTGACCGTTTGTGACAGAGCGGTCTGTCTATAGAGCCAGTGTTGTTGTAAGATAGTGACCCCTGGATTAACTTTGATTTGTTGATGTTAGTCGTTAATGTATATATGTAAATATGGATCGGATCTAGTGTGATTTTCTTCTATCGCGGGATGACTTAATAGACGATTTAACAATCGAATCCCGTACGGGATATTAGACATATTGGATTTAGCGGCGTTGAATCAAAGCGAAGTGTAGTGTTCGCCAAGATTCACTTATGTAAATGTTTTATTTCATTTCGGGACGTGCCCGAATTTCTTATGGACTTGGTTTTAACTTTGATGTTGTGATGTTTGACATTTTTTGAGCCAATTTCATGCGTCTTACTTCGTTTAATTTTGCATTTAGTGTGGATATTGGACAATGTGCTTAGTATAATAAATCCATTCTACCCCCTAGATTGCTTCTTTTTCACATAGTTATGTTGCTGTTTACCCGTCCACATACCTCTGGTGTTTGTTTCCTTAGATGGTGGTTTTGTTTATCGCCCTATTTTTTTTTATTTCGATCCGTTACCACGTTGCTCTCTGACGGCGCCGGCATATATTTCTAGGACGGGAATGGCACAGTACGTAACCTATCAACATGATCCTATCATCGAAACTGCTTTCAACGCATTTCTTCATCCGTCGAGTTCATTGAACAGGTCTCATTTTAACTTGATTGTGTGACCCAGGAAAATCTCATTTTATTTTACGGTCACGCCGCTCTAATTTCAGCTCTAATTGTCCTTTAATTATCCGGAAGTAGTCCAATAATTGACGCCTACAGCACGGATTTCGTATACATCCGTCTGCTTGGAAGAAGCTTTCATGGAGCAGATGTTGCTTTCAGTGAGATTGAAGACTCGGGTTTCTCGCCTTTCCAAACAGTAAACATGATGTTCATGGAGAAGAACATGGAGGAAGGGTTACGTTGTTAGTAACACTCCGCTAGTCGACGCCCTGCGTATGTGTCAGTTGGGTAACGAGGTCAATATAGCCAGTAAAATTAAATTATGATTATCTATTAATACTGCTCTGCAGGACCCCCCACTTTACCACTACAGGAGATCTCTGAGTTCTATTTTCAAGAAATTCGGTCACCCATTCAACCATATTCCTCACTTTTGTTAGTAGTCTCCCATTATTACCCAATCAAAAATCTTCAGTAAGTCAGTAGCGATGTAGTCGTCCATTTCACCTGATGAATCTAAAATATCTGTTATAATTTGCTAGAAAACTACAAAATATAATTTACTTTCCGTGTAAATAAAACCCCTGTAGATTCTCATAACAGAAATTAGGTAGAATTGTTTCTGATAAAAGTGTTCCTCGCTAAAAGTGTTCCTGCGAGGAACACTTTAAATTAGCAAGCATTCATTCTTTTCTTTTTCTTAGCGTATTTACATCCTCACTGCTATTATATACAGTTTATTCAGCCGCCCCTTCAAATGTACATGTATGCAACCCAACTAACGTGCGACGTGGTTATAAGGTGGCTAACCTCCTGCAGGCGTACTGTGTGGTACTAATGTTCAGTGAGCACATTTTGCACACGATTCTGAATCCTACCGACAGGTTATATAGTCAGCTTGAAAAACATGACGCCTTGAAATCATGAAGCGACGTCCATTGACCATATCACTACGTTCATGTCTCGTACCTCGTGAGACCGGGGGTAACGAAGAGGGGAATCAATGCATAAAACTAGGTAACATTGCACTAATTACTGTCTTTCTTTGCTATTTGATTTAGCCTACGTCGCACCGACACAGATAGGTCTTATGGCCACGATGAGAAAGGAAAGGGCTATGTGTGTGAAGGAATCGGCCGTGGCCTTAATTAAGGTACCACCCCAGCATTTGCCTGGTGTGAAAATGGGAAACCACAAAAAACCTCTTCAGGGCTTCCGTCAGTGGGGTTCGAACCCAGTATCTCCCAGAAGTGGAGCGTAGCGGACGTGATTAGGCGCTAGTCTAGCAATCAATGTAAGGTGCCATCGCCGGTTCGAATCCTGCGTCGTTCAAATATTTTCTCATCGGTATGATGTTTGAGTACGAAAATAACAGGCTCAGGTTTGCCACATTCAAACAGTACAACGACGCTTTTATTTATCTTGTGTTCTGCGCATACTCCGCTGGTTAGGTCCTGAATGTAATTTCTACTGTCATTCGGCATGTTTTCCACAGTGGAATACGTTGACATGCTCCTCATTTATGGGGAAGCAAGATAAAACCGTGCGAGCCACTACGTCTGTACTTGGAACGGTATCCCATACAAGCGACATCCGTCTGCTTCGACATTCCGCCATGTTGAAAGATGCCTAAGGATAACAGGCATGATTTCCAAGCATCCAACAGTCCGCGATAGTCCCGTTCCATATGGTGAAGCAGAAAAGGCCGTTCTGGAGGCAGCTCGTAAAAAATCCATTCATCAGTACAAGGGCGATTGCACAACAGGTGAATACCAGTCAGTCGTCCATCTGGCGAATACTGCATGAACATAAATTTCACGCACACCATCTTGAGTTACACCAAGAGCTCCATGAGCAGGAAGTCGAAGCTCGAATGGAGTTCTGTCGGTGGCTATTAGGCAGGCAACATTCGTATCGCACGTCTTGCTTCGGACGAATCGTGCTCCCACAATAATACGAATGTGAATAGCCACAAAATGCACTATTGGAGTCCGGGGAATCCTCACTGGGGACGACAGGCGACACATCAAGTACGATAGGGCGTGAATGTTTGTTGTGGAATCTTGGAGGATCGCCTGATTGGACCTTATGCCCTTGAGGGCCATTGGACGGGCCGACGCTACCTCCGTTTCGTCAGCAACTCTCACTGCTGCTGGAGGATGTGCCCTTGCACTATCGTTTGACGATGTGGTTGCAACAGGATGGATGGAGATCTACCACATCCGAATTTGCCCGTTCGTAACTATCTGAACGAGGAACTGCCAGGGAAATGGATACTACGAGGAGGCCCTGTTTCTTGGACCGCCAGATCACCGGATTTAACGCCTTTAGACTTCTTCTTGATTGCCGCACTTTTAAATATTTGTTAATAATTTCGTTGCTAGCCGCTGTAGGGCTTAGGGCTCTCGTTTCATTCCTCCCCTCCCTCTCTTTCGCCTGACGTTGATTATCGTCAGTGTACTGCCTGCTGCGTTCCGGAGTAGTTTAAGTTTTCTTTCACTCTCGCATCTGCCGCGGCATATTGCCGTCATGCGAACCCTCGCGTAGTGCATTCTTACATGACTGCATTTCCAAGAAAGTTTCTTAAGTAAAGTTCATGAGGTTTATGGTGGCTTTCAGTGAAGTGTGGTGCCGTAGTTTTATCTTGAATTGTGACCAAATCATTCATTGAAATGTACAAATGGAAACGTTGCGACCTCTCGCGCTCTTTAAAAACTCTCGTAACTTTACCAGATTTTGCGACAAAATTCATTAATTTTTTACATTGAGAAAATATTGTTACTGGGTAATTATGTTAGTACTAGTCGAAAGGCAGTTACACAGGGTACATATTTATAGTTTTATCAGAGCATTCACCGCCAAAGGAAAATAGCAGCTCATTAAAATATGAAGCGTGAGCAATTTGCCTTCGCGCGACCTCTCGCATGTTAACACTCAAGTGCCGGAAAACCCTGGCCAGCTCCGGCAACTCATCACGGACACTTGCTGAGCAATTACACCTGGAATGCTTCAGCACGCAGACGATCTACTGGGCACCGGGCCCGAATGTGCATAAACCAAAACGGTTGTTACTTCCAGCATTTGCTGCGATAAAACATTGTCAGATCAGCTGTGTTCCTATTATTTCTGCCAACTAATCGGCCCTTCTTATGGCCACAAACACGTTCATTGACACACAATTTGCGCGAAAACGGGTATTGTACTTAGGTTACGTGCGGTACGTATTAAATACATATTTAAAAAATATGGAATATTGGCCCCGGACTCGAGCCTCTCATCTCAGCCCTCTCCGCCGCGCCTTTGCCAAATTTACGTCAGACTATACAGCTTGAAGCATGTATTAGGTTTACTGCGGTCAAAATATCAATTTAGTTGTTCGCCGGCATGTTAGGTTCACATTATGATCTAGAAGGCACACGCATGCCTTCCAGTGTTTAATACGAGTATAATATTACGGCGCCCTATCATGGTGAGGAGGTAAATACTAAGATATCCGATTGTGTTTTCTGAGCATACCGCCAGGGCAGACGATTTAAGGATGGAATTAATGTTGCGGGTTGCATAAAACTACATTGGAAGGGTTAGCTGAATCACACGGTATATGCTCTTTGTTTTAACCTTTCTTATATTTCCTTCCCCATATTCCTCTCATCCCGGTCTAGAAAGCCACGAATAACAGCCGAGGGGATTCGTCGTGCTGACCACACGACACCTCGTAATCTGCAGGCCTTCGAGCTGAGCAGCGGTCGCTTTGTAGGCCAAGGCCCTTCAAGGGCTGTAGTGCCATGGGGTTGGTTATATTTCTCTCATAATATTACATAGGTTTCTTTCTGGTTTTTTCCACTTTCTGTTTAATAAATTTACGACAGTTCATTTCAGTTTTACATATATCCTCCCATTCATAGGGGCTGCCTGCCCAGGCGTTAAAGGCTTGCTCGGTTCGCCCGGAAGGATAAGGGTTTGATTTTCCATCAGGAGGTCGAAACTTTCAAGAAACGAGGTTTCCACTTCCAGAGGTGCACATGGCCGTGAGGTTCATTCAGCCTACACCAAAAATGAGTAACAAGTTAATTCCTGGGAGTAAACGTGGCCGGGCGTAGAGCTAACCACTCTACCCCACCAAGTGCCGAGGTTACGGATGGTGGAAGCCTTCACCTTGCACCCCTCCAGGAGACTTCATGGCTTGTACGGAGATGACTGATTTGCTTCCCCATTCATATACTTTTCTCTTATTTTACTTTTTCCTCTGCCATCGTTTGCTACGTGTGTCATTTCCATATCTTCATTGCATACAATGCAGTTGCTTTCCTGATTTTCTTGTTTCATGACTTTACTTTTATAGACTCCCATTAACCACCAGATTGTCCGTCTAATTTCTATGTTAGTTAACATTGCGTTAATTACAGTCATATTTTTACTTACTTTAAAATAATATCTTACTCTTGCATTATGTTCTTGTTATGTTTTCTCCTTCATTCTTTGGGCCAACTTCTTACACAACCTACTGTCGTTCCTTGACAAATGTCTTTCGCAATAGTGCTGCATTCCAGTGTAATAGGACGGAGTGATTTGTTGTGCGATCTTCAGTTCATTTGCGTGCAGGATATTAGCGAACACTGTGAAATCTCCAACATAAGCAGCTTAGAATAAATGTAGCTCACGTTCGTTGTTCCAGAAAATCTCAGTAAGGCGAGCTGGAGTCTTGAACAGAGGTCGCGCTCTTTCAAAAACATTCGTCGGCTTTTATGACTCCATATAAATGTCATGCATTAGGAAAAGCTGTGATTTACTGCAGTAATAATGTCATCAATTACAGAGTCCGTGAAGACCCAGTTCAAATGCCAGATAATGGTCATTCTATTCCCCTTAGATGATATATGCTATTTTATGTCACGTAGACCAGAAGCATAAACGATTTATTTTATGTGTGTACTTATTACTGCGGTATAGATGAAGTGTGCACATTAACTCCAGAATTTTCACTTAAGGCTGTAAGTTTGAGGGACTTTACAGTCGGTACCCTCGTTGAAGGTGCTGAAAAGTAAACACGGTTATTTTCTACTAGGTTCTTACACGGGAAGTGGTACACCCTTTCATGACGAAACCAACACTGAAACGTTGGTCTTATAACCGATGTCCTACCAGAAGACCACATGCAAACATGAATTAGCTGCCTATTTCCACTGGAAATCGAAGATGGAATGTTACGTGGCGCCGTTGGAGATCCCTGCCTCACTGTTCGCCACTCCGCTGTTCTCTTGCAAACATCCAGGGCTACACATTCCAATTTGTAGCATCTAGTACCACTTTCCTATTGCTTATAAACGTAATTCCCGGGTTAACTTCGGTGCCTTGAAATTGAAACAGGCAGCAACAGTAATGTTTCACATGTGGTCTTCTCGTAGAGCATCGAGTGAGACACTAAAGTTTCAGGCAAGTTTTGACGTGATGGTGTGACCCTTCCGTTGTTAGTAGGAGCTAGAACGATGCCAATCACTTATCACTGCCTGTAGTGACATGTAGTTATCCTTGATACAATGTTTATATTCCTGACATTACAGTTGTGTTTATCCCAGCTCAATAGAAATATATTTTCCTCATCCTGTTACATTCCTATGTAAATGAGGTTATGCTGGATGACAATAAACCCTATAAAATACCAGTTGGAGCCTCCGTGGCTCAGGCGTCAGTGCAATGGTTTCTTACATCTCGGTTCCTTGGTTCAAATCCCTGTCACTCCCTGTGAGATTTATGTTGGAAAAAGCGGTGGCGGGACATGTTTTACTCTGAGTACTCCGATTTTTCCTGTCATTTTACATTCCAGCAACACTCTCCAATATCATGCTTCACCTACTCTAATTTTCTAAGTTGTGTTTTCTAGAAATTTAACCACCCGTTCAGTCACTGCTTTCTTTAGTCCAATAGTTCCCTTTTCGTCAGCGATCTTTCATCTTAAGCAAATCCTCGCATATATACTCACCTTGTCCATTAATGATCCCTATACCTTCTTTCCTGGAACCGACAGGCACAATTTCTATCCTCGCCGCTAGATGATGGCTTGATTCATTCCATTCCTGCCTTGTTCGAATAACTGGAAGCATGCTGTGGATTTCCATTTTTATTTTCAATATGCCAGTGGGTAGCAGTTTTAAATGATTTGCTCCATAGCGCGTGAATTTCAAGCCCCATTTGCCACAATCGGGTGATTAAATCAATAGTTATAAATGTATTACAAAATAACAATAATAAAACGTACGGATTTTGTTACACCGAGGAAGTTATTGCCAAAGTAGTTAAAACTCTTTCATAATCTCAATTCGATCTAACTCAATTTTTAAGCAGCTGATCGCACACTCATTCCCTTGTCCTACTACAATATCTTCTTATTTTTTCACCCGTAGGCCAACATATTATCCATTCAACATTTTTTCACGAGTCATTTAGCCAGGTCAAGCTTTATTACGAAGGGTGTGCGTATAAAATTTATTAGGTTAACGTCTGGAATACAGCTGTTACTGAAACTGTCCGGGACCTGACCATCCATTGTACTGAATACTTTTCATATGCAGCATTATTTACATAATCACAAACATATAATATATATGCTACAGTTATGAACTTTGTTGAGTAATGAATAAGTTAAGAGATTGCGAAATGACCTCGATAAAGTACTTTTTTAAGTGGCTATACGTCCTACCGATTATCGTTCTCAAATGCGATTTTATTTTACGTAAATTAATATCACACGAGAACACATTCACTTCCTTGTAAAAATTACTTTATTTACACGGTAAGTCACAACACACAATTATACATACTAGCAAGGGACACTGCAACTCTTAATAGCGGAGTACCCTGAAGTCGATTCTGACAAGTATTTTTTTTCTACGTATTTGCATTACGTCGCACCGACACAGATATGTCTTATGGCGACGATGGGATAGGAAAGGCCAAGGAGTTGGAAGGAAGTGACCGTGGCCTTAATTAAGGTACAGCCCCAGCATTTGCCTGGTGTGAAAATGGGAAACCACGGAAAACCATTTTCAGGGCTGCCGATAGTGGGATTCGAACCTACTATCTCCCGGATGCAAGCTTCACAGCCGCGCGCCTCTACGCGCCCGGCCAACTCGCCCGGTCTGACAAGTTTTTTTTTTTTTTTGCTAGTTTTACGTCGCACCGACACAGATAGGTCTTACGGCGACGATGGGACAGGAAAGGGCTAGGAGTGGGAAAGAAGCGGGCGTGGCCTTAATTAGGGTACAGCTCCAGCATTTGCCTGGTGTGAAAATGGGAAACCACGGAAAACCACCATTTTCAGGGCTGCCGACAGTGGGGTTCGAACCTACTATCTCCCGAATACTCGATACTGGCCGCACTTAAGCGACTGCAGCTATCGAGCTCGGTGGTCTGACAAGTACAGATATCTTTTTTTTTGTTAGTTGTTTTACGTCGCACCGACACAGATAGGTCTTACGGCGACGATGGGACAGGAAAGAGCTAGGAGTGGGAAGGAAGCGGCCGTGGCCTTAATTAAGGTACAGCCCCAGCATTTGCCTGGTGTGAAAATGGGAAACCACGGAAAACCATTTTCAGGGCTGCCGACAGTGGGGTTCGAACCTACTATCTCCCGAATACTGGATACTGGCCGCACTTAAGCGACTGCAGCTATCGAGCTCGGTAGTATAGATATCAACAACACTGACTCGTGCACTATGACATACACTCTCCTGAACTTTCCGCCTCACTCACTGATACTGTTTGATCAACTATCTAGAATTATCGATTTCTGGAAGGATTCTTACAAACACTCTCATGAAACACACTCGAAACATCGATCGACCAGCTAGTCGAATGGAGTACCCCAGTAATGGATCCAACTCGAACTTTCGTTTTCTGTTTACTAATACACATAGAAATTTCTCCAACATTCCTAATGTCTCTCCATGTATCTGGATAATAAAACCATACATTAAGTTTCCAGAACCCTTCATATACACCAAATTATAGTACAATAAGTCTAACATACGAACATTATGGAATTTTCTACCGCTTTCGACTATATAGATTTTGGGGTTATATAAATTTATACTACATAATTACAGGAAAATCATGCACTACTCTTGTTTAACACTTAATAAAAGATAATTTAGCATTAAATAAACTATAATTAACATATATTAAACATAATAATTGAAGGTTTTACACCAGTTACGATGTCGTACCTACGACACGATGCAGAGCCGTGGCCGTGATTAAAGTACAGCCCCAGCATTTTCCTGGTGTGAAAATGGAAAATCACTGGAAAACATCATCAGGGCTGCCATGAGTGGGGTTTGAACCCACTACCTCCCCAATGCAAGCTCGTAGCTGCGCGCCTGCAACACCACAGCCAACTCGCTCGGTCGACAAAGTCGTGAGATGGACAGCAGACAATGATATCTTCGTAAACGGGGTGAAAATTCAAGTTGTAAATTTCACCAGGAGAAAAGGTCCTCTCAGTTTTAATGTTTTGATAGGGTGACAGTAAATCATAGGGATCAGTGCAAAAACCTATGCGTTAATGAAAGGAGGAATCTTCATTGGGGTAGTCATCTAAATGCGATTGTAAGTGGATGGTTAGGGATCTCATATGGTTATGAAGGTACTTAAGGGTTGTAGTAAGGATGTAAAGGAGAGGGTGAAGTCGCTGGCAGGACCCTAATTAGAGTTTGGTACCAGTTTATGACACTAACTGAGACCATGTGCAAGAGATTGCAAGCATTTGAAATGTGGACGTACCGAAGGATGCTTAAGATACCTTGGACAGCTAAAATGACCAATATAGACGTTTTGCATCGTATGAACAAAGAACCAGAAATTCTCACTACCATCAAGAGAAGGAAACTAGAATACTTTGGTCATATGATGCGGAACTCTAAATACCACCTTCTGCAAGTAATACTCCAAGGGAAAATTAATGGAAAACGTGGTCCGGGGAGAAGTAGGACATCATGGCTCGGCAACTTGAGCCAGTGGTTTGGGGTGACCACTGTTCAGAACAGCTATGAACAAACAACAGATCATGCTACTGATCGCCAACGTTCTGCGAGGACATGGCACATGAAGAAGAAGAAGACCAGTTTATGGGATCCTCACCAGGATTACTTGATTCAAAAACTAGGAAAGTTCCAAATGGCAGCAGCGCGACTTGTTCTGGATGATTTCCGACGAAACAGTAGTGTTACGAAAATGTTGCAAATTTTAGGCTGAGAAGACTTGGGAGCAAGAATATGAACAGCTCGATTTAGTGATATGTTTAGAGCTGTCAGTGGAGAGATGGCTTGGAATGACGTAAGTAGGCCTGCCTGTGTTGAGTTTCTTAAAGTAGGAATGATAAAGACAGATTTGGAATTCAAGAGGACAAATGTGGCCAATGCATATTTTTAAGAAAAGGATTCAGAGATTCGAATAATTTACCGAGGGAGATGTTGACACATTTCCAACTTCTTCAAACACTCTGCTTTTCGTCGCACCGACACAGATAAGTCTTACGGCGACGAAGGGAGAGGAAAAGGCCAGGAGTGTGAAAGAAGCAGCCGTGGCCTTAATTAAAGGTACAGCTCCTGCATTTTCATGGTATTAAAATTGGAAAATACAGAAAACCATCTCCAGGGCTGCCGACAGTGGGGTTCGAACCACTATATCCCGAATACAAGCTCACAGCTGTGCGCCCCTAACCGCATGGCCAACTTGCTCCGTCAACTTCTTCGAAATCAATTAAGTAACAACTGATACGGAATTTGCGACAACCCTAAATTCAGATCAGTGGTGATTGATTGATTGATTGATTGATTGATTGATTGATTGATTGATTGATTGATTGATTGATTGATTGATTGATTGATTGATTGATTGATTGATTGATTGATTGATTGATTGATTGATTGATTGATTGATTGATTGATTGATTGATTGAAATATACTTCATTCGAATTGTACCTTAAATCGCAATGTGTTCTTCCATTTAGGGCTTCAATTAAAAGTGAGAGCTCTATGAGAGTGCCCCAGCATATTGAGATTAAAGTAGGCACGTATATTAAATTACAGGGTGTTTGTAGACGATTCAGGATGACGCTTATTGGGGGAAGATGATGCAACGTTTCCTCAGGATTTCATCCCATTCACTACCCTTTCACTCTTTAAAAAATACGTCTCACTTTTCTTGCTAGAAATTCTTCTACACTCCGTCACCGGATAAGGGCAGTGTTTGTCAGCCAAGCAGTTTATAAACGAGCTTATATTATCGGACCACCATCTTCTCAGTGGAACAAGGTACACACGTACACGCACGCACTTGTCTTCCGCTATGGTACATTATAACCCGCAAGCGCCACAACACAAAGCAAGCCAAGCGAGAAAGCTCATGCATGCATGCATGCCTCTGTAAATATTTAACCGTTTACTAAATGAGCCTGTGCGTTTTGCATGACGGGCAGTACATCATAACTTAATGCAGTATTTAAAAGGGAGAATGAGGTCGTGGATCACAACCTACTATTCTTTCGCGAATTAAATCTCAACGAAGCTTCTCCTAACGCATTCATTCCTACTCTCTGTCCTATGTCATCTTATAATTTTCTGAACACTATTCTTGTTTGTTCCTGAATTTTTGGGAGGAGTGCCTGCGAAGACTAGTATTTGAGAAAACGTTCCACCGATAACTACAAAGCAATTCAATTTTCCCAGTTGTAAAATGCAATCTTATGGCGCCAGTTCGTAATTAGTGTACCACAATGCACCGATATATGCAGTAAATATATAGTATACAAGTTTAAGCCTACAACTCATATTCCTTAAAAATCTAAATACATTTCGTACTAGCACAGGTTACATTCGTGAACATACGACTGCGGCTATGATCACAATATTAGAAACAAAAAATTACATGCTTGCTTGCTTATTTGAATTTCATATAACAGATAGTACTAATTAATAGATGCATATTGTTTTCTTTTTAATTCCTGTGATGACATATGACTTTTCTAATAATAATAATAATAATAATAATAATAATAATAATAATAATAATAATAATAATAATAATGATAACAATGCTATTTTTACTACTTTGACGGTTTTCGGAGACGCCGAGGTGCCGGAATATAGTCCCTCAGGAGTTCTCTTACGTGCCAGTAAATCTACCGACACGAGGCTGACGTAGTTGAGCACCTTGAAATACCATCGGACTGAGCCAGGATCGAACCTTCCTAGTTGGAGTCAAAAGGCCAGCGCCTCAACCGTCTGAGCCACTCAGCCTGGCTTGACTTTTCTGAAAAACATTATGAATACATTTGTTATTTCGTTTTAGGCCGCTTATGCGTTGCGTTAGACACGAACGTTGTAGTCCTTGTTGACCGGGATGATAATGAATAACGTGAACGTAAGTGTTGTAACGGTTCAAATCCCGTTACAAGATGATATCTGTATTTTTATTATTTTATCTGTATTATTATTATTATTATTATTATTATTATTATTATTATTATTATTATTATTATTATTATTATTATTTTTATGTCCGTATTATTATGTTATCTGTGATATTGTTACTATTATTGTAATTATCCGTTTTATTCAATTCGATTTTGCAATTGCCTGTTGCTTGCAAGATTGTACTTAGATGTGTGCATATATACGTATGTATAGAATAACACTCAATACCTGTACAGTGAGAATTGTTGTATATATCAGAGATTGGAAGTGACGTTGTTATATTGCTATACCACTGGCGATTCTGCCAAGTCATCGCCACGCCATGGCTACGGCATTGTATTTATTTAGAATATGCGCTCAGAGAGTCGGCCGCCCCAGGGCTATTTCACCACTGTATGTAATATCTGTCGCGTAGGTGGGAGTATGTCATTGTTATTTCTGGAGATTACGTAGCTGTGTCAACCAACGTCTATATAAGGTGGGTGCATATTGTAGCGTCAGTCATTAGTTATACGGATGCAGTACAGTGAAGAAGTCTACTAGATCAAGAGAACGAGAGATGGTGAAGACTCAGTGAGCCATTAATTATTGGTCATTGAGAGAGTGAGACCAAAAGGTTGGTCGCTCACTCAGTTGAAGACACGGACCCAAGGGCTTACCATGAAGTCAGAGAGGGCAACCCTGGACCTGCCAAGAGGTAATACCATATTGACTTACAAAGAAGTCAGATGATATAGAGAAGAAGCAGTCACAAGGATGTATCACCAAGTTAGGCGTGACACATCTACAGTAAACACCAGATCAAAGGAATACGTCGTAATTACACTAAAAGTGTTGAAGGTACAGTCAAGTGAATCAGTGAGGGAAATATTTCGTATAAATTGTTAAATGTCCGGTCAAGAAGAATTCAAATTCATGCCTAGTTTCTTTCAGTTGGAATGTCATAATTTCATATTCTCATCAGCTTTATCGCAACAAGACTCACTATTTTTTGATATATTATTTAAAGAATATATATTGTTCTATCAAACGATTTCATAGTTTCATTTCATTGACAGTAAAATATCTTAACCTCAAAATTAATGGGGAAACCGAACGCCAATCTCCTTTTCCCAGAACTTATATGGTATGTTGTCAAAAGTAAGCTTATTACCCCACACCCTAGAGATAGTCAAGAGTCTCATTCTATTATTGCTGTACTGAGTGACAGCTGGCGCCCTTCAAATAACGTATGTGTAGGTAAGCAGGTAACAAGTAAGTGTGAGTACAAGATCCGACGAGTGCGTATTTTATTTAATGAATGTTAATTTTCATAATTTCCATTTTAAATGCAGATATTCAGATTTTCAAGTTAAATGCAATTTTATATATGTTTGTAAAGTTAATAAGGAACATGACAGTGTGATTAGGACATACCCTCAGGATTTAAGGACTTGTATCTTAAAAATGGGTGAACTTGAAGAATTACAATTAATTGAGCATATTTACACCGTTCTAGTGACTTCGAAGTTCACTCCCTAACCCGCATATGACACGAATTAATATTCTGTACTTCATAGTCGATATGTATTCTTATCTTGAAATGGATTTCCACCATCATGGCTATTTCATTTTAGAAGAGTCCGATTAAATTTATTCACGTCCCTTGAGGGTTATGGGTACTTTTTTTACCTCTCCGTCGACGCTTTAGATCAACATAAGTATCATTATATATTAAACTAGCAAGATACCCGTGCTTCGCTACGATATTATACTGAAATTTATAATTGAATGCTTATTGTTTTAGATATATATAATCCGCCGAAATTCGCGATCTGACTCGTTTCCTATTATTTTACGGCACGTTTCCTCACATTTTTCAATCTTCCTTTCCAGCAATCGATTTTGTACTTCCCGGGCTAGGCTTAGGTATTCCTCCCGGTCAGTTGGGTCTGTAAATCTTTGCCATATTTTCCTATAATCATTTTTAATATGGATAAAATCCTTCAGGAGATCCGGCGTGGTGTCATATTGGGTGCCTTGGCGGCACTGAACCCGCGGCCGGACTGCATTCTTAGTCATTACCCGTCCAGGAGCCGTTTCCAGCGCGGTCCGCACATTTGACGACGGTCCGGATTATTATTATTATTATTATTATTATTATTATTATTATTATTATTATTATTATTATTATTATTATTATTATGTGTTGCTGGAATGGCTGATGACAGAGAAAACCGGAGTATCCGGAGAAAAACCCGTCCCGCCTCCGTTTTGTCCAGCACGAATGTCACATGGAGTGACCGGGATTTGAACCACGGAACCCAGCTATGGGAGGCCGGCGTGCTGCCGCCTGAGCAACAGAGGATCCTTATAAGTACATTAATAACAGTAAAATCAACTGGTCTCACCTCCTCCTACACCCCACCGCCGTTAAGTTTATATACCGCCACCGCCCCCCCCCCCACAAAAAAATTAAAAGAAGGCTTGTTTCTTTATGTTTAAGGGAGATTCCAAACACCAATGTTCACGTCTGTTACCTTCAGTTTTGAGATATAAGTATCCCCATAAAAATAATTTACTTTTTCACTTCATTTCACACTATTCCCCCCCCCCCAAGTGAATTTTCCCGGAAAAAATACTTGTCTCTTTAATAGTACAGGATTATCACGACTCTAACTTCTTCAGTTTTTAAAATATGTGTCCTCATGAAAGGAATTCAACTCCTTTACACTCCCGCCCTCCAAGATGGTTTCCCCCAAAACGCGTTTTTTTTTTTTTTTTTTTTTTTAAAGGAGATGAAAATACGAATTTTTACGTCTGTAACAACTTTAGTTTTTATTAGATGTATGTATTCTCAAACAATTAAGTCAATTAATTTTTCAATTCTTTCACCACCCCCCCTCCCCTTTCATTGGATTTTCCGAGAATACGTGTTTCTTTACTTTCAAAGCAGATTGCAAATATCAAATTTCACGTCTGTAACATCTTCATTGTTGAGATATCAGTAGCCTAATTAAAATAATTCAACACCATTTTCAGTCATCTTTACCCCCCCTCCACCCAAGTGGTATTTCCGAAAACTAAAAATACACGTTTCTTTATGTTTAATAGAGATAAAAAATACCATTTTTCACTTCTGTAACATGTTAAGTTTTATTAGATATACTGTAAAAATTCTCATTTTAAAATTTCACCCCTTTTGAGTTCCCCTTAAGTGGAGTTTCCAAAAACAAATCACATATGTTTCTTTACATTTACAGGAGATTCCAAACACCCACTTTTTACGTCTGTAACATTTTACGTTTCCAAGATATTCTGTAGATATAGTCTTTCAAAAAATTCACCCCAATTTGTCACTCCTGTTTAACCGCCATTAATTGGATTTTCCAAAAACTAAATAATACGTGTCTCTTTATTTTTAAAGGAGATCCCATATACAAATTTTCAGTTCTGTAACATCTTTCGTTTCTGAGATATATGTATCCTCATTAAAGGCATTCAACGCATTTTCACCCTTTTACACCCCTCCTATTGGGATTTACAGGAAACAAAAATACGTATTCCTTTATTTTTAGAGGAGATTCTAACTACCAATTTTTACATCTGTAAATTTTAAAGTTTTAAGATGTAGACTCACTCATTTTAAAAAATTCACCCCCCTTTTCACCCCGCAAAATTTGGATTTTACAAAAACGAAAAATTACGTGTTTCTTTACTTTTAAAGTAGATCCCAAATACCAATTTTCAGGTCTGTAATATCTTCAGGTTCTGAAATATAAGTAGACTCATGAAAGGCATTCGACTCCTTTTTCAACCTTTTCTACCCTTCCTATTGGGATTTTCCGAAAACAAAATATACGTATACCTTTATTTTTAAAGGAGATTCTAAATACCAATTTTCACATCTATAACCTTTAAAACTTTTGAGATATAGATGCACTCATTTTAAGAATTCACTCCCCTTTTCACCCTCGCATTAATTGGATTTTTCAGAAACAAAAAAAATTGGTGTTTCTTTATAATTGGAGGAGATCCCAAACACCAAAGTTCAGATCTGTAATATCTTCAGTTTCTGAGGTATAAGTAGCCACATTAAAGGCATTCAACCCATTTTTCACCCCGTTTCCCTCCTCCTATTGCGATTTTCCGAAAACAAAAAATACGTATTTCTTTATTTTTAATGAAGATTCTAAATACCAATTTTTACATCTGCAAACTTTAAAAGTTTGGAGATATAGATTCACTCATTTTAAAAATTCACCCCCTTTTCACCCTCCGATTAATTGGATTTTCCAAAAACTAAAAAATACGTGTTTCTTTATTTTTAAAAGAGATCAAATGTACCAATTTTCAGGTCTGTAATATCTTCATTTTCTGAGATATAAGTACCGGTATCTTGATTAAAGGCATTCAACCCATTTCCCCCATTTTCACCCTTTATCACCCCTCCTGTTTGATTTTCTGAAAACAAAAAATACGTGTTTCCTTATTTTTAAAGAAGATTCTAAATACCAATTTTTACATCTGTAAACTTTTAATGTTATGAGATATAGTGAACCCTTTGGTCCATATTGAGGGATACCTACCTTCCTTACCTATCAGCAAAGGTCATGAGATTTGTCTCTTGGGTCGTATCTGGTTCTTCGTCACTTGCTGAGGTAAAGGTAGGGTTCAGTAATTCTAATCTATCTACTGGAATGAAAGGTCTATTTAAAAGATTCTTATTTATTCAGGAAAATTATGAAACAAACCGATATGTCAACGGTATCATAGAAGTCAACTATGTCCACTGGACACCACAATCATTTTAACATAATGGTCAGAACACTGGTGTGAGACTTTAACGTAACTGCCTGATGGGCATTCTTACTAGAAACCATTGTCTCAATTATTAATCATTTAAGAAAGGAAAGTCTGGAAATCCTTAAATTCGGCTTCCATGTGAGACCACATGTACCATCATAGTGATTCGTTATGGTCCAGCCCTCGTAACACGAACTCTGGACTCTGGGTATAATTAAGGCCGTCCAATCGGTGTGTGCCACACAGTGGTTCTACGGCATGGACCCTTAATTGAATCGATGTGACCTGCGTCTATGTCATGGACCGACATCTAATCTTCTAAGTTACTTTAAAGTCATTGTGGATGATGACTGCAAGGAAATGATGCTACAATGCCATATGACCCTAATCTAAGTCACTGAGGTTGATGACCCCCTGACCATCCAAGTTTCTAGGCTGAAGGCTAAACACAATTAAGTTACATCGGTTGATGACCAAAGTTTCCACTTTACTATCCCCAGCATATTGACTGCTCAATCAATCAAAGTTCAATAACTACAACAATAGCAATGCTCACAAACTTTGTGGCAGTAAAATCCATTTCCTTCGGATATGTCCCTTTAATCGTTACTTTATATTTAAAATATTCCCCAGAAAACAAACTAAAATTTCCAGAATGCATCTCCAAGTTATTCGCTTGATTAAAGTTATTTCAAAATGCGGTTTCACTGAATTTAATAATTAAATAAATTTAAATGATTTAACGAAATATTAAAGAACAGTAAATTTTATATCCGCGGACTCTGGTTTCTTCACAAATTTCTACGCAGCTGTGATGTGAATTCAATCTTATGATATTTATCTGGCTGGAAAAGAATTGTTACATAATTCATGTCCAGTTATATATCTTGTCTCATGATTTCACACTTTAAAATCTAATCTAGTCCTAACCGTTATTAACACTTGGATATCCTAATAATCTACGTACAAACCAAACAACTCGCCATATAATTACGATGTCATATCTCGTCATTACCATTTATGAATTTTGCACACCCCTCACAGACAAACCGATCATCACAACCATCGCTCTATATTTTGGACAACCCTGAATTTGGTTACTCTGTTCCTTATACTCAAAGTTCGTGATTTCAAATGTCCATTACGTCCCCAATTACAGTATTTCACAATACTCAGATCATTACCGGCTATGAATTTCAACTAAATCCAGCATTTTAACGTTTTCCCCGGCCGAGAATACAGTACAATCTCAATTCCACGCCTGTCCCGTTATCACAGCTGAGGCCTCTCGTCCCCCAAGTTCGCTTGGCAGTTACATGAAACACCTGGTCTATTCCAGTTGACTGGCTTCTCAAAATGCTCTCCTTAAACTCTGCCGACAAAATTAAACAAATACGATATTCTAACCAACAAAATGCACAGATTAAGCTTCAAGATGCCCACACTAATTATATGCGTCGCCAATTATTACCGCTATGGATTTCTATGAACTTCTTTCCATTCCCAACATTATAAAATATACCTCGGGCTATCGTGTCCCGGCTTCAATGACAGGACTCTAACCTGATTCGCACATCTCATCTCAACTCATATAAAACATTCCTCGGGCTTCCGTGTCCCGGCTTCAATGACAGGTCCAACCTGATTCACAAATCTCATATCAACAAAACTAACCTCTGTTTCCCCGCTCCACAATTATCATCGACAAAGAACTGGAATAAAATCCTCACTAGAAATCTCGACGTCTAATATCGCACAATGCATTAATCATGAATAACTTCGCATAAATGACATCGTATTTTATAACTTGATTTTTACGAGAAAATGACTGAAACATTCTACTAGATCTTTTTATTGTCAGTCAGACACAGTTTAAAATGGGCATAGAAAAACGTTTCTCTCCGTGAACAAATTCATCACCCTAGGTTCTCACCCGACAGCGCGCTTCCACTCGATTGAAAATGAGTGACCATGGATTATTATTATTAACGTCAAATTGCAGACAGAAAAATTTTACGTCGAATGAACATCTTAATTTGGCATCAAAATATATAGGCAGAACACTCACACGGATGACGATCTACATTGAACGTGATATCACTTCGGAACCCTATTCAATAACCTTTTACAACATTATACGGCACTCGCAAGACTTCAAAAATTTATCCAAGTGGAAAATAAAACAAATGACTCTTTTAGTCGTACTCTCACATTTACAAAACTTATTAGGGGTGACCACTGCGTCGTATATCCCCATTCAAATACACTTTTAGAGATCATGAGACAAGATATAAGAGGTAGTAAGATGGAAAGTCACCTACCTCATGTAGTCACACCATTGTTCGTCATAGGGCTCACCTGCGACCCTGGCATTTTATTTAGCCATTTTTACATTCATGGCCGTACAGATCATAATGTTTCTTCAGGTTTCCTGGAATAAAGCATAAAAAAAAGAAAATACCCTTCACTTGCTTGCTGAGCGCACACGATGGACTATAGTTATTTCCGCACACGAATTACTTAATCACATTAGAATTTATTCAGTACTTTGACCGTCCTATCTGGTACAATTATTTCACTCAAGAAAACTATCTCCTCATGGAGACAAGACCTAGCCACAATGGCAAAAATCTGTAGTTGAACTCAGTCTACTTTCGTTGGTTTGATTTCGCAGAGCAGCTCAACAATTTTTCGTCCGCTTTGTATCACAAATGCCGGAGAAGGAGACTTCGTCATGGCGTCCCTTCATATTTATAGCAGTTACCCCCTCTCTTCTGATATCTCCCTTTCCCGCCAAGAAAATTTCTATAAATTTTCTGAGTTAACTAAACTGTAATTTCAAGAGTTTTGAAAGTGACTACATGCTTGCTACATTTCTGGCGGTAGTGTTCATGGACATTTAAAATTTTTACGGGTTCGATTTGTGAGATGATTGACCTCCTTTGATAGGCACTATACTTTTGACTTGGCTTGGATCACGCCATGTACACGCGCTTTGAAATAGTTCACAAAAATGACTTGAGATTCTTCCGCCGTCGACACGTGTGGCTGACGTCACGTATCCCAGAGCGTGGGACCGAAGGTAATCACCCCCTCGTCACGTGTCAAATCCATGCTATCAAGAATCCAACTTTTAAATGATTGTCGATTTATGCATAATGTTCTTAGGGCACAAAGGTCATGGGTTCAATAGGTACACTCATTTTAAAATTTCACCCCCCTTTTCACCCCCTTAGCGATGGAATATCCAAAAATCCTCTCTTAGCGAGCACCTACATCTTAATATGAATATATCCCCAAAATTTCATTTCTTTATGTCCAGTAGTTTTGGCTCGGCGATGATGAATCAGTCAGTCAGTCAGTCAGTCAGTCAGTCAGTCAGGACAAGTTACTTTATATATATAGATATTTGGGTCTGGAAGTCACATGCTGTTAGATCCTCGAAATCACCATACTAATCGTTTAGAAAACGATTTAGTCTCTCACTAGGTGGGCGAGTGCTTGTAGCCTGAGTGGACACTTTCATATCAGTTGGCAGTAACACTTCCCTCAACGAGCTATTTGCTCATATAAACGCACATACGGAGACGCATATTAGGAATTTGAAGGTGTTTTTGTGGAGCATGGTATCGTTTGTTAGTGAAACATGGACAATAACTACTACAGACAGCAAGTATGGACAGAAATCTCCGAAATGTGCTGTTAGAAAAGCATATTGAACGTGATCTTAGTAGATCATATCACAAATGCAGATATACTGAATCAAGCTGGTGGAAATAGAACGATTTGACAAACATTTGATCAGAAAGAGGGACAGGTTGGTGGAAATAATTGAATGAATTGCTGTGAATAGGAAGGTAAAGCCTATGACAAACATATTAGAGTAGATGTAGGCTGAAACTGGCATGTAGAAATGAATATGGTAGCATGAATATCAGCAACTTTTTACAGTGGCTGCTGATGAGAATAGATGTACTCTATGGTGGAATAATACAGGAAAGTTGCAGGCAAATGTAGGAAATGTCACATGTAAAGTGAATTCAAACAACTAAATCTTCTAAGTCCAGAATATTTTTTTTGTTAATTGCTTTACATCGCACCGACACAGATAGGTCTCTTGGCGACGATGGGACAGGAAAGGCCTAGGAATGGGAAGGAAGCGGCCGTGGCATTAATTAAGGTACAGCACCAGAATTTGCCTGGTGTGAAAATGGGATAACCACGGAAAACCATCTTCAGGGCTGCCGACAGTGGGGTTCGAACCCATTATCTCCCGGATGCGAGCTCACAGCTGCGCGCTCCTAACCGCACGGCCAACTCGCCCGATAGTCAAGAACATTGCAAGGAATAAAGAAAGAGAACCCAAACAAACAACTGCAAAATCCAAGAAAGAATTGAAAAATAATGTGGATCTATTAGGCCAGGTTACGGAGAAGCCTTTTCGGAAAATGGAAAAGAATCTCAGAAATGAAGAGAAAAAGATGAACAACGCTTTGAAAAATATGGATCCAAGGCAAGGGCTGGTGAGGTCAGGGAATGTTTTGAAAATATATTGATAGTAAAAGGGAATTTTTTGGTGATGTTTAGGACAACGGATTTCATTGGGATGAGGTTAGGAAGTACTCTATGTCATATATCAGCAACATCAAGGTGACATGTTTCTCATGCTGGAAGATTTTACAATATTTCTAAGAAGGGAAGTACTCCAGCTTGAACTGCTAAAACAGAGTAAGAATCGGTTTAATATACAAAGTGCTGCTTGTTCTAACATCCTTCAAAGTTATTCATCTAAAGATCCGAATTTATATACTATGTTTGAATGATTGATAATGAAGTTAATATATAAAAAATCACAATGTCGCTGTGGAAATAATGCCATGAAAATGACATTTTCGAAACGCAGATCAACACGAGACATAAAGACATTTGGAAATCGGTTATTATTTGGACAACAGCAACAAGTTATTCGCTTGAAGTAATATGTACAGTATTAGCAAATTCAGTACTTACAGATTTCTATTCCCTATAGTGAAATATTATTCCCTTATTCGTCATCAAAATGCAAATTTGGAGTTTTAATGAAGTGATTATAGTACAGTGCAGGCATATGGTATGCATACTTGGCAAGAACAACATTATGACATGCAACATATTCTCTGGTATATCCCACTGGAGCGCTCGTGTATCAAAAGCCACAGTGCTTACACTGTAAAATGATACAGCTGTATCAAATTCGTAACCAGCCTTTTGCCACGCGTATTTCATCACAATTATTTACCTCGGTGCATAAAGTTGCTTGTATTACAGAGTGAAGTCTGAGATGAAATATCGATCACGTAAGAAGACCTGTGGTTTGTCAGTTTCGAATATTACAAAATCAACAATCTCGCTATAAGGATTTTCCGACTAAGAAGTATATACGTATAAAGTTTGGTAGTATTTGGTAGTATTTGTAGCCTGAGTGAACACTTTCATATCAGTGGGCAGTAAGACTTGGGGACATATTCCTCTATCACTCTAAAGCCCTTGTGTCCTGACTAGTGATCGAAAAGCAAAAGACCCGTCTCACACAAATGTTCACCGAGAATTGTTTGTAAAAATATTCCATGTATATTTTGGTCATGTTCTGGCTTTTATTCGCCTCGAAGTTTCTCGGACATATTGTTCCTGTTTACTTTGGAAATTGGGACCAAAAGTGTCCTGTGTTTCCTGAAACCAGATGTAAAGCTGGCTCGCTTAACAACCATCCATGGATTCGGCCTTATCTATCGTGGGAATTTATGTTGAGCTCTAAATAGACATAAACACTCCAACTGTTGATTTTCCTCACTGTATGACAGAGTTGAAGAAGACGAGAGTTCATGATAATATTGAATTTGGTGACTCTTCCACACACGATCGTTAACAATTTTTTCGTCTTTAATTCACATGTTCACATTTTCTACAAACATCTGTTGTAATACGTGTACTATGTTTTTGATATGCCTTTGCTGGCAGGACGTAGTGTTTACAGTGCACTATGTCTTCTGGTATGGGCTAGAGCAATATTGTTACTTTCATTGATCTGTCTCAGCTTTATCCTTGGCTTTGACAAGATGGAAGTGACTGAGGTATGAGTGATGCTAGTATTGCCATTCCTTATGCAGCCAGTTCCTGCTATGAATGGTGTGAAAATGTTGCTCATAGGGTCAGTTGGCGCACGCATTTCAGTGGGCTTGGCAGACTGATATGTAATAGCAACTTCTGGCTCGGTGAGGAAAGCAACGGGAAACTACCTCACTCCTCATTTCCCTAGTACGCCTCTTCAGTGATGCCTAGGCCATTTATGACAGCTGATGGCGGAGCTGTTGAGGATCCAACCAGCCTTCGGGCTGAGGACTAAACATACATACATACATGTTTTTGATTATCTTTGCGAGCCTTGGAAGTACTGACGTACCTAAAAGAAATATTGTATTCATCGCTGAAGTCACTGAGGGAATGCAAATAAGCTTTAAAATTTTCCAGACAACTTCCCTAGCAGCTTCCAAAGCCCATGTCTGCATGTTAACTGGCGATGTTTTGTCGATTGTTCTGCGAAACTGTACTGTTACAGACACTTTTACAGCCTTCAATATTGATGACCTGCTTCCCCTGAAGTGGCTCGGTTCTCGCCTGTCGCGAGTCACATAGTCTATAATTCATTTGCGGTTAGATTTCGAAGAAATGAGTCTATAGGTGTTCACAAGTTTCCTGTAAGAATTCTAACCACGATTATTATAATTTTCATAGATATTTTCCTATGTTCAGTCACCAATACACCGTTTCACACCGGACCTTGATACTTTTGGATTGATGATTCCTATTTACTCTGATGTGTAAGTCCTTTTTCTCGCTGGAGATGAGGTTTCACTGACGGAACTGTTGAAAGCATCATACCGAAGGGTAGTTTTATCCCTGACATCACAACCACTATTCCTGTCTAATGTGTTGATATGTATTTATGTTACATCTTCGTTAATATATTTGTTTATCGTGAAGTCACGAAACATGCATACCAACTGCTTATCCTTCACTCCAATTACATTTTCACACTCACTGGTACAAAATCGACGTGCCTTCTGCGCTAGCAGTTTAACAAAGTTCACAGGCTAATTGGCTTCACGTCACTCGCGTCTTTCGTTATCAAGTACATTTATTTATCGAACACCGAAAAAGACCTCTCTCATACAGCTTTCAAACAGCGAATCTTGTATGCCAAAATTCGGATGGTGTTAGAGGATTTCCACGTAATTTTACATATGAATTGATTCAATCCGTGTTTGAACGTGCACAACATATTTTAAATACGTTCCCAGTTGGTTTTGGATGTTAGAGCTGCGGTACAAGGCTTGTAGGTGTCGGTTTCAGTGATAAGGCGTATACTACCTGATTGAGTTCGGTATTCTTTTTACAAGTTGCTTTACGTCGCACAGATAAGTCTTATGGCGACGATGGGACAGGAAAGTGCTAGGACTGGGAAGGAAGTAGCCGTGGCCTTAATTAATGTACAGCCCCAGCATTTGCCTGGTGTAAAAATGGAAAACCACGGAAAACCATCTTCAGGGCTGCCGACAGTGGGGTTCGAACCCACTATCTCCAAAATACTGGATACTGGCTGCGCTTAAGTGACTGTAGCTAGCGAGCTCAGCCGTTCATTAAGTAGGCGTTCTCTTTCAAAACATGTGATAGGTTGTGACGTTTGAGCACACCTTTTAAATGTTGGTCACAATCGGTAACAATGCAGGACTTCTTCGTACTGTGACAGCACGACAGTGTCTTTGCTGACACGACATAAGCTGAATGGAGAGGCCTGCACAGTTCCCAGACATGAATGCAATCGAGTAAGCGTGGGGCATATTGAAAGCGATACTTCACGGAGTCCTACCCCACTCGCCGCTCTTCGCGAACTCGTCAATGCTACCGTATAGGACTGGAAATATTTACCACAAAAGCCGCTTTGTGGCTTGATACGGATTAAGCCTTATAGTTCTAATGCATGATATTCATCGCAGGTTTGCACTGGAAGATATGATAGCGGTGGAACGTTTGTTTTGCTTTCTTGAGCCGTTAATAAACAATGAGAAGTGGTTTGGGAGTTGATTATGTTTGTTTTGTTCTATCGTATCACATTATAGTAGAAGTCTTAAGAGCAGTACCTTGCTAGTTGTTCATTGTCGCACTATCACACGGGAGGTTTTTGGCGACTCAAGATTAGGAGAAGGTTAGGATTGAGAAGGAAGTTGTTATGCCCTTCATTAAGGTACAACCCCAGCATTTGCCTAGCGCAATATGGAGAAACTAGGGACAAATCTTCAAGTTTGTCGACGGTGGAGCTCGAACATCATTTTATTAGGCCTATCATTAGTTTTATGTCCTACTAACTACTTTTTATTGGTTTCGAAGAGACACGCAGGAATTCCTTTACGTGTCGGTTAATGTGCCGACACGAGGATGGCTTATCCTCCGGACTGAGCCAGGATCGAGCCTGCCAACACGGATTCAGAAGGCTAGTCCTCTACCTTCGGAGCTACTCAGTTCGGTAAACTTATTATTACATTCGTTATATCAAAATAAATCAAGGATATGTGTTTCTTAAGTGTGGTTTTAAGATATGTAAGGTGTACTTCTTCAACACAAGTTATGTTATTATTGCTCCATGAATATATTTATATATTTAGTATTTTTTGTAATAGCTCTTAGATTGAAGAAGCTGTACATCCTTTCTTTTAAGAAATTAAAGCGAGATACACTAGAATGTTTGAATGAATTCAATATCTGATATAATTTTTTCAACATGGCCATACTCATTTTAAAAGAAAGTTAGTAAAATTGCCTTGGAAAACATACTCATTTATAGTACGCCTATTTACACTAACGGCCATTTGTTGAACATTCCTAAAATCATGACAAAGTTTGAAATAACAATACTTAACGTAATCTCCAAAAATTAGAATTGATATAGCTCAAACACTTAAATCTACGTTGGGACCAAATTGGTAAACGGTAAATAAGTAATTAGTTGTATATATTAGAATTTGAAATTCTGATTTTTAAAAGCAAATTGAAGAACAAATCTAAGATGTAACGCCCTAAAATATATTGATATAAGAGTAATATCAAGATTTAATTCTTACCTACTATTGTGTGCGGGTGGACGCACTTAATCTGCATATAAATTAGCAGGGATAAAAGTTTGAAACTCTGAAAACTTCTGAAAACATGTTTTACCTTGTCATATGGATCACTACTAATTGCCATAAAATGGACACTTTTGCAATCAAATATATAAATACTTGGCCATTGTAATATTGTTCATTGATATTAATGTTGCAAGTAAAATTAAAACCATTTTATACACGAGTAATTAATTGTTATCGCTGTTTCCGTGAGATTTTTCATATTTTTACCTTTTCTGTTTGTCCAGTTGCGTGATTCCCTGGTCAGCAAGATGGCTTTTGGTCCAAGGTGTCTCGGGTTCAATTTCCGGCCTGGTCTGTGTTTTCTTAAACTTTTCTTGTCATCTAAGTGACTCGAAATACAAACCCGATGTGTATCTTTCTTCAGTGCCATGCTGCTTACAAGAGGAGCAGCTCATATGAATCATTAAACACCTCCAGTCGTAGGGTATAGTAGTCAATGTTGATTTGAGTAAGTAGCGGATAACTTACAAACTTCAGGTTGTGTTAAACAATGAACAATGATCAGTACACAGTACACGATTAAAATTGAAAATGTGTCGAATACATTATTAAGCATTATTTGGTTTTAACCTTTAATTAGACAGTCAACAGAGGGAGATTATTCAACCATGATATTCGTCACAAAGAAACGTAGACTGCTATGATGGCACTTACCTTCTTTCCTTGCAAACAGCTTGCCAGGCGAGAACGATCCAGGGTATGATGTGTACAAGTGTAAGGTTGCCAACGAGACTGGCTCCATATACAGGAGTCTCTAGAAGAACACGATGCACATGGAACAAGCCATCGACCTGAAAAGAAAGGAACCAGCCAAATACAATATGCGTTCATGCACGGAAATTTCAGGATGGGCATAAGAAGTGTAGGCAATTGGTGTAATCCTAAATATTTGGAAAACAGTAGACATTCTGGCGTTGGGTAACGATTAGTAACTACTAATCATAACTACACTGCCCTAGAAATGCTATATTGCGATATTATTCAAGGAATATTTTCGTCAATAGGAAAAGTGTTCTCTGCAGAGAATATTCATATTTAGGAAGGAATGACTAATTTGGTGGTTCTGAACTACGCATTAAATAACGACGTTATTTGCAAATAGCTCAAGCGAAATCACAAATTACGAAATGTAATTCTTATGATGAGTGGACATACCGAACCAATGGCAATGTCACCTTTCTATGATAAAGTGATGCTCGCAAACAGAAAACAACAGCAGGGTACGAGAAATTACCGCAGTTACGCCTGAGACAAAAAAAAATGTATTATCAACGCAACGCTCAAAATTACGAAATAAGTACAAGGCTACAATCGAAATACACTATCTTAACTATCCGAGCCACGACAATCTATTTTAACCAGGCAAATAATTGCTATTCCCCGAATTTAAAAATGCACACAGAAACGCGTACAATATACTGTACTCTATAGAGCATCATTAACGACTGGAGATAATCCGGCATTATTATTATTATTATTATTATTATTATTATTATTATTATTATTATTATTATTATTATTATTATTATTATTATTATTATTATTATTATTATTTGTCTTGCAACAGCTGTACCAAGCCTTATGGGCCTGCTGCCTTCCACTGCTGCCATACTCGCTCACTCACCGCGGCTCGGTCACTGCTTGTGAAATACAGTGATGACATAAAATTATACATCGCTTGGTATATAAATTATATAAATGCCGGATTATCTCCATCGTTAATGAAAATTACAGTCATGAAATTTCGTTTTGCCATAACGTTTCTAAGGATAACAGCCCTCTGACTGTATCATTCGAAACAGAGTAAGAGTTTGAACATGTAGGGATGCGAACTAAATAATAATAATAATAATAATAATAATAATAATAATAATAATAATAACAATAATAAGATGCGTGTCCAGAAATCAAAATGATTGTCTTGTTTCTGAGAGAGTTGAATCGTTATTGCTTTCAGGGAGCGCAGTGCTGAGTCTATTAGCCCCCACAAACATTTCACTATTAAGGCAAAAACTGTGTGGTTACAACACAGGAAGCTGACGGCGAGATATCTCTATCTCGGTGATGAATCCTTCAGCTCACTTCAGATAAATTTACTCATAAGTGACAACAGATACAAGGGCTTCATGTTTATCACAAAATACGATAACTTAAGTATTCTTCCGCAACATAAAACACAGAATGCTGAATCACCTATTCGTATGATTTCTTAAAATAAGGTAGTTCGGGGTTGCTGTTTACGGAAGTGAGGATTGTGTTCAGAGTTGGCGGTTCATCTCTAAAATAGAATTCATGAACAATGCGCTGTATTCCACTTATGACAAAATCATCGTATTTAATGAGTCTGGAATTACAGCGAATTAACTTATTCCTTTCCCGCTTCTTGCTGGGACTCTGGAGTGGCCCTTCGCTGGCTTCCTTCCTTATTTTGAAGACGGAAGACCTCGAAATACCTAAATCCTTTGCGGCTTTATCTACTACCCAGCTTATACTTTGTCCTGGATGCTTTGTTTTCAAATATGAAAATGTATTAAGCACCATTTGCCGTTCCTTTCTCCCGACAACTTCACCACCTCTCCTTTTCACATGTTAAGCCACAATTTAAATGTATTACTCGCTGATTGATTATATAAAATACTAAACACGCAAAAAAAATACACGATACACACAACCAAAGGCAATGTAACACACGAAAAATGAAACACAATATACTGTATTTATAACAAAACACTACGCGCCCCAGAAAGACGATCACTTCAATCTGCCGAATATCTCCCTATAAGCAATTACTGTAATGAGTGACACACGGAAAACGGGAAACATGCCGCGCTGACCTCACCAATGATGATTCGCAGTAGTTAAGCTGAATTATTACACGTGTTGACTACTGTACACACTTCCGCACTACACGCTGAAATGTGGCGCGCGATGCGACAGGCATGGCCGGCTGTTCCGTGTACTGAACCGGTTATACAATATTTAAAAGGATAAACTCAAAGATATCAAAATAATGTTACGTCTTCGTCAGTATTGTATGGCACAACTAATGCTTGTTTCATAAGAACAATTATAAGTTTTGATAGATATTCATTATGATTTTATATACATGTAGAACTAAAGTGGGTAACACCAATAGAAGTAAAAGCACATAAGACCTGTAGTCTTTTCCTAAGGCTGGATGCTCTATACCAATGTATATGCTTATACCAGAAATTATTATTGGAGTTAGGTCAAGGAACAGAGGAAATCCACACCAGTCGAACTTGTCTGTGCGTAACCTTAATTGCTCCACATTAATGCGATTAATAGTGAATAGAGTTAAATAACGTGACGTAGTTGTTAGCACAGTTCTCTGCCTATATATGCACTCACAATGACACCTTTTGAGCCCACAAAAACAGCAGAGACAGCCAATCGCTCACTGTCAACGATGAGGAAGGTGAAGAACACCATCAGTTGCACCACTCCCCAAAATTCTAGCAATCTCACACCTCACTGCATTTGATGATATAGATGTTGATTCCCATAGGGAACTTGAAATATTTGTCCCGAATGAGTAAATTTATAATACCAATATAGTTGGTCCATTATTGGACATTATACATTTTCCAGCTAACTCATTCCTGGTTGCCAGCGTTTCGCCCCCCCGTGTGCTAAGTTGGGCTCATCACTTGTTAAATAGCACACGTACCAAGACGCATGGCTAGTGCATACCGTGGAGGCCACTGTGTAGGCTACTTGGAGCCACCGGCAGTGCCAATGCACGATTGATGTAGGCAATATATATGTAAAGGAAATTTAACCTTATGGTGCCGTACTGTAGGGATGTACATTTGCATTAAGTATTTACGCACTCTTACTGTAAAATAAATTTAAGATTCATTTTCCTTTACACATTAGCACAGGAAAACGAACACAACGAACGTCGTTCTGATGGACTGCATATCCATGTGTGGCTGGAAGGCATGATCAGTCATAAAGAGGACAATAGATCGGAAGAACATTGTGGGATGTGAGGTATTGCTCGCGCACCGTCAATATAACATTGGTACCTGTGACAAACACACATAAAACACACTCTAATAAACGATGGATGCAATGTTTCGTCCTACAAAAACATATATTTTCAATATTGTTACGTAGCGTAAAGTTGTCAGTGATTGTGATTTGGTGGAGTTATGAAGAAGCGAGACAAATAATGATTTTAGTAATCATTCACTGTCACTTTAGTAATTCTGAGAAAGATTCGCACTTAACGCAACCTGCTAATCGTCCATTATCTCCAGTGACTACATTTGAGCTGAAACCAGGTTCCCTGCTCCGGTCATTGTTGCTTTGTAGAAATGCGCCTAAATGCTGTAGGCAATAACTCTGTTCAGTGAAGGGGCGAGGGGAAGTGCTGATTGATCATCTTATAATTCCCTTTTCGTGTATTAGGGAGTAAATGCTTGATAATGATTTTGATGAAATTAAATCGCGTAATTGAACTAAGGACTACATTGTAAGACCTTATATTTAGTGATAATAATAACGTACTCAAACGTCTCGAGTGGCAAAAGTGTTGCCTACGTTCAGATTTTTTAGTACAGATAAGAATATACTAACCCATCTCACGTCGCAAACGCACAACCGTTATTAATAGGGCCCATATTTTATGCAGAATCAAAGAGCGAAATATGTACTAAACCCAGTTGTTTCATATCATTGGCATATGTCCGACTTGTTGGCTGAACGGTCAGCGTACTGGCCTTCGATTCAGAGGGTCCCGGGTTCGATTCCCGACCGGGTCGGGGATTTTAACCTTCATTGGTTAATTCCAGTGGCGCGAGGGCTAGGTGTATGTGTTGTCTTCATCATCATTTCATCCTCATCACGACACGCAGGTCGCCTACAGGCGTCAAATAGAAGGACCTGCACCTGGCGAGCCGAACCCGTCCTGGGATATCCCGGCACTAAAAGCCATACGACATTTCATTGGCATATAATTGTTGTAGCTGGACAAAAGTCATATTATTCGAGGTAGAATCTATATGTGAAGCAGGATGTATGTCGGAATCCAGCTTGCTAACATTTATATCTTCGACAGCGCACGTGTAAAGAACAGCGGATATTTCATCAGAAAGAAGGCGATGGAACCTTGCACTCTAGTGGGAGAAACGTGAGATCAACATGCGACAGAGATAATAAATTAAGTTGGCAGAACTTTCAAACCAGCGAATCACAAGATAGCGCGCGAGGAAAGAAATGAGGCAGCAGCAGGGACACCAATATGAACGCGCTGTTATATAAGCTTAAATCCATAGGAAGTGATTATTAAAGACAAATATGACTTTCACGTAATTATAATAATGAATTTGAGATATCCTGACAAACCTTTTTAATTAGATATGTGGCAGCTGGAAGCAGGATATGATGAAACTGGTCAGGAGAATCCCAAGACGCTTGTTCCACGAGCCTCGCGGACGGGAGGACGCCAAGCGGTGAGGAGCAAAACTGTACTCTTAAATTCGGGACTGAACGGTTCGGACGCGTATTGTGATCGTCGCCGGAAAAACGTGGACTGAGCGTTTATCGACGTAAAGGAACAATAACCTGTTTACTATTGGACTTAATAAAGTGAATTAAATATATTCAAATTACCTTAGAATTAAATTATTACGTGTAAAGTGTCGATAGACTTGTTCGTCAAGCAGGAGTAAACTTGGATATAGATGAAGTTGCAGGGCACGCTGGAGTTTGATTTAATATTGAATCGCGGATTATTGCTAAAATAGCATATTAGACTGTTCCGGGAACTGAACGCGAGAGAGGGATGATTGTATTTTTGTGTTTATAATTTGTATTATAATGTATTTGTATTTTGTGTATGCTGAGTTATTACCAATTTTGTGCGGACACGTGTGTACCAATTGTGCCGTACGTAAATTGTGACAAGAACATGGACCTCAAGAGGAGAATTTTTATTGACGGTTTTGTTTCCGTCATGATGGAGTGAGCACCGCATCGATGGGCCGACCCGATGGCTGAGGTGGTGCGTGGCTGAACAGGGAATGGACCGGACTAAGATGAGTACATCTGATTTTATCTAACTCCACTATGCATGAATCAGCTTGTTTTGTAAATTTTTAAATACTATGGTTAAGTTTTATTTGATTTTTAAAATGTAGCAAGGGTCAGCTAGATTTAGGTAGTTAATTGTATAGTACGAATGCCTTGGGGTTGTGTATTTTGTATATATAATCTGCGTGTGTTAATGTTATTTTGATCCTTAGAATATATTCCTAACCGTGTGTCGTGTTATACGACCTTCTGAAATGATATAAGCGTGTGGTAATGATCTTCTGAAATAATATCAGTGTATGTTAATATTTTAATAAGAATAGCATTTAGTATATTTAAGTAGTTCATGGGGCATGTTAGTTATAGTAATGTCATGTTGAATGAGTATTCACAATCTTCGAGAGAAGTTCATTTATACTGTGCTGCGGATTTGAACCAGCGACCATCGGTAGACATTACAGTGTGTATATAGTGCCTTTGTTCATCGATAAGTGATTTGACTTTGTCAGGTTAATGATATGTGCTGTGAGTTATTTTTTTAATATTTCAATATTAAGTTTATTCTTGAGCCTTGTTTGAGATAGGATACTTTAACACTCAGAACGCTAGTGAGAGGAAGTGAAGCAACGATAACGTGAAACGAGATATCGTCAAGTATATTTTAATGTAAAGATATTAAGTGTTCTCGATGAATAATAGTGTGAATCCTGGTGAGGTTTGAACCAGTGGATATGATGATTGAAGGCAAGACACTGTGTATTCCGAAATGTAGATTGTAAGGAATATTTGTTCACAAGCCCAGTGAAGGCTGGATTATATGAAGTATTGCTTGGAAGAGATTGAGTGAGCTCGCCGAGAACATGTCAAGTGATGTCAGTTATATTGCTGAGGCGCGAAGGAAATAGATGTGTTTATATTCCAAGTCGAATCTTCTCCACAGTACTATGTTCTCACGTGTTGAAGTTGGGTCATCAAAGAATAGTTACGATATCATTTATTAGATAACTCTAATTGATCAGGTAGGCCACAGCACATAGATATTTAAAGATTTAACGTCATTTGTATTACTCTAATTAAAGGTAGGGATTTTCAGGTCACTGTAATGAAACGTCTCCATGAACGCCACTTCGACTCTCGACCAGGTCAATGGACTTTGTATTTCCTGATGGTTATTATAGCTTGATTTATACTGTTGTTATATGTTAATTGTGTTTATTGTATATTAAGGCAACGCAAATTTCGATTTGTGGTTCTGGTAGTTTTTGATTTATGGATTCAGTTCCATGTGTTGCTATGTTCGAGGCAGGGGTTCTATTCCGGCTGCAGTAGAGTCAGTGTAGATGTAAGTTTTGGGGGTATTTTGTGTTATTCGTATCACGTAGGGCCCTTCGCTACAGATTGTGTTTTACTTAGTGTGACTGTGAATATAAAACAGCTGCTTATGTATGTGTGGGGTTAGTATATTTTTGTAAAAATCACATAGTCTTATGCAGTAGTCCTATCCGATATATTCGTCAGTCCGTGTTAGTTTCATGTTAGGTGTTGTAGATAGAATGTAGGAAGCCATAATAGATGATGATTTAATAACGACGACTAATGAATAAATGTAATTTTATGTTTTTAATGAAATGCCACTAAAATTAATTGATAAAGATAACACAGGTCAACTATGTTTTGGAAATAATGTTATAAATAAATGACGAAACCCAATGCGAGGTAGTTAAAATAAACTGATTAATTAAATTGACGTTGGCAAAATCTTGTTTAAACGAAATCGTAAATATGAATTTATCGAATGAAATGATATTTCAACCACTCAATATGTATTTCTTTGGAGTTGGAGTTAACGAAGCAATATTGCACTTATGTCAGTAATTTAATGAGTGGAATTGGATTAAATTTGAAAGAGGTCTACTTATCAAACTTAACAAATAAAGCATTGGTATTTAATGGAAAATAATATAAAATGACCGGGTGAGCTGGCCATGCAGTTAAGGGCGTGCGGCTGTGAGCTTGCATCTGAGAGATAGTGGGTTCGAATGCCACCTTCAGCAGCCCTGAAGATGGTTTTCTGTGGTTTCCCATCTTCACACCAAGCAAATACTGCAATACTGCGGCTGTACCTTAATGAAGCCCACGTCCGCATCCTTCCCACTCCTAGGCCTTTCCTATCCCATCGTCGTCGTAAGACCTACCCGTGTCGGCGCGACGTAAAGCAAATAGCAAAAAAGAAAATAAAATATTAAATGGATCAAATCGATTTTTTAACTTTGATAAATCATTATGGGTTTCGGTCGACCTAGTGAGAGTGAGTGATAATTTTATATTTGAAGTGTTGTCATTTTTTATAATTTTCGTTATCGCTATGCCAAAATTTTCCTTTTCAATAATTTTTGGCAAAAAAGTTTCTCATTCATAATCTTTTTGTTATTTTTTTCTCTCTTATCCTTCCTGCTTAGAAATTTAAGATTAGCTTATATTATTCGAAGATATCACCGGGGAGCACCAGTGTATGACCCCGGGATTATAGGCGGCGCCAAATATTATAGGCTGGGAAGGTGGAGTACATAAAATGAAGTAAATATCACTGAAATAAGTAACTAAATATTTAATATTCATAAAATATGTAATAGTATTTATGCACTAAATTTACACAAATGGTCGTATATTCCGTTGAAATGAAATGGCGTATGGCTTTTAGTACCGGGAGTGTCCGAGGAAAAGATCGGCTCGTCAGATGTAGGTCTTTTGATTCGACGCCCGTTGGCGACCCGCGCGAAGTGATGAGGATGAAATGATGATGAAGACGACACATACACTCAGCCCCCTTGCAAGCGAAATTAACCAATTAAGGTTAAAATTCCCAACCCTGCCGGGAATCGAACCCGGGAACCCCTTCGGCCAAAGGCCAGCACGCTAACCATTTAGCCCTGGAGAGGTCTGTATATTCCGTTGATTATGACCTACGGTTTTTTTAAATTTCGTGTGGCTATTTCTAGCCGAGTGCAGCCCTTGTAAGGCAGACCCTCCGATGAGGGTGGGCGGCATCTGTCATGTCTAGGTAACTGCGTGTTATTGTGGTGGAGGAAAATGTTATGTGTGGTGTGTGAGTTGCAGGGATGTTGGGGACAGCACAAACACCCATCCCCAGGGCCATTGGAATTAACCAATGAAGGTTAAAATCCCCGACCCGGCCGGGAATCGAACCCGGGACCCTCTGAACCGAAGGCCAGTACGCTGACCATTCAGCCAACGAGTCGGACATGACCTACGGTTAAGATATGACACAGTAAAATTGTTTTAAATACCTCTATATTTTACAACAAAGTCATCGTTGTTGCCTTACATCATTTATATAGTCTAATGTCTTCTACATTTTTGCGGTAATAATAATCAATTTAAAGGCATAATAGATATATTTAAAATATTCAAAAATAATGTTATGAAGTGTAAATCGCGGAATACACTGATCACCCAGAACATTATGACCACCTACCTAATAGCCGGTATATCCAACTTTGGTACGGATAACAGCGGCGACGCGTCTTGGCATGGAAGAAATGAGGCCTTGGTAGGTCGCTGCAGGGACTTGGCACCACATCTGCACACACAAGTCACCTAATTCCCGTAAATTTCGGGAAGGGAGTGGCGAGCTCTGACGCCACATTCAATCACATACCAGATGTGTTCGATAGGGTTAACATCTGGCGAGTTGGGGGCCAGTACATCAATTCGAACTCGGCACTGTTTTCCTCGAACCACTCCATCACACTCCTGGCGTTGTGACATGGCGCATTTTCTTGCTGAAGAATGCTACTGCCGTTTGAAACATGATCGCCATGAAGGGGTGTTCGTGGTCTGGAACCAGTGTACGATACATTTCGGCCAACATGGTGCCTTACCCGAGCTACATTGGACCCATGGATGTCCACGTGAACGTTCTGCAGAGCATAATTGAGCCGCCGCCTGCTTGTCTCCGTCCCGCAGTAAGTACACTTGTCAAGGAGCTGTTCCGCTTTAAGACTACGGATTCGCACACTCCCATCGGCATGATTAACAAGGTATCGGGATTCATTAGACCTTGCAACGCTCTGCCACTGCGCTTACGTCCAGTAACGATGGTCACGTGCACATTTCAGTCGTAATGTCGTGCAGTTAACATTGGCACATGCGTGGGTCGTCGGCTGCGGTGTTCCTTAGGAGTTTACAGTGCACAGTTTGTTCAAACACACTTGTACTCTGAGCAGCCTTAAAGTCGGGTGTTAGTTTCGCCACAGTTCGCCGCCTGTCCTGTTTTACCAGTCTGCTCAACCTCAGTAATGAGGGGTGGCCACTGAACCCCTCGACGTTTCGCCTTGGTTTCGCCACTTGTTGAAGACACTCACCACAGCACACCTCGAACACCCGACAGTTTCCGAAATGTTCGTGCCGAGTCTTCGGGCCATTACAACCTGCGCTCGGTCAAAATCAGATAGGTCGCGCGCCTTCCCCATTCTACACCCGGACAGCACCCTTGTTGATACAATTTTCGTTGTGTTCATTTCGTATGCTAACGTGTAAAGGAAAATGAACCTTAATGGCATCAGGGCCGGATTAACGGGGGGGCTAAAGGGGCTGCAGCACCGGGCCCCGCGTGCTAAGGGGCCCCGGCCGTTGGCCGAACCTAAAATTGTAGAAAAAGGCCTGCTACTCCACCTTCGTGCATGTATATGAATATTTACGCTTGCAAAATATCGAACATGCACTCTTCCTTCCTTCCTTCCTTCCTTCCTTCCTTCCTTCCTTCCTTCCTTCCTTCCTATCAGCTGTCCGCGTTGGTATTTCATCACTGCTAGAATCAATTACCGTCCGGAGACACAAATCCTCACTACTTACGCACTGTAATTATTGTAAAGGTTATTGCTGATGAAAATTTAAATCTGGCAGCTTCCGAGTACGGGCAGAGGTCTAGGAAGTGAGCGGGAGGGGACAGGGAAAGCACGGTGGAATGCGCATGCTATACTATACCTTTGCATCAGGAAGAGAACTTCCAGTTCACCTCTGATTATTGAACCATTCGTAAGTTACAACTGTAATGTTCTTGTAAAATGAATAGAAAATATCCTAGAGGTGCCAAAACACGTAAGTTCTGTTTTGTATGTCGATTTGATAGTGATGATGAGACAAATGTAAAAGATGTTTTGGCATTATGAAATTTTAACATGAAAAATAGGGAAAAATTGTAGTCTATTTTAACACTTCCCTGTTCATCAATTTAAGTGGAAGTAGTTCTATAACGACTTCAGTATGCTAGTCTTATGTGTTGTTACGAAGAAGGGGCCCCACATTTTTAAATAGCCCAGGGCCCCCAAACACCTTAATCCGGCACTGAATGGCATTATACTGTTGAAGTGCGTAAATAAGTCAATCAACACGTAAGCATAGGAAAATGAACACAACGAATATTGTTCTGAGCACTAAATATCCATATTTGGCTGGGAGGCGCGACCAGTGTTAAGGAAGATAATGAATCGGTAGAGCATTGGGAGATATCATGTTTTTCCCGAAGAGAGACGATATATTACACAATGTACACTTGTAGCTATTTTGTTTCTTTTTGCTAGTTGCTTTACGTCGAATCGACACAGATAGGTTTATGGCGACGATGGGACAGGAAAGGGCTAGGAGTGGGAAGGAAGCGGCTGTGGCCATAATTAAGGTACAGCCCCAGTATCTGCCTGGTGTGAAAATGGGAAACCACGGAAAACCATTTTCAGGGCTGCCGACAGTGGGGTTCGAACCTACTGTCTCCCGAATACTGGATACTGGCCGCACTTAAGCGACTGCAGCTATCGAGCTCGGTCTAGCTAATTTACTGTTACCCTCACTACCTGATATTGAATCAAATAAACGTTACTAAATAAAGTTAGTATATAATTAGTCTTTAAACGCCTATTAAGTAACACAAACAGCAGGGAGACATTTTTAATGGTGATGCGCAGTGTGACACCAAGTTCTTGCCCATGTTTTCCATTGCGATGTTTTGGCACTGACCTGATAAAATTCTCTTGTACTCTGAGAAGTCGACAATGCATATTTTAAAAGAGGGCTTGAATAACCCAGAGTTCGTTTCAAACTGCATAGAGTTTGTTAGAAACTCTGACCAATGAAAGGCACTTACCCATCCCAGATTCTGAGAATCAGTGCTGTTGAACGCAGTTGAAGCACTCGTACCTACTGTATTTCACAGACACACGGTTAGAAATCCGAATATTAAAGGAATTTTGAAGCCAACTTCAGCAAATATGAGACGAAATTCGCCAATGATCTTCACTAGCCGAGCCGACACACTTAAATTGTTTTGAATATTTACCTAGATATGTACAAAAATTTTGCATACTTCAAATAATATGAAATATTACTACGAATATGTAAACGTATGTAAAATGAAACACAGGTATAATCATAACAGGACCACAATTCGCCGACATATTTCATCTTCACTTGTCTACAATAAAGGTATAGAATATGCACTTACATACGATATTTCTACTATTTATTTTATGTCGCACCGACACAGATAGATCTTATGGCGACGATGGGATAGGAGAGTATGGCAAGGAAGCAGCCTTGGACTTAATTACGGTACAGCTCCAGCATTTGCCTGGTGTTAAACTGGGAAACGACGGAAAACCATCTTCAGGGCTGCCGATAGCGGGGTTCGAACCCACTATCTCCCGGATGCAAGCTCAGAGCTGCGCGCCCCTAATCGCACGGCCAACTCGCCCGGTATACGAAACTGGGCCTTAGTTATTCAACATAAGGAATTCCTTACACAAGCCAATCAAATTAACAATGGACCCAGAAACTTAACAAGAAAATCAACTTATTACACATCACGATCAGTAGGAATAATGACAACCTGTCATACAAATATAAAGAAAACCCACTCAAAATTCAAATACAATATACAAGGAATCCATTCACCCATACACACACAGAACAGCAGTTCTAAATTCGATTATTCAAATAGCAATTTCCATACCAATGACACAATCGATTTCAATGATGAATTACAAACAATAAACCAAACCGCGAAAGAAAACATCCACGGTCCTGACACAGTAGATAAATTATTGAATAAAGGAAAAGACCAGAAAAGCGCACACGAAACAGAAAAATACGTAGTCCTCAACAACGTGAACAAGAATATGTAGAAATAATTATAACAGATGAATGATAAATCCTTTGGAATATCTGTACGATTCCAAGTCCCACTTTTTACCAAGTCTAGAAATTATATACTGTTTTCTATTTACAACTTGTTTTACGACGCACCGACACAGATAGGTTTTATGGCGACTGTGGGAGAGGAAAGGGCTAGAAGTGGGAAGGAGGCCACCATGGCCTTAATTAAGGTATAGCACCAGCACTTGCCTGGTGTGAAAATGGGAAACCACGGAAAACCATCCTCGGGGCTGCCGACAGTGGAGTTCGAACCCACTATCTCCCGAATGCAAGCTGATAACTACGTGACCGAAACAACGCGGCCACTTGCTCGGTTACATACTCTACATCTATCAAATTGAAGTAATAAATAATAATAATAATAATAATAATAATAATAATAATAATAATAATAATAATAATAATAATGGTATTGGCTTTAAGTCCACTAACTAATTTTACGGTCTTCGGAGACGCCGAGACGCCGGAATTTTTTTCGCATGAGTTCTTTTACCTGCCAGTAAATCTACTGACACGAAGCTGACGTATTTGAGCACCTTCAAATACAACCGGATTAAGCCAGGATCGAACCTGATAAGTTGGGGTCAGAAGGCCAGCGCCTCAACCATCTGAGCCACTCAACCCGGCCCCTACCGAGCTCGATAGCTGCAGTCGCTTAAATGCGGCCAGTATGCAGTAATCGGGAGATAGTGGGTTCGAGCCCCACTGTCGGCAGCCCTGAAGATGGTTTTCCGTGGTTTCCCATTTTCACACCAGGCAAATGCCGGGGCTGTACCTTAATTAATGCCACGGCCGCTTCCTTCCACTTCCTAGGCCTTTCCTCTCCCATCGTCGCCATAAGACATATCTGTGTCGGTGCGACGTAAAACAAAATAGCAACCCGGCACAAACTGAAGTACCGGAAGAAATCGGAAGTTGTATAGAGAACAGGAAGAAAGTGACAGAGGGTTCGTCTCATGTTTACTGGAAAGAGAGTTGCAAATCCAAATCAGTCAATTTCGAAAGTTAGATATAAATCTCTTAGGTATAAAGGTATAGGACTTAAACAAACCCCTCCTCCTCATATCCAAAAGTTTCAACACAAGGTTTGTTTTTCCATAATCACTAAGATCTGGCCTAAGATTGTGACACTCATTTAATCGTAACCTTCCCAGATCATTATCGAAATCTTCCCATGATTTCTCCTTGGACTCTACAGTGATTTGTTAGCTGTGTTTCTTTCATCTACGTACAGATCCCTATCTACATCAGACCTTCTCGAAGTCAGTTTTGATACGACCGCATTTTACCTTCATAAGCTTCCCTATCTCCTTCATTCCACCAAGTTGTTCACTTCTTCCCATCTTTAAAAATAACTCTTCCTAGGCATTCTCTTGTTGTTTCTACTATAGCATTCCCGTATGCTGACCACTCACTTTCAATATCCCGAGAATGCTGACTGTCTAATCACATCCAAGTACTTGTGTATAACTACCTATTCTTGGAGGTTTTAAACCCTTATCAACTGCATACAGACTTCACACGCACTGTGCTTGGCCCAGCGATACTCAATTCTCTGCAGGTAAGACAATCGCCTGTATCACGGGAAAATAATCAGAACACCCGTACATTGCTAGTAGATTTGCTGAATACGAAGTCGTTTATGAATTATGATATAGTCTAGTACGGATCTAGTGTCCCTACACTCCATGTCTAACGCTGAATAACCTTAAGCTTCTTAAGCTTAAAGAATGAATTTACAACTACTAATTCCGTACTAGCATAGGAGTCCAGTAAATGCTTCACCGGACGAGTTGGCTGTGCGGTTAGGAGCATGCAGCTGTGAGCTCGCATCCGGGAGATAGTGGGTTCCAATCCCAGTGTCGGCAGCCCTGTAGATGGTTTTCCGTGGTTTTCCATTTGCACACCAGGCAAATGCTGGGGCTGTACCTTCATTAAGGCCACGGCCGCTTCCTTCCCATTCCTAGGCCTTTCCTGTCCGATCGTCGCCATATGACCTATCTGTGTCGGTGCGACGTTAAGCAACTAGAAAAAAAGTAAATGCTTCCCGTTCCCATTAGTGCCCATACCCTCCCTACTTTTATCCAATCTTTTTCTCATATCCTTCGGTTCTGCTTCCAGTTCTTGTATTCAAATTGCCCATTAGCACTATTCTATCCCTGTCATTGACCCTGACTAAGATAATTATCACTCAGTACTACATAAAACTTGTCTACTCTAACGCCTTCTGCTCCCTCACATGGTGAATATACGGAGACGATTCTCGTCCTAATTTCTGCCGCCGGTAAACCTACCCCATCATTCGCTCATGTACGTTCCTAACAGAATTTACATTGCGCGGTATGGTTTTCCCGATGAATATTCCCACCTCACATTCTGTTGTTCCCCTATTAACACATGTTAAATCTCCTCTTACCCAACATCGTTCACTCCTAGCACATCCACACACGTCCTCTCGGCCTGTTCTGCCTTTTCTCTTCCATAAGCCCCATTAGTATTTACAGCAACCCATCGAATTTAATTTCGTTCGCTAGGTTGTTACCAAGAAGTTCCCGGCTTGCCAAAAAGAAGTGGGACTCGATCAGTCCTATAGGTCTGAAACTTGCTTGATATATTCCGAGTGTGCTTTGTGATGATTTCTGTGAGGGAAGGTGCTACCCTACTTACACATAGACCCAGTAAGAGTCTCACCCGTTGCCTAGGGTTCACAGACTAGGCCTTAGCTACATAACTACAATAACCCACACCACGAATGAGTAGTAGTAGTAGTAGTTGTATTTTACTATTTAATTTTAATTTACCCTCCGGGCTTATCCGAGCCCGTGCGACTCAGCAGAGATATTATTACAATACTGTGGTGAGGTAGATATCTGGAGATGGTCACCGTAACTACCAGAAGGAACAGAGCTCTTCAAGAATGAAAGTTAGCCGGGAATAGCCTAACAATGGGAAGGAGCCGGCCGTGTTCAAATGGTAAGTAAGTACCGTTCCAATATTTGCCCAGAATTGATGTGGCAAAACACGAGAAAACCTTCCATGATAGGCAAGGGTAGGGATTTCAGACTACCTCTGCAAAGCTGTCCTCACGAGACTAAATGCACTTCGTTCAAACCCCTGTGTCATCTTTTTACTCTTTAAAGGAATAGCGTGACATATGTGAAAGGGAGAATTTGCCTGTTTCCTATTCATTTTCTTAGACAGTTGAGTATTGTTATTACTGCTTTTGAAGGTTTGAAAAACTCCCCCTTTACTTCTACGTTGCAGATGAACTCCCTGCTAATGTAACACAAATGAACAATAATTATCTTTCATGTTAATCGGCTGGACTGAAGTGTAAACTTTAGTAACTTAATGTAAAAGCACTAAAATATTGTTCATTTCGGAGCATCCGTCAGCATGGACATTCCCTAGACTTGAAGTGTGGTAGTAGCCTCAGTTGCTACAGTAATTGGACACCTTTTCATAATATTCAAAACTCATCTTATTTTGACTTACTGTAAATACTTTTCTGGTAATTTTGTACTACTTCTAAAAAGTTGAAAGAAATAGTAATTACGTATTTAAGGGTTAAATCTTTGACAGTGTCGAGAATATAATCCAAGTCCCCGGGAAACGGATTCTCAAGATGTAAATAATAATAATAATAATAATAATAATAATAATAATAATAATAATAATAATAATAATAATAATCACACATAGTGAGGTTTATATTGTTCTGAAGTAGCATAGCTTTTATTATGCAAAAATCAAACAGCACTTCAAATAAGTGAAACCTCGCTGACAAGGTAACATATTTCATTCTTTATAGATGGTATAATAAGGTGATTCATATACCACGTACACATTTCCAGTCACACAGGATCTACCTATTTGCTTAATTCATTTAAGCCCACATTTAAGTCACCTTTTCGACTGTAAAGTGGGGTGTGCCTTAGGTTTCTCTTAAGGAGTTTATGTTGAACAGTAGAAGGAAAGCCCACACACGCACACAGGTGATAGACAGGTGGCAATGTCACAAATTAAAGAGAAGCGTTAATTAATAAACTTGAATACCAGTGGAATGAGGGAGAGAGAACAATGCCCAGAGAGCTGGGTGAGCGGTGTTGAGTACTTCACACATTACCTTCTCGTCTGATGGCTTCCATGTCTTGCCATGTATGGAAGTCGGTAGCGCAGACTCCCGTTCCCGCTGTGGTTTTATTCCTCGCACTAACTTCCAGTAAGAGTTTTATGTGCTTTGTAGGTTTTAACGCTGTTTCCAAGGTGTGCGTTAAGGTACTGAAGATATAAGAGTAAGCAGATGAGCAAGCTCTAAATGTTTAGTGCTCATGGTGGATCGGATATTCCTAGCCGCCTGCACAAAAGGAGGGCCACAGCTTAGAATATGACCGAGATGCCCATTCCTATTCCATGGTAAGTGCTATACCAAATCTCAGGACCATTCACACGCGATCACATAACCAGTAATTGTTATTCTGTTAAATATCACACTACTTACGACCAATTAAATGATAACGTATTATAATGTTCATGCCTACAACCGATCCCATACAAACCGGGCGAGTTTGCCGTGCGCGTAGAGGCGCGCTGCTGTGAGCTTGCATCCGGGAGATAGTAGGTTCGAATCCCACTATCGGCAGTCCTGAAGATGGTTTTCCGTGGTTTTCCGTTTTGACACCAGGCAAATGCTGGGGCTGTACCTTAATTAAGGCCACGGCCGCTTCCTTCCAACTCCTAGGCCTTTCCTATCCCATCGTCGCCATAAGACCTATCTGTGTCGGTGCGACGTAAAGCCTCTAGCAAAAAAGATCCCATACAACTTCCGAAACTGAGGAACACTGGTCAGAGACAGTGCGATATTTAGCAGAATGACTGGTTATGTGATCACATGTTAGTGACTGAAAAGGAGAAACAGAAATAGAAAGGAGCTGATAACTGTATCAACCGTAAACAATAGCTTGAAAAAATCTTTACTAGAGGGAAGATGCAAGATCCACTAGAATACTGCAGTTCAATTAATTACTTACGTTGTTAGTTGGTCAAAGCATTAATGATTCCAAACACATCGAGTGAGTGATTAAATTGAACAATATGAATCCACTTGTTACTCACGAATATACAATAAATACATGTACATAGAGTATTTAAAAATTACAAACATACTGCAGGGGTGTTTATAGGACTTCGGAACTAGAAAAAGTCCAAACGAACAGAGGTGCAAAATACAATAATTTTCCATGTGGAGCATAATTAGTGCAGCATTCAAATTAAGAGCCTCTTATTCCTAGAGTGAGCACTGATAAGTGTATGATATACTGGACTGCATTTAAGTTGTGTGGTGTAGTTCCTGGAGTGTAATCGCTACAGTGAGGTGGTTGGCGTGAGTTACTGTAGCGGCCATTATAATGAATTACGTAATGTTCGTAATTTCGTCCCCCTTTTTATTTGTAATTAATGAAGTTTATTAATATTTGAGAACGGGAAAACGCAAGCAGTGGGATATGGAACAGGCTAGTAAGACAGTGAGGGACAAGATAATGGGTTACAAACGTGCAATAAAGCATTTAACATCCCACGTGCAACGCTGAAAGATTATGTTAAAATGAATACCAATAAAACATTTTTCATAAATGGCATTCAAGTAATTCAGTACAGGGAAGGTTAGAAAGGAAAAACATAGGCCTACTAAAATAAATTATACTTATCATAAATTTGGTGGGGGACGAAATTACGAACACATTGTTGGCAGTTTAAGGTTTTGTAGTGTTTATGTCAAATATTGACTACCTCACATTATAACAGTTTTATTGTAACTTACTCGTAAGTGGAGAATATGTTCATTAATATACACTGACTGACAGAGCAAATGCAACACCAAGAAGGAGTGGTTCGAAAGGGATGAATGTTGGGGAAAAAACCGAGACGGCACGGACGAATAATTGATGTTTATTTCAAACCGATATGCAGGTTACACAATGCGCACGGCATCGACTCAGTAGGATGTAGGACCACCGCGAGCGGCGATGCACGCAGAAACACGTCGAGGTACAGAGTCAATAAGAGTGCGGATGGTGTCCTGAGGGATGGTTCTCCATTCTCTGTCAACCATTTGCCACAGTTGGTCGTCCGTACGAGGCTGGGGCAGAGTTTGCAAACGGCGTCCAATGAGATCCCACACGTGTTCGATTGGTGAGAGATCCGGAGAGTACGCTAGCCACGGAAGCATCTGTACACCTCGTAGAGCCTGTTGGGAGATGCGAGCAGTGTGTGGGCGGGCATTATCCTGCTGAAACAGAGCATTGGGCAGCCCCTGAAGGTACGGGAGTGCCACCGGCCGCAGCACATGCTGCACGTAGCGGTGGGCATTTAACGTGCCTTGAATACGCACTAGAGGTGACGTGGAATCATACGCAATAGCGCCCCAAACCATGATGCCGCGTTGTCTAGCGGTAGGGCGCTCCACAGTTACTGCCGGATTTGACCTTTCTCCACGCCGACGCCACACTCGTCTGCGGTGACTATCACTGACAGAACAGAAGCGTGACTCATCGGAGAACACGACGTTCCGCCATTCCGTCATCCAAGTCGCTCTAGCCCGGCACCATGCCAGGCGTGCACGTCTATGCTGTGGAGTCAATGGTAGTCTTCTGAGCGGACGCCGGGAGTGCAGGCCTCCTTCAACCAATCGACGGGAAATTGTTCTGGTCGATATTGGAACAGCCAGGGTGTCTTGCACATGCTGAAGAATGGCGGTTGACGTGGCGTGCGGGGCTGCCACCGCTTGGCGGCGGATGCGCCGATCCTCGCGTGCTGAGGTCACTCGGGCTGCGCCTGGACCCCTCGCACGTGCCACATGTCCCTGCGCCAACCATCTTCGCCACAGGCGCTGCACCGTGGACACATCCCTATGGGTATCGGCTGCGATTTGACGAAGCGACCAACCTGCCCTTCTCAGCCCGATCACCATACTCCTCGTAAAGTCGTCTGTCTGCTGGAAATGCCTCCGTTGACGGCGGCCTGGCATTCTTAGCTATACACGTGTCCTGTGGCACACGACAACACGTTCTACAATGACTGTCGGCTGAGAAATCACGGTACGAAGTGGGCCATTCGCCAACGCCGTGTCCCATTTATCGTTCGCTACGTGCGCAGCACAGCAGCGCATTTCACATCATGAGCATACCTCAGTGACGTCAGTCTACCCTGCATAAAATTCTGACCACTCCTTCTTGGTGTTGCATTTGCTCTGTCAGTCAGTGTATATACCAATTTTTAGCCTTGTCCATAATATTCCTGAATGTCTACAATTTCAAATCTGCTAGGGAGACGAAATATTGGCACCCTAACTTATAATTTAACCTGTAGTTCACGTTATTTATGATCTCATTATGGCTATATCGGGAGCGGTGTAGTACACCAAACTTGCTTGTTCACTTATTTGAACCATTATTTTAATAACGCTCCATATAATTATATGTAGGATGTTCACTCTATTTCACGATGGATAACCAGCCCCAGGTGCGGAGTAGCTTGTCTCCCTCTTACTTGGAGGCCCCGGGTGCAATTCCAGACCCTTCTAACACTTATAAACCATGATTGTGTGTTGGAATTCGATTTACTCAGTCTTCTGCAACCAAATGAGGAGCTGTCAAAAATCCAAGCTATACAGGTGTGCTGACCACGTAGAACTTCAATGTCTGCAGGCCATCTGAGTGCGCAACTGTCATGTCTGCAAGCGAAGGAACTTAGTGAAGTGTATATAGCACATGGTTCTTTAATTTGACTTAATTTAATTGAATTTGATGAATATTAATCAGTGAGTAGCCTTTGCACTCACCAGTACACACTTACGTCAGACGCCTGTATCTTCATGTTTGCAGTCAGGATGTGCCTTTGTCGGTCATGTAGGACAATTCTTAATTAACTATGTGATATATTAAATTTTCTCTGACTACGCCGTCCTACGTTGCACCACTTCAGTGTTGTCAATCTATCATTCTACATTCACATGCAATTCCAGAGTTGTACAAGATTCCCGAATCATTTCACTAGCTTAAAATCATGTTACCGTCCCATACGTGATATTATATTAGTATAATTTTCGCCTGTGCTGCGAAACGTTATTCTCAGATTATATTTGGCATTTCAACACGGATTTTCACTTTCAAATTCCACACGTTCTAGGAAGCTTCTGACAGGCAACATAAATGCTGTGTTAAATTTTTCTACTGCTCTCTTATGTAAATAGTCAGAAAAACTCAAATTTCGTTAGCACTTTCCACAAACCATGGAAACGTGAAGTTAGAGAGTAAATATTGAACCGGACTCTAACATCATATGTGTTTGTTACTTCGAAGTTGAAATTGGGTATCATTTTCTCAGTATATCTATTTGTTATCACTCATCGCATAGCTCAAGGGTAATAGCGTATTACTAGAAAGAGGCTCAAAATACTTTCCTTCAGTTTAACCCTGATGATTACTGGGGTCGTTGAAGCCACCTTGTCGTATTTTCTGGTTTGATTGGGGGGTAAAGCCGGATTCTTTCCTCTATCTCACGTGGTTTTTCAGCGAAAATTCCATTCTATGTCTCGAACCTCGTCCATTTTAATGGAAAGGCAGAATGTAATTAGAGATAGCTGTTGTTGTGGTGAAATGGCTCTATGGTCGGCCCGGTGAATGTAACAGTAAGGCGTAATACGTGACTGCAATGTTCAATCAATCAATATCAATCAATACTCATCTGCATTTAGGGCAGTCGCCCAGGTGGCAGATTCCCTATCTGTTGCTTTCCTAGCCTTTTCCGAAAATATTTCAAAGAAATTGGAAATTTATTGAACATCTCCCTTGGTAAGTTATTCCAATCCCTAACTCCCCTTCCTCTTGAATTCCAACTTTATGTTCATATTGTGATCTTTCCTACTTTTATAGACGCCATTCAAACCTATTCGTCTACTAATGTCATTCCACGCCATCTCTCCGCTGACAGCTCGGAACATACCACTTAGTCGAGCAGCTCTTCTTCTTTCTCTCAATTCTTCCCAACCCAAACATTGCAACATTTTTGTAACGCTACTCTTTTGTCGGAATCACCCAGAACAAATCGAGCTGCTTTTCTTTGGATTTTTTCCAGTTCATGAATCAGGTAATCCTGGTGAGGGTCCCATACACTGGAACCATACTCTAGATGGGGTCTTACCAGAGACTTATATGCACTCTCCTTTACATCCTTACTACAACCCCTAAACACCCTCATAACCATGTGCAGAGATCGGTACCCTTTATTTACAATCCCATTTATGTGATTACCCCAGTGAAGATCTTTCCTTATATTAACACCTAGATACTTACAATGATCCCCAAAAGGAACTTTACCGAGCTCGATAGCTGCAGTCGCGTAAGTGCGGCCAGTATCCAGTATTCGGGAGATAGTAGGTTCGAACCCCACTGTCGGCAGCCCTGAAAATGGTTTTCCGTGGTTTCCCATTTTCACACCAGGCAAATGCTGGGGCTGTACCTTAATTAAGGCCACGGCCGCTTCCTTCCCACTCCTAGGCTTTTCCTGTCCCATCGTCGCCATAAGACCTATCTGTGTCGGTGCGACGTAAAACAACTAGCAAAAAAAAGGAACTTTCACCCCATCAACGCAGTAATTAAAACTGAGAGGACTTTTCCTATTTGTGAAACTCACAACCTGACTTTTAGCCCCGTTTATCAACATACCATTGCTTGCTGTCCATCTCACAATATTTTCGAGGTCACGTTGCAGTTGCTCACAATCTTGTAACTTATTTATCACTCTATAGAGAATAACATCATCCGCAAAAAGCCTTACCTCCGATTCCACTCCTTTACTCATATCATTTATATATATAAGAAAACATAAAGGTCCGATAACACTGCACTGAGGAACTCCCCTCTCAACTATTACAGGGTCAGACAAAGCTTCACCTACTATAACTCTCTGAGATCTATTTTCTAGAAATATAGCAACCCATTCAGTCACTCTTTTGTCTAGTCAAATTGCACTCATTTTTGCCAGTAGTCTCCCTTGATCCACCCTATCAAATGCTTTAGACATGTAAATCGCGATACAGTCCATTTGACTTCCAGAATCCAAGATATCTGCTATATCTTGCTGGAATCCTACAAGTTGAGCTTCAGTGGAATAACCTTTCCTAAAACCGAATTGCCTTCTATCGAACCAGTTATTAATTTCACAAACATGTCTAATATAATCAGAAAGAATGCCTTCCCAAAGCTTACATACAATGCATGTCAAACTTACTGGCCTGTAATTTTCAGCTTTATGTCTATCACCCTTTCCTTTATACACAGGGGCTACTATAGCAACTCTCCATTCATCTGGTATAGCTCCTTCGGCCAAACAATAATCAAATAAGTACTTCAGATATGGTACTATATCCCAACCCATTGTCTTTAGTACATCCCCAGAAATCTGATCAATTCCAGCCGCTTTTCTAGTTTTCAACTTTTGTATCTTATTGTAAATATCATTGTTATCATACGTAAATTTTATTACTTCTTTGACCTTAGTCTCTTCCTCTATCTCGACATTATCCTTGTAACCAACAATCTTTACATACTGCTGACTGAATACTTCTGCCTTTTGAAGATCCTCACATACACACTCCCCTTTTTCATTAATTATTCCTGGAATGTCCTTCTTGGAACCTGTTTCTGCCTTAAAATAAGTATACATACCCTTCCATTTTTCACTAAAATTTGTATGACTGCCAATTATGCTTGCCATCATGTTATCCTTAGCTGCCTTCTTTGCTAGATTCAATTTTCTAGTAAGTTCCTTCAATTTCTCCTTACTTCCACAGCCATTTCTAACTCTATTTCTTTCCAGTCTGCACCCCCTTCTTAGTCTCTTTATTTCTCTATTATAATAAGGTGGGTCTTTACCATTCCATACCACCCTTAAAGGTACAAACCTGTTTTCGCATTCCTCAACAATTTCTTTAAACCCATCCCAGAGTCTGTTTACATTTTTATTTACCGTTTTCCACCGATCATAGTTACTTCCTAGAAACAGCCTCATACCTGCTTTATCAGCCATATGGTACTGCCTAACAGTCCTACTTTTAAGACCTTCCTTTCTATCACATTTATTTTTAACTACCACAAAAACAGCTTCATGATCACTAATACCATCTATTACTTCAGTTTCCCTATAGAGCTCATCTAGTTTTATCAGCACCACATCCAAAATATTTTTCCCTCTGGTTGGTTCCATCACTTTCTGAATCAGCTGTCCTTCCCATATTAACTCATTTGCCATTTGTTGGTCATGCTTCCTGTCGTTCGCATTTCCTTCCCAATTGACATCTGGCAAATTGAGATCTCCCGCTACAATCACATTTCTTTCCATGCCGTTTCCCACATAGCTGACTATCCTATCAAATAATTCTGAATCCGCATCAGTGCTACCCTTTCCCGATCTGTACACTCCAAATATATCAAGTTGCCTATGAGCCTTACACCTAGAATTTCATGTGTCTCATCTTTAACTTTTTCGTAGCTTACAAAATCTTCTTTCACCAGAATGAAAACTCCCCCTCCCACCTTTCCTATCCTATCTCTACGATACACACTCCAGTGCCGTGAGAAAATTTCTGCATCCATTATATCATTTCTCAGCCATGATTCAACTCCTATTACCATATCTGGTAAATATATATCTATTAAATTACTTAATTCTATTCCTTTCTTTACAATACTTCTACAGTTCAACACTAACAATTTTGTGTCATCCCTACTTGATTTCCAGTTCCCCGTTCCCTTATCACCGCTCCCTAGGCCATCCCGTTTCCCTGAATGTACCTCTCTATTACCCTTCCAAACAAATTTCCTAACTTATACGTACCACTGCGGTTTAAATGAAGGCCATCCGAGCGCAGATACCTTTCTCCTACACACCCATTAGGATCTAGAAATTTCACTCCCAGTTTCCCACATACCCACTCCATAGTCTCATTTAAATCCCCAATCGCCCTCCAGTCAGTAACCCTCCTACACAGTATTCCACTAATAACAATCTCCGCTTTCTTAAACTTCACCCGTGCTGCATTTACCAGATCCCACACATCTCCAACTATGTTGGTACTTATATCAGCTTGCCTTACGTTGTTGGTACCAACGTGAAACACTACCACCTTCTCCTTCCCCTCCTCCCTCTCTTCTACTTTCCTCAACATCTGCCTCAACCTAATTCCTGGATAACATTCTACCCTGGTTCCCTTTCCTCCACACACTTTCCCCGCGTGTCTAACGATGGAATCCCCCATGACCAGAGCCTCAACCCTACCCACCTCATTTGATCCCCTCCCCTCCTGGTCAGCCCTATCTTTCCTGATAGCTGCAGAAGCTACTTCCTCCTCCCTTTTCTCCTTCCCATGACCCTGTTCCACCTGTCTTTTCCTATCCTCTACTCTACATTACCCTTTCCTACCTTTTCCCTTCCTCCTACTTCCACGCATCTCAGCAACAGTTCCCTGTCCCTCATCTTCCCTCTGTTGTTATACCTGGAGTGACTCGTACCGATTTCGCACAGACACCTGTCCTGAATTCTGATCCTGAATATAGCCCTTGTCCTGCAATCTCCTTCCCCTTAGAACATTAGACCACCTGTCTTCTACAACTCCTCCCTTTCCTTCCCCTCCCTCTTGTACACCTACTGTAACCTGTACATTGTTTGAGGGAGTCCTATCTTCCTTCCCGTCTTCTGTGAGAATCCTAATTATCTCCCTCAAACTTTCCAACTCCTCCCTCATACCCCTCAATGCCTCACCACACCCACAATAAGTACACTCGCGCTCCTTAGCCATTCTTTACGGGGGGGGAAAATTTTAAATTAAAAAATAAAATAACTTATTTACAAAAAAATAAATGAACGGAGGGATATATTGTCTGGGATAGTACACAACAATAAGGTAATTAATATACGACTACTCTACAATACTACTTAGTCGTGCTCCATTATTTTTTTATCCTACAACCCCTAACATGATAAAAGCTGCTGATAATTACTGAATATCGAAAGTAATACACAAGAACTACACAATTCCAAACTGCAATTAAGCCTATCCTAATTTCAACAATATTTTAGTAAGAGTTTCTACGGATACCTCTACCACACCAGTACTACACAAATATTTTACAATAATAAAATAAGCACACTAAATTCTAATAGGATATTACTCGTATACTACTGTACAGTACACTACAGTAATTTTTAAACTACTTTCAGACGTATCCTAATTACGATACCGGTACCGTACCGTATGTCACTACTAAGCACAACAGAAATGAAATTTGCAAGAACTACTGTACTCAAAGATTACCAACGAAGCTAAATGCTTAGACAAATTATTATTAGTATTACGCTCTAATAGATATACACGAAAGATAACACACGAATATAGCACGCAAGATACGGCACTATCTAAATGTACTGTATCTATACTACAATGTATCTACACTACACTACACTGCGTTTGGTTAAATGCTTAAGTATCAAAAGGATTGCCGTACACAAAGAAAAACACGAATATAACTGGCAAGATACTATCAAATATATTATACCTTATCTTCACTACAATTCTACTGAAATGTGGTTATGTGATTATTACAGCTGGTGGATTACTATTATTTTCCCTACTCCACGGGACGGAGAAAAAAAGTGTCCTTAATTAGGCCTACTGAAAAATACGAGGTTGTCTACAATAATTTCTCAAATATTTCTATCAAAGCTACTACTACTACTACTCCAGGGACTTGAACTGCAATTACTGGGATATATGAACTTTATTATTATTAGCTAACCGCTCATAAATACTGAAAGATCGAGGGAACGAAATATAAATTACGGATACTAACTACCTACTCAGAAGTACAAATGAATGGAATACAAGGTCAGCTGATTTTTATTTATATTTACTTGACTACACTACACCCTTTGTTCACGACTGTAGCCAACAATGCAATATTTGAATATGAGGAGCGACAATAATCATTAACAATACGACTGTTAACTATTACCGTGTAATCTCTTTAACTTCTTTTTAAATGGAAGTTTACAGGCGTATCGTGTTTTTTAATGTAGTAAATTATTACCTTCGCGATAGTTTGAACGTATATCTATACGAAATACCGGAGAAGTTACTGCAGAAGTTACGGTACTATTCCTTATGATAATCTGCCTTTGTAAGTACAACCAACGAACCTACAGATATTTACAAATATTTTTAAAGTTAATATTGTTACCTAAAGTATTACCTAAACCTAAATTCGAAACAAGGTGCACCTAGCTAGCCTACTTAACCTAGAAAACGTAATTTACTGAAGACCAAGTGAATTACTTGTTACAAAATTTAAATAATTATTACTACTCCCAATTTCTACCAACAAGCACTAAACACCACTATATAAACAGCACTAGCACTAAATGAATCAGATATACACAAAATTAAGCTATTTCAATAGGTTTTCACTACTTTATCACTGCAATAATGCAAGAGCTCTCTCAACAGCCAACCGTTCTCAAGCGCATCCAACAATGCAATCAGACCACTGACCACGGGATGGACAATACACGAGATATCTGCGCATGTGACTGCGACAAGATTGTCGGTGCCTTCTCCAAAGTCGTGCAGGTACTGGGGTTTCCACAGACAATCATGAGTGTTCCATGAGCACGTCGGTTCAGTTAATACCACCAACACCAGGTTCAATTGCCGTGGCGTACAACGTGTTGATGACGAATATAGCCGTTCGCTAGCTCGGATAGTAAGAGGCGATAGACGGGGCTAGAGCCATTGTAGCAGATCACTAGTGAATTCAATGCTGGACAGCAATGAAGTGTTGGAAGCTGTAGGCTACCATCCAGAACCATCTCCTCGCAACATGGTACGGATGCCACCAACCCACAGTGGTACCTCTTCTCATCGAAGTTCAGAAAGCACAATGATTTACAAGGGCAAACAACACCGCTTTGAATTTTCGAATCATTGAAAAAGGTCACCTGGACAGGTGAGTCGAGGTGACAGGTGGTACACGACGCTGGCAGGGTACACAGCACAAGAGACAATGGGTCTCAAATGTCAGTGGGTTACCGTTCAGCCGGTGCTGGTGGCAACCTCGTATGAGGACGGTTCACGTGGGGAGAAATGGAACCCGTGGTACATCTGCCAACGTCCCTCACAGGCAAACGTTACAGGAACCTGCTGTCTGATCACATCGAGCTAATTATTGGCCTCCAATCATCAATCAATCACTACTGATCTGCATTTAGGGCAATTGCCCATGTGGCAGATTCCCTATTCCTAGCCCTTTCTTACATTATTTCAAAGAAACTGGACGTTTATTGAACATTTCCCTTGGTAAGTTATTCCAATTCCTAACTCCCATTCCTATAAACGAATATTTGCCCCAATATGTCCTCTTGAATCCAAACTTTATCTTCATATTGTGATCTTTCCAACTTTTAAAAACAACACTCAAACTTATTCGTCTACTAATGCCATTCCACGCCATCTCTCCACTGACAGCTCGGAACATACCACTTAGTCGAACAGCTCGCCTCCTTTCTTCCAAGTCTCCCCAGCCCAAACTTTGCAACACTTTTGTAACGTTCTCTTTTGTCGGAAATCACCCAGAACAAATCGAGCTGCTTTTCTTTGGATTTTTTTTTCCGGGTCTTGAATCAAGCAATCCTGGTGAGGATCCTATACACTGCAGGCATACTCTAACTGCGGTCTCACCAGAGACGTATTCGCCCTCTCCTTTACGTCCTTACTACAACCCCTAAATACCCTCATAACCATACGCAGAGTTCTGTACTTTTTATTTACTATCCCATTTATGTTATTACCCCAATGAAGAACTTTCCTTATATTAACACCTTGGTACTTACAATGATCCCCATAAGGAACTTTCACCCCATCAACGCAGTAATTAAAACTGAGAGGACTTTTCCTATATGTGAAACTCACAACCTGAATTTTAACCCATTTTATCATCATACCATTGCCTGCTGTCCACCTCACAACATTATCGAGGTCATTTTGCAGTTGCTCAAAATCTTGTACCTTATTCATTACTCTGTACAGAATAACATTGTCCGCGAAAAGCCTTATCTCTGATTCCACTTCTTTACTCATATCATTTATATATATAAGAAGAAATTAAGGTCCAAAAATACTGCCTTGAGGAATTAATTATTTCAGGGTCAGGTATAGCTTCACCTATTCAAACTCCCTGAGATCTGTTTTCTAGAAGTATAGCAACCCATTCAGTCACTGTTTTGTCTAGTCCAGTTGCACTCATTTTTGCCAGTAGTCTCCCGTGGTCCACTCTATCAAATGCCTTAGACAAGTCAATCGCTATACGGTCCATCTGATCTCTTGAATTCAAGATGTCTGCTATTTCTTGCTGGAATCCTACAAGTTCAGCTTCACTGGAATAACCTTTCCCAAACACGAACTACCTTATATAGAACCAGTTATTAATTTCAAAAACATGTCTAATGTGATCAGAAAGAATGCTTTCCCAAAGTTTACATGCAATGCATCTCAAACTGACTGGTCTGTAATTTTCTGCTTTATGCCTATCACCCTTTCCTTTATACACAGGGGCTACTGCGACAACTCTCCATTCATTTGGTATAGCTCCTTCATGCAACGATAATCAGATAAGTACTTCAGATATGGTACTATATCCCAACCCATTATCTTCAGTGTATCCCCAGAAATCTTATCAATTTCAGCCGTTTTCCTAGTTTTCAACTTTTGTGTCTTATTTTAAATGTCATTGTTATCATAGGTAAATTTTAATTATTATTTAGTGGCCTATTAGTCACCTCCTCTACCTGGACATTATCCTTGTAACCAACAACCTTTAAATACTGCTGACTGAATACTTACGCCTTCTGTAGATCCTAACATTCACACACCCTTTGTTCATTAATGATTGCTTGAATGTCCTTCTTGGAACCTGTTTCTGCCGTGAAGTACCTATACATACCCATTCATTTTTCACTGAAATTTGTATGACCGCCAATTATGCTTGCCATCATGTTATCCTTAGGTGGCTTCTTTGCTAGATGCATTTTCCTAGTAAGTTCCTTCAATTTCTCCTTACTTCCACAGCCATTTCTAACTTCATTTCTTTTCTACTGCACCTCCTCCTTAGTCTCTTTACTTCTCTGTTATAATTAAGTGAGACTTCACCATTTCTTACCACCTTCAAAGGTAAAACTTGTTTTCACATTCCTCACAATTGCTTTAAACCCATCCCAGAATCTGTTTCAATTTATATTTTTCGTTTTCCACCGATCCTAGTTATTAAAAAAAACTCGCTCATGCCTGCTTTATCAGCCGTATGTACTGCCTGAGAGTCTCCGTGGATCAGGCGGCAGCGCGCCGTACTCTCACCACTGGGTTCCGTGGTTCAAATCCCGGTCACTCGATGTGAGAATTGTGCTGGACAAAGCGGAGGCGTAACAGGTGTTTCTCTGGGTACTCCGGATTTCCCTGTCATACTTAATTCCAGCAACACTCTCCAATGTAACTTCATTTCATCTGTCATTCATTAATCATTGCCCCAGAGGATTGTGACAGGTTTCGGCAACCGGCACAATTCCTATCCTCGCCGCCAGATGGATGCTTCATTCATTCCATTCCTGACCCGGTCGAATGATTGGAAGAGGTCGTGGATTTTCATGGTACTGCCAAATAGTCCTACTTTTAATATCTTCCTTTCTGTCAAATTTATTTTTACCTACAGCAAAAAACATTTTGGTGATCACTAATACCATCTATTACTTCGGTTTCTCTATAGATCTCATCTGGTTTTACCAGCACAACGTCCAGAAAGTTCTTCCCTCTAGTTGGTTCCATCATTTTCTGAATCAGCTGTCCTTCCCACATTAACTTATTTGCCATTTGCTGGTCATGCTTCCTGTCGTACGCATTACCTTCCCAATTGACGTTTGGTAAATTGAGATCTGCCGCTACAATCACATTCCTTTCCATGTCGTTTCCCACGTAGCTGATTATCTTATCAAATAATTCTGAATCAGCGTCAGCGCTACACTTTCCCGGTCTGTACACTCCAAAGACATCAAGTTGCCTATTATCTTTAGAAATGAGCCCTCCAGTACCCTGAAGTAAACCCCTTTCTGTAGGAAGACAATGCACCGGCCCACGGCTTCCGAATAGTGGCCGATTGATTTAATGAGTCCTCCCCGGATATGAAGATGGTTGTGTAGTCTCGGAGGTCACCCGACCTGATGCTATTGAGCGCATCTGAGATAAAATCGAGAGGAGATCCTACTCCAAACAATCTCCGTGCATTATGGGAGGCTGTGCAGCGGTCATGGATCAGTATGGTCCCCCCAACATCTCCGATAATTTGTGGAGCACATGGGATATTAAAAGACATTGAAGACACGTATGCTGCGTGTCGAAAATTAGAAATGATGGCATATTAAAAGGGATGCCTGGCCGAGGCGGTAATGGGCGTGCGTTTGATTCCCCGTCAGGAGGTCGAAACATTTAAGAAACGAGATTTCCACTTCCGGAAGTGCACATGGCCCTGAGGTTCACTCAGCCTACAGAAATAATGAGTACCAGGTTAATTACCGGGAGCCAAATGCGGCCTGGCGTAGAGCTAACCACTCTAACCCACCACGTGTCGAAGTTACGGATAGTAGAAGCCTTTACCTTCCACCCCTCCAAGGGCCTTCATCGCCTGTACGGAAATGACTATGACTTTGATGAAATATGAAATCACTTAATAAGGATTTTCGCGAGCACCTCTACTTGATATCCTGAATTTCATGTACACATTTCTACCCGGAGTTTCATCATATGTGATAACAATGTTCAGCACTGAGCGTTGCAGTTATCTATTTGTATAATGACTCACTACAAAGATTTTCTTTAGGTTTTAGCTTCAGTATTAGAGGATTCAATATAGTCGAGTCCTAACATAAAGAATACATGCGTTACATGTCAATATTTGTTCCCATCACAGCCTGCGCTGTTGGAACACTACAGCAGGCACCCTTTGAAGCACATACAATGACAGTGCAGTAGGGAGATTCGGACCACCGCCTGCTATAAATATCTGCCTATGGATTTTACATCAAAAATTAACTTCCCAGAAAGCGAACAACAATTTTAATCTGCCTATGGATTTTACAACAAAAATTAACTTCTCAGAAAGGGAACAACAGTTTAAATTGGTGCCTCAACGACGTACTAGCCGGTAACGTAATAGAGAGACGTGGTAACCAAGTCAAGAGCCCAATGTCATATTTGAATGAAACGATGAAAAAGTCTGAAGAGCTCGAATACTTACCTATACAATATTAAATTCTGGTTCCTTTCTGTGAACTTAATTTTTTATACAGTAACACTATTCCTAATCATGTCAGTGTTTTCCGGGCTTGTACGCCGTGGCCCAGGAGCATGTGATATTCCCGACGTTTCACCGAAGACTGCGCTCGGCATTATCAAGGGTTCCGGCTGACCTCGATAGCAGCGAAGCTCACACACATAAATAGGGAGTGAATAAGACGCTAGCTGACCGTGCAAGGAGAATTTATCAACCTCAGCTCTTAAACGAGGAGCTCAGGGACTTCAATATGGCCTTACTCGCTAACGGGTACAGCCATAAAGATATCCAGCGAGCACTCCATCCCGAACGTCAAACAACCATAGGGAGAAAGAAGAGGAAAGGCCGGCAGCTAAAGACCTTCTACCGTATATTGGGAAGACAATTGACAAAATACTGGTACTGGAGTCCCATGGGATAAAAACCATACATAGTCCAACGAGGAAAATCCAGGGTCTACTTAGGTCTGCTAAAGACAAGCGCCATCCTCTTTTCACAGCACGTGTCTACAGGATCCCGTGCAGCTGCGGTAAGGTATACAAAGGCACCACAAAACGCATCATCGCCACATGACTGAAGGAGCATAACAGACATAGCCGGCTGGGACAAGCAGACATATAATCAGTCGCTGATCACTCGCAGGTAGCAGGCCATGACATACAGTACTGCAACACCAAAATACTGTCATCCACTGTATCTTATCACTCCCGGCTACAAAGCGAAGCCATTTAAATCCTGAAGCACACCAACAGCTTCAAACGTAAGGAGAAATCTGAACGGGTAAACAAAGCCTGGCTTCCAGTCCTGAAAACCTTAAAATCCTGGAGCAGAGGATGGTCGTGGCAGACAAGAAAATCAACGGGTGATCAGTTGCCGGTCTCCTCCACGGCAGGCCGACTTACATCTGGCCCCTTAATGTTCCAATCTTTGGCCGAGGAACAGCCAATCAGCGGCCACTACTCCAACAACGCGGACTAATAGGCTAGCAGCGCATCGTAGCCTGCACTATATAATGAGGTGGGATTGCAACACCACTCCGTCGGTAGATGCAGAGTGGGTCTCGGCCCATAAGTGGCTACGGCTGGCCTCTGACCGGCCAACCGAGCAGTGGAGGGTTAGTCACGGCTGTACCGTGGCTCTACGCTTCTGCATTCGGGAGACGAGACAGGGCTGGACCTCACGGTTGGCCCAAACCGTTGGGTGTCATGAGAATGGTTTTCCGTTCTTTTCCATTTTCATACACTAAGGCGAATGCCGGTACAGTTCCCAGTATAGGCCACGGCCGCCAACTCCCCCATCTTCTCCGAGCATCTCCCTCGCCGTAACAAATCTCCCGGCCTTAGAGATGACGTCACCGTCTAAGAGGCCGGCCTCCTCCTTCAGGGGAGGAATGAAAACATTTTAGTAGTAGCAGTCGATTAGCAACACCACTCCATTTCAGTGTGAGCTTCGCTGCTATCGAAGTCAGTTGGAACCCTTGGTACTGCCGAGAGCAGTCTTCGGTGAAACGTTGAGACTATCACATGCCCCTGGACAGTGGCCTAAAAGCCGGAAAAACACTGACATGATTTGTAACGCCGGCCGTGAAAGCCTCAATTGCTTATGGAGTCAGTCCCTGTGATGCACAGTGTGAAAATATGGCTTGCAGGGTCAGTTACTGTACATGCTTAAGATAGTATGTAAACGCCTCTACTGGCTCAGTGAGGAAAGCAACGAGAAACTGCTTCACCCCTGATATCTGTAGTATGTCTCTTCAGTAACGCCTGGACTTTCTGTGATAGCTGATGGTGGAACTGTTGAGAAATCAAACGGCCTTCGCGCTGAGTACTCATCATATATACTGTACCCTGATGAGATAGGCCCTAGTTTCATGATTTGATTTTGATATGAGAAATACAGGTATATAGAAATATTAAATGAAATACAGTGTCAGTTTTGTGTGGACGGGAGAATTTCAACATAGCCCGGCGTGATCGCGACAAACCGTCGCCACAGTAAGCTTGTCATTAGGGGGAGAATGTTTCTTGGCCAGAAGATAAGAGGATTAAAGCTAGAGCTCACAACAACGAAGTAATGACTTCGAGGAAGTGAAAGAGTATATATTTCGGACCAAGGGCGAGCAGATGTATCACCAATACCGAGAATGTGACGTACCAGTTTTTCCACGCCCGAGGCATTTGGTGTTGTCACGTTTCAAGGGAGAGATTTCAAACTAACCGAAGCGGTGTTGACCAATGAGAAAATTTATCATAGGCCCGCAGATAAACCAACATAAGAAAAACTCAGAGTGAACTCCAATTAGCTTCTCCGATAACAATAATTAAATTATTCCAACCACATGATTGAATAGAGGGGATTTTTGTGATATCATTCCCATGTTGATTAATTGTAATAGTAATAAATTAAAGTATTGAATTCGTGGAAATGACCCACGCTATCTCGCCATTGGTCGAGATGAGCACGCCATCAGGGACGCCGGGTTAGCGCGCGAAAGGTGGAGGACAGAAATAAAGTGATATTTCCATGATCACCGAACGATAGGAGTTCAGAATACGACACATGAATGTGTATCGCCAGTGTATTAAGTAGGATAAACCAAGAGATCCAAATCCACCTGCATATGCCGATTTAGGATAACCAACCCCCCTCTCCAGGAGCTGACCGCGGATGACCCCGGCGGGAAACCATATCGTCCATAAAAGTCCAGTACTGGAACCTCACATCACTCAGTTCTTACCAGTCACCAGTCGTTATCGGTCACCAGTCGTGTCAGTCTATGAAGTAGTTGAGACTCTGACACGTTGACTCTGTAAGTCAGTACCTCGGGACGCATTCGAAGACAGTTAAAGCTGAAAGTGCGTGAGTTATCAGGAGAATGAATACGACCAGTGAAATTATCCATAGTACCGAGGGTAAATAATCAGTACAACTGTATGTTGAATTTAATAAATGTCATGTGATTAAATAATAAATAACTAACGGAACGCCGATAGTACCTTTGGAAGGCAGTGTGCGGAGCCTGAAGTAAACACCTCAAGATAGACGGTGAATAACTATCCGAGCAGGGAATTATAGGAGCTAGGCGATTATCAAGACGGCTTAGAAATAAAACAGGAAGTGCCGGTTGAAGACGCGATACGCGCCGGTTCAAATGAACGACATTTCGTCGTAATGTGTCACGACGTGTGTTTCGGGCGTATATGAAGAGTATATTGTGCGAGTGTCAGGGGTCTAGGAGCACCTATAAGTGTTTCTTTTGTTATTAGTATTCTTGTGTAAAATAGTGTAATAAGGTATTAATCATGGGTAGTCACCCAGAAGTGTTTTATTGTGTTAAATTTGTATTGTGCGACATGATGGACGAGTAGATCACCATGGGGCCGTAAGGCCTATACCTCATCCGCTACGAGACAATGGAATTCTACATAGGAATGAGTACACAATTTTGATATTTGGGGGATGTTATCACGACTAAACGGGGTTCAGTGTAAATTAATTATGGTTACTTAACATGGTCCGCTTCCCGAGTCCATGATTTTATTTTCTTGTTAGACGGACGAACTAATTTATATTAACGTAATAATGGGTTAGATTAATTAATTTGAGTATTTGTTTGTTGTATATAATGTAAATATGGGATATATTTCTTTCAATTAATGCATGCTGTTCGTAATACTTTGACTTAAGTTCATTTCAAGTGTTAATATCCTTTTTTTGTGCTAACCCATTTATTTGATTTTCAATCACTGCGGTGATCATTTGTATGTTAGTTAGGAATATTTTCTATTAGACAGCCAGATTATGAAAGAGCCAGAGTATGTAAAATTTGTGTTGCGTACGGAAGGTCATTAAAATACTAATAATAATAATGTTTGTGAGTTGACAAAGGAAAGTAAATTAATAATAATAACAATATTTGTGCGTTTGCGAGTTAAAGTATAATAATAATGATGACAGTGCTTCGTGAGTTAGCCAGTGCAAATATAATAATCAATGTGGAGATGACATGTAGCGTTAAAGACTTTCATTCGCGTAATCAGTTTGATTTTACGTAAATTTTTGATTTTACGTTTTTGGACTTTATTTTAACCATTAAAATTTGTTTAAAAGCGATATAGGCACTTGATGTAGAATGGTCACGATATGTTAAAAGCCCAGAATGATTTGAGCCCATATTTAGAGTTGGAAGTCATGAGGGACGAATATCCGGCGTGAAATAAATTGAGCCGTATTGTTTGTAATGATGAAATAGATGAATCACAAGGCCTAAAATGATATAAAATACAGATGTCGGTGTTATTAGTGGTAGAATCCACGCACCGAGGATTAATTTATGAATTAAATGTTTGAAGAGTTCCGATGAAAGGAAATGGACTTCAAATTGGAAGGAATAGTTTAGCAATCGCCGGCATTGGAGGTATTTGCCCAGCCGCGATGTGCCATAGGTTGTGAGATGTGTCTTGGGAGGACATGTGTCCCCATATAAAATTAACGGCAGTACGAAATTGAAGGTACGGTCCCGGATACCGTGTTGTCCCGACCAATATAAAGCAGATCTTAGTGGTTCATAACGGGATTTAACATATGTGACTAAATTCTAAAGAGTGGAAATTAAAATATCATCTTTCCATTTTTAATAATAATAATAACAATAATCATACTCCAAGTGAATCTTATCTTAAATCAAGTGCTTAGTGCCAAGATAAACCGGAATTGTAAAAGGGGTTATGCGTTAAACATATTAAGAGTGGACTACCGTGTAACAGGCGAAATGAAATTTTTAAAAAATTAATAATAATAATAAATAAAAAAAAAACTAAGTTACATTTTTTGAAGAATTTTTTTTATATTTTGGATATAATAATGATGTTGGGAGTAGAAATGGAAAATTTGAGATTTTTAACTAATAATAATAATAAATAAAATATTTGAAGAAGGAGAAGAAGAATAACCAATGAAGCTACTTTTTTATTTTTATTTTTTTGATGAAAATAATAAGAGCGAGAAGTTGAAGTATTATAGCGAGGATGATTACGGGTTACGATAATCACGATTTCCACTATTAATAATAATAATAATAATAATAATAATAATAATAATAATAATAATAATAATAATAATAATAATAATGAAAAGTTGAAGGAGCAGATGATAAAGAACTTGCAATAGTAATTTGAGAATAATAATTATAATGAAAGGAAATTAAGATATTTAATGGGCGATGATTCATTGTTACGAATATAATAATAATAATAATAATAATAATAATAATAATAATAATAATAATAATAATAATAATAATAATAATAAAAATATTGATGAGGAAGCTGATCATTATATTGTGCGGATAAATTACGAGGAAGAACGACCCTTCGTTTGAAACGTCGGCAAGGGTTGGCATATAATCATCCCGGATGACAAATGATAATAATCAAAAATAGGATTATAATTGAAATTAATGATAATAATAAATTAATTGATGGTAGTCACAGATTATGATAATGATCAGATAAAGAATGGTAATGATATTATTTAATAATCATAGGAGGATATGCTAGGGACAGTCATCCTGTGTCGAACTGCTCCGAACCAGATGTTGGGTTTTCACGGGGAGATTGTTAGCGGTAGATACGTAAATAACCCACGGACGGCACATGTCTTCAGGGTCAGAGCATAGTAATGAACCTTTCCGTACGTCTTGTCGTATTGACAAGTGTAAATATTGAAATAGACTTTGAGTTAATGAACTCTACCTGGCGTGTTTGTGAATCTGGAAATAATAGGCTAGAGTTTGTCCGTATTATAAATTCCCGTTTTTTCGAGGCGATAACATTTTCCACGGTGGGTGTCCGGCTCACCAGAATGTACATACCGGAAGTGTTTCATGTCCAAACGGAACGAGGAGACGACAGTAAAAAGTTACTGTCGTGCCTTCGTCTCCGAAAGAAGATCTCCAGCGGTGAAACGTCCAATCATACGGATGTGAATTCGATCCCCAGTAACCAATTGGGGCGAATTCACCAGATGTTTTACACTACCAGAGTAGTGAGGTAAAATCCAAGTATTATGTCATTTATTTTTCAGGATGAAAGTGTCCCAATGTAAAATTGTCATCATGTGTAGTATGCAAAATAAGTGAATAAATTGCTCCTCATTGCAATTTCAATAGGAAACAGTTTCCATATCTTTTCATTGTAGTTAGTCCAGTATGCCCATGGAATTTAAGTTGTCACTTCCCAGTCCTATTGTGGAGTCAAAAATGTGTATCCATGAATGAGTCGTCCCCCGTAACCTTAAATTTGCATGCCCCGTTCATCCCTGTGTTCATTTGATGCGCCGATATATATTTTTTTGATTTTCTTTATATAATTTTTTTATCGTTTTCGAACTGATCACCCCTGAAATAAATGCTAGTCTGGGACTCAGGAAGTGAGCGGGTGCAATACATTGGCTTAGAATAGGAGAAGACTTGAAAACAATCAGCCCTGTCTTTTAGAAGTGAAGCTTCCACGGTGTGAAGAATTATTTAATTTATTTTCCGGGTTGAACCGTGTTGTACGCATATCACGTACAGTTTGCCGACGTTTCGAATACATTGCAGTATTCTTTGTCAAGGCGACTGAAATACCCCTACTCGATCCGAGGTAATCAGTCTCCCAGGCAGAAATTACACCACTAGAGTGGCCTTGATCTTGGCCTTTTATATCCTAGCCTTTCTGGCTGCCGTAAGCCCTGGCTGTCTCGCGAGGCTTCTGGAAAGTATATGTCACAGCCAGGTAGTGGGGGCTTGCCCGCGCTGTTATGTAATGGGGTTGCGGCCCGTGTGTTTATGTTGTGGCCTGTATGACTTAAACTATGAATGATGGGCATCTAAAAATTACTGATTTTGTATCCTTCTTCTAAATTTATGTTATTCGGTTGTTTCTTGATTTCGATAGCCTCGCGGATTTTCCTTTCCAGATTCCAAGGGATAACTGCTAGGATCTTGGTCTTGTCAAATGATATTCCGTGCCTAGTTTCGTAGGAATGCTTGGCTACTGCTGAAATATCTGTGTTTTGGTTCTTGGTGTGACGGATATGTTCTTTTAGGCGGGTGGAGATCAGACGTTTTGTCTCACCTACATAACAAGCTCCGCAGCTACATTCAATGTGATACACTCCAGGGGCCTGTAATTCTATTATGTCTTTTACTGGTGGTAGATAACGGGCTAGCTTACGGTGAGGTTTATAGATAGTTTTTATGTTGTATTTGTCCAGTATCTTGCCGATCCTGTCTGTAGTGTTTTTAATGTATGGCAGTATCGCTGTTTTATGGCGGGTCAGTTCTTCTTTCCCGTTGTTTTCTCCTGCGGCGGCCTTTTCTCTGTTCTCTTCTGATTTTTTAAGGACTCGTCGAATGTTCTTGAGCGAGTAGCCATTTTTCCTAAGGGTTTCCGTGAGGTGTTCTTTTTCTTCCTCGAGGTGCTCTGCGTCAGATATCGCTATGGCCCTGTTTACTAGTGATGTTAGAACAGCCTGCTTTTGTGATGGATGATGATGAGACGAGGCGTGTAGGTACCTGTCTGTGTGAGTGGGTTTCCTGTATACTGCGCGACTCAGCGTCCCATTGGGGTTACGTATTACTAGCACATCCAGGAACGGTAGTTTTCCGTCTACTTCTATTTCCATGGTGAACTGAATATTTACGTGTATGGAGTTGAGATGGTCGAGAAATAGCTGTAGGTTATTGCTCCCGTGAGGCCAGATTACAAAAGTGTCGTTCACAAAACGGAGAATACATTTCGGTTTCAGGGCAGATGTAGCTAAGGCTTTCTGTTCGAAGTGTTCCATATACATGTTTGCTATTATTGGAGAGAGTGGCGATCCCATCGCGGCCCCTTCTGTCTGTTCGTAGAACTCCCCGTTGAAATAGAAATAAGTGGCGCTAAGGCATTCTTTAGCTAGTGTTGACAGGTCTTCTGGAAGTTTCTGGTCAAATAGCGGAAATACTTCAGTTAGCGGCACCTTGGTGAAAAGTGACGTGACGTCAGAGCTTACTAATAGGTCCGTACCTTCAATTGATTGGTCCTTAAGGAGCTGGATGAAATGTCGGGAGTCCTTCACGTAGGTTTCAGTGTTTCCTGTATGTGGCTGAAGAAGTCCAGCAAGGTAGCGGGCGATCTCGTGCGTGGGAGAACCTATAGCGCTCACGATAGGTCGCAGAGGTATGCCTTCTTTGTGGATTTTAGGCAGGCCATACAATTTTGGAGGTATCGGGTCCGAGGATATCAGTTTCTTCTGTATTTCGGTTGGGATACTGGAATTTTTTACTAGTGTGTGGAATTTGTTCTTAATGCGATTGGTAGGGTTCCTAATATTCCTGTATGTAGAATCGGTGAGTAATTGTTCTATTTTCCGAGTGTAGTCTGTGCGTGTCATTATCACCGTAGCGTTGCCTTTATCTGCGGGTAGGATAATTGTTTCCGTATCTTGACGTAGTGTTTTTAGGGCATGAATTTCTTCTTTAGTCAAGTTGGATGGCGGCGGCTTTGCGGATCTCAGTAGACATGATATATCCTGTCTGATCTCCTCTGTCACCATGGAAATAGAAGTAGACGGAAAACTACCGTTCCTGGATGTGCTAGTAATACGTAACCCCAATGGGACGCTGAGTCGCGCAGTATACAGGAAACCCACTCACACAGACAGGTACCTACACGCCTCGTCTCATCATCATCCATCACAAAAGCAGGCTGTTCTAACATCACTAGTAAACAGGGCCATAGCGATATATGACGCAGAGCACCTCGAGGAAGAAAAAGAACACCTCACGGAAACCCTTAGGAAAAATGGCTACTCGCTCAATAACATCCGACGAGTTCTTAAAAAATCAGAAGAGAACAGAGAAAAGGCCGCCGCAGGAGAAAACAACGGGAAAGAAGAACTGACCCGCCATAAAACAGCGATACTACCATACATTAAAAACACTACAGACAGGATCGGCAAGATACTGGACAAATACAACATAAAATCTATCTATAAACCTCACCGTAAACTAGCCCGTTATCTACCACCAGTAAAAGACACAATAGAATTACAGGCCCCTGGAGTGTATCACATTGAATGTAGCTGCGGAGCTTGTTATGTAGGTGAGACAAAACGTCTGATCTCCACCCGCCTAAAAGAACATAACCGTCACACCAAGAACCAAAACACAGATATTTCAGCAGTAGCCAAGCATTCCTACGAAACTAGGCACGGAATATCATTTGACAAGACCAAGATCCTAGCAGTTATCCCTTGGAATCTGGAAAAGAAAATCCGCGATGCTATCGAAATCAAGAAACATCCGAATAACATAAATTTAGAAGAAGGATACAAAATCAGTAATTCTTGGATGCCCATCATTCATAGTTTAAGTCATACAGGCCACAACATAAACACACGGGCCGCAACCCCATTACATAACAGTGCGGGCAAGCCCCCACTACCTGGCTGTGACATATACTTTCCAGAAGCCTCGCGAGACAGCCAGGGCTTACGTCAGCCAGAAAGGCTAGGATATAAAAGGCCAAGATCAAGGCCACTCTAGTGGTGTAATTTCTGCCTGGGAGACTGATTACCTCGGATCGAGTAGGGGTATTTCAGTCGCCTTGACAAAGAATACTGCAATGTATTCGAAACGTCGGCAAACTGTACGTGATATGCGTACAAGTACAACACGGTTCAACCCGGAAAATAAATTAAATAATCAGCCCTGGCTTTCTTTGAACGGTGCTCTATGAATAGTTCATGAATGATGACACCTTGTTCCAAGTGAGATTTACATTTACTGAGTGCGTCTTAAGTGAATCACAGTTATTTTATGACCCTCATTTTCAAGTGGAAATCACTGGGTAATAACAGCACGGCCATAGTAATAGAGAATCTTAACGTATAGGTTTTGTTTTAAGAAACTGCATGTTTTTTGTAAGAAAGAGCTCAACTAACCATTGGACGTCATTTAACCTGGTCGGTGTTACCTGCTCTCTGTAATAACCCAGGATGTAATAGCACCTTTCTTCTCAACAAGTACATCCTCACAATAGGAAAATACGCAGTTTTATGATGTTATGCAATGAATTGTTCAGCAGTAACGCCTGATTCATACAAAGAAGCATTTATCTCATGACCACAAACAAGTTTCATTGGCTGATTCAGGGACTGTACATGTACTCTGCCATAAGTTTTAAAGGCTGTCAATAGCTTATGAATTTTGATCTCCCATTATTCTACTCGTATTTTACATCCAGGATAATTTCTTCTCTTTATCTGACCATTCGTGAGGTGTTGCCTTATTACAGTATCGGGCAAACGTTTAAGACCACTTAAAATGGCTTTTGGTCTTATTGGATCATGTAGCCAGCCTCTATTTGTAGGTTATTATACTAGTTAATGTAGCATTTCTCTCTCCCACACACACACACACTCTATCTATATACATATATTACTACCATGTCATTTTCTATATTAATTGTGAAGTGACGTTCCGAGGTAACTGAGAAGAACACAAACACCCAGTCCCGGGGTCAGAGGAATTATCACTTACACAGTTAGAAACCTTGGCCCGGCCGGGAATCGAACCCGGGGCTCTCTTACCCGAATGTCAATAAGACCACATTCGACTATCAAGCAATGTTGGCTTTTTCCAATTTGCTTTACGGCGTACTGACACAGGTAAGTATTATAGCGACTATCGGATAGGCAAAGAAGCGGCCGTGGCCTTAATTAAGGTACAGCCCCAGAATTTGCTGGTGTGAAAGTGGGAAACCACGCAAAACTATCTTCATGGTTGCCGAATCAATCAATGTCACCTAGAACCTAAACGTCTGTCAATCATCAGAGATCTGCATTTAGGGCTATCACCCTGGTGGCATATGACCTATCAGTTGTTTATCTGGTCTTTTCGTAAATGATTTCAAAGAACTAGGAAATTTATCGAACACCCCCCTTGATAAATTATACCATTCTCTAATTCCCTTTCACATAGTTGAATATTTTCCCCAATTTGTCCTCATGAATTTGAACTTTTCTTCATATTATTCATAGCATAATTTCCGAACAGCTTATGCCTATAAATAAACAGTTGGTGATCTCATCAAAAAATACGACAATGGTTCAGTGTTGGCGCGGAGATTTAGCTGATTTAGATTTAGCTGGTCTACATAATCAATGATTTTTTTCTGATCGCGTTTATCTTTTTACCCGGGAGAGGTAACGCAGGGTGTTGCCAGACACCGAGGTTGAAATATGGTACTACTGCGTCCGTGTTTCGTTGGCTATACTGCTAATACTTGGTCTACCTTCATTCAGGTGTTCTCTACATGCATCTCCAGCGTTCTTTGCGTTCGAGAAAGAAAACAGCCAGTTAATGTGGCTGGGGTGCCCGTGGACCCCCACGTCACCGTTTGTGGAACTTTTAATTTACAGAATACTACGGCATTCTGTTAAAAGTGATTACGATATATGTGCACGAGCCACATGAAAAATGTTTGCGAACCTTCCATTGAGGCTGGAGAACACATAACAGGTGAATCTGAACGAATCTTACAACGGAATATAATTGTGATAAAAGCTCCAATGATGGCAAACTGTGTTGTTGGGTATTATTTTTCTATCTGGTTTTGACGTGACAATGTATGTATTTGAAAGCTTAGCTGAAATTGCCTACTTTCCTTCGCATTTCTCACATTCGACATAAGTTCACTGAGCGACTTATCGGAGTCCTGTCCTTCACCAAGGTTTAGTTATAATTTTTCTCTGAAGATGGCAAGAAAAACTCATTACCATAAAATTAGACTTAGCCACGAGATTGGTCCAATATAGTCTAAATAACTAAGAAACTTCTTTGTGACTACTTTAGGGGAAGTGAATGTGACAGTTAAGTGTAAATCACTGCCAGGACCAAGAAGTGCAAACGTTTCATACAAGGAAAACACGACAGTGTAATAATAATAATAATAATAATAATAATAATAATAATAATAATAATAGTAAAGGAAGGCGGGTGGCCTCCGAAAGGGCCTGGTGCAATTCTTTCGAGTTGACGCCGTATAGGCGACCTGCGCTTCTATGAGGACGGCAACCTTCCTATTAAGAACTATAATGGTGGAGACGGCACACTCACACCCAGGCCACGAGCCATCGGAATAAACCAATGAAGGTTCAAATCCGAGACCCGGCCGGGAATCGAACCCGGGAACCGCTGGACCAAAGGCCAGCGTGCTAACCATTTAGGCATGGAGCCGGACAACTGTTAAGTGTGAAGACATAAGCTAAACTTCCTAGCCAGCATTCAACCACTGTCCTGATTTTTTGACGAAATTGCCGACTATTTATTTATTTATTTATTTATTTATTTATTTATTTATTTATTTATTTATTTATTTATTTATTTATTTATTTATTTATAGATCTAAGTTGTTCGGAAATCGTGATAGTAATGAATTGGGTAAATCGAATTTCCGTCATATTATATGATGATCAAACTTGTGACCGGTACTACACACAACAGTAGTCCAAGTCTCTCACAGTCTTGACCTTCTGAATGCCCTCATTTTACGTTCCTGACAATTGTGACGGTATTACTTTGATAACAGTCGGATGCCGTTGATGTCCACAAGTCCGTCTTAATAGCTATGCTACTGTATATATATTTCGGTGCTCATCTTTAGTTCTCCATTTTAATTCTTCACACAGTTCTGCGACCATGTGATTTGATACGTGCTTATGAGTAGGCGTTAGTTAGTGCATCTAGGTTCAAGATGCTGAAACGACTCGTTAAACACATCACCTTTTTTCCTAGTGTTTAATGTCGCACTAACACATTGAAGGTATTCGGCAACTCATATTACTCTTCAATAGTGCTAAATGTATTAATAATGTATGTAATTTTCTTGATAATTAACTGTAAACCGATCAAGTAGCAGTTTGGGTCACGTAGCTATCAGCTTTCCGTGGATTTCCATTTTCACACCAGGCAAATACAGGGGTTGTACCGCAACGATATGCATTGCTGCAACGTACAGAAAATTGTAAAACAGAGGCTGTAATCGATTATATCCTGGTTTAAATCTAGATTTATCGCCCCCAAAAAATGTCGTATGGCTTTTAGTGCCGGGATATCCCAGGACGGGTCCGGCTCGCCAGGTGCAGGTCTTTCTATTCGACTCCTGTAGCCGACCTGCGCGTCGTGATGAGGATGAAATGATGATGAATACAACACATACATCCAGACCCCGTGCCGTAGGAATTAACCAATTAAGGTTAAAATCCCCGACCCGGCCGGGAATCGAACCCGGGACCCTCTGAACCGAAAGCCGGTACGCTGACCGTTCAGCCAACGAGTCGGGCGCCCAAAAAGAATGGTGTAAGATACTGACCCGTATTTGAGTAGTCTGATAATGTTGAAGACGATAACGACCGCAATTACATCGAAATTGATTTTTTTACCTGTTACACTTCCGTGTTGCAAAGTTCTTTGTTGGAATGTTCAGTAGAAACAGTTTTATGAGCTGAGGTTTTTTTTTTTTTTAAAGTTGAGAGTTTTGTGAATTATTCCACCTCGCGGGAAATATTTTTTTTCAAACCCACGAAATGGTACCGTTATCGCTCAACCTGTTCAAACAGTTCCTAATACTATCTGAAAAAGTAGATCATGAAACGCTCAGCTTTCTGTCTCCTTACAATTAGAACTGACTAAAAATTAGCTATCTAAAGTGAAAATCAGGTGTCATTGTAAAGACGCTGACATACGATGTTGTTACAATAACTTGCTTGTGATTCTTATTAAAAGTCCCTTTTTGTTATTAGTTACTCTCGGAGTCAAAGTTATTTTGTAGGCGGAGCATGGTTTTTACCCCTTTCAGCGAAGAGTGACACAATGTAATGCCAGAAATTAGTGCTATATCACGTTCGAAAATGTATTCATCAAGTTGCAATTCAGCACACTTTATTGCCATGGTACGTGACTTTTAAAGAAATATGTTGCGTGCCATACTGGTGCCATACCATCTGAAGAAAAATTAGAAAGGGAGGCCACTTTTATTATGTAGTCAGTGGTCTGTCATAGAAACACACTCAATGTCTTGCTACCTGCTATTTCGCCAAAACATCTGCAAACATATAAGGAAGGAGAGCCACTTTTATTACGGTGTCCACGCTTCAGCTTAGAAGCGCAGCTAATTGTTCCTACCTGCTATTTAGAAGCTCATGAGTGAGACATGTTTAGTAGAATCCTTTCATACCGGTATCTCTTAAGTATCAAGGTTAGCGAGGTATCTAAAGTATCGAGAATCCATCAGTTATTAGAATCCATCTATCAACAAAAATGCTATTAAACATAAAATGACCGGGCGAGTTGGCCGTGCGGTTAGGAGCGCGCAGCTCTTAGCTCGCATCCGGGAGATAGTGGGTTCGAATCCCACTGCCGGCAGCCCTGAAGATGGTTTTTTGTGGTTTCCCATTTCACACCAGGCAAATGCTGGGGATGTACCTTAATTAAGGCCACGGCCGCTTCCTTCCCATTCCTAGGCCTTTCCCGTCCCATCGTCGCCATAAGACCTATCTGTGTCGGTGCGACGTAAAGCAAAATAGCAAAAAAAAATATATATAAAATTTAAGTCTAAGGAAATTGTACTTATTGGCCTCCTTTGTTTAAGGCAAAGGTCGTCTTGATGTTGTCTGACTAAAGAAAGTTAAATGTGAGGAAATCTCACTCTGGTTAGTGTACTAAATTCTTATCGAAGTGATCACCGGTTGACAACATTTACTATTACTATTTTAAAGCTGATCGCGTAGGATCTAATTGAGCATTGATTAGGGGAGTTAATGAATACTGTGAATACCTTTATGCATTCGACACCGATGTTTATTGGTGTATTTTACAGTAGTAGTTTTTTTTTCCACAATTGGCTTTACGTCGCACCGACACAGATAAGTCTTATTGCGACCATGGGATAGGAACGGGCTAGAGGCGGGAAGGTAGCGAGCGTGGCCTGAATTAAGGAACAGTCCCAGCCTTTGCATGGTATGGAAATGAGAAACCACGGAAAAGCCATCTTCAGGGCTGTCGATAATGGGGTTCTAACCCACTATCACCCGAATGCAAGCTCACAGTGCTATTTGTCATACGTCTCACCAAAATTAATAGGTATTTTGGCAACGATGGAATAGAAAAGGGCTAGTAGAGGGAAGAATGCGACTATGGCCTTAATTAAGACACAGCCCCTGCATTTGTCTAGTGTGAAAGCGGAAAACTAATCTTCAGGGCTGCCAGCAGTGAAGATTGGACTCGCTATCTCCCGAATGCAAGATGACAGCTTCCTGACCCGTACTGCGTAGCCAACTCGCTCGCCTTTCTCTTCTTTAATAGATTTGTGACGAGAAACATGTAAAGCATAAGAATCGATAACTGAGGAATTAATGAACCTGGTATCTCGGGATGTGTTCACAAAATCTGGCAGAAATATACTTATTTTCAGGTACCGTATTATACATCGTCGCTTCGGGTGTAAAAAAAGCTGTGTGAAATTGTTGCGGGAGAAATATTAACCCGCAGCACATATGTTACCATGATCAAGAATTCTGTGACACAATTCGCACAGTATTGAACCTTAAATGACAAAAACATTCCTGTCCAAGTTCTAAGCTGAAATATTTCACATAGCGGCGACATGAGGGATGTAGGGGAGGCTCTGCTAAATCCTAAGTAAAGTAAGTTATTTCCACTGTAACCCACATACAACTTTACGGCAGCTTTACCCCAGCGTGAGGACAAGGCATTGTGCAGTGGATCCCATAGGTTGGAGAATAAAGAAACTTCACTAGTTATAATGTTCATGTGTTTGGAAGACAGGCTACTTAAAGGTAAGTACTTCTACAAGATTTATTACTAATTTTAAGTAGTATTATTTGTAGTACTACTGGCAATGAATTTATGGAGTACTGAGAAATTAGCCATACCATACTGAAGAATTAACCGCACTGTTGCAGATTTTATCCGAAGTATTGTAATTATAATTAATGGAACTAACTGAAGAAAGTTACTTATAATATTAGTTTGAAGTACTAAATAAATACAGCCAAAGTCTCATTTTTGAAATGCGCCATACACCCAATTTTAACTTAATATTGTGGATTTTTCCAAAGCAAAGCAAAGCAAAGCACAGCAAAGTCACCTCCGGCCATGAAGGCCCTTAGAAGAATGGAAGGTAAAGACTTCCACCATTGTTAACCTCGGCATGTGATGGGGTTGAGTGGTTAGCTCTACGCCCGGCCGCCTCTTCCCCCAGGAATTAACCTGGTACTCATTTTTGGTGTAGGCTGAGTGAACCTCAGGGCCATATGTTTTTCCAAACCTCCCCTACAAATATATTGGCTGCGTAAATTCAAGATGGCAACTTTTCGTATAATTGGTTCATTATTGTTGATAATGCAGAGATACTTAATTTGTCTATGTCATTCGTTGAACAGATGTTTAAATTCAAGATAATGACGACTGTATTATATTAGATAAAGACATCGACAGTGATAGGTTCAACTATATGAATATAATAGGAAATTTAAGCAAAAGAAAGAAATATGACGACCTCAATGGCGCAATCCTTATGTTCCCAAGTTCGTGGGTTCAATCTCAGCAGAGTTAGGTGACGTTTGAGAGTGTTAGAATGCAACAGCTCTGTGTTCTTGGCTTCGAGCATATCAAAGAACTCAAGTGGAAAGAAATGCTGACTTCCTGACGTATGATATAGATGTTGATTCCCATAGGGAATCTGAAATATTTGTTCCGAATGAGTAAATTTATAATACCAATATAAATTTTTATAAATATAAATATTCCCTATGGGAATCAACATCTATATCATCTGATGGCCAAGCAGGCATCAATTTTTGATAATGAGACAAAGTCTCTCATAGTGCATTGGCACTGCCGGTAGCTACAATTAGCCTACGCAGTGGCCTTTATGGTATGCACTATCCAGCGTCTTGGTAGGTGTGCTAGGTACCAACTGATGAGCCCAGCCTAGCACATGGGGGCGAAACGCTGGCAACAAGAATGAGTTAGCTGGAAAATTTATAATGTCCAATAACGGACCATTTATATTGGTATTATAAATTTACTCATTCGGAACAAATATTTCAGATTCCCTATGGGAATCAACATCTATATCATCTGATGGCCAAGCAGGCATCAATTTTTGATAATGAGACAAAGTCTCTCATAGTGCATTGGCACTGCCGGTAGCTACAATTAGCCTACGCAGTGGCCTCCATCGTATGCACTATCCAGCGTCTTGGTAGGTGTGCTAAGTACCAACTGATGAGCCCAGCCTAGCACATGGGGGCGAAACGCTGGCAACAAGAATGAGTTAGCTGGAAAATTTATAATGTCCAATAACGGACCATTTATATTGGTATTATAAATTTACTCATTCGGAACAAATATTTCAGATTCCCTATGGGAATCAACATCTATATCATCTGATGGCCAAGCAGGCATCAATTTTTGATAATGAGACAAAGTCTCTCATAGTGCATTGGCACTGCCGGTAGCTACAATTAGCCTACGCAGTGGCCTCCATGGTATGCACTATCCAGCGTCTTGGTAGGTGTGCTAGGTACCAACTGATGAGCCCAGCCTAGCACATGGGGGCGAAACGCTGGCAACAAGAATGAGTTAGCTGGAAAATTTATAATGTCCAATAACGGACCATTTATATTGGTATTCCTGACGTATGTCAAAATCTGTAGGAATAGGATGGATACTAAATAAATAACTTTTCTTTCTACTAGTTTAACGTTATACTAAAACATCGAAGGTCTTCGACCACGGAAGGATGGGAAAGGGCTAGGATTGGAAGGCGGCGGCCGTGGCCTGCAATGATAAGAATCGAATGGTATTAAAAAAGCAGCAATCCAGAAAGGAGTGAGACAAGGCTGCAGTTTGTTTCCCTTGCTTTTCAATCTTTATGTAGAACAGGTGGTACAGGAAATCAATGAGGAATATGGAAAAGGAATCACAATCCAAGGAGAGGAAATCAAAACCCTCAGATTTGCCGATGATATTGTTATTTTATCTGAGTCTGCACAAGATCTGGTGAAATTGCTGAATGGTATGGACGGAGTATTGAGGAAGGAGTACAAGCTGAAAATAAACAATTCCAAAACAAAAGTAATGGAGTACAGTCGAACGAAGTCAGGTGACGCAGGGAATGTTAAATTAGGAAGTGAAGTCTTATAGGAAGTAGATTAATATTCTTACTTGGCTAGGGGAAGAACTAATTACAGCTGAAGTAAGGAGGACATAAAATGCAGAGTAGCACAAGTAAGGAAGAGCTTTCGTCAGAGAAGAAAGTTGCTCACTTCGAAAACTGATATAAGAATTAGAAGGATATTTTTGAAGACTTTCATCTGGAGCGTGGCATTTTATGGAAGTGAAACATGACCGATAAGTACGTGAGAAAGGAACAGGACAGAAGCTTTTGAAATGTGGTGTTCCAGAAGAATTATGATGGGATGAATAGATCGAATTACGAATAAAGAGGGTACTAAACCGAATAGGTGCAAGTAGAACGATTTGGCTAAATTTGACTAGAAGAAGAGAGAGAATGATAGGACACATCGTAAGACACCCAGGACGTGTTCGTTTGGTTTCTGAGGGAAGTGTAGACTGTAAAAACGGTAGGGGTAGACCAAAGTATGAATATAACGAACAAATTAGTGTAGATTTAGAAGTTACATACAAATGAAAAGGTTAGCACAGGAAAGCGAGGGATGGAGGACTGCATCAAACCAGTCTATGGACTGATGACCCAACAACAAAAATTATTATTGTGCTCCTCTATAGGTTAACAACCGGGCATATCAAAGGGCTGCCTAGAAGTGAGTGGGATGGGAAGAGAAAGAGGCGGATTTGTCACATCTCTTCCTGCAGTGCAAAGTTTCTTTGTTTCAAGTTCGCTGCTGACTTCAAATTTATTTTATGGTTTGATCAGTTGAAAAGTATTAAAATTCCATGGTCTCCTCATATAATCACTGTTGGCACAACGCTTAACAGCGGCTAGTTTTGGCTATAGCCTTGTAGCTCTGCATTCGAGAGGCTGGTCCCCACCGTCAGCGGTTCTGAGAATGATTTTGCATAGTTTTCCATTCTCTTGCACTGAGGCGAATGCCGGGACAATTCCTTTATAGGCCACGAGTTCGGGTTCGAAATTAAATATTTTACCCAGCCCCCAAGCTGTATTAGAAAGATGTTTTTGAAGACTTTCGTCTGGAGCGTGGCATTGTATGAAAGTGGAATATGGACGATAAGTACCTCAGAAAGAAAGAGAACAGAAGCTTTTGAAATGTGGTGTTACAAAAGAATTTGGATGGATGGATGGATGGATGGATGGATGGATGGATGGATGGATGGATGGATGGATGGATGGATGGATGGATGGATTACGAATGAAGAGGAAGTTTTGAAATGACCTCTATCTATTAAATGGGAACCTTATTATAAGGTCAATTTGCTCAAGTATGAACAACAATGACCACAAATGTAACGGGCCGACACTGCTAACGTTATCGTCAGCACACGCTCGCTCCTGAATACCGGGTGGCAGGGCAGTCTGGTTTGACGTCATAGGGCACTGAGTTGAAGCTACCTGGTTTAGGTTAGTCGGAATAATATGAACCTCACTCAAGTGTTCAAGTTTATAAAATCGTTTGATTTAGTGCATGATGCAGAACATTGTCTTCCTAACACCATCTACTGGCATTAAGTATACACTGACTGACAGAGCAAATGCAACACCAAGAAGGAGTGGTCAGAACTTTATGCCAATTGCAGGGTAGACTGACGTCACTGAGGTATGCTCATGATGTGAAATGCGCCGCTGTGCTGCGCACGTAGCGAACGATAAATGGGACATGGCGTTGGAGAATGGCCCACTTCGTACCGTGATTTCTCAGCCGACAGTCATTGTAGAACGTGTTGTCGTGTGCCACAGGACACGTGTATAGCTAAGAATGCCAGGCCGCCGTCAACGGAGGCATTTCCAGCAGACAGACGATTTTACGAGGGGTATGGTGATCGGGCTGAGAAGGGCAGGTTGGTCGCTTCGTCAAATCGCAGCCGATACCCATAGGGATGTGTCCACGGTGCAGCGCCTGTGGCGAAGATGGTTGGCGCAGGGACATGTGGCACGTGCGAGGGGTCCAGGCGCAGCCCGAGTGACGTCAGCACGCGAGGATCGGCGCATCCGCCGCCAAGCGGTGGCAGCCCCGCACGCCACGTCAACCGCCATTCTTCAGCATGTGCAAGACACCCTGGCTGTTCCAATATCGACCAGAACAATTTCCCGTCGATTGGTTGAAGGAGGCCTGCACTCCCGGCGTCCGCTCAGAAGACTACCATTGACTCCACAGCATAGACGTGCACGCCTGGCATGGTGCCGGGCTAGAGCGACTTGGATGACGGAATGGCGGAACGTCGTGTTCTCCGATGAGTCACGCTTCTGTTCTGTCAGTGATAGTCACCGCAGACGAGTGTGGCGTCGGCGTGGAGAAAGGTCAAATCCGGCAGTAACTGTGGAGCGCCCTACCGCTAGACAACGCGGCATCATGGTTTGGGGCGCTATTGCGTATGATTCCACGTCACCTCTAGTGCGTATTCAAGGCACGTTAAATGCCCACCGCTACGTGCAGCATGTGCTGCGGCCGGTGGCACTCCCGTAGCTTCAGGGGCTGCCCAATGCTCTGTTTCAGCAGGATAATGCCCGCCCACACACTGCTCGCATCTCCCAACAGGCTCTACGAGGTGTACAGATGCTTCCGTGGCCAGCGTACTCTCCGGATCTCTCACCAATCGAACACGTGTGGGATCTCATTGGACGCCGTTTGCAAACTCTGCCCCAGCCTCGTACGGACGATCAACTGTGGCAAATGGTTGACAGAGAATGGAGAACCATCCCTCAGGACACCATCCGCACTCTTATTGACTCTGTACCTCGACGTGTTTCTGCGTGCATCGCCGCTCGCGGTGGTCCTACATCCTACTGAGTCGATGCCGTGAGCATTGTGTAACCTGCATATCGGTTTGAAATAAACATCAATTATTCATCCGTGCCGTCTCTGTTTTTCCCCAACTTTCATCCCTTTCGAACCACTCCTCCTTGGTGTTGCATTGTCACTGTCAGTCAGTGTATTTTTACCACATGTGAAGAATTTCCGAAAACAATGATTTAGTAGCCAAACAGATTGATGTCTTATTTTTATTTTCTCGCTGACGAAAAGAATAGCATCACACCAACAAATTTTTTATTGGCATAGTTCACATTTTTTAAGTGAAGCACACTCTCGGAGGCAATGTTAGACTTGTCACTTTGCTTATAAAAGAGGAGCTTCAGAAACAACAGGGGAGAATGTTGTTCGTGTTTACTTTGACGAGTTCTACACGTTCTTTACGGCAACGTCGCTTGACAGTTTCTGCGCCAGACTGTAACTTTTACCCCAAGTCCCTGTATGCTAGTTTGCGTCATGTAATAGCTAATGCCCACCAACTGAAGTTGAGCTCAAGGTATTTGGTTTCTACTTTGGCAGTAAAGTTTCTCATATTTCATCAAAGTGTGAGCAAGCTCCCTGCCAGAGTTTGTAGCAAAGTTTTTGTGAAGGAAAAGCGGACGGAGGCCCAGAGAATCAATTCTGTGAAGATTGGCAGTCACATGGCACCAACTACTTGTTCAACCATCTGCCACCACCCTTGCCAGCCCCCTCTGCACCAACATTTCCTTCCTAAGAGTACTAATCCTCTTCTCCATTCTTAAAGAGGGGTGCGCATCAAATGTACAGAGGAACGTCTTAGCAAGAGACGTGTCTAAGCTTTCAGTAGCGTCGTGGTACAATAATTTTTTTAAGAAACCTGCTAGGGAAGTCTCTCGTCGTTCACTACAAGACCTAAATATATATAATCCATAAAATAAGAATAGCAAAATAATTGAATAATCAATTAAAATTTTTGCCAAGAGGAAATAAAGTGAAGGAGAACTTATTTGAGATATAGCCTGTGGTATGCTAAAATCAAAACATCATCATAATCTTCTTAGGATACTACCTAGTGTAAATGATAATTTCAAAAGCGTTTTGATATATAAAACATTTGAGGACAGAATGAATATTAAACAGTTATTTAAATTCTTCAGATCGTCGCCATAAGACCTATCTGTGTCGGTGCGACGTAAAGCCCCTAGCAAAAAAAAAAAAAAAAAATCTTCAGAATTCCTTTTAGTTCTTCCACTGTCAAGTACGAGCAATAAGAAAAATATCTCCCCGGTGGAAATTATGTCTCTTTGAGACGGTTAATTGAAGTAGTATTTCAATAAGTTCCGATTGTGCCATAATGCATTCTCAAGAAACAGCCAGTAAGCTAGTGATTTAATGTCCCACTAACATTAACACACATTGCTGCCAACCCTTATTGGAGAGCAGGACGTAAACTCTGAGACGTTCGATCCAATAACTGGTAGGAATTGCTGTACCAATCCCTATGCTCCTAGCATTTCCTGGGCAATCATTGGTAGGGTTGATGTTTTTCCACGAGAGTGATATTACGTAAAATGCTTAAAAAAGTTTGTACATCTGTATTTTCATCTTTCATCACCTGTTCTTTTTGCTAGTTGCTTTACGTCGCTCCGGCACAGATAGGTCTTATGGCGACGATGGGACAGGAAAGGCCTAGGAATGGGAAGAAAGCGGCCGTGGCCTTAATTAAGGTACAGCCCCAGCATTTGCCTGGTGTGAAAATGGGAAACAACGGAAAACCATCTTCAGGGCTGCCGACAGTGGGGATCGAACCCACTATCTCCGGGATGCGAGCTCACAGCTGCGTGCTCCTAACCGCACGGCCAACTCGCTCAGTATTCATCACCTGTAAACCGATTTTAATGTGTTTTGAAAACGAGATAAAACGTGAAAATTTCTGATAATTTGACGTACAAGCAAAACTGACGTTTCTTTCAATTTCTTTTTTCATTTTATTTTTCTTCTGAACGCCTAAAACCATGAGTTTGTGTACTTCTAGGCTGCCTACAAATGTTTTTGGCTGTTAAGCTCAAATACCCAGAGTTTACCCAAGCATCTCTGCAGTGCATTTGGGATCCTACCAAGAGTGTAGATGCTGAAATACTGTTCAGTAAACACAACTTAATCGTAAGTTATAGGGCACGAATAACAGAACAAAATATTTAGGTATGTTCGATGATTTCATGAACATGAAAACCAAACAAACAATCCTCATGGCGCAACAGGCCCGAAGGGCCATGGCCTACCAAGCGACCGCTGCTCAGCCCAATGACCTGCAGATTATGAGGTGTCGTGTGGTCAGCACGACGAATCCTCTCGTCCGTTATTTTTGGCTTTCTAGACCGAGGCCGCCGTCTCGCCGTCAGATAGCTCCTCAATTGTAATCACGTCGGCTGAGTGGGCCTCGAACCAGCACTCAGATCCAGGTAAACATCCCTGACCCGGCCGTGAATCGAGCCCGGGGCATCCGTGTAAGAGGCAGGCACGCTACCCCCACACCGTGGGGCCAGCTTTTTATGAACATGACTTACGTAAATTTGATATTATTTCATTTTTATATTTTGATTTTGTAATCACCACCCTGCTCGAAAGCTTTTCATACGAGTATCAGGGAGAGTTATTTTAGTTTAATTTCCTCTTAAAAGAATAATTCACCGGCATGAAATGAGTGTCGAAGAAGATTTCTCCACTGAGGGACCAGTGCTGAGCATACTTCCGTCTTCTTCTTACAGGAGGTCAAGAATAGAGAAGCCTTGTGTTCAACATTCTTCATTGGTCAGTAGGTCGCAGGGAGCAGTTTCTACAAATACCTTTGCGCACAGATGTTCACAAGTACAAACTGTGATGTCACTGGCTTGTAAAATAAAACGACAACAACATTTAATCCAGGAAACGTAGGAAGAAAGGGAGAGAGAAAGAATATTATATCGAAACGGGAGCAACTGACGCGGGCACGGGTGAAATATTAGTGTTTTAACAAAGCCTGAGGAATAATACTTCAATTTAATGCAAGCACAAGTAGCAAACAAATTACAACTTACAATTCCACGGAACTAATTAAAGTCTGGCCGTGAGTCAAATTGCTAATTCTAGTGGCAGGTTATCACATCAATCAAGTGAGGAACTGAAGCTCCCTCTACAATTAATGACTTGTGGTATTTATTCCCCGCGGCTACAAGTTTCTAACTGGTCGCGAGCCCAAAGAACTACATTAGATGGTAATGCTGGTGAACATCCGGTAAGGGACACGTCGCGCCTTAATACTTCCTATTGCTTGCGGGCAGACTCAGAGAAAGGAGCCACTATTTCCAGCCTCGAGCGCACTTATCCATTTACAACCATCACGAAAGTAACGAGTTTCCAAGTGAATTCGAACAGAAAGTAATATATGTTGGAATTTTCTGTATTATCAATGATAAAAGAAATATAATTAAAAGGAATTGAGGAGTGTGTGTTCAAAGGCTGTTATTTCCACCATGAGAAAGTTATGGGAGAAGTTCAAGATACATATAATAAAAGGCACATGGAACGTACCCATGATCGAGTATGGTACAACGTTTTAGGAATTACACCTTTCTGGTATGTATTGCTCATGGCATTGGATGATATTCAACTACTGTAATGTATGTGGACGGATTACTGATTTTTTGGAACTGGAAATAGCACATTTTGAATAGACACTCCTCGATTAATAAGCTGCTTCCATAGCAGCTCATGTTATGAATCGTACGTTTCCACGATCATAAGCAAACCCAAAAATGATTTCTGTATGAATCCCATGTTTTTTCGACCTCTCATCTATTCCCACGGCCACATAAGTTCCAAAACCGCACGTACCAAACAACTGAAGAAGTGCAGTATATCACACACTGAAGTCCGAAAGAATTATGATTAAATTAAAACCATAACACACATACAGATACTGAAATGAAATGGCGTATGGCTTTTAATGCCGGGAGTGTCCGAGGATATGTTCGGCTCGCCAGGTGCTAGTCTTTCGATTGGACGTCTTTGGGCGACCTGCGCGTCATGAGGATGAAATGATGATGAAGACGACACATACACCCAGTCCCCGTGCCAGAGAAATTAACCAATGGTGGTTAAAATTGCCGACCCTGCCGGGAATCGAACCCGGGACCCCTGTGACCAAAGGCCAGCACGCTAACCATTTAGCCATGGAGCCGGACATACAGATACTGAAGGAACATTATACCTGTTACTCAGAAGCAGACAGGTCGGCGGCAATATCAGTGTTTATCACTCTAATGACTTCAACAAAATGGTCATTCGCCGAGCTGAGTGGCTCAGACGGAACAGGCGCTGATCTTCTGACACCAACCTGGCAGGTTCCATCCTGGCCCAATCCGGTGGTATTTGAAGGTGCTGAAATACGTCAGCCTCCTGTCGGCAGGTTTACTGGCACGTAAAAGGACTCTTGCGGGACAATATTCCGGCACCTCCAAAAACCGTAAAAGTAGTTATTGGGACGTAAAGCAAATAACATTATTATCAAAAAGGTCATTCCCGACACAGAGATGAGGAAGTAGTCGTTCGGAACCTCCTGAGGCTTGGAACACGCTTTTGACCTAACCCTCCAAAAGCAATTATTGTGGATCAAACTGGGCATTGTTCTTCGCGAAAAAATTAAAAATAAAATGTTCCTGTTAATTTGGCTCATATCGTGCCTTTGCTGACGAGACCTAGCATTTACAGTGCACTATGTATTCTGGTATGGGCTATAACAAATTTGTGCTTTCATTGGCCTATCTCAGTCTCATTCTCGGCTTTGTCAACATTAAGTGACTGAGGTTTGAACAATGCTAGTGATGCCATTCCTCGTGCAACCAGTTCTTGTTTTGAACGGTCTGAAAATGTCTTGTCAGTTGGTGGGTGCATTTCTTTGGGCTTGGCAGACTGATATACTGTATAATACCAACTTCTGGTTCGGTGAGGAAATCAACTGGAAACTAGCTCACTCCCCATTTCCTTAGTACGCCTCATAAGTGATGCCTAGACCAAATATGAAAGCTGGTGGTGGAGCTGTTGTGGATTTTTTTTTTTTTTGCTATTGGCTTTACGTCACACCGACACAGATAGGTCTTATGGTGACGACGGGACAGGAAAGGGCTGGGACTGGGAAGGAAGCAGCCGTGGCCTTAATTAAGGTACAGCCCCAGCATTTGCCTGGTGTGAAAATGGGGGAAACCATGGAAAACCATCTTCAGGGCTGCCGACAGTGGGATTCGAACCCACTATCTCCCGAATACTGGATACTGGCCGCACTTAAGCGACTGCAGCTATCGAGCTCGGTCTGTTGTGGATCAAACCAACCTTCGGGATGAATAATAAAAACGCTGAGATCCCACGATTATTTGCATGCTTATTAAGTATTAGTTCTTAAACCATTTAATATTTGAAAACGCGTTTTTATTGGCGAAAAAATAAACTCAACTCAGCAAATGGCATTGAATGATGTAAGCTCTGATAGCTCCATCTTGTTTTCTCATTATTAACTGTGTTTTGGTGGAAGACAGCGAAGTGATATACTTAATATACAACAGGCAAATACATTTCCGAACAACTTAATTACGAGGGCTGATCAACAAAGACTGGGACTGATTGTTCCTGTAGCTTCTGTGATAGTTTCCTATATATAACATAAATATTTGAAAAGAGCATGTTTTTATGTATAATGTCCATAGGCGGCAGCACTCTCGTATCGGCAGGTTGATAGTAATGGTTTATTTTACAGACGCTACGTGCATTTCGCATACCAGACAATGGAGGTGACGCGAGAGAAGCAGTGCAGCGCAATCAAATTATTTTTTTTCGTTAACCATACGGCCACTGAATGTTACGAAAAGCTGAAGCATCATTATGACCCTGAAGGAAAACAAGCCAGCATAGTGAGTGTGGAAATCGCCAAAAAAAGGCAAACTTTGTTCCGTGCACAGGGAAAGTGATGGTGATCACATTTTTTGACTATAATGGAATGATTTACCAGCATGCAGTTCCCCCTCACACTACTGTTACTACACGTCAGTACTGGCTGCACTGAGGAAGCACATTACAGAGAGCTTTCTCGGACTGGGTGGCGACTTCATCATGACAATGCACGGCCTCGCATCACAAATCAAGTCATGCAGTTTCTGGCTCGATTCAACATTACCTGTGTACCGCATCCACCTTATAGCCTTGATCTTGAACCCTGTGATTTTTTTATTCCCATCACTAAAGGCAAAGCTTAGGGGCATTCGATTTGAGAACTCTGAAGCAGTGCTCAAGAGGAGCTTCTCAAGGACCTGACAAAGAATGGTCTGCAGCATGTGTTCAAGGACTGGCAGAGACGCTATAAAAAGTGCATTGAAGTAGGAGGGGACTACTTTGAAAAATATCATGTAAACATTGAAATGGAGTAACTAGCATCCGTGAAAAAAATCAGGCTCAGTCTTTGTTGATCAGCTTTCGTACTATCGCGGTACAGGACAAAAGCATAAAATAAAATTTGGCGCCGCATGGTGGTCCAGTATTGCAATCCAGCATGACGAACTTATTGTATGCAATTACACACAGAAATCAGTCAATTAAATTATTATATTATTATATTATTTATCGTACGAACCATTAAAATACTACTCAATCACATTCATATTGATGATATCTTAGTTCCCGCCCCGTCATAATGTTAAACTAAATTAAAACTGAAGTAAAGTAAAATACAACTATAGTTAATTATGAGCCTAGTCATCTTTTCTTTCGCAAGTTGCTTTACGTCGCACCGACACAGATAGGTCTCATAGCGACGATGGGACAGGAAATGGCTAGGAGTGGCAAGGAACTGTCCGTGGCCTTAATTAAGGTACAGCCCCAGCATTTGCCTGGTGTAAAATGGGAAACCACAGAAAACCATCTTCAGGGCTGCCGACAGTGGGGTTCGAACCCACTATCTCCATAATACTGGATACTGGCCGCACTTAAGCGACTGAGCCTAGTTATCAATGTATGTCAAATTACTTTACAATGTCCAGGTTCTCATTCTGAGTCAGTGTCATCCGAAATTGCTCTTTATCTATATCACTTTTACGGTCACTGGAATACTGTGTTGTGAACTTGTTGAAGATATAGATGATTGATCTGACACCCCTAGCAATTCCTTAACATCATGTTCTATTATTTTTCGATTGAAGGGTTTTTCTGGCATTAACGAAGTAATTTGACGATCTGAAGATACTAATAAACTGTGGAGTACGTCGGTGTTTGCATTTACTCTTGAATTTTTCATTGAATATTCCGATGGAATGGGAGCCTCCGTAGCTCAGACGGCAGCGCGTCGGCCTCTCACCGCTGGATACCGTGCTTGAAATCCCGGTCACTCCATGTAAGATTTGTGCTGGACAAAGCGGAGACGGGACAGGTTTTTCTCCGGGTACTCCGGTTTTCCATGTCATATTTCATATCAGCAACACTCTCCATTCTCATTTCATAGCATTTATCAATCATTAATAAATCACTCTTGGAGTGGCGACCTCGTCATAGTAATAGCCTATAAATGATTCATTCATTCAATCATTCCCTGACCCCCTTAATGACTGGAACACAGGTTGTAGGTTTTCATATTCATTCCGATGGACATTTTCTGAATTCTTTGTGTCTAGGATCCCGGACAACTTCAGATAATTGCCCGATTGGTAGTAAACATTGTTTAACTACTGACGGCCCATGTATCAAAATGTTCTTACGATTATTGGTAATGAATACCACTTGTGCAAGGATACGTATAACTCAGCAGTTTCTTTGCAGATATCATAACCATAGGAAATATTAGAATAGTGAGTAATATGGCGAAAAATATCTTTATTAACTCTTCGCGACCGGATTAGTCGCCTCCCTAGAGAAAAATAAAGACGAACATGAGGGTAGGAGGTTCTAACAATCAAAATTGTCAAATGCGGATTACATACTCTTTGGTAAATATGAAAGTATTACATAGAAACACATGGAGAAACTTTGGCAGCCTTGTATATGTCACATACAGGGTGATTCTGCTTAGTTTCCCACCTCAAATATTTTTTAATTCGTTAAATATATTGAAACTCCGTTCTCATAATCTTAAATTATATCAAGGGGCTCATAAAATGCTGTCATTTTCCTCTCTATCACATGCGTAATTACCGAGAAACCGGTAGCAACATTGTTTTTTAAAATGGGAATGTACTAATTTCATCCAATAGAACAATTAAGAATCGAACAACAAATTCAGTGATGTGCTTCTTTTGCAAATTTGACGAGCACTTTCAAAGATATTAAAGGGTTTCAAATGTGCGGGTGTTAGACAGAAAGTGATGCGTCACACTCTGCCTCATTTTCAAAAATTGATGCCTGCCTGGCCATCAGAAAGTCTCTCAAAGTGCATTGACATTGCTGGTGGCTCCAAGTAGCCTACGCAGTCGCCTCCGGGGTATGCACTACCCATGCGTCTTGGTAGGTGTGCTATTTACCAACTGATGAGCCCAACTTAGCACACTGGGGCGAAACGCTGGCAACCATGAATGAGTTGGATGGAAATTTTGTAATGTCCAATAACGGACCAACTATATTGAAATTATTCCAATCCCTAATTATCTTCCTGTAAATCAACATGAATATCACCCTTCCTTTCTGTGTCGTTCCCCACATAAATGATACCTTATTCAGTAATTACGCGTCTGCAGACTTTACACAACGAATACGTTAAGACATTTTGAGTGAGAATGGCTTTGAAAATGTCGATAAAATGCTTCCGCTGCATTGTTTGTCCCCCCCCCCCCCTGTTTCTGTACATAACTTGTTGAAAATTTCACAAGTCTGTTTCTAACAAATGAGGAGAACAATGCTGTTATAATATTATATTTTGAGGTCTATAATAAATGTTTTCACTAGATTTTCGTTTGCAGTTACTTCTAAGGCGGTCACACTCAAGTTTTTGACCAGATTTACAGCCATGATCATGGCTGCCATTCTTGATCATCATTTCTGTAAAATTCTCATTTGCTCTGATTTTTGCACAGCACATTATAACCGTGCACCTCCAAGAAATATTCCTGTTTGTTAAATTATCTGCTCACCACATTTATCAGTTCCCTTTTGTTAAATTTTCACTAATTCCAATCCAAACCCTGTTCGTTACACGGTACCTTCACCTGGCCTCTTGCAGCACTAACAATGACATTCCACGAACGCTGTTAGGCACCAAGCGTAATCACAGCTTAATCACCGTTGTAATATCAATAGTTTTAATAGGGTCAAAAGCACAAATTCACACATATTTTACGGTACAATAGATCTTTGTTATCCTATAACAGTAGAAAAATGTAAATTTCAAATGAGGTTATATTATTTCATCTCACGCATAGAACCATAATATTATGCTACACAAACTACCCGATGTATTTCAGCTTCACTCAAATGACGTGGCAAACAGAACAGAAAACCAAACGAAACACAATAAATCAAAACGAAAGGAAGCTATCTAAAATAAAAACTTAACAATGTTCAAACGGAAAAGGAAGTTCGTGGGAATAGCTGTGTGCAAGAATAAACTACGTGGTCACTATAGGGGTAATGACAACCCAAGATTGTATATCAACATGATACGGTATGACGTGTGCCATCTGTCAGATAACTCGGATAAACACGTCTGTATTCCTTTGGCCGACGACAAAATTTGAGAAACGTACTGTACCTTCGCTGAATGCAGCAAGGGCTCAGAAGAATTGCCTCAAGGAATATTTTACAATAGAGGCATCAGGGGTGACTGCTCCTTTTACCATACTGGATTTCATAACACTACTCTCTCAATTACTGTATGCTCATTATTTAACACAACAGGCTGGCTTCATTAAGGATATACCTTTCAGAGCAAATTTTGACAAAACAACGCAGGTGCAAGGGCAACCACATATATGGTGGTACAGATATAAACAATGAGAGATTTGGGTAATTTTCGCCGCCGTAAAACCTATCTCTGTTGATGCGAGGTAAAGTCAATTTTGAATGAAATAAAAAAGAGTGTAATATTTAACCGAAACTGTAATACGTAGCCACAGACAATATTCTGATTTGATTTGAATTGATTTGATTTGATTTGATTTGATTTGATTTGATTTGATTTGATTTGATTTGATTTGATTTGATTTGATTTGATTTGATTTGATTTGATTTGATTTGATTTGATTTGATTTGATTTGATTTGATTTGATTTGATTTGATTTGATTTGATTTGATTTGATTTGATTTGATTTGATTTGATTTGATTTGATTTGATTTGATTTGATTTGATTTGATTTGATTTGATTTGATTTGATTTGATTTGATTTGATTTGATTTGATTTGATTTGATTTGATTTGATTTGATTTGATTTGATTTGATTTGATTTGATTTGATTTGATTTGATTTGATTTGATTTGATTTGATTTGATTTGATTTGATTTGATTTGATTTGATTTGATTTGATTTGATTTGATTTGATTTGATTTGATTTGATTTGATTTGATTTGATTTGATTTGATTTGATTTGATTTGATTTGATTTGATTTGATTTGATTTGATTTGATTTGATTTGATTTGATTTGATTTGATTTGATTTGATTTGTCATCAACAGAGTCATTACTTCTCCAATTACAGATGGTATACTACTAATACTACTACTACTACTAACAATAATAACTATAATAATAATAATAATAATAATAATAAAGCAATATACAACGTATACATATTTACAAAACACATACGGAAGAAGAGAACATGAAAACGGAAAAGTGTTTATACGTTTGAAATGACCGATAGATAAAAGAAGGAAATAAAATGTTCAGTTACCAAATACGCAGAAGAGGATACAAGGAACCGTCTGTCTAGGGCGGCCATATTAAGATGTATACGAATTTCACTAGCTGACGAGTGGAATCCTCTGTGGTGTAGTGGTTAGTGTGATTAGCTGCCACTTCTGGAGGCCCGGGTTCGATTACCGGCTCTGCCACGAAATTTGAAAAGTGGTACGAGAGCTGGAACGGGGTCCACTCAGCCTCGGGAGGTCAACTGAGCAGCGGTGGGTTCGATTCCCACCTCAGCCATCCTGGAAGTGGTTTTCCATGGTTTCCCACTTCTCCTCCAGGCAAAAGCTGGGATGGTACCTGGGCGAGGCACTGGTCATCCTCCAAAGTTGTATCCCCCTACCCGTAGTCTGAAGCTCCAGGACACTGCCCTTGAGGCAGTGGAGGTGGGATCCCTCGCTGAGTCCGAGGGAAAAGCCAACCCTGGAGGGTAAACAGATTAAGAAAGAAAGAAAAAAAGACGAGTGGAATGCCTCCACCCTCCTGCTAATTTCATTCAGAGATCTTAGGGCCTACATAAACCAAGAGCTCCTGTGTGATTCATTTCTACCCCTCCGTATGCGAAAGGTGACAGCCTGTTGGATGTCACGGGAAGGAACATGAATTAATAGCAAGTGGAGTAAATTAGGATAATCAATGAAGTTACCGATATATTTGTGTACGAAACATGCATTAACATAACTGCGCCTAACTAATTATGCATCATTGTGCAAAGATGACAGTTTGATACCCAAACACATTTTACTGATCCATTTTTAGAATCTGACCTGTACTCGCTCTAAGGCATTAATTAAGTATTCCTGTGAAGGGATCTACATTTCAGAGAAGTACTCTAGGCTAGACCGTATATTCTCACATCATGTTGGTATGAATCATTTAATAATAATAATAATAATAATAATAATAATAATAATAATAATAATAATAATAATAATAATAATAATAATACAGAGAAAGTCTACTCTATGTTATGAAATACAAACCCCGAACCACTTGGTAAGCAGCCAGCAAACACTTCGTATTTCGAAACGAACCAGTAGATGGAGGCACAAACAGACAATAAATGCTGAGGTAGTTGCTGAATATGGTTTGTACGTACGTTAGACTACAGTGAATAATAAATTACAAGATGCTTCCTTTCAATGACGTTTGTATAACTTCTGCATTTATTTCACTAAAATCTGCGCGCTACTAACTATTTTTCAGTTTTCGATGTGAATTAGGATTGTCAGATACTTTTAGCGGAATTTCGCAACAGCCCCCTGGTGCCAGGGCCTACTAAGTGACCGCTACTCAGTCTGAAGGCCTGCAGATTACGAGGTGCCCTGTGGTCAGCACGACGGATCCTCTCGGCCTCTATTCTTGGCTTTCTAGATCGGGGCCGCCATCTCCCCGCCGGATAGCTCCTCCTTTGTAATCACGTAGGCTGTGTGGACCTCGAAAGAACCCTCAGACCCAGGTAAAAATCCCTTATATGGCCGGGAATAGAACCCGGGGCCTCCGGGGAAGAGACAGACACCCTACTCCTACACAGCGTGGGCCGGCGAATGTAGGATTTAATGCTAAACAACGAAGGATATGTTAGGAAAGCTTAATGCATGTTATTCACACATTAACTATACCAAGAGCAATATCTGTCGTACTCTTACTGAAAAACACAACTCATATTATTTTAAGAGACGTGCTGATTTGTCGCAAAATATTTGGCCTGTATAAAACAAGGTTCAAAGCAGTGTAAGTGTTTTGAAGTTTTACTGTACATAAAAGTACAAATCCTTTAGAGTCTGTTATCCGCCTGTTTCCCTCGTTTGTCCTTTGAGCGTAAATCAATTCAAATCACACTCTACATTAGCAATATGTGCAAAAATACCGAAAAGATATTCTGCAATTTTTAACAGTTCAGATTGGCAGGTTTCATATTTACTAGCACTAAAATACTCGTATTTCACCCTTCATTTCAAGGATTGTACTGTTTTGTACTGGAAACATAAGACTGACAACCGTGAATGTCTCTGACTAAAATTTACGAAAAACCAATTTCTATATCCACCTGAAAAACACCTCCAAAATTATTGTCCATGTGGTTAAGTTACCTACAAATTTGTTCTTTCTTTGCCAACTGAAAAAAATAATTGAAACCACTTACAGTAAAGTTTCTGGTTTCTGAAAAGAAAGAGGACATTTAGGAATTTTAACAAATTATTCCCGGACGCCGAACAGAAGGTTAAATTTTAAAGCATGTCCGGGATTCTTCGGACATCTGGTAACCACAGGAAGAATGAACAATGGCCTCCTCATGCAGTGCCATCTCTTGTGGTTTGTGCGAAATACAAGGACCACTTGCGATTCATGAACCAGAAAATGCTCATGCATGTACATTCTTTCTTAATTTCGTCATAGATATACAAACCAACAACGATAAGTATTATCATCATAGTTGTCGTTATCATTTGGCATGTCAAATGACGTCTTCACTCAAACTTCTTGCTTTCTGAAGGCAAGAGTCAATCCATTGCGAATTTACAGACAGGCTAGATCATTGTATGTTGTCTCTGTTAACATGTCCTTGTATAGCCATACGAGTACCAAGCTCCTTAATCAACAAATTGTCATAACTGAACACCTTCTGACTGTTCTTCACTGGCTCGTTGTATACTCTAGGGTAAAATAAAATAAAAATTCAAAGAAACTTGACAACTAAAAGCTTAATCTGATGCTGTGGTTAGAAGTCGAATGGCACCATAAACAATATCGAACATTGTGATGTCAACTGACTTCTAATAACTTCGTCACCACCAGCCTTTTTTCATTAGGCTTGCTACTCGGAATTGAGAAGAATGTTTATAAAGCTCATCATAATCTAGAACGACATATGTAGAACATTGTTGACTAGAAACGGGGGAACAGTCCAGGAAATGTGAGAGTGCCGTGAAAGCCAATGTATGGATACAAGCGAACGTGAGTTGATGTAATTACCATTAGAGAAACCGCAGAGTGACGGGCATAATTCTGTTTTTGTGTGGTGGTGATGGACAGATCGAAAAACGAGAAGCTGGAAAAAATGAAATTTAAAAGTTTGTAAGATATTGCCGAACAGCAGATCATGTGCACTTCACCCACATCCGACCTCCTGCTTCATTTCTTCCTTAATTCTGGTACGCAACACCTTGAATTCTTCTCTCCGTCTTCAGTGGCACAGTCAGAAAGTCGTTGTACTTCTGTTTCTAAGACACTGAATTCGATCCAAGTTGAAGTAAATAACATTTGACGGGGCTTAAAATGCGACAACTCCGGGTAGCTGGCTTCCAGCTCAAGAAGACCTCTTTATGTCCTTTAAGGCCTATAACAAATTGTATATTTAATTCCATAAGGCTATTACAGACGAATGCAGCCCTTGCAAGGCGTACCCTGCGATGAGAGTGGTGGCGGCTGTAGTGAATGCCAACCGCGTAGTATTGTGGTGGAGGATTATATCGTATGAGGTGTCTGAGCTGCAGGAATACTGGATAGAGCACAAGTCACATTCCCCGAGCCACCGCTTAAGGTGAAAATTAAACGACCCAGATAAGAATCGAACACGAAGCCTCAAGGCCCAAAGGCCAAGAGACAGACCATATCAAACTGAATGAACGTTAAAACAGAAATATAATTCAATTTCTTGTGCATTCAGATTAATGCTTACGAATTTTTTCTTCCTACTTGCTGCCCTCGTTAAGCAACCTGTCTAAAAGTAAATAATAATAATAATAATAATAATAATAATAATAATAATAATAATAATAATAATAATAATAATAATAATAATAATAATAATAATTGTTGTTGTTGTTTGCATTATTTAAGTGTGTGAAAGCTGGGTGGAATCCAAATATTTAATATTGTGTTCACAAGTTGAAAGTAGCAGGCATGAAGCAGACACGGCTGGTACAAGAAGGACCGAGCGAGTTGGCCGTGCGGTTAGGAGCGCGCAGCTGTGAGCTCGCATCAGGGAGATAGTGGGTTCGGACCCCAATGTCGGCAGCCCTGAAGATGGTTTTCCGGGGTTTCCCATTTTCACACCAGGCAAATGATGCGGCGGTACCTTGATTAAGGCCACGGCCGCTTCATTCCCACTCCTAGCCCTTTCCTGTCCCATCGTCGCCATAAGAACTATCTGTATCGGTGCGACGTAAAAAAAGTTGTAAAAAAAAGGTACAAGAAGGTTACAACGACACGATGATACTCGGAATGAGTAGATGAAGGCTAGGCTACGAATGAACTCGATGATGGATGAAGCAGTCCGTATAAGCTCACTTCTGTGGTGGGACCACGTGAGGCGAATTAAGGGAAGAATAATACCCTGCCAAGCTTAGACGGTAGGGAGCTGGCCCTTCGAGTGCAAGTTGGCAGGTTCCGTTCCAGCCCAGTCCGTAGGTATGAAGATGCGCAAATACGTGAGCCTCGCGTCAGTATATTTACCGGCAGGTGAAAGGAATCCTGCGGATCAAAATAATAAATGAATATCTGTCTACCTTTTAGAGCGAGACGTCTAATTTACAGTATTTTCAATCAATTCCTCAAATATTAGCTGATTGCAAGATTTCCACTGGAAAAAGGTACAGTAGGTGAGAGGCAGTTTATTTTAAAAGGTTATAGACATGGTAATGTATAGGCTTTAGGGCGAAATTCTTAACGTTTCGCAGAAAACTGTGCTCTGCGTCCTCAGAAGAAATCTCGACTGACCACGAGAAAGGCTTCTTAAACAAAAGCCTATACATTATCATGCCCAAAAGCCTATACATTATCATGTCTATAAGTACGGGCCGTGAATGCATTAATGGAAACATTAAAAGGTCATAGGTTACAGTAATATCCCTGGACATCTATTCAGAGATGTGCGAACGGGGACAAATTTTGCGGTGAATAGACTATAGCGTAATGTTATTTCAAAGAGGTAGGGCGAGGACGGACATGACATTTTTTGGACTTCACGGGTTATCTTTAAGCAAAACCCAGCTCCGAGTTGCTGGCTTCCACTGACAGAGGATCACGTTGTGTCTTTTAAAGGCCATGGCAAAATTATATTATAATTTCTGGTGGCTATTACAGCAGGATGCAGCACCACGCAAGGCAAACCCTCCGATGTGGATGTTATAAGGGTAGATATTCATTAACTTTAAGGTATAGTTTAAGAAATTATGTGTATTCAATTATTTAGTCCTTCTTCCGGGTTGAACCGTGTTGTTTTATGTAGGCTACATTCCGCATAGTTTGCCGACGTTTCGAATACATTACAGTATTCTTTGTCAAGGCGACTGAAATACCCCTACTCTATCAGAGGAGATCAGTCTCTCTGGCAGCATCAAACGATTTTTGGAGACGACTAGTTTCCGGAATTTTGTCACGCAGGAGTTATTTTACGCGCTAGTAACTCTATCATCACGAAGCTGACGTAAATACCACAGGACTGAGCCGATACCGAAACTGCTAACTTGAACTCAGAAGGCCAGCGCTCTACCGGTGTAGTGCATAATAATGCCTAGTAGCTGATGATAGCGGGGTGACTGTATTAGAGTTATGATAACCTTGTAGAACAAATAGCGTTCTTCAGATAAACAGCTCAGTCAGTTGGATGGCCTAAAATAACAGGTGCTTTTGATAACTAAAATCGCTGCTTTATTAATTCAAAATATTCAAGTATAGGGAATGGGAATCCGAGTAAGACTTCTCCATATTCGTTCTGTGACGTGAAACTAATTTTTGTGTCGCCTATTAATTTTTAAGGTAATACTACACGGAGGAATAAACGTTACGGAATATCTTGTAAGATGTCACAAACGGTTCAAATGGACTGTTACAAATATTAAATGAATGTCAGTTTACATTGTACTATGTACTGCATATACTTTAAACATATTAGAAACGTCATGCCTTATCGATCGTCATTGCGCCTGCGAAAACCACTATGTGATAATATTATGAGACATACTGACCTGCAGTAAGAGCGAAAAATCTTTGAAATTACTCACGCAGTATTGAACCTTTAGATGACAGAGCCTTCCTCACCTAGCAAAGTCCTAAGCTGAAATATTTCACATAGAGATGGGCACTATCGACTGATAACTATCGAACTAGTCGATAGTTGAAACTATCGTAACAGTCGACTACTTTAAAAAACAAGTCGACTGAATTCAGTCGCAGTCCCCGTCACGGATCTCTCCACGCTTTGCTCTCCAGTCAGCACAAAACAAGTCGACTGAATTCAGTCGCATTCCCGTCACAGCGACGCGGAAGCGAATGGAACTATCGGTTTATGGTCATTTCGGATATGTAATATATAATATGTTAACTTTATAGATACATACTTAATGTGGCGATTTTCTCTTGTCGTTTATGTGCTCTTTATTTCGTTGCATATTTGTTTATATTAATTACGTTATTCATAAATAAGGCATAACTATAAAAATCTTCATAACTACAATAAAAATCTAGAAGATACAGTAGTAGTGTGTTTGGCTAGTCTCATATATATCTCGATTGTGTACTACAGCAACAAATTTTACATATTACTATTGTTAGCACTGTTCGGGAATAAAGCCTCATTTGTTGTCTTTCTACGTTTCACTGTCCATTTAGCACCAAGAAAGACCATTCCTATGATGCTTATTTGTATTAAGGGCATCTCCCTATTTATTAGCGCCGTGTACTGACGAGTGCGTAAATCGGATTTTAATCTGCGCAACTGTGAATTCCTCGATAGTGTGATTATAAAAGTCTGGGATTGGGGTATGCGCACAAGGCACATTACTATTGTGGCATTTGCCACGAATGAATGTAGAAAACCCCATGGAAAACTGCATTAAGGATATAGTATCCGCTGACAATGAATGGAATACGGACCTGGGATATCCAGGTGGTGCAGCTTCTTATTCCTAATGTGGAGTGGTGTGGACTCCTCGGCTGCGAACGTAGGTCCCTTTGAATAAATTTGTAAGTCACTCAATTTAACATTAATTTTGTTCTAATAGGTGTCTATACAAGTGATTTCTAATTATTGGTAAATTGCGTTAAAATCAGACGAATGCGTAAAAGTACGACTCTCCACTTTTGATACGGAGAGTTTCGACTGGAAACATTCGAATGTTTTTCATGGACTGACTACTTGCGTTATATGAATACTTTCTTTCGACTGAAATCATTCGACTGTTCAGTCTTCTCAACCGGAAGTAATGAATACTTTTGTTCGACTGAAAACATTCGACTATTCAGTCGATAGTTTGAAGGGACTATCGCCCGACTAGTCGATAGTGGTTTTCAGTCGATAGTGCCCATCTCTAATTTCACATAGCGGTTTTCGCAGGCGCAACTTTTTTATGGCATCACTCAAATATTTCCTCCTTCAGTAATGGCGTGACGAAATAAAATGAGTGTTAACGTGTGCGCTATTCGATCTATTCCTGGCAGGCCCCAGAACGGAAACCTCTGTCAGCATTGCCGAAGGGAGATAGAAACCCTTTCTCATGTTTTGGGATCATGGACTCATGGCGAGATGCTGTGGAACGCCAGGCATAACAAGATTCGGTCCTTGAAAGCAAATTCTCTTAGAAATTAAATTTATAGGATCGCCGAAGAGGTATTCCGACTTGCAGATAACGGTAGCAGTAGGAGAATTGACATCATTGTCTAAAAGGAATCAGAGAGTGTGGGATTTTATAACAGATCCCACAGCTAGTTTTGAAATCTCCACAGACCAGTCAGAAGACGTTGATAGGGAAAGGAACTGTTCTATGAACCACCATAAATTATTATAAACGATAAATTTGGACTGAAGGACATTTAAGTGATAGGATTAATGGTAGGAGCTCGAGGGGCTATTCCTCGATTCATAGTGAATTTTTAGTAGCAGTTTTGTTTAGATGTTTCTGAACTGCAAACCATTTCTTTATTAGCGTTACGAGGTTCCATATCATAGCCCATAAATCAGTGCTACATGCCGTAACACTTGTACTTTAAGGACATTATAAGAACAATGTACCGGGCGAGTTGACCTTGCGGTTAGGGGCGCGCAGCTGTGAGCTTGCATCCGGGAGATAGTGGGTTCGAATCCCACTGTCGGCAGCCCTGAAGATGGTTTTCCGTGGTTTCCCATTTTCACACCAGGCAAATGCTGGGGATATACCTTAATTAAGGCCACGGCCGCTTCCATCCCATTCCTAGGCCTCTCCTATCCAATCGTCACCATAAGACCATAAGACCTATCTGTATCGGTGCGACGTAAAGCAAATTGCAAACAAAAAGAGTAATATAATCAACAAAATTACTGTAAGCCGAAATTTTACATTTTCTTGTTTCGTTATGCTTTGTCCATTGTGGCAATCTTCATTTGAGTGAAAGTTTGTAAATAATAAGTAATATATAGATTCAAACTATGAGTTGAGTGGAGCATAGCTTCTGTAGTAGATGTTCATAAAGTAGTTTCGCAAACTTTGCAAATCTTTAAGTCGTGTTTGTGAAATATTCCTAAGGGTAGTAATGAACGAGCGTTAAAATCAACATAGCTTCACAATAAAGTGAATTATTCTTACATGATAATTCCCATGGCTTCTGTGGTGTAGTGGTTGGTGTGATTAGCCGCTACCCCCGGGGGCCCGGGTTCAATTCCCGGTTCTGCCACGAAATTTGAAAAGTTGTACGAGGGCTAGAACGGGGTCCACTCAGCCTCGGGAGGTCAACTGAGTAGAGGTGGGTTCGATTCCCTCCTCAGCCATTCTGGAAGTGTTTTTCCGTGGTTTCCAACTTCCCCTCCAGGCAAATGCCGGGATGGTACCTAACAAGGTCACGGCCGCTTCCTTCCTTCTTCCTTGTCCATCCCTTCCAATCTTCCCACCCCCCACAAGGCCCCTATTCAGCATAGCAGGTGAGGCCGCCTGGGCGAGGTACTGATCATCCTCCCCAGTTGTATTCCGCGACCCTGAGTCTGAAGCTCCAGGACACTACCGTTGAGGCGGTAGAGGTGGGATCCCTCACTGAGTCCGAGGGAAAATCCGACCCTGGAGGGTAAACGAACAAAGAAGAAGAAGAAGAAGAAGAAGAAGAAGAAGAAGAAGAAGAAGAAGAAGAAAATTCCCATGAAAATTGATAATTTTTAGCCGACATTCATCTGTAGGTGTAACCTGTATGTTCTTTGTTGTAAGCACATTAGATTGGAATGGTGAGCAGATTATAATAAAAAACGGAAATAATAGTATCAGAGAATACACAATATTTATTTTCATCCTACCATACTACAATACTCTAATTACCCTACATGTGACGTCACTGTATCTTGTAACATACATTAAAGTACTAACGATATCCGATATCGATTAATATCGTACGCGGAAAAATCCTCAAGCCTTGAAAGCAGAAATCGCAGCAATCCAAAATGGCAAGTGCAAGTTTTGAAAGGTACACTGATTTTAAAACACTATCACCGCCAAAAATTGCGGCAGAAGCGTTGAATGTTAATAACAATTTATAGCCGTAAAATCAATTTATAATTATAAAAAAATATATGCTCATTTCATGGACTGGAGAAACAAGCGTTAATTTCCTGTGTCTTTATGCTCTTGATTTGAGGTTAAAATATCGAAACTACAATCCTGCTCTGGGCATACTATACGTTGAACTAGTCGGGAACAATAATGGCCAATATGTGTAAGTTATTATGCCTGCCATCTGTCACAATGTGAGCTGTATGGTAACCGTATACTTATAAATCAAGTAACAAGATAAGATTTATTGTGAAAACTAAGAACTTAGACACCTAATCCTGGTTGAACAAATACAATAGTATTCATCTGGCCTATGATGGTAATTAAGATGCTCGCAAGAAGCACTCTTACGGTCGTTTTATAACCATTCTTGCGTCTTAATAAATGCCATTATAGGCTCGTACAATGTCGGCGAAACCATTATTCATGCTGGCTAAACGAAATTCCTTCGCAGTTATACATATATTTCCACTGAATTACGAGATCACGACGGCTCATTGTTACTTCAAATTTTTAAAATCTTGAGAATCACTTGTGCCCTTAAAATTGTGTAAATTGTATTTTACGTTTGAAAATCCAGACAATGCTCACATATTTTACCATTATTGTAATTTTAAAGTGGATTTTGTGCACTGATTTATACATTTAGAGTTCGTAAAAGCTTGTGATTATTGATTATAATAATGCACTAACGCACAGTCTCCGTGGCTCAGACGGCAGCGCGTCGGCCTCTCACCGCTGGATATCGTGGTTCAAATCCCGGTCACTCCATGTGAGATTTGTGCTGGACAAAGCAGAGGCAGGACAGGTTTTCCTCCGGGTACTCCGGTTTTCCCTGTCATCTTTCATTCCACCAACACTCTCCATTATCATTTCATAGCATTTATCACTCATTAATAAATCACCTTGGGAGTGGTGACCCCATTGTAATAACAGCCTATATATGTTTCATTCATTACATCCCTGACCCGGTCAATGACTGGAAAACAGGTTCTAGGTTTTCATTTTCAATGCACTAATGCAACAAACCTATAGTGATATCAACAACAGAAACATATCGTACATAAAATATTATATTGAAAAAATAAAATAAAATGTCACTATAGCTAAAATAATATAAATCAATTAAAGCAAATTTTCGAATTAAGAAAAGGTTTTTGTCGTATTCTTTGAGGCAGACAGAATATCTTGAACGTATTTTCTTTAAAAGTATGTACAGTAATATAAATGTTCTTGAGATATTATGAACTGATAGGTCCTGCAATTTTACTGTAATTAATATAAATGTACTCAAAAGAATAAGTCTTTCAATTATACAGTGACCAACGCGACACCCACTTGTCAAGTGAGTGCTGTTAGTTTGCTTAGTGCCGATCGAACTTTCTGTGTAGTCTGATGAAATATTCTCGAGGAGATGAGACGTATAAAATTCGCTGTTACCCACGTGGTATCTCCCCTGCTACTATCACACGTGCGCACCATCACAATCGATTCCATCATCTGTCGTTTTCATAAATCTTTTGTAATTTTATTAGGCCCTGAATCATCTACAACTCGAGAGAAAAAGAGACTCGTTGTTCCTATCCGTTTGACAGTGAAGGAACCCTTAATGGATATCCAATATTATTTAATAAAAACTAGAATGAATTTGGAAATTTAATACTCTGCTCGTCTGAACAGGGAGTGAAGATGCGCCTGGCATATGGCCTTAGATGAGTTTTCATAAAGCCTCTGTTCCTGAATATTAACCAAATTGTAATACTTCAATATGTAGGGTAATAACTTCGGTGGACATAAGCTCCCATCTGGCGTGGCATACTGGGAAACAGAGGGGTGGTGAGAAGGAGGTACTGTTGAGGGGAGGAGGGGGACGACGCTTGGACGTGATTTACAGCGTGCCAAGGCGCGATATTAATTAACCTCCTAGCGTTGGGAAATTAGCAGACACTTCCTTGCCTTACAAAGCTCTATTTAATGTTATTACAGGAATTACTGAACAAAATGTCCTTCACATTCCATTATATGCCACACCCCTTTATCATTCACGCTGATATCATTAATTACACTTGGCACCAGATTTCTACTCGACATATTGAGCTAACTTCCTCCCGACATAAATGTATTTATTATTGTGCGTGTCTGTGTTAAAACACGATGTTTAGTACATTTTCCTTCTGAGGTCTAAGTTTCTCACTCCCATTCGCGCGTATCCCCCTGTCGCTCGTAACCGATGACTGATAGGACGGAGCATTTGTAACCCATTTAAGGTCGGTGGAACTACTGTGAGCTTACGGGTGGTAAGTTTGTAAATTGCCAGCCCAGAGAGATCAAGCCAATTTATTACTTTCACAGTGATTCTTGAAAGGAATCTCCTCCCAGACCTCACCACCATTATGTCAGAGACGGTTCTAGACTCTACAGCAGCCCTGTCCAACGCGGCGCCCGCGGGTGCCATGTCGCCCGCGATGCCCTTGAATAGCGCCCTTCGCAATTAATATGCAAATTAAATGTCCGGCTCTATGGTTAAATGGTTAGCGTGCTGGCCTTTGGTCACAGTGGTTCCGGGTTCGATTCCCAGCAGGGTCGGGAATTTTAACGTTAATTGGTTAATTTCTCTGGCACGAGGGCTGGGTGTATGTGTCGTCTTCATCATCATTTCATCCTCATCACGACACGCAGGTCGCCTACGGGAGTCAAATAAAAGAAAGACCAGCATCTGGCGAGCCGAACTTGTCCTCTGACACTCCCGGCACTAAAAGCCATACGCCATTTCATTTCTTCCAAATTAAATTTTAATTGATATTTGAAAACAATCCTTTCGCATTTGAATAAAGAATCTCACTTATCGTCTTAAAAGCACCGTCCTCAAGCTCAGAGAATTTGTTACATCCTTTCTTCAAGAGCTTTGAGCTTGAGCCAATAAACCCAGAAATCTGATTTAGGTCAAACTGGCTAGTACTCACAATTAGTGAAAGGATGATGCGTTAGAGCAGCCTGTTCCATTTACATACCAGATTTACCTCCACTTGCAGCATAGCATGCAGTGCCAAATTTCACATTAAATATAATTTCATGTGTTTGTTAATTCTAGAATTATTGTTATGATCATTATTACTATATGTCCTAGTAGTACAGGCAGCAGGAGGTTGTGTGTGTGTGTGGGGGGGGGGGGGGGCGTGATTAGCTCAGTGGTGTGACTGCTGGCTTTCCAAACGTAAGGCAGAGGTTCGAATCCATTTTCACCTCAAGAAAGGTCATCCGGTCTTAAACCCCTAGCCAAAATCAAAATTAGCCTGGCTGGCCCCAGCGACCCTAGAAATTATTGGGATAAGGCAGCAGTAGTGTCGAAGTAGTCCAGTCGTAACCTGGCGCCCGCGTACTTTTAGTTATCATACGAATGTGCCCCAGTGCAAACGAACGTTGGACAGTCCTGCGTCTACAGGCTAGCTGGACAGAAAGTGGACGGATCATTATTTCAGGTGGGCGAACTTAAGGCAGACTTATTGAAGAGTTAACAATTCTGAGCACTGTGACACGACGTGCCTCTTATTTCCGTAATGACTGCAAACATATACAAAAGGAAAAAGTGAAAATTCTTCTATACCTGGAGGAGGTATCGTGTTTAAATACTATATCGTTTCATTCATAATCGATTTTGGCCACCTATGGACCACGTAAATAACTCTTCATGACTTTAGTTTACTTTGGCGTCACTATTCCTTCTTCTCTTGCTTACAGCTTCTTTATTTTCAGCCGCCCATTTCTCTTTCTGGCTCTAGGAACCCCTCATATGTGTGCATCTTGTTCCTGAAAGTGGTTCCGTTGTTCGTTTATTATTATTATTATTATTATTATTATTATTATTATTATTATTATTATTATTATTATTATTGTCCGGCTCCTTGGCTGAACGGTCAGCGTTGAGGCCTTCGGTTCAGAGGGTCGAGGATTGGATTCCCGGCCGGGTCGGTGATTTTAATCACGTCTGATTAATTATTCTGGCTCGAGGACTGTGAATCTGTGTTTGTCCCAACACTTTCCTCTTCATATTCAGGCAACATATTACACTTTACCAACCACCACAGAAACACGCAATAGTGATTACATCCCTCCCCATAGGGTTGGCGTCAGGAAGAGCATCCGGCAGTAAAACAGAGTCAAATCCACATGCGCAACACAGTTCGTACCAGCGACCCCGCAAGTGTGGGGTAAGCAGGATTATTATTATTATTATTATTATTATTATTATTATTATTATTATTATTATTATTATTATTATTATTATTATTATTATTATTATTATTATTATTATCCACTGAACATTGGGTATCTGGGTGAAGCTAAATTACTGTGTTAAACATGCCCGCACACCATCTGATGAACTGATAAAGCAGCTGAGTCAATTTATACAATGGGAGATATTCTTAAGTTGCTTATTGAATCGCCCCAAAGATATACCAGCAATTGAAAGGGTACAAGATGAAGTCTCTCCAAACAGACTTGGTTACTTTCATTTACAGTATTCTACACAGTTTTTACGAAATAGAATAATTGAGAATCATCCTTTTGAGTAGACATTTTGAAGGAAATAATTAACTTACGTCTCAGAACACACAAACGTTAATGTTCAAACTTGAACTTATTTCATGTAATATTAATCATGACACCCAAACGCGTGTCGAAACATATCTCAGTAGACTTAACGATGACTTAGTCACAAGAATCTAATGCAAACTTGTCACAGCATCGGTAAGCAATGCATGCCTACAAGCTGGGTTCTTTCCATGTTAAAAAAATCCACACCATGTTTCCAGTCATTTGACCGGATCAGGAATAGAATGAATGAAGCCCCCATCTAGCGGCGAGGATAGAAATTGTGCCGGCTGCCGAAGCCTGTCGCACTCATCTGGGGCAATGATTAATGAATGACAGATGAAATGAAATGATTTTGGAGAGTGTTGCTGGAATGAAATATGACAGGGAAAACCGGAGTACCCGGAGAAAAACCTGCCCCACCTCCGCACAAATCTCACATGGAGTGACCGGGATTTGAACCGCGGAACTCAGCGGTGAGAGGCCGACGCGCTGCCGCCTGAGCCACGGAGGCTCACTTTCTATGGTACATGAAGCGAAATAAACTAACCCCTGGCACACAAGCCCTGATGGACGTCGACGTAAGAATCGATTGCTGCTCAGTTCTCTAGAAAATGAAACTATTTCAAACCATTAGCTATCAGCGAGCATGGCGACTGTACACTTGGCTCGATTTCAGATGAGACCTATAACTTGCACACTCGACTCGAGTAACTGCTCCATATACTGAACTCCAGATCGTGACTGAGTGATTACTCAACACACAAAGCTCAACAAGAAGGCGACATCAATATTGTTCGCGGCGAGCCTACCTTTATATACCTGGTGGTGAAGTTCTAGTATTTTCAGGGTGTGGCCAGAATGCGAGTGTTCTAGTAAGCCATCCAGAAAATGCATAGAGACGCCAGACGAAGGGGACAACAAAAGCAAAGGTTGTCATATGCCCGCAGGCCCGGTAGTTCCTTACTCTAACTCACTCATCTTTTCCAGGAGTATCGAACGGGGCGCCGCCTCTGTGGTGTAGTGGTTAGCGTGATTAGCTGCCACCCCCGGAGGTCCGGGTTCGATTCCCGGCTCTGCCACGAAATTTGAAAAGTGGTACGAGGGCTGGAACGGGGTCCACTCAGCCTCGGGAGGTCAACTGAGTAGAGGTGGGTTCGATTCCCACCTCAGCCATCCTGGAAGTGGTTTTCCGTGGTTTCCCACTTCTCCTCCAGGCGAATGCCGGGATGGTACCTAACTTAAGGCCACGGCCGCTTCCTTCCCTCTTCCTTGCCTATCCCTTCCAATCTTCCCATCCCTCCACAAGGCCCCTGTTCAGCATAGCAGGTGAGGCCACCTGGGCGAGGTACTGGTCATACTCCCCAGTTGTATCCCCCGACCAAGAGTCTGAAGCTCCAGGACACTGCCTTGGAGGCGGTAGAGGTGGGATCCCTCGCTAAGTCCTAGGGAAAAACCGAACCTGGAGGGTAAACAGATGATGATGATGTTGTATTGTTATAGATTGTCCGCCTTGTTATACACACTGACTTAGCAAATGTCGTGGGATAGTTACCTAATAGCGTGTGGGGCCTCCTCTGGCCCTGCGAACTGAAGTGAGACGCCGTGGAAGTGAATCGAGAAGTCCCTGGTAGTCCTCTGGACGCAGCTGACACCAAATCGTTTGCAGAGCGGCCGCCAATGCTGGTCTGTTCGTGGGTCCAGGATCCATGGCACGGAGCCTACGTTCCAGGACATCCCAGATATGCTCGATAGGGTTCATGTCGGGGCTCTTGGGTGGCCATGGCAGTTGTCGGACCTCCGCTGCATGTTCCTGGAACCATTCCCGGGCGACGTGGGAGCGATGTGGCGGCGCGTTATCATCTTGAAACACCGCAGAACCGTCTGGGCGCTGGAAGGCCAAAAATGGGTGGAGATGGTCTCCGAGCAGCTCACCATAGCGCGTACCATTCTTCCAGAACAATTAGGGGCCCATTCCATACCAGGAAAATGCACCCCAGACCATAACAGAGACACCAGCGCCCTGGACCACACCTTCGAAGCAGGCGGGATCAATCACTTCATGTGGTCGGCGCCATACACGGTGCCTCCCATCGGCAGGGTGCAGTTGAAATCGCGATTCGTCCGACCATATCACGTTACGCCATTGTTCTAGTGTCCATCCCTAGTGACTGGCGACAAATGCGCGTCGTTGTGCCCGATGACGTTGGGTTAACAGTGGCACCCGTGTGCGGCGCCATCTCCCATACCCCATAGAACCCATGTACCTACGGATTGTCCAGTGGGAGACGTGTCTAGCACGGCCAGTGTTGAATTGAGCCGTGATTTGTTGCACGGTTGCCCGTCTGTCACTATTGACAATCCGTCTCAGATGTCGCCGGTCACAGTCATCGAGGGTGGCTGGACGGCTGGTCGTTCGTCTGTTGTGGACAGTGACACCCGCATTCAACCATTCAAGATACACACTGGACACGGTTGATCGTGTGAAGTCGAATTCCCGCACCACTTCCGAAATCGCACTTCCCATCCGTCGGGCACCGACCACCATACCCCGTTCGAACGGTGTCAGTTCACGACGGCGTTCCACTATACACCTGTCACATGCACAGCCACTGCTCACAAGGTCTCCTATACAACTGCCGCTGGCACAGGGGGCGTGTGGAGCGCAGGCAACACACCTGCGCATCAGTGCTCCGCTATCCCATGACATTTGCTCAGTCAGTGTACATTTTGCTTGTTAATGTTGTTAGGAAATGAGTACAAGTTTGGTTTATTTTCAAACATTCAGTGAGACTGGTGGAATAGTGCTTTTTAAATCATACAATATGCAGTTGTGTATTTTTATTTGCAGATTAGACTGAATACCTAGCGCTTCGAAGAGATCTGTATGTAAACAAGCTCAGAATCTATACGTGGCGCGTGTGTTGGTCGCCTGTTTAGCGATTAATTCGAATAGGGCAGCCCAGAGCTGGTAAATGAAGCATGTTTGAAGAGAGTCCGTTTCTTCGAGAACTACTTATCGAATCTTTAAAATAATCACACCCATAAATTGATAATATTCATTACTCTAATACCTGTAGAAAATAGCATAGTTCCATTTTGAAAAACGAAGTTAAAATCGTGATCTCGGCAGATATAGATGCTCTGGGAAATTACTGAAAGATCGATTGTGAGCCCCTTAGCAACATTACTAAGTCGGGCTGAGTGGCTTAGACGGTTGAGGCGCTGGTCTTCTGACCTAAACTTGGCATGTTCGATCCTGGCTCAGTCCGGTGGTATTTGAAGGTGCTCAAATACGTCAGCGTCGTGTCGGTAGAGATACTGGCACGTAAAAGAACTCCGGCGGGACTCAATTCCGGCACCTCGGCGTTTCCGAAGACCGAAAATGTAGTTAGTGGGGCGTAAAGCAAAGAGCATTATTGTTAGCAACATTACCAAAACTTTATACAGGTTCTCGATATTTTTAACGCTTTATGAGTTATTTGAGGTGAACATCTTGGTGAGATGACCGCTTATAGCAGTTTGAAAGAAGGAAAGTAAAAGCAAAAGGCCGTGTAAGCCCTGGGACGGGTGGAGGGTAACTATTCGTAACCTCGACACTTGGTGGCGAAAGTGGTTAGCCCGGTCGCCTTTGCCCCAGGAAATAGCTTGGTACACATTTTTGGTGTAGGCTGAATGAGGGCCAAGAATTCGCCGAGAACACAGGGCCGTATTACTGGACAATAGGTAATAAAATATTGTTACCATATGTTTTCTCTTTCAGGTAATTTATAAATTTATTAATCAAATTAATTTATAAATTTATTAATCAAATTAGTCTTGGCGGACTGAAGAGCATAACAGTTAAGTCCCTGAGTCGAAATTGTTGGGTTTTTTTTTCTTTTTTTTTTTTGCAAGTTGCTTTACGTCGCACCGACACATATATGTCTTATGACGATGATTCGAAAGGAAAGGTCTAGAAGTGGGAAGGAAGCGGCCGTGGCATTGTTTAAGGTACAGCCCCGGCATTTGCCTGGTGTGAAAATGGGAAGCCACGGAAAACCATCTTCAGGGCTGCCGTCAGTGGGGCTCGAACCCACTATCTTCAGAATACTGGATACTAGCCGCACTTAAGTGACTGGAGCTATCGAGCTCGGTAAGAGTCGAAACTTAAAAGAGATGGTTTCAGATATTACAAAATAAATAAATAAATAAATAAATAAATAAATAAATAAATTTATGACAGGAATAGGTACGGAACGTTGATCAGAACATCAAACTCTCTCCAGTCACTAACAGAAAAAAACAGTACGTCCGGGAGGAGGTGTGAAATGGACTCAGGAGCGAAAAGACATTCACAGTGCAAGAATGAAGGAGTACTGGTCAAAGAAGAAAGCTGCTAGAGATAAGAACCACGTGGTCCATAGCAGGCCCAAACGGAACTAAAAAAAAATAAATAAATAAATAAATAAGTAAATAAAGAACTGGGACTGGACTACAAAACAAGAGCAATTATTCAGAAAACCTTAACCAAAACTACTACCAAAGTGAAATTGAGGGGAGAAATTTCGGACTGGTGTAAGACGGGGAGGTGGACTATCACTTTTGCTCTTCAACTGCGTGCTCGAAAAAGTCATCCGAGAGTGGCGAAAAGTGATGAATGTTAACAGGACTGAAAATGGGGTCAGACTGGGCTACAAAAAACAGAACTTCGCAGTTGACTGCCTAGCATTCCCAGATGACTTCGCAATTTTTTCGGATTCACTAGATGCAGCCACTGCGCAAATTAATGAACTCCAGATTCAAGCAGCAAAAAGCGGGCCTTAAGATTTCCTTTGAGAAAACATAATTCATCACTAATATCAAGCAAGCACCCAAGGAGCTAGATAAAAAGTCAAGCAAATAAGAGCGTTCAAATATTTAGGTGAGTGGATAGACCCCAATCTCTCTGAGAAAGCATCTTCCCAGTCACGAATCAGGAAAATGGAAATGGCATGTAATCTAACAAAGGCCATTTACAAGAAGAAATCCATATCTACAAATCCCAAATTAAGACATTACCACACAGTCATCCGCTCGGAGGCCTTGTACGCTGCAAAGTGCCTTGCAATGCACCGGAAGGGAGTAGTAGAGAAACTGGAAGTGAAGGAAAGGAAAATTCTACTGTAAGTAAAATCTTGAACCCAGTAAAAGAAAACGGGGAATATATGAGACGGCACAAACACAAACTTTACACCCATGTGGAAAAAATGAAGCCTTTACCGCCATATAACAAGAATGAACCCAATGCGATTGAAAAATACGATTTTCACCTACTTTCTCGAAAAGAAAGCTAAGGGAGCTTGGTTCACTGCGATGGACAAAGATTTACAAGAAATGGGTATTGCAGACGACGATATCTGGGAACGTGCCCCATTTAAGCAGAAACTGAGAAAACACCGATGTTTCCAAGAAAAACCTAAGCTTTCAACAGGCAAGTAGAGGACTGAAGAAAGGAAGCGACGGTATCGAGAACTAATGCGAAAGTACTGGGAAGATTCAAAAGCTCGTTGTAGCATGAAACAGTTGAAATGACGTGGTCTTTAGATGCCCGAATCGAAAGAAGAAAAATAAATAAATAAATAGCCAGGCACAATGTCACTCGGCTGTCATGTCATGTCCCTTAGAGCAATTTATTGAAATATTTCAAGCAGGCTGTTTTTTACGTCGCGCCGACACAGATAGGTCTTATGGCGACGATGGGACAGGGAAAGGCTAGGAGTGGGAAGGAAGCGTTCGCGGCCTTAATTAAGGTACATTTGCTTGGTGTGAAAGTGGGAAATCATGGAAAACCAGGGCTGCCGACAGTGGGGTTCGAACACACTACCCTCCTGAATACTGGTCACACTTAAGCGACCGCTGCTATCGAGCTCGGTGAAATGTTTCCTGAATAAGCATATTGTGTACGTAAAGTTCTTAGTAAGATTGAAATATTCGGAAGATGTAGAACTCGTACAATTTTAAGATACCTACTAATTTTTCAAGTGGTCACACAGAGCACAGAGTTATTTTAAACATCGCAGTCCCACAGTCACATAGCGCACACGGTCAAATCGAGCACTGCCAACAGACAGCGCACCAGTCGCACTGCACTGTACTCTGCACTCTGACAAGGCGGACATTTGTGGTGGCATTCATCCACATAAACGTGCCATCTAAGAGAGGTCATAAGTACGGGTGGTGATTTTAGGCGTTTTGAAATCTGAAATGTAGCATTTTGATTTGTACATTCAGCATTTTGTAGTGTTTATATAATTTAGCGTGCCTTTGCTGGCAGGACCTAGTGTTTACTGTGCACTATGTCTTCTGGTATAGGCTAGAGCAATTTTGTTACTTTCATTGATCTGTCTCTGTCTTATCCTTGGCTTTGACTATATGAAAGTGACTAAGGTATGAGCGATGCTAGTAATGCCATTCCTTCTGCAGCCAGTCCCTGCTATGAATGGTGTGAAAATGTTGCTCATAGGGTCGGTTGGTGCATGCATTTCAGTGGGCTTTGCAGACTGATATGTAATAGCAACTTCTGGCTCGGTGAGGAAAGCAACGGGAAACTACCTCACTCCTCATTTCCCTAGTACGCCTCTTCAGTGATGCCTAGGCCATCTATGACAGCTGATGGCAGAGCTGTTGAGGATCCAACCGGTCTTAGGGCTGAAGACTGAACAACATATAATTTAGCGTTTTAAAGCGTTTTGAAGAACGTTTAATTTGATTCAATTCTGATCAACAGGTACTGTAAAATAATTCTATAATGTTAATGTCAAAATAAAACCATATTTGAATAGAATTAATAGTAAACAAATAATCTATTTTACATCGATACTGGCTAAAGTATAACAGAAACAGAACTTTTTATATTGATGAAAATTTAGAATAATGAAAAGAAAATATACACAATTAATTTAAATCATATTCATGAATAAGTGACACTGTTGAAGCTTTTAATTTCTACATTCGTATTCTCCGATGGCTTACAATTCAATAATTGAACTAACTGAAATATCTTTCAGCATCTACAATCGTTTTATTTTACAATAAATTTCTCATTTCGAGTAAATTTCGTATTTTATGACGTTTTTAAACACATTAAAATACATTTTACAGGTCATGAATAATTTAAAAACTAAAGTACGAGCATTTACAAGCATTTCGCGCAATACCTCTATTGCGAAAAAATCACAAACCCCAGTCGTCAGTTTTAGGTTTGCGACAGTTTTAAATTTCGATATACAAGATTAACTGGGAAAGGAAATCAGCGGAAGTGAATGGTTCGAATTCAGGAGTACGTAAATGTTTTGTAAATATTCGCAGCTTTCTTGTACGAAAGAAGGCAGCAATAATTGTTAGCACCATTTTTAATTCAATACTTGAATCTCATAAATACGAATGACACGTTAGAAAAGGATGTGTAAATGAAGAGCACGAACAGATACCGAATATCTTAGAAGTGAAGCTTACACGGCGTGAAGAATTATTTAATTTAATTTCCGGGTTGAACCGTGTTGTACTTGTCTGCACACACGTACACGATTTAAGGATAAGGGGTATAGAACTAAATGAGGCCACAGCACTAGTTGCAAATAAAGGATTGTAGCGACGTTTAGTAAATTCACACAGGCTTGCAGACTGAACGCTGAAAGACATAACAGTCTTTAATGATAACGTATTTATTTATTTATTTATTTATTTATTTATTTATTTATTTATTTATTTATTTATTTGACATTAAAGAGAGCCGTTTATATTTGATTTAGGCAGGTGAGACTAGGATGTGATGGATTGCGATTACGTCGGCAAACTGTACGTGATGTGCAGACAGGTACAACACGGTTCAACCCGGAAATTAAATTAAATAGATACCGAATATGCCTCGCAATAGCTGATGACTGAGGAACAAATATACGACGAAAAAAGGTAGGTTTGTATCCTAATTCGGTACCCTTTATTTTTTATCACCCATTAGGTTGGGCGTTTCCGAAGAATGATTTATTTATTATTTATTTATTTATTTAACGATTTAAGGATAAGAGGTGTAGAACTAAATGTGGCCACAGCACTAGTTGCAAATAAAGGATTGTAGCGACGTTTAGTAAATTCACACAGCCTTGCAGACTGAACGCTGAAAGACATAACAGTCATTAATGATAATGTATTTATTTATTTATTTATTTATTTATTTATTTATTTGACATTAAAGAGACCGTTTATATTTGATTTAGGCAGGTGAGACTAGGATGTGACGGACTGCGATTACGAAACAGTGTACACAAATTCCGGTTAGTTATTACGCTTAACGAAGCAAATGTTTGAAGTGATGACCTCCTTGTTTGATACAGCGCTGAGAACGACGTTATATGGGCAGTCTGGCACGTTGCAACATCAGCAGTGAAACGAATCTACAGTCCTTGGTGATGAGCTTTCGAAGATGACCAGGACTCTCCGGCTCATGAGCACACACTATTTATTTTAAATGGCCCCACAGGAAAATATCAAGTGACGTAAGAATCGTGCGATCCAGCAGGGCAGAAAACAGGATACGTAGCATGAAGATGGTTCTGGTTGACCACCGTCAAGTGGGTTGGAGTCCCCATCATGTTGAAACCACATCCTCAATTGGTCAAACAGTTGCACATGTTCCAGCAAATGTGGGATTTCTTGTTGGAGAAACTGGTGGTAGCGTGCTGCCGTCAGTTGGCTGTCAAAGAAAAGTGGTCCAATGAGGTGATCATCCAAGACTCCAAACCATATGTTTACTTCCCAATGTACTTGAAAATCTTCCAGTCGTACCGTGTGGGAATTATCTGCACTCCAGTAGTGCATGTTGTGGCGATTGACGGTTCCATTGTTGTGGAACCGCGATTCGTCGGAAGATAATATTGTCGAAAAATCAGCATCATTGCCCATATTGTGTAATGTCAGTTGACAGAATGATACTCGAGCTTCGAAGTCATGACCGTGGAGCTCCTGGTATGGAGACTGTATGAATGATTTTTTTTTTTGATATTCAGTATTTGCATAATAGACATCAAGATGATGTTGGTTGTGTTGAGCAAGTGTCCGTGTACTGCATCCAGTTCATTACGACGAAACGTCATTGGGTTATTTCTTCCAGAACGTGTACTTCCAAGAGATGCTGTTGCACGGTAACGTCATTTCGAACTCCGAAACTCTTGATACGAGTGTTGCGACTAACTTATAATGAGCTCTGGCTTGTATCTCCATAGATCATTAACATATCATTATACTTGTCACTGGAATACATCGCGATAGAGTGAATAAGCTTTTTATTGTGACCTAAGTCATAGGAGTGGAGATCACGCAGCATACATACCTATCATTAGGTGTTGTTCCCATTCCATTCACGAGTTCTCTGACCTATCTTTGTTGCAGGAAGCTGTAAATACTTACAAAATGCTTTTGAACGCCTGAATTCCAGCCACTACAAGCCCTGCCTGGTGACCAGTACTTTGCTCTAGCCCCGATTGCTATACAGCGCTAGGCTCATAGATGACGTACTTGGAATATATGGATATCCAATTCGCTAAGTAATATCCTTTTCATATCTCTGATTCATGCTTTATAGCTTTCATATTGCATTCTGCCGCTCTTCACACAATCTACACTGACTGACAGTGACAATGCAACACCAAGGAGGAGTGGTTCGAAAGGGATGAACGTTGGGGAAAAAACAGAGACGGCACGGACGAATAATTGATGTTTATTTCAAACCGATATGCAGGTTTCACAATGCGCACGGCATCGACTCAGTAGGATGTAGGACCACCGCGAGCGGCGATGCACGCAGAAACACGTCGAGGTACAGAGTCAATAAGAGTGCGGATGGTGTCCTGAGGGATGGTTCTCCATTCTCTGTCAACCATTTGCCACAGTTGGTCGTCCGTACGAGGCTGGGGCAGAGTTTGCAAACGGCGTCCAATGAGATCCCACACGTGTTCGATTGGTGGGAGATCCGGAGAGTACGCTGGCCACGGAAGCATCTGTACACCTCGTAGAGCCTGTTGGGAGATGCGAGCAGTGTGTGGGCGGGCATTATCCTGCTGAAACAGAGCATTGGGCAGCCCCTGAAGGTACGGGAGTGCCACCGGCCGCAGCACATGCTGCACGTAGCGGTGGGCATTTAACGTGCCTTGAATACGCACTAGAGGTGACGTGGAATCATACGCAATAGCGCCCCAAACCATGATGCCGCGTTGTCTAGCGGTAGGGCGCTCCACAGTTACTGCCGGATTTGACCTTTCTCCACGCCGACGCCACACTCGTCTGCGGTGACTATCACTGACAGAACAGAAGCGTGACTCATCGGAGAACATGACGTTCCGCCATTCCCTCATCCAAGTCGCTCTAGCCCGGCACCATGCCAGGCGTGCACGTCTATGCTGTGGAGTCAATGGTAGTCTTCTGAGCGGGCGCCGGGAGTGCAGGCCTCCTTCAACCAATCGACGGGAAATTGTTCTGGTCGATATTGGAACAGCCAGGGTGTCTTGCACATGCTGAAGAATGGCGGTTGACGTGGCGTGCGGGGCTGCCACCGCTTGGCGGCGGATGCGCCGATCCTCGCGTGCTGACGTCACTCGGGCTGCGCCTGGACCCCTCGCACGTGCCACATGTCCCTGCGCCAACCATCTTCGCCACAGGCGCTGCACCGTGGACACATCCCTATGAGTATCGGCTGCGATTTGACGAAGTGACCAACCTGCCCTTCTCAGCCCGATCACCATACCCCTCGTAAAGTCGTCTGTCTGCTGGAAATGCCTCCGTTGACGGCGGCCTGGCATTCTTAGCTATACACGTGTCCTGTGGCACACGACAACACGTTCTACAATGACTGTCGGCTGAGAAATCACGGTACGAAGTGGGCCATTCGCCAACGCCGTGTCCCATTTATCGTTCGCTACGTGCGCAGCACAGCGGCGCATTTCACATCATGAGCATACCTCAGTGACGCCAGTCTACCCTGCAATTGGCATAAAGTTCTGACCACTCCTTCGTGGTGTTGCATTTGCTCTGTCAGTCAGTGTATTAACTAGTTTCTTACTAGCAGTATATGCATTATAAAGGTAGACAATATACAGCATGTTTGTGGAATGGTCCATTTATTATCTGTCTCATTTTATGATGTTCACATACTACAGTAGTATCAAGCAGTGTAATATCGACCTTCAGGACTATCAGCTTTAGATGGGTTGCGTATCTTCATGAATTATAAGGGGCTGGTAGACCACCTGGTATTTAAAAGAGGCGTGCCCGGAAAGTAAAGACAAAAAAGCCAATATGCATTCTCATAGAGTTTAATTAGCAACATTTCTACTGTAAATGAATACCGGTGCCGGTACAAACTTGACTTGACTTTCGAACTTTGTTGTCGCCATAACTCAAACACTTATTTTGTCTGGGTAGAAGCTTCTGTATCCCAAAGTCATATAATTCTCCCGCCTGCCTCTTTGCATCAACCACATCTTGATTTATTCTTTCAAATCATTATCGCTGTCGAATAGCTGTCGGCCATGGCGTTACTTCAGGTAAAGGAACAAATCAGTACTGTTGTGCACAAGATCACAAACGTATATCGTTCAAGTGTTTCCGGAGAATTCTTAAATCACTTTGTCTGTTCATAGCGTTGCCACAAGCAAATGAATTTCCGTTGGGCACTCATTTTATGTAATATGACCATATGACCCCAAATTTGGCGGGACTCTGATCGGCGCCATTGAATTAACGAAAGTAAAGGTCAAACTAAAGTAGTTTCAATGTTTTTTTATACTGTATGGATGTCAATTCCAACGTTAGAATGGTGTATGTACAACATATCATACTGTGGATTCATTCTATGCACACGCTGTCATATTCATAATCAGTTTTGAATTATGAGGATAAATTAATTACATATAAAGTTGTTTTACTTCTCTCAATCAATCAATCAATCAATCAATCAATCAATCAATCAATCAATCAATCAATCAATCAATCAATCAATCAATCAATCAATCAATACGGATCTGCATTCAGGGCAGTCGCCCAGGTGGCAGATTCCCTATCTGTTGTTTTCCTTAGCATTTCCTTAAATGATTTCAAAGAAATTGGAAATTTATTGAACATCTCCCTTGGTAAGTTATTCCAATCCCTAACTCCCCTTCCTATAAATGAATATTTGCCCCAATTTGTCCTCTTGAATTCCAACTTTATCTTCATATTGTGATCTTTCCAACTTTTAAAGACGCCACTCAAACTTATTCGTCTACTAATGTCATTCCACGCCATCTCACCGCTGACAGCTTGGAACGTACCACGTAGTCGAGCAGCTCGTCTTCTTTCTCCCAATTCTTCCCAGCTCAAATTGCAATATTTTTGTAACGCTACTCTTTTGACGGAAATCGGCCTGAACAAATCGAGCTGCTTTTCTTTGGATTTTTCCAGTTCTTGAATGGTGGAGTTTTATTTTCGACTGGTGCTCTGATGCCGGTCTAAACCCCCTGCGATTTAGCAACACCGCCTCGCGAAGGCCATTTGAATTCGCCCACGAATTCGCCAACTTTAGCAGCTAATAAAATGGCAACGGTACGAGATATCGAATTATATTTTTCGAATTATTTATCATGATATTTATATGCTCAAATACCCGGTTCACGTTGTTTCTGACCACACTGTATAGTACGAGCCTCAGTCGAGGTGCCGGTTACTCCTTGTGTTATGCCTGGGTGAGTGGGTAATGTAATAGCCGCTTGATCCCTTAATGGGTTTTAACTGGTGGGAGGGAGCGGGGGGGGGGGGTTCATTTCTGATGCCATAGATACTCATTTCTCTGAAATCAAGATATTATTTGAAGTTTCCACTTCGTACGTCAAGCGGCTACACAGAAATTATTATTTTATCATCAGGTCCCAAACCCCGATCAAAACCCCTTAGGAATAGCCTACATTGTATCAAGACCAGTTCTTAATCTAAGATATAAAGGAGCAACAATCATGTGAAATTTCAACCTCGTATGTCAAAAGGTTTCAGAGAAACAAATATGTTTGTCATCGGACATCACCTCCCCCCCCCCCAGGAAAAAACCCCTTAGGGGTGAATTGTTTTAAGACCACTTTTCATTTCAAATCTGAGACATGTAGGACAACCATCATGTGAAATTTCAAGCTCGTATGTCAAACAGTTTGAGAGAAATGAATATTGATGTCGTCAGCTACTCCCCTCCAGTCAGACCCCCTTAGCGCTGTATTATTCTGTGTTTGTTTATTTCTAAAGGAGATTACAAATATCAATTTACACGTCTTTGAGTTTTTGAGATATAAATATCCTCATGAAAAGAATTCAACTCATTTTTCACTTCCTTTTAGCCACTCCCTTAAGTGCATATTCCCCGAAATCAAAAGAATATGTGTTTCTTTATTTTTAAAGGAGATTCAAAAATCAATTTTCACGTCTGTAACCTTCCGTTTTTTGAGATATAAGTATCCTCATAAAAATAATTAAATATTTTCCACTTCCTTTCACCCTTCCCCGTTAAGTGGATTTTCCGAAAACAATAAATTACATGTTTATTTATTTATAAGGGAGATCCCAAATATCCATTTTTACGACTGTAACAACTTCAGTTTTCGAGATATATGTATCCTCACAAAAACAATTCAACTCTTTCTACCTCTCCTGCTCACTTCCCCGCTTAACTGGCCTTTCCGAAAACAAAAATGTGTGTTTCTTATTTATAAAGGAGATTTCAAATACCAATTTTCACGACTGTAACAGTATCAGTGTTTGAGATATAGGTAGGCCTATCCTTATAAAAAGAATTCAACCCCTTCGTCAGTCCTTCGTATAAACCCCCGTAAGTGGATATCCCGAAAAGAAAGAATACGTGTTTCTTTATTTTTAAAGGGGATTCCAAATATTAATTTACACATTTGTAATATGTTAAGTTTTCGAGATATACTGTAGATATGCTCATATTAAAAATTCACCTCTTTTCCCTTCCCTTTAGGTGTATTCTCCGAAAACAAATTATGCGTGTTCCTTTACTTTTACAGGAGATTCTAAATACCAGTTTTCATACCTGAAACATGTTAAGTTTTCTAAATATACTGTAGATATACTCAATTTTATAATTCACCCCCTTTTCTCACACCCGTTCAACCTCCTTAAGTGGATTTTCCAAAAACAAAAACTTAGGTATTTCTTTATTTTAAAAGGAGATCCAAATATACCTTTTCACGTCTGTAACATATTCAGTTTTTGAGATATAATAATACATTTATAATAATAATAAATTTTATTGCGCACAATGTGCAAAATTTACATATTACAACAAGTAAATTACAATTCACTCAAAGAGCACTTTGTTCAGAGCAAAATTGATTCAGAGAGACTGTTCTCTTCTTGCACTTAATTACGTGATATGTATCACACTGTTCATTGCACAATACACATACACACTCCTGGCTGGCCCGGTGGTAGGATTTCTTGGCACAGATACGGTGATGAAAGCCGTGTATTGCAAAGCGTGTCACCAAATGTCTCAACTCATATTCCTCTTTCATCCAATCCTTATTTATCAGTGCGTCTGTAATGTAAAAGCTTCCCTCGATCGAGTCCCTTTTCTTTCGTAGTTCTCGTAACAGCTCCTCGTATGCCGGAGTTTGCTGTAGAGGCATTTGTAGTCTTAAATCCTCTATCAAGAAGGTTTCCCGTGCTAAAACATATACGTACCGGGATCGGGTGAATTTAGATACCCCTAGGACCCTCTTAAGGTATCTCGGTTTCATGCTTTCCAGTTCTCGTAGCTGTTTACATGATAGGTACTCCCAAATTACTTCTAATCCGTATGTGAGCGTTGGTAGCACTTTGACTTGGAAAAGTTTCATGGCCGTCTCCAGTGACATTCTTTGCAGATGTCTGATTTCACTTATGCTTCTAAGTGCAGCAGCTAATCTCTTCTTTATGTGTACTGAGAAGGTCGTCCCGGAGACTTGTAGTGTGATCCCTAGATATGTGAACTGGTTTTTCGGTGTTAATGTGTGTCCCCCACATACAATGTAGTTACCTTTCGATAAGCGTCCTCCTCTCCTGAATACCATTAATTCCTTCTTCTTTAGATTCATCCTTAGCTCGTTGTCATCCGCCCATTGCGTGACCATCTCCATTCCGGTTTGCAAAATCTTTTATGTTATCAGCAGCTAGTGCCATATCATCCGCATATATGTATATGCTTACATTTTGTGCTCCCTCATTGATTTTTGTAGGGAGATCCTGGATCAGCGCATTGAACAATGAAGGGCTCAAGGGGTCCCCTTGTAGCACTACGATGGTCTGATCTCTCCAGTTTGATTGCGATACCCCGTCACTGATTTGCACTTGGTTGGCCGCAAGTATGATAGCTATTAAATTCGTCATATCCGATCGTCCGACGAGGCTTTCCAGTTTCTCGATTAATTTCCTTCTATTGCCACTGTCAAAGGCTGTGGTGTAATCAATGAAGATTACATACTTCTTCCCGTGGGCTTGTGTTCTTTCTTGTATGTCCTTTAGCAGACAGCTCGCCGCTGTCAGGGTGGATCTCGCTTTCCGGAATCCAAGTTGTTCATCAGGTAACAGTGGTTCCATCAGGTTACTTATTTCCTGTGCTAATAGTTTGGTGAGTATTTTAAATGCCACCGACTCCAGGGCTATCCCTCTGTAAGATTCTGGTTTGATCGTGTCCCCTTGTCCTTTATATAGCAGCTTTACGACTGCCTTCCGCCATGCATTAGGTATGTTACTGGATTCCACGTACTTGTTCATTAGCATTGTCCACACTGGTTCTAGGTAGGGTAGTGTAGCTTTTAGATATTCTGCGCAAAGTCCGTCTATTCCCGGTGCCTTGTTTACCTTGCTAGTTGAGATGGCCTTTCTCACTTCCTCACTTGTGAAGATTGTAGTTCTTTCTATCACTTTCCTCTCCTCTAACTTCGGTCTGGTTTCCTTAAGGGCTAACACACCTCTCATATGATTCTCCCAGGTCTCCATGGGTATGTCTGCTGGAAATCGCGGCTGTCGTGGTCTGAGTGCCTTATAAGGGTTCTTCTCAGCATCCTTTACAAGCTTTTCGTCTTCCTTTTCCATGTATTCCCGTTTTTTCAGCTTTAGTAGCACCTTGAATTTCTTCCTCGCTGTCTGATAGCATTCCAGCTATCATTTGTCTTTCGTTCTCCTAGCTATGTGCAATTTTTCTAGTGTAATTTGCCTTCCAATGTAACACGTATCCTAATAAAAAGTTCAACCCCTTTTTCAGTCCTTTTTATCCCCCTTAAGTGTTTCTTCCAAAAACAAGAAATACGTGATTCCTTATTTTTAAAGGTGATTCCAAATACCAATTTTTACATATGTAACGTTAAGTTTTTGAGATATACTGTAGATATCTTATTTTAAAAATTCACCCGCTTTTCTCTTCCTCTTAAGTGTATTTTCCGAAAACAAATTATGCGCGTTTATTTACGTTTACATGAGATTCCAAATACCACTTTTCATGTTTGAACCAGTTACTTTTTTAGATATACTGTAGATATACTCATTTTTGTAATTCACCCCTTTTCTCGCAACCGTTCACCCTTCTTCTTAAGTATATTTTTACAAAAAAAAAACCTGCGTGTTTCCTTATTTTGAATGGATATTCCAAATACCAATTTTCACGTCTTTCAACTGTTAAGTTTCTGAGATATAGATACACTTATTTTAAAAATTCACCCCACTCTTCACCACCTAGCGACGGAATATCCAAAAATCTTCCCTTAGTGAGCACCTATATGGTAATATAAACGTATCCCCAAAAATTTAATTTCTTTATGTCCAGTAGTTTTGGCTCAACGATGATTAATCAGCCAGCCAGTCAGTCAGTCAGTCAGTCAGTCAGTCAGGACATGTTATTTTATACACTGACTGACAGAGCAAATGCAACACCAAGAAGGAGTGGTCAGAACTTTATGCCAATTGCAGGGTAGACTGACGTCACTGAGGTATGCTCATGATGTGAAATGCGCCGCTGTGCTGCGCACGTAGCGAACGATAAATGGGACACGGCGTTGGCGAATGGCCCACTTCGTACCGTGATTTCTCAGCCGACAGTCATTGTAGAACGTGTTGTCGTGTGCCACAGGACACGTGTATAGCTAAGAATGCCAGGCCGCCGTCAACGGAGGCATTTCCAGCAGACAGACGACTTTACGAGGGGTATGGTGATCGGGCTGAGAAGGGCAGGTTGGTCGCTTCGTCAAATCGCAGCCGATACCCATAGGGATGTGTCCACGGTGCAGCGCCTGTGGCGAAGATGGTTGGCGCAGGGACATGTGGCACGTGCGAGGGGTCCAGGCGCAGCCCGAGTGACGTCAGCACGCGAGGATCGGCGCATCCGCCGCCAAGCGGTGGCAGCCCCGCACGCCACGTCAACCGCCATTCTTCAGCATGTGCAAGACACCCTGGCTGTTCCAATATCGACCAGAACAATTTCCCGTCGATTGGTTGAAGGAGGCCTGCACTCCCGGCGCCCGCTCAGAAGACTACCATTGACTCCACAGCATAGACGTGCACGCCTGGCATGGTGCCGGGCTAGAGCGACTTGGATGAGGGAATGGCGGAACGTCGTGCTCTCCGATGAGTCACGCTTCTGTTCTGTCAGTGATAGTCACCGCAGACGAGTGTGGCGTCGGCGTGGAGAAAGGTCAAATCCGGCAGTAACTGTGGAGCGCCCTACCGCTAGACAACGCGGCATCATGGTTTGGGGCGCTATTGCGTATGATTCCACGTCACCTCTAGTGCGTATTCAAGGCACGTTAAATGCCCACCGCTACGTGCAGCATGTGCTGCGGCCGGTGGCACTCCCGTACCTTCAGGGGCTGCCCAATGCTCTGTTTCAGCAGGATAATGCCCGCCCACACACTGCTCGCATCTCCCAACAGGCTCTACGAGGTGTACAGATGCTTCCGTGGCCAGCGTACTCTCCGGATCTCCCACCAATCGAACACGTGTGGGATCTCATTGGACGCCGTTTGCAAACTCTGCCCCAGCCTCGTACGGACGACCAACTGTGGCAAATGGTTGACAAAGAATGGAGAACCATCCCTCAGGACACCATCCGCACTCTTATTGACTCTGTACCTCGACGTGTTTCTGCGTGCATCGCCGCTCGCGGTGGTCCTACATCCTACTGAGTCGATGCCGTGCGCATTGTGTAACCTGCATATCGGTTTGAAATAAACATCAATTATTCGTCCGTGCCGTCTCTGTTTTTCCCCCAACTTTCATCCCTTTCGAACCACTCCTTCTTGGTGTTGCATTTGCTCTGTCAGTCAGTGTAAATGTAGATGTGAGATGTCTGGTAAACCGGATTCATTTCTGGTGAGACAGTGTTTACAGTGCATTATATCTTCTGGCATGAGCTATAGCAGATGTGTTACTTTCAGTCTCATCCTTGGCTTTGACTGTATGAAGTGACTGATGTACGAACAATACTAGTAGCACCATTCCTTAGACAGCCAGTCCCTGTGATGAATGGCGCGAAAGTGTCTCTCGTAGACTGGTATGTATCAAGTAAGAATTCTGTCTGGCTCAGTGAGGAAAACAACAGGAAACCATCCCACTCTTGATTTCCCTAGTACGCCTCATCAGTGACACCTAGGCTGTCTATAACACTGGATGGAGTACCTCTTAAGGATCTAACCAGCCTTTGGGTTGAGTATTAAACGTACACATAAGGTATTGAAAATATTCCATTTTACATTTATTTATTTATTTATTTATTTATTTATTTATTTATTTATTTATTTATTTATTTATTTATTTATTTATTTATTTATTTATTTATTTGCAGCTAAAATATGTTTCCAGGGACACTCGTGATCCCGTACTTAACTGGACGTGGTCTTTTCGATTTCCGCTTGGCGGAACTTACATGCATTATACTGTAGGAGGGAATCATGCATACATTTCTGCAGCAGACCTATGCTACAAGAAATGTAAGGTTCATTTTCTTGTACACCTAAGCATATGAAAATGAACACAACGACAATTGTTCTGATGGACTGCATATCCGTACGTGGCTGAGAGGCGTGACCAGTCTTAAGGAAAATAATGGTTAAGAAGTGCATTGTCACTTACGCGGTTTTTCACAATCGTTACAGAAATGGTAGACATAGGCCTACATAACGTTCATTTCGTCAAGAAGTACGCTTGTGTAGTTTCTAACAATTATTAATAATAATTAGTCAGTCCCAAATCAGTCGTGCCTACGAAGTTTTTGTGAACCTTTTAATGATTTTACTTTACTTCAATTACCGTTAAATTTGTCAATCATACAGTAGGCCTGCATTATTGTATATACTAATTGTACCACTATAAATATTTCAGGGCAATATTGAACAACTGAGCCTCGGTGGCTCAGGCGGCAGTGTCAGCCTCTCACCACTGGGTTCCGTGGTTCAAATCCCGGTCACCCCATGTGAGATTTGTGCTGGACAAAGCGGAGGCGGGACAGGATTTTCTCCGAGTACTCCGGTTTTCCCTGTGATGTTTCATTCCAGCAACACTCTCCAATATCATTTCATCTTTCACTCATTAATCATTGCCCCAGAGTAGTGCAACATGCTTCGGCAGCCGGCACAGTTCCTATCCTCACCACTAGATGAGGCTTCATTCATTCCATTCCTAACCCGGTCGAATGACTCGAAACAGGCTGCGGATTTTCACTGAACAACTGTATCAAGTCAGATAGCAATGTTTTTGAATATGATAGTATATTTCTTTCCGTTAAAATATCAGTTTATCTCGCCATCTAATGGTGTAAAACCTGCAATCAAAAACTGATTTCCTCATTATTGTACTTTTCCCAAGTAAGAAATATTAATTGTCAATGCTACTTTTTGCCTTTCGCCTATCAATCAATTGCCAACGGCCGTAGCCGTGTTGAAACACCGGATCCCGTGCGATCTCCGAAGTTAAGCAACATTGGGCGTGATCAGGAGTTGGATGGGTTGCCACGCGCTGTTGGCAGGGGGGTAAGGGAATGGAGGAACGGAAAGGAACTGGCCATCCTACCGCACGTAACCTCCGGCTCAGGAACACCTCTGCGGAGGTTTGGACCTGCCTTCGGGCAGAATAACCCTTACGTTATCAATCAATTTTAAGAAAACATGATCGGCTGAACAAGTTCCTTTATCAAGCATTTCATTTAAAGTAATAGTGCACTCAGTGACTGGTACATCTGTTTTTATTATCACGGCAAGCATTTTTCTCCTTTTACATTTTTTTCTTCTACGGTTAGCTTTGTAACTGCCAACATTTCGAATGTCTGTGCATCGGGAGTGTTGGTCAGCGTACGTTTGTTCTTCTCGTAGACAACATACTGCTTTGATTGCTCCAGGATGTTACACTCGGCATTAATTAATTAACGGTATTATAGTCATGTCACTCTAATGAAGGAACAATTGAGCACTTAATAACTGTATCTTGCTACAGGGCTCAGGGATCTCTTTGGTAAAGTCAAGGGTGTCCAGTTATAGAGAGGGTATGTGAATTTGCCATGGTGATTTACAACTCAAAGCAACAACATGAATGTAGAGAATGTAATATTTTCATAATATACCGGACGAGTTGGCCGTGTGGTTAGGGATACGCAGCTGTGAGCTTGCATTTAGGAGATACTGGGTTCGACCCGCACTGTCGGAAGCCCTGAATACACTTTTTCGTGGTATCCCATTTTCACACCATGCTGTGGCTTTACCATACTTAAGGCCACTGTCACTTCTTTCCACTCCTATCCCTTTCCTATCTAATTGTCGTCATAAGGCCTATCTGTGCCGGTGTGACGTAAAGTAACTTGTAAAAAACGTAGTATTTCAGAATGATTCGACGAGTAATAGTCAACTGAATCACAGCAGAAGAACTTTCGTATCCGTATAAACAGCTAGCTTCGTCTAGGACAGGCAACCTCATCTCAATCACCCCTGAAGGCATAACTTTGTGCCCTGCTACCAGATGTTCTCCAAGTCGGGCTATAGTCCACGGTGGTACACACAATACTCGAAGGCAGTACACACACTACTCCAAGGTAGTACACACAGTACTCCAGTCAGTACACACAGTACTCCAAGGTAGTACACACAGTACTCCAGTCAGTACATGACGACACTCTGACTGCGGTGGGACACTGACGACAGCCAATACTACTGTCGTCCCAGTCCTACTACTGAACTCGGCAACTTTGTATTTGTATGTCGGATGATGGTGGACTAGAAACTTCGCTATGCGGCTAGAGAGGGAAGCTTATTGTTGCCCATTCCAGAAGTTTCATGCAGGAAACCAGACGAAAGCAAAGTGAAGGGAGAGCCCGGCCATGCCCTCCAGGCTGACTGGGAACTCTCAGCTGACTCGCTAATTCCTTCCAGAAAATACGGAAGGCTGGTACGAGAGGGCTGGCACGAAACAATATTTGTAACCCGTGATTTCTCCGCAGATTGTTACTCATTACCTACGACAGCATGCATATAAGGTGTTGCGAGCTCAGGAATGTAGATAATGCATAGCTCTTCATCAACGATTAACTCTCGATTGCCGTATTAAATGGGCTCAACATAACACACGAACAGCAATTTAAATTCAGCGACAAATACACCCACTTCTAATCCGTAATAACTACAATTCTAACATATAGGGCCATGTGGGTTTTGCCCATAATTCGTGTAGGTCAATAGGTTGTGATTACAAGATCCTCTACCACATTCCAAATAAATAAATAAATAAATAAATAAATAAATAAATAAATAAATAAATAAATAAATAAATAAATAAATAAATAAATAAATAAATAAATAAATAAGTACTACTTTAAAAAAGGAAAATGTCCATAGGTCAAATATGGAAGTGAAATCAATTTTCAACCTATTAGGTCATATTACGTACATACAATACTTGTTGAATAGATGTTAAATAAAGTACAAAAACTGCCAACCGGACACCAGTGGGGTCCGAACCGACAACCTACCGAATTCGCCTCGGTTGCTCTACCATTGAGCTATTCATCAAATGTGGAATCTCTCTCTGCGTTCAGGCTGTAAATGAAGCCTGTTGCCAATATACTTTACAGTGACGCATTTCACGTCCAATCATCATTTCTCACAGGAAACCCCCAAACGAGGTTCTGAAATCACGTAAGTCAAGAGCAATTAACTCAGTGCACTATCGTGCAAGCTATATTTACTCGCCTGCACAGGTCTGTTCTTCAAGCGGTATAGGCCTATATGCAGCAGGGGAAGAGTGGAATGAATTAGGTGAAAACAGTAGCATCCGGCCAGACACTCAACCACTGACTAGGTATCGTAATTTTAATATACTGTTAAGACAAATATTTTGTTTTGTTTTAAAGGAAAGGATATAAGAAATAATTATTTTTAATTTTAGGATAGAAATCCTAACACACGGTTAATGTAGTTTCGGATGAAATAGTTGTTTTTGTTTCATAGTAATTGTAAATATCAAAACACTGACTTTTTTGTGGCACAATATATATTTTTTAAATCGAACCCAAACATATGTTTAGGTCATACTTTTTGTGTTGAATACATGTCTAATAAGAGACTAAGTGAAATTATAAATGATACATTTCTATCAGTCACCACTGATCTGCATTTAGGTCAGTCGCCGAGATGGCATATTACCTATCTGTTGTTTACCTAGTCTTTTCTTAAATAATAACAAAGAATTTGGAAATATACTGAATATCTCCCTTAGTCATTACTCCAATCCCTAACTCCTCTTCCTTTAAATAAATATTTGCCCAAATTTGTCCTCTTGAATTCTAACTTTACCTTCATATTGTGATCTCTCCTACTTTTAAAAACACCACTCAAACTTATTAATCCATTAATGCCATTCCACGCTATCTCTCCATTGACAGTTCGGAATATACCACTTAGTCGAGCAGCTCGTTTCCTTTGTCCCAAGTCTTCCCAACCCAAACTTTGCAACATTTTAGTAACGCTACTCTTTTGTCAGAACAAATCGAGCTACTTTCCTTTGAATTTGTTTCAGTTCTCGAATCAAGTAATCCTGGTGAGGGTCCCATACACTGGAACCATACTCTAGTTGGGATCTTACCAGAGAATGTAATTTATAAAATTCATTCTTCGCCTTGATACCTACATAACACAGACATACTCTCTTTTAGCAACAACAAATTAAGTTATTGTATTAAAATGAAGACAAAGTTACAAGACAAATTAATATGCTGTCTTTAGAACTCATAATGCAATATTCTCTTTGTTATCGCAGTAACACAAAATAATTACAGCATTTGCTTAACTCATTGTTCGGTTAACCAACACTTCACTACGCACTACAGCGAATGAGCTGCCCCTCCAGCGCACACAAACTACTACTACAAAAATGTCTTCAGTCCTCCCTTGAAGGGGGCTTCTTTGACGGTGATGGCGTCTCTCAGGCCGGGAGATGTGCTACGGTGAAAGAGATGCGCGGAGAAGGTGAGGGGGTTGGCGGCCGTGGCATATACTAGGAACCATCCCGGCATTCGTATTAGGGCAGGAGAACGGAAAACCACGGAAAACCATTTTCAGGACACCCGACGGTGAGTACCAGCCGTGAGGTTCAGCCCTTTCCCGTCTCCCGAATTCAGAGGCGCAGAGCCACGGTAGAGCCGTGGCCACCCCTCCTCTGCTCGGTTGGCCGGTCATAGTGCAGAGCTGTTGGACCACGGACCAGCCATGGTAACTAGGGCCGAGACCCACTCTGCATCTACCGACCGCACACAAACACTGTTCCTCAGCAGTCGATCTTCTTCCACCACTTTCCCGCATCAGTGGGGTCGCGGTTTATGAACTGTTTTACGGCCGGATGCTCTTCCTGACGCTAGCCTCATGTGGAGGGATGAAATTACCATTCCGTGTTTATGTGGTGTGTTGTTGGAATTTGAAGGGGTGAGTTTTGGGAAAAACACAAATACCCAGCCCCGAACCAGCATAATTAATCAGACGCGATTGAAATCCCCGAACCGGCCAGGAATCGAACACGGGACCCTCTGAACCAAAGGCCTCAACGCTGGCCATTCAGGCAAGGAGTCGGACGTTCCTCAGCTGTCGATGCGGTACACAAAACAAAACTAAAGGCCAATTGAAGATGCGTGATCAACTGCTGACATGTAGACAACAGCGACTGACAGACCTGCCAATGTAGGTTGTACTAAAATGATGTCGCCACTGTTCCGTTACAAATTATTTGTGGTGATAATGTCCTGTAAGGGAGGCGGGTGCAGTCACCACACCTCTCGACACCCATGGCCCCTCTTTCCATCTTCAGAGTCCCTACCCCTCCATTTCCCCACGACAGCCTCAATCCATTACCATGTGCGGCCACCCAGCGAGTTAGCTGTAATGGAGCACAAACCGACACATAAATTTTGTAAAAGGGAGACTTCAAAGCAATAGCATGTTTGATGGGGTGGGAGAGGAGGGCCGGGGGAGGAGCATTTCATTATTACGTTATGTGAGGAGCAAAAGTGAGCTACAGGTCAAAAGAAGGAGAGGAAATATCTAAGACTGAAGACGGCCAAACATCTTGTAATCTTGCAGGCTACAAAGGCAGGCGGCACCGCAAACAAGTTTAACATTCACCGTATAGGGGCCGAGAAGATATGAATAGAGAGCATTCTTCACCTTTTAGAACGTCATTTCAGAGATTCATACAATGAAGAAACGGTACCTTCGGAATTCATTCTGTGACAGTGAACACATGGTTTTCATTTTACACTTCTGTTTCTCATACAAAGGATAAGTGCCGTAACACAGAATAAAATGTTTCTATAAACACTATAAATGCATTTCCTAATCTAATTAACGTCCAAATGTTGTCAAAATACGTCCATACCAAGGTGCCACCCCAGGTAACATTTGAATTAATTTACTTTTAAAGGGAATATTTCACATTAAATTAATTTTAATGTTGAGAACATTTCATAACAAAGTAAGGGGTCCCATACTACGGAAAAAGTAAAAGTAAGCAATTTCCTCAATTGTGCCAAACGTTGAGGGCTAAAGGGCCCCGAAAAGTTTCAAATTGTGAGTCTTGGATAGCTCTATCAAACTACTAAAACAAATTTCAAAAATAACTTCCGTCCTAAATACAGTTCCAGAAAACAGCCTAAATTTGTTTGTTTCTTTACTCGATTTCCTTTTCACTCTAATCCTAGCCAAATTAACTTATTTACATAATTCTTTCTGCAATGTGTTACTTAGTTCAATACCCTCAGGCATTTTTTTGATTTTAAAAAATATTTACAATGACTGTAGTTATAAAGGCTTAAGTGAAACTACGCATTGACTCACACTAGCACTCGTAGCAGTGCTTAAGTGAGACAATGTTTTGGCTCACATTAGCGCTCGTAGCAGTGCTTAAGTGAGACAATGTTTTGGCTCACATTAGCGCTCGTAGCAGTGCTTAAGTGAGACAATGCTTTGGCTCACATTAGCGCTCGTAGCAGTGCTTAAGTGAAACTACGCATTGACTCACATTAGCGCTCGTAGCAGTGCTTAAGTGAAACTACGCATTGACTCACATTAGCGCTCGTAGCAGTGCTTAAGTGAAACTACGCATTGACTCACATTAGCGCTCGCAGCAGTGCTTAAGTGAGACAATGCTTTGGCTCACATTAGCGCTAGTAGTGCTAGAAAACGGCAAACTGCTAATCTAATCGACAGGATAACAATGATTAAGAAAAGGATTGTAATTTTTCGGAATAAATAAATATATATTCTCATACTTTATTATATTTTATTTACAGTACCTATAATTCGTAGGTCATATCCCCAGGATGTTTTCAACATTCAGTTGCATACTGTAGACTTTTTTTGGTAGTGGTTTAACGTCGCATTAACACATCAATTGTTTTCGGCGACGCAAGGGTAGAAAAGGTTCAGGACTGGGAATTAATTGGAATTAATTAAGGTACAACGCTAGCATTTGCCTGGTGTGAAAATGACAAGCCACGGAGAGCCATCTTCAGGGCTGCCGACGATGGGATGCGAACGCACCATCTCCCAAATGCAAGCTCACTGCTGAGTAACCTCAACTCTAAGAATGTATTTAAAACCTGAGGGATATAACATAAACAATATTTGGTGTTTTTATTTTATAGGCCAGCTATATACAGATATTTTACCACCTGTTTTCAAGTTGAAGCAGATAACAAGTTTTTACTTTATTTCAAAGGTTCATGAATTACGCCCTTAAAAAGATACAATTTGTGAATACAAAAATTAATACAGAAAATAAATTTCATTTGATTTTATATAATTTTACTTAACAATAACAATGGTGATGATGATCATGCACATACTCAGTTTTTTGTGAAAACAATCAAACAGTTGCCTAACTGTTTGTAGACATAGACCCTAATATTGTCGGAATCAGTAATTCAATAAAACAGTCGTTGGGCGTTATCTTAATTACCTAGATAGGTCCATAAAAATATCAGTGAGATTCGCCCGTGAAAAACAAACGGAAGTTTCGACATTCATTAGAATCCCAACCAGAAGGTTGACAAACACTCATTTAGAGCCAATTAATAGCGCTATGCCAATGCAATAAGAGATGAGAAAAGAACGCATTAGCCGAAAATATGAGCTACTAATCTTTAAAAATACCCTATTAATTTAAGGGATATTGAGGTGTAATTTTTAAACTTTCACATATCTAACAAGCATTTCTAAAATGTTTACTTTTAATTATATGCTTGGGAAATAGCTTGTAGGCCTATACCAAATTTAATTTTAATTGGACGATTATGTTTAGACATAGTTCTTTTTTAAACAATATTAATAAAAATACCATGGACTAAAAACCTGTCCGCCTCTGTGGTGTAGTGGTTAGTGTGATTAGCTGCCACCCCCAGGGGCCCGGGTTCGATTCCCGGCTCTGCCACGAAATTTGAAAAGTGGTACGAGGGCTAAAACGGGGTCCACGCAGCCTCGGGAGGTAAACTGAGTAGAGAGGGTTTCGATTCCCTCCTCAGCCATCCTCGAAGTGGTTTTCCGTGGTTTCCCACTTCGCCTCCAGGCAAATGCCAGTATGTTACATAACTTAAGGGCAACGGCCCCTTCCTTCCCTCTTCCTTGTCTATCCCTTCCAATCTTCCCATCCCCCCACAAGGCCCCTGTTCCGCATAGAAGGTGAGGCCGCCTGGGCGAGGTATTGGTCCTCCTCCCCAGTTGTATCCCCCGACCCGACGTCTGAAGCTCAAGGACACTGCCCTTGAGGTGGTAGAGGTGGGATCCCTCGCTGAGTCCGAGAGACAAACCAACCCTGAAGGGTAAACCGACTAAGAAAGAAAGAAAGAAGGATTAAAAATCTTCTACATGCATCAGAATTTTAATATGAAAGTTATGAAGGGTACATGGGAAGAATGGGAAATAAGTCATAAAATTTTCCACGTCTGGTAATCGTCTGTTAAAGTGTACACCAGGGCCTCTCAGGGTGCATGCGCTTGGTGCAAGCACTGTGCACGGTGCAAAAGACGACTTCGCTTGGTTGACCAGAGTGCAGACCCCCACTCCTCGATTTGGAGCAATAGCGCAGTCTCTCTCTTTCCCCACGCTTGTCTCGCTCGCTCCCCCTGTTTCCCTCTTCCTCGCTTGCTGCGTAGCGCTCCAAATCCGAGCCGATTTGAGCCGAGCTTAGCCGAGTAGCCCAGAGACGAAGCGTTGGTACGAGCCGTGCCGAGCGGGAGCAATGCACAGTGCACGGAGCTCTTCCGCCTCGATTTGCACGCGTGAGATTTTGGGCGTTTGAGAGGCCCTGGTGTACACCATTAATAACTTCTACAATGCCAGATATACAAGAACGGCTGTGTATGTTTTGTTTAGCCTAGTGAGTGCCCGACTCGCTGGCTGAGTAGTCAGCGTACTGGCCTACGGTCCAGAGGGTCCCGGGTTCGATTCCCGGCCGGGTCTGTGATTTTAACCTTTATTGGTTAATTCCAATGGCCCGGGGGTTTGGTGTTTGTGCTGTCCCTAACATCCCTGCAACTCACACACCACACATAACACTGTCCTCCACCACAATAACACGCAGTTAAATACACATGGCAGATGCCGCCCACCCTCATCGGAGGGTCTGCCGTACAAGGGCTGCACTTGGCTAGAAATAGCCACACGAAATTATTATAGCCTAATGAGTTGGAATTATTTCTAAATAACGCTGAGAACCAGAACAATGTTGGTAATTAAAAATAAAACTATAACGTAATATAACTACACACTTGACACGAAAACAAAGAAGAAATCAGCGGTATCTGAAATTCAAAGCACACACCATTATACACTTCAACAATTCATCAATCTTCAACTGCTGTTTTGAGTGTTTATCTTGGTGACCTTTTTATACAGTTATTTATATTAGGCTTATGTAAATTATTTTGAAAATACTTTACTATTGCCTCCGTATCAGCTTCCTTCTGTAAAGCAAAGCTTAAAAGTCATTTAAGTGCAAACAACACATGTCGTTGCTCCTATGCCAAAACCGCAAATGCAAGAATGCTATTCCTCTCTAAGGCTAGTCACCCCTCCCAGGCTCGTATTTCCATCGGAACAATTTTCTTTGTGTTCATTTTCCTATTCGCGTGTGTAAAGGAAAACGGGCCTTGGAGTACCGTACTCTAGGAATGTATGTTTTCATGACATATTTTCCTTTGTTGCTATTTTTTACTTTACGTCGCACCGACACATATAGGTCTTATGGCGACGATGCGATAGGGAAGGCCTAGGAATGGGAAGGAAGCGGCCGTGGCCGTAATTATGGTACAGTCCCAGCATTTGCCTGGTGTGAAAATGGGAAACCACGGAAAATCATCTTCAGGGCTGCCGACGGTGGGGTTCGAACCCACTATCTCTCGGATGCGAGCTCACAGCTGCGCGCTCCTAAGCGCATGGCCAACTCGCCCGGTCCATGACATATTTACCCACTCCTAGCGTATGATGTATTTAAGGGTCATTTTCCTTTACAGACACACATAGAAAAATGAACTCAACGAAGATTGTTCTGATGGACTGCATATCCATATGTGGCTGGGAGGCGTGACCAGTTATAAGGAACATAATAGATAGGAAGAGCATTGACACATTCGCGGGTTTGACATATGAGCGACGACGTATTATCAGGGCCAAATTATATAATTCAGCTTCAGTTTGTGTAAGTGCCTCTAATTTCGTAGTTCTATATTTGACCACATGTACTTTATGCATCCGTGAGTGGTTATTTATAACTTATATTAAATAGTCTCTAGACACCGAAATATTGGGATGCTTTTCCACATACGTAGCATTCATTGCCTTAACCGTTAGACTCTCTAGTAAGGATAATATGTGTGAATCGTCGAGTGTGTCGTAGCGTTGACTGGCCTTAAAACACTCTATATGATGTTCTATACATCGAAACGTTAATACCGAATGGTTTCTGGGCATAATTTCTAAACTGCGTTTTATCTACGCGACCCTTCCATTTTCTGTGTTGGACAATTTCTGCAATACTTCTTCTGCCCTTTGTATATACATTGGCCGTAATGGTTAACTTTTTGTAGTCAGACGGTATTCCCCCTTTCAACTGTGTACTCTTCATACAGTTTACTTACAATTTACACACCCTTGCCCATGCTCAACAGCATTACAGAGCAATATTTCAGACGACATTTTTCTTGCCTCAGTATAATTGTACCCGTGTCCTTCTCCTTGGCTGAATTGTCAACGTAGTAGCTTTCGGTTCACAGGGCTGCGGAACTGGACCAAATTTACATCCTGTGGAACCCCAATAACTTGGGAAAACTGAACCTGAAGTTGATTACTGGATAACTGATGTATGAAACCAATCTCGCCGCCTACCGTAGTATAGGCTATTTGCAATTATTTATGTACACTGACTGACAGAGCAAATGCAACACCAAGAAGGAGTGGTTCGAAAGGGATGAAAGTTGGGGAAAAAACAGAGACGGCACGGACGAATAATTGATGTTTATTTCAAACCGATATGCAGGTTACACAATGCGCACGGCATCGACTCAGTAGGATGTAAGACCACAGCGAGCGGCGATGCACGCAGAAACACGTCGAGGTACAGAGTCAATAAGAGTGCGGATGGTGTCCTGAGGGATGGTTCTCCATTCTCTGTCAACCATTTGCCACAGTTGGTCGTCCGTACGAGGCTGGGGCAGAGTTTGCAAACGGCGTCCAATGAGATCCCACACGTGTTCGATTGGTGAGAGATCCGGAGAGTACGCTGGCCACGGAAGCATCTGTACACCTCGTAGAGCCTGTTGGGAGATGCGAGCAGTGTGTGGGCGGGCATTATCCTGCTGAAAATGAGCACTGGGCAGCCCCTGAAGGTACGGGAGTGCCACCGGCCGCAGCACATGCTGCACGTAGCGGTGGGCATTCAACGTGCCTTGAATACGCACTAGAGGTGACGTGGAATCATACGCAATAGCGCCCCAAACCATGATGCCGCGTTGTCTAGCGGTAGGGCGCTCCACAGTTACTGCCGGATTTGACCTTTCTCCACGCCGACGCCACACTCGTCTGCGGTGACTATCACTGACAGAACAGAAGCGTGACTCATCGGAGAACACGACGTTCCGCCATTCCCTCATCCAAGTCGCTCTAGCCCGGCACCATGCCAGGCGTGCACGTCTATGCTGTGGAGTCAATGGTAGTCTTCGGAGCGGACGCCGAGAGTGCAGGCCTCCTTCAACCAATCGACGGGAAATTGTTCTGGTCGATATTGGAACAGCCAGGGTGTCTTGCACATGCTGAAGAATGGCGGTTGACGTGGCGTGCGGGGCTGCCACCGCTTGGCGGCGGATGCGCCGATCCTCGCGTGCTGACGTCACTCGGGCTGCGCCTGGACCCCTCGCACGTGCCACATGTCCCTGCGCCAACCATCTTCGCCACAGGCGCTGCACCGTGGACACATCCCGATGGGTATCGGCTGCGATTTGACGAAGCGACCAACCTGCCCTTCTCAGCCCGATCACCATACCCCTCGTAAATACGTCTGTCTGCTGGAAATGCCTCCGTTGACGGCGGCCTGGCATTCTTAGCTATACACGTGTCCTGTGGCACACGACAACACGTTCTACAATGACTGTCGGCTGAGAAATCACGGTACGAAGTGGGCCATTCGCCAACGCCGTGTCCCATTTATCGTTCGCTACGTGCGCAGCACAGCGGCGCATTTCACATCATGAGCATACCTCAGTGACGTCAGTCTACCCTGCAATTGGCATAAAGTTCTGACAACTCCTTCTTGGTGTTGCATTTGCTCTGTCAGTCAGTGTATTTCTCTTCCAAGTACCTACATATCATTTTTGTGTCGTTTGTTTTTCCACAGACTTTTTATGTCTTTCATATCAGTTTTTATCAGTTTCTTTATTCCTATTTAACGCGGAGTTTTGCTACTCTTTAATCCCTACACCAAAATACTTTCAAATTAATCATGTGATAAGCAACTGAATAACCCATGTTATTACTTTAAATGAAAATACACAGGCTACAAACATCATCATTATAGACCATTATGTCATTTAGCGTTCAGTCTGCAATCCTCTGTGAATTTACTAAACGTCGCCACAATCTCTATTTGCAACTAGTACTGTGGCCTCTTATATTTAAATCGTTATAAACTGAGTCTAACCATCCTCGTCTTGGTCTCCCTCTACTTCTCTTACCCTCTATAACAGATTCCATTATTCTCCTAGGTAATCTATCCTCCTCAATTCGTCTCAGATGACCCCACTACCGAAACCGGCTTATGTGTACAGCTTCATGCATCGAGTGCATTTCTAACTTATCCTTTCTGCTCTAATAAACTGACAATATTAACTTGCCCCAATGAAGAATACGTTTCAAGTTACGCCCAGTGTCGAGAATGAATGCACTCCTATGTACCCTTACGTTAACGAGACGTGCGGGAAAATGTGAAGAGGTTAACGACGAACGCGTGCTGAATGAAATAGGGAATATCTTCTCGTGCGATCAAATGTCAACTGATGGCATCGCGGGCATGTGCGACGGACAAAACGTGGGAGTGTCCTGAGTAGCTCCTTGGAGAACATGAAGTAGTGATGGACCACTCGAGTAAGATTCCATCCCCTTACAAGACAATCTCTAACAGCATCAGTAGGCCTATTCTCTTCCATACTCATTCTTCTAATGGCGAAGTCATCGACATAGTGAACCTTCTTTATATCCTAGCTCTTATTTTCTCTTATAGCTTCGAATGACGTTATGATAATCAAAGCAAATGTTTTCCTTGGCCTTATTCAGACTGAATTTTCCTCGTAGATTTCTTTCCATTACGAAAATTCTTAATGTTTTTTACTCTCTTGAAAGAGCAATATTAAGAATATCCTTCAGAATACGTGTTAAAACATGCTCACAAATTATGGTATGCATATAGAAAGCAGTGTTGCCAACTTATATTTTCAAGATCCGCTAAATACTACTAAAAATCCGCTAAAATTCCGCCAAGAAATCCGATCTCAAATAATGGACAATAATAATAATAATAATAATAATAATAATAATAATAATAATAATAATAATAATAATAATAATAATAATAATAATGTGAGGCAAATTCTCGGCCCCCGAAAAACAGCAGATGGATATAGACTGAGGTCACGCAAAGTGACAGAAGAGCTTTCCAACATTGCAGCAGACATCCGCAAAAGACGTCTGAAATTTTATGGGCGCGTCCCAGATTGACACACACGATTATCACCTACATAGAACATCTAAAAAATATTCCATGGGTACTGGAAGTGAAGAGGGATCTGGAAAAAGCCCAGATGAACTCAAATTACACCGCGGACAGAAACCTCCATAGGAAAAAATTAATGGATGGAAAGTGCAACCAGAGAACGAAGTGAAAAAGAAGACTGGAGCAAAGTGGACAGAAGAACGAAAAAAGATCCACGGAGAAAGGATGAGAGCTGTTTGGCAACTCAGAAAACAGAATCGTTAGAGCTTTGCATGATCCATTGGGCCCATACGCACATAATAATAATAATAATAATAATAATAATAATAATAATAATAATAATAATAATAATTGTACCGGTTGTACGCCTATACGCCGCACATTTGAATTTTCCGCCTTAAAGTACTCCTCTACAGCTGAAACTCTGAACTTGAAAACTGAATTAATTCAACCGTTTATCTGAAGATGTCACTGTGTTAATTTCGAATTGTTTTTGTTTACTAATTATCAAGAAGTGTGGACATTCTCTCACAGATGTCTCTACCAAAAACTATGATCATGCACCCTGGTGCGAAGTGAAAGAACTTTTCTTGAAGATATTTTGTAAGCATAAGTTGTTGTCTTTACTAAATTTCGTTCTTTCCTTGGTGTGTTGGCAATATTAATCCTTTCTTTCCGCCTGTTTTGAATTTACCCAATCAGTAATTTCTGTAATTAATTTCCCACCAATCACCGGTTTCTTCTTCATTTTTGACTTGTAACTTTTAGCCGACCAATAAACGCATGTGGGTGTGTCTTAATTATTCATGAAAGGTCTCGAATCTTCCACGAGGGTATAAAAGCTGCTGATTTTCTTGTCTCTCGGCCACTAGTACAACATCTAGCTTAGTGTATGGAAGAATAGCAGGAGGCGGAAAGCGCCTCTTTCATCAGTCAGCAGCCCTTCAAAAAGGTAATGGCCGTTTAACATCTTTATTTTCTTGCTAGCTCAGCAGTTTAATCCTCGGGGAAGGTCCGAAACCGTTTTGTTGGAACCTATACCATTTCGATATAAAATTTTCATGTTACTTTAACTGTAAATCGGGGATAGAGAGTGCTTTACCCTCTCGAGCTCCCCTTCATTTTGATTTGAGGTGACTACGTTTTCATAACCGATTTTCTTCTCCTTCCTAATGTATTAAAATTTTCTTATACGAGTCACCTCCCTAGTGTGGGAATAGCCCCTGTTGAATCGGCCTAGCGCCACTTAGGTTTTAACAAGCTTTCATGTAAGAGTGCAAGTACTCGCCTCCATTCAGCTTTGTATTTTGGGCCATTAACTTAACCCGTTTTTGTTTTCCTTCCTGCGAAGGCCCAGTAGATTGGGTACGAAATACCCCTGTTCTATTATAAGTTGTGCCTTGATGGCAGTTAAGTGTAATAATCTGTTATTGCCTTTAATAGGCTTGGACGATTGAAGCGGGTCAGCTCTTTCTGGTATTTTGAAAGGTACCTCTAGGAGGCTTGACATTACGAGGTGGGAGCAAGTGCTCCATGTAATTAGGGGTTTTCTGCCCTTTGGCAATTTGTGGTTGTGAGCTGAGAGCTCAAGGATTGTGAAATTGGGGCTCGAAGCCCAGGATTTGTAAAGACATTTTAACTTGTGTTTTCGCTTGTAAAATTATTATTGTACCTGAATATTCATTGTTATTTCACCTAGTGCAAAATTGTTAAATCTTGTTGTCTGTTGAAAATATAACCTTTATTTAAATTTTAAATTCATCTTTCGGACTTGTAGTTAGACCCATTCCATCCCGCACCTTCTTTCACATCCGCCGTTCCACAGATACCTCGGAATAATAATAATAATAATAATAATAATAATAATAATAATAATAATAATAATAATAATAATAATAATAATAATAATAATAATAATAGTAAATGTCTGTACTCACCTGATCTGTGAGTTCCACTGGGATTAACCCCCTGCCTGCGAGCTGGCGAGCTAAAACTTGTAGGCGTTTTACTGCCGGGTGCAAACTAGGTGAATCCCCTACCTCAAAGGCCACACACAGAACAGGCCAGTTCATTAAATGGTCGTCCTTCATAGCATAAATATAAAAGCTACTCTCTCACAGTTTCATTATCTGTCGTCATTCGTCAACTAAGAGATAAGTAACCTTACCCCACGCATTACAAATTTATGATACCACGATCACATAACATCAAATCCAAATAACATGTTTTCCTCATGTGACTGCTAGCTCCTGACAAGAAATACGGAATAGCTCAGAGACAGACTGGAGTATAAATTTTTCAGCTTGATATATAACATTATCATCCATCACTTATTTAAGGTCACCACTGTTCATTGCTCGCGTCTTATGTTCATACATTCAAATGTCTCACCAGATGACAGATTTAGGACTGAGAAATATATGAAGACGTGACTACAGAACCACCGCACGGCAACATATCCCAATTCAAGAGTTTGTCCCAGTAAAAGGTCGCATCGCAGATCAAAGAACAAGCACCTTGGATTGCTTTTAATAAACAGCGGGAAGTAGGCCTAGGTCCAAATGAAAAAAAAAAAACTTCTTCTTCTTCTTCTTCTCCTTTACCTGCTTACCCTCCAGGGTCGGTTTTTCCCTCGGACTCAGCGAGGGATCCCACCTCTACAGCCTCAAGGGCAGTGTCCTGGAGCTTCAGACTCCGAGTCGGGGATACAACTGGAGAGGGTGATCACTACTTCGCCCAGGCGGCCTCACCTGCTATGCTGAACAGGGGGGGGGGGAGATTTGCAGGGATAGACAAGGAAGAGGGAACGAAGCGGCCGTGGCCTTAAGGTAGGTGCCATCCCGGCATGTACCTGGAGGAGAAGTGGGAAACCACGGAAAACCACTTCCAGGATATCTGAGGAGGGAATCGAACCCACCTCTGTTCAGTTGACCTCCCGAGGCTGAGTGGACCCCGTTCCAGCCCTCGTATCACTTTTCAAATTTCGTGGCAGAGCCGGGAATCGAACCCAGTCCTCCGGGGGGTGGCAGCTAATAACACTAACCACTACACCACAGAGGTGGACATAGACAAACCTCTGTATGCAAATTAAGATTTTCAAACTAGTGCCTTAAAATATGGATTTCTTCTTTGTCATCATAAAATGTATTCTATATGCCTGATTTATGACAATTCGAGGGAAGGTTGTTGTAACTACTGTAATCCACTAATATTAAACGTCAGGGTGGACTTACATCGGGATACCCTGTGGGAGTTCTGGGATTACAGCGCTGATAAAAAGCCAAGCAGACCTCCTCACACTGTCGTAAGACCACGGTAAAGTTATATTTCAGTTACTGCGGAATTAGCCGTGCTGCTGTTTCAGCCGTGCCTCCCATGCATATATGGATTCTAGCCCTATATAACTGCAGACCACACAAAACTGGAGGTGACCAAGATAATAGTTCCTTCGCCTACAAGAACATGCGGCTGATGAGCTAAGATTCCGGAGGCTTTTACTACAACAAAAACATTAAAACTGATGACAACATGCTCTGCCCTCCCAAACTTATTATACACTTCATGATCATTTCTAGGTACAGTTTCATGCTTAACTGAACCTCAAAACAAATCGCTTTAAAGCACATTTAATCTGTTTGCTGTTTGAATGTAAATAGCTCACCGAAGGCGTCCCCGGAAGCACACGGCGGTAATTGCTGGATGTAGCCGAGTACAGCGGCCCACGTTGTTGTTCCCGGAGCGTGTTCCTGCTGCAGTCCACATGGTTCATTTGGCGAGATCCGGTACTCACACTCCTGGAAATAAATTAGATCCCATTCAAATTTTGTACCACACACATCGCTGAGTTGAATCCTAAGGGCGCCTGTGTGTGTGTGTCAGCAGCAGATTATTTGAGTGCAGGTGAGCCCTTCCTTAATAATATTACACTTTTTATTAGAATCAGCAGCAAATTTTGGGAGGAGGTAAGCTCTCCATAATGATATAAAATACTGTGTCAGAATCATCAGTCCGACTCCTCGGATTCTCAGAAGGCATCGGGGTCGATTCTCGGTTGGGTCGGGAATTTTAACTGCGTATGGTTAATTCCTCTCACTCGGGGACCGGGTGTTTGTGTACGTATCAGTATACACCTTCAACCATAAACAATCCACCACACTGCCAAACATAATTAAAACACATGGATACCTTCACAAAGGAAAACACAGACTTTTCGGGCTTTCTTCGTCCCTGTGTCACTTTTAGAAATATGTAAGTCATATTGTTATTCCTTCAGGTAGGGCGTTCGGCCGTAAAACAGGGCCCAATCCACTGAAGTACTTACCCCACGAAGGTGGGATAAGGGCCAGGAAGAAGATTACTTAATCAGAATCAGTGTTGAATTTTGAGAGAAGTTATGCTCACCCTTAATAACATAAAATATTTTGTCAAAATCAGAGGCGGATATCGGATAAGGTAAGCTCTCCCCTAATAATGCAATATAAAATAATGGTCTTCACAATATAAAGTTATTTGAATTGGCGGTGAATTTTGAGGGCTAGTAAGCGCTGTCTTCATAAACTTACCTATTTTGTTACGAACAGTGGTGAATTTTGAGAGCAGGCAAGCGCTGTCTTAATCTATTAACGCCCACTGTCGGCAGCCCTGAAGATGGTTTTCCGTGGTCTCCCATTTTCACACCAGGCAAATGCTGGAGCTGTACCTTAATTAAGGCTACGGTCGCTTCCTTCCCACTCCTAGCCCCTTCCTGTCCCATCGTCGCCATAAGACCTATCTGTGTCGGTGCGACGTAAAACAACTAGCAAAAAAACGTCATGTTTTTTCTGGCTGCTAGATTATTTAAGAAACTTGGGAATGGTCTTAATATCATAAAATATTTTGTTTTGTTTTTGTTAAAATTTTGTTGAAATGAGCAAAGGATTTTGGGAGCTGGCAAATTCTCTCTTAATAACATGGTATATTATGTCAGAATCAACTACGAATTTTGGGAAGAGTTAAACTCTCTCTTAATAACATACAATATTCTATCAAGAATGGTGGAGAATCTCAGGAGGAAGTAACCTTGCTTAATAACGTAATATATTTACAGAATCAACGACGAATCTTGGGAGGAACGTAAATATTTCTTTGATAATATAAGATATTTTGTCAGAATCAGCATTGGATTTTGCAATCAGGTGAGTCCGGCCTTGAACAATGCAGTTGAATTAGAGGTGAATTTTGAGGGCTAGTATGCGTTACCTCGTCTATTTTATTAAAATCAGTAGTGGAGTCTGGGAGCAGATAAGCTCTGCCTTAGAGTCATTAAGTTTTACCATAATTAGCAAATAATTTTGAGAACAGGTAAGCTTTACAAAGGAAAAATTAAGTGTATCCTCCTAATTCAATACATCATGTAATTCCATCATTAGATGGAGTAGTTTGACTGAGATACATGACATTTTAAGTTGATCGTGTGTAGTATTAGTAATTTTATTATTCCATATAATGATGGAATGATATGATGTATTGAATTAGGAGGATATACTTAATTTCTCCTTTGTAAAGTGAAAACCGTCAATATGGAATGATTCTAATATCTTGTAACAGGTAAGCTCTCATGTAATCTGATAAAAAGATTTTATAAGATTCATTCCAATATTGGAAGCAGTAAAATTGTTACCTAAACCAATGAGTCCCAAGGGTCGATATTTTTGAAGTTCTATCTGCTTTGCATTACTAGTGTCGGATAACTCGACATTTAGTTTGACAGCGCTTTTACGATCACTAGCGAAAAATAGTGGCAATTTATTTTACTGTGTTCTGAAGGTAATGTATGGAGATGTTCTATCGTTCTTTCTAGCATTTCTGCCTTCCCTTTTCGCCAAACGTTCGTGTTCAGGTATGTGTTACTCTCCTTGGAGGCGGACATCTTCGCAACAGAGATGGCTGCCAATAAGCTAAATATTACTTTTCACAGTGAAATTATTTGAATTGCACTATTTATGTTTCAAATATCAGTAATATTTTTATGTTGGTTGTTTTATTGCAAATATCTGAGAAAATTTTTCAGTATATAGACGCCATGGTTACCCAAAAGTATACTACAGAGGTTCTTCTTTAAATCGATTGTCGTCTGTCCTCATCAGAATACGAGTTTAGTTATGATCTGATGACGATTTCCCCCAATTTTTGCCGAGACTCTGTACAACTACCAGTTTGTTCTAATTCTTAAGAACTGACAAGATTTTGTGGTATTCTTCGAAGCCAAGTGGCGTAATCGAGATACATTACATTTTAAACTGATCGTATATAGCATTAGTTCGTCATATTCCTCTCCAACGGCCGGTTAATTTAAAATCGCTTTCACACAGAAGCCTTGCTGTTTTAAGGGAAAAGTTACGAGAACGAAACCTGCTTCAAACCTCTTTCAATTCTGGATATTGTAGTTAGACCCATTCACCCCAGCACCTTCTTTAACCTCTTTCTGCTCCACGGGAAATCCCGTAACACACCCAATACAATATTAAACGTCTTATGAATTTCCACATTTAGTCTTTGAAATAAATAATACATTTCCGGGTCGAATTAGTTTCTGCAAATATTTGAATTATCAATTTTGTAATTAATTATCTTATACAGGAAATTAAAGTTTTTTGCAACTTTGTCTATGGTACATGTCAATCACACCATGTTCCTTGAGCATATTTGTATAATTTATTCCTATTGGGTAGTTACCGACGATTTAATAAGTCATGAATTTTAGAATGTTGGGTTCGACGTTCTGGATAAGACTGATGTTCTTCTTGGTCAGAGGGTTCCAAATAACTGAGCTGTAATGAAATCCCGACCTTACAAATCAGTTAAGTTAGAAACGTTGCAGGCCAACATGAGAACGAATTACGTACAAGAGAGCTTAAGATGTCTCGAGCATTAATTGACTATTAAACCATAAATCTTCATTGAATATTATTCCAAAATTCATCTTAAATTCCATACAAGTTAATACAGAACTGATGAATGCATAGAGATAATTAATCTTCCATTCACTACGGCTGGCTGTCGTAGTTAAACATTTATCAGTATTAAGCGGTAAATAAATGGGGTATGGCTTTCAGTGCCGGGTGGGTCCGAGGACAAGTTCGGCTCGCCAGATGCAGGTCTTTTTATTTGACGCCAGTAGGTGACCTGCCCGTCGTAATGAGGATAAAATGATGATGAAAACGACACATACACCCAGCCCCCGTGCCAGCGAATTTAACCAATGATGGTTAAAATTCCCCACCCTGCCGGGAATCGAATCCGGGCCTCTGTGACCAAAGGCCAGCACGCTAATCTTTTAGGCATGGAGCCGCAGAGTATTAAGCGATAACTTACACTGTCTCCTACAGTGTAAAGAGAAATCCAAAGTGTTTTGAAGTTTATGATAACCGGATGTAGTTCTAACAACTTGTATATTTTAATATTATTATTAAAAGGAAGAATTTCTCATAATGTTGTTTACATCGGTACGCCATTAACAAAAGCAAGACAAGCAATGGCCCTAAATTAGAACGTTAGAGAACTACAGAAATCAGAGCAAATTTTGAAGATGCTTTTCTTTTGTAACTTACAACTTGTGATCTATATCTATAAGTAAGTTTTGTCATTCAATTGCATATAAAAAGGAGGAAAATATAATTACTAAGCAGTCATCATTAACAATAATACAATTTGCTTTACGTCGCACCGGCACAGATAGGCCTTATGGCGACGATGGGTTAGGAAAAGGCTAGGAGTGAGAAGGAAGCGGTCCTGGCCTGAATTAAGGTACAGCCCCAACATTTGCCTGGTGTGAAAATGGGAGCCCGCGGAAATACCGTCAGGGTTGTCGACAGCGGGTTCGAACCCACTATCGCCCGAACGCATGCTCAGCTACATGAATCTAACTTCACGGCCAACTCTCTCGGTCATGAATATACTTTCAAAAGAACTCTGAAGATCCGAATAAACCACATTATGCTGAACATGTTCATATAACCTGTATAAACAGTTCAGTGTAAACTAGCGAAGTTAAAGTAATAGTACTATGGACCTTCACGACATAAATCAACGGTGTCTTGTGTCTTTTGATTTGGTCATACATTTGCTGGTATGACGTACAGATTATGTGAACATATACATGTAAGAGCGATCAGTGAGAAATATGTTCTATCTAAGACAAACAAACATTATATAACAATTCATGAGTTTCTAAAATGTCGTCTATTACTCACATGGTTGGCTGAGAACACTAGTGCATTGTGTAGTGAATTCAAAGAAATTCCGTCTTTAACCCGCAGATGTCCCCATCTCCGTCGCACAGACAAATGTTTCAGCATAAATGAAATGAATGCGATTTTCTTGTATAACTATTCAAGAGATGTAGATTAACAACACCGTCAGGAAACTGTGACATTCGGGTTTGAGCCTCGATGTTGGCCACATATTCAGTTCTTTCTCAGTAGACAGCGAAAGCCTAAGAGATATAAAAATGCCTTTCTATCAAACTTAGTCGCTCGTACCGATTAACGTTGAATTTAACTGATGGTGTGCTGTTGAGGAGCTGCTTCGACGCTCGCCCAATCCTCACGTTTGTGACTTTCAATCACAGCACAGCCAGTCGACATTAATGCTTGGACAAGAGTTCTTTATGTGTTTCATTTTCCGTCGGCACAGACGACAGTATAAGATAGGGCTAGGAATAGAATGGAAGTGACAGAGGCTTTAATTAAGGTACAGCCCCTACATTTATCTGCTGTGAACATAGGAAACAACGGAAAACCATCTTCAGGGCTGCCGGCAGTGGGTTTGAATCCACTATCTCCCGAATGTAAGCTCAGTGGTATAAGAGCCATGTCAGCAGATTTATAGGATCCTTACCACATCTCTTTCACATTGTAGCAATAAAACAATTCACCTCCACAGTACCACATCACAATTTCAATTGGTGTACTGTTGTACTTTTCACTAATTGTATTCCGCTGAACTGAATAGCTCAGACGGTAGTGCACTTGTCTTCTGAGCCCAACTTGAGGTTCGATCCTGACTCAGTCCGGTGGTGTTTGAAGGGGCTCAAATAGGGCAGCCTCATGTTGGTAGGTTTACTGGCGCGGGACAAAATTCCTTTTTTTTGGTAGTGGCTTTACGTCGCACCGACACAGATAGGCGACGATGGGATAGGAAAGGCCTAGGAGTTGGAAGGAAGCGACCGTGGCCTTAATTAAGGTACAGCCCCAGCATTTGCCTGGTGTGAAAATGGGAAACCACGGAAAACCATCTTTAGGGCTGCCGACAGTGGGATTCGAACCCACTATCTCCTGGATGCCTAAAAATTTAGAAAGGCGACTTTCATATTTAGTGTCCTGACACTTATTGAACCTCACCCCCAAACCCCCTCTTCAGGATTAAAATCCTCCGAGGAGCCAGGAATCGAACCGGTGACCTCCAGTTAAGAGGCAGGGACGGGAAGGCTGGCCGTATTGCTACTAATGTCACATTATAATTGAACAAATTTCTCATTAATTTATGTTTCCAATCAACTCTATGGGAATAACGTGCTGGAATACGCGTTAAATACGAATGAAAGCAAATTGGCGTGTATTCATCGTTGCTATTAATTAAATGATTATTTATTCCGTTTAATTGTTTCGTTCATTCATTCTGAAGAAAAAACAACAGTGCTGCAATGGTGGAATGCACAAATAATGACATATACATCAATATTATAAATGCATTTGTTGTACATTGTGTAGTTATACAGTTAAATTATTCAGCCATTAACAGTGTACGTCAGTTGTCCAAACCATCTGGCTTTATTCTCTAGGAAGGTCAGTGCAATAGGGCAGTGCAAAACTTACCCACATGTAAAAAATTAAAACATAGTATGGCTGTGTAAGTTAAAACATATATCTAGAGAGTAAGTTGAGTGCGGGTATGATTGTCTTCACCAGATGGGAGAAAGAAAAACCTTCACAAATTCGAATTTCTTGAAATACTGCAATAAATAAATGCGGTCATGTACTGTGAATTATAGTACATAAATAAGTAAAGAGAATGAATTGAGCATAAAAAAGCACTAAATATTTCTATTAATAACGGAGAGTGAATAGTTCTTCAAAATGGTCCAATATTCAATTTCGCTAAATGAGGCGATGAAAATTAACTGCAGTTAAAATATTAAATTGGGATGTTTCTCAACAATCGAAATCAGCAACGTAAGGTCTGATTTCCACGTAACTAGCATTGTTTAAACCAATCATCTGCTCAAAATTAATTTTGAGATTTATCACAGGTTAAGGCGACACTCCGGAGATAAAAATCGAAATTTTGGCCATTTTGGTGAAATTTTTCATGACTAAAATTGAAAGGATTGAGTTTATTTTTCTTGTCACGAAGTTATTCTCTTAATTCAAACTATTCATCACTGTATTAATGCTTTGTTAGCCAATTGAAATTTTGCATTTAAATCCCATTTTCTCCCCATAATATTCTGCCAAATGCAAAAACAATTGTATGGTATATGTATCACAGCTATGCTAAGAAACCTGCGTATGGAATTTTTGATTGCAGAATTGTTTCAAGTAGTAGGAATTTTAAGTCCAACATTTTAGAACGTAAAAATTACACAAACTTAAGTACGATATATCACCTTTTATAAATTATGTACAGAAAAATCGATACGTAATGCTTTTAAAAGAAGTAGTATCTACCTAATTACGCATTAACATTAACATGTTAATAAAATTTCATGAAAAAATGGAATTAAAAATTTAAACAATATTTTGGGGAAACTATTAATTATATATGAAAGAAATGTTCATGATATCACTACCTTTATGTAGGTGATATTCCCACTACGCTTCGTAAAAATACATGCATTAGATAAAATATATATTTTTATCTCCGGAGTGTCGCCTTAACCGGCTGAAAATCCCTAATAAGTCGATTAACATTGAGCGCTGTGACTTCTAAACGAACTCTCAATGTTTCTTGTGTTATGATCTACTGTCGAATTGAGTACGCGAAATGTGCTCATACGTAAGAACACTCACTAGGATGTCTTTAATGAACTGAGCAACAATACATACATACATACATACATACATACATACATACATACATACATACATACATACATACATACATACATACATACATACATACATTATCATAATAGACTGTTATGCCTTTCAGCGTTCAGTCTGCAAGCCTCTGTGGATTTACTAAACGTCGCACAATCCTCGATTTGCAACTAGTGTTGTGGCCTAATTTAGTTATATACCTCTTATCTTTAAATCGTTAGAAACTGACTCTAACCATCGTCGTCTTGGTCAACCTCTACTTCTCTTACCCTCCATAACAGAGTCCATTATACTTCTAGGTAACCTACCCTCCTCCATTCGCCTCACATGGCCCCACTGCGAAGCCGGTTTATGCGTACGGCTTCATCCATCGAGTTCATTCCTAAATTAGCCTCCTGCCATTATTCCCATCTGTTTGTACCAGCAATCATTCTAGCTATTTTCATGTCTGTTACTTCTAACTTATGAGTAAGATATACTGAGTCCACCCAGCTTTCGCTCCCGTAAAGCAAAGTTGGTCTGAAAATAGACCGATGTAAAGATAGTTTCGTCTGGGAGCTGACTTCCTTCTTACAGAATACTGTTGATCGCAACTGCGAGCTCACTGCATTAGCTTTACGACAGCTTGATTCAATCTCACTATATTACCAACCTGGGAGAACACACAACCTAAATACTTGAAATTATCGACCTGTTCTAGCTTTGTATCACCAATCTGACATTCAATTCTGTTGAATTTCTTACCTACTGACATCAATTTAGTCTTCGATGCGCTAATTTTCATACCATACTCATTGCACCTATTTTCAAGTTCCATGATATTAGACTGCAGGCTTTCGGCACAGTCTGCCACTAAGACCAAGTCGTCAGCATAGGCCAAACTGCTTACTACATTTCCAGCTAACTAAATCCCTCCCTGTCATTTTATACCTTTCAGCAGATGATCCATGTAAACTACGAACAGCAAAGGTGAAAGATTACAGCCTTGTCTAACCCCCGTAAGTACCTTGAACCAAGAACTCATTCTACCATCAATTCTCACTGAAGCTCAATTGTCTACATAAATGCCTTTGATTGATTTTAATAATCTACCTCTAATTCCATAGTCCCCCAGTATAGCGAACATCTTTTCCCTCAGTACCATGTCAAATGCTTTCTCTAGATCTACGAAACATAAACACAACTGCCTATTCCTCTCGTAGCATTTTTCAATTACCTGGCGCATACTGAAAATCTGATCCTGACAGCCTCTCTGCGGTCTGAAACCACACTGGGTTTCATCCAACTTCCTCTCAACGACTGATCGCACCCTCCCTTCCAAGATGCCAGTGAATACTTTACCTGATATACTAATCAATGAGATACCTCGACAGTTGTTGCAATCCTTCCTGTTCCCTTGCTTATAGATAGGTGCAATTACTGCTTTTGTCCAATCGGAAGGTACCTTACCATCACTCCATGCTAATCTTACTATTCTATGAAGCCATTTCATCCCGGTCTTCCCACTATACTTCACCATTTCAGGTCGAATTTCATCTATTCCTGCCGCTTTATGACAATGGAGTTTATTTACCATCCATTCCACTTCCTCAAGCGTAATTTCACAACATCATTTTCCTCCTCTCCATGAGCTTGGCTATTCGCAACACCACCAGGAATATTTTCTTTTACATTGAGAAGATGTTCAAAATATTCCCTCCACCTCTCTAGTGATTCCCTGGGATCTATTATGAGTTCACCTGAATTACTCAAAACACTCTTCATTTCCTTTTTGCCTCCCTTCCTTAGATTCATAATTACTGTCCAGAAAGGGTTCCCTGCTGCTTGACCTAGCCTTTCCAGGTTTTTACCAAAATCTTCCCACGACTTCTTTTTGATTCAACAACTATTTGTTTCGCTCTGTTTCTTTCATCTACGTCCAAATCCCTGTCTGTCTTGGCCCTTGTTTTGAGCCATTTCTGATATGCCTTCTTTTTGCGTTTACAGGCTGCTCTCACTTCATCATTCCACCAAGATGTTCGCCTTTTCCCATCTTTACATACAGTTGTTCTTAGGCATTCCCTTGCTGTTTCTACTACAGCATCCCTGTATGCCACCCATTCACTTCCTATATATCCTGAATGTGCTTACTGTCTACTGTTCGAAACTTCTCACTAATCATATCCATGTACTTCTGTCTAATTTCCTCGTCCTGGAGATTTTCTACCCTTATTTGTTTGCAGACAGATTTACTTCCTCTACCCTAGGCCTAGAGGTACTTAGTTCACCACAGATCAGATAGTGGTCTGTAACATCGAAAAATCCCCGGAAAACTCGTACATTTCTAACAGATTTCCTGAATTCGAAGTCGGTTAAGATATAGTCTATTTTGGATCTGTTTCCCCTTGCCTCCCATGTGTAGCGGTGAATAGCCTTATGCTTGAAAAATGTATTTGTAACTGCTAAACCCATACTAGCACAGAAGTCCAGCAAATGCTTCCCATTCCCATTAGCTTCCATATCTTCCTCACATTTACCAATCACCCTTTCGAATCTTTCAGTTCTATTCCCAACTCCCGCATTGAAATCGCCCATTAGCACTTTTCTATCCTTGCTGTTGACACTGACCACGACTTCACTTAATGCTTCATAAAACTTGTCAACTTCATCCTCATCTGCACTCTCACATGGTGAATACACGGAGACAATTCTAATCACTATTCCTCCAACTGACAAATCTACCCACATCATTCGCTCATTTACGTGCCTAACAGAAACTATATTGCGTGCAATGGTATTCCTGATAAACAGCCCTACTCCAGACTCTGCCCTTCCCTTTCTAACACCCGTCAAGTACTGTTTATGATTTCCTATCTCTTCCTCGTTATCTCTCCTTAACCGAATATCACTTACTCCTAGCACATCCAGATGCATCCTCTTTGCTGACTCAGCCAGTTCTACTTTCTTTCTTCCATAAGCCCCATCATTATTGATAGCCCCCATCGAATTCCATTTCGCTCGCCAAGTTGTTTCCAAGGAGTCCCTCGCCTGTCAAATGGGAGTGGGACTCCATTACTCCCATAGGTCCGAGGCCTGCTTAAAATGTTCTGAGCTCGGTAAATTCATGAAGCAGGATGCTACCCTACTTACACATAGTCATTTTTTTTGCTATTTTCTTTAGGTCGCACCGACGCAGATAAGTCTTATGGCGACGAAGGGACATTAAAGGGCTAGGACTGGGAAGGAAGCGACCGTGGCCTTAATTAAGGTACAGCCCCAGCGTTTGCCTGGTGTGAAAATGGGAAACCACAGAAAACCATCTTCAGGGCTGCCGACAATGGGATTCGAACCTACTGTCTCCCGAATACTGGACACTGGCCGCACTTAAGCGACTGCAGCTGTCGAGCTCGGTTACACATAGTCAAAGTGAGGATCTCTCCTCTAACGGGTTATGGACCACCGGTGAATTTTGTAGTCCTAGCCGCCTGAGCACAAGGAGGGCCATGACACAGAACATGTCCGAGATGCCCTCTGCCATTCCATAGCAACTGGTATCCCGACTCTCAGGACCACTTACTAGGCCACTCAGCCGTTGACCATGGTTCACGAACCAGGACGTGACTACAGTAACACACACCATGAACCATAAAATCAATAAAAGCAATAGATAATGGGGAAATATCATCTCGACTATTGGTTCGATAGATTTCAAAGCACTACAAATATCTACAGTGGCTCCAGAATGTGTTCGTCGCTCTGTTAGAACACAATGCAAAATTATTTATTGAAATGAAACTGTAAATTCAGACAATGAACTCTACTGAACCTTTTAACTTACCATCCCATCGTTGGTCGGCCACAGCTGCTGCAGTAGAGCAATATCGAACTCTTAAACTTGGGGTCGTAGCGGGAATATTTCGGTCACGATCTTAACCAAACGATGGGGTTCAGAAGAGAGCCTAACTACTTGAAATGAGGAGCAAATATGTGCTTACTAACTTTTATTGAATTAATGAAATGCAAAAAATTATTTTGTAAAATCATTCATAAAAAATACTGATTTAATGTTTCAACCACAGTCACATTGCATGGTGTTAGTTTTATTAGTTACAGTTCTTGAAAAACTTTCTTCGGAGAAAAGTAGAAATATCACAGATTTGTGGACAGCGAAAACTAGAAAAGCGAAAGAAAACCTGAAAATCGGGCACCTGTTGATCGAAACGATAACTGAGAATTAATCCACACGATCCAAGGAAAATCTGACCTTCAACAAGTAGAATTCCAGATTTACTTTTAACTAAGGTCATCCACCAGTCAAATACCCTGTCGGATATGGGAACGCGCACCGAATAGACCCTTAATCGAACCAAATTGACTATCAGTTGCTTTGGATAGGTTGCGAAATACTACTGGAAAGTATGGTGTTCACTACAAGCTAACAGCAAAAGTCATAACTAAAAGTAAACATTCCACCATGTGTTGTCATCTCGTGACACCCTTAAGTTATAGAATAATCCCGATGCCGAAACGTGCATCACCCAAACAGCTGTTCAGAAGGAACCAACAACAATTCGATCCGAGAGGATCTTACGTTACGTCGTTCAGAAGGAACAAAACTGCGAAATGCAGGAAACACTTATTCATCACGCATTTAGAAGAAATGCCAAACACTGAAGTTAAATATAAAGTGTTAAATCACTTGAAAAATTATTCTTATAAAAACAACTTTCAGGTTATAAACGGTTACGTTAAGTTTAATAAAATTACAAGTCCACATGGTAAAATAAAATCAAAAATCTAGGAATTCTTTCCCTTACAACAACGACTACCATTACAGATCCATCTACTTATTGTTTGTCCCAACAAACTAACTACAAAGTTATTGATCGACCACAATCAACTCTTATAAAAATGAAAGAACGAAAAATTGAAAATAAAATATATTCCCAGCTGACGAATCGAACCCGCATTCGTAACTCAAGTCTCACATAAATAAGCTAAGTGCCAGCAGGCACACTAGCAAAGCAATCGGACGTCTGAACGACAAAACAATTAAGTCCATAACTAAAATAAAATACTGAAGTCAAATAAACACAAACGCGCATGGCAAACCGCAGTAAATACTAAATCACCGTTAGCTCAGTACCTAATATCGGACAACCCTCACGTTCATGCCACTAGTGGTTCCATAATATTAGGTAAACACCTTCCATCTGGTAAGGGCTGTCGAAACATGGCCTCAATATTACTTAGCTAACACTCTTCGCATTGTAGACACTACCCTCTATGTACACATGCACACAAACCTTCCTATCGTTGAGCGTAAAGTGCGACGTCTTATCATCAGTATACTCCTATGATAACGTGTGATGTCCTGAATCTATTGTCGAGCGGAAACTGGGTTGTCTACGCTTCCTCTAGAATGTCAGGCGAAATCGTAACTTCAAACACACTCTTTGATATTTTAGCTGGAAACCTTGTCGAATCTATAGCACACAATGAAACAAATCTTGCCACTGAATGAACGCAAGTCGGGAAATGCAACTAGGTCCCTATCTTGTCAATAAAACGTGAAATTGAAAATAAATAATGCGTGGCAAACAATCCACAACTCAAACACGATCTCGACATATGCAATGAACTTTGAAAAAATAATAATGACTTTCAGCACACGTCTAATATTACGTGAATATCGCCAAAACAGTAATCATAACCATCGCAAAAATGCACACTGTAAATCTAGGGTGAGGCCCAAAAATCGCCTACCATCTCACTGTTCCAAACATTCGCATTCATAAACTATCCAGTGAAGCGAAATTCAATGAATCTACACAGCCAGACTATCACTAATAACGTCCAATATCTATCCCACAATGTTTCCGATTTAATGATAAATTATCGTCTCATAATTTATGAAATTTACTGAGTGGAAAATTCTTATAACAGTCAAATAACACCAACCGTGTATTCAGAATGCTCTTCTACCCTTGAGGTCGCCTACTATAATATTCATTATGTTGATTTTACATAAACCGGGCGAGTTGGCCATGCGCGTAGAGGCGCGCGGCTGTGAGCTTGCATCCGGGAGATAGTAGGTTCGAATCCCACTATCGGCAGCCCTGAAGATGGTTTTCCGTGGTTTCCCATTTTCACACCAGGCAAATGCTGGGGCTGTACCTTAATTAAGGCCACGGCCGCTTCCTTCCAACTCCTAGGCCTTTCCCATCCCATCGTCGCCATAAGACCTATCTGTGTCGGTGCGACGTAAAGCCCCTAGCAAAAAAAAAAAAAATTACATAAATTGTCACTTGGACTTAACTGCCAAGAGCTACAATCATCTACCAGAATTGTTTTTCAGTGGGAGATCTTGTCTTGAAATCTTAATGTGTATCACAAAGTACTCATTTCGAACCAACCTTCACCCGGTCAGCTGTTCCGGATTGTTAGCGGAATTTCACTACAGCCTACCTCAGAAATATCACATTTAATATACAGTCTGTCTCAAAAATTCTTCGGCATATAACTATTCTCTCAACAAAATCATTCCGGCACAATCCATTTCTTCCTGTTTCACAACTTTTCACCTCAATACTCCCGTGACGAACAACTTTATAAGAACCCTTTTCATTCATTTTTACTACAACTTTCGGACCTCAAGAACACAATAACACACCTTGATTTCCTATATCACCGACATACACGATGTCACAAAATTACCTTCCCACGAAAAAACATAACTTCATCAGACTTCACTGGATTTCGAGACAAACGCAAATCTTACTGAACATACTGTTAAATACACTTTTAACATAGAAAAATTTTATCCCGCGGTAAATATTATTATTATTATTATTATTATTATTATTATTATTATTATTATTATTATTATTATTATTATTATTCCGACAAAATTTTCTAAGCTCATACGATATTCGAAATTAAGGCATTCACCACGACTACATTATCGTTGTCACCTTTCTAACTTTACTCAATTTGAACACTATCTCAAAGAATATTAACACATTATTTAAACTTCACATTTTATAGTATCTCGACGTGAATTTTACTGCCCTGAAGAGTTTCACACGACGTCCAGAAATGTAACACATTCGCCTGATCATTATTACATATTAATTCGACACACGCACTGAAAAATTTATTGGGACAAACAAATTCTATACTACAACATTAATGGAACTATAGTCACAGACCTGTAGTCGTAGTCGTCCTGGAGATTCCTGCCACATTTAGCCAGCTGCCCCCTTATTTAGCCTTTCATGGCTACAATAGATATCATCTTCTTATATATATAACTTAAACTACACAGATTTTGCACTTGGTATCGATTAACACCGCAAATACCGCACTTCCTTCGCGTTTAAAATGCGACGAGCACCTTTCTCAACCTGTGACTGCCACTGTTTTCCGAGGACTCTGCTTTCGTAACTGTAATGCTGTCCGGTGTTCCAAATAGATAACAAAAATCAGCCCTCACCGGCTAGCCTCCAGACTCCCTTTGACCAAAAATGACACACACACAATTGTAATACGGAGAGAAACTCAGCTACGCATTTTAAACATATTATCTAAGCCTTCACAGTTTTCATCGTCGGAAGCTCAGGAAAATTTCTATCACCTTCCTTTTAATATTCTACTTGAACCATTGACACGAATATCTATGGCAAGTTATTTTGAACTAAACCCCGCACTTTCTTGCAGACGAGCGACGTGGGTTTCACCGTCCAGACATTCAGATAGAATGTGTAAAAAGTAGGTGGAGGGGGTTTCTTATATACCCTATGAGATGACGCCACCCTCTCCACGAAGCTCGGTTGTGCAATCTGCTAATTCCACATCGAGTGGACCAATTTTCTTGAAATTTATTGCATAAATTCAGACAGACTTATAATTCATTATGGTGTTAATTTTATATTTTTCCCATACTTACAATGGGCGTAATGAATTATTTCTGACATGCAGTTTCGCAGTCTTTCTTCAGGAAAATGACCTCAGCACGTGTCGCAAATGCGCGAGTAGGACGCCAACTTTCCTCCAGGCTTAACTGCATTTATATTTACCCTGGGGATTCCATCTTCACGTAAGGTTTATTAATAATTTAGATCCTTTATTCCTGGATTTACCATGTCGCCAAAGTCTCTCGCTATGAAGGATTTTTCGAAATTGATAAATTATTCACTACTCGAGGTCAACCGAAGTATAACGGAATTTCACGAGCTTGCGGTTCGCTTGTCACGGTGAGTTCGTTCCCTCAAGATAGCGAGGCTCTTGAAATAAAAACTTGGCTACTCTCAAAAAAGTTGTTTGTAGCTGAAATAAATATCTGGAATTATTTTTCATCGTAGAATAATGGGTTCAATACATTGCTTGTAAGTATAAAGCATAGTAGCTACAATGAAAAACAAAACACTGCACTTTTGTCCCTGTTAATTGACAAAACAGACAAAAACAACAGAACAGTTCGTAAAGTGGTTGTCCACACCTTCGTCTGGATATATCTACGTTACTTTTGGAGTTCAGGACTTTTTCAGTCGTGGTTCTTGTGATATTCTTCCACCCGCCCAACACTGCTGCCTGAAACTCATTCTTGTTGAAAATAGATCTTTTCGTGTGTTTCGTTCCAAAACATCCCACAAATGCTCAATAGGATTGAGGTCCGGTGACTTAAGTGGGGTCTGCATATAACGTGGTGTGTTATAAAGCAGCCACAGACTTGCATTAAGAGGCGTGTGTTTAGGGTCGTTATCCTGGGTGAAAATGTAGTCTTCCGTCAGGCTCATATCTCCTACACTTTTGACAAGATGGTCCTTCAGAATCTGAATATATCCACGGTGGTCCAAGATACCTTCAATTGGATGTACGTACCCAACACCACTCGCCCTCATACACTCTTTTTTCTCCAAACCGTCACTCTCCCATCCGACTAGAAAATATTATATTTACTTTCGTCTGTGAAGACGACCTTTTTCCAGAAGACAAAGTCCTTTTTTGTTGGTTTCTGCACACGCACATCTCTTCTTTCTATTAACTTTGTTAATATATGGCTTTCAACGGGATGTTCGTCCATGAAAGCCAGATGCGTAGAGAACATCCCTTACAGTATTCTCTGAAATAGTCTTTCCTAACTCATTTGCGACCTGAACTTTTAGTTTCGGGGCACAAAATTGTGGATCTTTTTAAACTGGATTGTCGTCCGGCTCCATGGCTAAATGGTTAGCGTGCTGGCCTTTGGTCACAGGGGTCCGGGTTCGATTCCCGGCAGGGTCGGGAGTTTTAACCTTCATTGGTTAATTCCCTGGCACGGGGGCTGGGTGTATGTGTTGTCTTCATCATCATTTCATCCTCATCGCGACGTGCAGGTCGCCTACGGGAGTCAAATCAAAAGACCTGCACCTGGCGAGCCGAACCCGTCCTGGGATCTCCCGGCACTAAAAGCCATACGCCATTTCATTTCAACTTGATTGACCACTAGCCGCTTTTCCTTCCCTGTCAAGGTTGTTGGATGGCCTTTTCGGGGAGCATTTTGATATTTTTGTGTTTTAGTAAACCTGTATATTATTCTTCTTACTGTTGTAAATGGTCTGCAAAGAATTCCACTAATGACTTCATAAAATTTACCTGCTTAAATTGACGTACGGCAATGCGGTTTTCTTCCTCTGGTGTTTCCTTGTTTTTCCGTTCTATCCTTCCCTACGCCTTGCACAAACAATAACACACTGCACCATATGACGCCGGTGTCTGCCTTGGATGAAATGCGAGCTAGCCTGCGATATTTGAATTAGTGGATGTGAACGAATACATAATGGAGGGTGGATGTCGCTGATATTTGTTTTCAATGGGAATAACTTACGGTTATTGCCGCCCGTTGGATTGCTCTTAACGAACACGAAAGCCGTACATTTTCAACCGTTAGACAATGTTTACGTCGTAAGGTAATATATATATTTGGACGTCATAATTAAACTCATAACATTACGTAGGTTAGCAGACGCATACTTCTTGGAGCCACTGTATCTCTCAAACTGTACACACAGCGAGAAAGAAGTGTAGTTCATTCGGTCAAGGAAATCGAATTACATCCAGCTCGAAATTATGTGGCGCATAGCGTGGGTTTATTTTGTGGTTAATACACTTGTGATCGTATTTGAACTGAAAATGGGAAATAATAATAATAATAATAATAATAATAATAATAATAATAATAATAATAATAATAATAATAATAATAATAATAGTGATGATAATGTCCTTATGTACGTTCCACTAACTATTTTTACGATTTTATGAGTCGCCAAAGGAAATATTCTTACGCCTGTCCATTGTTCAGATAGCGTCGGAATTCGTATCTTTGTAAAGGAAAACCTTTAACAGAAGGATTAGATGGTAATCGAACTCTAACGCTGTTGCAGTTCGTGTCCAAAGCAATATAACGAAGAATGTTTTCGTCACGCTTGTAGCAGATGTTATTTAATTTAATTACGTTCATTCTAAATTGAGAGTCAATACTGAACATTTGCACTAATAAACTGGACCACTCATTTTACTTTTCGGTACGTATTATTTCCATTTACAGGCGATAAAACATCAGCTTCAACAATGTATCCTATGTGCGTCACACTGCGTTAGGAGTTATAAATTTTAAATGACAAGCATATCCGCCGTACGTTGTACTTGACGTTAACTTGTCCTTGCGTGCTGAAGATCGTGGCCGATGATCAGGGTAAAACTTGCGTGGTATAGTCGACCTATGACAGAGCTCTGTAAACACGGTCGCACTTTGTTTCTACGCCGTTATGTTAGAAATCGTCCAAACAAAGAACGTGAAATTAGGTCTGCCCTAAGAGACTGTTCAGACGTCATGATTATGAATAATATGGCATAACTTGTGATGAAAGCAACAATAGCAGCAGCAGTGAGATCATAGGCGAAGCAATGATAACATTCATAACGAAATTCAGTTGTGTAGAGTTGTAAGAAAAAATATACATATTATCAAGAAGAACAATGTGAACAATGTTTGAAGAAAAAAGTATTTTGAATTTAATAAATGTTAGGACCAAAGAAGATCAAACTCAGTGATCCTACAGACTAGAAGTTCCCTAATTTCCTTAAGAATGGGCCCCTCATAGTCTTAATGACTGCTTTCTTTTGTAAGGTGTTATTCGCATCTGTGATCGCTTTAAGAGTTCTTTAGATCTTCAAATATTTAATTAACAATGGCGCAATTAATTCCTGCTGCCCGCCTTTGTACCAGGAAGCTAGAAACATTTACAAACATATTTGCGTACGCCTATATTCGGCCTGATGTGGCACAAGCACTGACATTTTGGAGGCAAGCCATGGCTTGAGAGTGGCTCTCCACAGATTGTTACAATTGGTAGCGTCCCCCCATTTTGGGTAGCTTGACAAATAGTCCTATTTTTCCCAGTCTTTCGGTACCTTTTCCTCTATCCATAGCTTGCCTGCTTCCTCGAGTAAGTCAGTGCTTGTTCTACATCAGATATTAAAGATTTACTTCTATGCCTGAGGTCCTCAAGTCAACTTAAAGACATCATATTATGACACGATGATCATAACCGTAATGTTTGTTATTATATGTATTTAACTGTTATAATTATTCCTGCAACATTGTCTTTGTCTGGTATACATATGTTTTAGTTATCACATAATCCGTTTAATTTTATTTGGCTGAAGATGGCCACTAAGCGGCTGAAACTAGTCCCAAAGCTGATGTAATATTATTTACTTGATATATTCTATTGACCCTCTTGTCAATTTATTTCTTATAATTGCACTTCAGTACGGAACAAAAATGAAATGTATAGCTTATAATTATAAGCACTATTCTTCGCACAGACAAGGGAGAGATGCTCCACCAATTGTTACAATTGGTAGCGTCCCCCCATTTTGTGTAGCTTGACAAATAAACCAATTTTCCCCAGGCTTTCGGTATCTTTTCCTCTATCCATATCTTCTCTAGTCTCCGTTTCATTGAATTCTATATCCGTGAATGTATCCTGGACGGTAGGTTGATGCATGTATCAACGATAACGGAGGCCATTTTGAGCATTTCATGTAGGAAAGCGTTTTATGTGGTATGCTGGTACGTCCTGCTCCTATGTGTTTCCGCATGATTAATGTAACTGTGTAGAATTGTAGAAAGTGAGTTCTAAGATGTACATAATGCGTTTCCGTGCCCATGTTCATATAATATATTTTCTTCTTGTACGTGTGAAGAATGTGCCCTAAAAGTTTGGCCGTATCTTATTCTTACCCTTTATAGAAAATGAGAATGATAATAATTCATTGTAAAAAATAACACACCGGGCGAGTTGGCCGTGCGGTCAGGGGCACGCGGCTGTGAGCTTGCATCCTGGAGTTAGTGGGTTCGAATCCTACTGTCGGCATCCCTGAAGAAGGTTTTCCGAAGTTTTCCACTTTCACACCAGGCAAATGCTGGGGCTGTACCTCATTTAAGGCCATGGCCGCTTCCTTACAACTCCTAGGCATTTCCTATCCCATCATCGCCATAAGACCTATCTGTGTCGGTGCGAGGTAAAGCAACTAGCAAAAAAAACGCTAAAATGATTAAGAAACATAAATTGTAGTGCAAAAGTTTAAGTAGAGAATCAATTTATAAATTCTGAACATGGAAGAGGTTGCCGGGTTAAGGTGGTAAAGGCGTGCTTGCGGAAGGACGTGGGTTCGGTCCCGCATCATTAATTCGAAAAATTTAAGAAACAAGATGTCCACTTTCGGGGGTTCACACAGCCTACACCAAAAATGAGTACCAGGTTAATTCCTGGGGGCAAAGGCAGCCGGGCGTAGATCTAACCACTTCACCTTCCATCCCTCGAAGATCCTTCATAGGTTATACGGAGGTGATTTTGCTTTACTTTGCTAAATATGGACCAAAAACAACAGCTATTGCGGCAGTTGATCATCCAGCATGAGAACTATGGCGTATGAAGCCTACAACAATCACAGTTCTTGCAGTAGCTGATCACCCAGAATGAGGACCACGGTGTTTGAAGCCTAAACAGCAACAGTTCTTGCTGTAGCTGATCTGTGGATCACCTAGCACGCGGATCATAGTTCGTGACGCCTAACAATAGTTCTTGCTGTAGCTGATTAGTTGATCACCTCACACAAGGATCTTAATTTGTGACGCCTAACAACAGTTCTTGCTGTAGAAGGTCACTTGTTCACCTCACACAAGGATCATAGTTTGTGACGCCTAACAACAGTTCTTGCTGTAGCTGATCACCCAGAACGAGGACCACGGTGTTTGAAGCCTAAACAGAAAAAGTTCTTGCTGTAGCTGATCTGTTGATCACCTCGCACAAGGATCATAGTTTGTGACGCCTAACAACAGTTCTTGCTGTAGCTGATCAGTTGATCACCTCACACAAAGATCATAGTTTGTGACGCCTAACAACAGTTCTTGCTTTAGCTGATCTGTTGATCACCTCACACAAAGATCATAGTTTGTGACGCCTAACAACAGTTCTTGCTGTAGCTGATCAGTTGATCACCTCACACAAGGATCATAATTTGTGACGCCTAACAACAGTTCTTGCTGTAGCTGATCAGTCGATCACCTCGTACAAGGATAATAATTTGTGACGCCTAAAAGCAGTTCTTGCTATAGCTGGTCAGTTGATCACCTCACACAAGGATCATAGTTTGTGACGCCTAAAAGCAGTTCTTGCTATAGCTGGTCAGTTGATCACCTCGCATAAGGATCATAATTTGTGGCGCCTAACAACAGTTCTTGCTATAGCTAATCAGTTGATCACCTTGAACAAGGATCATAATTTGTGACGCCTAACAACAGTTCTTGCTGTAGCTGGTCTGTTGATCACCTCGCACAAAGATCATAGTTTGTGACGCCTAAGATGAGTTCTTGCTGTAGCTGATCACCCAGCGGGAGGTTCTTTGTGTGTGAAGCCCGAAGCGGGGCCGTAGCAAGCAGGTAATACACACTGATAACTAGTGGGCTAGCAGGGCGGTCGCCACATCACCCTCTAAATCGACATTTGCATGAGAAACGCTCTAAAGCTCTATTCATTCCCCGCTGCTCCACGCTTCATTATTTGTCAGTTTGCGTTTTTTTTCGCGCTGTGTGTTGAGGGGCATCGGAGCAAGAAAATGCACGCGTTTGTCATATCGGATAAGTAATTGTGTACAGCTACACTACGGTATAATGGATTACAGCGGGTAAGTCAAGGGTGCGCTTGCCTGTCAGTAAGAGTCCGGAGACCCCCAAAGGTTGAAGAGGGGCTGTTTATAACTTCACAAAACATTGGCAGTAAGCTCCTGTTCCCTCAATTGTTCCCGTCCTACACAGTATAGCATGCCATAAAAGCTTAGTGCCATAATTTAGTTCAGAAGTCTTCAAGAATTTCTTAACAAAGGATTCACCCTTACTGTTCAGTCTGTTTAGGCACGCACTTAAGAACTGAAGTTGACTTGTTCGATCCCAGCCCTCGTTCATTTCCAGAGACTGCCTTAAATGATGAATATAGAAGAAATTTTCGAAGCACTGAGTCCATGGAAAAAAGTACTTTTTCCGAGCTTCTGCGCCATGGTTCAATTAGGTTCCAAAAATAAATAGTATTTTTGGAGTTTGTAGGCTATGTTCTAAAACTTTTCCTGGAAAAAAGTAACTTTTCAAGCTTTCAAGGCGTCACTTAACAGGGTTTCTAGAAGACAATACATTTTTCGAGGTTGTAAACCGCCATCTAATTTGTTTCCTACGATACAATAGTTCCTTCCGAGCTTTCAGGACGTGGTTCAATTGGGTTCCAATAAGAGGAACTATTCCAGGCCTGTAGGTCGTGGTCTAACTTAAACGGGTTCTTGGAACACAAAAATATTCCGACATTTTTTCGTCGTGGTCTAATTGCATTCCCGGAAGAGAATACATTTTCTGAGTTTGTAGGCTTAGGGCTAATCGGGTTCCTGGGGTACTAACAATTTTCCGAGCTTGTAGGCTGTGCTGTAATAGGATTCCTGGAATAGAAGTTCTTCCCTGAACTTCTAGGCCATGGTCTAATTGGGTTCCTGGAATAGAACAAGTTTTCAGAGCTAGTAGTCCCTGGACTAATTGGTTTCCTTCGAGTTTTTTAAAATATTCACCGTGACACTGGCCGTGAAAGCATAATCCTCTATCTTAAATGTCGTAAATCGCACAAGCTTTTCAGATTGTATGCTTTGATGAGGTAGGAATATTACCATATATCGTGTCCTGATCCTGTCCGGCTCCTGATGTACTAACCTTTGAGTCAAAGGGCCCAAGGTTCGTCCCTGGGTTGGCTGGGGATTTTAATTGCGTACAGTGTAGTTAGCTCCTCTGGCTCGGAAGCTGGGTGTTCGTGTTCATACACTTATTTTCATTAGCACAACCAACCAGAAATGAAAACAAGCAATGCTGACTGCTGTATATCCCTCCACGTAGGGCTGGCGTCAGGAAGGGCATCTGGCCGTAAGGCTGAGCCAAATTCAGACCAAGTGCCAACCCAGTACAATTAGAAAGAAGGCCAGGAAGAAGCAGAAGAAGAAGAAGCAGCAGAAGAAGGGGAAGAGGAAAAAGAAGATCGTGTCCTGCATGTGCTCCCTCACGTTCAGAGCTTACGCGATGGAGACTATAAATGTGAATGTGATTTCTTTTCGATCCCTCGTAAAATAGACAGTATAGAATCGAAATTACCACTTCTAATGAAAGAAATGGCCCCTAGAATTACTCATTCTAGGACAGAAATAAGTACTAAAATATTTCTTCAGAGCAAAAGAGGTCAGCTATCTTAACGCATTTTATCATGAGAACAATACAGTATATTCACAGTATATTCACCTCTTGTTGGAACTTCATAGGCAATAATAACAATAATATTATTATTATTAATAATAATAATACTAATAATAGTAATAATAATACCGTGCGAAATAGCCGTGCGGTTAGGGGCGCGTACCTGTGAGCTTGCATCCGGGAGAACCTCTGAAAGTGGTTTTCTGTGGTTTCCCACTTTCACACCAGGCAAATGCTGGGGCTGTACCTTAATTAAGACGACGGTCGCTTCCTTCCCACTCCTAGGAATTTCCTATCCCATCGTCATCATAAGACCTATCTGTGGGGGTGTGACGTAAAACAAATTGTAAAATAATAATAAAAATAATTTTAAATATGCTTTAAATTGATATAGATTTCTGAGGTGCCACATTGTCAGAAATTTTCCCACATAAGTCACATAATGAGGAATCGTCAGAATTACCGTCTTGTAGAAGCAATATTTGAAGGAAAAAAATTAAGACAGAGGAAGACCTGGAGACGAGGAAGAACATCTTGACTTGACAATTTGTAGAAATTTGTTGGTATGTTCATCTCGGGTCTCTTCTATACCGTACACGACAGAAGGAGATAGTAGGCTATTATCTTGGAGCACAGAAGAGAAGAAAACGTAGGAGGAGAAGAAGAATCAGAGCGGAATGGAAGCTTTCAAACATCTTCACCGAGCTCGATAGCTGCAGTAGCTTAAGTGGGGCCAGTGTCCAGTATTCGGGAGATAGTAGGTTCGAACCCCACTGTCGACAGCCCTGAAAATGGTTTTCCGTGGTTTCCCATTTTCACACCAGGCAAATGCTGGGGCTATACCTTAATTAAGGCCGCGGCCGCTTCCTTCCCACTCCTAGCCCTTTCCTGTCCCATCGTCGCCATAAGACCTATCTGTGTCGGTGCGACGTAAAACAACTAGCAAAAAAAGAAAAAAAAACATCTTCAAATGTTACTGACCTCTGCCAGGCATAGACTGTGCCTCTGAGATCAAGAAAGTCTATCGAAATTTTATTTCTTCTATTTTCATAACCTATAAAATTTGAAATGTTGAACGTGTGTTCAGAGAAGGGATGAGTAAGCGTCTGCTTGACAAGTAAGATGTGGCCGCGAGAGGTGTTGGAGACCCCTGGTTTAGACCAACGTTAATATAATTTAAGGTCTCTTTATTATCCTGGAGGTACAAGCATTTACAAAGGAAGAGTTCAACCTTCCCCTTCGAACATTCACTTCCATCTAGGAACCCTCCAGTCGACACAACAATAGCCTTTCATTAACCTGGAAGAGAATCGTCATGAAAGAAACTTAGGTCATGTTTACAACATATTGAGTAAAGGAATGCATCAAAAGGCTTCTATATACGGATACCTTACTAGTTTCTATAATACGTTCATCTGTAAGTTAGTGATTCTATTCGACGTAATCAGGTAACATAGTGTTAACTGACTCAAGAATATAAGGAGCATTTCTTAGGAAATGAATCAGAAATTGAAAGAACTTATTGCTATCCGCCCTGGATAAGTATTATGTACATTCATATACAATTCGTCGAATTTAGTAATAATAATAATAATAATAATAATAATAATAATAATAACGTACATCTACATCTTGATTATGGACTGTTATGCCTTTCAGCGTTCAGTCTGCATGGGTCAGTGAATGAAATAAGTGCCTCCACAATCCGCTATTTGCAGCTAGCTCTGTGGCCTCGTACACCTCTAATTGTTAAGTAATTAATAAATCAGTCAAATCAGTACCACCGAGAGAGTTGGCAGTACGGTTAGGGTCGCCCAGATGTGAGCTTCATTCGGGAGATAGGAGATAGTGGGTTCGAACCACACAGGCGGCAGCCCTGAAGATGGTTTTCCGTGGATTCCATTTTTACACCGGGCAAATGCTTAATTAAGGCCACGGTCGCTTCCTTGCCACCCCTAGCCCTTTCCTATCCCATCGTCGCCATAAGACCGCTCTGTGTCGGCGCCCATAATGTGTGTCAATTATTACCTCTCCACCTCCAATATTCCGTGAAGTATTGCCTCGCCAATGTTAACGGAATGTTGGGTCACTCTGTGTATAATGATTAAATTAACTCTCGTTGGACACACTGAGGTACGGACACCGACAGCTGGTTACAGTTCTACGTCTTACCTTATACTTTGACAATGAACTGGGAATTTCAGTCCTATTTCACTGTACTACGTGTTAAAAAATTTAGAAGTATAACTTCCAGAACAGTACGCAAATGTACCGCAGTGTAATTGACAAAGGGAGAATAAGTGTTCCCCAGTGTATTTCTGTACTGCCCTCAAAATTATGATTTCCACTCGCACACTTCCAGCTAAAGGTACTGGTGGGCTAGCAGGTACAGTAGGCCTACTACTACGGAACAGATAGCCATAATATATTGCCTGACGGATGGGTTCAAATTCCAGTTACCGCAACCAGTTCCACTCATATTGTAACTTTATTTTTCTGTTCACTTGTCAGTGGTTTTGTCTCAAGTTTCATGGCATCTAAACGTAAAGATGCGACAACCCACCAAAAATGTTAAGTTATATTCTATTATTATCTAAGGTTGCGCGCTGCCAGCCCGAATAGCTTAGACAATAGAGCCTTGGCCTTCCGAGATTGAGATGGCAGGATGGATCCTGGCTGAGTCCGGTTGTATTTGAAGGTCCTCAAATACGTCAGTCTCCTGTCAGTAGATTTACTGGCAAGTTAAAGAAATCCTGCCGGACTAATTCCGGCACCTCGGCGTCTCCGAATATTACATTGAATGGTCTCCCTTTTTTAGCTTTCCTAATTTTTAAATCATTATACTGTATTTAAAATTTAAGTAATCGATTTCACTAAAGGAAGTACCTAAGCAATACGTAATGCATGTTGTATGTTGGGTATTCAGCCCGAAGACTGGTTTGATCCTCCACAGCCCCGCCAACAGCTGTCACAGATAGCCTAGACGTCACTGAAGAGACATACTAGGGAACTGAGGAGTGAGGTAGTTTCCCGTTGTTTTCCTCACCGAGCCAGAAGTTGCTATTACATATCAGTCTGCCAAGCCCACTGAAATGCATGCACCAACCGACCCTATGAGCGACATTTTCATACCATTCATAACAGGGACTGGCCGCATAAGGAACCGTATTACTAGCATTGCTCATACCTCAGTCACTTTCATATTGTCAAAGCCAAGGATGAGGCTGAGACAGGTCAGTGAAAGTATAAAATTTATTCTGGCCCAGACCAGAAGACATAGTGCACTGAAAACCACTACGTCTATCCAGCAAAGGCATAACGCATGTGATAAACGTATAATTGGCCGGGCTGAGTAGATCAAAGGGTTGAGCCAGGTTCGATCATGGCTCAGTCGGTGGTCTTTGAAGGTGCTCAAATACGTCAGCCTCTTATCGGTAGCTTTACTGGCACATAAAAGAACTGCGGGACTACTTTCCGGGACCTCGGCATCTCCGAAAACAGTAAACGTAGTTAGTGGGACGTCAAGCAAAATATTATTATTATTATTATTATTATTATTATTATTATTATTATTATTATTATTATTATTATTATTATTTTGCTATTTGCTTTACATCGCACCGACACAGATATGCCTTATAGCGACGATGAGATAGGAAAGGCCTAGGAAGTGGAAGGAAGCGGCCGTGGCCTTAATTAAGGTACAGCCTCGGCATTTCCCTGTTGTGAAAATGGGAAACCACGGAAAACCATCTTCAGGGCTGCCAACAGTGGGGCTCGAACCCACTATCTCCCGATTACTGGATACTGGCCGCACTTAAGCGACTGCAGCTATCGAGCTCGGTATTTATTATTATTATTATTATTATTATGATTATTATGATTATTATTATTATTATTAATATATGGTCTATACTTAGATACGGCCACCTCTCTCCCAATCAAGGATACCTCCCAAATGCGGACAAATTGTTACATCCCATTAATGCCCGTAAATGAAAGATTTCACTGTATATGAACGGTTAATATTAGAGATCTCAGGTGAGACAACATTTTTACTCTACCCCAGGAAGTCCTTCTTTCTGATTAGCGTTTATTAAATAAAATTGGAAACATGAAAATGTACTCTTTTGATGACTACATTGTCCTTATTCCCTAAAATACAGAACAACTACAACACATGCCCTTGTTATTTTGCCGAAATAATCAGCCGGAGATGTGAAACCTAACTCACGGATTAAAGTAAGGTCTACAATGAATTATATAAATTTATTTGTGTCTAATGTCTTTAGAGACGGTCTGAGATTCTTCACTCTCGTTAGAAATGTGTGCGCCTTTGGAGCTGTTTTATTTATGATGCCTGTGAAGCAACACAATACGAGGCAGATGGCGGCTAATTGGAAGCACCGCCCTATGAACAACACGTCCGAATTTGAAGTTGCACAATGGGATTGTTTATTTTTTTACTCTTTCTTTCTTATTTTCGTTTTACAATAAGCTGAATTGAGGAATGGAAATGTTGTGCTATCTTTCATAATAAGCCCTCATCCTGTTTACAGTAGCTGCAGGGGTAAGCAGGAGATGAACGCCTGTGGCATGAGTAAGTGCCATAGATTAAGGAAGATATCCAACTGTAACATCAAATGTAATTTTGGAAAGAAAGTGAGGGCTAGCTCATACCCCAAACTATATCTCACCTTGAAGTTATTCCTCATTGAATACTCCTCTAATAATCGCGTTAATTGGTCAAATGAGAGAATATAAAGTACTATCACACTTCCCATTTTATAACAATAAATAATATTTCTGGTTTTTACGTCTCACTAACTACTTTTACAGTTTTCAGAGACGCCGGAAGTTTGCCCCGAAGGAATTCCTTTACGTGCCAGTAAATCTACCGACACGTGGCTGACGTACTTCAGCACCATCGAATACCACCGGTCTGAGCCAGGATCGAACCTGTCATGTTGGGCTTAGAAGGCCAGCGCTCTGTCGTCAGAGTTACTAAGCCCGTCACTTCACATATTATCTTCTATAGTATATAAATCAAATGATAATTTCGTTTGTACAACTAAAAATTTTACCTCAAACTTCTTTTACATTTTCGGAAGGTTCAATTCTATTTGTTTGTCTTAACCACCTACAGGAGCAGGTTATAAACGCATGTACCAATTAGTAGAGTATTGTCAATCATTAAAGTGATAACAATAATAACAATGTAGTAACAAAAACGACAGCCTTGTTGTTGTTCTTCCTCTGGTATTTTCTCAAGTTTCTTCGGGATCGGTACTTCAGGTTGATTTAGTATTTTTCCCGATTGGATGCCCTTCCTGACGCCAATCCTATGCGAAAGGTTGTATTCACTATGGCGTATTTCTTTGGTAGCTGGTAGTGTGGCAATGTAGGTGTGTAATGAGGTGAAATCCCAGTCCCCAAGCCAGAGGAATATTAACCCAAAACAGATAAAATCCTCGGCACGGCCAAGAATCGAACCCAGGGCCTCTGAACTGAAGACCAGTACGCTGAGCATTCAGCCAAGGAGGAGACTAACAGAAACAATTTCTTTGTTTGTCTACACCTTAGACCCATTTTTTGATACGGGGTCCGAGATGAGGTGAGATTAATTTTTATGGCATGTTTTTATGGCCGGATGCCCTTCCTGATGCCAACCTCACTTGAGGAGCTGATGAAGATGAAATGAATTATGGTGAATGAAATTGGGTAAGCAGGTGGAAGGAATCAGTGGAGTAGGCGGAAGGAGAAAGGAGACGAGCTGCTCGACTAAGTGGTATGTTCCGAGCTGTCAGTGGAGAGATGGCGTGGAATGATATCAGTAGACGAATAAGTTTGAGTGGCGTCTTTAAAAGTAGGAAAGATCACAATATGAAGATAAAGGTGGAATTCAAGAGGACAAATTGGAGCAAATATTCGTTTACAGGAAGGAGAATTAGGGATTGGAATAACTTACCAAGGGAGGAAATCAACTGATAGGGAATCTACCACCTGGGTGACTGCCCTAAATGCAGATCAGTAGTAATTGATTGATCGGCTGTGGCCTATGAACTGGAACTGTCCTGGAATTTGCCTGGAAGTCAAAATGGGAAATCACAGAAAACCATTCTCAAGACAGCCGACGGTAGGATTCGAACCCACGCGTCTCCCGAATGCTGAGCTTAGCTCTATAGTCGCAGCGCATTAATACGCGCGGCCAAGTATAATATTTACAGCACAGTGGATACCTTCCAGTACTTCATGAACCGGGGCTCAAAATTAGTTTCATCGTCGGGATCGAACCACGGTGGTCATTAACAGATTACAGCCCGTCAGTCAGTCTGTTTGTTACGACGTCAAGAGAAAACAGCCGAACAGTATTCCCCGCAACTGGTATGTAAGTTTAGGGATAGCCGGGTGGTGTACTAGTCTATATCATACTTCATTAGTACATACACAGTGGCGTAGCAATATTAAGGGGATCAAAGCTGTAAATGTACAATTTATCCATTAATATACGGTATATCGAAAAAGTGTAGATAATAAAATTTGTGTTAGTCGATCATTCATAATTCACCTACATATTTTTTTTTTTGCTATTTGCTTTACGTCGCACTTACACAGATAGGTCTTATGGCGACGATGGGATAGGAAAGGCCTAGGAGTTGGAAGGAAACGGCCGTGGCCTTAATTATGATACAGCCCCGGCATTTGCCTGGTGTGAAAATGGGAAACCACGGAAAACCATCTTCAAGGCTGCCGACAGTGGGACTCGAACCCACTATCTCCCGATTACTGGATACTGGCCCCACTTAAGCGACTGCAGCTATCGAGCTCGGTCACCTACATTTTTGTACGAGGAATAATAATGGAGATAGCCCTGAAGATGTTTGTCCGTGGTTATCTCTTTCCACACTAGGCAAATTCAGGGGTTATAATTTAATTCATGTCACGGCCACTGCATTCTCAATCCTAGCCTTTGCTCATCCTTGCATTGCGGAAAACCTTCGTTGTATTAGTGAGACGTTAAACCACTCGCAAAGCAATAAATAAAATATAAATAGAGATATTCAGGAATTTTTTTCAAACTCCCAGTTATCTCCGAAAATAGGGCCTATTAGTTGATTCGAGAAAGTGCACGCAAAATGGCTCTATGAAATGCAGTTACTAATCTTTTATATCTGGTACATTTCTACCGCTCATTCTTATATAATGGAGCTACTCGAGAATGCAGATTTTTATTTTGACGTCTATCAACGGCGAACTCGACGAAAAAGATATATTACACCGGTCAACACGACTTTGTACCTCAGTTTTCCTTATGTATGATGGGTTCATTTTGTCCTAAAATGAAGGACGATCAGTTGTACAATGGCCCTCTTTCGCTTTTGGGGTCAGGGAATTATCTACTGATTTTTTCGTTTTCTCACCCTAAATTCCATCCCTTGCCAACCGAATCAGTGCATAAATCCATGCCAGAGGGGGTGCAATTCAGTGGCGTATGCTGGGATCAAGACGTGGACTACCACGAGACTTAGGTTACCCCTTTTCATTGGTTGGTTTTAGTGAACGTCAAGCCTTCAGCGTTTTGAGCTGTAGCCAATGGCCACTGGAGTAGCCTGCTGTGTTGTCAAGGCTGCTTCACAAGCTACTGCCCTGGCCTCTGCTACTGGCCTACTGCCAATGCTCAACCCCTGATCAGTGGAGATGGTAGCCTAAGGTTTTGCAAATTGAAGTCCGAGTTTGTGGCTAAATGGATAGAATGCTTGCATTTGGTCCGATGGCCCCAACATTCAGAATCAACACCCTCATAATGTTAATTCCCCTGATTTAGGGACTGGGTGTTTATGACATCTTCGCCATTCATTTTATCCTCATTAAGTCACCACCAAGCTTATACAGGTGCCATGCATTATTATTACTATTATTGAAAATGAAAACCTACAACCTGTTTTCCAGTCATTGGCCGGGTCAGAGATGGAACGAATGAAGCATATATAGGCTATTAGTACGATGGGGTCGCCACTCCCAAAGTGATTTATTAATGACTGATAGATGCTATGAAATGAGAATGGGGAGTGTTGCTGGAATTAAAGAAGACAGAGAAAACCGGAGTACCCGGAGAAAAACCTGTCCCGCCTCCGCTTTGTCCAGCACAAATCTCACATGGAATGACCGGGATTTGAACCACGGTATCCAGCGGTGAGAGGCCGACGCGCTGCCGTCTGAGCCACGGAGGCTCATTACTATTATTATTAAATAAAAATATTGAATTTTACAGCAGCCGTACCCATCGTTCACTGGTTATTTAGCTTCCTCGGGAGATCAGTGGTGGTGTCCGACCCATGATCACGGGTTCGATTCCAACCAAGAAAAGAGAACATTAAACCTTAAAGACTGCATTTCATTTTAACAGATCCTATAACAGCCTCCCTGCAGTGTCTTCCTACAAGGATGTAGAAGTAAACGGGAGTGAAATACCAGCACTCTGTTATGCATATAAATAAGTCAGAACTATGAGGTGAGGAAGTACATTCGATGAGTAACGCATGGTTGTTAGTTAGCAGTGGCGATCTGACGGACCGAAGCTATCACCCCGATGCTCGCTCCTATCCGATATACAGCAGCAAGCAGCGTGAGGCGAGTCGAGGGGAGAGGGACGAGAGTCTGGGCTGCAATATCATTCTCCGATGTCTTGCTCTCAGAAATACCTGCGACGTTTTTTCTCACTGCTTTCAAGTTTCGTAAATGGAACAATATGTCAGATGCTTACATTATAATGTGCTTTAGACTTCCATCATTCTAAACTGAGGTTTGGGTTTCACTGATAGCCTGGTAGCGCTCAGTATACGCCACTGGTGCAATTGCATAATTATAAGTGGACTCATACTGTGAAGTTCTTTGTAAATTTTAATCGGTTTCTTAATCACTGAAAAAACATCACGTACCCTCTCTACACGTGAAGTTTCGTTTCCTCCCCAATTCTGGGTGCTTTAATTTTTTTTTCAGGCGGTGTATTTGCCATTGCTTCCCTCACTGAGCTAGAAATTGCTATTGTAGCACGACCGGTGATGTGAGTAGCATCCTCCATAAAATCCTGACGTGCCAAACGAGCTCCGGATGTCATTGTTCAACACCGCACATATCTCACTCAACAGCTTTCAAAGACTGAAGGACGATTGCAGAAACGGTGTTTAGACGATGTCTACGGCTAAACAAAGTCTAAGTATGGCTGCCGCATTGCAGAGGCGTTATTTATCACTTAGACACTATATAAAACCGATGATCAACCGGCCATGTTTAAACACTGCTGAGAACACTGTTTAACCTCAAATGTTAGGAGTGATTCACAATCAGAGGTGATGTACCATGAAACATATAATCTGTATTATGATGTTGAGACGATTCCGGGAAGAAAGGTTACTCCGACGGCCTCTCTGTAGGTCGTCTGCTACGAAATCGCAGCAATTCATTTGAAATGTACGGGGAGCTACAACTCAAAATACGATTTCGCTTTTCAAGTGACCTGCTTCTTGAGACTGACAAAGGGGACAGTCCGGCAACTGTCAACTTGACTACAGTTCTTTGCAACCGATATATTTTGTTATACAAAGGATAATTTCCATGGATTTTGCTTTTTTGCAATTTGCTATATGTCGCACCGATACAAATAGGCCTTACAGTGACAATGGGATATGACAGGCCTAGAAGTGCGAATGAAGCGAGCATGTCTGAAAATGGGAAACCACGGAAAACCATCTACAGTGCTGCCGACAGTGCTGTCCGATCCCACTATCTCCCGGATGCAAACTCACAGCTGCGCGCCCATAACCGCACGACCAACTCGCCCGGTAATTTGCATGGAATTATAGGTCACTTCGACTACATACATATCAGAATTACTTGTCCTGATCGTCAGAGAGCTGTCACATACATCAACCGGGTGGGATTCACTTATATTACCTGCCAAGTAAACTCACATAATAGTGACAGCTAAAATGTAGGTTGTGTGTGGTTTTTTTAACAATCGTCGCACTAATTCAGGTAGGAAAAGGCAACTACTGGGGAAGAAAGGCCGTGGCCATAAACAGTCCTATATTTGCCTGGTGTAAAAATAGGGAAACTACGAGAAACAATCTTCAGGGCTGCCGATGATGCGTTTCGATCGTATGATCTCCAGGATGTAAGCTGCATCTATATGGCCCGTACAACTCATTTGGTTACACATTACCATCGCTCCATCTTCCCTTCGCCCAAGCTTTGTACTTAGATTACACTCACCGTACCAACACTATAATCAAAGGTACTCTTCCTCGTGCGGCGGCGTGTCGCTTTAGTGTCGATAATACAGTATTATGAGATTTAATTTCCACCGAAAGCGATATTCTTATCTGTGGGGAAGTCACGTTTATCCTTGGCCATATTTGAATAATGTGCAGGAAGACAGCAGCTGACTAACGTTCGGCACATGAACCGACAAATTTAATTTGTTGCGACAAGCAAAGAGTTGCATGGAAGATACTTCTATCTCCATTTTCGAATCAATATTGAAAATTTAAACGATGTTTAGTTAAACACCGGCTGAACATTGTTTATCCAATGGAAGACCGTGCGCAACTCAGACGTTGTTTAGGTAGACGGTGTCTAAGGCTTAAAACTAGTCATCGTTTCTGAAATCGGCCCTGAGACTTCAGTGGAAGCTACATTTTGCTCGGGCCTGTGCCATTAGACAGACGTAAAATTACTGCATCAATTAAGATATAGCGGCAGGATAGCCTTTTTATTACCGGCAATTAAATGGCATAGAGGCGCATCCTTTAAGTATGGAGATAGGGCCTACTACTGCACGAAACTTGTAAAGGATGAAACTAAAGGAATTGCATGATATTAGAGATTCTCTGATGTTAATTTTGAGATGTGCCCCAAAATAGCAATTTATCCTCTGACGTTGATAATTAATTCGACTTAATGGATTTGCAAGTTTTAAATTTATTTAAGGTATGGTTACTCAGAAAGTGTTTTCGAACATTGTAGTTCACTTCAGTAGAACTATTTTCATGTGCTTTTCTTAATAACTGAATTAATTTCGCTCAGAATGGAAAAATATTTAGTCACCTCATATCGAAATAAACATTCAGGACGTATGTATAAGTAGTACGATTTTGACGAAATTCGGCAACAATATTTTATGGGATAATTCATATTTCTATCTCCTGCCTGATGCTGCGAGTACCAAGATAGCATTGTTTATCCTCGGACAGTTCTTATTTTCTTATTTGTTCATAAAGCTGGATTATTTGCTGGATGTGAATAAATTCATTACCGGGTAACCTGATTGACAGGTGAACTTGTCCTCGCCACTGATCCTACTGGACTCAAGGGTATTCTGTGCGCGGTTGATTCGATCCGGGAGACCATCTGCCCTGATTGAACACGGCAGTGAGTTCAATGGCATTGCTTTTCCGATAAATGAATGACAAATACGGTATATTACCTTCACTCCCTAATTCAAACAACTTACACGGGTTATCAGTACAGAACTGTACTTACAATGTAAAGCCGTGAATTGTCAGTGTAAATTCCACATATTCTTATGTACTTAGAAGTTGTTTATTTTTCAATTTTATTTAATTTGCCTTTGTTGTAACAATATTTGGTCATCTTCCATGTACAATAAACACTCACAGCACACATACAAAATCTGAATCGTCGGCGCAAAGTACTTATAACAAAATAAAAACCGAATCGCCCACATTCATCAAATACATAAAACCACACTGAAACACTTTCCCGGGAGGAGAGGGGAGAACAAACAAAACACTATCAGCAATGCAATGAGCACAAAGTCACATTCTTATATCCGCGGTTCTCAAAAATTCCATCACAGCATTGAGAACTGAAATGTTTTCACCTTGCAACTCCAATGTAGTGCTGGTCGAGAACCGCACTTGTAGATTACATAGTTCAGATAGAAAGCGGCTTCGAAACGCATCATAAAGGCCACACTTAAGCAAAATGCGGTTGAGATCACCATCCTCCGCATATTGACATCGACAGCGCGGTGAAGCCAAAAATCGTATGCGATGTAGATGTGAAGGAATGATTCATGATTTAACCTCCTTCGGATTACCGAAAACGTTAGATCTCGTAACCGATGAAACTGATAATGTCATCGCTTAGGAGTTGTGTGGGAGCAGAAGCTCTATCTTTGTGAAGTTGAGATGTTTCCCATTCCGTAATGTAATGTCGTATGGCTATAAGTGCCGGAAGTGTCCGAGGACAAGTTCGGCTCGCCATATGCAGGTCTTTTGATTTGACACCCGTAGGCGACCTGCGCGTCGTGATGAGGATGAACTGATGATGAAGACGACACATACACCCAGCTCGCGTGCCAGCGAAATTAACCAGTGACGGTTAAAATTCCCGACCCTACCGGGAATCGAACCCAGGATGTTGTATGTCCGTCGCTCCCTTCTCGATCCGCCAGCCAGCTACACGCATGCCAGTGTGTTATTCTTCGAGCCTCGACGCGCAGCTCTCAGTGCGCGTGCCTGGAACGTCGTGTGTGCTATAAAAAGGAGCTCCTAGTCTGTCCACACGCCCACTGACCCCGGTGTCCAGCTCCAGAATACACCCTACGTCGAGCACGGAGGCTACTCCTCTTAAAAAGTGCTTCGGCCAGGTGGACTGAATTTCTGGCAGTAAGAGGTCTCACCTCGGGTCACCGCTCCTCTTGTCTATTCCGCGGTCCATGCCCAGTCTCACCATTATATGCCACTATCATTCCCTAGCTAATGCGAGCTCCCATTATCAACTTAGTTTTGCTAAGTAGGAACTCTTCAGTCATTGAACTTACGTTAATGAACTCAGACACTTCAACAAGGAAGGACTCTCTGAGATATTTACGTCAGTGCTTCTGATAGTTTTCGACTATCAAGAACTTTTCATGTCACAAGGACTATCTTTCCGAAATAGAAGTGAACGTGAATACTCCAACGTGTATATAGTGTACAAAGACAGACTCTTTTTCCAAATTCATAGTTCAATTTGCTTCGAGATAACTTTCAGTTTTGTTAGTATAAATATTGTAATTTTACATGTGAAGTAAATAAAGAAGTTGTGTTTTTGTAAACCCAACCTTGTTTACAACACAGGACCCCTGTGACCAAAGGCCAGCACGCTAACCATTTAGCCATGGAGACGGACTCCTATTCCCTAGACCACTTGTTAGGAATTTGTTATCGAATACTGGGAATAAAGTCAATCGATGGGAGTTGGAGCGTTGTAGGTAGATCTTCCGATGCAAAACGTTTGGCTAATACGTCAGACTTTTCATTGGCAAAAAATCCACTGTGTCCTTTGACCCATAGGAATGCTACGGAGTAACCTGAAGAGTAGATGTTAAAAGCATTCTCCGCGATGTCATACAAATAACCATGCGTTTGGAGATCCCACTGAAGATATTGTAATTTCTTTCATAACATTTTGGGAGTCTGTAATGATGAGAGCGGAATCGAATCGCTTGTTTTGACAAAAAAGAAGTGCAGCATATATAGCTAAAATTTCCGTTGTATAAATAGAGGTTTCTGGCGGTAGTTTATGATACCACATTCTCCCGTTTGTTAGCTGTAATAGGCATATCTCACCGAGTCATCGAATTTAGAACCATTCGAAAAGGTGTAAGTACTATTGGGTCGCATGGAGCGAGAGCCGGAATGTAGTTCTGTGTAGCCGATGACCTAGATGTAAGGCCCTTTTAAACAGCAAGCATCATTATCATCGTCATTATCATGTACTATAGTTCTGTGTACGAGCTTCTGTGGTGAGATATCTAGGTAGATAGTATATAGGCAGTCGATGTGAAGAACACCGAAAGCTGGCTTCAAATCCGGGAATGTTTCGTGTTTCGAGGGTTAGTGAGAAAATTGTTTTCAGTTAGTTTTGGCAGCATAACAGAAGCTGTGGCTTGTACCGTGAGCGTCGTCCATGTCTCTCCTGGATAACGGTCAATCGTTGAAGTGCAATAAGAATGGGAAGCTGTGAGACAGCATTACGTTGTAACAGAAATTTCTTGCCTATCATTTCTCCACGCATTTCCAAAGATAATTCTATTTAGAGAGCATTTGTTGGTGTGAGTCACATAGCACCCAAAAAGATGCGGATCGCCAGAAATTGTATGGTGTAGAGTTTCTTCGTGGCGTATGCAGGAGCATTCCCATAGAAATGACTCCCATAATCGAGCATGGAGCGTATCATTGAACGATCCGGAGTCAAATGTACAACAGGATCAGCTCCCCATCAGGTACGTGTCACAAAGCGGAGAATATTAATCGCTCGTACAATTTTTGGCAGAACCTGAGCAATATGGTAACTCCAAGTTAGACGACTATCATTGTGCGTACCCAATAGGCGTAATGATGATTTCACTGGAAATGTGAACAGTCCTAAACGGATATCACTAAGCTGAGTCCTCTACTGGGTAAAAGTCATCAGAGTAGATTTCGATGGAGACAATTCTATCATTATCAATCATTTTGCCAGAAACCCGGCCTTAATGTAAACGAAGAAATGTGACCTCGAAGCTAGAGGACGTAGTGTAAAGACACACATCGTCCGCTTGTTATAAAACGTGAATCGAGTGGCTAAACAAATAAAATGTATACAAAAGCGGGGTGAGCACAGCACCCTATGGGAGACCTCTACACACGCGACGAGGGCCATATAACGACAATGTCCATCTGGTTCGTAGATATATGGTTTATGTAACAATGTCTGAAGACAATATATATAAACGCTGCAGGGATAGGGAATATTTTGAGCTTAGTGAAGAGAACTCGTATAGTGACGTAATCATAAGCTGACCTGATATCCAGTGACCGGGCGAGTTGGCCGTGCGGTTAGAGGCGCGCGGCTGTTAGCTTGCATCCGGGAGATAGTGGGTGCGAATCCCACTGTCGGCAGCCCTGAAGATGGTTTTCCGTGGTTCCCATTTTCACACCAGGAAAATGCTGGGCCTGTACCTTAATTAAGGCCACGGCCGCTTCCTTACAACTCGTAGGCCTTTAGTATCCCATCGTCGCAATAAGACTTACCTGTGTCGGTGCGACGTAAAGCCACTAGCAAAAAAAGAAAAAAAAGAAAAGACATCTAGTGAGCGAGCGGGATGTATCCATTAATCGGGAAAACATGTTATATTGCAGAAGTGAATATAATGAGATGGTCCAATGTTCTTCTAACAGGGCGGAATCCATACTACAACTGGGGAGGCAACTGCTGGTACAGTACCGGTCAAATGTTTAGAACAACATAAAACAATCATGAAATGTCGTCTAGAACCTAAAATTGTGCTACTACACATCTGCATTTTTTCCCTTGAGCTCTCGCATCCAATATGATATACGTCGCCTGATTTCACTGAAAAGTTATAAATTTTTAAATTTTGGAAGGTCACATCGAAAAGTCAAAATTTTTGGAAATAGTATGCACTATATATTCTAATTGGTTTCAAGTATCACCGCCAAGATTCTTTCGTAGACTTATCAGTAGGTGGTGGTCATTTTAGTATAAATATAAAAATAATACTACTAAAGAAGTATTAAAATTTACATATGATAAGTTTAATAATGACATTTACAATACGATACAAAAGTTGAAAACTAGAAAAGCGTATGGGATTGATAAGATTTCTGGGGATATACTAAAGACAAGGTTTTGGGATATAGTACCATATCTGAAGTACTTATCTGATTACTTTTTTGTTTGAATGAGCTATACCAAATGAATGGAGACTTGCTATAATAGCCCTTGTGTATAAAGGAAAGGGTGATAGACATAAAGCTGAAAATTACAGGACAGGAAGTTTGACATGCGTTACCTGTAAGCTTCGGGAAGGCATCTTTCTGATTATATTAGACATGTTTGCAAAATTAATAAGTGGTTCGATAGAAGGCAGTTCGGTTTTAGGAAAAGTTATTCCACTGAAGCTCAACTTGTAGGATTCTAGTAAGATATAGCAGATATCCTGGATTCAAGAGGTCAAATGGATTGTGTCGCGATTGACCTGTCTAAAGCATTTGATAAGGTGGTTCATGGGAGACTACTGACAACAATGAGTGCAATTGGAGGAGCCAAAAGAGTGACTGAATGGGTTGCTATATTTCTAGAAAATAGATCTCAGAGAATTAGAGTAGGCGAAGCTTTATCTGACCATGTAATAATGAACAGGGGAATTCCTCAGGCAATATTATCGGACTTTTATGTTTTCTTATATATATCAATGATGTGAGTAAAGGAGTGGAATCAGAGGTAAGGCTTTTTGCGGATGATGTTATTCTGTACAGAGTAATAAATAAGTTACAAGATTGTGAGCAACTGCAACGTGACCTCGATAATGTTGTGAGATGGACAGAAGGCAATGGTATGTTGATAAACGGGGTTAAAAGTCAGGTTGTGAGTTTCACAAATAGGAAAAGTCCTCTCAGTTTTAATTACTGCTTTGATGGAGTGAAAGTTCCCTTTTAGAGATCGTTGTAAGTATCTAGGTGTTAATATAAGGAAAGATCTTCATTGGGGTAATCACATAAATAGGATTGTAAATAAAGGGTACACATCTCTGCACATGGTAATTAGGGTATTTAGGAATTGTAGTAAGGATGTAAAGGAGAGGGCCTGCAAGTCTCTGGGAAGACCCCAAGTAGAGTATGGTTCCAGTGTATTGGAACCTAACCAGGATTACCTGATTCAAGAACTGGAAAAATTCCAAAGAGAAGCAGTTCGATTTGTTCTGGGTTATTCCCGACAAAAGAGTAGCGTTACAAGAATGTTGCAAAGTTTGGGCTGGGAAGAATTGGGAGAAAGAAGACGAGCTGCTCGACTAAGTGGTATGTTCCGAGCTGTCAGCGGAGAGATGACATTATTAGACGAATAAGGTTGAGTGGCGTCTTTAAAAGTAACAAAGGTCACAATATGAAGATAAAGTTGGAATTGAAGAGGACAAACTGGAGCAAATATTAATTTATAGGAATGGGAGTTAGGGATTGGAATAACTTACCAACGGAGATGTTCAATAAATTTCCAATTTCTTTGAAATCATTTAAGAAAAGGTTAGGAAAAAACAGATATGGAATCTGTCACCTGGGCGACTGCCCTAAATGCAGATCAGTATTGACTGACTGATTCCGAAATAATGCGGTACCGAATTTCGTGAGCTTATTTTTTTTCAAACCAGTGCTATGATGGTCAATTTTTCCTTGTTCTTTTCATAGATCTCAGTGTGATTTATCGGCATCAAAAATGTATTCTGCAGAGTGGAAATGAAACTATCAGGGCAGATAAGTCTGACGCCGATAGCTCGCCCCAAGACCTTGCGCCATAAATGACAAAGATAAAGAAAAATCTAGCATATTGGTGCTGCTTCAAGAAAAAAATCCACGCATAAAACCCGGTGTCGCATATTTTTGGAATTTTTATAAAAAAAAGTTAACCCCATGGCACTACAGCCCTTGAAGGGCCTTGGCCTACCAAGCGACCGCTGCTCAGCCCGAAGGCCTGCAGATTACGAGGGGTCGTGTGGTCAGCACGACGAATCCTCTCGGCCGTTATTCTTGGCTTTCTAGACCGGTTGGAATTTTTATATTTATACTAAAATGACCCCCACCTATTGTTAGGTCTACAAACAAATCTTGGTGGCGATACTTCCAACCAGGTAGAGTATACAATGCATTATATTACCTGTCTTGTAATCTTCTGGGTGTGACCTTCTTCGACAGTACTTGGACTAGGCCAATGAAATCAGGCGACATATATCCTACTAGATGTGAGAGCTCAGAAAGAAAATTACAGAGGTCAAGTGACACAATTTTAGGTTCTAGATAACATTTCGTGATTTCTTTATGTGGCCCTAAACTTTTGACCAGCACTGTCTCCTAATCACCACTCGAGTCGTGTTTTCACCATCCTTTCCAAAGTCTTCACCACAAACGAGGAAAGAGCAATTGCTCTGTAAGAAGACGGGTCACTAGGATCCTTTCCAGGCTTCAGAACGGGAATGGTAATTTGAGTAATCCACTCCAAAGGTAATTCGTCCCGTGTCCATATGTTGTTAAAAATATCCAGTAATAAAATATGCGCTGAGAGAAGGAGTTGGGATAACATCGAGTACTGGATGTAGTCCTTGCCAGGGGTAGTGCTGTTGTAATGTTTTAACGTTAGTTGGAGCTCCGTGTATGTAAATGGCCGCAACAGAAAATGACTGCGATCCCAGCCGGATGAAAGCCGTTGGAAGCGAACCTCGTTATGTCATGACAATCATCACACAAACAGAGTGGCAGCGTAAGTGGAAATTATCATTTTCTTACTGATGTATTTCCATCTCAGTATGGTCCAGTGTATTGCAAGAGAATTCACTGGCCTTGTGGGAGTAAAGCCGAATGTAATGATACATTTTAATAAGCCTAATATACAATTCCGTTCCACCCACAAGAAGTGGTTTACATTCCAACCTAATCTCAATACCACCTCAAGGGTGGGGAGAAACCCCTTCACCTTCTTTCGGCTCTTTGTACTGTAGGCCTATTTGAAATGCTACTCCTAAATCAATAGATTCATAACTTGAAAGGTACGTCTTCACTTTGATGATGGATTTCAGAAATAACCTCCATTAGCAACAAGCCACGATAGACGAGATACCGAGCTAGTTGTCCGTGCGGTTAGTGGCGCGCTGCTGTAAGATTGCATTCGGGAGACAGTGGGTCCAAACCCCACTGTCGGCAGCACTGAAGAGGTTTTCCGTGGCTTCCCATTTTCATACCAGGCAAATGATTGGGCTGTACCTCAATTGAGGAGTGTTCATTGAAAAAAGGTGGGAAAAGTGCAAGAAACTTTTAAAAAAAAGGGGCGATGAACGTACCCAAGATAAGGTTTGGCACAAATTTTAAGGAATTACATCTTCCTGGTCTGTATTGCTCAAGGCAATCGATAATATTCAACCGCCGTAATGTATGTGGACGAAATGCTGATTTACTTTTTTGGAGATGGAAATAGCACCGTTTGAACAGACACTCCTCAATTAAGACCACGCCCACTTCCTTTCCACTCCTAGCCCTTTCCTATCCTATCGTTGCCGTAAGAATATCTGTGAACGTGCGACGTAAAGAAAATTGTAAAGAAACAAAACAAAAAGACAAAGAGCAAAGAAAAAAGCCAACATGACTGTGCATAACTTTTATTTTACCAAGATTCGGTTTGGGCGTCTGACAGTCGCTTCGGATTCGCTACTCGACTCTACTTTAAGAATATTTAAAGTTGCTATTTTTGCTATTTTGCTTTACGTCGCACCGACAGAGATAGAACTTACGGCGACGATGGGATAAGAAAGGCCTAGGAATGGGAAGGATGCGACCGTGGCCTTAATTAAGGTACAGCCCCAGCATTTGCCTGGTGTGAAAATTGGAAACTACGGAAAAGCATCTTCAGGGCTGCCAACAGTGGGATTCGAACCCACTATCTCCCGAATGCAAGCTCACAGCTGTGCGCTCCTAACCGCACGGCCAGCTAGCCCGGTAATATTTAAAGTAAACATATTCTAGTCCACAACCTATAACAACGAATATTCCTATGTTATATTAATGTCACGAATAAAACACAGTCTGTTGTAAAGCCCTAATTTATTTCTAGGATGACCCAATAAATACGCATCTATTTACAGAATCTGCCCTCTTCACAGCAGGCGGTCCGGCTCGTTGGTATTATCTGAGACTGCTAAAATCCTTGTTGACAAGCCTTTCACTTTCACTCCTGCAAATAGGCTATAGTCCATTCAGAGAAATCTGAACGCAGAGTTTTGAACACATGACTGCTTACCACCACCAAAACACACATTACACAAACAACTAAACGGCAACAGCTCCACAGTGATAGCACTACAATATTCCGCAGAACAACGGCAAATATCACTGCTCCAGTTATACTCAGATCACTGTTCCGCACACAGACTCCAAGGCAATCTACAGCCCACGGTAGCAAACACACAGTACTCTAAGAGAGTACACAGACACTACTCCGTAATCCAGTACGACGATATTCTGACACCGGTGGGACTCTGACGGCAGCAAAGACTGTCGTCCGAGTCCAGCTACCGAAATCCAACATTCAGACACAGCAACAACAACTTCGTTTGCCGTGGCCCTGTACTTATATCTCGATGCGGCGTAGTAGAACATTTGGAACTTGGCTAGAGACGGAACATTCCCATTTCGTGTTCCAGAAGGTGCGCGGGGAAACCAGATGAAGAGAATAATAGAGGGGAGAAGCTGTCACTGCGTCCCCAGGCTGAGAGCTGCTAGTTGACTAACGGTCGTTTGAGCATGTGACATTATTTTCTGAGCGTAAATACACAAGACTGTTAATGAAGACGTTTCTTTGACTTAGAATTAACCATAACCTAATATTATACAGAATGTTTTTAAACTTGACCGACAAATTTGGGGATCGTATAGATAACCTTCTTTCAAATAATTTCTGAAAAGGAAACCGTGGGTTGCAACTCTTCGTTTCCGTGCAAGAGAGGTTAATGTCTTGAATACTGCCACTTATTTTGTTTACTGCTTGAACGCAATAGCATTAATCAAACCAGTCTGTTTATTTTATGCGCTCAGTATCAATGCTTTCACCCCATTTGTTTACAACCTGAGGTATTATCTTTCAGCTAGTGTTTTCACTTCCATCCAGTTTGTTCACTTCTTGTTCTCAATATCATTCTTCTCTCTTTTGTTTACTATTTCTTTAGTAATTATGTTATTGGTTTAAAGCCGCTCTAAATACTTTACGGTTTTCGGAAAAGCTGAGGTACCGGAATTTTGTCCCGCAGGAGTTCTACGTTACCGTAAATCTACCGACACGAGGCTGACGGATGTGAGTACTTTCAAACACCACCAGACTGAGCCAGGATCAAACCTGCCTCAGACGGCCAGCGCTCTACCGTCTGAGCTGCTCAGCCCGACTATTATAAATGTTTTACGTCGCATCGACACAGATAGATCTTATGGCGATGATGCCATAGTAAAGCTACCGTAGCTTATTACAAGTACATTTTCCTGGGATAAAAATGTGAAACCACGTAAACTACCTCCAGGGATGCCAATAGTGTGGTTCGAACTCATTATCTACCCAAAGCATGCTCCACAGCTGCGTGACTCAGTCGGGCATTCCTTCGCTCTGTAATTATTATTCCTTCACTCATTCTGTTAACTTCTTCTTCTGCTTCTCCGTACAGTAGCAGAACAGTAAAATTCATTTAATTTTCACATAACAGTTACATTAATCTCTTCTTGTGAGATCGAACAATGTAATGACATAAACCATTTCTGCAGCCCGTGTGTTGCGTAACAAGAAGTGCTTGAAAGAAGGTTATCTGTCCGATCCCGAAGTTTGTAAGTCTAATTTAGAAAAGCACTGCATATGATGGACTAATATTACTAAACGTTTTCATTCCTCCCCTGAAGGGGGAGGCGGGCCTCTTAGACGGTGAAGCCGTCTCTCAGGCCGGGAGATTTGTTACGGTGAAGGAGATGTGCGGTGTAGGTGAGGGAGGTGGACGGCCGTGGCCTATACTACGAACTGTCCCGGCATTCGCCTTAGTGCAGGAAAATGGAAAACCACGGAAAACCATTCTCAGGACACCCGTCAGGTGGGGCCAGGCGTGAAGTCCAGCCCTGTGCCCCTGTCGCGTCTCCCGAATGCAGAGGCGTAGAGCCACGGTAGAGCCGTGGCCACCTTTCCTCTGCGCGGTTGGCCGGTCAGAGTACAGAGCTGTTGGACCACGGACAAGTCGTGGCCTCTTAAGGGATGAAACCCAAGGGCCGAAACCCACTCTGCATCTACCGACCATATGATGGATGCTTTGGCCGTAAGATAAAGATAAAGTTACATAGATTGCGGTGCTTTTGCATATAAATGGCTCAACAAGACTTTTCCATACACACGTAGTGATTATAAAGGAATGTTGGCGGAAAGATATCTTGTCAGTTCGTCAAAGAGGGAATCGAACACAGAGAACAATGTCATGGGATATATCATAATAGAGCACATTTCCTTGGCAAGATGTAGTGTTTACAGTATACTATGTCTTCAGGTATGGGCTAGAATAAATTTGTTAGTTTCATTGACCTGTCTCAGTCTTATCCTTGGCTTTGACAATATGAAAGTGGCTGAGGTATGAGTGATGCTAGTAATGCGATTCCTTATGCAGCCAGTCCCTGTTATGCATGGTGTGAAAATGTCGTGCATAGGGTCGGTTGGTGCACGCATTTCAGTGGGCTTGGCAGACTGATGTGCAATAGCAACTTCTGGCCCAGTGAGGAAAGCAACGGGAAACTACCTCACTCCTCATTCCCCTAGTACGCCTCTTCAATGACACTTAGGCCATCTATGACAGCTAATGGTGGACCTGTTCAGGATCCGACCAGCTTTAGGGCTGAATGCCCAACATACATACATACATATATCTCGTACGCAACGTTCTGTCTAAATAGCCAGACGTCAGAGTGAGCTTTTGTCGTTTACGTTGCTAGGTATCGGATAGATAGCAGCACTAGTGTCACATGCGTTCTTAGATTCCTGCAGCACTCATGGTATGTATGAAAACAAGATGGCTGCCCTTTGCGTACAAACACTGGCCACATACACTCGCAAATAAAAGAACCTAGCATTAGCTATGCAACCTTAAATCGACCCATAACTAATAACCTTTCAACGAATCACTCCCGTATAATATCTCGAATCATTCAAATAGATAATTTGGTTGCTTACCAGCGTTCTCAGAGTTGCCGATATATATGAAAAAAATACTGCCACTGACTGGGTGGCGAGGTGGCTGAAGTAGATAAGGCTTCAAACTACTAAGCCAGCGCATTCTTCGCGCGTGGGTTCGAGACACCCTCGTCACATTTTTTTTTTTTTTTTGTGATTAATTCTTTCTCTCTCTTTCTTTCTTTTCCTCCTTTCTTAATCCGTTTACCCTCCAGCGTTGGTTTTCCCCTCAGGCATAGCGAGGGATCCCACCTCTACCGCTTCAGGGGAAGTGTCCTGGATCGTCAGACAACGGAGCAGGGATACAACTGGGTAGGAGTACAAGTACAGCGCCCAGTTGACCCCAGGAAGACCGTGTTCGATTCCTGGCTCTGGTACGAAATCTGAAAATTGGTTCGAGGGCTGGAACGGGGTCCACTCAGCCTCGGTGGTCAAATGAGTAGAGGTGTTTTCGATTCCACCCCAGCCATTGTCGAAGTGGTTTGCCGTGATTTCCCACTTCTCCTCAAGGGAAATGCCGGGATAGTACCTAACATAAGCCCACGGTCACTTCCTTCCCTCTTCGTTGGCTACCCCTCCCAATCTTCCCATCCCGCCGCAAGGCCCGTGTTCGATTGCTGGCTCTGTCACGAAATTTGTGAAAATGTGGTATGACGGCTGGAACGGGCTCCATTCAGCCTCTCGAAGTTAACTGAGTAGAGGGTTTTCGATTCCCACCTCAGCCATCCTTGAAATGGTTTCTCGCGGTTTCCCACATCTCCCCCAAGCAAATCCCGGGATGGTACCTAACTTACGGTCATGTCCGCTTCGTTCCCTCGTCCTTGCCTATCCTTTCCAATCCTCCCATTCTCCACAAACCCGCTGTTCAGCATAGCTGTTGAGGCCACCTGGGCGAGGTACATGTCCTCCACCCGAGTTGTTCTGCATTCGAGATAATGTTGAAGAAACGGTCGGCTTGCAGTTGCAATGACTGCATTTCGATTACTTTCCGACTTTATACTGCAGTTTTCACGAATGAACCTTGGAACATCATTCTTTAGAGTGGTACGTACATATAGATTGAGGTTGTTAGTAAAAATCTTAAGTCTCCTGTTGCCTCAGCTTGTCGGCGTAACAAAAGCAGATGTGGTGAGGCCATCTTGTAGTGAATGTGAGTCTGATTGAGTGTAGGAGTCGGCTCTGCTGAAGAAGAGCATGTAAAAGAGAAAATCACCCGCTTTACCTCCTGATGCATCGCCTTTAACGCATTGCGATCTGGATTGTTGTTCTCTGCATTGCCACCGAAAATTATTAACTGCAATCACAATAATAATGAAAAGAGATGTGCAATTGCATGTTGCATATTACTTGTGAATAAATTCATACATATCAATGATTCTGTTGGACTGAGATTTCGTCAGGTTGGGTGTGTGCTTTTCCATATGTGATATTCTGTAGATCTGTCTGTAATAATATAATTTGCATGACTAAATTGCAGTAGCGTATTTATACATGCTGCCGAAGCGAGCCTAATACAAATGAGCTATGTATATTGTTATTATTATTATTACTATTATTATTATTACTATTTTTATTATTATTCGTTCCGATGAGGCCTGCTAAGGACCACGTGCCATTTTCAATTAAATTCTTCATACTTTTCTCTTTTCCCATCCGTTTCTTCCATTATTCTTTCATCCCTTCACTATGCTGTTTCTTTCCGTCCTCGGAACGGGTTCCTTGTTCAATCGTCCTGGAATCATTCCATACTCACTACAGTCTTTCTAAAAATCTTTCTGTCCATAGTTTCTTCTTATTTTATATTATTTATTTCTAAATCTTTCTTTACTTCTTGAATCCAGCTAGTTGTTGCCTTTTTGTCCCAAAGGTAACTTACTTGAAAATCCGTTTCTTTAATCTGGAATCATCCATTCCGTAAATATGTCCAAAAAATTGCAATCTCCTTTATTATGGTTTCTGTTAGGTTTTCTATGTTCTAGGTTAATCACTAGTAATGACCCGCGGCTCCGCTCGTGTGGATTTCGTAATTTGTTCAAAGTAATCGTTCCTCGGCATTCTACTAAGGCATTATCTGAAAATTCCTAAAGTATAAAAAACCACCAAAAATTGAATTTCATTTACCCCAGAAATTATTTGTAAACCATGTTTGTGGTATTACCATTCGGGGCTAAGACGACCATGCAACATAGATCTGTACATGTGAGAGACAGTCTCTTCTCAAGTCGAAAAAATAAATACATATTTGTTTACTTTTAAAGAAGATTCCAGAAACCTATTCTCACATCTGTAACGTCTTCAGTTTTTGAGATATACATAATATCCCCATAAAAAGAATTCGACCACTTGATCAGTCCTACCCCACCATCACACCCATCTAAGTGTATTTTCCGAAAACAAAAATACATGTTTTTTATTTTTGAAGGAGATTCCAAATACCAATTTTCACGTCTGTAATATCTTCAGTTTATAAGATATAAGTATCCTCATACAAAATAATTCAACTACTTCTCACTTCTTTAAAATTCCTGTTATGTGCCTCCTACGAAAACAAAAAGGTACATGTTCCTGTATTTTTAAAGCACTTTCCAAATACCAAAATCTCTTGTCTCTAACATGTTAAGTTTTTGACATATAATGTAGATACACCGGTACTCGTTTTAAAAATTAACCCAATAATTTTCAGCCTATTAACTGGATTTTCCGAAAACAAAACTCGTTTTAAAAATTAACCCAATTATTTTCAGCCTCTTAACTGGATTTTCCGAAAACAAAAAATACGTGTTTCATTATTTTCAAGGGAGATTCCAAATACCAGTTTTCATGTCTGTATGTCTGTAACCCTTTCAGTTTATGAGATAAATATATACTCATAAGAATAATTCAATTTTTCTTCTTCACTTCTTTCCACCCCTCTCTCGACTTAAGTGGACTTTCCGGAAAAAAATACATGTTTCCTTATTTTGACAAGAAATTCAAAATACAAACTTTTACGTCTGTAACAGCTTCGGGTTTTTTAAAGATAAATTATCCTCATAAACATATTTCAACTCCTTATTTCCTTATTTTCAAACCCACACCTCTCACGTCGATTTTCCGAAGAAACAAATGACCGTTTCTTTATTTTTAAAGGAGATGCCAAATACTAACTTTCACGTCTGTAACATCTTCAGTTTTTTAAGATATAAGTATCCTCATAAAATTTGTTTGTTTATTCTTTTTTTTTTTTTGCTAGTTGCTTTACGTCGCACCGACACAGATAGGTCTTATGGCGAAGATGGGACTGGAAAGGCCTAGGAGTTGGAAGGAAGCGACCGTGGACTTAATTAAGGTACACACCGAGCTCGATAGCTGGAGTCGCTTAAGTGCGGCCAGTATCCAGTATTTGGGAGATAGTGGGTTCGAACCCCACTGTCGGCAGCCCTGAAGATGGTTTTCCGTGGTTTCCCATTTTCACACCAGGCAAATTCTGGGGCTGTACCTTAATTAAGGCCACGACCGCTTCCTACCCAGTCCTAGCCCTTTCCTGTCCCTTCGTCGCCGTAAGACCTATCTGTGTCGGTGCGACGTAAAGCCAATAGCAAAATAAAATTAAGGTACAGCACAAGCATTTGCCTGGTGTGAGAATGGAAAACCACGGAAAATCACCCTCAGGGCTGCCGACAGTGGGATTCGAACCCACCATTTCCCGGATGCAAGCTCACAGCCGCGTGCCCCTGACCGCACGGCCAACTCGCCCTGTCCTCATAAAAGTAATTCAACCCATTTTCACCCCCCCCCACAAATTCCCTTTCCGTTAAGATGATTCCCCCTCCCCAAAATTGCGTGTTTCTTTATTTTTAAAGGAGATTCCAAATAGCAATTTTCACGTCTTTAACATCTTTAGCTTTTGAGATATAAGTATCCTCATACAAAGAATTCAACTAATCCTTCAATTAATTCACCTCCCTTTAGCGGATTTTCCAAACAAAAATTATTACATGTTTCTTTACTTTGAAGGGTAATTCCAAATACAAATTTTCATGTCTGTAACATCTTCAGTTTTTGAGATATAAGTATCCTCATGAAAAGAATTCAACACCTTTTTCACTCCAACTCCGGCCGTTAAGTTGGTTCCCCCCAACCAATAATGCGTGTTATATTATTTTAAATGGAGTTTCCAAATACCATTTTCCAAGTCTGTAACCTTCAGTTTGAGATATAAGCTTCTCCAGAAAAAGAATTTTTTTTCCTTCCACACTTTTTTCACTTAAGTGAATTTTCTAAAAGCAATCAGTACCCGTTTCTTTAAAAGAGTTTCCAAATACCAATTATCACGACTGTAACATCTTCAGTTTTTGTGATATATGTATCCCCCTAAAAGGAATTAATCTCCGTTTTCATCGCCCCCTACCAAATTGACACCCCCCCCCCCTCACAAATGCGTGTTTCATTATTTTTAAAGGAGATTTCAAATACCATTTTTCACGCTTGTAACATCTTTAGATTTTTTTGTATGTATATTCATACAAATTATCCAGCTAAATTTTCAATTTCTTCACCCCCCACCGTTAAGTGTATTTCCAAAAACAAAAGTACATGTTTCTTTATTTTTAAAGGAGATTCCAAATACCAGCTTTCAAGTTTGTATCTTCAGATTGTTTGGTATATATACAAACATTATCATACAAATAATTCAATTAAATTTTCAATTCTTCTCCCCCCTTAAGGTTTTTTTCCGAAAACCAAAGAATACATGTTACCTTATTTTTAGTGGAGATTCCAAATACCAATTTTCACGTCTGCAATATGTTAAGTTTTTGAGACATACTGTATTTATGCTCATTTAAAAAATTCATCCCCTTTTTCAGTTTCCCTTAAGTTGGTAACCCTCAGTATACGCCACTGGTGCAATTACATAATTATAAGTGGACTCATACTGCGAAGTACTTTGTAAATTTTAATCGGTTTCGTAATCACTGAAAAAACATCACGTACCCTCTCAACACGTGGTGTTTCGTTTCCTCCTCCCATTCTGGGTGCTTTAATTTTTTTTTCAGGCGGTCTATTTGCCATTGCTTCCCTCACTGAGCTACAAATTGCTATTGTAGCACGACCGGTGCTGTGATTAGTATCCTTCATAAAATCCAGACGTGCCAGTCGAGCTCCGGATGTCATTGCCCAACACCGCACACATCTCACTCAACAGCTTTCAAAGACGATTGCAGAAACGGTGTTTAGACGATGTCTACGGCTAAACAACGTCTAAGTATGGCTGCCGCATTGCAGAGGTGTTATTTATCACTTAGACACTGTATAAAACCGATGTTCAACCGTCCATGTTTAAACACTGCTGAGAACACTGTTTAACCTCAGATGTTAGGAGTGATTCACAATCAGAGGTTATGTACCATGAAACATATAATCTGTATTATGATGTAGGTCGTCTGCTACGAAATCGCAGCAATTTATTTGAAATGTACGGGGAGCTACAACTTAAAATACGATTTCGCTTTTCAAGTGACCTGCTTCTTGAGACTGACAAAGGGGACAGTCCTTCAACTGTCAACTTGACTACAGTTCTTTGCAACCGATATATTTTGTTATACAAAGGATAATTTCCACGGATTTTGCTTTTTTTTTTTTTTGCAATTTGCTATATGTTGCATCGACACAAATAGGCCTTACGGTGACGATGGGATATGACAGGCCTAGAAGTGCGAATGAAGCGAGCATGTCTGACAATGGGAAACCACGGAAAACCATCTTCAGGGCTGCCGACAGTGCGGTCCGATCCCACTATCTCCCGGATGCAAACTCACAGCTGCGCGCCCCCAAACGCACGGCCAACTCGCCCGGTAATTAGCATGGAATTATAGGTCACTTCGACTACATACATATCAGAATTACTTGTCCTGATCGTCAGAGAGCTGTCACATACATCAACCGGGAGGGATTCACTTATATTAACTGCCAAGTAAGCTCACAAAATAGTGACAGCTAAAATGTTGGTTGTGTGTGGGTTTTTTTAACAATCGTCGCACTAATTCAGGTAGGAAAAGGCAACTACTGGGGAAGAAAGGCCGTGGCCATAAACAGTCCTATATTTGCCTGGTGTAAAAATAGGGAAACTACGAAAAACAATCTTCAGGGCTGCCGATGATGCGTTTCGAACGTATGATCTCCAGGATGTAAGCTGCATCTATATTGTAACTGTTCCCTCCTCAGCAAAACACTTGAGGAGATGAAAGTTATTATCTTGGGACACATGAATATTAAATAAACTATTTGTGGCTTGCCCGCAAATTGCCACGCAAATAGAAACAATAAACATTCCATGGTTCAGCATTTCTCTATGTAATGTTTGGGCGCCTTGGTTACAGTTGTAAATAAAACTGTAAACCAAAATGTATATTTACTAACATAGAGACTTATACTTAGATCACAGGGGTAGGATTTTATATAATTAACCATTAAGGATCGCTTAAGAAAGAAAATTAACGCAATATCAAATACAAATGAATTTATTATATATAAAAATGAGATGAATCGGAAAAGCTTCCTTAAAGCGTGGAGGAATTTATAATTTACTGAATTTACTATTGCTTGCTTTATCTAATTGAAGCTCACCAATTGCAGCTTCCGTTGAAGTCATCTGCTTTCCGTGGTTACTCGTTCTCTCCTTCTCGATGTAGACTTTGCTCCATGGACATCCTTCCTTCCTTCCTTCCTTCCTTCTCTGATATGGTACGGTCTATCTGGACTAGCACTCCCTGCTTGCCTAGTCTTTAAAATAGACATTGGCCCTATACTTGTAAAAACTGATCAGCGTTGATCGTATGAGGAGAAAATTCAGAGATATGAATTTTTCCATATTAGTAGAAATCTCAAACCAACTGAGCTATACTATTTATACGGTACAGAGTTGTACCAAATTTCCGTAGACTTGAACTAAGCATAGTTCTTCGTCCACAATATTTACTGAATATAACACAAGCCGTAAGCTTGTTTCGTTTCTCGTAGATCCGATAACATTACCGCACGTAAGTACTGTATCGAAGTGATAACACATTGTACAAAAGTAACTCTGTCGCGGAGCGACCACACACTGTTTCAAAAATCAAATAACGGCGTTCAAAGTAGATGTTCACAGTAGAAGTAGTAGTGATGGAGTACACGTAGTTATGTTGTAAGGTTTTAAGGTCGTAAGGTTCTAAGGTCCCGTTCTCGTGTTAAGAATCAGTATATATATCCGGGCTCACCCCCACTCTTGGTAACAGTTCAATCTCAAAACTCAAACTCATATACAACGAAGTATCTGATTCGATAGATCGAAGCATCAACTCCCCTTCCCTTCTTCCTCGACAAGTCCAGAAGGCGTGGCGATGATATAGCTGACCAGCTTGCAAGCCTCGCGCACGGTTCGCTGTTTACTAGCCTTGGTCATAAAATAAACCCATGACTCACGCAAAATCCCAAGCTTCAAGAATAACCCTCCGTATACACAAACATGAGATGAAATGAAAACAACTATGTCTCAACATATTGACCGTATTTACAACATAATGAATTCTTATCCTACATAATATAATAATTTATATAATAAAACGATGTTATCATATATATAATATGATTCCAAAATGCCTTGATTACAAATGATTGACGTTGAATAAATATGTTATTAAAAATAATTGCCGATGGCGGATAAATTTGATATCAAATGATATCGCGTAAAATTATATTATATTAAATTAGTAGGGCTGGAGAAGCCTGGACGGTTACAATATGGCCCGTACAACTCATTTGGTTACACAGTACCATCGCTCCATCTTCCCTTCGCCCAAGCTATGTACTAAGATTACACTCACCGTAACAACAATATAATCAAAGGTACTCTTCCTCGTGCGGCGGCGTGTCGCTTTAGTGTCGATAATACAGTATTACGAGATTTAATTTCCACCGAAAGCGATATTCTTATCTGTGGGCAAGTCACGCTTTTCCTTGGCCATATTTGAATAATGTGCAGGAAGACAGCAGCTGACTAACGTTCGGCACATGAACCGACAAATTTAATTTGTTGCGACAAGCAAAGAGTTGCATGGAAGATACTTCTATCTCCATTTTCGATACAATATAGAAAATTTAAACGATGTCTAGTTAAACACCGGCTGAACATTGTTTATCCAATGGAAGACCATGCGCAACTCAGACCTTGTTTAGGTAGACGTTGTCTAAGGGTTAAAACTAGTCATCGTTTCTGAAATCGGCCCTGAGACTTCAGTGGAAGCTACATTTTGCTCGGGCCTGTGCCATGAGACAGAAGTAAACTTACTGCATCAATTAAGATATAGCGGCAGGATAGCCTTTTTATTACCGGCAATTAAATGGCATAGAGGCACATCCTTTAAATATGGCGATAGGGCCTACTACTGCACGAAACTGCCGGGCTGAGTGGCTCAGACGTTTAAAGCGCTGGCTTTCTAACCCCAACTTGGCAGGTTCGATCCCGGCTCAGTCCGGTGGCATTTGAAGGTGCTCAAATACGACACCCTCGTGCCGGTAGATTTACTTGCAAGTAAAAGAACTCCTGCGGGACTAAATTCCGGCATCTCGGCGTCTCCGAAGACCGTAAAAGGAGTTAGTGGGACGTAAAAGCAAATAACATTATTATTATTATTATTATTATTATTATTATTATTATTATTATTATTATTATTATTATTATTATTAACTGCACGAAACTTGTAAAGGATGAAACTAAAGGAATTGCATGCTGTTACAGATTCTCTGATGTTAATTTTGAGATGTGTCGCAAAATAGCAAATTTATCCTCTGACGTTGATAATTAATTCGACTTAATTGATTTGCAAGTTTTAAATTGATTTAAGGTATGGTTACTCAGAAAGCGTTTTCGAACATTGTAGTTCACTTCAGTAGAACTATTTTCATGTGCTTGTCCTAATGACTGAATTCATTTCGCTCAGAATGGTAAAATATTTAGTCACCTCATATCGAAATAAACATTCAGGGCGTATGTATAAGTAGTACGATTTTGACGAAATTCGGCAACAACATTGTATGGGATAATTCGTATTTCTATCTCCTGCCTGATGCTGCGAGTACCAAGATAGCATTGTTTATCCTCGGACAGTTCTTATTTTCTCATTTGTTCAGAAAGCTGGATTATTTGCTGGATGTGAATAAATTCATTACCGGGTAACATGATTGACAGGTGAACTTGTCCTCGCCACTGATCCTACTGGACTCAAGGGTATTCTGTGCGCGGTTGAATCGATCCGGGAGACCATCTGCCCTGATTGAACACGGCAGTGAGTTCAATGGCATTGCTTTTCCGATAAATGAATGACAAATACGGTATATTACCTTCACTCCCTAATTCAAACAACTTACACGGGTTATCAGTACAGAACTGTACTTACAATGTAAAGCCGTGGATTGTCAGTGTAAATTCCACATATTCCTATGTACTTAGAAGTTGTTTATTTTTCAATTTTATTTAATTTGCCTTTGTTGTAACAATATTTGGTCATCTTCCATGTACAATAAACACTCACAGCACACATACAAAATCTGAATCGTCGGCGCAAAGTATTTATAAGAAGTAAAAACCGAATCGCCCACATTCATCAAATACATAAAACCACACTGAAACACTTTTCCGGGAGGAGAGGGGAGAACAAACAAAACACTATCAGCAATGCAATGAGCACAAAGTCAAATTCTTATATCCGCGGTTCTCAAAAATTCCATCACAGCATTGAGAACTGAAATGTTTTCACCTTGCAACTCCAATGTAGTGCTGGTCGAGAACCGCACTTGTAGATTACATAGTTCAGATTGAAAGCGGCTTCGAAAAGCATCATAAAGGCTACACTTAAGCAAAATGCGGTTGAGATCACCATCCTCCGCATATTGACATCGACAGCGCGGTGAAGCCAAAAATCCTATGCGATGTAGATGTGAAGGAATGATTCATGATTTAACCTCCTTCGGATTACCGAAAACGTTAGATCTCGTAACCGATGAAACTGATAATGTCATGGCTTAGGAGGGATGATGGGTTGTGTGAGAGCAGAAGCTCTATCTTTGTGAAGTTGAGATGTTTCCCATTCCGTAATGTAATGTCGTATGGCTTTTAGTGCCGGAAGTGTCCGAGGACAAGTTCGGCTCGCCATATGCAGGTCTTTTGATTTGACAACCGTAGGCGACCTGCGCGTCGTGATGAGGATGAACTGATGATGAAGACGGCACATACACCCAGCCCGCGTGCCAGCGAAATTAACCAGTGACGGTTAAAATTCCCGACCCTACCGGGAATCGAACCCAGGACCCCTGTGACCAAAGGCCAGCACGCTAACCATTTAGCCATGGAGCCGGACTCCTATTCCCTAGACCACTTGTTAAGAATTTGTTATCGAATACTGGGAATAAAGTCAATCGATGGGAGTTGCAGCGTTGTAGGTAGATCTTCCGATGCAAAACGTTTGGCTAGTACGTCAGCCTTTTTATTGGGCAAAAATCCACTGTGTTCTTTGACCCATAGGAATGCTACGGAGCAACCTGAAGAGTAGATGTTAAAAGCATTCTCCGCGATGTCATACAAGTAACCATGCGTTTGGAGATCCCACTGAAGATATTGTAATTTCTTTCATAACACTTTGGGAGTCCGTAATGATGAGAGCGGAATCGAATCGCTTGTTTTGACAAAAAAGAAGTGCAGCATATATAGCTAAAATTTCCGTTGTATAAATAGAGGTTTCTGGCGGTAGTTTATGATACCACATTCTCCCGTTTGTTAGCTGTAATAGGCATATCTCACCGAGTCATCGAATTTAGAACCATTCGAAAAGGTGTAAGTACTATTGGGTCGCATGGAACGAGAGCCGGAATGTAGTTCTGTGTGGCCGATGACCTAGATGTAAGGCCCTTTTAAACAGCAAGCATCATTATCATCGTCATCATCATGTACTATAGTTCTGTGTACGAGCTTCTGTGGTGAGATATCTAGGTAGATAGTATATAGGCAGTCGATGTGAAGAACACCGAAAGCTGGCTTCAAATCCGGGAATGTTTCGTGTTTCGAGGGTTAGTGGGAAAATTGTTTTCAGTTAGTTTTGGCAGCATAACAGAAGCTGTGGCTTGTACCGTGAGCGTCGTCCATGTCTCTCCTGGATAACGGTCAATCGTTGAAGTGCAATAAGAATGGGAAGCTGTGAGACAGCATTACGCTGTAACAGAAATTTCTTGCCTATCATTTCTCCACGCATTTCCAAAGATAATACTATTTAGAGAGCATTTGTTGGTGTGAGTCACATAGCATAGAGTTTCTTCGTGGCGTATGCAGGAGCATTCCCATAGAAATGACTCCCATAATCGATCATGGAGCGTATCATTGAACGATCCGGAGTCAAATGTACAACAGTATCAGCTCCCCATCAGGTACGTGTCACAAAGCGGAGAATATTAATCGCTCGTACAATTTTTGGCAGAACCTGAGCAATATGGTAACTCCAAGTTAGACGACTATCATTGTGCGTACCCAATAGGCGTAATGATGATTTCACTGGAAATGTGAACAGTCCTAAACGGATATCACTAAGCTGAGTCCTCTATCGGGTAAAAGTCATCAGAGTAGATTTCGATGGAGACAATTGTATCATTATCAATCATTTTGCCAGAAACCTGGCCTTAATGTAAACGAAGAAATGTGACCTCGAAGCTAGAGGACGTAGTGTAAAGACACACATCGTCCGCTTCTTATACACTGACTGACAGAGCAAATGCAACACCAAGAAGGAGTGGTCAGAACTTTATGCCAATTGCAGGGTAGACTGACGTCACTGAGGTATGCTCATGATGTGAAATGCGCCGCTGTGCTGCGCACGTAGCGAACGATAAATGGGACACGGCGTTGGCGAATGGCCCACTTCGTACCGTGATTTCTCAGCCGACAGTCATTGTAGAACGTGTTGTCGTGTGCCACAGGACACGTGTATAGCTAAGAATGCCAGGCCGCCGTCAACGGAGGCATTTCCAACAGACAGACGACTTTACGAGGGGTATGGTGATCGGGCTGAGAAGGGCAGGTTGGTCGCTTCGTCAAATCGCAGCCGATACCCATAGGGATGTGTCCACGGTGCAGCGCCTGTGGCGAAGATGGTTGGCGCAGGGACATGTGGCACGTGCGAGGGGTCCAGGCGCAGCCCGAGTGACGTCAGCACGCGAGGATCGGCGCATCCGCCGCCAAGCGGTGGCAGCCCCGCACGCCACGTCAACCGCCATTCTTCAGCATGTGCAAGACACCCTGGCTGTTCCAATATCGACCAGAACAATTTCCCGTCGATTGGTTGAAGGAGGCCTGCACTCCCGACGTCCGCTCAGAAGACTACCATTGACTCCACAGCATAGACGTGCATGCCTGGCATGGTGCCGGGCTAGAGCGACTTGGATGAGGGAATGGCGGAACGTCGTGATCTCCGATGAGTCACGCTTCTGTTCTGTCAGTGATAGTCACCGCAGACGAGTGTGGCGTCGGCGTGGCGAAAGGTCAAATACGGCAGTAACTGTGGAGCGCCCTACCGCTAGACAACGCGGCATCATGGCTTGGGGCGCTATTGCGTATGATTCCACGTCACCTCAAGTGCGTATTCAAGGCACGTTAAATGCCCACCGCTACGTGCAGCATGTGCTGCGGCCGGTGGCACTCCCGTACCTTCAGGGGCTGCCCAATGCTCTGTTTCAGCAGGATAATGGCCGCCCACACACTGCTCGCATCTCCCAACAGGCTCTACGAGGTGTACAGATGCTTCCGTGGCCAGCGTACTCTCCGGATCTCTCACCAATCGAACACGTGTGGGATCTCATTGGACGCCGTTTGCAAACTCTGCCCCAGCCTCGTACGGACGACCAACTGTGGCAAATGGTTGACAGAGAATGGAGACCCATCCCTCAGGACACCATCCGCACTCCTATTGACTCTGTACCTCGACGTGTTTCTGCGTGCATCGCCGCTCGCGGTGGTCCTACATCCTACTGAGTCGATGCCGTGCGCATTGTGTAACCTGCATATCGGTTTGAAATAAACATCAATTATTCTTCCGTGCCGACTCTGTTTTTTTCCCAACTTTCATCCCTTTCGAACCACTCCTCCTTGGTGTTGCATTTGCTCTGTCAGTCAGTGTAAAAAGTGAATCGAGTGGCTAAACAAATAAAATGTATACAAAAGCGGGGTGAGCACAGCACCCTGTGGGAGACCTCTACACACGCGACGAGGGCCATATAACGACAATGTCCATCTGGTTCGTAGATATATGGTTTATGTAACAATGTCTGAAGACAATATATATAAACGCTGCAGGGATAGGGAATATTTTGAGCTTAGTGAAGAGAACTGGTATACTGACGTTATCATAAGCTGACCTGATATCCAGTGACCGGGCGAGTTGGCCGTGCGGTTAGAGGCGCGCGGCTGTTAGCTTGCATCCGGGAGATAGTGGGTGCGAATCCCACTGTCGGCAGCCCTGAAGATGGTTTTCCGTGGTTCCCATTTTCACACCAGGAAAATGCTGGGCCTGTACCTTAATTAAGGCCACGGCCACTTCCTTCCAACTCCTAGGCCTTTCCTATCCCATCGTCGCAATAAGACTTACCTGTGTCGGTGCGACGTAAAGCCACTAGCAAAAAAAGAAAAAAAAAGACTACTAGTGAGTGAGCGGGAAGGTATCCATTAATCGGGAAAACATGTTATATTGCAGAAGTGAATATAATGAGATGGTCCAATGTTCTTCTAACAGGGCGGAATCCATACTACAACTGGGGAGGCAACTGCTGGTACAGTACCGGTCAAATGTTTAGAACAACATAAAACAATCATGAAATGTCATCTAGAACCTAAAATTGTGCTACTAGACCTCTGCATGTTTTCCCTTGAGCTCTCGCATCCAATATGATATACGTCGCTTGATTTCACTGAAAAGTTATAAATTTTTAAATGTTGGAAGGTCACATCGAAATGTCAATATTTTTGGAAATAGTATGCACTATATATTCTAATTGGTTTCAAGTATCACTACCAAGATTCTTTCGTAGACTTATCAGTAGGTGGTGGTCATTTTAGTATAAATATAAAAAATAATACTTCTAAAGAACTATTAAAATTTACATATGAAAAGTTTAAAATGACATTTACAATACGATACAAAAGCTGAAAACTAGAAAAGCGTATGGAATTGATAAGATTTCTGGGTATATACTAAAGACAAGGTTTTGGGATATAGTACCATATCTGAAGTACTTATCTGATTATTGTTTGTTTGAAGGAGCTATACCAAATGAATGGAGACTTGCTATAATAGCCCTTGTGTATAAAGGAAAGGGTGATAGACATAAAGCTGAAAATTACAGGCCAGTAAGTTTGACATGCGTTACCTGTAAGCTTCGAGAAGGCATCTTTCCGATTATATTAGACATGTTTGCAAAATTAATAAGTGGTTCGATAGAAGGCAGTTCGGTTTTAGGAAAGGTTATTCCACTGAAGCTCAACTTGTAGGATTCTAGTAAGATATAGCAGATATCCTGGATTCAGGAGGTCAAATGGATTGTGTCGCGATTGACCTGTCTAAAGCATTTGATAAGGTGGATCATGGGAGACTACTGACAAAAATGAGTGCAATTGGAGTAGCCAAAAGAGTGACTGAATGGGGTGCTATATTTCTAGAAAATAGATCTCAGAGAATTAGAGTAGGCGAAGCTTTATCTGACCCTGTAATAATGAATAGGGGAATTCCTCAGGCAATATTATCGGACTTTTATGTTTTCTTATATATATCAATGATATGAGTAAAGGAGTGGAATCAGAGGTAAGGCTTTTTGCGGATGATGTTATTCTTTTCAGAGTAATAAATAAGTTACAAGATTGTGAGCAACTGCAACGTGACCTCGATAATGTTGTGAGATGGACAGCAGGCAATGGTATGTTGATAATCGGGGTTAAAAGTCAGGTTGTGAGTTTCACAAATAGGAAAAGTCCTCTCAGTTTTAATTACTGCTTTGATGGGGTGAAAGTTCCTTTTAGAGATCGTTGTAAGTATCTAGGTGTTAATATAAGGAAAGATCTTCATTGGGGTAATCACATAAATGGGATTGTAAATAAGGGATACACATCTCTGCACATGGTAATTAGGGTATTTAGGAATTGTAGTAAGGATGTAAAGGAGAGGGCCTGCAAGTCTCTGGTAAGACCCCAAGTAGAGTATGGTTCCAGTGTATTGGAACCTAACCAGGATTACCTGATTCAAGAACTGGAAAAATTCCAAAGAGAAGCAGTTCGATTTGTTCTGGGTGATTCCCGACAAAAGAGTAGCGTTACAAGAATGTTGCAAAGTTTGGGCTGGGAAGAATTGGGAGAAAGAAGACGAGCTGCTCGACTAAGTGGTATGTTCCGAGCTGTCAGCGGAGAGATGACATTATTAGACGAATAAGGTTGAGTGGCGTCTTTAAAAGTAACAAAAGTCACAATATGAAGATAAAGTTGGAATTCAAGAGGACAAATTGGAGCAAATATTCATTTATAGGAATGGGAGTTAGGGATTGGAATAACTTACCAACGGAGATGTTCAATAAATTTCCAATTTCTTTGAAATCATTTAAGAAAAGGTTAGGAAAAATCAGATATGGAATCTGTCACCTGGGCGACTGCCCTAAATGCAGATCAGCATTGACTGACTGATTCCGAAATAATGCGGTACCGAATTTCGTGAGCTCATTTTTTTTCAAACCAGTGCTATGATGGTCAATTTTTCCTTGTTCTTTTCATAGATCTCAGTGTGATTTATCGGCATCAGAAATGTGTTCTGCAGAGTGCAAATGAAACTATCAGGGCAGATAAGTCTGACGCCGATAGCTCGCCCCAAGACCTTGCGCCATAAATGACAAAAACAAAGAAAAATCTAGCATATTGGTGCTGCTTCAAGAAAAAAATCCACGCATAAAACCCGGTGTCGCATATTTTTGGAATTTTTATATTTATACTAAAATGACCCCCACCTATTGTTAGGTCTACAAACAAATCTTGGGGGTGATACTTCCAACCAGGTAGAGTATACAATGCATTATATTACCATTCTTGTATTCTTTTGGGTGTGACCTTCTTCGACAGTACTTGGACTAGGCCAATTAAATCAGGCGACATATATCCTATTAGATGCGAGAGCTCAGAAAGAAAATTACAGAGGTCAAGTGACACAATTTTAGGTTCTAGATAACATTTCGTGATTTCTTCATGTGGCCCTAAACTTTTGACCAGCACTGTCTCCTAATCACCACTCGAGTCGTGTTTTCACCATCCTTTCCAAAGTCTTCACCACAAACGAGGAAAGAGCAATTGCTCTGTAAGAAGACGGGTCACTAGGATCCTTTCCAGGCTTCAGAACGGGAATGGTAATTTGAGTAATCCACTCCAAAGGTAATTCGTCCCGTGTCCATATGTTGTTAAAAATATCCAGTAATAAAATATGCGCTGAGAGAAGGAGTTGGGATAACATCGAGTACTGGATGTAGTCCTTGCCAGGGGTAGTGCTGTTGTAATGTTTTAACGTTAGTTGGAGCTCCGTGTATGTAAATGGCCGCAACAGAAAATGACTGCGATCCCAGCCGGATGAAAGCCGTTGGAAGCGAACCTCGTTATGTCATGACAATCATCACACAAACAGAGTGGCAGCGTAAGTGGAAATTATCACTTTCTTACTGATGTATTTCCATCTCAGTATGGTCCAGTGTATTGCAAGAGAATTCACTGACCTTGTGGGAGTAAAGCCGAATGAAATGATACATTTTAATAAGCCTAATATACAATTCCGTTCCACCCACAAGAAGTGGTTTACATTCCAACCTAATCTCAATACCACCTCAAGGGTGGGGAGAAACCCCTTCACCTTCTTTCGGCTCTTTGTACTGTAGGCCTATCTGAAATGCTACTCCTAAATCAATAGATTCATAACTTGAAAGGTACGTCTTCACTTTGATGATGGATTTCAGAAATAACCTTCATTAGCAAGAAGCCACGATAGACGAGATACCGAGCTAGTTGTCCGTGCGGTTAGTGGCGCGCTGCTGTAAGATTGCATTCGGGAGACAGTGGGACCGAACCCCACTGTCGGCAGCACTGAAGAGGTTTTCCGTGGCTTCCCATTTTCATACCAGGCAAATGATTGGGCTGTACCTCAATTGAGGAGTGTCCATTGAAAAAAGGTGGGAAAAGTGCAAGAAACTTAAAAAAAAGGGGCGATGAACGTACCCAAGATAGGGTTTGGCACAAATTTTAAGGAATTATATCTTCCTGGTCTGGATTGCTCAAGGCAATCGATAATATTCAACCGCCGTAATGTATGTGGACGAAATGCTGATTTACTTTTTTGGAGATGGAAATAGCACCTTTTGAACAGACACTCCTCAATTAAGACCACGCCCACTTCCTTTCCACTCCTAGCCCTTTCCTATCCTATCGTCGCCGTAAGACATATCTGTGAACGTCCGACGTAAAGAAAAGTGTAAAGAAACAAAACAAAAAGACAAAGAACAAAGAAAAAAGCCAACATGACTGTGCATAACTTTTTTATTTTTTTACCAAGATTCGGTTTGGGCATCTGACAGTCGCTGCGGATTCGCTACTCGACAATATTTAAAGTTGCTATTTTTGCTATTTTGCTTTACGTCGCACCGACACAGATAGAACTTACGGCGACGATGGGATAAGAAAGGCCTAGGAATGGGAAGGATGCGACCGTGGCCTTAATTAAGGTACAGCCCCAGCATTTGCCTGGTGTGAAAATTGGAAACTACGGAAAAGCATCTTCAGGGCTGCCAACAGTGGGATTCGAACCCACTATCTCCCGAATGCAAGCTCACAGCTGTGCGCTCCTAACCGCACGGCCAGCTCGCCCGGTGATATTTAAAGTAAACATATTCTAATGCAGACCCTATAACAACGAATATTCCTATGTTATATTATTGTTACGAATAAAACACAGTCTGTTTTAACGCCTTAATTTATTTCTAGGATGACCCAATAAATACGCATCTATTTACAGAATCTGCCCTCTTCACAGCAGGCGGTCCGGCTCGTTGGTATTATCTGAGACGGCTAAAATCCTTGTTGACAAGCCTTTCACTTTCACTCCTGCAAATATAGTCCATTCAGATAAATCTGAACGCAGAGTTTTGAACACATGACTGCTTACCACCACCACAACACACGGTGACTATTCCTTGGTTCGACTCCGGACGAAGTCCATTAATTCACACAGTTAAATACGGTGGGCTGCATTACACAAACAACTAAACGGCAACAGCTCCACAGTGATAGCACTACAATATTCCGCAGAACAATGGCAAATATCACTGCTCCAGTTATACTCAGATCACTGTTCCGCACACAGACTCCAAGGCAATTTACAGCCCACGGTAGCAAACACACAGTACTCTAAGAGAGTACACAGACACTACTCCGTAATCCAGTACGACGATATTCTGACACCGGTGGGACTCTGACGGCAGCAAAGACTGTCGTCCGAGTCCAGCTACCGAAATCCAACATTCAGACACAGCAACAACAACTTCGTTTGCCGTGGCCCTGTACTTATATCTCGATGCGGCGTAGTAGAACATTTGGAACTTGGCTAGAGACGGAACATTCCCGTTTCGTGTTCCAGAAGGTGCGCGGGGAAACCAGATGAAGAGAATAATAGAGGGGAGAAGCTGTCACTGCGTCCCCAGGCTGAGAGCTGCTAGTTGACTAACGGTCGTTTGAGCAGGTGGCATTATTTTCTGAGCGTAAATACACAAGACGGTTTGAAGACGTTTCTTTGACTTAGAATTAACCATAATCTAATATTATACAGAATGTTTTTAAACTTGACCGACAAATTTGGGGATCGGATAGATAACCTTCTTTCAAATAATTTCTGAAAAGGAAACCGTGGGTTGCAACTCTTCGTTTCCGTGCAAGAGAGGTTAATGTCTTGAATACTGCCACTTATTTTGTTTACTGCTTGAACGCAATAGCATTAATCAAACCAGTCTGTTTATTTTATGCGCTCAGTATCAATGCTTTCACCCCATTTGTTTACAACCTGAGGTATTATCTTTCAGCTAGTGTTTTCACTTCCATCCAGTTTGTTCACTTCTTGTTCTCAATATCATTCTTCTCTCTTTTGTTTACTATTTCTTTAGTAATTATGTTATTGGTTTAAAGCCGCTCTAAATACTTTACGGTTTTCGGAAAAGCTGAGGTGCCGGAATTTTGTCCCGCAGGAGTTCTACGTTACCGTAAATCTACCGACACGGGGCTGACGGATGTGAGTACTTTCAAACACCACCAGACTGAGCCAGGATCAAACCTGCCTCAGACGGCCAGCCCTCTACCGTCTGAGCTGCTCAGACCTACTATTATAAATGTTTTACGTCGCATCGACACAGATAAATCTTATGGCGATGATGCCATAGTAAAGCTACCGTAGCTTATTACAAGTACATTTTCCTGGGATAAAAATGTGAAACCACGTAAACTACCTCCAGGGATGCCAATAGTGTGGTTCGAACTCATTATCTACCCAAAGCAAGCTCCACAGCTGCGTGACTCAGTCGGGCATTCCTTCGCTCTGTAATTATTATTCCTTCACTCATTCTGTTGACTTCTTCTTCTGCTTCTCCGTACAGTAGCAGAACAGTAAAATTCATTTCATTTTCACATAACAGTTACATTAATCTCTTCTTGTGAGATCGAACAATGTAATGACATAAACCATTTCTGCAGCCCGTGTGTTGCGTAACAAGAAGTGCTTGAAAGAAGGTTATCTGTCCGATCCCGAAGTTTGTAAGTCTAATTTAGAAAAGCACTGCATATGATGGACTACTATTACTAAACGTTTTCATTCTTCCCCTGAAGGGGGAGGCGGGCCTCTTAGACGGTTAAGCCGTCTCTCAGGCCGGGAGATTTGTTACGGTGAAGGAGATGTGCGGTGTAGGTGAGGGAGGTGGACGGCCGTGGCCTATACTACGAACTGTCCCGGCAATCACCTTAGTGCAGGAGAATGGAAAACCACGGAAAATCATTCTCAGGACAGCCGACGGGTGGGGCCAGGCGTGAAGTCCAGCCCTGTGCCCCTGACGCGTCTCCCGAATGCAGAGGATAGAGCCACGGTAGAGCCGTGGCCACCTTTCCTCTGCGCGGTTGGCCGGTCAGAGTACAGAGCTGTTGGACCACGGACAAGTCGTGTCCTCTTAAGGGACGAAACCCACGGGCCGAAACCCACTCTGCATCTACCGACCATATGATGGATGCTTTGGCCGTAAGATAAAGATAAAGTTACATAGATTGCGGTGCTTTTGCATATAAATGGCTCAACAAGACTTTTCCATACACACGTAGTGATTATAAAGAAATGTTGGCGGAAAAATATCTTGTCAGTTCGTCAAAGAGGGAATCGAACACAGAGAACAATGTCATGGGATATATCACAATAGAGCACATTTCCTTGGCAAGATGTAGTGTTTACAGTATACTATGTCTTCAGGTATGGGCTAGAATAAATTTGTTACTTTCATTGACCTGTCTCTGTCTTATCCTTGGCTTTGACAATATGAAAGTGGCTGAGGTATGAGTGATGCTAGTAATGCGATTCCTTATGCAGCCAGTCCCTGTTATGCATGGTGTGCAAATGTCGTGCATAGGGTCGGTTGGTGCACGCATTTCAGTGGGCTTGGCAGACTGATGTGCAATAGCAACTTCTGGCCCAGTGAGGAAAGCAACGGGAAACTACCTCACTCCTCATTCCCCTAGTACGCCTCTTCAGTGACACTTAGGCCATCTATGACAGCTAATGGTGGACCTGTTCAGGATCCGACCAGCTTTAGGGCTGAATACCCAACATATACATACATACATATATCTCGTATGCAACGTTCTGTCTAAATAGCTAGACGTCAGAGTGAGCTTTTGTCGTTTACGTTGCTAGGTATCGGATAGATAGCAGCACTAGTGTCATATGCGTTCTTAGATTCCTGCAGCACTCATGGTATGTATGAAAACAAGATGGCTGCCCTTTGCGTACAAACACTGGCCACATACACTCGCAAATAAAAGAACCTAGCATTAGCTATGCAACCTTAAATCGACCCATAACTGATAAACTTTCAACGAATCACTCCTGTATAATATCTCGAATCATTCAAATAGATAATTTGGTTGCTTACCAGCGTTCTCAGAGTTGCCGATATATATGAAAAAAATACTGCCACTGACTGGGTGGCGAGGTGGCTGAAGTAGATAAGGCTTCAAACTACTAAGCCAGCGCATTCTTCGCGCGTGGGTTCGAGACACCCTCGTCACATTTTTTTTTTTTTTGTGATTAATTCTTTCTCTCTCTTTCTTTCTTTTCCTCCTTTCTTAATCCGTTTACCCTCCAGCGTTGGTTTTCTCCTCAGGCATAGAGAGGGATCCCACCTCTACCGCTTCAAGGGAAGTGTCTTGGATGTTCAGACAACGGAGCAGGGATACAACTGGGTAGGAGTACAAGTACAGCGCCCAGTTGACCCCAGGAAGACCGTGTTCGATTCCTGGCTCTGGTACGAAATCTGAAAATTGGTTCGAGGGCTGGAACGGGGTCCACTCAGCCTCGGTGGTCAAATGAGTAGAGGTGTTTTCGATTCCACCCCAGCCATCGTCGAAGTGGTTTGCCGTGATTTCCCACTTCTCCTCAAGGGAAATGCCGGGATAGTACCTAACTTAAGCCCACGGTCACTTCCTTCCCTCTTCGTTGGCTACCCCTCCCAATCTTCCCATCCCGCCACAAGGCCCGTGTTCGATTGCTGGCTCTGTCACGAAATTTGTGAAAATGTGGTATGACGGCTGGAACGGGCTCCATTCAGCCTCTCGAAGTCAACTGAGTAGAGGGTTTTCGATTCCCACCTCAGCCATCCTTGAAATGGTTTCTCGCGGTTTCCCACATCTCCGCCAAGCAAATGCCGGGATGGTACCTAACTTAGGTCATGTCCGCTTCGTTCCCTCTTCCTTGCCTATCCTTTCCAATCCTCCCATTCTCCACAAACCCGCTGTTCAGCATAGTTGTTGAGGCCACCTGGGCGAGGTACATGTCCTCCACCCGAGTTGTTCTGCATTCGAGATAATGTTGAAGAAACGGTCGGCTTGCAGTCGCAATAACTGCATTTCGATTACTTTCCGACTTTATACTGCAGTTTTCACGAATGCAACTTGGAACATCATTCTTTAGATTGGTACGTACATATAGATTGAGGTCTCCTGTTGCTTCAGCTTGTCGGCGTAACAAAAGCAGATGTGGTGAGGCCATGTTGTAGTGAATGTGAGTCTGATTGAGTGTAGGAGTCGGCTCTGCTGAAGAAGAGCATGTAAAAGAGAAAATCACCCGCTTTACCTCCTGATGCATCGCCTTTAACGCATTGCGATCAGGATTGTTGTTCTCTGCATTGCCACCGAAAATTATAACTGCAATCACAATAATAATGAAAAGAGATGTGCAATTGCATGTTGCATATTACTTGTGAATAAATTCATACATATCAATGATTCTGTTGGACTGAGGTTTCGTCAGGTTGGGTGTGTGCTTTTCCATATGTGATATTCTGTAAATCTGTCTGTAATAATATAATTTGCATGACTAAATAGCAGTAGCGTATTTCTACATGCTGCCGAAGTGAGCCTAATACAAATGAGCTATGTATATTGTTATTATTATTATTACTATTATTATTATTACTATTATTATTATTATTATTCGTTCCGATGAGGCCTGCTAAGGACCACGTGCCATTTTCAATTAAATTCTTCATACTTTTCTCTTTTCCCATCCGTTTCTTCCATTATTCTTTCATCCCTTCACTATGCTGTTTCTTTCCGTCCTCGGAACGGGTTCCTTGTTCAATCGTCCTGGAATCATTCCATACTCACTACAGTCTTTCTAAAAATCTTTCTGTCCATAGTTTCTTCTTATTTTATATTATTTATTTCTAAATCTTTCTTTACTTCTTGAATCCAGCTAGTTGTTGCCTTTTTGTCCCAAAGGTAACTTACTTGAAAATCCGTTTCTTTAATCTGGAATCATCCATTCCGTAAATATGTCCAAAAAATTGCAATCTCCTTTATTATGGTTTCTGTTAGGTTTTCTATGTTCTAGGTTAATCACTAGTAATGACCCGCGGCTCCGCTCGTGTGGATTTCGTAATTTGTTCAAAGTAATCGTTCCTCGGCATTCTACTAAGGCATTATCTGAAAATTCCTAAAGTATAAAAAACCACCAAAAATTGAATTTCATTTACCCCAGAAATTATTTGTAAACCATGTTTGTGGTATTACCATTCGGGGCTAAGACGACCATGCAACATAGATCTGTACATGTGAGAGACAGTCTTTTCTCAAGTCGAAAAAATAAATACATATTTGTTTACTTTTAAAGAAGATTCCAGAAACCTATTCTCACATCTGTAACGTCTTCAGTTTTTGAGATATACATAATATCCCCATAAAAAGAATTCGACCACTTGATCAGTCCTACCCCACCATCACACCCATCTAAGTGTATTTTCCGAAAACAAAAATACATGTTTTTTATTTTTGAAGGAGATTCCAAATACCAATTTTCACGTCTGTAATATCTTCAGTTTATAAGATATAAGTATCCTCATACAAAATAATTCAACTACTTCTCACTTCTTTAAAATTCCTGTTATGTGCCTCCTACGAAAACAAAAAGGTACATGTTCCTGTATTTTTAAAGCACTTTCCAAATACCAAAATCTCTTGTCTCTAACATGTTAAGTTTTTGACATATAATGTAGATACACCGGTACTCGTTTTAAAAATTAACCCAATAATTTTCAGCCTATTAACTGGATTTTCCGAAAACAAAACTCGTTTTAAAAATTAACCCAATTATTTTCAGCCTCTTAACTGGATTTTCCGAAAACAAAAAATACGTGTTTCATTATTTTCAAGGGAGATTCCAAATACCAGTTTTCATGTCTGTATGTCTGTAACCCTTTCAGTTTTTGAGATAAATATATACTCATAAGAATAATTCAATTTTTCTTCTTCACTTCTTTCCACCCCTCTCTCGACTTAAGTGGACTTTCCGGAAAAAAATACATGTTTCCTTATTTTGACAAGAAATTCAAAATACAAACTTTTACGTCTGTAACAGCTTCGGGTTTTTTAAAGATAAATTATCCTCATAAACATATTTCAACTCCTTATTTCCTTATTTTCAAACCCACACCTCTCACGTCGATTTTCCGAAGAAACAAATGACCGTTTCTTTATTTTTAAAGGAGATGCCAAATACTAACTTTCACGTCTGTAACATCTTCAGTTTTTTAAGATATAAGTATCCTCATAAAATTTGTTTGTTTATTCTTTTTTTTTTTGCTAGTTGCTTTACGTCGCACCGACACAGATAGGTCTTATGGCGAAGATGGGACTGGAAAGGCCTAGGAGTTGGAAGGAAGCGACCGTGGACTTAATTAAGGTACACACCGAGCTCGATAGCTGGAGTCGCTTAAGTGCGGCCAGTATCCAGTATTTGGGAGATAGTGGGTTCGAACCCCACTGTCGGCAGCCCTGAAGATGGTTTTCCGTGGTTTCCCATTTTCACACCAGGCAAATTCTGGGGCTGTACCTTAATTAAGGCCACGACCGCTTCCTACCCAGTCCTAGCCCTTTCCTGTCCCTTCGTCGCCGTAAGACCTATCTGTGTCAGTGCGACGTAAAGCCAATAGCAAAATAAAATTAAGGTACAGCACAAGCATTTGCCTGGTGTGAGAATGGAAAACCACGGAAAATCACCCTCAGGGCTGCCGACAGTGGGATTCGAACCCACCATTTCCCGGATGCAAGCTCACAGCCGCGTGCCCCTGACCGCACGGCCAACTCGCCCTGTCCTCATAAATGTAATTCAACCCATTTTCACCACCCCCCCCACAAATTCCCTTTCCGTTAAGATGATTCCCCCTCCCCAAAATTGCGTGTTTCTTTATTTTTAAAGGAGATTCCAAATAGCAATTTTCACGTCTTTAACATCTTTAGCTTTTGAGATATAAGTATCCTCATACAAAGAATTCAACTAATCCTTCAATTAATTCACCTCCCTTTAGTGGATTTTCCAAACAAAAATTATTACATGTTTCTTTACTTTGAAGGGTAATTCCAAATACAAATTTTCATGTCTGTAACATCTTCAGTTTTTGAGATATAAGTATCCTCATGAAAAGAATTCAACACCTTTTTCACTCCAACTCCGGCCGTTAAGTTGGTTCCCCCCAACCAATAATGCGTGTTATATTATTTTAAATGGAGTTTCCAAATACCATTTTCCAAGTCTGTAACCTTCAGTTTGAGATATAAGCTTCTCCAGAAAAAGAATTTTTTTTCCTTCCACACTTTTTTCACTTAAGTGAATTTTCTAAAAGCAATCAGTACCCGTTTCTTTAAAAGAGTTTCCAAATACCAATTATCACGACTGTAACATCTTCAGTTTTTGTGATATATGTATCCCCCTAAAAGGAATTAATCTCCGTTTTCATCGCCCCCTACCAAATTGACACCCCCCCCCCTCACAAATGCGTGTTTCATTATTTTTAAAGGAGATTTCAAATACCATTTTTCACGCTTGTAACATCTTTAGATTTTTTTGTATGTATATTCATACAAATTATCCAGCTAAATTTTCAATTTCTTCACCCCCCACCGTTAAGTGTATTTCCAAAAACAAAAGTACATGTTTCTTTATTTTTAAAGGAGATTCCAAATACCAGCTTTCAAGTTTGTATCTTCAGATTGTTTGGTATATATACAAACATTATCATACAAATAATTCAATTAAATTTTCAATTCTTCTCCCCCCTTAAGGTTTTTTTCCGAAAACCAAAGAATACATGTTACCTTATTTTTAGTGGAGATTCCAAATACCAATTTTCACGTCTGCAATATGTTAAGTTTTTGAGACATACTGTATTTATGCTCATTTTAAAAATTCATCCCCTTTTTCAGTTTCCCTTAAGTTGGTAACCCTCAGTATACGCCACTGGTGCAATTACATAATTATAAGTGGACTCATACTGCGAAGTACTTTGTAAATTTTAATCGGTTTCGTAATCACTGAAAAAACATCACGTACCCTCTCAACACGTGGTGTTTCGTTTCCTCCTCCCATTCTGGGTGCTTTAATTTTTTTTTTTCAGGCGGTCTATTTGCCATTGCTTCCCTCACTGAGCTACAAATTGCTATTGTAGCACGACCGGTGCTGTGATTAGTATCCTTCATAAAATCCAGACGTGCCAGTCGAGCTCCGGATGTCATTGCCCAACACCGCACACATCTCACTCAACAGCTTTCAAAGACGATTGCAGAAACGGTGTTTAGACGATGTCTACGGCTAAACAACGTCTAAGTATGGCTGCCGCATTGCAGAGGTGTTATTTATCACTTAGACACTGTATAAAACCGATGTTCAACCGTCCATGTTTAAACACTGCTGAGAACACTGTTTAACCTCAGATGTTAGGAGTGATTCACAATCAGAGGTTATGTACCATGAAACATATAATCTGTATTATGATGTAGGTCGTCTGCTACGAAATCGCAGCAATTTATTTGAAATGTACGGGGAGCTACAACTTAAAATACGATTTCGCTTTTCAAGTGACCTGCTTCTTGAGACTGACAAAGGGGACAGTCCTTCAACTGTCAACTTGACTACAGTTCTTTGCAACCGATATATTTTGTTATACAAAGGATAATTTCCACGGATTTTGCTTTTTTTTTTTTGCAATTTGCTATATGTTGCATCGACACAAATAGGCCTTACGGTGACGATGGGATATGACAGGCCTAGAAGTGCGAATGAAGCGAGCATGTCTGACAATGGGAAACCACGGAAAACCATCTTCAGGGCTGCCGACAGTGCGGTCCGATCCCACTATCTCCCGGATGCAAACTCACAGCTGCGCGCCCCCAAACGCACGGCCAACTCGCCCGGTAATTAGCATGGAATTATAGGTCACTTCGACTACATACATATCAGAATTACTTGTCCTGATCGTCAGAGAGCTGTCACATACATCAACCGGGAGGGATTCACTTATATTAACTGCCAAGTAAGCTCACAAAATAGTGACAGCTAAAATGTTGGTTGTGTGTGGGTTTTTTTAACAATCGTCGCACTAATTCAGGTAGGAAAAGGCAACTACTGGGGAAGAAAGGCCGTGGCCATAAACAGTCCTATATTTGCCTGGTGTAAAAATAGGGAAACTACGAAAAACAATCTTCAGGGCTGCCGATGATGCGTTTCGAACGTATGATCTCCAGGATGTAAGCTGCATCTATATTGTAACTGTTCCCTCCTCAGCAAAACACTTGAGGAGATGAAAGTTATTATCTTGGGACACATGAATATTAAATAAACTATTTGTGGCTTGCCCGCAAATTGCCACGCAAATAGAAACAATAAACATTCCATGGTTCAGCATTTCTCTATGTAATGTTTGGGCGCCTTGGTTACAGTTGTAAATAAAACTGTAAACCAAAATGTATATTTAATAACATAGAGACTTATACTTAGATCACAGGGGTAGGATTTTATATAATTAACCATTAAGGATCGCTTAAGAAAGAAAATTAACGCAATATCAAATACAAATGAATTTATTATATATAAAAATGAGATGAATCGGAAAAGCTTCCTTAAAGCGTGGAGGAATTTATAATTTACTGAATTTACTATTGCTTGCTTTATCTAATTGAAGCTCACCAATTGCAGCTTCCGTTGAAGTCATCTGCTTTCCGTGGTTACTCGTTCTCTCCTTCTCGATGTAGACTTTGCTCCATGGACATCCTTCCTTCCTTCCTTCCTTCTCTGATATGGTACGGTCTATCTGGACTAGCACTCCCTGCTTGCCTAGTCTTTAAAATAGACATTGGCCCTATACTTGTAAAAACTGATCAGCGTTGATCGTATGAGGAGAAAATTCAGAGATATGAATTTTTCCATATTAGTAGAAATCTCAAACCAACTGAGCTATACTATTTATACGGTACAGAGTTGTACCAAATTTCCGTAGACTTGAACTAAGCATAGTTCTTCGTCCACAATATTTACTGAATATAACACAAGCCGTAAGCTTGTTTCGTTTCTCGTAGATCCGATAACATTACCGCACGTAAGTACTGTATCGAAGTGATAACACATTGTACAAAAGTAACTCTGTCGCGGAGCGACCACACACTGTTTCAAAAATCAAATAACGGCGTTCAAAGTAGATGTTCACAGTAGAAGTAGTAGTGATGGAGTACACGTAGTTATGTTGTAAGGTTTTAAGGTCGTAAGGTTCTAAGGTCCCGTTCTCGTGTTGAGAATCAGTATATATATCCGGGCTCACCCCCACTCTTGGTAACAGTTCAATCTCAAAACTCAAACTCATATACAACGAAGTATCTGATTCGATAGATCGAAGCATCAACTCCCCTTCCCTTCTTCCTCCACAAGTCCAGAAGGCGTGGCGATGATATAGCTGACCAGCTTGCAAGCCTCGCGCACGGTTCGCTGTTTACTAGCCTTGGTCATAAAATAAACCCATGACTCACGCAAAATCCCAAGCTTCAAGAATAACCCTCCGTATACACAAACATGAGATGAAATGAAAACAACTATGTCTCAACATATTGACCGTATTTACAACATAATGAATTCTTATCCTACATAATATAATAATTTATATAATAAAACGATGTTATCATATATATAATATGATTCCAAAATGCCTTGATTACAAATGATTGACGTTGAATAAATATGTTATTAAAAATAATTGCCGATGGCGGATAAACTTGATATCAAATGATATCGCGTAAAATGATATTATATTAAATTAGTAGGGCTGGAGAAGCCTGGACGGTTACAATATGGCCCGTACAACTCATTTGGTTACACAGTACCATCGCTCCATCTTCCCTTCGCCCAAGCTATGTACTAAGATTACACTCACCGTAACAACAATATAATCAAAGGTACTCTTCCTCGTGCGGCGGCGTGTCGCTTTAGTGTCGATAATACAGTATTACGAGATTTAATTTCCACCGAAAGCGATATTCTTATCTGTGGGCAAGTCATGCTTTTCCTTGGCCATATTTGAATAATGTGCAGGAAGACAGCAGCTGACTAACGTTCGGCACATGAACCGACAAATTTAATTTGTTGCGACAAGCAAAGAGTTGCATGGAAGATACTTCTATCTCCATTTTCGATACAATATAGAAAATTTAAACGATGTCTAGTTAAACACCGGCTGAACATTGTTTATCCAATGGAAGACCATGCGCAACTCAGACCTTGTTTAGGTAGACGGTGTCTAAGGGTTAAAACTAGTCATCGTTTCTGAAATCGGCCCTGAGACTTCAGTGGAAGCTACATTTTGCTCGGGCCTGTGCCATGAGACAGAAGTAAACTTACTGCATCAATTAAGATATAGCGGCAGGATAGCCTTTTTATTACCGGCAATTAAATGGCATAGAGGCACATCCTTTAAATATGGCGATAGGGCCTACTACTGCACGAAACTGCCGGGCTGAGTGGCTCAGACGTTTAAAGCGCTGGCTTTCTGACCCCAACTTGGCAGGTTCGATCCCGGCTCAGTCCGGTGGCATTTGAAGGTGCTCAAATACGACACCCTCGTGCCGGTAGATTTACTTGCAAGTAAAAGAACTCCTGCGGGACTAAATTCCGGCATCTCGGCGTCTCCGAAGACCGTAAAAGGAGTTAGTGGGACGTAAAAGCAAATAACATTATTATTATTATTATTATTATTATTATTATTATTATTATTATTATTATTATTATTATTATTATTATTAACTGCACGAAACTTGTAAAGGATGAAACTAAAGGAATTGCATGCTATTACAGATTCTCTGATGTTAATTTTGAGATGTGTCGCAAAATAGCAAATTTATCCTCTGACGTTGATAATTAATTCGACTTAATTGATTTGCAAGTTTTAAATTGATTTAAGGTATGGTTACTCAGAAAGCGTTTTCGAACATTGTAGTTCACTTCAGTAGAACTATTTTCATGTGCTTGTCCTAATGACTGAATTCATTTCGCTCAGAATGGTAAAATATTTAGTCACCTCATATCGAAATAAACATTCAGGGCGTATGTATAAGTAGTACGATTTTGACGAAATTCGGCAACAACATTGTATGGGATAATTCGTATTTCTATCTCCTGCCTGATGCTGCGAGTACCAAGATAGCATTGTTTATCCTCGGACAGTTCTTATTTTCTCATTTGTTCAGAAAGCTGGATTATTTGCTGGATGTGAATAAATTCATTACCGGGTAACCTGATTGACAGGTGAACTTGTCCTCGCCACTGATCCTACTGGACTCAAGGGTATTCTGTGCGCGGTTGAATCGATCCGGTAGACCATCTGCCCTGATTGAACACGGCAGTGAGTTCAATGGCATTGCTTTTCCGATAAATGAATGACAAATACGGTATATTACCTTCACTCCCTAATTCAAACAACTTACACGGGTTATCAGTACAGAACTGTACTTACAATGTAAAGCCGTGGATTGTCAGTGTAAATTCCACATATTCCTATGTACTTAGAAGTTGTTTATTTTTCAATTTTATTTAATTTGCCTTTGTTGTAACAATATTTGGTCATCTTCCATGTACAATAAACACTCACAGCACACATACAAAATCTGAATCGTCGGCGCAAAGTACTTATAAGAAATAAAAACCGAATCGCCCACATTCATCAAATACATAAAACCACACTGAAACACTTTTCCGGGAGGAGAGGGGAGAACAAACAAAACACTATCAGCAATGCAATGAGCACAAAGTCAAATTCTTATATCCGCGGTTCTCAAAAATTCCATCACAGCATTGAGAACTGAAATGTTTTCACCTTGCAACTCCAATGTAGTGCTGGTCGAGAACCGCACTTGTAGATTACATAGTTCAGATAGAAAGCGGCTTCGAAAAGCATCATAAAGGCTACACTTAAGCAAAATGCGGTTGAGATCACCATCCTCCGCATATTGACATCGACAGCGCGGTGAAGCCAAAAATCCTATGCGATGTAGATGTGAAGGGAATGATTCATGATTTAACCTCCTTCGGATTACCGAAAACGTTAGATCTCGTAACCGATGAAACTGATAATGTCATGGCTTAGGAGGGATGATGGGTTGTGTGAGAGCAGAAGCTCTATCTTTGTGAAGTTGAGATGTTTCCCATTCCGTAATGTAATGTCGTATGGCTTTTAGTGCCGGAAGTGTCCGAGGACAAGTTCGGCTCGCCATATGCAGGTCTTTTGATTTGACACCCGTAGGCGACCTGCGCGTCGTGATGAGGATGAACTGATGATGAAGACGGTACATACACCCAGCCCGCGTGCCAGCGAAATTAACCAGTGACGGTTAAAATTCCCGACCCTACCGGGAATCGAACCCAGGACCCCTGTGACCAAAGGCCAGCACGCTAACCATTTAGCCATGGAGCCGGACTCCTATTCCCTAGACCACTTGTTAAGAATATGTTATCGAATACTGGGAATAAAGTCAATCGATGGGAGTTGCAGCGTTGTAGGTAGATCTTCCGATGCAAAACGTTTGGCTAGTACGTCAGCCTTTTTATTGGGCAAAAATCCACTGTGTTCTTTGACCCATAGGAATGCTACGGAGCAACCTGAAGAGTAGATGTTAAAAGCATTCTCCGCGATGTCATACAAGTAACCATGCGTTTGGAGATCCCACTGAAGATATTGTAATTTCTTTCATAACACTTTGGGAGTCCGTAATGATGAGAGCGGAATCGAATCGCTTGTTTTGACAAAAAAGAAGTGCAGCATATATAGCTAAAATTTCCGTTGTATAAATAGAGGTTTCTGGCGGTAGTTTATGATACCACATTCTCCCGTTTGTTAGCTGTAATAGGCATATCTCACCGAGTCATCGAATTTAGAACCATTCGAAAAGGTGTAAGTACTATTGGGTCGCATGGAACGAGAGCCGGAATGTAGTTCTGTGTAGCCGATGACCTAGATGTAAGGCCCTTTTAAACAGCAAGCATCATTATCATCGTCATCATCATGTACTATAGTTCTGTGTACGAGCTTCTGTGGTGAGATATCTAGGTAGATAGTATATAGGCAGTCGATGTGAAGAACACCGAAAGCTGGCTTCAAATCCGGGAATGTTTCGTGTTTCGAGGGTTAGTGGGAAAATTGTTTTCAGTTAGTTTTGGCAGCATAACAGAAGCTGTGGCTTGTACCGTGAGCGTCGTCCATGTCTCTCCTGGATAACGGTCAATCGTTGAAGTGCAATAAGAATGGGAAGCTGTGAGACAGCATTACGCTGTAACAGAAATTTCTTGCCTATCATTTCTCCACGCATTTCCAAAGATAATACTATTTAGAGAGCATTTGTTGGTGTGAGTCACATAGCATAGAGTTTCTTCGTGGCGTATGCAGGAGCATTCCCATAGAAATGACTCCCATAATCGATCATGGAGCGTATCATTGAACGATCCGGAGTCAAATGTACAACAGTATCAGCTCCCCATCAGGTACGTGTCACAAAGCGGAGAATATTAATCGCTCGTACAATTTTTGGCAGAACCTGAGCAATATGGTAACTCCAAGTTAGACGACTATCATTGTGCGTACCCAATAGGCGTAATGATGATTTCACTGGAAATGTGAACAGTCCTAAACGGATATCACTAAGCTGAGTCCTCTATCGGGTAAAAGTCATCAGAGTAGATTTCGATGGAGACAATTGTATCATTATCAATCATTTTGCCAGAAACCTGGCCTTAATGTAAACGAAGAAATGTGACCTCGAAGCTAGAGGACGTAGTGTAAAGACACACATCGTCCGCTTCTTATACACTGACTGACAGAGCAAATGCAACACCAAGAAGGAGTGGTCAGAACTTTATGCCAATTGCAGGGTAGACTGACGTCACTGAGGTATGCTCATGATGTGAAATGCGCCGCTGTGCTGCGCACGTAGCGAACGATAAATGGGACACGGCGTTGGCGAATGGCCCACTTCGTACCGTGATTTCTCAGCCGACAGTCATTGTAGAACGTGTTGTCGTGTGCCACAGGACACGTGTATAGCTAAGAATGCCAGGCCGCCGTCAACGGAGGCATTTCCAACAGACAGACGACTTTACGAGGGGTATGGTGATCGGGCTGAGAAGGGCAGGTTGGTCGCTTCGTCAAATCGCAGCCGATACCCATAGGGATGTGTCCACGGTGCAGCGCCTGTGGCGAAGATGGTTGGCGCAGGGACATGTGGCACGTGCGAGGGGTCCAGGCGCAGCCCGAGTGACGTCAGCACGCGAGGATCGGCGCATCCGCCGCCAAGCGGTGGCAGCCCCGCACGCCACGTCAACCGCCATTCTTCAGCATGTGCAAGACACCCTGGCTGTTCCAATATCGACCAGAACAATTTCCCGTCGATTGGTTGAAGGAGGCCTGTGCACTCCCGACGTCCGCTCAGAAGACTACCATTGACTCCACAGCATAGACGTGCACGCCTGGCATGGTGCCGGGCTAGAGCGACTTGGATGAGGGAATGGCGGAACGTCGTGTTCTCCGATGAGTCACGCTTCTGTTCTGTCAGTGATAGTCACCGCAGACGAGTGTGGCGTCGGCGTGGCGAAAGGTCAAATACGGCAGTAACTGTGGAGCGCCCTACCGCTAGACAACGCGGCATCATGGTTTGGGGCGCTATTGCGTATGATTCCACGTCACCTCAAGTGCGTATTCAAGGCACGTTAAATGCCCACCGCTACGTGCAGCATGTGCTGTGGCCGGTGGCACTCCCGTACCTTCAGGGGCTGCCCAATGCTCTGTTTCAGCAGGATAATGGCCGCCCACACACTGCTCGCATCTCCCAACAGGCTCTACGAGGTGTACAGATGCTTCCGTGGCCAGCGTACTCTCCGGATCTCTCACCAATCGAACACGTGTGGGATCTCATTGGACGCCGTTTGCAAACTCTGCCCCAGCCTCGTACGGACGACCAACTGTGGCAAATGGTTGACAGAGAATGGAGACCCATCCCTCAGGACACCATCCGCACTCCTATTGACTCTGTACCTCGACGTGTTTCTGCGTGCATCGCCGCTCGCGGTGGTCCTACATCCTACTGAGTCGATGCCGTGCGCATTGTGTAACCTGCATATCGGTTTGAAATAAACATCAATTATTCTTCCGTGCCGACTCTGTTTTTTTCCCAACTTTCATCCCTTTCGAACCACTCCTCCTTGGTGTTGCATTTGCTCTGTCAGTCAGTGTAAAAAGTGAATCGAGTGGCTAAACAAATAAAATGTATACAAAAGCGGGGTGAGCACAGCACCCTGTGGGAGACCTCTACACACGCGACGAGGGCCATATAACGACAATGTCCATCTGGTTCGTAGATATATGGTTTATGTAACAATGTCTGAAGACAATATATATAAACGCTGCAGGGATAGGGAATATTTTGAGCTTAGTGAAGAGAACTGGTATACTGACGTTATCATAAGCTGACCTGATATCCAGTGACCGGGCGAGTTGGCCGTGCGGTTAGAGGCGCGCGGCTGTTAGCTTGCATCCGGGAGATAGTGGGTGCGAATCCCACTGTCGGCAGCCCTGAAGATGGTTTTCCGTGGTTCCCATTTTCACACCAGGAAAATGCTGGGCCTGTACCTTAATTAAGGCCACGGCCACTTCCTTCCAACTCCTAGGCCTTTCCTATCCCATCGTCGCAATAAGACTTACCTGTGTCGGTGCGACGTAAAGCCACTAGCAAAAAAAGAAAAAAAAAGACTACTAGTGAGTGAGCGGGAAGGTATCCATTAATCGGGAAAACATGTTATATTGCAGAAGTGAATATAATGAGATGGTCCAATGTTCTTCTAACAGGGCGGAATCCATACTACAACTGGGGAGGCAACTGCTGGTACAGTACCGGTCAAATGTTTAGAACAACATAAAACAATCATGAAATGTCATCTAGAACCTAAAATTGTGCTACTAGACCTCTGCATTTTTTCCCTTGAGCTCTCGCATCCAATATGATATACGTCGCTTGATTTCACTGAAAAGTTATAAATTTTTAAATGTTGGAAGGTCACATCGAAATGTCAATATTTTTGGAAATAGTATGCACTATATATTCTAATTGGTTTCAAGTATCACTACCAAGATTCTTTCGTAGACTTATCAGTAGGTGGTGGTCATTTTAGTATAAATATAAAAAATAATACTTCTAAAGAACTATTAAAATTTACATATGAAAAGTTTAAAATGACATTTACAATACGATACAAAAGCTGAAAACTAGAAAAGCGTATGGAATTGATAAGATTTCTGGGTATATACTAAAGACAAGGTTTTGGGATATAGTACCATATCTGAAGTACTTATCTGATTATTGTTTGTTTGAAGGAGCTATACCAAATGAATGGAGACTTGCTATAATAGCCCTTGTGTATAAAGGAAAGGGTGATAGACATAAAGCTGAAAATTACAGGCCAGTAAGTTTGACATGCGTTACCTGTAAGCTTCGAGAAGGCATCTTTCCGATTATATTAGACATGTTTGCAAAATTAATAAGTGGTTCGATAGAAGGCAGTTCGGTTTTAGGAAAGGTTATTCCACTGAAGCTCAACTTGTAGGATTCTAGTAAGATATAGCAGATATCCTGGATTCAGGAGGTCAAATGGATTGTGTCGCGATTGACCTGTCTAAAGCATTTGATAAGGTGGATCATGGGAGACTACTGACAAAAATGAGTGCAATTGGAGTAGCCAAAAGAGTGACTGAATGGGGTGCTATATTTCTAGAAAATAGATCTCAGAGAATTAGAGTAGGCGAAGCTTTATCTGACCCTGTAATAATGAATAGGGGAATTCCTCAGGCAATATTATCGGACTTTTATGTTTTCTTATATATATCAATGATATGAGTAAAGGAGTGGAATCAGAGGTAAGGCTTTTTGCGGATGATGTTATTCTTTTCAGAGTAATAAATAAGTTACAAGATTGTGAGCAACTGCAACGTGACCTCGATAATGTTGTGAGATGGACAGCAGGCAATGGTATGTTGATAATCGGGGTTAAAAGTCAGGTTGTGAGTTTCACAAATAGGAAAAGTCCTCTCAGTTTTAATTACTGCTTTGATGGGGTGAAAGTTCCTTTTAGAGATCGTTGTAAGTATCTAGGTGTTAATATAAGGAAAGATCTTCATTGGGGTAATCACATAAATGGGATTGTAAATAAGGGGTACACATCTCTGCACATGGTAATTAGGGTATTTAGGAATTGTAGTAAGGATGTAAAGGAGAGGGCCTGCAAGTCTCTGGTAAGACCCCAAGTAGAGTATGGTTCCAGTGTATTGGAACCTAACCAGGATTACCTGATTCAAGAACTGGAAAAATTCCAAAGAGAAGCAGTTCGATTTGTTCTGGGTGATTCCCGACAAAAGAGTAGCGTTACAAGAATGTTGCAAAGTTTGGGCTGGGAAGAATTGGGAGAAAGAAGACGAGCTGCTCGACTAAGTGGTATGTTCCGAGCTGTCAGCGGAGAGATGACATTATTAGACGAATAAGGTTGAGTGGCGTCTTTAAAAGTAACAAAAGTCACAATATGAAGATAAAGTTGGAATTCAAGAGGACAAATTGGAGCAAATATTCATTTATAGGAATGGGAGTTAGGGATTGGAATAACTTACCAACGGAGATGTTCAATAAATTTCCAATTTCTTTGAAATCATTTAAGAAAAGGTTAGGAAAAATCAGATATGGAATCTGTCACCTGGGCGACTGCCCTAAATGCAGATCAGCATTGACTGACTGATTCCGAAATAATGCGGTACCGAATTTCGTGAGCTCATTTTTTTTCAAACCAGTGCTATGATGGTCAATTTTTCCTTGTTCTTTTCATAGATCTCAGTGTGATTTATCGGCATCAGAAATGTGTTCTGCAGAGTGCAAATGAAACTATCAGGGCAGATAAGTCTGACGCCGATAGCTCGCCCCAAGACCTTGCGCCATAAATGACAAAAACAAAGAAAAATCTAGCATATTGGTGCTGCTTCAAGAAAAAAATCCACGCATAAAACCCGGTGTCGCATATTTTTGGAATTTTTATATTTATACTAAAATGACCCCCACCTATTGTTAGGTCTACAAACAAATCTTGGGGGTGATACTTCCAACCAGGTAGAGTATACAATGCATTATATTACCATTCTTGTATTCTTTTGGGTGTGACCTTCTTCGACAGTACTTGGACTAGGCCAATTAAATCAGGCGACATATATCCTATTAGATGCGAGAGCTCAGAAAGAAAATTACAGAGGTCAAGTGACACAATTTTAGGTTCTAGATAACATTTCGTGATTTCTTCATGTGGCCCTAAACTTTTGACCAGCACTGTCTCCTAATCACCACTCGAGTCGTGTTTTCACCATCCTTTCCAAAGTCTTCACCACAAACGAGGAAAGAGCAATTGCTCTGTAAGAAGACGGGTCACTAGGATCCTTTCCAGGCTTCAGAACGGGAATGGTAATTTGAGTAATCCACTCCAAAGGTAATTCGTCCCGTGTCCATATGTTGTTAAAAATATCCAGTAATAAAATATGCGCTGAGAGAAGGAGTTGGGATAACATCGAGTACTGGATGTAGTCCTTGCCAGGGGTAGTGCTGTTGTAATGTTTTAACGTTAGTTGGAGCTCCGTGTATGTAAATGGCCGCAACAGAAAATGACTGCGATCCCAGCCGGATGAAAGCCGTTGGAAGCGAACCTCGTTATGTCATGACAATCATCACACAAACAGAGTGGCAGCGTAAGTGGAAATTATCACTTTCTTACTGATGTATTTCCATCTCAGTATGGTCCAGTGTATTGCAAGAGAATTCACTGACCTTGTGGGAGTAAAGCCGAATGAAATGATACATTTTAATAAGCCTAATATACAATTCCGTTCCACCCACAAGAAGTGGTTTACATTCCAACCTAATCTCAATACCACCTCAAGGGTGGGGAGAAACCCCTTCACCTTCTTTCGGCTCTTTGTACTGTAGGCCTATCTGAAATGCTACTCCTAAATCAATAGATTCATAACTTGAAAGGTACGTCTTCACTTTGATGATGGATTTCAGAAATAACCTTCATTAGCAAGAAGCCACGATAGACGAGATACCGAGCTAGTTGTCCGTGCGGTTAGTGGCGCGCTGCTGTAAGATTGCATTCGGGAGACAGTGGGACCGAACCCCACTGTCGGCAGCACTGAAGAGGTTTTCCGTGGCTTCCCATTTTCATACCAGGCAAATGATTGGGCTGTACCTCAATTGAGGAGTGTCCATTGAAAAAAGGTGGGAAAAGTGCAAGAAACTTAAAAAAAAAAGGGGCGATGAACGTACCCAAGATAGGGTTTGGCACAAATTTTAAGGAATTATATCTTCCTGGTCTGGATTGCTCAAGGCAATCGATAATATTCAACCGCCGTAATGTATGTGGACGAAATGCTGATTTACTTTTTTGGAGATGGAAATAGCACCTTTTGAACAGACACTCCTCAATTAAGACCACGCCCACTTCCTTTCCACTCCTAGCCCTTTCCTATCCTATCGTCGCCGTAAGACATATCTGTGAACGTCCGACGTAAAGAAAAGTGTAAAGAAACAAAACAAAAAGACAAAGAGCAAAGAAAAAAGCCAACATGACTGTGCATAACTTTTTTATTTTTTTACCAAGATTCGGTTTGGGCGTCTGACAGTCGCTGCGGATTCGCTACTCGACAATATTTAAAGTTGCTATTTTTGCTATTTTGCTTTACGTCGCACCGACACAGATAGAACTTACGGCGACGATGGGATAAGAAAGGCCTAGGAATGGGAAGGATGCGACCGTGGCCTTAATTAAGGTACAGCCCCAGCATTTGCCTGGTGTGAAAATTGGAAACTACGGAAAAGCATCTTCAGGGCTGCCAACAGTGGGATTCGAACCCACTATCTCCCGAATGCAAGCTCACAGCTGTGCGCTCCTAACCGCACGGCCAGCTCGCCCGGTGATATTTAAAGTAAACATATTCTAGTCCAGACCCTATAACAACGAATATTCCTATGTTATATTATTGTTACGAATAAAACACAGTCTGTTTTAACGCCCTAATTTATTTCTAGGATGACCCAATAAATACGCATCTATTTACAGAATCTGCCCTCTTCACAGCAGGCGGTCCGGCTCGTTGGTATTATCTGAGACGGCTAAAATCCTTGTTGACAAGCCTTTCACTTTCACTCCTGCAAATATAGTCCATTCAGATAAATCTGAACGCAGAGTTTTGAACACATGACTGCTTACCACCACCACAACACACGGTGACTATTCCTTGGTTCGACTCCGGACGAAGTCCATTAATTCACACAGTTAAATACGGTGGGCTGCATTACACAAACAACTAAACGGCAACAGCTCCACAGTGATAGCACTACAATATTCCGCAGAACAATGGCAAATATCACTGCTCCAGTTATACTCAGATCACTGTTCCGCACACAGACTCCAAGGCAATTTACAGCCCACGGTAGCAAACACACAGTACTCTAAGAGAGTACACAGACACTACTCCGTAATCCAGTACGACGATATTCTGACACCGGTGGGACTCTGCCGGCAGCCAAGACTGTCGTCCGAGTCCAGCTACCCCAAATCCAACATTCAGACACAGCAACAACAACTTCGTTTGCCGTGGCCCTGTACTTATATCTCGATGCGGCGTAGTAGAACATTTGGAACTTGGCTAGAGACGGAACATTCCCATTTCGTGTTCCAGAAGGTGCGCGGGGAAACCAGATGAAGAGAATAATAGAGGGGAGAAGCTGTCACTGCGAACCCAGGCTGAGAGCTGCTAGTTGACTAACGGTCGTTTGAGCAGGTGGCATTATTTTCTGAGCGTAAATACACAAGACGGTTTGAAGACGTTTCTTTGACTTAGAATTAACCATAATCTAATATTATACAGAATGTTTTTAAACTTGACCGACAAATTTGGGGATCGGATAGATAACCTTCTTTCAAATAATTTCTGAAAAGGAAACCGTGGGTTGCAACTCTTCGTTTCCGTGCAAGAGAGGTTAATGTCTTGAATACTGCCACTTATTTTGTTTACTGCTTGAACGCAATAGCATTAATCAAACCAGTCTGTTTATTTTATGCGCTCAGTATCAATGCTTTCACCCCATTTGTTTACAACCTGAGGTATTATCTTTCAGCTAGTGTTTTCACTTCCATCCAGTTTGTTCACTTCTTGTTCTCAATATCATTCTTCTCTCTTTTGTTTACTATTTCTTTAGTAATTATGTTATTGGTTTAAAGCCGCTCTAAATACTTTACGGTTTTCGGAAAAGCTGAGGTGCCGGAATTTTGTCCCGCAGGAGTTCTACGTTACCGTAAATCTACCGACACGGGGCTGACGGATGTGAGTACTTTCAAACACCACCAGACTGAGCCAGGATCAAACCTGCCTCAGACGGCCAGCCCTCTACCGTCTGAGCTGCTCAGCCCGACTATTATAAATGTTTTACGTCGCATCGACACAGATAAATCTTATGGCGATGATGCCATAGTAAAGCTACCGTAGCTTATTACAAGTACATTTTCCTGGGATAAAAATGTGAAACCACGTAAACTACCTCCAGGGATGCCAATAGTGTGGTTCGAACTCATTATCTACCCAAAGCAAGCTCCACAGCTGCGTGACTCAGTCGGGCATTCCTTCGCTCTGTAATTATTATTCCTTCACTCATTCTGTTGACTTCTTCTTCTGCTTCTCCGTACAGTAGCAGAACAGTAAAATTCATTTCATTTTCACATAACAGTTACATTAATCTCTTCTTGTGAGATCGAACAATGTAATGACATAAACCATTTCTGCAGCCCGTGTGTTGCGTAACAAGAAGTGCTTGAAAGAAGGTTATCTGTCCGATCCCGAAGTTTGTAAGTCTAATTTAGAAAAGCACTGCATATGATGGACTACTATTACTAAACGTTTTCATTCTTCCCCTGAAGGGGGAGGCGGGCCTCTTAGACGGTTAAGCCGTCTCTCAGGCCGGGAGATTTGTTACGGTGAAGGAGATGTGCGGTGTAGGTGAGGGAGGTGGACGGCCGTGGCCTATACTACGAACTGTCCCGGCAATCGCCTTAGTGCAGGAGAATGGAAAACCACGGAAAATCATTCTCAGGACAGCCGACGGGTGGGGCCAGGCGTGAAGTCCAGCCCTGTGCCCCTGACGCGTCTCCCGAATGCAGAGGATAGAGCCACGGTAGAGCCGTGGCCACCTTTCCTCTGCGCAGTTGGCCGGTCAGAGTACAGAGCTGTTGGACCACGGACAAGTCGTGTCCTCTTAAGGGACGAAACCCACGGGCCGAAACCCACTCTGCATCTACCGACCATATGATGGATGCTTTGGCCGTAAGATAAAGATAAAGTTACATAGATTGCGGTGCTTTTGCATATAAATGGCTCAACAAGACTTTTCCATACACACGTAGTGATTATAAAGAAATGTTGGCGGAAAAATATCTTGTCAGTTCGTCAAAGAGGGAATCGAACACAGAGAACAATGTCATGGGATATATCACAATAGAGCACATTTCCTTGGCAAGATGTAGTGTTTACAGTATACTATGTCTTCAGGTATGGGCTAGAATAAATTTGTTACTTTCATTGACCTGTCTCTGTCTTATCCTTGGCTTTGACAATATGAAAGTGGCTGAGGTATGAGTGATGCTAGTAATGCGATTCCTTATGCAGCCAGTCCCTGTTATGCATGGTGTGCAAATGTCGTGCATAGGGTCGGTTGGTGCACGCATTTCAGTGGGCTTGGCAGACTGATGTGCAATAGCAACTTCTGGCCCAGTGAGGAAAGCAACGGGAAACTACCTCACTCCTCATTCCCCTAGTACGCCTCTTCAGTGACACTTAGGCCATCTATGACAGCTAATGGTGGACCTGTTCAGGATCCGACCAGCTTTAGGGCTGAATACCCAACATATACATACATACATACATATATCTCGTACGCAACGTTCTGTCTAAATAGCTAGACGTCAGAGTGAGCTTTTGTCGTTTACGTTGCTAGGTATCGGATAGATAGCAGCACTAGTGTCATATGCGTTCTTAGATTCCTGCAGCACTCATGGTATGTATGAAAACAAGATGGCTGCCCTTTGCGTACAAACACTGGCCACATACACTCGCAAATAAAAGAACCTAGCATTAGCTATGCAACCTTAAATCGACCCATAACTGATAAACTTTCAACGAATCACTCCTGTATAATATCTCGAATCATTCAAATAGATAATTTGGTTGCTTACCAGCGTTCTCAGAGTTGCCGATATATATGAAAAAAATACTGCCACTGACTGGGTGGCGAGGTGGCTGAAGTAGATAAGGCTTCAAACTACCAAGCCAGCGCATTCTTCGCGCGTGGGTTCGAGACACCCTCGTCACATTTTTTTTTTGTGATTAATTCTTTCTCTCTCTTTCTTTCTTTTCCTCCTTTCTTAATCCGTTTACCCTCCAGCGTTGGTTTTCTCCTCAGGCATAGCGAGGGATCCCACCTCTACCGCTTCAAGGGAAGTGTCTTGAATCGTCAGACAACGGAGCAGGGATACAACTGGGTAGGAGTACAAGTACAGCGCCCAGTTGACCCCAGGAAGACCGTGTTCGATTCCTGGCTCTGGTACGAAATCTGAAAATTGGTTCGAGGGCTGGAACGGGGTCCACTCAGCCTCGGTGGTCAAATGAGTAGAGGTGTTTTCGATTCCACCCCAGCCATCGTCGAAGTGGTTTGCCGTGATTTCCCACTTCTCCTCAAGGGAAATGCCGGGATAGTACCTAACTTAAGCCCACGGTCACTTCCTTCCCTCTTCGTTGGCTACCCCTCCCAATCTTCCCATCCCGCCACAAGGCCCGTGTTCGATTGCTGGCTCTGTCACGAAATTTGTGAAAATGTGGTATGACGGCTGGAACGGGCTCCATTCAGCCTCTCGAAGTCAACTGAGTAGAGGGTTTTCGATTCCCACCTCAGCCATCCTTGAAATGGTTTCTCGCGGTTTCCCACATCTCCGCCAAGCAAATGCCGGGATGGTACCTAACTTAGGTCATGTCCGCTTCGTTCCCTCTTCCTTGCCTATCCTTTCCAATCCTCCCATTCTCCACAAACCCGCTGTTCAGCATAGTTGTTGAGGCCACCTGGGCGAGGTACATGTCCTCCACCCGAGTTGTTCTGCATTCGAGATAATGTTGAAGAAACGGTCGGCTTGCAGTCGCAATAACTGCATTTCGATTACTTTCCGACTTTATACTGCAGTTTTCACGAATGCAACTTGGAACATCATTCTTTAGATTGGTTCGTACATATAGATTGAGGTTGTTAGTAAAAATCTTAAGTCTCCTGTTGCTTCAGCTTGTCGGCGTAACAAAAGCAGATGTGGTGAGGCCATGTTGTAGTGAATGTGAGTCTGATTGAGTGTAGGAGTCGGCTCTGCTGAAGAAGAGCATGTAAAAGAGAAAATCACCCGCTTTACCTCCTGATGCATCGCCTTTAACGCATTGCGATCAGGATTGTTGTTCTCTGCATTGCCACCGAAAATTATAACTGCAATCACAATAATAATGAAAAGAGATGTGCAATTGCATGTTGCATATTACTTGTGAATAAATTCATACATATCAATGATTCTGTTGGACTGAGGTTTCGTCAGGTTGGGTGTGTGCTTTTCCATATGTGATATTCTGTAAATCTGTCTGTAATAATATAATTTGCATGACTAAATAGCAGTAGCGTATTTCTACATGCTGCCGAAGTGAGCCTAATACAAATGAGCTATGTATATTGTTATTATTATTATTACTATTATTATTATTACTATTATTATTATTATTCGTTCCGATGAGGCCTGCTAAGGACCACGTGCCATTTTCAATTAAATTCTTCATACTTTTCTCTTTTCCCATCCGTTTCTTCCATTATTCTTTCATCCCTTCACTATGCTGTTTCTTTCCGTCCTCGGACCGGGTTCCTTGTTCAATCGTCCTGGAATCATTCCATACTCACTACAGTCTTTCTAAAAATCTTTCTGTCCATAGTTTCTTCTTATTTTATATTATTTATTTCTAAATCTTTCTTTACTTCTTGAATCCAGCTAGTTGTTGCCTTTTTGTCCCAAAGGTAACTTACTTGAAAATCCGTTTCTTTAATCTGGAATCATCCATTCCGTAAATATGTCCAAAAAATTGCAATCTCCTTTATTATGGTTTCTGTTAGGTTTTCTATGTTCTAGGTTAATCACTAGTAATGACCCGCGGCTCCGCTCGTGTGGATTTCGTAATTTGTTCAAAGTAATCGTTCCTCGGCATTCTACTAAGGCATTATCTGAAAATTCCTAAAGTATAAAAAACCACCAAAAATTGAATTTCATTTACCCCAGAAATTATTTGTAAACCATGTTTGTGGTATTACCATTCGGGGCTAAGACGACCATGCAACATAGATCTGTACATGTGAGAGACAGTCTTTTCTCAAGTCGAAAAAATAAATACATATTTGTTTACTTTTAAAGAAGATTCCAGAAACCTATTCTCACATCTGTAACGTCTTCAGTTTTTGAGATATACATAATATCCCCATAAAAAGAATTCGACCACTTGATCAGTCCTACCCCACCATCACACCCATCTAAGTGTATTTTCCGAAAACAAAAATACATGCTTTTTATTTTTGAAGGAGATTCCAAATACCAATTTTCACGTCTGTAATATCTTCAGTTTATAAGATATAAGTATCCTCATACAAAATAATTCAACTACTTCTCACTTCTTTAAAATTCCTGTTATGTGCCTCCTACGAAAACAAAAAGGTACATGTTCCTGTATTTTTAAAGCACTTTCCAAATACCAAAATCTCTTGTCTCTAACATGTTAAGTTTTTGACATATAATGTAGATACACCGGTACTCGTTTTAAAAATTAACCCAATAATTTTCAGCCTATTAACTGGATTTTCCGAAAACAAAACTCGTTTTAAAAATTAACCCAATTATTTTCAGCCTCTTAACTGGATTTTCCGAAAACAAAAAATACGTGTTTCATTATTTTCAAGGGAGATTCCAAATACCAGTTTTCATGTCTGTATGTCTGTAACCCTTTCAGTTTTTGAGATAAATATATACTCATAAGAATAATTCAATTTTTCTTCTTCACTTCTTTCCACCCCTCTCTCGACTTAAGTGGACTTTCCGGAAAAAAATACATGTTTCCTTATTTTGACAAGAAATTCAAAATACAAACTTTTACGTCTGTAACAGCTTCGGGTTTTTTAAAGATAAATTATCCTCATAAACATATTTCAACTCCTTATTTCCTTATTTTCAAACCCACACCTCTCACGTCGATTTTCCGAAGAAACAAATGACCGTTTCTTTATTTTTAAAGGAGATGCCAAATACTAACTTTCACGTCTGTAACATCTTCAGTTTTTTAAGATATAAGTATCCTCATAAAATTTGTTTGTTTATTCTTTTTTTTTTTTGCTAGTTGCTTTACGTCGCACCGACACAGATAGGTCTTATGGCGAAGATGGGACTGGAAAGGCCTAGGAGTTGGAAGGAAGCGACCGTGGACTTAATTAAGGTACACACCGAGCTCGATAGCTGGAGTCGCTTAAGTGCGGCCAGTATCCAGTATTTGGGAGATAGTGGGTTCGAACCCCACTGTCGGCAGCCCTGAAGATGGTTTTCCGTGGTTTCCCATTTTCACACCAGGCAAATTCTGGGGCTGTACCTTAATTAAGGCCACGACCGCTTCCTACCCAGTCCTAGCCCTTTCCTGTCCCTTCGTCGCCGTAAGACCTATCTGTGTCGGTGCGACGTAAAGCCAATAGCAAAATAAAATTAAGGTACAGCACAAGCATTTACCTGGTGTGAGAATGGAAAACCACGGAAAATCACCCTCAGGGCTGCCGACAGTGGGATTCGAACCCACTATTTCCCGGATGCAAGCTCACAGCCGCGTGCCCCTGACCGCACGGCCAACTCGCCCTGTCCTCATAAAAGTAATTCAACTCATTTTCACCCCCCCCCCACAAATTTCCTTTCCGTTAAGATGATTCCCCCTCCCCAAAATTGCGTGTTTCTTTATTTCTAAAGGAGATTCCAAATAGCAATTTTCACGTCTTTAACATCTTTAGCTTTTGAGATATAAGTATCCTCATACAAAGAATTCAACTAATCCTTCAATTAATTCACCTCCCTTTAGTGGATTTTCCAAACAAAAATTATTACATGTTTCTTTACTTTGAAGGGTAATTCCAAATACAAATTTTCATGTCTGTAACATCTTCAGTTTTTGAGATATAAGTATCCTCATGAAAAGAATTCAACACCTTTTTCACTCCAACTCCGGCCGTTAAGTTGGTTCCCCCCCAACCAATAATGCGTGTTATATTATTTTAAATAGAGTTTCCAAATACCATTTTCCAAGTCTGTAACCTTCAGTTTGAGATATAAGCTTCTCCAGAAAAAGATTTTTTTTTCCTTCCACACTTTTTTTCACTTAAGTGAATTTTCTAAAAGCAATCAGTACCCGTTTCTTTAAAAGAGTTTCCAAATACCAATTATCACGACTGTAACATCTTCAGTTTTTGTGATATATGTATCCCCCTAAAAGGAATTAATCTCCATTTTCATCGCCCCCTACCAAATTGACACCCCCCCTCACAAATGCGTGTTTCATTATTTTTAAAGGAGATTTCAAATACCATTTTTCACGCTTGTAACATCCTTAGATTTTTTTGTATGTATATTCATACAAATTATCCAGCTAAATTTTCAATTCCTTCACCCCCCACCGTTAAGTGTATTTTCCGAAAACAAAAATACATGTTTCTTTATTTTTAAAGGAGATTCCAAATACCAGCTTTCACGTTTGTATCTTCTTTCTTTCTTTCTTTGCTAGGAGCTTTTACGTCGCACCGACACAGATAGATCTTATAGCGATGTTTGTATCTTCAGATTGTTTATATATATACAAACATTATCATACAAATAATTCAACTAAATTTTCAATTCTTCTCCCCCCCTTAAGGTTTTTTTCCGAAAACCAAAGAATACATGTTACCTTATTTTTAGTGGAGATTCCAAATACCAATTTTCACGTCTGCAATATGTTAAGTTTTTGAGACATACTGTATTTATGCTCATTTTAAAAATTCATCCCCTTTTTCAGTTTCCCTTAAGTGGGTTTCCCGAAAAATATTTAGGTTTCTTTAATTTTACAGGATATTCGAAATACCAGCTTTCAAATCTGTAATATGTTCAGTGACTTAGATCATTTGCAGATACAGTCTTTTTAAAAATTCACCCCGTTTGTCACTCCCGTTTATCGGATTATCCAAAAACACAAAAATACGTGTTTCTTTATTTTTAAATAAGATTCCAAATACCAACGTTCATACCTTTAAACTGTTCAGTTTTCGAGATATATGTACACTCAATTTAAAAATTCACCCCCGTTTTCACTCCCTTAGCGAGGGAATATCCAAAAATCCTACCTTAAGCGAGCACCTACGTTGTAATGTGAATGTATCCCCAAAATATCATTTCTTTGTGTCCAGTAGTTTTGGCTGGGCGATGATGAGTCAGTCAGTCAGGACATGTTCTTTTATATATATATATAGATTATAGAGTATTACCACCGACCGACCGACATCGAACCTGCCAAGTTGGTCTAAGAAGGCCAGCGCTCTACCATGGTGGGTCACTTGCTTTCTTGGCTTACGCTGCCTGAACCGTCAACGATAGACCCCAAGTGTAAGCGTACGAATTGTAGAGCATAAAAACCTCTACAAAAAAGTCCGCGATGTATATACCTATTTCGAACCGGTTGGCCTCTAGAAGCGATTTTATGTTATAGTCCGCGCTGAAAAAACATAACTCCTTAGGATTAAATAAATATTTCGATATTATCCTCGAACTCCTCAACGAAATAAATTGTTTGACCTCCTCCACTATTTCATAAGGATTACAATAACCTTGTCTGTACATTATTTGCATGAATGGTTCAGAAGTTATGACCATTTTAGACTGTGGTGGTAATTCGTTCCCTGTTGTCTGCTAGCAAGTTGCATCTACCTCGCCGCTAGAGGTGCTAGTGTCGCTCCAGCTGTCAAGTGGATGAACCTTCCTCTTATTAGAGCTTCGCGACTGTATATATTAGACTGTGGTATTACACTCAGCGCCACTAAACACCACCTTTCATGCGCCAACTACTTGTTCAAAATCTTATATTCCCAACAACTGAGTATGATTCAGTCGTATACAACGATTATCTGAAACCTTGAACATAAAATTACAGAGAGTACAAAGCCCATTTGTTCGTAACGTGACAAATGCCAGGCGTGATGAACACATAACATACAGCTGCAATGATTGAATTTCCATGAGATTCGGGAAATCTCAGTAGCTGTTGCTACTCACAAAATTCTCAGTCCGAAGACTCCATCCTACGTTTGTAATGCATTTAAACCTATGGAGTTAGTACGTATCAGAGATAATAGGCTTACAAACACTACCCATCAAATTCCCCTCCATCGTAACATTAAATTTAACAAATTCTTTGTTTGCACTGCATCTCGTATCTTTAACGTCTTTAATCTTCACAGTTTTGCAAATAACACTAACTGTACTCAACTACGGCAGTCCTTAACATCTACCTTCCTGGAGGAGTACGAGTAGTATAATGGGAGAGTTCGGCGGCCTCCTCCTCCTCCGGCTCTCGGAAGAGGCCTCCTCCTCAGCCAGTGGCCTCCTCCTCCTCCTCAGCCAGTGGCCTCCTAGTGGCCACCTCCTCCTCCTCCTCAGCCAGTGGCCTCCCAGTGGCCTCCTCCACCTCAGCCAGAGGCCTCTTCCAGTGCTGCCAACTTAACCTAACTAGCGCGAGATAAACAAAGCCACGTGCTTTTTGACAGACAACAACGCACCGCTAACCTCAGTACTGCCATCTTGACGGGCCTAAACCTCAGTAGTGCCAACTTAACCTCACAAGCGCGAGGTAAACAAAGCCACGTGCTTTTTGACAGCCACGTGCTTTTTGACAGATTTGTAAACAAAGCCACGTGCTTTTTGACAGCTGTCATCGACAACAACGCATCGCAAACCTCAGTACTACCATCTTGACGGGCCTAAACCCCAGTAGTGCCAACTTAACCTAACTAGCATGAGGTAAACAAAGCCACGTGTTTTTTGACAGCCACGTGCTTTTTGACAGACAACAACGCATCGCTAACCTCAGTACTGCCATCTTGACGGGCCTAAACCTTAGTGGTACCAACTTAACCTCACTAGCGCGAGGTAAACAAAGCCACGTGCTTTTTGACAGCCACGTGCTTTTGACAGATTTGTAAACAAAGCCACGTGCTTTTTGACAGACAACAACGCATCGCAAACCTCAGTACTGCCATCTTGACGGGAATAAACCTTAGTGGTACCAACTTAACCTCACTAGCTCGAGATAAACAAATCCACGTGCTTTTTGACAGCCACGTGCTTTTTTGATAGCTGTCATCTGCCATCTTTGAGCACAGTGCTGCCCTCTTTAGCTACTTACCTTTGAAATGTGGTGGCGGATAATTTGAAAAAATGCTTTTCGACATGCAGCCATCTTTAATCCAGAGAGAACAGTGCTGCCCTCTATGTGGTGGCGGCAAATTCCACGTGCTCTTGTTTGAAAACATACTCACGTGCTTTTTTGACAGCTGTCATCCGCCATCTTTAATCCAGAGAGAACAGTGCTGCCCTCTATGTGGTGGCGGCAAATTCCACGTGCTCTTGTTTGAAAACATACTCACGTGCTTTTTTGACAGCTGTCATCCGCCATCTTTAATCCAGAGAGAACAGTGCTGCCCTCTATGTGGTGGCGGCAAATTGAAAAATTCCATGTAGAAACAAAGCCATGTGCTTTTTTGACAGCTGTCATCTGCCATCTTTGAGAACAGTGCTGCCCTCTATGTGGTGACGGCAAATTCCACGTAGAAACATACTCACGTGCTTTTTTGACAGCTGTCATCCGCCATCTTTGAGAACAGTGCTGCCCTCTATGTGGTGGCGGCAAATTCCACGTAGAAACAAAGCTATGTGCTTTTTTGACAGCTGTCATCCACCATCTTTAATCCGAAGAGAACAGTGCTGCCCTCTATGTGGTGACGGCAAATTCCACGTAGAAACAAAGCCATGTGCAGCTGTCATCTGCCATCTTTAATCACCGTGCTGCCCGGTGACGGCAAATTCCACGTAGAAACAAAGCCATGTGCTTTTTTGACAGCTGTCATCCGCCATCTTTAATCACCGTGCTACACTCTATGTGGTGACGACAAATTCTAAATGCTTTACAAACCCATGTGCTTTTCTGACAGAGCTGTCATCCACCATCTTTAATCACCGTGCTGCCCCGGTGGTGGCAAATTCTACGTGCTTTACAAAGCTATGTGCTTTTTTGACAAAAAAAAATTCTGCTCTCGAGATACTTACCGAACTATACTCACGAAACTGCTCATCACCTTCTTTCTTCTATGAGTAATAAACAAAAACTCTATCCTGCAAATAAGGAGCGGGAGGAAGGTGATACCTAACCTAAAATAAAAGAATATGCCAATTCTACATTATTTATTTACATCTTGTATGTACAAGTTTTATCTCGAATCATTTCACCCTAGCGTACTTCTCGATGCAATTCTTGAATGTACAAGTTTAGACTTGCCGTACCAGCGTTCCTCTCCCGAATTGTGATGTAAGACAGCGTAACGTAAGTACACACACCTCTAGCATAATGTTTATGTAAAGTAGTACTTATCAATACTACTATGCCCCCAGGCTAGCGTGTTGGTAGAATTTGGAATGACAAACCGTTTACAATCATCGCTATTAAGGGCTACCTTACTAATTAAATGAGTGTACAACTGGTGCTTCTTGCTTCTAATGACAGACATTTGCTTATGCAAAACAGGTGGATTACTTTTAATGCAATTGTTATAGTTTTCAAAACTTAGCTGATTCTGAACGACATTCTTTTTAACCCCCTTCAATCTCTTTATTTGTAATTCATTTAAGAGTTTTATGCAATATGACTTGGATTTAGTACCTACAAATGAATCGATAATATTCCCAGCACATTCATCTTTCATTTTACCTAGAACCTTTTTGTTCACTAGCGGTAGATGATATTGATTATCTGCAGGATAGTTACTCGTATCAAACCTACCCAAGTCAGGCTTTATATCATTGTAATAGTCATCAGTTTTGATTTGATAAATAAACGAATCGGTATCTGTGTAGAGCAATTGCGCATTATGCGCGTACTTCTTCATCATATAATCGTAATGGAATTCATACATGAGTGTTTTAGCCAATTCAAGTACTGTGAAGCCGACGTAGGTAGGTTTGTCATACTTAACCTTGACACGATTCATCTGTATAATAACTAAATTCTCGTGTATGATGGTGCAGCTGTGGAAATTTGGTTTACTTATTAAATAGTTAGCACCATACCTTTTCTTAATATTATCCCAGTTTGTAATCAATTTTACATCAACGCGTTTGTCAACATTCTCCATAGTCTTACCAAACACACTATTATTCATGAGCTTGTAGAAATCTTTTTCAAACTCGTTAACCGCATTCGTTCTTAAATTATTGTTCAGATCGATATATGGCTTTAGCCACGGTGACTGATTAAATTCTAGTACGCGATGAATTTTGGATAACTTCAAACCATGCTGCAAACACTGTTTTAAATTTCGGTAATGAATGATATACTTAGATTTATCGCATAAATTAGCAATGAGCATTTTCGTCGTTGATGCAATGTACGGGGACTTCATATTTTCAGGGCAGAACGGTAGGTCATTATGAGAAGTGTGTAACTCTTTCGGATACTGTAAGTCAACTTCGAGGAAATAACCTTTATCAGCTTCATCGCCTAGGGCGTGTAGCTGTAAAGCATCAATTTCGCACTGCGTCAGCCAGCGGAAACCACTCACCGGTAGATGTTGACTCATCGCCCACCCATACTGATTATTAGCATCCAGATAAACGATATACTGAGATTCCTGACTGGTATCGAAACTCGGCATGTACTTATTATTAGCACTCGAATACCGGCCGCTACACTGACTCAGACCGCCTCGAATGGATGCTTTTATAAAGTGCACCATATCGATATCCGTTAGCAGCTCCAAATTCACACGCGTGTATTTTAACATCGCGTCCCAACTTAACCCAGGTGCAGTAAAATACTGACATGGGTCAAGGCTGTAGGTGTTCATGCAAACACAGCGAAAATTTTCAAAAACATCAGCTAACAAAAGTACATCTGTCTTTAAATATAAATCGGAGTATTCACCCAGCGTTTGAATGTGGAACTGCTCCCAGATATGTTGTGCATGTAAATAGTCATCATCACTAATATCTGCTGAATTCAGCGAGCTGTAAAAGGATTGTTTCGATGGTAAGGCACGTTCTTCGAGGCGGTCTAAGCAGTCGAGATATTCGTAACAAAAAACACCCTTACGCCGAAGTAAATTAAACTGCGCTTCTTCGGGGAAAACGCGTCGAATTTCCGTAAATTGGTCAGGCTGTAAATGACTAGAAAGTTTATCGAGGCTACTCGCCATAAAGCGAAACGAGTCAAGGAATCTCAGTTTTATAGAATGCTCAGCATCTACTTTTACAGACTTTGCAAACGCAATGTACCGCTCTTTATTCTGAGGGATTATATCTACTTTTTCATCCGAAGCTCCAAATTGTGAAATGATGAAATGAGAGTCGTAACCAGATAAGTTATGAAAAATTACAGGGATGAATTTAGGAACTCTATACTTAAGATTACAGCTATAATGAGCGGCACATCTGTAGAAACCAGTTAAATGATCATGATCAAAAACTTTAGGGTCATTTTCGGAAAATTCCCCATCACAAATGCTACACTTTGTAGCACGTTCATGATCATTTAACTGAATTTCGGTGAGTGGCTTCATAGGAATATTACTATTCAGAATACGACCGAGACGAACTGCATCACTTTCAAGTCTTTCTAAAAATACTTTAGCAGCATCATGTCCTCGATACAGCTCTAACTTGTTAAGCGTACTATCGTAACTACACTTGATGTAATACGCGAAGCTATACGGGACATGCATGTGCGTAGTATTAGTGAAAGAGTTGTCAGGATTAGGTGAGCATGTGTTGCATGGCGTGAGGATGGCTTCAAAGTCTGCATAAATCACGAACGGTACCCACATCTGCTTGTGAAAATTTGTAAATTTTAAAACATTATTACCTGTAGTAGGTATCTCTGTACGTACATGATTGCAGTCATTCTTGGAATGCTTCGTTAACTGATCTTCGGTTTTAAAATACTGCAAGCATCCATCACATAGCCACTTTTTACCATTACGTTTTGACAACTGACTGCCAACAAGTCTACTCAGATTTTTAATCCAGCAAAAGTGGCTATTCTCACTGTTTTCAATATAGAGTAAATTAACGTGAGTACTCTTCTTATGACATGTATAATACAGAGGACCTACTACAGACTTTTTCTCTACACCATACACATTGATACTAATGTTATTTAGTTCCTCAAAGCGCTTAATATCCTTTAACTGTACGGGAAATTCTATACTATCGAAATTTAGCTGCGTTGAATAGTGTGGATAGGATGATGTTCTCTTAGCTACGTCTGATTTCGCAGGATTTAAAGCCGACATCACCGCCCATGCGAAACATGCTTCGTCATTGTTTTGGATGTTTACAACAGCTTCTTTTCGCTGAATCCATGTCGGCAGCTCGATGTACGATGAACCTCGCATGGGATTGTACTTATTGATGTTAACTTCTAGATACATTATCTCAACTAAAGCCCACCCTGATTCCTTTTCCTGAAATTCCTCGCTCTTAGTTGAAATAATGTTAGAGACATCCCTAAGTACATCACCAAAATTAGTCGACTCACTTATGACAAAATTCTTCGTATTAAATGATTTAATGTCCGTTATTTCGGATTCATCCGTGCTTTTAATGTACAAGGCGAAAAGTTCAAAATTAACTTTAAATAAACTATGATTGGACAAAGATTTAGCAAGAAGCTGTTGTACATCCGGTTGAACGCAATTTAAAAAGTTTGAAGTGCTCTGAAACTTTTGACTGGTGCGAATTCGGTAACTAGCAATCCTACTTTTAAATGCTGTATTAATTTCCTCGATGTTTGCGTTACTACCACTTCTACACGCATTATTTTTATGCGCATTACTCCGTAAGTGTCCCTGAAAATGCGAAGATGGTACATCAGTGTTACAGTGCTCGCAGTGAATAGTTTGAAGTTCATTTTTCCTAGGTTTTTTACTACTAGTACTTTCTACAGCTACATCAGTAGCTGCACGCTTTTTCCCTACTACTACCTGAGGGCAAGTAGATATTTGATGTACCTCTGCTAAGTGAGCCTGGTATTGCTCTACATTAGCGAAGTACAGCCCGCAAACATCACATAAAGCAGATGTTATGCTAGGGTGTTTTGCTTTTATATGACGTGCGAGGTTATCCTGTCTTATGAACGTTGCCTTACACTGTTCGCAGGGGAACATAGTTGGGTTATAGTCGCAAGCAGATAGCTGATGATGTTTTGTTTTTACATGGCGTGCAAGGTTGTCACGTCTTGTGAACATTGCCTTACACAGCTCGCATGGGAACATAGTGTCTTCTCTTTCTTCGAATAAAGTGTTTAGGCGAACAGCGTATGCAACAAGTTCTGAAAAGAGAACAACCAATAGAGATTAGCCTAAAGTTGCGATGTTCAACCTATAGAGGTTGGACATGGCTGTGAGTTAGGCCTATAGCATGAGGATTGATGAGAACGACTAAAGTTACGATGTTCGGAAGAAACCAAGTTTCAACCTGTTGAGGACAGACATAGCTACGTGTGCGTGTTTGAAATTATACCACGTCTATAGTATGTTGATTAAAGAGAACAACTATTTATCAATAGACTAAAGTTACGATGTTCGGAAGAAACCAACTTTCAACCTGTTGAGGGCAGACATAGCTATGTACGCACCTCGTCTATAGTATGTAGATTAAAGAGAACAACTATTTATCAATAGACTAAAGTTACGATGTTCGGAAGAAACCAAGTTTAAGCCTGTTGAGGACGGACATAGCTATGTACGCACCTCGTCTATAGTATGTAGATTAAAGAGAACAACTATTTATCAATAGACTAAAGTTACGATGTTCGGAAGAAACCAAGTTTCAGCCCGTTGAGGGCAGACATAGCTATGTACGCACCACGTCTATAGTATGTTGATTAAAGAGAACAACTATTTATGATTAGCTTAAAGTTACGGAAGAAACCAAGTTTCAGCCTGCTGAGGTCAGACATAGCTATGCGTGCGTGTTTGAAATTATAAGATTAACCTCTTCTATGACATGCAGATTAAAGAAAATAACTATTTGTCAATAGACTAAAGTTACGATGTTCGGAAGAAACCTAGTTTCAACCCGTTGAGGTCAGACATAGCTATGTGTGCGTGTTTGAAATTATACCACGTCTATAGCGTGAGGATTAAAGAGAACAACTATTTATCAATAGACTAAAGTTACGATGTTCGGAAGAAACCAAGTTTAAGCCTGTTGAGGATGGACATAGCTATGTACGCACCTCGTCTATAGTATGTAGATTAAAGAGAACAACTATTTATCAATAGACTAAAGTTACGATGTTCGGAAGAAACCAAGTTTCAACCCGTTGAGGGCAGACATAGCTATGTGTACGTGTTTGAAATTATACCACGTCTATAGTATGTTGATTAAAGAGAACAACTATTTATGATTAGCTTAAAGTTACTATGTTCGGAAGAAACCAAGTTTAAGCCTGTTGAGGACGGACATAGCTATGTACGCACCTCGTCTATAGTATGTAGATTAAAGAGAACAACTATTTATCAATAGACTAAAGTTACGATGTTCGGAAGAAACCAAGTTTCAGCCCGTTGAGGGCAGACATAGCTATGTGTACGTGTTTGAAATTATACCACGTCTATAGTATGTTGATTAAAGAGAACAACTATTTATGATTAGCTTAAAGTTACGGAAGAAACCAAGTTTCAGCCTGTTGAGGGCAGACATAGCTATGTACGCACCTCGTCTATAGCGTGAGGATTAAAGAGAACAACTATTTATCAATAGACTAAAGTTACGATGTTTTAGAAGAAACCAAGTTTCAACGAATAGAGGTCAGATATACCTTAAAATCTTCGCGCTGCAAACTGTTACTCGGATGTATAAAATGCGTGCGTTCAAGCCTGAAACTCGAATGATAATATTCTGGTCGTACCTAAAAAAAAGAAGAAACATATATGAATGTAGTGTAGGGTACATCATCTAACCTAATTATCTTTACAACTCAAAGTTCGAAAACATACCTTTAAAAAAATGCACGTGCTGCAGGCTGTTACTGGGATGAATAAAATTGTTGCGTACTTTCGAACGGTACCTAAAAAAAGAACAAACATATATGAATGTAGATGTCTAGCGTAGAAGTTGGTTTGCAAATAAAAAAAGGTAATTAACAGTTCTACCTTACCTTAAGATAAAGGCTGAAGAATAATATTCACTGCAGACGGGAGATGTGTGCATGTAATAAACGCATACAGAGAACTGTGAGCACTTCGCGCAGACTGCTGCGGTTAAATATTCTGCTTGTTACCAAGCGGATATGATAATCGCTGAGCTGACAACTGCGGTACAGTCGGAACGAATGCAAACAAGAGCTCCTACCTGCAGGCTGACGTATTCAAACCTCCTGTTGATACCGAGGTGTCAGAATTTAAGAGTTCGATCCTTGGAAAGTTAGCGTGTGATCCTCGACTTCTCGAGGGTACATACGCGGTATTCCTTACCTGTAGGTATTGAGCTAAAGCTAGATCATGTAATGACGATCGCGCAGGCCCCTCGCCTAGCATTTACGGCTTCCAGTTCGAACCCGCTATCTTCCGAAGTAGCGAGAATGATTGAAGAGCGTTTGAGGGTGATTCATTTGTTGGATGGAGGCGTTAAGCTGACTTCTTCGGTAGGAGTAGGCTATGTCGGGATATCGATTTAAAATCCTAGTCAGGAAGGGCAACCGGTCGTATGGTGTGAGGCGGGGTGTGCAAAAAAGCTAGCAATAAGTAAGGGCTGTTGATGGGGACGTTAAACCTTGTGCAGACTCCTTCGAAAATGATTTTTTTGAGTACATGACTTGACGGTGATTCATTTGTCGGATGGAGGCAATAAGCCTTGTGCAGGCTTCTTCTAGTCGGGAGTAGGCTATGTATCGGTACCGGGATATCTAGTTATAAAACCCGCTACAACAAATTTATCACGTATACTGCGATTTAAAATCCTAGTCAGGAAGGGCAGCCGGTCGTATGGTGTGAGGCGGGGTGTGCAAAAAAGCTAGCAATAAGTAAGGGCTGTTGATGGGGACGTTAAACCTTGTGCAGACTCCTTCGAAAATGATTTTTTTGAGTACAAGACTTGACAGTGATTCATTTGTCGGATGGAGGCAATAAGCCTTGTGCAGGCTTCTTCTAGTCGGGAGTAGGCTATGTATCGGTACCGGGATATCTAGTTATAAAACCCGCTACAACAAATTTATCACGTATACTGCGATTTAAAATCCTAGTCAGGAAGGGCAGCCGGTCGTATAAAACTATGGTGTGAGGCGGGGTGTGCAAAAAAGCCAGCATTAAGTAAGGGCTGTTGATAGGAGGCGTTAAACCATGTGCAAGCTCCTTCACCAGGAGAAGCCTACATGCCGGTACCGTGCAGGTTCTTTCGATAGGAGTAGGCACTGTGTGTGTTTTAACCTCTCCGTACAATCATGATAGTTTACGTTAGGAACTTACATAGGCTAAATGCTACACATTCTATGGCAGAGCCGGGAATCGAACTCGGACCTCCGAGGGTAGCAGCTAACTACTGCACTACAGAGGTGGACTATTTCAGAATATTTTACAACCTTAATTAGTACTATGTTTTAAGAGCTTGAATGGTACTCACATAAGAAGACGTTCGCGAGTTACAAGCCGCTTATCAGTGTCTTCGTTCAAGGTCGAGCCGGAAGATACGTATACAATTTCAGCTAACACATGCATTCCACACAACTCGCTCAGAATGACTGTGCCGATACTTCGAGGACTGTAGGACAAATCTATAGCCTACAGTATGCATGCCTCTCACCCTGTAGTCTCGGGTTCGATTCTCTTGGGAATAAAAATGTGTTTAAATCGCATGAATGTGTTGAGTTGTCCTTCCTGATGCAAAACTAGCAGTATCTAACCTCATAGTTTTACGACCGGTTGCCCTTCCTGACAACTCGGATTAAGAATCTGTCGAGAATCGGGGATTTACAGCTAGATCAACTTCTTAGATTTTAAATCACGAACTATTGTTTTACGGCCGGATGCCCTTCCTGACTAAGATTTTAAATCGCAAGAATTTGTTTTTAAGACTAGTCGCCCTCCCTGATGCAAAACTAGCAGTATCTAAGCTCTTGGTTGCCCTTCCTGACAACTCGGATTAAGAATCTGTCGAGAATCGGGGATTTACAGCTAGCTTAGATTTTAAATCACGAACTAACAAGAGCACGTGGAATTTACCGCCGCCAGGGCAGCACTGTTCTCTCTGGATTAAAAGCTTTGTTTCCAAACAAGAGCACGTGGAATTTGCCGTCACCGGGGCAGCACGGTGATTAAAGATGGTGGATGACAGCTCTGTCAGAAAAGCACATGGGTTTGTAAAGCATTTAGAATTTGTCGTCACCACATAGAGTGTAGCACGGTGATTAAAGATGGCGGATGACAGCTGTCAAAAAAGCACATGGCTTTGTTTCTACGTGGAATTTGCCGTCACCGGGTAGCACGGTGATTAAAGATGGCAGATGACAGCTGCACATGGCTTTGTTTCTACGTGGAATTTGCCGTCACCACATAGAGGGCAGCACTGTTCTCTTCGGATTAAAGATGGTGGATGACAGCTGTCAAAAAAGCACATAGCTTTGTTTCTACGTGGAATTTGCCGCCACCACATAGAGGGCAGCACTGTTCTCAAAGATGGCGGATGACAGCTGTCAAAAAAGCACGTGAGTATGTTTCTACGTGGAATTTGCCGTCACCACATAGAGGGCAGCACTGTTCTCAAAGATGGCAGATGACAGCTGTCAAAAAAGCACATGGCTTTGTTTCTACATGGAATTTTTCAATTTGCCGCCACCACATAGAGGGCAGCACTGTTCTCTCTGGATTAAAGATGGCGGATGACAGCTGTCAAAAAAGCACGTGAGTATGTTTTCAAACAAGAGCACGTGGAATTTGCCGCCACCACATAGAGGGCAGCACTGTTCTCTCTGGATTAAAGATGGCGGATGACAGCTGTCAAAAAAGCACGTGAGTATGTTTTCAAACAAGAGCACGTGGAATTTGCCGCCACCACATAGAGGGCAGCACTGTTCTCTCTGGATTAAAGATGGCTGCATGTCGAAAAGCATTTTTTCAAATTATCCGCCACCACATTTCAAAGGTAAGTAGCTAAAGAGGGCAGCACTGTGCTCAAAGATGGCAGATGACAGCTATCAAAAAAGCACGTGGCTGTCAAAAAGCACGTGGATTTGTTTATCTCGAGCTAGTGAGGTTAAGTTGGTACCACTAAGGTTTATTCCCGTCAAGATGGCAGTACTGAGGTTTGCGATGCGTTGTTGTCTGTCAAAAAGCACGTGGCTTTGTTTACAAATCTGTCAAAAGCACGTGGCTGTCAAAAAGCACGTGGCTTTGTTTACCTCGCGCTAGTGAGGTTAAGTTGGTACCACTAAGGTTTAGGCCCGTCAAGATGGCAGTACTGAGGTTAGCGATGCGTTGTTGTCTGTCAAAAAGCACGTGGCTGTCAAAAAACACGTGGCTTTGTTTACCTCATGCTAGTTAGGTTAAGTTGGCACTACTGGGGTTTAGGCCCGTCAAGATGGTAGTACTGAGGTTTGCGATGCGTTGTTGTCGATGACAGCTGTCAAAAAGCACGTGGCTTTGTTTACAAATCTGTCAAAAAGCACGTGGCTGTCAAAAAGCACGTGGCTTTGTTTACCTCGCGCTTGTGAGGTTAAGTTGGCACTACTGAGGTTTAGGCCCGTCAAGATGGCAGTACTGAGGTTAGCGGTGCGTTGTTGTCTGTCAAAAAGCACGTGGCTTTGTTTATCTCGCGCTAGTTAGGTTAAGTTGGCAGCACTGGAAGAGGCCTCTGGCTGAGGTGGAGGAGGCCACTGGGAGGCCACTGGCTGAGGAGGAGGAGGAGGTGGCCACTGGGAGGCCACTGGCTGAGGAGGAGGAGGAGGCCACTGGCTGAGGAGGAGGCCTCTTCCGAGAGCCGGAGGAGGAGGAGGCCGCCGAACTCTCCCATTATACTACTAGTACGCAAGGGGCTGACATCAGGAATTCTTGTGTCTTAGGAAATTTCATAAGAAATTGTTTCTCTGTTTTAGTTTTGAATTTTTGTAGTCTAAAATAGAAAATAGACTTAATATTTTACTTTCTTACTTATTATATAATGTATGATTTGGTTTTACTGGATTTGGTATCTGTATTTTAATTTTTAAAGTTAAATATTTAATTTAATAACTATACAACGCTCAAAGAACGATTGTTACTCTATTACACGGAGCTCACATCAAAATCCATCTATTTGTGGGTTCGTCCTGTCAGGGAAAACCATTATCAAAAACAAATGATGCTAGCGAACGATATAAAACGTCAGTTGTTTCGTTGTGATGAAAAGTATCTTTGTTGTCGGCCTAACTATTTCACATTTTCGGCTCATTACTTTGTCCACAAAAATATTTTACTTTATATAGGCTTGCAGACTGAACGCTAAAACGAAGATGCACTGTACATTTTTTCATTTTTGTTTTACGTCACACTGACACACACAGGTCAGTGTGGGTGAAACGTAAAGCCAATTGCAGAGACAGGTTTTGTGGCAACGATGCTATAGGACGAAGCTAGAATTAGAAAAGAAGCGACCATCGCTTTAATTGTGGTACATTTGACTGGTGTGAAAATGGGAAACCACGGAAACCATCTTCATTGGTGCCGGCAGTGGGGCTCGAACCCACCGTCTCCCGTATGCAAGGTAACCGCTCTTCATTATGATGTATGAAGGTATATATGTGTGTGCGTGTAGTGTACCAAATATATATATATTGTAGCAAATATAAGTGTTGCTTTCAGATATTCATAAAATTATGGGTGTAATAGTAATTTTGGGGGAAATTGTATAGCCTATAATACATTTTCCTTGCTGGCTTCCTTCATCACACAGGACTACAATACGCTACGCAAACCTTCGACTTATTTGTCCTCATTCTTGTATTGATTCAGTCTGTGTTTTCTATGTTTCGTGTATTCTCATCTGGAAGAGACTACCTCCACGCGGTTACAAGCCTCACTTTCCAGTTCCTGGTTTACAGCTATATAAATTACATGTGCTTTCGAACGTCATAACAAACACAGCCAATAATGAGGCGCATTAGTTTCAATGGACGAGTTATCCATTACTGTTAATTTACCTCCACATATTCATTCCATTTCGCACTCATATTTTCTACAAGTTATAGCTATAATTTAACGAGTTCTATAACGTAATCATCTTGATGTATAGTTCCGTATTAAGAAAAATTTGTCATCATTAGTGACTACGTTTATATTTGTTAGTGTTTATTTTCAAGACCCGTCCTATTAATTTGAATATGGATGTCATTAGGAATCGGATGCAATATATAACATTGCGTTTATAAAATACTAACTGGTCCTAATATCAACCGGAAGTACAAGCAATGGGATCTAACATGAGCCAGGTGCTAAAGGCCGGGAACAAAGCGTAACCCTTACTGCTAATTCAGTGCTGTCGTTGGGAAATTATAGGGGATACTGTTAAATGCACTACCATTATGTCAAAGGAGGCTCAAAGTAAACTCGTACTGCACTACTTTCGTACCTTTCTAGCCAATATTTTCAGACTAAAAACTGCCTCGGCGAAATTTAAAAGGCTGAACTCCTTCGTTAAGAATGACGAAATCTCTTACTGGCTAAGTGAATTTTTGAGTATGGATGAGCAACAAGTTTTCAATTACAAACTATAGAAACAATGTGACTAAATTATTCTTTAGAGGAGTTTGGTTGAGCCACAAGTGGTTTTATTTGAATAATTCTTCCTCTAGCAACCAGACAGGACAGCGACTTTTGAAGTGAACGAATGGCTGGAGCGGAATTCTTGAGGTGTCACACCATACGTTTTGTGTGAACTAGCCAATTCGAGCGCAAGGAACGAAAGCTGAAATTAACTAATCACATCACAGCAAATCTTGAGGCGGCTGTCCATAGCTTTCAGAAAATTCAAATAACGGACAAGTGTTGCAACAATATGTAATATGCAATATATTGGAATCAAAATATTACTTATAAAAATCTAGCCTAAGATCATTAAGTCACTACAGATCTGCATTTAGGGCAGTCGCCCAGGTGGCTGATTCCCTGTCTGTTGTTTTCATAGCCTTTTCTTAAAATGACTGCGAATAAATTGGAAATTTACTGAACATCTCCCTTGGTAAGTTATTCCAAACCCTAACTCCCCTTCCTATAAATGAATACTTGCCCCATTTTGTCCTCTTGAATTCCAACTTTATCTTCATATTGTGATCTTCCTACTTTTAGAGACACCATTCAAACGCTTCAGTCTACAAATGCCATTCCACGCTATCTCTCCACGGACAGCTCGGAACATACCACGTAGTCGAGCAGCTTGTCTCCCTCAAGTCTTCCCAGTCCAAACTTCGCAACTTTATTGTAACGCTACTCTTTTCCCGGAAATCACCCAGAACAAATCGAGCTGCTTTTCTTTGGACTTTTTCCATTTCTTTAACGAAGTAATGCTGGTGAGGGTCCCATATAATGGAACAATACTCTAGTTGCGGTCTTACCAGAGACTTATATGCCCTCTCCTTTACATCATTACTAGAACCCCTAAATAACCTCATGCCCATGTGGAGAGATTTGTACCCATTATTTACAGTCCCATTTACAGACATGGACAAAAGTATTCGTACCCCTAGCCATCCAATATAAAATGATTTATTGCTGGACCAATACGGAGTACAGGTCAAAATTACAAACCCAAACGTATACCTTGTACAGCAGTGGTCATTACAAAGCACAAAATGAACTGGAAGCAAATAACAGTACATAACAAAACAACAAATTCGTACTCCATGACACTATTTGTCTGAACATAAGTATTCATAGGTTACATGTAAAAATGGGGTTTGAACGAGTAAAGAGGAACCTGTGTTGTTCCGTGGCGTTAGTTGTGTAGTAGTTGCAGACAGAGACGTACTGATCAGCTGGTCATAGACGGCACTAGTCCAATGGCGAGGAAAACCAAGGAAACGTCCGTTGAAGAGAGACGACTTACTCAACGCCTTCACCACCAAGGAAAATCGTATTCCGAGATCAGAAACATCATTGGAAGAAGTAAACCAACTATGCAAAGCATCATATAGAGGTTAAAAGGACAGGATGTTCTTATAAGCAAGAAAATAAGTGGACATCCGAAGAAACTGACCGCACGAGAAGAAAGGTTCATAGTAACCACAATTAAAAAATAACCACACACTACATCTTCGGCAATAGCATCGCAGCTGGCAGAATTTTTACATCATCCACTGTCAATCAAAACAGTAAGGAGGGTCCTTCATCGTGCTTGGGTATCCATCTAGGGTCCCAAGAAAGAAACTGCACACAACGAAAGTGAATCGACGGAAGCGACTACAATTTGCAAAAGAATGTGTAACGAAAGATCATGCGTTTTGATCGACAGTGATGTTTACAGATGAGAGTAAACTTAATATTTTCCGAAGTGATGGACGCATTTTAGTGTGGAGACGCCCTATCACAGAGCTCGATGAACAGAACCTCGTTACCACTGTGAAGCACGGCTGGGGTGGGGTTATGGTGTGGGGCTCAGTGGCTGCTTCAGGTGTCGGGGGAGTTGGTATTTACGGACAGATTTCAATATTTGAACACCCTGAAAGGAAACGTTCGAAAAAGCACCGAAGAGCTTGGGATTGCTAATGAGTTTTACTTCCTATATGACAATGACCCCCAAACATCATCATCATCATCATCCGTTTACCCTCCAGGTTCGGTTTTTCCCTCGGACTTAGCGAGGGATCCCACCTCTACCGTCTCAAGGGCAGTGTCCTGGAGCTTCAGACTCTTGGTCGGGGGGTACAACTGGGGAGTATGACCAGTACCTCGCCCAGGCGGCTTCACCTGCTATGCTGAACAGGGGCCTTGTGGAGGGATGGGAAGATTGGAAGGGATAGGCAAGGAAGAGGGAAGGAAGCGGCCGTGGCCTTAAGTTAGGTACCATCCCGGCATTCGCCTGGAGGAGAAGTGGGAAACCACGGAAAACCACTTCCAGGATGGCTGAGGTGGGAATCGAACCCACCTCTACTCAGTTGACCTCCCGAGGCTGAGTGGACCCCGTTCCAGCCCTCGTACCACTTTTCAAATTTTGTGGCAGAGCCGGGAATCAAACCCGGGCCTCCGGGGGTGGCAGCTAATCACCCTAACCACTACACCACAGAGGCGGACACCCCCAAACATACGACGGAAATTGTTCGTTTTTGGGTACTCTACAACACGCCGCACACATGAAAAACACCTCCCCAATCGCCGGATACCAACCCCATCGAACATCTAACGAGTGAATTGGAATACAAGCGAAGAAAACACCACATAACCGTAAAACACACTTGAAACAGTTATTGCAACAGTTATGGGGGAACATTTCATATAAACTAACACGGAAATGTAAGAAGGGGCAAATAACATTCATGTTTGGTCCATAATCCTTAGATGCGCTATTAATTATTTTTTCTAATATTATCTTTTTAATTTCAGAAGATGTATGATCAGCAGAAAAATATTATTGTAAATATGAGTCTATTCAAAGTCATAATATTTTGAGTTTTGAATATCTTACATTAGTCAGGTCTGTACAATTAGCTACAGACTCTACTGCGATATTTCGGCCTTAGGGAATGTCTACGCTCATGGATGCTATGAGATAAACGACACCTGAGTGCTTATTTTATCTTCACTTTTAATATTTGCACTTTACTTCAGCTAATTGACATGAAAAGCTGTGAACCATTTTTTTTCTCTTTTCAGACAGAGGTTCTCTTTACATTTTTTGTATGTGATCAAGGTGTACCCCTTACATAACAACAACTTGCTTCTTGTGTGTTTTTATTTCATTCCACAAGAACCAGTGAACGCTGGAATCTTCCTTACATAGTTAGAAGATTTGATGGTCCACCAAACTTCGTTCTCCTCTTCTCAGTTTTGTCTGAGCTTAATCTCCCTCGCTTGGAATTCCACTTCCCAGTGTGACACAAGATTTTGGCTAGTGTAATGCGACTTTTTCCTGGTTAAAAGTCTAATAATAATTTTATTTGCTTTACGTCCCACTAACTACTTTTACGTCTTTCGGAGACGCCGAGGTGCCGGAATTTGGTTCCGCAGGATTTCTTGTACGTGCCAGTAAATCTAGCGACACGAGGCTGACGTATTTGAGCACCTTCAAATACCACCTGCCAAGTTGGGGTCAGAAGGCCAGTGCCTTAACCATCTGAGCCACTCAGCCTGGCTTACGAGTCTTTGTCCTCTTCACACAGCAGGACTTCTGCTGGACAGTCTTTACCTGAACGAATCTATAATCCTTTTCGACAGGCCTTTCACTCTCCACTCCGCTACTTCACACACACACAGCTGCACTCAGGACTGATGACTCCCACAACACACGGTGGTTCGACTCCAGAGGAAGTGCAGTAATTTACACAGCCAAGCACAGTTAACTACTTAACACTGTCAAGCAAACAACAACAGCTCAACGGTGTTAAACAGCAGGACAATACTCCTCGCAGCAACGACCATTATCACTTTTTCACAGTCACGACAGCTGCTCTACACGTTGACTCCTTTGCAATCTACCATCCAGGATAGTACACACACAGCACTCCAACGCAGTACACAGCTCGTACTCTGTTCAGTACGTGACGATACTCTTGTCTCCGGCGGGGCACAGACGACAACCAGCACTTCTACTTTGAAGCTCCTATCGCTCACTCCACGTCAGTACACGCACAGAACTCCAAGGCAGTACACACACCGTACTCCACCCAGATACTCTTGACATCGGTGGGACATTGGCGGTAGCCAACTCTATTGACACCCCAGTTCGACTACCGAACTCCAACACTGACTGAACACCTACTACATACTTTAAACTCCAACATTACTAATCCTAGTTCGCGGCGGCTTTGTATTTGTATCTCAATGATGTGTTACTGGAATATTCAGGACTCAGCTAAAGACGGAATATTCTCGTTGTTTCTCTGAGAAAGCAGACGAAAAGAGCAATACATGGAAAGGCCCTCCACTCCCTCAGACTGGGAGCTCCCAGTTGACTCAGTAGCCCCTTCCAGGAAGTACCCATGGGGTTATGACAGGGCTGGCACATAGCACTGCGTTTCGGAACATGCTTGTCGAAGAGACCAAGTAAGAGGGAATTGTATTTTTGTAGTTTCATATCAATGTGTATTAATTAGGTCCTTCCAAGTGAAATTAGAATTGTACAGTCCAAAACCACTTGTGTTTTTTAACGTAGACTTACGTTCCTCTAAAACGGGTAGGTGGAAAGAAACTTTTAAGACGCTTTTACTGTTTGGGTAGAACACGTAAATCGCCGAGAGTAGGGCCTATGTAACTCACGATCATGTTTCATGTCTCAATCGACAGAAATCCCAATCCCAAAAGTTGTTTCCATTAAATAGTGCTTCAAAGTAAGGTAAAATTAGTGCCACCGGGCGAGTTGGCCGTGCGGTTAGGAGCGCGCGGCTGTGAGCTTGCATACGGGAGATATTGGGTTCGAATCCCACTGTCGGCAGCTCTGAAGATGGTTTTCCGTGGTTTCCAATTTTCACACCAGGCAAATGCTGGGGCTGTACCTTAATTAAGGCCACGGCCGATTCCTTCCAACTCCTAGGCCTCTCCTATCCCATCGTCGCCATAAGACCTACCTGTGTCGGTGCGACTTAAAGCCACTAGCAAAAAAAGTGCTAAATATGTGACGTCACACGCATACTCTCTCATAAGATGGCGCTAAGTTACCTCACGTGCTCAGTTGGAGGTTAGCTGTCGTTGTAAATACATTGTGATTAGTTGTATAGAATAACAAATTTAATAATGGAAGCTTACTTTTACTCGCTCCTGAACTCTTAAATTGTCTCTCTTATTTCTCATATCGAAGACCCAATACAACACCGAGTTATTACCCGCATTCCACGTGTACCACATTCTATTGAATCAAATTTATTAACCACGTAATATGTGTATTTTATTTATAACAAGCAAAATACCCGCGCTTCGCTATGGTTTTAAACTGAAAGCCATCAGTCAAAGTGGAAGTCCACTGTTGGCTGAGCCTGTAAATACACCCTCAATTCGTACGTCGAACGGTTTTGTGGGAATGATTATTTATTTTCTGATCTATCATTTTGAAACACGTACAGAAGAATTGGAATGTTTTAAACTCTATCTTATTTAATACCTAGAATGTAAAATTGTCCAATCTGTAAAATTTTTATTTTATACGTCGAACAGTAGTAGAGGAATGAATGCTGTTTTAGGGGGTGAAAGTTTAAAAATATTTATTAATATTTAGGATATAGAAGACCACCCTTCATGTAAAATTTTAAGTTCTTGCCTGAAACGGTTTCTGAAAAAATGGATAATTTGTTTCTAAGAGTCAACCACTATCCAAACCCCTTAGGGGAGAAATATTTTGAAGTATACGATATTTTACACATAGAACATAATATTAGAACCTTCTCATAAAATTACAACTGTGCACGTCAAACGGTTTTGAAGGGATGAATAATTTCGTTTCCGGAGCTAACCCCATTTTAACACTTTAGGGGTGGAACGTTAGTCAGTCAGTCAGGACATGTTATATTATATTTATATATATAAATAAGTCTACGAAACCCTAAAACTGATGATGATGATGATGATGATGATGATGATGATGGTGCTTGTTGTTTTAAGGGGCCTAACATCGAAGGTCATCGGCAAGCATCAAACCCTAAAATCCCCGCGGCCATCAAAATAGTGACAGCCTACCGCCAACATTTTTGTAGTTTGCTTTACGCCGCACCGACACAGCTATGTCTAAGGTGACGATGGGATAGGAAAAGTTTAGGAGCGGGGATGAAGTGACCGTAGACTTAATTAAGGTACAGCCCCAGCCAGCATTTTCCTGGTCTGAAAATGAGAAATCAGCGCTCCCGACAGTGGGGTTCGAACCCACTATTTCCTGAATGCAAACTGAAAACTACGTGACCCAGACCATGCCGCCACTTGCTCGGTATTCGTGCGTGTAATAACCCTGAGAGCGATATATTTCGGTTCCTATTTTTTTACTTTGCGAGTGTATCGGGTCATGCTTAGATTTTGCATGGAACAGGAATCTGGCCAATGCGATAAATTTTCATGATGATTATTCGTAGCCATTAAATCAAGAAGGGAATAGGAGCATGGGAAGGTCCTGATAGTTGTGCTAGTCGGTTCTGGCAGCGATATTGTCATGTTTCACGATTGGAATATATTTAGCAGTTGCTTCGTGTCACTTGTCTGCTGTAATATGTTAGTACTGAAGTCCCATAATTTAATGCATTTCTTCTCAAGTTGGTAATAGTCTGTGTAGTATGTCTTCAAAGTCAGTCATATGACCTACACCAATTAAGACCTTTACTGGAGAAATAATTGCCTCTGCGAACGTGAACTCGGGTTACGGCTTTGTGGACTGGCTAGTGGTACAGTATAAATTAATTTACAGCTCGCATCGTCTCTATAGTATAAAGCTACTCCTCTTCTGTCAACGATATCCATTTATCTCTACCATGCCACAGGAATAGAATTCCTCACACTCACTCCCGCAATGTACGCGTTACTGTCTTGAAGTAAAGCTCTTCAGTGTTGGTCGGGACAGACCGTGAATTTGTATGACTGCAGTTTCTGTATGGGGCTTAGTCTCAAATACTTTGGCTATAATAGCAGGTTACATAGCGTGATGCATGTGGCGGGAGGGCGGAGAAAGGGAAGGAGCAGGCCCGCTATCTAGCTGAGGGTCATTGCGAAACTTACAGGGAGGTAACCACATCAGCCAGGAAAGGAAGCCAGCTCCTGACCTTCTACTTCTGTAGATGATCCGCTAACTTGTCCTCTCTCTCTCCCTCAACATAAAAGTTAATTGTTTCCGTGGTTTCCTATTTTCACACCAGGCAAATGCTGGGGCTGTACCTTAATTAAGGCCACGGTCGCTTCCTTCCACTTCCTACGCCTCTCCTATCCCATCGTCGCCATAAGACCTATCTGTGTCGGTGCGACGTAATGCAAATAACAAAAAAAAAAAAAAAAAATATTAAATGAATCATAAGCAATATAACACAAACCTATCTTAAGATGAATACAATAAAATACAGCCAAAGGTGATTGACCAATTCATCTCCGCACCAAGCCTTTGCAAAACGGAATCCTGTTCATCAAACGTTTTTACAATTTTATTTCGAACCCCACTGTTGGCAGCCCTGAAGATGGTTTACCATGATTTCCCATTTTCACACCATGCAAATGCTGGAGTTCTACCTTAATTAAGGCCACGGCCGCTTCCTTCCTACTCCTAGGCCTTTCCTATCCCATCGTCGCCATACGACTTATCTGTGTCGGCGCGACGTAAAGCAAATTGGTAAAAGATATATTTTGCCGCCGCAGTCCATAAAATGACACATCCATCTTGTGACAAAGCTCGCCTTTCCAGTCATTTCCTTGCTTTGTGTAGTGTCTCGTTCCTCGTCCGAGTAAGAGCTGTAGGCTACTTACTAAAAGACGAGTATAGTTCTGTCGATTTGCTGGTTAACGGCCGGCGACTCAAACGTTAAGCAACCGGGCGAGTTGGCCGTGCGCGTAGAGGCGCGCGGCTGTGAGCTTGCATCCGGGAGATAGTAGGTTCGAATCCCACTATCGGCAGCCCTGAAAATGGTTTTCCGTGGTTTCCCATTTTCACACCAGGCAAATGCTGGGGCTGTACCTTAATTAAGGCCACGGCCGCTTCCTTCCAACTCCTAGGCCTTTCCTATCCCATCGTCGCCATAAGACCTACCTGTGTCGGCGCGACGTAAAGAGCCTAGCAAAAAAAAAAAAAAGTTCAGCAGTGCCACCCACCGGGCAGTAACCAGATTTAAATATTAATAATAATGTTATTTGCTTTACGTCCCACTAACTACTCTTTTATGGTTTTCGGAGACGCCGAGATGCCGAAATTTTGTTCCGCAGGAGTTCTTTTACGTGCCAGTAAATCTACCGACACGAGGCTGACGTATTTGAGCACCTTCAAATACCAACGGACTGAGCCAGGATCGAACCTGCCAAGTTGGAGTCAGAACGCCAGCGCCTCAACCGTCTGAGCCACTCAGCCCGGCGTAACCGGATTTATGACTGTCTACAGTCACCTCCGTTTTGACCAATAGCAGATTGTTCTTGACCAACAGCAATTTTTTTTTCAATTTGATTTATGTCGCACCGACACAGGTAGGTCTTCTGGCGACGATGGGATGGGAAAGGGACGGGAGTGGGAAGGAAGCGAACGTGGTCTTAATTAAGGTACGGGCCCAGCATTTGCCTGGTAAGAAAATGGGAAAACACGGAAAATCATCTTCAGAACTGCCGACAGTTGGGTTTGAACCCACTATCTCCCGAATGCAAGATGAAAGCTCCGTGATCCAACCCACGCGGCCACTTGCTTGGTGTTATAGCATGGTTGCTTTGTCAGCGGCAGTTCACGTAGAGCTCTTCAAAGCATGCCGGTCTTGAAGCCGGCTCGCTTGTCAGGTCTCCAGTGTTGCAGAGCTGTACGCAGTTCTGTCCAGTCTCGCTGCTCGCTCTCAGTAGCTATATAGTTCAAACGGAGAGTTGACAACGCCGTGCTTAGAGCAGGGAAATACTGGCACTCCGCAGACAAGGAATGTTATCACAATCGGCCAGCTAGGCTTCAAAAGCGTGTCGGACGTTAACCAGAAAATTGCAAGAACTATATATATTTAGAGCACGTTTAGCACGCCACACTGCTCATGGTATCCAACAATTTTTTCAATTATTGGCCCCATTCCTCTAGCCGCGGCGTCTGCCACTGTCCTCTTACGGCCACCAAGCCCATGACACCGATCTGTCCTGATCATTGTTATTTCTACATTTTAGTTTTTCCAACACAGTGTTTAAAACTTTCGCAGTTGTACCCTCACTAGGACACGCGCTAACACCGTGAAGCAGTAGCGGCGATTGGGAATTAAAAGTGCGGGGGCAAAAAAAAAAATATATATACAGACCAAGACCAACACCCGAGTTTGTGGGATATAGCGGACGGGAGATTTCTATAAATCAAAAATGAAAAAAGAAAAGCTTCTTGATGCTCCCTGAGTGAATTTTGACAGAGAGGTAAAGTTTGACAGTTTACCAATTTAAGTGCGGTATTAATAGCATTTTGAGATTCTGTTTCAATCCTATACAATGAAACATTCACCAAAGGAACCATATTACACATTCATTATAATTAAAAAGCAGTATGGTGCGATTATACAATTAAAATCATTTACTATTTGACTACACACTAAGAAACTAACAGACACTGAAGAGACTGTCAGACTGACAAATGCGCACGGAAAGCGGGTGAACCATACCTCACTGTCCATGACCTTGAAAAAAAAAATATACCCCTACTAGCAAGATACCCGTGCTTCGCTACGGTATTATACTGAAATTTATAATTGAATGCTTATTGTTTTAGATATATAATCCGCCGAAATTCGCGAACTGACTCGTTTTCTGCGATAATCCACCAAAATTCTCGATCTGACTGGTTTTCTATTATTTCACGGCACGTTTCCTCCCATTTTTCAATCTTCCTTTCCAGCAATTGATTTCGTACTTCCCGGGCTAGGCTCAGGTATTCCTCCCGGTCAGTTGGATCCGTAAATCTTTGCCATCTTTTCCTATAATCATTTTTAATATGGATAAAATCCTTCAGGATATCCGGCGTGGTGTCATATTGGGTGCCTTGGCGGCACTGAACCCGCGGCCGGACTGCATTCTTAGTCATTTGTCCAGGAGCCGTTACCAGCGTGGTCCGCACATTTGACGACGGTCCGGAATACTATTATTATTATTATTATTATTTTTATTATTACTATTATGTGTTGCTGGAATGGCTGATGACAGGGAAAACCGGAGTATCCGGAGAAAAACCTGTCCCGCCTCCGTTTTGTCCAGCACGAATGTCACATGGAGTGACCAGGATTTGAACCACGGCACCCAGCTGTGAGAGGCCGGCGCGCTGCCGCCTGAGCAACGGAGGATACTTATAAGTACATTAATAACAGTAAAATCAATTGGATACACCTCCTTCTACACCCCACCGCCGTTAAGTTTATTTACCGCCACCCCCCCCCCCCAAAAAATATTAAAATAATGCTTGTTTCTTTATATTTAAGTGAGATTCCAAACACCAATGTTCACGTCTATTACCTTCAGCTTTGAGATATAATTATCCCCATAAAAATAATTTGCTTTTTTCACTTCATTTCACAATACTCCCCCCCCCCCCAAGTGAATTTTCCCCTCAAAAAATACTTGTTTCTTTAATAGTAAAGGATCTTCTAAATACCAATTATCACGACTCTAACTTCTTCAGAGTTTTTTTATTTATGTGTCCTCATGAAAGGAATTAAACTCCTTTACACTCCCGCCCTCCAAGATGGTTTCCCCAACAAATGCGTTTTTCTTTGTTTTTAAAGGAGATCCAAATACGAATTTTCACGTCTGTAACAACTTTATATTTATTAGATGTATGTATTCTCATAGAATTAAGTCAATTAATTTTTCAATTCTTTCACCCCCCCCCCCCCCCGCCTTCATGGGATTTTCCGAGAATACATGTTTCTTTACTTTTAAAGCAGATTGTAAATATCAAATTTCACGTCTGTAACATCTTCATTTTTGAGATATCAGTAGGCTAATTAAAAGAATTCAACACCATTTTCAGTCACTTTTACCCCCCCCCCCCCTTCCACCCGAGTGGTATTTCCGGAAACTAAAAATACACGTTTCTTTATGTTTAATAGAGATAGAAAATACCATTTTTCACTTCTGTAACATGTTAAGTTTTTTTAGATATACTGTAAAAATTCTCATTTTAAAATTTCACCCCTTTTGAGTTCCCCTTAAGCGGAGTTTCCAAAAACAAATCACCTATGATTCTTTACATTTACAGGAGATTCCAAACACCCACTTTTTACGTCTGTAACATTTTACGTTTCCAAGATATTCTGTGGATATAGTCTTTCAAAAAATTCACCCCAATTTGTCACTCCTGTTTAACCGCCATTAATTGGATTTTCCAAAAACTAAAAATACGTGTTTCTTTTTTTTAAGGAGATCCCAAACACCAATTTTCAGGTCTGTAATATCTTTCGTTTCTGAGATATATGTATCCTCATTAAAGGCATTCAACCTATTTTTCACCCTTTTACACTCCTCCTATTAGGATTTACAGGAAACAAAAAATACATGTTCCGTTATTTTTAGAGGAGATTCGAACTACCAATTTTTACATCTGTAAATTTTAAAGTTTTAAGTTGTAGACACATTCATTTTAAAAAATTCACCCCCCCCCTTTTCACCCTCCAATATTTGGATTTTCCAAAAACGAAAAAAATACGTGTTTCTTTACTTTTAAAGAAGATCCAAAATACCAATTTTCAGGTCTGTAATATCTTCAGGTTCTGAAATATAAGTAGCCTCATTAAAGGCATTCAACCCATTATTAACCCTTTTACACCCTTCCTATTGGGATTTTCCGAAAACAAAAGAATACGTGTTTCTTATTTTTAAAGGAGATCCTAAATACCAATTTTTACATCTATAAACTTTAAAATATTTGAGATATAGATACACTCACTTTAAAAAATCACCCCCTTTTCACCCCCCCCCCCATTAATCAGATTTTCCACAAACAAAAATATGTGTTTCTTTATTTTTAAAGGAGATCCCAAACACCAATTTTCAGGTCTGTAATATCTTCAGGTTCTGAAATATAAGTAGACTCATGAAATGCATTCGACCCCTTTTTCACCCCTTTTCACTCCTTCTATTGCGATTTTCCGAAAACAAAAAAATACGCGTTTCTTTATTTTTAATGATGATTCTAAATACCCATTTTTACATCTGCAAACTTTAAAAGTTTGGAGATATAGAATCACTCATTTTAAAAATCCCCCCCCCCCATTTTCACCCTCCCATTAATTGGATTTTCTAAAAACAAAAATATACGTGTTTCTTTATTTTTAAAAGAGATCAAATGTACCAATTTTCAGGTCTGTAATATCTTCAGTTTCTGAGATATAAGTACCGGTATCCTGATTAAAGGCATTCAACCAATTTTCCCCCATTTTCACCCTTTTTCACCCCTCCTATTGGGATTTTCTGAAAATAAAAAAATACGTGTTCCCTTAATTTTAAAGAAGATTCTAAATACCAAGTTTTACAACTGTAAACTTTTAAAGTTTTGAGATATGGATACACTCATTTTAAAATTTCACCCCCCTTTTCACCCCCTTAGCGATGGAATATCCAAAAATCCTCTCTTAGCGAGCACCTACATCTTAATATGAATATATCCCCAAAATTTCATTTCTTTATGTCCAGTAGTTTTGGCTCGGCGATGATGAATCAGTCAGTCAGTCAGTCAGTCAGTCAGGACAAGTTATTTTATATATATAGATTACCCTTCCTCACAGCATATGCAAAGTCTCCACTTCTTGCTGTAGAGCTATAGAAATCGGTTAGCCGGGACGTACGGTATTTTGTTCGCATTTCCGCTAATCATTTTGTTAATATTTAAATAAAATAAACGAAAGAATTAGCTGATTAGACATCAGTGCTTGTACAAATTGCTTTCAGTAATAATTCCTATAATTCCTAGCTTCAGACGGCTAAAATGAAAGAAAATGAAATATTTTCTCCAGAAAGTGGGGGGAGGGGGAGTGCCCCCCTCGACCCCCACCTAATCACCGCTACTGCCGTGAAGAAGACAATTTATCCTGAAGTACTGTCCTTGAGAGTGGGTCGGTAGATGCAGAGTGGGTTGTTGTCCCATAAGCTCTGTACTCTGACCGGCCAACCGAGCAGAGGAGAGATGGTCACGGCTCTACCGTGGCTCTACGCCTCTGCATTCGGGAGACAGGCCTGGAGGACAGTGCAGCATTTCTCGCCTGGCCTCGCCCGTCGGCAGTCCTGAGAATGGTTTTCCGTGGTTTTCCATTCTCCTACACTAAGGCGAATGCCGGGACAGTTCGTAGTATAGGCCACGGCTGCCTACCCCCTCACCTTCTCCGCACATCTCCTTCACCGTAACAAATCCCCTGGCCTGAGAGACGGCGTAACCGTTTAAGAGGCCCGCCTCCCCTTCAGGGAAGGAATGAAAACGTTTCGTAGTACAGTAGTAGCCTTGAGCGTCCAGTATAGATATAAGCTTAGCATCTACAGGTCTGAAATCCGAGTACAGAGCGTCCAGTTGTTTCGTGGGTTCGGCAACCTACTTGCATTTTCTTGTTTCAGTCGTTTATGAAACTCATTCATGCGATCCTCGAAAGATTACATAATTGTATCGCCTTTAGTGTCATGATACTCGCTCAAGACGATGACGTTACACTTTTTCTACAGTAAGTATCCTTCACAATAACTAATTGATAGTTCACGTGAGGATATGGTTGGTGTTGAATGGAATGGTTTCACAAGTGAATTACAACTACGTGCCATATAGATAAACTACAAGCCGAAGATAACAGACATGAAAAATACCGAGGACATCTGTAGGTACAAAAAAATAAAGACTATATCTAGAGGGTAATCGCAATGAAAAAATAAAGGCTAAGCGAGTAATGAATGCCCTGCCTGAAGAATGAAGGTGATGACTTGACTCGTTCGTAGTAATTCTTTGCTTTTCTGTTTTGCTAGTGGGTTAACGTCGCACTAACACACAGGAGACGCATGAATGTGAAAGGGATTGAATTTGGAAGGTAGCGGTTGTGGCCTAAAAAAATGTAGGTACTATCTCGGTCTTTGCTTGGTGTGAAGATGGGAAAACACGAAAAGCAGGGATACTGATGGCGGGATTCGAATCCAATAGCTCCAGAATACAAACTCGCAGGTAGGTGACTTCAACCACCGTAGCCACATCACTCAGTGTAACAACGATTTAAAGTAGACGTAATAATAATAATAATAATAATAATAATAATAATAATAATAATAATAATAATAATAATAATAATCTTAATAATAATGAAAAGAAAACCTACGACCTGTTTTCAAGTCAATTACCGGGTCAGGGATGTAATGAATGAAGCATATATAGGCTATTCGTACGATGGGGTCGCCACTCCCAAGGTCATTTATTAATGAGTGATAAATGCTATGAAATGATAATGGAGAGTGTTGCTGGAATGAAAGATGACAGGGAAAACCGGAGTATCCGGAGAAAAACCCGTCCCGCCTCCGCTTTGTCCAGCACAAATCTCACATGGAGTGACCGGGATTTGAACCACGGTATCCAGCGGTGAGAAGCCGACGTGCTGCCGTCTGAGCCACGGAGGCTCCAATAATAATAATAATAATAATAATAATAATAATAATAATAATAATAATAATAATAATAATAATAATAATAATATTTTTGAAGCACATCCCCAATGGAAGTGAACTGTATGTACCACTTTAACCATAAACAAGCCCTCGTGCCATTCTTAAATAATCAGGCAGTACAGGGAATCTAACTACAGTAGGTCCTTTCAGGACGGCAGCTAATACCGCTATCCTACGGAGGCGGATAAAATAGAATGAATATAATGTTACTGGTTTTATGTTCCATTAATTACTTTTACGGTTTTCAGAGGTGCAGAAATTCCGAAACGTTGGCCCGTAAAAAATTTTTTACGTGCTGTTATGTAGCTGGCATATTTGAGCACCTTCAAATACCGCTGGAGTGAGCTGGGATCAAATTTGCCAACTTGGGCTCAGATGGACAGCGCGTCTAGCGTCCGAGCCGCTCAACCCGGCAACAGAAAAGGTTGGAGTGTTCATGACAAACGGAGGCTTTTGATGGCCCTTTACTTAGTTCATACACGGCGGCTTCCAAACAATAATCTGAAAGTTCTAACAGTCTTAAAAAGATGAATACGAAATATATATATATATATATATATATACTAGTTGCGTCCCACCTCCGTTAAAATCACATCGAGGGCTAAAAGAAGTAACTTATTTCCTGTAAACATCGTCATGTTTTTACCACAATAATGACACTGAATGTACTCCACAACAGCGATTGTTTGACAAAAAAACAGCACCACGCTTTGTTATTCGAAAATGCACGAAAACGTAAAAAGAAATACAATCAGATCGATTCATTATTCTATCGCAAACGTAACTCATATTCAATTCTTAACTTACACCGTGGCACAGAAAAGTAAAATCTCTTATGTTCCTTTGTCACTGAATTACTTCGTGACACAGAAACGTAACGACTTTTCCGTTTCTGTGTCACTTTTTTGCTAGTGGTTTTACGTCGCACCGACATAGATAGATCTTGTGGCGACGATTTTCTGTGTCACAAACAGAATTGTATAATACGTGGATGCGGGAGCTATAAACTTGCATTTCTAGTTTATGCAGAGATAGGGTTCTGGATCATTAGGTGGGGCCTAAAAACCTATGTGCATCGGCATCATTATCTGAAAAAACAACCAAATTTGTAGTTACGCTTTTGTGTTCTAATGTCAACGACCTTTCCTTTTCCACTTAATCCACTTGTCGACAATGTGTGACACACTTTATAGCTTATCATATGACCATTATTACAATAAAATTACCGTATTTATTCTAAACCAGAATATTGCATCTTTTCTATACCATCTAAACTCTTGCATTCATTTCACTCGTATTCGGAATATACGAAATGTTGCAGTTATGTTGGGAAGGGAATAACAGGTGAAGGCAAGGGCGTATCCTGAGGGTGGAGAGGGTTGGGTGGGGTGGGGGTTGCAAAAGGAGTCTAGACACCCCAGGAGTTTTAACGAATTTACTTTTATGAATGTATATTAAAGTATCATATTACTAGCTTCCGGAATCTTCACAAATCCATCACTCTTACTTGGAGCCAAGGACACTCATTTCCTTATTAGATATTCTAAACCACGTAAACTATCTGGGATTTTGGGCACCTACCAAAATAAAATTCTGGATGAAGACCCATCTTAATGCCCCCCTCCCACACTGAAATCCTGGCTACGCTACTGGTGTGACATATCGTTGAGTATATACGGAAGAAAGGTGTACGAAATTACTTTGATATACTGTAACCGGCTAACTTCACTTTGTCCAAGGTAGATAATTTTGTGTAGTCTCCATGGCTAAATGGATAGCGTGCTGGCCTTTATTCCAGCGGGTGCCTGGTTCGATTTACGACAGGGTGGGGGATTTCAACCTTCACAGGTTAATTCCAACGGCTCGGGGGCTGGGTGTATGTGCAGTCTTCAGCATTACAATTTAATTATAGTGTCCCCTCCACACAGGCGCGCAGGTCGCCTATATGGTGTCAACTCGAAAGACCTGCACCAGACCTCTTCAGTGGACATACGCCATGGTATTATTATTATTATTATTATTATTATTATTATTATTATTATTATTATTATTATTATGTACGGTATAATGTGCTCCTTATAGTCAGTTTCCTTGCTTCGCCTGCTGCTTCTCACATTCGTATTGTTCACTTTTATGAACGACGTGGTTTGTACTTCACTACTGACTTCTATTATTGACATATGTTAGGGTTTGGATGATAGAACATAGCGTTCAGCTTGGAGTGGAAACTTCCGCAAGCATTCGTCGTTCGTATGAGAGAACAGGAGAATTATGTCAACAGTGATGGTGAAAATTTACAATTAGGTTCGTTGTCAATTTCTAACACATAATCTGACAACTGCGGCGCAGCTTCGTTGTCTGCCTGAAAGACCATAATATCATTTAAGAAACAAACCTGTATCACGTCATTAATAATTGCCCCAGAGGAGTGCGACAGGTCTCGGCAGCCGGCACAATTCATATCCTCGCCGCAAGTTGGGGGCTTCATTCATTCCTTCCCTGACCCGGTCATTGACAGGAAACCGGGTTGTAGGTTTTCCTTTTCACTCTCCTGATAACTAAACCAAACATTTTAAATATCACTTCCATTAAAAATGGGTGAGTGTTCAGTATGTGGTAATCAGTGGCGTACGCAGGACTTCGTGAAGGAGGTTGAGGGTGGGGTGGTTTATTTTTTATAGTTTCAGCACTCAAAGACACGTGTGTTTGGAATGCTGAAGTTATTACCACTCACATGATTATTATTATTATTATTATTATTATTATTATTATTATTATTATTATTATTATTATTATTATTATATCTGGTCACATGATACTTTGAAAATGAGAAACTAACAAAGAGATTCAATTAATACCATTTATTATACAGGCTATCGTTTTGTTCCAATTTAAAATAGAGAACTTCACATGTTCAGGAGGTGTTTAAACCAGGTAACTACCTCTCCTTTCGAATGCCACTGGTGGCAATACAGTAGTAGATCTCAGAGAATTAGACTAGGTGAAGCTTTATCTGACCCAGTAATAATTAAGAGGGGAATTCCTCAAGGCAGTATTATCGGACCTTTATGTTTTCTTATATATATAAATGATATGAGTAAACAAGTGGAATCAGAGGTAAGGCTTTTTGCGGATGATGTTATTCTCTATAGAGTAATAAATAAGTTACAAGATTGTGAGCAACTGCAGCGTGACCTCCAAAATGTTGTGAGATGGACAGCAGGCAATGGCATGTTGATAAACGGGGTTAATAGGTTGTGAGTTTCACAAATAGGAAAAGACCTCTCAGTTTTAATTACTGCGTTGATGGGGTGAAAGTTCCTTTTGGGGATCATTGTAGGTATCTAGGTGTTAATATAAGGAAAGATCTTCATTGGGGTAATCACATAAATGGGATTGTAAATAAAGGTTACAGATCTCTGCACATGGTTATGAGGCTGCTTAGGGGTTGTAGTAAGGATGTAAAGGAGAGGGCATATTAGTCTCTGGTAAGACCCCAACTAGAGTATGGTTCCAGTGTATGGGACCCTCACCAGGATTATCTGATTCAAGAAGTGGAAAAAATCCAAAGAAAAGCAGCTCGATTTGTTCTGGTTGATTTCCGACAAAAGAGTAGCGTTACAAGAATATTTCAAAGTTTGGGTTGGGAAGAATTGCGAGAAAGAAGGAGAGCTGCTCGACTAAGTGGTATGTTCCGAGCTGTCAGCGGAGAGATGGCGTGGAATGACATTAGTAAAGTGGCGTTTTTAAAAGTAGGAAAGATCACAGTATGAAGATAAAGTTGGAATTCAAGAGGACAAACTGGGGCAAATATTCGTTTATAGGAAGGGGAGTTAGGGACTGGAATAATTTACCAAGGGAGATGTTCAATAAATATTCAATTTCTTTGGAATCATTTAGGAAAAGGCTGGGAAAACAACAGATATGGAATCTGCCACCTGGGCGACTGCCCTACATGCAGATCAGTATTGATTGATTGATTGATTAATTGATTGATTGATTGATTGATTGATTGATTGATTGATTGATTGATTGATTGATTGATTGATTGATTGATTGATTGATTGATTGATTGATTGATTGATTGATTGATTGATTGATTGATTGATTGATAGTACTTTTCACAAAATACACGTAAGAACAGGAATTCCATGGTGTTCTGAACTTTCATAAATCTATTCTATACTATACTTATTCGTAAACTGAACCTGAGACCTCCAAATGCCCAGTCACTGCACGAGTGAAACCAGTCAGATATCAAAGTCAGCATTAAACTCATATCACTGTCACAGGTGATGAGATTTCGTCTGGAATATCCTATTCCAATGAAGATTTATTTAGCGTCCGTTTTATTCACCAAATCCCCAGGTCGTGACAATAAACTGTCTGTCAGATTAAAAAATATGATGTTGACATTCGAAGGGTCAACATGATTGTAATGGGATATTATTTCATCCCCATCATTTCGAGGGAATTAAAGAGGAAATTGTATTTAAGTTACATGGATATACGTGCTTCGTTTATTCACAGCTTGCCAACTTGTAGTTCGTTAACTTTCTCCAATGACATGCTTACTTTGTACAGTGATTGCATTTTATTTTATGAGAGTCTCCGTGGCTCAGGCGGCAACGCGACGGGCTCTCACCGCAGGATTCCGTGGGATTTGTGAGATTTGTTCTAGAGAAAGCGGAGGTGGTACAGGTTTTTCTCCGGGTACTTCGGTTTTTCTGTCATCTTTCATTCCAGTAACGCTCTTCAATATCCTTTCACCTGTCAGTCATTAATCATTAACCCAAGGGAGTGTGACAGGCTTCGCGAGCCGGCACAATTCTTATCATCGCCACTGGAAGGAGCCTTCATTCATTCCATTCCTGACCCGGTCGAATGACTGGAAACCGGCTGTGGATTTTCAGTTTTCATCTTATACCGTGTATCCAAATGCAATAAATAATATTGAATTGAATGAGAACAGAGGTAGCATATTTTCTTCTACTTTCGGAAAATGATTTGGAAATAAGATTTATGAGTTTACTGCGCCCTGTGCTCGTTTAACAATACGTATGTGTCTGCTTTTGATATCCACCATTCAATTATTTCGACCTGAGTGGGGTAATACTGCTTCCACATGCCCGAAGTTCATACTTGTTGAATACTTAGTGGTGTCGGTTAATAATAGGGGCTACGTATCTAAGGCGGTCGAGATGTGTTCGGTTCATCCGGAAGGAGGTGGGTTCGATTCCCCGTCAAGAAGTAGAAAAAATTAGAAAAGCGATTTCCACTTGTGGAGAGACATATGCCCCAAGTTTCACTCATCCTACACAAAAGAGAGTATCAGGTTAATGTCTGGGGACAGAGGTGAGCAGGCATAGAGCTAACCGCACTTTTCCCCTACTCCTTACCCTAACCGCAATTCGTACTGTCCAACAGCTGATTTGAGACAACGCCGACAAGCGGTTATAGTTGTATGGGATAAGCGATTGTTTGTACAACGATATTCAACATAGGCACAGTTATGTTTTGCGTTGGAATTTGCTGCTTGCTTATTGTTTAAAGGGGCCTAACATCTAGGTCATCGGCCCCGTTGGAAGAAAAAAATTGAACATGTGTTATTAAGCTTCTGAACATTCACGAGGAAAAAGGTCTGACGCTATTGACGGCATGTTAATAGGTCAGTTTGTTAGTTTCCTTCACATTGAAAGCTTGCGTTTAATTATTGGGGTACTGGTATTAACAGGCATCTTCACAAACTGCCTCGAAAAATTGTAATGTTTTTGTCGCTATAAACCCCAGGTAATGGATCAACAAGGCTTGAGCAGACGTTCAGGATGCCTCGCAGACGTATGCGAGAACCGTACCCTCAAATGAGTCAGTTTGAACGAGGGCACATTACTGGCATGAGAGAACGTGATGCACCCATGCGGGAAATTGCTGCTCGTGTGAGACAAAGTGTGTCGGCAGTGCAACGGGTGTGTGCAAAATGGTTCACAGAAGGCCGTAGAACACGACGAGATGGGCCTGGTCGCTCCACCCAGACCACCCCCTGAGAAGATCGACACCTCACCAGAATGACATTGCAGGACAGATCTGCGTCCTCCTCGGCTCTGGCGCAACAGTGGAACAGTGTAACATATCGCACACTATCAGGAGTGACAGTCCGTCGCCGTTCATTACGGTCTAGGTTACCGGCGGGTCATCAGTTTCTCCGCCTACCTTTGAGTAATGTGCGTAAACATGCTAGACTGCAATGGTGTATGGAACGACGTCACTGGGGACAGGAATGGCAGCAGATAGTGTTTTCGGACGAATCCAAGTTATCTTTGAAAATGACGGCTGCATTTTCAATCGCCGCAGACAGGGGGAGAGGCATCACATTGTCGCATGCGAGGAATCGGTTCCGCGATAAGGTCACCAGATTGTGCTGGAATCACTTAATATACTGAGCCGTCCATATACAGGGTGAAGCGAAATTCGCGCACCCGGGCGTCGCAGCGCGACTCCTCACATGCCAGTAATAAAAAAATGTCTCTCACAAAAGTTCATCCTGCGAGTATACCCGGCAGAAAAAGAACGTAGAAGTGTGGCAATCGTGCAACACTGTAACCAAATGTAGGATGACTACCTCTGTCGGCACAGATATGTCGTATTGTACAGTTGGTTCAGTGGATAGAGTTTTGGGTTTCCATGCAAGAGGTCGAGGGTTCGATCCTGTGTTGAGGCGCACTTTTTTATTTGCTAATTTCCATCGGTCATTACATACTGTAATACAGTAAGACACCGTTTCTTAGGTCACATGTATCCTACATTTACAACATTTAGTAACGGTGAACACGTTGTAACGCATCTAGTAGATGAACTGCTGCGAATAAATTCATGCCCACGACGTGGGAAGGGCGTCTTTCAAAGCTGACCAATGAAAACGAATGTTCGTGAATTTCTAGGATCGTAGTATGTAAGTGCAAATGGTTTCTAGAGGACCCGCTGCAATCGCTGTTGACGATTAAGATGCCAGATACCATACCATCTGGACTACATTTCCGAAATAAAAAACATACGCCTCAAACAAGGATCGACCCCTGGTAATCTGGAACTGACATTACACATTTCCACACCTGGTGTAGCAATCGACGTGGTTTTTTTATGCTCATACTGTATTTTGGTTCTAAATATCATCATCATCATCATCTGTTTACCCTCCATGTTCGGCTTTTCCCTCGGACTCAGCGAAGGATCCCACCTCTACCGCCTCAAGGGCAGTGTCCTGGAGCTTCAGACTCTTGGTCGATGGATACAACTGGGGAGAATGACCAGTACCTCGACCAGGCGGTGGCACCTGCTAAGCTGAAGAGGGGCCTTGTGGAGGGATGGGAAGATTGGAAGGGATAGGCAAGGAAGAGGGAAGGAAGCGGCCGTGGCCTTAAGTTAGGTACTATCCCGGCATTCGCCTGGAGGAGAAGTGGGAAACCACGCAAAACCACGTCCAGGATGGCTGAGGTGGGAATCGAACCCACCTCTACTCAGTTGACCTCACGAGGCTGAGTGGACCCCGTTCCAGCCCTCGTACCACTTTTCAAATTTCGTGGCAGAGCCGGGAATCGAACCCGGACCTCCGGGGGTGGCAGCTAATCACGCTAACCACTACACCACAGAGGCGGACGGTTCTAAATATCACTAGTACAACTGCATAAAGTCCATGGAATTAAGTCGCATTTGTAATAAGTACACAGCTTGTTTTGTAGCGTACCTGTACTCTGATATATTTAGTTTGCAATGAACATTTCGTACTAATACTAAATGTTATTAGGAGAAACTTCGAATTAATTCCGACCCCGCGGTGTAGGGGTAGCGTGCCTTCCTCTTACTCGGAGGCCCCGGGTTCGATTTCTGGCAAGATCAGATATTTTTACCCGGATCTGAGAACTGATTCGAGGTCCACTCAGCCTATGTGAAAAAACTGACGCTGAGGTGGCAGCCCCGGTCTACAAAGCCAAGAAAAATGGCCGAGAGGATTCGCTGTGCTGAACATACGACACCTCCAAATCTGCAGGCCTTCGGGCTGAGCAGCGGTCGCTTGGTAGGCCATGGCCCTTCGGGGCTGTTACGCAATGGCGTTTGGTTTGTTTAGAATTACTATTTTCGGCTTCATCACTGTTTAACACTAGCTAAGTCTGCCTCATTAGTACAACTGCATTTTGTTGAAATAATAGTATTATATAAAGCAATAATCCCGCACAAGGTTTGATTTATTGACAATCCATATTATTTGATATTCTGATCAAATTACAGTCCTATTTGAATATATGTAATTCCAACCTAATAAGGAGGACCTGCAACTTTTTGAAGGGAGCAGGTATAACTAGGTGGGGTTGAAGGAAAACACATGGTAGCAAAATATCTTCGAGGTCGACGCTAAAAGGAACATTATAGAGACCCCATAAATAAAAGAAGAAGAAGATATTAAACTCCAGGGCACTATAATGAGAGCAGGTATGGCTTGTAGAGTGACCTGGTTATAAAACAAAACTAACTCACATAACAGAACACATTCGTGCTGCACGTGTTTACGTATTTGCAATTCTGCATCATAGATGGTGCTACTAGTTTCTCAGAATCGATTCCGGAATCAGACACCCGATTCCCCAAGCATATGGAATCGACTCTTCGCGATTCCAGTCGCAATCCATCACTAGAGGAGGTAAGCAGTTGTAACACGTCGTAGCTTTGCCAACGACCTGGATGTTTGAAACGAGTATCCGGCGACATCCTTCGCTATCCGACAGTTTTCAACTCCGCAAGTTAGGCACGTAGGACATTCCCTTCTGAAAAGGTCAACCGAACAGGTGGACACAAGGAAATCCGGGAGGTTTTACCTCAGGACAAGCACATCGCCAGCAACTACAGCAACACTGGTGGAATAATCTGCCCTGATCTCTCTCCAGTCTACTGGGACAGACATAATTACGATGTTCCCACATTCGTTTCACTGTCTGGCCACCACAACAGCAACGACTAGTAACACCACAACTACCACCATCACTGAACTCAGCCAATCAGCCGCAGTTACCTACCACTCGGCGGTAATATTCAGTTACGCTGCGCCCAATTACCAAGCCAGATACATCCCAGCGCTACCAGCTCCACAATGGGACACCTCCTGATTCCAATTTCAATTTACGAGATTGACTCCACATTGTACATCAGCAGAGGAACGAACTCAACAACACCAATCGGCCCCTCCCATACATAGGTGTAATAATAACAGGGACTCGTACTACCCTGTGGTGTTCCTCACATAGTGGGTACTAATCATAGGCAACGCAGACCCTAGGTGTCGCTCATATAGTGGTACTAATCACAGGCAACGCCCAGACCTGTGGTGTTTCTCACTTAATGGTATTAACTACAGGCAACGTAAGCCCATGGTGTTCCGCATGTGGTAGTACTCATCGCGGGTACTGTAAAATCCATACTGATTTACGCTCTGTTGCTACGAATCACAAACCTATTGCGTGCCTAACATAGTGTAACGTACCCAGGGGTAAATACCCTCTAGGACGATGCCTCCATTCCTGTATGAACATCCGACTAACTCAGGGTTGGGCAGAGTGTGGGTTGGTTGTCGGTTGGGTCAGGATAAAAAGTCGAAGTTCTACACTAAAATATCAATCAATGACAGGAAATGGAGGTATAACACGAATGAGAAACAATCATAGGGGTAAGATGGATTTATTGATAAATATCCCCGATCATATTACGAGAAAACAATTAAATCAAGAACAAATAAGATGTCAAAATGAATTCAAAATATAGAGGTTAAATGGAAATTAAATCGTTACTTGAATGATAATACAACATTTGAAATCAAAAATCAAATTCAACAAAGAACATTATATACATCAAGACTAAGCTGCATCTTATAGTCCATTGTTTATATTGTCTGGCAACAAGTGTACGCAAACACTGACATGTGGTATTTCCGTATGGAGTTACACACTATCGCATCCCAACGATACGGTTTCCAAAGTTAAGTTAATTCCGAGAGTCGCCGAGGTACAACTGTTAAATAGAAATTACATAATAAAGAAAAGTTACGACGAAAAGGAAAATAATTAAGACGCAATGGACGCTATGTAAGTTATGCAAAATACTAGGGGCATATCCTACACTATATTTAGAACAATTTAAATAATCAAACTAGACACATCTATATACATCGGATATCGAGTAAAGTCTTAAATGCTACACAGATTCTAATGTGAAACCCGATTCACTGCAAAAGATCTAGACAGAACTAGATAAACCATCAATACTTCAGCACCCGGGCTGTTCCCTTTTTAAAACAACGAGACAAGTATACAATCACAAATAACAATGTAAAACATCATCCTGTAAGGGAAAAGACATATAAATAACCCTTGATATCATGAAGAAAGCAATGGGCAACATTGCCTCCTTCTGCTGCATTTGAGCGCTCAACAGCGCGGTCATCCGTCATGTACTTCCGGGTAGATTACGAGCTGAAATGAAATGTTGAACTCCACTATGCTAAAGATTGGATTTTGTCTCCCGAGGCTGCCACAAGGAAATACTGTCTCCTTCACACCTACAGATAAACACAGGCCAGGAATCAGCTTGCCATGAGATAACGCCTTTCATCGGCTACACGGAAACTCACGTATATTCATTCCTTCTTAGCATGCTTGGGCCATTTAACAACATCAGACTCAATAGTCTGGAATTAACACTGTCCATTCTGATCACAATATACACTCAGAAGACACTAGGCAGGCACACACATCTGCACAATACTCTTTATCTCGTCAGGCATACAATCAGCCTGCACCAATACATTCTAATTCAGCATGCAATCTTTATCTCATTATTTCTCATGAATCCCATTGGCCTTCCACATTATGAGACGCAGTTCGTGTCCTTTGCAGACCATCAGGCAAACAGAATCCAACTTAACTTCAAAGATCTTATTTTAACAACGGCGTTCTGCAGCTCCTTCTGTCAGCTTCTGTAAAACCATGCATCATGCAGAATAGCTATATCTGTCTCTCTGAATAACCGAAATAAAATGAACTAATCCGTGTTTAACGTTGTATAAAGATGAACCTGTCAATCTAGCCCTTCTAGCATATATTTAAGGAAAACTCGGAATATCCTACGCTAAGTAACATACACAATTAAACAACAACTGATCCTATCAATCCCTCATTTTCCCAATCATCTACTCATAAAGCAAAATGAAAATAAAATAAACATGCATTATTCTCGTATCCGAAACTATCCTAGTAACAAAATTAAACAAACACATGCCGTCAGGCTTACTTTACATGAAAATTAAAAATCCTATCTACACTTAAAGGGTGAGAATACAGTTTTAAAAGCAGCACACGGTTCGCTACGGAAGTTCTCCGCGAATCGCGCCCGTTTCGAAGTAGTGAAACAATAGCACGTCTCCACTACACTTGCTACACAGCGGTCACTAAGCACCGTTTTTATCGATTGAAAGTAAACTCTGCCAAAATTATACTATTCCATTTACTCAAGAACAGTAAAATCTTCCAACTGCACAATTTAAAATATCATTTAGAACCAGATACTGTTACTGGAATAACACCACGTTAACCACGATCACCAATTCAGAGCTTTTGCTTCCGCACTATCCAAGCATTTAACACAGAGTGACAGAGTTGGTGCTTCCGCACTATCCATGCCTTTAACATAGAGTGACGCTCTCCAGAGCTTGGGTTACTGAGGAGGCTTCGGTGACGCCATTAATACTGGGGTTCCTGGGTGTCTGAACCAACCACCAATCAGAGAATTCGTCGTATATGATGACACAATACTTATTGTGATATATTTACAAAACACAGCTCAAACACTAGCAAATCTCTTCCACCAATTTTTATATTACATTTCCAAATATATCTGACTTCTGAAACTGTGGAAAACCGATTTCCGACAGAAACTGACTTTAGCAACTGAGCACGTTGGTCATCCTGGAATTAAGATTTGGCGCGGTGTGGCCTCCAGGTTTGCCAAATCCTTAAGTTCCCATTGGCTGAAATATCTTGCTTGGTCAACATCTAACACACGTGTCGATCCTTGCCAGCGCTTGGTTACACTATCCTTTCTCACGGTCATACGGAAATATGAAGCAATATCCAGCGACTCACTGTCTTGCTCAACATCCGGTATCAACTATCTTGGGTTACGATGCTTTAACATGTTAGACTGTAACTTTTATGAATAAATTTTACATATTGGGTCAAATAATACTCTAATTATTATTATGGGCCGGCAGGGTACGGCTCAATAGTGGTACTATTCGCAAGTAAAGGTGACCGATGGTGTTCCCCGCGTGATGGTACTAATTACAAGTAGTCTCATGGTTCTAATTCGATCATTCCTTGGTCGCCCCTTTTAGTCGCCTCTTACGACAGGCTAAGGATACCTGGGTGTATTCTTCGTCTGCGTGCCCCGACCCACAGGGGGTAGTGTGTGCGGTCCGCGAGAGGTATTTTATTTCCCTCAAGTTCGCCGGCAAGCCGGTTATGACCCCTCCTATCCGCCACCTGGGACGCGCCACGTGGGAGTATCTCCTCTCCCTCTGCTACGCCAGCGTAGTAGGTTCGTGGGGAAAACAACGAAAACTGTTTGTTAAAGTAGTAGAATTATAGTGATGATGAAGCTTGTTGTTTAAAGGGGCCTAACATCGAGGTCATCGGCCCCTAATGGTACGAAATGAAATGACAAACAAAAAGTTGAAACTCATCCACTGACCAAAATAAAAAATGTCATGAAGAATGAATGGATGGACATGAACCCCACAAAAAACAAAAAAACAGTGGATCCGACTCAAAAAAGATCAATAATAGTATTACTGACCAAGGGACTACTTATAAAGCACAATCCTGAATCGAGGATGCTTGATGTCTAAAGGGGTCAAAAATCCAGGTCAAAGGCCCCTTAGAATGGTACTTATCGCTAGTAAAGTAGAACCATGGTATTTGTCATGTTGGGGTACTGATCAAAAGTAGCGAAGACTCACGGTGTTCCACACATGATGGTACTACTCACAAGTATTGGACGTCGTACAGGTAACGCAGACCTATGATGTTTCTCACACAATGGCGCCACTCGTAGCCAACGCAAACCGATGAGGTTCCTCACCTAGGTGTACTAGTCACTGGTGCCGGTATTGCCGTGGTGTTCCTCACCTAGGTGTACTAGTCACTGGTGCCGGTATTGCCGTGGTGTTCCTCACCTAGGTGTACTAGTCACTGGTGCCGGTATTCCCGTGGTGTTCCTCACCTAGGTGTACTAGTCACTGGTGCCGGTATTCCCGTGGTGTTCCTCACATAATGGGTACTAATCACAGGCAACGCAGACCGACGGTGTCGCTCATATAGTGGTAGAACTCACAGGCAACGCCAAGACCCGCGGTGTTGCTCACATGGGTACGACTCACGGGTACTGGAAACCCACAGGGGAACCAACTCTGCTGCTACTAATCACAAACCTATTTCGTACCTAATATAGTGGTACTACTCGCACGTAAAGGCGACCGATGGTGTTCCCCGCGTGATGGTACTAATCAAAAGTAATTTAATGGTTCTAAGACAATCATCCCTTGGGCGCCCCTTTTAGTCGCCTCTCATGACAGGTAGGGGATACCGTGGGTGTATTTTTCGTCTGCGTCCCCCACCCACAGGGGATAGAGAGAGAGAGAGAGAGAGAGAGAGAGAGAAAAGAAAAAGAAAGAAGGGATCCGTCACTTCGAAAAATCAAGTAACGGACGAAGAAAGGTAAGGGCCACAATGGGCGTGAAAATGAAAGACTCCCAAGGCCTCGAATGCTTTAATACCGTCGGGGTCGGAAAAGAACAAGAGTTGACCAAGGTAGGCCGGACAGGATAGACGAAAGTGAGAAGCCTGGCACAAGTAAGTGTAAGCAATGCCAAGACTCAGCTAAGGGTCCCGTGGTCGCCAATCCATACTCCCAAGTTGATAGCCCCTTGGGCCCCTTTTAGTCGCCTCTTACGACTGGCAGGGGATACCGCGGGTGTATTCTACATGTGCGTCCCCACCCGCAGGAGGTAGTGTGTTTGGTCCGCGAGAGGTATTTTATTTCCCTCAAGTCCGCCGGCAAGCCGGTTAGGACCCCCCTATCCGCCACCAGGGACGCGCCACGTGGGAGTGTCACCTCTCCCCGTGCTACGCCAGCGTAGCAGGTTCGTGGAGAAGTATGGTATTTCCACACAAGGTCTGCTTAAAGAAAAGTTTTTGTGTATACCGTAATGAAAGCAAACAACTACTGTTTCAAGTTTTCTGGCAGAGGTGATCAAAGGAATATATGTAATCCCTCCATCAGAGGCGTAGGTGGTCATTCACAGGACAATGGAGTCCAGCAGTAGGAGGCATGATGTTTCTAAAGGAAGATAACCTTCCTCCATTGGTTTGGAAAACTGGTGTAATTCAGGAGCTCCCTCCAGGACCACTCGTGCGGTCACTGTGTAAACAAAAACTGGTTCGTTTCGCAGTACCATAGTTACATTCTGTCAATCGCCCAAGGATTTCATGAATGTTTGTAGAGTGTGTTTATATAATGTCTGAACATTTGTTGCTATTATTTCAAGTTATCATGAAATGAAATTTGTTTCGTGTGTTGAGGTCCCTCAATGGGGAGAAAATGTTGCGAGCAAGATTTGTTGGCAGCAATGCTTTAATGCCGCACATAGTGAACTTGTTATTATATAAAGTTCTGCAGTTGGCGATGCGCTCCTGCTGTATCATGGGAGAGACAAGATGGTTAAGGGGAGGAGCAGGCATGTTTAACTCTGCTAAATTTGTTTGCAAATTATATGTATTCATTACGTTCAATGCAAGGATAACTAAAGTGTAGCAACGTCAGTGATTCATCCTGTGTGCCTGTCCATACAGTGCCGTCTCGTCCTCCTGATAATACGTGTATTTGCGCCTATGGAAATATAGTTATATGTGCGCCCGTATGGGTTGTTTCATTGGTCGCAACATTACAACTGTATTGTTTTCAGTCACATGTGGTGCACAGAACAAGAACATTACAGTTTTAAAGTATTGTTTGTGGCTTGTTTCCAAATATAGGATTAATGATGAGCATATTTTTCCAGTAAGTGGACATTATTTTAATGTTTTCGACAGATTTTTTTGGATGAGTCAATGTTGAAACGTTCGAAGAAATCCATACTGCTAAAGAGTACATTAGTATTTTCTCCTTCCCTGGTTTTAGTTATCAATGGAAAACCCTTACTATCCGACTAAGTCTGCAGTTCTCAGCCCAGTGTCATTTGCAACACTGCAAGCAAAATGACTTAAGTTTTCAATTCAGAACTACGTCATATCATGTTACTTTCCTGAAGGAACTGTATCAGGAAGCCAGAGTTGTAATAGGCTATTTTTCAGGACAAGTTTCTGTCACTGAACCGTGTAAGGTCTGTAAATACTTTGGGTAGTATACTAGTCCCCAACATTGGTGATAAACCTGGGAAATTTAAAAAATGGTAAGGATTCACTTTGATGTACAAGCACGAGTGCACCTGCATGGTTTTAAAATATTGTTTGGGAAGCTGAACCTGTGGCAGCAGGAAGTTCTGGAGAAAGTGACTACCCTAATGACGTGTTGAGACCTATGAACGGTTCTGACCTGTTAAACTTGTCTCCATGTTTCCAACAATGTAAAACAAATTAATTTTCATCGGAAATATTTCCTAAAAATGGAATGAGTGCGTAACTCCAAAATAAAAACTGACGACAATGACGAAAGTTTACAAGTATGTTTATGCGCATATTATGAAATAATAAAGATTGCAGTTAAATATACGAAATTATCCGAAAATTCTGTCTTTCTGTGAAATGCTTTTGATTTCATAGTTCTTTATAATTATTTACCGTAAAAGTGTGGTTATGTTAGTTACGCCCTTCTTCCATCCATGTCTTCAGTTTATTGTTGACCTCAAAACTCTCCTGTTAAATGTAATGTTCCATCAACAGGAAACACAAAAGGAAATTTACTTATCAGTAAAATTCACTATGGAGAGCTGATGATATATTCTCATTCTCTAACACAATCCTTGTAAGAGGAAGTATTCTTCCAGTGTTATCCTTAAACATTTATTTTGATTACGGGAAGCATTTTCGTACAAGTGATTTGCATGGAAGAAAACATTTTCAATGTAATTGATTCCATGAATCCATCTAAATGGTTTAAAATAATTGACAAATGTAATTACCAATGAGTAATTACAATTTCAACATGACTGATTTGGATAGTTGTGAACGAAAGAAATAACTAATTGCTTTGAAATAAAAAAATATGCCCAAATGTAATAATTGTTCTTTTGTATCGAATGAATTTTACATTTACTTTGATAATCTGTTCTTCTGTCCTAAAATATTAAAGCAAATTCTCAAAATCTGAAGTCAATGAGTGAATTTTTCCCAACACCAAAACAACAGAAAATCAATTGCTTTGAAATAAAAAAATATGCCCAAATGTTGTTGTGTATCGAATGAATTTTACATTTACCTTGATAATCTATTCTTCTGTCCTAAAATATTAAAGCAAATTCTCAAAATCTTTAGTCAATGAGTGAATGTTTCCCAACACCAAAACAACACAAAATCAAGACATTTTAATTAAATTTGGTTGGTGGACACTAAACAACATAAAACACTACAAAAATAGCAAAACAAAGTGAAAACTTCTCAGATATGGACAGCATAAAACCCACGATGACCTGCAAGAATAAATAAGAAAACACTCTTGAAGCTAACACCAATAACTAGACTAGATTGGGTTCCGCGAGCCATGCATTTATACCATAGCAGTATTTAATTACTTTTTATTATTATCATCTCTTACTGGATTTGCATTCGTACCTCAAAATATCTTTAGAGCGTTCTTCCATACCAAGATATTTCTCCTAACTGGGTTATCTGAAGATTCACAACACTTAGGATGCATTACTTCTGATTCAAATATAACCTAAAATTGAACTTGATTCTTACACATTATGCTATAATTCACCATTTGAGGTCTAATTTAATCTACTCTGATGCATTTATGATAATGAAATTTATTCACCATTCTTTCCACTTCCTCCATCGTAATTTCACCAACATTATTATCATCCTCCCCATGAGCTTGGTTGTTCGCGATATTACCAGAAACATTTCCTTTCACACTGAGAAGATTTTCAAAATATTCCCTCCACCTGTCCGGTGACTGCCTGGGATCTATTATGAGTTCATCTGTTTTACCCAGGACACTATACATTTCCTACCCTTTCTAAAGTTCTTTTTCTTTTTACTACTGAAAGGACTATCTGCCGCTTGACCTAGCCTTTCCATGTCATTACCGATATCTTCCCACTACTTCTTTTCTGGATCCAACCACTATCTGTTTCGCTGTATTGAATTCATCTACGTACAATTCCCTGTATGCATAAATCCTTGTTTGAAACAATTTATGATACTCCTTCCTTTTACGTATACAAGCTGCTTTCGCTTATTCCACAAAGACGTTCTCGTTTTCCTATATTTACACCCTATTGTTCCTAGGCATTCACTTACTGTTTCTAATACAGCATCCCTGTAGGCCACCCATTACCCTTTTATATTCTGAACCTGCTTAATGGTTATTGTTTGGAACTTTTCACTAATCTTATCCGTGAACTTCTGTCTAATTTCATGGAAATGTTCTGCACTTATTCGTCTACAGACAGATATCACTTTTCCTATCCGAGGCCTAGAGATTTATAGTGATTCTTGGTTCAGTACAGATCATACAGTGTTTTTTATCATCGAAACAAATCTTCGAAATGCCCGCCGATTTCTAACAGATTTCCTGAATTCAAAGTCGGTTATGATATACCTTACCTTCCTATGAGCAGCGGTAAATAGCCTTATGCCTGAAGAATGTAATCCCATACTAGCACGTAAGTCTAGCAAACGCTCCCTCTTCCCATTACCTTCCTTACCTTCCCCACATTTACCTACCAACTTTTCGTATTCTTCAGTTCTATCTCCAGCTCTCAGAATTTAAATCGTACATTATGACTATCCTATCCTTGCTGTTGACCCTGACTACGATGTCACATAGTGCTTCTTGAAACCTTTCAACTTCATCGTCATGTGCACCCTTACATGATGAGTAGATTCAGACGATTCTCGTCCTAATTCCTCTAACAGCTAAGGCCCGGTTTCATCAACACATGTTAAATATATACTAACAAGTAGTTAGTTAATACGGAGTTAAGAATTTAACATCTTGTTAGGTTTCTTGCGTTTCATCAAACTTTTCTTGTGAAACGTTAACTAATCGACTGTTAACTCTCCCAATATTGCGAACTGGTGCGAATCAAGGAGGCAGTGGTACAAACATGCTGTTTTACAGCGCGCTCCGATGCGGTTTTGTTTGAGTACAGCTGTAAGATATGGCACGTGAAGTGAAACGGAATCGTTGTTTTAATTTTTCCTTCTTCGAAAAAGAGTTAACTGAATTAGTAAATATATATGTTATACAATGCAAGCGCACAGATGGCTTGACGATAAAAGAAAAATACGAGGCGTGGGAGAAAGTCCACGAGGGTTTCAATGGAGTTAACAGATATTTTTTAGCGGGTATCCACTGTCACCCAACTAAATCACTTCGTTAATTGTCCCACTTCAAGCTGTGCTCCGATATGGGAGTTATTAAATATCGTATTGTCGTGTACAGAACCAGACCACCTAGCAAGTATATACCTGATTTGGAGGTTAGGCTCACTAATCACCTGAACATGAACATTAACAGAGAAATATCCCTTCCGATTACGATATATTACGGCCCAATTGCCTCCAGGTGATTGGATTCTTACAAGTGTGCAATCTGTTTCACCTAGAACAAACACGAGGAAAACGGCTTATTTCATACAAGTCGCGGATAATTTGCCGACGCTCTTCTACTGAAGGGAATGTTATATACCTCCTTCACATGGATGCTATTGCTGCAGACACTCGACAAACATCTCTACTAACAGGGGGTTTAGAAATTCCCAGCATTGTCTCCGACCATTATGTGAAAAGAACCATTAGCAAAAATTCGTAATATTATCAGTACCTGCAACATTGGAGAAAGAGGTAAGTTTCTCTTCGTAGGATATTCCAACCTCACTCGAATTTCGTCAAGAACCTTAGCAACGATTATTTTCGATAACCTGTATCTATGAAGAAGTCCCGCATCCGTCAAATTTTCAATGCCATTACGTCGCTGAACTCTTCTTCGATCAGGATTGTTTTGTAAAAGATCTAAATAGAGCAATTCCACATCGAAAGCGAGATTCACAGCAGCCATTTTGGAACAGGTTGCTAAATGCTAATGTTAGCCATTTAACATTGGAAATGGCTGATGTTAACTTTAATACGCAGTTTAACATTTGTTAATATTAACAATTGTTGATGAAACGCAAATTTTCTTAAATCGTATGTTAAAATGATTTAACACCTTGTTAAGTACTAACATGTGCTGATGAAACCGGGCCTAAATCTAACATAATCATTCGCTTATTTACGTGCCTAACATAAACAATGTGGCATTCATAGTGTGCTTGATGAACAGTCCTACCTGGCACTCTGCCCTCCCCTTTTTAACACCAGTTAAGAATGGTTGACAATTTCTATGTCTTCCTTGTTACCTCCTGTTACCCGAAGATCACTTAACTCCTAACACTCCCAGATGCTTTCTCTTTGCTGCTCAACCAGTTCTACCCATTGATATTGATAGATTCCCGCCGAATTCCATTTCGATCGCCAAGATGTTTCCAAGGAGTCCCTCGCCTGTCAAACGGAAGTGGGACTCACTTTCTTCCATAGGTCTGAGGTTTGCTTAAAATGTTCTGAGCTCGGTAAATTCGTGAAGCAGGATGCTACCCTCCTTACTCATAGTCCCAGTGAGGATCTTTCTTCTAAAGACCTAGGGACCACCGGTGGATTGTACAATCCTAGCTTCTCGAGCGCAAGGAGGTCCACGACCGAGAATATGTCGGAGATGCCCACTCCCATTCCATAGCAACTGGTATCCCGACACTTGGGACCACTTGCTGGGCCATTCAGTCATTGCCCGTGGTTCATGTACTAGGAGGTGACTAGAGTAACCCACACGACTAAATATTTTAAATATTTATAAAATATTGAACGTCCAAATAAGAAAATATTTTAAAAATATTTCTTACTATTAGGGATATGTCAGCACCAGCTGTTGAACGCAAACGAAATGTAGGGACATGTACCCTGAAGTTAATAACACAAGTGACAGGTCATTCATTAAAATAAATTCCGTTTTAGAACACTAGCAAATGTGCCAAAGCTCGTTGCGTTATTCACGGATTTTAACTTTTAGTGGAAAATAAAAGGAATAAGGTTACACGGTAGATACACAAATACTAAGCACAGCCCAGTTCGTCGATCACGATCACAAAACAAATCTTGCGGCGTGGACACAAAACAAGGGTTGTCTGTGGAAGGGCGCGAGATGAAATTAGAAGGGGACACTGATCGCATTGAATTTCGACATTGACAGCTCATCTGCTTTGCAACAAATAACTTGTTCGAAAAGAATGTTTCAAAAGCTCCTGCTTCATTTTTGATAACAAGCTTTAAAAAATGTAGAAATGAACAATTGTTTCTCATATTTCAAGATATATATTTCCTTAACACACATTTTTCGTACTTGTTCCCCTGGACCAGGCACCCCGGGCATTTGCCCAGTTTCCCCATTTAAAACCCTGGGTCGTTTGAACGTAAAATAAATAAAATAAATCTATTATCTTTACTTTGTAAACATGTACATATCAAATTACATGGCATCCACATATGGGTGTTTCTCGTCAGTTCAATAGCAGGGTTCTTGTCTGTTGTCAGAAAGTGTAGGAATTCCATTATATCACCTGCGAATAAAACCGACGAAAACAACACTGACTTGCCATTAGACGAATTAAATCAATTTTTCTGCTCACAAAATTCACATACAGACGAACGAACTAAAAGGGAAACAATCGACAGACTACATACGAAAACAAAACACGATGGAGAAGAATTTTATTTTTCACATGTAACTCTTAATGACGCCAGAGACGCAATTCATGAAATAAAGTCAGAGGCTACAGGATGTGACGGAATAAATTTGACATTAATTAAAAGACTCACTGAAATTGTTCTCCCAACAATTACACACATAATAAATACCTCACTCATGACAGGAATCTTTCCCAATATATGGAAAAGTGCCATAATACGACCGATAAGAAAAATCGATAATCCAACAAAACCCGAAGACTTTCGACCAATTTGCATACTTCCTTGTCTTAGTAAAATATTAGAAAAGGTCGTTCACAAGCAGATAACAAATTACATTAACAAACACAATTTACTCGACAAATACCAGTCAGGATTTAGACCTAACCACAGCACAACCACAGCACTACTAAAAGTTACAAATGACATTCAAGCAGGCATGGACAACGGACAAATGACTATCCTTGTACTTTTAGACCTAAGTAAAGCATTTGACTGTGTAGACAGAGAAATATTATTAGCTAAACTACAAGCACAAAAATTTTCTTCAAACGCACTGACGTGGCTGCACTCTTATTTAATTGGGCGGCAGCAGTGCGTTTCAGCAGGTACGAAAGTGTCACAATGGCAACAAACTGAAGTTGGCGTAGTTCAGGGCAGTGTTCTAGTGCCACTGCTATTTTCACTGTACTTAAATGACCTACCAGAACATATAAAAACGTGTAAATACCATTTCTTCGCAGACGATATTCAACTTTATATACAAACAAACCCGAAAGACATCCAACTAGACACTGACAAACTAAACGATGACCTGGAAAATATAAAAGACTGGACTAAAAATAATTCTCTTAAAGTCAATCCATTCAAATCGCAAGCAATCATAATTGGATCCAAAAGTAATCATACCAAACTGAAAAGTGTTAAAATTCCCCCAATCCTATTCCACGCAACACCAATACAAATAAACGAAACAGTAAAAAACCTTGGCCTCATTTTTGACAAGTACTTAAACTGGACGGAGCACACGACGAAAATATGCCAACGAGTATTCTTTTCTTTGCACTCTCTTAAACGTTTACGGGATCTCCTCCCTCTAAATACGAGAAAGTTACTTATTCAGAGCTTAATTCTACCCATCTTCGATTATGGTGACGTAATATACAACAACCTAAACACCACACTTAACACTAAACTTCAGCGGGCTTATAATACATGCATCCGTTTTGTATTAAATATGCCCAGGTATTGCCATATATCACCTTGTCTTGAACAGCTGTCGTGGTTATATTTGGCGGAGAGAAGAAACCTTCACTCTGTTTCGCTTGTTCACAACATTCTCCGTACAGACACACCAAGTTATCTGAGAATGGATCTTAAATACTTGTCATCTCCCAACAGCATACCTACAAGGTCAGAAACCTCTTCCCTGCTGAGCTTCCCAATTTACCGCACGACCGGGTACGGCAACTCATTCATACCTGCAACCATACGCTCTTGGAATTCCCTTCCGGCTGTAATTAGAGACATACATAGTAGAAATGTATTTAAAAAAACATGTTATAAATGGTACATAGACTTAAGAAATTAGTATTTAATGTTTTTTTTAAAAAAGTAACTCTCAGAAATTTTCCTTTTGTTTATAACTATTATTTAAGTTTAATTTTATAATTAATTATATGTAACTAGAAATCCTAATACTCTGTAGTTTGTACAATGTAGTACATATGAGATGGTTTGGCATAACAGCAGGCTTCATAGCCTGAGCCACGCCACAAGTCAATAAATAAATAAATATATAAGAGATTGCCTGAGATGGATCGCCTCGGGATATAATAACAAGGGATAGGTCACAATGCTAGGTGGGCTGACAATGCCGTCCTTTTAGTGTTAAATTCTCATAAGTGAACACCATTAACTTCTAACACATCTGGACGCACACTCCTAGCTGACTCAGCCCTTTCTGCTTCCTTTCTTAAGCACAATTAATATTGAAAGCACCCTACCGAATTCCATTTCATTCGCCTAGTTGTTTCCAAGGAGTCCTTGGCCTGTCATATGGTAGTGGGACTCCGTCCCTCCCGTATGTCCGAGTCTTGTTTAAAACGTTCTAAGCCCGGGAAAATGTCTTTGAATTAGGTTGCTTAATTCCCAGACAGAATTTACTACTACTACTACTAAACGTTTTCAATCCTCCCCTGGAGGGGGAGGCGGGCCTCTTAGACGGTGACGCCGTCTCTCAGGCCGGGAGATTTGTTACGGTCGCTCCTGCAAATGCCGAGCGTGCATAAATTAAGCCCGCTAGCCCTGCGGCATCTGTTTGTGAACTTGAGAACTGCAACGAATGACTGATTCACGCACGGCATCGCTGTAGGTAATGCCAAACTATTAAGCTGCGTATGCCTCAAGTATACAGGGAAAGGTCATGTCAAAATAAATCACTATGGCAGAAATCCTTTGGTGTAATTTTTTCGCGCAAAGAGATCAACATCATTTTTAACCGAAACGTAAACTGTAATGTGTTTTCAAATACTATGAAATGACTTAGCACCCTATTGTTCTAGGTGTTCAACAGAATTTATAAGCCACGAAGCCTTTCTTTTACAATCCCTAATACCACACCCCAATACCGTCCTACCAATACAAATTTGCCTGGTAACGAATCTAACATGCAAACAGGCAGATACCCCTTGTATCTCTTCCCTGCTATCTCTTACTTCTTAGAAATCGATAGCGTGTCGGAGGCTATGCACATTAAGCCTGGTTTTCACGCGGGGCAATCGGGCTTCGGGGGCACCACGAAAAGATAAAGAAATCAGTGTGCGCGTGTAGAATCTCCAGGTAGGAATGGGTCGCGAAGAGTCGAGACCATAGAGTTAGTAAATGATAGGGATGGGCTGGGAATGGTAGGAGCGGAGCGGAGCAGTTCTGTTCGCTCGTCCTCCGGAGACCTCCGGTAGTCCTCCGATTGAATTCACTGGCGGAAAATTCAAACGCTTTAATGTGGGCAATGTTGTAACGGTGATCTTAGGAGGAATTACAATTTAGATTTCAGTACTAATTCCACAGATGCCCTACGTTTGGCATTCAAATGCTGTAGTCGTTTCAAGATCGACGCACTATTTGTTACGCTATGAGTAACAGATTTTGATCGGCTGACATTCAGTTTGCAATAAGTGCAGGTGTATAGAATACTGTAGATTGAATATTGGCATATATTATACCGCTGCAAATGCATTTACAATAGTATTAATAGTAAAAAAAGTACAAGTAATACTTATATTCCATTACATGTAAACATCTATTATATACGATGCTCTCACATCAATTATACTCGTAGCTCATTTATTACGGAAGAGTACGTCCGGCTCCATGGCTAAATGGTTAGCGGGCTGGCCTTTGATCGCAGGGGTCTCGGGTTCGATTCCCGGCAGGGTCGAGAATTTTAACCTTAATTGGTTAATTTTGCTGGCACCGGAGCAGGGCGTATGTGTCGTCTTCATCATCATTTAATCCTCATCGCGACGTGCAGGTCGCCTACGGACGTCAAATCGAAAGACCTGCATCTGGTGAGCCGAACTTGTCCTTGGACACTCTCGGCAGTAAAAGCCATACGCCATTTCATATTTTACTGAAGAGTACGAACTGATTGGATTTAGTTACATGCTGTACCGGGCTGAGTAGTTCAGACGGTAGAGCGCTGGCCTTCTGAGCTCAAGTTTGCGGTTTCAATTCCGACTTTGCTCGGCGGTACTTGAAGGTGGTCAGGTGTACCGGCATATGAAAGAACTCCTGTGGGACAAAATGCCGGCACCTTAACGTCGTAGAAAACCACAGAAGTAGTTATGGGAGTATAATAATAATAATAATAATAATAATAATAATAATAATAATAATAATAATAATAATAATAATAATAATAATTCTATCAATTTACCCTCTAGGGTTGGGTGTTTCTTCGGACACAGAAAGGGATCCCACCTATACCGCCTCAAGGACAGTGTCCTGGAACGTGAGACTTTGGGTCGGGGATACTTTTTTGTTTTGTTTTACGTCGCATCGACACAGATAGGTCTTATGGTGACGATGGGATAAGGAAGGCCTAGGAGTGTGAAGGAAGCGCCCGTGGCCTTAATTCAGGTGCAGCCCCAGTATGTGCCTGGTGTGAAAATGGGAAACCACGGAAAACCATCTTCAGGGCTACCGACAGTGGGGTTCGAACCCACTTTCATCCGGGAGAGAGTTTTCCATTTTCACGCCCAGAAATTGCTCTCCTTACCCGTTCCTAATCACATCGCCGCCATAAGGCGGCATGACGTAAAGAAAATTGTTACAAAAGTAATCGACAAATGAAACACGAGCGATAAATGAGAATGTATATATTTCATATATTCGTCTTCGTCATACTTATAAAGCAGTATTTACTATGTCGCTAGCATATCCGTTACGCACCACGGTTGGAACGGCAAACGAGCACACATTCAGTACTGTTCCTCCGTCCTCCGCTCGCCGACCGCTCGCCCGCCGAAGCACCGATTGGTTTCTAAGCAACAGTTTACTACCGGAGAATACTGGATGGAACGCTGCATTCGCACTACCGATTACAATCATAGGAGCAACTGCTCCGTTTCCCAGCTCTACGTCCAATGACGAACCTATGCAATCTCAGGTGAAACTGTGGAACATGACATAGCTAAGACGAAGACAGACTGGCTAGAGCTGAGAACGGTAGGAGCGGAGCGGAGCAATTGTTTTCGCTCTTCCTCTGGAGACCTCCGGTAGTCCTCCGATTGAATTCACTGGCGGAATATTCAAATGGTTTACTGTGGCCAATGCTGTAACGGTGATCATGGGTAGAATTACAATGTAGCTTTCAGTACTAATTCCACAGATGCATGTGTTTTTCTACGTCTGTCATTCAAATGCTGCAGTCGTTTCAAGATAGCCTCATTATTTGTTACGCTATGAATAAGAGATTTTGATCTGTAGAAATTCAGTTTGCGTCCCCCTCTGTGGTGAAGTGGTTAGTGTTATTAGCTGCCACCCCCGGAGACCCGGGTTCGATTCCCTGCTCTGCCAAGAAATTTGAAAACTGGTACGAGGGCTGGAACGGCGTCCGCTCACTCTAGGGAGGTCAACTGAGTAGAGGTGGATTCGATTCCCACCGTAGTCATCCTGGACGTGGTTTTCCATGGTTTCTCCACTTCTCCTCCAGGCAAATACCGGGATGGTACCTAACTTAAGGCCACGGCCGCTTCCTTCCCATTTCCTTGTCTATCCCTTCCACTCTTCCCATCCCCCACCAAAGGCTCCTGTTCAGCATAGCAGGTGAGGTCACCTGGGCGAGGTACTGATCATCCTCGCCAGTTGTATCCCCAAACCCACTGTCTCACCCTCCAGGACACTGCCCTTGAGGTAGTAGAGGTGAGATCCCTCGCTGAGTCCGAGGGGAAAGCCAACCCTGGAGGGTAAGTAGATTAAGGAAGAAAGAAATACCACAATTATTATCTAATATACTTTGCATTAGGCCTATCTACAAAACAGGAAATATAGACGCAAATTTAATAAGCACAGACTGAATACAGGTACAATTCACTTACAAGGGGAGGCCACGACGTTCGGATCACGGACTACCTTCAAACTTTGTACACATTTAATAGACCATTAGGACAACATAATGTGCAAGTAGTAAGGCGTACTACTGAATAATATTCGTCCCACAAAAGACATTTCGCGAACAATACATCAGCTAGTTATCAATAAATTCAATTCAATTCAACGTTAAAAGCAATCTGAGAATAAACATCAAATTAATTTTAAAGTAAAAAATATATTGGGGGTGAAAACATCCCTTAAATTAAGCATTTATTACCTTTCAAACCATTAGTCGTAGAACATTTCCTTTTAACTTCAATTTCATCAAAAATAATCCTTTAACAGTTATTTTGATAATTGTGCTCCGTTTCAAGGGAAATATCTCAGTAAGGTAGTGTGCACTAGATACATTTTGCTATACAATCTAGGACTTCCAATACAGTAAAATGAATGCACTTCCATAGCTGTTCTTTAATAACACTGAATTCACAATAATGATTACTTTCATTTACAGTTGTAGTGGCTGATGGTGGGCAGCACGATTTATTCTGGGGTATTTTGGACAAAAGAATGGGATTACGAATATGTTGCAAAGTTTGGGCTTGAAATATTTGGGAGAGAGGAGACAAGCAGTTCGAGTAAGCGGTATGTTCTAATCAGTCAGTGGAGAGATGGCGCGGAATGACAATAGTAGACGAATAAGCTTGAGTGGAGCTTTCAAATGTAGGAAAGATCATAATATGAAAATAAAGTTGGAATTCAAGAGGACAAATTGGTGCATACATTCATTTATAGGAAGAGGAATTGGGGATTGGAATAATTTCCGAGGGAAAAGTTCGATAAATTTCCAAGTTCTTTGAAATAATTTAAGGAAAGTCACGTACAAAATTGATAGGGAATCTGCCACCTTGGTGACCGCTCTAAATGACTGATTGATTGATTGATTGATTGATTGATTGATTGATTGATTGATTGATTGATTGATTGATTGTGCATTTAGTTTTCGTGGAATACAGGAAGTCTGAAATAACACCCAAAGTTCAGCACTGGAAAAACTTAGGTAGGCTTGGTACGAAATTCTAAGGGTCATTAGTAAAAAAGCTTGTGTAGAAAGTTGTGACATCGTCACCTCCGAATCCACAAAAATGAGGAAGAATGGTTTTGTGTGTGGGAACGTGAACTCAACCTCAGCATCATAACTGTTGCTCCACTCTGAAATAATGACTCAGCCTCCAGTGTTGGATATAGCACAGTGTTAATCCCAATTAAATGCATATTAGCGAGCAAATGCTTCCCCACTTAGCAATTAGGGTTCATTTGTCAATTACTGGCCGCAATAGATCATTTAATGAGTTCAACCTGCCATTGGACAGTATTTCATGCCCAGGTCAGCGAAACAATGGAAGTAATGCTGTAGTGAATGGAATGCACTGTGGGATCTGCAGAGAAAATAATCTCTTCATTAATGCGACGTATTCTATATCACATTAAAGGAACAGTTTTAACAACAACAAAATATCTTCCGTTACACTTTGCATTTTGATGACTTCTTCCAGGGCCTGCTTTCGTCAACGGATAAGGCATTATTCGAAGGATAACGGCAAATTGTTTTCCTTGGGAAAAGATCCATTATTCTCCATAACATTCCGTTGAGAGAATCGTCCGAATGTAGGTTAGTCTCTGTGGACAGGGAATGCATTAATACTAATAATAATTGCGTGTTAATAGCCTGATGCAGCCCTTGTAAGGCATCCCTCCGGTAAGGGTAAGTGTAACTGTGGCGGTGGATAGTAATGAGTGTAGTGTATGTGGTCGCGGGAATGCTGACTACAGCACCAATACCCAGTCCCTAAACGATGGGAATTAACTTTTTACGATTAAAATCCTTCGACTCGGCCGGGAATCTAACTCTGGGCCCCAAGGATCGCAGAAAAAGAGGCTGAATATTCAGTCAAGGAAATTTAAATTTAATGAAATATACTCATGAGTAAATATATCCGTTTTTATATATTTATACGACTAGCAAAATACCCGTGCTTCGCTACGGTTTTAAACTGAAAGTTATTATTCAAAGTTTTACATTTTGGAGAGTTCACTGTTAGCTGAGCCTGTAAAATACCCCCTCAATTCGTACGTCAAACGGTTTTTTGGGAATTATTTATTTTATGATCTAACACTCATTTTGAATCCCGTACAATAGAAATGGAATATTTAAAACCCTTATTTAAAATCTAGGACGTAAAATCGAACAACTTGTGAAACATTATTTTGTAGTCGAACATTAATGGGGGAAATAATTCTGTCTAAGGGGGTGATTGTTTTAACTTATTTATTAACCTCTAGGATATAGAAGATCACCCTTCATGTAAAATTTTAAGTTCGTGCCTGAAAAGGTTTCGGAAGAATGGATATTGTGTTCTTGAGAGTCAACCACTATCCAAACCCCTTAGGGGAGAAATATTTTGGAGTATATGATATTTTACACCTAGGACATGAAAGCAAAACCATGTCTTATCATTACAACTTCGTACGACAAACGGTTTTGGAGAGATGAATAATTTCGTTTCTGGAGCTAACCTCATTTTATTTAAAATCAAAGTCAGAATTGTATGTTTGCAGGGGACAACACCGATGTCTGTTAAAAATCGAGATAAACCTCAATTACCTCCATTATTACTTAGGCCTAGTACATGTATTGAAATTGTGGAATTTGCTTAGTAATTTGAGAGGTTTAAATCTTTATAAATTAGACATTCAACGTACGCAAGAATGCATAGGCACCATTGATGGTACACAGTCTCAAAATATGTTCCCCAAATCGTGTACTAAGTTTAAGATAATTTCAGTTAAAAACCTTGGCTGTTGTAAAGACTTAGTTTTATATCATCATCTTCAACATGGTCCTAATCCTTATATACATGAAATATTTTGAATTATATCATATGTGATGCCTACGATATCCGAAGTTCTTGTGAAATTATACGTTCGGACGTCAACGGTTTGGAGGGATGTATAATTCTGTCATAAGTATTCACCCCCAAGACGAAATCACTTAGGGTTGTATTATTTTGACCTGTTATTATTTTTAATCCAAAACATAGGAGCAACCATCATGCGAAATTTTAACCTCGTATGTCAAAGGATTTTGAGAGAAATGAATATTCATGGTATTAGAACCCCCAACCCGCCCCCAATTAAAACCCATTAAGGGTGTGTAGTTTTAAGGCAAATTCTTAGTTAAAATATAAGCCATACATGTGAAGTTACAGCCTTTTACGCCGAATGGTTTCAGAGAAATTAATACTTTATCCTCATGTTCCAAACCCTGGTCAAAACCCCTTAGGAATGTACTGTATCAAGAACACTTCTTATTTAAGATCTAAGGTATATGGGAGCAACAATCATGTGAACATTCAACCTCATATATCAAACGGTTTCATATAAATACATATGTTTGTCATCGGATGTCACCCACCCCCAACAGTCAAAACACCTTAGGGGTGAATTGTTTGAAGAGCACTTCTTATTTAAAACCCAAGACATTGAGGTGTAACTACCATGTGAAAATCCAACCTTGTATGTCAAGCGATTTCAGAGGAATGGATATTTTTGTTATCAGGCTTCACACTCACCCCCAGTCAAAACCACTTTGGGGTGTATTGTTTTAGGATCAATTTTTACTTAAAATCATCATATGGAATTTCAACCTCGTAAGTAGAACAGTTTGAGAGAGATGAATATTTATGTTTTTGAAGCCTTACCATCCTCGTCAAAACACCTTAGTCGTCGCCATAAGACCTATCTGTGTCGGTGCGACGTAAAGCCCATAGCAAAAAAAAAAAAACCACCTTAGTAGTGTATAATTTTAAGACCACTTCTTATTTAAAATCAAAGACATGTAGGGCAACCATCGTGTGAAATTTCAAGCTCGTATGTGAAAAATGGTTTGTGAGAAATGAATATTGATGTCGCCAGCTACCCCCTCCAGTGAAAAACCCCTTAGGGTTTTACTGTACTGTATTTCTTTTAGTTTTAATAGGGACAAAAAAATACCAATTTTCACGTCTGTAACATCTTCAAATTTTGAGATTTAAGTATCCTCAAGAGAATAATTCAAATCTTTGTCACTTCTTTTCACCCGTCGCCTTAAGTGGATTTTCCGAAGACAAAAGAATACTTGTTCCTTTAATGTTAAAAGGAGATTAAAAATACAAATTTTCACGCCTGTAACCTTTCGTTTTTTAGATAGATTATCCTCATACAAAGCATTACATTATTTTCTCTTCCTTTCACCCTCCGACCTTTAAGTGGATTTTCCAAAATAATACGTTTTTCTTTATTTATAAAGGACATTCGAAATACCAATTATCATGGCTGTAAATCTTCAGTTTCTAATTAACCTCACAAAAATCAACACTCTTTTCACTTCTTTTCACCCCCATTAAGTGGCCTTTCCGAAGACAACAATACGTGTCTCTTAATTTATAAAGGAGATTCCAAATACCAATTTTTGCGACTGTAACATTTTCAATTGATGAGATATAAGTATCCTCAGAAAACAGTTCAAAACCTTCACCTTCCCCCTCCCCCCTTGAGTGGCCATTTCGAAAAAACATACATGTTTCTTTATTTTTAAATGAGATTCCAAAAACCAATTATTACGTTTGTGACAACTTTAGTTCAACTAATTTTTCAATTCTTTCACCCCCACCCTTAAGTGGATTTTCCGGAAACAAAAGAATACATTTAACCCTAGGTGGTCCATAAAGTATACTTACTTTCCTTACCTATCAGCAATTTGCATGAGGTCTGTCTCTTCGGTCGTTACGGGTTCTTCGTCACTTACTGAGGTAAAGGCGGGTTTCGGTAATCCTAATCTTTCTACTTAAATGAAAGATAAACTCTAGAATTTTTTTTATTTCAGAAATAATGAGGAAAATTCAGAAATCAACATTATAATTGGAACTCATCTTGTCCAGTCAACGCAACAATAATTTAAACGCAGAGGAGAGGTATACTGGTTTGAGAAATTTTGACTTAACTAATAATAATACTGGCGTATGGCCTCCGGAGAGGCCTGGTGCAGGTCTTTTTCTGGTAGACGACCTATTAGGCGGCCAGCATGTCTGTGAAGATGAGGGATCTACCTAGGATGATTTCTAGTGTTGAATGCGCCACACACACCCAGCCCCTGAGCCATTGGAATTAACCAATTAAGGTTAAAATCCCCGACCCGGCCTGGAATCGAACCTGGTACCCTCTTAACCGAAGGCCAGTACGCTGACCACTTAGCCAACGAGTCGGACTTGACTTATCTTCCTAATGGGCATCCTTACAAGAAACCATTGTCACAAGTTGAGATTGTAGAAAGGAGAGTTTTGAAATCCTTAAATTCGGCTTCCATGTGAGACTACATGATGAATCAGTCAGTCAATCAGTCACTCAGGACATGTTATTTTATATATTGAACCCATAAGTCTACCTAACTAAAAATATTGCAATTCGAAGATGGAGTGCAACTATATTTTTTATTGCTAACTCATCTCGCTTTCCGTGGCATGGCAACTCACAGTGGGAGGCGAGCCATCAAAAAATTCGAACGAGGCCGGAACATTTCGCCAGACCTGGGGTGATTATTAATGACATTTGGGATAATAACCCACATTGCGAGAGATTTCGGCACTGTCATTAACAAAGAAATGAAGAATTTTGGGAAATATCTGATGTAGCTTAAGTCCACAGGGTAGAAATGTATGTAATTATGCCTGGAAAGAAGTTGGCATCCATAATGGCGGAGTAGTGGCACATGTCAAGAACATGCAGCCAAAATGCGCGGCATCCCTAATGCACGGAATTAATTAATTACGACCGTTAAGGAAAGGGGAAAAGTCAGCAAACAACATCATCATGACTGGAAAAATAGGTCGAATCTCTGGAGCGAGTCTCGAAGGAAGCGGTCCAGTGGTTTTCAGTCGGAATGACTGCAGCACAGTACCGTACATCATGCCAAGCATAACGTCCCTAGAAAGTGTTTAAATACCCCCTCTTCAGGCAGGAGCGTCAGTCGTAATTCTATGTTCCGAGAGTGTGAACCTACGTCCGGTAACCTTAAGAAGATGACCTAAAGTGGGCGAAATAAATTTGAAGAATCTCTAAAGCTTTCAGCTTGAGGGATGAATATTCTGCCAAGTGGTAAATGGTGAACGAAGACGAAACTAGCTCTTGAAACATTGTAGCTACATCTATAATGGTCGCGGAAGAGAATCAAAAGTTCATTAATTATAGGATTCCTGAACTCCTCATAGGAAGACCGCAGATTCATAGATAGCCTTTGCGAATTACTGCGGATAATGTTATATTCTTGTAAGCGGTAAGGGAGGATGATAGTCTGGTGGACATAAGCTTTGTGACTCACAGTCAATCACACCTGTGAACATCTGGTTAGAAAGGAGTTGGGAAGATTCCAAAAACTGCATTAGTTGAGTTCTCGAGATGAAGCGGGACGGTATAACTGTTATATGTGTATAGAATAATTTATGGTAGCGTGTGTTGCCTCAGGCGAAGTGTAAAATCTATGTATGTATAAGGTAATATTTAAAGAAGAGTGTACCATGCAATTATGGAGGGCTAAATTGTCTGCAGATTACGAGGTAATGTGTGATCAGCATGATAACTCCTTACAAGTGTCCTTTACTTGACCGGCCGGGTTCGATTCCTAGCCAGGTTATAAGACAACTGTACTTCTCCATTTATTTATTCTTAAAATATAACATGACCGTAACATCGATATTCACTTTACTGAGAAGACGGGATGAATATTGTTGGGGTGATCTGTCCTAGAATTTGCTTTGTATTTTTGCACCTCGGCATCCCCGTTACTTCTATGACTAAAAGTCAGCATGCTAACCTATTTTTATTGCACACGCCTGTGGTTGTAAATAGCTGGCGGTTGCAAGCTGTTTAAGTAAAATATTTTTTTATTTGTAGGCAACAGAAGAGGCATATGAAGGAAAAATGAGTATGTTAGTTTACAGTTGTTTATCTTCAATGTTCTGTGATTGAGATCTTTTAAATTCGAGTTTAGTGGCTATGTGATTGTATAGTCGAAAGAGATAGATCCCTTATCCTATGCTCACAACTAGGCCACCCTATCTCTTTACTATAGTATTCGATTCTAGTGATCTGAACATTGCAGTAGACAATTAAATGTCTCTAGTGTTCAAATTTATAAGCTTGAAAACACTAAACACCTGTTGTAAGTGTCGACTAAAAGGCATCCAGAAAGGGTTCTGAACTTTAGTGCGTTGGGGGTTAGCAATAATAGATATTCATATTAACTACTACACTGCAATGGCGAAAATAATATTCGATACAGTCATAACATTTGCTTTGGTATTTACTATGAGCTAGTTCGTGAGGCTGGATTCGATTCTAGCCAGGTTATCGGAAGTAAATCCTTCGAGCTTACATCTATACACTATTAATGATAGTAGTGATTATTGTTATCTTCAAAGGTAACTGTGTGTATATTTTCTTCAATATAATCTACGATTAAAATGTGTTCTGTGATCGTAGTAATTGTTTATGCTGTTCAAGGTTCTGTGACTGAGATTTTTTATTCGAGCTCAGTTGATTTGTAATTGTGTAGTCGAAAGAGATGCTGGGTGCCTTTCGATTTATAGCCAGGTCAGAGATGTTTTACGGTATCCCCCGAAAGAAACGGCCACGCGGTTAGAGATGCGTAGCAGTAGTGCAATAATTATCATATATATATTTATACTGTAATGTTCTATTAGCATTATGTGTTAACCTCATTGCAACACAATTATACCGAGCGAATTGCCGACGCTGTTAGCGATGCGTAGCTGTAGAGTAATAATAATCATATTTTTTATACTGTAAAATTCGAGTAGAATTATGTGATAGTGTGATTACAACACATCTATACCGAGCGAATTGGCTACGCGGTTTATTGTTTATTTTTAATTTTTTGGCGGTACCCCTGCTTGACGTAAGTAGTGAATAACTCATTTTATAAACAAGGTAAATTAACAACAGACAATGTATTAATACATTTCCAGTCCCTCTCCCCGCCCTTCCTCTACCCACAGAGCTGAAAGCTGGATTGAACCAATTTTTTTGCGACAAGAAGGACAGCGCAGTCCAAGCCATTCAGCGCAACGGACTATGTATATACCATTCTCTTCGTGTAAAATATCCTCTCCGCAGCGAGAGGACGCTGTTCATAGTTTTTGTTTGTCGGATGGAGATGTAAAGCCTTATGCTAACCTCACAATGCTATTCGATAGAAAATGGGGTACGTGTTACTACCACCTCCCTTCATTTTTCACATGTATCTCATATAATCAAAATATAATTGCTAAATAAAGTGTGTGTTTGCGCGTAGTGATAAAATGTATGTGTGTAAGGGCTACCTCACATCATTTGCTTGTCTGTATTTTTGCGTGTGTTCGGTTTTACAATGGAGTGTGTTGCTTGTGTATAACATTAAAGAATCTATCGATAAAAAGAGAGAAGGGGGGTTTGAATCCATGATTTGTTTTCTAGAGATTTTCTTTATTGAATCTGGCATTCAACAGAGTGTTCAGTGTTCGAATCCATCACAGTATTAGAAATAGTTTTTTATATAGTTATTTGTTGATATTTTTATTCTACTATTAATCAGAGTGATCAGAGTTCGATTCCATAACAGAGAGAACGGGGGTTCGAACCCATGATTTTTCTAGAAATTTTCTTTTTTAATCTACGTCAGATAGAGACATAAATCCTCAGCGACCGTGCAGTTTTGGGCTCCCGCCGATTAACAACATATTTTATCTTGTGTAAAGCCTTAGCAGCGGTGTAGTTAGGCTTTATCCGATGGGAAGGGGCATCTGTCCGTAAAAGTAGGAGGAAGGATCGTGATGACCTCTGTAACTGTAAGGAGGAGGAGGAGTGATATACCTGACCTCCGTAACTACGAGGAGGAGGAGCAGAAGGAGCGGGGATTGTGCTGACTTCTGTAACTGTAAAGAGGAGGAGAAGGGATTGAGCTGACCCCCGTAACGTTATGCTGTCGAGAAGAGGAGGAGAAGGAGGGATGGGGCTGACCTCTAACTGTAAGGAGGAGGAGGAGGAGGAAGAAGAGGGACTGAACTGACCTCCGGTATGTCGATAAGGGCAGCTAGCCTTAAACTAGGTTTCTTGCGCCCCTCGAAGATGGTGTCGAGAAGAACGGCATGCCTTAAACTAGTTTCCTTAGACCCCTCCAAGATGGTGTCGGGAAGGACAGCTAGCCTTAAACATAGGGTCTTTAGGCCCCTCTAAGATGGTGTCTAGAAGGGGCATGTCGAGAAGGGCAGCTAGCCTTAAAACTTTAATCCTCCAAGTTTAGCCCCTCCAAGATGGTGTCGAGAAGGGAAGCTAGCCTTAAAACTATATTCCTCTGTAATTAGGCCCCTGGCTATGTCAACACCAGAAGGGTTAGGGTTGCTCAAATCCGCGTCAAAACAAGTGCACGTGGTTAGGACTTAACAAGATAGCAGCTATCATCTTGACAGCTGTTCAGATTCCGCGCCCCCACGTAGTTAAGGTGGCAGCAGTAAGGTTAGGACCTGTTAAGATGGCAGCAGTGTGTGATAGCCACGTTCACTTGTGCAACAATTGCACGTGGTTAAGAACTGTCAAGATAGCAGCTGTCATCTTAACAGCTGTTAAATTCCGCGCGCACGTGGTTAGTTAAGATGGTAGCAGTGAGGTTATGCCCTGTTAGGATTGTAGCAGTGAGGTTAGCCACGTTCACTTGTTCAAAATTCCGCGCCACCGTGGTTAGAACCCGTCAACTGTCAAAAGCACGTGAATTTTAAATTCAGCGCTCTCCTTGTCGTTAACATGACAGCAGTGAGGTTAGGTCCTGATAAGATGGTAGCAGTGAGGTTAGCGAGGTTCACATGTTCAAAATTCAGCGCTCATGTGGTTAGAACCCGCTATGATTGCAGCTGTCATCGTGACAGCTATCAAAGCTCGTAGATTTCAAACATCCGCGCCCCCACGTGGTTAAGATGGCAGCAGTGAGGTTAGGCCCAGTCAAGATGGCAGCAGTGAGGTTAGCCGCGTTCACTTGTTCAACAAGTGCATGTGGTTAGGACCTGTCATTTGACAGCTGTCAAAATGCACGTGGATTTTTAAATTCCGCGCCCTCTACGTCGTTAAGATGGTAGCAGTGAGGTTAGGCACTGTTAGGATGGTAGCACTGAGGTTGGCGACGTTCTCTTGTCTGAAGAAGTGAGGTTAGGATCCGTCAAGATGATAGCTGTCATCTTGGCAGTTGTCAAAATGCACGTGCTTTTGTTTACAAACAAGGCCATCGTAACGTCCCGGTCACGTGGTCATGACGTCATGAATCGACGACCTTTGGCTGGGGTCAATGACCTCGTGGGAAAATGCTGATTCAGCCCTCATTGTCTCTCAATCACTCTTGCGCATACTACTCCTTTCCATTCCATTAAAGTACCGCGAAAATTTGCAGTGTGGTTCGAATCGAGATCTCTCGTAGTTCATTGTTTGCAGCTTGTGCGTGTACATTGACTGTCTTAGCTTTTGAGACTTCAGCAGTCTGGCGATAACTGCATTCGCATATATCTGTTATAGTTTGTTTCTAGTTTGTATGAATTTAGCATTTTATACTGCATTTTGATACACTTAAACGAGACTTATTGTGATAGCGTGGAAACAACTGATTCCGTTACAATAAGTAAAGCAAAGAATTGATTTGTGTCAGTGAGACAAGAGTTAATAATTATGGGTTGTCTAAATGTTAATTAATTAATTTAGTTTGCTGGTGTTTGACGGAAACTACTTTCCTATATTACTCAGGTACCAAGGCGAAGAACAAACTTTGTTCTGTAGAGTTTCAGTTGAAAAACACATCATTAATACTTTTCTTTATTATTGAATATGTATTAAACACAAGGATATTAGCACCTAAGTATATTTTTGGGTTTGATTTTTCAGAATATGGTGCCACAGAAAAGATAAGCGTTTTAATATTCACATTTAGTTAAAAACAGTTATTGCGTTTTAAACTACAGGGACATTATTTGACCTATTCGGGGGATTTTCACTCGCCCGGTCGCCTGCGCTGCGAGCCTGTCTGCCGCCAAGCACTTAGCGTTATGCGCTTATCGGCGTCACAAGCTCCCCTCCTATGCAGTCTACTGGTAGCTGTATCAGTGTAAGTTTTAGCTTATTCAAGTGTTCACGTGTTTAGTGCTTAGTGTGTTGTTCCAATGCCATTTTCATTACGTGAGCGTGTGTATGAACATAATACCTTCATAAAGTACAGGCAATCTTGTGCTAAAACACGCGTTGACCGCATTACGGCAAAGCGCTGGCGGGAGACAGGCTCGCAGCGCTGGTGACCGGGCGAATGAGAATCCCCGAATAGATAAAATAATGTCCCAGTAATTCAGTAATAACAAAGCTCCAAAATGTAAAAAATTCATTATATATTTTCCCTTGAAAATAAAACATACGTGTTTGAATTGCGTGTAATAAAATTAAGATATTCAGTCAGTGGTTGACTGCCTGGCAGGACACTGGTATTACCTGAATAATTCCCTCCTTCCTCTCCTGCGTGTTCGCGATTGGAAGGACAAGCTCGTGCACAAGAATGACTCCAACCTAGAGGATAGTGCAGTGAGTCGATTGCACCTCCTATATTGTTGTAATGAGTACAGAAGTACAAAAGATTGATACGGAAACTACTCGTGTATATATACTACAGAAATATTTCCGCAAAAAAATGTGTACATCAATAAACAATTTAGTCAGTCATAAACGAATTGGCCGACATGGGAAATATGAAGTCCTCTCGTGCACTTGGTGGACCTGGACGTGCTCTTCCTGCAAGGAAACGAATATTCTTGTCGAGTAGGATCCTAATAATAATAATAATAATAATAATAATAATAATAATAATAATAATAATAATAATAATAATAATAATAATGATGTTAATCATTTTACGTCCCACTCACCACTTTTATGGTTTTCGGAGACGCCGATGAGCCGAAAAATTGTCCCGCAGGAGCTCTTTTACGTGCCGGTACATCTACCGACACGAGGCTGACGTATTCGAGCACCTTCAAATACCATTGGACTAAGCCGGGATCTCACAAAGAGTAGTCTGCTATAATTTGCAGTAAAGGTGTAGGTACACTATTCGATCATCTTAAGGAAAATAAGGCAAGATCTATAAAACACATAGCGTAGCAGAGTGTGTAGTCCTAATTACAAAGGGACCAACAAAAACCTATGAAACTCCTTATCAATGGTGGCTGCTTATTATTAGAATGGGAGGACTCAAGTCTGGGTAACATAGAATAGAATTCAAACTAAATATATCGACTGGTGTTTCCTCACAGAGTATATAAAGCAGCAAGATGACACCAACGTGAATCTTCGGTGCTGTAAAATTGTAAACATCTTTCCTGAGTCCTTCATGCCTCGTCTAGAAAGTCCGTCGCTGGTCCTTCATCAACTCACCGGAAGAAGTATCATTTTACGAGTAGTGACATCTTCCAATCTCACAGCAAGCATGTGTGGTCAAAACGAAGTCCCAACGCTAAACGTCTATCCAATTACAAACTTTCTACTTAATATTTGGACACACAAGGAAAATGCTTCGGCTGTACCTTGATTAATTCCACGGGCGCTTCATTCCCTGTCGTTCCCCATCGTCGCCATAAGACCTGTCTGTGTCTGAGAAATACAAAACTAATAATAATAATAATAATAATAATAATAATAATAATAATAATAATAATAATAATAATAAGAAGAAGAAGAAGAATAAGAAGAGAAGAAGGAGAAGAAGAACTGTTACAAGGATGTTTTGAGACATTGTCATAGGAGTGTATTATAACCTCCCTGTCCCGCAGTGTAGGGGTAGCCTGCCTGTCACCCGCAGGCCTCGGATAGGATTCTCGGCCAAATCGGGGATTTTTACCTGGATCTGAGGGCTGGTTCTAGGTCCACGCTACCTACGTGATTAAAGTAAGGAGCCATCTGACGGTGAGATGGTGGCCCCAGTCTAGGAAGCCAAGAATAACGGCCGAGAGGACCCATGTGCTGACCACACGACACTTCATAATCTGCAGGCCTGCGGTCTGAGCAGCGGTCGCTGGGTAGGCCATGGCCCTTCGGAGATATTGCGCCATGGGTTTTGGGTTTGGTATTATAATCTCATACGTGAAGATCGTGTTCTTATCGCAGTTTTTGGAAAACAATCTCTCCGCACTCTTCTCCAAAAGCGACGTTACTCGCAGTTCAAACGTCATAGAGGAACCTTGCCGCCATCGAGAACAAGCATTTCATAGGTAATAGATCGGGTTTGCAGATCCTGTCGACTGGCCTGTGAGAGGTCCGTAATTTTTTGTTTGAAAGTGGGAGTTTGAAGGGAACGGGACGCTTGAAATCTAAGGTGTTTCACAGAGAAATGGAAATCTTACATCACCTATGGGAACGTGCGTGTGATGCCCAACTATGATATCAGTATAAAACACAAAATGCTGAGCTGGGTTCAAGAGAATTTTCTCCGAAGGTGTAAAATACACTGACTGACAGAGCAAATGCAACACCAAGAAGGAGTGGTTCGAAAGGGATGAAAGTTGGGAAAAAAAAGAGACGGCACGGACGAATAATTGATGTTTATTTCAAACCGATATGCAGGTTACACAATGCGCACGGCATCGACTCAGTAGGATGTAGGACCACCGCGAGCGGCGATGCACGCAGAAACACGTCGAGGTACAGAGTCAATAAGAATGCGGATGGTGTCCTGAGGGATGGTTCTCCATTCTCTGTCAACCATTTGCCACAGTTGGTCGTCCGTACGAGGCTGGGGCAGAGTTTGCAAACGGCGTCCAATGAGATCCCACACGTGTTCGATTGGTGAGAGATCCGGAGAGTACGCTGGCCACGGAAGCATCTGTACACCTCGTAGAGCCTGTTGGGAGATGCGAGCAGTGTGTGGGCGGGCATTTTCCTGCTGAAACAGAGCATTGGGCAGCCCCTGAAGGTACGGGAGTGCCACCGGCCGCAGCACATGCTGCACGTAGCGGTGGGCATTTAACGTGCCTTGAATACGCACTAGAGGTGACGGGGAATCATACGCAATAGCGCCCCAAACCATGATGCCGCGTTGTCTAGCGGCAGGGCGCTCCACAGTTACTGCCGGATTTGACCTTTCTCCACGCCGACGCCACACTCGTCTGCGGTGACTATCACTGACAGAACAGAAGCGTGACTCATCGGAGAACACGACGTTCCGCCATTCCCTCATCCAAGTCGCTCTAGCCCGGCACCATGCCAGGCGTGCACGTCTATGCTGTGGAGTCAATGGTAGTCTTCTGAGCGGACGCCCGGAGTGCAGGCCTCCTTCAACCAATCGACGGGAAATTGTTCTGGTCGATATTGGAACAGCCAGGGTGTCTTGCACATGCTGAAGAATGGCGGTTGACGTGGCGTGCGGGGCTGCCACCGCTTGGCGGCGGATGCGCCGATCCTCGCGTGCTGACGTCACTCGGGCTGCGCCTGGACCCCTCGCACGTGCCACATGTCCCTGCGCCAACCATCTTCGCCACAGGCGCTGCACCGTGGACACATCCCGATGGGTATCGGCTGCGATTTGACGAAGCGACCAACCTGCCCTTCTCAGCCCGATCACCATACCCCTCGTAAAGTCGTCTGTCTGCTGGAAATGCCTCCGTTGACGGCGGCCTGGCATTCTTAGCTATACACGTGTCCTGTGGCAAACGACAACACATTCTACAATGACTGTCGGCTGAGAAATCACGGTACGAAGTGGGCCATTCGCCAACGCCGTGTCCCATGTATCGTTCGCTACGTGCGCAGCACAGCGGCGCATTTCACATCATGAGCATACCTCAGTGACGTCAGTCTACCCTGCAATTGGCATAAAGTTCTGACCACTCCTTCTTGGTGTTGCATTTGCTCTGTCAGTCAGTGTATATCTTGTGGCTAATAGTGAACGTTTTGAGTAATTTATCTAATAATGTTCAACGTATTTAAATTTGTCTAACTCGATGTGTTGTCTGCTAATTCTTCTGTTTCGTTTATATATATATATATATATTTTTTGCTAGTTGCTTTACGTCGCACCGACACAGATAGGTCTTATGGCGACGATGGGACGGGAAAGGGCTAGGAGTGGGAAGGAAGCGGCCGTGGCCTTAATTAAGGTACAGCCCCAGCATTTGCCTGGTGTGAAAATGGGAAACCACGGAAAACCATTTTCAGGGCTGCCGACAGTGGGGTTCGAACCTACTATCTCCCGAATACTGGATACTGTCCGCACTTAAGCGACTGCAGCTATCGAGCTCGGTCGTTTATATTCAGGAGTATGTTGTATGGTTCATCACTCAAACTGGAAACGTTCTCTTTCAATTGAATTTAATATTGCTGTGGTATTCTAAAGGGGCTGCCTGGCCGAGGCGGTAAAGGCGTCTTCGGTTCGCCCAGAAGGACGTGGGTTCGAATCCCCGTCATGAAGTCGTAAAATTTAAGAAACGAGATTTCAACTTCCGGAGGTGCATATGGCCCCGAGGTTCACTCAGCCTACACCAAAAGTGAGTACCAGGTTAATTCCTGGGGGCAAAGGCAGCCGGGCGTAGAGCTAACCACTCTACCCCATCACGTGCCGAGGTTAACAATGGTGGAAGCCTTTACATTCCACTCCTCCAAGGGCCTTCATGGCCTGTACTGAGGTGACTTTGCTTTGTGGTATTCTACAGAGTGGACTTAATTTTGTAATTATTGCAGAAGTTAATTTATTATCAGGACGTAAATAATAAACTGAAACCTGAGCACGAACATTCAATTTCACATATTAACTCCCTTGTCGGATATACTGTTAATTTCATACAATAGTGTTCATCACGCCACAAATTCTTATGACCATTCATAGGGTAGAAAACTGGCACTGCGCTCAAATATTCTAAACTAATTTCGGTTTATTGCTGTCCATAGGTGATAAATACAGAATATTCATATTTTATTTCTTATAAAGGGAATGGTAGCATGATATAGCGAACGAGTTTGCTTCGTGGTATAAGCCGTTTAGCAGTATGCTGGTGTTCGGGATAGGGTGGGTTCGGACTCAACAGCTCTGCAGGTAGTTTTCTGTGGATTCTGATTTTCGCAGCAGTCAAATTCTGTGGATGTGCCTTGATATAGGCCACGGCCCCGAATTTCCTATCCTATCGTTGCTCGAAAATCTGCATGCAACAGTGTGTGGTTAAACAACTGACAAAACAATTGAGAAAATTAGTAACATGTTATACTGTACCATGAGCTCCGTTGAACTATAATTCGCGTTGTTTATATGTTAGCAAGATAGTTTAACGACAGTCTGAAAACCAAGCCATGCGATTATTATTAGTAACTTGTGGACAGTTGAAATAAAATACATATTACACAAATACTTCCACAGATTATTCATAATTTACTACAAAAATATATAATAATATATAATAAGAGGCCACTATACAATAGTACCCTAGCAGATTTATGCGAAATGTATATATATTTTCTTTGAATGTTTTATAGGATCATCTCTCACATGAATATTAAATACCTCTTTTTTTATAAACGAAAATTCGTACCCTAAAATGTCAACGTCAATGCCGTTGAATCTTACGACTTTCTCAAAGACGTCTGTTTCGCTATCGAATTCTTCAGAGTAATCAAAATATTACAATATTACAATGGTGAGAAGTTTAATCGACCGGTGTTCTATAAAGAGCAGGGAGAAGGTGTCGGAGGTTAACCGACTTCTTATTGTTTACATTTGAAATGAAGCGCTAGGGAATGAAACACAAACGAGCTAAAAACACGAGTCAGGCTAACTCTGAAGCTCCCCGAGCAGAATGACATCGGCTTAACAGTTATGCATACGGGAGACCATTTGAATAGAATGTCACTGTCGGCTGTCCTGAGAATGGTTTTCAGTGGTTTCCCATTCTCACTTCCAAGAAATTGCCGGGACAGTTCCTATTTGTATGCTACGGCCGATCCCTTCTCTTTCGTCTTTTACTGCAAAGCCATTCACCACACATCACGTGACCAGAGAGACGGCGTTACCCTCTAAGTGGCCCACCGCAACCGTTCAGGGTAAGGAACGAAAGTTTTAGTATATACGTAGGTCGAGTCATAAATCATGGCAACTATTTTTTTTCTCGCGAACAGGAGACAGCACGGAAAATCTAAGATATGCATTTGGAAACGTACGGTATGTACTTGCGTATGATGCCACTAGATGGTGCATGTAAACAACAGTTTAGGTCTACGCATGCCCCCAAGTTCAGTGTGTGAGTGAGAGCATCACAAAATGGAAGTCAACAACGGTGGGGATGGGAGGTTCTTCCACACCCGCTTTATTCGCCTGATCTGAGCCCATGTGACTATGATCTAATCCCCAAAGGCAAGAAGTCATTACGTGGACAACATTTTGCTAACAAAGAGGACATCATAACAGCATTTCGGAGAGAGGTGTCACAAGTTAGCGACACACAAAGTACCGCTGGCAACGTACAGTGGAAGACTTGGGTGATTATTTCGAAGGTCTGTAATCAGTGGAGACCTGTCCTTTGTACGAAGTCTTGTGTATTTGCTGTCTATACCATAATAAAACAATTTTTTACCAATCGCCCGTGTTCTGTCACTTTCCTGCGAAAATCTCATGAAGTCTGAATTTGTCTTCAGGCACTATGCAGAAACATGCCCTATATTTCCAAATGCATATCTTAGATTCTCCGTGTTGTCCCCTGTTCGCGAAAAAAAAATTAGTTGCCATGACTTATGACTCGACCCTCGTATGTCTCAGGCTGTACGCATATGAACTTTTGCAGCAGCCACCAGTAGAAGCTGAGTTACTGTTATCTTTCAGTAACATAACGATTATCTGGGCACGTAAAGAAATGCAGCCTAACATTTTAAAACTTTCTCACAGAGACCTATAATAAGTCCCATTTCTGTACAGTAGGTACCTTTTTGTATAGGAATTGTTCGATGGAGGTTCCACCAATCAACACTGCAAACGGTAATTTATATACATTTAATTAATAAGTACATGTTTCGATTCACTTGGAACCATCCTCAGCTCATACAATGTATAAATTGAGAAAAAATAGATTAAACACACATCACAAATATATAAGCCTAAGAATGCACTTGAAGTAACCAAAAAATGTCATATGTCGTAAAAAACATGTTAAGTTTAAAAATAGCTTCCTTGTAGTTGAAATTATCATAGTAAAATTACATGCACAATTCATGAAGTCGAAGAATTGTCTTGAAAATTTACACCATGCTTATGAACAAACATAAATATGAACGGTTAATATATAAACCTTTTTATGACACAATTAATTTGTTGTCGAACTGTCAACACAAAGTAATGTAACACATTAAAAACACTGTTATAAAATTTACAAATGTGCCGTTGTTGAGAGCAATCGAGAAGACATTTGGAGGTGATGTCCGATTTTGAAAGGGTATAGCAGTTGAAAACGCTCAATTGACGCTTGTTTAGGACAATGTGACTGCGTGATGAGGAGCTGGGGAACATCCTTAATTACTCATTTGTCGACTGTTAAGATGGAAAGGAACAGCAAATGTGTAGATGTTAGTAGTCGTTTGATGGCACGGCCTTGGTTGTAACACATGGGTCAGTGAGAATGCGAAAGAATGAATAGTTCCCTTGATCCTCGCCCTCATGATCAAGCCACTAGGTAAGTTCGAGTAGCACTCAGTTCAGTGCCTCAAATTAAAAGGGTTTATATATTCACCGAACATCCCCACAGGATCACGAATATCACGGCATTACATAAACACACCACACGATTTGTTCATATCACTATGTAACATTTCAAGGTAATTCTTCGACTTAATGAATTGTGCATGTACATTTATTAAAATAAATTCGACTTCAAGTAAGCTATCTTTAAACTTAACATGTTTTATACGACACATAACCTTTGTTGGTTACTTCAAGTGTATTCTTAGGCTTGTATGTTTGTGATCACTGGGTATTTCGTCAAGAATATGCATAATTAACTCATTGTTGAGGTCATCTCTTCTAGAAGAACTTGAACCTTACATAGCAACAACTTAAAAAGAAATAAAAATGTTTTAGAAAATTATGCAGTAAATACACTAATTTTCAAAAATGTGTAAAAATCATTTAATCTAGTCCAAGAGATATGAAACTCAAAATATATTACTTTTGATCTCCATACGCACAATAGAAACCTCAGAATTAAAAAAGGTATTTAATTCACACTTGAGCAGTCACTGCACAGAACGCATCAACTACGAACAATGGGCATCACGTCCATCACTAACAATCCAACGGTCCTGCTGTTGTGCGCACTCTACGCTAGAGGACTCTACACAGATGCGCACGCGGCTGGTATCATTTTGAGACCAGCGGGCCACGTTAGTAAGGCCAATTAAAATTTCGTTTCAAACTGAAACCAGCCTCAAAGTCTCTGATCAATTTGTCTGCACACAGTAGGCCCTACCTGAGGACATATTATTATTATTATTATTATTATTATTATTATTATTATTATTATTATTATTATTATTATTATTATTATTATTATTGCCTCCGTGGCTGAGGCAGCAGAGCGCCGGCCTCTCACCGCTGGATACCGTGGTTCAAATCCCGGTCACTCCATGTGAGATTTGTGCTGAAAAAAGCGGAGGAGGCACAGGGTTTTCTCCGGGTCATCCGGTTTTCCCTGTCATATTTCATTCCAGCAACAATCTCCATTAACATTTCATTTCATCTATCAGTCATTTATCATTGCCCCAGAGAAGTGCGACAGACTTCGCCAGCCGGCACATTTCCTATCCTCCTGCCGCTAGATTGGGGCTTCATTCATTCCATTCCTGACCCTGTCGAATGACTGGAAACAGGCTGTGGATATTCATTATTATTAACAAAGAAAGCCTCCATGGCTCAGTTGGCAGTGCGTCGGCCCCTCGCCGCTGGGTTCCGTGGTTCAAATCCCGGTCATTCCATGTGAGATTTGTGCTCAACAAAGTGGAGGCGGGGACAGGATTTTCTCCGGGTACTCCGGTTATCCCTGCCATCTTTTACTCCAGCAACACTCTCCACCATCATTTCAGTTCATCTTTCAGTCATTAATCATTGCCCAGAGGAGTGCGACAGGCTTCAGCAGCCGGCACAATTCCTACCCTCGCCGCAAGATGGGGCTTCATTCATTCCATCCCTGACCCGGCCACTGCCTGGGAAACAGACTGTAGGTTTTCATTCATTAACAAGGAATATATTCACTGCTGCTCCCTCAGCATTTGGATTGTGTGAAATAAGCAATAAAAGTTTCAAATCCTGAGCATTACGCTCAGGACAAGTAAGACAACATTGAAAGTAATAAATACAGGGTTTATTGGCATACGAACGAAAAACACTCTTGGAAAATTATTATTATTATTATTATTATTATTATTATTATTATTATTATTATTATTATTATTATTATTATTATTATTATTATTTCTTTCTTCGTTTCGGCCTGCTGTGGACCACGTTATTTCAACCGTTTGCATCCTTGAGCTATAATTCTTCCCCAGTACTCACCCATTCTCGTTCTGTGAGCCTCCTTTCTTTCATCAGTCCACTTCTTGCCTGTTTTCAACTTTGGCATTTCTTGGAACCTCTTGTATCCCTGGAGCTTTTTCTGGAGGGAAGCACGTTTCTGGATGTCTTCGAGTGTGATTCCTATTTCTTGAAGGTCTTTTTCAACTTCGATAAACCAGGGTCCCTTGGTTTTCTTGTTAAGAAAGTAGGAAAAGATCCTATTGGTCTGTCTCTGTGTGCTGATGCGTGCTATATGGCCATAAAAAATAATCCTCCTTTTCCGAATCGTGTCCGTTATCCTCTCCATATGCTGGTACAGATCGCTGTTGTGTCGTCTCCTGTACTCACCATTTTCTTTGATTGGTCCAAGAATCTTACTCAGGATTTTTCTTTCTTTAGCTTCTAGCTTCTCCATCAGACATTTTCTGTTCATTGCAAGGCATTCTGCTGCGTACAGTGCTTCCGGGCGTACAACCGAACAATAATGCCTAAGTTTGGCGTTGATGGACACTGATCTTTTTTTTGTAGACATTCCTAGTCAGCTGATATGCCACCTCCATCTTGTTGAATCTGCACATGATTCCTCCGTTCTCAGAGTTGTTAGGTACTATCCACTCGCCTAAGTACTTAAATTTTTCCACCTGCTTGATTTTTTCCTGTTCCACAATGAGCTCTCTGGGAGCTGGCTTGATGTTGGTTATAAACTCTGTTTTTTGGAAAGAGATTTGGAGGCCAGCTTTTGCTGCTTGGATTCTCAGTTGGTTAATTTGTTTTTCAGCAGTATCTAGGGAATCAGAAACGATCGCTAGGTCATCTGCAAAAGGTAGGCACTCTATGATAAGATCATATATATCCTATATTCTTATATCCTATTCTAAGGCCATTCTCAACCTCTTCCTTGCACATCTCCTTGCGCCATTCCCGAATGATTTTCTCCAGAACGTAGTTGAAGAGAAGGGTGATATTCCATCCCCTTGCATAACACCAGTCTTGATTTTGAAGACGTTCGAAATTTCTCCTCTGAACTTCACCCTGGACGTAGTGCTGGTTAAGGCCTGTTGAATGATAGCTCTCGTTTTGTTGTCTAAGCCCATTTCCTTCAGAATGCGGAGGAGTGTGTGTCGATCTATGGAGTCGTAGGCATTTTGGAAGTCAACAAAAGTAACTACAAATTTCTTATTCCTGGATTTTAGGTACGACAGGACAGACTTAAGGTTCATGATCTGCTCTGCACAAGATCGTCCTTTTCTAAAGCCTCCTTGGTATTCACCCAACTGTGAATCAAGCTGCTCTTCTGCCCGAGTTTGAAGGGCTTTGGAGAGAATTTTGTATGTTACTGAGAGAAGGGAGATGTCGCGATAGTTGTTTACATCTGTTTTGTCACGTTTCTTATGTAGGGGATGAATCAGGGCTGCTGTCCAATAATTTGGGATCTTCTCTGTTTCCCAGAACTCGCGAATGATCTCAGTTAGTTTATCGATCGCCTTTTCACCTGCAGACTTCCAGAGTTCAGCAATTATCGCATCTTCTCCAGGTGCTTTGTTGTTCTTTAATGATGTAATTATCTCTTTGATTTCCTCTTTTGTGGGGGGAGAAGAGCCTGGGTTGGGATGTCTAGATTCTTCAAAGGTGAATTCTGATTCTGGTTCTTCGCAGTTAAGAAGAGATTCAAAATATTTAGCCAAGATTTGGCAGTTATCCTTGTCGTTGTAGGCAACTTTTCCATTGTGATCTCGGAAATGTAGACTTGGTGGGGTGTACTTGGTGAAGTTGCGTTTGAAGGTTCAATAGAAATCCCTAGTATTATCCTTATTGAAGTCCTGCTCGATCTGTGTCAGTTGGTTTTTGTCAAATGCGCGCTTTACTTGGCGGATCACTTTCGCTGCATGTTTCCTAGCCCCCAGAAAGTCTTCATATCTTTCTGGATTCTTCAGGGAATTCCATCTTTGCCAAGCGATTTGTCTTTGCGTTATGGCTTCATCACATTCTTGAGTCCACCACGGATGCTTCTTTGGTTTCTTTAGCAATACTGTCTCCTCAGCCGTTTCAACAATGACATTTTTCAGTTGTTCCCAATTTTCTGTGTCCAAAGACTGAAGTTTCTGAATTAATTCTTCGCTGGTTTTCAGCTTTTCTGTATCAAATTTGCTAGTTTTCGTTATCTTAACTCTTTTGGTGTTTCTTGGATGAAGCTTAATTTTGATCTTGGATAGATAGTGGTCTGAGTCAAAGTTAGCACTTCTCAGGACTTTAACATTTTGGATCTCTTGTGTTGCTTTTCGTGCAATGGCAACATGATCTATTTGAAATTCTCCCAAGTGAGGATTTGGTGATATCCATGTCTTTTGTTTCTCGGTAGATGTTTGAAGGCTGTTGACTTAAGAACATGATTGAATGCCTTACAAAGCTCTATAAGCCTTTCCCCATTTCGGTTGGTTCGTCTGTGGGCTGGATAGTTTCCTACGATATTTTGGAATTTCCTTTCTTTGCCAATCTGGGCATTGAAGTTTCCAAGCAAACTGATTGTGTGTTTGTCAGGAATTTTTGATATAACATCTTCCAGGTCCTCCCAGAATTTGTCTGTTCCTTCTGGGTCTATCTTGTTTGCCTGGTTGATTGGCGTATGTACGTTCACAAGCGTATGTACGTTGTTCATACTCCGAAAGCTAAGCATCGAGACCCTGCTGTTAGGAGAGCTGAAATCAGTGACTGAATCAATAATTTTCCTGCTGACAATAAATCCTGTGCCAAGGTGTGGAACAGTTTTCATCACACGTTTGCCAGTTTTCCCTTTGAAGATTCTATAACCTTGTGATTCAAACGCATGTTCATCAGTAAACCTTGACTCTTGAATTGCTATAATTAGGATTTCATGATGGGAGAGGACATCCGTAAGATGTTTGAGTTTACCAACTTTCAAGAGGGAATTGACATTGAAGGTAGCAAAAAAAAAAAAAAAAAAAATTCCGTGTTTGTGGCTGATTTTGTTCCTAGGAGTCTCCGATACCTCCTTGTATGTAGGTGCGGGCTCCCCAGAATCCGAAGGCCTGCTTGCGTCACTCAAGGCGACGGTGGATTGGTTACCACCTGGGGTACAATTTCCTGTTGAATTTCCCTCCATGCTTTGCAGATGAAAACTTGTAGTTTGGGGTCGGTGTAGTTTTACATCGACCAAGTTACTTCCAAGGTTGTAAGCCTTGGAGAGAGCCTGGTGTTCGACTCGGGATGGCATTTCCTGCATACCCCATGCTTCGGTTCTCCCGCCGGTACTCGGGTGGCTGATTGCAGTGGTTTGCCACTGGGCGATGGGGGCGCCACGTCCCTACGCTTTATTATTATTATTATTATTATTATTATTATTATTATTATTATTATTATTATTATTATTATTTTACAATTTGTTTACGTCATGACACCGACACAAATAGGAGCTTCGTCGCACATGAGGATTTTGCACTGTTTTACGGCCAGATGCCCTTCCTGACGCCAACGCTATATGGGGATGTAATCATTATTACGTGTTTCTGTGGCGGTTGGTAGTGTGGTATGTTGTCTGAATATGAAGAGGAGAGTGTTGGGATGGAAACAAACACCCAGTCCCCGGGCCACAGGAATTAATCAGAAGCGACTAAAATCCCCGACCCTGCCGGGAGTCGAACCCGGGGTCCTCTGAAACTAAGGTCAGTACGCTGCATATTCAGCCAACGAGTTGGACAATATTATTCATTGTCTATTAGATTTTGTCCGCCTCTGTGGTGTAGTGGTTAGTGTGATTAGCTGCCACCCCCGGAGGCCCGGGTTCGATTTGCCGCTCTGCCACGAAATTTGAAAAGTGGTACGAGGGCTGGAACGGGGTTCACTCAGCCTCGGGAGGTCAACTGAGTAGACGTGGGTTCAATTCCCACCTCAGCCATCCTAGATGTGGTTTTCCGTGGTTTTCCACTTCTCCTCTAGACAAATTACTAACTTAAGGCCACGGCCGCTTCCTTCCCTCTTCCTTCCCTATACCTTCCAATCTTCCCATCCCCAACAAGGCCCCTGTTCAGCATAGCAGGTGAGGCCGCCTGGGCGAGGTACTGGTCATCCTCCCCAGTTTCATCTCCCGACCCAATGTCTCACGCTCCAGTACACTGCCCTTGAGGCGATAGAGGTGGGATCCCTCGCTTTCTCCGAGGGAAAACCAACCCTGGAGGGTAAACAGATTAAGAAGAAGAAGAAGAAGAAGATCTATTAGATTTTATTCCAGTTGCGTGGGTTGCGTTTAATATTAGCAGATTCATCACTGGAGTTACCAAGCCGTGGGGTGCTCGTGTTAACGTGCTACGGCTATGGAGCCAAGCTCTGCATTCGGGAGACACGTGGGTTCGAACCCAACCGTCGGCTGCCCTGAGATTGGTTACCCGTTTTCACTTCCAGCCGTCCGGCTCCATGGCTAAATGGTTAGCGTGCTGCCAGGGGTCGCGGGTTCGATTCCCGGCAGGGTCAGGAATTTTAACCATCATTGTTTATTTTCGCTGCCACGGGAGCTGGGTGTATGTGTCGTCTTCATCATCATTTCATCCTCATCACGACGCGCATATCGTCCACGGGAGTCAAATCGAAAGACCTGCACCTGGCGAGCCGAACATGTCCTCGGACACTTCCGGCACTAAAAGCCATACGCCATTTCATTTTTTTTTTTACTTCCAGCAAATGTTGAGACAGTTCCTATTCATAGGCCATAACCGATTCCTTTCACCTCATTACCGAATTTCATTCACCATCGTTAATTTCACCTTCATTAGCTCCTCAACTGAGCTTGGAGTCAGGAAGGGCACCCGGCCGTAAAAAAGTCATGCCATATAAATTCACCTCACCTCATTCCCGACCCCGTATCAAGACACGGGATTAGGTGGAAGATATACATACATCACTGAACATTGCAATTCCACTTCGAAAATGCTGTAATGTAGGCCTGCACTCTTTGAGTGTTCGGCTCTGTGGACTAAGGTCTTCTTGCATGATAGACCTTGGTTTGATTTGTGGTTGTGCAACGAATTTAAAAAGGATTTAAAGGAGCGCACTCGGCTTCAGGCAACTGAGAACAGGCGTCAGTAAAAATACCTATTAATTTTCAACCTGTACTTTGTTTTGCTGGCCTCGCCGTCTATGGGTAGAGAGCCTAAGGCCCTGAGGTCGATTTCCTGCTGGGTCAGGGACTTTCATCTGGATCTGAGTGCTTTTTCAAAGTCCATTCAGACTACATGGAAATAACTGAGGGGCTATCTGATTGTGAGAAGATTTTGGAGGCAAGCCCTTTAAGATACTATCATAAAAACCACCTCTATCATCATCATCATCATAATCATCGTCGTCAGATGTCTATCTCCCCCACGCAAAACCCCATGGCACTACAGCCCTTGAAGGGCTATGGACTACCAGGCGACCGCTGCTCAGCCCGAAGGCCTGAAGATTACGAGGTGTAGTGTGGTCAGCACGACGAATCCTCTCGGCAGTTATTATTGGCTTTCTAGACCGGGAGATGTCTATCTCCACCGTCATATAAATAAAATAGAGAATACCTGCCAGGAAAGATACAACCTCGACATCAGGCTAGGTCACATACACGTACACCTTAACCGTGTGTGTATTTTGACTTTATCTGAAGTAACTGAATTAAGAACAGGTCTCAACATTTCTCATGAAGAAAATTCATAATCATAATGCTATTAGCTTTACGTTCCACCAACTACTTTTGCACTTTTCAAAGACGCCGAGGGACCGGAATTTTGTCCCACGGGAGTTCTGTTACGTGACAGTAAATCTACTTTCACGAGGCTGACGTAGTTGGGCACCTTCAAATACCACCGAACTGAGCCAGGAACGAACCTGCCAAGTTGGGGTCAGAACACCAGCTTCTCAACCATCTGAGCCAATCAGCCCTACATGAAGAAAATTACACAGTTTGCAGGCTATACACACTGACCAGTTAGTCAGAAATATGTCTAATATTCTAGATTCTCGGGTATAATAGAGAGGAAGTTTTCTGTTAAAACTCAATTTAATTATCTCTTGTCGAATAATATTTGAGACATATTGCCGAAGGGCGTGTATACGTCGGTAGAGTCAAGTTTGTTGACCCTGGAGATTGTAGTACAGAGTACAGTATATTAACATGAAAGCATGCAAGCCCGAGTTTGCATTAGGGAACCACTTCGGAGTGAAGAGAGTTGGGGCCCACACGAGAAACATTTCCACGTAGTCAGGGGACCGTGAGCGCCAATGTAGGTAATATACTAGATGTGAGTTTACCTGTTTACGGATGCATTACTACTACACACACAGTGCTATGTAATAACAAACTTTATTCCTCTAAACTACCCAACATAATTCCTGTACACAAAATAGTCGTGTAGCTCTGCACGCGTACACAGCGGTCAGCAATGTTATCAGGGTCGATAGGATTAGAAATGAAGGGGTAAGAATAATATCCAAGGTAGATGGAAACAAAAGCAGAAAGGAAAACATTGAAGTATGAATATGTCCCGATTTTTAAAATATTGTCTTACATAAGATCACGGATTAGCCTATACAAAGCAGTGTTAAAAGAAATTAAAATATTTAATCATAATAGTAATGAGTATGAGCCTCCGTGGCTCAGGTGGCAGCGCACCGGCCTCTCACCACTGGGTGCCGTGGTTCAAATCCCGGTCACTCCATGTGAGATTTGTGCTGGACAAAGAGGAGGTGGGACAGGTTTTTCTCCGGGCACTCCGGGTTTCCTGTCATAATTCATTCCAGCAACACTCTCCAATATCATTTCATTTCATCTGTCATTCATTAATCATTGCCATAGAGAAGTACGACAGGCTTCGGCAGCCGGCACAATTCCTATCCTCGCCCCTAGATGGGGCCGAGATGACCGAGAGCATGGAAAGTAAAAACAGGGAGATGTACGAAGAAATAGATAAGATAAAAGAGCAAGTAACGGGAAGTCGAAGTTTGATTCAGAAACAGATGGATGAAGAAATTAGTAAACTGACCAGTTATCTGGAAGAATTAAAAGTCAGTAATGAAAAGAAATGGAAGGAAATAAATAAAATAAGTGAAAAGGTAACGAAGAGTCAAGAAATCATTAAAAAATTAAAGGATGAAGAGATTAATGATTTAGCAAGTGGCATGGAAGGATTGAGTGTTAGACACCAAGAGTTAGAGGAAAGATTCAATCAAGCTGCAGGCCAAGTAGCCGGTAATATTAATGAATTAAAGGAAAAGATGGAAAGGAATAAAATGAAGCAGACCAGAAAATGGAGAAAACAGAAGAGGTGTTGAGACAAATTAGGAAGGAAATGCAGGAAATAAAAATGGAAAATCAGACGACGAAATCCTAATTAACGAAAGGGAAACTACACCATCAGGAACAGCTGATCCGAATAGGCAGAATGTTGACTTAATGAACGGAAGTAACCATAGCGATAGTCTAGCGATAATAAATGTCAAAAAACTTATGACGATCGTCCAAAGCACTTTGATGACACACCGAGAATATCGCCCAAACAATTTCTTAGAGAAATCGAAGAATATTTTCGAGAAAGTAGGGTACAAGAAGATAAGAAGCTGCGGGTGATAGAGAAGCATCTGGACGGAAATCCGAATATTTGGTTCCGAGCCTTTAAATACAGTTTCCACAGCTACGAGGAATTTAAGGCAGCATTTTTAAGAAAGTTTTGGAGTCCGGAAATACAACAACAGTTTAGGATTGACTTATATTCAAGAAAATTTTCATCAACAGGCCAGACGCGATATAGTGATTATTTCTCTTATCAATTCCACCGATTTCAAGACTTAGACTCAGCACCAAGCGAGTTAGAGGCCATAAAGACTATCCAAAGGCTATTTCCACCAGAGGTGCAAAGATTATTAGCAGCCTCAGATGTAGAAACTGCAGTCGGCATGGAGAAAAAGTTGAGGCAGATTGATTTGACATCATCATGTCCAATGAGTAGGAATCCACGGAATACAAGCCAAGAAGAGACAATAAACGCTATTATTCCCGAGGAAATGAACCATAGAGAGGATAATAAATCGGAGAATAGATCAGAAAACTATAACAGACAAAGAGAGAGAGAGGACAGAAAACATGCTGTTGTCAATGCAGTGAAAATTCTGATGGAGGATGTGGACAGAATGTTAATAGATACGATCCACATTATAGAATTAACCCACGATTCAGAGGAAACAGAAACCAGCAGTATTACAGAAGCAAGAGACGGTTCAACAACAGACGAGAACAGAATAATTATAGAAGGAGTGAGAAGGAATGAGGAAAACCGACGGTATATCCATGAATTACGAGAAGAGAGGCGAAATAAAAACCGTTGGGAGGAAGCGATAAGAGATAAAGACATTAACGGAGATATTGAAGGGGCAGAAAGCCTGGAAGTGAAAAGCTACAAACGTATAAAAGAGGAAGAGAAGGAAGTTGCTGAACGTAATCTGAATTTAACTCTAAACTTATGAAAGAAATGAGAAATGAGAATATTGACAAAATTCGCAGTTGAAAATGATCAGATTTCATTCGGACCAATTATAGCGTTGAATCAGCTGATATGCACAGAGATATGCTTAGAGAAACTAACTAACATCAGTTACAGTAGAAGAGTAATCGATATTATTCCATAGAAGAATAAAGATCCAACAGTCAATGAAAGAAAGACAGAGAGATTGCAGAAAATGCAAAGTCACATTTGTCAATCAGATTTTGAAAGAGTAAATATATTGCAGGCAATATATTTAATCCGTGGCAGGGAATAAAATGTGCCCATTGCATTTATGGACGTTTTCCAAAATGACGCATGCCGAAGGTATAGACCACTCGAACTAAAAAGAGTACATAAAAAAGTCTTAACATTTAAACACAATAGGAGGCCGTGAATTACTCGAAACTACTATATTACGAAGGCGGTGCAGAACAGAGAAAAGTCAAGTAGATTGTTTCAAAAAAAAAAAGAAACAGGTAAAATAGAAGAGATTATTGAGAAAAAATATCACTTGAAAAAATTAACCCGAGAGAATAAGATGTGGACTGACATCGCTCTGTGGAAATAAGTAGATTACCAAGATTCTAATAGAAATACCGAGGAAAACCTTCGATAATATTGAAGAAGACACCGAAACAATATATAAAAATAAGGTGGAGGATATAAAATACACTGAGAATTACGAAAATTCATCCAAATACGTGTACTTATTGTCCCGAAGTACAAGATCGGTTAAACTACGAAAACAGAAACCTCCCACAATGATGAATGGTCATGCACAACAAATTTATGTTCATATGCGTGTTCTACCTGGCTTATTACTAAATACATCTCGATGCCTACCTAACATCGAACACAATTGCTCCTCCTGCAATTCACTCAAATTACCTCTCGCCCTGCCTCATACAGACTATCCCTCGGATCCTGGTCGTATAGACACGTGACACACATCAAAACATTTCCTCTTCCTAGGAACACCTTCACTCACCTCCCTAATACCTTTAACAGAACACACGTTATCAACACTTACCTCAGACCCTTATAACTTACATGTACTTCTTTGCTAGTTTTATCCCAGAACAAACACACACTAGCTAAATCAAAGTCCATTCTACCTCCATAATTTGCAACCAAGTCAACTCCTAAAATAACTGAATACACATGATTTGGTACAACAAGGCATGGCTGAAAGTTACATTCATTTACAATCGCAATTGGTACCGCGATCATTTTATTAACTCACCGTGACTTATTACCAACGGCTGTTCTGATAAATAATAGTACCTTCACTTACATTCTCCATATCGTAATTGCTATCGTCAGAGTTACTACCTCACTACTTACAGTATATTCTCAGTATTATAAGTACTTACATCACTTAACAAATCACTTCTTACGGCTAACTTAATACTACTACTAATTACTTCATTACCTATGACTACGTCATTACTTAAATATCTCACTTAACATTACTTTGGTCACAATCACACTGTACTCTTAAATCTACTTTCACTACTTAACTACCTGCACTATATACCTGTTCAACTTCTACCTTCAGCCTGTTCACTTAACTTATCCGATTTCCTGTGCGTTTGGAATACTCTGGCAAGAAAACCACTCCTGAATAGCATTCATATTTGGCCAATCATAATCTCTCCGATATCTCAAATCCATACGCCTCCTATCTTCCGATTCTCTCTGGTTACTCTTCTGACCTCTATTACCATCGACATAACTCTTAATCCTCTGCTCATCAGGATTCCTACCTCTCCTCTGATACTCAGCTAACATTTCCCCCCTCTCTCTACTATACTACTTTTACCAGACATCATGCCCTCTCTCTCGCGCACTAGCACACATTCCTCCCAAATTATGTCAATGAACTTCTCTTTAAATTCTCCTAAATTAGACATATTATCTCAGTACACTCGAAACCATATTTTACTTTCACCAATAAAAACATTCGACAAGATTTCCAGCACGTATTCCCATTCAAAAATATTATTCCTCAATTTACTTGCAATTTTTTTCTCAACTAGTTTTACAAATTCTATAGGATTGAACTGTTTTCCAGAAAACCTAGGTAAATCACTATACCTACTGAACAAAACACTCGCCACTATCACTTCTCCCGCCGTCTCACCCCTTAATTTCTGCCGTATCATTACCTGGCATTTCAAAACTTCTTCTTCCGCTACTCTCTCAGCATTCTCTTCCACTATTCTCACTTCTTCCTGCAATTCTTCCGCTCTCTCTCTCTCACCTGCTGTGATAGCGTTTTCTGCTCGTTCAGTGACCCCCCCCCAAGCTTGCTTTCAATTTGTTCATTTCTACTAATCTGTTCCCTCGTATCTTCCCCAACTGCATTGTAAATCTTGTCCAATCTTTTCTCGACTACCTCATGAATTTCTTCCCGATTACTAGAAATGTTATTACTTAACAGTACGAAATTGTTACTGTCCTCTGTACCTGTCTCTTTGACTTCCTCGGTCTGAATATGAAGATCGCTCCGACTCGACTTCATTTCACCTTCAATTTCAACACATTTTTCATTTGACTTACTTTCTAACTTAAATGTTTAATTATTTATCTCTAGTATCTTAGTATCTATATTACTAATAATCGCATTACAATTTTTGTTATTACTGCTAATTAATTCTTCCATTTTACTACTATTTTCTTTATTCCTACTAATTATTTGATCCATTTTTCTACATATCTCTTTCGTACTATTTTCACTAGTTTTATCAATCCTTTCCTCCATTCGTTTATTACTATCAACCAGTTTCTTACAGTTTTCATTATTGAGCTCGGTTATTTTGGCCATCCACAAATTAAAAAAATCTTGGTTCATCCTCCCCGCGACTTCCTTTTGAGTTTCAGTGTGCTTCTCAATTTCTGCACTTTCCTGAATTATCACAGAACCTTCCATCGTGTCCATCTGCTCACTACTCTCAACCTCACCTTGGATGTTCTTAGAAGCAATGACCTCCTCGTCACATAACTTGTCATTGTCTTCTTTGTCCATCTTTGATTCACTAGTCATAGTACGCGACCTGAAATCAATTTCCTGTTTAAATCCCTTGACATACTCCCAAAATACAAATATATATCACAAAATTACACTCCTGACATTTACCGGTAATAATTCCGTTGGCTTAAATGTGCATACTCTTCCCAAAATGAACCTATGATATGCTGTCATTCAGAAAGGGTTCTGAATTTCTTCGAGCCCCACGTTGCGACGGCACATGTAGTTGTTCGTAACTTCTTTACTAAATTTACAAACATACTAATCTGAATTTAAAAATGAAAATATGAAAATTAATATTCATTAAATAAAACACACAATCGTCGGACCTTGTACTCACACTTACATCTTACCTGCTTACTTACACATACGTTATTTGAAGGGCGCCAGCTACAACTCAGTGCAGCAATAAGAGAATGAGATTCTTGAATATCTCTAGGGTGTGGGGTAATAAGCTTACTTTTGACAACATACCATACAAGTTCTGGGAAAAGGAGATAAGCGTTCGGTTTCCCCATTAAATTTGAGGTTAAGTGATTCTGTCATTGAAATAATACGATATATTCATTTGACAGAACAAAATATATTCTTTAAATTGTATAGAAAAAATAGTAAGTCTTGCTGCGATAAAACAGATGAGAATATAAAATGATGACATTGCAACTGAAAGAAACTAGGCATGAGTTTGAATTCTTCTTGACCCGACATTTAACAATTATACGCGATATTTATCCCTCACTGGTTCACTTGACTGTACCTTCAACACTTTGAGTGTAATTACGACGTATTCCTTTGAATTGGTATTTGCTGTAGATGTATCAAGCCTAATTTGATGATGTATCATTTTTGTTTCACTGACGAATAAGTATCCATGTGATGACTTCTTGGTAAGTCTCTCCTATATGACTTCATGGAAAGTCTATCCTGCTATGACTTCGTGGTAAGCCTTTCCGTCCGTATCTTCAACTAAGTGACCGACCAACTGTGGCCTCACTCTCTCAATGACCAATGACTAATGACTCACTGACTCCTCTACTTCCCGTAGACTCCCGTTGACTTAATGACCGACTGAGGCCTCTCCATCTCGTTCACTCAATGACTGTTCACTTATCCATTTGACTTCTTGACTGTTCAACTTCCGTTTAACTAATGACTAATACTGACTGAGGCCTCTCCTTCCTGTTGACTCAATGATTGACTGAGACCTCTGCATCTCGTTCACTTAATGACTCTCCGACCAACTGTGGCCTCTCATTCCAATTGAATAATGACTGACGCTACAATGTACAGCTACATTATATAGACGTTAGCTGACACACCTACGCAATCTCCAGGAATAACTATGGCCTACTCCCACCTCGCGGGAAATATTACACCCTATGATGAAACCGCCGGCGGCACCCTTGGTATCTCCAAGAAAGTGAGCTCGCCGCTAAATGCTCACGATGACGTAGCAATGACTCGGCAGTTACTCCAGCAGTATTTCGCAATGTTACAATGTCAAATTATTGCACACACTACACCAACATCTGATATACAGCAACTCTTACTGTACATGTTTTAGTGTTAATCTACATACACACACACACACACACACACACACACACACACATATATATATATATATATTACGTAACAATCTGACTACAATCACGCAAGCGACAAGCATTGCAGAATTGAATTGAACAACAATAATAATAGTTACAATAATAGTAACAATATCCCAGATGAAATAATAATAATACGAATAATAATAATAATAATAATAATAATAATAATAGTAATAATAATAATAATAATACAAATACAGATATCTTGTAACGGGATTTGAACCGTTACAGTATATAGGCTATGTATGTATGTATGTATGTGTGTATGTATGTATGTATGTATGTATGTATGTATGTATGTATGTATGTATGTATGTATGTATGTATGTATGTATGTATTGAGCCCAATTGGCTCATATCATTGTCTTTAAAAATATTAGAAATTAAAAAAAATGGCATACGAGGGAATAGCCGCAGTTACATTATAGGCCGGATGTGTGGCGCCATTACGCTTGCCCAGGTTTAAAGATAGTTCCACGTGTCAAGGTCATCTTATGATGAAATGGAAAGCATTGGAATATTCCATGAGGTGTGATGACCAAAGTCACCAGATTTAAGTTGGCAACATTTTCAGGCAGCGAATCGCAGTAGAGCAGGTTTTGGAATGATGGGGGTAATTTAAAGATGGATGCTGTCTAAATGACCTTTAAAAATAATTAAATCCACCAAGGGATGCTGTAAAAACAAGATTAAACCATTTTGAGAACAATAATTAAAGACGGCGTATTTGCAACAATTTATTGGAATAAATAATCGCAGGCATATGTGACGGGATGTTACATCATTGTTAATGGGGTTCCCCGAGCTCTATCCAGGATCCGGCGTGCATGGAGAGGACGCGAGCCGCTAAGAACAGGCACTCTGCTACGGAAATTTGAACGTGTCGGACGTACGTGTATGTGGTTCACGAGAACCCTAATCTAGAGCATTTCCTATCAAATAACTAGCTGTCGAAGATACTACGGGTCCGATAGACTTTGCATTTAACTCAATAATGACCGAAATTTTTGTAAATTCAAGAAGGTGAATTTTTACAACATTAACTGAAAATTAGGATCGGAGCGAGATCAAACAAGGACGCATCGCAGTGCCACGTGTAACTCGCGGAAAGCAGAGACAAAGTGTATATTACAATTGTGAATAAGTGTATGTGCCAGAATAATTTAACTATATCTGTGTTTTTTTATATGTATTTTAGTGTAGTAAGAAGTGATGAGCGTGTGATTTCATGAAAGCAACAAGAGTGAAGACCATGGTTGTGGAGAATGGTATGGGTTCAGGTTTTGAGGCCGTTAGCATGATGGCTTAAGTACATCATGGGGCCGACCTGAAACCATGAGGCCGTGGAGCTGAGTATGGAGCGTCGCCGAGTCGATAAGTACCCTGATTCATTATCTAGCATGTGCATGATTAGCTGTTAACTGTAAATAAATTAATGCATGATTATTCGTTTATTTTCCCTTTTAAGTACTGTAGCAAGGATAGTTAGGTTTTTTTTTAGGTTTTATTTTATGCTGATGCCTAGGGGGGTGTACATATTGTGATATTAGCGTGTGTTAAAATATGGTCTTCGCGAGTGTGGAAATAATGTGTGTAAATAATGATTTTCCATTACGGGTGTGAAACATGGTTTTTTTTTTTCTCAGTGCGTGATCTTCTAGCAAATATTAGCGTGTGCGTGTGTGAATATTTAATGACGTAGGAGGCATCAGTAAGGATTAGTTAGAGGGAATAGATAGATTAACCTGGCATGTCGCATGAAAAGTTCGTCAAGAAAATTTTCACTGACCCAAGATTCGAACCCGGACTGTCTGGCACATTACAGTGGGATTTTGGAAAATATATGTCATCAGTAAGTAACGTGCACCGTTAATCAATGAGAAAAATTTGTGCTGAAGGGAATAATTGTCATCCTAAAATTTTTCCGAGAAGTAGTTAGCTAGTGTTGAAATAGGGACCTCTAAGACACAAAATGCCGACCGCAAGAGTCGAACCAATGATTGTGTAGCGCCATATATATATGTAAATACCGGCATAATGATATACGTGTTCCTGATAATGGAGTGAGAAATGTAGAATAATACGTGAAATATGAAATGAATAAAATATATTGAGAGTATTATATAATTAGTAACTGTTCGCACAGGCGCATGATATTGTGGAGGAACATATGGCTTCATTTAGAGTAGAGAGAGAGAGAATTTAAGTGGGTGCGAACATGTTAGAATGCCGTGTCAATGAAATGAGTCGGGCGTGCGATAAGGCTACAGACCGGGTCGGCGCGTTGTGTATTAGAGAGGCTATGGCAGCTGTAGTAAGGTCTTATAAGTAACAAAATATCGCATTCATCCGTAAGAAAATTCTGTTTGTTGAACTTAGGACAGCACAATAAAATTGATTAATAACAGATATATTTCGTGACAGTTTATTGCGGCAAGCATAATGATAGGTCACTGTAATGATGCCATGTTGAGGGTCGGAGTTCGATGCCCGGCCGAGCCAGTGTATAATGATTTTCCTTGTGACTATTGATTGAAATTATGTTGTGTTTGTTTATGTTATATGTTCTTCAATATGTGGGCAATGCAAATTTTGATTTTGCAGTTGCAATATTTCTTGTGATGTTGAATTCAGTTCATGTGGTTGTATGTACTTGCGGCATTGAGGTTCTGACCCTTGTCTGTAAATTCAGTGTAGGTTAAGGTGCATTATCATTGTAGTGTAGGTCTTGCTACAGGGTAGGATGTTTTTGTGTTGATAAACAGCTAATTAGGCATATGCAAGATATTTTTAATTTTAGATGAATCGGTGAATTAACTTAATTTATTTATGTCAGGGTTACTTTTTCGATTTCGTGCGTGCGTTCCATATTATCAGCATTATATGAGGGAAGGATGGTACTGAGAAAGAATAAGTTGAATAGTTTCGGACTCAAATAATAATAGGGACTATATTTTTAGATAAAATTTGTGATGAATAATTTATGATATATAAAATTTTTGGATTGAATTACCAAATCTAACAAACGTGATTGGATAAATTTATGATTTTCAAGGTAACAATTATACCGACATTGATAACTGCGAATTTGTAAATTATAATGAATTTAATGGATTTAATTAATTAAAGGATGAGTTGTGAATTACACGGCGGATGTTGCTTAATGAATTTACACAGCCTCATACATTTCATTTTGAAGAGTGTATTCAAATAAATAATTTGGTATCTAGTAAATGGTAACTACAAGGTTTATCATATGGTGAGGAAATAACTTAAAGGTATGGAGAGCAAATATGAATTTGTTATTCAAAGAATGAACGGAAGAAGTTTTGGTTGTATTAACATTTTAAAAAGGTACTTTGACAAATTAACAAAGGTCATGATGATAGATTATTATAATATTTTATTATTGAAATTTTTGAAATATGGTGTTACCAAAATATGAGTGGAATGGAATTGGATTAAAATTTTTGAAGTACTGAAGTAGAGTTGATGAATAAGATGAAAGGGAATTGTAATAAAGATGAAGTAATGTGTTTAGAAGGATTTGAAATCTATGAGTCATGAGGTTGATATTTTATAGTCGAGGGTGATAGAGGTTGTGAACAATATTTGGTCCGAAGAGTTTATTGTTTGTATAGAAGTATATTTGCTTTGCCAAAGTTTAGCCTTTTCAATAAATTTTGCATTCGTAAATGTTCTCATTCGGATTTTTATTTAATTATTTTATTTCTTCTCTTTTATCCTTCCCGCTTGATTAATTTAAGGTTAGTTTATAATATCTGAAGATATCTCTGAGGGTAGTACCCAGTCAGCGACCCTGGGATGTCTCGAGCCGGCGCCACATTTCAAAGGCAGGAAGGGTAGAGGGTTGAGTATGTATGTATGTATGGTTAAAACGGAAAATATTGCATGTAGCATTTCATTCAGGGAACCTTAGAAAAGCATTTAGTTTCGAAAGTAAGGGTCAAATGAAAAACTTTTAATTACAAATTTATTCTAAAAATCCTTCATGACTAAGCTAACAGGGTTCCTTTCAAATATTATCCTTATAACATGTATTAAAATGACTACAACATATTGAAATCTTTCCTCTTTTAACTCGTTTTAAAAATACGGAAATCTATATTGTACGTGAGTTTTACTAAGCGTATTCGAAACTACATTGCTTATAATGCAAATAAGAGGTATTTTACTTTTATTCTAGTGAAGTTAAAAAATTACATTTGGTGTAAAGTTTAAAAAACACGTCTTCATATATAAGTCCATCTATATATATAAAATAAGAGTTTCGTCTGTACATTGCTCAGAATTTGGAAAGAATGGTATTTCTGTATCGGTCATGTCCACAGTAACCAGGAAATGCACTTTTTGACTTTTCCGTAATTTCTGTCTGTCTGTCTGTCTGTCTTTCTGTCTGTCTGTCTGTCTGTCTGTCTGTCTGTCTGTCTGTCTGTCTGTCTGTCTGTCTGTCTGTATGTACACGCATCACTAGGAAACGGCTAAAGATAATTTAATGAAAATTGGTATGCAAAGTCGGGAAATAAGTCGCTACAATCTAGGCCATAAATAATTTTATTCACGCTGATAGAAATGGTAGTTTAGGGGAAGGCCTAAAATTTAATATTCAAATATTTATGTTTTAGTAGTCCTATCTTCATAAAAATTGGTATGCAAAGTCGGGGAATACGTCGCTACAATCTAGCCTATGAATAATTTTATTCACGCTTGAGTGAAATGGTAGTTTAGGGGAAGGTCTAAAATTTAATTTTTAAATATTTACGTTATTAGTGGTCCTATTTCATTGAAAATTGGTATGAAAAGTCGGAGAATGAGCCACTACAATTTAAGATTTAAGTAATTTTATTTATGCTGAGAGAAATGGTAGTTTAGGGGAAGGCCTAAATGCAATTCTCAAATATTTATATTATTAGTTGTCGTGTCGATAAATACTAGGCCTACACAACCAAAGTTATAGAGAATTAAATTTCCGATCATTTATGTCATACATTTTTACCGTACCGGCTATGATAACACAGATATTCATGAATTTGTATTTTTGTTGCTAAGTCCATATCAACGCCGAGCCACGAGAAAATGGGTTAACAGAATTTAATGAAAATCGGTATATAGAGTCGGGGAATAAGAAACTACAGTCTAAGCTATCAACAATTGTATTCATCCTGGATGAAATTGTAGTTTAGGGGAAGGTGTCTAAAATGTAATTTTTAAATACCGGTGTTATTGGTCCTATCGAAAAGTACTATATAAAAAGTTATAGAGAATACAATTTCCGATCATTTATATTTTATTCAGTTTTACCGTACCGACTATGATAAGAGTGGTATTTCAGAGTCGGAAGAAAACGAAATGTGAAAGCCTTTAATATCGAAAGTGCGTAACATTGATCAACAATAACATTACATTGGCCATTGTTTATTGTGATGTTCTTTGTCTCTTATGCTGCCTCTCAACTCCGATAGATGGGATTACTACTGCGTACCGAGTATAACAGCCTGACTGAATATTGGTGGGAAATAGCTGGGGAGTTAGAAAACTTTCTTCTTTAGCATGCCATTCCTCTGGTTCATACATTTTCTGATACAGCTGGTAAGTGGCACACTGGATCATAATAGTATTTCAGCTATTCGATCCCTACTCTGACGCGCTGTTTTGAATGAGCAGCGTGCATACTTTAGGCAGAACATCACTTAGTGGTAGTAGTAGTAGTAGTAGTAGTAGTAGTAGTAGTAGTAGTACGGCTGGTCTAGAAAAACAATTTAGGACAATTTCCAAATTATAGCACCATAATATTCACTAAATAACTCAAAATTCAACTCTGAAAAGAGCCGTTTCTTAAGAAAAGCTTCTTTCTCTTCACTTTTGTTAAATTCTACATTCAATTTATTCCAAATTAGCAGTGAAAAGAGGGTTTCTCTTCTGGCTTGGCGGAAAAATTTGCCTTCAAGTCACATAGATATTTCCGCCGCCAGTGTAGTGAATTGATATTTTTCGACCCATCGGGTACTCCTAGGAAACAGAATAGTAATTTGGCATAGTTTTTGCCCTATGAGTCTCCACAATTCGACCCTCTCCACGCCGAAGAACGCCAAATAGTGTTCACGGATCACGGCTGTCTGCGGTTTGGTCATTCTAGGTCTGGAACTTTGGACTGTTAGATAGGCAGCGTAGTCCTGTTCGTTAAAAGTGAGAACATGTGTGGTGTTTCATTTGAACGAGTATTTCGTAATATGAAAGCATTGCTTTTAATCGCGCCATTCCTATTGACGTCATTGTATGTTCATTTCAGTTGGGAAAACCACTAAAACAGTCTTTCTGAGGATGTAAAAAGGCATTATAATGAAAACATCCCAACCGGATTGTGACTCATGGTATGAAATTGGGTCTACCATTACAGTGAAAATTCCCTCAGTCTTCATATGAGAAAAGATGTTTGGTGACCTCCCGTCGCGTTTCTAGGGTAACGTTAAGAGCTATACAATTTAAAACAATCTTGCTCACAAGTTGTACACTACCTAACCTAGAATTCTGTATACAATATAGAATTCCGTAGCGAAGCACGGGTACATCAGCTAGTCATACAATAAAAGCAATAAAGATTAATCACTGTAATCGTCCCCATTACATGTTTAACACGATAAGGCCTGTCAGTATATATAATTGAAGTCGTCTGGAATGATTTTAGCAGCATCGTCGATCCTGTTCACTACCAATAAACTGATTACCGGTCACTTAACACCAATGTTCTTGATAAAAAGTAAAATTTTGTACCAGTTAATTTCGATGATTCCTTCGCTTTCCAAATCTTTTTTCGTTTTTCATTTTTCTTTTTTCCTTTTTAAGAATGCATACCACCATGCCTTAATTAAAGTTGGGTACGTCCTACTTTGAAATAGACTTTACCTCAAGCGCATTCCAGGAATGTTTTCTTTCTACAACTCAAGTCATTGCTTCAGACAGGCTGGAAATACCTTAGCAGTGTACGAATATTGGCCTTCTTTCTCAATTGGACAGCCAACGGCCGTAGCCGTGTTGAAACACCGGATCTCGTGAGATCTCCGAAGTTAAGCAACATTGGGAGTTGGATGGGTTGCCACGCGCTGTTGGAGGGGGTAAGGGAATGGAGGAGCGGAAAGGAACTGGCCACCCTACCGCACGTAAACTCCGGCTCAGGAACACCTCTGCGGAGGTTCGGACCAGCCTTCGGGCAGAATAACTCTTACCTTACACTACCTTCTCAATTGGACACGTCTTCACCCCAGGATTGAAACGGCTACCTCAGTTTATTTTGACTAAAATATAGAATCTTCTCTTTTTCATTTCACCCACTTAGTTCATTGTTTTTCTTCAACAGTTTACAGTGGTGTACTCTCATTGTCACTGTTGAATGTTATTGTAGTTCACTTGGTTATTTTTACAACTGTATAATTTATAAGCATATTTCTATTTTCAGTTTGTTCCTATTCATGTAATTATTACAAATGTTAAATGTATTTTTTTAGGTCCTCTTTATTCTTATTATAGCTACCATAACCAACATCACCTTTTATAGTACCGGCGTGTAGCGTTTCACGAACAAACGAACGAACGAACAAACAAACAAACAAACAAACAAAAAATTTGCTCTTTATAGAAGGGTACTGAACCCTTGAACTTACCATTCCATCGTTGGTCGGCCACGGCTGCTACAGTAGAACAATTTAGAACTCTTAAATCTTGGGTCGTTGCGGGAATAAATTCGGTCACGATCTTAACCAAACGATGGGGTTCAGAAGAAAGCCTAACTACTTGAAATGAGGAGCAAAAATGTGCTTACTAACTTTTATTTAAACTGAAAGAGCACGATAACATCGTTAATTTAATATGCATTCTTGCCACAAAACATAAAAACATTTAATTATTGATTTTTGAAAAGTTCCTAACACAGTCACATTACATAACGTCACTTCGTTTCTTCCAATGTCGAAGAGTTGCTTCAGAGAAGCTAATATGTTAGTGGACAGCGAAACTGAAAAACTGAAAAAGGGAAGACCTGAAAACCGGGCACCTATCATTCCAAACGAGAACTGAGAGTTAATCCACACGATCCGTGGAAAATCTGACTTTCAACAAGTAGAACGCCTGATTTTCTCTTAATTAAGGTTATCCACCAGTCAAATACCCTTCACGGATACGGAACATCCGCCGAATGGACCCTTAATCGAACCAAACTGACTATCAGTTGCTTTGGATAGGTTGCGAAATATTATGGGAAAGCATGGTGTTCACTACAAGTTAATGGCATCATTCACAATTGAAATAAAATTCCACCATGTATTTGTCATTCATGACACCCTTAAGTGATAAGGTACTCCCGATGCTAAACGTGCATCACCCAAACAGTTGTTCGGAAGGAACCAACAACAACATGATCCGAGAGGATCTTACGTTAAGTCGTTCTAAAGGAACAAAACTGCGAAATGCAGGAAACATTTACTAATCATGCATTTAGAAGAAATGCCAAACACTGAAGTTAATCAAAAAGTGAAAAGTCACTTGAAAATATTATTATTGAACCGATTTTCAGGTTAGAAATGGGTTTATTATGCTTAATAAATTTACCAGTCCACGCTAAAATTTACTACAATTTTAAGGAATTCTTTCCCTTGACAACAATGCTACCAGTACAGATCCCTCTATTTACTGTCTGTCTCAACACACTACTGGTAAAGTGATTACTTACTTACTCTAACCATGAATAAGAATGAAAATACGACAAGATGAAAATAATATAAATTACTGGCTGACGAATCGAAACCGCATTCGCAACTCAAGTCTCATTCTACAACACTAGGTGTCAATATGCACACTATCAATGAAAACGGACGTCAAGACGAGGAAACAATAAAGTCCGTAAAAATAAATCAACATCTCGAAGTCATACAGCTTAACACGCACGAAGAAACACAGTAAAAATATAATCTAGATCGGGTCGATGTCCCACACTTGGACAGCCCTCGTTTGTCAACAGCAGTCCCGTTATCTCAATGAGAGCTTCGCATAGACCCTCTACAATAAATCATATCGCACTGTAACGGCTACCTTCAACCAGGCCACTTCACAAAAGAAACAAACAAAAGGAACATCTTAACCGAGACTTGAGTGTGTACAGCTACCATCCCAGACCTATCGTCGGGCTCACTTGAAATCTGTACAACCTAAACCTAATCATTATGTACATGATGCCTTCCAAATCCTATCGTCGGGCGTGACCTAGGACGTCTCATCATCAATGACTCCAAGAATAAACACGTGACGTCCTAAATCTATCGTCGGGCGTCAAAGTGGGTCGTACTACGTCTCCCTTAACATATCAGGCGAAATGCAATTCTCAAACAACTCTGATATTTAACACTAGATTTCGTCAAACAAATGCACGACGGAACCCACGTCTCTATTATCAAATGAATGCAAGTCGAAATACAGCAAGTGTCTACCTCTCGAAAAATACAGTAAGTGTCTACCTCATTATAATATGTGAACTCAAAAAAATAAATAAACGTGACGAACGGTTCTCCACCTCGAACACAATCTCAGCCTGTGCACTGAAGTATTAGGGAAGCAAATTAAAATTCCCCACACACGTGTACCCTTTTAGTGGACGCCTTCAAAATAATAATCATCACCATCGCATTCGAAATTCTCAGATCGCCTATCATCAATTCCAACCATCTTATCCATGACCTCCCCAATGAACAAATTAAATATAACCCAACCGTGTGTCCAAAGTGCTCTCTGATCCTGAAGATTGTTCGTTCTCTTATCATCCATGCGGGCTTTACGTAACATAGATCACTGGATGTGTACTACCCAGACTGTAACATTTTACAAGAGTCGTTTTCACTTGGAATCTTTCTATAAATTCACACCATAGTCGTCTCAAATTCGGATTGATTGCGGAAAACAATACAGCCTGTTTCACACAGCCTGTTTCTAAATACTTCCTCTACAAAAATACAACTTGTCTCAACACACTTTCTCCTCGCTTTATTTCAGCGGTACTACTTCTCTCTCATCTCCACGTACATATCAATCCATCGCTCTCAATCCCCTTTCCTTCACGACCCTTTTTCATACTTCGATCCCCTGGTGAAAACGACAACCATCATCAAACACATCTCTTACCTTACTATTATTAAGACTTTCGGACCTCAAGAATCCAAGAGCACACATCAACCTTTCGCAATTCAAGTATACACGATGTCTCAAAATTTCCTTCCCATTAATGACTGTGACTCTAACAAATTTTATTGACATTATCTCAATATGCCTACGATCCTTGTAAAAACAACTGGTTAAATGTAATTTAACAGAGAAGAATTTCCTTATCCCGCGGTAAACATTATTATTATTATTATTATTATTATTATTATTATTATTATTATTATTATTGACCAACATTTCTGAATGCAACTGACACCTGAAATTACGATATTCGCCACGACAAATTTACACTTATAACGTTCACAAATCCGCACTTTGAATGATATCTCATCTCAACACAAAAACTTAAGCGTCGCATTTTACCGTTCTTGACATGAACTTTACACACTGAAATTTTCACACGCTGACCAAAATTTACAACGCCTTTCGCCTGATAATTACGCATATCACCCGACAATCATCTGGAAAATTTGGTTAGGACAGACAGTAACTAACTAACTAATTACATAATATAAAATAGACAGACCTGCACATTGGTGACATTCTCAGCATTCTGATTACATCATCTCCAGCAACCTCGCACTTAGCCACTCATTTTCACAGATAACATTTTCATTTTCAAAATTTCACTCATCCAAACACTACCCTTCACACACACGAGATTAAAATTACCATAAATAATGCACTTTCTTTGTAACTTGCACCACGAACTTCCCTCGTTCTGCAGTCGACTCTTAACTGCCTGATGCGCTTCCCAGAGTGGTTTCTCTCCCCGTTGTTTCAATAAGAACAGGTGTTCGGCCGATAAGGGAGTAGAACTATTTTGAATCGCTTCCCCCAGACCTTCTTCACTTACAAGAGTACAGGAAATGATAAAAATAAAATCTGCTGTGTAATTTTCAACCAGCCTACACCTTCCCAGTTCGTCTGCAAACGTTCACAGTTTCTCCAATCACTTTTCTTCTTAACTAATATATGGACTTTAGCCACGAACATGTATTGAATTATTGTCGGTCAATCTGGCGCGAATTTCTAATGACGACGGGCACGAGCTCCCGCGGCTTCAAGTTCCAGATCGACACTGAAAAATCTACGGTGGGGGGGTTTCTTTTATAATTTCCGGAAGGACGCTATCCCCTCTATGAGGCTTGGTTGTGAAATCTGCCAAATTTGCTTCTAATAGACCAATTTTGATAAGACTTGTCCCAGAACTCCGGACAGACTTGCACTTATGTTCGATGTTAATTTTATAATTTTCCTACACTCACAACACGAGAAATAAATTGCTTCTGCCCGTGCGTTTCGCGCGTTTTCTTCCTTCCATGACCTTGGCACGTGTAGCTAGTTCGCTGGTCTCACGCTACCATGTACTTGGGCTTAAATGCACTTAAAAATTTCCCTGATGGCCCTGTCTTCACAGAGGGTGTATGAATAATTTTGCTTCTTTATTTCATTATTTACTACATTGTCAAAATCCCTCGTTGTGCAGAATTCCATGGATTAAAAGAATTGTCGGGCACTCGAGCCCCGCCGAGGTGTCCCGGCAATCCACGAGCTCGCCGGGAAGGAAGAACCTCCCCACGCAACATCGGGCTCTTGGGAGCGCAAAATGGCTGCCCTCAAACATACAGTAGTTTCTGAATGCCAAATAAATATTTGAGAAAAATGAAAAATTTTCTCACCGTAGAATTATGGGTTCATAATCCTCCTACAACGACGAAATGTTTACCCAGAAAGGGGAAATATTTAAACAGATATATTCCTTCAAAATTCTAAAGTGTACATGGGAATTTTGATACAAATGAACCATGATTCTACGTAAAATTTCCCAGCCGATCTCACTCTTGACGTAGGGCTCTGTTACTTTCACGTATTTCCCTGTTTTCTTCTTCCAACAATAGAATTGCGTTACAGATGTCATCAACAAAGTCTTCTCTTAAGAATGAACATTGTAAACATTCAGCGTCTTCCTCTTCTTTACTCCCACTGCTTGCCTGTCCTTGGAGTGGTGCCTCGACCTGTCTTTCTCTCGACGTGACGATCATATTTACGGGTTGTACTTCTTCTTCTTCTTCTTCGGTGACCATTTCCCCAGCTGGTAAGACTGCGTCATCCTGTAATGGGATTCTTTCTTCGGCTCTATGATAAACCTGTAAATTTCTTGTTGGGTTGCGGTCATCATTTAATTGGGAGTTACTCGAAGTCCGTTTCCTGTTGTTATTGATGTTATGTGCGTCATTCGGTTGTCTCTGCCGCCTGCCTCTCTCTCTCTCTCTACACCTGCTATCTGCATTTCACTGAAAGGGCTCTCCGGCATATCTTTCCTTTATCAAAGAAACAATGTTGACGGGCTGTAACGTCTACCCACAATAATGGCGCTTTCTCGACGTATCCATCAGCTGTCCTCCATCTACGTTCTTCAGATATCTTGGCCTCCAGGACATCTTCCATTAGATCCTCAAAGAATTCCTTTACAGTTAGGTGCGGGTCTTCCTTCAATTGGCACAACTGGTCCTGATATCTCCCATTCATATTAAAAACGTTCGCGATCCTTAAGTTTTGAGATTTTCTCGCCTCAACGTACACATTCTGGCCTGTAGCCTTTGCGTCCTTTTCAACTTTCAATTGACTACCAAGGTCTAGATTATAACCCTCCATAGCTTGACTCAGATTTCCAACCATCTTTGATTGCCTGTCCGCTGTACTGATCTCATTACTAACTTCACTCTCCTTGAGTTTGACCTTCTCGTCCGTCTGCTCCTGGGCTAAGGTATTCACTCTTGAATCCTGTTCACAATTACTATCGACATCCTCGGACTCTTTGGTGTGGACGGTCATGACCCGTTCATCGTCACCTAAATCCTTTTCTACTTCCACTGCTCCCTCTTTGAATTCTGGACCACCAATCTCAGTCTCTGGAATCTGATTCTCAACTTTCACGTGTCTATCGGTCATTTCTTCTGAGCCTACCTTTGAGTCATTATTATTTCTCTTGCAAACATTTCGTAACTCACCCACAATACTCTTCAAACCGTTAAAATTATCCTTCAGGCTAACCTTCAACTCATCTATCCCACTCTTTAAATCGTCCTGACTTTCTTTCAAACTGGCTCGAAAAGCATCCATACTACTCCTAGTGTCTTTCAAACTAGACTGTACCTTCTCCCTAGTGTCTTTCAAGCTAACTACCGAACACTTACGCTGAACTATCACGTCATCCATTGTACTATTTAAGTTCTCATTATGAGCCTTCAGGTCCTTTCTCATCTCCTTAATAATCTCACTCTGGACTTTCGTGTCCTCCCTTAAACCTTCCATCTTATTATCCAAACTGTCTATCTTACTATTCAAATTCTCATTTGTCTTACTATTTAAACTCTCATTCTGGACTTTCATGTCCTCTATCATCTGCATTAACTTCTCCAAGGTCGCCTGACCTTCCATCTCACAATACCACAAAGAATATAATAATGAGTACGCTGGCTGTTGATGCAACCAGAATACTCCAAACTACCAAGGAAAGAATTCACTATCTACTGCGTTTTCACATACAAACGCTGTTATAATTTAATACCGAAACTGACAACATTCCAACAGTCGTCTCATAAAATTTTGTTTAGGTGGCTGGTATCACAAACTTGTTTAATGAAAAGAAAATTCTAAAGTTAATAAGTTACTCTGGATAAATATCCCAAATGGTTTCGCTTCCGTAAATTAATTAAACAAAGAACATGTTAACGCATAAACTTTGAATGTAATTCAGCATTACCACTTCCAAAATTTATATTGGCAACATGACATAAGCTTCAATACAGCTTTAAGTATTGGTTTCCTAAAATGCATTGTGACTGTTATTATTATTATTATCTACCAAGTAGTTACGCTCCTCATTAAACGTGTTAATATCTAGCACTCTCATTGGGCATAATTCGTTTAACTGTGGCTCAGCCATAATTTTCACCCGCTTGTATTATTTATAATGTGGCTTAAGCCTCAACATTACTTTATATTTTTCTAACATTTATTTTCAATGGATAGTTTCATTATCGTTATCGTGGCATCGTATCGTTATCGTGACTTTGGGCTCCTCATCGTTATCGTGACATTAAGGCCCCAAAGTTGATGGCGCCACTTCTACTGATCCACCAACGTATAACAATCCTACAATTGGTCATCGTTTCACTGATGTCAACCAACTTAACTTGTAGTTCTTCTCTCGATGTACTTAGGCCCTGTCTTAAGTGACTGAAGCCACCACGTTGGAAGCCACTTCTACTGAACCCTTGAACTTACCATTCCATCGTTGGTCGGCCACGGCTGCTACAGTAGAACAATTTAGAACTCTTAAATCTTGGGTCGTTGCGGGAATAAATTCGGTCACGATCTTAACCAAACGATGGGGTTCAGAAGAAAGCCTAACTACTTGAAATGAGGAGCAAAAATGTGCTTACTAACTTTTATTTAAACTGAAAGAGCACGATAACATCGTTAATTTAATATGCATTCTTGCCACAAAACATAAAAACATTTAATTATTGATTTTTGAAAAGTTCCTAACACAGTCACATTACATAACGTCACTTCGTTTCTTCCAATGTCGAAGAGTTGCTTCAGAGAAGCTAATATGTTAGTGGACAGCGAAACTGAAAAACTGAAAAAGGGAAGACCTGAAAACCGGGCACCTATCATTCCAAACGAGAACTGAGAGTTAATCCACACGATCCGTGGAAAATCTGACTTTCAACAAGTAGAACGCCTGATTTTCTCTTAATTAAGGTTATCCACCAGTCAAATACCCTTCACGGATACGGAACATCCGCCGAATGGACCCTTAATCGAACCAAACTGACTATCAGTTGCTTTGGATAGGTTGCGAAATATTATGGGAAAGCATGGTGTTCACTACAAGTTAATGGCATCATTCACAATTGAAATAAAATTCCACCATGTATTTGTCATTCATGACACCCTTAAGTGATAAGGTACTCCCGATGCTAAACGTGCATCACCCAAACAGTTGTTCGGAAGGAACCAACAACAACATGATCCGAGAGGATCTTACGTTAAGTCGTTCTAAAGGAACAAAACTGCGAAATGCAGGAAACATTTACTAATCATGCATTTAGAAGAAATGCCAAACACTGAAGTTAATCAAAAAGTGAAAAGTCACTTGAAAATATTATTATTGAACCGATTTTCAGGTTAGAAATGGGTTTATTATGCTTAATAAATTTACCAGTCCACGCTAAAATTTACTACAATTTTAAGGAATTCTTTCCCTTGACAACAATGCTACCAGTACAGATCCCTCTATTTACTGTCTGTCTCAACACACTACTGGTAAAGTGATTACTTACTTACTCTAACCATGAATAAGAATGAAAATACGACAAGATGAAAATAATATAAATTACTGGCTGACGAATCGAAACCGCATTCGCAACTCAAGTCTCATTCTACAACACTAGGTGTCAATATGCACACTATCAATGAAAACGGACGTCAAGACGAGGAAACAATAAAGTCCGTAAAAATAAATCAACATCTCGAAGTCATACAGCTTAACACGCACGAAGAAACACAGTAAAAATATAATCTAGATCGGGTCGATGTCCCACACTTGGACAGCCCTCGTTTGTCAACAGCAGTCCCGTTATCTCAATGAGAGCTTCGCATAGACCCTCTACAATAAATCATATCGCACTGTAACGGCTACCTTCAACCAGGCCACTTCACAAAAGAAACAAACAAAAGGAACATCTTAACCGAGACTTGAGTGTGTACAGCTACCATCCCAGACCTATCGTCGGGCTCACTTGAAATCTGTACAACCTAAACCTAATCATTATGTACATGATGCCTTCCAAATCCTATCGTCGGGCGTGACCTAGGACGTCTCATCATCAATGACTCCAAGAATAAACACGTGACGTCCTAAATCTATCGTCGGGCGTCAAAGTGGGTCGTACTACGTCTCCCTTAACATATCAGGCGAAATGCAATTCTCAAACAACTCTGATATTTAACACTAGATTTCGTCAAACAAATGCACGACGGAACCCACGTCTCTATTATCAAATGAATGCAAGTCGAAATACAGCAAGTGTCTACCTCTCGAAAAATACAGTAAGTGTCTACCTCATTATAATATGTGAACTCAAAAAAATAAATAAACGTGACGAACGGTTCTCCACCTCGAACACAATCTCAGCCTGTGCACTGAAGTATTAGGGAAGCAAATTAAAATTCCCCACACACGTGTACCCTTTTAGTGGACGCCTTCAAAATAATAATCATCACCATCGCATTCGAAATTCTCAGATCGCCTATCATCAATTCCAACCATCTTATCCATGACCTCCCCAATGAACAAATTAAATATAACCCAACCGTGTGTCCAAAGTGCTCTCTGATCCTGAAGATTGTTCGTTCTCTTATCATCCATGCGGGCTTTACGTAACATAGATCACTGGATGTGTACTACCCAGACTGTAACATTTTACAAGAGTCGTTTTCACTTGGAATCTTTCTATAAATTCACACCATAGTCGTCTCAAATTCGGATTGATTGCGGAAAACAATACAGCCTGTTTCACACAGCCTGTTTCTAAATACTTCCTCTACAAAAATACAACTTGTCTCAACACACTTTCTCCTCGCTTTATTTCAGCGGTACTACTTCTCTCTCATCTCCACGTACATATCAATCCATCGCTCTCAATCCCCTTTCCTTCACGACCCTTTTTCATACTTCGATCCCCTGGTGAAAACGACAACCATCATCAAACACATCTCTTACCTTACTATTATTAAGACTTTCGGACCTCAAGAATCCAAGAGCACACATCAACCTTTCGCAATTCAAGTATACACGATGTCTCAAAATTTCCTTCCCATTAATGACTGTGACTCTAACAAATTTTATTGACATTATCTCAATATGCCTACGATCCTTGTAAAAACAACTGGTTAAATGTAATTTAACAGAGAAGAATTTCCTTATCCCGCGGTAAACATTATTATTATTATTATTATTATTATTATTATTATTATTATTATTGACCAACATTTCTGAATGCAACTGACACCTGAAATTACGATATTCGCCACGACAAATTTACACTTATAACGTTCACAAATCCGCACTTTGAATGATATCTCATCTCAACACAAAAACTTAAGCGTCGCATTTTACCGTTCTTGACATGAACTTTACACACTGAAATTTTCACACGCTGACCAAAATTTACAACGCCTTTCGCCTGATAATTACGCATATCACCCGACAATCATCTGGAAAATTTGGTTAGGACAGACAGTAACTAACTAACTAATTACATAATATAAAATAGACAGACCTGCACATTGGTGACATTCTCAGCATTCTGATTACATCATCTCCAGCAACCTCGCACTTAGCCACTCATTTTCACAGATAACATTTTCATTTTCAAAATTTCACTCATCCAAACACTACCCTTCACACACACGAGATTAAAATTACCATAAATAATGCACTTTCTTTGTAACTTGCACCACGAACTTCCCTCGTTCTGCAGTCGACTCTAACTGCCTGATGCGCTTCCCAGAGTGGTTTCTCTCCCCGTTGTTTCAATAAGAACAGGTGTTCGGCCGATAAGGGAGTAGAACTATTTTGAATCGCTTCCCCCAGACCTTCTTCACTTACAAGAGTACAGGAAATGATAAAAATAAAATCTGCTGTGTAATTTTCAACCAGCCTACACCTTCCCAGTTCGTCTGCAAACGTTCACAGTTTCTCCAATCACTTTTCTTCTTAACTAATATATGGACTTTAGCCACGAACATGTATTGAATTATTGTCGGTCAATCTGGCGCGAATTTCTAATGACGACGGGCACGAGCTCCCGCGGCTTCAAGTTCCAGATCGACACTGAAAAATCTACGGTGGGGGGGTTTCTTTTATAATTTCCGGAAGGACGCTATCCCCTCTATGAGGCTTGGTTGTGAAATCTGCCAAATTTGCTTCTAATAGACCAATTTTGATAAGACTTGTCCCAGAACTCCGGACAGACTTGCACTTATGTTCGATGTTAATTTTATAATTTTCCTACACTCACAACACGAGAAATAAATTGCTTCTGCCCGTGCGTTTCGCGCGTTTTCTTCCTTCCATGACCTTGGCACGTGTAGCTAGTTCGCTGGTCTCACGCTACCATGTACTTGGGCTTAAATGCACTTAAAAATTTCCCTGATGGCCCTGTCTTCACAGAGGGTGTATGAATAATTTTGCTTCTTTATTTCATTATTTACTACATTGTCAAAATCCCTCGTTGTGCAGAATTCCATGGATTAAAAGAATTGTCGGGCACTCGAGCCCCGCCGAGGTGTCCCGGCAATCCACGAGCTCGCCGGGAAGGAAGAACCTCCCCACGCAACATCGGGCTCTTGGGAGCGCAAAATGGCTGCCCTCAAACATACAGTAGTTTCTGAATGCCAAATAAATATTTGAGAAAAATGAAAAATTTTCTCACCGTAGAATTATGGGTTCAGTACAGCATGGTTGAACTTGTGCAAATAGGTTCTTTGCCAATGTTTTCAGGTAATAGCACTTAAGAAGTGTTACATTATTAGCTAATAATAAAATAATGGTGCCCGTATATATTTAGCATGGCCTTAACTGCTATCGATTTTCTTCAATAAGAAACAACGCTAACGAATCGCAAGGTAAAAGGAAATAATTTAACTTCCGTTACTGACACGAGTCTCTCACATTAAATTTAGGAATTCATACATGCAAACCGACAGTGCTTGGATTCGAACCCGCAACATGAAGCAAAGAGACGAGCATCTAACTATCGTACGCAACCGGTTTTCATGTAGGCCTACCCGGTTGTTATGAAGTCAAATCGACAAAATTGATGAAAAGCTGAAACTCGGATCGTTCATTTCCTAGTCCGATCACCTGGAAATTCCTGAATAATAATAATAATAATAATAATAATAATAATAATAATAATAATAATAATAATAATAATAATAATAATAATAATAATAATAATAACAAGCCCTGGAATCGATTCCCCGCCGGGCCATGGGTTTTAACTCCGTATGGTTAAATCCTCTGGCTTAGGGACTGGGTGTTTGTGTTCCGTCTTCACACACACACACACACACACACACACAACACCACAATGCCAACCATCATTCATACAATACTGAGTACATCTTTCCGCATAGGGTTGGCATCAGGAAAGGAAACCTAACGTAAAACTGAGCCAAAACAACATCACACACTGACCTCAATAAATTGGGATAATAATACTAATAATAACAATAACACTTAAATAGATACCGTACTAAGCCGGGCTGAGTGGCTCAGACGGTCGAGGCGCTGGCCTTCTGACCCCAGCTTGGCAGGTTCTATCCTGGCTCAGTCCGATGGTGTTTGAAGGTGCTCAAATACGTCAGCCTCGTGTCGGTAGATTTACTGGCACGTAAAAGAACTCCTGCGGGACTAAATTCCGGCCCCCCGTCGTCTCCGAAAACCGTAAAAAGTACTAGTTAGTGGTACGTAAAGCAAATAACAGTATTATTATTATTATTATTATTATTATTATTATTATTATTATTATTATTATTATTATTATTATTATTATTATTATTATTATTATTATTATTATTACTATTTAAAGTTACTGTACTAGGCACTAGAATTTACTATAAAATTGTATACTTGGTGAAATTGCTGAAAGCAAGTTATTCCTCGTGTGTGAAGGTACGTTTTCGCCCAAGTACGATCATACCGTAGTGTGTCCTCAAGAAAGGAAGGCCATATAATTTCATTGTGGGTCCGATAGCCTACAGAGTCCCGGATTTACACTAAACACGGCTGCAGACGACGTTGTATTGCCCAATAATATGTCATCGTTTGCAAGGCACACGCCGAGATCTCCTGAATCCCATACATATGTAAGAGCAACCCCCAACCCCCCAGGCAGCAAGCTGTACTCACAATGGCAGGCTGGATACAGACCTTTGTATAGGATTTGTACGTCAATTCGTTATCACAGTACTAATGAGATTACCCTTCCATACCCTTCCCTCCCCTTCTCCACTCGGGCTGCAGCTTAAAGGACACTCACCACCTCATTAAATTGGCTCTTCGTCTTCTTTTGCATTTAGCGAGACAAATGAACCTATGGTGTTGTCGTAGGTGGATATTCAGTGGTGTGAGCACGTGGTGAATGTTTTACTGTCTGCCATTAATAAGGGGCTCACATGGATGCGTCAATGTGGTTACCGAAGAGATTTGAACAAGTTTCCTGCTTTGTTCGGTTGAATAGCACAGTGGTCTTCAAAGCGTGGTACGCGTACCACTAGCAGAGTCCCCATTACGAACTCTTCATTCCAAAATATGTGTCAATTTGCAGGCCTACCTTTTATTGACTAGGTGTATGCATTGCCCTTTCCAATTTTAATTTTAATTTTAATTTTAATTTTAATTTTAATTTTAATTTTAATTTTAATTTTAATTTTAATTTTTTGTTTCTAAATTAACCCATTCACTTCACTTTTTCCCAGTAGCAGTGTATACAGTACAATAGTAATTTTTGCCTCGTATGTATATACATACATCGTTCCTAGACAATGAAAACCTCGTAATTCCACTCATGAGGAAACTGCGTTCCTCCATCTGTCTTGTAAAAGGCTTGCCGCGTTCCCTGAGAAGGGAACAGAAGACTCCGATGGTCGAATAATTGGGCTATCATTACGTAATGAAAATGTCAGGAATAGTTCTCCGGCCATTGCTAACCGCCCACTTTTGGTATTTTTCATTAAACTTTATTCCGATCGAGTTACAAGGTTTCCTTTCCCCAGTGTCGATTATGTGCAATACATTACTGTTATTATTGAGCAACAGGGTGGAGTAGTGGCTTAGCTGCTCGCCTGTCATCCTGGAGTCCGTGGTTTGATCCTTGGTGTTGATTGGGTGGGATTTCAGTTGAAAATTCCGTGGTGTCAGGACGGGCATTCGACCTTAAATACGCGGCCACAACCCTTTCACGCCTCAGTGCATGCAGGGACTCTGAGAAAGCGGAATAATCTGCGGATTATTATTATTATTATTATTATTATTATTATTATTATTATTATTATTATTATTATTATTATTATTATTATTATTACCATCCGCCTCCATAGCATGTGAGTTAGTGTTATCGGCTGCCATCCTCGGGTTCCCGGGTTCGATTCCCGGTTCTGCTAGGAATTTAAAAATAACAGAAGTGCTGGTCAAAATCAAATGGCGTATGACTTTTAATGCCGGGAGTGTCCGAAGACATGTTCGGCTCGCCAGGTGCAGGTCTTTTGATTTGACTCCCGCACATAGACGGCACATACACCCAGCCCCCGTGCAAGCGAAATTAACCAATGATGGTTAAAATTAACGACTCTGCCGGGAATCGAACCCGGGACCCCTGTGACCAAAGGCCAGCACGCTAACCAGTTAGCCATGGAGCCGGACAGGAGGGCTGGTATGTGGTTGATATGGTACATGCAGCTCACCTCCATTGGGGGTGTGCCTGAAAAGAGCCGCACCACCTCGGGATGAGGACACAAATTTACTTTATTATTATTATTATTATTATTATTATTATTATTATTATTATTATTATTATTATTATTATTAGGTCCCATTATTATAGTTAATATTGTTTAGCATCCAACAACAATCATTTATTATTTCTGGTATAGTCGCAATGTACTCGTAATTCGAAGGTAAAACGATTGGATTTTGGTGGATCGTAAACGAAAAATTTGAATACCACTGGTAGGCTATAGCACGGTTGGTTCGCCACTCTCCTCCTGTGTTCAAGGTTGTGGGACTGAAGCTTGAAATTGCAGAACTACTCTTCTACTCTTTAGAATGGTGTTTCCACGGTCCGTTATTGTAGACATGATAATAAGCTTTTGGATCTTTCCCGTGCCAAGAAATATTCTCTAATAATACAATGAATGATATTATGGATTATAGAAATGAAACGTATTATTAGAGAGATGTTCCTCGTGACAGCAGACGAAATTTTCTTTTCAAGACGCAAAGCAAAAGTCTCTGCGAAACGTGAAGAATTTCACCTTGTATTCGTGACACGGCAAGAGACCAAGAGCTTATCAAGATGTCTATAATACTACTCACTCCTCATTTAAAATTTTTCCCCATTGACTGGCTGGATAATCCAAATTATTGCATTAATCAATGTTACTTCTTCGTTCATGAACGATTCCGCCTAACCACGGATGTTCACATGATGGAGCTGCACATCCGCCATACAATCGACTTAGATAAGTTACCGAGATAACCACAAAGAAGTGTACACGTATGCACAGAAATTGTGATATAAACCATGAACGCTGTCAAGTAATGAACAGGTGAGGAGGGAGTGAAGGGGTAGTATTGAAAGCCACTCCAGTACCGAAAAGAAGAGGAAGTGGGAGTGAACGGGTAGTGCTGAAGGCACAGTGTTTTTATTGTTATACAACCACCACTGTCCCCATTTCAGTCACAACTGTTTTGTAGTGGGCTGTCTACCTGCAGCAAAGCCTTAAGCGAGGAGGTGGGGGGACGCCATGCTTTGTATGTATCGGGACACCATTTATGTGCATGCGTGTTTATGTTCCGAGCTGTCAGTGGAGAGATGGCGCGGGAGGACATCAGTAGAGGAATAAGTTTGAGTGGTGTCTTTAAAAGTAGGAAAGATCACAATATGAATATAAAGTTGGAATTCAGGAGGACAAACTGAGGCAAATATTCGTTTATAGGAAGGGGAGTTAGGGATTGGAATAACTCACCAAGGGAAATATTCAGTAATTTTCCAATTTCTTTGCGATCATTTAAGAAAAGGCTAGGAAAGACAACAGATAGGGAATCTGCCACCTGAGTGACTGCCCTAAATGCAGATCAGTAGTGATTGATAGAAGATCATAGAGAGCTGTCCAATCAATAGAATTCAAAAATGGATCGAGGAATGGAGATAATTTATTTTGAACTTTTGATTCTATACCGAAAATATGGAAATAATACTACCAAATAATATTATTTCCAATCAACATGAGATTCCTGTACGCTGTATATATTCCACCCCTGTGTACTACGACGTACAACTGTGGGAGAAGTTTTACGGGAGGACGAGTAAACTGTGACATCTTACAATGTGTGTCTGTGTTCTTACAAGGAGTTATAAGAAGACGGCGAGAGTGCTGTTGCTAGTTTTAATGCAGTTGAGTGTAACTCTTCATTACCTACGAGTGAATGTCATACCATGGACTGTGTTAAGTTGCTCGTGAAATTACAGTTAATTACTGTACTTCATTAGACGTCACAGGATACTCTGATACTCCTAGGTACGTTAATGAGAAATAAGTGAAATCTGGGGATTTACTGCTCACGTGCCTGAAGCATCAAATGTTATTACCATGCTTCATAACATCTTTAACCCTCTACTGCATACTGTTGCCATTAGGCAACAAATAACTTTTCACCTGTATACATGGATAAATATTGTAGGCAGAAGTAGTTTTACGGCACACCTTCAACTGTACAATGAATTAAACACATATTCCAGTGATGCCTTGTTTTTTTTTTTTTACATAACTTAAGACAAATCAGCCCTACAACCAAAGGTACTCCTTCCATCCCGTCAACATCCACGCGTACCAGCCACCGTTTATTTTACGTGGGCCCTCCCCATCATATTACCACAGGCTTCAGGAGTATCTGTGGCTCAACCTCAAAGACATTACCGACCTACGGTCGTGCAAGTATACTTGCGCCCTGCAATACGTACCCATGGCCAGTAGGCAGTAATGTTCGGTATTTGAATGTTAAAAGCTTAGCGTAAAATCGTGAAAAATCGTATATATATTCCAATATGGCAATCCACATCACATACGAGTGTTAAGCTATTAGGCCCAGTCAAGAATTGCTGGTACATCTAAAACACTGAGCGTATGTTGAACATTAAAGCTTGAAATTTTCTTCACCAAACGGAAACGAAAAATTCATGCAGTAGAGGGTTAATGCCCGGAGAGTAATTATGAAACCATCTTCCACTCTCATGAAAGGTAAAACTATTTTCGTGGAACCGTAGAATGAAGTCATTCTCATTCACTTTTGAAGTAAATCACATAATATTCCAATGATATCCAATTTAGTGATTTTAAGCCAATTTGGCAGTTTATGTGAAGTGGAAGCAGGCATTTGGCTCCCAATAACTCCATAAACTCAATTATGTATGAAACTCGTAATACTTAACGAATTTTGACTGAATTTATCATGTGCAAACAGTAAATTATAGTATTTTACCCTGCACATTTATGCAGTCCCAAGTGCTTTTAACTTTTCAGTAAGCTGGGACAAAGTGTTAATTACTAATAATAAAGCTCCCAAAGTATACAGGATGGTCGGTAACAACGTGAGCCGGGTGTATGAGTGTTTACTGACAGATAATTTGAAAGAGTAATTCTATATCCCAAGCCGTTGTCATTTTCTCGGCCACGAACCTACTACGCTGGCGTAGCAGGGGGAGAGGTAATACTCCAACGTGGCGCGTCCCAGGTGGCGGATAGGGGGGTCCTAACCGGCTTGTCGGCGGACTCGAGCGGAATAAAACAGCTCTCGCAGACCAAACACACATCCCCCTGTGCGTGGGGGCCGCAGGCGAAGAATACACCCACGGTATCTACTGCCTGTCGTAAGAGGCGACTAAAACGGGCGACCAAGAGATGATCGAACTTGAACCATGAGACTACTTGTAATTAATACCTCCACGCGGCGAACGCCATGGGTCGCTTTTACTTGCGCGTAGTGCCACTAGGTTAGTTACACAATAGTTTGTTATTGGTAGCGACAGTGTGTGAATGGGGTGAGTTTTACAGTACCTGTGATTAGTACCAGTCTATGAGCAACACCATGGGTCTGCCTTGCCTATGATTAGTACCCAGTATGTGAGGAACAGCACGGGATAGTACGAGACCCAGTGATTAATACACCTATTTGAGGAACACCATAGGTTTGCGTTGCATGTAAATGGCGCCGCAATGTGAGAAATTCCATAGGTCTGCGTTACATGTGTGCATTAAATTACCTGTGAGTAGTACTATAATGTGTGGAACACCGCGAGTGTACACTACTTTAGATTAGTATCGCAACACGACAAATGCCATGGTTCTACTTTCCTAGCGATAAGTACCATTATGAGAGGCCCATGACCTGGCTTTTCGACCCCATTAGACTACAAGCATCTTCGATTCAGGATTGTGATTTAGAGGCAGTCCCTTGGTCAGCAATACTATTGTTTAACGCTAGTTCCTGGGAATGTGGGGCACTGAGGGTCGGATCCACTGACTGTTTTAAATTCATGTCCATCCATTCATTCTTCGTCATCACGTTTAGAATTCTTGTCAGTGGATGATTTCGGACTTTTAAATTGTCATTATATTTCGTACCATTAAGGGCTGATGACCTAGATGTTAGGCCCGTTTAAACAACAAGCATCATCATCATCATCAACATCATAATTTTCTCAGCTGATAAATTTAGCTAGTCAGATGACTTCAAGGGTGAATTCAAATGGGCTTTGCGAGGTGGTTTTGCTGTATCTGTGCGACAACGGTGCGAGATATCGAAATATTACTTTCAAATTATTTACAGTAGAGTCTCGTTAATCCGAACTAATTGGGACCGGAGCCTGTTCGGATTACGAAATTTTCGGATTAACCGGAAAATATTTTCTAATAATAATGCTATTGCTTTTACGTCCCGCTAACTACTTTTACGGTTTCCGGAGACGCCTAGGTGCCGGGATTTTCTCCCGCAGGAGTTCTTTTATGTGCCAGTAAATCTGCTTACACGAGGCTGACGTATTTGAGCACCTTCAGAAATCACCAGGATCGAACCTGCCAAGCTGGGGTCAGAAGGCCAGCGCCTCAACCGTCTGCGGAAAATAGTTTCTACAATACAGTACAGTACATACTGTAATTTGAAATGCCCATTCTTTAGCAGTTACATTAACAAAATACAAAATTACAGTAGGGTATTTAAGAACCCGTAGACGAGCAAACGACAGTGAAAATGACATTAGCGAGTGGATGGAAGGTGACTGTCATCAGTTACAAACAAACCAAGGAATTGTAGCTATGGTGGAGAAAGAATCTGGAGTTGATGGGGAACAGAGTGACGACGAAGAAGACCATAATGAACAAGTAGTGTCACATTCAGATGCCTCGGCCGCCTTAGAACTTGCCGTACGCTACGTCGAGCAACACTCCGCTGCTACGCCCACTGATGTAATGATTATGAGACGCTGGTTTAACACTGCATCTTCGAGTAGGTTCCAATCACTACGGCAAAAGAACTAACAGACTTTGTAAAGATAAATCGTGATTGATGGTTTATGATGTGTAATTATTTTTACATTAAGTTATTCTAGTAAAATATGACTAGTAAAATGTAAGGAAATCTTCATTCTATAATATGTTCTTTCATTTCAATAAGGAGAATATTTTTTAAAAATTGAATACTTCAGTTCGGATTAACCGGACTTTCGGATTAACGGGGTTCGGATTAACGGGACTCTAGTGTATTAGCATGACGAACCCTCTAACGCTCATATACAGGGTTCAAGTTGTTTCAGACCGCCTGCATATTGTACCAGGAAGTTATTTTTTAATAAGGCATGACTTGAATATTTCGGATGTAATGATATTTTATAACACGGCGCACAGGATGAAGACCTGGAGCTGGGTACAGAGAGACGTCCTGACTACAATGAGTTCCAAATTCTTACAATTGTGCTGGTTACAGTGAAGTTGTTTCCATAGATCCTCCTTGATGGACACGACCCAACCATGGAAACACAATCTCTTGTAGGCAGCAACCAAACCATGGAACCACGATCCCTTGTAGGCAGCAACCAAACCATGGAACCACGATCCCTTGTAGGCAGCAACCAAACCATGGAAACACGATCTCTTGTAGGCAGCAACCAAACCATGGAAACACGATCTCTTGTAGGCAGCAACCAAACCATGGAACCACGATCTCTTGTAGGCAGCAACCAAACCATGGAAACACGATCTCTTGTAGGCAGCAACCAAACCATGGAAACACGATCCCTTGTAGGCAGCAACCAAACCATGGAACCACGATCCCTTGTAGGCAGCAACCAAACCATGGAAACACGATCTCTTGTAGGCAGCAACCAAACCATGGAACCACGATCTCTTGTAGGCAGCAACCAAACCATGGAAACACGATCTCTTGTAGGCAGCAACCAAACCATGGAAACACGATCTCTTGTAGGCAGCAACCAAACCATGGAAACACGATCTCTTGTAGGCAGCAACCAAACCATGGAACCACGATCTCTTGTAGGCAGCAACCAAACCATGGAAACACGATCCCTTGTAGGCAGCAACCAAACCATGGAAACACGATCCCTTGTAGGCAGCAACCAAACCATGGAAACGCGATCCCTTATAGGCAGCAACCAAACCATGGAACCACGATCTCTTGTAGGCAGCAACCAAACCATGGAAACACGATCTCTTGTAGGCAGCAACCAAATCATGGAACCACGATCCCTTGTAGGCAGCAATTGGTCGTCGTTGATTCTTGAAGGTCCTGGCGCGGGGTAACCACTCACTGATTATGTTGCGCGAGTGTCCACATTTAACTGTCCCCCGAGCATCAGAATGATTCACATAAACCACAGCACATTGTGAAAAATAATCCTTGTCTCGGTTCTGACTCAGAACCCAAAACGTATAATTCGAAACATAAGTTGCACTTGGGAAACTTGTGGCGGATTTCCACAGGAAAAGTAAGTTTGAATTCTATCACTAGCGTAGAGTCTCTATTAAAAAAATTAAAATTTGCACTCCTCATTGGAAATCATCAATAGACAGTTTTTTCCTATTCACTTCGAGAAATAGAACGTGTGATGGAATGACTGCACTCTTAGGATTATTTATAATTCTAAAGAAACTGAATGTTTGTAGCCACCTATTAAAAGCACAGTTCACTTTGAAATTTCACTTGCGTTTTACACGAATGTCTATGTGTGTACTTGTATTTAATTATGTAGTGGAAATATCACTAGAATTCCTATCTACTACATTATATACGAAGCATTTATTCTTATTCTTCTTCTTATTATTGTTGTGAATGTCTGTTCGAAGAAAAAGACAACATTTCACTTTCAACTCCGCATTTAATATAATGTCTAAGTGAATTATTACACACTTGTAGTATGAAAAGTCAAGTCTCTGAATATTCTGTTATTTACATCGCAATGTTAAAGTTTACGTCTAGTTCACTTGGAAAAATCACTATTGTGGCTTCTAGCATACAAATAAATGTTAGTTATACAATTCTTAGAACCATCTTCAATATTTATAAGTTCCCCAACGAAGTTCTACTTACTGAAAGTTTATAATTACCGTAAAGCCGGAATTATTCAATGTTCCACAACTCGCACGTCACTTAGTCATAATCTCGCCCTGAAAGCGGACTCCGTACCATGTGTTGCCGGTGTGAACTGAAGTAACAGGAACAAGAGTTATGGCCGTTTATACAAATGTAGCTTTGACGTAATGTTTTATATAATCTTGAATATCTCCGTAATCCTCGATCGATTTTGAAGAAATTAACATGAGAAGACGTTTAAAAGTGTTCCATAAGATGCTGTTATTTCTGAATCGATACCTCATTTGGTTTAGAAGACAGCACATTTCTTGCATGGACGTTTCCAGATCGTATGACGCAACCTGTCGTTGACCCTTGCTGGCTGTGCGATGAAGTAGGTAGTGTTGTGGTGGGTTGAATACTTGCTCCTGCGAAACTTTGTTACTATTAGTGCTGAAAGTACACTTGCTAATACTTAATAAACTATTTATGACGTATTTTATTTAAGAAATACTTGATGTACTGTCAATACCGGTACAATATGTGTACAATTTCGGCGCGTTTTAACAAAGAATTTCAACCAAATTCGTTGGTAATTCTGTAACCAATAATGCTGTACACCAACCGTGGCGGAAATGTGACTCGTGATTATATTCTCACTCGCAATGCAAACCCCTCTCTGGTGTGCAGTCGACCTTGAGATTACAGAGTTACAATGTGATGTTAACCATGAAAGCCAGATATAAGGACTTGACACGTGCTGATATTTTCAGATCTTTGTTGAGAGATATGTATCTAAAGCTTCCTGCATTCCTTTGTTCTGTTTAAGCCATTTTGGTACAACTTACATTTTCAACAATGAAAATAGTGAAAACCAAAACTAGGCCACGAATGATAGACAACAAACTTACCGATCAATTACGACGGCAGCGAACGATATAATGACTGATTATTAAACGTTGTCATAAAGGAGGTCTGAAACGTTGAGGCTAATGAGTACTAAAGCTTTTTTTCTGGCCTCTTTTTTGGTCGACGAATTTGCACTTCTTCGTACTGAAGTTATACTTTGTATTGTACAAAATTACATTTTCCGTAATTATAACGAACACCCGTCAGCGAGTTACACTGTTGCATCACTTCCCCTTTGCAGTTCTTCCTCTTTAGATAGGAACTATGCACGTTGCGTTACCTAGGGACACAGTGACCCCAGCCAAGATGACATATTCGCCAGGGCTGCTCAACGAAACCAAGAATCAAGACTTGGAAATTTGAGCTGTTGCTACACATTGCTTCGAAACAAACAATGATCATTATTAAAAAAAGCGTCTGTGTCCTGGAATCTCGAAAAAATTTCGATTAGCAGTGAAATAAAAGAAGATCCAAACAACACACATTTAGAGGAAGATTGCAAAACGAACAATTCTTGCATTTTGTAGGCTAATTTAAAAAAGTTACACCCTAGTATGCAGAACAGAACATGAAAACACAGGACCCTTCCTGTTACAGAGCAGTCACCGAAAATTCCTATATGGCCACAGGGCACTGCCCCATTCCACACATTCGAAATACATCCTCGGGGTGCTCGAAACTCTGGGGAGGAAAATATAAGAATTGGCAAAAGGACCATTTCATATTCGATCGTAGATTCATACAGAGACTGATTACCTCGGATTGAGCAACAGCAGAATATTGTACTCGAAACACCGGTAAATCGTATTAAAATTACTTAGAATAATGACAAGCAAATATTCATTCCTGGTGAGAGATAGTTGTTAAAATCCCGTCCCGTGGCTAACTGGTTAGCATGGTGCCTTTTGGTCCAAGGGTTCTGAGTTCGATTCCCGGCCAAGTCGGGGGTTTTTAACTTTCAATGGTTAACATTTCTGGCTCGGCGACTGAGTGTTTGTGCCGTCTTCAACATTATACCTCATTCTAATGGTGGTGGTGATTATTGTTTTAAGATGGGCAACCATCCTCGATATCATCGTAAGTGGGCCCGATTCTCATAGACGTGCAGGTGCGCATGGCGTCAACTCAAGACTTGCACCAGGGTCTCTCTGGAGGGCCACCCACCCTTAAATTTATGGGGATTAGAGCTCATCATGTCTTCTGTTTCCAGCTAGAACAAATGTGTTACCTTCATTGGCCTGCCTCACTCTCATATCTCGTTCTGAATGCCTAAAGGAGTTCAAGGTATGAGTTATGCTAGTAATACTATTCCTTTTGCAGACTACCCCTGTGATGAACGGTATGAAAGTGTCGCTCAAAGGATGAGTTGATGTGTACAGTGGGCTTGGTAGACTTGTGTGTAATAGCTTCCGGCTGACTCAATGAGGAAAACAACGGGAAAAATCATTCCTCACTTCTATAGTACGTCTCTTTAGTGACGCCTAGACTATCTCTGTAACGAGCGTGAAAAACGGGACATCCGACAATGCTCTCCCTAACCACTATTTTCCTTGAGAGTGGTTACGGCTCTCAGCCACGTACGGATATGCAGTCCATCAGAAAACTGTCGTTGTGTTCATTTTCATATGCTTATATAACAGGAAAATGACCTTACATTATACTGAAGGAGTGATTCATGCATACAATCCTGAATCATATCTACGGTACAATTTACGTATGGTTCATTTTCCTGTACATAACAAGCATACAAAAAACGACAAATGTTCTGAAGGACTTCATGTCCATACGTGGCTGAGAGGCGTGACCAGTTTAAAAAAAAATAATGGTTAGGAAGTGCATTTTTAGACACCCGGTTTTTCACGCTCGTTACAGATCTGTGTCAGCTGATGGTTGAATTTTTGGGGACACAACCGGCCTTCGAGCTGAAGAAACAACATACAGAATAACGAGACGGGCCAACACGAACGATGAACGTAATAGCAGTTCAATAGAACATATAAAGATCAACACACTGATAGTATGAGTTTCAATATCTGAATCATAGGATGACATATTGCTAAATTTATTTCTCTGATCTGAGAAAATAACAGAAAGAATGAATTAAACTCTATTCTAGCCTACTTATCAAAAATGGTAAACAAGTACTGTATGTGTGTGTGTCCATTAACTTCCGAACACAGATTTGATGAAACTTGTAACGGTACAAGGATTTCCTTCTTGCGTCTAACCTTTGTACTCTTTAATATCAGTGCCGGCAGCTACCAAAATAGCAGAATTTTTTTTGCTAGTGGCTTTACGTCGCACCGACACGGATAGACAATTCTCTTGCAGTACTATCTTTGTAACGACAGAGCTCCATAATTGGTATGGACCTAGCACTCTTGAAGGTCAGTCATCCTTGTGACTTTAGTTTGCATCAAAGCTGTGAATCGCAAATAGTAAAGTAACCATAAAAGAGCTTTCCTTCACCCCTGCATGTCATTTAACTGTCTTGTTATCTTGATCTGTCCTATGCAGGCCGGAAAAACGTTCCTTATGATGTTTATGAACGCACAACTGCACGTACCCCAATCCACAGGCAGAACGCCACGTTCAGATGGGATGCAGTATTTCAGTTGAAGTTGAAGCACTAGTTTGGAGGCATTAGAGGTGTGTTCTAATCAGTGTATTGGACGTCTATCATGGCACGACGTGCACTGTTTACATGTACACGTGTACACATAATCATACTATGTCTAAGATGGTCAACAAGGGCGGCTGGTCGATGTGTGGGCCGTAATCAAAGTGATGTGATTTGAAGATGGAAGCGGTACAAGGAGACAGAAACTGTTGATGACTTGCCCCACACAGGTCGTCCAATGGCTACGACTGCATTCAATGACCGTTAACTTTGAATTTCAGATCGAAGGAACTCTGAACGCAATGTCACCATGATGCAGACGCAGCCCGTCGCGTTTCAACTCAAGTTGTGAGGCACAACTTTACTCTCTGCACTCATGGCGATGCCCAGCTATCAAATACATCATAGGGCGCGGTACAGATGGGCCCAGCATTATGCTGAATGGTCTCTTCAGAGTTGGCATAAACTCTTTTTCACCGATGAGTCATGTTCCTAAGCTTTGTTCTTGACAATCGTTGGCAACATGTTAGGAGGCAGTCTAGTCAGGCTTCACGTCTCAGACACACTGTCCAGCACGTGCAGCAAGATGGTGGTTCCCTGATGATTTCGGGTGGCATTATGTGGGGCAACCGTACACCATTCCTATTAATTCATGGCAACGTCACGGCTGTACGATACAGGGAACACATCCTCCGACCCACAGTGACACGGTATCGCCAGAATTTTGGAGGAATATTTGTCTTACTGGAGGATAATGCGCGCATGCAGTGTGCGGTTTACTTCCTTCGTGATCACGATATCGCTCGACTAGAGTGGCCACAGCGTTTCCGGGTATGGAACCTGCGAACATGGCTGGAATAAATTAAGGAGGGCAGTTTAATAACCTCACAACCCACTAACCACTTTGCAAGATCTATTCGGAATTGAGGATTGGGGCAGTTTTGTGCAACAGTACTGTGATGAACAAGTGGACACAATGCCAAGACAAATTCATGCATACATCAATACAAGGGGACGTGTTACCCAGTATTAAACGTACTGGTGCGTAATGTATTCAGTAACTTAAATTGATAAATCAAAACTGTATTGTTGTAGAGGCTCCCACTTGTTATGTTGGGCAATAAATAACGCTGATATACCTCTATGTGTCTCTTTCGTTCCTTGTAAAGAGTCAGAAATTCTTTCGACCGAGGTGATGCAAAACTTTTTTTGATGTGTGCATATTGCAAATAGTATGTTATAGTTCAGTATGTCCTACCTCCCCTTCTCAGTAAGTACTCAAATTGTGCAATGCAGGTTTGTAAGCATCTTATACTAGAATTAAATTATTAGGTTTAACTTCAGTCCATCTCAGTGATATAGTTGCAAATTGTACACTATATATTGACGGCTTTCTTTCAAATCCTCGTATGTCCCAATGCTCTTCGTATCTGTTGTATTCCTTAAGACTGGTCACGCCTCCAGCCACATCTATATGCAGTCTAACAGAATAATTTTCGTTGTGTTCGTTTTCCTATGCTAATGTGTAAAAGAAAATTAACCTTAAATATATTATGCGGTAGGAGTGTGTAAATTTGCCATGCAAACTACATCCCTACATTTCGGTATGGTAAGGTCCATTTTCCTTTGCACATTAGCAAAGGAAAATGAACACAGCGAAAATTATTCTGATGGACAGCATATAAATATATGGCTGGGAGGAATGACCAATCTTAAGGAATATGATGGGTAGGAAGAGTATTGGGGCATACGACGTTTTAAAAAAAAGCCATCGATATGTGTCATGTTTCAAGTATTGTAACTCATCAACAGCTAATTGAAATTTGATGTAAAATCCTATAGAGAATGTATTACTCATTAATATCCAAAATTTTCTGCATTAATTTAAATTTTCCACTTATAAATAGCAGTCAGCCAATTATTTTTATTTCCTATCCCCCAGCAATCACTTAAGATCTAGTCCAAAATGAGCAAGTAATAGTAATTTTTAATGACACTAAGTTATTCCATGGATACACCGGTCTCTGTCAGCGGTGCAGGATGTACTTTGTGCAGCGTACATGACTAACATTACGGGTATACTGTGCCGCAAACTGTAAAGAACAGTTGAGTGAATGCTTACAGACCACTCTCAATCATCGCAGAACGGCTAATGAGATTTTATGGAAACATCATGTAATATTAGTACTCCATACAACCAAACCATTTTACGTGTGGTTTTATTCTTACTATTGTCACCAAACGGAAATAAATGACAATTTAATGTCTTAGTCGTAACTCCAGTAATGCATAAATATCTTTACGTAATTTTGATCACACTCTACTAAGTTTCATATGCGCAAATTTTGGAGTTGACACCTACAGGCGAAAGAGGATTCTTTTTCAATCTTGTGCAACACTTTCAACAAGTAAACATTTCCAAGAGTTATCGGGCAGTGGAAATATAATTTTCTTGTCCTTTCGATCATGTGAGTGCTGTTTACTGCAAGTACAGTAGTGCGTGACGGAAGTAAAACTATAATCACCAAATGGGTTATCAAGTTTCAATATAGATTTTTACTGTATTGCTGCTTTTTAAAGATAAGAATTTTACCGCTATTCGACCATACCAGTACTACCAATAGCAAACGGTAATCTTCTCAAAGATTATACATCAGGTAAGTTGATGGAATATTTAAACGCTAGAATCCTCCAAAGATTTAAAGTATATTTCTTATAAAGAATTGCAAGTGAATTGAAGCACTTGACTAGATAGTGCCATTGCTATTTGCCTATTTACCATATATTGTAGTTGATTTTATCCTCTTATTTTCCTCATTTCAACTCCAGGCAAACATCATAACATCACGGCTACTTTCATTCTAAACTTTAGCCGCAACTACGTAGGTACGGACGCAGACCCACTGTCATATATTACGTTGAAGTATGCAAAGAAGGAAACAAAATGTAACTTCTACAGTTATGATCATCTGAGCTGCCCAAATCAACAGGTAGTCTGGAGGCAATTGCATGTCTTACCTGGACATAGAGGGAAATGCATGGTAATACGTTTTCAATCAGGTGAATGTCGTACCTTATTCATTCATTCTTGTTCTTTCATTGTCGCTTTATAGGAGTGGGTCGTCTGCTCTACTAGGGGCTTTTAGGCCACTGATGCATGGTTTTCATTTACATTTGGTTCTAGGTGGGTGTTATGTGACAGGGGCTGCCTGGCCGAGTCAGTTCGTCCGGAAGGGCGTGGGCTCGAATCTCCGTCAGGAAGTCGTAAAATTTAAGAAGCGAGATTTCCGCTTGCGGAGGTGCACATGGCCCCGAGGTTCACTCAGCCTACACCAAACATGAGTACCAGGTTAATTCCTGCGGGCAAAAGCGGCCGGGGGTAGAGCTAACAACTCTACCCCATCAAGTGCCGTGGTTACGGATAGTGGAAGCCTTTACCTTCCATCCCTCCAAGGCCCTTCATGGCCTGTATGGATATGACTTTTTTTGGGATGTTATGTGATATAGGATATCATACAATTTATTATAAGATGTAAAAAAAAATAGTAACATATATGTAAGTTTGTATACACACAAGTAAATTATATACGATTTATTTTCAAAATTAATGTTTTCTTTCGTTCTGTCTTATATCTAAGGAAGCTACTACTACTACTAAAACGTTTGGTGACAGTAGTACATTATTTTTCTTCCTAATCGAAGACCAAAAATGTTGGTTTCCTCGGGAAACACATTTCAGGCTGTTACTTAAAACTTAAAAACCGGGCGATTTGGCCGTGTGGTTAGGAGCGCGCAGCTGTGAGCTTGCATCCGAGAGGCAGTGGATTCGAACCCCACTGTTGGCAGCCTAGAACATGGTTTCCCGTGGTTTCACATTTACGCACCAGGCAAATTCTGGGGCTGTATCTGAATTAAGGCCACGGCAGCTTTCCTTCCGACTCCTAGACCTTTCCTACCCCATCGTCGCCGTAAGACCGATATGTGTCGGTGCGACGTAAATCAGATTGTAAATAAAACTTAAAACATTAGTTATAATACCGGATTTCGCGAGTAAACAAAAATTTTCTTACAAATATATTGTACCAGGAAATGCCTATGGCCTCAAACATAGTTTTGGTTAGACGAATATTTGCAACGGGACGGCTCAAACGTATGTGTAGAGTGCACGAGGTAACGGTACGGCACGGAGCTGCGAGCAGCAAGCGATATACGTCACCAGCTGCAAGTATGCGGATGCGCAACTATCACGTGAACTTCACCTGATTCTGTAGAATATTCCAGAAGGATTTTACTAACTTCTAAACCCTTTGAGATATTGAAAAATGAATGTTAACATGCTATAATTTCAAGAAAATCCGTCTATGGATTTTCGAGTTATTCAACTACAAAGAAACTGCATTTTTCACGAGGAGAAACAGCTGACCTCGACAATCCGTATAAAAGGACAGGGTCCGGGAAGGCGTATTCGGTTACAACTTGCAACTCACAGCTGGTCTCCGCGTACGGGTCTGCCAGAGTCCAACCCGGTAATCTTCTCGTGTATTATCTTCGATTGAATCTTCTTCGTACTTGTAAAAATTGTATATTATTTTGGAATTTACAAAACTTCCAGTGCTTCGAGACGAACTTAAACATTTTACGGTGCTATTTCAGAACTTACCATATAACTGCGATTCACAAACTTAGGTTTTTTTTGTGCTAGAAAGTGAACGACTTCACTTAACTTAGTCTTGTGCTAACACTCAAACGTGATTTACTTTCAATTGTTACAGTGAATAACTGACTGACCATCAAGGCTATTTTCCGACAATTTAGTTGAATACTGACTTTATTCAGTGGAAATAGTCCATAATAGCTCTTTAATTCGTGTGTGACGAATATTTAGGAAAGTTTGAACTAAACCAGACTTGTGTCGCGAGTGAGCTACATTTTACACTTTGTAGCAGGATAGTCGTTTGAACTCGTATTCAATTAGAATCCAAACATTTGTTATACATTGAACAAACTTTGAATTACGTGTGTAAATAGTATAAAATGTGTACGATAAACTGTGTTTCGAATTGTGCTTCCAATTAGTCAAGCCATAGTTATTTTCTGCTAGTGACTTACTTAATATGTTTGCACTTAGTAAAATCGTGCCAGTTGAACTGAATGTCAAACGTTGAACTTTCTCGTGTTCGCAAAATTCATTACTGACACCAGACACCCTGACAGAGTGCCTTTTTCACCGTATCAACCTGATGTTCAAGTTGACGTAGGATTTAACATGGTACATCGTGGGACTTAACGTGGTACATCGCTGGAGATGGTTAGTGGTACTATGGTGGACATCACAACATCGGTTGCAAAAGAGTTCCAAATGCTGTTCGCTGAAGCGCACTTTCCTGTTCCAGTTTCAAGACTAATCAGGTGTTATAAGTGCCTTAACCAACAACCTTACAACAGAATCAATTTTTTTTTTGTAAAGATTGAACTTTAAGACAGTTATTTCTTCATTTTTGAGGAACTATCATTGCTGATTAGAAATCATATAATTCACATAATATTTCCAACTGTTTTTATTTTATTTATTTATTTATTTATTTATTTATTTATTTATTTATTTATTTATTTATTTATTTATTTATTTATTTAATTAATTTATTTTATTTATTTATTATGCCTTTGTAGGTGGCGAAGTTAGGGCTCTTGGCCCTCTCTTACACTTAACCACAGTAGTGATACATCATTGAGAGCAGAGTTTGAGTACATAACATTACTGTATATAGTAAATAATAACCTACACAAAAATACATTACACTTTTCTAACTCACATTCATTCGATCTTCCAGTCATACAAGTTAGTCAGCTGCATTCAGCAGGTAGTTTCGGCAAGCAGTCTTAAATTTAAGTAATGAGGTGGAATTTCTGACACTGAAAGGCAGGGAATTCCAAAGTCTATAACCCGCCACAACAAAGGAATTTTTGTACATAGAGGATCGGTGAACAGGAATAGAAAGGGAGGAACCAGAGCGGGTATTACTGCTGTGAAAGGAGGACAAATACTTAAGCTGGGATGAAATGTATAGTGGTCTGTCTTCAGAGAGCTGTCTGTATATCTGTATCAGTATGTGATACATTCGTCGTTTGTCAGGTTTCAGCCATGAAATAGTGTGATAGTATGGGGTGATATGTGTATCATAACTCAGACTGTATATAAATCTAAGGCAACAATTAAGCGCTCGCTGAAGTTTCGAAGTCTGCTCTTTTGTTGCGTCTACCAGAATGACGTCACAGTAGTCGAGGACGGGAAGCACTAGCGTTTGTATGAGTTTGGCTCTCACATTACAGGGTAAAATATCGCTGTTTCTTTTAACCGAATGAAGTATCGAAAATATTTTTACACACATTCTTAATATATTCAGACCAATTAAAAGTTTCGTTCATTGTCACTCCTAGATTTCTCACAGTTTGCCTGAATGGAATAACTCTACCATTCAGTATAATTGGAGGAATAGTTTCGTATCTTAGTGTGGCCAATAATTTTTGAGAGCCAATAATGATTGCTTGTGTCTTGGAGGGATTAAGAAGGAGGGAATTTTTCAAGGAGTAAGCGTTAAGTCGCTGAAGGTCAGCATTGATGCGTGCTATGGCATGCGGCAAATCAGAGGTCTTATAGTGACAGTAAATTTGTAAGTCGTCTGCATAAAGATGGTAGCTACAATTCTTTAAATTAGATGAAATGCCGTTTATGTACAGGATAAAGAGCAATGGGCCTAAAACACTACCCTGCGGCGTGCCTTCCTTCCTGGTTAGCCAGTGAGAGGTTTGATCAAGGGTTATAATTCGTTGCGCGCGATTTTTTAGGTACGATGAAAAGAAATTAATAGTTCGTTGATCGAAGTAGTAAGATTGCATCTTGTTTAATAGAGTCTGGATGTTAATAGTGTCAAATGCGCTACTGAAATCGAGGAGAGTAAGTATTGTCACCAGTCTTTGGTCCATTGCGTGTCGTATGTCATCAGTCACTTTGAGCAGGGCAGTTGCTGTGCTGTGTCCCTTCTTGAAGCCAGATTGCAATGGGTCTAGGAGAGAATGGTTGTTTAAGTATTCCAACACCTTCTCATGAACCAGACGCTCGAGTGTTTGGAAATCGCTGGTAAGATAGGAATTAGTCTGTAGTCGGATGGTAGGGAGGGGTCAGGTTTCTTAGGCACAGGAATAACATTAGCTAGTTTCTATAGTGAAGAGAAGGTTACGTTTTTACGGCAGTAGTTGAAAATGTGGGTAATAATTGGCAAAACAGCACCAATAATGTTGTGTAAGAAAGTTATATGGATATCATCCACTCCTCTGGCTTTTGATTTTATAGAATATAAAATGTTTATAACTTTATTAGCAGTAACAGGGTGGAATGTGAAATGTTGTTGGTCAGGTAAAGGGTTCATAACGGAGTTGGGTACTGAGTTTGGGGAATTTAGTACATTAGGTAGTGTTCTTTCTTCAGTAAAAAACTCATTTAACTTATCGAGTGGTATGTCTGGCACATGGGGTTGTTGTCGAGGTTTCCCTATGCCTAAGGAACGAAGCGTGTTCCAAGCACTGCTAGAATTCATGTTTGCAGTCATGTTTTGCAAGTAAGTAAATTTACGGTTTCTAACTAACTGTTTAACTCTATTTCTAAGGAACCGATAATTTTCGAAGTCACTTTGGTCACGAGTTCGTTTAAAGCGTCGGTAAAGTACATCGCGGTGGGCCATCATGGCCAGGGACAAGATGGGCGTGTAACTTTTATCTGTCGCTTAGGGGCGTGTTTATCGTACAGAGTGATTACAAAGGAGTTGAACTTGTCTATTTTCGCGTCTATATCGTCCAATAGGAGTATGTCATTCCAGGGTAGATTGTAAGCGTCATGTCTTAACTCGTCCATATCCATGTCTTTTGTGTTTCTGGAAATAACATACTTAGGTTTATATTTTGGCATTCGGAGGGAGTAGGATAGGTAGATAAGGTCATGAGTGGAGATGGCTGGGACTGGAATCTGGCCGTGAGTTGTAACTTTGTTTGGGTTACTTGTCACAATGTTGTCAATGAGCGTGTGTGTTTCGTAGTTTTCTGTGTAAGTATGATTAGTAGGCTCTAAACGGAGGATGGTCATGTCACAGGAAGAAAACATGTCAATAAATTGTTTAGTTTCGTGCGTTTTAGTAAGCAGGTTAATGTTGAAGTCACCCACGGCAATAATACGTTCGTAGCTAGGCAGTAGGTCAAGTAAGCGAAATTCGAATTCAGTCATATTTGTTATTTTGGGCGGCTTGTATACAATAACTATAAGGAGTTTCTGTTGGTTAATAATGTCTTCAACAAACATGAATTCTGGCCCTAGCTGTGCATTGTTAGATGATACACATATCACCCGGCTTTTTAAATCGTTTCTGCAGTACAAGGCCACCCCACCTCCTCTTCTGCCATCGGATCTATCATGACGTAAGAGGGAATACCGGTCAAGTTGTACCATACCAGAGGGTATGCTCGGTGTAAGCAAGCCTTCGCTAATAGCAAAAATATGGATATTATTTTCCCTCATTATGGCTTGAATTTCGTCGAAGTGCGCTACCAAGGAGAGTGCGTTGACATGGCGACACTGTTTACAGTTGGTAGAGGGAGATAATGCTTGTTGGAGGAGGAAGCCGGTACTTATAAAATAGAACACAACAGTACAATTTGCGAGAAGATTAACTTTGCGGTCTTTTACATCATCAAGTGTTAACTTTATGAAGAGACTGTAGGAATTTTGAAATGATGACATTTTAGACAGACTATAGGATTATTCATTCTCAAAGTGAAGTGATATTTATTTTCACATAATATTTTGCGTAATTTTTTCAAGACGAACTCTAAGAACTTCATGAAAGGAATTATCAATCTGAATTTCATTTATTACAAACATTCACTGCTGTAGTCAGGCAACATTAAATTCAACAGAAGGTACTTAAATTTGATTTTCTATTTTCATATTCGTAATAATAGAGGAAGTATTTATGCTATATAAAAGTTGAGTAAACTTAAAATTTTAAAGTACCATGTATTATGATGATGATGATGATGATGCTTGTTGTTTTAAGGGGCCTAACATAGAAGGTCATAGGCCCCATCTATTATTTCGCACTGCGAATATCATTCTCTGTACCTGCTCCTAAGAACTAAACACCCCTTGTTTAAGACTCATGCTCCTTTTTCTCCGACTTTTCCTGGTACAATATAGGTCAATCCTTCCCCACTCCCTTTTAATTGTTAACAGAACAGAGATGAACCCTGCTGTCATGGCGCTGGTTCCAGGTTTGGAGAGTGGAGGATAGTTTGCGTGTGCGTGATAGAAAGGATGCTGTGACAGACGGGAAGTATATGAGCCACATTTTCTGCGGATAATTATGTATTTTTTAAATATTCATTTTCCCTATATCTCTTAACACTTGTATCCCACCTAGGGCTATTTTGAAAACTTTTGCCGGTTTGCTCGAAATAAATATTTTGCCTATGAGCAATCTATAGTGGAACCATGGAACTGTTAGACTTCATCTCTCTGGCTTGGGCTATTTTACTATATAAATTAAAGGTAGATTTTGTAGCTCTTGATGAAACATTTTGTTGAAATAAATTTTCGTTTAACACCAGGAAATAAATTTACTTTAATACAAATTATCACTACTGTAGATGGCTTTAAGTTATCAATAAATGATGTGTTTTGAGATTCGGCAGGTGAATAGAGAGAGTTGTACAGGGCTAACTCCAAAATAATGTCACATCTTTTGATGTACTTAGTTTTGATGAACGTTCGCTAATGCTGTTAAAATAATGTAAATTAACGAAGCTTCAGAATATCCCTTGATGATCTATCATGTAAATTGGAGAGCAAATAATTTGCTTGTTGCTGTTAAATAAACAATATGTTTCCTTCACGTTATTATCTAATCCTAGGTTTACATGATGTTTCCGAAGTAACTGTTAACCTTGTCTGCGAAGCATCCTGAGGAGATATATTACAATTTTGTGATTACGTGCTAGGAAACTACATTGGCGATGAAAAATGCTATGATGCCCCTTTCCCTCCTTCAGTGAGGGCAAAGTCTCCGGAATTGGTTCTACAACAGATGGTTTCCAAGTATTGCAGCTGTATTGCAATGATCAATTTTACAGTTCCGTCTGGAAGGTAATTGAAGTGCTGAAGGCAATACAATGTGAAACTCTAATCAAGATTTTCGGATCAACACAGCAAACACGGCTTCTAAACGAGAAACCAAAACATATGTGGTAGTAAAAGAATTTTGATGCAACATACAAAATACTTAGATCCAAAATATCACCTGTAGAGTTCGTAAAAGAAATCAATCGATGTAGCATTCCTCCAACAATATGACAGAAATAATAACCACCAACTATGATAATCATATTACATATTTTGGTTGAAGGTCTAGTGCCTGTTGTAATGACTAGCATTTTTATGTTAAGACTAGTGAGTGTTGTAGTAATCAATATTGTGTATGTTGTAGTGAGTTTTTAAAAAACATTTTATGCAGCGAACATAACGAGTGGTGTAGCGATCGACCCTCTCCACGACAACCTGACACACTAAAGAGGACCAAAGAAACCCCTCCCATTTCCTTTGAACGCCAAAATAAAGTTTAGAAACGTGACTTTTTATTGCATGAGCCATTTACTATAATTATCTCTTGTACAAGGCACTGATGTGCAGAGAAATAAAGCTCGTATTGTGAAGGAACGGTGTCTCAAAACTAAAAATTAGGAACTTCGTAATGTACGTTGAGTGTTCTAAATAATATTACACCAAATTAACTGAAGCATGAAGCAGAAACAAGGTTAAACCAACTTCCAAGATGTTGGTAACTATCTGTTGCAAAAATGTAATCTTAAGAAGTGTAAAATTTCACACTGTAATTCACTCAGAGGACACTTAAATATATGAACCAGGGCCACCCAAAATTGGTCTCAACTGAGATGTGTGTCGAAGGGGCCGAAAGTTTGATGGATTGATTATAGTATTACAAATTCAATAAAAATAAATTCCAGCTAAAAGCTTCATTAAACTGTCTTTCATAAATAACTCTTAAGACCTGCATTAGGAGAAGAGAAACTGAACTATTTAGCGATAGTAGCATCAGACTTAAGCTTATCAGACGTTATAGATGATATTTGATTACGGTATCAAAATTCAAACATTCGGGATGGCACCGATCTCGAGTGCACAATACCACATCAATATGCGATAGATGTAAAATTTAAAAAAATACTGTCTTCAAAATCTGCAATACAACAGTGGAAGATCTTCAGGAAACTCAGCCTTGTAAAGTTAATACATGACATTAGTATTAAGTCGATTTTCATATTTCTCTTGTTTTAAATAATATAACATTTAAATGATTCCAGTCTGTCGAAACACGAAATATAACAATTAGGATACTATAACATACCTTTAGACGCCTATTAGTAATAAAATATATTTTCGAAAAACAAGGAAAACATAAAAAGTTATACTAACTGAGTCGACATTGAGAAATAATGGCTCCATTTTTAACATTGAGTAAATAAATAAATAAATAAATAAATAAATAAATAAATAAATAAATAAATAAATAAATTAAATAAATAAATAATACGGTAAATGTTTGAAGAAAAAGACATATCCTTACGTCTATACCAATAATTGTACAAATTTTATTTGTTATGTCTGATAAAGTAGGGGAAGAGGGGTTCCTCCATGTTCATTTGTCAGGGGGCCTATAATCTGTGTGTGTGGCCTTAGGCATAACTATACCAAAAACTCATTCTAGTGATGCTATATCAGTTCACGAGCATGCTTTCTAGTTACTAACCTGACGTAGACTGCAGACAGCATATTTCTGAGATGGATTCAGTCTGGGTTCTCCGTACGAAGCTTTGTGCCTGTGGAGGTTCAACGAGTACGTGTTGAGAGTTGCACCCGTCGTCGTTTCTTGCAGAAGGAGCGTGATGTGATTTATTCCAATTCCGAGTGTAGTATTTAAAGCACTGAAACAAGAAAGACAAATCAGGCATATACATTTTGTGACTGACGGTAGTAAGACTTAAACATTATTATACCTACCAAGATTTCCATATTCAATCAGTTTGAAACGTGTTTAAAAATAGTATAAGGAGGATCTTTTTAAATCACTACACACCGAGCTCGATAGCTGCAGTCGCTTAAGTGCGGCCAGTATCCAGTATTCGCGAGATAGTAGGTTCGAATCCCACTGTCGGCAGCCCTGAAGATGGTTTTCCGTGGTTTCCCATTTTCACATCAGGCAAATGCTGGGGCTGTACCTTAATTAAGGCCACGGCCGCTTCCTTCCCATTCCTAGGCCTTTCCCGTCCCATCGTCGCCACAAGACCTATCTGTGTCGGTGCGACGTAAAGCAAAATATCAACAAAAAAAAAATCACTACACGGTAGGGCTGATGGCGAAACCCGGGAACTGACTACTCGGTAATCCGGGTATCCGTTCTCGCGGTCACCCGAAGCGAAAATACCCAGGTAGGGGAGAACAGGGCAAAGTGAATTAACTAAATTTATGTTAGCGTATTTCTGTAATTACGTATGGCAATGACAATCAATCAATCAATACTGATTTGCATTTAGGGCAGTCGCGCAGGTGACAGATTCCCTATCTGTTGCTTTCCTAGCCTTTTCCTAAATGATTTCAAAGAAATTGGAAATTTATTGAACATCTCCCTTGGTAAGTTATTCCAATCCCTAACTCCCCTTCCTATAAATGAATATTTGCCCCAGTTTGTCCTCTTGAATTCCAACTTTATCTTCATATTGTGATCTTGCCTACTTTTATAAACGCCATTCAATCTTATTCGTCTACTAATGTCATTCCACGCCATCTCTCCGCTGACAGCTCGGAACATACCACTTAGTCGAGCAGCTCTTCTTCTTTCTCTCAGTTCTCCCCAACCCAAACATTGCAACATTTTTGTAACGCTACTCTTTTGTCGGAAATCACCCAGAATAAATCGAATTGCTTTTCTTTGGATTTTTCCAGTTCTTGAATCAGGTAATCCTGGTGAGGGTCCCATACACTGGAAGCATACTCTAGTTGGGGTCTTACCAGAGACTTATATGCACTCTCCTTTACATCCTTACTACAACCCCTAAACACCCTCATAACCATGTGCAGAGATCTGTACCCTTTATTTACAATCCCATTTATGTGATTACCCCAATGAAGATCTTTCCTTATATTAACACCTAGATACTTACAATGATCCCCAAAAGGAACTTTCACCCCATTAACGCAGTAATCAAAACTGAGAGGACTTTTCCTATTTGTGAAACTCACAACCTGACTTTTAACCCCGTTTATCAACATACCATGAAGCATGCTGTAATTGTTCCGTGTTACCATTACATTTAATTAAAAAACATGGTTATCATGGTTAAAATTCTGTATTAAGTTATTCTATTGCAAGTTGACCGTGCGATTATGGGCGCGCAGCTGTGAGCTTGCATCCAGGAGATAGAGTGTTCGAACCCCACTGTCGGCAGCCCTGAAGATGGCTTTACGTGGTTTCCCATTTTCACACCAGGCGAATGCCGGAGATGTACCCTAATTAAGGCCACGGCCGCTTCCTTCCCACTCCTAGGCCTTTCCTATCCCATCGTCGACATAGGACCTGGCTGTGTCGGTGCGACGTAAAGCAACTTGTAAAAAAAAATGTAATGCCCATATACACGACAAAATGAATAATGAAATCAATTATTTAAAAGTGGGACTGCTAATGCTAAGAAAATATATATATTTAGTAAATAATCAACATTTCTTATAAATGGAATTCAAAAATTGCTTTTCAATAGTTTTTATAACGTTCATAGTTTACCTGTGAAAGAGAGAAAGAGAGAGAAAGGGGAAAAGGAAGTTCACATTCAATACACAGAGCTCGATAGCTGCAGTCGCTTCAGTGCGGCCAGTATCCAGTATTCGGGAGATAGTGGGTTCGGACCCCACAGTCGGCAGCCCTGAAAATGGTTTTCCGTGGTTTCCCATATTCACAGAGAATGCTGGGGGTGTACCTTAATTAAGGCCACGTTCGCTTCCTTGTTATTCGTAGCCCCTTCCTGTTCCATCGTTGCCATAAGACCTATCTGTGTCGGTGCGACGTAAAGCAACTTCTAAAAAAACCAATACACTGGATATTAATCATTCTTTTAATGTTATTTCACCTAAAGGAACGAAATATCACAATGCTCTTATTAATTCACATTGAACACAATAATACTGTCCACGCTCAGAATAAGATGTGCAGGATTCGTGACTCCAGGCCTTGCACTTTGTGCAGTGCATCCGACCTTCTGATAGACGCTCTGAGTGTGATTCATCATCATTACATATTGTGCACGTGTAGTCTGGTGTTTATCTACGCTTTCCTTTATTTCCCTTCTTTAGAAGCTGTCTCTTGGTTGGACAGCTAGGGTCAATTTTGTTTTTCCTTTCATAGGCAGTTTAGCCTTCTGCCGATCTTTTATCGGCGTGCTTGTACGGACATCAGCTTCCTGGCAGGTCCGTCTCCTGGCCTTCACTTGAGGTGTCATTTTCGGAAGTGGACTCATTTCTTTCGGACTGCAGTGTTTTGGATTACCAGGACTTGCTGATGGTTCCTCAGTGAAATGTGCGGTTCCTTGAGCTCCATCAGACATCGTGACAGATGAAGGTGGAAATTCTTCATCCCCATACACATTTGGGTTATAAGGCCACAACCCAGCACTTCTGAACCTATTCACAGCATTCTGGACAGCGGTTGCTTTTAAACAAGCAGGTGCAAACAGTCCAGTGACGCCAAATTGATTAATTGTTCTTCCAGGATGATTCTTCTGGTACAGTACTACTTTGTTGAAAATGAAATTTCACAGCCTGTTTTTAGTCATTCGACCGGGTCAGAAATGGAATGAATGAAGCCCCCATCGAGCGGCGATGATAGGAATTGTGCCGGCTGCTGAAGCCTCTGGGGCAATGATAAATGATTGACAGAAGAAATGAAAAGTCAATGGAGAGTGTTGCTGGAATGAATATTGACAGGGAAACCCGGAGTATCCGGAGAAGAACCTGTTCCAACTCCGCTTTGTCCAGCACAAATCTCACATGGAGTTACCGGGATTTGAACCGCGGAACCAAATGGTGAGAGGCCGGCACGCTGCCGTCTGAGCCACGAAGGCTTTACTAACTTCTTGCTCGTTATAAAAGTACAGTTAGTGTTAATTGCGACTTTGCAATTAAAGGGCACATGGAGCTAACAGTAAAAGGTAAACTAACTAACTAACTAACTAACTAACTAACTAACTAACTAACTAACTAACTAACTAACTAACTAACTAAATAAATAAATAAATAAATAAATAAATAAATAAATAAATAAATAAATAAATACAGTAAATAATTAAATAAATAAATAAATAAGTGCCAGGTTCATAGGATGAATAATCATCGTTTCAGAGGGCGCAGGGTTCAATTCCCGCTCGGGCCGCGGAATTTAACTGCATATGACTTTTTCCTCAGGCTCAGAGCTACGGTTTGCGTCCTTCTGTACACACTTCTCTTCAGACAACCAACCGACCGACCACAATAGAGAATATTTTACCTAAGTTATGTAGAGTTAGCATCAGGAAGGGCATCCGACCGTAAAACTGGACTAGAAGCACAAGCGCTGACTCCAATAAACTGACGAAAATGTGAGGAAGAAGACGCAATATATATATAAATATATTCTGCATGCAAAGAAAGAAAGGGAAAGAAAGAAGAAAAGAAGGGAAGAAAAAAGAGGCCTCGCGCAAGACTTTCGAGTTGACACATAGTAGGCGACCTGCGCGGCTGTGAAAATGGGGCCCTACCTATGATGAATTCTAATGCTGAACACGACACACACACACACACACATACCCTCCGTCGAACCAACGGAATTAACCAATGAAGGTTGAAATCCCCCACCCGAACGGGAATTGACAGCTTGGACCAAAGGCTAGCACGCTAACCATTTAGTGATGGAACTGGTGAAAACCCGCCTTCAACTAATGACAACTCAAGAAATACGAAAGAAAACTAAATCTGTACTTAATTCAGCGCAGTAATACCCTGGGATTTATGAAGATGACAGTTGGGTGGTCTCCAGGTATGGGAGTATCATACGGTTAGTATGGTGATTTTCTTCATCGGCTTCGCTACCTTTTAGAGCGAACAGATTCTCAGTATTCATCACGTTCAAATCTCAGACAAAGATACAAATCCTTGTCTGAGTTTGGGATCGAACTCACGACCTGTAGTGTAAAAGGCAAAGACGCTTCCTTACACCATGGGGCTGATTAAGGAACGAAAGAGACCAAATTATTGATTTTTCTCTAAATGGAATGCATGTTTCCCCGTACATTTCGAAAATAATCATTTTCTTTGACTAAAAAATACCTTCCATACCCTGAAATGATCTTAGGTATCAAGGGTTAAATTTCTTCTTGCGTATATGTAGTACGGCGGATTAACAGAGTTCCTAAAACTTAAATAATGACTCAGTGAGGTAGCGTATTTTACTGCCCACTAAATTAATTACACTATTACAGTTGTTTTAAATTTAACTCCCATTTGAGATTTCCACTCGACGCGGTTTTTCTTTACCCCACACACAGTCAAAGACACTACCTTCTGGTGCATCAAATTACTGCTCTCAACACGGCCGCTATCAGCGTAGTGTCGTTCCTAGAGCTGTTCACTTCACGTCTAACAAGCAACGCTGAACTTTGTTTACCCGCCTGACGTACTCATTGCTCGCTGAAGACTTGCCACCGTCTCGCAACTGCTTCCCCGAAGAGAAGGGGAGGGAGGGGAAGTTGTGTGTATGATGGAGACAGAAGATAATGCTCCGCGCGTATGCACAAATTTACTAGTTTGACTAGCACAGAATTGGCCTTGTCTCTTACAGACAATATCCACAGTTCGTTCATTAAACAGACGTAACTGCACACACAGCACAGGAACACACTGTAATTAAGACACACTTGTCAGTCAAGGAATGCAGCAGATCGTTTCTCCTCTCCTCTGTTGGTCGCAGGAGCGTTCTTTATTATTTAACATGCTCGAAGATGCAAATTCCTTGTTAGATGCTGAGTGGGTCTCGGCCCAGAAGTGGCCATGGCTGGTCCGTGGTCCAAAAGCTCTGCACTCTGACCGTCCAACCGAGCAGAGGAGGGGTGGTCACAGCTCTACCGTGGCTCTATACCTCTGCATTTGGGAGACGGGAAAGAGCTGGACCTCACGGCTGGCCCCAACCGTTAGCTGTCCTGAGAATGGTTTTCCATTCTCCTACACTAAGACGAATGCCGGGACAGTTTCCAGTATAGGCCACGGCCGCCAACTCCCTCACCTTCTCATTGCACCTCCCTCCCCCAACGTAACAAATCTCCCGGCCTGAGAGACTGCGTCACCGTCTAAGAGGCCCGCCTCCCCATTCAGGGGAGGAATGAAAATATCTTAGCAGTAGTAGTGGTAGTAGTAGGTGCAACTCTGCCACCACGCGGTTACGTATTCCTTCATTCACAACACTGTAAATGGAATGAAATACTGAACGAAGAATAGTATACGCCACATGAAATGAAATGTGGTATGGCTTTTAGTGCAGGGATATCCCAGAACAGGTTCGGCTCGCCAGGTGCAGGTCTTTCTATTTGACGCCTGTAGGCGACCTGAGTGTCGTGTTGAGAATGAAATTCCATGCCATTGGAATTAACCAATTAAGGTTAAAATCCCCGACCCGGCCGGGAATCGAACCCGGGACCCTCTGAACCGAAGGCCAGTACGCTGACCGTTCAGCCAACTCGTCGGACTATACGCCACGTGGTTCGATTACAGTAGATGTTCAATAAGCTCCCCTCCTACTTCGATGCACAGTTCACAACAATGTAGCAGTGACCTTTGGATTCTGTTCAGGATGTGTGGTATGTCACGAACGACCTGAAAAGTTGCCTGTTCTCTTGTTACAAGTTCATTTTTTCTTTCTACCGGGTTTGCATAGTATTCAATTTGTGCAGAACAAACTGTACACTGGCTATTTTGGTTAGGAAGCGACTATGCGAAATGAACGATAAACTTGTGCATTCGTACCAAGCATTACCTCTGTCTTGCCCTTCTCACTTCCCTTCCCTTCCCGTCCCTTCCCTTCTCTGACGCACAACAACAGGCAGTGGCTGGCTCTCCAGCATGCCAAACACGGCGAGTTCGTCAATTTGAGTCGCGTGCCGGGAAGTAAGAAATTGACCTCATTTTCTTGAACAGAAAAATGTTCCCCGCCAATCCGATTGCACAATCATTCTTAACATAACACGAAGAGCAACCCTGATTTTTTTTGTAGATTTAATCCTGATACACCCTCTATAGGCCCTGCCGAAAATTGTCGTAGTTTCCACTTACAAATCATTCTAGGAGCCTGCTCCATTTTTAATTACCTTCCAGCTTCTTCTAAAGAACTGCGATATTACTCGCTACTGACCCCACTATCACAGGATATGTATGTTCGAGTACCACGTGAAAACGGCAGGACATACTTCTACGAAACGGGTATATTTTACAATTGTGTTTAATTAAATGCCACCGGGCGAGTTGGCCGTGCGCGTAGAGGCGCGCGGCTGTGAGCTTGCATCCGGGGGATAGTAGGTTCGAATCCCACTATCGGCAGCCCTGAAGATGGTTTTCCGTGGTTTCCCATTTCACACCAGGCAAATGCTGGGGCTGTACCTTAATTAAGGCCGCGGCCGCTTCCTTCCAACTCCTAGGCCTTTCCTCTCCCATCGTCGCCATAAGACCTATCTGTGTCGGTGCGACGTAAAGCCCTTAGCAAAAAAAAAAAAAAAAAAAATTAAATGCCGGCCCCGTGCTATAGGGGTAGCGTGCCTTCCTATTACGTGGAAGCCCCGGGTTCGATTCCCGGCCAGGACAGGGAATTTTTACCTGGATCTGAGAGCCGTTTTAAGGTCCACTCAGCCAATGTCAGGCAAGTCAAACAATGCTCGCAGTAGGACATCGCACGCCCGAGAAATGACTTCGCACGTGTGCAGGCAGAACTTCTCGTCTCTAGGCGGGAGGGTGGGGAGTTGAACTGACAGTACGTTCGCTCACAGTAGAGATGAGCAAACCAGACCTCTTCGTGCCATGTGAAACAAATGGACGATGCAAGACGAGAGTGGTAAGAGGAAAAGTTACAGTAGATTCGACCCGTTTCCTAAGTCGCGAACATAAAGTGCATGGTGTGTAAAAAGCACGTCGTGTAAAAAAACGTTTAGTGTTAGGCGTCAATATGAGCTGTATCATGCATATCAGCACAGGATAGGGGGTTTCAGGACCTTGATGTTGTGAAACGAAAGTTGCAGCTCTTTTCCGTACTGAAGATGCACCTCAGGATTTACAACTGGATATTATAAAGTTAATACGTGACGCGCGGTTGAAGCAAGAGTACAAAAAACGAAAAATTATTAACTTTTATCGAACACTTGTCCCATTACGCTTCCCACAACTCCGAACAATTGCGGCAGAAATCGTGTCAACCTTTGGATATAATTACAGATGTGAACAATTCTTTTCCAAGATGAAGATCCACAAATCTCGATTCCGATCTACAGTAGGCTAACAGACATACATCTCGATGCAGTAATGAAAATACTGTCTGCCAGCGCCATCATGCCGGACAATGACCGAATTATTGGCAGCAAACGTCAGCAGAGATCAGGAAATGAGTGAATACAAATAGGTCGCTTTTAGACAATTTATTTTTTATTTTCAGAGGAACGCGAACCGCACTGCCCAGGGTGTAGACAAGTGCTCATCGGAATGCTTTTAAGTTATTGTACCGCACCTTTGTTTTGTCAAGGATAATACTCTTAATTTATTAATTTAATGTATCAGAAACATGTCAGAATATGATTCTTCGTTTAATAATTTGGTAATATTTGCTGTACAGTGGAACATCGATAATTATATCGAATCGCCTCGGGAGCTAAATTTTATTTCGAGCTATCGAAGTTTCGAGACATACGAAACACCGTTTTTGTGCATATATTGCACATAATGGGATCGCATATATCTACGGGCTTATACTGAGTACATTATTTTAACAGTACTTACAAATACATAAACAAACCCTATTTTACGGCAACACTTCAATTATAACCCTTATTATATTAACCTTTTCAGAAGACAGGGTACAGTACACCCAGTAGCAGTAGCGGCGATTAGGGGGGGGCGAGGGAGGGCAGTCGCCCCCCTACTTTGTGGAGAAAACTTTGCATTTGTATTCCATTTTAGCCGGATGAAACAAGGAATTATTAAAACAAGCAATTTGTACAAGCCCTGTTGTTTTATCAGCTAATTATTTGCTTTAATTAATTAATAACGAAATTATTAGCGGAAATACGCAACAAAGTCGTTCACGCGGTCAACCGATTTGTATAGCGCCAGTGGAGACTTTTTATGTGCTGTGAGGAAGGGTACGCGCGCATTCGTTAGTCTGGCAGTCTCTATAGTGTCTGTTAGTTTTTTTAGTCAAATACTAAATGATTTTTAATTATATAATCACGCCGTGCGTCTATTTAATTGTAATACATGTGTAATATTGTTCCTCTCGTGAAAGTATTATTGTATGGTATTGAATCAAAATCTCAAATAAATATTATCAACACAGTTAAGTTGTTAGACTGAGAATCTTTACCTCTCGGTCGAAAGTCCATTTAGTAGCTTTCTTTTCCAGTTTTAATGTATAACGTATATACCCCCCCCCCGCTATATCCCACAAACTGGGTACTTTGTTGTCTTTACACTTTTTGCCCGCCTACTTCAAATTCCCAATTGCCGCTACTGCTCAATAGTGAAACATGAAACATACCTCGGTTAATACCTTTGGAAAAATTCGTTATTCTCTTCTGCTTGCAGCTCTTTTCCGTACTGTTTAGTGTTCAACCAGAAGACGCACCCCAGAATTTACAACTGGAAATTATGAAGTTAATACGTGACGCGCGGTTGAAGCACGAGTTCAAAGAACTAGAAATTATTTACTTTTATGGAACAGTTGTCCCTTTTCTCCTTTCTTCCCTTCACGTTGAAACTTCTCGACCATCGAGCTCCACAGCTGCAGTCGCTTACGTGCGGCCAGTATCCAGTATTCGGGAGATCGTGGGTTCGAACCCCACTGTCGGCAGCCCTGAAGATGGTTTTCCGTGGTTTCCCATTTTCACACCAGGCAAATGTTGGGGCTGTACCTTAATTAAGGCCACGGCCGCTTTCTTCCCACTCCTAGCCCCTTCCTGCCCCATCGTCGCCATAAGACCTATCTGTGTCGGTGCGACGTAATGCAAATAACAAAAAAAAAAAAAAAAAAAAAAAAGAAACTTCTCGCCAATACCACGCAGCCGAGATTCGTAAATGGAGCTTGTCATTCGCGACTTTGGGGGTTGCTTTCGTACGTGACCGGTAATTAATTCACACCCGAGGAACAGCGAGGCTTCGCCGATTTTCCGATCATCAGAAGTTTTAGTTCTTCGGTTCCCGTCATATTAGCTCCCAGCATTACTCTAAACCTTTCTTTACTTGTTGACTGTTCCTCACAAACCACAAATGCCGTATTGCACAGTTAATGTTGCACAAAATTCGAGTTACTTAGTATTGTTACTTCAAGGGAGGAAATGTTTGCTTCGAGAAATCGAGAAATTCGTGTAACCGATTTTGGAGTAATAGAAAGATAAATACATGCGAAGAATAAGGCAAACGGTCGAGAAATTTAAGTTACTTCGAGATACTGAAAATTCGAGTAATCGAGGTTCGAGATATCCAGTTTCGACTGTATTTATGTAGCCAACAATACTATTGTCTTTGTATATATCACTAATGTGTTTATTATTATTATTTCATGCACATTAACAACATACGGTGGCTTACTCATGATATTGGTGAAGGGCAGCTCTCGGTTAGAGGTAGTGCACTTCGTTCGCAATGAAGCACTGTGCACCCCTTGCTCATCTTCGAATTTCTCGGCTCGAGTCAGCGTGTGCCAGCCGAGATCGCACGGGAGTAAAGACACGTTGCACGCAGCTCGCCTGGTGTGCGCTTGACCTTGACATGCCTGGCCTACGTGATTACAATAAGGAGCTATTTGACGATAAGTTCGTGGCCCGGGTCTTTCTTCTTCTTAATCTTTTCTACCGCTTTTCTCACACCTGTGGGATCGGGGTTGCGGACTGTGTCGCACACGGGGATTTGGCCCTGTTTTACGGCCAGATGCCCTTCCCGACGCCAATCCTATATGGAGGAATGTTATCCCTCTTGCGTGTTTCTGTGGTGGTTTGTAGTGTAGTGTATTGTCTGAATATGAAGAGGAAAGTGTTGGGACAAGCACAAACACCCAGTCCCCGGGCCAGAAGAATTAATCAGAGGCGATTAAAATCCCTGACCCGGCCGGGAATCGACCCCGGGACCCTCTGAACAGAATACCTCAACGCTGACCATTCAGCCAATGCGTCGGACATAGAGGGCCGAGTCTAGAAAGCCAAAAATAACGGACAAGAGTATTCGTCGTGCCGACCGCACGACACCTCGTAATCTGCAGGCCTTCGGACTGAGCAGCGGTCGCTTGGTAGGCCAAGGCCCTTGGGGCCTGTTGGACATTGGGTTTGGTTTGGTTTGGTTTGGTTTGGTTTGGTTTGGTTTGTTTAATTTAAATGGTGATCTGATTGGCATAATGCTATACAAAGGAGAAAGGGGGCTGCAAGAGGGCGATAAATTATATTGGTTTGCTGTTATTTGTTTAGCTTTATTTAGAAATATTTCACACAAAGGTTACTTCAAATTTCATTATTAATACTGTAACATTACACTGACTGACTGACTGCTGTTAGTTGGTATGAGCTCCGTCTGTTTTACTGCCACTCACTTCCGCTAGATAGCATTACTAATGCAATTGTAGGAAAGGACCATCATGGACTGGTGTTGGTGCTGGTCACTACGTAGTCTACTCGCATCTAGTATTACATTAAGACAGCATCGACACTGTTCACACGGTTTCTTCTTTCAAACAAAAAACAGTGTGATGCCCGTAATCAGATTTGTCCAACATTCAAGAAAGGATGCCCTTTTGAAATCAGCAAGATGCCGGAAGATCCTAAGCACTTCTCTCCTAGACCTTGGTGGTCCAAAAGTGAATATATACTTGAACGAACACCTTACGCCCTACAATGAAGTTCTCTTCAAAAAGGATCGTGATGCTAGGACAAAGGGAATTGAACGTGCATTTGTGAGACAAGGGAGGATTCTGGCAACAATCTCTGCCACCTCCCTTGAAGTGTTAATAATAAAATATGAAAACGATATTGAAAAACTTATTAGGCTCGCAGCATCTAGGCCTAAATGAACTGTCAGCCTCCGCAATCTCCTCTTGTTTCCTTTTGTGTTTTATATTTGTGTTTGTTTGTTTGTTTTTCTTCCTCTTCTTTTAAACTAGACTAATGACAGAAAGACAATATAACTCATACTTTCAATATAGTGACTTGGTTACCTCACTTGGAACAATTGCTCCATCCTTGAGAATAATGCATCTCAATTCTCGTAGCATACAAAATGGTAAGTTAGAGATGATCGCCGATCGCATAAGGTTAATTTAGAATATCCATTTTATAGTTGTTGCCGAAACACGATTGTCTGTAGTCGGTGATGAGTCTCACTTCTACAATATCACAGGTTATGAAGCATTCATTTAGAATTCCGTCTGAAAAATCACTCACGGGTAGGGGAGTATCAATTTACGCTAAAAACAAATCTGGCAATGCAATATCACCATCCTATGATGTCCAAAATCATCATCATATCTGGTTTTGGAGATTTCTAAGTCAGGGTGCAGTTATATTATTATGGCTATTTACAATCCATTCACTTCAAACTGGACACGGCCATGTGATGACATTGAAATAATACTAAATAGAATAAATCATAGGAATATCATTGTAGTTGGTGACTTTAATATAAATTTACCCTCAAATATAAAATGTTCATGCAGAGCTATGGCCTTAAAAACTGTAACACAATATACCCTACCAGATTGAGTTCAAACACTTCACTAATTGACCACTTTCTATGCAGCATAGAACTTAATGATATGAGTGACCATAATCTCTTGCTCTTTTGTTTAGATATTTCAAATACATCTATTTATACTCCCAGTGAGCCAAAACTACACTCATATAAACGTATAGATTATGAAAGGGCTAGATATTATTTTGAGGAACATCAATTCCAGTGGTTAGATGGCAGGGACATTAATGCTTCATATGCTGCTTTAACCACATACATTCAAAGTGGTCTTGACTATGCATCAACAGTTAGAAAATTTCATCATCGAAAAACAAACACCATTTTGAATGCATGGTGCACAGCAGAACTTGCATCACTCTCCAGGCATAAAGCACTTCTCTACAGTAAACTGAAAAACACCCACACAATTTTATAATTAAATATGAATATAAAAGTTACTGCTATAGTGTTACAACCCTGAAAAGAACTCTCGAGAAGTCGTATGATGGTAATCAATTTAAAAACCCTCTACTCAACACTAAACACACCTGGCAACTCACAAATGAAGTTCTTGGTAAACCTGCAAAATCAACGATCAATATTGCTCGTATGAAGCTAGGGAATGAATGTTTTGGAGATAAAAGTGACATTTCCAATGCCCTGAATAATTATTTATTTTCTCTCAGTCCGTGCCACACTACCCTCAAATATCATTCCACATCCTGAACGTACTGCTACAATCAACAGTCATCCTAATTCCGTTTCCTCAGAACCATGTTCTCCAGAAACAGTGTCTGCAATTCATCAATTCTCTCAAACATGCTCACTCAGTTGCTAACGATGGTATTTCCATTAAACTTCTCAAACTATGTAATCAAGCCCACTCTGGTCCAATAACTGAACTTATCAACTGCTCTTTAGCAAAAGGCAATGTCCCTGATTCATTAGGAACTCTAGAGTGGTTGCTATACACATAGAGAATGATAGATCTGACCCAGGAAACTACCGACCCGTCTCAGTACCACCTGAATGATCTACTGTAAAATCTTAGAAACTGTTGTCAAAGTTAGGCTCATCATTTACCTCGAAAAACGCAGTTTCCTTCCAAACTTCAATATGGCTTCGGAGAAAAGGCTGGGGTGAATCTTGCCATAATGCATATTCTAATTGAACTTCAACATTATATTGATAAAGGTTACAAGACTGCTGGATTGTTTATTGATTTAAAAGAGGCTTTTGATATTGGCCATGAGCTTGTGATCTACAAACTGGAAAAGGCAGGCTGTGAGAGGTCCCTCATTGCTCTGGTTTAAGGATTTCTTATCAAATCGACAACAATGTGTTCAGATTGGCATGAATAAAAGTGAACTACAAAAGATCTCCTTTGGTGTACCACAAGGTTCTATATTTTGTCGAAATTTGTTTCTCATATATATTAATGACAGAGCCCTGTGCTCTTTTAGGGGTAAAATATCACTTGTGGCAGATGATACTTCACTGTTCTATTCATCAAATTCTGAAGATGAAATAGTTGCAGATATCCAGCATGACTGTCATATCTTAGATGAATGGATGAGAAAAAATCGCCCAACAGCCAATTACTCAAAAACTGTCTGTATTATGTTCCATAAATCACAAAATGACTTAAATGCAACTACATATATATTATTTGGCACTTCAAAGATGCAATGGGTTAATGAAGTTAAATATCTTGGACTTATAATTGATAGCGCACTCTACTGGATACCTCATATATTAAACTTAAAAAATCAAATCTCTGCCTTGGTTTGTATCATTGGCAAAATTACAGTAAGTACCTACCGTACAAAAAATGTCACTCTTCGCCTAATTTATTTCACAATGATACAATATCGATTTTCTTACTTGTGTCTCGTTTGGGGAAAAGCACCCAAAATAACTTAAATACTTTAGAGGTCTTACAAAACAGGGTTATTAGATTTATGTACGGATTCCATCAACTATATTCTCGAAATGAAATGTACTCTGAAACCAATATATTACCACTTAAGAAATTAAATCTCATTAAATGCACCACTTCTTATTAAAAAATCTTCCATAATTAAATGTTCACTAACTCTGAATTTCCTAAAGTCACTGACATCCATTCATATAAGACAAGGCAAAAGAATAAATTACACGATTTTCAATTTTTTTTTTAACAAGTTGCTTTACATCGCACCGGAACAGATAGGTCTTATAGCGACGATGGGACAAGAGAGAGATAGGAGTGGGAAGGAAGCGGTCGTGATCTTAATGAAGGTACAGCCCCAGCATTTGCCTGGTGTGAAAATGGGAAACCATGGTAAACCATCTTCAGGGCTGCCGACAGTGGGGTTCGAACCTACTAGCTCCCGAATACTGGATACTGCCCGTATTTAAACGACTTTAGCTATCGAGCTCGGTTTTTCAAAATTATACAACAAGGTTTGGCACTAAGGGCGTGCAACATTTACTAATATCTGAATATAACAGCATTCCCGACAATATAGCAATAATCTCTAACACTGTGCCTTTCGTAATAAAATTAAGAAGTACCTGTTAGGCACTATGAATTTGTATCCGTTATTTCTCTTATATTTTTTAATTCCAAAGTCACATTAAAAGTCAAAAAAGTTGTTCCTCTTGTATTGTTACTTTGATAATAATCTACTTGCTTAATATAATTCTCTCCATTAGGTAAATAGTGGTACTCAAACCATATGTAAACCACGGTTATTAAACTTTCACTTTTAGATCTTACGCGTTCATCCGCCATTGTTGTGATTGTCAATGTATTGTTCCTCTTGACAGAACTCTTCTCTCTGGAACCGTAGTTATCAATAAAAAATACTTTAAAAAATAAAATATTGTTTTCTCAAACTGGACAATGTTAAAAATAATAATTCAATAAAAAAAAGCGATAGTAATAAATATGGCGGGTAACCGCCAGTCAAACCAGAACTGGAGCAAAACGTAAAGTTGCTCATCACGGGGTTGGAACCATGGTGGCCGGTAACAGAGTACTATACGCATGTTCACAGGAACCACGACAATTACTTGTATTCATGTCATAAAGTAGCAGCTAATTCCTAACATCACACAGAGTTTCCCTTTACGTGGCTTAAAAACCAAACCAAACCCCATGGCACTACAGCCCTTGAAGGGCCTTGGCCTACGAAGCGACCGCTGCTCAGCTCGAAGGCCTGCAGATTACGAGGTGTCATGTGGTCAGTACGACGAATCCTCTCGGCCGTTATTCTTGGCTTTCTTTCTAGACCGGGTTTACGTGGCTTAAGAATATTAAAAATGTTAAAATAAGAATGTCTCTATTAATATTAGCCGTATTGAAAAACTGTAGGCCTGTATTATATATGTGTAAATTGTAATTTCCGATCCTTTATGCTTCATGCGTTTTACCGTGCAAGGAATGATAACTGAAATATTCGCGATTATTTTATTTTTCACAAACTTCCAAATATCTTTGAAAATACTATTTTTATCTAAGACCTGCACACAATAAACCTTGTAGAAACTGACACAATCGATCATTTATGTTCCATCATTTTTATCGTGCGAGTTATATTGATGGGAATAATCACGATATTTTATCTTCTTAGTTGCTCTTTTTCTCTTAATGTAACAGGTTATAAATGATGCCTAACATTAAGTGGAGTACTCTCAAACTATCTAATGTTAACAATAATACAATTTAATAATAGAAGCCATAATAATACGCAAAATATTTAAAGCATAGTTCTGGGTGATATCCGACATAAGAGTAACGTTACGAAAGAGTTACAAAGTTTGGACTGGGAAGACTTGGGAGAAAGGAGATGAGCTACTCGACGAAGTGGTATGTTCTGTGCTGTAAGTGGAGACACGGCGTGGAATGATGTTAGTAGACGAACAAGTTTGAGTGGTACACTTAAAAGTAGGAAAGATCGCAGTATGAAGATAAAGTTGAAATTCGAGAGGACAATTTGGGGCAAATAATTGTTTTTAAGGAGATAAATGAGGGATTGGAATAATTTACCAAGGGAGATGTTCAGTAAATGTACAAATTCTCTGCAATGATTTAAGAAAAGTCTAGGTAAACAACAGGGGATAAAATCGTGGTGATCGGTAACCGAGTACTATAGAAAGGTACAGAAAAATTGCTTATTTTCATCTCCCAAAGAAGCAAGTTATAGGAGGTGAAACCCTGAGCATAGGTCAAAATGTTATTTATATTTACGCATCTGTGATGTATTCTGTGTTGCTCCTTGCTGGCTACCATAATAATTAAAGTAAGTATTATTTCTATGTAATAGTGGTTGATTAATGTTGTACACGCATAAACAAAAATGGTGTCCCGACATAATCAATCAACACTGCCCGACTTCACTACTGCAAAGGAGGGGAGCGAGTGAAGGGATAGTGTTGAAGGCCACTCCAATACTGAAATGGTGAGGAAGGGTGTGAAAGGGTAGTACTGAAGGCACAGTGTGTGTATTGCTATACATCCACCACTGTGCCCATTTCAGTCACAAATGTCTTGTAGCAGGCTGTCTGCCTGCAGCAATGAGTCAATGGTTTGTTTATGTCGGGGCACCATTTCTGTGCATGTGTGTACACTTAATATTAAATAAACGTTTCTATAAAAATAATCATTTCGTTACGTGCATTCGTCCACTTCCTTTCTTATCATAAATCTTTACAGGAATCAAATATGAATCTTGGTGAAGACACCGTGGGTATGAAGAGCTTCCGACGGATTCAGTCTCCCTCCCAACACTGCCTGCTGGACGTAACATGGAAATAGACGCTCCTTTCGTTCGGCAGATATAGTAGCGATGCGAGTGAAATGCATACAGCCCGTTACAACCGGTGCAACAAAAAGCCATGCAAATTTGGGCAAAGACTAATACGAGGAGAATTCATTGATATACGGTGCATCTTACAGCACGGGAACAGATTGGGTAGAATCCATGATTTCCGGTGTTGACGTTTGCATATTAAACAAATATACATTCACTGGAATAGAATTAATAGTGTAAGTCAAAACGATGAAGTTATAGCGTTATTGAAAAGTGACCACTGTATTTTTTAAGTACCACATATTGTTTATGTATCCGCAAAAGGGCAGTGTCTGCCTTACATTCAAGGTGACCCTGGAGGTCCAGTATGACAAAATAAAATACAAGGTACCTAATGAGATAAAAATGATCTAAATATACGAACCACGTGAATAACTTAAAATGATTATAATAATAATGATTGTTCAAAATATGAGCAGAATCCTTATAATGTCCTTGTACTACTTAATACTAATAGCCAGTCGACAGAGGTGTTTCCTAGTCTACAAAAACACTGTCCCACAGTACCGGAGAGAAGACTCCTTACTTCTCATGTAGGCCTATAATCAATTACGTTATATCTCTCATTTAAGTGAGGACTACATAGAAGATAACCGACCAGCTTCGTATCATCATCCTCTATAGACTGCCGAACGTTCTTTTCAAACCGAATGTTTGGGTCGACTGCTTTCTTTAGAAGCCTATTAAATGCTACAATATTAGCTCGTTTATTGGTTTCATCCTGCGCCACGCAATGAACTTCTTCCTAAACTTCCAATTCCTCCTTTTGTAAAGCTGATTCGTTACGAGACGGAACCGTATAATGTCAAGTTACCTCATCTGTTCGCCTTTAGAACATTAGCCTAGGACATGGCAAAGCGTTTCGAAATCTTCACACCCTGGGAAACGGCAGCGGTAAGTATATGTTCGTCCTGGAACACATAGCACCGCAGCTGTGTTGCAGGATATCCTGATCGCAGTTGTCGATTCGGAAGAAGATATACCTTCTCTATTACTAGTCCAAGAATTACTCGAAGGATCACCCCGTATACCCCCGTAACCCCATGACTGAAAGGCTTGCTTGCTTCCGGACTGCAGCAGTGTAACCTCATTGGAAGGAATTTCCAATCCGTTTAATGACGTTCTCATTTTGCTATGCAAATTTCAACTTCTCTGCAAATGAGCATCCTCTATATGTAGCAATCTCTTGGCAATATTATAATGTTGTAAATTAACTTGCCACATAGCTCTAAAGATGCCTAAAATCCTTACATTCCTAGCCGCATACAGCATGTTATTAGGACAGTCGTTAAATTTCCTTAAATCTCGATGTAATTAATTTAACATCATCTAAAAACAAACTACCTGGAATGTTCTCAATAGCTGTTATTTTTATTCTTTACATTTATGCTGGGTCAAATAAACCGATTTATAACATTATTTTCTGCTCAGGTTGTAGCAAGGTAGAACATGTCAAAAGAGTTTAAATTAGGAATAATTTGTCTTTTATCAAAGCAATCTAATAAGACAAATTTACACCCAAATACGTGATCACCTCGCCGTCTTCCAAGAACGTAATGGAATCTCGACAACGTAGGATGAAAGAACATTTCGTAAGTGTACCATTCTCGATGTCAATAGTATTACATTTCGAAGGATTGTCTTTTATGCCCACAGAAGACAAGCTGTTAGCGACAAGGTTAATAAGTATCTGAGCCGACACTGTATCTCTGCCAGTAACCACAGTGTCATCAGTTAATTCTGAAGCTGACAGATCTTCCGATTCAGGATGGATTATGCAAATATCTGAGGCTCAGAACATTCATTAATCGTATCAATAGCTAGATTTAACAAAGCAAGAGATAGCGACCACCCTGTTCTTCACTGGCTGAAAATTTCCTTTCACACTGTCACTGTCACAAATACAGATTTTCGTTAAATTCTAATTTCATGAATATTTTTGTTATCATAGCCGGTAGGGTAAAAATGTATTGGATATAAATGTTAGGAAATTTAATTCTATATAACTTTAGTTTTGTGATGTTTATCGATAGGACCACTAACAACATAGATGTTTGAGAATTACATTTTAGACCTTCCCCTGAACTACCATTTTAATTAGCGTGAATAAAATGATTTATTGCCTAGATTATAGTGCCTTATTTCTCGACTTTTCGTACCGATTTTCATTAAATTCTCTTCAGCCATTTTCTCGTGATGCGCGTACATTCATATAGACGGACAGAAATGACGGAAAATTAAAAAGTACATTTCCTTGTTATTGTTGACACACCGATACAGAATCATTTATAATTCTGAGCAATGCACACAAACTCTTATTATATATACAGGGTCTTTATTTATGCTTGGAAGGGAGTTTATCGCTCGAGCTTGGCCGTCGATGACAGGTCGCTACCGGCCGCTGGCGCGCGCTGTTTCCGGCACTCTGCAGTTGTTGAGAGCTGAGCTCCGAAATAGTAGGGTGTTCAATGAAGCTACTGCGTACTGTATGTCGTATTGTATAGTGTTTTATTGTGATTGTGTATAGTGCTGTAATGTATGTGAGATATTCGTTACGAGAACGTGTATATCTGCATAATACTTACATTAAGTGCAGAAAATCGTGCGCTAGGACAAGACAAAAGTTTCGAGCGAAATTTGCAGGGAGACCCATTCCTGTCAATCGGACAATAAAACAACTGGCCAAGAGATTCAAACCTACAGGTTCAGTAAACAATAAAAATAGACTAAAGGTCGTTATCTCCTTACTGAAGCGTGTTTGGTACGAGGATAAGTAAAAATCTGTGGCCTCCCTCGTACCCCAGATTAAACGGCATGTGATGTTTACTTGTGGGGAGTGTAAGAAAATGTACGGTGGTTTATGGGAACAACCCTCGCACACACTAGATGAACTTTATGAGTTGCAATTGCATCCATCAGTGCTGAAGAACTTGGTAGAGTAACCGAAAACTTCATTAGGAGATGCCGATTATTTTGGCAACGCATGGGGAACATTTACAGTATAAACTGTAAAAATGGTTAGTAAAATGCATGATAAATGCATGATAATGAATTTTTAGCATAAACTGTAGGCATGGTGAATAAAATGCATGATAATGATTTTGAGCACCTTATTCTGCCGTACTTAAGCACGCGCGGTAGCCGGCAACTTAACCGTCACTGGCGGCCAAGGTCGAGCGAGGAAGTCCCTTCCAAGCATAAATAAAGACCCTATATATATGGACTAGCTGTAGTACCCGTCATTGACCGGATAATCATATAGCATATGCAAAGTTATCTAATTCCCCATCTACTTCGCGCCAATATTCAGGCATGCTGTTTTATTCGGGACGTAGCAGTAATCCACCTATTGGACATGTGTGCAGCAGAAGAGAGAAATTACATCACAACAATGGTCAAGGTAACATTATTATAGATCAGTTGTATGAGCTTTCGATATTGTAGGCGTTCACATCAGTGTTGCCAACTCAGCGGATTTTCCGCCAAATTTGGTGGATTTTAAATGGAACAGCGGATAAATTTTCCATTTAGTGGACAGCGGATTTTTTGACGGATATTCAAACTTCTTTTGGCGATTTTCAGCGGTATTAATATCAACTTACATCACCAGGAGAGGAAAATAATAGAACTTAGTACGGCATAATAGTCTACTTATTCCTGTTCTGTTGAACTTATGCTGTATACTACCACTCGTTTTCTGGACCATCTCTGGCCCACAGCCTCAGTCAGTATAGTATTTGTTACAATCGTTACTGTACTCTTGATGAGCCGGGTTGTGTCGTGTTCGATAACGTGTTTCTTTTGATATCAGGTTCTTTTTGGTACGTCGAAAGAAAACGTTAAAAACTAGTCAGATATTTCTTAAAGAGTAGTTAGATAATTAAACTTTAAAAGACGAGTTGGTTGAGCTTCACAGTGATGTCAAATACGGACGGGGCGTCTATTGGCAGTGCAATATAAATGCGAAATTGTTTGACACTATTTCCTTCCGCACTTACTTATCAAAAACAATGAAAACAGTAATGAAAGTGGAAATATTTTCCAAATAGATTTGAAAATTTCCGTATGGTCTTTGCTGCTATGAACTGCCCGCATATTCTTTGAAAAAGAGTAGTACCATGTGGCTTTATATGAAACCACAGGACCTCAACTCAGCACTTCTGCTTCAGAGCATATAGTGCGCGGAGGAGAAGATGATGAACTCCTGTTCTGCAACTGGTGAGTGTTGAATTAATCTGTTTTATTAAAACAGATGGTATACGCTATTTTCCTTCAGTTCGAAATTTAGCGGAATTTAGCGGATTTTCAACTAAAATTTAGCGGAGAAAAGATTTTTAGTTTGGCAACATTGCTTCACATTTAGTTTTCGTCCGATTCTGACTTATTAGGGCATCTAAGGTAAAGGGATCCTTCCTTCTTTCGTGACGCTCTTTTGCCTTATTCTTCAAGCGATCGTTCCTTTATGTTGTTTTCTCACTTTTTAATCATCTTTACAATCCACTTAAGGGGGACTAAAATAGGGGTGAATTTTTAAAATGAGCATATCTACAGTATATCTCAAAAACTGAACATGTTACAGAAGTGGAAAATTGGAATTTTATCTCTTTTAGAAATAAAAATCATGTATTTTTTATTTTGAAAAAAAACACTTGGGGGGGGGGGGGTGTAAATTGGAATGAAAAGTGGGTTGATGATTTTTTATTACAATGCTGATGTTTCAAAAACTGAAGATGTCACAGACGTGAAAATTAGTAGTTGGTATCTCCTTAAAAATTAAAAAAATGTAGTTTTTGTTTTCTGAAAATCCAATTAAGGGGGAGGGGGCGGTTGAAACAATTGAAAAATTAGTTGAATTACATGTATGAGGTTACTTACATCTCAAAAACTAAAGGTATTTCATATGTGAAAATTGGTATTTGGAATCTCCTTTAGAGGTAAAGAAACACGTATTCCTTTGATTTTGGAAAATCCAATTTTGGTTGTGAAAGAATTGAAAATTAATTGAATAATTTTTATGAGGATACTTATATCTAATAAAGACGTAAGTACTTACAGACGTGAAAATTGGTATTTAGAATCTCCTTTAAAAATGAAGAAACACGGATTTTGGGGGAAAATGTACTGGGGGGGGGGGGTAAAAAGGAGTTGAATTCCTTTTATAAGGACGCATATATGTATAAAACTGAATATGTTACAGTTGTGATAATTGGTGTTTGGAAGCTCCTTTATAAACAACGAAACACGTACTTCTGTTTTCGGAAAATTCACTTAAGGGGGAGAGGGTGAAATTAAGTGAAAAACTGAATACTTTTTATGAGGATAGTCATATCTCAAAAACTGAAGGTTACAGACGTGAAAACTGGTATTTGGAATCTCCTTTAAAATGAAGAAACACGCATTTTTAGGGGGATTAATTTAATGGGGCTAGGGTGAAGAAGGATTTTACTTCCTTTTATGAAGATACTTAAATCTCAAAAACTGAAGATGTTTCAGACATGAAAATATGTATTTGGAATCTTCCAAAGTAAAGGACCACATATTCCTTTATATTCAAAAAAATCCGCTGCGGGGGGCGGGGGGGGGGTAAATGAATTAAAATTTAGTTGAATTATTTGTAAGAGGATACTTATATCTCAAAACCCAAAGTTGTTACAGCCGTGAACATTGGTATTTGGTACCTCCTTTAACAATAAGTAAACCCGTCTTCTTTTGTTTTAGAAAAAGCAACTATGGGGGGGGTGAAGGAATTGAAAATTTAGTTGAATTCTTTGTATGAGGATACTTATATCTCGAAAACTATAGATGTTACAAAGGAGAAAAAGGTATTTGGTATCTGCTTTAAAAATAAAGACGTATATTTTTTGTTTATGGAAAATCGACATAAGGGGAGGGGGTGAAATAACTGATGAAGGAGTTGAATTCTGTTTAAGAGGATATTTATATCTCAAAAACTGAAGATATTACAGATGTGAAAGTTTGTGTTTTGAATCTCTTTCAAAAATAAAGACACACGTATCTTTTGTTTTCGGATAGTCCACTGGAGGGTGTACGTGTGGAAAGAAGCGAAGAAGAAGTTGAATTCTTCCATGAGGATACTTATATCTCAAAAACTGAAGATGTTACAGACGTGAAAGTTGATATTTTGAATCTCCTTTAAAAATAAAGAAACACGCATATTTTTGTTTTCCAAAAATTCACATTTGGGGCTGAAAAGAATGTAAAAATCGGCTATATTTTTAAAATGAGTACCCGGTATATGTACAGCATATGTCATATTTTTAACATGTTACAGACATGAAACGTGGAATATGGAAAGTCCTTTAAAATACAGGGAAACGTATTTTGATTTTGATTTTGGAACAGGCATTTAACGGGGGTGAAAGGAAGTGAAAAAGAGTTTAATAACTTTTTTATGAGGATGCTTATATCTTATTAACTGAAGATGTTACAGACGTGATCATTGGTATTTGGAATCTCCTTCAAAAATAAACATGTATTTTTTTTTGTTTTCGTAAAATCCACTTAGGTGCGGTGGGGGAAGGACTAATAAAGGGGTTGAATTATTTTTATGGGAATACTTATATCTCAAAAACTGAAGATGTTACAGACGTGGAAGCTAGCATTTGGAAACTCCTTAAAAGAAAAAACCGTGTTTTTTTTTCAACTTGAGATAAGACAGTTTCTCACATGTTGCATCGTCATCTTAGCCCCAAAAGGCAGTACCACAAACGTGGTTTGCAAAGAGTATCTGGGGTAAGTGAAACTGAATTTTTCGGTGAATTTTTATACTTTAGAGTTTTTCAGATAATGTCTTAGTACAGTACCGAAGAACGATTACTTTCATCAAATTACGAAATTCACGCGAGCGAAGCCGCGGGTAACTGCTAGTCTTATATAGGCCTATATAGACGAAATGAAAATTGATGTGAACTGATACAAGAAATACCTTCACAGGTAACAAATGGCAATGACCATGTAAATGGTTGTTTAAATTCACAAACGTATTAAGACTCTGTATTCCAGCACGCTGAAATTGTTGGTGCAGTACAGATTTCATTAAGCTATAGGCCTACTGTAGTTTTGACCGTAATAGGAATAGTTGCCGTCGTTTATTTACTTGTGCTTAACTGAAAATTATGCCAGAAAATGTCTCCACACACTGCGTTCAATGTATCCTGAACCACTACCGAACCAGGGAGACGTTAACGTACTAGAATTTTTCCTGATGATGATTTGATCCAATGCGCCAGTACTCTCACGGACAGGTATCCCTCATATGCGGAAACCCTTAAATGGCAATCAACTGTGCTGAAATTCGAAAAGGTAACTTTCATCACAAGCCCTTATCTGACCAACTGATGACGAACATATAGGAAGTAAAGATTGAGATATGTGTAGAACTACACTGCCGGCCATAAAATGCGTAACACTTGGATGTTTTCAAATACAGGGTCTTTATTTACGCTTGGAAGGGACTTTCTCGCTCGACCTTGGCCGCCAGTGACGGTTCAGTTGGCGGCTACCGCGCGTGCGTATGTACGGCAGAATACGGTGCTCAGAATCATTATCATGCATTTTACTCACCATATTTACAGTTTATGCTCAAAATTATTATAATATATTATCAAGCATTTATCATGCATTTTACTCACCATTTTTACAGTTTATACTGAAAATGTTCCCCATGGGCTGCCAAAATAATCGGCATCTCCTAATGAAGTTTTCAGTCACTCTACCAAGTTCTTCAGCACTGATGGATGCAATTGCAACTCTTATATTGTTCATCTAGTGTATGAGGGTTGTTCCCATAAACTACATTTTTTAACATTCCCCACAAATAAAAATCGTATGACGTTAAATCTGAGCTACGAGGGGGCTACAGATTTTTACTTATGATCCTCGTACCAAACACGCTTCAGTAAGGAGACCTTTAGGTCTATTTTTATTATTTGAATCTCTTGGCCAGTTGTTTTCTTGTCCGATTGATAGGAATGGGTCTCCTTGGAAATTTTGCTCAAAACGTTTGTCTTGTCCTGGCGCACGATTTTCCGCACTTAATGTAAGTATTGTGCAGATATACACGTTCACGTAACGAGAATTTTACATACATTTCAGCACTGTACACAATCACAATAAGACACTATACAATACGACATACAGTACGCAGTAGCTTCATTGAACACCCTACTATTTCGGAGCTCAGCTCTCAACAACTGCAGAAGTGCCGGAAAACGAGCGCGCCAGCGGCTGGCAGCGACCTGTCATCGACGGCCAAGTTCGAGCGATAAAGTACCTTCCAAGCATAAATAAAGACCCTGTAATATAATTTTAGGGAACCCAAAATTAAGTTATAAATTACAATAAATCATCAACTTAGTCTTCCACTACTTTTCACACCCGGTTGCAAATTTGTGTCGTACAAATGGTCCTGGCACTGTTTTACGACCGGATGCCTTTACTGGCACCAACCAACCCTATTTGCAGGGATGTAATCAGTTTTGCTTGTTTCTGTGGTGGTTGGTAGTGTGGTATGTTGTACGTATAGGCACAAACAACCAGTCCCCAAGTCAGAGGATTTAGCCAAGAGTGTTAAAAATGCCCCACCCGTCCGGGAATCAAAACCGGGTTCCTCGGCGTCGAAGGCAACAATGGTGACCATTTCAGCCAAAGAACCGGACGTAAGTTGTAGTCAATATAAAAATGAATAATAATTACATTATAATGAAAGTAATATGCAAAATAAATTTCAGTAATTTAATATTTCGTAAGTATTACGCTTTATTTGGCCAGCAGTGTTATTAGGTATCAAAAGGAGTCAATTACTTTTCTACTAAAGTTATCTAAACCAAGTTTACGCCACTGGATTTTACAAAACATTCAAAGTACGAGACATGAAGATGATACACAAACATCCAGGAATCTGAAATTATTAAACAGAGATTTGGAGGTTGTAATAACCCCTCAATGGGGGTATATGCATATGTGAATATATTTATTCATAAATCCAGCCAAGGGAAATCCAAAGTATCGGCGACACCGAGTGCTTACAAACAGTAGGGAATAAATTTACGCGATGAAAAAAATGCCAAATTGAGAATTGAGGCCGTGGTAAAAAGGGTTCTTCAAATAAACATTCCAGAATAAACACAGATAGCGCAGTGGAAACGATGCTAGATAATATTCAAAAAAAACTAAAAGAAAATGGCAGGAGAAATAAGGGACAGGTGAAAATAGAAGAGAAACCAAGACAAAATTTGGAAATATACATATATTAGAAAAATCAAATCAAACTCTTACAATATTAGAAGAATAGAAGTCAGTACGAATACGGAATTTTCCCAACCAGAATTAATACAAATAGTTACATCAAGAGTAAAATATTCAAGAAAATGAAAGCAAATAAGAAAAGGGGCCAGGAGAGGAAAGGGATGGACGAAAAGGGGATGAATACAGTTTAAAGAAAAATGTTGAACAACGAGAATAAGAAAGAATGTTCGCAGTTACCAGATTGAAGTATACCAACATGAAGCAAAGTCTAATGTCATGTGAAAGTTGCCACCTCTTCAATTAACACCCGAAAATAGGCACAAATAAAGATTGTCCTACTGGCTTAAGTCACTGTATACAATAATGAAACAGTCTCCAAGTGTACCAAAACATACATGGTGAAGCATTAACCACAAGTGTGTATAGGAGTCGCAGAGTTGCGGATATACCACACGCACATTTTGAAAGCAAACAGTCACTGGATAGTCAATAGAGGCTTTGAAATTGAAAATGCAAGTAAAATCTCGGCCTGGAAATGCACTGCTCCCAGTCAAAATTTGCAAATAAAATAGCTCCAAATGCAACACAGCATTATTTACAATAAGGACATTTTTAGTTTGTCATACCTCATCTTGAACCAAGTAGTTCTGCCCAAAAATGGAGAGTCCAGGGCACATGTCGCTACAGACGGAGATGATGTTAAAGGTTCCTCCCTCCACACAGGCCAAAGTCCATCTCAACACATTCAGAGGAAGGCGGGTATTTATAGTGTGGAATAATGAGACATATGTCTGGAATATTCCAGAAGTTAGTGGAGCATGCGTGACAAAGCGGACGATGTCACATGACGTCAGGCAGCGAAAGGGAGGTTAGTTTATCGTCGGTCGGAAAGGTGGATAAGGCAGAGTTCGTGCAAGGTATGATGTGTGCAAATCCACATAAGTATATAAATTCCAGTTGAAGAGAAAATGTGGTGTGTATCCAGATGAAGGTAAGTCCATATTAATTGTAGAAAAAGGTTATGTGCGTGGCGAGGTTGATAACAGTAGTTGCCGGTGAGGTGAAGAGTCCGTTACATCATCCGCCGGGCACCAGAAAAAAATCCAAAGGATTTTTTTTTGTAGTTGTTGAAGCAGCTGGAGTTAAATGAAGGCGACTGGTGGAAGATGAGAAGCGGAAGATCCAGTTGGATGGCGACGGCGAGGCGGCCCCAGGAACAGCAATGGAGGGCCCTTCCATGAGCTGGAGCGGGGGTCGATAGCAGCCGCAACGGTATATCAAAGAGAAAAAATACTGCAAAACAAAACAAGAGGCGGCAGAAAAATGTCCAAACACAATAAACATGCCTAAATAGAGAAATAGAAAATAGAAAAAGGTAGAGGAGGAAAGGAAACAAGAAAAGGGCTAACGCGTTAGCAAAGGGAAAAGGGTAAGGAGAAAAGGGTAGTGATAAATTAACATAGAAATATAAATATAAATATTACAAATGACAAGAAAATTTAAAAAATTTAAGAACAATTAAAAAAGAGAAAAATAAAATGGTTGGGAAGTTTTATGTACACTCCCATTACAACCTGTGCCAATTGGCTGGGAGGGAGACTGGAGAAACCTGTGTGGAGGGAGAAAAAAAAGGAAATTCCAATAAGGGGAAGAAAAGAAGGGGGGGATGAGGCAGACAAACAAAGAAAAAGAAAGGAACAAAAAAAATAAATAACACTGGGAGCAATAGACATTACCAGACCAGATGGAGAATAGAGAGAAAAAAAAAAGCAGAAAGAAGAGGAGGTAATAACAAGAAAAGAAAAACACAGGGCAAAAGAAAAGAAAATCAAGATATGAAAGTTTTCAAGAATGAAAGCGCTTGAGCTGATTTAGATGAAGTTTTTTAGTATCAAACAAATCAGAAGTGGATTGCAAATATACAGTGACAGGAGTAGGGAAAGACAAAATACGGTATGGTCCAAGCCATCGAGGAGCAAGTTTGGCAGAAGTGGCATTAATTGCCGAGCTGTGTGGATGATTAGCAACGAGGACTAAATCACCAATTTTAAAAGTGGATGGCTTATGACGAGCATTATAAGCTTTTTTGTGGACCTGTTGAGCTTTTAACAATTGATCAAAGGCGTCTTTCCAGAGTGATGAAGAGGATGGCTGATCAGAAGATTCAAGGAGGTTGTGCAGATCCCAGGTTAGAGAAAGAGGAGTTTGAAGATCACGACCAAGAAAAAGCTTAGCCGGAGTCTGAGCAGTAGAACTATTGATACTAGAATTAAAGGCTAACGCCAAAGAAGAAAGATGAGAATCCCAGTCTTTCTGGAAAGAACTATGAAATATAGATAAAGCAACTTTGAGATTACGGTGATACCTTTCCACGGTGTTGGACTGAGGGTGGTAGGGAGAAGTCAAGATACGCTTGATACCCAGCTGAAAGCACATATTAAAAAAAACACTTGAAGTAAAAATAGAAGCATTATCAGAAACGATATTAGCAGGCAAACCGGTAATAGGAAAGATTTGTTCAGTGAGTAAATTAATGATGATCTTAGTAGAGAATTTCCGTAAGGGTCGAAGGACTAGAAATTTTGAGAAGGCATCCAACAAGGTAAAAATGTACAAGTTGCCACGAGAAGAACGAACTATGGGTCCAACTAGATCAATGAAAAAGGTTTGGGCAGGATGAGTGGGTGGCAGGGCAGAATGAAGACCAGCAGACTTTATGTTTAAAGGTTTAGATGTTTGACACAATTCACAAGTTTGAACAAAAGTGCGAATAGATTTGCGCATTTGAGGCCAAAAGAAAAGAGAGGCAATACGGTTGTACGTTTTAGTGATGCCTAGATGCCCGCCCACAGGGGAGGAATGATAATATTGTAAAATCATGGGTTGAAGAGCCTGAGGAAGCACCACTTTAGGAGAAGCTTTCTTAGTGGGTTTGTAAACCAAGAGATCTTTAAAAATAGTAAAGGGACCCTGATCAGAGGGATCAGAGATGGATTGTTTGAGTTGGATGCAGAACTGATCGGTGAGCTGATGCGACTGACAGGATTGAAAGGAAAGAGGAAAGTCTGTTAACGAAAGAACCGCATGAATGGAGGAAGATGAAGGCATCATAGAAAGATTCGGGGGTAAATCGTCAGTAGTACTTGACTGAGGAGTGGAAGTGTCAAATAAGCGACTAAGAGCGTCAGCTACAGAATTCTCAGTGCTAGAAATAAATTTAAGGGAAAACTTAAATCTGGACAATCGCATGAGCCAACGGCCAGTTCTACCAATTTTAGGTGCGTTATGTAACAACCATGAGAGAGCCTGATTATCTGTCTTGACAAGAAATTCTTTATGTTCCAAATACTCTGCAAAGTGTTCAATGGAATTTAATAAAGCCAAGGCTTCACGCTCGAAGATAGAATATTTTCTCTCAGTAGGAGAAAGAAGTCGACTGAAATAAGCGATAGGTAGAGGAACATCATTAACAACCTGAGTTAGAACACCAGCCACAGCAAGATTGGAAGCATCAGTATGTATTTCAAAAGGTAGGGAGAAATCAGGAAATTGAAGAATGGGAGCATGCATCAAAAGAGACTTAAGCTGAAGAAAGGCGTCCTGTTGAGATTGAGTCCAAATGAAAGGGACGTTTTTACGTTTCAGATAATTGAGAGGCTCAGCAATGTGAGAAAAGTTAGGAATGAACCGGTGGTAGAAAGAAACCATGCCTAAAAAGGTGCGTGTTTGTTTGAGATTTTTGGGAGATGGAATATTAGAGATAGCCGAAGTACGTTCGGGATCGACAGCTACTCCCTGAGATGACACAATGTGACCTAAGAACTTTATAGAAGTTTGAGCTAGAGAAATTTTAGAGGGGTTAACTGTCAGACCAATAGAACGTAGCCTGGAAAGAACTTGGTGTAGATGCGACATGTGGGACTCAAAATCTGGGCTAAAGATTAAAAGGTCATCAATATAAGGATAGAGAAATTTGTACTTGAAATCTGAGAATAAGGAATCCACTAATCTCTGCATGATTTGTGACCCCAAGTTCAATCCAAAAGGAACTTTTGTGAACTGAAAGAGGCCATTTGGGGTGATGAAAGCAGTAAGGCGACTGCTCCGAGAGTCCAAGGGGATTTGGTAGTAAGCAGAATTGAGATCTAAAAGAGAAAAATATTTAGCTTTAGAAAAAAAGTGGAAAGCGTTTTGCATTTTAGGAATAGGATAGGAGTCATAGAGGATTTTGGAGTTTAATTTACGGTAATCAACTACCAGGCGCGAAGAACCATCAGGCTTGTCGACAAGAAAGGCCGGAGAGGCATAATTGGAAGAAGATGGGACAATGGTACCATCCAGAAGCATTTTGTCAATAATATCATCCATTTTGGCCATCCGAGGAGGGCTAAGATGGTAAGGAGACGAACGAACAGGTGTTTCATCAAGTAAATCAATGTGAGCCTGATAATTAACAACGGAGCCTAAAGTATCTGTGATAACATCGGCAAATTCAGATTTCAAGGCCTCAATTGCATCTAGTTGGGGAGCAGTGGCATAAATATGCTGATGACTGAATACATGGTTCATAGGGAAATCGAGGGGGTCTACCAAAGGGATTTGAACATGCGGATTGAAAAAGAAAGAGATAGAGGCCATAGCAGTATTATAAATAAGGCCAGTATGAGCAAAAAAATCATATCCCAGAATAACAGGAAGTGAACAATTATTAACCACTTGAAATTCAAACGGCCAAGAAAATTGGGAAATTTTAACATTAAGTTTTAGGTGACCCATGATTTCAAGAGTGTGCTGAGATATGGAAAGACATCTGATGGTAGAAGGGCGCAATTGAAGATGCGGATGCGTTTGTAAAAGTTGCTGAAAAAAGGAGAAACTGATAAGGGAAATTGCAGAACCTGAGTCTAAGAAGGCTAAGGAGGGAATGTTATGTAACTGTACAAGAGTATACGACTGTGATTTAGTAGCAGGCGAGAAAGTTGAGGAAACATAAGGCAGATTTTGCCCAAGAGGTCGTGAGCTGCCTACTGACGACGGGAATTGAAGTTTCCCAAGGTAGAATTGGTACAATTTCGTGCGAGGTGCCCCATAGCCTGACACCGATAACAGCGAAGGCGAGAAATATCACTCTGAGAAGGTGAACGAGTGGTAGAAGGCATGCGAGTTGTTGATGTGTTAAACTGGGGAGGTGGGGTAGACGAATAATAAGAAAAATTGCTACGGGTATTTAGAATATCTAGTTGAGCAATGTGGTAAAGCTGAGGAATAGTAGTGGGTGGCGTAAAGGGATTGATGATTTGGCGGAAAGCTGGAGAGGCATAAAATCGAATAAGAGAAATAATTTCCTGGGGATGTTGAGCAATAGCTAACACATCAGAATAGCCAATAATGGAGTCAAGATAATCGTAAGCTGATTCCTCTGGACGTTGATGACGTCTGATATATTTGTTACTCAGCTGTTGTCTAATTTCATAAGGCAGAAAATAAGTATGTAAAACCGAGCGAAAATGAGCCCAATCATGAGAAGACTTCATATACTGGAGCCAAAAATTACTAAGATGACCAGAGGTTTTTGGATAAAGCAACGAAAGCAATTGGGAAAATGGAGCCAAGTCCGTCTGTAGAAATTTGCGAACTAAAAAAAGCCACTGTGTCAAAGTATCGGGATCAGTTGACTGAATGAGGGGTACCTGATCGAGACATTTAGTCAAAATATGGAAATTAAGTGGTTGATGTGAAGAAGGGGTGTAATGATATGGAGATTCATAAAAATATTGCTGAGAAGGGGATGGTGGTGGAGTGCGCAAATCGGGAGAATAATGCTGTGCTGGTTGAGTTTTATGGGGAGAAGGCGGAGGTGCTTGATTAAGTGGAAGTTTGGATTCGGCAGTAAAAAGAGAAAGATCAGGATAGAGAGGGGTGTTAGGTTGAGGCGGGGTTGGTAAAGGTTCAGAGGATGAACTAGAAGAAACAGTAGTAGTAAGAGTACTAAACGTGGAAGTAAGATCAGAATTACAAGGGAGAAAAGGATTATAAGACATATTAGTAAAAGGATTTAGATCCGAAAAATTGAAATGGGGATCAAACGAAATGTCTGAAGTGTCTGAAGTATAAGGAGAAAAATTATCAGAAAAATAAGCCATGTTGAAAGAGATGACAAAAAGAAAAGCAAAGTCTAGCGAGGAAAACCACTAAACCTCAGAAGAAAGAAACAAAAGAACTAAGGCAGTAACAGGGTGAAGATTTAGAGTGGTAGTAAACTGCGACTTTATACTCTGCTACCATGTGTAATAACCCCTCAATGGGGGTGTATGCATATGTGAATATATTTATTCATAAATCCAGCCAAGGGAAATCCAAAGTATCGGCGACACCGAGTGCTTACAAACAGTAGGGAATAAATTTACGCGATGAAAAAAATGCCAAATTGAGAATTGAGGCCGTGGTAAAAAGGGTTCTTCAAATAAACATTCCAGAATAAACACAGATAGCGCAGTGGAAACGATGCTAGATAATATTCAAAAAAAACTAAAAGAAAATGGCAGGAGAAATAAGGGACAGGTGAAAATAGAAGAGAAACCAAGACAAAATTTGGAAATATACATATATTAGAAAAATCAAATCAAACTCTTACAATATTAGAAGAATAGAAGTCAGTACGAATACGGAATTTTCCCAACCAGAATTAATACAAATAGTTACATCAAGAGTAAAATATTCAAGAAAATGAAAGCAAATAAGAAAAGGGGCCAGGAGAGGAAAGGGATGGACGAAAAGGGGATGAATACAGTTTAAAGAAAAATGTTGAACAACGAGAATAAGAAAGAATGTTCGCAGTTACCAGATTGAAGTATACCAACATGAAGCAAAGTCTAATGTCATGTGAAAGTTGCCACCTCTTCAATTAACACCCGAAAATAGGCACAAATAAAGATTGTCCTACTGGCTTAAGTCACTGTATACAATAATGAAACAGTCTCCAAGTGTACCAAAACATACATGGTGAAGCATTAACCACAAGTGTGTATAGGAGTCGCAGAGTTGCGGATATACCACACGCACATTTTGAAAGCAAACAGTCACTGGATAGTCAATAGAGGCTTTGAAATTGAAAATGCAAGTAAAATCTCGGCCTGGAAATGCACTGCTCCCAGTCAAAATTTGCAAATAAAATAGCTCCAAATGCAACACAGCATTATTTACAATAAGGACATTTTTAGTTTGTCATACCTCATCTTGAACCAAGTAGTTCTGCCCAAAAATGGAGAGTCCAGGGCACATGTCGCTACAGACGGAGATGATGTTAAAGGTTCCTCCCTCCACACAGGCCAAAGTCCATCTCAACACATTCAGAGGAAGGCGGGTATTTATAGTGTGGAATAATGAGACATATGTCTGGAATATTCCAGAAGTTAGTGGAGCATGCGTGACAAAGCGGACGATGTCACATGACGTCAGGCAGCGAAAGGGAGGTTAGTTTATCGTCGGTCGGAAAGGTGGATAAGGCAGAGTTCGTGCAAGGTATGATGTGTGCAAATCCACATAAGTATATAAATTCCAGTTGAAGAGAAAATGTGGTGTGTATCCAGATGAAGGTAAGTCCATATTAATTGTAGAAAAAGGTTATGTGCGTGGCGAGGTTGATAACAGTAGTTGCCGGTGAGGTGAAGAGTCCGTTACAAGGTAAATTCCAAATTCTGTTGATTTGTTATTCTTCTTCCTGTTCTTACAAGGGAAGGGCACGTACCGGGGAATCGCCGATCCCACGTAAATTTTGCACACACATTAAGTGAGCCAGGAATAACACAATGGCCTAAATACGTCTTTCAGAAATGAATTCGTGCGTCTAAATAAAGCGTAAGTTCGTACGTTCGAACTGGCGTGCTCGGCTACGCGGTACTGCACCGCGTGGTGGGTTCATTCGTCGAGAGGCCGATACTCAGGGAGCTTTACTCCCTGCCGCTACTCTATACCCTACTCGCAACAGCTGATTTGAGGCCACGCTGGCATACGCTTGCCCTATCTCGCCCATGTTAATTTTCCAATTTTCAGGTACCATTTTCTTACAATTAGCGAAGATATTAACTTGAAACTCCTACCAATTTTAGATTGAACATTCCTTGAGAAGAGTAAGAAGCAGTTTTTGAAAATATCTGTTAGTTGCCAGGATGTGATTTTTCCCCGAAGTCCTATTTTTCTAAAGAAGTTCGCTTAAATTACCATATTTTGAAAAGTATATATTTTATAGAAAATTGACTTCTTATTTTTGTAGCATTGTAATGTAAGAACAAGCTGTAGAAATTTCATTCCTGTAGCATGAATAGTGTAGGAGAAATCTGTACCAAGAGTTAGAAAAATGTCGAACTGAGAAAAATGACTTCAAAATTTTGCAACGGAAATCTTACTTTTAAAACTGTCCTGCTCCATACTATTCGTTCTCCCCATCCTCTCTGCACTTCTTCTTGTTTCTTCCCTTACTTTTTGAACTCTTCTCAATTTCTTCCATCATTCTGTCTGGTTTATTTATGCGAATAGTGTAGATTCAGCCTCTGTACCCATAACATCACCGGCATCTTCCTTAATTGAGGAACAAGTTCGGTAGATTCCAGAAAATTTGCGCTTACCAGACTTTTTTTATTCGAAACATACTTGCTATATAACATTCACAAGTAATGATTAGAGACACTACAACAGTCTCTTGTCTTCTTAGAATGCCAGTACAACTGGAAAAAGCACAATACTTCAGCACAATGAAACAATGAGGAAGTAAAAAAAAATTTCCAGCTATGTGCTAGAGATACCACATGTCTTTCAATTGTCTCCAAATGCTACTAATAGTGCGGACGAAACATTATCCTTCAAGTATTGGGTACTGTCAGACACATAGTCAAGATAAGTCAAGTATATTTCCCGTAAGTTTCACTTGAGTCGCTGTTAGTATAGAAGGGGGCGTGGCTACAAAATGCCACATTTGAGAGTTGATTGAAATTCAAGCATTCAAACTGAGTTTGTGCTTTCCTTATTTTGGTATAACGTTAATAATATATCAAATATGCAAAAACGACCAAGAACTCGATTTTGATTTTTTGGCCCAATGTTGGCAGGCCTCCCCTTAAAATAGAAGGTCCCGGGTTGAGTGGCTCAGACGGTCAAGGCGCTGTCCTTCTGACCCCAACTTGGCAGGTTCGATCCTGGCTCAGTCGGTGGTATTTGAAGGTGCTCAAATACGTCAGCCTCGTGTTGGTAGATTTACTGGCACGTAAAAGAACTCCTGCGGGACTAAATTCCGGCACCTCGGCGTCTCCGAAAACCGTAAAAGAGTAGTTAGTGGGACGTAAAGCAAATAACATTATTATTTATTAAAATAGAAGGCTGTTCAATATTGGAGAATTGGTAAACGGGGCCAGCTTTCGTGAAATAAAAGTTTCATGGTGGTAAAAATATATATAGGCCTATATATATTTTTGGGAAAAGTCCACCTTATTGGCTGAATGGTCAGCGTTGAGGCCTTCCGTTCAGAGGGTCCCGGGTTCATTCCCAGCCGGGTCGGTGATTTTAATCGCCTCTGATTAATTCTTCTGACTCGGGGAGTGGGTGTTTGTGTTCGTCCCAACACTCCATATTCACACAACACACTACACTACCACCCACCACAGAAACACGCAATAGTGATTACATCCTTCCATATAGGGCTGGCGGCAGGAAGGTCATCCGGCCGTAAAACAGGGCCAAATCCACATGTGCGACATTGTTCGCACCTGCGACCCCACAGGTGTGCGAAAAGCGGTAGAAGAAGAAGAAGGAGAAATATATTTGTGGGAAAAGCATGTAAAGGACAGTGGGGCGCGCCGCGAAAAACTGAGGTTAATAGCACGCACTGTCAGAAAAGAAATATATTTTTCCCATCAACATAATGAAATAATTCACGATGTGACCGTCTAGCACTGGGCTATGGAAGTTGTTTATGAAGAACAATGCGCGGGGTTTCAAGCATGCCAAACGTGGATACGTAACTTTAAGAAGCGCAATGGCATTTTGTCGCGGAAAATAACTTCTGTAACGACGACAAAGCCGTCCAACGAAGAAGTAGAAACCATGGCAGCAGCGGAAATAGCCTATTCCTAGAAGTTAAATCTGTTATAGAGTCCTACGGCTCCGAAAACGTATGTAACAGTGATCAGAGTGGCTTCAACCTGGAGATGTGTACGAGAAGGACATTGCCTTTAAAAGGTGGGAAAAATCACTTACCAATGCAGTGCAATCTGTGGTGTCCACCACACACAGTTACACCATTATGCCCAGAGTTACCGCAAGTGCCGAACTTACAGGACCTTTATGCATCACCTTAATAGAGTTGAAAGGCATGTTTCGTAAGACGGAAAAAGCAAATTGTTTTCGCATCAAAATAGTCATGTTCATTGCACCAAATCCCGGAAAATGTGATGTACAGATGTGAGCGAATGTTTTAATGGGGTATTCAAGCAAAATACACCGACTGGTAAAGTGGCGCTCATTCTGAATTCCTTTTCTGGACATAAGTCTACACAAAATGAAGATACAGTATTGCTGATTATGACGTCTCCCCGCACCACAGCTTATTGTCAGCCACGGGTTTAGAGTATGGAAAGGTCTTGTACTTAGTTTAGCTCACTCTGCTCGATTATTGAATTAGGATATCGTTTCACCGCAGGGGAACAACGACTTGAAAATTCAATCTCTGACATACCATCAAAAATCGTCTCCCCATTTTCGTCCTATGTGGCAACACGCCTGGTATCGAAGTCAGTACCTGTTTAAAAACCCGGGAGCCTTTGAGCATCCTGTGCAATAGGCCTATTGTTTTAAAAGAGGTGACTTAAAATTTTCCACTTGCCCGTATTCTCGCTTCGTTAGGTGTGGTTGGTGTAGAACGGCTTTGTGCTTTCAAGACTTCCATCGAGCTCGATAGCTGCAGTCGCTTAAGTGCGGTCAGTATCCAGTATCCGGGAGATAGTAGGTTTGAACCCCACTATCGGCAGCCCTGAAAATGGTTTTCCGTGGTTTCCCATTTTCACACCAGGCAAATGCTGGGGCTGTACCTTAATTAAGGCCACGGCCGCTTCCTTCCCACACCTAACCATTTCCTGTCCCATCGTCGCCATAAGACCTATCTGTGTCGGTGCGACGTAAAGCAACTAGCAGATTTCTACCACGAGAATCCTTGTTGCAGAAACTATAAGGAGTAACTTGCTTTCGTGTGTAACGTCCCTTGTTATACTGATTAACCTTTATTTTCACCATAGGAATTTTATTCTATTGCCTTTATTTACTCACAATCAATGCAGAAATTAATTTGTTTCACTTAATGCTGCTACATCATTTTCGCGACCTGTTACGCAATTACTAACGGAATAAGAAGGATCAGTGGTGCGGTCCCTCGACGAGTAAAGCCAGCACGCGCCGCAGTCCTGCATAGAAAAGCGCGGCAAATCAAACGTGAGAACTTAAACGCTGTCTGTAGGTGGCATAAGTTAATTTCCGAAATAAATGTCTTGGCTCCTTTAACGTGTGTGAAAAATTGACCTAATATTCGTGATTCCCTGTTACGCCCTTCTCTTGGTAGTTTTAAGTTTCCTGGGGTAGACACATGGTGTGGATTTCGTCCAGCTTTATGGCTAGTTGAAGGGGCTGCCTGGCCGAGGCGGTAAAGGCGTGCTCGGCTCGCCAGGAAGGACATGGGTTCGAATCCCCGTCAGGATGTCGTGATATTTAAGAAACGATATTTCTACTTACGGAGGTGCATATGGCCCTGAGGTTCACTCAGCCTACACCAAAAATGAGTACCAGGTTAATTCCTGGGGGCAAAGGCGGGCGGGCGTAGAGTTAACAACTCTACCGCATCACGTGCCGAGGTTACGAATGGTGGAAGCCTTTACCTTCCACCCCTCCAAGGGCCTTCATGGCCTGTACGGAGATGACTTTCCTTTGCTCTGCATTTTTGTGGTTGCATGCCTTTCCTGAAAACAATGCTATGTGGAAAGTTGCATTCACTTTTGTATGTTCGGAAGATAGTGGGTTCGAACACCACTGTCAGCAGTCCTGAAGATGGCTATCAGTGGTTTCCCCATTTTAACACCAGGCAAATGCTGGGGTTGTACTTTCCCACGGCCACTTCCCTCCAACTCTTAACTTTTTCCTATCCCATCGTCAACATGTACCGGTGCGACGTAAAGCACATTTTTATTGTATGTTCTCGTGGAGGTTGGTAGAGGGGTGTGTTATCTGTAAATGAAGAGAAATGTATTAAGACGAACAAAAACTGCAGTCACCGAGCTAGATAAATTAATCGTCCGCAGATAATATGTCCGACACGGACCTCTGAACAGGTGGCCATTACGCTGACCATTCAGCCATGGAGCTGGATTGTTGATTTGTTACTACCTGCAATTTATAATCTATTTATAATTTAAAATTATCGTCTTTTTCCACGTTATAATACGGAATATGTGATGGCGTACAACAAGGCCTCTAAAACGCCCAAATTCTCACGCGTGGAAATCGAGGCGCAGAGGTTCTGTGCACCGTGCATCGGCCCGATTCGGCTCGGTTCGGACCAGCGTTTTGTCTCGGGGCGACTCGGCTAAACTCGGCTCAACTCAGCTCGGATGGTGGAGCGCTGCAGAGCAAGTGAGGAATGGGGAGACAGACGGAGCGAGCGAGACAGGCGTATTTAAAGAGAGATACTGTATAGCGCCATTGCTTAAAATATAGGAGTGGGGGTCTGCACTCTGGTCAATTTGGCGAAGTCGTCTTTCGCACCTTGCACTCTGAGAGGTCGTGACGTACAGTATATAAAAATGACGATAAATTGTACAATTGACGTTTGAGTAGATTGTTACATATTGCAGTAAACGTATTCTGCGGATCGATACCAATGTCTGCTCGGTATCAATCAAATCACACAGATATTTTACAAGTAACGCGCCTCGTTTCTTTCTAGAATTGCATAACTAATGACGAAATCCAGTATAACTGGTCACTTCTCCATACATCAGCTGTCTACTGAAAAAAAATTATATCTTTCATAGACTAGTGACCACGTTCGTATAAGAAAACCTCCAACTCCGACGAAACATCAGGGAAGGTCTACCACTGTACGAGAGAATATAATTCAAGATATCGGATTATAAACAGTTTATCTACAGTAGAAAATCCCTTGGTAATGTGGCCGCAGGGTTCTTCATCGATAGTTTGCAGCTCAAATCTCCGAGAGACTAGTAATAATATTTAAAATGTTATTGGATTTTACGTCCCACCAACTACTTTAATGGTTTTCGAAGAAGCCGAGGTGTCGGAATTTAGTCCCTCAGGTGTTCTTTTTACGTGCCAGTAAATCTACCGACACGTGGCTGACTTATTTAAGCGCCTTCAAATACCAAGACCAAGGACTGGTTCAAGGATCATGACAGTAAATTTGCCTTAATGTTGTGGCCCCCAAAATAGCCCCGATATGAACCCCATTGAGCATTTGTGGCTAAAATTGGAAAAGTTGGTTTGTGCTACACCACCACCACCAGCAATGTACGCAAACTGGATGATCTGCTATTGCGCTTGTGATACTAAATACCCCAGGATATCCGAAAACCGTAATAGTAGTCAGTGGTACTAAAGCAAATAACATTATTATGATACCCCAGGATACTTTCTACCACCTCGATGAATCGATGCCTCGCCGAGTGGCCGCGGTTCTGCAGGTAAAATTTGGTCCTACACCTTGTTATGTAGGTGGGGTCATATGACTCATCGTTTTATTATCGAATTAACATTCTAAACTACACTTAAGCGTATCCTAATTACAACAAGTTAACCGATGTAATGGGAGTGTAGTTACAGCTAAATACTTATACACTTAGACAAAGCAAAGCAAAGCAAAGAAGCAAAGTCATCTCCGTACAAGCTATGAAGTCCCTTGGAGGAATGGAACGTAAAGGCTTCCACTATCCGTAACCTCGGCACTTGATGGGGGAGAGGTGTGCTCTACGCCCGGCCGCCTTTGCCTCCAGGAATAGACCTGGTACTCATTTTTGGTGTAGGCTGAGCGAACCTAAGGACCATGTGCACCTCCGGAAGCGGAAATCTCGTATCTTAAATTTTACGACTTCCTGACGGGGATTCGAACCCACGTTCTTCCGGGAAAACCGAGCACGCCTTTACCGCCTCGGCCAGGCAGTCCCTTTTTTCCTACTACGCGTGACAGAAATCAAAACTGTCTTTTAAATGTTGAAAGATCGAAAGTGGAAAGGAAGATGTCTAAAAATAATTACTCAATAAATTCTTTCCAAACTATGTCGGATGCTTGAACTACAAATACTGGAAAATTAGGAACGGGATGAATAATTCTTACTCAACTGTATGCCAACACTTACCCGGATGCCCCGGGTTCGATTCCCGGCCATGTCAGGGATTTTTACCTGGACCTGAGGGCTGGGTCGAGGTCCACTCAGCCTACGTGATTAGAATTGAGGAGCTATCTGACGGTGAGATGGCGGCCCCGGTCTAGAAAGCCAAGAATAACGGCCGAGAGGAATCGTCGTGCTGACCACACGACACCTCGTAATCTGCAGGCCTTCGGGCTGAGCAGCGGTCGCTTGGTAGGCCAAGGCCCTTCAAGGGCTGTAGTGCCATGGGTTTGGGGTTTGGTTTGGTTTGTATGCCAACAGTATAATATTTGAATACGAAGAGCAGAAATAATTACTAATACTGCAAAGACCTCTATCTTGCCAGTGAAACAGAGTATATTCTCTTGAACTCCAATTTTTAACGAAATTTAAGGGCTATCGAATTTATTTATGTTAGGAAATTGTTACCTTCGTGACAGGTGCTATACGAAATACTAAATACGAAATAAACGGAAGGTACAACTCCGTATAATAGCCTGTCATGGTAAGTATTGTACCAAATACACTAAAGATATTTAAACCAAAAAGGGAATATAATTTCATATTTCTCCAACCCGTCCGCCTCTGTGGTGTAGTGGTTAGTGTGATTAGCTGCCACCCCCGGAGGCCCGGGTTCGATTCCCGGCTCTGCCACGAAATTTGAAAAGTGGTACGAGGGCTGGAACGGGGTCCACTCAGCCTCGGGAGGTCAACTGAGTAGAGGTGGGTTCGATTCCCACCTCAGCCATCCTGGAAGTGGTTTTCCGTGGTTTCCCACTTCTCCTCCAGGCGAATGCCGGGATGGTACCTAACTTAAGGCCACGGCCGCTTCCTTCCCTCTTCCTTGCCTATCCCTTCCAATCTTCCCATCCCTCCACAAGGCCCCTGTTCAGCATAGCAGGTGAGGCCGCCTGGGCGAGGTACTGGTCATTCTCCCCAGTTGTATCCCCCGACCAAGAGTCTGAAGCTCCAGGACACTGCCCTCGAGGCGGTAGAGGTGGGATCCCTCGCTGAGTCCGAGGGAAAAGCCGTACCTGGAGGGTAAACAGATGATGATGATGATGATTTCTCCAACCCAGAAACGAAATTAAGTAAACCTAACCTACATAACCTACTAACACCAACAGAATTACTGAACTATTTATTCTGTCTTACCTTTGTAAAAATTTTACTGGCGTGATATACTAAACGTCCGACTCTGTGGTGTAGTGGTTAGTGTGATTACCTGCCACCCCTGGAGGCCCGGGTTCGATTCCCGGCTCTACCACGAAATTTGGAAAGTGTTACGAAGGCTGGAACGGGGTCGACTCAGCCTCGCGAGCTCAACTGAGTAGAGGTGGTTTCGATTTCCATCTCAGCCATCCTGGAAATGGTTTTCCGTGGTTTCCCACTTCTCCTCCAGGCAAATGCCGGGATGGTACCTAACTTAAGGCCACGGCCGCTTCCTTCCCTCTTCCTTGTCTATCCCTTCCAATCTTCCCATCCTCCGCAAGGTCCCTGTTTAGCATAGCAGGTGAGGCCGCCTGGGCGAGGTACTGGTCATCTTCCCAGTTGTATCCCTCGAACCAGAGTCTGAAGCTCCAGGACACTGCCTTGAGGCGGTAGAGGTGGGATCCCTCGCTGAGTCCGAGGGAAAAAACGACCCTCGAGGGTAAACAGATAAAGAAGGTGATGAAGAATAATAATAATAATAATAAAATGAGATACTACACTCTTAGTCATGAAAGCCAAGAAATATGACTAAGGTTGTCAGCACGCTGATGACGTAATATTCCAATATTTTCTGGCCATTTGGCTGAACAATAATCATCTAGATAGACTAAGGCTCTGACTGAGCTGTATGTGTTTTAGGTACTAAACTAATCGTCGGCACATGATTTCAAAAGGGCACATAAGAGAGTTGTTATTTGAAGAGAATACAAATATATATGTTCACTTGAGGATCCAATTCTCCCACAATATTCGACATAAAAACGTTAAAATTTTTACATACACCAAATAGGTTTGTCTTTACTTAAAATACAAAAATATGGTGTGACTAGCAAGATACCCGTGCTTCGCAACGGTATTATACTGAAATTTATAATTGAATGCTTATTGTTTTATATATAATCCGCCGAAATGCGCGATCTGACTGGTTATCTGAGAGAATCCGCCAAAATTCGCGATCTGACTCGTTTTCTAATAGATTACGGCAAGTTTCCTCACGTTTTTCAATCTTTCTTTCCAGCAATCGATCTCCTACTTCCCGGGCTAGGTCCAGGTATTCCACCCGGTCAGTTGGGTCCCTAAATCTTTGCCATCTTTTCCTATAAGAATTTTTAAAATGGATCAAATCCTTGAGGAGATCCGGCGTGGTGTCCTCTTGGGTGCCTTGGCGGTACTGAACCCGCGGCTGGACTGCATTCTTAGTTATTACCCATCCAGGACCCGTTTCAGCGCGGTCTGCACATTTGACGACGGTCCAGAACATTATTATTATTATTATTATTATTATTATTATTATTATTATTATTATTATTATTATTATTATTATTATTATTATTATTATTATTATTATTATAGATGTTCTGGACCCCATAGCAAGACGCTACTTGGCGGTAAATTACATCTGCTGCCACTATCATTGTTGACATTGTGACCAGCACCATTGTCGCGCGTAGGCATGTGTGCGGGATTTGTGGTGATACGAATGTCATATTTCGTGCATTGTTGACCTTATTATAGAGGTGAACAATTGGACGGTCAATCTCATTCCTATCGTTTATTTCAAAGGTGTTTAAATTTTTATTTATATGCCAGGAGAACGTACTGTAATCTAAGAACGTTCTCCGAAGAAAAAGGTGGCTCTTGAAAACGAACCCAGGAAAGATAAAAAATGATCGGTTTATGATCAGAATAAGTACATCGGAAATATACAGCCTGTTTCCAGTCATAGGAATTGTGCCGGCTGCCGAAGCCTGTCGCACTCATCTGGGGCAATGGATAATGAATGACAAATGAAATGAAATGATATTGGACAGTGTTGCTGGAATGAATGATGACAGGGAAAACCGGAGTATCCGGAGAAAACCCTGTCCCGCCTCCGCTTTGTCCAGCACGAATGTCTCATGGAGTGATCGGGATTTGAACCACATAACCCAGCTGTGAGAGGCAGGCGCGCTGCCACCTGAGCAACGGAGGCACCTTATAAGTACATTATGAACAGTAAAATCAACAATTCTCACCTCCTTTTACACCCCACCGCCGTTAAGTTTATTTACCCCCCCCCAAAAAAAATTTACAGAAAGGCATGTTCCTTTATGTTTAAAAGGAGATTCCAAACACCAATGTTCACGTCTATTACCTTCAGTTTTGAGATATAAGTATCCCCATAAAAATAATTCACTTTTTTCACTTCCTTTCACACTCCTCCCTCCCCCCCCCCAAATTGAATTTTCGGGCAAAAACCTTGTTTCTTTAATAATAAAGGATCTTCTAAATACCAATTATCACGACTCTAACTTCCTCAGTTTTTGATTTGTGTGACCTCATAAAAGGAATTCAACTCCTTTTCAGTCCCGCCCCCCAAGATGATTTTCCCCCCCAAAAAAAAACGTATTTTTCTTTGTTTCTAAAGGAGATCCAAATACCAATTTTCACGTCTGTAACAACTTTAGTTTTTATTAGACGTAAGTATTCTCATACAATTAAGTCAATTAATTTTTCAAATCTTTCACCTCCCCCCCCTTCCCACTTCATTGGAGTTTTTTCGAGAATACGTGTTTCTTTTTACATTTACAGGATATTCCAAATACCACTCTTTACGTCTGTAACATTTTACGTTTCTCAGGTATTCTGTAGATATAGTCTTTCAAAAATTTCACCCCAATTTGTCACTCCTGTTTAACCGCCAGTAATTGAATTTTCCAAAAAAAAAAAAAAAAAAATACATGTTACTTTATTTTTAAAGGAGATCCCAAGTACAAATGTTCAGTTCTGTAATATCTTCAGTTTCTGAGATATATGTATCCTCATTAATGGCATTCAACCCGTTATTCACCCTTTTACACCCCTCCTATTGGGATTTTCCGAAAACAAAGAATACATGTTTCTTTATTTTTAAAGGAGGTTTTAAATACTAATTTTTACATCTGTAAACCTCTCAAGTTTTAAGATGTAGATACACTCCTTTTAAAAATTCACCCCCTTTTCACCCCCCATTATGGATTTTCCAAAAACAAAAAATACCTATTTCTTTATTTTTAAAGTAGATCCCAAATACCTATTTTCAGGTCTATAATATCTTCAGGTTCTGAAATAAAAGTAGCCTCATTAAAGGCATTCAACCCATTTTTCACCCTTGTCCACCCTTATTACGGTATAAGGATTTTCCGAAAACAAAAAAGTACATGTACCTTTATTTCTGAGGGAGATTCTAAATACCAATTTTTACATCTATAATCTTTAAAAGTTTTGAGATATAGATACACTCCTTTTAAAAATTCACCCCCTTTTCACCCCCCCCCCATTAATTGGATTTTTCAAAAACAAAAAAAAATATGCGTTTCTTTATTTTTAAAGGAGATCCCAAACACCAATTTTCAGGTCTGTAATATCTTAAGTTTCTGAGATATAAGTATCCTCTAGAAAAGCATTCAACCCGTTTTCCCCCCGTTTTCACACCTCCTAATGCGATTTTCCGAAAACCAAAAAATGCGCGTTTCTTTATTTTTAATGAAGATTCTAAATACCAATTTTTACATGTGTAAACTTTCAAATTTTTGAGATATAGATACACTCATTTTAAAAATTGACCCCCCCCTTTTTCCCTCCCGTTAATTGGATTTTCCAAAAATAAAAAAGTGTTTCTTTATTTTTAAAAGAGATCAAAACTACATATTTTCAGGTCTGTAATATGTTCAGTTTCTGAGATATAAGTACCGGTATCCTGATTAAAGGCATTCAACCCATTTATCACCCTTTTTCACCCCTCCTATTGGGATTTTCTGAAAACAAATAATACGTGTTTCCTTATATTTAAATACAATTCTAAATAATAATTTTTACATCTGTAAACTATTAAAGTTTTGAGATATAGAAATAATCGTTTTAAAATTTCACCCCCCTTTACACCCCCTTAGAGATTTAATATCCAAAAATCCTCTCTTAGCGAGCACCTATATCTTAATATGAATGTATCCCCAAAATTTCATTTCATTATGTCCAGTAGTTTTGGCTCGGCGATGATGAATCAGTCAGTCAGTCAGTCAGTCAGTCAGTCAGTCAGTCAGTCAGTCAGTCAGTCAGTCAGTCAGTCAGTCAGTCAGTCAGGACAAGTTATTATATATATATAGATTAATGCATTTATTTTACTAAAAAAATATAAGGTGTTAACATTTCAGATGGAAAATATTTCTTTAAATGTATTATGATTTCTGGGTACACTTTTCCGGAAAGTAGCAGACAGTGACTTACTAAACTTTACACATATGATTTATATACTTAAATCCATACAATAAATGTCAGGTTTATTATTATTATTTACGTATGGACCCGTTTGGAACACGCAGTGCTTTTATGATTCGCCTGTATGGTTTTCCATATGGCTTTCATATTTTCTCCGTGGTCTCTCTTTCTATCTTCAGTGCACTTGGTTCCTGGTCTCCTTGTAACTTCATTCTCTGGCTGTACTATCCATCTGATTAATTGAACATATTTCTGCCTAATACTTCTGATATATCTCTCTGGGATTTCTCCAGGTCGTTGTTGACTTCTTGGATCCATGGTGGACTCTTCAATTTACTGCAGTATGCCATGATCTTATGTGTAAGCCTTGTTCTTGGATGTCTTTTAACGTGTCCAAGAAATTTCAATCTTCGTTTACTAATATCTGCTGCGAGCTTGGACAGTTTCTCCGTTGCTTTACAGGATTTCAGTCTGTGTCCATCATTAGTTTTTTCTGGACCAAGAATTTTCCACACGATCTTTCGTACTTCCTTCAGAATGTTCTTTTTCTATTGAGTACCAGCGTTTCCCTCACGTATAGAATTTCAGGTTTGATCACAGTATTGTAGTGCCTGATGTGTGTGTGTGTGCGCGCGTGTGTGTGTGTGTGTGTGTGTGTGTGTGTGTACATGCATTTTTGTTGTTAATGTCGCATGTTCTCCGGTACACTCTCTTGAGTTTCTGTAGGCGAACTTTCTGTGCTTCCTTTTGTAACCTTGTTGGTTGTACAATTTCACGAGGTATTTCAATTGTGGAACCCGTTTTATCAGTCCGCATTTTATGTGTATTTTCTGAATGTTGAATATAGTACAAATGAACTTAGTTTTCGCAAACAAAATGTGTAGCCCATTCCAAACCAAACCCCATGGTGCAACAGCCCCGAAGGGTCATGGCCTACCAAGTGACCGCTGCTCAGCCCAAAGGCCTGTATATTACGAGGTTGAGAAGTCAGAATCCTCTCGGCCGTTATTCTTGGCTTCTTAGAACGGTTTGTAGCCAATTTTTAGTTTAATTTATTATTACTTGTCATTTAAAATGTTTATGGCTGGTATATAATCTTTCGAAACAATTTGGCAATCTTTACATTTGCCGAACTTAATTTTAGTGTATATCTCGCCCACCGTGTATATACAAACCCTGTGGATACCCGCAAGGAATGTTATATTGTTACGTGCCAGCCCCTTGGTAGCCCTTTCGGTACTTCTAGGGGAACTGTAAAAGTTGCGCCGTGGAGATTCCCCACCGGGAGTGGAAGTGGTTTGACAGCTGTCTTAAGCAACTGCTACACGCGCTGCACCGCAGGGGCTTATTTCCAGGTTGAATGAATGGTGTGAATATCTGTACAACTGAGATTTTGAAATCTATATATATAAAATAACATGTCCTGACTGACTGACTGACTGATTCATCATCGCCGAGCCAAAACCTTCTGGACATAAAGAAATGAAATTTTCAGGATACATTTATATTAGGGTGTAGATGCTCACTAAGGGAGGATTTTTTGGTATTCCGTCGCTGAGGGGAAGAAAACGGGGTGAATTTTTAAAGTGAGGATATCTGTATCTCAAAGACTTGAAAGTTTACAGACGTAAACATTGGTATTTGGAATCCCCTTTAAAAATAAAGAAACACCAATTTTTTTGTTTTCAGAAAATCCCATTAAGGGGGGTGAAAAAGGGGAAAAGGGGTTGGTCACCTTCCATGAGGAGACTTATATCTTAAAATGTTAAGATGTTACAGACGTGAAAATTGGTATTTGGAATCTCCTTTGAAAATAAAGAAACACGAATTTTTGTGTTTTTGGATAATCCCGACGAATAGGGGGTGAACAGGAGTGGAAAACGGGGTGAATTTAAAAAAAGAATATATCTGCATATTATCTCAGATCCGTAACATATTACAGATATGAAAACTGGTATTTGGAATTTCCTGTAAAAGTAAAGAAATATTCTTTTTCGAAAAATCCACTTAACGGAAAGTGAAAAAAGGAAGTGAATTTTTAAAATTAGCATATCTACAGTATAACTCAAAAATTTAAGATGTTGCAGACCTGAATATTGGTATTTGAAAACTCCTTTAAAAATAAAGAAACACGTATTCTTTGGTTTAAGGGAAAAAACATTGACAGGGGGAGGGGGGTGCGTGGAGAATTGAAAAATTACTTGAAATATTTGTATGAGAATATATATATATATATATACCAAAAATTCTAAAGATGTTACAAACGTGAAAACTGGTATTTGGAATCTCCTTTAAAAATAAAGAAACTCGAATTTAATTTTCGGAAAATACACTTAGATCGGGGTGGGAGTGGGGGAAGGACTGATCGAGGTTTTGAATTATTTGTATGGGGATACTTTTGTATATCTCAAAAACAGAAGATGTTACAGATGTGGGAATAGGTATTTGGAATCTCCCTTAAACATAAAGAAAAATGTATTTATTTTTTCGACTTAAGAGAAGACTGTTTCTCGCATGTACAGTTCTATGTCACACGGTCGTATTAGCCCCAAAAGGTAATACCACAAACATGGTTTACAAAGAATTTCTGGGGTAAATGAAACTCAATTTTTGGGTGAGATTTTATACATTATGAATTTTCAGATACCGGTAATGTCTTAGTACAATGCCGAGGAACGATTACTTTGTTCAAATTACAAAATCCACGCGAGATAAGCCGCGGGTAATTGTTAGTTAATATATATAAAATGTTATTCACTCTATCAATGTTGGTTTCTTGCACATTTAAAAGACCTGCATCGTATTTATATCAGTGGGTGAAATGTGTATAACTACGTTGTTCGACTTTATTTACAAACCAAGTGTGGAAACATGGAATCAGCCTTTCAGTCTATGAAGAATATCCACAGCCTGTCTGTAGCTAACTGACAGGGTCAGGAATAGAAAGAATGAAGGATGAAATACCACTAAAGGAAGAAAATGCTGCCGAATTCGAGGTCTGGCGTGCTTTTCCGGTCAAAGACTAATGGATGGGAAATGAAATGGTAGCGAATTTGTTGAATAAAGAATGGCCAGTGAAAACGAAAAAAAAAACTGTCTCACCCTACGTTTCCCCTGACATGCACCCTTTTTGACGTGATAGGGGTTCAAGAATGAACCATAGCTACTGCCAAGGAAAGGAAATTGTGTGTCCTGGCGAGGCCTGTCGTATTCCCCTGGGTATAAAAGATTAATAAATGACAAATGAATTTTTTTCAAACAGTGATGCTGATATAAAGATGAAGAAATCAGAAATAATATTTTGAAAACCCTGATAAGGGGTAAGTAGGCAGTGGACACTGTCACATTCTGAAACACGAAACTTCCCTGTGGAATTCCCAGACAAACAAGACCTCTCGCTAATGAGATCCTAGAATGATTAATGACCACGGCGCAAGTTTTACTGATTTTAATACGGCGCGATTTTAACTCGGCGCAAGTTTTACGACACCCTTCCAGGAAGGGACAGGTGACTCAGACGACCTGGGATCTCTTAGCCGGCTTGTGGGGTGGGGCCGGCCTTCCCGTGTATTGTTCTCGTCGGCCGGCTTACCTGTGAGTCTCTTGAAGATTCAACGGAAATGTTCTGCCTCTAGTGACATCGTGAAATTTTTGGCTCAGATCATGCGGGCTATAAAATGGGAGGCTAGCCGCGGATAGTCAGTCAGTGTTGGACTCGGAGTGACAGTTGGACTACGAGGCGGGGTCGGTGTGAGACTCGGTGTGTTGGGGTTCGGTGACTGGACGGAGGTCGATGGAGGTGTTGACTGTCGCTAGTGTCCCACCGAGGTCTAAACCAGGAGCTATTGTGGTGGTGTCGGAGAGACCAGTGAGTAGGTGGAGACGAAAGAACGGAAACTGTATTGTGTGTTCGTGTATTTCTGTGAACTGAGGCTCGGCGAGGGAAGCTGCTATCGCGAGTGTGAAGATAAATGGACCTTAGTTAATGTTCGCAGTTGTGAGAATCGTCCTTCTGTTGAATACTGTTGACCTGTTTAGTTGTTCACTACATGTGACTCTGTGAATTACTGGACTATCTGCGGTTTTGAACCAACGAACAGTAATCGTGGGTTGTGTAGCCAGTGGCACTGTGTTCAAATCCAGCGGTCTATACACAGCGGCTGTATGAGGTGGCTGGACTTGGGGAAAGTGAAAGTAGGAATAAGTATCCCCAGTCCCCAGGTAGAGTAGCGGGCTGGACCTCCTGCTGAGCCATAGGGAATAGCAATTTGTAAATAGAGAGTAATTAGTAAGTGTGGCCATTCACAGCTGGTTAGTATTGTTTGTGTTCATCTGTGTGTGTGCATTAGGTCATACTGAAATAAATTAGAGTAATGAAAGAGATGGAGTTTTATTCATAAGAAAATGGTGTCAGAAGTAAGAATATAACTCATGTGTGACATAATTGTAATCAGCGTGAATCAGCGGATCAGATGCTGCAGGTTTTAACCGCCCTCGGGAACATTCCAGATGGTCGGGGTATATTGAATGCACACTCATATACATTTTGTTTTTCATTTTATGTTAATTACTGCATGCCAGTTGAGACCAGAGTCCACACGAAAATGGAGGCAGAGTTAAATGCGCTCTTCGATATGATGATAAAGAAGATGGAGAATAAGAGGGAAGAAAATTAAAAGGAGGCGCGGGAGAAGGTGGAGAGAATCAAAAGAAGATGGTGGAGAAGATGGAAGACGATCGAAAGGAGATAAAAAACCGACAAAAGGAGACAGAGGAAGGCCAGAAAATGACGTTGGACAAGTTGGATGCAGGCTATAGGAAGATGAAAGAAAGCCAGAAGAACGCCGAAAGAGGTAGATGAAGGAGATAAAAGACGGCCAGAAGAAGTCGTAAGATCACCAGGAGAGGACGGGAGAGGGTCATAAGAATATGGAGAACGACCAGAAAAGGAAGGAAGACTGCCATAAGGTGCTAGAAGACCGCGGAGAGGAGACTGAAGACGACTGTAATAAAGTGGAGGACGGTGAGAAGAAGTCGGAAGACCATCAGGCGAAGACGGAAAATGGTCAGATGAGGAATACGACCAGAAAAGGACAGAAGACGGCGAGAAGATGCTGGAATATGGCCAGAAGATGCTAGAAGATGGCCGAAAGATTTAAGGTCTGAATAAGATGGAAGACGGCCAGGAGAATACGGAAGATGGTTATAAGAAGATGGGGGACGACCAGAAGAAGACAGGGGATGGCCAGAAGAAGATGGGTGACGGACAGAGAAATGTCGACGAGGGTCCACGCGAGATAAAGCATGTTCCGCAGGTCGACGCTCTGTCCCGTAGACCTTGTCCAGAAGACTGCGAGGTCTGTTCCAGGAGGGAGGCCGAGCACGAAATTTCCTGCCAGGTGATCACCGTGGGGTTCGAAGGAAACTGGACCCGTGACGCCTGGGTGGAACTGCAGAGGGACGGGGATAGTCACCTTTCCTTGGTCCCTCTGGCTTACCAGTCAGCAGAGCACGAGGCCACGAGATCTACTCCAGCGAGGACACCGTGTGAAAGAGAGCAGCGCATTCCGACGGATCTGGGGTTCGGCCTACGTGAGAACCATCCTGCCCTGACCGATAGGTATTGCCTGGATCTGACAAGGAGACCGGAGGATGTACACGCCGCTGTCCGGGAGAGTACGCGCACAGAGAGCGACCGAGTGAAGGTGTGGTATTGCCGACGAGGGGAAACCTTCGGAAATCATGAGAACGGCCTAGGGTGGTTACATAACCCCGTAGGGAAGAAAGGCTTGTCTCTCAAGTTCAGAGGATATGGAAAGACACCTACCATGTTCTGAGGGAATTAAATGACTCAGATACCGAGTTCGACGAAGGCCACTGTGCAAGATGAAAGAGGTACATCTAGACCGACGGGCGCCATACCGAAGAACCGCTGATCGGGACGATCAGCTCTCGAAGTAGAGCAATATTACGTGCCAGCCCCATGGTAGCTCCAGAAAGGGACCGGTGACTCAGACAACCTGGGATCACCCAGCTGGCTTGTGGGGTGGGGCCCGCCTTCCCGTGTCTTGTTGTCGTCGGCCGGCTTACCTGAGAGTTTCTTGGAGATTCAACGGGAATGTTCTGCCTTTAGTGAGATCGCGAAATTTCTGGCTCAAATCACGCGGGCTATAAAAAGGGAGGCTAGCCGCAAACAGTCAGTCAGCGTTGGACTCGGAGTGGCAGTTGGACTCCGAGGTGGACTCCGAGGTTTCTTCAAGACTTATTAGTACTTAACAAGCTCTTAAATCTTTTTTACATACGATTTAACAAAATTTGCGTTTCATCAACAACTGTTAACGTTAACATAATATTAAACTTCATATTAAAGTTAACATCCCCGTTTCCCGTATTAAATGGCTAACATTTAACAACCTGTTCCTAAATGGCTGCTATGAATTGCCCTTTGGATGCGGAATCGCTGTATTTAGACCTTTTAAACAACAATCCTGATCGAAGAAGAGGTTTGCGACGGAAAGACTTTGAAAATATGACGGATGCAGAATGTCTTCAAAGATACAGGTTATCGAAAAAAATCCTTGCTAAGGTTGTTGACGAAATTCGAGTGAGGTTAGAATATCCTAAGGAGAGAAAATTGTATACCTCTTTCTCCAATGTTGCAAGAACTGCTAATGTTAAGATTTAATGCCACTGGTTCTTTCCAGGTAGTGGTCGTAGGTAATGCTGGAATTTCTAAAGCTATAATTAATTGAGTTGTTAGTCTAGTTTCTGAGCAATGGGATCCATGAGAAGAAGGCAAGTAATATTCCCTTTAATGGAAGAACGTCAACAAATTATCCGAGACTTCTATAAAATAAGCCGCTTTCTTGTTGTTTGAAAAGCAATAGATTGTACACATATAAGAATCCAAACACCTGGAGGCAATGGGGCCGAAATATATCGTATTCGGAAGGGATACTTATCTGTTAATGTTCACGAGATTAGCGATCCTAACCTCTAAATCAGGGACATAGTCGTTAGGTGGCCTGGTTTCGTACACGACAGTACAACATTTAATAACTACCATATCAGAGTACAGCTTGAAGTGGGGACAAATACCGAAGAGATTTTGGTAGGTGATATTGGATATCCACTAAGAAAGTATATTTTATACCCATACTTACATCCCGAAGAAACACCTCAAATCTGTTATAACGTAGTGCATATCAGGGAACACGGAATTGCACGGAGAGGACGATAGGGGTCTGGAAAATACAATTTCCTGTTCTTAGCATGGGATTACGAACGCAATTCGATGAATAATTCATTTTGAAAGAAGCAAAATAAGAACCTCGATTCCTTTGCACTTCAGCTGTATTCTAGCAAAAGCGCATCCGAGCGCGCTTTGAAAGAGCATGTTTATACCACTGCCTCGTTGATTCGCACCAGTTCGCAATGTTGGGAGAGACAACAGCCAATTAGTTAACATTTCACTGGAAAATTCTGAAGAAACTTAAGAATCCTAGCACGTTATAAAATTTTTAACTCAGTATTAACTAATTACTTGTTAGTATACACTTAAGAGGTGTTGATGAACCCGGGCCTCGGTGTGTCGGGGTTCGGTGACTGGGCTGAGGGCGACAGAGGTGCTGGCTGTCGCTAGTGTCCCACCGAAGTCTGGACCAGGAGCTGTTGTGGTGGTGTCGGAGAGACCAGTGAGTAGGTGGAGAAGAAAGAACGGAAGACTGTACTGTGTGTTCGTGTATTTCAATGAACTGAGGATCAGCGTGGAAAGCCGCTATAACGAGTATGAAGGTAAATGGACCTGTGTTAATGTTCGCTGTTGTGGGTATCGTCCTGCTGTTGAAGACTGTTGAGCTGTTTAGTTGTTCACAGCATGTGACTCTGTGAATTACTGGAATATCTGTGGAGTCGAGCCAACGAACAGTCATCATGTGTTGTGTAGCCAGTGGCACTGTGTTCAAACCCAGCGGTCTGCACACAGCGGCTGTATGAGGTGACTGGACTTGGGGAAAGTGTAAGTAAAGATTAAGTGTCCCCAGTCCCCAGGTAAAGTCGTGGGCTGGACCTCCTGCTGCGCCATAAGGAATATCAATTTGTAAATAGACAGTAATTAGTAAGTGTGGCCATTCATAGCTTGTTAAAATTGTGTGTATTTATATATGTGTGTGTGTATTTTTAGGTCATACTGAAATAAATTAGAGTAATGAAACAGATGGAGTTTTATTTGTAACAATATATATTCGTTAAATAAATTCTGGGAAAAGTGTACATTTAAGATAAAACTTTTAATCTGGAATTTAATAGCCATGTTTCCAGGAATGGAAGCATCATTACTCCATGTTTTTGGTTAAGATGATCCCATTTAATACATGTACAAAATTTTCACTGTTTTATGTTGAATATTGTGGGAGAATAAAAACCTGAAGAGAACGTGGATATTTGTGCTCAGTTCAAACCGCAACTCTTCCATGTGTCGGTATAACAAAATTATTTTTCAAAAAATGGATAGTATTTCCTTAGTCCTGCACGTCTGACATAATGAATGGAATAGATTTTGCATAGCTGTTTTTCAGCTTAACACGTGTGGACCAATCATACAGACAGGTGGGAACAAACTTGAGCACTCTTGCTCAAAACGAATCGGCAGCAGGCCTAATAATGCGATTCACGGTGTAGTTGAGGTTCTCGTACTGTCTGCGATGATTTCATCGTAAAGAGGGCAATGTTAATCCCAGAGAGGGTGCAAGGCTAATCTCAACGGTTTTGGAAGGGAGAGAGTGTTTACACGTGCACACAGCACAGGGGGATGACACTTACTGAGTAATGACTGCTTTAATATCTTAATCTACAGAGGCTTTCTGACCCTAGATATCGTCTTCTTTCGGCTGTTCGCGAGTACTGTACAGTGGACGACACCAATAATGGATCACTTGAAGATGCAGAGGTAAGTTTCATACACACCATTCTGAATTAATTACAGAAAGCTACAGCTGAAGCAGAAGCAGCACAGGACTGAACAATGTCTGAAGTACTTAGAGTTGACTTATTGTGAAATAATTTACGTAGCCCATCTATTGCAAAGGAGTCATGAAATTAATTTATAAAAAATAATACTGAATACTATAGGTCTAGACTATCATTGATTTGGACTAAATTTAAGAATTGTTCAGTGATTGGTCCAGTGAAATCAAAATGAAAATCCACAACCTGTGTCCTGTCATTTGACTGGGTCAGGAATGTAATGAATCAAGCCCCATCTAGCGGCGAGGATAGGAATTGTGCCGGCTGCCGAAGCCTATCGCACTCCCCTGGGGCAATGATTAATGAATGACAGATGAAATGAAATGATATTGAAAAGTGTTGCTGGATTGGAATATGACAGGAAAAACGGGAGTATCCGGAGAAAAACCTGTCCCGCCTCCGCTTTTTCCAGCACAAATCTCACATGAATTGACCAGGATTTGAACCATGGGACCCAGTGGTGAGAGGCTGGCGCGCTGCCGCCTGATACACAGAGGATCTAGTGATTGGTCCAGTATCGATATCAAATATTAATTTATAATTTATTATATCCATTTTATTTTCTACAATCTGCTTTACGTCACACCGACACAGATAGGTCTTACGGCGACGATGGGACAGGAAAGGGATAGAAGTGGGAAGGAAGCAACCGTAGCCAAAATTAAGGTACAGACCCTGCATTTGCCTAGTGTGAAGATAGGAAACCACCGAAAGCCATCTTCAGGGCATCCTACAAATGGGTTTGAACACACTATCTCCCGAATGCAAGCTCACAACTGTGCGCCCCTAACCGCACGACTAACTCGCTCGGTATATCATTTTTATCCCTTTGAAAATGTACTCATTAACCTTTATTCCTCAGGTGGAGATCTATGTTCGAGGATGAAGTAGAGAATTGTACTTTTGAAGAGAACAGTACAGACACTGATCTAGGAAATCAACTTCATCTCGCATGGCATGAATATAAGTAGCTCGAGTCGGCATATCTACGTAATGACTAATTGCGCGTGGTTCTCATACGACCCCTGATGCATAATGGATTTAAGGGACTTTTTCATGTAAGGTTTCCAGTGCACTTGACAATTGAAGTTGACAGAAATTTGGTAAATAAACCTTTGTTTGAAGTGCAGATTCGAGCCATAGACTGTTGTTGTAAAGGTTAAATTAGGGGTACACTAAGGAATTCACAAGTTGATTTTAACTGTAGTACTATCCATCCATGCTACAACGTACCTAGTAATCGGTTGGTTGGTAGAGGGCCAAAGAAACCCGTAGCGCTTTAAGTTTGCATTGGACTTTAAATAAGACTTTTGACTGTCTGGCGTCTCTATACGCCATTATTATTATTATTATTATTATTATTATTATTATTATTATTATTATTATTATTATTATTATTATTTCACAGCGTGTGTTCCGATATTCATATTTTAGTTTGTGAACTAAGTACAACGCCCGAGTATCCTAGTAAGTGATCCTGCGAGATCCAGCCACTATATCGGTTTGCACGGAACTGATGTAAGCCATAGAGGGGGGGGGTGGGAGAAATACATCACCTTCCGAAGAGGAACATTGACTAGGGTGTAACCTTGCGTCAGGGTAAACCTGCTCTGAATATGGTTGGGTAACAATTAAATCAGCTTTTGTAAACGACATTCAGTTCTGCATTGCTTAGAAACTAAATATTTAGAGTCTACTCATCCAGGAGCAGGTTCCGCTATGCATATCATTTAAAAATCACTGAATGGACTGGGGATTTATAGGAAGACCAAAAGAGTAATTTAAATTTTCTCTTACTCTGTCGATTATATCCCGACCAAATTTAATATTTAACGTCTATTTAGCAAAGAGTAGGTTTCAATATACATATTTTTAAAAATCACTGAATATGCTGCGATTTTATGGAAAAATTTTGATTTTATCTTACACTATTGATTATATCTCGGTCTAGCTTCATATTGGGAGTCTACTCATCTCGGACCAGGTTTTTAAATGCGTATCCTTTAATAATCACTCAATATACTGGGGGCTTATAGGTTTATTGTTTCTATTTTTCTTTCACTATTCCTTATATGTAAAATCTGTAATCTATATCTGAAACGCTCCTTCATTTAAAGTATTTTTTAAAAATTATTTCGCTTACTCTTCAATTGACTCTGCAGCGAGTGACGGACACCCTCGCAGACCTACAGTTATTTCAAGGATCCATAACCGAAGAAAATTAGAGGATGCATAATATTTCGACCGGTTAGAAAATTAATCCCACGTAATATAACTGAACGCCAAGGAAACATGAGTTAGAAATTTCCCCGTTATGTCCGTTTGTATCTGATTACGTATCTGTTTGTATGTTCCTAAAAGTGGAATTCTGTCGGACTTATTTCAAACCAAACTACGTATTTGGAATCTACTCACTCAGGATTGCGTTGTCAGGTGCATATGATGTCATGGTAATCACATGGGGTTGGTATTTATAGGAAAACGTTTATAAAATATTTTCGTTATCATAGGTCTATCAAGAGACTGTATAGAACAAACGTTTAAGAATATGTTATTTCTGTACCTTTATGCCATGTACGTATTTATCGTACGACGGTAAATAACGCAGATGATTACGAAAAGTTGAATTTTAATCCTGGTCCCGTGGGACATGAAGTGCATGTCACTTCAGGGTGAGTAACGGGAAAAATAGAAGAGCTATTTTACTCTTTTCGATAGGGCAGATATTAAGGGAGGTATCATCAACGTCAGAATGCCACGCCAGTGGTCTGAGACAAAATATGCAACCTGAGAACCATGGAGAATCAATCAATCAATCAATCAATCAATCAATCAATCAATCAATCAATCAATCAATCAATCAATCAATCAATCAATCAATCAATCAATCAATCAATCAATCAATCAATCAATCACTGATCTGCATTTAGGGCGGTCGTCCAGGTGGCAGATTCTCTACCAATTGTTTACCTCATATTTGTTTCCGGCCACGTAAGGGGAAACGCGTCCACCTGTCACCCGGCGGCCCCGGGTTCGATTCTCGGCCGGGTCAAGGGGCTTTTAATTGTAATGATTAATATCCCTGGCCTAGGGACTGGGTATTTCTTTCCTCACACACGACACTCCACACTACCGCCATTCCAATTACACGCAGTTTCATACAATATGGTGCCAGTAGGGGCAAAAGATCCACATGGGTCTACGTCCCGAACAAAGAGGTAAGGGTGTATTCCGCCCGAAGGCAGAACTTATTTCAAACCAAACTACGTATTTGGAATCTACTCACTCAGGATTGCGTTGTCAGGTGCATATCATGTCATGGTAATCACATGGGATTGGTATTTATAGGAAAACTTTTCTAAAATATTTTCGTTATCATAGGTCTATCAAGAGACTGTATATAACAAACGTAACAAAGGTTCGAACCCCCGCAGAGGTGTGCCAGGTGGCCAGTTCCTTTCCGCTCCTCCATTCCCTTACCACCCCCCCCCCAACAACAGCGCGTGGCAACCCATCCAAATCTTGACCACGCCCAATGTTGCTCAACTTCGGAGATCTCACGGGATCCGCTGTTTCAACACGGCTACAGCCGCTGGCTGAACAAATAGCATTTTCAATACAAACCCCTCATATTTACATATATTTATAATTGTTTACCTAGTATTTTCTTTAAAAAAATTAACTAACTTGGAAATTTATCGAACATTTCCCTTGATAATTCGTTCCAGTCCCTTACTCCTCACCCTTTAAATTAATATTTGTCCCAATCTGTCCTCTTGAATTTCAACTTTATCTTCATATTATGACATTTCCTGCTTTTAAAGCACCACTCAACCTTATTCTTCTAGGTATGTCATTCCACGCCAACTCACCATTGACAGTTCGAAACAAACCGCATAGCCGAGCATCTCCTCTTTTTACTCCCAAGTCTTCCCACCCCAAAGTTTGCAACATTGTTGTAACATTACTCCTTTGTCGGAAATATCCCAGAACAAATCGTGCTCCTTTGCTTTGAATTTTGTGTAGTTCTCGTATTAAGTAGTCCTGGTGAGTGTCCCATACACTGGAGCCATATTCTAACTGAGGTCTTATCAGAGACGTATACGCCCTCTTCTTTACATGTTTACTAAAACCCCTAATTACTGTCATAACCATATTAAAGATCTGTAACCTTTCTTAACTACCTCGTTAATATGATTACCCAAATTAAGATTATTACTTAATTTAACACCTGCTGTGAGCTTGCATCCGGGAGATAGTAGGTTCGAATCCCACTATCGACAGCCCTGAAGATGGTTTTCCGTGGTTTCCCATTTTCACACCAGGCAAATGCTGGGGCTGTACCTTAATTAAGGCCACGGCCGCTTCCTTCCAACTCCTAGGCCTTTCCTATCCCATCGTCGCCATAAGACCTATCTGTGTCGGTGCGACGTAAAGCCGCTAGCTAAAAAAAAATTTAACACCTAGGTACTTATATTGTTCCCCATGAGGTACTACCACTCCATCAACATAATAATTAAAACTAAGGCGACGTTTCCTCTTGGTGAAACTTACAACTCGATTTTCATCCAATTCGCAAGCTGTCCATCTCATTGTAACGGTTCAAATCCCGTTACAAGGTGATATCGGTATTATTATTATTATTATTATTATTATTATTATTATTAATTCATCTGTGATATTATTACTATTATTGTAACTATTATTATTATTGTTCAATTCAATTCTGCAATGCTTGTCGCTTGCGTGGTTGTAGTCAAATTGTTACGTATATATTTGTGTGTGTAGATTAACACTAAAAACATGTACAGTAAGAGTTGCTGTATATCAGACGTGGATGTAATGTGTGCAATAAATTGTGACATTGTAATATTGCGAAATACTGCTGGAGTAACTGCAGAGTCATTGCTACGTCATCGTGCTTATTTAGCGGTGAGCTCACTTCGTGGGTGTTACCTACTGGGTGCCGTGGGCGATTTCGCCATAGTGTGTAACATTTGTCGCGAGGTGGGAGTAGATCATAGTTATTTCTGGAGATTGCGTAGGTGTGTCAACCAATATCTATAAAAGGTGGCTGTATCTTGTAGCATCAGTCATTATTCAATTGGAAGCAGAGGCCACAGTTGGTCGGAGAGTGAACGAGATGGAGAGGCCTCAGTCGGTCATTAAGTCAACGGGAGTCTACGCGAAGGAGAGGACTCAGTGAGTCATTAGTCATTGGTCATTGAAAGAGTGAGGCCACAGTTGGTCGGTCACTTAGTTGAAGATACGGACGGGAAGGCTTACCATAAAGTCATAGAAGGATAAACTTTCCAAGAAGTCATCACGTGGATACTTAGTCGTCAGTGAAACAAAAAGGATACATCACCAAATTAGGCTTGATGCATCTACAGCAAATACCAACTCAAAGGAATACGTCGTAATTACACTTAAAGTGTTGAAAGTACAGTCAAGTGAACCAGTGAGGGATATATTTCGGGTATAATTGTAAAATGTCCGGTCAAGTAGAATTCAAATTCATGCCTAGTTTCTTTCATTCGCAATGTCATAATTTCTTATTCTCACCTGTTTTAATCACAGCAGTTCTCACTGTTTTTATTGAAATTATTTCAAGAATATATTTTGTTCTATCAAATTAATTTATCGTTTTATTTAAACAGTAAAATTTATTAACCTCAAATTTAATGGGGAAACCGAACGCCAATATCCTTTTCCGAGAACTTATATGATATGTTGTCACAAGTAAGCTTATTACCCCACACCCTAGAGATATTCAAGAATCTCATTCTCTTATTGCTGCACTGAGTTGTAGCTGGCGCTCTTCAAATAACGTATGTGTAAGTAAGCAGGTAAGAACTAAGTGTGAGTACAAGGTCCGACGATTGTGTATTTTATTTAATGAATATTAATTTTCATAATTTTCAATTACAATTCAGATTAGTATGTTTTCAAGTAAGTAAACGAGTTAGGAACTACTCTCATCACTACATTGTTTAAGTCCCCCTGCAGTCGCTCAGAATCTTGTAACTCATTTACTAGGGTACTCAATACAAGATAACATCATCCGGAAAAATCCTTACCCGTAATTCCAGATCTTTACTCATATCATTTATATATAAGAAAACATAAAGGCCCAATAATACCGTCCTGCGGAGCAATCCTCTTAATCATTATATGATCAGATAACGCTTCACCTACTCTAATTCTCTAAGTTATATTTTCTAGAAATGTAGCCACCCATTCAAACACTTATTTGTCTAATCCAATTGCCCTCATTTTTGTCAGTAATGTCCCATGATCTACCCTATCAAAAGCCTGCCATCATGTTATCCTTATCTTATGTTATCTCTGAATTCAACTTCCTAGTGAGCTCCTTCAGTCTCTCCTTACTCCCGCAACCATTCCTAACTCTATTTCTTTCCAATCTGCACTTCCTTCTTAATCTATTTATTTCCCTGTTATAATATAATGACTCTTTACTATGCCTTACCACATTTAAAGTAACATATCTGTTTTTACACTCCTCAACAATTGCTTTAAACCCATCCCATAGACTGTTTACTTTTTTATTTAGGCCAATCATTTTCCACTGATCAAAATTGCTTTTTAAAAATTTCCCCATTCCACTCTTGTCACCCACGTCAGTGCCGGCCTTGCCAGGTCTGCACACCCCAAAAAACATCAAGTTGCCTATTGTCTTTAGATATAAGTCTTACACCTAAAATTTCATGTTTCTCATCCTCAACTTTCTTGTAGCTTACAAATTATTCTTTTACCAATATAAATACTCCCCCTCCGATCGCACAATTTCGTACCAGGAATTGCACCGTACCATAAATTCGGAAATTGTCCTCATTCTCTCTCTCAACTTCGATCAGCTTCATCATACGTGCAATTCGTAGAAAAATATAATATTCACATGTCGCATTAAACGTGTGAGTAGAATGATACTTCGCATAAATTCCTGACGGAAACATGTAATCCACTACAAATTCCCCTGCGAAGAACAGACACAAATGCTAGTAGAGTAGGCCTAATAGGATTAGTACGGAATGAGCGCAAGGTAACTGCTGATTCGACGAAAATACTAATTGCACCTATCCGTAGCCAAGAGAACACGAACTAGATCAGCTATCGAGATATTTCAGTGGTCAGTAAAATAATAATAATAATAAAAATAAGAAGAAGAATAACGATAATAATAATTTGTTTATTTTCACAGCTTTCGGAGACAACAATGTGCCGAGATTTTGTCCCGAAGTGGTTCTTTTACGTACCTATAAATATTCCGACACGAGGCTGCCGCATTTGAGTACCTTCAAATACAACTGCACCGAGGAGATCGAAATCTGTAATTTTTAGCTCTTACGTCTGAGCTACTCTGCCCGGCTAGTATACTACGGCTTGGTGATTAAAGGTATTTCGGAAAGGAGTGTACAGTGAATGCTACAGAGTGAATTGGATGAAAACCAGTGTGGTTTCAGACAACTGAAAGGCTATTATTAATAATCTTGAACATGATGGTCGGGATTGGATCCGTATTGACTTAGTAAGAGTAAATATGTTGGAAGATGGTCCGCCTAGTCAATACTGTTCATTTATTTACCTTTCACCTTAACATCTAGTACATGTTTCGAGAATATTATGCATTCTCTTCCTCAGCTAGTGGATTAAAATTCAGTATACAATAAGAACTGACTAAAATAGGGGGGGGGGGGCATTAAAAATTCAAAACAATGAGTATGACAATGTAACACTTAAAAATTTGGATGGTACAAACATAGAATTAAAATCCCATTTTGTCAAGTACAAATTAAAAACACAATATAGTAATGTCTAATTAAATACAACGTCTTGTGATGATATGAATTCACAGACCGGGCGAGTTGGCCGTGCGCGTAGAGGCGCGCGGCTGTGAGCTTGCATCCGGGAGATAGTAGGTTCGAATCCCACTATCGGCAGCCCTGAAAATGGTTTTCCGTGGTTTCCCATTTTCACACCAGGCAAATGCTGGGGCTGTACCTTAATTAAGGCCACGGCCGCTTCCTTCCAACTCCTAGGCCTTTCCTATCCCATCGTCGCCATAAGACCTATCTGTGTCGGTGCGACGTAAAGCCCCTAGAAAAAAAAATGAATTCACAGTGTCCTTGAAGGACGTCTATATTGTGTTTTTAATTTGTACTTGACAAAATGGGATTTTAATTCTATGTTTGTACCATCCAAATTTTTAAGTGTTACATTGTCATACTCATTGTTTTGAATTTTTAATGGGGGCCCCCCGTATTTTAGTCAGGTCTTATTGTATACTGAATTTTAATCCACTAGCTGAGGAAGAGAATGCATAATATTCTCGAAACATGTACTAGATGTTAAGGTGAAAGGTAAATAAATGAATAGTATTGACTAGGCGGACCATCTTCCAACATATTTACTGCAACTGAAAGGCTATCAGAACCATGTTTTCAATACGGTATGCATCAAGGAATTAAACAAATGCTACGAGAAGAATAGACAGTTTTATATATATATTTGCTAGTTGCTTTACGTCGCACCGACACAGGTAGGTCTTACGGCGACGATGGGACAAGGAAGGGCTAGGAGTGCGAAGGAAGCGGCCGTGGCCTTAATTAAGGTACAGCCCCAGCAATTGCCTGGTGTGAAAATGGGAAACCCCGGAAAACCATCTTCAGGGCTGCCGACAGTGGGGTTCGAACCCACTATGGTAGTATAATGGGAGAGTTCTGCCGCCTCCTCCTCCTCGCGCGGCGCGGGAAATTAGAATTCTGGCGGGAAATTTGAATTTTGGCGGGAGATTTGAATTTTGGCGGGAGATTTGAATTTGTAAACAAAGCCACGTGCTTTTTGACAGCTGTCATCGACAACAACGCATCGCTAACCTCACTGCTGCCATCTTGACGGGCCTAAACCTCAGTGGTACCAACTTAACCTAACTAGCACGAGGTAAACAAAGCCACGTGTTTTTTGACAGCCACGTGCTTTTTGACAGACAACAACGCATCGCTAACCTCAGTACTGCCATCTTGACGGGCCTAAACCTCAGTAGTGCCAACTTAACCTAAGTAGCGCGAGATAAACAAAGCCACGTGCTTTTTGACAGCCACGTGCTTTTTGACAGATTTGTAAACAAAGCCACGTGCTTTTTGACAGCTGTCATCGACAACAACGCATCGCTAACCTCAGTACTGCCATCTTGACGGGCCTAAACCTTAGTGGTACCAACTTAACCTAACTAGCGTGAGGTAAACAAAGCCACGTGTTTTTTGACAGCCACGTGCTTTTTGACAGCTGTCATCCGCCATCTTTAAGCACTGTGCTGCCCTCTTTAGCTAGATACATGTGGTGGCGGAAAATTCCACGTGCTCTTGTTTGGAAACAAAGCCATGTGCTTTTTTGTCATCCGCCATCTTTAATCAACAGAGCACAGTGCTGCCCTCTTTAGCTACTTACCTTTGAAATGTGGTACGTCACAGCTGTCATCCGCAGTGCTGCCATCTTAACGGGCCTAAACCTTAGTGCTACCAACTTAACCTAACTAGTGCGAGGTAAACAAAGCCACGTGTTTTTTTGACAGCCACGTGCAGCTGTCATCCGCCATCTTTAAACCACAGAGCACTGTGCTGCCCTCTTTAGCTAGATACATGTGGTGGCGGCAAATTCTACGTGCTCTTGTTTGGAAACAAAGCCATGTGCTTTTTTGTCATCCGCCATCTTTAATCAACAGAGCACAGTGCTGCCCTCTTTAGCTACTTACCTTTGAAATGTGGTACGTCACAGCTGTCATCCGCAGTGCTGCCATCTTAACGGGCCTAAACCTTAGTGCTACCAACTTAACCTTACTAGCGCGAGATAAACAAATCCACGTGCAGCTGTCATCCACCATCTTTAATCACAGTGCTGCCCTCTTTGTGGTAGCGGATAATTTGAAAACTGCTTTTTGACAGCAACCATCTTTGAGCACCGTGCTGCCCGGTGGCGGTAAATTCCACGTGCTTTACAAACCTATATGCTTTTCTGTCAGCTGTCATCCGCCATCTTTAATCCAGAGCCGCCATCTTTAATCACCGTGCTGCCCTCTTTAGCTACTTACCTTTGACAGCTATCATCCGCCACCAGAGAGAACTGTGCTGCCCGGTGGTGGCAAATTCCACGTGCTTTACAACCCTATATGCTTTTCTGACAGCTGTCATCCGTCACCAGAGAGAACAGTGCTGCCCGGTGGCGGCAAATTCCACGTGCTCTTGTTTGGAAACAAAGCTATGTGCTTTTTTGACAGCTGTCATCCGCCATCTTTAATCACCGTGCTGCCCTCTATGTGGTGGCGGTAAATTCCACGTGCTTTACAAACCCATGCGATTTTCTGACAGCTGTCATCCGCCATCTTTAATAACAGTGCTGCCCGGTAGCGGTAAATTCCACGTGCTCTTGTTTGGAAACAAATCAACATGCTTTTTTTTGGACAGCTGTCATCCGCCATCTTTAATCACCGTGCTGCCCTCTATGTGGTGGCGGCAAATTCTACGTGCTCTGGTTTGGAAACAAATCAACATGTTTTTTGACAGCTGTCAACCGCCATCTTTAATCACCGTGCTGCCCTCTATGTGGTGGCGGTAAATTCTACGTGCTTTACAAACCTATATGTTTTTCTGACTGCTGTCATCCGCCATCTTCAAGCTGTAAATCCCCGATTCTCGTGTTAGAAGTTGTAAAACAGATTCTTAATCCGAGTTCTTTGACGTCAGGAAGGGCAACCGGTCGAAAACAATAGTGTATGATGTAAGAGGCTAGATACTGCCAGTTTTGCGTCAGGAACGGCAACTCAACATATTCTTGCGATTTAAAATCTTAGTTTTGCGTCAGGAAGGGCATCCGGCTGTAAAACAATAGTTCGTGATACAGTGATTTAAAATCTAAAAAGACCATCTAGCTGTAAATCCCCGATTCTCAAATTGTAAAACAGATTCTTAATCCGAGTTCTTTGACGCCAGGAAGGGCAACCGGTCGAAAACAATAGTGTATGATGTAAGAGGCTAGATACTGCCAGTTTTGCGTCAGGAATGGCAACTCAACAAATTCTTGCGATTTATAATCTTAGTTTTGCGTCAGGAAGGGCATCCGGATGTAAAACAATAGTTCGTGATACAGCGATTTAAAATCTAAGAAGTGCATCTAGCTGTAAAACCCCGATTCTCGTGTTGTAAAACAGATTCTTAATACGAGTTCTTTGACGCCAGGAAGGGCAACCGGTCGAAAACAATAGTGTATGATGTAAGAGGCTAGATACTGCCAGTTTTGCGTCAGGAATGGCAACTCAACAAATTCTTGCGATTTAAAATCTTAGTTTTGCGTCAGGAAGGGCATCCGGCTGTAAAACAATAGTTCGTGATACAGCGATTTAAAATCTAAGAAGTGCATCTAGCTGTAAAACCCCGATTCTCGTGTTGTCAAACAGATTCTTAATCCGAGTTCTTTGACGTCAGGAAGGGCAACCGGTCGAAAACAATAGTGTATGATGTAAGAGGCTAGATACTGCCAGTTTTGCGTCAGGAAGGGCAACTCAACAAATTCTTCTGATTTAAAATCTTAGTTTTGCGTCAGGAAGGGCATCCGGCTGTAAAACAATAGTTCGTGATACAGCGATTTAAAATCTAAGAAGAGCATCTAGCTGTAAATCCCCCGATTCTCGACAGATTCTTAATCCGAGTTCTTTGACGTCAGGAAGGGCAACCGGTCGAAAACAATAGCGTATGATGTAAGAGCTTAGATACTACCAGTTTTGCGTCAGGAAGGACAACTAGTCTTAAAAAAACAGATTCTTAATCCGAGTTCTTTGACGTCAGGAAGGGCAACCGGTTGAAAACTATAGTGTATGATGTAAGAGGTTAGATACTGCTAGTTTTGCGTCAGGAAGGACAACTCAACAAATTCTTGCGATTTAAAATCTGTAAAACACATTTTTATTCCCAAGAGAATCGAACCCGAGACTACCGGGTGAGAGGCATGCATACTGTAGGCTATAGGTTTGTTCTACAGTCTTTGAAGTTGTATCGACGCAGTCATTCTGAGCGAGTTGTGGAATGCATGTGTTAGCTGAAATTGTACACGTATCTTCCGGCTCGACTAACCTTGAACGAAGACACGGTGTGCTGATAAGCGACTTGTAACTCACGAACGTCTTCTTAGCTGAGTAGCATTCAGCTCTTAACATATTATGATTGTACGGAGAGGTTAAAACACAGTACCAATTAAGGTTGTAAAATATTCTGTTCTGTAAAACTGAAATAGTCCTCCTCTGTGGTGTAGTAGTTAGTGTGATTAGCTGCTACCCCGGAGGTCCGAGTTCGATTCTAGCCTACTCCTATCGAAGAAGCCTGCACAAGGCTTATTACCTCCATCCGACAAATGAATCACCATCAACGTCTTGTACTCAAAAATCATTTTCGGAGGAGTCTGCACAAGGTTTAACACCCCCTATCAACAGCCCTTACTTATTGCTGGCTTTTTTTTGCACACCCCGCCTCTTAGATCATACACCATAGTTTTACGACCGGTTGCCCTTCCTGACTAGGATTTTAAATCGATAACGAGATGTCCTGACATAGCCTACTCCTACCGAAGAAGCCTGCACATAGCTTAACGCCTCCATCCGACAAATGAATCACACTCAACACTCTTCAATCCTTCTCGCTACTTCGAAAGATAGCAGGTTCGAACTAGAAGCTGTAAAAAATAGCAAATGCTAGGCGAGGGGCCTGCGCGATCGTCATTACATGATCTAGCTAAATGTAGTTTTAGCTCAATACCTTTAAGTGCCTACAGGTAAGGAATACCGCGTATGTAGCTTAGTACCCTCGAGAAGTCGAGGATCGGGCGATAACTTTCCAAGGCTCGATCCGCTGCAGAACTCTTAAATTCTGACACCTCGGCATCAACAGGAGGTTCGATTCCGGCTTAAATACATCAGCCTGCGGGACTTCAGGGGAGCTCTTGTTGCATAAACACTTCGTTCCGACTGTACTGCAGTTGTCAGCGATTTTCACATCCGCTTGGTAACAAGCAGCATATTTACTCGCTGCAGTCTGCGCGAAGTGCTCACAGTTCTCTGTATGCGTTTATTACGTACACACATCTCCCGTCTGCTGTGAATATTATTCTTCAGCCTTTATCTTAAGGTAAGGTAGAACTGTTAGTTACTTTTTTTTGCAAAGCTACTTCTACACTAGACGTCTACATTCATATATGTTTGTTCTTTTTAGGTACCGTTCGAAAGTACGCATTTTATTCATCCGAGTAACAGTCTGCAGCACGTGCATTTTTTTAAAGGTATGTTTTCGAACTTTGAGTTGTAAAGATAACTAGGTTAGATGATGTACCCTACACTACATTCATATATGTTTCTTCTTTTTAGGTACGACCAGAATATTATCATTCGAGTTTCAGGCTTGAACGCACGCATTTTATTCATCCGAGTAACAGTTTGCAGCGCGAAGATTTTAAGGTATGTCTGACCTCTATTCGTTGAAACTTGGTTTCTTCTAAAACATCGTAACTTTAAGCTAATCATAAATAGTTGTTCTCTTCAATCCTCATACTATAGACGTGGTTAATTTCAGACACGCACACATAGCTATGTCTGTCCTCAACAGGCTGAAAATTGGTTTCTTCTAAAACATCGTAACTTTAAGCTATTGAAAAAATTGTTGTTCTCTTCAACCCGCATACTATAGACGAGGTATAATTTCAAACACGCGCACATTGCTATGTCTGTCCTCAACAGGCTGAAAATTGGTTTCTTCTAAAACATCGTAACTTTAAGCTAATCATAAATAGTTGCTCTCTTTAATCCTCACGCTATAGACGAGGTATAATTTCAAACACGCACACATAGTTATGTCTGTCCTCAACAGGCTGAAAATTGTTTTCTTCTAAAACATCGTAACTTTAAGCTATTGATAAATAGTTGTTCTCTTTAATCCTCACGCTATAGACGAGGTATAATTTCAAACACGCGCACATAGCTATGTCTGCCCTCAACAGGCTGAAACTTGGTTTCTTCTAAAACATCGTAACTTTAATCTATTGATAAATAGTTGTTCTCTTCAACCCGCATACTATAGACGAGGTATAATTTCAAACACGCGCACATAGCTATGTCTGTCCTCAACGGGCTGAAACTTGGTTTCTTCTAAAACATCGTAACTTTAGTCTATTGATAAATAGTTGTTCTCTTTAATCCTCACGCTATAGACGAGGTATAATTTCAAACACGCACACATAGCTATGTCTGTCCTCAACAGGCTGAAAATTGGTTTCTTCTAAAACATCGTAACTTTAAGCTATTGATAAATAGTTGTTCTCTTCAACCCGCATACTATAGACGTGGTTAATTTCAAACACGCACTCATAGCTATGTCTGCCCTCAACAGGCTGAAACTTGGTCTCTTCTAAAACATCGTAACTTTAAGCTATTGGTAAATAGTTGTTCTCTTTAATCCTCACGCTATAGACGAGGTATAATTTCAAACACGCGCACATAGCTATGTCTGCCCTCAACAGGCTGAAAATTAGTTTCTTCCGAACATCGTAACTTTAAGCTAATCATAAATAGTTGTTCTCTTCAATCCTCATACTATAGACGAGGTATAATTTCAAACTCACAGCAATGTCTGACCTCCATACATTGAAACTTGGTTTCTTCCGAACATCGTAACGTTAGTCTATTGATAAATAGTCGTTCTCTTCAATCCTCATGCTATAGGCCTAACTCACAGCCATGTCCAACCTCTATACGTTGAAACTTGGTTTCTTCCGTAACTTTCACCTAATCTCTATCGGTCGTTCTCTTTTCAGATGTTCCCCTGCTGCGAGGAATGTAATGTAACGTTTACAAGGCGTGATAACTTCATGCGCCATATGAAATCAAAACACCCTAGCATAACATCTGATTTATGTAAAGTTTGTAGTGTGTATTTCGCTAACGTAGTGCGATACGAGGCTCACTTAGCAGAGGTACATCAAATATCTACTTGCCCTCAGGTAGTAGTAGGGAAAAAGCGTGCAGCTACTGATGTAGCTGTAGAAAGTACTAGTAGTAAAAAACCTAGAAAAAATCATGAACTTCAAACTATTCACTGCGAGCACTGTAACCCTGATGTACCATCTTCGCATTTTCAGGGACACTTACGGAGTAATGCACATAAAAATAATGCGTGTAGAAGTGGTAGTAACGCAAACATCGAGGAAATTAATACAGCATTTAAAAGTAGGATTGCTAGTTACAGAATTCGCACCAGTCAAAAGTTTCAGAGCACTTCAAACTTTTTAAATTGCGTTCAACCGGATGTACAACAGCTTCTTGCTAAATCTTTGCCCAATCATAATTTATTTAAAGTTAATTTTGAACTTTTCGCCTTGTACATTAAAAGCACGGATGAATCCGAAATAACGGACATTAAATCATTTAATACGAAGAATTTTGTCATCAGTCAGTCGACTAATTTTGGTGATGTACTTAGGGATGTCTCTAACATTATTTCAACTAAGAGCGAGGAATTTCAGGAAAAGGAATCAGGGTGGGCTTTAGTTGAAATAATGTATCTAGAAGTGAACATCAATAAGTACAATCCTATGCGTGGGTCTTCGCACATCGAGCTGCCGACATGGATTCAGCAAAGAAAAGCTGTTGTAAACATCCAAAACAATGACGAAGCATGTTTTGCATGGGCGGTGATGTCAGTTTAAATCCTGCTAAATCGAATGTAGCAAATAGAACATCATCGTATCCACACTATTCAACGCAGCTAAATTTCGATAGTATAGGATTTCCTGTGCAGATAAAGGATATTAAGTGCTTTGAGGAACTAAATAACATTAGTATTAATGTGTATGGTGTAGAGAAAAAGTCTGTAGTAGGTCCTCTGTATTATACATGTCATAAGAAAAGTACTCATGTTAATTTACTCTATATTGAAAACAGTGAAAATAGCCACTTTTGCTGGATTAAAAATCTGAGTAGACTTGTTGGCAGTCAGTTGTCAAAACGTAATGGTAAAAAGTGGCTATGTGATGGATGCTTGCAGTATTTTAAAACTGAAGAACAGTTAACGAAGCACTCCAAGAATGACTGCAATCATGTACGTACAGAGATACCTACTACAGGCAATAATGTTTTAAAGTTTACAAATTTTCATAAGCAGATGTGGGTACCGTTCGTGATTTATGCAGACTTTGAAGCCATCCTCACGCCATGCAACACATGCTCACCTAATCCTGACAACTCTTTCACTAATACTACGCACATGCATGTCCCGTATAGCTTCGCGTATTATATCAAGTGTAGTTACGATAGTACGCTTAACAAGTTAGAGCTGTATCGAGGACATGACGCTGCTAAAGTATTTTTAGAAAGACTTGAAAGTGATGCAGTTCGTCTTGGTCGTATTCTAAATAGTAATATTCCTATGAAGCCACTCACCGAAATTCAGTTAAATGATCATGAACGTGCTACAAAGTGTAGCATTTGTGATGGGGAATTTTCCGAAAATGACCCTAAAGTTTTTGATCATGATCATTTAACTGGTTTCTACAGATGTGCCGCTCATTATAGCTGTAATCTTAAGTATAGAGTTCCTAAATTTATCCCTGTAATTTTTCATAACTTATCTGGTTACGACTCTCATTTCATCATTTCACAATTTGGAGCTTCAGATGAAAAAGTAGATATAATCCCTCAGAATAAAGAGCGGTACATTGCGTTTGCAAAGTCTGTAAAAGTAGATGCTGAGCATTCTATAAAACTGAGATTCCTTGACTCGTTTCGCTTTATGGCGAGTAGCCTCGATAAACTTTCTAGTCATTTACAGCCTGAACAATTTACGGAAATTCGACGCGTTTTTCCCGAAGAAGCGCAGTTTAATTTACTTCGGCGTAAGGGTGTTTTTTGTTATGAATATCTCGACTGCTTAGACCGCCTCGAAGAACGTGCCTTACCATCGAAACAATCCTTTTACAGCTCGCTGAATTCAGCAGATATTAGTGATGATGACTATTTACATGCACAACATATCTGGGAGCAGTTCCACATTCAAACGCTGGGTGAATACTCCGATTTATATTTAAAGACAGATGTACTTTTGTTAGCTGATGTTTTTGAAAATTTTCGCTGTGTTTGCATGAACACCTACAGCCTTGACCCATGTCAGTATTTTACTGCACCTGGGTTAAGTTGGGATGCGATGTTAAAACACACGCATGTGAATTTGGAACTGCTAACTGATATTGATATGGTGCACTTTATAAAATCATCTATTCGAGGTGGTCTAAGTCAGTGCAGCGGGCGGTATTCGAAGGCGAATAATAAGTACATGCCGAGTTTCGATTCTAGTCAGGAATCTCGGCATATCGTTTACCTCGATGCTAATAATCAGTATGGGTGGGCGATGAGTCAGCATCTACCGGTGAGTGGTTTCCGCTGGCTGACGCAGTGCGAAATTGATGCTTTACAGCTACACGCCCTAGGTGATGAAGCTGATAAAGGCTATTTCCTCGAAGTTGACTTACAGTATCCTAAAGAGTTACACACTTCTCATAATGACCTACCGTTCTGCCCTGAAAATATGAAGCCCCCGTACATCGCATCAACGACGAAAATGCTAATTGCTAATTTGTGCGATAAATCTAAGTATATCATTCATTACCGAAATTTAAAACAGTGTTTGCAGCATGGTTTGAAGTTATCCAAAATTCATCGCGTACTAGAATTTAATCAGTCACCGTGGCTAAAGCCATATATCGATCTGAACAATAATTTAAGAACGAATGCGGTTAACGAGTTTGAAAAAGATTTCTACAAGCTCATGAATAACAGTGTGTTTGGTAAGACTATGGAAAATGTTGACAAACGCGTTGATGTAAAATTGATTACAAACTGGGATAATATTAAGAAAAGGTATGGTGCTAACTATTTAATAAGTAAACCAAATTTCCACAGCTGCACCATCATACATGAGAATTTAGTTATTATACAGATGAATCGTGTTAAGGTTAAGTATGACAAACCTACCTACGTCGGCTTTGCAGTACTTGAATTGGCTAAAACACTCATGTATGAATTCCATTACGATTATATGATGAAGAAGTACGCGCATAATGCGCAATTGCTCTACACAGATACCGATTCGTTTATTTATCAAATCAAAACTGATGACTATTACAATGATATAAAGCCGGACTTGGGTAGGTTTGATACAAGTAACTATCCTGCAGATAATCAATATCATCTACCGCCAGTGAACAAAAAGGTTCTAGGTAAAATAAAAGATGAATGTGCTGGGAATATTATCGATTCATTTGTAGGTACTAAATCCAAGTCATATTGCATAAAACTCTTAAATGAATTACAAATAAAGAGATTGAAGGGGGTTAAAAAGAATGTCGTTCAGAATCAGGTAAGTTTTGAAAACTATAACAATTGCATTAAAAGTAATCCGCCTGTTTTGCATAAGCAAATGTCTGTCATTAGAAGCAAGAAGCACCAGTTGTACACTCATTTAATTAGTAAGGTAGCCCTTAATAGCGATGATTGTAAACGGTTTGCCATTCCAAATTCTACCAACACGCTAGCCTGGGGGCATAGTAGTATTGATAGGTACTACTTTACATAAACATTATGCTAGAGGTGTGTACTTACGTTACGCTGCCTTACATCACAATTCACTGTACATATTGTAGGGGAGAGGTACGCTGAGAGAGTAGTACGGTAAGTTTAAACTTGTACATTTGAGAATTGCATCGAGAAGTACGCAAACATCACTAGGGTAAAATGATTCATATAAAACTTGTACATACAAGATGTAAATAAATAATGTAGAATTGGCATATTCTTTTATTTTAGGTTAGGTATTACCTTCCTCCCGCTCCTTATTTGCAAGATAGATTTTTTGTTTATTACTCATAGAAGAAAGAAGGTGATAGCAGATTCGTAAGTATAGTATCGTCTAGTTCGGTAAGTATCTCGAGAGCAGAATTTTTTGTCAAAAAAAGCACGTGGCTTTGTTTCCAAACAAGAGCACGTGGAATTTGCCGCCACAGGGCAGCACTGTTCTCTCTGGTGACGGATGACAGCTGTCAGAAAAGCATATAGGGTTGTAAAGCACGTGGAATTTGCCACCACCGGGCAGCACTGTTCTCTCTGGTGGCGGATGATAGCTGTCAAGGGTAAGTAGCTAAAGAGGGCAGCACGGTGATTAAAGATGGCGGCTCTGGATTAAAGATGGCGGATGGCAGCTGACAGAAAAGCATATAGGTTTGTAAAGCACGTGGAATTTACCGCCACCGGGCAGCACGGTGCTCAAAGATGGTTGCTGTCAAAAAGCAGTTTTCAAATTATCCGCTACCACAAAGAGGGCAGCACTGTGATTAAAGATGGTGGATGACAGCTGCACGTGGATTTGTTTATCTCGCGCTAGTAAGGTTAAGTTGGTAGCACTAAGGTTTAGGCCCGTTAAGATGGCAGCATTGCGGATGACAGCTGTGACGTACCACATTTCAAAGGTAAGTAGCTAAAGAGGGCAGCACTGTGCTCTGTTTATTAAAGATGGCGGATGACAAAAAAGCACATGGCTTTGTTTTCAAACAAGAGCACGTGGAATTTGCCGCCACCACATGTATCTAGCTAAAGAGGGCAGCACAGTGCTCTGTGGTTTAAAGATGGCGGATGACAGCTGCACGTGGCTGTCAAAAAAACACGTGGCTTTGTTTACCTCGCACTAGTTAGGTTAAGTTGGTAGCACTAAGGTTTAGGCCCGTTAAGATGGCAGCACTGCGGATGACAGCTGTGACGTACCACATTTCAAAGGTAAGTAGCTAAAGAGGGCAGCACTGTGCTCTGTTGATTAAAGATGGCGGATGACAAAAAAGCACATGGCTTTGTTTCCAAACAAGAGCACGTGGAATTTTCCGCCACCACATGTATCTAGCTAAAGAGGGCAGCACAGTGCTTAAAGATGGCGGATGACAGCTGTCAAAAAAGCACGTGGCTGTCAAAAAACACGTGTCTTTGTTTACCTCACGCTAGTTAGGTTAAGTTGGTACCACTAAGGTTTAGGCCCGTCAAGATGGCAGTACTGAGGTTAGCGATGCGTTGTTGTCGATGACAGCTGTCAAAAAGCACGTGGCTTTGTTTACAAATCTGTCAAAAAGCACGTGGCTGTCAAAAAGCACGTGGCTTTGTTTATCTCGCGCTAGTTAGGTTAAGTTGGCACTACTGAGGTTTAGGCCCGTCAAGATGGCAGTACTGAGGTTAGCGATGCGTTGTTGTCTGTCAAAAAGCACGTGGCTGTCAAAAACACGTGGCTTTGTTTACCTCATGCTAGTTAGGTTAAGTTGGTACCACTGAGGTTTAGGCCCGTCAAGATGGCAGCAGTGAGGTTAGCGATGCGTTGTTGTCGATGACAGCTGTCAAAAAGCACGTGGCTTTGTTTACAAATTCAAATCTCCCGCCAAAATTCAAATTTCCCGCCAAAATTCAAATTTCCCGCCAGAATTCAAATTTCCCGCGCCGCGCGAGGAGGAGGAGGCGGCAGAACTCTCCCATTATACTACTCACTATCTCCCGAATACTGGATACTGGCCGCACTTAAGCGACTGCAGCTATCGAGCTCGGTATAGTGAGTATTGTTGGCAGAATGAGTTCTCGCATCAGAGTGGTCACAGACGGTTAGGCCTAGACTAGGCTGCTATATATCAACCGCTGTTGTTCGTAGTATGTATGGAGCAAGTTGGCAACGCTGTTTAGACCACATAGATGTGAGCTTGAACTCGGGAGATGGTGGCTTCAAACACGACTGCCAGCTGCCCCGAAAGTGGTCTTCCGTGGTTGCCCATTTTTCCACCAGACAAACCCCGGGATTGTACCTAAACTAAGTCCAAGTTCACTCCCTCCCTATCCTAGGCCTTTGATATCTCATTGGCGCTATAATACCTATCTATCAGTACGGTGTAAAACAAACAGCAAGAAGAAACACATACGTGAACATAGATACAAATGGTAATTATACAGGGTGTTTCAAAAATGGGGGGCATAATTTCAGGTATGTATTTGTTATATGTAGACAATCAAAATAGTTCATTACAACATGTGTCCGGAAATGCCTCATTGACTTTTATCGAATGTTTCCTGATCGATGGATAGGTACAGGTGGCCCGATTGCTTGGTCTTGACGCTCACCTGATCTGAACCCTCTCGTTTTCTACTTGTGGGGCCCTTTAGAATCATCGGTGTATTCGTCTCCGGTTCCTGATGTGGAAACCCTTCGGAATCGAATTGTGGCATCGTATGAGGACATACGCAATAGTCCTGGAGTTTGGGATTGTGTTCGCAGTTCAATGAGGCATCGATGTGAGGTCTGTATTCAAGCAGGAGGTGGACATTTTGAACTTCTTCTGTAATGACAATGACCTGCGGAAGAAAATCGTTCCGGTGAAGTTCAGTGTTGTGAACGCCATAATTCGGAAATGAAGCATTTCCGGACACATGTTGTAATGCACTATTTTGATTGTCTACATGTAACAAATACATACCTGAAATTATGCCCCCTATTTTTGAAACACCTTGACAAGCAGATTAGAGCAGATGTAGGATGCAATAGTTACGTAGAAATGAAAAGGTTAGCACAAGATAGGGTGGCATGGAGAGCTGCATCAAACCAGTCTATGGACTGATGACTCAAACAACAACAAGACTAAATGGCATTTATTATCCCAGAAAATCTTAGAATTTGGGTTTGAATCTGCTGCTACATGCCCAGTGGGGCTTGCAAAGTTGTTCACCTACTTATCACCGCCGTCTCGATCCTCTTATACTGCCTGCTCTATGCCACTAGTTTAACACAGGAAGGCGCGAATAACAATATTTCTTTAAGTCGCCGTAAGAGTGCAGTAGTAGACGCACAACCTTCGCTGTCAGTGTGGGTGTAGCACTGTGTTATTGGTGCATGAACGTGTGTGAAAAGCTGAGTTATTTCGTACAATGAGTAAACGTGTCTGGTCACTTCCGTTCGTACAAGATATATTTAGTATAGAACTGTGAAATGAATTAATCATGTTATGCTTCTAGATATTTCAAAAGTGATTTTAAGGTGTAATTGTTTCTTTCCGTTCGTGCAAGGTATATTTTATTTGTAGAACTGAAACGTCAGATTCTTTCCCCGAAATTCGAAATATTCAACTGTTGTGTACCATTTTGCCAATCTCGGCAAGGTGGTTCGCAGCCAGAAAATATACGACTCCATGAAATACCGTCTAGAAGGGAATTAAGAGAAAAGCGGCTGTCGGCTTTATCGAGGCAAGGACCTAATAAAGGAAGTAATTGGATATCCTCAGATTACTGTCGCATCTGTGCCTTTACACCTTATTTCAGAAAGTGATGGAGCCTCCGTGGCTCAGGCGGCAGCGCGCCGCCCTCTCGCCACTGGGTTCCGTGGTTCAAATCCCGGTCACTCCCTGTGATATTTGCGCTGGAAAAAGCGGAGGCGGGGCAGGAGTTTCTCCGGGTACTCCGGTTTTCCCTGTCATATTTCATTCCAGAAACACTCTTGAATATCATTTCATTTCATCTGCCATTCATTAATCATTGCCCCAGAAGAGTGCGACAGGCTTCGGCAGCCGGCACAATTCCTATCCTCGCCGCTAAATGTGGGCTTCATTCATTCCATTCCTGACCCGGTCCAATGACTGAAAAGAGGCTGCGGATATTTTTTTCAGAAGGTGATTAAAGCCGTGGATGATAGTGGATTCCTTGTGATAAGAATTGTGACGGACATTCACAAAACAAACGTCCTCGTGTTTATCCATTTTGGACAACCTCAAATATACAGACGATAATATCCCAATCAAACTAGAAACAGGAAATCAAATCCTAATTTGCGGGTACTTGGTTCGTGTTGTTGAAGAGAGGCTGGAACGTGACATTTTCGTCAGCAACGTCTCACTGCCTTGATCTTCGACACCGCTAAATGGAACTGATTATGCATCAGGTCAGAGGAGGAGTTCGATACCCAAAACCTTGTTTTGTTCCTCTGGTGAAGTACGGTATCTGCAGGAGTTCGTTTAAGCTGCTGTGCCCTATTGTCGAAGTCCTTCAAACGCACGGGCGTAATACGAGGACTGCCCTTTCAGAATGTATTTTTTACAGTGTGAGGGCAAAGAACAGCAGAAAACTGTTAGTGGTATTATCCTAACCAAGTTGGTAGGACCTCCATTAACTGATATTGCGTTGGCAAGAAGACAAAAAGTACCGTACCACTCCAAGCCTTCGTCCAGGAACGACTACTACTAAAATGTTTTCATTCCTCCCCTGAAGTGGGAGGCGGGCCTTTCAGACGGTGACGCCGTCTCTCAGGCCGGGAGATTTGTTACGGTGAAGGAGATGTGCGGAGAAGGTGAGGGGGTGGGCGGCCGTGGTCTATACTACGAACTGTCCCGGCAACCGCCTTAGTGCAGGAGAATGGAACACCACGCGGAAAACCATTCTCAGGACAGCTGACGGTTTAATTTAATATTACTGATGTAATTTACAAGCTTCAGTGAACATATGACCATACTGCATATTATTTTGTAGGCTGTGGTCATTAGAATAAGTTTGGAACATTGTCCCGTCTCCCGAATGCAGAGGCGTAGAGCCACGGTAGAACCGTGGCCACCTCTCCTCTGCTCGGTTGGCCGGTCAGAGTACAGAGCTGTTGGACCACGGACCAGCCGTGGCCACTTAAGGGACGAAACCCAAGGGCCGAAACCCACTCTGCATCTACCGACATCGTCTAGGAAAATCTTTAAATTGTGACATGAAGAGGCCAACTGCGACTTCATACAGGTAATATTGCCGATATTTAATATTACTGATGTAATTTACAAGCTTCAGTGAACATATGACCATACTGCATAGTATTTTGTAGGCTGTCGTCATTAGAATAAGTTTGGAACATTGTGCGTCTATTCCTGCCATCTAGCGGAGAAAGTTTATCGCAGCCTAGTCGCAAAAAGCCTCGCACAGAGCAGGCAGTATAGAAGGATCGAGACGGCGGTGCTACTTATTCTTCTACTTTCTCAAAGTCCTCACAGATGGCACTGCAATACAGAGTGTAGAGGAAGGGAAACGCTTGGTCTTTCAGATGCAACTCGTACAATAAGACGAATTGTTATAGAAAGCAATTTCAAATCTCTATAATATACATTGGATTGTATGCGTTACAAGAGAACCTCTTGTACTCACTGCATCTAATTAACAGTCGTCTTGCTCTTATTCTTACTGAAACAATGTTCATTGTGACCTATTAAGCTGAAGAATAATACGCAACCTTTACAACTCCAGACCCTCTCAGTCTGATATTACCATCCCTCCTGACCACCACACATCCACACTCACTAACACTACTCTACCCACCGAACCCGGAAGTGAGGCCCCATTAGCCTCACAACCGGCTAAGGTTTCATACTCTCCACCACTTACCGAATCCGTGACTGAACCTGGAAGTGAGACCCCATTAGCCTCACAACCGGCCAAGGTCGCGGACACCCCACCATCTACCGAGTCCGGAAGTGAGATCCCATTAGTCTCACAACCGGACAAGGCTACACTCAACAAGTACACTCAAACCGGGAGCAGGCGTAACAAACCTGCCTCCCGGTTAAATCCCCCTCCAACACCCTACACTCTCAATACACCTACACGCCCCCGCCCCTCCTCACTCATCATTCAGTGCTATAATTGCCTGCAACTGGGCCACCCTGCGGCTTCATGCTCAGAGGCAACTAGGTGCAACAGATGTGGTGGTCCTCACCGCCACACTGTCTGCACAATTCCCAAAGCCCAGGCGAGGTGCGCTAACTGTGAAGGCAGTCACGCAGCCTCCTACCCTGGCTGCCCATTCCTGAAGCGGGCAATTAAGGCACATCACAAACATTCGCAACACTTACACGCACACACTTCACACCCACCTCAGCCTCACCACCGTTCTGCCCTCACCCCGAACCCAACTCCTCTTCCTACCCCAAACCCTGCCCTGCCAAGTTTCGACAACCCCACCCTCCTCAACCTACTCCTCATCCAACTACTCTCGTCCCTTAACCAGCCCATGCCAAGCCGCCAGCTAATTATTAGCTAAATCCCCCCCCCCCCCAAGTTCGCACACCGCCCTGTACCAAGCATTAACTCCTCATCTCACCACCTGCTCCACCTGCACTCTTTCGGACTTCCCTAATGTTCCTCCCTCAATTAGGCTCACTTCTCATATCCAATTATGAAGCAACATTGGGAATGGTCACTCATTGGATGGGTGACCATCCACCTGATGCTGCCCCACTTTCTCCGTTGGCCTCTTGTATTAGAGTTCCAACGTCCCCCCTCCAACAACTGCCCTATTAAGGGCACCCCCCCCCCTTTCGCCCCCCGGGGCCCAGGCCATATCCTGGCCAGTTAGATCCCTTACTACAATCCACAACCACCCACCCCGTTATGTCACAGAAATTACAACTTAAGAAATAGCACTCAAGGCCTAAACGGTCGACGGGCTAAAACTCCTCATAGATCCCTGTGATCAATGAGAATTGTGGTGCCAACCTTTACAACAGCATTAACCACAATATAATTGATATCTTGAGTTTAATGTTTCAAGCTACTGAGAACTTATCCAACGTTACATGAAATCAACGTCAGATATCACAAGTATCACCATCTAGTTCTCTTAGATGGAAAGCAAAGTTCACTGAGTACTTTGCTAACCCATTCAATTTCTTTAGGTCGGTAGATGCAGAGTGGGTTGTTCTCCCATATGCTCTGCACTCTGACCCGCCAACCGAGCAGAGGACAGTTGGCCACGACTCTACCGTGGTTGTACGCCTCTGCATTCGGGAGACGGGTCTGGGGCACAGTGCCGGACTTCACGCCTGGCCCCACCCGTCGGCTGTCCTGAGAATGGTTTTCCGTGGTTTTCCATTCTCCTGCACTAAGGCGAATGCCGGGACTGTTCGAGTAAAGGCCACGGCCGCCCACCCCTCACCTTCACCGTAACAAATCTCCCGCCCTGAGAGACGGCTTCACCGTCTAGGAGGCCCGCCTCCCCCTTCAGTGGAGGATTGAAAACATTTTTAATAGCAGTGTCTATGTATAGTTATCATATTTTCATAACAGAGGAAGTTGTTACTCTGAATTAACTTAGCCACCGGAATTTTCTTCTCTTGATCACCTACAATCAAATAAGAATAACGCATTTACTCCCAATTTCCAGTATGTGTTTGAAATGTGTCCGCCTCTGTGGTGTAGTGGTTAGTGTGATTAGCTGCCACCCCCGTAGGCCCGGGTTCGATTCCCGGGTCTGCCACAAAATGTGAAAAGTGGTACGAGGACTGGAACAGGGTCCACTCAGTCTCGGGAGGTCAACTGAGTAGAGGTGTGTTCGATTCCCACCTCAGCCACCCTGTAAGTGGTTTTCCGTGGTTTCCTACTTGTCCTCCAGGCAAATGCCGGGATAGTACCTAATTTAAGGCCACGGCCGCTTCCTTCCTTCTTCCTTGTCTATCCCTTCCACTCTTCCCATCCCCCGCAAGGACTCTGTCCAGCATACAGGTGAGGCCGCCTGGGCGAGGTACTGGTCCTCCCCAGTTGTATCCCCCGACCCAGAGTCTGAAGCTCTAGGACACTGCCCTTGAGGCGGTAGAGGTGGGATCCCTTGCTGAGTTCGAGGGAAAAATCGACCCTGGACGGTAAGCAGATAAAATGCTACCAGCTCTTGTATTCGTCCCAGAGTAATACCGGTTACAGTTAAACTTTCAGCGCGCATTTCTCACACGTAGAAGAAGAAAATATATTGTATGGACATGCGAGCGGAAACTCTTTATTTCCATTTTAGTACTCATTTTATAGTCCGGCTCCATGGCTAAATAGTTAGCGTGCTGGCCTTTGGTCACAGGGGTCCCGGGTTCGATTCCCAGCAGGGTCGTGAATTCTAACCATAATTGGTTAATTCCCCTGGCACGGAGACTGGGTGTATGTGTCGTCTTCGTCATCATTTCATCCTCATCAAGACGCGCAGGTCGCCTACGGCCGTCAAATCAAAAGACCTGCACCTGGCGAGCCGAAGCCCTTGGACACATCTCGGCACTAAAAGCCATACGTCATTTCCATTTGTACTCATTTTATACAACTGTACAAACTACATCAGCCGGCCCCGTGGTGTAGGGGAAGCGTGCCTGCCTCTTACTCAGAGGCACCGGCTTCCCTTTCCGGCCAGGTCAGGGAATTTTACCTGGACCTGAGGGCTGTTTCGAGGTCCACTCAGCCTTCGTGATAAGAATTGAGAAGCTATCTGACGGTGAGATGGCGGCCCCGGTCTAGAAATCCAAGAATGACGGCCGAGCGGATTCGTCGTGCTGACCACACGACACCTCGTAATATGCAGGTCTTAGGGCTGAGCAGCGGTCGCTTGGTAGGCCAAGGCCCGTCAAGTGCTGTAGTTCAATGGTTTTTTTTATATAGTAGATCAATCATGGGAAGCACGGTGGAAGAGAACGTTAAAGCATAGCCTACCACACGAAACTCTAACTTATAAGAAATGTTCAGAATACATGGTGTGAAAATGGAAAACAACTGAAAACCATCTTCGGGGCTGCCGACAGTGTGATATTAACCCACTATCTCCCGAATGCAAGCTGACAGCTACCTCACCAAAACGCCGTAGCCACTTTCTCGGTAGAAGTAGTTTTAGGGACGTGGATAATCTAGTGTTGTAAACCAAAAGTAAAATGTGTTTGCGAAAGCGCAATGAGAATTCAGTATTGCAAGGAACGTCTACCGCACGTATCTTAACACGATGGGTCACTTGGCTTCAAGCTGTTAGCTTCTACACTGAACATTTTGAAGCTGCTGAGTAAGTTATATATTCATCTTCGGCGGACAGGATTACAAAACTACGGACAACAGACCTTCTACTTCAGGAATCCATAACCAGTGTGAAGAATGCTAAATTGAAACTTAATAGTACTATGGCAGGGCAAATCGGCGTCAGAGTTTCTAACAAACCCATGCAGTCCTCGAACGAAATCCAGGTTACTCATATTTTCTATCTGTTTGCAAGGCATTTATGGAGAAGAACATGAATCACCGGCATACAATTATTTCGCCCAAATATGCGAAGGTGATTTCCTGCGAGGCTGAGCGCTCCTTCAAGAGAATGTTATCGGATCAGCCCCAAACCATCACAGTGGAAAACATGGTGGGACACAATGTTCATTATGATAAAAAAAGTGCCGTTCAAATTCCGTTACTTAATAGGGATTTTAAGGATGATTTCTGTAACAATTTTATTTATGATTATTTATTCTTAGAAATAGCCTCCGTGGCTCAGGCGGTAGCGCGCCGGCCTCTCGCCACTGGGTTCCGTGATTCAAATCCCGGTCACTCCCTGTGAGATTTGTGCTGGACAAAGCGGAGGCGGGACAGGAGTTTCTCCGGGTACTCCGGTTTTCCCTGTCATATTTCATTCCAGCAACACTCTTGAATATCATATCATTTCATTTCATCCGTCATTCATTAATCATTGCCCACAGAAGAGTGCGACAGGCTTCGGCAGCCGGCACAATTCCTATCCTCGCCGCTAAATGGGGGCTTCATACATTCCATCCCTGACCCGGTGGAATGACTGAAAAGAGGCTGCGGATTTTTTTCAGAAGGTGATTAAAGCCGTGAATGATAGTGGATTCCTCGTCGCCATAAGGCCTATCTGTGTCGGTGCGACGTAAAACAAATAGCAAAAAAAAAAAATATATATATATATATATAGTGGATTCCTTGAAATAAGAATTGTGACGGACATTCACAAAAGAAACGTCTTCGTGTTTAGCCATTTTGGACAACCTCAAATATACAGACGATAATATCCCAATCAAACTAGAAACAGGAAATCAAATCCTAATTTGCGGGTACTTGGTTCGTGTTGTTGAAGAGAGGCTGGAACGTGACATTTTCGTCAGCAACGTCTCACTGCCTTGATCTTCGACACCGCTAAATGGAACTGATTATGCATCAGGTCAGAGGAGGAGTTCCATACCCAAAACCTTGTTTTGTTCCTCTGGTGAAGTACGGTTGCTGCAGGAGTTCGTTTAAGCTGCTGTGCCCTATTGTCGAAGTCCTTCAAACGCACGGGCGTAATACGAGGACTGCCCTTTCAGAATGTATTTTTGACAGTGTGAGGGCAAAGAACACCAGAAAACTGTTAGTGGTATTATCCTAACAAAGTTGGTAGGACCTCCATTAACTGATATTGCGTTGGCAAGAACACAAAAAGTACCGTACCACTCAAAGCCTTCATCCAGGAACGACTACTACTAAAATGTTTTCATTCCTCCCCTGAAGGGGGAGGCGGGCCTTTCAGACAGTGACGCCGTCTCTCAGGCCGGGAGATTTGTTACGGTGAAGGAGATGTGCGGAGAAGGTGAGGGGGTGGGCGGCCGTGGTCTATACTACGAACTGTCCCGGCAACCGCCTTAGTGCAGGAGAATGGAAAAGCACGGAAAACCATTCTCAGGACAGCCGACGGTTGGAGCCAGCCGTAAGGTCCAGCCCTGTCCCGTCTCCCGAATGCAGAGGCGTAGAGCCACGGTAGAGCCGTAGCCACCTCTCCTCTGCTCGGTTGGCCGGTCAGAGTACAGAGCTGTTGGACCACGGATCAGCCGTAGCCACTTAAGGGACGAAACCCAAGGGCCGAAACCCACTCTGCATCTACCGACATCGTCTAGGAAAATCTTTAAATTGTGACATGAATAGGCCAACTGCGACTTCATACAGGTAATACTGCCGATATTTAATATTACTGATGTAATTTACAAGCTTCAGTGAACGTATGACCATACTGCATAGTATTTTGTAGGCTGTCGTCTTTAGAATACGTTCGGAACATTGTGCGTCTATGCCTGCCATCTAGCGGAGAAAGTTTATCGCAGCCTAGTCGCAAAAAGCCTCGCATAGAGCAGGCAGTGTAGAAGGATCGAGACGGCGGTGCTACTTATTCTTCTACTTTCTCAAAGTCCTCACAGATGGCACTGCAATACAGAGTGTAGAGGAAGGGAAACGCTTGGTCTTTCAGATGCAACTCGTACAATGAGACGAATTTTATAGAAAGCAATTTCAAATCTCTATAATATACATTGGATTGTATGCGTTACAAGAGAACCTCTTGTTCTCATTGCACCTAATTAACAGTCGTCTTGCTCTTATTCTTACTGAAACAATGTTCATTGTGACCTATTAAGCTGAAGAATCATACGCAACTTTTACAACAGCATTAACCACAATATAATTGATATCTTGAGTTTAATGTTTCAAGCTACTGAGAACTTATCCAACGTTACATGAAATCAACGTCAGATATCACAAGTATCACCATCTAGTTCTCTTAGATGGAAAGCAAAGTTCACTGAGTACTTTGCTAACCCATTCAATTTCTTTAGGTCGGTAGATGCAGAGTGGGTTGTTCTCCCATATGCTCTGCACTCTGACCCGCCAACCGAGCAGAGGACAGTTGGCCACGACTCTACCGTGGTTGTACGCCTCTGCATTCGGGAGACGGGTCTGGGGCACAGTGCCGGACTTCACGCCTGGCCCCACCCGTCGGCTGTCCTGAGAATGGTTTTCCGTGGTTTTCCATTCTCCTGCACTAAGGCGAATGCCGGGACTGTTCGAGTATAGGCCACGGCCGCCCACCCCTCACCTTCACCGTAACAAATCTCCCGCCCTGAGAGACGGCTTCACCGTCTAGGAGGCCCGCCTCCCCCTTCAGTGGAGGATTGAAAACATTTTTAATAGCAGTGTCTATGTATAGTTATCATATTTTCATAACAGAGGAAGTTGTTACTCTGAATTAACTTAGCCACCGGAATTTTCTTCTCTTGATCACCTACAATCAAATAAGAATAACGCATTTACTCCCAATTTCCAGTATGTGTTTGAAATGTGTCCGCCTCTGTGGTGTAGTGGTTAGTGTGATTAGCTGCCACCCCCGTAGGCCCGGGTTCGATTCCCGGGTCTGCCACAAAATGTGAAAAGTGGTACGAGGACTGGAACAGGGTCCACTCAGTCTCGGGAGGTCAACTGAGTAGAGGTGTGTTCGATTCCCACCTCAGCCACCCTGTAAGTGGTTTTCCGTGGTTTCCTACTTGTCCTCCAGGCAAATGCCGGGATGGTACCTAATTTAAGGCCACGGCCGCTTCCTTCCTTCTTCCTTGTCTATCCCTTCCACTCTTCCCATCCCCCGCAAGGACTCTGTTCAGCATACAGGTGAGGCCGCCTGGGCGAGGTACTGGTCCTCCCCAGTTGTATCCCCCGACCCAGAGTCTGAAGCTCTAGGACACTGCCCTTGAGGCGGTAGAGGTGGGATCCCTTGCTGAGTTCGAGGGAAAAATCGACCCTGGACGGTAAGCAGATAAAATGCTACCAGCTCTTGTATTCGTCCCAGAGTAATACCGGTTACAGTTAAACTTTCAGCGCGCATTTCTCACACGTAGAAGAAGAAAATATATTGTATGGACATGCGAGCGGAAACTCTTTATTTCCATTTTAGTACTCATTTTATAGTCCGGCTCCATGGCTAAATAGTTAGCGTGCTGGCCTTTGGTCACAGGGGTCCCGGGTTCGATTCCCAGCAGGGTCGTGAATTCTAACCATAATTGGTTAATTCCCCTGGCACGGAGACTGGGTGTATGTGTCGTCTTCGTCATCATTTCATCCTCATCAAGACGCGCAGGTCGCCTACGGCCGTCAAATCAAAAGACCTGCACCTGGCGAGCCGAAGCCCTTGGACACATCTCGGCACTAAAAGCCATACGTCATTTCCATTTATACTCATTTTATACAACTGTACAAACTACATCAGCCGGCCCCGTGGTGTAGGGGAAGCGTGCCTGCCTCTTACTCAGAGGCACCGGCTTCCCTTTCCGGCCAGGTCAGGGAATTTTACCTGGACCTGAGGGCTGTTTCGAGGTCCACTCAGCCTTCGTGACAAGAATTGAGAAGCTATCTGACGGTGAGATGGCGGCCCCGGTCTAGAAATCCAAGAATGACGGCCGAGCGGATTCGTCGTGCTGACCACACGACACCTCGTAATATGCAGGTCTTAGGGCTGAGCAGCGGTCGCTTGGTAGGCCAAGGCCCGTCAAGTGCTGTAGTTCAATGGTTTTTTTATATAGTAGATCAATCATGGGAAGCACGGTGGAAGAGAACGTTAAAGCATAGCCTACCACACGAAACTCTAACTTATAAGAAATGTTCAGAATACTTGGTGTGAAAATGGAAAACAACTGAAAACCATCTTCGGGGCTGCCGACAGTGTGATATTAACCCACTATCTCCCGAATGCAAGCTGACAGCTACCTCACCAAAACGCCGTAGCCACTTTCTCGGTAGAAGTAGTTTTAGGGACGTGGATAACCTAGTGTTGTAAACCAAAAGTAAAATGTGTTTGCGAAAGCGCAATGAGAATTCAGTATTGCAAGGAACGTCTACCGCACGTATCTTAACACGATGGGTCACTTGGCTTCAAGCTGTTAGCTTCTACACTGAACATTTTGAAGCTGCTGAGTAAGTTATATATTCATCTTCGGCGGACAGGATTACAAAACTACGGACAACAGACCTTCTACTTCAGGAATCCATAACCAGTGTGAAGAATGCTAAATTGAAACTTAGTAGTACTATGGCAGGGCAAATCGGCGTCAGAGTTTCTAACAAACCCATGCAGTCCTCGAACGAAATCCAGGTTACTCAAATTTTCTATCTGTTTGCAAGGCATTTATGGAGAAGAACATGAATCACCGGCATACAATTATTTCGCCCAAATATGCGAAGGTGATTTCCTGCGAGGCTGAGCGCTCCTTCAAGAGAATGTTATCGGATCAGCCCGAAACCATCACAGTGGAAAACATGGTGGGACACAATGCTCATTATGATAAAAAAAGTGCCGTTCAAATTCCGTTACTTAATAGGGATTTTAAGGATGACTTCTGTAACAATTTTATTTATGATTATTTATTCTTAGAAATAGCCTCCGTGGCTCAGGCGGTAGCGCGCCGGCCTCTCGCCACTGGGTTCTGTGATTCAAATCCCGGTCACTCCATGTGAGATTTGTGCTGGACAAAGCGGAGGCGGGACAGGAGTTTCTCCGGGTACTCCGGTTTTCCCTGTCATATTTCATTCCAGCAACACTCTTGAATATCATATCATTTCATTTCATCCGTCATTCATTAATCATTGCCCCCAGAAGAGTGCGACAGGCTTCGGCAGCCGGCACAATTCCTATCCTCGCCGCTAAAGGGGGGCTTCATTCATTCTATTCCTGACCCGGTGGAATGACTGAAAAGAGGCTGCGGATATTTTTTTCAGAAGGTGATTAAAGCCGTGGATGATAGTGGATTCCTCGTCGCCATAAGGCCTATCTGTGTCGGTGCGACGTAAAACAAATAGCAAAAAAAAAAAAATATATATATATATATAGTGGATTCCTTGTGATAAGAATTGTGACGGACATTCACAAAAGAAACGTCTTCGTGTTTAGCCATTTTGGACAACCTCAAATATTCAGACGATAATATCCCAATCAAACTAGAAACAGGAAATCAAATCCTAATTTGCGGGTACTTGGTTCGTGTTGTTGAAGAGAGGATGTAGTGTGACATTTTCGTCAGCAACGTCTCACTGCCTTGATCTTCGACACCGCTAAATGGAACTGATTATGCATCAGGTCAGAGGAGGAGTTCCATACCCAAAACCTTGTTTTGTTCCTCTGGTGAAGTACGGTTGCTGCAGGAGTTCGTTTAAGCTGCTGTGCCCTGTTGTCGAAGTCCTTCAAACGCACGGGCGTAATACGAGGACTGCCCTTTCAGAATGTATTTTTGACAGTGTGAGGGCAAAGAACACCAGAAAACTGTTAGTGGTATTATCCTAACCAAGTTCATAGGAGCTCCATTAACTGATATTGCGTTGGCAAGAACACAAAAAGTACCGTACCACTCCAAGCCTTCGTCCAGGAACGACTAGTACTAAAATGTTTTCATTCCTCCCCTGAAGGGGGAGGCGGGCCTTTCAGACGGTGACGCCGTCTCTTAGGCCGGGAGATTTGTTACGGTGAAGGAGATGTGCGGAGAAGGTGAGGGGGTGGGCGGCCGTGGCCTATACTACGAACTGTCCCGGCATTCGCCTTAGTGCAGGAGAATGGAATAGCACGGAAAACCATTCTCAGGGCAGCCGACGGTTGGAGCCAGCCGTAAGGTCCAGCCCTGTCCCGTCTCCCGAATGCAGAGGCGTAGAGCCACGGTAGAGCCGTAGCCACCTCTCCTCTGCTCGGTTGGCCGGTCAGAGTACAGAGCTGTTGGACCACGGACCAGCCGTAGCCACTTAAGGGACGAAACCCAAGGGCCGAAACCCACTCTGCATCTACCGACGTCGTCCAGGATAATCTTTAAATTGTGACATGAATAGGCCAATTGCGAATTCATACAGGTAATACTGCCGATATTTAATATTACTGATGTAATTTACAAGCTTCAGTGAACGTATGACCATACTGCATAGTATTTTGTAGGCTGTCGTCATTAGAATAAGTTTGGAACATTGTGCGTCTATGCCTGCCATCTAGCGGAGAAAGTTTGTCGCAGCCTAGTCGCAAAAAGCCTCGCATAGAGCAGGCAGTGTAGAAGGATCGAGACGGCGGTGCTACTTATTCTTCTACTTTCTCAAAGTCCTCACAGATGGCACTGCAATACAGAGTGTAGAGGAAGGGAAACGCTTGGTCTTTCAGATGCAACTCGTACAATAAGACGAATTGTTATAGAAAGCAATTTCAAATCTCTATAATATACATTGGATTGTATGCGTTACAAGAGAACCTCTTGTACTCATTGCACCTAATTAACAGTCGTCTTGCTCTTATTCTTACTGAAACAATGTTCATTGTGACCTATTAAGCTGAAGAATCATACGCAACTTTTACAACAGCATTAACCACAATGTAATTGATATCTTGAGTTTAATGTTTCAAGCTACTGAGAACTTATCCAACGTTACATGAAATCAACGTCAGATATCACAAGTATCACCATCTAGTTCTCTTAGATGGAAAGCAAAGTTCACTGAGTACTTTGCTAACCCATTCAATTTCTTTATCCATGATTGGTTTTCCAATCTCCTGCACTAAGGCGAATGCCAGGACAGTTCCCAATATAGGCCACGGCTGCCAACCCTCTCACGTCTCCGCACTTCTACTCTCCGATACAAATCTCCTGTCCTGAGAAGCGGCGTCACCGTCTAGGAGGCCCGCCTCCCCCTTCAGTGGAGGATTGAAAACATTTTTATTGGCAGTGTCTATGTATAGTTATCATATTTTCATAACGGAGGAAGTTGTTACTCAGAATTAGCCACCGGAATTTTCTTCTCTTGATCACCTACAATCAAATAAGAATAACGCATTTACTCCCAATTTACAGTACGTGTTTGAAATGTGTCCGCCCCTGTGGTGTAGTGGTTAGTGCGATTAGCTGCCACCCCCGTAGGCCCGGGTTCGATTCCCGGCTCTGCCACAAAATGTGAAAAGTGTCACGAGGACTGGAACAGGGTCCACTCAGTCTCGGGAGGTCAACTGAGTAGAGGTGTGTTCGATTCCCACCTCAGCCACCCTGTAAGTGGTTTTCCGTGGTTTCCTACTTGTCCTCCAGGCAAATGCCGGGATGGTACCTAATTTAAGGCCACGGCCGCTTCCTTCCTCCTTCCTTGTCTATCCCTTCCACTCTTCCCATCCCCCGCAAGGACCCTGTTCACCATACAGGTGAGGCCGCCTGGTCGAGGTACTGGTCCTCCCCAGTTGTATCCCCCGACCCAGAGTCTGAAGCTCTAGGACACTGCCCTTGAGGCGGTAGTCCGAGGGAAACACCGACCCTGGACGGTAAGCAGATAAAGAAGTTTAAAATGTATTGGCTAAAATGCTACCAGCTCTTGTATTCGTCCCAGAGTAATACCGGGTACAGTTAAACTTTCAGCGCGCATTTCTCACACGTAGAAGAAGAAAATATATTGTATGGACATGCGAGCGGAAACTCTTTATTTCCATTTTGGTACTCATTTTATAGTCCGGCTCCATGGCAAAATAGTTAGCGTGCTGGCCTTTGGTCACAGGGGTCCCGGGTTCGATTCCCAGCAGGGTCGTGAATTTCAACCATAATTGGTTAATTCCCCTGGCACGGAGACTGGGTGTATGTGTCGTCATCGTCATCATTTCTTCCTCATCAAGACGCGCAGGTCGCCTACGGCCGTCAAATCAAAAGACCTGCACCTGGCGAGCCGAAGCCCTTGGACACATCTCGGCACTAAAAGCCATACGTCATTTCCATTTATACTCATTTTATACAACTGTACAAACTACATCAGCCGGCCCCGTGGTGTAGGGGAAGCATGCCTGCCTCTTACTCAGAGGCCCCGGCTTCGATTTCCGGCCAGGTCAGGGAATTTTACCTGGACCTGAGGGCTGGTTCGAGGTCCACTCAGAATACGTGACAAGAATTGAGAAGCTATCTGACGGTGAGATGGCGGCCCTTGTCTAGAAAGCCAAGAATAACGGCCGAGAGGATTCATCGTGCTGACCACACGACACCTGGTAATATGCAGGTCTTAGGGCTGAGCAGCGGTGCTTGGTAGGCCAAGGCCCGTCAAGTGCTGTAGTGCAATGGTTTTTTTATATAGTAGATCAATCATGGGAAGCACAGTGGAAGAGAACGTTAAAGCATAGCCTACCACACGAAACTCTAACTTATAAGAAATGTTCAGAATACTTGGTGTGAAAGTGGAAAACAACTGAAAACCATCTTCGGGGCTGCCGACAGTGTGATATTAACCCACTATCTCCCGAATGTAAGCTGACAGCTACCTCACCAAAACGCCGTAGCCACTTTCTCGGTAGAAGTAGTTTTAGGGACGTGGATAACCTAGTGTTGTAAACCAAAAGTAAAATGTGTTTGCGAAAGCGCAATGAGAATTCAGTATTGCAAGGAACGTCTACCGCACGTATCTTAACACGATGGGTCACTTGGCTTCAAGCTGTTAGCTTCTACACTGAACATTTTGAAGCTGCTGAGTAAGTTATATATTCATCTTCGGCGGACAGGATTACAAAACTACGGACAACAGACCTTCTACTTCAGGAATCCATAACCAGTGTGAAGAATGCTAAATTGAAACTTAGTAGTACTATGGCAGGGCAAATCGGCGTCAGAGTTTCTAACAAACCCATGCAGTCCTCGAACGAAATCCACGTTACTCTAATTTTCTATCTGTTTGCAAGGCATTTATGGAGAAGAACATGAATCACCGGCATACAATTATTTCGCCCAAATATGCGCCGGTGATTTCCTGTGAGGCTGAGCGCTCCTTCAAGAGAATGTTATCGGATCAGCCCCAAACCATCACAGTGGAAAACATGGTGGGACACAATGCTCATTATGATAAAAAAGTGCCGTTGAAATTCCGTTACTTAATAGGGATTTTAAGGATGAATTCTGTAACAATTTTATTTATGGTTATTTATTGTTAGAAATAGCCTCCGTGGCTCAGGCGGTAGCGCGCCGGCCTCTCGCCACTGGGTTCCGTGGTTCAAATCCCGGTCACTCCCTGTGAGATTTGTACTGGACAAAGCGGAGGCGGGACAGGAGTTTCTCCGGGTACTCCGGTTTTCCCTGTCACCTTTCATTCCAGCAACACTCTCCATTACCATTTCATTTCATCTGCCATTCATTAATCATTGCCCCAGAGGAGAGCGACAGGCTTCGGCAGCCGGCACAGTTCATATCCTCGCCACTAGATGGGGGATTCATTCATTCCATTCCTGACCCGGTCTAATGACTGGAAACAGGCTGTGGATTTTCATCCATTATTGTTAGACATCATCTTTATAATATGGTACTGCATACGACAAGGAATAACTCCAGAAAGCACCCCATATTAAAACATGCAATTCCATATATAATTGTTATGGTGTGCTTTGTCAGATTTAGGCAGCTTATAACTGAACGAAGTACATACAAATAAATATAATGTTTATTCATTTTCAGGATATGAGGTTAACAGGAAATGAGCTACAGCAATAAATTCTGTATCATACTCCGGGAATGACATTGCGTACAATATATATTTTGAAGTACAGCGAAAACTCGTTAATCTTGACTAAATTCCGGTGCGTGGAGGAGGTGATAAGTTGACCGGATTAAGTTAAGTACGATTAACTGAAATACCAGGCAAGAACAGTTTAAACAGCATTAAAGCTCCATTTTGGGCAAAGAAAACACTTATGTTATGGTACATTTAAAGGGCATAGGCCTAGAAAAGGTATTCATAACGTTATGGCGACTTAAAAATATGAGAACGCAGGCTGAACTCGCTGAATGTATATGCCTAACTTTAACAGAATTTCCGTAGCAGCTTGAATTTCCGTTCCTTTGACTTCCTGTTCACTGAAGCACAGTTGTGTAAATCACATGTCAGCAACTGCCATGTCAGGGTTTGCTCTGCGGATTTTCCCATTCGCTTCATTTCAATTGTTTTGTTTTAGCGGTAATGTTAACAGTTCACGTTCGTTCTTAATATCGGAGACAGCCTGTATGTTTTTTGATTCTGTACTCAGCATAGATATTAGGCACGTATGCACCCTTTTCCAGTATTTTCTATGATTGCTAATCTTTCGAGAATAAAATGACTCTTGTGCTTGTGGTTTTGTCCATCAATAGGTTTACTGAATGACATAACGATAAGACATTAAGTTTCAGTAAAATACAGTACTGTACTGTACAAGAACGAGATGTGTGTAAAGAAACAGTTTAACAACTGATTGCAGTGTGTATCCGTAACAATGGAAACCACTATATTTCTCGATGGTTAAAATGTCAATGTTTTGTCGAGAAAGAGCTTAGGGAATTGGCTAGATCATTAACCCTAGAATTACCAAGACTTTTTTGATAACATGTTTTACCAAGCATGGGTAAAAGTGCCCATACTTTTATTTCGTAATTATGGCTATATATTTAAAGTCAGGTTACTCTGTCAATGGAACCCAATTAATTCTCACATATAATTAATGTGATGAAAATGAGCTCAGAGTAAAATAGAACAATTAAATTATTGCCAATAATGTTCGTAGTCATAGTTGCACATTATTCACTCTGGAAGTTCATAGTCAGTAGGAAACTTTTCACATTGACCTGGTATACACAAAAAATTAGACAGTCAATATTTTTTTAATATATAGATGGCGGCCACAGTTCACAGATATAACTTTTGTTTTAGTGATAGCCTATTCTCTCTTTCTCGCTGGTTACTCCCCTCCTCAATGCAAACATGGCATCTTGTTTTTTGCATTAGCTCCTCATCTCTCTTCCCCTTCTTTGCCGGCGGTTTCTTCCCAATAATTTCTTCAGTGACAGAAACTATGGCTTGCTGGAGTACACAAAATAATAACGCAACTACAATAAGCTTCACTGATACAGAAATGAACATTTTTAAGTCAGAGGTTTGTCACATGAAATTCAAAGCTTCAAGTGTTACCAACAAAGAGCAAAACGCGCCCACATGCAGGATATCTGAATTCATTTTATAATTTTCCAGTTCTTCATAGCTCTTAAGTAGAATTGAAGGTAATTGATAAAAAGAAGAAAATATAAAGATATCTCAGTGTCCTATATATATTGATTATGGAAAAACGTATGGGCGCTTTCTGAACAAGCTTGGTAATTCTATATAGTGTTAAATGTGCGCAACTGAGGAAGTGGGTAATTTCTAGCATCCAGCCGGCCAAAAATAATATTTTCAACCCTTGTCTTTGGTGCGCATTTTCTGTGAGTCGTGTTTATAAGACTCTTGGGTACAGTAATTCAGTATTGAAAAGTCGCGCTGTATGATTATCTAATCTCACCGAAGGCCTAAAGTGGCTCTCCTCCGTTAGGGCATCATATTCTGGCGAGACGAGCGCGCAGTTATTATTATGTGAGGGCTCAGTAAAGACGTCAGAACTAAATATTTCTTTAGATTGCAATGTGATTATATTAGATGAAGGTATGTATTTTTATACAGTATGTAGCATTTTCTGAAAATTACTATATTGATGTCCGAAATATGCACTTAAAAATTCAGGTACACGGTGTCCAAGCGCTATCTAATTATACAAATTTGAGCTGACTTTCAAAATGGATTGCCTTTGATTTCCGCAATGAAAGTCTTTTGGATGAGTTATCTATACTTTCATGAATAGAAAACCGTGACTTTTTGCTGCGACCAGGCGCGACCATGAGAGTAATTAATTTTTTTCAGAAGCTATGTACTCTGTAACCCGGAGGTCGGTTTTCGAGCTGTTGAGGAACAGCAGGGAATATAAGCGGAACGATGATATTGCGAATGTTGTAAATGAACATTTAGGCTTTTGAGGATAGTTTAGAGGATATATCCAAGTCAATAAGGAAATCTGTCAGTATTTTGTGTGCTAAAATTCGATCACGCTGGACAAAATATAGTAGAAAAAGGGACAAATATCTGAAGTAAAATAAAAGTTGGTTCGAGCAGAGAATGAGCCTTGCAGAAGGACGTGCATCACAACAATATCAGGATGAGCCTGCCAGTACTATAGCTCATTCCATGTTAAGAAAACAGTATTGCTCTTATAACAACAGGGTTGCCATATCGAACGGCCCCGCTGAACGCCATCACGGGAAAACGGCGGCACATAAATTTGTGATATTCAGTGTGTAAGTTCAAGACAAAAGGCTGATTAAACGAAGCTATAAATTACTTTTATGAACTGAAGGGGACGTGGGGTTTACAGGGGCCACTTTTGGTTTGTACAGAATCAGAGGTAAACTACGGCACATACGAGGTAATAAACCTCAGCACTGAAATATAAGGCCAATTGCGAGAGAAAATAGACAAATAATTTTATGGAATTGAGGGGCGGGTGATGTATTTAATTGCATTTAATAAATTTATCCAGACAATAAAAGCTAGAAAACAGACGCAGTGAATAAATACTGCAAATGACTACAAAAGATCACAGTATTAATGTTAAAGAAATAAATGCCACACGTAGGCTTATCGCATAACTCTCATTCAACACAATACATTTACGCACTGATTTAAAGCCTAAAATACACATCGCAATAAATAAATACTGTAGATGACTTCACTACAGAAGTTCAGGGAGGAAACGCGTCTATTGGTTGATATCCGAAGCAATGTGCTGGCAATTCCAATGATGGAAACCGCTAGAAGATTCTTCAGAGAGGCTTCCACTTCTGCGGATATTACTGGAGTAGATATAAATTTAATAAACTATCTACGTGCCATCGTAGAAACTCTTTCGTGTGGGTATGCCATTGATAAAGTGACATTTGGCATGTACGCAAAGGAAACTATACAATTGTACTTACAAAAGTACAAATCGTACTGCATGCCTGTAACTTAGCACAAACTCTTGATTCATGGCACTGTGTGATACCTATTGGACACCTCTCCGACGAAGCCACCGAGCTATAGCTGCAGTCGCTTAAGTGCGGCCAGTATCCAGTAATCGGGAGATCGTGGGTTCGAGCCCCACTGTCGGCAGCCCTGAAGATGGTTTTCCGTGGTTTCCCATTTTCACACCAGGCAAATGCCGGGGCTGTACCTTACTTAAGGCCACGGACGCGTCCTTCCAATTCCTAGGCCTTTTCTATCCCATCGTCGCCATAAGACCTATCTGTCTCGGTGCGACGTAAAGCAAAAAAAAAAAAAAAAAAAAAAAAAAAAGAGGAAGCCCAGGAGACCAGGAATAAAGATAATAGGAAAACTCCCAGAAAGACACAAATACTGACCTTTTCCATAGGTTGCTTATATCATCGGACCCTTATATTACCAGCTTAGGGAAATCAAGGAGGAGGTAGTTGATTCCGCTTTCACGAGAAGTGCTCAACTTACTGTCTGAGGCTCCTGTATCTGGTTCTGCCGAACGAGATAATGAAAGTGACGATAGCGATTCTGATGTAACTACATCTGATGAATAAATTGCTTGGCAAGTACATGTATTCATGCATCTGTTTTTAAACATTCTAAACAGCATGTCCCACTATTAACATCTATTTAATTTCTTATTTTTTGTTATTTTATTTTGCTTTACGTCGCACCGACACAGATAGGTCTTATGGCGACGATGGGACAGGGAAGGGCTAGGAGTGGGAAGGAAGCGGCCGTGGCCTGAATTAAGGTACAGCCCCAGCATTTGCCTGGTGTGAAAATGGGAAACCACGGAAAACCATCTTCAGGGCTGTCGACAGTGGGGCTCGAACCCACGATCTCCCGAATACTGGATACTGGCCGCAATTAAGCGACTGCAGCTATCGAGCGCGGTATTTAATTTCTTAAAGCTATAACGAGAAATAATTAAAATTACAAATATTACTAATTAATTATATTCCTGGCGTAGTAATTTGTTCTTTGTACTTGATTGACCACACACTTAATTATCTCCAATAATAACAGTTACATACTAAGTTTTATGTAAATCGGACCATTAGTTTCCGAGATACGATTTTTGGCCGGCGAGATTCCTGATATTACGCACTGTGGGCCGTGCGGTTAGGGTCGCACAGCTGTGAGCTTGCAGTCGGCAGTAGTGGTTTCGAATTCCACTGTCCGCAGTCCTGAAGATGGTTTTCCGTGGTTTCCAATTTTCACACGCTCAGGCTGTGCCTTACATAAGTTCATGGCCGTTCCCTTCCCCTTTCAAATTTCACTGTCGCCGTAAGCCCTATCTATGCTGGTTCGACGAAAAGCAAGTTGTAAACGTGTCCAGTAATGTTTCAGTTCACGGATTTCGTGAATATTATGTGAATGTAATGAACGTTGGTGTGGTGTAGGGGTAGAGTGTCTGCCGCTTATTGGGAAGCCGCGGGTTCGATTTCCGGGAAAGTCAGGTATTTTTACTTGGATCTGAGAGCTGGTTCAAGGTCAATTTTGCCTACGCGATTACTGAATAGAATCAGATAGATTACAATGTACACAGATTACGAGAGCTTCCTTTTTAATTCGTTGGAAATTTCATCCACCATAAAGCCTACCTTAAGATCATTTTCAGTTATGTACAGTACTCAGTGCATTTCCTTCTACTTTCAGTAGCTAAATGACCACAGATGCCAGTACATGCATGGTGAGAATGGAACATACGCCCTATAGATAAATTATTTGCTTCCTGCAAATGAGCGAAGGCAGATAAGCCTATCATTGGGACGGTTGAATTTTGCGATTTGATACGCTGTTCAGGCCAGAGCAAAGTGTAGATTCCACCGAAGTCCCAGTCTCATCCATGGCTGTGACAATATGGAAGCTGCTGGGGTATGGGCGGTGCTGAGTAATGACATTTGGGGCACAACTAGTGTCTGAGTGTTATGAAAGGTGTTGCTCATAGGATCAGTCGTGCTGCAGTGGCACCTTCTGGTCCAGTGAGGAAAGCAATGGCAAACTACCTCACTCCTCATCTTGCCTAGTACGCCTCATCTGGGTTCTGCCATTGGTTTTTGCAGTTTCCCTATAACTGCATAGCCTTCGGTGGTGCTATTTGAGGATCCAACCAGCCCTCGGCTGATGACCTAACAGACAGTTCTAAATATACGACATGTTTTGTATGGCTTTTTCTGCTATTTCATATTTAAATGATCAAGTGTTTCCTGTTTTGCAACCGGTAAAATATCACTATTTTGCCATGAGCTGCTGATTGTTTTTGACAATTTATTCTTCCAATTGACTGCTCTTTCTTATCTTTTGTTTCACCATATTCTTTGACCCTACCTTTACACAATTCCACCTAATTCCACACGTTTTGTTGTCTCAACCCCTATAGTTCCTAAAGATTTACAAATTGTTCATCCTAGCCCATTCGTAAGTTTTATTTTATCTAGCCACTGATCCTGTGTCCAGTAATTAAGGAAATAATTAACATTATCTTCTTTCAATTTTGCTTTTTTCAGGTCATCACTTTTTGTAGCTGCTGGAGAAATGATTTCCGCTTCGTTGCAGGGAAAAGTACTTACATTACTGGTGTTTGTTCCGGCTGTATTTCCACACGTACCCGATTGATCGCTGTCTTTTAGCTTGCCTTCCTTGTTGCAGATTATCCAATTATCCATTTCGAGTGGTGACTGAAAACTGGAGGTAAAATCATATGATGACACACTCGGAAACTACAAAATTCCTATTAAAACCGCCGTTAGTTTAACTTAAATAAAGCTTACGTATTCCATTGGCTGAGACAATATTTTTTTTGTTTTTGCTACTTTGCTTTACGTCGCACCGACACAGATATGTCTTATGGCGACGATGGCCTAGGAATTGGAAGGAAGCGGCCGTGGCCTTAATTAAGGTACAGCCCCGGCATTTGCCTGGTGTGAAAATGGGAAACCACGGAAAACCATCTTCAGGGCTGCCGACAGTGGGGCTCGAACCCACTATCTCCCGATTACTGGATACTGGCCGCACTTAAGCGACTGCAGCTATCGAGCTCGGTGAGAGAGACATTATTCTTAAGTACTGTGTTTTCATAGGGTGATGACTAATGATATAATAAGAATTTCCTGGCATATTTTGTAGCGTGCGTGTGTGCGTGTCTGTCTGCGTGTTGCGTTCTTAACTACTTGCTTACAACAACAGAAAACAGTCGCGAATACTTGGTGTAAACATCTGACCTGCCCATGTAATAAAACCGACCCAAGCTCGGCTATGGGGTGGGATGGCAGCAATAATTTACGACACAACAATACAATATATCCTCCAAACTGTACGTGATATTCTACAAGTGTCAGAGAAGAATGTTGAAGGTGAAAATGTGTAGATCGAACCACGAATGAAGAGATACTGAATCGAATTAGAGAGAGGAGAACGATGTGGCAAAATTTAAGCAGAAGAAGCGATACAATGATAGGACACATTTTAAGACACCCAGAATTTCTTCACTTAGTTTTCGAGGGAAGTGTAAGCGGTAAGAATGGTAAAGGAAGAACACGGCATGAATATGGCAAACAGATGTAAGTATGCAGTAGTTACTCAGACACGAAAACGTTAGCACAGTATAGGATGGCATGTAGTGCTGCATCACATCAGTCTATTAACTGAAGACCCAAATTACAACAAGTTAAGCTACACCGTTTGTACTTTGCCGAATGGGAATTAGCACTTTCAATGATAAACCAACAATAAACAATCAATACATATTTCGGAAATGAACATAAATTTTAAAACCAATCCGGAATGGAGCCACTATATCCTAAACACGGCGGGATGAATTTTCTTTCTTTCTTTCTTTCTTTCTTTCTTTCTTTCTTTCTTATTCCGTTTACCCTCCAGGGTTGGTTTTTCCCTCAGACACAGCGAGGGATCCCATCTCTACCGCCTCAAGGGCAGTGTCCTGGAGTTTGAGAATTTGGGTCGGGGATACAGCTGGGCAGGAGGACCAGTAGCTCGCCCAGGTGGCCTTACCTGCTACTCTGAACAGGGGCCTTGCCTGGGGATGGGAGGATAGGAAGGGATAGGCAAGAAAGAGGGAAGGAAGCGGCCGTGGCCTTAAGTTAGATACCATCCCAGCATTTGTCTGGAGAAGAAGTGGGAAACCACGCACCTTTTCGAGGATGGCTGAGGTGGGAATCGAAATCTCCTCTACTCAGGTGACCTCCCGAGTCTGAGTGGACCCCGTTCCAGCCCTCGTACCACTTTTCAAATTTTGTGGCGGAGCCGGGAATCGAACCGGGCCTCCTGGGGTGGCAGCTAAACATACTAACCGCTACACCACTGAGGCGGACTCGGAGTGATTTTGATGATGATGATTCTTGTTGTTTAAAGGGGCCTAACATCTAACGTCATCGGGCCCCGGGATGATTTTAAGACATTTAAAAAGAACCGGGATATCATCCCACCGCATCCCGCCCCCCGTCATGCACTGAATAGATATAGGCTAATTATATGCATAGAGCCTCCACAATAGAATGGAATTTACACAAAAAAGAAATACTCGGCGTTTTCGATATGACTCATTGAGACAATAATAAATGCAACAAAAACTGACCTCTGTTAAACGAACGACGCGAGAGACATCTTACAATCTCTGGCTGAATGTCCAGTATCCATGCGACAGGCCGCACGGCGTATGTTGCACTGCAGGTGATATCTGGTGGGCAACTTCTAAAACACTACCTCAAACGTTACCGAAGCGCGCGTCCTCTCTCAGACAAAGCAGTAAGTTTAGTGCAATTTGCCTTGTCTATTGACGAGCCTGCAGTGAACTCTCGCCATCGCTATGTGAACTACAAACCAAACACAGACCAGACCAGACGCCTGGAGTTTTTCACATTAATTTATATGCACGATTTCGCGAAAGAAAGCAACTTCTCACGTTCCTCTGCGAAATAGGAAATTAATATTTGTGAAAGGTAGATGTGTCCCCCTCTGTGGTGTAGTGGTTAGTGTGATTAGCGTTAGTGTCATTGGCTGCCAACGCTGGAGGCCCGGGTTCGATTCCCGACTCTGCCACGAAATTTGAAAAGTGGTACGAGGGCTGGAACGGGGTCCACTCAGCCTCATGAGGTCTACTAAGTAGAGGTGGGTTCGATTCCCACCTCAGCCATCCTGGAAGTGGTTTTCCGTGGTATCCCACTTCTCCTCCAGGCAAATGCCGGGATGGTAGCTAACTTAAGGCCACGGCCACTTCCTACCCTCTTCCTTGTCTATCCCTTCCAATCTTCCCATCCCCCCGCAAGGCTCTGACTCCTGTTCAGCATAGCTGGTGAGGCCGTCTGGGCGAGGTACTGGTTATCCTCCCCAGTTGTATCCCTAGACCCAGAGTCTGAAGCTCCAGGACACTGCCCTTGAGGCGGTAGAGGTAGGATCCCTCGCTGAGTCCGAGGGGAAATCCGACCCTGGAGGGTAAACAGATACGGATGAAGAAGAAAGGTAGATGTAAATAGCGACAATATCAATACTTAATCAATCATGGCTCCTTTATTACACTCGCAATTAAGAAAGTTAATACATTACGTGATAATTACGATGTCGACCTAAATATACATATCTGCATCAACGGATGAACTAAGACCCAAATGGATTTTAGTACAGCACTGACAAAATTTCAGGTGAATATCCAGTGTTTGCAGTGACTAAATTATTTCAGCTTCCTGACCGGGATTTCTTCATTTTGTATCAGGCTGTTTGGACATTTTAAAGCCGGGCAATTTTTTGTGCCTTTTTATTCATAGCCGAAATATTTTCACGGTTCGATGGAATTATATTACTTAGATGAAAGGAATAATTCAGAAGTTCAAATAACACGTCAGCATTCATATTTTTCTAGCAACCAAAACACCAAAAGTTTTTCAAGGGGAGGATCACTTCATCTCCTTTATCGATTCTCTGAACCCTTCAGCAATCTTACCAACATGTCCAAACTTTCAAGTCTGTCCATCGGTGAAGTCGGAACAGATTCTAATAGTTCATATACTTCTACTTCTTCTACTTTATCTGTTTACCCTCCAGGGTAGGCTTTTCCCTCGGACTCAGCGAGGGATCCCACCTCTACCGCCTCAAAGGCAGTGTCCTGGAGCTTCATACTCTGGGTCGGGGGATACAACTGAGATGGATGACCAGTACCTCGCCCAGGGGGCCTCACCTGCTATGCTGAACAGGGGTCTTGCGGGGGGGATGGGAAGATTGGAAGGGATAGACGAGGAAGAGGGAAGGAAGCGGCTGTGGCATTAAGTTAGGTACCATCCCGGCATTTGCCCGGAGGAGAAGTGGGAAACCACGGAAAATCACTTCCAGGATGTCTGAGGTACGAATCGAACCCACCTCTACTCAGTTGACCTCCCGAGGCTTAGTGGACCCCGTTCCAGACCTCTTACCGCTTTTCAAATTTCGTGGCAGAGCCGAGAATCGAACCCGTGCCTCCGGGGGTGGCAGCTAATCACGCTACCACTACACCACAGAGGCGGAATCACATACTTCTACAATTCAATTATTTTCCTTTTCAACTTACAAAATTTCACTGTAAAAATGCGCATGGTTGAGGAAAGAAGCAAAAGATGCAGATCTTAAAAGTCATTCTCAAGGATGCCTCTTATTGGTGAAGGCACGGCTTCCTGCCGCGGTACAAGAAGCATGATTTCAGTGCTAGGAACAATTGCAGGATACTTTTTACTGTTCGATACAAGGCTTGGTGGACCCCGTTCCAGACCTCTTACCGCTTTTCAAATTTCGTGGCAGAGCCGGGAATCGAACCCGTGCCTCCGGGGGTGGCAGCTAATCACGCTACCACTACACTTTTGACTTTTAAATGTTTTAAAAGCTACTGGTAATTTATGTTAACAAATTCTTGGAAAGTTTTAAGTTCCTCTCTGTATACTGCACGGAGATGAATTGTGAAAATATTCATCACAATAGACTCAATAATATTTGCAGGAAGTACGTCAGCTCCGCGTTGCAAACTATTCTGTGGAATATGAGCTGGACATTTTCAACACTTATTATATTTTCATTTAAATCTCCTTTGAGAACAGAATACTTATTTTTCTTCCCCTGCGTGTAAGGCCTCAAAAGTTACCGGTAATTAATATTAGCATTGTCCCCAGCAAATGCAATACATCTACAAATAATTTTGTGAATTTTTAGGTAAGGGTATCTGATATATACATAGGAGGCAATAGTTTCAGATGTTTCATTTGAACATGCTTCTAACTCAGGAACATTTGCCCCAACGCCATTATTTTCGTAAACAAAGTATTAAATGGTAACTGGGAACATGGCAGTGCATCACGATTGCTTTCATCTGTTCCTAAATCAAAGTGTGGACCTTCATCATTAAGAGATTTAGTGATAACGAGAGTGAGGTGAAATAATTTACGAGACCTGTGATGGAAAACCATGAGAAATGCCATTGAAGCTTATATGGCTTGCAGTAGTCTATATACTGAATAATTTGGTTTGAGAAACGACGACAGTCTACCAGATACTGAGCTGATTCTCACTATCCTTCTGTGTTCTGCACTGTTTGCATGTTTTTTCCGAATCACTAACACCTTGTCTATCGTATAGTGCACATTTCTCTTCACTTTCATTACGTCCGTCTGTAAAGCAAGGTACCTGTTTTCTATCTTCTCTCTCCTTCCTGGCTGCGAGGACGACATAATTAAGAGGATGCCATGAGAATAATTTATCTTTAAACTTGGACTTCGTTCGCACTCATACTACCATTTACATTCTCATTATTCCATCCACACAGCTGTAAAGCACCTGGCTGTAATTCTCAATATTCAAGCGGAATCGTTTACTGCGATTTATTCGATTAGGAATAGGTCGTTCTCCGATGCGATCGAGTCTATAAGTCGAGTTCGATACATCGAATGATAGAGTTACTCCTCCAACCACGGAAGTAGCACTGTTATTGACATGGAGGTGTGTGTTTAACGGTTTACGATGGAATAACATTATGTTTTTGGATGCGTTCTGCCTATCATGATGATGATGGTGCTTGGTGTTTAAAGGGGCCTAACATCGAGGTCATTGCCCCCATTCTGCTTAACAAGCCCTCACCGTAACTGGTAAAAAAAGGAAAGAAATGCCTGCCGGACATAATTTAAAAGGATATGAAACCTGACATGCTTGCTGCCATTCCTGATGGATACAGTACTTTTGTATCCATCCCTTGGCACAGGCCAGAGCAAAGTGTAGCTTCCACTGAAGTACCATCCATGGCTGTGACAACATGGAAGCTGCTGGGGTATGGGTTGTGCTGAGTAATGGCATTCAGAGCATGAACGGTGTTGCTCATAGGGTTAGTCGTGCTAAAATAGCACTGTCTGGTCCAGTGAGGAAAGCAATGGCAAACTACATCACTCCTCATCTTGCCTAGTACGCCTCATTTTGGTACTACCATTGGTTTTTGTTGTTTTCCTATAACTGCATAGCCTTTGGTGGTGCTGTTTGAGCATTCAACCAGCCTCTGGGCTGATGACGTAACAGACAGATGAAACCTGACATGTCCGTTCTTTTCCGGATGGTTGTTGAACCCTGTTTATGCACCAGTTCTCCTCTCCATCTCTCTTTCCAAAAGAATATGAATGTTAGGCCTACTAATTATTCAAAAGCCTATCAAAGCCTATACATTCATAATTGTTTTCAGGGGGAAATCGTTTATGGAGTAAGGATGCCACAGTTTCCCCTTAATTCCATTGTGGTAAATCTATTTAAATATGATCAAAAAATTACTTACAAAGTTATGTGAACATATGAACTTTCCATTCCAAGGTTATAATGTTCTATTTATAGTCTACTCTATAGACGTCTGTAAGTACAGTCCCAGGGCAAAGTACGTTACTAGCAGCTGTTTGCCAGGACTAATGTTGGCGATGAGTAACATTCTCTCTGGTAGAATAGACAATAAACAAGTTACATACAACATGGCCGAATATTTTGTAAGAAAATATTGAAGCAATAATACAGGTATTTCTAACACACAGGTTGCATTGTCGCCAAGTCCCTAAGCCAATAAAGCGCAGCGCGCGCCCCGGCTAGTTATGAGGTATGTATTGGAGCGTGCTGCTATCTGGCGCTAACACAAATCTGTAAGGCACGTTGCAGACAACAAGGGGCCGAGATATGAGACGCACCGAACTACTACCGTGCTTGCCGCAACAGTCTCGTAGTGGCCAAGGATCTTGACAGGATCTTGACTAGAGCTTCTCTAGAATTCTCTTCTGTTTGAACTAATCTACGTCGCATTTTCGTCTTGGCGTGCTAAGTGGTTACGATAACCACACTGTACACAATACACATGTGATCCATCGTCTCTCGGTCTTTCAAGTGACTGCAGCAGCTGAGATATTAACATTTCTTGCAGCATTTATAATAAAGCAAACGAGTTACATCTGCAGTCAGTATCACAGGTAGGTTACCTATAACGGTGCTGCAAACCCACAAATGCCGAACTGAACCATTCGTTCCACCAGCGCAGTAAGTGTATCTGACGTACGGTATTCTAACTTACGCAGTCCGAAGTTTATTTCCGTTCAAGCACTCAGATTCCGGTGACAGTTCTCCAATATCAACATTCTGAATAATAGATCTCGACTTTACTCACCTGACGGGACCCAGGCGGTGCTCAAAGCGAACCAGACCTTTGCAGTAGAGGGGCGTAGCGGAGATGCGAACCATGGTGAGGTCATACGGCACATGAGCGTTGTATTCCGTCCACAGAGGAGTAAAGGGAGGATCAAGACTTACAGATGGCTCGAAATGCACTGCTTTTAAGTAAGCTGCCAGAGCAGGATCTGGAACAGAACCATATTTTTTGTTGCGTATTTGTCGAAAATGTGAACAACGGTATAATTCAACAAAATACACTTGCAGCATGTCCCCACAGAAATTTCAGTGCATGCTTGAGTGTTTAGAAATTCATAAAATAAAGAAAATACATAATATGAAAGAAAATCCCGATGTAGATTATAGGAATCAATCGTTTACCGCATGGGTGATATTCATTTAGAAGAAAATTGCATGAATTATGTGCGTAAGCTTATGATAACTTAAAATATTGCCTTCCATCAATTACTTATTTGTGAAGTGCTCTGTTATCAACAGTCATCTACGAAGTGAAATAATAATCATATAGACGCGGCGAAATAGCAATTGGCGGTGTTCTGTAAAAAGTAAGTCAGTTCTCGCACGAAACTGTCTTTACATCGACCTCGCGTTGAGGCGCCAGTGTAGGGGTCTACGATTTCGTCAGGGGCGTTGCTTAACTTAGGGGGTTATGGGTTATTGCGTGTAAAGTCAATAATAGTAGTTTTTTAAGTTTTGAGTATATTAGACTGGTGAGTGGCATATTGCTAAGAATGGTTGGTTTATAACAAACAGGTTTAAAGGTTTTAACTGCTTTTTCTTCTGTATGGAAGTGAAATCAGGGTTGATTCAGGATATCTTGTTGAGAAAACGGACATTCGGGTAGCGAATAATGGCCCTTATAAACAAGTTAAAACAATGACAGGAAGGTATTCGGAATGAGTAGATAAAGGCTAAATTGGAAATAAACTCGTCGGATGAAGCTGGATGTATAAACCGGATTCGGTGGTGGGGTTATGTGAGGTGATGGAGGAAGATTGATCACCTAGGAGAACAATGTACTCTGCCATGGAGTGTAAGAGAAGTAGAGGTGACGAAGATTTAACAAAGTTTCTATAGATTGTTATGCTTTCCAGAGTTCAGTCTGCAAGCCTCTGTGAATTAACTAAGATCTTCCATAATCCTCTATTTGCAACCAACTCCGTGGCTTCGTTTACTTCCGTACCATCCATCTTTAAATAGCCTAATTAACAACCAGTTTCCGAGAGCTTGTCGACGCAAAAACCGATTCTGCCATGCGGTTGTTTTCGTTTGGCGGCCAATTTCAGGGTACCTGACAATTCTTTGAGCGTCTCGGCAACGTTTCCACAATTACCAAATCATATTCGGATCAACCCCTAGAAGCACCTCTGCGAGTGTAACTACACGATTGGCTTCTTTTGACAATAACAGCTTTCCCCGTTACCTGCCTCGATTCGCACGATCAGCCATGACTTGTAAACACCACTCTCCACACACTTCGCACACACTTTGATTTGAGGCACTCTTACCTCTCAACTGACACTCACATTGACACCTTCCAAACATCGTAATTACAGTGGAGCCCTCTGTTATATAAACAGAACATGTTATTGCCGTAAGAGTCCAATTATCCTCCTCAGCATTCGCACAATGTAGTTAGAAACATCTAAGGACGTGAACACATTTCCTTTCTTGGGCAGTACAGATACACTTACTGTATTCACTGAATTATGCCAATTGTTCTCTCCTACTAGCGATGGTGGTGGCAATCACTCTATTTAGGAGAAAGGAAACAAACTGAGTTAGAATCTTCAAAGGATATCCAGTGTATCCAGAAAATAATTGCCTTTCATCTTTACATATTTAGATTAGTTTTGTTGAAATCTGAGCCGGAAATAGGCAGACTTTCATTGATCTAGAAAAAATGCAGATGCTAAATATGAAATTATTGGTGAACATTTCGTTTCAGAATATGGCCGGAAAGAACACAAAATGTCGACATTACCGAGTGAGTTGCTACGCAGTATAATTCATGTAGCTCTAAGTTTGCGTTTAAGATGTATTTGGTTCGACCTCACTGTTGGCTGCATTTAATATGAACTTCAGTGGTTTTCTGTCTTCACACCAGGCAAATGAAGTAAGTCTTTCATATTCCAGCATCACCGAGGGCCTATCTGTGAAATCAGAAAAAAATGATGAGTTGAAAGGTGACATTTCGGGTCGATGACCTGGATATTATGCCCCTTTAAACATCAAGCATCCCAGTGAAAGGTGACAATGAGAACGCCAGGTGGTATTGTTCATGCTAGCCCAAACGTTGACGAGCCAGTTCATGTACGAGCAGTGAGAGTGACGCCGGCATGCGTTATGCATTTCACTCATTACATTTTTACTTTTCTTACAAGTTACTTTCTGACGCACCGACATAGATAGCTCTTATAGCGACGATAGGATAGGAAAGGGCTAGGAGTGGGAAGGAAGAGACCGTGGTGTAATAATGGGATACCATGGAAACCATCTTCAGGGCTGCATATTCGAGCCCACAAACTCCCGAATGCAAGATAACAGGTGCGCGCTCCTAGCTGCATGGCCAACCCACTAAAAATTTTACTTATTACAGCCCAGTATACGACTTTAAAGATATTATTCTAATTCTATTTTCAAAATGATTTTTCAATGATTTTTTAAATTTATTGACGAATTATGAACTACGTTGCTTTAATGTTAGTTCTAATCGTTTATCGGCAATAGTAGGAATGGTAGGAAAGATCATAATATGAAAACACAATTGGAATTCAAGAGAACAAATTGGGGCAAATATTCATTCATATGAAGAGGAATTAGGGAATTAAATAATTTAACAATGGAAATGTTCGATAAATTTCAGTTCTTTGAAATCATTTACGAGATTACTAGGTAAACGACTGATAGGGAACCTGCCACCTGTGCGGTAGTCATAAATTCAGATCGATGATTGATTGATTGATTGATTGATTGATTGATTGATTGATTGATTGATTGATTGATTGATTGATTGATTGATTGACTGTAGTAAGTCCTGTAGTTGTAGTTTGTTCATCGGGAACTTGAATTGCTGCATGTATAATATCATATGCCTTCCATCCGCCGGTGGTAACGATGCAGTATTTTTTCATTTGGCTCAAAGACACAGGCCATATGAAAATGTGGCTTTCACTGAAGTCTCTGTTTCATTTATGGCCATGAGAGTACGGAAGCTACTGAGGTAGTAGTAGTGAAAAGTAATGATATTCGGAGCACGACTATTGTGTCTGGATGATGAAAGGAGATGCTACTCATAGAGTCAGTCGGGTCTGGCTCAGTGAGAAAAGCAAGGGCGAACTATCTCACTCCTCATCTTGCCTAGTACGTCTCATTATGGCAACGTCGTCGGCTTTTGCGGTTTCCTTATAACTGTGTAACTACCATCGGTGGTGCTATTTCTTTTACTATTTGTTTTATGTGCCACCGGCGCAGACAGGTTTTATGAAGACAAAGAGATGCGAAAAGGAGGAGGGGACCGTGGCCTTAATTAAGGCACAGATCCAGCATTTGCCAGTTGATAAAATGGAAAAGCCCAGAAAACCATCTTTAGGGCTGCCAAAAGTGGCGTTGGAACCCACAATCTCCAGAAAGAAAGTTCCACTCTTACATGACTCAAACCGCGTAGCCAACTCTCTCGGTGTGGGTGCCATTTGAGGATCGAAACAGGATGCAGACAGACAGACAGACAGACAGACAGACAGACAGACAGACAGACAGACAGACAGACAGACAGACAGACAGACAGACAGACAGACAGACAGACAGACAGACCGATTTCTCCCTTACTTCCAATGGTATAATATTCTCTTGTTTCAGGTTCATCTTTTCAAGTTACCATAACCCTTAATAAATTAAGGCCACAGCCGCTTTCTTCCCAGAAAATTCCAGCGTCACCGAAAAGTCTACTTGTGTCGGATCGTCGTTAAGCAACTAGCGAAATATGTAAACTGAATTCTTTATTCAAACAGTTTGAACGTTGCTTCCTAAACCAGACGTTTTATTCTGACTGAATGACGTGTTCCAAGAAAAGCTAAAGAGCTCGGAGATAATATTTTCCTTGAATTAATCCGACATAATTAAACAACAATTTTAAAATAATGGGAAAGCATCACAGTGGTTCCTGATAAAACTGATATGGTTTGGCTTCAAATTTATTTCTTGTTGCGTTTAATTAATATTAATGGGAGCCGGTACTTAGAGATAAAGCGTTTTTTTTACCTAATGCACGGACTTTGTTCAGATTTTTACAGAATGACTTCTATCTACGTAATAGAAAGAGTATGCCCAAACATTATTGGAGATATAATTTTGATTAATCTATTAAAAAGAATACTTCTTTGAAAATTTCAAAACCATTTTTGGATTATGTTCCTTTGCATTTTTCTTCAAAATTTGTAATTCAGATACACGTTCAAATATCACAGGGCACTGTTTCTCTGCATGTAATTTATATACAGAGATATACTGTATTTGTATGTTAGGCACCACGATTAGGGTTATAACTATCTCAACTACCGAAGAAAAATTATGTGATCAAAAATTCCACTCTCTGATTTTTTTATATAACTATGATACATATTAGAAGAAAGTAATGTATATACAATCATATATAATATTGCAAGGAAAAAAATTAAATTAACCCTTTTGTAATCAGGTGTTTGAATCACTGACGTAACCCACAATTTAAGTTTTTGTACACACATATATAAACTACATCGTAAAATACTGTACACGCTGGGGAGAGTCCTACAGTACCGGCCACCTTAACTCTTTCTCTTATAAAAAGTAAAATGCTCTACGGTTGAGATTTTCATACAATAATCTTGTACTTTACTAAATGCTTTTTCGATGTAAGGGTGTGATTTCCATAAAATCTTAACAAAAGTTAATGATATTTAAAAATACAGTAAAGCTTAATTTCCAAGGACTACAAGAATCTTCTTCCAGTACCGGCCAGTTACAATTTTCTAAGATACATATGTCTAATACATTACTAATATTAAACAAACACAGAAAGAACTCGACAACACATAGTTATTGAAAATGACATCCACTAAATTCAAGTTTGGTTTATTTTTGCAATAATTACAAATAAAATACAAAATATTCTCTTAGTCTACACATCCAACATGCGCCCAGTCTTTGCATTTGGTACACTGCACCCATTCTTGATCCAATGACTCACAACAAATAATGCATGATGTGTCTTCTTCCATTTCCTTAGTATTTACATAATAATCATAATAAAACTGCTTTCCGGCAGTTTTGTTTTCTTTGTTGAATTGGTGAGGTACTTTTAAATGCTCGGCCAAAGCGAATGCTAATTGTACATTTTTCTTTTTTTTTTGCCCAGAGACACGAAGATTTTCTAGATCCTTCATATAAGTAACCAACTGATTTTACATATCGTAATAAAAGGATTTTTTAATTCTTCCCATCTGAGGAGTTAGATCCACAGCCACACCCACTCTAAGTGCTCTCGGACGATCTCCTAACGTACTTCTTGGCGCACAAAAAGCCTCAGCAGCTTGCCCTGAAGTCATTTTGTTAGAAATAATTTAGTTCAGTGCCATCTTCATCCCGTCCTCGATCCACTTTCATTTTATTTTACCGCCTTTCTCTGTCATTTCACTATGGAAAGTGATAAGAAGTGGATATCTTTTTATTTCTTTAAAAGTCCTATTGGCCGGTACTGTACGGCACTCACGTGAAGGAACTTCCCCAACTGGATATTGTTTAATAGACGATGTCGTGAAACTCTTACCAGCTATAGCGTCCTCAAGGAATGTATATAATATATAAGTAAAAACAAAATCAACAGCTTAACTGGAAATAGAGTACCTGGGGCTTGAAAATAACTTTTCGAGCGCGATCGTAAGCCGGCCAGTGTACAACACTCACAACTCACACAAGACTTAACGCTAAACGAAACCCCCAAAGTATGACACGCGGGAATGTAGAATCCTTCATATGCCACCTGTAAGCTACTGCCATATGGCACCTAAAACGAGAACCGGCAATGGCCGGTACTGCAAGCCGGCCGGTAATGTAGGACTCTTCCCTATAGACTTTTAATTGCCGGATTATAGATGAAATTGGTGGAAAATAACAAAATCACACAATGTTCATTGTTAATAATGGTTTCTTCTATTATTATTATTATTATTATTATTATTAATATTATTATTATTATTATTATTATTATTATTATTATTATTATTATTATTATTAAAAAATGCTTCGCAATTGGGGTTATATCCTGGTGGCAATGGTCACTTACAGTGGTGTGATAATAAGGTATTAAAACATAATTACCCAACAACAACAACAACAAAACTCAACAACAACAAGAGTACACTAAGCAATATCATGGAAGGAAATATTACAAGAAATACTACTAGTTTAACACACAATTTAAGTACCTATTTCCAGAGCTTAACACTACGGCTTACAATACTATAAGTTGAGCTCACTGCTAGTGTAGCATTACAATTTTTAATAAAGTAAGGTTGAAACCTAACTACCTAACAACACCACTACAACAACAAGAGTGCCGGGCTGAGTGGCTCAGACCGGTGGTATTTGAAGGTGCTCAAATACGTCAGCCTCGTGTCGGTAGATTTACTGGCACGTAAAAGAACTCCTGCGGAGATAAATTCCGGCACCTCGGCGTCTCCGAAAACCGTAAAGGCGTAGTTAGTGGGACGTAAAGCAGGTAACATTATTACAGCAAGAGTACAACAAGCAATTCCATGGAAAGAAAATACGACAAGAAATACTGGTGGTTTAACATTCTGAATCCAGCATCATCATATACAATTTCACACACAACTGAAATATTTCCTCAGCTTAACACCACGGCGTACAGTACTATAGTTTTAACTTACTACTAGCTTGGCATTATAAGGTATATTAATTAATGTTAAAACATAATTACCCAACAACAATATATGGTCTGAACACTGGTTCTTTTTCTTACAATATTTTCACTCTAAACGGTTTTCTTGGTTTATTTGGACTGATTTTGTTGACGCTGTCATCTTGAGCTTGACGTAACATTAAAACTTTTCGGGCATGTGTAGTGTTATAAGTGTTATATTTACTCTCCGACACACTGAAAAATGTTAAGGTTCTATTAACTGAATCATCACTGAAACGTGTGGCTTGCTTCTTTACAAATCTTGAAGTTGGTAAAAGTTGTTATTAGAATGACAAAAAAAAAGACAACAAAAAAACCTACAGAATTGCTGTACAGCGATTAGACTACATGAGCCGGGAAAATGTAGGATGGGTGGATCGGTGGATCATTATTCTTATTCTTCTCTTGTATGATATCCTTTATATCATGATCATCACAATTCCTCAAAATAAATGTATAACGTTCACAGTCACATTAGTTCAATTTTTGTACAGGTATTCCCTAAACTGTGCACGATACCAGATTTTAACCTCTTTGCAGGTTAAAATTCTCGTTTACCAGTATCTTATCCTTTCACTCTTGATTATGATATTTCAGGGAAGTCGTCATCAACTTCTTCAATCGTATGTGCAAAATTGGAACACTCGCTTCCATCGTTCTTCAACATTTCTAATACATTCTCGGTATCGGGTACTTCGGCACGAATGTAAGTGGCCTTGTTCTTCACCGAGAAGTTGATTTCTGAAAACAGTAGACATTCACATACAAAAACTAAGTTTACAGCACTTCTCGAAGGGATAGAAACCAAGTACGAGCTTCAGTAACGTCGCCAACAGATGGCAGATAACGTATATTTTTGAATCATTGCTCAAAGATGTAAAGAATCAGAGATATGACGTTCCGAATCTTGCGTTGTAACCACAGATATACTTGCCGCGAGATGAGATTTACTGCGCCGGGATTCTCACTGGGTTAAGTTTGGTTAAACTAAACAGAATATTACAGAAGAAAAATGAAATTCAATATGTAAAGTTTAAAATTTGGAAAACAGCAAAAGAACGAAAAGCAGAAGTTAGATGTAGTTTCATTTTCTGAATCGTTACCTAAAAGTTTCCAGGCTGTATGAATTCAGCAAAATGGCCGAAGTATCCATATTTATCTCCAGACTGTCCTCTTAATACGAGGTGAATAAACCAGATTTTTAAGGCTGAAGAAGACCTTGTTCGAAAGCATGTCACACGTTGAAAAGACCAAATCCTTCGTAAAATTTTGAGATTAGCATGTAAAAAGAGAAAGACGCGCTGAGTGGATCAGACAGTTGACGGGCGGGCGCTCTGACGCCAACTTGGCAGGTTCGATCCTGGTTCGGTCCAGTGATATTTGAAGGTGCTCAAATATGTCAGCCTCGTGTCAGTAGATTTACTGACACGTAAAAGAACTCCTGTGAGGCTAAATTCCGGCACCTCGGCGTCTCCAAATACCATGAAAAGTAGTTAGTGGGATTTAAAGCAAATAATATTATTTATTAGTATAAAGTAATCCATTACCCGCTGGTGAAATGTGCTTAACGAATATTGGTATAAACACGGTTTTTTATAATGTGCATGACTCGCCGGTAATCAATTGGAGCTTTAAATGTGGTTAAATAGGCCAATGCCCGCCACTGAATTAGTAGCAGGTAATGTGTACGTTAATCAAAGGCTGAATAACTTGGAGATAAAAATACAGTGATAGGCATGTGACTTCTGAACAGACATGAAACATCACAATTTGAAGATAAGGTCGCGTGATGTGCGCGTGTAAGCATGACAGAGTAGGCCTACGTATCATCTAGGATCGTTTCAAACAATTGGTTAGCGTGGAACATGTCACACCAAGTAAAAGTAATAATTTTAATAATGTTATTGGATTTACGTCCCATTTTTACGGTTTTCAGAGACATCGAATTGCCGGAATTTTGTTCCCAGGTAAATTTATTACCATCAGAATCAGATTTAGAACTATGAATCACTGAGCGAGCTGCCCGTGCGATTAGTGTCACGTAGCTGTGAGCTTGCATTTGGGAGATGGTGGGTTCGAATCCCACCGTCGGTAGCCCTGAAGATGTTTGTCCATGGTTTACCATTTTCTTAACAGGCAACTGCTTAATTAAATTAAATTAAATTAATGCTAACCTTAATTAAGATCACGGACGCTACCTTCCCAATCCTAGCTCGTTGCTATCCTTGCGTAGCCGAAAACCTTCGATGTGTTAGTACGACGTTAAACTACTAGAGAAAAATAGGACGCATTTGATTTCATTCTACCTCAGAAATACCTGGTCCTCCGACCTAGGAAAATAAAAAAAATGTATTATTATCATATTAAAATTACTGGTGGGAGAAATCAAATCCTATGAAGATCGTCATTATCTGGGATATTTCAGATAGATTCACAGTAATGTCGAGCCTTTAATTGGTCTCACCATACAATTATGGGTATCAAACTTAGTGAAACTATGCTATAGCTAACCAATCTAAATTTCAAGATAAACTGTGTCTCAAGTAGTCAGGCTTCATTAGGCTATTTTACTCAAAAGTGCAGTGCTGAATTTTTCATAATTATGTAAATAACTCATTAATAAAAAGTCGCTAGGAAAGGTTTAAAGTACGACTATACTTTTCATAGATTTTCAAAATAATCTTCCCTACACTGAATACACAACTCTATATGTTGAAGCTAGTCAGCACCGAGCGGGTTGGCCATACGGCTAGGGTCGCAAAGCTTTGAGCTTGTAATCGGGAGATATTGGGTTCGAGCCCCACTGTCGGCAGCCCTGAAGATGGTTTTTCGTGGTTTCCCATTTTCACACCAGGCAAATGCTGGGGTTGTACCTCAATTAAGGCCACGGTCGCTTCCTCCCCACTCCGCCCTTTCCTATCCCATCGTCGCCATAAGACCTATCTGTGTCGGTGCGACGTAAAGCAGCTTGCAAAAAAAAAACTAAAAAAAACGTATGTTTCAGAGATTTATCTATTGTTTGAATAAAACATATCGATACTTTTGGAAAATTCATGCTTTTTTCTTTGTCAAGAATAGGCCTGTTTGAGCACACTGAGCGTCATAATAATAATAATGTCTCAGGAGCTGAAACGATACTACGGAGGGTTGCCCCAGTTAATACAGGATGACACCTTGAGCGCACACGCCGCTCCTGGAAGCAGCTGCATGTCGTTTCTTTTGTTCTGTCTGGTCAGTGTGATTTAGAGAAGTGCTGCGAACAGTCATGCCTCATGGCCTGCCGAATTGCATATATATGGCAAGGCTGTATTGTTGGCCTTTCCGATGATAATTTCTCATTATCGAGAATTGTACAACCGTGTAAAATGAAAGATCTCAACACTAGAAAGTTCTCTGTAGACAATATGATAAAATTACATCAAAATGGTTTCCCGCCAGAAACAACAACTTCGAAAAATTTGCCGCGAAAGAGAGTTCGACCCTCCAGGACTCCAGACATCATTCAGAAGGTAAAGGCTGCTGTCCTGAAGGAAAATCCACGAACTCAAAGACACTTCGCCAACCACACAAGCACATCTAAAGGTACAGTCTGCCGTATTATTAACGAAGACCTGAACCTGGTAAAGCGAATAAGGTACTTGGGCATTCTTTGAAAGCAAGGGACGTTAAAGAACGGCTCACTAGTGCCAGATAGTTATACGGAAACTACCCAGCAGGAGATAAATGGCAATCAGTCGTTACCTTGGATGAAGCTTTGGTTTTTTTGGATGACACCAACACGCCCCGGGAAATCTATTATCGCCCTAAAGGCCAAAAGTAGCACTCACACTTCATCAAGAAAAACAAAGAAAAGTTTGCTAGGATATTCATGGTAGTGGCAAGATATTGTAGCCGGAGTAAACTCAGAATCCTCAGAGTGCTGAAAAATGTAAAGATCAATGCTACCTACTTCCAGAAGAATGTCATAGACCCCTATATTGACGAAGATATCCCTTGTCTTTACGGTGAAGATGCTCCAAATATCTGGAGCCATGTGGATAAAGCATACAATCATCATGCGAGATCATCAGTCACCTACTACGAGAGAAAAGAAGCAGAGACGGGTGTCTGTGGCATATCATTTAGTGACATCTCTGTAAAATCCCTGGATGCTTCGCCGATGGATTTCTGTGGCTTTGGTGTCCTGAACAGACGGCTTTCTTCTAGACGTCTCGCCACTATTGAGAGTCTTTGGAAAGTGTGCAAAGAGGTATGGGACAATATTACTCTTCCTGTACTCCGTCGAACTCTTCTACAGTGGAAATTGAGATGTAAGTCAATAGTCCGTGTCCGTGGCTATCACATCGAGCACAAACGGGTCTAGAGAAAAGGAGTCGCCTAGGACAAAAGGTACGTCAAAATCGTCCAAGCTTAACTGGGGCAACCCTCCATATTCACGTTACAGTTAGTTCCAATTTCAAGTTTTCTTTAGCATTTTATGGCATAATTTCATACTATGATCCTTTTGTTCCTGCGAAAATGAACGTTGGAAATAAGGAGAAAAATCTTTCTAATAATAAATAAATAAATGAATAGCCAGTGCAGGGATGCGCAGAGTCTCTTCTATCGGTCGATATGTCAGTCGCCTGTCCTGCTGCAACAAACTTTCGCACAACCTCAATGTTCTTTTCAGTGAGAGATTCAGATTCAGAGGGTTGCCTAGGGCGGTTATCACCTTGAATTTCAACATTCTTCCCCATGGAACCCTCTGTACTAACAAAATATTGTCAGGTATGTACGTATTTTTCCCCAGTTTAGGAGATTGTTTATCATTCATTACTGGAATTTACAACATTGGAAACAGAAGCAGTCACAAATATAGGGCTTTCAGAATATTGGAATATTTTAATGATGATTTGAAAATAAACTTCGGAATAACGTTTGCCCACTTATGTATAACTATACTTCAAACTAAGAACGATAATCAGAAATGACAAGAAAAGGAAGCAATAATTCATTACTAAAGTTAATGAACATGTTATCCGGCTCCATGGCTAAATAGCTAGCGTCTGGCCTTTGGTCAAAAGGGTCCCGTGTTCGATTGCCAGAAGTGTCAGGGAATTTAACGAATTGGTGTTAGTGGCAGGCTGTGCTGAAAGCCAGCAATCTAATATCTTGGAATTCGGAAATAGGTGCAGTGAATATTATATGAACATTGGAATCTCCAAGACCAAACCAATGCCAGTAAAAAAAAAACACGTAAAGTAATTGAATGTCAGATTGGGAATACAAAACTGAAACAGGTAGATCATTTGAAGTATTTAAGATGTGCATTCTCGCATGATGGTAGAATAGTAAGCAAGACTGAGTCAACGTGCAGCGAAGCTAATGCTCTGAGCACGCAATTGTAATAAACAGTATTCTGCAAAAGAAGTAGTCAGCTCATTGATGAAAATTTCTTTACTCCGGTCTGTTTTCGGACCAAGGTTGCTGTACGGGAGCAAAAACTGGGTACGCTCATGATATCTTATTCATAAGCTAAAAGTAACAGCCATGAAAGAAGTGAGAATGATCGCTGGTACAAACAGGTTGGAACAAAGGCAGGAGGATATTCGGAATTAGGAGATAAAGTTTAAGTTAGGAATGAGCTTGATGAATAAAGAAGTACGTATTAACCTTCACAGGTTAATTCCGATGGCTTGGGGGCTGGGTGTGTGTGCCTTGTTCAGCATGAGAATTCATCCTTGGTGGGACCCATCGTCATAGACGCGCAGTTCGCCTACAGGCATTAACTTGAAAGACCTGCACCAGGCCTCTGCGGAAGCCGCATGCCACAACAATAAAATGAACATGATGAAACAGAGAATTTCCGAAAGAGCTGTATCTGGAACTGTGACCAGAGCTGGTTTATGAGATTTCATGCCCAAAAAATGGATAAAGCGAAGATGTAATTAATATTGTTACGAATAAAACAATGTCTTTTTGATTACTCTAATTTATTTCAGGATGACCTAATAAATGCACACACAAACACAGTTCTGTTCAACCATGAATGGCCACACCTAGTAATTGCTGGCTATTTACAAGACTCTCTTCTTCTTGTCACACAGCAGGCGGTTCGGCCCTTTGGTATTACCTGGGGATGGTAATCCTAATTTATAGGCATTTTAGCTGAGCTCATGAGTCCAGGCACCCAACACAGCAGTTGCGTGCAGACAGCCAGATTTGAACACATGGCTACTCGTCACAAAACACACGACGACTGTTCAGTGGTTCGACTCCAGAGGCAGTCCAGTAGTTCACACAGCCAAACACAGTAAACTAAACAGCAGCAGATCAGTAGTGTTAAACAGCAAGACAATGCTGCTCACAACAACGACCATTAACACTGTTCCAATTACACACACGATAGCTGCTCCAGTCGCTGACTCTACGACACACACACACACACACACACACACACACACACACACACACACACACACACACACACACACACACACACACACACACACACACACACACACACACACACACACACACACACACACACACACACACACACACACACACACACACAGTACGTCGTCTTCAGTCCAGCTAGTCACATGGTACTCCGACGCAACAACAACCACTCCTCGTCCAGAGTCCGAAGGGACACTAGCGACTGCCAACTCCACTGTCGCCCTCAGCCCACCCACCGAGCACCAACACCCCGGGTCCAACTCAGTACTCTAAATCCAACACTGACTCCACCACGGATTCCCACACTGAATAACAGTGACTGAATTTCAGCGCCTAGCCTCCTTTTAATCAATCACTCAATCAGTCACTACTGATCTGCATTTAGGGCAGTCGCCCAGGTGGCAGATTCCCTATCTGTTGTTTTCCTAGCCTTTTCTTAAATGATTGCAAAGAAATTGGAAATTTATTGAACATCTCCCGTGGTATGTTATTCCAATCCCTAACTCCCCTTCCTATAAACGAATATTTGCCCTAATTTGTCCTCTTGAATTCCAACTTTATCTTCATATTGTGATCTTTCCTACTTTTAAAGACGCCATCCAAACTTATTCGCCTACTGATGTCCTCCCACGCCATCTCTCCACTGACAGCTCGGAACATACCACTTAGTCGAGCAGCTCGTCTCCTATCTCACAAGTCTTCCCAGCCCAAACTTTGCAGCATTTTTGTAACACTACTCTTTTGTCGGAAATCGTCCAGAACAAATCGAGCTGCTTTTCTTTGGATTTTTTCCAGTTCCTGAATCAAGTAATCCTGGCAAGGGTCCTATACACTGGAACCATACTCTAGTTGGGGTCTCACCAGAGACAAATATGCTCTCTCCTTTACATCCTTACTACAACCCCTAAATACTCTCATAACCATGTGCAGAGATCTGTACCCTTTATTTACAATTCCATTTATGTGATTACCCCAATGAAGATCTTTCTTTATATCAATACCTAGGTATTTACAATGATCCCCAAAGGGAACTTTCACCCCATCAACGCAGTAATTAAAAGTGAGAGGACTTTTCCTATTTGTGAAACTCACAACCTGACTTTTATCCCCGTTTATCATCATGCCATTGCCTACTGTCCATCTCACAACATTATCGAGGTCATTCGCGATGTGCCTGGAGACGGAACATTCTCGTTGTATCTTCCAGAGACTCACGGGGAAACCAGATGAAGAGCAGTACTCGGAAAGGCCGTCCCCGCCCTCCAGGCCTGCTGGGAGCTCGTCGGTCGTGTGCCTCCCTAGCCCGTTCAGGAAATATCAAAATTGGCTACCACAGGGCTGGCAGGTCACAACAGACTAATACACAGCTGCGTGCTAGACGTTGCAACGTCAGTATATAATCGTTTAGCTAACAAACCTCATATACGCTTCTAAGTCTCTGAGCAATGATCACGGTCCAGTATCATTTATACAGAGTGAGTCACCTAACATTACCACAAGCAATATTATTTTGTCGAACAACGAGGATTTCTGAAAAACAGCTTTCACAGACAGAGCGTTAGGGGAGGGGTTCGTGAATTAGAGGATACCACTAATTTAAAATGTACAGGAAGTATAATTTTCCACTCAAACTTACGTACACTGACTGACAGAGCAAATGCAACACCAAGAAGGAGTGGTCAGAACTTTATGCCAATTGCAGGGTAGACTGATGTCGCTGAGGTATGCTCATGATGTGAAATGCGCCGCTGTGCTGCGCACGTAGCGAACGATAAATGGGACACGGCGTTGGCGAATGGCCCACTTCGTACCGTGATTTCTCAGCCGACAGTCATTGTAGAACGTGTTGTCGTGTGCCACAGGACACGTATATAGCTAAGAATGCCAGGACGCCGTCAACGGAGGCATTTCCAGCAGACAGACGACTTTACGAGGGGTATGGTGATCGGGCTGAGAAGGGCAGGTTGGTCGCTTCGTCAAATCGCAGCCGATACCCATAGGGATGTGTCCACGGTGCAGCGCCTGTGGCGAAGATGGTTGGCGCAGGGACATGTGGCACGTGCGAGGGGTCCAGGCGCAGCCCGATTGACGTCAGCACGCGAGGATCGGCGCATCCGCCGCCAAGCGGTGGCAGCCCCGCACGCCACGTCAACAGCCATTCTTCAGCATGTGCAAGACACCCTGGCTGTTCCAATATCGACCAGAACAATTTCCCGTCGATTGGTTGAAGGAGGCCTGCACTCCCGGCGTCCGCTCAGAAGACTGCCATTGACTCCACAGCATAGACGTGCACGCCTGGCATGGTGCCGGGCTAGAGCGACTTGGATGAGGGAATGGCGGAACGTCGTGTTCTCCGATGAGTCACGCTTCTGTTCTGTCAGTGATAGTCACCGCAGACGAGTGTGGCGTCGGCGCGGAGAAAGGTCAAATCCGGCAGTAACTGTGGAGCGCCCTACCGCTAGACAACGCGGCATCATGGTTTGGGGCGCTATTGCGTATGATTCCACGTCACCTCTAGTGCGTATTCAAGGCACGTTAAGTGCCCACCGCTAAGTGCAGCATGTGCTGCGGCCGGTGGCACTCCCGTACCTTCAGGGGCTGCCCAATGCTCTGTTTCAGCAGGATAATGCCCGCCCACACACTGCTCGGATCTCCCAACAGGCTCTACGAGGTGTACAGATGCTTCCGTGGCCAGCGTACTCTCCGGATCTCTCACCAATCGAACACGTGTGGGATCTCATTGGACGCCGTTTGCAAACTCTGCCCCAGCCTCTTACGGACGACCAACTGTGGCAAATGGTTAACATAGAATGGAGAACCATCCCTCAGGGCACCATCCGCACTCTTATTGACTCTGTACCTCGACGTGTTTCTGCGTGCATCGCCGCTCGCGGTGGTCCTGCATCCTACTGAGTCGATGCCGTGCGCATTGTGTAACCTGCATATCGGTTTGAAATAAACATCAATTATTCTTCCGTGCTGACTCTGTTTTTTCCCCAACTTTCATCCCTTTCGAACCACTCCTCCTTGGTGTTGCATTTGCTCTGTCAGTCAGTGTATTTTTAAACGGAAACCCCATATTAACCTTAGCATAATTGAAACTAGAGAAGAAGATGTTAATGATGCCGTTTGTTACGGTGTAGCACGTTAATTCAGTCCCGAGTAATTGTAATGTGAAATTGACGCTTGAGATACACTTCTCAGCAGTTACAAATTCAGAGGACACGAAATACCGTATAGAGGCAACCTGAGGTAGGATTACATGAGACATGCTACTCAGTGTTACCTATTCATCAATCGGCCGATTACACGTGTGTGCAGAAAATAATGGGCAACACTTTTGAACATTTAATTGTGTAATTGAACTTATATACTTCTCTGAAAAATGTATTCCATACAGTACATAATTCTTTTTTCTTAGAATTTGTTTTACGTCGCACCGACACAGATAGGTCTTACGGTGACAAATGGATAGGAAATACCTAGGAGTGGGAAGGGAGTGGCTGTCGCCTTAATTAAGGTAGCCCCAGCATTTGTCTGGTGTGAACATGGGAAGCCACTGAAAAAAACCTTCAAGGCTGCGGACAGTGGGGCTCGAACCTACTATCTCCCGAATGCAAACTTACAGCTGCGCGCCCCTAACCGCACGACCAACTCGCCCGGTAAAGTACATAATTCTTACAAGAACAAAGTTTATAAAATTTTGGCATGTGTATGTAATGCACTATTTATGCTTATTTCTTCCTTCTTTCTTCTTCCTTCTTTCTTAATCTGCTTACCCTCCACGGTTGGCTTTTCCCTCGGACTCAGCGAGGGATCCCAACTCTACCGCCTCAAGGGCAGTATCCTGGAGCGTGAGATATTGGGTCTGGTGATACAACTGGGGAGTGTGAGCAGTACTCGACCAGGCGGCCTCACCTGCTATGCTGAACAGGGGCTTGCGGGGGGATGGGAAGATTGGAAGGGATAGACAAAGAAGAGGAAAGAAAGCGGCCGTGGTCTGAAGTTAGGTACCATCCCGGCATTTGCCTAGAGGAGAAGTGGGAAACCACGGAAAACCACCTCTAGTCAGTTGACCTCCCGAGGCTGAGTGGACCCCGTCCCAGCCCTCGTACCACTTTTTAAATTTCTTGGCAGAGCCGGGAATCGAACCCGGTCCTCCAGGGGTAACAGATAATCACACTAACCAGTACACGACAGAGGCGGACTGCTTTTTTCTTAAGTAACCATAGTAATTTCTCAAGAAGGAAGCCATACATTCCAGTGTCCACTTGGTTAAGTGTAACTTTAAAGCTTGTCAGTCTGTCAAACTCACAAACTCAATAAAATATGCAACACTGTAACAAACCTGTATAACACACCTGTATAAAATACACACTATTAATACATTACATTACACTACACTACACCCACTAAACGATTAATTAACAATTTTTTTGCTATTTGTTTTACGTCGCAACGGCACAGATATGTCTTATGGCGACGTTAATTAACAATTAATAGTGTGTATTTTATACAGGCTGGGCAAAAACAACGGGGAACCGGGTATACAGTGTGATTCAGCCACCCCTTCCAATGTAGTTTTATGCCACCCACAATATTCATTCCGTCCTGAAAATATCTGCCCTTTTTAAAGGAGAAACATCATATGCCCTGCCGGTATGCTCAGACAACACAACCGGATATCTTGGTATTTACCGCCTCACCGTGATAGGACGACGTAATGTTATACTCGCATTAAACACCGGAAGACATGCGTGTGGCTTCTAGATCATATGAATCTGACACTTCATCGAAACACTAAAATGATATTGTGACCGCCGTAAACCTATTACTTGCTATAAGCTGCCCAGTGTGCCGTATGGAATCTTAGCGTAATTGGTGAAGGCGTGCAGAGAGGGCTTGCATGTTAAGTAGGAGGCTCGAGACCGGGGCAAGGCATACAAATTTTTTGAAATATTTGTTTAATACGTACCGCACGCAATTTAAGTTCAATACCCGCTTTCATGCCAATTGTGTGTGAATGAATGTGTTTGTGGCCCAAAGAAGGGTCGATTAATCAGCAGACCGGAAATAGCAGGAACACAACTGGCGTGTAATGTTTTATCGCAGCAAACGCTCGATGTGATGACCGTTTCGGTTTATGCACATTCGGGCCCGGTGTCTAAAAGATCATCTTCCGCGCTGAAGCATTCCAGGTGTAATTGCTCGGCAGGGGTCCATGATGAGTTGTCGGAGCTGGTCGGGGTTTTCCGGTGCTTGAGTGTAAACAATGTTCTTCAAATGTCTCCATAAGAACTCTAACGGCGTTAAATCCGGTGATCTGGCGGGCCAAGAAACAGGGCATCCTCGCCCTATCCATTTCCCTGGCAGTTCCTCGTTCAGATGGTTACGAACGTTCAAAGTCGAATGTGTTAGAGCTCCAAACTATTGCAACCACATCGTCAAATGATCATGAAATGGCACATCCTCCAGCAGCAGTGGGAGTTCTTGACGCAGAAAGTGCAGGTGACGTGGGCCCATCCAATAGACCTCAAAGAAGTAAGGTTCAATCAGGCGATCCCCCAAGATTCCACACCAAACATTCACTCCCCATCGTACTTGATGGGCCGCCTGTCGCACCCAGTGATGACTGTCCGGACTCCAATAGTGCATGTTGTGGCGATTGACGTAGCCTGCCCATGGTTGTGGGAAGCGCGATTCGTTCGAGAACAAGATATGCTATACGGATGCTGCATCATTGTCTAGCCTGCTTAATAGCCACCGTCAGAACTCCATTCGAGCTTTGAAATCCCGCCCATGGAATTCCTGGTGTAGCTCAAGATGGTATGGGTGAAATTTATGTTCCCTCTTCTGTTTCACTCGATATAACGGGCTTATCACGGACTGGTGGCTGGTTGGAAATCACGCTTGTTGTTCTTAGGCGTCTTTCAACACGGCGGAATGTCGTAGCAGCCGGGTGTCGCCTGTCTGGATACCGTTCCTGGTACAGACGTAGTGCCTCGCACACGTTAAGTCTTGCTTCCCCATAAATGAGGAGCAGATCAACGTATTCCACTGTGGATAACATGCCGAATGACAGAGATTGCAGTACATTCAGGCCCTAACCAGCGGAGTATGCGCAGGGCACGAGATGAATAACAGCGTCATTTTACTGTTTGAATGTGGCAAACGTAGGCCTGTGTTTATGGATTCAAACATCATACAGATGCAAACATTTTTGAAGGATTCCAACCGCCACTGGCACATTGCGTCGACTGCTAGGCGAACGCCTATCCACATCCGCTACGCTACACCGCTGGAAACATACTGTAGTACGACGAGAGCAGAGTACATACGCCATCCGGTTCGGTGTTAAAGACATTAATTACTGCACTGTTACCTAGTTTTACGCATTGATTCCCCTCTTCGCTACACCCGGACACGAGGCACGACACATTAGCATAGTTACATGGTAAAAGGTCATTGCTACGTGATTTCAAGGAGTCCTGCTCACTCAACATCAGCACAGTACGCCTGCACGAGAACAGCACCCCTATGACCATGTGCACGTTAGTTGGGCTGCAGTAAACGCTATTGGAATGGATTGCTGAATCGCACTGTTATAAGCGTTACAGGACTGGTCACGCTGGTAACTAATGTGAAGTATAATATTCCATATCTCGTACTGTTGTTATTTTATCAGCTGTTGAAGTTAGCCAATCAGGTCACTTCGTGGGAGAATTAAAATTGTCTTTGCAAGACAAAAAAGCAAAGTCACCTCCGTGCAGGCCATGAAGGCCCTTGGAGGAGTGGAAGGTAAAGGCTTCCAACCATTGTTAACCTCGGCGCGTGATGGGGTAGAGTGGTAAGTTCTACGCCCGGCCACCTTTGCCCCAGGAATTAACCTGGTACTCATTTTTGGTGTAGGCTGAGTGAACCTCAGGGCCATATGCACCTCCGGAAGTGAAAATCTCGTTTCTTAAATTTTACGACTTCCTCGCGGCGATTCCAACCCACGTCCTTCCGGGCGAACCGAGCACGCCTTTACCGCCTCGGCCAGGCAGCCCCTGTCTTTGCGAGGCAATGTTACTAAATCTGTACGTGGCTTGAAACCGTCATGAGGGTACAAGTCGAAGAACAAAACTTCTTTAGGGGAGGGTTTTGAATACAGACCTCCGCGCAGACAGGATCGCGCCAAAGCAAGTACGCTACAGTGACACTGGCTGGAAGCTGGAAGCTACGTTTAGTTTGCGTTTGATGCTGATTTCTCGGCATGTTTTTCAGTCAAGCGCAGATTTAGCAACACTGCCGCCCAAAGCCCATATGAATTCGCCCGCGAAGTGTTCTGATTGGTTAACTTCAGCATCTGATAAAATAACAACGGTGCTAGATATGGAATTATTTATTTTAAATTATTTATCAACATGACCAGCCCCCTAACGCTCAAAGAGCCGATTCACGTTGTTTCCCGCCACCCTGTATATTATATTGAACTTACGTGTTTGACAGACTAAAGAGCTTTAAAGCAATATTTACCATATTAATAAGTTCCACTATCACTTTTCTTCCTTTATCCCATTTTTTCCGATAGACACATGATTGAACTGCTCACCAGGTACAAAGCAGGTACTACCGAATCATCAATTGAGGTAAGAGGAGGGATCTTCTTGTTCTGTTCATTATAGAAACGAAGTAAACATCGTGCTCATGTGAGGTGTTACCTGAATGTTCTGTAGCTTTGAAAGAGCTTATATCCACCTTACCTGGGTCGATGATCTAGATGTTCGGCCACTTGAAACATCAAGTAAACAAACAAGCTCCCCCTTACCTGTAGCGCAATCTTCCTCTGGTCTCGTCTCCCGGCTGTTTTCAGCGCCCGCCTGCAGACTTTGGAGGTTAAAGCTGAAAAATAAAATGTGCTTTAAAAGAAAACACATCTGTAAAATAATTAACAGGTAATTTTACATATTATACCATTATTTACTTATGAAAGTTGATTGTTTAAAAAGAGTTACACAGAAAACAGTAGTAAGTGAAGAGGAAAGCGTCTGTAATGACCGATAATACAATAATAATACATTTGAAAATGTGTTGGGTACCGGGTAATTTATAAATCACTTGTATTCACTAATACAACTGATTTGCAGACGCTCAAGGAAAGAATGAGGTCATGGTATTGTATACATTCCTCGCAGGCACATTTTTCTCAGAAACAACTGAAACTATAGATAAAATATTTGTTCATGGTGTCCACATGGTTCGTATGTACATGGCAGGTGAATTATATTTTATTAACAATTAAAATTAAGGCTGACGAAATATTAAAACCGAGGAACATAGGAAGCATGAGCTTCTTCTTCTTCTTCTTCTACTTCTTCTTCTCCTTCTTCTTCTTCTTCTTCTTCCTCCTCCTCCTCTACCCCTTTTCCCACACCTTGTGGGGTGGCGGATGCCATCTTTGGAGCACATGTGGATTTGGCCTGTTTTACTTCCCGATGCCCTTCCTGACGCAAACTTTTTATGGAAGGATGTAATCACTATTGCGTGTTTCTGTGGTGATTGGTAGTGTAGTGTGTTGTCTGAAAATGAAGAGGAAAGTTTTGGAACCAACACAAATACACAGTCCCAGAGCCATAAGAATTAATCAAACATGACTAAAATCCCCGACCCGGACGGGAATCGAACCCGGGTCCCTCTAAACCAGAGGCCACAACGCTGACCGTTCAGACAATGAGTCGGACATACAAAACATGAGCTTTTTTTTGGGGGGGGGAGCTAGTATACATAGAGGTGGTACTGCAGTTCGGCGTAGCAATTAAAGTTGAGTGAGCTTCAGGCGTCCGCCTCTGTGGTGCAGTGGTCAGTGTGATTATCTGCCACCCCCGGAGGCCTGGATTCGATTCCCGGCCCTGCCACGAAATTCGAAAAGTGTTACGAGGGCTGTAACGGGGTCCACTCAGCCTCGGGAGGTAAACTGAGTAGAGGTGGGTTCGATTCCCACCTCAGCCATCCTCGCAGTGGTTTTCCGTGGTTTCCCACTTTTCCTCCAGGCAAATGCCGGGATGGTACCTAACTTAAGGCTACGGCCGCATCCTTCCCTCTTCCTTATCTATCCCTTACAATCTTCCCATTTCCCACCAAGGTCCCTGTTCAGCATAGCACGTGAGGCCGCCTGGGCGAGGTACTGGTCATTCTCCCCAGTTGTATCCCCGACCCAATGTTTCCCGCTCCAGGACACTGCCTTTGAGGCGCTAAGTCCGAGGGAAATACCAACCCTGGAGCGTAAACAGATTCAGAAGAAGAAGAGCTTCAGGCAGTAATATTGCGAATTATCCATGCTGTATGATTTTGTAATTACAAACTTGACAAATTACACTGAACACCGCACCCTAGTGGATACGAGCTAGACTTCCTTGCTGTTCGAAAATTTGAATTTATCAAGGAAATGGACCAGTGATATTATCACTTCAAATACATGATGCCTACAATGCACAAGATAAAAGCACGTAGACGCCATATGTATCCACCTAACCCTGAGAAACCTAGGTATACTTGTTTAAACTAGATAATAAGTACACTGTACATTTAGTCCTCTATCTTGCTGCAAGTTTAGCATAATGGCGGTCGACCTGGGTTCGAATTCCGGCTATATAACGAATTTATGACTGCTTAATACTAGAATACTACCGCGTCGTTATCTTTACGCGGCAGTTTGGTAACATAGCCTACTGCTCTAAAAACGGAAGTCCTGAGCACCGAACGCCTCGCTACCTTCAGTTGGAGGCAAGCTGCATTGTTGGACGTGTCTATCCATGATCCCGGCTGTTACGAAAGCAGTGTTTTACAAGTTAGTGTAGTCGTGAAATTTACGACACGTTGGAATTACTGTAAGTTTTTTGTTGTTTGCGATTGAAATGACGTTTCCCTCGCTTCTCTCTGTAGCGTCACGAATAGGATAGAGTTTTTTTGAAAACTGTGCGAAATCAACTCCAAGTTTTAACAAGAAAATATGACAACGAATTCCATCACTTCCGCCGAAATAGAGGCAATGTTATCGAACATGACTGAAGACAGTGACACGGGACAGATTAGCGGTATCTCCAGTGACGAAGCAGATTCTGAAACTTTGTCATCACCGAGGCTTCAACTTGATCGAGACGGAGCGCGTGGTGCAGACCTGTCTCGTGGTTTACAGGTGACTCTTGGAAATAAACGTGTGCGCAGCTTGAGGCCTGCCACTACACGAGTATCTACGGCTAGTTGTCATGAATTTGGAGATTTTCTTTTTGCTAGTGGCTTTACGTCGCACCGACACAGTTAGGTCTTATGACGACGACGGGATAGGAAAGGCCTAGGAGTGGGAAGGAAGCGGACGTGGCCTTAATTCAGGTACAGCCCCAGCATTTGCCTGGTGTGAAAATGGGAAACCACGGAAAAACCACCTTCAGGGCTGCCGACAGTGGGGTTCGAACCCACTATCTCCCGGATGCAGGTTCACAGCTGCACCGCCCTAACCGCACAGCCAACTCGCCCGGTAATTTCGAGATAGTGGTTCGGATGATAAGTACATTCTGTCTGATTCTGTTTGTGAAACTTCCAGTGACAATGAACCTGCTGTCAAGATGAGGCGTAGCCTATTGCAGATAACGTGAAGACTATTCCAATGCCACCAAAACATTCACGTGAAAATAATCCGCAAGGTGGCCTCTGTAGGTCCAAGTCATTCTGCCATAATCGTACCTTCAAAATTTTCTTTCAGGGGCAAGAATGGTTACCGGAGGACCACAGAACTATGCTCCTTAGGAACCAGAACAGCAAGAATGAACATCGTGCGTTTCTTTCAAGGGCAAGCAAGAGAAGCCCAAGATCCGGTCGACTGTTTTTCATTATTTATAAATGATAAAATATTACTGAGAGCCTCCGTGGCTCAGACGGCAGCGCGTCGACCTCTCATGGCTGGATACCGTGGTTCAAATCCCGGTCCCTCCATGTGAAATTTGTGCTGGACAAAGCAGAGGCGGGACAGGTTTTTCTCCGGGTACTCCGGTTTTCCGTGTCATCTTACATCCCAGCAACACTCTCCATTATCATTTCATCGCATTTATCAGTCATTAATATCAGCTTGGGAGTGGCGACCCCATTGTTATAATAGCCTATATCTGGTTCATTCATTCCATCCCTGACCCGGTCAAAGACTGGAAAGCAGGTTGTACGTTCTCATTTTCAAAATATTACTGAACAATGTTACACATACCAATGAGGAAATACGAAGAAAGCAAACTAAGTACTGTACTTGATGTTAAGTGCAACTATATCCGAGACTTGTGTTGAGAAGGTGAGAGCCATAGTTAGACTATTAATTTTATCAGCTGAACTCAGAGACAATCATCTACCAACTTGACGCATGTTTGTGTGGTTCATTGTATAAAGCAACTTGCAGTAAGGACATATTTATTAGACAGCATGCGTTTTTTTTATGATAAAGAAACAAGGGCCAACCGGACACAAATTGATCCCTTTACACACATACGTGAGATATGGAATATGTATTTATCGCAAATGTTTTCAGTTTCTACACTCTTGGTTCGTACGTTACAGTTGATGAGTAGCTGCTGGCTTGTCGAGGTCGTTGCAAATTTCGTATGTACATTCCAAACAAGCCAGCAAAGTATGGAACACAGTGTCCGGCTCCATGGCCAAATGGTTAGCGTGCTGGCCTTTGGCCACAGGGGTCCCGGGTTCGATTCCCGTTAGGGTCGGGAATTTTAACCATCATTGGTTAATTTCGCTGGAACAAGGGCTGGGTGTATGTGTCGTCTTCATCATCATTTCATCTTCATCACGACGCGCAGCTCGCCTACGGGTGTCAAATAAAAAAAGACCTGCATCTGGCGAGTCGAACATGTCCTCGGACACTCCCGGCACTAAAAGCCATACGCCATTTCATTTCATGGAATACCGTTAGTAATAATGTGCGATATGGCTACCAAGTACATGATAAACGCTATTCCTTATTTGGGAAAGGGAACAGCATTTGGTGGGGTTCCACTCGGTGAGTTTTTTGTCAAAGAACGTACAAAACCAATTCATGGGATCAACAGAAATGTAACGACAGATAACTGGTTCACGTCCGTTCCTTTAGCAGATGAGTTACTAAATGAACCCTATGAACTAACAACTGTAGAACTTTACGGAAGAATAAAAGGGAAACTCCTCCTGAAATGCTGGCTACTAAACAGTGTAAGGTCAGATCACATATTTTCTGTTTTGAAAAGGAAAACACTCTGGTGTCGTACATGTCTAAATATAAGAAACTGGTTATTTTACTATCCAGTATGCATGAAGGGGCTAAAGTATCCGCAGAGAACAACAAAGCAAAAATAAGTTGTTATAACGGTACTAAATCCGGAGTGGATACTTTCGACCGCATGTGTTCGTCCATTAACTCCAGCAGAAAAACACGCAGGTTGCCAATATGTGTCTTATATGGGATTACAAATGCAGCATGTATGAATTCATGGGTTATTCATTGCCACAGCGCACAACAGATGAAACAGAAATCCATCAGCCGGCGTAAATTCATGCTTGGCTTGCACAGTGCTTTGACGCAACCGTGGTTAGAGAAACGGAGCAGTATTCCAAATTTGCCGCGATCAACTCGCACAACCATCAAGGACATTCTTGGTGAAAATGAGTCCTCTGGAAGTGGAGTTCCTGTCCAGACAAAGAGAACAGTTTGTTCGGTATGCCCACTGCGTTTAAGAAGAATGATGACCAACTTCGGTGGACACTGTCCCCGCGCTATTTGTGCCCAACATCGTGCAATGTGCTGTGTTTTGTGTGACGTATGAACAATCAAATCAGACCTATTGTTATTAAATCTTCACTTCTTACTTCTTGAGACTGCTTACATTACTTTAATGTGGAAAAGTTTTAAATTTGTACCATCATACTGTTTAAATAAAACCGGGCGAGTTGGCCGTGCGGTTAGGGACGCACAGCTGTGAGCTTGCATCCGGGAGATGGTGGGTTCGAACCCCACCGTCGGCAGCCCTGAAGATAGTTTTCAGTGGTTTACCAATTTTCACACCAGTCAAATGCTGGGGGTTAACCTTACTTAAGGCGACGGTCGCTTCCTTCCCACTCCTAGACCTTCCCTATCCAATCGTCGCCATAAAACCTATTTGTGTCGGTGCGACGTAAAACAACCTGTAATGAAATAGCTTTTAAAAAAAGAACCGTAACTTTTACGAGTGATTGGAATTAACGTAACTCCTAGGTAACGTTAGTATTCTAGGGTCAAAGGGACTTAGTAGTGCAATTGCGAAGGGAAATTTATTCAGATTTCGATCTTGGCCATCGTACAAACGGTCTTCTGTGTTCATTCCACACCAGCCCACCAGGTGAGTTGGCCGTGCGGTTAGGGTCGGGCAGCAGTGAGCTTGCATCCGGGAGATAGTGGGTTCAAATCCCACTGTCGGCAGCCCTGAAGATGGTTTTCCGTGGTTTCCCATTTTCACACTAGGCAAATGCTGGGGCTGTACTTTAATTAAGGCCACGGCCGCTTCCTTCCCACTCCTAGGCCTTTCCTGTCCCATCGTCGCCATAAGACCTATCTGTGTCAGTGCGACGTAAAGCAAATAGCAAAAAAAAAAAAAAAGAAAAAAAAATAGCACACAACCTCAACATGAAAATAAGATGGAACCTGATTTATTGGTGATGATCAGTTCGTAGCTCAATTTATTACAAATAAAAGCTTCAGTGCTGTCTTAACTGACACATAGTTGATCAGGCATGCTTGAAACGCACTAGGCATTGGGGGGGGGATAATTACGAAATCCTAAGTCCATTATATGCAGTATAAATTACATTATCTTTTAAATCTTACCTGATAACGAATATTAAGAATTTCATATTATCAACATCGACTGAATTCTTATCCTGATTTCTTGTTCCGACAGTAAATTGTCAAAAAGGAAGCATTTGAATGACGGTTGACTTCCGTCAATATGCTCCGAAGGTTATAATTATTTGTTGAAATATTTACTACGACAAAATTGAATTGCTATATTACTCTTAGACTAAGTACTACATTCACATCTACTGTTCATCAATGTTAAAGTACTTTTTTATCCATGCTTCATCTCAGTTTACAGAATTTCAATTGACCTTCACGTCTTCGTGGAATTCTCAGCTTCTGCCGTTGGTAACGTGTCGAACATCTGGCAGGTAGGGAAATGCCTATCTTTTAGATTTAATGAGTAAGTGTCAATTAATTAAAATTGATAAACGCAGGGTGTTTCCGGAGGAGTAGTAAGCATGTCGTCGGGATGCAGTAGTATGGACCATTTAAAGAAAAAGTGTTCTTATAAACACGTATCCAATTTGCAATATGTGTGGAATTGCGGATATTTGTATGTACCCAAAAGAACAACTTTACAAACATTCTTAAAGACACAGAAATAACTTACTGATACATTAACTGATGTGGGAACTTACTTTGTTGGTCCCGAGACCATACTCCATTTGATTTTTTTCTTTGGGATGGATGGAATGCGAAGACTACAGAAAGTTAAAGGTAAAAGTTAAAAGTAAGGAACGAATTCGTCGCTCGTGTTATGCAGAGTTCTAGCACCATAAGAGAACGCCAAGGAGACCTCCGATGAGCTACACGTATTACTGCCAAGAGAGCTGAAAAGTGTAGTAAAGTCGGTGATTGGATATCTGAACATGTACTGTGAACTCTACCAAAGGACGTACGGTAGGTTTGTACATCAATAAATGCAACGATAAGTTATTTGTGCTGAACTGTTGTAAATGATTTAATACTTTTGCATTAATAAATCATTTGGGTTGAACTATAGCAAATTATCTGCGGTTTATCAGACCACCAGAACGCCCTGAAGAGCGAAGGCCTACATCTTACGAGGTGACGCATGGTTGGTGTGACGAATTCTCTCGGCCTTTATTCTTAGTTTTCTAGAACACGGTTGCCATCTCACCGCCAGATAGCCCCTCAGTTGTATTCATGTAGGCGCAGTGGACCTCGAGCCAACCCTCAGATCCAGGTAAAATTCCTGGCCGGGAATCGAACCCGGGGCATCCGGATGAGAGGCGGAAAAGTTATGTCTAGGCCTTGGGGCCGGATGTGGGGTTTGTGCGTAATTAAATACATCAGTAATTCATTTGTGTGTCGTTAACTTTCATCCGCTCACGTGGGCGGATAATGACCGACATTTATGAAACAAGACGCTCACATCACTGAGGGAAGCTATAATATTCTCTAGTTACACATAGTTTCGAAGGACAGCAGACCATGGCAACATCTAGTTTCTCATTTTTGTTCCCAAGTTCCTTTCCCCTGTAGTTTTGAATTTGTCCCTTCTGCTGTCACTGATCTTCGATAGATGACACCACTGCTGGCATCACAAAACCTAACCCGTCAATGGTGGGTACACAACAGCGAGTCCTCCTATCTGTCCGAATATTTTGTAACACACATCACCAACCACCAGTAACCATTACATTCCTCCACATTGGATCAGTCTCAGAAAGCCCATACGGCCGTAAATCAGAGCTGATCCCAATAAACTGAGAAAAGAGGCCTGGAAGAGGAGGAGGCAGAAGAACAAGGGGAATAATAATAAGAAAGCGAAATACCTCAGTGTGAGCAGCCCATATTTCACATTTGACTGCTGCACACATCAATATCACTTCAAGACGTACTTAAAAGTGCTGTCTTCAATCAAGTAACCTTGAGATTCAACAGGTTAATCTGCTAATACACAAATTCTTCCTGGTGCTATATCAATTCTAGAATTCATTATTCAATAACGTAATTTGACTCTTCGTTTGACGTCCATAAAATGAGTGGAGGAAGTGCCCCTGGCAATGGTCACCTTACTTACGGTGTTTCAGATGTCTAAGAAATCTCATACATTTTATTTTGCCGGCCAGGACTGTCTTTCATCAATTATTGCATAGGGCTATCTAATGGATGAACGTTTTACTAATGAAAGAGACAATCGTTGTCTAATATATTGCAATTTTTGTTGGCGTGAAATTTTGGATTCTATGGAATAGAGGCAGAGGCGGTTGACTGTTAAAAGAATGTAAACCCTTAGTCCCTCGTCAAATGAGCATTTTAAACGAAGAACTAAATTTATAATTTTCCGCCTTATCATCAAAGTCATTTTCATTATACGATAATGTTTACCCATTGCAGACTAATCAGTTCCCCCCCTGTTTTCCCGGGATCTAAATGGTGATTTGTAGTTGTGAGATAGGTATTCGAGTCATGATCCCAAAATATCGGTATTCACAAGCGTAGATGATACCACTCTCAGAACCACACGTTTGGCACAAGTAAATCTCTCTCAGAAGATCGTAATGTCATTAAAGTACACACTACAGTATGTCAACTTTCCAGCAAGGAGGATCTGCGCTGAAGACTGTGTGCGCATTGTTGGAATCTTGTGTTGTAATAATATATAACCTCTAAATGCACAATTTATTGTTTCTTTTAAGTATTCTTCTCATTTCAAAAGCAACGCATTATCATCAGAAAAATATTTTGTTTAAAGTAACTGTCAAATAAATAAATAAAGTTTAATGTTACGTTCATATGTAAGGTTGTGCAATTCTGCGATAAACATTGTTATAGTGCTAATGTTATATTATCTTTTTAAAGTTCACACCTCACTCTAGCTAATTAGCATGAAGAGTCTTGAAACAAACGAGTGTTCGTTTTTGCCTTACTAGCGTGTTAATCTGAAAATTAAAAGTATATACACACACTTTTACAAAGTTGTATGACAGGAAGGAGAATACTCAACTGTCCAAGAGAATGCATAGAAAGCAAGTGAATTCTCCTTTGCAAATATGCAATGCTGCACATTTAAGGAACAACTCATGAGGGACCATAAAGTGGTCTATTGAGCCCAATGACCAGTTTCTTGAACACCACACTTGAACTTAACTGCTCTCAAAATAACCCTTCATCTCATGAGTGTGATTTCAGTTCTCAAAACACACAAACCAATGTTTCTATGAACGTAGCATTTGAATGAGGCTTATGTACAAAGTCCCTCTCTCCTACCTGGCATAGTTTAACCGAGGCTCACTGGGGTACGAGTAGTCATCCTCAGTGATGTCTTGAGATGCCAACAGTTCCTCCAGACGGGTCAGCAACTCGTGCAGGTCAGCTGTGCCATGACGCAGCGACTCCCTGACAAAACAGAAAATCATATTAGAATAAAATTGTCTTACAAATTTTCAGAAGGAATGCAAAACAGCCTCCATTGATGTACTGGAGTTCACTGAAGGAATTTGTATCCTTGGCACTAAGTGATACACAGTGGCGTATACTGAGGGCTACCAAGGCTATCAGTGAAGCCCAAACCACTTTTGAGAATGATGGAAGTCTAAAGCACATTATAATGTAAGCATCTGACACATTATTCCATTTACAAAACTTGAAAGCAATGAGGAAAAATGTCGCACGTATTTCTGAGAGCAAGGCATCGGAGATTGATATTGCAGCCCAGACTCTCGTCCCTCTCCCCTCGACTCACCTCAAGCGGCTCGCTGCTCTATATCGGACAGGAGCGGTGACCGAGGGTACAGGTGTGCTAGGCTTCGGTCCGCCACTGCTATCAACCATGCGTTACTCATCGTATACAGTATATTTCCTCACCACATACTTCTGACCTAAATATATAGATAACAGAGTGCTGGTATTTCACTCCCATTTTCTTCTACATCCTTGTAGGAAGACACTGCAGGGCTGCTGTTATAGGAGTAATTTAGTTTTCTTTTTATTGGTAGATCTGCTAAAATGAAATGCAATCTTTCAGGTTTAGTGTTCTCTTGATCCCAGCATAAGCCACTGGTGATACAGAATATTCAGTCCAATTTTAGGTCACCCTTTATCCCAAGTCGTATCCTGGTACTCATTAATGTAGGCTCCATGGGTAATGTTCCTCTCTAAAAGTGGAAGTCTCATTTCTAAATACCTCCTCTTCCTGACGAGGAACCAAACTCATTTCTTTTCGGGTGAACCGAAAACATAATGTGTGCATCAGGTGGAAAGACCCAGAGCACTGGCGAAGAGGTGAAAAGCATGTGTGTGTTAAAACTCAGTAAATATAACGAAAAACTCCAGACATGTGTGAAACTACCATATACATACGTTTAGCTTTCTGAGACGCTGTCTACATCAGTTCATGAAAGTAAATGAATTGTAACGTTAGCATGAAATACTACGAGCTGCAGCACAACCATAGTCTGCGTTCTGTCAACAAGTCCTCTGATATGAATAGCTAGGCAGCACGAGTTTAAATAACGGCAATTTACATAACATAACTGATACGTAATGAAGCGAAGAATTATACTTGATATCGGCTATCGGAAAATTCTACTATTTCTAATAGATCGTTTCTGTAAAGGACATCACATTTTAAAAACCCTACAGAATACAAAACAAGTCATATCAGTATAATTCATTCAGTGGGATTGTCATTAGTTTATACTTATTATTTTTCCAATGTTGATGACAACATTTATGATAGTTACCCTACCCTCATGTTGGTATACTGAACGGATACATGTGAAGATTGCTCTGATGAGTCACGTTACCTTTTATTTATTCATTCAAGCCTCTGTGACCTATTCGATTGTCTAAAGTATAGAAGAATGCGTGAGCATACACTTGGCAAGAACATGTCACACGTGTACTATAATAAACATATTGAGATTCACCGCCAGACAGTGTAACCTTCACGAAGAATGTTCTGAACGAGTTCACGAAATTTGGAAGGAAATAAAATAAAAAGTAATTTCATAACCGTTAAGTAACGTGCAATTGAAATTGACACAGTTGATCCATACTAAAGTAATTCAATATTTTATATACTTGTAAATAAATTCATAATTATCTTATTCTATAACACTTCTGTTAGCTATTGTCTACAAATCATTCAACTGTCTTGAAGCTATGGTCACCTCTACAGTTTACAATAATTGTGATGGGTGGTCTGAAAGGCAGCACAAGCAACTCATATAATGACACAAGGATGAACATAAAATCGTTTCCTGGTGAAATTGAGATTTGAGGAAAGAATGGGAGGAGGAGTCAAAAAATGTTTTATACAGTACATGAGAAGTTGGATAAATGGAGAATGAGAACCGGCGTCAAGGAACGTAAGACGGACGTGACGTCAAGAAAACGAAACTGAAAAGAGAGGTCAGCAATAGAAATTTGATACATCAAAACTGAAGTTATGGAGAGTTTCAAGTACACAAGGTGAATTAGAGGAGAATTCTTCATAAGATATTTGAATAAAATGGAGGATATAACGGATGTTTACTACCACAGAGATTTAATCTCCCATGGAACAATTATATACAAAAGAAGGCTAAACATATACTGCACAGGATGTATGACTTATCTGAAGGGAACATAAGAGGCTGTGGCATAGCCACTGTTGAGAATGAGTGAACAGCGGGTACAAACCGTGCACGTGAAATTTCTGAGAATTATGTTTCAGAGGATTTATGGAAACTGGGAGTCATGCGGTAAAGAAAGATAAGTTTATAAAATGATGAAAAATAATCTGCTTGGTACTGTCGTATATGAAGATTTATTCCAGATATAAAATATACTCATAAAAATCAAACACTTCTTTAGGACGTATTCGATTAAAATTAAACAAGGCACAGAAGGATAGTAATGAGTTCCTTGCGACCATCGACAATAATTCCTCAATTTAATGTCATAGAACCGCTTCGAAGTCTTGAACTATCCGTCGAATATCTTGCTAGAATTACTCATCAAAATATCATTATAAACTTATAACCCTGGCGCTTTGCTTCGTGTGATCTAGGGACTCGTCTCTGCATAAGCCCCCTAATGTAGAAATTGTCAATTGGCTGGTAATAATCCAACTCAGTTCGAGCTAATATGTGAAGAGATATGAATTTCGTCCTTTAAACGCATCCCTTAGCACTCATAAAGCTTTCCATTACCCTGCTCTTTTTAGTTTCACAGAGTGCCATCTCCCCTGCCATTCTCTTGAGGGCAAGTTGAAGACATCTTGCTTCACCACTATGGCGATGATAAGTAAATAAATGCAATGTAAATTTTAATCTTATACCAGTTGTATAGTAACATTTGAAGTAATTCCACATACTGTATTACAGTTGACTATATTTGTAAGTAGTACAGGAGATATTATAAGTAGAATTTTGTAAACAATATAAATTTATTAAGGGTGAGCTATGTGTTTAATTGAAAACATTCTTAGCGTAAATTGTATAATATTGTATTATAGGAAAATTTTCTCCTCTTGTTAATTTAATGCTTAGTGCTTGACAATAATATATTTTAGTGTACCATTTGCCACCGAGGTAGACACCTCATTTGCAAATAAAGAGATTTTGATTTGATTTTGATTTTGATTTTGGTAAGAGCTGATACCAATATCATTCTTGCTTCTGTATTGTCATCATTGGCATATATATAATTCATCACCAGCAACTCTACGGTCAATTAATAAGTGAAGGGAATCGAGAGGCAAGCTTTATTTGCTAAAAATGTTTTGTATTTTCACATTGCCATTGGAAAGGGATGTTCTCTTCTCTATATTTTCTAAACATTATTATATAGTAGATAACGATAATTGAGGTTCAAGGATTATAGCCCGTAGGGTTCTGTAGCTGGAAATATTTAACGGAATATTGTAAAAATCAGAGGCTCATTGAAGCACAACTATGACACTAAAGTACCCTTCACAATCCTCACGAACGCCAACATTTTCGGACTAAAATGGCCACCGTGATAATATTCATACTAGATAAACTCCTTTAATAAAAGTTATGAAATATCTTATTTTAGAACGGGTAAAAATTAGCAGCATCTTTTCTACCCGTTGCCTTCGCATCATAAATTTAATATCAACCAGCCAATTAGAGGACAAGCCACGAAATTTCGAAATTCACAAATCACGGCAGCAGAAATGTTCAGGTGTCATAATGGAAGCGTAGTGAGAACTAACTAATTTGAGGGCAAGCCAAGAGATTTTGAAATTAGCTAACAACATTACAGCAACTGTACATAGTTTTCAAGAATAGCAAGCAACGCACAACGTACGGAATTGAGGGGAATACAATCTTTTTTTTAAACTTTAAAATATTATTTATAACAACTCCAGCGTAAAGGTTTCAAACAGCTCACAAATTTTTGATAAAAATGAAAGGAGTATTTCAGTTCCATACATTTTTGCCGGCGCGCTAACTGCATGCTGTTATTTATTCCGGTACGGCGTACGAGAACCTGAGCACATGCGCTACATCACATTCGAGATGACATTCGAAAGGAGGAAATCAATCAAGCGTGTGCTGAAACTTCATAATTTATTTCAAAGGAATTGCACTACACTATTTTATCTATCTTTCTAAGAGATAAATTAGGCCGGCTGCGTAGCGCAGTTACCTTGGAAATGATTTCCTTCTCTAAGTTTATCGAATTGAATCCCAGAGAAATCAGTTGTCATTTAAGAGTGAACTAATTTAAGAAATCCTAGGCAATAGACATACTATCTCGTTAAAGAACTCTTTTAGGATGCGATTACGGCGTTCATTTTCCTATGCTAACGTGTAAAGGAAAATGAAGCTTACCGTACCACACTCTAGAAATGCGTATTTGCATGACTTATTTACGCACTCCTACAGTATAATGTACTTAAGGTTCAGTTACCTTTTTTTTCTGCTAGGGGCTTACGTCGCACCGACACAGATAGGTCTTATGGCGACGATGGGACAGGAAAGGACTAGGAGTTGGAAGGAAGCGGCCGTGGCCTTAATTAAGGTACAGCCCCAGCATTTGCCTGGTGTGAAAATGGGAAACCACGGAAAACCATCTTCAGGGCTGCCGATAGTGGGATTCGAACCTACTATCTAGCGGATGCAAGCTCACAGCCGCGCGCCTCTACGCGCACGGCCAACTCGCCCGATCCAGATACCTTTACACGTTAGCATACGAAAATGAACACAACGAAAATTGTTCTGATAGACTGCATATCCATATGTAGCAGGGAGGCGTGGCCAGTCATAAGGAAAATACTGGATAGGAAGAGCATTCATTGTGAGATATGAGGTTTTGCCCGAACAGCAACGATTTAATCCTTAGTGCAATGAACATTTGTTCTTATTCTTTTCGATTAAGTTCAGGTATAGAACTAATAACACTGTTCATTTGGATAAGATTTTCTCAGTGTCTATATATAAAATAGTTATTCTTCAATTAATATAGCACATAAATTGCAATGCACATCACACTATCTAGAACACAAAAATCGTAACATGTCCTGATATTTCCTATCTGGGAACAATTAATTTGTGTACACTTATTGCAGGACATAAGGTTTAGTATTTATGCAGTCAAGTATTTATCGTGTGCGGCTATTTTCAATGGTTTAAAATAATTTGCTAGAAATTTTCAACACTAACAGTCGAGATGCATCATATTTCTGAGTCAGATTTTCCGAAGTATATACAGAGTACCAGTACCATATTTAGTACATTCACTGATCACTGTAAAATATTATTTCCTAATTTTTTGTTTTGTTTGCTATTTGCTTTACGTCGCACCGACACAGATATCTTATGGCGACGATGGGACAAGAAAGGCCTAGAAGTTGGAAGGAAGCGGCCGTGGCCTTAATTAAGGTAAAGCCCAGCATTTGCCTGGTGTGAAAATGGGAAACCACGGAAAACCATCTTCAGGGTTGCCAACAGTAGGAATCGAATCCACTATCTCCCGAATGCAAGCTCACAGCCGCGCGTCTCTAACCGCACGGCCAACTCGCCCAGTAAGGTTAATATTATAATGAATTCAACTCTGTGTTACATTACACATTTAGTTGTTTATAAATGCACGAATACCACCAGGCAGTTGCGATAGTCGACTGTTTAGCATCCACCACTGCACAACTGATTAGCACTTCAGTCATATATACAACATATGCAGAACAGGCATGATAATAATAATAATAATAATAATAATAATAATAATAATAATAATAATAATAATAATAATAATAATAATAATGTCCACTGTGGTGTAGTGGTTAGTGTGATTAGCTGCCACCCCTGAAGGCCCTGGTCGATTCCCGGCTCTGCCACGAAATTTGAAACGTAGTACGAGGACGGGAACCGGGTCCACTCAGCCTCGAGAGGTCAAATGAGTAGAGGAGGGTTCGATTCCCACCTCAGCCATCCTCGAAGTGGTTTTCCGTGGTTTCCCCACTTCTCCTCCAGGCAAATGCTGGGATGGTACCTAACTTAAGGCCACTGCCGCTTCCTTCCCCCTTCTTTGTCTATCCCTTTCAATAGTCCCATCCTCCAACAAGGCCCCTGTTCAGCATAGCACGTGAGGCCGCCTGGGCGAGATGGTGGTCCTTCTTCACAGTTGTATCCCCGACCCAAAGTCTCAAGCTCCAGGACACTGTCCTTGAGGCGGTAGAGGTGGGATCCCATGCTATGTCTGAGAGAAACCAACCCTGGACGGTAAATAAATAAATAAATAAATAATAATAATAATATAATAATATAATAATATAATAATATAATAATAATTACAACAACAAACGTAAAGCACATTCTCTACTGTTCGTATTATTGCAACAGGAAAACGAATGCTATCAAATCTTTATTTATTTATTATTATTATTATTATTATTATTATTATTAGCAGTAGTAGTAGTAGTAACAGTAATATTGCAACAATAATAAAAAGCAAATCTTATTCTCATTGGTGCAAGATATCGACGCTCGCTATCAAAATTCACAAAGTGTCAGCCTCTACTCACAACTGTCGTGGCTAGAGGACTGACCTTCGGGCTCAGCCGCTCAGGGTACAGGTTCTTAGCAAAATAGGAGTGAAAGACAGGAGTAGCCGTTTCTGACAACGCTGACCTACAGAATGCTTCTCCGGTCAATGTCAGCAAGCAAGCTTGTAGTTTTACGTGACTACTGATAACGTGATCTAAGCCATGGATCTCAGTTTTAACCGGACGGCAATTTCAACGTTAAAAATCCCATATTTGTTGTTCGGGATTTGAACCGTGACCACCTTGATGAGGAGCCAGTGATGATACTGCATGGCTACCACGCCCCTCCCTGTCTTGTTAACATTGTTTTCGACCATCATACCATCTGATCTCTCGCCTTTAGGGGTAGTTTTTGCATTGAAGGAACGTTATATCTGTCCATCCAGGAACGTGGACACCGAATAGTATATAATCGCTCAGGTGATCAACTGGAAGCTTAATAAAGGACATAATTACAGATACGTATTGACTTGACCGTAGCTGTGTAGCCCTAGCTCTCGTCAATATGATTATTATTTTCGAAACACTTAGCTTTTTCTACAATTCATTTTGCGCCGCACCGACACAGGTAGGCCTTATGGCGACAATGTCATAGGAAGAGTGGGAAGGAGGCGGCCGTGGCCTTGATTAAGGTACAGCCCTAGCATTTGCCTGTTGTGAACATGGGAAACCAAGGAAAAAAATCTTCATGATTGCTTTTTTTTTGCTAGTGGTTTTACGTCACACCGGCACAGACAGATCTTATGGCGACGATGGGATAGGGATGGGCTAGGAGTGGGAAGGAAGCGGCCGTGGCCTTAATTAAGGTACAGTCTCAGCATTTTCCTGGTGTGATAATGGGAAACCACGGAAAACCACGTTCAGGGCTGTCGACAGTGCGATTCGAACCCACTATCTCCCGAATGCAAGCTCACAGCTGCGCGCTCCTAACCGCACTGCCAATTCGCTCGGTGAAATATTTAGTGTTATTCATGTTATCCACATGACCCTTGTGTAGAAGGTGCCATGTATCGATGGCCTGTGCAGCTATAGTGATCGTACCAGCGTGGATATTTATAGACTGTGATTAGAACTGGGAATAAATTGGGCTTGCACTAGTCCGAATGTGGCCTACTCATTTGGTATCACGCTAGAATTCACTTAGATTTGAAGTAAGAAAACCAAACCAAACCAAACCCCATGGCACTACAGCCCTTGAAGGGCCTTGGCCTACCAAGCGACCGCTGCTCAGCCCGAAGGCCTGCAGATTACGAGGTGCCGTGCGGTCAGCACGACGAATCCTCTCGGCCGTTATTCTTGGCTTTCCAGACCGGGGCCGCTATCTCACCGTCAGATAGCTCCTCAATTCTAATCACGTAGGCTGAGTGGACCTCGAACCAGCCCTCAGGTCCAGGTAAAAATCCCTGACCTGGCCGGGAATCGAAGCCGGGGCCTCCGGGCAAGAGGCAGGCACGCTACCTCTACACCACGGGGCCGGCTGAAGTAAGAAAGCGCAGTGTAAATACTTCGAAGTTGGCCAGGGACGTGTTTTACAAAATTATTTCCCGTAAGTTGAAAAACAATGCAAATTTCACGCTGCACCCACCAACTTGCGCAGATGATGGAGACTTTCTTCTAGGTACTACTATTTCTATTGTCAATAAAGTCCCGGAAATTAATTTGAAGCTTAAGACTTCTTTTAATAATCCGATGGCACTCTTCAAGTCTCTCAATCTCCTAAGAAATTTTTCAGAAAACTATAGCGTCAGTAGTCAGAAATTCGAACCCCACTGTCGGCAGCCCTGAAGATGGGTTTCTGTAGTTTCCCATTTTGATACCAGAAAATTGCTGGGGCTGTACCTTAATTAAGGCCACGGCCGCTTCCTTCCCATTCCTAGGCCTTTACTGTCCCTCGTCGCCATAAGACCTATCTGTGTCGGTGCGACGTAAAGCAAATAGCAAACAAAAAACACACATTCCCAGAATGCGGTACGGTAAGGTTCACTTTCCTTTACACGCAACCATAGGAAAATGAGCACAGAGAAAATTGTTCTGATTGACTTCATATACATATATGGCTGGGAGGCGTGAACAGTTTTAAGGAAATAATGGATAGGAAGAGCATTGTCGGATCAATGACGATTTGCAAAATGTGACTTTGCAGTCCCTGCAGGCTTCATACAACAAATGCGTTGGAAATTATGCTGCCTGCCTGGTGTGATCAATTTAAATTCTGTATTTTTCAGTACGTGTACACATTAAATGGACTTCTTGAGAAGTAGTATGAACAATTTTCGTAAATCTGAAATATTTCATTGAGGGACTATGTAGTGTTAGTCATAAACATTTCTTTTTATCTATTTTTGCTAGTTGCTTTACGTCGCACCGACACAGATAGGTTTTATGGCGACAATGGGATAGGAACGGGCTATTAGTTGGAAGGAAGCGGCTGTGGCCTTAACCCATTAGCGGCTGGATTTTTTGCTAAGATTTACTTATTTATTGTATTTTACCGCGTGTCTGACACCAGAATAAACTACTGAGTCCAGTTTCAGAGTGTTGGGACCGCTAGGTCATAAGTTATTTGATGTTGCCATATGGCAACGCTAGGCTGTTGCACTACCTATTTTTTAACAAAATACAGTTTTGGAAGTCGAATTTAGGTTGCAAAGTTGTTTTCTGTTTTCGTACAGCAATAATGTTGAAAAATCTTAGCATTATTTTTTGTAATAATATGTAATATTAGTTTTCATTCACATCACAGCTAAGAAATAGAATTATTGAACAAAGAAGAAAATATTTGTCTGCAGTACAGAGAAACATGTGTACAGTTTGTTGCCTGTTTAAACAAAACACTCACAGGAGCAAGAGAATAAAATATAAAGTACTAAAACGAAGAATCAAAGAACATATAGAACCACTATAGAGTCGCTACAGTAGTCAATATTTTCAGAGACAGTTAACAGCCCTCCCTCAATACTTTCGCATTAGACACAGAGGTAGGGAATCACGTTCTTTTACAGTCTTCATATCATCCTGCATGTCCCAATAACAACGCTTGGTATTACCGGGCGAGTTGGCCGTGCGCGTAAAGGCGCGCGGCTGTGAGCTTGCATCCGGGAGATAGTAGGTTCGAATCCCACTATCGGCAGCCCTGAAGATGGTTTTCCGTGGTTTCCCATTTTCACACCAGGCAAATGCTGGGGCTGTACCTTAATTAAGGCCACGGCCGCTTCCTTCCAACTCCTAGGCCTTTCCTATCCCATCGTCGCCATAAGACCTATCTGTGTCGGTGCGACGTAAAGCCGCTACCAAAAAAAAAAAAAAAAAACAACGCTTGGAGGGCAACTTATTGTATCCAGAAATGAAAAGTATGGCGATGAAGCAACGAATTTCATCGGAAGTTAATTGTGAGTACGTACAATTTAAAATCTTTTTTTTCTTGCTATTGGCTTTACGTCGCACCGACACAGGTAGGTCTTACGGCGACGATGGGTCAGGAAAGGGCTAGGAGTGAGAAGGAAGCGGCCGTGGCCTTAATTAAGGTACAGCTCCAGCATTCGCCTGGTGTGAAAATGGAAAACCACGGAAAACCATCTTCAGGGCTGCCGACAGTGGGGTTCGAATCCACTATCTCCCGAATACTGGATACTGGCCGCACTTAAGCGACTGCAGCTATCGAGCTCGGTCAATTTAAAATCATTGCATACTTTTTAGTCTCTCGAACTAAATGTTCGATCAGCTGATTTCTGCAAACAATACAAAAATGCCAACAACAGTCATAGATTCGCACTTACTGTAATTAGGCTCCAGAAATGTTAACAGTCACCTTACATCAAAATCAGCCCCTTCGGTCTATCTTGGTTTGTAATTTGATTTATGATTTTCTCAATCAGTTACGCACTCTTTCGCTGCATCGGGTATTGAAACAGATCTTGCATGAGTCGACACAAAAGGCGCTTTGTCCTCTGGTAACACACCTTCGCCGTCGTAACTAATCCCAATACTTTTATTATTTACAAGTTTCATTTCAGCACTGACACGTAACAATCGAGAGCTGAGATAATCCATAAGCCCCCATGATCTTCATCACCAAAGTCCTCGTCTGTAAGTACACTTACATCGGGCGGTTCCACAAGAATATCACCATCGAGATCCTCAGTCAGTAGTACATCCAGTGCTTCTAAAGGGGAAAATGGCTTCTTGCAACGAAGATGTATGAATTAGGATAAGTGTCATGATCTGGCATCTGCAGCAATTTTACTGAGTATAAATGCCTAGTGTTGCCATATGGCAACGCTAAGGATTCAACAAGCACTACTACGGCATTGTGCGCCCGTACCATTTCAAATGCATACAACATATATAATGAAGTGTGCACAGCTCTATTTTAAACATAATCCAATGAGTCAACTTCATTTATAAACTTTATCCTATCCTTCTTACATGAAGCCGGCAGCCATTTCGCAGTAATCTGAAAATAACCAACAGACCACCATTCATGTTTCACAACAATAGATTTTTTCTAACAGTCGGAAGATACTACAGTCTTCCAGATTCTTTCTTGTTGCCAACAGTGCTAAAAGAAAAAGGCGTGAAAATCGTTGCCATATTGCAACGCTCAGCGCTAATGGGTTTCTAAGGTACAGCCCCAGCATTTGCCTGATGTGAAAATGGGAAACCATCTTCAGGGCTGCCGACAGTGGGGTTCGAACCCATATCTCCCGGATGCAAGCTCACAGCTGCGCGCCCCTAACCGCACGGCTAACTGGCCCGGTAAACATTTCTTAGGGTTATTTGTGCTGTCCGGCCCTGCGGTGTAGGGGTTGCGTTCCTGCCTCTTACCTGGAGGCCCCGGGTTCGATTCCCGGCCATGTCAGGGAGTTTTACCTGCATCTGAGGGCAGGTTCGATGTCCATTCAGCCTACGTGATTAACATTGAGGAAGGAGCTATCTGACGGTGACATAGCGGTCCCGGTCTGGAAAGCCAAGAATAACGGCCGAGAGGATCCGTCGTGCTGACCACACTACACCTCGTAACCTGTAGGCCTTCGGGCTGAGCAGCGGTCGCTTGGTAGTCCAAGGTCCTTCGGGGCTGCTGAGCCATGGGGTTTGGTTTAGGATTTGTGCTGTTACTACTACACTTATATATTCTGTTCTTTCTTGAAATGATTCGGAGTTATGAAATATCGTTTCAGATGACATTGTAAATCAATTGAGAAATGTTTCTGGCGTTGAAGGCACACTTGATGAGGATAGCGATGATAGTGGTGTGTTCTTCCAGGAAATCTAAATCACGACTTCACTCAAAATGTTTAAAGTGGAAGGTATTTATTTATCTCTGCAATGAGATGGAACACTTGTTTCCTTGAATACCACCGTAGCAAGTGAGTAGTCTGATCAGTCCTGATTGGAATCCCATTAACTTATTTTAATGATTTAAGGAATTTGATACATTTTTCCTTTGCTATATTGTTAAAAATGGTTCAACAGTTACACACTCACATACATCCGCGCGAACACACACCAAGCAAAGTTATAAACGGATCACTCTACACTGTGAGATAATTTAGTAAATTAGGAGTTGAGGAGTTTTCATTCTAATCTACTACTGAAAAAAATTCGGGCACTACGTAACATCACCAATTTCTCTCACGTTTGTATTATGTTGCTTAACACAAAAAATTAAGGTAAAGGTTTATTATAGTGCAACTACTTACTAGGGCTATAACCCATTTGCAGCGTTAATATTTTATTCCCTAATAGGAACGTCACGCGTAGTATAGTCAAATAAGCGATGTTTAAGTCTAGATTGGATAGTGGAATCTGTTTGATAATGGAACTCATTCCATAACTCATTACTCTCCAGTAGTGATTGGGTTACGACGATGAATGTGCCTCTCTGCCCGTGCATTGTGTTAATGGGCTACGTTACATGATTTGGTTGCAGGGTATGTACCAATTATCTATTATTGTAATTGTGCTTTCCCGGTCTAGAAAGCCAAGAATAACGGCCGAGAGGATTCGTCATGCTGACCACACGACACCTCGTAATCTGAAGGCCTTCGGGCTGAGCAGCGGTCGCTTGGTAGGCCAAGGCCCTTTAGGGCTGTAGTGCCATGAGATTAGGTTAGGTTAGGTAACTGTATTCTTATGTCAGGAACTTAATGAATTATTTATAGCAGACAATTTAATGAAATGTTCTTGATAATCACCCTTCTGTAGCGATCGTATGGGCTGCCTGGCCGAGGCGGTAAAGGCGTGCTCGGTTCGCCCGACAGGACGTGGGTTCGAATCCCCGTCAGAAAGTCGTAAAATTTAAGAAAATATATTTCCACTTCCGGAGGTGCATATGGCCCTGAGGTTCACTCAGTCTGCACTAAAAATGAGCACCAGGTTAATTCCTGGGGGCAAAGGCGGCCGGGCGTAGAGCTAACCACTCTACCCCATCACGTATCGAGGTTAACAATGGTGGAAGCCTTTACCTTCCACTCCTCCAAGGGCCTTCATGGCCTGTACGGAGGTGACTGCTTTGCTTTGCTTTGCTGTAGCGATCGTACTGTGCTACTGAATGTATTTATACGTTTGCGGTAGATTGGTAATGCATTTGAGAAACTTATGCTGTAGTGCCTCTGTGCAAAATATTATTCTGTTATGTTGTCTGTCTGTTAGGTCATCAGCCCAGAGGCTGGTTGGATCCTCTAATGGCATCACCAGTCTTAGGAAAACCACAAAAACCAATGGCAGCATTGAAATGAGGCGTACTAGGCATGATGAAGGGTGAGGTAATTTGCCATTGGTTTCCTCACCGGGCCAAGCATTGCTATTGTAGCACGACTAACCCTATGAGCAACACCTTTCATAACACTCCGAATGTCACATATCAGGACCACCCATACCCCAGCAGCTTCCATATTGTCACAGCCATGGATGAGACAGGGACTTCAGTGGAATTTACACTCTGCTGTGCCCCATCCGAAGAGATGGATGCAAAAGTACTGTATCTATCAAGAAATGACAGCAGACAGTCTATTATGTTACCCTATCAAAATCCTGGATATTCATTAATAAACGAAGGAAAATGTTCAGTGTTATAAATTGAAACATTTTAAACTTTAAATTGAAAACTTTAGCTTTCTTCCGTAAGCTAATAATTGGTGCAGAAAGTGAGGTAGTTAATCTACAGGTACTGTACGATTTGAATTTCCAACTGTTCTCTACTATAGCTCTGCGTTTCCTTTGCTACTTAGTACCAAATAGCAGGAGACGTTGTTCTCGCCATGTGCTAAATTACGTCAGTTTCGTCTTGAGCAACCCAAGTACGCAGTGTTCTCAGCTGTAAATATCAGTATCTTGTTGGTGAGTTCGTTTGCAGGGGAATAGTCAGATTACCTCTTGAATGTGACATTCAGCGATATTTGAAAAGATTCATACCCTGCAATGCATTACCTTTAGATAGACAAATGATGTTTTACTTATTATGTAATCCAACTCAAAAATGTTAACTTGATAGATGAGTTCACTTAAATGTTGGATCGTAAATTAGGTGTAAAATGATTGATATTTGGAGATTGAATATCTTGAAAGTCAAACTTAAGTTGCCTAATCGTCTTCTTTTGCAAAATATTAGGATTGTTCCAAATAAACTAATTAACTTCACACATCCTTCTGTTAAGCCTTCAGCCTGGAAACTAACCGAATCCTCAAAAGGCAACTCCAAAAGTTATGTTGTTATGGGGAAGCATCAAACACCGATGGTAGTGCTATAATGAGGAGGCACGTGATGAAGAGAGAGATAGTTTACCATTGTTTTCTTATGTAAATATTACCTTGTCCAAACCTAAGTTTGCTTCCAGATAAACCAGGGACTGAGCAAGCATCCTGATCCGGTATTTATTTGCAGAAGGGTGGCCTGTTCCTTTCCGATTCTCCTATAGCCAACAGCACGTGCCTACTCATCGATGTGGTGTCCATGCCAAATTTTGCTTAACTTCAGAGATTTCGCGGAATCTGGAGTTTCAGCATGGCTACGCCACTGGCAAATTTGCACGTATTTTACTAAACATCACATGATGTATTCTGATATATTTATTATGAAGTGGCGGGTGATATGTTGCACTTATTTATCGACGTTTGGGAAGACAAACCAAGCAAAACCTACAGTGAGTATTTTAAACTCTTATACCACACAAACTGTCTTGAACATAAATTATTAATAATAATGTTATTGTTTTTACGTCAATCTAACCACGTTTACGATCTTTTGAGACGCCGACGTGCTGGAATTTTGTCCCGCAGGAGTTCTTTTACGTGCCAGTAAATCTACCGGCATGAGGCTGACGTATTTGAGCACCTTCAAATAGCATCGGACTGAGCCAGGGTCGAACCTGCCAAGAAGGCCCGCGCCTCAACTATCTGAGCCACTCAGCCCGCCCCTAAATTATTAGTTATAATATTAGTATAAATTACGATCGTAGAAAATGTTGCAATAGTAAATAGTACGTATGAAATTACTATTGATATGCAGGATTTTAATCGATTAATTTAGTATATGAAATAGAACTTAAACCTAAGTTGTTAAACGTTCACTTACATACCTTAATCATGTAACGGAAATATTTACATTTATTTTTAACGTTGAATTACTTATTTTACTGTTAAATTTATTTTTAATAGTTTTGTTCTGGTTTATTTGATTATTTCATTTGAATTGTACTGTGCTTAGGAAATAGTTTCAGGATACCTGATCTCTGTAACTGAAAATAGTCCCTCTTACAAACGTGTTAATCAAGTCATTAGGTAAGGGTAAGGGTTATTCTGCCCGAAGGCAGGTCCGAACCTCCGCAGAGGTGTTCCTGAGCCGGAGTTTACGTGCGGTAGGGTGGCCAGTTCCTTTCCGCTCCTCCATTCCCTTACCCCCAACAACAGCGCGTGGCAACCCATCCAACTCCTGACCACGCCCAATGTTGCTTAACTTCGGAGATCTCACGGGATCCGGTGTTTCAACACGGCTACGGCCGTTGGCAATCAAGTCATTAAACAGTGTTTAATCAATTATTTTCTGTAGCCCTCTTCGCTAGTACTCTCCTGCCCCTTCCCCCCTCCAATTCCCTTCCCCGAGTATATATCTAACACGTTACCGTTCCCGAAAGTCAAACGGTTCTGTTATTGCTCACATCGTCCTTCTCATGAAACTTTTTCTTGCTAGGGGCTTTACGTCGCGCCGACACAGATAGGTCTTATGGCGACGATTCTCATGTAATTAGATTTATTCACTGTCTCTAAAGATGAATTCTTTTTATGGTATTGGCGGTAATTTTGCACATCGCAGGACATAGAAACCACTATTATATTTTTTAGAAACAAGTTCAAGTTAAATGTATATTATCAATATAACGGACTACGTTTCACAATAATATTAATAGAGAAGTAAGCTAGTGCTATGGCGTTTTTCAAATAACAAATCCAAAGTGCCTTTTGTAAGATAACTACGTATTGTTTCTTTCTTATATATTTCGTTAACATTAAAGTTATTTTAAGTCTCAGTGCACGAGTTTTGTTTCTCTACACATTGTTTCAGTGCACCTCGTACCATGCGCCTAATTTACTTTAGTTAACCGTGATATTTATTTATCTGGACAGAAATGAACTCCAGATAATCAAGATTAAAGATAATTTGGTGTTGATTATATTTGCGGAATATCCTGTCAACTTCTGTGAACCAACGGATCACCTTAATGCATATTTTAAATTGATAAATCATGTTTCCTTTCTTGTTTAATAATAATAATAATAATAATAATAATAATAATAATAATAATAATAATAATAATAATAATAATAATAATAATAATAATAATAATAATTGTACCGGGAGGTACACCTCAACACCGCTCATTTAAAATAACCGCCCTAATGAACTCCTCTATTTATCAAAAGGTGAAACTGATACTACACGAGCTTGGAACTTTAATCAGAAGATGTCACCACTGAAATATTAAGTAATTTTGTTATTGTGAAGTTTCCTAAAGTGACTGAATTTCTCCTTGTTTTGTTTGCCATTCATCAAGAAGTTTGGACATTTTTCCACAGATGACACTACCAAAACTATGGCCATGCACTCTGGTGCAAGGTGAAAGAACTTACAACTTAAAGAAGTTTCGTATTTCTAGGTTTTTATGACTGAATCTATGTTCATTTATTTTTGGATTGGCAACACTTCCTTTTCTTTCCACCAGTTTTGAATCGGACCAATCATAAATTTTGGTAATTCATTTTCAAAAAATCCCGCATTTCTTGTTCATTTTGAATCTACCAAATAAAAATTAAGAGGGTGTGTCCTGATTAGTCTTGAATTCTCCGGAACCTTCCCTGAGGGTATATAAACTGCGGCTTTTCATGTTTCTTTGTCAATTGATCATCGTCTTTCTGTGTGTGTGTTAAGGCAGGAGGTGGGGTCGCCTCTTTCTTCGGTCAGCAGAACATCTACAAGGTAATGGCCACGTAAATTCTATCCTTTTTGCTACATCCGCAGCTTTATTCGAGGGGAAGGTCCGAGTCTTTAATTATGTAACAATACATTTCTAAAATATAACCTTTTTCGCTAATGTAAAAACTTCATAAATCTTTAATTGTAAATCGGGGATAGAGAGTGAGTTACCCTCTCGAGCTCCCCTTCATCTTGGTTTGAGGTGGCTACGTTTCGCAACCTTTCGTTTCGGTCATGTATTAAAGTGATTTCCATTCGAGCCACCGCAGTAGTTTGGGACTAGCCCCAGTTTCTTCGGCCGAGAGCCCTGTAGGTCTTTAAATTTTTCATTATCTTGGAGCGCTGGGTACGCTCCCTTCAGTTTGTGTTCGGGCCGTTTATTTAAGCTGTTCCTTTTCGCAAAGGCCCTGTAGTTTGGGTACTGTGTAAAAACCAATTCAAGATGTAAATTGTGGCTTGAGAGGCCAGAGATTGTAAATTTTGATGTAATGTTGCCTTGAGTGGGCCGTAAGAAACTGAGTGCCTGTTAGCTCTTTTTCAAAGTTTTTTAATAGTAAAGAGTGCCTCTGGAAGGCTAGATATTGTATTTTGGGAGCAGGTGCTCTTGAATTAGGGGAATTCTGCCCATGAGTAAATTATTCCTTGTTTGAATTAAAGTTGTAAACTGGATCCGTTATCTCTGGAATTGTAACACTAGGTGCTTGAAGCCCAGAATCTGTAAAAATCACTAATCTTTTATTTTCTTATTCCTGATTCAAGATTGCTAATTGTACCTGTTATATTGTTATTCTAAAGAAATATAACCTTTCATTAAGTTTTAAATGAAATTTTATATTGTAGATAGACCCATTCACCCCCGGCACCTACTTTAACCTGTTCTGCTCCACGGGTGTCCCGTAACAAGTGGTAGCAGAGCGTGATTGAATGGATCTAAAGTAAGCCCTTTTGTCGGCTAGGATAGACACCTATCCGAACTCTAAGAATTTTCTCGGTCGTTGGGAATTTTTCTAAATTTGTAAGTTTCCTATTGTCATGTCTAGCCCTTGCGAAGTCTTCCATCCAGGGTACTTGGGCAAGGAGCAATTGATTTATGAGTTACTCATTAGAAATGTGCAATCCGGAGGCACGGTTGCGGCAGATACTGCCAAACTTAAAGAATCCCTAGAATTGCCTATTTGTGTACCAATTTTGGGAGAAAAGGAAATTGATGAGGCTCTCTCCACTATCATGGACAACACCACCGAGCTAGCGTCTGTAGTTAGATTTTTTGAAGTGAGCGATCCTTCTGCTAACCAACTTAGAAGAGTAACAGGCTAGATTGTTCCATTTTTATAACAGGGCTAGGGACCTATTGTCTCTAAAATTAAAAGAAGATCATGCTAAGGAGGCTAGTAATTTAGTTGACCATCTATCAGAAATGTCAAATAGAGTTAGTCAATTTTTGACCGGGGCAGCTGCTCCCAAAACCGATCAAGCCCCTTTAATCAACTTGTCTGCTAAGGAGGTTTCTTCCAAAGGTGTAGATAGTAGGAAATCTGTGGTAACTCAACAAACTTATGCCCCGTTGGAAAATGAGTGTGATTGTCGTACACAAATTCCACTTTTCTTTTTAAATAATGCGGTGTTAGAGAATTCTAAACCTTCTAGGCCGATACCTATTATGTCACCTGGGTTTAGTAGTTTGCCTCATCCATTGGTTATGTTACTTAGGAGAATTGCTAAATTTTCAGTAAACTCCACTTACGAAGTAATGCCATTTCTCAGGTTCCTTGTTGAATTTCAAGATCATGCTCTAGTGTTTTCTCTCTCTCATTCACATATTCTTCAAATTGTATACCCTTGCTCTATAGGTTTCCTCTCGGACAAGATAGTTAAAGCAATAGCTGAGCAATCTCCCATTGAAGACTTCCACGCTCATCTGCTGGCTAACTTCATTCCGGCTCGAGCCATGTCATCATTAATCCAAAAGTACTATTTCAGAGTACAGCGACTGGACGAAAATCTTGCTGACTTCATTCAAGATATTAAGTTTTACACCAGGGTATTCGCTCTTCATTTCCCTGAAGATCAAATTGTGCAGACGATTGTTGAAGGTACTTCCCCGTCCTATAGGTCGTATTTGTATTTCGCGTCGCGCCCTCAAAGCTTTTCAGAATTAGAGGCTATAGTGGTCTCAGCCGAAGGGGTAAGGTATGCCGACACCTTAAGAGTTGCGAAAGAACCCCCTCCGTCTTCTAATAGTTTTCGGCCTTCACCTCGCCGAACTTCCACCACCCGTAAATGCTACGCTTATGGGTCGACGGAACATCTACGTAAGAAGTGTCCAGTGATAAAATCGAGTGGGACAAAGAATGGAGCAGGGTCATCTTGTAACGGATCAAACACCAGAATAAACTAAATTCTGATAAGATAAACTGTCGTTAAGACCTTGCTCCTCAATGGCGATCGTGATTAACATGCCTACGAGTTACTATCAATATAATTAACAACAATTACAAGCTGGACGCCAGGCTTCGAAATTAATTGTAATTTGAAAGCGAATTTAGATCTAAAAATACTAAACGTAATTTAATGAGACTATCCCGGTCGTGAGGTATAAGGATACTAACCATTAAATACTATGTGGAAAAACATAGGGAACCTACTAAAAATAAATTATTTAACGGTGTACAAAGAGGAAATGTTTTATTCCATAAAAGGATGACATTACATGAAAACGAGTTCTTCCCAAAATTGAAAATTACTGACTGAGATTACAATTAAACACAACACGCGCGGACTTGCGATAACAGGGCTAGCTAATGCTCACCGGAGGTTGATCTTTTCGTCGTCAGCATCCGTGGTTGATAGTTGTCGTCCCTCTTCCAACAGCATCATCCTCGGCATCTGCTTCATGGAATGGATTCCACCCTGAATCTATCACTCCCTATTTTGCTGCGTACCAAAAACATAGTACCAGCCTTACAATATGAAATTCCACATCGGAATTAATTGGATAGAGAGGACTGGAAACATCCAGTCCTTCTATATTATATGAACTTGGCTTTCTAAATAAACTGAGTAAGTCTCACAGAGACGATAAGAAATATTGAGTGTAAGTACCTCATAAGCGATGCACTCAGATAGCAGAGCGACTCTCTAAAAAAACTGTGGACTACCTGAGAATGGAGATTCAAGAAAGCTGGATGCAGAATGATCTTCACCACGCAGTGTAGATCTATATAAATCCTATTCACATTCCCACTTCCTCCCTAGAAGTCACATGGCATCTCGTTCCAATGAGAGACGACGTACGGCGTTACCATGTCGATATATAGGTGTAGTGTCTGTCCTTGACAGAAAAAGCCCTTCTGATAGGAGCATGTGATACGGGGTGATTTAGCGTCCCAACAACAAAATTATGTCCTTCCGTCGTACTGTTGCGTACATTTCCAAGAACCTTCCAAAATTAACCTTCCTGGATTATTACAAGACACCAAGTAGCCTGTTAGCGCAAGACCTACTGACTTAGCATTTCAACGGAATATTCTAATATATTACAATTAAAAATTATTTCTCGTTCTTACGTACCAATTACATAAATGATGATGATGGACGTTAATAATGAATAAAATTACATGTGATACATGTTACACAATAAATTCGAGTGGGCAATCAAGTTATGTAAATATCGCGGCGACCACGATATTACAATCTTAAGGATGTTTCAAATGCGGCGCGTTTACCCACCTCGTCAAAAATTGCCCTAATGTCAATAGCACCCACTCCTGCTCAACTTCTTGTGCAACCTCCGCGAACTCCAATAATATAAAGTGACTAGTGTCACTGGCTGAGTCGGCATGTTCATCTTCCCAAGGCTCACCCTTTGTTAAACCCAACGAAAGCTTGGGTAAGTGTAAAAGCTCTTCTAATCCATCATTTTAATGCCCTAAAGAATGCCTCAGAATTGCGGCGGAGACCCCCGCACTTGTACCATTTCTTAAAATTGAAATGAATAGTGAACCCGTGACGGCCTTATTAGACTCAGGGAGCGTGTGTTCTATAATTTCGGCTGAATGGTATTCTAAAATAAAGACTGTAAGTTTTCTGATTATTGTTCGTCTTCAGTCCAATGCGTTTCGGCTAATTCCTCTCCATTAGAAATTTTAGGTGTCAGTCGTTTCCAGATGTATTTTCTGATAATCTTGGTGTTACTAACCTTATCGATTACGAGATTGAGGTTACGGATTCGATCCCAGTTAGGTTTCCACCCTATAGGCTGTCTTCGCCTAGAAAAAGGCTCTTAAAGTGATCATCGATCAGATGTTAAAGGACGGTATTATTCGACCCTCTAAGTCGGAGTATTCATCGCCCATTTTATGGTGTCGAAACCCCAAGGTGGCTTCAGGCCTGTGATAGATTATAGGGCTTTAAATTGTAAGGTGGTGTTAAAATCTGTGCCTATTCCTGACCTTCATTTTTGTTTTCCACGGTTTCGGAAAGCCAAGTTCTTTACCATCTTAGACCTTAATCAGACGTACAACCAGATCCCTATAGCTGAAGAATCGAAACATATAACTGCTTTTGCCACGGACTGGAACTTGTATGAGTACAACCGCGTGCCTTTCGTGCTCCCCACGGGGGCAGCTGTTCTCACTAGACTGCTGGACAGGGTATTCTCCGACATCAGATTTGAATACTTGTATCACTATCTTGATGATGTCGTATATTCTGAGACCTTTGAAGAACACCTAGATCACCTAAAGGAGGTACTCAATCGCCTTCGTAAGGCCGGGATGACTGTGAAGTTATCTAAGGTAGCTTTTGCTAAACCATGTACGTCATTCCTTTTTTTTGCTAGTTGTTTTACGTCGCACCGACACAGATAGGTCTTATGGCGACGATGGGACAGGAAATGGCTAGGAGTGGGAAGGAAGTGGCCGTGGCCTTAATTAAGGTACATCCCCAGCATTTGCCTGGTGTGAAAATGGGAAACCACGGAAAACCATCTTCAGGGCTGCCGATAGTGGGGTTCGAACCTACTATCTCCCGAATACTGGACACTGGCCGCACTTAAGCGACTGCAGCTATCGAGCTCGGTACGTCATTCCTAGTACATATTGTGTCACCCGATGGGGTTTTGTATTGATCATTCTAGAAAACAGGCCATCCGTGATTTCAAACCTCCTAAGGACATCAAAGGTATTGCCAGGTTCATCGGCATGGTAAATTTCTTCAGAAAATTTATTCCTAACTTCGCTAACAGAGCGGCGCCCCTGAACTTACTCCGTAGGAAAGGCATCAAATTTGAATGTGGGCCGTCTCAACAAGCCGCTTTCAAAAATCCGAAATTAGCTTTTTGCAACGCCCCTGTTCTTGCAATGCCAGATTTTTCAAAGAAATTCATTGTACAAACCGACGCCTCATCATCGGTGGTGGCTGCTGTCCTTCTTCAGGAAACAGAACTCGGAAGGCGACCCATCGCCTATGCTTCTAGGACATTATCGGCTTAAGAGGCCAAATATTATATCTATGAATTTGAGGGTTTGGCAGTTTTATTTGCACTAGTGAAGTTCCGACTCTATCCGGAACATGTCAAGTTCGACCTATAAACTGATAACCAAGCCTTAAGTTGGGTATTAGCTAGGCCGCGTCGTATTGGTCGTATAGCCCGTTGGGCCATCAGGATTTCTGCCTTCCAGTTTGATGCGAGTCATATCAAAGTATCTGAAAATGTCGTGGCGGATGGATTAAGCCGCATGTTTTCTCACGACCTGGAGACCACCGAGCAGGAAGATAGTTCTTCTCTTCCCGCGTCCATACCTTCGGCTATTAATGCCATTCTAACTGATGCCCCATGTTGTTTCGGGATATTGAAAAGTACCAACGTGAAGATCCCGTGCTGGCTCCTAATATTGAAGCCCTTTCTTCTGGGGAACATGTCGTCCCTTATGTATTGAGAAGCGGGGTTTTGTGTTGCCCGTCGAGGCATGACCAAAAAATGAAAGTTGTGGTTCCAGCTGTTCTTGTGCCTATGATTTTCAAGTACGATCATGAATCCCTACTAGGGGGGCACTTAGGCATCTTCCAAACTCGGGAAAAGATCCGAGAGATGTTCATTTGGAATGGTATGGACAGCGAAATTCGAAAATTGGTAAAAGCTTGTAAATTTTGCTTGTTTAGTAAGTCCACCTTGTCCACTAAGCTAAGTCTATTATCTTCTCATCAAGCGTCGCGCCCGATGAAGCGCCTATATATAGACTACGTCGGACCCTTACCGCAATCAAAGGGGAACGCTAATAAATTCATTCTTATGTATACACCTGGTAGACATGCTATCATATCATAACACAGTTCTACAGATTGAAGCATTTAAGTAACACATTCGTCGCTGAACTAAACGCTAAATTCGGAGCTTCTATTCACCGAGCCCGACTCTACAACCTCGAAGAGAACATTAACGCAGAGGTTATTGCATATTTTATATGGTTTACCACGTCACTAGATGAAACCATATGTATTTGGGAAAGGTTCGCTCACGTTTATTTCACTCGCTCTTTTACAAGGTATCATTCTACGATCTCTCCATACTCCTAGTAATCCATAACGTCTGGAGAAATGTTATCACACCACAGAGGATGAAACAGGATCCTTCTCGTGCTGCATAAGGTAAGGAGACACTTTTCTCACCCTTGTCGACTGCAGAGAATAACAGATTCCACACAACGAAACATGTAGTATTGGCTGCACCTCAAATGCTCTTTGACTGACTATAAAGGTATGTATTACTCTTGAATTTCCGAAAGGTGCTGATAAAGAAGTGCTTCTTCCGCATTTCCGACAGGAACAATCATGTCTATGACCGCTCTTAGTCCCAAAGATCGTACTCATCAATAAAACGACCCTGGTACTGTGAATTTTTACGAGGAGTTCTTGCAACATGACGGTAGAAACTAAGCTATACAACAAGTATATCATACATATTTCTCAGAAACATAACTTCGTTTACTACTTCAAATCCTTCAAACTAATTTGTATGAAGTCAACTGATGTAACGAACATATTAAGTATATTGAACCGTTCTTTTCGAGGTAAACTTGATATCATTCACAATTGATCATGAAACACAAGATATCCTATATTTGTTAATTTCAGTCACGTTTCATAGAATATATTTAATGCCCTAATAGATGGGAACGTATAGCACTGCATATAAACATTCAATTGCATGTCTTATAGTAATTGATACAACTATTAAATAAGATACATTTATTCCTCTCTCTTTTGCAGTATTGTTTCGGCGTTCACTTGCTCATCTGAAGTAAACGACGCTAACCTGAGCAGAAAGTTGGCTTCCTGGAACATGTTCCCGGGATCTTGCAACATCAGCTGTTGAAGCTCGTGCACGAATGAGGAGTGCCGGCCGCCAGATGGAGATGGGTAGATACGACGGAAGTCACCGCTGTTGAGATCCTCGCGTCGTGCAGTCAAGAGAGACGCCAAGTCGTCCTGGGTGAGACACAGGGCGTGAGAGATAAGGCACTGCATCCCCGTCACACCTGAAACATACTTTCTGCGTCATACATCAGTCGCTCATTGAAGATCAACAAACAGTCTACGATTTAGGTCAATGAACTATCACTGTTTCAGACAACTATCAGTGTGGTCTGATGGGAGAATAATTTTCGTATGGAGCACTCTTGAAGCTGGGAATGGCAATTAATTGCAGAAGCAAATACAAGTTCTCACATTTTCACCGAGAATAAGCCTACCACCTTAGTTCTGAAACATCCTGATGGATTCTCTGTATCTGTGTCCACGTCTCGTGTACGATTAGGATCTGAAGAGGCTCCTTTAGGGACTCGAATATGACTTGTGGTCACGTTATCTGTCATTTAGTCGAATTTCCGTAACAGAACGCAGCTATGACCGTGAAATATACCTGTGTGGATTGTCCTCGTCTGGTATTCACATGTCCTACTTATATTTCGAGCGTGTAGCTCATGCATTTACAGCGTATTTGTGTTCTTGTACTCTCGTCATTCAAGCAAAGGCAGGTGATCTGTGTGAGGTCTTCAAATTCTTCACATTTTTCCTAATGGAAATCTTGATTCAAATAAATTGTTCAAATCCCCCTTGCCATTGTGTAGCTGGGAATATGACCATCGTTTAATAACATGGACAAAATATCGGTCGCAAAAATCAAGCAACATGGACGAGGATTTCGTTGTGCTGGTCATGTAAAACTCTAATATCTGTTGGCGAACTGGATGGGCAGCAATCATCTTGGTAGCATATATGGGCCATGATGTGTCTTCTTGAAATATCAGTCAGTAGAGTAACAACATGTACAATTTCTCAGAAGAACTTAGCCATGGAACACAAACAGTCTCTGGATACTGTGATATTTACAAAAAATATGTTTTATGGGGTTTGACATCCACTGCATGTAGAAGATCTATGAAGAAGAAGGAGAGAAATGACCATACGATAGCAGGTAGACTCTTTTAGTGATTGTCTACAACCTGGTTGATGTGTACAAACTCTGTCATTTTACTGAGATATTTCATTTCTATTACATACATCTGGTGATCATGAGTATTTACTGTACGGCATTCTCTCTCGAGTCAGTCTATCTGGAAATACATTTACCGATGACTTATTAATTACCAAGTTTTATTTTCAATTTATTCACCCCAGTATAGTTTATGAGATAAACAGTAAATATGAATGCAGTGGCATTGTTGTGCGCAAGGCTGGGACATCAGACATCGCGGTGAAATGTTTACTCCATGTACACCGTGGTTGAGGAAATTCCTATAACCTTTGATAATAAAGACCTTTAGGCATGATTAATGACACATCACAACTCTGATATGAGCAGTCTCATTCCAGTGGTAATTTTTCATAATATTTTATAGTATTTCCTCGTTGAATTTATGGTACATTGAGAGAAAACAGAAAAATCAATCACTTTGGAAGAGGATGACGTATTTCATTATTGATAATATTCAAAATTCACACCGCCTAAATTTGGTAAGTTGTACTTTATAATCGTATGTTGGAAAACCAATTCTTGTGTTCATCTTCACAAATTGCAAGCTATTTGCCAATATATTTACGACGTACTGTCTAGCTATTATCTAGGATAATTGTTTCAATACGTCTTTAATTGAGCGCTTTAGAAGAGAATATAGTAGTTGTTATAAATGCTGGAAATTGCCAATTACGTACAGTATCTTCAACAATAGTATATAAAATGAGAGTACTCCAACTATACTATAGCAGAATTTATCGTCAATACGAGTGAATATACCCCTAATAGAAAAAGGTTATTTTTCGGAGTAATTTCGCTTCGCTGATATTGCACATGAAAGTTCAAGAAATAGACTGTTATTTTTACTACATGTACCAAAATTGATAATGGAAATATTTCCTTTTTTGACTGTATATGAAGAATTGCTTGTATTGTACTACTTAGTGATCAGTTATCTGGACTGATCTGTGTTGTAGTGGGGTGTGCAATCCACAGGCAACGAATGTATCCACGTCCACATTCATTCCATTGTGCACTGTATAAAAGCGTTTAAGAATATATTTCTTGTAAATTATCATTCGAATTTATGAGTTCAAGTCGTCCTTAACCTTGATATCAGTGATTTCTAGGTTTCCAGGACACATACAAGTGGCTGCGGGACTTGGGTCACGTAGCTATCAGTTTGGATTTTGGAGATAGTGGGTTTTGAACTCCACTGTCGGTAGCCCTGAGAATTTTTTTTCTGTACTTTCCCATTTTCATACCAGGCAAATGCTGGGGTTGTACCGTAATTAAGGCCACTGTCGCTTCCTTTCCACTCCTAGCCTTTTCCTGTCCCATCGTCGCCATAGACGTATCTTTGTCGGTGCGACGTAAAGCAGTTTGTAAAAAATAGCTGTCAATATCCATTATAATGAGAGTAACATGCTGAACAATGATCGTAGAAACATTGTGGTTATTGTTAATTAGAGAAAACTGATTCATAACAAAACAACGCCATGTCACTAAATACTACTACTAATAAATCTACGTTAAGTTCGTAGCACTTCGGGTAAAACGACATGGGCCATATCTTCTCAAGGCCAGCAAAACCTATTAGTTCCCTTCATGCACCATTATTACATTGTAGACATATTATTACATAAGAAACCGCTTCGGAGCACCACGGGCATGAGAAGTAGTCCTGGTTTTTCGTTGAACTTCCTTCATAGGTCCCTGACATGTCAATGATGCTCACCACTCTATGACTGCGTTGATCAGATTCATTTGTCATTGCCGAAGTCTTTCAGGAAGGTACTATACTTCATAGTTAAATTCAATGTAATCAGATGCCGATTGGAACGCCATGATGCGTTTTCCTGGTATTTTCACAGAGCTACAGAGTAAAGTATTAAATCAATTTCAATTCCTATCTTCGGAACTGTGTGTTTGTATTCATCTTAATGCACTTCCCTTCGCATTTCATACTACTAATCACCACAGAATCGCGCAGTAGTCAATATGTCCCTTCACATAAAGTTGGTGTCCGAGCCAAATCGATTGCAATCAATGTTTTGTGTACCAAGTACCAATATTCTTTCCATAAATGGCACATAAGAAACACCCATTTTATCTTCGAAGCACCTACGGGTAGAATGGAGTGATTCATGATATATGAGGGATCATTTGCATAGTTTCCACAATAACATTTCTTAAAAAATTCTGGAATGACATTTTTCCAAAACACTGCTCTTAATTGGCCATGGTAGTTTACTAGCGATGTTACAATTTAAAGTTCAGAATGATATTTTACTTTATATCCCGAAATAATACCTTTCAGAACTTGCTCATGCTAATTATGAGCCTTGCTTTTGCTGTATTAAAGAAGAAATGTTTTACAATACGAATATGTTGCACAGTTCTATATAGAGCAGCTCAATACTCTGCGTTAGAGGTGACATTTAAGCTGAATAAAACACACGAGAATAAAAGACATGTAAGACAAAGATTTTGTTAATAATGTGCAAATTTCCACATGCGGCATGTGATGGCTTCTTTGACAAACATTTTTCGAACGTTTTCTTGGATTCATTTCTCGTGAAGACTGTGCATACTGTGGAAGATTTTATTGTGATTTTCCGTTTCCTGCATGATAATGTTTAAGAACTATATTGAGTACATTGTTATTTTATTATATTCTACGACTGATTAAAATGATCCGTGCTTGAGCAATGTAAGCCTCTGGGATTCCATTCGAGAGATATCCCTAGCCGACGAATACATAACATAGTTTGAAGGGTTCCTTCTTCCTCTTTTTATCGGTTTGGCAGTAGGATCATTTTACTATCTCAGTCAGACGTGCTTCACCACCAAATATAAATAGTGAAATCATTCACAAGTCCGGAGGGATGTGTATCCATTGTGATTAAAGGACCCCCTTTCCTGGGTTCGTCTCGCACTCGTTCCACACACGGACTCTCTTTCTCATGAATGCAGATATGTCTCTTTTTATGATTTTAATCGATGTACAACGACGTATTTTACACAATTTAGGGGACGATGACCTTAGATGTTAAGCCCCTTTAAACAACAAGCATCATCACCATCATCATCATCATCATCATCATCATCATTTACTTAATTTTGTCCTCCCTGTATATTTTGACTATAGTTTCACAACCTTGTTGGAAGTGAGAAATTATTACATACTTATATTCACTAACGAAAGAGATAAAATACATTTGCGAGACATCCTTCACTGTTAATCATCGTATACATATTAGGCTCCAATTCTATGGGGGAAGAATGGTTCCATTTCGAGTAATTCTTAATATAAATTACTCGTTACGGAGGAGGCGACCAACACGTCTTAAATTACGAAAACCATAAGATTTCGTAAACTTCCAAGGCATCCTACCTCTGACATAGTTCCTAACATAGTGGATGGTATTGAACTGTGCGTGATCTGTTATGTTTAATTCTAAAGAACAATGTTCTGTAAATTTTTCATATATTTTCAGGATCGTATTTAATGTGGAACATTGCAGTTCAAATCTTATTATTGTTCATGAGTCGAAATCGAAATATGGTGTTAGACCTACACGATGGACTGATATGATGAAATCCCATCCCCATGGTGATACGAGTCATTTTCGAACTTGTTTTCAGTGTGTATTAAATGGGGATTTGTGTGAAGATTCAATTTTCTGATAACTATTCCTCTTGTTTTTGAAATTATTTCTGTCGCTTCTGTTCTTGCTGCTGTTATTGTTGTTGTCGCTGTTGCTGTTGCTGCCGCTGTTCGTTTCGGGGGTTTGAGATTTGCAGGAATGTTTTGCGGAATGAGATGGATTGATCAGATGAAAATGACGAAATGCTTACATAATTTAGAAGTTACCACTCTAAATCACTCACCATACGCAAACTGTCTTCACCGTGTGTTGTAATGGAGGCACTGTTCTCACATATGTAGGAATTTACTGCATTATATACCAGTTAGCAAAATTCAACTCTTTTTGTTGAATTAAACTATGATTTCCACAGGCATGTTGCTGGCCTACTTCTCCAGGTTAGCTGCTTCTGTCATTTCGTACAGAAATTTTGTGATCCGATGAGTTCCTTAGACGAGGATTTATCTTTCAGCGTCCGATTTGAGGAGAAAATAATTGAAAGGACTTCAGTTACTTCATCTGTACAGGACACAATGCCTAGCATTACTCAATCTGTGTGACATTTTTGTTGTTAATGTGTTAATATAAACCAACAAAAGTGGCACCTGAGTGATGATTTAAGTGAACTGTGGGTAGTGACCACGAATAGACGTGCTTCTCTGACGAACATTATCAAACTGGACATCGCCGTTGCGTCTGCGAAAACTGCTATGTGAAATATTTCAGATTATAACTTTGGGCGGTGAAGTACTGTCATATAAAGTTCAATATTAGGCGAGTAATCAGAAAGAATTTTCGTTCCTTATGATATATTTTCTGCGGGTCAGTATACCTCCCACAACATTATCACATAGCGGTTTTCGCAGGCGCAACGACGATATAATGAAAGAGTACCCTGCAAATGATTTTGCTTCAGTGTCACGTGGAAATAATTAATTACTGAACATACAGCAGCAACTTACCCGCATTGTGTACCTCTGCAACGGACTGCAGTGCCTCGAACACATCATTATGAACCCTGTCTGTGGCAAACAGCAGTTTGAACATGTCACCGACAATAGAGCGACGCAGGCTTTCCTGGGGACGACCGTTGTCTGAAGCAGCAGGAGCCGCAGCGGGACCATCGGCACCCAGACCTGGTTGGCCGTTCACATCCATCACGAGTGGATAGAAGGACGTGTTGTATAGGAGGTCAACTGCCAACAACTGGAAACAGTGCTCGCACCTGGAAGCAAAAGGTCAAAGCTAGTCTTCTGCTCCTTATGGTTTTAATCAAAATCTATCCGCTAATCTTCAAAACAGGGCGTTATACATTTTAGCATTCAGTATGCTAGGTTCTGTGATTTAACTAAATGCTTCCATAATGCTCTACCATGGAGTCCAACACAAAACTCAAGGAACTACTGGCTAATAAAGGATTTGACTGCTATGAAGAAGTCTTTGCAGTGGATTGTGATGGATACCATCGGTTAAGTGATATCGTAGCTTTCCACAAAAATGTGTCTGAAGCCCTCATTGTGGACAAGACTGACCATTTCGAAAACAATGACCCTAAAGAGTATATTTCTGCTCAAAGGGAGATACGAGGTATATAAGGGAAATATGAAGACAATATCATCAAAAATATATCTTATTTGTATGGAAATCGAAAGTTTGAGATTTATGGTCTTCCTTTCGGAGTAAGATGAGCAGTCTCGGACGCTGTTCTCAATTTATTTGGAAAGGTTGATGAACAGGAATTGATAGGCATCTATGAAACCATCTTAATATATTTTATCAAACTCATCAGTCACCATATATACGAGACTTGAGGCCAAATATAAACCTATTTGTACTTACAAACTGTAATAAATGTAAATTTCATATTTGTTTTCACTTTATTTTTAGATCTTTAGGTGATCAGTTAGCTGTGTACTTTTATTATGAAGTGTGACGTCCATTCTGTTTGCGTACGTACAGATATCGTCAGCAATCGTCGGACGATGTAAACGAACACAAGTTCATATGACGATGTCCATGTGTAATTTATTTTATTATGGGTTAAGCCCACTACGTCTCACCTACCCAAACAGGTCTTATGGTGACGATGGAATAGGGCAAGGCTAGGACTAGGCAGGCAGCGACCTTGGCCCTAATTAAGGTACGGCGCCAGAATTTTTCTGGTGTGAAAATAGGAAACTAACTCGCCCGGTTTGTAAGTACAGTATGTGTGTTCTTTATTTTACAATTTGCTTTACGTCGCATCGACACAGGTCTTGTGACGACCATGGGATAGTAAAGGACTAGGAGTAGGAAGGAAGCGTCCGAGGCATTAATTATTAAGGTACAGTCTCAGTATTTGCCTTATGTAAAAATGGGAAACCACAGAAAATAATCTTCAAGGCTGCGAACAGAGGGGTTCGAACCCACTACATCCCGAATACAAGCTCACAGTATGTATGTATGTATGTATGTATGTATGTAGCCTATGTATGCATGCAGTTTGTAGGTAAATATTCTCTGTATGTACATGTGTATAAGCCCATTTGTTGAGTTCTCAGCTCCAAGGTTGGTTGGATTCCGACAGTTTCATCACCAGGTGTCATTGAAAGATCAAGTTAGAGAAACGAGGACTGAGATAACATCCCATTGTTTTACTTGGTGAGTCATAATGTGCTAGAATATATTAAGTTTTAGAAACCTACGGAGAAGTACAGGCTTGCACCAACCGACCTCTAGCGTCCCAAGTGAACTATAATATCGAGACAGATACTTTGACGCTGTATAGAAACATAATATCAATGTTGACTAATGTAAAATAACATTACGAACAATTTCTTTCTGACTAAATCACTTTAAAAATTTAAGTCTTCTCTTTTCACTCTGCAAATAAAAAACATGGCCTTGCACTGTTTTCGCACTTGCTTCGTTTGGACAATTCTTCCCCGATACCCATATGATCTTTGCATTCCTCCCACTGTTTGTCAGAAATCATGCATTTACTCCATCATAGGGACGGATCGTTGAGAGGGAAATCGGTTCCCGTGTAGTGATATGTATCATTAGGCCTACAACTTGCTGACCATTTACTGAACACACTACGTAGTAAGAGGAATTTGGGATATCCAGATCTTGATGTTTCGAGGTTCAGTCTTTATAGATGAATAAAATAACCGTCTCTATATTCGTATTCAGGGTATGGATGCGGACCCTCTATCACACATTTTAACAATGTCAAAATCTGAAATATCGCACTTCCGACTATCCTAAAGTTACTGCACTAACAACTCCGAGTATGATTAATATGATAATTTGACTAAGCAGAGTGCCCTATCCTGTAGACACAATACAGCTATGGAGCCAATCTCTGCATTCGGGAGACAAGTGGGTTCGAACCCCACCGTCGACTGTCTTCAGAATGCTGTTCTGTGATTTCCCTTTTCCACTACCAGGCAAATGTCGGGTCAGATCCTATTCATTGGCCAAAGTCTTCCTCCTTAACATATTTCATTCATTATCACTCCTTTCATCTTCATGAACTCATCAAACTCGGGAGTTTGTGAGTTTATGGGCATCTGGTGGTGCAATTCCTGCCTGCTTCAGATCGGTTTTGATTTCATCAATCCATTTCATTGTGTCTATTTTGTCTTTATTCCTGTTTCCATAGAATTCAACTATTTGTTTTGTTAGACTCTCTCGGTTCATTCTTTAAATATATCCATAGAATCTTAACATGCGAGTTCTAATGTCACTGTGAATATTTCTGTATTGTTTGATTTCCTGTTTAACTCTGAGTTGGTTTGTCCATCTGAAAGTTTTGGGCCTGGAGTTTTATACCAGCAAGTGGCCGGAAATGGGTAATCTTCAGATCCAAAATTCACAAATGGCAAGTTGACCAAGAGGAAAGACCAAATTAAAAGACTGGAATAACCTGGTCTGAAGAGAGAAATTAAGCCCACAGTAAAAAAATGAAAGAATTATGGGCACGATGGAAGCCAAAAGCACGCCTCTGGGTACTTTGCGTAGTCCTAATGGGATTATTCGCTGACAATAATAATAATAATAATAATAATAATAATAATAATAATAATAATAATAACAATAATACAGGAAGACTGTTTATGAATTATATCGTACCAAAATCAGTTCAAAATGATAAGAATGTTGCATATCCAACGCGAAAGTCCCAAGAGTACTGTAGTATCACCACCAATACTTTGACGCTCTAACTTACATAAACATAATATCCCTGTTCCTCCTCTGCGAACCATGTGACCTTGCCGCGGTGGGGAAGCTTGCGTGTCCCAATGATGCAGATAGCCGAGCCGCAGGTGCAACCATATCGGATGGGTATCTGTTGAGAGACCAGACTAACGAATGGTTCATCGAAAGGGGGGTAGCAGCCTTTCTTTAGTTGCAAGGGAGCCAGTCTAGATGATTGACTGATACGGCTTTGTAATAATACTCAACATGGCTTAGCTGTGTTGATACTGCTACACGGCTGAAAGCAACGGGAAACTACAGCCGTAACTAACTCCCGAGGACATCCAGCTCTCTCTGTATGAATGATGTACTGATGATGGCTTCCTCTTGGGTAAAATATTCCGGAGGTAAACTAGTCCCCCATTCGGATCTCCGGGTGGGGACTACACGAGAGGGGGCGATCATCAGGAAGATGGATACTGACATTCTGCGAGTTGGAGCGTGGAATGTTAGAAGTTTGATTCGTTGTGGTAGGTTAGAAAATCTGGAAAGGGAGATGGATAGGCTAAAGTTAGATGTAGTTGGTATAAGTGAAGTACGTTGGCAGGAAGAACAAGATTTTTTGGTCAGGCGACTACCGAATTATCAACACAAAATCGAACAGGGGAAATGCAGGAGTTGGTTTAATAATGAATAAGAAAATAGGGCAGCGGGTAAGCTACTACGACCAGCATAGTGAAAGAATTATTGTCGTCAAGATAGACACCAAGCCAATGCCCACCACAATAGTGCAGGTCTATATGCCTACTAGTTCAGCGGATGATGAAGAAATCGAAAGAATATATGAGGAGATAGAAGATTTAATACAATATGTAAAAGGTGACGAGAATCTAATTGTGATGGGAGACTGGAATGCAGTGTTCGGCCAAGGAAGAGAAGGTAGTACAGTAGGAGAATTTGGATTGGGACAAAGGAACGAAAGAGGAAGTCGGCTGGTTGAATTCTGCACTGATCATAATTTAGTCCTTGCCAATACTTGATTCAAACACAACAAACGACGGCTGTATACGTGGACGGAACCTGGAGACACTGGAAGGTATCAAATAGACTTCATTATGATTAGGCAGAGATTCAGAAACCAGGTATTGGATAGCAAAACTTTCCCAGGAGCAGACGTGGACTCTGACCACAACTTGTTGGTCATGAAATGCCATCTGAAGTTGAAGAAATTGAAGAAAGGAAAGAATGCAAAAGGATGACAAGTTGAAAGAAAAGAGTATGAGGGATTGTTTCAAGGAACATGTTGCACAAGGACTAAATGGAAAGGCTGAAGGAAACACTATAGAGGAAGAGTGGAAAGTCATGAAAAATGAAGTCAGTAGGGCTGCTGAAGAAATGTTAGGCAGGAAGAAAAGATCAACTAAGAATCAGTGGATAACTCAAGAGATACTAGACCTGATTGATGAACGACGAAAATACAAGAATGCTAGAAATGAAGAGGGCAGAAAAGATACAGGCGATTAAAGAATCAAGTGGATAGAAAGTGCAAGGTAGCTAAGGAAGAATGGCTGAAGGAGAAGTACAAGGATGTCGAAGGCTGTATGGTCCTGGGAAAGGTAGATGCTGCATACAGGAAAATCAAGGAAAACCTTTGTAGGAAGGAAATCTAGGTGTATGAATATTAAGAGCTCAGATGGAAAGCCACTTCTAGGGAAAGAAGACAAAGCAGAAAGATGGCAGGAGCATATCCAACAGTTGTATCAAGGTAAAGATGTGGATAATTTGGTTCTGGAACATGATGAGGCTGTTGATGCTGATGAAATGGGAGACCCAATTTTGAGGTCAGAGTTTGACAGAGCTGTGAGTGACCTCAATAGGAACAAGGCACCTGGAATTGATGACATTCCCTCTGAATTACTGACTGCCTTAGGAGAAACCAGCATAGCAAGGTTATTTCATTTAATGTGCAAGATGTATGAGACAGGAGAAGTTCCATCCGATTTTCGGCAGAATGTTGTTATACCTATTCCCAAGAAAGCCGGTGCTGACAGGTGTGAAAACTACCGCACCATTAGTTTAGTATCTCATGCCTGCAAAATTTTAACACGTATTATTTACAGAAGAATGGAAAAAACAAGTTGAAGCTGAATTGGGAGAAGATCAATTTGGCTTCAGAAGAAATGTAGGAACACGTGAAGCAATCCTGACTTTACGTCTGATCTTAGAGGATCGAATCAAGAAGGACAAGCCCACGTACATGGCATTCGTAGATCTAGAAAAGGCATTCGATAATGTTGATTGGACCAAGCAATTTATGATTCTGAAGATGACAGGGATCAGATACCGAGAACGAAGAATTATCTACAATCTGTATAAAAATCAGTCTGCATTGATAAGAATCGAGGGCTGTGAAAAAGAAGCAGCAATCCAGAAAGGAGTGAGGCAAGACGGCAGTTTGTCCCCTCTCCTTTTCAATGTTTACATAGAACAGGCAGTACAGGAAATCAAAGAGAAATTTGGAAAGGGAATCACAGTCCAAGGAGAGGAAATCAAAACCTTGAGATTTGCCAATGTTATTGTTATTTTATCTGAGACTGCAGAAGATCTCGAGAAGTTGCTGAATGGTATGGATGAAGTCTTGGGTAAGGAGTACAAGATGAAAATAAATAAGTCCAAAACAAAAGTAATGGAGTGCAGTCGAACGAAGGCAGGTGATGTAGGAAATTTTAGATTAGGAAATGAAGTCTTAAAGGAAGTAGATGAATATTGTTATTTGGGTAGTAAAATAACTAACGATGGCAGAAGTAAGGACATAAAATGCAGACTAGCACAAGCAAGGAAGAGCTTTCTTAAGAAAAGAAATTTGCTCACTTCAAACATTTATATCGGAATTAGAAAGATGTTTTTGAAGACTTTCGTGTGAAGCGTGGCATTGTATGGAAGTGAAACATGGACGATAACTAGCTCAAAAAGAAAGAAAATAGAAGCTTTTGAAATGTGGTGTTACAGAAGAATGCTGAAGGTGAGATGGATAGAGCGAATCACGAATGAAGAGATACTGAATCGAATTGGTGAGAGGAGATCGATTTGGCTAAATTTGACGAGAAGAAGAGATAGAATGATAGGACACATCTTAAGACACCCAGGACTTGTTCAGTTGGTTTTTGAAGGAAGTATAGGTGGTAAGAACGGTAGGGGTAGACCAAGGTATGAATATGACAAGCAGATTAGAACAGATGTAGGATGCAACAGTTACGTAGAAATGAAAGGTTAGGCACAGGATAGGGTGGCATGGAGGGCTGCATCAAACCAGTCTATGGACTGTTGACTCAAACAGCAACAACAATATCCCTGTTAACTAATGTAAAATAACATAACGAACAATTTTTACTGACGAAATCACTTTATGAATTTAAGTATTCTCTTTTCACATCGCATGTAAAATACTTGGCCGTGCAACATTTTCGGACTTGCTCCGTTTGGAAACTGGTCGCCGATACTCGTATGCTCTTTGTTGCTTGCATACCCCCCCCCCCCCCTTCCACTGTTTCTCAGCATTTTACTTTTCAAATCTTTCAAATTCTGTATATTTTGCGATAAACGTTTTCCTTTATTTGAATGATTTACTGAGCGGAATTTAGAAAAGTTCTGTTTACAGCTGCCATGTCTTTTATCGCATGTATCATTAATTTAGGGACTGCCAAGTTCAAAGCTTCATAATACTCTACATACTTGGTCTTTCTATATTCTAGCATTATAGCGCAAACAGTGATGGGATATACAAGGAATTTTTAAAAAAGTGGATTATGCAACATTATTCTGGGAAGGTATTCAATTATGTCTTTACATCGTATTTATACTATTAATTGCGTTCGCTCGACTATCATATCTTTCCACATACACACCGCCAACAAATGGAAAAAGAAATGCATGTCTTCTAACCAATGAGAAACCTTTAGTTACTAGGCGATTTCTCATGTTAGAAACACTTCATAAAAGTTGTAAAATATATGACTGTAATAAACAAATTACTCCCAGGACGTATATGATATTACGTACTGGCAGGTCTTACTTCTTGATATACAGAATGACCCAAATGTTCGTTAACATTTAAGAGGGAATATTGGAAGTACAGAGGTAATAACTGACGCACATGTTTGGCATGACATGTGATTTTAGTGACACCAAAATAAAGTACACAAAATGACCAACAGATGGCACTGGACAGCAACACGCCAGGTACAAATGGCCACACATGCCTGACATGACATGGGGTCTTATTGACACAACAACGAGTGCACAAACCGGCCAACAGATGGCGATGGACAGCAACATGTCGGTAATGCCGCTGTAGTGGGAGAGAGCCTCATATGCGCCTGCAATCGCGGCATGTCATGCCTGGCCTGCCAGCCCCCGACCTCAAGCCGAGTGATTGAGTTATTGGTTATTGTGTTTCCTGAAGTCGCAGGTCCTACCGCGAATGTCCGGCCTCATTAGGGCTGCTAAAAGACAACATCCGACGGCAATTTCTCACCATACCTACGGATATGCTGTACAGTTCTGTTCACAACATTGTCCCTCGACTACAGCTATGTTTTTTTTAAATTTCGTGTGGCTATTTCTAGCTGAGTGCTGTCCTTGTAAGGCAGACCCTCCGATGAGGGTGGGCGGCATCTGCCACGCGTAGGTAACTGCGTGTTATTGTGGTGGAGGATAGTGTTATGTGTGGTATGTGAGTTGCAGGGATGTTGGGGACAGCACAAACACTCAGCCCCCGGGCCATTGGAATTAACCAATGAAGGTTAAAATCCCCGACCCGGCCTGGAATCGAACCCGGGACCCTCTGAACCGAAGGCTAGTATGCTGACAATTCAGCCAACGAGTCGGACACTACAGCTATTGTTGACCAATGACGGCCGACATGTTATAAAGAACGTAGTCTTTGCTAAACCTCGATTTTTATGCTAATTATTACTTGTTCATCGTATGAACGCCATCTGTTGGTAATTTTGTGTACTTTTTTTGGTGTCAATAAAACCCCATGTCATGTCAACCGTGTGCTAAATATTTCCTCTCTATCTCCAATGTTCCGTGAATTATTGCATCGATAAATTGAAACGAACTTTTGGGTCATCCTGTATATTGTGAGTTAAAAGATTAAAGCATTTATGAAATTAAATTAAATTAAATTAAATTAAATTAAATTAAATTAAATTAAATTAAATTAAATTAAATTAAAATTTGCCTCCCATCGATAATGATACCGTATGTCACACGACAGCACCTGTAACGTTGGCGATCCGTGTCTCCTGCTACAGACGGGAAGTTGGCCAAGTGGATCAAAAGAAAGGCTTCAGCTCCAAGTAGCAAATGGACGAGAAGAGCATCCGTGTTGTCCAGAGCCATCTTGACAGCGCTGGTGCCGTGTGTCGCTGCAATGTGCCGCCACAGCTGGGATAGCAGCCACCACTTGCCGGGAATCTGCAATGCAGAACAGCTCGTACGAGAGGAGAAGAGAAGGGACGGCTGGACAGTTCCAAGCTTACTTAGGAAACTATTTATTCTCGTTTTGGAGAATCTCCTCACAGAATATCAGCAAGCAGCACGTTATAAACAACTAATGAAAAATAACATATTCTTAGTTTTATTCAAATTACTTCGACATCACGGCAGCTGATTTTACAATAATAGAAATATTACATTTATAATTGAACATTTATTAATTTTTCACTGACGGTGGTGTAACGGATGTTCTCGGAAAACCCTGGCGTATATGTGTCCGTGTGGGTGTTTAATATGAAATAAGGTTAACAATGGAAACAACAGTGTTTTAGCCTAACAATAAATCCGCAACAATGATATGAATCAATTACACTTTCCACTGGAAAACTTCGCAGAACCTCTGTCTGGTATGGAATCCCAATCGATGTTAACTTTTTAATCATTTATGATTTTTTTAAGCACGACTATTTTTCAATAATGAAAATTGCTCCTTAAGCTAAATAGTGGTATATCATAAATACAGCGAGAAGAATTGAAAGCATGCGTTACTCTCCACTCACTGTAGTAAATAGGAACACGAGACGCAGAAAGAAGGAATGATAATTCAGTTTTCAATCTACTTTTATCTGTATACATGACTGATCGATTTATTTATTTATTTATTTATTTATTTATTTATTTATTTATTTATTTATTTATTTATTTATTTATTTGTTTATTTATTTATTTATTTTAGCCATTCACTCTATCAGCATTGCTGTGTTGATACGACGTGATACAGGTAACATAAAATAATTTTCTCACATAGCATTATGTAAATTTGTTCAGTGTCATGAAATAAGATCCTATGCTCACATCATTCTCAGTTATGTTGAGGGAAAATAAAACTAAATCTTAATACACCTAATTCTTTTATTTTTTGCTTTAAGTCGCACCGACACAGATAGGTTTTATGGCGACGATGGGACAAGGAAGGGCTAGGAGTGGGAAGGAAACGGCCGTGGCCTTAATTAAGGTACAGTCCCAGCATTTGCCTGGTGTGAAAATGGGAAACCACGGAAAATCATTTTCAGGGCTGCCGACAGTGGGGTTCGAACCTACTATCTCCCGAATACTGTATTCTGGCCTCCCTTAAGCGACTGCAGCTATCGAGCTCGGTACCTAATTCTTAACCAATAATCTTTCCACTTACTTTCAAGGACGTTTCTTGCTCGCGTGGTGTGGGATAGTTGCAGGTGTACGTTTACAATATTACTTTTGAAGGCTTTAATTTTCTAGTGGTATTTTGGAAAATACTTCAGAATGTAGTCCACTCTCAAAATTGTTTACTTATAGCGCCGTAACTTATACGTAGTATAATGTAACATGCCCGGCAATTTAAGGCCGTACTACAGTACTATACTGTTCTGAAGACTAGTACACCTTACTGGATTGGAAATTTCAAGGATTATTCGGCATATAGTCACTCTTTTCTCTCTTTAAATATATTTCTGTTATATTTACCTGATGTGGGCAGAATTAAAAGTTTAAGTCTCCAGTTTTAAACAGAATTCATACCTAGATCGATAGATGCAGTCACTTAAGTGCGGGCAGTATCCAGTATTCGGGAGATAGCGGGTTCGAACCCCACTGTCGGCAGCCCTGAAGATGATTTTCCGTGGTCTCACATTTTCGCACCAGTCAAATGCTCGAGCTGTACCTAAATTAAGGCCACGGACGCTTCCTTCCAACCTCTTGCCCTTTCCTACGCTATCGTCGCAATAAGACGTATCTGTGTCGGTGCGACGTAAAGCCAATCGTAACAAAAAAATAATTCATGACTGATTTCTTCGATATGAATCATTTATCAATATTTTCAGAGCATTTTCAGTAAATAATCCACAGAGATTTCGAAAACAAGTCTCATCGGCAGGTATAATTTACCAGAAATTCAATAACACGTTCACTAGTTTATTAATTGAGGATCGCCAGTTGATTAACTACCCTCATAATCGCGAGGTAACGAATGTCGCCAGCAGATTATTTTTCAGCAATTTTTTCTTAATCGGAGGATACACATCTACAGCCAATACGCTAACGTGGCGTATTCGTTTTTTTGTTGCGTATAAAAAGTGAATAGTAGACGACAAATAGTATCGACAAGTTATGAATGATATATTCCTTAGATTGCAAGATAACAAACGACTGCTTTTAAGTGGCGAAGTGTCGAATACATTTACTCGCTTTACACCATGGCCATTTTAAAGCTATACTGTGGTTCGTTATACTATGCTATTGTAATCTATGCTATGCTACTGCGCTGGAAACTGTCAAAAATCAGAATTATTCGTTTTTACATTCGTTACTTTAAACTGGCACAGACGACCTTATACAGTAGGTAATGAAAAAATACTACTCCTTTGTCCAGTATATTGCATCACAATCACATTTTGATAAACATGTATCTCAGTAGTAATCTCTGTCATTCTCTGATAATTACAATATTAATACACACAATGCTAACAGCTAGTGCTCATTAACAAATCCTAGGATGTCGAAATTTTCTTTAGACTTTCAGATGACGGGGAAGCAAGAAGTGTACCTTGTTCGGTGTATTTCATCAATCATTTCCTAATGAGGAGAGCCAGGCTTTCAAGAGCGAGATTAATACTTTACAGGAGTATTTTTCGGCACAATGATCCATGGACTCGGGATTGAATCCCTTAAAACAATGAGCATCTTGTACGTCAATGTTACAATATGCCACTGTTTTCTAGAGCCGAACATCTGATAGGCAGATAATAAAAAATTTCCAGTAATTGTTTTTTGATATTTCTGTACTGTAGTAATTCCTACACAAATCATATCACATATAGATTTTATTTTCAATACCATGGAAATATGAAGAAAAACAGGATACATACCATTAAATTACATATCTACCAGTCAATACTTCCATCGAACACAATTATTTATTGAGAGAATTAATCTGGAAAATCGGCGTTCCGTTAGCACTGACAAGCATCACAAACTTTCTAAAATATACTGTGAGAAATCTGAAGTGAGAATGAGGAAGAGGATCAGAAATCCAATTCAATAACCGATATATGCAATCAGTTCCACTGTATCACCGAGTTTATTGATTCTTCTCCCCGCCACACACACACATTTCCGTACCAACCTCCCCAACAGGACAAAAGATTCACAGTGTTCCTCTAATACATGTTAAAAGATTAAATTGGAACAAAACTAAAATTTCCCTTTCACATTCACTTCATTCAACTCGTGCTTTCAACTACAGCCACAATCGTTTTCTAATTTCCTGTAATGTATTTAAAAACGGGAAATGCTCACCTTTTTGTAGTTCTTCTCCTCACCATAGCGAAAACTCACTAGGCCTTCGTTAAAAATATAAGCCCTCAATGGTGCCACTGAGGTGACGAGAACAAATAACTGGACGCTAACCGGGAAGCCGAATACCCGCAGTTGATTGGGGACGAATTCTTGAACTAAACTCTCCTGCATCTCTGGAAATCTGTGGGTTAGAACAAATAGTCAATAAATGAGTATACAATACGTTTAAGTTTATTTTGTAGCTTTGTGAAATTAGTGGCAATGTCAGAAGACTGTGTATCCTTACAAAAGCTGACTGTGGTACATTATATCAATGGCTTTCTTTAAAAACCTCGTAAGTCCGAATAATCTTCCTATCCATTATATTCCTTAAGACTGGTCACGCCTCCCAGTCCCATATTTATATGCAGTCCAAAAGAATAATCTTCGTTATGGTCATTTTCCTCTGCCGATCTGTAAAGGAAAATGAACCTTAAATTCATTATACTGTAGGAGTGCGTAAATTCGCCGTGCAATCAACGTCCCTACAATACGGTACGGTAAGGTCCATTTTCCTTTAGACAGTGGCAAAGGAAAATGAACACAGCGAAAATTATTCTGATGGACTGCATACAAATATATGACCGGGAGGCGTGACCAGTCTTAAGGAATATAATGGGTAGGAAGAACATTTGGACATACGAGGTTTTAAAAGAAAGCCATCGATATTTTGCAAGACTAGCAAAAATTACTGAAAAGTTGTAAATAAAGGAAAAGAATAAATATAAATATTCTGATAAAAAGTTTAGAATTCATTGATTTGATTTCTTATTGGACTGGCAGGTGGTGATAAATACCCACTACGCCGAAATAAAATACCAATTAGGCAGAAAGTTGAGTATCATGAGAGTTTAAAACATAATATGCTGATCTTTCACAATGAGATATATTCAAACGTAACTATATGATAAGAATATGTTAATAACTAAGGTTCGGATGATAAGGAAAAGTCATATTTTATTCCTAAGGTCATTTTACCCGAAATCTGAGAAATGACTGTGAATGATGGGTCCCTGACATCGTTTGCAACAATTTAATGTTGCATATAAATGCATAATTTGGCTATCATTATTGGTTTGGTCAAATTTTGCTCATTTTAGTGATATAAGGTCATATTTGGTTATATTTTGAGAATTTTTGTTCAAGATGAGGCGTCGTTTTTAACAACGTACACGTTATTTGCGTCGATTTTAAAACACAGGATTTAAAAATACTATAGTAGATGTACTTTTCTTTATTTTCCTGAAAGAGGTAGTAGGTTTAGAAGACCTAATTCCGGGAAAGAGATACTCTACGAACGTACGCTGACAAATACCAAAAAGAATGCTAATAGCCTACTTCACTTTTGGTTATTTTTTAGGAAAACAGAATGAGAATGCGCCTCAGGGCTATGCTACTGAATGAATTTTTAACATTTTAATTTACTTACTGTAGATCTGCCAATTGTTATGATTAAATGTGTCTGCTGTATTATCGCTTATCACTTATGACATGTTTAATGTTAGTAATAATCTAATACTTGCTAGCTATTCCTAAAATATTTAAGCCATATTCTAACTTTTTTAGGTCATATTTAGCTCGTTTTGGGGGCATATTTGCTTGCATATTTTGTACTTCTTTAGATCATAAACTTCCGAACGCTATTAATAACTGATAGTAACCTAGGTCATTCTTTGCTAATTGTTATAAATGATAGCAATAATTTTAATATTTGTTTAATCACAACGCCAATAGCTAGCGGTCATTAAAAATGCCACTGTGTCGGAAATTTGTCCCGTATCGTGCTGGAAACAATATATGCTGTGATCGTACACCGAATGGATGTAAACCATAATCGTGTAAGTGCCATTTTTGAAAAAAAAGGAAGAGTTAAGCGCACTTTAGTATGGTAACACTTTTGAATTGAAAAAGGGGTTCAGACTAATCCTATTTAACATAGGTGGCTCAACTATATTTTTCTTTTACAATCATGCTTTACGTCGCACCGACACAGGTAAGTCTTATAGCAACGATGGAATAGGAAAAGTCTAGTATTTGGAAGGAAGTGGCCGTGGACTTAATTAATGTACAGCCCCAGCATTTGCCTGGTGTGAAAATGGGTAACCACGGAAAACCATTTTCAGGGCTGCCGGCAGTGGGGTTCAAACGCACAATCTCCCGGATGCACGCCGATAGCTCTGTGACCCAAACCGCGTGGCCACATGCTCGGTCAACTGCATTCATATATTCCAAATCTGTAGATAATATCATAATGTACAAGTTAAAAGATGACTGGCGGTCCCTATAAGCATGTATTGGAATCGTAATTTGATCGAGGATTCTGTTCCAAATATTAGTGATTTTTTCAAACCTACTTAGTGCAGTTCTAAAACAAGTGGAGAAGATAAATCAGAAGAGGATTCACATGGAGATGGCGATAATAATCCTGAACAAGGTAAATTATATTAAGGCCGGCGAACGAGTGGCTAAGTGGTTTGGATCACATACCTGCGGCAAAACGTCGAACAACCTAATGTGTCTGTAGCAGCTGGTGACGAAGAATATTACGTTGGCATGCACTAAAATTATGATGTAACGGGTGATAAAGAATAAATTTGAATTCCACATTTTTAAAGACATAGTGATGGAAGTGACATTAAGCAGCAATGTTTTGTAGTCACGAAGGTGCAAATAAACTACAAATTATTTTAATAATGTATATTTTCGTAGTACACCAGTATCGTCTCATCTCAAGTGCTAATAACTACATAATTTTAATTTTTTATTTCATGCAAACCATGTTCCTAAATGTCCGGCTCCTTGGATGAATTGTCAGCTTAGTCGCCTTCAAGGGTGGCGATTAGCGGGCGCGATGAGGACAGCCGCCACTCACTTCGTAAAGAAAATATTATATTTATATTCCTCTTTATCCTCCTGAAACTAGGAATTATAATAATGAAAAGCAATTTATACACACTCTGTTGTTTTTACAGCTATTTCTTTACTTTTTCAGAATAATACTTAGCGGAAATAGGCCTACCCACAAAATTCCGTTCGTCGCGGCTAAGCGAATCGTGTTCGAATCCCACTATCGGCAGCCCTGAAAATGGTTTTCCGTGGTTTCCCATTTTCACACCAGGCAAATGCTGGGGCTGTACCTTAATTAAGGCCACGGCCGCTTCCTTCCAACTCCTAGGCCTTTCCTATCCCATCGTCGCCATAAGACCTATCTGTGTCGGTGCGACGTGAAGCCCCTAGCAAAAAAAAAAAGCGAATCGTACAGTGCCACAACAAGTTGTGGGGACCCGCGCAGCAATGGTTAGCATGTTCTGCGACGAAGGGTAGCAGGAGTATGATGTTTTAAACTCATATAACACGCCTTACTTCTATTTAATTGTAATATATGCGTAATTATTGCTCCTTCGATGAAAGTTCTATTGTATAGTGCCGCATTAATTTGGTAGACTCTCAATCTTGACGTCTTTATCGAAATTCGCTCAGAGACCTTCAATAATTTAACATTGGGCTAGGTTTATTTTTTCAATTTTGATATCTACCCCCACCCCTCGCTACATCTCTAGGACACGGGTACTTTCAATTGCCTATACATGTCTGTGCCCTCCCAGACTTCTAATTCAAAATCCCCGCAAATGGTCGCCTTCGGTTCAAAGGGCTCCGGGTTCGATTCCTGGCATGGTCAGAGATTTTAACCTGGCTCGAAAACTTTGTGTTTGTACTGTCTCCAAGATTCCCAAAACTCACACACAGCATTATTCTCCAACACACAAACACACAGTTTCCATACACGGCAGATGCAGCCCATCCTCGTTTGAGGGTCTGCCTTAAAAGGGCTGCACCACACTAGAAACATCCACATGACATTAAATTATCTCTTTATGTCTTTAAATCATCAATGAAATATATAAATGCAATTTTCTTTGATTACATACAATGTTACTTATACCGTTACCATTTTCACCCATTCATTTAACATCCTTAAATGCCTCCGACTGACGGGATTGAACTCACTTTCTTGAGAATAGAAGAACAACGGCCAGTCGACTGACGCAGTAGAGTCCGTCCTGAACGAATTACTTACAATTCTGTACAGTAAATGCTATGTACGAATTCTTGTTAAAACAGCTAAGCTGACCAATAAAGCTTAACAATATCATTGTTTCTGTACAACAGCAATGAACATACGGATATTTAACATCTTGTTATGCAATTCAGAAGAAATGCAAACCAATTTATGCATTAAAACCTACTCTTTGAGACGCACTCTGTTGAATATCTGCATAGTAGACATGTGCTCCATTTTGCCTCCAGGGGAGGAAGGTTTCAGGACCCAAGAACTGTTGAAACCAGGTCCATCCGCAGCGTTAAGAAATTCTTCGTACTGTTCTGGGAGGGCGAAGCACGCAGGGGTAAGTGGATTTGAATGCAAAGAGTTGAGTGATGCCAATCGTGACGCGGTTCTACACAGTCCTGGGCGCCGCCATAATGTCCCGCGTAGCCCAGGCAGTCTGCTTACTTTCTGATGAGGTCGTAAGCCTAAGTAAGCGTCACGGGGTAAGCATTCGGTGTCGCCATCAGAGAAAGCCAGGCACAACAGCAAAGTCCAATCTTCTCCATCTGCAAAAGAAATATTGCTTTTATCAGTGTTATTCTTATTAACTGCCCGGCTGGAAGGCTAAATGGCTAACGTGTTGGCCTTTGACCACAGCGGTTACGGGTTCGATTCCTGGCAGGGTTGGGAATTTTAACCATAACTTGTTAATTCCGCTGGCACGAGGGCTGGGTGTTTGTGTCGTCTTCATCATCATTTCATTCTCATCACGACGCGCAGGTTGCTTACGGGAGTCAAATCAAAGGAGCTGCACCTAGTGAGTCGAACTTGTCCTTGGACACTTTCGGCACTAAAAGCCAATTCGCCATTTGTTCTTACTAATAACTCAGAATCCGGATCTTTAGGCACTGATAGGTTAGAATGCGAGTAACAAGTACAATATACTCCACCCATTGTACAACGGTTATGCTATGAGATTTGCATTGATATTAGGGGTACGCCTATACAATTCCTAGAATTTATGTTACTCTTGCTACATTGTGGAAGAGCGGGTTGCGCGTTTGCACGACACTTTCTACTAATCAAAATCGTTTGCATTCTAACCTATTATTGCCTAGAAATCCGATGTGTATTAATAACAAACACTTTCATGTCAATCCGAATTGGTTATACATCACTTGTGGTGCAAATGTTTAGGTTAATAATTAGAGACTTTTCGTTACCAGCTTTTAATCGACATTCGATGCAAATAGGCTATACGATTTTGTCTTGAGACTCGATACTCCTATACTTTCATTCTGAAAAAAAAAAAATACAAAATTCTAAATGCAATATTATTTACTAATTAGTTGTCGTGACACTAGAATCGAACACAGGACAGCTATTCTCTCTGAGGATGCAATCTGAGAAAGGAACTTGGGAGGAACGCTATCACTGATTTCTATTAAGTGTTTAAGATAACAAATTACATATGGTATAAACTAAAAGACGTGAAAGGGTAATTATAATATTCCAGCATTCAAGCAGTAAGGATTCATTAGAGTTAAGACTGGCGTGATCAGTAAGAATGAGTGTATTTTTTAACAAAATCTTACAGTACTATAAGGTTTAAGTTTTGTCATTAATTTTATTTTTATTTTTTTAAATCACTCTTACTCTCCTTTTCCAGCTTTGTACCCCAAACAACTCCAAATCTCTTGAGACGTTGTCCAGCCATCTTGTCCGTGGTCTCCCCCGTCCTCGCTGGCCGCCGGGATGTTTCTCAAGGATCATCTTCGTTGCTCAGTCCTGGTCCCTCCTTACGATCTGCCCAAGATACCGATGTCTCCTCTTTTTGGCTTCTGCGACTATCTCGAAGTCACCATACAGGGCGTAGACTTCTTCGTTGGTCCTGATGCGCCACTCTCCTTCATCGCGAACCGCACCGAAAATCTTCCTCAAGATCTTTCCCTCCCAAACCCGTGGAAAGTTCTTGTCGCGCTCGTTTAGGGTCCACGTCTTGCACGCATATAGCACAACTGGAGGGATTATAACCCGGTACACGGTGAGTTTTAATCTTCTGGACAGTGTTGCAGTCTTCAGTAACTTCTGGAAGGCGAAGTAACATCTGTTCCCAGCTGCCACCCTAGCCTTTATCTCCTCGCTGACCTTGTTGTCGTCAGTCGTAAGGGCTCTCAGGTACTTAAACTGCGTCACTCTCTCGTAGGTGTTACCTACAAATTCCAGGCCTCTCACGCCTTGAAATCTTCTTTTGTCTCCGGTGTTCACCATATACTTGGTTTTGTCCTTGTTGATCTGTAAGCCCAGATGTTGTGAACCCTCGCTCATGTGTTGCAGAGCTTCCGTCAGGTAGTTCGCACTTTTCCCGAGTAAAATAATGTCGTCCGCGAAGGCCAGGTACTGGAGGCGTCTGTTACAAATGGTGCCCCCTGGGTTCTGTGGTATTCGACGCATAACATGATCCAGACAGAGGTTAAACAGAGTGGACGACAATGCGTCGCCTTGCCTCAACCATCTTTGCACTTCGAACTCCCTGGAGAGCTGGCCCTGGATCTTCGCTTTGGCTCTGGTACTTCCCACAGTTATCAGGACAAGGTTGGTGATATTCGTCGACACCTGCATCTCTTCCAACACCTGTTGCAGTCTTCACCTGCCCACCCTGTCGTAAGCCTCCTTGAAGTCAACGTAGAGTTGGTGAATGTTGACGTTGTACTCATAACACTTTTCAAGAATGAGCTATGCTTTCTGGTTTGTTGTTGATCTGTTGCGCCGGAAACCACACTGATAGTCTCCCAGCTGCCTCTCTCCAAAGGGCTCGAGTCTCCTAGCCAGCTATTTCGAAAAGATCTTGTAGGCCACACTAAGTAGTGAGATTCCTCGGAAGTTGCCGCACACTGTCTTGTCACCCTTCTTGTAGATGGGACAGATAAGGGCCGAGCTCCCGTCCCTTGGCATCTCCTCGCTCTCCCATACAGATTGGATCAGGGCGTGCATGCTATCTACAAGATCTTCTCACCCATACTTGCACAGATCTGTTAGGCGTCCGTCCTCTCCTGGCGCTCTGTTATTGCGCATGAGGTGAATCGCCTCCTTCACCTCATTCCTCGTCACTTCGGGGGCTGGCTCGTGCTCGTCAGTAGATGGGTGGTCAGCTGTCATCCAATCAGGCACCCTTGCTTCTGCCTCCTCAGTGTTCAGGAGCTCTTCGAAGTGCTCCGCCCATCGTGACAAGATCTTCTGCTCCTCTCCAACCAAAATATTCTTCTTGTCCTTGCAATATGAGATTCTGGGCTCGAGCCCATTCTCGATTTCTATTGTTCCCTGGAACATGGCGCGAACCTCATTCTTATTATAGAGCTCCTCGATGGCCTTAAACTGCTCTTTCTCCGCTGTCTTTTCTTCCTCCGAAGCACCTTCTTTGCTTCTACACTCACCATATGGTAGTCTTCCTATGGTGACCTTGTCGATCTTTGTAAGAACTAGACCCTTGCTGTAGTCCTCCTTTGGACGGCCTCTTCGCATTCCGCATCGAACCACTCGGATCTTACTTTTCATTCTTGGAACCCTAGAGATTCTGTCGCCGTGTTCGTAATGGCGGCCTGAATTGTTCCCCATAGATTTTCTACAGTAGTGCCTTCTTGTACTCCCTCTGATCTGCAAGATTGGCTCGGACCATCTCCCTGTACTCATCCTTGAGTGCAGCGATATTCTTCAAGGCTTCGACATCGAACCTCCTCGCCTTCCAGACGTGCGCTTTCGTGATATTGGCTATGCGCTGTCTGTATTTCGTGACAACCAAATGGTGATCTGAGTCGATGTCCGCACCTCTCCTCGTCCTGACATCCATAAAATCTGATCCATGCCTCCGGTCCATGAGGACGTGGACGATTTGGTTCTGTGTCTCGCCGTCAGGGGACTTCCATGCTACCGTGTGGATCATCTTCCACGGAAAGTAAGTGCTGCTAATGCTGATCTGATGCTCGATGGCAAAGTCCACTAGTCGGAGGCCGTTGTCATTGCTCTGTGGGTGTGCGCTCTCTTGTCCAATCGCTGGTCTGAATACCTGATCCCTCGCCACCTTAGCGTTCATATCACCAAGGATGATCTTGAGGTCATGATGTTGAGCAGGAGAGTACTCTCGCCCCAAGAGAGCATAGAAGGCGTCCTTTTCTTCCTCAGGAGCATCTTCAATCGGTCCATGCGCGCTGAACACTGCTATACTGAACAGAGAGAACTTCAGTTTCAACGAGCAGAAACTCTAGTTCGCGGGCTTGAACTCGAGCACTGCTAGCTTGAGTCTCCTGGTAACCACGAATCCCGTGCCAAGCTGGCTCCTGGCTCCTCCACTGTAGAAGATTGTAAAATCTCATGAGTCCATGATGTCAGCGCCCTACCATGGGATTTCTTGCAATGCGGCCACAGAAATATTGTAGTTTTTGAAGACTTCCTACCGATTGGTAAAAACTCCTGCTCTGTAGAGACTCCGGACATTTCATGTGGCAAACACAATATCTCGTTTTCTTTTCCAATGCTTAGTGGTCACCATTAAATCCATCCGGCTTTTGCTGTTGTTATGTCTCGTAACAAAGGATTTTACATGACTAGGTCGTTGGCCCAGCGCATAACCTTCTGGGGGACTGCCCCCTTTCAGCCCTCTGGATAGATCTCCGTTCTGTGCAGGTGTCTCCAAAGCCTTTGTAGATCCCTCCACCTAGTACAAGGCTGAAGGTTCATCTGCTTTTACTCCCTGCAGAGGAACGGTTGCCCCTTCCGCCAGCTCAACCTTGTTGATGGTCTCCATCTTTGCCGTCGCTGCCGTTGAGGACTTCGCACGTATCCCTGAGCATGTGGCTCATGTTATACCCCATGGGACTGGGCCACCTCTAGAAATTAGCCGCTACTGTTTCGGCACAGTAACGTTGCCCAACCCCACGACGTGGACGCGCCTAGCGAGTGTTATCCATGTAAACTGATGCATATTCCGCTGTGATTTCTCATGGACTGGGTTAAGGAGACTGTCTGATTTCAGGCTCCATGGCTCTATTTTTTAAACAGTATCGAGCATTTTAAGATTTGTTGGAAAGATGCGTAACTAACTATGAGTACGGTACACACTTCAACGCACTTTAATTTAATTTACAATTATAGATAATATTGAAGCTTTAACAAGAAATGCCTATAACTTGACTTAGACAGGAACTGTATTAGGGCAGAGGAATGCAGAAGGTAAGGACATAGTTCGGTGCTGCACAACTGACCGTGATATATAGGATTGGGACCATTATCTAGACCTCAGGTCTCACGGGAGTAAGGACTGAAATGTTGTGAATTTTTACCCAAAAATCTAACTTTCAGTTGTAATCTTAAGAATTACTACATTCTTCTTCTTTCAAATACCGCTATCAACTTTTCCTTAACACCAAGTTCAATGCACTAAACGCCGGATTTAAAGGGTAGTGGCACAGCGTATATAGAGCAAACACATGCCCGTTTCTCTCAGGTTCTCAGAAAATATTAGCTTCAAAGTTCTTTCGGACTACCATTTCAATAATCCTGCTGGAATATATTTACCTTGTGGTAAACCTAGGCTGTGCATGAGAAGAGACATAAATCTGAGGGAGTAACTTGCAGTCCAGAGCAGTTTTATGCAAATATGTTTCTTAGAATTTTGAATTCTCTACAAATTGAAGATAAGTCTCTTATTCCTTGGAATTGTATCTTCCATGCTTCGTTAAATTGCACTGTGCTTTCATTGTATAAACAGTCTGTTCCTTAATATCTTTGCTTTCAACATGGCGTCAATAAAAAAATAAGTTGTGTGTGTGTGTGTGTGTATGACATATTATGGCCAACATTATGATTAATTACCTTCAAAACCTCGTTTCCGGGAGGTGAAAGTATTCAAAATGGAGTCTTGAACACATGTGAGTAATTTTTAATGTAATATTATTATTATTTCGTATTCTCTACTTCTTTACCATTGCCAATGACAGGAAAAAGGTTGTAGGTTTTCATTTTCATTATTATTATTTCCAGTGCACTACAGATACAAATTTTATTGGGGCTACAAACCAAACGAAATGCAATTACTCTGTAACTAGCCATCAGAGACCACGGGTCCCTAGTACCAGTAAACTCAGGAGGTATCCCTGAACAACCTATAAACTCTATAAACTCTAAAAACCGTCTACTGGCAAGAACTGTCGGAACTACTGTTACCTCTATGAAAGAGGATCCTTTCCAGACAATTTTTTCAACAGAATATTCAATGCTTTGCATACGTCTTGACAGAAAATCAATTCCCTAACGGCCTAACCCAAGTTTTTCTCTTTCTTGTCTTTCACTCCACGTCTTAAAACAATACGAAATTCCTCCTGTAGCACTAAACAATACCATTATTCCATTTTGTGAAACAGTTATGAATCTTGGTGTGGCTATAAGCGAAACATTGAACTGGTCGCAACATGTGATGAAAGTGTGCCAAAAGGTATATCAAAGCCTGCATCCTCTGAAGCGGTTTAAAAATATATTTCCTCGGTCCTTGAAAATAAAGCTCATTCAATCACTCTTGTTTCCAATTCTCGAATACTGTGATACAGTTTTTATTGACATCAATAACGAGCAAAGCATGAGACTGCAACGTGCCCAAAATGCATGCATCAGGTATGCATTCGACATACAACCATACGCCCATGTATCCCCATTCTATACACAATTATCTTGGTTACGACTGAATGACAGACGTAGACTCCACGCAACTACTTTGGTGTATCAAGTGCTTTCTGAAAACACTCCTCCTTACCTATCCACCAGATTTCGCTACCTTAGTTCCCTGCACCTGTTCAATACCCGGTCAGGCTGTACGCTAGAAATTCCTGTGCTTCGAACCGCAATCTCCGCCACGAGCTGGTGGAATGAACTCCCCAATGACATCAGGGAAGCTAAATCTAAGACAAAATTTAAAATCCTTTGCCAGCGTCATCTTTTAAGCACTTCCAGTCTTTCTTGAGTGTGAATGGGATGCATGAATGAGAGTGAATATGGTTGTTATTGCAATGTGTTCCTGTATATAATTTAGTTATACTTTACTCACCTTAGTTTAGTTAGTGATACTTTAGTTGCTTTAATTATACTTTAGGTTGTAAAGATTTCATATGTTTAAATTTTATGTAAAATATACATTGTATATACATGAAGTGGTTAAGTGTGAGAAAGGGCCGGGAGCCCTAACTTCGCCACAATAAAGACGCTTTAATAATAATAATAATAATAATTCATTTCTCTATCTCTTGGAGTTAAAATACGATAATCTACTACATACAGGCTTGGATAACTTCCATAGCTATTTTAATGTCAGAGTTATGTCCTTCACCATTCACTGCCTATCTGATAGTAATTTGTTGTCCAGCTGAGTCTAATGAAACAACGACTTGCTGCAAAAGATTCCGCGTATGCTTTCCTCGTGGAACGGCAAATACTAGTTTCACGTTTTCAGTCTAAATTAGCCTTTATTCCGCAACTGTGTACCACCACTTAATTATTTAGTCAATATTACGTAAATATGACTGTAAGAACATATTTGCGTATCCTAAGTTCGTAAATTCTACACTAGTTGCCGTTCAAGCCAAAGCAAGGTCATGCCGGAAGTACGATAGTATCAAAATATCACCTGTAAAAATATATGTACTGAAGAGATTTAAAAAGCATCATTTCAGAGTACATTGCAGACAAAAAAAATTTGAAATTCCTAAAACAGGCAGTTGTTAAGAACATTGGCCAATGGATGTCATTGTACTAATTATGCAAAAAATTGTTATTTGTATTATGGACCAGCAGTTGACGAGGGCTCATTTCCTGCTAGTGATGATATGATAAAAGGTGTTTCCAAGGCAATTGTTTTTATAATTGATCACTTAAAATTGCATCTTCTTGACCTAATGCACAGCGATCATTTATCGGTAGAAGGGTATGAGGCATCAGACGTTGAAACATCATCGGCTACAGCTTGCGAGGCCCATCAACCACTGTTTGCGTGGTGGTCAGGGCAAGACGTGTGTATGCGGGAGATTTCCGAATCACCATCTTCAAACAGGAAGACGTTTCAAAGAATAGAAGAGCGACTGGTAGATACTGGTTCGTACAAGAAACGAAGTTGGCATGCTGGTCGACTCCGCGGAACCCGGTGTGTGAAATTTGAGGATAGTGTTCTCAGTTCCATTGGAGCGTTCTGGTGACCACATCCGTTGGTTAAGGACAAAAGAGGACGTGGGACAGCATACTATGTGGAATGTTTTACGTAAACAACAGCTTAACCGGATATGTCCTTCAAAAGCTACAAACTCTTCAAAAGTCTGATTTCGTACTTCGCTTGGCATTTTGTACATAGTTTGTGCACATGTATGTTCACGATAAGCACTGTTCAGTATCTGTGTTGTTTACTGATGAAGCGACTTCAAGAGAGATGGTGTGATTGATTTTCAGCATACACGTCACTTGGCCGACGAGAATCCAAAACCAGTGTGTAGTTACGCCACCAGCAACTATTCGATATTAATCTCCGGGCATGGATATTTGCAGACCAGTTAATTGAGCCATACATGCTATCTGCACACTTTACAGGTGAGTCGTACTGTCATTTTCTGTGTCAAAAATTAACGGATCTACTCGAGGATGTCCGCTGTATTTCATATGCCATATGTGGTTCATCCATGATGGAGCGCCACCACATTTCGGTAGAGTGGCCAGAGACAATATGAGTGAGCGGTTCTGACTCAGATGGATAATCTTGTAGGACCAATCGCCTGACCTGAATGCTCTCTGGATCCCAATCCACTGGACTATTAGTTGTTTGGGAATCTCAATGCCATCTCAATACCGGTTACAGACATTGCAGTGCTTCGCCACCATCGGGAAGACGATTTCTATCAAATGCCTGCAATACCTGAAGTGTTTGAACGTGTCCGACAAATAATGTCGCGGCGTGTTCAGGCCCAAGGTCGACATTTTGAGGACTTCTTGTATAATGACGTATAATTGCACGTACACAAAAGAGGTCTGGTAGGGCTATAACAAATTATTCCGATACAACTTTGGAATATTCTTGTAAAATAGCGACCGAAGGGCGTATGTTCATTGGGAAGTTTTGTGTTTTAGGGTTGTACTATACACGCTCCGATTAATTCTCATAGTTTTGGAACACTTTGTACATGTCACACGTGTAGCTTACGCTTTGAGATTAAAAAGTTTTTAATGAATTTCGAGAAAGAAAATAACTTCATAATCCTTTGTAATGACAAAGTATCTGCATCCAAAATTAAGTACTGACATAAATATGGAAGTGCCAGTGGCATGAACACTTCTAGTCCAACCATTCCCTATGCCGCCAGATCTTGTGATGAATGGTGTGAGTGTCGTTCAAAGTATCACTTCGTGCATCTGTTGTATTTCAGTAGATGTGACAGACTGACATATTGAGCCGTATCCTGCCGGCCCATAATAATAATTAGAATATTATTTGACCCAATATGTAAAATTTATTCATAAAAGTTACAGTCTAACATGTTAAAGCATCGTATCCCAAGATAGTTGATACCGGATGTTGAGCAAGACATTGAGCCGCTGGATATTGCTTCATATTTCCGTATGACCGTGAGAAATGATGGTGTAACCAAGCGCGGGCCAGGATCGACACGTGTATTAGATGCTGACCAAGCAATATATTTCAGCCAATGGAAATTAAGGACTTGGGAAACATGGAGGCCACACCGCGCCAAATCTTAATTCCAGAGTGACCAACGTGCTAAGGTGCTAAAGTCAGTTTCTGTAGGTAATCGGTTTTCCACAGTTTCAGAAGTCAGATATATTTGGAAATGTAATATAAAAATTGGTGGAAGAGATTTACTAGTGTTTGAGCTGTGTTTTGTAAATATATCACAATAAGTATTGTGTCAGCATATACGACGAATTTTCTGATTGGTGGTTGGTTCAGACACCAGGGAACCCCAGTATTAATGGCGTCACCGAAGCCTCCTCAGTAACCCAAGCTCTGGAGAGCGCCACTCTGTGTTAAATGCTTGGATAGTGCGGAAGCACAAACTCTGATTGGTGATCGTGGTTAACGTGGTGTTATTCCAGTAACAGTAACTGGTTCTCAATGATACTTTAAATTGTGCAGTTGGAAGATTTTATGTACTTGAATAAATGGAATAGTATAATTTTAGCAAAGTTTACTTTCAATCGATAAAGACGGTGTTTAGTGACCGCTGTGTAACAAGTGTAGTGGAAACGTGCTATTGTTTCACTATTTCGCGACGGGCGCGTTTTCGCGTGGAACTTCCGTAACGAACCGTGTGCTGCTTTTCAAACTGTATTTTCACCCTTTAAGTGAAGTGTGTAATATATATGTGAATCAGTGTGTTTAGCTGATCTTGTAAAGAGAAAGCGTATTTCGGCTCGCAGCATTAAGCAGCGAAGATATTATCAACTATAGTCTTCTGTGTTCCAGTGAATTTTTTTCCAGCAAGATGATGGATACGCCTCCAGAGGAAGGAAGTGCATTCCCACATGTTAATGCTGTGATTAACATGGTGTAGATCCCTAAATCAGTGGGGATGTAAGCTGCTATCCTGGTATCTCGAGAGTCGTCATGTAAATTACAGTAAGGCGCATGTGTTATTTATGGCATGATATGTAAGTTATGTTAAGGTACTAGGGCAGTGTAGATAGAATTTTTATTTTCATGTAAAGTAAGCCTGACGGCATGTGTTTGTTTAATTTTGTTACTGATAGATTCGGATACGAGAATAATGCATGTTTATTTTATTTCCATTTTGCTTTATGATTATATGTTTGGGAAAATGAGGGATTGATAGGATCAGTTGTTGTATATTTGTGTATGTTATTTAGCGTAGGATATTCCGAGTTTTCCTTAAATATATGCTAGAAGGGCTAGATGGACAGTTTCAATTTTATACAACGTTAAACACGTATTAGTTCATTTTATTTCGGTTATTCAGAGAGACAGGTATTGCTATTCTGCATGATGCATGATTTTACAGAAGCTGATTGAAGGAGCTGCAGAACGCCGTTGTTAAAATAAGATCTTTGAAGTTAAGTTGGATTTTGTTTGCCTGATAGTCTGCCAAGGACACGAACTGCGTCTCATTATGTGGAAAGGCCAATGGGATTCATGAGAAATAATGAGATAAAAATTGCATGCTGAATTATAATGTATTGGTGCAGGCTGATTGTATGCCTGACAAGATAAAGGGTATTGTGCAGATGTGTGTGCCTGCCTAGTGTCTTCTGAGTGTATATTGTGATCAAAATGGACAGTGTTAATTCCAGACTATTGAGTCTGATGTTGTTAAATGGCCCAAGCATGCTAAGAAGGAATGAATATACGTGAGTTTTCGTGTAGCCGATGAAAGGCGTTATCTCATGGCAAGATGATTTTTGGTCTGTGTTTATCTGTAGGTGTGAAGGAGACAGTATTTCCTTGTGGCAGCCTCGGGAGACAAAATCCAATCTTTAGCATAGTGGAGTTCAACATTTCTTTTCAGCTCGTAATCTACCCGGAAGTACATGACGGATGACCGCGCTGTTGAGCGTTCAAACGCAGCAGAAGGAGGCAATATTGCCTATTGCTTTCTTCATGATATCAAGGGTTATTTATATGTTTTTCCCTTACAGGATGATGTTTTACATTGTTATTTGTGATTGTATACCTTGTCTCGTTGTTTTAAAAGGGAACAGCCCGAGTGCTGAAGTATTGATGGTTTATCTAGTTCTATCTAGATCTTTTGCAGTGAATCGGGTTTCACATTAGAATCTGTGTAGCATTTAAGACTTTACTCGATATCCGATGTATATAGATGTGTTTAGTTTGATTATTTGAATTGTTGTAAATACAGTGTAGGATATGCCCCTAGTATTTTGCGTAACTTACATAGCGTCCATTGCGTCTTAATTATTTTCCTTTTCGTCGTAACTTTTCTTTATAATGTAACTTTTATTTAATTGTAATTTCGGCGACTCTCGGGATTAACTTAACTTTGGAAACCGTATCGTTGGGATGCGATAGTGTGAAACTCCATACGGAAATACCACATGTCAGTGTTTGCGTACACTTGTTGCCATAAATTATAAACATTGGACTATTAGAAGAAGCTCAGTCTTGATGTATATAAGTGTTCTTTGTTGAACTTGATTTTGATGTCAAATTTGGTATTATCATTCAAGTAACGTTCTAATTTCGACTTATTTCTAATATTTTGAGTTCATTTTTTTACAAATTATTTTTCTTGATTTAATTGTTTTCTTGGTATATGATCGGGCATATTTATCAATAAATCCATCTTACCCCTATGACTGTTTCTCATTCGTGTTATACCTCCATTTCCTGTCATTGATTGATATTTAGAGTAGAACTTCGACTTTTTATCCTGACCCAACCGACAACCTACCCACACTCTGCCCAACCCTGAGTTAGTCGGATGTTCTTACAGGAATGGAGGCATCGTCCTAGAGGGTATTTACCCCTGGGTACGGTACATATATTTGGCGCCGCATATAAGGGCAAATAGACACTTTGGCGTATGTTCGTATCCCGCTGGGAGTATTTTTGTGTTACCCAAAGAGGTCTAGGTTGTTCTTACAAACTTGGGCAGGTCAAATTGAGATTTACCAGAGTGAATGTGATTTGATAAGCTATTCCGAAGGCTAGATAGGATTAGGATCATGGTTCGAAAGCTGGAAGAGACCAATAATTGGTATCCAGATAATTATTAAATTTTAAGAAAGGTAGATAGGTAATTTCGAACCATAGGCGCAAATTAGGAATCTGGCAACCTAACGTTCAGACAACTTGAGTCTAGAGTCCCATGTTCAGTGCTACGAATGATAGTAGGCGGACATGAATGGGCAAGATTTCATCGGAATCGTGTGTTTAGAAAACAGAGTAAAATTTAAATGCATTACGTTAGGGACATCGGCAAAAATGTCTGATTTAAATCATGTTAGGAAGAATGAGGAACATATAGCCGATAAATAAGGCTTGTCGTAGTAATAAAAGAACTCTATTTGAGTCAGAGAACTGTAAAAATATTTCTCTAATGAGGTAGAGTGGTTGATGACGTGTCCTTCAGACATGTGTTGATCTTGACATAGCCTGGAATTTGTGTGCAGATCAAATTTCAATTGCCAGTAATGATAATTTTATTTGATTTAGAGTAAGGATAGGAAATTAAGAGCGCCTCAGTCTTAAGAAAATGGTGGTGATATTTACAATGAATGGTGATGATTCGAGACTGGTAAACCTATGCTGGAATATTAGTCTGGAGTCGGAGGTATTTGTCGTAAATATGGCCCAGTACTGTTGTCTAGTACTTAGATTAGAGCCCAAAAGACAGGAAAATTAATAATGTTTGGATTAAACGAATTTGGGGCTATGATATTAGAAATTTATTTTTAAAGTTGTGATAACGCGTTTGTTTGTTATGCGCGGTAGAAGATAAATATCCCAAATCATTAGGAAGCTTCTGTATGGCGAATTTTGAGGCCATGTTTTCTTTTTATATGATTAACGTAAATCATAGAAACTTTTCAGTAAAATAAATGGTTTTCGTATGGAGTACACAAGATACGGTATAGGATACTAGGTAGTGGCGAGCATCCCTGCGTTTTCTCGAATGCGTATTTGGTATGGCGATGAGGATAGAGGAGTTGTTGGCGGAGATGGACAGAAGGGAGCAGGAACGTATGGTGGAGATGGACAGAAGGGAGCAGGAGCGTATGAATGAACTTCCGAGTAAGTTGGAGGAACAGTCCAGAGAGACTAGACAATTGCTTAAGCAGGCAGAAGATAGGACGGACGAACAATTTAAACAAAGGTCAGATAGGACGGACGAACAATTTAAACAAGTTGCAGATAGGACCTAGGAACAACTAACACAGGCGGCGGAGAAAACTGAGGAGCAACTAAAGGTGGCGACCAATGAGTCACAGGGGAAAATTGACTTCGTTCGTACATGCTGTTTGGAAGGCATGGGAAAACTAGAGAAACAGCTAGAGACAGTAGAACTTAAAATACAGGCGCAAATTGAACAGATTAGAGATTCTGTTGAGGAAATCGCCGGTCGGGTGACAGAACACATGACTACCACAGATAAGCGGCTGGGAGATTTATCGTACACATTAGAAGAAGCTACAGCAGAGATTACACTCCAGCGAGGTGTGATTGATAAGTTACGGATTGACACGGAGACGAGGTTGGAAGAGTTCACCGTTGACATCAGTAAACAAATTACTGAAGCTCAGCAGAAAACGGAAGACAAAATTGATCTGAAACTTAAGATGAAGTAAAAGGAGACTGAGGAAAGAATGAAGGAAATAGAAACTCAGATTCGATTGGAAATGAAGGAGGACATCACGGAGACAGGCAAAGAAGTCAAAGATATGATTATGGCTGATCGGGAAAGGAACAAGGAAGATCTACAGGTACTTGGTTCGAGTCTGGAGACGTGGACAGAAGTTTCACAGAAAAATCAAGTGAAGATAGAGGTTGTTGAGAAGGAAATCGCCTACATGAAGGATAAATTAGAATTGTTGGATTTACGAACGGACAAGGAACTTAGTAAATTGAAATGTACAGTTCAACAAACCATTATAGAGAAGGCACCAAGTCAAGTTAGTGATAACGTTGCGTTGAGCGATCTTCTACAGTTACCGCGTCAGGAGGTCCACTGTTCAACTCCGAATGAAACACATAACGTTCCTATTTACAATATCCTGCGGAGCAATGAAGAAAAACCACGGAAGTTTTCCGGAAATGATGAGAGAACACCTAAAGCTTTCTTGCGTGAAATTGATGACTTCTTAGCGGATTACAAGGTACCACCGGAGCGTAAATTGAGGACAGTAGAAAGATTTCTGGGTGATTCAATGGCTGAATGGGCGAATGCTTTTCGTTATACATTCACTACGTATGAGCCGTTTAAGGAGGCTTTTCTCAAAAAGTTCTGGGACGTATCGACGCAGTAATCACTGAGAATGGAATTGTATTCACGCAGATATCCGGCAACGTCGATAACGAAGTATTCTCCTTTTTTTCATTTCTCAGATGCTCAAATTTCGGGACTTAGACATGCCACCGTGCGAGAGCGAAATTATAGCAGCAATCTCTCGGCAACTACCTCTTGAAGTGCAGAGGACATTAATTGCAGCTAATGTCAAAACTGCAGCAGAGGCGGAATTGACTTTAAGACAGTTAGACTTAACATCTAGTCAAAACCAGCCAAGGTTGAGGCATGTCGAGGCTATCCATACGGTAGGGGTGGAAGAAGGAAGCAATCCACCGAAAGTAAGGAAGCGAAATGATTATCAAAGCTTAGGGACTCAAACAGCGACACATGAGCAAACCAACAGGAGTGCTGTACATCAGGATGGTAATTGGCAGCGGAGAGACAGAAGAGATCAGTTTCGAAGAAATAATTATCAAGGTAATGGCCGAAATCAGCGAGGATATAGCTATCCAAGCGGAAATAACGGGAGGACCTATAGATACAAGTATCGAAATTATGGTGGACCCAGAAGACCATATTATCGTTGGGAGGAGAAAGAGCGAAACCCCAGAGGAGGAAGAGGCAATTACCAGGAGAACCGTGACCAAAGAAGGGAAGAGTCAAGACAGTACGTTGAAGAGTTGAGAGGAAAAAGGCAGGAGGAAAACCGGTGGAGGGGAGCCATACAAGCCAGCGGTAATGAAGAATGTCATGGGGCTGAAAGTGTTGCGTACAGGGAATACCGTGTAAGGCAACATGAAAATAGGTTGAATCCCAATGCTCCTAATTATGAGGGCCGAGGGACGGACAACAAAAAAGCACAATAGATGATGAGGAAGATAGCCTGGATTTGACCAATGGGAACGATAATGGATGGACCGTAGTCTCCGTAGACAGTTGGATTGTAAGACCCGAGGATTTATTGGAAGAGGAAGTATCACAAAATTATAATTCTGTAAAGCGCATACCCGTAATATATACTAGAGCTGGTCATTTACGAGTGAAAACTTTGGTGGACACTGGAGCGTCGATTAGTGTGGCATCTCAGGCATTAATTAACGAATTGAAATTACGAATGAAGGTACTCACTATTCCTATATCAAAATTGAAAGTCAGGGGAATTGTACCGGACAAGACAGCTGTGTGTAAGGAGCAGGCTCTTTTAGATATTCAAATTGGAAATTTAGCTATGTCACATCCCTGTGTAATTCTACCAAAGATGGAATTTAATTTAATTCTTGGTGCAGATTTTCTTGGAGAATACAATGCCTTGATAGACATGGGAAACAATAACATTATTTTCCGAACACAAAATTCTAGTGAAGAGTTGAGATTAGACCAGGTTGAAGAGAATGTTGGAGATGAAAGAATTTGGACAGCAACTGTAACCGAGGGAGAAGAAGAACATTTTGAGTTCCCAGTAAATTTTGTAGAAAATTGTAATGAGCTCGCAGAATATTTTGAGGCCATGACGTTAAACTTAGAAGCCGAGGAGGATGAAAAATTTTCAAAATTGTTGCCAGAAAAGTTAGCGGAAGCACCAGTGAACGAAGAAGCCCGTGGGAAAATGAAATAAATTTTAGAACAACATAAGAATGTATTCGGATCAAAACCAGGGAAAATACCTAACTACAAGTACAAAATTATCGTGAATAACTGGGAGCCATTTAAACAGAGGCCATATCCCATTCCCGAGAAGATATTCCCTCAGGTGAAGGAATTGGTAGATGATATGGAGAAGAATGGAGTTATTACCAAATCGCCCACACCATTTTTGAGTCCGATCTTGGCTGTTCCAAAAGCAAATGGTTCTGTTAGGGTATGTTTGGATGCACGTGAGGTTAACAAGCGAAGAGTCCCCGAGTACACGCAGGCTCCAGCAATCAAGGACATTTTAAACAGGTTCGGAGGCAGGGAATACTTCGGCACCGTTGATTTAACTTCATCATTCCATCACATTGAATTACATCCAGAATCCAGTATGCTAACTGGTTTCATGTTTAACAACCAGACCTATCACTTCTAACGTTTGCCTTTTGGCTTGAATAATTCAAGTTCCGCTCTTATCCGTGCATTGGAAGATAATTTAAGTCCAGACATAAAGGCATTTACTATCATCTATATCGACGATATAATTTTCTGTTCGAAAACAATCGAGGAACATTTGGACAAAATTGACCGTCTCTTGGCAGATCATAATCGCTGCAATTTCAAGGTAAATCTGGAGAAATCTCATTTTTGTAGTAGGACTACCTTATTTTTGGGCCATGTCATCGATGGAAAAGGAATCAAGCCTAATCCGGCGAAGATATCAGCAATACAAAATTTTCCGAAACCTACAACAATTAAGCATATCAGGCAGTTTTTAGGACTTTATCAGTTCTTTCAGACCATTGTAAATCATATACAGACACTGTAGCAGCATTACAGGAGCTTTTGAAGGTGAATAACAGATGGAAATGGGGAGAGGATCAAGATGAGGCTTTTAGGAAGACCAAAGAAATGCTGGCGAAGGCAGTGAAGCTAGGCTATCCTGCATATGACCGTCCTTTTATAATTCAAACAGACGCTTCAAATGTGGGTATAGGAGCGGTTCTGTATCAGGAAAATCCAGAGAACGAATCCAGGATCACTTATTTGGCATTCACAAGCAGGAAGTTACGTAACCATGAGTTAAAGTGGACTACAACGGAACTAGAAATGCTATCTATAGTAGTTGCTCTAGGTCAGTGAAGAAGTATATTTACGGATTTCCGATCATCGTTAGAACGGACCATAAGGCATTAACTTTCATCCTAAAATCCAATGTAGGTAGCGACAGGGTGTACAGATGGTCGTTATTTGTGCAACAGTTCGATCTGACACTGGAACACTGCCCAGGCAAATTGAACACCGTGGCAGACGCACTCAGTCGAAACCCGGATGAAGTTGAGGCTACTGTAAATCTGGCAATGCTGGGCGAAGAGGACCAAAACATTTTAGACAAATTACCAAGTTTAGGCCAAGAGCAGAAAAATTACGGACCAACCAAATTACTGATTGATTACTTTAATAAGGAACTCGAACCCGGCACCCCAGGTTTCATCGAGGCACAAAAGAAGGCATCCCAATATCACTACTTCAATAACTTTCTACATACATTTATTGATGAAGAACACACTAAATTTCGTATTGTTGTTCCACCAGTGTTCCAAATGGACTTGATATGGTTAGGGCATCATACCACTGGACACGCGGGTATTGAGAAAGTTACAGCTACTTTACAGGAAACTTTTATATGGCCAAGGATGAGGCGCCTGATTCAACAAGTCTTGCGAACCTGTGACACATGTCAGCGTATCGTACCTAACACTTTTCTATTAAAACAGCAACCAAGACCTGTATTGCCCACAATGCCCAGGAAACTATTCGCAATTGACTATTTTGGAGCGTTTCCTGAAGGACGTCGTGGTGTGAAATATATTCTAGTATGCATGGATGTATTTTCTAAGTATGTAACTTTGTGTCCCATACAAAAGGCCAACACGAAATCCGCACTACACCAGATTAAAAATAAGATCATTCCGAGAATGGGTAAGCCAGAAAGCATACTAAGTGATCACGGTCCACAGTTCACCTCGCCTGCGTTCAAGAGGGAGCTCGATAGGATGGAGATAAGACATGTGTTGAGTTCAGTGAGACATCCGGAATCTAACCCGAGCGAACGTGTTATGAGAGAGATAGCAAAGTACTCTCGGATCTTCATACCAAGAGAGCACTGGAAATGGCCAGATGTGGTTCCAATTATTATGGAAAGTATTAACTCTACCAATCATGAAAGTACCGGACAGATTCCCAGTATTATTCATCTCAACGAATACCCACAGCGTCCATGGCACGAGAAAATTCAATGCCCGAATGACCCAAGGCCGTCTGCAGAGTTATGCATAGGAGAGACTGCAGAAAAATTAAAGGCTCAGGCAGACAAGAGACTACGCAGAAGCAGAAACAAGCGGTTCCATCGACAACTGCGGGTTGATGAGCTTGTACTGATAAAACGTCCTCAGAGCTCAGATGTGTCAGCGCGTTTCTGTCAGAAGTTTGCTGAATTGTATATAGATCCATATAAAGTAACTCAGGTATATGGAAATACACTGACTGACAGAGCAAATGCAACACCAAGAAGGAGTGGTCAGAACTTTATGCCAATTGCAGGGTAGACTGACGTCACTGAGGTATGCTCATGATGTGAAATGCGCCGCTGTGCTGCGCACGTAGTGAACGATAAATGGGACACGGCGTTGGCGAATGGCCCACTTCGTACCGTGATTTCTCAGCCGACAGTCATTGTAGAACGTGTTGTCGTGTGCCACAGGACACGTGTATATCTAAGAATGCCAGGCCGCCGTCAACGGAGGCATTTCCAGCAGACAGACGACTTTACGAGGGGTATGGTGATCGGGCTGAGAAGGGCAGGTTGGTCGCTTCGTCAAATCGCAGCCGATACCCATAGGGATGTGTCCACGGTGCAGCGCCTGTGGCGAAGATGGTTGGCGCAGGGACATGTGGCACGTGCGAGGGGTCCAGGCGCAGCCCGAGTGACGTCAGCACGCGAGGATCGGCGCATCCGCCGCCAAGCGGTGGCAGCTCCGCACGCCACGTCAACCGCCATTCCTCAGCATGTGCAAGACACCCTGGCTGTTCCAATATCGACCAGAACAATTTCCCGTCGATTGGTTGAAGAAGGAGGCCTGCACTCCCGGCGTCCGCTCAGAAGACTACCATTGACTCCACAGCATAGACGTGCACGCCTGGCATGGTGCCGGGCTAGAGCGACTTGGATGAGAGAATGGCGGAACGTCGTGTTCTCCGATGAGTCACGCTTCTGTTCTGTCAGTGATAGTCACCGCAGACGAGTGTGGCGTCGGCGTGGAGAAAGGTCAAATCCGGCAGTAACTGTGGAGCGCCCTACCGCTAGACAACGCGGCACCATGGTTTGGGGCGCTATTGCGTATGATTCCACGTCACCTCTAGTGCGTATTCAAGGCACGTTAAATGCCCACCGCTACGTGCAGCATGTGCTGCGGCCGGTGGCACTCCCGTACCTTCAGGGGCTGCCCAATGCTCTGTTTCAGCAGGATAATGCCCGCCCACACACTGCTCGCATCTCCCAACAGGCTCTACGAGGTGTACAGATGCTTCCGTGGCCAGCGTACTCTCCGGATCTCTCACCAATCGAACACGTGTGGGATCTCATTGGACGCTGTTTGCAAACTCTGCCCCAGCCTCGTACGGACGACCAACTGTGGCAAATGGTTGACAGAGAATGGAGAACCATCCCTCAGGACACCATCCGCACTCTTAGTGACTCTGTACCTCGACGTGTTTCTGCGTGCATCGCCGCTCGCGGTGGTCCTACATCCTACTGAGTCGATGCCGTGCGCATTGTGTAACTTGCATATCGGTTTGAAATAAACATCAGTTATTCGTCCGTGCCGTCTCTGTTTTTTCCCCAACTTTCATCCCTTTCGAACCACTCATTCTTGGTGTTGCATTTGCTCTGTCAGTCAGTGTAATTCCTACAAAGTTTGTAGCTTAGACGGATCAACGGAGAAAGTTTTCAATGCCTCGAACTCAAAATTTATTATCCCAGAGGACAAATTAGAATAGATGACATCCCAGAAGGAGAAGAAGAAGAAGGAGAGATGGCAGAAGATGAGAGTGAAGATGATGGAGAAGAAGAGGAAAACCCGAATGATGAACCCGTGATGGTGGAAGCAGATGACCATGAAGAAAACCCGGAGAATGTCAACTTCGCGCAGATGGAAAGAAATAATTATTCAGAGGAAGAAGACTGTGAAGAGTGTGGTGGTGTGCAGCGACGTTTTCACGCGTTACTTGATATCTACTACAACATCCGCCAAGATAATGATAGACTATGGGAAGAGAATACAAATTTGCGAGACGGAAAATAGTACTAAAGGAAAGGGATTGCATATATCCGGATGATAATAATAAATAGTCAAATAATACATTAAGAAAAAAATACTCCATATTCATTTTTTTCCCTGGGTAAGAGAGGGATGAGCCGTATCCTGCCGGCCCATAATAATAATTAGAATATTATTTGACCCAATATGTAAAATTTATTCATAAAAGTTACAGTCTAACATGTTAAAGCATCGTATCCCAAGATAGTTGATACCGGATGTTGAGCAAGACAGTGAGTCGCTGGATATTGCTTCATATTTCCGTATGACCGTGAGAAATGATGGTGTAACCAAGCGCGGGCCAGGATCGACACGTGTATTAGATGCTGACCAAGCAATATATTTCAGCCAATGGAAATTAAGGACTTGGGAAACATGGAGGCCACACCGCGCCAAATCTTAATTCCAGAGTGACCAACGTGCTAAGGTGCTAAAGTCAGTTTCTGTAGGTAATCGGTTTTCCACAGTTTTAGAAGTCAGATATATTTGGAAATGTAATATAAAAATTGGTGGAAGAGATTTACTAGTGTTTGAGCTGTGTTTTTTAAATATATTACAATAAGTATTGTGTCAGCATATACGACGAATTTTCTGATGAGTGGTTGGTTCAGACACCCGGGAACCCCAGTATTAATGGCGTCACCGAAGCCTCCTCAGTAACCCAAGCTCTGGAGAGCGTCACTCTGTGTTAAATGCTTGGATAGTGCGGAAGCACAAACTCTGATTGGTGATCGTGGTTAACGTGGTGTTATTCCAGTAACAGTAACTGGTTCTCAATGATACTTTAAATTGTGCAGTTGGAAGATTTTAATGTACTTGAATAAATGGAATAGTATAATTTTAGCAAAGTTTACTTTCAATCGATAAAGACGGTGTTTAGTGACCGCTGTGTAACAAGTGTAGTGGGAACGTGCTATTGTTTCACTACTTCGCGACGGGCGCGTTTTCGCGTGGAACTTCCGTAACGAACCGTGTGCTGCTTTTCAAACTGTATTTTTACCCTTTAAGTGAAGTGTGTATTAAAAATATATCAGTGTGCTTAGCTGATCTTGTAAAGAGAAAGGGTATTTCGGCTCGTAGCATTAAGCAGTGAAGATATTGTCAACTAAAGTCCTCTGTGTTTCCACTGAATTTTTTTCCAGCAAGATGATGGATACGCCTGCAGAAGAAGGAAGTGCTTTCCCACATGTTAATGCTGTGATTAACATGGAATAAATCCCTCAATTAGCGGGGATGTAAGCTGCTATCCTGGTATCTCGAGGGTCGTCGATTCAGTTAAGGCGCATGTGTTATTTATGGCATGATATGTAAATTATGTTAAGGTACTAGGGCAGTGTACATAGGATTTATAACTTCATGTAAAGTAAGCCTGACGGCATGTATTTGTTTAATTTTGTTATTATGATAGTTTCGGATACGACAATAATGCATGTTTATTTTATTTTCATTTTGCTTTATGAGTAGATGTTTGGGAGAATGAGGGATTGATAGGATTAGTTGTTGTTTATTTATGCATGCTACTTAGCATAGGATATTCCGAGTTTTCCTTAAATATATGCTAGAAGGGCTAGATTGACAGGTTCATCTTTATACAACGTTAAACACGTGTTAGTTCATTTTATTTCGGTTATTCAGAGAGACAGGTATAGCTATTCTGCATGATGCATGGTTTTACAGAAGCGATTGAAAGAGCTACAGAACGTCGTTGTCAAAATAAGATCTTTGAAGTTAAGTTGGATTCTGTTTGCCTGATGGTCTGCAAAGGACACGAACTGCGTCTCATAATGTGGAAGGCCAATGGGATTCATGAGAAATAAAGAGATAAAGATTGCATGCTGAATTATAATGTATTGGTGCAGGCTGATTGAATGCCTGACGAGATAAAATGTATTGTGCAGATGTGTGTGCCTGCCTAGTGTCTTCTGAGTGTATATTGTGATCAGAATGGACAGTGTTAATTCCAGACTATTGAGTCTGACGTTGTTAAATGGCCCAAGCATACTAAGAAGGAATGAATATACGTGAGTTTTCGTGTAGCCGATGAAAGGCGTTATCTAATGGCAAGATGATTTTTGGCCTGTGTTTATCTGTAGGTGTGAAGGAGACAGTATTTCCTTGTGGCTGCCTCGGGAGACAAAATCCAATCTTTAGCATAGTGGAGTTCAACATTTCTTTTCAGCTCGTAATCTACCCGGAAGTACATGACGGATGCCCGCGCTGTTGAGCGTTCAAACGCAGCAGAAGGAGGCAATGTTGCCCATTGCTTTCTTCATGGTATCAAGGTTTATTTATATGTTTTTCCCTTACAGGATGATGTTTTACATTGTTATTTGTAATTGTATACCTTGTCTCGTTGTTTTAAAAGGGAACAGCCCGAGTGCTGAAGTATTGATGGTTTATCTAGTTCTATCTAGATCTTTTGCAGTGAATCGGGTTTCACATTAGAATCTGTGTAGCATTTAAGACTTTACTCGATGTCCGATGTATATAGATGTGTGTAGTTTGATTATTTGAATTGTTGTAAATACAGTGTAGGATATGCCCCTAGTATTTTGCATAACTTACATAGCGTCCATTGCGTCTTAATTATTTTCCTTTCCGTCGTAACTTTTCTTTATAATGTAACTTTTATTTAATTGTAATTTCGGCGACTCTCGGGATTAACTTAACTTTGGAAACCGTATCGTTGGGATGCGATAGTGTGAAACTCCATACGGAAATACCACATGTCAGTGTTTGCGTACACTTGTTGCCATAAATTATAAACATTGGACTATTATAAGAAGCTCAGTCTTGATGTATATAAGTGTTCTTTGTTGAACTTGATTTTGATGTCAAATTTGGTATTATCATTCAAGTAACGTTCTAATTTCGACTTATTTCTAATATTTGGAGTTCATTTTCTTACAAATTATTTTTCTTGATTTAATTGTTTTCTTGGGGTATGATCGGGGATATTTATCAATAAATCCATCTTACCCCCTATGACTGTTTCTCATTCGTGTTATACCTCCATTTCCTGTCATTGATTGATATTTAGAGTAGAACTTCGACTTTTTATCCTGACCCAACCGACAACCTACCCACACTCTGCCCAACCCTGAGTTAGTCGGATGTTCTTACAGGAATGGAGGCATCGTCCTAGAGGGTATTTACCCCTGGGTACGGTACAATATAAAGGACCTTCTGCTTCAGAGACGAAAGCAATAGTAAACACTTGTACTCCTTACTTCCTGAGTACGCCTCTCCAGCGATCTCTGACCTTTCTACAACAAATAGAGCAAGTGGCTGAGTGGTTTTGTGTCTCTTAGCTGTCAGGTTGCATTCGGGGTGTAGTGGATTCGATCCCACTGTCGGCGGCCCTCAAGATAGTTTTCCGTAGTACGCCAGGCAAATGCCGGGCGTGTACTTTAATGAAGTCCACAGTCGATTCATTTCCACTCCTAGTCCTGTCCTATCCCACCATCGCCATAAGACCTATATGTGTCGGAGGGTAAAAATAAAAATCTACTACATCTGATGGTGGATGCGTTCGCGAACCAACCAAATTTCTGTCCGAGGACTCAGTATATGAACTCATGTATTAGATTTATCTTTTCCTTACGCTATGATGTTCATATTATCCTTTATTATCGACAACTTTCCCTTCTGAAATTTGAACAATATAGAAACCGCCACGTGGCAGTATTAATCTTTCGAGTACTAAAAGAGAATATCCCATACTTCTTATCTTCACAACTCAATTTCCTATCCTCTTTCCACCAGCATAACACACGCTCCGGCAGTACACTTGCTATCCCTCTCAGCAGGTCAGCAGCATTTAGCCGTTCCTTTGTTGCAAATGGAGCTAGAATATGAAATTCTCTCCCCCACAACATTAGAGCCATAAAATCCTTAAATTCCTTCAAGTTGTCTTGCCGTGAGCATCTCCTCGATGTGTGACGCCAGGCTGAATGAATCTGGTAGAGTGAATGTGTGTATGAATGTACGTTTACTGTGCTTATGGTATTTTGTGTCATTCAACTTTTAATTTGTAACGATAGTTTTAAGACATGAATAAAGTATTTATAGAGTTTATGTTATTTTTTTCATAGTTTGTAATTGTAGTTTTAAGATAAGATTATGAATATTGCTCTCAGATGTACAAGGTTAATGAAGTGTGGTTAAGTGTAAGAGAGGACCATGAGTCCTAACTTTGCCACTACAAATAAAGGCAAATATAATAATATAATAATAAATAAAAATGATATTTTGAACATAGTTTGGCATAAGCCTATTGATCGAATAATTTTCCATAAAGTTACGGTGTTTTTCTACCGGTTTTACTTCGCACCCGCTCAGACAGGTCTGATGGCGACGATGGGATAAGACAGGAATAGGACTGTGAAGAAACCGTCCATGGCCTTAATTGAAGTAAATGGGAAACCACGCGAAACCATATTCAGAACTGCCGAGTGTCAGGTTCGAATCCACTCTTTCCCGAATACAAGCTCACAGATACGTGACCCAATCCTCGTTGCCAAATTGCGCGGTAACTTGACGGTTATTTTTTACTTAGTTTCTTGTACAACGTTATTGAAAATATAATCGTGAATCAATGGCAATATTATACAGAAAAACGTTCTTCTTCTTCCAAATATTTGGGGTCAGCGCTATTAAGTCCAGTTTTAACGCCAGACGCCTTCCCTGATGCCAAACCAACACGGAGGGATGTAATCATTATTGCGTCTTTCTATGCTGACTGGTAGTGTGAAGTTTTTTACTGTGGGTAAATAAAGATGTGTGTTGTAAGATGAACTCTAACACACAGTCAGAAGAATTAACTAGATGCAGCTAAAATTCCCGACCCGGCCAGGAATAGAACGGTAATCGAATGTCACTGATCATTCAGCCAAGGAACTAGACAATATTACACAAGTTAACAAGGGAACAACTTGCCTGTTGAGTTTTCAGCATCAGTAGCGATGTTAAATCCCCGTGCTTGAAGCATGCGGCTATAGAAAGCAAGCTCCCGGTGTAGCAGTGGTGGATAACCCCTGACATGAGCTACAAGTCGCGCCTTCCGTGTTAGCTGCTCATTCTCAATCTGAAACATGGCCGAAGAATCAAAAATGATTACATTTCTGCCTAGAATCTATTTAGACTTACCACAATGCAGTTAATTATCCATTTCCACATACCATTTAATGAATTTGTACGAGGTCTATTAAAGAACATAATTCTAAAGCTTAGGGCCAGATGATATTACAGTCCAACATTTTCGCTGAAGAACTGTGGTAAGTGCAGTTTTCTACATTTTCCTTTCACAGGGCGAAGAAAAACTGATAATTACTCATCATCGAACTGCCACATATATCAACTCGCTCTGTGGGTCTGACGTACGGGAATGGAACCGTTTATCAGACGTCGTCAGAGGAATACCAACCAGTGTCATTTAACCGAGCGTTAAGCGGTACAGAAGGATACGAGTGAATTGTGCAGTTCTCGTCTTTCATTGATGGTGTTGTTACAATATTATTACTAGCTATTACTCTGTTATTAATTTTACAATCGTCTATCTGAGTATGTATAACATATTTTAATTGTGTTAGAGTAACTTTACTTCATTCAGCATTAATTACGATAGCATTAATCATGATTCTAAAGCACAATAATTACTTTAGTGTAAGAGAAAGTGTAATGGACTTAACTACGCCAATAAAGACATTTACCGGTATCTATCTATCTATCTATCTATCTATCTATCTATCTATCCATTCATCTATCAATATATTTTACCCGGGGACCCCAATTCCATTCCCAGCCAGGTCGAGGATTTTTACCGTAATATGAGGTCTGGTTCGAAGTTTTACTCTGTCTACGTGAGAACACCTGAAGAGCTATATGTGGGTGAGAGAGCCATTCATTTACGTGTATTGGATTCCACGACTGAAATTCTTGATGCTACGAAGAGTCCAGCGAAGAAATCCGTCAAAGTAGCAGTAAGAGCAAAACTAAATTTGACCAGGAAGTCGTAATCCGCCTGAGATTCCATTTAGAACGGAAACAAGTTTACCTGCAATGGGGAAAAAGAAAGCTACAAACATTGTGAAAGACAAATCTCTAGAACAACTAAGCTAAAAGGATAAAGGCCCACTAGTAAACAACCTGTAGCATTCACAAACGGAAACGCTGTTCTATTTTCTGGTATGTGCCTTATATTTACCCTCGTTATTGTTAATTGTAAAATGCCACAAGCTAGAGCTACTATTCTCAGGAAAATCTACGTAAATACAATTATAATTTTGTAGGTAGGGGAAGCGTGCCTGCCTCTTACCCGGAGGACCCGGGTTCGATTTCTAGCCAGGTCAGGGATTTTCCCTGGATGTGAGGGGTGGCTTGAGGTCCACTCAGCCTAGGTGATTAGAATTGAGGAGCTAGCTGACGGTGAGATAGCGGCCCCGGTCTTGAAAGCCAAGAATAACGACCGATAGGATTCGTCGTGCTGACCACACGCCAGCTCGTAATCTGCAGGTCTTCGGGATGAGCAGCGGTCGCTTTGTAGGCGAATGCCCTTCAGGGATGTAGTGCCATGGGCTTAGTTAGGTTAGTTAGGTAGACTTTAAATGTCTTCCTCACGCTTCACTATTACCTGGAACGAGATATAAAAAAAGTCAAAAGTAGGGTCAGATCAATTTTTGTGTATAGATGAAACTTACTTTCTGAAGGTTACTATGGAAGAAATGGCAGCCGCAGCAAAAGACATGGGGGTAGACACCTTCCCAAGTCCCGACCACGTACTTAGTATCCAGAATGATACAAACTCTACATTCAACATCATGCTTCCTACAAGCCACTATCGTGCTGATTTCTAAATCAAGAAACCTCAGTGATCACCAACTGGCGTCCGATTACTTTCTATTCGCCGGATAATTTAAACAGTTCGTCATAAGCGTCTCCGTGAGCTAAGTGCATTTAATGAATACCAGGTAATAGGGCGGGGGTAGCGGTGAATTCACTAGCTCACCCGGAACTCTCATTAACACTTCAGTCTTGGAATTTATTCTTATAAGCCACAGAGGCACAGAAAAAGAATGCAACAATTGTCTTTGCATTTTGAAAAGCATTAGAAGATATCGGTCATGCCCATTTGAGCAGGAATTAAGAATCGTCTCCCAGTACGTGCCAGGCTCACCAACATCGTAGCACTGTAAGAGAACAGTACGACAAGATGTACGATTAATGTTAAGAACACCAGTGTTATCGTTCTAAGAAGAGGGGATTATGCAGGGGTCTCCATTTCACCCACCCCATAAAATACTGTGGCAGATTTCACACTCAAAAAGCTCTTCGAGGAAAGGATAACTTCCATATGTGGTTATAAGCTGTTAGACTACTAGGTGTAAGGCCTCTAATGATGCTAGCCTTTAGTGATGGCACTCTTATCATCGTAAGTGATAAAGCATCAGTTGAGGAACTCCACAAAATGGCCATTCAAAACTTCGAAGAATTTCGTCTCACCTTCAAATTCCACCTGACTGAGCCAGGATAGAACCTACCAAGTTGGGCTCAGAAAGCCACTCCTCTACCGTCCGAGCTGTAATGAAGATATTGTTATGAATAAAACACGGCCTGTTTTATCTATCTAATTTAAATCAGGATGACCCAATTAGCAAGGCTCCATCTGGGTAGCCTACCTGCTACGGGCTTCAATCATTATTGACAGGCTTCATCTTTCACTTTCGCTGCGCACGCTCATTCGCCTCACTCAACAGCTGCATGCAGACAGGTTTGAACACAGGGATGATGGCCACCATAATGCACGTCGACTGTACCTTTTCTCAACTCCAGAGAAAGACCCCCACTCACACAATCACCCAATGTCAATCACGTGGCCACTCCACAGAGTGAGCTACTCAACACTGACAACTAAGAAAGCAGAGACCACATAACACCAATTAACACATTACCAATCCTACTTATATCACCTGTTCCACAAACTGACTCCGTATCGATCTCCAATCCACGGTAGTACACACTTAGTTCTCCAACAACACTTCAACACGACGATACCCTGGTACTGACTTCGGAGGGGCACCCACCACATCAACACTGACGACAGCCTGCAATTCTGCCATCCAAATTCAACTACTGTCTGACTCTTCGACGCCAACCTCCTTTTTATATCATTATGATGGATTACTAGAATCTTCGGGGCTCGGTCGGAGACGGAACTTTCTCGTATCATGTTCCAGAAGTTGCACGGGGAAAGCAAACTAAGAGAACAATACAAGACGAGGCCGCGTCATGTCCTTGGGCCGGCTGAGAGGTCCCTGGCCTGGCTCAAAAATCCCTTTCAGGTAACACAGAAGGGGGCTGTGAAAGAGTTGGCACATAACAGTACGCATTTCTGAAGGAAATGTATATGTATTTTTATTATTCATGCACGAAATTAATTAATTTTTCGGTTTCACGTCCCACTATCTACTTGTACGGTTTTGGGAGACTCCGAGGTGTCAAAATTTAGTGCCACAAGATTTCTTTTAACGTGTCAGTAAATCTACCGACGCGAGGCTGACGTGTTGGAACACCTTCAAATACCAGGATCGAACCTGCCAAGTTGGGATCAGAAGGCCAGCGCCTTAATTGTCTGAACCACTCAGCCCGACAATCGAAGTGAAATATGGTAACAAAGTTAATCGGCTTTCACATTGTTTGGTTACACAAAAGTGAAGAAAATCCAACGCTCCACTGACATAAATCGCTAGTTACTTCTCTCTACAGAGTCACATATTCTTGTTTGGTTATTACACGAAAATCTCGTAGTTGTGGCGCAATTGTAAATTGTAAATTTGGGAAGAATTCTGTTAATCCGAAAATTTTCCGAACCCGATCAGGCCCGAGTTCAAGTTAGTTCCGATTAGCGGGACTCTACTGTACGTGTCGAGGCCCGGTAGTGTTAGGAATGACGAAGTTGTAAGAAACTGCATTGTGGCAGAAAAGAATATTAGTCAGTTAATTTTCCCTATGACTAATGCTCTGGTAAATTTAATCATTACACTCTACATACGTTTAGGGTCAGAAAAGCCATCTGGTCGTAAAACTGTGGTAGGCTAATTCATACTAAATGCGGACCTCGGGTAATTGGGAACAGACAAAGGAGATTACTAGAGTCTGGATTTTGTTGTACTATTAACCTATGTAATAAGTGTGGAAATATGTAACTAAAAATTCAAAATATGTGCCAAATATGTCATATCAGAATTGGTTAATTGGTTCCTCTGGCAAAAGTCCATTAAAATATGGTATTCTTGATTCTTGTTGCAATATCCATACAACCCCATAATCTCTTACCCTCCCACTTTTGTATTCGGATCTACGATTGTAATTACTTCCTTGTCTTCAATGTACGGTATTTCTCCTCTTCTTCAAGGAATTGCTCTGGATTCTCGTCTTTATTTCCAGTTAGTGGAGCATACACTTGGATAAGATCTCATGTTCCTGTCTCAAACTGTATACTTGCTATGATAATTCTGTCATTCATCTTCACCTCCTCCGCATAATCCATATCCTTTTCTAATGATCATTTCTACTTTTTTATTACATCCTGTCCTCCAATGTAAAATAGCCCGTATCCTTCCTTCAGTTTTCTTTCCCCAGTTCCTCTCCAGCCTATTTCACTAAAACCAAGGATGGCTACGTCCTTTTCTTTCACAAACTCCTCGGTCTGTCCGTCAGGGTTAGAATGTTGACTGTTCTGATTTGGATATCATGTGATACTGGTCGCCCACTTCTCGCAGCTCCCCCACCATCTGAAAAACTGCGCACTAGCATTTACAGAGGCCACACCATATTCGCACTCATTTCAGCCCCTCTTTTTTAAATGATCGGTTCGCCACTTCCACGGGTATTTTAGAACTGCTAATAACGGCATATGGCCTCTGGAGAGGCCTGATGTGGGTCTTTTCCTCGTAGACGGCCTATTAGGCGACATGCATGTATATGAAGATGAGGGCCCTACCTAGGATGATTTCTAATGCTGAATACGTCACACGCACCCAGCCCCCGAGCCATTGGAACTAACCAATTAAGGTTAAAATCCTCGAACCAGCCGGGAATCGAACCCGGGACCCTCTGGACCAAAGGCTGGCATGCTAACCATTTAGCTTTGGTGCCGGACTTGCAACTGCTGCCAGCTGGTGATGAGGCCGCCAACATGGAGTGCTGACACCTTCTACAGCCGCCCCTAACCTGGGGGCAGATGCTGCTTAATGTGTTCCAGTATCATTTCCCTGCACTGAGGGGACCATCACCCCACATAAGAACTCATCGGCCGAAAGCCGTTGGTCCTCTCAGAGAGTCGATTTATTTCTCGCCGCCCAACACTCGGCACAGATTCGCTGGCTGTATCGTCTACTCTATTACCATAGTGGACTAGACCAGACAGATTTTAAATTTAAGTTTGAATTTTTATTTAAAATATTTATTTTGGGATATCACTAATCTGCTGCCAAATAAATAATAAGAATTGGATATTTTTAACAGGTAGCTTATCTTTTTGACTCTAGTGTATGTCTCTATGAGAAGTGGTTTGTCCTTTTTGTGTCATTGGTTTAATTACCTTGTCAGTTTTCCAAACAATCAATGATTTTATTTCTATGTAACAAACATAATTTGTCCTGTTAAAATAGATCACCCTTTCAAAATTAATTTGTAATCATGTAGTGACCAAGTTGTCATTAGCTTTAACTATGCAACACAAAGTTAAGGCTTTAAATAAAACATTTCTAGTGTGTGTGTTTCTTTTTCTATTTCTCCTATACTACCCAGACTAAGACAAAATTTCTCTCTGGAGTAGCGATGATCGCAGGAAACATACTATGGAACAAAATCAGGAGTCAAAATACCGCACTTTCCTCGGTAAGAACTGCTGTCGCCAAGTTCCTGATCAATCTACACTTCGGAAGGGATATCGTGATGCCTGCTACAATAAGGCTGAGGAATCCATTAGAACGGAAATGCGATGGACGAAACCACCGATGTTTTGGGCCGATACATTGCAAATTTGGCTGTGGGAAGGAGGAGTTAGGACAGCACATCAAAACCGTATATCATTGTCATCAGAGTTATAGGACTCACATATCACGCAAGAATTACCGGATTTTTTCATGACTGACTAAAAATATCGTGGCTGGGTGAATACGAGAAGAAGGAGTTCTTTAAATGAACCCTGGCTCAGTAGCCTATGTGTCGAAGGCTGCAACTGCACTTCAGGTATTCTGTTTACACCTCATTCATATCACGTGTTTAGTCCATGCTATTCCCGAGTTGCAAAAGAGGTACGAATTAATGAACTTGTCTCTTCAACCAGGAAGGCGCCCTTGCGTGTGCAGACTTATCGGTATGAACTACCACAAGCCACAACCCATATTAACACGACTGGGGCATTTGGATAAATGCAGTTAATTTCTACAATGAATATATTCAAGATGATAACTCTGTTGTTCATTCTGTCCCTCCTAAGTCAATCGTATCGGTGAGGGATACTCAAAAGCTCTTGTAGAATGCTAAAGTTGCATATAATGTTGCGTACATCAAACCTAACTTCGGCTGGATTCCTGAAAATATTGAGAAGATGAAAACTTGACGACTATCGCTCATTGAATCGATAGACGTCATCTGTGATGTGAAAAATAAAGTGAATACTGTTCGCGGGTCAGTAGGTGAAAAGGTTTAATTCAGTTCTTGAGAGAAACTCAGATTGCTGAGAGTCGCGAAAACCTACAAAATACATTACTCCCAGACACATCCATTTACTTAAGCATGCTCCAGTAGACTCCTGCGATGTCGAACAATCATTTTCAGTGTACAAGGCCTACTTCCGAATCGCCAACGGAACCTGACTCGTGAGAAAACGGTATCCCTTTCGAAGTGTAGATTCATCAGAAACTTGGCGATAGCAGTACTTATCGAGGAATGTGCGGTATTTTAACTCAGAATTTCCTACCTTGTAGCATACTGTACTTTGCATCTTGAACGACTTATGCACCACAGACTAAAGTGACGTAATTATGTACATTTTCGTTTGTTCAAAATTAACTATTTTACCTTTCATGGTCAATAAAGGATTTTGGAACACTTTTGCAATTCACACATGTCTGTACGAAACTCACTTCGAGAATAATCTTTGTGCGCTATTGAAATTCAGGTTTCATTGTGCAGCCTACTTTTTATATGTGATAAATTCCATTTTTATCCGTATTGATAACTGATCATAAGTTAATGAAGTAGGAATGGATCCAACTATTCAATAAACTTAGATGATGTAACAATGTTTTATTCATAGATTTCACCGGCCTGCGAAGGTTTTCCAGCAAAAGTAATATTGTATGTGATGTACGTTACATTTAGTGTCCTTATGTAAAAAGTAGTACCAGTTGTTTCGCATCATGCGCAGATTTGTCGCAAGTCCGTCTCATATTTATGCTAATGGAGCTTCGTTGTTGTAAATGAGGTTTGGTTGTATGGAATGCAGGTATGGACATGTTTGAGAGAAAATATTGTATGTGCTCTGTTTTGGAGGGGAGTAGGTAATCACACAGGAACACCGGATGAACAATTAGAACAGTTTCAGTTCGCGCGTGTGAAATGCCAGACAAGGCCAAAAAGCCAAGATCGCGTTTCTCCGTAGTCTGAGAGGAGAATCTGAGAACGTGTGTCACGCCAAAATGGCAGGTGTCAGTGATGTTCGGGAATAGCATGGACTAAACACGTGAAACGAATGAGGTGGAAATAGATAGCCTTAAATGCAGTTGCAGCCTTAGACATACAGGCTACTGAGTCAGTGTTCATTAAAAGAGCTCTTTCTTCTCGTATTCATCCAGGCCACAATAATTTTTGTCAGTCATAAACAAATCGGGTCAGGCGAAAATGTGTGAACTATCCCAACTCTTTCTGTTATATATGTGACCAGTATACAATTAAAGACCAGAAGCGAAATATTACGCCATTTATAAATAGCCTGTACATGGCATATTTTAACATGAAGTTAGGTGATCAGAACAATAATTTCACACCCAATATTGTGTGTATAACGTGTGTATAAAATCAGTGACAATGGTACAATGGATTGTTGCCGTCAATGCCATTCGGAATCCCAATGGTTTGGCGGGAACAAAGAAATCATTTTGACGAATATTACTTTTGTGTATGTAAAGTGTCCGGGTTCAATACGAAAAACAAAAGGCATATTGTGTATCTCTGCCTTGCATCTGCCATAACCCCCATACCACATGGACCCGATATTCCTGTCGCAAAACCACCAATACAGTTACCAGCGAGTGTGTCTTCGTCATCTTCAAGTGCGGAGGATGGTGATGATGATACCTTTGTACCGGATGTTGAGGATAAAACTCCACGTCTTCATATTCAGTGTGACTTAAATGATTTGGTGCGTGACCTAGGGCTCACTAAAGAAAATAGTGAACTTTTAGGATAAAGATTAAAGGAGACAAAATTTAAATTCCTGGGACAAATTCATATTGTTACAGAAATCGGCAGGAAGAATTCTGGCAGTTTTTTGTTCACGAAGACGAACTTGTGTTTTGCTGTGATATCCCTGGCTTGATTCGTCATCTTGTAACTATTTACCACCGAGCTGGATAGCTGCAGTCGCTTAAGTGCGGCCAGTATGCAGTATTCGGGAGATAGTGGGTTCGAACCCCACTGTCGGCAGCCCTGAAGATGGTTTTCCGTGGTTTCCCATTTTCACACCAGGCAAATGCTGGGGCTGTACCTTAATTAAGGCCACGGCCGCTTCCTTCCCATTCATAGCCCATTCCTCTCCCATCGTTGCCATAAGACCTATCTGTGTCGGTGCGACGTAAAGCTACTTGCAAAACTATTTACCAAGCAAAGGACTGGCTTCTATTTATTGATACCAGCAAAAGAAGTCTCAAAGGTGTTTTTCTGCACAATGGAATTAACCTTGCTTTAGTGCCAGTCGCCCATTCAACATCTCTTCGTGAAAACTACCACAATTTATCTATGGCGTTGCAGAAACTGAACTACAATGAACACAGATGGTTACTGTGCTGTGATTTACTGTAAAAGTGTGCGGTATCATATTAGGGCAGCAAGGAGGATATTCAAAGTACCCCTGTTTTCTGTGTGAGTGGGACTCTCGAGAAACGGATCGTCACTGGCTATTGTCTGAGTAGCTCATGAAGAAACAGTTTGTGTCTGGTGAAGAAACATTGTAAATCGTCCCTTAATAATTGATCCTCAAAGTGGGTTATTGACCCCTTTACATATTAAATTGGGAATTATGAAACACTATGTGAAGAGTTTGGATAGATGCAATCCCTGCCTTCTGTACCTCTGTCAGAAAATTCCAAGACTGTGGGATGCCAAAATTAAAGAAGGTGTTTTTGATGGCCCCCAAATTCGGAAGCTTATGAAGGATCCGACATTCAGTACGACGATGAACGAAACACAGCTTCAGGCATGGGAATCACTCAAGGATGTTGGTAGCAAATTCCTAGGGGATGTTAAAGGTGTCAACCACCAACACATTGTGGAAACCATGCTGCACAACTTCCAGAAACTGGGTTGCCGCATGAGCTTAAAATTACATTTCCTGCACAGTCATCTGGATTATTTTCCTGCAAATTTAGGAGCATTCAGCGAGTAACACGGCGAGCGGTTCCATCAGGATCTAAAAGAAATGGAACGAAGGTATCTGGGGCGATGGGATGTCTCCATGATGTCAGATTACTCTTGGTGTCTAGTGCGGGATAATACTACTGAGGAACAAAAATGCAAATCAGCACAGCGTTCATTCACATCAAAGTGCAGCAAACAATAGTGTTCTTGCAGTCAGATTCATACATTCTAGCAATGAACATGTTACTTATTGTATATTCATTGCAATTTGATCATGTCCCATTAAAATGACATATATTCTCTATTACGGTGTTTTCTATCGAAATTACAACAAAATGTCAAATTTGGATTTCAAATAGCAAAACCACTGTAAGTGATAGGCAAAAACGATTTACATATTTAAAATCAGCACACCTAAATTAGGGTAAAACACCTCTTTAACCTTTCGTCGGAGAGCAAATTTTTTTCGCAGGCCGGTGTTTTTTATAAGGGACTGCCTGGCCGAGGCGGTAAAGGCCTGCTCGTTTCGCCCGGAAGGACGTGGGTTCGAATCCCTGTCAGGAAGTCGTAAAATTTAAGAAACGAGATTTTCACTTCCGGAGGTGCATATGGCTCTGAGGTTCACTCAGCCTACACCAAAAATGAGTACCAGGTTAATTCCTGGGGGCAAAGGAGATCGGGCGTAAAGCTAACCACTCTACCCCACCTCGTGCCGAGGTTAACAATGGTGGAAGCCTTTACCTTCCACTCCTCCAAGCGCCTTCATGGCCTGTACGGAGGTGACTTTGCTTTGCTTTGCTTTTGGTGTTTTTTATTAATGGGACTAGTTTCTACCTCTATGTTGTGAGGTCATCCTCAGCCATAACACAAGATCCATACTCGGTACAATACCAATAATTGAAGCACAAAACACTAAAGTATTGAACACTTAAATTCTTTATGTTGTCCTTATAGATGGAAGTAAGAACGCATTGTCCATCTATTCACTGGGTTATTATAATAGTAACCATGATTAGCTGATAAACGCGAGGTTAACATGTGGCTTGTCATAACAGTTTGAATCTCTGATAAAGAATTGATGAAGGTTCTGACAATTATTAAAAACATATATGAATACTAGAAAACAATTCATCTAAAAATGATGAGATACACGTTAATAATCTTGAGCTTTTGTCAAATGTGACCATTGAAACATTGTCCTTTCATTCAATGTTTCTCGTCTGGTGATTTTAATCAGTTCCTCGGGGCAATTACAATAAGGTATTTTGAGTGGGAACGAGTAGGTTCCCTGATAAGTAAATGATAAGATTTTTATATACTTCTTGCCTGGCTGAGGGGGGACACCTTGTGATAGTACATATATCACACCCTCGCATTGTATTTAGAAGTGAGGGAATTTATTATTATTGTTATTATTATTATTATTATTATTATTATTATTATTATTTCATTTTTGTGTTTATTCTTTACATCTTAAGCTGGAAAGTCTCCATATGTGATATGAGTAATTTGTTTTGTACAAACGGATGGGAAAATAGTGTTATTTTCAACTTCGTAATTTTGCGTGGGTCATGTGAATAGCCCAGAGTCTGATGAGGTGGCCTTGTTGATGTTGTAGTCGGAAAGTTCTTATGACTCATGTGAAACACCCCAGAGTCCGTTGAGGTGGCCTTGTTATTGCCATAGGATCCGGGAGAGGTTTAGGGGGTGGTCTTGACAAGAGGATCTACTCGTGATTAGCTGGACAGGATCAATCTTGACGTATCATGTGAGAGAAAGGGGAAGGTAAGGTCTATATACTGTAGGCATGTGATCATACACAAACTCTTGCCGTGGTAGCGAGTCTGACTCGGAAACCGGCAGATACTCCTTGTATCACTTCCCACTCCTCCCTGCTATCTCTTTCTTCTTCTTAGAAATAATAGCATGTCGGAGGCCATGTAGATTGAGTCGATGGTCACGCGGGGGAAGCGGGCTTCGCCCCCCCCCCCCCGAAAAAAATCATACGGCGAGGAGCACACTGGACTGGACTGGACTGGACTTCAAACTTTGGTGGAGAAGACTTGACTTCAAATAGCGGAGGAGAGGAGATGTAACGTTTGTAGAATGTGGTTCCATTATGTTTGTGACGTGTGGTAATAACTTACAACTGTGGAGTACTTAGACACTTGGTATTGTATTGCTTGTGACTGCTTGGTATTATATGTTGGTGATGGCTATGGAGTGCCGTGTTTTATACCTTACATAATTTATATTCTTGAACAGCAAGCGTATGTCGCTCAAGTGAATGTATCTTTAAACCAAGTGTTAGAGTCAGTGAACACAGTGTTATAAAGGTACAGTATCTGTGTAATATAATAAGTGCCAATTATGCGAATATGCAAGTCGTGTTGATACAGAGACAGTGACTGGTACTTATCTACATATATGTGCATTGTTCTACGGACTAACTGCAAATGGTAGCTTGGTCCCCGCTTTTGGTTTCCCACTGTTTTTGTTTTTATCGTTGTCGTTGTTGTTGTTGTTGTTGTTGTTGTTGTAAATATGAAGTCTTCCAGCAGTAGTTTGTGTGTGTATTTTGTGCATATTTTTGTTTGTTGATGAGGTGCTCATGCACGGATGTTATTTAGAATATAGTTGATTATTTTCAAATCAGTGGAGTTATTGATCAACCTAGGTGCAGTTCTTACGTATTTAGTCGTTTTAAGAAGGTTAGGTAAGGCCTGAAGCAGGTGTATCAATACGCACCTATGTGTACACGTCCTGGGAGAGAAAGAAAGAATTATCATACCCTGTCATTATTCGAGGGATCCATTCTGGAGAATTATGGCGCCCATACTACGGAAATTTCGTTTAATTATTTTCATTATTTTATTTTAATTATGTTAGTAATTTATTCAGTTATTTATTAATACAGTATATTTTGAATTTGGCTACAATTTACGCCCAAGCATGAGGTGATTAAGTATTTTTTCTATTCATATTATTTTGATTATTTTAATCACATTGCAATGATGGTGAATTATTATTATTGTTACTTACAAATATTAGAAACTACAACTTAGATCGGTGGACTGTTTTTCCGATGGAGAAACCTTTGTTATTGTGAAATGGATCAAGTATATAGTAGATGCCCTCTGATACACAGCCTCTAATCTGTCAGTGAACTACGAAAGCTTGCGCAATTACAAAGGTTTCTGCATCGGACCAACAGTCCACCGATCTAAGTTATAGTTGTCACCCTTAGCCAGGCAAGAAGTATGTAGAAATATGATCATTTACTCATCAGTGAACCAACTTGTTCCACACAAATTACCTTTCTATAATTGCGCAGATCAACTGATTAACACCACTAGACAAGAAACAGGAAGCATTGAATGAAAGGACAATGTTTCAATGTTCACATTTGACAAAATCTCAAAATTTTTAAAGTGTCTCTCATCATGTTTAGATGTATTGTTTTCCAGTGTTCACATATGTTTGAATAATTGTTAAACTCTTCATCAATTCCTTATGAGGGATTCAAACTGTTACTACAAGGTGCATCTTAACTTCGCGCTTATCACCTAATCACTGTAGCTATTATAATAAACCCAACGAATAGAATGCTTTCATCTTTAATGACAACGTAGGTCAAAATCAAGAATTTTAATTGTTTCATACTTTAGTGTTTTGTGCTTCGGTAACTTTTATTGCACCGATTATGGACTTTATGTTATGGCTGAGGATGACGTCACAATGTAGAGGTTGAAACTAGCCCCATTAATAAATAATATATGAATAAAACATAGTTACATCATCTGACAAGGGGAGGCCAGACACTTCGTTCAACTTATTTAAACGAGCTTCGATGTATCTTTTAGAGGACACTCAACATCAACTCGTGTAGAAGGGTTTAGGTCAATACGCTTTCGTTTTCGAAAAATATTGAGGTCAAATATCATGTCCGCTTTGGATCAAGAGGAGGTGATAGGCGAACAAATTTTATTTAAACACGTCAGGTCCGCAACCTAATATTTTCTTAAAAATTGATGAATCCCCGATTCAAATGCAACGCGAATATACTTGGAGGGTGAAACTACAGTCGAACAAAGCTGTGGCCGAGTGTTCGCTATAGCTGTCTACGAACCTCGACGACGTGAGTAGTCTCGTCGCAGCTGTATTTTTGGTACAAAATAAGTTATTATTTGGGGGAACGTGAAGATAAAAATGGAACAAAAGTATTACTCAAATTGTAATACACTGTATTTTGTACCTGAAATTAATACAGGCCTAAATATTCTCACAAGGCCATAAGACCTATCTCTATCGGTGCGACGTAAAGTAAAAATACATATTATACCAGGAAATTATTTGATACTAATGCGCGACTAGATATTTCGGAGAGTAATGATACCTTATCGCAAGCCACACTGGGTGCAGACCTGAGGCTTGGTACAGAGAGAGGTCCTGAGTACAATGAAATCCACATTCTTCAAAATAAATTTATTCACATAAGGTACACCTTACAATTGTGCTGGTTACAATGAAGTTGTTTTCATATATCCTTCTTGAAGGACAGCGACCCAACCATGGAAACACGATCCCTTGTAGGCAGCAATGGGTCGTCGTTGATTCTTGAAGGTCCCTGCACGGGGTAACGCGAGTGTCCACATTTAACTGTCCCCCGAGTATCGGAATGATTCACATAAACCACAGCACATTGTGAATTGTTATCGTTGTATCGGTTCTCACTTACAACCCAAACGTCACATTTGAAATAAATAAGTTGCACTTGGGAAACTTGCGATGGCTTTCCATAGGAAGAAAAAGTAAAGTTTGAATTCTATCACTTGCGTAGAGTATTTCTACCAAATTAAAACTTTTATTGTTCATTTGAACTCATCCTAACACATTTTATTCCTATTCACGTCGAGAAATAGTACGTCTGATGGAATAACTGCACTCTTAAGATTATTGATAATTCTAAAGAAACTGTTCTTTGTAGTGACCTACTAAAAGCACAGTTCACTTGGAAATTTCACTTGCGTTTTACACGAATGTCCATGAGTGCACTTGTATCTATTTACGTAGTGGAAAAACCACTAGCATTCCTATCTGCTGCATTCCATGCGAAACATTTTTCATTATTATTATTATTATTATTATTATTATTATTATTATTATTATTATTATTATTATTATTATTTTGAAACGTCTGTTCGCAGAAAAAATCATGTCACTCTCAATACCGCATTTAATGTGCAAGTGAATTTTAAAACACTTTTTGTCCAAATAATAAAGTCTGTGAATTTTCTGTTATTCACTTCGTATTATTATAGTTTAAGTCGAGTTCACTTGGAGAAAATCACTATTATGGCTTCTAGCATACACGTAAATGTTAGTTATACAAGTCTTAGCATGAACTTCTTCAATATTCGTAAGTTCCTCAACGAGGTTCTACTTACTGAAAGTTTATAAGTACCGAAACGCCGGAATTATTCTATGTTCCACAACTCGCACGTCATTTAGACATAATCTCGCCCTGTAGGCAGACTCCGTACCACGCGGCGAATCAAGCATCGTCATGTTGCCGGTGTGAACTGAAGTAACAGGTACAAAAGCTATGACCTTTTATACAAATCTAGCTCTGACGTAATGTTTTATAAAACCTTGAATATCTCTGTAATCCCTGAATCGATTTTGAAAAAAAAAATAACACGAGGAGACGTTAAAATATATTCTATAAGATGCAGTTATTTTGGAATCGATACCTCAATTGGTTTAGAAGACAGCAAACTTCGTGCATGGACATTTCCAGATGGTATTACGCCGCCTGTCAATGACCCCGTGCTGGATGTGCGATGAAGGTAGCGTTGTGGCGGGTTACTAATTGCTACTGCGAGAGTGTTATTGTCCGCCTCTGCGGTGTAGTGGTTAGCGTGATTAGCTGCCACCCCCGGAAATTTGAAAAGTGGTATGAGGGCTGGAACGGGGTCCACTCAGCCTCGGGAGGTCAACTGAGTAGAGGTGGGTTCGATTCCCACCTCAGCCATCCTCGAAGTGGTTTTCCGTGGTTTCCCACATCTCCTCCAGGCGAATGCCGGGATGGTACCTAACATAAGGCCACGGCCGCTTCCTTCCCTCTTCCTTGCCTATCCCTTCCAATCTTCCCATCCTCCACAAGGCCCCTGTTCAGCATAGCAGGTGAGGCCGCCTGGGCGAGGTACTGGTCATTCTCCCCAGTTGTATCCCCGACCAAGAGTCTGAAGCTCCAGGACACTGCCCTTGAGGCGGTAGAGGTGGGATCCCTCGCTGTGTCCGAGGGAAAAGCCGACCCTGGAGGGTAAACAGATGATGATGATGATGATGATGATGATGATGATGATGATGATGAGAGTGTTATTATTAGTGCTGAAAGTACACTCACTAATACTTTATAAATTATTTATGACGTATTTGGTTTAAGAAATACTAGATGTACGGTCGATCCCGGTACACTATGTATACAGTAAGCGGTAGGGGGATGGCATTTGAAGTACTTTCAGAAACCTACATTACACTTTGTCGCCGGCAGGAGTTCAGTTCCATAGATACTATCTCAGTTGTACATATTGTACAAAAAATATGGCTGTGGTGAGCCACGGACTCTAGTCGTCGTGGCTCGCAGACAAGTACGGTGACCAGACGGCCATCGCTTCTCGTGACTGTTGTGTAACTTTCCAAGTGTATACGCGCTGCACTGGAATCGGGGATTCATCATTTTTTTCGGAAAGTGTTAGGTTGCGGACCTGACATATTTCAGTAAAATTTGTTCGCCTTTTAATTTTCTATCATCTCCAATTGGTCCGAAGTGGATACTGCGTCATGACATTTGACCTCCTTTCTTTTTTTTCTTCGTAAATGAAAGCGTATAGACCTAAAGCTCTTACACGAGTTTCTGTTGAGTGTCCCCTAACAGGTACATTGAAGCTCGTTGAAATCGGTCGGACGCAGGGTTTGGCCTCTCCTAGTAAGTGTATTGAATATGTAGATCCATTTCTACTTTATTAACTTGGCTCGACACATGCTCGATGCATCGTCCACAATTATCCAGGATCTATGTTCCACAGTTAAAGAACTTGGAACTGGAATAATCCCGGTGGAAATACTTAACTGGCCACCGTACAACTGAGATAGTACCTACGAAACTGAACGGCTGTCCGCGACAACATGTAATATCCTCGGTTTCTGAAAGAACTTCATATGCCACTCCCTACCGCTTACTATAAATATTATTGAATAAAATACAACCCTTATCTCTCACTTCCCGACCTCTGCCTGGCTTATTGTTAAAAAATAAAAAAATCACTGAGTTATTAGGCTGCCTTCAGGCAGTGGAGTGAGGAAATACCCTACACACTCGTGCCATTTACTCTTTCGTGTAAAACCAGACAGCAAAAGATAACGATAAATATAAGCTGCATTCAGGTGGTGGGTGACAAGCTAATTCTGTATTGAGACCTGTCAATCAGCTACGTTTTCCAGAGCAAATTAGGAAGGGCAAGACGAAAAGTTAAGCTGGGAAACACCAGGTTAAACCTGAGTGGTTGACCGGTCGCGTCGTGAAACTAGGAATATAACATATATTCAATTAACGTATTGACAAGTTTCAATTTAAAATGGAACACTTCAATAAAGACAAAGACAAAGACACCTCCGTACAGGCTATGAAGGCCCTTGGAGGAGTGGAAGGTAAAGGCTTCCACCATTGTTAACCGCGGCACATGATGGGGTAGAGTGGTTAGCTCTACGCCCGGCCGCCTTTGCCCCCAGGAATTATCCTGGTACTCATTTTTGGTGTAGGCTGAGTGAACCTCACGGCCATATGCAACACTTCAATAAGAATTCATAATTTTATATAACCCAATGCATTTAATTAAGCATTTAGCAGAGACGCTAGTTTTATGTAAAAATGTGTCAGTACTGTAAGAAATATGTAAAAAAAATGCAGCATTAAAATTAAACGTAATGGTCCTAGTAGCCTAGTTCGTAAACATTCTACGTTTTCAGACATACACATACAGGGCAAACAATAAGTAATTGGGTACATAAAATTGCGGACTAGTGATTACTGTATGTCGATAAATAAAGGACTGGCATCGAAATAAAGCAGTATATTTTATCCTCACATATCATTACCTGATCACCAGCAAAATATTAGGGGCTGAGTAGCTCAGGTGGTAGAGCTCTGACCTTCTCAGTTCAAGTTGGTAGGTTCGACCCCGGCTCTTTCTGGTGGTATTTGAAGGTGCTCAAATTCGTTAGCCTCGTTCGATAGATTCACCGGCTCGTAATAGAACTCGTGCGGAACAAAAATCCGGCACCTTGGCGTCTCAGAATATCGAAAAATTAGTTAGTGGGACGTAAAACCAGTAACAATTATTTTATTAATATTTTTACTTTTTGACCAACCCTCGTAAGTACAATTAGAACGACACGAGACAAATTTTTGATCTGGGAATTTATAAATCAAAACACATTTACATTAACCTGAAAAAAATTAAATCCCCATTCATAATCCCCATTCATATTTTTTTCCTTCCCAATTACCTGGGGTCGGCACATTGTATAGATTTAGCACCGTTTATTGACCGGATGCCTTCCCTGCCACCAACCCTAGGGATCTATTCACCATTACGTTCTTCGTGTGATAGTTCGTCGTGTTATATGTTGTATGTAAATAAAGATGTGTATTTAGCCGAACGCAAACCCCCAGCCCAGACGCGGTTAAAATCCTCAACCGGCCGGGAGTTGAACTCCTTGAACCGATGTCCACTAGGCTGACCACTCATTGAAACAGACGGACAAGGCACCAAGGACCCGTACTCACTGAATATGAAGTAAGGTATGCATTGAGTGATCGTGGTTTGAAACTCCTGAGGAGCCTGACAAACCGCTTACCAGTACGGACCTGTCGAAGCCCACAAATTTAACGATTTCATATCACTGTTCACCTCGCTACGGTTTCAGCTTTAAGTCACAAAGCACTCCAAATCACATCTGTTTCTTCACGACCGAGCCAACAGATGATACAGCAATAATGACTACCAACAGGGGACGAGCTAAAACAAAACAGGAAACAAAAACCAAGAACTCCCTCTCTCTAGAAGGGGAAGAAAAAGATAAATCAATGTCCGCAGGTCGTAGAAACCTCAGCTCTCGGAAGTGGGAACACACAGGCGAGTGCCATAAATTGGGCAACACATCACACTGCATCCGGGAGACCACCGTATACCTCAAGTACTTGTCGATACACTATTAGTCAGTTCGCCATTGATCTTCTCAATAGCGCTCACACCGAGAACTCTCGAGATATTTCGGTGTCGCTCTGGAGTTACTTATTGAAGTTTCTGAAGAACCATACAGGGGAAATGTAACTTGTAATTTTGACGTTAGTCCGCCTCTGTGGTGTAGTGGTTAGTGTGATTAGCTGCCACCCCCGGAGGTCCGGGTTCGATTCCCGGCTCTGCCACGAAACTTGAAAAGTGGTACGAGGGCTGGAACGGGGTCCACTCAGCCTCGGGAGGTCCACTGAGTAGAGGTGGGTTCGATTCCCACCTCAGCTATCCTGGAAGTGGTTTTCCGTGGTTTCCCACTTCTCCTCCAGGCGAATGCCGGGATGGTACCTAACTTAAGGCCACGGCCGCTTCCTTCCCTCTTCCTTGCCTATCCCTTCCAATCTTCTCATCCCTCCACAAGGCCCCTGTTCAGCATAGCAGGTGAGGCCGCCTGGGCGGGGTACTGGTCATTCTCCCCAGTTGTATCTCCCGACCAGGAGTCTGAAGCTCTAGGACACTGCCCTTGAGGCGGTAGAGGTGGGATCCCTCGCAGAGTCCGAGGGAAAAGCCGAACCTAGAGGGTAAACAGATGATGATGATGATGATGAATTTTGACGTTAACCTAACTTATGAAAGTCATATTATTCAAATAAGAGCACACTGGTCGTCGTGGATTGACGTAGATGGTGTTGCAATAGTACAAAACGGTCATGTAAGCCTTCACCGCTGACATATGACCATGAAAGTGAAGTGGCGTGGTTGGACGTGCCCATGATCACACAGTAAATTTACCTAATTTGTTGGTGTATCAACGCGGATTGTCCAACGTGTCTACAGGGAATAGTGTACCTTGAAACTCTGCATGAGAATAATTGGCTTTACGTGCTACTAACTATATTTTTACGCTTTTCGGAAACGCTCAGGTGCCGGAATTTAGGCTCGCAGGAGTAATTTTACGTTCCAGTAAAACCACCAACACGAAGCTGACGTATTTGAGTACCTTCAAGTACCACCGGACCCAGCCAGGATCGAACCTGGCAAGTTGGGGTCAGAAGGACAGCGCCTCAGCCATCTGATCAGCTCAGCCCGGCACTGCCTAAGAATTGTGGTCGTAGAAAAAACCTAATCGACAGGGACCTGAGACCAGAGTTACTCCCTGTCAATGAAAACTGGTTTCAAACTCGACAGGAATTGCTGCTATCAGCGAATAAAGGTCCCGCCCAAACAGTTTCCGAGCTTTCATTGCGAAGGGAACTGCATTCAATGAGCATTTGGATTCTGGTACCTCCTGAGAGTCCATCGATGAAATTACACCTCCACAACTCGTACCGCGTAGCCAACCTGCTTGGTCTGCAGACATCTCTTAGGATAGAATCACGTGTTTAAAGACCGAGCCAGTGGCTGTGCGATTTGGGTCACGTAGCTGTCAGCTTGCATTCGGGAGATAGTGGATTCGAACCCCATTGTCGGTAGCCGTGAGGATGGTTTTCTGTGGTTTTCCAATTTTACACCAGGCAAATGCCGGGGCTGTACCTTAATTAAGGCCGCGGTCACTTCGTTCTCACTCCCATCCCTTTCCTATCCCATCGTCGCCATAAGACCTATCTCTGTCGGTACGACGTAAAGCAGCTTGTAAGAAAACGAAAAGTGTTTAATGCATATTATTATTATTATTATTATTATTATTATTATTATTATTATTATTATTATTATTGTCTGACTCCTTGGCTGAATGGTCAGAGTTGAGGCCTTCGGTATACAGGTGTCGGTTTCGATTCCCGTCCGGGTCGGGAATTTGAATCGTGTTTGATTAATTCTGTCTCGGAGACTGGGTAACTCTGACTGTCCTAACACACTCCTATTCACATTGAGAGAGCACACCGCAATACCAACCACCACAGAAACACGCAGTACTGATTACATGGCGTCAGAAAGGGCATCCGGCTGTACAAGAAAGGTCGAGGTGCTGGAATTATGTCCCACATGAGTTATTTTACGTGCCAGTAAATCTACCGACACGAGGCTGACGTACTTGAGCACCTTCAAAAAACCACCGGACTGAGCCGCGATCGAGCCTGCCAAGTTGGGTTTGAAAGGCCAGCGCTCAGCTACTCAGACCAGCGCAATAATAAATATTTTGTGCCGATGACCTAGATGTTAGGCCCTCTTTATACAACAATAGTGTTATGTCCGGCTTCTTAGCTGAACGGTCAGCGTAGTAACCTTTGGTTAAGAGGGCTCCGGGTTCGATTCCCGGCCGGGTCGGGGATTTTAATCTTTAATGATTAATTCCCTTTGCTTGGGGACAGGGTATTTCTGCCGTCACCAGCATCCCTGTAAATCATACCTCCACACAACACAAGCTTCCACGACAATAACACGCATTTTCCTCTACACGGCAGATTACACCCACACTCGCTGGAGGGTTTGCTTTACAAGGGCTGCACCAGGGTAGAGTCCGACTCGTTGGCTGAATGGGTCAAGGGTTCGATTCCCGGCCGGGTCGGGGATTTTAACCTTAATTGGTTAATTGCAATGGCTCAGGGGCTGGGTGTGTGTGGCGTATTCAACATTAGAAATCATCTTCACAGACATGCAGGTCGCCCAATAGGCCGTCTACTAGAAAAAGACCTGCACCAGGCCTCTCCGGAGGCCATACGCCATTATTATTATTACCAGGTAGTAGGGTAGAAATAGCTACACGAAATTATCATCATCAATAAATATTTTACCGTTACATTTTCACTTTATCCGCATTGTCCGCGGCTCATAGAACAAGTTTTCAGTCCTAGTGAAAACGCGATTCTTGTCGTCCCTATCTAAGAAACCATTCTTCCCGTCTTGGGTTTACACACTTCGCGAACAAAGAACGCACTTCTCTTCAACCTGTTTTTATTTCCTGCTGGTCATGAAGTTAACCCTATCACAGCGCTTCCTTGTCACTTTATTTGATACACACAGCCATGCTTTTAACCCATCCTGGATTCCATTCAGAGGCTACGGAAGGCAGTATCATGGATTCCTCTAAAGAAAACCATTAACCAGCAGCCAAGACAACGACAGCGAAAGAAAAAAAATAGAACAGCGTGTTGAAAGGAAGCCGTGTTCATATCGCTATACAAGCTCGTCCGTACTGGATTAGTGTGAAGAGAGGGAACTCGCACAAAAACGTAGCAGCATCTTCTTGAGATCAGTGTTGAGCGGCCAGATTTTAATTTCGGGTGCAGATTAGGCACTGCGGGTGGCGCGCTATGGGGGGCTCCACCGGGTTGGGAGAAGGCCATATATCTGGTGGACGCTGCGAGGGGATGATTGAGAATGGACAGGAGTGGACAGGAACCTGACAAATTGCAATACTGCAGACTTACAAATTTAAGTGAGGAGTGAACAGATCATGTGGTGGAAAAGTTATTTAATGCAAGCGTTATTATAGAATCAAGTTACATTAAAACGTACATCATCACAGACTGTTACGCCTTTCAGATCAATTCCATGGCTGAGTGGCCAGCGTATGCCCCAACTTCTCTGGGGCCCACGTTTGATCCCCGATGGGGTCGAGGGATTTTAATTTTAAGCCATCAATTCCTTTGGCTCTAAGATTGTGTTTTTGCGCTGTCCCCAATATTCCTATAAACCACACATAACACTAATTTTCTTTCTAGTGGCTTAACGTCGCACTAACACATTGAACGTTTTCGGTGACGCGAACATGGGAAGGAGCGACAGTAGCCTTAATTGAGGTACAGCTTCAGCATTTGCTTGATGTGGGAATGGTAAACCACGGAAAGCCATATTCAATGCTTCCGACGGTGGGATTCGAATCCACCATCTCCCGAATGCAGGCTCACAGCCACGCGGCCATAAACGCACGGCCCACTCTCTCGGTACATAACACTGTTTTCCACCACACTTACACGCAGTTTGCCATACATTGCACATGCCACTCACCCTCATTGGAGGGTCTCCTTTACATGGGCTGTACAAGGCTATAAACTGTCATCCGAAATTATTATTATTATTATTATTATTATTATTATTATTATTATTATTATTATTATTATTATTATTATTATTATTATTATTATAACAACTCAGTCTAACCACTGTCGGTCGCATGGTCTAGGGGTAAGGTGCCTGCGTCTTAACCGGAGGACCCGGGTTCGATTCCTGGCCAGGTCAGGGATTTTTTGCCTAGACCTGAGGGTTTTTCGGGGTCCATTCAGCCTATGTGATAACAGTTGCGGAGCTATCTGACAGCGAGGTGCAGACGCTGGTCTAGAAAACAAAGAATAATGACCGAGAAGATTCGTCGCAATTAACATGCGTCACTTCGTAATTTGTCGAACATCGGGCTGAGCAGCGGTCGCTTGTTACGCCAAGAGCCATCAGGGTTGCAGCGCCATGGTTTTGTTGCTTTGTTTGTTTGTTTGGTTGGTTGATTGGTTGGTTGGTTTTTGAGTATAACCATCGTTGCTTCTGATATCCTCCATGGCCGTGTCCATCGCTCTCTATTCACTTCACATCATCTCACCATCGAGGTGTCCGACTCCATGGCTAAATTGTCAGCGTGCTGGTCTTTGGTCACAGGGGTCCCGGATTCGATTCCCGGCAGGGTCGGGAATTTTAACCATCATTGGTTAATTTCGCCGGCACGGGGGCTGGGTGTATGTGTCGTCTTCATCATCATGTCATCCCCATCACGACACTCAGGTCGCCTACAGGCGTAAAATAAAAAGACCTGCACCTGGCGAGCCGAACATATCCTCGGACACTCCCGCAATAGAAGCCATACGCCATTTGATTACCACCGAGGGCTAATTATACGCACCACTTGATCCATTGTGTGCATTCCTAGCTTAACCTGTGCTTCCTTATTCCCAATACCGGTACCCTTCCGCCACTGATAGTTTGAAAGGAGCTCGAAAAGAAAACAAAGTATAACTGACAATAAATTAACAGAAAAACAACCATTTAACCATGTCTTAGTGACACATCAATTAACCCTAAAATATTCTACCGACGTTTCCTATTTAGTGGGAATATTCGATTGACCACATACATGTGTGCAGGGTATTGTGCCTGTCTCTTATTAGGAGTCTTAGCCACAATTTCTTATTTTCAAACTATCGAGAAGCAAAGACTGGATCACAAATCACATATTTACATTCGTCAATAGTTTCAAGTTATTGTTTGAGTCTTAAATCTCTAGACTCGTTTGAGACTGATTTTCCTTCCGCCATATCCGGTACTAACGTTTTCATTTCTCTCAAACTACACGACCGGGCGAGTTGGCCGTGCGCGTAGAGGCGCGCGGCTGTGAGCTTGCATCCGGGAGATAGTAGGTTCGAATCCCACTATCGGCAGCCCTGAAGATGGTTTTCCGTGGTTTCCCATTTTCACACCAGGCAAATGCTGGGGCTGTACCTTAATTAAGGCCACGGCCGCTTCCTTCCAACTCCTAGGCCTTTCCTATCCAATCGTCGCCATAAGACCTATCTGTGTCGGTGCGACGTAAAGCCCCTAGCAAAAAAAAAAAAAAAAAACTACACGAACTCTAATCTCTTTTTCATGTTTACGCCTTGGACTACTACTAACATCGTTCCTACTCCTTACGTTTTCCTAAAAAAACCAACTGAACAAATTCTGGGTGTCTCGAGATGTGTACTGTCAATTGCCTTCTGGTCAAATTTCGTGAAATTCATTCCCCTCTTACGAACTCAATTAGTTATCTCTCCAATGCGAACCAATCTAATCTCCTGACCTTCAGCATTCTTACGTAACACCCCATTTCAGAAACACACGTTAACTTCCTGTCTCTTCTATAGAATGCCACGCTGCATACAGAAGTCCTCAAATGTGACTTCCTGATAGGCACGACACCATATCAACCTCCAAATTTATTATAATAACTGTACATATACGCTGCATACCTTCATGATTTCTTGCAGATCATTCAATTATCACTAATGAGAAACCATAAAAAAACAACTGACTGACATAGGTACATATAATATACGATAAAGCAATATTCATTTCTTTCCAAAGAGCAACAATTTTTTTTGTTTAGTTCTTTCATTCTTCTGTCTGTCTTAACCTTTGCTTTGACAATATGAAAGTGACTGATGTATGAGCGATGCTAGTAATGCCATTCGTTATGCAGACAATCCCTGCTATTAATGGTGTGAAAATGTTGCTCATAGGGTCGGAAGGTGCATGCATTTAGTGGACTTAGCAAACTGATATGTAATAGCAACTTCTGGCTCGGTGAGGAAAGGAACGGGAAATTGCCTCACTCCTCATTTCCCTAGTACGCCTCTTCAGTGATGCCCAGGTCATCTATGACAGCTGATGGCGGAACTGTTGAGGATCCGACCAGCCTTTGGGCTGAGGGCTGAACATAACGTAGTAGAATAATGGACATTTTTTCTCACTTTAAAATGAGACCACTTCAAGCTTTAGACGTGAATAAGCAATTTATGAAGTCAAATCCAGTTCATGTATATAGGCTGATAAATGCCGAGGGAGAGTGCTGTGTACTGTTGATTTTCTAGTACGGACATTCTAAGGAACTAGAATGAAGCATCCAGACCAATATGATATTCTCATCTCTGTCGAGAGAGGACCCATGATAGTGACATAAAGAACAACAACGTTGCGCAACAGCCCCGGAAGACTTGGCCTGCTAAGCGACCGCTGTTCAGCCTGAAGGTCTGCAGATTACGAGGTGTCGTGATGTCAGGTTGACTATTCCTCTCGGCCGTTATTCTTGGCTTTCTAGATCGGGACCACCTTCTCACCGTCAGATAGTTCCTCGATTGTAATCACGTAGGCTTAGTGCACCTCGAGTTAGCCCTCAGGCCCTTGTAAAAACTTCTGACCTGGTTGGGAATCGAACCGGTGCCTCTGGTTAAGAGGTAAGTACGTACTTCCACACCGCGGGACGGCTAATAGTGACATGAGAGAATGAAATAAAATGTAGCAATAGTGATCTAGGGGTAGCGAGCCTGTCTCTTAACGGGAAGACCTAGGTTCAACTCTCGGCCAGGTTAGGGTTTTTACCTGGATCTGAGGGCTATTTCGCGGTCCACTCGGCCTGCATGAGAACAATTGAGGAGGTATCTGACGATGAGTTAGCGGCCCCGGTCTAGAAAGCTAAGAATAAAGGCTGCTGTGATTCGTCACGCTGACCAAGCGTCACTTCGTGATTTACATGCCTTCGGGCTGAGCATCGGTGGTTTTGTAGGTCAAGGCCCGTTCAGGGCTGTAGTACTATTGGTCTTTAACATAATCATGTAACCTGTGACAGTAAAGTTCGGTGAATGAAGTCAAAACGGTCGATCCAGCAACACTGGCGACACACAACGTTGCATCTGCGTAGCAGCAGGTTTTGACCATCTGCTCCAAACGTTGTTCAGTTGAGCATCGTTTGTGGGCCGTGTAAGACCTGTTTGACACAGTGCGTGTTTAGTGCGTTGCTTCTGAACTGCGAACAGGAACATGAAGGACCAAAATATCAATGTACAAATTTGTTTTAAGCTTGGCAAGGCACCGAAAGAAACGCATGCGACGCTGGTACGTGTTTATGAAGATCAAGCACTATCCTTGAAGTGTGTGTAAGAGTGGTTCACCAGTTTTCGAGGAGGTCGGGAAAGTGTTTCTGACAACCCCTGTAGCGGAAGACCGGCGACCGCAATCAGTGAGGAAAACAATTGAGAAGGTGAGGACATTTATCACGAACGATCGGCGATTGACTGTGCGCATGATAGCGGATGAAATGCAGATTAACCGAGAATCCGTGCGTCAACCGTTACCCAGATGTTAGGGAAGAGGAAAACGTGTTCTCGTCTTATGCCACATCACTTACCTGACGATCAGAAGCAGGCACGTTTAGACGCTTCACAGGACTTTTTCGAAACGGCGGATGCGACACCAAATTTCTTGAACTGTATTCTCACTGAGAATGAAACTTGGTGTCTCAGGTACGACCCTGAAACGAAACGGAAAAGTATGGAATGGCGTTCTCCGGGATCCCCTCGTCGGAAAAAAGGTCAGAGCCGAAAAGTCACGCATCAAACTCGCTTTCAAAGGAAAGAGACTTGACGATATTCCTGACATCCAACGAAACGTGACGAGGCTTTTGAACACCATCCCAAAGGAAGCCTTCTTGGAAAGTTTCCAAGACATGTATCGCCGATCTCAGCAGTGCATAGTAATGGGAGGGGACTATTTCATTGGCAAGTAAGGCCACTGTCGTGCATTGTTCATCTGTTGATAGTACAGGACTATTCATCGAACTTTATTGTCACAGGTTGTAATATAATTGTGTATTACTTTTACATAAGGGTATGTAATGATTCGGTACATCTAGAAAAGACAAGAGCCTATGACATAAAACGACACCTACACGAGTTTGTTGCTTCAGTCTATCGAATTGAAATAATCGGACGTATTGTCCACGAAAAATAATGCGGTAGGCTTTTTCGGATTGGAAAGTAGAGAGCTTAATTGGTTGTGATGAGGTTAACGTAAAATTACTAATCAAAGTGATAAGTGAGCATGGCGTGTTTAGACTCGTAAGCTGATCTTCGAAGGATGGGTGCCCATAAATCCCGTTTCAGGCACTAAGTAGTGCCAGGTCCAATAATTAAATGAATTTGCAGTAGATATTTTGGAACATACTTTGTGGAAGGGACAAAGAATGTGTATATATGTGGTATGATCTATGTTTCGCTTCGATGCTCTAAGTTCAAGCTGTATATAGCCTACAATGGCATAATTTCCCGCTAGTTGTTTTGTAAGAGCAGTGCGCATACACGTTCTACTCACAATGATATTAAGGGTAAGATTGCACTGAGTGGTCAAAAGTCATGGGAAGCCAGTAATTGTGATGTTAATAACGAGTTGCTCCTCCGCTGGCCCTCACAACAGCAACAATACGGCAAGGTATCGGCTCTACAAGGTGTTGGGATCATCCTGGGGTATATGGAGTCACGCATTTTGCACTACTATCCAAAATTGGTCTTGTGTAGTTTGTGCGGGCTTCATGGAGCGTACATCAGCATCAACAGCATTCCATAAATGCTCGGCTGGATTAAGATCGGGGAATCTAGAGGGCCAATCCATGGTCGTAAATTCACTGGAGTGCTCCTCCAACCACCTGCGTGCCACGCAGAGCGGTGACATGGCGCACTGTCCTATTGAAACCTGACATCTTCATCAGGGTATTCTTGGTACCGAAAGGGATGCAGATGGTCTGAAAAATGTCAACATAACGTGCACCTGTCAGCGCTTCCTGAAACTGGACAATGGAGTCTAATTGCAGACCATAAGAACGCCACCCACACCAGAACTGAGCCTCCTGCCTGGACACAACCTTGTTGATACGCAGGATCTATAGCTTCATGAGACATACGCGACACTCTCATGCGTCCATCAGCTCGATAACACTGGAACCGGGATTCATCGGACCATACCACACGCCGCCACTGTTCCGTAGTCGATTACCGACGTTCACGGGCCCATGCACGTCGTTGATCTCTGTATCAGGTGTCAGCAAAGGGACATGAGTTGGTCGTTGGCTGGTGAAGGCTCTGCGGTGCAGTTGCCTCCTTATAGGCCTGGTAGAAATGGGTTCCTGACTCCAAACCTTCAACTGGGCGGTGATATGACTCACAGTAGCCCTTTGAGCGCCCAGTATGGTTCTGTGGAGGCAACGTGATGTCCGTTCGTTAAACATCTGTTGTCTTGCCATGCGGCGGTTAACGCGGGTGGTGGGATTCTCTCTGTGATATAGAAGGTCCACCCTCGACACTGTTGACCTCAGAAACCCGAATTCGCTTGTAATCACCGCAGTGTTGTGGCCCACGCGTCGAGTGCCTATAATCATCCCACGTTCAAAGTCGGTTAACCCGCGACATGTTGCCATCTTCACGACACTGGTGTCTATGACAGACTGCTCAGCTACGCCGCAGCTAGCCGCAAAGCTCAGGGGTCATACCCGGCACATTTTCTAATGGGACACCCCTTCCCGTGACGTTTGGCCACTCAGTGTACATCGTCGTCGCGATGCTAAATCCGCTATGTGATTGTACTGGGGGAAATACTGACCCGCGGCACATATATTATCGTCACTATAGGGCAATAACCCGTATCCCACAATATTCTTGCTACCCATTGTTTTCCTTAAGACTCGTCACGCCTCCCAGCCAAACATGCATATGCAGTCAATGGGAACATTGTTCGTTGTGCTCATTTTCCTACGCCAGTTCGTAATGGACGATGGTTCATATTTTACCGTACTACAGGAATGTATATTTTCATGAAGTATCTATGCATTCCTACAGTATGAGGCATTTACGGTTCCTTTTCCTTTACACACTAACACAGGAAAATGAACACTACGAATTTTGTTTTGATGGACAGCATAACCATGCGTGGTTGGGAGGCAGCCTGACCAATTTTAAGGAGAATAATGGATATGAAGAGCATTGTGGTATACGAGATTTTTTCCAGTACAGCGACGTTATGACGGGCGAGAGTTTTTTGAAAATATTCGCAAAATAATGAACCTTAATAATAACGGAACTTTACCGAGCAAAGTTCTATGCTGAAACATTTCACGTAGCGGTTTTAGCAGGCCCAACGACAATAAGAACAGAAATATAGAGATGAAAAGCAGAAGATAAAGTAGGTAATATGAAGCACTACGCTACTACCGTACCAGCTTTCTATCTTGTACTTTCAGCTCAATGGTGCAAGAATTGTCGTGTTGGTTGTGGTTCGAACCTATCTTGTAAATATTTTCATTCAATAAACACAATCACAGAATAAGGATATAAAGTACAACAAGCAGTAATTGATATATTTAAGTATTCATGATGCATTCAAATAATGTCTGCTTCCGTAACGTAACGGTTAGCGCTATTAGCTGTCGTCCTCGGAGGCCCGAGTTCTATTCCCGGTACTGCCAGAAATTTAAGAATGGCAGGAGGGCTGGTATGTGGTTGAAATCGTACATGCAGCTCACCCCCATTGTTGCTGTGCCTGAAAAGAGCTGCACCACCTCGGGATGAGGACACGAGTTTACTTTTCAAATAAAAATGTAGAAAATAACATGTCCTGATTGACTGATTCATCATCGGCGAGCCAGAACTACTGGACAGATAGGAATGAAATTTTGAGGGTTCATTTATATTCCAGTGTAGATGCTCACTAAGAGGTCTTTTGGATATTCCGTCGCTAAGGGGCTGAAAAAGGGGTGAATTTTTTATTTAAAAAACATGGCAGTTTAGAGACGTCAAAATTTGTATTTGGAATCTCCTTTAAAAGTAGATAAATAAGCCTACATATTTTTTGGTTTTCTGAAAATCCTCCTACTGTACGTTGTGGGGGGAGGGGAGGGCGTGAAAAGAGGTGAGTAATGTGTTCAGTCCTTTTCAGGAGGATACTTATACATAAATAACTGAAGATTTTACAGGCATGAAAATTGGTATTTGGAATCTCCTTTGAAAACAAGGAAACCCGTATGTTTTGTTTCCGGAAAATCTATTCAAGAGGGGATGAAAAATTGAAAAATGGGGTGAATGTTTAAAATGATTAAATCTACAGTAAGGTAAGGGTTATTCTGCCCGAAGGCAGGTCCGAACCTCCACAGAGGTGTTCCTGAGTCGGAGTTTACGTGCGGTAGGGTGGCCAGTTCCTTTCCGCTCCTCCATTCCCTTACCCCCCACCAAGAGCGCGTGGCAACCCATCCAACTCCTGACCACGCCCAATGTTGCTTAACTTCGGAGAACTCACGGGATCCGGTGTTTCAACACGGCTACGGCCGTAAATCTACAGTATATCTCAAAAATGAATATGTTGCAGACGTGAAAGTGCTTTGAATCTCTTTTGAAAATAAGGAAACGTGCACTTATTGTTTTCGGAAGATCCACTTAAGGGGCTTAAGGGGAGGGGGAAATGTGAAATAGATTGAGTTATTTTTATGAGGATACTTATATCTCAAAACATGAAGATGTTGCAGAAGTGATAATTGGTATCTGCAATCTCCTTAAAAATAAAGAACACGTATTTTTTTTGTTTTCTGAAAATCCTCTTATCCGGATGAAACAGGGTTTCAGTCCTTTTGGTGAGGATACTTATATATCCAAAACCTAAGATATTATAGGCATGAAAAAATTGGTATTTCGACTCTCCTTTAAAAATAAACAAACACGTATTTTTTTTTTCTTCGTAATATCCACTTAATAGGGTGCGGTGAAGAGATGTGAAAAAGGGGTGAATTTTTGAAATGAGTAAATCTACAATATACCTCAAAAACTGAATATATTGCAGACGTGAAGATTGGTACTTGCAGTCTCGTTGAAAAAAAGGAACACGTATTTTTTGTTCTCTGAAAATCAACTTAAGTGTGGAGGTTGAAAAGAAGTGAAGAAGGATTTGAATTATTTTTGCGAGAACACTTATATCTCTAAAATTGAAAAAGTTACAGACTTGAAAATTGGTATATATATATATTTATATATATACAATAGACACCCACTAAGGAGAGGTTTCAAAAAATTCCACCCCTCAGGAGATCAAACGGTGGTAAAACCGTAACAACTAAAATATTCACTCTTCCGAAACAGTTTACCAGACAATGTTGAAATGGTACTTAATTATTGTTTCTCTTGTACTAGATGTTAAGTGAGACAAGTTTGGAAAAAAATAGCCTTTAAGTTATAAATGGGTGTTAAATACCGAAATCAAAATTATTCCCTTGATGATACGAGGTTGAAATATAATGTGACAAGTCCTAATGTATGTCTTAGATTTTCAATAAAACGTGGTGCTAAAATAATACGCCCCTCAGGGGTTTTGATGGGGGGAGATTGGCTTACAACATAAATAACCATTTCTCTCCAACCGTTTGACATATGGGAGTGAACTTTCATATGATGGTTGTCCTACATGTCTTATATTTTGAATAAGAATTGGTAATAAACCCTTAACTGGTTTTGACCGTGAGGAGGAGACCTAAAAACAAAAATACTCGTATCTCTGGAATCGACTGGCGTATGAGGCTGAAATTTCGCATGACGTTTTCTCCTGTATGTAATAGATTTTAAATAAGAAGTGGTATGAAATCAGTACACCCCTAAGTGTGTTTGACTGGGTGTGGGGGATAGCTGACGACACAAATGTTCATTTCTCTCAAACCGATTGACATACGAGCTTGAAATTTCACATGATGGTTTTTCAAATAAAAAGTGGTCTTAAAGCAATAAAACCCTAAGGGTTTATGGCTGGGGGATTGGTGGTGAGGCCTGATTACAAAAATATCACTTCCTCTGAAATCGCTTATCATACGAGGTTGGAATTTCTCATGGTGGTTACTCCTATATGCATTACACTTTAACTAAGAAGCGGTCTTAAACCAATACACCCATAAAGGGTTTTGAACGGGGGTATTTCTGATGACATAATATAAATTTCTCTCAAACCGATTGACATAGGAGCTTTAAATTTCAAATGATGGTTCCTCCGATGTGTTTCAGATTTCAAATAAGGAAAGATATCAAAACAATACACCTCTAACAGGGTTTTGCTGGGGGGGGGGGGGGGTGACGACTTATGACAAAATTTTTCATCTCTCCAAACCATATAACGTACGAATTTGAAAGATCATTGGATGTTGTAGGTGTCAAATATGATATAATTCAAATGTTTCACGTGTAGGGATTAGGATCATGTAAAAGTTGTTGAACATGTAGAACTAAGTCTCCACAACAGACAAGGTATTCGATCGAATTTCCGACTCCTTTTCTTTATTTCCAAAAAAGGTCATTTTTAAATTTAATGGTTTAACGGAAATAATCTTGAACTTGATACACAACAGGAAGAACACTTTTCTTTCTGGGAGTGTATACCATTAATTGTACCTACGAATTCTTGCGGACGTTGATTGTCTAATATTTCAAGGTTTAAATATCTCAAATGACTAATCACTTTCCACAAGCTTAATACGTATAATAGCCCTAAATAACAAACGAGGTTTCATCCAGAATATTTTCAGAGATCGGTGCTGCCCTCTATACATACTAAATTCATTTCTTAGATTTTAAATAAGAAGTGGTCTTCACACCGTACGCCCCTAAGGGGTTTTGACTGGGGGAGTGAGGAATGAGGACAAAGATATTCACTCCTATGAAACCATTTAAATTACGAAATTAAAATTTCAAAACGTATCCTAGGTGTTAAGTAACACAAAGTTTGAAGAAAAAATTAGCCCCTCAGAGAGTTAAAAGGTCGTTAAGATTCGAAAACATGTATATTCACTCCTTCCTCCGAAACTGTTTACCGTACGAAGACAAAATTCCAAATAGCGCTACGGTAAATATCTTAAATCCTATGTGTGAAATAGGATGTATTTTTAAACATTCCACCCCTACGGTGTTAAGTAGGGTTATTTCCGGAAAACAAAAATTATTCATCCCTCCAAAACCGTTTGACGTACAAATTTATAATTTTACGAGAAGGTAGATCAAATCATTTCTCCCGTTTAGTTGGTGGTTGACTCTCAAAAACACAATATCCATTCTTCCGAAACTGTTTCAGGCACGATTTTAAAACTTTACATGAAATGTGGTCTTCTATGTCCTAGATGTAAAGAAATATTTTTTCAAAAAATCACTGCCTTAAAAAAAATTAATTCCCCCATTACTGTTCGCCGTACATCTAAATTTCACAGGTTGATCGCTTTTACATCTTAGATGGTGAATAAAATAGAGTTTAAAAACATTCCAATCCTTCCGTACGGGGTGTAAATGCGTGTTAGAAAAGAAAATTAATAATCTTCGCCCAAAACACTTTGACGTACGAACTGAGGGTGTATTTTACAGGCTAAGTCGGCAGTAGACTCTCCAAATGTAAAAATGTGAAAAAAAACAATTTAAAACCGTGGCGAAGCAGGGGTATCTTTCTAATAATAATAATAATAATAATAATAATAATAATAATAATAATAATAATAATAATAATAATAATACCGAGCTCGAGGCACGAAGAACTATTGGCAGAGAATCGTCGCGAAACGAAGGCGAAATCCACCAGTGGTCGTTCTTGACAACCCTGTTACTGAGGAACATTGACACATGCCCATCGTCAGGGAATAAGCATCTACCTCCGCAACATGGTTCTCGTTTTAACTGCTCTTTGAACTTCAGCACTGTCCACTGTTTAAAAAGTTAGTTTAGGAATGACGTTTATTTTTGATATTATTTATTACCTCATTTATTTTTGTTCAGATAAACATGCTTTCCAGTGCCGATTTAGCTAAATTAAATTTTAAGTTTGTGTGTCTGCCTGTGTTTAACAGACTGAAAAACTAAAAGCTTAATTTTATTGTGACTGATATTTGTGTCTTTTGATTACACATTAGAATTCTCTGCTCAATGAACTGAAAAATCTTAAAGGTTAATTTTATTTTGTTTGCTATTGGTATCATCTACTTACAGATACATATTCTGTGTTCAACAGAGTGCAAACCTTAACTTCATTGATTTGATTGTTTAACTTTATTGTGTTTACTATTGACGTCACTTGCTTATTACTCGAACCCAAATAAATATAAAAGCTAAACAAGTCAACTTAAAAACGAAGTAAATCGACAAAACATCCCCTTCCAAGAAAATTATACAAAATAACATGCTTATACACAATATACTAGTATATTTAGCTAAAAAAATTAAAGCAAATCCACCTCTTCTATATTCAACATTAAATCCTGAAACCAATTCCGATTCCCCTTCTGCAAAATCAAAAGGAGTTCGATTAGTTTCAGCTAAACATGACGAAAATCACGCTAATATGAGAGGAAAGGTTAAAAACATGAATCACACATACCCTTGAAGACTTATAAATCTTTAAAGAAGTCCACCTGGAACGTTGTCACTTGATGACTTACTGAAAAGCAAAAATTATATTTAAGATCTAACAGGCTACAGTAAAATTCATGGCTTCTAAACAAACCTTTAGTCTTCTGGTGTGAACAAATTTATTGCTGATTACAATTCAAAGTTTGTTCTGTATAGTCACAAAGTAGCCCACGCCCTTGTCCTGATAGTGGTCTGTTATACAAAACACATTACTAGACCGTTCCAAAGTTTGCGTTAACAGGACATAATGTGTAAACTGTTTGAAACTAAACGCATCATATTTAGTAATTTATATTTTAATCATTTCACAAGTATTCTACCGTAATCTTCCAAAATAGGGCGACTGGCTTAAAAGAGTTCGCAAAGTTGTTAATGAAAAAGCTGCCACCCCTTTCATAATACATTACACTACACGGCCCCACCTCTTTTCCATCTCCCCCTTTTACAGGAGCAGCGCTTTAACAATCTCTCATCTTCCTTGCATGTGAACGCGAATATCTATCGCACCACATAAAACATCGATCAACTGCATTTCAACTTGTATACCTTGTTATCCTTACTCGTGCTGTGCTGAAAATTAATATCGCGTGTGAAAAAGTGTGTCGGTATCACTCAGTTGAAAGAATAGAATGAACATAACTACCAATTAACGGATGGCCTGCATCTGATAAGATAGCATTTAATTATTGTAATCCTTATTGTTACATACAGTTAGTCATATCTAATTCATAATGTACAAGGTACCTCAAAGGAAGCAAAACTGACATAAAATGTTATTAACATTTAATACTTCTTTGTATAAGAATAAGAATAAGAATAGTGGTTCTTCGACCCACTCGGAGATATCGGATATTTTGTCCCACAAGGTCTTATTTATGTATCGGTAAATCTATGGACACTGGGCTGGCGTAGTTCAGTATAGACCTTCCTTCAAAATACCATCGCACTGAACTGGGATCGAATCCGCCAACCTGAGCTCAGAAGAGCAGTGCTCTGTTGTCAGAGTCACTCGGACCGTCTAGGCGCAACAACCATATATCGGGTGAATCAGCTAAGCCTATTTTTTCTTGAACATAGGCCTATGGAACCTCCTGGGATTTGCTAGTGGCTTAATGTCGCCCTAACATATCGAAGGATTTCGGCGACGAAAGGACCTGAAAGGACCAGGATTGGGAAGAGCGGCCGTGGTCTTAATTAAGGTACAGCCCCAGCATTTCTATGGTGTGAAGATGGGGAACCATGGAAAACTATCCTTAGAGCTGCAGACGGTGAGATTCAAACCTATCATCTCCCCGAATGCAAGCTCACAGCTACACGACTTTAACTGCACGGCCAACTCGGTCGGCTCTCCAGTGACAGCGATAGGAGAAGTTTTCATTTGTTGGGTTACAGTAACATTCCATAAAAATAAGAACTTCGATCTCCAGCTGAATACGTAGTTCAATACATGGACTTGCACGCTTTAGGTAGCTAAGGGAAATTATGCAGCATCTCAGAGCAATGAATGACTTAGACCTATTTTACGCGACATCATGCAGGAAATTTACGCATGTATAACTTGATGTAGGCTTCCGCGTACAAAGCAAAAGTAGATTTTGAGACCGTAAGTGAGGCCCGTTTTAAAAACACTGTAGGATTTTACGTAGAGCGGAGTCTATTTCTCTAATAATTTTTATGGAATGATATTTTACGCAACAAATGAAAACCCCTTCTACAGCTATCGCTGGAGAATTGCGTATCAAATTGTTCCAGAGGCCATTTTCCTTCGGTGGAATAGGGTGATCCCCTTATCAGACGTGACAGTTTAGGACTAATTACAACCATGTAAATTCACCACATTTTTGTACAGTAATATCATATCGACATTGTTAGCAAAGTGCTTTTTAAAATTATGCTGCAAATTATGGCATGTAAATAGTATACTGTACTACAGCAGATGTGGTACCTTTCTACCGTTCAATAAATACTTAAAACAGGGCCACCGGCAATCACACAAAAAACAGTTTTTGAAGTGAGAACTTCGATCACCAGATGAATACGGAGTTATAATTCGTGGACATGCACGTTTCAGGTAGCTAAGCGGAATTATAGAATTTTGTATTCAGGTAGGCATCCTTTATGGAGATGTGACATTCCTGAAGTCTCAGATATCAATATAAAGAAGTTATAATGAGTACATTTGACATACGGAAAACACCGGCTACGGATATACGCATTGTTTATACCATCGTCAGCATTAGGCTCACTTCCAACTAAGAAATGATACATTTTTCGTTCGTTGGGAATGGTTGTAACTGTCGGGGTTTAAGAGGAGCTTGACTGAACATATTGTGATAAAATTGACCATAATAGGTATTTTATTTGATCCTGTATCGTATTTTCTAAAACTATTAAAGAAACTATTTAAAGTAGTTTATTATGGGTCCGCCTTGTCAATACACTTTTAATGATTGAAAATGATTCATTCTATCATACATGTTTCAGGAACAATATGCATTCACTTAATCAGTGAAGTCAAATCAAGAATAAAAACAATATAGCACCATCTTCTCTTTAGCCCACAATTTAAAGAAGTATTATATCCCAATTCACCATATCAATGAATAAACAAACTAGGGAAATATTATGAAATTTGCCACTTCATAAAATTTTAATATTTCGATGAATTGGATGAGAACCTAAATAAATTTAAGATCTTCAAGTTTTCTTCTATAAAATATTTTAAATTGTTTCTCTAATAGATGTTGAACACATTTTGGTAATTGCAGCAAGACAAATCTGTCTATTTATTGTATTATACTGGCTAGTGGTTTAGCATCGCACTTATGCATCGGAATATTTTTGGCGCCGCAAGGAAATGGTGTATATACGTCCGAATCGTATTCTTCTACAGGCAATAGTTATGTGTACGGTGATGAGTACGTGAATATGATATTACACCATGGAGCAAAATGACGTAATGCATGAAAAGCACGGTACTTATACAAAGAACGATTTCTTGCCCGAAGACTACCAGTTTCGGTTACGTTTGGAAGGGCTGGAAAACGGCTGCGTGAAAAGATATCCTTTAGAAGGGGCCTATTCGGGATGCACCAGCGACGTCTGATGATAATGAAAAAGCTGTGCGTAATGAAAATACAGCCAGGCGTCTCTACTGCACGCATTGCATCGTAATAAATTCTGTACATCGGATGTGATATGTGACAGTATTGGTCTTCATCATTGCGGCTCACATAGGATTGAAGTAAACGCACACAAATTTCAGCCGGAAACGGGTTTGAACTTAACGAACGACACAAAATTGACCATTAACCACCGCGGTCACGGAGAAGTTTGCAGCTGTTATCGTACCGTAACGTTTCAGGGTCAATGCAGTTTATCTCAGCATGGGAGGTTCTTTCTATTGTGCGATGCGTTCATTCATTATTATCTCCTTACTGCAGGTTTGTCAGAAACGAATACACGTAGTATCAAGCCATGTACCTATACGAGAACCCATTATTGGATGATTACAAACTAGATTAGATTAGATTATAAACTATGGTTTGCATAAAGTCGAACAAATTGGGACGTAAGATCCACCCGGTATAACAGCCAGTTCATCTGCCCACCGTTCAAACAAAAGTATTACAAATACTAGAAGGCGTAAAAAAACCAAACCCCATGGCACAACAAGCCGAAGGGCCATGGTCTACCAAGCGACCTCTGCTCATCCCGAAGGCCTTCAGATTACGAGGTGTCGTGTGGTCGGCACGGTGAATAATCTAGACCGTTATTCTTGGCTCTATGGCCCGGGGACGCTATCTCACTATCAATAGCCCCTCATTTGGAAATGCGTAGGCTGAGTGGACCTCGCACCAGCCCTCAGATCCAGGTAAAAATCCCTGACCTGGCCGGGAAAAGGAACCCGGGTCCTCCAGATAATAGGCAGGCACGCTACCCCTACACCGCAGAGCCGGCTCTAGAAGCCGTAGGAAGCTGCAAATATACACTGACTGACAGAGCAAATGCAACAACGAGAAGGAGTGGTTCGAAAGGGATGAAAGTTGGGGAAAAAACAGAGACGGCACGGACGAATAATTGATGTTTATTTCAAACCGATATGCAGGTTACACAATGCGCACGGCATCGACTCAGTAGGATGTAGGACCACCGCGAGCGGCGATGCACGCAGAAACACGTCGAGGTACAGAGTCAATAAGAGTGCGGATGGTGTCCTGAGGGATGGTTCTCCATTCTCTGTCAACCATTTGCCACAGTTGGTCGTCCGTACGAGGCTGGGGCAGAGTTTGCAAACGGCGTCCAATGAGATCCCACAAGTGTTCGATTGGTGAGAGGTCCGGAGAGTACGCTGGCCACGGAAGCATCTGTACACCTCGTAGAGCCTGTTGGGAGATGCGAGCAGTGTGTGGGCGGGCATTATCCTGCTGAAACAGAGCATTGGGCAGCCCCTGAAGGTACGGAAGTGCCACCGGCCGCGGCACATGCTGCACGTAGCGGTGGGCATTTAACGTGCCTTGAATACGCACTAGAGGTGACGTGGAATCATACGCAATAGCGCCCCAAACCATGATGCCGCGTTGTCTAGCGGTAGGGCGCTCCACAGTTACTGCCGAATTTGACCTTTCTCCACGCCGACGCCACACTCGTCTGCGGTGACTATCACTGACAACAGAAGCGTGACTCATCGGAGAGCACGACATTCCGCCATTCCCTCATCCAAGTCGCTCTAGCCCGGCACCATGCCAGGCGTGCACGTCTATGCTGTGGAGTCAATGGTAGTCTTCTGAGCGGACGCCGGGAGTGCAGGCCTCCTTCAACCAATCGACGGGAAATTGTTCTGGTCGATATTGGAACAGCCAGGGTGTCTTGTACATCCTGAAGAATAGCGGTTGACGTGGCGTGCGGGGCTGCCACCGCTTGGCGGCGGATGCGCCGATCCTCGCGTGCTGACGTCACTCGGGCTGCGCCTGGACCCCTCGCACGTGCCACATGTCCCTGCGCCAACCATCTTCGCCACAGGCGCTGCACCGTGGACACATCCCTATGGGTATCGGCTGCGATTTGAAGAAGCGACCAACCTGCCCTTCTCAGCCCGATCACCATACCCCTCGTAAAGTCGTCTGTCTGCTGGAAATGCCTCCGTTGACGGCGGCCTGGCATTCTTAGCTATACACGTGTCCTGTGGCACACGATAACACGTTCTACAATGACTGTCGGCTGAGAAATCACGGTACGAAGTGGGCCATTCGCCAACGCCGTGTCCCATTTATCGTTCGCTACGTGCGCAGCGCAGCGGCGCATTTCACATCATGAGCATACCTCAGTGACGTCAGTCTACCCTGCAATTGGCATAAAGTTCTGACCACTCCTTCTTGGTGTTGCATTTGCTCTGTCAGTCAGTGTACGTGCAGATAACCACTACCTCGCAAGCGTGTCAAAATGTTTCGTGACCGAAAAATCCCAAGGGGTTTGAAAAAATGGGAGTTATTTTTAATATTTTTAATAATTCTCCTCCCATTCCCGTAATGAGATCATACATTGTATTAACTAACTTCATTTTAAGAAAGTTTATACCAGGTTCGTTGGTCGTGCGATTAGGGCCGGGAGATAGTGAGTTCGACCACCACTGTCGGCAACCCTGAAAATGGTTTTCCGTGCTTTCCTATTTTATCACCAGGTAAATTCGGGGCTGTACCTTAATTAGGGCCAGGGCCGCTTTCTTCCCATTCCTAGCCCTTTCCTATACCATCGCCGCCATAAAACCTACCTTGGTCGGTGCGACGTAAACCAAATTCCTATAAAAGAAAATCTACCCAGGTGGTTTAGAATCAAGAGGAGATAATAGGAAGAGGAGACGTGAGGCTTATGAGAAATGAACGAGAAATTCTCAAAGATTGGAAGGACTTTGAAGCTCCATGCTTGTCTTCAGATAGCGTCTGAGCAGTAGGCATGTAAGAACTCTAAGATCTGATATTGCAAAAGAAGTTTCTTTCCATTGCCTTAAATAGTTCGTGTTCTGCATGAGGTGCCTGCACAAGAAAGAGGAGAAAACGCCAGGCTCAGCTGGCAGCTGCTGATTCGATGCACATTCTTTACTAAGTTACTTCTATAACGCACCAAATTTCATGAGCTCCATTTGACTTCCTCTTGCAAGGCAAATGCGGCAAGAGATTGTTTTACTATTGCTGATCTATTAAACAAGATCTATCAGTTGTCTTGTATTCGATTACTGACTAAGCACAAATTAACTTGATAGAGAGGCAAATAAATAAGGCCATTGATTTTTCAACGAATACAAGAACGCTAACAATAATAAGAAAAAGAAGGATATTACTTTTATGGATTTCACGGACGACAACGGGTAGGATTCTTTCCCTCTCTCTCTCTCTCTCTCTCTCTCTCTCTCTTTCTCTCTCTCTGTATGTGTGTGTGTGTGTGTCTGTATGTGCGCACCGAGTGGTCTAAGAGCCCCTTAAATTCCAACAAGATACGCAAACCGTTTAACCCTGCTAGGCCTTAAGGTCAATGTTGCTCTGATTACTGACAAAGAAAGAGAGTATTCTATAGTGTCATAAGTGCCATTATTTCATGCTTCGGCCAACTGAAAAATACATGAAATTTATATTATAGTACATAATTTCCTGATACTTCTAAGAACACCAACAAAAGCATACATCTGGACAAAAATAAATATCGCCGTTACACCTGCGAAAGCCACTATGTGAAAGTATAGACTTAGACATAGACTTTTAAGGATCTGTCATCTAAGGTTCAATATTCAATATTCTCGTTCTTAGCGAGATATGTGCTGCTGTTCAATATTTCTCCAATACACAGCAGTCACATAGTGGATTTGCAGGCGCAACGGCGATATTTATTTTTGTCCAGATTTACGCATTTGTTTGTGTTCTTAGAAGTATCAGGAAATTACGTAGTAGTTAGGTCAACAAAGGAGGCAAAATATGTCCATTAAAAGGAACAAATTTACAGATTCTTTTCATCACATACTCTAGGCATACCTTTTGTAAGTCCTTGAAGGTATTCTGATCCTATATCTTTTCATATTTGCTAGATAAATTATCATTTTGGTCTAAGTTGCTTAAGTGCACCTCGTGGATACCTCTAACCATTTCGTCCCAGAACAATTCCATTGAGTTTCAGTCTGAAATTCAGGATGGCCAAGTCCTATCCTTCAGCTCCTATACGTTTCTCTGTAGATGTCATATATCTCATACAGTATCGAGATGGATGTTGAGGATCGCAATCTTGCTGAGTGTGTAATAATTGGTTGAGTTGAGATGCTTTGTTTCTGCTGCACTGCACAAAATCCGGACAAAGATGTTTAACGTTTGATAGCATTGATAACATAAAAAACATGTTTTAGAGAAGGTGTACCAATGATCTGTTTGAAGGTGACAAGCCATTGAAAATTGTACCCAACCGTTAACGTGTGATGGTACACACATTTGATAGAATTTTCCATAAATAACACAAGGTACTGTGAAATTCAAAGTATGAGGAAACGTGATTTTTCGCCTTCACGAACTCACTAGCAAACCGCACATAACTTTCATTCAGTTTCAGTAAGGAAATAAAAGATTCTTCTTCTATTCATTGACCAATTCTGGATGGTAGACTAATGGTTATCATTTTCAACATGGTCTTCTCTGCAGATACTTGGAACAATTTAAGTATGCCTCTATAATGAAGGGTCGTTTTGTTTACCCAGAATTAATTTTTCTTCCCTCCGCGTTCTTGGCTGAAATGTCTGTCAAGCGGGCTTCGATTCAGGGGTTCTGGGTTCGGTTTCGGCCAGGCCTCGGATGTTAGCCACATCTGGTTAATTCCTCCAGCTCGAGGATTGGGTGTATGGATCGGTATTGAAATTGGCCTTTACATTTACACACCATACTGTCCTACCATTACTGAGGCATATTATAGTTAAATACATCCCTCCACATAGAAATGATACCAGGAAGGACATCCGGCCAAAGAACTAGGCCAAGTCCACCTGTGTGACACAGATCACGCCCACAACCCCACCTGCGTGTGAAAATAAGCCATGGAGGAACAAAATAAAGGAAACATGATTATATTTATACTCTAGAATCATTTAGTACTTTAATATTTTCCTGTATAATGATGTACAACAAAAGGAATTTTCTCTTCAAACATCCGATTTAAATCAGTTTACTATTGCTACTGCTAGGGGCTTTACGTCGCACCGACACAGATAGGTCCCACGGCGACGATGGGACACGAAAGGCCTAGGAGTTGGAAGGAAGCGGCCGTGGCCTTAATTAAGGTACAGCCCCAGCATTTGCCTGGTGTGAAAATGGGAAACCACGGAAAACCATTTTCAGGGCTGCCGATAGTGGGATTCGAACCTACTATCTCCCGGATGCAAGCTCACAGCCGCGCGCCTCTACACACACGGCCAACTCGCCCGGTAGTTTACTCTTAATACAAGAACTTGGGCGTTTGGTAGATCAGCAAATTTCAAATTATTTGATTAGTTTAAAAATGTAAAATCACACGTTATGCAGGAGAAACGCATAAGATTATTCCCATCTATCATTAAGATACTGATATGAAACTGAAATGAAAATCATAAAATGATGTGAACGACTCATTCAAAGACATAAAAATAGTAAATACCTGGAAGAATCAGATTATATGTTAGGTGATGTACATCGTAATCTTACGTAAAGTATTTTGTGTCCATATGGCATAGATTCGTCAACATTTTTTGCTCAACTGATCTACAACATAAGCAGTAAACATCTACATCCCTATGTATCAGATGATTCAGTCCTTGAATTCCTTCGCTAGTACTATCAGCACCGTACTATCAGCTGCAGCACCGTACATCAGAACGTAAAACACACAGCAACGAAAGAAGCGGAACGAAACTCTTTACTGCAAAGTACTTTGATCATTTCCTTGCATACAGCACATGCTCGTTGAGTTCTCGATCTTATTTCGATAATACTCATGACTCCATCCATATATTTGAAAGCTGCCTGAAAATGATGTAATGAAATAAAGTAGAAATACAAATCTGGTTTAGGACTAAAATAATACCCAACTTCGAAAATATTTCAGTACTCTCAACAATAGGAGTTTCTATATTTTAAAGAGAATTAAGTTGAAAGACCTTTGTTTGCATTTCTTTTATTAGCTTAGGTAATCGTAGGCAATGCCGGCCCCGTGGTGTAGGGGTAGCGGGCCTGCCTCTTACCCGGAGGCCCGGGTTCAATTTCCAGCCAGTTCAGGGATTTTTACCTGGATCTGAGTGCTGATTCGAGGTACATGCAGCCTACGTAATTAGAATTGAGGAGCTATCTGACGGTGAGATAGTGGGCCCCGGTCTAGAAATCGAAGAATAACGGCCGAGAGGATTCGTCGTGTTGACCACACGACACCTCGTAATCTGCAGGCCTTAGGGCTGAGCGTCGGTCGCTTGGTAGGCCAAGGCCCTTCAAGGGCTGTAGTGCAATGGGGTTAGTTAATCGTACACAGGAGCTCTATATAGTTTGCGCATAAAGTAACAATATGTACGGATACTATACTGTGATATAATAATAATAATAATAATAATAATAATAATAATAATAATAATAATAATAATAATAATAATAATAAAATAAAGAAGAAATGTCCGTCATCATTCACCACTTCATCTCTATGAAGTCCTACTAATGTATCCTATAAAAGAAAAGAAAATCATTGTAAATATGAAGGATGACAAAGCTCTGAATGTTCCACATCTAATTCTGTAAGAGCTACGTTTTCGAACATTGCTTCTTGATCCATGATTGTCCTGTTTAAGGAGGAGTTGACAACGTAGTAAATCATAGTGGCCTAAATTACAGTCTTCTTTCAACCAAGTCGTTAAATATTTGTCTTGTTACTTCCTCAATTGTCTCATTCATGGCAGATTTCATTTCGTTCTGGAACCTCATGACAAAGAATCATTCGCAGGAAAATTTTGTAACAACAGATAAATATTCTTCAGCAAGCCAATACATTGAACTTCTACATCGTAGGAACGTTCATATCGAAAGTAAAAAGGTTAAATTATCACTCTCTACTCCGTCCCGTTCCACTCATATGTCGAGCTAGAACCATCTTACTAGAAAACGCATAACTACATATCACCGTAATGGATATCAATCAATTGCCAATCATCAATGGTCTGCATTCAAGGCTGTTGCCGGGGTGGCAAATTCCCGACTTGAAAAGCTTCCTAGGCTTTCGTAACTTCAATTACAACGCAGACCTTGGCTGATAAAGAACGTTGAAATCACAATCCTCATTAGGTTCATAACAACAGGAAGGGAAACAAAGACTGTGCTTTTGTGCGATGACCAGAAAGTCAAGGGAGGATAATAATAATATTATTATTTCGGTTTTCGTCCCACTAACTACTTTCATGCTTTTCAAAGACGCCGATGTGCCTCAATTTTGTCCCACAGGAGTTCTTTTACGTGCAGGAAAATCTATCTTCACGAGGCTGAAGTATCTGAGCGATTTCAAATACCACCGGTCCTAACCAGGATCGAACCTGGCAAATTGGGGTCAGAAGGCCAGGGCCTCCACCATCTGAGCCACTCAGCAATGCTATTCCAGGGACGAATGCAAGCGACTCTGTTACACATTATGTTACTGAAGAATAGTGTATTTTTATTTCATTTATGACTTTATTTTACAAGGACTTTCATAAGAGGTATTATAATTTAATTTAATATTTTTTTATCTAATGTAATAGTATATGTGTTTCACATCATTAGGTTTGTACCTGTCTGAAGCACAATAAATTAAATAAATAAACAAATAAATCAAATAAGTAAATATATATTGCTCAAGAAATAAATCTTGTTACATACCTCCACGATACGCATGCATATCGAAAAGAAACGGGAAAAAACACCTTTTTAGCAACAATTAAGAACTGAAATTGAAAGAGTTCTTCGGACACTCAACACTCTATGTCATTGCACAACGCGACATAAATAAAATGGTCGTTGATCATACACCAAAATGACTACGTGGTAATGAAGCGTCTTAATAAAGAGTATTGACACCCCTCAAACAGATAACACCTTCCGATAATTATGATAAGGTGCCGCTCGTTCAGTTCAGGCAGATACCCTTACGCTTCCAAACGGGCGACTTCAAGGACTTGTATTGTTTGGAGTAGAGGATTTTTCACTCGGATGCGTTGCTCCACTTTGTCAATAACTTGTTCGATCGGATTCAAGTCACGACTTCTGAATGGTCACTCCATTCGTTGAACATGGCGCTCTTGCAGGGAACTCCCGAACGATGTGGGCATCATGCGCTGTAAAATTATCATGCATGAATATTGCATTTTCACCTAGTTGCCTCACGTGAGAAATTAAATGTCGCAATAAGATCTTGTCAATGAACCGTCAAGCATTTACGGTTCCAGTGCAAATGATCAGGAGGTCGGATTCAGTGTCACGACTTACGCCTACGCACATCATACCAGATACCCTTCCATAAGAAGCTTTTGGATCAAATCCGTCCCCGCGACTTCTCCAGACTTTCAGATGACCATCATAACGAAATAATCCGAAACGGAATTCATCCGAGAAGAGATCTGAAAGCTAGTGTCTTAGTTGCCGGTGCAGATAATCTCCAATAAACTGCAGGCTACTGAAATGATATCGTCTGTCCAGTGCAGGAAATCGAGTGGGTCGTCAGAAAATTAATTGGCCACTCGAAGCCTGTTTCTGATTATTTGGTGACTAACTCGCACTCCAGAAGCTGCTGTAGGTCAATTTGTAGTGTTTGTGCTGTAACTTGGAGGTTTTAGAGACCAAGTAGACGCACGAAGCAATCTTGCCCTTGGGTTATATTGCTTTGGTGGTCGGTGCCAGAGCAACTGGTAACACTTCCAGTTTCCTGAAAACGTTCCCACAGATACCAAATCGTGGAATATTCTAGTATTCCACGGAGTTCGACTTCTTTCGTATCCACTTTCCAGATATGCGTAGTGGATTCACCAAGGCACATCACATATGGCGTGTAGTATTGGTGAACCTGACAATTTTAAATAATGTTGGTTGTCGATTTATGTAGTGACGTAGTAAAAATACTTTTCTTAAACGTACAAGAATGTCCTAAAAACACAATTCTAGATCCTGATATTCAGAAAGTACATTGAAACTAGCAGAGTGCCAACAATGCTGTTGATTGACAAGGAGATAACGTTTTACTAGGTCAATCTATCATAGCTCTACACACCAAAATCACACTCGAACTGGAAATATTACGATATGCCGACAGCTAATAAGTTAATCATTCATAATATTAGTGTTACGTGTCCAAACTACCGTCGTCCCTGTCGTGGCCTCTTTCGGTATTTCCTGGAAGGAACTAGGGTGTCATCTGGGAGCTTCTAGCGTAATGGGACAGTGACAGCCTCTCTGCATTGTTTTCTCTGTCTTTTTTTCGTGCACCTTCTGAAATACGAAAAGGGAATGCCCCGTTTCCAGCAGAACCCCGAATATTCTAGTATTCCATCATCAGGATATAAAAAGGAGTCTGGCAACAAACGGGGAGGAGTTTTTGTTCTGTCGGAGTGTCGAGTGAGCAGTTGGACTGGGGTGGCAGTGTTGACCGTCGTCAGCGTCCCACCCGAGTCTCAGTATCGTCGAGCTGGAGTACGGAGTACTGTGTATACTTCCAAGGACTGTAGAACAGCGTGAAAACAGTATTTAGAACAGCTGGTGTGAGTAGAAATGATGCAGTGTTAACTATCGTTATTGGAGGAATACTGTATTGCTGCCTAGCACTGATGAGATATTACTGTTGTGTGCTCCCTCTTCAGTTGTTAATCAGTTTACTGTGTCGAACGTGAGAGTGGTGGACATTCTCTGGAATCGAACCAAGCAACAGTCATCGTGTTCTCTGGGAGCCAGCAGCCCTGTGTTCAAACTTACCTGCAGCTATTGTGTGTGAAGGCACTTAGCGTGCCAGCAGAAGTGAAAGGTGGAGACTGTCAATAAAAATTATCGCCCGTCCACGTAAAGACTGCACTGATGGAATCCTGCTGTGAGAAACGTGTAAGCAGACAGCAGTTAGTGCAGTCTAACCATTCGTGTTCGAATAGAACTGTGCGTGTTTGTGTATTTATTGGGTCATCCTAGAATTAAACTTGAGCGACAAAACAGATAGAAACATTACTATACGATCAGCACAAAATTATTTTGCATATTGTAGTGTTTCAGTATTGTCTAATTACTGTTCAAAAATAATCAGATATCTAAATCATGTCTGGTTTTATAAGTATGCAGGTCTTAAGATTGTTTATGTATCCGACTAGTATTACCGAATTCATAACAATTCGGTTTAATCAGATGGTCAACAGAAAATCTCGTATTTATTGCGGACTAAAACTAGATACTCCACAAACGATTTTGACCACAACATCTTCTATAACGTGGTAACATCATATAACTGAATCGACGCACACTGATTTTAACAGAAAACTAACAAGAAAAAGTAGATACACTTCTCAAACTTACGAGGGAGAATCAAAATGTAAGTTACACTAGCTCGCCGCGAGAGCACGCTGTGTGTCGTGACTGTTGCCAATGCGCAGCAAGTTACAGTAACTGCTGACACGTCCGATGGGAAGGTCGGTGTGGTATCCCGTCGTGATGTATGTGCAGAGCGGGCTAGGCTCAATGGCGCGTCAACTGGATGTTCACGCCAAATTGGAGATGCGTCCAACGATCAGATTTTTATGGGCTAAACGGCTCAATTGCACGGACATTCATCGTGAAATCACTGCTGTATATGGTGAGCGTGCAATTTCCCGCTCAGGTATTCAAAATGGTGTAAGCAATTTGACGCCGAACGCACGGATCTCACGGAAGAATATCGCGAAGGCAAGCCCGTACCGTCCAGTACCGTTGCAAATGTTGACCGTGTGGATGGGATCATTAGAGAGAATCGGCGCATAACACTGCAGGAATTTGCCAGCATGCTGAACGTTTATGGCGGTGTGTTCCCCATTGTTCACCAGCACCTTGGATTTCACAAACTGTGTAAAGGATGGGTCCCAGGTCTGCTCACGGATGTTCAGAAGGTACAGCATTTCAAAATCGTCCTTGGCATTTTTTCAACGGTATTCCGTGGAGGGCAACGAGTTTCTGCGGCGAATCTTCACAGAGGATGAAAGTTGGATCCACCACTTCACCCCGGAAACAAAGAGAACGTCGATGTAATGGGTGCACACCAAATCACCTCCATGAAAGGAGGCCAAGGTCCAACCTGCAGCAGGAAATGTTTTGGCGACAGAGTTGTTTGATATAGAGGAAGTGGTGCACGTATAATTTATGCCGAAAGGCACGCCAATCAACTCGGTTTCGTATTGTCAAACAGTGAATCGGTTGCGTAAGGCAATTAAAGAAAAGCGGCGGAGAAAATTGAGCACCGGTGTGATTTTGTTGCACGATAAAGCACCACCTCACTTGGCCCGCCAAACGTCCGAATTGCTGCAGCGATTCAAGTGGGAGGTATGGCAACATCCTCCATGCAGTCCAGGCTTAGCTACATGCGACTATCGTGTGTTCGGTAAGCTGAAAAATGATCTCAGTGGACGACAATTCCGAAACGATAAGGAGGCGAAAGCAGCTGTCTTCAGGTGGTTACACAGTGCTAGAGGTAATCAATCACTACTGATTTGCATTTAGGGCAGTCGCCCAGGTGGCAGATTCCCTACATGTTGTTTTCCTAGCTTTTTCTTAAATGATTTCAAAGAAATTGGAAATTTATTGAACATCTCCCTTGGTAAGTTATACCAGTCCCTCCTATTTCTCTATAAATTTTCCTATAAACGAATATTTGCCCCAATTTGTCCTCTTGAATTCCAGCTTTATCTTCATATTGCGATCTTTCCTACTTTTAAAGACACCACCCAAACTTATTCGCCTACTGATGTCCTCCCACGCCATCTCTCCACTGACAGCTCGGAACATACCTCTTGGTCGAGCAGCTCGTCTCCTTTCTCCCAAGTCTTCCCAGCCCCAAATTTGCAACATTTTTTTTAAACCTACGCATCCTAGACTCTATTGATTCCTACGCATCCGCAATCGACAAGTTGGTTGACCTTTCCGAGAAACGTATACAGTCTCTTGGGGACTATGTGGAAAAGTGAACTTACATTGTATGTTGTCATACCCATATGGCTTATGTGTAGGTGGTTTCATAAATGGCCATAAATTGGAAGTGTAACTTACTTTTTAATTCTTCTTAATTATATTAGAAAGTAAGTTCATATAGTGCTTCTGCAGTCAAATACAAGTACAGAAATATTATGGGAGAATGAATTTAAATTTTGAAATTTCACTGTCTTGGAGTGAGTGAATAACCTAGTAAATTATGCGTACTTACAACAAAGTCTTTGCGCAACATGCTTTTGAACGTCTGGAATGTTACATTACTTTTGGTAGAATTTGTACCAGAAGGCTCATTGCGTAGCCTGTGCGTGTATTCAAAGCAGAAAATATCTGTGTCATACTATCGCTATAGTCTTAGCCCTGCAGTGCATTTCCCGTAAATACCCCTCTGTAGAGACATGATTTCTTCGCTTGAAGGATAAGCGCGAAAATATATATTTGCTAGGTGCTTTGCGTCGCACCGACACAGATAGGTCTTATGGCGACGATGGGACAGGGAAGGGCTAGGAGTGGGAAGGAGGTGGCCGTGGCCTTAATTAAGATACAGCCCCAGCATTTGCCTGGTGTGAAAATGGGAAACCACGGAAAACCATTTTCAGGGCTGCCGACAGTGGGGTTCGAACCTACTATCTCCCGAATACTGGATACTGGCCACACTTAAGCGACTGCAGCTATCGAGCTCGGTATATATATTTTGAAGCGATGTTGAGATATCTTAACGAATCACATAATTCTGGTTAAGAAATTATGATTTTGTTTTCGCAAATTACAGCGAATTACGGCGTCAAAGTCAGTTTAAAGCGAAATTTAGTTATTTTGCTGTAAGTGCGATAATGGAGCGAAATTCATGGAAAATAACGATCATGAAATTGTGTTCCAATATCACGTGTGTGAAGGGAAACAGGAGACAGAATAAGGACTTTTCATTTCGACAGAAGTACCTCTTCGTACTAATATTCTATAGAATTCTTTAATAGTACGGACGTATAGGGTGAAAGCTATGGCCATGTATGGTGAAAGGGTAATTTGTTATGAAATCTTGATTATGGCTATATTATAGTTATAATAAAGATTACATAAGGAATAATGAATGATTACCTATATTGTTTATCTAACTTTCAGATAAATAATTAAAATATCTCACGAATTGGAATTTATGATTAATGCGAAATTAAAGCGATGGAGTCAGCCCTATTTCGCGAAAAATTGTTTTCTTTTCGCGAAATCGCACATACAGTAAATTATGGAATCTATAAAACGAGGCACGTCAGTTCACCACATGTCGTCAACACTTCACAACCCAAAATGACAACCAATGTCTGGTTATTTCTGCGTTGCGTCAACGCACACCCAATGCCAGAGAACAGCAAGAGAACCTCAGAAGGGCCAAAGAAGTCACGTATCGAATCGGACGGTAAGGAACATTCCATTGTTGGATGCGCTAGCGAGTGGTTAACTGTTCCAAGAGCTCTGTGTTATCTAAGTGATAAAGTAGTTAATAATTGTAGAAATTTACAAAACATTGTGTGTGTGTAATACATTTAGCTCCACAAATAATTGTGTTTAGTGTTTATTTGTTGTAATCTGCGATTAGTGGCATTTATATACATTTTACACACTGAGTAGTTCCGTAGGCGTTCGCTAGATTACAACCGGTAATTTAGGTCTGCGTGAAAGAAGAAATATATCTTTCTTTTTAACAGTATTATTAAAATATCAATAGGTTTGTTGATAAAATACGGTACTTACAAAGACGGGATATTAAAAATAGTCGTAACTTCGGCAGCGGTTATATCTATTAGTGCAGGCATTTGATAGGGTATTTCAAATAGTTGTTCAACGGTCCCACCTATCAAGAAGGTAATAACGTCTTTTAATAACACGATACTGTTGTAAATTTTGTTTAAAGAAAGGTTTTCAACAGAATAGACAGTATTTCACTGGCGAAATAGTTAACAGTCGTAATTGTTATTGATTATTGTCGCTCTTCTTATTCAAATACTGGCATCGTTGGCTACAGTCTGTGAACAAAGGGTGTAGTGTATCAAAAAATATAAATAAAAATCAGCTGATTCTTGTATTCCGATCATTTGTAGTTCTGAGTAGGCAGTTAAAGTATCCGTAATTTATATTCACACCCTCGATATTTCAGTATTTATGAGCGGTTAGCTAATAATCAAGTTCCTACATTCCAATAATTGTAATTCAAGTCCCTGGCGTAGTTTAGACAGAATTACGTTTGATAAATTATTGTAAACAACCTCATATTTTTCAGCATTTAAGGACACTTTTATTCTCCGTCCCGCGGAGTAGGGAAAACAACAGCAATCCACCATCTGTAAAGATCACATAACCACATTTCAGTTGAGAATTGTAGTGTAGGTACGGTATATTGGATAGTATCTTGCCTGTTATATTCGTATGCATTTTTGTGTAAACGGCAGGTTTCATTTCTATTACAGCATAGTAGGAAGAAGTAGTACTAATATTAATCTGTATACGTGTTTAAATTTGTTGGTAATCTTTGAGTACCGTACCTACCTGTAGTTCTTGCGAATATCTAAATTTAGGCCTAATTGGAATTTTCATTTCTATTTGTGCTTAGTAAGAAGCTAGGATACGTCTGAACGTAGTTTTAACATTATTGTAGTGTAGTATAGTAACTTATTAGATATTAGAGTGCCTATTCTATAATTTTGAGTAGTTTTGCGAATTTTGAACTTTAATGGTAATTTTCTTTTCTGTTTTGTTGGTAATAACCTGTTGTAATTAGAATACATCTGAACGTAGTTTAAAATTATTGCAGTATATTGTAGTATCTGTACTTAGTCTGAACGTAGTTTAAAATTATTGCAGTGTATTATAGCATCTTATTAGAAAGTACCGGTAGTGTATTTATTCTATTACTGTGAAATATTTGTATAGTATAGTACCGTTTCTCTAGTATCTGTAGTAACTCTCTTACTAAAAATTCTGTTGTTGTAATTAGGGTAGAGTTAACTGCAGTTAAGAATTGTGTAATTCTTGTGTATTATTCTCTGTTTCAAGTAATTAACAGCAATTATCATCGTCTTAGCGTGTTGTAGGAATAAAAATAGTACAATTAAGTAGTATTGTAGTGTAGTAGTAGCTTATATTAAATAACTTACTGTCGTCTGATCTTTGTGAACTAACCTAGACAATATTTCTTTCCTTTCATTTTCATTTTGCACAGAATAAGATACCTTATTTTTCCTTTCCTTTTCATTATTTAGTAAAAAATGCCTAATCAGTGCGAGTGTAGGAACTGTGGGTGTGGCCAGGCATTAAGGAGTATGAGGGAGCAGTTGGAGAGCTTGAGGGAGATCATTAGGACTCTCTCAGAGGACAGGAAGGAGAATAGGCCTCCAAACAATGTACAGGATACAGTAGGTGTAATAGAGGGATTGGAAGGAAAGGGGGGAATTGTGGAAGACAGGTGGTCTAATGTTTTAAGGGGAAGGAGATTGCAGGCTAAGGGCTCCATTCAGGATCAAAATTCATGGACAGGAGTCGGTGAGAATTCGGTAGGAGTCACTGCAGGTAGAACAACCGAGGGAAGATGAGGAACAGGGAATTGTTGCCGAGAAGTTTGCAAGTAGGAGAAAAGGAAGAGGTAGGAAAGGGAAATGTGGAGTAGTGGATAGGAAAAGACAAGCGGAACAGGGTCATGGGATGGAGAAAAGGGAGGAGGAAGTAGCTTCTGCAGCTGTCAGGAAAGATAGGACTGACCAGGAGGGGAGGGAATAAAATGAGGTGGGTAGGGTTGAGGCTCTGGTAATGGAGGATTCTATCGTAAGACATGTCGGGAAAGTGTGTGGAGGAAAGGGTACCAGAGTAGAGTGTTATCCAGGAATTCGGTTAAGGCAGATGTTGAGGAAAGTAGAAGAGAAGGAGGAGGGAAAGGAGAAGGTGGTAGAGTTTCACGTTGGTACTAACAACGTAAGACAAGCAGGTATAAGTACCAACATAGTTGGGGATGTGTGGGATCTGGTAAATGCAGCACGGGTGAAGGTTAAGGAAGCGGAGATTGTTATCAGTGGAATACTGTGTGGGAGGGATAATGACTGGAAGATGATTGGGGATTTAAATGAGACTATGGACTGGGTATGTGGGAAACTGGGAGTGAAATTTCTAGATCCTAATGGGTGGGTAGGAGATAGGGATCTGCTTCCAGATGGCCTTCACTTAAACCACAGTGGTACATATAAGTTAGGAAATTTGTTTAGAAGGGTTATAGGGAGGTACATTCAGGGAAACAGGGTGGCCTAGGGAGCGGTGTTAAGGGAACAGGGAACTGGAAATCAAGTAGGGATGACATAAAACTGTTAGCGCTCACCTGTAGAAGTAATGTAAAGAAAGGAATAGAATTAAATAATTTAATAGATATATACTTACCAGATATTGTAATAGGAATTGAATCATGGCTGAGAATTTATATAATGGATGCAGAAATTTTCGCACGGAACTGGAGGGTGTATCGTAGAGATAGGATAGGAATGGTAGGAGGGGGAGTATTCATTCTCGTGAAGGAAGAATTTGTAAGCTACGAAAAATTTAAAGATGACAAGCACGAAATTCTAGGGGCAAGGCTCATTTCTAAAGATAATAGGCAACTTGATGCCTTTGGAGTGTACAGACCAGGAAAGGGGAGCGCAGATGCTGATTCAGAATTATTTGATAAGATAATCAGCTATGTGGGAAACGATAAGGAAGGGAACGTGATCGTAGCGGGTGATCTCAATTTACCAAATGTCAATTGGGTAGGTAATGCGAACGACAGGAAGCATTACGAACAAATGGCAAATAAGTTAATATGGTAAGGGCACCTGATGCAGAAAGTGATGGAACCAACAAGAGGGAAGAATATTCTGGATGTGGTGCTGGTAAAACCAGATGAGCTCTATAGAGAAACCGAAGTAATAGATGGTATTAGTGATCACGAAACTGTTTTTATCGTAGTTAAAAATAAATGTGAAAGAAAGGAAAGGATTAAAATAAGGACTTTTAGGCAGTACCATATGGCTGATAAAACAGGCTTGAGGGAGTTCTTAATAAGTAACTATGATCGGCGGAAAACGGTAAATAAAAATGTAAACAGACTCTGCGATAGGTTTAAAGCAATTGTTGAGGAATGTGAAAATAGGTTTGTACCTTTAAAGGTCGTAAGGAATGGTAAAGATCCACTATATTATAACAGAGAATAAACAGACTAAGAAGGAAGTGCAGGTAGAGTTGGAGTTGGAAATGGCTGTGGAAGTAAGGAGAAATTGAAGGAACTTACTAGGAAAATGAATCTAGCAAAGAAGTCAGCTAAGGATAACATGATGGCAAGCATAATTGGTGGCCACACTAATTTTAGTGAAAATGGAAGAGTATGTATAGGTACTTTAAGGCAGAAACAGGTTCCAAGAAGGACATTCCAGGAATCATTAATGAACAAGGGGAGTTTGTATGCGAGGATCTTCATAAGGCAGAAGTATTCAGTCAGCAGTATGTAAAGATTGTTGGTTACAAGGATAATGTCCAGATAGAGAAGGTGACTAATACTAAAGAAGTATTAAAATTTACCTATGACAGCAATGACATTTACAGTAAGATACAAAAGTTGAAAACTAGGAAAGCAGCTGGAATTGATAAGTTTTCGGGGGAAATACTAAAGACAATTGGTTGGGATATAGTACCATATCTGAAGTACTTGTTTGATTATTTTTTGCATGAAGGAACTTTACCAAATGAATGGAGAGTTGCTATAGTAGACCCTGTATATAAAGGAAAGGGTGATAGACATAAAGCTGAAAATTACAGGCCAGTCTGTTTGACATGCATTGTATGTAAGCTTTGGGAAAGCATTCTTTCAGATTATATAAGACATGTTTGCAAAATTAATAACTGGTTTGATAGAAGGCAGTTTGGGTTTAGGAGAGGTTATTCCACTGAAGCCCAGCTTGTAGGATTCCAGCAAGTTATAGCAGATATCCTGGATTCAGGAGGTCAATTGGACTGTATCGCGATTGACCTGTCTAAGGCATTTGATAAGGTAGATCATGGGAGACTACTGGAAAAAATGAGTACAATTGGACTTGACAAAAGAGTGACTGAATGGGTGGCTCTGTTTCTAGAAAATAGAACTCAGAGAATTAGAGTAGGTGAAGCTTTATCTGTCCCTGTAAAAATTAAGAGGGGAATTCCTCAAGGCAGTATTATTGGACCTTTATGTTTTCTTATAGCCTATATATCAATGATATGTGTATAGAAGTGGAATCAGAGATAGGGCTTTTCGCAGATGATGTTATTCTGTACAGAGTAATAAATAAGTTACAAGATTGTGAGCAACTGCAAAATGACCTCGATAATGTTGTGAGATGGACAGTAGGCAATGGTATGATGATAAACGGAAATAAAAGTCAGGTTGTGAGTTTCACAAATAGGAAAAGGCCTCTCAGTTTTAATTACTGCGTTGATGGAGTGAAAGATTCCTTTGGGGATCATTGTAAATATCTAGATATTAATATAAGGAAAGATCTTCTTCGGGGTAATTACATAAATGGAATTGTAACTAAAGGGTACAGATCTCTGCACATGGTTATGAGAGTATTTAGGGGTTTTAGTAAGGATGTAAAGGAGAGAGCATATTTGTCTCTGGTGAGACCGCAACTGCCGGGCTGAGTGGCTCAGACGGTTAAGGCGCTGGCCTTCTAACCTCAACTTGGCAGGTTCGATCCTGGCTCAGTCCGGTGGTATTTGAAGGTGCTCAAATACGACAGCCCCGTGTCGGTAGATTTACTGGCACGTTAAAGAACTCCTGCGCGACGAAATTCCGGCACCTCGGCGTCTCCGAAGACCTTAAAAGGTAGTTAATGGGACGTAAAGCAAATAACATTATTATTAGACCCCAACTAGAGTATGGTTCCATTGTATGGGACCTTTACCAGGATTACTTGATTCAAAAACTGGCAAAAATCCAAATAAAAGCAGCTCGATTTGTTCTGGGCGATTTCCGAGAAAAGAGAAGCGTTAAAAGAATGTTGCAAAGTTTGGGCTGGGAAGACTTGGGAGAATGTAGACGAGCTGCTCGACTAAATGGTATGTTCCGAGCTGTCAGTGGAGAGATGGCGTGGGATGACATCAGTAGACGAATAAGTTTGGATGGTGTCTTTAAAAGTAGGAAAGATCACAATATGAAGATAAAGTTGGAATTCAAGAGGACAAATCGGGGCAAATATTCGTTTATAGGAAGGGCATTTAGGGATTGGAATAACTTACCAAGGGAGATGTTCAATAAATTTCCAATTTCTTTGCAGTCATTCAAGAAAAGGTTAGGAAAACAACAGACAGGGAATCTGCCACCTGGGCGATTGCCCTAAATGCAGATCAGTAGCGATTCATTGACAAATAGTGATTGATTGATTGAACAGTTAAGCGAAAGGAATTTACGACTCAGACAACTTGTTAGAGTGCCTCGCTCAACAGCCGACAGCCGTGCAGGTCGTGTCGTTGTCCGTGTCTGCCTCACCACCAAGAAGTACATCAAACAGATCTCATACGACCATGTGGCAGATGCTGCATGCGGTGTTGGCCTTGAATTCCTTCCCGTGCACGACAATGCCAGGGCGCATAAAGCGTCTGACACCAGGGACATCTTGAGAAGGCTCCACATTCAAGTGATGGAATGGCTAGAAGAGAGTACCAACCGAAATCCCATTCAACACGTAAGGGACAGGTTTGACAGACGTGTTCATGGTCGTCCTATTGCACCAAATACTCTCCAGGAAATCACACAGGATCTCATTGAAGAATGGGAACGGATACCTCGGAGTGATCTCCGAAGACTTGTACGGAGTACGCCTGATAGATGCTTACGTAGGGCATATACGAGGGCTCTCATTCTCAGAAGAAAACCAAATTGGATGACTGGATGAGTTGCTATTCCCATTTTGTTTTTGAAACTTTTCGAGCATGTAAGGATTGTTTTGTAAAAATGAATGAGAATCAAACAATGTTTTTGTGTATTTTTTCTGTAAGGAATACGCGTACATCTGGTAGTATTGTTAATTGTCAATTAATGTTCTATGTAGTGTGGCATATGTTCAAAATTTTTTTTTCACTAATTCATTTGGACAATATAGTTCGTAGTGTTATATCAGCAAGTGGAAGTTGTTATAGGCTAGAATTAATGTATAATATAACAAGAATTTAGAATTAATTGGCTCTTTCATGCTCAGTTTATCCAGCTAGGCAGTTAGATTTCAAAATTACCGCTAGCGGGAAATGGCAATTAGTACGGCTTATGAAGAGCAAATATCCCAATATGGTTTAGATATATAACTGAGTGGATCAATTAAAAATTATATCAGATTTCGTAACATCACCTCATGGGTATTATTAATAACATACACGTTAGAGAATACACTATTTCTGGACGTACATTGACACATCCCAGAAACATGAATCGACTATTTGTTCACTTCAACATCAGTAATGGCACTCAGTAAATAATTGGGGAACAAAACTAAGTTTGTAGAAAATAAGTGCATTTGTGATAAGGAAAAGCATTACCGTGGTGTTCTAGTACCTTTCCACCCAAAATTCCTGATATAAACTGCACCTAATTGAACGGAAACTGATTATCTACTGGAAAGTTTTCATACTTTTACTGTCAACAACTAGATAACGAAACGCACCTGATTAACCCTTATGCCGCGACATTCGTCTGTTTCTTCTATTCACTGTGATATTCTACTTTAGTCCACTTACTAGCATAATGTCCTGTTTGCTGTTTTGCTCTCCTTTAACCTTTGAACGTAAGGTAAACCACTCTTTTGGCGTCACATTCTTGCCAATTTGCGCATTACATACTATTATCTATAGTAGACTCTATTGTTAACCCTATTAACCTTATTAATATTGTTCTTTCCTAGGTAAAAAACTCATTTCACAATCTTATTATAGTAAAAAATAATGTATTGTTAAGTCCATCAATAGCCAGTATCTACTCGAGTCAATGCCTATTACCTGATGGGACAAGTCGGAGGTTAAGAGAGAAAACCTCGCATCTCACAATGTCCTACCTAGCCAATATTCTTCTTAATGCTGGTCACGCCTCCCAGCCACATATGGATATTTAGTGCATCAGAACAACGTCCGTTGTGTTCATTTTCCTATGCGTATCCATAAAGGAAAATTAACCTTACCGTTCCACGCTGTAGGAATGTATGTTTGCATGACTGAGTGACGCACTCGTATAGGCTAAGGCTCTATAAGATGGGTATGCTTAGCCGCCATTTTGGTTCATACATGTGCAATGGGCCATGTGATCAAACTCTAGTTTCTCCTACGAGCGCTCGCTTCGTCACATCGAACGTATTGCTTTAATCACCACGCGCAGGGACAGAATACTGCTATATCTGAGTGGATATTTAATACATAATGGTGGGTTGTTCTGCACCTAATTGCAGTAATATCTGTACTCGGGACAGGTTGTTTAGATTCCTTTCTGGTCTGCATTATGTCTCCACTGTCTCTGCTACACCTTCTACTTCAACTGTTGACTTAAACCTGCATCCAGTTCCCACTGATATTATAGATTACAGCCCTTAATTCAGTCATATTGATAATTCAATATTCAGTTCTGCCCCCAAAGTCCGGCAAGAGGAGTTCAACATTCAAACACCACAGTTACAATATTTGTCAAAACTAACTTCATATGACAGAAATAATTTGTTTAACGTTGGTGGCATTACAGCACATGCATTACCGAAAACCAAGATCTGTGGTAGGCCTATAAATTATGCAGACAGAACTATGAGCTTTCTGACTCAAGCTCCGAAACATTCGTATTTTTTATTTGGCTGGTCTAAAGAAACCCAATTGTGAAGTTATGAAATTAATTTCCAACTATGAGCTCTTTATAGGGACTATAAGCATTATATAATGCAAAGTGGTGCTAATCTTGTACAGGAAATAATTGTGAATGATAAATGTACCAGTACATGTTCTCCAACGTGCTGTAATTGAAAAGAAAAATTGTTAGTTCTTCAAAATTCGATCCTATGCTGTTGTAGACTTTAATAAGAATGTACGTAATGGAATATTATTGTTTTGTAAATATTGTAATAAAAGGTCGTTTATAGGAAGGGGAGTTAGGGATTGGAAAAACTTACCAAGGAAGATGTTCGATAAATTTACAATTTCTTTGCAATCGTTTAAGAAAAGGCTAGGAAAACAACAGATAGGGAATCTGCTACCTGAGCGACTGCCCAAAATGCAGATCAGTACTGATTGACTGACTGACTGACTGACTGACTGACTGACTGACTGACTGATTGATTGATTGATTGATTGATTGATTGATTGATTGATTGATTGATTGAATCCCAGTTACTTGTGTGTGTTCGTCTTCGTACATCACATTTCAGCGTTATTTTTGTTCGAAGAATATTTTTCTTATTATTTCGACAACATTGAAAATAGCGCTGAATCAATTTCACGCAAGTATGAAATACCGATCATATGCTATCAAAATCTCATATCACAATTTATATATCTTCGACACTGACCAATTACCACGTCAGATTCCACGATTTAAGAATGACAGTAGCCTATATCAATATAACGGTGTACCTCATTTCATTTGACGGTACCGCAGCGCATAGCTTACGAACAGCTTATCCTACTTATCGATAATATAATAATAACAAAAACCGATTTATTAGTAATCTATTTTTCTAATATTTCTCCAGTAAGAGTACATGCCTCGTTTGTTTGTTTATTAAAAGGCAAATTATCAACGACCTTGCTTTTTACAATCACCGTACAAGTAAAAATTACACAATAATCCACGAAATATACTAATATTTATGTTGAGTAACCGTTTGGGTAATACTGAGAATGAGTATTTTTACAATATGTTAGTTTAGTATTACTTTCTAGCGTGGGGAACAGTAAAAAAGAGGGATATACAAGGTTGGGGTGGTCAACTGCCTTACCAACGCAATGCAGGAATGAACCATAATGGCGGGCGAGCATACCTAGTCTTTAGAGAGCCCTAGTATAGGCTAGTGCACTTAAGGTTCAGTTTTCTTTACACTTCAGCATGGAAAAATGAACACAATGAACAGTGTTCTGATGATATCCATATCCATTTGTGGTTGGGAGGTGTGACAAATCTTAAGGAAATTAATGGCTAGGAAGAGCATTGCGAGATACGAGGTTTTGTCTCTTAACCCCCGAAATGTAGCATAGAAAATACAAGATTTGATAACAATACATTTTTGGCTTATAATTGCATTCTTTTTTGAACAAGTCCAAACATAATTACGCAGCATATGGTTTGCACACAATATGCTTTTACTGACTGCCGACTGGGAATTTTTCATATTCTTATTGCTTGCCACTACAGAAGACAACTGAACGCATCTGATTAAAAAGAGTGCATTCTCCTCCAACAGCTCCTTGCCATAGCCTAGGTGTTCTTACAGCAATTTCAAATTAAACATACATTTATTTGTATACTACAAGGCGTGATTAAAAAGTTTCCATTTGAGGGCGTTGCTGCAGCTGGCATGCAACTAGCGAGACTCCGATGCGGGTATATAAGCAAGGACACGTAGGCAAAATGACCCGCGCACGAAACCCCGCAATGCCAAGAAGGCTGATCCCCATATAACAAACAAACATTTCTGGATAATGGACATGACTTGTGCATTATACCTACTCCTCACTAACACAACCTGGAAAAATTCCAACCCACATCCTTGCATGTGCTATCTACAAAATGTCAGGTTTTACATGTAGGCATCTTTCTATTTCAGCCTATGTGGTTTTTTCCTGACCCTTACCACCCGATTACACCACTATTGATACCCACCACCACATCTGGCCTGGTAACATGCTGAGCATGGGGACAGGCAGATACTCCTGTAGTATCACTTCCCACTCTACCCAGCTATCTCTTTTCTTCTTAGAAACTAATAGCATGTCGGAGGCAATGTAGATTGAGTCGATGGTCACGGCGGGGGAGCGGGCTACGGGGGCCCCCCGTAAAAAAAAAAAGCAAAATGATTAGTGCGGCAGTCGTGTCGTGCCGAGTTGGGTGTTTTAAATGCGGTCACGTGAACGATGGCGACGTTATTACCAAGTGCGTCCCAACAGGACCAACGTGCTGTTATTCTGTTCATGGCTGGCGAGGGATAAACACCGGTGGACATCCATCGGAGAACGAAGACTCTGTATGGGCCTGTATGTCTGTCGGAAACCACCGTCATGGAATGGTGCACCAGTTCCGTGCGGGTCGCATTTCGACACGAGATGCCGGTCGATCTGTGAGCCAAGCCCAAACCGCAGAGGTCGTCACGCAGAAGGTACGCCAACAAGTGGGAGACACTCGAGCACCCGCCCTATAATCTTGACCTCTTCCCATGCGATTATCACGCTTTCGGTCTCCTCAGAATGGCTCTGAAGGGTTGACGCTTCCTGTCGGAGGTGGATGTGCAGCAATATAATTTGTTTTACCACACGGGGATCTTCAACCTGGTGCGTCGGTGGGATGAGTGCCTCAGTGCTCACGGCAATTTTGAGTGTTTGGCATTCCGATTCAGGACTGTACGGCCATCGAACGGAACCTTTTTGATTGCCCCTTGTACCTGCGAAATCCGCTATACGATAATGTTGAGGCAGAAATACAGACCCGCAGCACATATCTCACCAAGAGAGCAAGGTTTCTTTGATTTTATTCGCACAGTATTAAACCATAAATGACCGAATCTTACCGGCCAAAATTCTAAGATGAAATATTTCACATAGGGGTTTTCGCCGGCGCAACGACGATTTACCAGTTGTACTCACCTTGACAAGTAGTTGATGCAGTTCCTGGGATCGCAATGGTGACTGCAGCTCTGGAGGTTCTGCGATGCTGAGACGGTCTAGAGACTGGTCGACTGCTTGCAGGCGGCCTGCCGGGAAGCCAAGGCGGTATGTGAGGTACAGTGATAGCAGCGAGAAGGATATGACCACGACTAGCAAATCGCGGATACATGACAGCTGCACAGCGAACCGCAGAGCCATCCTCGGTTGTCTTCTCAACTACAAATAAAGATAATTAAGTTACATATAAAATATAGCCATTTTATACAAGTGTAAAATACCTAAAAAGTAATGGATACAAAATTTAGTCAAAGTGGTTCAATTTTCTTGAAGTGAAAAGTTCTGCCTAAATGAGTAAGATTTAACTGTAGCCCAGGTAATCCATGGCACCGTAAGTCGTATACCTGAAGCTTTGATTGCAGAAGTAAACTTTCCTCATTGTAGTAGGGCCTAATTCCTTCAATTCCAGTGTTTGTCACAGGAGACCAGGTGTTCCTTGTATGAAAACACTCGACAAACATCCCTGAACAACCTCCGAAAGTTCATCGTAGATTTATTATTCACACCGTCTTTATTAACTTAAAAGTTCAAACCATAAAATATACATGGGGACAAGGATCGAATTTGGGCTGCTAAGGCTGCAGCAAACATCATCATCATCATCATCATCATCATCATCATCATCATCATCATCATCATCATCATGATGTGGTGCTGAAAGTACGAACGATATTGCAGGATATAGCAGAGGCGTCAAACATTCATTTATAAATCTGCTAATTGAGATATAGATTTATTATAAAATGAGGATTAAGATGCTGTCTTCAAAATAGGACAATGGGCTTTAGTAATCTGAAGGTCTATCAGCATGGAAAGACAACCTATAGCTTACTCTATGTAGAATGAAATAACTTGAGATGAGTATCTCAGCGGGTACGTGTAGTATATAACACAACCATGATGAAAATAATAATAATAATAATAATAATAATAATAATAATAATAATAATAATAATAATAATAATAATAATAATAATAATAATAATAATAATAACAACATATTTGTACAAGTTGCTTTACGCCGCACCGACACAGATAGGCCTTATGGCGACGATGGGGGAGGAAAGGGCTAGTAGTTGAAAAGAAGCGGCTGCGGCCTTATTTAAGGTACAGTTCCAGGTGTTTACTGGTGCGAAAATGGGAAAACACGGAGAACCATGCTGAGAGCTGCCGACAGTTGGGTTCGAACCCACTATCTTCCAAATACTGGATACTGGCCATATTTTAGGGTCTGCTGCTACCGTGATCGGTAATAATAATAGTAATAATAATAATAATAATAATAATAATAATAATAATAATAATAATAATAATAATAATAATAATAATAATTTATGTTTCTTAGTGACGTTTCCGGTTCTAGTATTTCATCAACGTATAAGAGATAGAAAAATGTTCCCGAAATAGTACCTTGTGGAGTACCACTGTTTGCGGTTTCAAAGGAATATCTAACTTTCTATACATCGTTATCTATTTCAACGCACTGCTTACGCTCTTGCGAGAAGGAAGTTAACAGATGTAAAGCGATACCACTAACATAACAATGGTTTAGTTTCTTTAACAATTGGCCATGGATTATACTAACGAAGTAACGAAGATGATCTGGGAGGTTATTTAAGATATTAAAAAATAAAAACAGCTACAGCAACATTAGCTGTCAAACCTTGTTGAAAAATACTAAGGAGAATATTTTCCCGAAAGAATGCAAATTGGCGATTTTAATAATTTTCTTAAGGAGTTAACCTACTGTAAAGCAGAAGTTAAAGTTATTGGCCTGTTGTTGTTTATATCATCAGATGCTCATTTCGTATGAACAGGAAAGAGCTAGTAGTGGAAAGGAAGCGGCCGTGGCCTTAATTAAGGTTCAGCCCAAGTATCTGCCAGGTATGAAAATGGTAAACCACGGAAAGCCATCTTCAGGGCTGCCAAAAGTGGGGTTCGAACCCATTATCTCCCGAATGTAAGCTCAGAGTTGCAAGACTCTAACCATATCGCCAAATCACACGGTATACTACTACTACTACTACTATTATTATTATTATTATTATTATTATTATTATTATTATTATTATTATTATTATTATTATTATTATTATTATTATTATTACTGCAAATGAAAACCTACAACCTGTTCTCCAGTCATTGACCGGTTCAGGGATGTGATGAATGAAGCAGATATAGGCTATTAGTACGATGGGGTCGCCACTCCCAAAGTGATTTATTAATGATTGATAAATGCTATGAAATGAGAATGGAGAGTGTTGCTAGAATGAAAGATGACAGGGAAAACCGGAGTACCCGGAGAAAAACCTGTCCCGCCTCCGCTTTGTCCAGCACAAATCTCACATGGAGTGACCGGGATTTGAAGCACGGTATCCAGCGGTGAGAGGCCGACCCGCTGTCGTCTGAGCCACGGAGGCTCGTTTGTTATTATTACTATTATTATTATTATTGCAACACCATTATAATTATAAATGCCATATATTATTGTAAATACAGGGTCCTCATTTCAATCGGGTCGGCCTGAAGTTCTCTACTTGCATTCTATATCCATCGCTTATCGCTGTTCCTCAGCGGGCGGGTGAGTTATCTGTGCCCGTGGGATCAAGTCACTCAACAGCGAGCCTGCTGTGCTGTTCAACTGTGTGTGTGAAAGGAAAAAAAAACAGCCAAAGTCTCAAAACGAGTTCATGAATATTTGTTAAGAAAATGATTTGCTAAATAACGTTTCTTTGGTAGTTCATCCGTTTTACCTTCGTGCATGAGAATGTGTGCACGTCGGCCTGCTGATTCGACTGGAATGTTGACAGGCGTCGGTGTGTGTCCGAGGATACAAAGCAGCTGCGAACGGGCCCGAATTAAATGATGAACCTGTATTATTGCATACATTTTCTGTCCTTCTCAATGGCACAGCAGTAAACATATTTTCTAATAGCTAGTGGTTTACGTCGCACCGACAGAGATGGGTTTTACGGCGACGATGGGATAGGAAAGGCCTAGGAGTTGGAAGGATGCGACCGTGGCTTTAATTAAGGTACAGCCCCAGCATTTGCCTGGTGTGAATATGGGAAACCACGGAAAACCATCTTCGATGTTGCCGACAGTGGGATTCCAACCCTCCATCTCCCGGATGCAAGCTCACAGCTACGCGCCCCTAACCGCACTGCCAACTCGCCCGGTTTTTCTAATAGGCTGGCTCTACTTAAACTGTACTCTTATATCGAATGCAAGATACGTGAACCAAACCGAGCAGCCATTCGCTCGACTAGAGCAAATTTATTTTAAGTGGGAGATGGTAATATAACTGAACTGTGGCAGCGAATTAATTATGCAATAAAGTTGGAGATGTTAAATAATCGTCATTTATGATCAATGTGGTAAATAATAATAATAATAATAATAATAATAATAATAATAATAATAATAATAATAATAATAATAATAATAATAATAATAATAACAATAATAATAGTCGGGATGATTTTCTCAGACGGTTGAAGCGCTGCCTTCTGACCGCAACTTGGCAGATTCGATCTTGGCTCAGTCCGGTGGTATTTCAAGGTGATGAAATACATCAGCCTTGTGTCGATAGATTTACTGGTTTGTAAAAGAACTATTGCGAGACTAAATTCGAGCATCTAGGTGTCTCTAAAACCCGAAAAAGTAGTTAATGGAACGTAAAGCCAATAATAGTACTATTATTAATAACAAAATAGAAGTAGAAGAAGATAAAAGGCAGAAACAAGTCGAAACAGCGTCGCTTCCTCTTTTCTCAACACAGTGGAGGAACGAAACAAACAGAGTCTCTATTCTTTACTCTCCCAAGTGACGGAAAATAATGAATTTTAATACTTCAACTGTTGCCAACAAGCAAATATTTAAATTTAACCTAATTATTCACACGTTATATTTGTATTCCACGGCCCCTTGTACCGCGTTTCAATACCTCTGGGCTACACAGTTGAGAAAATAAATTAAACAAGGTTGGTTTGCAATAAATTCAAATGTTTAACCTGTAATGAATATTACAACAACATTTTACGTATACAGCTGAACATCAGCTTCTATTTCAAGTTATTATTTACCTTCTTCTAACAGAATTCTTCTGAATTCTCACTTCTCTCAGAAGAAAAGCAAAGTCATTTCCGTACAAGCCATTAAGGCCCTTGGAGGAGTGGAAGGTTAAGACTTCCACAATATGTAACCTCGGCACTGTGTGGGACAGAGTTGTTAGCTCTGTACCCGACTGCCATTACCCCCAGGTATTAATCTGCTACTCATTTTTGGTGTACGCTGAGTGAACCTCAGGGCTATGCACCTCTCCAGAAGTGGAAATTTCATTTCTAAATATTTCGACTTTCTGACAGGAAATCGAGCTCACGCCCTCCCGGGTGAACGAAGCACGCCCTTACCTCTTCAGTTAGGTAATCTCTATTCACTTCTCCCACCCACAAATAATTACAGTAATATACATTGTAACAGACCGAGCGAGTTGGTCGTGCGATTAGGGTCGTGCAGCTGTGAGCTTTAATTCGGGATGCAGTGGGTTCGAACGCCACTGTCGACAGCCCTGATGACGGTTTTACGTGGTTCTTCATTTTCACACCAAGCAAATGCTGGGGCTGTACCTTAGTTAAGGCCACGGCCGCTTTCATCCCACTCCTAGCCCGTTCCTATCCTATGGTAGCCATAAGACCCATCTGTGTCAGTGCGACGTAAAGCAGCTTTCATTTCAGCAACACACTTCGATATCAATTCATGTCAAATGTCTGTCATTCACCATTGTCCCAGGAGAGTGCGACAGGCTTCGGCAGCCGGCAAAATTCCTATCCCCGCTGCCAAATGGGGGCTTCATTCATTCCAATCCTGACCCGGTCAAATAACTGGAAACAGAATGAGGGTTTTTAATTTTCATATTTTCAAGATACCCCATGTTCATTTCAACATATTGCTTGTACTTATAGACAGCAAAGCACTCACAGACCAGTTCGTACGGCAGCCTTATTGCACTTTTCACTTCACAATACACGACGCTCATATTCATAATTCATTCATGGTGTGGCTTACTGTAGCCACGTCCTAGTTCGTGAACCATAGGTAACGGCTGGGTGGCCTAGTAAGTGGTCCAGAGAATCGGTATACCAGTTGCTAGGGAATGGGTGTGGGCATCTCGGACATGTTCGGAATCATGGCCCTCCTTGTGCTCAGGTGGCGAGGACTATGCAATCCACCCGTTACAGGAGAGATCCTCACTTGGACTATGTGTAAGTAAGGGTCGTATGTCGTATGCCTTTTAGTGCCGGGATATCCCAGGACGGGCTCGGCTCGCCTGGTGCAGGTCTTTCTATTTGACACCCGTAGGTGACCTGCGCGTCGTGATGAGGATGAAATGATTATGAAGACAACACATACACCCAGCCCCCGTGCCATTGGAATTAACCAATTAAGGTTAAAATCCCCGACCCGGCCGTGAATCGAACCCGGGACCCTCTGAACCGAAGGCCAGTACGCTGACCGTTCAGCGAACGAGTCGGACTAAGTAAGGGTAACATCCTACTTCACAGAATTTACCGAGCTCAGACGATTTTAAGCAAGCCTCGGGCCTATGGGAGTAAAGGAGTCCCAGTCCCATCTGACAGGCGAGGAACACCTTGGAAGCAACTTGGCGAACGAATTGGAATTCGATGGGGAGCTATCAATATTAATGGGGCTTGTGGAAGGAACGAAGTAGAAATGGCTGAGTCAGCAAAGAGGATGTGTCTGGATGTGTTAGGAGTAAATGATATTCGGGTAAGGGGAGATAACGAAGAAGAGATAAGAGGTTATAAATTGTACTTGACGGGTGTTAAAAAGAGAAGGGCGGAGGTATGACTGTTCATCACGAATACTATTGCACGCGACATACTTTCTGTTAGGCACGTAAATGTCCGAATGATGTGGGTAGATTTGGCGATGGGAGAAATTAGGACGAGAATTGTCTCAGTATTTTTACCATGTGAGGATGCAGATGACGATGAAGGGACAGCAGCAAGGACCGAATAGTGATAATGGGCGATTTCAATGCGAGAGTTGGAAATCGAATTGAAGGATACGAAAGGATGATTGGTAAATGTGGGGAAGGTATGGGAAGCGTTTGCTGGATTTCTGTGCTAATATGGAACTATCAGTTACAAATACATTCTTCAAATATAAAGCTATTTACTGTTGCATGTGGGAGATAGACTACATCATAAACGACTTTGAATTCAGGAAATCTGTCAGGAATGTGAGGGTATTCCGGGGATTTTTCGATGATACAGACCACTATCTGATATGTAGTGAACTAAGTATCTCTAGGCCTAGGATAGAGAAAGTGAAATACGTCTGTAGACGGATAAAAGTAAAAAATCTCTAGAACGGGGAAATTAGACAGAGGTACATGTATATGATCAGTGAAAATTTCCAAACAGCGGACAGTAAGCAGGTTCAGGATAGAGAAAGAGAATGGGTGGCATAGAGGAATGCGGTAGTAGAAACAGCGAGGAATGTCTAGGAACATGTGTGTGTGTGTGTGTGTGTGTGTGTGTGTGTGTGTGTGTGTGTGTGTGTGTGTGTGTGTGTGTGTGTGTGTGTGTGTGTGTGTGTGTGTGTGAGGATGGGAAAAAAGTGACTCTTCGCAGAATGATAAAGTGAGAGCAGCTTGTAAACGTAAAAAGAAGGAGTATCAGAAATGTCTCCAACCAAGGACTAATGCAGACATAGAATTGTATGTAGAGGAAAGAAACATAGCGAAACAAATGGTTGTTGAATCCAAGAAGAAGTCGCAGGAAGATGTCGATAATAACTTGGAAAAGCTAGGTCAAGCAGCACGGAAACCTTTCTGGACCGTAGTAAAGAATCTTAGGAAGGGAGGGAAATAGAAAATGAATAGTATTCCGGGTAAATCGGGTGAACTCATAATTGATCCTCGGGTATCACTGGAGAGGTGGGGTGAATATTCTGAAAATCTTCCCAACGTAATAGAGTATCTTCCTTGTGATGCCGCAAACAACCGTGCTCATGGGGAGGAGGACAATGATGTTGGTGAAATTACAGTTGATGAATTTGAAAGGATGGTAAATAAACTCCACTCTGAAAAAGCAGCATGAATAGATGAAATTAGACCTGAAATGTTGAAGTATATTGGGAAGGCTGGGATAAAGTGGCTTCGTGGAGTAATAAGATTAGCATGGAGTGTTAGTAAGGTTTCAGACCACAGAGGGGTTGTCAGGATCAGATTTTCAGTATGCGGCAGGTAACTGAAGAAAGCTATGAGAGGAATATACAGTTATGTATATGTTTCCTAGAACTAAGGAAGGCACATATCAGAGTACCGAGGGAAAATATGTTCGCAATACTGGGAGACTATGGGATTAACGGTAGATTATTAAAATTAATCACAAGCATTTATGTTGGCAATTGGGCTACAGTGAGTATTGACAGTAGAATGAATTCTTTGTTCAGGTACTTATAGGGGTCAGACAAGGCTGTAATATCTCACCTTTATTGCTCATAGTTTACATGGATCATCTGTTGAAAGGTATTAAGTGTCAGGGAGGGAATCAGTTAGGTGAAAATGTAAGCAGTCTAGCCTATGCTCACGACCTGGTCTTAAAAGCAGATTGTGCCAAAAGGCTGCAGTCTGATATCTTGGAACAAGAAGACACGAAGACTAAATTGATGTCGGGAGGTAAGAAATTCAAGAGAACTGAATGTCAGACTGGGAATACAAAGCTGGAACTGGTAGATAATTTCAAGTATTTAGGATGTGTCTTCCCCTGGATAGGGGCTGCCTGGCCGAGGCGGTGAAGGCGTGCTCGGTTCGCCCGGAAGGACGTGGGTTCGAATCCCCGTCAGGAAGTCGTAAAATTTAAGAAAAGAGATTTCCACTTCCGGAGGTGCGCATGGCCCTGAGGTTCACTCAGCCTACACCAAAAATGAGTAGCAGGTTAATTCCTGGGGGCAAAGGCGGCCGGGCGTAGAGCTAACCACTCTACCCCATCACGTGCCGAGGTTAACAATGGTGGAAGCCTTTATCTTCCACTCCTCCAGGGGCCTTTATGGCCTGTACAGAGGTGACTTTGCTTTGCTTTGCTTTGCTTTTGTTCCCCCTGGATGGTAGTATATTCAGCGAGATTGATTCAAGGTGCAGAAAAGGTAATGCAGTGCGCTCGCAGTCGCGATCAACAGTATCCTCTAAGAAGGAAGTCAGGTCCCGGACTAAACTATCTTTACATTGTTCTGTTTTCAGACCAACTTCGCTTCGTGGGAGTGAAAGCTTGGTGTTCTCAGGATATCTTATTCATAACAGACACGAATTTAGCGAGAGTGATTGCCGGTACAAACTGATGGGAATAATGGCAGGAGGTACTCGAAATGAGGAAATAAAGACTAAGGTAGGAATGAACTCGATTGACGAAGCTGTACGCATAAACTGGCTTCGGTGGTGGGGTCATGTGAAATGAATAGAGGAGAATAGGTTACCTAGGAAAATAATGGAGTCTGGTTTGGAGGATAAGATGGTAGAGGGAGACCTAGACGACGATGGTTACACTCAGTTTCCAGTGATTTAAAGATAAGAGGTATAGAACTAAACGAGGAAACAGAACTAGTTACAAATAGAGGATTGTGGCGGCGATTAGTAAGTTCACAGAGGCTTAAAGCCTGAACGCTGAAAGGCATAACAATCTACAGCATAATGATGATGTATGTACATGTTTACCGGGCGAGTTAGCCGTGCGGTTAAAGTCACGCAGCTGTGAGCTTGGCTTCCCTGTCCCATCGTCGCCATAAGACCTATCTGTGTCGGTGCGACGTAAAGCAAATAGCAAAAAAATTTATGTATGTATGTATGTATGTATGTATGTATGTATGTATGTATGTATGTATGTATGTTATATATTCTTGTATATTTCACTGCATACTTAAAGTTAAGAGAAGTGAAACACGAAAGAACGTTGTGATAATAATGCAAATGTCTGTTTAGTTTTGTTAAATAAATGAGAATATTTATGTGATGAAAATTCACTTTCGATCATCATTACTTCATTATATCTACAGATATTAATAACTGCATGCATTAAAGAGTTAAATGTAGAATTTTCCCTCTGAATCTTATCACTGAATACAAATACATTTTTCAGTTTTTTACGTTATATCCTTCCACTCAATTTAGGAAAAATGGAAGACATTAGTTTCATTAGCCTGGAGTGAGTCACCTTGGGACCATTTGTCACAGCAAAGTTTTATTGAATTTCAGAAATCAATGAATGGAGCAAAGGGATATCATTACTCTCACATGAATTCCTCATCCTATTACTCTGGCCGCTATTCTGCATGAGCATCATTCTTAAAGCGGGTAGCGCTAAAAACGGTACTTCCATACGCTGCTTTTCTACTGACTATATATTCGTGACCTTGTTCCAACTTATATTATTGCATAGAACGAATTGCGGCACTGCTCAGCATACTTGCTACTAACAAGGTAAACAATTGCTGATGTCTGTACCAACTGCAGTAGAACAGACGGAAGAGAGAAGTAGACCATACATTTAGAAAATCCAAAGTTTAATTTCAAGACTCACAGTGAGAACTCTATATGTGCATTTTCTCACGATTTCTCTATAAGTAAAGCCTGCAGTCGTATGTTACACTTAGTTATAATACGTGACTAATTATTTTTCAATCATCCACACTAATAAGGAGTTAATATTCAAATTATAAGGATACCATTCATCCACATTAACAATGAAGGGTCAAGAATTCGTACTGAATGTTCTCCAGCATTTGAACGTACGTATCGTCGAACACGTACCCCATCCGAGGTTTTACAGACTTCCATTACAGACCCTGAGTCCGATGTTCGGTGCGAAAGGGTGGTCTATGAGGGACAGCATGTATCTTACTAGCGAAATACTACAAAACTAACCAATACAAATCAGGCTTCATGGCTAAATGGTTAGCATGCTGGCCTTTGGTCCAAGGGGTCCCGGGTTAGATTCCCGGTTGAGTCGTGGATTTCAACCTTCATTGGTTAATTCCAGTAAATTAGGTTAGTTGCTTTACGTCGCACCGACACAGATAGGTCTTATGGCGACGATGGGACAGGACAGGGCCAGGAGTGGGAAGGAAGCGGCCGTGGCCTTAATTAAGGTACAGCGCCAGCATTTGCCTGGAGTGAAAATGGGAAACCACGGAAAACTATTTTCAGGGCTGCCGCCAGTGGGGTTCGAACCTACTATCTCCCGAATACTGGATACTGGCCGCATATAAGCGACTGCAGCTATCGAGCTCGGTCATTATATTTCGGACTGTGTGTGTGTGTGTGTGTGTGTGCGTTTGTGTCGTCTTCAACATCAGAATTCATTCATAGGTAAGGCCACATTCTCACTGATGTGCAGGTCGCCTATAAGGCTTCAACTCCAAAGACCTGCACCAGGCCTTTACGGAACCCACACGCCATTATTATTATTATTATTATTATTATTATTATTGTTATTATTATTATTATTATTATTATTATTATTATTATTATTATTATTATTATTATTATTCGCTATAAAAATTTGCCGTATTTTCACAATATTTAACCAAACCATTCGATTGCATCCCTGTCAGCTTTGGAAACGGTACAAAATGGGTCTTTGGCTCTCAAATAAGCTAAGTGCGGCCCACAGTGTGACACGGTGTTTTTGTCTCATCAGGTGAAGGATCCTGGGTTGCTGGTTGCTGTCCTGCGATGAAAAGTTCATTCATTACCTGAGACCGTCCGAAAAGACCCAAAACTACCGCTGCATTAAAATAAGTTGCTTTTTTCTCTATGTTTGGTTAACTGTTCAAAATATATAGAATAAACTACTGTGAGTTGGCATTGTATCTGTGTACTTGTAGCAACTGGAGCGTGTTCCTGAAAGGAAAAATCGTCAAACCAGCACTTATGCATCGAAAGAGTATCATTCTGAAAGCAAGCTACATTGTTGTTCGCACGGTGGTCATATTCACAGTACCTAAACTTCTACGCAGAACCATAACGATGCAAATTTTAACTCCTGCAATCCCACATGCATTGAACAGGATTCGAGTCATAACACCTTTGCGACAAGTCAGTGACAATATTAGTCAGCTATCGCTCTGAAACCTTTCAGAGTGATGTCGAGTATCCCTTATCTTCGAAGATTAGGAAGTGCTCAGCACTATGTACCTTCCTAGCATTTCCTGGTGGAACAGGTTGGCTGCATGGTTCGGCCCATGTAGCTGTACGTTTGCATTCCGAGTATTGTGGGTTCGAGCCCTACTATCGACAGCCCTGAAGATGGACATATTCTGTTTCCAATTTTCACACCTGGCTAACGTAGGGGCAGAACTTTAATTATAGCCACGGCCTCTTCTTTTTCAGTCCTAGCACAGTGAATGTCAACATCACACGTGTGTAGGTGATACCACAGAGAGTGAAATTGGGGTGGGGGACGGTCCTACGAACATGTCAGGGAGGCAATTCAACTCAATAAAAAGAAGACCGAGGAAGTGGCCGAGAGGCTTGTGTCACGTAGCTGTCAGCTTGCATTCGGGAGACAGCGCTTTGGAAACCCAATGTTGTTTAACTTGTCTTATTTCATTATTTCAAAGAAATTGCCTGCCTGTATCTAATATACTAGGTGTGAATATAAACAAACCTAACTGGCGACTACCGAACGAGTTGGCCGTGCGTTTAGGGGCACGCAGCTGTGAGCTTGCATCCGGTAGATAGTGGGCTCGAGCCCCACTGTCGGCAGCCCAGAAAATCGTTTTCCGTCGTTCCCTATTTTCACACCAGGCAAATGCTGGAGCTGTACCTTGATTAAGGCCACGGCCGCTTCCTTCCCACTCCTAACCGTTTCCTATCCCATCGTCGCCATAAGACGTACCTCTGACGGTGCGTCGTAAAGTAAAGTTAAAAAAACCCTAATTGGGGACTGAGGATTGTGGACACGCGTAGTTAACTCACAGAGGTTTGTAGACTGAATCAATAATCAAGATGTGTATATTTACGATTGTAATGAATGTAATCTGGCATACGTAATGAAGGAGTAGCCAGCCTCGTGTGGTAGGGGTTGCGTGTCTACCTCCTGCCCGGAGGCACCAGGTTCGATTTCCAGCTCATCTAACGATTTTAAGCACTGGAACGAGGTTTATTCAGTCTCCTGAGTTCAGATAAGGAGCTGGGCATCTGCGGCATCGAATCCGGCCAAGAAGATGAAGAAATACACCTGAATATGTTGACAACTTGACTCGCCAAAAATGCAGTTAATGTAAAAGGGCAGAAATTTTCCTTGCAGGTCAAGGTCCTCATTGGGCCGCACGGGCCACTAGGTTACATAATGAACGCGTTTTAAACGTTATACAGTAAAATACCAGTTGCTATCTACAACATGACGCAGAGAAATGCTCAATATTTTGTCTACACTATAACGTACTCTGTGCCATTTCGAGTTATCACGGTCTTCAGTAGAATATGCTGTTGCAGCGAAATATACCGATGGTAATAATAATAATAATAATAATAATAATAATAATAATAATAATAATATTTTTTTCTATGGGTTTTACGTCGCACCGACACAGATAGGTCTTATGGTGACGATGGGATAGGATAGGCCTAGGAGTTGGAAGGAAGTGGCCATGGCTTTAATTAAGGTACAGCCCCAGCATTTGCCTGGTGTGAAAATGGGAAACCACGGAAAACCATCTCTAGGGCTGCCAACAGTGGGATTCGAACCCACTATTTCCCGGATGCAAGCTCACAGCCGCGCGCCTCTACGCGCACGGCCAACTCGCCCGGTATAATAATAATAATAATATTAATAATAATAATGATAAAAATACTAATATACCGAGCAAGAGGCTGTGCTGTTTGGGTCGCATAGCTGTCAGCTTGCATTCAGGAGATAGTGGGTTCGACCCCCAATGGGAGCAGCCCAGAAGATGGTTTCCAGTGTTTACCCATTTTTTACACCAGGTAAATTCTACCTGGCGCTGTACCTTAATAAAGGCCACGGTCACTTCCTTTCGTATTACATCTTCGCCGTAAGACCTAACTGTATCGGTGCTGCGTAAAGCAAACTATAATAATAATAATGATAATAATAATAATAATAATAATAATAATAATAATAATAATAATAATAATAATAATAATAACTCCGCTATACTGGTCCCAAGCCCGGGGCCTCATCTTGCAAGAGATGGGAAAGGAGGAGGGGAAGGAGTTTCAACCTCGTGAAAAAACCAGGGAACATCTGGCTCCGGATGGTAGCACCCTGTTAAGGGGCCCCTGGCTAGGGTTACAGATGAAAACTGGTCAACGTTCTCGAATGGGGAGGAGGAATCTCGGTTCCCAACGGCAGACAGAGCGGAGGAACCTAGTGGAGTAAACCACGAAAAAAAAAAATTCATTTCGGACTAACAATCCGACCTTAACCTGGAATTTCGGTTACCACCCTGCACAATGTACAATTTCAATTGCAGAATGTAAAGGACTCTTCAAGATAGCACTACCCCAGGTGGCACCTAGAACGAGAAATCGACCATTGCGCTATGCAAAGCATCGGGACATAGGGTTCTGGTGAGTCCCAACATCTGCAATGAGGATGAGTCGGAGCATCGTCGGAATCCTTCCAGACTTAAATTTCAGAGAAAGTTCTTTGCAGGAACCCTGAATGTAAATTCCTTGCCAAAAATGTCAAACAGAAAGAACTGGAAAAATGGTTAAATAAACATGAAATCCAAATTCTAGTAGTTCAGGAGACAAGATTTTTGGAAGAGAATGTGACAAACGGAAAGCTATAGAATCTTTAAGGGTAAACCAGCAATCAAAATAATGAAAGGAATGGCACCACTAGGCACCACCTTTTATGTTCATAAAACAATAGATGATAATGTATTAGATTTCAAATCAAGTTCAGAAAGGTTCTCTCTTCTCACAATTAAGTGTAAGAACAAAAAGTACACATTTGTCAACTGCCATGCACATCTAAAAGCCCCAAATCGAATGTTATCATATTACTGGGTGATTTTAATGCTCAAATAGGCAGAGAAAATTTCTTCAGAAAAATGTAGGGGAACATCCAGCACACAAAAGAGCCAACACGAATGGTATAAGTCTTATTAGTCTGTGTAAATCCTTCCAACTGATGTTAACGTCGTCCTTCCTCAAGAAACTCCCAAGAAAAGCTAAAACCTGGTGATCTCCAAATCCGATGTTAGGCGAATCCCAATTAGACCATGTAGCAATTTATCAGACAAATATTAAAGTAGTCATGAATGTTAAAGTAATAAGAAGTGGGGATTTTGACTCTGACCACTATCCTTCAAAAATTAAGCTGAAAGTGTTACCAACCAAAACACAAAAGAAACCAAAAAACTAATGAAATATAATACAGATAAACTCAACATTTCCCAAGAAGCAATTAAGAATTTTCAGAAAAAATTAAAATATCTCCACTTGGTAATTGGCAAGAAGTGTCAAAACAAATTGACAATGCAGCAAGATATTTGGGTCAGCTAAAACAAAAAGTTCTGGTGGAATGACATATGCGAAGAGGCGCTAACGGAAAGAAAGAAAACATGGAGAATATGGAAATGTTCTACAAAGAATGAACATTATGAGACATTTAAACAAAAAAGGAAGGAAACAGCAAGAATTATAAGGAGTGTCGAATGATCCTATGAAAAATCACACCTACTGGAAATGCAGGATAATTTCGTTCAAAATAATTCACGAAACTTCTATCAAACCTTCAAGAATAACTTGAAGGGCTATCAAGATTCGAGTATTTGTTTCAGAGATGAAAATGTTAAAACTGGCCTACACAATGCAGAAAACGGTGAAATACTGGAAAAACACTTTGAAAACATTCTGAACTGTCCGGTACCAAACCACAAAGTAAAATTTCCAGAGATTCATGAAAACCTAAAATCTGATTTGCTGCCAACTGTCGAAGAGATTAAAGTTGCAATTAAATCTCTAAAATATAATAAAGTTAGTGGGGAAGATTCCATAACAGCTGAACTTTTGAAATGGTCAGAACCAAAAATCATTGAAGATTTACAAATAATTTTTGAAGAAATTTTGAAAACAGGAAAGATACCAGAAGAATGGAAAATGGCTCTAATACACCCATTACATAGGAAGGGTAACAAGCAAGGTGTCGACAACTATAGAGGTATTTCTCTTCTACCAATTGCTAATAAATTACTCACAACAATATTTCTCAACAGAGTAAAATCTACAATTGACACTCAACTGGTGAATATCAAGCTGGATTTAGAAAGGGCAGGTCCTGCTGTGAACAGATATTCAACCTGAAGTCAGTAATTCGTCACAGACAAATGAACTCGAAAGGTATCGTCGTTACATTCATCGATTTAAAAAAAAACTTTTGAATCTGTTGATAGAAAAAATATTTGATAAAACCATACATAAGTTTGGAGTTAAAACCAAATTGGCAAACCTGATCCGCGAAACAATTACAGAGTTAGTTTCAAAAGTTAAATTTATGGGTGAGATACTGCGAACTTTTAAAATAAAAACAGGTGTCAAACAAGGTTATTGCTTACCTCCACTCCTTTTCAATTGTATCTTGGGAAAAGTTGTGAGAATTTGAAAAGAAAAACCGAAGCACCATAATATATTACCACTTATGCTGGGGAGGAACAAAGGTGTTGCAATAAATTGCCTAGCATTTGCATATGATATTGTCATATTCTCTGAAAGCCTGACTAATGCAGCAATTCATGTAAATCTTCTGGAAGAGACAGCCAACATGGCAGGATTAAGAATTTCGGCAGAGGAAACAAAATGCATGACGAATATAAAAAATGCTCCAAAATTGCTAGGAACATATGTTGGTTCAATCGAAAGGGTAAAGCAATTCAAATATTTGGGAGAAAAAATCCAAGAAAATGGTTTGGAAAAATCTGCTATAGAGGCAAGGATACACACAATGGAAAGAGCATATGGTATAACAAAAATATAATTATACAACAAAAATGTTTATCTAAAAATCGTAAAATAAAGCACTACAACACAGTTGTGAAACAAGAATGCTTATGTGCCAGTGAATGCTTAGTACTCAATTATAAACTTGAACACTTGGAAGTACTAGAAATAAGAATTATAAGAAAAATATTAGGCCCTCTGATAACTACATAATTTTGGAAATTAAGAAGTAATAATGAAATTTATCAGAACATAGAAAACATATATACCGGGTGGTACAGCTGCCCCTATTCACGCAGTTTTATGCAACCCGCAGATTATAGTCGAACCTAAAAATATTGACCTTGACTACTCACTACAATGTCTGCTCTTACAACGCTTTCCATAATTCGTTTATTCGTGTCAAGCAAATCAGCATTAATGATAAAATACCGATTGATGGTAAAGAATCGTAAAGAATGTGTCGCAGAAATGTCCTGTACAGATAATATTATTGGTGAATGACTAGAGGTAGCAGCAACACAACAGCGCTAAACAGCAACCCGTGATAGCCGAGCTTGCTAAAAGTTAGAGGAGAGTACCGGTGTTCGTTAGTAGGCGGTTAGAGTCCTGTGTACGACGAATATTTTTATTGCGTTGTTGATATTCGTGAGAGTCGTGTTGTTGACGACAAATCTAAATCATGATCAGTTCTCATATTGCAGGTACTCAGCTATGTTTGTTTTGTAAGGAGCTCTTAAAAGAGCTATTTGCAATAAAGTGAGATTGTACCGATAGCGGTGCGATGGGCTTATGCATGGCCATTCGATTAATGAAGCAAATGTTCAAACTGACCACCTGCTTCGTTAATGCACATCTGAGCACGGTGGAGGAGAGACATTCTTGCTTGCTGCAACATATGTGGTGGAATCTGCCTGCAGGCTTCCGTGATGAGCCGCCGTAAATGATTTGGGCTCTGAGGCTCCTGCTCATAGACTATTTCCTTTAAATAACCCCAGAGGAAAAAGTCGAGTGGAGTAAGGTCAGGTGATCTAGCCGGCCATGTGACCGGACCCCCTCGTCCAATCCATCGTCCAGGATATGTCCTATGCAAGTGGTTCCGTACTGCCAACGACCAGTGTGGGGGAGCTCCATCCTGCTGGAACCACATCCGTAACCGTGTCATAAGGGCACATCCTCCAATAAGAGTGGGAGGTACTCACGAAGAAACTCTACATAGCGTCGTCCCGTGAGGTTTCCTTCGAAGAAATATGGTCCAATTATCTTGTCACCTAGTATCCCGCACCACACGTTGACGCCCCATTGTACCTGAAATCGAGCTCCCCTGATCCAGTGAGGATTTTCAACGCTCCAGTAATTGAAGTTGTGACGATTAACAGTTCCGTTCTTATGAAATCTGGATTCATCACTAAAGAGAATGTCCATTAAGAAATTCGCATCAGCTTCAACTCTTTGTAATATCCATTGCGAAAATTCTATCCGTTTTGGAAAGTCATCTCCGTGAAGTTCCTGGTGCAGCTGTTGATGGAAAGGGTGGAATTTATGGCGGTGCAATATTAGCAGTACAGATACATGACTGATGTTCAGTTCATTTCCTATGGCCCGTGAGCTTGTGTGCGTGTTGTATGCAATTGCATTTTGAACAGCTTCATCGTTATTTCCCGACGTCACTGGAGCATCCCGAACGGGGGGTAATGTATGAAATGACCCCGTTGCACGCAACCGTCTTTCAACACGTCGAAATGTATCTGCAGTTGGCAGCCTTCGTCCAGGAAATCGTTCTTGATACAAGCGTCTGGCTTCCCGTGCATTTTGCCTTGCTTCTCCATAAAGTAGTACCATATTCACATAATCATCCCGTGAATACATAATGTTTGCTTTCGTGCTAACCGTACAGTACGTGCTCACACGTTGCTGCTAGGATTACGATATGCTGTTTCATGTGCCCTACGTGTGAAGTGTAGACCGCTGTTAGTTGGTCTTCGAGTCGAACGTGCGCAGTTGCTTGGTTGAATGGGTGGGTCAGAATGTTGACAACACGTGCACTGCGCTTCATTCCCTGTAGTCGTTTGCCATATGGAAGTCGCATGTTATTATTCCTTTCGTATGTATGCTTACTTTGTAAAGGTGGCAAATTACTTTTGAGACTTAAGAACGTTAAATATTTATTACGAATGGCCTTACAAGTATAATATAAAAATAAAATTGAAAAGCTCGTAACTAGATTCGAACTCTAAATGCCTGCTAACATATCGTATGCTCGCTGCGATTGGTGCCATGTAGGCACTGCAGGCGACAAAGAATTGGTCTCGTAGCTCTGTACTAATGGAATTACCTAGGCTATCGCTTCGATACTGATCGTTGATGTTAAAAGTTCTGAACTCGAATGTGCAAACACCACAGTGAAATAAGAATCGCGTCTCTCTTACGATCAGATAGTTGCAACCATTTTCTACGCGTTACTTGGTTGAATGAGTCCAGCGTTATGTTTCAGGTGGTATTCACAATCGGTGCGTATGTGGCGATATTTATGATACCTGTTTATTATAACTTCCGTAGAAGAATATCGGAGACTTCAGAAAGGTCTTCGTAAACGATGCCTAGGCGAATACGAAATGACATTAAAAAAATGCATGACTCAAGAATGGTTGGAAGCCTTCCTGCTTCATGTAACCTATCAAGGTACGTCTTCAACACGTAATTCCGCGCAGCTATTTGCAACGTACAAGCGCCATCCTTGTAACTCTGTATTCACGAGGAGAGCGGAAGTTCGTTCCCGCTTCGATAAGTTACTGATGAGTTACAGCCTTATGGTCCCGTTTCATGCCTTTTTTGATCGCTCTAACGGTAGTAATTACATGGCGTAAGCTATCACATCTGCTGTACAGCATTTGCGTGCCACAGATTATAAACTACAGTGCAAAACACGTTTCTATCAATTTCGATATGATGAGATTGTACAAAATGGTGGTGCATTGACATGTCTGTAATTGGTCTTACCCTATCACGTTTTCTATGATACCACGACCGCCCTTTCTATCAAAAGAAAATGGCCTCTTGGACTAATCAGGTGCGCAATTCTCTACCGACAGCTATAGGCGTGTTTATGGTTTGTACAGTATAGTAACATTTCGTAAAAATTAGTAGAGTATTGGACACCGCTCTACATAAAATGGTACAGTGTTTTTGAGATGGACCTCACTTACTGCTTCTTGTACCATTTTTCCATTGTGCGGAGAAGTCTCCATAGGGTTAACTGCACATAACATTGCTGTAAGGTGTTGCGCAAGATGGGACTAAGAGGCATTTACGTCCTAGCTGGTTGCATATATTCGGGGAAAATAGGGGCAGCTGTACCACCCGGTATATAACAGCACGGAAGAGGAGACTGCTATTTTTTGGACATATTTACAGAATGGACGACAATAGACTAACCAAAAAGATCTTCACGTTCCTTTTGAAGAAAAAGTCAACAACCACCTGGATTGAAAAGATCAAAACAGACTTGGAAATAAACAACATCAGAGAAGAAGAAGTAATGGAAAGAGACATTTTCAGGAAAAAAAGTTCTAAGGATGGAAGGATTCCAAGGGAGGGAGGCAAAGAAAAGCGGTACAAGTGGTATGAAGAAAGTAAACGGAAACATAGTGAAACAATGAAGGAAGATTGGACGAAAAGGAAGGAACAACAACAAGGATGAAGAATTGAAATCGGAACGCGGTCCCTAGTAGGCCCTAGCGCAAGAATAATAATATTTATAATACTAACGATGCTTAGGTGGACAACCTACGACAACTAAATTCGGCAAAATCCTTCGGGTGAACCAATTCAAATATATGGGAGAAATTATTCATGAACATCAAAGATGGAAAAAAAATTCCTGGAAACAGAGATAGGACGGATAGAAAGGGTCAAGAAGTTCAAGTACCTTGGTGAGACGATACAGAAGAATGGACTAGAAAAAGCTGCAGTGCAAGATCGGATCTCAAAAATGGAGAGAGCATACGGCTTGACAAAAAACATCTACAATAAGAAGTGCTTATCTTCGAATTCCAAATTAAAAGATTACAACACCGTGGTCAAAACAGAATGTCTGTATACCAGTGAATGCCTGTCCATGAACTACAAGCTGGAGAAGCTAGAGGTCCTGGAAAGAAGAATCCTCAGAAAAATTATGATAGATGTCCGAACTGAAAGCGGATGGAAACTTCGGAGTAAAAAAGAAGTTTACCAGAAGGTGGAAAGAATCTCAGAGACCATGAATAAAAGGAGGCTGGCGTTTCTTGGATATCTATACTGTACCAGGAAAGCCTAGGTCCTGGTCCATGTTAATCGAAAGAAACGTTATTCCAGCATAAAAGATCCCACCGACGTACGAACATCTATGTAAAGAATGTTCCAGTATGTGCCAGACCCCACGAGTGCACTAGGCGGAGCCAAGTGACGTCACCTGTCGCTCGAAGCTCACCTCCCCTAGAGATATTTCTCGAAAAGAATTTTCTTTTGTCAGCTTTTCAACGCCTTAACCAATTTCAACGGGACAAACGCTGAATCGTAGCGGACGTCATAAAAGTTAATCCCTGTGAATTTCGAATTAATTCATCCCATGGTTGTTGAGTTATAATAATTTAAAGTTTCAAAGATATTACGCACTCACGGTCACATGGCCAGGAGGTGCTACCCCTCCCAGCGCTGGTATCTATATATGTCAAGGCCAGCCAGCAAGCAGGCCAGTACAAGGACGAGTATACAGCTGTGTGTGAGTGAGACAGAGGAGAGACCGACCCGCGTACAGTATGTTCGCGCAGTCACGGTGAAAGTACTTGCCGTCGCATTTCCGGAACACGAAGTTATATCGCCGACAGAATTATAAAAGACGTCGCACTGTGTTTAGTACATCGCGTCGCGACTACAGTCTAATCCTAAAGATATTTAAGAATATAATACGAGTGAACTTATTGAAATGCAAATATCAACTATTTAACGTTCACAGAATATGTCATTACGTGTAGACTTAGGTTACTTCGAATGACACTGAACTTCTACAGAAACTAATGTGTAGAATCACCAGAACTCATTTCTTTTCGAGTATTGAACTGTATTTCTTTATTCACGCCACATCAGTGTACGACTTACAGTAGTAATTTGAGTGAAAACTAAGAACTTTTTCTGAGGTAATATGACGTTATAATAACAAGATAAGCAGAAAATAATCCTTAGTGACTTAATGACTGTGTTCAAAGACTGTGATTATCGACTTGCCTTTTCAAGTGTGAACTGTGTAATTATGAACGTTTCAGTAACGATTTTAAATAGTATTTCATACAGGAAGGACTGTGATTCTTTATTTAACATAAATAGTGTGCAACAGTAAATGACAGTGTCAGTGATAACTACTCGCACTAAGTGAATTTTTCGTGTGCGAAAAATCACCCTAACAAGCTGCAATTCTACATGATCCAGTTCCAGCCGTCATCACCTCATCGGGAACGTCAACATGGTGTGTTAAGGGAACATCGCCGATCCTGATTCTCCACGGAACATTCCAGATGTCCATCCTTCGACATTTTGTAGCAACATTTCTTTCCGTAAGTGAGTAGTAACAAACTGACTAAAATTTTTTTTCATTAATTTTGAACAGTGGAAACTTCAGTGCCGCGTGTGAACAAATATTTCAGAGTTCTCATAATTTCTCAGAAGTGGTTAATTTAATTTCAAATTTCATTTTTATATCTCACAGAAAGACTTTAGGCTTTTCAAGTGTGCTATATATATCAAGGTTTACAAACTGAAAACTGAAAACTTTTAACAGAAATTTAATTTCTCATATCAACTTACAATTACAAGTGTGTGCTTAGGTTTAGAAAGACTTTAGGTGGAAATTCAATACCTCATATTCTCACATATGAAAGACTTTGGAATCAGTGATATTTATTCAGGAAGATTACGTTCAAACTTTTAATGCCAGATTTGAGTCCAATAATCATATTGCAGGGTGAAGAATTAATAAATTGTTTTGAAAAAAAAAATTAACCATCTATTATTCGCTCTGCGAGTCTATCCTACTCTGTATCGGCTCCAAAACCAAGTTCCACTCCCTGAGGTCCTACTCATGCCCTTTACCCAAAACTTTTCCTGGTACAGAGAGGATAGTATAATAATAGATGGCGCCGCAACTTCAAGGGCTCGATTTGGAGCCGTGCCATAATAATAGATGATGCGCCAATAATAATCGCAACATTCAGGGTTCGATTCAAGTCATAATAAATTGTATTGTGAGCACAGGATCCGACTGCAACTATTACGAACACGAAGAACTTGTTGTATTTGACTTATTCGAATATTCCGGAAACATGGAAAACTTACTTGCAGCAATCGAATCTCTCAGGCTTAGCATTAACGATCAGAATGCCAAGATTGATAGGTCTAATTCTCAACTACAGGCTCAAAATTCTCTACTACAGGCGCAGATGGTAGAGTCTAATTCCCAATTGCAGGCTCAAATAAACACACAAATAACCGCACTACAGTCACAAATAGTTGACTCTAATTCTCAACTACAGGCTCAACTTCAACAACAAATGCAGACTCAAAATACTCAACTTCAGGCGCAGTTAACTGAGTCAAATAGTAAGGTTGAAGACTTAACTTCTAATATTGACAGGACCTTGGACACTAAGTTTGCTGAAGCGGATAAAGTCATTAATAAAAGGCTCACTGAATCTAGTGCCCTTATCGAGCAACGATTCCGTGAAGCTGGAACTCGCCTCGAAAAGAAACTTACTGATTCTAGTGCACAAGTCGAAGCCACATTGAAAAACATGCGGGATCAATTTGTTGAAAACTTAGAGTTTATTAAGGAAGAAATAAAGACAGAGGTCGTCAAGTCTTTAGACAAAGATCTTAGAAATGTTCTTCCTTCCGTTCAAGCATTTTCCACCGAACTCAAAGATTTACGGACTGAATTTCAAGAATCCCATGGTAACATCTCACAAACTCAAGTAAAGCTAGCTCAGGTGCAGGAAACCTTGCGGGATGCATTAAAGAACGATGTGGGTAAATTACGAAGCGAGATAGGATTAATTAAGAGCACGCAAGGAGAACTCGACAAGCGTATTACAGGACAGCTAGATAGCACGCATACCCAGATAGCTGCTTTCTGTAAAGACGTACAAGTCATTAAAACTGACTTGAGAAATGAAATAACAAATTTAGACACCTCAATTAATTCTAAAATTCAAAGTTTGTCTGAAGAAATGAATCAAATTAAACTCAAAGAACATACAACTGACGTCACAATTCCTGGTTCGTCGAGGGAAGTACACAGCACAACAACCCTTATTAAAATACCAGATGACAAACCAGTCAAATTTTCAGGACGTGACGAGTATACTGCTCGAGAATTTTTGTTAAATGTCGACGATTACCTGGAAGAGAATAGGGTAGATGACGATAGGAAACTTAGAGTAGTATCCAAACTTCTAGAAGGACGAGCCTTATCATGGTTCATAGCTTTTAAGAGCAACTTTAAAAACTATGACGACTTTAAAAAGGCACTTCTTAAACGCTTTTGGGATTCAGAAAGACAGCACCTTGTCAAGATGCAACTCTACTCTAGTAAATACAATACTTCAGTCAATACTTCCCGATATTCCGATTATTGCCTAATGCAATTAAAGAAGCTACAGTTTTTAGATCCACCTTTGCCAGATATCGAACTTATTCAGATCCTGACACTTCAATATCCGCCTCATGTTCAAGAGATACTAGTCGCTGCCAACATTAAAACATTGGAGCATTTTGACGCTACTTTGCGTAGGTTAGATACGGCTAATACCCAATCTAGTCCGAAAACTAACAGGAGTCGAGAAATAAATACGAACTCTGCGGAAATAAAACCGCCGGAGAGAGAGGAACCCAGGACACGTGAAGAAGGCAGATTAAGCCCTACCAACCCAACCAGATTCCGGAATTTTAGACGTCAGAGGAATCAGGATAGACACCCTTACCAACCTAGGAATTTATGGAGACAGCGCGAAAGCACTCCTGAAGAAAATCGTGAGTCCAGACGACGAGAACTTGAAAGTAGATGGAAGGATACACGAGAATACATCAGGGAGAGAAATCGTAATCCTGATGAGCTTGGAGCTACATCCCTGGAATACCAACGTCAATTCGGACCAAGAGAATAAAGATCACCTGATCCTGAACCAACAGGCGCTATAAAAAAACGCCGATCTCGCAATAGGGAGATTAACTACAGAACACGATGAGGACGAGATTTCAAATTTTTGTTCTGCTGTTATCAATTACTGGCATATTGACGATTCCGAATTACTATTTGAAGACGCACAAACACTAAGGCCAGTTATTACACGTTCATTACCTGTCATAACAGTACGCACAGGCAACCTACAGGTGATTACGCTCATCGATTCTGGAGCGCAAGCTTCTTTAATTTCTGATAGGCTTGTAGACTCGCTTAAAAATCAGAACAATGTTTTGTTATTGCCTGCAGCTCAGATTAAAGTAAGAGGGATAGTTCCTGATAAAATTGTTAAATGTAAATCCCAGGCATTTTTAGAGTTTGAAATTAACAGTCAGACATTCGAATACATATTTTTGGTAGTATCACGTCTTAACTTCAACTTAATACTAGGATCAGATTTTATGATCAAATACAAAGGAACCATTGACTATGATGCCAACCTCGTAAGGTTAAAGAATAATTCCGTAGGACTACAGCTGGTAGGACGAAGTGACCTGGAAGTTCAAGAGAAGGGAGCCCGTTTCGAAGAAGCCGGTGGTGACATTATTAAGCCCGCTGTAAGCGAGGTTGCGCCAGCCGTAGCAGAAAGTAGACAGGGTGACCAAAGTGAGGACGATGCAGAGTCCTTATTCAATGAGAACTCCATCATAGGTCCGGACTATATAATGTCAATAGCCAGTGTGGTTGAAGACCCGGAAATTAAAATAAAATTGAAGGAGGCTAAAAATGACGTTCTACAAAAATTTGCATGTGTATTCGATGACAAGCCTGGAGAGATAGCTGGCTACGAATATCATCTTGATGTAAATGACTTGTCTCCTTATCAGAAGAAACCATATCCCGTACCCGAGAAATATCGAGAAGAAGTTCGTAACTTAATTCATAAAATGACAGATGATGGGATAATTTCGCCTTGCGTAACTAAGTACTTGAATCCATTGGCCATAGTGCGTAAGCCTAACGGCAGTATCAGAATTTGCCTTGACGCGAGGGTCCTAAATGACCGACTGACCTTAGAATATGACCGTCCTCTACTACTTAGGGATATCATCAGAAGATTCCACGGCATGAATTTCTTTAGTTGCCTTGACAGAACTTCTTCATATTATCACATAAAATTGGATGCTGAAAGTAGGCTATTCACAGGCTTCTTATTTGAAAATAGGACCTATGTTTTCAACAAAATGCCCTTTGGTATTAAAAACTCGGGAGCTGTTCTGATCAGAGCCTTGGAAAAACACTTATCAGATGATGTAAAGGACATAACTACGATTTATGTTGACGACATTTTGATTGCCTCGAGAACTTTCGAAGATCACGCGAGAGATGTCAATCTGGTCCTGCAGGAATTGGAGAAGAAGAATTTCAAGATAAATGCCCAGAAAAGTCAACTTTTCCAAACATCAGTATTATTCTTAGGACATGTAATTAGTGGTGATGGAATTCAACCCAACCCTGCCAAGATTAAGAGTATCATTGACTTTCCTAGACCTCAGCGCATGAGAAACGTGAGACAGTTCCTAGGACTTTGTCAGTTCTTTTCTCAACACTGTCCAGATTACACTGAGACGGTAGCTCCTCTTCAGCAACTACTACTTAAGAATAATAGATGGAAGTGGACCGAAGAATGTGAACGAGCTTTCCTTGCCACCAAGGACATGTTGAAAAACTCTGTTAAACTAGTTTATCCGGATTTTTCTCTTCCATTCTTCATAGAGTGTGATGCCAGCTCTGTAGGAATAGGCGCAGTGCTGTATCAAGCGAGACCTGAAGATCCCGATTACAGACTTTTCATCTCGTTTCTAAGTAGAAAACTACGACCTCACGAAAAGTCTTATACCATAACTGAACTCGAAGCTCTGGCTGTTGTTTTTTCTCTCCAGTATTGGAAGAAAATCATCTACGGCTATCCCATTACGATTTACACAGACCATAAAGCTCTGACATTAATACTGTCATCTGACATGACGAATGAGAGAGTTTCCCGATGGGCTCTTTTTATTCAACAATTTGACCTCACAGTAATACATAGGCCTGGCCGGAAGAATGCATTAGCAGATGCCCTCAGCCGCAACCCTGCTGAAGTTATTGAAGTTCACGAGGTTAACATCATGACTGATGATGACGAAGAATGTCTTCGCAAACTTCGTTACCTTGCCCAGATGCAACGAAGAGACGCCAATTGTAGGGAATTAATTCGATTTTTATCAGGTTCGATTCCCGCCGATGATGATGAATTCCCACGTCTCCAACGACTTTCTTCAAACTTCTGTTTACGGGATGGGATTCTTATGAAATGCATTGACTTAGCCAAGACGCAATGCAGGATTTATGCACCTGTTAAAATCAGGAAGGCTATCATATGGCATTGTCACTCAATTTCAGGTCATGCTGGTACGGATAAAGTTCTCAACCTTATTAAGGAAAGGTTTACATGGGAATATCTTAGGCGAGACATTAGGAGAATTTTACGGTCCTGTGATTTATGCCAGCGGATCAAGTCGAATAATTATCTCCTCAAGGAATTTCCCAAACCGCTGATCCCGGAAAAGCCCGGGGAAATAATGGCAATCGATCTGTACGGCCCTTTGCCAAAGGCGACCAGGGGGAACAGACATGTCATTGTAGTTGTGGATGTCTTTTCCAAATATACTATGCTATTGCCTATCCAGAAAGCTAACGCTGGTAACATCTTAAGGAGGCTGAAAAAGAACATCATCCCTGAGATGGGAAAGCCTGAATACTTACTGACGGATCACGGAACGCAATTCACTTCCGTAGAATTCCAACAGGCTTTGGAAGAACTCAACATTCGACATATCATGAATTCTATTAGGCATCCGGAAGCTAACCCTGCTGAAAGAATAATGAGAGAACTCGCCAAATTCTGTCGAATTTATTGTAGTGAACATCACTGGAAGTGGATCGAGGTCTTGCCAGTAATGCAAAAAATTATAAACTCTATTGTGCATGAATCTACTAATGACATTCCTCTCAGCCTACATCATGGGTCAAAACCAGAGCGACCTTGGGACAGAATTTTACCAGCTCTACCAAATGCTATTGTGCCGCAGCAAGTTAAGATCAACGACGCGCTGACCAGGTTAAGACATGCAGCCGCCCTCAGAGAACGACGCCAGCGTAATAGGAAGTTCAGAAGACCATTGAATCCTGGAGACCTTATTTTAATACGGAGACCAGCTACTTCCAACCCTGAGAGAAGGATTTACGCTAAGTTCTGTCCACTATTCGTAGGTCCTTACCGTGTCCGCACTGTATTGAGAAACGGGGCTTATGAAATTGTAAAATTGGACGGCACTTTTGAGGGTATTTATAACTCAGCCAATTTAAAACAATATGTACCACAGGAAGAGTAAAGCCTGGAAAAGAAAATCCTGCGTATTTTCTTTTCGTCCAACCAAGTGGAAGATGTACCAGGAAAGCCTAGGTCCTGGTCCATGTTAATCGAAAGAAACGTTATTCCAGCATAAAAGATCCGACCGACGTACGAACATCTATGTAAAGAATGTTCCAGTATGTGCCAGACCCCACGAGTGCACTAGGCGGAGCCAAGTGACGTCACCTGTCGCTCGAAGCTCACCTCCCCTAGAGATATTTCTCGAAAAGAATTTTCTTTTGTCAGCTTTTCAACGCCTTAACCAATTTCAACGGGACAAACGCTGAATCGTAGCGGACGTCATAAAAGTTAATCCCTGTGAATTTCGAATTAATTCATCCCATGGTTGTTGAGTTATAATAATTTAAAGTTTCAAAGATATTACGCACTCACGGTCACATGGCCAGGAGGTGCTACCCCTCCCAGCGCTGGTATCTATATATGTCAAGGCCAGCCAGCAAGCAGGCCAGTACAAGGACGAGTATACAGCTGTGTGTGAGTGAGACAGAGGAGAGACCGACCCGCGTACAGTATGTTCGCGCAGTCACGGTGAAAGTACTTGCCGTCGCATTTCCGGAACACGAAGTTATATCGCCGACAGAATTATAAAAGACGTCGCACTGTGTTTAGTACATTGCGTCGCGACTACAGTCTAATCCTAAAGATATTTAAGAATATAATACGAGTGAACTTATTGAAGTGCAAATATCAACTATTTAACGTTCACAGAATATGTCATTACGTGTAGACTTAGGTTACATCGAATGACACTGAACTTCTACAGAAACTAATGTGTAGAATCAACAGAACTCATTTCTTTTCGAGTATTGAACTGTATTTCTTTATTCACGCCACATCAGTGTACGACTTACAGTAGTAATTTGAGTGAAAACTAAGAACTTTTTCTGAGGTAATATGACGTTATAATAACAAGATAAGCAGAAAATAATCCTTAGTGACTTAATGACCGTGTTCAAAGACTGTGATTATCGACTTGCCTTTTCAAGTGTGAACTGTGTAATTATGAACGTTTCAGTAACGATTTTAAATAGTATTTCATACAGGAAGGACTGTGATTCTTTATTTAACATAAATAGTGTGCAGCAGTAAATGACAGTGTCAGTGATAACTACTCGCACTAAGTGAATTTTTCGTGTGCGAAAAATCACCCTAACAAGCTGCAATTCTACATGATCCAGTTCCAGCCGTCATCACCTTATCGGGAACGTCAACATGGTGTGTTAAGGGAACATCGCCGATCCTGATTCTCCACGGAACATTCCAGATGTCCATCCTTCGACATTTTGTAGCAACATTTCTTTCCGTAAGTGAGTAGTAACAAACTGACTAAAATTTTTTTTCATTAATTTTGAACAGTGGAAACTTCAGTGCCGCGTGTGAACAAATATTTCAGAGTTCTCATAATTTCTCAGAAGTGGTTAATTTAATTTCAAATTTCATTTTTATATCTCACAGAAAGACTTTAGGCTTTTCAAGTGTGCTATATATATCAAGGTTTACAAACTGAAAACTGAAAACTTTTAACAGAAATTTAATTTCTCATATCAACTTACAATTACAAGTGTGTGCTTAGGTTTAGAAAGACTTTAGGTGGAAATTCAATACCCCACATTCTCACATATGAAAGACTTTGGAATCAGTGATATTTATTCAGGAAGATTACGTTCAAACTTTTAATGCCAGATTTGAGTCCAATAATCATATTGCAGGGTGAAGAATTAATAAATTGTTTTGAAAAAAAAAATTTAACCATCTATTATTCGCTCTGCGAGTCTATCCTACTCTGTATCGGCTCCAAAACCAAGTTCCACTCCCTGAGGTCCTACTCATGCCCTTTACCCAAAACTTTTCCTGGTACAATACAGAATGAAATAAAACAGATTTACCAAACAGATATTTGATTACTTCTGGAGAAAAAAGACCACTACAGCATGGATTAAGGAAACGAAGTAGGATATGGAAAGGTTAAGCATCTAGGAAATCCAGCTGTTAGAAAGGAATACGTTTAGGAACACACTGAAGAATTTGGAAGGTGTTCAAGCCGCAGGAAAAACTAGGAAGACCGGAAGAGCCTGGACAGATGAACAACGGAAGCAGGCCAGCGAACGCGTGAAGGAGTATTGGATACCGAGAAAACTCCACACGAAGAGAAAGAAATTAAGTTGTAGCGTTATCCTTAGTGGTCCATTCGCTTGTAAATAATAATAATAATAATAATAATAATAATAATAATAATAATAATAATAATAATAATAATAATAATATGGCCTCTTCTACCGTCTGCAGGCAATTTAACTTCATGCCACCTAGGCTGCCTCAACGTCAATTTTGACGTTCCGGATTACTCTACCAGATGGCATTTGGTGGTTTATGGCCGAGATTTTAATTAATCCGGTCGGGAGAACACCAAGTGTTTCACCACAGATCGTTGACTTGACGACATCACACAATATGGAGTGTCGATTGACATTTTGGCCCTTCAAAAATTCAGATACCACCGTTGGGTTTTAAACCCGTTGAGCTTGGGATCGAGAGATTGATACTCTACCACTGATCCATACAGCGAGCTGATTCTTACCCGAATTCTTCCTGTCCATTGTCATTGAAAGTCCAGAAGAGACGCCGTCATCGGGCGTCAACCGGATAGGGAGGAAATTACACACCGGGTTGAGAATAAGACGAGAGGTATTCTGAAAGGAAATTGTACTTCAGATACGCCATTAAATACAAATTAATTTCTGTTCGCCTTCTTTTGGCATTTGTGCACGACGGACCGAAGGGATGAGAATTGCGACATAAATTGCGACTCTCTCTTAAGACGTAAGGTTGAGACTGAGAGTTTCACAACAGGTGTTGTTGTTGCTTCTCTTACTTCTGGAACCAGAAATGTGTTGTTCTTGCTACTTCTGCTGTTCTTCCTCTAGTTATCGTAGCTGCGCGAGCAATACCGCGTATCTGACAATGGTCTTCCTAAGCATTATTCTCCGTAAGACTTGTTATGCCTATACAAAGGCGTAAATATCCATATGAAATGTATTACTGTAGGAGTGCATAAATACGTCATGGAAACATGCACCCCTTCGGTGCGGTTGGTAAGGTTCATTTTCATTTTCATTTACACATCAGCCTAGGAAAATGGACACATCGAAAGTTGTTCTGACGAACTGCAAATCCATATATGACTGGGAGGCGTGAATATTCTTAAGGAAAATAATGGATACGAAAAGCATTGTCAGATATCCTACGCGGTATTGCTCGTGCAGTGACGTAATGCTCTTCATGCCAGAGGTAGGCAAACACAGTTTTGCATTCCCTTATTAATTACTTAGTCAAGGGCTATGTTACGTGAAATGTGACTATCAGACCACATTTGTGTAACCCTTAGTCCATGAAAAATACACTTTTACCAGCTTAAATCAGATCAGGACTACGCTGGAGGAAAATATTCAGCAAAATCAAGATGGTGAACAGATCCAAAAATATATTCTGGTTACTGCGACCTTCAAATATTTTCCCTCAATTTTCTGCTTGATGGCTGAATTTATTTCAAAATATTGATTCAGTAATAAAAAAATATAATTAACTGGTTATTGGTGTACACATATATGCAACGGCTATCCCACCGTTCTAGTAAAATATAGGGTTAAATGTGAAATATTTAAATCATTATGTGCTAAAAAAGAAAGCAAATAATTTATTTTTTACTTCTTCCTCTCTTGGAGCCGAAGAGGTCAAGTACGTGACGCACATCTTTCTATCAAACAGACCAATATCTGTTCGTATAAAATTCATAACGTTCACTGTTCAGCTATGGATCTGTTCGGGATATTACCATCTTCGCAATGAGCTAAGAAGTTCAAACTTAGGGTACGCATTCCCTCTGGACTGGTGTTTTGCTCTGTCTGAAGTATGATGAAAAATCTTTAGATAGTAAGGAAATTCCTGGAATATTTATTTTTCTTCTTTCCCGCTCGTTCTGTATCGAATGCACGGAAGCGCATTGCCCTGCCCCCTTACATATTTCTTGAAACTACACCTAATGTGAAAGCACTTCTCTATCCGGCGGGTCTAGCTGGAGCGAGTTACCTAAAGACCTCTGTATACACTGATGAGCAATAGAGTTGGAGATAGTTGCCGTTTTGGTAAAATGGCGCTGTGGTCGACACGGCAAATACAATAGTATAGCGTAGCATGTGAGTGTGATGATGATGATGATGATGATGATGCAACGAAATGAAGTGATAATTATAACTTCAAAATGCATCCACTGACTAGATTCTAAAACGAATGATGATGAAGACATGAGCACGAATCGAAAACAATCAGTGGATCCAATTTACAATGCCTTACAAACCGAGATGATGCGTGTTCTCCAAAGGGCCAACATCCAGGCCACCGGCCTCTCATAATAGTACTAATCACTGGTAAATCTGAACCACCGAGCTCGATAGCTGCAGTCGCTTAAGTGCGGCCAGTATCCAGTATTCGGGAGATAGTAGGTTCGAACGGTGTCGTCCCATTTGCGGTCAGTCTCATTTGCGGTCAGTCCCATTTGCGGTCAGTCAGGTAGAATACAAAAATAAACTAGTTTTGACGGGTGAGACATTGTCCCATTTGCGATCACTCTTATCAGTGGCAATATGGAATTTCCTACTCAAGGACTGGTACAGGCAGACAGCCTTTTAAATAACTGGCGACAGCTGCGTGCTAGGATTCGGATGCTGAAACTCATTAAATTAATTATGTTTACCGCTTGAGTACGATGCGTTAATATCGGGACAAGGAGACTAAATAGGACTTATTTGTACCTTTTATTTAGGGTTAGCAGATGTTATGGGTGTAATCAAATGATTTTTGAAATGCAGGACAAAAGCAGGGCGTATTAAACCGTTAAACTTCTTCAAATTCAAAATAAATGTTTTGCTGTAACACTATTTCCTCGACATTGCGACCCTTTTTGGGTTGTGTCTTGATTGCGGACAAGGCAAAAACCGTCCAGATTCCGAACAACTAAATATACCTTGTCCAGATTGCGAACAAGAGATTAGTGTCGACGTGGGATACATAAAACAGATACAAGTTTCAAAACAGTCTCATATGAAATTTTTGTTCTAGTAGTAGTAACATTAACTGGTACATTGGGATGTTTTAGATAACCCAACAATATTTATAAAAATATTTTTCTTATTGAAAATGTTTAATAATTTAGTTTGGGGTAATCTTATGATTTAGAATATCCTTTTTATTGTATAACATTGCCTCGTGTGAAAATGGGAAACCACGGAAAATCATCTTCAGGGCTGCCGACAGCCGAACCCTTAAGCTGCCTGTTCATGGAATTCGGACGAACGCTACTCGGGCGCTTCGACACCTCAACACGCGCACAGCTATGAAGATAGGTATATTTGCTAAAATACCCTCCTTTTGTAGACCATTGGCAGCGTCTGTCTTCGGATCCCATGTAAAAATTCTTTGGTGATACATTTAGGGTTACCGAGCGAGTTGGCCGTGCGGTTAGAGGCGCGCAGGTGTGAGCTTACATCCGGGAGATAGTGGGTTCGAACCCCAGTGCCAGCAGCCCTGAAGACGGCTTACCGTGATTTCCCAATTTCATACCAGGCAAATGCTGGGGCTGTACGTTAATTAAGGCCACGTCCACTTCTTTCTCACTCCTAGCCCTTTCCTATCCCATCGTCGCCATAAGACCTATCGGTGTCGGTACGACGTAAAGCAGGTCCTAAAAGTAAAATAAGTCTTTCTTTCTTTCTTTCTTTCTTTCTTTCCTTCCTTCCTTCCCTCTTTCTTAATCCGTTTACAGTCCAGGGTTGTTTTTCCCTCGGACTCAGCGAGGGATCCCACCTCTACCGTCTCAAGGGCAGTGTCCTGGAGAGTGAGACTTTGGGTCGGGGGATACAACTGCGGAGGATGACCAGTACCTCGCCTAGGTGGCCTCACCTATGCTGAACAGAGGCTTGTGGGGGGGAATGGGAAGATTGCAAGGGGTAGGCAAGGAAGAGGGAAGGGGGCAGCCGTGGCCTTAAGTTAGGTACCATCGCGGCATTTCCCTGGAGGAGAAGTGGGAAACCACGGAAAACCACTTTGAGGGTGGTTGAGGAGGGAATCGAACCCCCCTCTACTCAGTTGACCTCCGGAGGCGGTGTGGACCCCGTTCCAGCCCTCGTACAAATTTTCAAATTTCGTGGCAGACCGGGGATTCGAACACTAACCACTACACCAAAGAGGCGGACCATGTAGTGTTTATCCGACATAATTTTTAAAAAATCAGCCATAGATCGCCCTTGAGAGGTTTCTTTACCTTCTGGCAGAGTAACATATAACGTCAGGATTACACTCAAGCAACCTAATTAGCATCAAATCAGAATGTCTGCGCATGATAGTTGAGACCGTACTACTACTGTTATTATTATTGTTATTATTATTTATTTATTTATTTATTTATTTATTTATTTATTTATTTATTTATTTATTTTCTTCAAATTGTAGGTACAATTGAGGGACGGTGAATGGCGAAAGGTCATAGCCCCACATACACGAATGTGCCTCCATCCCCACTTCAAATTACAATATTAAAATAAGCAATTATATTCTACATAGTGTGCTTATATACAGTTACCGTATTTCCATAGTCATATATTTACATAATATTCACAAGACCTGTTCAACAGTGTATTATTGTTCCAAAGCATATAGTTTTGAATATTTTGCATCAACAGGGGCTGCTTAACTGAGGCGGTAAAGGCGTGCTCCTTTCACGCAAAAGGACATGGTTCGATTCCCCGTCAGGAAGTCTAGAAATGTAGAGGCGAGATGTTCACTTCTGGAGAGGCACACTTTGCTGGGATTTACTCAGCTCACACTAAAAGTGAGTACGAAGTAAATTCTTGGGGGACAACGGCTGCCGGGTATAGAGTTAACAATTTAATCCCGATTTTACAAATAGTAGAAGCCTTTATCTTCCACTACTCCAAGTCCTTCTTGGTCTGAACGGTGATAGATTTGCTTTGCAATATTTTTCATGATGAATGCCGCCCCCCCCCCCAATGCATTTGGCACTTTCCCATTATACATTAAATAACGCATGATAGATTGTACGCGAAGGAGATGAATTAGTAATTTAGGACTGCGTATACTGACCCCAATTCTGTTCGCAATCAGGACGACACCCTTTTTTGAAGCAATTGTAGCTCATCTCCAACTTAGCTGTAAACTTACACTTCCTTCTCCCCATTATACAATAAGCGACCTTTTTTTTTTTTTTTATTGCAAGCTGCTTTACGTCGCACCGACACAGATAGGACTTAATGCTACGATGGGATAGGAAAGACCTAGGAATGGGAAGAAAGCGGCGGTGGCCTTAATTAAGGTACAGCCTCAAGCATTTGCCTTGTGTGAAAATGGGAAACCACGGAAAACCATCTTCAGGGCTGCCGACAGTGAGGTTCGAACCTTCTATCTCCCGGATACAAGCTCACAGCTGCGTGCCCCTAACCGCACGGCGAACTTGCCAGGTGGAAGTGATTTTAAAATTTTAATTTTATTTTTATTTTGATAGAGCTATCCAAGACTCACGATTTGAAACCTTTTTGGGCCTTTTAGCTCTTTAACTTTCGGCACAATTGAGTAAATTGCTGCATTTTACGTTTTTCGTAGTACTTTGTCCGCTAGGAAATGTTTTCAATATTAATAAGTAGTTACAGTACGTTCGCAACCTTGGTGGAGTGCAGTCGCTTTCGTGCTCGCTACGTGTGACTCATCCATAGCCTGGTATTTCCGTCGTACAGCTTTCAGTGTTCGTGTAGGATATTTATCGTTCTTGAACTGCAGCTAACATTATCAACTGGACTATGAATGATCCGCCCGATACGGGGCAGATCATTAATTCTGCCCTACAGACTTGTTATGCAGATCCAGCTACAACACCTTTACGAATAAATCCCCTTGATTTCCAATCAAGTCTTCAAGATCAACAGCAACCAGCCCTCCCAGTGGAGCAACATCACACTTTACGTACTCGACATCATGAAGAGAGCAACGTCAGCACGGGCACCTTATCAACAGAACGAGGATCAAGTACAGGTACACATAGTCATAATATTTCTAATATGAAGTGCAATTTAGACCCTAAAACTAAGCGTTTTCGTGCCGATCCCAACTTACATACGGAACAGTTAATAGACATGGATACTGAGAATGAAAATGCCTCTTCCGACACAACTAATGACACAAATGCATCAAACCACCTTTCTGTTAATACCCCATTAGTTGCCCCATCATCTTCTACTAGGGGTACACCGTCGTCATCCCGTCTCAGTCAAAATAATAGGTACAATAATACTGATAACGGACCGTTCCTTGTTGTTGTTGAAGGGACTAAGGATAATATAGGGAACTTACATCCGATGTCAATAGGACGATTAATCTTTAGTGAAAATATAATTCCCCGTCAACAAGTTCTGGACATTAAACCTTCTGGTAAGAATAGACTTCGTATCGAGACCTTATCCGGAATAGCAGCAAACAAGCTAGTTGAATCAAACTTTTTGAAGGAAAAACACCTTGATGTCTATATTCCCAGCAGTGTTGTGCACAGGCTCGGGATTATCAGAAATGTAGACACGACATTTAGTGAAGATGAAATTCTAAAGGAAATTCAGAGTGCTATTCCCATTTCCCAAGTGAAACGATTTACAAAGAAGCTTCCCAATGGAGACACGCGACCTATTCCAGTCTGCCTCATAACATTTCGTGCCCAACACCTACCTCAACATATTTATATCCTAGGAACACGGTGCAAAGTTCAACCTTACATCTTTCCAGTGATGCAATGTCACCGATGTTTAAGATATAACCATTCATTATCTCAATGCAGAGGACAGCAACGCTGCAGTAGGTGTGCGGGACCCCATGACGTAAGAACTTGTACTGACACTGCACCACCATCATGCATGTATTGCCACGGTCCACACTTAACCACGGATAGGGAGTGTCCCGAGTACAAGAAATGGTCCGAAATTAAATACCTTATGGCTCAGAATAATGTATCTCAAGAAGTAGCAATCAAAATGTACCATAACAGAAATTATTCTACTGCTGTACTGGCCCCGTCTTTCAATTGGCAAAGCAGGGAAGAATTCCCTCCTCTCTCACAATCAGCGGTCCCGTCTCCAGCGGACTTTCAGCCACAGCTACCACGCACGGATATCCCGCCGGCTAACATGCAGCCTCGGTATCCAGAACAGGTTTCTCAGCAAGTAAACAACTTGACCAACACGTCGTTAACCTCACAGCACCATCAACAACAAATAATGCCTCCTCAAAGACAACAAACGCCGATGAGAGTGCATCCTTGCATACCACAGCAATTGCAACGGCCCCAGAGATTTCCTCCCCCATCTACACCGCAACCAAATTATCCATCGATGCAACAACGTCAGTATATTCCCCCACATTTGCCTGTAACACCAATTTCCCACAACCCCTATCCCCCCCAACCACATAACATCATGACAACCACCTCCAAAAATTATGAGCATTTGATCGGAAAGATATTTAACCTTATCATGCTCCTCCTTACTCAAGCTCAATCTACAACGCCCGATGCCTTTAACCCGGCTATAATACATAACATGATCGCAAGTATATTTACTTCAGGTAATGAATAAAATACTCCAGTGGAACGCACGTTCCGTACTTGCGAATAAAGAGACCTTACGAAGAGTTTTATACACTGAAGATATTGATTTCGCCACCTTGAGTGAAACCTGGCTTAAGAACGATTCTAATCTAACCATTCCTGGCTATCATGTCATCCGACAGGACCGAGAAGACGGATATGGAGGGGTAGCAATATTAATAAAGAATACAATTCCATACGTAGAAGCAGTTATTGATCACTCGCAGATTGCAAGTTTTCAGGCCGTTGCCGCAAGAGTTCACATTAACAACCAAGATATTTCATTGGTCTCATTATATAGCCCACCACGAACAAAAATTCAACTTCAAGAATGGTATCGGCTTACGCAACAGATAGAGCCACCTTTTCTCTTTTGTGGTGATTATAACGCATATAGCACAACATGGGGTTGCGAGATAAATGACACATATGGTGATGCTGTCTTACAAATAGTGGATGAGTTCAATTTATTTGTGTTAAACGATGGATCGGCAACCCTGTTACCAGTACCGGGACAACGTCTCTCCGCTGTCGACCTAACCATTTGTTCTTCTAATATCTCATCTGATTTTCATTGGGAAATCTTGCCGTATCCAATGGGTTCTAATCATTTTGCTATCATCATTTCGCCTGTTTTACCATTTCGTCCTTCACCGATCAAACCCACTATTAAATGGAATGTTCAAAACGCTGACTGGGTCAATACAGAAGGGTGATAGACGCAAATATACACTCTGTATTACATCAAAAAACCACGCTTGATAAATACAACGCCTTCGTACACACCATTAATTTCGCTGCCGCCATATCCATTCCTGAACGAAAACAAACCAACATCTCCAAAAGATTCCCTGCTCCATGGTGGAATTCCGAATGCAGTCGACAGATAGATAAGAGAAATCATGCCCTCAGCAAGTTAAAGCGAGCAACTACAATGGAAAATTTCCTCAATTACAAGAATATAGATGCAGCAGTCAAACGCTTTCTGAAAAGGGTAAAGAAGAATAGCTGGCGATCTTACTGTGAAGAACTGACCAAGGATACACCCCTATCGCAAATATGGTCGATGGTTAACAAAATGAAGAACAAAACGCCAACCCCTATTAAGCACTTAAATGTTGGGCAGAAGAGCTTTCAGATATTATTGCTCCACCTACGACCTCACTTCCTCCAAAACAACGTCCACCGTTCGAACTTTCCCGTCCTACGCAAGATATTCTAACATCACCTTTCACGCTACATGAATTAGAACAAGTTTTAAAAACTACTGCTAACTCTGCGCCTGGATATGACCATATACATTACTGCATGCTTTCTAACTTATCTCGCAATGCCAAGGAAATATTGCTCTTACTTTTCACATATATTTGGAATGAAACCAATTTTCCCGACGACTGGACGACGCAGATTGTTGTCCCAATTTTAAAACAAGGTAAAGATCCTAACGAAGCTGCTTCTTACAGACCCATCGCTCTATCTTCATGCATAGCTAAAACTTTTGAACGGCTGTTGAAACTAAGACTGGAGTGGTGGTTAGAGTTTCATAATTTATTGCCTCGATCTCATTATGGGTTCCGGAAAAGTCGTTCTACTTACGACCATCTTAGCATTCTGACTACGGACATTGAACATACATTTCTAAACCATGGTTACCTTACCGCCATATTTCTCGATATATCTGGGGCATATGACAGCGTTAGTATACAAGTACTTTCTGAAAAGCTACATGACCTTGGTCTTCCCGAAATATACGTGCGAGGTATATATAACTTATTTTTCCGGCGGACAATCTATATTCGAACCCAAGATAACACCTTGTATGGGCCCAGACTAGTAACAAAAGGACTCCCTCAGGGTGCTATACTGAGTCCTTTACTGTATGCCATCTACACTGCAGATCTCGATCACATGTTTAAACAAACAGTCAAAGTTCTTCAGTATGCAGACGAAGTATGTATCTACGCATCATCGCAGTCTCTTTGGTTAACATGCTTATGGCTAGACGACGCTGCAAGGAAACTCCACGCCTGGACATTTCAAACAGGTCTTAATTTATCCCCAACAAAATCCTCTATTATTGTCTTCACTCGAAAGCAGTTCCACTCAATATCACCATCTGTACATCTTGGGCCATACTCCTTCCCTTTACGAACTTCAGCCAAGCTAATAGGCTTATACCTCGATAGTAAACTTACATGGAGAACCCACGTCGAGTACCTGGCAACTCAAGTGGGCCGAACGTTAAACATAATCAGAGCATTATGTCGAGTATGGTGGGGAGCTGACCCATCTGTCCTATTACTATTATATAGATCGTTAATCCGATCTGTACTAGATTATGGCTGCATCTTTTTCGGCAACGCACCGCAGTATGTCCTACGAAAACTAAATGTCCTGCAGTTCCGCGCACTCAGAATATGTCTCGGAGCCATGAACTCAAGTCCTACTAACGCACTACTGGTAGAGGCTAAAGAAATGCCCCTTCAGATAAGACGAGATCTGCTTGCCAACAACTTTCTTCTGCAACGCTCGTCCATAACTAGCCACCCTATAACATCTAAACTGCGCCGCCTCCTTCCACTGTGTGACAGAAGGACAAACAGAAGACTACGGATACCTCTATTGATCAAAAGTATGAAGAAATTGCAGCACATCATACCCCTTACTCTTCAAGATACAGCGCTTCCAGTATTTCGGCAGAGGTATGAACTTTCAGTATTTCAACCATCCACATTTCATCTTCCAGATTTTATAATCTGCAATACCAATATCAACGAAAAAGTAACAAATTTTATCAATGCATATTGGGGCAGTTATACTCAAATATACACAGATGGGTCTAAGACCAATGAAGGAGTCGGATATGCGTACTACTGCCCTGCACTCAACACTAGCAAAATGTTCTCCCTTCCCCACGAAGCTTCAATATTCACAGCTGAAATACTTGCCATTAAATCAGCCATCACGTACGGCGTCCAGCACTTCAGCAGTATATTAATTCTCACGGACTCCAAGAGTGCACTTCAAAAACTAGAACACCCATGCAGGAACACGCGTTCGAATAAATACATCATGGACATCCTAAGTTGCATATACCAAGCTAAGGAAAACGGAAAAGAAGTTCATCTTATGTGGATCAAAGGTCACACTGGAATTATACACAATGAAACCGTAGACCAACTGGCAAAGCAGAGCATTACAGAAGGCCAGTTCCAAGCACTACGCCTACCATACACGGACTTCCAAAGCCACATCAAGGAACAGGCTTACAAAGAATGGTCAAATTACTGGGAAACAACTCAACGCATCAAAGGCAAGCATTACGCCGCTATCCAGAGACACATCCCACAGAGACCATGGTTCAGTCTACTATCTCTAACTCGCCGCCATATGACATCAATTATCAGAATGCGACTTGGACATGCATCTTACCCCAGTCATCTGTTCAGACTCAAAGTCATAGACTCCCCAAATTGTCCCTCTGACCCCAATCAAGAAGCAGACCTCAACCATACAATTTTAGGATGCACTAGATACAAACCACAAGTGACCAATTTATATCAAACGCTTATACAACTGAAAGTTCCACTTCCCACTTCCGTTTCGTCGTTGTTCAGCAGATATGACATCCGTATATATCAAGCAATAGCCAAATTTTTAAGTGAAGCCAATTTAACATTGTGATACGTTTGTTCTGTAGTCTGTAGTTAAACTGTTCTCATCCAACCAAAGTTCCTGTACCGTGGCTTTCGATCACCAATTAGTCACAATGCCATTAACGGTCCCATGTTGTAAAGATGTTGCTCTTTGACTTTCCTGTTTTCTAAATGTACAGAGCTGGCAGCATGGTCTTACGGACCAAATGCCAAAATGCTAACAAAAAAAAATAAAGTAGTTAGAAGACGTAAAATCAATCACGTTATATTCGTGCGAATAGAACTACGGGGAGGGGTTGGGAGAGTCCTTGAGTCTAGCCTAATTAGCAGTCTCCCTGCTGCATGGACGTTGGAAAACCCCAACAGGCTGCTGATAACTTTAAAGTGATCGCAAATGGGACAGAAACTGGTCTTTCTTCGCATTCCTTTCTTCTTCCGAACTGGAAGTGACCGCAAATGGGACAAATTTTGCTGTGACCGCAAATGGGACTGATCGCAAATGGGACACAACCGTTCGAACACCACTGTCGGCAGCCCTGAAGATGGTTTTCCGTGGTTTTCCATTTTCATACCGGGCAAATGCTGGGGCTGTATCTTAATTAAGGCCACGGCCGCTTCCTTCCCATTCCTAGGCCTTTCCTGTCCCATCGTCGCCATAAGACCTATCTGTGTCGGCGCGACGTAAAGCAACTGTATGTGTATGTTTAGTTCTCAGCCCGAAAGCTGGTTGGATCCTCAACAGCTCCGCCATCAGCTGTTATAGATGGCATAGGCATCACTGAAGAGGCGTACTAGGGAAATGAGGAGTGAGGTAGTTTTCCCGTTGCTTTTCTCACCGAGCCAGAAGTTGCTATTACACATCAGTCTGCCATGCCCACTGAAATGCATGCACCAACCGACCCTATGAGCAATATTTTCACACCATTCATAGCAGGGACTGGCTTCAGAAGGAATGGCATTACTAGCATCACTCATACCTCAGTCACTTTTATTTTGTCAAAACCAAGGATAACGCTGAGACAGACCAATGAAAGTAACAAGATTGCTCTAGCCCACACCAGAAGACATAGTGCACTGTAAACACTATTTCCCGCCAGCAAAGGCATGTAAAGCAACTAGAAAAAAAATCTGAACCATGGTGTTCCACATATAGTGGTACTAACCACAGGTAACGTAGGCTCATAGTGTACCTCGCATGGTGGTACAATCACAGGTAATGTAGACCCATAATACGTCGCACATAATGGCACCATTCACAGATAACACAGATCCATGGTGTTCCTCATATAAGGGTACTACTCACAAGCAACGCAGACCCATGGCGTTCTTCGCATAGTGGGATTTACCATGGTCACCGGCTAGATCTGTGGTGTTACTCACATAGTGGTAGTAATCATAGGCAATGTACACACACGGTGTATCACACATTATGGTACCACCCACAGGCAACACAGACCCATGGTGTTCCACACATAACGCTCATGCAACGCTCAAACCCGTGGTGTTCCTTACATAGTGGTTGTAATAGCAGGCAATGCAGAGCCATAGTGTTCTTCATATAGCGGTACTACCCATAGGTAACGCAGATCCAGTCTGAACACACTGGAACTAACACATTCGGGCGCAGAGCTCGACACTTTCTCGCGCTAGACACTAGTCTGTGCAGCCGAGCACCCGCTCCTCCGACTCGGTGGGATGAACACATTAGTATTAATCACAGGCAACGTGCAGAACCGTGGTGTTCTTCACATAATGATACTGCTCCTCGCTAATGTAGACCCAATGTGTTTCACACATGGTGGTACTAATCACAAATAGTCTCATGGCTCTAGGTCCATCATCCCTTGGTCGCCCCTTTTAGACAGGTAGGTGATACCGTGAATGTATTCTTCATCTGCCTCCTCCACCAACAAGGGAGGGGTGCATGTGAGTGTGATGTGAGATCTCGTACTGGCCATGTGAGTTACAGTTGACCACAGGATGGGCAAGACACGGGATTTATTAACATTTGATTGCGGCCAGATTATCAGTCCAAGACGTATGGGTCATTCCGTCTCCTGCTTTGTGCAGGCATTGAGCTTTCCATGGACCATGCCAAGAGTGTTCCACGAGTACGTGGATTCGGGGAATGTCATCACCACTAGGATCAACTGCCGTGGAGTACAACGTGTTGATGACTTAAGGTCACAGTCGGCTAGCTCGGTTGGTAAGAGGTGATACATGGGCTTAGAGTGCAGCAGATCACTAGCGAATTCAATGCTGGACAACAACAAAATGTGCCAACCAGGAAAATTTCCTCGCGATAGGATAGAATATTCCCCTTCCCTCAGGGCTAAGATTGCTCACCGCACGTCAGAAGGCACAATGGCTAAAATGGGCAAAGGAATACCACCTTTGGACTTTCGAAATTTGGAAAAAGGTTGATTGGTGAGATGTGAGTCTAAGTAGAAGTTGGTACACTACGATAGCAGCTTAAGAGTGCGTCACTCAGCACCGGTTACAGCTCAGCTGGTGGTGGAGGCACCCTCGTATGAGGAACGTTCACGTGGGGTGAAATGGAACCCTGTATATTCTACCAACTTTTCGATTCCCGATGCTTAGAAAACACCTCCAGCGCTGTGTAACCACCTGGAGACAGCTGCTTTCACATCCTCACACGGCCCACCAAACGTCCGAACTGCTGCAGCGATTCAAGTGGGAGAGGCAACATCCTCCATACAGTCTAGACTTTGCGCCATGCGTGTTCGGTAAGCTAAAAAAGGACCTCGGTGGACGATGATTCCGAAACAGAATGGAATGGCGTATGGCTTCTAGTGCCGCGAGTGTCCAAGGACATGTTCGACTCGCCAGGTGCAGGTCTTTTGATTTGACTCCCGTAGGTGACCTGCGCGTCATGATGAGGATGAAATAATGATGAAGCCGACTCATACACCCAGCCGCCGTGCCAGCGAAATTAACCAATGATGGTTAAAATTCCCGACCCTGCCGGGAATCGAACCCGGGACCCCTGTGGCCAGAGGCCAGCACGCTAACCATTTAGCATAAAGCCGGACATTCCGAAACAATGAGAAGGTGAAGGTAGCTGTCTCCACAATTTTGTTTTGATAAAAATGAGGTTGAAGTTTGAATACGAGCACAATCACAATGTAAACATTAGGTTAACATAAACATTAGAAAGGCGGTAAAACAACTGACAATCGTTAATGCGTGCTCAGGCTAGCCAATATGATGAACAGAAGAATCTCCCAAGATAACAAACTTTCCCGATTTCAGTTACACGATGTAGAACAAGAAATATTCTCGGAAAACAAAAAAGAGAACGTGTCGTTACACGTAATTAACGTATGAATGGTTACATTAAAATGTCAATAATGACCTCAAATATGGTTTATATACCCATGTGTTATATATTGTTATAATCGGGGAAGAATGGGGAATTATTCTACCTAAAAACAAAAAATGCTGTTTTTGGTCATTACGCACTGAACATGTTACAGACGTGAAATTTGGTATTTTGAATCTGTTTTAAAAGTAAAGAAACACGTATTCTCGGTAAATCCAATGAAGGGGGGCGGGGGGGGGGGTGAAAGAATTGAAAAATTAATTGAATTAATTGTATGAGGATACTTACATCTAATAAAAACTAAAGTTATTACAGACGTGAAAATTGGTATTTGGATCTCCTTTAAAAACAAAGAAGAACGCGTTTTTTGGGGCGAAATCATCCTGCGGGTGGGGGGGGGGGGTGGAAGGGAGTGAAAAAGAGTTGAATTCCTTTCATGAGGATACATATCTCAAAAACTGAAGTTGTTAGAGTCGTTATAATTGGTATTTAGAAGATCCTTTACTGTTAAAGAAACAAGTGGCCTATTTTTTTGCCGGAAAATTCACTTATGGGAGTGTGAAAGGAAGTACAAAAAGTGAATTATGTTTATGGGGATATTTATATCTCAAAACTGAAGGTAACAGACGTGGACATTTGTATTTGAAATTTCCTTTAAACATAAAGAAACACGCCTTTGGGGGTGGGGGGCGGAGGTAAATCAACTTAACAGCGGTTGGGTGAAAAAGGAGGTGAGACTGTTCATAATGTACTCATAAGGAGCCTCCGTGGTTCAGGCGGCAGTGGGCCGGCTTCTCACCGCTGGGTTCCGTGGTTCAAATCCCGGTCACTGAATGTGAGATTTGTGCCGGACAAAGCGGAGGCGGGACATGTTTTTCTCCGGGTACTCCGGTTTTCCCTGTCATCATTCATTCCAGCAACACTCTCTCAAATATTTCATTTCATTTGTCATTCATTAATCATTGCCCCAGAGGAGTGCGACAGGCTTCGGCAGCCGGCACAACTCCTATTCTCGCCGCTAGATTGTGGCTTTATTCATTCTATTCCTGACCCGGTCGAATGACTGGAAACAGGCTTTGGATTTTCTATGTACTTATTCTGATGTTAAAATATCATTTTTAATCTTTCCTGGGTTCGTTTTCAAGAGCCATCTTTTCCTTTGGAGAACGTTCTTAGATTACAGTAGATTCTCCTGGCATTTAAATAAAAATTAAAACACATTTGCAACAAACGATAGGAATGAGATTGACCGTGGAATTGTTCACCTCTATAGTAAGGTCAATAACGCACGTAAGTATGTCATTCGGATCGCCAGAATCCCACGCAATTGCCTACGCACGACAATGGAGCTGGTCACACTGACAGAAATGACTATGACAGCAGATGTAATTTACCGCCAAGTAGCGGTCTTGCATCTTGCTGTGGGAACCAGAACATCAATAATAATAATAATAATAATAATAATAATAATAATAATAATAATAATAATAATAATAATAATAATAATAAAAATAATAATGTTCTGGACCGTTGTCAAAATATGCGGACCGCGCTGTAAACGTGTCCTGGATGGGTAATGACTACGAATGCAGTCCGGCCGCAGGTTCAGTATCGCCAAGGCACCCAAGACGACACCATGCCGGATCTCCTCAAGGATTTGATCCATATTGAAAATGCTTATAGGAAAAGTTGGAAAAGATTTAGGGACCCAACTGACCGGGTGGAATACCTGGACCTAGCCCGGAAAGTACGAAATCGATTGCTGGAAAGAAAGTTTGAAAAATGGGAGGAACTTTGCCGTAATCTCTCAGAAAACGAGTCACATCACGAATTTTGGTGGATTCTCTCAGAAAACGAGTCAGATCGCGAATTTCGGCGGATTATATATAAAACATTGAGGATTCAATTATAAATTTCAGTAAAATACCGTAGCGAAGCACGGGTATCTTGCTATTACTACATAATATACAAGAATTAAAATGACATACCACCTTTCAAACATAATAATGATATGATACCTATGTAGAAATCAACAGTAATAATAATAATAATAATAATAATAATAATAATAATAATAATAATAATTGTACCGGGGATACAATAATTGTACCTTCTCCGGCCAGTTAAACTGCGCGTCTTATTAAGGCCATCTGTGTAATCTAACTTGAACTGATACATTGCTAGATATTTTGGTTTTCAAACGTTAGATGTCTCGAGCTTCCCCTAGCGGGTCGAACTCTAATTAATTCATTAAGAAATTTGTATTTTTGCAGTTGGTAAACCGTAGGTTTTGAAGATTGTTTTGTTCATGTATCAAAATTGTCAGCACTTCTGCTGGTTCCTCCTTCAATAGTAATCAACCTAGGAGAGATTTGTAAATATTTTCTCCAGCCAATTAAAACTAGCAGTGTGTAGAGGAATCCAACCAATCAGTAAAGAGTTCTGGAATCTTCCCCTCAAAAATACTATAAAAGCTGGGCTCTTTAGGGCCGTATTGTCTTCTTCATTGCTCCAGTTATTTGAGTGCAGCGTGTCCTAACGGACGTAGGGGCCGCAGGCGGAGTTCGGAAGGACCAGCAAGCAAGGTAATGGCAGAATTTTCATAAACATGTGATAGCTCCTGCAGCTAGCTTGAGGGGAGAGTTTCTACCTCTTTAATTTCATAAAAATTTCTAAATCCGGTGGTTTAAATGTAGAATTTTCGGCCAGTCTGAGGACTCTGTTCTATTCCCTACTGGGAAATATGTAATGTAAGGGAACAAAGAGTGTTTACCCTCCGTTTATTCCAATTCAACTTGGTATGGGGTGCCTAAAATTTCTAAACCACTAAAATTCTTAACACTCTTTTGGTAGTTAATGTTTCTCATTTAGTCACCCCCGTATAAAAAGGCTTAGCCTCTGTATCATGGGCCATAAGCCCACTTAGGGTTTTAAGTATTTATAGAAGGAGTGGAGGTGTCTCACCTCTTTGCATTTTGTTTAAGGCTGGTTACAACCAGCCTTTTGTCATTAAGGCCATGTAGTATGGGCAAAAATTCCCCCGTAAATCTATTGTGGTGTGTAGAATTGAGTCTGGTGGAAGTCGCTTGAGGGACAGAAAGTTATAAACTGTTGAGCAATAGATATTCCCACCTCGGTGCTACCTTGTGCAAATTCTTTAATGAAGAACAACCGATAGGTTGGAAGAGCGCAATTAGAAACTGATGATTCTGCGAGGCTGGGCGATGATATAGTTGGAGCGCAGACCATGCTGTTGTGTGAAGGATAGGAGCAAATTGTGCTCTAGTAAATCTTGCACCTGCCAAGAGCAATTCAGCTCTTTCCTGTGTAATTTATCATTTGTAATTCTCTCAAGTTTTGTACCTGTTATTCGGACTTTTAGTCCACTATGTAGTTGGAGCTCACGAGCTCATTCCAAGATTGTTATTATTTATTCTGATCTTCCATTTATCAAATTTTAAATTTTAAAAAGTAAAGAAATATAATTTCGAGTTTATTGTGTTGACTTACACTCTAGTTAATTCCTTGTCCAGATATTCACCCGACGCGGACCTTAGTCCTCTGTAAACCACGGAAACCCCGTATCAATAATAATAATAATAATAATAATAATAATAATAATAATAATAATAATAATAATAATAATAATAATAATAATAATAATAATAATAATAATAATAATCTTGATAAGTTTACTATAATTAATCATTTACTGGTAATGTTAAATGCTCCGGATAGGGATCATTTTCTTCTTTTGCTACAGTACCGGTCAAAAGTTTAGGACCACATTAAAAAATCATGAAGTTCCAACTACATCCTAAAATTTTGCTACTAGACATCTGTATTTTTTTCCTGAGCTCTCGCATCTAATATGATATACGTCGCATGATTTAAGTGATTTACGCCAAGTAGTGTATAAGTTATACATTTCTAACTGTTGGAAAGTCACGTCAGAAAGTTGGAAATATTATGTACTATATACTCTAATCGGCTTCAAGTATCACCAACAAGATTCTTTTATAGTCTTAGCAATATTTGGGGGTCATTTTGGTATAAATAGAAAAATTCCGAAAAAATGCGGCATCGAATTTTGTGCATTTTTTTTTTTTTTCAAATCAGCTCTAAAATGGTCAGTTTTTCCTTGTTCTTGTCATAGGTCTCAGTGTGAGCTATCGTCATCAGAAATGTGTTCTTGGTTGCCATCCACAAAGTGCAAATGGAACTATCAGGCAGATAAGTTTCACGCCGATAGCTCGTCCTGAGACCTTGGGCCATACATGACAAAGGCAAAAAAAAAATCAACCATTTTTGCCCTGGTTCGAAAAACATAAAACACGCCAAAAAAAGGTGCCGCATATTTTCGGAAGTTTATATTTATACTAAAATGGCCCCCACCTCTCTCTAAGTCTACAAAAAAATCCTTGGCGGTGATACTTGCAACCAATTAGAGTGTACAGTACATTATATAACCAAAATGTTTGATCTTTTGTTGTGACCGTCCAAGAGTTAAAAATTCATAATATCCACATTATTTCGACTAACTCAATGAAATCAGGCGACATATATCCTATTAGATGTGAGAGCTCAGAAAGAAAATTACAGAAATCTCGTGGCACAATTTTAGGTTCTAGATGACATTTCGTGATTTCTTTACGTGGTCCTAAACTTCTGACCGGTACTGTACTTGTTTAACATAGCACTAACTCATCAAAGGTTTTTGGTGACGGAAGGATGGGAAATGGCTAGAATTGAGAATTTAAGGGCCGTGGCCGTTGCCTAGTGTATGGGGGAACCTCGGATAAACATCTTAAGGGCTGCCGACGCGACGGTGGGATTCGAAAAAAATATCCCCCGGATGCAAACTCACAGCTCTGCGACCCTAACCGAACGGTCAATTTGCCCGGTAATAAGAATTAAGGATTACTTCATTGGGAATTGCAGCTGAGGACCATTGCTAAGATTTACTTTCAATAATAGAAACGAAAATAATAATAAGTAATAATAGTAATAAAATAATAATAACGAGTAAATACGCTGGAGGAAGCCGCGCGTTTGAACCGTCTTTGGTGGTGGGGTCGTGTGAGGTGGATGGAGATGGATAGGTTACGTAAGAGAATAAAGCACTCGGGCTGTAACATGGAGCAAAGGAGAAGACAACGATTGTCACACACGGCTTTAATGATTTAAAGATTAGGTGTAGAACTAAACGAGACAATGGAGCTATTTACAGACAGAGGATTGTGAAGGGTCTTAATTAGTTCACAGAGGCTCGTAGACTGAAAGCTGAAAAGCATAGCACTCCATAATAAAGTCGTATGCGTGATGCAAGTTCCTGTAAATGTAAAAATCTAATGGAGGTTACATTGAAAAGCCAGTTTTCAGTATTAAATCACCGCAATCAATTCGATGCTTATTTCTTTATACGACTGGATGAGAGCGGCTCGATCTTGTGGGGGTTGAGGGCCGACCATACAACAGTCAATAGACGAGCGCTGTGTGAAGTGGAGCGGGGCAGCAGCAATGGATCGTCTCATCCTTTACTTTGTGGGTAATTACCCTTCCTGTGCTCGCACCTGCAACTCCAATTGATCATTCGGTTCAGCAAGATAGCCTTAATAGGCCGTGATGGATTGTTCGAATTAATCTGTGGTACTCTCCTCGTCGAGTTTCTTCTAGCTTTGTCATTTTGCTTCTCACGTCTCTTTTGTGTGAAGACAGAAAAATTCCCTCTCTCCTGTTCCATTGCATAGGGTTACAGTGCGCTGCAGAATATAAGGTCCTGAGTCGTACAGTTATGCGTGATTATGTCGATAAAATGTATGTAGCATATAAGTAGTTCGCTCATCGCATCGAACTTTACCTGAAATATGGTTCACTAACACAACTATACGCTAACTATATCTCCTCCTTTATGGTGGTTTATATCATTTTGTAATCACCCCTGGATTTAAAAAAATTGAAATTGTTTAAGAGTAATTAACTATCTTGTAAAATGTAGATAATTAGGAGGAATGGCTGGTGCTGATGAATGAATTAGTTAAAGTATAACATTATTATGTCATACTAAAATAATTAAAGAATTGACATTTCTTAATTCTCAAAAATAACACCTATAAACTGATTATTTTTAATTATATTCTCGGCTGCTCTTATTATATTTGCAATTATAAATTATTATATTTTCAATTATAATGTTCTTACCCCATTGCATATTTGGATCATAGTCGTGGAAAATAAAATACAAATTATTACTTCCTGAAAACCAGAATTCATATTCCGCGTGACAATTCAACTATATTCTGGCTTAATTCTGTTATATTCCATAGTACGGAAAAAGATTTGTCGTTTGTTTTTTGAGTCATACATCTACAAAGAAATCTGTTACAGAACTTTTGACATCTTACCTGAAATAATACATGCAGCCTATTTATTTATTTATTATCCTTGTAACATTTCAGATTGTGAAAGGATAATGAATACCTCTAACAAAATAACCAATACGCTTAACAGTATTACATATAGTCTAATGAGAAAACTTAACAAAACAAAATAGATATAAAACATGTTTGAAGTCCCTCTTGACATATTTGCTTATTAATCGCATAGATGGTTTCGCGGTATGTGTAAAGAACCCTTAAATGCCAGAGAGAACACGTGTAGAGCAGTGCAACCCCGCATACTGAAAAATCTGTCAATCACCTTGCCTTATCATTTCGCCAGTCTTGTATGTTCATCCTCTTTCGTTGAATTTGTTAATTTCCGTATCTAACAAGGTGTCTTGCCCGTATTCTTTCACCAGAACGTCTCACAAATCTCTCTTTTCCTTTCCATACTTTAATATAAGTTTGCAATAATATTCATATGGCGTTCATAATATTCTCCAGACATTTCTAAAATCTACATTCTGCTTTTAGTCGGTGTACAATTTGAACACTACACGCAGAATAAGTTCTCCAGATATCACGTTTCAATAATCTGATATAGTCTTGAGTATTTATCTGGGCTAAGAGAATTTAAGAATGCGAATATTGTAATGAGTGGTGCAGTTCGAAGGTCGTACAGTTATTGTTCGTGAAGTCTATGAACGACCAGATGGAATGGATCTGTCAGTAACTGGACTTGGTTTACGTCAAGAGTGGTTGCTGGATAGGAGACTGGGATTTCGCGACTGGACGTAAGCTGTTAGCTGAAATGGGCGAAGCGTGACGAGCAGTCACAGGCAATAGACTACTGAGGCAAAACCCTAAGACTAAAACCAAACAAACCCCATATCACTACAGTCTCGAATGGCCTTGGCCTAGCAAGCGAGCGCTGCTCAGCTGTTATTCTTGGATTTCTAGACCGGGCCCGCTATTTCACCGTCAGATAGCTCCTCAGCTCTAATCACGTAGGCTGAGTGGACCCCGAAGCAGCCCTCAGATCCAGGTAACAATCCCTGACTTGGCCGAGAATCGAACCCAGGGCATCCAGGCAGGAGGTAGGCACTGTACCTCAACACCACGGAGCCGGCGTCGAAGCCAACACCGACTAAAAGACGACACCATCATTCCAGCTAATTGTAAGTGTAATTTTTACGTTCGCGAAATGGATGTTCATGCAATTTGTTAAGCATAAGTAGGTTAAAATACCTCTTTTCATTATCCCGGAGGTGATTTCTCTTGTATCCGGCACGCTGTACTCAACTCCAGTGCAATGGTTACCTGTCCTTTGCAATATCTCTCCCCCTCATACAAGGAGACAACAAGCACTTACTAGCTTATGGTGCAGAATAGTGAAGAATGAGGCCCTTCCTATACATCAGGATATAAAGCAGCACACTACAACTAGGCTGAAAGCAAGAAAACCAGCGTGGAAGACAGCTCTGGACCTGTCGTGTCCTCGGTTCAATCCCAGGAATGCCTGGAGAGAAGAGTGGAGGATGTCGTCTCCCAGTGGCTTATGTGATATTTCTGACACCAGCATGAAAGTGGCTCGCTTTAGATTGCCCCGTGCTGTTTGGACAACCCTGAACAGGATCCGATGTTGTGTTGGTAGGATTGGCGCAGCATTACATCTGTGGGGATGGGTAGATTCTCCCTGCTGTGACTGTGATGCTCAAGTGCAGTCTATCAACCACATAGTTCAAGAGTGCCCCCTACGTGCCTTTCCTGGGTCTATGGAGGAATTTTTTGAAGTAACACCAGAAGTGATTACATGGATAAAACATCTGGATATTAAAATATAAAAGTGAAGTCCTGATGCTGTCACCAACTTGTATATTTGTATATTTTGTATTATTATTGTAATTTTGATTGTCATGTACACATCATACGCTAATAATAATAATAATAATAATAATAATAATAATAATAATAATAATAATAATAATAATCTCAAGGAATATGCGGCACCCTTATTTCCGTTTCCCAATTGAATTAAGCCTGCACACGATTAACTTAGTATTCTTTCTCAGGGGATATTAAAAGCTGTCCCCGATTCTGATTATCTGCAGATCTACTACCACTCAAGAACTGATAAAATTCAGAGTGCTGTAGAAAAAGTTAATGCTGATTTAAGTCTCATAAGTAATTTGGCATTGAGTAACAATCTCAAAATTAATCCTCTTAAAACGCAAGCAATAATCATTGGTACTTCGAAAAACTTACACGTCTTAAAACAATACGAAATTCCTCCTGTAGCACTAAACAATACCATTATTCCATTTTGTGAAACAGTTATGAATCTTGGTGTGGCTATAAGCGAAACATTGAACTGGTCGCAACATGTGATGAAAGTGTGCCAAAAGGTATATCAATGCCTGCATCCTCTGAAGCGGTTTAAAAATATTTCCTTGGTCCTTGAAAATAAAGCTCATTCAATCACTCTTGTTTCCAATTCTCGAATACTGTGATACAGTTTTTATTGATATCAATAACGAGCAAAGCATGAGACTGCAACATGCCCAAAATGCATGCATCAGGTATGCATTCGACATACAACCATACGCCCATGTATCCCCATTCTATACACAATTATCTTGGTTACTACTGAATGGCAGACGTAGACTCCATGCAACTACTTTGGTGTATCAAGTGTTTCTGAAAACACTCCTCCTTACCTATCCACCAGATTTCGCTACCTTAGTTCCCTACACCTGTTCAACACCCGGTCAGGCTGTACGCTAGAAATTCCTGTGCATCGAACCGCAACCTACAACAGATCGTTCACGATCACCGCCACGAGCTGGTGGAATGAACTCCCCAATGACATCAGAGAAGCTAAATCTAAGACAAAATTTAAAATCCTTTGCCAGCGTCATCTTTTAAGCACTTCCAGTCTTTCTTGAGTGTGAATGGGATGCATGAATGACAGTGAATATGGTTGTTTATTGCAATGTGTTCCTGTATATAATTTAGTTATACTTTACTCACCTTAGTTTAGTTAGTGATACTTTAGTTGCTTTAGTTATGCTTTAGGTTGTAAAAATTTCATATGTCTAAATTTTATGTAAAAATTACGTTGTATATACATGAAGTGGTTAAGTGTAAGAAAGGGCCGGGAGCCCTAACTTCGCCACAATGAAGACGCTCTAATAATAATAATAATAATAATAATAATAATAATAATAATAATAATAATAATAATAATAATAATATCAATCTCCAGTAGAAGACAACCTGTCCCTATCGACCATTAACAAACTCGTTTTCTTGCGGGGCTACCTAGAGGGAGAACCAAAGTTGCTCGTCAACGTTATCGCTGTGACGGTGTCTACCTGCGAGGACCTGAAGAAAATATTGCGCTGTGACATGGATACCGAAGCAGGAAAATCCAAGCACATCTCGATTACCTGGAATACACTAATCCTACAGAGTTCATCTCTCCAGAAACGCAAATACCACGTACATTGAATGCAATGAACGGCCAAAGGCGCTCCGATCCCCGGGGAGAAGACAAAAAAAGGTTACGGACAAAGTCTTTTCACCAAAGATGTGCCTTCCGCTACCTTATTTGCAGCAGTTGATTTATCCACCTCACCCGCTGTCCGCTTTTGCTGTCACTTGGTGCGAGAAAGACAGCGGCTCCTCACAAGCACCATTTCCCCACTGCTGCCACACTCGTGGACTAAAACATTTTAATGAATGATTTCACTGCAGGAGTTCAAGAAGGTAACGCAGCCTATATGAAAAACACGCATCTCTCATGAGACAAACTCAATTGTCTATGGTAGAAAAGACTACGAAGTCTTCGCAGCTGACCAAAATATGGCGACTGAAGTACGGGTAACACGCCGATTATAGGGGCCTACATATATCAGGAGTCTGCTAGATTACGGCAAACGATACGTTCTCAAGGGCATAACGGCAAGTGACTGGTAAGGCAATGGAGCAAATAGTCACTGAAAGGATTCTTCTGCAAGCCACCTCCAGCTGTTATGATCTATTGTAGATTATTTTTTTATTATTATTATTATTATTATTATTATTATTATTATTATTATTATTATTATTATTATTATTATTATTATTATTATTATGGTTATTATTATAGTTAGAGAAGTTGGATGTATTGTGCAATTGGACGTGCTAGCATTCAAAGGAATCCTTCCATTGACCTAGTGAGCTCCAAAGCCGCATGGCCCTGAATCTAGAGGGTTAAATACAAAATCCTTCGCATTGCTGCTCCTGAACCAGTGACTGATGTAAGCAAGTTTAGCTTTCTTTTGGAAATTGTTACACATCACGGTTCGTATTCTCCATATAAAAGAAAGCTACTTATAGAGAAGATCTTCAAGAATTCACTGCCGAGAAATCAGAGGCGACACACTTCTACTCGGTCAGAATTTTACACCAGAAAAATCTCTCAAAGAAAATGTTCCTTTACCAGATGGGTCAAAAATAAAATGTTTCAGTCTCATTTCAGATAATGGAATGATACGTCTCGATGGGCGTTTGCAGTTCATCGAAATAACGAAAGAGCAACGGCATCCATTCATCATCGAAGGAGACCATCATGATACGTAACACACACATTCGCCTTAATCACCTTAAAGTTCATGCAGTCTTGTTCTTGAACTCCGCATGTACAGTAGTTCTGGATATTTCGAACTCGTCGCGCTATCAAGAAAGTCATATCTATCTGTCTTCCATGAAAAATGGTAAGTAACATCAGCAGTCAGGAAATTAAAACTAACCAACTGATAGAGTAACGACCTTCGGAAGTCGTCGGTACGATTTCGCCGAGCACTTACACTCCAAAAGTTTTCTTATGTGAGCAGGGAATGCTACATTGTTCTGTTTACCCGTGCAACGACTTGAGCTCTTCATCTAGAATTATCCAGTGATATGTCCACGGACAGTTTCCTCTTAGTACTCCTGCACCTGCGAAAATCATTATTTGGAAATATTTTTGGAGAAATAGACCTACTGACCCACAGCACATGTATTATCAAGAACGAGAATTCCTTGACAAAATTCGCACAATATTGAGCCCTAGATGACAGAAACTTACCGGCGAAAATTCTAAGCTAAAATATTTCATAAAGCGAGTTTTGCAGACGCAACGCCGATATGCATGTGCCAGATGATTACGGTATAGTGTTACTTCAGCTTCCTTGTCATTTTCCCACAAATGTACCCATTTTTGCATGTATTCATCGCTATTTAACTGAAGTCCTATGCAATACCAAACCCTGAATTCAATCCTCAGTTTTTAATTTTATCCGATACTGGAATATTTACTATTGCAACGTATGATCATTGCTTTGAGAAGCCAGTTCACCCTCAGAATATGATGATTTCAGTATTGAGACTGCACCGATGAACGTGATTTATAAATATATTATTTTTAGGTTATAAATGCTAAAAAAGGTCCAAAAATCATATTTTAGACAACAACATTTTAGTTACGTTTCAGTTCCTATTTTTGCCTGAAATATTTTCTGTTACGAAAGACTTCTGGTGGAGACACATTGTTAGACTAGAAGATTCTTCACACCAGTTAATGGCGTGATTTTTGATTGTCATTGTCACTGGTCTTAAGAAGTGGAAATACAAAACTAGTTCCTTTGTCAATGAAATTAAATAATCGTGAATATATCCCCCTTAAAACTCTGGGATGCTAACCTTAGTTATTAAATTCCACCCCCTTTGTATTTTGTCGTCCACAGACAAACGTTTATTTATTTTATATAATAGAATGTTTTCACGCGCAAAACCAATTGTTATTGTCGAACAATGACATGGACGTGTTGTACGAGATCAATGGACGAGACGTAATTAACTTTGCACTGAGTATCTTGAAGTAGTTACATAAAAGGGGTCATTTGGATGTGATAATTCCTGGTACAGAACATGATTTTTGTCTACAGGGACACTATAGGAAATAATTATTGCCTTCCATGGTCAAAATATTTAGTTGTTTTCTCTATTACAGAGCATTGTATCATTGCAAGGATATTACACTTGGGCAACATGGCGTCTACTCTAGAACTCCCATAGGGTTCGGGTCAACGTACATTTATAATTTTATTAATGACCTCCACCTACTAGTGAAAAAATATCCATTTGTTATTCTCAGGATTGTGTATTACTATAAAATGTAACTGGCTAATAAAGAGCAACACAAACAAGTTGAATATTAACAGATTTAAACGTTCTGAAATGTCCTCCGACAGAAGTAAAAAATAGCTCAATTTTATATATTCCCTTGACACGGACACCTTACATTGAATGGATGAGGTAAAAGAGTACGGTACGATAAAGGGATATTATTACCCTTCATATCTGTATACACTCAGCGATGCTTATCACACCCTTGGTTTGGACGTTCCAGAGAGAGTAATATTTTTTTGCTAGTGGCTTTACGTCGCCCGACACAGATAGGTCTTATGGCGACGATGGGATAGGAAAGGCTTAGGAGTTGGAGGGAAGCGGCCGTGGCCTTAATTAAGGTACAGCCCCAACATTTGCTTGGTGTGAAAATGGGAAACCACGGAAAACCATCTTCAGGGCTGTCGACAGTGGGATTTGAACCCACTATCTCCCGGGTGTAAGCTCACAGCCACGCGCCTCTAACTGCACGGCCAACTCACCCGGTAAGTAATTTACTACGCTGTCTTGTACGTTCCACGCTAGAATACGCTAGTGTCATCTTAAAAATAAAATTGTAGGTGGTCAGTTGTCTGTAATTTAATCTATTTCGACAAAATTTGTTATATTTATCCGTTTCAGGTCAATTCAAGATCGTATCATTAGTTTTTAGCTTTCGCGTCTGTTTGCTTATTTGTTTTTGTTTGTTTGTTCCACAATCACAGGTAAGCGGCTGTGTAGATATCAACCAAACTTCATATTTAGATTCTACTCATCTAGGGGCTAACCCTCCGTGCCTCAGGTGGCAGCGTGCCGACCTCTCGCCTGTGGGTTCCATGGTTCAAATCCCGCTCACTCCATGTGAGGTTTATGTTAGACTAAGCGGAGGCAGAACGGGTTTTTCTTCGGGTACTCCGGTTTCCCTTGTCATATTTCATTCCAGCAACACTTTCCAATATCATTTAATTTGTTATTCATAAATCATTGCCCCAGAGAAATGCAGCAGGCTTCGACAGCCGGCACAATTTCTATCCTCGCCGCTAGACGGGGGCTTAATTCATTCCATTCCTGACGCGGTTTAATGACTGGAAACAGGCTGTGGATTTTCATTTTCGTTTAGGAGCAGGTTTCGATATGCATACCATTTAAAAATCACTGAATAGACTAGGGGTTTATATGAAGACAGGATAGTTATTTACAATTTTCTCTTGCAGTATGGAATCTATCCCAACCAAACTTAATATTTAGAGTACTAATTCAGGCGCAGGTTTCGATGTGAAGGGTTTATAGGAAGATGGAAAGTACTTTTTTCAAATTCCTCCTACACTATTGATTATATCTCGACCAAACTTCATATTTAGATTCTGATTCTACTCATCCAGGAACAGGTTTTGATATACATATAATTAAATATCAATGAATAGACTGGGAGTTTTGTTGGAAGACCCGAAGTTATTTTCAAATTTTCCTGTATACTATTGATTATATCTCGACCAAACTTCACATTTAGAGTCCACTCATCCAGGAGCAGATTTCGATATGCATATCATTTAAAATTCACTGAACAGTCTTGGGGTATACATTCTCTTACAATATTGATTGTATGTAAAATCTGTATAATTATGTGAAACTCATAAATAAAATTCTAGGAGGTCCGTTGTCTCTACTGTCATTTATTTGGCCAAATTTTGATATATTTATCTGTTTCAGGTCAATTCAAGATCGTATCAGTAGTTTATCTTTCGTGTCTTTTTGCCCGTTTGTTTGTTTGTTTGTTTGTTTGTTTGTTCCGCCATCACGGGTGAACGGCTGTATAGATCTCAACCAAACGTCATATTTAGAGTCTACTCATCTAGGAGCAGGTTTTGATATGCATATCATTTAAAAATCACTGAACAGACTGGTAGTTTACAGGAAGATCCGAAGGGTTTTATAACATTTCTCCTACACTGTTCATTATATCTCAACCAAACTTCATATTTATGCGCAGACTTCCATATGTATATTATTTCAAAATCACTGAACAAATTTGTGGTTTATGAGACTACTACAAGAGTTTTACGATTTTCTCGTACACTATTGATTGTACGTAAAATCGGTACCATGTATGTGAAAAGCCCCTCTTATTAAATATTTTTCTTTGTACATAATTTCGCTTACTCTTCAAATGACTGAGAAAATTACTATTTTATTCGAGCTTCATGTTCTTCATTCAATGACGGACTCCCTCGTAGACCTACAGTTATTTGAAAGATCTATATCAGGAGAAAATCAGACGATATATATTATTTCCCTCGGCTTGAAAATTGACCCCACCTGATGTAAATGAACACCGAGAAAACATGGGATAGAACATTTCCCTTTAGTGTCTCTCTGTCAGTTTGTATATTCCTAAAAGTGGAAAATTGCTGGACTTATTTCAACCAAACTATGTATTTGGATTCTACCCACTCGGGATTGTGTTATCAGGTGCATATGATGTTAGAATGATCACATGGGGGTGGTATTTATAGGAAGATCATCGTCAAATATTTTCGGTAATATTAGGTCTATCAAAAGATTATATATACAAACGTTGAAGAATATGTCATTTTCGTTCCTTTATGCCACGTACGCATTTATCGTACGACGGATAATAACGCAGATGATTACGAAAAATTAGATTTTTAGTCCAAGTCCCATGGGACATGTCGTGCATGTCACTTCAAAGCGTGCAACGGGGAAAAATAAAGATCCATTTTAGTCTTTTCGACAGGGCAGGTATTAAGGGGGCTATCATCAACGTCAGAGCGCCACGCCAATGGTCAGGGATACAATATGCTACCTGAGAACCACGGAGAATTTTGCACAACTTCGGACCAGACCTGTACCTTAAAACAAATTCAGAAATCATCCTCATCCTCTCTTGACTTCCTTCAGCTTCATCATATTTCAGGTTACTGCACGCGCTTTCGTAGGAAATTTTAATTTTAACATGTCGCATTAAGCATGTGAATAGAGCCATGTTATTTCGCATAAATTCCTGAAGAAAACGTGTAATCCACTGCAAATTCTCGTGCGAAGAACTGGTACAAATGCTAGTCTGTGGTAAGTATAAGAAGATAATTGGAACTGCTCAGAGTGAGATTTATGTACTGTTAAATGCCAGCGCCTTAATGTAGAGATGACGTGCTTGTCTCCTTCCGGAAGTCCCAAGGTTCGATTCCCGGACAGTCCAAGGATTTTAATTCTGGACTCAAGGGTATAGTGGAATTCACTGAGTATCATGAGACCAACTGTGGAGCTGTGTGATATGAGAGGCAGTGGACCCAATCACGAAAGGCAAGCAGTACACCAGTGGAAGTCTTCTTGCTGAACACATGGCATTCCATTATCTGTTGACCTTTAATATGGTAACATGCTTCTTAGTAAGCTAAGGCCCTTAACTGTTTGTGCATATTACAGTTTTCCTAGTACTCTAATATAAATTGTAGTTATTCTTATAGAATACTGTATTATAAATCACCGGTAAATTTTAGTTTGACTCCCTGAATAAAGACCATAAATTAATTTATATCAAATTCTTACATAAATTAATACCAATTGAATGGGAAATTCCGAGTTTGTACCCGTAAATTGCAATGTGCCACTCTTTAAATCCCGTCAACATCAAACTTTTAGGAATAGTCCTGGAAAAACCACAGCACACAATGATTTATTACTAATCAAAATGTGTAATAACAAAATATCACTGACACAGGGGAAACATTACTACATTAGATATAAATACTTTCTTACTATCTGGTATGAACTCCATTCGTTTTTTCATTGATTTCGAATACACCTATGTATATATCGTTGCTGTTTTATGTTCACTACTTAGATCATGTATTTTTAACCCAGTAATCACCATTGTTCAAAATATCGTTGTGCAATTAATTAGGCTGCCTCTCCTGAAATAAAAGTAGTATTACTCCATACTTACAGAATACACTTGTAGATTCAAGTGACAATAATTGAAACAATAAGTATCTTCAGGAAATTTTGGTAAATGGAAGTCAATATGCATAGAAAATCAATTGGCGAAGTAACACTCTTAGCGCACGTCACATTGGATTATTGGCGATGGCATTTGTAGTGCATATCTTATTAACGAAGACAGATACTCATTAGACGCAGGGTAAGAGCATAGTTCTGAATACCACGAAACTATGTCCTCCTAAACAGGAATAATAATAATAATAATAATAATAATAATAATAATAATAATAATAATAATAATATATTTATTTATTTATTTATTTATTTATTTATTTATTTATTTATTTATTTATTTATTTATTTATTTATTTATTTATTTATTTATTTTTACCTGTTTTTTATTTTTACCACCAGCAGATTGTAACTACATATATAGGAATTAAACTAGATACAGATTACAAGTACTCTGTAAAAAGCAAATCGGAATAAAACATGATAACAAAATTTGTGTGTGATATGGAATAAGTTACAAAAAACATTATCTTAGAATAACTATTTTCACAAAGAAATTAACTACCTTACCTACTAATGAAAATAAAAACAAAAGAATCGAGAACATAGAATTTATATTCCGCTGCAATGTTGTCCATTAAACATGCAGTATGTAGAAATAGCTTCCACAGTAAACTTCCATAAGTAATTTTACGTAATTGTCAACATCAATTACAAAACGCAGGCCAATGTAGCAGCAGATTATATGTCATGCACAATCTTAGTTAATGGTATAAAGAATAATGACGTATGGCCTCTGGAGAGGCCTGCTGCAGACCTTTCCACTCGACACCTCCGTGAGGATGGATCCCCGACTAGGATGAACTCTCATGTTGAAGACGGCATACGTGCTCATTCCCCGCGCTAGAGAAATTAACCAATGAAGTTTAAAATCCACGACCACACCGAGAGTGGAACCCGTGACCCCTTAGAAGAAAGGTAAGCATGCCAATCAGCTAGCCACGGAACTGGACCTAGTTAATCCTGAATTTCTGCAACTGGAATTATAAAGGATTGTACTGATATTAAATTGCCTTTCCTAGTATTGAAAGACATTTGCTGACAAAATCAACAGGTGTCTATTGGATTATTTCGAAGTTTAATCATAAATATTTGTTCAGCGGTCTCTCAGCTGTTCAATAGGGATGTGTAGTCGAACGCATTTGGACGTTCTATGTAACGGGTATTATTTCTGGGCATAAAAATGATATCCTCTGAAAAAGCTCGTAGGAAACGTTCTGTACTTTCAAATCTGATTTTGGTATGCTTTAAAATAGCGTTACCATATAACCGCGGCGTATATTACATTTGACCACACCGGGCGAGTTGGCCGTGCGGTTAGGGCCGCGCAGCTGTGAGCTAGCATCCTGGAAATAGTGGGTTCGAACACCACTGTCGACAGACCTGAAGATGGTTTTCCGTGGTTTCCCATTTTCACACCAAGCAAATGTTGGGGCTGTACCTTAATGAAGGCCACGGCCGCTTCATTTCCATTCCAGGACCTTTGCTATCCCATCGTCCCCGTAAGACCTATCCGTGTCGGTGCGACGTAAAGCAAATAGTAAATATATACGTCCTTGGAATGTGCTGAAAAGATAGTAATAATTAATGTTATAGTTTTTACGTCCCACAACTACGTTGACGGTTTTCGTAGACAACGGGGTGCCAGAATTGTGTCATACAGGATTTCTTTTACGTGCCGGTAAATCTACCGACACGAGGCTGGCGTATTTGAGCACGTTCAAATACCACCGGACTGAGCCAGGATTGAACCTGTCAAGTTGGGGTGAGAAGGCCAGCGCTTCCACCGTCTGAGCCACTCAGCTCGTCTGCCGAGAGAAAGAGTGTGGCAAAGAATCTATGTAGTACCCCCATTATCATTACATCACCCGAGTCCCACCACATCTGCTACGTTTAAGCCCAGGCACATTATGATGCATAGACATGAATGTAAATTTTGTTCTTATGTATGAAAATTTATTTTATGAACGTTTGGCTTACATAACAATTCGGAAACTCAAGAGAGTGGAATAAAAATGCAAATAGGAAGAAAAAACTGTTAACAAAGGCTTGCAGGTTAGCGCTATCGTGTTTGCTGAAGCTCATCAAATTTTATGACCTTAGGTGTGTAGCAAAGTACATTAACGCGACGAAACTTAGATTGCTGCTCAAGTGTGTCTTTTAAAATTCGTTCTTGTAAACAACGACATCCTTCTGAGCTGTAATATGTACACTTTCTTAAGCACAGTCATGCTTTATACGTCGTACCTATATAAACTGTCTTCCATTCTGAAGCAAAAGTGAGGGGATGGCTGAACTGCCTAGAGAGTAAACTAAGGATTGTCAGTAGAACTAGTCATAACTCAGGATTGAAGTGGTAGCATAGAGACACGTAGTTTCAAAGATTACAAGCTATTCCCACGAGCCTCCGTGGCTCAGGCGGCAGAGCGCCGGCCTCTCACCGCTGGGTTCCGTGGTTCAAATCCCGGTCACTCCATGTGAGATTTGTGCTGGACAAAGCGGAGGCGGGACAGGTTTTTCTCCGGGTACTCCGGTTTTCCCTGTCATCTTTCATTCCAGCAACTCTCTCCAATATCATTTCATTTCATCTGTCAGCCATTAATCATTGCCCCAGAGGAGTGCGACAGGCTTCGGCAGCCGGCACAATTCCTATCCTCGCCGCTAAATGGGGGCTTCATTCAACCCATTCCTGACCCGGTAGAATGACTGGAAACTGGCTGTGGATTTTCATTTTCACAAGCTATTCCTGTGTAACCTACTTGTTGTACAGCAGAATAAGTAGATATCTCAGTAGGCTTACCCAGGTAGGTAAGGTACATTACACAGTCCCTCACGAGTTGTAATCTCACACTGTACTATCAGTATACACATACAACTGTATTTTGTTATTCCAGACTTAGCATCTCAATATTCTTTATTAAATAATGACTGTCCTAGCCAATTTTATACGTCGTTGTCTTAATTTAGTATAATAACCAGACGATTCGCCTCGCTAAGTGAGTGCTACTATAAGGCCACTGTGATCAGCATAAAAGCTTCGTCTGTATAAGATTCGCCGGCCCCGTGGTGTAGGGGTAGCGTGCCTGCCTTTTACCCGGAGGCCCCGGGTTCGATTACCGGTCAGGTCAGGATTTTTATCTGGACCTGAGGGCAGGTTCGAGGTCCACTCAGTCTACGTGATTAGAATTGAGAAGCATTCCTGACGGTGAGATAGCGGCCCCGGTCTAGGATGCCAAGAATAATGGCCGAGAGGATTCGTTGTGCTGACCACACGACACCTAGTAATCTGCAGGCCTTCGGGCTGAGCAGCGGTCGCTTGGTAGGCCAAGGCTCTCAAGGGCTGTAGTGCCATGGTTTTTTGTATAAGATTCAGGCTACTTGACTTGAGTGTTATTACCAAACCACTACATTAAGAAGTGTTACGTTACTATATGGAATATACAAAAACTAAACATTGATTCAGTCGAAGTATATATTGAATTATAAAACCATTGCAATGTCATTGTGCCACTACAGACTCTGTCACTTGTAGATGGCGGCAGTGGAGGACTGCTTCACTTTCAACTTTAAATAAATATTCATGTTTCTTCACTTGGACTTCCGATTTAATTCAACGTGGTTGGAGTACCGTAACAGCTGTGACTATGTTAACATAGCAAGTGCTTAAAACGAGAATTAACATCTAGCATCGTTGGACCGGTCACCTTGACAAATTCGTTTGACTAGAGTCAACGATTTAGTTCTATCCCAAGATACCTTTACGGAGTATTATCAAAATTGATCATGTTACGTTCGGCTACGCGACAATCATATTGCAAATTTTTCAGCAAAATACCAGTGGAAGGATGTTAAAATCCAACAGAAGTGCCCACTGCTACACTGGGGTGGAATTCTGGTACTTTCATGATTGAAAAGTCCTAAGAGCTTGAATGATTTTTAACACTTGCATTCGATGAAATTCAATTAGAGTTTCCTTCCAGAAACTGAAATGTTTGACAAAGATCCAAAGGCAGGCATTTATACGAGTGGAGCTGCATACTTTCCCTAGTGCACAGTCACTGAATTATCCGGCATAGGAGGCTTGAAGTGATGTCTGAAGGGCGCACTAGCCGCCAACATCTTGGAAAGGTGTAGCAATCCAACTAACGAGCCCACCACTCCAGAGGAGTGTAACGCTGGTAATTTAACGATTGAAAATGATTAAGATCTTGAATATTTTTAATGTCAATGGTGTTCATGTTGGCCTACATTTATCAGGTATAGAAGAGACTGATATAATGTGGTTACCTTAAAGAAATAATGCTACATTTGTGGTACTGATTTTACTTACTCTCTCAAACTTTAGTGTTGAAAGTACGGTTATTTCTCGTTTCAAGTAATGATTACAAATTGCCTATTAGTTCACACTTTTCTTCAGTGAAGAATTTGTTATGTGCCTGCATAATGACTTCACCCACAGTTCATTGCTTGCGTAGACCCCAAATATAAATTGTACATCTCACAATAATTGTATATGTAATTTGAATTTATACAAAACGATAATTTAAAACTTTTTCTTTAAAATTGGCGTACTGGATCAATAAAGTGATGTTGCAAAACGTTAGCCAATTATAGCACTGAACTAAAAATGAGAAAAAACGACGAATCCATCCTACATCTGTGGTTGACCTCAGATGTGTGTCCTTACAAGAAACGCATTCCACATCATTATTATAATTACCATTTCCTCCAATCGCTGCTGGTTTCTCCATGAAAAGTGACCTTAGTCATTTTTCTATTTCATTTGCTGATGATCCGTTTCTGTGCGATTAGGCCTAATTTTCAAAATATTCCTCCGCACTCCATTTAATATGGAATATCTGTTGACTTAACTTTCTCTTAATGTTGTTGCTATACAAGTTCAATCACTTCTGTAAAAACTCACATAAAAGAAAAGCCATAGAGAACGTAGTATGAAATTTTACACTCAGCTGGCAGCTTCACCTGGCAGGAGAAGTACAGGTGATCACATAAAGCTGGGTTACCACTATAGGCGCGTTTCCGTGGTTTTACATTCTCCAGCACTAGAAATAATGCCAGGGCATTTAATGCTATGGCCATTGCCGCACCAACCTCATTTTCTCCACCTCACCTCACCTCTGTTCACTTAGTAAGGCAAACAGTAAGTAAAATATGTTCATAAGCAGATATGTGAATACCTGTCAAAATATCGCATTCTTAATCACCACCAATCCGGCTCCACCAATCCGCGGCCGCCGATAAGAGGCAGCTTACTTTATTATGTCTCTATGATTTTACTGTCGGCCCCGTGGTGTAGGGGTAGCGTGCCTGCCTCTCGCCCGTAGGCCCCGGGTTCGATTCCCGGCCAGGTCAAGGACTTTTCTCTCGATCTGAGGGCTGGTTCGAGGTCCACTCGGCCTACGTGATTAGAATTGAGGAGCTATCTGACGGTGAGATGGCGGCCCCGGTCTCGAAAGACCAGAATAACGGTCGAGAGGATGCGTCGTGGTGACCACACGGTCCCTCGTAATATCCAGGCCTTCGGACTGAGCAGCGGTCGCTGGGCAGGCCAATGCCCTTTCAAGGGCGTTAAGTGCCGTGGTTGGCGGATGATTTTTTCTACGGCTTTTGATTCACTTAACCACGAAATATTTTTCGCCAAGCTGAAGTCAGTTGGCTTCACACATAGTGCTCTGTCACAGTTTGAATCATTTCTGTCTCATATATCACAAACAGTCACTTTCCTTGACGGTCGATCCTTTTCGTAGGAATCAGTGAAATGTACGTACAACAAAAGATCAGTCCTTGGTCCATTACGATTTTATATTTATACTAGCAAGATACCCGTGCTTCGCTACGGTATTATACTGAAATTTATAATTGAATGCTTATTGCTTTATATATATAATCCGCCGAAATTCGCGATCTGACTCGTTTTCTGCGAGAATCCACCAAAATTCCCGATCTGACTGGTTTTCTATTATTTTACGGCACGTTTCCTCACATTTTTCAATCTTCCTTTCCAACAATCGATTTCGTACATCTCGGGCTAGGCTCAGGTATTCCTCCCGGTCAGGTGGGTCCGTAAATCTTTGCCATCCTTTCCTATAATCATTTTTAATATGGATAAAATCCTTCAGGAGATCCGGCGTGGTGTCATATTGGGTGCCTTGGCGGCACTGAACCCGCGGCCGGACTGCATTCTTAGTCATTACCCGTCCAGGAGCCGTTTCCAGCGCGGTCCGCACATTTGACGACGGTCCGGAACATTATTATTATTATTATTATTATTATTATTATTATTATTATTATTATTATTATATGTTGCTGGAATGAATGATGACAGGGAAAACCGGAGTATCCGGAGGAAAACCTGTCCCGCCTCCGTTTTGTCCAGCACGAATGTCACACGGAGTGACCGGGATTTGAACCACGGAACCCAGCTGTAAGGGGCCGGCGCGCTGCCGCCTGAGCAACGGAGGATCCTTATAAGTACATTAAGAACAGTAAAATCAATTGGTCTCACCTCCTTTTACACCCCACCGCCGTTGAGTTTACCGCCACCCCCCCCCCCAAAAAAAATAATTAAAAGAATGCGTGTTTCTTTATGTTTAAAGGAGATTCCAAACACCAATGTTCACGTCTATTACCTTCAGTTTTGAGATATAAGTATCCCCATAAAAATAATTTACTTTTTTCACTTCATTTCACACTACTCCCCCCCCCCAAGAGAATTTTCCCGCAAAAAATACTTGTTTCTTTAATGGTAAAGGATCTTCTAAATACCAATTATCATGACTCTAACTTCTTCAGTTTGTGATTTATGTGTCCTCATGAAAGGAATTCAACTCCTTTACACTCCCGCCCCCCAAGATGGTTCCCCCCCCCCAAAAAAAACGCGTTTTTCTTTGCTTTTAAAGGACATGCAAATACGAATTTTCACGTCTGTAACAACTTTAGTTTTTATTAGATGTATGTATTCTCATACAATTAAGTCAATTAATTTTTCAATTCTTTCATCCCCCCCCCCCTTCATTGGATTTTCCGAGAATACGTGGTTCTTTACTTTTAAAGCAGATTGCAAAGATCAAATTTCACGTCTGTAACATCTTCACTTTTGAGATATCAGTACCCTAATTAAAAGAATTTAACACCATCTTCAGTCACTTTTACCCCCCCCCCCCCTCGACCCAAGTGGTATTTCCGAAAATTAAAATACACGTTTCTTTATGTTTAATAGAGATAAAAAATACCATTTTGCACTCTGTAACATATTAAGTTTTTTTAGATATACTGTAAAAATTCTCAATTTAAAATTTCATCCCTTTTGAGTTCCCCTTAAGTGGAGTTTCCAAAAACAAATCGCCTATGTTTCTTTACATTTACAGGAGATTCCAAACACCCACTTTTTACGTCTGTAACATTTTACGTTTCCAAGATAATCTTTCAAAAAATTCACCCCAATTTGTCACTTCTGTTTAACCGCCATTAATAGGATTTTCCAAAAACTAAAAAATACGGGTTTCTTTATTTTTAAAGGAGATCCCATATACAAATTTTAAGTTCTGTAATATCTTCCGTTTCTGAGATATATGTATCCTCATTAAAGGCATTCAACCCATTTTTCACCCTTTTACACCCCTCCTATTGGGATTTACAGGAAACAAAAAAATACGTGTTCCTTTATTTTTAGAGAAGATTCTAACTACCAATTTTTACATCTGTAAATTTTAAAGTTTTAGATGTAGACACATTCATTTTAAAAAATTCACCCCCCTTTTCACCCCCCATTAATTGGTTTTTCCCAAAACAAAAAAATACGTGTTTCTTTATTTTTAAAGGAGATCCCAAACACCAATTTTCAGGTCTGTAATATCTTCAGTTTCTGAAATATAAGTAGCCTCATCAAAGGCATTCAACCCCTTTTTCACCCCTTTTCACCCCTCCTATTGCGATTTTCCGAAAACAAAAAAATACGTGTTTCTTTAGTTTAATGAGGATTCTAAATACCAATTTTTACGTCTGTAAACTTTAAACGTTTTGAGATATAGATGCACTGTTTTTAAAAATTCACCCCTCTTTTCACCCTCCCATTAATTGGATTTTCGAAAAACAAAAAAAATACGTGTTTCCTTATTTTTAAATGAGATCAAAAGTACCAATTTTTAGGTCTGAGATATAAGTACCGGTATTCTGATTAAAGGCATTCAACCCCTTTTTCACCGTTTTTCACCCCTCCTATTGGGATTTTCTGAAAACAAAAAATACGTGTTTCCTTATTTTTAAAGGAGATTCTAAATACCAATTTTTACAACTGTAAACTTTCAAAGTTTTGAGATATAGATACACTCATTTTAAAATTTCAACCCCCTTTTCACCCCCTTAGCAAAGGAATATCCAAAAATCCTCTCTTAGCGAGCACCTATATCTTAATATGAATCTATGCCCTAAATTTCATTTCTTTATGTCCAGTAGTTTTGGCTCGGCGATGATGAATCAGTCAGTCAGTCAGGACAAGTTATTTTATATAGATAGATAGATTAATGACATATCTGTACTCTTTAAACTGTGCCTTAAACATATATGCTGATGACTTAGGTCTACAAGTTTACTGCTGGGCTGAATGGCTTGGAGTGTAGAGCGTTTTCCTTCTGAACCCAGATTGGCAGGTTCGATTCTGGCTCGGTCCGGTGCTATTTAAAGGTGCTCAAATACGTCAGCCTCGTGTTGGTAGATTAACTGGCACGTAAAATAACTCCTAAGGAACACAATTCCGGCATCCAGTAATCGGGAGATAGTGGGTTCGAATCCCAGTGTCGGTAGCCTGAAGATGGCTGTCCGCGGTTTCCCATTTTCACATCAGGTAAATGCTTGATCTGTACCTTAAGCCACGGACACTTCCTTCCGAATAATAGCCCCCTTCCTATCCCATCGTCGCTGTAAGACCTACCTGTGTCGGTGCGACGTAAAGCAACTTGCAAAAAAAAAAAAAAATTCCGGCACCTTGGCGCCTCCGAAAACCTAAAATTGTAGTCAGTGGGGTGTGAAACAAATAACATTAATCATTACAAGCTTACTTCCACTTTCGCCCCTCTAACGCACATTAATTTTTTAAAGCACTTTAATCATGACATTTCTCCATCGATAAAATGGAATGTAAATCATAACGTCCAATTAAATCTAGTTAAGACCCAGTGATAAATATTATAGACACGGATATCCCTTACAGTGACATCGTTAGAATTCTAGCTTTAATTTTCGACAGAAAGTTATCCTGGTCGGATCACAGGCTATGTTAGTGTGATCAGTGTGATAGGTAGAGGTCTGCATTATCTCCGATTTTTACCGGCGAGTACCGCTCGCCCCTCTGGCTCTCGGGATTATGCGGCCGAGCGTCCTGTGCAGCCGGTTGCGGGCTACCGATCATCAGCGACTGGCCGAGCGCGCCAAACGCTCGGTCGGTCGCCAGTAACCGGTGGACTCAGTGCTAGCCAGCCAGCGAGCTGCGCTTCGCCGGACTCGAGATCATAGGCCACTACTTTACATTAATCCTCACCTATTTCTTTTACAAATGTAACCTAAATATTACAGTTGTATATGTTACATTTGAAGTGTGTTAATATGTTGCAGACTATTGGATTTTCGTCTTTGAGGTGATAATGTATCTAATAATTGTAACGTTATGAACTGTAATGTCTCCATATAGTATTTTGTTCCGTTCGCTAGATAAACGGGGACACAGTAATAGTGGATTATGTGTAGCCTATCTCCAGACTGGGCCACATATACACTGTACTAATATCAAATGCAGGGTCAAGAAGAAATGCCGGATTGTTTTTAAACAAATACTCATCAATTTTCTTTTTACAAGCGTTAATTTACAAACAAAGTGAAAGTGGTACTGTAAATGAAGTTATATGTGAATCATAAATATACAATTCGTTTTTCGTCATTGGTGCTGCCTGATGCACAGGATTCATTTGTGTTCCTGGAGCTACTACTAGAGCTGGCGGTTTGCACTTCTTCCTGTGAAGTAAATGAAAGTAGAATCAAACATTCATAGCGTTTGAGGAATGTTTCCTTTCTTGTGATTATGTGGTATGTTCAGAATACTTACGAAATTGTCATGGATCAATAAGAGATCATCCACCTTATGATTCCAAGCACGATCTTTTGCTAGACAGCAGGTGACCGGCCTGGCTAAAATTTCTCTCGCTGGAAACACTAGTGGCATGAATGCGGAGAACTCTTCTACTACTACCGACAGCCTTGGAAATAACTCCGCATGCGTTTTCCACCACTTCAAAATGTGGCATTCGGCACAGCTACAGTCAGATTTGGAGAGCGAAAGGTACCTGTCGATCCATTAGTAGTATTTGTGTGTCCATCTTCGTCGTCCTCATCCGAACTCCAGTCCACCTTGGACTTTTTCATGGGAAGAACTTGGTCACTGTTTGCTTGAATGGGCTCTAAAAATGAACAAAACATCCGTAATGCATTCATGTCACCTTTAAATATGTATAAAAGTTAGAATACTGGTTACTAAAAGCTATATTTCCAGTGAATTCCTATATATATATCGCAAAAATTACATCAAAACGCATTGTGGAATATTTAGGTTGCGAAACCCTTCCCAAATATTGTATTGCCTTATTTTCTTGACACGGCATAAGCCCAAAAGCCTATACAGAAACATTCGTTTACTACTTTTTTTTCAGTGATTCGACCTTACCATTTACAGGCACATTTACGAGCACAATCGTCGAACTTCAGCATACGCGACCTGCTTTTCTTCTGCTGTGACTTTCTTCAAATGACGTCGTGATGGCCATAGAACCGTGGCTTTGTAACGGATAGCCTCCAATTTGCACTTCTCTATGTTGAAATATGCTGCTCTCGTTTTTATTTTCGTCATGCATTGAAAATGATAAACAATTTATACATAATTAAATTCCGATAATTCAGCAGGTTTATAAACGATCGTAACTTATAAAAATATTTCTTACTTCGTAGTCACTCTCTTCTGGTTCACAATGATGTAACAGACGCGTGTACCAAGGCAGCACACGTTTCAGCCTTGTTACACTTTCCAAATCCAAACTCGCTTCGTTAAAGGGGGTTAGAAAAGCGATAACTTCTCGTATGCACTCTTCATGGAAAGTTTCTAAGAGTTTCGATTGCCCACGGGATTCTAGTAGATCTAGAATATCGTCAATTAAACTTATGATAGAATTGAGCATTAACAGTATACTGTTCCACCGCCCCGAGTGACTCGATCTCTTCAAATAGCCTACTATAGCTCTTGCTGATAGCAGACACGTCAGTATTTCAGGAGCTTCATCTTCTAAAAACGTCTCTTAACATGTGTGACGAAGCGCAGTCATCAGGCAGTGATCAAAGCAAGGCAGACGGTCGTAAGATTCAAGTGCCTTCTTCATATTAGCTCCTTGGTCGGTGACAAAGTAACATTTTGTAAGATCATTCTTGTTAATTGCTAACTCAAGCAACCGCTCTTCGATTTCGTGCCGAATGTTCTCTCCTGTCTTAGGTATGTCCGGAAACTCAGTTGTTAGCAAAACAAGCGTTTCTAGCTGCCACTCATCGTTAACATAATGCGATGTCAGAGTCAAGAAATTTCTCTCCTTGTAGTTATCAGACCACAGATCAGCATCTGAAGCGCACATTTTGTTCTTTATGGCACATATTAGCTTGGGCACCATTGTCGCCCGTATTTTTTCGGCCTTTTCTTTAATATGCCGTGATACAGTGGTAGGGTGCGGAAGAACATCTTCTATTATTGACTTTGCCATAAGTGGCGCCAACATTGATGAGCTCCTGCGAATAATTCTTGAAGCCAATCTTACTACTAGTATTTAACGGCAGCAAATCTATTCCACTGATATCGACCAACTTATAAACACCAACTTTCTTTATGCTGCTTGATACTGCACGTGTTCGGTGGAATTCTGATCCTCAGTTACTTTTGCAGCGCCAAATCATACCTGTTTTGCTTGGCTGGTAAGAAAGTACAATATCTCATGTGGCACACTGCACGAACCCAGAAGAAGCCTGCGTGACATGATCCACTACAAGTGCAGACGATTTCCAAGCTTCACTCTTCGCCACCTCTTCCGACATATCTTCCTTCTTCAGGACTAACGAGCCGCTCCTAATTCTCTCCAGAATACTTCTCTTCGTTTCTTGAATGCAGCGTTTAAGACTTATACTTGGTTGATCCATAAGCTGTCTGCACTGCTCAAAGCCCAGTCACCAACTGGTTTTACACACGATGTCTAATGCATTCCGCACTGTAGAGCGCGCGGCGGTTTTACAGTCACCGACCGGGATTATGATTACGCTCGAGCGCTCGGCAGTGCTCGACAGTTCCACTGATCACCGAGAGGTGAAGGGCGACCGGCCACATGGTGTATTAGACGGCCACAGCCTTATCGCAGCGTGGGCTTTTCCCAGCCGTCGAGCAGCGGCACGAAGTGGACAATGCTCGAGCGGTTGTTTTCTTCCAAATGCAGAGCTCTAGTGATAGGCGGGTCTCCCCTATACCAGTTAAGCAGCGATTAGTTCTACTAGCCATGTAGCTCTGCATATGTGAGGCAGAGGAGCTGTAGCCTACTGTGAATGACTTTCCGTGGTTTTACATTCTCCAGCACTAGAAAGAATGCCGGGGCATTTAATGCTATGGCCACTGCCGCACCGACCTCACTTTCTCCACCTCACCTCACCTCTGTCCTCCGTGAATACTTTGAAACGTAACGTGTCTTGTACACTACCCTACATGCAAATGCTGTTTGCTCCAAATCTGATATTTCCGTTCATTAATATGGTTCAGTCGTACATACCGAGTGAGTCAGCCGCGCCTAAAGTTTTATGCTGTTAGGCATCCCACCAAACGTCAGTGAGGTGATGGTAGATTTTCCTCTGCCGTAGACCAAGCTACAGTCGCCTTGCATCATCACTGCACGACTTCTGCAAAAACATGTATGCGACAGGTATTTACACAATACATCAAACTGTCATACGGTTGTGTAAAATGTACGTGCCAATTATAAGCTTTCGATTGGTTATGAAATTATCGCTAAAAGCGATGGCATACTGATAGACAACGTGTGCGAGATTGTGAAGCGGGACGTAGTTTTACAGGAAGTAAACTTTCTGATAAACTGGAGGTAACAGTCAGCGTGGTGTAGCGGACTAACCACAGTCGTGTTGATGCATGTTGCGTTGGTAGGTGGGTTAGAATCCCACGAGCGATAAAATTTTCTATTCACATTTTAACATTTGAGTATAAAATAAAGAGGCCAATCGTGCCAAATTCGACCAATAGCATGCATGTTAAACGTGTAGTGGCCTGACACTTGGTGTAGCCTAGCAGTTCTGGTCATTTCTTCGCTATGTATTCCAGAGATGAGTATGCTGACATGCTCTTCATCTACGGTGAAGCAAGACGGAACGCACATGAAGCACAGCGTCTGTACCAGGAAATGATTTCCACACAGACAACAACCAAACGCAAATGCGTTCAGGAGGGTGGAGCGACGTTTCGTTATAACTTCGTCACTTTCCCTAACAGGTCCTGTTAGAGAGGCATCAGTTACGTCCGGTGAAACGGCACAATCCGCACACGAGTACCCGGCAGTAGCACAACAGACAAACATCAGCCAGTCGTCTGTTTTAAGGATATTGCATTCTTGCTTTTTACGCCCGTATCACTAAATCCTGAACTCCACGGACGAGATTCCGAAACTTGTGTTGATTTCTGTTCGTGGATACTGACGCAAGTGGCAAATGATCCAGCGTTTGTATCTCACATTTTATTTTCAGGGGAGGAACGATTCAATAATAATGGCTCTGCGAATCGTCATAATATGCACTACTGGAGTGTTGCTTTTTCTTTTTTCTTTACGTCGCACCGACACAGGTAGGTCTTATGGCGACGATGGGATAAGAAAGGCCTAGGAGTGGGAAGGAATCGGTCGTGGCCTTAATTAAGGTACAGCCCCAGCATTTGCCTGGTCTGAAAATGGGAAACCATGGAAAACCATCTTCAGGGCTGCCGACAGTGTGGTTCGAACCTACCATCTCCCGGATGCAAGCTCACAGTCGCGCGCCCCTAACCGTACGGCCAGCTCGCCCGGTACTGGAGTGTTGAAAATCCCCGCTTGGTAAGGCAGGCAGCATTTCAGGCACGATTGGGAGTAAATATCTGGTGTGGTAAACTGGGTGATCACCTAATTGGACCACATTTCTTTGACGATCACTTGACAGGAGCCCGCAACCTACAGTTTCTTCAAGACCAACTATCATTGCTGCTATGGGATGTGCCCCTATGTGAGCGTGTAACCATGTGGTATCAACACAACGGAGCTCCCCCTCACATGTCAGCAGATGTTCGCAACTACCTGAATGTTGCACATCCCGGTCGATGGATAGGAAGGGGAGGACCTGTCACCTGGCCTGTTAGATCGCCCGATTTGACGCCACTGGATTTCTTCCTATGGGGCTATTTGATGGATGTATTGTACGCTCATCAGCCGGAAAATCCTGAAAGCCTTTGAAACCTTATTACGGAAGCCTGTGAATCCGTAACACCTACAATGTTACAAAGAGACCGAATGGCAGTTGAACGGCGTGCTGAAACGTGCATTACTGCAGAAGGCCATCCATTTGAACACTTACTGCGCTAACAGGCTGTTGCTCAGTCAAGCGGATTCAAACCCCCAACCATTCTATCACCGTCCAGCCCTGCTTATGAAACATCCACATAAGCAGCCGTAATAGCCTAGAACAGTGCCAAAATAAATAAATGCTATGGCCACTGCCGCACCGACCTCACTAAATAAATAAATAAATAAATCATCATCATCATCTGTTTACCCTCCAGGGTCGGCTTTTCCCTCGGACACAGCGAGGGATCCCACCTCTACCGCCTCATGGGCAGTGTCTTGGAGCTTCAGACTCCTGGTCGGGGATACAACTTGGGAGAATGACCAGTACCTCGCCCAGGCGGCCTCACCTGCTATGCTGAACAGGGGCCTTGTGGAGGGATGGGAAGATTGGAAGGGATAGGCAAGGAAGAGGGAAGGAAGCGGCCGTGGCCTTACGTTAGGTAACATCCCGGCATTCGCCTGGAGGAGGAGTGGGAAACCACGGAAAACCACTTCCAGGATGGCTGAGGTGGGAATCGAACCCACCTCTGCTCTACAACCTCCCGAGGCTGAGTGGACCCCGTTCCAGCCCTCATACCACTTTTCAAATTTCGTGGCAGAGCCGGGAATCGAACCCGGGCCTCCGGGAGTGGCAGCTAATCACGCTAACCACTACACCACAGCGGCGGACTAAATGAATAAATATAAAATAAAATAACCTACGATGTGAGGCTTTCGGATACATTGGCTCTGTGGATAATTCTCGAAGTACAAAATGCGAATAAAAGTTACCAGCTCAACTGGGATTCGAACCCACCTACCACACGCAGCTGTATTAACAGCACCGCACTTAACCCATGACACCACGGCTACTCCACCGACTAGGTTTCCAGAAATCCTACTAGATAGACTACTACTTTCGCTTCGCAAATGCGCACAGTTTTCTATCAGTATGTCATCGCTTTTAGCGTTCAATTCATACCCTACTGAAAGCTCATAATTGGCACGTACGTTTTACATAACCGTATGCCAGTTTGATGCACTGTTTAACTACCATGCTTTTGCAACGGTAATGGTGCAGTGAGTGATTAAAGGCGATTGTTGCTTGGCAAATGGCAAAGGAGAACAGACCACAACGACACCAATATCGTTCGGTGGGTTGCCTGATAGCATAAAACGTCAGGCGCAACTGACTCACCGGGTATAATGATTTACCTGAAACTTTGACCATTAAGCTACAGACGGTGCAAAACGCATGTGATCGTTACATAAACTCTCTCGCATACAGCTGCAGTGGTTTAATCATCATACACGTGAGATCTCAGTAGCTGTTGCCGAAATAGAAGGCCCAATTTCATCATTTATTTACAAATTGTTTTGCTTCGCATAGACACAGATAGTTCTTACGTGGACTAGGAGGTAGGGGAGGGTTAGGAGTGGGAACGAAGCGGCCGTGGAATTAATTAGTGCACAGCCCCAGTATTTGCTTGGATGAAAATGGATAACCACGGAAAACCAACTTTAGGGCTGCTGACAGTGGGGTTCGAACCTATTTATTTATTTTTGTTTTCCTGAAACGCCTATGTATTCATTTATATAGCGTTACGTTGTGTGCATGGCAGCATTTGAACGATCGATTTGATTTTAACATTCTTGGTGCGAATAAAGAACTACCTCATATAATGATAAACCTGTATATTCAAATAACATCAATTCTTAATGTGCACAAGGAAATGGGTGGCGTGATAGCCGAGTCGCACCGTTACAGGCACCTCATCAAGACGCAGTTGGAATCCCGGTCAGTGCATGTGGGATTTTTTGAAATGAAGTGACTCATCGCTGTGTTTGGGATTTCATGCTAGACTGCAGGTCCTGGGGTTATAATTATCACTTCAGTAATAGTGTTAACTGCAAGCTAGATTGTTTTGCTGGAAGAAATCTGTTATCTATTATTGGGTGCTTCACAGATTAAGGATGATAACATAATTTAGCTTTCTAGTCTGTTAAATAAAATCATGTAAGGTAGCACTTAGTAAAGTGTTAGACACGTACTTCATATGTACAAGAATATTCACAACTGACCACGTGTAACATTCACCTAAGGTAAAGAGTTTACGCGAAATTTTATTATCAAAATGCTAATGTGTTTATCACTGTAGCGAAGAGAAGAATCAGTCCACACCTAATTGCACGATAACCGTAAACTCAAATCAGGCATTTATAAAATACCATGGACAAAATAATTGATTCTTCATTTTGGATGTTATGGCCTTGTGAGACAATAACACCTAGAACATAGACGGCTCCAGTGATTTGTCAAAATTAATTTCTCACCGAGAAATGAAAGTCGTTATCTAAGTTTCTTTTTGTTTGAGTATCCAGTCTTCAATCTCTAGATCAAGGAATTACAATTTTCTCGAAATCGAGTTATAATCACAGGAACCTTGGGTGTGACATGCGGGTAGGGGAGTGGAATCCAGCCGAGTTGGATCACAAATTTGGATCTTGCTCTTACTTCATGGAGAAGAAAATATGGCGGACCGTGCAATTGTTCAAATCTATAATCAGGTCAATAATGCACGGAAGTACTGTATATCATTCGTATCGCCATAAATCCCGCGCACTTCCCTACGCGCGACGATGGTGCTGGTCACATTTTCAGCAATGACAATGGCAGCAGATATCATTTACCGCCAAGTAGCGGTCTTGCATCTTGCTGTGGGATCCAGAACATCAATAATAATAATAATAATAATAATAATAATAATAATAATAATAATAATAATAATGTCCTGGACCGTCGTCAAAATGTGCTGACCGCACTGGAAACGGGTGCTGGCCGTGTAATGGCTACGAATGCAGTCCGGTCGCGGGTTCAGTACCGCCAAGGCACCCAAGACGACACCACGCCCCATCTCCTCAAGGATTTGATCCATATTAAAAATGTTTACAGGAAAAGATGGCAAAGATTTTAGGGACCCAACCGACCGGGTGGAATACCTGGACCTAGCCCGGTAAGTACGAAATCGATTGCTGGAAAGAAATATTGAAAAATGGAGGAAATTTGCCGTAATCTCTCAGAAAACGAGTCAGATCGCGAATTTCGGCGGATTATATGTAAAACGTTCAGCATTCAATTATAAATTTCAGTATAATACCGTAGCGAATCACGGGTATCTTGCTAGTAATAATAATAATAATAATAATAATAATAATAATAATTGTACACCTCTTTGGTATAGTGGTTCGTGTGATTAGCTGCCACCTCTGGAGGCCCGGGTTCGAATCCCGGCTATGCCACGTAATTTGAAAATTGATACGAAGGCTTGAAACGGGTACACTCAGTCTTGGGAGGTCATTTTAGTAGAGGGGTGTTCGAATCCCTCCTTAGCCATCCTGGAAGTGTTTTTTCGTCGTTTCCCACTTCTCCTCCAGGCAAATGCCGGGGCGGTACCTAATTTAAGTCCATGACCGCTTCCTTACTTCTTCCTTCCCTTCCGATGATCCAATCCGCCCTCAAGGCCCTTGTTCAGAATACCAGGTGAGCACGCCTAGGCGAGGTACTGGTCCTTATTCCCAGTTGTATCCCAGGCCAAATGTCTCGCATTCAGGGACACTGCCCTTGTGGTGATACAGCTAGGATCCCTCGCTGTGCCCAAGGGAAAAGCCAACTCTGGAGGATATGCGAGTTAAATAAATAAATAATTAATAATAATAAATTTGAATAATAGGGTTGGGGCCAATAGGCGGACAGCTTCTATTTCCGGACACCCGTAAGGTCTATGTGGTTTACATTTGAAATAAGCGCCAAATATGGTTTCGAAAATGTTAACTACAGTAGATAGCAATACCCTCTTGAAGTACAGTGAAGCAGTAGTGAATGACAGGAGTCACGCGGTTCATGCTCCAAACACTATCAAAAGAAACACGGTAAGATGCGCCTCCTATACTTTTCCTTGACTGTATATTTATTCTGATCTTTCGTTTCACTTATACTGAGAAAATATATAATTTGAGAGTTAGAGAATGTGTAGTAATGAAGATGAAAGGTTTAACCAGACAGCGTGTGGGTGGTAATATGTAGGTCACGGCACATGTGATCATGGCGCGAAATTTGAATGATGGATAGACTTGTTCTTATTTCCGGACGCTCGATTGTTCCCAGACACCAGTACATACCAACGATCAAAACTGGTTTATTGTACAGGATAAAGAGACCACCAACATATATAAAGACATAATTATTAAATATACGAGTAATTACCCTTATACGTTTGATAACTTTGGTTCAACTTTGAGGGGTGCCCAAGATAAAGGGGTCTGAGTTTTTTTCACATATCAGAACAGTAGCTCTGTAGATACATTCTGAGATCATGAAATTGCGCAGTAAACGCCAGATACTATCTGCGTCTGACGGGAAGTCGCGGCAGCTTGTAGGTACGGCAGAAGTAACAGATACTCTACTCATTACAAACATTAGTCGTTATTAACTTGTTCATTACGTAGTAATTATAATTATAGTAAATGAGTAACTACGGCACAATTTTACTACAACCATGACGAATAGAAGAACCAAGTGTGATGACTCATCGAGTTCAGGCGCGCCCCGCCAGGCAGCGCTAGAGTGTGGTAGGTCCACAATACCGATCAGCTGGTCTTAGGAATGGTGACACAGAAAATGTATTATTCCATAACTGATAAGTATATACACTGTCTTCTATAAAAAAAATGAGAGATTACAATTAAAATACCACGGCAGAGAACAATGGAAAAATATCATACACGGAAATAAGAGCTACGACCTTCATCACATGTTGCGAAAAGCACAAGTTACACATAACTCCCAGCATATTAAAATAAACACCAACTCAATTTGTCGATTACTGGACTTTCCAAAGCTTGCGTGAAGATTTGGCGGATGTTCGAGATTGTAAATCTCGCCCGATTTCTTTCATTCTGAAGAAAAATCGGCACTTCAGATAATGACAAACAAGTCTGGGGACTATATCCATAACATTTTGAGGACAACAGCCAGGTCCTGAAGGATCAACTGAAATTTTGTCTATAGAATCGATACAATCAAAAAATATTTCTCCACACATCGATTTTGAGTTCAGTTTTTCACGAATTACTTTATCGGCCTGGAAGTGAATGCCACATATACTTTTCGAAGGGCGTGTTAAAAACACTTCATTATTGCTTGAACCGTAGTCTGTTATTTAGGAGAGAACTGAGAATGTACTTTAATTATTGTCACGTAGAGAATGGGCACAGAGCGAACACTTAATGAACTTAGAAGGAAGTAGATGAATATTGTTACTTGGGTAGTAAAATAATAACTAATGATGACAGAAGTAAGGACAAAATAACATGCGGACTAGCACGAACAAGGAAGAGCTTTCTTACGAAAAGAAATTTACTCACTTCGAATACTGATATAGGTATTAGAAAGAAGATGATTTTTGTTTAAAGGGGCCTAACACCTAGGTCGTCGGTCCCTAATGGTACGAGGTGCAAAGAAATGCAAATTAAAATTAAAACTTCAAAATGTATCGACTAGAATCAAAACGAATGGTGATTAAAAGGTATTTTCGGCATCAGAAAGCACACTAAAATAATAACCCAAGTTTTGATCAACATTAGACTGACCTTTATTTCTCCATTCGCTGATGTACTCCCGTCTTCAATCTTGTTTCTTCTTTTCCTAGTGGTGTCTAGATTATTTTTCCTGTTTGGAGTTTCACGGGACTTAATCTCACTTGAAAGGTATTTCGACAAATTAGGGAAAATGTGAGACACTGCTCCTGGACATAATTTCCATCTCACACGAGACATAACCACTTTTTCACCAATCACTATAAAATTATCTGCATTTACTATTAAATCATCAGAGAAATGAACTTGACAAATTCTATTACTACGCGTTAACAAAGTATCCTTTCGTGGAATATCTCTGGTCCATTTTCAAATTTATTTATTTCCTTCGGTGGTGAAAAGAATCTTAATACCATTAACTACTCTACCATAGCCTGACTTACAGCCAGGCACAAAACAGTACGGCATGTTGAACTATTAATTTAATCAAGCCACATAACATATGTGCTTTAAGTGCACAACACACAATGAACTGAGTTTAGGAACTGAAAGCAAAGAAAATTAAACTTATTGACATGAAATATCTCGCACAATAACATCTCCCGCCGGTCTGCTGAGGCACGTGTTGGACACCGTCGTTTGCAGTGCTCCCAGTGGAGGGTCCACAAATCACCACGCTATAACGGTTGAGTCATCACACTTGTTATTCTATTCGTCATGCTACAACTTTGAAACTGAAAATTCACAACACCACTTCAGTTCGCAAGAATCACCACGGACGGAACAGGTGTTTATTTTCAGGCCTTGAGACTTGACACGGGCACACGCGAGGTTGCAATGCTTAACCCCCGTACCTCTTACCCCGTAACCACAAGACTTCTCGTACTTCCTTCTTATTCGAATGCCAGGTGGAATTAGGATGATGCAGTTACAGGGAAATCCCACCCTCTGAAGCTATTCTCTAACCTCATTGTGTATGTCGTTCATGACGACTGAACCCCTATCAGGTACCCTTATCAGGCAATTTAGCACTTTTAACAAGACAGACTTGATGTGACCGAAAGGGGTGACTAGCTTCGGTAATAGAGGGGTGTCCAGGGTAGAGGGGAAATAAGGCATTACCGCAAACTCGTCTGAAAGAAAGAAAAAAAAAGATAAGGACGATACATGTTTATGTGGCTTTTTTGGTTTTCATTACTTCAGTGAGGTTTATGCACGAATGGGATCATGGATTCAGTGCGGTCTGTGCCGAATATGGTTTCACGAAGTATGTGTGGGAAAAGCAGGAAAGCGTTATTTTGTGTGTGGAAAATGTGTTTTCAAATGCCGACCCCGCGGTTTAGGGGTAGCGTGTCTGCCTCTTACGCGGAGGAGCCGTGTTCGATTCCCAGCCAGGTCAGGGATTTTTACCTGCATCTGAGGGCTAGTTCGAGGTCCACTCAGCCTACGTGATTACAATTGAGGAGCTATCTGACGGTGAGATAGCGGGCCCGGTCTAGAAAGCCAAGAATAACGGCCGAGGGGATCTGCCGTGCTGACCACATGACACCTCGTAATCTGCAGGCCTCTGGGCTGAGCAGCGGTCGCTTGGCAGGCCATAGCCCTTCGGGGCTGTTGGGCCATGGGGTTTGGGGTTTGGTTTAAATGTGTTTTAATACAATACGAAATGTACAGTAAATAGTAATATACAGCGCATGTGTTAAGTGGGGAACGAAACTGTTGTAACTGGCAAAAAACATGCTCTCCGGAAAACGCCACCCTAATGTTTCAGTGATGTCTGGATTTAAGAGAATCTGTTCCAATTGTCGGACATTTCCAATTAATTTTTAAAATATAAGTATTATTAATCCCACTAGTATCGTTAAAGCATTTGATATGAAATTATACACATTTCAGTGGTAGAAATATTTACTCCTATGTGCTAAGTTCAAAAACATCTGAATCGTCCGGATATAGGGCCACCTACCCAATAATGATATATAATTAACCAATTAATGTTAAATCCCTGACCCAGTAATAATATCAGTCAAAACTACGTCACCTTCGTACAGGTCACGAAGACCCATGGAGGGGTGGAAGGTAAAGGCTTCCACTATCATTAACCTCGATACTCGGTGGGGTAGAGTGGTTAGTTCTACGCACGGCCGCCTTTGCCCCCAGGAATTAATCTGGTACTCAGCTTGGTTGTAGCGTGTAGTCCTTAGCGTCTCCGAAATTTGAAATTTCGTTTCTTAAATTATTCAACTTTCAGGTGTGCAACCCACGTCCTTTCGGGTGAAGCGAGAACGCCTTTATAACAATATTAATACCTTATTTTATAGTTTACATCCATTTCATTATACAGTGATGTGCCTTAGCTTTCAATCTGGAAACCTTTATGAATTAAAAATCCCCATTTTTGCAACTACCAGGTGTATGCATGAGTCCTTTCCGGTTTCACTAAGAGGTGGCGCCAGCGAACAGTATGCAGCGTATGCATGTGACACATACGTAAATTTGTTCGTCTGACATTAACCTACCAATACACACAAGTTGAGTCCGCCAAACACAAGTGTCTGTGGGGGTATCGTACTGTGATCATGTCGACATGTGTGCCTGAAAAAAAAAACAAACTTGCGGCACGAATTGCTTTTCTTGTTTAATCAAAAGAAAAAGGCTGTGAAAAGTCATCGTTTGCTGGTAAAAACATACGGTGAACACGCTCCATGGATTAGAACATGTGAGACATGATTCCGATAGTTTAAACGTGGTGATTTCACTGTAAAAGACAGTGCGCGCTCTGGACTCGAACACACCAGCAATTGGCACAAGCATTAAATGTGTCACAAGAAACAATCGGCAGACGTTTACGAGCAATGGAGAAGATCAATAAACTCGGTAAATAGGTCCCACAGGATTTGAATGAACAGCAAATGGAAAATCGCGAAGTCACTAGTGAAATATTGCTTCAACTCCACTCAATAGTATCATTTCTGTACCGAATTATGACGGGTGACGAAAAATGGATTTATTTTGAAAACTCGAAGCGAAGAAAATCGTGGCTGTCACCTGAAGAAGCAGGTCCTTCCATACCAAGGCCAAATCGCATCGGCAAAAGACCATGTTTGCGTCTGGTGGGGCCAGAGAGGTATTGTGTATTATGAACTCTTGAAGGCCGGCGAAACCGTTAATGCACAACGCTATCGCCAATAAATGATTAATTTAAATCAAGCATTGTTCGAAAGACGACCGGAATGTGCCAGAAGACATGGCAGAGTGATTTTGTTTCGCGACAATGCAACGTCTCACACAACAAAACCAGTCAAAGGCACCTTGAAATCGCTTGGATGGGACATCCTTCCGCACCCACCGTACTGCCCCGACCTGGAGCCACCTGACTATCTCACCTCTTCGCTTGCAGAGCAGCAGTTAAGAAATTTCTAGGAAGTTGGAAAATGGCTCGACGAATGGCTCATAACTTACCTGAAAGTTGGGCGAAATGTGTAGAAGCCGATGGGCAATATTTTGAATAAACACAAAATTAATTTCCTTTAAAAATTGCGTGTTTCCTTTACCACAAAAACCGCCAAAAGCTTAGATATAAACCTGGTAGATCTTTGGCCTTGGTTAGTTCGACACCACTTACTTTCAAATAAAATTATTTACAAACCGAATCGAACCTTTGTTACCTTGGTCTCAGTGTGCTTCTCTTACCTCCTAAAACAGAGTTAATTTTTCTCATAGGAAACTTAATTCTCCTGGTTTTAATAAAAACATCCGTCCCAAACGATTCATACGGGAGACTCAGTTAGAATCCACACCAAGTCTAATTTCACAGTACATGAATATCATTTTACTGCGGCTTTACACCAGAGTGAGGAAAATTTTCGATGGGATTTTTATACATCGTCATTGAAGAAACAATACCTCATAAGTCACAATGCTTTTGCTACCAGTTATTTTCTTAGAGACTTGTCACCCCTCCTTGCCACATATGGATATGCAGTCAATCAGAACTATGTCCGTTGTGTTCATTTTCAGTTACAAATGCGTAAAGGAAAATGCACCTTAAACACAATATGCTTTAGGATTGCTTAAATAATTCATTCAAAAATGCATCCCTGCAGTATGGTACGCTAAGGTTCGTTTTCCTTTAGACACATATACATAACAAAATTGTCCGACTCGTTGGCTGAATGGTCAACGTACTGGCCTTCGGGTCAGAGGATCCCGGGTTCGATTCCCGGCCGGGTCGGGGATTTTAATCTTCATTGGTTAATTCCAATGGCCCGGGGGCTGGGTGTTTGTGCAGTTTCCAACATCCCTGCAACTCACACAACACACATAACACTATCCTCCACCACAATAACACGCAGTTACCTACACATGGCAGATGCCGCCCACCCTCGTCGAAGGGTCTGCCTTACAAGGGCTGCACTCGGCTAGAAATAGCCACACGAAATTATTATAAGAAAATTAATACAACAATGGATGGACTGCATATCCATGTGTGGCTTGGAGGCGTGCTCCAGTATGAAGAGCATTGTGAGATACGAGATTTGGCTTCTTCAACTATATATTCTATACAGCTTGTACTCATTTGTAAATTGTGCAGATTATCCCCGTGGCAGTAGCGTCAATAAACTTCAGTATTTATCCCGTTCCCTGCATTTTCAAGACAGACTTAAGGTGAGTATTCCTAAAATATCTATTAATAATTTCAAATAGTATTAGTAATGTTATTGGTTTTACGTCCCACTAACTACTATGATGGTTTTGGAGATGCCAATGTGTCAGAATTTTACCCCGCAGGAGATCTTTTACGTGCCAGTAAATCTGCTGGAGTATTTAAGAAACTTCAAATACCTCTGGAATGAGCCGGGATCGATTCTACATTCCTGAGCTCCGAAGGCCAGCGCTTCTACTCTCTGAGCTACTCAGCCCGGCTCAAAAACAGTACTATTATTTGCAGTGTTATTGACAATTATTAATTAACGGAATACTGAGGGATTATCTGGACTGCTGCAAATTTATCCGAAATAATACAATTCAAAGGAAGTGAATTAATTTAAAACACGATTTTAAATATTGTTTCGAAGTAAAAGATAAGTCCGACTCCTTTGCTCAATGGTCAGCGTACTGATCTTTGGTTCATAAGGGTGCCTGGTTCGATTCCCGGCCAAGTCAGGGAATTCAATCTCTTTGATTAATCCATCTGGCCCGGGAATGGGTGTCTGCGTCTAAACACTTTTCTCTTCATAAATTCATACAACTCGCTACACTACCAACCACCATAGAAAATGCGATATTGATTAAATCCCTCCATTGGAGACTGGCGTCAGGAAGGGCATTCTACCGAAAAACAGGGTCAAAATCACATGCCCGACGCAGTTCGATTCTGCGACTCCACTGTACTTTGGTCAAGAGGATCACAGGTTCGATTCCCGGATGGGTGTTTTTGCCATCTACATTAGAATTCGTCTTAGGGAGGGCCCCATCCTCACAGGTTGCCCATAGTGCGTCAAGTCGAAAGATATGCAAGAATCCTTTTCCGAGGCCACACACCATTATTATTATTATTATTATTATTATTATTATTATTATTATTATTATTATTATTATTATTATTATTATTATTATTTGTGCCATGCAATGTTTCAAAAACGCTTTATAATTTGATGTTATTTTGTCAACTGTGAACGGTTCAAATCTACTTAACTTTAAATTCATTCCAAAAACTGCGTAGTATTGAATATAAGAGTGACTAACTTATTCACATAATTGGAAATACTAATCTGTTGAAAGCTTTCCCAAGAGCTGTGATTTATTTCACGAAGAATTGGAAAAATATTATTTTGAAAGACGCTCATACCGAACGAACATCGTTTAGAACTAACATTGTGTGAAATACCCTCGAAAACAGAAGTTAATTCAATCTCGTTACATTCATTCCGCACGATTTCACGTCATGTCAACAAGCGATCAAAGTAAATAACAGATACGGTTCACAGTAAACAGCCGAGAGTGATGTGTGCAACAATCATTCACAAGATACTGTCACTGTAGATTATTATGATGTTTCAGAAATACATACAGTGACTCGCATAATTATTCGGACAGATATGATTTATTATAGTTTCCTTTGTATTAGTGGTTTCAGTAATAATAAAGCGCTCATATAAATTAGGTACAAGTTTCTGAATGGAATATAAAAGCTAAACATCCATCATTCTTCTACTGAACATGTCCAATGAAAATATAATCCTTAAAAACAAAATCAAAATCAAAACCAATATTGCATAAAATTGTTCGGACACTTGCCGTTTTACTTATGGTCCTAAAGGTTCAGTATCTGGTGGGCTTTCCTTTCATTTTAATTACTTCTCTGAGTCGACTTGACATGCTCTCCACTAATTTCAGGATGTAATCGGGTGATATCTTCTGCCACTCTTCTTGAAGTCCATTTTTCAGTTATTCTCTAGATGTGATTGTTGTTTTCCTTATTTCTTTGTCCAGTTTGTCCCAAAGATTCTCAATCCCATTTAAGTCTGGTGATTGAGGGTGAGGATGAAGCACCTTGGCGCAATTAAACAATAACCACATCATTACATTCCAGGCCATATGCTTTGGATCGTTATCTTGATAAAACTTAAAATGTTCACCAATCCCCATCTTTTCGGCACTCTTTTTCATATTGTCCCTCAGTATTTTAAGGCATTGAATGTGGTCCATTTTACCCTCAATAGAAACCAATTCACCAACTCCATTCGCCGACATGCCCTCCCCCCCTCTCCCCATCATTACATGTCCACCACCATGCTTCACAGTTGCTTTCAGATTTTTCTCTTGAAGCTCAGTATTAGGACGCCGCCAAACTGTTATCCTCCCATCAGATTGAAATATGTTAAATTTACTCTCATCAACAAATATAACGTCATTCCACCACTCATTGTCTTCTTTAAAATGCTCTTTGGCAAACAGCATTCTCTTTCTTCGATTTACTTCATTTGTGAAGGGCTTCCTTCTTGCAATATGGCCGTGAAAGTTACCTCTACTGAGCACTCTCCGTATTGTTTTCGGATGCACTTTCTTTCCGGTGTCTACGGCAATCTCCGTAGCGAGTGTTGGAACAATTAACTTAGGTGCCTTTTTTATTTTTCAGATGATATAACACTCTTCCCTCATAGAAAAAAGTTCTTGGACGTCCCGTATGCTGTAGATGTCAATAAGTAGTCAGTGGGACGGAAATCAAATAACATTTAAATAATTTAAAAAACTACTTTACGGTTTTGGAGATTAAGTACATCATCTACATGTTTCGTTAAAGAAGTGCTTATCAAACAAGGTAAGAAATGGTCACTCGTCTCGCGTCCTGGGAAGAGAAAACAATTTGCTTTAAGTTGCACCGACACAGATAGGTCTTATGGCGACGATGGGATAGGAAAAGGCTAGGAGTGGGAAGGAAGCGCCCGTGGCCTTGATTAAGGTACAGTACGAATATTTGTCTGGTATGAAAATGGGAAACCATGGAGAAACATCTTCAGGGCTGCCGACAGTGTGGATTGAACCTACTATCTCCCGAATGCAAGCGCTCCTAACCGCATGGTCCACTCGCTCGGTAAAGAAGTAACATGAAATAGTCTGAATGATTCATTTTCTATAGATTACTGCTGAAGTGGAACGGGAAATAGGAAAGCATGTTAATGCACAAACATAAAAAGTATACTTAATGAAGTTGGACATAATGGATGATCAGCCTGAAGTACACACCTCTATCATTCAGACGAACAGTTGAAAGCAACTTGCCTGTGGTTAAGAACCATAAAACCGAAAGCTAGGAATACTGAAGAAAGGCCTTAATTACCGATGGAAGTTAACTCAACGTTTTCGAGTCAGAAGGGCGAGTAATATTGTGATTTTTTTTACAAGTTGCTTTACGTTGCACCGACACAGATAGGTCATGTGGCAACGATGGGAAAGGAAAGGGCTTGGAATGGGAAGGAAGCGGCCGTGGCCTTAATTAAGGTACAGCCCCAGAATTTGCCTGGTGTGAAAATGGTAAACCACGGAAAATCATCTTCAGGGCCATCTTCAGGGCTGCCGACAGTGGGGTTCGAACCCACTCTCTCCGGAATACTGGATCTGGCCGCACTTATGCAACTGTAAATATTGTGAACTGGGCACGAAAAATCTCACAGCTACAATTATATATGGTGGGTGTTCCGTACTTGTTTGAGAATGTATGAGTGTGAATTATGTAGATAGGTCATCTTTCATCGAGAGTGTCATGGACCACATATCGTCGCTGCCGGTACGAAACCTCCCATGTGAAATATTTTAGCTTAGAACTTTGGCCGGTAAGGTTCTGTCATCTAAGGTTCAATATTGTGTGAATATCGTCAAGGCATTCTCGCTCTTCATAATGTATGTGCTGCGGGTCAGTATATCTCCAAAAATATTATCAAATAGGAGGTTTTGTCCCGGCAACGACGATATTGTACATTAACATTCTCAAAAGTACCAACAATGAAGGTATTACTGGGAACTAAGTCTCCAGTGAAGATCCTACACAGACAACCGTCAATTGTATTGAACTCTACAATGGATGGCAACGCTGCAATAAGTTCCACCAATCCCGTTGAGAATGTGCGGCATATTCTCCCTCTTCTTCGTTACCTCTTTACCCTCCAGGGTCGGTTTTTCCCTCGGACTCAGCGAGGGATCCTACCTCTACCGCCTCAAGGGCAGTGTCCTGGAGCTTGAGACTCTGGGTCAGGGACACAACTGGGGAGGATTATCAGTACGTCGCCCAGGCGGCCTCACTTGCTATGCGGAACAGGGGCCTTGCGGGGGATGGGAAGATTGAAAGGTATAGACAGGGAAGAGGGAAGGAAGCGGCCATGGCATTAAGTTAGGTGCAATCCCGGCATTTGCCTGGAGGAAATGCGGGAAACCACGAAAAACCACTCCCAGGACGGCTGAAGTGGGAATCGAACCCCTGTACTCGGTTGACCTCCCAAGGGTGAGTTGACCCCGTTCCAGCCCTCGTACCACTTTTCAAATTTAGTGGTGAGCCGGGAATCGAACCCGGGCCTCCGGGCGTGGCAGCTAATCGCACTAACCACTACACCACAGTCCGGCATATTCTTGAAGGAAAAAAATTGAAAGCACAGCGTCTCTAACAAACATGGTCTTAAGAAGGCAATATTAGGTGAAAGTAGGACGATACTTTCAGAAACAACAGATAACATATTCATATCAATCCCATGAAGGTTCCACGAAATCAAAGAGGAAAGAGGGGGAGCCCACCAGGTACTAAAACTGTAGAAGAACCCCAGAAATATGTTTATACACAGCGTGATTCAGCCGCCTCTCCCAACGTAGTTTTATGCAACCCACAAAATTCATTCCGTCCTGAAAACATTTGCCCTGCCGGCACACTCAATCAACATAACCGGATATCTTGGTATTTACCACCTCACCATCATAGGACACCGTAATGTTATACCCGTATTAAACACTGGAAGACATGCGTGTGCCTTCTAAATCATATGAACCTGACACGGCGGCGAAACATTGAACTGATATTGTGACCGCAGTAAACCTAATACTTGCTACAAGCTGCCCAATGCTCCGTGCGCAACCGTAGTGTAGTTGGCAAAGGCGTGGCGGAACGGGCATGAATGTCAGGTGGGAGGTTCGAGTCCGGAGAGAAAGTTACAATTTTTTGAAATATTAGTTTAATACGTACCGCACGCAATGCGAGTTCAATACCCGCTTTCTTGCAAATGGTGTATGAATGAATGTGTTTGTGGCCCTTGGAAGGGCCGATCAGTTAGCAGGCCGGACACATACAAACTGGAAATAATAGGAACACAAATGCCCAGATAATGTAAATGCTCGATGTGATGACCGTTTTGGTTTATGCACATTCGGGCCCGGTGTCCAATAGATCGTCATGCGCGCTGAAGCATTCCAGGTGTAATTGCTCGGCAGGCATCCGTGATGAGTTGCCGGAGCTGGTCAAGAATTTTCGGCGCTTTAGTGTAAACGACGTTCTTCAAATGACCCCACAAGAAGAAGTCCAACGACGTTAAATCCGGTGATCTGGTGGGCCAAGAAACAGGGCCTCCTCGTCCTATCCATTTCCCTGGCAGCTCATCGTTCAGCTTGTTACGAACGGGCGAAGTTGAATGTGGCGGAGCTCAATCCTGTTGAAACTACATCGTCAAGCGATGGTGCAAGGGCACATCCTCCAGCAGCAGTGGGGGTTCCTGAAGCAGAAAGCGCAGGTAGCGTGGGCCTGTCCAATGGCTCTCAAAGAAATAAGGCGCAATCAGGCGATCCCCGAAGATTCCACACCAAACATTCACTCCCCTTCGTACTTGATGGGTCGCCTGTCGCACCCAGTGAGGATTGTCCGGACTCCAATAGTGCATGTTGTGGCGATTGACGTTCCCATTATTGTGGAAGCACGATTCGTCCGAGAACATGATATGCGATACGATTGCTGCATCATTGTCCATCCTGCCTAATAGCCACCGACAGAACTCCATTGGAGCTTCGAAATCCTGCCCATGGAGCTCTTGGTGTGGCCTAGCTCAAGATGGAATGGGTGAATATTTTCATGCGGTATTCCCAGACGGACGGCTGGTTGGTGTTCACCAGTCGTGCAATCGCCCTTGTGCTGATGTGTGGATTATTACGAGCTGCCTCCAGAACGGTCTCTTCTGTCTCAGCCGATGTAACGGGACTACCGCGGACTGGTGGCAGATTGTAAATCACAACTGTTGTCCTTAGGCGTCTTTTAACACGGGGAATATCGTAGCAGCCGAGTGTCGCTTGTCGGGAAACCGTTCCTGGTACGGACGTATTGCCTCGCACACGTTTTGTCTTGCTTCCCACATAAATGAGAAGCATGTCAACGTATTCCTCTGTGGAAAACAAGCCAAATGACAGCATAGATTACAATACATTCAGGCCCTAACCAGCGGAGTATGCGTAGGGCACAAGGTGAATAACAGTCATTCTACTGTTTGAATGTGGCAAGCGGGGGTCTGTGTTTACGTATTCAAACATCATACCGATGAAAAAATAGTTGCAGGTTTCAAACCGCCTCTGGTACATTCCGTCGATGGCTACGCGAACACCTAACCACAACCGCTACGCTACACTGCTGGAAACATGCAGGCAGTACTACGAGAGCAGAGTATATACGCCATCTAGGTCGGTGTTTAAGACATTAATTACTATACTGTTACCTAGATTTATGCATTGATTCCTCTCATCGTTACACCCGGTCACGAGGCTCGACACATTAACATAATTACATGGTAAAAGGACGTTGCTACATGATTTCAATGCGTCATGTTTTGCGAACGGATGATGTAACATTTCGCTAGGGTTAAGAATCGTGCGCAAAATGTGCTCACTTAACATTAGTACCACACAATACGCCTGCAGGAGGATAGCACCCTTATAATCACGTGCACGTTAGTTGGGCTGCAACAAATGATATCGGAAAGGGCTGCTGAATCACACTGTATGCCAGACGAATACGTATCTGGTGTGAAATGATAAATACATATTTCTCGTTGAATATATTATTGTGTCCACTTCTGTGGTTTAGTGGTTAGTGTAATTAGCAGCCACCCCCGAAGGCCCGGGTTCGATTCCCGGCTCTGCCACGAAATTGGAAAAGTGGTAAGAGAGCTGGAACGGGGTCCACTCAGCCTCGGGAGGTCAACTGAGTAGAGGTGGGTTAAATTCCCACCTTAGCCATCCTGGAAGTGGTTTTCCGTGTTTTCCCACTTCTCTTCCAGGAAAATGCCGGGATGGTACCTAACTTAAGGCCACGACCGCTTCCTTCCCTCTTCCTTGTATATCCCTTCCAGTCTTCCCATCCCCCACCAAAGCCCCTGTTCAGCATAGCAGGTGAGGCTGCCTGGGCGAGGTACTGGTCCTTCTTCCCAGTGGTATCCACCGACCCAATGTCTCAAGCTCCAGGACACTACCCTTGTGGCGGTAGAGGTGGGAACCCTCGCTGAGTCCGAGGGAAAAATTAGCCCTGGGGGTAAACAGATTATGAAAGAAGAATATATTATTGTTCCTAAGGAAAGAAAAGGCATCTAGGTTAAGTATGTTTTGTATTTACGTCAAGGTAATTAAGTGTATGGTACCCGCCATATTATTTCCCTTTCAGACAGGTAATTGAAAAGGACGAATAATTTTTTTGTCCACTGTATGTATGTGAAGTAGATGACAACGAGACAAAGATGTCCCTCCCGATCTTGTTTCAGTAGGTGAATGTTTCATAAAAATATTCTGGACTAGAATTTTGAAGCAAGTGACGGTAGCGAAAGCGCAGAGCAGAGAGAATGATCTCGGCTTAGCTGGCTCTGTTTGCCACAATAGCCACATTTACTGAGGTTTAAGCGAGACCTTCTCGAATCCTCATGCGTATTGTTTCTTCACCAAGTGAGACCTCGCCAGTGTTTATGGTAATTAGGCAATACGACCAGTTTAAAGCCTGTGTCGAAGCTCTTGCGCTATGAAGGCAGCTTTACCACCCGGCGAAAGAGTTTAAATGATTAAACGCAAAAATGAATGGTCAAAGTAAATGCTTCTTTAAAACATTTCCTTACTTTCTGGATTTTTAAACTCCCATTCCCTGAGTTGATGAGAACGAAGCTGATTCTTGACCTTAGCAAACACCCTCCCGTAACATTGATATTTGCTATTTGCAGCTATTTTATACGAGGTATATTTCACCCTGCTTGATATATCTGGTTGTTTCGCGCTCGTGCTGTATTTTGGAGTCATTTCGATTATCATTCCCTCCTGTGCGCCACTGGTGAATGTAGTGGAGTTAATCACATTCTTTGCATTTAAGTACTTACACTATACAGCTTATATGAGGTGTGTGGAAGTTGGGAAACTAGTGCAAATTGTTGGTACCCGGGTTCAAGTCATTCTCTAGTTCACCGAGCGAGTTCATTATGAGGTACGTGTAGTATAGTTGTAAGCTCTCACGGTGGGCTCGTCGGCTGCCCTGAAGATGGTTTCCGCAGTTTCTCACTTTCACTCCATGCCAATATCAGGGCTGTGAAGGAAGCTAGTTGTTTTACGTCGCACCGACACAGATAGGTCTTATGGCGACGATGGGACAGGAAAGGGCTAGGAGTGGGAAGGAAGCGGCCGTGGCCTTAATTAAGGTACAGCCCCAGCATTTGCCTGGTGTGAAAATGGGAAACCACGGAAAACCATTTTCAGGGCTGCCGACAGTGGGGTTCGAACCTACTATCTCTCGAATACTGGATACCGGCCGCACTTAAGCGACTGCAGCTATCGAGCTCGGTATCAGGGCTGTACCATAATTAAGGAGAGGGCTGCTTCCATCACAGTCCTATCTCTTTTCAATCCTGAGTCGTCAAAAACTTCTCTACGTCAGTGAGACCACATAAAAATAAGAGTCTCTGGCCCCTATGTTACCTGAATTGAATCCCACAAATAGGAGCTTGATACATAAAAAAACAAGCGAGTTGACCATGCGGTTAGGGGCGCGCAGCTGTAAGCTTGCATTCGGGAGATAGTAGGTTCGAACCCCACTGTCGGCAGCCCTGGAGATGGTTTTCCATGATTTCCCATTCTCGCACCTAGCAAACGCTGAGACTGTACCTTAATAAAGACAAGGCCACTTTCTTCCCACTCCTAGCCCTTTCCTATCGCATCGTCGCCACAAGACCTATCTATGTCACTGCGACGTACCATAAAGCAACCTGTAAGTGAAGAAAATGATACACTGAAAAAAAAAAAAAATGGCGTACGGCTTTTAGTGCCAGGAATGTCCGAGGACATGTACGCCTCGCCAGGTGCAGGTCTTTTAATTTTACTCCCGTAGGCGACCTGCGCGTCGTGATGAGTATTAAACGATGATGAAGACGTCACCTAGGGTACATCCAGCCTAAGTGTCAGCGAAATTAAAGAATTATTGTTAAAATTCCCGACCCTGCCGTGAATCGAACCCGGGACCCATGTGACAAAGGCCAGAACGCCAACCATTTAGACCTGGAGCCGGATTTTGATAAATAAACAACAATTGATATATAATTTCAGGAAATGATATACGCTATGCTGTGTTGGAAGTATTCCGTAACTTTACATGTCAATTCAAGCTTCAATTCTAGGCTTAAGACAAATTAAACAAGAATTCCCGACACAACATTACGTAATATTAATTTATATTTTCCAGGAACCTGCTACGCCGGTCCATTCAGCCTCGGGAGGTCAACTGAGTAGAGGTGGGTTCGATTCCCACCTTAGCCATCATGGAAGTGGTTTTCCGTGTTTTCCCACTTCTCTTCCAGGAACATGCCGGGATGGTACCTAACTTAATGCCACGACCGCATCCTTCCCTCTTCCTTGTCTATCCCTTCCAGTCTTCCCATCCCCCACCAAAGCCCCTGTTCAGCATAGCAGGTGAGGCAGCCTGGGCGAGGTACTTGAGGGAAAAAATACCTCTTGCGGACCAAAACACACATTCCCTGAGGGTGCGGGAGGCAGACGAAGAATTCACCCAAGGTATCCCCTGCCTGTCGTAAGAGGCGAGTAAAAAGGGCGACCAAGGGGTGATCCAATTAGGACCATGAAACTACACTGACTGAGCAAATGTCATGGGATAGCGGAGCACTGATGTGCAGGTGTGTTGTCTGCACACCACACGCCCCCAGTGCCAGCGGCAGTTGTATAGGAGACCTTGTGAGCAGTAGCTGTGCATGTGACAGGTGTAACATGGAACGTCGTCGTGAGCTGATACCGTCTGAACGAGGTGTGGTGGTCGGTGCCCGACGGATGGGAAGTGCGATTTCGGAAGTGGTGCGGGAATTCGGCTTCACACGATCAACCGTGTCCAAGGTGTATCGTGAATGGTTGAATGCGGGTGTCACCGTCCACAACAGACGAACGACCGGCCGTCCAGCCACCCTCGACGACCGTGACGGCGACATCTGAGACGGATTGTCAAAAGTGACAGACGGGCAACCGTGCAACAAATCACGGCTCAGTTCAACACAGGCCGTGCTAGACACGTGTCCCAGTGGACAATCCGTAGGAACATGGGTTCTATGGGGTATGGGAGCCGGCACCGCACACGGGTGCCACTGTTAACCCAACGTCATCAGGCACAACGAAGCGCATTTGTCGCCAGTCACCAGGGACGGACATTGGAAAAATGGCGTAACGTGATATGGTCGGACGAATAACGATTTCAACTGCACCATATCGATGGGAGGCACCGTGTACAGCGCAGACCACATGAAGCGATGGATCCCGCCTGCTTCGAAGGTGTGGTCCAGAGCGCTGGTGTCTCTGTTATGGTCTGGGGTGCATTTACCTGGTATGGAATGAGGCCCCTTGTTGTGGAAGAGACTGAATGGTACGCGGTATGTTGAGCTGCTCGGAGACCATCTCCACCCATTTTCGGCCTTCCAGCGCCCAGACGGTTCTGTGGTGTTTCAAGATGATAACGCGCCGCCACATCGCTCCCATGTCGCCCGGGAATGGTTCCATTAACATGTAGCGGAGGTCCAACGACTGCATGACCACCCAGGAGCCCCGATATGAACCCTATCGAGCATATCTGGGATGTCCTGGAACGCAGGCTCCGTGCCATGGATCCTGCACCCACGAACAGACCAGCATTGGCAGCCGCTCTGCAAACGATTTGGTGTCAGCTGCGTCCAGAGGACTACCAGGGACTTGTCGACTCAATTCCACGGCGTCTCACTGCAGTTCGCAGGGCCAGAGGAGGTCCCACACGCTATTAGGTGACTATCCAATGACATTTGCTAAGTCAGTGTACTTGTAATTGGTACCATCGCGCAGGGAACACTATGGGTTGCATTTGCTTGCGCGTAGTACCACTATGTTAGGTACGCAATAGGTTTGTGATTAGTAGCAACAGTGTGTGAATCAGGAGGCGAGTCCTACAGTACCTGTGATTCGTACCCCTATATGAGCGACACCATGCGATTAGCGACACCATGGTTCTGCCTTACCTTAGCTCAGTTCCCACTTTGTGAGGAATTCCACGGATAGTACGAGTCCCTGTGGTTAGTCCACTTATGTGAAGAACGCCATAGGTTTGCGTTGCTTTTGTAGGTTTGCGTTGCCTGCAAATAGCGCCGCAATGTGCGAAACACCATAGGTCTGTGTTACATGTGCGCATTACCTGTGAATAGTACCATAATGTGTGGAATACCGCGAGTCTCCGCTACTTTTGATTAGTACCGCAACATTGCACATACTGTGGCATGGTTCTACTCTCCTAGCGATAAATACCATTATGAGGGGCCGATGACCTGGATTTTGGACCCGTTTCGACTATACGCATAATCGATTCAGCATCGTGCTATACATGCAGTCCCTTGGTCAGTAATACTATTGTTTTGTGCTAGCTTCTGTGCATGTGAGGCACTGTGGGTCGGATCCACTGATCGTTTTAAATTCATATCCGTCCATCCATTCATTCTTCGTCCTCATGCTTTGAATTCTGGTCAGTGGAGGATTTTGGAATTTAAGTTGTCATTTCATTTCGTCTCATTTCGTAACATTAGGGGCGGATGACCTCGATATTAGGCCCCTTTAAACAACAAGCATCAATCAATTTATATTTTGTATTCTTTTTACCTCGTTATGCCCTACTTAGGAGCTCAATTGAACCAGCTTAGCTAATGTGTTGGCCTTCTTCTCCTCCCAAAATCTCGTCAATCTCTCGCTGAGCTTCTTCTTCCGTTCTTCTGTCCAAGTTATAGTGGCTCTGGTGTTGGGTTTGTCTTCAAACTAGTGATGTCGATTTTGGTTCTGAATTTTTTATTTTTTTTGCAAGTTGCTTTACGTCGCACCAACACAGATAGGTCTTATGGGGACGATGGGACAGGAAAGGGCTAGGATTGGGAAGGAAGCGGCTGTGGCCTTAATTAAGGTACAGTCCCAGCATTTGCCTGGTGTGAAAATGGGGAAACCACGGAAAACCATCTTCAGGACTGCCGACAGTGGGGTTCGAACCCACTATCTCCCGAATACTGGATACTGACCGCACTTAAGCGACTGTAGCTATTGAGCTCGGTGTTTTGAATTTGTATCTGTCCTGTATTATGTCTTCCGAGATGTTGATTTCCTAGAGATCTGTTTCAGTTTCACGAAGCCAGCTGTCCTTCATTTTAGATAAAAGGGCCAGGTTGAGAATTCCTTTAGTTTGTCTGTTACTGTTCATTCTGATAATGTGTCCATACAATTTTAGTCGCTTTTCCGAAAAGTGTGACATACTTTTTCAGACTGACAATATATTTCCTGGGAAGCTTTCTGTAACTTGGAAATGCTTTCTTTATTTGCTTCGCGGTTTAAACCAGAGGGCAGAATAATTTCTCCTACCGGGCGAGTTGGCCGTGCGCGTAGAGGCGCGCGGCTGTGAGCTTGCATCCGGGAGATAGTAGGTTCGAATCGCACTATCGGCAGCCCTGAAGATGGTTTTCCGTGGTTTCCCATTTTCACACCAGGCAAATGCTGGGGCTGTACCTTAATTAAGGCCACGGCCGCTTCCTTCCAACTCCTAGCCCTTTCCCATCCCATCGTCGCCATAAGACCTATCTGTGTCGGTGCGACGTAAAGCCCCTAGCAAAAAAAAAAAAATTCTCCTAAATATCTGAATTGGTTCACCTGAAGATTTTGCCGAACTTTGTTATCATAGGTTGTCCACCTAAATATCGGGAATCTCCTTCCATGTATTGAGTTTTCTCATGCGAGATTTGAAGTCCCCTTTTGATGGCAATTCCATGTAATTTTTCAATGGAATGAATTGCTTCTTGCCTGTTATTGGAAAGGACTATGTCATCCGCAAATGCCAGACAGTGCAAGTGAATTCTATCATTAAGTAGTCTGCCAAGGTTTATTCCTTTAATTTCCTTTTCCCGGGTCCTGCTTACCTTCTCAAGTACGAGACTGAACAGTAACGGAGGCAATCCGTCTCCTTGACGGACCCCGGTGTTAATAGTAAAAGGCTAAGATATTTCGCCTATGAATTTAACTTTTGAAGTAGTGCCAGTTAATGTTTGTCTGATTAATGTCTTTGTTTTTTTATCCACTTGAAATTCCTCTAGAGTACCGTATTGAAAAGTGTTTGAGTGTTTATAGAGTTATATGCTTTTTTGAAATCTACAAAAGTAATGACAGTTTGACTGGTTTTACGTATTTGTAGGACAGCTTTACGATTAAGGATTTGTTCTGTACAAGATCTTCCTTTTCGGAAACCTGCCTGGTATTCACCAATTAGATGGTCTATTTGTTTGTCAGGTCTAGTGAGCAGGGCTTTGGAAAAATTTTGTAAGCAACTGGTATCAAGCTAATTTCTCTATAATTACTGATGTTGGATTTATCCCCTTTCTTGTGTAGTGGAAGGATTAGTGCACATTTCCTGGGTGGTGTGCCAACATTTTGAGAAGCCTTCAAAAGTATGTCTTTGAGTTCTACCCTGATCGAGGGATTGTGAGTAGGGATACTTTCAATGAAAGTACTGGTGTTCTGTTTAAGAAATTCCGGATCGATGCGCAGGGTTTTTGTTATTCTTGGTTTGGACCTGTTTGGTTGAAATTTTACCTTGATTAAGGATAGATAGTGGTCGGAGTCAATGATTACTTTTTTAAATTTAACATTCATAATTTCTTTGTGATTGTTCTTGGAAATAGCGACATGATCTATTTGAAATTCTCCCAAGTGAAAATTGGGGGTCTCCTGGTTTTCTTCTTGTGTGGCAGTGCCCGAAAATGTGTTGACATAAATTTGAGATAAATTTTCTTGCAAAAGTCAATTAATCTTTCTCTATTTTTACTAGGCCTATTGTGCGCTGAGTATAGTCCTACAATGATCCTGAATTTCTTTCCTCCACCAATTTGGGCATTAAAATTTCCCAATATAATTTTTATGTGATATTTTGGAATTGTGGCTTCAGTTTCCTTTAGAAATTCCCAGAAATCTTCCATCATTTGTGGATTTTTTCTATTCTAGTTATTGTTGGGAGCATGAGATTCATTGTATAAGGTTTGCTTCCTGATTTAATGGATAATGTTGAAATTCTTTCAGAAGGTGAAGAAAAGTTAAGTATTGTGTTAATAATGTTTCTTTTTTAATGGCTTCTTATAAAGGGAGATTGCTGGCTTGCCTTTATAAATTCTATAATTTCCTGAATCAAAATTATTATTTTTTTTTTGCTAGGGGCTTTTACGTCGCGCCGACACAGATAGGTCTTATGGCGACGATGGGATAGGAAAGGTCTAGGAGTTGGAAGGAAGCGGCCGTGGCCTTAATTAAGGTACAGCCCCAGCATTTGCCTGTTGTGAAAATGGGAAACCACGGAAAACCATTTTCAGGGCTGCCGATAGTGGGATTCGAACCTACTATCTCCCGGATGCAAGCTCACAGCCGCCTCTACGCGCACGGCCAACTCGCCCGGTCAAAATTATTTTCATCCGTGTATGTAGTTTCCTGAATTGCTAAACTCTTTATGTTTAAGTTGTCTAACATGTCTGTTAATTGATTTAAATCCCAGTTTTCCGAAGTGTGTTGATGTTCAGACTACCAATGAAAGTCTTATATTTTGGGCGAAGAGATTTGGCAAGCTCCGATACATTCCCGCATGATGTTCTCGATACCCCCGAATCCGATCACCGAGAAAAACTAGTATGTCTACTAGTGCTTGGGATAGGTGCATCGTTGAAAAACGACGTCATGCTAATAGGTTGAAGGTACTGGGGAGATTGTGTCATCATCCTGAATGTTACAACTAAGGTATTGAGCCTTAGAGGTTGCCTCAAGTTGTTCTCTTTTTTTGCTAGTTGCTTTACGTCGCACCGACACATCTTATGGCGACGATGGGACAGGAACGGTCTAGGAGTGGGAAGGAAGCGGCCGTGGCATTAATTAAGGTACAGCCCCAGCATTTGCCTGGTGTGAAAATGGGAAACCACGGAAAACCATTTTCAGGGTTGCCGACAGTGGGGTTCGAACCTACTATCTCCCGAATACTGGATACTGGCCGCACTTAAGCGACTGCAGCTATCGAGCTCGGTCAAGGTGTTCTCTGGCTGTCATTGTTTTACACACAGAGCCAAAGGCTGCTATCACAAGCCAAGTCCACTAAGGTGTATATATCAACGGAATCCGCCCTGAACTTTTACGCGTGCTCTACATGCATTCAGACAGCACTTGAGCTTGTCATGACTGCTTTAGCTGACGAACATCCACTGGATTTCGCATTGTCTCTGTAGTCATATAACTACATATCATAAAACACATTGAATTTTGAAATATAGTTTGAACTTTTCTTAGTAACGTACAGTGATATGAACTCGAGGTTGGAAGAGTATCTTTCATATGTTGGTTGATATGTGCAGGAATGTACATCATTAAGGGGAAGCTGCGAAGGGCCGAAGAATATACCGTAACTGCTAACGTTAATGGTATTACATTACGTAGGTCGTTGTATGTACTTGCGTATGATGCCACTAGACGGTGTATGTATACAACAATGTGGGTCTAAGCATGCCCCCAAGTTCAGTGTGTGAGTGAAAGCGTCACAAATTGGAAGTCAACAAGCAGGAGCAACGATCGTATATTAAAATAACAGTTCTGAGCGGCAGAGATGCACCCCAATGCTATGCAGAGCTGCGGGAAACATTACGTGTGCATGCCATGCCCCATAGAATACTGGCGACGTGGGTGGGTACATTCAAACGGGGTAGATTTGTCTTCAGGCACTATGCATAAGTAGATTTTCCGTGTTGTCTCGTGTTCGCGAGGAAAAAAATAGTTGCCATGACTTACGACTCGACCCTCGTATTTATACGAAATTTACCGTCACGAAAGCCAAGAATTAAGTTTGATGATGTCATCATGCTGACATCGTGCCACTTCAATACCCACAGTCCATATGGCTCTGGTAGACTAAGACTCGTAATAAGCTGTACGAGTGATTTTATTATCTACTAGCAATTACCCGCGGCTTCGCTCGCGTGGATTTCATAATTTGATCAAAGTAATCGTTCCTCGGCATTGTACTAAGACATTATCTGAAAATTCCCAAAGTATAAAAACTCACCCAAAAATTGAGTTTCATTTACCCCAGAAATTCTTTTTAAACAATGTCTGTTGTATTACCTTTTGAGGCTAAGACGACCATGCGGCATAGAAACGTACATGTGGGAAACAGTCTTCTCTCAAGTCGAAAAAATAAATACATGATTCTTTATTTTTATAGGAGATTCCAAATACCCATTCCCACATCTGTAACATCTTCAGTTTTAGAGATATACATAAGTATCAAGGAATTCAACCCCTTGATCAGTCCTTCCCCCACCTGATCAACAAGCAGGAGCAACGATCGTATATTAAAATAGCAGTTCTGAGCGGCCGAAAACAAAAATGCATGTTTCTTAATTTTTAAAGGAGATTCCAAATGCCAATTTTCACGTCTGTTACATCTTCAGTTTTTAAGATATAAGTATTTTATAAAATATCATTCAACTACTTTTCACTTCTTTTCATCCCAAGTTAAGTGCCTTCTCCGAAAACAAAAAGGTTCATATTCCTGTAATTTTAAAGGACTTTCCAAATACCAAGTTTCTTGTCTCTAACATGTTGAGATTTGGACATATAACGTCAATACACCGCTATTCATGTTAAACATTCACTCGCTCTTCCAATTCTTTTCAGCCCCTTAATTTTCTGAAAACAAAGAAATACGTGTTACATTACTTTTAAAGGAGATTTAAAATACCAGTTTTCATGTATGTACGTTTTTAACACCTTCAGTTTTTGAGATAAATGTATACTCATAAAATTAATTCTTCTTCTTCTTCTTCTTCTTCTTCTTCACTTCTTTCCATCCCTCTCCCGCCTTAAGTGGACTTTTGGTAAACTAAAAATACTCGTTTCTTTATGTTGAAAGAAATTTCAAAATACCAACTTTCATGTTTGTAACAGATTCAGTTTTTAAGATAAAATATCCTCATAAACATATTTCAACTGCTTATGTACTTATTTTCAACCTCCCACCCCTTACGTCGATTTTCCGAAAAAACAAATGCGCGTTTCTTTATTTTCAAAGGAGATTCCACATACTAATTTTCACGTCTGTAACATCTTCAGTTTTTGAGATATCAGTATCCTGATAAAAGTGATTCAACTCCTTTTTCACCCTCTCCCCCCTTCCTACCCGTTAAGTTGACTTCCCCCTTTCCAAAAGTGCGTGTTTCTTTATTTTTAAAGGAGATTCCAAATACCAATTTTCACGTCTTTGACATCTTTGGTTTTTGAGATATAAGTATCGTCATACAAAGAATTCAACTAATTTTTCAATCTTTCACCCCCTTAAGTGGAATTTCCGAAGACAAAAGACACGCGTTCCTTTACTTTGAAAGAAGATTCCAAAAACAAATGTTCATGCCTCTAACATCTTCAGTTTTTGAGATATAAGTATCCTCATAAAAGGAATTCAACTCCTTCTCCATCCCAGCCCGTTAAGTTGATCCCACCCTCCAAATATGCGAGTTCCTTTATTTTTGAATGAGATTTAAAATACAAATTTTCACGTGTGTAACCTTAAGTTTTTGAGATATAGGTTTCTCCATAAAAGGAATTAAAGTTTTTCACTTCCTTTCACTCTCCCCGCTTAAGTGAAGTTTCCGGAAACCAAAAATACTTGTTTCTTTATTTATAAAGGAGATTACAAATGCCGATTATCACGACTGTAACACCTTCAGTTTTGAGACATATGTACCCTCATAAAAAGGAATTAAACTCCTTTGTCACCGCCCCCACCCCCAAGTCGATTCCCCCAAACGCGTGTTCCTTTACTTTTAAAGGAGATTCCAAATACTAATTTTCACGTCTGAAACATCTTTATTTTTTGAGATATAAGTATCCTCGTACAAAGTATTCAACTAATATTTCAATTAATTCGCCCCCTTTAGTGGATTTTCGAAAGACAACTGATTACGTGTTTCGTCTACTTTGAAATAAAATTCCAAATACAAATTTTCATGTCTGTAACACCTTCAGTTTTGAATATAGGTATCCTCATGAAAATAATTCAACTCATCTTTTCCCCACCAAAAAAATGCGTTGTTTATTTTATATGGAGATTTCAAATACCAATTTATACGCCTGAAACCTTCAGTTTTTAGATATAAATTTCTCCAGAAAAAAGATCTTCAATTTTTTCTTCCTTTCACGCACCCAATCAAGTGAATTTTCCAAAAACAAACAGTACCCGTTTCTTTAAAAGAGCTTCCAAATACCACTTATCACGACTGTAACATCTTCATTTTTTTTTTTACATATATGTATCCTCGTAATAGGAATTCACCTCTGTTTTCATTCCCCCTACCAAGTTGATTCCCCCAAAATGCGTGTATCTTTATTTTTAAATACCAGTTTTCACGTTTGTAACATCTTTAGATTTTTGTTATATATACATACATTATCATAAAAATAATTCAACTAATTTTTCAATTATTTCACCCCCCCCCCCAGTTAATTGTTTTCTCCGAAAACCAAAGAATATGTGTTTCCTGGTTTTTAATGAAGTTTCGAAATACGAATTTTCACGTCTGCAACATGTTAAGTTTTTGAGATATTTTGTAGATATGCTCATTTTAAAAATTCATCCCTTTTTCAGTTCCCCTTATGTGGATTTTCCGGAAAAAATATTTATGTTTATTTACTTTTACAGATGCTTTTGCTGGCGATATGTAGTGTTTACAGTGCACTATGTCTTCTGGTATGGGCTATATCAAATTTGTTACTTTCATTGACCTGTCTCAGTCTCATCCTTGGCTTTGACAATACGAAAGTGACTGAGGTATGAGTGATGCGAGTAATACCATTCCTTATGTAGCCAGTCCCTGTTATGAATGGTGTGAAAATATCACTCATAGGGTCTCGGTTGGTGCATGCATTTCAGTGGGCTTGGCAGACTGATATGTAATAGCAACGGCTGGCTCGGTGAGGAAAGCAACGGGAAACTACCTCACTCCTCAGTTCCCTAGTGTATCTGTGTCGGTGCGACGTAAAGCCAATAGCAAAAAAGTTCCCTAGTACGCCTCTTCAGTGACGCCTAGGCTATTTATGGCTACTGCCGCGAGCTGCAGAGGATCAAACCAGCCTTCGGGCTGAATACCCAACATACATATAAAAAAGAAACTTTTACAGGAAATTCCAAATACCAGTTTTCAAATCTGTAATATGTTACGTGTCTGAGATAATTTGCAGATATAGTCTTTTTTAAATTCACCCCGTTTTTCATTCCTGTTCACCCCCTATTCATCGGATTATCCAAAAACAAAAAAATAAATGTTTCCTTATTTTCAAAGGAGATTCCCAATACCAATTTTTACGTCTGTAAACGTTTAAGTTTTTGAGATGTAGATATCCTCATTTTAAAAATGCACTCCCCCCTTTTTGACCCCATTAGCGACGGAATATCCAAAAATCCTCTCTTGGCGAGAGCCTACATGTTAATATGAATGTATTCCCAAAATATATTTTCCTTATGTCCAGTAGTTTTGGCTCGGCGATGATGAATCAGTCAGTCAGGACAAGTTCTTCTATATATATAGTACCGTATCAAAGAAGTAGTATTATTAAATTAACAGTTGTTATATCTCAATCAGTTTAACAACAAATGATTATTATTATCATTATTATTATTATTATTATTATTATTATTATTATTATTATTATTACACAGTGCTAGTTCAGTGATGGTTTATATGTTCAACCACCTACCCGTAAATCTAGGATATCCCTACGAGTGCTTTAGAGATACGTATTCCGGATCATCGAATTGATTGAAAATCAGTGGCAAATGATCACAGAACTCATCCAAAATATATCTGTATGTGCAGTACCGGTTAGAAGTTTAAGATCACCGTATAATGTGAGAGAAATATTTACACAATACTTAATACCATAATGCACAATAAATAATCAGGGAATTTCGTAAGTCTCTGTAGAAACTTTGTAGGTGTAATGTAGAGGTAGCAATAAGACTAAAATATTATGTACAATTTTTTTTCCGAATGTGCTTTACTTCAGAGCTATGATGCATAAAGCCTTATCTTGCTAGACATTAAAAGCATCGGTAAGTAAAGATTTCGGCTTCAAAATTGCCAGAATTGAAAGAACTCAATCTTCGCGAGGCTTGTGGAAAGGAGTTATTACATGGCCAGAATATATACGACATCAGTTAAAATCTTGTTAATTTCCCGTTGAATTTTATCTTTTCATTATCTTTAATTCTTCACTAGCGACTGAAGAAGACTAGATGTTTGTTATTCGTTTGTACCACCCCCACCCCCGCAGCAACTACGCACAGTTGATTGGTACAAGAAAAAGCTTTGTTTACTGTACGTAGATGTGAACTGGGTCTGTCACATTCCAAGAGTAGTACGATGGCAAGAACGTCTCTGTCCGCACTTTCATGGATTTCACTTTGAACATACTTTGGGGTCAACTGAACGTATCGTACTGGGCGTAGTTTGTGTTGAAATTATGATCCCTTTGTTTGGTTGAACTCTGTGAGGAATTAATTTTATTCTGTTTGCATTGCACTGGCTCTAATTCTACGGTGGGTAGAATGCATTTACTGTAAGTTTACACTACGTATAGTACCTTAGTTGAATTTGTAGTCGTTAAATTAATAAACTCCGGGAGGAATGTATTTTGATTGTGTTTCACAACTCTAAAATTAAGTAATTCCATAAAAAAAGATGTAGGCCTACATAACATTTTAATCTTATATTTACCTCTACCTTACACCCACAAAGAATGTATAGTGATTTATGAATCACTCTAAATAAACAAATAAATAGCTGGCAATCTCATTACAAAATGATGACAATGGTTCAGACTTGGCACGCTGTTGTGGCTCTCGCGGGACCTGTGCGGTCTTATTATTCATCGCGTTTTATATAGTTATTGTACTTCTACCACATGATTAATTCACTCTTCGTGGTTGTGTTATCCCTCTATAAGACTATTTCTCTTCTTGGTCTCGAAAAAGCTTCACATGCACAGGCACATATTCCGTCTCCAACGCAAATGAGCGAATTGGCTGCACAGTTCGAGCCGTACTGCCTTTAGATTGCATTCGAGAAATTGTGGATCGTGGGTTCGTGCCTCACTATTGCCATCCATTCCCATTGTCACCATAAGACATATATCTTTCTCGGTGCGACGTAAAACAAATTCTAAAAAATTAATTCTCTTGCCCCAAAATACACACAAGAACTCATTACCTCCTTATTGCTGTGCAATCCTGTGAACTGATTTATCCCGAGGCAAAGTACAATGCTACATAAATGCGATTTTTGTGTTACTTTCAGAATGAAATTAGAACTGCCATTGGAAAGAAGATATGACTCCAATAGATCGCCAAGTGACTTTATGGTTAATGTGAAAACGACCGGAAAATGTAACCCGTTTTAGTTAAGCTGTAAAAAGTGTGTGCCTGAAAGCACAAAGGTAAACTAGTAAACAGTTTAATTTTATTTCTGTCTCAGAAAAAGCTTGATCTAATTCCCATCTGGCATAAAAACCTAGGTGGAAATACTTGTAGCAACCTAGAGTGCAAAATACATTACTTCTCTGAAGCTCGTGTGATTTATTTTTATTATTCCTGCCCTTTTCCCAGTTATCTGGGATCAGAACTTTGTTTGAATTCAGCTCATTGTTATGACCGGATGCCGGCCCCGTGGTGTAGGAGTAGCGTGCTTGCCTCTTACCCGGAGGTCCCGTGTTCGATTCCCGGCCAGGTCAGGGATTTTACCTGGATCTGAGGGCTGGTTCGAGGTCTACTCAGCCTACGAGATTAGAATTGAGGAACTATCTGACGGTGAGATATCGGCCCAGGTCTAGAAAACAAAGAGAGGATTCGTCGTGCTGACGACACGAGACCTCGTAATCTGCAGGCCTTCGGGCTGAGCAGCGGTCGCTTGGTAGGCCAAGGCTCTTCAGGGCTGTAGTGCCGGGGAGGGTTATGACCGGATGCCTTTTCTGACGCCAACCCTATGTGGAAGGCTGTATTCACTGTTCCGTACTTTTGCGATAGTTTGTAGGTTGATGTGCTGTATAAGAATCAAGATGTTAATTAAACTGAACAGCTCCGTCAAGAATCAAACCGGGGGACCTCTGATTCGTAAGCAACTACGCTGACCATTCGGACAAGAAACTGGCCATTTTGAAGGGGTTTTCTTATATTTAGACATTCGTAATTCCTTCAATACGTCGTTAAACTTAAGGGAATCTGGCGAAATAGTGCAAGTCTACATACAATTAGACGCAAGCGTTCAAGAAAAATATTCACCTAGTTTCTTAGGCAGACTTTCACGTTCTAAGTGGCATTTCATTGCATTTCAATATGTTCTCAAATTTTTGACCGACAATGTATCAACCTGTAAGAGTCAATGAAACACTTTTATTCTTTACAAATGATTATTCAAAGAAGTTAAAACCATTGAGGTATACATTTTTATTTGAGTATCCAGCCAACATGAACATAATAGTTTATGACGGAGTGCCAGATAATTAATTGCTGGTAAGGCCGAAAAGTAATAGTTTAGTAACGGCTTCACCGATGAAATTATCATTGCAGCTGGCAGTCTTTCGTTTTTTTACATGTTACTTTACGCCGCACCGATACACACAGGTCTTATGGCGACGATGGGACAGGAAGGGGCTAGGAGTGGGGAGGAAGTGTCCGTGTCCTTTATTAAGGTACAGATCCAGCATTTGTCTGGTGTGAAAACGGGAAACCATAGAAAACCATCTTCAGGGATGCCGACATTGGGTTCGAACCCACTATCTTCCGAATACTGGATACTGGTCGCACTATCGAGCTCGGTCAGCTGATTATCAAGATGAAATAATGGTCTCACATGTCGCATGTCGTGAGTGACAATTCGCTATATTCTTCGAAGTGTGAGAGGGTAGTGCGTGTGTGAAGGAGACGTGAGAAAAAGCTCCGGCAAGCTTCCAGCCAGTGTTATCGGTGGCAGTGCTGATTGGGTGGGGGAGGACAGGGACGGATGGAAGGTCTAGCCCATTCTTGGCGCGAGCAATCGTCACAATTATCGAGAGGAGCTCTTACAAAAACTCTGCGAGCCCAGCCACGTAGGAACGAAATAACAAGGGAATTCATTAACACCGGCTAAAAGCAACTGTACTACCTATAATCCAATGTAAGTGCACTTGCATATGCATCCTTCATCATAGTCAGTGTGTCTCTTGGTTTTGTGTATATATGACAGGTTGCCTACATTTTGAATACAGCTCAATATGCCGGGCCGAGTAGGTCAGGCGGCAGAGCGCTGGCCTTCTGTGCACAAGTTGCCAGGTTTCTATCCTCGCTCAGTCCGGTGGTATTCAAATACGTTACCGTCGTGTCGGTTGCTTTACCGGCACGTTAAAGAACTCCTTGCGGGAAATTTTTCGGCACCTAGGAGTCTCCGAAAATCGTAAAAATTGTCAAAGGGTCATAGAAACAATAGGGGTGTAACATTATTATTATTATTATTATTATTATTATTATTATTATTATTATTATTATTATTATTATTATTATTATTATTATTATTATTATTAATGCACATAGAACGAAGGCATGGTCGAACCCGGACAAAGAACGTAATAACAGTTCAACAAACCTTGTAAAACTCAAATCTAAGACATTGCTGTATTCTTTATCAAGACGGTTTTTTGGCGCACTATCGTCGTTTCGTAACGGCAAGTGGCAATGTTAGTGGAGTAGTGTTGTGTTTCTTCTTTCTGGGTGGTATACATTTCAAAATATCTAATATATACTGATATGTAAAAAGGTTCCAACGAGAAGTATGTAGCTTTTGAAAGGCGCATTGTGAGTCAGAAAGTATTAGAATTTTACAGAAGTGACGAATTCCATAGCTAATGACTGAATGGATAACTAAATTTTCTGCGGGAACGATAAACGTATCTTGAGGTAACTAATTTCTTGACACCTGAGATGCAAAACGGAAGAATGCATAACCCACGCCTGTTGTGGACTTCGATCCGTTAGTATAAATACGAACAATTGGGCCATGTGGTATTGTGAAAAGCTGATAAACTTTCATCCATGGGAAAAATGTTAGTAATGAAGCATGGTAAGAAGAATATTGAAGAATATGGATGTCTCCCATTTAGAATTCCGGTTAACAACTGTAACGGTTCAAATCCCGTTACAAGATAATATGTATATTATTATTATTATTATTATTATTATTATTATTATTATTATTATTATTATTATTATGTCCGTATTGTTATTATTTTATCTATGAGATTACTATTATTTTGTTATAATTATTATTCAATTCCATTACGCAAAGCTTGTCGCTTGCGTATTTGTAATTGAGTGTATGCATATATACGTATATGTAGATTCACATTAAATACCTGTACAGTGAGAGTTTCTGTATATCAGATGTGGATGTGACGTTGTGATATTGCTATACTACTGGCGATTCTGCCAAGTCATTGCTATGTCATGGCTACGTCATCGTATTTAGTTAGCACTGAGCTCACTTTCTTTGAGAAACCCAGTAAGCCGGCGGCGGTTTCACAACTGTATGTAATATTTGCCGCGTTGTGGGAGTATGTCATTGTTATTTCTGGAGATTACGTAGCTGTGTCAACCAACGTCTACAAAAGGTGGGTGCATAATTGTAGCGTCAGTCATTAGTTAAACGGAAGCTGAACAGTGAAGTAGTCTACTAGATGAAGAGGCCTCAGTCGGTCAGTCAACGAGTGTGAACGAGAGATGGAGAAGACTCAGTGAGCCATTAATCATTGGTCATTGAGAGAGTGAGGCCAAAGGTTGGTCCGTCACTTAGTTGAAGACACGGACGCAAGGGCTTACCATGGAGTCAGAGAGGGCAACCCTGGACCTGCCAAGAGGTAATACCATATTGACTTACAAAGAAGTCAGATGATATGGAGAAGAAGCAGTCACAAGGATGTATCACCAAGTTAGGCGTGACACATCTACATTAAACACCAGATCAAAGGAATACGTCGTAATTACACTAAAAGTGTTGAAGGTACAGTCAAGTGAATCAGTGAGGGAAATATTTCGTATAAATTGTTAAATGTCCGGTCAAGAAGAATTCAAATTCATGCCTAGTTTCTTTCAGTTGCAATGTCATAATTTCATATTCTCATCTGTTTTATCGCAACAAGACTCACTATTTTTTGTATATTATTTAAAGAATATATTTTGTTCTATCAATCGAATTCATAGTTTTATTTCAATGACAGTAAAATATCTTAACCTCAAAATTAATGGGGAAACCGAACGCCAATCTCCTTTTCCCAGAACTTATATGGTATGTTGTCAAAAGTAAGCTTATTACCCCACACCCTAGAGATAGTCAAGAGTCTCATTCTATTATTGCTGCACTGAGTGGCAGCTGGCGCCCTTCAAATAACGTATGTGTAAGTAAGCAGGTAACAAGTAAGTGTGAGTACAAGGTCCGACGAGTGTGTATTTTATTTAATGAATATTAATTTTCATAATTTCCATTTTAAATGCAGATATTCAGATTTTTCAAGTAAATGCAGTTTTATAATAAATGTTTCAAAAATTAGTAAGATAGTTAGGAAAGTAACACAACCAATTGATCAGCGAGCGAATAGGGAAAGGCTGCAACAGCACATGCTTCGTAATTCGGTAAGTGACACGGACCTGGATCGCGTGATGTCCCGTTCATTAACAATGCAGTCTACGAGTAATAAAATACCACATTTTATCAACAGATTTAATCATTACATGTAATCAATAGTTTCCTATTTATATGCATGAACCTTTCGACATTTTAGATTTAGTACAATCATCGTTCACGAATCATGGGGCGTAGTGGATTTTAGAGAGCGGAAATAGAGTTCACATGAAGCTATATTGTTCAGGTTGTGCTGATATTACTGAAAATATATGTTACTATCCGTATTTCTTCTAAAACGTCTATGAGCTGATCTAATCGTTGAGGGAGGTGCACTGGTGTGAAATAAAGTAGAAGATTCCTTCCTTCAGACGTGACGGTTTGGTCGGAAATAAAAGAAGAGGAAGAAAGGAAACTGCAGTGGGAAATGAGAAGCGGACGAGGAAGTGATTGGTGTAGTGAGTGCCAGGGGGCATCTCGTGCTGTCAGCTTCCGAGGATAAAGACAAGCGCTGCAGGCACAACGCAGAGGTGAGTACTGGACTGTACTAGGCCAGGACCAGACCAACATTCACATGTTTCTGTGATAATCAACGCATTTCGTCTGCTTCAACAGTCAACTCCAAATTTCGGTATTCGATATTGAAACCAAAATGAACGGAATATTCGCCCAGCTATTTGGCTGGGTGGTCTGCGTCGAGGCCTTCGGTGCAGAGGGTCCCGGGATGAAATCTTGGCTGAGTTGGGGAGTTTAGCCGCTTCCGGTTAATTCCTCTTACTCGGGGACTGCGTATTTGTAAATGAAACATCAGTAGAATATGGAAGAAAATTTCTAGGCCTGCAGGCCCTGGTCCAGTCGCGTTCCTAACTTCAAAGTTTCGCTTGAGTCTTTATCCGGCATTTTATTTTCTATGGTGTCCCATTTTCATACCAGGCAAATGGTGGGACTGTACTTTTAAGGCAACGGCCGCTTCCTTTCCAGTTCTAACCCTTTTCTACTGCATCGCCGCCGAAGACGTTCATGAGTTAAATTGTTAGCGAGGGAAAAATCTAATACTTTGACGATTACAACAATGCATACTGTAGTACCCATAATCGCACCCATGCGTGAGAAATAGTAACTGGCACCGCAGTATCATGCGATTATTAACCAGCATTGTCAGGGACAATTGCACGCGGATTGTTCATCAACAGTTAGTGGAAGGTAGTTCACGTCTGTTCAGAGAAACCCAATATATTGTAGATACGAACTGATCTCGACGGAGTGCATATCATGTTTGATATCATCTCTGCCGATATTATCTATTGTAAGCTGAATGTTTTCGCTTAAGAGTTCACTAGTGCGAGAATCAGTCTAGAAACAGGGTCTTCTAATGTCATGATCACCGTATAAGCATCAACGAGGTATGGCCACACTTCGTTATCGATATCGCAAATGATCGAAACAACTGATTGTTTCGGAATATAAAATTAGATTAAAAAGGGTATAATCATTGAGGAATTATTGGACCAGTTTTTTTCCGGTAGAACGCAGTGGCTCCAGAAGGCCCGCTAGGGGCTTTACGTCGCACCGACACAGATAGGTCTTATGGCGACGATGGGATGGGAAAAGCCTAGGAGTTGGAAGGAACCGGCCGTGGCCTTAATTAAGGTACAGCCCCAGCATTTGCCTGGTGTGAAAATGGGAAACCACGGAAAACCATCTTCAGGGCTGCCGATAGTGGGATTCGAACCTACTATCTCCCGGATGCAAGCTCACAGCCGCGCGCCTCTACGCGCACGGCCAACTCGCCCGGTGGCTCCAGAAGGAGTCAAATTCCTGCTTCTCATTGCTCAGGAGTACTGGAAGTACTGCTGAAACGTTAACAAGAACTCATCAGTCGTATTGTTGTGAACGTAAGACACGGCGATGCTGCGATGCTGATTTTAAGATTACGTACTCGCATCGCGCATCATAGCTGAATGGTCAGCGTTAAGACCTTCGTTTCTCAGGGTCCCGATTTCGATTCCTGGACAAGTCGAGGAATTGTAATCGTTAATTCTCTTGGCTCGGGGACTAGGTATTTGTTCTGGCCCCAACATTCCGGTAACTCATGTACAACACTATTCTCCAACATATTAACACACAGCTCCTTGCACAGAATAGATACCACCCACCCTCGCGGGGCCTCTGCCTTATACCTGCGCCAGGCTACCAAAATCCACGCAAAATTATTATTATTATTAATAATAATAATAATAATAATAATAATAATAATAATAATAATAATAATAATAATGCGTAATGTTTTAAGTGATTATTATTCTATTATAGAGTATGTGTCCGATGAAATGTCGTATGGCTTTTAGTGCCGGGATATCCCAGGACGGGTTCGGCTCGCCAGGTGCAGGTCTTTCTATTTGACACCCGTAGGCGACCTGCGCGTCGTGATGAGGATGAAATGATGATGAAGACAACAGATACACCCAGCCCCCGTGCCATTGGAATTAACTAACTAAGTTTAAAATCCCCGACCCGGCCGGGAATCGAAACCGGGACCCTCTGAACCGAAGGCCAGTACGCTGACCGTTCAGCCAACGAGTCGGACATGTGTCCGATGATACACGCTCTTATAATTATAAATGAAGAAGTAGGGCACATGTATCAGTTTGAGATAGAGAATTGTCGTCCGAAAACCCCTCCATCGCATGTTATATGGCGAAACTGCATTTAGTAGTTTGTAGGAGTAGTTGCTGAAAGAAGACCGGCCAACGAGTAGGCGTACATCATCAAGACTTGGAAAAGACACCGCAAATGTACGGCAGATAGCGTGAGTTGAAGACTTGAGTAATGCCGAATACGATACATTAACAGTACCCAGAACTCCTACGATTAAACATGGAGCGGGACAGAAACACGCGACGGTGTCACCACCTAGCGGAACGGACTGAAAAATACATGTCAGCGGATTTGACATAAAGAAGAGATAGAGTTGTAGCATGCGTCGTAATTTCTGTCAATAAAGCGATGAATGTGGCAAAAATTATGCTTTCTTCTTCTCGTTATAGGACACAGATATGGTAACAGGTCTTGGTATTTCAGATGGAGATTAGATTTGTCATTAAATGTTACAACGTATAATTAGCTTCAGTATCTTTAAGTTATCCTAAATTAGGCCTACGTGAGGGGCATCTGAAACGAGATTTCAGGATACCGATATAAACTCAAAAGACTATTTGTATTTGTTTGTGATATTGTCTTGCGTCACTTAATTTTAACACCATTCTTACACCTTAAATAAATAGAATTCTTGGGGGCCCGTTACAAACCATTATTCTCGTCATTGTTACGTATTGAAAACAGCTATATCACTAAGTTTACACAAGGAGTATTCTATTGAATAAATGGTGTAATAAAATACTCCTTGTGTAAATTTAGTGTAATGGGGGTCCGTTGTCTGTAAGGTCATGTATTTGGGCAAATGTTCATATATTTATTCGTTTCGGGAAATTCAAGATAGTATCAGTAGTTTATAGGCTTCGTGTCTGTTTGTCCATGCGTCTGTTTGTATGTTTCTTTGTTGCACGATCACGGGTAAACGGCTGAGTAGATCTCGACCAAACTTCATATTTTGAGTCTACTCATCCAGGATTGCTTATATGTAAAATCTGTAGACTATATTTAGAGTTGGTATTTATAGGAAAATTATTTTGAAATATTTTCGTTAAAATTATGTCTGTCCGCCTCTGTGGTGTAGTGGTTAGTGTGATTAGCTGCCACCCCCGGAGGCCCGGGTTCGATTCCCGGCTCTGCCAAGAAAATTTGAAAAGTGGTACGAGGGCTGGGACGGCGTCCACCCAGCCTCGGGAGGTCAACTGAGTAGAGGTGGGTTCGATTCCCACCTCACCCACCCTGGAAGTGGTTTTCCGTGGTTTCCCACTTCTCCTCCAGGCAGATGCCGGGATGGTACCTAACTTAAGGCCACGGCCGCTTCCTTCCCTCTTCCTTGTCTATCCCTTCCAATCTTCCCATCCCCCCGCAAGGCCCCTCTTCAGCATAGCAGGTGAGGCAGCCTGGGCGAGGTACTGGCCATCCTCCCCAGTTGTATCCTCCGGCACAAAGTCTGAAGCTCCAGGACACTGCCCTTGAGGCGGTAGAGGTGGGATCCCTCGCTGAGTCCGAGGGAAAAACCAACCCTGGAGGGTAAACAGATTAAGAAAGAAAGAAAGAAAGAAAGAAAGAAAGAAGAAAATTATGTCTATCAAAATACTGTATGCAACAAACGCTTAAGAATACGTTATTTCCGTTCCTTTATGCCATGTACGTATTTGTCATAATTTCCGACTGGTAATAACGCAGATGATAACGAAAAATTGGATTTTAGTCCAAGTACAGTGGGACATGTCGTGCATGTCACTTCAAGTTGGGCAAGGGGAAAACTAAAGAGGCAGTTTACTCTTTTGTATAGGACATATATTAAGGGAGTTATCATCAGTGTCAGAGATCCACGGCAGTGGTCAGAGATAGAATATGCTACCTGAGAACCATGGAGAATTTCGCACAAATTCGGACCAGCAACTGTACCGTACTACAAATTCGGAAATAGTCACCATTCTCTCTCGACTTTATTCAGCTTCATCATGTTTCACTTTACTGCCCCCGTGCTTTCGTAGGAAAATATAAATATCGCATTAATTATGTGAATACAGCCATGCTACTTCGCGTACATCCCTGAAGGTAACATGTAATCCATTTCAAATACCCGTGCGGAGAACGGGTACAAATGCTAGTAGCGAATACATCCCTCTACACAGGGCGTGCGTCAGGAAGGGCATCTGGTCGTAAAAACTGGAAGAAATGCCGGAAAGAAGAACACCGTCGTACATTCTAAAGAAATATAAGTATGCGGCACTTTATCAAATTAGTCGTAAAACAAAGCTTGACGATGTGTATAAATCACGATCTTAATTGTGCATTACCCTTTGACCTTTCTTGTTCTGTTGACATGGTGAGCCTTTTAAAAACTGACTCTCAGTTTCCTCTTGTATGAAGGAGTTTATTACTTCATTAATATACTTTTCAGCAAACAAGAATCTATTTTGTGAGGAAACAGAGAAACCAGTATGTATACAAAGAAGTTCGTTCTTTTCGCGCCATAACCGCTCAAAACTTGCAATGGGTAAACTTTCAGTTCAAACACCGACACAGTGCTCTTAGCTAACAAAATCCCTGATAAGCTACCTTCAATATCACTTTTACGTTTAACCAAGATACCACTGAAACCTACTTTACCTCACAATTGCCATCTTCTGATGCATATAACGGCTGGTTGGAGACAGTCCCTCTAATTGTGGCCCTCAATATTTACATTATTACCCCCTTGCATCACACAAATGAATACAGATTTTCAACACAATCTTTTCATAAACATCGTCTAAAGAGAAACTTAAAATCAAATTTACAATGTTGATCATTCCAAGGATGACGCAAATTTCTGACATTTTTTCACCCACCCGTTGAAACATGGCACATTTATATCTTTTTGTCCACAATTTTGAGATTCAGGATCCTCATTCTTGACGTGTCAGTTTTAGGCTTCTAAAATCCGAATTCCTGAAGAGATTAGCACATTTTATGTGAGAGTTTTCAGCTTAACAAGCCCGTGTGTGTTATTTCAAATAACAGATTGGATCTTAGACACTTATTAATCCACAGCTGTAGAAAGGATTCGAAAATTATTACACTTTATGGCACTACCGGTTAGGGATATAAATCTATTCTACAAATGTTTGTCATCAGCTACAATTAATTATTTGCCTTTTTAAGTACACCTTTAAATTTCGTAACCATTGAACAACAACAAGGGCATTAAAGGACTCGTCAGTATTACTTATATATCTTTATCTCGAGGAAGTCAAAACAAAGAAACTCATCACGTTGACACCCACAGTTTTGGAAATAAAATACTGCACATACTTTTCCATTCGTTATATTATTCATAGCTTATGAACAGTAGAGAAATCTAGCTGAAACTCATTATAGTCAAACAGCTAATGCGTAACTTTCAGTCCTTGGAACCGGGAGAGCCTACGTGCTCTGCTGCCAGATTGAAGGCTGAGCTTCCGGTAATGGTAAATTTTCGTATTTGGTAACGATGTATCGGATGTGGGTAGGTCTGATGTACGGGAGTCTAGACCAGTGTTCCACAACCTTTACTGTAAGTATACCCCGTAAGGTTTTCGATATTATTTGTGGAGTACCCCCATAATAAATATTATGGTAATATGTAAGAGCCATTATTAAATTTACAATCATTAACTAATTTTTGTTATTTAATTTAGTCATGCACGGATCAACACAATGAATACGAATATTTTATGACATTGACTAAGTTATTTTATTAATTAAGAAGTACAGAAAATTAATAATTATTGTAACTTACAACTGCCGTTTCATAGCCTTGCTTGCTAACAATTGAGGTACCTAGGAAATGTAATGCTATGTATAAAAGTTGATTTAATGGGAAATCTGAGACTGATTTCGTGGTACCTGTTAGAGTAATTTACAACAGTAAAAACTTACTACCCTTTCATTTTACCGGTATCATATAGTGGCAATAATGTACTTTAAAAATCAGTTTTCAGCACTGTCTAAACTTATATACTTCAATAATTCGCAATATAACAGACAAAAATGAAAAAAGTACCATTTGAGTACTCTCCATGTACCTCCTGAGGTACGCGTACCACCGTTTGATAAACTCTGATGTAGACCACAGACTGTGTTAACAAAATGGAGCGTACACTCGATCAGCGCGAGTGCAATTGCCGTACAAGTTCGAGGAACTCGCAGGTAGGATGTTCATCTGCGGAGAAGCAAATGGAAATAGTCGGGAAACGGTGAGATTGTATCGGGCCAAATACCCATGTGAAGGACATCCAGCTCATATAATGTTTATCAGAATTGTCTAACGATTAAGCGAAATAGGACATTTCGAATCGCAGTACAACAAACCAGAAGAAGAACTGTACGGATATCGTTACAACGATGCCAGAGTCGTTCGCCCGAATAGACCAGACATTACTGCAACGTTGTTATACTCGTACATGCGTCGAAGCTGGTGGATACGCCATTTTCAAATATCTTTGTAGCGTGTATATGTAGTGAAGGTAAATACAACTTCTAATTAATTAATTAATTAATGTTATTTGCTTTACGTCTCACTAACTACTCTTTTACGGTTTTCGGAGACGCCGAGGTGCCGGAATTTTGTCCCGCAGGAGTTCTTTTACGTGCCAGTAAATCTACCGACACGAGGCTGTCGTATTTGAGCACCTTCAAATACCACCGGACTGAGCCAGGATCGAACCTGCCTAGTTGGGGTCAGAAGGCCAGCGCCTCAACCGTCTGAGCCACTCAGCCCGGCAAATACAACTTCTACATCTACAGACACAGATTCGTAAGGATTTTTCTATCCCTGTTCAGAAGTCATCATCATCATCATCATCATCATCTGTTTACCCTCCAGGGTCGGCTTTTCCCTCGGACACAGCGAAGGATCCCACCTCTACCGCCTCAAGGGCAGTGTCCTGGAGCTTCAGACTCTTGGTCGGGGATACAACTGGGGAGAATGACCAGTACCTCGCCCAGGCGGCCTCACCTGCTATGCTGAACAGGGGCCTTGTGGAGGGATGGGAAGATTGGAAGGGATAGGCAAGGAAGAGGGAAGGAAGCGGCAGTGGCCTTATGTTAGGTACCATCCCGGCATTCGCCTGGAGGAGAAGTGGGAAACCACGGAAAACCACTTCCAGGAAGGCTGAGGTGGGAATCGAACCCACCTCTACTCAGTTGACCTCCCGAGGCTGAGTGGACCCCGTTCCAGCCCTCATGCCACTTTTCAAATTTCGTGGCAGAGCCGGGAATCGAACCCGGGCCTCCGGGGGTGGCAGCTAATCACACTAACCACTACACCACAGAGGCGGACCTGTTCAGAAGTACGGTACATAAAGAAGATGGCCTATTTCCGGCGACCAAGGCGCTTCTGAACGCGGGTTCTTGATCTCAAATTGATATATGGGGCCTTCCCCATCATTCCCGAAAGTCTGTATTGTCATCACGGAAATACGTTGCACTTTTAATTAATCGTGCAGATACATGTACAGATGAACAATCAATAATCGTCGCATCTCTGGAGATGTGAAATATAATAAAGTCCACTTCGGCTATGTTCGGTTTTGAACAGTCAGCTGCATGCGTTTTTTCAACACGACGCGTAGTAATCACTCATTGTGTCAGCCGCTCTCACGCTCTCTTTTTCTAGCTTCCTAGTGACATGAACTTGCATACAGCACTGCAAAACTATCATCAACTGGCACGATCACACGCAGCGCAGTGGGTCGCATGTAGGCTACAAAATTCGGGCCTACCTTAATAACAAAGGTTCGAATATTGGCGTGGAAGGTTTGTTTTGTTCCCGAATTGATACACCGCGATGACGTCAGGCAGCGAACACACCAAGTTTGTTTGAGCCAACTTCGATGCTAAATACATCACTCTTCTCTGCAAGGACACATTAAAGAGAGCAATTCGGATATTATTGCATTCCTGAAGCAGCGATTCGGCGTGGCGTTCCGCCTGGGGTTGCTGAGAAACTGATACAGCAGTGACGGGTGTCAGGAGACATTGGACATCTACCGAGCATTGATTTAAAGTGGGCTTCTACTAGGGAAGAAGACAACAGTTTAGTTGAAACTTCACAGAAGAACCCGTTCTTAAACTCGGTGAATTTCATGCAAGTAATCCATTTTCTCGATGTCCACACACGGTGCGTAAACGATTACGAGAAGCCGGAGTCCTTTGCAGAAAAGTTGCCACCGAAGAGTCTCTCTCCGATGAACAGATAGTCGATCGCTGCGCCTTTGCCGAAATGAAGCTAAATCGTAATTGGGATCATGTGATCTTCACTAACGAGACTTCCTTCACTTCGGCGGAAATCCAGCCGGTTCATGTTTTAGGCCCCGGGGAGCTCGATACGACAAAAGATATACAGTCGAGTGTTCACAGAGTGGCCGTATAACTGTGCAGTGTTGAGGGTGGATATCGTCTGATTGGGCTGCGGTGTTTTCTCAGATAGAAGACAGTTTCACATGGAGCCTATATTTGGTCCTTCTGGATAATATTATGGTTCCGAGTGTGAGAGGGGTAATACAATTCGTCTAGCGCAACTCCCCAGTCCACACGAGTGATCGAGTTCAGGGCTCGTTTCCTGAGCAAGACTGCATTTAACGGCTCATTTGGGACTCTAGAGTTCCAGACTGGAACACCATTGAACATGTGTGGGCAAAGTGGAAACGCCATATAAAGAACACTGGCATAACCCTCCCCCGCGTTCTTATGAGTCTTTGTTGGGCCCTCGACGAGGAATAATTTAGGAAGCTTCTTGAATTAATGCCACGTTGGCTGCTACAATTTGTTCAGCGCGATGATTACTGGACGAGGTGTTGAGTCATGTCTAAGAGAGTCAGTTACATTATTAACGTAATGAGAATCCCAATGTCAAATTTCGCAATGAATAGAAATACATACGTTAGCATCATTTTAAAGGTTTTTTATTAATACGTATCAAAATACTCGAACTCCTGTTCTCTTCCTCTCAGGTGGGTGCGCTTCCTCGAACCTAACTGGCACTCGCATGAATACGCTTCATACTGTAAAGCTATTCCCCGTTGTGCGTGACACGTAGAACATTTACGTCTCTATTACAACCCTTCTATAGGCCAGTGATAATAAATTACGCGATCATTGCAAGCATTCGGAATGGATATGCGAAGACTGTTAGTATGGTACAGTTCTATAACAGAGTAACAGAGTCCAGTAAAAAGTTCCGATATCAGCATTTAAACCTCGGATCCCCTGCACTAACAGGGCGAGATGTGCTTCACATCGAGCTTTACTCATCAGACTTAACCTTTTCTTCACATATTGAGGCACTTTTTTGTCCATTTCGTTGCATTATTTTATGTTCTGATATGCAGACATTTTACTTGTGCAGTGGCAGTCACATTTCGCTAGGAACTTGTCGTTTAACAATAAGCTACTTGCACCACTTTTTGTTGTAGCTGTACCGTCTCACCCGAGGCTGATGATGCCCGATACAGGACTTTAAAATATTTTCGTACATCAATTTTTGATTATTCAACTGTACTCTACATGGGTTGAGAGAGAGTAGGTTGAACGTTAGATAAAAAGATTAAATGTTTGAATTCGGAAATATTCCTGGATGTGAACTTCGGCGGTACATCAGCGTTCCGTCAGTGCAATTTAGAGTAATAAGTGCGCTGGGAAAGTATTTACGTATTTCTCAGATTTTCTAGTAAATTCCATGCTACACTGTGAAATTTATTCAAATTGATGAGAACTAATTTCAAAGTTGTGAAGTAATGGTACAGATATGAGAAGAAGTGTGGTAATGTGACTGTCTGTGGAGAAGAGAGGAGACGAAACAGGTAATTAAATGGGATGGCGACATCAAATGATCAATACGGCAGGCAGTGATAACCCACGGTGCTGTAACGAGTACACAGCCGGCCTATTAAAATCCTTGAGCAAACGCAGCGGCCTGAGAACTAAGTGATGCTTCACCAAGCGGCGGTAAGATAACGAAGGCCAGGCAGATTTTTCTTATCGCCGTTAAAGAGCCTCGCGTTCTGTTTGTGAATAAAGGACAGATATTTCTGAATTTCGGCAGGAAATTTCAAGAACCGTGTGTTGTCGATGCTACTTAGTGATCCTTCACATGTGGTGTGCTGACTAAAAAGTGGCAGACACCGGAATCCTCGAGCTTACGCTAGGTTAATCTGTATGAGCACCAAATCAATATCTAATAGGAAATACCTTGGAATGGACTTTAACTTTCGAGATATTCGCTTTTAAATTTTCAAATACCAGTTATACTCGTAAGTCATTAAATAAGATAGCATCCAGACAAGCATTCTTTTAGTGTAGTAGTCTAGTAGCTGGATACAAAATGTAAGGTACACGAGTTCGAGTTCTTATCAAACTTTTTCCTTTATTTTTATCATTTCTCCCACTTCTCTGTATTTCTAAAAATATGTCTTCTTTCATAGCGTTCTTCTTAACCTTTCCAACTATCATTTATGGCATGATACGTCTTGTAGTAACGTGTAACGATATTTATTTCCTTCACCTGAAAATAAGTTGTCTGAGTAACTTATATTTCATTGTTTTTCCTTATATTTCAAGACCACTGGGAGAATATGTTTTATATATGCTACTCATAAAAAGTGATGTCATGATTAAAACTTAAAATTGAATACATTATCAGTAAAATGATTGAAGAAAAAGAAATACAGTTTAAGACAATGGCAGGGAATAGGATTAATTTTCAAAGTCTTAATGGAAACTCAAACCTGTGTATTTTACACTAGGAGCCAACTCCTTGACCACTACCTTACGGGAAAGCTAATCTGAATCCTGGCTCTTATATGACGGTTTACAATTTGAGTCTGAAAACTGAAACGCTAAAATCTGGAAAATTCAAGCCCATTCGGAAACATTTCCAAGTAGGCACTGATGTAGATTAACCTCCAGAAAGCTCGATAAACTCCCTGTACGCCATACCATGCCCTCCCCTTTTGAGAGAATCAGCGGTGTATTCAGTTAACATAATTGGGTAACTCATCTTCCGGTCCAATCATTAATTTCCAGTACTTACCTTCTGATAGAGAAAAGTTGAAAAGGAATTTACCGAACTGTCTTTCGAATCTGTGGATCGTGAGTTCTATATGATAAATCTTAACATCAGGAGTTTTATTTGAATGAACATGGGACGCGAGCATTCTTCCAAAATTCTTTCGAAAGCTATAAAGGAAATTAAATATATGTAGCTGATTCCGTTTTACATATAAGAGTAACATGGTGGAAAACTAAACTAATACGAACATCAAAATATTGTTCTGCAATAACGTTTTTAATAACATATGATAAAAATTCGTAAATGTATAAACACCACGAAGGCAACAATTATTTCAAAATACTTAATTCAAGTGCCCTCGATTCCATGAAGAACGGATATTTTCGAACTCTTCCTTTTATATTCATATCAATATTGTTCCTGAGTCTGAAAACTGAAACGCTAAAATCTGGAAAATTCAAGAATATTTCCAAATAGGAACTGATGTAGATTAACCTCCAGAAAGCTATAGTTTGAGAATTTTCTGTTTGTCGTGCGTTAATTTGGCTGTCCGCAGATTTTGGACCCTGAGTCGTTAACAACAACCCATTGTCGAATGTAGTAGACGGAAGGGAAAATGCATGAAAGTGTACTGAGCATTGTACAATATTGGTGTTAGTATAACTGACAGAGCTTATTAAAGGATAGGGAACTGTATTAAATATTACCCGTAATGACAGGGGGGAGGGTATGGCGATAGGACTGTTGAACTACTCTAGGAATTCAAAAGGGAAAAATTTGCAGGGCATCCTTCATTCCTTATAAGAACATGGACACGTATTTAACAGATATTGTTCTATCAAAGGAGCATCCGTGGTGGCTCAGGCGGTCTCTCACCATGCGTTACGTGATTCAAATCCCTGTTCCTACATGTGAGTTTTATGCTGGATAAAGCGGAGACGGGACAAGTTTTTCTCCGGGTACTCCGGTTTTCCCTGTCATCTTTTATTCCAGCAACACTCTCCAAAATCTGTCAATTATTAATCATTGCTCCAGAGGAGTGCGACATGCTACGGCAGCCGGCACAATTCCTATCCTCGCCCCTAGATTCCATTCCTGACCCTGTTGAATGACTGGAAACAGTCTGATGATTTTCATTTTCATTGTTCTATCAAAGATTAAGTTCTCAGAGGGAATCTGTAATTTCATCGATTTCAGGCATTAAAACATTCAAGCTCTTCAGGCTTTCTTAATCGTGAAATAACCGGTGTTTCGCCCCAATTTGGTCGTGGGGTGGTCATTTGATATATTTGCCCTTTCTCACGACATTATCTTTCAACGCCGAGATCAAGTTTTGAAGCTCCGAGTCTTTGTTTACGGCATTTTCATAGCGCCAAGATCCAGGAACCTGCTTAAATATGCCTGCTCTTAGGAGTGGATACCGCAAGGAATGACCAGGTTCGTTTAAACAACAACAACAACAACATAATGTTTTGAAGATGGACTCGCTGACGATTGTACATTTGACACATGCGAAGTTCTACAGCTCTTAATATGTGTATATTGGGAGAAATCACTGTCATACCGTACTGACTGATTTACGCATACTTTACAATGGCGAATAGTGGCGTGCATTGTTCGAACTTGAGACGCATAACGAAGACGGAGCACCGTGAGCCTTGCTGCATATGCAACCGCTTTCACGCATGACTGGAGCGTGTAAGCTATAATACCCGAGTTTGCTCAAATTCGTTCGACGGGGCATGTTCGTAGCGAAGTTCCGACTAGGAGGATGACCTTGTTTGCTTTGCTGACGTTGCAAGCAATGTGGTTCATCCAGATATGTAAGGTAAAGTAAGGGTGTATTTTGCCCGAAGGCGGGTCCGAACCTCTGCAGAGGTGTGCCTGAGATGGAGTTTACGTACGGTACGATGGCCAGTTCCTTTCCGCTCCTCCATTCCATTACCCCCCACCAACAGCGCGTGGCAACCCATCCATATATAGACCACGTCTAATGTTGCTTAACTTCGGAGATCTCACGGGATCCGGTGTTTCAACACTTCTATCGCCGTTGGCTATCCAGATATGAGTAATCCCTTGTTTACAAAGAGCAAAGGAAGGGAATTCGAAGGTATACAAGGTAGATGGAATGGTTCAGTTACGAGTCGGTGGATACAGAGTGGGTCTCGGCCCACAAGTGGCCAATGGCTGGTCCGCGATCTGACAGCTCTGCACTCTGACCGGCCAACCGAGCAGAGGAGTGGTGGCCACGACTCTACCGTGGCTCTACGCCTCTGTGTTCGGGAGACAGAGAGGAGTGGGTCCTACCTTCGACTGTCCTGAGAATGTTTTTCCGTGATTTTCCATTCTTCTACACTAAAGCGCCATAGTCCATCAGAACAAATTCCGTTGAGTTCTTTTTCCTATACTAGCATGTAAAGGAAAATGAACTGTACGGTGCTATAGGAATGTATGTTTGCATAACATACACTCATGTTCGTAAAAAAACGGAACACCTTGAAAGACTAGAGATAGGAAGTTCATATTCACAGGACACGTGCATTAGTATGTTTTGCAGAAACGATTAGCATTTTAGTCACCTAGGTTCAACATGTGTCCTGTTGCCTAGTAGGCACTGGATCCTCCATGGGCACTGATGACTTGTTCCATGCGTGATGGCATCCACGCGTATAAGGCGCGAACTGCGCCCTGGGGTATAGCCATCCATGCTGAATTCACCTGTTTCCACAGTTCATCTTTTGTGGTTGGCATTGGGTCACAGCGCCGAACTAGTAGTTTCACCATATCCCACACACTTTCGATTGACGACAAGTCCGGTGATCGGGCGCGCCAGGGCAACAGGCTCACATCCTGTGACAACAGGAATGCACGTATTCCTGCAGCAACGTGTGGTCGCGCATTGTCCTGCTGAAATATGGCGTCGAGGGTGTCGTGCAAAAAGGGTATGGGTACGGGTCGCAGGATGTCATTCACATAGGTCCAACTGGTCACAGTGCCCTGGGCACGTACCACCTGCCATTTGTAGTTGTACCCAATGGCACCCCACACATTAAGGCGTTGAGTTGGCGCTGTATGGCTTGTGCGAATGCAGTCAATGTGATGCGGCGAACTAAAATGCGGCCATCATTTTCAAACAAACAGAATCTGGATTGGTCCGTAAGCACTATCTGCTGCCATTCCTGTCCCCAGTAACGTCGTTCCATACACCATTGCATTCTAGCATGTTTATGCACATTAGTCAAAGGTAGGCGGAGAGGTGGACGACGCGCCGGTCATTCAGAACGTCATAAAATGGAACGGACTGTCACTTCCGATAGTGCACGATGTGTTACAATGCTCCACCATTGCGCCAGAGCCGAGGAGGACGCAGATCTGTCCTGCAATGCCATTCGAATAAGGTGTCGATCTTCTCGGGGGTTGTCTACGTGATGCGACCAGACCCATTTCGTCGTATTCTACGGCCTTCTGTGTACCATAGTGTACACACCCGTTGCACTGCCGACACACTCCGTCCCACAGGAGCAGCAATTTTCTGGGTGGAAACATCACGCTCTCTCATGCCAAAATGCGCCCTCTTTCAAACTAACTAATTTGACGGCATGGTTTCCCAATACGTCTGCGGGGCATCCTGCACGTCTGCTCAAGTCACACTGATCCACTACATTCAGTTTATAACGACAACGAGATGTGAAAGCACATTTTACCAGTCGGTGTTGGTGCGCCGGAATATCGATGTGGACCTTGAATCTGAAGGCCAACATGGTTCAAATGCTAACAATTAGTTCATCACATACCAATGCACACGTCCTGTGAATATGAATTTCCTATCTCCAGTTTTTCAAGATGTTCCGGTTTTAATGTACATGAGTATATTTACCAGCACCTAGAGTATAATGTAATTAAGATTCATTTTCTTTTACACATGCGCGTAAGAAAATGAACTCAACCAAAACGGTTCTGATGGACTCTATATCATAAGACGTGGCCAGTCTTAAGGGAAATAATGGATAGGAAGAGCATTGTTACATTTGCGGTTTTGCGTTGGAGTGACGATATGGATATGCAGTCCATCTGAACAATTTTCGCCGTGTTCGTTTTCCTATGTTTGCGCGTAATGGCAAATGAACACTTTCGTACTGTGCAGTAGGAATATACGTGACGTATTTCGCAGTCAATATGAGCAATTCTCGACGTAATTATTTTCCTATACATGTGTGCAAAGGAAAATGAACTTTACCGTACCGCACTGCAGAAATGTATGTTTGTGTTACGTATTTACGCACTCCTAAAATATAATATACACAGTTCAAAGAAATGAGGGGAACAAGTATCGTAACGTCTGGTATGTGAATGTTAATTTGGTATATGGGGTTCCAATGGTCGTACAACAGTAGTATAATTGGATGGTTCGGCGGCCTCCTCCCGCGGGAAATTTGAATTCTGGCGGGAAATTTGAATTTTGGCGGGAGATTTGAATTTTGGCGCGAGATTTGAATTTGTAAACAAAGCCACGTGCTTTTTGACAGCTGTCATCGACAACAACGCATCGCTAACCTCACTGCTGCCATCTTGACGGGCCTAAACCTCAGTAGTGCCAACTTAACCTAACTAGCGCGAGGTAAACAAAGCCACGTGTTTTTTGACAGCCACGTGCTTTTTGACAGACAACAACGCATCGCTAACCTCAGTACTGCCATCTTGACGGGCCTAAACCTCAGTAGTGCCAACTTAACCTAACTAGCGCAAGGTAAACAAAGCCACGTGTTTTTGACAGCCACGCAGACAACAACGCATCGCTAACCTCAGTACTGCCATCTTGACGGGCCTAAACCTCAGTAGTACCAACTTAACCTAACTAGCGTGTGGTAAACAAAGCCACGTGCTTTTTGACAGCCACGTGCTTTTTTGACAGCTGTCATCCTCCATCTTTAAACCACAGAGCACTGTGCTGCCCTCTTTATCGTAGTAGATGTAAATTCATCACCTGTCATCCGCAGTGCTGTCATCTTGACGGGTCTAAACCTTAGTGCTACCAACTTAACCTAACTAGCGCGAGGTAAACAAAGCCACGTGCAGCTGTCATCCGCCATCTTTAATCTATAGAGCACAGTGCTGCCCTCTTTGTGGTGGCGGATAATTTGAAAAATGCCTTTTGATAGCAGCCATCTTTGAGCACCGTGCTGCCCTCTTTAGCTACTTACCTTTGAAATGTGGTGGCGGTAAATTCCACGTGCTTTACAAACCTATATGCTTTTCTGACAGCTGTCATCCGCCATCTTTAATCCAGAGAGAACAGTGCTGCCGTCTATGTAGTAGCGGCAAATTCCACGTGCTCTTGTTTGGAAACAAATCAACATGCTTTTTTTGACAGCTGTCAACCACCATCTTTAATCACCGTGCTGCCCTCTTTAGCTACTTACCTTTGAAATGTGGTGGTGGTAAATTCCACGTGCTTTACAAACCTATATGCTTTTCTGACAGCTGTCATCCGCCCAGCAATTCTCTTTCTATATAATAATTTCGTGTGGCTATTTCTAGCCAAGTGCAGTCTAAAAAATATAAATCCTAGTCTTGTTGTATCAGGAAGGGTAACTGGCTAAATCCCGGTCTTTCAGCGTCAGGAAGGGCAACCAGTCGAAAACAATAGTGTATGATGTAAGTGGCTAGATACTGCTTTGAGCATCTAGCTGTAAAACCCCGATTCTCGTGTTTAAAAGAGCATCTAGTTGTAAACCAGATTCTTAATCCGTGTTATTTGACGTCAGGAAGGGCAGCCGGTCGAAAACAATAGTGTATGATGTAAGAGGTTAGATACTGCCGGTTTTGCGTCAGGAAGGGAAACTAGTCTTAAAAAAAATTCTTGCGATTTAAAATCTTAGTTTTGCGTCAGGAAGGGCATCCGGCTGTAAAACAATAGTTCGTGATACAGCGATTTAAAATCTAAGAAGAGCATCTAGCTGTAAAACCCCGATTCTCATGTTAGAAGTTGTAAAACAGATTCTTAATCCCAGTTCTTTGACGTCAGGAAGGGCAACCGGTCGAAAACAATACTGTATGATGTAGGAGGTTAGATACTGCTATTTAAAATCCTAGGAGGGTATCCAGTTGTAAGACAGATTCTTGTGATTTAATATCTCGCGTCAGGAAGGGCAACCGGTCGAAAACAATAGTGTATGATGTAAGAGGCTAGATACTGCTAGTTTTATGTCAGGAAGGGTAACTAGCCTTAAAACAAATTCTTGCGATTTAAAATCTTAGTTTTGCGTCAGGAAGGGCATCCGGCTGTAAAACAATAGTTCGTGATACAGCGATTTAAAATCTAAGAAGAGCATCTAGCTGTAAAACCCCGATTCTCGTGTTAGAAGTTGTAAAACAGATTCTTAATCCGAGTTCTTTGACGTCAGGAAGGGCAACCGGTCGAAAACAATAGTGTATGATGTAAGAGGCTAGATACTGCCAGTTTTGCGTCAGGAAGGGCAACTCAACAAATTCTTGCGATTTAAAATCTTAGTTTTGCGTCAGGAAGGGCATCCGGCTGTAAAACAATAGTTCGTGATACAGCGATTTAAAATCTAAGAAGAGCATCTAGCTGTAAATCCCCGATTCTCGTGTTAGAAGTTGTAAAACAGATTCTTAATCCGAGTTCTCTGACGTCAGGAAGGGCAACCGGTCGAAAACAATAGTGTATGATGTAAGAGGCTAGATACTGCTAGTTTTGCGTCAGGAAGGGCAACTAGTCTTAAAACAAATTCTTGCGATTTAAAATCTGTAAAATATATTTTTATTGCCAAGAGAATCGAACCCGAGTCTGCCGGGTGAGAGGCATGCACACTAAACCAAACTGTAGGCTATAGGTTACATTTTTTTTTGTTCCACAGTCTTTGAAGTTGTATCGGCGCAGTCATTCTTAGCGAAGCGTGGAATGCACGTGTTAGCTGAAATTGTACACGTATCTTCCGGCAGCATTAACCTTGAACGAAGACACGGTGTGCTGATAAGCAACTTCTAACTCACCGTGTAAGCTCCTAACATAAATTATCATGATTGTACGGAGAGGTTAAAACACACAGTGCCAGCATATAGCCCCACTCCTATCGAAAGAGCCTGCACGACGCCGGCATGTAGGCTACTCCTGTTGAAGGAGCCTGTACAAGGTTTAACAACTGCCATCAACAGCCCTTACTTAACGCTAGCTTTTTTTGCACACCCGCCTCTTAGATCATACACCATAGTTTTACAGCCGGATGCCCTTCCTGACTAAGATTTTAAATCGCAGTATACGCGATAAATTTGTTGTAGCGGGTTTTATAACTAGATGTCCCGGTACCGGCACATAGCCTATTCCTACCGAAGAAACCTGCACACAGCTTAAAGCCTCCATCCGACAAATGAATCACCCTCAACGTCTTGTACTCAAAATCATTTTCGAAGGAGTCTGCAAAAGGTTTAACGCTCCCTATCAACAGCCCTTACTTAATGCTCACTTTTTTACACACCCGCCTCTTAGATCAAACACCATAGTTTTACGACCGGTTACCCTTCCTGACTAGGATTTTAAATCGCAGTATGCGTGATAAATTTGTTGTAGCGGGTTTTATAACTAGATGTCCCGGTACCGGCACATAGCCTACTCCTAGCGAAGAAGCCTGCACACAGCTTAACGCCTCCATCCGACAAATGAATCACCCTCAACGTCTTGTACTCCATTTTCGAAGGAGTCTGCACAAGGTTTAACGCACCCTATCAACAGCCCTTACTTAATGCTGGCCTTTTTACACACCCGCCTCTTAGATCATACACCATAGTTTTATGACCGGTTACCCTTCCTGACTAGGATTTTAAATCGCAGTATGCGCGATAAATTTGTTATAGCGGGTTTTATAACTAGATGTCCCGGTACCGGCACATAGCCTACTCCTACCGAAGAAGCCTGCACAAGGCTTATTGTCTCCATCCGACAGATGAATCACCATCAACGTCTTGTACTCAAAATCATTTTCGAAGGAGTCTGCACAAGGTTTAACGCCCCCTATCAACAGCCTTTACTTAATACTGGCTTTTTTTGCACACCCCGTCTCTTAGATCATACACCATAGTTTTACGACCGGTTACCCTTCCTGACTAGGATTTTAAATCGCAGTATACGTGATAAATTTGTTAAAGCGGGTTTTATAACTAGATGTCCCGGTACCGGCACATAGCCTACTCCTACCGAAGAAGCCTGCACAAGGCTTATTGTCTCCATCCGACAAATGAATCACCCTCAACGTCTTGTACTCAAAATCATTTTCGAAGGAGTATGCACAAGGTTTAACGCCCCTATCAACAGCCCTTACTTAATGCTGGCTTTTTTACACACCCGCCTCTTAGATCATACACCATAGTTTTACGACCGGTTACCCTTCCTGACTAGGATTTTAAATCGCAGTATACGCGATAAATTTGTTATAGCGGGTTTTATAACTAGATGTCCCGGTACCGGCACATAGCCTACTCCTACCGAAGAAGCCTGCACACAGCTTAACGCCTCCATCCGACAAATGAATCACCCTCAACACTCTTCAATCATTCTCACTACTTCGGAAGATAGCGGGTTCGAACTCCTACTGTTGGAAGACGAAAAAAATAGCAAATGCTAGGCGAGGGGCCTGCGCGATCGTCATAACGTGTAATTACATGATCTAGCTAAATGTAGATTTAGCTCAATACCTTTAAGTACCTACAGGTAAGGAATACCGCGGATGTAGCTTAGTACCCTCCCGTTTAAGTCCAGAAGTCGAGGATCGCGCGCTAACTTTCCAAGGCTCGATCCGCTGCAGAACTCTTAAATTCTGACACCTCGGCATCAACAGGAGGTTCGATTTCGGCTTAAATACGTCAGCCTGCGGGACTTCAGGAGAGCTCTTGTTGCATAAACACTTCGTTCCGACTGTACTGCAGTTGTCAGCGATTTTCACATCCGCTTGGTAACAAGCAGCATTTTTACTCGCTGCAGTCTGCGTGAAGCGCTCACAGTTCTCTCTATGCGTTTATTACGTACACACATCTCCCGTCTAAGTACTGTCTGCTGTGAATATTATTCTTCAGCCTTTATCTTAAGGTAAGCTAGAACTGTTAGTTACTGTTCGCAAAGCAACTTCTACGCTAGGTAATAGACATCTACATTCATATGTGTTTGTTCTTTTCTTTTTTAGGTACCGTTCGAGTTACAGGCTTGAAAGTACGCATTTTATTCATCCGAGCAACAGTCTGCAGCACGTGCATTTTTAAGGTATGTTTTCGAACTTTGAGTTGTAAAGATAGCTAGGTTAACTGATGTACCCTACACTACATTCATATATGTTTGTTCTTTTCTTTTTAGATTCGACCAGAATATTATCATTCGAGTTTCAGGCTTGAACGTACACATTTTATTTATCCGAGTAACAGTCTACAGCACGTGCATTTTTAAGGTATGTTTTCGAACTTTGAGTTGTAAAGATAGCTAGATTAACTGATGTACCCTACACTACATTCATATATGTTTGTTCTTTTCTTTTTAGATACGACCAGACTATTATCATTCGAGTTACAGGCTTGAAAGTACGCATTTTATTCATCCGAGTAACAGTCTGCAGTGCGAAGATTTTAAGGTATGTCTGACCTCTATTCGTTGAAACTTGGTTTCTTCCGAACATCGTAACTTTAAGCTAATCATAAATAGTTGTTCTCTTCGATCCTCATGCTATAGACGAGGTTAATCTTATAATTTCAAACACGCAAACATAGCTATGTCTATCCTGAACAGGCTGAAACGTGGTTTCTTCTAAAACATCGTAACTTTAGTCTATTGATAAATAGTCGTTCTCTTCAATCCTCATGCTATAGACGAGGTTAATCTTATAATTTCAAACACGCACACATAGCTATGTCTGTCCTCAACAGGCTGAAACTTGGTTTCTTCTAAAACATCGTAACTTTAGTCTATTGATAAATAGTCGTTCTCTTCAATCCTCATGCTATAGACGAGGTTAATTTTATAATTTCAAACACACACATAGCTATGTCTGACCTCAAAAGGCTGAAACTTGGTTTCTTCCGAACATCGTAACTTTAGACTATTGATAAATAGTCGTTCTCTTCAATCCTCATGCTATAGACGAGGTTAATTTTATAATTTCAAACACACATAGCTATGTCTGTCCTCAACAGGCCGAAACTTGGTTTCTTCCGAACATCGTAACTTTAAGCTAATCATAAATAGTTGTTCTCTTCAATCCTCATGCTATAGACGAGGTTAATCTTATAATTTCAAACACGCACACATAGCTATGTCCGACCTCTATACATTGAAACTTGGTTCCTTCCGAACATCGTAACTTTAGTCTATTGATAAATAGTCGTTCTCTTCAATCCACATGCTATAGGCCTGGTTAATTTTATAATTTCAAACACACATAGCTATGTCTGTCCTCAACAGGCTGAAACTTGGTTTCTTCTAAAACATCGTAACTTTAGACTATTGATAAATAGTCGTTCTCTTCAATCCTCATACTATAGACGAGGTTAATTTTATAATTTCAACCACACTCATAGCTATGTCTGTCCTCAACAGGCCGAAACTTGGTTTCTTCCGAACATCGTAACTTTAAGCTAATCATAAATAGTTGTTCTCTTCAATCCTCATGCTATAGACGAGGTAAATTTTATAATTTCAAACACACACATAGCTATGTCTGACCTCAACAGGCTGAAACTTGGTTTCTTCCGAACATCGTAACTTTAGTCTATTGATAAATAGTTATTTTCTTTAATCTGCATGTCATAGAAGAGGTTAATCTTATAATTTCAAACTCACAGCAATGTCCGACCTCTATACGTTGAAACTTGGTTTCTTCCGAACATCTTAACTTTAAGCTAATCATAAATAGTTGTTATCTTCAATCCTCATGCTATAGACGAGGTTAATCTTATAATTGCAAACTCACAGCAATGTCCGACCTCTATACATTGAAACTTGGTTTCTTCCGCACATCGTAACTTTAGTCTATTGATAAATAGTCGTTCTCTTCAATCCTCATGCTATAGGCCTGGTTAATTTTATAATTTCAAACACACATAGCTATGTCTGACCTCAACAGGCTGAAACTTGGTTTCTTCTAAAACATCGTAACTTTAGTCTATTCATAAATAGTCGTTCTCTTCAATCCTCATGCTATAGAAGAGGTTAATCTTATAATTTCAAACTCATAGCCATGTCCGAACTCTATACGTTGAAACTTGGTTTCTTCCGAACATCGTAACTTTCGCCTAATCTCTATCGGTCGTTCTCTTTTCAGATGTTCCCCTGCTGCGAGGAATGTAATGTAACGTTTACAAGGCGAGATAACTTCATGCGCCACATGAAATCAAAACACCCTAGCATAACATCTGCTTTATGTAAAGTTTGTAGTGTGTATTTCGCTAACGTAGAGCGATACGAGGCTCACTTAATAGAGGTACATCAAATATCTACTTGCCCTCAGGTAGTAGTAGGGAAAAAGCGTGCAGCTACTGATGTAGCTGTAGAAAGTACTAGTAGTAAAAAACCTAGGAAAAATGAACTTCAAACTATTCACTGCGAGCACTGTAACACTGATGTACCATCTTCGCATTTTCAGGGACACTTACGGAGTAATGCACATAAAAATAATGCATGTAGAAGTGGTAGTAACGCAAACATCGAGGAAATTAATACAGCATTTAAAAGTAGGATTGCTAGTTACAGAATTCGCATTAGTCAAAAGTTTCAGAGCACTTCAAACTTTTTAAATTGCGTTCAACCGGATGTACAACTGCTTCTTGTTAAATCTTTGTCCAATCATAATTTATTTAAAGTTAATTTTGAACTTTTCGCCTTGTTCATTAAAAGCACGGATGAATCCGAAATAACGGACATTAAATCATTTAATACGAAGAATTTTGTCATAAGTGAGTCGACTAATTTTGGTGATGTACATAGGGATGTCTCTAACATTATTTCAGCTAAGAGCGAGGAATTTCAGGAAAAGGAATCAGGGTGGGCTTTATTTGAAATAATGTATCTAGAAGTTAACATCAATAAGTACAATCCCATGCGAGGTTCATCGTACATCGAGCTGCCGACATGGATTCAGCGAAAAGAAGCTGTTGTAAACATCCAAAACAATGACGAAGCATGTTTTGCATGGGCGGTGATGTCGGCTTTAAATCCTGCGAAATCAGACGTAGCTAAGAGAACATCATCGTATCCACACTATTCAACGCAGCTAAATTTCGATAGTATAGAATTTCCTGTGCAGATAAAGGATATTAAGCGCTTTGAGGAATTAAATAACATTAGCATTAATGTGTATGGTGTAGAGAAAAAGTCTGTAGTATGTCCTCTGTATTATACATGTCATAAGAAGAGTACTCATGTTAACTTACTCTATATTGAAAACAGTGAATATAGCCACTTTTGCTGGATTAAAAATCTGAGTAGACTTGTTGGTAGTCAGTTATCCAAAGAAAGGTGTAAAAAGTGGCTATGTGATGGATGCTTGCAGTATTTTAGAACTGAAGATCAGTTAACGAAGCATTCCAAGAATGACTGCAATCATGTACGTACAGAGATACCTACTACAGGCAATAATGTTTTAAAATTTACAAATTTTCACAAGCAAATGTGGGTACCGTTCGTGATTTATGCAGACTTTGAAGCCATCCTCACGCCATGCAACACATGCTTACCTAATCCTGACAACTCTTTCACTAATACTACGCACATGCATGTCCCGTATAGCTTCGCGTATTACATCAAGTGTAGTTACGATAGTACGCTTAACAAGTTAGAGCTGTATCGAGGACATGATGCTGCTAAAGTATTTTTAGAAAGACTTGAAAGTGATGCAGTTCGTCTTGGTCGTATTCTAAATAGTAATATTCCTATGAAACCACTCACCGAAATTCAGTTAAATGATCATGAACGTGCTACAAAGTGTAGCATTTGTGATGGGGAATTTTCCGAAAATGACCCTAAAGTTTTTGATCATGATCATTTAACTGGTTTCTACAGATGTGCCGCTCATTATAGCTGTAATCTTAAGTGTAGAGTTCCTAAATTTATCCCTGTAATTTTTCATAACTTATCTGGTTACGACTCTCATTTCATCATTTCACAATTTGGAGCTTCAGATGAAAAAGTAGATATAATCCCTCAGAATAAAGAGCGGTACATTGCGTTTGCAAAGTCTGTAAAAGTAGATGCTGAGCATTCTATAAAACTGAGATTCCTTGACTCGTTTCGCTTTATGGAGAGTAGCCTCGATAAACTTTCTAGTCACTTACAGCCTGATCAATTTACGGAAATTCGACGCGTTTTTCCCGAAGAAGCGCAGTTTAATTTACTTCGGCGTAAGGGTGTTTTTTGTTATGAATATCTCGACTGCTTAGAACGCCTCGAAGAACGTGCCTTACCATCGAAACAATCCTTTTACAGCTCGCTGAATTCAGCAGATATTAGTGATGATGACTATTTACATGCACAACATATCTGGGAGCAGTTCCACGTTCAAACGCTGGGTGAATACTCCAATTTATATTTAAAGACGGATGTACTTTTGTTAGCTGATGTTTTTGAAAATTTTCGCTGTGTTTGCAAGAAAACCTACAGCGTTGACCCATGTCAGTATTTTACTGCGCCTGGGTTAAGTTGGGACGCGATGTTAAAATACACGCAGGTGAATTTGGAACTGCTAACTGATATTGATATGGTGCACTTTATAAAATCATCTATTCGAGGCGGTCTAAGTCAGTGCAGCGGGCGGTATTCCAAGGCAAATAATAAGTACATGCCGAGTTTCGATTCTAGTCAGGAATCTCAGTATATCGTTTATCTCGATGCTAATAATCAGTATGGGTGGGCGATGAGTCAGCATCTACCGGTGAGTGGTTTCCGCTGGCTAACGCAGTGCTAAATTGATGCTTTACAGCTACACGCCCTAGGCGATGAAGCTGATAAAGGCTATTTCCTCGAAGTTGACTTACAGTATCCTAAAGAGTTACACACTTCTCATAATGACTTACCGTTCTGCCCTGAAAATATGAAGCCCCCGTACATCGCATCAACGACGAAAATGCTAATTGCTAATTTTGCGATAAATCTAAGTATATCATTCATTACCGAAATTTAAAACAGTGTTTGCAGCATGGTTTGAAGTTATCCAAAATTCATCGCGTACTAGAATTTAATCAGTCACCATGGCTAAAGCCATATATCGATCTGAACAATAATTTAAGAACGAATGCGGTTAACGAGTTTGAAAAAGATTTCTACAAGCTCATGAATAACAGTGTGTTTGGTAAGACTATGGAAAATATTGACAAACGCGTTGATGTAAAATTGTTTACAAACTGGGGGAATATTAAGAAAAGGTATGGTGCTAACTATTTAATAAGTAAACTAATTTTCCAAAGCTGCACCATCATACATGAGAATTTATTTATTATACAGATGAATCGTGTTAAGGTTAAGTATGAGAGCAGTACTTGAATTGGCTAAAACACTCATGTATGAATTCCATTACGATTATATGATGAAGAAGTACGCGCATAATGCGCAATTGCTCTACACAGATACCGATTCGTTTATTTATCAAATCAAAACTGATGACTATTACAATGATATAAAGCCAGACTTGGGTAGGTTTGATACAAGTAACTATCCTGCAAATAATCAATATCATCTACCGCTAGTGAACAAAAAGGTTCTAGGTAAAATGAAAGATGAATGTGCTGGGAATATTATCGATTCATTTGTAGGTACTAAATCCAAGTCATATTGCATAAAACTCTTAAATGAATTACAAATAAAGAGATTGAAGGGGGTTAAAAAGAATGTCGTTCAGAATCAGCTAAGTCTTGAAAACTATAACAATTGCATTAAAAGTAATCCACCTGTTTTGCATAAGCAAATGTCTGTCATTAGAAGCAAGAAGCGCCAGTTGTACACTCATTTAATTAGTAAGGTAGCCCTTAATAATGTTGATTGCAAACGGTTTGTCATTCCAAATTCTACCAACACGCTAGCCTGGGGGCATAGTAGTATTGATAGGTACTACTTTACATAAAGCAGATGTGTGTGTGTGTAAACATTATGCTAGAGGTGTGTACTTGCGTTACGCTGTCTTACATCACAATTCACTGTACATATTGTAGGGAGAGGTACGCTGAGAGAGTAGTACGGCAAGTTTTAACTTGTACATTCAAGAATTGCGTCGAGAAGTACGCAAACATCACTAGGGTAAAATGATTCGAGATAAAACTTGTACATACAAGATGTAAATAACTAATGTAGAATTGGCATATTCTTTTATTTTAGGTTAGGTATTACCTTCCTCGCGCTCCTTATTTGTAAGATAGAGTTTTTGTTTATTACTCAAAGAAGAAAGGCAAGAAAGAAGGTGTTGAGCAGATTCGTAAGTATGTTATTGTCTAGCTCATGTTGAGAAGAGATTTTTTTTCCTAAACAGTGTTTGATTGCAATGCAGTGTTCAACAACATCGAACTATAAACGGTAGTATGTGTTCAAGTCTAAACTTGCAATACTCTTGCTTTTGCAATGCACATTCGATAGAGATGTAGCTCGATAGAGGAAGAAGAGCAGTTAGTAAGTATGTTGAAAAGATATTTTGTTCTTCTTTCTAAACAGTGCTCGATTCTAGTTATACAATGCAGTGTTCATCTACATCGAACACTAGTATGCAGTTCAAGTTGTAATAAGTTTTGAACAGTAGTATGTGTGTGTTCAAGTCTATACATGCATCACTGCGGGTATGCGAGCGGATGACAGCTAACGAAATTGCCCCGCAAGAGTGCGGCACGGTGATTAAAGATGGCGGATGACAGCTGTCAAAAAAGCATGTTGATTTGTTTCCAAACAAGAGCACGTGGAATTTGCCGCCACCACATAGAGGGCAGCACTGTTCTCTCTGGATTAAAGATGGCGGATGACAGCTGTCAGAAAATCACATGGGTTTGTAAAGCACGTGGAATTTACCGCCACCACATTTCAAAGGTAAGTAGCTAAAGAGGGCAGCACGGTGATTAAAGATGGCGGTTGACAGCTGTCAAAAAAAAGCATGTTGATTTGTTTCCAAACAAGAGCACGTGGAATTTACCGCTACTACATAGAGGGCAGCACTGTTCTCTCTGGATTAAAGATGGCGGATGACAGCTGTCAGAAAAGCATATAGGTTTGTATAGCACGTGGAATTTACCGCCACCACATTTCAAAGGTAAGTAGCTAAAGAGGGCAGCACGGTGCTCAAAGATGGCTGCTATCAAAAAGCATTTTTCAAATTATCCGCCACCACAAAGAGGGCAGCACTGTGCTCTATAGATTAAAGATGGCGGATGACAGCTGCACGTGGCTTTGTTTACCTCGCGCTAGTTAGGTTAAGTTGGTAGCACTAAGGTTTAGACCCGTCAAGATGACAGCACTGCGGATGACAGGTGATGAATTTACATCTACTACGATAAAGAGGGCAGCAAAGTGCTCTGTGGTTTAAAGATGGCGGATGACAGCTGTCAAAAAAGCACGTGGCTGTCAAAAAGCACGTGGCTTTGTTTACCACACGCTAGTTAGGTTAAGTTGGTACTACTGAGGTTTAGGCCCGTCAAGATGGCAGTACTGAGGTTAGCGATGCGTTGTTGTCTGCGTGGCTGTCAAAAAACACGTGGCTTTGTTTACCTCGCGCTAGTTAGGTTAAGTTGGCACTACTGAGGTTTAGGCCCGTCAAGATGGCAGTACTGAGGTTAGCGATGCGTTGTTGGCTGTCAAAAAGCACGTGGCTGTCAAAAAACACGTGGCTTTGTTTACCTCGCGCTAGTTAGGTTAAGTTGGCACTAGTGAGGTTTAGGCCCGTCAAGATGGCAGCAGTGAGGTTAGCGATGCGTTGTTGTCGATGACAGCTGTCAAAAAGCACGTGGCTTTGTTTACAAATTCAAATCTCGCGCCAAAATTCAAATCTCCCGCCAAAATTCAAATTTCCCGCCAGAATTCAAATTTCCCGCGGGAGGAGGCCGCCGAACCATCCAATTATACTACTTACAACATACCTTCAGACCTTAGCTTCTCAGAATATGTCAAATCGAGGTTATACTCCATCTCTAGGCGTAGCCTTGCATTAAACTGTCAGGTGACCCCACAAAAAAAAAAGTGAATAGTGGTGCGTCCGTGTGTCGTTGTGAGGTACACAAGTCGCAAAGGCCGTCACTTTGATGAAGGAAGGATGGACTTCCCGTCGTGTTGTTGTCGATCTCAATGTCTCTCCGTCAGTTATTCACCGCTTGTGGAATCGCTACAGCGGGACAGGCCAGTTCACAAGGAGGGATTGACAAGGTCGTGGACGCATGACAACCCCACAGGATGTCCGATATCTGACCAACTGTGCGTTGCGGCGTCGTTCAGCAACTGCCAGAGAACTGCAACGAGACCTTAGGAGGGTCTCTGCAGTCACGGTGTCTGACCAGACAGTAAGGAATAGGTTAAGATAAGTTTCCTTATGATCCAGACGTCCTGTTCGAGTGCTGCGTTTAACGCAGCAACATTCCGTGGCTCGCCTTCTCTTTGCCCATACCCACATTAACTTGCAACCTCGCCAATGGAGAACTGTGTTGTTCACAGACGAGTCCAGATTTCCTCTGACACAGCGTGATGGACGTCAACGTGTATGAAGACGCCGTGGTGAGCAGTAAATGCCATATGTTGTACAGGAAGGCGACCGATTAGGACAAGGTTCTGCGATGATGTGGGGTGGCATCAGTATTTATGGCTGTGCGGATCTTGTCGTCGTCCGTGGTAATCTTACCGCTGCGGGGTACATCGAGCAGGTACTGCTACAGCATGTGTTGGTTGCTGCATACGGTGTTGGCCCTGAATTCGTACTCATGCACGACAATGCCAGTGCTCATGTAGCGCGCATCACCAGAGCTGTCTTGCGAGAACAGGACATTCAAGATATGGAACGGCCAGCAGTGAGTACCGAACTTATTCCCATCCAGCATGTGTGGGATAGGCTTGACAGAAGTGTTCGTGGGCGTCCTGTTACACCAAAGTCTCCCCAAGATCTCTAACAGGCTCTTATTGAACAATGGGACCTGATACTGCAACGTGACTTCTGTCGACTTATGCGGAGCATGCCACGTAGGTGCCAAGCTGTGATAAATGCTCGTGGAGGACCTACACCATACTGAAGCTCTCCAACTGTGATAAAAATCCACCCTGGAGGACTGTTATCACTTTGTTCTCGCCCCTGTTTGGACATTTTGGTTTGTGTTCTGAAAATGAACGCGAATCCATCGATATTCTTTTTTATACTTCAACGATAAAGGATAAAGGTTTAGTTGGTAATATACCTGGGTGTGAGGTATTATTTTGTGGAGCATGGCATACGTTCAAAAACATGTTCCCCTAATTTTTTGGACTGTGTATTTAAGGTCCTTTTTACTTTACAACTTCGCACTGGAAAATGAACACAACGAGCAAGTTTCTGATGAACTTCATATCCATATGTGGCTGGTAGGGGTGACCAATCTTGAGGAAAATAATGGATAGAAAGAGCATTGTAACATACGAGGTATTGCTTCTTCACCGACAATAAGCAGGACAGAACTTTTCCGAAAACTGCTAGATGCTCCAAGAGAAGACCCAGTACAACATCTTCTAAATTTTGCGTAAATTTTCATGCAATAGTGTTGTACTACTACTACTACTACTACTACTACTACTACTACTACGAGTCTACTACTACTGCTGATAATAATAATAACAATAATTATTATAGTAATAATAATTTGTTTTGCGTCCTACTAAATACTTTTAGTGTTTACGGAGACGCCCAAATTCCGGAATTTTTTGTTCACAGGAGTCTTTTTATGCGCTGATAAATCTACAGATGCGAGACTGGCGTATTTGAGCACCTTCAAAAACCACCGGATTCAGTCAAGATCGAACCTACCATTTCGGATTCAGAACGATGGTGTTGTAGTTACGAAGTTAAGCTAGTAGTAAGTTATTATAGCGCACCGTCTACTATACAACGTAGTGCTAAGGTACTGAGAATATTTAATTTACCTGAGAATTCCTATGTGACACCAATTGTAGTGGAATATTTTATAAATTTTGAGTAAATATCCGAGCGACTGCGATGTAATTATGCCACGCTGCATGTAAAGGAATATTACCTTCATTTTTTTTAAATTTCGTACTAATTTCTATGCGATTGCCTGTAATTATTATGTTATACTGTAAATGGTAAATTCTTGTCCTCGTTCAGAGGTGGTGGAGCCATTTCCATGCACACCTCTCATGGAGGTGAACTGCGTGTACTTGATCGAACACACGCCAGCCTTCCTGCCAATGTCAAATTTCTGGCGGTACGGGGAATCGAATCCGGACCCCCGAGAAGGCAGCTAATATCGCTAAATGTAACGCTGTGGAGGTAGGCATTATTGCACTAATCGTACATAACTTTTAATTCTCATGCATTCTCTCTTTCGCTCTTCTTTCATGAACATAACTTTATTGTTTTGATACAGTGCCTGGTAATATTTTGTTTTCATGCAAAACTTTGTTGTATTTTTGATGTTATGTAAGTTATATTTTTATTTTATTTTAACTATTATGCTACTGTAGACAATTATTATTATTATTTATTATTATTATTATTATTATTATTATTATTATTATTATTATTATTATTATTATTATTATTATTATTATTAATATGACAATATATCGTACGTCGGAGAGTTATCTATTCATCCGATCACAAAGCACATCTCTTGTTAAATTCCATTTTGCAATGTTTATGAAACGACTTCATTACATTTGTCATACAGTACAAGCGTTGTCAGCGATGATTGGTCGATTAAAACAAACGCAGGGTCAGATTACTAGGAAAAGAGCATAATTTTCCTCGTTCAGTAGTGGACAAGTGAATCCGTACCTAACGCGGCTCAAATGTTTCGGCAGGTCAACAGAGGTCGAGTTGCTGGTATGTGGGAGGCACACATGCCATCAGAACAAATCACTCATGCAATACCATGCAAACTGGACGCCGTTTGGAGATGGATCGAATGCATATTTTAGTTTCTTTTACAGTGGTTTGAATAATATTGTTTAATATTATAATATGTCATTTGAACGTGTTATACATTCAACATTTGCAATTAAATTGTCTCTGCCTGAAAATGTTTAAGTAGGTAAATTTCTTAGGCAAGATTAAAATTTATACTTATTATAAATAAGTTACGTAGTTATCTCGAGGTGTAGCGCGCCAACTACGTACAATCCAAGCCATTCCTGCTGCAGCATCTCGTATAGTTGACGCACATTTGGTGGAGGCGTAGGAGCAACCCTTACAGCGCATTTCAGCATATCCCATGAATGCTGGATGGAGTTACAGTCCAGGTCACAGTGCGTTCCAACATATCCCATGCATGTTCGATGAGGTTAGAGTCCGGGGCTTTTGCGGCCATGTCAAAGTCTATAATTCATTGTCATGTCCTCCAACCAGTCTGTAGAGACATGTTCCCCGTGGCACGGTGCGTAGTTCAGCTGGAATATGCATTGTTTTGGCAAAAGACTGACAGGAGATACGGTTGCAGATTGTCGGGTAACAAGTAGTCTTCAAACCATGGTGCGCGGTGCGATGAGCAATGGATCTAGGGTATGCCAGTTGAATACTCCCTAGATCATAATACCGCCACTACCAGCCTGTTGGACACCCACAGTACAAGCGGGACACGTCACCTCATGCTTTATACACACCAGCCGCGGACTCGGCCATCAGCACGGTGCAACAGGAAATGGGAATCATCACTCCAGACAACACCTCTTTCATGTATTCAGGATCCGCTGACGCTCTTCTTGGGTCCACAAAAGGCGTTGTTTGGAAAGACGTGGGGTCAACCCGGGCAGGTTTGTTGGCCTACAGCTCTCTATCCCGAGTCGACGCATGGTACATCCCATAGCCATGATGGAAACAGGACGTGTCTGTCCGCTGTTGTGCTGGCGAGTCAAATGTTCCACTGTGGAGAGTCGCTGCTGAGGTATCATTCGTGACGCACGACACTCACCTCGCTGGTCGATCACTCCTGGTCGTCTTCTGCTCAATGTCTGTCCACGATTCCCTCACCCTTGGTACATGCAAGCACAGAAATGGTGTCCCGGTATAAACAAAACATGGTATACCCCCACCTCCACGCTTAACGCATTGCTGCAGGTAGACAGTCCGCTACAAGACTGCTGTGATTGAAATGGGCACAGTGGTGGATGTATAGCAATACACACACCCTGCCTTCAGCACTACCCGTTCACTCCCTCTCCTCCTTTTCGGTACTGGAGTGGCCTTCGACACTACCCCTTCACTCCCTCTCTACCTTTTCTGTACTGGAGTGGGGCAGTGTTGATTGTTTACGTCGGGACACCATTTCTGTGCTTGCATGTACCCCTCGCTACCGTTTTAGAGGAACAGCCTTCAAAATCAGCTACTGTCGAGATACCAGGACCATACCTCCAGACTCCAATTTTCTTCCCGTGGTCAAAGTTGCTTACGTCACCACGTTTATCCATCAAAGACGAATGTTATCGTCTGACGTGCCGAGGAGAGGGCAGCACGTTATCCGTGAGCCGTACATAGTGTTATTGCCACGTGGAATCCAATCGTTGCTCACAAACTGTCACGCGACAGGTGTTCCTAATAAAGTGATATTTCAGTGTAAAATTATCTAAACCTACAAAAATACTAAACGACCTAGATTTGTAATTTATTTTGAATTGTTTAAAACGAATTGCACGTATCGCGTCTTTATATATGAACTGACCTAGAAAATCTAATCCTCTAAACAACATTTCCACCACTGCGCTTAAAGCATCGACGTAAGACACTCATCTATCCACCATTTGAACTTACGCATCGAGAAGTCCAAATTTTTTTTTTTTTTTTGCTAGGGGCTTTACGTCGCACCGACACAGATAGGTCTTATGGCGACGATGGGATGGGAAAGGCCTAGGAGTTGGAAGGAAGCGGCCGTGGCCTTAATTAAGGTACAGCCCCAGCATTTGCCTGGTGTGAAAATGGGAAACCACGGAAAACCATCTTCAGGGCTGCCGATAGTGGGATTCGAACCTATCTCCCGGATGCAAGCTCACAGCCGCGCGCCTCTACGCGCACGGCCAACTCGCCCGGTAGTCCAAAAATTGATAATATTTTACCATTAATTGAACTTGTATTGGTTATTCTCACGAAGATCAGATTAACAAATACTCATCCGGTAAAGACGTAAAAGAGAGATAAATTCCGATTACTGACCAAGTTATCAAGATTATTTTTATCAATTTCTGGACTGTTGAAAGGTCACTTAAATTTGCAACGTAATACTGTTTAGTTATATTGACATGGTTATAAGTATAGGTTCGTTACGACATTGTTATAACAAGCGATCCTTTCCTCGAGGTAAAGGATGTATCTGACTTTCATTTGAGTACTAACTAGACGTTTTGCAAGTATTGACACCTCCGTAGCGTAGACAAGGGCTCATCATGAGAACTGTTCTTGATTGCTTGCTAGCTGCTCTCTCACTTCGTCTCTTCTCTGGTTTCTCTACGGTTTGTCTTCTTCAACGATCGATACTCTTGTTCTCTTTGTCATTAAAAATCTCGGTACGTGCTTGGGGGAGCTGTCAGTATATGCTCCAGTCTTAGTCTCCCTTGGTTAGTGTGTGCTATCACGCTCAATTTTCTTCGTTATTAACCTTTTCTGCACATTTACTCCGCACTTCATTCACAATTCATGCAACAATATCGGACTTTAATGTAGATATATAACCATATACTAATTTTTCTTCTAAGAGTCTTTTTATAGATCAATAGTCATGTAATTCCGTAGATTTAGCAAACTATTTGAGAGTATGAACATTGTGATCTTTTTCTTCTTATTAATCCACCACTTTTCCCATACCATTGTCGGATCGTGGGTTAAATCTCTAGTGCACATTAGGCCTTGGCACAGTTTTACGTATGGATGCCCATAATTTGTTTTCAAGTTGCTTTACGTCACACCGACAGAGATAGGTGTTATGACGACGATGAGATAGGAAAGGCCTAGTAGTGGGAAGGAAGCAGCCGCGGCCTTAAATAGGGTACAGCCCCAGCATTTTAAATGTTGTTCTTTGCTGCAAGAGGTGTGTTAAGTGATCTTAACCAATTTTGGGCTCTAATTATTATTATTATTATTATTATTATTATTATTATTATTATTATTATTATTATTATTATTATTATAAGTAGAAGAAGTGTTTCATTTCATAAACCTAATCCGAATCAGATATAATTACTGAGATGTGTGTTTCACTCTATGTTCAGCCTATAGCCTATCTCAGTCCGTATGTTCGACGTGCTGTCAGATAATACTTGCATACTACTTTATATGTTAATGCCCCATTCTGTAATTCCGCTCAGTGAGTATCGGTCGTTCATCTGTTGCAAAGACGATATATATTTATTCATGGTGTGTTTTGCAGTGTTGATTTTTTTTCCCACGCAAATCACTGTGCATTCTGCATGAACTGTGTATCCATCTCCTGTCACGGGAAGTCAAGAGCCACTACTGTCTAAACATTCTGATTCCCCAATAGCAGCGGGCTTCTTCTTGTTCTTCTTCTATGTGGGATAGTTCTGGCTCTCCTGTGCTTTACGAGATCTGAAGTAAAGGGCACCTGAACTTGTAAAGGCTTCACAAATTCACATTTTGGCCTCAAATTCATTGAATAGAGTAAGCTTTCCTGAACCCAGTAATATATGATTTGTGTACGTTCCAGAAACAGAAGTGCATTTCAAATGGCTACTTACACAGAGTGTCCCAGGAGGAATGGCCAATATTCAGGGATATAACGGGAACGATCATTTAAAGAAAAAAGATTCCTATGGACATATGCCATATTCCGAATGGGTTTCGAGAAAGAACATATTTAATGTACATTATGATCCATAATTTTCCTTGATAAGCCTCCGTGGCTCAGTCGGCAGCATGCCTGCCTCTCACCACCGGTTTCTGTGGTTCAAATCCCGGTCAGTACATGTTAGATTCATGCTGGACAAAGCGGAGACGGGGTACTACGGTTCTTACCGTCATCTTTCATTCCAGAAAAAACTCTCTAATAAAATTGAATCTGTCAGCCATAAATCATTGTTCCAGAGGAGTGCGACAGGCTTCAGCAGCAGGCACGATTCCTATCCTCGCCGCTAGATGGGGTTTTCATTCATACCATTCCTGACTCGTTTGAAACTGGAAAATGGCTGCGGATTTTCATTTTTATTTGATGCGCATTGCGAGTTTCATTTATTATGCATTGTTCTAAATATCAATATTTGTTTAGCTATTTAATTATTTAATTATTTCTTTATTGTGTTGAAATGTACGTGGTTAAGTGTGAGAGAGGGCCACAATCTATAACTGCACTACTGCTTAAGACATAAATAATAAAGGTTTGAAGCCCACTGTTGGCAGCTCGGAAGATGGTTTTCCGTAGTTTCCCAATTTCACATCAGGCAAATGTTGGGGGCTGTACCTTAATTAAAGCCACGACCGCTTCGTTTCCAGTTCTATCCCTTTCCCATCCCATCGTCCCCATAAGATCTATCTGTGTCCGTACGATGCAAAGCAAATTGTAAAAAATAATAGTGAATAATATAAAGTACAAATTCTATTTGCAATGTATTCTTTTCATTGAATCTTCGACCTCCATTGTAAGACGTACCGGGCGAGTTCACCGTGCGGTAAGGGGCCCTATATGCCCTATCTGTGTCTGTGCAAAGTAAAGGCAACTGTAGAAAAATGTAGTACGAGGTCCTATTTCTGCCCCTGGTTTGCTCTGGATCATAATTATGTTCCATTCAAGCTTATAAGAATTTGTTGCCAAACGTACAGACACTTCTTTATGACGTAATGCATTCTTGTTATTCTGAATGGTTCAATGGGCACTTTCCTGGTTGAGTGCGGTGGTATTTGAATGTTTTTAATTATTGAAATACACCGGGCTCCAGTGGGTTGATCAGGTACACAAAAGTACTCCTGCGGAACAAAATTTGCGATAGCACGGATTCTCGGGAAACCGTAAAAGTAGTAGTAATAGAAGTAGCTCGTTCTGGCGATTAACAGATCCTAAACTACTCTGAACGTCATTCTCAATCCATTCCATCTGGTTTCGAAATTCCGATAACTATCACCATCCCCAGCTCGGTGTATTGTTTAATCACAACAATCACCTTGCTCTCTTGACAAACGCAGACTATCTGGAGGAGAGCAACAACATAATTCATTCATAACCAACACCTATAATTGCACTATAGGACCACCTACGAATTAGGACATGCATTGTGCGATATAGTGTAATTTTATCTCATACATTTTTTCTACTACAGAATTATACACATGGGTACTTAACACAATTACATCATTCGTGTACCTCAGAAGACATTTCCAAATTCATAAAATAATTGCCTACTACTACCATGAAAGTAAGTTGATTTCGTTACATGCTGGGTAAAGTTTTTAATGGCATACAATGAAAATTCAAAAGGTCAAGGTTACAACATATTTAGTCCTTGGTACAAATAAAGAACGAAATGCAAAGAAATAAAATGTTAAATGATGTGTAAATTGCTTCATTATAAAATTTTGAGGATCACTGTGAAAAGGTAAAGAAAGAAAGAATTAAGGAAACTGAAATACGCCTGTCATTTTTCATGATTATATCATGATCATGGGTATAGAATCTCTATTTCTATGTACAGTCTTAACCACATGATTCTTACATTTTCATTCAAAATCCCCACGCGTGAGGGAAGAATAATATATTTAGAGAGAACTCCATTTTTACGGACAATTTTGTTTAAAAACCCATTCAAAGACATTCACGTTTTCTCTCCTTGGAGATACTTGGCTGAGAGGTAGTTGTCGTTCAGACGACCTCCAAGAACCCTTCCCTCTCTCCAGTCTCTACCAGCCAACTTCTTGCAGAGTGCTTGCTAATTTTTTCTTATTTATTACCTTGCTCCCTTCTGCTTTTATTTTATCCCTTGCTGCCTTCTTTCCATTTTCCAGCCTCATTAACCAAACATAAAAATTTCGTATGACGTCCAAGACCTTTAGAATATGCTTTTCACTGCTGTATAATTCCACACAATATTATTATTATATCTGCGAAACCATGTGTCAGACCTATACTGATTTTAACAAATTATCACGTGTATAATTTTTGGTACCGACGTTCTTCATTATGCGAATGTTCCATATTAGTGTAAGATATTCTGTTGTTTGATATAGATAAGTGCTTGAAGCTGAGAATTTTGGTGGCAAACGTGGGTTCGAAAGCCAGAGGAAGCTCAGGGAGGAAATAAAATTAATTTTGAGACTTACGTGGCCCTGTATTTCATTCTTATGTCCCTAAACTGAGATTGTGCGGATTCATGCTTTTTCAATCTTCATTGAAAAAAGCGAGGGATTTCCTTCCAATCTATACAGTGTGAATCACCTAAAATTTTCATCCCAAATATTTCTGAAAAGGGAGGTGCTATTGAAGTGCTGTTTTCATAAAAATTAATTGTTACCAAGAACTCATAATTGTAGCCCATACACAGATGTTAGTAATTATTACAATGTGTAGTACTTTTCAAATGGCACAAAGCCTACTGACATCAACAAAATAAAACTATTGTTAATTAGAATGTCATTGGTGTTTTATCAGGACTCTGTTACAACTAGTTTACTCTCCGCCGTAGTTTGAAAATTGTAAATACCGGCAGTTGCTACTCCATGTGTCAGCACAAACTTGAGAAAAAACTGAATAACCAAATTTCTTGGATTCTGAAGCAGGAAGACAATTGGCCTGCAAAGGTTGTGTTCAAAATGACGACCACCAATATTTCAATACAAGCTTCCAGTCTGTCATATAAAGACTGATGCACACGTTTTAGCATTTCATCAGATATTTCAGGGCATGTAGCAGCAATACATTGTTTTGTATTATCTGGTTTAGTCGGTATGTCCTTGTAAACTGTGTCTTTTAATTTTGCCCAAAGAATACAATCCAAAGGGGTCAAATCTGCTGAATGGGCTGGCCAAAGTACAGCTCCCCTTCGCCGAATCCTACGTTTAGGGAACAAACGGCGAAGACAAGCTGCAGTACGTCGTGCAGTATGTGCTGATACCAAATGTTTCTCCTAATCTGCATAGGAATTTGGTCTTTTAGGAGGTTGAAATGCTTTTGAGTATTTCGTGTTCCTTCTATGCAAAAAGAAAAAAAAATAGTAATAACTAGGGGTGCAAGTTTTAGTGACACTTCCTCTATAATCAGAGTATTGACCGTCTTGTGTTCAATAGACCACTCCACGGACACTGACTTTCACCTGACGAAGCCGATGAGGGTTGTTTATGGGCCAATAGTGCATATTTCCGACGTTTACCTGGCCATGATTGGAAAATGTTGCTTCATCTCTAAACAAGATGCATGATAAATCTGATTTATCTTGTATAATGCCAGTGTACAAAAGTTAACATGATTCTGAATATCGTTTCCATGCAGCTCTTGATAGAGAGAGACATGATGCGGATGGAACGTATTACGGTGGAGAACGCGTAGTACTGACTCATGCCACTTCCTCGTGCGATTGCACGGGAACTAACGTGCGGATCTACAGCAACTAGAACATTCATTTTATCCTCTTCCCTAGTCACTTTTCTTCTATTGTATTACCTGGGTGTTTCACTTCCAGTTTCACACACATAATTGTCGAAATGGGCGATGTCTATTGGGATATTGTTCCACGTACAGAGCATAACAACGAACAGCATTCTTCCTACATTCTCCATACACCATTATCATGTTGGCTATTTCAGCATTTAACTTAATTTCGTGTGGCTATTTCTAGCCGGTTGCATCCCATGTAAGGCAGACCCTTCCATTAGGGTGGGCGGCATCTGCCATGTGTAGGTAACTGCGTGTTCTTGTGGTGGTGGGTAGTGTTATGTGTGGTGTGTGAGTTGCAGGGATGTTGAGGACAGCACAAACACCCAGCCCCCGAGCCACTGGAATTAACCAATGAAGGTTAATGTCCCCGACCCGGCCGGGAATCGAACCCGGGACCCTCTGAACCGAAGGCCAGTACGCTGACCATTCAGCCAACGAGTCGGACATTACAGTATTGGTACATACCATTTTCCACTACGTCCTGCTTGTTCAAATATCAAAACTGTAAGTGACAAGGAAGTCGCAATGCAATCAGTGTACCGTAAAGTAAACAATCATAAGGACAACATAGCCTCGTAACCAAGCAGTTGAACGGAGCAGGCAACTGTCGGTATTTAAAATGTTCAAACTACGATAAATCGTAAACAACATGTACTAGAACACTATTCATACTAGTGTATGTTGATCTTTCAGCCCAAAGGCTGTCTTGATTCTCATCAGCACTGTAATTAGATGGCATACATGGCCTAGGCATCACTGAAGAGGCATACTCGGAGTGAGGTAGCTTCCCGTTGCTTTCCTCAAAATTTACAGTTCAATTTCATATTATTCTATGTTCGAGCAACCGTTCCGAGCGAATGCCTTTCTGCATGAAATAGTGTCCATACACTTCAATAGCCTGTGTCTAGCATTATACCAACAGGAAGCATGAGAAAGAAAAGAATTCACCCTACTATTTCTGTCTTTACCCTTATAAACCTGATTCTGTTTCGATTTCTTTTTTTCAATATGCCATTACCCTCCGTAATACTTTCTATCAGTACACATTCACTAGTATTTTATACCACTATTCAGAGCGATAGCAGGAATTAAATACATTATTATTCTCTGGTCCACTGACGGCTGACACACTGGGGTGAAACGCGACGTTTTAGACTGAAGAACCTAACTTATATTCTAGAATATTGATATTCTCAATCGATGTAAAAGAAATGTTCGTTTCCTCATGGAACTTAATTTGTGAATACTTTTAAAAAATAGAATTTACATAGAATGGTCTTTTCTTTGGCAAGTTGCTTTACGTCGCACCAACACAGATAGGTCTTATGGCGACGATGGGACAGGAAACGGCTAGGAGTGGGAAGGAAGCGGCCGTGGCCTTAATTAATTTGCCTGGTAGTGAAAATGGGAAACCACGGAAAACTATCTTCAGGGCTGCCGACATGGGGGTTCGAACCTACTATCTCCCGAATACTGGATACTGGGCGCACTTAAGCGACCAGCTATCGCGCTCGGTATAGAATGGTCTAGGAATGCACGAATATCGTAAACCAACCTAGGTGAATATAAATGTCTTTACAACAACAACAACAATAACAATAAAGGCCTTTTCAATCGTGAAATTACCAGCGTTTCGTCCCAGTGCTGCTGTGGCTCGTCAGTTTGGTTGGAACTACGGCACCTTTCCAAGGCGTTGGCGGCTAGTGAGTCGTTGAAACACCATTGCAAGCCTCCTACAGTATGTAGGACAATACAGCGATGTGTTCTAATTAAATAAATATTTGAATGTGATTTGATAGAATCTGATGACGTTCTTTTAAGACCGAAACATGTCATTTTATTTTAATTAAGTTGTTTCTTTTTGAAGTGTGATAACAGTCACTACGTTTTCTTCTTCATATAGCTTATAAATGTATTAATCAAAATTAGTTTCGGCAGACTGTATAATCTAAACGTTATATATATTTTAAAAAGTGTGAAGTCAGACACAGTTCTCAACGGCGCCGGACGGACACGGTACCAGTGAGGGATTTTAGCCCGTTGACCTATTGAGGCTATGAGGGCAACTTCTGAAAGATATCTATAGCTAGAACTGCATTTGTGTTTGTAGCATTGTGGAATTATTATTGATTATTGTTTTAAGAGGAAGTAAAACTGGGCAACCATCCGTAGTATTGTGGAAGTTGTATTTTTTTTTTTTTTTTTTTTTTTTGCAAGTTGCTTTACGTCGCACCTACACAGACAGGTCTTATGGCGACGATGGTTGTAGTTTTAATATTTTAATATCACTGACCAGGATATGGTCTGCACCTCTTAATGGGGCGGGGTTAAAGGATAAGGTCCATAGGTCACAGGTATCGACGACCTACTGTGTCATAGTTGCCTATGTTCCTGATCAGTGGCTTTTACTTTCGGCGAACGTGTCGTAAAACTTCGTAGATTATGAACTTCTGTTATGAACGGTAGGTAGGTTCCGTTCATACAACCGGGCACGTGTAAAGCGGCGCAGTGCACCGTACTGGACACGCTGTACCTTTAACAGGTGGGACTTAGCTGCAGTACCCCAAATAGGACTGGCATATACTACTCGAGTATCGGCCTGATAGTCAATACGTAGAGCAGGAACGGTTCCTCTGTTTCTTGGTCCACCTGATGACTTCGCCGAGAAACATCTGGGGCTCTGGGTTCGTGGGGCGACGTTTGGTAAAGAGCATGGCGGTACTTTTTGAAAAGTTTATCTTAACTCTCCTCTTCTCTAACCAGTGTTCGATGGTGGAGAGTGCGTCCTGGAGGTTGCATTCTAACTTATAAATAGAACTGCCCATGCGTTGGTTTTGGCATATCAGACCAAAACAGATTGAGAATAATCGTAGGTGAGATAACACTACCCTGTGGGACACCCGCATATATAGGGCGCGGATCCGACAGAACCTTGCCAACCTTCACCCGATATTTTCGGTCAGCTAGGTAGCTAGTCAGTTGTCCAGTATTCGTTTTGTTTTGCTTATTTTTGCTAGGGGCTTTACGTCGCACCGACACAGATAGGTCTTATGGCGACGATGGGATAGGAAAGGCCTAGGAGTTGGAAGGAAGCGGCCGTGACCTTAATTAAGGTACAGCCCCAGCATTTGCCTGGTGTGAAAATGGGAAACCACGGAAAACCATTTTCAGGGCTGCCGATAGTGGGATTCGAACCTACTATCTCCCGGATGCAAGCTCACAGCCGCGCGCCTCTACGCGCACGGCCAACTCGCCCGGCTTCAGGTTCCAGTATTCGTAGTAGCTAGGGTGGGGGAGAAGCCTAAAATCGTTAATTTAAAAATAAGGTGATATATCTGCCTTAATATAGTTTCCTTGTTGGTTCCCAGCGGTCCATGTGATTACGGTTACCCCGAAGGAACAACGTCAGTGGTTGGCGGAGGAACCCTTCACCTCTTCTTGGACTCGCCACTTCTTACGAACCGGCACCACTCGATTTTATCTCACCGGGCTGCCCACTGTGCCTGATCTGATTTTGGCACGTCCTTACTCGTCCATACTGAAATGTTCATCGACATCTGAACACTATACATTGTGATACACACTACCCCCATATTCATCCTTCTTACGGTGGTAAATGTCGGCTCCACTAACACCATCTGCCACAATCAACTCAATAACCGACGCTGGTAAATTCTGAACGAATTCACGGCAATTCACTCTTATTCCGTCCCACTCGTTGGCTGAATGGTCAGCGTACTGGCCTTCAGTTCAGAGGGTCCCGGGTTCAATTCCCGGCCGGGTCGGGGATTTTAACCTTCATTGGTTAATTCCAATGGCCCGGGGGCTGGGTGTTTGTGCTGTCCCCAACATCCCTGCAACTCACACACCACACATAACACTATCCTCCACCACAATAACACGCAGTTACCTACACATTCAACGATATCTGATTTCTTCCTGACCATCGACGAATGCGTAATGTCTTCTTTCTTCGAATAACGGCGTTCGTACTAAAGACTCTGTTTCGTTCGGACAAACCTTGTAGATTCTAGTTCGTCAAGCCCTTGGATTATGTGCACGAATTGAACCTATAAGCCTTGCTGTCACACCATTCAACACAGGGACTGAGTACGTAAAGAATGGTTTTGAAATCATCGCTCAATTCTTAGTCATTTCCATGCCGTCAAACTCGACATTTCGATGAAGGTAACAAACATGTTTTCGCCCATATCAGAAGGAATAATACAATGCAAACCAATATAAAACCCTAGATACGGATCATTCATTGCACAATAAGTAGTTTTATGCAATCATTTCTATTCTCCACCATATCGTACGATCATGACGTTTATCTTCTTAATGTATGTTCATTTATTCCAGATGCTTTCTTTCTCTCTATTTATATTATGTCGCACACAGTTCTGTACCGAGCTGGATAGCTGCAGTCGCTTAAGTGCGGCCAGTATCCAGTAATCGGGAGAGAGTGGGTTCTAGCCCCACTGTTGGCAGCCCTGAAGGTGGTTTACCGTGGTTTCCCATTTTCACACCAGGCAAATACTGGGGCTGTACCTTAATTAAAGCCACGGCCGCTTCCTTCCCATTCCTAGGCCTTTCCTATCTCATCGTTTCCATAAGACCTCTCTGTGTCAGTGCGACGTAAAGCAAATAGCACACAGTTCTGTATCGCTGATTTTACTTTTCTTGTATGTGATAGCTGAATAGCATCGTCTCTGCCTTCTCATCAAGGAGACCGGGGTTCGAATACGAGCCAATGCGTAGGACATTTAAAATGAAAACTCACGTTCGTATGATTTGATCCCACTTAAAAATGGGGATTCTCTGGCTTTGATAACTGGCTATCGAGAGTTGCGTAAAACTACAAACTTTATTGTTGTTTGTTTTTGGTTTAGATTTCTTCTCGGTTACCTATGGTATATACAAGCGATTTAACCGCTTACTTCGTTTCAGATAAATGTGTTCTTCTTTATTTGTGTTTAATTTTATCACCGTCCGAAAGAAATCTGGAGCTCGACGATGCCTTGATGTATTTCACAGCTCAAGGCGTGATTTTAACCGTAACTTGTAAGCATCACTGGAAATTATGGCCTCTGAACAAATCTTGTAATTGCACACATCACAAAACATCCGGCATAAGACTATCAGTTTTAAAAGATGCCGAAACGTTGATATTTGACACTGAAAAGAGAATCCTCAGCGAGCAAGAAAATCTACAGGCAAGGATCTTTGACAGTTGTAATTTTATTGTAAATTCGTGTCGTCGTTCCGAGGTGGTGCAACTCTTTTCAGGCACACCGTCAGCGGAGGTGAATTGCATATAAACTTATAATCACGCACCAACTCTCCTGCCAATATTAAATTTCTGGCAGTACCAGGAATAGAACCCAGGACCCAAGAACGTCAGCTAATAGAGCTAACCGTTACATTACGGAGGTGGAACTTTCACTGCTATCAATAGGTTATCTTAAATGCCAATCGATTGTACTGGGACTTAAGGGGGACAGCTAATCAGTTACCCAACGCAGCCGGTCATCTTAACATCAGAGTTCTGGCGTTAAATAGTCCGGCTACATAGGAATGATCAGTGAAGAGCCCTTCGGTTCATACAACCTTGGGTTCAATTCCCAGGCGGGCTGAGGATTTTAACCACGGTTGATTAACTCCTCTAGCTCGGGGGCTGGGTATTTATGATTGCCTTAATGCACATCATTATTTACATGCAACACACTACTAATCACCTAATAATAATTTCGGGTGGCTTTTTTCTAGCCGGGTGCAGCAGCCCTTGTAAGGCAGACCCTCCGATGAGGGTGGGCGGCATCTGCCATGTGTAGGTAACTGCGTGTTATTGTGGTGGACGACAGTGTTAACTAACCACCTGAGAAACATCCATTAGTGGAGACATCTCTCCACATAGGTTTGGCGTCAGAAAGGCCATCCGGCCGTAAGAAAAGGCTGAATCTACCATTAGTGTCAACCAGTAGAGGCCAAGAAAGTGGAAAAAGAAGTTCTAGCATCAAATGATACTTGAAGTTCTAGATTCCTGGATCGGAGATCACGTGTCTTAACTTTCGGATATTCCTAATAACCGAAGTACTACCGTCACATGTGCAGAGAAAATGGCAGCTACAATTGGTTGTATTCATTGGAAGTTTCCATAATAGTCACAACGATTCCCCAACGGTTTCCGGCTTAACTGCCACAATGGCCCATTCAGTTGGAATCCCACACGTACTGTACTGTGAAAGACCTATATCACTTTTTATTCGAACAAGAACGTCTGATTTATAAACAAGGAAATTAAGACAAAGGGCCTTGTATACTGGAGCAAACACTGTGTGTATTCATTCTGAGACCTTCAATTAATTTACTTTGCAATATATCAGTGCCATGCTCTTTAGATTTTGTAGTTCTTGTGCTAAATAGAAACAGTAATTAATATTTGAGTATATTGCATCAGAAACAGAGCCCTCTGTTTAATTGTTAACACACACTCAGGAGGATATTCCTTGTTTGGGGCGAGGATTATGAAGATATCATTCGGCATTCACCTGAAGTGGGTAACAACCAAGATGCGTATTCTAACCTACCTCTTACTTTAGTTGTGTCCTGGAAGTTCAGCTCACGCAGTTCCAGACACTCAAACTATTCCTAAATTAGTAGTATAAACGAGAATTGAACCTGAGATAGCTAAGCGAGAAGCTGCAGTGCTAAACCTTAGCCCGTAAGTAGGGAAACATTCATTTGCGGCTACACCTATACTAGCTGATCATGAAGTACAATCTGGCTGGGACGCCTCGTCCCGTCTCTACTACCATGTTCCACGTTATACATTTTCACGAGCGAGTGGGGAATAAATGTGCATTGTAGTACTGATGGGTCGATACCATCGTTTCTTGATATTCGACATTCAATACCGATATAAGCTTTTAGTCTCGATACTCAATGCCTTAATGTTATTTTACCAAATAAATAACAAGTAGTTAATTGTGGTCATCATCATCATCATCATCATCATCTGTTTACCCTCCAGGTTCGGTTTTTCCCTCGGACTTAGCGAGGGATCCCACCTCTGCCGCCTCAAGGGCAGTGTCCTGGAGCTTCAGACTCGTGGTCGGGGGATACAACTGGGGAGGATGACCAGTACCTCGCCCAGGCGGCCTCACCTGCTATGTTGAACAGGGGCCTTGTGGAGGGATGGGAAGATTGGAAGGGATAGGCAAGGAAGAGGGAAGGAAGCGGCCGTGGCCTTAAGTTAGGTACCATCCCGGCATTCGCCTGGAGGAGAAGTGGGAAACCACGGAAAACCACTTCCAGGATGGCTGAGGTGGGAATCGAACCCACCTCTACTCAGTTGACCTCCCGAGGCTGAGTGGACCCCGTTCCAGCCCTCGTACCACTTTTCAAATTTCGTGGCAGAGCCGGGAATCGAACCCGGGCCTCCGGGGGTGGCAGCTAATCACGCTAACCACTACACCACAGAGGCGGACAGTTAATTGTGGTACTTCGAGAAAACTAAACTTTGGCAAAACAGATTTGTGTTTATTTATTACTTTACTCTATAAACTGCGTCATTTCACACATTTGTAACCGTGGAGTATACAATAAAATGTTCCATTTAAACAGTTCGTGAGTAAAAATGTATTATCTGTAGATTACATTAAAATGCATTGTGCTATATAGGAAAAGCAAAAGAGAAGTCGTCTCCGTATAGGCCACGAAGGCCCTTGGAGGGGTGGAAGGTAAAAGCTTCCACTCTCCGTAACATCGGCACGTGATGGGATAGAGTGGTTAGCTCGGCGCCCGGTCGCCTTTGCTCCCAGGAATTAACCTGGTACTCATTTTTGGTGCAAGCTGAGTGATCCTCAGGGTCGTGTGCACCTCCGTAAGTGGAAATCTCGTTTCTTAAATTTTACGACTTCCTGACGGGGATTCGAACCCACATCCTTCCAGGCGAACCGTGCACGCCTTTACCGCCTCGGCCAGGGAACCCCTATTGTTGTCAATAGTTACCAATATCTTACCGGGAGGGACGCAATAAAATCACCCCTTAGGTAAGTAGTATTTTATCCTAAGATAATTAAATTACGTACATTTTTTGTATAATGCTGCTGTACAAGCATCACAATCCAGACATTTCTTAGGCTGCGTAGGAAAAGGGTTCGAATGTACACAATATTTATCCTTTACTTGTTCAAATATTTATTTTACATTTATCGCTCAAATTTCGTTCACACAAGCATTATCTCATAATCCAGGCCTCCCCAGTGGCCTCCGTCTTGGTGAGACGTCAGTGGATACAAATATGTAGACACGGATTCTAGGACCACGAATTGTATGTTCTGATAGTTTTTGACATAAATGAGTATGAAGTATCGGGCCAGGAATTTCCCACAGAAATATGTTAGAGTCCGCCTCTGTGGTGTAGTGGTTAGCGTGATTAGCTGCCACCTCCGGAGGTCCGGGTTCGATTCCCGGCTCTGCCACGAAATTTGAAAAGTGGTACGAGGGCTGGAACGGGGTCCACTCAGCCTCGGGAGGTCAACTGAGTAGAGGTGGGTTCGATTCCCACCTCAGCCATCCTGGAAGTGGTTTTCCGTGGTTTCCCACTTCCCCTCCAGGCAAATGCCGGGATGGTACCTCACTTAAGGCCACGACCGCTTCCTTCCCTCTTCCTTGCCTATCCCTTCCAATCTTCCCATCCCTCCACAAGGCCCCTGTTCAGCATAGCAGGCGAGGCCGCCTGGGCGAGGTAATGGTCGTCCTCCCCCGTTGTATCCCTGATCCAATGTCTGAATCTCCAGGACACTGCCCTTGAGGCGGTAGAGGTGGGATCCCTCACTGAGTCCGAGGGAAAAACCGACCCTGGAGGGTAAACAGATTACGAACGAACGAAATATGTTAGAATGTGTGCTATTTGGCTTAATGGTCCGCATGCTACCCTTCGGTTCAGAGGGCCCGAGTGCGATTCCCGGCACGTACGGGGACTTTAATTTCATATGGTTAAATCCTCTGGCTCGGGGATTGAATATTTGTGTTCGTCTTAATACTCTTATATGCATTACAAAACATCATACAGACGGCCACCATAGAAACGCACAACAGTGAATAAATCCCTCTGCATAGCGTTGGCGTCAGAATGGACATTCAGACATAAAACTGTGCTTAATCAACATAAAGAGATGACACCAAATCATTGAGATAAAGGTCAGGGAGTGTAGAATGTGAACGAGTATCAAGTATCCTCTTGCTCGCTCTACAGTTGTGTAAGGAGATTTTCATAAATAGTAGGAGTTATAACAGCTATACCCCAAATTCCTGGCCCTACTAATTATTTCTGGAATGCAACCCACGAAAGAACTCAAAGTAAGAGTGGTGGCAGAATGGAAGTGGACGGACATTTTCAAGAATATCCTTAGAAGTAGTGTCTTCATAATGACACAAAAAGTGACTGGCAGAAGATTTCAAAGTTGCTGAGTAAATGCGTGACCAAAAGGCCATTATAGGGACTTATTGGATAGTTAATACATGGAGGTTAATCTATCTACACTTCAAACAAAAAAGGGGTGCATTTATAAGTTTCCGGAACGAGTTCAAAACATAATATCGCCTGTAAGATTACACCAAATTTACTTTTCACTTTCGTGATATAATGGAACTGCAGTACGTAAATTTATTGGCAAAGTGTGTGTGCAACGCGTGTGTTAAGGAGCAAGAAAACAGAATTTTATTATGAAAAACTATAGCATGGGACGAGGTTTACAAACGCCGGCACTGATTCTTGTGTACAATGGTCCACTCTGTTGTTGCGTCGGGAAGCATCCCAAAGAAAAATTACACCGCAGTTCATAAAATCGTTAATACTGAACACCTGAAGAAACATAATCCGTGATAGTGAAGCGCATTACAAACATACAAGTAGCAGTGGAAAGGCTTACGTCTTATTTTGCATAGTCATTGCCCATGTAATCATCACTTGAATACGATTCAGTTCACATTCAAATCATGTCTGGTCTACAAATCCATATGTAAACTAGGAGATGAAAGATCAAAGCTAATTACCAGGGAAGTAATGTATCAAATGCAAGTACAGCGATCCACTTAACAGATTTGAAGATGATAGATTTAAGGTTTTGATTCAGCAGTTGGAACTTAGACATACAATAACTCGTATGAACATATCAAATTCCAGCATCCCGGAACCGTATGAAAAAGTAGAAAGGACAGCAGGGATAAGTTCCGAAGTGTGGACAGCATAGCGGTTACGGTGGATTTTTGGACAATAGCCTCCGACGATCATCATCAGTTTCACCGTCACGTCATAGACAAGAATCATTAATTTGTGCAGGTGTACATTGATGCAATACTATTTGAAGAACTGAGAGATAAAATTCCATCCTGGTTAGGCTGTGAATCTGAGCCTTCAATCTCAGTCCTCATGCTAGCTATCATGAGTGAGAATTTTCTCCAGTCAAATGACTGGTTACTGCCATATTTCAAGATCTGGTGTAATTTTTCCAATTCTAGAATGAAATGATTTACAGGTTTGGACATTACCAAAATCTCTACATTGCTACATATTATCACACAATGGCTCATACCCAGTTGCACGGAATGTGTTTTTTTCGTGGATTTTCCTAACAAAACCTATCAAAAACGCAACCAAAGTACAGAATGGTCATACTTTAAGATGTTTAATTTCTAGAACATACTCCCAGCGGATTTCTACGTCGATTTAAGGAGGAACATACACCTTTCGCTAGCTTAAATGTAGCAAAATATCAATTTTTATTACTCTTTAACTGAAATTGCTGCTTAAGACTTAACTGGAACAGCAGGGTTCCAGGAATCTTGAAAATATGCCATTGTTTCATAAATATAACACATGAAGTGTCATGGTCTCGATAGCCACATGTAAATTCCTGTTCGTATGCTGGGCGACGGTTTAAAAGTTCTTTTTGTTCTGCTGTGAGCCGATTAACTATATTTAACTTTATATATCCCCCATAATGGTACTCGGGACTCTGTGAATCCATTAGTATACGAGGAAGAGATACTATACTTGTCCATACAGTAAAGACAAGAAAACATCCAATTCACGTAAGAAATGCCTTAAGTCTACAATAAAATGCCGTAGGCGTTGCGTATATTGATGGCATACGCCTAACATGCAAGACTTTCATGTACATTTTCTTACATTTTTGTGTTAAGTGTTTAAAATAAATGTAACCATTGCCTTAAGAAAGTTCAATAGATCCCTTAATATAATAATAAAACATTAACATGCGATAGTGGTACATTTACATCCTTGAAAACTGTCTTTTATATTAGGATCCCGATGACTCTGGTTCTCCATGTACTTCATGAAAGCTGTGGTGCTCTAGTTCAGGTCTGAACTTAAACTTTGCTTGTTAAAGAAATATTTATTATCAAATAATGTTTATAAAATGCCTAGTAATTTCGTTTTTAACATTTTATAAAAATGTGTATGTTAATATTTTGCATCTTCATGGTGTCTGCAATAGTGTAGCAATTTACATTTACTAACATATCTTTGGAAATAGTGGAAATAATAATTTTTTCACCACATTGGGGAGGAAAATATATATATATTTTTTGCTATGGGCTTTACGTCGCACCGACACAGATAGGTCTTATGGCGACGATGGGATAGGAAAGGCCTAGGAGTTGGAAGGAAGCGGCCGTGGCCTTAATTAAGGTACAGCACCAGCATTTGCCTGGTGTGAAAATGGGAAACCACGGAAAACCATTTTCAGGGCTGCCGATAGTGGGATTCGAACCTACTATCTCCCGGATGCAAGCTCACAGCCGCGCGCCTCTACGCGCACGGCCAACTCGCCCGGTAAAAAAAATATATTTTGCAAAGGAATATGTAAATTGAAAATGCAACTTTTACTAAAGTGAACAGATGATAATAAATAATCTTCTATGTTAATTTGGCAAATTCACAGATTGTATCATACCATTCTTGCTGACTGGTTCTAAGAAAGATACTTCGCATTGTGGGTACGTGGTTATCGAGTCTATATCAGTTGAACTTAAACTGGAAGCCTGACCACCTGCTTGCGCGGACGATTTAGCCACGACTATGTTACATTGCACAGAATGCAACACGAGGGGAATAGTCCACTGTTGTGCAGACAGGATTCAACTTAGCAGAAGAACGGGAACAATATTGGTCGCAAGGTGCTCCAGAGTGGTACAGAACGTTTAATCCCAATTGCATTCCACGAGGTTTTGATATCTGGACAGGATGGGAACAGAACATGGAAGATGTGCTTACTTACTCCGTAACTGGGGCTTTCGAAACTCACCCAACTGAAGCTGTGGAGTGGCGTACCAAACTGTTCGTGCGTGAATGACCACCCCGCTCATACGAGGGATCACGGGAAGATTTAGTAGATATTCCCGCATTCTTGATCCAGTGGCTGAATGAACTACATGTGCAATTGTTGACTAGTGTTTTATAAGGTATAAATAAATAAATAAATAAATAAATAAATAAATAAAATAAATAAATAAATAAATAAATAAATAAATAAATAAATAAATAAATAAATAAATAAATAAATAAATGGGAATTCTAAGAGTTTGTGAGAGAGCCAACAGGCGAAAATGTATGTAATAGGAAATGTTGTAATGGGGCAATATTAAACAGAAGACACGTAGCAATAATCTGTATTTAATAAGGAAAATAAACGGTCGACAAAATTGCAGCGTGAAAGGATATACACTGATCAGCCAGAACATAATGACCACCAATCCACTGTAACAGCCGGTATGTCCACCTCTGGCACGAATAACAGCGACGACGCGTCTTGGCATGGAAGCAATGAGGTCTTGGTAGGGGGCGATGAGCTATGACATTACGTTCAATGTGTTCGATCGGGTTAATATCAGGCGAGTTGGGAGCCAACACATCAATTTCAACTCACCACTGTGTTCCTCGAACCACTCCATCGCACACCTGGCCTTGTGACATGGAGGATTATCTTGTTAAAATGCCACTGGCAGTGGAAAACATGATCGTCATGAAGGGGTGTACGAGGTCTGCAACCAGTGTACGGTACTTCTCGGCCATCATGGTGCCCTGCTCGAGCTCCACTGGACCCATGGATGCCCACGTGAATGTTCCCCAGAGCATAATTGAGCCGCCGCCAGCTTGTCTCCGTCCCTCAGTACAGGTGTCAAGGAACTGTTCCCCTGGAAGACGACGGATTCGCACCCTCCCATCGGCATGATTAAGAAGATATCGGGATTCATCAGACCATGCAACGCTCTGCCACTGCGCTAACGTCCAGTGACGATGGTCACGTGCCCATTTCAGTCGTAGTTGCCGATGTCGTGGTGTTAACATTGGCACATTCATCGGTTGTCGGCTGCGGAGGTTCATTCTTAGGAGTGTTCAGACACATTTGTACTCCACCCAGCATTAAAGTTTGATGTTAGTTCCGTCACAGTTCGCTGCCTGTCCTGTTTTACCAGTCTACGACATCCGACATGTGTAATGAGGGGTGGCCGCCCAACCCTTAGAAGTCTGGACATGGTTTCACCTTGGTTTCGCCACTTGTTGAAGTCACCACAGCACTCCTCGAAAACCCGACAAGTCGTGCAGTTTCTAAAATGCTCGTGCCGAGATCACAATCTGTCCTCGGTCTAACTCAGATAGGTCGCGCGCCTTCCCCCATTCTACACACGGACAGCACGCTCACTGCTATTACATGCACCGTGCGTGTGTCTGACTAGCAGGCATTCCTCGTCAGGTGACGCTGCCTTCGCCTGGACGGGTTTATACCGACATTAGGTCGATGGTCGATGGTCATTATGTTCCGGCTGAGCATTGTAAATAACGAGTGAAGATCAGGTCTTCGCAATTTCTTTTACGACAACAGTAAATAAGAGAGAAACGAAATATGGTAAGAATAATTTCTTCCTTGAGCTTCTGTACATTTTTTTTTTAGATTTCCTTTACGTGGCATTGACACATATATGTCTCATGGTGGCGTTGGCGTAGGAAAGGGCTTGAAGTAGGAATGAAGCGACCGTGGCCTTCTTTATGATACAGCCCCCCCCCAGCACTTACCTGGTGCGAAAGTGGGTAACCACGGGAATCCATCCTGAGGGCGGCTAACAGTAGGGTTCGAATGCACTACAGTATCTCCCGCAAACCGCGCAGCCACTCTCTCAGTCACTTCTGTAAACATCCGATCTCTAAGCAGTAGTGAATGAGTGAAGGCCGCAATGGTGAATGGATGATGCCTTACGCTTACCGTGCCTTTTCAAGTTGACTAGATACTTTGTATCCAGTATCCTGGGTTCAGACCCTCGTCACTTCAGGAGTTACACTCCCAGTGCAGGGTGCCGGGAAGGACAACCAACGAAACCTTAAATTAAGAACGCTGGAAGTGTCGATGTCTCTTAACATTTTGAAGTTTCGTTTGAATAATATGTTCTATGCATCCACAAAGTATTTACAGGTTCTGATTTTTCCCAATAGTGAGGAGTTTGTGCACCCTTGCACTGCCTGAAAATGCTGTAAATGTATTTGGGGTTCTAACAAGATTGTAGATGAGAAAAGATATTTCGGTATATACAGTATAATTGTGATAAGAAAATACGAATGACGGTGAAGAGTGTTCAGATATGTTCTAATATTTCCTTCAACTGGGTCACTGATGACTTAAATTAATTTTGTTTATTTTCGTTTCATTGTTCAGATTTTGCATCCATGCTAAAAATTCTGCTTTGCTTTAATCAATAATATCTTTAAAGGTAAGAGTATAATTCGGTTTAGCAGAATCTCAAATTATTTTTCTACAAAATGCAATAAAACGCTGAAGTACAAATGTAAAAATGATACAAACTGCTGAACGTACAAATCAAAATGCTAGATTTATTTCAAAATGCTAAAAATCACTACCCCTATATAGTACTAATTTATAAAGGACGGTATTTTCATGCTTTATAAAACTGTGAATAATACTGGAGACCGTAGTGGTAGTGAACAGGACAGACACATGGCTAAATGTTCCTTGTGTTAAAATGAAGAAACTTTGTGTAACTGTTACAGGCAAAATTAACATTTTGATTTTCTTTTCTTTTTCCCCATGCACTATTGGGCTTGGTAGACTGATATGTAATGGCAACTTCTGGCTCAATGAGGAAAGCAACGGAAACTACCTCAATCCTCATTTCACTAGTACGCCTCTTCAGTGATGCCTAGGTCATCTATGACACTTGATGGCAGAGCTGCGGAGGATCCAACCAACTTTAGGGCTGAGGACTAAACATGCATAAAACATGTAAATATAATGACATTGGAATTATTATAAACACATGCATGAATGCACGTTTAAATTAACGAATATGAATTCGAAATGTTGAGCACCATTCATGAAAATGTTAAGAGTTGTATAAGTAGAGAAGAAATATAAAAGTGTTACTGCACCGTTGTTCTGACCCATGGCTAAATGATTTGTACGCTGACCTTTGGTCCAAGGCGTCACGGGGTTCGATTCCCGGTGGGGTCGAGGAATTTTTAACCTTCATTGATTAATTCCGATGTCTCGGGGACTGGGGATGTTTGCCGCCTTCAGCATTAGAATTCATCACAGACTTGCAGGTCGCCTATAAGATGTCAACTCCAAAGACCTGCACCGGGCCTCACCGGAGACCACATGCTAATGAAAAGTTGCCCCAATGATAATAATGTATATTTTTGTCTATGTTATTATATGGCATATTGTTAAGTTATTCCCGGATTCCATCACCGAAAATTGTCTTTAATATTAAACCGTTTTATTCATAGCGCTTCTCTAGTCCCGACGTTGTTGCTTATTTCCTTTCAGCTTTATGCTAATGGAAAAGCTTCCTCTGTTTCCTGGAAGATCATAAAATCTGACAACGGGGTAATATAGTGGTGCGTCGGACGAGTTGATATAACGATAAGACACAAGTTTTTTTTCTGGCCCAGCCAACCAAGAATCCTCTCCAAGCGCTGTTGCTGCTGCTCAAGGAAGCGCGTATCTCTGTTCAGATTGCGTGTCTCATGAACTTAAGCGTGTGATTGCTGCTGAAATGCGGCTCCTTTGGATCTCCCCCCTGTAGCCTGTCGGAACATACATGTCACAGGCGCCTGGAGCCTAACATAAGACAAACTGGGTTGTAGGGGTGAGACTGCGCCAACATAAACAGGGTATGTGTGTGCCTCACAAGTACAGGCAAACCTAACATGATCTCTTCAGTCCATAAGCAATCTCTTAAGAAGAAACCTAATTTGTAATATATACTATTAAATGAAAGTAAAAGTGTAGCGGTCTAAGTAGTTAGGTAAAAACTGGAAAGAGACATAAATTAATGAGAAACTGCCAGGCATCCCAGAAACCCAAAACTTGGTATATTGCTAGAAAAGATAAGAAATTACAAGAAAATCTCCAAGGGGCAGAGCTGGAGAGTTGGGGGTTGTGTTGAAAATTTGGGTTCAGAAGAGAAACGGTGTAAGTAAGTAAGTACTTAAGTAAGTAAACAAGTAAGTAAGTAAGTAAGTAAGTAAGTAAGTAAGTAAGTAAGTAAGATTACGTGTTTTCATTCCAAAGTGATTACTTGTAGTTTTCGTGCACATAAAAAGTCTCCTGAAGTCCAAATTGGTCTTGAACGTCAAACTCTGAGGGAAATTTATGAGATATTAAGGAGGTAATCAACGCTAATACTTTAAATCAGGGTCTCTCAAACGCCCAAAATCTCACGCGTGCAAACTGAGGCGCATAGTTCCTGTTCACAGTGCATCGGTCCCACTCGGCTCGTGCTCGGACCAACGCTTCATCTCTGGGCTACTCGGCTAAGCTCGGCTCAACTCGGCTCAACTCGGCTTGGATTTGGAGCGCTACGGAGCAAGTGAGGAAGAGGGAGACAGGGGTAGCGAGCGAGACAGGCGTGGGGAAAGAGAGAGACAGCGCTTTTGCTCCAAATCGAAGAGTGGGGCCTGCACTCTGGTCAACCAAGCGAAGTCGTCTTTTGAACCGTGCACAGTGCATGCACCCTGAGAGGCTCAGCTGTAAATGGAAGTCAGAGTGTCGAAAGAAAAAAATTTAGAGCAGACAATTAATCAGTAAATACTTCTGGGCACCCTAGAAGCTTAAAACTTGTTACCAGATAATCTGACAACTGCAGGATACCTAGAAAAATTAAAATAACCCCGAAATTTACCTAGGAGGCAAAGCTGTGGGAATGTGTTCGAAATTAGTGCTCAGAAGTGAGGTAAAGTAAGTGCGCAAGTGTAGGCTAAGCATATTTTCACCTACTGGGAAATTTTATTCCTGCAGTATAAGGCAGATGCCCTTAGGAATAAAATAGTTTATCAAAACTTAAACTAATACTTATGTGAAATAAATCTATAGAAAATAATTTACATGCATATCTCACTGAAAGCAATTTGGCCCCTTGAACTGAACTGAAGTAAAGGTTTTAAGTTAACCAGTTCTTATCAGTATTTGTCCCGACTCCCTGGCTGAATGGTCAGCGTTGAGGCCTTCCGATCAGAGGGTACCGGGTTCTATTCCAGGCTGGGTCGGGGATTTTAATTGCGTTCGATTAATTCTTCTGACTCGGAGACAATGTGTTTCGTGTTTGTCCCCTCTTCATATTCGGACAACACACCACACTACCTACCAAAATACAAACACGTAAGTGATTACATCCCTCCATACTGAAACCGTACAGTGTCCTGTACAGCACATTGACAGCATAGGTGCCTTTCTACCCTATTACAATCAGTTCAGAAGTCGCGTCATTTGTAGGATGATGGGCGAGGGGATCGAGCAGCGTGTGGCCAGAACGAGACCCGCGAATGATCGCATGGAAAACAAAGGAAAGGTTGGGCTGGAGCCAAGCCCTCGTGAAAAAGCCCTCTTAACTCGCAGACAGAGTTGGAGATACGACGCGACGCTACGGTAGTCTAATACGCCTAGAGGTGTGGCCTAGTTTCCCAGGGTTCCAAACTAACAGAAGGAACTTCCGGTTTTTATGCACTTTCCACGGATGCCAAGGTCAAATTTTGGCGCGTAAAAATTATATATTTTGATCCAGACATGGGAAAACTATCGGAGGCAACCAATGAATAGAGCTGAATTTTCTGCGTATCCCAGACTGAAAATATGGAATACTTTATTCAAGGGGCGAAATGAGGTCACTAGATGTCCAGCTGTAATGTATTACTAACACATCTGAATCTAGAGCGTCCCCCAAGCTAAGAATCGCGCTCAAAGATGGCTCCTCCCCCAAGTGGACGCTAATGAAATAATTAATGGCGGGAGCCTAATCACGTGAGAACTGCCGATCGCAGTTCGATCCCACCTAGCTCAAATGAAAGAGGAAGTAGAGGGTTACAATACGCGCCATTTAAATGTGTTGAATTCCCGGGATGAAAGGAGCTGGTGTCTTTAATGTACCGTGATATGCCCACGCCCCTAGTCTTCCGGCGTGAAAATAATAAAGGCTAAAGACAGTTCCTAGAGGGTCTTTGAGAGAGGACAGTGTGTTACATTGTGTTCCAGTTTTTACAGTTACCGTCCGCAATCTATTGACTGCTTACAAAGACAAAGTTATTTTGTCCGTCACGGCCGTGAATTATAAAAGCCTTGTGAAATGTAGGTGGGAAGTCAAGTAATAGCCAAGCGAGCCTAGGCAAATGTCTCAGTGCCGCGTGTCAATTAATTAGGCTGCGAGCATAATTTATGAACGAGCAGCGGGAGTCGGCTATGGACAATGCCGGCCTAAATGAGTACTTGGTATCAATAAATTAGTATCATCCAAACCGCTACTCTGAATCAGGGTTCTGAAGTACTATGAGCCACTCGATTCATTCTGTGAATGCGTGCCAATTGTGATTAGAATGACGTGCCTGCATGAGGAAATATCTGGTGTAAATTCTGTGTGTGTGTTGCTGTAAACGCAGGAACGTGTGACGAGTTGTGGAGTGATACCCTTTTGGATTACTTTAAAATTGTAGCAGTGAACGAGTCACCCAGGATGACGGACTTGTGCAGACCAGGGTCGAAGGACAACACGCTCGTCTCCAGTGCCGAGGTCATGCAGCAGTAAGCTCCACCATGGGTCTCCCGTGGAAGGAAAAACACGGCCACCAGATAGATGTGTTGATGCCATATATAATTTCTCAGCACAATAAAGTATAACCGGGTCAAAGGATAAGCTTTTCTTTTGTAATACCTAAATGTTGTAATTAATTCATGTCCTAATATGGAAAATTTATTGTTTTTTATCATGATAACGTAAATTCAAGGGAGCTGACTCTCTGGACAACCCATTTCTTCCTTAGTGATTAGTTCTTCGTGAGGAGTTATTATTAGTAATATGTATAATATCCTAGCAAATATGGGAAACAAGGATAGAAGAGTATTTCTAGTTCCCCTAGGGGTGGTTGGAAAAATAATGTTGATGAGCAGGAAAGACCATGTCCAAAGGTTGTTAGTTAATGTCCAATATGGCTATCGTATATGCTGGGGGGAGCTCATGGGTCAGTTAGACGATGCATGCGCAACTGATACGTATAATTATGGCACGAACATCAAGAGAGAAGAAGTCCCGACTGAGAGAGGCACATAACTGTGTTATTTAGGGAAATTATGTGGGGGGCAATATGTACGTTCCCGTGATTATTGATTATTTGACCAGAATTTGTCTGGATTTTTTTAATTCTTCGTTACCAGTATGAGATACGGAGAGGCCGGGTGCTTTAATGGATGGTCAAAATATATATATTTGCGATGTGCCAAGAGAACTAAGAAGGTTCGAGAAAGGAATCATGAGAGCCCTATGCCCCGAGGAATTATGATACGCGATATGAGATGTAGTGAGCGGGCCGAATGCCCATAGGGTCTACGATGAGATAATTCGGATGTTATGTTACCCTACATTCGGCGCTCAACGATAAGAATGAGAGGGTAGAGAGTAAATGAGTATTTCTTGGGAATTCTGCGGTAAGATGGAATAAACAAATGAAGTGGGCCAGAAATATGTGTACCCGGGAAAAGGGAGGTGGTCGTTGTAATTGAAAAGGGATCACGAAACCTGCGTAGCCAATGAATGAGTGACAGTAGTAGCGCACAATGACTTCCCCTTTTTGCTTCTCTCTGCTAGCTACAAAGCGGGACTCTCGATGTCACACTGTGCCTGTCTGTTTGAAGGTAGTTAATAAATGATTATAGATCCCCCCAATATCCGGTAGTATGAGACGATGGATAATTTAGGGATTTTCAGACATATACCTCTCAGTCGGAAAGCGTCCAGTTCGAGGCCCGTAAGGGTACAATATAGGCTTGGCGTCAGGGGCGATATCCAGCCGTAAAACGGGCCAAATCCACAGGTGCGACACAGTTCGAATACGCGACCCCGCGGGTGTGGACAAACGGAATAATAATAATAATAATAATAATAATAATAATAATAATAATAATAATAATAATAATAATAATAATAATAAGACGAAGATGATGATGGAGAAGTCTTCTCTGAGGTATGGCAAAAGACTTGAGATTAGTAAGCCAAGAAGTATGGTTTCAAGTAGGAATAACTTTCCTAACGCCACGCTTTTCCTGGTAAATTTTCCAACCTTGGATCGAACGGAATTCGAACCTCGAGCGACCAGGTGTAAGTCCAGAAACTAAACCACTGCAGAAGCGGCATACAGGTGGAATTCCAGCAAATAAACCACTGCAGAAGCGGCATATGATTTACACTAGATATCTCATTAAACAAACCAAAGAAGGATTTCTCATAGAGTTCATTTCGCACCATATCGTTTATATTGCGCTTACTGGCCATAGTTAACTATTCCTAACAGTAATATTGCAAGGATAAATTGTCCTGCGTACTCTCGATACGTTGATATATTTACGTTACACCCTGTATAAACTGTTAGCGATATTTATACTGATGGCTAAACTCTAACTACAATATCCTGACCTGTCAGATCGAGTAAAGTAGACGTTTCATGTAGCTGAACTGATTTCAGTGACCGTAAACAGGTTTTCGTCTGGTATTAAATCAACTGCGAGGCTCATTCCATGCACAATCAACGTGGGGGAGGGACAGGATTGAGGGATGGACGCGGGGCTCACTGGTCAACGAGATTGGACGCACCATAACTAGATCTGCTCTTGGGCCACAAACTAAATGAAATTTGAAGCGACGGCGATCTTGGATCACGTGAGGGGGTAGATTTTATTACACAACACAATCTATATCCCTTCAATTAACGATTCCAATACGAACGTTTGGAATGTGTACTGATCTCATCAGGAGAGACAGCCTGAATATCTAAACACAGTGAATGGGATAATTACCCGTTTTTCGCACGGCGAATTTTGTTAACATCTTCCGGTTTTCTTTTACATATAAAAATGGAAAGAACAAAACTTCCTTTGTCCTTGGGATATTCGGTGAGGCATCACTACGAGGTGCCCGCAATTTCTTTATCCTTTCGAGTTTTCTATTAATTGTTTTTCACCTTGGAATCTCAGCAACTCAGCCAAGTACTCGGCATTGCTCTTATGTTAGTTAGTAGTCCGTGTTGTATAACAATAATAATAATAATAATAATAATGAAAATCCACAGCCTGTTCCCAGACATTCGACCGGGTCAGGAATGGAATGAATGAAGCCCCCATCTAGCGGCGAGGGTAGGAATATTGCCGACTACCTAAGCCTGTCGCACTCACCTGGGGCAATGATTAATGAATGACAGATGAAATGAAAAGATTTTGGAGAGTGTTGCTGGAATGAATTATGATAGGGAAAACCGGAGTACCCGATTGAAAACCTGTCCCGCGTCCGCTTTGTCCAGCACAATTCTCACATGGAGTGACCGAGATTTGAACCACGGAACCCAGCGGTGAGAGGCCGGCGCGCTGAAGCTTGAGCCACGGAGGCTCACAATAATAATAATAATAATAATAATAATAATAATAATAATAATAATAATAATAATAATAATATACTTTATTTATTCCAGAAAAGCTAAGAATGTACTCCCTTTCCTACACTTAACCAGTCTTAATCTAGAACACTGTTAATAATAACTGCTGATCACAATAATGTGAAGGAAGACAATATTAACAATAATAATAGTAATAGTACTAATAAAAATAATCACACGTAAAGAAAAAATAATATCATCTATATAGTACATATCGTACGTAGAGTACATTCAAAATATGTGAATGATGTGTACTATATATACTACTTAAGAGAAAGTTTCAAATATATATACATTTCTACAATATACCGAGAGGTGAAGAGAAGGATTAGTAAGCAGAAGAAGAAGATTAACTGTGAAAGGAAGAGAGAAATGATGATGATGATGAGGGAGTAGAAGGTGATTTCAGGTCAAAACTTGATGATTCATGCATGTTTACCTAGTATTTCGACACAGGCATGTTTCAAAGTTGAGGTACTGTACATGCTTCTAACGTCCAGTGGTAAGAGATTCCATTGTCGGGATGCGGTAATGGTGAATGATTTCGTGTAAATTGTTGTTCTGTTTACATGAAGGGATAAACACATGGTGCTGCAGGATCGGGTATTTTTGTTGTGGTCTGTGAAGAGGAGTTTGATGCGATCATGGAGATAGGCTGGTTGAGAAGTTTTAAGAATATTATGCAAAAAGCAAAGAGTAGCCTATAAAGAGGGCGTCGTTCTTACAGGTGAAGTCACCCGAGCCGTGTGTGCGTGAATACGGCTTATATTAAAATAATATTTATATATAAATCTAAAATATAAATATAAATTGCTCTTATGTAAATATATAATATTAAAATAAATACGTATAAGTTATAATAAAGTATACATTTTAATTTAAGTTGTTTCCTTTTCATATATAATATTGGCATACATTTTCTCTTTGAGTAAATAAATTTATAAAAAGACTGAAGAGCCTATCAGTTATAAAAATTAAACAAAAAAGCTCCGAAGCATTACATATTTACCGTTCTTTATCCCCTTAGTTTTATTCAAAATTTTGAAAAAAAGGATTCCTCGCTGTTACCCGTGACTTCCAAGAAAAATCTGTGTAAAATTTCACTCACATTGGTTTGGTGATTCCTTAGCTATCGTGATGAGTAAGTGAGTGGTACTTCGTATGTACAGTATATGGAATGCATTCGAATGGAGTCAGGTGATGGGGGTAAACGAAGTCTTAAAGGAAGAAGATACAGTACATGCTGTTACTTTGGTAGAAGGAGAACTAATGAAGACAGAACTAAGGAGGATATAAAATGCAGAATAGCACAAGCAAAAGAGGTTTTTCTTAAGAAAAAACATTTTTCTCACTTCAAATGTTGATAAACAAATTAGAAAGGCGTTTTTGAAGACTTTCGTCTGGAGCGTGGAAGTAAAACTGCTCAGAAATAAATAGAATAGAATAAAACCTCTTAAAATATAGTGTTACTGAAGAATGCTGAAGAATGTAGATCGAATCACGAATGAAGATATGCTGGATCTAATTTCTGAGAGGAGAACGACTTGACAAAATTTGACTGGAAGAATAGATTTTTTTAAAAAAAATATGGCTTTTAGTGCTGGGAGTGTCCGAGGACAAGTTCGGCTCGCCAGGTGCAGGTCTTTTGATTTGACACCCGTAGGCGATCTGTGCGTCGTGAGAAGAATAGCACACGTTTTAAGATTCCAAGGACTTGCTCGGATAGTTTCTAAAGGAAGTGTTGGCGGTAAGAATGGTATGGGCGTTGTTATGTCAGCCAGATTAGTGTAAATATAGAAGGTAGTAGTTACGTAAAGTGAAACGTTTAGCGCATGGCAGGGTGGCATGGACAACTGCATCAAATCAGTCCATTGACTGACGACACAAACACCAGGCGCCTAACAACAGGAAAAATACATGAAGTACACACATATTCCGTGACTGATGCAACTTACAACACTTCGTCTTTTGTTTACCAAAATGTGAGAACGTGGCAAGTTTCTCCAGTCAGCCTAACAAAATTCATAATGGTAAAAAAAAGAAACATAAGAACTGAAATAAAATCGTTATTAGTAAATCTTGTACGTCTTATCTTTTAATTTACTGAGTGCGTTGGCCGTGCTGTTAGGGTCGCGTACCTGTGAGCTTGCATTCGGTAGACGGTGGGTTCAAATTCCTGAATATGGTTTTCTGTGGTTTCCCTTTTTCACACCAGACAAACGCTGGGACTGTACCTTGATTAAGACCACGGACGATACCCTCCCAATCCTACCCCGGAAAACTTTTCATGTTTTAGTGCTATGTTAAATCACTACTTAACTTTTAATTCATGTCGTAAATTGTGTTCTGTCAGCTGCTTCGGTCGACCAGTGGTAGAGTACTTGATTCACGATCCTAAGTACACGGGTTGGATCCCATTTAAGGCAGTCGATTTTTGATGAAGTCAGAAATCATAGCAATACATGTAATTATTGTTGACATGTTAAAGACCTCTGGTGGCACACATAGTGTCACGCGACAAAAGCTGCAGGAGGCGTCCATAAGAATTCCACTTTCACTGCTAAACAGCAGCACAGTCGGAAATTCAAAGGTGGTAAACAAGCCGTTTACGTAGGACCACTTCAGATGGTTTGTAACTCAGTAGCTGAGACCATATGATTATGGACAGCTCATCGCATGAACATGTTTATTCTGAACTAACTTTAGAACAAAGTTCGTATGTCGTGCAAAGTCTCTCAGCGGATCATACGCTACTTTGGTAATAAAATGCGTCGATAAGGTAGTATTCGAAAATTGTTAGTGGAGAGAAAATTTCACGGAACCAAACCTCGAGGATGAGTACCAACACGATGGTTCGACATGGTGAATGGCCCCTTACAGAATTCTCTCCGGGTAACCACACTGAAGGGTCTGGATAGAAAAGAATGGCGGAGGATGGTTCGGTTCATCAGCTAGATGGCTGAATTATGATAGTCACGATGTCTCCATCATGAGGCAAATCGAATGATAAGAATGATCATAAATCATTAATTCTCAAATTCAGAAACAAATTCCAAGTAGATTAATTTTAGTATCCAGTTGTAACTATTCAACCAGCGTTTATACATCAAGAAGCAAACAAAGAAAGAACTGCTACAGTGCAAAGACTTACAAAATCAGATGCAACAAAATGTCCATATCAAGTAATGTCAAATTACGACGCTCCAACACAGTCATCAAAACAGAGGCACATTATGCAACCGAAACAATGATAACTGGTGGCAGGTCATAGATAAAATAATAGGAAAACAAGAGAGGAAATTCTCAGAAAAACCCTAGGACCAAAATACGAAACTGGAATTCGGATGAAAAAGAAACCACACGAAATACATCAAATCACCGAAGAAACCAGAGATACAATTCTAAAAAGGGCGATTGAAATTCTACGGACACCTACACGGAATGGATAACAACAGGCTGACAAATAAACTTCTAAATATAGCACTAACACTGGGAAAAACGGCAACAATTGCTTAGTGGAAATAAATGAAAATCTAGAAGAAATTTGTATTACCGACTGAACAATTCAAAATGGAACAAAATTTAGAAGCTTAGTAAACAAACATAGATTTTCAGAGTAACCTAAATGGAAATATTCTGGATGGACAGAAGAATGCTTAAACGAGAACAGTGAAGTAATAAAGAGAAATTGTGAAGAAAAGAAGAAACATTCCACTAAATAAGTTCAAACGCACTCCTTAATAGGGCATAAAATAAATAATAATAATAATAATAATAATAATAATAATAATAATAATAATAATAATAATAATAATAATAATAATAATAATAATAATAATAATAAGAGGCTTTATTCTATCTAAAATTTATTTTGAAGTTTTAGTGCTATTAGGTCCCAAAGTTAGTTTCAGAATGTGAAAGCAACTTGATGTATTTCGTGTAATCCAAACCTCAGGAGTGTGATTGTTAATTTAAGAAATCTCATATGAATTCTCCAGGAATAAAACCGTGGTCACCTTGGTCAGACGCCAGTGACTACACCATTCCGTCATACCCTCCACCCCTTCCCCCCACAAAAAGAAGATACTTCCAATTGACATTATGAGCAATAATGTAACTTGCAACTTGTTTAACGACCCTTTAATTTCTACAAGATGTAAAGAATGAGAGTTTGTCCCACTGTCCCACAGGAGATTTTCAACGTGCCAGTGGCACAGAGTTGATACGCTTGAACATCCTCAAATACCACCGACCTCAGGCTCACAAGGAATCGAACCTGCTGTCTTAGGAACTGAAGCACGACGATTACTCAGCTGTGTTACAACGATCTACGCAGGAAAGGTATTAAGAGGAGGAATGTTGTTGTTGTTGTTGATGATGATGATGATGATGATGATGATGGAGATGTTTGTTGTTTAAAAGAACCTAACAGGTATGTCATCAGCCCCTAATGATACGAGTAGCAACGAAATGAAACAATAATTAAAACTTCCAAATGTATCCAATGACTACAATCTAAAACGAATAATGATGGAAAAATGACCATGAATCCAAAACAATAAGTGGATCCGATTTTCTGGGATGATGCTCGTTGTCCAAAGCGGTACAAAATCGAGGTTACCGGCCCCTTATCATAGTACTAATCGCTGGTAAAGCAGAACCATGAAGTTTCTCCTACAGTAGTACTGATCACAGGTAATGAAGAATCATAGTGTTCCTCGCATGATGGTACTAATCACGGGTAATGTCGACCCAGGGTATGTCAGACATAACGGCACTACTCGCAGGAAAAACAGACCCATGGGGTTCCTCACTTAAGGGTAGTACTCACAAGCAACGCACACCAATGAGGTTCCTCACATGAGGGTACTACTCACAAGCAACTTGGATCCATGGTGCTTCTCATATAGAGGTACTAATCACGGGCGCCGGCTAGATCCGTGGTGTTCTTCATATAGTTGTATAGTCACAGGCCACGTATAGGCCCACTCATGGTGTTGCTCACATAGTGGTACTAATCATAGACAATGTAGACCCACACGGTGATCACACATTATGGCACTACCACAGGCAATACAGAGCCATGAGCTCATATAATAGTACTACTCCCACTGTAATCCTTCGCTACTGATACCAATCACAGACCCAGCTGGAGGTGACAGCGGTACTTCATCACGTAGTAGTGATTATTGCTCGAAGAGGGAGCACAACGAGGCACATGTAGTATAGCTAATCGCAAGTAAAGTTCATCCCGTAATGATACTAATCACAGACTGTCTCATGGTTCCAAAGTATAATCCCTTGGTCGCCCCCTTTTATTCGCCTCTTACGACAGGCAGAGGGTACCGTGGGTGTATTCTTCATCTGCGTCCCCCACCCACAGGAGGTAGAAAAAGGATCCAACACTTCGTAAAATGAAGTACCGGACAGGGAAAAACAAGGGCCACAAAGGGGGTGAAAATGAATGACTTCCTAAGCCTCGAATACTCTAAAACCGTCGGGATCTGAAAAGAACAAGAGTTGACCAAGTGAGGTCGGACAGGATAGAGGAAGGTGAGTGCATGGCAGACGTAAATGGAAGCAATGCCAGGGATCACGTAAGGGCCCCGTGGTCGCCAAACCACGCTCCCATGGTTGAGAGCCCCTGGCGCCCTTTTAGTCGTCTATTATGACTGACGGGAGGTACCGTGTGTGTATGCTTCATTAACGCCCCCCCACAGGGGGTGACAAGGAATGAACGTGACAAATGCCGATCATTTACCTCGATTTCAGCAGGATAGAAAATGGTCTAAAATTCTCTATCCCCTTGAAAGACGAAGTGACCGAACGGTGACTTGTGGTAACTAAAAATAGGCAGCTACTTGGTGAAGACACGAGAGAGCAAGGGATGGTGAGTCTTTTAGATCGAGCCGGCTGGCTTCGAGACCATAGCTACTGTTTCAAGTGGTGGAAAGAAATGTTCTCCAGTATTTTTATTCTGTGTAGAGAAACAACTCCGCTATGGACCACTTCAGCTAAATATAAAACAAGACCCGATATCCGTCCACTCTTCGGCTGGCGACGTAGATTCCTGAAAGAAAATATTGCTCATCCGCCATGTACGGTAATTCACAGTAGAGAGTCGAGTAAAATTTATTAATCTCTTGAAGATAATTTCAAATATCTTCCCTTGGAACTGTACAGCTGTGGGTAAAAAATGGCAGGGACGTGTAGAAAACAGTTTGTCCTGTGTTGAAAACTGGAATGATGCTTGTAAATAAGAACGCTTTTTTTTTTTTTTTTTTTTTTTGCTAGTTGCTTTACGTCGCACCGACACAGATAGGTCTTATGGCGACGATGGGACAGGAAAGGCCTAGGAATGTGAAGGAAGCGGCCGTGGCCTTAATTAAGGTGCAGCCCCAGCATTTACCTGGTGTGAAAATGGGAAAACACGGAAAAACCATCTTCAGGGCTGCCGACAGTGGGGTACGAACCCACTATTTCCCTAATGCGAGCTTACAGCTGCGCGCTCCTAACCGCACAGCTAACTCGACCTGTAAAAAAATAAGAACGAAGAGAAAGCTTGCATTCGGAAGATGTTAGGTTTGCACCTCGCCGTCGGCATTGCTGAAGATTGTTCTCTGTATCTTTTCCATTTCCATAACAAACAAATGCTGATTCTGCACCTTACCAACTAATTGTTACCAAAAATCTATGAGTGTTAGTACGACGTTAAATAGCTATCAAGAAAGGAAATTCAACAACTCTGATAAGAAAATTAACATTTCAATGTTAAAAATAATGTCAGGGGTAAAACCTAAGAGAACTGAGTTTCAGGTTAGAAATACGAAACTAGTAGAGGTAGACTATTTCATTTCAAGTAATTAGGACTAGTGCCCAAAACAATTAGCATTTTTATCTATTTGATTATTCTTAAAATAGTTCTTAACGACGAACAAAATCCGTATTAATCATTATTCCAATAGCGTAGAAAAATGGTTATAGTCTAACTGATGCATGTGTTAAATGTATGTCATACAAATGGGTTACAGATGAATTCACGTGCGATGTAGGGACTATTGCCGAGTTAATTTGAAAATCAGGGTATGACTCGTTACATAAAGTGAATCAGAAATAGATGACGTAGAGTTTATTTTTTGAAGTAGCTTAAGCTTACAAATTATCCAGTATATTAATGCTTGTCCGCCTCTGTGGTGTAGTGGTTAGTGTGATTAGCTAAAACTTCCGGAGGCCCGGGTTCGATTCCCAGCTCTGCAACGAAATTTGAAAAGTGGTACGAGGGCTGGAACGGGGTCCACTCAGCCTCAGGAGGTGAACTGAGTAGACGTGGGTTCGATTCCACCTCAGCCATCCTCGAAGTGCTTTTCCGTGGTTTCCCACGTCTCTTCCAGGCAAATGCCGGGATGGTACCTAACTTAAGGCCACGGCCGTTTCCTTCCCTCTTCCTTGCCTATCTTCCCATCCTTTCACAAGGCCCCTGTTCAGCATAGCAGGTGAAGCCGCCTGGCGAGGTACTGGTCATCCTCCCCAGTTGTATCCCCCACCCAATGCCTCACGCTCCAGGACACTGCCCTTGAGGCGGTAGAGGTGGGATCCCTCGCTGAGTCCGAGGGAAAAGCCAATCCTGGAGGGTAAGCAGATTAAGAAAGAATATTAATGCTTTCAAATCATAAATAACTATTGAAATGCACATCGTAATAAGTAAAGGAACAAAGAGTCCGACTCCTTGGCTGATTTTGAACTGCGTAATGTTAATTCGTATGGTTCATGGACTGTGTATTTGTGTTAGTCTTAATACACTTTTCTTCGTCCACACACAACCTACCAAACTACTAACCACAACAGAAACACGCAAAAGTAAATACATCCCTTCACAAAAGGCTGGCGTCAGGAAAGGCATCCAGCCGTAAAACTGGAATAGATCCGCATCTAGTGCCAACTCCAACTGGGAAAAGGCCAGAATAAGTCAATTAAGGGAAGAAATACAAATGAATGAATATACAAATCTAAGTTGTTGTTTATTGCTTTATGTGACCGGATATCACTATCAACGATCATGAGGAAGGATAGAGGCACGGAAATGGATGGAGGCGTCCGTAGATTGTATTAAAAGTCCCATTACGGCATTTTTGTAGAGATGAAAACTGAAACCGTGAAGAACCATTTCAAGGATGGCCGACGGTGGCATTCAACTACCCGTTACTGGAATCGTGGCACAGCGCTCTGTTTAAGCCGAGGACTGCAAATCTAAGCACCTGCGCTACCACATAGGTTTCACAAATCCATGTAAAAAGCAAATAAATGAATAAGTTGTTACAGTACAGTAAATACAATCGGAAACGTAAAATATCTTGACGTATGACTTTCTCTACGTAATGAGAGAAACTTCACGCTAAGAATCAGTTGAAGGAGGGAGGTCTCATCATCATTGTCGTACTCTGTACTATAAACTGTAAGAAGGTTAGTATGTCAGCAACAAACCTCCTGCAGGATACTGTAGGCTACGATCCTCCACTAGCTGACTACACAGCTCATTGCTTACTCCCTACTGGCCATGCTGAGTGTCCTGACTATCTTCTTCATGCCAGTCACGTTCAATATATTGAGTTAGACGTGCACGTATTACATCCAAGACCCAAAAACACACCCACTCAGCAAATAGAGGTTAGCCCCATTCTGTTACTGGAGAGCATTGTAAATCATGTTGTTTACCGGATTTTGGGTATGAAGGCAGGGAATGAGGCATATTCCTGCAGCCAGCGATGAGAAGGCAAACCTTTCGGTGGCTTAGAAGCAACCTGTAATGTCTGTCAGGCCATTATCAAATGCAAGGGAACTACTACAGTTTCGTAGAATCCCCCATGGCTCCTACATGAGGAGCAAGAAGGAATACAATCTGCTCTTACAGAGGGTTTTTAGAGCAACAAAGCGGAAATGTGCTGAAGACTACCAGAAAAAATACGAGGAAGTACTTGCCGAATTGATTCACCAAGATCATCCATTAACCTATCAGTAAGTGTAGAGTCTTCGTCGCCGTCTTAAACTCGGCATTGTACATCCAGATCTGTTAAAGGAATTCCGTCACGGACATTAAGAAGAGATCGCATTGAAATGATTCACCAAACTCTAGCAAATATTATCGCATATTGAACCCATGACCTTTGTGCCCTAAGAACATTGTGCATAAATCGACAATCATTTAAAAGTTGGATTCTTGATAGCATGGATTTGACACGTGACGAGGGGGTGATTACCTTCGGTCCCACGCTCTGGGGTACGTGACGTCAGCCACACGTGTTAACGGCGGAAGAATCTCAAGTCATTTTTGTGAACTATTTCAAAGCGCGTGTACATGGCGTGAACCAAGCCAAGTCAAAAAATATAGTGCCTATCAAAGGAGGTCAATCATCTCACAAATAGAACCCGTAAAAATTTTAAATGTCCATGAACACTACAGCCAGAAAAGTAGCAAGCATGTAGTCACTTTCAAAACTCTTGAAATTACAGTTTAGGTAAGTCAGAAAATTTATAGAAATTTTCTTGGCGGCAAAGGGAGAGATCCGAAGAGAGGGGATAACTGCTATAAATATGAAGGGACGCCATAACGAAGTCTCCTTCTCCGGCATTTTGTGATACAAAGCGGACGAAAAATTGTTGAGCTGCTCTGCGAAACCAAACAACGAAAGTAGACTGAGTTCAACTGCAGATTTTAGCCATTGCGGCTAGGTCTTGACTCCGTGTGGAGATAGTTTTCTTGAGTGAAATAATTGTACCAGATAGGACGGTCAAAGTACTGAATAAATTCTAATGTGATTAAGTAATCCGTGTGCGGAGATGATTATAGTCCATCGTGTGCGCTCAGCAAACAAGTGAAGGGTATTTTCTTTTTTTCATGCTTTATTCCAGGAAACCTGAAGAAAATTAATAATGAACTGTGAAGCCATGAATGTAAAAATGGCTAAATAAAATGCCAGGGTCGCAGGTGAGCCCTATGACTACATGAGGTAGGTGACTTTCCATCTTACTACCTCTTATATCTTGTCTCGTGATCTCTAAAGGTGTATTTGAATGGGGATATACGACGCAGTGGTCACCCCTACTAAGTTTTGTAAATGTGAGAGTACGACTAAAAGAGTCATTTGTTTTATTTTCCACTTGGATAAAATTTTGAAGTCTTGCGAGTGCCGTATAATGTTGTAAAAAGTTATTGAATAGGGTTCCGAACTGATATCACGTCCAATGTAGATCGTCATCCGTGTGAGTGTACTGCCTATATTTTGTGATGCCAAATTAAGATGTTCAGTCGACGTAAATTTTTCCTGTCTGCAATTTGACGTTAATAATAATAATCCATGGTCACTCATTTTCAATGGAGTGGAAGCGAGCTGTCGAGTGAGAACCTAGGGTGATGAATTTGGTCACGGAGAGAAACGTTTTTCTAAGCTCATTTTAAACCGTGTCTGACTGACAATAAAAAGATCTAGTAGAATGTTTCAGTCACTTTGTTCATAAAAAATCAAGTTATTAAATACGATATCATTTATGCGAAGTTATTCATGATTAATGCATTGTGCGATATTAGACGTCGAGATTTCTAGTAAGGATTTTATTCCAGTTCTTTGTCGATGATAATTATGGAGCTGGGAAACAGAGGTTAGTTTGTTGATATGAGATTTGTGAATCAGGTTGGACCTGTCATTGAAGCCGGGACACGGAAGCCCGAGGAATGTTTTATATGAGTTGAGATGAGATGTGCGAATCAGGTTAGAGTCCTGTCATTTGAAGCCGGGACATGATAGCCCGAGGAATATTTTATAATGTTGAGAATGGAAAGAAATTCATAGAAATCCATAGCGGTAATAATTGGCGACGCGTATAATTAGTGTGGGCATCTTGAAGCATAACCTGTGCATTTTGTTGGTTAGAATATCGTATTTGTTTAATTATGTCGGCAGAGTTTAAAGGGAGCATTTTGAGAAGCCAGTCAACTGTGAATAAACCAGGTGTTTCGTGTAACTGCCAAGCGAACTCGGGGGATGAGAGACCTCAGCTATGATAACGGGACATGCGTGGAGTTGAGATTGTACTGTATTCTCGGCCAGGGAAACGTTAAAATGCTGGATTTAGTTGAAATTCATAGCCGGTAATGATCTGAGTATTGTGAAATACTTTAATTGGGGACGTAATGAACATTTGAAACCACGAACTTGGAGTATAAGGAACGGAGTAACCAAATTCAGGGTTGTCCAAAATATAGAGCGGTGGTTGTGATGATCGGTTTGTCTGTGAGGGGTGTGCAAAATTCATAATGGTATGACGAGATATGACATCGTAATTATATGGCGAGTTGTTTGGTTTGTACGTAGATTCATAGGATATCCAAGTTTTGATAATGGTTAGGACTAGATTAGACTTTAAAGTGTGAAATCACGAGACAGGATATATAGCTGGACATGAATTATGTAACAAATTCTTTTCCAGCCAGATAAACATCGCAATATTGAATTCACATCACAGCTGCGTAGAAATTTGTGAAGAAAACAGAGTCCGCGGAGATAAAATTTGTTGATCTTTAACATTTCGTTAAATCATTTAAATTTATTTAATTATTAAATTCAGTGAAACCGCATTTTGAAATAACTTTAATCAAGCAAATAACTTGGAGATGTATTCTGGAAATTTTAGTTTGTTTTTCTGGGGGAATATTAAAATATAAAGTAACGATTAAAGGGATATATCCGAAGGAAACGGATTTTACTGCCACAAAGTTTGTGAGCATTGCTATTGTTGTAATTATTGAACTTTGATTGATTGAGCAGTGAATGTGCTGGGGATAGTAAAGTGGAACTTTGGTCATCAACCGATGTAACTTAATTGTGTTTAGCCTTCAGCCTAGAAACTTGGATGGTCAGGGGGTCATCAACCTCAGTGATTTAGATTAGGGCCATATGCCATTGTAGCATCATTTCCTTGCGGTCATCATCCACAATGACTTTAAAGTAACTTAGAAGATTAGATGTCGGTCCATGACATAGACGCAGGTCACATCGATTCAATTAAGGGTCCATGCCGTAGAACCACTGTGTGGCACACACCGATTGGACGGCCTTAATTATAACCGGAGTCCAGAGTTCGTGTTACGAGGGCTGGACCATAACGAATCACTATGATGGTACATGTGGTCTCACGTGGAAGCCGAATTTAAGGATTTCCAGACTTTCCTTTCTTAAATGATTAATAATTGAGACAATGGTTTCTAGTAAGAATGCCCGTCAGGCAGTTACGTTAAAGTCTCACACCAGTGTTCTGACGTTTATGTAAAAATGATTGTGGTGTCCAGTGGACACAGTTGATTTCTATGATACCATTGACGGATTGCTTCAGAATTTTCCTGAATAAATAGGAATCTTTTAAATAGACCTTTCATTTCAGTAGATAGATTAGAATTACTGAACCCTACCTTTACCTCAGCAAGTAACGACATTAAAATGGCTTCCAACGTGGGGCATCAGTCACTTAACAGTGGGGCCTAAGTCACGATAGCGAGGAGGATAATTGTACACGTTGTGCATCAGTAAAATGTTGCCCAACGTGGTGGCTTCAGTCACTTAAGAGAGGGCCTAAGTACATCGAGAGAAGAACTACAAGTTAGGTTGGTTGACATCAGTGAAACGATGACCAATTGTAGGATTGTTATACGTTGGTCGACAGTAAAATGTCTGACGTTTATGTAAAAATGATTGTGGTGTCCAGTGGACACAATTGACTTCTATGATACCATTGACATATCAGAATGCTTCAGAATTTTCCTGAATAAATAGGAATCTTTTAAACAGACCTTTCATTCCAGTAGATAGATTAGAATTACTGAACACTACCTTTACCTCAGCAAGTGACGAAGAACCCGATACGACCCAAGAGACAGATCTCATGAACTTTGCTGATAGGTAAGGAAGGTAGGTATCCCTCAATATGGACCTAAAGGGTTCAATATAAACAACTTCCTGTTGCCTTCTTTGGGTGGCGGGAGGAGGTTTACGTAAGTTCATGGAAGTAGTTGAGCCAGGATAAACATTTCCCTGTTGCAAAACTGTATCTACACGAGTAGGTGTAGATTTATTATATGCAGATACGGGACGCTACTTGCAAGAAAATATAGGGAATTTTGAAATCGTTGAGGTAGATATGGATTCGTGGAGAACTGACTATAGATTCAATTTTCACGATAAACGCACACTGATTGGACCATTACCTTGAAGTTACAAGATAACCTACAAACTGTTGGTGAATAGGTTATTACAAAGTGCGTGGGATTTTTAAGGATATCAGGAGGGCAGCAGATGCTCTTGCTCAAGAAGGTGCTGTGGGCTGCACTGTGCGTACTATGCAGCTCAATGTTATGGATGTCGTAGCTTATCGCGCGTCAAATCTACAATTGTAAAGGCATTAACAATAGTCACACCTTTCAGACTTTCAGGTGTGGCAACTGCAGCACTAATACATAAGCACCGGGCGAGTTGGCCATGCGGTTAGGAGCGCGCAGCTGTGAGCTCGCATCCGGGAGATAGTGGATTCGAACCCCACTGTCGGCAGCCCTGAAGACGGTTTTCCGTGGTTTCCCATTTTCACACCAGGCAAATGCTGGGGCTGTACCTTAATTAAGGCCACGGCCGCTTCCTTCCCATTCCTAGGCCTTTCCTGTCCCATCCTCGCCATAAGACCTATCTGTGTCAGTGCGACGTAAAGCAAAATAGCACAAAAAATACATAAGCAACGACAGTTGGATCTTCTCGAGGTAAAACTTTTTTAGAGATGTCCAATCCATTGGAATTCGGCTTCTTTCATGCGTGTGAGTTTGGTTAAAGGAAGTGGGAATGCAAATTTTCTTTAAAACGACAATTTCCAAATGTCTCATAAAATATGGGGACGCTGCTGAATGAAATAATGTAAAAAAATTTACGATACGCTACCCGTAAACATTAAAAACAATATTTTAGATTATATTAATACACAAGTGAGAAATTTTACAACTACCGGCATGCTTCTCTTTGAAGTTACCTATTTCTGTTACCTGTTGATCTAGATTTAAACTACTCATTACTGAAGTTGCTGGCACTCTCATAACAAACAATCAGATAATTCTGACTATGGACCAGGCAGTTTTTTTTTTTTTTTTTTTTTTTTTTTTTTTTGCTAGGGGCTTTACGTCGCACCGACACAGTTAGGTCTTATGGCGACGACAGGCAGTTTTTAGGTGCTGACATTGGGTAATGCGTGAGTGAACATTGTGTCTTATTTTGAACTGGGTGAAAAGTGATATTTTTCACATGTCTGACCTATTATCGCATGAAGTATACGAGCTAAGATAATTTTCTCAGAGAGTTATTTCATGCATTAATGCGGCCACTGAACTAGAAAAAGGTATTTCTCTTGATTGGTTTCTAATTTAGAAGTTTTTAATGACATTTTTACTAAAATATGAAACATTAAAAAAATAATAAATGTACAGTTGTTCACTCAATCCACTTCATTCTAGTTCAGTACCCATGGGAAGATGGTAATTATCAGCGGTAAACATTACAAAACTTTAACCTTAATAGCTCCTGCGACATTGAGGTATCTTTTCTGTCAAATTAACATTGCCTAGATTGTGTTTTCCCCACTCCTCTTAATGAAAACTGATATGAAGGCCGTTCTTGGTGAACGCTCAGTAGCTGAATAAAAATGGCGCAGTGTGCAGCTAAGGCTATGTAACGCATAGTCTGGTGCCAACAATTGTACAATGGACGACAGTTTTTAAACCCTTTCGGTTATCAACAAATCTATTCTATTTAAGTAAAGAATGTATATCCCTGGTCAGCCATGTAACGAGTAGTTTACCTAACATTCACCTTTCAACACATTTAGATGATAACCTCCATTTCCAGTCTTTAAAAGAGGCAGTGTCCTAAGATTCGCTTGAAATTCCCTGATGGATTGGAAAGAAGGAGAGCATAAATCTACTAAGCATTAAGAGGCACATGCTGTAGACGAAAGGTACAATGATTTGCAAAATGACGACAAAAGGTATAGATATTTCAGGGAACTACATTACTTCCAATCTTGAGAAGCTCAGTCCCGATTCCTCTGCAAGAAAACTTAAAAAGAATGGGCATCAACTATTATAGGTACTGTATCGACAGAATCTGTGCATCAAAAGCTCCAGTGTTCTAGAACGGCGGCTAGGTTACAATACAACAGAAATCCATTGAAATGGTGAAAGGTCCATCCTGAGACATTTACTACAGTAGCTAAGGCGGTAAGCAGTCTATCCTAACAAATTTGGCGTTAGCTGAGAGGGTGTTTTCAACGACTGGTAATATAATTACAGCCAAGAGAAACTGACTAAAACCGGAAAATGTCAAACTAGCATTTTCTTCAAAATGTCCAGTTCTGTATTTTAATTTCTACGACTATGATTGTATTTGTTGTTCACGTTTCATTAATTTTCATTAGTAGTTTATTATTAACTGTGTTGGCTGGATTAACTGCTGGGAATGTGTTACAGCCAACCGAATTTTAAAAACAGTGAAGTAAACAACCTGGTGTATTGTTATTTTCAGAACCACAGTACTTGATAAGGCTAAACTGCAGTGTAATTATGGTTTTCACACATAGAGACATACCAGTAGCACGGTCGTTAAGATTTCATGTTTGCTTTGTTTAATTCAGACAAAACTATCCTTACATCTTTCTATTTACAAGCTAACTTCGCTGCATGGAAGTGAAAGCTGGATGGACTCATTATATTTTAAACATACACTGGAAAAAAAAATGAAATGGCGTATGGCTTTTAGTGCCGGGAGTGTCCGAGAACAAGTTCGGCTCGCCGGGTGCAGGTCTTTTGACTTGACTCCCATAGGCGACCTGCTCGTCGTGATGAGGATGAAATGGTGATGAAGACGGCACATACACCCAGCCCCCGTGACAGCGAAATTAACCAATGATGGTTAAAATTCCCGACCCTGCCGGGAATCGAACCCGGGACCCCCGTGACCAAAGGGCAGCACGCTAACCATTCAGCCTTGGAGCTGGACACATTAACTGGAAGTAACAGGTTTAAAATGGCAAGAATTATTGATGGGAACAGTGGCAGGACGGTACACACAATCAGGATATAACGGTAAACTAGGGAATGAACTCGTCCGGCCTCGCGGTGTAGGGGGCAACGCGTCCGCCTGTCAACCGGTGGCCCCGAGTTCGATTCCCGGATTCACATTCAACACACTACACTTCTTCCATTCCAATTACACGCAAGTTCATATCACATGGTTCAAGTAGTGGCAAAAAAATCTCTATAGGTCGACGCCCCTAACAAATAGCATTAAAACAGGGGAATTAACTAGATGTATGAAGCTGTGTGTATGCACCGGCTTCGACTGTGGAGTTACGTGAGGCAAATTAAGGAAGATAGATTACCTAGGAGAATAATGGATTCAGCCGCATGGGGTACGACGAAGAGAGGGAGACTTAGTTGCTGATGGTCGGATCCAATTTTTAATGAAATGAAGGTATGAAGAGAACTAGATGAGACCAGATTACTGGTTACAAATAGAGTATTGTAATGGTGCTAATTTCATTCACGAAGGATTCATAGGTATAAGGTATAAGAATGTTTAATGAAGATGTAGAAATTAACCTGGAAATGTTAAGAAAGTGGACAGAATGGTAAATACGAATACTTTTCTTGTCGATACTGTACCGGTTACGACCTGTACATGCATATTTTTTGAGAGTTGATCGTATTTTATCACCACGCGTATTACTCCGTGCAAGCCTGGTTTGTTTACATTCAGCAGGACGAGCGAGCAAGCTGAGAACAGCTGTATGCGTGACGTAGCCGCAGGGGCTAGTTAGATCACACGCCTGTCATGCCACGTGCAGCTAGCCTGAACTCGTATGTTCCAGATTCAAGCGTCACACCTTCCGGAACATTCGATGGAGAAAAAAATTAAAACTTCTATAATAATTGTGGTAGCGACTTGAGAAACATGTCATTTTAAAGGGAATTACATAAACGTCGCAATGCTTGAATTTCCGGAAAATCCGTCGAGGGATTTAGGAGATAACCAGCTTCACGGCATATGTGACGTAGATGTCCCCAAACCATATATAAGGAGGGCTCAATATAGCCTGATATCTCAGTCAGTCAGTGACAGTCGAGTAGTCAGCGTGGCTCTACTCGCTGCCATAATCGTCGGAAGCTATCTCCGTGTGGTTATAGTCTCACTGGGGAACTCTGAATTTCCTCGAAATCTTTATTTACGAGTGTTGAGGAACGAATTCTTTTAAGTCTTTATAAATGGGACTTGCAATATTTACGAGTGTTGAGGAACTCTGAATTCTTCTAAATCTTTATAAATAAGACTTGTAATATTTACCAGTGATGGACTTAAAATTTTCGCCAGTAATTATTCAAAGACTTGTGATATTTACGAGTGATGAACCCTAACATTATTCAAAATTTTAATGAGCGTAGACTTGTGATTTTCACCAGTGATTATTCCAAGACTTGTAATATTTTCCAGTGTTGGACTCTAATTTTTCGCCAGTAAGACTTGTAATATTTACCAGTGTTGGACTCTAACTTTTCGCCAGTGATTATTCAAAGACTTGTCATATTTAGCAGTGATGGACTCTAACTTTTCGCCAGTGATTGTTCAAGGACTTGGAATATTCACGAGTGATGAATTCTAAATTTGTTCGAAGTTTCCATGAGCATAAACTTGTGATTTTTGCCAGAGGTTACTTAAAGACTTGTAAATTTTGCCATTGATGAACTATAACATCATTGAAAGTCTTCATGAACACGGACTTGCCATTTCCATGAGTGTTAAAGAGTGAATTCTTGAAAGTCTTTATAAACATTGACTAGTGATTTTACTAATGGTGTGAAAACTAATTATTTCAGGTTTTCATGAACTTTGACTTATCAATTCTGCGTGTGACGAAGAACACATTTTCGGAGTTTTGTGGGCATCAACCTCATTGTACTTGGGTAATGTGATTACCCTCAACATCGTCAGGAACCAGCGGAGGTCATCACGAGCATCGGGAATTTGAGGCGTATTCCATGCAACCAACCTGGATGGTCCGTCCGCATCTTGACGGAGTACTTGGGCATCTTCTGGAACGTGTTCCAGCCGGTGCGGCCTGGTGAGCTGGAGACCCGGGCAATTTAAAGGACAATGTGGAGGACAACCCCTATCTACCCTGAGGTGATGTGCAATTTAATATGCATTACATGAATAAATTCTTATCAAATCAGATTCAAACTTTTCTTGTACATAGGACCCTGCCTCCTGTACCAAGCCCTAGCTAATATTCATCCAGTTTAGCCCTGAGAACTATTCCATGCTTACATTGAAAATAAATCTTAAAGTCGGGCTCTTTTACTGGTACAATACATACTCCTAGTAAATGACTCGCCGGTATCTTACTTCAAGTTGCTAGACTTATACAGAGTGTATCATAATTATACCGACAAAAACAATCGGATTGGTAGAGAAAATATCTCCTTTCAAGGGAATGAGGTTAAACTGTTATTTCCGGGCGTGCGTTTCAAATTGACGAACTTGTCGTATTTGCTACGTCAGAGAGCCAGCCGCTGCCTGTTGCTGTATATCAGAGGAGGGAAGGGAAGAGAAGGGAAGGGAGAGGAAGTGGGAAGTGGGAAGTGGGAAGTGGGAGATAGGGGTAATGCTCGGTGTGACTGCACAAGTTTCTCGTTCGCTTCGCATAATCGCTTTCCAGCCAGATTAGGCTGTGTTCAATTTGTTCTGCACAAATTGACTACTATGCGAACTCTGTAGAAAGAGAAGGTGAACTTGTACCAAGAGTACAGGCAGTTATCCAGGTCGTTTGCGAAAGACTACACATGCTGAACAGAGTCGAAAGTCACTACTATACCGCTGTGAACTGTGCATCGAAGTAGGAGTGGGGCATATTGAACATGTACTGTAATCAAACCATTGGGCAGATTGTTTTCTTCATTAAGTGTTTCATTCCATTTAGACTACAATGTTGCGACTGAATCGTGGGGCGGCAGCGCTGCATCTTTGAGCGTGTTAAATAATAAAGAACGTTCCTGCGACCACTAGACGAGAGGAGAAACGATCTGGTGCATTCCTTGACTGACAAGTGTGTCATAATTACAGTGTGTTATTGTACTGTGTGTGCAGTTACGTCTGTTTAATAAACAAACTGTGCATATTGCCTGTAAGAGACAAGGACAATCGTGCGGCTTGCGCTGTGCATAACAAATACGGCGAGTACATCACTTTGAATGTCCGACTCGTTGGCTGAATGGTCAGCGTACTGGCCTTCGGTTCAGAGGGTCCCGGGTTCGATCCTCGGCCGGGTCGGGGATTTTAACCTTCATTGGTTGCTTCCACTGGCCCGGGGGCTGGGTGTTTGTGCTGTCTCCAACATCCCTGCAACTCACACACCACACATAACACTATCCTCCACCACAATAACACACAGTTACCTACACATGGCAGATGCCGCTCAGCCTCATCGGAGGGTCTGCCTTACAAGGGCTGCACTCGACTAGAAATAGCCACACGAAATTATTATCAATTTGAATTGCACGCTTAGAAGTAAGAAAGTAACCTTATTTTCTCGAAAAGAAAAATTTTCTCCGCCAATCCGATTGGACCACCTTTCTTAACATAACACGAAGAACATCCCTGACTTTTTGTCGGTATAATTCTGAATTATCATAACTATATCGACTTTTTGTCGGTATAATTCTGATTTATCATAACTATATCGACAAAAAATCAGGTTTGCATGAATTATGTATTGCGTTATTACAGGCGTGAAAGTATTTCCACACACGAGTCTCTAAAATATGGACAGCAGGTCAGTTACTCTTTGGTCACCAATCAGTATATACTTTTCTAATGCTGTTTATTCGTCGATCTGAGAAGATCTATTGCCCCTACTTTCCGCCATATGTTGTTGAACCTGCGTGTATTTGGAAGTGGCGGAAGTGGAAAATGTTGAATGTGAGTAAAAGAACATTAATCACGACACAAACACCCAGTCCCCACACCAGGGATATTAATCATTTACAATTAAAAACCCCTGACCCGGCCGGGAATCGAACCCGGGGCCGCCGGGTGACAGGCGGACGCGTTGCACCGCGGGGCCGGACGAATCAGTATATACTGATGGTAATAATAATTTCGTGTGGCTATTTCTAGCCGAGTGCAGCCCTTGTAAGGCAGACCCTCCGTTGAGGGATACTGATGGTGTATCATGTTTATCACATTTGTAGCACTGAACAACGCTCATACATGTGTCCTAGTGATAAAGTCTCAGGAAGTTTAACCTTCGTTTTGATGACAGAACACATGTTTAAGTCACTTTGCCTTTCCCATGATTATAGCAGTCTTAAAAGTCAATGCTTGCAAGTTTGGAGTCGTAGAGAGAACTGTAAACACAGCCCGCCCTAACCTCTCGTGATAAGAAATAAAGTTCATATGTAGGACTTCCTGTTGGGGGGGAAGCAGTGTTAAGCTGGGCGATCTTCAGGGCACGTATTCCAAGTTGGGCACAACAAAACGGCTTTCTCATTGATCCCCACTTACTGCGAACTGCATGAGCTTTTATAAGCACTCGCATTCAAGTAGGAATCCTCACTTAACTCCAGCGTGGACCCTGTAAATTTGCTTTTATTGCCCAAGTAGGTAGTCTCCTGATCGACCCGTAAACTGGCTGCTGGACTACGCCTCCGTGCAGACATGACATTCAGCTATCCCCTAGTCCACACCCTTCCCATGAACATTGCTATTGTCCGTGTTTGGTTACATTCAAAGTACTAGAAAGAGTATAAGAATATTTGCATGTAATCTTAAGATTGAGGCCTTGTCATTTCAAGGTATACAGAGTGAACCTGAACTCCATCGACAAACTTTTGGGGGTTGTTCATGTATTCCTTCCGGGTATATTGGTATAGGGAACCCGTATCTTGTTACAGAGAAATTGCATTTCGTTTAGTTTGTTGCCGCAATTATCTTTGTGTCTGTATTGTACTGTAAATAATAATAATAATAATAATAATAATAATAATAATAATAATAATAATAATAATAATAATAATAATAATAATAATAATAATAATGAAATGAAATGAAATGAAATGAAATGAAATGAAATGGCGTATGGCTTTTAGTGCCGGGAGTGTCCGAGGACAAGTTCGGCTCGCCAGATGCAGGTCTTCTTGATTTGACTCCCGTAGGCGACCTGCGTGTCGTGATGAGGATGAAATGATGATGAAGACGACATATACACCCAGCCCCCGTGTCAGCGAAATTAACCAATTATGGTTAAAATTTCCGACCCTGCCGGGAATCGAACCCGGGACCACTGTGACCAAAGGCCAGCACGCTAACCGGATGGTTAAAATTTCCGACCCTGCCGGGAATCGAACCCGGGACCACTGTGACCAAAGGCCAGCACGCTAGCCGGATAATAATAATAATAATAATAATAATAATAATAATAATAATAATAATAATAATAAATTTTTTTTTACGTCCGTCCTAAGTGCTAGTTCTTGACAAATGCCAGGGTGATATAGATGTTGAATCCCATCGGGAACCTGAAATATTTGTTCCGAATGAGTAAATTTTGGTAATGAGACAAAGTCTCTTATAGTGCATTGGCACTGCCGGTGGCTCCAAATAGCCTACGCAGTGGCCTGCACGGTATGCACAAGCCATACGTCTTGGTGGGTGTGCCAAGTACCAACTAATGAGCCTAACTTAGCACGCGGGGGCGAAAGGCTGGCAACCAGGAATGAGTTAGCTGGAAAATTTATAATGTCCAATAAGGGACCATTTATATTGGTATTAAAAATACATGGTGTCAGAATGCTGTCCCACAGGAGTTCCTTAACGTACCGGAAGCCAACGACACGGAGCTGTTACCTTTAAATCATCCTTTACTGTAGCCTACAACCTGCTTTACGTAGTACCGACACAGATAGGGCTTATGGCGACGACTGGATAGGAAAGGGCCTGGATTAGGGGGGAGGGGTGAATGGCCTGGTGTGAAAATGGGAAACCATGAAAAATAATTTTCAGGGCTGCCGACAATGAGGTATGAACCCACTATCTCCCGATGCAACCTTTACTGTACAGTGCACTGACAGATCAGGCTGAATATACTGTGATAAAAGTGTACGCGTTTCGTCTGAGGATTATTGCATTGCTCTGTGTTTTGTGTTGTACGTTTTGGTTGTTGTGAAGGTATTTTCACAGAAACCAGGTTGATTGGGGTAACACACCGAATAAATCATAATTACATTATTACTCTGTAATAAGCCATCGGTGACCACGGGTCCCTTACACCATTGTACTCAGAAGGTATCTCTGAACAGCCTCTGAAAGTTTGTCGGTGGAATTCGGGGTCATCCTGTATATTATTTCGAGTAGTATTATGAGAGTACAAAAGGAAAGATCTTAATTTATCATTTCAATTATTTTAACCCATTCTGATCCAGTGTATATTACAATATTGTTCCTCTTCATGATCTTCCTCCCACTTTAATGGGGTTGTCCCTTCTTGTGGATACGGCCGAATTTTACGGCTGGATGACCTTCTTGACACCAACCTCATCTAGAAAGATATATTCACTACTGTGCGTTTGTGTGGTAGAGCGGTTAGCACGTAAGACTACACATTAAAAAGCATATATCGCCGCCCTATTCTCTTTTCTTAAACGCTCGTCATTGCTGCCAACTTCACTAGTTACCGAGACATAAACATCAACAAACGAATCTCAGTGGAACTATTAACAATGGCGATTTTTTATCCAAGTAAATGACCAATCAAGTCATTCATAATTGTCGGTTTTCAAACTCAGTGAGGAATCTAGGGAATAAACACCCTCGCTCAATTTAATGTTATATACCTCTGCCTTAATTTTGATATACGCATTAACTAACCCTAATTACAGCTTTGAAGGGCCTTGGCCTACCAAGCGACCGCTGCTCAGCCCGAAGGCCTGCAGATTGCGAGGTGTCGTGTGGTCAGTATGACGAATCCTCTCGGCTGTTATTCTTGGCTTTCTAGACCGGGGACACTATCTCACTGTCAGATAGCTGCTCAGTTCTAATCATGTAGCCTGAGTGGACCTCGAAACAGCCCTCATTTCCAGGTAGAAATCCCTGATCTAGCCGGGAATCGAACCCAGGGCCTCCACGTAAGAGCCAGGCACGCTACCCGTACACCACGGGGCCGGCGATATACCCATTACTATAACCGTATTCTTCGGCGTTTGCCTGGTGTAAATAATTCAGCTCTCTTCTTGACATTTTCTGTTACTTGTCGGACTCAAGTGGAACCACGCTCTAACATTACACACAAGCAAATATATTACATGTGCATATGTCGTAAGTTAATAAGAATTTAAAAAGGCTAAGTCTGCAAACCATACCAAAATCTCGACAAGACAAGGTTAGGTTAGGTTGATAACGAAATTTCCTTTTGTTTCAACTGAATTCATCTTTATAGAGGAGATAACTTTGTTTTGCTTTTCGGTGGAGTTCTTGCAGATTTTCCTTGCTTCTTATGCATCCTAATAAATTGAAGTCTATACATACGAATTGGACGAAATAAGACCGTATTAATAAAATGCCGCTTTCGGCATTTAACACCAACAACGTAATTAAATCCATTATTCCAGCATGCCACAATTCAACATATCTGGTATTATCCAAATAGATTTACAATCCTTCAGGAAAGGAAAATATGCTTTGCTTATACTCGCAAATAGAACACAATGATTTCCACAATGCGGCAGAGGCAGTACGGATAATATCGGAAGTCACGAAAAATCCTTGACTACATAGTATACTCCTGAAGCTGAACGTACGTACACCCATGCGGCAACTCCTGATCCCAAAACTTGGCCCGTCCTAGTGATAATGAGTGTTATCAGTCGGTTTCATTTTTTTGGACACAAGGGGCGCGTGCCGTTTGAAAGGCAAGTGAGCGCTGTCAAGTGGATAGTTGTCACATTTTGCGTAGATTATTTAAACATGTTAACATTTAATTCATTCTAAAGACAGAAATATAAAAATAAAAAAGACCTGGTACCGAACTCGATAGATGCAGTCGCTTAAGTGCGGCCAGTATCCAGAAATCGGGAGATAGTGGGTTAGAGTTCTACTGTTGGCAGCCCTGAAGATGGTTTTCCGTGGTTTTCCATTTTCACACCAGGCAAATGCCGGCTGTACCTTAATTAAGACCACGGCCGCTTCCTTCAACTTCCTAGGCCTTTCCTATCCCATCGTCGCTCCATAAGACCTCTCTGTGTCGATGCAACGTAAAGCAAAACCAAAAAAAAACTTGCCATGAAACATAGCACAAACCGATATCGCAGAATATTTTGTTTCATGCATGACCGTTCAGTGGTCGCAGATGTTAGAAGCAAGAAAGAAAGAAAGAAAGAAAGAAAGAAAAAGAAAAACAGAAGGAATCGGCAAATAAACATTACAAAGCATTTTCAACTAGCCTCAAATGATCTCCATGAGCTACACTAGTGTCCAAAAGTTAAGCACAAGTTACGAGTAAGCAGGGCAACAGGAAATAGACCGCAAATCGCACGACACATGCACCTACGATCCTTAGGTGTTCGCTCTGTATAGGAAAGGAGTGATCCCTACTTTGACTAGCGGCGTAACCGCAAGGTAAACACAGCCAGTGCCTGCACCCCATATTCCCTCAATCGTGTCTGCCCTGTTATAGTGTGCGCAGTGTAGCCTCGTGGTGAACGTGACAACATAATGACACAACGACGCCATTTGGACCACGTTTTGCAGGGTAGAATACTCGGCCGCTTGGAAGCAGGCCAGACACAGACCGAAGTAGCCGTATCCTTGAATGTGCCACAGAGTGTCATTTCCAGGCTTTGGAGACGATTTCGAGACACAGGAGATGTTAGTCGTAGGCCAGTACCAGGTCGACCAAGGATATATATTTGTATTTATAAGTTGCTTTGCTTCGCACCGACACATATAGGCCTGGTGTGAAAATGGGAAAAGACGGAAAACCACCCTCAGGAATGCCGATAGCGGGGTTCGAACCCATTATCTTCCGAATGTAAGCTCACAGCTGCGCGCCCCTAACTGCGCGGGCAATTGCTCGGTGACTACCCTTAAGAAGTTGCTGGACTGTTTCTACGAGAGCTGCACCGATTTTGAATACTGCCGTTACTCTCCGTATGTTTAAAGGAACATTTGTTGTCGTTACTGCAGTAGTTTGTTTAGACTTCAGCGAAATACTACTACTACTACTACTACTACTACTATTCCTATAAAAATGTTTTCATTCCCCACCTGAAGTGGGAGGCGGGCCTCTTAGACGGTAATGCCGTCTCTCAGGATTGGAGATTCGTGACGGTGAAGGAGATGATTGAAGAAGATGAAGGGGTTGGCGGCCGCGGCCTATACTAGGAACTGTCCCGGCATTCGCCTTAGTGCAGGAGAATCGAAAACAACGGAAAACAATTCTCAGTACAACCGACGGTTGGGGCCAGCCGTGAGGTCCAGCCCTTTCCCGTCACCCGAATACAGAGGCGTAGAGCCACGGTAGAGCCGTGCCCACCCCTCCTCTGCTCGTTTGGCCGGTCAGAGTGCAGAGCTGTTCGACCACGGACCAGCCGTGGCCACTTATGGGCCGAGACCCACTCTGCACTACCGACCTACGAAACATAGGAATCTAACTGTTTGAGATGCCATATGCTGCCAAGAGAAGGCACGGCCGACTCAGTCAAGCTAGATTCGTCAAGCGGCGCGAGTTGTACGAGACATAAACCACATAAACTAAAAGATAATGGAATATGTGGTCTTATTTCTGCTATCGAAATTGACTGCCTTATTCGGTTATTAGTGAGTCTCACAGTGAGTTTATAGCGCGTGAACTGTAGAGTGGGAGGAATTGTAAGATTATCTTTGCTACTGCTGTTGGTATGCGTTTCTTTTTCAGGTGTAATTCTGTTACCATAATTATGTTTTCTTTTCAAGGTAGTATATAAGTGTATTCATTCAAAATTAGTTTCAGCACACTGAAGAACCTAACAGTTAAAAAATAACTGAGTCGAAACTGAAAACAGGTGGCTTCGGATATCACGAAAAAATGAAGCGTGATGTTGAAGATGTTGGGGAAGCAGTTGATTTTCGACCAGTTGTAACGGTTTAAATCCCGTTACAAGGTAATATCTGTATTTTATTATTATTATTGCATCTGTGATATTATTATTACTATTATTATTATTATTATTATTATTTTATCTGTGAGATTACTATTATTTTGGTATAATTATTATTCAATTCGATTATGCATTGCTTGTCGCTTGCGTATTTGTAATTGAGTGTATGCATATATACGTATATGTAGATTAACATTAAATACCTGTACAGTGAGAGTTTCGATATATCAGATGTGGACGTGACGTTGTTATATTTTGCACTACTGGCGATTCTGCCAAGTCATCGCCACGTCATGGCTACGTCATCGTGCTCACTTACCACTGAGCTCTGTTCCTTTGAGTTTCTTAGGGAGCCCCGGGGGATTTCACCATTACATGCAACGGTTTGAGGCGTTGTGGGAGTATGTCATTGTTATTTCTGGAGATTGCGTAGCTGTGTCAACCAACGTCTATAAAAGGTGGATGCATATTGTAGCGTCAGTCATTAGTTAAACGGAAGCTGAACAGTGAAGAAGTCTACTAGATGAAGAGGCCTCAGTCGGTCAGTCAACGAGTGTGAACGAGAGATGGAGAAGACTCAGTGAGCCATTAATTATTGGTCATCGAGAGAGTGAGGCCAAAGGTTGGTCGGTCACTTAGTTGAAGACACGGGCGCAAGGGCTTACCATGGAGTCAGAGAGGGATACCACCTGCTATGAGGTAATACCATATTGACTTAAAAAGAAGTCAGATGATATGGAGAAGAAGCAGTCACAAGGATGTATCACCAAGTTAGGCGTGACACATCTACAGTAAACACCGGATCAAAGGAATACGTCGTAATTACACTCAAAGTGTTGAAGGTACAGTCAAGTGAATCAGTGAGGGAAATATTTCGTATAAATTGTTAAATGTCCGGTCAAGAAGAATTCAAATTCATGCCTAGTTTCTTTCAGTTGCAAAGTCATAATTTCATATTCTCATCTGTTTTATCGCAACAAGACTCACTATTTTTCATATATTATTTAAAGAATATATTTTGTTCTATCAAACGAATTCATAGTTTTATTTAAATGACAGTAAAATATCTTAACCTCAAAATTAATGGGGAAACCGTACACCAATCTCCTTTTCCCAGAACTTATATGGTATGTTGTCAAAAGTAAGCTTATTACCCCACAATCTGTTAGTTTTAAGTATTAAATGTTCTCACAGTGATTCATTGTTTTTATCGTCGTTAAAAATGTCCAAAGGTGGGTAAAAACATTGTGAAGAGTGTCAATATGGTTAGAAGGACTTCAGACAGACATGAAAATTAAATAGCACTTTCTCGGAATTACACGACTAGAACAAGAAAACTAAAACTGTCATGTGGTAATGCATGTTATAAATTACCACTTACAGGGCACAGTTCACAGAAACAGGTCCTGACTGCACCTGAAGGCCACACGTTCCCATTCTACAACCTTATACTTTTAAAACTCATACAGGCAGCCATAGCACATCGGGATAGCACATAATGAATACGTAGATGCCTCAGCGAAGGAAGCATGTTTCAATGGACAGGTCATGAATACTCCCAGCACCTTCATGGAGTGTACAGTGATTATATACAAAAGAGCCTATAGTAGGTGAACAAAGAAGAGAAAGGAAGCAAAGAGCCACAAAGGTAAATTTTACTCAATGTTCGAACAGAATCCTCCGCGACGTACTTTGTTCGCACAATGGAACACTCAACGACGATGCATCTCGACAATCACTCGAATGCGAGTCAATCACGGAAGGTTTAGAAGTCACCTCTATCGCATCAACGTAGTGGACGCACCATACTGTTCACGTGAAGGCCAGTCGATTCAGGACTTAAACCATCTCCTTTTTGCATATGCTCATTACCACCAACAGCAAAATGTGTTGAGTACATCTCTACTTCACGCTAATCAACAGTTACCAACCTGTGTAAGTAGGCCCCTACACTAGTGGCGACTAAAGACGAAATAAGTGTATACTATTTTTTCTTTTGTTTGCTAGTTGCTTTACGTCGCACCGACACAGATAGGTCTTATGGCGACGATGGGTCAGGAAAGGGCTAGGAGTGGGAAGGAAGCGGCCTTGGCCTTAATTAAGGTACAGCCCCAGGATTTGCCTGGTGTGAAAATGGGAAACCACGGAAAACCATCTGCAGGGCTGCCGACAGTCGGATTCGAACCCACTACCTCCCGGATGCAAGCTCACAGCCGCGCGCCTCTAACAGCATGGCCAACTCGCCCGGTATATACTAGTATTAGGAACTATGTAACAAAAACTTGTCTACAAATTTGACTGATTTTATATAGATATTAATGTGATTATAACGTGATGATGTGCAACATATATGTCTTTTTATATATATATATATATATATATGTGTGTGTGTGTGTGTGTGTGTGTGTGTGTGTGTGTGCCTCCGTGGCTCAGGCGGCAACGCGCCGGCCTCTCACCGCTGGGTTCCGTGGTTCAAATCCCGGTCACACCATGTGAGATATATGCTGGACAAAGCGGAGGCGGGACTCTGGGTTCTCCAGTTTTCTCTGACATCTTTCATTCCAGTAACACTCTCCACTATCATTTCATCTGTCAGTCATTAATCATTGCCCCAGAGTAGTTCGACAGGCCTCGGCAGCCGGCACAATTCTTATCCTCGCCGCAAGATTGGGGCTTCATTCATTCCATCCCTGACCTGGTCACTGTGGGATATTGTAAAAGCAAAGTCATGTCCTTGAGTTCAGATTATACTAGAGGTCTTGTCGCTCTGATCTCGACATCAATCAGTCATGTAAACTACAAACCTGCTTGTTTGCTTAGGTTTAAACTTCATTACTCTTGGCCACTCAATTTGTTTGTCCTCGTTCCTCGTTCATATTCAGATGACAATAATCTTTAGAAATTTTTGACAACTATAACGCTTAATTGTCATTTTTATCCTCTTCCAGTACCACATAAAACTCAGTTTTAGACAGGTAAAATATCAGGTCTAATACCGCTCTTCCACGTCGGAGTGTACAGCAAGCAAAATAGTAACTACATCTCGTAGTTCTCTGATTTAAATCGAATTGCACAGTTATGATACAGCAAGGCGAAGTATAGTGGAGACTGTGTCCCGAGGCATATTCCTTCGCTTAATGAAAGGGATTAATCGCAGCGTAAAACAAATTGTAAAATGAAGGAATTAATCGTGGTAAATAGGATACATAGAGCGGACCAGTGTTTAGGAAGCAAATATGTTGGGCGGATTTAAGGTCAATAGGTCTACCTTCTTTTGTCTACAAATTATTTTGTTTAAACTGTTTAGTCCACGTCGTCCTTAGTATTACGTCCAAATAAATTTCCATACCAGCAATTTGTCCAAGGTAATTTTGTCCAGCCTTCTTCATTGTCCAAGTGAGTAAAATGGGCACTTAAACGAGAAGCTTATTGTTTGTTTATATTCCACCAGAGAAACAGTAAATAGTGAATACATCCCACCACATAGTGTTTCCCACTCGTTGACTGAATGGTCAGCTTTACAGGGTCCCGGGTTCGATTCCCGGCCGGGTCGGGGATTTTCTCCTTCATTAGTTAATTCCAATGGCTCGCGAGCTGGGTGTTTGTGCTGTCCCCAACATCGCTGAAACTCACACACCACATATAACACTATCCTCCACCATAGTAACACGCAGTTACCTACATATGGCAGATGCCGACCACCCTCATCTGCCTTACAAGGGCTGCACTCGGCTAGAAATAGCCACATGAAACTATTATATAGCAGTCGTAAAAGAATATGTCATAAGAACTTACATTGTCTCATCGCAATGTTATCACTGATTACAACGTAAAGAAGTTCGAAGAACGAAATGTGTCGTTTAGTTACGAAACCATGTACACCATAAAAGAAACAAACAAATAACTTTTCAGGACTATGAAACGAGGTTTCACTATTATTGGCTTTACGTCCCATTAACTACTTTTACGGTTTTCGGATGCGCCGAGGTGTCAGGATTTTGTCCCGCAGGAATGTGCCAGTAAATACACCGACACGAGGCTGACGTATTGGGGCACCCTTAAATACCACTGGACTGAGCCAGGCGGCTGGGCGTAGGTCTAACCACACTACCGCACGAAGTGGCGGGGTTACGGGTAGTGGATAATTTTATATTCCGCCCCTTGAAGAGCTTTCGTGGCCTGTGCGTCTGACCTTGCTTTTGCTATCAAGAAGGCGGTAGAGCGCTGGTCGTCTAAGCCCAACTTGGCAGGTTCGATCCTGTCCCGGTTCCATGGTATTTGAAGGTGAAGATGGATCATTATCATTTCGCCTTGCCTATAAATGTGTATTTGAAAGTAAAGAAGTTCTCTTGGCTGAAATTTCTCTTGAGTTTCATTTGTTGATTATTTTCTGAGACGCCGAGGTGCCGGATTTTTGTCCCGCACGAGTTCCTTTATGTGCCAGTATATCTACCGACACGAGGCTGCAGAGCCACTCAGCCCGGTCGAACCTCTTTTCTAATTTAATGCAAAATGTGATGCTCCTGCTGGATTGCTGGAGGTTTATTAACAAAGTAGGGAATGTACTGTACGCTCATCACAACATCTGAAGTATTGCCAAATTTTAACGCCCCGCAGCAGTGAATCATGATTTCGTAACATGCCCCTCCCCCCTCTCGAAACATGACCTGTTTGCCGTCCCTTTCAACATACTAAGTATCCGGGAGATAGTAGGTTCGAATCCCACTATCGGCAGCCCTGAAGATGGTTTTCCGTGGTTTTCCATTTTCACACCAGGCAAATGCTGGGGCTGTACCTTAATTAAGGCCACGGCCGCTTCCTTCCAACTCCTAGGCCTTTCCTATCCCATCGTCGCCATAAGACCTATCTGTGTCGGTGCGACGTAAAGCCCCTAGGAAAAAACCTAAAAACACATACTAAGTGTTTTCTCTGTGCTTTTTATCTCCCTGTATGGATCATTATTATTTCGCCTTGCCTAGGAATGTGTATTTGAAAGTAAATAAGTTCCCTTGGCCGAAATTTCTCTTGAGTTTCATTTGTTGCACAGAGTATGGGGGTTTGATGGCACTCAGTGAACTGAAGTCACGCAGACTCCACTGGATTGTTTGGTTGCCTCAGGTCAATACACTGGGATTAGTCGCATGCAAGACATTTCACTTCAGCCAGCTCTCTTTGACATGTAGAAGCACGCTCAGTTGAAGAAATGAGGCGGAATTCCTTTCAATAGATGAATATATTTTTCAGAAGTTACGTTTCAAGTGGAATGTCATTGCTGGGAGAACGGAGACCCACAACCCAGCATCGTAACAGAGTTACCATGACTCGAATTCGAAATGCACTGGCGTACGCAGAGTACCTTCAAAGAATACCGGTCTGATTCGGGATGGAAACCGCCAACTTGGGCTCAGGTGGTTAGCGCATTTTCTAGCAGAGCCACTCAGCCTGGCATGTCGAATTGGATCGCAGTAAAAAATAAGTGAATCTTTGATGCTTCAGTCGGTGTAATCAACATTAGGTTCGCGGGCTGGACGTGGACTGATTTTTGGTATTAGGCTTAAATATCACCGTATGATTTTCGTAGTGACCGAAAACACTAGTTTAATATAATTTACGTTACACGGAAAGGAGATAAGAAACTATACGAGAAATATCTCCCCCCCCCCGGGCACTTAACGCCCTTGAAAAGGCTTTGGCCTGCCCAGCGACCGCTGCTCAGCCCGAAGGCCTTCAGATTACGAGGAGCCGTGTGGCCAGCATCCTCTCGGCCGTTATCTGGGCTTTCGAGACCGGGGCCGCCATCTCACCGTCAGATAGCTCCTCATTTCTAATCACGTAAGCTGGGTGGACCTCGAACCTGCCCTCAGGTCGAGAGAAAAATCCCTGACCTGGCCGGGAATATAACCCGGGGCCTCCGGGCGAGAGGCAGACACGCTACCCCTACACCACGGGGCCGGCGAGAAATCTCTTAATACTCATTGTTTTCTTGTTTCCATTAGGCATATTCCCACTTCAAATGGTGACAAGAATTACATTTTCCCAACTTGTTTGTTGGAATTCCAACTGCAGTACTTGCTCGGACAGTGGGGACTAGAATCATCTATCTTGGGATGTCCACAGGAAATAGCCAATTTACACCCAGGAATTGTTTTTGGAGGTTTTTGAAGTTTACTGTGAACTAAAAGCTAAAGGTGTTTTGGAAAGTTCATTTCAAAACGTAGATAAATGAACAGTGAGTGCCATGTTTATAGAGAAAAAAGACTGGTTATTATTTTTGTAATCAGAGCAGTGGAGAAGTGATGTGTCTTACAGAATGAAAAATCGGGCGTCATTATGACAAAGCACAAATTTGTGTATAATAAATACGACGGACTAGCAGAGGATAATATTTCAAATTTAATTAAATATTCACGGAACATATAGCTTGGAACTATTTATACAGTTGCGCAAAAGAGAAGCCATTTTCTGATGGTGAGTTTGTGAAGAACTCTATGTTTTCTGTAAGAGAAGAAATGTGTCCTGAAAAGAAACAAGTGGTAAATTCGGCCAGCTTATCGCGGAGCATACTGACGAGAAGAACAATGGAATTCGGTGCTAATTTGTGCTCACAACTGCGCCAAAACTCACAATCATTCGAGTGCTTTTCGTACGCTTTGCATGAAAGTAACAATGCCCATGAAACAGCACGAATTTCAAATTTTATTCACGACTTTGTTAAAGCGTATAAAATTACTGAGGAACTGCTATCTTTAAGAAGCATCCTTAGAACTACATTTTCTTTTTACAATTCGCTTTACGTTGCACCAACACAGATAGGTCTAACGGCGTCGATGGGACAGGAAAGGGCTAGGAGTAGGAAGGAAGCGGCCGTCGCCTTAATTAAGGTACAGTCCCACCATTTTCTTAGTGTGAAAATGGGAGATTACGGAAAAATATCTTCAGGACTGCCGACAGTGGGGTTCGAACCCACTATCTCCCGGATGCAAGCTTACAGCTTCGTGGCCTTAACCGCACGGCCAACTCTCCCGGTCCTTGGAACTACAACAGGCGAGGATTCGCTCTTGCAACTTAGTTAAAAAATTGAAAGACCTCTATATAGAATGGAATTAATAGGTCTCCATGACAACAGATGGAGCAAGGAATATGAGTGGTACAAAAACCAGATTAATTGGAAGAAAGGAACTTACTAATATCAATACAGATATGCCTCTTAAATTTCACAACATTATTCATCAACAAGTGCCATGTGGAAAAATATTTAATTAACAACATGTGATGAACACAATGACATCTACAAGTAATCATATTCGATCACATGGACTCATCTATAAACCGTTCAGTCATTTCAGGTTGAAATTCATTATGAATATGGTGATGTAATTTATCACAGCGAGGTACGCAGGCTTAGTCGTGATAATAGTTTGAAATGCTTCTTTTTTTTTTTTGCTAGGGGCTTTACGTCGCGCCGACACAGATAGGTCTTATGGCGACGATGGGATAGGAAAGGCCTAGGAGTTGGAAGGAATCGGCCGTGGCCTTAATTAAGGTACAGCCCCAGCATTTGCCTGGTGTGAAAATGGGAAACCACGGAAAACCATTTTCAGGGCTGGCGATAGTGGGATTCGAACCTACTATCTCCCGGATGCAAGCTAACAGCCGCGCGCCTCTACGCGCACGGCCAACTCGCCCGGTGAAATGCTTCTTTTAAGTTCGTTAAAAAATAAGCTCATTTATGAATATGAAACAGAAAGAAGTGGCAGAATAATGTGACGAGAACGGGATGTAGGATTTGGCAATACTCACAGATTTAACGCAACATTTGAATATTTTGAATAAGAGATTACATGGGAAGGTAAGCTTTAAATGTGTACTTATGTGTTAGCGTTCCAAAACAAATTTAAATTTTTCAAAAGCCATTAGATCAGCACGTGTTCACACACTTTACATAATTTACTGAACCTGAAGAAGCGAACTCAATCCAGTGTCATATGATCGGTTTAAAAAATTGACTGACTTATTGAATAATGAGTTTGAAAATAGATTTAAAGAATTCTGTGAATGCGGGAAAATCTCTTTTGATGATTATGATGATGATGATGATGTATGTTGTTTAAAGGGGCTTAACAGCTAGGTCATTGGCCAATACTGGTACGAGGTATAAGGAAATTAAAATTAAAATTTCGAAATGTATCCACTGACTAGATCTAAAACGAATAGTGATGAGAAAAAGACCGCAAAACAAGAACAATCAGTGGATCCTATTCACAATTTCTTAATTACTGGGGTGATGCTTATTTATTATCTAAAGGGGCCCGATTTCCAGGTCACCGGGCCCTCACAATGGTACTAATCACTAGTAAAATAGAACAGTGGTGTTCCTCCTACAGTGGTACTAATCACAGGTAACGTAGGCTCATGGTGTTTCTCCCATGGTGGTACTAATCACAGGTAATGTAAACCTATGGTATGTCACACACAAACACTTTTGTTCCAAAATCCATTTGCAGTTTAATTCAGTGATACATCTGTGCAACTACAGCCGGAATTAATTAAAATTTAGTCCTGTTCTCAAATACAGGACAGGTTTACCGAGGGAAATCTTATAAATATTTACAATAAAAGTCCTTATACTTCAGAAGAATCCTATGTATATCGAAATATTACCCACCAAGATTGGTACATGAGATGGCAAGGGAGCCCTTTTTCATAGATGATTTGAGATACCATATGTTGCTGCCACCTACAACTCAAAGCAGCACATATCTGCAGGGGCTACGGGGAAAGAAGAAAACAATATTTTTAGATTTCTACACCACAGATGCTATGACATCCAATGACTAGAAATGCGCAACTTATGAGCTAAGACACACGGTGACACGCCTCGCAATTCATGGATTTCACCATAGGGTATGCACAAATAAGAAATTTCACGAGCCGATGTCAGAATGTAAATGCGAGTGTTGTGGGAAACCATGTGATAGATATCACTACCTAGCGTCTTCAAAGAGGACTACAATAGAACCCCGTTTATCCGAAATAAAATGGGTGGAGCCACTTCGGTCGACGCGTTTTTTCGGATGACACATGGTAAATATTTCCGGAAGTTAAATGTCGAAATAAAAATGTATAAACTCTGAAAAGCGACGGTGCATACTGTACTGTATATTAACATTAAAATGTTTACATAATGCCACTCATTGTATAAAATCAGTGATTTTCTTCTGAATTTTCTTTCCTTTTTTTGCTAGTTGCTTTACGTCGCACCGACACAGATAGGTCTTATGGCGACGATGGGATAGGAAAGACCTAGGAATTGGAAGGAAGCGGCCGTGGTCTTAATTCAGGTACAGCCCCAGCATTTGCCTGGTGTGAAAATGGGAAACCACGGAAAACCATCTTCAAGCTGCCGACAGTGGGGTTCGAACACACTACATCCCGGATGCGATTTCACAGCTGCGCGCTCCTAACCGCACGGCCAACTCGCCCGGTAAGCTGAGTTTTCTTAGTGGATCGCTGTCGTGCAGCGATGTCGCGCCACCGTTTAATCAACAATACATCAGCTAGTGTAGATTCATTGCTTTGTTCAACAAAGCGGAAAGCAATCTGAAATAATGAAATAATTCTCTTTGTTACTACTGAACTGTATACTGTATACAGTAATTTTATTACAGTACTGTAATTTAAGTCCGCCTCTGTGGTGTAGTGGTTAGTGTGATTAGCTGCCACCCCCAGAGGCCCGGGTTCGATTCCCGGCTCCACCACGAAATTTGAAAAGTGGTGCGAGGGCTGGAACCGGGTCCACTCAGCCTCGGGAGGTCAACTGAGTAGAGGGGGGTTCGATTCCCTCATCAGCCATCCTGGAAGTGGTTTTCCGTGGTTTCCCACTTCTCCTCCAGGCAAATGCCGGGATGGTACCTAACTTAAGGCCAAGGCCGCTTCCTTCCCTCCTCCTTGTCTATCCCTTCCAAACTTCCCATCCCCCGACAAGGCCCCTGTTCATCATAGCAGGTGAGGCCGCCTGGGCGAGCTACTGGTCATCCTCCCCAGTTGTATCCCTAGACCCAGAGTCTGAAGCTCCAGGACACTGCCCTTGAGGCGGTAGAGGTGGAATCCCTTGCTGAGTCCGAGGGAAAAACCGATCCTGGAGGGAAAACAGATTACGAACGAACGAACTGTAATTTAAGCGTGTGGTACTGTATTTTAATAAAAATTCGAAATCAATCTTACCTCCAATGCATTAAATGCATCATCTGTTGTAACTCGATTCTCAAAACTGCCATTATCAAGGTCGGAGTCGTCTGCATAATCTTCATAACGAATAATGCAGTAATAATAATAATAGTAATAATTCCTGATTGTTCAAGGAAAAATGTATCATGGAACGAACTAGAGGGTAAGATACTTTTTTTGTTTTATGCTACACGTGCATTCTGGCATACGTCATAATAAAAATATTGTTTGCCTAGTAGCTCTCAGCACACATACCAAGAGAATTACTAATATTGACTGCTAAGAACGAGAGGGTAACAACAAAATATTAAAATACTATTTTTCCAGAGCATTTCGGTTAATCGAAGTTCGGTTAAGCTAGGTTCTACTGTATTTTGATTAACAATCTATGCAGTGAATAGTATTCCATTCTGAGGGTCGCTGGGTCATATCACCATTGCGCCTGCAAACACTTCTATGTGATAATGTTTCGGGAGAAATACTGACCCGCAGTACATATGTCAACAAGAGCGGAAATTCTTTGAAATTTTTCGCACAACTTAGAACGTCAGATAACAGAACATTACCAGCCAACGTTCTAGGCTGAAACATTTCACACAGCGGTTTTCGCAGGTGCAACGACGTTATACAGGGTATTCCACGAGGAATAATCAATATTCAGGGATGAGACAAGAAGAGTCATTTGAAGCATAAAACTTCATTGGACGTTCGCCCTTTTCCGAATATTTTCCGACATAGAAGACATTTAATGTATATTTGTTTGTTTTTTTGCTAGTGGTTTTTAAATGGGTACAAGGCTTCCTCGCGTAATATTCGTCATACACGTGTTCGTGGGACATTGATACTTGCAGAAAGTAGGACTACGCTGTACCATTTCAACAATGTGTTGTTGTTCCTGCACAGGTTGTTGAAGTACACGTTCAGAAGAAAAATAGGAACTTGGGAGAATACCTGTTTCGCGCAATGTGCTGGAAACTCTGGTAAACACTCTACGATCAGGAATTTCAAGTGTTTGAAAGCGCCGACGGTATTTCTCGACAGCAGCAGGAGTACTACCATCGTAAAAGCCGTAAACATACACCGTATCTGCACATTCTTCATTAGTGTAGATGTGTGGCATTTTAGCCAGCACGTGTACAAATAGAGTTAACCGATGCTTCTCTATGATGCACTCTCAATCCCCTCGTACTACCTACTTCACTCACAACACATCGTGGACAACTCTGCGTTCAACGGGCTAATTTAATGGAAGAAAGACATCCCGAGCAAAGAGGTTGAAAACAACGAGGTAGTTGGGGGTAGAATAAAATGTCAAGGAGTGTGGGTGGGTAGGACAGATGCATGCACACCACTAGTCCCAAAACCAATGTACATTAAATGTGTTCTAACTCGGAAACCATTCCCAATAGGGCACATGCCCATATTTATTTCAAATGATCGTCCCTGTCATATCCCTGAATACTGACCATTCCTCCTGGGACACGTGTATATGACCCAGTATTTCAACACTGTCACTTCAAGCGAAGGCCCAGAAATCTCAATAATTAGTAACTATATCCGAAGTGTGAGAGTATTGTTTACACTTCTGAGTTCGTTTTCTATTGTATATCAAGCTATTGTTCGTACTGCCGAATAGCTGTGAGAGGTAGAAAGAATGGTGGGTGAGGAAGGGGAATTTGGGTAATATGACTTCATGTTCTAAATACCTTGATATAAAGAAATGCCCCTATATCTCCATTTAGAAAGCTGAGGTTTCCGGCGTGGAAGAACGAAAGGTTCAAGAAAGGCGAAGTCAAAAACTCAGAAAAGGGTGCGTGGGATGTAGGAGGAAGAGGGAAGCAGGCCTACACCAAAAGACAAGGGAAGAACGGAATACAACTGCTCAACTCAACTCATCAGCCCCAGGGGACAGTCGATGTATTTGTGTGTTAGCCGTGAGGGTGGCGGAGGGCAATTTTGAAAGTCGGAATAATATGGCCTGCCATTCGTTAAGAAATCTACCACATGGCCCAACCATATATCAAATTGAGATTCCCTGCTTTAGACAATAGCTTTTCTATCTGCCTGTCTTCCAAGGCCTCCTCTAGATATAAAAAATCAGCTAGTTTCTGGCATGGCTGATACACTGCTCTGGGTAAGTCAAGAGGATTCACTTTAATTCAGTCCTTGACCGGTAGATGTCCCTGTAGATAGCGAGCTAAATGAGAGTCGCCCGTGCGTTATCCGTGTAAGTGGAATCATTTAAAGCAGTGTAGCTCCGTCCTCTTAAATAAATTAACTGGATTCGAGGAATGCATATGGTAACAGGATGAATTATTATCATAGGTTTATTAAAGAATAAAATTATACAGTTTCTGCCTAATCTTTCAAGAATATTTACAATGTCCTCTAATGTATACCATTTCGATTATAAAACATTTGTTGTCCTATGGAAAATCTTATACAAAGTACTATGGACTTGACCATTCATTTTCTCCTTATTATTATTCCTGGCCTTTTGAACACCACTTGGAGTCGTATTATATGTGGATTAAGCCCAGTTTTACGGCCGGATACCCTTCCTGACGCCAACCCTATATAGAAGAATGTGGTGGTTTGTAGTGCGGTGTGGTGGGTTGTATGTAAATAAACAAGTCTACTAACCACAAGCAGAAACACCTAGCTCCCACATTACAGGAATTAACCATACGCAGTTAAAATCACTCACCCGCTCGGAAATGGAACCCAGGGCACACTGTACCGAACGTCACTACGCTGACCATTCAGCCAAGAAGCCAGACCATTCACTAATGATATGATATTGCCCTAGCGTTAGAGAACGTACGCCTGACTGCCAGCCCCCAGTGAATTAATAATAATAATAATAATAATAATAATAATAATAATAATAATAATAATAATAATAATAATAATAATAATAATAATAATAATAATAATAATATTTGTTACGGCTTACAGAGACGCTGAGGTGGCAGTTTACCTCATAAGCCTTCCTTTACGTGCCGGTAAATTAATTACCTTCAATCGCTACCGGGCTGAGCCGGGATCGATTTCATCAACTTGAGCTTAGAAGGCTAGCGTTCAATCGCCTGAGCCACTCAGCTCGGTAGCAGTGAAAGAAACCACGAGTTGTGTTAGAAACTACCATTCTACCCAATTAATTTTATATCTGCCGGGCTGAGTGGCTCAGACGGTTAAGGCGCTGGCCTTCTAACCCCAACTTGGCAGGTTCGATCCTGGATCAGTCCGGTGGTATTTGAAGGTGCTCAAATATGACAGCCCCGTGTCGGTAGATTTAGTGGCACGTAAAAGAACTCCTGCGAGACTAAATTCCGGCACCTCGGCGTCTCCGAAGACCTTAAAAAGTAGTTAGTGGGACGTAAAGCAAATAACATTATTATTATTATTATTATTATTATTATTATTATTATTATTATTATTATTATTATTAATTTTATATCTATTCTTGCATGCTCATAAAAATGAAATCAACAATCTTTTACCTAGAAATCTGTCGCAGTTTCTTGAATAATTTCATAAGCTACAGTTAAACAACCTGAGGCAGGCTGATTTACCGCCTCAATTTACAGCAATAATATTCTTTACAATACTGAGATAAAACTAAAATACAATTTACCAAATTCCTGATGCCCCTATTTAACATTTATGAAATAAGCAAACGTCTCTAGGTAACTCGACTGATATGGATTGATTGTAACTGGGCTATAGTGGAAGTGATACATGAATAAGAATTCCACTACCAGTTTTGAAAGGAACTAAATCATTTTCTGTTATCGACTGTGTCACAGAGTTAGGTATGGATTGATCCTTATGCGTTATCCACTCGTTTTAAGAATTAACCTGTTTGTGACAGAATATATGAAATTAAAGCAGATATTGTCGAGCAGAAAGTTTGGTTTTTGCCATGTGGAAGAGAGCAATAATTACTGAGCGAGTTAACCGTGCGGTTAGGGGCGCGCAGCCACGAGCTTGCATTCGGGAGATAGTGGGTTCGTACCCCACTGTCGGCAGCCCCGAAGATGGTATTCCGTTGTTGGCCATTCTCACACCGGGCAGACGCTGGGGCTGTACCTTAATTAAGGCCACGGCTATTTCCAACCCTAGCCTTTTCCTGCCCCATCGTCGTCATAAGACTTATCTGTGTCGGCGTGTCTTATATCAATTGTAAAAAAAATGATAAAATAATTATTACATTCATCTTTAGCAGTGCGCCCCTAACCGCACCACCAACTCGCCCAGTACTACCATATTTCAAAAAGATGTAACAGTACACTCAGCAGTCTATGACAACAAGGATCCTGAATTCCGAACAATTATACACGATTTTATAACACAGCTAAGGTAAAAATACATTAAAAGGTAATTAGCTAATCTGAAACCTAGAAAGACTGACGAAACATACAACATGTCGCCTACACCTCCTGAAGAAAATAACTACTGACTTGCAATGGAAACAAATCGCGGATATCAGTTAAATCATAAGAAGACAACATACAGAGTCACAAGTAAAACTCCCTCGTACTTACGAGCGTTGTGAGTTTATGCATTCCAGGCTTGTGGTAGTCCCTGTCGGTACTTCCTGGAAGAGAGTAGTGAATCAGCCGACCGGGTAGCTCCCAGCCGGCCTGAAGGGTATGGGTGGTATATCTGCGTATTGTTCTCGTCGGCTGGCTTACCTGTGAGTTTCTTGGAGATTAAACGGGAATTTTCCGCTTCTAGCCACCCCGCGAATGTTCTGGTTCCCTTCACCCGAGATATATAAAGGAAGACTAGCCGCGGACAGTCAGTCAGATTTGGGCTGCGTGGTTGAGTCAGTGTTGGTGCTGACCTCGGGGTTAGTGTTGTACTCCGTGGTGAAGTCAGTGAGAGACTCAGTGTCAGTGTGTTGGAGTTCGGTGGCTGGGATGAGGGCGACAGAGGTGTTGGCTGTGGCTAGTGTCCCACCGAGGTCTGAACCAGGAGCTATTGTTGGTATCGGAGTGTCCAGAGAGCGGCTGGGCTGAAGACGCGCGGAACGGAAGACTATGTACTACCTGAGAGTACTGTGTATCTGTGTATTTCTGTGGACTGAGGATTGCCGTAAGTCAGCGAGGGAAGCCGCTTTCGTGAGTGTCAGGGTAAATGGACCTGTATTAATATTCGCTGTTGCAAGTATCGTCCTGCTGCTGAATACTGTTGAACTGTTGCTGTTTAGTTGTTCACTACATGTGATTGTGTGAATTAATGGACTGCCTCCGGAGTCGAACCAACGAACAGGCATCGTGTGTTGAGTGGCCGGTAGCCCTGTGTTCAGATCCAGCGGTCTACACACAGTTGCTGTATGAGGTGACTGGACTTGGGCAAGTGAAATTAAGGATTAGTCGTCCCAGGTATAACAACGGGCCGGACCGCCTGTTGTGCCATAAGGAAGAAAGACTTGTAAATAGACAGTAATTAGTAACTGTGACCATTTATAGCTGAATAAACTTGTGCGTGCGTGTGTCTGTACGTTTATTGGGTCATCCTGAAGTATATTAGAGTAATAAAGCAGAGGGAGTTTTATTCGTAACAGTATGTACAGTTGTCGGTTATAAATGGCTGGCACACGCAACCTCGACGTTGAGGAGGATTATCGACTTTATAAGGTGTGAGGAATCGTAGTTTAACACGTTGCTAGTGTCCTCTAGCCGTTTGAACAGGGAAGGGTAACAGAATGGTGGTTGTGACTGAAAAATACCCCAAGAACGAGGTGTGTGCATTAACAGGTACATGTGCAGTCACTCATTAAAAAAAGTGGAATATAAGCATGGTACTTCGTTCCTCGCATTAAGTAATTAGTATCGATATATAATTCACCTCCCATGCGAATAAAAAAAAAACACTGGATGCCAACAACAAACGTTATATCGATAGATTCAATTGTTTCTGAGAAAAGCGTAGGCCTACCTGCGAGGAACTTATACAATACCATGTGCCCGTTCTTCTTTTGAATGACTGTAAATTGGCCCTTGTGTGGCACAGACCATTAGACGTTAATCTGTCTTTTTCCCTTTTACCATATTTGACTAAACCACGGAAAACCCTTTTAAGGGCTATCGATGGTGGGGTTCTAACCCTGTACCTCAGAGTCAACTCACTTGGTGTGGTAGGTTGTATGAATAAAGATGTGTTTGTTAAGACTAACACAATAATTCAATCCCCGATCCAGAGGATTTAACCAAACGCGGATAGAGTCCGCGATCCACCCGGGAATCTAAACCGGGGCCCTCTGAACCGGTTCGCTGACCATTCAGTCAAGGGCCCGGGCGAGTTTTACATACAATCGTCTTAGGAAGTGAACAGAAGGAAGTTCCTTTCTGGGGCCGATGACCTTCGATGTTAGGCCCCTTAAAACAACAAGCAAGTTCCTTCCCTTCGTCCGCAGATATTTTACCATGCAGTATATTTATAATAAGCTGCTCTTTTAGCAATCATTAATGTTCTCAGCTGACTAAGAAATTACAAACTTAATAGCCTTGGAATTGGAATTGGTAACGATAAGAAATATAAATCTATTTGGAATTGGATAATTACTGGTAGGCTCTTTAAATACAAGAACGAGTTTGGTAATTTAGGACGTTACTGGAAGCAATAAAGGAAAGGCAGTCGTTGGTTAGTCAAATAACAAAAATAACCAACGGAGTAGTAGCGAACATGACGTCCACAGCATGTGAATGGTAGAAAAGAATGTAAGTTACAATTTAGAAGCCATCTTCTAGTGTAATAATGCAGTAAACATGGTTATGATTTACAGTGGTTTTATTGGGATTGTCCAGCTCCTTAGCTGAATGATTCAGAGGGCCCTGGGTTCGATTCCCGGGCGGAACGGAGATTTCGTTTGTCCCAAAATATTCCTCTATATTTTCACACAAAAAGAAACACTACTAACCACAACAGAAACACGCAATAGTAAATACTTCCCTCCACATAAGGTTGGCGTCAGGAAGGACGTTCAGCCATGAAACCGGGCCAGATACACGGCTAGGTACATATGTGTGACACAGAAGGATAAGCAGAAGAGGAAGAAGAAGAAGTTATATTATGATATGTTTGACACAGACCTGCCGCTTCAAAGTAATTGTGTACATTAAATTTTAGCTCAATTCCATGCAATAAATAGTATTCTCATGTATGTCTGCGGTTTTACGTGTCTGTTAATATTGTGGTCTTTGCCACAGGACATCGCGTTTTACGTGAAACATTGAAATTTAAATATTGTTCATGCTGTTCTTCAAGAGTGAGCATATATATCTACGACAAACTACTTAATTAATTTCGTGTGGCTATTTCTAGCCGAGTGCAGCCCTTGTAAGGCAAACCCTTCGATGAAGGTGGGTGGCATCTGTCATGTGTAGGTAACTGCGTGTTATTGTGGTGGAGGATAGTGTTATGTGTGGTGTGTGAGTTGCAAGGAGGTTGGGGACAGCACAAACACCCAGCCCCCGGGCCATCGGAATTAAGCAATGAAGGTTAAAATCCCCGATCCGGGCGGGAATCGAACCCGCGACCCTCTGAACCGAAGGCTCGTTCGCCGACCAATCAGCCAACCAAGTCGGACACAACAAACTACTTCCAACAGTCAAGCCGCAAATCTTATAGAAAAAATCCATTTGTTAGAATGATGATGAAAGTTACGTGTGATATAAGAGATACGAATGCTGTAAGCAGCCGCTAGTCAGAGGTACCAGATATTACCATTTATAATCGAAAGGATGTTGAAATGGAAAATGTGTGTTGGGAGTCGGAAGAATTCATGGCTGAAGGACATTCGAAGATGGTACAACAGGTCGTCAGAAGCAGCTTTTCGTGATGAAAATACCACGGTCAGAGCAGGCTACAAAAACCATGAACCTCTCTCTCTTGAAGAAGAAGAAGAAGAAGAAGAAGAAGAAGAAGAAGAAGAAGAAGAAGAAGAAGAAGAAGAAGAAGAAGAAGACTCAATGTTGCATTGTTCGGGGAAAGGCAAAGAGAAAATTCTATGAAACTGTCTCTGATGGTTTACATGTAATGCACTATTAGTCAGCTCAGAAAAATCACTAAACGTAAGTTGAATAACTTACTTTCCTTATTGTTTTTTTTTTCCTATAGTACTGCATCCAAGAGTGGTTCAACTGTAAGGGACTTGCAACATCTTAATTAACATCCTCGTAAGTGTGATGTTATGCCAAGGCTGTTGTATGTATTTGTAACTATCTTGAACTGAAATTGGGAAGAGAGCGGCCTTGATGTGCAAGTCTACGATGGAAAACTGCAGTTGAAGTAGAGAAACCGCCGGAAGCCATACCTTGGTTGACCATTATTGGGATGTACTCAATATAGTTACCCGAGTCTTAGTGAGGTTCGTAGCCGGGAAAACAACCTAAGCCAGCTGAGAATTTATAAACGAAACGGTGGCTGATCGACCAAATTAGTTGGGACATCGTTAAAACCAGAGTAGAATACCTCTTTTGTAATCCATTTTAATTATTGGCACTGGTGATTCTCTGTAGCTCCTGGAGATTTTCCGTTACAGTAGACCCTCCCACACCTTTCTCTCATAGGAGTGGGACATACTGGTACACGAAAGATATAGGAGAATCCCAGGAACACAAAGCAAACCTTTATAATAAAACAGAAACAAATGTCAAATAGGTTAAACGTATTTAAAACCCAGAGATCACGTAATGTATCGTCCACCTCCGTAGCGTAATGGTTAGTGTTATTAGCTGCCGTCCTCGGAGGCCTGGGTTCGATTCCCGGTACTGCCAGAAATTTAAGAATGGCAAGACGGCTGGTATGTGGTTACAATGGCACATGCAGCTCACCTCCATTGGGGGGGGGGGGCAGGGGGTTTGAAAAAAGATGCACCACCTCGGGATGAAGACTCGAGTTTACTTTTCCGTAACGTACCGTCTTTGATAACAGAGTTACAAACTTCAAAATATAGTCTATGGTATGTGTAATAAAATTGACACTAAGAAAATGAGATTAGATCTGTAGGCCTACTGGTCATTATATTCGATAAAATATTAAAACGCCCAAAAATGTATTTACTTGAAAATGGTATGATCATAAACGTCGTGCAAAGCCATGTTTCAAATTTCACCAACAAGAGAAGTTTTTTAAAAAAATTTGTTTTACTTCGCACTGATACAGATAGGTCTATGGTGACGACAGGATAGGAAAGGACTAAGAGTTGGAAGGAAGCAGCCATGGCCCTGATTACGGGACTGTCCCAGCATTTGTGTGGTGTGAAAATGGGAAACCACGGAAAACCATCTTCGGGACCGCAGATAGTGGAGTTCGAACCTAGTATGTCCCGAATGCAAGCTGACTGCAAAGTGACTCAAACCGCGCAACCACTCGCTCGATAGGAGCACAAGTTCTCTGAGTTTAATCACTGTGTTGTTAGGGTGACAGTAATTCATGGGAATTATACAGATTTTCATTCCGGTAATAAAGGTTACACATCTTTCCATATGGTTGTGAGGATATTTAGGTGTTGTAGTAAATATTTAAAGGAGGGGTCGTATATGTCACTGGTAAGTCCCCATGGATCTAGTGTATGGAACCGGGTGAGTTGGCCGTGCGGTTAGGGGCGCGCAGCTTGTGAGCTTAAATCCGGGAGATAGTGGGTTCGAAACAGACTGTCGGCAGCCCTGATGGTAGTTTTTTGTCGTTTCCCACTTTCACACCAGGCAAATGCTGGGGATATACCCTAATTAATTAAGGCCACAGCCGCTTCTTTCCCACTCCTAGGCCTTTCCTGTCCCATCGTCGCAATAAGACCTGTTCGTGGCGGTGCGACGTAAAGCAAATTGTACAAAGATAATAATAAAAATAGGATAATATATTCGAGCAGCATTTACATAGAGTACATCCTACTTACGGTGACTAAACGTACTGAGTATAACCATGTCAATATCAAAATTGGAACAACTATATATATAATTTCGTGTGGCTATTTTTAGCCGAGTGCAGCCCTTGAAAGGCAGACCCGCCGATGAGGGAGGGCGGCATCTGCCATGTGTAGTTAACTGCGTGTTGTTGTGGTGGAGGATAGTGTTATGTGTGGTGTGTGAGTTGCAGGGATGTTGGGGACAGCACAAACACCCAGCCCCCGGGCCATTGGAATTAACCAATGAAGGTTAAAACCCCCGATCCTCTGAACCGAAGGCCAATACGCTGACCATTCAGCCAACGAGTCGGACATTGGAACAACTGATTATAAGCCAGTCCTTTCGTGACAGCGTTGTCGTCTTGGGCGGAACTGAGTAGGTAAAAACTAGTTACCACATTAAACTAGTACAGAATTTACTAAGACTTTAGATGTTAGGCTCCAAGGCTAAATGGTTAGCGTGCTGGCCTTTGGTCACAGGGGTGCCGGGTTCGATTCCCGGCACGGTTGGGAATTTTAACCATCAGTAATTCCGCTGGCACGGGGACTGTGCGTATGTGCCGTCTTCATCATAATTTCATCCTCATCATGGAGTGCAGGTTGCCTACGGGGGTCAAATCAAGACCTGCACCTAGCGAGCCGAATATGTCCTCAGACACTCCCGGCACTAAAAGCGTCTTTATTATTGTGGCGAAGTTAGGGCTCCCTGTCCTTTCTTACACTTAACCACTTCATGTATAACCACAATATAATTTTTACATAAAATTTAAACATATGAAATCTTTATAAACTAGAGTATAACTAAAGCAACTAAAGTATCACTAACTAAACTAACTAAAGTGAGTAAATTATAACTAAAGTATAAACAGGAAAACATTACAATAAACAACCATATTCACTCTCATTCATGCATGCCATTCACAATCAAGAAAGACTGGAAGTGCTTATAAGATTACGCTGGCAAAGGATTTTAAATGTTGTCTTAGATTTAGCTTCCCTGATGTCATTGGGGAGTTCATTCCAGCTCGTGGCGGTGATCGTGAACTATCTGTTGTAGGTTGCGGTTCGATGCACAGGAATTTCTACCGTACAGCCTGACCGGGTATTGAGGGTATTGAACAGGTGTAGGGAACTAAGGTAGCGACATCTGGTGGATAGATAATTGTCTATAGTATGGGGATACGTGGGCATATGGTCGTATGTCGAATGCATACCTGATGCATGCATTTTGGGCACGTTGCAGTCTCATGCCTTGCTCGTTATTGATATCAATAAAAACTGTATCACAGTATTCGAGAATTGGAAACAAAAGTGATTGAACGAGCTTTATTTTCAGGGACCAAGGAAATATATTTTTAAACCGCTTCAGGGGATGCAGGCTTTGATATATCTTTTGGCACACTTTCGTCTCATATTGCGACCAGTTCAATGTTTCGCTTATAGCCACACCAAGATTCATAACTGTTTCACAAAATGGAATAATGGTATTGTTTAGTGCTACAGGAGGAATTTCGTATTGTTTTAAGACGTTTAAGTTTTTCGAAGTACCAATGATTATTGCTTGCGTTTAAAGAGGATTAATTTTGAGATTGTTACTCAATGCAAAATTACTTACGAGACTTAAATCTGCATTAACTTGTTGTACAGCTCAGTTCTTGAGTGGAAGTAGATCTACAGCATGAAGATGATACTTGCAATGTGTAATCGATTTGGCAACATCGTGTAAATAAACTGTAAATAGCGATGGTCCAAGTACAGACCCTTGGGGGAAACCGAGGGGGTTTGTCAAGCCACTCAGATCTGGTATTATTTACTTTGACACACTGACGGCGATTTTTGAGGTACGAACTGAAAACATTTATTGCCGTCTTTCTTAAATTTAATGAATCCAATTATGAAAGTAGCAGTTGAGGAACAACAGTATCAAAAGCACTAGAAAAATCAAGTACAACCAGTACAGTCACTTGTCGAGTGTCCATTGCGTGTCGGATATCATCAGTTACTTTCAGTAGGGCAGTCCTTTCTTGAAACCAGATTGGTAAGAGTCAAGCAGTGAGTAGTTAGTCAAGTAAGTGAGGACTTGTTCGTGTACCATGCGTTCTAGTAATTTGGAAGGGGGTGGGAGAATGGATATAGGGCGATAATCTGATGGTAAACTAGGAGAATTCTTCTTCGGAATGGCAATGACGATACCGTACTTACACACAGTTGGGAATACTACCTGTACGAGGCTATGATTAAATATATGCGTCAGAATAGGTAATATTGCACCAATAATAATTTTTATGAAAGATAATGGTATGTCGTCATAACCCGGAGCATCTGACTTGAGGGAGTAAATTACACGCTTCACATCGTTCGCACCAAATTTTTTGAATGTAAATTTTACTTGATTTACTCGGGAATGAGCACTTATGGCGCTAATATCATCATCATTATTTAGGTCATCAACTGGTAGATTATTATTATTAATATTATTATTATTATTATTATTATTATTATTATTATTATTATTATTATTATTATTATTATTATTATTATCATCATCATCATCATCATCATCATTAGGATATTTATTATCATAGTCATTATTGTTAGTAATATCATTATTAGTGTATGCTGCTTTCGTAAAATGAGAATTTAGATCATCAAGTGGTATACTGGGTGCCTGCTTGGTCAGGCTGCGACCTGTAGCCATCTGATGCAAATGTTTCCATATTAGTGCTGAACTTCGTCTGTTTGTTATCTTTTATATTTTTACTTGCTGTTACTAATTAATTGCTTAACTTGATTTCGAAGAATACGGTGATTTTCGAAATCACTAGTGCTTTCAGTTCGCCTAAATCGCCTATACCATGCATCACGATTTGCCATGACCGAATTAATTTCCTTTGTTAGCCAAGGAGACGAAGGGTGAGAAACTCGAATTTGCTTCTTCGGAGCGTGTTTGTCATACAGTCCTAATATTAAAGAGTTCAGTCTGTCAACCTTATCATCAATGTCATTAGTCGGTAGAATGTCATTCCACGGCAGTTGATATGCTTCATTTCGTATTATGTCAGTATTAAAATGCTTGAAGTCCCTTCGCGTTATGTACCTGGTTTTCTACTTTGGTACCTTGAGAGAGTAACATAAGTATATGAGATCGTGGGTCGAAATACCTGGCACAGCAAGCTGTCCATGTTTTACCAATTTCTGCGGATTGTTTGTTATAATATGGTCAAGCCACATGCCATTTCGTTTCATTTCATTGGACTTTAGATTGAACCAGGTACAATAAGAAAAGAATACTCGCACAGATGTATTTTACCACGGATGAGGTCAACAATATTCTTCTCTCACTGATTCGAATTGCCTGCATAATATACATCTGTCATTAAAAGAGTCGTTGACATCTTCCTCTTTAGTGCTGAATCGATGAACATAGCAGATTTCGTTTTGTAGTAAGCTCTACCTAAGGGAAGATAATACATTTGAAAGAGAAAAGAAAGCAAAATTGGGATTGGAAGTTTTAATGAGGGTGACAATGAGGGACGGATATCCCCAGAATAATCTGACGTGGAAAGCGATCGAAGGGTCTCGAAGCAAGCCGATAAATAAGAACTGCAACGTGTTACTTAGCACATTGGGAGAAGGCCTTATTCTTCACTTTATACGATGGCAATTTATTTGTAGCCTTTAAACTACCTTTAATATTTGTTTTAAGTTCGAGAATACTCCCGTGAGAAGACTTTTAATATATATATTAAGACTAGCTGATGTGCCCGTGCTTCGCTACGGGATTCTCAGAAACACTGACTTTGTGGTTTTCCTATCTGAAGTCAATATAGGTCATTACAAAAACGTCAGTAGGAATGTAGCGATCAAAAGCAATGTTATCATATGAAATACTCGATCAAATGAAAAACTGCACATTTTCTCACTTTTAACGAACAGTACTACGGTGCCGATCCAACAGTCCAAAGTTCCAGAGCTGGAATTACCAGGGCTCAGACAACCGTGAACACTTCTCTGCCATTATTCCGTTAAATATGCACACTTCTCATTCCAGTCAGTGCCAAAGAGCAGGGATAGAATAGCTCGAATGCTGTGATGAACAAGTGTGTTACGTACCAGTAGTATCGGAAAAATTTATGAAACAGAGGAATGGCATGCTAAAGAAAAAAAGTTACGTAACTACCCCGCTACTTCCCGCCAATAACTAGGCAGACAGTTACACTCGTACGACTGGGCGAGTTGGCCGTGTGGTTAGGGGCACGCAGCTGTGAGCTTGCATCCGGGAGATAGTGGATTCGAACCCCACAGTCGACAGCCGTGAAGATGTTATTCCGTGAATTCCCATTTTCACACCAGGCAAATGCTGGGGCTATACATTAATTAAGGCCAAGGCCGCTTCCTTCCCACTCATAGCCCTTCCCTATCCCATCGTCGCCATAAGACCTAACTGTGTCGGTGTGACGTAAGGCAAATTAAAATATATACTCGGTACGCAGCAGTAATCCCATCTATCGGGGATGAGTGGCAACAGAAGGCAAAGCACATCACAGGAAACAATTGTCAATGTAATGTTATTGTTGATCAATTTTATAAGCTTTCTATATTGTAGGCCTTCATATTTAGTTTTCTTTCGACTCTGAGATCTTAGGGCGCCTTATAAAATTATTTATAGCGTAGACTGTAGTTCCTTATTCTCCAACTTTACATAACGATTTTCATTCAATCCTTTCTACCCATTTTCTCGTGACTCGGCGCTGATAAGGACTTCGTAACGAAAATCCAAATTCATGAATATCTCTGATCATAGCCGGTATGGTAACAAGGTATAAGACATAAATGATCGGAAATATAATACTATATAACTTTAGTTTTGTAGTATTTATCGATACGGCCACTAATAACATAATTATTTGGGAATTAATTTTTAGGCCTACACCTAAACTACCGTTTCATTCAGCGTGAATAAAATTATTTATGGTCTATATTATAGCGACTTATTTCCCGACTTTGCGTACCAATATTCATTATGATAGGACCACTAATAACATAAATATTTTAGAATTACATTTTAGGCCTTCCCCTAAACTGCCATTTCGTTCCGCGTGAATAAAATTATTTATAGCCTAGATTGTAGCGACTTATTACCCGATTTTGTATACCGATTTTCATTAAATTATCTTCAGCCGTTTTCTCGTGATGCGTGTACATACGTACATACATACACACATACATACATACATACATACATACAGACAACCGACAGACAGAAATTACGGAAAAGTAAAAAGTGCATTTCCTTGTTACTGTGGGTACGACTAATACAGAAATACCATCCTTTTAAAATTCTGAGCAATGTACAGACAAAACTCTTATTATATAGGCCTATATATATTCAGAGAACATTCAAAGATGTTGTCGGTAGATGCAGAGTGGGTCTCTGCCCTTAAGTGGCCACGGCTGGTCCGCGGTCAAAGAGCTCTGCACTCTGACCGGCCAACCGAGCAGAGGAGGTGTGGTCACGGCTTTACCGTGGCTCTACGCCTCTGCATTCGGGAGACGGGACAAGGCTGGACCGCACGGCTGGCCCCAAATGTCGGCTGTTCTGAGAATGGTTTTCCGTGGTTTTCCATTCTCCTGCACTAAGGCGAATGCCGGGACAGTTCCTAGTACAGCCCACGGCCGCTAACCCCCTCGCCTTCTCCGAAAATCTCCTTCACCGAACAAGTCTCCCGGCCTGAGAGACGGCGTCACCATCCACGACGCCCGCCTCCCCCTTCAGGGAAGGAATGAAAACAGTTTAGTAGGGGTAGTAAAGCCGTACTGATTTATTCTTAGCTATAAACAACCTCCATTCACCATTAACGTAAATTTTGGTCAGAATTTATTCATCACTATATAAATAATAATGTTGAAATTGAACAGACCTATGCCATAGAATTCACTGCATCACAATCCATTACGTATTTTCCTATAATTGTGTTTGAACCTGAGTAATATTTACTCCGGCCCATGTTTTGGAATATATTACACATATCGATGGCTTTCTTTTAAAACCTCGTAGGTCCGAATGCTCTTCCTACCAATTATATATTTTAAGACTGGTCACGCCTCCCATCCACATACTTGCATGCAGTCCATCAGAATAATTTTCGTTGTGTCCATTTTTGTATACTATTGTGTGAAGGAAAATGGGCTTTACCGTACCGTACTGTAGGAATATCGTTTGCATAGCGATTTTACGTACTCTTACAGTATTTATGGTTCCGTTACACGTTAGCATACGAAAATGAATATTGTTCTGATGGTCTGCATATCCATATGAGGCAGGCAGGCGTGACCAGTCTTAAGGAAGATAACTGGTAGGAAGAGCGTTGGGGCATACGATATTCTAAAAGAAATCCGTCGATATGCTCTGTTCTAATTTATTTACTTGTAATGTACATTGCCGGCCCCGTGGTGTAGGGGTAGCATGCCTGCCTCTTACCTGGAGGCCCCGGGTTCGATTCCCGGCCAGGTCAGGGATTTTTACCTGGACCTGAGGGCTGGTTCGAGGTCCACTCAGCCTACGTGATTAGAATTGAGGAGCTATCTGACGGTGAGATAGCGGCCCCGGTCTAGAAAGCCAAGAATAACGGCCGAGAGTATTCGTCGTGCTGACCACACGACACCTCGTAATCTGCATGCCTTTGGGCTGAGCAGTGGTCGCTTGGTAGGCCAAGGCCCTTCAAGGGCTGTAGTGCCATGGGGTTTGGATTGGTTTGGTTTGGTTTGGTAATGTACATTATCACAACCCAGCAAATCCCCTCATCCACCAATATACTAAGCTTCCAAAACCATTTAACGACAGCTGTTCTTAGCTGAGGTGTGCTCTGCGTCTTGTGTGCTACTTATCTCCGCTCGATAGACTAATAATAATAATAATAATAATAATATTTTTGGTTTTACGAACCACTAACTACTTTGGATGATTTTCGGAGACGCCAAGGGGCCGAAGTTTTCTCCGCAGAGTTCTTTTACGTGCCAGTAAATCTACCGACACGAGGCTGACCTGTATGAGCATCTTCAAATACCACTGGGTTAAGCCAGGACATACTACTACTGCTGAAAGTAATATGATATGTCTTCTGCAATTGGAAAAAATTAACCCGCTAACGACGGGAACAACATGAATGATAGAACAGTTAACTGTCGTCAATGTAAAAACAAACCCGTAAAACATATAGCCCATCCAGAGCTTTGGCTGCCAAGACGGCACTGCGCAGCCTGGTAGTCTACAGATCTCTAAGTACTACATGGTGAGTGCCGTAATGCTTGGCTTTCGTAACCGGGTACGCTGCCTTCTGCATCAAACACCTCCTCATATGTTCCCTTGAGGCTGATAGAAATCCCTTTCAGCCCTCAATCCAAGACACTGGCCGTGAATCGAAGTCGGGATTTCCGGGTAAGAGTGAAACACACTATCCCTACAGCATATTGTCAACTTAAGAGCTATACATTTTAGGTTCCAAACATATTGTTTTTACTAAAATATTATGATTTGAAGCAATACCAACATTTCTGTAGTAGGCCTACTTCAAATCGTCTCAAGTTAGATTTCTCGCTGATTTAAATCACAAGCTCATCGTCAAGTTCATATATTTCTATTGTCTATTTCATCTTGGCGCCGTCACACATCGTATAACTGCTTTACCAATCAATGACACAGCTCATCTTACTTCGATTTATTGCGCCATCTAATCAAACGGAGTTGAGCACTAAAGGAGAGCAATTTCGAAGACCTGATTCAGGTCATGCGGATGTGGCAGCGTTCCTGTCTAGAAACAGTGTGTTTCAGATTGAAGTAGCACCGTATTAGAAAATAACTACTTCATTCATGTCCAGACAGATTCGAAGATACAGAAATATCATTTAGACTAACATTCCTCATTAAATAAAGTTTCGGCTATGGTAACATCGTGTCCCTTAAGTGCTCCAAAGAGTCAAAAATGTCCTACACTTCCTTTTATAAATGTCTGAATACAATGATGCAGTTACAACAGTCCTTACATACTTAGTTTATTAACCAGTATTGAAGAAATAAATATAACTTTACACTCATATGTACAAGATGTGGAAAACAAATGAATTAGAGGCATGTCTGACCCTAAATAACACAATCTTGTTATGTCCTCGCCTGAGCATCAAATCGTATTCTGTTTTAATAATATCCTAAGGATCAGCATTCGCATGTCAGTAAACAGATCACTACCTATCGCTAACAAACTGTTGTAATCCAGTCTCCGTCGTTTGATCATATAACAATTTTTTTCCACTGTGTGACACAGAGGACATATCTAGATGCTACATCAGAAGACGTGTCTATGGCTGAGAACGAAACGGTTTGAACTTTTAAAAAATGCATTTTTGAGATTTTACCATCAGTGTATAGCTTACTTTGACATCTACAACCTCCGAAAGTGTTACAACAAACAAATGTAATATATTCATGTCGAGAAGCACTTCTAAGGTTTTCAGTGTTCTGACATTAGTCACTTTGCTAATTCGAGAGGGCCATTTTGAGTTGCAATTATTTTCTCTATTATAATAAATGATGTAAGAACTATGTACACGCAAATTTTCATAAAGATTGTGTAACAAGTGTATTTTTGAGAGGCAATGATGTAAAATGCTATAAATTTAAACTCTTCTCCTGAATAATTATGAATATTCAAATGTTACCGTTCGTTTGTATAATAGGTTATTTACTGTCGCACCAAACTTCACTCATCCTTGCGTTGGCATGACATGTCTAGTGCAAATATAGTCTTGATGACGCCATTCACCAGATCATCTAATGAGAGCACGACCACCATGTTCGGCTAAGCAGAAGCGTGGTCCATCGGAACAACAACATATTTTTACACAACTTCTTTTCATTTAGACCGTTTTGTGAACAAGTACAGTTTGACGAGTTCGTGATATTTTATCAACAATATCGTTTAGAAGGAGACTACCTGAGGACTCTGCTGTAAAGGAGTGACAAACCACTGTAGAAGAAATTCTAAAATGAATTATTCTTCATCAATATGGAACTAATGAAACAGATAAACCCCCTTGAACGACGACGATTTTATCATTCATTTGTCAATATCAGCACTCCCGAATGTTGGGTGAGGCATAGCGTTCTTCTCACCATTCTGTGTATACGGTCTGAGCAAAAGAAACCCTAAGCCAAACAAACTACGCAGTTTCCACGAACGATACAATAAACACTCGCAAGCGAACAACGTGACATATTTGAAACTCACCAAGTTAGCTATAAGGCCGTCCCTGAAGCGGCATTATTAACGACCTAAGCAGTCCATTAGAAGACAGGCCTTAAAAATTTCAAAAAAATTCCACTTATTTTAATGATAATCACCCTCTTCACGTCATGCGATATTGTGCCATTTGAGGGAGTACCACATCTGTACCAAAGAGAAGGCAACACTAATTAGTTCATCAGTACACCAGAACAACTCAGATCCTTTCATGGTCCCTCACAGCATTTACATATTAATTTAGAGATAAATGTATCATTAAATATTCTCATTAAAGTGTCTAACAAAGCTATTTCAACATACGTGCAGTTATCACTTCTTGGACAGGACGACATTAAGGCGATACTAGTGTTCGTGCATGTGTAATTATATTCCTTTGCTAGTTTTCTTTTCACTAACATAAACAGGCTTTCGGCAACGTTGGAATAGGAAGAAATAAAAAAGGACGATCAACATTAGGGGCTGGTGACGGTGGAATTTGGACCTATAATCCATCGAATACAAGCGATGTGCAATTATATTAGGTTAGGACCCGTAGGGAAGCGGGTGTGAACTATATGCTAGGTGGTATACCAGCCTTTACTTCAAGGTTAAGCAGGTAACTATGGATATCAACCCCTTCAAGCAAATTAACTGTGGCCGAGTACATCACGGTTCCGATAATTTATTGTATAAAGAAACCGGAACATTTTCATTTATTCACTTGAAAAAATGGGACCTTAGAAATGAGAATAATTAAATTAAATTCACCATGCATATTATAAATCACAATCGCACTTAGGACGATTAGTAGAATAGAATTTCAAAATATGTCAGATTAAATTTCAGGTTTGCGATACTTTTGAATATTGATCAGATTTATGAATCTGACCAAGAAGTTTATTTTTTGCATTTTAGAATACAAATGGTTCTTTCTCTTCCGCATCTTTCCAAGAAAGTTCGTATTTGTGTTGTCTTCTCAATATACAGTATACAAATAATCTTCTCAAATAGATTTAACTTCCGAAACACCTCAAAAACATAAGAAAATAGAAATTCTGAAGTTCCACGACCTCCATTTACTAACTCCAACACCTTCATCCTCACACCTTTTCTTTCCGATGATAATATCTTACCATAAGAGGTACTAACATCGTATCCAAATGGTGGGAAGAGTCAATTACCACTGATATGAAGCGTTCTTCTTTTAGCTTTTCATCGATCTGATTTGCCACAAATGGTGCAATAACATTTGCGATTGTTATACTGCACTTTGAGAACATTTTAATTTATCGTTGAAAAGCTTTTTCACGACTTAAAGGTCAAAAAGAGAATATTTAAGATGAACTTATTCATCATAAACAAGTGATCCGCCTATTCAATACAATTTATCATTTATTATATTAGTACATGTTTCGTCCCGTAAGGGACATCATCAGCTATACTATTTTTAATATTAATTTAATATTTGCTATAATAAATTTAATCTTAATTTAATATTAATTTAATATTAACTAATTATAGCTGATGATGTCCCTTAGGGAACGAAACATGTAGTAATATAATAAACTCTACTGAATAGGCGGATCACTTGTTTATAATATTTAAGTTCATCTTAAATATTCTCTATTTGATACATAGTCATTACGGGATATTATTGTTAGAAATGAAGCTATTAAAGCTTGTTACATGTAATGACTTAAAGGTGTCATTGTGCACAGCGGTATAAGTGAAGGTTGCTTCCTGTGCTGCCAGTGATAACTGTTTTTTCCATTTCACTTTCAGTTTTCGCAGTCACATAGTTCCCTATACTGCTCTTGAAAGCTTTATTTTGAACAGCACTTTTGTATCTTTTCGTTACCACGTGGTTGACTACGTCAGCCCGACCTTCTTGTGAAATGCAAAATTCAGCACTGCATAATGTACATTCCACGCTGTCTTCTACTAATCCCCTGACGAAGGAAAATTCTCTTCTAATGCTACCGAGCAAGTTAATCGTGCGATTAGGATCGCCTGCATTCGGGAGACAGTGCGTTCGAATCCCATCGTCGGCAGCCCTGAAGATAGTTTTGCGTAATTTCCAATTTTAATAATAACGTTATTTGCTTTACGTTCCACTAACTTCTTTTACTGTTTTCGGTGCCAGAATTTATTCCCGCTGGAGTTCTTTTACGTGCCAGTAAATCTACCGACACGAGGCTGACGGAATTGAGTACCTTCAAATACCACCGGACTGAGCCAGGATCGAACCTGCCAAGATGAAGTCAGAAGGCCAGCGTCTCAACCATCTGAGCCACTCATCCCGGCGGTTTCCAGTATTTACACCAGGCAAATGCTGAGGCTGTACCCTACTTATGTCCACGGACGCTGCCTTCCCTACCTAGCTCTTTCCCACCCTTCCGTTGCCGAAAACCTTCGATGTGTAAGTGCGACGTTAAGCAAGAAGCAACATAAAAACCTATCGTTAAATCTGACCGTAGGTTTCGGCTTGATACAAACTATGTGCAACACTATTCAGCAACCAATTTGCGTGTGTATGTAACATCGCCAAAGCGTGGCACCCCCTGTGGGTGGGGGACGCAGATGAAGAATACACCCACGGTATCCCCTGCCTGTCGTAGGAGGCGACTAAAAGGGGCCCAAGGGGCTCTCAACTTAGGAGTGAGGATTGGCGACCACGGGGCCCTTAGCTGAGTCTTAACATTGCTTCCACTTACTTGTGCCAGGCTCCACACTTTCGTCTATCCTGTCCGACCTGCCTTGGTCAACTCTTGTTCTTTTCCGACCCCGACGGTATTAGAGCATTCGAGGGCTAGGGAGTCTTTCATTTTCACGCCCTTTGTGGCCCTTGCCTTTCTTCGTCCGTCACTTCATCTTTCGAAGTGACGGATCCCTTCTTTCTTCTTCTTTTCTCTCTCTCTTTACCCCCTGTGGGTGGGGGACGCAGACGAATAATCCACCCACGGTATCCCCTGCCTGTCGTGAGAGGCGACTAAAAGGGGCGACCAAGAGATGTTTAAATTGGAACCATGAAACTGCGTTTGATTCGTGCCATCACGCGGGGAACACCATGGGTTGCCTGTACTTGCGAGTTGTACCACTATATTCGGTACGAAATGGGTTTGTGATTAGTAGCAGCAGAGAGTTGGTTCCCCTGTGGGTTTCCAGAACCCGTACGTCGTACCCATGTAAGCGACATCGCGGGTCTGGGCGTAGCCTGTGAGTTGTACCACTATATGAGCGACACCGTGGGTCTGCGTTGCCTTTGATTAGTATCCACTACTGTATGTGAGGAACACCACGGGGCCCGTGGGACCGGCACCCGTGCCTAGTACACCTAGGTGAGGAAACTCATTGGTTTGCGTTACCTGTACGAAGTACAATACTTGTGAGTAGTACCATCTTGCGTGGAACACCGTGAGTTTCGCTACTATTGATTAGTACCCCAACATGACAAATACCATGGTTCTACTTTACTCGTGACATGTACCATTCTGTGCGGCCTTAGACATGGATTTTGCACCCCTTTAGACATCAAGCATCATTGTGCTTTCTGAGTGGTCCCTTGGTCAGTAATCAATTATTTGTGATCTTTGTTTGAGTCTGATCCACTGTATTTTGTTTGTTTTCTTTTTTTTGTTGGGTCCATGTCCATCCATTCATTCTTCATGGCATTTTTTATTTATTTTTTTTATTTTGGTCAGTGGATGAATTTGAAATTTTTGTTCTTTTATTTCGTACCATTAGGGGCCGATGACCTCGATGTTAGGCCCCTTTAAACAACAAGCATCATCATCATCATCATCAACAGAAATAGAGCATCGTTATTAGAAAAACTTCGTAATATATGTCATCAAAATTTCAGGAATTCGCCACCAGGACTTCTGCATATTTAAGAGAGAATTAATTCCATAAACCTAATGTACTTCTTCAAGGAAGGCGATATTTGCAGACGAAAGAGCGGGACATTTGGGAAAAATCGGGTCACCGGGGCTCTCTATTAGAAAACGGGACGAATAGGAGCTCTTGAACACACGTGTTTCGAGTCTCGTAATTTAGTCTTAAATTCACCAAAGAGGTGAAAGGCACGAGGACCTGTCTCATGGTAAGCTACAGTTCGAGTTCCTAAATCACAACAGGGCCGATGACCTTCGATGTTAGGCCCCTTAAAGCAACAAGCATCAAGCAAGCAAATCACAACAGGTGCATCTAACATTTTAAAAGTGTTCCAGATATTTATAATTATTAACAGATAATAGGCTTAAATCACTACGAATATGGCAAGTAACTATGGACTGGGAAGATAAATAGGTTGGATATGCACAGCTAGCAACCATTAATACAGCTTTGTACAGCTCCTCATTTCAAGTAAACACACCAGATGGAACATTATAATAACGAAGGTTCTGAAATGGATTTCTCACATGCAGTAGGCCTACGTATACAGGATTGCTCATTACAATGTTCCAATTTCCTGTGATGTAACAACAACAATAATATTAAAAACAACAGTCACCATCAGTCAATTTAACCCTATCCATGGACGTACAGTCGTAAAGAAAAAAGAAGCTACTCCTTTTTCTTACTTATCCCTGTCATCATTTGCTCATTTATAACACATTCCTGGCTTGATCAGGTCTATCATTCACGTTCGCTTTACTGCCCTGCCCGGATCCATGGATAAATGGTTAGCATGCTGGCCTTTGGTCACAGGGTTCTCGGAATCGATTCACGGCAGGGTCGGGAATTTTAACCATCATTGGTTAATTTCGCTGACACGGGGGCTGGGTGTATGTGTCGTCCTCGTCATTATTTCATCCTCATCAGGACGCGCAGGTCACCTACGGACGTCAAATCAAAAGATCTGCACTTGACTAGCTGAAGTCCTCGGAAACATCCCGGCACTAAAAGCCATACGCCATTTCACTTAACTTAGTATCAATGTGCCCATGGTAAAAGGCAGTTGCATTTTATAACGTTGCTAGTGACTGAACCTATATATCAGACAATATACATATTGCCGCTGCGCGAGCAAAACGTTGTATCACACAATGCTTTTTATCCAGTATTTTCCTTAAGACCGGTCACGCCTCCCAGCCACATATGGATATGCAGTACATCACAACAATTGTCGTTGTGATCACTGTTCTCTGCCAAATTTGTAATGGAAAATTAACCTTAAATGCATTTTACTGCAGGACTGCGTAAATACGTCATGTAAACATACATTCCTACAGTACGGTGCAATAAGGTTCATTTTCCTTTAGATATTGGCATAGGAAAATGAACCCAACGAAAATTGTTCTGGTGGACTGCATATCCTTAGGTGGCTGGGAGGCATGACCAATCTTACGGAGAATAATGGTTAGGAAGAGCATTGTGGGATACACGTTTTGCTCGCGCAGCGACGATATGTTGATTGAGAAGACGCAGCGATGATGTTCTGTAGGCACAAATGCAACAACAGATGAACGACATTAATACTCGAGTTAGAATAACGGAAGATAGCCATTTCTTTCAAAGCTTGCAATTTGAACACGTCTGTTAGCATTGATTAAAATGGACAACCATTAAATCTCAATCACGTGCCACATGAGAGATGATTGTGTGATATTTGCCAGCTTAAAGAGAGGTTTATGATATAAACGTGTGCTTGTACTCCTATTGTTTATATCTCCAGAAGAGCATTAACATTTAGCAATCACTTTGACCTACGGTCTACGTCAGTGTTACGGAAAATCGATCTCCATTGATAAGGGTTCATTGTACCTCATTTGAATTGCTCACTGATTTATTCCTACAATGACGACCAAAAACTATGAGATAAAGATTAGATTCATTAGGGCTATAAGGCACTAAATTATACACTTTGTTCACAAGTTCTTCCTGTAAATGATTTAATCTTTCCAAATTATTTCATCAGTTACTTCCACATGTGTCAACCACATCAACCAAGGTGGTGGTGGTGGTGATCATGGAGGTGGTGGAGTTTAAGGGCCGAGACCGGAAGATAAACAGCACCTCCTCAAAAATAGAGAATGATCCGATTCTTTCAGTAACGAAGGTATCGGCTAGATAAAGAGAAGGGTTACGTAATACACGTCAATTAGATTCACTAGGAGTCATAAACTCGATATTTTCGGAGATGATCAAGGTAGGACAAATAGGAGATATGAAAACAAGAAACCCCACACAAGTAGTGAAAACTATACCAGGGTAAGCTGGGGTCCGTTGTTACCTCATCACGCTCATATACAGTGAGCCCTTCAGATAGCGTCAACCTAATATTTATAATTTTAATATTAACCAGTTTTAAGATGAAGGAACACAACAGATTCTCGCACATATATTCTGAACTCGATAGCAGTATACGGAACACGAGTACGTATTTACGGTTCTTTAAACTGTTCGCCTTGTTTGCCTCACTTCCCCCAATATGTTTTCACACTTAAACCAGAAATAGATTACCACACAACACCCCAAACTTGCAGCCCACCTTGAGACAATGAACAGTGCTCCGTCGGGTTACAAACGCAACAACCTCACGCATTTCGGAAAAGTTAAATCTCCAATAATAATTTGATGTTGACAAATGTGATGTTGTTTCATTTATGATATTGACCAAATGCTAAAAGTGAATGTGTCCATTGTCTTGTGTACAGACCCCAGACAAGCGCCTTCAGGAGTTATTACCCGTAGGTCAAGAAGATGAGGGTTATGTGTGACTCATACCTCGTGTTGTTGTCACCGTGAAGAGTGAACATACGAACAACCCATGGCGCATCTCCCTCACCATGTCTTGAACCTTCAGAATGTCGCACCACATTTGGAAGCATGCACAATTCAGTACTCCTTTTCGCAAGTTCTGCATGTCTGAATGTGGAAATAATTGCATCCCTGAATGTGGAAAATGTCTGTATGCGACTGCAATGGGTATTGTTCTATTATAAAAAGGAAAACTTAGGGTTATTAAGCATGGGATACAACTTACACGTTCCTTCAAGTGTTTCTTATTGTTAATAACCAAGGTGAAAGCAGCCTATCGGTATTTTCAACTTATTAAAAATATTTTATGTGAAAATCTTAGGTAGACCACTCTATTTGATTTTTAAGGTGAGTTACGTTCAAAGTATCTCTCTTTTGTGACTGATGAAAATATCCGCACAATGATCATAGAAGAAGGTCATTTTCGTTGCTTCAGTTAAGAGGCATGGATCATAGTGATCATCTTGTAATAATAATAATAATGTTATTTGCTTTACGTCCCACTAACTACCCTTTTACGGTTTTCGGAGACGCTGAGGTGCCGGAATTTTGTCCCGCAGGAGTTCTTTTACGTGCCAATAAATCTACCGACACGAGGCTGACGTATTTGAGCACCTTCAAATACCACCGGACTGAGCCAGGATGGAACCTGCCAAGTTGGGGTCAGAAGGCCAGCGCCTCAACCGTCTGAGCCACTCAGCCCGACGATCTGCATCTTCATATGCTTGATGTGTATGAAATCATTTTGATAGATTTGTATTTGTATTTCCATGCCTATCTTAATAGTACGGGGATAGTTATCAAGATATACTTCTCTTCAAAATGATAATCAACACCAATCATCACCACGGTTGTTTGGAATGACCCTGCATATCTCGTCTGGAGTTGAAGTAAAGAATCTAAAGTTAAAAAAACATCCTTGGATTTTTAATCTGCACACACCTTAACTCATTCATATAAGGGTTGTTCATATTATACAGAGTTTTGATGCTTGCTGCAATGGTTTATTGTTTGGAATACGAAAACATGTGAGGAGTAAGGAGTGATGTATTGGTGACATATCTGCCTAAATTTAGTTTAAGTTCATCTTCGTCTCTGACTCATCACTACTTGCGAACCGGCATCACTTGACCGTATTTTTATATTTTTATTTTCTTACCAGGCTTCCACTGTGCCTGATTTGATTTTGGCATGTCCTTCATCTTCCATGACGAAATTCCCAATAACATCTGAACAGTTTAATACACAGACATCCTTCATACGACGATAAATTTCCGCTCCTCTAACACCATCTACTAGCATGAACACAATAACTGACGCTGGGCAATTTTGGACGAATTCCGGGCAAAACTGTACCATGTCACTTTGATTCCGCAGGAACAAACAGCACCTAAGACACTTCCAGAATTCTTGCTGACATGAAGCATGCGCAATGTCATCTTTCTTCGAATTACGACTCTCGTATTAGAGCCTCAGTTTCATCTGGGCAACCTTGATATTTATAATTAAATATTCAACCCATCGCTGACGGGTTAGTTTTTATACAATTGCAGGAAGGCAACCACATTTATTTTTCCTTAGGCTTGGTGATATTAAGGCATCCGAAGGCAAGGAAGTTTTTCATTACAAACTCCATTCATTATTCCCTTTTGTCCTATTCTTCATTTTCACGTTTTCATTCTCAATTCGATGATCAGAATGGGTTTGTGATTATTTCCGTCAACAATGTTTAGCGTTGATGGACTTAGTTCTACAAATGTAAATTCGTGAATATCTCTTGTATCATAGTACATGCAGTAAAAATGTACCAGACATAAATAATCGAAAATGGCAGTTTCTACAACTTTTGTCGTATACAATGCTATACAACCAATAATTGTGGAGACATCTGGAAGTTTATGAAAAATATAATAATCGCACATATCTCCTTTAATATTCATTATTATGCATGGAAGTTACAGGACTGGACATTTTTGCACAACTTTATAGCACGTACAGGTTTTCGATGCAGCTAATATTACCGGAGAAATCTGACACATCCTGTCTTAGTTCTCTTAATATTGTTCCACAACTGCATACTGTACCTGCCCAAGGCTTCAGTACATAAAAGAATTATCGTGGCTTATAAACATGATATTGGAAAGGAGCACCTCTGATGAGCTTCGAACTCAGCCCAGTATCGAAGTCTCATCTCCTCTACTAGAATAGTATGCTAACTGAGCCGGTATAGCATTACGGGTCTGAATGGACAGTCCTATGGGGCGATAATCTTCTAATAAACTCTATAGTAGGGGAATATTAATTATGAGAGGAATACTAGTTCATTACTAATGAAAATCTTATATAACAACTTTACTATACTAGTGAAACACATCTTATTCGCATGGATATGCCATACAATACACTTTACAAAAATCTTTAGGATGGTCTTGATGTGATAAATGTTAGTTTCTACACTTCATTAGGCGTTCAATCATTTCATACTTAAAGAGGCGTTTCCTCTTGAATTATTTACACTTCTCACTTACACTTCTCACATTGCGCATTGCCTATCACGATTACACATACTTAATTAGTATGGGCATACCCTGCGATAATTCTGTTTACCTGTCAAAAATCAATATATTCAAATTATACCAAGCTACGATACCCTAACATCGAATGAACTGAAGTAAATGCATGTTTCTATGACTACATTTCCAAATATACTGACTTAGCAAATGTCAAGAGATTTTCACCTAATAGCGTGTGGGGCCTCCTCTGGCCCTGCGAACTGCAGTGAGACACCGTGGAAGTGAGCCGACAAGTCCCAGGTTGTCCTCTGGACGCAGCTGACACCAAATCGTTTGCAGAGCGGCCGCCAATGCTGGTCTGTTCGTGGGTGCAGGATCCATGACACGGAGCCTGCGTTCCAGGACATCCCAGATATGCTCGATAGGGTTCATATCGGGGCTCCTGGGTGGCCATGGCAGTCGTTGGACCTCCGCTGCATGTTCCTGGAACCATTCCCGGGTGACGTGGGAGCGATGTGGTGGCGCGTTATCTTGAAACACCGTAGAATCGTCTAGGTGCTGGAAGGACAAAAATGGGTGGAGATCGTCTCCGAGCAGCTCAGCATACCGCGCACCATTCAAAGTCTCTTCCAGAACAACCAGGGGGCCCATTCCATACCATAAGAGAGACACTGGCGCCGTGGACCACACCTTCGAGGCAGGCGGGATCCATCGCTTCATGTGGTCTGCGCCATACACGGTGCCTCCCATCGGCATGGTGCAGTTGAAATCGTGATTCGTCCGAACATATCACGTTACGCCATTGTTCTAGTGTCCGTCCCTGATGACTGGCGACAAATGCGCGTCGTTGTACCCGATGACGATGGGTTAACAGTGGCACCCGTGTGCGGCGCCGGTTCCCATACCCCATAGAACCCATGTTCCTACGGAATGTCCACTGGGAGACGTGTCTAGTACGGCCTGTGTTGAATTGAGCCGTGATTTGTTGCACGGTTGCCCGTCTGTCCCTCTTGACAATCCGTCTCAAATGTCGCCGGTCGTTCGTCTGTTGTGTACGGTGATATGAGCATTCAACCATTCACGATACACCCTGGACATAGTTGATCGTGTGAAGCTGAATTCCCGCACAACTTCCGAAATCGCACTTCCCATCCGTCGGGCACCGACCACCAATCACCGTTCGAACGGTGTCAGCTCACGACGACGTTCCATGTTACACCTGTCACATGCACAGCACCTGCTCACAAGGTCTCCTATACAACTGCCGCTGGCACAGGGGGAGTCTGGTGCGCAGACAACACACCTGTGTATCAGTGCTCCGCTATCCAATGACATTTGCTCAGTCAGTGTATTTGAAAGTCCTTTTTTTTTGCTAGGGGCTTTACGTCGCACCGACACAGATAGGTCTTATGGCGACGATGGGATAGGAAAGGCCTAGGAGTTGGAAGTAAGCGGCCGTGGCCTTAATTAAGGTACAGCCCCAGCATTTGCCTGGTGTGAAAATGGGAAACCACGGAAAACCATCTTCAGGGCTGCCGATAGTGGGATTCGAACCTACTATCTCCCGGATGCAAGCTCACAGCCGCGCGCCTCTACGCACACGGCCAACTCGCCCGGTATTTGAAAGTCCTATCACGTCGTTTGCCTAAGTTAATCATTGCTGAATATGCAATATAATACACACGCTTGTTTCATTAGGATTCCAGCATATACACCAACATGACATTATGTACAACGTTGCAACACTGTGTACGAAAAAACATGGAACGACTTTACAATCCAATCTCTCATGAATATATAATTTGCAATTCGTGTAATAAATAGACAAACATCTGCACTTTAAATACACTAGATGAAGTTACAGGAGGTTCAATCCATCTGTCGGTTGTAACAGTGAACACAAACTTTCACTGTATCCAAGGAGGGAACCTGGGTCTCCTGAGACATGAATATGTTAATCTGTAACCCGATACTTTTTAAATAGTTAAAGAAGAAATTGGGGGGATCGATCATCTCAGAACACTACAGCTTAATCAACGGTGCTAATAATAAATGGTAGCTTGGAATCATTGTTTTGAGGGATATACGACAGATAATGCTCGTATAACCTTCACAGACAGGGCGAGCGGTCGGCCTGTCTTCGTTCTTTCGCCGAGTACCATAAATCACGCTCACTATGGCATGGTTCACCTTCAAAACACAAAGGGTCACCTCACTGGGCTCTTTAAATCTGTCTCCGCATAGCGAAATACATTATTCTTTTTCTGGCGGCTTATCTCAACTTATTACACCTTGTATCTACTTCCGGCCTTAATTATTTTATCTATAGCGCGGCATATGCCTCGCGCTAATCAATTTTACTTGAAAGGAGCTTCATTTACATTTCTCAATACCAGACTGAAGTATAGCCTGGATAATAAGCCGTCTCTTACCCCTCGACACGCTGAAAACAAGCCACCTGGCAGATGATGCTACGACATAGGTCAAGTTATCTTAAGCACTTCCGAGCTAAATAGGTACACAATGCATATTCCATTCTCATGTCTCGTTCGTTGTCTGCGACATCTTAAATTCTAAATGGTGAATTCTTATATCATTATGCGAAGCGTCCAATCATCATATTGAGAAACATGTGATGACTGCTGTTAGCTAGTGAATTGGTGATGATCTGAGTCATTTATACAGAATGTTTACGCCCAATTATTTTATGACACTTCGCACTTAGTTAATCTAGGGTTCTTAGATCTACATCATGCACTATAATTCCTTGTATATAAACAAAAATGAAATATGGTTGCCCAACCATGAAGAAACATCTCCTATAAAACCCATCACATAAAATGCTGTAATCACACTGAAATAGCATATTGGCGTCCTACGCTACATCTACATGCAAATTTACTTTGTATTTACACTAGGATACGACGTTCAAAGATACCAATATTTGAAAATGTACTCATCCTTCAGGAACCACGAACACAGCTTTACAGGAGAGCATACCAATGAATTTACTCAGCCTTCATGTCCTCAGCGATGTCAAGCCCTTTGGTAACCAACTGGCGAATTACGAACATGAAGGCTTGATCTCGTACGAAGTTCCAGGCTATTCTGCTATACCAGGCGAAATTCCGGTAGGCAGCTAGATGTCTCGTTCTCTCTGCTACACAGGGCGAAATTCCGGCAGACAGCTAGATATCTCGTTCACTCCAACGGTCTTGTAGACTCCTTATGTAAATGAGGGGAAGTTATTTCATGTGAATGCGTTAGTTTATATCACACATCACAGATTAAATATATGGTTGGATCTGCTCAATGACACAAGCACCCCAGCCCAATGACGGTTATGTCTCCGAAGCCCGACATTATTCCCTCCTCATCTACCTATCCTTATTATTTACAGCTACTCTAGGTCCTGTTCGCTGGTTCACTTTGACCTGTCACTGGACACGCTACTATTGTGTTAACATTCTCGTATTGCGTAACAATAATTCAGGCACACTCCACTGCACTTAGTCACACGTAAGTCGAGCTCTGTACTGCGTTAGGAATTGGTTTGCCGAGGCACTGCCCTTATACATGCCGACAATGAGCTGTTCATTCACTTTCCTATATATTTCACGTTCGTTTCTGGTACACTCGCTCCACGCACTTAGTTACATGCATTTAGGCGTATATGAGGCACGATGCGCGACCTCTTCGTCACACTGACAGCGATCATCACGGTTCCGTACCGTACCGTTTCTACTAAATTTCTTAGCGACACACTGTACGCGCAAATAATCAGATTTTGGTTACTTCCACATACATTCACACACTTTAATCAATCACTGTATTACACTGTTCACACTTCAGAATGATTTCTTCACAAGGGACTCACACACAAATCACGACGAACTGGTAACGAACTGAAGTCGCACTGAAAATGAACTGGTAGAGTCTGTTCTGCAGCTCTGAACTATATAGGCAAGATACGCTGAAGCTGGCAGTGGGGAAAGACACACCCCTTTCTGGAAATGTGCTCCGGTAATACGTAACGGAGAGTAACGAACGGGGTATCAAATTGTAGCTCCTGTACTCCCATTTCCACTGAGTGAATCTAATTAAAATAGCTTCGTTGATTCTCAAGCAATCTTAAAAGCGTCCTTTGGTCTCTGTCGGTGGACGATGACGAGCGTCAGGGGAATCCTCGAGCTAGTTGCCACGGTTGAGACCCCAAGATCTGGTAACCATTAAGGCGCACCCTTGTTACGGCGTAAATACCGTTCTTTCAATTATGTAGAGCACTTCTCGGCGTTATAATTGTGTGTAAAATTCTCTGATCCAAATGAATGATTGCACGTCACTCGCCGTTGAGTATTTTGCGATTTATATTAATTATCTGGTGAAAAATAATTGAATTCGACGAGTTGCCAGTGGTGAATGAATGAGGGAAATACGGTATAATGCGAGTTCTTACGTTGGATGTCCTCCATGAGCTCTACTAGTGACCCATATTCTCAGTCACGTGATAACGCGTCTCTTTTCATCTCGCTCGCAGTTGGAGTGAGAAAACGTCAAGTACAAGCACTCCTGCACTGCCTTGCTGCTAATTACCGACAAATATAGTTGGGTCGCGCGAGTCAGAGTACTGCCATTCGTTTCCCGGAGCGGGTGAAAAAATCCTAACTTGGACAGTTTTTACCCTAGAATGACGCGGAAAACGGCATATTTCATCTCCTGGGTATCATGAAATTCTATAAGTGACGTTTTGAAGGTCAAAATACTAATCAGAAAACAGCTTAGTCCACGCCCTGGCTCGCCCTGAAATTAAATATAGAGCTTCCAGAAATTCTGGTACGTCGTTTTCCCATGGTATCGACACAAACACACGAACAGAAAGAAGAGAACTGAACTGATCCTTCTTTCCAATATTGTGTACCTAATCCTAGATAAATACGAAGTACGAGGCCTAAATTAAGTGAACAGATAAAATTATAATTTTATTTATACAGATAATGTCGGTCATTCAATCGCCAATGTTTTAATAGACGTTAGGATGTCGGAATTATTGTCCCTCAGGAGTTCATTAACGTATCAGAAGCGAACAACATCGAGTTGATGCATTTAAGCGCCCTCAAATGGTTCACCTTAGTTTCGTAACGGTTAGCGTTTTTACCTGCCGTCCTTGGAGTCCCAAGTTCGACTGCCCATACTTAAAGATATTTAAGAATGGCAGGAGAATTGATGTGTAGTTAAAATGGTACATGCAGCTCATCTGAATGGGTGACCTCAGCTGGGATCGAACCGGCTATGTTGGGAAGAGAAACACAACAACTAACTGTGACACTGAGGACGACCGAGACTGAGTGTAACCCACTCACGTACCTTAACCGTTTCAGACCTGAATTTTTACCCGAAGGTTGAAATATTATTCTTATACAAAGCGAATACAAAACTAGCACCATTTTAAAGAAAATAGTTTCTTAATTCTTATGACTCTTCTGGCGAAACCCAGTATTCACAGTGCACTATGTCTTCTGGTGGAGGCTAGAGCATTCATTTCATTGATCCTTCTCAGGCATATCCTTGGCTTTGACAATATGAAAGTGCCTGAGGTATGAGCGATGCTAGTAATGCCATTCCTTATGCAGCCACTGCTTCCTGTGAATGGTATGAAAATGTTGCTCATAGGGTCGGCTGGTGCATGCATTTCAGTGGACTTGGCAGACTGATGTGAAATAATAATGACATTTGTTTTTACGTCTCACTAATTAATTTTACGGTTTTCAGAGACGGCGAGGTACCGGAATTTAGTCCCACAGGGGTTCTTTTATGTACCAGTAAATTTACTGACACGAGGTTGACGTATTTGAACATCTTCAAATACAACCGGACTGAGCCAGGATCGAACCTGCCAAGTTGGGGTCAGAAGGCCAGCGCCTCAACCGTCTGAGCCTCTCATACCGGTAACCCTTGGCTCAGTGAGGAAAGCAACGGAAAACTACCTCACTCCTCATTCTCACTTTCCTTGTAGGCCTCTTCAGTGATGCCTAGGCCATTTATGACAGCTAATGGTGGATTTGTTGAGGATCCAACCAGCTTTCGTGCTGAGGAATGAACATACAATTCTTATTCACATTTCTGAAATATCCATGTTCACCTCCACTCTGTAGTAAAGAATTCTACGAGCTAAGTTGTACAGAAGGTACATTATGTCCAAGGTACATACCGGTACCTGTTCCATAAAATGGATGAACGTTTATTTACGGTACGTGTAAAATCGGGAAAATTCGGATTGCCTCGCCTAATATGTTCAATCAGGTTTGCACGCTCTTGTTTACTAAATCCGTTACTCGAAGCAAGTAGTTACATATGGCAGGACATTAACAAAGGTAGAAAAAGAGAAGTCTACGAACACATTTAACCGTTTCCAAAAGATGTAAACTAAGACGAAGTATTATAAAAAGTTATAGAATTTTGTGTACATTATAACGGACACTGGATTTGAAGGGGTTAAACCAGTCTTAAAAACTTGGCAGAGTCTGGAATCGAACCCAACAGTTAAAGAAACCTGATTAGTACGATCTTTATTTGATTCCTTTAATAACCAACTGTTATGAATGTACTCGGCAGATAAAACGTTTATAAATGAAAGCCTCGCTAATAAAGCTGGCTGCATGCTGTGGATGGAGGGATTAAGTGTGACGTGCTTAACTAAATGCGGACGGACATGAATGTAATTGGCATTTTCAATTAAGCCACAACGAATTGCAGCACGTTTTGCCTTGGGAACTGCATGTCCTTCTAGTCTTAATTAATGTACATTTTATTATCAACTGGCTTATTTCCGGAGCTCATACTGCTTGGTTAACAAGTGTGAGAAAACCACAATATTGTCACACGATTTAACTCCTGTAGCATAACGGAATAGTTATTTTCCAAAGAAAAATCCATACCTTTAATAAGGAAACTTTCAATCTATAACTTTTCATTGAGGAGCATACGGGAGTCTGGACGGAAAGGAAGTATCTATCATTCATTAATAATAATAATAATAATAATAATAATAATAATAATAATAATAATAATAATAATAATAATAATAATAATAATAATATATTATTATTATTATTATATTATATATATTATATATTATATATTATTATTATTATTATTATTATTATTATTATTATTATTATTATTATTATTATTATTATTATTATTATTATTATCTCTCTGTTTCAGTCTGTCAGTTGTTGGCCTTCACTCTAAAGATTGTGAGTTCGATCCTGGCAGTAGTCAGTAGCTTTTGAAGTTGGAGAAATGTGGCAGGTCTGTGTCACTTCTTCAAAGAACTCTTGTGGACGATCTTCCGACCCTTCGTCTGTTACGACCACTTACCCATTAGAACGGATATTAAGCACGCTATCCGGTGTGAGATGATACAAAACTGAAAGTAGAGGTCTTGAATAAGGAAGCACAATCGTATTTTCCGAACAAGAATTCGATCATGCGTTTTGGAGATGAACAGCTGAATGTCAAAAACGGTGACATCACTTCCACTATTCGGCTGTGCGCAATGAGATTGCAGCACATCTTAAATTAATCAAATCGGTGATAGCTGCAAGATGACTTAATGTTGTGTTTTGTTCCAATTCTAATCCCAAAGAATCGACTCCCTAAACATGCAAAGTAACCCTGGCGATTTAAATGTTAGAAAACGAAAATTGCTAGAAAGTACTTTAAAACTTTTAAAAACAAATGTACCGGGCGAGTTGGCCGTGCGGTTAATGGCGCGCAGCAGTGACCTTGCATCCGCGAGATAGTGGGTTCGAATTCCACTGACGGAAGCCCTGAAGGTGGTTTAGGTGTTTTCCCATTTTCACGCGGGTTAAGTGCTGGGTCTGGTGTGAAAATGGGAAACCACGGAAAACCATCTTCAGGGCTGCCTACAGTGGGATTCGAACGCACTATCTCCCGGATGCAAGCTCACAGCAGCGTGCTCCTGATCGCACGGCCTACTCGCCCGGTATATTCTATTCTTCTACCCATGCCAGTCTCTCGTGTCATTTTATTTTATGCCATTTATATTTTCTTCTACCGCATTCCTCCCCATCGTCTTTTAGTCATCAGATGACCTTGCTGCCTTTTTCGCTACACACATAACGGACTAAAAGGGAAACATCTTAACTGAAGCTAAAATGGCGTCGTTACTTCCCACTCGAAAGGCTAGCACACAGTGAGCCATCTGGTGTCGCGCGAGAGTATCACTTACAAGAGATCAGAGGTAAAAATAATATTCTCAAATTCAAAGTCATGATTAGAAGAAGTCTTCCTCGTGGAGAGACTTGTTTTCTCTTCTGAGGACGCAGAGCAAAGTCTCCGCTAAACGAAAATAAAATCCCCTTATTATCTTGACCCGGCAAAAGCCTAAAAGCTGCATTATTATGTACATTAACACGGCCCGTAAAGGCATCAATCTAATTAATAATAATAATAATAATAATAATAATAATAATAATAATAATAATAATAATAATAATAATAATAATCGTCTGTGTGGTGTAATGGTTATTGTGATTAGCTGCCATCCCTGAAGGCCCATATTTGATTCCCAGCTCTGCCACGAAATTTGAAAAGTGTTACGAGGGATGGAACGGAGCCTACTCAACCTCGGGATGCCAACTGAGTAGAGGGGGGTTCGATTTCCACCTCAGCCATCCTAGAAGTGGTTTTCCGTTGTTTCCCACTTCTCCTCCAAGCAAATGCCGGGATGGTACCTAACTTAAGGTCACGGCCGCTTCCTCCCCTCTTCCTTGTCTATCCCTTCCAATCTTCCCATCTCCCACAAGTCCACTGTTCAGCAAAGCAGATGAAACCACCTGGGCGAGGTACAGGTCATCCTCCCCAGTGCTAATCCCGACCCACTGTCTCACGCTCCAGGACACTGACATTGCGGCGTATGAGATGGGATCCCTCGTGAGTCCGATGGAAAAACCAACACTGCAGGGTAAATAAATAAATAAATAAATAAATAAATAAATAAATAAATAAATGGTTCATGGTGTGGGTTACTGTCACGTCCTAGTTCGTGAACCATGGGCATCGGTTGAGTGGCCTAGTAAGTGGTCCTGAGAGTCGGGATACCAGTTACTATGGAATGGGAGTGGGCATCTTGGTCATATTCTGAGTCATGGCCCTGCTTGTGCTCAGGCGGCTAGGACTACACAATCCGCCGGTGGTCCATAACCCGTTAGAGGAGAGATCCTCTCTTGGACTATGTGCAAGTAGGGTAGCATCCTGCTTCATGAATTTACCGAGCTCAGAATATTTTACGCAAGTCTCGGTCGTATGGGAGTAACGGATTCCCACTCACATTTGACAGGCGAGGGACTCCTTGGAAACAACATGGCGAACGAAATGGAATTTGATGGGGAGCTATCAATATTCATGGGGCTTATGGAAGAAAGAAAGTAGAACTGGCTGAGTCAGCAAGGAGGATGCATCTGGATGTGCTAGGTGTAAGTGATATTCGGGTAAGGGGAGATAACGAGGAAGAGATAGGAGATTATAAAGTGTACTTGACGGGTGTTAGAAAGGGAAGGGCAGAGTCTGGGGTAGGGCTCTTTATCAGGAATACCATTGCACGCAACACAGTTTCTGTTAGGCACGTAAATGAGCGAATGATGTGGGTAGATTTGTCAGTTGGAGGAATTAGGACGAAAATTGCTTCAGTGTATTCACCATGTGAGGGTGCAGATGAGGATGAAGTTGACAAAATTTATGAAGCATTGAGTGTCATCGTGGTCAGGGTCAATAGCAAGGATAGAATAGTGCTAATTGGCGATTTCAATGCGAGAGTTGGAAATAGAACTGAAGGATACGAAAGGGTGATTGGTAAATATGGGGAAGATATGGAAGCTAATACGAATGGGAAGCGTTTGCTGGACTTCTGTGCAAGTATAGGTTTAGCAGTTACGAATACATTCTTCAAGCATAAAGTTACTCACCGCTACATATGGGAGGCTAGGGGTACCAGATCCGTAATAGATTATATCTTAACCGACTTCGAATTCAGGAAATTTGTTAGGAACGTACGAGTTTTCCGGGAATTTTTCGATGATACAGACCACTATCTGATCTGTAGTGAACTAAGCATCTCTAGGCCTAGGATAGAGAAAGTGAAATCTGTCTGCAAACGGGTAAGGGTAGAAAATCTCCAGGACGAGGAAATTAGACAGAAGTACATGGATATGATTAGTGAGAAGTTTCTAACAGTAGACAGTAAACAGGGTCAAGATATAGAAAGTGAATGGGTGTCATACAGGGATGCTGTAGTGGAAACAGCAAGGGATTGCCTAGGAACAACTGTGTGTAAAGATGGGAAAAGGCGAACACCTTGGTGGAATGAGAAAGTGAGAGAAGCTTGTAAACGTAAAAAGAAGGCTTATCAGAAAAGGCTCCTAACAAGGGCCGAGGCAGACAGGGAATTGTACGTAGGTAAAAGAAACAGAGCGAAACAACTAGTTGTTGAATCCAAAAAGAAGTCTTGGGAAGATTTTAGTAATAACCTGGAAACGCTAAGTCAAGCTGCAGGGAAACCTTTCTGGACAGTAATAAAGAATCTTAGGAAGGGAGGGAAAAAGGAAATGAACATGGTTTGGAGTAATTCAGGTGAACTCATAATAGATCCCAGGGAATCACTGGAGAGGTGGAGGGAATATTTTGATCATCATCACAAAGTAAAAGGAAATCATCCTGGTGGTGTTGCGAACAGCCAAGCTCATGGAGAGGAGGAAAATGATGTTGGTGAAATTATGCATGAGGAAGTGGAAATACTGGTTTAAAAAATCCATTGTCATAAGGCAGCAGGAATAAATGAAATTAGACCTGAAATTGTGAAATATAGTGGGAAGGCAGGGATGAAATGGCTTCACAGAGTAGTAAAATTAGCGTGGAGTGTTGGTAAGGTACCTTCAGATTGGAAAAAAAAGCAGTAAATGCACCTATCTATAAGCAAGGGAACAGGAAGGATTGCAACAACTATCGAGGTATCTCACTGATTAGTATACCAGGCAAAGTATTCACTGGCATGTTGGAAGGGAGGGTCAGATCAGTCGTTGAGAGAAAGTTCGATGAAAACCAGAGTGGTTTCAGACCACAGAGGGGCTGTCAGCATCAGATTTTCAGTATGCTACGAGAAGAGTAGGCAGTTGTGTTTATGTTTCGGAGATCTAGAGAAAGCATATGACAGGTTACCGAGGGAAAAGATGTTCGCCATACTGGGGGACTATGGAATTAAATGTAGATTAAAATCACTCAAATGCCTTTATGTTGACAATTGGGCTTCAGTGAGAATTGATGGTAGCATGAGTTCTTGGCTCAAGGTACTTACAGGGGTTAGACAAGGCTGTACTTTTTCGCCTTTGCTGTTAGTAGTTTACATGAATCATCTGCTGAAAGGTATAAAATGGCAGGGGGGGGGGGATTCAGTCAGGAGGAAATGTAGTACAAAGCTAGAATAGGTAGATAATATCAAGTATTTAGGTTGTGTGTTCTCCCAGGATGGTAATATAGTAAGTGAGATTGAATCAAGGTGTCGTAAAGCTAATGCAGTGAGCTTGCAGTTGCGATCAACGGTGTTATGTAAGAATGAAATCCGCTCTCAGACGAAACTATCTTTATATCTGTCTGTTTTCAGACCAACTTTACTTTACGGGAGCGAAAGCTGGGTGGACTCAGGATATCTTATTCATCAGTTAGAAGTAACAGACATGAAAGTAGCGAACATGATTGCTGGTACAAACAGATGGAAACAATGGCAGGAGGGTGCTCGGAAAGAAGAGATAAAGGCTAATTTAGGAATGAAGTCGACGGATGAAACTGTACGCATAAACCGGCATCGGTGGTGGGGTCATGTGAGGCGAATGGAGGAGGATAGGTTACCTAGGAAAATAATGGACTCTGTTATGGAGGGTAAGAGAAGTAGAGGGAGACCAAGACGACGATGTTTAGACTCAGTTTGTAACGATTTAAAGATAAGAGGAATAGAACTAAATGAGGCCACAGCACTAGTTGCAAATCGAGGATTGTCTAGTAAAATTAGAGAGCCTTGCAGACTGAACGCTGAAAGGCATAACAATCTATAATGATAATATATATATGTATGTATGTATGTATGTATGTATGTATGTATGTATGTATGTATGTATGTATGTATGTATTTATGTAGGCCTATGTGTATAAATAAATAAATAAGTAAGTAAGTGAATAAATAATAGGAAGAAGAAGGATGATTAGCTCGGTGGCTTAACTGCTTGCTTCCTATCTGGAGAGCTTAGGAACGAATCGCGTCTGATTTTTGATTGAGAATTTCTTTTGAAAAATCACGTGGCGTCAGGACGGGTATCTCGACTTAAATGTCCGGTCAAAACCAAATGAGACCTGGGTGGGTCCAGCGTCGCCAAGAATACCCTGGATAAGCGGAAGAAAGGTTGTTTGGTATGACCCCAATTGTCGAAACCTGTCACTAAATAGGTCACGTCCCAGTACATTTGCGTGCATTTAGGCGTATGATGGATATTTTGAGGACTTATATTGTAATGCAGTACCCCTGCTGGTACACAAACATGGTGAGAGCTAGGAGATGCGAGATGTCAAGTAAGGCTGTTACCAATACTTCCCGTACAACGTTGGAAAGGCTGTTACTCGTAAACAATCGATCGTAGGGCAGATATTCCTACAGACTTACTGTGTTGTATTCGGGGTGTCGTCGCCCCGCGACTATTTCCCGCATGTCTTTAATGTTAATGGATTTACGTCCCACTAACTACATTTACGGTTTTCGGAGACGCCGAGGTGCCGGAAATTAGTCGCGCAAGATTTATTTTACGTGCCAGTAAATCTACTGACACGAGGCTGATGTAAGATATTTGAGCACCTTCAAATACTTCCGGACTGAGCCAGGATCGAAGCTGCCATTTGGGGTCAGAAGGCCAGCGCCTCAACCATCTGAGCCACTCAGCCCGGCCTCCACATGTCTGGGAACACACTGTGGATATATATTACTAAGATTTCATTCTACTTAATGTGGTAGTTTAGCTTCTATTATTAACGATACGGATGATTTTTTGATATATTCATGTGCGTGTTAGCAAAAGGGGTTTGCAGAACGTGAAATTCTCTTCGTGTTGTCAAAATCTCATTTTCGGTATAAAGCCTTTCAAAGTCAAAAAGTAAAGTTATCTCCATACAGGTCATGAAGGCCCTTGAAGGGATGGAAGGTAAAGGATTCCACTATCCGTAAACCTCTGCGCTTGGTGGGGTAGAATGGTTAGCTCTACCCCTGGTCGCCTTTGGGCCAGTAATTAGGCTGGTACTCATTCTTGGTTTATGCTGAGTGAACCTCAAGACCATATGCACCTCCGGAAGCGGAAACCTCGTTCCTTATGTTTTCATTCTTTCTGATGGGGAATCGAACCCACGTCCTACTAGGTGAAATGAGCACGTTTTTACCACTTCGGCCAGACAGCCTCTGATAAAATTTTCATTTAACTTTAAAATAGAACTACTGGTATATTTCTATTGTGCATACGCAAGGCAATTCTACTTCATCAGTGAACTATTCCGAGCCGCCCACCTATTTTTCAGCTTTTAATTAACACCACAGTTGATTTCACGGCAAAATTATAATCCCTTCTTAGTGTGTTGAATGCTTTATTTTAGGTAAAAATGTTGCGAGTAAACTTGGAGAGAACGATTTGTCCAGTAGAAGGATTTAACAGACCTAAAAATATAGTGTCATCCTTTCGTTTTGACGCGTTCTTGGCCATATAGTTGTGAGCACTTTGCACAGCGCAGCAATCCACACAGCCTGCACTTAATCTACGAAACAGAATTCTTATGAATTATAGGTCAAGAATATATGTCACACTAAAACATTAACCAGCTTTGAAGGAGGTTTTGATTTTACTGATCATTCCATTACGAAGGAAGACATATTTTCTTAGTGTCGACTTAGTTAATACAACTTTAAAACTTTCCAGTCCGTCAAAGCAATAATTATAACACCTAAAACATACCTGCAAAAATACATTAATAAACAAGGGATGACCTCTTTCGTTCTCCAGTAACATCCTCGGATTCCATCAGATCACCTTTAACCATAAGTATATGCCTATATGTACCGTTTACGTTGTGTAAACTTTTCGAAGATTGTGAATTGATGATGTTACGAATTTGCCTCGCTTGTTATATTTTCTTTTTTACTAATGATTTCCATTCAATCTTTGTTTCGCTTACAATTCATTCCGATGACTCGAGAGTATGAAGAATCCTCCAACAATTTTATTGTTGCGAACAATATTGTTTGGATAAAACATCTATAATGACAGTACGTCATCGATTGTCTTCTTCTTTTTCTCTACTTTTATCTGATTCCTTGTAGGTTAGAATGTATTACTGAGCTCGGTACCTGCAGTCGCGTAAGTGGGGACAGTATCCAGTATTCACGAGATATTAGGTTCAAACCCCACTGCCGGAGCCCTGAAGATGGCTTTTTCCGTTGTTCCCATTTTCACACCAGGCAACCTTAATTAAAGCCACGGCCGCTTCCTTCCAACTCCTAGCCCTTGCCTGTCTCTTCGCCGCCATTGCAAGAGTAATGTATTAATGATGTACATTTATGTCTGTTCACCACTCCTCTATTAATACTTCTTTTCACTGTTTCCTACATTTTCTATATCCATTTACTCTCTGGCCAACAACTTTTTCTCCTTCCTTTCATCGCCCATTCGAGCCTTGCTCATGGAATTCTTATTTCTTCCACACTTCTGATATGGTCATTGTTTCCGTCTATTCCATCCAGTAATTTCTTCATTCCCGTCCTGTCCCGCATTTTTCCGTCCTTTATGTAATACTTACTTAATTTTTGTAGCATGCTTCGCAGAAAATTCATTTCAGTTCCACGCATTTGGCTTTCCATTCTGGTGGTTGTAACCCACGTTTCTGCTCCATCGATTGCGACTTACAAAAATACCGCATAATTAAAACTGTAGTAATGTATTAATAAGGCAGTAAGGAAGTATTATAGAAATGCTGTATCCGTTGACATCACGCATGCGGTTAGGGGCGTGCAGCTGTGAGCTTACATCCGGGGAATAGTGGTTTCGAACCCCACTGTCGGCAGCCATGAAAATGTTTTTTCGTGGTTTTCCATTTTCACACCAAGCAAATGCTGCTGATGTACCTTAATTAAGGCCACGGCCGCTTCCTTTCTACTTCTAGCCCTCCTATCCCATTGTCGCCATAAGACCTATCTGTGTCAGTACGACGTAAAGCAAATTATAGAAAAAAAATTCAACATGTGTCTTCTCAAACTTGAAAAGTAATAATGAACTTTCCAGTAAAATTTTAAGTAAGTTATTACTTAACTAGATGCGTCGTCACAATTGGCTTTTAGGATAGATTGCCGACCAAAATGATCCCATGCGGCAGATCGCTTCACCGGCTTGTGACCACAAAAGCACACCCCATTACTTCATTAACTACGAAAAGCTAACAAAATGTTTTCTGAGACGAGTAGCCAGATTATATTACAGGTTGACTCTGAAAGGCGTTCTAGACAAAAACTGCAATCGATCATCTGTCCTGTCAGCAGGCGCTGACATAACATCCGGTCAAGTTCTCGCGTGGTTAGTCGCTATGTCTCCTCCGAAAACTAGTATTATTACATTTTCTCGGTTTAAACTTCTCAGCTTCTTCAAATGGCACGTTATATAGGGTGATGATCTTGGTGCCCGAATTTTTACAGTATATTTCAAATTGTCTGTGCTGATAGGGACTGAGAGTGAAGGATAATCGAAATCACCGTAAAATGTTGTCAATTTTTGCTACATAACATCTACAGTATATAAATAATAGAAGATTTCTGCCTATATTCAGGTCAGAATTTGGGCATTTCCAAAATAAGAAGGGAATGCTTACTTTTTAAAAATTCGCCGTAACTGTCTGTATGGCAAAGTAACTTACTATGAGACTTAAATATATTTATTTATAATAATGAGTAGGCTACAGGCGCCTCATGGCGGATACCTCCACCTTATCCCCCTAATCATCTACGTCACTGTACCTAACTGTTCCCCACACCCTGCTACCTGAATATATTTTAAAATAATCACATTTAAAATAAGTAGGGCTGTTCTAAATCTTTTAATTAAAAAAGCAACAAATATTAGACTACATATTGAAGCAAACGAAACAATGTCGATCGTTTCTGTGTTACCCTATGTAGGTCCGTCCAGAGTAGAATATGCGTAACGCAGTATTTAAACACATGTGACAGTTTGTGGATGCGTTGGGAATAATGCGATTTCGCTCATAATTTTCGAAAGTGATCGTAGTAATGAATTGCTGTGATATTTACGTGGATCAATGGAATTAAATGCACGTGGCGAGATTAATGTTATAATAGTAATCTACGACAAAGAGCGCAAAGCTATTCGACCACCCAACATATCCAAATGCAGATCATTATACAAGAAATCAGCATACTGAACCCGAGTTTCCCAGCGAGTAATCATCGGGAAGTTTGGAAGAGACAGGCGTGTGGTTTTTTTGTAGTTAACAGTAAGACTCCGAGCTTTCAGCAAAATTTGCTTCAGACCAGTGATGAAGTGATTCGCAATGTCGCATTCATTCACAAACACTGTAAAGGGCATGGGTCAAGCAGGTTACATTATTTAACGTGGGGAACAAATTCTTCAATTAATTGACTGCCGAAAGCATGTACAGAGCCTGGTCCTTAACCACCAGATGAACGTTTTCGAACTAGGTGCCGCCAGACCACAACTTCTGACAAAATTCCGTGAAGGACTGCATTACTAAATTGGCAATGCCTTTCTGCAAATCGTACATCTCTAATGACATGGACGTATTGTACCGTACCCAGGCGTAAATACCCTCTAGGACGATGCCTCCATTCCTGTATGAACATCCGACTAACTCAGGGTTGGGCAGAGTGTGGGTAGGTTCTCGGTTGGGTCAGGATAAAAAGTCGAAGTTCTACTCTAAAATATCAATCAATGACAGGAAATGGAGGTATAACACGAATGAGAAACAATCATGGGGGTAAGATGGATTTATTGATAAATATCCCTGATCATATTACGAGAAAAGAATTAAATCAAGAAAAAATAACATGTCAAAATGAACTCAAAGTGTAGAAAATAAATGGAAATCAAAACGTTACTTGAATGATAAGACAAAATTTGAAATCAAAAATCAAGTTCAACAAAGAACATTATATACATCAAGACTGAGTTTCTTCTTATAGTCCATTGTTTATATTGTCTGGCAACAAGTGTACGCAAATACTGACATGTGGTATTTCCGTATGGAGTTACACACTACCGCATCACAACGATACGGTTTCCAAATTTAAGTTAATTTCGAGAGTCGCCGAAATACAACTGTTAAATAAAAGTTACATAATGAAGAAAAGTTATGACGAAGAGGAAAATAATTAAGACGCAATGGACGCTATGTAAGTTATGCAAAATACTAGGGGCATATCCTACACTATATTTACAACAATCCAAATAATCAAACTAAACACATCTATATACATCGGATATCGAGTAAAGTCTTAAATGCTACACAGATTCTAATGTGAAACCCGGTTCACTGCAAAAGATCTAGACAGAACTAAATAAACCACCAATACTTCAGCACTTTTAAAACAACGAGACAAGTATACAACCACAAATAACAATTTAACACATCAACCTGTAAGGGAAAGACATATAAATAACCCTTGATATCATGAAGAAAGCAATGGGCAACATTGCCTCCTTCTGCTGCATTTGGGCGCTCAACTGCGCGGCCATCCGTCATGTACTTCCGGGTAGATTACGAGCTGAAAAGAAATGTTGAACTCAACACTATGCTAAAGTTTAGATTCTGTCTCCCGAGGCTGTCACTAGGAAGTTTCGTCTCCTTCACACCTACACATAAACACAGGCCAGAAATCAGCTTGCCATGAGATAACGCCTTTCGCTGGCTACACGGAAACTCACGTATATTCATTCATTCTTAGCATGCTTTTACCATTGAATATCATCAGACTCAATAGTCTGGAACTTCTACTGTCCATTCTGATCACAATAAACACTCAGAAGACACTTAGCAGGCACACACATCTGCACAATATTCTTTCTCTTGTCAGGCATACAATCAGCCTGGATCAATACATTATAATTCGGCATGCAATCTTTATCTCATTATTTCTCATAAATCCCATTGGCCTTCCACATTATGAGACTCAGTTCGTGTCCTTTACAGACCATCAGGTAAAACAGAATCCAACTTAACTCAAAGATCTTATTTTAACAACGACGTTCTGCAGCTCCTTCAGTCAGCTTCCGTAAAATCATGCGTCATGCAGAATATCTATACCTGTCTCTCTGAATAACCGAAATGAAATGAACTAATACGTATGGAACGTTGTATAAAGATGAACCTGTCAATCTAGCCCTTCTAGCATATATATAAGGAAAACTCGGAATACCCTATACTAAGTAACATACGTAAATAAACAACAACTAATCCTATCAATCCCTCATTTTCCCAATCATCTAATCATAAAGCAAAATGAAAATAAAATAAACATGCATTATTCTCGTATCCGAATCTATCATATTAACAAAATCAAACAAACACATGCCGTCAGGCTTACTTTACATGAAAATTAAAAATTCTATCTACACTGCCCTAGTACCTTAACATAATTTACATATCATGCCATAAATAACACATGCGTCTTAACTGAATTCCATCCGACGACTCTCGAGATACCAGGATAGCAGCTTACATCCCCGCTGATTGAGGGATTTACTCCATGTTAATCACAGGATTAACATGTGAGAGTGCACTTCTTTCTTCTGCATGCATCGCCATCATCTTGCTGGAAAACACTCCAATGGAACACAGAAGACTATGGTTGACAATATCTTCGCTGCTTAATGCTACGAGCCGAAATACCCTTTCTCTTTACAAGATCAGCTAAACACACTGACACAATTATAATACACTTCACTTAAAGGGTGAGAATACAGTTTGAAAAGCAGCACACGGTTCGCCACGGAAGTTCCTCGCGAAACGCGCCCGTCGCGAAGTAGTGAAACAATAGCACGTTTCCACTACACTTGTTACACAGCGGTCACTAAGCACCGTCTTTATATATTGAAAGTAAACTCTGCTAAAATATACTATTCCGTTTACTCAAGAACAGTAAAATCTTCCAACTGCACAATTTAAAATATCATTTAGAACCAGATACTGTTTCTGGAATCACGATCACCAATTCAGAGTTTGTGCTTGCGCACTATCCAAGCATTTAACACAGAGTGACGCTCTCCAGAGCTAGGGTTACTGAGGAGGCTTCGGTGACGCCATTAATACTGGGGTTCCCGGGTGTCTGAACCAACCACCAATCAGAGAATTCGTCGTATATGATGACACAATATTTATTGTGATATATTTACAAAACACAGTTCAAACACTAGCAAATCGCTTCCACCAATTTTTATATTATTTTTACAAATATATCTGACTTCTGAAACTGTGGAAAACCGATTACCGACAGAAACTGACTTTAGCAACTGATCACGTTGATCATTCTGGAATTAAGATTTGGCGCGGTGTGGCCTCCATGTTTTCCAAGTCCTTAATTTCCATTGGCTGAAATATATTGCTTAGTCAGCATCTATTACACGTGTCGATCCTTGCCAGCGCTTGGTTACGCCACCCTTTCTCACGGTCATACGGAAATATGAAGCAATGTCCAGCGACTCACTGTCTTGCTCAACATCCGGTATCAACTATCTTGGGATACGATGCTTTAACATGTTAGACTGTAACTTTTATGAATAAATTTTACATATTGGGTCAAATAATACTCTAATTATTATTATGGGCCGGCAGGATACGGCTCAGTATCTTTCTCACGTTCGTCCGGATAAACAAAAACGCTCTAAATATATCGATCAATCGAGTCTGTGGTTTCATGCAGTATAATTCCCACATCGTCATTCCTTGTATGGTTTCTTGATAAATAGGCTAAATATACTTTCTTCTAAAGTACTATCATAGAACACTGACATCCGTGGACATTTTTAAAGAAATCTTTTCATGTTTTCAATTCGTTTAACGTCGTGCTAACTCATTGAAGGATTTCGGCGACGGAAGGGTGAGAAAGGACTGGGATTGGGAAGGTAGCGGCCATGGCATTAACTGAGGTACAGCCCCAGTATTTGATTGGTGTAAAAGTTGCAAACCACGGGAAGCCAACTTCTGGGCTACCGACGGTGGATTCGAATCCACCATCTCTCGCATGCAAGTTCACATCTACGCGACACAAATCACATGACCAACTCTCTAGGTGAATTCTCTCAAGATCGCATCGCCTTATTGAGGGGAATTCCGACCAGTGTTAAAACTGCACAATACTCAGTGTTAAAGTCTATTTCGTAATAGAGAATGTTGGGATTTCCTTGTTTGAAGAGTCTTGTTCTTTTGATGCTTCGAGCTGGAAATGCGTTGTTGGATGCGGTCTCGCTGGTGTTTCTCATCCAGCATGATTCATAAATCGTAGACAGTACATCGTGTAACATTTCCATCAGTTTCGATGAAATCTTGCCTAAATTCTTGAGACAGGACGGAATATCGAGATGTGGACACCTTCAGCATGGCTAATTATTGACTGAACTTGTCAATGTAAACTAATGAGGAGTCATTTTTATTTTAATAGCAGTTAATTGTTCAGCGTTATTCCCTATTATTAGCACAGATAGATTTACATTTCAAGCTAGACTGTAATTGGACCATTGGTGTCTTCGCAAATTTTAGAGGTTATATCAATGATGATGCTACAGATTTTCAGGGATGATGGACAACGATATATGGATCAATCTGAGATAAGGAACCATATTCCGGAAATGACGGAGTCAACAGTTAAGCGAAATTCTACTCATTGAAGTCCGTTTACCTGTAAAAGTTTCATAAGCTGCTCCATATACAACAAATTTTCGAAATGACGTCCCCCTGCGTCAGTGCAGGTATGGCATCGTCGCACAAAGGTATGTCGTACTCGTTCGAATATCCCCGGTGTCGTTTGAACAGCGTCGCTGGCAGAAAAATTTTTTGCCATGAGATCCTCTTCAGTCTCAAGAGGTGTCTCATACACAAGGCTTTTCACATGGCCTCACGAAAAGAAATATTCTTTTTTGCTGGGGGCCTTACGTCGCACCGACACAGATAGGTCTTATGGCGACGATGGGATAGGAAAGGGCTAGGAGTTGGAAAGAAGCGGCCGTGGCCTTAATTAAGGTACAGCCCCTAGTGTGAAAATGGCAAACCATGGAAAACCATCTTCAGGGCTGCCGACAGTAGGATTCGAACCCAGTATCTCCCTGATGCGTCTCTACGCGCACGGCCAACTCGCCTGGTTAGGAAATCAATTGGGGTAAGATCAGGTGAATGAGTGGGCTGACTTTAAATAACTTAGATTATTAATAACTTTTGACTCGACCGTTTCCGGACTACGGTTCCTGATCTCAAATTGATCCACATGCCATCTTCCATCGTCCCTGAAGGTTTGTAACATCATCACGGATACATCCTGTATAGATACACTGATAGTAAGAGTTACATTACCGGGGATGAACCTTAATTAAGGCCACGGCCGCTTCCTTCCCATTCCTAGGCCTTTCCTGTCCCATCGTCGCCATAAGACATATCTGTGTCGGTGCGACGTAAAGCAACTAGCAACAAAAAGAAAAAGAGTCACATTATTTCATTAGTGTTCAGGCTTGCGTTCACTGAAGCAGTTTATTTCAGTACATTCATGTTCACTGCATGTTGAGGAAAAATTGTGATAACATAAAAGAAGTGGTTCTTAGGTATTGAAAAGCTAATTAAAATATAACATGTGCTGTGGAAAAATCAGAAGAGTGGCAGAAGAGATTAGAAAATAGGAGAAGAGGTGATTAAGTGTAGTGTAGGATAAAGGTCACAAAAAGGATAAAAAAGTGCTGGAAAATTACCTTCATTCTCAGTTTGAGGAAACATATTGCGTACTGTAATTTGCCCCTATAAATAAGAGGCGCCCCCTAAAAATCCCAACCCTGCACCGCTGATGTTTTGTTGAGAATTCATTTTATACAAAGCAAAACTGTTGGGATATGAAGCAGTTATGAGTGGCCGAGAAGTAAATAGTTGAGGACTATGAAGGAGAGATGCTATCTAGCGCTTGTTACATCCTTAAGTTAAATTCCCGTAACTTATTTTGTATTGTTTTTGTATTAGATACCTTGGTAAATCCTCCCTAGAAGACCAGGGAGAGCTCAGTGTTGTGGTCGTTCCACCCAACATCCTTGGAAGCTACGCCCACAATTAAGTTGTTTGGTCATTCATCTTATTGAAGTCACTTAGTTCAATTAGCACGTCATTATTTTGAATGTCAGCACGCGACTAGTAATGCACGCATCTGACCGCCTTGGCTTACGAAGAACCCATCGTGTGTTATTCGACAAGAGTAGGCAATGTGCCAACACCGGGTTTCACCTTCTCCCTCCCTCATTACCATCATCTCACACCCAGCTACGCAGGGGTAGATAAATAGAAAGACCTTCGACAGGCGATCCTAATATGACTACGGACATTCTTGGACCTAAAAGGCGTAGGGCAGAGTCTGGGGTAGGGCTCTTTATCAGGAATACCATTGCACGCAACACAGTTTCTGTTAGGTACGTAAATAAATAAATAAATAAATAAATAAATAAATAAATAAATAAATAAATAAATAAATACATTACTATGTCAGTTGGCTACGCCGTTTTGGTCATATAGCTGTTAACGTGCATTCGGAAGATGGTAGATTCGAACCTCACTGTCAGCATACCTGAAGATGATTTGTTGTTTCAGTTTTCACACGAGGCTATGGATGCTTTCTTCCTAATCACAGCCCTGTCTTATACTACCGTCGCCATAAGAACCGTCGGCGTCGGTGCGACATACAACAAGCAGGAAAGCACAATGTTTTAATATCGCTAAGCGGCATAAAGCGTCTAATTCGCTAGCATAGAATTAGCTGCAAAGGGAAAACTTTGTATACAGGGGAAGTACGGAAAATTTACCTTCGGGTGATACAATGAGCATCTGTACCTGAATAAGACGATACTCTATAGCGGGCAGCAATCACATTTGACCAGGTGGTCATCGTAAAAGCTCACAAAATAATCGAAACGGACTTTTAATTTTCATCACCAAGACCGCGTCACTACACTGAACATAAAAAGGTCACTCTATGTAAATTAAAAGCGAACTCCTTCATTTGAAGAAGATAAGAGCTGTAATTACCCTTAAAGAATGCACACTGGAAATCTTCTTCGAATGGTTTACCACTCATTCGGTTTCAGGGCGATCAGAGGGTTAATTTCTTTTGAAGAATGCACATTGAGTCAATGTTCATTATAAATACAAATACAGTAGAGACAATACGCGACAATTCTGGATTTAGCCTTGTTAAAATGGGAGACAATTCGCATGTGGTGCTCCTAGTGGCGTGACCTGGAAATTCGCGCTAAATTCAAATATCAATGGAAATGCACATTCGGAAATGGATAAATGTATTACGTCTGGAAAGAAAGTGTTATTAAGATATTAACTTCAAAGTTGCTAAATAAATTCTGGATAAATGAATGAAGAATTATTTTACAGGTTATTATTTAAAGACTGAAATTAAACATATAATCAAGATGTGAAATGGACTGCTGCGAAAGGGATTGACCTTTCATTTATGCATTACCTTTTTAGCTTTAGCACTCCTGCCTGAACTTTCACGGCTGGATTTGTCTTTTTTCTCATTTAAAAAGCATTGTATCATACTATTAGGACACTTGTCAATAAAAATATCGGCGCATTCCTTACACACATGAGTGTACAGAAGAGTGGCAGAAGAGATTAGAAAATAGGAGAAGAGGTGATTAAGTGTAGTGTAGGATAAAGGTCACAAAAAGGATAAAAAAGTGCTGGAAAATTACCTTCATTCTCAGTTTGAGGAAACATATTGCGTACTGTAATTTGCCCCTATAAATAAGAGGCGCCCCCTAAAAATCCCAACCCTGCACCGCTGATGTTTTGTTGAGAAAATTAACATTTAAGAGCTGGAAAAATTTCTTGTAAACTTGAAGCCTACTAACAGAAAGAAAATCTATAAATTTAGCCTCAAAAACATTCAAAATTTTCCTATAAGCAATACTTGCCATTACATTAGGGTAAAGCAAATTTGCATCATGGAATTGTTTCAACAAAATATGTACATTTCTTAAGTCACCTATATTTTCTTCAGTGATTGACAACGCATTACGGCATTACAAATGGGATAACTTGGAACACAACCAACCACACACATATCCATTTTCCTTAATTAAATCAAAACCCACAGATCACAGCCACATCAACACATCGGTATTGAAGGTTAACTGCTGCACTATACAATAAAATAAGCTTATTATATTTTAAGCCAGTTAAAATATGGGTCGAGCAGGTCAGAAGTTTAGGAAGTACTATAAAAATATCTTTGTAACTGGAAGAATATATATGCAAACACAATATTTATTGACATTTTCTTGTCACGGGGGAAACTGAAGAAAGACCGCGAATCCTTCTGCTTGCAGCCAAACACAGCACATATCTTTCTACTCACATTGAGAGGAGATATAAAATAATGACACACGCTACTATTTACTTATGTAAATTTAATGCAAACGCATAAATAACGCCAAAAATTTCACAAACAAATACACGTGCTCTTATGACAGAATCAGTAACTCCAGATCACTCCGCTAGACAGAGCTCTAATCGCCGTCTCTCGATATCTCACAGACTGTCGCGTATTGTCTCTACTGTATTTGATAAATATCATCGTTATGTTCACCACATCATAGTAGCCCCACGAGATGCTTTAGCTGCCCAACTGGAAAAACGTTCCATTTCCAGTATTGGTAGAGATAAAGGAACATTTCCACACTATGAAAGGATACATATAAACCGTCTACTTATAAACCGGTTACCAGACGGATTTTCTCCAATGGTAGATGGTGAGAGATTCTCATCTCCTGATTTGGAGATAATACGTCTATGGAGGTATACACCTTCCGTTCCCCCCTACAAGTCATATATCTGTAGAGGTATACCCTCCCCAAGAGCTCATACGTCTGTGGAAATGTAACTTCCCAAAGAAGTCATACATACGTCTATGGACATGTACCTTTTCCAAGAAGACATACGTATACTCTTCACAAGAGTTCATACGTCTGTGGAGGTACATCCTCCATAATACGTCAGAGGGGTTGCTTTACCTTAATTGTGCAGATTGCGAATATCGTCGTTACTCCTGCGAAAACCACCTTGTGAAAATATTTCTGCTTAGGCATTTGGCTGGTAAGGATTTATCATCTAAGGTTCAATACTTTGCGATGATATATAGAGAATTCTCATTCTTAATGATACACGCGGTGCGAGTATGTATTCCTCTAATATTTAGCGATCATACAGCAGTTTTTGCAGACACAACGACGATACTGTATATAGCTTATGAGCAGGAGTGATCACATTTCGTTTGCATATTACTCAACACCTTATAGTATGTAATGATTGCTATGTCCTCAGCCAATCTTCTTGACCGGGTTCATTGGTTCTCATATTGCGTAGCTTCTCAATTATCTTCACGAGGCTGAGAGATACTTAGTCCAATGCTAAAACCAGGAAATATGTCGTTGGGCGAAACATGCATTCAGATGTGAGGTTTTCTATAACTGATCACGTCTACCATGACAGTAGTTTATCCTGGAGTTAAGCCACACTCACTCCAGCAGAATGATTGTATAGAACTGTGTTTGAAGTCCTACAGGACGTATTTACCCCCCCACCCCACTCAAGAAACTTTACTCTCATAAAGCCTCCGGAAACCCTCGAGATTTCCAAGACAACTACTGTCCAGCCAGAAAAGCAGCATAAACTGCAGTGACTCACGGTGATGTTCTGGGTGATTTCCGACAAAAGAGTAGCGTTACAAAAATGTTGCAAAGTTTGGGCTGGGAGGACTTGGGAGAAAGGAGACGAGCTGCTCGATTAAGTGGTATGTTCCGAGCTGTCAGTGGAGGGATGGCGTGGGAGGACATCAGCAGACGAATAAGTTCGAGTGGTGTCTTTAAAAGTAGGAAAGATCACAATGTGAAGATAAATTTGGAATTCAAGAGGACATTTTGGGGCAAATATTCGTTTATAGTAAGGGGAGTTAAGGACTGGAATAACATACCAAGGGAAATGTTCAATAATTTTCCAATTTCTTTGCGATCATTTAAGAAAAGGCTAGAAAAACAACAGATAGGGAATCTGCCACCTAGGCGACTGTCCTAAATGCAGATCAGTAGTGATTGATATGCGCGACAACATTCTGAACTGCATAGCTTGGCTTTCATGACCAAGTTCGTAGCCTCTCATATTAAAGGAGTTCTCAGTTGACCTTACGAAACTGAATGGGACTCTTTCCAAATATAACATTAGGATGTAAATTGTTGGACGAACCAAACATAAAAGTTCGTACCACCGAAAAACAGGCTGGGGATCTGATTCGCATAATTGATGTTACATGCTACAATTTAGGCACTGAAATGGAAGAAATTATCATAAACGTTCTCCATATTCACAGACTGATGACTAATAGTAAAACACCTTGGAAATTAAAATGTATTAATAGCAACAAAATCACTTCTTCGGGTGCTGAAAATACTCCATCTACTGACAGGCTTACAGACGGTGCAACAAACTATGACCCCCATATCACAGCATATCATCTTCCTTGTACAAATTTAATATATATAATATACCACTTAATTGAGCAGCTCGTCTCCTTTCTCCCAAGTCTTCCCAGCCCAAACTTTGCAACATTTTTGTAACGCTACTCTTTTGTCGGAAAGCACCCAGAACATCACCATGAGTCACTGCAGTTTATACTTGTTTTCTGGCTGGACAGTAGTTGTTAATATATATATAGTTTTACATTTTCCCCTCTGATGAGTCAGTAACATTGGTAGTGATGGAAGTAGACCTATGTACTGTACAATCATTATTTATTTAAGAATTCCGCAGCAATAAGGAAGCTGTGGAATCAAACACGTAATTTTGTTATTAGGAGGGTACAGAAGAAAAAAGGAATTGTATGTGAATAACGGTCCTCCCACATTCTGCGCCGAATATAATCACTTTTAATACCTCATCGCACTGCCTCATACCTGCATTCATCCGTTGATACGATCGAGCATTGAATCGTTCGGACACTGTATGCTGCTTTTTCAACAGATTTAGCCAACATTGCTGCAAATTATTCTCCAAATAACGAACACATCGATATGGAGAAAGTTGGCGAACCATCTATATATATAAAATAAGAGTTTTGTCTGTACATTGCTCAGAATTTCAAAAAAATTGTATTTCTGTATCGGTCATGTTCACAGCAACAAGGAAATGCACTTTTTACTTTTCCGTAATTTCTGTATGTATGTATGTATGTATGTATGTATGTACACGCATCACTAGAAATCGGCTAAAGAGAATTTAATGAAAATCGGTATGCGAAGTCGGGAAATAAGTTGCTACAATCTAGGCTATAAATAATTTTATTTACGCTGAGTGAAATGGTAGTTTAGGGGAAGGCCTAAAATTTAATTCTCAAATATTTATATTATTAGTAGTCGTATCGATAAATACTGCATAGCCAAAGTTATATAGAATTAAATTTCACGCCATTTATGTCAAACACATTTTTACCGTACCGGCTATGATAATACAGATATTCATGAATTTGTAATTTTGTTGCTAAGTCCATATCGACGCCGAGCCACGAGAAAATGGGTCAACAGAATTTAATGAAAATCGGCAGATAGAGTTGGGGAATAAGGAACAACAGTCTAAGCTATAAAAAAATGTATTCACCCTGGATGATTTTGTAGTTCAGAGGGAGGAGCCTAAAATGTAATTTTTAAATACCTATGTTATTGGTCCTGTCGAAAAGTATTACATAACAAAAGTTATAAAGCATACAATTTCCGATCATTTATATTCTATTCAGTTTTACCGTACCGACTATGGTAAGAGTGGTATTTTAGAGTTGGAAGAAAACTAAATGTGAAGGCCTACAATATCGAAAGTGCATGACATTGATCAACAATAACATTACATTGACCATTGTTCGTTGGGACGTTCTTTGTCTCTTATGCTGCCTCTCAACTCCGATAGATGGGATTACTGCTGCGTACCGAGTATAACTGTCTGACTGAGTGTTGGCCGGAAGTAGCTGGGGAGTTAGAAAACTTTCTTCTTTAGCATGCCATTCCTCTTGTTCGTACATTTTCTGATACACCTGGTACGTAATACACTGGTTCATCATAATATTCCAGTTTTTCGATCCCTACTCTAACGCACTGTTTTGAATGAGGAGTGTGTACACTTAAGGCAGAGGCTCACTTAGTAGTAGTAGTATGGCCTTGTCTAGACTAACAATTTAGGCCTATTCCAAACTATAGCAACACAATTCACTAAATAACTCAAACTTCAACCCTGAAAACAGCCGTTTCTTAAGAAAAGCTTATTCCTCTTCACTTTTATTAAATTATATATTCATTCTATTCCAAATTATCAGTGAAGAGGGGGGTTCTCCTGTGGCTTGGAGGAAAAATTTTCCTCCAAGTCAGATAGAGTTTTCCACCGCCAGTGTAGTGAATTAAGATTTTCCGACTCGGCGAGTACTCCTAGGAAATACGTAGTAGATTAGTAGAAGGGCATAGTTTTTGCCCTGGGAGTCTCCAGTATTCGACCCCCTCCCTGCCGAAAAAAGACAAGGAGTGTTCACGGATCACGGCTGTCTGCGGCTTTGATCATTCCAGCTCTGGAACTTTGGAATGTTAGATCGGCAGCGAAGTCCTGTTCGTTAAAAATGAGATTATTTGTGGTTTTTCATTTGATCGAGTACTTCATATGGAGGCAATGCATTTAATCGCACCATTCCTACCGACGTCATTGTAATGTCGTATGTTCATTTCAGTTGGGAAAACCAGTAAACCAGTCCTTCTGAGGATTTAAAAATGCAGGTGGAGAGTGAGTGTCTACCATTATAATGAAAACTCCCCAACCTGATTGTGACTGATGGTAGGCAAGCAGGCCTACCATAACAATAAAAATTCCCTAACTCAGTCTTCATATGAGAAAAGACGTTAGCTGTCTTCCCCCGTCGCGTTTCTAGGGTAACGTTAAGAGCTATGCAATTTAATATAATCTTGCTCACAACGTGTACACTACCTAACCTAGAATTCTGTATACAATGTAAAATTCCGTAGCGAAGCACGGGTACATCAGCTAGTCTAGTATAAAGTATCTTCTATAGGCGACAGATCAGGTGGCCAGATAGACTAAAGACATAAAGCGGATAATTACAGGCACATCAGCTTGACATAAGTTGTTTGTAAGCTCTGGGAAAGCATGCTTTCTGTGTATATTAGACACCTTTGCGAAATTACTAATATTTCTTGTGATATCTGAAGCGATCCCTTTTCAGTTTTGACTCATCAGTCTGATGAAACAAACTTTGAGTAAATACATTTATGCCTTTGCTGGCGAGATGTAGTGTTTACAGTGCACTATGTCTTCTGGTATGGGCTATATCAAACTTTTTACTTTCATTGACTTGTCTCAGCCTCATCCTTGGCTATGACAATTTGAAAGTGACTGAGGTATGAGTGATGCTAGTAATACCATTGCTTATGCAGCCAGTCCCTGTTATGAATGGTGTGAAGATATCGCTCATAGGGTCGGTTGGTACATGCATTTCAGTGGGCTTGGCAGACTGATATGTAATAGCAGCGGCTGGCTCGGTGAGGAAAGCAACGGGAAACTACCTCACTCCTCATTTCCCTAGTACGCCTCTTCAGTGACGCCTAGGCTATTTATTACAGCTGTTGGCGGAGCTGCAGAGGATCAAACCAGCCTTCGGGCTGAATACCCAACAACATACAAATACATTTATAAACTATCTGAAAAGAGAACATACGGTAACAGAAATATGCCTGAAAGAAAGAATTAACTTCAATTAACGAATGACTCCGACATCGGTTTTTGCCGTTTCCTTGCAACTGCATAACACTTTGTGGGGCTATTAGACGACCCAACCAACCTCCGGGCTTATGACGGACATCCTCCATAGACTTTCTCGCTTACCACTTTTTTTACATGATTCGCAAACTTTATGTTGAGAGAGGGAGTGAGTGTGTGTGTGTGATCAGTTTATTGAATAGGCCTATAGGTCTACCGTAAATATCGATAACAATACACAATTTTAGTACACAGTTTATTCTCGGAGATGGAGACACAAATGTGGAACTTGTGCTTGTCCCAATTTTCACCTCCCATCCTTGAACTGTATCACGATATATGGTAGAAAAAAATTAAATAGCGTATGGCTTTTAGTGCAGGGAGTGTCCAAGGACAAGTTCTGCTCGCCAGATGCAAGATTTGACGCTCGTAGGTGACCTGCGCGTCGTGATGGGGATGAAATGATGATGAAGACGACACATACACACAGCCCCCGTGCCAGCGAAATTTACCATTTATGGTTAAATTTCCCGAACACAATTTACGGAAAATAATAATAGTAATAATGAAATAACAATAAAAAATACTTTTAAGCTTTGTACAAACAAGCAGGTGTAGTGGGTAGTGTGAATGTCTGCCATCCGCGGCGGCCCGGGTTCGATTTCCGGTTCTGCCACGAAATTTGAAAAGTGGCACGAGGGCTGGAACGGGGACCACTCAGCCTCGGAAGGTCAACTTAGTAGGGAGAGTTCGATTCCCACCTCAGCCATCCTCCGTGGTTTCCACTTCTCATCCAGGCAAATGCCGGGATGGTACCTAACTTAAAGACCACGGTCACTTCCTTCCCTCATTCTTGTCTATCGCTTACAATCTTCCCATCCCCCCACAAGGCCCCTGTTCAGCATAGCAGGTGAGATATCCTGGGTAACGTATTGGTCCTCCTTCCCAGTGGTATCCCCGATGCGAAGTCTCACGCTCCAGAACACTGCCCTTGAGGCGGCAGAGGTGGGGTCCATCGCCAAGTCCGAGGGAAATAGCAACCCTGAAGAGAAAACGGATTAAGAGGAAGAAGAAGAAGAAGAAGAAGAAGAAGAAACAAGCAGAGTGGCCACGCGTGTTAACACGTTCCAGCTACGGAGCCAAGCTCAGCACTCGTCAGACGAGTGGGTTGGAACCTCACCGTCGGTTGTCCTGAGAACTCTTTTCTCTGTTTTCCCATTTTCACTTGTAGACAAATGTCGGGACAGTTCCTGTTCGTACGCCTCGGTCGGTTCCTTCCACCTCCTTACCCAATATCATTCACCATCATTCATTTTATCTTCATTAGCTACTCAGAACTGAGGATGATGCCAGGAAGTGAACCCGACCGTGAGAACATGCCATATAATTTCGACTCACCTCATCCCCGACCCCGTGTCTGGAAAATGAATTAAGCGGTAAACATACATTCTGAGGCTAAGTATTCCCACGGGTTGGTAACATGTACGGGATAATGATGCAATGATGACATAACAAATTGAGATTCATTTTTTTACGACACACCGACAGATATTGGTCTTATGGCGAACGATGGGATAGGAAAGGACTAGGAGTGGGAAGGAAGCGACCGTGGCCGTGGCCTTAAGTAATAGGAAACCACGGAAAACCATCTTTAGGGCTACCGACAGTACTGTTCGTACCCACTATCTCCCGGATGCAAGCTCACAGCTGCGCGGTCCTAACCGCACGGCCAATTCGCCCGGTTAAAGATACGTTAAACACATATCATCATCATCATCATCATCATCATCATCATCATCATCATCATCATCATCAACGAGTTTGTATGGAGGTAAGAGGTCAGCTATTACTGGTTTCTCATTGTAGATTTACTAGTAACTTTTAGATACACAAGTAGATGTATAGAGGCAGAAATAAGAAACTAACTACAATTGCAATATTGATAGATGATTCATTAATCCCAAATGAATTAATGCGAATAATTCCCTTTCCTACAGTCAGTCTGTTTCTCCCCACACGGCTCTGAGCTTGCATCCGGGAGATAGTGGGTTCGAATCCCACTGTCGGCAGCCCTGAATATGGTTTTCCGTGGTTTCCCATTTTCACATCAGGAAAATGCTGGGGCTGGACCTTAATTAAGGCCACGGCCGCTTCCTTCCAACTCCTAGGCCTTTCCTCTCCCATCGTCGCCATAAGACCTATCTGTGTCGGTGCGACGTAAAGCCACTAGCAAAAAAAGTCTGTTTCTCCCACGTATAATGCTCTATTATGGGTAATATTCAACCAATGAATAATAATTAAGCGATATTAATAACCCAAATATATTCTATATGAAATACCAGACATGCTGGGGTAATAAGAACAGTTAATAGCAATATGAAAATTATATGAAGTAGTGATAGTTAATTCAGGTATTATTGTTGAATACAATCACGTCAGATACCGAAGTTATTTCGATTTTATTGGACTACAGAGAGATAGAGAGAAAAGGGAAGAGGATAAAGGGGGAGGAGGACGAAAAAGAAAATGCAACAGAATACGGTGTAGAAGGAGAAGTTGCACGAAATGTGGAAAGTGAAAATGTTAGAACAGAGAGACAAGAATAAATGAAGAAATAAAAGGGAAGGTACAATTAATTAAAGGCTATTGGATAAACAGTGCATAGGAGTCAGTTTAGATTTTAAGTCAATGTCTTAGGTTTGGGCAAGAAGTGATTGCCAGGAGAATACCGGCCTCTCGTACTGACGAAATAGGAAACGGGAGGCACTAGAAGTAGATGGCTGGACTACACTGAATTATTTAATGATTTCCTAATAAGTAATAGACACTTTCAAGGACTGTCTTAGATTCATTACGTCCTAGAAATCTTTATGTCATCTAGCGTTATCGCATGCGTTGTGAGCGAAGTACATTAATATGACAGTGTACGTTACATAGGGAATTCATTGTACTGGTTATTCTGAAGTCCTATTATATATCAAAATTAAAATATAAATTACATCGCAATAAAAGAAGGAATTTCTACAAAAAATAATTGAACACATCAAAAGGAAATTATAACAAAACAAGATGCTACATGTTAGGCCTAACGAAAGAAGAAAAATGAAACAAATACATAAATTAAAATATACATGAACGTTTAAAATTACTTACGAGTAGGGTAATATAATAATTACAATTCATTTACAGAGAAATACCTAAAAAGGAAGAAATCTTATGTCAATAACACTAACAATGTTGAGAAAATCATCAAACCTAATAATGTTAATAATAGAGACGTACTACGTAGAGGCGTACGAATTATCAAATTCGATCAACAATTTAAATGTTAATAAGGGTAATATAATATAATCGAACAACTGAATGTACTAACCTTTTATTGTATTTTCTGTTAGTGGTTTAACGTCATACAAAGACACTGAAGGTTTTCGGCAACGCAAAGATGAAAAGGGCTAGAATTGGGAAAGCGCGAAGGTAGCGGCCGAGGCCTTCATTAATGTATTGTCTGGTGTGAAAATGTAAAACCATGGAAAAACAAATTTAGGGTTGCCAACGATGGGATTCGAATCCACCATCTCTCAAATGCAACGTCACAGCTACGCGACGCTAACCGAGCGGCCAACTCGCTCGATGTAATAATTAAAGGAAGAGATATAGTTCAGGTACCTACTTCCAGGATTTATCAAAATATCAACTTAAGTACTCTCGTTGGCTGAACGGTCAGCGTACTGGCCTTCGGTTCAGAGGGTCCCGGTTTCGATTCCCGGCCGGGTCGGGGATTTTAACCTTAATTGGTTAATTCCAATGGCACGGGGGATGGGTGCATGTGTTGTTTTCATCATCATTTCATCCTCATTTCGAAGCGCAGGTCGCCTAAGGGAGTCAAATAGAAAGACCTGCACCTGGCGAGCCGAACCCTTCCTGGGATATCCCGGCACTAAAAGCCATACGACATTTCATTTCATCTTAAGTACTTCTATAGAGTAATAATTTAATGGTGTGGGGCCACCGAATAGGCACTTGCACACTTTCAATTTGACGCCCATGAGCAACTTGTGTGTCTATTAGGATGGGGCCCTATATAGGATGGAATCTAATGTTAACGACTGCACAAAAACACAAACCCAGAGCTAGTGAAAATAACCAATGACGTTTTAAACCGCAGACTCGACCGAGAATTGAATTGGGGACCCCATGGACCAAAGGCCAGCATGCTAACCACAGAGATGAGAGATGAACATTAGTAAAAAGTTAATAATGTTATTGATTTTACGTCTCACTAATTCATTTTACGGTTTTTGGAGACGCCAAAGTGCCGGAATTTTGTCACGCAGGAGTTCCTATACGTACAAACTCGAGGCTGACATATTAGAGCACTTTCAAATACCACCGGACTGAGGAAGATCAAACCTGCCAAGTTGGGCTCAGAAGGCCAGCGCTGAATCGCCCGAGCCACTCAGTCGGCTAGAGACGAGTGACAAAAACTACAGCATGAAAAGAGGATCGAGCTTGGCACAAACACATTGAGAAAACGTAACATTTTTACTCCAGTAAAGCGTAAAGAAACACGTCCGTAGCCCTATAAAGGTTAGGTGAGACTACAACAGTAGTTTTAATATAGGAAAGGCATCTAAGCAGCGCTTTCACCCAAAAACAGTTTTACAAGTGATTAAGGAGCCTCACAAGTGGTTCCACAATGGCCTAATAACGACAAATGCAATTCCCACGTCTGAAGTATACAGATATCTCTCCATCGTATTATCATACGCAAAGTTCGTGGCGTGTGTTGCGGCAATGAAACGAGGATCCAATAGCGACTGGGACTTGCAATTTTAACCCAAATCGCCATTCGAATCACGATGTGGAGCTTGGAGGGGATTAATTCGCAGAATTCCCTCCTCTTGTTGGCTGGATTAAGGTAGAACGTTTATGATGCCAGAATATTAAAAGTGTGCTAGAGAGGGTGTTTGTCCTGCGCAGTTTATGAGTTAGTGTTAAGTAACTTAGTTTCCATACGACCCTTGTTGGAAAACAGACGATTAACATATGACAACCATTATGTTATCCTGTATATCATCCTTATCCTCGAACGCTTAAAATTTCAAATCTAGATTCAAGGAGACATATCACACAGGAAATTAGTAACACGATTGTGTTTCCGCAACAGGGCATATGCTTTACTAATAATAATAATAATAATAATAATAATAATAATAATAATAATAATAATAATAATAATAATAATAATAATAATAATAATAATAATGCCCCGTGATCACAGTGTAGTACATTTAATGCTGAGAACTTGCAGTTGCGATCAACGATATTGTGTAAAAAGTAAGCGAACTCTCTTGTTTTCCTAGTTGCTTTACGTTGCACCGACATAGATAGGTCTTATGGCGACGATGGGACAGGAAAGGCCTAGGAATGGGAAGAAAGCTGCCGTGGCCTTAGTTAAGGTACAGCCCCAGCATTTGCTTGGTGTGAAAATGGGAAACCACGGAAAACCATCTTCAGGGCTGCCGACAGTGGGGCTCGAACCCACTATCTCCCGGATGCGAGCTCACAGCTGCGCGCTCCTAACCGCAGGGCCAGCTCGCCCGGTAAGCGAACTCTCGGATAAAATTCTTTTTACATTGGTCTGTTGTAAGGCAGTGAACTCTTTATAGGCTGAAGGTATTTTGTTCATGAGCTGGAAGCAACAGATATGAAAGTAACCAGATTGATAACTAGTACAAACTGGTGGGAAGAATGGCACAAAGGTACTTGTTAGGAAGAGATCAAGGATAAGAAAGGGATGATTGATAGGCCTATTAAAATGTATCTTTCGACGGTAATACGCCGGGGAACGTTTCGACTGTGGGCACAAATCGAACGTGACCCTCGATGGGTGAAGCTGTAAGCATAAAGCGGATCGATTGTGGAGTTGAGTGAGGTGAACTGAGGAGGATAGCTTACCTAAAAAGTAATGGAATCAACCTTAGATGGTAAGAGAAGCAGAGAGAGAGAGAGAGAGAGAGAGAGACCAAGGTGACGACGGTTAGACTCAATTTTTAATAATTCGAACATAAGATGTGCGGAAATCAGTGAAGCCGCAACTATACTTGTAAATAGAGGGTTAAGAAAGTGATTAGCTTACCAATTACAGAGGCTTGGGGATAGAAAGCTGAAGGGCACCCTAGTATACAGAGCGCGGAGAAACGTTGTTCAGTAAATTAAGGAGTGTTAGTGGGTACAAATACAAGTAATGTGAAGGTAGTAACCAAAGGCTTGGGTCGATTAGTTTCGGCTGCCTTCCTCCCAGACGCTCGACTATAAACGAGCCACATTGTTTGTGATGAAGCGATCTACGCGCGATCTCCCTTCGTCTGTCCGGAACGTTGAGGTTGAACATCGTGTCCGAGAAACGCCGAGGATTTTCCAAAGAATATGCGAATCAATGTTGCGTCGATGTAAATTATGCCGGCATGTTGAAGACAGACATTTCTAACATCTGCTCTGAAATACTGACCGTTCGTCTAAATGTAAATAAATGTAAATAAATGTAAATAAAAAGCAAACACCGTGATACATTTATGCTAAATCGCCTGGGAGGCTGGCAGTCGAACTTAAATCATGAAGCATGTGTAGCACCGAAATTAATTACCGCAGACATATGGATGTGTTTGTACCCTCTGGCACCCCTTTTAGTTACGAACCGACGTTTTTCCACATGCATTAAAATAATAATGACCTTAATATTAGTTTTAGGTCCCGCTAACTATTTTTACCGGTTTTCTGTGACGCCGACGTGCCTGAATTTTGTCGCGCAGGAATTCCACGTACCAGTAAATCTACCGACACAAGGCTGACGTATTTGAACACCTTTAAATAACATTGGACTGAGCGAGGATCGCACCTGCCAAGTTGGGGTCAGAAGGCCAGCGCCTCGAAGGTCTGAGCCAGTAAGCCCGGCAGTAATAATAATAATAATAATAATAATAATAATAATAATAATAATAATAATAATGTAAGTTCAGTGGCAGCTCGAAGGCTGGTCAGCTGCCCGATGGTTCATAGACATCTAGGCATTACTACCGAGGAATACTAAGGACGCAAAGAGTGAGGTACTCTTCCTTACCGAGCCAGAATCAGCTATCATATATTAGTCTGCCAAATCCACTGAAATGTAGACTAGAACTGAATTTTCAGACCATTCTTCACAGGGATCGGCTGCATCACGAACTGGATTTATAGCATCACTTCTTCTTCTGCTATTTCAAATAGTCAAGCAAGATTATAATATTACGAGACTGTTGGTTGATACCGTGATCATAGCCATTTCGTAGAGTCAATGTCAAGGATGAGACTGATTGATTTGGAATTCAATACCATGCAATTGTTTTACGAAGCCAGCATTACATCGTCAGAAATAAAGTGGGGATGCAACAGCTGTAACGTTCCAGACGTTACAGTGTAATTATGTTAATTTTATTATGTGTAATTAATTCAGGAATTTAACGTCATGATATTTATTTTGGTATGTAATTGTATTATAATTCATGTTTAATCATTTGCTCACTATCATTTCATTACTTTGTAACTACGACCTGTAAACGAGGGCTGAATATTCTAATATTCACTTAGATTCTTGCGACATTTGTTTAAAATTAACTTGCAGTAGATTTCCGCTATCTTGCCACATCACCGAGGAAGGAGAAAGGACAGATTTAGACACCAAGTTCTGGGAAAGCGAGCACGTGTTCACGCGTCCTAACGTAAGCTACCGTATTCCGACCAGAATTATTCAAACTATTCAACGCCTATATTTTGAAAGGAGCGTCATATTGCCATGGATAATGAGTGAATGGACCAATAGAAGAACAGTTAATATCAGAGTTAAGACCCGTCAACTCTAATATCTGGAGTGGGGAGAGACATGTCATCTGATTGGACCACGTGTTGCGACCTGTAATTAGCACCAGAGAAGGTTATAAAAGGGCGTACTGGAGCTCTTGGCCGGATCTCTTCTTGATCTCTACTACTGGACTCGGCTGCATTCTACTTGATCTTCTTCGTTTGATTCTACGTTAGTATTTTACTTCATTACCACGACGTGGTACTTAGAAATTCCGAATGAGGGGTGTATAGCCACTCTCATCAGGAAGTACGTACAGCTCGGCTACAAGACCGGTTTGAACCAGTCTAAGTCAATAGGTAGTATTAATCTAGATAGAAATGAAACTTCAGAGAACATTTTCAGTAAAGTTGGAAGGATTCTTAATTGAGTATCCTCTCCAAATAACCCAAGGTGGTTCTGCTAACTATGACTTAGGGCTTATCTCCAATATACGGGATAAAGCATAATAGGGAGTGTTAGTTTTGAAGTCATCTTCCAATTAGTGGTGGGTGCAATTTGCAAGGCAGGAATGGTACTTCGCTGCAGATGAAGAGATATCAAAGACGACCGATGATGTTCCAGCTACAAGGAGGGAAGCCTTCCAAGGACCAGCAGAACAAGACTAAATGGTGAGCAAGCGAGTTAAAGATATTGCAAGTTTTCGCGAAGTAGAGTCATTCAATTTTTTGTTAAATTCATTTTCCATTTTAATTCAGTTCTCGTTAAACCGTCGTCATTTATATTAAATCTAATAAATAGTATTTTTCTAGTTTACCTTAATCAATCTGCCTTAATTAGCCTTTTGATTTTTAATTCTCCTGCTTAATGATTAGTGCACTATCACCCCACCCCTGTGATAAGAGTCCGTCCAAGCTTGATTATAAATTTTATTTTTAAGTCTTCAACTTAAAGATTGGCGCCCTTAGCTTGAATGGTTGCATTTCTCATTTGATGATTATTCTCCGAGAGGGGAAGTCACATAAATGCCGCTCCAACGTGTGGCGAGAAAATCATTAAGTACGGAGCAGTTAATAACAGTAACAATATCAGAATTCGTATTATGGGCAAAATTTGGATATCCACGTTTCATTAAGAGTGTTTGATTGTGGGAAGGGTCATGGCTGATCAGACGAAAGAGGAGAGGATGTTGCGCAGTGGACGGGCGATAAAAGGCAATAATGTATTGAGTTCAGAGGAAGAGTTGTGTAGTCTTGTAGAGGAAATTGAAGATAGAAGTGTAAGTAGTATGGAGAGTGAAGGCAAGCAGAAAGAAGTCAGTATGGAGTCAGATGATAGTAGGATGGGGGGCGAAGCGGAAGTAAACACTAACAATGAAAGTAATAATAATGATCAGTTAATGGGAATGATGCAGTTAATGTTAAGTAAGATAGAGGACAGTAAATCTGAAATAAAAAATGAATTGGAACAAATTAAAACAGATGTAGAACAAACTAAATCTGAGCTTAAAAGTGAATTAGAACAAACTAAATCTGAACTTAAAGAACAGTTAGAACAAACTAAAGCTGAATTAAGCAGGGAGATGAGGGAAAATAAGGAGGAAGCGAATCGGAGAATGGACGAACACAGTAAGCAGTTACGCGATCTGGTGGTAAAAAATGAACATTTTAGTAAGCGATTAGAGGACCAGGAAAGTGAATATGTACGGCAAGGGAAAAAGGTAGAAGAAAAGTTTGCGGAACAGAGAAGTGAATTCCTGGAATTAATGGGGAAGGAAAACAACTCTACTAGGGAGGAAGTAATGAGGCACGTCACTAGTATTGATAAGAGAGTTGAGACTCAAAGAGGGGAAATACGGGTATTTAAAGACCACGTCCAACAAGAGATTGACACGGTAAAGCTTAGAATAGAAGATGAGACCCGGGCAAGGGAAGAAAGGTTTGCGATAGCTGAAGAGAATAAGATTGAAATTAGGACATTGAAAGAGAAGCAGGTTAACTTGGAGAGCGAAATTGATAGGAGAGACAAAGAGGTAGAATGCCGGATGGAGAAAGCAGAAAATCAGTTAAAACAGGTGGCAAAGGATAAACAGGTTTTCACGGGAAGGCAATGTCTAGGAAATAGCTACATTAGGGAAATTGAACTACCTAAATTTAATGGGAAACAAACGAACCCGCTAGATTTCCTTAAGATGATAGAGAAACGGTTTGAAAAGCGTCTAGAGGAAGGGTCTATGGACTGGGAAGACGTTATGGAAAATATTGACCATGCTTTTGTAGGAGAAACTCGGTCTTGGTTCATGGTATATAGGCAGACGATGACGAACCTGAAAGAATTCAGAAATAAATTTAGAGATAAATTCTGGAATGAAGCGATACAAGCTAGGGAGAGAGAAAGGGTGGTATTTGGGAGGTACAAACAGCATGAGGGAGTTACTATGACCGAGTACTTCCTGGCACATGTCATGATTTGTCAGAACTTAGATGGTATAACCGAGGGGTCTGATGTAGTAAGACTACTTTTGAGACATTTTCCGGACAGGGTGAGAGAAGCGGCCTGTATGCAAAAAGTTGGAACTATTCAGGAGATGGAGAACCTACTAGGCAGTTTTGATGCTTTAGGTAACCTTAGGAGTAGAACGGAGAATATTCAGAACTTTAGTCATCACAACGGAATGAGACATAACGGTAGTACACAGAATCACGAAACTCGCAATCAGTTCAGACCTCAGCAGAACAGCAGGAGAGGAGCATCTGAATATAGGACAGGAAATTCCCAACGGAGGCCAGAGCAATGTACTAATGAGTCCAACGTCAATACACAAAGGGAACCTTTAAACTAACGAGAGGCTGTAATGTTAGGTCAGAATTCCAGCCTAGTGCGAAGGTAGCGAAGTGTCTTGCCATGAAAGTGTTACCATATGACCTCGATGTTAGAGACGATTTGTTGTATGAACCCGAGCAGAATAATGGAGATTCAAGTAATAAAGTAGTCAATCCCGTGGTTAAATTGAAAGTTTGGGGGGCGTGGGTTAAAGTTTTGATTGATTCTGGTAGCCAAATATCATGTATTAGTTCTCAGTGGTATGAGTCATTAGTGAAACAGGGTATTCAGTTGGAGGAAATGCCTGTTAAGTCTACTTTCATCATTACGGCTGTTGGAAAGAGGTCTAAGCAAATTTGTAAACAAGTAGCTGTCCCGATCTGTATTAATAATTTTATTAGCGTTCAGATATGTTTGGTAATTCCGCATTTAATATTTGATCTTATCTTGGGATCTGACTGGTTAACGTTAAAATTGGCTCAGTTAAATTACAATGATCTAGTGCTAAATTTGAGGTGGAATAATGAGGATATTAAGGTCAAGTTTGAGGAGGAAATTCAGAGGAAAACGGAAGTTAGTACAGTGTGGAGAATGAAAGAGGTTTCTAAAGTAAATGAAGAGGCTAGTGAGGGCCTGAAGTTGTGTCAGTTGTGGATTCATGAGGATAAAATATGTGGCTTGAAAGAAGCCGTAAGTAGAAATGAGTTGAATGAAGTCCAGAAGGACAAGTTATTTGAAGTGTTATGTGAACACGTGGAGATTTTCTCCGAGAAACCTGGTGTTACCCATCTGTATGAACATTCTTTTTCTGTGCTGGATAAGACTCCATTCAGCGGACCGCGATATCCGATACCACACAAATATGCAAAAGCCGTAGAGGATCAAATTCAAGCTATGTTAGCAGACGATGTGATTGAATTATCAAACAGTCAATATGTTAATCCCTTAATTGTTGTGCCTAAGTCTGATGGATCAATACGTTTGTGTATTGATGGCAGGGAGATGAACCGACGTATTGGTGCTGATCAGTTGAGATCACAAACCATTGAAGAGTTGATACAGAATTTTCAGGGTAAGAGTTGGTTTTCTACGTTAGATCTTAGGAGTAGTTTTTGGCAGATACCTTTGAGATCAGAAGACAGGCCTCTTACTGCTTTCAGCTATAAGCATAGTTTGTACCAATTTAGGCGTGTTCCTTTTGGGACCCGTACGAGTTCGGCAGCTCTTATTCGCGCACTTAGTATTGCCTTGGGAGATGATACTGGAGATTATGCTACTATTTATATCGATGATTTGGTTATAGGATCTAGTACCTTTGAAGAGCACTTGGACCACTTGGAGAGGGTTTTTTCTAAATTAGAGTATGCTGGTTTTACTCTGAAACTTGACAAATGTGTTTTCAGTAGACGAGAGGTGACTTATTTGGGGCACCGTGTATCGGCAATGGGAGTGACGCCTGAGAGCACAAGAATTGAAAAAATACTGAATACTACGACACCTAGAAATATTAAGGAGCTCAGATCGTATATTGGTGTATGTAATTTTTTCAGACGATTTGTAGTGAGATTTGGTAACTTACTAGAGCCATTTAGAGAACTATTGAAAGCTGGCAGTAAGTGGGAATGGACACAGGATCATGATAGAGCTTTCCTAAAATTAAAAGAAGGATTCAGGCAGGCGGTTGTTTTGAGATACCCCATGCCCGATAGGAAGTATGTGTTGCTGACGGACGCATCTCACTGTGGTATCGCTGGGGCACTATGTCAAGTAGATGATGATGGTAATTTAGGGATTGTGTCTTTAGCTTCCAGAGGTTTAAGTGCTGCTGAAAAGCGTTATACTATAACGGAACTTGAATTCCTAGCTATCGTATACTCCCTGAGTAAATTTAGGATGTATGTTTTAGGTACCAAATTTGAAATTAGGACGGATCATCATGCTCTTTCTTTTGTATCCAAGTGTAAATTATCATCTAACAGAGTTAGTAGATGGATACTCGCCCTACAAGAGTATGATTTTAAGGTAACTCACATTAAGGGAAAGAATAATGTCCTTGCTGATTTATTGTCACGTGATCCGAAGTTGTGCGAAGAAGGTAGCCTTCTAGAGCCACGTGAGGGCATTATTATATGTACATGTCTGTCTAAGGAAAATGAAACTGCTCTAAATAGACTACGTAACCTATTGGTTGAACAGTCGGTAGACGAAGAATGTCGGGAACCTTTGTCTGGACTTCAGGGAGGAGAGCAGCTCACTGTGTCGCATGGTAGGCACACGTACAAACTGGTTAACGGGTTTCTAGCCAGGAAATGTGGCGAGGATCTCTGGGGGATTTGTGTACCCAAAGCGCTACGTATGGAATTGATTTGGTTTATCCACAAGGAATTAGGACATTTTGGAGCTAATAAAGTTCTGTATGAGATCCGACAAAATTTTATATGGGACAAGATGGGAAGAGATATAAGAAAAATTCTTTCCACTTGCGATCTGTGTCAGCGTAGCAAAGTTCCTAACCGCTATTTAGAAGGACCTCGTCAGGCAGTAATCTCAGAAAGACCTGGTGACTTGGTGTGTACTGATTTATTTGGACCTGTGGTTAAGGGACAGGTCGGCTTCCAAAATATTTTAGTCATTATTGATGCCTTCTCGAAATTGGTCAGATTATACGGTATGAGAAAAGCCACTGGAAAATCTTGTAGTCGTATAATCAAAGAGAAGTATATCCCTGAATTAGGTACTCCTCGTAGAATATTATCAGACAGTGGACCGCAATTTATTTCGAAAAAATGGAAGTCCATAATTAGAGAGCTAGGTATTACACAGGTTCATTCATCTATTAGATACCCTCAGGGCAATATGTGTGAGCGCGTTATGAAAGAGTTATCTCGCATGTTTAGATGCTTAGTGTTCGATAAGCATACAGCCTGGGTGGCTCATTTATCCCGCATAGAGACATGGATCAATGCAGTTCAACATGAAAGCACTAGATTGACGCCGTCACAAGTTCATTTTGGTTGTAAGCCTCAGAATGAACTAGTGAGAGTGTTAGGTTTGCCTGAGGAACCACTTCGTAATGCTGAATTTTACGTCCGACTGGCACGGGAGAACCTGATTAAATCTGGAGATAAACGTAAAAGGCAACAGAAACGTAAGGTACGGGATAACTTTGAGGTAGGTGATATGGTTTTGGTGAGAGTTCCCATGTTGTCAAATAGTGAGGATAAGGTAACTAAGAAATTTTTTCTTTTATATCAAGGCCCGTATAAAGTACATAGAAAACTTGGACCCTGTGCTTACAAGTTAGCGGATGGCGAGAGCGTAATGAATGGTTCATATAACATTAGTAGTTTAAGGAGATACCTGTCGTGTGAGGTGGCTGAACCGGATTGTGAGATATAGGTCAGTAACTCGGGGAAGTTGCTACTTGTTATGTCAGACTACGAGTGGATGAGTTCACGTCTCTATTGTGGTGGTATTTCCTAGTTGTGTTTGTAAACAAGAGAGGTGTTTGTGTAGCGGTAGAATTACGCTCGTTCATTGACGATCGATCATCTGTTTTTCGTATGTGAGGCCATGAAATTTTATATATTTGTTTTCTGAGATGTTACAGAAGGCTAATTAAAGCTGACGACGGCAAATAATTAATTTTTCCGTATGTGCATTTATAACTTGCAATAATTTTAAATCACGTGTGTATTCGAGTGAAGTGTATTACATCCTGCTTCAAGATAAGGTTGAAACATTCGAAAGAGTGATAAAAGTGTAAATTGTTTGTATCATATGTTTTCCATTTTTTTTATGTAAAAGATTGGAAGAGAACTTGTTACTGCTATCTAGCAAAGAATGTCGGAAAGATGGGGAAAAAGGACAAAAAGACACTCGGCAGAGTTTGTAATCTGAATTGTATATATTATGTTATATTCTCTAGGATAATCTTGTTTTTTTTTACAAAAGTGAAAAGTTGCTTATGATGGGCATAATTTAGCATCTAAACCTCAAGATGAACTGAAATAACAGACAGTCGCAATGGGAAGCAGTCTAAGAGAGATATGGAAAGGGTGAGATATAATTAATTGTATGAAAATAATGTCGCTCGTTATGGGCAGGTAATAGAGGTATTTCAAGTCAATGTGGGAGTAAGTGTGTGAGTTCTCAACTCATGTGATATTTGTTAAGAACTCATGGGGGCGTATGTAACGTTCCAGACGTTACAGTGTAATTATGTTAATTTTATTATGTGTAATTAATTCAGGAATTTAACGTCATGATATTTATTTTGGTATGTAATTGTATTATAATTCATGTTTAATCATTTGCTCACTATCATTTCATTACTTTGTAACTACGACCTGTAAACGAGGGCTGAATATTCTAATATTCACTTAGATTCTTGCGACATTTGTTTAAAATTAACTTGCAGTAGATTTCCGCTATCTTGCCACATCACCGAGGAAGGAGAAAGGACAGATTTAGACACCAAGTTCTGGGAAAGCGAGCACGTGTTCACGCGTCCTAACGTAAGCTACCGTATTTCGACCAGAATTATTCAAACTATTCAACGCCTATATTTTGAAAGGAGCGTCATATTGCCATGGATAATGAGTGAATGGACCAATAGAAGAACAGTTAATATCAGAGTTAAGACCCGTCAACTCTAATATCTGGAGTGGGGAGAGACATGTCATCTGATTGGACCACGTGTTGCGACCTGTAATTAGCACCAGAGAAGGTTATAAAAGGGCGTACTGGAGCTCTTGGCCGGATCTCTTCTTGATCTCTACTACTGGACTCGGCTGCATTCTACTTGATCTTCTTCGTTTGATTCTACGTTAGTATTTTACTTCATTACCACGACGTGGTACTTAGAAATTCCGAATGAGGGGTGTATAGCCACTCTCATCAGGAAGTACGTACAGCTCGGCTACAAGACCGGTTTGAACCAGTCTAAGTCAATAGGTAGTATTAATCTAGATAGAAATGAAACTTCAGAGAACATTTTCAGTAAAGTTGGAAGGATTCTTAATTGAGTATCCTCTCCAAATAACCCAAGGTGGTTCTGCTAACTATGACTTAGGGCTTATCTCCAATATACGGGATAAAGCATAATAGGGAGTGTTATTTTTGAAGTCATCTTCCAATTAGTGGTGGGTGCAATTTGCAAGGCAGGAATGGTACTTCGCTGCAGATGAAGAGATATCAAAGACGACCGATGATGTTCCAGCTACAAGGAGGGAAGCCTTCCAAGGACCAGCAGAACAAGACTAAATGGTGAGCAAGCGAGTTAAAGATATTGCAAGTTTTCGCGAAGTAGAGTCATTCAATTTTTTGTTAAATTCATTTTCCATTTTAATTCAGTTCTCGTTAAACCGTCGTCATTTATATTAAATCTAATAAATAGTATTTTTCTAGTTTACCTTAATCAATCTGCCTTAATTAGCCTTTTGATTTTTAATTCTCCTGCTTAATGATTAGTGCACTATCACCCCACCCCTGTGATAAGAGTCCGTCCAAGCTTGATTATAAATTTTATTTTTAAGTCTTCAACTTAAAGATTGGCGCCCTTAGCTTGAATGGTTGCATTTCTCATTTGATGATTATTCTCCGAGAGGGGAAGTCACACAGCTTAAGCTGTTACGGTCAACGTCTCGATGAATATCGAACTTTTCTTCCGAAGTTGTAGGCAGTGATTAAAATAGGTATGTGTAACAACAGCTTCAGTCCACTTCTCACCTTCGGAGAGAGCGGTCCTCTGGAGAATGCCGGACACAATTTCCGATGAAACGCTGGTAGCTACTAACCCAAATTTCCATGGCCTACAGACTCGAAAAATAAGTTATGTGCGGTAAATCTTGTTAGGAAAGAGAGTAGTAGTAGTAGTAGTAGTAGTAGTAGTAGTAGTAGTAGTAGTAGTAGTAGTACATGATTTGGTAATTCGAACTATTCGAACAGAAGACAGGAAACTTTATAACGACATACACTCAATATTTCGTTCGACTGAAAGTTGAAAAACCTCTCAGGAATTTTTACGCTGATAAAATTATCAATCATTTTACTGCACACGTTCCATAACAGGGTGCATCTGTAAATACGCCAAGTAAATTTAACAACTTATTAATTTATACACGTGTAGACATTCCACTCTATAAAAGAGTAGTTTGTGTGAAACAAAAACTAATACTGTTCGGCAAAATACGTGTGTAGAAGGCAGTCGTCTGTTTGGAGCTTCGGCTGCATTCTCATCAGATTCTCCATAGATTAAAATGATGTCTGTGTATTCGTCGTGGCTGAACACACTAGCCATTGCCGATATGCAGACAGCAAATATACATACACCAGCCTAGTACTATGCGATCGTAAACAGGTTTACTAATCCAAACGGCTGCATTAGACGGGTAGCGCTGAGGAACATGCTGCGAGCGACCGTCCGGTTTTTATCTCTTCATATTCTGACGTAACCTGCCTGCTGGCAGTAGTGCCTCTGTGAAAATCAGTTAGTAGACATCCAATTCATCATTTGTGCATGCGGAGCATTTATAAGTTGAAAGTACGGCGCTCGCGAGCCGCCTGGTATATGATCGATTGCTGGGTGCATGGTTCCTTGGTGCTGAAAGCCAAATAAATGAAGGACAAAAAACTTTAATTTTTCTGCCTTGTCAAGGATCGTATCTGAGCAGGTTGCGGAAGAAGTTAGTTCGTCTAATCACTTTCGAAAGAACTACTTAAAAATATTAAATCGCAATCCTAGGTGTTGTCTCTATGCTACTTGAGAGTGACAATCCTCCTTTAAAATTCAATAGGATATGTTTTGTAAATGAAATATCATTTAGTGTTGAATCAGTCTAGCTCGAGCGGTCGAGGAGAGAGGTTGCGTAGTGAAGTGCGTGCTGTAAACATGGTCGGCATTGAACAGTACCGGGCCGCTATTGGGAAATGGCAGGCAAGGCAGAAGAAGGAGACCAGGAGTGGATTGGTGATAAGTACGGACGGATTGAAAATGAGTGAAGCGGTGCTGGTGGTGACAGTGATAGCAGTGCTACTGGTTATTGGGGGGGGTGGAAGTAAACCCAGGCCCAAATACCAGTGGAAAATATAGTACGGAGGATTTGGCCGCACTCAGGGTGGTTGTAAGTGAAGTTATGCAGGAAAAGTGTCAATGGGATAAGGTGCAGGAAATAAAGGACATGATGGAGGAGCAGAGAAAGGAGATAGGGAACATGAAGAAATGGCTTGAAACGAAGACAGAGGAATCGAGCAGGAGAGTGGTCAATAACGAGAAAGAAATCGAGTTATTGAGAGGGGAAGTGAAACATCTGAAAGAGGAGGTGATGAAGATGAAGAAAGAAGCGGAGGGGTACAGGCAGGAGAGATTGAAAAAAGCCATATTTATATATGGAGTTGAGGAAGGGGCGAGAGAGAGCAAGATTGAGCTGATATATAAGGTGGTGGAAGTTATACGTGATGCAATGAAGATAAACTTTAGTGAGATAGACATAGATGATGTAGAGAGAGTTGGTAAAATCAAAGGTCGGAGGCCAATTAGGGTTAAATGGTTCTCAACCTTAATGGCAGAAACTGTGTTAAGTAACAGCAAGAATTTACAAGGGCTGAAAATAGGGGTGAAAGGAGACATGGGAAGAGAAGGAAGTGAAAATATGAAGATCTTGAATAGGCACCTATGGAGAGCGAGGAACCAGGGGCTAAAGGCCCGAATAAGAGGTCTGAGGTTGGAGGTGACAAACGGGCGATGGGTTAGAGTACATTCAGTGACGAAGCTAAAGGAAATGGACGAAAACGAGAGGGTTGAGGGTGGTGAGAGGACAAGGCAAGATGGGAAGAAGAAAGAAGAAAAGAAGAGGAGGAGGGACGTGGCAGGAGAGCAGAGCATCTCGGAAGAGAATGGGCAGTGCAGCCGGGAGACAGAAGATCAAGATAGTGAAGTGGACGGTGAGAGTGAGCAGCAAGAAACTGGGAGAGTAGAGTGTAGAGGTGCAGTGAGCAAGAAAGGACAAAGGAAGGTGGATTCAGAAGTCCAAAATAGTGAGGGGGTGAGTGGGGGTGAGCAGCAAGAAGGGGTGAGAACAGGGTGCAGTGGTGTAGTGAACAAGAAAGGTCAAGAGGAGACAGATCGACAAGAAGGTAAAAAAATTATGAGTAAAGTCAGAAGTAAGAGCTTAAAAGACATATGGGGAAAAGTACGTAAAGGGATGGAGGATACAGAGGGAGAGAGGTCGATAAATACTAGAAGTAAGAATAGAGGGGGAGACCTAGAAGGGAGGGAGGGAAAGTTATAACAATATTGGAAGATAGGATGTGTGAATATTGAGGGACTAAGGAACAAATTAGGAAACAAGAAAGTTCGGGAAGTAATTGAAAGTTTTGATGTTGTGGCACTCTTGGAGACGTGGTTGGAAACAGGGAGGGAGATTTCATGGAAGGGGTTTGAGATAAAATATAAATATAGAAGAAAAGAGAGGAATAAGGGACGAGCACCAGGAGGGATGATAGTTCTAATTAGGGAAGAAATTAGTGAAAGAGTAGAGGATATAGAGACCGATATGATGGAAACCATATGGCTGAGATTGAATTTGGGAGGGAGTGAGGGAAGGAGGAAGAAAATAAATCTAGCTTTTGTTTACTGCCACCCTAGTAATTCAGCATATGCAAATAAATATTTTTTTGAAGAGTTATTGGTGGATATTGGTAGGATAAGGGGAATGTATCCAGGTGAGGAGGATATGTTGTTATTTGGGGATTGGAACGCGAGAATAGGAGAACAGAGCCCAGTTTATAGTAGGGAGGATGGAATGTGTTTGTTGGAAAGTAGAAGGAGTGAGGACAAAATTACAAATAGTTATGGAGAGAAGCTCCTAGAGATGTGTGCTGTGGGAAATTTGTATATTCTGAATGGGTGGATAGAGGGTGACAGGACGGGGAAATTGACATATGTTACGGAGAAGGGGGGTAGTGTGATAGATATGGTTTTGAGTTCGGAAGGGATGATTGAGGAAGTTGTAAGTATGGAAATAGGAGATTGGATTGAATCACACCATTTCCCGGTGAGGGTTATGCTGAAAAGGGAGGAAGAGAAGTGTACAATGAAGGAAGATGAGACAAAGGATAAACGAGGGAGTGGTTATAATAAGTATAAATGGACAGAGAAGGTGGGCCGGGATTGGAATAGGGTAGTAAAGGAGGAGCTACATCTTCTGAAATATGGGTGGGAAGGGGCGTTAGAAGAGAATAATACTGATAAAGCCTTGGAATTGTTGCTACATCCAATAAAGATGATAGCGCAGAAGGTGAAAGCTAGAAAAGGAAATAAGAAAGAGGGAGAAGAATGGTTTAATAGGGAGTGTGAAGGATTGCGGAGGAAGGTGATGGACGCGTTAGGAGAATATAGAAGGAAAGGTGGGAGCCAAGAAAGGGAGTTTTTCTGTAGATTGAGGAAGGAGTATAAAAAGAAAATCTCTGAGACAAAAAAGACGTGGTTAGAGGAACAAATGGAAGCCATAAATAATGACTGCAAGACAAACAATTTTGAGAGAGTTTGGGATAAGATTAATAGAATTATTAAGGGTGGAAGGAATATAGAGAGAACGAGTATTGAGGAAGTGCAATGGGTCAGGCACTTTGAGGAATTACTAGGAAAAAAGGGGGGTGATAGATGGAGAGGTTCGGGAGAAGAAGTAATTTGGAGGAATAGGGGAGTGGCAATTTATGACCTGGATAAAGAAATCACAAGAGAGGAAATCCGGAGAGTGATAAGCAGAGCCAGAGCGAAGTCGGCCGGGGGGTGTAATGGTATAAATAACAAGTTTTGGAAGGAAATTAGTAAAAATGAGATAATGATAGAGGGCATGGTTAAACTATTCAATAGGATATTTGAGGGAGGAAATTACCCTAAGGAATGGGAAACAGGAATTATATGCCCTATATACAAGGGGAAGGGTAGTAGGAACAATGTGAACAGTTATAGAGGTATATCTCTGTTGGATTCTTTGAGTAAAATATATACTGGGGTGTTAGCGAACAGAATAAGCGGGTGGGCGGAAGAAAATGAAATTTTGACAGATTACCAAGGGGGATTTAGGAAAAAGAAAAGAACAGTGGATAATATAATGATAGTAAAGACTATTTTAGAAAAGTATAAGAATATGGCTAGAAGTACGGTTTATGTAGCAGCAATAGATTTTGAGAAAGCTTTTGACAAGGTGAATAGAGAGGCCCTACTAGAGAAATTAGGTAGGTTAGGGATTTCGGAGAAGATGTTGAGGGCAGTGGAAGGAATATATAGGGACGTCAGGTTTTGTGTAAAATTGGGAGAAGGGAGAATGAGTGGACCATTAGAGTCCAAGGTGGGTTTAAAACAAGGATGCAAGTTATCGCCAATACTGTTTATTTGATTTATCAATGATATTTTAGAGGGGTTTGGGGCAGAAAATTGGGCTGTACCAGTAATTAATGGTTTGGAAGTACCAGGACTGATATTTGCGGATGATGTGTTATTGATGACGCTAACTTCAGGGGCGATGAATAGGGCCTTAGAGTCAGTGATGCTATTTGCGAGGAAATGGGGATTGAAAATTAATGGAAATAAGTCTAAAATATTGGTAGTACAGGTGGACAAAAGAAGAAAGATAGAAGGGAATTGGGTAATTCAGGGAGAAAGATTGGAACAGGTAAGGAAGTTGGAATATCTAGGAGTTATTTTTAATGATAAAGGAACTTGGAGTGATCAGATCAAAAGAGTGAAATATAGAGGATTGGCAGCCTTAGCCTCAGTCAGAAATTTGCTACTCAAGTACCCGGGGATCAGTTATAAAACACTGAGACTCGTGTTCATGTCGGTAATCGTTGGGAGGGTATTATACGGAGCAGAAGTTTGGGGGCTGGATGAGAAAAGAGAGGAACTAAGAAGGATTGTTAGTAGTTTTGCTAAGTTAGTGATGGGCTTACCGAGGTGTACAGCAAATGTAGGGGCGGAATTAATGTGTGGGGAGGATTTGGAATCAGAGGGTGTTAAAAGAAGTTAGATACTGGATGAATTTAAAAAGACAGGAAGGTGGGAGAGTATTACAGGCAGCATATGTACAGCAATTTAAGAGCATGTATAAGGGTGGATGGTTAGAAAAAATAAAGGGATATTTGGAGAGGATAGGATTAGGACACCTGTGGGGGGAGGTTTGGTCAAAGACAGAAGTGAGAGGGATGAATATACTGGAAAGGAGAATTAGAGATATCCATAGGCAGAAATTATTGGGGGAAAGCAGACTAAGAAATTCGCTGACTGTTTTGACGAAAATAGAGGAGATAACAGGGTTGAATATTAGATACGTCGATAGGTCAAAACGATATGGGATGATGTGGTGGCTTTTAGGTTTGCCAAGGAATACAGGCTGGTTACAGGGGAGGGATAAGACAAGGTGTGTACTTTGTGGAGATGTGAATGATGAGTTTCACTTGCTAAGAGACTGTGAGGTAACGAGGGGGTTAAGACATGGATTATTGAGTGCCGAGCATCGGGAAATATTGGGGAGAGGGGATGAGAATGCAATACTGAGATGGATTATTAAACAATGGGAAAAAAGGGGGTGAATTGAACAGGTATTTTTGTGCGACAAAAAAGGCCTGCGAGAGTAAAATGAAGGAGAGTGAGTTAGAGGGTGGGCAGGGGAATAGGGGGGTGGAATAGTTATCTGTATAAGGGAAGGGGATAGTATGTTAAAATTCTAATGGATTAGGGAATATAGGGACTGAGTACTTAGTTAGGTGGAGTTGGGTAAGAGGTCAGGATTGCATGGTCTGTTTGTTTTAAAGTTAGCTGGAATGCAAGTGCTGAAATGCTGAGTGTTGTTGTTTGATTATTGATCAGGTGTAGGTCAGTAACAAGAATGTGACGCAAGTACAGAGCATAATAAGGACACTGGATGAACACTGAGTGAGTGAACTGCTTCAGCTAATGACTGCTAATTATTCTTATTATTATTATCCTTATTATTATTATTATTATTATTATTATTATCCATTTTATTATTATTATTATTTATTATTCATTTTATCGTTATTATTATTATTATTATTACTATTATTATTATTATTATTATTATTATTATTATTATTATTATTATTATTATTATTATTATTATTAGTATTATTATTATTGCATGTGAACATGTATAGGGGCGAAGTCGCCTGTTATGTTCAATAAATGTATGTATGTATGTATGTATTTAGTGTTGAATGATACCTATAAGCAAAGCCGAAAACGTTCTCCGGACAGACCTAGTAAGCCTTTATCTGTAATCTTGGCACCAAGTGAGATGGAATTGTTGGCTCTTTATCTAGCCGTCTTTACCTCCAAAACTGGTGCTAGTTTTGTTGTAGGCTGAGTGAACCTCAAGACCATATCCAATACCAGAAATGGAAATCTCTTTTCTAGCTTTTCGATTTATTGACGGGGAATAGAATCCATGTCCTGTGGGATGAACTGAACACGGCTACACCACCTCAGCTAGGCAACTAACAGGTAACTCGAGTAATAACCGAAAAAATAAAAAATAATACGGAAACGCTGCAGAAGAACATGATAAAGGTGCACAGAGTGTTTAAGTGACGTTCTACCCGACAAAAGAATAAAAAAGACAAATAAACAAAGCAAGCTTATAGTTCGATGTGGCTCTTTATCTTGTTATCCTAGCTAATTTTACAAGGAATGTGACGCATAGGGATGAGACTTTCCCACATGTATTGGTGTGAATTTATACTGCAGTGTTCTTGGTAAGAAGCCAGTGACGATGCCCATTAATGAAGATGAATTTGCATACATATTTCTAATGTGATTAACATGAGAATACTATGAGCTTGCATTCGAGAGGTAGTGGGTTTGAACCCCACTGTCGCCAGCCCTGAAGATGTCTTTCCGTAGTTACCCATTTTCACACCAGGCAAATACTGGAGCTGTACGTTAATTAAGGCCACGGCCACTTCTTTCCCACTCCTAGACCTTCCCTGTCCCATCGTCGCCATAAGACCTATCTAGGTCGTTACGACGTATAGCCAGTCAATTGTAAAAAACATGAGAATAAAGTTAATTAGGAGTACAACTAGTACTACAACATTTCTCCACCTTACAAACAAACAAACAAACAAACAAACAAACAAACCCCATGGCACTACAGCCCTTGAAGGGCCTTGGCCTACCAAGCGACTACTGGTCAGCCCTAAGGCCTGCAGATTACGAGGTGTTGTGTGGTCAGCACGACGAATCCTCTCGGTCGTTATTCTTGGCTTTCTAGACCGGGGGCGCTATCTCACCGTCAGATAGCTCCTCAATTCTAATCACGTAGGCTGAGTGAACCTCGAGCCAGCCCTCAGGTCCAGGTAAAAATCCCTGACCTGGCCGGGAATCGAACCCGGGGACTCCGGGTAAGAGGCAGGCACGCTACCCCTACACCACGGGGCCGGCTCTCCATCTCACATCAGGCATTTATGAGGTCACCAGACCCAGCAGGCTCATTTCGGGTTTATAAACTTAATTTTTTTTACAAGTTGATTTACGTCGCACTGATACAGGTAGGTCTTATGCCGACGAAGGTATAGGAACGAGCTAGTAGTGCGAAGGAAGCGGCCGTGGCCTATGTTAAGGTACATTCCTAGCATTTGCCTGGTGTGGAAAATGGGAAACCACGAAAAACCAGCTTCAGGGCTACCGACAGTGGGATTCGAACCCACAATATCCCGAATGCAAGCTCACAGCTGCGTTCCCCTAACCGCACGGACAACTCGCTCAGGATTTGGGGTTTTGGCCGTGGTTATAAGGTCGGCTGCCCTTCCTGACACCACGGGATATCTCAAGTGTAAATTCCAATACGAAATCGTTTGAAAATTGAATCTCGGCCCACCGGATTGAAGGCTAACAGCAAAGCCACTACGCTAATAACGCCTCCTCCCACCCCCACCCCCGCCGGTATAAAGTTAATTAGGTGCGTATGAGTTTACTTAACACACTTAATTTATAACTTCATGTTTGTCTGGACACTTCAGAATTTTGCTGCAAACTTTTGTACGAAATCTTGGATTAAGTATGCAAATGTCTACTTCACTGTATGTCTGTTACGAAACCACGGGAAAATGGCTACACAGTAAAAACCGGAGATGACAAATTTCTCCGTTAATAATAATTATATAGAAAAATGTACACCGTAAAACTGTAAAACGTAATTTCCTCTCTGTTGGTTTTTACCTTGCGAGGAATAAATAGCAGATAATCGCAAATCTTAGGTTTTTCACAAATGTCTATAATCTCGTAGAAAATTCCGGTTTTATTTTTTATGTCGCATTCACTTTTACCTTGTGAGCTTTGATAAGCGATGTGTTGGTAAGGTAAGGGTTATTCTGCCCGAAGGCAGGTCCGAACCTCCGCAGAGGTGTTCCTGAGCCGGAGTTTACGTGCGGTAGGGTGGCCAGTTCCTTTCCGCTCCTCCATTCCCTTACCCCCACCAACACCGCGTGGCAACCAATCCAACTCCTGACCAGCCCAATGTTGCTTAACTTCGGAGATCTCACGGGATCCGGTGTTTCAACACGGCTACGGCCGTTGGCAGCGATGTATTAAGTAACTTATATTTGTTTTGCTGAGTTCATCAATATGACCATCATTGAGAAGGGAATACCGATAAAGGGCGGACTCTGTATGAGAGGACTCAGGCCTATCTTTCACAAACTGTAGTTCGGTAGTATTATTATTCTAAAGACTTCGTTGTATTGTGTAACTGTTTTGGATTTCATTGTACCACCAGAGAATTCGAAGTTACGTAAAGTACACCAGTAAACCTTAATCCCGGGTCTGTTTCTCGTTGAATATGGCTACGAAGGATGACAAGAATAAAGTGTCACCTAACTTTCTACTTATCTATCAAAACTGAAAAGTAATTCCCGTAGTGGTTAGTGTGATTAGCTGCCACCCCCGGAGGCCCTGGCTTGGTTCCCGGCTCTGCCACGAAATTTGAAAAGTGGTACGAGGTCAACTCAGCCTCGGGAGGTCAACTGAGTAGAGGTGGGTTCGATTCCCACCTCAGCCATCCTGGAAGTGGCTTTCCGTCGTTTCCCACTTCTCCTCCAGGCAAATGCCGGGACGGTACCTAACTTAAGGCCACGGCCGCTTCCTTCCCTCTTCCTTGTCTATACCTTCCAATTTTCCCATCCCCCCGCAAGGCCCCTCTTCAGCATAGCATGTGAGGCCGCCTGGGCGAGGTACTGGCCATCCTCCCCAGTTATGTCCCCCGACTCAAGAGTCTGAAGCTCCAGGACACTGCCCTTGAGGCGGTAGACGTGGGATCCATCGCTGAGTCCGAGGGAAGAACCGACCCTGGAGGGTAAACAGATAAAGAAGAAAAGTAATTCTCACGTAGCAACAACTGTTAAAATTAACCCTTAAATGCACAGTATTGCATATATGCCAAGGAGAATTTAACTGCTTGCTACACATGATCTTAGATGGTTGATTATTGCTATTTTTTGCCTTACGAGTTTACAAAGGTGTGCATTTATTTCTATCTTGAAGATGAAATCACTAGGTGCAGCTAGTGTAGTAATAATGAGCAGTCTTTCGTTTTCAGAATTTTCATGCTAATTAGCTGGAGTGAAATATAATTTAAATGACCCGATACAAATAAACTGGGGAAGGGGCCAGTAAGATGAGGAAATAGAAATGTAAAATGTAAGCAGTGAAGGTATAATTAACACTGAAATGTTCTTTACCTCGTCAGAGCCGTCATGGGTATGGACATTTCCTGATATTGAAGTGTGACAGTAGCCTCTGTAACTAACTGAACAGCTTTGTATACAGGTTGATCGGAAAGAACGTATTTTTTTAAATTTCGTGCGGCTGTTTCTAGCCGGGTGCAGCCCTTGTAAGGCAGACCCTCCGATGAGGGTGGGCGGCATCTCTCATGTGTAGGTAATTGCGTGTTATTGTGGTGGAGGATAGTGTTATGTGTTGTGTGTGAGTTGAGGGGATGTTGGGGACAGCACAAACACCCACCCCCGAGCCATTGGAATTAACGAATGAAGGTTAAAATCCCCGACACGGGCGGGAATCGAACTCGGGACGCTCTGAACCGAAGGCCAGTACGCTGACCATTCAGCCAATGAGTTGGACGGAAACAACGTGTACCGGGTGTATCAGCGTTAAAGGGTTGGTCATACGGAAAAATAACTTCAAGAAATAATTCGATATCTCGCACCGTTGTCACTTTATCAGCTACTGAAAGAAACCAATGAGATCGCTTCGCGGGCAAATTCAAATGGGCTTGGCGCGGCAGCGTTGCTAAATCTGAACGCGACGTTTGAGAGCCATACCGAGAAATCAACATCAAACGTAATACATCGTGGGTTTCAGCCAGTGTCACTGTAGTGTACTTGCTATGGCGCGATACTGTTAGCTCCGAGGTCCCTATTCAAACCCCTCCGCCAGCGAAGTTCTTTTCTTCGATTGGTGCTCTCATGCCGGTCTTAAGCCACATGCAGATTTAGCAACACCGCCTCACCAAACTCGTTTGAATTCGTCCGCGAAGTGATCTGATTGGCTAACTTCAGCAGCTGATAAAATGGCAACGGCGGAGTTATAAATTTATTTTGTTTCAAATTATTTATCGGTACGACCAGTTCTCTAACGTTGCTTCCGACCATCCTGTATATGCAAAGCATTCAAATCTCATCGTATTTTCACCTTGATTTAACAAATATTTTTAAAAGTTCTAATAGAAAACCGTCAGAACATGATGGTCATTGGGGTAAATATTTAGTGAAGGATTTGCTTATATAAGACATTCTTTGTACAATTACTATTCGGCGGTATTGCAACTTTAATGATATCGAAAGTTCGCAACATATGGCATGACTGAAAACTGGCTGAGGTAAATTGAAAGCTGCACGTTCTAGTGTTTCCCCTTGAGCTTACTCTAATTGAACTTGATAGTGTTGTAACTACAAAGACGCACACAGGAGATGCTGTAATTTGTGTACACTATCTTATTTACAAATTACATACACATTATAAGCACACATTAATGAATCTTGACAAACATTTGACTGCTACAACAGCATGTCAAACCGACTACCAACACAACAGAATCACAACATGTGTACACGAGTTTCACTAGCAACTTTCGCTAACCACGCTACTCTTAACTCCCAAGTTTGCCTCTTTATATACATTGCCTGGCCAGGCTTCTAGAAAAGTATGATATAACATGTTTCATCGTCATTTATAGAGTCTCCAATTACCTATTTACAATGAATGGCGAACTGGCGAGGGCTTTAGCCAGTCAGAATGCTACATTTTCGGTAGAAATGTAGAGTCCAGTCCGCAAGGACTATTACATAATATGTTAGTTTCGATGCTGCTCTTCTTACCTAGAAATAATTCTGGAGGAGAGATGTGTTGATCGCGCCTGTCAGGGTGCAACTTACCCGCCCCTAGAATTATATTTACTTGTATAACTTGAAGTAGTGGTCCAGGCGCCATTATCCATTGTTTCTGCCAAGGATCACGGACACTGGCCGACGTTACCAACCACTGCAAAAGAAAAAAGACTAAAGAGGTCCGCCAAGTTTGAAAGTGTCATGGCGTCGGACGATAACCTTACACTTTCTCAATTCCTCCTTTAATCTCGAGGCTTACGGCAAGAAATAAAGGACATTTATTAGCTTTAACGTATTTGTGCTCATCCAGGCCAATCTCTGTCATGAGAACAGTGGCCCCTTCGCGGGCTCGATAAATATGACATTATTAGTGCGATCACCATTGCCAAGTTGCCCCCTCCACAGTGCGACGTTACTTCGTTTTGGCATCCAAAGACTGTCGTATATTAACATCATATACTCTAAACTATGTTGCAGTTTATGCCGACAGCAGTGTGCTACTTGTAGTTCTCTCCTTCGCGGAAAATATGCAATAGGAATATCACCTCCGTTAAAGAGCGTTTATATTTCAATGCTGACAGCAGAAGGAAATTAATCCATTAACCACCAAAATTTTCTCGTATGTTAAATTTTTCCGGGATACTTTAAGGTGTCTACTATCAGGGAATAGAATATCGAGTACATATTTTGAATGACTACCCTCTATCAAGTGCCCTAAACTAAAAATAGCCAACAAAGCAATGAAATGAAATGTCGTATGGCTTTTAGTCCCGGGATATCCCAGGACAGGTTCGGCTCGCCAGGTGCAGGTCTTTCTATTTGACACCCGTAGGCGACCTGCGCGTCGTGATGAGGATGAAATGATGATGAAAACAACACATATACCCAACCCCCGTGCCATTAGAATTAACCAATTAAGGTTAAAATCCCCGACCCGGCCGGGAATCGAACCCGGGACCCTCTGAATCGAAGGCCAGTACGCTGATCGTTCAGCCAACGAGTCGGACAACAAAGAAATGGGAATAATGTTGTTAAAACGAAATTATATATAATCTACAAACTATAGAAAATTAGGTCATATCCTGGGATGACAGATAACATGATAAACAGCTTTTTAAAACTGAGGAATTAAGAAATCTCGGAAAATCTGTGTGCTTCACTTAAGTAACTCTCCACAATTACAATGTTTTAAACAGTTCAACAGTCATTTTACGAACAGGACTGAACAAATACTGAAAACAAGGAAAATAACAAACCGGTACTGCCACTTTAAGGCTCGCTTGAAATTGTATGAAGAAAGAAGGAAAAAGCCTCAAATGGAGGCCATAGCAATTAACGGGTTAAATTCCAAAGCGACCTCCATAAAGGCCATGAAAGCCTTTGGACGAGTGGATGGTAAAGTCTTCTACTATCCTTTACCCCGACACCAAGTGCAATACAGTGGTTAACTCTACTGTATACTTTATCGCATTTGGCTCCAGAAATTAACCTGGTACTACTGATAATGTTATTGTTGTTTCGTCCCACTAATTACATCTTTATGAGTTTCAGTGACGCCGAAGTGTCGGAATTTCGCCCCGCAGGTGTTCTTTTACATGAAAGTATATCTTTCGACACGAAGTTGACGTATTTCACCATTTTCAAACACCACCGGACTGAGGCTTGATCGAACCTGCCAATCTGGGCTCAGAGCTACTCAGCCCGGCTAAGCTGCTATTCATGTTTGGTGTAGGCTGACTGAACTTCAGTGTCATATGCAACCCCAGAAGCGGAAATCTCATTTATTAAATCGATCTTACGTCCTTCGGGGTGGACAGAGCACGACTCCACCGCCTCGGTCAGACAGCCCTAGTTAGTGGAGTAAACCAAGAGATATAAATTTTCGCCTGTGATTCTTATTCACTATGATTAACGGCAACTATTATGACAAGGTTTAAGTTGTTACGACTACTAAACACTGATAAAAGAAAAGTAACCCCGCCATTGTAAAACAGCTGCAATTTACTGAAAGTATCGTGGTCAATTTCCGAGGAACTTAATTTGCATAAGGGCACATCGTTGTAGCCGCATCAGGAATAAGGTATTTGCCACGTCCGCGGGCCAGAGTACGCGAGCTGGACCCTCATTACCTCGGCTCTACCTGTTCTGGATATCAACAAAGCCTCGCAACGTGGTTGCTGAAAGTTCGTGACCAACTTCCTTCCACACAAGGGACACATGGACTCTAACGCGAGGGAGGGAATTAGTAAAATCGTTTCATATCACCACAAACACGCACAGAGCTGCATTACACGAGACAGAAGCTCGATCTGCAATCTCGGCGGTAGTCGACACCTATCCATGTTCGAGTCCGATTTTCTCTCCGTACCTTGTTCATAAAAACGAAAAGTGAAGTTACGGAGGATTTTTTTTTTTTTTTTTTTTTTGCTATTTTCTTTACGTCGCACCGACACAGATATGTCTTATGGCGACGATGGGATGGGAAAGGCCTAGGAAGTGGAAGGAAGCGGCCGTGGCCTTAATTAAGGTACAGCCCCAGCATTTGCCTGGTGTGAAAATGGGAAACCACGGAAAACCATCTTCAGGGCTGCCGACAGTGGGGCTCGAACCCACGATCTCCCGATTACTGGATACTGGCCGCAATTAAGCGACTGCAGCTATCGAGCTCGGTTACGGAGGATTATTTCAAGTCTTAACCTAGACAATAACATTCCTAAAGGCTTAAATTTGGACGCTAAAAACACTGAGAGAATGTGAAGTATACCGAAGATTTCCTTGCACAATCACTTCGGGATGGAATATCAAACTTTAAGTACAAAATGGGTTATGGTACTCATAAGCTCAGCTTTAGTAAATAATCTTAATCGCTGTCCAGCTCAGTGGCACGCTGGCCTTTGATCCAGGGTGTCCCGGGTTCGATTCCTGGCTGGATCAGTGATTGTAACATTTTTTTGGTTAATTCCTCTGGCTCGGGGACGATGTGTACGTGTGCCGTTTCCAGCATTAGATATAAACCCAGGTAGGGGCACCTCATCACAGACGCGCAGGTTTCCCAAGGGCGTCAACTCCGAAGACCGGCACCAGGCCTCTCAGGAGGTTATATGCCATTAAATTAAGCCTGTCTAAATACCTCAATACGACTTGTGAAAGAGTAGCGTTACAAAAATATCGCAAAGTTTGGGCTGGGAAATCTTTGGAGAAAGGAGACGAGCTGCTCGACAAAGTGGTATGTTCCGGGCTGTCAGTGGAGAGATGGCGTGGAATGACATCAGTAGACGAATAAGTTTGAGTGGTGTCTTTAAAAGTAGGAAAGATCACAATACGAAGATAAAGCTGGAAGGAAGCCTTGAAAAGCGTGGGCGCTTGGGAGCGTGGGCGAGCACCTATATTTATTTATTTATTTATTTATTTATTTATTTATTTATTTATTTATTTATTTATTTATTAAGCCTTTGTAGGTGGCGAAGTTATGGCTCTTGGCCCTCTCTTACACTTAACCACTGTAGTGATGCATCATTGGGAGCAGAGTTTGAGTACATAATATTATATAGTAAATAATAACCTACGCAAAAATACATTACACTTTTCTAACTCACATTCATTCGATCTTCCAGTCATACAAGTTAGTCAGCTGCATTCGGCAGGTAGTCTCGGCAAGCAGTCTTAAATTTAAGTAATGAGGTGGAATTTTTGACACTGACAGGCAGGGAATTCCTCAGTCTAGAACCCGCCACAACAAAGGAATTGTACATAGAGGATCGGTGAACAGGAATAGAAAGGGAGGAACCAGAGCGGGTATTACTGCTGTGAAAGGAGGACAAATAAAACATGCAACAAAGACATCGTTCATACAATCTACCCCTATAGCAGAAGACCGTGGAGGAGATCACGATCCTCAGGATTGAGGAACCGATATATAGACAATTGGTGGTAAATATTCGTTTATAGGAAGGGGAGTTAGGGATTGGAATAACTTACCAAGGGAAATGTTCAATGAATTTTCAATTTCTTTGCAATCATTTAGGAAAAGTCCAGGAAAACAAAAGATAGGGAATCTGCCACCTGGGCGACTGCTCTAAATGCAGATCGGTAGTGTTGATACCTCACACGGAAAACACTTCCTCTAAATTTAATTGCGTGTAATGACTGCCTGTTCAGAATAACATTCCAGTACTCTGATGTTTAACTTATCTGCTCTGAACTGCCAGTGTCGGAAAATCTAAGCAATTTTCAGGCCAGTCTGGGAGTATCAGACGCATCTGAAGTTGACCCCTCATTACCTCTACATAAAACTTACTAACTATAATATATTCGTCTATGAAGGCTTCTGAATCATTCCGTAGAAAGACAGGAAGGCATCCGATGCGTACAACAAACAGTGAAGGACGTCCTCATTATTGCTAAGGAGAGACACTTTTCTCGTGTTTTGTTTCCTATAGCTTTGAAGGTTTTTCTGACATCGTCTTAATAGAAACTGAACAGGACCTTATAATATCAGGAGAATGGGTAATCATTTTATGAATACATGCAGACACGGGCTTGCAAATTTCTACGTATAATTTGTGTCTTTACAATACGCACCAAATCATTCCACGTTTATTGCATAACCACTTGACACTCTCTCCCTCTCTCTCTCTCTCTCTCTCTCTCTCTGAAGAATTATTACATTCCGCCTTCGTAATAAATTTTCCTCCAGTCGTGTTGCAGGAGATGCCAGGGAATGTTTTTCACAAACCTCATCGAGGGCAAAACACTGGCCTCTTGAGCTCAATTAAGAAGTTTCGATATTGGGTCTCTCCGGTAGTATTTGAAGGTGCTCTAAAATACCAACCTCGTGTCAGCAAATGTATTGGCACTTAAAAGATCTGTGAAGAGAGCGAGAGGCTCTGCGGTTTGGATCATGTGGCAGTTAGCTTGCATTCGGTAGATAGTGGGCTTGAACCCCACTGTCGGCGGCCCTGTATGTGGTTTTCCCCAGTTTCCCACTTTCACATCAAGCAACTGTTGGGTCTGTGCCTTAATTAAAACCAAGGTCGCTTCCTGGACACTCCTAGCCCTTTCCTATCCTATTGTCATCATAAGACCTATCTTAGTCGTCGCGACGTACTGCAAACTGTAAAAACAAAAAAGAACTGCGGGAGAAATTTCTGACATTTCGACGTCTCCGAAAACCATAATAGTAATTAGTGCGACGTAAAACTATTATTATTAGCGCAAACTTGTGAAATTTTTTAAACAATATTTTGAACAAAATGGTCCTAGTACATTGTTTATTTTATTCTCTAACTTCAATTACTCAGAGAATATGAAGAGAAATTATATTTACACATCTGGAAGTTGTCTCATCTTTCACTCTCAACAACTTGACTCTGGAAAGCATGGCTTATGAAATACCAATGACATGTTCGGCTACTTGAATGTAAGCGAGGCAGTTGATATTGACGAACGGGCGACCGAATTTTGAGGTCAGAATTCTATAGGGCTTTGAGAGACCTAAATAGGAATAAGGCATCTGGAATTGATGACATACCCTCGGAATTAGAGACCTCCTTAGGAGAAACTAGCACGGGCAAGGTTATTGCATTTAGTGTGTAAGATATAATATGATGCATCCGATTTTAGAGAGAATGTTGTGAGTAATATGAGAATACTATGAGATTACATTCGAGAAACAGTGAGTTCGAACCGTACTGTCACCAGCCATGAAGAAGGTTTTCCGTGATTTCCCATTTTCACACCAGGTAAATGCTGCGGCTCTACTTTTATTAAGGCCACGGCCACTTCCTTCCCACTTCTAGCCATGTCCTATCCTATCGCCGCCGTAAGACCTATCTGTGTCGGTGCAACGTAAAGCAGATATAGAAAAGAAAGAATCAAAAACTTTGAAACTTCCAATCACAGCGTAGAATACTTATATAGAGTTAACACCATCAACAGTTGAAGAGCCTTTAACATAAATTACATTTCCTGTACTTCCAAGAACTAACAAGTATGTGGTTCACAATTTAATAGTAAGTTTACTGTAATTTCTTCCAAGAAGACAATCTAATGCGATATTTTGTGAAGGTAACCTAATTATCTAGAGAGTGGTAGAGGAAAAGGACTCGTCTTTCGGAGTTATTTAAAATTGCATCACATCATGAAGTGTGGCCAAGGGAAGTCTTACGGCTGCCAGTCACATTCTAGATTGAATATCTGTCTTCATTTGCAGACAAGAGACGTCAGTCGATAGAAACATTTCAGCTTCGGCCGAGGTAAAGTGAAAGATGAAATTTTGCTTGATGACTGACGTTGGCGAGTGAGATATATCTGCTGCTCTCGTAGCGGTACTTAATTAATTTGTGATCCAGCTTCATTATGGTTGGTCTTGGCAAAAAAAAAAATTAAATCCTTCTCCTCGGTACGCCATTTAATATCAAAACAGTCGACTAGAAGAAAGAAAAAGGAACGAGTTTTTCAATGAATTATTGACAGTAAGATTTGTGTGTACAGTCGTTAGCCCGACGCCCGCTTGGATCCTCAGTCACATTATCCATTACTATCCTTTTTAATTATTACTATTGTTTCAATCACATTAACAAGGCTGCTAGTAAAGTTACAGATCTCTTCACATGGTTATGCGAGTATTTAGGGGTTGTAGTAAGGATGTAACGAACAGGGCGTATAAATCTCTGGTAAGACCACAGTTAGAGTATGGCTCCAGTGTATGGGACTTTCACCAGGAGTACTTAACACGATAACTGAAAAAAAAAAATTCAAAGGAACGCAGCACGATTGTTCTGGGCGATTTCCTACAAAGGAGTATTGTTACGAAAATGTTACAAACTTTGGGCTGGGACGACTTGGGAGTAAGGAGACGAGATGCTCGCCGTTGTTATACGTTTCGAGTTGCCAGTGGTGAGTAGGCGTGGAATGACATAAGTAGAATTAGATTTTAAAAGTAGTTGATGTTTGTTGTTTAAAGGGGCCTGACATCTAAGGTCATCGGCCCCTTTTAAAAGTAGGAAGGATCGTATTGTGAAGATAAAGTTGGAATTCAATAGGACAGATTGGGGAAAATATTCAATTATAGGACAAGGAGTAAGGGACTGGAATAAAATATCAAGGAAAATGTTGGATACATTTCCTTAGTTCGTTGAACATATTAAAAAAAACGCTAGGGGAACAATTGATAGGGAATCTGCCAGCTGGGTGACAGCCCTAAATACACATCATTGATTGATTGATTGATTGATTGATTGATTGATTGATTGATTGATTGATTGATTGATTGATTGATTGATTGATTGATTGATTGATTGATTCGACGCCCAACACCGACCGTTATGGGGGCAATAGGTAAACCACAGAAAGAAAGCAAGCAAGTACAGTATAAAGAAGTGTGCTGAGTTAGGATGTTAGGAGTGGTACACGAAGAATGGAACATAAGACACCGAACGAGTTGGCTAAGGGATTCAGAAGGAGCTTATTAGTCGACCTGAAGTAACTGAATAGTGCATCCATCGCAATGAAAATATTGTTGGTTGAATTTAGCAATATTTCATTTCAAGTTCGTGTTGGTGTTACAATGTGTTGTGTGGTGTATCCTACAGTAAAATTCCAAGCTAGAGTGAGTTGATGGAAGCACTGGATAGGATCTTTGATGTGTTTTAGATTTGGCATGAATAAAATTTACTGGCAAGTCGAGCTGTCACTCGGTGGTTGTGACATGGGAGTTGTTTCAAATACTCAATTTTTCTACTTGGCTTCAATCGATTTTGGTGTATGGAATGATTACGTTTACCGTGTGTTGAAGTCACTAGTAATAGAATTATCTCACCGGGTAGATATAGAATTATGTTCAAACTGAGCCTTAGGTGTTGTAAATCTTTTCCATTTTTGTTCGATGTTATGATCCGCGTTATTGTAGGGTTTGCTATTGGACCGAGGTGATGTAAATATTCGGATTTCAGTTTATTTTGGCATCGACATACGTATATAGTGTCAGTGTTTGAAGTGGTGAAATAGGTCGAGGAAAGTGAGGAATCAGTATTTGATCATATTTCGGCCTGATTTACTTACTAGCTGCTGAGTGTCTCCATAGCAGTGTTGCACTAACCAGCGTAAATGTGTCATGCCACATGAACAGCTAACGGAAACTAGTCCTGACCACTAAGTTATAGACATCCAAGTTAGATCTTTTCCTTTTTATGTTACTGTGGGATTAAATTGTAAAGATTGATGTTAGGTGTTGCACTGCTGATGACATTTATTTGATTGCTTGGACATTGCAAATGCGGGTTCGATCCATCAGCTGTGGTGATTATTTTTCTCCGCACGCGTGAACTTTTCTTTGGTTTGATTAGATTTAGTTCGTTGATAGCAGATTAAGTCCGCCTCTGTGGTGTAGTGGTTAGCGTGATTAGCTGCCACCCCCAGAGGTCCGGGTTCGATTTCCGGCTCTGCCACGAAACTTGAAAAGTGGTACGAGGGCCGGAATGGGGTCCACTCAGCCTCGGGAGGTCAACTGAGTAGAGGTGAGTTCGATTCCCACCTCAGCCATCCTGGAAGTGGTTTTCCGTGGTTTCCCACTTTTCCTCCAGGCAAATGCTGGGATGCTACCTAACTTAAGGCCACGGCCGCTTTCTTTCCTCTTCCTTGCTTGTCCCATCCAATTTTCCCATCCCTCCACAAGGCCCCTGTTCAGCATAGCAGGTGAGGCCGCCTGGGCGAGGTACTGGTCATTCTCCCCATTTGTATCCCCGACCCAAAGTCTCACGTTCAGGACACTGCCCTGGAGGCGTTAGATTTGGGATCCCTCGCTGAGTCTGAGGGAAAAACCGACCCTGGAGGGAAAACAGGTTAAGAAGAAGAAGATAGCAGATCAAGGAGACAAACTTAGTTCTACAGACCTATAGTTGTAAAATTTCAGAAACAAAGAGATTCACATATTACATTTGTGCTTGTGACTAAAGAAGTTCCATTGACATGAATTTCCTATAACCTGAAATTTGATTACTTAATAAAGAATTTGATGTGAGTTACACTTTTCTTTAACTTCAATTTTGTTTTGCGTTCCTTCTGAATGTGTAGTTAATTAAATATTTGTTTTTGGCTTCAGTTTGTTCCTTCTGAGCCTGTATAGCAAAATAAATTTTTGATCATTTGTTGATCCATTCTGAACATATTTCTTGATAATGCGAATTTGACCATTGGTTTAACAATAGTTTAAAGGATATCCTGTGGTGACATCAGATGGTGCGATTTTCTTTCAATTTTTTAGTTGTTGCAAATTAAATATTTAAAAGAACCATGCTTCGCAATAAACAATTTATAACCGCTCGAAAGTAATGGAGAATAGTTTGTTTTCAGCTATTTCAAAGAATCATTTTATCAAATATGACTGTTATGTTTTCATTAAAGTCGAATGTTTTCGAAAATCAGCTTGAAATATAGCTCTTCAGTTCAATACATTTCTCTAAGCATATTTTTGCCTAACATTTGAAGTAGTTAGGCCTTCCACTGAGCCCTGTCGACCAGCCAGCGATGTGACAAGGAAAGATCCGTTACGAACCCAAGATTTCAAGATATGAATGCTACAGCCGGAGCAGCTGTGGCAGATGACCGACGATCCACTGTACCGTACCCAGGGGTAAATACCCTCTAGGACGATGCCTCCATTCCTGTATGAACATCCGACTAACTCAGGGTTGGGCAGAGTGTGGGTTGGTTGTCGATTGGGTCAGGATAAAAGTCGAAGTTCAACACTAAAATAGCAATCAATGACAGGAAATGGAGGTATAACACGAATGAGAAACAATCATAGGGGGTAAGATGGATTTATTAACAAATATCCCCGATCAAATCACACGAAAATAATTGAATAAAAAAATAATAACTTGTAAAAAATGAACTCAAAGTAATAAAATAAATCGAAATCAGAAACGTTAAATGAGTGATAATACAAATTTGACATTAAAAGAAAAACAAGTTCAATAAAGAACATATATAAAAATCAAGACTGAGTATCTTCTCATAGTCCAATGTTTATGTTGTATGGCAACAAGTGTATGCAAACACTGCCATGTGGTGTTTCGGTATGGAGTTTCACACTATCACATCCCAACGATACGGTTTCAAAATTAAGTTACTCCCGAGAATCATCAAACTATTTCCGTAAAATCAAAGTTACATCATGTGAAAAATTACGACGGAAAGAAAAAATACTTAAGACGCACCGGACGCTATGTAAGGTATGCAAAATACTAGGGGCAAATCCTACACTATATTTACAATAATTCAAATAATCAAACTAAACATATATATACATCGGATATCGAGTAAAGTCTTAAATGCTACACTGCTTCTAATGTGAATCCCGGTTCACTACAAAAGATCTAGACAGAACTAGATAAACCAACAATACATCAGCACTCGGGCTGTTCCCTTTAAAAACAACGAGACAAGGTATATAATCACAAAATAATAAGGTAAAACCATCCTGTAAGAGAAAAACATATAAATAATCCTTGATGTCATGAAGAAAGCAATGGGCAACATTGCCTCCTTCTGATGCGTTTGAGCGCTCAACAGCGCGGTCATCCGTCATGTACTTCCGGGTAGATTACGAGCTGTAAAGAAATATAGAACTCCACTACGCTAAAGATTGGATTTTGTCTCCCGTGGCCGCCGCAAGGAAATACTGTCTCTTTCACACATGCCGATAACACAGGCCAGGACTCAACTTGCCATGAGATAACGCCCATCATCAACTACACGGAAACTCCCGTATATTAATTGCTTCTTAGCATGCTTGGGCCATTTAACAACATCAGACTCAATAGTCTGGAATTAACACTGTCCATTCTGATCACAATATACTCAGAAGACATTAAGCAGGCACACACACATCTGCATAATTTCTCTCTATCTTGTCAAGCATACAATCGGCCTGCACCAATACATTATAATTAAGCATGCAATTATTATCTCATCATTCCTCATGAATCCTACTGGCCTTTCCACATAACGAGACGCTGTTCAAGTCCTTGGCAGACCATCAGGCAAACAGAATCCAACTTAACTTCAAAGATCTTAATTTAACAACGACGTTCTGCAGCTCCTTCTGGCAGCTTCTGTAAAACCATGCATCATGCAAAATAGCTATACCTGTCTCTCTAAATAACCGAAATAAAGTGAATTGATACGTGTTTGACGTAATATAAAAATGAACCTGTCGATCTAGCCCTTCTAGCATATATTTAAGGAAAACTCGGAATATCCTACGCTAAGTACTATATTTACAACAATAACTGATCCTATCAATCCCTCATTTTCCCAAACATCTAATCATAAAGCAAAATGAAAATAAAATAAACATGCATTAATCTCGTATCCGAATCTACTATAGTAACCAAATTAAACAAATACATGCCGTCAGGCTTACTTTAAATGAAACTGAAAATTCTATCTACACTGCCCTAGTACCTTAACATAACTTACATATCATGCCATATATAATACGTGCATCTTACTTTAGATGACTCTCGGGGAACCAGGATAGCAGCTTACATCCCCACTAATTTTGGGATCTACACCATGTTAATCACATCCTTAACATGTGGGAATGCACTTCCTTCCTCTGCAGGTGTATCCATCATCTTGCTGGAAAACAATTCACTGGAACACAGAAGACTATAGTTGATAACCTCTTCGCTGCTTAATGCTGCGAGCCGAAATACCCTTTCTTTTACCAGATCAGCTAACACACTGATTCACATATATATAACACACTTCACTAAAAGGGTAAAATTACAGTTTTAAAAGCAGCCCACGGTTCGGTACGGAAGTTCCACGCGAATACGCGCCCGTCGCGAAATAGTGAAACACTAGCACGTTTCCACAACACTTGTTACTCAGCGGTCACTACACCGTCTTTATCGATTAAAAGTAAACTCTGTCAAAGCACAGTAAATATTACGACTGCACAATTTGAAGTATCAACGAGAACCAGTTACTATTTCTGGAATAACGCCACGTTAATTACAATCACCAGTCACAGAGTTGGTACATCCGCACTGTTCAAACTTTTCCTACAGAGTGCCGAGTTAATACATCCGTACTGCTCAAATTTTTGCTACAGAATGACGCTCTCCAGAGCTTGGATTACTGAGGAGGCTTCGGTGACGCTAATATTGTTGGGGTTCCCGGGTATCTGAACCAACCACCAATCAGAGAGTTCGTCATGTATGATGATACAATACTTATTGTGATATATTTATAAAACACAGCTCAAACATTAGCAAATCTCTTCCACCAATTTCTATAATACATTACCAAATATATCTAACTTCAGAAACTGTGGAAAACCGATTGTCTACAGAAACTGACTTTATCCACAGAGCATGTTGGTCATCCTGGAATTAATATATGACGCGGTGTAGCCTCCATGTTTGCCAAATCCATAAATTCCCATTGGCTGAAATATCTTGCTTGGTCAGCATGTAATACACGTGTCGGTCCTTGCCAGCGCTTGGGTACGCTTACTTTCTCACGGTCATGCGGAAATATGAAGCAACATCCAGCGACTTACAGTCTTGCTCAACATCCGGTATTAACTATCTTGGGATACGATGCTTTAACATATTAGACTGTATCTTTTATTAATAAATTCACATATATGGTCAAATAATATTCCAATTATTATTATGGGCCGGTCGGATACGGCTCACTACGAGTGACCAAAGAGTTCAGTACATCGAAGATTTTTAGTTAAGTAATTCTTTCTTTCTTTCTTTCTTTCTTTCTTTCTTTCTTTCTTTCTTTCCTTTCTTTCTTTTATTTACAGATTGAGTTAACTACTCGGTTTCGTGGTGTATAGCTGTTAGCTTGCATTTGAGAGATAGTGGGTCTGAACCCCATTGTCGGCAGCCACGAAGACGATGTTCCTTGGTTTCCCATTTTCACATCCGCAAATACTGGGGCTGTACCTTAGTTAAAGCCATGGTCGCTTCCTTCCTAGTCCTTTCCCATTGTCGCCACTAGACTTCTCTGTGTCGGTGCGACGTAAAACCAGTAGCAAAAATAGTTATGTATGAATTTATGTATTTAATTTGGAAATGTATCATCTGACACTCTACTAGTATTATTTTTGTACGGACATACGTTCCATCTTGTATTTTTATTGTCAAAGATTGTATATCACTTTTACTTGTGTGCCAAAGGAGGAACGATTACTGTACTCCGTAAAATTCACAGTAACTGTTGTAGTCGATCGTTATCAATGTATACAATGGAGGTTGAAAACGAGTGGTTATCTTTTTCCCATTTTTCTTCTTTTTTTTTTGCTAGGGTCTTTACGTCGCACCGACACAGATAGGTCTTATGGCGACGATGGGATAGGAAAGGCCTAGGAGTTGGAAGGAAGCGGCCGTGGCCTTAATTAAGGCACAGCCCCAGCATTTGCATGGTGTGTAAATGGGAAACCACGGAAAACCATTTTCAGGGCTGCCGATAGTGGGATTCGAACCTACTATCTCCCGGATGCAAGCTCACAGCCGCGCGCCTCTACGCGCACGGCCAACTCGCCCGGTCATTTTTCTTCTTCTTCTTCTGTTTCCTCCTTGTAGCCTATTTAAACTTTTCCGTGTCTAACCAGTCTCTACTAGCTTGAAGCATTCATGAGGTATATTTTTGGGCTTATGCCGTGTAATTAATTATAAAAACACACTCAACGCGTTTCGAAAGTTCCTTGTTGCTTTCTCCTAGCAACCTGTTATGCGTCGTTTCATTTTATCTGTGTGTCCTGATGAAGAAAGGCTAAGTTCCTTTCGAAACGCGTTGAGTGTGTTTTCATAATCAATTACACGGCATAAGCCCAAAAATATACCTCATAAATAGTTACACGGGCCGTGAAAGTCTAAATTATAATAGGTTGAAGCATCTTCTCATTTCGATCTTATCCGTCTATCTATTTTCGGGTCTTCCTCCTTTTGTCACTTGTCTCTTGGAGTGTAAATGACACTTTTTCTGTTGACCAGCAGACATGACCAGTCCATCTCAAATGACTCACCCTATAGAACAGGCCGGGGATTTTAACCATATTTGATTAACTCCTCTCGCTCGGGTGCTGGGTATTTGTGATCGTTTTAAAGGACATCTTCATCGATGCACAACATATCACACTACTACCCATCACAAAAGCCGTCTACAGTGAATGTATCTCTCCACACAGGATTGAAGTCAGGAAGGGCATCTTGCTTAGGACAGATGTTCTGTCCCAAATAAGTGGGGAAAACGCTAAAAAAGATGAATCCAGTCGTTCGTTTTAGCCCTTTAGTGCGGTTTTCTCTGCATGTTATGTTCCTCTTTTTACAAATGGCTTTACGTCGCACCGACACAGATACGTCCACTAGAGGCCAAGATATCAGAAAAATACTCTTCCCTGAGGTTTTCAACCGCCTACAAAGTAACGCGTTGGTGCCAAGCTTTGAAATTACTCAATCTTTGACTGGTCATGGCAAATTTGGTTACTATTTTCATCGATTCAGAATTAATCGTCCTGATGGCTACGTGTGTGTTTGCGGATCCTTACAAACGGTGGATCACCCACTGTTTGAATGTGCTGCATTTGAAAGTAAAAGGCATGACTTGAACTCTCATTTGAATTATTGCAACATTGCATTATCAAAACCCCTGTATCATTTGTTTAAGAAGCCGTGCTGTAACAAATATTTTATTAACTTCACTCACTTCATTTTCCGTCGATTAGATACATGAATTCTTTTTCATTGTAAAACTGAAATTGTATTTTAACTACAACCCTAGTATACTATGTAAAACAGGGTTCCAAACTGCTTTGGATATTCAATAATAATAACATGACATACACCTACGGTCTTACTTGGAAGCAATATTTACATACTGACATCACTTGCAGTTAAAAATAGCACATCGTACACTCAGAATGGTTATTTCTTCGTTCATAAATTGTCTCTGTATTACATAAATATCTGCCATCGGAGGGGTATTATGCGCACATCCTGTCTCGAAATTTCATGCATTATAATTATTAATATATAGAGCACAACCTATCCCAAAACTTCGTCATCATAAACGCAAGGAGTGGGGGAATTTCCTAGCTGTCTTACAACTTCCTCATCCACATCATCATTTAGAGGACATCCTAACTTCCTCATAACATCTCAGGGCTCGTGTATATCATCCTACAAGTGATCCCATAATACCAAACTTATCCAACACAAACTTTTACAGCGATAAACTTAACCTTGGACCTCAAGAAAATGACATAGATCTCATTCTATAACACACGTTGTTCCATAACAAGGCTAACTATAAAATCCCATCATCAATTCTTCAAAATTCATATTCCTTGACATCGTGAAACACTTATTGAGAATGATTACAGGTGATACTAATACAATTAATATTCTCCTTTTTTCTCTTCTTCTTCTTCTTCTTAATTTATGTTGACAACGGGCTGCAGTGAAAATTGAAGGTAGAATGAGTTTTTGGTTCAGGGTAATTACAGGGGTTAGACAAGGCTGTAATCTTTCACCTTTGTTGTCGTAGTTTAGATGGATCATCTGTGGAAAGGTATAAAGTGGTAGGGAGGGATTCAGTTAGGTGGAAATGTAGTAAGCAGTCTGGCTTATGCTGACGACCTTGTCTTAATGGCAGATTGTGCCGAAAGCCTGCAGTCTAATAACTTTAAACTTGAAAAGCGGTGCAATGAGTATGGTGTGAAAATTAGCCTTTCGAAGACTAAACTGATGTCAGTAGGTAAGAAATTCAACAAAATTGAATGTCAGATTGATGATGCAAAACTGGAACAGGTAGGTAATTTCAAGTATTTAGGATGTGTGTTCTCCCAGGGTGGTAATCTAGTAAGTGAGACTGAATCAAGGTCCAGTAAAGGTAATGCTAATGCAGTGAGCTCGCAGTTGCGATCAACAGTATTCTGTGAAAAGGAAGTCAGCTCCCGGACGAAATATCTTTACATCGGTCTGCTATGCTTTGCCCACGAACCTACTACGCTGGCATAGCAGATATAGAGGTGATACTCCCACGTGGCGCGTCTCAGGTGGCGGATAGGGGGGTCCTAACCGGCTTGCCGGCGGACTTGAGGGAAATAAAATACCTCTCGCGGACCAAACACATTACCCCCTGCGGGTGGGGGACGCACATGTAGAATACACCTACGACATCCCCTGCCTGTCGTAAGAGGCGACTACAAGGGGCCCAAGGGGCTCTCAATTTGGGGGAGTGTGGATTTGCGACCACGGGGCCCTTAGCTGAGTCTTGGCATTGCTTCCACTTATTTGTGCCAGGCTCCTCACTTTCGTCTATCCTGTCCGACCTACCTTGATCAACTCTTGTTCTTTTCCGACCCCGACGGTATTAGAGCATCGAGACCTAGGGAGTCTTTCATTTTCACGCCCTGCGTGGCCCTTGCCTTTCTTCGTCCGTTACTTCATTTTTCGAAGTGACGAATCCCTTCTTTATTTTTCTTTTTTCTGTTCTCTACCCCCTGTGGTTGGGGGACGCAGACGGAAAATACAACCACGGTATCCCCTGCCTGTCGTGAGAGGTGACTAAAAGGAGCGAAAGAGGGATGATTGAATTAGAACCATGAAACTACTTTTGATTCGTACCATCACGCGGGGAACACCATAGGTTGCCTGTACTTGCGAGTAGTACCACTATATTAGGTACGAAACAGGTTTGTGATTAGTGGCAGCAATGAGTTGGTTCTCCTGTGGGTTTCAAGTGCCCGTGAGTCGTACCCATGTGAGCAACACCGCGGGTCTGGGCGTTGCCTGTGAGTTGCACCACTATATGAGCGACACCGTGGGTCTGCGTTGCCTGTGATTAGTACCCACTATGTGAGGAACACCACGGGAATGCCGGCACCCGTGACTAGTACACCTAGGTGAGGAAACTCATCGGTTTGGGTTGGCTATGAGTTGCGCCATTGTGTGAGAAACACCATAGGTCTGCGTTACCTGTACGACGTACAATACTTGTGAGTAGTACCATCATGTGTGGAACACCGTGAGTATTCGCTACTATTGATTAGTACCCCAACATGACAGTAACATGGTTCTACTTTACTAGCGATAAGTACCATTTTGAGGGGCCTTGACCTGGATTTTGGACCCCTTTAGACATCAAGCATCCTCGAATCAGGATTGTGCTTTATAAGTGGTCCCATGGTCATTAATACTATTATTTATGGTCTTTTTTGGGTCGGATCCACTGTTTTTTGTTTTTCGTTTTTCTTGTTTTCTTGGGGGGGGGGGGGTTCATGTCCATCCATTCATTCTTCATGACATTTTTATTTTATTTTGGTCAGTGGATGTTTTTGAACTTTTTGTTTATCATTTCATTTCGTACCATCAGGGGCCGATGACCTCGATGTTAGTCCCCTTTAAACAACAAGCATCATCATCATCGTCATAGCTTTTCTTTTCTTTGCTACTTTGCTTTACGGGCGCGCAAGCTTGCGGGACTCAGCATATCTTATTCTTAAGTTGTCCGACTCGTTGGCTGAATGGTCAGCGTACTGGCCTTCGGTTCAGAGAGTCCCGGGTTCGATTCCCGGCCGGGTCGGGGATTTTAACCTTCATTCGTTAATTCCAGTGGCCCGGGGGCTGGGCGTTTGTGCTGTACCCAACATCCCTGCAACTCACACACCACATATAACACTATCCTCCACCACAATAACACGCAGTTACCTACACATGGCAGACGCCGCCTACCCTCATCGGAGGGTCTGCCTTACAAGGGCTGCACTCGGCTAGAAATAGCTACACGAAATTATTATTCTTAAGTTAAAAGTAAGAGACATGAAAGTAGCGAGAATTATTGCTGGTACAAACAGGTGGGAACAATGGCAGGAGGATACTCGCAATGAGGAGATAAAAGCTAAGTTAGTAATGAACTCGATGGATGAAGCTGTACGCATAAACCGGCTTCGGTGATAGGGTCATCTGAAACGAATGGAGGAAGATAGGTTACCTAGGAGAGTAATGGACTCTGTTATGGACGGTAAGAGAAGTAGAGGGAGACCAAGACGACGATGGTTAGACTCAGTTTCTAACGATTTAAATATAAGAGGAACAGAACTACATGAGGCCACAACACTTGTTGCAAATAAAGGACTGTGGCGACGTTTAGTAAATTCACAGAGGCTTGTAGACTGAACACTGAAAGGCATAACGGTCTATAATGACGATGTATGTATGTATATATGTATGTTATAATTATGCCTTTACTGGCATGACCTAGTGTTTACAGTGCACTATGTCTTCTGGTATGAGCTAGAACAAATTTGTTACTTACATTGACCTGTCTCGGTCTCATCCTTGGTTTTGACAACATGAAAATGACTGAGGTACAAGTGATGCTAGGAATGGCATTCCGTATGCAGCCAGTCCCTGCTATGAATTGTGTGAAAATTTCACTCATAGAGTCGGTTGGTGCATACATTTCAGTGGGCTTGGCAGACTGATATATAATAGCAACTTCTGGTTCAGTGAGGAAAGCAACGGGAAACCACATCACTCCTTATTTTCCTAGTACGCCTCTTCAGTGACGTCCGGGCCAGCTATGACGGCTGTTGGCATAGCTGTTGAGGTCCAAACCAGCCTCCGGGCTGAGTACTCAACATACATATAATAATAATAATAATAATAATAATAATAATAATAATAATAATATCACTTTATCCAGTGCAAATAGTAAGCATATATTTACAATGACCGCTGACTTAGAACATTTTATAGTCAGCTTTGTTATGGAACAGCGTGTGTTACGGAATAAAGTGAATGCCATTTCCTTGAGGTCCAGAGTTAAGTTTATCGCTGTAAAATTAGCACGAAGCGTGGACATAGATGACTTAACCAGATTTATACATTGTAACTGTTCGACCCTAAGCTTCTTACTAGAGGAGACGAAAGTTAATACCTTGGGACACATGAATATCAAATAAACTATATGTGGCTTGCCCGAAAATTGCCACGCAAATAGAAACAATTAACATTCCATGGTTTCCCATTTCTCTATGTAATGTATGGGCGCCAGCGATACAGTTTTAAACAAAACTGTAAAGCAAAATTTATATTTAGTAGCATAGAGACTTATATCACAGCGGTAGGATTTTAAATAATTAACCAGTAAGTATCGCTGGAGAAAGAAAATTAACGCAATATCAATTAAAATGAATTTATTATACAAAAATGAGATAAATCGGAAAAGTTCCTTAAAGCGTGGATGTATTTAGAATTTACGTTACTCAAATTACTATTGCTTGCTTTATCTAATTGAAGCTCACCAATTGCAGTTTCCGTTGAAGTAATCTGGTTTCCGTGGTTACTCGTTCTCTTCTTCTCGATGTAGAATTGGCTCCATGGACATCCTTCCTTCTCTGATGTGGTACGGGCTATCTGGACTAGCACTCCCTAATTGCCTAGTCTTTAAATTAGACATTGGCCATATACTTGTAAAAACTGATCAGCGTTGATCGTATGAGGAGAAAATTCAGAGATATGAATTTTTCCATGTTAGTAGAAATCTCAATCCAACTGAGCTATACTATTTATACGGTACAGACTTGTACCAAATTCCATGGACTTGAACTAAACATAGTTCTTCGTCTAGAAGATTTACTGAATATAACACAAGCCGTAAGCTTGTTTCGTCTTACGTAGATCCGATAACATAACCGCAGCTGAGTAAAGTGTTGAAGCGACAACACACTGTACAAAAAGAACAATGTCTAGGAGAGACCACTCACTGTCTCAAAATCAATAACGTCGTTCAAAGTAGATGTTCACAGTAGTTAGGTTTTCAGCAGAAGTAGCGACGTGATGTGTGTATCCGAGACTCCGTGTTAGATAATATCACCGGGCTCTCCCCACTCTTGGTAGCAGCTCAATCTCAGATCTCTATATAACGAAGCATCTGATTTGTAGATCGCATTATCATCTCCCTCTTTTTTCTTCTTGACAAGACCAGTAGGCGTGGCGATGATGTAGTCTGCAAGCCTAGCCTTGCACGCAGGTCGCTGTTTACTGCCTTGGCTCATGAGTTTAACCCAATGACTCATGTAATTTTCCCCCGCTATAAGAATAACCTTTTCCGTATACACAAGTATGAGATGAAATGACAACAACTCTCAACATATTGACCATATTTACAATACATAATGAATTCCTATCCTACCTAATATAATAATTTAAATAATAAATGATGTTATAATCTATATATATAAAATAGCTTGTCCTGACTGACTGACTGACTGACTGACTGACTGATTCATCATCGCCGAGCCAAAACTACTGGACATAAAGAAATGAAATTTTGGGGATATATTCATATTATGATGTAGGTGCTCGCTAAGAGAGGATTTTTGGATATTCCTTGGGTAAGGGGGTAAAAAAGGAGGTGAAATTTTAAAATGAGTGTATCTATATCTAAGAACTTTAAACGTTTATAGATATGAAAATTGGTATTTAGAATCTTCTTTAAAAATAAGGAAACACGTATTTTTTGTTTTCAGAAAATCCCGATAGGAGGGGTGAAAAGTGCGAAAAAGTGGTTGAATGCCTTTTGTCAGGATACCGGTACTTATATCTCAGAAACTGAAGATATTACAGACCTGAAAATTGGTACTTTTGACCGCTTTTAAAAATAAAGAAACACATTTTTTTGTTTTTAGAGAATCCAATTAATGGGAGGGTAAAAGGCGGGGGGGGGGGGGTGAATTTTTAAAATGAGTGCATCTATATCTCAAAACTTTAAACGTTTATAGATGTGAAAATTGGTATTTAGAATCTTCTTTAAAAATAAGGAAGCACGTATTTTTTTGTTTTCAGAAAATCCCAATAGGAGGGGTGAAAACGGGTGAAAAACGGGTTGAATGCCTTTAAAGCGAATACTTATATCTCAGAAACTGAAGATATTACAGACCTGAAAATTGCTACTTTTGACCGCTTTTAAAAATAAAGAAACACGTATTTATTTGTTTTTAGAGAATCCAATTAATGGGAGGGTAAAAGGGGGGGGGGTGAATTTTTAAAATGAGTGCACCTATATCTCAAAACTTTAAACGTTTATAAATGTGAAAATTGGTATTTAGAATCTTCTTTAACAATAAGGAAACACGTATTTTTTTGTTTTCAGAAAATCCCAATAGGAGGGGTGAAAACGGGTGAAAAACGGGTTGAATGCCTTTAAAGCGAATACTTATATCTCAGAAACTGAAGACATTACAGACCTGAAAATTGGTGTTTGGGATCTCCTTTAAAAATAAAGAAACACATATTTTTTTGCTTTTGGAAAATCCAATTAATGGGGGGGGGGTGAAAAGGGGCCGAATTTTTAAAAGGAGTGTATCTATATCTCAACACTTTTAAAGTTCATAGATGTAAAAATTAGTATTTAGAATCTCCTTTAAATATAAACACGTACTTTTTTGTTTTCGGAAAATCCCAATAGGAATGGTGGAAAAGGGTGAAAAATGAGGTTGATTGCCTTTAATGAGGCTACTTATATTTCAGAACCTGAAGATATTACAGACCTGAAAATTGGTATTTGGGATCTACTTTAAAAATAAAGAAACAGGTGTTTTTCGTTTTTGGAAAATCCAAATAATGGGGGGTGAAAATGGGGTGAAGTTTTAAAATGTGTGTGTCTACATCTTAAAATTTTAAAAGTTTACGGATGTAAAAATTGGTATTTAGAATCTCGCTTAAAAATAAAGGAACACGTATTTTTTTGTTTTCTGTAAATCCCAATAGGAGGGGTGTAAAAGGGTGAATAATGGGTTGAATGCCTTTAATGAGGATACATATATCTCAGAAACTGAAGATATTATAGAACTGAAAATTTGTATATGGGATCTCCTTTAAAAATAAAGAAGCACGTATTTTTTTGTTGTTTTTGGAAAATCCAATTAATGGCGGTTAAACAGGAGTGACAAATTGGGGTGAATTTTTTGAAAGACTATATCTACAGAATATCTGAGAAACGTAAAATGTTACTGACGTAAAAAGTGGGTATTTGGAATCTCCTGTAAATGTAAAGAAACGTAGGTAATTTGTTTTTGGAAACTCCACCTAAGGGGAGCTAAAAAGGGGTGAAATTTTAAAACGAGAATTTCTACAGTATATCTCAAAAAACTTAACATGTTACAGAAGTGAAAAATGGTTTTTTATGTCTATTAAAAATAAAGAAACGTGTATTTTAGTTTTCGGTAATACCACTTGGGTGGAGGGGGGGGGGGGTAAATGTGACTGAAAATGTTGTTGAAGGCTTTTAATTAGGCTACTGATATCTCAAAAATGAAGATGTTACAGACGTGAAATTTGATATTTGGAATGTGCTTTTAAAGTAAAGAAACACGTATTCTCGGAAAATCCAATGAAGTGGGGGAGGGGGTGAAAGAATTGAAAAATTAATTGACTGCATTGTATGAGAATACAGACACCTAATAAAAACTTAAGTTGTTACAGACGTGAAAATTGGTATTTTGATCCCCTTTAAAAACAAAAAGCGCGTCTTGGTGGGGGGATAACATCTTGGGGGGCGGGAGTTAAAAGGAGTTGAAGTCGTTTCATGAGGACACATAAATCAAAAACTGAAGAAGTTAGAGTCGTGATAATTGGTATTTAGAAGATCCTATACTATTAAAGAAACAAGTATTTTTTGCCGGAAAATTCACCTGCTCGGGGGGGGGGGGGGGCGTGAAAGTAAGTGAAAAATGGTGAATTATTTTTATGGGTATACTTATATCTCAAAACTGAAGGTAATAGACGTGAACATTGGTGTTTGGAATCTCCTCTAAACATAAAGAAACTCGCCTTCCTTAATTTTTTTTTGGGGGGGGAGTAAATAAACTTAAGGGCGGTGGGGTGTAAAAGGAGGTGAGCCAAATTGATTTTACTGTTCAGAATGCACTTATAAGGAGCCTCCGTTGCTCAGGCGGCATCGCGCTTGGGTCTCAGAGCTGGGTTCCGTGGTTCAAATCCCGGTCAATCCATGTGACATTCGTGCTGGACAAAACGGAGGCGGGGCAGGTTTTTCTCCGGATGCTCCGGTTTTCCCTGTCATCATGCATTCCAGCAACACTGTCCAATATTTCATTTCATTTGTCATTCATCGATCATTGCCCCAGAGGCGTGCTTCGACAGCCGGTACAATTCGTATTGTCGCCGCTAGATGGGGCTTTATTCATTCCATTCCTGACCCTATCGAATGACTGGAAACAGGCTGTAGATTTTCGATGTACTTATTCTGATCATAAACCGATCATTTTTAATGTTTCCTGGGTTTGTTTTCAACAGCCATTTTTTTCCTTCGGAGAACGTTCTTAGATTACAGTAGATTCTCCTGGCATATAAATAAAAATGTAAACACATTTGAAATAAAAGATATGAATGAGATTGATCGTCCAATTTTTAACCTCTATAATAAGGTCAATAATGCACGGAAGTACTGTATGTCATTCGTATCGCCAGAAATCCGCACACTTGCCTACGCGCGACGATGGTGCTGGTCACATTGTCAACAATGACAATGGCAGCAGATGTAATTTACCGCCAAGTAGCGCTCTTGCATCTTGCTGTGGGGTCCAGAACATCTAATAATAATGATAATAATAATAATAATAATAATAATAATAATAATAATAATAATAATAATAATAATAATGTTCTGGACCGTCGCAAAATGTGCGGACCGCGCTGAAAACGGGTCCTGAACGGTTAATGACTAAGAATGCAGTCTGGCCGTGTGTTCAGTACCGCCAAGTCCCCCAAGACGACACTGCGCCACATCTCCTGAAGGATTTGATCCATATTAAAAATACTTATAGGAAAGGATGGCAAAGATTTAGGGACCCAACTGACCGGGTGGAATACCTGGACCTAGCCCGGGAAGAACAAAATCGATTGCTGGAAAAAAATTGAAAATGGGAGGAAACTTGCCGTAATCTATTAGAAAATGAGTCAGATCGCGAATTTTGGAGGATTCTCGCAGAAAACGAGTCAGATCGCGAATTTCGGCGGATTACATATCTAAAACAATAAGCATTCAATTATAAATTTCAGTATAATACCGTAGCGAAGCACGGGTATCTTGCTAGTTACATAATATGATTGCAAAAGCCTTATTTACAAATGCTTGACGTAGAATAAATAAGTTATTACGAATAATTGCCGATGGCGGATAAACTTGATATCAAATGATATCGCGTAAAATGGTAGTATATTAAATTAGTCTGGCTGGAGAAGCCTGGACGGTTACAACATGAACATACACACAACATTTCTACATGTGGGTTAATAATATTATCGTGTGGCTATTTCTAGCCGAGTGCAGCCCTTGTAAGGCAGACCCTCCGATGAGAGTGGGCGGCATCTTCCATGTGTAGGTAACTGCGTGTTATTGTGGTGGAGGATAGTGTTGTGTTACGTGGTGTGTGAGTTGCAAGTCCCTAGCGTTGATTTTAATCCCCGTTCAGAAAGATGGGAGTTAAATGGCGTGTCACGCAGTACAAGGATATTGGATACAGAGAAAATTTTATAATAGCTTTGACTACATGTTCTGAGGTATACAGACATATTCAAAATGTGCAGGAAGAAATAAAACTTACGTAATCATCCGTAGCTTTATACACGTGAAATGAAATTAAAACTCGCCAAGTCTGATGACATGGAGAAATATCTAGAGCGCATTCTTCCAAACCTTCCGCCACGATCTCATTAAAAAAAAAACTTTCGATCGTCTGCCAATAGGTGAAGAACATGACCAAGCTGAAGGGTGTAAAATCATACGGGGCAAATTTTAATTTCGTGTGGCTATTTCTAGCCGGCTATTTCTTGTAAGGCAGACCCTCCGACGAGGATGGGCGGCATCTGCCATGTGTAGGTAGCTGTGTGTTATTGTGGTGGAGGATAGTGTTAAATGTGGTGTGTGAGTTGCAGGGATGTTGGGGACAGCACAAACACCCAGCCCCCGAGCCATTGGAATTAACTAATTAAGGTTAAAATCCCAGACCCGGCCGGGAGTCGAACCTGGGGCCTTTGAACCGAAGGCCAGTATGCTGACCATTCAGCCAACGAGTCGGACCACATATAGATTGAAATTCATTAACTTTTTTTAACTCACTAGTACACGCAAAATAATTCCTCTTTCCGCCATTCAAATATTGAGGAGACAAACATTTACGTTCTACCTACGTTATATACAAAGTACATTGTAGTTGTAGATGATAGTGAAGTTTCCACTGGTTACACCTCTGCCAGCGGCCACGCTATGGTTTAGGCTATGATGACCGAGCTCGATAGCTGCAGTCGCTTAAGTGCGGCCGGTATCCAGTATTCGGGAGATAGTAGGTTCGAATCCCACTGTCGGCAGCCCTGAAAATGGTTTTCCGTGGTTTCCCATTTTCACACCAGGCAAATGCTGGGGCTGTACCTTAATTAAGGCCACGGCCGCTTCCTTCCCTCTCCTGGCCCTTCCCTGTCCTATCGTCGCCATAAGACCTATCTGTGTCGGTGCGACGTAAAGCAAGTAGCAAAAAAAAAAAAAAAAAAAAAAAAAAAAAGGCTATGATGCTTTTTACTGTGGTTTCTTCAATCTGGACCTTAGCCATGATTAGTTGTAATTCATCGTAATAGTTACTTAGATCTACACAGGCATTACACAAATATCTTGTTAAGAAAGACACCTCAACTCTCACTTTAACACAGACACTGTTCCCAAAATAAAATTCGCGTAAGATAATTTCTGGCCCGAGTCTACACCCGTTTGAACATATGTTCGTATCTCGCGGCAGTGGGAAATGTAGTCCCCTATTTTCACCTTCTCTAACTGACAAAGCAGATATGATAGCTGTCAGGTAGCAAACCGGTTTGACTGTATTTTGTAGCCTGACCGACATTAGTATGTCCCTCTTCCTGTAGAAGTTTGCGATGGTCTTACACAATCTTAAGACTGCAGCACTAAGGCGTGGAAGAATTATTTTTTGTGCTGGATTGTCACATTTACCAATCCAATACATAGCAACTTTACGGAAGTTCTCAATGCTCCGACTTCCTATACGACAAATTCTATCACCTCACACAGCGAAAATTACACAAGTTCAAACCGATCCTTACGGTGTCACGCGCACATTAGGCCTCGTTGGCTGACCCAGAAAGAATGAGGAGGCCCTAGGTGGTTGGGTATTTATAAAATCCTGGGTATTATTTATTAAATATCCTGACAGTTTTAGCTCTATTGCACATGAGTACATTAGGGTTATAGTTCTGATCAGTTTTTTATTTATTTTTCAATTATTGGTCCTTGACTCAAAATTAGCCAACAGCCGTAGCCGTGTTGAAACACCGGATCCCGTGAGATCTGCGAAGTTAAGCATCATTGGGCTTGGTCAGGAGTTGGATGGGTTGCCACGCGTTGTTGGTGGGGGTAAGGGAATGGAGGAGCGGAAAGGAACTGGCCACCCTACCGCACGTAAACTCCGGCACAGGAACACCTCTGCGGAGGTTCGGACCTGCCTTCGGGCAGAATAACCCTTACCTTACATACTCAAAATTAGTAAACTAAATTATTAATAATGATATTATTGGCTTAACGACCCACTTACTATTTGTACGGTTTTCGGAGACGCCGAGGTGCCGGAATTTAGTCCCGAACAAGTTCCTTAACGTGCCAGTAAATCTACCGGTACGAGGCTGACGTATTTGAGCACCTTCAAATACCACCGGACTGAGCCAGAATGGAACCTGCCAAGTTGGGGTCAGAAGGCCAGCGCCTCAACCGTCTGAGCCACTCTGCCCGGCTGAAAATAAATGATAGAAAATGGGGTGAATGAACTTAAAGAATTGTTTGTAGCACAAGGGTTTCCTAAACAGATGGTATAATGGCTTTGAAAGTTCCATATTACAATGGTTTAAGTGACACTGAAGTTCAACGCCATTTCAATGTCAAATTGTTGCACAATAAATTGTCACCTTCCACATCGCTGGCAATTTTACAAAGATTTTTGGCTTACTGAATTCCTTAAAATTTGATCGGTAAAAGAGTGACAGACTCAGTTTATTCCCATCCTTGATTGGAATGTAATCGCCAAAGCGTCATTTGCTACATTTCCCGCGACTTGATTGCGCAATCCTTCCACGCGTGGATCGTCTTCTGGTGTCTGACTGGTAAAGCCAATAGAACAAACCCCATGGCGCATCACCCCGAATGGCCATAGCCTACAAAGCGAAAGCTGCTCAGCCCGAAACTGGTAAAGTCCCCTTATGATTTATTAACATATATATTTCCATTTAAGCTTAAAATTTGTGGTAATGTTTTAGTAAATTTCTTCTAATAATTTCATATTTAATGCAGAACAAAATATCTCAATTTAGTCAGTTACCAATAATTTAATACTGTTTTTAACACCCGAAGCGTTCGGAAATTCTCCCGCCTTCATCAACGATTCGGGTAACATGACACACAAGCCAAAAAATCAACAAACAAGGATCTTAAAATTTCTATTTTCTTGCTCGGTATAAAAGAAAAATTGAGGCTTGCGGTCTGGGACATACAAATACTTCGACTTCCCGTGCAGTCTGTTTTTTACAGTCTACAATATGGGTTCAGTCCTGACATAAAATTAAAACTGATATTAGGATAGAATATTCTTTTCATTCTTATTCATAGTTGCTTGGAGTGAAAATGGGAAACCACGGAAAATCATCTTCAGCGCTCCCTACAGTGGGGTTCGAACTCACTATCTTCCGAATTCTGGATACTGGCCGCACTTAAGCGACCGCAGCTATCGAGCACGGCACCGGTATTTGAATTGTGGGCCTATTAGTTTGTTAAGAAACATGGGCATTATTAGCAATATAGTTTAGCTTATGGCCTTCAACTGGGACGGTCGAGGTTTTAATACTGGTGGATTTCGGGTTGAAATTCTCAACCATAAATATCCGACAGGATCAAAAAGGGCTTCGGGCCTTAAAACCTGAGCTGAAAACTAGGGTGGGTCTACCGACAGCAGAGAGAATTGGGATCAGTTAAAGAAGGGTTTGTATTGGTTAAGGTAGGCCCTACTAGTTTACTCTATCCTCATTAACAATATTTCTGTTATGAATAAGTAAAGCCTACCATCAGCACTGGATTTTAACCTATTCACTGTAGCTAAGATACGTTAGAGAGGAAATTTGTAAAGATACGACCATGAACTATTGTAATGGCACCAGCTCAACGTTTTTGAAAATATAATGCTGGAAGCCATGACAAATCGTTTCGAGGAAGCCATTAGGAGGATTCGAACCCACATGTCTCATCAATCTAAATAGTACTGTTCAGTCAAGGAGAAGTTTGAAAATTAAACAAATGGGAAAAGATCAAGGAATATCTAAAGGTCTCTATCTGCAAAAAAGTTTGGGCACGAGGAAGTAACAATCTTTCCAATAAATGAAATAAAATTGAAGTCATTAGACAAAAAGCCATTCTAGTTTACTTCTGACCACAGATGAATATTTCATTTCCTCTGCAATCCATTCAGTTAAAGAACAATTGAAGTATTTGATTTCAAGGTAGCGGTCTTCTTGTATTCTGTCTGCAAGCCTTCAAGTCCTAAGCGTTGAGTTTAGTCCCCGTTCAGAAAGATGGGAGTTAAATGGCGTGTCACGCAGTACAAGGATATTGGATACAGAGAAAATTTTATAATAGCTTTGACTACATGTTCTGAGGTATACACACATATTAAAAATGTGCAGGAAGAAATAAAACTTACGTAATCATCCGTGGCTTTATACACGTGAAATGAAATTAAAACTCGCCAAGTCTGATGACATGGAGAAATATCTAGAACGCATTCTTCCAAACCTTCCGCCACGATCTCATTTTTTAAAATTTTTTCGATCGTCTGCCAATAGGTGAAGAACATGACCAAGCTGAAGGGTGTAAAATCACACAGGGCAAATTTTAATTTCGTGTGGCTATTTCTAGCCGGCTATTTCTTGCAAGGCAGACCCTCCGACGAGGATGGGCGGCATCTTCCATGTGTAGGTAACTGTGTGTTATTGTGGTGGAGGATAGTGTTAAATATGGTGTGTGAGTTGCAGGGATGTTGGGGACAACACAAACACCCAGCCCCCGAGCCATTGGAATTAACCAGTGAAGGTTAAAATCCTCGACCCGGCCGGGAATTGAACCCGGGACCCTCGGAACCGAAGGCCAGTACGCTGACCATTCAGCCAGCGAGTCGGACTACAGGGCAAATAATGTATTATTATTATTATTATTATTATTATTATTATTATTATTATTATTATTATTATTATTATTATTATTATTATTATTCCACATAGATCAAACGCATAGAACATCAGTAGTATGAGAGCCTCTCATCGACAGTCGAAATTTCTATCTGAAAGCAATTGTAAATTTGAAAACGAACGTGTTAATATGCAGAATTTCATAAATAAAAATGCACTTCCCACGTTATGTACATGCTAATTGTATTGAATCAGAACAGGTATTATAAAATGTCCTTATACAAGAGTATAATTTTAGATGGAGGAGGTTCATTGACGTCCATGGTTCAAGCTTCCCCAACAATACGCAGATGGACAGAATTTCAGCATGAATAATGTTCTATCTATTGTCAACACAGTCAATCTCGTTGCACAATCGGCTTTATTATTTAAATTGAAAAAAAGAATTACTATACGACGCATCCTTCATTTAAGTCTAACTTGGGAGGTGAAGAAATTCAACAGGATAACAATTCATTAACATCATCGCATTCTGTAGAATCACTAGAATTACATTCATTTGTCACCTTTCAAAATGTTCACATCTTGTTGGTTGATGACTTAACGTTGGGCAGAATACAGCTACTTTAATAAAAATTGAATTTTCACTTGGATCCGAAGTAAAGTTTACTAAATCTTCTCATTTTGTGGAATCTCGGTTTGATTATTTTCACCTAGTTCTCCATTGCCGAGTTTAGAAGCCGTCTAACTGTAGTTAATCTAAACATCTCTTTAAAACTTCTTTAATTTAAAAATACTTTTGGCCGAAAAGTAGAATATCTGAAAGTTTCAGCTCGGGAACAAACAAGATACAAACTTCCTTCTGCCTCTGAATTTTGAACTCGTTTGAACTAGTTCAGGACTCGTGCAGCTGATTTGGATTTCAGTTTCCTGTCATTTATATGTAAATCTCTGATTTCGTTTTCTATGTGCATCCCCCCCGTTTCTATTTCATAACACATTTTAACATCTCCGCAAAATCAAAACATAATGTAGGATTTTTGTGTTTTCTTCGAACTTCACACAATTATATTGGTAATAACCGGTTCCTAATATTCTAGTCTGAGCAATATGGCGGCCATGCGTATCCACTGGCTTCAAATCTGGCCGCACAATGACAACTCCAAAGCAAGTGGTAGGACATAGTTCGCTCATATGTCAATAGATGATGTTAATATTGCCACACCGAGTGAGCTGGCCGTGCGGCTAGGATCGTGCAGCTGTGAGCTTGCATTCGGCAGATAGTGGGTTCGAATCCCACTGTCGGCAACCCTGAAGATGGTTTTCCGTGGTTTCCCAGTTTCTCACCACGATAATTCTGGGGATGTACTTTAATTAAGACCACGGGCACTACCTTCCCAGTCCTAGCCCTTTCCCATCACTCCGTCGCCGAAAACCTTCTGTTTGTTCGTGCGACGTTAAACAAGTAGCGAAAATAATAATAATAATAATAATAATAATAATAATAATAATAATAATAATAATAATAATAATAATAATAATACTGCCACGTGCAATACAATGAAAAATTCACCTGTTTGAATAGGAGGCATTTTATTGACACACAAAAAGTTGAAATTTCTACACATCACCCGAATTATATACCGTATCTAAAATGGAAATACCTATTACGAAACATTAACGACCAAAACGTGTTAGATGTCATCCCCCAAACTCAGTGGTAAGAGTTCCATCTCGTACTTAAGTCAGGCTAGTGAAGATTACTAATTCATTTCACTGAAAGTGTTATTTCCTATTACACAGTTGAAATATGATGGTGATCATTGTATTGTTCTTGTAACCTGTATCGGGTGCTAATTTCAGCCTTCCAGACGTTATGGTTTTCTCAGGATCGTTGTGAAAGGTGAAAATACACACAGCTGGGCGTAATTCGAACTCATATTGATAGATGGAACAGTGCGCGAGAACATGGCGAGTATTTTTCTTTTAAACAATTCGATGGGCAGAAAACATGGTTTTCGCATTTTTCTCAAAACTTGAACAAATGGGCTTGATTGCTTTTTAATATCATGACTTATCTTCAAAAAAGGAACTTACTACTGAAGGAATGAACAGAAAACATTTCAGGATATATCCGACCATTCTATTTGTTGGTCTTACATTATTTTCAACTGACCAAGCTCGATAGCTGCAGTCGCTTAAGTGCGCCCAGTATCCAGCATTCGGGAGATAGTGTGTTCGAACCCCACTGTCGGCAGCCCTGAAGATAGTTTTCCGTGGTTTCCCATTTTCATACCAGGCAAATGCTGGGGCTGTACATTTATAAGGCCACTTCCTCTTCCTTACCAGTCCTAGCCCTTTCCTGTCCCATCGTCGCCATAAGACCTATCTGTGTTGGTGTGACGTAAGCCAACAGTAAGCAAAAATGTTAGCTGAAATTGTGTAAATAAGGGTAGGGAAAACTACAACTACGAGTAATTAACATAATTTTAATTATTATTAATATTATTATTTATTATTATTTATTTTATTTACTTTATTTATTTTATTTATTTTATTTTATATATTCATTTTAATTATTACATATGAAATACACTACTCGATAAGATTAATTGAACTTGCACTTAATTATTATATCCCCTCACACATTAACTATAAAGTGAGCGGTAACAACAATGCACTGTTCATTCAGTGCGTGAAATACGAACGGAGGAAAGATAACCTCACGGGCTTGACTGGCGACATTCACTACAGTAAGCTACGAAAACTGTGGAGGAAGGAGATTGTTCACTTTCCATGATTCTAAAATGTATCCCCACAACTACCTTACACCGAAGAGAGCGCGCATTTGATATGTTTTGTGAATATAGTGATGATAATAATAACTGTTGTTTATCTTATTTGATAATTGTATAACGAAGTACTGTAAATTTATGTGCTGCAGTAGTCTGCTGGTTAATATAGTAGACTACTGACTGCATCGGCTTGGTCATCGGCTTTGACAAAAGTTCAAATTCAAACACCCCATCAATCGAGTTGATCTTGGTTAGCTGGCTCTCAAAAATGTATTCCAGATGGATTCCTTATATCCAACGACTTCCTTATGGAGATAATAATAATAATAATAATAATAATAATAATAATAATAATAATAATAATAATAATAATCATAATAATTGTACCGGGGGTACACCTCCGGCCAGTTAAACTGCGAGCCTTCTATAAGGCCATCTAGGTAATCTGCCTTGAACCGCTGTTATGAGAAATAGTTTTTCAACTGTGAGATGTCTCTACCAACGGTCTAAGTGCCCCCTCTGGTGGGATCAATGATATTTAATTCTTAAGGGAAAGTTGATTTTTTATATAGGCTAACCATAGTTTTTGAGGATTGTTTTCTTTCATGTATCAAAGTTGTCAACACTTGCGCTGCTTCCTTCTTCAATAGCTATCAACCAATCAGAAATGGGTAAATATTTTCGCTAGCTAAATAGAATTGGGGGTGTTTACTGAAATCCAGCCTATCTTTAAAGAGTTTTGGAAACTTTCCCTCGAGATACTACAGAATCTGGGTGCTAAGGCCGTATTGTCATCTTCATCGCTCAAGCTTAGTGAGTGCGGCGTGTTCTTACGGGACAGGGGTTGCGGTCGGCGTTCGGAAGGCCCAGCAACTCAAGATGATGGCAGAATTTTCTTAAGGTGTGATAGCTCTCTTAGGTAGCTTGAGGGGAAGGTTTAAATCATATTTTATTTTATTTTATGTAAATTTATAAACCTGGTGGTTTAAATGTAAAATTTTCCGCCAGTCTTAGGACTCTGTTTTATTCCCTACCGGGAAATATGTAACGTAAGGGAATAAAGAGTGATTGCCCTGTGTTGATTCCCATTCAACTTGGTATAGGGTGCTGAAGTTTCTTATCCTCTAAAATTCTATTTGGTATTTAATGTTTCTCATTTAGTCACCCCGGCGTAGAATAGGTTTGGCCTTCGTATATTTGGGTCATAAGCCCACTTAGTGTTTAAAACACTTCTAGAAGGAGTGCAAGTCTTTCGCCTCTTAGTATCTCATTCATGGCCAATCATGTTCAATCTTTTTCTTTTTCAGATTGAAAGCACTTAGTATGGGCATTTTTTTTTGCTTTACGTCGCACCGGCACAGATGTCTTATGGCGACAATTGGGCACTCATTGCCCCTGTTTATGTTTCTGGAAAAGGAAGTGAAAAACTGTTGAGCAGAAGATAAACCCAATCCAAGGAGGCGTGACTGCTCATCCCCTTGTGTATTATCATGTTGATAATTCTCTCAAGTTTTGTACCTGATGTTTCGAACCTTAAGTCATTGTTGTTGGAGCTGACGAGCACAGTGTAAGCTGTTCATTCAGACCTTCTACTTATCAGATATTCAATTAAAAAACAAGGAAGGAAATAAAATTTCGAATTTCGTTGACCAATGCTCTAGTTAATTCCATTTCCGCCCATTCAACCCGCAGCTTCGTACTCTTCTGTGTTCCACGAAATTTCCGTAACAGTAATAATAACTTGATAATAATAATAATAATGCCGTGTGGCCCACGAGAGGCCTGGCGCATGTCTTTCGAGTTGAAGCCTTACAGGTGACCTGAGTGTCTGTGAGGATGGGGCCCTGACTAGGATGGATACTAATCTTCATGCAGTTTAATTCGGAAATGGCGTGGTACCTCTATTATCTTTATATGGAACATGGAGCATCAGCCATCAAATTCACCACCGATCAATGGGACAAGTCACGTACCCTATTGTACGTATTGCAGGTTAGTGTTGAGCATTCAGTGTACATCTGATGTCTCAACATCCGAGGTTCAATACTATGTTTCATTGCATTTTCTCAGTGAGGATAGTATTTTTAATCAACGTTTACGAGGAATATCCCTAGTAAGATTTGGCGAATGAAAACAAGAAATCTATTGTTTACGAACTATCTATTTCAATTGAGATATAATGTTCACCGTGTCTCTCTTCCCTTATCTTTGATTCTGACTGAGATATGAGGGACGCTATTAACACCATTCCGTACGTGGAATAGTGAGAAAGTGCCTTGTAGGTCAGCAGACGCAGAGGCTACCTTTCAGTGTGCTTGGCAACTGATGTGTAATAGTTCCTTCCACCTCAATGAGAAACAAAGGGTAAACTATATAATTCATCAATCGCCCAGAATGCTCGTTCAGTAAATTGTGGACCTTTCAGATCATCTGATTATGGACATTTTGGGGATCCAACCAGCCTTCAGGCTTTAGACTCTGCATACATATGCAGAACGTGCTTAAATTCCAAGTTATAGTCGTCGTTCATTCTAGTTAGATCTTAACTAATAAATCAGATTCTTGATAATATTGTTTCTTTAACGGTAACGATAACTCATTCAAGGGATGCTGGAGGGTGCAAGCAAGCTTTTAGATTTTCACGACTGTTTATATCGTTATCATAGCCACGGGACATCCTGTTTAGCGTAGAATCCAATCCACTGGAATGTATCTTCAATTTCAAAATTCCTACAGGCATTGATTGGGGTTCGAACTGTTACTGCATTAGTGTGAAGCCAACGACTATAACACTCGGCAATCACTCCATCAGGGACTGTTCTTGACAACTGGAGCCCTCGTCATATATCTTGGAAAGTTATTTCGTTCCCTGATCCTCCATGTTCTACTTGTTATAGTGAAGTGGCTAGAAGATATTAGGAATGTAGTGTACGCAAAATATAGCATTATTCACAGACTAGCTCTGGAAATCCTTCAATAAATATTTTATATATGACCGACAAGGGATCTAAACAAACTACTCTGTGATTTTTACGGGCAACATCCGTAAAAGTCAAAACTTGTACATCCCAACGATCTTGGTTGATATGGCCAAAAAACTAGTAATTTTATTGCATCTGCAGATATCGCTGTAGCGATTCTCCCACCATAAATATATTGGATAAAGTACGAGTCCAGATGCTGCTCTAGTTATCTCTGAGGAGTATAAGATCACTTGACTGTGACGACGTGCTCCAGAGCATAAATAAACCAAGAGGATGTGCTTCTGGTGGAGTGGAACGCAACAGCCACGTGGTGTGGACCATCTATCACCACCCTTCTCTTCGTCGTCCATTAGCTACATCTATTGTCTGCAACTACAGGGAAGCTGTTTCCTACTTTTTACCAGGATACTTAGCAGACAGCATTGCAAAAGTGGCAGCTAGAAGTGTGTGCCATGTTCAGGTCAAGGCATCGATTATCAAGGGTAGAGAAGGTCGTTAAGATAATTTGGAAGGAGGCAAATTAAATTTATTGGACAACAACTTCATCATATATGTTTTTAAAGGTAAAGTGTTAAGGAAGAAAGGGAGAGGCCAATCTCAAGAAAATATATCTGAAGGACATCAAAAGCAGAATGGGACATGAAGCTCACACGAAAATGAACGAGCAGAAGATAGAGAAGAATGGTTGAACCGACAGACCACTGGCTTTCGAACATAAAGGAAATTTGATTTCACCCAAGATTTACTAGCCAGCTGAGTAGCCACTTGAAACAACGGATCTCGTGAGATCTTCGAAGTTAAGTAACATTGGGTGTGGTCTGCATTTGGAAGGGTGGCCACGTACTGTCGGCTGGAGTAGAAACGGAAAGGAACTGGCCACTCTACCACAAGTAAATTCCGGCTCAGTATGCCTGCTCAGTGGCCCCTGACTTAGCTGCGGGCACTGACTACGTCTAGTTCTGGATAAGGCACTTCGCTTTCTGAAGAAGTTTAATGCCACTATCGGCAGACCTGAAGATGGAATCCGTGGTTTTCCCCTTTTAATAACTTAATTAAGGCCACCTTTTCACTCGTAGCCTTTCCCCATTCTTGTGCCACATAAAATCTTCGATGTGTCAGTGCTACGTTAAATCACTAGCAAAAGAAAAATCAAGAAGTGGTTTTTCTCCTTAAGACTGGCCCCGCCTTCCAACCACACATGGATATGCAGTCAATCAGAACATTTTTCGTTGTCTCCATTTTCCTATGCTCATGAGTAAAGGAAAGTGAACTTTGCCGTACCAGACTGTAGGAGTGGATGTTTGTACGACGTATACTTACTTACGCACTCCAACAGTATAATGTATTTAAAGTTCATTTTCCTTTATACATTGGATTAATTACTTGTTGTGGCGATGAAGGCGAACCAAAACCTCAGAGTATTATGTGCTACGATGTGCATTCGAATGAGTGTAGAAACCCAAGTAACTGAAACGACACTTAATAAACGAAACACTGAAATATGAAATGTAATGCAAACATCACTAGTGTTCATGACGTATATGTTTGTCTAGCAGCGCAGAAGTCTACAGTTTTAGACGCGCAGAGCCTATGCGCCTATTAATGTACAATTTTTGTACTGTTTCCCAGTCCCGGGTATGATGCGCAAAGGTATCACCCAAATATCACTATAAAATTTGTCACAAATGGAACATGATAATTGCTTTTACACATATCAAGTGAAAAATCCCTGGCAAATTAAGAAATACCGTCGTTATTTGAGAAATATGAAAACATACTTAAGGCTTGTAGACAGGACTGGTTTATGTCGTACTACGCTGCTGGTGCCGTCTTTTGTTACTTTATTCAGGTCCAGGGCTAGCACCGTGGAATGGGAGTGCTATGTCTGTAGATTCTCATTATCTTTGGCCAGTACAAACAGCAAAATGGAGGTCAAAAGAAAAATAGCATGATCCCTGGACCAATAAATATTTTTATTTCTGTTCGAACGAAAGTAGCTCGATCCCTGGACCAATAAATCACTAGTCCACTGAATTTTTCTTATGTACATTGGCCATATCATTTTGTCGCCTATTAAATATTGCATATCGCGATACAATTCATGAAATGATGTCATTGACAAGTGAAGAATGAAACGAAAGCAAAGAACTTCAGTGAACACAGATATCACACACGAAATTGTTCAAAGTGTAAGACAAAAGACATACGTGTGTCACTGTGAGCGCAACACCAAATGTACTTGCAAAGTAGTAAAGTACGTATTAATATTCTCCAAAAAACATATATTTCTTAATTTGCCAGGGATTTTTCACTTGATATGTGTAAAAGTAATTATTATGTTCCATTTGTGACAAATTTTATAGTGATATTTAGGTGATACCAATGCGCACTATACCCCCCAGTCCCTTTAACTGAAGGTCAAAAGTGGGTTACTCAATTTACAAGCACCGGAAACAGAGGAAACAGCGAATGTTCAGTAATGGACTACTGACCTTGGAGACAAAGAATCTTGAACAATTCCCATTAGAATTTTCCATAAGATGTTCGAACTAAGTATCCACTGACTCACAATCTACAAGCTCACGGAACGTCTGTTTTCAACACTGGAACTGACCACTGGATCAGGAAAGGCAGTAATTTACCTTTTCAGAAACGATTCGAATTCATGCAGCATTTTCAAAGTCAGAAATCGGAACACTCTACCGTGCGTTAAGCACTCTGTGTTAGTTCAACTCTGACCGCCAGGAGTGCTTTGAGACTACAGGGAGATTATTATTATTATTATTATTATTATTATTATTATTATTATTATTATTATTATTATTATTATTAATTATGGGCCTAATACCGGTAGCTATGTTAGCTTGATATAGAATACTAAACACAGAAAATTAGTTTGTAATGATGCCCGAGAGGCAACACAAATAAAAACTTAAAATATCCATATCACCGGGTGAGTTGGCCGTGCAGTTAGGGGCGCGCAGCTGTGAGCTTGCATCCGGGAGATAGTAGATTCGAACCCCGCTGTTGGCAGCCCTGAAGATGGTTTTCAGTGGTTTCCCTTTTTCACACCAGGCAAATGCTGGGGCTGTACGTTAATTAAGGCCACGGCCGCTTCCTTCCCACTCCCAGGCCTTTCCTCTCTCATCGTAGTAGTAAGATCTGTGTCGGTGCGACGTAAAACAAAATGTAATAAAAATCCATAACACATTAAGACTATGGAATAAACACAATATTAAAGTAGCAGGATGAAACGTTTATAATAATTAGCTACAGCTACTTAAAATAAAAACAGTGTTTCTAAATGTCACAGAATATATGCACAATTTGTAGTACATTGGGCACAACAGTAATGTACAACTAGGGTAGTTTAGTGTGATAATTAATATCCGTACACAGATTTTACATTTGCACAAAAATTGACACGAATATGCAGCCTCTTCTGGAAAAAATCTACACTATTGGGAAGAGGCTCTGTCGAGAGAAATGTCTGGGATGGGCCCAACAAACAATCAATGATCTAGTTCTTTGACAATGTAAACAATATTTCCATATACGCGTGGCTAAAAGTGATTTGAAAAATATGAGGATGTTCTTATAGAACGAAACATGTCATTCTATTACTAAGAGGTTCTTTTTCGGGTATATTATATTGACCTAAGTGTTATATTTCGTGTTTCGACAGCCTGGAAATTTTTAAAAATAGTCCTATATTTAAAAAATACGTCTGTAAAATATTGAACATTATTTTATAAAAGGCCATCGAGATATTTGAGAAATTTGGTGCTTGGTAGAACCCAGTTAGAGTATGATTCTAGTGTATGGTACTCACACCAAGATCACTGATACGAGGACTGGATAAGACCCTAAGGAAAGCAGCAGGGTTTGTTCTGGGTGATTTCCAATAAAAGATTAGTGTTCCGAAAAATATTTCAAAACTTTGGACAGGGGATACTTGGGAGAAAAAGGGCGAGCTGCTTAACTAAGCGGTATGTTCCACGTTGTCAACAGAGTGATGGCGTGGAATGACGTTAGTACAGGAGTAGAGCTGTTAAAGGTGTATGTGCTGAAGTTGGAATTCAAGAGGAAAAATTGGAGCAAATATTAATTTATAGGAAGAGGAATTTGGAATATTTTTTCTCGGGAATTGTTCGATAAATTTGAATGTTCTTTGAAATCATTTAAGAAATGAGGCAGTAATAACGTTATTTTTATTTTACGTCCCACTAACTACTTTTTTAAGGTCTTCGGAGACGCCGAGGTGCCGGAATTTAGTCCCGCAGGAGTTCTTTTACGTGCCAGTAAATCTACCGGCACGGGGCTGTCGTATTTGAGCACCTTCAAATACCACCGGACTGAGCCAGGATCGAACCTGCCAAGTTGGGGTTAGAAGGCCAGCGCCTTAACCGTCTGAGCCACTCAGCCCGGCGAAATGAGGCAGTAAACAATTAGTAGGGAATCTGTCTCCTGGGCGACAGTCGTGAATGCAGGTCAATGATAATTGATGGTTGTCTACTAGATAATTACTGTTTTACTTAATATATTTATTAGGGATGAGACATTTCATTTAAATGCTTCCTGTCCATGTATTTATTCAGCGGAGGAAGAGAATTCCGAATGAGCGTGAAATGGCGGTTTACCGCTAATTGTGTGTTTCGTGCAGTATTTAACACTGTCGTACATATTTCCGATATTTCAAGAGAACTGTTGGCAAAAGGATATTTTTGTATGAAGCTCTGAAGCAAAAAATGTATGTAGCATCCATGCGTCTAATTACAACTGTGAGTGAGAAACCACTTACCTTCTGTATAGGCGCTTCGCTTGAGTTTAAAGCTCGCTGAGTGGAACTAAAATCTGGATTGTAAATAACGCGCATTCCTATCTGTTAGCTTCAAGAAAAGGAAGAGCGGACACTCTTTGACGAATGAGAGTGAAATAGTGCTTAACCGACCTAATGACGTCTTCAGCATGACGCTCCCAGCGAACACACACACATATACTCGCCAGGACAAGGAGCTTCTAGGAACTTCTCCATTCCTCCTGATGACCAGATAGCTAATTCAAGCCAGATGTTAACCAGGCCCTCCAGGATGTTTCCATGACGAGAGTGCCACTGTCCCCTTAACACCACTGGTGTCTCATCTCTCGGAGCGAAGTGTACTTGTGGGTCACTTTTCTCCAGAAGATGACAGATAATATTAACCTCCACAGTTGTATCACACTAAATTGATAGAATGTTCTGCAATTCAGTCACTAACAATGCTTTATAGAGACGCCGTACTACCATAGTCTTGTACCCATCCGACCACACCTCTTCGTGCATCTGAAGAATTATTTTATAAACAGGATTTAAGGAATGGAGGGTATGGTGAAATGCATTCCAGAAAGTCCTAGCGCCAGTGATTAGGTCTTTTACCGAACTAGTATTGAAGCACTTCAGAATACTGAGTGCGACGTAAAGCCGCTAACAAGAAAAAAAAAGAATACTGACAGTGGTGTGTACCTCATGGAACCTATTATGACTTTTTCTTTTACACCTATAATACCAGTAATATTTTCAGAGTGATAGGCTGACTTGTACCGAACGAGTTGGCCGTACGGTTAAGGTAACGCAGCTGTGAGCTTGCATTCGGGAGATGGTGGGTTCGAATCCTGCCTCGGCAGCCCTGAATTTGGTTTTCCGTGGTTTCCCGTTTTCACATGAGGCGACTGCTCGGGCTGTATCTTAATTAATGCCATGGCCACTACCTTCCCAGTCCTAGTCTTTCCCCCCTTCCGTCACCGAAAACGTACGATGTGTTAGTGAGACGTTAAACCACCAGCAAGAAAGGGAAGAGAGGTTGACTTGGGTACCTGTGTAATTAGATTTACATTAATGATAAAGGGAGATAAGGAATATCTATTCTAGGGCAAAATTCAGGTGGTGTTATGTCACCTAAAGGCTAGAATAATTGAAGGGATATCAGACTCATTGCATTACTATACAAGGTGTCTGAAAATAAGTTACGGTAATCGTAAGAGAACATAGTGTTCTGAAACAAAAATCAATTTGTGGCTATTTTTTCCTTCTAGTGAAAAATAACCGGAGATTTGACAAAAAAATATAAGTTCAATCTTGAGCAAATCTTATGCAGTGTGTAGCTGACCAAGCTGTCATACTTGATAACGTTGGGCGATGCGGTACCGTAGTGTGTCGCTCGCTCACATGCAACCTTCCTAGTACTAGCGGCGTATCACTGAACTACATCTGATCCTCATGTAAGGATAATGTAGCGTCTTTATTCTCATTATTATTATCATGCGCTAAGGTGTCCTGAACCGACTGACGCACAAACCAGGAATACTAGTAGTAAAACTCCTGCCTGTCTCGGATGAGCACACTGCATTGGTTTTAGAAAGCATATTGGTACACAAAGTACATTTCGTGCATGTCAAAGTTCGCCACACCGCAAAATAATTGCTGAAATGTCATAACCACGTAACATAACTTAAGTAATAAAAGTAAACATTACAAGCACCTCCTGTGGCATACGTAGGTATTAAAGGCTGTTTAGAACAGGCTAAGACCGAGCTCGATAGCTGCAGTCGCTTAAGTGCGGCCAGTATCCAGTATTCGGGAGATAGTAGGTTTGAACCCCACTGTCGGCAGCCCTGAAGATGGTTTTCCGTGGTTTCCCATTTTCACTCCAGGCAAACGCTGGGGCTGTACCTTAATTAAGGCCACGGCCGCTTCCTTCCCACTCCTAGCCCATTCCTGTCCCATCGTCGCCATAAGACCTATCTGTGTTGGTGCGACATAAAGCAAAAAAAAAAAAAACAGGCTAAGAAAACTAAGTCCAAAGTAGATCCGTACGTTATTATTGTGCTTTGATAAATGTTAATCAGAAATGTACACCACTATTCATGCCAAATATCTTCTTTACGCTATTTAGATTTCTTGACGTAACAGCCTGGGCTTTCGCAGCTCAACTTAAGAGTCTTTAGGCCATTGAGGAGATATGTTTATCGGTAATTGAATTCTGTTAATTGTATATGTATCGTACATACTGTGAACATTAATATTTTTATTTAATTTTTGTAGTGTGTTTCATGCGGCGCAGGCAAAAATGAGAGAACTTACAGGAAATTATTCTTTAAATTTCTTTCCCGATGCCCCGTTTGTCCACTCACATCCCCTGTATGTGTTGAGTTACGCAATGCACATTACTGTGTTGCTTGCCAACTACACAGCACATGTTACGCAATGCACATTACTGTGTTGCTTGCCAACTACACAGCACATGTTAACAGCAGATACTGTGCGTTCCTTAGTCACGCGCTCATGAAGGTACTCCGTTCGCTAGAAGGGATTCTGATCATTTCCGCGTACCTCATGCATTTTCCCTGGAAATTTTGAATGTCAATATTGATATTCTTCACCGCTTACGTTCTGTTGCGAATTCAGTGCACTACGTCGCAGGGCATAAGATATACGAAGCAGATACCCTGGCGATTAACTAAAGGGTATAGAAAAAATGGATGACAGAACATCTCTTATATTATTGGGTTTATTCTGCCCATAAAGGCAGGGTGTTCCCAAACACGTGGGAAGTAACAGAGGGCGGTGTGCGAGGGAGCATAGTACACCCCAAAACAATACAGAAATTCACATATACCCGTTCACGAGCTACGCTTGTTTTAGTTATTAGTTGGAATGGGGGAAGAGCTTGTATTTAGGATTAAGTCTGGAGTGAGGAATGTCGTTACGGACACTGCAGTACTTCGCCAGCATGTGGAATAAGGTTGCCATCGAACAAATGCAATTCCTGGAGTGTTTAAACGTATCTGATATTCAATGAGGCGGCATGTTCAGGAGTGTATTCAGGCCATGCTAGATATTTGAGGACTTGTTGTGTTAGAATGCAATATTCCTCCTGGTACACCAATATGAGGACAGCTTCTCGACGTGAAATGTGCCAGGTAAGCATGTTACCAATACTTCCTGTACAAAGTTGAAAGTTGGAAAGTCTATAACACATAAACGACCGGTCGTAGGACATATGTGATCAAAGCCACGGGGAATGTTGTTCAACGTTGAGTTCGAACCAGTGGGACGTGACTTTTCATTTCAAGAATCCCACATATATTGGCTGGGATTCGAACGGCGGCCGCCTTCGTGAAGTCAGGGATAATACCACCGAATGTCACCCACTGACTATATACAGAGAAAACTGATTTATACATAGAGAGATTTATATATATACTTCACCTGCTCTATAATAATAATAATAATAATAATAATAATAATAATAATAATAATAATAATAATAATAATAATAATAATAATAATAATAGTAATAATAATAATAATAATAATAACACTGACTGACAGACAGAGCAAATGCAACACCAAGAAGGAGTGGTCAGAACTTTATGCCAATTGCAGGGTAGACTGACGTCACTGAGGTATGCTCATGATGTGAAATGCGCCGCTGTGCTGCGCACGTAGCGAACGATAAATGGGACACGGCGTTGGCGAATGGCCCACTTCGTACCGTGATTTCTCAGCCGACAGTCATTGTAGAACGTGTTGTCGTGTGCCACAGGACACGTGTATAGCTAAGAATGCCAGGCCGCCGTCAACGGAGGCATTTCCAGCAGACAGACGACTTTACGAGGGGTATGGTGATCGGGCTGAGAAGGGCAGGTTGGTCGCTTCGTCAAATCGCAGCCGATACCCATAGGGATGTGTCCACGGTGCAGCGCCTGTGGCGAAGATGGTTGGCGCAGGGACATGTGGCACGTGCGAGGGGTCCAGGCGCAGCCCGAGTGACGTCAGCACGCGAGGATCGGCGCATCCGCCGCCAAGCGGTGGCAGCCCCGCACGCCACGTCAACCGCCATTCTTCAGCATGTGCAAGACACCCTGGCTGTTCCAATATCGACCAAAACAATTTCCCGTCGATTGGTTGAAGGAGGCCTGCACTCCCGGCGTCCGCTAGAGAAGACTACCATTGACTCCACAGCATAGACGTGCACGCCTGGCATGGTGCCGGGCTAGAGCGACTTGGATGAGGGAATGGCGGAACGTCGTGTTCTCTGATGAGTCACGCTTCTGCTCTGTCAGTGATAGTCACCGCAGACGAGTGTGGCGTCGGCGTGGAGAAAGGTCAAATCCGGCAGTAACTGTGGAGCGCCCTACCGCTAGACAACGCGGCATCATGGTTTGGGGCGCTATTGCGTATGATTCCACGTCACCTCTAGTGCGTATTCAAGGCACGTTAAATGCCCACCGCTACGTGCAGCATGTGCTGTGGCCGGTGGCACTCCCGTACCTTCGGGGGCTGCCCAATGCTCTGTTTCAGCAGGATAATGCCCGCCCACACACTGCTCGCATCTCCCAACAGGCTCTACGAGGTGTACAGATGCTTCCGTGGCCAGCGTACTCTCCGGATCTCTCACCAATCGAACACGTGTGGGATCTCATTGGACGCCGTTTGCAAACTCTGCCCCAGCCTCGTACGGACGACCAACTGTGGCAAATGGTTGACAGAGAATGGAGAACCATCCCTCAGGACACCATCCGCACTCTTATTGACTCTGTACCTCGACGTGTTTCTGCGTGCATCGCCGCTCGCGGTGGTCCTACATCCTACTGAGTCGATGCCGTGCGCATTGTGTAACCTGCATATCGGTTTGAAATAAACATCAATTATTCATCCGTGCCGTCTCTGTTTTTTCCCCAACTTTCATCCCTTTCGAACCACTCCTCCCTGGTGTTTCATTGTCACTGTCAGTCAGTGTAATAATAATAATAACCGGGATGAGTGGCTCAGAATGTTGAGGCGCTGGCCTTTCAACCCCAACTTGGCAAGTTCGATCCTGGCTCAGACCGATGGTATTTGAAGGTGCTCAAATACGTGAGCTTCGATTCAGTAGATTTACTGGCCCGTAAAAGAACTCCTGTTGGAAAAAATTCCGGCTCCAGGGCGTCTCCGAAACCGTTGAAATAATTAGTGGAAGGTAAAACCAATAACATTATTATTTATTAAAAATCCTGGTACATATACATATCTTCATTATAGAATGTTACACTTTCTAGCGGTCAGTCTGCAAGCCTCAATGAATTTATTCCATGCTTCCGCAATCCTCTCCTTGTAACTAGTCCTGTGGCCTCATTTAATTATATACATCCTGACTTCAGTTGAGGCAGACGTCCCTAACTCTTCCAAAAACATGTCTTCAATGGCTTGTAGTGTTTGGTGTGGTGGACTTCTCGCTTAGATGCTTTGCTCCAGTTGGTCGCAGACTTGTTCGAACGGAATGAAGTCCAAACTTCTGGATGGCCCCTTCATGCGTTGCAGGAATCTCCGAACGATGTTTGCATCATCCTCTAGGGCATTATCATGCATGAATACTGCGCTTTTTAGCGACTTGCCTCACGTGGGCAATCACATGTGACACTAAGATCTCGTCAACATACCGTCGAGCAGTTAAAGATCCATTGCGAATGATCAGCAGATCGGTTTTCGTGTCCAGACTCTTGCAGCCACTCCGCTCAGGACACCGCTGCACGATTTATAAAATAAAAAATTTAAAAAAAAAGTACAAAATTTGTGATTCTGAACAAGGATGAGGCAGTTTTCTCGTTAGGGCTAGTAAAAGGTTGATATTAATTACTGGCACTTTTATATAAATATGTAACCAATATTTTTATACTGCATAATATTCCAGCTTCCATCATAAATGATACACATGTATTAAAATACTAATACTTTGATATATTCATATACTGTACGTGTGAGTGAAATACAAATTCTCCGTTCTTTTCATATACAAGAAAAAGTGAAATAAATGTTTAGGAGTTGATAATAAGACTTTTTTCTGTTTTACTACATTTACCAAGGCACTGACACGCTATTACAAAGTTTTAATGCAGTTTATATTTAAATCCTCCAATACACAGACATGCATTCTATCATAATTTAAAGTGTTATGACTTACAGGGGCGTCTCGGAAGTTTCTGTGCACTTCAACATTCCGTTATGCCTACTATTTACTAGCATTACACGAAGTATCAACAGTGTCAAAATTAAATAAAATCTGTGACCCTATCGTCTTTGTTACTTTAATTTAGAAAATATTTCAGAATATTTCAAAGTGCCTGTTGATTGAAATGTGATGAATTAACTGAAGAAATAATTCACATAACCAAACCAAATCCCACGGCACTTAACGCCCTTGAAAGGGCCTTGGCCTGCCCAGCGACCGCTGCTTATCCCGAAGGCCTGCAGATTACGAGGGGTCGTTTGGTCAGCACGACGCATCCTCTCGGCTTTCGAGACCGGGACCGCCATATCACCGTCAGATAGCTCCTCAATTCTAATCACGTAGGCTGAGTGGACCTCGAACCAGCCCTCAAGTCGAGAGAGAAATCCCTGACCTGGCCGGGAATCGAACCCGGGGCCTCCGCGCGAGAGGCACGCACGCTACTCCTACACCACGGGGCCAGCGATAAATAACTCACATATTTACCATTACATATTAAAGATTTATACTTGCCAGCTCTAGACAGGAAATTATATATATTCTTTGTACAGAAACAAAACTGTGAACCATAAATATTGTACAAACTGATGAGAAACATGAAACATTAGTTATTTTAAGAATTATTGAAAATATTTACTTGCTATATCTTTTATTTTTCTTTCATCTTCTTCTTCTTCTTCTTAATCTGTTTACCCTCCAGGGTCGCTTTTTCCTCGGACTCAGCGAGGAATCCCACCTCTACCGCATCAAGGACAGTGTCCTGGAGCTTCAGACCCTGGGTCGGGGGATACAACTGGGAGAATGACAAGTACCTCCCTCAGGCTTCCTCACCTGCTATGTTGAACAGGGGCCTTGCGGGGGGGGGATAGAAAATTGGAAGGGATAGACAAGGAAGAGGAAGGAAGCGGCCGTGGCCTTAAGTTAGGTACCATCCCGGCATTTGCCTGGAAGAGAAGTGGGAAACCACGGAAAACCACTTCCAGGATGGCTGAGGTGGGAGTCGAACCCACCTCTACTCATTTGACCTCCCGAGGCTGAGTAGATCCCGTTCCAGCCCTCGTACCACTTTTCAAATTTCGTGGCAGAGCCGGGAATCGAACCCGGGCCTCCGCGGGTGGCAGCTAATCACACTAACCACTACACCACAGAGGCGGACTTTTTTCATTCATAAAATTTGTTCATTTTATTAATACATTTTATTCATGCATTTAATTGCCGTAGTTGAGCTCAAAATGTGACAAATGATGAAGTGTGAATAGGAAAAACGCTGTCAGTTTTGATATTTAAGATGGATCTAAGATGAATTTGAAGTACGTTCCCTCGTTTGATTATCGTATCATGTACAGGGAACAGACTGAGGAGCATAACTAGAACACGCCAAAAATTGGCCAGGCTGATTCTGGAATACACCTATTCAAATACTAACGGATGACAAGTGAACCTCATTAAAGAAAGGAAGCCATATCTGTATATTTGTTAAGATTAGCGCAATTGTCCCCGGGAGGCGAGTTATTCGGTCTATATATCATAGTAACAGAGAGAAGGCAAACAAACACCTAAGGCTATATTCATAAATATAATGTATTTGATATTTTAAGCTGCTAAAGAAAAGCAACAGCCTCCGTGGCTCAGACGGCAGCGCGTTGGCCTGTCACCGCTGGATGCCGTGGTTCAAATCCCGGTCACTCCATGTGAGATTTGTGCTGGACAAAGCGGAGGCGAGAGAGGTTTTTCTCCGGGTACTCCGGTTTTCCCTGTCATCTTTCATTCCAGCAACACTCTCCATTCTCATTTCATAGCATCTATAAGTCATTAATAAATCACTTTGGGAGTGGCGACCCTATCGTACTGATAGCCTATATCTGTTTCATTCATTCCATCCCTGGCCCGGTCAGTGACTGGAAAACAGGTTGTAGGTTTTCATTTTTTTTAAAAGCAATAATACTGTTTGAGATGTTAAATTGTTCATTATCGACATAATAACTTTTACAATTTATTAGAGTTTGCGAGGTTTTTGGCCATGGCATATTTTAGGGGTAATGCGATGTCTTTCTTAATGACGTACGTCTCTCTTCAGTATGATGCATCAGCCGTGCAAAGTCTGTGGAAGGGGATCAGGCTCCATCCCCAATGAAAGCAATTATGTGCAGTAATAGAGCAGGCTTGAGACCAATGTTCTTCATTAGCTGCCTTCATTAACGAAATGATTAGCAGGCCGTTACCTGAAGCGGACACCACCAATATGCTCTCCTAGAAATTACACTGGACAGTAAGTTAGGTAATTAGTCTTCAATTTGTTTTATTTTTCTACAGGGAGAAGTTAAATTTCTCAAAGAAATAAGCGATAAAATAATTAGAAAACCGCAGAACTGGGCCAATCGTCCTTCACGATGCGTTGTAGCACACCTCAAATGGAAATTTACAGTAACACGAATTTTGCCTTACCTTCATCGTGTGGTTATATCTAATTGAGTTTCTGGTCCGTAGATTTCACGTGACACAAATACTGTCCTATACATATCATAATGTTCAGCAATTGAATACTATTGTTAACTAGTACTCTCTACTAACCAACGGAGAGGAAATTTCAATTATGGTTCAACTGTTCCTTGGCTGAGTTAATATATGAAACCTGCTCGAAAAATAAACGAACTTTGAAAATACTATTTAGGGGGCTTATTTGCAGCCTAGTTAGCTTTTTCTCCCTCGAATTACCAAACGTAGTGTATTAGCAACAATCAAGGACTCAGCTGACCCGTAATATGTCTTTAGTTCCAATTAGTGCATCATTAACATCACTTAGTGTATTAACAGAAAGTAAATAATCTCTGATCAAACACAGGTACACATAAAAAGCCGTTTCACCCTTGTCCCCCTTAGATTGTGGACAGGCATAATTATTTTTCTCCCAAGCAATACTTCACATTCACCAGGTTGATATAAAGTAAGTGCACGATAACAGTCACAATTAGAATTGGTATGAATAATGACTTCCTAATAACTCGAAATAACGCTCCAAACTGCTTATGGATGCATCCTTAGTGCGTAAATTGGGTGATCTCGCGCAGTTCCGCCCACCATTTCACTTTGATCCCTTCTATTTACAGAAATCGTCGTCCTTTCAGGGTAAATGCCACTTTAAATAATAGAAAAAGCCTTCCGGGGCTATGTCAGGTGAATAGGGTGGATGAGTAAGCACAGTAGTCTTCGCGTTCTTCAACTGTTAAGGAATAAACAGCTTGAGTTGGCGCGTGATGACTGTGGAGGCTGCCGGAGTAATTTCTCCAGTGGTGTGACATATTTTCTCAAACGTATAATAACTTAGAAAATACTAGCGGTTCACCCTTTGACCCTCTAGATGGAATTCTTGGTGCACAACATCGTTGATGTTAAACATAAGAAAGACCGCCAACACTTTCACGTTTGACCTGACCTACCACACTTTCTTCAACCTGGCCGAACATTTTCCACATAATTGTGATCATTTAGTACGTGTCCATAAAGGTTTTCCCCAGTTTGAAGCAGAAGTGAGTGTCCGTACGCTGCTCGTAATATTCAGACATCTCGCAACTCATACTCAATACACTCGCAAACGATGTTTGTTGTTTTAAGGGGCCTAACAGCTAGGGCATCGACTCCTAATGGTACGGGGTGCAATGAAATGAAACGATAACGTTAAAACTTCAAAATGTATCCACTGACTAGAATCTAAAGCGAATGTTGACGAAAAAATGATCGTGATACAAAAACAATTAGTGGATCGAATTCACAATGCCTTAATTACTGGGATGATACTTATTATCTAAAGGGGTCCGGAATCCAGGTCACCGGCCTCTCATAATGATACTTATTATCTAAAGGGGTCCGGAATCCAGGTCAGCGGCCTCTCATAATGATACTTATTATCTAAAGGGGTCCGGAATCCAGGTCACCGGCCTCTCATAATGATACTTATTATCTAAAGGGGTCCGGAATCCAGGTCACCGGCCTCTCATAATGATACTTATTATCTAAAGGGGTCCGGAATCCAGGTCACCGGCCTCTCATAATGATACTTATTATCCAAAGGGGTCCGGAATCTAGGTCACTGGCCTCTCATAATGATACTTATTATCTAAAGGGGTCAGGAATCCAGGTCACCGGCCTCTCATAATGATACTTATTATCTAAAGGGGTCCGGAATCCAGGTCACCGGCCTCTCATAATGATACTTATCGCTTGTAAAGCAGAACCATGGTGTTCCTCCTATAGTGGTACTAAGCACAGGTAACGTAGACTCATGGTGTTTCTCACTATGTAACCGTCCAGGCTTCTCCAGCCCTACTAATTTAATATAATATCATTTTACGCGATATCATTTGATATCAAGCTTATCCGCCATCGGCAATTATTTGTAATAACATATTTATTCAACGTCAATCATTTGTAATCAAGGCTTTTTGGAATCATATTGTATATATGATAACATCGTTTTATTATTTAAATTATTATATTATGTAGGATAAGAATTCATTATGTTGTAAATACGGTCAATGTGTTGAGACATAGTTGTTTTCATTTCATCTCATGTTTGTGTATACGGAGACTTATTGTCGAAGCTTGGGATTTTGCGTTAGTCATGGGTTTATTTTATGACCAAGGCTAGTAAACAGCGACCCGTGCGCGAGGCTTGCAAGAGGGTCAGCTATATCTTCGCCACGCCTTCTGGACTTGTCGAGGAAGGAGGGAAGGGGAGTTGATGCTTCGATCTATCGAATCAGATACTTCGTTGTATATGAGTTTTGAGATTGAACTATTACCAAGAGTGGGGGTGAGCCCGGATATATAGTGATTCTCACCACGAGAACGGCAGCTAACTAAGTACAACTTCTGCTGACAACCTTACAACCTAACTACGTGGTACTCCATCACTAGTACTTCTACTGTGAACATCTACTTTGAACGACGTGATTTGATTTTTGATACAGTGTGTGGTCGCTCCGCGACATAGTTATTTTTGTACAATGTATTATCGCTTCGATACAGTACCTAGGTGGGGTTATGTTATCGGATCTACGTGAAACGAAACAAGCTTACGGCTTGTGTTATATTCAGTAAATATTGTGGACGAAGAACTATGTTTAGTTCAAGTCTACGGAATTTTGGTACAAGTCTGTACCGTATAAATAGTATAGCTCAGTTGGATTGAGATTTCTACTAATATGGAAAAATTCATATCTCTGAATTTTCTCCTCTTACGATCAACGCTGATCAGTTATTACAAGTATAGGGCCAATGTCTAATTTAAAGACTAGGCATGTAGGGAGTGTTAGTCCAGATAGCCCGTACCATATCAGAGAAGGAAGGAAGGATGTCCATGGAGCAAAGTCTACATCGAGAAGGAGAGAACGAGTAACCACGGAAACCAGATGACGTCAACGAAAGCTGCAATTGGTGAGCTTCAATTAGATAAAGCAAGCAATAAGTAAATTCAGTAAATTCTAAATTCCTCCACGCTTTAAGGAAACTTTTCCGATTCATCTCATTTTTTTTTTGTATAATAAATTCATTTGTATTTTATATTGCGTTAATTTTCTTTCTTAAGCGATACTTAATGGTTAATTATTTAAAATCCTACCCCTGTGATTTAAGTATAAGTCTCTATGCTAGTAAATATAAATTTTGGTTTACAGTTTTATTTAAAACTGTAACCATGGCGCCCAAACATTACATAGAGAAATGGGGAACCATGGAATGTTAATTGTTTCTATTTGCGTGGCAATTTGCGGGCAAGCCACAAATAGTTTATTTAATATTCATGTGTCCCAAGATAATAACTTTCATCTCTCCAAGTGTTTTTGTTTTGAAGAGGTGGAACAGTTACAACATGGTGATACTAATCACAGGTAATGCAGATCCACGGTATGTTACGCACAATGTCACCGCTCACAGATAACACAAACCTATGGTGTTTCGCACATAAATGCACCACTCACGAGCAACGCAGACCCACGGTGTTTCTGATATAATGGTACTAAATACGGGCGCCAGCCAAACCCGTGGTGATTCTCACATAGTGGCACTAACCACCGGCAACGTAGACCCTTAGTGTTCCTCACATAGTGGGACTAATCCCGGGCGTCGGTATTCCAGTGGTGATTCTCACTTAGTGGAACTAATCACAGGCCACGTATACTCATGGTGTCGCTCACATAGTGGTACTGATCATAGGCAATGTAGACCCACGGTGTACCACACATTATGGTAACACCCACAGGCAACACAAACTCATGGTGTTCCTCACATAATGGTACTACTCTCAGGCAACGCAGACCCATGGTTTTACTCACATAGTGGTATTAATCACGGGCGCCAGCCAAACCTGTGGTGTTTTTCACATAGTGGCACTAAACGCAGGCAACGTAGACTCATGGTGTTCCTCATAAAGTGGTATTACTCATAGGTAACGCTGGCCCATTTTGAACACAGTGGAACCGACCAGTGGAATACACACGGTGACACTTATCACAAGCAACAACTATACCCATAGTGTTTCTCGCATAATGGTACTGCTTGTACGAAACATAAACCAATGGTTTCCCTCGCAAGTTGGTACTAGTCGCATGTAACGTCGGTCCATGGTGTTATCACGTAATGGTACTAATCACAAGTGTGTGTAATGGTTCTAATTTCATCATCCCTTGGACACCCCTTTTAGTCACCTCTTACGAGAGATAGAGGATACCATTTGTGTATTCTTCAACTGCGTCTACTAATCACAAGTGTCTCTCATGGTTCTTATTTCATCATCCCTTGGTCACCCCTTTTAGTCGCCTCTTACGACAGACAGGGGATACCATGTGTGTATTCTTCGTCTTATAATTGATATGAGAAATGCTATTGTAACTACAGAGGCTTGTACGATGAATTCTATTTTTACAGCACGTTACAAGTTGAATGTGTCCCATTATTTAAAGTGCTCATACAGTGATAGGTCATTCTGTACACAATCCTACATCAGTACTCCTCGCAGAGGAAGGGAATATATCAACAGAGAGAAGATAAAGGATCTGTTTGCAACCGTCTGCTTAAAGTAGAAAGTAGTTAATCAACTAAATGTAACTTACATCGGTGTCACTAACGAATCGATACAATTTGTGCAATATACCTTGTCGTTGTCGGTGTCTCTAGTCTCTAAAATAAGGTCTAGCCTCGTAGAACACCGTCATTAAGAGAGTGATATCTGGGGTATATTCGTCCGAGTTTGATGTTAATATTTATAACGGAAAATTATGACGAAAATCCAATCATGTGTATGCCAATTTCAGTGTGTCAATTAGCCGAAATAATGGAAGAAAATTGCATTTTTTTGCACCAAATTGTAACCATTTCTGAAGTGTTGAGTGTTGATCTGTGATAATGTCAACCTTGAAATTGGAGAGTACTTGGAAGCGACGAGTTACAGGTTGTATACACCGTGCTTTCACGGCCCATATACATATACACTTGCTACTAAGAGTATTGGTCCACCCTACCTTTCCCCAAAATATGTGTATACAGGAAGCGTGAAAGGAAATAACATGTGTAGCCCTGAATGATTTGTACAACCAAACTACAGTGCACTGCTATCACAACAATAGCACAAAACAAATATGTAGTTACACAAGGACCTCCACTTTAACACTGCAAAACAAGTATTGGCACAGTTCAGTATCGTGTATGCAAGCCATTAGCACGAATGACTGCCTCCAGACGTTTCGGCATTGAATGCACCAAATTCCACGTCGTTTCATGTGCAATTGCCTACTATCCATCTCGTAGAACTCTCTTCAAATCTTCTTTACCAGACGGGCGGCGCTTGGCCTTTTCTCTTCCGAGATGAACCCACAAATGCTCGATAGGATTCAAATCGCGGCTCTGTGGTGGAGTACGAAGTCGTCTGGGGGCATTATAAAGTCACCACACTCCCAGTGTGTTTGTGGTCGTTATCCTGTTGGAAATGGAAGACCCCGTCCAGGCCTAGCATGTGTACACTATTGGATAAATTATCCTGCAACACACCAATGTCTTTGTACTGATCCATATGTCCTTCAACAAAGGCCAGCTTTCCAATTCCTGAGGATGCCATGCACCCCCAAACCATAACATGCCCACCACCTTGCTTTACTATTGGCACTGTGTGTTGTTTATGTAATTCGGTTTCAGGTTTTCGCCACACTTTCTCCGTCCGTCAGAACCAAACTTTGACTCCTCTGAGAATATGACGATGTCCCAGAATTCCAGTGGTTATCCACAATATTCCTTGGCAAACGCAAGGCGTTTCTTCCTGTTTACCTCCGAGATATATTATTTCTTTCGTGCAGGTCTGCCATGTATATGGGCGCTATGCAAGACCTTCCGTATTGTCTATGCACATACTGTCTTGTTAGATGTTGTGGCGACGTCCGCAGCTAACGAGGCAGCACTTGTTGTCAAATCTTTTTGAACTAAACGTACAATGCCACGTCTCTCTCGTTGTGTGAGTATTCGTGGGCGACCTGATTTGGCTTCGTTTTCTGTAGATCCATGCTCCTAATATTTGTGTATAGTATAGTAGTGGAGAAGCTGATAGCAAGCATTCTACCGGTCTCTCTGTAACTTCTGCCTTGTGAGTGCAGTAACACAATGTTCTCTCGAATGGCGGATGAATGTTCTACTTTCTCTGGTCCCAAGTTGGCGGGACTGAGCACTACCACATCTACCGTCGGACTGACTGGTAAACAAACCTTAGTGATAATACACACGCATGACCTTGTGTTCCATGCTGTTTACACCACCGAGGCGTACGAGGGCTCCACTGTGCCAATAAACGTTTGGCGGTTCTAATACTGTATTTCTTATCGTATCGTAATCTGTTTACCCTCCTGTGTCGGTTTTTCCCTCGGGCTCAGCGAGGGATCCAGCAAGGGTGGTGTCCTGGAACTTCAGACAATGGGCTGGGGGATACAACTGGGGAGGATAACCACTACCTCGCCCAGGCAGCCTAACCTGCTATACTGAACAGGGGCCTTGTTGGGGGATGCGAAGATTGGAAGGGATAGACAAGGAAGCGGGAAGGAAGCGGCCGTGGCCTAAGTTAGGTACCATCCCGGCATTTGCCTAGAGGAGAAGTGGGAAACCAAGGAAAACCACTTCCAGGATGGCTGAGTTGGGAATCGAAACCACCTCTACTCAGTTGACCTCCCGAGGCTGTGTTGACAACGTTCCAGCCCTCGTACCACGTTTCAAATTTCGCGGCAGAGCCAGGAATCGAATCCGGACCTCCGGGGGTGGCAGCTAATCACACTAACCACTACACCACAGAGGTGGACTCTAATACTGTATTTCCCTTTCGAAATCGCTCGTTGCTCGTGTCCCTGCATAATATCGTTCGTAATATTGTGTATCGACCGTATCTCTGTTTACGTGTATATCTTGCACTAGCTGATGTACCCGTGCTTCGCTACGGGATTCTCAGAAAGACTGACTTGGTGGTTTTCCTAACTTAATCCAACATAGGTCATTACAAAAACGTCAGTAGGAATGTAGCGATTGAAAGCAATGTTATCATATAAAATACTCGATCAAATGAAACACCGCAAACTTTCTCACTTTCAACGAACAGTACTACGGTGCCGATCTAAGAGTCCGAAGTTCCAGAGCTGGAATAACCAGGTCGCAGACTGCCGTGAACACTCCTCTGTCATTATTCCGTTAAACATGCACACTACTCATTCCAATCAGTGCCTCCGAGTAGGGATTGAATAGCTCGAATACTATGATGAACCAATGTGTTACGAACCAGATATATCAGAAAATGTATGAACCAGAGGAATGGCATGCTACTTCCCGCCAATATACAGGCAGGCTGTTTCAGTCGGTACGACCAGGCGAGTTGGCCGTGTGGTTAGGGGCGCGCAGCTGTGAGATTGATATATATAGATTTATCTATACGACCACTAATGACATAAATAAGTTATTTGAGAATTACATTTCAGGCCTTCCCCTAAACTACCATTTCACTCAGCGTGAATAAAATAATTTATAGCCTAGATTGTAGTGGATTATCACCCGACATTACATGACGATTTTCATTAAATTCTCTTCAGCCGTTTCCTCTTGATGCGTGTACATACATACATACATATAGACGGACAGACAGAAATTACGGGAAAGTAAAAAAATGCATTTCCTTGTTACTGTAGACATGACAGATACAGAAATACCATTCATTTCAAATTCTGAGCAATGTACAGGCAAAACACTTATTTTATATATAGATCACATTTCAGGCCTTCCCCTAAACTACCATTTCACTCAGCGTGTATAGCCTATATTGTAGCGACTTATTTCCAATGTTTGTCTACTGATTTTCATTAAGGCACGACCAATAATAACATAAATATTTGAGAATTAAATTTCAGGCCTTCCCCTGAACTATCATTTCACTCAGCGTGATCAAAATAATTTATAGCTTAGATTGTAGCGGTTAATCACCCGACTTTACATTCCGATTTTCATTAAATTCTCTTCAGCCGTTTTCTCGTGATGCGTGTACAGACAGACAGACAGACAGACAGACAGACAGACAGACAGACAGACAGACAGACAGACAGACAGACAGACAGACAGACAGACAGAAATTACGGAAAAGTAAAAAATGCATTTTCTTGCTACTGTGAACATGACCGATACAGAAATACCATTATTTTCAAATTATAAGCAATGTACAGACAAAACTCTTATTTTATATACAGGGTGAAGCGAAATTCGCGCTCTCAGGCGTCGCAGCGCGACTGCTCACATGCCAGCAATAAAAAAAGTCTCTCACAAAAGTTCGTCCTTCGAGTATATCCGGCAGAAAAAGGGCGTTGAAGAGTGGCAATCTGGCAACACTGTAACCACATGTAGGGTAACTACCTCTGTCAGCACGTATTCTTTGTGCTGTACGGTTGGTGCAGTGGTTACAGTTTTGGGTTAGCATTCAGGAGGTCGGGGGGTCGATCCTGGGTTGAAGCGTATTTTTTTTATTTCATAAATGTAGTCCAGGTGGTATGGTATCTGGCAACTTAATCGTCAACAGCCATTGCAGCGGGTCCTCTAGAAACCCTTTGCACTTACATACTACGATCCTACAAATGGACGAACAATCGTTTCCCTTGGTCAGCTTTGAAAGACGTCCTTTCCACGTCGTGGGCGTGAATTTATTCGCACAAATTCATATACTAAATGCGAAACCTGTTTTCTTTCTACCGTCCTCCAACGATCTCATAGATTAGTAGCAACTGTTATTCTTGCCTCGTTCAAGTCCATTGTATTTCGTAAGGGCTTACGTTACCAGTAGGCCTAGCAAGGTATTTGTTGTGTTCAGCGTTACAAAATGTTGTAAATCTCTTACTGTATTACAGTATGTAATGTCCGATAGAAATTAGTAAACAAAAAATTGCGCCTTAACGCAGGATCGAACCCTCTACCACCTGCATGCCAACCCAAAACCCTATCCAATGCACCAACTGCTCAGCACGGATGTATGATGCTGACAGAGGTACTTACCGTACATGTGGTTACAGTGTTGCCAGATTGCCACTATACAACGTCCTTTCTCTGCCTGATATACTCGCAGGACGAACTTTTGTGAAAGACATTTTTTATTGCTGGCATGTAGGGAGTCGCACTGCGACGCCCGAGTGCGCGAATTTCGCTTCGCTCTGTATATAGATTACATTTCAGGCCTTCCCCTAAACTACCATTTCACTCAGTGTGAATAACATTATTGATAGCCTAGATTATAGCGACCTATTCCCCGACTTTGCATACTAATTTTCGTGAAGATAACACCACTAATACAATAATTATTTGACAATTAAATTTTAGGCCTTCCCCTAAACTACCATTATTCTCAGCGTGTATAGCCTATATTGTGGCGACTTATTTCCCATCTTTGTCTACCGATTATCATTAAGACACGACCACTAATAACATAAATATTTGAGAATTAAATTTCAGGGCTTCCCTAAACTACTATTTCGCTCAGCGCGATTAAAATAATTTATATCCTAGATAGTAGCGGTTCAACATCCGACTGTACATTCCGATTTTCATTAATTTCTCTTCAGCCGTTTTCTCGTGATGCGTGTACAGACAGACAGACAGACAGACAGACAGACAGACAGACAGACAGACAGACAGACAGACAGACAGACAGACAGACAGACAGACAGACAGACAGACAGACAGACAGACAGACAGACAGACAGACAGACAGACAGACAGACAGACAAAAATTACGGAAAAGTAAAAAATACATTTTCTTGTTACTGTGAACATGAACGATACAGAAACGCCATTCTTTTCAAATTCTGTGCAATGTACAAACTCTTATTTTATATATAATTATATTTCAGGCCTTCCCCTAAACTACCATTTCACTCAATGTGAATAACATTATTGATAGCCTAGATTATAGCGACCTATTCCCCGACTTCGCACACCAATTTTCGTGAATATACGACTACTAATACAATAAATATTTGACAATAAAATTTTAGGCCTACCCCTAAACTACCATGTTTCTCAGCGTGTATAGCCTATATTGTAGCGACTTATTTCACATGTTTGTCTACCGATTTTCATTAAGACACGACCAATAATAACATAAATATTTGAGAATTAAATTTCAGGCTTCCCCTAAACTACCATTTCACTCAGCGTGATTAAAATAATTTATAGCCTAGATTATAGCGGCTCATCACCCGACTTTACATTCCGATTTTCATTAAATTCTCTTCAACCGTTTTCTCGTGATGCGTGTACAGACAGACAGACAGACAGACAGACAGACAGACAGACAGACAGACAGACAGACAGACAGACAGACAGACAGACAAAAATTACGGAAAAGTAAAAAATACATTTTCTTGTTACTGTGAACATGAACGATACAGAAACGCCATTCTTTTCAAATTCTGTGCAATGTACAAACTCTTATTTTATATATAATTATATTTCAGGCCTTCCCCTAAACTACCATTTCACTCAATGTGAATAACATTATTGATAGCCTAGATTATAGCGACCTATTCCCCGACTTCGCACACCAATTTTCGTGAAGATACGACTACTAATACAATAAATATTTGACAATAAAATTTTAGGCCTACCCCTAAACTACCATGTTTCTCAGCGTGTATAGCCTATATTGTAGCGACTTATTTCACATGTTTTTCTACCGATTTTCATTAAGACACGACCAATAATAACAAAAATATTTGAGAATTAAATTTCAGGCTTCCCCTAAACTACCATTTCACTCAGCGTGATTAAAATAATTTATAGCCTAGATTGTAGCGGTTCATCATCCGACTTTACATTCCGATTTTCATTAAATTCTCTTCAACCGTTTTCTCGTGATGCGTGTACATACAGACAGACAGACAGACAGACAAACAGACAGACAGACAGACAGACAGACAGACAGACAGACAGACAGACAGACAGACAGACAGACAGACAGACAGACAGACAGACAGACAGACAGACAGACAGACAGACAGACAGACAGACAGACAGACAAAAATTACGGAAAAGTAAAAAATACATTTTCTTGTTACTGTGAACATGAACGATACATAAACGCCATTCTTTTCAAATTCTGTGCAATGTACAAACTCTTATTTTATATATATAGATAGATTACATTTCAGGCCTTCCCCTAAACTACCATTTCACTCAATGTGAATAACATTATTGATAGCCTAGATTATAGCGACCTATTCCCCGACTTCGCACACCAATTTTCGTGAAGATACGACTACTAATACAATAAATATTTGACAATAAAATTTTAGGCCTACCCCTAAACTACCATGTTTCTCAGCGTGTATAGCCTATATTGTAGCGACTTATTTCACATGTTTGTCTACCGATTTTCATTAAGACACGACCAATAATAACAAAAATATTTGAGAATTAAATTTCAGGCTTCCCCTAAACTACCATTTCACTCAGCGTGATTAAAATAATTTATAGCCTAGATTGTAGCGGTTCATCACCCGACTTTACATTCCGATTTTCATTAAATTCTCTTCAGCCGTTTTCTCGTGATGCGTGTACAGACAGACAGACAGACAGACAGACAGACAGACAGACAGACAGACAGACAGACAGACAGACAGACAGACAGACAGACAGAAATTACGGAAATGTAAAAAAATGCATTTTCTTGTTATTGTGAACATGACCGATACAAAAATAGCATTCTTTTCAAATTCTGAGCAATGTACAGACAAAACTCTTATTTTATATATATAGATGTTACATTGTCGTTCATTGCTCCAATAGTACAACAACACGGGGTGCGCCAATACTTATTGTAGCAAGTGTACTTTTGACGTTATACCGTAAGAGATAAAATTCAAGGAAACTTGAAGTTTCAGACGAACTTTGCTCCCTTTTCGTAAAAGTGAAACTTGGCTGACCAAATTTATTCCAAGTTAATGGGAGAAATATTCATTGATTTGCAGGAGCAAGTAGTAGCACTTTCTTGGCTGGCATAACTGACGATGAACCTTACATTCATCTGTCTTTGGTGTCTGCATTCGCTTTCAGTAAATTCATCAGGCTATTGAGCCAATGCAAAGGTATGAGAATGAATGTTAAAACTCAGAGTAACCTGGCAGATGACATTTTCAAACCACGTAGAAGCCTAAGTGGATCTCTAGTAGAGCACCCAGCTCCTGATCTCAAGTTCACAGATTCGACTCCGGACGAGACTGTCGACAGCTTGTCTCTCCATGTCAATGCCGTTGGCAGTAACAAAACTAACATAGCATCTGCTGGATGGTTCCCATTGCTGATCGTGGGGTTAATTTAATTTTGTCGTCCGACACCAAGTGTAACAACACCTTCTGTCTCTGTGAGGGGAAACAATACAAAATACTTCTTTCCCCATTTCCCTAGACTATACATCATCTGCTTCACCATTTCGTGTCTATAGTTGTACATTCTTGACAATTATTTAAACAATTGTCCCTAAAGTCATTGAATATTACTATCAAAGAATTGAGTGTTTCTCTCTTGTGCCTTGTTCGTTCTTTTTTTTTTTTTTTTTTTTTTTTGCTAGCGGCTTTACGTCGCACCGACACAGATAGGTCTTATGGCGACGATGGGATAGGAAAGGCCTAGGAGTTGGAAGGAATCGGCCGTGGCCTTAATTCAGGTACAGCCCCAGCATTTGCCTGGTGTGAAAATGGGAAACCACGGAAAACCATCTTCAGGGCTGCCGATAGTGGGATTCGAACCTACTATCTCCCGGATGCAAGCTCACAGCCTTGTTCGTTCTAATGACATTGTTAATACCTGCTCCCAGAACACCATGTTCGGGTTTGAATACTAAGGGAGGTCACATACTCACCTCTTTCACCTTACAACTACAATAGCTTTTGTTCTTGCTAGTGGCTTTACGTCGCACCGACACAGATAGGTCTTTTTTTTTTTTGCTAGGGGCTTTACGTCGCTCCGACACAGATAGGTCTTATGGCGACGATGGGATGGGAAAGGCCTAGGAGTTGGAAGGAAGCGGCCGTGGCCTTAATTAAGGTACAGCCCCAGCATTTGCCTGGTGTGAAAATGGGAAACCACGGAAAACCATCTTCAGGGCTGCCGATAGTGGGATTCGAACCTACTATCTCCCGGATGCAAGCTCACAGCCGCGCGCCTCTACGCGCACGGCCAACTCGCCCGGTCAGATAGGTCTTATGGCGACGATGGGAGAGGAAAGGCCTAGGAATGGGAAGGAAGCGGCCGTGCACTTAATTAAGGTACAGCCGCAGCATTTTCCTGGTGTGAAAATGGGAAACTACGGAAAACCATCCTCAGGGCTGCCGACATTGGGATTCGAACCCACTATCTCCCGGATGCAACTCACAGCTGCGCGCCCTTAACCGCACGACCAACTCGCCCGGTACAATAGCTTTAGCCAAAGCTATCCTCTAAAGTCACTTCAAAATAAACTCTTGTGTTTACTAACCCCAATTAATTACATCGTGTTATTAAAATCAGATTTTCATAAAAAGACATTTCCCACTTAGTTTATATTTGTATGTTCAACCTATGTGCTTTCATTTTTTTCAAAATGTAATTTCTGGTATGACATACTTGTGAGAAAATGGATAAAAAAATATAAACCAAACCCCATGGCACTACAGCCCTTGAAGGGCCTTGGCCTACCAAGCGACCGCTGCTCAGCCCGAAGGCTTGCAGATTACGAGGTGTCATGTGGTCAGCTCGACGAATCCTAACGCCCGTTATTCTTGGCTTTCTAGACGGGGGCCGCTATCTCACCGTCAGATAGCTCATCAATTCTAATCACGTAGGCCGAGTGGACCTCGAACCAGCCCTCAGGTCCAGGTAAAAATCCCTGACCTGGCCGGGAATCGAACCCGGGGCCTCCGGGAAAGAGGCAGGCACGCTACCCCTACACCACGGGGGCCGGCATAAAAAGATATAGTCTTAGAAATAAGTTAATTTAAAAGTTATATTGATTCTTGACTTCCTAATGAGAAATACTTCACACATGTTGCGTTATTTGAGAGCAATGATTCACTTTTATGGTTTTCCACGAGGTTCGCAATATAATATTTTCCCCTCTGAACTAAAAAATGCCTTTGAACTCACTAACGTATTTTAGTAAACGGAAGCTTAAAACTTGTGTCGGCATTCTGAACACCCAAGCACGACACTCCATAACTAGTTTGCACAATGCGGTCCGTGCGACAGATTAAACGTTGCACACTGCCGCTGGGTCTCGAAACTCAGAGAGGTGGGGGTGGGGAGGGCATACCAGGATTATCCTTTTTTCACATAACATCATTTCATCGCCTGGCACACAAAGATTATTTCCCGTTCAAACTCTCATCATCCTCTCCCTTGTTATTTTCCCAGTGTCTTAACAAGATCACCTAATATGGAATGCTGCTATAACATCCCGAATACTACATCGCTACATGACCACGGACAATCCCCGGCTTGTATCGGGAGCACGATAAGATATGGTCGCTCCCATGCCAAAACCCCGAATGTGACAATGCTCTCTCCCTATCTATTATTTCCCTTAAGACTGGTCACACCTCCAAACCAAATATTGATACGCAGTGCATGAGAAATAATTTCGTTGAGTTCATTTTCCTATGATTATATCATCATCATCATCATCATCATCATCTGTTTACCCTCCAGGGTCGTCTTTTCCCTCGGACACAGCGAGGGATCCCACCTCTACCGCCTCAAGGGCAGTGTCCTGGAGCTTCAGACTCTTGGTCGGGGATACAACTGGGGAGAATGACCAGTACCTCGCCCAGGCGGCCTCACCTGCTATGCTGAACAGGGGCCTTGTGGAGGGATGGGGAGATTGGAAGGGATAGGCAAGGAAGAGGGAAGGAAGCGGCCGTGGCCTTATGTTAGGTACCATCCCGGCATTTGCCTGGAGGAGAAGTGGGAAACCACGGAAAACCACTTCCAGGATGGCTGAGGTGGGAATCGAACCCACCTCTACTCAGTTGACCTCCCGAGGCTGAGTGGACCCCGTTCCAGCCCTCATGCCACTTTTCAAATTTCGTGGCAGAGCCGGGAATCGAACCCGGGCCTCCGGGGGTGGCAGCTAATCACACTAACCACTACACCACAGAGGCGGACCCTATGTTTATATGTAAAGGAAAATTAACCTTACTGCACCGTTCTGTAGGAATGTATGTTTGTATGACATATTTACCGGCTCCTAGAATATGATGTATTTAAGTCTCATTTTCCTTTACACATATGCATAGGAAAGTGATTTCAACCAAAATTGTTCTCATGGACTGTAAATCACTATGTGGCTGGGAGGCGTAACCAGTCTTAAGGGGAATAATGGATTGGAAGATTATTGTCACATTGGCGGTTTTGGCATAGGAGCGACGATATGCTAAACACAGATTCAACCTGTGTGTACAGAATACAGAATAACATACACTCTACATTCGTGACGGCCGATATTTTTGTTAAAGACAGATGGCTTACGAGAAAGAGTGATACACATGACAGGTTTTTCAAGTTTAAGGAACTCTCAACAAAAATGGAGTAAACTGAAAATATAGCATATCTTAAAAAAAAATATTAAAATGTGTTGATAATAGATTAAAAACAATTTTATGTATTTAGGAAAATTTATTTTAAAATATTTATTTACAAAAATGTATGCATTTACCTAAATATACTTTTCCTAAAATTCACACTCGTCCAGTCGTTTCTAAACAACAACAACAACAGCAACAACAACAACAACAACAACAACAACAACAACAACAACAACAAGAGTTTACTAAAGTATACTGGGATCAGAATAATGTCAGAAGCAAATGCTATTCACCTATCACTTCCCCTCTTTTAATCTGAAAATATAATCAGGAAATTATTGTTACAATTTCAGGTAGCCTACAGAGCAAGTAGCTGCGCGGTTTGGATTATGTAACTACCACCTTGCATTCAGGATATAGTGGGTTTGAACCCCACTGTCGGCACACTAGAGAAATGCGCAGGCTGTACCTTAACTAAGGCCACTGTAACTTTCTTCCCATTCCTAGCCCTTTTCAATCGTAGCCATAAGACCTATCCGTGTCGGTGCGACATAAAGCCAATTGTAAAAAAATGACATTTATACAAATCAGGAGTATTTCCTTGTATAACAGTGAGCCTTCGTGGCTCAGGCGGCAGCACGTCGGCCTGTCATCGCTGGGTTCAGTGGTTCAGATCCCGGTCACTCCATGCGAGGTTTGTGCTGGACAAAGTGGAGGCGGGACAGGTTTTTCTCCGGGTACTCCGGTTTTCCCTGTCATATTTCATTCCAGAAACACTCTCCACTATCATTTCATTTCATCTGTCAGTTATTAACCATTGCCCAAGAGGACTGCGACAGGCCTCGGTAGCCGGCACAATTCCTATACTCGCCGCAAGATGCGGCTTCATTCATTCCATCGCTGATCCAGTCATTGACTGGAAAACAGGTTTAGGTTTCTTTTCTCTGTATAATACGTTCATTTGCATCTAGTGTAAATTAGACACAGAATTCTTCCCACGAGGAATAACCATCCAGTAAAACAGTAATTATTTGTTGACATTTTCTTGGATCGACGCCAAAAAGTATAGAATCACGAATTACCTTTATAGTATTATGCGTCGTTTTGTGTTATTGTAAACGTTACTCATTCACGAGCAGTATGCAATTCGTACCTTTAGCTTGTTGAAGTTAAGCATGTGGCAGAGGTAGCACAAGAGCTCTCCGTAGACAAACACAGATTGTTGGAAACGGAACGGAACGGTTTTAAAATACCAGCCAACTCAATTAACGGAACGTGTTTTCCCTTTCAACGAGCTCTATTTTTTCTAGTAAGATTCCGCAGCCTGCAGCCGGGAGAAGAATCCCATATCATGTATGGTTTGTGAGAGGAGATACTGCACCGTAGCAAGCCAACACTTCTCTAAGCTATTTTACTTCGTTAACTTTGCAACCCCTACCAATATAGCAGAGCGGTAATCAGATCACGTGCATCTGCTGATATTTTTATGACCTCCGACCTCTTGGATCATACTTCGAAGTAGGTACAAACATTTGATAGTGGCAATTCCTTCCTCAAATTAAGAACAAAGGATTTGTTGTTGCTCCCTTTTAGTAGTCAGCCGATCCGCGTACACTTATTGACAGAAAATCTGATCTGTCTCTTGTACTAATGTATGTGTGGCTACTCCTCAGTCCCGTTTCCCGATCGAGTATGAAACCAAACCAAACCCCATGATGCAACAGCCCCGAAGGGTCATGGCCTACCAAGCGACCGCTTCTCAGCCCGAAGGCATGCAGATTACGAGGCGTCGTGTGGTCAGCACGACGGATTTTCCCGGCCGTTATTCTTGGATTTCTAGACCCGGACCGCTATCTCACCGTCAGATAGCTCCTCAATTGTAATCACATAGGCTGAGTGGACCTCGAATCAGCCCTGAGATGCAGGTAAAAATCCCTGTCCTGGCCGGGAATCGAACCTGGGGCCTCCGGGTTAGAGGCAGACCCGCTACCCCTACACAACGCGGCCAGCCGATCTAGTATGAAGTGAGATGAAATAATATGATGTGTTTCATGGCCGGTTGCCCTTCCTGATGTCAACTTCAGTTAAGGAGCTAAGTAAGATGAAATGAATGGTGCTGAATGAATTTGGGTAAGGAGGTGGAAAGAATCGCGATGCTAGCAACCGTTATCCTAAATGAGAGTATAATCCTCTTATTTCTGACATTAGCGTCATTCCTCCGTTTTGGAGGCATATGGCAATCCTGGGCTCAAATAATAACAATTACAGGCAATGTTTTAGGAGGTGTTAGTCAGTAGATGACGCGTCATCAATATTCTAGAACGAAAGAGTGATTACAAAATATGTATCTGATCTGAAAAGGAATCCAAAACATGAAGGACTGGCTCTAAGTTCGTTTAAATCAAAGAGCAGAGCACACCAATGGTCTTGTAAACAGCTCCCATTTATAGACCAGCAGTATCTTATAAGCCGGCCCTACGGAGGAGGGGTAGTAGCGTGCCTGCCTCTTACAGGGAGACCCGGTTTCGAATACCGGCCAGGTATTTTTACCTGGATCTGAAGGCTGGTTCGAGGTCCACTCAGCCTACGGTATTACAATCCAGGAGCTATCTGACGGTGAGAAAGTCAAGAATAACGGCCATGAGGATTTGTCGTGCTGACCACACGAAACTTCATAATCTTCAGGTCTTTGGGCAGAGCAGCGGTTGCTTGGTAGGCCAAGGCCCTTCGGGGCTGTTGCGCCGTGGGCGGTGGGGGTGGGTGAGGCGGCTATAGTATCTTATAATGTACCCGAGAAACCGCAGTACAAGGGTATCAATATAACCTTACTGAATAAACAACTGTGGTTCCCGTAGTTTCTGTTAGATTTCAAAGATATCTTGGTCATCATACATATCAATCCTGTGAAGTTATTCAAGAACGATCGACCTTGTAACCTATGTCATCGTCTTGTTTGTAGGAGATTGTAATAATTTTATCAGCCGTAGATTGGTATAGGTAAAACAGGAATGGAAACCCTCTACGGCTGGTGGTTCTTTCTTGCTCTGTGCCGTAACCCACGAAGACAGGTTCCAAAACCTAGACAATCCTAGAATATTCCTTCACTAGATCAGTTTCCTGTTTCTCGAGTGTGGTTAGGAGCAAGTCAATGTCTGCTTCAACATTATTCAATTCTAAACTCGTATTTTGGTTTTGATTCCTAATGATAATTTCGAATTGCCATTATTGCTGACGCAGCCCTTACACAATATTTTTTCGAATACCGGTACTGTATGTCTACTTTATAAACACCTACCTCTGCATACTTGACCTGCAATTAATACATACGCAAATTTCCTGTATAGGTGGGCCGAGCTTCTCAGGCTGTAGAACGCTGGTTGTCTGAGCAACATATGCGGGTTCGATCCCGGCTCAGTACGGTGGTATTTGAAGGCACTCAAATGCACCAGCGTCTTGTCTCTAGATTTTCAGCACGTATAAGAACTCATGTGAGATGAATATTTTTATTTTTCGCGTAGGATCAAACATCCTAATCAGTATGTTCGAAATCGATAATTGTCTTCGGTTAAAACCAGAGCAGTTCGCAGAAAAGCTCCCTTACATTCAGGACAATTAAAATAAATAACGGGAACAAATTCTGTACCTCTCGTACAAAGGGACCTGTCAAAATAATTCTATCCTCTCCCCTCCCCCCGATGTGTATAGTCGACTTCAATGCAAACCATCAGTATCCGGGTATATTCTCATTCAGCTTCTTTTCGCCTATGGAAAGCTTGTTTTGAACGTTTGAAAAATTAATACTGCGGACGATTTTCGGTGCTTTTCTGGACCTTCTCAAGCAGTGGACCATTTACTATTTCACTGTGTCATATTTTGAATGACAAAACATGATCTCCTGCATCATCTGAACAATTGTAATATGGAGCTCTCAAAGCTGTTGTGCCATCTATTCAGAAAATCCAGCTGTTACAAGTAGTTTCTAAAATTCATTCACAACGTCTTCAGTAATTTAGCTTTCTAACTTTTGAGCCAAGGACCAATAATTTATTAACTAACTGTTAAAATATAACCCTAATATACTTCCGTAAGACAGAGTTCCAACTGTGAGAATATCCAGTAAATACATTCACATCTCTATACTGTACATAGATTTGTAGTCCATTATATTAATCAGTCATATCGACGGCTTACTTCTAGACCTCGAATGCCCCAATGTTCTTCCTTCCCGTTATATTCCTTAAGACTCATCACGCCTCCCAGCCACACATTTATATGCAGTCCATCAGAATAATTTCCGTAGAGTTTATTTTCCAGTGCACTTGTGTAAAGGAAACTAGACCTTACCATACCGTATTGCAGGGATGTTGTTTGCAAGCGAATTTATGCACTCCTACAGTATAAGGTATTTAAGGTTCATTTTCCTTTACACATAACCATAGGAAAATGAACACAACGAATATCGTTCTGATGGGCTGCATATCCGCGTGTGGCTGGGAGGCGTGACCAGTCTTAAAAGGAATATAATGGACAGGAAGAGCATTGGGACATACGAGGTTATAGAAGTAAGCCATCGATATGCTAACCTCCATCTACCGTATGCGGTAAAACAAACGACTCTGAAATGTTGTTTCTAGAAAATAGAACTGAGAGAATTAGAGTAGGTGAAGTGTTATCTAATCCTGTAAGAGGGGGGGGGGGGTTGACGGATCCTGCAAGGCAGTAATATTGGACCGTTATCTTTTCTTGCGTATATAAATGGTATGAGTCAAGGACGGGCATCACAGGTAAGGCTGGCTGCGGATGATGTTATATTGTATAGCAGGGCTGACCACAACGAGGCTCGCGAGCCACATGCGGCTCTTGAGTCAGTCTTGTGCGGCTCTTGACACCAACCTTAGAGTAAAATTAAGTGATATAATTAATGAAATCTAACGACATATCTCGGCTGGCGGCAGTCAGTAGCAGTGATATGCGGCTTAACGTTATTGGCGCTGTAGGTCAGTGGTAAGGCATGGGAGGTGAAGATAGTTCCGGCTCCTTCCATTTGATAGTGCTTTGATCGGGAGAGTGTGTCAGTGAGTCAGTGTCGTGAGGTGAAGCCAGTCTCGTTCACGTATAGGCAGTAGCGAGTGTCGATACTGAATTGAAGAAAATTACTGAAAGCCTTCCTGACGTTCAGGTGGAAACTGACGATTACATGAGTAAAATGTCTGGTTTGCTGACGAAATCAATGCAGATTTAATGATTTGAGATCACTTAAATCTTCATTTTCATTCCTGGAATATCCTTTTTCTGTTCATGTTGTGGAGGATGGCAGTTCTGTTTCATCACCAATAACAAAGGATACAGCAACTGTAGATTTGGAGCAACAAGAACTGCAAGAGGACGAAGGACTAAGAGGACTCGAACGAAGTGGCATTTCTACCATAGAATTTTGGAAGAATGTTCCAGAAGAAAAATACCCACTAACAAAAGTGTCTGCTAAGAGACTTATCTCAATCTTTGGGACTACTTATGTGTGTGAATCGCTGTACTCAACGATTAAATTCATTAAATCTACTTATCGATCTGAACGAACTGATGAACATTTAAGTGAACTTGTGCGAACTGCGCTTAGCAATTATCAGCCAAATTTCAAAAAACTAACAGCAAAAATTAACACTAAAAAAGCACTTCTCAAAAAATAATATCTCATTCATTGATGTGTACCTGAAAAATAATGTTCTGTGTAGTGTAGAAAATAAATGTCCCTTCATTTGTTATAAAATAAAACAAAACGTGTCTTCATTTTATAAACCATTTTCTGAACATGCTCCCAATTTTTGTTTCCTAAATTTGCGGTTCCCAGAAGTAAGGTTAGTGGCCACCCCTGCTGTATAGAGTAGTAAATGAGTTGCACGATTGTGAAGGACTGCAGGGGAACCTAGACAATGTTGTGAGAAATATAGGGGGCAATGGTATGGAAAGTCAGGTTGTAAGGCACTCTCGCTTTTAATTACCGTGTTGAAGGCGTGATAACACCTTATGGAGAACACTGTAGATACCTAAGTGTTAATATAAGAAATGATCTTCATTGGGTTAATCATATTAACGAGGTTGTTAAGAAAGGCTACACGTAACCGTGACGTCACGACCACGTGTTTGTAAACAAAGCCACGTGCTTTTTTGACAGCTGTCATCTTGACGGACCCTAACCTCACTTTAAGGACAATAGAGCGTCGCTAACCTTACTGCTGCCATCTTTACGACGCTGAACCTCATTGATGCTACATTATGCACGTCGCAGCGCAGAATTTAAAAATCCATGTGCATTTTTAACAACTGAGAGCTGACATCTTTAAACCACGTGGGCGCGGAATTTTAAACAGCACAACATCGCAAACTTCAGTGCTGGTATCTTGACGGGGCTAAACCTCGCTGTTGCCATCTTATGCATGTGGTAACGGGCAATTTAAAATCCACGTACTTTTTAACAAAATTCTGTTACTATGAAGGTAGTAGAGTCGTAGCCATAGTTAAGGTACATCCCAGCGTTTGCTTCGAAAAACCGAGTGTAGGAGGGCATTACTTAAACAGCTGTAAAGATAGCAGCTTCCCCCTCCTCCTCCATATTAGACGCAGTTTTACAGATAGATAGGCAGTTGTTATTTTGCCGGTGTTGCTATTTTCTGGTTGCAGTGTAAAACTATTCATCATATCTAACTGTAAAACATCTATTACGTTTATGTGTGATCTTTGTAGTGAGAGTTTTTCAAGACTTGACAATCTTGAACGGCATGAAGCTGTAAAGCATAACTTCGAAATATATGCATGCAAACAATGTACTGCTATATTCAACAGACGTGATCATCTCACACGACATGTAAATTATAAACACATTTGTTTAAAGAAGCGTGATCGAAACGATATAACATCGTCACAGCTTACTACAACTTCTGTTACCAATCTCAAACCACCAGATAAAGAGGAGATGCATAAGGAAGAAAAACAAGAACACAACGTTTCTTTTCCATCGGAGCGTTTTCATTCTACTTTATTTTCTAACCCAGCAACATTTTCTGTAGCTGTGCAAACATCCCATGAAGAGAAGCAAGATGCATCGGTAGCAGAAAAGAAGATTTAACCGCTTCTTTTCAATCAAACCATGTTAAGTTTTTATCTGCTGATAACATTGCAGAAGCATATACCGCAACAAAACAGGTTCTTCCCTTTTCTACACATCAACTGTCTACACGTATTAGCAAAACTCTGTTACCCTATGCACATGTAAGATACTGTAAAGACGTTAACTTACTCGTTGAATGATTACAACTCCTAAGAGCTTATCAAGATGCTGGATACACAGTGTATGTACGAGAGATTCAAGAAATAGAAGATTAATTACGTTGTAAGCGTATTATTGTGTAGCATATTCCCTTCCCGACACTACTTATTTAAATGTAACAGCTGTCAAGAAAACAGCTTCCTCCTCCTATCGGACATAGCCGTGTTCCTTCTCCTCCGCCTCACAGGAGAGCTACGTTCCTCCTCCTCCTCCCCCTCGCAGTTACTGAGGTTAGCTCAATCCCTCCTCCTACGGAATAATCCTTTATCATCAACATTAGTGTGTGCTTCGACATCGTACGCTATGGAACGAAAAGAGTACAACAAACAAAAGTGTGAATGTGCATGTTGTTCGCATGCTCATACGCAACTTATTTATCTCACACGAGTAAGTAATGCTATTAAGATGTTCTGCAAATATAGAACCTCGATGACAAAGCATCTTATTCAATACTTACTGCCAGCACTTTTATCTACGTACGCTACCCCTTACGTGCGTGATTTTTGGGACATCCTTCCTCTACACAGTAAGATGTCAATCGATGTAGCTTTATGCAGAACCTGTCAACGTCATTACAAGTATCGAGGGGAAAATGATGATGATTGGGATGAACCAAGTCCGGGGATTGAACACTGTACACAGTGTATGGATGAACTTTTTCCAGCACCTGACGACGATGACACAGAAAAGGAATAACAACAAGGTAAGAAGTGCATTATCATTCTTGTAAAGCGTAACATACTTAGTATAATATATTTCTAAATGTTTTGTTTAATTTGAATGTTGCAGGAGGCATTTCGGAAGCATACTACCTCTTTGCACAACGTTGTTAAGAAGCCTAGTAACCTTGTCAGCAGCAAAACGAACACTGTTGTAGCACATGTAAATAAATATTTGACTGCATTCAAAATTTTGTACTTATTGCATTCCTTTGCCTCCTTACATCTACTCATTCTTGAGAAAACGATCAAGTCTAAACATGCACAACTATGATGACGTCATCGCTGCAGCACGTGCTCACTCTAGCCTTCGCAATGCATGTTTAAACTTGTTCGATAGAGAGATGTGCCTTAACAGAGGAGAAGGCCATAACAGCCTATGTATAGTCGCCATCTTGTGTAGTAGCCTCTGAGCTAGCTTTCTTCATAACAGCAGCCGCCATCTTGCGCAGTAGCCTCTGTGCAATCACCCATAGCTGGCATCTCTAACAGCATCTTTGTTTAAAAACTAAAATAATAGTATGTTGGGAAGTACAGCTCGGTAAGTACTGTATGTTGAGAAAGGCAGCTTGCTATAAGATCCTAAGAAGGGCAGCTTGCTTGCTTGTCCTGTTAAATTCCACGCTATAAAATTGATTTCCGTCAAGATATTAGTAGTAAGCCATGCGCATGTAGTTAAAGATGGCGGCTGACAGCTGTCAAAAAAGCACGAAGAAAGTGTCCGCCACCACATTTCAAAGGTAGTAGCTGAATATAGCAGCACGGTGCTCTGTTGATTAAAGAGGGCCGCTGTCAAAAAGCATGTGGCTTCAAAGAGCACGTGGAATTTCAAATTGCCCACCACCACGTGCTTAAGGTAGTAGGCGTAAAGATGGCAGCACGGTGCTCTGTTGATTATAGATGGCCACTGTCAGCTCTATCTTGAGCAATTAGATAGCCGCCATCTTGCGCAAGCGTCCATAGGGTGTCTCATAAGAGCCTATGTATAGCAGCCATCTTGCGGCCACTATCTTGCGCAAGCACCCTTAAGCCGTCTCATAAGAAGCTGTGTATAGCCCCATCTTGTAGAATTAGATAGCCGCCATCTTGCGCAAGCGTCCCTAGGGTGTCTCGTAAGAGTGTATGTATAGCAGCCATCTTGCGGCCACCATCTTGCGCAAGCACTCTTAAGGCATCTCATAAGCAGCTGTGTATAGCCGCCATCTTGTAGAATTCTATAGCCGCCATCTTGCGCAAGCACCCCTAAGGCGTCTCAAAAGGAGCCGTGTATAGCCGCCATCTTGTGCAATTGGCGTCGGGAAGGGCATCCGGCCGTAAAACTGAGGTTAGACCCTTCCATGAGGTTAGGCTTGCTGTCTTGCGCGTAAAAAGTTAGGTTAAGCCCCTCCAAGCGGATGTGAGGTTAAGCTCGTTCTCTTAGGCGTCAGGAAGGGCATCCTGCCTTAAAACTGAGGTTAGGCCCCTCCATGAGGTTAGGATAGCTCTCTTACGCGTAAAAAGTTAGGTTAAGCCCCTCCAAGATGTGTGGTTAGGCTCGCGCTCTTAGCCAGCGCAGTCAATGCGGCGGAGCCCTCTCCCGAGAGCGTGTGGTGGCGGTGGCGGCGGAAGCCTCTGCGGACGGGTCTGCGGTGGCGGTGGCGGCGGAGGCCGCTGCCGAGAGCCGGAGGTGGAGGTGGCGCTTGAACTCTCCACTTATACTACTAAAGGCCTCTTGCAGTTATTACTTTCTAGAAGGAAATTCTGCAGGTGATACCTGAGTTTGAGAATGTTCTCCCGTACAATTGAAAAAAAATGTTGTTAGGGAAACACGGTTCTAGGTTAACGATATGTCAAACTATTATATCGTAGTTGCGCCTAGAACAACCGCTATGTGATAGTAATTCAGCTTAGAACCTTGACCAGAAAGGTTTTGTCATCTAAGGCTCAGTATTGCACGAACTACAGCATGCAGTATCAACGAAACTTCGTTCTACAGTAAGTGAAACATGTGTTGCGGGTCAGTATTTCTCCCCTCAAAATTGTCACATAGCAGCATTTCGAGGCGCGCCGACGATAAGTAATAAATACATGCTTTGCTGCTAGGGAAATGTGGACAGCAGATAGTGAGCAATAATTTCTGTGCCGTTTTATTTGCGGCATACCATAAATATCAAGTCAAATCGAAGTACATCTTCATGACTGGAAGCACGGATCTCACACTACCGTCTGCGCATGTGTCTGTCTGTGAGCTTACACAACCCCTTTATGAGCTTCCGGACATTTGTTTCTACCTGAATCAAATTTTATTTAATGAACACCTTGCTTATTGATAAAGAACGCCAATACCTTTTAGTAATGCCACTGCTGTTGGTACTGTGTCGTAAATTATTGTACTACTGAAGCATGGGAGGGAGTGCCGCTCAACGAAATGACTGTTTCATTAAAGACCAAACTCCATAAAATTCAATAATTGCGAACGAAAACTCTTCAGCTGGAAACCTTGCAACTGAATTTTGGTTCTCCACACATTAATTGACGTATGGACGGCTAATTCAATTTCGACTAAAATTTTGCCTGATGGCTATGAAAAGGAAACCACGGAATACTGATAGTTCTCTATTAGCTAGTGGTTTAACATCACACTGGCATATAGAAAGTTTTGGGAGACTTGAGAATGCATAAGAGCTGAAATTCTCCAAGAAGCGGCCGTGTCCTTAAGATAGAGGGGAAATGGTAAACCACGAAAACCACCTTCAGGACTGCCGACGGGAGGGTTTGTGCCCATCATCTCCCGAATGCAATTTCGCAGCTATGTGAAGCGAACCGCGGAACCAATACAGTCGGTTTTGGATAGTTCTATTTAGTCTAACTGTAAAGGTTCCAATGAAATTTGTACAATATCCTGTGGTAAGTTTGGAATTTAAACTTGTGGACAATATTTCCATATAATCCGACTTCTGAAGGTTTGAATGAAGTATAGTGTAAACGATGAAATGCATAGACCCAATAGTTCTTCCTGTTTGTAGTTTGATGATTCACGTGTTTCATTAGCAAAGTCTGTATCACATAGCCGTTGCCTATGTATTCTACTCGTGCAAATTTGTTCAAAATATGTTTAATGTTCAGTAATTGAGAATGTGACTATTTTATCGCCAGGCTGAATAGCTCAGACGGTAAAGCGCTAGCCTTCTCGACTCAGTGTTGCTGGTTCGATCCAGGCTCCGTCCGGTTGTATTTCATGGTGCTCAATAATGGCAGTTTTGTGTAGGTAGATTTACTGGTATGTAAAAGAATTCCTGTGGGACAAAGTTCGAGCACCTTAGCGTCTCCGAAAACCATAAAAGTAGTTAGAGGGACGTAAAACTATTATCATAATCAGCATGATCATCATCATAATAGTAAGACAGTGCAGAGAAAGAACATGAAAAGAAGCGAATGCCATGGGGGAACAATCATGTGTTCCGCTGTAAAACTGCAAGTGCGTCTTGGATGTTTATTCTGAGGTCATACTTTACTTTCATATTAAATTATTTGCACAGGTCAGTTTTGAAAGAAGGTTGAGAGGAGTGAAGATATATGTGCTACAAAAGCAGCTGTTTTGAGGTGCACTTGCTATCAGTTACATCTACATTACACCCAGTCATCATTCATAAGATATAAAACCGAAGTATTTCGACATATGGTTACTGCTACTAGGGTCGAGGCCCGGAACATCTTTATTAACTGGGTCAGTAGTTGAAACCACGCTAGAGAGATTACGTCCATTTATTTTTTAACATCGGTAAGTAGAGCTATTCAAAATGAAGATTATGATAATTTTTTTTTGCTAGGGGCTTTACGTCGCACCGACACAGATAGGTCTTATGGCGACGATGGGATAGGAAAGGCCTAGGAGTTGGAAGGAAGCAGCCGTGGCCTTAATTAAGGTACAGCCCCAGCATTTGCCTGGTGTGAAAATGGGAAACCACGCAAAACCATTTTCAGGGCTGCCGTTAGTGGGATTCGAACCTACTATCTCCCGGATGCAAGCTCACAGCCGCGCGCCTCGATTATGATAATTAAGGTGTCCCCTACACCAATTCATAGGACGGAAGTTTGCCAGTCTAAGACTGAAACAAGCTTAGTAATTTATTGAGTAGCCTATCCAATATCTCATTCATCGTCCAACCAACTTGTAAGTAAACGAACTCCCGCGTGAGGACATTCTAGCACTTCGGCGTCTCCAAATACCGGAACGTTAGTTAGTGGGGCATACAACTAATAACAATATTGCCGAAGTGTCATATCACTATTCCACGCGAAGAATGGGTACAACAGCCAGTAACGAATAAAGTGATTGAGACGGATCCCCTGCCAAATATTTTAGTGGAAAATTTCTTCCCTCAAAGGCAATCACCAGAACTGCTAAGAAATACTCGTGGATATTGGTTTGCATCGGACGACGACGTGTGTGGCTGGGTAGAGATGTGGCTCCGTCGGGAGCCCACCAGCTTTCTCAAGATTAGGTTCTTATCGTCTGATCACACAGTGGGATAAATATGTTAACAGTTCTAGTGATTACTCTTAGGATGCAAAGGATTCCTATGTTTTTGTTTGTTTACAAGTTGCTTTACGTCGCACCGACATAGATGGCGACGATGAGACAGAAAGGTGCTAGGAGTGGGAACGAAGTGGCCGTAGCCTTAACGAAGGTAAGCCTCAACATTTCCCTAGTGTGAAACCACGCAAAACCATCTTCAGGGCTGCCAACATTGGGGTTCGAACCCCCCTCCCATTTTCGTTTTCTTTTACTGATCCTTATACAGTGTGTATCAGAACTACACTGAGAAAGAAGTCAGCTTCGTATTGTGTTAAGAACCATGGTGCAATCGGATTGGTGGAGAACATTTTTGTTTTCGAGAAAATGAGGTTACTATGTTACTTACGGGCACGCGATTCAAATGGACGAACTCGCCGTATTTGCTATGCCGGAGCAGCTTCAGGGAAGAGAAGGGGAGAGATGGAGCCAGGGATAATGCTCCGCGTGTACGCATAATTTTCCTCGCTTACTCGCACAGGATTGGCCTTGTCTCTTACAGTCAATATCCACAGTTCGTTTATTAAACAGCCGTAACTGCACACACATCACAAGAACACACTGTAATTAAGACACACTTGTCAGTCAAGGAATGTACCAGATCGTTTCTCCTCTCGTGTGTTGGTCGCAGGAACGTTCTTTGTTATTTTACATGCTCTAAAATGCAACGATGCCGCCCTAAGATTGTGTATTTCTTCACTCAAAACATTGTAAATGGAATGAAGTACTGAAAGAAGAAAAAAATACGCCGAATTACTATTAACAAATATAGTGTAAAGTGGTGTAGATGGTTGCGCTAGTGCGGTGTCTATTTCGTTTCTTACTTTCCTAATGGCTTACAATGTCGATCTGCCATCCATGAATCCATATTGGTTGGGTGGTATCTCTTCCATTATTCTTGGTCTGATGCGGGACAGGATTGCCTTTGAGAACAATTTGAAGATAATGCACTCCAGGGCAATTCCTCGGTATGAGCTGGGATCGGCCTTGTTGCCTTTGTCTTTGTACAATGTGATTAGTTTGGCCTGTCTCCGTATGTTCGGGATCCCCTTACTTCTCGTGCATTCGTTGAACAGTAGCGTCAGTACACTTACAATGTCCGTCGCCGTGGCTTTGACGTGCTCGTTGTGCACTTCGTCCGGGCCTGCTGCCTTTTTGTTCTTGGATTCTAGGACAATTTTCCGTACCTCGTCGGTTGTGAGCAATATGGTTACCCAAGTGTCCCCTAGGAAAAACGACCACTTAAATAGACTCCCACAAACAGAACAACCAAAGAGCCTAACCTCGCTGTGTGTAATGATATGCGACCCAAGAGAGGACTCGACTTAAATGAGCTCCAAAGAAGTTTTAAAGAAGTTTCCACAAACGGAACGGAAGGCGATACCCACTATGACTGCTAGTGTATACTTAACAAGGCCTATCTAACAGTGTACATTGTTATTCTATAGAATTTAATTACCTATGTAATCTAAATATTATGTGTATCATCCCCTATGGCCATTGGCTGCAATAAATATTATTTAAAATTATTAACAAATACATTGCAATTGGGAAATATCCCGGTTGCAATGGTCACTTAAAGTAGTGTGATTATAAGGTTCAGTTAAAACATAATTACACAAAAACAACAAGAATCAATTCCATGGAAAGAAAATATTACAAGAAATACTACTACCGGTAGTTTAACATTCTAAATCCAGCATCATCATATACAATTTCACACACAACTCAAGTATTTCCAGTGCATAACACTACGGCTTACAATATTATAGGTTGAGCTTACGACTAGCTTAATATTAACAAGTGATAATAACGTTAAAAACATGGACAATTACCCAACAACAACTACAACAACATGAGTACAACAAGCAATTCCCTGTCAGTGTCCGTTTTGTTGTTTTAGTTTTTTAATGCTATTTGTTCTGGGCGTCCACCTATAAAGATCTTTTGCCCCTACTTGCACCATGTGATATGAACCTCCGTGTAATTGGAATTGCGGAAGTGTAGAGTGTTGAATGTGAGGAAAGGAACGTTGAAGACGACACAATCACACAGTCCCTAGGTCAGGGATATTAATTATTTACAGATAAGAACCTCTGACCCGGACGGGAATCGAACCCGGGGCCGCCGGGTGACAGGCGGACGCGTTGCGCCCTACACCCCGGAGCCGGACTTCAGTGTCCGTAATTTCAAACTGTCCGACTCGTTGGCCAATGGTCAGTATACTGGCCTTTGGTTCAGAGGGTTCCGGATTCGATTCCCGGACGGGTTGGGGATTTTAACCTTCATTGGTTAATTCGAATGGCTCGGGGGCTGAGTGTTTGTGCTGTCCCCAAGATCCCCGCAACTCACACACCACACGTAACACCATCCTCCACCACAATACCACGCAGTTACTTGCACGTGGCAGATGCCGCCCATCCTCATCGGAGGGTCTGCCCTACAAGGGCTGCACTCGGCTAGAGATAGCGACACAAAATTATTATTTAAATCTTTTACTTTCCACTTTACACTAGCACTAACGATCTTATTAAATGACTTGATACCGGAATGGAATCTATCAAAGACTGCTGCAGGTAATTTTTTTCCAAGCTCTTATGGTCTTGATTAGGAAGGAAAACTTGCCTACATCCGTATGTTGGTTTATGGCCCTAATTTTATACTTGTGACCATTTCTAGATAATTACGAGGGACGTTCCAAAATATTCCTAATACTACTCCGGGCAGGCCTTCCCGTATAGGTCTCAAAGACCGCACAGGCGAGCCCTTTGTTCTTCTGGTTTCAAGACTATAATAATAATAATAATAATAATAATAATAATAATAATAATAATAATAATAATAATAATGTTCTTTGTTTTTTACGTCCCACTAAATACTTTTACGGTTTACGGAGGCGCCGAAGTGACGGAATTTTTGCCACAGGAGTTCTTTCACGTGCCAGTAAATCTACCGACACGAGGCCAACGTATTTCAGCACCTTCAAATACCACCGGACTACGCCAGAATTGAACCTGCCAAGTTGGAGTCAGAAGGCCAACGCCTCAACCGTCTGAGCCACTCAGCCCGGCCAGATTCAAGTCTTTCCCAATTAATGGTATTCCTCCTATTCCTGGTTACGAAACGCATCGCTCTTCTTTGAACTTTTTCCAGGGAATTTATTAAATCTACCCTGTACGCAGATCCATATTCGAGAATGGGTCTTACCAAACATTTATAAGCTTTACTTTTGGCACCAGAATTAGTTTCCTTGAGATTCCGCATAATAAAATGTAACGATCTCCAGGATTTCTTGAGTAAATTTTTTCCACTAGCTGTGATCACTTCAAGTCTTTTCTAATAGTAACACCTAAGTATTTACAACTGACATCTTCAACAACAAATTCCTCTCCAAGTTCGTAATCCCTCCTTCCTGTCATTTTTATAAAACTGAAACAAAATTTCTTGCATTTTCCGCTGTGGATTTTCATTCAATTTTCACGCGCCCATTTTTCAATCGTATCTAGATCCTTCTGAAGCTATAGTTCATCCTCCCCTCTCTTTATCTCCCGGTATATAACGCAATCATCAGCAAAGAAGCGTACTTCCGATTTTATCGAGTCAAGTATATCATTCATGAAAAGTATGAAAAGAATAGGCCCAACAACGCTACGCTGAGCCACACATGATGTAACGTTTATCGGAGAAGACAGCGTTTCTCCCACGCGCACCCTTTGAATTCTTCCATTGAGGAGTTCTAGTATCCATTTCAAAACTCTGATATCAATGTCCGTACGTGCTAACTTTTGGCTTAATTACAGTAGATGTTCAATATGTTCCCTTCCTACTTCGATGCCCAGTTCACAACGGCGCAGTAGTGATCTCTGGACTCCCAAAGGGATGTGTGGTGTATCGCGAACGACCTGGAGGGCTGCATGTATTCATGGTACAAGTTTATCACCTCTTTCTACGTAGTTCGCATTGTAGTCAATTTGTACAGAACAAACTGTACACTGCCTACTGAGGCTAGGAAGAAACTATGCGAAACGAGCATTCGCACGGATCATTACCTCTGCCTCCCACTTCCCACTTCCCCTCCTCTTCCTCCTCTGACGCACAACAACAGGTAGCGGCTGGCTCTCTGACATAACAAATACGGCAAGTTCGTCGAGTTAAACCGCGCACCTGGAAATAACATATCAACCTCATTTTCTCCGCCAATCATATCGCACCATCATTCGTAATATAACACGAAGAGAATCCCTGATTTTTGTCGGTATAGAAGATCTCGCGAGATAGAGCAATATCTATGAATACGAAAAAACGATTAGTCCATTCACTTGTGTTCTTGATCTTCCTGTATGGATGCGAAACTTGGACCATAAAAGCTAAAGACAGGAACCGAATCAACGCCTTTGAAATGTGGTGCTGGAGAAGGATGTTGCGAATACCGTCGACAGCCAGGCGAACAAATGATTCTGTCATCCGGGAAATTGGAATACAAGAAAGTTTATGCCAAGTTGTGTACCAGAGAATCCTGCAATTCTTTGGTCACATTATGAGAAAAGAGGATGACAACCTGGAAAAATTAATTGTCCAAGGAAATGTTTCTGGCACAAGGACACGAGGACGGGTCGCAAAAAGATGGGTTGATCAAGTAAGAGAGATCATGAATTTACCATTGAGAGTTACTATCCGGAAAACGCAAGTACGTACAGAATGGTATCAGCTTATAAAAGAAACAACCAAATCCTTGGTTCACGATACTCAGTCATGAGTGGAACGACTGGAGAGAGAGAGAGTTCTGATACATCCTGTATAAAATTGTTTGACTGGTAGGTGTACGAAACGTAAGTCCAAAAGGGGCAGTTGAAGTTAATACGATCCATTCCGCCATTTTTCCTACTGAAGTCATCGTAAATCGAACAACTTTAATTCTGGCTTCCTAATCGTCCCTTGAACCTTAGAGTCATCAGTTGTGGAAGAGAACAGTATACCAAGCAGGTTCTCTGTCAGTGCATCCGTCTTATCGCACGGTGAGAAGTGTTATAATGATCATCAAATTTTGGATGTAGCTTCCATGTAGCAGAGCAAGCAGACACGGTTCCGCAATACCTGAGATGGAATGGCAATACTAATTTCATCTTCCTCAAGATATTATTACTAGGAACAAAAGGACCATGATTTCCGGTTGTGAGGGGAGAGCCAAGTCTCATTACTGCGTTCCCCTTTTATGACGTGTGTGTTTACAGACTGCTTGCTAGTTAATAACGCGCTTCTACGACGCCACATATAGACATGCAGCTTTACTGAGCACCTAATAGTACGGAAGACCACAGACGTACTGAGGAGTGCATTGTAGGATTCAAAATTATTAGTAAACATGCAACAGTCACCCAACAACACGGGAAAGTGAACCTCAGAATAAGGATGGTTTGAAATGAAAAAATGAACACACATTAGGCGAACGAATGCGTAGCTAGACACATTTATCGAAGGCACTGGGAAAACATCAGACTAGGAGATGAGAGAAGTGTTGGAAGTTCTTTGGATATTCATGCGCGCAATGACCTGTATCGCATTAGAGACGGGAAACTGTAATCCAAAACTCCCATATGGATTAATCGAGATTTGAACCGACACATCCTTGATAAGAAAGACAGGGACAATGGGATTAGGTCATTATATCCCTAGGGTAGTGAGAAAAGTCGCCAGATATGAAAGGAATGATTTTTTTCTGCGAAAAGCGTATCTAGCTGGCTAGATATTTCATCGATGACCAGTTTTTGTGATTCCGCTCTGGATGACGGCCATATATGGTCAGTGCTTTAAGGATGTTATTTGTAACACCAGAGAGCATATGAAAATATCGATAATGTGAAGTCAAAGTGATATTCTCAGAGCTACAGAGGTGTCCATGTGTGCTAAGACATTAGACCAAAGCATATGATTTAACACTTTTCAAAAACGTAACGAACTCCAGTGATTGTAATAGCATTAAAAGTGACTTGGATTTGTGGTACGACAGGGTAAATAGATGAATACTGAAAATTATTGCTGAAAATCGTGTTAAAATATCCATCTGTCTAAACGAACGTGAGCTTATTCACAGGTATGAAATAAACAGCACTCCACTGAAGGCTGTTACTCAGGTCAAAGATCTTGGAAGAATTCATGATAGCAAACTAAATTTCTCTGTTCATACAGACCAAGTTAAATCTCGTGCTATGAGGTCTCTTACACTTTTGTTCAGTTTTACTGAAATTCCTAACATAAAGACTCTTAAATTATACTTCTATACGTACGATTTTCCTAGGTATCTCCGTGGGTTAGACGGCAGCGCGTCGGCCTCTCACCGCTGGGTTTCCGTGGTTCAAACCCTGTCACTCCATGTGAGATTTCTGCTGGACAAAGCGGAGGCGGGACAGGTTTTCCTCCGGGTACTCCGGTTTTTCCCTGTCATCATTCATTCCAGAAACACTCCCCACTGTCATTTCATTTCATCTGTCAGTCATTAATCACTGCCCCAGAGGAGTGTGACAGGCTTCGGGAGCCGGCACAATGTCTATCCTCGCCGCAAGATGGGGGATTCATTCATTCCGTCCCTGACCCGGCCACTGACTGGAAAACAGGTTGTAGGTTTTCATTTTCACTTACGATCTTCCTATTACTAAATTCTGCTACCCGTCTGGTCATCAGTTGCCCCAACAAATTGCAATAAAATGAACCACGTACTGTTATTCTTTACGTATATTGTGAAAACCCATAACCCCGGCCTGAGACAGCACCTACTAATCAAATTCTGTCATATTTGAACATCTTGGCTATGAGTAAACGTCCACAGTACACAGGTCACTCATTTCTTCACGGAATTATTAATGGTACTCTGAAATGCGTACCTTTTTTCCCACATTTTCCATTAGATGTTCATCCGCGTAATATCCACACAGACCACTATTCAATGTGCTTCGTTTGCTCCTAAACTCCAGCAACGCTCCATATTCTATAGCCTTCCCACAACAGCAAACATATTCTTCTTCTTCTTCTTCTTCTTCTTCTTCTTCTTCTTCTTCAATTTTTCGCACATTTCTAGGTTCGCGAGTGCGAATTGTGTCGCATATGTGGATTTGGCCCTGCTTTATGGCCGGATGCCACTCCTGTCGCCAACGCTGTGTGGAGGGATGTAATCACTACTACGTGTTTTTGTGGTGATTAGTAGTGTGATGTGTTGCCTGAATATGAAGAGCAAAGTGTTGGGACAAACACAAACATCCAGTCCTGGAGCCAGAAGAATTAATCAGACGCGATTAAAATCCGTGACCCGGCCGGAAATCAAACCCGGAACCCTCTGAACCAAAGGCCACAACGTTGACCATTCAGCTAAGCAGTCCGACTTCCTCAACAGCAAATGCCTTTCATGAAATTGACGACGTTCCCCTCATCATCTTTTCAAAACCAAATAGTCAGTGCTCCCTCCTCTTGTACGCCGACGACCTGAAAATCTAAGAGAAGTGTCTATGCCTGATGACTGTGATGAATTACAGACTGTTCTCAGTTCGTGTGGTGACAGTTTTAAGAAATGGAATCTTTCTCCCAATGTTAAGAAGTGCAATACAATCTCCTTTTCATTGCTAAAGCAAGGAATGAACACTGCATATAACATCCAGGGGAATACATTGCAATCGGCTTCTCAGGTAAGGGACCTACGTGTTATAATAGACTGTAAACTAACCTTCTCTGGTCATATTCAAAGCAAAGTCATCTCCGTACAGGCCATGAAGGCCTTTGGAAGGGTGAAAGGTAAAGGCTTCTACCATTTGTAACCTCGGTACGTGATGGGGTAGAGTGGTTTGCTGTACGCCCGGCCGCCTTTGCCCCCAGGAATTAATCTGGTACTCATTTTTGGTGTAGGCTGAGTGAACCTCAGGCCCATATGCACCTCTGGAAGTGGAAATCTCGTTTCTTAAATTTTACGACTTCTTGACGGGATTCGAACCAACGTCCTTCCGGGCGCCTTTACCGCCTCGGCCAGGCAGTCCATTCTCTACTCGTATTCAGTCTATAAAATCCCGTGCTATGCGTACCCTAGGCATTCCTTAGAGATTCACTGAAATGAATGATATTAACGCCTTAAAATTATACTTTGTCTCGTATGTTCTCCCCATTATTGACTTTTGTTCCCCTATTTGGTCCTCATCTGCTGTCACTGACATATCTCAACTAAATCGTATCTTTAACTTTTTCATTTTCATTGTTATGACTCGCAATCCTGTTTTTAAGGATAAAACTAAATCTGACATTATGAACTACCTGGGTATACGTGGCCTGAGAAGCCGTTTACAGTTTTCCGATCTATGTTACCTTCACAAAATAATCAATGGCTACACCAAATGTAATACTCTTCCGGCGTACTTCCCTATACACGTTCCTCCCCGCCCTACACGCAACCGGCGCACTCATCACGTGTCCTGTCCGCGCCTGACCTTACAACAATGCTCTATCTTCCACCATCTCCCTACTCCTGGTAACTCACTACCCGATATCGACATATTCACACCTTTCGCATCCTTCAAATAAAAAATTAAAAGATTCCTTTGACGTTCTCTCAAGGTTTCCATTTTCTTCCGTCCCTGCAACTCTCGACCTTTCTTCTTCCCAATTTCTGTAACCGACACTAGCAAGTTATCGTTGTCATCGTTGTTACATTGTTACTGTTAAAATGGTTAATTTATTCTTGTTACTTAATATTGGCTGCCTGCTGTCATTTCTTGATGGATACAGTACTTTTGCATCCATCTCTTGGCACAGGCGACAGTAAAGTGTAGCTTCCACCGAAGTCCCAGTCTCACCCATGGCTGTGGCAATATGGAAGCTGCTGGGGTATGGGTGGTGCTGAGTAATGACTTTCAGAGCACGACTAGTGCATCGCAGTGTTATGAAAGGTGCTGCTCATAGGGTCAGTCGTGCTGCAATAGTACTTTATGACACAGTGAGGAAAGCAATGGCAAACTACCTCACACCTCACCTTGCTTAGTACGCCTCATTTTGGTGCTGCCATTGGTTTTTTGGGTTTCCTTATAACCGCATAAACTTTGGTGGTGCTATTTGAGGATCCAACCAGCCTCTGGGCTGATGACCTAACAGACAGACTTAATATTGTTGTTTATACCTTTGTTACCTTTTATACTTATTATTATTATTATTATTAGACTATTATTATTATTATTATTATTATTATTATTATTATTATTATTATTATTATTATATAATGTTATTTGCTTTACGTCCCACTAACTACTTTTACGGTATTCGGAGACGCCGAGGTGACGGAATTTAGTCCCGCAGGAGTTCTTTTACGTGCCAGTAAATCTACAGACACGAGGCTGTTGTATTTGAGCACCTTCAAATACCACCGGACTGAGCCAGGATCGAACATGCCAAGTTGGGGTTAGAAGGCCAGCGCCTTAACCGTCTGAGCCACTCAGCCCGGCATTATTATTATTATTATTATTATTATTATTATTATTATTATTATTATTATTATTATTATTATTATTATTATTACTAGCTGATGTACCCGTGCTTCGCTACGGGATTCTCAGAAAGACTGACTTGGTGGTTTTCTTAACTGAATACAACATAGGTCATTACAAAAACGTCAGTAGGAACGTAGTGATTGAAAGCAATGTTATCATATAAAATACTCGATCAAATGAAAAACCGCACACTTTCAACGAACAGTACTACAGTGCCGATCTAAGAGTCCAAAGTTCCAGAGCTGGAATAACCAGGTTGCAGACTGCCGTGAACACTCCTCTGTCATTATTCCGTTAAATATGCACACTACTCATTCTAATCAGTGCCTCAGATTAGGGATTGAATAGCTCGAATACTGTGATGAACCAGTGTGTTACGTACCAGATATATCAGAAAATATATGAACCAGAGGAATGGCATGCTGAAGAAGAAAGTTATCTTACTCCTCAGCTACTTCCCGCCAATATACAGGCAGGCTGTTACAGTCGGTACGACCAGGCGAGTTGCCCGTGTGGTTAGGGGCGCGCAGCTGTGAGCTTGCATCCGGGAGATAGTGGATTCGAACCCCACTGGCAGCAACCCTGAAGATGGTATTCCGTGGTTTCCCATTTTCACACCAGGCTGTACCTTAAAGCCATGGCCGCTTCCTTCACACCACTATTCATTTCCTATCCCAGCGTCGCCATAAGACCTCCCTGTGTCAGTGCGACGTCAAGCAAATTAAAAAACCTCGGTACGCTGCAGTAATCCTATCTATCGGGGATGAGAGGAAACAGAAGACAAAAAGCACATAACAACAAACAATGGTCAATGTAATGTTATTGTTGATAAAGTTTATGAGCTTTCTATATTGCAGGCCTTCACATTAGTTTTCTTTCGACTCTGTGATATTAGGTGTCTTACAAAATTATTTATATCGTAGACTGTAGTTCCATATTCTCAGATTTTACTTACCGATTTTCACTAAATTCTGTTTACCCATTTTCTCGTGACTCGGCGCTGATATGAACTTAGTAACAAAAATCCAAATTCATGAATATCTCTTATAATATGCGGTACGGAAACAATGTATAAGACATAAGTGATCGGAAATTTAATAACTTCTTACATAACTACTACTAACTTACGACATAACTAAAGTTATGTTAGTTATGTAGTATTTATCGATACGACCACTAATAACATAAATAACTTATTTGAGAATTATATTTCAGACCTTCCCCTAAAATACCATTTCACTCAGCGTGAATAAAATAATTTGTAGCCTAGATTGCAGTGGCTCATCACCCGACATTACATACCGATTTTCATTAAATTCTCTTCAGCCGTTTCCTATTGATGCGTGTACATACATACATCCATCCATACATACAGACAGACAGAAATTACGGAAAAGTAAAACATGCATTTCCTTGTTACTGTGGACATGACAGATACAGAAATATCATTCATTTCAAATTCTGAGCAATGCACAGGCAAAACACTTATTTTATATATAGATTATATTTCAGGCCTTCCCCTAAACTACCATTTCACTCAGTGTGAATAACATTATTGATAGCCTAGATTATAGCGACCTATTCCCCGACTTTGCATACCAATTTTCGTGAAGATACGACCACTAATACAATAAATATTTGACAATTAAATTATAGGCCTTCCCCTAAACTACCATTTTTCTCAGCGTGCATAGCCTATATTGTAGGAAATTATTTCCCATCTTTGTCTAGCGATTTTCACGAGACTGATAACATAAATATTTGAGAATTAAATTTCAGGCCTTCCCCTAAACTACCATTTCTGTCAGCGTGATTAAAATAATTTATAGCCTAGATTGTAGCGGTTCATCACCCGACTTTACATACCGATTTTCATTAAATTCTCTTCAGCCGTTTTCTCGTGATGCGTGTACATACATACAGACAGACAGATAGACAGGCAGGCAGAAATTACGGAAAAGTAAAAAATGCATTTTCTTGTTACTGTGGACATGACCGATACAGAAATACCATTCGTTTCAAATTCTGAGCAATGTACAGACAAAACTCTTATTTTATATATACAGATTACATTTCAGGCCTTCCCCTAAACTACCATTTCACATAGTGCGAATAACATTATTGATAGCCTAGATTATAGCGACCTATTCCCCGACTTCTCATACCAATTTTCGTGAAGATACGACCACTAATAAATTAAATATTTGACAATTAAATTTTAGGCCTTCCCCTAAACTACCATTTTTCTCAGCGTGTATAGCATATATTGTAGCGACTTATTTCCCATCTTTGTCTAGCGATTTTCGTTAAGACACGACCACTAATAACATAAATATTTGAGAATTAAATTTCAAGCCTTCCCCTAAACTACCATTTCACTCAGCGTGATTAAATAATTTGTAGCCTAGATTGTAGCGGTTCATCACCCGACTTTACATTCCGATTTTCATTAAATTCTCTTGAGCCGTTTTCTCGCGATGCGTGTACATACATACAGACAGATAGACAGACAGACAGACAGAAATTACGGAAAAGTAAAAAATGCAATTTCTCGTTACTGTGGACATGACCGATACAGAAATACCATTCTTTTCAAATTCTGAGCAAAGTACAGACAAAACTCTTATTTTATATATATAGATTATTATTATTATTCCAGCATGTACTCCAGCATGTAACCTACAAGAGGTATCCCTGTTAAACCTAGCAACCCAGTGAAAGGTTGGGTAACCAATCCCAGCGGGAAATTGGGTCGGTGAGCCGATCAGTGCTGGTGGCTTCAAGGCTTACAACCTTGATAGTTAAAAACCCATTACCTTTTAGGTAACCACCATTACGACTCTCGTAATACTCGAAACATGGAGACAAAGAATATTCAGAAATGTACTCCAGGTGGTAAACAATCCACTCCCACACAGTCTGGGGCAAGCAGGTCATCGGATTCTGAGAAACCTGCACCTTCATGCTTCCCACTTCTATCTAATTCTGCTAAACGACAACCAAAGAAAAATATCGAGTACTTTGCTACAATAAACATTAATTCCCTGCTGAAGGCAGGTAAGCTCAAACAAACGCTTGACGTGCTGGAAAAGTACAATGTTATGATAGCAGCGCTACAAGAGACTCGGTTTACGTATGAGGACACAATAGCGTCCGGAGTGTACAGAATCTACAAGTGGAAACCTGGTGAAAGAGTTATCAAGACACTTCCACAATTTGGTACTGGGTTTGCGGTACACCACAAGATGGTTGACCATATTTTAGATTTCACTTCACCTAACGGAAGAACCTCCTCGTTATCTTTCAGGTCTCGTAATAGAGCATACACAATCGTAAATTTCCGCACACCCACGAATGACTCAAACCGTTCAAACCTGGAAAATGTAGAATAATGCTGGGCTACCTTAGAATAAACTCTAGATAAGATCCCTTCCCACCATTCCATCATACTCATGGGAAACTTCAATGGACAAGTCGGTAAGGAGTAGGAGTACCGGAAGATAGTAGGCCATTATCCAGCCTATGAGAGAACAAACAGAAATGGAGAACGTCTCATTGAACTCTGTGACAACTTAGACCTGAAATCAACAGCCTTCAAACGTCTACCTAGAAAGGCCAAAACCTGGAAGAGTTCAAATCCTATGCTTCGTGAATTCCAGTTAGACCATGTTGCTATAGCACGGCAACATCAACAGAACATCAAGGTATTACGAGGATCCAACATAGATTCTGACCACTACCTTTCACTTGTCAAGATGAATATGCAAACCTTTAGAAAAACACCAACTCTCCGAATTCGTCATAAGACACCCAGGTTCAACACTCTGCGACTGCGCGATGAGAATTGTGATTTTCGGGATACCCTCAGGAAGAATACAGAGAAAGAAGGATGGCCTGCTTTACAAAAGGCCTTGCTGGATGCAACTCAAGAAACTATCTCTGCCTCTCAACCAAAGGCAAACACCCATGGTGGAGTTCAAAGTGTGATGAGGTTATAGAAGAAAGGTGTAAAGCCTGGACTAGGTGGAACCAACATAAAATTGAAGCCAGTTATGAAGCCTTCCTCATGCAACGAAAAGCTACAGCTAACACCATCCGCAGTGCCAAGAGAAATTACCTCAGGAGCCTAATGCAACAGGCTGAAAATAATGTTCAGGGAAACAACTCAAGAGACCTGTACAAAGGACTTAAGAAGCAAACGACCCAATACACAGCGCCTACCCTCATCCTCACGGGCCAGATGGAAAACTTAAACTGAACAATAAAGACTGCACCAAAACTCTTGCAGATTATTTGCGGAAGCTACTAAACGCAGAGGAACCTAAAGAAAAGCTTATTTTTCATGAGCCTTCACACAGGAACCCTGATTCTCAACCACCTACGAGAGAAGAAATAAAGTACATCATCGGTGGTCTCAAGAACAACAAGGCTTCAGGTGAAGACGGCATAGCTGCCGAGATGTGGAAACATGCAGATGACCAGTCTTTGCAGATCATCCATCAAATCATAAAGGACATATGGACAACAGAGTCCCTACCCGAAGGATGGACATCCGCCGTGATCCATCCCCTCCACAACAAAGGAAGTAAGACAGACCTCAACAATTATAGAGGTGTTTCCTTGTTACAAATTACCTACATGATCCTCTCTGTAGCCCTGCTCAATTCAGTCACCACACAGCTAGACTCTCACTTAGGTGAATACCAAGCTGGTTTCCGTAAGACTAGATCTTGTCCAGAACAGATAAACAATCTTTACAGTACTCAATTACAAAAGCCGAGGTGGACATCCCTGGGTGGTGGTCCTAGTAGATTTTCAGAAAGCTTATGACTCTGTGGACAGAGACACGCTTTTCTCCATACTATGGGAACTTGGTCTGGATGGGAAGACCCTACGATTGGTTCAAGCCACTCTGAGGAACACGACGTCCAAGGTCAGGTTCAGAGGTAAACTATCCGAAAGCTTTCCAATCAGAACAGGAGTTAGACAGGGTGATGCTCTCTCCTGCATTCTCTTCAACTGTGTCCTGGAAAAGATCATTAGGGAATGGAGAACGATGCTACCACCGGGAGCTGGACTGAAGTTTGGGTACAAGAGAGACAAACTCATTGTCCCGTGCCTAGCCTTTGCCGATGACCTCATTCTACTGGCAAACAATATAGAGGAGGCTACCTACAACTTACAGAGTCTTTATAGTGTTGCGGTTAAGACTGGTCTGAAGATCAGCATCCAGAAGACTGAATTTATGACCAATATCAAGGAGGCCCCTTCTACAATTCCTCTCACAGACGCTACCATACGAAAAGTACCTGCAGTTAAGTACTTGGGAGAATGGATCTCTGCGAATCAGAGCGAGAACCTAGCCATAGATGCCAGATGTACCAAGTTTGAAAGGGCTTATCACTCGTGTCATAGTATCTATTCATCTAAGTGCCTCTCCAAGAACCTAAAACTCAGACACTACAGCTCGGTCGTCAAACCATCTGTTCTGTATGCTTCCGAGTGCCTTGTAATGGTTATGAAGGGCCCACGCAGAAAGCTGGAGTTAAAGAGAGGAAGATCCTGAGGAAGATATTAGGACCAATCAGAGAGGAAGGAGGCACTTACAGAATCCGCCATAATGATGAACTGTATGAACACCAGGAGGACATCGTCACGTCTATAAGAAAAAGGCGCCTGACCTTTTATGGACACTTGGCCCGTCTGGATTCCAAAAGACTCGCCAACAGGATATTCACAGTAACAGGAAGAGGCAAGGCTTCTAAGAACAAATGGATTACGTCAGTTAAGTCGGATAAGTAACAACTAGATATCCCACTGGGACAAACTCATGACCGACTACTGTTCCGTCAAGCCATCCGACACGGAGTTTTCCCAACGTCCCTTGCAAGTAAGAAGACTACTGGAACTAAGTGGACAGAGGAGAGAAAGCTGGCACATAGCCAGCAAATGAAGGAGTATTGGAAGAAGAAGAAAGCAACAACTTTAGCGAAGAGTAGATACGAGCCCTGTGGTCTGCAGTAGGCCTAAACGACAAAGATTATTATTATTATTATTATTATTATTATTATTATTATTATTATTATTATTATTATTATTATTATTATTATTATTATTATTATTAGCGTAAAATTGCCCTTCATAGGCTGTATCTAATAAATAAATAAGTAAATATATAAATAAAAATAAATAAATAAATGAAACGTATATAAAGGAGTTAGCTCTCCGTTCTCTGTTGGCAACCAGGCCAGAACATTACTTGTGGCACGAACATTGTTATATATGTTTTTAATCACTTGTTATTTATTTTATTTCTTATTTCATTTCCAAAGAATTGTTTAATACTATGTCCCTTTTTGTTAAATGTGATTGTATATTTTCTTAATGCCAATGTGTTATATTGTTATACAGTCAGTGTAAAATGGAGTACCTCGTACCTTTATCTGTCTACTACGAAATAAGTAAAAGTAAAAAATAAAAGCAGCAAATATATTAGACATTTTTACATGTTTCCATTATTGTTATTCACCTAGATAAAAACAGCTTATCTCTATATTCAACTAGTCAGAAGAGATTTTAGTCGGAAAAGTTAGGTGGACCACCTTGTTTATCCTCTTCCAGAACTTCCAATAACCTACTTCGATTAAATGCTATTGACTATACGCAACTTTTTGCATTTCTTCTTACAATACTTCATTACAAGTTACAATTTTTGAAATTGTTTGTTCAGGTTTATGGATCTGTGCCATTTATCAGCACTTGTTGAAAGTAGAATAATAAATGAAGAGGAGCTTGCAGACATGACTGAACATTAACCGGATAAATGTCACGTTCCTTTACTTGCTGCTGATAAATTAAATACCTGCATCCCATTTTCCGTAAATATCCCTCGACTCCATCACGACACCTGGTTATCTGTCGATCTTGTCCTATTTGTCCACCAGATTTTCCACTTAACATATTTTTTTACGTCGCACTTACACAGATAGGTTTTATGACGAGGATGGGATAGAAAAGGGTTAGGCGTGAGAAAGAATCGGGCGTGGCCTTACTTAAGATACAGCCCTAGCATTTTCCCCGTGTGAAAATGGGAAACTACGGAAAACCATCTTCAGGACGGCCGACAGTAGGGTTCGAACCCACTATCTCCCAAATACTGGATACTGGCCGCACTTAAGCGACTGCAGCTATCGAGCTCGGTAACATTCCTTTAGGCAACTTTGTACCACTCACCGGTACCACATGCCCATCCCACCTCAGTTTTACCGATTCTCCATCTTCCTCTTTCACAGAGTCCATCTCTTATTCCATGCGGTACCTCAATGCCAGAAGCATCAAACACTTCTGTACCTCCTGATGTTAGTGGCCATATTTCTGAGGCATATGTAAGCATATTTCCAAGAAGATAAACTTACTATTTATACCAATTATTTTACCAATAGAAAAATGTCAGGTCAGTCGTGGCAGATGTGGAAATCGTACTAACGTATAACGTAGCCAGAGTGGGGAATCTACTATGCTAGTCCCTGTATTATGGTAGCAGGTAATATTTAACTCATACAAAATGTATTTTATCAACTCCTCTTGGACTGAGAAAGTCAGTTTGCTAACGGAACTTCGGTTCACCTCTCAATCAACATTCTATATAAAGCTATCTTACTTCTCGGGGCTAATGTCTCACAAGAGAATTGCTTCCTCCTACAAGTCGCATGGGAGAAAATTTCCTTCCTTCAGGGATGTAAACACAAAATGCTTCTATATTTGTAGTTGTAGCAGGGAAATTTGAACTGAATCTTGTATCTAAGGCAGAGAACTAAATTCCATATGAAACTTCAACTTTTGCTAATCAGTAACTACAGAATGCTTTGGTGAGTTCAGTCCCAACGTGCACTACAACTCCTCTCTGCGTTTCTGTATGACCACTTTCGGAGAATTTCTTATATTCACATTAGGGTGACTGCTAACAAAGCATGCTATGTGGGCTCTACATACTTAGAACTGTCATATACGTTACAGCCCCTGAGGGAAAGAGAAATTATGAACCTCAGACACTACTAGCGGTGTTCAGAATAACGCGTACAATTACTTCAAAATAAGACCCACCGAGCTAGATAGTTGCAGTCGCTTAAGTGTGGCCAGTATCCGGTAATCGGGAGATAGTGGGTTCGAAACCCACTGTCGGCAGCCCTGAAGATGGTTTTCCGTGGTTTCCCATTTTCACACCAGGCAAATGCTGGGGCTGTTCCTTAATTAAGGCCATAGCCGCTTCCTTCCCATTCCTAGGCCTTACCTATTCCATCGTCGCGATAAGACGTATCTGTGTCGGTGCGACGCAAAGCAAATAGCAAAATAAACTAAGACCCTTAAGGGGAGTGGGAAAGTACTTTTAATGACTTTTTCCAAATATTGTCTCATAAAATTATTTGGAAACTGCTGAATGAAATGGTGCATAATTTAAACATTTAAAAGATATTTGCTGGCACTGTCATAACAAACACTCAGATAATGCTGACGATGGACCAGGCTGACTTAGGTACTAATGAAATGAAGCGCCATGTGGCCTCCGGAGAGGCCTGGTGCAGGTCTTTTGAACTGACTCCCTTAGGCGACCTGCGCGTCGTGATAAGGACGAATGATGATTAAGACGGCATATTCCTAGTCTCCGTGCCAGGAGAATTAACCAATTATAGATAAAATTCCCGACCCTGACGGGAATCGAATCCGGGACCCCTGTGACCATAGGCTAGTATGCTAACCACTTAGCCATGGAGCCTGACTTTTTAGGTGCTGACATGGGTAAATGTGTGAGTGAACATTGTGTGCTACTTTGAACTCCGTTTCTGAAAAGTGACTATTTTTCCACATGTCTGATCCATTATCCCATGAAGTATACAGCACAAGCTAAGATCATTTTTCCAGAGAGTTATCTCACGCCTTAATTGCAGTTACTGAACGAGAAAAATGTATTTCCCTTGAATGGTTTCTAGTTTAGAGCAATTTTTTTAAGAATTTTTAAAGAATTTCTATGCTAAAATATGGTACATTAAAATAAATTAATAAATGTACAGCTGTTCACACAATCCACTTCATTCTAGTTTAGTATCTAGGAGAAGGTTGTGGTAATCAGTGCTAAGAATGTCAAAACTTTAACCTCAATACCGTGTATTTTCTGCGATATTGGGATATCTTCTCTGTCAAATTAACTTCGCCAAGATAGGGCTTCCCACTCCCCTTAAGTGCGTTTCCCGATTACCTGTGCTGGTTTTGATCTCTTCTCGTGTTCGATACTCCGATTTTTCTCTCCCAGTCTCTTAACCATTTATCGACATTGCGAGCCTCAAAACCATTACTTCTATTATCAATGAAACAACATAATAATAATAATAATAATAATAATAATAATAATCCAATATTATTAGTTTGTTATGTACCTTTCTCTGTTGGCACATTCTAGTTCATGAACCATGCGGAGTGGATGAGTGGCCTAGTAAGTGGTCCTAAGGACTACGATACTTATTACTCTGGGATAGGAGGGCGCATTTCGGGTATTTTCTGACTTGTGCCTTTCCATGTGCTTAAGCGGACAGAACCATTCAGTTCACCAGGAGTCGTAAACTGTGAGAGTAAAAGCATATTACTTGCCAGTATCCTGCTTTGAGAGCACGGTCACTAAATTTCTAACAAGCAGTCGATCAATGAGAATGTCTGAGTCAAGTTTCCATTTCGCAGGCCAGGGATTCCTTCGAAGCAACTCGGTGAATAATACAGAAATTGAAGCGTCCTATCAATATCAATGAAAATTATGGTAGAAAGAAAGTGGAACCGCTTGAATTAGCAAAGAGGGTGAACCTGGATGTGTTAGAAAATAAATTATTCGGGTACAGGTAGTTAAAAAATTAGTAGGAAGCTTGTCTAAAGTGTTATCTAAAGACTATTCGCCGAAAGACAGAGTAATGCAAATCATTTTTACTCTCTCAATAGGAATTTCTAGTTCACTGTTAGTATTGTTAAAATATAAAATTACATAAGCGGCAGATACAAGAACCCCGACACACAAATGTATGGAGTAATTGGGTATCGGATAAGCTTGGAGAATAGAGAGTTATGGATTAATCAGTACTCTGTCTCGTGAGATAGATAAGAGGTGTGCACATAAAGTTCTTCATGATTATTGATTATTATTATCCATTTTAAAGTCTGATGAATGATGGGCTATCCCCCGTTGACGAGTATGATTGTCTTCCTGACAAACTTAGTATTTGTGAGATCTTAAGTGACTGTATAGGAAAATCCTAGAACCGCAGATTTTTCAGCATTTTTGACACACATTTGTTCTGTTAGGCACTGGCTGTGTAGTTTGATTTTCTTCATGAGCTCCCGTTGTTTTCCTGCATTGCGTTTGTCAATTTCTGTTCTCCGCCTTTCTTGCTCGAAGCGCTGAGTTCCTTCCCAGACATTAGGACGCCGGACTGTGCGGTTACGTGCAGTAACTTCCCAGTTGTTAGTTTTGATCTGACACTTTATCATGTTGGTTTTTAGTGCATCTTTGTAATGCTTTTGTGGTCTTCGAAGTTTTCTATGACCATGCTTTAGCTGGGAGTACATAATTTGTTTTGGGAGGCGGAATTCAGACATGCGAACGATGTGGCCTGTCCAGCGGAGTTGGTGCCAAGGTATGGGAAATGTTCTATGTTCTTCAGAACTTTGCCTTGGACTGTGATTGTAGGACATACGTAGGTGGAGTTGTGTGCAGGCTGGTAAAGGATCTGCGTCCTCTGGGTGTTAAGGCTTAGGCCAATACTTGTATACGCTTCATCAAAAGCGTATTAAGATTGCTTGCAAATCTTGTTCAGAATTTGCAAGAACAACATTATCATCAGCATACTGAAGTTCAATGCTGGATGTAGTGGATTTTTTTGGTCTTGGCTCGTAGTCTACTGAGATTGAATAAACCTCTATCAGTCCTGTATTCTATTTCTATGCTCTTTGGAACTTTCCCGTCAACAATATGAAGTACAGTCTCAAAAAATATTTAGAAAAGAGTGGGAGGTACCACAAAACCTTGCTTCACACCTGCTGTGATTTCAAAATTTTCTCCAGGGTTATTGTTGACAAGAACCACGCCCTTCATATTATCATGCAGCAATCCTAGAATATTTATGTACTTCTGAGTACTGCCTATCCTTGCTAGGATCTTCCACAGGGCGTCTCTTTTAACCAATTCAGAGGCTTTGGAAAGATCTATGAATGCCATGTACACAGGGAAATGTTGTTCTTTGCATTTCTCCTGCATTTGTCTAGCAGAGAAAATCATATCTGTTGTGCTGCGATTGGGTCCGAATCTACACTGAGTTTTAGGTAAGCCGTCTTCAGCGAAAGTCATCAGGCGGTTGGATAAAATTCGAGCATTTTCCCAGCAATAGACAGAAAGGTTATTCCACGGTAGTTACCACAGTCAGTTATGTTTCCTCTTTTGAAGATTGTAACTATCAGACCATCTCTGAGATCAGGAGATATTGTTTCAATGTTCCATATTTTGACTATGAGCATTAGTGTATGTTCCGCAAGAATTCGTCCACCTTCCTTGAAAAATTCAGCAGAAAATCCATCTGATACGGCATCTTTATTATTTTTCAGCTGTTTAATAGCATTTTCAACTTCTTGTAAAGAAGGAATTTCTCCAAGATGAGATTTTGTAGGTTTTTGTGGAATTTTTAAGAATTCTACTTCGTTGATCTCCGGATCATTGTTCAGTAGTTCATGGAAATGTTCCTTCCATCGTGCATTAATGAAAATGCTGCCTTTTAGAAGAGTGGAGCCATCCCTAGATTTAAGAGGGTTTAGTCCTTAAGTTGTAGGTCCATATACGGTTTTTATCATACTGAAAAACTTCGAGTGTTGTTAGTTTCTTCTAGATGTTGCATTTCTTGAGACTTCATCGTCCACCAACTGTTTTTCAGAACACGGGTTTTCCTCTGAACATCTGCTTTCGCTTCTTGATATTCTCGTTTCTTAGAGAGTGAACTAGGATTGATCTGCCAATTTTGGCGTGCAGCTCTCATTTTGTCTATTAGAGTCTGAATTTCTTGGTCATTTTCATCAAACCAGTCTTGGTGTTTGACCCTACGGTTTCCTAGCGATTCTTCACCAGCTGATTGTATTGCAGTCTTCAGTGTTACCCAGTGCTCTTCAGTGATTTCAGGCCATTCACCCGGCAGTTTATCACCAAGGAGTTGTTGAAATTTTTCTTTAGTGCTATAATCCTTGAGACGGTCTGTGTTCATTTTAGGTCTCGCAAAATTTCTCTGTTTCCTTCGCTGCACGTGGATGTGAAGAGTCATTATAGACCGTATAATTCGGTGGTGCGTCCAGCAGTCGTCATCACTTGTTAGAGCCTTTCTGATTAACACGTCGTGTTGGTCTCAGGCGCGTACAATTATGAAATCAATTAGATGCCAGTGTTTTGACCGTGGATGTTGCCATGATGTTTAAAATATATCCTTCTGTCTGAAGAGGGTATTAGTGATAAGTAGATTTTGTTCTGAGCGCTTCGTGAGCAGGAGGGTTCCATTAGATTTGCAATTCCCTACTCCCTCTTTTCCAATTACTTTGGGCCTTAGTGTTGAGTTTCTACCAATTCGCGCATTGAAGTCGTCCAAGAGAATGATGTTGTCATCTTGAGGTATTATTGTTAGAAGTATGTCAAGTTGGCATTAGAATGCTTCTCTTTCATCTTCTGCACAAGTGAGGGTCGGGGTATAGGCCCTAATTACTGGAACTCGTTGATTGTTAGTGAGCTTGAGGCGTAAGCTCATTTAATTTATACCAGAAGGAAGTTCATCAAAGTGAGGAACACGTTAGTTTGCAATGCCAAAATTAACACCATGAATGCGGGGCTCATAATGTTTTTGCCTTTCCAAAATAAAGTGTATCCGCCTCCTTGTTCCTTAATTTTTCCTTCATCGGGCCTTCCAGTTTCACTCAGTGAGTCAATATCGATGTTAAATCTTTTTAGTTAACAAGCCACCATAGCTATTCTTCTTTCTGACCGATTAGCTGTATCATTGTCCGTTAGAGTACGGATGATCAGTTTGCAAAAATTAATCTTTATTTTCTTCTGACCGCTTACAGTGTACCCTCTGGGCGCAGTTTCCCAGTCGGGTTGTGTTGAGGGTGACTATGTTTAGGGTACCATTTATAGCCCTATCCCCATTCAGGGTGAGCAGAGTGGTTCGTGAATAGGCCTGCTCAGTCACGAATGCAATACACCAGTTGCTTTACAGCCTATCATCAAGCAAGACGGTGATTACAAATTTGTCGCCTACGTGCTTGTTTGTCACTAGGAGCTCCCAAACTACATAATCCTCCTCCCGGCACAACTCCCTGATCGCCGCAGGACTTGCAGTTTATGTGCTCAGTTCTTCAAAAGACGCTTGCGCGTGACATCTTTTAGTGTTGGAATGCTGCTGATAATAAACAATCACACATTTCTTGACAGACTCAGAACCTGCCCCCAGTGGCATAAGAGTTACGACGACTGGAGGCTCCGAGACTGCATGCAGCCTTCGTTCACCTTCTCAACCGCCAGAGAAGCATTAGTTGTTCCTACACCTGGTCCGCCGTTGAGGACTTTCTATGCCGTTGACCATATATGGTCCTTCCGCCTTTAGAGGTGGTTTCCCACCTCAAGGGCAAGAGAGTGCCCCATCCCCTGCCAGCTCATCCGCCTTCATAAGGAACCGTTGGCATAGCAGAGGGGTAGGTTGTCCTACTCAAATGTCAACCCCACCTGCACGTGGTGCACCCTGCTTTCGACTGACGATGCTCTGGCGAGCGAGCGACTCCCGGGATAAAGAGTCTGACGAACACAAGTAACTAATATATATATTTACCTAAACGTACAACGTAAAGACGATCAAAATGCCCTCCTTTAGCATTGATACAGGTATCAACCTGCCGCCGAATTGACATCAGTGCATCCGAGATTCAGTCCGATGCATGGTGTATTTGGTAGTGTTTGCCAGAATTTACTACGCCCATGTGATGTCTACATTGAGTATGGTGGGCCGAACAGTTTTTGTAAACGACATTCAGAGTCCGCTTTACTGTGTGCACAAACAACTATCACTCCACTGATTGTCAGTTCCCGAAGTTTTAGGAATGTAGAGCATTTTGAAAGAACTAATTTTCCATTATGAACCATATCGTCATATGCTTCAAATAAATAATTTTTAATATTGCATCACACTGTGGGCTCATTACGTAACATGGGTTTGTGAGGGAGGCAGTTAGAAGGCGGTTGGATACTGGACCGCGCTATTGCTAGAGACCCGCCAGTACCTAGCTGGTAACAACGTGCCTTTTTAAATTTGAACGAAGTCGCTGGGGAGAACCGCTGCATCATTCTTTGTTCGGCGAGTTTCGAACTCAGCCAATCACAAGCTTGTAGGAGCAGTGCAAGGAGCCAGGGAGCTACCGAACCACGGCATCAGGACAACGAACCTCGTAACTGCAACAGTGAACCAGTAATATATTACTTAAGTAATTCGTCATTACGCCAAAATTCCACAGTTCTGATATGTCCAGAATGACAGATGCAATTTTTCTAATGCCTGGAGATATAAATATTGATTTACGAATGTTTGTATAAAGTTTACGCACTCTCAACGGCTCCTCGTTCAAACTCAAGCGGCAGTTGAACCGCCACCCTATTCACTAAAGGGGGTTCCCCGGGTTCAAATAGAAGTGCCTGTGTCTTCAAAAGAACGAGGAGAAGGGAGAGCGTGGTTATTCCTGTGCTGTTCGTTGATGATACATGTTCGCTCACCGAGATCGCATTTGGCTAGTAACGCTTTGTTCTGTTAATTTGTGAGCTAAGCCAGCACTTTATTTGTGAAATAAGCCAGTATTATTTTCGTGAAAGTTATATTTATGACTGTGATTTTTCTGCACAATGCCTGTGCCGTGTATTATATTTCGATCCGGGAGTGATTTAATGTGATCATAAATTAAGGTAGTTACCTCTACCAGTGACGGTTATTCAGGTGACGCCAAAATGCGGGTTGGCGCGTTATATTCAAACACTGTGAAAGACGGTAATAAACGGTATTTTTCCCTAACGCATTAAATTCCGCCGATCATTCACTTTTATGTGTACCTGTGACTGCATCGTTTCGCATTCGTGGTCGCGTGATTATCCGTATGCGTACCGATAAACTGCCGCGTCAAGGACTGATCGTACCCGGATTTAGTATCCTTAATCTAATGGTGCTCGGATTGGACCTACATTCGTGTACAAGCTGTAGTAAACTGTCAGCCAATCATTAGGGGTGTGATCACAGTACACGTGTACTACTAGCGGTGAAGAGGAAGAGCCTAAAATCATCTGTATTACAGGAGTTCCACATACCAAGGACCATGGAATCATCGACGAGGATTGATGGAGTGACTTCTAGCAACCAGGCGATGGACGTGGTGATGGCCTAAGTCATGGTGACGATTGCGGCCATGTAATCGTCGCGAATGCTGATATCAACGAAAGCTAAGTTTCACTGTCCAAATATTAAGCATGCCTGGGATAGCAGTTATACACTAGTAAAGATCAATTGAAAACAAATATTTAATATTAATTGTCGGCCAGCCCGGCAGTGAATTTAGTTTATTTTCTCTTCCAAAGTAAATACGTCCAGAACTGATTGCATGTTTGATTTTCTTTCTTCTTTTTATTCAGATAGTCAGATGGGAATAAGGGAATGTTAGTGTAAATATAGTGTGTGATTATTTATTTTCAGCGTTCTCTATGTATGTGTGATAAAATGCTGGATACGGTCATTGTTTTCATAGGCAACACGCCGTTTGAATGAGATAAGTTCATAGCAATAGTGCATATTTTATTATTACTATCTTTTTACGGTATTGCATGGAATTTTCAGGCGTACATTTTGAAGCAGAGACATAAGAGACACTAGACGTTGTCTGGCTCGAGTCTTTTATTATGCAATGAAGGCAAGACATGTTGAACCCACGAACTCCGGAATCTGATGTGTAGGAAGCTAAATTAGCACATTTTTATATGCTGGTTACGAACTAGGACTGGGGAGAAGAAGGCGTGAGGTGCCTTGAAATGAATATATAAAGTTAAAGGGGAGCTAGACTGTGTTATTTACAGGAGGCCAGATGTGCCTATATGGATGACCAGAGGAGAGTCATGAACCCACGTACTGCCAAGTGAGTGGCCCGTGTTGGTCTTAGAATCATGTACAGTATAATGGTGCGTACATTCAAATGAAAGAGGCTGATGGCCTTATCGTCGTGAAGCTGGTTGTAATAGTAAATTGAGACTGCGGGTTATGTTATGAATTAGCAGTGGTTGAACTGCGATGTTTTGTGAAGTGAGACAAGTCTCCAGTGAAAGTTTAGCCTCTTAACGGTAGCCCCTTTTGTGTGTATTGAATGAATCAGCCGAGGCCATGTTTGTGGAGTTCGTTTGCGGCCTTAAGCCCTGCATTCCACTGCGGGTAGGAAGACGGTAGCAGGCATCAGCTGTTCGGTCTCCACTGAATGTTTGACGTCAGCGACACGCCCTGCATGTTAGATGGTGGTTTAATCCTACGTCTGCATATGATTGGAGAACCCGATTATCCATTCCAAGAAGATGTGTGTGTCTTTATGTATTTATTTTACAGGATCCCGTACGAGTAATTGTGATGCATATGTTTATTTCAGCTATTTTTTAAAATTTTATTTGATTGTTTTCCTTGTGTGATTTATGTGTCTGATATTTGCATTTTATTGATTTCTTGATGTGTGTGTCATATTGTATATGTGTATATATCGTTGTTAATTAGTTCGAAAGGGTTGTGGTTTCTGTACCATTCAATTTGTGTACGGGCGGCCGTACGTTCGAGTCATTGTTAATTGTAAGTCGGCAGCGATGGACTGGAGTTAATTAAAGATTTTATTACACTTTTATTGCTGTATATATTGTACCAGGAACAGTTTTTGGGTAAAGGGCATGAGTAGGACCTCAGGGAGTGGAACTTGGTTTTGGAGCCGATACAGAGTAGGATAGACTCGCAGAGCGAATAATAGATGGTTAAAAATTTGTTTTAAACAATTTATTAATTCTTCACCCTGCAATATGATTATTTGACTCAAATCTGGCATTGAAATTAAAAGTTTGAACGTACTCTTCCTGAATTCTGTTCATGAAAATTAAATAAATATCACTGATTCCAAAGTCTTTCATATGTGAGAATATGAGGTATTGAATTTCCACCTAAAGTCTTTCTAAACATAAGCACACACTTGTAATTGCAGATTGATATGAGAAATTAAATTTCTGTTAAAAGTTTTCAGTTCTCAGTTTTGTAAACCTTGACATATAGCACACTTGAAAAGCCTAAAGTCTTTCTATGAGATATGAAAATGAAATTTGAAATTAAATTAATCACTTCTGAGGAACTATGAGAACTCTGAAATATTTGTTCAGACGCAGCACTGAAGTTTCCACTGTTCAAAATTAATGAGAAAATTTTAGTCAGTTTGTTACTACTCACTTAATGAAAGAAATGTTGCTACAAATGTTGAAAGATGGACATCTGGAATATTCCGTGGAGAATCAGGATCGGCGATGTTCCCTTAACACACCATGTTGACGTTCCCGATGAGGTGATGACGGTTGGAACTGGATCATGTAGAATTGCAGCTTGTTAAGGTGATTTTTCGCACACGAAATATTCACTTAGTGCGAGTAGTTATCACTGACACTGTCATTTACTGTTGAACACAATTTATGGCGTAATTGAACTTCAAGACGTTAAATGAATAATCACAGTCCTTCCTGTATGAAATACTATTTAAAGTCGTTACTGAAACGTCCATAATTACACAGTTCACACTTGAAAAGGCAAATCATAGTCTATAATCACAGTCTTTGAACACAGTCATTAAGTCACTAAGGATTATTTTCTGCTTATCTTGTTATTATAACGTCATATTACCTCAGAAAAAGTTCTTAGTATTCACCCAGATTACTACTGTAAGTCGTATACTAATATGGCGTGAATAAAGAAATACAGTTCAATACTCGAGAAGAAATGAGTTCTGGTGATTCTACACATTGGTTTCTGTAGAAGTTCAATATCATGTGAAGTAACCTAAGTCTACACGTAATGATATATTCTGTGAACGTTAAATATTTGGTATTTGCACTTCAATAAGTTCACTCGTATTATATTCTCAAATGTCTTTAGAATTAGACTGTAGTCGCGACGCGACGTACGAAATACAGTGCGACGTCTTTTATAATTCTGTCGGCGATATAACTTCGTGTTCCGGAAACGCGACGGCAAGTACCTTCACCGTGACTGCGAGAACATACTGTACGCTGGTCGGTCTCTCCTCTGTCTCACTCACACACATCTGTATACTCGTCCTTGTACTGCGCTGCTCTGCCTGTTAGCCTTGACATATATATGCTGGCGCTGGGAGGGGTGATTTCTCTTGGCCATGTGACCGTGAGTGCGTAATTTCTTTTAGACTTTAAATTATTATAACTCAACAACCATGGGATGAATTAATTCGAAATTCACAGGGATTAACTTTTATGACGTTCGCTACGATTCAGCGTTTGTCCCGTTGAAATTGGTTAAGGCGTTGAAAAGCTGGCAAAAGAAAATTATTTTCGAGAAATATCTCTAGGGGAGGTGAGCTTCGAGCGACAGGTGACGTCACTTGACTCCGCCTAGTGCACTCGTGGAGTCTGGTACATACTGGAACATTCTTTACTTGTTCGTACGTCGGTCGGATCTTTTATGCTGGAATAACGTTTCTTTCGATTGATATGGACCAGGACCTAGGCTTTCCTGGTACAATATGTAAATAGAGGATCAGATAGCAGTGTGACAACTTACTGCTGCGGGTATTTAAAGACTTTTAAATAAGCAAATCCCTATGGCAGGGTCAGCCAACTGGCTGGCGTGTGGTGTAAGAGGGCCCGTGTGGCGTCGGAGAGCACATGTGACGTATGAGCACAGAAGGTGGGGAGACGCTGTCGTAGAGTGAGGCGAAGAGATAGCCTCGCTTTGTAGTAAACACGTGCAGTGCTATACGTAGTGGTGGTGGTAGTGGTACAGTACGTATGGATGAACCGGGCACATCACGGTGCGACAAGCTACCTACCCCTCCGATCTTTTTATCTTTATGTGAATATCTATATTTATTTGTTGAAAAGATAGGAATGCTACAGCTAAACGTTTAGTTTGTATATGTAGAAATAAAGTTGATTTATATCTCTTATTCTACTTCATAACAAAGTTACGTTACAATATAATATGTAGAGAGAAATATGTACTACACATGCCGCATTGTACCTGCAGCTCTTGGGCCTCCCCCTACGAATAACGTTGTATTTACCCTCGCCCCTCTAGCCTTCACTTCTCAGTTACAATACTAAGTACTTCGTTTCGCTGCCCGAGCAGAGTGTGTGACGTGTTACCTGACACCACACGTCCCGCAATTGGCTGACCCTGCCCTATGGGTTATGGACATGAGAACGAAGTTTACGTCGATCTAATTCCGTAATGTAACCATCTCAAGTTGCTCCGAAGTCATGTGTTTTATTTTTACTCTGGCCGAGTCCCGCTTTCCTTTGTACTTAAATTGTGTATAATGTATTTGTAATATATATGTGAGCGGCACATATTTCGTTGTCTGGGTTGCCAAATTAGGCTTTATTTGTGTTTCTCCCGTTTTTATCATGTAAATTAGTGTGAATAATTTTTTTGCTAGGGGCTTTACGTCGCACCGACACAGATAGGTCTTATGGCGACGATGGGATAGGAAAGGCCAGGGGTTGGAAGGAAGCGGCCGTGGCCTTAATTAAGGTACAGCCCCAGCATTTGCCTGGTGTGAAAATGGGAAACCACGGAAAGCCATCTTCAGGGCTGCCGATAGTGGAATTCGAACCTACTATCTCCCGGATGCAAGCTCACAGTCGCGCGCCTCTACGCGCACGGCCAACTGGCCCGGTGTGAATAATTTTAATGCCTTAGCTAATAAATCCATTTTGCCCCATCTCTTTCTCTTATTCACGTAGTTATGTACCCGTAATCATGTCTACATACCCATGGTATGTACCTTATTTGAAAGTTAGGTTAGTTTGCTTTGCCTATATTTCTTTTACGAACGGTACCACGCGCTCTACCGACTGACTCCGGCTGAATTTTAAGACAGGTATGGTACAATTATGTTATTCTTGACAGTCTATGACTTGTTCCGACAGAGGGCTCATCCTATACTATAAATTCCTATTCGAATATCGTTGTCTTTAGATTTCTCCACGGGCAAATAAAATTTCTGCGCAGCCTTTTGTATCACATTGTATTTCAATGCAAAGGTGAATACTTTTGATAGTTGTATTATAATCATTTACTTATCTACACGTTACCATTGAATGCGTAAATTTACGCTTCAAAATTTCCATCTAGGAGCTCACTGGGTGCTATATTACACCTCTTTCATGTCCACAAAATATAACAATATGCAACCCAGGCAATATTCGCCGAAAGGCGTAGAGTAATGCAAACCATTTTTACTCTCTCAATGGAAAATATTTCTAGCTCACTGTTAGTATTGTTAAAATATAGAATTACACAAGCGGCAATACAAGAACCCTGACACACAAATTTGTGGAGTAATTGGTTATTGGATAATCTTGGAGACTAGAGAGTTATGGATTAATCAGTACTCTGTCTCATGAGATACATAAGAGGCTTAAATATAAAGTGCTTCATTATTATTGATTATTATTGTGCATTTTAAAGTCTGATTAATTCAAGTAACTAATATATATATATATATCATATTTGCCCGAAAGTACAACGTAAAATTTGGCCCCTCGGTGTACGGCTAGCGTGCCTGCCTCTTAACCGGAGGCCCCGGGTTCGATCCCCGGCCAGGTCAGGGATTTTTACCTGCATCTGAGGGCTAGTTCGAGGTCCACTCAGCCTACGTGATTACAATTGAGGAGCTATCTGACGGTGAGATAGCGGTCCTGGTCTAGAGCCAAGAATAACGGCCGAGAGGATCCGCCATGCTGACCACACGACACCTCGTAATCTGTAGGCCTTCAGGCTGAGCAGCGATCGCTTGGTGGGCCATAGCCCTTCGGGGTTGTTGCGCCATGGTACAACGTAACGACGATCAATCGTTCTAAAGTTCTTAAATGATGATATGGACGAGGAGGGGCCAGTTTATACACGGGTAGAGATTCGACAATGTGTATGAAATAATTTCGTCTAACGATGCTGTTGCCAACTGTAAGAAAACAATTTGCTCCGCAGAAATTAATCTTCTTCTATATGAATATTACCTCAGACTGCATTATCAGTCTAACTCGAACATACACGAATCAAATAAGAAATGTAAGTCTTTTACTGAAGAACTGGTAACACTAGGTTATTTGATATAAGCGGAGCAAATCTATTTCAACACGAAATGTGAAAATATAAATAAAGACAAGGGAGGCATATTCACACTAAAAGTAAGTACTTCTTCTCATTCTAATACTATGTGCAACATAACGCCTAATAAAGAGAACCTGCTGTGCTTTGGATAACACTAAAAAAACAACGCTTCCAAATCTTCCACTGTGCTTCTGGTAAAGCTCAAAGTGCAGCACATTATCAGTCTTCTTTTGTGTTTCAGGTAACGCTCGATGTTCAGTACCTTTCCAGGCTTCTAATGTGTTTCTAGTGGACAACGCCGTCTGAATTTTCCACTGTACTGTACATAGGTAAAGCACAATGAATGAAGCCTTTTGAATCCTCTCGTGTGCTGTACATAAGTAACGCACAATGAATGAAGACTTATGAATCCTCCCCTGTGCTATACATAGGTAACGCACAATGAATGAATCTTTTGAATCCTCTCCTGTGCTGTACATAGGTAACACACAATGAATGAAGCCTTTTGATTCCTCCACTGTGCTATACATAGGTAAGGCACAGTGAATGGAGCCTTTTGAATCCTCCCCTGTGCTGCAAGTAACGCCCAATGAACAGCGCCTTCTCAGTATTCCACTATGATTGAGGAAACTCTTAATAAATAGCAATGGATTCCTATACACGAAGCAATATTGCACTCACAGCAAGTGCCTATACTGCATGCGTAGCGATTAATTATCGTCATTCGCTGCCATAATTTGGCTTGAAATGATGTGTTAATCCAGTCAGGGTAACGAGGTGTTAAGGCGTTCGGTTACTGTTAATACTTGTACAGATTTGTGATAAGTACTTACCTAATGACATTAAGGTGAATGGTACAGCCTCTCTCACTGCGCCTGAAATGAAGAAGAAGTTTCCTTATGAATAACACACAAATCTGAAGGAATTCCGAAGCGTTCATATTATATTATGTTATATTATATTATATTATATTATATTATATTATATTATATTATATTATATTATATTATATTATATTATATTATATTATATTATATTATTGAACACATGACCTTTCTGTCCCAAGAATTTTGAGTCTTAAAGTTACCACATGAGACTCCATGTCAATCGAAATGAGAAGCTCGAATATATATTTATATCGTAGAGGGGACACGAGGCAGGAAGATGGCTACTTTCTTTCCCACGCTATGAGATGAGATGTCATCCGCACGTGTCGAAGGTGGATGGATACAGAAGAAAGTTTTGGTTAAATAAGTGTATTTAAATAAAGGAATTAGCCATGAACGTAGTATAATAAGTGTCTTGTAATTATCTGTAAGACAATTGGTCTTTAGTAAGACAGATTTGAGATTGCTAAGCCATTTCCGTGGGTATTTCATGAAGGACGTGCGTGTCTATTTTACCCACGCCGAGTCGTCAGAATATACTGCCTATCAAATGAGGTCAATTAACCAGTTAATTTGGTATGAGATGATTTTAAATGATCATGAACAATGCCACTAGCAGGTTAGCAAGTACTTGGTTACAGCAAAAAATGTTTTAAATACATTTCCACAAAGTCGGAAAAGTACGCAAATTATTTTGGCGGCAAGAGAAAAATGCCTGAGAGGGGGGACAGAATCTATAAATAAAAGGGGACGCCATCTTGAAATTACCCTACATTGTATCATTGAAGCTCGCGAGAGAGGGTTATACTGTTGAGTCAACCTATCGTCGAGAAATAGAAGTCCAGCATATATAGATTTTGGCCGAGGTGGCCGGGGTCTTGACTCCAAGTGGGGGTAGTCGTTCATCACAGAATTAATATGATGTAAAGACGGTCAAGATACCGAAGTAGTATTTGTGAAAATATAATATATTGTGTTGGGAAAATGAAGTATTTCGTGTGCGGGCAACAAATCCAATCATTTGAGTGCGATCTGCGAAAACACCGAGTGAAGGGCATTTGTTTTTTATGCTTTATTTTTCAGAAAAGAAACATGAGTAAAACCAAATGTGAAGCCAGAAATATGAAAATGGTTAAATAAATATCCGAGGGTTGCTGGTGAGCCAGAAATGGAAGCTGACGTGCAGTTAAGGTAGGGGTAATGCCATCTTGCCGCCTTTTGTATCTGTTTTATGAGGTCACACATACATGTAGTTGTAATGGGTTTTTATGACGCAGTTTGGTCACCCATTTGTTTGGTAAATGTTTGAAATATGACGAAAGGTCATTTGTTTTCTTTTTCTGCTTGGATAAATTTTATAAGTTATTACAAGTGCAGTGTAACGTGTTGTAAATAGTCTATAATGAGGGTTACGAAGTGATATCACGTCCAAAGTAGATCGTCATTTCCGTGAATTTATTGCCTGTATTTTGTGGTATCAAGTTAAGATGTTTTTATCTGACGTAAACATTTTTCGGTTTGAATTGTGATGGAGGTAATGCAAGATACCCGTGCTTACCCAGTTTCAATCGGGTGTAAGCGCGCTGTGTGTTGAGTAATGCAGATCGGTGAATATCTGTCACGAAGGGTAATGCTATTATATGTCCGTTTAAGCTGTGTCTGATTGATAATAAATAACCGTGAAGTTTGTCAGTCATTTTTGAGAAAATCCCGTTTTTAAAATACGAGGTCATGTTATGAGAAGTCGTTCATTATTAAAGTCTTGTGCGTAATTATGCGTCGTGGATTATAAGGATTATTATTCCATTCTTTTGTCAGTGAGATTTGTCGAGTTTGAAGCAATAGGTTAGATTTGTCGTATGAATTGAGGTAGGATTTGTGAATCAGGTGATTGGAAGCCTGTAATGTTGCCGGAATTTCTGCGTGAGCCCGAGGAAGATATTTGTATAATGTTTGAGATGGGAAAGTGTGAGATAATCCACGTAAGTGTTAAATTGCGACGTGTATAATTATTTGAATGACACCTTAAAAGTAAATCTATGTGCATATCTGTTCGGGTCAGGAATATAATATTTATAATTTTATTTGCGAAGTCAAAGATTTCATTCTTTCAAGACCAGTTAAGCGTGATCATAGGACAGATGTTTTATTTCAAAGCGCTGACAAGTAGGGTCGCTTGTGTCCGATGCCGCCAACTGATCGAGCATTCGCCGCTTGAAGATAGCGGTATTTGTGCTGCCTGTTACGTGTTGAAAATGAGATTGTATTCTTTAGAATGTAGATCGTAAATGTGGGAGAACTAGTTGAAATGTTCATCCGAGAGTAACGTGTAGGTTTTTAGATAATATTATTTTTTTAAACCGAGATCAGAATGTATATTTGAAACCACGAAGTTAGACTATAATGAGGGAAGTTAGCGAGTTACAGGGTGTCCAAAATAGAGTGTTGGTAGTAGTGATTGATTTATTTTTGAAAGGTGCACAAAGCCTGATGGAAATGAAATGATGGGATATGACATAGTAATTGGCTTACATTTTACGGCGAGTTACTTATGCAGAGTTTTGCTTTTTACTTAATTATTAGGGTTATCCAAGTATTAATAATTGCTAGTGTTAGATTAAACTTATAGTGTGATGTCATGAAACAAGATATAATACTGGAAATAAATGATGTAAATTTTCTTCCAGCTGCACGATAACAAACGACGATAAACATTTAAGGAATTAAAATCAATTACGTCAGAATTTGAGCAGGGACTTGTTAAAGAAGCCATTCGTCTGAGGAGATAGAATTTGTTGTTAATTAAGATTCATAAAATCACTTAAATTTATTAAATTAATAAAGTAAGTGGAAACCGTATTTGTGAAATAACTTAAATCCAAGTGAATAACTTGAAGGTGGATTCTGGAAATCTTAGTTTATTTTTCTGGGAAAGTTCAAATATTAACGTAACGCTTAAGGGGACATGTCCGAAGGTAATGGATTTTACTGCCACAAAGTATTGTGAGCGTTGTTGTTCTTTTGTTAGTTGACTTTGATTGTTTGAGCATTAATTATGCTGGGATTAGTAAAATGGATACTTTGGTCAGCAACCGATGTAACTTAATTGTGTTTAGCCTTCAGCTTAGAAAGTTGGATGTTCATGGGGTCATCAATCTCAGTGACTTAGTTTAAGGCCATATGCCACTATAGCATCATTTTCCTTGCGGTCATCATCCACAATGCCTTTAAAGTAAATTAGAAGTTTAGATCTCGGTCCATGGCATAGTCGCAGGTCACATCGAGTCAATTACGGGTCCATGCCGTACAACCACTGTGTGTCACACACCGATGGGACTGCCTTAATTATACCCAGAGTCGAGAGTTCATGTTACGAGGGCTGGACCATCACGAATCATTATGATGGTACATGCAGTCTCACATGGTAGCCGAATTTGAGGATTTTCAGACTTTCTTTTCTTCATTCATAATTTGTTACAATGGTTTCTAGTAAGGATGCCCATCAGGCGGTTAAGTCAAAGGCTCAAACCAGTATTCTGCTCCTCTGCGTTGTAATTATTGTGGTGTTGATTGGACAAGATTAGTCCAAATTATATTATGATTTCCAAAATTTTCCTCGTTATTTCTTTAATAAACAAAATATTTCTTGAATAGACCTTTCATTCGAGTAGCTAGATTCGATAATATGAAACCCCACCTTACCTCAGCAAGTGTCGAAGAGCCCGTAACGCCCCAAGAGACAGATCTCATGCTAATTGCTGATAGGCAAGGACGGTAGGTATCCTTTATGGACCGCCAAGGGTTCATTATATTATATTATATTATATTATATTATATGATATTATATTATATGATATTATATTATATTATATTATATTATATTATATTATATTATATTATATTATATTATATTATATTAGAAAGAAAGCATATGATACGGTACCGAGAGAAAAATGTTCGCCATACTAGGTGACTGCGGAACTAAAGGTAGATTATTAAAATCAAACAAAGGCATTTATGTTGACAATTGATGGTAGAATGAGTTCTTGGTGCAGGGTACTTACAGGGGTTAAACAAGGCTGTAATCTTTCACCTTTGCTGTTCGTAGTTTACATGGATCATCTGCTGAAAGGTATGAAGTGGCAGGGAGGGATTCAGTTGGGTGGAAATGTAGTAAGCATTTTGGCCTATGAATTTCTATTAAAAACCAGTCATGTTTTGTAGGTAAACAAACGAAAAATTGAAATCGTTAAATTTCACCATTCAAGACAAACTGAAAGAACTCGTGAATTTTTGCTTCGTACTCGATACCACAAGATTACATGAATAGAAAAACAATTACATACTATATGTTACCTTTGCAAGCTTTCTGATAAAATCTGCACACGACATAAAGTATAAAACTGTTGTGCATTTCTGTTAGTATTAATTCGACCTAGCTCGATAGCTGCAGTCGCTTAAGTGCGGCCAGTATCCAGTATTCGGGAGATAGTAGGTTCGAACCCCACTGTCGGTAGCCCTGAAAATGGTATTCCGTGGTTTCCCATTTTCACACCAGGCAAATGCTGGGGCTGTACCTTAATTAAGGCCACGGCCGCTTCCTTCCCACTCCTAGCCCTTTGCTGTCCCATCGTCGCCATAAGACCTATCTGTGTCGGTGCGACGTGAAGCAACTAGCAAAAAAAAGTATTAATTCGAACCGTCTCAAACAGGTCTTACGGCAACGACGGGATAGGACTAGGACTGGGAAGAAATTGGTCGTGGTCTTAATTAAGATAATTACAGCATTTGTCTGTAGTAGTCCGACCCGTAGACAGAATGGTCAGCATTGTGGCCCTTGTTATAGACCGTATGTATGTATGTATGTATGTATGTATGTATGTATGTATGTATGTATGTATGTATGTATGCATGTATGTACGCGCATCACGAGAAAACGGCTGAGGAGAATTTAATGAAAGGATCTCGGGTCAATCTCGAGGGTCTCGGGTAAATTCCCGGCCGGGTCGGGAATTTTAATCATGGGGGATGTCTTCCAACTGTCAAGAGCCAGCTGTTGAACGGCGAGCAGAAAACCATTCCAGCCGGCAGAGTAGCTCAGGCGGTAGAGCGCTGGCCTTCTTAGACCAGCTTACGAAGCAGATTCGATCCTGGCTCAGTCTGGTTAGTATATGAAGGTGCTTAAATACGTCAGACACGTGTCGTTTACTACCACGTGAAATAACTCCTGTGGGGCAAAATTCGGGATTCTAGGCGTAGCCGAAAACAAAAATGTACTAGTGGGACGTAAAAGCAATGAAATTATTATAAAACTGTTCAACAAAGCTCGCCAGTGAAGGAGGGATAACCAGCTGTGCCGCGTTACCGTCTGGCCAAATGGGATTCCTGCTTCGATTTCAAGAATTTGTAGTGGAAGCTGGCAGCTATATTTATTTATTTATTTACTTATTTATTTATTTATTTATTTATTTATTTATTTATTTATTTATTTATTTATTTATTTACTTTTCATATGGTCTTCTCGTAGCACAATGGTTGTTACCAAAGTTTGAAGGTATGTTTCGGCACGCAGTTCGTGAACTTCACTTTTAAGAAACTGCTGACCGAGCGAGAGGCTGCGTGGTTTGTGTCATGTACCTGTCACTTTGCATCCGGGAGATAGTGGGTACAAATCCCACTGTCGGCAGCCCTGAAGATGGTATTTCGTGGTTTCCCATGTACACACCAAATGCTAGGGCTGTACCTCAATTAAGGCCACGGCTACTACCTTCAAACTCCTAGCCATTTTCTATCCTATTGTCGTCATAAGACCTATTTGTTTCGGTGCGACGTATAAAAACAAAGAAGGAAAAGAAATAAAATGCTGAGGAAAAATTGCTGACATGTAACAATCGCAAGTCACTTCCATTTTTATTTCTAATAATAATAATAATAATAATAATAATAATAATAATAATAATAATAATAATAATAATAATAATAATAATAATAATAATATAGTTTTTACGTCCCACTAACTACATTTGAAGGTTTTCGGAGACGCACAGGTGCCAAAATTTTGTCCCGCAGAAGTTCTTTTACGTGCCATTAAATCTACCGACACGGGGCTGACGTCTTTGAGCACTTACAATACCACAGGGCTCAGCCAGGATCGAACCTGCAAATTTGAGATGAGAAGGTCAGTGCCTCAACCGTTCTGAGACACTCAGCCCTGCATTTTATTTTTTATTTCTATATCCGTCCAAAAATGAGTGTTTACCGGATATCATTTTCCTTCCTAAATGAATTGATGTTTGTTGCTTTCATCCATACAGTTTTCTCCTTATTTGTCCAATGTATTCTTGAGTTCTATACAACTAAGTACATAAAAACGAAGAAGAACCACAACAGTTAGTGACAAGTCGATAGCAGTGGCCCTCTTCTAGTGAGGTTGAGGGGAATCCTGCTTGACGTGTTGTCAACTATGACGACACTAGCCTGACTGATGGAGTGGAACAGGCCAGGGTATCGAGTATCTGCCACGCCCGCAATTTACATAGCTACAGTGGACTGAGTTCTTATCTTTTAAAATGGAAGTTTCCTCTCATCTCTTGGTGAATTACAAGAACAAACATATTTTTGATAATGGACGGTCTAGTACACGACTTGATCAGTAGAACAGTAGGATAGCAGTGAGAGAAAGTTCCCAGAGAGTCATGCTGTGTTTGGTTTTCCAGCACGGGTTATTATGTTCCAGCCTTTGAGTAGCATGAACTTATTGAATGCAGTTGAAAAGCCATGGATTTGCTTCGTAACGCTTCATATGGGACTGGTAATGCAGCAACGAATAAAGATGATTAATTTGCAACTCCTCTCGAAGTAAATGATGTTCCTTTGTTGTAAGGCAGCACACGTTCCGACTGGAGCATTGCGAACAGTGAAAGTGGTGGTAAATGTTCTATCGTGTACCGAAGAAGAATTGATTTATCATCCTCCTTAAACATTACTGAATGAACCCCTGCGGTTTTACATTATCACGAGAAATTGAAAATAAAATGTGTCATAAAGAACTACACAGTTCACATGGAAAAGGTTAAGTAGTGGCAAGGAAATAAAGACAATTTCTTGTTCTTCCGGTTTTTTAAAATTTGTTTTATGTGGCCAGCACTCACTGTGGATTTGATCCAAGATTTTTGGCCGAATCCCCTTCATGACACCAACCACATGTGGAGGGATGTATTCACTATTGCATATCTCTATGGTAGTTGGAAGTGTTGTGTGATATATGTACATCAAGAGCAGTGTATTCAAACGAACACAAATATACAGTCCCTGAGCCAGAGGAATTTCCATACACAGTTGAAATCCCCCCCACTCTTAATTCCCTCTCATTACATATCATTTCCCAGTAGGGAATAGGATAGCTGGCCCCATGGTGTAGGGGTAGCGTTCCTGCCTCTTACCCGGAAGCCTGGGGTTCGATCACCGGCCAGGTCAGGGATTTTTACCTGGACCTGAGGGTTGGTTCGAGGTCCACTCAGCCTACGTGAATAGGATTGAGGAGCTATCTGACGGTGAGATTGCGGCCCCGGTCTAGAAAAACCAAGAATAACGGCCGAGAGGAATCGTCGTGCTGACCAAACGACATCTCGTAAACTGCAGGCCTTCGGGCTGAGCAGCGGTCAATTGGTAGGCCAAGGCCCTTCAAGTGCTGTCGTGCCATGGGGTTCGGCGTTAGGGAATAGGATATTGTCCGCAGAATTACCGAAAATTCTGCATTTAAACCACACACTGTTGAAATCCCCGCCCCAACCGGAAATGTCTCTTAAAGTGAAATAAAAGCGGTTGAAACCTTCCCCTCAAGCTATCCGCAGGAGCAAAAACATTATTATGATTAAAATATCGTGGATCACAGAGGTGTGAGAAGCGTGAGGGTTCAATGGCTAGACAATGAATTAATTAGAGTATAACTTAACACAACAAATTTTAAAATTTTTATTTCTTTCTTTCTTCCTCTACTTTAAAATTGATGAATAGAAAATTTGAATGAATAACAGCAATATTAATGAGCTCGTCAGCTCTAGCAATAACAATGACTTAAAAGTCCGAATATCAGGTACGATACTTGAGAGAATTACAAATACTAATTTACACAGATAAGAACTGGATTGCTCTTGGCATTTACATTTACAAGAGCACGATTTGCTCCAATCCTTTACACGACAGGGGAGTCTTCGCTCCAATTATACCATAGTCCAGCCTCGTAGAGGCTTAAATTTATTATGGTGTACTTATAACTCATCGGTTATCCTTAATGAAAGTATTTCCCTGATGTGGGCTAATCTATTGCTCACCAGTTTGTAACACACTGTTCCTAAAGGGAACTAACATCAGAAACAATTACCGAATAAACATGGGCATGAGTGCCCATACTAAATGGCTTTAATATAAAAGAAAAGTTTGAACATGACAGGCCATAAACAAAAGGCTAGGAGGCGAAACACTTGCCCTCCTTATAGGAATATTTAAGAAACCTAAGTGGGCTTATGGCCCAATGATACAGAGGCTGAGCCTATTCAACACCGGGGTGACTAAATGAGAAACATTAAATACCAAATACGTGTTAAGTATTTAGGTTTAGATACTTGAGTCACCCTATGCCAAATTGAATGGGAAGAAGCAGAGGGTCATCACTCTTAGTTCCCTTGCATTACAGGGTAATTCCGGGAGAGTTGCCGCACTTTTTATGTCTTTTGTTATATCTCGGTATATTTACTTTAAAAATTGTTGCAAATTCATCGAGCATAATTTGAAAACATGTACATTTGATCAGGGATGAACAAAATATTGGCAATTGAAAGTAAATGGGAGAAAGGAGGGAACAAAGGAATTGTTGCATCTGCGGCGTCTCTCCCTGGATCCCGGTATAGATGCCGACTTTGCTCGGGAGAGATGCAGCAAGTAAAATAATTAATGACAAAATCAAATTTAAGCCAATTTCTTCAACTGTAATATAACCGAACACTAGAACGTACTACAAGACAATTATATCCACATAATATAATCATTCAATGGTAAAAGAATCTATCTGATAATTTACAACATTAAATTCATCATAAATTTCGATTTACTACGAATGTGCATGTGCAATGGATTCTTCACTGTGTTATATAAAACCCCACGGCACTTAAGGCCCTTGAAAGGGCTCAGGCCTGCCCAGCGACCGCTGCTCAGCCCGAAGGCCTGCAGATTACGAGGAGCCTGTGGTCAGCACGACGCATCCTCTCGGCCGTTATTCTGGGCTTCCGAGACCGGGGCCGCCATCTCACCGTCAGATAACTCAATTCTAATCACGTAGACTGAGTGAACCTCGAACCAGCCCTCAGGTCGAGAGAAAATTCCCTTACCTGGCCGGAAATCGAACCCGGGCCCTCCGGGTGAGAGGCAGGCACGCTATCCCTACACCACGGGGCCGTCGTGTTATATAAAGGAAACATCAAAATCATAATGAATATAATTCTGTTCTGACACAGTAATTTGAAAACATGTATAAGGCAGGATTCTTGAATCAAAAACTGATGTTTATCCTCGTACAAGTTTTTACAGATTGTTTCTTAAAACTTTGTTCTCTAGCAATCTTGCTGCAACAGTCGTTATATGTGGAGTAAGATTCATGCAGCCACTGTTTGTAACTCAAACACTAGATACAGTCATCCTTTTTTGAATATCAGTTTGACTTCGGTGATTATTGAAGTAGCTGTACCTGCTGGACCCAGAGAGCCTTTTCCCAGATTTCCTGACTGCATTCTATGTTTCAGTGTTCGTTCCGTCATTATTCTGTAGTATGATTCTGCCTCCCTGATCAGTATTTCCTTGGCTTTCAGTCTTTTAACAGCCTCTCTTAAATTTTCCTCTGTGTATTGAGGTCTTTTAACAGTGCCCTTACTTTTATACTGAGCAGGCATGTCGCAAATTTTTATTTCTGAAAATAATATAATTTTATATAATAAAATAATGTTACCAATGAAATCAGTAAAATAGATTATGTATATTAAAAATTGTGAGACGATAAAATATTCGAATAAAATACCGGTACACTCTGAATAGTATTGAATATTTCCAGATCGCTTGTAGAATCTGATAGCAATGAGGCATCTCACCCGGATTGTTGTGCGGCAACTCTCCCAACTATCAGGGAGCGACGCCGCACCCTCCTGTTGTCATACTTCAAGGCTATCAAGGCCCAAAATTAGCTTACTCTCAACTACAGTTATGCTTCTGACGTCTACTGTACTAAAAACGTCTGATTTAAGCATTTGAAGCCAACTTAATATACAATAAATTAACACACGGAGAAACTTTGTCAGGAGGAAACGTGTACTCGCCTCAAGATATCGGCTGTAATTAGCGTAATATACGAGCAAATTTCGTCACACTCGCAGACAGTAGTTCTTCCTTAGAAACTGAAAAACCACACATATTGCCATCTAGCTGTAACGATGGGAACCTTTAGCTACAGTGTATGCGGCATCTCTACCGGGGCGGCATCTGTCCCGGATTTACCTCATATTATTTCACAGTAGGGAATAGGATATTATCCTCAGACTTGTCGAAAATTCTCCATTAAAACCACCAACTTTAGAAATTTACATGTAATAAAGGAGGTTAAAACCTACCCCTCGCGCTATCCGCAGGAGCTCTAACATCTTTATGAACATTCTGCCAGTACCTTGAGTTTCTGGGCCTTCCGAACGCTGCCCGCACCCTCTGCCTCCCTTAGGACATGACGCACTCAAATCAATGGAGCCATCAAGACAATACGGCCCTAAAGCTTTTACAGTATAGTATTTTGAGGGGAAGTTTCCAGAAATCTTTACTGATAGGCTGGATGCCTGTACACGCCCCTAAGTTTAATATGTTAGATAAAATATTTACAAATTTCTGATAGGCTGATTACTATTGAAGAAGGAACCAAGTGAAGTGTTGACAAAATTGATACATATAAAAATAATAACACCAGGTTAACAATCATCAAAAATACATAATTATTTATGAAATCATTAGTTTACCCCGCTAAATGGAGCAATTATACCTATGGTAGAGATATCTAATAGTTGGAAACCAAAATATCTTGCAATACGTCTGTTCAAAGAGCCTCCGTGGCTCAAACGGCAGCGCGTCGGCCTCTCACCACTGGATACCGTGGTTCAAATCCCGGTACTCCATGTGAGATTTGTGCTGGAGAAAGCGGAGGCGGGTCAGGTTTTTCTTCGGGTACTCGGGTTTTCCCTGTCATCTTTCATTCCAGCAACACTCTCCATTATTATTTCATAGCATCTATCAGTCATTAATATCACCTTGGGAGTGGCGACCCCATTGTACTAATAGCCTATGTATGATTCATTCATTTCATCCCTGACCCGGTCAAAGACTGGAAAACAGCTTGTAGGTTTTCATTTTCACGTCAGTTCAAGTTAGATTACATAGATGCCTTATAGATGGTGCGCACTTGAACTGACCGGGGCAGTGTACGCCCGATACAAATATTTATTTATTTATTTATTTATTTATTTATTTATTTATTTATTTATTTATTTATTTATTTATTTATTTATTTATTTATTTATTTATTTATTTATTTTCCAAAATTTGTTGCTACAATTTGTGGACGGCAAGGTGAAGGACAGCAAGCCTCATATACACAGAAGTGTCCCCATTTCCGTTGATTAATTATGAGTGACTGTACATATCGAAATCTGCGTAAGTTATATACAGGATGGTCGGAAACAAGGTAAACCTGTTATACGAGCGTTAAAGGTAGGTCGAACTGATACATAATTTGAGAAGAATAATGAGATATTTCGCGCCGTTGTCACGCCGAGAAATCAGGATCAAATATAAAATAATCGCGGTAGGTTTCAGCCAGTGTCACCGTAGCGTACTTACAATGAGACGATCCTGTCAGCTGGGCGCTCTGTATTCAAATCTCTCCCGTGGCTAATGTTTTGTTACTTCGATTGGTACTTTCAATCCAAGCTTCAGCCACGTGCAGAATAAGCAACATCGCCTCGCAAAGCGGATATGAATTCGCACGCGAAGCGATCTAATTAGCTAACTTCAGCAGCTGGTAGAATGACAACAGTGCCAGATATGTGTGTATTATTTTCATCAGTATGACCTAACATCAAACTCTCATATACCCGAATCACGTTGTTCCCGACCACTCTGTATATACAGTTTTACACCTTAGCATTGCTATATGCATTTAACTCCAGTCCACGACCCCATTAACACATAGCTAATAATAAATAAATGACACACATACACAGTTATCGTATTTAAATAAAGAACAAGTTAAGCGATGTCTTCCAGCTGTCAAGACAGTTATTGAGGCCTGCGACAGACCAGGAGAGGTGTACCAACTAGTCAAAACGCTACCGCGGCCTAACGGAATAGAACAGAATCGGATTACACCCATCCCCTAGTCCCGGATCACCTCAAACTGGGGAGAGAGTGATCATTATAGTAATACAAATTGTTTCTTGACACATGAATGATTTTCTTATTAACATTTGCTTTTCTATTACCACATTAAACATCATAATTAAGCCCAATAACTACACTCCAGGGACATGAAAAAAGAACACCTTGACGCAAGTGAATAGGGCCTGCCCTACTTGCACGGGACTCTATGAGAGGGCAGTGCATGCGAAGATCAAACACGCAGCGCGGCGGACACACCAGGAACCGCGTTATCAGCCGTGGAATGTTGCAAGCTAGGAACATTTGGTCACCGTCTGAGCTACTGGCAGCAATATTCCCGTGGCATACGGAGCTCCGTCTGTGTCTGCAACATCGTTAGCATGCCGCGACAGCGTGTACGTGAACCGTTTGTGTAACTGGCGGAGTTTGAACGAGGGCGTATAGTGGGCCTACTGGAGGCCGGGCGGTCATACCGCAGAATTGCGGTAAGAGGCCACCATTGTGCATCGATATTGTCACCAGTGGTCAGCGAAAAGTGAACATGCCCGTCGGCCTGGGTCCGGACAGTGGCTATACACAGGTGCACGCCACGACCGTCGCATATTAGCAAGTGCCGTATTTGACCGCAACGGAATTTCACAACAAATTCGGGACATTGTTGCTCCTGGGGTATCGACGAGGATCATTCGCAACCGTCTCCGTGAAGCAGGGCTACGATCCTGCGAGGCGTTACGGCGTCTTCCTCTCACGCTGCACTATCATGCAGCCCGTGACTGGCGCTTATGGAGGGACGAATGCAGACGTGTCGTCTTCAGTAATGAAAGTCGCTTCTGCCTTGGTGCCAATGTTGGTCGTATGGGTGTGTGGCGTCGTGCAGGTGAGCGTCAACTTCTGGATTGTATACGACAGAGGCACACAGGGCCAACAACTGGCATCATGGTGTGGGGGCCATATCCTACACTGGCCGTGTTTCTCTGGTGATCGTCGAGGGAGCATTGAACAGTGCACGGTGCATCCAAACCATCATTAAACCCGTCGTTCTGCCGTTCATGCACCAACAGGGCGATGTGCTTTTCCAACAGGACAATGCAAGTCCACATGCATCTCGTGCCACCCAACATGCTCTACAAGAAGTACATCAACAACCCAGGCATGCACGATCCCCAGGTCTGTCCCCTGTTAAGCATGTTTGGGGCTGGACGAAACGTAATGTTGCGCGGTCTGCACGACTGGCAAGAAATAATGCCCAACTGAGGCATCAGGTGGAAATTGCATGGCGGTCCATTCCGCAAGACTACATCCGTCACCTCTACGATCGTTTTCAGGGGAGAATTGCAGCCTGCATTGCTGCGAAAGGAGGGTATATATGGTACTAGCGCTGATATTGCACACACCCTGTCGACTGTACTCAGATGTGTATGGCTTTGTCGGTGTAATCGTATGTTGTATACGTCCTCAAGAGTGTGCCAACAGAAGTTCCCTCTGCTGGGTCGACAAATTCACGGTGTACGTTTTACATTTTCCCGTAGTGTATTTACACCCAATCTCTAAATTGTCATTTTCTAAATGTTCTTATTTTTGTTCCGGATGTTAACAATGTTATAGAGTCTAGTTAAATTAAAGCTTATTTTGTTATTCTCTTTTATCACATAATTTTTATTATACAAAAAATGTTGTCCTTCCTGGTGCAATCCGTTGTTCGTTTAACAATTTTGTAATTCTATACAATTATTTCTCTCTTTCTATTTTTGCTTTGAATTAATTACTCAGGTATTTGATCCTATGTGAGTCTGTTTCCCTACATACTCTCAACAGACGTGCCTCTTCCATTATTTCTCCACATAACAATCAACATTTCTCTGCATTTCTCTCTCTTGGACCATTAGTATAATATGCAACTTTTTTTACGATTTACTTTACATTGCACCGATACAGGTAGGTTTTATGGCGACGATGAGATAGGAAAGAGATAACAGTGGGAAGGAAGCGGTCGTGGCCCTAATTAAGGTACAGTCCCAGTATTTCTCTGGAAAATAGAAAACCATCTTCAGGGCTGCCGGCAGTGTGGTTCGAACCCACTATCACCAGAACGCAAGCTCACAGCTGGACGACGGTAAGCGCACGGCCCACTCGCTCGGTATAGATACCCATTAGTCACCACACCATAAATCTTACTTCTCTATTCGTAAGTCTTTCTTTCTTTATTTATTGACAACTTCTCAATAATTTCACAGAATTCTCGTACTGTTCTTACGGCAATACGTTAGTGGCCTTTTTAGAGAAAGCTAGTAAATATACACACGAATAACATTTTTAACAGTATAAGAAACGTGATAATTTGGACTTCTTACACTGTGCAAGGAAGAAATATGTTATACAAAATTGGGTGTCTGGGTCAACTACACAAGCCTACAACTGAAACCTAATTGGCTCCGTTTTCAGAGCCGACTGAGGAAAGAATAATTTAACGGTTTCTTTGTAACGAAGTACACTTTATACTGTCGAGAATTTGATGTATTATATCATAGGAATTTCCGCGCTGAACTAAGTGTTTAATATTTTAATAACTTTTATCGCCATGTGAAGTGTTTACATCATATCAGCCTAATATAATTTACGGAGGAATATCACTTCATTGGTTTATTTTAAATGCAATTCTTAGTGGAGACCTTTGACACGCACAACTTTTTTATCTTATCACAGTTACTTCTGGGGTCGCTGGAGCCATCCTGATTCATTTTGGTTTTTGCCCGGTGTTGAAGACGCCACACGAGTTTTAGACGAAAATCTCAACCCAGGATCGACCGGAATTCAAATCTCAGTCTTCCGGGTGGAAAGCCAGCAGCTAAGTCATTGAGCTAATCGCGCCCTCGTTTGACATTCACGAAATGAATGATTAACTGATGTGCCCTTGCTTCAAAACTGAATTGTTTTCTCCTAAAATTATATCAAAAGTTCTTCAACTAGACATGTACTTTTTGAACACCAGTCGGTTCAAGCTGCATTGGAAGATGACCACATGATGATCAATTGTTTTTTATTGATACGCTACTACGTATGAATGCGAACGAGAGGGAAATCAGAGTGCTACATGCACCACCCGATGAGACTACGCAAGACTACCCATCCCACACAGTGAGTTAATAGCGCAGTTCGGATCGGGAAATAGTGGGTTCGAACCCCACTGTCCGCAGCTTTGAGGATAGTATTGGAGTCATGATAAATGGTATACTGATATAGATCGAAGAACGTTAATTTCCTATCGAATAAACGTATCTGAGAAAAGCCTTTAAAGTTCTGTGACTTCCAAGCTGGCAAGTTCGATCCTGGCTCAGCAAATGTTGGGGTTACTGTATGCCTTAATTAAAGCCGCTGTCGCTTCCCTCCAAGTCCTAGACCTGCCCACTCCCATCGTCGTCTTAAGGCCTGTATGAGTCTGTGTGACGGAAAATCAACAGCAGAAAGAAAAATACACACGTCCAGCTAGGCATTTTACATACTGCCTCAGAATTTGCTCACTACGGAAGTAAAAAATACTGAGTGAACTTTCCAACTACTCTTCGGTCCGAATACATTCTTCTTTTCGACTTCTTTTAAAGACATACACAGGAATTACCAGGCTGTAAGAAAATTTGAATGCCAGTACCCTTACAAGGATGTACCGAAAGGCAGAAGAAAATATGTTGATAATTCTTCATTACCTACGACAGAAGGTGAAAATGAAATTAACATCAACTCGTTATTTCAAGTTAAAGAAGGGAAGTATTTTAGTGAATATTTACTTTGTATCTTCAGGTTACCATTCATAGCAGGTAAGTTGACAAATATAAGGTTGTTTCTTTAACTGTGAGGAAGTAATATACCACTCTCGGGACAACATAATCCAAACACTCAGGCATGCTTCTCCCAAGTACCAGATGGCTCTCTGCTTCCAGCTCTGGCAAGTGTATATAGCCTACATTTATTTCAGTCAAGGAAAGGGGAAAAGAGTTTGATAGACCCTCATGTGAGGAAGTGTGGCAAAGTTTTACCAGTTCTATGGTTAACACTACATCCAGAACCTTACCACAAAACGGGACAATTTCTATCAATTTGCTAGCGCAGTGCCCTGTCTTCTTGCAGACTAACATGAGGTAATTTTCTCCTCTAAGTAGCGATTTCATCAAGGATTCATTCTCGCAGCTCTGGGAGAAATTCAGCAAGGGGAGATATTGACGGCCTAGTGGAGCGGGTGTGTAAAGGAATATGAAAGTTACCTTACCATACTGTACGAATGCGTGACGTTTTAACGCACTCCTACAGAATAATGTATTTATGGTTCAATTCTTTTACACTTTAGCATAGGAAAATATGCACAACGAAAACTGCTCTGATGTGGACTGCATATCGATATGTAACTAGGTGGCGTGACCAGTCTTCATCATCATCATCATTATCTGTCTACCCTCCAGGTTCGGCTTTTCCCTCGGACTCAGCGAGGGATCCCACCTCTACCGCCTCAAGGGCAGTATCCTGGAGCTTCAGACTCCTGGTCGGGGGATACAACTGGGGAGAATGACCAGTACCTCGCCCAGGCGGCCTCACCTGCTATGCTGAACAGGGGCCTTGTGGAGGGATGCGAAGATTGGAAGGGATAGACAAGGAAGAGGAAAGGAAGCGGCCGTGGCCTTAAGTCAGATACCATCCCGGCATTCACCTGGAGGAGAAGTGGGAAACCACGGAAAACCACTTCGAGGATGGCTGAGGTGGGAATCGAACCCACCTCTACTCAGTTGACCTCCCGAGGCTGAGTGGACCCCGTTCCAGTCTTAAGGAATATAATAAATAAGAACAGCATTTTTAGATACATGGTATTATAACTAGGCTGTCGATATGTTACAATTGGTTCTATAGCAATGTTTTGTCTTTTCGAAATTAAGAGTTTGATTATTGGAGTCATGATAATTGGTATACTGTTATAGATTGAAGAAAGTTCATTTTCTATCGAATGAAAATATCTGGGAAAACAATTAAAATTTCTGCGACACATCCAGTGAAGGCGTCAGCGTCTTCCAAGTTGCAAGTTCGATTCTGGTTCAGACAGGTGGTATATGAAGGGGCGCAAATGCGCCAGCCTCGTGTTGGTAGATTCACCGAGACGTAAGATAACTCCTGCGAGACAAACATCCAGTACCTCGGCGTCTCCCAAAACCGCAAAAGTTGTTAATGGGACTTAAAGCCAATAACATTATTATTAAAAAGCTATCCCATTTCAGGTCTCTAAATATTGGTAAATACTATAGAGAAAAAATTATAAGAACTAAAGCTCTAAGTACCTTTTTCATAAAGGCATATGGGGCAGTGTCCATCATGGTGTTGGATAGCATCAGCTTTGACACTCGAACTCAGCTGTTAATAACTGAAAATGCTCACCGCTACATTAAGGAAGTTCTCCGTCCAAACGTAATCCTCTACGCTCCTCACATCGGCGAGGGCGTCATGCTTATGCATGACAACGCTCGACCCTACGCTGCTCGATGTACGGCGGACTTCCTGAAGGAGGTGGGAACCGTCAGTTTGGAGTGATGTTCACTAAGTCAGGACCTCAATCCCATCCTGTTTGTGCGGGATGTGATCGCACGTCGGGTTCTGCACAACCTGGGTGAATTTCGGGCAGCAGTTATTGAGGAATGGGGAGCAGTTCGCGAACTAATTTCAGGCATACCACCCTACATTCAAGCTGTTATTCGAGCCAGAGTGGTAACACCTCTTACTGAGTATTGACTGAATCTGCAAGTATGATTTGAAAGTAAAGTGCGAAAAATTGGGAAAGAAACTAAAGACCTTCCGTACAATAAAAATGTGCTCAAAATCGTACCGATTGCATGAACCTCATTAACACTCACTCAGAAATTAAAAAATAAGTTTCAAACTATAACAATAACAATAATAATAATAATAATAATAATAATAATAATAGAGGAGAGTCGTATAATATGGAATACCATTTACTTTTGGCAGTATAACTTCTTATCGAAATCAGTTATGAAATATAAATAAATATGGTTTGAAAATTCAAATAATTCGCCAAGATTCTTTATATTTTTAAATTGTAAATTGTTAATGTCTTCACGTCAAAATTATTTCTTTCAAAAAGTAGCTCTTGGTGGGTAATACGGAATAGTCGGCTAATATGGAATAGTAGGGTAAATAATATGTAAATTAAAATACAGGTTCAATAAATTCTTTCAGTTATATTTAAGGAACGTTCTTACAGGTGGACGTACATAAATTTATAAAATTGAAAGAATAAAATTGGTAATTAACTTAAATGATAATCTGTATACACTAATTATTCAGAGTTTTCTTTTTACAGTCACTTGTTCATTCAGTGACAAAAGTCACAATGCAGAAACTGAGATCTATAGGTAGTAACATGTTATAACTAGCGATTGTACCCGTGCTTCGCTACGGTATTCTACATTGTATTCGAATATCGAAGTAAATAGTGTACATGCAGTAAATAAGATTGTTTTAAAATTGCATGTCTCTTAGCGTTATCCGAGAAAGAGCATGGGGAGGTCCCCGTACGTTGTTTCCAATGTAAAGTGTTTCTTACGGGTTTGTGATATAACGGAAAGTTCACTTGTCTACTGCTATTCACAATCGAGTTGGGAAGTTTACATTATAATTGCAGGCCCCATTGCCTACTACGCGGACAGAATCGATTTGGGGAGTTTTCATTAAAATCGCAGCCGCCCTTTGCTACTTCCAGACAGATTACAGTTCAGGAGTTTCTATTATAATGGTAGGCAATTATCCTACTATCACTCGAAATTGAGTTGTGCAGTTATCATTATAATGCCAGGCCCATTTTCTTACTGCCAGCCAGCTTCCTGCCAGTCACACCAAGTTGGTGAGTTTCCATCAAAATAGCAGGCCACTATGCCTAATGCCAGTCACATTTTAGATGAGGACATTTCTTTATAATGGCGGGCACCCTTGCCTACTGCCAAACACAATCGGGTAGGGGAGTTTTAAACAATACTGCATGCTCACTTGCCTTCTGCAAGTCAAATCGAGAAGGGAACTATTCATTACAATTGTAGGCCTTCCTTACTAATGACAATTACACAGGAGTTGGAGAAGGAACCCTTTCCTACTGCCAGTCAAAGTCGTTGTGGGGAGTACTGATTACAATAGCAGACACACCCTTTCTCGATCGCTAAAAATCGACATCAGTGAATATATATAGATCGACATACGAAAGTATATGCGTGTTTACAATATTGAAGACCTTCATTTACAGATTAACTGCTACTAAACGTACGTCATATCGACAAAGGATTATACCATAAGACTCGCCGGATTTAGTGGCCTAAATGGCTGGTCCTATGATATGTCATCTATTCTTGGGTCAGATTGAGTTAGAAACGGGGAACAGGGTAAAGGTTTTGTAAGATTATCTCACATTACATTACTTTTCGGATAATTATGTGACAGCTACATACATAGCATTTGGCTCACATATGCCTACTGGGTGGGCCAATTTTCGTGAAGAGTATTCTGTATTTCATATAAGTAATTGAAAGTATGAATTATGCATGTGAAAATTATAAATTGACTTAACATCGATTAATAGAGAAAAATCAAACGTAAAAGGGATACAAATACGGCAAAAAGTCATAAGACCAAGGTTGTATATCATTCCAAATTGAACGGAGATTGTGCAATCTGTTATGTGATAGGAATTTCCGAAGGTCTGCACCATCATTAAAATTGCCTGCATATTTCGATATTCTTCGGGGATAAAAAGTGAAAAATTTAATGATCTAGGATGTTTTCTGTTCGGTACATGCTAAAACGTATAATTTTGTCAAATTTCAATCATCTTCTTTTTCTTCTGGCAGATTATGCCGCAATCTGGATTTTTGGCGAGGCGGATAAAAATTAGGACATTCAGGAAACTAAACCAAAAATTATGGAGATGGTCATTATTACCCCTTAAACGGAAAGCTGTACGAAAATTTCGCCAAAATACTCAGCGTAGAGGCACACAGTCGTTACGATTTGATTTATATAGATAAGGAATCTGCTCCATGTAAAACACCTTTTGGGCTATGTCCGCTGGACTTAACCTGCAAAACTTACCATTCATGATATCTCCCTTATTAATCCTCCTGACGAAAAAATGCACCTAAAAAAAAGTTTAGAGGTGGAATTCCATCTCGTTTGGTCGATTTCCAGTCAGGTTGGTCTTGTTCTGTATATATTGTGGAAGAGTAAAATCACCATTTGTGTTCCCTATAAACCGCCAGTCCATTCCGGAACATGAAATGTTATTGACCTTTAAAACCTACCTTTGGACAGGTGGATGCTAAATATAAATTTCGGTTCGAATGTCTTCAGTAGTTTTCAAGTTGTAAGGAATACGCTTTACACGCACCCGCTCGTGAGTCAAGTCCGATGGGACTTGTACAGAAAAACGGTCCGTTAATGATATCTCCCTTATTAATCCTCGTATCGAAATGATGCACATGAGAAAAAAGGTTTAGAAATTAATTTCTACCAAGGTAGGTAGATTTCCATTAAGTTTGGTTGTGTGTATTTTGTGGAAGTGCAAAATCACAGTTTCGGTTTCGTATAAACCCTCAGTCAGTTCAGGCATTTAGAAACAATATTTGCCCTAAAACCTATCAAGGACAGGTGTATTCTAAATATGAGTCTCCCATTTTCACACCAGGCAAATGCTGGGGCTGTACATTAATTAAGGCCACGGCCGCTTCCTTCCAACTCCTAGGCCTTCCCTATCCCATTATCGCCATAAAACCTGTCTGTGTCGGTGCGACGTAAAGCCCATAGCAAAAACAAAAAAAATATATGAGTCTTGATGGAAATACAACCAGTAGTTTGTAGCACTAGCGTACATACGGCGTAATTAAGGAAGAAAGTTGAAAGTAATAGAAAATGGATTATAACTGAGGACAGCCGGATAACGACAAATATGTAAATGCCATGTGAATGTATTGGAAAATCAAATGCCCCTCAATAAATTATGCTAGTGTGAGTTATGGATATAATAAAGCGGTAACAGAGGAGAAATTTAGGTCCAGTGATTCTTAGGTAAACAAATAATAAGAAGATGACTAATGGTGTTATTACTTAATCTATTCGAGGGCAGTTATAACATCCAACGATATTCCGCCAATATCCCGCACATAGGCCGATTGACGCCTCTTTTGCCTTCTACCCAAGGAACAACCACGAATTTAAAAGCATGATGAGGAAAATGGTAAAACGTTACTTCCCTGCTGGCATGCAGTCAGAGACGTTGCCATGGTAACCTATAGGTTCGTTGTCGGTCTATCGGTCACTCAATGCAGAGCATGATACCAGCGGACAATTGTAAATTTCTCCGTCATGTGAAGAGTAAGGTAAATTATGAACATAACGAAAGTTATTTATAATGAAGAGACGTTTCACGTACGGTAAACGAAGTTTACAAAAAATCAATAGTATAAGATAAAATGGAGGAAAACCATTCTGATTTTCCTATAAACCCCCGTCTGTTCAAAGATTTTAAAATGATATGCATATCGGAACCTTCCCCTGGATGAGTATACTCTAAATATGAAGTCTGGTTGAGATCTATCCAGCCGTTTCGAAGTGATGGTGGAAAAACCATTCTAGTTTTCCTATAAACCCCCCTCTCTGTTCAAAGATTTTAAAATAATATGCATATCGAAACCTTCCCTGGGATGAGTATACTCTAAATATGAAGTTTGGTTGAGATCTATCCAGCTGTTTCGACGTGATGGTGAAAAAACCATTCAGGTTTTCCTATAAACCCCCCGTCTATTCAGAGATTTTAAAATGACATGCATATCGAAACCTTCCCCGGGATGAGTATACTCTAAATATGAAGTTTGGTTGAGATCTATCCAGCCGTTTCGACGTGATGGTGGAACAGACAAACAGACAGACAGACAAACAGGCAAACAAACAGACACGAAACGTAAAAACCACCGATTCGGTCTTGAGTTGACCTAAAACGGATAAATATCTGAAAAATTGGCAAAACAAAAGGAATTACAGACAGCGGACCCCCTACAATTTTATTTATATAGATATACCAGGATTAATGCAATTCATTTTAATTAATTTTAAACGTCATTTTACTTTGAAACTAAAACAGTATTCCATATATCCCGACACACCATGTTTGAATTAAAGGATTCGTCATGCCATAAACTTTGCACAACAAGGAAGTTACACTGGTGTAGCAATATAAGCAACTCTTGTACAATATATAACATTGGATTTCCCAGGACTAAACTCAGTGTTGGTAATTAATACAAGCTTTAAATGAATTATGTGCAAACTATTTTCAAATATGAAAAACAAATATTCTTGCTCCACGCACTAACATCACTCACGAGCATGTCGAAACTGAATACAAAGCATCATGAGAACATTTACCGTAATTCGACGAGTTTCCACCTGAGAGGAGTACCTTACAGGCAAGATATTGTGGTATTCCATATTGCCCGATTCTCCTCTAATAATAACGGGACCGTTGACCTTCGACGTTAGGAACCTTTAAGCAACAAGCATCATCATCATCAATAATAATAATAATAATAATAATAATAATAATAATAATAATAATAATAATAATAATAATAATAATAATAAAACCCATGGCGCAACATCCCCGAAGGCCTACCAATTGGCCGCTGCTCAGCCCAAAGGCCTACAGATTACGAGGTGTCGTGTGGTCAGCATGAAGGATCCTCTCGGTCGTTATTCTTGGCTTTCTAGACCGGAATAATAATAATAATAATAATAATAATAATAATAATAATAATAATAATAATAATAATAATAATAATAATAATAATGTTTTTAGGTTCCACAAGCCACTTTCTTACGGTTTCCGAATACGTCGTGGTGGCAGACTTTTGTCCCATGCGAGTTCCTTTACGTGCCGGTAAATCTACCGACAAGAGGTTGGCGTATTTGAGTACCTGCAAATACCACCGGTCTGAGTCGGAGTCGAACCGACTATCTTGGAGTCAGAGGGCCTGAACTCTACCATCTGAGCCACTCCGTTCGGCTAGAGTCGCAAATTACTCTTCAGTTACATTTCTGTTCGGGGTAAGTAATCTTGTTCATTAAATTCATTAGAAAATACCTTCTTCAATGGCCATTTATTCGTGGTAATATAAAAATTTTAAATAATTAAACAACTTTCACTAAATCCGTTTTCACTGGTAAATATAGTGTAACATGCTGAAAATGCAATTGCACTTCGGCTAAGCGGCACTAATCTTGTCTTATCACAGTTGTCTGACGACAGCGGGGCGAGCAGGGTGCACGTCAGTAGGTGGAGTATCATCACATGAGTTATGAGTTATTACCGACAGAACAAGATGAATTCTAGAGAATAACTTGTGAGTGCTACAGATGCAAATTAAGTTGGACGAATTCATAACGGACTTTGTTTCGATCCTTCAGGGCTAGTGAGGTTGAAGCGAAAAGAACTACTGTATCATCAAGAACTGACCGGCTAACTAAGCCGTTTTATATCTAGGGTGCTACTGTACCTGGTAACAGAGCACTGGGCGAAAATAAGCAGTAGTTTCCGGCATGGTCGCAATTTTTAACTTGTAATATCTTCAAGGGTGGGACTTGTACCGAATAAAAGAGGTCATCTTTGGCAACGACCGAGCCACACGCGTTCTGGAAGGACACTGAATATTTGACGATTCACTCTGTATTTTTGCTTACGTCGTTCAGGGAGGTGGATAAATCTCTTGTGTTATTTTCCAATGATTTTCTTAACGGAAAATAGGCCTATCTATTTTTTGCCTTATTTGAGGGGTGTTAAGCTCAGGGCAAGGAAGACATTGAGGATAACCGTCGAGAAATTCCAACAGAACCACACGAAGCATTGAAGAATTTTATCTCCAACTTAGTAAATATCAGGCACTTGTTTCTAAAACAAGAGTCTCATACGACGGTTATCTTCGAAGTCTCTCTTTCCCCGAGATTGCCCTCAAATAAGACGCAAAATAAGATACCTTCTCTCAGGCGAATTCTTAGGAAATTGTACGCGAGATTTCTCCAGTTCCCTGACCGAAATGAGCGTAAGTAAGATTGAATCGTCAATTAATACTCACTGTCATTCCAGTACGCAAACACGCGTCCGTGGCAAATTCCATCAACTATTACGAATGAAGTAGTCCAATAGAAAGAATAACAAATATCGTGTTACAGCAATCTCTGCCACTGTTCTGCATTAGTTCAGGCTATCGATAAACGTTGTAATATGAGATGATATTTCAGTTTACCTTATGCAATTCGGCTGTTGGCATTTTGAAAATTTCTCTGTGAATGGCAGTTTTCTGTTCTGTTACTGCGTGAAGTTTCAAGGGTACTTACGTACACTTCGTCTTTTAAATCACCTCACATAAAAGTCACAAGGGTTAAATTTGAATGACAAGCCGGCCATAAACCAACACTAATTGTTCAGTCTACGAAAACACTGCACATTACATTCAATGATTGTGACCCTTATAATGTATTACTTTCTCGTGCTTCATCTCAGTGCAAAGCATATGAAAGGGCCTACGCATGTATTTACTTCTTCTTTTGGTAAGATATTGCCATCCATTAGGACTTGATGTAAGTAAAATATTAATAATGACCAATCGCTTGGAAACATGCGTGAATAACTGTTATACTGTACTGCATAAAAAACATTTATTATCTCTGACATGTATGTACATATGTATTATCTCTGTTTAGGGGTGTTCGACTTATTGGCTGAATTGTCAACGTTGACGCCTTCGGTTCAGGGGGTCGCGGGTCGAGGATTTTAATCACATCTGAGTAATTCTTCTGGCCCAGGGACTGGGTGTTTATGTTTGTCCCAACACTTTCCTCTTCATATTCACACAGCACACTACACTACCAACCACCACACAAATACACAATAGTGATTACATCCCACCATATAGGATTGGCGTCAGGAAGGGCATCCCTCCGTAAAACAGGGCCAAATCCATATGTTCGACACAGTTCACACCCGCGACCCCACAGGTGTGGGAAAAGCGGTAGAAAAAGAAGACCTCTGTTTAGGGTTGTTATAAACGTTCGAACATTGCCACTGACACTTTATTGCGCCGTGTACGTGACCATGGATATACCAAAACTGTCAAAAATTATTTTTCTCACAAGACGATAATTTATAAAAATAATTAACCTTTTTAACAATGGAGATAATTGCAGGTCTGAAAGGTTTAAATGCAAGGTGATCTGCAGCTCAATCTTTTTGGAAATAAAATAATAATAATAATAAGTCAATTTTTTTAGTTTTGACTAGGGAGAGAAATTCGTCAAAAATAGTTGAATGTGACAGTCTGACTTTAAGTTAAGTTGGATAAAGAAAGAGGACCTGAGATACTTGCTTCTGTTATAGCACCTCAGACAATTTTGTGTCATACATCAGAATCTCCTCGCTTAGACTTTCAGTAGGCTCTTACATGACCAGAACGTGGTGTTTTGAGAATTTACACGTCTATGTAAATTAGGCTACGCTTAATCAGCAAATAACGCTTCAGGGTTTACTGCTCATCAAATGAAGTGATCAATTCCAATAACGTACTCCCGTGGCTTGATCAATAGCGCGTAAAATTCTCAAGGTTTTTATATTATAATTCTGGTTGCCATCGATGCATAAGTAAACGAAACATTAGCTTACAGATCAAGTTCCCCTCAGATATTCATAGAGATCACTCTAATCTTCAGTTGATATCTTGAAGCTTTTCATTTGTTATTACTATCGATTGTATTACTGACATTTTACCGTTTTTTCTTGCTATTTGTTTCACGTCGCACTGACACAGATAGGTCCTATGGCGACGATGGGATAGAAAAGGCCTAGGAATGGAAAGGAAGCGGCCGTGGCCTTAATTAAGGTACAGCCCCAGCATCTGCCTGGTGTGAAAATGGGAAATCACGGAAAACCATCTTCAGGGCTTCCGACAGTGGGGTTCGAACCCACCATCTCCAGATTATTAGATACTGGCCGCACTTAAGTGACTGCAGCTATCGAGCTCAGTACGTGGTGAATACAAAACTGGAATAGGTAGATCATTTCAAGTACTTAGGATGGTAGTATACCGATAGCAAGCGAGACTGAAACGAAGTTGAAAGCTGATGCAGTGAACTCGAATTTGCGATCAGCTGTATTCTGTAAGAAAGACGTTAGCTCCCGGACGAAACTACCATTACACGGGTTTGTTTTCAGACCAACTTTGCTATATGGGAGTGAAAGCTGGGTGGACTCAGGATATATTATTTATTAGTCAGAAGTAACAGACACGAAGGTAGTGGAAATGATTACAATTAAATAGAGGTGGGAACAATGGCAAGAGGGAACTCTGAATTTGAAGATAAAGGCTAAGTTAGGAATGAACCCGATTAATGAGGCTGTACGTATAAACCGGATTCGATAGTGGGTCATGTAAGGTAAATGGAAAAGGATAGATTACTTAGGAGACCAATGAACTCTATCATGGAGAGTAAGAGAAGTAGGGAGAGATCAAGTCGACGATGGTTAGACTCACTTTCTAATCCTATACATATAAGAAGTATGGAAATAAGCGAGCATGGGTCTAGTTAAAAATCGAGGTTTTGTGAAGACGTTTAATTAATTCACAGAGGCTTGCAGACTGAATACTGAAAGGCATACCAGTCTAAAATGGAGATATATGGATGTATGTTCTATCAGAATTCAGAGCACTCAAAGGGAGACTCGTTATCACATCGACCCCTACAATATACGCCGCCTGACAAAACATTGAAGCACCCAGATTGGGAGGGGAAAACGAAATTAAACTTCACGTATGGAGAAGGTAGCGATGTTATTTCAGTGATTACAAAATCGAATAAAATTTACAAAGAACTTGCATTAAGAGCCCGCGTATCAGTATGACGTTACACCCCACCTGGCCTGGCTGCATGCATTGATTCTGTTGGGAAGGGTGTTATAAAGCCCTTGTATCCTCTCCTGAGGCAGGCTGTCCACATCTGTTGTAACTGGTCCTTAATATCCTAGATACTGTCACTGGGACGGAGTTGACCTCTGAGATGTTCTATAGAGAACGGATCCGGTGATCTTGCTGGCCACGGGAGTACTTGAACATCACGCAGACAGTTCATAGAGTCACGTGCCGTGTGTGGACGAGCATTGTCCTGTCGCATGAGAGGTAATATATGAGGACGCAGGGTGTCCGTGACGTAATGCTGTGCCATCAGACTTCCTTCAGTCACTACCAGCCGTGAGCTGAAGTCGTGCCCGATGGCTCACCACACCATGACGCCAGGAGTAACACCGCTATGCCTCTCCGAGTCATTTGAAGAAATGGACCTCGTTCCAGGTCGCTGCCATATGCACAGACGATGTACATGTGGGGTAGTGTAGAATCGCGATTCATCGCTGAACACAATGTGACGCCATTCATCAGCCGTCCATGCTTCTCGGACACCACACCACTCCAAACGCAACCGTCTGGGTCGTGGTGTTAACGGCAGACTACGCAGATAGTCCATTACTTGTTCTCCGATGGCAGGCGCAATTGTGAAGGGGTGCTTGGTGCACAATACGCCGATCTTCCCATGTGGTGGTCAGATGTGGTCTACCAGAACCTTGAAGAGAGTATGCCTGCCCTCATGTTCCCATGCAGTCCAACATCGGGCCACTATCACATCCGAATTCCCCACAAATCTGGATATAGCACGATTCGACCAGCCGGCGAAATGGAGACCCACAATGAAGCCACTGTCAAATTCTGTCAGGTGCTGATAATGCTGTCTCACAGTCGTTCGCGGCATGTCCGTATCCTTCACAGTGATCACTCAACATCAGACGCTTTTTTTTTTTTTTTCTTCGGGGGGGCCCCCGAAGCCCGCTCCCCCCGCGTGACCATCGACTCAATCTACATGGCCTCCGACATGCTATTATTTCTAAGAAGAAGAAAGAGATAGCAGGGAAGAGTGGGAAGTGATACAAGGAGTATCTGCCGGTTTCCGAGTCAGACTCGCTACCACGGCAACGTTTGTATTGGTTGGATAGTGTTAAGGTATGGTATTGAAGGGTCAGGGAAAAACCACATAGGCTGAAAGAAGAAAGAGCCTACATGTAAAACCTGACGTAAAACAACAACATCAGACGCAGTTCACGCCCCTTATATACCGTACCAGACCTGGTAGCAACACTCAGCTCGAACAACACTAATGCAATCTGGTGGCCGTTCTAACTGTAACAGAGAATTTACATACCAGCTGATGATTTCTTCTGGGTGGTTCATTTGTTTTGTCAGGCAGTGTAGGCCTGTGCCATGAAAGTAATATAATGCCATATTCTACTTTCTATTACCCGAAAAGTAACACTTGAGTGCCCGTAATTAATTTAATTTTCTGCTATAATTAAAAGAAAAGAATGAATGGCTTACATTGTCATTACCAGCATTTAAGGTTTTGAGCAAACCAGTGGTGAAAATTTACGCTTGTTCCACTTCTTCAGTGAACACAGATGTTTCGGAATAATGTGAATATTATTGTGTGTTCCTTGGAAGACGTAAAAGGTGTAAAAAGCTGTGTTTCATCTATGACTTTACGAATAAAAATAAAAATGTTCACGGAACGGAGGGCAACAAATCGTTTCAGAAAGGCCTACAAGATTCATGATATAAATGGACGATTATGATTAAAGGTTTGATCACAGTCTAAAGGAAGAACTGATACCCTGAGGAAAGCGCAGACTGCGTTCTAAGAAAGCGACAAGGGAGGTGGTAAAATTTACTTAAGTTGCCTTAAAGGAACAATGAAAACACGTACGCTTATCTCAACTATTCTTTCATTATTGTACAGTACGTGCTCACATGTCATTTTCCTTGGTGTTGTGGACTATCTGAATTATTCATAACAGAATAGTGTATACAGTATTAAAATAAAGTTATCACTTTCACATCCTATCAGGGTGAATAGAAAAATTCGTTAACGTTTAAATGTTCATTTGGACCCATTTGACTAGGTTTGCTTTGCCGAAAGGAAGAGAATTGGCACAGACTTTGAATTTTTGTTCTTTATTACTGAAAGGCGTTTTGAAGTAAAATGTAGTTAATTACATACATGCATTACATACGTCGCACCGACACAGATAGTTCTTATAGCGACGATGCGATAGTAAAGGTTGGTAGGGTCCTGACAGGCGAATGAAGGAGGATGGGTTACCTAGGAGATTAATAGAGTCGGCCATGAAGACTAAGAGAAACAGGTAGAGACCAAGGCGACGGTGGTAAGGAAGCTATCGTGGCCTTAATAAGGTGCAGCCCCAGTATTTGATTGGTATGAAAACCGGAAACCATGGAAAGCCATGTTCAGAGCTGTCGACTGTGGGGTTCGCATCCACTATCTCCCGAATGCAAGCTCACAGCTGCGATCCTAACTACTGTAACGGTCCAAATCCCGTTACAAGATGATATCTGTATTTTTATTATTTTATCTGTATTATTATTATTATTATTATTATTATTATTATTATTATTATTATTATTATTATTATTATGTCCGTATTATTATGTTATCTGTGATATTGTTAATATTATTGTAATTATCCGTTTTATTCAATTCGATTTTGCAATTGCCTGTTGCTTGCAAGATTGTACTTAGATGTATGCATATATACGTATGTGTAGAATAACACTCAATACCTGTACAGTGAGAATTGTTGTATATATCAGAGATTGGAAGTGACGTTGTTATATTGCTATACCACTGGCGATTCTGCCAAGTCATCGCCAAGCCATGGCTACGTCATCGTATTTAGTTAGGACTGAGCTCACTGTCTTTGAGAAGCCCAACGAGCCGGCGGCGGTTTCACAACTGTATGTAATATTTGCCGCGTTGTGGGAGTATGCCATTGTTATTTCTGGAGATTACGTAGCTGTGTCAACGAACGTCTATATAAGGTGGGTGCATATTGTAGCGTCAGTCATTAGTTATACGGATGCAGTACAGTGAAGAAGTCTACTAGATCAAGAGGCCTTAGTTGGTCAGTCAACCAGTGTGAACGAGAGATGGTGAAGACTCAGTGAGCCATTAATTATTGGTCATTGAGAGAGTGAGACCAAGAGGTTGGTCCGTTACTTAGTTGAAGACACGGACGCAAGGGCTTACCATGAAGTCAGAGAGGGCAACCCTGGACCTACCAAGAGGTAATACCATATTGACTTACAAAGAAGTCAGATGATATGGAAAAGAAGCAGTCACAAGGATGTATCACCAAGTCAGGCGTGACACATCTACAGTAAACACCAGATCAAAGGAATACGTCGTAATTACACTAAAAGTGTTGAAGGTACAGTCAAGTGAATCAGTGAGGGAAATATTTCGTATAAATTGTTAAATGTCCGGTCAAGAAGAATTCAAATTCATGCCTAGTTTCTTTCAGTTGCAATGTCATAATTTCATATTCTCATCTGTTTTATCGCAACAAGACTCACTATTTTTTGATATATTATTTAAAGAATATATATTGTTCCATCAAACGAATTCATAGTTTCATTTCTTTGACAGTAAAATATCTTAACCTCAAAATTAATGGGGAAACCGAACGCCAATCTCCTTTTCCCAGAACTTATATGGTATGTTGTCAAAAGTAAGCTTATTACCCCACACCCTAGAGATAGTCAAGAGTCTCATTCTATTATTGCTGCACTGAGTGGCAGCTGGCGCCCTTCAAACAACGTGTGTGTAAGTAAGCAGGTAACAAGTAAGTGTGAGTACAAGGTCCGACGAGTGTGTATTTTATTTAATGAATGTTAATTTTCATATTTTTCAAATTAAATGCAGATTTATATGTTTGTAAAGTTAGTCAGCGACTCAGGAACATCTCACACTACATACATAGATACAACGTCGTTAAAGATTGTTATGCCTTTCAGCGTTCAGTCTTCAAGCCTCTGTGCATTGACTAAACGCGTTCACAGTCCTCTGTTTGTAACTGGCTCTGCAGCGTCTAGTTTCGTAGGGCCCACCTCTTACCTTTAAATAATTAACCACTGAGTCTAAATATCGACAGCTCCCTCTGCCTTTCATATCCTCCATGGAAGAATCCATAATATTCATAGGTAATCCCTCTCTCTCCATTTACCTCACATGACCCCAACACAGAAGCGGGGTTATGCGTACAGCTTCATCCATCAAGTTCAGTCTAAGCCTTTATTTCCTCATTTCGAGTATCCTCCAGCCGTTGTTCCTACCTGCTTGTACCTGCAATCATTCTCGATTTCATGTCTGTTACTTCTAACTTATGAATCAGATATCCTGAGTTCACCCATCTTTCACTCCCGTGCAGCAAAGTTGGTCTGAAAATAGACCGGTGTAAATCCGGGAGCTGACTTCTTTCTTACAAAATACTGTTCGTCGCAACTGCGAGCTCACTGCATTAGGTTTGCTGCACCTCGAGTCAATCTCACTTACTACACGCTACTACGATTTTGGGAGAATACTCATCCTAAACACTGGAAATGATCTACCTGTTCCAGTTTTGTATTCCCAACCTGATATTAAATTTTCTTGCATTTCTTTCCTATCGGCAATGCTAATTTTCATATCGTACTCACTGCACCTATTTTCAGGTTCCAGAGTGCAGGCTTTCAGCACAGTCTGCCATTGAGACCAAGTCGTCGGCATATACCAAACTGCTGGCTACATTTCCCCCTAACTGAATCGCTGCCTGCCACTTTATACCTTTCAGCAGATGGTCCATGTAAACTATGAACAAAAAAGGGGAAATATTACGGCCTTGTCTAACCCCCGGAAGTATCTTGGACGAAGAACTCATTCTACCATCAATTCTCACTGTAGCCCAACTGTCAGCATAAATGCCTTCGATTGCTTTTAATAACCTACCCTTAATCCCATAATATCTCAGTACGACGAACATATTTTCCCTCAGTACTCCGACATAGGCCGTATTTCTTCTCTTTTTTTTTTTTTGCTAGTTGCTTTGCGTCTCACCGACACACATAGGTCTTATGGCGACGATGGGACAGGGAAGGGATAGGAGTGGGAAGGAAGCGGCTGTGGCCTTAATTAAGGTACAGCCCCAGCATTTGCCTGGTGTGAAAATGGGAAACCACGGAAAACCATTTTCAGGGCTGCCGACAGTGGGGTTCGAACCTACTATCTCCCGAATACTGGATACTGGCCGCACTTAAGCGACTGCAGCTATCGAGCTCGGTATATTTCTTCTCTAGATGTACGAAACTTAATCCTAACTCTCTATTCCTACCGTAGCATTTTTCAATCGCCTGGCGCTTACAGAAAGTCTGATCCTGACATACCCTCTGTGGTCTTAAACCACACTGGTTTACATCCAACTTACTCTCAACCACTGATCGCACCTTCCCTTCCGAAATGCCAGTGAATACCCTGCCTTGTATGAAGTACCTCGGTAGTTATTGCAATCCTTCATGTGCCCTTATAGGTGCAATTACTGTTTGAATTACATTTCAACAATATTTAAAAACGTCCCATTAAGGACTAAACTCACGATATATTGAAGAAAATTTTGAAATGCATTTATTTAGTTATTTGTTGCTATGTTTTCTAACCAACATTGATGAACGAGAATGGAACCTGGTTGAACCAGGATGTTTATATTCGTAAGTAGGAAGTAACGTGTTGAATCAGGATGTTTTAATTCGTAAGTAGGAAGTCACGTGTTGAACCAGGATGTTTTGATTCGTAAGTAGGAAGTAACGTTGTTGAATCAGGATGTTTTGATTCATAAATAGGAAGAAACGTTGTTGAATCAGGATGTTTTGATTCATAAGTAGGAAGTAACGTTGTTGAATCAGGATGTTTTGATTCGTAAGTAGGAAATAACGTTGTTGAATCAGGATGTTTTGATTCATAAGTAGGAAGTAACGTTGTTGAATCAGGATGTTTTGATTCATAAGTATGAAGTAACGTTTTGAATCAGGATGTTTTGATTCGTAAGTACGAAGTAAAAGGGACGTGAAGATAGCGAGAATGACTGCTGGGTGGGAACAATTCCAGCAGAGCACTCGCCATGAGAAGATAAAGATAAGTTAGGATTACCGAGTTCGTATAAACTAGCTTCGGTGGTGGGGTCCTGACAGGCGAATGAAGGAGGATGGGTTACCTAGGAGAATAATGGAGTCGGCAATGAAGACTAAGAGAAACAGATAGAGACCAAGGCGAAGGTGGTTAGACTCAGCTTTTAATTATTTAACAATGAGAGATGTGCAACTAAAGGAGGTCACAGAGCTAGTTGTAAATAGATGATTCTGGGGGGTGCATAATTCACAAGGGCTTGCAGACTGAACACTTAAAGGCGTAACTCTTCACAATGGAGGCTTTTGAATGTGTCACTAACTCCCCTCTATAGATCAGTGCTAGAATGTTGGTCTTTGGATATGAAGATTATGCGTTCAGGAGGTAATTGGACTGCTGAATTGCGGAAAAAATTCTTTCGGCACTGCACATCGTGCGATGGCATGTAAGATATCTCTGGCGGCACATTCCAAACAACTTAATTAAAATGCAGCCATAAATTTTCCAAGAGACTCATTTTCCTGCCACCTGATCAAGTGAAACGGGCCGCCGAAATTGACATTTAGGCAGCCTGCACGCTGCAACCGAGGCCACATTATTATTATTATTATTATTATTATTATTATTATTATTGCTAGTTGCTTTACGTCGCACCTACAGAGATAGGTCTTATGGCGATTATTATTATTATTATTATTATTATTATTATTATTATTATTATTATTTGACTCCTTAGATGAATGGTCAGCACTGAGGTCATCAGTTCAGAGGGTCTCGGCCTCGATTCCCTGCTGGATCGCGGAATTTAATCGCGTCTGGTTAATTGCTCTGACATGGGGACTAGGGTTTATGTTTGTCCCAACAGTTTGCTCTTCATATGTAAACAACGAACTACACTAACAACTATCACAAAAACATGCAATAGTGATTATATCCCTCAATATAGGGTTGGTGTCAGGAAAGGAATCCGCACGCAAAACAGGGCCAAATATAAATGTGTGACAGAGTTCGCACCCGCGACCCCACAGATGTGGCAAAAGCTGTAGAATTATTATGATTATTATTATTATTATTATTATTATTATTATTATTATTATTATTATTATTATTATTATTATTATTATTATTATTATTATTATTATTATTATTATTATTATTATTGCTAGTTGCTTTACGTCGCACCTACACAGATAGGTCTTATGGCGATTATTATTATTATTATTATTATTATTATTATTATTATTATTATTATTATTATTATTATTATTATTATTATTATTATTATTATTATTTGACTCCTTAGATGAATGGTCAGCACTGAGGTCATCAATTCAGAGGGTCTCGGCCTCGATTCCCTGCTGGATCGCGGAATTTAATCGCGTCTGGTTAATTGCTCTGACATGGGGACTAGGGTTTATGTTTGTCCCAACAGTTTGCTCTTCATATGCAAACAAAGAACTACACTAACAACTATCACAAAAACATGCAATAGTGATTATATCCCTCAATATAGGGTTAGTGTCAGGAAAGGAATCCGCACGCAAAACAGGGCCAAATCCAAATATGCGACAGAGTTCGCACCCGCGACCCCACAGATGTGGCAAAAGCTGTAGAATTATTATTATTATTATTATTATTATTATTATTATTATTATTATTATTATTATTATTATTATTATTATCGCTAGTTGCTTTACGTCGCACCTACACAGATAGGTCTTATGGCGATTATTATTATTATTATTATTATTATTATTATTATTATTATTATTATTATTATTATTATGATTATTATTATTATTTGACTCCTTAGATAAATGGTCAGCACTGAGGTCATCAGTTCAGAGGGTCTCGGCTTCGATTCCCTGCTGGATCGCGGAATTTAATCGCGTCTGGTTAATTGCTCTGACATGGGGACTAGGGTTTATGTTTGTCCCAACAGTTTGCTCTTCATATGCAAACAACGAACTACACTAACAACTATCACAAAAACATGCAATAGTGATTATATCCCTCAATATAGGGTTGGTGTCAGGAAAGGAATCCGCACGCAAAACAGGGCCAATTATAAATGTGTGACAGAGTTCGCACCCGCGACCCCACAGATGTGGCAAAAGCTGTAGAATTATTATTATTATTATTATTATTATTATTATTATTATTATTATTATTATTATTATTATTATTGTTGTACCTCAACCCCGTGCATTTAAATGAAGCGCCTTCAAGAACGCTAACACGTAAAGTTTACAACAGCTAATTCAAGGAGTTGGGGCTTTTCTCCATAGATGTCTCTATTTATGAACTGATGTCATGCACTCTGGTGCAAAGTGAAATAAGTAGAAATTTAAAGAAATTTTGTGTTCATAGGTTTTCTGAACTGAGTTGACTTTCTTTTTTGATGATACTTCAAGGTTTACAACACTTCTTACTTATCCCGCCAACTTTGTATTCTGGCCAATCAAAATTTAATTTTCAGCCAATAAAAAGCTCCTTGTACCTATTTTAACTGCCAATAAAGTGATAGGGTGTATCTGGTTTTAGTCCAGAGCCTTCTTGAACCTTCCTCTCCGGTATAAAAGCTGACGCCTTTTTGACTTAACTTGTATTATTGATAATTGCGTTACTGCGTGTGTGTGTTAAGAGAGGAGGTGGGGGCCTCATTCTTCGGCAGGAAGAATATCAGCTAAAGAAATGGTCACCATTTTTCTATATCAGCCGTTATCTCCGCAAGCTGGCTCGAGGGGAAGGTTCCAATCTTTAAATATATAACGGTCCATTTCCTAAAATGTAAACGTCTTTTTCTTCTTATGTAAAAGTTCGAGTAAATCAAGTGTACCTAACTGAAATTGGGTAATAGAGAGTGTGACACCCTCTAGAGTTCCCTATCAACTTGTTTTTGAGGTGACTATGTTTTTGTAAACGTTTTCTGTCTGTAGCCATGTAACTTAAATTTCCTCCATCTAGTCACCTCAGTAGTGTGGGATTTAGCCTCTGCATCGTCCGGCCACTAGCCCAAGTAGGGTTATAACCTTTGATTTCAAGGAGCGCAAGTTTCCGCCTCCATACATTTTTATTTTTGGGCCAGTAATTGAACCTGTTATTTTTCATGAAGGCCCGGTAGAATGGGTAGTCGATACCCCTGTGTAAACTTAAGAATCAATTGCTATGGACTTGTTAATGTCGGTTTTGCCTAGAAAGGCCAGAATATGTAAGTTTTATTGAGCAAGACGCTCTAATCACAAGTGTAAAAGTTAAAGGCTGGAAGGGTTTGGGAGCGCAGTCTCCTTGGTAGAACTGTAGAGCATTTCGTCAAATGTAAAATATATTTGTGTAAATATTGAATGGTGCCTTTGGAAGGCCGTAACTTGTAACCTTTGGAGCAAAGTGCTCTTGAAAATTGTAATTTAAATTTCATGTTCAACAAATTGGGTGACTGCCTACGTGACTAAACGCAACAGTAGTGATTTGGGGACCTTGCAAATAGGGAGGTGGAAGCTCGTTTTTGTAACTAACCTTTTCTAGGTTTTTCTATTTTCTATTTTGTACAAAACTACCTCTGTACATGAAATCTTGTTGTTTGTTAAAATTTAATATCTGAAAAGAAATATAACCTTTATTTTAAAGCTTTAAATTAATCTTTGACTATCGTAGATAGACCCATTCAAACTAGCACCATCTTTCACCTCTCTGTGATCCAAGAAAGCACGGTAACAATCATTATTGTTATTATTATTATTATTATTATTATTATTATTCACCAATGTCTTCTGAATTCTACGAAGCATTCTCCAATTTCGTACCATGCTAGGTATTCCAGCTAACGTCTCTCAGTCCTTCTATCGATACAGTCGTACACTGCGTCTACTAAAGCAACTCGCATACTCGTAGGTCGTAAGCACAGTACACAAAGTTTCAAGTTTAAAATAACTTTATGTTGTGGTTACGCACGTGGTGAATATGTAGGAAGCCGGAAAACATAGAAACGAGCCTTACATTTCTGCGCTGGCACATGGTCCAAAGGTTTACTCAGTCGACTCCAAAAATGATCAAAATCCCATGGCGCAAAAGCACCAAAGGTCTATGTCCGACCAAGCGACCATTGCTCAGCCCAAAGACCTGCAGATTATGAGGTATTCTGAGGTCGGGACGACGAATCCTCTCAGCCGTTATTCTTGGCTTTCCGGATCGGGACCGCTATCTCATCGTCAGATAGGTTCTCAGTTGTAATAACTTAGGCTAAGTGTACCTCGAACCAGCCCTCAGATTCACATCTTCAGGAGGGAAAGGTGACTGGCACAGAGCTTACCGCACTCCTCCCTCTTCTCCCGTAGTTTTCGGGAAGTGGAAACTTCTTCAAGGGCCTTCAAAAACAGAGAGAGCTTTGCTTGTCACTCCTTATTCTATTTGTTAAAACAACACCTCAGGATCGAGGGGACTGAGGTTAGAATAGGCTATTCGTATAGATACTGCATTAGGACTAGTTCATTCCTGAGGAATACACTAACAATCTTGAAATTTCGGATCGATTAATTCCGCAGAGAAATTGGATCTTGCTGATTTACTGGAAGGCGGAATTCAAGATACCGAGATAGAATGTAATTGTTAATATCTGTTATCGGTCTTGGACACCGTCTACCGGGGCTGGCTGCAGTGTGCGTGAGTGTGTGTAAGGCGCGTCCTACAGGAACGACAACTAAGTGTAATATAACGTCGTGGGCCGGGACCCCTCAGTTGCATATTCATGAAGCCACTCCAAGCCAAGCTGGCGAGAGCCGAGGGACCTCACGCCTGCTTCCTCCGTCCCGAATGCTTCCTCTACTTGTTTATTTACAACTCATTCTTCTATAAACTGCTTGATTAACAGGCATCGTCTTACAGTTTAGTTCACCGTAAGTCTTAACACACATGAAGCGCACTGTTTACCCAATCCGAAGATATTTCCTTTTAGACAAGTATATCGCTCGTCTCCCACAGGCATGAAGTCGAAAAATTCCAGTGTGGTTGAAAAAGGTTTTAAGAGGATAAGAAAAGGGATTATCAGCCCAGAAAATGTAAAGACACGACGAACTGCTTTCTTTCTTCTTTTAATAATAATAATAATAATAATAATAATAATAATAATAATAATAATAATAATAATAATAATAATAATAATAATAATTTTGGCTTTATGTCCCACTAACTACTTTTACGGTTTTTGGAGACGCAGAGGTGCCGAAATTTAGTCCCGCAGGAGTTCTTTTGAGTGCCAGTAAATCTACCGAAACGAGGCTGACCTTCAAATACCACCGGACTGAGCCAGGGTCCAACCTGCCAAGTTGGGGTCAAAAGGCCAGCGCCTCAACCGTCTGAGCAACTCAGCCCAGCTTTCTTCTTTTTTGCTAGTTGTTGTACGTCGTACCGACACAGACAGGTCTTATGGCGACGATTGGGAAGGAAGCGACCGAAAACTTAATTAAAGTACAGCGCCAGTATTTGCCTGGTGTGAACATGAGAAACCACGGAAAACCGCCTTCAGGGCTGCCGACAGTGGGGTTCGAATCCACTACCTCCAGAATGTAAGTTCACAGCTACGTGGCCCAATTTGCGCGGCAAACTTGCTCAGTACAACGAATCATCAAGTCGATAAATTTCCAAGTCTCTAACTTCGCAAGTTTAACAATAATCATAGCAACACACCAACATACTTACATTCAAGCCCCTGGAGGATTATAAGGTAAATTCTTCGGCACATAGTAGGACAAAGTGGTTAGCATTATGACCGGTCACTTCTTCCTTCAAACGTCGGCAGATAATAATAATAATAATAATAATAATAATAATAATAATAATAATAATAATAATAATAATAATAATAATAATAATAATAATAATCCAAATCCCATGGCGCAAAAGGCCCGAAGGTCCATGGCCTACCAAGCGACCATTGCTCAGCCCAAAGACCTACAGATTATGAGGTATCCTGTGGTCGGGACGACGAATCCTCTCGGCCGTTATTCATGGCTTGCTAGTTCGGGGCCGCTATCTCATCGTCAATTAGGTCCTCTTTTGTAATCACGTAGGTAAGTGTACCTCGAACCAGCACTCATATCCACATAAAAATCTCTGATCCGACCGAGAATCGAAACGAGGACACGGGTAAGTGGCAGGCGACGGAAGGGTGCGAATGGGGCTAAGGTTGTAAGGTTGCGGCCGTGGCCTCGATGAAGGTACAGTCCCAACATTTCCCTGGTGTGAAAATGTGAAACTTCACGGCTGCCGATGGTGGGATTCGAATCCTGTGTCTCCTGAATGCAAGCTCACAGCCACGTGACCCTAACAGTGCCGCTAATTCGCTCAGTAATTAACAACACTAGAGGACTTCCTGTGCATTCTACATGAATGTACCGCCTCTGTAGTTAAATTTCTCCAATCGTCGCATTTCGGCACCAACAACTGTTTCGCTAGAGACAAAATTATTCGCTTGTTTTCCTCCAGTTGTGTTGTTCCTCAGAAGTGCTCAGCGTACAGCGATAAAATTGTATTCGTACAAGACGTCGCTTTGAAACACGTATCCCTAGCATTTAGAAATAAACGTATTCGGATATCCGTTTAGACGTGGATTTATGGCAAAGGCAGGCACAATTCGTCTCAACGTGCAACGCTCCAGCCCAGGCAGGTGAAGGAGCAGTGTATGCGGACGGTACAGCCTAGCAGCTGCTTGCAAGGGGAGGGACACGTATCTAAACCGATTTAAACATTTAACAATTGTATTGCGCCTAATGTCTCTTTCTATTCAGCGTATAAAACTGTGGTGAAGAAAATCCGTTATATTGTGTAAAATAATCCATTTTGCGTATACAAACGCCATGTGCTAAGTAAATGTATAATTATACTCATTTCCCTAGGTTATGCGTAGGAAATAGAATTAATTATCTTAACATGTGATAACTAAATACTCCTTTGACTACTACTTGCAGTCACGGAAATACTTTAGGCCAACAGAAAAGCTTGCTTAAGAATACAGCATTTTTTATTTTCATTAAGAATTACAAATTCTTCCTCCTCCTAGAAGCTGTTCGAAGTCAAAACAGCGAAAATTGGTTAAAAAGAAATAATTTGCAATGAATTCGAAAAATTAAAACCATTGTGAAAGTATTTATACGATGTTAAAGAATTCTAGAAACAGTTCGTGAATTTAAAAGATACAGACATATTTAAATAGTTATAAGAAGAAATTCAGATAAGTATGATTCGGACTTGAGGCCAGGTGATCTTATTTCGATGAGTATAGATGATAACTCAAAATTACGATAGACCCCGTGAAAGTTTTGAGACCTCACTCCATGAGTTCATCAGTGCTGATCCCGAAGACTCTTGCAATGAACGATGAACGGACTGTACGATTGTATTTAGTAAACATAATAGACTGAGCCAAGTGGAACGCTGTGCTATGCTTACGCCTTGACTGCGCATATCGTCATCTAGTCTTTACAGCACAATCTATTAGAGTCAGCTGCTCTCTGCTCTTACAGCATTCACGCCGTTAGCTCAAGGAGTTGGGCTCTCTCATTGTCCACCTATGATTTATACTGTATGTAAGCACGGAATAAATCACATTGTGACCAAGCTCGATAGCTTCAGTCGCTTAAGTGCGGCCAGTATCCAGTATTCGGGTGATAGTGGGTTCGAACCGCACTGTCGGCAGCCATGAAGATGGGTTTCCGTGATTTCCCATTTTCGCACCAGGCAAATGCTGGGGTTGTACCTTAATTAAGGCCACGGCCGCTTCCTTCCCATTTCCAGCCCTTTCCTGTCCCATCGTCGCCAAAAGACCTATGAGTGTCGATGCGACGTAAAGCATCTTGTACAAAATCACGCTATGTTTGACAAACAGGAAAATGTAGACTACACACGTGGCGCACACTACAGTTGAGCAGCAGTGATCGTGTTGCCTGTGTACACTGCCTCAAGTACGCAAACACGTGGCAACATTTAATCTTGTGGGGAAGGAGACTGAAAGCGCACCGTGTTGTGTGCATCCCATTTGTTGAAGAGATTCTATCTTATGTGCACATATAGGACTGAGCCTGTTTCTTCACAGTAAATGAGCAGGAAAAGTTGGGTGTGGTAACATGCTAAAAAGGGGGATGCCAGTGCCTATTGCCTGCTGTGTGAAGACGACGATGATAACTCGTTCATCATGATGATGATGATGATGATGATGCTTGTTGTTTAAAGAGGCCTAACATCTAGGACATCGGCCCCTAATGGTGCGAAATGAGACGAAAGGCAATGACAATTTAAAAGTCCGAAATTCATCCACAGACTAGAATTTAAAACGTGAGGACGAAGAATAAAGTAAAGTTCGTGTGGCTATTTCTAGCCGAGTGCAGCCCTTGTAAGGCAGACCCTCCGATGAGGGTGGGCGCCATCTGCCATGAGTAGGTAACTGCGTGTTATTGTGGTGGAGGATGGTGTCATGTGTGGTGTGTGAGTTGCAGGGATGTTGGGGACAGCACAAACACCCAGCCCCTGGGCCATTCGAATTAACCAATGAAGGTGAAAATCCCCGACTCGGCCGGGAATGGAACCCGGGACCCTCTGAACCGAAGGCCAGTACGCTGACCATTCAGCCAACGAGTCAGACAGGACGAAGAATCAAAGAAAAATATGAATTTAAAATAAACAGCGGAGCCAACTCACAATAATGAGAGTCAAAATTAATTCCAAATTCGATCCACTGACTAGAATTAAAAAAGCCGATGAACAATTATTATGAACTTAAAACAATCAGTGGATCCGACCCGCCATGCCTCACCTTCCCAGAAACTATACTGAAAAATTGGCATTCCTGACCAAGGGACTGCTTACAAAGCACAATTCTGAATCGATGATTTTTGTTGTCCAAAGAGGTCCAAAATCCAGATCAACGGCCCCTCATAATGGTACTTATCGTTAGTAAAGTAGAACCATGGTATTTCTCAAATTCCGCTACTAATAAAGAGTAGCGTAGACTCACGGTGTTCCAAAGGTTGTGGTACTACTCTCAAGTATTGTACGTCGTACAGGTAACGCAGACCTATGGTGTTTCTGACATAATTGCACCACGCGTAGGCAACGCAAACCCATGGTGTTCCTCACATAGGTTTACTAATCATAGGGACTCGTACTATCCGGTGGTGTTCCAAGCATGGTGGGTACTAATCACAGGAAATACAGACCCACAGTGCCGCTCATATAGTGCTACTAATCATAGACAACGCCCAGACCCGTGGTGTGTCTCACAATGGTACTAATCACAGGCAATGGTCTTCATCATATAGTGGTACTAATCACGGGCAATGTAAACCCATAGTGACCCACCCATTATTGCTACTAATCACAAACCTATTGTGTACCTAACATAGTAGTACTACTCGCAAGTAAAGGCGACCCATGGTTTTTCCCGCGTGCTGGTACTAATAACAAGCAGTTTCATGGTTCTAATTCAATCATCCCTTACTCGCCCCTTTTAATCGCCTCTTCCGATAGGCAGAGGATACCGTGAGTGTATTCTTCGTCTGCGTCCCCCACCCTCAAGGGGTGATGATAACTCATTCTGTGGCGTCGGTGCGATGGCTTGGCCTATGGGTATTCATTTAAAACACGTTCATCAACTTCGTTCGCGTTCGAAAACCGGGCAAATTGAACAGAACAGACGGTAAGTCACGCAGCAACCTTTCCGCCTTTTGAAGTAAAAGTTTTCGATCTATTAAACGGTGGCCCACCATATTACCTTCCACCTCTCAGTGACCACCGAGTTGCAGAAAACCAAATCTTAAACAAGCCACTGAACACGGCTCTCATAATTGTAGTTGAACGCCAGAGAGAGAAAACGGTGACATAGACTAGTAGTCCACGGCTTAATAGCTCGTAAGATTTTCACGCAATTGATACCGGCCTTTAAAGTTTTCATAATTTGATTTTCCAGGGTTTCTTTCTAATATTCGACTTTTCCATTTAACTCTCCGTGAACATAAAAGTCTAACTGGAAAACTGGGAAGTCGTGCATTTCATGGTCGGCGTCATTCGGCCAGGAAATTAATTGCTTTTCAGCCTGATGAGAGGAATTTCGCGCAATTAAAATAATATACATGCAAAACTATAAGTAAGGCTGCCGAAAGTGGAGTTCGAATCCACTATCCCCCGAATGCAAGCTGACAGCTACGTAACAATCAATCAGCCATCAATGATCTGCATTTAGGGCGGTCGCCCAGGTGGCTGATTCCCTATCAATTGCATACATAATATTTACATTTATTTATAATTGTTTACTTAGATTTTTCTAAAGTATTTTCAAAGAACTTGGAAATTTATCGAACATTTCCCTCGATAATTAACTCCAATCCCTTACTCCTCGTCATATAAATGAATATTCGCCCCATTTGTCCTTTTGAATTCTAACTTTATCTTCATATTATGATCTTTCCTACTTTTAAAAGTGCCACTCAAGCATATTCTTCATCTTAGTTCATTGCACGCCAACTCATCACTGACAGCTACAAACATACCACATTGCCCAGCATCTCGTCTCCTTACTACCAAGTCTTCCCAACCCAAAATTTGCAACATTTTAGTACCAATACTCCTTTGTCTGCAATCAGCCAGAACAAATCGTGCTGCTTTCCTTCGGATTTTTTCCGGTTCTCGTGTCAGGTAATCCTGGTTATCAAGTACACACCGCGCAGCGACTCGCTTAGTTACGTCAGATTGTAATAATGTTATTGGCTTTACGTCCCACTAACTACTTTTACGGTCTTCGGAGACGCCGAGGTGCCGGAATTTAGTCCAGCAGGAGTTCTTTTACGTGCCAGTAAATCTACCGACACGAGGCTGTCGTATTTGAGCACCTTCAAATACCACCGAACTGAGCCAGGATCGAACCTGCCGCGTCAGATTGAAAAGCAACCGAGTCACTCACAACCTTCCAATACCACGATATGATTTTACTATCATTACCGTCTTCAGTATTTCTAACTTGCAAAGGGGCCTTCGGAGCACCAGGATATCAAGCCACAGTAAGACAGTTTTGAGATAAATAGACCTACCGCTTGGGTTGAATAGTTAATTGCTGGAAAAGCCTACAGTGTTTTAAAAAGTTTTAATAAGAGATTAAACTTTGTATTATGCTTTCCCATATTAAAGAGGGGGTAAATTTTAGTGATTTTATATTGTTCATTGAGTGGAAATGTAAAATTATGGACTTCAGTCTTGTGTGCTCTGAATGTCTCGTACTTTTATTTTTATATTTATTCTTGTCTTCTGGGTTCTATCAGGGGAAGATTTAAAGAAACATTTTTCTTTGTATATAAATATAATCTTATTCCGTATGTCTTCTTATAACAAATACTTCCAAACAGAAACTTATCTCGTAAAATTCATAATGAAAGGAAAATATATTCCCTTTCGTGTTCTTGCTCTTGCAAAGTCGAGGAAGCTCCTGTGGGAATGTCACACGGTATGTTCTTGAAACAACGGTGATGCCGATGTGGAATGTATATCAGTAAATTCTCCATGGCCTTTTCCTTCACTTCTGTTACTGGTCGATGGTGGTTATAAAGAGAGCCCTGCTTGATGCTACAAAAGCTTGTCTGGGGAAGGCAGCGTGACTTCTTCCTTAAGTCAAATTCGTCAAATAGCACATCAGAACACAGAGTCAGCTTAAAAGTCACGGTAAAAGGAGATTCTCTTGCATACTGTAACCATCTTATAGTCTGCCAGTTCAGGTCATAACCATCAACTGTTTTCTATCTGTTCGTTACTGAGTTCTCCAAGCTTACGGCGGATAAGAAACTGAGAATTTTATTTCAATAAGCTCAAATCTGGGGCACATTTTCTTTGCTCTGCTATCGATATTCCGATATACATCCAATCATATAGTGTGTTAATATGTGATATTTTCCTACTGGCTTTCTCCATTAAACCGAAGTAATTATTAGACTGACTGAGCTAGAAGGCTGATAGTCCGATATTTGCCATTTTAATTAAAGCTGGCATGCCAACAAAACAAACCACGCAAACTGTAACAACGGACTTGTTTCCATTATGCTCTGAACAAAACACTGCTTCCCTCCATTCTCAATAGTATTGCCAATCGTATAAGAGTGATTTAAGATATATGGACATGAATCTTTTATGCTCTGAAAGCAGATTAAAATACAGTACTTAAAAGGTGGAATACTGTATCTCAAAGTGGCCAAACATGGACTAGAATTCCTCATGCTCTGACCGCCTTATATGTCTTAGATTGGCCCCAGGGCAATTTTCGTTTTTACTATTTGTTTTACGTCGTACTAACACATCGAATGTTTTCGGCGACGGAAGGATGGGAAAGGGCTAGGATTGGGAAGGTAGCGGTCATGACTTTATTCAAGGTACAGCTCCAGCATTTATCTGGTATGAAAACGGGAAACGACCGAAAATCATCGTCAGGGATGCCAACGGTGGAATTCGAACCCACTATCTCCCGAATGAAAGGTCACAGCTGCACGACCCTAACTGCACGGCCAACTCGCTCGGTAACAAGATGAATAGTGTTGTTTCTCCTTCTGCAGTCAACCTCATGACTTCGAGGTTCACTCAGGTGACAACTGTCCAGCACCACTAAACTACCACAGGTCCATTATGTATGGACAGAGATGCAGCCGACGAGACGTCGATTTCCCATTCCACTGGAAACGTGGACCGAACTAAATTTTAGAAAACGTAGGGAATGACCTTGTTGTGACACCTCATCTTAATATACTTTAACAGGTCGCAATTGTGATCCCAAAATTACGGAGCAAATTCATCACGACTTGGTGAAAATGATCAACTCTTTCATGTTGCCTTTATCATGGGTATTTAATCTTGGATTTGTTGAGTTCGTGAGCGTCTTGGAGTGTAACTACAATATGCGTAAGGATGAAACGCTAAAAGAATGGAGAATTAAAATATTGAAAGGACATGTTGAAGGAACCATAAAGCAGGGCTATCTGCTAACTGGTGCACGTTGTCGGTCCAACAATCCTACCTCAGGGCAACCTGTCTTATCATTGATAAAGAATGGACTCCAAAGTCGTTCTCGTTAACGATGGGGCTTATGGAACGACGACACACAACTGACAATCACTGCGACGCCATTGAAGAAATAACTGGAAAGTGGAATATTAAATACAAAATGTTAGTGGTAGTAGCAGATAACGGGACCAATATTTTAAATATTTACGTCAAATGAGCAGCGTTCAGGTAAAGGAAGACTACATGTGCATAGCTTATTCGATTCAACTCGTTATCATCAAGTACTTGGGAGAGCCATTGGTTCAGGACACTTCTAAACAATCTGGTAGACTGGTGGGACACTTTTGTGATTCCAAAATACGTAGCTTCGTCAGCTTTGGAAGAAAATCAAATATGAGGTCTGTAATAAAGTATTGGCAACGTAGTCCAGACGCGCAGGAGATGGGGCATTTGGGAGCGGTCAGGTGGCGCTGGTTTCTATGTGTAGTATGCATTTGACGGGCATCCAGTTGCCGTGTGGCGTTGAAGTGAAGAGCATCGACTTCACCGCTCTAAAGCATGTCTTCGATGATGATGATGATGATGATGATGATGATGATGCTTGTTGTTTAAAGGGGCCTAACATATAGGTTACCGGCCCCTAATGGTAGGAAATGTAATGAAATTTAAACATTCAAAATCACCTACAGACGAGAATCAAAAAATGTGATGAAGAATGAATGGACATGAATTTAAAACAATCAGTGTATCCGACCCAGAAACTATTATAAACAATAGTATTACTGACCAAGGGACCAATTCTAAAGCACAATCCTGAATCGAGGATGCTTGTTGTCTAATGGGGTCTAAAATCCAGGCCAACGGCCCCTCATAATGGTACTTATAGCTAGTAAAGTAGAACCATGGTATTTTTCATGTTGCGATACTAATGAAAAGTAGCGCAGACTCACGGTGTTCCACACATTATGGTACTACTCTCAAGTATTGTACGTCGCACAGGTAACGCAGATCTGTGGTGCTTCTCACATAATGGCGCCACTCACAGGCAACGCAAACCCATGGTGTTCCTCACCTAGGTGTACTAATAACGGGTGTCGGTATTCCCGTGGTGTTCCTCATATAGTGGGTACTAATCACAGGCAACGTAGACCCACGGTGTCACTCATATAGTGGTACTAATCACAGGCAACCCATGGTATTCCCCACTAATCACAAGTAGTTTCATGGTTCTAATACAGTCGTGCCTTGCGCGTCCGTTTTAGCGCCTGTTACGACAGGCAGGGGATACCGTGGGTGTATTCTTCGTCTGCGTCCCCCACCCACAGGGGATGCATGTCTTCTAAAGGTGATCAGCGTTCATGCATTAAAACCGAGGTGCCCATGCCACAAAATGCATCAGAATGTTATCGAGGATTATGTGAAGCCTGTACAGTAGTTATAATGCATTACCGTACAGGACGGTTGCAAGATGGGTCATGGCGTTTCATGTGGGTCGGAATTGAAACTGCGGATTTGCATCGCACAGGTCCTCAAGATCCGATTGACATCGTGAGTGGCCTCGTCTCTGTAGACCATCGATGGACTCTCCGGGAATCATCCGAAGAGGTTGGTCTCCGTTATCAAACGGTGTGGCAGATACTGAAGAAATGTCTTAACATGAGGAAAACTGCGTCCCGTTGAGTTCCAAATCAACTAACCGATGAACAGAAATGGCAACGGTATGCACTGGCTGGCATCCATCTGGACAGATACTGCAACGAAGGAGACGCATTTCTGCAGCGTACTTTCGCCATTGATGAGACGTGGGCACAAGCCTACGAGCTTGGACTAAAGCGTCAATTGAATGAATAGCGTCATCCAGGTTCGCCACGCCCACAGAAATGTTGACAGGAACCCAGTCAGGTGAAGCTTACGCTGATTACGGCATACAACTAAAAACCAAACCAAACCCCATGGCACTACAGCCCTTGAAGGGCCTTAGCCTACCAAGCGACCGCTGCTCAGCCCGGAGGCCTGCAGATTACGAGGTGTCGTGTGGTCAGCACGACGAATCCACTCGGTCGTTATTCTTGGCTTTCTAGACCGGGGCCGCTATCTCACCGTCAGATGGCTCCTCAATTCTAATCACGTAGGCTGAGTGGACCTCGAACCAGCCCTCAGGTCCAGGTAAAAATCCCTGACCTGGCCGGGAATCGAACCCGGGGCCTCCGGGTGAGAGGCAGGCACGCTACCCCTACACCACGGGGCCGGCACGGCATACAACTACGAGGGTGATATTCTTACGCATGCTAAGCCTGAGGGACAAACCGTCAACAGTGACAAATATTGCCGGTTTCTGGAGCCACATCTGGGTTCCGTTATGCGGCGCAAACGTCCACGTTTACTGCGAGACTCACGTTGTCAAGCCCTTACTGCAAAGGTGGCCTTGAGAGGTTTCGGAACAACCTCCGCACTCATCAGACGTGATTCCTTGTGACTTCAACCTGTTTCCGAAGTTGAAGGAACTCCTCCGAGGCCGATATTTTCCTGACGTAGCATCCGTACTACGTCGCTGTCATCAACAGAGAACGCCTTGCAAACGGTCCCCATCAGCTTCCCGACATTTGGAAAAAGCTAATAATGCGAGGAATGCAATGCAGTTGTACTTGTTAGTTCATTAAATATTGCGTTCTATTAATATTACCACTACTTTATTTCCAGGGGCTGCCTGGCCGAGGTGGTAAAGGCGTGCTCGGTGGTTCACCCGTAAAGACGTGGGTTCGAATCCCTGTCAGGAATTCGTAAAATTTACGAAAAGTGATTTCCACTTCCGGAGGTGCATATGGCCCTGAGATTCACTCAGCGTACACCTAAAATGAGTACCAGGTTAATTCCTGGGCGCAAAGGCGGCCGGGCGTAGAGCTAACCACTCTAACCCATCAAGTGCCGAGGTTACGAATGGTGGAAGCCTTTACCTTCCACCCCTCCCAGGGCCTTCATGGCCTGTGCGGAGATGACTTTGCTCTTTGCTTTGCTTTTTACTACTTTATTTCCATCACTCGTATGCAGCAGCTCAACCTGATACAGATAATTAAAAAGCGTTGGAATTCCGAACATCAGAAGTTGGGATGACTACTTATGAACCGAGCTCCTATTGCCAATGTTTCAGCTGCCATAGCTAGAAAACTAGAAGTCAGAGGACATGTCGATACGATGGGGAGGCTTTGTAAAGCTCCTAAAACCTTTAGAAATGGCTACAGCAGTGTTGTGCAGTGATACCAGCTCACTGTATCGACGGTACTTTCAATATCTCTGAAGAAGTCGATAACCACATGAAATCATCTGATAATGAACCCAGTATGGGACGTCTGTTTAGAAGTAAAGGATCGTTTCTAGCTACAGTGAAAATCACATCCGCCGTCGGTGCTCGACAAGTGAGCTGATTTTTAGAACACTGCTTCAAAGATTTACGGGATGAGCCCGCGGGAAGCACGACGGTCTGTCAGGGAATACATTCGATTTAGGCTATTCATGGGTCAAGGTAAGTGTCCTCCTGAAAACTGAAATGCACCAATGAGTTTTGTTCGAGGCATTCTTAGCTCTTGCTCCTTTATTCAAGAAAACCATATCTATTCCCTTAGTTGCCATATTGCAAACCCAGAACTTCGTGAACGAAACACAGCTGCGTTTTGACTTATGTCCCTTTCAATGGAAGAAATACTACACAGATCCCGATTTGGCACCCCTTGTCAAGGAGTACTTGTGCATTCTATCATCCTCGGCAAGTTCTGAACATGATTTTTAAGGTGCAGCTAACAGTCACCTCTGAACAGAGCTGCTTGAATCCGAGTAATGTGAATATGTTCTGGTTTTACAGGATAGAAAACTCATACCATGAGTTTAAGTGCCAAGCAAATATCACACTTACTGTTAATCTGATTTTCTATGCGCTCCTAGGAATTTTTAACGTCTAATTATTTGACTGACTTGGTATTGCAAGTATTGTTTTCCTTATCTATCTATATATATAAAGTAGCTTGTCCTGACTGACTGACTGACTGACTGACTGATTCATCATCGCCGAGCCAAAACTACTGGACATAAAGAAATGAAATTTTGGGGATATATTCATATTAAGATGTAGGTGCTCGCTAAGAGAGGATTTTCGGATATTCCGTCGCTAAGGGGGTGAAAAGGGGGGTGAAATTTTAAAATGAGTGTGTTTATATCTCAAAACTTTAAAAGTTTAGAGATGTGAAAATTGGTATTTAGAATCTTCTTTAAAAATAAGGAAACACGTATTTTTTTGTTTTCAGACAATCCGAATAGGAGGGGTGAAAAAGGGTGAAAAAGAGGTTGAATGCCTAATCAGGATACCGGTGCTTATATCTCAGAAACTGAACATATTACAGACCTGAAAATTGGCACTTTTGATCTCTTTTAAAAATAAAGAAACACGTATTTTTTTGTTTTTGGAAAATCCAATTAATGGGAGGGTGAAAAGGGGGTGAATTTTAAAAATGAGTGAATCTATGTCTCCAAACTTTTAAAGTTTGCAGATGTAAAAATTGGTATTTAGAATCTTCATTAAAAATAAAGAAACGCGCATTTTTTTGTTTTCGGAAAATCGCAATGGGAATCGTGAAACGGGTGAAATAGGGGTTGAATGCCTTTAATGAGGCTACTTATATCTCAGAACCTGAAGATATTACAGACCTGAAAATTGGTGTTTGGGATCTCTTTTAAAAATAAAGAAACACGTATTTTTTTGTTTTTGGAAAATCCAAATAACGGGGGGTGAAAAGGGGGTTAATTTTTAAAATGAGTGTATCTGTATCTCAAAATTTTTAAAGTGTATTGATATAAAAATTGGTATTTAGAATCTCCTTTAAATATAAAGAAACACGTATTCTTTTGTTTTCGGAAAATCCCAATAGGAAGGGTGTAAAAGGGTGAATAATGGGTTGAATGCCTATAATGAGGCTACTTATATTTCAAAAGCTGAAGATATTACAGACCTGAAAATTGGTATTTGGGATCTACTTTAAAAGTAAAGAAACACGTATTTTTTCGTTTTTGGAAAATTCAAATATTGGGGGTGACAAGGGGGGTGACTTTTTAAAAATGAGAGTGTCTACATCTTAAAACTTTAAAATTTACAGATGTAACATTTGGTAGTTAGAATCTCCTCTAAAAATAAGGGAACACGTATTTTTTTTTGTTTCCTGTAAATCCCAATAGGAGGGGTGTAAAAGGGTGAAAAATGGGTTGAATGCCTTTAATGAGGATACTTATATTTCAGAACCTTAAGATAATACAGAACTGAAAATTTGTATATGTGACCTCCTTTAAAAATAAAGAAACACGTATTTTTTAGTTTTTGGAAAATCCAATTAATGGCGGTTAAACAGGAGTGACAAATTGGGGTGAATTTTTTGAAAGGCTATATCTACAGAATATCTTGGAAGCGTAAAATGTTACAGACGTAAAAAGTGGGTGTTTGGAATCTCCTGTAAATGTAAAGAAACATAGGTGATTTGTTTTTGGAAACTCCTCTTAAGGGGAACTCAAAAGAGGTGAAATTTTAAAATGAGAATTTTTACAGTATATCTAAAAAAACTTAACACGTTACAGAAGTGAAAGTGGTATTTTTTATCTCTATTATACATAACGAATCGTGTATTTTTAGTTTTCGGAAATACCACTTGGGTGGTGGGGGGTGGGTAAAAGTGACTGAAAATGGTGTTTAATTCTTTAATTAGGCTACTGATATCTCAAGAATGAAGATGTTACAGACGTGAAATTTGATATTTGCAATCTGCTTTAAAAGTAAAGAAAGACGTATTCTCGGAAAATCCAATGAAGGGGGGGGGGGTGAAAGAATTGAAAATTTAATTGACTAAATTGTATTAGAATGCATACATCTAATAAAAACTAAAGTTGTTACTGACGTGAAAATTCGTATTTAGATCTCCTTTAAAAACAAAGATAAACGCGTTTCGGTGGGGAAACCATCTTGGAGGGTGGGAGTGTAAAGGAATTGAATTTCTTTCATGGGGACACATAAATCAAAAACTGAAGAAGTTAGAGTCGTGATAATTGGTATTTAGAAGATCTTTTACTATTAAAGAAACAAGTATTTCTTGCGGGAAAATTCACTTGGGGGGGGGGGAAGAGTAGTGTGAAATGAAGTGAAAAAAATAAATTATTTTTATGGGGATACTTATATCTCAAAACTGAAGGCAATAGACCTGAACATTGGTGTTTGGAATCTCCTTTAAACATAAAGAAACAAGCCTTCTTTTAATTTTTTTTGGGGGGGGGGCGGGGGTGGCGGTAAATAAACTTAACGGCGGTGGGGTGTAGAAGGAGGTGAGACCAATTGATTTTACTGTTCTTAATGTACTTATAAGTATCCTCCGTTGCTCAGGCGGCAGCGCGCCGGCCTCTCACAGCTGGGTTCCGTGGTTCAAATCCCGGTCACTCCATGTGACATTCGTGCTGGAAAAAACGGAGGCGGGACAGGTTTTTCTCCGGATACTCCGGTTTTCCCTGTCATCAGCCATTCCAGCAACACATAATAGTAATATTAATAATAATAATAATAATAATAATGTTCCGGACCGTCGTCAAATGTGCGGACCGCGCTGGAAAAGGCTCCTGGACGGGTAATGACTAAGAATGCAGTCCGGCTGCGGGTTCAGTGCCGCCAAAGCACCCAATATGACACCACGCCGGATCTCCTGAAGGAATTTATACATATTAAAATGATTATAGGAAAAGATGGCAAAGATTTACGGACCCAACTGACCGGGAGGAATACCTGAGACTAGACCGGGAAGTACGAAATCGATTGCTGGAAAAAAAGATTGAAAAATGGGAGGAAACGTGCCGTAATCTAATAGAAAACGAGTCAGATCGGGAATTTTGGTGGATTCTCGCAGAAAACGAGTCAGATCGGAATTTCGGCGGATTATATATCTAAAACAATAAGCATTCAATTATAAATTTCAGTATAATACCGTAGCGAAGCACGGGTATCTTGCTAGTTAAAGATAAAGAAACACGTATATTTTGTTTTCGGAAAATCCTAATAGGAAGGGTGGAAAAGGTTGAAAAAGGGGTCGAATGCATTTCATAAGTCTACTTATATTTCAGAACCTGAAGATATTACAGACCTGAAAATTGGTGTTTGGGATCTCCTTTAAAAATAAATGAACACGTATTTTTTGTTTGTGGAAAATACAATTAATGGGGGGGGGTTGAAAAGGGGGTGATTTTTTTAAAATGAGTGTATCTATATCTCAAAGCTTTTTAAGTTTATAGATGTAAAAATTGGTATTTAGAATCTCCTTTAAAAATAAAGAAACACGTATTCTTTTGTTTTCGGAAAATCCCAATAGGAAGGGTGTAAAAGGGTGAATAATGGGTTGAATGCCTTTCATGAGGATACTTATATTTCAGAACCTGAAGATATTACAGACCTGAAAATTGGTATTTTGGATCTACTTTAAAAGTAAAGAAACAGGTATTTTTTCGTTTTTGGAAAATCCAAATATTGGGTGGTGAAAACGGGGGTGAATTTTTTAAAATGAGTGTGTCTACATCTTAAAACTTTAAAATTTACAGATGTAACAATTGGTGGTTAGAATCTCCTCTAAAAATATAGGAACACGTATTTTTTGTTTCCAGTAAGTCCTAATAGGAGGGCAGTAAAAGGGTGAAAAATGGGTTGAATGCCTTTAATGAGGATACACATATCTCAGAAACGAAAGATATTACAGAACTGATAATTCGCATATGGGATTTCCTTTAAAAATAAAGAAACACGTATTTTTTAGTTTTTGGAAAATCCAATTAATGGCGGTTAAACAGGAGTGACAAATTGGGGTGAATTTTTTGAAAGACTATATCTACAGAATATCTTGGAATCGTAAAATGTTACAGACGTAAAAAGTGGGTGTAAATCTCCTGTAAATGTAAAGAAATATAGGTTATTTGTTTTTGGAAACTCTACTTAAGGGGAACCCAAAAAGGGTGAAATTTTAAAATGAGAATTTTTACGGATATCTAAAAAACTTAACATGTTACAGAAGTGAAAAATGGCATTTTTTATCTCTATTAAACATAAAGAAAAGTGTATTTTTAGTTTTCGGAAATACCACTTGGGTGGAGGGCGGGGGGGGGGGGGTAAAAGTGACTGAAAATGGTGATGAATTCTTTTAATTAGGCTACTGATATCTCAAAAATGAAGATGTTACAGACGTGAAATTTGATATTTGCAATCTGCTTTAAAAGTAAAGAAACACGTATTCTCGGAAAATCCAATGAAGGGGGGGGGGGGGGGGAAGAATTGAAACATTAGTTGACTTAATTGTATGAGAATACATAAATCTAATACTAAAGTTGTTACAGACGTGAAAATTCGTATATGGTTCTCCTTTAAAAACAAAGAAAAAGGCGTTTTGGTGGGGAAACCATCTTGGAGGGCGGGAGTGTAAAGGAGTTGAATTCCTTTCATGAGGACACATAAATCAAAAACTGAAGAAGTTAGAGTCGTGATAATTTGTATTTAGAAGATCCTTTGCTATTAAAGAAACAAGTACTTTCTTGCGGGAAAATTCATTTAGGGGGAGGAGAGATTATTGTGAAATGAAATGAAAAAAAGTAAATTATTTTTATGTGGATACTTATATCTCAAAACTGAAGGTAATAGACGTGAACATTGGTGTTTGGAATCTCCCTTAAACATAAAGAAACAAGCATCCTTTTAATTCTTTTTCAGGGGGGGGGGGGTGGCTGTAAATAAACTTAACGACGGTTGGGTGTAGAAGGAGGTGAGACCAATTGATTTTACTGTTATTAATGTACTTATAAGGATCCTCCGTTGCTCAGGCGGCAGCGCGCCGGCCTCTCACAGCTGGGTTCCGTGGTTCAAATCCCGGTCACTCCATGTGGCATTCGTGCTGGACAAAACGGAGGCGGGACAGGTTTTTCTCCGGATACTCCGGTTTTCCCTGTCATCAGCCATTCCAGCAACACATAATAGTAATAATAATAATAATAATAATAATAATAATAATAATAATATTCCGGACCGTCGTCAAATTGCGGACCGCGATGGAAACGGCTCCTGGACGGGTAATGACTAAGAATGCAGTCCGGTCGCGGGTTCAGTGCCGCCAAGGCACCCAGTATGACAGCACGCCGGATCTCCTGAAGGATTATATCCGTATTAAAAATATTATAGGAAAAGATGGCAAAGATTTACGGACCCAACTGACATGGAGGAATACCTGAACCTAACCCGGGAAGTACGAAATCGATTGCTGGAAAGAAAGATTTTAAAATGGGAGGAAACGTGCCGTAAAATAATAGATCGGGAATTTTGGTGGATTCTCGCAGAGAACGAGTCAGATCGCGAATTTCGGCGGATTATATATCTAAATAAGCATTCAATTATAAATTTCAGTATAATACCGTAGCGAAGCACGGGTATCTTGCTAGTCTATATATAAAATAACTTGTCCTGACTGACTGACTGACTGACTGACTGACTGACTGACTGACTGACTGACTGACTGACTGACTGACTGACTGACTGATTCATCATTGCCTAGCCAAAACAACTGGATATAAAAAAATGAAATTTTGGGGATACATTTATATTAGGGTGTAGGTGCTCACTAAGGGAGGATTTTTGGATATTCCCAAGCTAAGGGGGTGAAAAGGGGGGTGAAGTTGTAAAATGAGGATATATATATATCTCAAAAACTTAAAAGTTTACAGACGTAAACGTTGGTATTTGGAATCTCCTTAAAAAATAAAGAAACACGTATTTTTTTGTTTTCAGAAAATTCCATTAAGGGGGTGAAAAATGGGGGAAAAGGAGTTGAACATCTATTACGAGGAGACTTATATCTCAAAACAGTGAAGGTGTTACAGACATTACAGTTGGTATTTGGGATCTCCTTTGAAAATAAAGAAACACGTATTTTTGTGTTTTTGGATAACAGGAGTGACAGACGGGGTGAATTTTTAAACAGACTATATCTGCAAGTTATCACAGATAGGTAACTTACTACCGATTTGAAAACTGGTATTTGGAATTCCCTGTAAAAGTAAAGAAACATAAATTATTTTGGGGGGGGAATCCACTTAAGGGGAACTGAAAAAGGGGGTGAATTTTTATATTTAGCATATTTGCAGTATATCTCAAAAAGTTAACATGTTGCGGACGTGAAAATTGGTATTCGGAATCTCTTTTACAAATAAGGAAACATGTATTCCTTTGTTTCCGGAAAAACCCTTTACGCGGGGGGGGGGGATTTGAAAAATTAGTTGAATTATATATATGACTATATATACCAAAAAATCTCAAGATATTACAGATGAGAAAACTGGTATTTGGAATCTCCTTTAAAAATAAAGAAGCACGCATTTGGGGGGGGGGGGAATCAACTTAACGATTAGGGAGAGGGGGGGGTGAAAATGATTTGAGGTACGATTATGAGGATACTTACAGTATATCTCAAAAAATGAAGATGTTACGGACGTGAAAATTGGTATTTGGAATCTCCTTTAAAAATAAAGAAACATGCGTTTCTTTCGTAAAATCAAGGTATGGGGTGTGGGGTTGAAATTAAGTAAATAAGGAGTTGAAATATGTTTATGAGGATAAATTATCTTAAAAACTGAAGCTGTTACAGACGTGAAAGATGGTATTTTGAATTTCCTTTCAAAATAAAAAAGGATTTTTTTTTTGTTTTTGGAAAGGTCACTTAAGGCGGGAGAGGTGTGAAAAGAAGTGAAGAAAAAGATGTTGAATTAATTTTATGAGTATACATTTATCACAAAAACTGAAAGTGTTACAGACGTACAGACATGAAAACTGGTATTTGGAATCTCCTTTAAAAATAATGAAACGCTAATTTTTTGTTTCAGTAAAATCCAGTTAAGGGGCTGAAAGGAATTTTAAAAAGGGCTAATTTTTAAAATGAGTACCGGTATATATACATTATATGTCAAAAATTTAACATGTTAGAGGCATGAAACTTGGTATTTGGAATGTCCTTTAAAAATACAGGAACGTGTACCTTCTTGTTTTCGGAGAAGGCACTTAACGGGGGGTGAAAAAAAGTGAAAAACAGTTGAACTTTTTTATGAGGATACTTATATCTTAAAAACTGAAGATGTTTCAGACGTGAAAATTGGTTTTTGAATCTCCTTTAAAAATAAAGAAACATGTATTTTTTGAAGGACTGATCAAGGGGTTGAATTCTTTTTATGGGGATACTTATGTATATTTCAAAAACTGAAGATGTTACAGATGTGGGAATAGGTATTTGGAATCTACTTTAAAAGTAAAGAAACATATATTTATTTTTTCGACTTGAGAGAAAACATGTACAGTTCTATGTCGCATGGTCTTAGCCGCAAAAGGTAATACCACAATAATGGTTTACAACGAATTTCTGGGGTAAATGAAACTCAATTTTTGGGTGAGTTATTATACTTTAGGAATTTTCAGATAATGTCTTAGTTCAATGCCGGGGAACGATTACATTGATCAAATTCCGAAATCCACGCGGGCGAAGCCGCGTGTAATGGCTAGTTTGATGTAGAAACAAATACGTATTACGGTATTTGTGTTAAAAATATTCTACTTCAAGCATTAAAAGAAATGTAAATGTACTGGCACAAATCAAATGTTATTGTTAATATTTACTTGTTTTTGTTCAAAATTAAATGGACTCAGCTGCTTGAGACGGAAGGAAATTAGCCACATATTTTAAAAATAATTAGTCATGAATGCAGATAGTATCCTTGTTCCCATCCTAACCCTTATATGTTCATTACTGTAGTACTGAACTTTTGTGTTAATTTCTTATTTAACGACTGAGATCTGTGTGCAAATATTCAGATCGCTTCTACATTGACAAGGTACACCGATACACAGCCAGTTTCCACAACGTCCAACATGTCAAAGGGACAAACGTATTCGTGCCAACGCCACCAATATACGTATCTAAAACATGTAAGCCGTATTATACTAATCAACCTTATCCTCGTATACACGTTTAATAGGGAGCGCTATTTCCAAGTCGTATGTGGTATTGTTAATGTGAGCAACGAGACAAGCATGAAGGCATTTGTTGTCAGAAAGCGGCCTTTGGTTGATTATAAAGAGAATGAAACAGGAAATGCCGAGTGACAATTAGATGGCAACGCACCTGAATTATTAGATTGCTCCGTGCCCTAATGCAACAGCAAGAATTCGAAAGTAGGATTGTATAACTTACTATGGATATTAAAAAGATGGGTCTCACATGGTGTGGCTATGAGAAAACTCCTCCATCACTCGATCACAGTGTTTAATTTATGGAGAAGTCCAATGATTGTATTGTGCCCAGTAAGTTACTGCACTATATGCGTGCAAAAACACTTTCTAGTAAGGAAGAAGCATGGGCTATTTCAATGAAATTCTGAGTCAGAAAAAAAAACACATACAAGCAAGTTTGTTGAAAAGTTTAAGACATCTGATAAGGCTCAAGAATGCAGTCATATTTCAAGTGCAATAAATATACTACCGCAAATTGATGGAGAGAAAGCCATAATTGAAGCATACTGTGCTACAGAGAAAACCATGTTTGGTACTCGTTATGAACTTGAAGAAAATAATACTGTTAGAAGACGTACTCAGGATATGTCTTAAAATATTTAAGATACTGTTAGAACTCGGATTGTTGAAACCAATGCGATGTTTGCAATTCAACTGGGTGAACGCAGCTTTATCGGTGAGCTTGCTCAACTCGTCTGTTTTATTCCTCTTATTGAAGAAGACAAAATCGTCGAACAGTTTCTCTACTGTCAACAAGTGCCTTGTACCACTAAAAGGAAAATACATTTTTGAAGCAATTGTCATAGATTAACTGCATCGGGATATGCACAGATGGCACTCAGTCAGTGAAAGGTCCAACGCAATTATTCATCTCACTAGTGAGACAGAAAGCGGACAAAATTATAGTAACAATTCGCATTCTCCTCAGAGAAGTTCCGGTGGCATAAACATAGGAACATATTTAAGGTCGGTCAAGGACAAGGGTGTTCAAATGATATTTTAAAATTAAAAATAGGCCTCTAAAATCTCAGGTAATCAGATATATAACTGGTTAGGTACCCGGTGCAATCTTCTTCTCCGCACCGAAGTACGGTGGCTAACCAGAGGGCGATTGCTTAGTAGTTGGTGTGAATTCGTTGCACTGGAATTATTTGAGCAAGGAAACAAAATTTACAGATGCATTAAAAGACGACTTATTGTGTTGAAATCTGGCTTATCTTATGGACATATTTGAATCCTCAACATGACAAATATTTGTCTACAATATCACAGTGAAAATTTGCTGACAGTTACAAAATTGCTGCCTTAAGCAATAAATTATATATATAGCTAAGGAAAATGAATGACAACAATTTTGAAATGTTTCTAAAAATGTTTAAATGTAATGAGAAACAATGCAAAATCGCTGATTTCTGCTCACTTAGTGCAATTAAAAGGGAAAAATCCTTTCGTGAAACGTACTAGCGGTATAAGTAAAAAAAGTTCATTTTTCAGGAGAACTACCATTTGAAACTTCTATTTATCACCAGAAGCTGCTTCACATATTGTTATATCACTATAATTTTGTTTAATAATGGTACACAACATTGACGTGTACTCCCAGGATAATAAAAGCCAAAAACATAAACTCAAATCTATCATATTCAAGAAATTAGTAAGTTTTGACTTATACTGTTAGTACGTTTCAAGAAAGAATTAATGGGTATTTTCGACAATTAATTCATTCGAATGAACATGATTGGATAATAAATCCCTTCGCTACGACCAACAATAGCGAATCTCAACATACTGAGGAGGAAGATTGGACAGACTTAATTTCCAGGAATCACAGTTACACAGGTTCTGAATATCGAAGTATGATGATATTCCTCGAATGAATAAACATGCACTCATTATCTTACGCCAACGGCCGTAGCCGTGTTGAAACACCGGATCCCGTGAGATCTCCAAAGTTAAGCAACATTGGGCGTGGTCAGGAGTTGGATGGATTGCCACGCGCTGTTGGTGGGGGTAAGGGAATGGAGGAGTGGAAAGGAACTGGCCACCCTACCGCACGTAAACTCCGGCTCAGGAACGCCTCTGCGGAGGTTCGGACCTGCCTTCGGGCAGAATAACCCTTACCTACCATTATCTTACTACAGTTTTCTACAATATACCAGGTGTATGCATAAGTTTTTGCCGGTTTTGTCGTAAATAAAACACGTAATTTTCAAGGGAAATTCATTTTTTGTTTATTCAAAATATTGGCCATCGGCTTCTACTCACTTCGCCCATCTTTCAAGGTAAGTTATGAATGGCAAAACATTCGTAGAGCAATTTTCCAACTTCCTCGAAATTGCTGAAGTACTGCTCTCAGTGAAACCGAAAGACTTATGCATGCACACGTAAAAGTGATTTTCCTCCTATGACGAACACAAACAGAGCGAAACTTGGAATTTTGAGAATGCTAGACGTAGAAATGTGAGTGAATTTGACATACATCATCCTCTATATAAAACATAACGATAAAATTCGCCAAGCTTTCGCAGGTCATCTTTTCTGCAAATATGCCACTGAACTTTTCAGTGCCAAATTATAGCTACCGGTATACAATATTATGTATAACATTTCATTGGTATTCTGTTATGACCATAGTGTGTTTTTTGTCCTTTTAAATATACACTGACTGACAGAGCAAATGCAACACCAAGAAGGAGTGGTTCGAAAGGGATGAAAGTTGGGGAAAAAACAGAGACGGCACGGACGAATAATTGATGTTTATTTCAAACCGATATGCAGGTTACACAATGCGCACGGCATCGACTCAGTAGGATGTAGGACCACCGCGAGCGGCGATGCACGCAGAAACACGTCGAGGTACAGAGTCAATAAGAGTGCGGATGGTGTCCTGAGGGATGGTTCTCCATTCTCTGTCAACCATTTGCCACAGTTGGTCGTCCGTACGAGGCTGGGGCAGAGTTTGCAAACGGCGTCCAATGAGATCCCACACGTGTTCGATTGGTGAGAGATCCGGAGAGTACGCTGGCCACGGAAGCATCTGTACACCTCGTAGAGCCTGTTGGGAGATGCGAGCAGTGTGTGGGCGGGCATTATCCTGCTGAAACAGAGCATTGGGCAGCCCCTGGCCGCAGCACATGCTGCACGTAGCGGTGGGCATTTAACGTGCCTTGAATACGCACTAGAGGTGACGTGGAATCATACGCAATAGCGCCCCAAACCATGATGCCGCGTTGTCAAGCGGTAGGGCGCTCCACAGTTACTGCCGGATTTGACCTTTCTCCACGCCGACGTCACACTCGTCTGCGGTGACTATCACTGACAGAACAGAAGCGTGACTCATCGGAGAACACGGCGTTCCGCCATTCCCTCATCCAAGTCGCTCTAGCCCGGCACCATGCCAGGCGTGCACGTCTATGCTGTGGAGTCAATGGTAGTCTTCTGAGCAGACGCCGGGAGTGCAGGCCTCCTTCAACCAATCGACGGGACGGGAAATTGTTCTGGTCGATATTGGAACAGCCAGGGTGTCTTGCACATGCTGAAGAATGGCGGTTGACGTGGCGTGCGGGGCTGCCACCGCTTGGCGGCGGATGCGCGGATCCTCGCGTGCTGACGTCACTCGGGCTGCGCCTGGCCCCCTCGCACGTGCCACATGTCCCTGCGCCAACCATCTTCGCCACAGGCGCTGCACCGTGGACACATCCCTATGGATATCGGCTGCGATTTGACGAAGCGACCAACCTGCCCTTCTCAGCCCGATCACCATACCCCTCGTAAAGTCGTCTGTCTGCTGGAAATGCCTCCGTTGACGGCGGCCTGGCATTCTTAGCTATACACGTGTCCTGTGGCACAAGACAACACGTTCTACAATGACTGTCGGCTGAGAAATCACGGTACGAAGTGGGCCATTCGCCAACGCCGTGTCCCATTTATCGTTCGCTACGTGCGCAGCACAACGGCGCATTTCACATCATGAGTATACCTCAGTGACGTCAGTCTACCCTGCAATTGGCATAAAGTTCTGACCACTCCTTCTTGGTGTTGCATTTGGTCTGTCAGTCAGTGTATATAATGCATTTAATTACGAAACCTATATTTAAATTTATTGGCAATAAATTTGTAATTCTTATTATTATGATTTCTGTTTACTTCCTTATCAATGTTACCAAATGGGTGCTGCGTAAAATCAGGTGGGAAGAAAACAAGGTACCGACAAACCTCTGAGTTAGACTATGACCAAGTTTATAGCAAAGGTTTTATTCATCACACATAACTTTGGGTGTAGAGGGCATTTTAGACATACAGGCATAAAATTTAAGTACCCGGACGGAAGTGTTAAAATGTAATGAAACCTCGTGTATGGAATGCTGATGTGTCATCACAGGAAGTACTAAATGGCTGCCATAATATTGCGAAGTGTCCATCGGTGTGGAGGTTGTGGTACTTTTCTGTTTTGGTCGTAACTACTTACAAAGGAACTGTTTGGGTTAGACCAGACATATTTCAATTAAACTTGGGCAAATGATCAACTAACATGTCCTAAATTTAATAGTAATAATCATTTTCCGTAAAGTCAGCTCTAGTATTACAATTAACTGTTAAAAAATGATGGGCGGCTCGGAACAGCTGACAACGTTGTAGACTGATCTTGAGTACGCCTGTAGAAATATACCGATTGTTCGATTTTAGTTACAAAAATACTTCATAATGAAAATAATTTTTTTTAAACACAAACAGAATTTCACGCTCTAAAAAACGATTTCACTAGTACGAACAATATATGAATATGTAAAAGTATTAGAGTATTAATACTTATGTATCGTTTTGAATGACAGGTAAACTACTATGAATATTAGATCTTGGTCATGCGTATATAAAACTTAATTTTTGAAATATGTTTTAATTAGTACAGATGAGGGAACTATTATGTTCCTGTTCAGAATCACTCACGTTTTTCATTCTGAAGAGACCCTCTGTTACTGATTGTAATATGATTGTAATGTAATTCGATGGTATGGTTTTGGACGTGCTAGTGCGTATTCAAGGCACGTTAAATGCCCACCGCTACGTGCAGCATGTGCTGCGGCCGGTGGCAGTCCCGTACCTTCAGGGGCTGCCCGATGCTCTGTTTCAGCAGGATAATGCCCGCCCACACACTGCTCGCATCTCCCAACAGGCTCTACGAGGTGTACAGATGCTTCCGTGGCCAGCGTACTCTCCGGATCTCTCACCAATCGAACACGTGTGGGATCTCATTGGACGCCGTTTGCAAACTCTGCCCCAGCCTCGTACGGACGACCAACTGTGGCAAATGGTTGACAGATAATGGAGAACCATCCCTCAGGACACCATTCGCACTCTTATTGACTCTGTACCTCGACGTGTTTCTGCGTGCATCGCCGCTCGCGGTGGTCCTACATCCTACTGAGTCGATGCCGTGCGCATTGTGTAACCTGCATATCGGTTTGAAATAAACATCAATTATTCGTCCGTGCCGTCTCTGTTTTTTCCCCAACTTTCATCCCTTTCGAACCACTCCTTCTTGGTGTTGCATTTGCTCTGTCAGTCAGTGTACAGTGGAACAAAAAAAGTATTGGTCTGTCCATAGCCGTGGTATGAACGGAAGAGTATAGTACAAATAATGGTGCATATAATGGAATTACACGTTTGAAGATATGTAGGACAGGCAAGTACATATGTAGACTGAATATGGAGTCAAGGAGATTCACGAGGTTTGTAAATTGATCCGTAATACAACAGCGTGCGTCGTTAAACGCCAAATAAATATTGGTCTAGTAAACAATATCATCGTGACATCGTGCTGTCTGCCGCAACTCGGGCTCATTCTGTCTAGGCTGACACGTTGGAAGGTAATATTCAGCACTGTTTTCGTGTTCAGCTAGCAATGGGAAGGGAAATGAAAGAAACAGTCCTGCAAGAAGGGAGGATTGTAGTGCGACTATTTCAAAAAAGCAAATCTTTCAAGGACATAAGTGAAATTATTGGAAAAACTGTTACAACTGTTAAAAATATTGTGACAGATACAAAAGAACAAAGACAATAGAAAATAGACCAAGAAGTGGCCGCCCCTCAAAGTTATCAATACAGGACAAACGGTAAGTTGTGCGTAAAGTGGCCCAAAATCCTCAGCTAAGTGCGCGGAAGATAGCAGCTGTGTTACAGCAAGATGTAGGAGTGCAAGTGTCATCTGAAACCTTCAAAAATGTTTTACGCGAAAGAGGATATGCGGACAGAACAGCCCGTAGAAAGGCGTACATCAGTAAGGCTAACAGAAAGAAGATACTTTCGTACGCTAACGAGCACAGAAATGACAGCTATGAGGATTGGAAGACAGTCGTTTTTACTGATGAGAGTAAATTTACCCTCTTCAGGTCAGACAGACGAGTGACTGTGTGGAGGAAGGCGAATTCTGAACGTGAAGAGAAGAACCCGACAGCTGCTGTGAAACATGGAGATGGTATGGGATTGCATGAATGTGAATGTTGTAGGTGAATTAGCCTTTATTGAAAGGACTATGGATCATAAAGCATACATTAACATCCTCAAGACACATCTTCCTTCAAATTAACAAAAAATGGGACTGTGAGCAAAGTATACGTTTACGCAAGATAACGACCCCACACACACAGCCCTGAACACGAAGCTATGGCTGTTATACGAGGGCAAGTTGGTAAGTATCTGCCATCATTTTTTTAACTTATTAAAAAAGGAGCACACACTGTTTATTGATAACATTTGTCAACATAGTCGGCCTGCTTTTGAGTGTACATGGTCCACCGTTTCACAAGCTTTCTGAGACCCTCTGCAAAAAAATATAAGGGAAACGTTTTCGGTTGCGCAGCAAACCACGTATGCACCGCTTCCTTCACCTGTTGATATGAGCTAAACTGACGGCCTCTTAGAGCACTTTTAAGTGGACCAAACACATGGTAATCCGACGGGGCGAGATTGGGACTGTACGCAGCATGCTCCAACGACTCGAAACTCAGCATCTGAAGAGTTTGAGTGGTCTGGTCGGCGGTATGTGGACGCGCATTGTCATGCAACAAAATAACTTCTTCCGAGAATCGACCTCTGCGTTTGTTGCAAATTGCAGGTTTCACCTTGTTTACCAGCATGTTACTGTAACGTCCACTGTTTACTGTTTCCCCCTTTTTCCTGGTAATGTTCCAGGATTGGCCCTTGAGATTCCAAAAACACTGTGAACATCACTTTTTCTGCAGAAGGTTGGCTATTGAATTTCTTTTTGACTGTAGATCCGGGACGCTTCCATTCCATGCGCTGATGATTGCTCTCTGGTTCGAAATGGTGAACCCATGTTTCATCTCGAGTGATGATCCATTTCAGAAAAGTTTCACCTTCGTTAGCATGACGTTCCTGTAGGTGCAGATAAGATTCTCACACGAGTGCTCTTCATTAAATTGTTTTGGAACCCATCTCGAGCAGACTTTGTGAAAGTTAAGCCTGTTATGCATGATTTCATATGCAGAAACATGGCTAATATGCATATGGTTTCTCACGTCATTAACAGTCACTCGTCTGTTATTCAGGATCACATCACACACTTGTTCAATATTGGCATCAGTTACGGCTGCAGATGGACGCCCGGATCTTTCCTCATCCTTCAAGCTCGTGCGACTCCTTTTGAACTGTTCAATCCACTGGTAAACACATCAATGTGGCAAAACATCGACCCTGTACTCTGCTGAAAGTCTTTTATGAATTTCCACTCCTGGCGCACCCTCAGACCACAAGAAAATGGATTACGAAACGCTTTTCTTCCTTGGTGCAAATAGAGTGTGGCGCGGCCATTTATGCGTCGCAACAGCGCAAGTTGTACGGATCTGATAACGCTGAAACCTACCACAGACGTAGACAACAGTGCCATCTAGCGTCTGGTGAGCACACGATACGATCAACTAGTGAAAATTTAGATTTTATGATTCCACCTTTACAATACTGTAATTGCCTTTATTACAAAGACTACATTAAATTACACTCGTGAAACATGTTTCGTCCTCTTATAGGACATCTTCAGTCACAAATACAAATACATAACATTAAAAATAAGGCGAGGACACATTAAAATAAGTAAATGCAAAGTCTTTGTATATTGTGACGCGGCGCGATAGCGTCTTGTCAATCTTCAATGTTAAAATGGTGCGGTGAGAACATGATATGAAGCATGAAATCAATTAAAATCATATGTTTATTTGCATAGTCACTTACGGAGCTTTATAATTGACAATTCGTTGTTTTGAACAACAGTTTTAACATATGATTTTAATTGATTTCATGCTTCATATCATGTTCTCACCGCACCATTTTAACATTGAAGATTGACAAGACGCTATCGCGCCACGTCACAATATACAAACACTTTGCATTTACTTATTTTAATGTGTCCTCGCCTTATTTTTAATGTTATGTATTTGTATTTGTGACTGAAGATGTCCTATAAGAGGACGACACATGTTTCACGAGTGTAATTTAATGTACTCTTTGTAATAAAGACAATTACAGTATTGTAAAGGTGGAATCATAAAATCAAAATTTTCACTAGTTGATACTTTGACAATACGGGCTCTAATATGAAATTTATAACGTGCAACACGATACGATGCCATGGAGCCAACCTAAAGACAACTAGAGCAAATTTGAATATACTGATTGACTACCCTACGTATAATACACCGCGTTGGATGGAAACTCCACCACAATCTCCCGAGATCCAGAATTTGTGGCACTATTTGGAGCAAAACGTGAGAAAAGACGCAATATCAAACAAAGCTGACCAGAAAGATTCCTTACACACCGAATGGAATAACTTACCAAAGGAAACTGCGGAAACCTTGGCACGTTCGATGCCAAATAGGTTAGCTGATATTATAAAGAGGAAAGTGTGACCTGCCAAGTACTGACACGTTCACGAAAGATCAAGAAACTGCCTTATGTTAATTCAGACTAATACTTTCTTGGTGGCAAGTGAAAATGATTGTTTTAAGTTATTGTTTTAGTTATATGGTCATGAAAGCATTATGGTTTTCTTACAATGTACGTGTTACACAAGATGATAGATAATCAAGGATTCTCGTATATGTCAATTTTTATCATCATTCCCTTCGATTCCTCGTCAACACATGTAGCATTTCTCGACAAACTAATACTTTTTTGAGCCACTGTAGATATCCGACTTACAATCGATTCTCAAATAGGAGAATCTCGTATTAAAATAAAATTGACTGTGTAAGTGTGAAAATCCGGAACTAAAGCCGAAAGTAGACACAAAAACAAAACTCCGGGAAAATCTTCTAAAACGAATCGCGTATTAACCAGGAATACGGAAGACAATGTACTATGTGTACATTATAACCAAAATACGGAGTATGGTAGTTCTGGGACTGACGAAGCTATTCAGCTAAGATCTCTTCCGAATCCTATTGTTTCTTGTATTATACTTACCTCTGCTTGCATCCTCCGAGCGACTCAGTTGTAGCTGTAAATTACAGAGTTGTTTCCGACTAAGAACGGTGCAAATTGTATAATAATAATAATAATAATAATAATAATAATAATAATAATAATAATAATAATAATAATAATAATAATAATTGTACCGGGCGGTACACCTCCACACCGTTTATTTAAAAGTTGCGCCAGTTGAAACTCCTCTTCTGGAGGAAGTCTGAACTTTATCTACGGTCTTAATTTCCAAATTTCTCAGAAGATGTCACTACCTGGAAATTTTTGAGTTTGTGAACTGTGTCATTTTCGACGTACTTTTGTCTTGCTTGTATTAAGAAGTGTGAACTTTCTCTTCTAGAGGACACTACTGAAGATCAACAATAGTGCACCCTAGTGCGGAGTCAAAGAACTATTTTGTTGGAGAAAATTTAATTTCAGGAGTTTGTTCTTTGTTAAATTTCTTTCTGTCATTGTTTAAGTTGGCAATATTTACCCCTTTCTTCCCCTTGTTTTGAATGTATCCAATCACGAATTTTTTCAATTAATTTCTGACCAATCTGGTGTATCTTTCCCCAACTTGAATCTGTTGCGGGGTCCTACCCAATAAAATCTTTGTGGGAGGGTGTTTTCTTTCCCCTAACGCCTAGAACTTTCTGCGAGAGTATTTAAACTGCTGATTTTAGGGTCTCCGGGCCACTTCTGTTCCATCTTTCAGTGTATTAAGTACATAGCAGGAGGCGGGAAGCGCCTCTTTCCTCGGCAGCGGTCAACAATAAGGTAATGGCCGATTAATAAATTTTTTTCTTTGCCAGCTCAGCAGTTTAACTTTCGGGGCAGGTTCTAAGCGTTCCCCTATGTAACCTTTTCCTAAAATGTAACTTCTCTTTTCTTCTATTCTCTTGTAAAGCGACATATTGGGATAGAGAGTGTTAACCCTCTCGAGCTCCCACTCACATTGTTTGAGGTGAACTTATTTTTCGCAACCTATTCTTCAGTAATGTAAGTTAGCAGTTTCTTAAGTCACCTCTGTAGTATGGGATTAGCCCTTGCATCAGTGGCCTTAGAGCCAAAATAGGTCTTAAAGACAAAGTGTATTAGGAGTGCAAGTTCGCCTCCTCTCAAATTGTGATTTTAGAGGTCATGTATTAACTTTCTTGTCATTTAACAGACCTCAGTAGATTGGGTATTTTGCTCCTGTGTATATGTCCTTTGAGGACGGCTTAAAGGTGGAGTTCGGAGTGGCCTATGATAGGCTTGTATTTTAAGGGGAAGTTGCCCTTTTTGAAAATTGTGTTTCTGCCTCAAGGAGGCTTTTGGATGTAATTGGAAGCCGGTGTTTCTGGCATGTTTGGGGGTTTTCGGCCCCTTTGTTGTATGGTGTTCATTGTAAGGTTGGGCTCATGGCTCAAGAATTATGTTTCTGACTTTTTGAAGCCCCAAATGGGGTACCTATGTAAATGTAATTGTCAATCGTGTTTCGGCTACTAAGTACCTGTTCAATTTGTTGTTACCTAATTTTGAAAAGAAAATATAACCTTGTTAAATTTTAAAATTAATTTCACTTTAGTAGCTTGAGACCCCTTCACCACCCAGCACCTTCTTTCATGCATAACTACCACCAAAACACGGTAACAAGTGGTAGCAGAGCGTGGTTGAATGGGTCTCAATTTAGCCCCTTTTGACGGCTAAACTCTGTTTTGATCCGAACTCTAACCATTTTCTCAGTTGCTGGAAATTTTTTATTGAGGTTTTTCAAAATTTTTCTGTTATTATGCCCGGCCCTCGCGATGTTCTCCTCCTTAACTACTTGCGCAAAGAGGAGTTGATCTACGAATTAACTATTAGAAACGTGCAATCTGGAGGCACGGTTGCTATCGATACTAACAAGCTTAGAGACTCCCTTGATTTGCCCATTTCCATCCCCAATTTGGGAGAGAAAGAAATTGATGACTCTCTTTCCACGATCGTCGAGAACATTACTGGGCTAGCATCGGTCGTTAGTTTTTTTGATGAAAATGATCCGTCTCCTAATCAAATTAAGCGTGTGCAAGGCAGGCTATATCATTTTTCAAATAGAGTTAATGATCTGTTGTCTCTAAAGGTGAATGACGTTCAGAGGAAGGAAGCTAATACGCTCCTTGAAACTATTTCTGAATTGTCTAGTAAAGTCACTCAATTGTTAACTGGGGAAATTCCTCCCAAATCTGATCAACCCACCATAGTGAATGTAGGTAGCGAGGAAGAGTCTCCTAAGGGAGAAGTAAATAGGAAAACCCCCACTGCTCAAACTATCTCTGCCCCATTGGACAACGAGCCTGAACGCCGTGCATCGTTGAGTAACATCCGTTCTGAATTAACTTCTTTGCCCCTGAAACCTCTACCTACTATGTCACCCGGGTTTAGCAGCTTGCCTCATCCATTGGCAATGTTGCTAAGAGGTATCTCTAAGTTTTCTGTCAACACCACCAGTGAAGTTATTTCATTTTTAAGATTTTTAGTTGAATTTCAGGATCACGCCCTTGTGTTTTCTCTTTCCCCTTGTCAAATTTTACAAATAATCTATCCTTATGCTATTGGTGTTCTCTCAGATAAGATAGTAAGAGCTATTGCTGAACAGTCATCTATTGAAGATTTTCACGCACACTTGCTTGCAAATTTCATTCCTGCCCGCGCGAGGTCATCTCTGATTCAGAAATACTATTATCGGGTACAGCGCTTGGATGAAAACTTGGCTGATTTCATACAGGACATTAAGTTTTATACTAGGGTGTTTGCCCTTCATTTTCCTGAAGATCAGATTGTGCAGGCTATTGTAGAGGGAATTTCACCTCCCTATAGGTCATATTTGTGTTTCGCGGCGTGCCCGCAAACCTTCTCGGAACTTGAAGCGTTGGCCGTCTCGGCGGAAGGAGTTAGATACGCCGATTCTTTGCGTGTCGCGAAAGAACCCCCGCCTTCCTTTAGTAACACTCGGCCTCCACCTCGCCGACCAGTCAATCCCCGTAAATGTTATGCGTGCGGGGCGCCTGACCATCTGCGCAATAAGTGTCCTCTGATCAAGTCTAGTAGGGCAAATAATGAAGCTGGTTCATCACAAGGCTGTTTTAAATGTGGGGCTTTCTCACATATCGCCAAGAATTGTCCCAATTCGAATAGCACCCCCTCCTGCTCAACTTCTGGGGTAACTTCCAACAACAATCAAAAGTGACTAGTGGCTTCGGCTGAGTCAACTAATTCATCTTCCCGAGGCTCAGCCCCTGGTAAGCAGATCGAAAATTCTGGGAACGTTCAATCTGCTAATCTGTCCTTTGAATGCCCCAAAGAGTGTCTTAAGATTGCGGCGGATACCCCCGCACCTGTTCCTTTCCTTAAGATTGAGGTAAATAACGAACCTATAACAGCTCTATTAGATTCAGGCAGTGTTTGTTCCATTATTTCGGCTGAATGGTACTCGAAATTGAAGCCTGTTTGTAACCTACCTGTCTATGACTCTTCTCCTGTGAAATGTGTTTCTGCTAATACATCTCCATTAGAAATTCTAGGTTCGTTACTGGTCAAAATTCGTATTTTTAAATTTACATGGAAAATTAAATTGTTTGTGGCCAAGCAATTGTCTTGCCCCATTATATTGGGAGCTGACTTTATTTCGCACACTGGTCTTGTGCTCGATCTCCAGTCTAGGTCGTGCACATTCAAATTTGCTTCTAGTTGTAAAATTCCACTATTAAAGTGTAATTCTGTGTCATGTTCTTCTATTTCGCCTACCCAGGATGAGATGTTGTTAGACCTTAGACATCTACCTGAGGAGCAGGCTGATAGTATTCGCAAACTGTGTCAGTCGTTTCCCGAGGTATTCTCTGATACTCTTGGCGTTACTGACCTGATCGAATACAAAATTGAGGTCACGGATTCGATTCCTGTCCGTTTTCCACCGTATAGGCTATCTCCACCTAAAATGAAGGCTCTGAAAGAAATCATCGATCAGATGTTGAAGGATGGTATTATTAGGCCCTCTAAGTCAGCGTATTCTTCGCCTATTTTTCTAGTCCCGAAACCCCAAGGGGGCTTCAGGCCTGTAATTGACTACAGGGCTCTCAATCGGAAGGTGGTGTTACAATCTGTGCCCCTTCCCGACCTTCATTCTTGCTTTTCATGGTTTCGTAAGGCCAAGTTCTTTACTATCTTGGACTTGAATCAGGCCTATAATCAAATTCCCCTTGCTGAAGAGTCTAAACACCTTACAGCGTTTGCCACGGACTGGAATTTATACGAATACAACCGCGTGCCTTTCGGGCTCCCCACGGGGGCAGCTGTGCTCACTAGGCTACTAGATAGGGTCTTCTCCGACATCAAATTCGAGTACTTATATCACTACTTGGATGATGTCGTCGTGTTTTCGGAGACCTTCGAAGAACATCTACATCATCTGCGAGAAGTTCTGAATCGCCTTCGTAAGGCTGGGTTAACTGTCAAGTTGTCCAAGGTCGCTTTTGCTAAGCCCTCTATGTCATTCCTAGGGCATATTGTGTCACCTGATGGTGTAGCAGTCGATCATTCTAGAACACAGGCCATCCGTGATTTTAAACCTCCCAAGGACATTAAAGGTATCGCCAGGTTCATTGGTATGGTGAATTTCTTCAGAAAGTTCATTCCTAACTTTGCTAATAGAGCGGCGCCATTGAACCTTCTTCGTAGGAAAGGCATCAAATTCGAGTGGGGACCTTCTCAACAAGCCGCTTTTGAAGATCTGAAATTAGCTCTCTGTAATGCCCCTATCCTTGCTATGCCTGATTTCTCAAAGAAATTCATCGTCCAAACGGACGCGTCGTCGTCGGCGGTAGCGGCAGTCCTTCTTCAAGAGACTGAACTAGGGAGGCGACCCATCGCCTATGCATCTAGGACTCTATCGGCTCAAGAAGCCAAGTATTCCATCTATGAGCTCGAAGGGTTGGCAGTCTTATTTGCCTTAGAAAAGTTCCGTCTCTATCTGGAACATGTCAAATTCGACCTGGAGACAGATAATCAAGCATTAAGCTGGGTCTTAAGGTAGGCCGCGTCGTACTGGTCGTATAGCCCGCTGGGCTATTCGTATTTCCGCCTTCCAGTTTGATGTTAGACATATCAGAGGTACCGAAAATGTTGTCGCTGATGGACTCAGCCGTATGTTTTCAGGCGACGTTGAGAACCATGAACAGGTCGACAGTCCATCACCTCCCGAGTCCATGCTATCTGAGGTTAATGCCATCCTAACAGATGTTCCCATGCTGTTTAGGGATATCGAGAAATACCAACGTGAAGATCCGACGCTGGCTCCGATAATGGAAACCCTTTCTTCTGGGGAACATGTTGTCCCTTATGTTCTGAGGAATGGAGTTCTATGTTGCCCTTCGAGGCATGATAAGATGATGAAAGTTGTTGTTCCAGCGGTTCTTGTACCTATGATCTTCAAGTATTATCATGAGACCCCATTAGGAGGGCATCTTGGTATCTTTAAAACTCGTGAAAAGATTCGTGATATGTTCATCTGGAAGGGTATGGACGGTGAAATCCGTGAATTAGTAAAGGCATGTAAATCCTGTTTGCTTAGTAAACCGACCATGTCCACTAAGGTAGGTCTTTTGTCTTCTCATCAAGCGTCGCGCCCCATGGAGCGCCTGTATATTGATTATGTGGGACCCTTCCCCCAGTCAAAGGGGAATGCCAACAAGTTCATCTTTGTATGTGTAGATGGTTTTACTAGATTTTCCTGGTTATTTCCGACTAAGCTGGCTACCGCTCAGTCCACCATTTCTTGTCTTAATACTATCTTTGCTTCTTTTGGTCCTTGTCAATACATAGTTTCCGATAATGCTAAGGCTTTTACATCTAATTTATTTCGTAAATTCTGTTTTGACTTATCCATCTCTCATGTAACTACTTCTGCTTATTACCCTCAACCATCTCTGGCTGAACGGGTTAACCGTAATCTCAGGTCCGCACTCATTGCCTATCATCATGAAGATCCTTCCAGGTGGGACACGTCCCTGCATTGGATAGCTTTTGCTTTGAATTCAGCGGTTCATGAATCTCACAAGTTCACTCCAGCTTCTTTAATGTTCAAGTTTGTTCCCAACTCGCCGCTCTCTAACCTCTGGTCTCTGAATGACATTCTACCCGAGATAATAGATCCGGACAACATTAAAGATCTTTGGAAGAAGGCTAAAGCCAATCTTAAAGTGTCTCATGAAAAGGTTAGGGAAAGGTATGATCGTTGACGGAGACCCTCCCCTTTGAAGGTAGGTGACCAGGTTATGGTCAAAAATTTTGTTCCCGCGGGCAAGCTTGCCCCCAGATTTCATGGGCCTTGTATCATTCTCGATTTTCTTACGCCGGTTACCTTATTGTTAAGTAATCCAGCCACCGAGAGGATATTTAGGGTTCACCTGTCCCAGGTGAAACCGGTGTAATTTTGTGTTAACCTGCTTCATATTATTTTGAAAGGATATGAAGGTTATATTTTTTGAGTTTCACTTTTATGGCATTCTGCCCCTTCTATAATATTTTGGTTTTAGATGTAAGCCTTTTGTAAAACCCGCCCCGATCCGTTAAACTGCCATCCTGTTCTTGCCACGGCCATTACCACGCTCCCGTCTCCTGCTCCACCTTACACTGTGGCTTAATAAGATTAAATGCCACGGATATCTACACGCCGCTGGCCCCTCAACCTCTCCATAATGCCTGTGCCTTCAAAAAGACGATGGTCCAACACAATTCTGCCGCCTAGCCTTAATGTTTCAGTGCCCCCGCAGCCGCGCAGCGCCGTGCAGCAACTGGGGAGGGGGATGGGCCCCCTCCTCTCCAGCGAGGACGACATGTGCACGGCGAGCCGGAGCTCTCCTCCCGGCCAAGGCTGATGTGCGACGCACGACCTGCTACTGGCCCGCAGCCTGTATATGTTCACCGCGGGCGCGGCGTGTTTCAACACTCTGCTCCCCTCATAGTGCGGGCGAGCGGTATCTCAGGGTACTTAAGGGGTCCCAGCGGCCTCCTTTTGGACGCAAGCTGCAACGGCCGGTCCGGCCATCTAACTTCATCAACATCAACTACATGGACAGTTACTATAAGAGATAACTACATTTGGGAATTCAACCGCAATATCTGATGGACATTGCAAATTTTTCCTTCACTTTTAAGTAGTAAAAGCTTATCTTCAGAAATTCAACTTCTATAAACCTAAAGACTTCACTTCACCTCCAACAACAAAATTTTGGAACCGAATTAAGAAATTTCTCAAATACTTCTGCAAGTTATCTTAATATCAACATCAAAACTTGGAACTTATGTTCAAACTAAAGTTTATGTTCTTCTGTGTTACCCCATGGAGGAACTTTTGGGGGGGGAGGTCTGTACCGGGCGGTACACCTCCACACCGTTTATTTAAAAGTTGCGCCAGTTGAAACTCCTCTTCTGGAGGAAGTCTGAACTTTATCTACGGTCTTAATTTCCAAATTTCTCAGAAGATGTCACTACCTGGAAATTTTTGAGTTTGTGAACTGTGTCATTTTCGACGTACTTTTGTCTTGCTTGTATTAAGAAGTGTGAACTTTCTCTTCTAGAGGACACTACTGAAGATCAACAATAGTGCACCCTAGTGCGGAGTCAAAGAACTATTTTGTTGGAGAAAATTTAATTTCAGGAGTTTGTTCTTTGTTAAATTTCTTTCTGTCATTGTTTAAGTTGGCAATATTTACCCCTTTCTTCCCCTTGTTTTGAATGTATCCAATCACGAATTTTTTCAATTAATTTCTGACCAATCTGGTGTATCTTTCCCCAACTTGAATCTGTTGCGGGGTCCTACCCAATAAAATCTTTGTGGGAGGGTGTTTTCTTTCCCCTAACGCCTAGAACTTTCTGCGAGAGTATTTAAACTGCTGATTTTAGGGTCTCCGGGCCACTTCTGTTCCATCTTTCAGTGTATTAAGTACATAGCAGGAGGCGGGAAGCGCCTCTTTCCTCGGCAGCGGTCAACAATAAGGTAATGGCCGATTAATAAATTTTTTTCTTTGCCAGCTCAGCAGTTTAACTTTCGGGGCAGGTTCTAAGCGTTCCCCTATGTAACCTTTTCCTAAAATGTAACTTCTCTTTTCTTCTATTCTCTTGTAAAGCGACATATTGGGATAGAGAGTGTTAACCCTCTCGAGCTCCCACTCACATTGTTTGAGGTGAACTTATTTTTCGCAACCTATTCTTCAGTAATGTAAGTTAGCAGTTTCTTAAGTCACCTCTGTAGTATGGGATTAGCCCTTGCATCAGTGGCCTTAGAGCCAAAATAGGTCTTAAAGACAAAGTGTATTAGGAGTGCAAGTTCGCCTCCTCTCAAATTGTGATTTTAGAGGTCATGTATTAACTTTCTTGTCATTTAACAGACCTCAGTAGATTGGGTATTTTGCTCCTGTGTATATGTCCTTTGAGGACGGCTTAAAGGTGGAGTTCGGAGTGGCCTATGATAGGCTTGTATTTTAAGGGGAAGTTGCCCTTTTTGAAAATTGTGTTTCTGCCTCAAGGAGGCTTTTGGATGTAATTGGAAGCCGGTGTTTCTGGCATGTTTGGGGGTTTTCGGCCCCTTTGTTGTATGGTGTTCATTGTAAGGTTGGGCTCATGGCTCAAGAATTATGTTTCTGACTTTTTGAAGCCCCAAATGGGGTACCTATGTAAATGTAATTGTCAATCGTGTTTCGGCTACTAAGTACCTGTTCAATTTGTTGTTACCTAATTTTGAAAAGAAAATATAACCTTGTTAAATTTTAAAATTAATTTCACTTTAGTAGCTTGAGACCCCTTCACCACCCAGCACCTTCTTTCATGCATAACTACCACCAAAACACGGTAACAATAATAATAATAATAATAATATTGAATTTACGTCACACTAACAACTACGTTTTTCGGAAACACCGGAATTTAGTCTCATAGGAGTTCTTTTACATGCCAGTAAATCTGCCGACACGAGGCTGACGTATATGAGCACCTTTAAATACCGCCGGATTAAGCCAGGGTCGAACCTGCCAAGTTGGGGGTCAGATGGCCAGCGTCTCAACCGTCTGAGCCACTCAGCTCGGCGGTGCAATTCTGCAGGTATTTTTACGCCTTTCAACTTCTTCTTCCTCTAGTGCCAGCTCCTCACAGAAAGTTGACGAAATATCTAAGGGATATTTCTCTGATTGTTTGTTTTAAGCATAAGTCCTACGACAGGCATCATATAAAAGAGCATCAAATCAGTACAAAACGGACCGTTTTAGGATAGTAAAAAGCAAAGCAAAGTCATCTCCGTACAGGCCATGAAGGCCCTTGGAGGGGTGGAAGGTAAAGGCTTCCACTATCCGTAACCTCGGCACTTTGTTGGGTAGAGTGGTTAGCTCTACGCCCGGCCGCCTTTGCTCCCAGGAATTAACTTGGTACTCATTTTCGGTATAGGCTGAGTGAACCTCAAGTCCATGTGCACCTCCGAAAGTGGAAAACTCGTTTCTTAAATTTCACGACTTCCTGACGGGGATTCGAACCCACGTCGTTCCGGGCGGAACGAGCACGCCTTTACCGCCTCGGCCAGGCAGCCCCTGTTTTAGGATAGTACGTAGAATAAACTATGGAAACATTGACTATTTGTGTTTAATCCATACATTTTCGCACCTTCATTCATAGAGCTTGTCTTAAAGAGCATTGTTTCCATGTGCTATAGCATCGTATTTTCGAAGATTAGTTCCTTTACTCAGTGGAATACGAATAACGATACGTAGAAAACAGACGGATTCCCTGCAATTAAAATAAACTCGTGTCTTCATCCCGACGTGGTGCAGATCTTTTCAGGTACACCCCCAATGGAGGTGAGCTGCATGTACAATTTCAATCACATACCAACCCTCCTGTTAGTTTAACATTTCTGGCAGTACCAGGAATCACACCCGGGCCCCCGAGGACGGCAGCTAATAATACTAGCCGTTACGCTACGGAGGCGGACTTCCTGCAATTGAAGACCATACAGTAACAAGGAACATGATATTAAACAGGTTAGGTGAACTTCAATTTCGGCACAGATTCGTCCACTGGTTGGAATGCTTAACCACTAGCCCGTTAGGCTTTAGTTTTATTAATAAAAATATATAAAATGCGGCCTTTAGGTTTAAGTGTAGACTTAAATAATATTCTCCTGAACAAAAGAGCTTATCCTGAAGATTTATATATATATCTGAATAAAATACAATTATTTCAACAGGTTTGGTATGTCTCAGAATGTGACTCATCAGCTCATTTCTTCTTCGAGTTAAATATCGTCAAATTGTTCTCTTTACACCTACGCGGTTCAATACCTCTCCGTTTGTGACCCAGTCGGACAATCTCACCTAGAGGATTCTTCTGCAACACCGCATTTCGAAGACATTTTATTTTTTCTTTCTGTAGCAGTAATCATCCGTTTATCACTCTCATATAGTGCCACGTTAAAGTCAGATATTTTCAGATACAACACTCGAGCATGTATGTACAATTTTTATAGGTAAAAATAAAGGAAAACCCTTCAATTGGTACTTTTAGAAAGACTCATTCTCATGAAAGAAAAAATGAATTAACGATGTCTAGGCAAAGAGAGCAATTTTAGCGGCAGAGAGATGGTATAACGGAGGGGCAACCCGCCGGGGGAATGTGAATCGAACACATCGCCGGAAATACATGCAATCAACTCGTCAGTGGATAAGAGGATACCGGGTTTTCGAAATTCCGTACCCACTGTAATGGGTACCCCTGGTATTTTCGCTTCTGATAACCACCGTAACGGATACTCAATTACTCGGGTCTTGTCATCAGCTCTAGACCATATCAAGGTTATCAAGACGCAGGACTAGGCTACTGCTGATAACGAACCACTGGACATCTTCACCGTGATTCCTTGTTGATAGCTGTGCTGGGCAAATTATATCCACATTCTTCGCCCTGTTTATGAAAAAAAAAATGAAATGAAATGGCGTAGGCCTATGGCTTTTAGTGCCAGGAGTGTCCGTGGACAAGTTCGGCTCTCCAGATGCAGGCCTTCTGATTTGACTCCCGTAGGCGACCTGCGCGTCGTGATGAGGATGAAATGATGATGAAGGCGACACATACACCCAAACCCGTGTCAGCGAAATTAACCAATTATGGTTAAAATTCCCGACCCCGCCGGGAATCGAACCCGGACTCCTGTGATCACAGGCCAGCACGCTAACCATTTAGCCATGGAGCCGTAACCTGTTTATGGATATCAGTCATGACTGAGTGCAAGATATGATGAATGTGCAGTAGGAATTGTCATAAGAGCCCATATATGATCTGCAGCACAGAAACAATCTGAAATTATTCCAGGAACGTAACATCCAGCCAATCAAATTCATTCAACTGCATCACAGAAACAATCTGAAATTATTCCAGGAACGTAACATCCAGCCAATCAAATTCATTCAACTGCTGCTGGGTCATGGAAATAGATGCCTCTGTTAGAATTCCCATGTCCGCAATGACTACAGTCTTCGCCATCATTTGCGCGTTCTACGTAAAACTGGCGAATAGGTTATACTAGCACGTCCTCCTTCATTATTATTTCCCCTCACATTCTCCACATATTTCACAGTGTTCCGTGGCAGTTCCATTAGCAGTTATCTTGGCCTTCCGCACTTTCCCGACTGGAAATCGAGCCAAGGACCTTCTGAACCAATGTATTCGACGCTGAATATTCAGTCAAGGAGCCAGACATTGGATTAATTACTTAACTATTTACAGTTAAATTTACCTTCTGAACGATGTTAATTAGGGTTTTACTGGATATGGAAAGGGCAGTTTGTTACTGATTCTAATTCAGTGAAACGAGGTCCGGTTCCATGGGTAAATGGTTAGAGTTCTGGTCTTTGTTCGAGAAGGTCCCAGGTTTGATTCTCGGGTGGGTCGGGGATTTTAAACATAAATGGTTAATTCGTCTGGCTTGGGGGCTGACTGTCTGTGTGCCGTCTTCATCATTAGGAATCATCTCACGGACTGACCGCTGTCTACTAGACTATACGCCAATGTTACTAGTGAAGAGAGAGTAAGAACTGTACTGAAAGTACCAAAAACAACTCACACTCCAGCTTGCATTTGGGAGATAGTGGGTTCGAACCCTACTGTTGGCAGCCCTGAAGTTGGTTTCTCGATTTCACACCAGGCAAAAGCCATTTCTTACCCCGTAAGGTCTATCTGCGCGACGTAAAGCAAATTGTGAAAACAAATCTCCATCTAAATTACAGTTGGCTGCTGTGTATTTTTCAAGGTTTCCTGGTGTATATTTCTGCCTCGTTTCCGTCCAGATATTTGTGAATCGAGCGAATGTCCTCTCAACGTCATAGGATATGATAGGGTAAAAAAACTCTACCAACCAACGAGATACAGGCCTACAGGGAGCGTCACCTAACATTACCACTGGCACTATTCCTTAAACAAGGCGTTTTTAAGAACAAACCTTTCACAATTATCAAAAAATTGTACGGAGGTATAAATTTCAACACAAACTTACGGTTCGAATACCGGCTAAGTAATGCAGGTACTTTTCAATGAAAAGTCGTGCCACAATCGTTCATATTCTGCGCAAACCAGGAGTCTTGTTCCTACGATGACGATAGCAATAGTCACAAGGTTACTCCTTGCTAATTGCTTATACTGATAATTAACTGTATGCGACACTTACTTGGAGATGGTAAAAGGAACAGAATGAAGGAAGTTACAGGTTTTCAACAGGACAACGCCCACCATCATACAACTATCTTTCTTGTGAGAATACTGGCTGCCGCCCTGTCTACAAAGCGTATCCGACCTCAGTTTATGTTATATTCGTTTTATACCTTTATCTACCCTTTTGTGACTACCTTCATAAGGAACAATCAAACCCGTTTGATAACGTCGTTCAAGAGAAACCGTTCTTATGTATAGTTGGAAATAACACCCTGGAAAACGCATACAGCAATCTGCTATGCTAACCAACTGACTAGATTTGCAAACAGTATCTATTTCGTACCACACCACCGAGAAAAACAATATGATTTATGTTGATATATGTACTGCGTAAACAGTTCAGTGTAGTAAATAGTGCATTCTGCCTGTTCCCACACACTTTCAAAATGTACACAAACTGCTATTGAACGAAAATTGCTAGCACCATGTTCTGGTGCCTTAGCCAATCGCTGTGTTATATTTTCCAGAGAAAAGTGCTAATATTCTTGTTGTTGTGTCATGAAAAGCAGACCTGGGATAGAATGCTGTAGATAGGAAGCAGAAAATATGTTATTTGAGAATCTAACACATAACCACAACACTTAAACGCTAAATTTCCTTCCTAACATTTCTAATAACAATGTTATTATTATTATTATTATTTTTATTATGATTATTATTATTAATATTATTATTAACAGTTTAAAATTCAATTAATTTTCCCGCAAAATTAATATTTTAATTTTTATCTACCTTGAATACTTTTTCAAATATTTTTTCTTTCGCCTTAAATTATTTCATTTCCATTTCTGTGGAGACAGAAATCGATGGAATTCACCTGAACTCAGATCATGATGGACAGATTTAAATGTCTAGCAGACTTATTAATTAAAGTCATACACCTGGTCATATTCCTGAATCCAGAAAAGGTCGCAATCTACTTTGTTGATATGCATTTCTAAACGAAATTACGCTGTAACTTTTACTGTTATTCAATAAACTATTCCAAACCCCATGATACTACAGTGCTCTTGGGCTTTGGTTTACCAATCGACCGCGGCCCAGCCGAAGGACTGCACATAACGATTGCGTTGATTCCTCTCAGTCGTTATTATTGGTTTCCTAGACCGGAGCAGCAATAATGTTGAAGTACCTGGCGAGGCCGGCAATCGAACCCAGGGACTCCGGGGGAATGGCAGGCGAGCTACCCCGGCACCACAAGACCAGCTCTGAAAGCTATACTTGGTATCTATCTTGAGAGGCGAATTGCATCCCATCAGCCTCCACCAAGGACCCTCCAAGACCTTCGCATTGCCCTTTTGGAGGAATGGGATCGACTGCCACAAGAGCACTTGGACCATCTGATAGAGAGCATGCCACGTCGCTGCGAAGCATGTGCGGCCGTTAGGGGGTAACCATACACCCTATTAACAGCATATTTTGTTGTGGAAGATATTGCCAAGTTTTGTTAGTTGTTGTCTAAGATGTATCTTAGCTATCAGAACCTTTCTGACACTGCTTTTTTTGGACAAGTTGTGTGACATACGGTGTGTGATTCAGCTTCCGTTTGTTCAGCTATCCGTCTGTCATTCCTGTCAGGTGGTATAGCCTCATTTACTGATTATGCTTAACTAGTCTAGAGCCCGGCTGTGGTCCTAGGACCGAAAGTAGGGTCCCCACTTTTTAGTCGATTACCGGCCAACGTAGCTTGCTTGTTAGCCGGCAGCAATTGTGAGACTCGCCGAAACCTAAAGGGGCCCATAGACGTGCAATATTATTGCGCAATATTCGGGTTTGTGCAATAAAATTGATAGTGTGTATTTAATATTGAAGGGTTGTGCAATATATTGTACGAAATCAAGAAAGTTTGAAATATATTGCGCAAATCGCAAAATACTGTGCTGTGTGTTGGCAATATTGTGCAATATCCCGTCCTCCCACCAGTTGGTATCAACAAGCGTTAGAGAAGGTATCGTGATGGTAGGCAAAAAGGAGGAGAAAAAGTTTATTTTGGAATTTATCGAAGTGTACCAGGGACTTCCGGCTCTGAGGGACGTTAAGAGCAAAGCGAGGAGTTCATCATAAAATTCACCATTCATGCGTAGAAAAAAAATTCTAAAACCATTTGGTTTCCATTTTCTCAGTTTATTGAGTAAATTTTCATGAGTGTACTTTTCTCTGTCTAGAAACCACTGTTTGGCCCTTGTGCTTCTTTTCCGTTTCTGCTTCTTTTTGGCACTTACGCTCACGGCGATCAAAACGCAGCAAAGATAAGTGTCACTCAATATAATCACCAAATAAAATACCGGCATGGATTGACTATAAATTGCAACGCATATTGTATGTCTATGACCGCTTTGCACAATATATTGCACAACTATCAATATTATCTCCACACGATTCTATTTATTGCACAAACTCGATTTTTGTGCAATAATATTGTACGTCTATATGCAGCTAACAATATATTGTACAATCCATTTTGCGCAATAACATTGCACGTCTATGGGCCCCTTAACGTTGCCAACATAACCTTGTCTCACAGTGGTAAGCCGCGGCGCGTTTCGCTGTTTCCACGCCCAGGCGTGTTTGACATCCCCCTTCTATAATCACAGGTTATTTACACCATTTGGGATATGGCTGTAATACTGCGCCGGCATGAGTGAGGTACTGCCCCACACCTTTTAGTTCCGCCTCCTGATCTCGGCAGGAGCCAGCCTTTCGTGTTTATTATTTCGGAATTTACGCATTGACCAAATTCCTAACTCAGAATGACAAAATATGGCCCCAGGCGGCTAGTTTCAATTAAGCGCGGTCCCTGGCTGGAAGAGCATGCCAAAATTCGCCATACGATAAATCAGAGAAGGCCGTCAGCTAGCCCTTACCCATATAGTACCGCGATGACATCATCGACCCGGCAAAACAGCCGCACATCGCCAGTCAACCTCATCTCAAACCTTGATCCTGACAGCCCCGAGAGCCCTTATGCCCTGTCAAGCTCATCGAATGTCTCTCCGACTGTAGATGCCGGCTACGTGTTAGCGGAGAATAAGAAGAGTAAGAATGACGGTACGATCTCCCCCACTCCTACCCTATAAAGCTTACGACCACCCGCGTACCGATCACAACCACACACCTAGTTTCTCTCTTCAACTCCCCTCAATGGACACTCATTCCTACACGAAACCTGAAGTCCGCGAGCCTTCGGCACCCGCCCCCACTCAGTCCGCCCCCGGTGCCTCTGCCAACCACAAGCCCACCGCCAGCTCATCAACATCTAAATCCACTGCTCAACCCTCTACCTCAGCTACTCCTACCACCCCTGGGAGCTCGACCCCTGCCACTGCAGCTGCTGCCCAGCCTCAAACTCAGCGCATCAACATACCGCCTGTGTACATTGGCAACGAGAAGGACATCAATAACTTCATCGCCCTCCTCCGTGAGAATGAGATCGACTACAGGATGAAGGTTCTCCACGACGGGGTGAGAGTCGATACGCGCACTAGAGATGATCACCAATTACTTACTGAACTCATAAAACACTATCAAGCTTAGTTCCACTCCCGATCCCTCATTGAGAAACGCTTCAGGATGGCTGTTATTAGAGGGCTGCACTCCACCAACGTGCCAGACGACATCAAGGCCGAACTCTCCGAGCTAGGCTACGAGATCGCCTCCGTAGTCCAGCTTACATCATTCAGGACCAAGCAGAAAATGCCGCTGTTCCTGGTCACGTACGACGGGACCGACGCACAGGAGAGCTCCATTTTCGATATTAAGCACATCCAAGGGATAGCCGTCAAGATGGAACGCTTCTGGGGTGCCCAAGGCCCCGTACAATGCTTCAGATGTCAGCGATTTGGCCACGGCATTTCAGGGTGTCACTGTTTAATTAGGTACGTGATCTGTGGCCAGAACTATCGGGCGGGTGAATGCCCACGAAGAGACAACAGGGAACAGCGGCCGACCTGCGCTAATTGCGGCGAGTCGCACACAGCCAACTTCAGAGGCTGTAGTGTGTACCGTCGCATCATCGAGTCTAGTTACCAGAGACTCCCTGCCAACAAGAAGTGAGAAGCGGCTCCGATCAACCAACAGCGATAGGCCAGGACAAAGGATGGCGTCACCTTCTCACAAGCCATGGGTTCGAACCCCGCATCCAGTTCTGCTCTTCCCACCAACGCAGACTTTCCCTCCCTCCTCTCTACCTCAATCGCCTCCCCGTTCCCCTCCTCATCTGAAGGGGGTATCCTGGAAATTCTAAAGCTCCTAGGTGACCCGACAATTAAGCCACTTTTCTCCCTCCTCCACTCCACCCTACTTCGTCTCCAAGCCGTGACTTCTAAGTCAGAACAGCTAGAATTCATAATGGGTGCAGCCCTCCCATGGTTTAGCGATGGCCCGTAGACAGTACACGAGACCCCACCAGTTAAGAGGCCTTTATCGAAACGCAGACTAGATCATTGGAGAGATGACTGAATTAAGTCAGATCGCCAGGGAGAAATGTTTAGATCTCATCCTCATCGGGGAAACCAAACTCAAACCTGCACACCGTATCTTCCTTCCAAATTACTCTCTCCACCGTAACGATTGCCCCGGCGACGGGGTCAGTGGGGGAACAGCCATCTTCATTAAAAAACATCGGTTCACACCCGCATACCTACTCCGGGCGACCTCCGCACCCTCGAAGCCACTCTCGCTGAGGTTGAGACAAGTTAAGGACCCCTAACTGTTGCCTCGTGTTACCTATCGCCCTAAGTAGAGTTTTTCCCGACCGACTTCGACTCAGTCATAAATGGACGTCCTAGAATTATCCTAGATGGGAACTTAAATGCGAAGAATCCGAGACTAAAGAACCGAGTACATAACGACCGTGTGAAAAAGCTTGCCCGCTACTTGGACAGACGTCAGCTACTCTCCCCCCCCCCCAACGCCCGATAAATCCACCCACTATCCATACAACCCTAACCTACTTCCTGACACAATTGACATTGCCATCTCTCGCAACCTCAATATGTATCCCAATCACTATACCCAAGACCCACTAGACCCACTAGACTCCGATCACTGCCCTGTACTACTACCAACCCTAGATGCCACGCCCCTTTCTGATCCCCCCTCATCCCACTACATAGAAGGAAGGTCGACTGGCAGATATTCCGCATTACACTCTCAGATAACATCACGATCAATCCCAGCATTCGCTCTTCGGAAGATATAGACGTCCAGGTTGAACTAATTGCTACAGCCACAAGGAATGCAGCGGAAACTTCCTCCGTGGGATCGAAGACCAAACCTCCTCTACGGCGCCCACTCCCCCCTGAAGTACTCCAACTTCTGAAGCTCAAGAACAGGGTTAGGAAGGAAGCTATGGCACGTCACCAGGGACCCCAACATGAAGAATTTATGGAACAGACACCGGCTAAGCATTAGAATACTAATTGGAACACCATCGCCGAGCTGCACTCCAGTCGAAGTTGGCCCAGTTAAGCTCTACGGATGGCTCTATTTATTGTATGGCGCGTAAATTTACAGGTGAAAGGACAGGCATACCCCCACTGCTCGGACTACGTGGAATGGCCCACTCAGGCAAGGCTAAGGCAGAGGCATTCGCAGACACGTTCGAATCAACGTGTTCTGCGAATGAAGAGCCAGCTGAGGTCGAGGACAGCCTCCTCGAACATGACGATAATTACCTTCCTAGGGACTTCAAATTTATTTCAACTAGAGAGGTGGTGCGTCATGTTCAGCGCCTGAAAAACGGGAAAATCCCCGGCCTGGATGGGATTTCTCCCACCTTTCTTAAGAATCTCCCCTATGAAAGCCACTACCTTTCTGACTAAGCTTTTCAACGCAATATTTCGCTTTGCTCACTTCCCAGCCTGCTGGAAGGTGGCTAAGGTTATAATGCTGCGATAAGGAAGAGCGAACCCGACGTTCCCACAGAACTACAGACCTATTAGCCAGCTCTCAGTAATTTCTAAACTGTTTGATGCTATTGTCCTCTCCCGCCTACAGACAGTAATGGACGAACTCAATTTAGAGCCGAATGAACAGTTCGGCTTTAAGGAAAGGCCACTCCACGACTCACCAACTACTACGTCTGACTGAGAACATTACATTGCTAATCGCAAGTTATCTCAGCAACCGTAGCTTCCGAATCTCCATAAATAAGGAGCTATCGTCAGCAGGCCCCATTACAGCTGGAGTACCACACGGCGGAGTGCTGTTCAAAATATATACGTCCGACATGCCAAAACCCTGCGAACACCAAACTCTACTTATATGCTGACGACACAGCTCTGTCCACGGTCTCATGGCAGGTCCTAAGAGTCAAACAACACCTTAAGGCGACGCTGACCACTATGGAGCCTTGACTCGAGAAGTTGCACTTCAAAATCAATGTAGGTAAATACCAGGTTACGGTCTTCACGAAGATACGCGGCAGACTGCCGGGTGGTCTGAACTTCTTTGGCGAAGTTATCAGATAATCCGACAGTGCCAAGTACCTGGGGGTCACCTTGGACAGTGGACTGACCTACCCTCAGCATGTAAATACCATTTCAGACCCCGCCCACGCAAGGGTACCCAAATTATTCCCTATGATTTGTGCTGACAACAGCCTCACACAAGAAAACAGGCTCCTCCTGTACACGACGATGGTAAGGCCGCTACTTGAGTATGCCTGTCCTATTTGGGGCGTGGCCGCCGATTGCCACCTGCGTAGGCTGCAGTCCGTTCAGAACCGGGCCCTGCGGCTTATAATGAGTTGTGATCGGTATACACATATCACCCACCACCATGATCTGTGACAGATAGACACTGTTAGGGTGAGAATGGTTTAAACAAGCCAAGACAATTTATAGCAGGGCCCCACTGTGTGATGACCTACTCATTAATATATTAGGCACCTATGAGACTCACGGCCTAAAGTACAAGAGGCCGCTTAATTTAATTTCGTGTGGCTATTTCTAGCCGAGTGCAGCCCTTATAAGGCAGGCCCTCCGATGAGGGTGGGCGGCATCTGCCATGTGTAGGTAACTGCGTGTAATTGTGGTGGAGGATAGTGTTATATGTGGTGTGTGAGTTGCAGGGATGTTGGGGACAGCACAAACACCCAGCCCCCGGCCCCTGGAATTAACCGATGAAGGTTAAAATCCCCGACCCGGCCGGGAATCGAACCCGGGACCCTCTGAATCGAAGTCCAGTACGCTGACCATTCGGCCAACGAGTAAGAGGCCGCTAGTACTCATACAAAACGTAATTTCTCCGCGCACCAAGCGCATTTTACTTTCTCTTCCAAGTGCCTAGCGCCATTACTTCACACCACTAAACTAACACAGCGCTCATGCGCCCGGCCACACTCTGTCCAAAGATTGACGAGATTCTCACCCTAACCAGCAAAATTACAGCCATGGGATTAGATATTACAGATATAGCGGTCAAGACCGGTATCGGTCGACGGGCTAAATAGTTCTCGCTCTAGGCTCAATGCTTCGAACAGTGGAATGGCATGGCATGGCAGGTTGGGGAATTGAGCATAGGGCTGACACATTTATCCCGTAAAAAAAGTTTGTTGAGAAGCCGCAAAGAATAAACCTGGCGGACAAAACGGAAAAACGACCTATGGATTGGTATTACCAAGAAAAAGGTGGATTGAGGAGTTGGAGGATGATATACGTAGCATGGGAGTTCGGAGATGTAGGAAAAGGCAACCGACAGAGAGCTTTTGAAGAAGATAGTTGCGGAGACCAAGGTTCTGCAAGGACCGTAGCGTCAAGGAGCAAGTAAGTAAGTACGTAAGTAAGTAAGTAGGTAAGTAAGTAAGTAAGCAACCAAGTACTCCATCACTTATCCCTCATGCACTGGCCGGGATTTGAACCGTGATTTGTGAAGCGGAGAGGCAGATCCCCACCGTTGGCGGCCATGAGAATGGTTTTCCATGGTTTTGCATTCGCCTTCACTAAGGTGAATGCCGGTGCAGCCCCTTTGTAGGCCACGGGCACACCCAACTCTGTTTCTTCTCAAATCACATCACCAACACAAATCGCCATGGCCCGAGAGACGACTTAAACCTCTAGGAAGCCCACCGCACTCTGTCCGGGTACGGAATTATAACTTTATCCCCCTTCTCCAATACATGAAAGTGATGAGTATGATTGCTGCTACAAGCGGGAGGGAACAGAGGCAATCACAATCAGAATAATATAAAGACTGAGTTAGTAATGAACTTGATTTATGATGCAGTGCCAACGAGCCGGCTTCGGTGGTGGGATCCTATGGAGGAAGATCGATCGATCGATCAATCAATCAATCAATCAATCAATCAATCAATCAATCAATCAATCAATCAATCAATCAATCAATGTTGATCTGCATTTAGTGCTGGCTCCCAGATGGCAGATTGTGTATGGATTGTTTAGCTATATTTCAAAAAACGATTTCAAAGAACTTCCAAATTTATGGAACATTTCCCTTGGTACATGTAGGGGGCCTGTTCTTTTCTTCGCCTGGCCTTCCATAGATACAGTAAAGATTTGTGATAAATCAATAATGAATGAATGAATGAATGAATGAATGAATGAATGAATGAATGTAAATTATTCCAGTTCCTAATTCTTCTTCCTACAAATGAATATTTGTCTTAATTTGTCCTCTTGGATTCCAACTTCAGCTCCATATTATGATCTTTCCTACCTTTAAACGCCCCATGCGCCTTATTCATTTCGAGGATAATAGACTTGGCCATGAACTGTAAGGGAAGCAGATGGAAAACCAAGTTGTGTATGATGAGATTTAGTCGTTTGTAATAGGAGCATAACTAGATGATTCTATCGTGCTGGTTGCAGATAGAGGAATGTGGAGGCGTAACAGTCCATAATAAAAAATATCATTATTGTTTCTTCTGGATCACGTCAATTATCTTCAAATATTTGTCATTAAACTCTGAGCAGGAACACATGTGTATGTCTACTCCTTAGTCTTATTTCCCTATATAGAGTCGGGGATGTGGTGTGATAAAATTACGTGTATATGGCATGTTTTCGTGGCCTAAATAACCTTGATGACGCCAACCCCAGTTAAGGAGCTAATAAAGATGAAATGAATGAAAATGGTTAAAGAGGTGGAAAGAGATCGGCTGTGGTCTACGAGTAGGATCTGTCCTGGCATTTGCCTGGAAGCAGTGGCGGCTCGTGACCAAATTTTCAGGGGGTCCACAACAAAATTTGTGTTCACGTCTCAAATATACCAAAGTAGAATTCAAATAAGTAAAAAAAATCACTTAAATCATTTCACTAAACGTTACTTGAATGATTTCTTCTCTTCTCATAATAAGGTGGAACTCTTATGACCGAGGATGCAGTTTTCCGAGCCTAATCTGTGAGTGTACAAGAAAACTAAAATTACGAGTGCCGGGATGAGTCGCTCTGGCTTTGGCTGAGGCTGAGGCTCTGGGTTCCTGTTCCCGTGATTACGAACACCAGTTCAGAATTAGCTACTAACGAAATCTTCCGGCGATGTAATGCAATAGTAACTTCTGCGAGCTGTGGCCAACAGTAACAGGGGAGGTGGTGGACCCTTGTGGTCAACTGTAATACTATCTCTTGTTTGAGGGTGGTTGTAGACGGAAACGCACATTCTTTACCGTGCACCTCGCTTATGGAGATATCTGTGCATAAACCATGACGTCATCTCCATGCGCATGCTTATAGTCTTAGCCTAACGCTCGTAGCAAAATCTCGAGTGTGCTCCCTGGCATTGTCAGTCGAAACGAACAGCTGTCAGTGTAACGGTGCTTCGATATAAGTAGAATGCTTTCGATCGACTGACTAAATCAGGTCGTAAAAAGGAAACAATTTTGAATCACCGGCATCCATGAATTTGTGAATATGGGTTAGAACTGGGTGTTCACGTGCTCATGTGCTCCTGAGAGCCCACCGCCACTGCCTGGAAGTGAAAATGGGAAAACAATTACCAGGACAACTGACGGTGGATTTCGAACCCACTCGTCTCTCGAATGCAGAGTTAACGAACAGGAATATGATACGCTAGATAAATGACTAAGATGATAAAATAAAAATGTAAGTAAGAAGAGAATCCCGCTAGTGACTTGAGAATTCACAACTGTTCACCGTCGTAGTACTGCAGGGAGAGAGCAATTTCAAAGCATTGCATTTTACTGATATTCAACCCACAGGCTCATACAGAACTCATCTACCTCTAATGAAGATATCATGCAGAGAGATGACGTTCAGAATTACGTCACGTAAGACGTAGGAGGTCGTCAATGTTGTTTATCTTTAACATTATTTATTGAGATTGTACACCCCCAAGTCTGAATAGCTTCTTTATGGTTCAGAATTCAAAGTCTTAGTTAAAATGACTTTGAGCGGTCATTCTTAGAAGGGCCCTTATATTCGACACTTCATCACATTTCTTATCGATTTTTATTTCTGTTATTTTAAGAATTTGCTTTCCGTCGCACCAGCACAGGTAGGTCTTATGGCGACGTTGGGATAGGAAAGGGCTAGAATTGGGAAGGAAGCGACCGTGCATTTGCCTGGTGTAACAATAGTAAACCACGGAAAACCATGTTCAGGGCTGCCGACATTGGGGTTTAAACCCACTATCTCCCGGATGCAAGCTCACAGCTGCGCGCTTTTAACCGCACGGTCAATTCTCTCGGTAGCGAAATTTCAATATGATGATGTGTATAAAAGGATATATTTACATACATATTGATAATAACAGATAATTTTCCAAATGGTTTTCGATATAAAACAACAGGAAGGTCAGTGACATCTGGTATTGATTATTGTTTACTCCAGAATATCGCAGGGATGCACCTCGTGGTATTTATGTATTAGTTACAATGGTTACAACATAACATGGCAACATGAATTTTTTACAATTTCGTATATGTCGTACAAACAAAGATAGGTCTTATAATGACGATAGGAAACGAAAGGGCTAGGAGTTGGGAGGAAGCAGCAGTGGTCTTAATTAAGGCACAGCCCAAGCATTTTCTTTGTGTGAGAATGGGAAACCACGGTAAACCATCTTCAGGGCAGCCGACTGTGGGATTTGAACTCACTATCCCCCGAATGCAAGATCACAGGGCAACATGATGAGTGAGCACAATTTCCAACTTTGGTCACGACAGCTTACAGCACGAAGAACTGACAGATCGCAGTGTATGAATTTTGTTATAAAACTACTACTACTACTACTACTACTACTACTACTAATAATAATAATAATAATGATGATAATAATAATAATGGCTACTAACTACTAACAGCTCTGTGTGAATTTCAGAGAGCATTGGAACGGAGTCTTCTCAAAATAATGCAGTAGGAGAAAGCAGTCATCTGCACTATGAAATCCACTTCTTTTACGGTTTCCGGAGAAGCCGAGGTGCCAGAATTTAGTTCCGAAGTAGTTCTATAACGTTGCAGTAAATCCACCAACACGAGGCTGACGTATCGAGCACCTTCACATACCACCGAAATGAGCCAGGATCGAACCTGCCAAGTTGAGGTCAGAAGGACAGCGCCTGAACCGTCTGAGCCACTCAGCCCGACATGGGATGAACTAAGAATTCTATCAAATTTAACACCATGGAGAACCTATAGGGAAATCGATCAGTTTCTTTTTACTGGCTTTACGTCGCACCGACACAAATAGGTCTTATGGCGACGATGTGATAGGAAAGGCCTAGGAGTTGAAGGAAGCGGCCGTGGCCTTAATTAAGTTACAGCTCCAGCATTTTCCTGGTGTGAAAATGGGAAACCAGGGAAGACTATCTTAACGGCTGCCGACAGTGGGGTTCACACCCACTATCTCCCGGATGCAAGCTCACAGTCGCGCGCCCCTAACCGCACGGCCAACTCGCCCGGTGATCAGTTTTTAAGGCAAGAAGTAGTATGAAAGCGTTCAGGAATTTAAGGTGTCTATCATTTTCCTGTGGTAAAATGTATAATTGTCAGTGCTTGAGAAATTTGAGGAAAGCAAGACTAATCGTAAGTTTCAGGTAGTTCTAAAAGAGGTAAGTTTATTGTAAAAGCTAGGATGTGTTAATATCATTTTAATAGTACTATTTTAACAACATATGGCAGATATAGTTTTGTATGTATCTATTTGCCTAATAAAATCTACTTAATAAATAATTTCGTGTGACTATTTCTAGCCGACTGCAGCACTTGTAAGGCAGACCCTCCGATGAGTGTGGGCGGCATCTGCCATGCATACGTAAATGCGTGGGAGCCGTACAATCTACTTAATGATGATGTAGTGTTGCATTTCCTTCAGAATTCCCTTTTGTAACTCTTTTCATGTCACATGGTCTCCACAGTTTTACATAATGCCACTTAGTCAGGCTAATGAAGATCATAAAATAAGAAAAAAGGAAGTTACGCCATCGCGCAGTTCAAAATGGTGAAGTGACGCCGTCCCTACTATCTGCGCTTGAGGAGGAGTCGCGGCAGTTTGTAGGTACGACACGACTGACAGATACTATACTCATCACAGTCATTAGTCGTGACAGACACTGCGAGCTCTCTGAAACAGATGCATTTCCAATATTCAACTTTTCATTATGCAGTAATTACAGTAAATGTGAAATTAAAGCACATTGAAGCATCACAACAGCACTGCAATTCCAAAGAGTTATCGCAGTCGGAACGGATGTTTATTGTCAGGCCTTGAGCATTGAGATTAGCGCATGCGCAGAAGCCAAGCTTACCCCTTGCATCCACGCGACCTCTCGTCAGACGACCATAGCATGAGGAGGGATATAATGTCTGTTTTTATGGTGGTGTGTTTGTAATGATGAAGAGACGTATAGTAAGACAAACTCCAGCGCCCATACCAGAGCCAGATGAATTAACAACATGCAGTTAATATATCTAACCTGGTCGAGAATCAAGCTCTGGGCCCTGTGAACTGAAGGTCATGACGCTGACCATTCAGCTAAGGAGACGGACACAGTTCTAAAGTAATCGGCGACAATGAATTAAAAGATTCATAGGAATTTTCCAAACATTTTGTGACTGTTAAGCACATTACCTTCCCATTTTACTATGGGGTTGACGGAGAACCCAGCACCAAAGGAAGAACTTGACTGGGGGTTAAAATCTGCACGTCCCCCCCTCCCCCACCCCTTATGTCTCAATCACTGATCTAACACAAAATTCCATGTGGAGTCACCAGGTTTCGAACGTAAAACAGGCAAACATCCCCGTGAACGCCATCCTTGTTAACACAAAAAACTGAACGCTATATTGAGCGACAGGTTTGCAAGTTAAGCCTGCATGCACCGCACTTACCTTGCAGTCCACACGTACTTAAATAAATGTAATGTTTGAACATGTACATACCTAACTATAACCTCCATTCGATAAACTCAAGCACACTGTTCTACTGGTCTGCCTCGGGCGCAGCTGAAACGAGACTGGCTGGCGAAAAAACTTATCACACCAGACAACACTTGCGAGTAAGTCTACGAATGTTTATCAAGGATCCTCGTTCAATGATCCTTAGACTTCCAGTGTACTTACAGAAAACGTTGAAGGATATTTCTTCAGGAAATACATTTTGTTTCGACTAAATTCAAGTTCAGTTCTACGGTGGGGTGGTGTCCTCTCTGGCTGATTATGTGAATGGTCAGCGATGAGGCCTAAGATTCAGAGGGTCGCAGGTTCGATTTCCAGCCTGATCGAGGATTTTAATCGCGTCTGGTTAATTCGTATGATTCGGGGACTGGGTGGCTGTCTTTGTCCCAACACACTCCTCATCACATAGGCTACATACAATGCACGCTACACTACTAACTACCACAGAAACAAGCAAATAAGACCTGTCTGCGCCGGTGCGACGTAAAACAAAGAGATAACAAACACTTGGAGGTATGCGAGAGGGACGTTCCCTTTAAATAGTACATTTTGACAGATTCCCGAACATAGTGAAGAGTGACATACGAGTATTTAATATTAACTCATACTAACATTTTTTTCAGTTCATAAAATGTCAGTTAAGTTTTTTTTTTTTGCTATTTGTTTTACGTCGCACCGACACAGATATGTCTTACGGCGACGATGGGATGGGAAAGGCCTAGGAAGTGGAATGAAGCGGCCGTGGCCTTAATTAAGGTACAGCCCCGACATTTGCCTGGTGTGAAAATGGGAAACCACGGGCTGCCGACAGTGGGGTTAGAACGCACTATCTCCAGAATACTGGATACTGGCCGCACTTAAGCGACTGCAATTATCGAGCTCTGTAATAATAATAATAATAATAATAATAATAATAATAATAATAATAATAATAATAATAATAATAATAATAATAATAATTTAAATGAACGTGATGTAATTTAGTTTGTTGTTTCAGTTTCTCGCAACGTAGAATATGTGGTTTACTTTCTTCTTCTTCCTCCTCTTCTTTTATTCTCCCGTTAAAATAACAAATCATAGCCTAATTACACTTGTAAAACAGGAATGATGGGTATCTATTTTTATGTTTCGTTTTCCCGTGCTAAACAAATTGTGGCTTATTTTATTATTATTTTTTTTTTGCTAGGGGCTTTACGTCGCACCGACACAGATATGTCTTATGGCGACGATGGGATAGGAAAGACCTAGGAGTTGGAAGGAAGCGGCCGTGGCCTTAATTAAGGTACAGCCCCAGCATTTGCCTGGTGTGAAAATGGGAAACCACGGAAAACCATCTTCAGGGCTGCCGATAGTGGGATTCGAACCTACTATCTCCCGGATGCAAGCTCACAGCCGCGCGCCTCTACGCGCACGGAAAACTCGCCCGGTATTATTATTATTATTACTATTATTATTATTATTATTATTATTATTGCTGCCTTCATTTTTCTTTATTCCAGTTCTTTCCTGTAAAAGACAATCTCCGCATTCCCCACACTCAGCACACATCACACCAATACACCTCCCAACTCTCTTTAACAATGCACATTTCCGATTTCAACTGTTGTTATTTATAGATATGCCTACCTGATCTTGTTACTCATCTGTTATATTTGTTATATCTTATTATGGAGGACTACGTTCGTTGATTGGTCTGTTAACAGTGCAATTGAGAAATGCTCACTGTTACTGTATTTGTACTTTGTGAATAAATGAATCCTTCTTCTTCCTAGCTTTTACCGATGTACCTAGACTCGGCACTTTGAATGGATTTAGCCCAGATTCCTTTCCTGACGCCAGCACTATATGGAGAAATGCATTCACTACTGCGTGTTTCTGTGTTGGTTTGCCTTGTGATGCGTTGTGTGCATTAAGGTGAACACAAATTCCCCACCACCGAGTGAGAGGAATTAACCAGACGCGATTAAAATTCCCTGCCCGTGCGGGAATCGAACCTGGGCCCCTTCGAACCGAAGGCTAGTACGTTGATAATTCACCCAAAGCGCTGGACTTTGGCAATGAATAAATGAATAAGTAGAAAAAAATAAATACATAAATAACATATTTTTCTCCTTGTATTATTATTATTATTATTATTATTATTATTATTATTATTATTATTATTATTATTATTATTATTATTATTATTACTATTATTATTATTATGCTCAAATTGGTATGAAATCTCACCATCGGTATCTGACGTCAATGCTGTGTGATTAATGTTCCTTCAGTTACTATCCGTCGTGAAGTGGAATTTAAGCAAACTGAAATGCCAAGTAACTGCATCAGGATTCGACTCGGCATACTTCAGCACAGGAAATTAGCACCATATCAAGTAGAACCACTAAGCCTACAAACTAATCGGCACCTCACGATGAAAAATGAAATGGCGTATGGCTTTTAGTGCCGGGAGTGTCCGATGACAAGTTCGGATCGCGAGATGCAGGTCTTTTGATTTAACGCGCGTAGGCGACCTGCGCGTCATGATGAGGATGAAATGATGATGAAGACGACACATACACCCAGCACCCATGCTAGCGAAATTAGCCAATTGTGGTTAAAATTCCCGACCCTGTCGGGAATCAAACCCGGAGCCCCTGTGACCAAAGGCCAGCACGCTAACCATTTAGCCATGGAAACGGAATCCTCATGATGGGAATGCTAGATCAGTTTACTTTTACGTCGCATCGACACAGACAGGTCTTATTGCATCGATAGGATTGGAAAGGGCTGGGAGAGGGAAGGGAACGGCCGTGGCCTTAATTAAGGCACAGCCTTAACATATGCCTGGTGTGAAAATAGGAAACCACGGAAAACCATCTTTAAAGCTTCCCACAGTGGGGTTCAAAACTACTGTCGAGGATGATCGAGGTGGCAGTGAATGTGTACAAACGTGTTATTGATGTGTGCCAGTTTTTACGTAAATAAACATACTTGAAGTTCTTTCTCAATGCAAATACTGGACTAAATGTGAGTATTACGACTCAGTGTAAACTTCGAGGACTGGACTCGACATAATCTTATTTAATTAGAGTGAAATTGATTCTTTTCTGTTCTACGTGTAGAAAACCGTTAGGATATCAATAACCAACAGTTGAACATCGTAACTCAGGGAGGCTTCAAAGCCTTCCACCCTCAAAGAAATGGCTTCTTACCAAGGAAATCAGACCGTACATAACCTTACCGACAGCTCTACCCATAATGTTCCAAAACAATCTCAAAAAAGTTATGCTTCTGTAATGCAGTTAACACCGAAAAAAGAACAGGCTATTATTATTGATGCTCACGACGGAATCCCAATAAGAGACTACGTCCTTGCTGTAGGAAAAATAACAGATCCAGCTAACATACGTTATATATCTCGTATTTCAAACTCAAGAATTTGCATATTCCTATCGAACACAAAAATTGTTCAGGAATTGTCACTCAGTCACCCCGTAATTAAAATCAATAATATTGATCTCACTCTCAGACCGTTAATTGTAGCAAACAAGAGAGTGATATTATCCAATGTATGTCCTATTTTACCAAACACAGTCATTGAAGAACATTTACAACAACTGGTTATTAAACCAATGTCATCTATATCCAACTTAAAGGCTGGAATTAATATTCCGGGATTCACACACATTCTTAGCTTCCGCCGACAACTATATGTTAAACCCGACGATTTCAATAAACTACCGAATGCACTACAAATATGTTTCGAAGGAACCAGTTATTGGATCTACACTTCGTCAGACGTTCCCACCTGCTTTATTTGCAAAGAAGAAGGCCACCTGGCCCGAGTATGTCCCTCACTACCTGAGACTCTAGAAGAAAACAACCAGCCACCTGATCAACATTCAATTTCTTCCAAGGAGGACACCTCCAACCCAGCAAATGCCACTATGAATCCTGAGCCAACTACTGACCCTCAGCAAATCATTGAATATTCTAATGACACATCATCTTCCTCTAAAAACCTCTCTGAACAGGACATCTCCTTGAAATTGAACACTTCAGTCCCAATATATGAAGTAAATAAAGAATCACTCATAACTAAGCCTCAAGGAATAAAACGACCCTTCCTTTCAAGTGACTCTTCTAATAACACTTCCAAGGCTGATAATAATTCCCTCTTAGATAATTCTTCTATCTCGGGAGATGATAAAAAAATTTCCTGTTCTAGGGTCTCATAAAACCCAAGACATTAAACAGCCTAAGAAGAAACTAATGGTATTAAATCCCCTCAGTCTTGAAGAACAACTACTTCCTGTTAAGGAAGTAATAGAAGCTAATCCCTCAAATTTTATTCTTAATTTCATACAACTCAAAAGTTTATTTGAAAATACTAAAGGAACATCAGCAACTAATATCTTACCTATTGCATTATCTTACACTTCCCATGTTGAAGATCTCATAGAGACCCTGCATAAACTATACCCCTACTATCAGGACAAAAAAATTAAAAACCAGTGTACCAGACTTGTCAAGAAACTACTTACAGCCATAAACGGAGAAAGCAATAGGCCTGCCCCAGATCAGACAATCCCAATAACTGATAAGGATCAAATCTAGTAAATACATCTTTAAAAAGCCATCATGAATTCTTGGATACTGCAGTGGAATATGAACGGATTTTACTCTCAATACGAATATCTACAACAACTTATTAATGAACACCAACCCGAAATCATTTGTTTACAAGAAACCAATTTTCGAGATAACTACGTAGCTAATATGAGACAATTCACAGCATATCACAAAAACCGCAACAATCCCATTCATGCAAGTGGAGGGGTTGCCACTTACATCCGTGACAATGTTCCTCAAAAAGAAATACCACTAAAAACCCATTTGAAAGCAGTAGCAGTTACAGTCTTTCTAACATTTTCCCTATGCATCTGTAATATTTATTTGCCCAGCAGCCAGAAAATGGATTTAAATGAATTAGTAGATCTGATAAATCAACTTCCTAAACCATTCCTCCTCTTAGGAGACTTCAACTCCCATAACACCCTATGGAACTGTCTCTACACTAACACACGAGGAAGAACAATTGAATCGTTGCTAGATTCTGAAAATTTGATTCTAATAGACTCGAATGGTCCTACACATTATGATATCCAGCACGGTACTTTTAGTACTATAGATCTGTGTCTGAGCACTCCAGATGCAGCAACGATATATACATCATCAGCGAGCAAAACCCTTTTTGGAAGTGATCACTTTCCTATCATAATAAATGGAAACAACAAGCCCCACCCAAGTGTATACCCAAATAAATGGAATACTGAACATGCTAATTGGCAAGAATATAAAGAAAATATTAAGGCAGAGTTATATAGATTACCACCACCTACCCATTTCAAAAATTACAAGATTGACTATATAGTAAGAGAATTCACCAATATCATACTTAAAGCCGCAGAAAATTCTGTTCCAAGGACCAACAATACAACTTACAGAAAATCAGTTCCTTGGTGGAATGATTCCTGTAAAGTTGCAATTAAAAAGAAAAACCAAGCATTCTACAAGTATAAACGCCATCCCACTTTACAAAACAAATTACGGTTCCAAGAAAGTCGCGCTGCAGCCCGAAAAGTCATAAAAGAGAGTAAACGAGCATCTTGGCTGAAGTATGTGTCATCTCTTTCTCATCAGACCCCACAAAACACAATTTGGGAACACCTACGAAAAATAAGAGGGCTTAAAAAACCCTCACGTATCATAGCCCTCAATAAAACGACTGGACCAGTTACAACTACACATCACGATATTGCAAATGCATTAGCAGAGAACTTTGCGAAAATTTCAAGTGATTCCAACTATGAACAAGAATTTTTATCCTCTCGTGAAGATTGTCCTGATTTACAGTCACACATCCACTTAAGTGCTGACCAATGCTACAACGATAATATCAGTATTAATGAAGTACTATTTGAACTTAGTAGCTGCCGAACTACAAGCCCAGGTCCTGACGATATTATATATGACTTCTTGAAAGAACTTCCTCCTGAAGGCCTAGCATTCCTCACTGAAATATTTAATTTCATTTGGGCACAGAAAGTCTTTCCTGTAGCTTGGAGGAAAGCTATAGTAATTCCAATACCTAAACCTGGCTGCGACCACATGTTACCCGATAACTATCGACCAATAGCTCTAACCTGCACTATGTGCAAATTAATGGAAAAAATAATAAATAAAAGGCTAAAATGGGTTCTAGAACAACAGAATTTCTTCACTGCAGAACAGTGTGGCTTCCGACAGTTTCACTCAACAGCTGACACCTTAGTAGTATTAGAGTCAGAAATCCTGGATGCCTTTCATTATGGACAACATCTTCTTGCTGTCTGCCTGGACATTCATAAAGCATATGATATGGTGTGCAAAACTCACGTTATTAAAACTCTACTGCAACATAATATTAAGGGAAATATGATCAGTTTTATCTATAACTTCCTGCAAGACCGACGCATTCAAGTTCGAGCTAATGGTGTCCTGTCCCAAGAAGTCAGTTTAGAAAATGGTGTCCCACAAGGCTCAGTTCTGAGTGTAACACTATTCTTAGTAGCTATAAATGGCATCACGTCATGCGTTAACCCTCCTGTAAAAACTTGCCTCTTTGCTGATGACATGACTATTTTTTGCAGAGGTCGCAACTTGTCAACCACCCAAACAATAATACAGAATTCCCTTGAAGATATTGCCAAATGGGGAAAACACACAGGCTTTACCTTTTCCTCAACCAAAACCAAATGCATCTTATTTTCCAAACAAAAGAGTGATAGTAACTGCCCAGAATTGTACCTCAAGGGAAATAAAATTGAGATAGTAAATGAAATTAAAATACTAGGAATGACCTTTGACAGAAAATTAACATGGAACTCCCATCTAAAAACTGTAAAAAAAGATTGCCTACATCGAATTAATGTACTAAAATCATTGGCAGCTAACAACTGGGGAGCAGATCTTCATGTATTAATGTGCACTTACAAATCTATAATTCGCACCAAACTGGATTATGGTTCTATTATATATAATTCAGCTACAGCATCCTCATTGAAAATGCTTGACCCGATTCAAAACACGTCTCTCAGGATTGTCCTGGGAGCATTCAAAACTAGCCCGATCTCAAGTTTATTAATAGAAGCTAATGAACCCCCGCTTCGGACTCGTAGAAAACAACTGACTATCAACTTCGCAGTGAAGATAGCGGCCTCTCCTCACTCCAGAGCACACGAGTATGTTTTCCCACGCTATCAGCCTCAACGCTATTCCTTGCAACAAAAGAGACATTTACCCTTCCACGTTAGGTTTACGCAATACTTACAGGAAATTAATTCTTCAGTTCCCCCGATTGCTTCAAGAACTAAAAAAGACATCACATTCCCCCCATGGAAAGCTGAACCACCACCAACAATATTAGATTTAAGTGAATTTAATAAAGAAACAACAGATAGTACCGTATTTAAACATATGTTATCTGAAAAGTGTGAAAGTCTGCCCAGACACACTCCTATATACATTGATGGCTCAAAAACCGAATATGGTAGCGGCTGTGCTGTTGTCCACCCCGATCATACAATGAAGTATGCACTACCAGCTACATGCTCCATATTCACATGTGAACTGTATTCTATCGTAAAAGCTATGGAATCCATAAAGAGTTCCGCCAAAAAAGAACCTTTTCTAATCCTTAGTGATTCTTTATCAACAGTAAAACTCATTCAAAATGCATCATCCTCAAATACATTAGCACAAGACATACTGCAAACTTACAATATCGTGAAAAATAAAGGACAGCAAGTTACCATAATATGGATTCCCTCACATAAGGGAATAAAAGGCAATGAACAAGCTGATATATCAGCTAAAGAAGCAACTCGTCTTCCTGTACATGATCGAAACTTTCTAATCCCCTACACCGACGTTGCTCCTTTTCTTACTACAAAGATCCGAAAACAGTGGTTAACTGAGTGGACAAGGGAACAACCCACAAGACTCCATGATATCAGGCGTGGATCTACAGACAAATTTGATGTTTCATTCCTTCAGCGTCGAGAACAAGTGCTCATTACTAGAATACGTATAGGCCATAGCAAACTGACTCATGCTCATATCTTCTCTAAGAAACCTCCACCAATATGTGACACCTGTCAAAAAAGAAAGACTGTTGACCACATTTTACTAGAATGTCATCTATACGATCAACAAAGACAGTTGTGTAATTTAAACCAGAATAATAGAGTATGTGACATCTTCAACAGAGATACTCAGTGTAAAAACATAATTAAGTTTTTTAGACAAACAAATCTATTCAATGACATATAATTACTATCTGATCAATATGTACTGTTTTTTTTACAATTGTAACTGTATGTAATCAATGTAATAATCCTGTACGTACAATTGTGAATGTCGCGATATGACTTTCTAAGTTAAAGCGACAATAAATAAACTTAATTAAAAAAAACTACTGTCTCCCGAATACAAGCTCACCAGCTGAGCGCCAGTTACCGCACGGCCAACACGGGGATTATTGTGAGTGTGACTGTAAAATTATTATTATTGTTGTTGTTATTATTATTATTGTTGTTGTTATTGACGATCTTGGAGCTCATAAAACATAAGTCTTTACGTAGCAGAGAAGGAAATAACCGTGCAAGTTGGTGAAGCTGTTCGGGTAATAAGGAGACGATTTTCCGTGAACTGCCACTTAACACCAAGGAAGTGGCGGGGATGTACTTGTGTTTTTCTTCTTCTTTCCTCATAACTGTGAGGTCGTGGGTGCAAACTGTATCGCACATGTTGGTTTGGCTTTATTTTATGGCTGTATTCCCTTCTTGACGCCAATCCTATGTGGCGGGATGTAGTCGCTATAGCTTGTTTCTGTGGGGGTTGGTGGTATGGTGTGTTATCTGAATATCAAGAGGAAAGTGTTGGGGCAAACACAAACACTCCGAGCGGGAATCGAACCCGGGACCCTCTTCATCGAAGGTCTCAGTGCTCCTCATTCAGCAACGAAGTCGGACACTTGAATCCTTAATAATGAACATACTGTGTCTGTAACGCTAAGATGGACGTGAAGCCTCAATGACCGCTTGATATTATAGTTATTCTGGAGAATAAATTTTAAAAATGAGTGAAAGCTAATTTCATTTTTAAAACCACCTTTTACTTGCACCAAACACCTCCTGAGTTATATTAAATTGAAAATGATATGTTCTTCCAGTCTGTGGAAACACGAAACAAGTTATAATACTGAGAATTCTATAACATACCCGAAAATAAAGATAAAAGTACTAGTACATTTTCTGCAGGTATATTATAGTATTCTAAGCGTTAAAGCGTTATAGGCCTACAGCCAGAACATTATGACCACCTATCTACTATCGATATAAACCCGTCCAGGCGGTAGCAGCGTCACCCGACGAGGAATGCCTGCTAGTCAGACACACGCACGGTGCATGTAGTAGCAATGAGCGTGCTGTCCGTGTGTAGAATGGGGAAGGCACGCGATCAATCTGAATTTGACCGAGGGCAGATTGCCATGGCCCGGAGGCAGAGCACGAGCATTTCGGAAACTACACTACTTGTCAGGTGTTCGAGGAGTGCTGTGGTGAGTATCATCAACAAGTGGCGAAACCAAGGTGAAACCATGTCCAAACGTCGAGGGGTTGGGCGGCCACTCCGCATTACAGATTTCCGACGTCATAGACTGGACAGACTGGTGAAACAGGACAGGCGGCGAACTGTGGTGGAACTAACAACAGACTTTAATGCTGAGAAGAGTACAAGTGTGTTTGAACACAGAGTGCACCGACAACTCCTAATGATGAAACTCCGCAGTCAACGACCAATGAACACCACGACATCGGCAACTACGAATGAAATAGGCACGTGACCTCGTCACTGGACGTTGGCGCAGTGGCAAAGCGTTGCATGGTCTTACGAATCCCGATACCTTCTTCCTCATGCCCGTGGGAGTGTGCGAATCCGTTGTCTTCGAGGGTAACAGCTCCAGGGTGGCGGCTCAATTATGCCCTGGGGAACATTCACGTGGATATCCATGGGTCCAGTGGAGCTCGTGCTAGGCACCATGACGGCCGAGAAGTACCGTACACTGGTTGCAGACCACGTACACCTCTCCATGGCGATCATGTTTTCCAACGGCTGTGGCATTTTTCACCTAGATAATGCTCCATGTCGCAAGGCCAGGAGTGTCATGGAGTGGTTTAAGGAACGCAGTGGCGAGTTGCAATTGATGTGCTGGCTCCCCAACTCGCCACATCTTAACCCGATCGAACACATCTGGGATGTGATTGAACGTGGCGTCAGAGCTCATCTCACCCCTCCCCGGAATATACAGGAATTAGGTGACTTGTGTGTGCAGATGAGGTGCCAACTCCCTCCAGCGACCTACCGAGGCCTCATTGCTTCCATGCCAAGACGCGTCGTTGCTGTTATCCGTGCCAAAAGTGGACAAACCGGCTATTAGATAGGTGGTCATAATGTTCTCGCTGATCAGTTTATTTCGTATTTCGTCAACCTGTAAAAGCTTATGAGTTATATTATCCAAGTCGACACTGAAAGAGGGGTCCGGCTTCTTGGCTGGACGGTCAACGTTTTCGCCTTCGGTTCATAGGGCCCCGGATTCGATTTGCGGTCGAGTCGGAGATTTTAACCGAAAATGGCTAATTCCCCTGGCTCGGGGACTGGGTATTTGCACTGACTAACATCCGTGCAACTCGCACGCATGACTAACCTCCACTACAATAACACGCAGATTCCCATACATGGCAGCTACCACCCAAACCCGCCGGAGTGTCTGCCTTATAAGGGCGGCAGCAGGCTAGCAATAGCCACACGAAATTATTATTATTATTATTATTATTATTATTATTATTATTATTATTATTATTATTATTATTATTATTATTATTCTGTGAGAGGGTGGCTTCTTCCTTAAAGAATCGTCATTCACTTGACAATAAATATAGATTTTGTGCTTTGAAATTCCTGCAAAATAATGGGTTCAAATTGCAAGCTTTCAAAGAAATAGCTGTTTCTTTTCATTCTAACTTGAATATTAAAGTCGTGTATCTTTGCTGCATTTGTGCCTATAGAATAACATTATTGCGAGTTCTCAATCAATGTACCAAGATTGCCCGATATGAATACTATTGGAATGGTCTCTCTCCACTGTTCTCTGTCTATTGAAACACACTAGAGTCACTGTCACTCGGACAGCAACAAGACGTAACTGCTTATTATCACGGCCACATTGATATTAACAGCAACACTATGAACACGGGCGATATGCCTGGTTAAACCAAGAAGGTATTATAAGCGGGCAAATACTGAGGGGTAAGTTAGGAAAATGAATGGTTTATTTTCCTGCCACGGTCACACAGACCACACGTCCATGGTTAAGTATTGATTTAGACCACGTTTGCTAACTATTGGCCCTATCCTTTTCCTCTCCCGTAAAACTTTCGGTGTTAGTGTTACGTTAAATAGCAAGTAAGAGGATTCGAATGAGACAGATTAGAAATTTCGCAGGGAAACCAATTAACGTATAACACACTGGGATCACTTGATATTTCAAACGGTGATAATTATATTCTATAAAAGACCGGTATGTACGTACCACGACGTGCCGTCGGGTAGCCAGTGTACACTAAAAGTAACAGATCCCAGTCAAGATGGTTAAGTTCTTCGTACTTTGACCTTTGGCTCCACTGCAAAAGATAATACTTCTGAATTACTGCGAAAGTCGAGGCGAGCGGTGCACGCAGAGACAACAGGCTTCCTTGTAACGGGTTATCTTTAGAAATGGTGCGTGATGGTCTCTGCAGTGAGAATGGTCAGCAGCTGGCTGGAAATATTTAGAGAAACTTTTTCTTTCCGAAGTTCATCTTCACCAACTCTCACACTGCATGACTTCGTGTCTGGTTTCATCCGATCTCATGGCAGACAAAGAACAGCAAGCTGTGAGTTACTGTATTAGACTGTTGTCCTCAAAGCTAATAAGACAGACAAGTTCTTCTTCTTTATCTGCTTACCCTCCAGGGTCGGTTATTCCCTCGGACTCAGCGAGGGATCCAACCTCTACTGCCTCAAGGTCAGTGTCCTGGAGCTTCAGATTCTGGGTAGAACCACGCCCAGGTGGCCTCACCTGCTATGCTGAACAGAGGCCTCGTGGGGGGATGGGAAGTTTGGAAGAGATAGACAAGGAAGAGGGAAGGAAGCGGCCGTGGCCTTAAGTTAGGCACCATCCCAGCATTTGCTTGGAGGAGAAGTGGGAAACCACGTAAAACCACTTCCAGGATGGCTGAAGAGGGAATCGAACCTCTCTTTACTCAGTTGACCTCCAGAGACTGAGTGGATCCCGTTCTAGGCCTCGTACCACTTTTCAAATTTCGTGGCAGAGCCGGGAATCGAACCCGGACCTCCGCGGGGTGGCAGCTAATCACACTAACCACTACACCACAAAGGCGGACTAGACAGAAAAGTTAAAAAATAATATAACCAGTAGGCCTATAAGCACATATTTATCTTCACCTAGATGTGCTGTGAATGTAAATGAAGTCGTCAACACGCAGGTGGGTTGGAATACCATCAACTTCATCAACAGCTCTCATAGATAGCCGAGGCGTGCCAGAGTAATGAGGAGTGAGTAGTTTCCCGTTGCTTTCCTCACGTAGACACAATTTACTGTCACGCCCAATGCAATGCAAAAACTAGCCGATCCCATGAACGAACACCGTTCATCACAGGGACTGGCCGCATAAGGAATAGCATTAGCAGCATTCCTCAAATCTCGGTCAAGTTTATGTTGCCAAAGTGAAGGACGAGACTGAGACAGGTCGAAGATAGTAAGAAAATTGCTATCGAGAAAGCAAGTGGCTGCGCGGTTTGGGTCACGTAGCTGTCAGCATGCATTCAGGAGATATAGGTTTCGAACCCCATTGTCGGCAGTCCTGAAAATGGTTTCTCGCGGTTTCCCATTTTCTTAATTAAGATAAGACCACGGTCGCTTCCTTCCCACTCCTAGCCAATTCCTTTCCCATGGTTGCCATAAGACCTATCTGTGCCGGTGCGACGTAGAAAAGAATAAAGACGGGCTCAGTACTGTAGGTCGGTCAGTAGAGCGCTGGCGTTCTGAATCCAACTTGGCAGGTTCCGCCCTCGGTCAATCCGGTGGTATTTGTAGGTGCTCCAATACGTCAGCCTCGTGTCGGTAAATTTACTGGCACGTTAAAAACCTCCTGCGGGAAAAAATCGGCACATCGGCGTCTCCGAAAACCGCAAAAGTAGTCAGAGGGACGTAAAATCAACATTATTATTATTAACTCCAAAATTAAGAAGAACGTTTGACCACTTTAATTTGCTTAACAAAATGATCCGAATAATAAAAGAATAACACAGAGAGACAGGGGCCCAAAATTTGTAGTTGGAATCTCTCTTTTTTCTCTTAAGTCGCGTATTTGACCGTCTAAATATCAATTCCAACCCCTCATGTGAGATAACGTTAGAGAGCTCTCTCTGAGCACGAGCTCATTGTGTCCCACGACCCTTAGGGACAAAGTTATCTGGGAGTTGAAAATGTGAAAATTTCTTCATTTGCTCCATATCGATTTCTGAAAGTAATATCCCACCCGTGATATGAATATCACTGAAGGGAGTATCTTACGTCTGACGTATTGGTACAATTGTGGTACACTTAGGACTATTAGGGCAGACGTTACATTCCGTACGAATTTCCGAAAATCACCAAATGCTTTGATTTTAACTTTGTCTGGTTATACAAGACATCATACTTAAGGCTACCACCGAAGAACGCAATAGTGAATAGTTTTCTATACACGGGGTTGGCTTCCGTCTGTAAAATTCGATCAATTCCATATGAAGTGCCAACCACAGGAAATTGGGGCACGGCCAGGAAGAAGGATAATAATGATAGTGGCGTATGGCCTCCGGAGAGGCCTATGCGGGTCTTTTTCTCGTAGACGGCCTATTAGGCGATCTGCATGTCTGTGAAGATGAGGGCCCTACCTAGGATGATTTTTAATGCTGAATAGGCCCACACGCACCCATCTCCCGAGCCACTGGAATTAACCAATTAAGGTTAAAATCCCCGACGCCTTCGGGAATCGAACCCGGGACCCTCTGATCCGAAGGCCAGTACGCTGACCACTCAGCCAATGAGTCGGGCAGGGAGAAGGAGAAGAGTAGTTTTGAAAACTTAGTATATTCGGTGCCACTGTAGAGAGAAAACTTGCTGCTCGAAGCCGATGAAAAAGTGGCATAAGGCAGGTTCATTTTGTGATGTACAGAGGAAGCGGGGAGCCTCCGTGGCTCAGACGGCAGCGCGTCGGCCTCTCACCGCTGGATACCGTGGTTGAAATGCCGATCGCTCCATGTGAGGTTTGTACTGGACAAAGCGGAGGCGGGACAGGTTTTTCTCCGGGTACTTCGGTTTTCCCTGTCATCTTTCATTCCAGCAACACTCTCCATTCTCATTTCATAGAGTGATTAATAAATCACTTTGGGAGTGGCGACCCCATCGTACTAATAGCCTATGTCTGCTTAATTCATTCCATCCCTGACCCGGTCAATGACTGGAAGACAGGTTGTAGGTTTTCATTTTTCTTTTTTTCAGAGGAAGCGGAAGATATATTTTATATATTTTTATATATATTTTATATATTTTTAACTGAACTGGCGATATTCTGGTGTACTTAGAAGCAATTCCCAAGAAATTACTATTGTTCAACGCAGGAAGCGAGCCTATCCATGGGGTAGGCCCACAGAGCAACCAGACGGCTGAAATTTCGACCATATTAAATAAGGTTTATCCAGCAGCATCACCAGACAGATTTCGCCACAAGAATAATGTTTCGTGAAAGAGTTTATAATGGAAATATGATGATGCTTGTTGTTTTAAGGGGCCTAACATCGAAGGTCATCGGCCCAATGGAAATTTGGATCCACAACTAAAGTTTATGTCTGACGAGGCATGGGTCCATCTTTTTTAGACATGAAAATTCTCAAAATCTGCGATAGTGTAGTACGGAGAACCCTTATATTGTAGAGAAAATGTCATTGCATCCCATTTAAATAGGGATATGATTTACGGATAATTGGTCCCAATTTTTTGATGACTGCGGTAATTCAGATGTGTGTAGGACAACAACTTTGCGTCGAAATTTTAATGAACTCACACAGTAAGAATAGTTATGGATATTTTCAACAGGATGATGCCCTCTCTTAATTCTATAGAGATTTTACGTCCAGGCTTTGGTGACTGGATAATTAGTACAGGTTTATGGATCCATTGGTCAGCTCACCTAAATTGCTGTGCTTATCATCTTTGGGGAACCCTATACGGCAAAGTTTACTGAAATAATTACCATATTGTAAAAAAAACTGAAGTAACGCGTACAATACTATCTAATAACGAAGCGGATTTACAGAAAATGGCCAAACATTTGTTTAAACGACGTGAGGCATGTTTTACTGCGGAAGGAGGTCATTTTCAACAGCATCTTATATGAGTAACAAACCTGCACACATGTACAATACTTTAAACATTAATGTTTCAATTCGGGGCGGGGGTTATTTTATTCATTTTGTAGTTATTTTATGTACCCCTTATTTTTATTCAGCTAGATTATTACCGCTTACCCGAACTTCAAATAGTCGGAAGATATTTGAGGTGGAAACCGTAGGTGTACCACTCTGTTTTCCAATATGGTAATTACTGGAATTATGATACTCTTTGCCGACAGTCCTCAAATCATCTATTCAAATTGTTACCCACTCTCAGAATACAAATTTCAGCTCATCGCCACAACGTTCCAACATTCCTAGCGTAGTGTTTATTGTTGGCAGACTCACCACGGAGGGTTTTTACAACATAAAGGTCGATTCACACATCTCCGGGACGTGACGGCGCTCTCCGTTTCCGTATCCGTCCTTTCCGACATGAATATTTCACGTCTGTTCTCACACTTCAGTTCCGTGCAGTTCCGTGCAGTTATAAGTCAGCAATCAAGTGTTCCATGATGAGTTTTCTTAGTGATGATGAACTGTTAATGATAGCTATAATCTTGGATGAAGAGGAGAAAGAGAGGAAGAAACAGTGGGTTCATCCTATATGGAAACGCAGGGATAAGGAAGGAGAGTTTTCTACTCTATATAAGTGCTTGAAGGACGACGAAGTAAAATTTCACGGATATTTCAGAATGAGCAGAAATACATTCAGTGAGTCGTTTAAGAAGGTAGAGCCTTTAATTACAAGAAAGGACACGTTTTGGAGACCTGCAATTACACCGATGGAAAGACTGGCTGTATGCCTGCGGTAAGTAGACTTAAGTAATATTAAAATAAAATGAAAATGAAGTAAGTACATTCGTGTTCATGACAACAATTTTGTAGTAGCATAAATGAACAAAAATACAATATTTTGTAAAACATCATACCGTGAACTTTACGAGGAAGAATTTAAGAAATATGTATTTAAAACAGCAGGGAAAAATTGAAATCATTAGTGTTTTTGGATGTTGAAATAACTGTCATGTTACTGAGTTGATTTTTCACCAAACTTCTGCCAATAAAGTTGTAGGTTATCTTCATTGTTGATGACTGTTGAACACGATGAAGAACTGAGAGTATCTGTAGTCGCATTTTCTGGTAGTGCCTCTAAGGGTTGAAATGCCCTCTCACCAGATGCTGTTGTCGAGCTGGTACTTTGCTCTGTCAACATCATCATTTCATATTTATGTGCGGTTGCGAAAATTTCTGATTTAGCTAAACTCAAGTAGTATGGAGACAGTGACTTCAACATAGGCGAAATTCCAAATAAAAGGGCATCAACGGGGTGTTGTAGATGTTCATTGGCCCGGTTAGATATAGCTGAGCCCTGCGCAGAATTTTTTTCGATGATGTATTTCATCAGTATCGACGATGCTGTTGGTTCATCCTGTAGCTTCCTTTTCTTACAATACCTTCGAGGGGTTGAAAACGTTGAGGAGTCAGTTTTATCACTGATGTTTCCTGTAGATATACCCTTGTTGTTTACATCGTGAGGTACAGGCTGCTGCTTGGATTGCGGTGGTTCTGCTGTATTTGAAGTATCATGTTCTTCCTCGTCTTCACTTTCAAAATCGTCATCTGCGGACAGATTGATGTTTCCCTTAGTTTCTCTTTCATTGAAGTATTTATCCAAGAAACTTAATTGATCCGCAAATCTGTAGCGTTTTACAGTTTTTGCTGCCTCCCCACTTTTAGTTCTCAGTTTTTTCAGCCACTTCTTATAATTATCTCTTAGATTGTTCCACCTTGCTTTGCACCTTTCACCTGGAAAAATAAATAAATTATTTAGGCCTTTACTCTTTTGAAATTAGGTAGGAATTTAATTAATAATTAAGTATTTAATCGTTGGTGTTTACTCATAATGATAAGTTTATTGTGAATTCATAAAATTAGGTATTTTTGTATTTGTTTCAGATTCCTCGCAACCGGAGATTCATTTAAAACAATATCTTACAGCTATCGTCTTGGGCATTCCACTGTACACAAGATTGTGAAAGAAACTTGCGAAGCTATAATAAGAGCACTGATACATGACGTAATGCCTCATCCAACAGAAGAAATGTGGAAAGCCACAGTGAAAGACTTCCAAGAACGCTGGAATTTTCCGAACTGTTTGGGATCAGTTGATGGTAAACACGTCGTCATTCAGGCTCCGCCGAACAGTGGCTCCCAGTATTTCAATTATAAGAAAACATTTTCAGTTGTTTTATTAGCACTTGTAGATGCCAACTATAACTTCATTGCTGTCGACATTGGATCGTACGGTAAGAACAGCGATGGAGGTGTCTGGGCTCATTCGAATATTGGGAAAGCTTTTGAACAAGGTGCCTTATCAGTTCCTGGATATACACAATTGCCAGGTTCGTCCATTGAAATACCACATGTAATAGTGGGTGACGAGGCATTCCCTTTAAAGTCATATATTATGAGACCGTATCCAGGCCAACAATTGGACAGAACAAAGTGAATATTCAACTATCGACTCAGTCGTGCTCGGAGGGTAGTTGAAAACACTTTCGGTATTCTAACCCAGAAATTTCGAATTTACAACAGACGAATTCAATCAAAGCCGGAAAGCGTTGATAACATAATACTAGCGACTTGTGTGCTACACAATTTCATTAGAAAGTATGACGACAGTGTTTTCACGCTTATAAATGAAACAAGTGATTCCACAAACCAAGAGTTTGTCAATCCACAGCTCCAAAACGTGCCCCCTCGTGGTGGGAATTCGACCAGAGAGGCTTTCTGCATAAGGGATAAGTTAAAAGATTATTTCTGCTCAGAAGCTGGTTCAGTACCGTGGCAAGAACACATATGAAAGATGTCGATAACGTCACTTAGTGAGTGGCTGAAGACCTTCCCGATATGCTAGTATATTAAGTTCTGAGAATGTCAATTTTTAGTAACATAATTAGTATCTTATGATTATTATATTATTTTATATAGGCCTACTGTATATGATTATACTCGTATAATTGTTATAACTATTGTTTATAATGTTATGTTTATAACTATATTAAATTTGGATTGATATTCACATTGTCGCAGGTACATAGGCGTCGACTTGTTAAACATTTAGAAGGTGGGGGGGGGGAGGTTGTGCAATAAAGTGAGGTATTAGTAAATTATTTACTACAACTACTAGAGAAGAAGGTATTAATGATATTAGTGCACTACATTTGCTTTTAATTACTTGAAAAATTAAATAAATGAAATTGTTGATTAATGTTTAATGCCCCTGACTTTGTAGGTTGGGGGCAGAAAGTGCCTTGTCGCGCTAAAGTCGGTGCCTATGTACAGACAGACTGATTTTCTTAATCTTAAAAGCAGAAAAAATTGGTTACCTACCTTCAGCTTCCATTTTCTCGCCAATTTCCTCCCATACACGCTTCTTCAAACCACTATCCATATATTTTGAATCAGCTAAATTATATAGAAAAGAGCGTGCCTTCACTAATTCAATCAGCAGTTCGTCCTTCATTTTGGAAGATAAAGTTCAAACGTACACAGATAACTTCAGTACTCTACGAAAGCAGAGAAGCAGGAAGGCGCGATGAGAGAATTCACGTCCGTGAAAGCAAGAAAATATCGTTGGCGAGCGAATACGTATTGCCGGCACGGATCATGGAGAAGCACTGAAGGTCACGGCGAATGACGTCAACGGAAGTGTATGAACTCATCCCTTCGTTTACATGGCGACGATATTTTATTTTCACGGAAGATGCCGTCACGGCACGGAGAGCGCCGTCACGTCCCGGAGATGTGTGAATCGACCTTTAATGGAGTTCAACCAACACGGATACCGGTACGCATTACGACATACCAGAGTCTCGGATGTCATTCAAGCAAATTAACGGACAGGGAGACACTACGAACATCCTTGACGGTCTGATACTTCAAAAATGAAGCATTTCCGAGCCCATGCGAATATAACGTAATTTTCTTTAAATTCCGGCCCGTCCATTATTAAACATCGCTGGAAAAGTCTTGAATTATGCTGAAGCAAAGCTCCTAAAATGCTTTAAAGAATATTAAAACGGAAAAGTTCACTTCTCTGTTAACACACTAAAAGTAAGCCTGTAGTTTTGTGTTTTGTGTGTCGTGATCATAGTAACGGGGCCACCTGTTTTACATAGAGACCGAACTCAGGGACGTGACTTTTCATTTTAGAAAACCCACATCAATTGGTCGGAATATGAAGTATGGCCACCTTCGTGATAAGCTAATGACTATGTCACTCGGCTATCTTGCCCCTCTCTTGGTATACTATGGTTTATAATTGGCAGAGTAAGAATGTAATCATACGAGGAATCTACTCCTACTGAATGTGTTGGGTATACGGCTTGGGTCACGTAGGTGACAGCTTGCGTTAGGGAGACAGTGGGTTCGAACCCCACTGTCAGCAGCCCTGACGATTGTTTTTCGCAGTTTATTACTTTCATACGAGGCAAATGCTGGGCCCGAACCTTAATTAAGACTGTGGGCGCGTCTTCCCCAGTCCTTGAATTTTCCTATCCCACCGTCGCCATAAGACATGTCTTGTATTGGTGCGACGTAAAAAAAAAAGCTATATGTGAAATGTTGTTCCGCATTTTGTTACACTCTGAATGATGCACGACGTGAGGAAATGCTTTTATAAAAATCATCACAAGTTTATTCAGTGAAGGTATTATGTCAATGTATTCGATCAAAAATAGGACTTGTATTGATCCGTGTAGCTATTACTTGTGGCCCCAGCATCATTGCTCCGACATTAGAGCAAGCCGCTGATGGAGCACTAGCGAAGAATACAAAAACAAGGAGAGGATGAAGAGTGGAGGGAGCGGATGCAATCGAATCGCCAGAATGTGTCAAGTACGGCGTGCCACAGCGCCATGGCTTGAGACTGGTGCGTGCCTCAACTCTCAATTCGCTGAGAGAACCGCTGGCCAGATGATGTCTTTCATGGAGCAGTACGAGGACACAAACAGACTTCGTTTCCCTCAACTGGAAAATAAGATCTGCAAGAATTATTTCAAACGATAACATTTTCCCAGTGTTTGAAACTCGAAAAAGAGAAAATTAATGAGAAATAGTTTGTTCCTGCTTAGGGATGATTTACTACAGGAACATGGACGTTTAGCCCATGATTTTCTCATATTGCCAACACTAATTATGTGCAGTCACAGACTATTAACTGAGCCTTTCATTTCCCCCAAAACTATCGATTTTGGACTAACACTAGAAATACATTTTGAAAGGAGACTCTTTTCATGAACACTGTCGTATATCTCTTAGTTTACTGTTATACGTGTGAGAACAGCACAAATCTGGCTCGCTGAACGATAAGGCTGAATCACTGATAAAATAGTGATGTACGTCCAATTACTGTACCCTCTATTTAATGTTACTGGAGTTCTAACTACATTTCTTCTCTACCGAGCTCGATAGCTGCAGTCGCTTAAGTGCGGCCAGTATCCAGTATTCGGGAGATAGTAGGTTCGAACCCCACTGTCGGCAGCCCTGAAAATGGTTTTCCGTGGTTTCCCATTTTCACACCAGGCAAATGCTGGGGCTGTACCTTAATTAAGGCCACGGCCGCTTCCTTCCCACTTCTAGCCCTTTCCTGTCCCATCGTCGCTATCAGACATATCTGTGTCGGTGCGACGTAAAGCAACTAGCAAAGAAAAAACAAAAAAAAAAACACATTTCTTCTCTATGATGTTGTTCAACATGAATGGAAAAGTTTTAAGAGCAGACAGCTGCGAAAAAGACAGAAAAATCCGGAAAACTATTTTACAAGTTTTGTTAAATAGATAATATAATAAGGAAGTGTGTATTGTCGAAGAAAATGGTTTTAATGACATCGACTATCAGTGCAGAAAGAATTGCTACAGTTGAAGATGGCAGGGCATTGCATAAACAGTTTTGGGATATCGGTGATTATAGAAAACAGAGCATCTATATGTGTGTGAAAAGTTTCAGCATTGAAGGCCAAGACAGAAGTAGAACTTCGTGTACTTCCTTGAATCTGTACTTCGTAAGGATCAAGAACCACCCATAATCAGGAAAAAAATATTTTCCAGTAAGGTTTCAGTTTTAATCCTTTGGTTTGTATTTTCTTGTCAGTGCTAATTAAAATGCTCTTATTATTGCTTAGAAGTGCTGCTACCGGGCGAGTTGGCCGTGCGGTTAGAGGCGCACGGCTGTGAGCTTGCATCTAGGAGATAGTGGGTTTGAATCCCACCGTCGGCAGCCCTGAAGATGGTCTTCCATGGTTTCCAATTTTCACACCAGGCAAATGCCTTAATTAATGCCACGGCCGCTTCCTTCCAACTCCTAGGCCTTTCCTATCCCATCGTCGCTATAAGACCTATCTGTGTCGGTGCGACGTAAAGCCACTAGCAAAAAAAAGATAAATAGAAATGCTGCTTGGAATTTAAGCTACTTATTTATCATCATCATCATCTGTTTACCCTCCAGGTTCGGTTTTTCCCTCGGACTTAGCGAGGGATCCCACCTCTACCGCCTCAAGGGCAGTGTCCTGGAGCTTCAGACTCTTGGTCGGGGGATACAACTGGGGAGTATGACCAGTACCTCGCCCAGGCGGCCTCACCTGCTATGCTGAACAGGGGCCTTGTGGAGGGAGGGGAAGATTGGAAGGGATAGGCAAGGAAGAGGGAAGGAAGCGGCCGTGGCCTTAAGTTAGGTACCATCCCGGCATTCGCCTGGAGGAGAAGTGGGAAACCACGGAAAACAACTTCCAGGATGGCTGAGGTGGGAATCGAACCCACCTCTACTCATTTGACCTCCCGAGGCTGAGTGGACGCCGTTCCAGCCCTCGTACCACTTTTCAAATTTCGTGGCAGAGCCGGGAATCGAACCCGGGCCTCCGGGGGTGGCAGCTAATCACGCTAACCACTACACCACAGAGGCGGACCGCTACTTATTTATTAGAATTTATATCAGCCACATGAGAAAAAATGCTCAACTCTTGGTTCAATCGCCGTCAGGTGTAACTTCTTCTTCTTCTTCTTCTTCTTATTATTAACAAGAAATGAAATGAAATGGCGTATGGCTTTAAGTGCCGGGAGTGTTCGAGGACAAGTTCGGCTCCCCAGATGCAGGTCTTTTGATGTGAGACCCATAGGCGACCTGCGCGTCGCGATGAGGATGAAATGATGATGAACACTACACATACACCTAGACCCCGTGTCAGCGAAATTAACCAATTATGATTAAAATTCCCGACCCCTCCGGGAATCGAACCCGGGTCTCATGTGACCAAAGTCCAGCACGCTAACCATTTAGCCATGGAGCCGGACATTATAATGAACAGATACATCGCAATTGGCAAATATCCCGTTGGCAATGATCACTTACAGTGGTGTGATAACAGAGTAAAGTTAAAAACTACTTATTGCCCAGCAACAACAACTACAACAACAAGAGTACAAAAGGCAATTCCATTGGTGAAGTGGCAACCACACCACTGCAAGACAAGTGCATTTCTCAACAACTGATGCACAAACGTATACTCAATGTCCGTTCTTGAATGTGATTCGATTGTTTAAATTCTAAGTCCATCTAAAAAGGACACTTGACACACAACGCGCGCAATTTTATCGTGAGCACCATTTAACTGGTCACTGAACACGTCTGCTCTTCTCACTCACTCACAGCGACGTACTCGGGACACAGCGTGCGAGAGTTCCGCACACGCAGACATGTGGCATCAACCAATTGGTGCATCGAAATCACGGTTTCCAGCATTTTCTGTGATGAATAGTTTTCCTGTTCATCAACAAGGGTCAATTCCGCGCCAGTCTTATAAATATATTCCGGCTCAACTTTATTTTACCCACCCTGTATTTCAAGACCACAGTACGCAGTAAAAAGTTGATAAAAATTCAGTTACTCGTTTGGCTAAAGCGATTTTCGCGGATGTTTTACTGCAAAAGTATATTAATGAGCATATTATAATTGTAGTCGCCATACTCCAAATATTATGCACATATTTTGTGCCGATAATGTCAAGCTGTTTTTGGGGTTTGATTGTTTTTGGATTTCATTTATTTAAAAATATTTTGTGGTTAGATGAATATTGAACGCAACACGTTTCGCATGCGGTGAGTTGTTAGAATTGAAAGAACAAAATAATACTAGGAATATAGCCAGTTTCGTGCTGGTCTACTCTTTGAATAAGTTTTCTAATTCATGTTTTTACTACATTTAATTTCTTCCGCGTTATATTTCCAATATTTTATGTAATATTTCATTACTTGTGCCGCCTTTGTGGTGTAGTGGTTAGCGTGATTAGCTGCCACCCCCGGCGGTCCGGGTTCGATTCCCGGCTCTGCCACGAAATTTGAAAAGTGGTACGAGGGCTGGAACGGGGTCCACTCAGCCTCGGGAGGTCAGCTGAGTAGAGGTTGGTTCGATTCCCACCTCAGCCATCCTGGAAGTGGTTTTCCGTGGTTTCTCACTTCTCCTCCAGGCAAATGCCGGGATGGTACCTAACTTAAGGCCACGGCCGCTTCCTTCCCCCTTCCTTGTCTATCCCTTCCACTCTTCCCCATCCCCCGCAAGGCCCCTGTTCAGCATAGCAGGTGAGGCCGCCTGGGCGAGGTACTGGTCATTCTCCCCAGTTGTATCCCCGACCAAGAGTCTGAAGCTCCAGGACACTGCCCTCGAGGCGGTAGAGGTGGGATCCCTCGCTGAGTCCGAGGGAAAAACCGAACCTGGAGGGTAAACAGATGATGATGATGATGATGATGATTTCATTACTTATAGGCTACGGCATACGTGCTTGCATATTGCTAGAGATAGTAGGTCATAGAAATTTTAGTCCTATCATTATTATTAATAATAATATTAATAATAGTAAGGTGAAATTCATGGGAAAACTTTCCCAGTCATTTGAAATTAAGACAGGTTTGCGACACGGTAAAGGATTATCACGTCTATTTTTCAATTGTGTCCGAGAGAAGGTTGTGAGAACTCAGGAGACCTAGAGGAAGCGGCCATGCAGATCAATCTTCTAGAAAAGATCGCTGGCAAGACGGGACTTGGGATCTCGAAAGAGAAGGCCAAGTTCATGATGAACGACGAACGTGGACGACAATTCCCTGAAACAGATAACTTGGTGAAATCATACAAGAGAACGGACTAGAGAAAGCTGCTGTAGACGATCGTACCTCAAAAATGGACAGAGCCTACAGGCTGACTAAAATCATCTCCAACAAGAAATGCATCTCACGGAATGCCAAAATAAGGCATTACAACACTGAAGTAAGAAAAGACTGTCTGTACTTCAGCGAATGCCTCTCGATGAAGTACAAATTGGAGAAGCTTGAGATCCTGGAAAGAGGAATAATATGCAAAATCCTGGGCCCAATCCAGACTGAACAGGCTGGAAACTTCGGAACAAAAATGAAGTCTACCAAAATGTGGAGAAAATTTCAGAGACTATGAAAAAGAGAATGTTACCATTTCTTGGATATTTGTACAGAGTGGACAAAGCCAGACTACCTATGGAACAAGAAGACATCGACGACATGTATTATGGAAGTTCGTAAAGATCTGGAAAAGTCCAACATCCAGCAAGTTAAGATGTTAGACAGGAAAACATTTCGGACAATGATTCAAAATTGGGAAGGATTTCAAGGCGAAAGAACTGCAAAGACGGGAAGAGCCTGGACGGATGAACAAACAAAAAAAACAACAGTATAGTGCCCATTTAAAGGAGTACTGGAGGAAGAAAGGGTACTTCAGACAATGAAAAAATGAAATTGTAGCGTGATCTTCAGTAGTCAGTTCGCAAATTAAAACAAATGATATTTTAGGATTTACATCTCACTGATTAAATTATTACATTAACGGTTTTCGGGGATGCTAAGGTGCAGGAATTTTTTTTTTTTTGCTAGTTGTTTTACGTCGCACCGACACAGATAGGTCTTACGGCGACGATGGGACAGGAAAGGGCTAGGAGTGGGAAGGAAGCGGCCGTGGCCTTAATTAAGGTACAGCCCCAGCATTTGCCTGGTGTGAAAATGGGAAACCACGGAAAACCATTTTCAGGGCTGCCGACAGTGGGGTTCGAACCTACTATCTCCCGAATACTGGATACTGGCCGCACTTAAGCGACTGCAGCTATCGAGCTCGGTGCAGGAATTTTGAACCGTAGGATTTTATCTACGTGTCGGTAAATCTACAGACACCAGGCTAGTGTATTCGAGGACCTTCATACACCTCTGGACAGAGCCGGGATTGAACCTATCAACTAGGGGCGAGAAGACAAGCTCTCCACCGCCCGAGTCACTTAGCCTCGAGTAGACATAATATTTTCCTTTAAAATATAGACTAATACAGAACGAACATTTGGGAAAGTGTTAATCATCATTCTAGAATTATATGCACTTCAGTAATTTCCTTTCCTCTTTCTATGTTGTTACCCCACATTACGAAAACTTGATGGGGATGTGGAACAGTTTTACGGCCGGATGCCCTTCCTGACGCCAACCCTATCTGAAGATATATATTATTATTTAGATTTCTTTTGTCGTTGCTTCTGTGATATGTTATGTGTACATGAAGAGGTGTATTAAGACGATCACGAACAGCCAGCCCTTGACCGAGAGAATGTAACCGAACGTGGTTAAAATCCCCGAACAGGCCGGAAATCGAATCCACGGCCCTGTGAACCGAAGGCCAGTACGATTACCATTCAGCGAAGAAGCCAGACATATATAAAATTAATAGAAATTGTAAATTTATTTCGAAATGTGGGAATCCCAACGGGTGAAACGCAAAGACGACAAAGCTGATGGGTAAGAAAATATTATGAACACACTCTCACAGGCATTACTTTTTATAATTTTATGCTTTACGTCGCACCGACACAGATAGGTCTTACGGCGACGATGGGATAGGAAAGGCCTAGGAGTGGGGAGAAAGCGGCTGTAGCCTTGATTAACGTACAGCCCCAGCATTTGCCTGGTGTGAAAACGGTAAGCCAGGGACAACCATCTTCAGAGCTGCCAAAAGTTGGGTTCGAACCCACTATCTACCGGATGTCAGCTCAGAGCTGCGCGCCTTTAACCGCACGGCCAACTCGCCCGGTCAGACTGTTTTTAGAAAACATTAAGATACGGCTCCCTCAGGCACGAATGGTGCAAGATGATAAAATATATTGCAGAGGAGATTTTCAGCCAGTCCTCCGATCATACTTCTCTTCTAATCCACATGTCTTGCGTAAGCCTCGTCCTTCTGTGCCGACCAGAGATTTCTCAACACATGAACGTGGAAACTGAAATCATGTCACTGCAACATCTGTATGCTTTACATTTCACATCATGATGTGAAACTAACAGTCACCTTCGTGCATCCATATAACATTTTCCTTTCAAAACTGTATAGGACACTGGCATTAGTAAAACAAATTCGTATTTTTTTCGTTTTTACACCTATATCGAGTGAAACATATGAACAATGTTCTTGGTAACTTCTCACATAATATTCCCATTCCTGTGATAGGTGACGTGTATTTAACAGGTGAGTTCCAGCAAACCATAACAAGTAATAATATAAGGTTCTCTCCTCTCACATTTCACACGATATGCTTCAGAAGTGACGTTACAGGAGAAAGGCTGTAGTGACACACAATCCCGTGTGAGCTTCATCGCCTTCTGTAAGAATGAAGATTGAATCCAAACGTATAACAGGCGTTGCAACAAGTTTGCAATCTACGGTGACAGAAGAAAGGCAACAAGACGGATCTATACTGAAGAACAATGGAAGTTGCAATCATACTGACAGAATTTACAACTTTTGAAACTGAGATACTTAAACCATACCCCCATGTTACAAACTAACAAAAGTTCATTACATTATGCTTATTTAGTATATAGGGGAAGTAGAACATGTTGTGTTTTCTCTGTTTTATTCGAATTACAGAATTGGAATGAAGAAAATTTGTGAATTAATTTAAATATACTGTCAGGAGTATTACAACTGCATTCATACAGTTTGATCAGCTATCATTAATTCCTCGTTTGGAATTAATTCAAGTAAATAACAATGTCTTTGGCGAAGAGTTAGTTAACGTGCTTCCCCTGATATTGTGATGGCGTTTTGAATGCTTTATTATGTAATTAATAAATTCCGTCTCTACCTTTTTATTAAGTATCGATTCTAGGAACGTGTATGATACAATCATTCTTCTTCTTAATCTGTTTACCCTCCAGGGTCGACTTTTACCTAGGACTCGGCGAGGGATCCCACATCTACCGCCTAAGGGGCATTGTCCTGGAGCTTGAGACTCTGGGTCGGGGATTCAACTGGGGAGAATGACCAGTACGTCGCCCAAGCGGCCTCACCTGTTATGCTGAACAGGGGCCTTGTGGAGGGATGGGAAGATTGGGAGAGACAGGCAAGGAAGAGGGAAGAAGCGGCCGTGGCCTTAAGTTAGGTACCATCACGGCATTTGTCAGGAGGAGAAGTGGGAAACCACGGAAAAACACTTCGAGGATGGCTGAGGTGGGAATCGAGCCCACCTCTACTCAGTTGACCTCCCGAGTCTGAGTGGACCCCGTTCCAGCCCTCGTATCACTTTTCAAATTTCGTGGCAGAGCCGGGAATCGAACCCGGGACTCCGGGGGTGGCAGCTATTCACGCTAACCACTACACCACAGAGGTGGACATGTTACAATACCGCTAGATTAAAAATAATCATGGGTGAAGTAAATATAAAATATTCATATCCTGCCACACTCTCCACGGTGTAATATTACCGATACTGCTGCTTTCTCAGAAAACGAGTTGTTTACTCAAGAACAAAAACTGTGATGTTCAGATTAAATATTTCTGTGATTTTAGTATATAATTACTGTATATTCTGCATCGTACTTGTGTTAACTGGAGTATTCAAATAATAGATCATTTAAAATATCAGGGATGCACTGATATAACAAAAAAGATAAATTTTATTACATGTACATAAATACGTTTACACTGTGACAACGAGGGCTGAAATTGAGGGGGCTGGCGGGACGTGACAATGCCGGAGGAGCGGCGACAATGTGAGTAAGGCCAGCGGCGAGCAAAAAATTAGCCCAGGTGAATTAAACACGCGATATGGAAGTTGACCAACTTCGACGATGCTGAAGCGGGCTAATAATTGAGAAAGGGCCAGAAGGACTGAAAGGGGAAACTACGAGATTTTATATCGAAAACCTTCCGCTGTACTATAAAAAGAGCACAACATGGGAGCACGATATAGTCGCGAAGCAGTCGCGGATCAGTCGCGATTCATTGGGAAGTGCGTTACAGAAGAGTGAAATGGTCTTGAATACACGGCGTGTGAGTATAGTTGTGGAGTGAACAGCTCTGGAGACGACACAGCGCCGTCAGAAGCCCTGTTGGAGAGCAGGAGTTCGCTGCACCGGAGGGCTGTGTGTTCGGCCGTGAGTACTAACTGTGGAAGTGGAGAACTCGAACTCAAGTGAACTTAGAATGACTGTGCGTACATAGTAGTTTAATAATAATAATAATAATAATAATAATAATAATAATAATAATAATAATAATAATAATAATAATAATACTTTCGTGTGTCTATTTCTAGCCGAGTGCAGCCCTTGTAAGGCAGACCCTTCGAAGAGGGTGGGCGGCATCTGTCATGTGTAGGTAACTGCGTGTTATTGTGGTGGATGATAGTATTATGTGTGGTGTGTGAGTTGCAGGGATGTTGGAGACAGCACAAACACCCAGTTCCCGAGCCAAGGGAATTAACCATTTAAGGTTAAAATCTCCGACCCGGCCAGGAATCGAACCCGGGACCCCTGTTACCAAAGGCCAGCACGCTAACCATTTAACCACGGAGCCGGACAGTAGTTTAATGAATGTAGTCGTTAAGAAACACGCTACTTCTCTGAGTAATAATTTTCCTTTTATAACCTGGACAACCCGAAAAAATACGTATATTATAGATTCCTAGGTATGTCAACGTTAAGTTTACAGGCTTCTGTGAAAGGTTTAAGCACGTCAACCATTCCTTATTCGCGTCTTCTCTTCTTTCACAACTCTTTCCTTGAAATATATGCAGTGTCTAACCAATGTCTCTTAGATCTCCACTTCCGTCTCATGCCCTCCATTTAATCACTTCACTAGGTGACCTAATAACACATGACGTGACTTCGCATACATCCAAGCCATTTTCTTACCCAGTGGGGATTGTCAACGATTGCATGTTCGGGGAATTCAGGGTAGCATTTTTGTGAAACCGTGATTTTTTTTTAGGGGCTTTACGTCGCACGACACAGATAGGTCTTATGGCGACGATGGGATAGGAAAGGCCTAGGAGTTGGAAGGAAGCGGCCGTGGCCTTAATTAAGGTACAGCCCCAGCATTTGCCTGGTGTGAAAATGGGAAACCACGGAAAACCATCTTCAGGGCTGCCGACAGTGGGATTCGAACCTACTATCTCCCGGATGCAAGCTCACAGCCGCGCGCCTCTACGCGCACGGCCAACTCGCCCGGTAAACCGTGATTCGTCCGAAAGATTTTCGAAACGGACGCTTCATCATTTGCCACTTGCCCGAGTATCCATATTAGCCAGTCGTCTGTAGTTTGTTTATTTTATGACCGCCGCTTTCATCCTTATCACCCGCAAATACACCAGGAGCCCACGAAACAGATTTCAGAGTTCGCGTTAACTTTTGTGAATGGATACTGAGGCATGTGGCAAATGATGAAGTGTTCGTTTCGAGGAACAGTATCTACGCTGTTTAGTCAACTGAGCCACGCCAGCAGCACATGTCGAACGTATAGTTCTATAAATAATACTAAACGTGCGTACTTCCGTTTCACCAAGTGGAACACTTTTAATACCTCTGTATCGTTGTCTTCAGCATTCTCCTCATATTTTGTAACGTCAGATCATTTGGCAGGCTCCGTTGGTTGACAGATACAGTACAGTAGATGAATTTAGTAACCACCTGATGCATATAGGTTTTTACAACAATCTTTCTGTGAAGACGTCATCTAACCTTAGAGACTTGTTTCCCCTGCAAGTTCTACACAGTGCCACGGTACAATATCAAAGGAATTTAGACTTTCCAGGTCGGTAGATGCAGAGTGGGTCTCGCCCTCAAGTGGCTACGGCTGTTCCGTGGTCCAGCAGCTCTGCACTCTGACCGACCAACCGAGCAGAGGAGGGTTGGCCACGGCTCTACCGTGGTTCTACGCCTCTGCATTCGGGAGACGGGACAGGGCTGGACCTCACGGCTGGCCCCAAACGTCGGCTGTCCTGAGAATGTTTTTCCGTAGTTTTCCATTCTCCTGCACTAAGGTGAATGCCGGGACATTTCCTAGCATAGACCACGGCCGCCAACCCCCTCACCTTCTCCGCGCATCTCCTTCACCGCAACAAATCTCTCGACCTGAGAGACGGCGTCACCGTTTAAGAGGCCCGCCTCCCCCTTCAGGGGAGGAATGAAAATATTTTAGTAGTAGTAAACTTTCCCTGCTCTTGACGTCTGAAGGGTAGTAGAATATGGAAAATTCAATGGGACATAAGACTCATACAGTATCATGTATTTTTCTTTTGGAATCATTGTTTGAATTAAATAATACAGTTATTAATCATACTTAAACCATAAACGCAGTTTCATTTTAGTTCAATAAACTTTGAAAAAATGCTAAAAACAGCTCTAAAAATCAAAGTTCTAGGCCCTGGAACAGGGACATTCATTAAGTAGTTTAAAACTGACGACATGAGACGTTCCAATTTTCCATAAACATTTCCACATATAAAAAGACTCTCAGTTAAGTCTTCATCCCGAAGGCTGGTTGGATCCTCAAAACAGCAGCACCAAAGATCATGCACTTATAGGGAGCTGCAAAAACCAATGATGAGGAGTGAGGTAGTTTGTCATTGCTTTCTTCACTGGATTAAAGAATGTTAGTGCAGCACGACCGGCCCTATGAATAGCATCTTTCTTTAACATCCAGACGCACGAGCCGTGCTCTCAGTATCATTATTCAGCGCCACTCATACCACAGCAGCTTCCACACGTTCATAGCCTCAAATGAAACTGAGACTTTCGTGGAAGCTAAATAGTACTTTGGCCTGTATCAACAACAGATGCAAAAATACAGCTTCCGTCAAGTAACTAGGTAAACAACTGATAGGTAATCTGCCACCTAAATGCAGATTAGCTGTAAATAAATAAATAAATAAATAAATAAATAAATAAATAAATAAATAAATAAATAAATAAATAAATAAATAAATACTCCGCCTCAGTGGTGTAGTAGTTAGTGTGATTAGCTGCCATCCCCGGAGGCCCGGGATCGATTTCCAGCTCTGCTGCGAAATTTGAAACCTGGTACGAGGACTGGAACGGGATCCACTCAGCCTCGTGGGGTCAGCTGAGTAGAGGGGTTCGCCTCAGCCATCCTCGAAGTTTTTTTCCGTGGTTTCCCAGTTCTCCTGTAGGCAAATGCCGGAATGGTACCTAACTTCAGGCCACGGTCACTTCCCTCCCTCTTCCTTGCCTATCCCTTCCAATCCACAAGACCGCTATTCAGCATAGCAGGTGAGGCCGCCTGGGTGAGGTCTGGTCCTCCATCCCAGTTGTATCCCCAACCCAAAATCTCACGCTCCAGGACACTACCCTCGAGGCAGTAGAAGTAGATCCCTCACTGAGTCCGAGGGGAAAAACAACCCTGGACGGTAAACTAATAAAAATAAATAAATAAATAAATAAATAAATAAATAAATAAATAAATAAATAAAATAAATAAATAAAGACAAGTGGGATAAAATGACCGCGCACCAGTAATTGCTCCACAGTTTTCTTCTCCCTATATTTTTTCAATTGAATTCGGGTTCGCATGTCGTGTGGATGAAGCCTAGTTTTACGGCGAATGCTTTTTCTGAAGCCAACCCTATGTGAAGAGAAGTTTCCACTAAAACTTGTTTCTGTGCTGTTTGATAGTGTGATGTGTCTATGAAGAAGGACGTGTAATAAGACGAGCACAAACTCCAAGCTCCGAGACAGAGGAATTAACATGACGTGGCTGAAATCATCCACCTGGCTGAGAATCGAATCCAGGGGTCTCTGAACCGAAGGTCAATACGCTGACCATTCGACTAAGGGACCAGGTAGTAAATGCATCGAAATACAGGTCATTATTCGTTTTATGTCCCACTATCTAATTTTACGGTTTTCGGAGACGCCGAGGTGTCGGAATTCTGTCCCAGAAAAGTTCTCGTACGTGCCGGTAAATCTACCGACGCGAGGCTGACCTATTTGAGCACCTTCAATTGAGCCTGGATCAAACCCGCCACATTGATCTAGTCAGCCCAACGGTCATAAAATATTTGTGCTCCTAACTGAATAAAATGCGATAAAACTGAAGCGCGATGAGCAGTAGTTCAATGGCCACAGTACCATTACTCAAGTATCGCGGAGTCGCAGTGTACTGATTAACAGATATGAAATGATAAAAGCAGAATTTGCCTCCGTTGTTCACATGACTAGTGAGCATCTTCCACGCTGGCCGTTCTAAACAGACAGTACATGTCAATTCTTAACCCTCCCTCTCCCCAGAGCTTTGAGAAAACATCTTGATAGTGAAATTTGATCCTTGACCTAAGTAACCTAACAGAATACATGATTTCCTTATCAGTCGTTTTTATGATCTACTATGACAGAAATGGAAGGACTGCAGGCAGCACAAGACTACGCTAACTATCGAACACACATAGCCCCAAAGCCAACCCCTCCTTCATCTCCTGCACAGTCATAACTCATTCTTACAGTGAGGGGGAAGGCTGGTGCACCGTAAATTACAAACTTCTGGAAGACAGCATGACCAACTGCGTCTCCTTAAATGAGTAAGAGAACTAATTCGATGTTGGGAGTATGTGATAGGTCAAATGGAGTAGTGGAAGTACCGTCACTAGAAGTTATCAACTCTAGGTGTCAAGTTACCCCTCTGCCAGCCACATGAACTTATTGGAAACACCTTAGCCCCACCTAGAAAAAAATAGATTAAATATCTGTGTGGGAGGTCGATTACATCAATAAGGAAATTGCACCATTGCTTAAGATAAAACCTGGAAACAATAAAGACATATTTTCATTCACAAAGACAAAGGTTTCGAATGCACTTCCGATTCACATTTGTTGCTGAACTGACAAGTCAAAAGACATTATATTTGAACAGGATCTGTTCTTTTGAACATACATATATTTTAGTTTGAGTCGTTAATTTCCGCGTCGGAATCGAAAGAACCTGTGAGAAAACTGGGAGCCCCAATGCGTAAATTCGATGTCCATCATCTGTCTAGTGGCATTAAATAAATATTCCCATTTACAATTTATTTATCGTATGGCAATATTATATACAGTTATTGATACAATTATGAAATATATTTCTTCTCGCAAGACAGAATGTTACCTAAAATATTTACTAACGTTATCAATTAATTTCTAAATCACGTACTGAAAAAAAATACTTGTACTCAAGAGTTTAGAAAGCGTTTTACGCTAAATAAAACCTCGAGCGAATTTTAAGTTTATAAAACTAAAAAGCATGATCCCAAAGCTTATACAAAACATGTTGTGGACGTTAATGCTGCGAAGTTTGAAACCTTCCTGTGAAAAACTAAAAATCCGTTTCAAAATTAATGTATCATAACGTGTATTTCAGTCAACCACTCAAAGTAACTGGAACTTCCCTGTGAACTATGTGACCTAGGCGCGGAGGGGAGGCTTGGGCGTCCCGATAAGGCAGGGAGCCGAGCCGTACGTGGAACCTTATCGGATGGGTATCTGTCGACAGACGAGGCTAGCGAATGGTTAATCGAAAGTGCGATAGCAGAATTTAGAAAGTTGCAGGGCGACAGTCTGGATGTTTGACACAGCTGAAAGCAACGGGATACTACAGCCGTAACAAACTAACGAGAACATGCAGCTCTCTCTGTACGACCGAATGATGTACTGATGATGGGTTACTTCTGGGTATAATGCTTCGGAGGTAAAACAGTACCCCATTCGAATCTCCGGGTGGGGACTACACGGGAGGGTCCTGGATACTAACATTCTGCGAGTCGGGGCGTGAAATGCTAGAATTTTGAATCGTTGTAGTACGTTAGAGAGTGGAAAAGGAAATGGATGGACTCAATGTGAATTTAGTTGGTATAAGTGAAGTACCCTGGCAGAATGAACACAATTTTTGGTCACGCATCTACAAAATTATCAACAAAGAATCAAATGGGGGAAATATAGGAGTTGGTTCAGAAATGAACAAGACAATAGGGCAGCGGATAAACTATTATGGCCAGCATGGTGAAGGGATAATTGCTGCAAAAATAAACACCAAGTAAACTCCCACCACAATAGTTCAGGTCTATGCCTACTACTTAAGCAGTTGATGAAAAATTCGAATATATGAAGAGAGAGAAGATTGAATACAGTATATAAAACTGGATGAGAATCTAATTGTGATGGGAGATTGAAATACAGGGCTATGCCAAGGAGAATTCGGAATGGAAGAAAGGAATAGAAGAGGAAGTCGGCAGGTAGAAAACTGCACCGATCATAATTTCATCCTTCCTAATATTTGCTTCAAACACCATAAACAATGGCTGTATACGTGGGCAAGGAGTGGAGACACTGGAAGGTATCAAATAGACTTCTTATGCTTAGGCAGAGTTTCATAAACCAAGTGTTGATTGCAAGACCTTCCCTAGAGGAGACGTGGCCTCTAGCTACAAATTGGTGGTCATGAATTGCCATCTGAATTTGATGGAATTGAAGAAAGGAAGTAATGTAACGAGATGGATTCTAAATAAGCTGAAGGAAAAAGAGAGAGGGTGATAATTTCAAGGAACATGCCGCACTATGGGTAAACACGATAGATGACCTGTGGACCGCCATGAACAATGAAATCAGCAGGGCTGCTGAAAAAGAAGTTACGAAGAAAGGCAAGAAGAAGATTCAGTAGATAACTCACGAGATACTAGACCTGACTGACGAACGGCGAAAGTACAAGAATGCAAAGTATGAGGACGGTGATTAAAATATGAAGTAGATAGAAATTTCAGGACAGCTAAGGAAGAATGAAAAAAAGATAAGTGCAAGGATGTTGAAGGTTGCATTGTGTGTGATGTACGAGTTGCAGGAATGTTGAGGGCTGCACAAAGGCGCGGTCCCCGAGACCGAGCTCTTGAGGACTGAAGGCCCTGGGATCTGGCTAGAATTCTCCTCTATATTACCAAGTAATAGTACAAATGAATAGTTCCATATCAGAGGTTTCCAACTGATGGCCCGTGAAAGCTGTTTTGAAAAATATCAAAAGAAACTTTAGGAAAAATATGACATAGCTCGTTTAACATTTCTGTTCATTTTCGTACCCTTTACACTCCCGAGTGAGAACTAATTCATTCTTTAATAGTATTGCCCGTTTTTACATATTCACTTAATCTAGATACGGTATATTTGATTTGTATTTTACATTTGCAATCCAAACATTGGGGGAAAATGTGATGTCACGAAGTCAGTCTAAACTATTTAAACGGAGGCAATTGGATCCATTCCATTTCTTGAACTCTTTTCCCTCCACGGGGACGATTTTTAGATTTGGACCAGAAAATGAAAGGGATCATATATTCTAAAACTGCTATCCAGCGAAAAATATCCTGTGTTAAAAATGTTGGACTAAATATGTCTTGAATGTTTGAGATCACGTACGTGTGTGAGTGGTTTTCCGTCAATGAAATTAGTTAAAGATCAGTACAAAACTAGACTTGCAAATTCTTCCCTGCTGCATCCTATAAGATTAGCAACACCAGAGGTGGACATTCGTTCATTAGTAGATACAAATGATTGACCACAGTACTCCCACTAAATTTTCTTTGCTTTAGTTTCGCTTCGACTACAGTTTTTCAGCTTTTGTTTAGATTTTTCCTTAGTCTTCTTCAAAATTCAGATGTTCTGGGTATAAACGCTTTTGCTTATTTTTAATTCCACTCTTTCATGCAATTGGAAAAAGTGTTTTAAGCAATTAAAATTATTACACATTCGTTTCAATTGAACTATGCACATTACTTTATATTTTTATATTTTTCAGAATTTTATGAAAATTGACCTATTATTAAAGTGCGGCCCGCGATCTTGCCTTAAGTTTCCAGCGTGACCCTTGAGCCCTTACAATTTAGACATCACCCTCTTCCAACTTTAGTTATTTTTAAGAAGCCAAGAGCCCCATTTTACCACTATGGTACCAGGATTTAAATATTCTATGAAGGCAGGTAATTGCCCTGTGTATGAATGTCTGATTGTTGAGAGTTCTTTTTTGCAATTGGCTTTAGGTCCTACCGACACAGATAGGTCTTATGGCAACAATGGGACAGGAAAGGACTAGGAGTGGGAAGGAAGCGGCCGTTGCTTTAAGTAAGGCACAGCCCTGGTATTTAACTCGTGTGAAAATTGGAAACCACGGAAAACCATTTTCACGGCTGCCGACAGTGGGGTTCGAACCCACGATCTCCCGGATGCAAGCTCACAGCTGCGAGGCCCTCACCACACGGCCAACTCGCCCGGTAACAGTGAAATAAGTAAAATGCAAGTAGGAATGTGACAATTTTGATAAAGATAAAGACCATGAAAAGACTAGACCGGAACATCCCATTGTCTTTTTTCCTTTGCATTTTCTTATGTCCATAATATCCATTGTGTAAGTATTGCCAAGTCTTATTGCGCTAATATCTTCGTACTGAGATACAGTCATTATTGTTCGGCTTTTGGTAAAATTTGTGCGCCAATTTTTATATGCAAGCTATTTGAATCGGCGTACAGTGTTGATAATAAGCGTGGAGAAAGTTAGTGAAGTGGACCAGTAAATGTTTATTTGATAGTGAATAAGAGTATAATTTTGAGCAGAAAATTTAAAGTTGGTTACGGAATATAAAGGCCAAACTGCTTGGTATATTTCCAACAAAAATGGAGCCCTTCCTGGCATTTGAACATTTTCAACAAATGATCCATGCATTGTCTGAACAACAAAGGTGACAGATTACAGCCTTGCCTAATCCCCGTAACTACTTTGAACCAACAGCTCATTATACCATGTATTCTCACTGCAGCCAAATTGTCTACATAAATGCCTTTGATTCCCTGTGATAACTCCACAAGTTCCGACAGTTGTACCCAGGAAATGTTACTATGCAACTCTATGGTTTAATCTAGGTTCAATGGATTTGGGTCAAGAACACCATCTAGACCCGTTATCCAATAAGTTATCAATATTATTATACCTCTGACTAGAAAGAATTGAAAATTTAATCAATGCGCCTTTCCTCATTTACATGTACAAGGCTTAGCGAGAAGCGACAGTGCTCTTGAAAATCACGATCTACCACCCTACTTTCACCGTGTCAGATTTCCCACTACTGTAACAACACATATCGCATGACAGCTGTGGAGGTTAGGCCCATTTCCTGCTCAATGAAGCCGAGTAATTACCATTAAAATAATGAGCCGATAATCACCCGCGCATGCAAGAACATTGCGGACACACTGTTTAGCTTATTTTAGTACGGCAGCATGAGAATCCATAAGCATTTCAGTGACCGTTTGATGAAGGGAACGGATGGACAGTAACTTTTTATAAACTTCATAATCACAAGCTATTAGTGTCAATGGATATAGGTGAGCAGTAAACAGTTGACACGAACTGGAAAAGTGTGATTCAAAATAGAGTACGTGGACATAATGCTACACGATATTTCCTGCGTATTATATATAGATCAACAACTTGTGTTTTATTTACACAGTAACATTAGAAACTTTGAATATCAAAATTGTTAAATATACTGTGCACTTCACAATTCCGAAGAATAATAAGGTTTAGACCTACAACAATTCCTTCACTGTTGTGGGAAGCCGTGAATGGAAATTCTTTCGCAGGAGGTCAGAGAAAGATCAAACCACGGACGATATAAAAAAGGTGCTCAAAAATCTCCATGAGTCGAGCTCGTAGTGCGACATCATTCTTCTTCTTCTTCTTCTTCTACTTAGGAAGCAAAATGTATATATATATATATATTGTGTATTGTAATATATATTTTATGGGCTGCCTGGCCGAGGCGGTAAAGGCGTGCTCGGTTCGTCCGGAAGGACGTGGGTTCAAATCCCTGTCAGGAAGTCGTAACATTTAAGAAACGAGATTTCCACTTCCGGAGGTGCATATGGCCCTAAGTTTCACTCAGCCTACACCAAAAAGTGAGTACCAGGTTAATTCCTGGGGGCAAAGGCGGCCGGGCGTAGAGCTAACCACTCTACCCCATCACGTGCCGAGGTTAACAACGGTGTAAGCCTTTACTTTCCACTCCTCCAAGGGCCTTCATGGCCTGTACGGAGGTTACTTTGATTAGCTTTTGTTTTGTAATATATATTTTATATGCAGTAAGATGGCATAGTAGCATTAGTAAATTGTTCCAGTTTCTTTTTATTTTATTTAATATTTTAATTTTATGTTATTCATGAATTCACGGGTTAAATGTAAGACAGAGACACGTGCCACTAATATTGCCAGTTAAAATAAACCATATCTATCTAACGATCTATCTATCTTATTACAGACCAAAATGTCACTAAGCACGTTGGTGTAATATATTGGACGTCACACTTCAACAGCACAATGAAGTACGTTTTCTAAAGCTGAAGTTGGATAACGGATAGACGCTTAATTTTGAAACCTCAGCCACCTTTACACATTGTAGCTCATATTAATTAATGATTTTTATTATAATTAGACATAATGTACACAACATTATAATTTTACAATTTAGTGCGAAGTTCTGGATCACTCGCATTTCAGTAGAATGATTTCTTGTATTTTAATATCCTAGTCCTAGATATTGAATTACCTGACAATTTCGTAGCATGAAATGTGGCTGTAGTATAACCTCCATAGTATGCTATGAATGAACTGTGGAAACCAAAGATTAGTATGTAGTTTATATATGGGCTGATATGGATTTCACTGCTTATTGTGTGCATCGCTTTCCTCGGAGACTCATTACACTATCACTCCAGTGTAAGAATCGACTACCGAGCTCGATAGCTGCAGTCGCTTAAGTGCAGCCAGTAACCAGTATTCGGGAGATAGTGGGTTCGAACCCCACTGTCGGCAGCCCTGAAGATGGTTTTCCGTCGTTTCCCATTTTCACACCAGGAAAATGCTGGAGCTGGGGCCGCTTCCTTCCCACTCCTAGCTCGTTCCTGTCACGTCGTCGCAATAAGACCTATCTGTGTCGGTGCGACGTAAATCCACTAGCAAAAAAATATAAGAATCGACTACCACCTAACGTACGATACTTAACCCTTAGGTTTAAATGCCCTTATTCGTGAATATTATTTTTAAAGTTTTGGTAGTGTTCCACTATTTAATGTTGAGAAGTTCAGTTTTGACGACTTAATTCCAGTGTGCAGTATTACGTTTCTAAAATTTGCTTTACGTCGCACCGACAGATAGGTCTAATGGTGACGATGGGAGAGGGAAGGGCTAGGAGCGGGAAGGAAGCCACCGTGGTCTTAACTGAGGTACAGTCCCAGCATTTGCTGGTGTAAAATTGCGGAAACCATGGGAAACCATCTTCAGGTTTGCCGATGTAAAGAAGAGGGAGTATAAGTCTCTGGTAGGACCGCAGTTAGAGTATGGCTCCAGTGTATTGAACCCTCACTAGGACTAATTGATACGAGGAATGGAAAACATTCCAAGGAAAGCTGCACGATTTATACTGGGTGGTTTCCAACAAATGAGTATTGTTACTAAAATGTTGCGTAGGGGCCGATGACCTCGATGTTAGGCCCCTTTAAACGACAAAAATCAATCAATCAGTCAATCAATCAATCAATCAATCAATCAATCAATCAATCAATCAATCAATCAATCAATCAATCAATCAATCAATCAATCAATCAATCAATCAATCAATCAATCAATCAATCAATCAATCAATCAATCAATCAATCAATCAATCAATCAATCAATCAATCAATCAATCAATCAATCAATCAATCAATCAAATTTTTGCAAACTTTGGGCTGGGAAGACTTGGGAATAAGGAGAAGAGATGCTTGACTATGTGGTATGTTTCGAGCTGTCAGTGGAGAACTGGCGTGAAGTGACAAAAGTAGATGAATGAACTTTGTAGGGGGAGCTTTTAAAAGGTAGGAATGATCATAGTATGAAGACAAAGTTAGAATTCAAGAGGAGAAATTGGGACAAATATTCATTTATAGGGCGAGGAGTAAGGGATTGGAATAAATGATCAAGGGAAATGTTCGTTAAATTTTCAAGTTCGTTAAAAATGTTTAAGATGAAAGCTAGGTGAACAACTGAATCTGCCACCTGCGCGACAGCCCTAAATGCAGATCATTGATGATTGCTTGATTGACAGTGGGGTTCGAACATACTATATCCCGAATGCTAGTTGACAGCTGCGTGACCCAAACCACGCAGCAACTCGCTCGGTATTTTGTTTTTTGACGTCACTGCAATTAGCCAGGCCACAAACTTCCATATTTCGATGTCTCCGTTTCGAGTTAGTTCACTGTACTGAATGATGTAAGACACTCGTCAATGTGTAGTAACAAATAAATGTCTTGATCATGCAGTTTGCAGATTTATTTATTATATATTGTTATAATAATAATAATAATAATAATAATAATAATAATAATAATAATAATAATAATAACACTGTTAAATATTGCACCCGTTCCTTTCAATGGCGATTTCATTCATTGGATTTTGAACTTATTGATTTAATTGCATGTACTGTGTATTCATATATACGACAATAATGCACTAGAAGTATCAAAATTACACTGTTTTCTCGTCTCTTTCCGACTCAATATCAATGAAACTACAGTTTTGTAACTTCGAAACGCTGTACCTCGTGAGTTTTAGGTGACCTGTACTTTTTTAATCAGAAGCCACGGGACCTCGATTTTCATATGGAATCCGACCCATAGGATGGCATTTCCTTTCGTAAATCCCACATACATTGGCCAGGAATCGAACTCTGACTCCTTTGGTGAGAAACGGCAACCGTTGATCCTGCAGGGTCAGGGGTTGTAGAATATTTGGCCCGGTTTTACGGCCGTATGCCTTTTTTGGCAGTTAGAGGAAGACGATGATTATTGTTATTTAAAGCGGCCTAACATCTAGGACATCGGGACCCCAATTAGAGGAGAAATGCTTCATGCTAGTGTGGCGGCGGTGGTGGTAAGTATTGTGTCTTGTTGTGTTTTGCGTACAAGTTTTGAAGACGACAGAAACATACATTCCCCGAACCATGGGAATGTCCTTGTTATAATCCGTGGCCTGTAGGGGAATTGAACTTGGGGCCTCAAGAACGCAAGGCTACTACACCAGCCATTCAGCCGGACCCTTGCGTTCTCATTATGGTATTATTTATTAGTGGGCGGACCAACGGGAGCAGCATGATGCACTTGTTGTCAGTGGCACGCTATTCTGGTGAGTTTGCTGCAATCGGATGGTGAGTGGTTTGAATCTCACTGACAGCCGTCTTGAAGATAGTGTTCCGTTGTTTCCCATTTTCACCTTCACTTTCTGGGTACAAATAAGTGACAGGAATCATCATAATTAGAATAGGCCAAGTTACGCTTAATGTCATATTGTTAAATACTGTAGTAACCGAACGTTCATTTCGTTTGTTAAGTTTATAGCGTGAAGTTACGCCTTGTACCGTCAAAAGACTCGGTCAATGCACTAGTGCTAGTCGTTCCTCTGGAAAGAAGACACGCATGCTTATATATTGTGTTGTTGTTGACTGTGGGTGCTGGACCTTGAAGGTACAACAGGAGCCAGCAACCTGTTCAAGTACTTGCCTACGTACCCCCGTAGCCTCATCAGTAGCTACCGCGAGCTGCTGCATTGCAATTCTTGTTATTCTCAAAACACGACTCTTTTTTGGAGAACTATGCAAGCTATAGATCTTGAACATGCAACATTACTATGCTCTTTCGAAATCTATTACTTGCTTTAATTTAGTGCATGAGTTTCCTTCCACTTAGTATAGCCCTATGAGGCGTTTTTAAAGGGGAATACGTGATTCTAAACAGATGCAGATATATGAGCATTGAATTACACTGACTGACAGAGCAAATGCAACACCAAGAAGGAGTGGTTCGAAAGGGATGAAAGTTGGAGAAAAAACAGAGACGGCACGGACGAATAATTGATGTTTATTTCAAACCGATATACAGGTTACACAATGCGCACGGCATCGACTCAGTAGGATGTAGGACCACCGCGAGCGGCGATGCACGCAGAAACACGTCGAGGTACAGAGTCAATAAGAGTGCGGATGGTGTCCTGAGGGATGGTTCTCCATTCTCTGTCAACCATTTGCCACAGTTGGTCGTCCGTACGAGGCTGGGGCAGAGTTTGCAAACGGCGTCCAATGAGATCCCACACGTGTTCGATTGGTGAGAGATCCGGAGAGTACGCTGGCCACGGAAGCATCTGTACACCTCGTAGAGCCTGTTGGGAGATGCGAGCAGTGTGTGGGCGGGCATTATCCTGCTGAAACAGAGCATTGGGCAGCCCCTGAAGGTACGGGAGTGCCACCGGCCGCAGCACATGCTGCACGTAGCGGTAGGCATTTAACGTGCCTTGAATACGCACTAGAGGTGACGTGGAATCATACGCAATAGCGCCCCAAACCATGATGCCGCGTTGTCTAGCGGTAGGGCGCTCCACAGTTACTGCCGGATTTGACCTTTCTCCACGCCGACGCCACACTCGTCTGCGGTGACTATCACTGACAGAACAGAAGCGTGACTCATCGGAGAACACGACGTTCCGCCATTCCCTCATCCAAGTCGCTCTAGCCCGACACCATGCCAGGCGTGCACGTCTATGCTGTGGAGTCAATGGTAGTCTTCTGAGCGGACGCCGGGAGTGCAGGCCTCCTTCAACCAATCGACGGGAAATTGTTCTGGCCGATATTGGAACAGCTAGGGTGTCTTGCACATGCTGAAGAATGGCGGTTGACGTGGCGTGCGGGGCTGCCACCGCTTGGCGGCGGATGCGCCGATCCTCGCGTGCTGACGTCACTCGGGCTGCGCCTGGACCCCTCGCACGTGCCACATGTCCCTGCGCCAACCATCTTCGCCACAGGCGCTGCACCGTGGACACATCCCTATGGGTATCGGCTGCGATTTGACGAAGCGACCAACCTGCCCTTCTCAGCCCGATCACCATACCCCTCGTAAAGTCGTCTGTCTGCTGGAAATGCCTCCGTTGACGGCGGCCTGGCATTCTTAGCTATACACGTGTCCTGTGGCACACGACAACACGTTCTACAATGACTGTCGGCTGAGAAATCACGGTACGAAGTGGGCCATTCGCCAACGCCGTGTCCCATTTATCGTTCGCTACGTGCGCAGCACAGCGGCGCATTTCACATCATGAGCATACCTCAGTGACGTCAGTCTACCCTGCAATTGGCATAAAGTTCTGACCACTCCTTCTTGGTGTTGCATTTGCTCTGTCAGTCAGTGTAACAATGAGTATAGCGGCAAGTAACAATCGGTTTATATTATCACTGATTGTGAACTTTACATAAATGTATATTTTAGAAAAATATGGATGGGGCACAAACTGACCTTGCACCATGTGCACGTAGTTAAAGAAAGCTCTTCACAGTCAATACACGCAGAATCAATATCGGAATGAAAACAAAAAAAAACTGGGTTTTCAAACGTGAAGGATTTTCTGTTGTGTATTTTGCTTCATACCATCCATACTGCCACTTTGTTAAAAATCTTGGTGTTGACACTTGATTGAAAGCTTGTGTTCGAAGAATATTAATTCTAATATGAATATCAGCATCATGATTATTCAGGAGAATCATATGACAAGAGTTTCTAACAAATTGTTTCCGAAACCTGGACTGATGACCATCTAACGGTTCGATAAGGCTTGTAGGTTTTGGTAACATCACGTATCTCACTCAGGAAAGCTTGTGGGCTTGTAACTGTAGCATCAGATTATCGTTTTGTGATGAACTTCTGCTATTTTTCTTGATATGATTCCACACAAACTTTTGAACTTGGCCATGCACCACCTTGATATTCGAAACGGAGAGAAGTTCACTTCGTGAGCTACAGCTAAAGCTCATCTTCAAGTCAGAACCGTGAATAATTTTATACTCGGTTGTTGCAGCTTTGAACTCCACAAAAGTTTCTTTAAAAAACTCAAGCTTAGCTTGTTTTGTTTCTTTTCCTTGAACTTGCATTTCCCAGCTGTGTATCTCCATGGGATGTTTAAGTATTTTGTAACCATGCATAACCGACTTACTGCTCCACTGTTTACCACCGTAATATTTTCAGAAATCATCAGGTTTTCTTTGTATAAAATAGCAAATAGTGTTTGGTAGTTTCTTTTTACCGTTTCGTTCCCCGATCCCTGTATATTCCTTTAAACACAGTCTATGAAAACGCTAGGTAAACAACTGATAGTGAATCTGTCACTTGGGAGAGAGTCCTAAATGCAGGTGATTGATTACGTAACCAGATCCATGCACAACGCAGACATCGATATCAGGCCTGAAACCGTGTTCTGCATTATCATTTACCTGTAATTCTAAACATTCTTCAGTAGTGACATCAATAGATATCCTAGTCACGGAGTGATGTGTACGTTCTCAAACGATAGTCACATTGAGTGAGAATTAAGTTCACGTGGGTCATAAATGTGCTTTAGCTACAAAAATGATTTCACGACTTGTACATTGCGTATTTGCTCGCTAACCCAACTTCCGCCATATTTCTTTAACTCCCCATCCTGCCCTATTGAGGAAATACATTCTTCACATTCTGGGTGACTTTCCGGGATAACGTTCTTGGAAACTTATACATGCGAAATCAAAATTATCATTTGAATCTGTTGCAAAGTAAGCAAACCCCTTGAACTAACGTTCTTTGCGGCTGATTATTTGGAATACCATATAAATATCATGTAATAAATATACTTATTTACCTTTCACCTCAATTGCCAAATAATGATTTTTTTCGTAGCTGAATTTCTTTTTTTACAACTGGCTTTGCGTTGCACTGACCCAGATAGTTGTTATGGCGACGATGGGATAGGAAGGAGCTAGGAGTGGGAAGGAGGAGGTCGTGACCTCAATTAGCGTACAGCCACAACATTTTCCAGGTGTGAAAATGGGAAACCACGGAAAACTATCTGGGGAGCTGCCAAGAGTGGGGTTCGAACCCACTATCTCCCAAATGCAAATTCACAGCTGCGCGGTGAGTGTATTTGAGTGAGTGAATTAAAGGTATCTGGAGGTGATTAATCACGTGAAATAATGCAAGTAATGCAAGTGCCACAGATTTAAGGAGAAAATAAATGAATGCTAAAACCTCGTAGCTCAGTAAAATGTGCTTTGAATACTCCTTCCGAGACTGAGGTGACACAACATTTCTGAATTCGCGCTTAATATCTTAATAGGAGTTCGTCTGAGGATTTGTATCACTTAACTCATCACTTTAGAGCTCACTCAGTTCACATCCATTGCTCATGGTATTATATACGGTGATGGAGGGGGTACAGAAAAATGGAACTGGACTAAATTACAATTACCTGAGAATTAGTTTACTCAATTACTAATTACTTTATCAACAAGTAGTCAGTAATATAACAATTACTTCAGAGAATGCCAGTCTTAAGGAAACCACTATCGCCTTTTCTTTGCACGGAGCTGGAATTACAGCGATATTTGCAAAGAAAAGGATGTTACCGAACTTTACTTTCTGTTTTTCGCCGTATACATAAAGTGTCTATCGTCAATAAGGGAAGCTTAACATGATATTCTGATACTTTTGAAATGATTTTTTCCATAATGTTTTTAGACGTGACTTTTAGCATTTCAAACAATTCAAAATTGACTTTATAAAATAACTGGTTCTTAAAATTCACATCGCTAAGCCTCGACCCCTTAGGAATGTACGTCTCAGGATTTGCAGAAAAGACGCTCTACAAGGGCACTTGGAGGAGTGCTTGTGTTTAATTTTAATGATGATGATGTTGATGATGATTTTGTTGATGTTTGTTGTTTAAAGGGGCCTAACAGCTAGGTTATGGGCCCTTACTGGTACGAAATGGAGCAAAAAGGCATGACAATGAAAATTTTAAAGTATATCCAAAGTCTACAATTTATAATATTCAAACAATCAATACTGATCTGCATTTAGAGCAGTCGCGCAGGTGGCAGATTCCATATCTGTTGTTTTCCTAGCCTTTTCTTAAATGATCGCAAAGAAATTGGAAATTTATTGAACATCTCCCTTGGTAAATTATTCCAATCCCTAATTCCCCTTCCTATAATCGATTATTTGCCCCAATTTTCCCTCTTGAATTCCAGCTTTATCTTCATATTGTGATCTTTCCTACTTTGAAAGACACCACTCAACTTATTCGTCTATTAATGTCATTCTACGCCACTGACAGCTCGAAACATACCACTTAGTCGAGCAGCTCGTCTTCTTTCTCCCAAGTTTTCCCAGCTCAAACTTTGCAACATTTTTGTAACGCTTCTCTTTTGTCGGAAATCACCCAGAACAAATCGAACTCCTTTTCTTTGGATTTTTTCCAGTTCTTTAATCAAGTAATCCTGATGATGGTCCCATACACTGGAACCATACTCTATTTGGGGTCTAACCAGAAACTTATATGCTCTCTCCTCCACATCCTTACTACAATCCGTACACACCCTCATAACCATGTGATGAGATCTATACCCTTTATTCACAATCCCATTTATGCGATTACCCCAATGAAGATCTTTCCTTATATTAACGCCTAGGTACTTACAGTGATCCCCAAAGGGAACGTTCACCCCATTAACGTAGTAATTAGTACTGAAAGGACTTTTCCTATTCGTAAAACTCACAATCTGACTTTTAATCCCGTCTATCATCATACCATTGCCTACAGTCCGTCTCACAACATTATCGAGGTCACTTTGCAGTTTCTCACAATCTTGTAACTTATTACTCTATACAGAATAACATCGTCCGAGAAAGGCCTTATCTCATTTAAAATGAATGTTGATGAAAAATGATTATGAGATTAAAATAATCAGTGGATCTAAATCGAAATACCTTATTTTCTGATAAAAATTATAGAAAATATAGATTAGAATGGAATAAGGCATTGCTTTGAAGTACAGAGATATATATCATTCGAGTTAGAAGTTAAAATAACACTTTAAAATACAAAAACACGAACATTTATGTGGCTCCCAAGCCGCATAGGTGTAGAGGGAAACGAATTAGCTGACAAGGCTGCCAAGGAAGCTGTTACATTGCCCTCGTTGCCTTACAAGGTTCCAGCCAGTGACATTCCCTCTCAGCAGACACATTTGGTTGGCGTGGTTAAACAAAAATACACTAATACAAAATACACTTTTACACAAGATAAAGAAGACCTCTATCCCTCATAAAAGTGATGACGAAGTCTGCTGACTGTTCGTCATCTCGTAGGACGAGGGAAATGGCAGTCGGGTATTTTAGACTAGGGCATAGATAATCCAAGTCGCACGCCATAACGATGTGTGCCAGGGTTAAAAAACCGCCGAAAGTACACACCGGGGAGCGTTCGCCCTTAAGTAGGTAGGAGTACGTTACTATGTCGTGACCGATCCGAAGACGACATAATACCACTGCTTCTCTCCGAGAAGCCCGAAGCGAAGTCTTCCATACCTTCGTAGTTCCTTTTATCGCTCTCGGCTTATTTGGGTGAGGGATGGCCTGCCACTCCATCTCACAATGGGACATAAGCTTCCTTGGCAGCCTTGTCATCTAACTCGTTTCCCTCTTCACCTATGTCGCTTGGGAGCCACATAAACTTAATTCTGGTGCCGGCATCCGAATACTTGGCCAGTACAGTAGGTCCTGAATCCAGAGGGTGCCGAGGGAATCATGTATCTATAGACTGTAGCGCGCTCAAGGAGTCTGTACACAGCAGAAAGTGCCGGCGCCCATCGGTCAGCGTTGTACCTCAAATCTTCACAGTTTGGGCTCTTCTGTGTACACACTACAGACTTCCGGTAGAGGAAACAGGAACCTGTTATTGTCGACAACGAACGCACAGCCTACTCCCGCTTCTGCTCTTGAACCATCCGTGAAAACTACGACCGAATCGGGGCACCGGCCAACAACGGACAGGAAGAGTCTCCGATAAATGGAAGGGTCCATGTTCTCCTTTGGCCCGGTGTGCAAATCTGGAATGATTTAAGGTCGTCGTATTAACCAAGGTGGTACCCTACTCGGTCGTCTGACAAGACAAGGAACCAAAGGTACATCAAACAATCTGTGACTGCTATCCAAGCGTATTTCAACCGGCTGCGTTGCTCGAGGGTAAACAGCGTACAGCCGACAGTTTCCATTGTGGAATACGGAAGGATCGCTTGGGTGAAGTGGCATCTGTCGCAAATTTGCAGCATAGGATAGAAGCATTTGCTGGCGCCTCAGGTGTAAAGGCCACACACAAGATTCAGCGAGCAGGCTAGGAATGAGGCTTGTACGGAAAGCTCCCATTGCAAAGCTACGTTTAATTTTAAAAGCATCTCATCAGTGTTGGATATTGTAGGATAAGTCTGATAGAATTAGGAGTGCTGCGGAGGTAATAAAGTGTCTCCTTCCGCTTGCATTAGGGAGACAGTGGGTTCTAATCCCTTTGTTGGCAGCACTTAAGATGGTTTTCCGCGATTTGCCATTTACACACTAGGCATATGCTGGGGATGTACCGTAATTAAGGCCCAGTCGCTTCCTTCACACACTTTCCTATCCCATCGACGCCTTAAGGCCTATCTATGTCGGTGCGACGTAAAGCAATTTGCAGATGTAAGGGGCAGTCAAATAACCAAACACCCTTACAACACGACCGCGGAATGGTTTTATTCAAAAGTAATTACCTAAAGCTTCAATACAGTGCATTTATCCGACTGGGAGACGAGATGATCAATTCCAGTTTTGGGGAAAGAGGTAGGTCACTGACGGATCTACAACCGTACCCACTCTTGCGCTTCTTCGTCCGAAAATGAAACCGACGTCCACGAATGTCTTTCTTCAGGTCGTCGAAATGTGACAGTCACAAAGCGAACGATCCGGGCTGTATGGAGGATGTTAAAGTGTTTCCGAACCAAAAAGCATAAGCGTAGCCTTCGCCTGATTGGAAGTATGGAGGGGAGCACTAAGATGCAACAGGGTGACTCCATCCGACAGCACTCCAGGGCGTTTCGTCTTTATGATGCATCGCATTTCCTGTAAAGTGTCTTCATAGTGCTGCGCACTGATTGTAGTTCCACGATCGAGGAAGCCGACAAGCAGAGGACCCTTGCAGTCAAAGAGGAAGGTCATCCTGATTTTACCGGAACTTATGTGAGCAGCTTTGGATTTCTTTGGCGGGTAGAATTGTGATGTTTCCATTATTGGCTTTGCTATTTGTTCTCGGGTTCGAAATGGTAGTACCACGTTTCGTCTCCTGTAATGATACAGGACAGAAACGCATACTCTTCCTCGTGGTACCACTGCAGATGACTCAGACATGATGCCATTCTCTCAATATTTTGTCCCTCTATCAGTTGATAGGGAACCCACTGCACGCACATTTTGCGGAAATGCAAATGATCTCTGATAATGACATGTACGGAGCCATGGCTAATGCCGACCTGTGAACACGCATTTCTTCCACCGTGATTCGTGGTTTTCCCGCATAAGGCCATCAGTCCGCCCTATCACATCAGGAGTAATGGCTCGATAAGCCTACCGTCTTACAGTGATGTGCGCACATCTCGGAATCTCCTATGCTACTCGTGCACACTCGATGGACCTGCAGTGTTCGCCATGCACAGCAGACATGCGACGATGAGTTTCGCTTACTCCAGCACCCTCAGTCACCAGAAAACGAACCACACTTCTCTGCTCTTCTTTGCTTGCCTCAAAGTCTGCGGCTCGACGAACACAGTAGACCAGTCACCGCACCAACAAAGACATAATACAACAATTGCATGAATCTCTGAGTTGAATCTCTGTATTGATACGTAACAACAGTGTTGCCACCTTTTGCGCGGAATGTGTGTTATGGCGGGTGTTCGGTTTTCATGTGACGTCCAGTATATATAAAAAGAAAGTAAGTTATCTTGCCCAGTACTCGTTAAGCTACAGGTTCAGCTGTAGTAGAACTGAGAAAGGTATTTTAATCATTACATACTCATTCCAGTTTCTGCTTCCATGTGATGAATATCAGTAAAGATTTCAATTGTATTTTGAGAAGTAAATTACGAGTAAGAATTACATTGAGTGAAACGTAACTATTGCAAGTAAAAATTACTAAAACATATCCGTCACAAGTAATTCGATTTCTTTTCACTCATTTAGTCCTCATCTCTGATTATAGGCCTATCCAACTTACGTTTTCACCCAGGGCTGAAGTGAATTAAGACAGTACGTGTTCCGATATCACATGCAATTAAATTCACTCGGTGGAAGTCAAGGTACATGTCGGCATATTAATCGGTGACTTCCACAGCCAATTTGCATTACTTGTTCCCGGATGTTTGATAGAGAGTATCTTCTTCTCTGTTGTCAGATTGTGTGACAATCTAGATAAATTGTTCACGTGCGTACTGCTTCATTAATGTTGCGTTGGGAGCAGCAATCATTTAGCAGCTGTGTGGGATTTCACAGCGTCCTCTGCGCGAGCCATTAGTTGCTCATATCGTCGTTATGCCTAAAAAGACCGCTATGTGATATATTTTAGCTTTGGCCGGTAAGGTTCCGTCACCTAAGGTTCAATATTGTGCGACAATAATCCAGGAATTCTCGCTCTTCATAATACAGCGTATGGGTGCTGCGGGGCAGTATTTCTCCAGAAATATTATCATGCAGCAGTTTTCGCAGGCGAAACGACGATATGTTCTTAATTGCGTGGAAAAGGACAACACTTGTTGGTTGAAGTTTATGTTGACGTGTGTGTGTGTTGGAATTAACACCAATATTTAGTATTTTTATCATGGCAATCGTAGTCTCAAGATTCCATTTCTACATCGTAAACTATTAGAATTTTTTTCAATATTATTTGTTTTACTTCCCTCTAGCTACTTCTACGGGTTTCGGAGACGCAGAGCGCCGAAATTTTGTCCCGTAGGAGTTCTTTAACGTGACAGTGAATCTACCGACATGAGGTTGACGTATTTGAGCATGTTCAGATACCACTGGACTGAGCGAGGATCGAACCTTCCAAGTTGGGCTCAGAAGGCCAGTGCTCCACCGTCTGAGCTACTCAGACCAGCTAAAATATTAAAATTATGTCATCATCTGTTTACCCTCCAGGTTCGGTTTTTCCCTCGGACATAGCGAGGGATCCCACCTCTACCGCCTCAAGGGCAGTGTCCTGGAGCTTCATACATTGGTCGGGGGATACAACTGGGGAGTATGACCAGTTCCTCGCCCAGGCGGCCTCACCTGCTATGCTGAACAGGGGCCGTGTGGAGGGATGGGAAGATTGGAAGGGATAGGCAAGGAAGAGGGAAGGAAGCGGCCGTGGCCTTAAGTTAGGTACCATCCCGGCATTCGCCTGGAGGAGAAGTGGGAAACCACGGAAACCACTTCCAGGATGGCTGAGGTGGGAATCGAACCCACCTCTACTCAGTTGACCTCCCGAGGCTGAGTGGACCCCGTTCCAGCCCTCGTACCACTTTTCAAATTTCGTGGCAGAGCCGGGAATCGAACCCGGCCCTCCGGGGGTGGCAGCTAATCACGCTAACCACTACACCACAGAGGCGGACATTAAAATTATGTACTAAGCTATAATGGACTAGAACGATGCAGAATTCAACATGAAACTTATCTTTAAAATTTTAAATATTAGGTTACGACCTCACTATATATAAGCTTCACAATGTACAAATGCGTCTATGATTCATGAAATTCTTACAGTGTTGGAAAAGGAACTAGGTGGAATAATTGAATTCTATGAATGTATTACAGTGGAGTGTACGTTGTCGAAATAATTAGATTATCTACAGTCGCTGTTTCATGTACTCTTGTCGCGCCCCAGATACCACTACTTAACTTCCAAATACCACAAATTGTGATCGACCAAGTGGGGAACGGTTCCATTCTCACATTCACCAAGTCGACACTGAACAGTGTGGCTTGAAGCCAATCAGCTTATTTCAGCTGACTACTAGTGCGGATGTGCTCTTCTTTGATATATCCCTCAAGTAGACACACAGTAGAAAGGATAACTGAAGACTTACACCAGGGTAGCTCAGGCTCAGAGTGTTTAATCGCTGGTGGAAGCCATGGACTCGATATTTGGATGGATCTGAACCTTCCTTGAAATAGCTTACCGTAGTTTTCCAAGTTTAACTCCTAGGAGAATAGTAGGATGTGATCCTTTCCAAGGCTTTCTGAACAGTCCCAGCTAATGGCAATTACACGCTCAAAAACAGACACCAGAGTGAATCGGTTTATTAAATGCAGTGTAGCTGAATGTATGTTAGAAATCCCTGGATTCAGTAGCCAATCATTGAAAGGTGTCTGAATGCCTCACCCTAAGTGTACACACAGTAGTGACCAACCCCGGAAACTGAATATTTTTATCCATTACTTGTACCTGTAGCAGAATAATGAAATGCAGAAGTGATGTATTAAAATTTACATTGTTGCACGGATCAGTTTTCATACTTTAGGTGGTAATTTCGTAGAGAAAGGATGGTAGAGTTTGATGCGTTTCATTTAGTGTATTTTCTTTTATGTACCATTATCTAATGTTCTGTATAAACAAAGCAATAACGTCAGTCTTTCCTTTTGATTTTGCTCCTATTTCGTCTTTTTACACGTTTCACACCATTTGAAATTGTTTCATGTATGTACGTAGGCCTATGTTTGTTCTAACATTACGCAAGAACCATTGAATTTACTTTTGAAACTTGGCATGTACACTAAGTTAGGCCACGATTAAAGTTTAGGATACCATTTGTTTCGAAATTCAGATTTTAACACTACCTTATAAGGAAGCGTGAAATACGAAGTTGGAAATATCTCCCTTATGACTGGGCTTAACCGGGCGAGTTGGCCGTGCGGTTAGAGGTGCACGGCTGTGAGCTTACATCCAGGAGACCGTGGGTTCGAATCCCACTGTCGGCAACCCTGAAGATGGTTTTCCGTGGTTTCCCATTTTCACACCAGGCAAATTCTGAGGCTGTACCTTAATTAAAGCCACAACCAATTCCTTCCAATTCCTAGGCCTTTCCTATCCCATCGTCACCATAAGACCTATATGTGTCGGCGCGACGTAAAGCCACCAGCAAAGAAAAAAAGACTGGCTTTAGGAACAAATGTTAAAAGAGAAAACGTCTTATATCTATTAGTTTTCAGTAATATTTGTCTTATGAAAAGTTTCTATAGGATGATATTCCTCCTCTCCCCTCTCCGACTATCAGGCAGTGATAACTTAACAGCGAATATGGGTTCGCCCGCCAATGACAAGCCACGTGATCGTTCCTTGCTGCATTCTCTCGACTAAAACATTTACATTTGGCTTACGAAGTACCCGCTCATTCTTTTAAATGAACTTGCCCATGTGCATTGCAAGAGCTCATACTTCGTTCTCAATTCGGAAGTTAGCCGAAGACATTAGACTGTAGTGGAGAAACATTCTACATACTTCTCCGACTATCCACCGGTGATCAGCCCAACTGCATTCACCCTTTTCAATTTAAATACTTGCAGTTTCCACTAGGCGTCTGCTCCGCGTTGACTATCAACCTGGCCTGAATGAGGTTTGAGAAGACAGATTGGCGAGAGCTTTGTGTTTATGCCAGACGGAAGAGAAGTTACTGCGTGCAGCAGGAAATTCGTCTTTTCTGTGAAATCACGCTCAGTACTGCACCATCTGTGGGTACCAGGGGATGAATAGTTCCACTTGCGTATTGTTTCCATTGACATGAGTTTAATGATATCAAATTTACGTCAATGGTCTCGTGACTTTTGCACCGAATTACATAATTTAAGTTCCCCTTGGCTGTGACAGTAAACGAGAATGACTATTGTGACCTGCGCCTTGCTGGTTGATAAATGTAATTTTTTGCTATTTGTTTACTGTTGCGCCAACACAGACATGTCTTATGGCGAGAGAAGGGAGGAAGCAACCGTGGGCTTAATTAAAGCATTTGCCTGGTGTGGAAATGGAAAACCATTTTAAAGGCTGCTGACAGTGGAGTTCTAACCTACTGTCTCTCAAATGCAAGCTCCCATCCATGTTACTCAAACTGCATAGACACCTCACTCTGTAATAAGTGTAAAGATGTGGACTGTGTAGCAACCAGAGATACTTTTACAAAAAATATAAACTCTTTTCGCACTATTTATCGTAAAGAGTAATTGAATGTGAAGAACGCAATGCGTTCTGGGGTCTCTGAAGACTTTTGAACTTGTGGTGTGTTACTTCGATATGCTTTTTTTTTTACGACCGATCAAAAACGGTCTACCGAGCTCGATAGCTGCAGTCGCTTAAGTGCGGCCAGTAGCCAGTATTCGGGAGATAGTAGGTTCGAATCCCACTGTCGGCAGCAGTGAAAATGATTTTCCGTGGTTTCCCATTTTCACACCAGGGGAATGCTGGGACTGTACCTTAATTAAGGCCACGGCCGCTTCCTTCCCACTCCTAGCCCTTTCCTGTCCCATCGTCGCCGTAAGACCTATCTGTGTCGGTGCGACGTAAAACAACTAGCAAAAAAACGGTCTAGAGAAGCAATAAACGACTTAGATGTGTACACGGAGACATTATTGTTAACACGAGTACTTGATCATGCAAACTGACGATAAACACAATTTATAGACGGGTCATACAGTGGGATAAGAACAATTAATTTACTTTGAGCATTTATATTCCACTGTATAGTAACATTACTAGAGCATACCCGTCTTTGAGAGGCAGGTTGCTAATGATGCCTCCCCACTTACCGTGTTTGGTTTTGAGGTGACGGTCTACCATCACTGTTGGAATCTCGAATCCAATTTACTATTACAGTGTTTCGTATTATGTCCCACCGACACAGATAGATCATACGATGACGAAGGGGTAGAAAAGGGCTGGTAGTAGGAAGGAAGTGACCGTGGCTTTAATTAAGATACAACCCCAACATCTGCCTGGTGTGAAAATGGGAAATTGCGCAAAATCATCTTCAGGGCCCCGAAGTGAGGCTCGACCCCAGTATTTCACGAATGTACGCTCACAGCCACGCGACCCTATCCGCAGGGCCAACTCGCTCGGTAGACCTCTTCCATTTATTGCAATTGTGACATATCGAATTTAATTTTTGAATGCACTTAAAATTCTGACTTCAAAGTTCAATTCTTGTACGACCACAATGTTAGAAAATGTTTCAGAAACGGTCGTAAACTTACATACAAAATTCAATGAAACAATATCTGACAAAATGTCCAGCCACTCTGAAAAAGACATGAACGCCCAGTTTTTGATATGTTCATCACATGTAAACTTTTCTCAAAAACAGTTGAACCTACAGATGCAACGTTCCTTGCGGGTATCCACAGAGTTTGTTTCTATATGGGAAGTGAATTATATTTTGTTGATAATTGAAACTGAGTCTGACGAAATATTATATGCGAGAAACATACAATATCATGAGCTTGTTCCCTGTTTTGAGCGATAAATTAGCCCAAACTGATAAAAAGCTGTTAGTCCAATTATTTAAACACTGTTCAGTGAAATAATTCTTAGTTGTTATTTAATTACTTACCAATGATAGCAAAGCTTGTTTGCACGTCTTAGGCAATTATTAAAAAGGTCTTTCTAGTGTACAGCTGCAACACTTGCAATACATAATGCGTCGAAGAAAGAACTGCGTTTAATGACTGAAAATTACATCGTTAACTCTGGCTTCTCAAACCCGTAATTTTATGTCAACAATTGAAGAAATCGTCTCAGTGCCTGATGCCAAATGCTGTAAAGCAGTAATTACGTAATCATTGGATAACTACCAAGGAACAAAACTAGTCGATTGAGTATGCCAGTTTACTGATTGTTGTTAATGAGTTTTACTAGTTTTCTAATTTTCACAATCACAAAAGGAGGATTGTTCTGCAATGTTGCCAGCCCCGCAGTCTAGGAAAGTGATCCTCCTAGTTACCCACCCGGAGGCCCAGTCGATTACCAAATAAGTCAGAGAGTTTACGTAGATCTGACGGTTCGTTCGATTCCCGCTCAGCCTACATGATTAAAATTGAGGAGCTATCTGACCATGAGGCAGAGTCTTTGGCCTATATAGCAATAAATAACTACCGGGAAAAATCGTAATCTGTACGCCTTCGGTCTGAGCAGCGGTCGCACAGCTGAAGCGCTGGGAGAGGGGGTTGCTGCAATGCTAAAAAACTGACCCTAATAAAGAAAATTTATTTTCACGTGAGAGTGAATTTAAATTCACTTGAGTAAATAAGGAACCATGTTTTCGGTCGTTCTGTAGTTAGGGTGAAGAAGTGGAAGTTTCACTCCTTACAAACTGGAGCTCATATAGTCGCGATGGTGATGATGGAAATGTGTAGTCGTTCAGAAAGAGAATGAGCGCAAATTGCACGTTCTTTGACTTCATTATTTTATCAAACTTACTTTTAATCATTATCAAAATACAAATCGCCTGCCATGTAGATACAAACCTTGTGGTTACTCACAACAAACTGTTTTTAAACAAATGCCTTTACGTCACACCGGCACAGATAGGACTTATTGCGACAATGGGGCGGGCTAGAAGTGGGAAAGAAGCGGCCGTGGACTTATTTAAGGTACAGCCCGGTGTGAAAATGCGAAACCACGGGAATCCATCTTCAGGGCTGCCGACAGTGTGGTTTTAGCCCACTATCTCCCGAATGCAAGCTCAAAGCTGCGCACCCCTAAACGCCCGGCTAACTAGCTCGGTATACAACAAACATAAATGTAGGTTTAGTTGTTTCCGAGAAAAAGTGTGCCTGCGAGGGACTTATACAATGCCATGAACACATTCTTTTCTTGAGCGACTGAATATATGTGTTCATGTGATTCGTAGTTATCTTCATGAAAGTACATGACTTCAGTGTTAAAGCTATTGCTGGTTAATAAGTGTGATTTCATTTTCTTGTTATCTCTTTTATGTTGCACCGACACAGGTATGTACTTAATTGCCTTCTCAGACGTGGGGCATCTTGAAACTGCAGTACTGCACCCTCACGTCAGCGTAAACTGATCGATGAGTATGGTGTTGGGGTAAATTGTCCATGACTTGATAGAAGGTACTATTCAAGCATTTGCCGTAACTAAATGTGGAGAAAGGCAAGAATAGACTGCAGCAATGGGGATTTCTGTATGAAGTGGTCTGGCCTAGAAATATAACACATTCCAACCGTGGAAGACGTTTCTTGCAGCTTCCTACGAAATAAGCTTTTGAAATTTAAAGGAAGTTGGAAAATAAATCGCTATGCACATATTCGAGGAAGCTCATAAACATTGTAATCTTAATTTCAGTGTGAGGACAGTTCGTGTGGAAGTAGCAGTCTATTTGTTCCTGCGGTATCAGATCGATGGAGTTCGGTATGCTTTTTTGAAGGAGTTACCTAGTGTAGGCGATAATCTGGAAGGACGCGGATTCTATTACCACTTAGGAAGTCGGGAAATTAAGAAGTAAGTCACCCACTTCTGGAGAAGTAGGTCGTACATGGTCCTGAGGTATATAAAGAGCAGGTTAATCCTTGGAGACAAAGGCGGCTGGGCGTAGACTTAACTTCAGTTACCTACTTTTTGCCCCGTTTATGAGCAGTGGAATGCTTTACAATTCATCTTAGAAAGGCACCCATGGCCCACACGGAGAGTGCTTCTTTTTACTCTCGTAGTAGAGCCAGCAAGTTCGTGGACTGAACGCATGGTGTCGTTGATGTGCACTACAGCAGAAAGTTTGCACCGCAGCACATTAGACTGTGACCGCAGGATGGTCCAATGAGGACGAGCTTGACTGCTGTAGCGGAAGGACGTACGTGCCTCTCGCTCCGCTGTCCCTCCCTCTAAGTGATAGACAGGCAGCTGTACTTGTTAGTACGATTTCGAAAGAGCTTTTGTCAGAGCTGAGCACTTCTCAGTACTCGCTTTCCCTTTCTCCTTCAGGATTTCTTTCTTAGGAGGACCAGGATGGAGAAGCTATCCGTTCCAGTGAGACCGGCCGGCTACGACTGCAGGAGAGCCATAGTGAAACTACAAGCGCCGCTCATGACGGTAGCCGCCCCAACTACAGACACCCGACGCTGTTGGTGTACAACCGTTGGGGGACGGACGACTACCAGGAGACGATTCGCATAATCGATCCCCTTACGGCGATCGCGGAGTTCATCGGGGAGTCGATCATCGAGACCATCGGCGAGGTCATAACTGGTTGGACGGTGGTCCTCCACCACAAGGACGCAGACCGCTTCCGGGTCTACGAGGAGCTGGCGTCCTAGCGAAACCAGGTCGTCCGGCTACCAGGACACAGGGAGCAGCTGAACGGCAGATGCTCAGGCTACCAGGAGGCTGCAACTCAGACGGAGCCGAGGACTGAGGTCGACGGAGGCGCCCCCGAGCGCCGCGACGGCGCCAACCCAGTTGGACCGCTGTACTTCACGAAGTACACACAGACCAACAAGGCCGCCAACCAGGAACGTCGACCACCTGCCAGGGCGAAGTGGACGCAGACCCAGGCCTACAAAGAAGGGCTTATCAACCGGGCGCAATCAAGGAAAGCGCCCGCGACGGCGGATGGCAACACAGCAGTGGCGAAGGACGCCCTCTGCCGTTCAGAAGCTGCCAGTGTGACTGTCGAGCTGCAGACATCGATGTGCGCCCCACAAGACGGGGAATGCAGTCGAGTGCTAGCACCGACCGACGCCACCACCCCAGCCTGGGGAGGAAGAAGACGGCGATGCAGCGGAGCCACCTGCTACCCCGGGGTCAGCAGGCCGGGAGGAGGGCCACCAGGAAGAGGCCTCTTCCCCCTGCCGAGAAGAGATCCCAGGGAAGAAGACGCCGTCCCCGGACCAGGAGGAAGAAGAAGACGCCGCTTCACCACGAGAGGGCCGCCCAGCCGCAACCCGGGACTGCTCCCAGGACAGCAGACGACCGAGGAGCCAATCAGGAGAGGACCTCAGCAGGTAGTGGCAATCAGGTGAGATCGAAACGTCCCCCTCAACAGCTCTTACAGTGTTTCCGCTGTTTTGAGGTGGGGCCACCGGCAGGGGAGGTGTGGGTTCCAAGTGAGGTGCAACCGTTGTGGGGGTGATCACCAGTACACGGCCTGCGCAACACTTAAGGAGGCGCCGGTGTGCGCCAACTGCGCGGGGGGGGGGGCACCCGACATCCCATCGCAGTTGCCCTGTTTACCGGGCCATGGCGCGGACAGAGAGGAAGGAGGCCCGGCGTCATGACCCACAGCTTTCAGGAGGCCCCCACCCCGGCGGGCTTGATCTCATTCCCCGGGATCCGAGACTGGGTACTAGGGACCCCAAGGAGGTGGCGCTGTGCGACCGGCCCTAGTGGTACTCGACGCATGGCTCCGCAACCGGCAAGGCCCGCGCTAGTCACGCAGTGCCCAGACGGACTGATCCCATGGCACATGGAATGGCGAGAATATCGTTCATGGCTGGTGCATGATACCTCTTCTCAACTTACACTACCACTGGATCTATCCAGCCCACATCCTTGCATGTTCTATCACAAGATGTCAGGTTTTACACGTAGGCTCTTTCTTTTTCTGCCTATGTGGTTTTTTCCTGACCCTTCAATACCACACCTTAACACTATCCTAACTCTCACCGTTGTAGCGAGTCTGACTCGGAAACCGGCAGATACTCCTTGTATAACTTCCCACTCTTCCCTGCTATCTCTTTCTTCTTAGAAATAATAGCATGTCGGAGGCCATGTAGATTGAGTCGATGGTCACGCGGGTGGAGCAGGCTTCGGGGGTCCGCCGATTTAAAAGAAGAGCAGGATGGTCCAGTGTGAGTCATTCTCTCGTCCCAGCAGTAGTCAGTTGTGTGTATACAGTGTCAGTAGTAGTACAGTCTCTGTTGCGAAGAGGCGTTGAATGCGTATGGCGAAACTTGATATTGTCGCAATTTGAGCAAGGGGCAAACGCGATGTTCTGCCAATTCCGATAGAGAAATGTTTCGGATGATAAAGAAAGTGTACGGTGAAGACGCATCGGGTCGCACTGTTGTGTTTAAGTGCCACAAATGTTTTGCGCTGGGGGGAGACAGTTTGAAGAATACTGAGCTTTCTGGTCGGCAACATACGGTGCGAACTGAACACAAGATCGAAGAGGATGGTATGTTGGTGTGTGTCAACCGCTCCCAATCAATAGATGATCTTGCAGTAACAGCAGGGACCAGCCATGGTAATGAACCCTTGAACTTAACATTCCATCGTTGGTCGGCCACGGCTGCTACAGTAGAACAATCTAGAACTCTTAAATCATGGGTCGTTGCGGGAATAAATTCAATCACGATCTTAACCAAACGATGGGGTTCAGAAGAGAGTCAAACTACTTGAAATGAGGAGCAAAATGTGCTTACTAACGTTTATTAAATCGAAATAGCACGATAACATTATTAATTTAATATACATTCTTGAAATAAATAAAAAAATGAATTATTTGTTATTGAATGTTTCAAACACAGTCACATTGCATAGCGTTGATTTATTTCTTACAATATCGAAGAGTTGCTTCGGAGAAGTTAGTACATTAGTGGACAGCGAAACTGAAAAAATGAAAAAGAGGGAAGACCTGAAAACCGGGCACCTATTATCCAAACGAGAACTGAGAGTTAATCCACACGATCCGTGGAAAATCTGACTTTCAACAAGTAGAACGCCTGATTTTCTCTCAATTAAGGTTATCCACCAGTCGAATACCCTTTACGGATACGGAACACCCGCCGAATGGACCCTTAATCGAACCAAATTGACTATCAGTTGCTTTAGATAGGTTGCGAAATATTATGGGAAAGCATGGTGTTCACTACGAGTTAACAGCATCATTCACAATTGAAATAAAATTCCACCATGTATTTGTCATTCATGACACCCTTAAGTGATAAGGTAATCCCGATGCTAAATGTGCATCACCCAAACAGCTGTTCGGAAGGAACCAACAACAACATGATCCGTGAGGATCTTACGTTATGTCGTTCTAAAGGAACAGAACTGCGAAATGCAGGAAACACTTATTCATCATGCATTTAGAAGAAATGCCAAACACTGAAGTTAATTAAAAAGTGGAAAGTCACTTGAAAAGTATTATTATTGAACCGATTTTCAGGTTAGAAATGGTTTTGTTACGCTTTAATAAAATTACCAGTCCACATTGAAAAAATATTACAACTTTAAGGAATTCTTTCCCTTGGAAAACAACGACTACCATTACAGATCTATCTATTTATTGTCTGTCCCAACACACTACTTATGAAGTGATTACTTAATGAAATTCCACTACGAATAAAATGAAAGTACGACAAAGATTGAAAATGAAATATTGTTACTGGCTGACGAATCGAAACCGCATTCGCAACTCAAGTCTCACACTAATACACTGAGTGTCAATATGCACACTATCAAAACGAAACGGACGTCAGAACGACAAAACAATTAAGTCCGTAAAATAAAATAACATATCGAAGTCATTAAAACTCAACACGCACGGAGAATTACAGTGAAAATATATTTAATCTCCATCAGGTCGATATCCAACATTTGGGCAACCCTCATTCGCCGATAGCGGTCCCGTTATCTTATGGAACACCAACAGCTGTTGGAGCTACGCACAAGTTGGCCTCATCATAACCGATCTGACCCTCTTCATAATTTATATTTTACTGTAGGTGCTACCATCGTCCAGGCCACTTCGCAAAAACAAAAGAAACATCTAATCTGAGACTTGAGTGTGTACAGCTGACATCCCAGACCTATCGTCGGGCTCACTTAAAATCTGTACATCCTAACACTAATCTCTATGTACATGATACCTTCCAAATTCTATCGTCGGGCGTGAACTAGGACGTCTCATCATCAGTAACTCCAAGGATAACATGTGACGTCCTAAATCTATCGTCGGGCGTCAAAATGGGTCGTACTACGCATCCCTTAACATATCAGGTGAACTAGCAATTTCAAACAAACTCTGCCATTTCAATACTAAACCTGGTCAGACTAATAACACACAACGGAACAACGTCTCTTACTATTAAACGAATGCAAGTCGAAAAATACAGTAAGTCTCTACCTCGTTACAATACGTGAACTCGAAAATAAACATACGTAAGGAACAATTCTCCACCTCAAACACAATCTCAGCCTGTGCAATGACGTTTTAGGGAAGCAATGATAATTCCCAACACACGTCTACCATAGTGGATGCCTTCAAAATAATAATCATCACTACCGCATTAGAACCTCTCAAATCGCCTATCGTCAATTCCAACTATTTATATCAATGACATATCCAGTGAACGAAATTCAATACAACACCAACCATGTGTCCTAAATGCTCGTTTATCCTTGAGGTCACATTATCTTAATATTCATACGGGCTTTAAGTAACAAATCACTGGATGTTTACTACCAAGATTTTCTAACCTTTTACTAGAGTCGTTTTCACTTGGGATCTTACTAGAAATCTACGGTGCTTCACACAGTAGTCGTCTCAAATTTCGGATTGGTAGCGGAAAACACTACAGCCTGTCTCAAACTCATTCTCCTCGCCTTATTCCAGCGGTATCACTTAAAATCCAGGCTTCATTTCATCTTCAATATTCCTATCCCTCTCATCTCCACATACATATAAATTCTTCGCTCTCAATCCCTTTTTCTTATATTTCCAAGACCCTTTTTCATCATTCAATCCTCCGGTGAAAACAACAACCACTATAAAACACATCTCTGACTTTACTGTTATTACGACTTTCGGACCTCGAGAATCCAAGAACACGCCGCGATTTTTCGTATCATTGATATACACGATGTCCCTAAATTTTACTTCCCATGAATAAATGTAACTCTATCGAATTTCACTGAAATCTTCTTTGAATGCCTGCGATCCTTGTAAAAATATACAGGTTAAATGCACCTTTAACATAGAAAAATTTCTTTATCCCGCGGTAAGTATTATTATTATTATTATTATTATTATTATTATTATTATTATTATTATTATTATTATTGACAATCATTTCCGAATTCAACTGATATTTGAAATTAAGATATTTGCCACGACTAATTTACACTTATAACCTCCCAAAATTCCACGCTTTGGACAATATCTCATCGAACATTAACACCAAATTTTTAAACGTCGCATTTTACAGTTTCTTGGCGTGAAATTTACACACGCTGACCAAAAATTACAACCCCTTTCGCCTGATAATTACAAATATCAACCCGACAATCATCCTGGAAAATTTGTTGGGACAGAACAATAAACTCTAACTACGACATAATATAAATATAGACAGACCTGCACAATGGAGTCATTCCCAGTATTCTGGCTACATCGTCGCCAGCTGACCTCGCGCCTTTAGCCGTACATTTTCACAAATAACATTATCATTTCCAACATCTCACTCTTACAAACACTGCCTTTTTCACACAATATAAAATTACCACACAAATCACGCACTTTTCTCTATAATTTATACCCCGAACTTCCCTCGTTCTGCAGTCAACTGCGACTGTCTGGCTCGTTCCCAGAGTTGTCTCTCTCTGTTACTCCAATAAAACAGGTGTTCAACAGATAAAGGGAGCAGAACTACTCTGAATAGCTTCCCCAACTCTCTTACCACTTTCAAACGTACATGAGATGATATAATAAAATCTGCTGTGTATATTTTAACCAACGCCTACACTTTCATAGTTCGTCGGCAAACGTTCAGAACTTTTTCAATCACCTTCTCTTCCTAACCGAGTATGTGGACCTCAGCGACGGACATGTATTTAGTTATTTGTAGATCAATCTGGCGCAATTTTCCACTGACGACGGGCGTAAGCTCCCGCGGCTTCAAGACCCAGATCGACACTGAAAAATATACGGTGGGGGGTTCCTTTTATAATCTCAGGAGGGACGCTACCCACACTATTAAGCTTAATTGCGTAATCTGCCAATTTTGCGTCCAATAGACCGATTTTTATGAGACTTGTCCCAGAATTCCGGACAGGCTTGTAATTATTTTAGATGCTAATCCTCTAATTTTACCACACTCACAACAGGGGAAATAAATTATTTCTGCCCGTGCGTTTCGCGCGTTTTCTTCATCCATTGACCTTGGCACGTGTAGCTAGTTCACTGATCTGACGCTGACATGTACTTAGGCCTAACTGCATTTATGTTTTTCCCTGGGGGCTCTGTCTTCACGTAGGGTTTACGAATAATTTAACTTATTTATTTCTTTATTTGCTGTATTGCCAAAATCCCTCGTTATATAGAATTCTATGAATTTAAAGAATTATCGGGCACTCGAGGTTCGCCGAGGTGTCACGGTATTTCACGAGCTTGCCGTGAGTGAGATCATTCCCACGCGACATCGGGGCTCTTAGGAGCGCAACATGGCTGCCCTCAAAAATAAAAGTAGCTTGTTGATACCAAATAAATATTGAGAAATTTTTTTTCTCACCGTAGAATTATGGGTTCAGTACGTGCCACAAAAATCTGCCTGATGATCTGAACATGTCGCGTATTACCCAGCACAATGTGCCACTTATCCTGACGCAAGACCAACATGACGATCACATCAAATTTTGTGGTGACCTGATCACTAATGCTGACGATGATGGGACGTTTCTCAACCGGATTATAACAGAAGACGAAATATGGTGTTTGATCTACGATCCGCAACTAAAGCGATAATCGACCACCTGGTAATCTCCATCATCACCACGACAGAAAAGAAAAACCGACAAGGCAGGTTAAAGGCAACTGTTATTCGACTCATCGGGTATTGTTAACATGGAATTCATTCCACAGGGAGCAACTGTCAACAAGACCCTCTGCAAGGAGATCCTTCACCGTCTACGCGATTCAGTTCATCTTAAGCAACCTGAATTCTGACGTAAGAATAACTAGTTGTTGCTATTTGACAACGTACTGGCACATCGCTCCGTGCTTGTCCAGGATATAGTCGCAAGTCAACAGGTCAGCGTTTTGCCACACTCCGTACTCATCTGATCTCGCACCATGCGATTTCTTTCTCTTCCCCAGATTGAAAGCAAAGCTGTGTGGGTGTAGATTTCATTCGGCCTAGAAGATCACAAGAGAAGTCGTGCGGAACTTTCCTGCCAATATCTCTCAGCGGTGTTTCTAGCAGCTGTACGAACGTTACCAGACGTGCATAGCGGCCAACGGCGATTAATTTGAGGAAGGATGCGGTTCTGTGTAAGTGTACGCCGTGTTGGAGGGCAACGTCTAAGACACACTGCTCCTGCTGGTGGCCTAAACTCTAGGCGCCAATTAACGAATTTAATGACTGTAATACCTATTTCTAACGCTACGTTCGACCTCTCTTTCACGCTCCACTCGCAGACGATTTCCAATTGAATAAAATGACCGACAATCAACGCGTAGTGCTGAAGTTAAAACGCAACCGTTTCCATTATTTTAACAATTTCTGTATCTTACTCGTGAGCGTCAGCTGTTGCGAGATGCAATATGTCGCTACGCAGTGTCATCGAGCGGCACCCCAGAAATCCAACGAGGGCTACATTTTGTATCGCTACACGTTGAGTCCATAACTAAACTGTACAATCCTGTACGTGATGTCAAAGAGGGTGAACTCCAGCAGTCTTCAGAGCATCGGCAGATGGGTAAATCGACTTCTTCTGCTTTGAAGTTGAACAAATATTTTTATATTTTGTTAGTGGTGGTAACTATCAGTCCTTGTTTTCAAATACACTACAACTTGGAACACAAGCACAATAACTCTGTATTTACGAAACATCAGTACACACATTTTGGTCAATAGTTGTAAAATTGCCAAATGATATTATTTTCGTTACTATTATTATTAACAAATACATAGTAATTGGGAAATATTCGGGTAGCAATGCTTATTTACAACCCCACAGCAATGAAATTATATGCAAACGTACATTTAATATGAGAAAAAGTAATTACATGAAAATAAAATAATGCATGAAACCATATATAAACTAGAAGTTAAATGATAACAAAAGAAAGGACTAAAATTAAATAAACTGAAGGTTATTCACGAATGTAAGAAGCATAATTATAAGTAATTCACGCATTTTTTTTCAAAAATATATCCCATTACACAAGTTCACTATAAATATTTCGCTATTACATAACTCTGAAAAAAATACTATGAAACAAGGAATAAAAATACGCAGTATTAAACAAAGAATGGCACGTCTTTTCTTAAAATAACATAATTTTATTCTATCAAGTTAAACTCATTGTTTGAAAATATTTATGTTATTTCCGTCTAAACACATGGGAACCTGAAATTTGGAACTGATCGTAATGATGCCATGCTTTGTCTACACGCCAGCATGCAAACTTCTTAACAAAAACATCTTCATGTTCTTGGATAAGAATTTTAGCGAGATATTAAGTAGTAGTTTGTGCTCCGTTATTAAACACCACAAGTAAATACATTGCCATGAAGCGATGAATGCAGTACCTATTCCATATGCTAATAATACAGTATTGCTGTTTATTTAACGTAACCTAGAGACACAGGAGTGTCGAAAGTTTGTGCCGCACAATTTCACTAAAATGCTGGGAGTCGACCACTCGGAGTTGTAAAACTACTTCAAATGCTTCCCACTTGAGCTGAAATTCAATTGGAAACAAGGAGAACACTGGCCAGCTGAGCCACTGTGTTTGATTTACATGTACTATTTAGATGGTTTTGGTTTTCAGACTAGTAATGTTATTGGCTTTACGTCGCACTAAATACTTTCACGGTTTTCGGAGACGCCGAGGTGCCGGAATTTAGTCCCGCTGGAGTTCTTCTACGTGCCAGTAAATCTACCGACACGAGGCTGGCGTATTTGAGCACCTTCAAATACCACCGGACTGAGCAAGGATGGAACCTGCCACGTTGGGGTCAGAAGGCTAGCGCCTCAACCGTCTGAGCCACTCAGCCCGTCGTTTTCAGACTAGTCTACTTGGGCCTATGTATTCTGACAACCAATGATATTAATGGGAGGCATGCACGAAAATCCATTTATTCCTAAATTCTCAATAACATGGACTATTTGAGTTAGAATCATGAAACCTTCCACCAAACCAAACCAAACCAAACCAAACCCCACGGCACTTTATGCCCTTGAAAGGGCCCTGGCCTGCCCAGTGATCGCTGCTCAGCCCGAAGGCCTGCAGATTACGAGGGGCCATGTGGTCAGCACCGCGCATCCTCTCGGACGTTATTCTGGGCTTTCGAGACCGGGGCCGCCATCTCACCGTCAGACAGCTCCTCAGTTCTAATCACGTAGGCTGAGTGGACCTCGAACCAGCCCTGACCTGGCCGGGAATCGAACCCAGAGCCTCCGGGAGAGAGGAAGGCACGCTACCCCTACAACACTGGGCCAGCTAAACCTTCCACATTGATTTAAAATGCATTGTTCTTAGTCACAAATATTATTTGAATTTTGTCAGATTGATGTAACATTTCCTAAACAATGCTGAGGTTCCGGACCTTGTGATTTTTATGACCTTGATGATTTAGTCCCTGCAGACGATTTTAATTTTAGGCCTATTTCGATGATTAAAAACAAGTGAGCATATATATTTTTAAAAATTCACAAAAATGCATATATATTAAAATTTGAAGTCCATAAAATTTCATATTGTGTAATTCCCCTGCAGCAAAATGTGTAATAGTATATTGACTGTCTGTCTATCAAGTTTCACATTGATATCTTTAATACACTGGCGGAAAAAATATCCAAACACCATGAAATAAGGAATGTAGAATATTTTAGCATTATATTTGTCGAAGTCCGCCTCTGTGGTGTAGTGGTTAGTGTGATTGGCTGCCACCCCCGGAGGCTCGGGTTCGATTCCGGGCTCTGCCACGAAATTTAAAAATTGGTATGAGGGCTGGAACGGGGTCCACTCAGCCTCGGGAGGTCAACTGAGTAGAGGTGGGTGCGATTCCCACCTCAGCCACCCTAGAAATTGTCTTCCGTGGTTTCCTACTTCTCTTCCAGGCAAATGCCGGGATGGTACCTAACTTTAGGCCACGACGCTTCCTTCCCTCTTCCCTGTCTATACCTTCCAATCTTCCCATCCCCCACCAAGGCCCCTGTTCAGTATAGCAGGTGAGGCCACCTGGGAGAGATACTGGCCATTCTCCTCAGCTGTATCCACTGACCCAATGTTTCACGCTCCAGGACACTGCCCTTGAGGTGGTAGAGGTGGGATCCCTCGCTGAGTCCGAGGGAGAAACCAACCCTGGAGGGTACACAGATTAATAATAGTAATAAGAAGAAGATATTTGTCGAAGTAACATATTTAATTGATTACAGGAAGACTACAGGTTAATATCCACGTCGGAAAAGCCATCGCAAATATGCCATGTTGGTCCGTTAATAACCGATGTAATCGCCTGATTGTTGAATGCAGGAATGCAAACGTGTATGCATAGTGTCGTACAGGTGACGGATGTCAGCTTGTGGGATGGAGTTCCATGCCTGTTGCACTTGGTCGGTCAATACAGGAACGGTTAATGCAAGTTGTGGATGACGCTGGAGTTGTCGCCAAATGATGTCCCGTACGTTCTCAATTGGGGGCAGATTGGTGGATCTAGCAGGCCAAGGCAACATGTCGACACTCTGTAGAGCACGTTGGGTTACAACAGCGGCAGTATCCTGTTAGAAAACATCCCCCGGGAATGCTGTTCACTAATGGCATCACAACAGGTCGCATCACCAGACAGACGTATACATCTGCAGTAAGGGTGCGTGAGATAACCACGAGAGTGCTCCTGCTGCCATAGGAAATTGCTCCCTAGACCAGAACTCTCGGTGTAGGTCCAGTGTGTCGACGCCGCTGACAGGTGGAATGCAGGTGCTCACCTGGCCTCCTCCTAACCAACAAAGGGCCATCACTGGCACAAATGAAGAACTGGCTTTCATCGGAAGACACAACGGACTTCCACTCTATCCTCCAATGAGCTCTCGCTTGACACCACTGAAGTCGCAGGCAGCGGTGGTTTGGGGTAGGTGGAATGAATGCCGCAGGGCGTCTGGCTCAGATCTTTTCTTCAAGTAACCGATTTCGAACAGTTCGTTGCGTCACTGTGGTGCCAATTGCCGCTTAAATTGCTGCTGCAAACGCAGTCCGCTGCGCCATAGCCATACGCCGAATAGTGCGGAGCTCCCTCTCGGTGGTGCCACGGGGACGTTTCTTGCGAGCGTACCTTCTCGTGATCGCTGCTGCCAGCACGCATCCACGGTGGAGACATTCCTGCCAAGTCGTTCTGCAATAGCGCAGAAGGAAAATCCACCTTCATGCAGCCCTATTATACGGCCTCGCTCAATCGCAGTGAGCTGTGAATACTGGCCTGTTCTTGAACCACTCACAGTCACTCCGTGCAATCTCACAGGTAACTAATGCCGTCGCACAGTACCTACAGCTCGTATTTAAAGAATACGTGATGTGCAACATGATGGGGCCGCTACTAGCGGCACGCTAATACGATTTGCGGGAAATTTGAATCAACGTCATCTTCCATACGTTTAAACACGCCTACCAATGTCAGTTAATCTAGCACAACCTCTTCTTGGTGTTTTCTACAGAGAAGGGTACACTTGTTATGGAAAAAGGAAGTCCACGAAATGGGAAGTGAATTTCCCAATACGCACCCCCGCATTGTATCTCTCAAATCTAAACAAACTTGCCGCGGTAATCGTCATGCTTGACCAACCAGAAATGATGCTTCACAGCCTTCTTCAGTTCTCCAGATGTAGATACCGCCAAGTGCCTAAATAAGCAGACTATGATAATGATAATGATAATGTTATTTGCTTTACGTCCCACTAACTACTTTTTGGTTTTCGGAGACGCCGAAGTGACAGAATTAAGTCTCGCAGGAGTTCTTTTACGTGCCAGTAAATTTACTGTCACAAGACTAACATATTTGAGCACCTTGAGATACCACCGGATTGAGCCAGGGTCGAACCCGTCAAGTTTGGGTCAGAGGCCCAACGCCTCAACCGTCTGAGCCACTCAGCCCGGCAATAATCAGACTTACAGAGTTCAGTGAAATTTTTTTAAACAAGTAATGTATTGTGACCGTATCGTGACAGTGAATATTTATTTCGATTTATATAACTGGCAAAGAAGTAGGCTTGTAGCTTCCTTTGTGCGGATGCTGGCAGTTGCGTCATATTGCACAATACTTCGCGACAGACAGGCGCCGAGAGCACGGAGTTGAGGGCTCAGAAAACCCCCGAACTGAGCGCGCGTCATGGAAGAAGGCGAAGAAGAATACAGTTTTTGCTGATTCCACCTTGAAAACAAATGCCATCTCACAGTAGAGCCAACGTGAGGGGTGATTTCAGAGGTCTTTTCGGCTTAATAACGGCTAATTTAACCAGGAAGCACACGTCAGAGCATTGAGAAGAATATTGGATGAATGGCAAAATTATAAACCAAGGTAGAAGGACATCATCTATGAAAATGCGTCTAAATGAGATTACGTAACTGGCTTGGCGTCCTCACGCTAACTGGGAAACCAGATGCAAATGGAGATTTCCCTTCCCCACTCTGATTTTATATGAATAAGTTGCAACAAAACCAATGATCATTTTGCGTACCGCATAACATTGAGTACTTGCGATTACTGGGCCACACAATCCGGCGCGTAGCTAATTTTCATATACCGGTTGGTTCAGGAGATGTCAGAATTAGTGTGGGGACGATGTCCACGGAATCATCCCCACTCCGGGTTCGACCATAAATGCTTGCACTTTCGAGGGTGGCCAAAGAGTCGAGAAGGAGCTTCCGGGGTGAAACGACGGCCGGTTCGCGAGCGGTATTGCCATTCCTTTGTATGGTATATGTAAACGAAAACGGGAGTGTAATTCAGATAGTTTCTCTTGTGCATTGTTAATAGAGAAAGTAATTGCGCGACAGTAATGCGTGCATGACATATCGGCCGCGAAGCAGCCAGTAATTACGCGAAATTACGTCGTACGTTATGACTGTGTAGTTATTACGCTATGGAGTGTAAAACTCCGGACGGAGAACGCTAATTTTGGAGACTAATTTCCCGTAGCAGAGAGAGAGAGAGGAATATAATTATAATATTTGAAAAACTTGTTTTAAAAAGTAGACGTGTGATAAAGTACTATAAAAATCCACGTTAAATTATGAACAGGATTCAGGATAAAATTATAGCAATGAATGACGGGGAGCGATAGGCGTTCAGGAACAGACGAACTAGACAGGATATCAGGATAAATACGGTTAGCGAACGTCACGGCAATCTGAGGCGATAAACTTGCAGTGAGAACACCGTGAATGTCCGTCTTATCTTATCAAAGTGAAGTAGACTAGCTGAGTTATACATTAGAATTATCCACACATAACTTTCATTAGTCAGAGAAAGGAGGAGGGGAGGTTTGATGGTGTCGTGTGAACAAGAAGTGTGTAAATCTGTGTAAAATGTATTTTCCACTGATTCCAATACCAATAATATGGATTACTCAAGAAACGTCGAGGAACATCTAGAACCCAGGACACCACGAGCCAGCGTCATGGAATAATCGCCATCGGCAGGCCCCTGGAAACCCGGACGGAGCAGGATGAACCAAACTGTTGAGTACTGAGCTTTGTTCTTCCAATGCTAGTATTTCTCCTTGTAAATATAAAATAATGTAAGGGTAGGGTTAATGATAATATTAAATTGATAGGCTAGTTCGCCTTAGAGTGATCGGAAGAGTCCTTTTCAGTCTAAATCGTTTGAGTGTATATCGGAAGGAAATAAACTAGGAGGGATGGTATATAATTTGGGATCCTATTTAGTGACTGCATGAGCATGTTATTGTATTTTGGGTTTTACGAGTGCTGTTAAGGAGAAAAGGGGGAAGATAAGTAGGAATTTTGGCAGGTTAATGACGTGGACCTCATCTGTGTGAGTGGATAAGATGAGTAGGGATTATTGGGCGTCAGGATCCTCAACAAGTGCCTGAACAGATATAAGCGTGGTATAGCTACAGCATTCTCTTTTAAAAGTAGCAAACAGTAGATTGACTTGCATGTTAGAGTAAGATTTTGGGCTGTATTTGGAAGTTGTGCGAAGAGTTCTGTGCAGAGGTTCGAATATCCGCCCTCCCATACACAAGTTAGGCTACATGTGTAAACGTCTATTTATTGTGTTGGTAAATTCTGATATTTTGTTTTAATTTTTATTATTATTATTATTATTATTATTATTATTATTATTATTATTTTAATTTGATCAGAGATTTTATGCCGATATATTTGAGCATTATGTTAGTGGATGTCAGGTACACACTCTCGCCTCATTGGTCAGAGTTTAGAGAACACTGTTTTTTGGTTGTATGCTAGTGGAAGTGTGGTAAATGTTACGGGGAAGAGAACGTTTTGTTGAAACCCAGAACTCTGGATATTTGAGGGAATTTGATATGATTTAGCGGCTTAACTTGAGAGATAATCCTCGGATATAGGAAGCGCATGAGCTGATTTGAGCATGAATAGAATGCGTCAGTTCAATTGAGTGAATTTATTGACACATTGACCTCCTATAGTAAGCGGGTCGAACGGTGTATTTATCCTGTTGGCAGAGAAGCAGGCGAAGGCCGAGATTTACAACCCCAGAGAGGGGAGAGTCCTTTTGGGGGAGGCCAGCTGAACGAGCCGCCCGACGAAGGAATTTGGTTCTGTCTAACACTATGCTCTTCTGTGAATAAAAGACAGAATATTTACGTAACTACCACACACGCCGCAAGCCATGATCCAAAGCAATGTAGAAACTTATGACTGTTACTTTACATGTTTACGGTAGCTAGGGCTTGATTTCAGCATCCTTGAAGGAGACGACCATGCCTTGTGTTCGAACCTCGGTAGCACAATGAGAACGGCAAGACACACAAGCAGCGGATTTTCTACGAGACAAAATACAGCCATTGTTTTCTTTATATGTGAAGAGTATATGTTTCTTTTTCAGGGTGTGAACATGTTTTTAGTTAATTAGTGTTCTATTTGAATTTAGATTTCGTGAAAGTCCATTGGTATTTGCTGTAAATGACGAATTTCGATGATAAGTCTGTGCACAGTTTAGTTATATTATGGAAGGCTGGTAACCATATTATTCATCTTCATGTTTAGATTGATGGGATTATATAGAATTGCCGGAGCATTTGATCATTTTTCTCCAATTTATTTTATAGATATTTCTGTGGCAGTAAATCTAAGTTAGGCGGCCACTCTAAGACGAAATTTTCCAGTGTAAATAAATTTTAAAATAAATAATGTGGGATTTAATCCCGTGGAATACTTGCATTTGGAGGGGCATAGCTTGTAACTGTAAATATATAAAGGTTATTGTGGTTGTTTCTGTCGTACTCAACAGTTTAAATTCAGCGGGTTGATAGACCACAAAATCCAGATGTAGAAATGTGATGTGTTAATAAGAATTGTCATCCTCTCGGACATCTCTTTTATAGAGAGGAAGGTATCAATCAAATCTTTGATTATAAAGGTAGGATTTTCTTGTAAAGAAAATTATCAGCGAACAGTTGTAATCCACATAGATATTTTTTTGGAATGTGGATCAGATAGCTGATGTGATTGGTAGCACGGATTTTTCGGTTGCTAAACAAGTTTTCTTTTAATATTTGTAAAATTTGTTTGAGTCTATCAAGGTTGTAGAAGTTTTTGTATATGTTTCAACGAGCGCCTAGTAAATTTATAGAAAGTTATTTGTGCCTATCCTTGTCGAAAATTAGCATCCACAACCTCTTCCGTTCACTGTATGCCTTTAAGGTAGTTGTAAGAAGTATTTTTAATAGCCGCGGACGGTCTGCGCCCTTGAGAGGCCGGGGTGCAGATATTCGGAACGGGAGAGTAGCGGTGACCTCGCTGTGCCGTAAAGGGCATTTGTCGTCTCATGTGAGTGGATTATTTTGATAAAATACCGATGAGGCGGCATTGTCACCAGGCCGAAAAGGTCCCTTGACTATCGGCTTCCATGGAGCATGGTCCCATGTGTTCATGACCCGACATGGTTACATTGATGTTGTCACATGGTCCCATGAGTTATGGGGGATGATGGGAAAGGTCCCAGTATGAAAAAGGGGGCGTGGCATCTGACGCGCATGTGTTCGGAATTTAGTGCACTTAGGTACTGAATTCAACTAAATCCTTCTGGGACTTGATTCCCAACATCATAAGTTAGCAATTTTAGCAAAAACAAAGAAAATAATAGTTTTGAAGGATTTCGGGAACGTCCCCTCCTAAGCAATCAGCAGTAATATGGTTGCCTGACCAAAGATGTGTATGAAATGTCAAGAATTTTCATTTCAATGCCATCATTCAGTTGTGAAGATTGGCCGGGTGTGGCAAGTGTCTGCATTGGAATGAAAATCTTGAGTCCGGGAAATGTTGAGATTCGCAGCGTTATTATGAAGTGTGATGTTACTGTATAGGCCTATTTTCGGATATCAACGGAAGAATGATTAAAGGAAATTAACAGACGATGCACAACATGGTTCAAGGACTTTTATTACAATAAATTCTGCCAGATTTTACTTCGTTCTACTTTCAGTGAATTAATGGCAAGGGATTTTTTTTACATACGCTTATCCAACCGGAGTAGCCGCGCGTGTTAACGCGCTGTGACTATGGAGCTATTCGAGCTCTGCATTCGGAAGACGAGTGGGTTCGAGCCCCAACTTCGGCTGCCTGAAAATGGTTTTCTGTAGTTTCCCAATTTCACTTTTAGAAAATGCTGGTACAGCTCCTGTTCATAGTAAACAGGCGATTCCTTCCAGCTCCATATCCAATTTCATTCACCATCATGCATTTCACCTTCATTAGCTCCTCAACTGAGGGTCGTGGCAGGAAGGGCATCCGGCCTAAAAAGCTATGCCATATAGTTTCATCTCACCTCGTCCCCACCCCCATATCAGTAAACGAGATTAAAGGGTAGACGTACACACGCTTACACTGTCTTTGGTTCAGAATGCTTGACTGAGAAAAAGACTACACCGACGTAAACTACTAGTTTTGATATCTACTTCTAGCAAAGAAACGAAGAAATTTGTGTTCATAATACATTCTCGTATTCACGGGCTCCACCTATTCCCCCAATATTTTAATTTGTTCTTAAGTAAAATAAATTATCTAATTTGTGGAATAATGATAATTGTATTCATTGAACATTTATGATTATGTTCCATGTATATCCGGCTCCTCGACTGAATGGTCATCAATCAGGTGTTCGATTCAGTTGTCCTGGGCTCGACTCCATATTTGGTCGGTGATTCTAATCGCGTCTGGTTTATACCCCTGATTCGAAGACTGGGTGCCTGAATTTGTCTCATTACACTTATCTTCACATTCAGACAACACACCACACTACCAGCCATAGCAGAAACACACATTGTTCTTGCTAGTTGCTTTACGTCGCACCGACACAGATAGGTTTATGGCGACGATGGAATAGGAAAGGCCTAGGAGTGGGAATGAAGCGGCCGTGGCCTTAATTAAGGTACACCCCAGCATTTGCCTGGTGTGCAAATGGGAAACCACGGAAAACCATCTTCAGGGCTGCCGACAGTGGGGTTCGAACCCACTATCTCCATGATACAAGCTCACAGCTGCGCGCCTCTAACCGCACGGCCAACTCGCCCGGTCAGAAACACACAATAATGAATATATCCCTACACAGGATTCATGTCAGCAGGGGCATCAAGCTGTAAAACAGACACAAGTGCACAAGTGTGACAAAGTTCGCACACGCAACCCCACCAGGGTGTAGGATTAGCGGTAGAAGAAGGAAAATAATTTTCCACGCATCAGAGTTACGTAAGTCACATTATTCATGCAGGTTGAAACATGCTCTTAATTCAAATCTTGAACATAGGAAACTTTCTAAACGACCACTTGGGAGTATTCTTCCCAGTAATTCTGATCACGACACTATCTCGTTCATTTTTCCTCCAGTGAGCCGCGCATACACACACCCGCGGTGACGAGATACAAGATCTCCCTGTCACTTCTAGAAACACATTATTGGCCACATTTTTCATCCAAGTTCCCTCACTCGAGTTAATTGCTCTGGGAATTCAAGACGTGCTTACAATGGGAACTACAAGAAGATTATGGGGCGCATAATTCTCACTAGAAGGCTAGGAAAGCTCCTAAGATAGTGGCCATGATTTATATGTAAGTTTATAGCAAGAACGTTCTAATTTGTTCCGTAGCTAAGTTCATCTGTACATAATATACAGGGTGGCTTACTGAGACGTTTCACGTCAGATCTTCTGACTGGTTAAAAAATGCGATAGGCGGTCTTCATCTTCGTGAATATTTATACGAAGCACATGAATCTGTTTTTTGTTGTTTTTTTTTTTTTGCTTTACGTCGCACCGACACAGACATGTCTTATGGCGACGACGGGATGGGAATGTCCTAGGAATGGGAAGGAAGCGGCCGTGGCCTTAATTAAGGTACAGCCCCAGCATTTGCCTGGTGTGAAAATGGGAAACCACGGAAAACCATCTTCAGGGCTGCCGACAGTGGGGTTCGAACCCACTATCTTCCGATTACTGGATACTGGCCGCACTTAAGCGACTGCAGCTATCGAGCTCGGTAAGCACATGAATCAACGTGCAATATAAATGTTCTGTTTTCCTTAATAAGCACCCAGGCAGCGATGCCAATTTCGTTTCTCCAAATGGAGCTAATCCTTTTTCTGTCACATATGCAGGAGTTCGTTGGCAACCACATTCAGAGAAGTACTTTTTTCAAGAATCGGACATGTGACACTGATGAAGAGAAATGTTGAATTGTGCATCTTTCCAAAATTGGCGTCGTCAATGTTGCTAGCCGGAAGGTTTGGAAGACAAGCGCTCATACCTCATGTTCATGTCTCCGAAGAATGTGGACATAGTAACAACCTCCGAATCATCACACTGCCTATATCAATATAGTTTGGTGATGGTGCATGTATGAATGTATGAAACCAAAGCTTCTAAAGCACTTTATACGAGCCATGTGACTAGACATCTCACGGATATCCAGAATGTTTGTGTTCCATATTTGTACACAATTTTAATAAAATAAGGCTATTGCCCTTCATATATGAAGACTTACTTGCGCAAAATCAATTACTACCATCAGCTCTCCCCTTCGATACCTTTAATTCTATTTGCCATTTTAAAACGTGAAAAATTACCGAGCTCGATAGCTGCAGTCGCTTAAGTGCGGCCAGTATCCAGTATTCGGGAGATAGTAGGTTCGAACCCCACTGTGGGCAGCCCTGAAGATGGTTTTCCGTGGTTTCCCATTTTCACACGAGGGAAATGCTGGGGCTGTACCTTAATTAAGGCCACGGCCGCTTCCTTCCCACTCCTAGCCCTTTCCTGTCCCATCGTCGCCACAAGACCTATTTGTGTCGGTGCGACGTAAAGCAATTTGGAAAAAAAAACAAAAAAAACGTGAAAATACCGAGCAAGTTGGCCGTGCAGTTAGGGGCGCGCAGCAGTGAGTTTGCATTCGGGAGAAAGTGGGATCCTATACCATTGTCGGCAGTCCTGAAGATGATTTTCCATCTTCACACGAATCATATGCCGGAAATGTACCTTAATTAAGGCCACGTCCAATTCCTTTCCACTCCTGACCCTTTCCTATCACATCGTCGCCGTAAGACCTGTCTGTATCGAAGCGACGTCAAGCAACTTCTGGAGAAAAACAAGTTAGAACATTCTGGGAGGTGTAAAGTTCGATGTACCATGCGACCTTTACGTTTGATGTCAACGGGGTAGCCAAAGGGAGGATGATGCGTCAGAGAGACTGTGTGTTCACTCTCCTTGGGGACGTCGACAAGAGCTATGAATCTTACGTAGTCCTTGTCTTATTGACCTTCGCGCAACCAGCACCCAACGGCGCCAAGTTTGAAAACATGTATACGTATTTTTTTTTTTGCTAGTTGCTTTACGTCGCACCGACACAGATAAGTCTTATGGCGACGATGGGACAGGGAAGGGCTAAGAGTTGGAAGGGAGCGGCCGTGGCCTTAATTAAGGTACAGCCCCAGCATTTGCCTGGTGTGAAAATGGGAAACCACGGAAAACCATTTTCAGGGCTGCCGACAGTGGGGTTCGAACCTACTATCTCCCGAATACTGGATACTGGCCGCACTTAAGCGACTGCAGCTATCGAGCTCGGTCATGTATACGTAACACTCCTTTCCGCCAATGCTACATGTCTAAGTGTGGAAATAATTACATCGCTTAACGTGCCTGTCTACATCCAACGGAGCATGCAACAGAAATTGAAAACAAAGGATCTTCGCATCGCAGTCTCGATGCTTACCAAAGGACACGGCATACATTGCACGTTCCTTCGTGGGCCGCTTATTGTACGGTGAAAACCACCTGTCGTTGGCTTTAACTGGTCAGGGGATATTTGAAGTGAGGAACTTAAGTAGGTCACCCTGTATAGGCCTACACAGTATTCAACAAATCCGTGCTTCTGTTCTTCAATATTAGAACCGTGGACCAAAATGGCCGTGAACATTTTTGGGGTGAAATTCCCTCAGGATATTTGAAGTGAGGAACTTAAGTAGGTCATTCTGTATAGGCCTACACAGTATAAACAAAATCCTTCAATATTAGAACCGTGGACCAAAATGGTCGTGAAAATTTTTCGGATAAAATTCCGTCCTTGAAATAAATTTTACGATCACAACTGGCTGCAGTATAATATATACGGTTCAAAGGGTACAGTTTCGATTCCCGGCCGGACCGGGATTTAAATCCGTATGGTTACTTTATTTGGCTCGGGGCAGGGTGTTCGTGGTCGTCTCAATACACATCTCTTCTACACGCCACACACAAGACTACCGACCATTACAGAAACATGCATTAGTTATTACAACCCTCGACATGGGTTTGGCGTAAGGGGGAGCGTCCGGTCGGTAAATGGGCCAAATCCAAACTAGCACCAACCTCAAGAAAATTGGAAAATGGCCAGTAATAATAATAATAATAATAATAATAATAATAATAATAATAATAATAATAATAATAATAATAATAATAATGGCTTTACATCCCAGTAACTACTTTTTACGGTTTTTGGAGATGCTGAGGTGCCGGTATTTACTCCCCCACGAGTTCATATAGGTGCCAGAAAATGTACGACACGAGGCTGACGTATTTGAGAACCTTCAAATACCACCGAGCTGAGTCAGGAGCGAACCTGCCAAATTGGGGTCGGAAATTCGGCGCCTCGTCTGAGCCACTCAGTCCAGCACTTTCAACCATAAAACAGACATTGACAGACAAGAAGTCCAAGGGAAATGCGCGGGGGAAATCTCACATCACTTTGAAATAGTGATGGAATAATAATCGGAATATTTACATCCGGTTATTGAAATAATCTAATAAAATAATCGAGTAAGTTTCAAATATCATTCAGTTGTATCGCATAGAATAATCGGATGCGTCATGAATAAATGTTTCGGTTTAAGTGTGTCGGGTGGATAATCGATTGAAATAAGTGAAAAGATGAACTCTTACGAAAAATAAAAGTAAGCCTTTTCTCCATACTCACCTTCAAATGTTGAAACTAAATTAACTGTCTTAATAACAACAGTAGAATAACGTTCCTCATTTAAGTGAATGCCATCTTCTTGCTACACAATGGACTTAAGCCGCAGTACTACCAAATGATAATTTCTTTTAGCTAGCAGCAGGCAATATACATACTTTAATTTTATGTCGTCCGGGTCCATGGATAAATGGTTGATTCGGGGACTGAGTGTTGGTGCCGTCTTCAGCCTGAGACGTCATCTTAGGCAGGGCCGCATTTTCAAATGTTCCTTAAGACGTTTAAGGGGCTGCCTGGCCGAGGCGGTAAAGGCGTGCTCGGTTCGCCCGGAAGGACGTGGGCTCGAATCCCCGTCAGGAAGTCGTAAAATTTAAGAAACGAGATTTCCAATTCGGAGGTGCATATGGCCCTGAGGTTCACTCAGCCTACACCAAAAATTAGTGCAGGGTTACTTCCTGAATGCAAAGGAGGCCGGGCGTAGAGCTAACCACTCAACCCCATCACGTGCCGAGGTTAACAATGGTGGAAACCTTTACCTTCCACCCCTCCAATGGCCTACATGGCCTGTACGGAGGTGACTTTGCTTTGCTTTGCTTAAGAAGTTTAAGACGTAGTGCGTTTCAATAATTTTCGTAAGTTTCTATTACATGTATGTGCAACGTTTCCTTTTTTTACTTGTAGGCCTATACTAAATATTTGTCGTATTTATTGACTTTTTATAACTATATGTGTTAATACTCCTATCCTGTGAGCTTGCATCCGGGAGATAGTGGGTTCGAATCCCACTGTCGGCAGCCCTGAAGATGGCTTTCCGGGGTTTCCCATTTTCACACCAGGCTTTTCCTTAATTAAGGCCACGGCCGCTTCCTTCCAACTCCTATGCATTTCCTCTCCCATCGTCACCATAAGACCTATCTGTGTCGGTGCGACGTAAAGCTACTAGCAAAAAATACTTCTATCAGCAACATACTGTACGTTTCATTTCGCATGAGGTTTTATTAAGTTTGCAGTGCGTGCAAAGTTTCAAAGATTCCCATGAATTTTATTGTGGAGTTATGGTGTATGTGAAGCTAACGTTCTAATAATGAAGTTATTTCCTCAGTGGCATTTATATTTAGTTGCTTTTTTCCCTGTTATACAACAAATGTATGTTCAATTTATATTTTTCGAGTGCAATAATCGGATCCGTAGCTTTCGTGGGGTTGAATGAAATTCAAGTGTATTCTTGTTTATATTTACAAGTTCTTAAAGTGTATAATGTAAATGTTTTATGGTTCATTTTACAGAAGTGTGAGCCTTGTTTTTTATTTTGGACAGGGAAGCATTTGTTGCTCTTCGGTCATTTTTATTTTATCAGTAATACCATCTAACGTCTTCGTACAGAAGTATCTAGTCGCAAATACTGATAGTTTTAAATTTTTTTTGTTATGCTTCGTGAAGTTTCAAGTGCGTGTATAAGTTTATCGATACGTTTTTGATAATTCCATGTGAAAATTTTTTTAACTGTTTCTGCCAATTTGTGTATTCCTACTTCTATAAAATTCCCTATATATTTTTAAAAGCAACTTATGCTTGGGAAACAAAAGGCACATATTCACAAAAGTAGAAAGAATTTGTTAATGTTAATATTATGTAACACTTTGTAATGTGTTGGTTTAACAACAACATACTATAATTTTGGAATGATATTCTACAGTATGAGTTGTTTTTAAGTTCAAATACAACTTTTCCTATTCCGAAACTGTGAGGAGAGTGATTAGAGACTCGGTTTCAATGAGTCAAAAAGCCTAGTTTCCAGTATTACGTGGGTTTCTATCTTGTTACTATAAGCCACGAGTATTCGTTGTTACGTGGACTTTCAATAACACCAATATGCAATGACCGCCAATCGAACCCAGTCCGTCTTTGTAGGGAGGCAGCGATTACGTCACTGAGCTAACATGCTCCCTCAAGCAGTCTATTTCCATTAATTAATGTATCCCTTGACAACGGGACAAATCGTTGTTAATTCTATTATTCCTAAGGAACTGTTCATTCAAATGTCTCATTCGACTGTTTCAGCAGAATCACTCGTTCGGTTGGAGCGAACGAATGTTAAAATAATCACTTTTTATTCGATTATTTCGAACGCATTCACTATTTAATTGCCTCCTCCATTAGAATGCAGTTTCGCATGAGTAATCGATAAAATAATCGGAAAAATTCACTATTCGATTGCCTCGTGCATTCGAATGGAGTTTCAAATGTATAATCGTAAAAATAATCGAATTAAAAATCAATCAATCAATCAATCAATCAATCAATCAATCAATCAATCAATCAATCAATCAATCAATCAATCAATCAATCAATCAATCAATCAATCAATCAATCAATACTGATCTGCATTTAGGGCAGTCGCCCAGGTGGCAGATTCCCTTTCTGTTGTTTTCCTAGCCTTTTCTTAAATGATTGCAAAGAAATAGGAAATTTATTGAACATCTCCCTTGGTAAGTTATTCCAATCTCTAACTCCCCTTCCTATAAACCAGGGCCATCCAAACAGCGCTCCCCGAGCGCTAGCGCTCTGGCCGCGCTCCAAGCCAGTGCTCCGAGCGCTTTGAGGGAAGGTAGTTTCGGTAGTGGTGGGAGGAGCTTGACTAGCTGAGCGAGCGGTCTGCCCGCCGGGCCGAAGAGAGCAGCCGATTTTTTAGTGTGCCACTGAGATTTTATGTTTAAAAAAAACACAATTTGTAACGGTATTACAGTGCCAACCACAGGGATTATTACGGTGATTTGACAGACGCCAGTCGCTAATCGAAGTTGGAAGAATTGAAAGAAAATTTCAAGCAGCACTGTTCTGTAGATATTATCGTTTTAATTTTTAAATGCTTGTTTACAGACGGAAATAAATAAATGATTGAATAATCTGAAGAACACTAAAGTTGTGACTTGCCGTATTTTTGTCTGACAGGAGATTGAGGAGAGTGAGGTTGGTGGACCCACTTTACGAACAAGCTACAAATGTTCATCGCAAATTGCCAAAGCTGGGAAACCCTTCGCGGAAGGGAATGTAATCAAGGAGTGCCTAATGGACGCGGCGGCATGTATTTGTCCTATGGAGCTAGTTGAGAAATTTCACAAAATCTCTCTTTCTCCTCACACTGTACCTCGCAGAATAGACAATATGGCCGTTGATATGGAACAACAATTAATGAAGACGGCAGCAAATTTTGTATCCTTTTCCATCGCCCTCGATGAATCAACCTACATTGCGGACACAGCTCAGATCGTTATTTTCATTCGAGGGTGGATGACGATATTCGGCTCACCGAGGATTTCCTAGACTTGGTAGCTCTCAAAGACACCACTACCGGTTTCGATATTTTCAAAGCAGTGGAGTGTGTTTTTGAGTCAATGGGATTAAAATGGGAGCGGTTCACGAGTGTAACGACGGATGGAGCTCCTGCATTACGTAGTCTACGCACGGGGTTCCTCAGCTATGTAAAATGAAAAATGACTGAGAGCGGTACTACCCTAATGGCGGCGATCCCGTGCTTGATACACCGGGAGGCAATCTGTGCAAAAGTCGCCAAACTTAAAGACGTAATCGGAACAGTTGTGCGAGTGGTAAATTTTATTCGATCCCATGGACTCACGCACCGTCAATTCAAAGAGTACCTGACGAGTTGGCCGTGCACTTAGGGGCGCACAGCTGTGAGCTGGCATTCGGGAGATAGTGGGTTCGAATCCCACTGTTGGCAGCCCTGAAGATGGTTTTCCGTGGTTTCCCATTTTCACACCGGACAAATGCTGGGGCTGAATCTTAATTAGTACCTTAAAGGCCACGGCCGCTTCCTTCCCATTCCTAGGCCTTTCTTGTCCCATCGTCGCCATAAGACCTACCTGTGTCGGTTTGACGTAAAGCAAATAGCAACAAAAAAACGTCAAAGAGTTCTTGGATGACATCGAAGTGGAGTATCCGGATATCCCGTACCATGCAGAAGTAAGATGGCTGAGTAAGGCGAAGGTGCTTCATCGAGTTTTTTGCTTGCGGAATGCAACAGGTACCTTTTATGACATGAAAGGGCGGCCCGAAATTATTTTGCGTAATCCTAAGTGAGTGGCGGACTGGGCCTTTTTAAGTGACATTACTGTCCATCTGAATACCTTAACACTTCGCTTACCGAGCTCGATAGCTGCAGTCGCTTAAGTGCGACCAGTATCCAGTATTCGGGAGATAGTAGGTTCGAACCCCTCTGTCGGCAGCCCTGAAGATTGTTTTCCGTGGTTTCCCATTTTCACACAAATGTTGGGGCTGTACCTTAATTAAGGCCACGGCCGCTTCCTTCCCAGTCCTAGCCCTTTCCTGCCCCATCGTTGCCATAAAGATATATCTGTATCGGTGCGACGTTAAGCCAATAGCAAAAAAAAAAAAAAAAAAATCGCTTCAGGGCGAAAAGCACAATATCTGCTATTTGGTGGAAGAAATTCAAGAGTTCAAATGAAAATTGATTTTGTGAGAAAACCAGTTGCGTGAAAGGAACACAGGACATTTTCCATTGGTTGAAGCAGTGAAATAAGGTGTCGACATTGATGAGTACTTGCAGGCAATTCGCCAATTACAAGAAGAGTTTGAAAAGAGATTTTCAGAATTATCAGAACCCCAAGCGGTGTTAAATGCAATTGTTCGAACATTTTCTCTTAGTGCAGACAGTGCTTCACAGCTATTTCAATTAGAGTAGCTTGAACTGCAGTGCAATGTTCGTCCTAAAGACCGCTTTCTAATGTCACGAAATTTGGAAGAATTTTATAGTGGCTTTCCGCAAGAAGAATACCCCCTTTTATATAAACATGCATGTAAAGTTCTATCAATGTACGGCTCAACGTACATTTGTGAGCGTTTATTTTCGGTTCTTAAGCTTACCAAAAGTAAACACCGTGCAACGATGAGCGATAGAAACTCGCGTAATTGTTTAAGAATATTGGTATAATATTGGTAAAATTTTGTTGAATTTTCCTCTCAGGTATGTTCAAATCTCAGTTTTGAATAAATCGCATTACTGTATTCTTTACTTAACACTCGATTTCGTTTCCTGCATATTCCATACATCGGAGTACCTTTCGATTTGTTTATGCGGTATATTTGTTATGGCAAAACAGCCCTATCAATATGATGTCAACAAACCCACAAAAGCCGTCGGACGCACGACTGTACGTACGTATCTAGTTAGCGCGGTCCGAACATCGTCTCTCAGGTCTCCTCGCTGCCACACTGTAGTGGTGGTAGGGGAAGGAGCGCTAGTCTGACTGCCCAGTGCTCCCCGAGCGCGGGCGCGCTCTCGGAGCGCAATAGCTGGATGGCCCTGCTATAAACGAATATTTGCCGCAATTTGTCCTCTTGAATTCCAACTTTACCTTCATATTGTGATCCTTCCTACTTTTAAAGACACCATCCAAACTTATTCGTCTACTGATGTCCTCCCACGCCATCTCTCCACTGACAGCTTGGAACATACCACTCAGTCGAGCAGCTTGTCTCCTTTCTTCCACGTCTTCCCAGCCCAAACTTTGCAACATTTTTGTAAAGCTACTCTTTTGTCGGAAATCGCGTCATTCATTCGAATGAATAATCGAAGAATAATCGAATGAAAAAATAATGGAAAAATCGAATAAAACGAAATAATCGAAAAAGCTATTATTTTGTATTCAATTATCCCGTCACTACTTTGAAATGAAAAGGGGAGTAAGACAAGGAGATGGACTATCTCGCCTTCTCTTCAAATGCGTGCTTGAAAAAGTGATATAGAATGGCACAGAAAGAAATTCGTCCCTAAAATTCACCAACCAATTTCTTTAGGCAGAGAAATATTAGCTATAGATTGCCTAGCATTTACAGACGACGTCAATCTTAATTCCAGAGATCTCAACAGCATAAAGTGAGAACGAACTCCTGAAAGAAGCTGCAGAAAAGTCGGCCCCCAAATATAATTTAAAACGACAGAATACTTGGCCTGAAATAAACAAGCATCAAAAATCATGGAAACAAAATATGGCAAAATTAAATGATTATCGCAATTTCAATACCTTGGTGAAACTACTCCCTTCTTTATCTGTTCACACTCCAGGGTCGGTTTTTCTCTCGGACTCAGCAAGGGATCCAACCTCTACTGCCTCAAGGGCAGTGCCCTGGAGCTTCAGACGTTGGGTCGGAGGATACAACTGGCAAGAAGGAGCAGTACCTCGCCCTGGCGGCCTCACCTGCTATGCTGAACAGGGGCCTTGTGGAGGGATGAGAAGGTTTTTTTTGCTAGTGGCTTTACGTCGCACCGACACAGATAGGTCTTATGGCGACGATGGGACGGGAAAGGCCTAGGAGTTGGAAGTGGCCGTGGCGGTAATAAAGGTACAGCCCCAGCATTTGCCTGGCGTGAAAATGGGAAAGCACGGAAAACCATCTTCAGGGCTGCCGATAGTGGGATTCGAACCCACTATCTCCCGGATGCAAGCTCACAGCCGCGCGCCACTAACCGCACGGCCAACTCGCCCGGTGGGAAGATTGGAAGGGACAGGCAAGGAAAGGGGAAATGGGAATCGAACCCACCTCTACTCAGTTGACCTCCAGAGGCTGTTTGGACCCCGTTCCAGCCCTCGTACCACTTTTCGAACCCGGGCCTCCTGGGGTGGCAGGTAATCGCCCTAACCACTACATCACAGAGGCCGACCTTGGTGAAACTATTAAGGAAAGCTGACTTGTAACAATAGCCAACGAAATTAGATGCCAAAAGATGGAAACTGCATACCGACTAACCTAAAATAAGAATGGAAAAATTGTATCTCCTAGTACACAAAAATAAGACATTACAATGCAGTAAATAAAAAGGAATGTCTTTATGAATCAGAAACGCTAGTTTTGAACAAGAAACGCGGATTAATTTAGCCCAAATTATAATTCGATTCGAAAGACTCTCATGTTTACATACTAATATATTATATATGGGTTATTTTACTGTTATTAAAGGCTTTAGGGATTGTAGGAATAGTTAGGCTGACCAATCTGGTGAACACAATATACGATACAGGCATTTGGTCAGAAGATCTTCTTAGGACCATTATGGTTCCCTTACCGAAGAAATTTAATGCTAAACAATGCAAAGGCTATAGAGCAGTTTGTTTTATATGTCATGTTACTAAGGCAGTGACCAAGATAGTGCTGAGAAGAATAGAAAATAAAATAGAGGAGAATATGTGGGATGACCGGTTTGGTTTAATAAAGGCAAGAGGAATCAGAGATGCAATTGGATGCCTAAAGATGACTGCAGAAAGGATGTTAGAAGTGAATAGGGAAATGTATACTGTATATGTTTCAGTGACTGGGCAAAAGCCTTTGACAGAGTGAAATGGTGCATTCTGATGAGGATTCTGAAAGATATTGGTGTAGACTGGAGAGACAGATGATTGATTGTGGAGTTGTATAACAACCTGAAGGTGATGATGATAGTAGATGAATATGAAACAGAAGAAGTGGGTATCGGAAGAGGAGCGAGACAGGAATGTTGCATGTCACCGGCTCGGTTCAATATATATGGCGAAAAACTGATGCAGAAGGCTCTGAAAAAAGCAAGAGGCGTTGTAGTGGGAGGAGAACCAACAAAATACGCAGGTTATGTGGCGGTATTAGCGGAATCAGAAAAAGATCTACAAGGTTTGTTGGAAAATATTGAGAGAGTGGGCGAAGAGTTTGGAATGAAGATAAACATTGGGAAGACTAAGGTGATGAGATTAGGAAAGGAGGAGATTGCTGTTAATATAACACAAGTGGGAAAGAAATTGGAATAAGTAAAGTCATTCAGATGGTTCATGTTTGTGGGTTACTGTAGTCACGTCCTAGTTCGTGAACCATGGGCAACGGCTGAGTGGCCTAGTAAGTGGTCCTGAGAGTCGGGATACCAGTTGCTATGGAATGGGAGTGGGCCATCTCGGACATATTCTGAGTCGTGGCCCTCCTTGTGCTCAGGCGGCTAGGACTACACAATTCACCGGTGGTCCATAACCCGTTAGAGGAGAGATCCTCACTTGGACTATGTGCAAGTAGGGCAGCATCCTGCTTCATGAATTTACCGAGCTCAGAACACTTTAAGCAAGCCTCGGACCTATGGGAGTAATGGAGTCCCACTCCCATTTGACAGGCGAGGGACTCCTTGGAAGCAACTTGGCGAACGAAATGGAATTCGATGGGGAGCTATCAATATTAATGGGGCTTATGGAAGAAAGAAGGTAGAACTGGCTGAGTCAGCAAAGAGGATGCATCTGGATGTGCTAGGAGTAAGTGATATTCGGGTAAGGGGAGATAAGGAGGAAGAGATAGGAGATTATAAAGTGTACTTGACGGGTGTTAGAAAGGGAAGGGCAGAGTCTGGGGTAGGGCTCTTTATCAGGAATACCATTGCACGCAACATAGTTTCTGTTAGGCACGTAAGTGAGCGAATGATGTGGGTAGATTTGTCAGTGGGAGGAATTAGGACAAGAATTGTGTCCGTGTATTCACCATGTGAGGGTGCAGATGAGGATGAAGTTGACAAGTTTTATGAAGCATTGAGTGACATCGTGGTCAGGGTCAACAGCAAGGATAGAATAGTGCTAATGGGCGATTTCAATGCGAGAGTTGGGAATAGAACTGAAGGATACGAAAGGGTGATTGGTAAATGTGGGGAAGATATGGAAGCTAATGGGAATGGGAAGCGTTTGCTGGACTTCTGTGCTAGTATGGGTTTAGCTGTTACGAATACATTCTTCAAGCATAAGGCTATTCACCGCTACACATGGGAGGCTAGGGGTACCAGATCTATAATAGACTATATCTTAACAGACTTTGAATTCAGGAAATCTTTTAGGAATGTACGAGTTTTTCGGGGATTTTTCGATGATACAGACCATTATCTGATCTGTAGTGAACTAAGTATCTCTAGGCCTAGGGTAGAGAAAGTGAAATCTGTCTGCAAACGAACAAGGGTAGAAAATCTCCAGGACGAGGAAATTAGACAGAAGTACATGGATATGATTAGTGAGAAGTTTCGAACAGTAGACAGTAAGCAGGTTCAGGATATAGAAAGTGAATGGGTGGCATACAGGGATGCTGTAGTAGAAACAGCAAGGGATGCCTAGGAACAACTGTGTGTAAAGATGAGAAAAGGCGAACATCTTGGTGGAATGATGAAGTGAGAGCAGCCTGAAAACGTAAAAAGAAGGCTTATCAGAAATGGCTCCAAACAAGGGCCGAGGCAGACAGGGATTTGTACGAGCTGAAAGAAACAGAGCGAAACAAATAGTTGTTGAATCCAAAAAGAAGTCCTGGGAAGATTTTGGTAATAACCTGGAAAGGCTAGGTCAAGCAGCAGGGAAACCTTTCTGGACAGTAATAAACAATCTTAGGAAGGGAGGGAAAAAGGAAATGAACAGTGTTTTGAGTAATTCAGGTGAACTCATAACAGATCCCGGGGAATCACTGGAGAGGTGGAGGGAATATTTTGAACATCTTCTCAATGTAAAAGGAAATCATCATGGTGGTGTTGCAAACAGTCAAGCTCATGGGGAGGAGGAAAATGATGTTGGTGAAATTATGCTTGAGGAAGTGGAAAGGATAGTAAATAAACTCCATTGTCATAAGGCAGCAGGAATAGATGAAATTATACCTGAAATGGTGAAGTATAGTGGGAAGGCAGGGATGAAATGGCTTCATAGAGTAGTCAAATTAGCGTGGAGTGTTGGTAAGGTACCTTCAGATTGGACAAAAGCAGTAATTGCACCTATCTATAAGCAAGGGAACAGGAAGGATTGCAACAACTATCGAGGTATCTCATTGATTAGTTATACCAGGCAAAGTATTCACAGGCATCTTGGAAGGGAGGGTGCGATCAGTCGTTGAGAGGAAGTTGGATGAAAACCAGTGTGGTTTCAGACCACAGAGAGGCTGTCAGGATCAGATTTTCAGTATGCGCCAGGTAACTGAAAAATGCTACGAGAGGAATAGGCAGTTGTGTTTATGTTTCGTAGATCTACAGAAAGCATACGACAGGGTACCGAGGGAAAAGATGTTCGCTATACTGGGGGACTATGGAATTAAAGGTAGATTATTAAAATCAATCAAAGGCATTTATGTTGACGATTGGGCTTCAGTGAGAATTGATGGTAGAATGAGTTCTTGGTTCAGGGTACTTACAGGAGTTAGACAAGGCTGTAATCTTTCACCTTTGCTGTTTGTAGTTTACATGGATCATATGCTGAAAGGTATAAAATGGCAGGGAGGGATTCAGCTAGGTGGAAATGTAGTAAGCAGCCTGGCCTATGCTGACGACTTGGTCTTAATGGCAGACTGTGCCGAAAGCCTGCAGTCTAACATCTTGGAACTTGAAAATAGGTGCAATGAGTATGGTATGAAAATTAGCCTCTCGAAAACTAAATTGATGTCAGTAGGTAAGAAATCCAACAGAATTGAATGTCAGATTGGTGATACAAAGCTAGAACAGGTGGATAATTTCAAGTATTTAGGTTGTGTGTTTTCCCAGGATGGTAATATAGTAAGTGAGATTGAATCAGGGTGTAGTAAAGCTAATGCAGTGAGCTCGCAGTTGCGATCAGCAGTATTCTGTAAGAAGGAAGTCAGCTCCCAGACGAAACTATCTTTACATCGGTCTGTTTTCAGACCAACTTTGCTTTATGGGAGCGAAAGCTGGGTGGACTCAGGATATCTTATTCATAAGTTAGAAGTAACAGACATGAAAGTAGCAAGAATGATTGCTGGTACAAACAGGTGGGAACAATGGCAGGAGGGAACTCGGAATGAGGAGATAAAGGCTAATTTAGGAATGAACTCGATGGATGAAGCTGTACGCATAAACCGACTTCGGTGGTGGGGTCATGTGAGGCGAATGGAGGAGGATAGGTTACCTAGGAGAATAATGGACTCTGTTATGGAGGGTAAGAGAAGTAGAGGGAGACCAAGACGACGATGGTTAGACTCTGTTTCTAACGATTTAAAGATAAGAGGTATAGAACTAAATGAAGCCACAACACTAGTTGCAAATCGAGGATTGTGGCGACGTTTAGTAAATTCTCAGAGGCTTGCAGACTGAACGCTGAAAGGCATAACAGTCTATAATGATAATGTATGTATGTATGTATGTATTCATATACCTGGGAAGTTTGTTGACATGGAATGGAAGCTGTAAAGAAGAAATAAGAAGGAGAATATCTATGGGAAAAGAAGCCTTCGGAAAGGTGAGAGGGATTTTGACATCTAAGGCAATCCGTATTGATTTAAGAAAGAGGTTCGAAAAGTGTTTTGTATGGAGTGTGAAAGAAAGAAAGAAAGAAAGAAAGAAAGGAAGAAAGAAACGAAGTATTTGGAAAGTTTAGAAATAGGGTTGTAGAGAAGAATGGAAAAAGTGAAGTGGACAGATAAAGTGAGAAATGATGAAGTGCTATGTTAAGTAGGAGAGAAGAGACACTCTATAAAAACGATAAGGAAGAGGAAAATATCCTGGTTAGGTCACATACTACGTAGAAATTGTCTTCAACAGAGGGTGATGGAGGGAAAAGTAGATGGAAGAAAAGGAAGAGGAAAAAGAAGGTTTGGAATGTTAACAGATGTCAAAGAATGGAGGAGCTATGAACAACTGAAGCAAGATGCTAAGGATATTGAATCATGAAGGCTGTCCAGCTGATACCTGTCTCAAGACAGATTCACAGAAGAAGATTTTACTGTTCACAGAAATTTCCAATACCAAATATGAAGCGTTAATGCTGTATCATTTATCAAAAACTTTAACAAATATTTCCATGATAAATACATCATCAATCAATCAATAATCATCCGTGGAAGGAGAAATAAGAAATGTGGACATTTAAAATACATGTTAGTATAGACTAAACTTCCTCTATTACAAGAATAAGAAAATGTAAGATATAGGAATATGAAGTAAGAGCATTATTTTGCAATACTTACGCTTGACGTCTTCGTGATAAACCATTAGGTGATTTTCTTCCTATACCGAAATCTCATATTTCTCCGTGCACGCCATAAGTACGAGTACATCAAAGTAACACTCATATTAAACCGTCACCTTCTCTGAGACACTTCATATAAATCCCCTTTGAGTGATCAGTCCAGACTGTTCTCAGAAAATCCCTGCACACGAGATATACAGTTTTATATTGAACAGGAAAGACAAAGACGCGACTTTTCATTTAAATAAATCCCATGTGCTTTGGCCGGGATTTTAACTATGGCCTCAAAATTAGTGTGTGCCCATTTTATTCCTTTGTCCCACCGGAGAACAAAATGTAGGAATATCAATTCTAACCTCAGAACAACTTGTGGTTTCATCAGTTCTTAGGTGATTGCATCCAGGAACAAACGTCCACTGACATACTACTCCGTATCCGATTGGCGTAAGGATGTTATCTTCACCACCATCACATCCTGCAATAAAACTCTCATTACCTTCTTCTAACCACCGAATGATTTTAAAGTCATCCGCTACGCCAGTATGACAGCGTTTGCCTTGTTCACTCATCTCCAACACTGAAACACAAAAATTCGTGCGGGCTATGTTCGTAGCCCAGTTGGTTTATAAGTCGCCTAGCACCAATGTCGCATATCTCGAAATTTCATTAATGCTCTTTCTGTTTAGAATGAACAATGGCAGGCAGGTATAAGGACATTCAGCATTCAAAACAATGAATTGACAGCACGCCACAAATCAGTATAAATCACTGCGTTACATCTGAAACTCGAGTGAGTATCCGAGGGTTCTATACTAGGAAATATGAGTCTTTCTCCAACTTTTGTCGAAGTCTATGATACTTTAAGAGTTAGTAAACATTTAGGGCACACACATATAAATAAATTCATGAACAAGATATACTATTTATAAGCCGATTGATTCACAGCAATTTATCGAAATGGGAAATTATACAGAAGTATGAAATGATGATGATGATTATTGTTTAAAGGGGCCTAATATCTAGGTCATCGCCCCAGTATGAAATGAATTTACTCTAGTATATATTAATTATGTAGCCTACAAGATGAGTCTCTCTTCTTATGGCCAAACACAGGGAGGTGAGTGGGATGATAATAAGAAGAATAGTAAGACAAGAAATATTGTCCAGTACACTATTACTGCATGTTACTTACATTTTATCAATGTTGAAGTAGATTGGTTATCGTGTTGCATTGCCTTCAGCAAGAGAAGCAGATCTATTCTAATCTGACTACTGAGAAAGCTACACTCCATGCCGCCCGATCTTTCTCGCGCAGCCCAGCGTGAAAACAGTTGCACGAGACGCACTCATCAACAGCCTACCCGCAGATTGCAACACGAAACGGTCTCGTACACATCCACTGAGCACACGTAAGCCGCGTATACACTTGAGCATTCGCCTCGAATGAGCATGCGTTTGCCCAGTTTTGCTCAGATGAGTACAGGGCGAACCGAATGGAGCCGCATGCCTCAGCCCGATCCGAATGTTGTCGGTATCTCAAAAAGAGCACGTGCTCTGTTCGTGCTCAGTGTGGACGGTTGATGATGAGTGGGGTAGCTCTAACAGTATGAGCCGACTGCTTCCGCTATGCTTCCTGCAGCCAGAAATCGCAGTGTCACAGCTAGGCGTTCCTCAGCAGATATGGCTTTCCTAAATGCTGTGTCCTCTCTCTCATTCGTAGCCCTGATACGATGCAATATCCATTCAAAATCTTCGGATGACATTCTCGTAAAATTTTTAAAATTGTCATCTGTTTCATGTCCGATCGTTTTTAACAATTGAGCATTGCATCTCTCTTCTTACCCTTTGCAACCACCGCTTTCTCCTTTTTGTTTTCAAAGAATGCAATAAATACATATAACAATAACTGGCGACGATCAATTTTCGATTCGATTCACAATTGTAGCCTCAGATCAGGCAAAACACTACACTACACTACACCTAAACACAGACGGTGTTCTCGGTCCGCACGAGGTCCGAACACAGTGGAAACTTGCTCAACAGATTGGCATGCGAGTCGTGCTTGTACTTTCCCGCATCGGCAACGCATGCTCATTCGGGGCGAATGCTCAAGTGTATACGCGGCTTTAGTCTTAAATTGTGTATGTTACGAGTGCTGCTAAGGACTAACAGCTGCTCTAGTGTCATCATGCAGGACTGGATGTGCAATTACTGTCTTGGCAGCATACAGTTTTAGTACAAGAATGGTAATAAATTATCTATATCTGAGCCCTGTTATCTTCCTTATCTCCTCCTGAATCGCCTCCTCTCTTTTTGCCACAGGAAAGACCAACCCTATGTACAGTATATAAAGCATTTACGATAGTAAAATGACTTCCGACATAATAACGATGGCTACAGGGGCATCAATTTAAATCAGTGAACAAAAGGATTATCAGGCGTGGACTGTTTTAACCGTTAGTCTGACTAATGTTTATGAATGTAATTTCCATATAATGATACTAATCAATTCAAAATTTAGGCACATTCCTTATGAAACCAAACACATTAACTAATTCGACCATTCAGAGCGTTTACTTTACGTAAAAAGGCACTCACCGTCTTTGAGGATCTGCCTGAAACACCAGCTCTTCTAGGTACGTGGTAGCAGAAGCCATACGCTGCAAATAGACATACAGTACCATCAGTAACATTAAGAGTAGAGTTTAATAACATACAAGGCTACAATATACGAAATGGAGGAATTCACAGTTCACGCTCTAATCTTCAGTTAACAGTTCCAGATCAGAGACGAGTAGAGAGAATGACTACAAAGGTTTCCACCTTGAACGATGTTTATATGGATTCCGTCAGGGAGGGAATGTTAGAGGAAGGAACAGTGTGAGGACTCGGCAACTGGCGTAGATATATAGGATGTAACAATAAAGTTCGGCCAAATTTTCATGACACATCCCCCACATCATATGGAAATGGGTACGAAAAAGACGTATTTCCATGTTAGAACTCATTTTATACAACTCTACATAGTACATTAACCATGGGAAACACACGGGAACAGAACGTGCCAGCATACCACATGAAACTCTTTCTTACATACAATGTTGAAAATGAGCTCCCTTAGCGTTGATACACGCAACAAAACGCCCATTCTATCGTCACCGAAAACCATCGATGTGGTAGTGCGACATCAAACTACTAGCAAGAGAACCCCTTGCTCGTAACCATATAGCCTATAAACCAATAGTTATTCTAACATTATATTAAATGAAGCATACTTATATCCTTACATTGCCCGACTCCTTAGCTGACTGGTCAGTGCAGTGCTTTTCGGTTCAGAGGGCCCCGGGTTCGATTTCAGACTGGGTCGGAGATTATAACCTTAAATGGTTAATTCTCTTGGCTCGGGGACTGGATGTTTGCGCTGTCCCCAACATCCGTGCAACTCACACACCACACATAACACTATCTTCCACCACAATAACACGCAGTTACCTACACATGGCGGATGCCACCCACCCGCATCAGAGGGTCTGCCTTAAAAGGGCTGCACGCGGCTAGAGACAGCCACACGAAATTATTATACAGAGTGGTGCGAAATTCGCGCACTCGGGCGTCGCAGCGCGACTCCTCATATGCCAGCAATAAAAAAAGGTCTCTCACAAATGTTCGTCCTGCGTGTATATCCGGCAGAAAAAGGACGTTGAAGATTGGCAATCTAGCAACACTGTAACCACATGTAGGGTAACTACCTCTGTCAGCACATATTTGTTGGGCTGTGCAGTTGGTGCAGTGGTTAGAGTTTTGGGTTAGCATGCAGGAGGTCGAGGGAGTCGATCCTAGTTTGAGGCGTATGTTTTTTATATCGTAAATGGAGTCCAGGTGGTATGGTATCTGGCATCTTAATCGTCAACAGCGATTGCAGCGGGCCCTCTAGAAACCATTTGCACTTACATACTACGATCCTAGAAATGAACGAACATTCGTTTTCATTGGTCAGCTTTGGTCGTGGGCGTGAATTTATTCGCACCACTTCATCTACTAGATGCGTTACAACGTGTTCAGCGTTACTACATTTTGTAAATGTAGGATACATGTGACCTAAGAAACGGTGTCTTACTCTATTACAGTATGTAATGTCCGATGGATTTTTGCAAATAAAAAAGTGCGCCTCAACCCAGAATCGAACTCTCGACCTCCTGCATGCTAACGCAAAACTCTATCCACTCCACCAACTACTCAGCACGACTAGTATGTGCTGACAGAGATAGTTACCCTACATGTGGTTACAGTGTTGCCAGATTTCCACTCTTCAACGTTCTTTTTCTGCCGGATATACACGCAGGACGAACTTTTGTGAGAGACCTTTTTTCATTGCTGGCATATGAGGAGTCGCGCTGCGACGCCCGAGTGCGCGAATTTCGCTTCACCCTGTATATTATCCTTGCATTGCAAACTAGGCTAAAGAAGAGGGTCAATTATCTTGTAAGGTACTCTACAACGATATATCAATCATGTACAGTATGTCTATGAAGCGTGAAATATCTGGACAGGTCGGTCTACTTGAATAGAGTCGACATTTCTAAAGTTCTGAACCATGTTTTGCACTATCCTCCTTCGATTAAATCATGCCTAGCAGAACATTTATTTTTATAGTGCCGTTCTACAGTGTACTTCTTTTTAGCGATGACCATGTCACATAAATGGGTGAAAGATCAAGATGTTTGATAAGAGTAATACTGTTCTTCTCAATCGGTTAACTTCCTGAATCTCGCATATCCGCTGCATCCGCATGCATATTTCCAGATTAAATGAATTCGAAACCATCACTTACTTAATTTCAACCTATGCAGTGAGAACTGCATATTCGCAGCACTGTGCAGTCTTCCCTGCTCCCGCTCATGAACAAGCTATCACTGCTAGTCACCTCCCTATGGGCAGGGCTCTACTGTAATATGGCACGTCCAGACCTGAGAAGAACAGTAGTCACTATTCAAGTAAACTGATTCCAGCAAAAGCTTACACCGATGCAGAGGTCTGCAAGATGGAACGGAAACGTGCTTGAAATCATGCTAATCTCCACGAGCAGATAGATAATCTTTTAAGACATTTAGTGTAAGCACAGAATGGAGAGAATACTGAAGTGAACATCATATTCACAACACTCATCAGACCAATTACCCCACTACGGTCCGACTCGTTGGCTGAATGGTCAGCGTACTGGACTTCGGTTCAGAGGGTCCCGGGTTCGATTCCCGGCCGGGTCGGGGATTTTAACCTTCATTGGTTAATTTCAGTGGCCCGGGGGCTGGGTGTTTGTGTTGTCCCCAACATCCCTGCAACTCACACACCATACATAACACTATCCTCCACCACAATAACACGCAGTTACCTACATATGGCAGATGCCGCCCACCCTCATCGGAGGGTCTGCCTTACAAGGGCTGCACTCGGCTAGAAATAGCCACACAGAATTATTATTACCCCACTACTGAACCCTACTGGGCCCACCGCAGCAGAAACATGCAGGACTAGAGTGAGAATTCCAAAGGAAAACGAAGATCGCTCGACTGAGGCAGACAATAAACTGCCTGAATTAAGACTCCTCGGCGCTAATTAGTGAACATCTACCAACTTCATCAATCTTACAAGTAATAGAAGGCGTAATAATACGACCAGGAGAAGAGGAAAAGGCTCAACATATAAAATTAGTGCACACATACAAAACAATGAGGGCAGAGATTACTTACAGACTTCCAATGACCAAGCCAATGTGGGTATCATAATCAATTGTAACACATCAAAGACCAAAGCAGTACACTAGCTTCTCATATATCATTCACAGCATCAATTTTCTTCGTACCTTACCCCGTGAGGTAAGAACAGCTTTTTGTTTCCAAGCACGTCTCATAATCGTACTTCAAGACATCCCGGTGATTCAGTTTTTTAATTCCCCACGCTATCTTTTTAATAAGATAACAAGGATAAACTCTACCCACGTAACTATCAATAGATTAGACAGAAACATGTCATGATCCCTTGCCCTAAGAAGAAAATGACGTAGCTAAACCCCACACAGAAAGGAAAAGAGCAGAAAATAAACAAGATGGAGTCATCTGGGAACAAAGTGGATTCTCAACGATGCTGATGACTGGTGCAAACAAATGAATCGAACCACTCACGAACATGGAATGGACCAAAATGGGCAAAATAAAACATGAAAATTGAAGAGAAATGAAAACCTATCAGGAAGCTAATTATACCTCATACGCTCAGGAAGGTACCCGTTCAAAACATGTGGCGATGCGTACATACCCGAAAATACTAACCAGAACTGCACTTTTCGTATATCTTCGTTGCTGTGCCTAAACTACTAATGTGAAAATACTCTTCCTATTCATTGAGGCTGGTCACGACTCTCAGCTACACGTTAATATGCAGTCCACCAAACAATTTTCGTTTAATTCATTTTATACGGCTATGTGTAAAGAAAAATGAACCTTAAATACATCACAGTCTAGGAGTGGGTAAATGTGTCATGCAAACATGTATTCCTAGAGTACCGGTACAGTAAGGTTCATTTTCCTTTACACACCCGCATAGAAAATGCTATTATTATTATTATTATTATTATTATTATTATTATTATTATTATTATTATTATTATTATTATTATTATTATTATTATTATTATTATTGTTGCTATTTGCTTTACGTCGCACCGACACAGATATGTCTTATGGCGACGAAATAGAAAATGAATTAAACGAAAATTGTTCTGGTGGACTGCATATTAACGTGTGGCTGAGAGGCGTGATCAGGCTTAATTGAGTAAATTGCGAATGATTCCTTAGAGTTTTCGCAATACGCAACAAGGGATGGTCTGCGAGATGAATTGTGGTGTGTTTGTCGGCGATGTTATCGAAAGGAAGTTGATATCTTCGGGTGAAGACACGATTATGGTTACCATCTGCTTCGCTGCGTGAACCTTTCTCGATTTCATATCGTTGCTGCTCTGCCAAACCCGCGAATGTGACAATTCAATTCCTAACCATTATTCCTTTAGGCTGGGTATCTTCCTGAGCGTATGAGGTATAATTAGCTTCCTGTCGGGTTTTAATTTTTCTTCAATTTTCATGTTTTGTTTTGCCTATTCTGGTTCATTCTATGTTCGTGAGTGGTTCGATTCATTCGTTTGCACCAGTCATCAACATCGTTGAGAATCCATTTTATTCCCAGATGCCTTCATCTTGTTTATTTTCCGCTCTTTTCATGGCCTTTTCCTTTCTGTGCGGGGTTTAGCTACGTCATTTTCCTCTAGGGCAAGGGACCATGACATGTTTCTCTTTAATCTATTGATAGTTATGTAGTGTAGTTTATCATTGTTAGCATATTAAAGAGATAGCGTGGGGAATTAAAGAAACTGTATCCCCGGGATGTCCCATAGCTGTGAGAAAAAATGAAAACAGACGAGGCCATACAAACAAGTAATCCACTCAGTCACGCTGCATTTTTTCTAATGTACTTCGCAATATGTCAGGAAGAGATAACTTACGACTACACTAGTGTCATGACAAGGTTATATTTAGAGTATCAAAAGAAAACAAATGACATAGTAAGTAAGTAATATGTTTTATTTATCCTGGCAAAGTTAGGGATGTACTCCCTTTCTTACACTTAACCAGTCTTACCCTAGAACACTTAATAGTAATTACTGATGATAATAATATGATAATATGAACAATAATAACAGTAATAGCATTAGTAAAAGTAACCACACTTAAAAAGATCATATCATCTATATAATATAAATCGTACGTAGAGTAGGCCTACATTAAGAATATAATTATGAATAATGAGTTCTATAACAACTACTTAAGAAAAAGTTCAGAAATTATATACATTTCTACAGTACACCGAAATATCGCCTTCAGCTGAGATGTGAAGAGAAGGACTAGTAAGAAGGAAAAGAAGAAGAAGAAGAAGAAGAAGATCTGTGAAAGGAAGAGGGAAATGATGATGAAGAGGCGGTAGGAGTAGGTGTTTTCAGGTCATAATTTGATGATTCATGCATGTTTACCTAGTATTTCGACACAGGCATGTTGAAAAGCTAAGCTGCTGGACATGCTTCTGACGTCCACTGGTAAGGGATTCCATTGTCGGGCTGCGTAACGGTGAATGATTTCGTGTAGATTGCTGTTCTGTGTACAGGAAGGGATAAACACATGGTGCTGCAGGATCGGGTATTTTTGTCATGCTCTGTGGAGAGGAGCTTCATTCGATCACGGAGATAGGCTTGTTGAGAACTTTTAAGAATAGTATGCAAGAAGCAAAGAGTATGAAGTGTGCGTCGTTCTTGCAGGCGAAGCCACCCGAGCCGCGTGTAAGACGGTGTGACATGGTCAGCGTAACGAAGTCCACAGATAAATCTTACACAAGCATTCTGAGCACACTGTAATTTCCTTCTCCAGTCTACTCCTAGGTTGTTGTAAACTATATCGCAATAATCAAAATGAGGTAATGCGAGTGATTCAACAAGAATATTCTTTAGTTTAAAAGGGAAAGTGAATTTGAATTTACTGAGACAGTGTAGCGTTCCGTATATTTTTCTACACACATATATAGTTTGGCCAGACCAGGACAGATGTTCGTCAAATACTATATCAAGATTTCTTACATTTTGGCTATACTGTATCGGAGTACCACTTATGGACAACTGTGGTAACGCTGTTCGATTGAGTTTGCAAAGTAATTTAGAGTAACCAATAATTATTGCATGGGATTTTGATGGGTTTAAATTTAATCCGTGATTTCTGGCCCATATACTGTATCTATGGTCATCAAGTATTCATTCAGGTGACGTGTTTCTGAGTGTAGGTTTTCGGGTTTGCTGTGTATATATATCTGTAGGTCATCAGCGTATAAGTGGTATTTACAGTGTTTTAATCCGGAAGATATGCTATTTTGAAAGCGAATGTTTTAATCCACTCCATGTAGTGAAAAATGTGTGATACTACCACTGTATTTGAAAAGAACATTAATACATTAGTCAGTGAATGACCACAAGGATCGTGAATTCAAAATGTTATTAGAAATAATAATAATAATAATAATAATAATAATAATAATAATAATAATAATAATAATAATAATAATAATAATAATAATAATAATAATAATAATAACGGCGTATGACCACCGGAGAGGCCTGGTGGAGGTCTTTCGAGATTGCGTCCTATGGGCGACCTGCGCGCCTGTGAGGATTGGGGCTCTACATAAGATGGGTTGTGATGCTGAAGACATCACAAAAACTCAATCCCCGAGCCAGAAGAATTAATCAATGAAGAGATTAATATCCCTGACGCGGCCGGGAATCTAACTTGAGTCTCATCTAAAAAAAATGCCAGTATGCTAATCATTTAGCCATTTAGCAAACTTCAATTAGCAAAAGAAAGGAGAAAGGAACCTAGAAAAATTGACAGTCATACAACTTGCCACATTAACATTCCGAAAAATAAAATATCAATTATAAACTGATTTAATTATAGCGATTGTGATGTCTTCCACAAAGCCGTGTCTAATTTCGAATTCTTTCAAGATGTTCCAACTATATTTGGTCATACCACCTCTAGTTCAGAACAGCATCCGCCTAAAAGACTAATTGTCTGATAGTATGGTTTGGTGCTCGCAGAGGTACAAGTTGCACGGTTCTTAAGTATCTTTTTTCTCGGTGTCAACTTCTGCGGCCTGACCTGTATCCTTTTCAAAATGTGTCGTGTAATCCAGCACCACAGCAGTGCGTGTGGGGGGGGGGGGTAATTGCAATAATGTCAGATCTCCTTGTAGATCCGGTGGAAGATTAGCTTAAATACTGGGCAAAAAACTTAAAAACATCATTTGTAATAGTTTTATTGCTTCATATGACTGTAATTACACGTAAATATATTATTTTCACTAAACGTAGCTTTATTATAACTGTTCGTTAGAATCGGACTGTTGTCGAGGAAATAGTATAGCTAACATAATAAATCATCTTCTTCCTGGCCTTTCTCCAAATACATGGTGTCGGCACGTCATGAATTGAGCTTAGTTTCAAGAACGGATATCTTTCCTGACGCCCACTCTGTCAATATTGCGTGTTTCTGTGGTCGTTTGTAGCGTGATGTGTTGTATATACGTGAAAGTTTCTATTAAGACGAACACAAAACCTAGTCCTCGAGCTGAAGGAATTAACTAAACACGGTTAAAATCCATGGTCCGGCCGGGAATTGAACCCGAGGCCGTCTGAACTGAATACTAGTACGCTGACCATTGAGCTAAGGAGCCGGACAAGATTAAAAAAAATATAGGATTATTTAATGTTTACAGAAATAGTATGCAAATAACTAATGTGAATATTATTTCCAAGTTATTTTAATTGTTTAAGTTCCATGTAGTAGATAAGCTAGGTTTAGTTTAAGAGAAGGTTTTATAGTCTTAACTACGCCAAGAAAAACATGTCAAATAAATAAATAAATAAATAAATAAATAAATAAATAAATAAATAAATAAATAAATAAATAAATAAATAAATATATAAATAAATAAATAAATAAATAAATAAATAAATAAATAAATAAATAAATAAATAGGACTCGTCACTGTTACAGGCCAACCTCTCTCTGCAATGTGAGTGTTTCAGTGTATCACTGTGCTACTATTTACAAGGCAGACCAGTATATGTCAACCACTACGCATTGTTCAGCTAATCCCAGTTACTCTGGGGTCCCTGGAGTCACCCAGGCTAATTTTAGATTTGGTCGAGGCTTTAAGGGCGGATGCTCTTCCTGAGACCACGTGGTTCTTGAGATTAAAATCTCAACCCAGGATTGAACTGGATTCGAACCTCACTCTTCGGCTGGAAGACAGCTGGTAAGCCACTGTTTTAATGATACCCTCCACGGGGTTTCAACGATTCTGGTTCACTTTTCTTTACTCTTCAATTTTCACTTTTAACCTAGAGCTGACCTTTGTTCATAGGTTGGTGATTGTGTGCCAGAATTCACTTCAGAAGGTTATCAAGGGACTGGTGTGGCTAACAAAATGTTAAGGAAGTCCTGCCAACATCAGATGAGAGAAAACATTATTGGAAACCTGATGCATAGGCATGATTCCGAACTCTAGACTGTATTTGTTAAGCGATATAATAATAATAATAATAATAATAATAATAATAATAATAATAATAATAATAATAATAATAATAATAATAATAATAATAATAATAATAATAATTTTTGCTATTTGATTTACGTCCCACCCACAAAGTTAGGTCTTATGGCGACGATGGGATTGGAAAGGCCTAGGAATGGGAAGGAAGCGGCCGTGGCCTTAATTAAGGTACAGCTGTAGCATTTGCCTGGTGTGAAAATGGGAAACCACGGAAACCCATTTTCAGGGCTTCCGACAGTGGGATTCGAACCCACTATCTCCCGGATGCAAGCTCACAGCTGCGCGCCCGTAAGCGCACGGCCAACTCGCCCGGTGATAATAATAATAATAATAAACCAAACCCCCAAACCAAACCCCATGGCACTACAGCCCTTGAAGTGCCTTGGCCTACCAAGCGACCGCTGCTCAGCCCGAAAGCCTGCAGATTACGAGGTGTCGTAAGGTCAACACGACGAATCCTCTCGGCCGTTATTCTTGGCTTTCTAGACCGGGGCCGCTATCTCACCGTCAGATAGCTCCTCAATTCTAATCACGTAGGCTGAGTAGACCTCGAACCAGCCCTCAGGTCCAGGTAAAAATCCCTGACCTGGCCGGGAATCGAACCCGGGGCCTCCGGGTAAGAGGCAGGCACGCTACCCCTACACCACGGGGGCCGGCAATAATAATCATAATAATAATAATAATAATAATAATAATAATAATAATAATAATAATAATAATAATAATAATAAATGTACCAGGGGTACACCTTCCCCGGCCAGTTAAACTGCGCGCACCGGGCGAGTTGGCCGTGCGCGTTGAGGCGCGCGGCTGTGAGCTTGCATCCGGAAGATAGTAGGTTCGAATCCCACTGTCGGCAGCTCTGAAGATGGTTTTCCGTGGTTTCCCATTTTCACACCAGGCAAATGCTGGGGCTGTACCTTAATTAAGGCCACGGCCGCTTCCTTCCAACTCCTAGGCCTGTCCTATCCCATCGTCGCCATAAGACCTATCTGTCGGTGCGACGTAAAGCCCCTAGCAAAAATAAACTGCGCGCCTTCTCTAAGGCCATATATGTAAACAAACTTGAACTGGTTTACTACAAGATACTTTGGTCTTCAACTGTTAGATGTCTCTATCATCGGTTTAATAGCTCCCTCTAGCGGGATTTACTCAAAGTATTTCACAAAGGAGTGTTTATTTTTAAAGTCGGCAAACCTTAGGTTTCGAGGATTGTTTTGTTTATGTATGGAAGTTCTCAACACTTCAGCTGGTTAATTCTTCAATCGTAATCAACCTATCAGAAACTTGTAAATATTTTCTCTAGCCAATTGAAATTGTGAGTGTGTATAGGGATCCCGCCTATCAGTAAGGAGTTCTGGAAGCATCTCCTAAAATAGTATAAAAGCTTTAGGGCCGTTTATCCTGTATTAGTCCAGTGTGAAGAGGATGAACTGACGTGAACCGGGAGGCAGGGGCGCGGCCTGAGTGAGGAAGGCTCAGCAACTCAAGGTAATGACAGAATTTTCATAGACATGTGATAGCTCCTGCGGATAGCTTGAGGGGAAGGTTTCAACCTCTTTTATTTAATGTAAATTTCTAAATTTGGTGGTTTAAATGTAGCATTTTCGGCAAGTTTGATGACTCTGTTCTATTCCCTACTGGGAAATATGTTATGTAAGGGAAGAAAGAGTGATTACCCTCTGTTGGTTCCCATTCAACTTGACATGAGGTGACTAAAGTCTCTAAACCTGTAAATTTCTTAATACTTACTTGGCATTAACGTTTCTCATGTAGTTACCCCAGTGTAGTACACAACTAGCCTCTCCGTCACTGGGCCAAAAGCCCACTTAGGATTTTAACCATTTCTAGAAGGAGTGCAGGTGTTTCGCCTCCTTGCATTTTGTTTATGGCAGTTACAACCATCCTATTTCTTTTGTAACTAAGGCCATTTAGTATGGGCAATCATGCCACTGTTTATTCTGTAATTGTTTTTTGGTGTATGTTCCCTAAGGGAACAGTAAATTATATAACTGCTGAGTAATAGATAAGTCCACATCTGGGCAGCTGTATGTAAATAATGTAATAGAGGACAACCTACAGGTTTTTAGGTGGAACTTATGTGCGCCATATGAAATTGATGCCTCTGCGAGGCTGGACTGTATCGGGTGGTCCACCAACCCCTTACGATCCAGTATTGTGCATCCCTTCACATTTACTACAATTCTGAAGGACATCGGTCCCTCTCCCTAAATCGGAGTAGTATAACGAGATGTGTGTTTACGGGCTAGACGACAGCAGGAATCGTGAGCGCCACTATTAATTCATTATGGGTACCTCGAATGAACTCGCAAAACGAGTACAGATACGCAGAACACGTGCTTTAACACGGGAGGTGGACGCACAGACCGGGAGCACGGTACTGTATAGCCTGGGAAGTGGGCGCCTTAGGTCAAGTGTTGCAGTGGGTCACATGGCAAGCGGGCGAGGAGATATGTGATAGTGGACAGTGCTCGAGGTAGGAGATTCGAATCCCACAGAAGGAATTTTTTAACAGCCAGTTGGCTGGGATGTGGTAAGGTTGCATACTTGATAGCTTCCAAGGACTGATTTGTTTACTGGACCCTGTAATAGACCGTATGTATCGTTTTATTGGGTATGGTGCTGGGTTGGACGAGGATGAGGATATGAAGGACTATGGCCAGTTAGCTACGTCGTACATGTTCCAAGCTTCGTAGACCACTAGTAGAGCAAAGTATGGAACGATAACATCACGCGATGGCAGGTAAGTATGTAGCTACGCGAATTCCCTTCCTTCGAAGCAATTCACGACACAAAATTTATTCACTGCATCGAGATGTATTCCAGCAATGAGTATGTGGGCGTGTTACATTTCTAGGGAGAAGCTAGACAGAAAGCATATCAGGCACAACGCCTGTACCGAGAACGCTATCCGGATAGACGACAACGGACAGGCATGATATTTCGAAGTGTGGAAAAACTCCGGCGGGATACTGCATCCCTGGGAAGGACACAGCCTGTTCGAGGTCATCCCACAACGTCTGCTTACAATGAAGAGGTCGTGTTTGACGCTATCCGGCGTAACCCTCATACTAGCACACGGACTATTGCATAGGAGACGAACATCAACCGAGCGTCTGTTATACGGATTTTGCATACCCGCTGGTTTCATCCGTACCATCCGCACTTACACCAGGAACTCCATGGTCATAATTTCGATTCATGGGTGGCGTTCTGTCACTGGATCCTACAGCATGTAGACACTGATCCTCCTTTTCTAGCGACTCTCTTATTTACGGACATAGCACGATTCAACAACAATGGAATCGTTAACCGCCATAATATGCATTATTGTAGAGTGGACAATCCCCATTGATTGCGACAGACAGCTTTTCAGGTACAATGGGGCGTGAATGTATGGTGTGGAATCATGGGTGATCACCTCATCGGTCCCCATTTCTTTGAGGGCCATCTGATAATCCAACTCTAACTGCGGTTTCTCCAAGATGAACTACCACCATTTGTAGAACATGTGCCATTCCTTGACCGCTGCAGGATGTGGTTTCAACATGACGTAGCTCCACCGCACGCGGCGGTGGTCGTCCGGAACCATCTTCATGCGGCGTATCCTGATAAATGGATAGGAAGGAGAGGAACTGTCCCCTGGCACACCAGATCTCCCGATCTTACGCCCCGGGATTTTTTCTGTAGGGCCGTGTAGAACAACTGGCGTACGGACAGGAGCCGGCCAGTCCTTGTTACCTTAGACAGCTCATCACCGAGGCATGCCTATCCGTTTCGTCAGAAATGTTGCAACGGGATAGACGGTCCTCACGACATCGCGCGCAGCTCTGTATCGACCACGGAGGTCGTCATTTCGAGCAGGTGCTGCGTTAAATGACGTAGATAACTGAAATCCTCCCACATGATTCCTAGCCTCCATCAACCCAGCTCCATACAACCGGCCCTTTTCAGGGCCATATAAACAGATCAGCCTGTGAAAAATACCGGTATTAAGTATACAACCTTGCAACATCCCAGGCATACTTGCATTGGACTTGAACCTTCTAACCCTCGAGCACTGTCAACTATCACATATCCTACCTCGCGCTAGCCATGAGTCCTACTGCGACACTTGACCTACGGCACCCACTTCCCAGCCTATACTGGCCACAAACCATCATCTCGACATCCGCGTACAACCCAGCGCCATACCCAATAAAACGTTACATACGGTATTTTACAGGGTCAAATAAACAAATCAGTCCTTGGAAGCTAACAAGTATGCAACCCTACCACATCCCAGTCACTGGCTGTTAAATAAAATCCGTATGTGGGATTCGAATCTCCCACCTCGAGCACTGTCCACTATCACACATCTCCTCACCCGCTTGCCATGTGAGCTACTGCGACACTTGACCTACGGCACCCACTTTCCAGCCTATACAGAACCGTGCTCCCGGTATGTGCTCCCACCTCCTGTTTTAAAGTACTTGTTCTGCGCATATGTACTCGTTTTACGGCTTCATTCGAGGTACCCATAATAATTTAATAGTGGCGCTCACGATTCTTGCTGTCTTCTAGCCCGTAAACACACAACTCGTTATACTATACCCCGGTTTAGGGAGAGAGACCAATGTCTTTCAGAATTGTAGTAAATGTGAAGGGATGCATAAAACTGGATCGCAAGGGACTAGTTGACCACGCGGTATTTGGAGCGCAGACTCCCCTGTAGTGTAACTGAAGGGAATAAATCGTACTATTCTACATTTTGTACCTGCCAAGAGCAATTCAGCTCTTTTCCGTGTAAGTTAATATTTGTAATTGTCTCAAGTTTTGTGCCTAATATTCGTACTTCTTGGTCTACTATATTATTAGAGCTGATGCGATCATTATTATACGGTTGTTATTCATTCAGATTTTCTATTTCTCCAGTTTTAAACCCAGGAAAGAAGGAAGAAAAGAAATAAAATTTCAATTTCTTTGTGTTAAGTTCTGCTCTAGATAATTCCTTGTCCACCCACTCAACACAGACGCTTGTTGTCCATCTGTGATCTAAGGAAACAGCGAAATAATAATAATAATAATAATAATAATAATAATAATAATAATAATAAATCCATCAAAATTAGGTCAATGCTCGGTACTTATTGGCCTTTTCTCCAAAACACTCCGATGTCATCATAAAAGATATATCGTAAGTCAAAAATTACCCAGTGAAGAGTAAATGACTCAATTTTCAAACGTGAAGTATAATATTACCATCAATTTTAATCAAATGCGATGTCTTAAACCCAAGAGCCGAGGGCATCATCACCGTAGAATGAACGTGACTCCATTTACTTCGTCGGTCGGTTTTGATGAGCTTCAATGTTATATAGCAGTATCAATAAATTTTCTAGTGCAGGTATGTTGGAATTGCAGTGTAGAGCCTCATGCATTCTAGATACCACAGTCTTTCAACCTGGTGGAGTGTGGTCGTTTATGAAACTCATAAACGTCATTTTAATATTACTGAATATAGTTAGGTTTGAGATTAAAAGCTTCTTTTACCGAGCTCGATAGCTGCAGTCGCTTAAGTGCGGCCAGTATCCAGTGATCGGGAGAAAGTGGGTTCGATCCCCACTGTCGGCAGCCCTGAAGATGGTTTTCCGTGGTTTCCAATTTTCACACCAGGCAAATGCCGGGGCTGTACCTTAATTAAGGCCACGGCCGCTTCCTTCCAATTCCTAGGCCTTTCCTATCCAATCGTCGCCATAAGACCTATCTGTGTCGGTGCGACGTAAAGCAAATAGCAAAAAATAAGCTTCTTTTGATGTTGCTATAATATTATATTAGATAGGGCCATGATGGTCAAGAGTCCCATGCAATTAGTTGTTGTGTCTTTACTTCTAACGTCAAATACGCCTGTGGCACTAATATATGTACTTGTGCATCTGTAATTGAGCTAGAATTACAAACGGGTGTACTGGATCCGTATTTTTAAAACCAGACCTCACACCAATCGGATAAATAATAATAATAATAATAATAATAATAATAATAATAATAATAATAATAAAGAGCAAAGAAGATGGAGATTGCATGTACACTATGCCGGGAAACTTATAAGTTCAAATACTTCTCCTATCAAGCCAAACTCCGACACTACAATACCGTGGTGAAACCTGAATGCCTCTACGCACCAGAGACAATTGCCAGGAAGGGGATTACCGAAATAGAAAAGAAAGAGCGTAAATTTCTGAGGAAAATTCTGAGACCCAAGAAAGCAACAGGAATTGAGTTTAATTTCTGATTGAGATCAAATCCAGAGCTGTATGCAAACTGCGAAAACATTTCAACCTCGATAAGGAAAGGGGACTGACTTTCTATGCACACCTTAGAACAATGGGACCGGAACACCTAGCAAATAAGATCCTCATCTTCCAGGAAAGAAGAAAGACCCAAGTACCATCGTACCATGGCTCAAAGAAGTCCATCAGCATCCTAAAAAATGTGATATTGAGGAGGGATATATTACAAACAGAACAGTGTTCAGAAGGAAAATTGCGGAGGTGACAGATCTGTTCGTAGAGAAACCCAGGAGAACCAGAAGGGTGGTCTCGGATGAGGAACGAGGAAAAGCGAGCCAGAGATGAAGAGTACTGGCGTAAAAAGAAAGAACACCAACAGTCAATGATGTTGTGTAATCATAACTCATAGGAGGTTGAAACGGTCCGAAATAAAAAAATAATAATACTTCCTGATATTTTCACAATTATTTGGGGCAGTACATTACATGTGGGATTGGGTCAATTTTGCGGACGGATGCCCTTCCTGACGCCATCGAAATTAGGTCAATGCTCGGTACTTATTGGCCTTATCTCCAAAACACTCCGTTGGCATCGTAAAGGATATATTGTAAGTCAAAAATTACCCAGTGAAGAATACAGAATTTTATTATTATTATTATTATTATTATTATTATTATTATTATTATTATTATTATTATTATTATTATTATTATTATTATATTCTATTAGATCATAACGGCTAGCAACTCCATTTTTATTACTTTCCTTGTTATAGCAGTTGTCCTAGTTGCTGTTGCTTCACAGTTGAGACTTCGAGAGGCTTGGTTTACATTTCCGTGTAGGTAGTAGGCCCACGTACGGATTTTGTTTTCTGAAATAAGCCTCGGTTCATTCTCTTCATTTTACTAGCCAAAATTACCTATAAATACACCTCGCATTACGGATATCACAAATTTAACAATTTATTGGAGAGACTTCACGTGTATTAAGTACAAGAGGCTATTGAATGCGATGTTTTGAGGCCACTTACATTAAGCAAATCAAACAACCACATGAAGCAGACTTCCTTACTACAGCCAGAAACAACCACAAATCCAGCAGTGTTTTGACACCACAGGTCGTAAGCGCTAACATGTGGCCGGTTTCCTTTCCCAGATAATTACTCGGACGTTATGGCTTGTTAGTTGATACTTATGTAGAGCAGCCAGGGAGCTCATTGTGTTACGCAGTAAATTAAATCTAGTGCCTTGAGAACTGCTGTTCTCTGTGAATAAGGTACTTGGTCCACTGCTATGTATTATATCCCTGACATAGGATTGATTATAGCCTGAGGTAACAGTGCATCGACAGATATTAAATAGAAGTAAATAATCAATGAATCAGTCCTCAGTCCTTTCAGTAGAGGTTTGAGATATAATTAATTACTTGAATTTTTGCACATGTGCGTGGCTAGCTTCTCTGGAAATATCTCCTTAAAATACACATTAAAATGTATCTTGTTAACACGAAGAATTAAGAATTGGATGAATTTACCTATGGAGAAATTTGATAAATTTCTAACTTCTTTGAAACATTAAGAAAAGACTAGATAAACAATGTGTAGCTAATCTGCCACCTGGGCGTCAGCCCTAAACGCAGATCTATTTTTTTGCTAGTTGTTTTACGTCGCACTGACACAGACAGGTCTTATGGCGACGATGGGATAGGAAAGCCTAGGAGTTGGAAGGAAGCGGCCGTGGCTTTAATTAAGGTACAACCCCAGCATTTGCCTGGTGTGAAAATGGGAAACCACGGAAAACCATCTTCAGAGCTGCCGACAGTGGGATTCGAACGCACTATCTCCCGGATGCAAGCTCACAGCCCCACGCCTCTAACGGCACGGCCAACTCGCCCGGTATAACATCTTTTCTTTCTTAATCTGTTTACCCTACAGGGTCGGTTTTTCCGTCGGACACAGCGAGGGGTCCCACCTCTACCGCCTCAAGGGCAATGTCCTGGAGCGTGAGACATTGGTTCGGGGATACAACTGGGAGGATGACCAGTACCTCGCCCAGCGGCCTCACGTGCTATGCTGAACAGGGGCCTTGGTGCGGGATGGGAATATTGGAAGGGATAGACAAGGAAGAGGGAAGGAATCGGCCGTGGCCTTAAGTTAGGTACCATCCCGGCATTTGCCTGGAGGAGAAGTGGAAAAACACGAAAAACCACTTCGAGGATGGCTGAGGTGGGAATCGAACCCACCTCTACTCAGTTGACCTCCCGAGGTTGAGTGGAACCAGTTCCAGTCCTCGCACCACTTTTCAAATTTCGTGGCAGAGCCGGGAATCGATCCCGGGTCTCCGGGGGTGACAGCTAATCACACTGACCACTACACCACAGAGGCGGACACGCTAATATTCTTAAAGAGCGAAAATATTTGGCATTTGCAGGATAATTCTTTCGTAAGAACATGTTACCGTTCATAAACGTTTTCTCCCATTGTTCCCTTAGATATTCTGAAACAATATGCTCTATTAGTTTACAAACAATGGATGACAGACTAATGGGACTATAGTTGTCCAGTAACAGTCTTTTGTCCTATTTAAAAATAGGGTCTGCCGTTCCTTTCCTTCAGTCATCAGAAATGTGCGTATTGTGGAAATATACATTAAATAGTATAGTTAACACCAAACAACAATTTACGGCACACTCAAGGGACGAACAAGAAGCTACCTGGTGGACTACCAGTCCTGTAAGCTTGGTCAGAAGTAGAATTCTGTAGGCAAATTGTACTAGTGAGACACGTGATTTACTTGACGCGCTCACTGATTGTCCATCACCCATCATCATCCACCATCGAGTAACGAGTTTTTATTATTGAAACACATGATTATTATTATTATTTATTATTATTATTATTATTACGGAAGAGAAAGGTAATATTCTCCAGATCTCAGTATTTGTTACTTATTTGGGGAGAAATTTGGAATGAGAATGTCTACCAAAACGATATCCGTACAGCTAAAGAACTGGAAAAAGAAATTAGGAGAGTGATAGGTGATATAACAGAAGATGAATTACGACGCGTATTACGGAAATTTCCTTTCAAGATGCCAGGTCTGCTTGAATTAAAATTGAACGAAGGCCAAGATAATCAAATAGTAAGTGAATTGTGTTTGGAAGGAAAAACCGAAAACCGCACACAAGAATGCAGATTTCGCCACAGTCAAAATTTGAGTTAGGGATGATCAAACAACCGAACTCATTAAAATGTCTCAGATACCAAATATTTCATGCAGTATTATTCAAGAAGTCATTTCAGCTTTTAATTTTTTCGAATTGTTTTCTCTCTGCTGACCAGGGAAGAAATATCCACCTCTTTGTGTTATTCCATGCATCCGGCCGTAAAATGGCCCTAGTCCATATAGTTTGGGATAAATGGCGTGTAAAGGAAGAAGAAGAAGCTTGATTGGATTAGTGCTAATATATTTGAAAATTGATGAATCTCCCGCTAAAGTGATGCACAATGCTTTCATGAATTTCGAGGCTAAAGTTGTAATATAATTCTGAAATGATTGTAAGAATGACTAACCCTTTATGGATTGGTATAAGTTGTCACCTGGATTCTTTTGAATTGATTATGGTTGTTCTAGAACAGAATTCCGATGGTTACGTTAATTGATTTCAGTAAGTTTCTATGAAGCGAAATCATTACGATTGTACAAGATCAAGGGAAACGATAACATTTGGAACGAACGTATTGTCGAGTGTCTGAGAATTATTCACGTTCGATATTACTAACATCACTTCTTTACAGACGAAAAAATCGAGCGAGTTAGCGGCTTGGACGATGCATTCCATTTAAGAGGATCAACTGGGGATCTTCATGGTATCTAGTGTTTATATGATCTAACGTTAGATTAGTTATCATTAACTTCAAGAATTCTTAAATGCCAAAATAATGGAGACATAGTTGTCAGAAGGTACACGCGATTTTTCAGCTTAATAGCCTCCCAAACACACACATCGCTTAAGAGCCCCGAAGGGCCATGGCCTAAGAAGCGACCGTTGTTCAGCCCGAAGGCCTGCAGATTACGAGGTGTCGTGTGGTTAGCACGACGGATCCTCTCGGCCGTTATCCTTGGCTTTCAAGACCTGGGCCGCCATCTCACCGTCAGATAGCTCTTCAATTTTAATCACGTAGGCTGAGTGGACCTCGAGCCAGCCCTCAAGTGCAGGTAAAATTCCCTGACATGACCGGGAATCGAGCCCGGGACCTCCTGGTAAGAGGTAGGCATGCTACCCCTACACCGAGGGGGGGCCGGCTTCAGCTTAATAGCCCGTAGTGAAAATTGTTTCAATAAGAAAAAATATATAGAAGTTCTGTAAAATGTAATCATCTAATACAATTAAGAAGAACAAAAGGCTAAGGGCAATTGTGAAATAACGGGATCGGCTTAAGAAATAAAAGGTGTCGTTGAATATGGAAAAAATTAAATTACTCATTTGACTATGAAAGCTTAATACCATGAGGGTTAGACGATAATAACATAGATCATCAGAAAGGGATAGAAAAGGTAAAAGGGAGAGGGTGGAATAAGTATAAGCAATGCCAGACCTAGCTAGGAAACTCATGGCAGCTGTACATCTTACCAGTTTTCGCCTCCTGATGTCCCCCTTTACTGCCTCTTACGACTAGTAGAGGGCACTACAGGCTCCACTGACAAGAAAGTTCTCCAAAATTTAAAACTTTCAAGAACCTTCAATTTAAAACCGTAACGAAGTACGAGTGGTAATATATAGTTTTAAGGGGTTAGTGTATACAGATTATGTATGGACATCCGAGCAATCTATGTTGCATGGCTTCCGTCTGCGGACTGGTGTCGGCCTTCGGATCCCAAGACATCGGGTTCAAGCCCAGTAGATGTGGTCGGGTTCTTGAAGAGAAGGAAAGAGTTCATTCAGCAATCCGTGTTATATGATGACGGCATGTAGAAGGTCTCTGGAGGCAAAGCTGGTGTTTACTCGACAAAATTAATTATTTGTCTTTTGTCATAGACCATCCAACAGAAATTCGTTTCTCTGCCATTTGGTGAAGCAAAATGGAACGTCAAAAATCGCATATTATTATTACTATTATTATTATTATTATTATTATTATTATTATTATTATTATTATTATTATTATTATTATTTATGTACCGGGAGGTACACCTCAACCCCGTGCATTTAAATGAAGCGCCTTCAAGAACGCTATCTATCACATGTAAATTTAAACAACTAATGCAAGAAGTTGGGACGTACATCAACAGATGTCACTACTAAAGTGATAGAGTAATGTGTTATTTTAAGGTTTCCTAAACTGACTGGATGACCTTTCTCTTTTGTTTCATAGTTTACAACAACTATTTCAAGAAGTCTGGACTTTTCTCCATAGATGTCTCTATTAAAGAACTGATGTCAGGCACTCTGGTGCAAAGTGGAACAACTAGAAATTTAAAGATATTTTGTGTTCGTAGGTTTTCTGAACTAAATTGACGTCCTTGGTATTTTATACTGCAAGGTTTGCAACACTTCTTACTCATTACGCCAGCTTTGGATCCTGGCCAATTATAAATTTTGTGTATTTATTTTTCAGTCAATCAAACGCTTCTTGTACCTGTTTGATAGTCCATTAAAATGAGGGGGTGTGTCTGGTTTTAGTCCAGAGCCTTCTCGAACCCTCCTCTCGGGTATAAAACCTGACGCCTTTTCGAGCTAATTTATATGTATCGTCGTGTTACTGAGTGTGTGTGTTAAGAGAGGAGGCTAAAGCCTCATTCTTTGGCAGGCAGAACATCAGCTAAGGTAATGGCCACCATTTTTCTATCTCTGTAGTTATCTTCGCAAGCTTATTCGAGGGGAAGGTTCCTGTCTTTAACTATGTAACTGTCAATTTCCTAAAATGTAAACTTTCTTCCTTCTCAGGTAAAAGTACAAGTAATTCAAAAGTACTTAACTGAAAACCGGGAATAGGGAGTGCATTACCCTCTCGAATGACCCTTCAATTACTCTTGAGGTGACTGTGATTTTGTAACTGATTTTCACTTGTAAATTGTAAATTAACTTTTCCAACTAGTCACCCCTGTAGTGTGGGATTAGCCTCTGCAAGCCCCTGTAGAGTTTTAACCTTTGATTTCAAGGAGCGGAAGTGTTCGCCTTCATATATTTTTATTTTTGGGTTAGAAATTGAACTTGTTATTTCCCACTAAGGCTCGGTAGAATGGGTACTTAATAACCCTGTGTAAACTTAAAAGACAATTGATATGATTTTGTAAAATGTAGGTTGTGCCTAGAGAGGCCTGATAGTGTAAGCGTTAAAGGCTGTAAGAGTTTGGGAGCGCAGTCTCCTTGGTAGAATTTGCAGAGCATATAAGGCTCTTTCTTGTAATGCAAACTGGATGCGTTTGGAAGGCGGTAACATGTAATATTTTGGAGCAAAAGTGCTCTTGATAATGGTGTAATTTTCCCGTAAAAGTAAATTGTGAGATTTTCTCCTTGAATGTGTTAGAAATGAGCCTCAGTGCTCTTATTAAATTGTCAATTTAAAAAGCGACAAGCTCAGGTTCCCAATACCTATGTTTTTGATGTAGCCTACTTTGTACCTGATCTAACTAAGTAGTTCTGTAAGCCTGTTTTCACAAAGCGAATTGATTGTTAAAATTTTTACTTCTGGAAAGAAATCAAAAGAAATAGAACCTTTATTTTCAAAGTTTTAAATGCGCCTTCTGACTGTCAAAGATAGACTCATTCAAGCCCGCACCTTCTTTCACCTCTGCGTTCCACAGAATACCCGGAACAATTATTATTATTATTATTATTATTATTATTATTATTATTATTATTATTATTATTATTATTATTACGCTACGTGCTGAAAAAATCCTTTCGATTGCAGCAATTATTTTACCACTAGATTTAGCGCCACTGGCTACTGGAAGTAGTATTCGTAATCTAGATTTCTTTTATTTTTAGAATTTTCTCTACGTCGCACCGACAAAGATAGGTCTTATGACGACGATGGGATAGGAAAGGCCTAGGAGTAGAGGGTGAAAGATCGGCCGTAGTCTTAATTAAGGTACATCCCCGGCATTTGCCTGGTGTGAATCTAGAAATACCAAACGGTTGTCGAAACGGAACGTTGCGATATGGCTTAAGTAGTATGTTATTCATATAGTATTCCAGCAAAGAAGCTTCAATAGAAATCATGTAACCGGGCGAGTTGGCCGTGCGCGTAGAGGCGCGCGGCTGTGAGCTTGCATCCGGGAGATAGTAGGTTCGAATCCCACTATCGGCAGCCCTGAAAATGGTTTTCCGTGGCTTCCCATTTTCACACCAGGCAAATGCTGGGGCTGTACCTTAATTAAGGCCACGGCCGCTTCCTTCCAACTCCTAGGCCTTTCCTATCCCATCGTCGCCATAAGACCTATCTGTGTCGGTGCGACGTAAAGCCCATAGCAAAAAAAAAAGAAATCATGTAGCGCTGTATTTTTGTCATTTATCTTAAGTTAGGGCAGCAAAGAAGCATAGATTTTGCGCTTGTATTTGCAGTCAGTCATTTAAAAATTAACATTCTCTAACTGCCCTAAAGATAAAACTAAATTGAAGTTCCAAGTTTGAGATTAAAGATTACTTTCATAAATATTTGGAAGATAATCGTGAAAGGAAAGTGAGACTCTTAGTTTACCTGCAGTACATCGACGTGTTAAGGTAGAGGGTGAGAATTTCTTGAATTAAGTTTAGTATTGGAAAACACTGAAAACATTTGAATGTGTAGCACCAGGTGTAGCAACTGGAATAGATCTGAATTTGATTATACTGGCCGTATATTTATAGCATTTATTTGAACCTGTTTTTCAGGTTTGCTGTGTCATATTGACAGCTCTTGTAGTCTGGAACATGAGCTTCACCACAATTTACACAGCAGGAGGTCGTTGGCAGTGGTTTGCTAAACTGAGAATAATAATGGCTGATCGGCGAGTTATTTGAAGACGCTAGGATCTAGTCGCAGGATTTTCTTCACTTTATTATTATCATTATTATTATTATTATTAATATTATTCATATTATTATTATTTTAATTATTATAATATAAGCTCCTCCGCAGTGTCAGACAGCGTTGCATACCTCTGAGACAGCGTTCGGGTGATAGTGGATTCGAACCCTCTTTCGGCATCCCTAAAAATTGTTTTGCGTGGTTTCCCATTTTTACACCTGGCATATACTGGGACTTTGTCTTAAAATAAGGCCACTGTCGCTTCCTCTCAAGTCTTATCCCACCATCGCCATGAGGCTTGTCTATGTAAAACGAATACACCGCCTGACAAAAAAGAAAATAGAAAACAACCAGAAGAAAAGGTCGGATGTCAATGTAATTTCGTACACGTACGCATCATCAGTGGGTATTTAAATGATTAGAGTTGAAATTAGCTGTGAAGGGTAGGACGGCTACCAGGGTTTGGTTCGTGTTTAGTGTTGTTACAAGGCCTGGTAGGGTATATAAGGGACGTGAACAGCGTCAAGTGTTTACTGCGAAGGATACGGAGATGCCGCGTTATCTGCACCTGACAGAGTTCGAAAGGGGCCTCACTCTGGGTCTCCGGCTGGTCGAATCGTAAAATATCCAGATTTTTGGGGCATTCGGATGTGACAGTGGCCCTATGTTGGACTGCAGGGGGACGTGAGGGCAGGCATACTCGTCGTCAAGGTTGCGGTCGACCACGTCTGACCACCACAAGGGACTATCGCCGTATTGTGCACCGAACACCCCTTCACAATTGCACCTGCCATCCGAGAACAAGTAATGGACTCTCTGCAACATCCTGTGTCATCCCGCGCCATTGGTAGGAGACTAGCAGGACAAGGAAATTACCGTCCCATGCGTAGGCCACCGTTAACACCACAACAGAAATTACCGCGTTTGGAGTGGTGACGTGACCGGGATGCATGGACTGCTGATGAATGGCGTCGCACTGTATTTAGCTATGAATCGCATTACCCTGGATGATCATCTGCGAATATGGCGGCGACCTGGTGAGAGATCCCATTCTTCCATTGTTTTGGAGAGGCACAGTGGTGTTACTCCTGGCGTCATGGTGTGGGTATGAATTCAGGTCCCTGCTGCTAGCGATTGAGGGAACTCAAACAGTATAATGGTACGTTTTTTTTTGCTACGGGCTTTACGTCCCACCGACACAGATAGGTCTTATGGCGACGATGGGATAGGAAAGGCCTAGGAGTTGGAAGGAAGCGGCCGTGGCCTTAATTATGGTAGAGCCCTGGTGTGAAAATGGGAAACCACGGAAAACCATCTTCAGGGCTGCCGATAGTGGGATTCGAACCTACTATCTACCGGATGCAAGCTCGCAGCCGCGCGCCTCTACGCGCACGGCCAACTCGCCCGGTGAATATATAATGGTACGTTACGGATATCCTGCATCCTCATGTGCTACCTCTCATGCGACAGTATCGTGGTGCCATTTCTCAATAGGACAATACTCGTCCACATATGGCACGTGCCTCTATGAACTATCTGCGTGATGTTGAAGTACTCCTGTGGCCAGCATGATCTCCAGGTCTGTCTCCGATAGAACAGTGTGGGACCAGCTCCGTCCCAGTGCCAGTATCCGGGATATAAAATACCAGTTACAACAGTTGTGGGCCACCTTGAATCAAAAGAGGATACAACGGCTTTATGAAACCCTTCCCAACCGAATCCGTGCATGCACACATGCTAGAGGTTTGCAACGTCGTACTGATAAGTGGGCTCGTACTGTCAATTTTTTTGTAAATTTGACTCGATTTTGTAATCACTCAAATAACATCACATACCCTCTTAACACGTGAAGTTTCATTATGTTTCCTCCTCCTCCTGTTCGAGGTGCTCCAATTTCTTTCAGACACAGTAGTTAAAAAAGATAACACGTATTTGGGCGCATTGTTCAAAGTACAAGAACCATATCGCGTTGCTTCAGAGGAAGAGAAAGGTAAGGATGTGAAGGAGAGGGCATATATGTCTCTGGTAAGACCCCAACTAGAGTATGGTTCTAGTTTATCGGACATTCACCAGGATTACTTGATTCAAGAATTGGAAACAATCCAATGAAAAGCAGCTCGATTTGTTTTGGGTGATTTCCGACAAAAGAGTAGCGTTACAGATATGTTGCAAAGGTCGGGCTTGGGAAGACTTGGGAGAACGGAGGCGAGCTGATCGACAAAGTGCTATATTCCAAGCTGTCCAAGCTGTCAGTTGAAAGATGGCGTGGAATGACATTAGTAGACGAATAAGTTTGAGTGGTGTCTTTAAAAGTAGGAAAGATCACAATATGAAGATGAAGTTGGAATTCAAGAGGACAAATTGGGGCAAATATTCGTTTAAGGGAAGGAGAGATAGGGACTGGAATAACTTACCAAGGGAGATGTTCAATAAATTTCCAATATATTTTCAATCATTTAAGAAATGATGATGATGATGCTTGTTGCTTTAAGGGGCCTAACATCAAAGGTCATCGGCCCCTAATGGTACGAAATGAAAGAACAAAAATTGCAAAGGCATCCACTAACCAAAATAAAAATAAAATATGGCATGAAGAATGAATGGATGGACAGGAACTCAACAAAACACAAAACAAACAAACAAACAAACAAACAAAAACCAGTGGATCGGACTCAATACAGATCGAAAATAACATTATTACCGACCAAGGAACCACTTATAAAGCACAATGATGCTTGGTGTCTAAAGGGGGTGCAAAATCCACGTCTAAGGCCCCACAGAATGGTACATGTCGCGAGTAAAATAGAACCATGGTATGTGTCATGTTGGGGTATTAATCAGAAGTAGCGAAGACTCACTGTGTTCCACAAAAGATGGTACTACTCACAAGTATTGCAATACGTACAAGTAACGCAGACCTATGGTGTGTCTCACACAATGGCCCAACTCAGAGTCAACGCAAACCGAGAAGGTTCCCCACCTAGGTGTACTAAACACTGGCGCCGGTATTCCCGTGGTGTTCCTCACATAGTGGGTACTAATCACAGGCAACGCAGACCCATGGTGCTGCTCATATAGTGGTACAACTCACAGGCTACGCCCAGACCCGCGGTGTTGCACACATGGGTACGACGCACGGGTACTGGAATCCACCAGGCCAGGCTTTTACTGCTACTAATCACAAACCTATTTCGTACCGAATTTAGTGGTACTACTCGCAAGTACAGTCAACCTATGGTGTTCCCCGCGTGATGGTACGATTCAAAATTAGTTTCATGGTTCTAATTCAGTCAGCCCTTGGTCGCCCCTTTTAGTCGCCTCTTACGACAGGCAGGGGATACCGCGGGTGTATTCTACATGTGCGTCCCCCACCCGCAGGGGGTAGTGTGTTTGGTCCGCGAGAGGTATTTTATTTCCCTCAAGTCCGCCGGCAAGCCGGTTAGGACCCCCCTATCCGCCACCTGGGACGCGCCACGTGGGAGTATCACCTCTCCCCCTGCTACGCCTGCGTAGCAGGTTCGTGGAATCATTTAAGAAAAGGCTAGGAAAACAGCAGATAAGAAATCTGTCATCTGGGCGACTGCCCTAAATGCAGATCAGTAGTGATTGATTGATAAGTGCTACAATCCAGATTTATTTACACTGGACATCCGATAACATATTTTATTACTGTTCTTAAAAATGAAATAAAGCACCTTGGTAAAATAGCTGCACTGTTATCCGCTTCAACGAATAAACTGAAACTTCCCCATGTGTTCCGACAATATTCTAAGCAATCGGTTCAGTGCTAAATGGGAGGAGTTTAGTAAGCATTGTTTCAGGTCTTCACCTTCACTCCAGTTACCGCCAGGCAGGAAAATTAAACTTAACCATTGCTGCAGATGTTCACTGCTCACTGGTACAGTTGTCTAAATAAAAACCATATTAAAGACTTTGTGTAAAATATAGAACTTGTTTCGTAAGTACTTTCAGGCTGGTATAAAATATATTTTTAAATTCTAACATCTCGTGACACACCCAATGGGGCTGCATGAAATGCCTGTGTGTCGCGATGCGCCAGTTGGAAACACCTGCCCTAACCTAGTGAATTGTAGAGTATGGAGACTAAGGTGCCTAAAGTCTTCAGATTTATTCATGTATTCAACTATTTCAGCACATTTTGAATCCTCGTCTAACAACGACACAGTAGACTCGTATTTTATTAATAAACAACGATGAACAGGGAAATATTCGAACCTTACCATAGTATTGCTACTTCATTGTCTGTATCATGAATCAGTCCATAGAAACCACTTCTTTCCATCGGTTAAGGCCACATAAAAGATTCGGTGCCTCTTCCAGTATGGACGTTCATGATTTTAAAGAAATACAATTTGCTTTACGTCGTACCGTTACAGATAGGTCTTATGGTGACGATGGGATAGGAAAGGGCTAAGAGTGGGAAGGAAGTAACCGTTACCTTATTTAAGGTACAGACCCAGGTTTTGCCTGGTGTGAGAATGGTAAGCCACGGAAAACCAACTTCAGGGCTGCGGACAGTGGGGTTCGAACCCACTATCTTCAGAATGCAAGCTCACAGCTGCGCGACCTTAACTGCACAGCAAGATTGCTCGCTTTCTCCAGGAAATATCAGTGCGTAAGGATTTTATCGTAGGAATACCGCGTTTTAATTAGGAGACTATTAGTTCTTAGCGTCTAAAGGATATGCCTTGTCGACACTGACATAATCAGCTTCGTGCTTCATCTTATGGTACGTGGTATACAGATTTAGCTTTAGATCTTGGTCTTCCTCGCCATATTGTCCCCACAATATTTCCCTAATAAGTTTCATCAGAAGGTTGTAATGTCATGCGGTCTCACCAAGGAATTTGGCATTACTTTACTTCATCATCGTGAGTAGCTCTCCCTTGCCTTTAATTCATTCAGGACGCCGTCATGAATCTCCTTTACATCCACCTAATTCTCAGCATTCGTTTCCCGATCCATATTTCGAAAGCCCCGAGCCGTTTTCAGTTCAGAATTAATAACCAAATTGTAGCACGCTCCAGACAAAGCATTTTTTCCGAAGCACTTCCTGACTTCAACGTTCATACGCTTACTTGCTAGTGAATTTCTTTTGTAGATGAACGCTTGTTTGGCCGACGCTATCCTCCTGTTGATCTCCTTGTTACATGTGTTATCTTGTGTGATAATACTTCGAAGATAAGGAAATTTCGTGACCTGTACAACCATGTTAATCACATGATTGAGATTTGTATGAACTAGCTCAGAATATTTGATGATGAATATCACTGTAAAGTTCTTTGTACAGAATTTCGTCTGTAAATCAGAAAGTGCGGATGATAGCACTTCTAGCAATTTAGCCAGTTCGTTTTCTGAATCGTAATTGTTGTTATATAGTGTACCGGGAACACCGCTACGACAGAAGTCCGAAGTATGTTTGTTGAACTTCGCGCGAGGTGGAAGGTAGGCAGCCCGCCGAACGCAGTGACGTACCCAGCGAGTGACGTGGCCGCCGTAAGCCAGCTATCCGCTACCATATATGGTAATGATCCAGCTCGTCCTCAAAAGTACATTTTGAGCTAATTTATCGCTATTTTGACACTGCCAACTTAAAAGCCTTTACAATGGACATCATCTCTTAAGATTTCAAGACAATCCACCGAGTATTATAGAAGTTATAAGGGTAGATAGTACCCGAGTCCTAGACACTTCCATGCGAACGTGTATAAAAGGAAGACCACCCGACCTACGAATTCAGTGTCTGTCACTCCGCCGTCTCTGTGGCACGGGTGACAAGAGAAGTATTGTGCGTGTCGAACTTCTAGTCGACAGTCTGCGAAATCCAAGTTCGGTATTTTCTCTAAGTGTTGTATCAGGACTTTATCATATTCTTGAAGTGCCTGAATGGGACTTTATTTTTGAGAGCATCGTATTGGAACTTTGTCATATTGCCACATTGGAACATTGTTTTTTTTCGTGTGTCGTGAGTGGACTTTGATATTTTCTTAAAGTGCCATATAAGAACTTTGTTTTTTTCTGAAGCGTCTCATTGGAACTTAGTTATTTTCGCCAAGTGTCGCGATAAGACTTTATTATTTTCTTAAAGTGACATACTGGAACATTGTCATCGGGACTTTATTTTCTTCGAGTGTCGTGTTGGGACTTTAATATTTCAACACCACGGAACTTTATTTTCTTCGAGTGTCATGTTGGGACTTTAATATTTCGACACCACGGAACTTTATTTTCTTCGAATGTCGTGTTGGGACTTTAATATTTTGTCACATTGGAACTTTGTTATTTCTACACATTGGAACTTTGTTATTTTTGAAGTGCCACATAGGGACTTACTTATTCGACGACGATTGAAAGGACTTTGAACTTTCACGAGTGTTGTGTACCACATTGAACTTACGTTTCGAACTTATTCGAACTTGTATTTTTGAATCAATTTCTGGAACATTGAAACTTTCCGAGCGTGTAGGATGAACTTGTGCCCCACCAACATAAACCTTCGTGTGAACGATGTGACTTGTTTTCTCAAGTGCCTCATTGAATTTACGCCTTGTAAAGACTATGAAACTTAGGGGACATTAAACATTACGTTTAATTGTGAAATATGCAATGCTTTCCAAGTGCTGCACAGGGACTTATGTTTTGATTCTTAAAGACTGTGACAATTCAGAATACGCATATCGCATTACCAGAAAGCACAGAACTTTCCAGTATTTTGAGTGATCCATAATTTATGAAGTCAGACTTTTTCTTTCAAATATTATTTTCTTTAATGGCTATTCACTTCGCTTATTAATGCAACAGGACAGTTTCCGAGTGCTACTTATTCAGTTCATTGCCAATATGTTTTAAATCTTCAGAACTATGCATTTAGGACTGCAGTGACAGTAATCCTCTAGAACATTCTGACTTATAGTGAGCTTACATTATGAACTTGCATTTCTACCAGTACTTGTTCTTCGAGTGATTATTCCAGAACGTTTTGATTTAATATCTAGAGTGCAGTAACCATAATTAAAGGGTCATATCTGTTCAGACAGTGCCCTGAATGTGTGGAGTGCCGTGCAGGAAATTCAAGCGTGAATTACGTCTCGAATCGAACCCAGGAACGTGTGCCAATCTTCGAGACATTCCAGAACGTCGGGACATTCCAGAACGTCGAGACTTCCAGAACGTCGAGACATTTCCAGAACCTCCAGACATTCCAGAACTCCTCATCCGAGCAGGTGTGGTCCCTGCCCAGTCGATGTCCAGCACCATCCCAGGACTTGGAGGTACCAACCAGCCACGACACTTCCACGCTGCTGTACGAAGGTGATATGAACTTGCTTTTGATGATCAATAAACTCAGTTTATCAAAATAATCTCTCAAATTGATGACTATACCTCTCTCTGTACCAGCTCCAATGATAAAGCCACTCCCTAGGTTAAGAATCATGCTCGTTCATTTAATATCAAGCGCCTTAAAGATATGAACACATTTTTACGGGTACAATAGTTTGAGAAAAAGAATATCTTGAATTTGCTAATCTTTGATCTTAATGCACTTTGTATTGTCGTTTAACCTCTTGATATCCTCTTTAATATATGCATTAAGCAGCCATTCGTACTATGCTCTTTTCCACTTGGAGAGTAGGAAATGAACGTGGAAATAGGAGTACCCAACCTTACTAAACTTTATTATTATTATTATTATTATTATTATTATTATTATTATTATTATTATTATTATTATTATTATTATTATTATACCGGTTGGTACACCTATACGCCGCACATTTGAATTTTCTGCCTTAAATTACTCCTCTACAGCTAAAACTCTGAACTTTAAAACTGAATTAATTCAACCGTTTATCTGAAGATGTTACTGTGTTAATTTCGAATTGTTTTTGTTTACTAATTATCAAGAAGTGTGGACATTCTCTCACAGATGTCTCTACCAAAAACTATGATCATGCACCCTGGTGCGATGTGATGGAACTTTTCTTGAAGATATTTTATACTCATAAGTTTTCCTATAACTAAATTTCGTTCTTTCATTTGTAGGTTGGCAATATAAAACTTTCTTTCTGCCAGTTTGGAACTTAGCCAATCCCGAATTTCTTTAATTAATTTTGGACCAACAGTGTCCTTCTTCCTCAATTTTTGATCTGTAACTCTTGGGGAACCAATAAACGCCTGTGGGTGTGTCTTAATTATTCATGAAAGGTCTCGAATCTTCCATGAGGGTTTAAAAACGGCTGATTTTCATGGCTCGTCGCCACTTCAACAACATCTTGCTTAGTGTATGGAAGTATAGCAGGGGGCGGGTTGCGCCTCTTCCTTCGAGCAGCAGCTCATCAGCAAAGGTAAATGGCCTTTTAACATCTTTATTTCTTTCTTGGTCAGCAGTTTAACTCCCGGGGAAGGTTCGAAACCTTTTCAAAGTATCCTACCTGTTCAAAAATGTAACTTAGTGCCGGCTTATGTAAACATTTTCTTATTACTTTAACTGTAAATCGGGGATAGAGAGTGCCTTACTCTCTCGAGCTCCCCTTCAATTTGGATTTGAGGTGACTACGTTTTCATAACCGATTTTCTTCCCTTCATTAATGTGTTAAATTATTTTTCTTATACGAGAAACCTCTATAGTATGGGAATAGCCCCTGTGTATCGGCTTAACGCACTTAGGTTTTAACAAGCTTTCATGTAGGAGTGCAAGTACATGCCTCCATTCATCTTGATTATTTTTTGGGGCCATTTAATTAATATGTTCCTTTTCCAAGAAGGCCCAGTAGATTGGGTACTAGATACCCCTGTTTCTTGATAGATGTGCCTTGAGGGCAGTTGATAGTAATGTTGGTTGTTGCCTTTGATAGGCTTGAAAGATTGAGAGCGGTCAGCTCTTTCTGGTACTTTGAAAGGTGACTCTAGGAGGCTTGATATTACTAGGCGGGAGCAAGTGCTCCACGTAATTAGGGGTTTTCTGCCCTTTGGTATTTTGTGGTTGTGAGCTGAGAGCTCAAGGATTGTCAAATTAGGGCTCGAAGCCCAGGATTTGTAAAGACACCTTAACTTGTGTTTTCGCTTGTAAAATTATTATTGTACCTGAATATTCATTGTTATTTCACTTAGTGAAAAATTGTTAAATCTTGTTATCTGTTGAAAATATAACATTTATTTATAAAATTTTAAATTCATCTTCCGGACTTGTAGTTAGACCCATTCCAGCCCGCACCTTCTTTCACCTCTGCTGATCCACCAAAACACGGTAACAATTATTATTATTACTATTATTATTATTATTATTATTATTATTATTATTATTATACATACATACATACATTACCATTATAGACTGTTATGCCTTTCAACGTTCAGTCTGCAAGCCTCTGAGAATTTACTAAACGTCGCCACAATCCTCGATTTGCAACTAGTGTTGTGGCCTCATTTAGTTCTATACCGCTTATCTTTAAATCGTTAAAAACCGAGTCTAACCATCGTCGTCTTGGTCTCCCTCTACTTCTCTTACCCTCCATAACAGAGTCCATTATTCTCCTAGGTAACTTATCCTCCTCCATTCGCCTCACATGACCCCACCACCGAAGCCGGTCTATGCGTACAGCTTCATCCATCGAGTTCATTAGTAAATTACCCTTTATCTCCTCATTCCGAGTTCCCTCCTGCCATTGTTCCCACCTGTTTGTACCAGCAATCATTCTTGCTACTTTCATGTCTGTTACTTCTAACTTATGAATAAGATATCCTGAGTCCACCCAGCTTTCGCTCCCATACTGCAAAGTTGGTCTGAAAACAGACCGATGTAAAGATAGTTTCGTCTGGGAGCTGACATCCTTCTTACAGAATACTGCTGATCGCAACTGTGAGCTCACTGCATTAGCTTTACTACACCTTGATTCAATCTCACTTACTATATTACCATCCTGGGAAAACACACAACCTAAATACTTGAAATTATCGACCTGTTCTAGCTTTGTATCACCAATCTGACATTCAATTCTGTTGGATTTCTTACCTACTGACATCAATTTAGTCTTCGAGAGGCTAATTTTCATACCATACTCATTGCACCTATTTTCAAGTTCCAAGATGTTAGACTGCAGGTTTTCGGCACAGTCTGCCATTAAGACCAAGTCGTCAGCATAGGCCAGACTGCTTACTACATTTCCACCTAACTGAATCGCTCCCTGCCATTTTATGCCTTTCAGCATATGATCCAAGTAAACTACAAACAGCAAAGCTGAAAGATTACAGCCTTGTCTAACGCCTGTAAGTACCCTGAACCAAGAACTCATTCTACCATCAATTCTCACTGAAGCCCAATTGTCAACATAAATGCCTTTGATTGATTTTAATAATCTACCTTTAATTCCATAGTCCCCCAGTATAGCGAACATCTTTTCCCTCGGTGCCCTGTCATATGCTTTCTCTAGATCTACGAAACATAAACACAACTGCCTATTCCTCTCGTCGCATTTTTCAATTACCTGGCGCATACTGAAAATCTGATCCTGACAGCCTCTCTGTGGTCTGAAACCACACTGGTTTTCATCCAACTTCCTCTCAACGACTGATCGCACCCTCCCTTCCAAGATGCCTGTGAATACTTTGCCTGGTATACTAATCAATGAGATACCTCGATAGTTGTTGCAATCCTTCCTGTTCCCTTGCTTATAGATAGGTGCAATTACTGCTTTTGTCCAATCTGAAGGTACCTTACCAACACTCCACGTTAATTTGACTACTCTATGAAGCCATTTCATCCCTGCCTTCCCACTATACTTCACCATTTCAGGTCTAATTTCATCTATCCCTGCTGCCTTATGACAATGGAGTTTATTTACTATCCTTTCCACTTCCTCAAGCATAATTTCACCAACATCATTTTCCTCCTCCCCATGAGCTTGACTGTTTGCAACACCACCATGATGATTTCCTTTTACATTGAGAAGATGTTCAAAATATTCCCTCCACCTCTCCAGTGATTCCCTGGGATCTGTTATGAGGTCACCTGAATTACTCAAAACACTGTTCATTTCGTTTTTCCCTCCCTTCCTAAGATTCTTTATTACTGTCCAGAAAGGTTTCCTTGCTGCTTGACCCAGCCTTTCCAGGTTGTTACCAAAATCTTCCCACGACTTCTTTTTGGATTCAACAACTATTTGTTTCGCTCTGTTTCTTTCATCTAAGTACAAATCCTTGTCTGCCTCGGCCCTTGTTTGGAGCCATTTCTGATAAGCCTTCTTTTTACGTTTACAGGCTGCTCTCACTTCATCATTCCACCAAGACGTTCGCCTTTTCCCATCTTTACACACAGTTGTTCCTAGGCATTCTCTTGCTGTTTCTACTACAGCATCCCTGTATGCCACCCATTCACTTACTATATCCTGAACCTGCTTACTGTCTACTGTTCAAAACTTCTCACTAATCATATCCATGTACTTCTGTCTGATTTCCTCGTCCTGGAGATTTTCTACCCTTATTCGTTTGCAGACAGATTTCACTTTCTCTACCCTAGGCCTAGAGATACTTAGTTCACTACAGATCAGATAGTGGTCTGTATCATCGAAAAATCCCCGAAAAACTCGTACATTCCTAAAAGATTTCCTGAATTCAAAGTCTGTTAAGATATAGTCTATTATGGATCTGGTACCCCTAGCCTCCCATGTGTAGCGGTGAATACCCTTATGCTTGAAGAATGTATTCGTAACAGCTAAACCCATACTAGCACAGAAGTCCAGCAAACGCTTCCCATTCCCATTAGCTTCCATATCTTCCCCACATTTACCAATCACCCTTTCGTATCCTTCAGTTCTATTCCCAACTCTCGCATTGAAATCGCCCATTAGCACTATTCTATCCTTGCTATTGACCCTGACCACGATGCCACTCAATGCTTCATAAAACTTGTCAACTTCATCCTCATCTGCACCCTCACATGGTGAATACACGGACACAATTCTTGTCCTAATTCCTCCCACTGACAAATCTACCCACATCATTCGCTCACTTACGTGCCTAACAGAAACTATGTTGCGTGCAATGGTATTCCTGATAAAGAGCCCTACCCCAGACTCTGCCCTTCCCTTTCTAACACCCGTCAAGTACACTTTATAATCGCCTATCTCTTCCTCCTTATCTCCCCTTACCCGAATATCACTTACTCCTAGCACATCCAGATGCATCCTCTTTGCTGACTCAGCCAGTTCTACCTTCTTTCTTCCATAAGCCCCATTAATATTGATAGCTCCCCATCGAATTCCATTTCGTTCGCCAAGTTGTTTCCAAGGAGTCCCTCGCCTGCCAAATGGGAGTGGGACTCCATTACTCCCATAGGTCCGAGGCTTGCTTAAAAATGTTCTGAGCTGGGTAAATTCATGAAGCAGGATGCTGCCCTATTTGCACATAGTCCAATTGAGGATCTCTCCTCTAACGGGTTATGGACCACCGGTGAATTGTGTAGTCCTAGCCGCCTGAGCACAAGGAGGGCCACGACTCAGAATATGTCCGAGATGCCCACTCCCATTCCATAGCAACTGGTATCCCGACTCTCAGGACCACTTACAAGGCCACTCAGCCGTTGCCCATGGTTCACGAACTAGGACGTGACTACAGTAACCCACAAACATGAACCATATTATTAGTAAGAAAATTTTCTTCGCTCTGTCGCCAACCCTACGTTTCAGGTCTTCAAACTACTCGGCCCCACCTGCTTGAATTTTACAGCTCTGAATATTTTCAGTTTTTCCACTGCAGTTCTGAAAGAGTGGGTGTACAGGGTCCCTCATATGTAGTACAGTAATTAAGTTCTGAGACTTGACGCCTGGAAGATAGGCACTTACACGACTCTGTAAGTTGCACACGATGCCGCATTGCACGGCGTAAACCTACACAGAACCACATCCACCCTCAAAATAGTCGCCGTTAGCCGTTAACCACTTAAACAGAACCACATCCACCCTCAAAATAACCGCCGTTGGCCGTTATGCACGTTTGTCAACGTTGGTATAGCTGCTGGAAGCACCGCTGAAAGGAAACACCATGTTTCGTCTCCAGTTATTATCCGGTTTAAAAACGTCGGATCATCGTCAGCACTACTAATGAGGTCACCACAAAACGTCATGCAATCATCACGTTGTTCTTGCACGACAGGATTCGTGGCACACTGTGCTGGGTAACACGGGACATGTTTAGGTCATCCGTCAGAATTTTGTGGCAAATACCACGGCTAACCCCTATTGCTGCTGCGAGATCGTTTACCGATCGGGAGCGGTTAGCACGCACGAACGTTGCAATTTCTTGGATCTTGCGCTCCGTTCGAACTGTTTGTGGCCGACCAGTACGCACATCACCTTCCAAACTGTCTCGTCCTTGCACAATACTTCGCTGCAACCTAACCACAACACTGCGACTCAATGCGTCCTCACCGTAAACCTGCTGCATCATTTCAAACGTTTCGGCAGCGGTTTTGCCTAATTTCTGGCAGAAATTTATGTTTGCCCGTTGCTCAAACTGTGACATATCAAGGTCCGACGGGCGCATTTATATCACCGTCACAACAACGACCGTATGTCTGCTTCCAGTGCATGCACTCAACCGTCTCTTGCAGGGACGAGAAACTAACTGACATGGTACCATACTATGGCACCACCTATGCGCTATAGTGCACCACAGCGCCATCATGCGGTCAGTCTCAGAACTTAATGACTGTACTACGTATAAACTAAAACCGAACGCACGGAGTTTATACTCTGCGCTACGGAAGCTGCCTCAGCCGAACTTATGTCGCGCGCGGCCGGCCTGGTTTAAGCGTGTATACAATGTTATATGAAATTTTACCTTATAAAAGGTGCTCGAAGCCTTCCTGGGTTATACAGACGTTGTGTCTGGTAACAACATTCCGGTTGACGCGAGTGAGTTCTGCCACTGTCATGTTTCTGGTTTAATTCGTAATGTTTTACTTCAGTTCCTCCAATATGTCAAGAATCGTTCGATACACTTTTATCAATTCACTCCACAAATAAAAAATCACACAACGTTAGATCTGGGGAACGAGGAGAAAATAGACCAACACTAATCACTTTGTCTGCAAACACTTCCGAGATTGTAAGAAAGGAATGTTCTGCTGTATGAGCAGGGGCTGAATGTTGTTGAAACCATCCACGCGACTTTTCCTCTTCCGTCAACTGAGGGAGGAATGGCGTCAGAATATCATCTTGATTCCCCTCTGCATTTATTTATTTATTTATTTATTTTTATATTATTTATTTATTTATTTATTTATTTATTTATTTATTTATTTATTTATTTATTTATTTATTTATTTATTTATTTATTCATTTATTTATTTATTTATTTATTTATTTATTAATGCCTTTTTCAGTGGCGAAGTTAGGGCTCGAGGCCCTCTCTTCCACTTAACCACATACTAATCAAAATCATAAATAAAATACTTGAGACATTTAAAATAGTTAAAACCAAACAAAAATTAATAGAATTGAGAACAAATTTAAATACATTACTATGTTAATAATAAAACTAATTAATAGTAAAAAATTTAATAATGACTAATCCTCAGGCGCGCACACATTCATACTTCAGCCATTCAGTTAGCTGTCCTCAGCAGGTAGTCTCGTCAGGTGACCTTAAATCTTTGTAAAGAGCTAGTTTCTCTGACCTGAGCTGGCAGGGAATTCCATAATCTGGCGCCGGTCACTGTCATCTCGAAAAAAAGTAGCCCAATTATTCATCTTGCACTAACAGCACACAGAACACCAATCTTCTTATCATAATGAGAAACTTCATAAACACCACTAGGATTTTCTGCTCACCAATAGCGAGAGTTATGACTGTTCACACGACCATTAAGATAAAATCAGAGCTATTACATACGAATGTACGATGTTGCAATGATAACTGTCTCACCATGGTATCAACTGACATTCAGACTGGCGACTGATGCTTGCTAGGTTGAACACATGCAGGCAGCGTGCAAGGTCAAGAACTTGCACGCGCGCCCCATACAGGAATTTACACCTCGGAGAGTAAAAATGACGCTTCGACGGTCTTCGATTATATGAGAGACCCTATATAGGCTATGCCAACATGGTATGAATTGACAGAAGTAACGATAAGAGAACTGGAATAAACTTCTGTAAAGTAAGTGAAAATTAAGACAATAACAACCAAAATGTTAACTAGAAGTGAAATTAAAGGGTGTAATTGGCAGGTTAATGGACGTATATAAGCATAAATTCGTATGCGAAGGAAATGAGAAAAAAATCAATGCATTTATGCGTGAAAGTAAATGCAGTGTGACCTTGTCCCCAGGGACTGGAGCTCCTTTGAGGAACACCCCCAGAGGAGGTGAACTGCATTACCTTTTCGAATACATACGTACCAACCTTCCCACCAATCTTAAATTTCTTGCAGAACCAGAAATCAAGCATCGCCCTCCGAGGACGGCAGTTAATAGTACTAAGCTTTACAGTATGTAAGAGGCCATTCATGCAATAAAGATATAGCCGTGGTATACCCACATCTAGGTTGTAAGAAACATCAGGGAACAATATACAGATGAGAAAGAAAAACACAAAATCGGAAGGAAGCTTTAATATTACACTCGTTTAAGTTGCTGTACATAAAAGTGGAAAATGCAGGGAGAACAGCAAAACTAATTTATGTAACATTTTCAGATTAATGTAAGGTAAGGTAAGGGTGTATTCTGCCCGAAGGCAGGTCCGAACCTCCGCAGAGGTGTGCCTGAGCCGGAGTTTACGTACGGTAGAATGGCTCCTCCATTCCCTTACCCCCCAACCAACAGCGCGTGGCAACCCATCCAAATCTTGACCACGCCCAATGTTACTTAACTTCGGAGATTTATCGGGATACGGTGTTTCAACACGGCCACTGATGTTGGCAGATGATTGCTGGGAAGGAAATTTAAGGAAGGTGAAAATATAAAATATGCATGCACCCAGTTTTAAGAATATGCGTTAGGGGTTATCCAAGACCCTATGCAACAGTGAAAGACAAGAATATACCTCGAAATACTATGTTTGATTAACTAATATTAAGGACACGACCAAGAAGGATTTATGGGTTATACAAAGAAATTGTAACTACATTATAATTGAAGTAAATTTGGAACATTTTGTTAGCTGGCATCTCTTTAGTAATTTATACAGGTGGTCGGAAATAACGTGAACCGGGTATATGAACGTTAGAGTATTGATCAGCCTGAAAATAATTTGAAGAAATAATGCGATACCTCTTTTTATCCGTTGCTAAAGTTATCCAGTCAGGTCGCTTCGCGGGCGGATGCTAATCGACTTTACGTGGCGGTGTTGTTAAATCTTCACGTCGCTTAAAGCGGGCTTGATAGCCACGCCGAGAAATCGGTATCAAATACGAAAGCATAGTGAGTTTCAGTCAGTGTTATCGTAGTATACTTGCTATGGCGCGATCCTGTCAGGTCGGAGATCAATGTTCAAGATTCTCCTTTAGCAAAGATTTTTCTTTAATTGGTGCTCTCTTGCCGTAAGCCACGTGCACATTTAGCAACACCGCCTTGAATTCACCCACGAACTGATCTGATTGGCTAATTTCAGCAGCTTATGAAATGAGTGTATGGGACCTTCATCAGGATTACCTGATTCAAGAACTGGAAAGAATCCAAAGAAGGGCAGCTCGATTTGTTCTGGGTGATTTCCTACAAAAGAATAGCGTTACAAAACATACATACATACATACATACATACATACATACATACATTATCATTATAGACTGTTATGCCTTTCAGCGTTCAGTCTGCAAGCCTCTGTGAATTTACTAAACGTCGCCACAATCCTCGATTTTCAACTAGTGTTGTGGCCTGATTTAGTTCTATACCTCTTATCTTTAAATCGTTAGAAACCGAGTCTAACCATCGTCGTCTTGGTCTACCTCTACTTCTCTTACCTTCCATAGCAGAGTCCATTATTCTTCTAGGTAATCTATCCTCCTCCATTCACCTCACATGACCCCACCACCGAAGCCGGTTTATGCGTACAGCTTCATCCATCGAGTTCATTCTTAAATTAGCCTTTATCTCCTCATTCCGAGTACCATCCTGCCATTGTTCCCACCTGTTTGTACCAGCAATCATTCCTGCTACTTTCATGTCTGTTACTTCTAACTTATGAATAAGATATCCTGAGTCCACCCAGCTTTCGCTCCCGTAAAGCAAAGTTGGTCTAAAATAGACCGATGTAACGATAGTTTCGTCTGGGAGCTGACTTCTTTCTTACAGAATACTGTTGATCGCAACTGCGAGCTCACTGCATTAGCTTTACTGCACCTTGATTCAATCTCACTTACGATATTACCATCCTGGGAGAATACACAACCTAAATACTTGAAATTATCGACCTGTTCTAGCTTTGTATCACCAATCTGACATTCAATTCTGTTGAATTTCTTACCTACGGACATCAATTTAGTTTTCGAGAGGCTAATTTTCATACCATACTCATTGCACCTATTTTCAAGTTCCAAGATATTACACTGCAGGCTTTCGGCACAATCTGCCATTAAGACCAAGTCGTCAGCATAGGCCAGACTGCTTATTACATTTCCACCTAACTGAATCGCTCCCTGCCATTTTATACCTTTCAGCAGATGATCCATGTAAACTACGAACAGCAGAGGTGAAAGATTACAGCCTTGTCTAACCCCTGTAAGTACCCTGAACCAAGAACTCATTCTACCATCAATTCTCACTGAAGCCCAATTGTCAACATAAATGCCTTTGATTGATTTTAATAATCTACCTTTAAATCCATAGTCCCCCAGTATAGCAAACATCTTCTCCCTCGGTACCCTGTCGTATGCTTTCTCTAGATCTACGAAACATAAACACAACTGCTTATTCCTCTCGTAGCATTTTTCAATTACCTGGCGCATACTGAAAATCTGATCCTGACAGCCTCTCTGTGGTCTGAAACCACACTGGGTTTCATCCAACTTCCTCTCAACGACTGATCGCACCCTCCCTTCAAAGATGCCAGTGAATACCTTGCCTGGTATACTAATCAATGAGATACCTCTATAGTTGTTGCAATCCTTCCTGTCCCCTTGCTTATAGATAGGTGCAATTACTGCTTTTGTCCAATCTGAAGGTACCTTACCAACACTCCATGCTAATTTTACTACTCTATGAAGCCATTTCATCCCTGCCTTCCCACTATACTTCACCATTTCAGGTCTAATTTCATCTATTCCTGCTGCCTTATGACAATGGAGTTTATTGACCATCCTTTCCACTTCCTCTAGCATAATTTCACCAACAGAATTTTCCTCCTGCTCATGAGCTTGGCTGTTCACAACACCACAAGGATGATTTCCTTTTACATTGAGAAGATGTTCAAAATATTCCCTCCACCTCTCCAGTGATTCCCTGGGATCTATTACGAGTTCACTTGAATTACTCAAAACACTATTCATTTCCTTTTTCCCTCCCTTCCTAAGATTCTTTATTACTGTCCAGAAAGGTTTCCCTGCTGCTTGACCTAGCCTTTCCAGGTTGTTACCAAAATCTTCCCATGACTTCTTTTTGGATTCAACAACTATTTCTTTCGCTTTGTTCCTTTCATCTACGTACAAATCCCTGTCTGCCTCGGCCCTTGTTTGGAGCCATTTCTGATAAGCCTTCTTTTTACGTTTACAAGCTGCTCTCACTTCATCATTCCACCAAGATGTTCGCCTTTTCCCATCTTTACACACAGTTGTTCCTAGGCATTCCCTTGCTGTTTCTACTACAGCATCCCTGTATGCCACCCATTCACTTTCTATATCCTGAACCTCCTTACTGTCTACTGTTTGAAACTTCTCACTAATCATATCCATGTACTTCTGTCTAATTTCCTCGTACTGGAGATTTTCTACCCTTATTCGTTTGCAGACAGATTTCACTTTCTCTACCCTAGGCCTAGAGATACTTAGTTCACTACAGATCAGATAGTGGTCTGTATCATCGAAAAATCCGCGGAAAACTCGTACATTCCTAACAGATTTCCTGAATTCGAAGTCTGTTAAGATATAGTCTATTATTGATCTGGTACCCCTAGCCTCCCGTGTGTAGCGGTGAATAGCCTTATGCTTGAAGAATGTATTCGTAACAGCTAAACCCATACTAGCACAGAAGTCCAGCAAACGCTTTCCATTCCCATTAGCTTCCGTATCTTCCCCACATTTACCAATCAACCTTTCGTATCCTTCAGTTCTATTCCCAACTCTCGCATTGAAATCGCCCATTAGCACTATTCTATCCTTGCTGTTGACCCTGACCACGATGTCACTCAATGCTTCATAAAACTTGTCCACTTCATCCTCATCTGCACCCTCACACGGTCAATGCACTGAGACAATTCTCGTGCTAATTCCTCCAACTGCCAAATCTACCCACATCATTCGCTCATTTACGTGCCTAGCAGAAATTATGTTGCGTGCAAAGGTATTCCTAATAAAGAGCCCTACCCCAGACTCTGCCCTTCCCTTTCTAACACCCGTCAAGTACACTTTATAATCTCCTATCTCTTCCTCGTTATCTCCCCTTACCCGAATATCACTTACTCCTAGCACATCCAAATGCATCCTCTTTGCTGACTCAGACAGTTCTACTTTCTTTCTTCCATAAGCCCCAATAATATTGATAGCTCCTCATCGAATTCCATTTCGTTCGCCAAGTTGTTTCCAAGGAGTCCCTCGCCTGTCAAATGGGAGTGGGGCTCCGATACTCCCATAGGTCCGAGGCTTGCTTAAAGTGTTCTGAGCTCGGTAAATTAATGAAGCAGGATGCTACCCTACTTACACATAGTCCAAGTGAGGATCTCTCCTCTAACGGGTTATGGACCACCGGTGGATTGTGTAGTCCTAGCCGCCTGAGCACAAGGAGGGCCACGACTCAGAATATGTCCGAGATGCCCACTCCCATTCCATAGCAACTGGTATCCCGACTCTCAGGACCACTTACTAGGCCACTCAGCCGTTGCCCATGGTTCACGAACTAGGACGTGACTACAGTAATCCACAAACATGAAATGTTGCAAAATTTGGGCTGGGAATACTTGGGAGAAAGGAGACGAGCTGCTCGACTAAGTGGTATGTTTCGAGCTGTCAGTGGAGATATGGCGTGGAATGACATTAGTAGACGAAAAAGTTTGAGTGAAGTCTTTAAAATTAGGAAAGATCACAATATGAAGATAAAATTGGAATTCAAGAGGACAAATAGGGGCAAATATTCATTCATAGGAAGGGGAGTTAGGGATTGGAGTAACTTACCAAGGGAGATGTTCAATAAATTTCCAATTTCTTTGAAATCATTTAAGAAAAGGCTAGGAAAACAACAGATAGGGAATCGGCCACCTGGGCGACTGCCCTAAATGCAGATCAGTATTGATTGATTGACATATCAATGATAGCGGTGCGAGATATCGAATTAATTTTTCAAATTATTTATCAGCACGACCAAGCCTCTAACGTTCTTTACAACCACCCTGTATAGTAAACAACTACTATAACACGCATGTATTAGTAATGATTACAATGAACTAATATACTTTCCAGTTGCTGATCATCCTTAATTAGGTGAGAAATCTATTCAATTAATTCCATCGTTCATTCGTATTTTATCATCTTTCTTTTTCTACTTCCCGAGGAAATAAAATCCCCTTGTTTCAATCACGCAAATAACTTCTACATTTTATTTACGGATATATTCCATTTTTCCTTGGGTGCTGGTTTGAGAAGGCTGGACGGTAGTTAGGAGAGTCAAGCTGCTATTAGCTCGACGTAAGCGGTAACTTCAATTTGTGCCTGCGTGAAGTGTACACACGTCCCATAGCGCACACGGAAGTAATGATATAGCAACCTGTGCATCTGGCTTGTGGGGTGAGGGGATGTTCCGCCTGTCCTCGCCAAATGGACGAGATTAAAAGAGCGGTGTCCAATTTATCAAAAGGTTAGCTGATGTTTTTTGTTAATCAGTGAGCAACGCTTTTACGGCAGCTCATATGAATAGCACAAAACAAACGTGGTACTGCCAGCGAAGAGTACAGAAATGTTCCCACATTGTCTGTTGATGCCTGATGGAATTAAGCTTTCATGACATTCCTTCCGTGGATAAATATTGCGTTAAATTAGTTTAACTAATCCTCTATGAAGTGGCATTAGAAAATGTCACGCTTCAAGTAACTTAAAAATTAAGGTGAATCAAAAGCAGCAGACATGTTTGTGAATGGAGAACACCGTGTGTTTTGTAAACGCGCCATTCTGTCACAGTTGTGTTGTAACGGTACTGCTTAGTACCGACAGTGAGTGGAAACTACACACACAAAAATTTGCAGTTCTAGTCCTTGAGGCAAGCAACTCAATGTTCAAGATAAGACATGTTTACTTGCGCTCCGCCGTGATATCAAGTCGTGTATGTGTTCAAGTTAAATTAGACTGCTCGCCAGTAAACTAGTGTCTTGTGATTTAGTGTCCATGTGCATTTGTGTTTAGTGACATTCGTGAGCATCATTCTCACCAGTAATTACTATATTAACCAGTTGCCTGATACAGGCCACTTTATACACAGTTCTATTAACCTTATTCATAACACCGAGCGCAGGCAGCCACTACATCAAGATCAACAGCCGCAATCATCATCACCGATTTTACCTCAAGATTTCTTGAATCGTCTACCACAGCAACATTGCTATACAGAACAATAACGTCAAACTACCGAACTCCGCCAGTCCACCACCAAACTGCACCCTACTTCAGACTCACAGACTATGTGTAAGCAAATATTCCAGCCACCCAGATTTAATTATGCTCCTCGTGAAACAATGACTGATGATAGTATACAACAGTGTTACGAAGACATGGACATTACTCAGTCAGTGAATACACACGTTCAAATAGGACTATCAGCTCATCAACGTACTATTTCCCCACTCACCAAACAGCATCGCGTGTCAAAAACACCACAGAGTAGCACTCGTTATGTTCTCAATGTTCCTACTTACAATCGCTTTCAACATAGATGATAAACAAAGATGATAAACGTCACGATCAAGTAACTCCTACAATTACCAAAAGATCCCATCAACCTGCTTACCTGAAGTGAATAATCATCAGCTACTAGATCAAGACATACAAAAATCACCCAATACGACTTCCATACACAGTTAACCGGAAAGGTTGTAAAAGTGTTGACTACCACAACAACAGACTTTCGAGCGCTGACTGCATATTTCGAGTCAATTCAGCAGCAATTCTACACTCATAGAAACCATGCAGATAAAAGTTTTCAGTATTAATACGAAATGTACCATATCCGCTCAGTTATCAAGAGATCTTTGTTGAAATACAAGAGCTCAGATTCCCACTTCACAAGGTCACTCGTTTTTTAAATAAAGGTAAGCAAACTATCCCACTCTGCACAGTTGAATTCTCTGACACTGATGAAGGAAAGGCAATACTTAACCTCGCGATGTTGCCTCGCAGTATAGTTGAAGTTGAATTAGGCCAACATAGCAGCGATATTCCTCAATATACACGTTGCCAAGCTTATGGCCAGACTAAGAATCATTGCCAGTAATCACCACGCTGCGTTTGCTGCATCGGTACTCATCATTACTCCCAATGCACAGTACCCAAATAGGTTTCACCACAATGTGTCAACTGACAGCAACATCACGCCGCCAACTTCAAAGGATGCTCTCAATATTTAAAACTTAAAGAACAAACACTTAACATGCATCGACCAACATCGACATCCAGGCGAGTCTCGTACGCCCAATAACAAAAGCAAGAAGAACAGCAGTCCCGGCAACAAAGACATCCTCACTCGCATCTACGACCTATGGGGGACGTTCTACCACCCAATAATAATGTACGATTTCCACCTCTCATGTCCACTCTCATACAACCTGCGCTAATCAGTACTAACAACTACGTTGCAGCCATGAGTTCCTCGCCTCCGTCTCAACAACAACCTCAACAAGAAACCACGACCGCAGCTCCTAACCAATCTCCTTCCAGTGACTTCTTTTCTCAGCTTCTTAGTCTCAAAAATTAGTTATTGTTTTTTATCTCCCACGAATCCGTGAATTTATACTCTCTTGCCTGTCGTCTACTCTTCAACATGGAGAAACGTAACTTAAGGATACTGTAGCTCGTCAATTAACATATTTAAACTGGAATGCAAACGGTATTCGTCAAAAGCGCTCAAAGTTTATTGCTTTCCTTTGCAGGACATTATGTTGGCGTTGCTTGCGTTACTGGAACTCAGCTCCTTCCAAATAAAAAATTAGAATTTCCTGGTTACCTGATTCACCGTACGGACAGAACAGCACTAGTTGCCTCAGGTGGAGTTGCCATCTTGATAAGGAAGAGAATTGCTCATTGTAGTATTTCTTTACCAGTCTTGCCCGCTATGGAAACAGCGGGGATTAAACTGAAATACTATGACATCAATGACCGTCTACAGATATGTCCCTACAAGCCACCGAAAGAAAAATTAAATTATAAGTATATTGAAATTCTTCTCCTAAGTGGATATTCAACCTTATAACTTCAAGATCTGAATGCTAAACATATATCATGGGACTGCAGAGCCATAAAACCAAATTAATGCTGCTTTCTTGACGCAAGTATTTCCTATAGAATACAAATCTTAGCACCACCCGAACCTACGTATTATTGATTTAATCCACGAGTACAACCAGATATACTAGACACTGGGCTGGCAAAAGACCTCAATTTTCCCATACATATGCGACCTCAGGCTGAACTAACCTCCGATAATTGTCCAGTATTGGTCACATTTCACGCGACCCCATACACCTCAGTCAACAATCTATGATTGATCACTGGGCGTATGGATTGGCATAAATTCCAAACATCAGTAGATATCTCACTGACTCAGCCTTATAAATTGAAAAGCTGTGAAGATATTGACTACGCCGTTCAGAATTTCACTGACACCATAATAATGTTCATTGTTACACAGCTCTCAACCATCACAAGCCTCCAGTGATCACCCACAAAATATCTCGTGGCTGATAAAAGAGAAACGTCGAATTCGACGCCTTTGTCAAAAAGGAACACCGTCCCTGGTAACAAAGCAGGTTAAATGCCCTAATACGTAGGGTCAGAACGGAACTGGACCAATATCGAATTTCTTCATACCAACGATATTGAGTAAACATTCAACCAGACGACTACCCCTCTGGACAGCAACTAAACGAATTCTTCGTGAACCAACAATCATTCCACCTCTGAAAAGTAATGATAACATATACACAGATGATGTCGACAAGTGCAATATTCTTGCAGTATATTATGAGTCCACATTTTCGCCGAACGCAACAGGACCTGAAAATTCTACATTACCAGCAGAAGATGCTCTCCAAGCAGGAAACACTAAATCTACTGCACACACCCGAATACATTACACCTCACCGCGAAAAATTCAAAAACTTATCAATCGTCTGCCAAACAAAGAGTCACCTGGCCACGATTTAATACCAAATATTGACCTTCAACATCTCACTAAGAAAGCTATCGCTTGCCTGGCATCTCTGTTTAATGCTGCTCTGCATTGGGGTTATTTTCCTTCCAAGTGGAAATTCGCCGAAATCACCGCTTTCCAGAAACCTGGCAAACCTATTAGCCTCCCGTCAAGCTATAGACCAATCAGTCTCCTTCCCACCTTATCCAAACTCTTCAAGAAGATTATCTACCGTCGAATATCTGCCTACGTCCCCAAGAATGGCAAACTGCCAACCTTCCAGTTTGGATTTCGACCCAAACACTCAACGGACCACCAGTTTCTGCATGTCACTGAATCCAAAATCAAAAGCTATGAACATAAAAATATACAGTGTATGTATTCCTGGATATAGCATAAGCATTCGACACTGTGTGGCATGAAGGCCTGCTGTTAAAGTTACATCGAATTTCCCTCCCACATTACCTCATCAGCATAGTCAAGAGCTTCCTAACACACCAAACGTTCATTGTACGAATCGGAGGCAAAACATCCACACCGAAGAAAATAACTGCAGGAGTACCACAATAATTCATTCTAGCTAGGGTTACCAGATGACAACGGCTCGAAAGCAGGACTTTTGAGTTCGAAAAGCAGAAAAAACCAGGACAGCATTAAAATTGTTTACGTTTTTTGTTAAAACCGTTTATTTAGCGTACCTCATTCATATTGCTTGGCCACAAGTGAAGTCTTGAAAGCAGGAATGTCACTGACACCTTATTCACGTTGATTGTACTTATCAGAGCTACTTATTTTATTGAGCAACTACGTATTGTCTTTTAAATAGTCATAAAACTGGTTACAAGTGAAGTCTTTCAAGGTAAATTTCACTGACACCAAACATTTCACAGAGTCAACACTTAACCTATTTCTTTCTTTGGTCCACTGTGCATTCATTAAAGAAGAAATCTTTCTACGTTGACATTATGTGCAGAAATTGCAAAATACACTTCTGCCAATTTCAGTAGCTCGGAAGAACATGTAATATTGACACTATTTAGAAAACCAGCCCATTTTTTATGGACTGGTTCCTTGAAGAAATTTTCATTCTGCGTTTGCACTTCAACATACTTTTGGAGATTTACAAATTGGTCAAATAATCTAACATCATCAATGTGTACACCTTTAGCACTGAGATATTAAACAGCATCTTCTAGGTCAGTTCAGTTGAAATCAGAAGTTAAGGTCATCCATTTAAAAGTACTGAATTCTTCAAATGGTTGTAACCATTTTCCAAGGTACTCCTGGCATACATTATATACATCATGCACTTCTTTCATGAAGGAATCACTGTCTTCCTGCAACCCTTCATCCTTCAAAGTTTTGATCATTTCTTTCACTTTCATAGGAACAAAATTATTTGAAAAACGAGCTTGTAAAATGCTAACAGTTTCTTCAAGTGCCTGTTTCACTTCAGTAATGGAATTATTCTCTTTTTCAACATGAAGAATGTTATCTTGAAAGACTGACATTAAAGACTGGCAAAATATTAAATATATTTCACTAAACTTATTGGTGAAAAACTTGTTCAAACTTTTGGCGGGTTATCCACAGATAGAAAATAAGACCAAAGTGCAGTTCAAGCATCCTTTCAACACCTGGAAAAGGTGACAACCGACGAGTCTTTGTATGCTTCAATAGGGATGTGTAATTCACGTCAACAAATTCACAAAAAGTTTTTAGCTCTTCATTCCTTATGGCGAATGTAGAAAAGTAGTTGAACACTTTTAACACCTTTCAACGTCAATCGACAATAAATCAACTCCATGTTGAACACAATTATGCAAAACGTGTGCTAGGCAGCCTACTCCAATCCAGGTTTCATTAAGCTGAGATATGAGGTTAGAAAATACATTGTTATCTCCTCTTCTTTTCAGGCCACCAAAATTCGTATTGCAGTTATCTCCTCCAAAAGCGATGCACTTCTCCGAAATTTCATTTTGTTGCAGGACATCTAACACCACTGAAGAGATTGTTGCAGCTTCTTCATGACTAACACTGTGCAGGTCAATTAACTTTGCTTTCAGCCCTCCATTCCTGTAGTCGAAATACTGCATGAGCACAGGAAACAGTTTTATATTCCTATGATTGCTGCCATCCGTACAAACACCAATGTATGATACGTCTTTGACTTGTTTAATGGCACTTTCTACACAGTCAGGTCCAAGTACATTATTGACAATGGCCTCAGATTTTGTACGAGCTCAGTGAATATTTTTCCCTATTTCAGATTCAGGAAATAATTTAGATGGAAGCTTAGACATACAATCCATAGTTTTGTAGCTACCATGATGAACAGCATTGTGGTGCACAAGAACTCCCTATGCAGCAATCGCATTTTCGTTTAATGATGTGTTCTTTTTGAAAAATGTCAACACATTATTAGAAGTTGAAGTTGATGCACTTTGAACATTAGCTTTATGTTTGTCCGTTGTAATGTGACTTTCTTAATCAATAGCTCCACGATTAGCCACAGAAACGTATGTTCCTGGTTTACATACCAGACACATGGCTTCTTCGTCGGTGCGGCCCTTTTTGAAGTATTTGTATCTTTTGTCCAATTCAGTAGTGAACTTACACTTTCTCTTCCCCATAATACATTTAACGTACCAACAGATCACGACAGATATTGTAGAGTAGATCACAAGGATTGTGGCACAACTACGCAGCAATATGGGCGAAAATTATTTGTTTTTAGCTTCCGTTTCTGTATGCTATCTCTAACTTCGACTATCGACTTCGACCAGCGATAATATACTAGTCAAAGACTACAGGAATTTTTAAAAGTTCAAGCTGCAGCTGAAGTCAAAGGTTATGGAATAAGCGAGTCTAAGTTTACGAAAATGGGTTTCCAGTTGGAGAAAGTTCATTTTAACATTATTAGACGGAAATACGGATAATCAGCAAATAATTAAGAAATAAATACGGACGCCAGGACAGACGCTAAAAATAAGGGCATGTCCTGGTAAATACGGACATCTGGTAACCCTAATTCTAGCACCACTTCTGTTTAATATCTTTATGAGTGACATCCATGATGTTTCACCTTCATGCACAGCAATGTATGCTGACGGTACAGTTCTCTTAACCACCCATCCTGATCTTCATGAAGCCATCCCCAGCCTACAAAGTTCTCTCATTCGGCTTTCTCAGTGATTCTAGAAATGGCGATTCTTCTTGAATCCCACAAAGGGAGAAGTGAAGATATTTGCACTCAGACCATACACCGCTCCACCGTCTCTTATGCTCCACAATAACAGACTAACCTGGCTACCTAGTGATACCGCGGACAAATATCTTGCTGCTAGTTGCTTAAAGGGTTCTAACATCTAAGGTCATCGGCCCGACAAATAACTTGGTGTTCTCTTAGACACATGCTTGACTTGGAGCGACTAACAACATTGGCATATGCTCGTTTACATAAATTATATCCTATTCTAAATAGGAGACCTCACTTGGAAGTGAATGCTCATTATTGTTGCACAGAGCTCTTCTCCGAACAATAGTCACCTATGCTACTCCAGTCTGGGGAGGAACTTCCAACAATCAACTCAACAAAACTGCAAGTTTTAAAAACAGAGTGCCCCGCATAATCAGTAACGCTCCTTGCTACCTGCGCAATAAGCAGGAATTCTACCTCTCCGACAATTTATAAAAACGATAGCCAGAAAATTCTTCAGGCGAAGTGATTCAGTCGCAGGCGCTGAGCACTACAACATCGGCGTCAAGTCACGTCGGCCAACCCGCTTAGATCTACTTCTCAGTAACTCATCAGACACGGAGGATTCAAATCAAACCTATCATCCCTTTATTCAAAATATGAACTAGTAACTCTATACCATGAACTCACGTTTTGCTTTCTTCTCAGTGTTCAAAGAGTTAGAGGAACCAACATGGCCAGCGCGGCTGTGAGCTTGCATCCGGAAGATAGTAGGTTCGAATCCCACTACCGGCAGCCCTGAAGATGGTTTTCCGTGGTTTCCCATTTTCACACCAGGCAAATGCTGGGGCTGTACCTTAATTAAAGCCACGGCCGCTTCCTTCCAACTCCTAGGCCTTTCCTATCCCATCGTCGCCATAAGACCTATCTGTGTCGGTGCGACGTAAAGCCCCTAGCAAAAGAAAAAAGTATTCCCAGGTGCTTGTTAGTGTCAATTACTTCTTTCCTTTTTCTGTTTTTTAATGTGTTGCTTATTATGTGCGTGTGATTATTAAGCATTTTTTACACTGTGATCTGTATAGCACAAATGCTGATCGATCAATAAATAAATTTTCAAAATGTTCAAAATGTAATAGGGAAATGTGCTAAGACTTTTAGGTAAATAAAATATAATAAAGGATGAGAATAAATTCTTCAATTATTCCTAAAAATTACAATTATTTTCTTAATCATCGTTTTCCGGTCGATTAGATTAGCAGTTTGCATTTTCTACCACTACGAGCGCTAATATGAGTTAATGCAGAGTTTCACTTACGCCCATATAACTACATTCGGTGTGGACATTTCTTCAAAAATCAAAAAACGCCTGAGGGTATTGAACCAAGAAATACATTACAGAAAGAATTATGTATTTTTTTGTTCTTTGCTTTACGTCGCACCGACACAGATATGTCTTATGGCGACGATGGGATGGGAAAGGCCTAGGAAGGGGAAGGAAGTGGCCGTGGCCTTAATTAAGGTACAGCCCCAGCATTTGCCTGGAGTGAAATGGGAAACCACGGAAAACCATTTTCAGGGCTGCCGACAGTGGGGGTCGAACCCACTATCTCCCGATTACTGGATACTGGCGGCACTTAAGCGACTGCAGAAGAATTATGTAAATACGTTAATTTGGCTAAGATTTGAATAAAAAACGAGAAAATAAAAGACGTTAGGCTTTTTTCCGGAACTAATTCGGTTAAGATTTGAAAAAACATGAAGACGAATAAATAAACGATTTTAGGCAGTTTTTCCGAAACTGCAATTAGGCCAAGAGTGACTTTCGAAATTAGACTTTTAGTTTGAATAGAGCTATCGAAGACTCACAATTTGAAAATTTTCCAGGCTCTATAGCCCTTCAACTTTCGTCACAATTGAGGAAATTGCTTAATTTTACGTTTTCTTCCTGGTATGGGAACCCATACTTTGTCTGCTAGGAAATGTTTTCTACATTATAAAGATTTGCGTCACCACTGTGTGTCATTTAACTGCCTTGGTCATGTTTGTAAACATATAATTACACGTACCCCAACCCACAGGCAGAACTCCGCGCTCAAATGGGATGAAGCTGTAGCACTAGAATTAGAAGTGTGTTCTAAACAGTATAGTGAGCGTCTAGAATGGGACGACGTACAATGTCGACATGTGAACGAGTACGCATAATCACATTATGTCACGAAAGATGGCCAAGTAGGACAGTTGCTCAGCGTGTGTGCCGTAATCAAAGGCATGTGTTTCGAACCGGTACAGGGTCTGGAACTGTTGATTACTTGCCTCGCACAGGTCGTCCAAGGGCTACAACTGCAGTCGATTGACCGTTATCTTCGAATTTCAGTCCTCACGAATCCTGAAGGGAATGCCACTGTGCTGAATAATGGTCCTCCGTCAGCCACAGGTCACCGCGTTTCAACTCAAACTGTGAGAAATGGATTGCGCGAGGCAGAAATTCACTCCCGACGCCCATGGCGAGGCCCAGTTCACAAATCTAGATATCATGGGGCGCAGTAGAGAAGGGACCAACATTATGCTGAATGGTCTTTTCAGAATTTACGAAATCATCTTCGCCGACTGGTGTCCCGTAAGCCCTGTTCCTGATGATCGTCGGCAACGTGTTGAAAGATACATGGACGACATCCTCCGACCAATAGCGATACCATATCGCCAGCAATTTTGGAGGAGAATTTGTGTTAATTGGCGATAATGCGCGCATCCGTCGTGCGGTTCTCGTTAAGGACTTCTTTCAGCATCACGACATCCCTCAACTGAAGTGGCAGCCATGTTTGCCTGACACTGACCCTGTCGAAGGAAAGCTGTTCATAGACATCATGACCTCCCAACCACTCTGAGAGGTCAACGCCGAATCATCATTCAGGACTGGGACAATCTGAATCAACATTACATTGATGAATTAGTGGACTGTACGCCAAGACGAATTTAGGCAGGCATCATTGCAAGGGGACGTGTTAAACGTTATTACAGGCATCTACTTTTTGGCTGGTGGTTTAATGTCGCACCAACATAAAGATTTTTGGTGACGGAAGGATGGGAAAGAGTTAGGATTTGGAATCTAGCGGCCGTTACCTTAATTAAGGTGCCGACCCAGCATTTCCTTGGTGTGAACATTCGGAAACCACGAAAAACCACCTTCAGAGCTGCAGACAGTGCAATTCGAACCTACCACCTCCCGAATTCAAGCTCACAGCTATTATGAGTGCGCTATGTGCTGTATTCAGTAATTCAAATTGAGAAAGCAAAGCTGTATTGTTGTGCAGTCCCTCATTCGTTGTTTAGTTTAGCAATAAATAATGTTCATATGGTACCTCTGTATGTCTGACTTGATTTTTGTAAAGAGTCAGGAACTATTTTTACAACCTGCTTTACGTCGCACAGACTCAGGTAGGCCTTATGGTGACAATAGGTTAGGAAAGGGCTAGGACAGGGAAGAAAGCGGCCGTGGCTTTAATGTAAGGTAATGCCAGGTGTGAAAATGGGAAACCGAGGAATACCATCTTCAAGACTGCCGACAGTGGGGTTCAAACTCACTATCTCCAAAATGCAAGATGATAGCTAAGTGACCCAAACTTCACAGCCACTTGCTCGGTGGTCAAGAACTCTTTGGTCCGATGTGGTGCAAATATTTTGATTTGATTTTAGTGTGTGTATATTACAAACAATGCTCTCCGTATGAAAGTGTCCACAACTGTGTGATCAGCTTATACGTCTTAATGTGATAAGTACTGCCAAAAATTTCGGTTTCATTGCAATATCTGAAGAATATTTTGTTATTCTGCTAACCAATTCGGTAGCCTCCCATCAATGATTTCTAACAGATCGGTTGCCTGGACAGTAATAAATAATTACAGAAATATACACAGATTCTGGTTAATATTTTTAAATGAAAATATTGTTGTAGCATTTGAACGTTGCCATAATGGAAATCATTACCTAAAACATACAATTAGTTACTATGCAAAATTGCAGGTTGGTATTTAGAAATAACAATATTGATTTCACGTCCCAATAACTACTATCTGATGGTTTTTTGGGACGCCGATTTGCTAGAATTTTGTCCGACAGGAGTTCATTTTTGCGTGCCAGTAAATCTACACACGCAAGGCTGACGTATTTTAGCACCTTCATATACCTCCGCTCTGAGCCAGGATCTAACCTAGCAACTCGGGCTCAGAAGGCCAGCGCGTCAACCGTCTGAGCCACTCAGTCTGTCGGTATTTAGAAATGATAATTAAAATATATATTAGACGTAACTAGTTAAAACAAACTGTTAGAGAATCTAACACCTGGGCGACAGCCCTGTATGCAGATTAGTGATGATTATGGGAAGATTGCACGATCTGTTCTTCTTCCGGTTTAGACAGGGTTGATGTTTTCTTTGGATTTTTGTTTGTTTTGTTTTATGTAGACCTACTTTATATACAGGTTTCCGACGTTTCAAATATATTGCAGTATCCTTTATCAAGGTGATCGATGTGCTGCTACTCCATACGAACTACAACTACGACGATAGACACCTTCACCTCGCCTTATATCGTCTCTTCAACAATTCCCACCACGGGTCCCGTGATCCACCCTTCTTCTTCCTTTTCTTCTTCTACTTCTTCTTCTTCTTCTTCTGGTACAGGTGATTTACACACACCCGTGGGGTCGCGGGTGTGAACTGTGTAGCATGGTTAATTTTGGTCCTGTTTTATGGCCGGATGCCCTTCCCGACGCCTACCCTATGTGGAAGGAAGTAGTCACTATTGCGTGTTTCTGTGGTGGTTGGTAGTGTAGTGTGTTGTCTGAATACGAAGAGAAGAGTGTTGGGATAAACATGAACACCCAGTCCTCGGGCCAGAAGTATTCATCAGACTCGATTTGAGTCTCCGACCCGGCCGCGAATTGAACACGGGAGCCTCTGAACGAAAGGCTTCAACGCTGACCATTGAGTGTAGGGGTCGGATGCGACTCCTGCGAGCTCTGAGGCTACAACATCAGCAATTCTTGGATTTTTATTAAGCTATACATAGATTACCACTTTGAAAAGACAGGACGACCTCTCCCCCATCCCCAACTGACAGAACAGCAGCGGAAACTGTCCTTTTGACCACGAGCAAGAGGTACGTTCCCGATGTTCTGAAGATGCCATTGCAGAAGTGGAATCGTGTTGCTCATTAAGCCGGCGAATGACTTGCAACAGAACAGTGTACCGCTACAAGAACGTTCACTAGTCAGTACAGGGTTCATAACATGCTACTGCAATGTCTCGAGGCTCATCAAGGAGGTTACGGTAGGATCCACAAGGTTGTAAGTTTACTCTCGCACGTCTTTCATGTGGCGTCTTGCAAGTCAGTACAGTACACGGTGGTACACCTGTAACATTCTGAATGTAGTGTTTTTTCCTACTTTTGGATCAGTTACATTAAGTTACTCGAAATTAGCCAAATACATTCGTATTAAATTTCTATACGGACCTAGTTCTTCCAAATACTTATTAAGCTCATGGCATTGTTACATAATCCACCCCTAAGAAAGTTCATTTACCATCACCACGTCCGTTTCTTTAAAAATAAATAAGCACCAATGGGAAAGCAGAAAAGTGGCACTCTCGTCATCTCATCGCAGACTGGCCGCGAAAGAAATTTGCCTTTCAGATCCACGCCGGAACGAGCATTCAGGGCGATCTATAGGGCACCTCGATACAAGCAACACACCACATCAACATCATCATCATCTCATGTTAATTGGACGTAAAGCTATGCTGTTCTGTTGGAAGTCAGTCACCAGGTTTAAAGAAGGTACGGGTGTTAGCCACTCAATGCAACCTGGAGTTTTTCAGCAGAAATATGGCCAGGAATGCTGTCGTACTTTGTGTTTCGGGCCAGAAATTTAGAGCTATGGAAACCCTACTGGTCTCAGAACATGTTTAAGGATGATCACTCTGAATGTCTGTATGGATACTAGGGAACTGTAAAGACACAGTTTCTTGACTGTTGAGGTATATCTTGTGTGAATGTTAACTCGATCGTACCGTTCACCAGGTGATCGTCTGACAAGGATATGTAACCTATATCACGCCGCCTGAAAGGAAGTGTGATTTACTGGAAAACATAATATTCTAAAATACTTCCTTCCACTCACTCAGTCCGATACACCACTGCAGCCTGGCAGTTTCATGTGTCAATGGTAGCCAGGGGAGAAGCATGCCTTATATCAGCCATGTTAATTTTCCAATTTTCAGGTACTACTTTCTTGAAATTGAGCAAAGATATTAAATTGAAACTACTGCCAAATTTAGCTTAAATATTCCCTGACGAGAATAAGTAGCAGTTTTTGAAAATCATTATTAGTTGCCCGGATATGATTATGATCTTTTCCAAACAAACACCTTAAATTACCATCTTTTAAAAAGCATACATTTTATAGAAAATTGGCTTCTTATTTTTGTATCTCTGTAACTGTAGGAACAAGCTGGAGAAATTTTATTCCTGTAGCATTAACAGTGTACGAAAAATCTTTACCAAGAATTAGAAAAATGTCCAACTGAGAAAAATGACTTCAATGTTTAACACTACCTTACTTTTAAAACTGTCCTGCTACATATTCTCCGTTCTTCTCGTCCTGTCTGGACCTCTTCTTGTTTCTTCTCTTACTTGAACACTTCTCCATTTCTTCCACCATTCTGTCTGCTTTATTTATGCGAATAGAATTCAGTTCTTCAAGCATTACTATTGTGTTATAACCCGGATCTACTGAAAGTTCCTTCAAAACGCCAGTTGCTCCTGAGTTGCCTGAGTTGATGTTGAAACTGCATCAACTGCACCAAGTTTAGGGTTATCTAGGCAAACAAATAATGTTTTTGGTACATGGGTCCATAGTACGCTGCTGAAAGGTTCTTTGACATTCTGGATGTTCCCATGTAAACATTTCATGAGAAGACACGATGTGCCAGGTCCTTGTAGATCGGCTTTATTGCCTTCATTACAGGTAATGTAATTCCATGGTGTTTGTAATCTGGGTCTTTTCTGTTGAACTTGCACCAGGAATCGTCGCCTTTCGGGCATAACCGTGTATTGGGTGGTCGTCGGTTGAAACCATGTGGAAATATGTGGCCCACACTGCACGTCTCATGTTTTCAAGATCGTGCACATTGCCTCTTATTTCATTACCATAAAACTTCTGCAGTTTGTCAATCATGGGATTTGTGACCCTGTTTTCTCCACCTATTTCTTTTCCATCTAACAGTTTTTCCCAGTCATATCTCTCTTTAATTTCCTCAACCGTGAACCCATTTGTTTCTGGACATGAACCATTCACATCGTGGCCATTTTCATAACATTTCTATGTGTTGAAATTAATTTCTGCCTTACCCTTGCTACAAATAATGCTGAGGGAACTAGTCAGACCAACTCTTTTATCAGCTTTTTCCACAACGGACAATGGATGGTCTTCTTTACAAACCTGTCGGAAACCTGTGCCATGTCCGGGGAGCCATCTGGTGACGAATGGACGTACCATTTCCACTTCTATTATAATGTCTAAATTTCAAAGGTCATTGTTTAAGAAGCCTTCCTCGTGTCCAGTCGAGATTTTCTTCTGATGACGCAGAGCACAGTTCTCTGCGAAACGTAAAGAATTTCACCTTATTTTCTTGACACGCCATAAGCCCAAAAGCCTATACAGTACCATGTCTTTGACCTATGCATTTTAATGTTTTGATATTTCCATCTTCCCCATATGGTTCACTTCCTACAACTCTAAAAAATCCTTTACTATCTCCATCCCCTACATATTCACTGTATCTTATCTCTACCGACCTCTGGAAAATGCTTACTGCACCTGCTGCTTCGATTCCTCCACTGGTGCCTTAAAAATGTGTGTTGCAACCAGGACGATGCTGATCACCAGATTGTTTACAAACATGACCGTATTTGGTCACGATCTCTATATCTGTAACTTTACCGGTGTCGATAGTTTTTGCAGCGACCACGCCGCGAAGTGAAGTGTGCCCTCTTTTCTGCGACGTTCCGTCTAAGCAAACTGGTGTATCAGTAGAGCCATCATTATGTTCAACTGCTTCTCTTACTGCACTATTCATGTGTTTTTCTGCTACTTTCTTCGCTGACTCTCTAAGGGCCCTATCTTTTGTGAAATTTTGAATAAGGTTTCGGTGGATTTATAACAGCACAAAACGTTTTACTGGAACTGTGTTATTTACGTATACACCTCATAGCATAGACTAACCTGACATTCACATCGTGGACATTTTCATAACATATCGATGTGTTGAAATTAATTTCTGCCTCACACTTACTGCAAATAATGCTGAGAGAACCAGGCAGGCTAACCCTTTTATCAATTTTTTCCACAACGGACAATGGGTTGTCTTCCTTACAAACCTTGCACACTGAAAATCTGCATATCGCTTTCGACAAGATACCGACATCTAAAATAACATTTCGTCCTTCAAGTTTATTACAGTTATCACGCAAGGGTTCACATGGACAGTCAAATAAATGTTTTGCATCTGGATGAGCTTCGTGGAGTAGAGTTTGAACTTACATGATCAGATCCAGATGGTGTAGATACAGCCTCTGTAACCATAACCCCACCGACATCCTCCTTACTTGAGAAACCAGTCCGGTACTTTCCACAAAATTTGTTCCTACCAAACTTTTATATTCGAACCATACTTGCTGTATAACATTCACAAGTGATCATTAGAAACACTACAACAGTCTCTTCTCTTCTCTTCTCTTCTCTTCTCTTCTCTTCTCTTCTCTTCTCTTCTCTTCTCTTCTCTTCTCTTCTCTTCTCTTCTCTTCTCTTCTCAGAATGTCAGTACAACTGGCAAAAGTACAATACTTCAGCACAACAAAACAATGAGGAAGTAAACAAACTTATTCAGCTATAGGCTGGAGGCACCACGTCACGTGTTGTCTTTCAATTGTCTCCAAATGCTACCAATAGTACAGACAAAGCATTCTCCTTCAACTATTGGGTGCTGTCAGAAAAGTAGTCAAGAAAGGTCAGGTATATTTTCCTGAAGTTTCACTCAAGTCACTAACAGTGAAGAAGGGGGCGTGGCTACAAATTGTCACATTTGAAAGTTGATTGAAATTTAAGCATTCAAACTGAGTTTGTGCTTTCCTTCTTTCGGCATAATGTTAATAATATATCAAAAATGCCAAAACGACCAATAACTCAATTTTGATTTTTTGGCCTAATTTCGTCCGGTTTACTCCCCTTCAGGGAGAGCCGAAAATGCTGGTCGTACCACAAGTAAAATAACATGTTACTGTACCGCCAATGTTGCTCTAACGCAGTGGATGGAACATCAGTCCTCAACGACCCTCTTGTCATTTACTACATGAGGTAACTGATAATATGCACATATGTAGACCAAAGAGGCTGTGGTTCGAATCATGGGCAGTGCATGTGGGATTTTTAAATGAAAAGTCGTATCTCCCTGATTCGGATTGTACATCAAATTTGAGGTGACATTTGCGCTATCGCGCTATTAATTGTGTCATAAAATCACAAACGTGCTTGCCTTCTTGTAGACCCGCTCATTGTACATAGCTGGGGCTACGATTGGAAAGGAAGTGACCGTGGCCTGTTCGTACATTTAGATGATGATGATGTTTGTTGTTTAAAGGGGCCTAACAACTAGGTCATCGACCCCTGATGGTAAAAGGAGAACGAAACGAAAATTAAATGAATCCACTGACTAGAATCTAAAACGAATGTTGACGAAGAAATGATCATGAAACAAAACAATCAGTGGATACAAATCACAATGCCTTCATTACTGGGACGATACTCATTATCTAAAGAGGTCCAAAATCCAGGTCACCGGCCACTCATAATGTTAAAGCAGAACATTGTGTTCCTCCTATAGTGGTACTAATCACAGGTAATGTAGACCAATAGCATGTCTCACACAATGGCACCACTCATGGGTAACACATTCGGTACCACTCACAAGCAACGCAGACCAGTGGTGTTCCTCAAATAGTGGGACTAATGACGGGCGCCGGTATGTCCGTGGTGTTCCTCACTTAGTGCAACTAATCACAAGCCACGTATACTCATGGTGTTGCTCACATAGTGGTACTAATCATAGACAATGTAGACCCACGGTGTAGCACACATTATGCTTGCTTGATAGGTTTTCATTCCCCGCCCGAGGACGGAGCGGGCCCCCTAGATCGTGTCGCGATCTCTCGGGCCGGGAGAAGGGAAAAGAATTAGGAGGTGTGATAGAAGAAGAAGATGGGTAATGGGGCGACGATGTGAGGAATAGGGGAGTTGTGAGACAGGATGCGTAGAAAATGAGTGGGGTTATACAAGAATGCCAGGGTGTAGTTGATTGGAGAGGATTGTAGCGGCGATCTGGTTTATCGAAGTGGTGAAAAGTCTGAGGACAGCTTGCAGTGGGAAGAAGGAACAAATGCCACCCGGCCGAGCAAAAATAGAAGGATTTGCGTAGATTGCGACGTCGCGTGGGTCTAGGAGATGTTCGAGGAGGGGAGCGGGAAGGTTCAACTTTATGGCGAAGGCTGAAGATGTAGTCTCCGTTGAGAAGAAGATGGCGGACGTCTGCTTCCGTAGGTAGTTGTAGCCGGACCAAGAATGTGGGCCAGGGGGATTCCTGATTTGAAAAGCTCTGTGTGCCGGAATGCGTGCAGCGTGGATGTCTCACAGTATGGCTGAGACAGAGATGGAAGGGTCGACACCTCGGATGACGCAGCTATATATTTCTGGAGAAGACTGAGGTGGCGCTTGTGGCGATGGTATTCGTGCGTCGGCGATCTGAACTGGTGGTGTGGCTGGTGCGTCTTGAAGTGGCTGACGTTGCAGATGAGGGGGGCGGTCCGAAGACAAAAGTAAAAAGGATGACATGATAGGAGACGGATGAGAAGACGTTGTCGTGGTGAGAGGAGCAGAAAGATGGATGCCACTAGAGGTTGTGGTTGTAGTGAGGGTGGTAGTGGTGGTGATCATTGTGGGAGGAAAGAAAGATCGTAGATGGGGAGGCCAACTGCCAGTGCGGAGTCAGCCTATGTGCTTTTATGGGATCGGCAGGAGCTGCAATTAAAGATGAAGAGCCACCCGGCCGAGCAAAAATAGAAGGATTTGCGTAGATTGGAGATGCCCAATAACAGTGTTGTCGATGAAAGACCCACATTATGGCAACGCCCACAGGCAACACAAACTCATGGTGCTCCTCACATAATGGTACTACTAAACTCAGGCAACGTAGACCCATGGTTTTTCTCACATAGTGGTACTTATCACGGGTGTCAACCAAACCCGTGGTGTTTCTCACTTAGTGGTACTAATCACAGGCAACCTAGACCTATGGTGATTCTCATAAAGTGGTACTACTCGTAGGTAACGCAGACCCATTGTGAACACAGTGGAATCGACCGGTGGAATACACACGATGACCATTATCACAAACAACGCTTAGACCCGTAGTGTTTCTCGAATAATGGTACTGCTCCCATGTAACGTAGATCTACGGTTTTCCTCGCAAGGTGGTACTAATCGCCGGTGTGTTTTCACGTAATTGTACTAATCACAAGTATTCTCATGGTTCTAATTACATCACCCCTTGGTCACCCCTTTTAGTCGCCGCTTACGACAGGCAGGGGATACCGTGGCTGTATACTTTGTCTGCGTCCCCCACCCCCAGGGGGCAGTACATACATTGAAAGCCACGCCAGCTCTCCCTGGAGTTGAAGAGGAATACCTCGAGAAACCACTTCAAAGATGGTTGATATTCGGATTTGAACCCACTTTCTCAGTTATCTTCAAGAGGTCTTACAGCATAACTTGCCCATATCAGAGTTCGTGATCGAACAAGAGTCCGCAAGGTGGAAAGCTATTATGATAAACCCTAATACATTCGAATACATTGCATGTATATACACCAATACGGCGACCGCAATATCACGTGATACCACATGAACATAAGTGTGTAGAACTTATAACAACGGCTCTTCTGGCTTCTTACTTGCACAGCACTGCCAGTTTCTGCATTGCAAATTGAAACATGTCCTAGAAAGTAAGAAGTACGAGGGTAAGTCAATAAATAAGTCGCAAACATGTGTGTGCCTTATACCATTTGAAATTACGCGCGCAAGTTTTGCCAGCAGATGGCAGCATATGTATGCTTGTCGTACGAAATCTCGGAGGCACTCAGTCAGTCCGAGGCTGTTAGTGCACGATGGCACATGTGTTGCATGACTGTACACGAGAAGAACAGCGCGCAGTTGTGCGTTTTTTGTGGGCCAAGGGGCTGTCCACAGAAGAAGTGCATCGCGAAATGCATCCTGTCTATGGTGAAAACTGTTTCTCAGGGAAAGCTGTGTTCAATTGGATCCAGAAGTTTAACCATGGAAGGAAAAGCATCAGTGACGGGGAGCGCTTGGAACATCCACCGTACAGTCCTGACTTAGCCCCCAGTGATTTTCATCTGTTTGGGCCCTGAAAAGTCATTTGGGTGGCCGTCATTTTGACGCAGATGATGCCGTAATCTATGAGGTTACACGTTGGCTGCGACAGCAACCAAAGGACTTCTTTGCTGCTGGTTTTCAAGGACTTGTAAAGAGATGGGATAAGTGCCTGAATGTACAGGGTGAATATGTGGAAAAGTGAAATGAATGTCAGAAAGTTACTTTGATTATTTTTCCCTCTCTTCATTTTTCGACTTATTTATTGACTCACCCTCGTATATAATTATGGATTTCAAATAAATATCGATTTCTTCGAATGATACCCCTGTCCTTTTAAATGGAAAGTTAAAAACGGGTTTCAGCCATTCTCTCGGTACGAACGTCGAAACGGACATGCAAGCAGACAAAATGATGTCAAGTGAAATCCTAAAGCTTAAACTGGGTAATAGTCTGAATGAATGAAATTATGGTGTTTTGGAAATATTTCGACGAAAGATAATTTATGTTCTTCAATACATTGAAAGCTTCATAGTGCTGATAAATGTCACTTTCCAGTTCCCTCAGTAGAGAATCAAACTGATACAATCCGTAGATATCGAATAAGTTCCATGTTTGATGCCTATATTTTAGTTTCGATGTAGTACATACATTATGTGAAGGTACACAGATACATACAATAGTTTAGATGTCTTACTAATATTCCTTCACAAATTGTAATTAGTAGGCCTATGGTTTTGCCTTTGATTTGGTTAGAGTTTCAATGAATCATGGTTGACTTTTATCACCCCCTCTCCCCACTACTGGGATTATTCCAATATTTCTTTTCAAATGCATATTTATGACTAGGGTCCACTGGAATATTGCAGGCTGGCGAATATAATTAGGATTTATGAGACTGTCGATGTGAATTTCTGAAGTTGTAAGTACTGTATTTAGGATAAACAACTAAAATGAAGTTACAGTAACTAATTCATAGTATGTCCCCCGTATATTTTACACCATGATACATTCTTGTATATGCGTGCGTATGCACAGATACATATGGATAATGCTATTAAATTATTCAAGGATTGTTTTCCCTTCACCAAAAACACGTAAGGGAGGGAGCGGATACGTTTCCTATCCACTTGGAAGTGGCAATAAAAATGCAAAAGTAAATACAGAAGAGTCCAAGTTCCCAATACCCAGCTTGAAAGTTTGGTGCATGATAAATGGCGAGAATGTGGTTTGTTCTTGGGATGCATGCTGATGTATCGGGGAAACATTTGGGGGTTGCCAAGTATGGATGTACCCAGAGGAAAAGATATCTTCGATCTCCTACTTTCTAAAATTAGAATTTGAGCAGACGCCCACTTCTAGAGTTATCGGTAAGTTTCCAAAACTTAAAGAATATAGTTAATGCTGGAAATGAAGTAACGAACGTGTAGTAAAGAAAAAGAAAATAATCATAAATAGACAAAATGTATGAATACGTACGGTAACCAATTTTATTTTTATTTATTTTGACTTTCCACAACTGGGAACTGTCCCCGAGGATAAAGTACACAAAAAGACAAAAAGGATATTAAAAGTAATTGTGAGTTCGTTAACACATTTGACATACTGAATGTGGTAGCATTAAAAACGTTTGGGAGATATGGTTATTCAGGATTTGGATAGAATATTTCAAGGTAGTCATGCAATTTCTTTTATTAATGCTGGTTGGAATTTAAATGGTTTGGAAAACTGGACGAAAAAGAGAGAAACGGTTCCTCTAGCGCCAAACATTAATCCTGTTACTTCGATATCATCCACTTGGTATTCTGTTGATAGAATGGGATGGTTGGTTCATTTGTTGTTTTCTTTTCCTCATGTACCTCATTGGGCTGTGTTTCGGATGTCTCGAATCTGATCGTAGGATCTATTATGGAGCCCTTTCTGCGGTCTTAGAATGCTCTCATGTCAATTCGACAGGTGCTGCCTATAATAGAGAGACCGTGAACCTCCTCGAAGACTGTAAAGCCCGAGTCCCTTAACGCTTGGGCAATGGCAGATCATATTTTATGGTGCCTAGTATAGAGCTTCTCAATGGTCTCAATAATTCTATTGCGTCCATCAGTAAAAATTAATGAAAAATAATGTTATTCGCTTTTCGGAGATGCCAAGGTGCCGGAATTCAGCCACACAGGAGTTCTTTTACGTGCCAGTAAATCTACCGACACGAGGCTGACGTATTTGAGTACCCTCAAATACCACCGGACTGAGCCGGGATCGAACCAGCCAAGTGGGGCTCAGAAGGTCAGCGTCTCAACCGTCTGAGCCATTCATCCCGGCTAAGTGAAAACTATGCGGACCTCTTCGTACACTATAAACGTTTTGCCCTTTGATCTCGTGCCACCATATTCAGAGCAGAATGGGGTCTGCTGTTACTCAGAACTTCTCCATATGAACACGCAAGCAGGGCATATACAATGATTTCGTTGTTCTCCGCCACGACGGTGGCAGGGTGCATTATTCTGGGACCACCCTAGAATGGAGAGAACAGCGGAAAGTCAAACAATCATTTTGATTACATCCCTCCATTAAGAGCCGGTAAGTACTCCATGATCGTATATCTATTTATTGCCAGTCTCTGAAGCTCTACACATTTTCCCTTCTAACATAAGGCAGCCCACACCACTGATAGAACCCTTCCTATCCTATGATGCCGTACTACGCTGGCATCTGTCCGGCTCCATGACTAAATGGTTAGCGTGCTGGCCTTTGGTCAGAGGGTTCCCGGGTCCAATTCCCGGCATGGTCGGGAATTTTAACCATACTTGGTTAATTTCGCTGGCACGGGGGCTGAGTGTATGTGTTGTCTTCATCATCATTTCATCCTCATCACGACGCGCAGGTCGCCTACGGGAGTCAAATCAAAAGACCTGCACCTGGCGAGCGGAACATGCTCTCGGACACTCCCAGCACTAAAAGCCATACGCCATTTCCATTTACCCCGGCATCTACAGTAGCAGAAGAGGTAAATCATTTCGGATGGTTTTAGTTGAGTTGAACAGTTAGGCAAGTAATTGTTTTTGTTAAAATACCACCGGACTGAGCCGGGATCGAACCAGCCAAGTGGGGCTCAGAAGGTCAGCGTCTCAACCGTCTGAGCCATTCATGCCGGCTACGTTTAACGTCGCACCCACTCGTAGAGGTCATATGACGACGATGGGATAGAGCAAGGCTAGGTCTGGGAAGTAGGAACCGTGGTCTCATCATTAACTTGGTATACAAATAGGAAACCATAGAAAAAATATGTTCAGGGCTACTGTCGGTGGTGTTCTAAGTCTCCTGTAAATCTTACATAGTGTTACGCTTCAGAATTTTACATATTTGAATACACTTTGCTTTAGCTTCCCGCGAAGCATAGAGAAGACTGAGATTTTTTACATCTTCTCGGTTTGCAGCCTGGTGCCTGAAACGTCAGTGGGAAACTGTCAATGACTCTTCTGAGTACTTCATAAGAGTATGACAGTGACATCTAAAAACTAATGTGTAACCAAGGTGATGAGAATGACTTGGAGGGTATGAACCACAGTTGGTGAACTAAAGAAACGAGGACCAAACATTTCTGATTGGTCTACAAAAGAGGACAATTGCGACAGAATCAGTCTCCTCACGTAATTTATTCACTACTTTATGGCTCTCAAGGACTATTCCACCGCTAATATTAATTCAAAGAGAGATTACGGATTCAATAAGGGGGGAGATTTTGTCTACTCCATTAAAGTCGGAAGGAGCAGATTCGATCAGTGTTCGTAATAAGTATTACGAACATTTCCTTCGAGCTTAATTTGTGAGGAAAACACTGCGCACCATTAAAAGAACTTGAAGATAAACATGGAAGCTTGAGATTACTAACCACAACACAGAAAACACTTACGTTAATGAACTGCTCAGGAATGAACTTCAGCACCTCACTTCATTAATATACCATTTTGATTACTCCAAAAGACATTTTACATTTCGAGCAAAAGTTACGAACGAACTCTAGCAAAATATTAAGAATAACGACGTTTTAGTGTTCCATATTAAACAGTCGATAAAATATCCTCCTCCGAAGGTTAAAATCCTCGTCATTAATTTGGGACTCATCCCAGGTATTAGGAACAAAGAAGATATCAACCCAGTTAGCTAGTGATTGGGAATATTCCTTGAGAGCCCTTATTACTCTCCCACACTGCGCTGCTGATAAACCATCGCATTTGACGACAGAATTAGTAAAAGTATGTTAACAAAGTAACATTTGATGTGAGAAAGTGTTTAAGGCGTTGTAATAAGGATTTTAAGGAAAGAGAGACGATGTCCGGCTTATCAAAAATTAGCGAACTTCAAAGCAAGCAAGCAAGAAAACGTGCAGATTAAACGTTTTTGTTATTTGCTTTTTATTACGTCGCAACGACGCAGACAGGTGCTATGACGATGATGGTATAGGACAGGAATGGGAAGGAAGTGACTGTGACCTTAATTAAGGTATTATCCGCGAAAAGTTTAGTGATACTTGGAGGCTCCCTAGTGCTGAATCGGTAGACCTCGGTTATCTTCGAGATTCATATTGGCAACCTTTGACACGAAAACTATGAATCGATTATGCATCGCCGTGAGGCATCTGGCGGTATGATTGAAACACTTTACGTACAGTTGTTAATTACACAGCAAAGCTAAAATATAGGTTAGGATTAAACATGAGCGGAGAAAATATTACGGGGGACATTTCAGCAGCTAACTTACGACGAATGACCATCTAGGCATTCCATTCAGTATCTGCCGCACATTGCAAGGAGTATTGGAGAAAGGTGAAAGAACTGGAAGAGGAATACTGGAGGCACGCCGGTGTCATGGAAATAGCCATGGACGAGATTTTAATAAATAGTACTGCAGATAGCAGTGACGATTGTGAAAGTGATATTTCTGAGAATTCATGCTAGGAACAAGATTCGCATCGAGAAATGTTGTATAATGTGTGTGTGACACAGTTGTTGGCTTAAGATAAAAAAGGTTTAGAAAATTCATATCGTTCGATCATACTATCTATACAATTCAGATTTCATTTCCATTCAGTCGGCAGTATTACCTGAACCGGGATAGTTCCCTCCTTACTCCTCACACCAGTAAAACGAAGTATCACTAAAATGTTCGCGGATAATACATCTCCAGCTCTTCTCTGGTGTGAAAATGGGAAACTATAAAAACCATCTTCAGAGCTACCGACAGTGGGATTAGAATCGACCATTCCCGAATGCAAGCTCCCAGCAACGGGAGGACTCAAACCACGTAGCCAATTCGCTCGGTGCATTATGAAGTGATTGATGACATCGTGATCATAGCCTTTGGCCCTCCCGTTTTATGTGGGATCCTAAGTACGGAGACGAGACTATTAATTTTTTAAAATCCGACATGTGTTGGCCAAAGTTCGTCCTGCGACTGCCGTGATGAGAAGCCAGCGACAGCTTCACACGGCTGTCACGCCCTCTGCAACACATTTTACCGTATTCTCTTCCGAAAGTACGGGGCGATTTCCTTCTTCACGCCGTGGTACGTACCACAGCCCTGGAATCAGTGTTGCCAACTCAGCGGATTTTCCGCCAAATTTGGCGGATTTTTAAATGGAACAGCGGATAAATTTTCCATTTAGCGGACAGCAGATTTTTTGACGGTTTTCAAACTTATTTTAGCGATTTTCAGCGGTAACAATATCACCTTTCATCACCAGGAGAAAAAAAATATAGAACTTAGTACGGCGTAATAGTTTACTTATTCCTGCTGTATTGAACTTATGCTGCATACTACCACTCGTTTTCTAGACCAGCTCTGGCCCAAAGCCTCAGTCAGTATTTGTTACAATCATTACTGTACTCTTGATGAGCCGGGTAGTGTCGTGTTTGATAACGTGTTTCCTTTGACATCAGGTTCTTTTTGGTACGTCAATATGTCGAAAGAAAATATAAAAATGTAGTAAGATATTTTGTAAAGAGTGGTTAAATAATTAAACTTTAAAAGACGAGTTGGTTGAGCTTCGCAGTGATCCCAAATACGGACGGTGCGTCTATTGGCAGTGCAATATAAAGGCGAAATTGTTTGACATTAATTCTTTCCGCACTTATAAAAAAAATTGAAAACAGTTATGAAAGTGAAAATAACTTTCTTAATAGATTTGAAAATTTCCGTATGGCCTGTGCTGCTGTGAACTGCCAGCATATTCTTTGAAAAAGAATAGTACCCTGTGGCTTCATATGAAACAACAGGACCCCAACTCAGCACATCTGCTTCAGAGAAGATGATGAACTCCTGTTCTGAAACTGGTGAGTGTTGAGTTAATCTTTTTTATTAAAACAGCTGGTATATGCTATTTTGCTTCAGTTCGAAATTTAGCAGAATTTAGCGGATTTTCAACTAAAATTTAGCGGAGAAAAGATTTATGGGTTGGCAACACTGCCTGCAATCGGGTGAAGAAGCCGTGTGCGCTCTACTTATCGTCCTGTTTGCCTTTCCACTCCACGACTGCACTGCTATCCTAGTCACTCGCACTCATTCGGCTGAGTGTGCGGCAGTTATGGCCGAGTGAATTCTGCTCACATCTTTACTTGGCTAACCGTTGCTCAGCTTAATAATAATAATAATAATAATAATAATAATAATAATAATAATAATAATAATAATAATAATAATAATAATAATAATAATAATAATATAATATCCTCCAGCGGGGTCAGGTGCAAGTCTTTCGATCTGACACCTATACGCGATCGGCGGTATGTCTGCAAGGATAGGGCTCTATTTATGATGCATTCTATGGTTTTCCATTCTCCTGCACTAAGGCGAATGCCGGGACAGTTCGTAGTGTAGGTCACGGCCGCCAACCCCCTCACATTCTCCGCACATCTCCTTCACCGTAACAAATCTCCCGGCCTGAGAGACGGCGTCACCGTCTAAGAGGCCCGCTCCCCCTTCAGGGGAGGAATGAAAACGTTTAGTAGTAGTAGTAGTAGTAGTAGTAGATGCATTCTAATGTTGTAGGCGGCACACATATCAGTTCTCGAACCAGAAGAATTAACCAATGAAGATTAAAATTTCTGACCTGGCCAGGAATCGAACCTTGGACCGCTTGGACCAAAAGCCAGAATGCCAATCATTTTGCCATGGAGCTGGACACTCAGCTTGATGAAAAGGAATAGCACGCAGGCGCAGTAGTGGCCCCATTAGCGGGCAATTGAAACTTTGAACTCTAGCTTTCGTTTTTTTCTTTCGGGAATGCGTGACTGTTGAAGAGGTACCGTAGAAATTGGAGAACCGGGCGAGTTGGGCTTACGGTTAGGGACGCGCAGCTGTGAGCTTGCATCCGGATGATAGTGGGTTCGATCCCCATGTCGGCAGCCCTGACGATTGTATTCCGTGGTTTCCCATGTTTACACCAGGCAAATGTTGATGCTGTACCTTAATTAAGTCCACGGCCGTTTCCTCCACACTCCTAGGCCTTTCCCATCCCATCGTCGGTGGGACAAATTGTAAACAAATATTGGAGAGAATGACGAGAGTAGTGGAGTAATATTTTGCTAATAGTGACAGGAAATCACAATAAATAGTAACTACGTGTTTAAAAAGAAATGAGAGATCGCAGGGAAATATTTCTACCTTAGAGCTGAGAGAGCATACCAGCCAAACACTACATATTAAAAGGGATCAAAACAAAACACAGTAGTTACTTTGCCCAGAATTTATTCATTCACGTATCTCTTTAATAAAATTGTTCGGCTCCATGGCTAAATGGTTAGCGTGCTGGCCTTTGGTCACAGGGGTCCCGGGTTCGATTCCCGGCAGAGTCGGGAATTTTAACCATAATTGGTTAATTTCACTGGCACGGAGGCTGGGTGTATGTGTCGTCTTCATCATCATTTCATCCTCATCACAACGCGCAGGTTGCCTACGGGTGTCAAATCAAAAGACCTGCATCTGGCGAGCCGAACTTATCCTCGGACACTCCCGGCACTAAAAGCCATACGCCATTTCATTTTTTAATAAAATTGCCATAGATACAGACATGTGTCCCAAGGTTTTTTTTTTGCTAGTTGCTTTACGTCGCACCGACAGAGATAGGTCTTATGGCGACGATGGGATAGGAAAGGCCTAGGAGTTGGAAGGAAGCGGCCGTGGCCTTAATTAAGGTACAGCCCCAGCATTTGACTGGTGTGAAAATGGAAAACCACAGAAAACCATCTTCAGGGCTGCCGACAGTGGGATTCGAACCCAATATCTCCCGGATGCAGCTCACAGCCGCGCGCCCCTAACCGCACGACCAACTCGCCCGGTATCGAAGGTTTGTGTCATTGGCCCTGATTTAATGAGAAAATTGCCCGTTAAATTTAAGAGCGAGTATACATGTTGGTAACTTAGGCGTGGATATCTATAGCACCTTTCGTCATTGTCTTCAACTTTCACGCGAGGGGCATTAATTTTATTTTTCTTTCCATATCTTATTTTACCTGTTACCTTAATTCTGTTTTTTTCTTTGTCTAGGACCGAAATCGATAGTGGCAATGGCTTATGTGCGGCCAGTATCAAGTATTCAGGTGACAGTAAATTCGAACCCCACTGTCGGCAGCCCTGAATATGGTTTTCCGTGGTTTCTCATTTTCACACCAGGCAAATGCTGGACTGTGCCTTAATTAAGGCCACGGCCTCCTCCTTCCTGCTTCTACCTATTTTCTGTCCAATCGCCGCCATAAGACCTATCTGTGTCGGTGCGACGTATAACAACTTGTAAAAAAATATCTTTGTCTATGTGATCTAGGGAATGCGCAGAATAAATATAAGCCGTATCATAAAATCCTGTACTGTCATCCCGCCTTGCTACTAATGGCTTGACAAATCTTCGCTTTTTATGTTACTTTTATCATTATTGCTACAGTTATGATAACAGATGGAGAAAGAGGGGGAACCTGTTTACATTCTGTAATAAACATTCTACCTTTGACGATAGCAAACGTAAAGACGTTTATATTGTATTTTATTTTGTATTTAATCTTCGCATTTCATAACAACAAGTCCACATGGATAAAAAAAGGCAGATATAAGATGACAGAAGAAAAGGGAAGGTAAAAGTGAGATGTACCACGGGCCGAGGCATCTACGAGAAAGTGAGGGACACTGATCAATGGTTTGCAGGTATTCATACCCAAACTGTCAACATGTATGCACGTCGGTAAATTTAAGGGTCATTTACTCATTAAATAAAACCGGGCGTCATTAGCTTTGTAGCTTTGCTGCTGACTTCGCATCTAACAGGGTGAGGTTCGAATTCCGCCAAATTCTGGGTGGAGATTTTCGTCTCAAAATTTACGTGGCGTCAGGAAAGGCATCCGGCCTCAACCCTCTGCATGCCAGTGATTCTGATTCCAATTGGAATCACTAACATTCATTTTTTCTACGAGTTTGCTAGGTAACTATTTCATATTTCCCAATTATTGCTTCTGGAATCACTGTTCCTTAATTTACCTTAAACCGAATGGACTTTTTTGATCAGAAACTTAATTCATACCTATTTGAAGGTGATTGTCAAGAATTTTCTTTTTTATGTGTCAAATAAATTTGGGCTCGTGACGGTTTTAAAACCCCGGCCGAAACCAAAATGAGCCTGATTGGCTTCAGCGACCCCAGACATAACTGGAATAAGTTGAAGAAAGATAAGGTTTCTCGTTAAATGAAAGCCAATTTCACAACCATCGGACACGTGCCTGTTTACTTTTGACTAGGATCATTCTCCCAAAGTTCGAAAGAAGTTACAGTCTTCATAGCTGTGGCTGTAGTGCTGGGGACGAACGGGGCGGAGCGGAGCTGGAGGTTCCCGAGCATTCAATCGGATGCACCTAATACAACTACAAATTGAATCGAGGCGGGAAAACAATCGTAATAAATCAATAAAGGGTACAGATCTCTGCACATGGTTATGAGGGTATTTAGGGGTTGTAGTAACGATGTAAAGGAGAGGGCATATAAGTCTCTGCTAAGACAACAACTAGAGTATGGCTCCAGTGTATGGGACCCTCACCAGAATTACTTGATTCAAGAACTGGAAAAAAATCCAAAGAAAATCAGCTCGATTTGTTCTGGGTGATTTCCAACAAAAGAGTAGCGTTACAAATATGTTGCAAAGTTTGGCCTGGGAAGACATGGGAGAAAGGAGACGAGCTGCTCGATTAAGTGGTATGTTCCGAGGTGTCAGTGGAGAGATGGCGTGGGAGGACATCAGTAGACGAATAAGTTTGAGTGGTGTCTTTAAAAGTAGGAAAGATCACAATATGAAGATAAAGTTGGAATTCAAGAGGACAAATTGGGGCAAATATTCTTTTATAGGAAGGGAAGTTACGGATTGGAATAACTTACCAAGGGAAATGTTCAATAATTTTCCAATTTCTTTGCGATGATTTAAGAAAAGGCTAGGAAAACAACAGCTAGGGAATCTGCCACCTGGGCGACTGCCCGAAATGCAGATCACTAGTGATTGATTGATTGGATATCTAATGGAAGAATATGTATCTTCCTTGCTAGTCAAAAAAAGTGTGTGTTGAAGAATTAATCGTCTCCTCCGAAACCTCCGTTTAACTCACCGCTTTCCTTTACATGTAGTAAAGTTGCTGTATTGTCATTTGGGCGTTACGTAAGTGCTGTACAATGTTTTGGAATCCAATTATGATGAAGGGATGTAGGGCCTATTGGCAAATTATTACACATGAGGTTACAACTCGTAATCGTATAATAACACAAATTTGATGCTCCGAGCACTGACTTTGAGAAGGAACTATTATCTTCAATTCATTTCTCTTTTTCTTTTTAGTAGTTGCTTTACGTCGCACCAACACAGATAGGTCTTATGGCGACGATCGGGTGGGAAAAGGCTAGGAGTGGGAAGGAAGTTACCGTGGCCTTAATTAAGGAACAGCCCCAGATTTTGCCTGGTGTGAAAATGGGAAACCACGGAAAACCATCTTCAGGGCTGCCGACAGTGAGGTTCGAACCCACTATCTCCCGGATGCAAGCTCACAGCTGCGTGCCCCTAACCGCACGACCAACTCGCCCGTTTATTTAATTCAGAGGCAGATGCTATTAATATAATGTATTAACAGAAGACATGTAGGTAACACATTTTTACAATTTGAGGAACATAAAAAATATATTAAATAATCAAACTCTGTTCCGCTGGTACACCAAGTGTAATAGGCCTACGCATGAGAATAACATGTAAATAATAATAATAATAATAATAATAATAATAATAATAATAATAATAATAATAATAATAATAATAATAATAATAATAATAATAATCACTACCGGGCGAGTTGGCTGTGAGGTTAGGGGCGCGCAGCTGGGAGCTTGCATCCAGAAGATAGAAAGTCCAAATCGCGCTGTCGGCAGCCCTGAAGATTGCTTTCAGTAGTTTCCCATTTTCACACCAGGCAAAACCAGGCTGTAACTTAATTAAGACCACGGCTTATTCCTTCCCACTCATAGGCCTTACCTATCTTATCGTCGCAGTAAGATCTATCTATGCCCGTGCGACGTATAAGCAAATTTTGTTTTTAAAATTCCTTCAGAGATTTAACCAAATATTATGCATAATTTACAGGGTATTAATATGAAAGTATCCAATATGTTAGGTGGTGATAGTGTGCATCAGAGCAGGACAATAAAGAGTCTCATAAACATGGGTTTTACAACACAAATTCTGAGATCTGAACACGTGATTGCAGGAGATGCCCAATGTTGTGTCATTCATGGTTATGCGTTTCTCAACCCCATACTCATAACTAACACCTCTGATATGGAATGGAAGCAACAGTCTGGTTGCGGGCGCTATTCGACTCCCGGCCAAGGTATGTGGGTTTTGTTACCAGGTGTATGCATCAGTTTTTGCCGGTTTTTGTGGCAAAGAAAGCGCGTAATTTTCAACAGAAATTCATTTTTTAATATTCAAAATATTGACCATCAGCTTCTACACACTTCACCCATCTTTCAGGTAAGTTATGAACAACATGACATAAAAACTGCTTGTCTTTTGTGGCAATCCATTCGTCGAGCAATTTTCCAACTTCCTCGATATTGCTGAAGTGCTGCTTTGCTAGCGCGTGCCCCATTGATGGGAAGAAGTGATAGTCAGATGGCACGAGGTCGGGGAAGTACGGCGGGTGCGGAATGATGTCCCATCCAAGCGATTTTAAGGTGTCTTTCTTTGGTTTTTCTGTGTGAAACGGTGTATTGACGTGTAACAAAATCAATTTTCTATGTCTTCTGGCACATTCCGGTCATTTTTCGATCAATGCGTGAATTAAATTAATCATTTATTGGCGATAGCGTTGTGCATTAACGGTTTCGCCTGGCTTCAAGGGTTCATAACACACAATACCGCTCTGGTCTCGCCAGACACAAAGCATTGTCTTCACCTGTTTAAATTGTCGAAAAACGATGTCTCACATGTTCTAATCGATGAAGCATGATCATCATATGTTTCTACCAGCAAACTATGATTTTCCACACCCTTTTTCCTTTGATTAAGTAAGAAAAGCAATGCGTGCCGCAAATATTCTTTTTCAGGCACAAACGTCGACATGATTCTTTTTTCCCGACATATACTGTAGTATAGCCGACTCCAGTGCAAAACATTAGTGCCCCAATTCATTCTCACTCAGTTCCTCTCCGGCCATGGAAAGTTTAAATGCTACTTTGAACACTTCAAAATTGACACTGCAGGTGATTGCTTGTGCCTTTGTGGATCTTCACAAACAGTGAGCCATTTACTGTTCGACTGTGCCATGTTTGGAAGGACAAGATTCGAACTTGAGTGTCACCTGAACAATTGTAATGTGGAACTTTCAAAGCCATTATACCATCACTTTAGGAAATCCTGCTGCTACAAACAATTCTTTAAGTTCATTCACCACATCTTCAATAATTTAGTTTTCTAATTTTGTGTCAAGGACGAATAATTAAAATACTGATCAACACTATAACCCTAATATGCCAGTGTACAATACAGTTTAAACTGTTAGGATATTCAATAAATAAATAGCTGTGGATTCCACTTGTTAGTTTCTGGACACATTACATCAGACCTTGCTTTGGGTAATGTCTCGTTGACAAATGTTCATAAAAATATCATTAAGTGGTATCATTGTGCTAGCATTCGGACCTTTCATAAGGCGCAAGCTAAGATGTGGTAGGAAGAGAATGCACGCTCCCTGCTCATTATAGCGAGTTAATCACATGTGCAGAATCTCTTCCCGTATTCCTTCATGCGGCCACTTAGACCCTACCCAGGAGGTGTTTTTATGTTCTACATGGCAGAACTCAAGCTTAGAAGCCGGCTGTTCTTTCCGACCATACATTCACCTGCATTTTAAACATAACAACTTATTTCAGTTACAAATAAATTTACAACTAGATTCTTAAAACCACAATAATATTATAACTAATTGATTTTGTCTCAATATATACCGCAGGTTTAAAAACTGTTCTATATTCATTAACTGTTTAATTGCCATACATTTCTATTCCACTGCAAACTTTGTATTTTGGAACATCCGTTTCATACATTGTTTCATGAAGGATAATACTTCTGGTATGCTCCTAATTCTAACAGGTAGGGAATTCCAGTGCGGCTTGCGGGGATAACTAATGTATTAACTTACTATAGCCAGCTGATCGGCGAATGTGTATAATTAGCATAGAATATAAGGATCTCATTTGTGAGCTAGTAGAAGTAGATAGATAATGCAGAGAGGCAAGCTATTAGGAACTTGTGTCGGTCAACACGACTGGTTCCAGTCAGTGGCCCGCTAATTTGTGTGACGATTTCATACCGTCGTTGCCGGGACAAAATCTCCTATGTGAAATATTTTAGCATAGTACTATGGGCGTTAAGGTTCTGTCATCTAAGGTGCAATATTGTGTGAATACTGTCAAGGCATTCTCGCTCTTCATAATGTATGTGCTACGGGTCAGTATATCTCCAAAGATATTATCACATAGGAGGTTTTGTCCCGGCAACGACGATATACTGCTGTACTAGGCATATACTTCTAGGCCTAGGTTTTCATCACGTATCCGCTATTATATCATGTCAGATACCTCTTTTTTTTGCAAGCTGCTTTACGTCGCATCGACAGATAGGTCTTATGGCGACGATGGGATAGGAAAAGGCTAGGAATGGGAAGGAAGCGTCCGTGGCCTTAATTAAGATAGAGTCTGGTGTGAAAATGGAAAACCACGGAAAACCAACTTCAGGTCTGCCGACAGTGGGGTTCGAACCCACTATCTCCCGAATACCGGATACTGGCCGCACTTAAGCGACTGCAGCTATCGAGTTCGGTGTCAGATACCTCTGTTGACTTCACGATGCTGAATGAACCCGAGTGAACGCCACAAGAGACAGACACGTTATACCTAAGACCAAGGCACTGGTATAATAATAATAATAATAATAATAATAATAATAATAATAATAATAATAATAATAATAATAATAATAATAATAATAAGTTGAAATTTTAAAGGAAATTGCCGAACAAACTAGTTTGCAGATATCGTTTGAGAAAACAGAAGTAATGACTAACATCAAAAAGGCTCCACCAAAACTCCATACAAAATACGGGGACATCACACGAATAGACCAATTCAAATACCTGGGTGAGATCATCATGAAAAATGGACTGGACAAAGAAGCACTTCAGGAGCGAGTACGCAAACTGGAAATAGCCTACCAAACATCCCGCACAATCTACAACAAAAAATGCCTTTCCCAAAACACCAAGATATGTCACTATGAAACAGTTCTGAAGCCAGTAGTTCTATATGCAGCCGAAACCCTGTCTCTAAATGCCATCAAAGGACTCCTTGAAGAACTGGAGAAAAGAGAACGCAAAATTGTGAGAGGAATCTTGGGATCAAAGTACAGAAATGGAATCCATCAAAAGAGATCCATCAAGGAAGTCTACAGCAAAATAGAGAAAAATACCGACACAATCAGAAGAAGACTGGCACGATTTTACGGTCATCTGAAAAGAATGGACGGAAGAAAGTTAACTAAAGAAATCTTTCACTTTTTTGATTCAAACCCCAAAACCACAATTCCCTGGTTTAGAAATACCAAAGAAGACCTGCAAATGCTACATATCTCAGCTGAAGACGCCCTTAACAGAGATCTCTTCCGCAAGAAAATATTGACGAACGGGCTAAACCGAGACGAGCATCCGAAGAGAAGACACGGTGCCCCTTGGACAGAGGAGCGTAAGCAGGCCCACTCACAAAGAATGAGGAAAATTTGGGCTCTAAAGAAGGCCGAGTTCAGTGTCACATGCAACAAGACTAAACGTGGTCCTTGATGGCCCCAGCGAATTATATATATAAATAATAATAATAATAATAATAATAATAATAATAATAATAATAATAATAATAATAATAATCTTCTGCCGTTTTCCCACACTTATAGGGTCGTGGGTGCGAACTTTACAACACATGTGGGTCTGGCCCTGCTTTATGGCCGGATGCCCCTCCTGACGCCAACCATGTATCGAGGGATGTAATCACTGTTGCGTGGTTTTTTTGGTGGTTGGTAGTGAGATATATTGTGTGAATGTGAAGAGGAAAGTGTTGGGACAAACACAAACACCCACTTCCCGAGCCAGATGAAGAAACAGACGCAATTAAAATCCCGACCCGGACGGCAATTGAAACCGGGACCCTCTGAACCGACGGCCTCAACGCTGACCATTCAGCCAAGGAGTCTGAAGATGATGATGATGATGGTAATAATAATAACAACATTACATACATACATACATACATACATACATTATCATTATAGACTGTTATGCCTTTCAGCGTTCAGTCTGCAAGCCTCTGTGAATTTACTAAACGTCGCCACAATCCTCGATTTGCAATTAGTGTTGTGGCCTCATTTAGTTCTATACCTCTTATCTTTAAATCGTTAGAAACCGTGTCTAACCATCGTCGTCTTGGTCTACCTCTACTTCTTTTACCCTCCATAGCAGAGTCCATTATTCTCCTAGGTAACCTATCCTCCTCTATTCGCCTTACATGTCCCCACCACCGAAGCCGGTTTATGCGTACAGCTTCATCCATCGAGTTCATTCCTAAATTAGCCTTTATCTCCTCATTCCGAGTACCCTCCTGCCATTGCTCCCACCTGTTTGTCCCAGCAATCATTCTTGCTACTTTCATGTCTGTTACTTCTAACTTATGAGTAAGGTATCCTGAGTCCACCCAGCTTTCGCTCCCGTAAAGCAAAGTAGGTCTGAAAACAGACCGATGTAAAGATAGTTTCGTCTGGGAGCTCACTTCCTTCTTACAGAATACTGTTGATCGCAGCTGCGAGCTCACTGAATTAGCTTTACGACACCTTGATTCAATCTCACTTACGATATTACCATCCTGGGAGAACATACAACCTAAATACTTGAAATTATCGACCTGTTCTAGCTTTGTATCACCGATCTGACATTCAATTCTGTTGAATTTCTTACCTACTGACATCAGTTTAGTCTTCGAGAGGCTAATTTTCATGCCATACTCACTGCACCTATTTTCTAGTTCCAAGATATTAGACTGTAGGCTTTCGGCACAATCTGCCATTAAGACCAAATCGTCAGCATAGGCCAGACTGCTTACTACATTTCCACCTAACTGAATCCCTCCCTGCCATTTTATACCTTTCAGCAGATGATCCATGTAAACTACGAACAGCAAAGGTGAAAGATTACAGCCTTATCTAACCCCTGTAAGTACCCTGAACCAAGAACTCATTCTACCATCAATTCTCACTGAAGCCCAATTGTCGACATAAATGCCTTTGATTGCTTTTAGTAACCTGCCTTTAATTCCATAGTCCCCCAGTATGGCGAACATCTTTTCCCTCGGTACCCTGTCATATGTTTTCTCTAGATCTACAAAACATAAACACAGCTGCCTATTCCTCTCGTAGCATTTTTCAATTACCTGGCGCATACTTAATATCTGATCCTGACAGCCTCTCTGTGGTCTGAAACCACACTGGTTTTCACCCAGCTTCCTCTCAACGACTGATCGCACCCTCCCTTCCAAGATGCCAGTGAATACTTTTCCTGGTATATTAATCAATGAGATACCTCGATAGTTGTTGCAATCCTTCCTGTTCCCTTGCTTATAGATAGGTGCAATTACTGCTTTTGCCCAATCTGAAGGTGTCTTACCAACACTCCACTCTAATTTTACTACTCTGTGAAGCCATTTCATCCCTGCCTATTTTACTACTCTGTGAAGCCATTTCATCCCTGCCTTCCCACTATACTTCACCATTTCAGGTCTAATTTCATCTATTCCTGCTGCCTTATGACAATGGAGTTTATTTACCATCTTTTCCACTTCCTCAAGCATAATTTCACCAACATCATTTTCCTCCTCCCCATGAGCTTGGCTGTTCACAACACCACCAGGATGATTTCCTTTTACATTGAGAAGATGTTCAAAATATTCCCTCCACCTCTCCAGTGATTCCGTGGAATCTATTATGAGTTCACCTGAATTACTCTAAACACTGTTCATTTCCTTTTTCCCTCCCTTCCTAAGATTCTTTATTACTGTCCAGAAAGGTTTCCCTGCTGTTTGACCTAGCCTTTCCAGGTTGTTAACAAAATCTTCCCATGACTTCTTTTTGGATTCAACAACTATTTGTTTCGCTCTGTTTCTTTCATCTACGTACAAATCCCTGTCTGCCTCGGCCCTTGTTTGGAGCCATTTCTGATAAGCCTTCTTTTTACGTTTACAAGCTGCTTTCACTTCATCATTCCACCAAGATGTTCGCCTTTTCCCATCTTTACACACAGTTGTTCCTAGGCATTTCCTTACTGTTTCTACTATAGCATCCCTGTATGCCACCCATTCACTTTCTATATCCTGAACCTGCTTACTGTCTACTGTTCGAAACTTCTCACTAATCATATCCATGTACTTCCGTCTAATGTTCTCGTCCTGGAGATTGTCTACCCTTATTCGTTTGCAGACAGATTTCACTTTCTCTACCCTAGGCCTAGAGATACTTAGTTCACTACAGATCAGATAGTGGTCTGTATCATCGAAAAATCCGCGGAAAACTCGTACATTCCTAACAGATTTCCTGAATTCAAAGTCTATTAAAATATAGTCTATTATGGATCTGGTACCCCTAGCCTCCCATGTGTAGCGGTGAATAGCCTTATGCTTGAAGAATGTATTCGTAACAGCTAAACCCATACTAGCACAGAAGTCCAGCGAACGCTTCCCATTCCCATTAGCTTCCATATCTTCCTCACATTTACCAATCACCCTTTCGTATCCTTCAATTCTATTCCCAACTCTCGCATTGAAATCGCCCATTCGCACTATTCTATCCTTGCTGTTGACCCTGACCACGATGTCACTCAATGCTTCCATAAAGCTTATCAACTTCATCCTCATCCGCACTTTCACATGGTGAATACACGGACACAATTCTAGTCTTAATTCCTCCAAATGACAAATCTACCCACATCATTCGCTCATTTACGTGCCTAAAAGAAACTATGTTCCGTGCAATGGTATTTCTGAAAAAGAGCCCTACCCCAGACTCCGCCCTTCCCTTTCTAACACCCATCAAGTACACTTTATAATCTCCTATATCCTCCTCGTGATCTCCCCTTACCCGAATATCACTTACTCCTAGCACATCCAGATGCATCCTCTTTGCTGACTCAGCCAGTTCTACTTTCTTTCTTCCATAAGCCCCATTAATATTGATAGCTCCCCATCGAATTCCATTTCGTTCGCCAAGTTGTTTCCAAGGAGTCCCTCGCCTGTCAAATGGGAGTGGGACTCCGTTACTCCCATAGGTCCGAGGCTTGCTTAAAATGTTCTGAGCTCGGTATATTCATGAAGCACGATGCTACCCTACTTACACATAGTCCAAGTGAGGATTTCTCCTCTAACGGGTAATGGACCACCGGTGGATTGTATAGTCCTAGTCGCCTGAGCACAAGGAGGGCCATGACTCAGAATATGTCCGACATGCCCACTCCCATTCCATAGCAACTGGTATCCCGACTCTCAGGACCACTTACTAGGCCACTCAGCCGTTGCCCATGGTTCACGAACTAGGACGTGACTACAGTACCCCACAAACATGAACCACTAATAATAATAATAATAATAATAATAATAATAATAATAATAATAATAATAATAATAATAATAATAATAATAATAATAATAATAATAATAATAATAATAATAATAATAATAATTGTACCGGTTAGTACACCTATACGCCGAAAATTTGAATTTTCCGCCGTAAAGTACTCCTCTACAGCTAAAACTCTGAACTTTAAAACTGAATTAATTCAACCGTTTATCAGAAGATGTCACTGTGTTAATTTCGAATTGTTTTTGTTTACAAATTATCAAGAAGTGTGGACATTCTCTCACAGATGTCTCTACCAAAAAACTATGATCGTGCACCCTGGTGCGAATTGAAGGAAGTTTTTGAAGAAATTTTGTATTCAAAAGTTTTGGTCTTTGCTAAATTTTGTTTTCTCATTTGTGGGTTGGCAATATTAATCTTTCTTTCCGCCAGTTTTGAAATTAGCCAATCCCGAATTTCTTTAATTAATTTTGGACCAATCGTGTCCTTCTTCACATTTGATGTGTAAACTTTAGCCGACCAATAAACGCATGTGGGTGTGTCTTAATTATTCATGAAAGGTCTCGAATCTTCCACGAGGGTATAAATACTGCTGATTTTCTTGTCTCTCGGCCACACGAACAACATCTAGCTTAGTGTGTGGAAGTATAGCAGGAGGCGGGAAGCGCCTCTTTCATCCGCCAGCAGCTCTTCTACAAGGTAATGGCCTTTCAACGTCTTTATTTCTTGCTAGCTCAGCAGTTTAGCCCTCGGGAAAGGTCCGAAACCTTTTCAATGTAACCTACCTTTCTAAAATGTAACTTAGTGCCGGCTTATGTAAAAGTTTCCTATTACTTTAACTGTAAATCGGGGATAGAGAGTGCTTTACCCTCTCGAGCTCCCCTTCATTTTGAGTTGAGGTGACTACGTTTTCATAACCGATTTTCTGCTCTTAATATATTAAAATTTTCTTATACGAGTCACCTCCCTAGTTTGGGAATAGCCCCTGTATCAGCGGCCTAGTGCCCCGTAGGTTTTATAAGGTTTCTTTTATAGCGCATGCAACGCCTCCATTCACATTGGTATTTTGGGCCATTTAATTAACCTATTATTTTTCCTTTAAGGCCCTCTAGGCTGGGTACGAGAAACCCCTGTTTCTTTGTAGGTGTGCCTTGAGGGCAGTTGAAAGTATTGTTGGTTGTTGCCTTTGATAGGCTCGGAAAATTGAGAGCGGGTCAGCTCTTTCTTGTGTTTGAAAAGTGCCTCTGGGAGGCTTGAGGTTATAAGTTGGGAGCAAGTGCTCCATGTAATGAGGGGTTTTCTGCCCTTTTGGTAATATGTGGTTGTGAGCTGAGACCTCAGGAATTGTAAAAATTAGAGCTTGTGGCCCAGATTGTTAAAGTCTCTCTAAATTTCGGCTTTCTTGGTCTTGTACCTGATCTGACTTGTTATTTGTTTAAATCTGAAGTTTTTATGTGAAAATTGTTAAGTTTTGAAAATATAACCTTTATTTAAATTTTAACTCATCTTTCGGCCTTGTAGTTAGACCCATTCCAGCGCGCACCTTCTTTCCTCTCTGCTGATCCACCAAAACATGGTAATAATAATAATAATAATAATAATAATAATAATAATAATAATAATAATTAAAATAATAATCTGCTTTACGACCTGCTCTACGTCGCACCGACACATATAGGTCTTATGGCGACGTTGGGATAAGAAAGGGCTAGGAGTGTGTAGGAGACAGCTGCAGTGACCTGGTGTGAAAATGGGACAGCACGGAAATCCATCTTCAGGGCTGCTGACAGTGCAGTTCGCACCCACTACCTCCCGAATGCAAGCTCACAGCTGCGCGCCCCTAATAGCATGGCCAACTCGCTAGGTATAATAATAATAATAATAATAATAATAATAATAATAATAATAATAATAATAATAATTACGAAATATTCAATTGCTTCAATAGAATTATCCATCTTTTATTGTAACTTACGCTGAGAACATCATAATATATCAGCGTTTAAAAGGTTTATTTTATAAACTTTATTTTGCTTTCCCCATAATTGGAGGCTTTCTAAAAATGACAAAGCTTATAAAGAAATAAGTTATTAAATGTTGTTTTAAAAGCACATGAACTAATAAAGGATTTACAACTAAAAATAACAAGCTTAAAACACTGTAAATTTAAATTAATTTAGATGATACCAAAATTATATTAAAACTACAGTAAATTACTTTAAATTTAATTTGTTAACTTTCTTCTTTCGGGCCTTGTCTTAGTTACCTGAAGCGGTATCATGTATGGATTTAGTCCTGTTTTACGGCCGGCTGCGTTTCCTGACGCCGATCCGATGTGGCGGGATGTATTCACTCTTGCGTGTTTCTGTGGTCGTTCGTAATTTGGTTGTATAAGTGAAGATGTATATTAAGATGAACACAATATATTAGTTCCCGAGCTGGAAAAATTAACCGGACAAAATTAAAATCCACAATCCTGTCAGGAATCGAACTCGGGGCCCTCCGAACAGAAGACCACAACGCCGACCATTCATCTAAGGAGCCGGATTCATATGTAAACAATGGTGTTAATAAATTCTACGTTATGTGTATGAATTGTTTCCTAGCGTACTTAGAAAACTTTTCACAGCACACAGACACACTTCGTTACTCAAAACGTGTGTCTGTAAGTCAAAATTTTTACGGAAATTTATTAACATAATGGTTATTGTTCCTCTAGCACCAATAATTTAAACCATGATTTGAATGGATGTTAATTGATAATTTTCTCGATAGTATGGGAGTATGATCTGCAGACTTCACACCATTTTTCATATACATCTGCGAGCTGATGTTCACTGTTTCCACGCGCAGCTATAACTGTGTGACTGGATGATACTTCGCTACAATTACGGTAACTATCCCTAGTATAAGAGGTAGATTCATTGCATAAATTAGCTACACATTCATAGTTCATTTCTTGCTGAATCCATATTCTATTGAATCAATGCGCAGTAAACAAACGATTTACTGCATTTCTCCGGTAATTCCTGCAGTAAACAGCTCCGCAATTTACAGCATCTCCATCCCCGTTTATGTGACACAGTAATACCAATGCAATTCAGCAGTTGTCTCGCTTCCGTTTTATTAGGTCAACTTAAATGAACAGTTGCAGCTCACTGTTTCTTTAGAGAGTAAGGAAAGGCTAGGAAATACAAAGGCTAAGAGAGAAATTTTCAATAATCATGTTGATAACACTAAGTATCAGATAATAAAAATGATTCTCCTATCCTTGCAGAACGTTTCTTACCTGTTATTGTAGGTTTGTCCAAATATTAAATTATACTTGGATGATAGATGGTTGTAATACCAGAGTGCGAAGAATGCTGAAGTACTAAGTGATAATATTTTGACGCTAACGACACGATTTAACATATGTTATAATAGGGGTTGCCTATTGAAGGATTCAGAACCGGGCGAGTTGGCCGTGTGGTTAGGGGCACGCGGCTGTGAACTTGCATCCGGGAGATAGTGGGTTCGAATCACACTGCCGGCAGCCCTGAAAATGGTTTTCCGTGGTTTCCCATTTTCACACCAGGCAAATGCTGGGGCTGTACCTTAATTAAGGCCACGGCCGTTTCCTTCGAACTCCTAGGCCTTTCCTATCCCATCGTCGCCATAAGACCTATCTGTGTCGGTGCGACGTAAAGCCACTAGCAAAAAAAAAAAAAAATTCAGATGCGCTTATGCTTCAAGCAGATGAGTGCGGGATCGGGAATTCCATATATTTAGAAACTAGAATACTATTTATGGAGGTGTTCATGGCATAGTATTCAGTCAAATTTCAACAAAAAATGGAGTAGAATTATTTCCTGACGACAAAGGCGAACAGGATATGAGATCTTCCCTATGCCACTTCTAATTCAGGTGGGCAACAGGAGAGATGTCAATTTGCTGTACTGCATGCTTTTGTTACAGAAATGTATTCAATAGAATGTGAAACTGTACACCGAGGGAGTGGCAGCGCGGTTTGGGTTAGCTTGCGTTCGGGAGAGTGTGGGTTCGAACCACACTGTCAGTAATCCTCAAGAGGGAATTCCGTGGTTTCCCATTTTCACCCCAGGCAAATATTGGGGCTATTCCTTAATTAAGGCCACGGCCACTTCCTTACCACTCCTATCCCTTTCTTATCCAATTTTTAGTGCGACGTAAAGGAAATTATAAAATGTAACTGTACAAATTTGGATTGGGATCTGTTGGGCATTTTAAGGTTCACAAGTGGTTTTTGATCTTCACCAAAATTACGTTTTCTAAATTTACTTAGCCTATATTAATTGCATAATGACCTAATGGCCATACAGCCAGCTAGATTACATACAGGACAGAGAAACAAACAAACTGCATTCTAGATATCTTGTTATACACATTAAAATGCGTTAGTTATTAGACTTTCCCACAAGAAATGTTTTGCTTACACATTTACTTTGCTTTGCAATTACAAGAGATGGCACTGCGGGGTGTTAGTGTCCACCTAATTAATAGTTAGCCTGGAATAAGCCCAGATGTTAAAAAATTTCTTTTGCAAATATGAAAGAAATAAGGAGTATTTGTTCAAAGCGTATTGTGTACACCGAACGAAAACTTTCAGGAGAAATAGCAATTGATCATAGCTAAAGCAGGCAGGTAATCACGAAGCAGTAAAATGGTAGTTATTCTACGTTATGCACTCACTCAGAACCACGGAAAATGAAATATTTCAGACCGGAATTTACGAAAATTGGAAATAAATATCGGGCATAATACGGTTTGATCAACATACATAGAATTACTCAAATTAGGGAACTTCATCGTAAGTGAAGAAAACCAATTCTTTTACGGGAAATATTGTATAATATAGACAAAAAGGTACGGTATGTAAATTGACATCTTTGCATGTATAGTGCTCCTCTGCACTGAGTTCTTGCTCCATCGTCAAACTGCAATTAACACATAATAATAATAATAATAATAATAATAATAATAATAATAATAATAATAATAATAATAATGTTATTGTTTTTACGATACATTAACTACTTTCATGACGGTTTTAGGAGACGCCGATATGCCGAAATTCAGTCCCCCAGCAGTTCTTTTACGTGCCAGTAAATCTACCGACAGCAGGCTGACGTATCTGCCCACCTTCAAATACCACCGGACTGAGCCAGGAGTCAGGGGCCAGAAGACCAGCGCCTCAACCTTCTGAGTCACTCAGCCCGACCATACTGCAACTAAGCTCAAGTCTATCAAGTCTTATAAGGGACTAAATTGCAGAATATCCAGCATAAGAATGCAACTAACTTATATCTAGTCCAAAGTTATAAAATATGTTTCTGGACATAACACTGTTGGCTCCGATCATTTCAGTGGAAAAAATATGACTTTAAACGAGAGTTACTTATCGAGACTCATTTGCACATAGAAAACACAGGATTTGATACAATTTGATTTCTTAGTACAAGGATCACATGAGAAACTACACGAAACCGTATCACACTGCACACCGAGCTCCTGCTCTCCAACACGGCCTCTCAAAACGCAGTAATGTTCCAGAAAAGTTCACAGTATCAAGTCTCGTTGACCTCCGTGTAGCCAACTGACGGACTCACTCCCGAGGAAGGACTCGGCGCGGATGTGCGACCGTGTGTACCTGCTTACTTCAACTCGCGATTGGCGCACTCAAGACTGACTCCAGATTCACTGGTGTATGCCAATTAGGCTCTTTATAAAAGGCCCATAGAAGATTCTAGTAGTTGTTACTTCCAGATCATTCTCGGCACTTGGTCCACTCTTAACAATTAGCTTCCAGCTGCTTCTAGGTGCTTCCTTATCGCGGGCCCTAATAATTCGCCGGCCCCATCCATATTGTCACAGCTGCAGCGCAATTATATTTTTCACTGGTATTATTGCCGGCCACCCGGCACTCTGACAGTAATCAGTATTTGTCTAAGAATCAGCAACTATTATTGCACTCACTGCCCTTTTGTGCCCCCATCTACCGGTTCGATCAGAACTACATCCTGCACGTTGGATTTACAGTTCGCTTAGTATTATTAAGTGGTTCGAGGTCTGCCCAACAAGACGTACCCCACTGTCGGCAGCCCTGAAGATGGTTTTCCGTGGTTTCCCATTTTCACACCAGGCAAATGCCGGGGCTGTACCTTAATTAAGGCCACGGCCACTTCCTTCCAATTCCTAGGCCTTTCCTATCCCATCGTCGCCATAAGACATATCTGTGTCGGTGCGACGTAAAGCAAATAGCAAAAAAAAAAAAAAATCAAGACGTACGATTTAGTTCGCTGTTGAAATACAGAAATATTCAATAGTTAACCCGGAGCATTCGTGAAGAAACACAGCAACTTTCAGACAAAGATTCTTGACAAATGCCATCGTACCCTGATTCGAACTAATCAGCATTTGGTTTCTAGTCCTGCCGTGGGCGTTTCCTGTCATTCCCACACAATAAAACTCTAGCCGTTGTTCAATGACGGTGAGTCATGCGTAGTAATGATATTCAATTGTGGTTTTATGAGCTTTATCGTCCGACTCCTTAGCTGAATGGTGAGCATCACGGTCTTCGGTTCAGATGGGCCCGGCTTCGATTCCTGGCTGGGCCGGGAATTTTAGACAAATATGGTTAATTCCGCTGACTGGGGACTGGGTGTCTCAATACTCACCTCTTCATATACACACTAAATACCACTCTCCCAAACACCACATGCAATAGCGAATACAACCTTCCGAAAAGCGTCCATGAACAGGGTCAAGACAACATAATCGTAGTTGCGCCTCGAAATACCGCTATGGGACAATGTTGAGGGGAGAAATACTGACCCGCAGCACGTTTATTACTTAGAACAAAATTCGTTGATATGGTTCATGCAATACTGAACCGTAGATGACAGAACATTTCCGGTCAGAGTTCTAAGCTGAAATATTATCACATAGCGGTTTTTATAAGTGCAACGACGACATGTGATATAGTTTATACGCGTGATTCCACCAGGGTGTGGGAAATACAGCGGGAGAAGGGAAGGATCAATTACATTTATCATCTAGTAAGCCGCTTCTGCAGTCAAGTATCATAAGTAGTTTCGTCCAGTACTAATAGTCACGTGGTATCTCCAGGTCTTTGGTAGGAGTATTAGGACGGCAAGAGTATAAGAGATATGGCATATCCTCCCAAGGTATGTGAAGTCCATGTCACGAATACCTTAAGTATGCATATATTTCTATTTCAGGAAACTGACTCATGGGTCCACGTAGTAAGTCATGAAAGTATAGTACCGGTATGATCATTCATTCATTGATTCATTTCACTGTAATGAAAACGGAGAGAGAGTAATGCTCATAATAAGTACAAACATCTGTGTGTTTATTAAGTTGCTAAAATATTAAAGAAGAAATATGTTCCATTTAAAGGCACAGAATTCTAGGAAATGAACGCTGGATATCCATATATTTGAGGTTACTCCTCTATTCAGATATCTGGGGGAAAACTAGTCAGTTCCTAAACGAAATAAGTTAGAATGTTCCACTAAATCGAGTCTAATTGATCACACATCATTGGGACACATATTTGGCAACTCTGCATACATTCTAAAATGAATCTAGAAATTCACACTGTTAGTAATGAAACTGAAGAATGTTTGAAATTTCAGAATTGACAAGGAATAGGTACTTAGTGAAAATCAAAACTCAAAATCTGTTTTCCAGTCAGTGTCCGGGCCAGGGATGGGATGAAGCGATGCGTGGTGAACACGACGAGTCCTCTCCACCGTTATTCATATCTTAGTAGACCACGGCCTTTATCTCACCGTCAGTTGCTCCACAGTTATTCTTACGTAGGATGAGTGGCCGTCGAACCAGCCCTCAGATTTAGGTAAGACACCCTGACTTGGTAGTGAATCGAACCCGGTTCTTCCAAATAAGAAGCAGGCTCACTACCCTTAGACTGCGAGGTTCTGAATAAACATATTTTTAAAAGTTATTTAATTAAAAAATGCAACATGATTCTTAGAAAATGGCGATGGTCTTCACAAAGAAAATCATATAACCTACAGGGCTACGAAACACAACCATGACAGTAGGGAAAAATAACCAACACACTCACGACCTACTTTTTAGTGTCACGTTCATGTGTGCTTACTTGGCAGTAAATGTAATATATAAATCCCTCCCGGTTGATGTGACAGCCCTCTGGCGATAGGGACAAGTTATTCTCTTATGGATGCAGTCGAAGTGACCTATAATTCCGGGAAAATTATTCCAAATATAATAAAATATATCGTTTGCCAAGAAATGTAGTAAAGTTGACAGTTACAGGTCCCTTGTGTCGTATGTTTCATGGTACATAACCTCTAATTGTGATTCCCTCCTAAAATTTGAGGTAAAACAGCGTTCTCGGCAGTGTTTAAACATGGCTGGTTGAACATCGGTATTAGTGTCTAGGTGGTAAATAACGTCTTTGCAATGCGATATCCATACTAAGACATTATTTAACCGTAAACATCGTCTAAATACCGTTTCTGCAATCGGCCCATTCTATTTGTAATAGTTTCTGAGGAAAGTGTACTTGTGAGGAACTTACGCAATACTGTGCGTTCATTTTTTCTGAGCGACGGTACTTTTAACACATACACACTCACACAGTTAATACTACAGTAACATATATTTTAACGTGGTAAGTCTTCAGAGTCAGTGAGATGCCAGAATGTTGACCTCGAGAAGTTTCATTAACCTACCTGGAATTCTACGAATATTAAGCAGCCTTATATGCAAACTACTCGTTTATTTAAATTTGGAAAGAGGCGTGGAGGAAAAGCTGACCATGGAAGACCAAGGAATCTGTACGACAAAGCGATTATGTTGGATATAGGGTGTGCTAGCTATGCAGCGATGAAGATATAGGCTCGGGATAGGGTTGTCTGGAGAACATCAAACCAGGCCAGCTGGACAATACCTTAACGTCCAAGGCACCTCTTTGGAGAGCTGGGGTTAGACGGTATTTTGTTATTTACCTAAGTAATGGTGAGTGATGTTGCGCGGTGACCCAGGTGAGCACGGAACTACGAGAGACTAGCAGATTGAATGTGAAGGACCGGCTGGTCAGTACTGGGAAGGTTAGCAAGCAGATTAATTTGAAAAGTGGGGTGGAACAGAAAAATGTGAGATGGACAGAAGAAATGCACCAGACTAGCCTTAAAGACTAATGGCAAAAGTAGTGCCAACTGACTAAGCGAATTGATACCGCAACCTTGAGCACACGAGGCGAGTATCTAGCTAACATATAGATTATTAGCTATACATTTGGAATGTTTTGTTTCTTTTGTTGTTGATGATGATTCCTTTTAAAAGCTCGGTTCAGTGGTCATTGTAGGGTTGTATTTGGCTCTATGGTTAAAATTTTCCCTCCAGGAACTTCGACAGATTGTTTCCTTTACTTGGAGAAACCAGAGTAAATACACAGAATTCTATAGAGAAATGAATCAAGTATAGCTAAAGTAGTTTTTCATGTTTTGAATCATGTCACTGAATAACATTTCAAAACCCTTTTAAGAAGGTGAAATACGAGTAGAGAAACCTGGAAATTAGATTACATAAGAAGCAAACGAGAAACAGCAAAGTAAAAAAGGAAAAGCACGCCTTTTCCTTGTAATGATCTACAGGACTCCCTATATACTTGAAGGTTATAACGTGGGGAGCTGAAGGAACTCTTCATTTAATAACACAATTATTACACTCAAGATTATCTTATGAAGCTTACTTTGTTATTTGTTTGAGGGAGAGGCGGTCTGGTAAAGCAACTCCATATTCATTATTGAAGAGCACCTACTGTGTTCACTAAATCTCCTCGATATTTCCTTTGCTCTGATTTTCAGACCGCAAATCATCAGCAGAAGCAATTAGTTGCACAATCTAAATTGATTGAAGGCGGTGAATTAAGTGTGGCGTGTAAGTTACGTGCTAGCGCTCTCATGCCGGCAAGCGTATGGCTTCGCTTCATCCAACAAATTGTCTAAAAGCAAATAGTAGGTAGGCACATATTCTGGAAAGTTCGTAATATGACTATCATTAGTAGAGAGCTCAATTTCAGTCTCAGCCTCGCAATAAAGACAACAGGTTAGGGTCATAAATTCCAATCATTGGAGTGTAATTTGTTTACGTTTTTGTATTGAGGTTCACTGCCTGCATTGTATTCTTTTCTTACACAGTGATGCAAAGTTCCCCCTTCTCTTATTTCCCCATTCACATTGTCCTCAAACATTTTTTTTCTAGGGGCTTTACGTCGCACCGACACAGATACGTCCTATGGCGACGATGGGATAGGAAAGACCTAGGAGTTGGAAGGAAGCGTCCGTGGCCTTAATTAAGGTACAGCCCCAGCATTTTCCTGGTGTGAAAATGGGAAACCACGGAAAACCATCTTCAGGGCTGCCGATAGTGGGATTCGAACCTACTATCTCCCGGATGCAAGCTCACAGCCGCGCGCCTCTACGCGCACGGCCAACTCGCCCGGTCCTCAAACATTTAATTCATCTCAGGTTCGAATGAACATGGAAGGTTTTAGCGGAATAAACTTCCACCACGTGTCAGGAAGAAAGAAAGAGTGAAAAAATTATCTCAGCAAACAAATGAAGCCAACTTTTTTGGTATCGTTAATAAACATGGATTCGCACGGCAGGAAAGCTATGGCGTACGCTGGCGGATCAAGCACGCGTGAACTCAAAACTCCCAATACTTTTATTTCGTACAAGGTAAGAATCTGTGTTATGGAACTGTAATTCTTCACTCGCTGCTTCCGTCGAGTTATCGATTAGGCTTATGTGCAACATTTAATGTGAGATTTACTAAAATTCCTTTCTTAACGATTATGATCCCTTCCATCAACATTCACTTCATTTTACACTGACTGACAGAGCAAATGCAACACCAAGAAGGAGTGGTCAGAACTTTATGCCAGTTGCAGGGTAGACTGACGTCACTGAGGTATGCTCATGATGTGAAATGCGCCGCTGTGCTGCGCACGTAGCGAACGATAAATGGGACACGGCGTTGGCGAATGGCCCACTTCGTACCGTGATTTCTCAGCCGACAGTCATTGTAGAACGTGTTGTCGTGTGCAACAGGACACGTGTATAGCTAAAAATGCCAGGCCGCCGTCAACGGAGGCATTTCCAGCAGACAGACGACTTTACGAGGGGTATGGTGATCGGGCTGAGAAGGGCAGGTTGGTCGCTTCGTCAAATCGCAGCCGATACCCATAGGGATGTGTCCACGGTGCAGCGCCTGTGGCGAAGATGGTTGGCGCAGGGACATGTGGCACGTGCGAGGGGTCCAGGCGCAGCCCGAGTGACGTCAGCACGCGAGGATCGGCGCATCCGCCGCCAAGCGGTGGCAGCCCCGCACGCCACGTCAACCGCCATTCTTCAGCATGTGCAAGACACCCTGGCTGTTCCAATATCGACCAGAACAATTTCCCGTCGATTGGTTGAAGGAGGCCTGCACTCCCGGCGTCCGCTCAGAAGACTACCATTGACTCCACAGCATAGACGTGCACGCCTGGCATGGTGCCGGGCTAGAGCGACTTGGATGAGGGAATGGCGGAACGTCGTGTTCTCCGATGAGTCACGCTTCTGTTCTGTCAGTGATAGTCACCGCAGACGAGTGTGGCGTCGGCGTGGAGAAAGGTCAAATCCGGCAGTAACTGTGGAGCGCCCTACCGCTAGGCAACGCGGCATCATGGTTTGGGGCGCTATTGCGTATGATTCCACGTCACCTCTAGTGCGTATTCAAGGCACGTTAAATGCCCACCGCTACGTGCAGCATGTGCTGCGGCCGGTGGCACTCCCGTACCTTCAGGGGCTGCCCAATGCTCTGTTTCAGCAGGATAATGCCCGCCCACACACTGCTCGCATCTCCCAACAGGCTCTACGAGGTGTACAGATGCTTCCGTGGCCAGCGTACTCTCCGGATCTCTCACCAATCGAACACGTGTGGGATCTCATTGGACGCCGTTTGCAAACTCTGCCCCATCCTCGTACGGACGACCAACTGTGGCAAATGGTTGACAGAGAATGGAGAACCATCCCTCAGGACACCATCCGCACTCTTATTGACTCTGTACCTCGACGTGTTTCTGCGTGCATCGCCGCTCGCGGTGGTCCTTCATCCTACTGAGTCGATGCCGTGCGCATTGTGTAACCTGCATATCGGTTTGAAATAAACATCAATTATTCTTCCGTGCCGACTCTGTTTTTTCCCCTACTTTCATCCCTTTCGAACCACTCCTCCTTGGTGTTGCATTTGCTCTGTCAGTCAGTGTAATTGTAGCTATGAGTAAGTCTACCATTCCTATTTTGTTCGTCCTGATGTTAAATTATGTTCAATTACGGCAGCAAATGTGACTTTGTATCGCTGATTACACGCCGCTGAACTGATACCAGTCGGGAAGAAACCTACGGAGACTGGATGCCAGCCAGGAAATACGAAACTGGAACAAATGGACCACTTCAAGTACGCTACTTGCAGTAAGTATTATCCCAGGACGGTAGTAAGGTAAGGGTTATTCTGCCCGAAGGCAGGTCCGAACCTCCGCAGAGGTGTTCCTGAGCCGGAGTTTACGTGCGGTAGGGTGGCCAGTTCCTTTCCGCTCCTCCATTCCCTTATCCCCACCAACAGCGCGTGGCAACCCATCCAACTCCTGACCACGCCCATTGTTGCTTAACTTCGGAGATCTCACGAGATTCGGTGTTTCAACACGGCTACGGCCGTTGGCAGGACGGTAGTAAAATAACAGAAATCGAATTAAGATGTAAGAAAGCTAATAGCAGAGCTCGATAGCTGCAGTCGCTTAAGTTCGGCCAGTATCCAGTATTCGGGAGATAGTGGGTTCGAGCCCCACTGTCGGCAGTCCTGAAGATGGTTTTCCGTGGTTTCCCATTTTCACGCCAGGCAAATGCTGGGGCTGTACCTCAGTTAAGGCCACGGCCGTTTCTTTCCCATTTCTAGCCCTTTCCTGTCCTATCGTCGCCATTAGACCTAACTGTGTCGGTGCGACGTAAAGCAACTTGTAAAAAAAGAAAAAATGCAGGCTAATGCAAGGAGCTTGTGGTAGTGCTCATTGGTGCTGTGTTATAAGGAAGTGAACATTCAAATTAAATTACAAGGGCTGATTCTTTACCAGTGGCATTTATTAATTATAACCGATTCATAAGGTACATCTCTACGAAACGCCTTCACTCCCTCAATGCAGGCCTCCATGTAATGTGGGGTAGGTTTACCACCCTAACGTGTGCATACGCGAGAGCCACTGGTTCCGTTTTCTGTTGTACTGTACATCTAACAGTGTTGCCACGCACAAGGAAAAAGCACTGGCCATACCGGTAGCTCTACATTCAACCGATTTTATTGGGCGGTCACGAAAGCTGAGTAGGCTCAGGATATCTTGTTCGTAAGTTGGAAATAACTAGGAAGAATGATTGCTAGTAAATAATAATAATAATAATAATAATATAAATAATAATAATAATAATAATAATAATAATAATAATAATAATAATAATAATGTATGGTCTCCGGAGGTGCGTGGAGCAGGTCTTTTTCTAGTAGAAGGCCTTTATGTGTGGTGGTGGTGGTGGTGGTGGTGGTGGTGGTGGTGGTGGTGGTGGTGGTGGTGTTGGTGTTGGTGGTTGTGGTGATTATTGTTTTTAGAGGAAGTACAAATAGGCAACCATCCTCTGGCCTATAGGCGATCTGCATGTCTGCGAGGACGGAGCTCTACCTAAGATGCTTGTTCATGCTAAAGACATCGAAAACACCCATCCCCCGAGCCAGACGAATTAAGCAGGTGGCCCGCCAGGAATCGAACCCGGGATCCCTTGGAGCAAAGGGCAGCATTCTAACCATTAACCATGGAGCTGGGCTATTGCTAGTACAAATACATGGGGACAAAAGTAGGATGAGTCGGATTCTGTGGTAGGGTCCTGTGAGATGAATGGAAGAGGACTGCTTATCTAGGAGAATAATGGACTCGGCAGTTGAGGGTAAGAGAAGCGGAAGAGACCAATGTTACTGTGGTTAGGCTTGGTTTTCAGTAATTTAAAGTAAAAGATGATGATGATGATGATGATGATGATGATGATGATGATGATGATGCTTGTTGTTTAAAGGGGCCTAATATCTAGGTCATCGTCCCCTAATGGTACGAAATGAGAGGAAATGTAATGCAAATTTAAAAGTTCAAAATCATACACTGACCAGAATAAATAACGTGATGATCAAGAATGAATGGATAGGTATGAATGTAAAACCATCAGTGGATCCGACCCAAAAACTATCATGAAAAAAATTATTACTGACCAAGCGCCTGCTTCCAAAGCACAGTCCTGAATCGAGGATGCTTGTTGGCTAAAGGGGTCCAAAATCCAGGTCAACGGCCCCTCATAATGGTACTTATCGCTAGGAAAGTAGAACCATGGTGTTTGTCATGTGTTTGTCATGTTACGGTACTAATCAAAAATAAATAGCGTAGACTCACGGTGTTCCACACATTATGGTACTACTCACAAGTATTGTACTTCGCACAGGTAACGCAGATCTGTGGTGTTCCTCACATAATGGCGCCAATCATAAGCAACGCAAACCCATGGTGTTCCTCACTTAGGTGTACTAATGACGTGAGCTCATATACCCGTGGTACTAATCACGGGTAGTGGAAACCCCATACAGACTCACCTGTTGCTACTAATTACAAACCTATTGTGTACCTAACATAGTGGTACTACTCGCAAGTAAAGGCGACCCATGGTGTTCCACGCGTGATGGTACTAATCACATGTAATTTCATGGTTCTAAAATAATCATCCCTTGGTCGCCCCATTTAGTCGCCTCTTACGACAGGCAGGAATACCGTGGGTGTATTCTTCGGCTGCGTTCCCCACCCACAGGGGGTAGGCCGAGAGAAAAACAGGGAAGAAAAAAGAAGAGATCCGTCACTTCGAAAAAAATGACTTAGCGAACGAAGAAAGGCAAGGGCCACGAAGGGCGTGAAAATGAAAGACTCCGTAGGCCTCGAATGCTCTAATACCGTCGGGGTCGGAAAAGAACAAGAGTTGGCCAATGGAGGTCGGACGGGATAGGGGAAAGTTAGGAGCCTGGCACAAGTAAGTGGAAGCAATGCCAGGACTCAACTAATGGCCCCGTGGTCACCAACCCACGCTCCCAATTTGAGAGCGCCTCGGGTCTCTTTTAGCCACCTCTTACGACAGGCAGGCGATACCGTGGGTGTATTCTTCATTTGCGTCCTCCACCCACAGGGGTTAAGATAAAAGGCTAACTAAAGGAGGCCACCAAGCTGGTTGAAAATAAAGGATTGTCGGGGTGCTTAGTTAATTGACATAGGTTGGCGGACTGTACGCTGAAATATATAAGAGTATATAATGAAGATGCATGCGCGGTTGAAAGTCTTGTTTATAACTGAGTCACACTGTTATTTATCTGTGGCACGGTGAGAAGTCACGCAACAGGAGCTGCAGAATAAGCGAAATATTTCAACAGTAGCCCATACAGAACACACTTGCAACTTAAAAATTCTTTAAAATTATTTTTCAGCACCTTAACTAGTTTCCCATTCCTAAACACGTCTATTTCAGTGTAAATACTTGCACTTTTACTTTAATGTGATTTTTGTCGTGGTTTCAAGAATCTGAAAAATTTCCACTTGACACTTTGTTGATGTAGTATATTATTCTTGTATACACTGACCGAGCAAATGTCATGGGATAGCTGAGCACTGATGCGCAGGTGTGTTGTCTGCGCACCACACGCCCCCTGTGCCAGCGGCAGTTGTATAGGAGACCTTGTGAGCAATGGCTGTGCATGTGACAGGTGTAACATGGAACGTCGTCGTGAGCTGACACCGTTGGAACGGGGTATGGTGGTCGGTGCCCGACGGATGGGAAGTGCGATTTCGGAATTGGTGCGGGAATTCGGCTTCACACGATCAACCGTGTCCAGGGTGTATCGTGAGTGGTTGAATGTGGGTGTCACCGTCCACAACAGACGAACGACCGGCCGTCCAGCCAACCTCGATGACCGTGACCGGCGACATCTGAGACGGATTGTCAATAGTGGCAGGCGGGCAACCGTGCAACAAATCACGGCTCAATTTAACACAGGCCGTGCTAGACACGTCTCCTAGTGGACAATCCGTAGGAACATGCGTTCTATGGGGTATGGGAGCCGGCGCCGCGCACGGGTGCCAATGTTAACTCAACTTCATCGGGCACAACGAAGCGCATTTGTCGCCAGTCACCAGGGATGGACAATGGAACAATGGCGTAACGTGATATGGTCGGACGAATCACGATTTCAACTGCACCATGCCGATGGGAGGCACCGTGTATGGCACAGACCACATGAAGCGATGGATCCCGCCTGCCTCGAAGGTGTGGTCCAGGGCGCTGGTGTCTCTGTTATGGTCTGGGGTGCATTTTCCTGGTATGGAATGGGCCCCCTAGTTGTTCTGGAAGAGACTTTGAATGGTACGCGGTATGTTGAGCTGCTCGGAGACCATCTCCACCCATGTTTGGCCTTCCAGCGCCCAGACGGTTCTGCGGTGTTTTAAGATGATAACGCGCCGCCACATCGCTCCCACATCGCCCGGGAATGGTTCCAAGAACATGCAGCGGAGGTTCAACGACTGCCATGGCCACCCAGAAGCCCCGATATGAACCCTATCGAGCATGTCTGGGATGTCCTGAAACGCAGGCTCCGTGCCATGGATCCTGCACCCACGAACAGACCAGCATTGGCGGCCGCTCAACAAACAATTTGGTGTCAGCTGCGTCCAGAGGACTACCAGGGACTTGTCGACTCACTTTCACGGCGTCTCACAGCAGTTCGCAGGGCCAGAGGAGGCCCCACACGCTATTAGGTGACTATCCCATGACATTTGCTAAGTCAGTGTATTTCTATCTACTGATGAGGAAGATACTCTATTTATTTGGTATATAAGTACATTTGACATTGATTAATTCAAAATAAATAATCTGAATTCTATTTATTGTCTCACTATTAACAATTATTTTAACATCAATTATGATTATTTTAGCTTTAATCCTATCTAAAAAAAAACATTAATGATCGAGAAAAAAGATCCGACTTTGAGTGTGGGTTTGATCGTAATAGTTCAGCACTCTAAGTAAGGTTTACAATAAACCTAATCACTTAATCACTTTAATATTAGTAAACTACTTATTTCTCACTTTAATTGTAAAAATCACAAATATCTTCCAAGGCCCTTTAAGACAAAAATGTTAATGGCTAAATCTATACGAGTATCTCACCCTTTATTTAAAATTGCTAATAATGCCTTTTATTTGATTTAGCATTATGGCTATCTCTATTGGTTTCTATAATTCGTACACATGGTAATGATTTTTTCAAACATTTAGAGTCTTACAATGTTAAAGGTTGTATTTATAATTGTATTTTTAATCCTACTATGTTTTTATTGATTATTGGTGACTGGTTCAATCTATATATATAAAATACCTTGTCCTGACTGACTGACTGACTGACTGACTGACTGATTCATCATCGCCGAGCCAAAACTACTGGACACAATGAAATGAAATTTTGGGGATATATTCATATTGAGATGTAGGTGCTCGCTAAGAGACGATTTTTGGATATTCCGTCGCTAAGGGGGTGAAAAGGGGGGGTAAATTTTAAAAATTAGTGTGTCTATATCTCAAAACTTCAAAAGTTTACAGATGTAAAAATTGGTATTTAGAATCTCCTTTAAAAATAAGGAAATAAGTATTTTTTTGTTTTCAGAAAATCCCAATAGGAGGGGTGAAAAAGTGTGAAAAAGAGGTTGAATGCCTTTAATCAGGATACCGGTACTTATATCTCAGAAACTGAACACATTACAGACCTGAAAATTGGTACTTTTGATCTCTTTTAAAAATAAAGAAACACTTTTTTTGTTTTTGAAAAATCCAATTAATGGGTGGGTGAAAAGGGGGGTGAAATTTTAAAATGAGTGCATCTATATCTCAAAACTTTTAAAGTTTACAGATGTAAAAATTGATACTTAGAATCTTCATTAAAAATAAAGAAACACGTATTTGTTTTGTTTTCAGAAAATCCCAATAGGAGGGGTGAAAATGGTTGAAAAAGTTGTTGAAAGCCTTTAATGAGGATACCTATATCTCAGAAACTGACGATATTACAGACCTGAAAGTTTGTGTTTGAGATCTCCTTTAAAAATAAAGAAACACGAATTTTTTTGTTTTCGGAAAATTCTTATAGGAAGGATGGAAAAGGGTGAAAATGTGGTTGAATGCCTTTAATGAGGGTGCTTATATTTCAGAATCTGAAGATATTACAGACCTGAAAATTAGTATTTGGGATCTATTTTAAAAATAAAGAAACAGGTATTTTTTCGTTTTTTGAAAATCCAAATAATGGGGGGTGAATTTTTAAAATGAGTGTGTCTACATCTTAAAATTTTAAAAGTTTACAGATGTAAAAATAGGTATTTAGAATCTCCTTTAAAAGTAAAGGAACACGTATTTTTTTGTGTTCTGTAAATTCCAATAGGAGGGGTGTAAAAGGGTGAATAATGGGTTGAATGCCTTTAATGGGGATACATATATCTCAGAAACTGAAGATATTACAGAACTGAAAATTTGTATATGGGATCTTCTTTAAAAATAAAGAAACACATGTTTTTTTGTTTTTGGAAAATCCAATTAATGGCGGTTAAACAGGAGTGACAATTTGGGGTGAATTTTTTGAAAGATTATATCTACAGAATACCTGAGAAACGTAAAATGTTACAGACGTAAAAAGCGGTATTTGGAATCTCCTGTAAATGTAATGAAACATAGGTGATTTGTTTTTGGAAACTCCACTTAAGGGGAACTAAAAAGGGGTTGAAATTTTAAAATGAGAATTTGTACAGTATATCTCAAAAAACTTAACATGTTACAGAAGTGAAAAATGGTATTTTTATCTCTATTAAAAATCAAGAAACGTGTATTTTTAGTTTTCGGAAATACCACTTAGGTGAACGGGGGGGGGGGGGGTGGTGGTGGTAAAAGTGACTGAAAATGGTGTTGAATTATTTTAATGAGGCTACAGATATCTCAAAAATGAAGATGTTACAGACGTGAAATTTGATATTTGGAATCAGCTTTAAAAGTAAAGAAACACGTATTCTCGGAAAATCCAATGAAGGGGGTGGGGTGGGGTGGGGTGGGGTGGGGTGGGGTGGGGTGGGGTGGGGTGAAAGAATGGAAAAATTAATTGACTTAATTGTATGAGAATACATCTAATAAAAACCAAAGTTGTTACAGACGTGAAAATGGGTATTTGGATCTCCTTTAAAACAAAGAAAAACGCGTTTTGGGGGGGGGAACCATCTTGGGGGCGGGAGTGAAAAGAAATTGAATTCCTTTCACGAGGACACATAAATAAAAAACTGAAGAAGTTAGAGTCGTGATAATTGGTATTTAGAAGATCCTTTACTATTAAAGAAACAAGTATTTTTTGCCGGAAAATTCATTTGGTGGGGGGGAGTGTAAAAGGAAGTGAATAAAGTGAATTATTTTTATTGGGATACTTATATCTCAAAACTGAAGGTAATAGACGTGAACAATGGTGTTTGGAATCTCCTGTAAACATAAAGAAACACGCCTTCCTTTAATTTTTTGGTGGTGGGGGGGGGGGTAAATAAATTTAACGGTGGTGGTGTGTAAAAGGAGGTGAGACCAATTGTTCATAATGTACTTATAAGAACCCTCCGTTGCTCAGGCGGCAGCGCGCCGGCCTCTCACAGCTGGGTTCCGTGGTTCAAATCCCGGTCACTCCATCTGACATTCGTGCTGGACAAACCGGAGGTGGGACAGGTTTTTCTCCGGATATTCCGGTTTTCCGTCTCATCATTCATTCCAGCAACACTGTCCAATATTTCATTTCATTTGTCATTCATCGATCATTGCCCCAGAAGAGTGCTTCGGCAGTCGGCACAATTCCTATTGTCGCCGCTAGATGGGGCTTTATTCATTCCATTCCTGACCCTGTCGAATGACTGGAAACAGGCTGTAGATTTTCGATGTACTTATTCGGATCATAAACCGATCATTTTTAATCTTTCCTGGGTTCGTTTTCAACAGCCATCTTTTTCTTCGGAGAACGTTCTTAGATTACAGTAGATTCTTCTGGCATATAAACAAAAATTTAAACACATTCGAAATAAACGATAGGAATGAGATTGACCGTCAAATTGTTCACCTCTATAATAAGGTCCATAATGCACGGAAGTATGTCATTCGTATCGCCAGAAATCCCGCACACTTGCCTACGAGCGACAATGCTGCTGGTCACATTGCAACAATGACAATGGTAGCAGATGTAATTTACCGCCAAGTAGCGGTCTTGCATCTTGCTGTGGGGTCTACAATAATAATAATAATAATAATAATAATAATAATAATAATAATAATAATAATAATAATAATAATAATAATTGTTACCGAGTTTTTGTGGTAGGTAGAGGTGAAAGAAGGTGCGGGGGTGAACGGGTCTCAAACTACGAAATTAAAGTTAATGTAAAATTTAACAAGGTTACATTTTCTTTCCAAAATTCCAAAATTCAGAAATAACACGAATGGCAGGTACAGAGTAGCAAGGCCACAAAAGAGCAACAACAGTATTTACAGGCTTTGGGCTTCGAGCCCCGAACTCACAATTCTTGAGAAGTTAGCCCAAGCTTACATGTACATAAGGATTAAACAAAGGGGCAGAAAACCCCAATCATGCCCAGGAGCACTTGCTCCAAATTACACAGTAAGACCTCCTAGAGGCACGCAGAAACAAATTTCAAAAAAGCGATCCGCTCTCAAAGTTTTAAGTCTATCAAAAGGCCACACCTAATTCCACCTTCAAGCTGTCCTCTAAGGACATATACACAGGGGTAAAATACCCAACCTACTGAGGTCTATTAAGTGAGAAAAAGGTTAATCACATGACCTCTAAAATAACAATTTGAGAGGAGGCGATCTGCACTCCTAATATATTTTGTTTAAAACCTAATCTGGCTCTAGGCCGCTAATGCAAGGGCTAATCCCATACTACGGAGTTGACTTTAGAGAAGAACAATTTACATTACATTAAGGAAGAATCGGTTGTGAGAAATAAGTTCACCTCAAAACAATATGAGTGGGAGCTCGAGAGGGTTAAGCACTCTCTATCCCAATACGTAGCTTAAAAGAGAATAGATACTAAGAGTCTTTACATTTAAGGGAAAGGTTACATGGTGAAAAAGCTTCGGATCCGCCCCGAGAGTTAAACTGCTGAGCTAGCAAGAAAAGAAGTTATTATACGGCCATTACCTGGTTGTTGAACTGCTGTCCGAAGAAAGAGGCGCTTCCCGCCCCCTGCTATGTACTTTACACACTGAAAGATGGTAGAGAAGTGGCGCAGAGACCCTAAAATCAGCAGTTTATATACTCTCGCGGAAAGTTCGAGGCGTTTCAGGAAAGAAAACACCCGCCCACAATCATTTATTGGTTAGGGTTAAGCAGCATATCCAATTTGAAGAAGAAACCCCTTATTGGTCGTAAATTAATTAAAGAAATTCGGGATTGGCTAAATTCAAAACAAGGGGAAAGAAAGGGTTATACAGCCAACTTAAACAATAACAGAAAGAAATTTAACAAGAAACAAACTTTTGCAATAAAAATTTCTCCAAAAAACAGTTCTTTCACTTCGCACTAGGGTGCACTATTGTAGTTCTTCAGTAGTGTCCTCTAGAAGAGAAAGTTTACACTTCTTACTACAGGTAAAACAAAAATACATCGAAAACGACCCAGTTCAGAAACTTCAAAATTTCCAAGTAGTGACATCTTCTGAGAAACTTGAAAATTAACACCTTAAATAAAGTTCAGACTTCCTCCAGTAGGGGAGTTTCAATTGGCGCAAAATTTGAATTAGCGGCGTGGAGGTGTACCGCCCGGTACAATAATAATAATAATAATAATAATAATAATAATAATAATAATAATAATAATAATAATAATGTTCTGGACCGTCGTCAAATGTGCGGACCGCGCTGGATACGGGTCCTGGCCGGGTAATGACTAAGAATGCAGTCCGGCCGCGGTTTCAGTATCGCCAAGGCACCCAAGACGATACCACGCCGGATCTCCTGAAGGATTTGATCCAAATAAAAATGCTTATAAGAAAAGATGGCAAAGATTTAGGGATCCAACTGACCGGGTGGAATATTTGGACCTAGCCCGGGAAGTACGAAATCGATTGCTGGAAAGAAAGATTGAGAAATGGGAGGATACTTGCCGTAATCTATTAGAAAACGAGTCAGATCGCGAATTTTGGCGGATTCTCGCAGAAAACGAGTCAGATCGCGAATTTCTGCGGATTATATATCTAAAACAATAAGCATTCAATTATGAATTTCAGTGTAATACCGTAGCGAAGCACGGGTATCTTGCTAGTCTTTAATATATTTTATAACACTTTTTGAGGGTGTATTTTATCTGGGGATTTTGGTAATTTAAGATTATTTTGGGTGTGATATTTTATTTTATGGTCTTATTTTATTAAGTTTTTGAATTTTTGCACTAATGGTTACGGTGAGAGAATCAGTTCTGAATGTAATATTCACTCTTGTTTGTTTTTGCCCTTATACCTTACCTTTCTGGTTATATTATAAGTTTTATTCGTCCAAATTAAATGAATCTTTAAGTTCTAAAATTGTTTTAACCGCCGTTAACGTAAGGAAAATTTTATTTGAAGACCTTAAGTTTGTATTCGCTGAAGCACAATGTGAAAAACTTAAGACACATGTATATCATTCAACACTGAATTTTCGTACGTTTGACTCAGAGAGATGAAATGCGATATTACGTCGAATTTGTTTGATGGAGGTGAAGCCTCTCAAGAACCTTAGTTTATAAATGTTGGAATTAAAGGAGGAAATGATAGCAGGGTAGGTTAAGACGGTACGCAGACATAATTAGAAGCCCGACAGAGCTCCTGCGTGGAGAGCAATAAGCAAGCTCGGGCTTCACGTAATTGCATTCGTTAACGCAATTGACATATGACGACTTCGTGGCCATAATTTCCATCCTAACCTACAAAAGAAGTACAATTTCTGTAGCATATTAATAACAAGCCTGACTTAATCAATACATGAAAAAAGGTTATTTAATTACTTTATCGATACGGACATGAAGTGGATAGTCTGTAAGCCTGACTTACTTCAACACAAAAGACGATTACGCATTCCTTTTAATTTCAGATTATCTCCGTATCACCGGTCTTTCATACGGATGGTCGTCGTCACATGTTACCTGTAGCATTCTTCTGTGGATCCCTGCAGGTATTCAAAATATTCATAGTAGTCTGTCAATAATAATAATAATAATAATAATAATAATAATAATAATAATAATAATAATAATAATAATAATAATAATAAATAATGATAATTAATAATAATAATAATAATAATAATAATAATAATAATAATAATAATAATAATAATAATAATAATAATAATCTTCAGGATTTTTCACTCGTGAAATTACCAACGTTTCGCCCCAGTGTAGCAGCGGGCTCATCAGTTGGATTGCTACAGCTTTCCAAGATTCTGGCGTCTAGTACACCGTTAAGAAAACACTACAAGCCTCTCATGTACAGTATGACTGCCTCTGGGGCGAAACTTTGGTAATTTCACGATTGAAAAAGAATAAAGAGCTTAAATATTTTTAACATTTGCAATTGACGAAATTAAATTAAGCTTTCCTTCTGGGTATTTAAACTTCGAAGTATAAGGCCTTGGTTAAGAAGAAATTTCTTCACCTGGAACATTGATATAGGAATTAGAAATGTGTTTTTGAAGATTTTCGTCTGGAATGTGGTATTGTATGGAAGTGCAACATGGTTGATAACTAGGTCAGAGAGAAAGAGAATAGAATCTTTTGAAATGTGGTGTTTCAGAAGAACGCTGAAGGTGAGATAGGGAGATGGAATCACGAATGAAGAGATACTGAATCGAATTGGTGAGAGGAGATCTATTTGGCTAAACTTGCCCAGAAGAGGAGATACCAGGTACAGGCGCGATACCAGTTGCTATGGAAAGGGAGTGGGCATCTCGGACATGTTCTGAATCATGGCCTCCCTTGTGCTCAGGTGGCTAGGACTATGCAATCCAGCGGTGGTTCCTATCCCGTTAGAGGAGACATCCTCACTTGGACTATGTGTAAGTAAAGGTAGCATCCTGCTACACAGGGCACATCTTAAGACACCCAGGACTTGAACAGTTGGTTTTGGAGGGAATTGTAGCTGGTAAGAAATGTAGGGGTAGACCAGTAACGAATATCACAAACAGATTAGAACAGATGAAGGATGTAGTAGTTATGTAGAAATGGAGAGGTTAGCACAGAATAGGGTGGCATGGAAGGTGTATCAAACCAGTCTATGGACTGATGTCTCAAACAAAAAGTAATAATTGTTTTAAGCCCCACTAACTATTCCTTACTGCGGTTTTCTAGGACGTTGAAGTTCCAGAATGTTGTCCCACAGGCGTTGTTTTACCTGCCAGTATATCTACCGTCACGGGTGGGGCGAATTTGAGCACCTTCAAAACCACCCGAAATAGCATGGATTGAAGACCCCCAAAGGGTAGCACTCTACAGCCTGAGCTACTCAACGCGGCATGGAAGGTGGGAAGGAAACAGTAAAGAAGAAAACGCCATACTTGCATACGCTAATTAAAATAAAAATGCTTTATGGAGTGGGTTACTGTAGTCACGTCCTAGTTCGTGAACCATGCTCAACGGCTGAGTGGCCCATTAAATGGTCCTGACAGGCGGGATACCAGTTGCTATGGAAAGGGAGTGGGCATCTCGTACATGTTCTGAATCATGGCCTCCCTTGTGCTCAGGCAGCTAGGATTATGCATTCCAGCGGTGGTTCCTATCCCGTTAGAGGAGACATCACGACTTGGACTATGTATAAGTAAAGGCAGCATCCTGCTACACAGAATTTTCATCGAGCACGCTCGGAACGTTTTAAGCAAGCCTAAGGCCTATGGGAGGAACGAAGTCCCACTCCCATTTGACAGGCGAGGGACTCTTTGGCGAACGAAATGTAACTCGGTGGGGAGCTATCAATATTATTAGGGCTTATGGATGAAAGAAAGTAGAACTGGCTGAGTCAGCAAATAGGATGCGTCTAGATGTGTTAAGAGTTAATGATATTTGGGTAAGGGGAGATAACGAGGAAGAGATAGGGGAATATAAAGTGTACTTGACGGGTGTTAAAAAGGGAAGGGCAGAGTGTTGGGTAGGACTGTTCATCAGGAATAAGTTACTATTGCACGCAACATTGTTTCTGTTAGGCACGTAAATGAGGGAACGATGTGGGTAGATTTGGCATTTGGAGTAATGAGAACGAGAATTGTCTCAGTGTATTCACCATGTAAGTGTGCAGATGAGGCTGAAGTTCACAAGTTTATGAAGCACTGATCGACATCGTAGTCAGTGTCAAGAGCAAGTATAGGATTGTGCTAATGAGCGATTTCAATGCACGAGTTGGAAATCGAACTGAAGGATACGAAAGGGCGATTGTTAAATGTGGGAAGGATATGGAAGCTAATTGGAATGGGAAGCGTTTACTGGACTTCTGTGCTAGTATGGGATTAGCAGTTACAAAAACATTCTTCGAGCATAAGGCTATGGGTATGGGAGAGTATATCCAAAAAAGACTATATCAAAACCGATACCGAATTCAGGAAATCTGTCAGGAATGTGAGGGTATTCCGGGGATTTTTTGATAACACAGACTACTATCTGTTAAGTTGTGAACTAAGTATCTCTAGGCTTAGGATAGAAAAAGTGAAATCTATCTGTAGACGGATCAGGTAGAAAATCTCAAGAACTAGGAAATTAGACAGAAGTACATGGATATGCTAAGTCCAAACAGTGGACAGTAAGTAGGTTCGGGGTATAGGAAGAGAATGGGTGGCGTACAGGGAGCTGTAGTAGAAACAGCAAAGGAATGTCTAAGAACAACTGTCTGTAAGGTTGAGAAAAAAGCGAACATTTTGGTGGAATGATAAAGTGAGTGCAGCCTGTAAACCTAAAAAGGAGGCGATTCAGAAATGACTCCAAAGAAGGAATAATGCAGACAGGGAATTGTATGTAAAGGAAAGAATCTGACCAAAACAAATCGTTGTCGAATCCAAGAAGTTGTGGGAAGATTTTGGTAACAATTTGGAAAGGCTAGGTTAAGCAGCAGGGGAATCTTTTCTGGACAGTAACAATGAACATTAGGAAGGGAGGGAAAAATTAAATGAATGGAGTTCTGGGCAGGTAATTCAGGTGAGCTCATAATTTATCCCAGAGAATCACTGAACAGCTGGAAAGAATATTTTAAATATCTTCTCATCATAACGTGAAATCTTCCTCGTAACATCGCGGATCACTAAGCTCATGGGTAGGAGGACAATGATATTTCTAGAAATTACGCTTACTTAATTGGAAAGGTTGGTAGACAAACTCCAGCGTCATAAATCAGCAGGAATATATGAAATTAGATCTGAAATTGTGAAATATAATGAGAAGGCTGAGATAAAATGGCTTCATACAGTAATAATAATATTAGCATGGTGTGTTAGTATGGTACCTTCTGAGTGGACAAAAGCAGTAATTGCACCTGTCTATAAGCTAGGGAAATGGAAGGATTGAACAAATATCGAGGTATCTCATTCATCAGTATTCCAGGCAAAGTGTTCACTGGCATCTTGGAAGGGAGGGTGCGATCCGTGGTTGAGAGTAAGTTGGATGAAAGCCAGTGTGGTTTCAGACCACAGAGCGGCTGTCAGGATCAGATTTTCAGTTTACGCCAGGTATTTGGAAAATGTTACGATAGGAATAGATAGTTATATTTATGTTTCGTAGATGCAGAGAAAGCCGAGTGAAAAGATGTTCGCCGTACTGGGGGACTATGGGATTAAGGGTAGATTATTAAAACTTATGTTGACAATTGGGCTGCAGTGAAAATTGATGGTAGAATGTGTTCTTGGTTCAGGGTACTTACAGGGGTTTATCAAGGCTAGAATATTTCACTACTGTTCGTAATTTACATGGATCAACTGCTGAAAGGGATTCATTTAGGTGAAAATGTAGTGAGCAGTCTGGCCTATGCTAACGACCTGGTCTTAATGGCAGGTTGTGTCGAAAGCCTGCAGTCTAATATCATGGAAACTGAAAATGTGTGCGGTGAGTATGGGATGAAAAATAGCCTTTCTAAGACTAAATTGAGATTAGTACGTAAAAAGTCCAAGAGAATTGAATGTCAGATTGGGAATAGCAAGCTGGAACATGCAGATAATTTCAAGTATATAGGATGGGTTTTCTCCCAGGATGGTAGTATAGTAAGTGAGGTGCAGTAAGGCTAATGCAGTGAGCTCGCAGTTGCGATCAACGGTATTCTGTATGAATCAGTGGCGTGCGGTGAACACATTCGTTACCCCAGCGTCAAAAGTGTTTTTAAAATAAAAGCAATCGTAGCTCCACTACAATCTTTAAAGTCAACATTACCATGCTATATGGCTACATTTTTCGCGGAAAGGTCTACCTCAGAAAGGTCTTTCAAGAAAATTTCCAACCACAAACTCGCACAAATTTCCTAATTTTCATTTCAGCCACGACACCATCGTAACTTAATCTACAGCAGATTTTAAACAATGTACTTACAGTTTCACACGGTGACACTTCGTGATAGCACAGTATAGTCATGGTTTTAAAAAAAATACACTGGGACTAACTATTTGTTTTTAACTTAAAAACTAAACTAAATCAGCGAAATTTAACTAGTATTTTACCGTCGCCGAAGTTGTATAGCTTCACTCGCTTATGAGTGTACGTGCATCAAGGACAAATGTCCGACTCGTTGGCTGAACGGTCAGCGTACTGGCCTTCGGTTCAGAGGGTCCCGGGTTCGATTCCCGGCCGGGTCGGGGATTTTAACCTTAATTGGTTAATTCTAATGGCACGGGGGCTGGGTGTATGTGTTGTCTTCATCATCATTTCATCCTCTTCGCGACGCGCAGGTCACTTACGGGTGTCAAATAGAAAGACCTGCACCTGGCGAGCCGAACCCGTCCTGGGATATCCCGGCACTAAAAGCCATACGACATTTCATTTCAACGACAAATGAATGAAAATGTTCGTCACGTCGTATAGCACACGTTATATTTATGAAGAATGGCACAGAACTCACGGAAACGTCACCTACAATACAAGAAGAACACTAAAAAATTCACTATATACCACCATCATAGACAACCAAATACAAAATTCTCTTACTTCGCGCTTAGTTCTGTGATCATGTTGAGCAACCTAAATATTTTTCTGCGGCTATCGGAAAACATACTCTACACGTGCCATCAATGAAATGGTCGAGAAAACTTTGTACGTGCCAAAATCCAAGAGTAAAATATATTCTTCTATATTACAATTGATTTCATAAACTGGCTCTAATGTTATTAGCAGGATGATGTGCAAGTGGCTATACTGTTCACATGTTGATATTTTTTTCGAAGTCTCTAGTGTGTGGCACTGAACACTTCGATTGTCAAGTATTAAAACTAACATACCTTTCCGAAGCTAGCTGGCCTGTCGCCGTAAATTGCTGTCGGGGAAGGGCCCACAGCCCCGCCCCCTCCCAGGACAAGGAAACTTCAGGTGCATGCGTCAACCAAGCGACTTAAATTTCGCTGAGGAGCTCTCTTTGGTGCCGGCAAGGAAACCCAGCACTCTGGAGAAACTGAACTGCGGTAAAGCGAGCGCATTTTCGAGACAGCTGTACTTGGCTTAGGTTAGATGTTCGAAGTTTTTAACGTTAAGCCTATAAAAAACGTTCAAGGGAATAATAAGAAAATGTAAATACAAAGTTATTTACCCCAGCAGCGCTGAGGTAGATGGGGTTCAGTGCACGCCACTCTTAAGAAGGAAATCAGCTCTCGGACGAAACTATCTTTACATATATCTGTTTTAAGACCAACTTTGCTTTATGGGAGTGAAAGGTGAGTGGACTCAGGATATCTTATTCATAACCTAGACGTAACAGACATGAAAGTAGCAAGAAAGATTGCTAGTACAATCAAGTGTGAACAATGGAAGGAGGGCATTCGGAATGAGGAAATAAAGGCTAAGTTAGGAAGGAACTGGATGGATGAAGATGTTCGCTGTTATAAGCTGTTAGATTCAGTTTCCCACGATTTAATGATAAGAGGTATAGAACTAAATGAAGCCACAGAACTAGTTACAAACAGAGGACTGTGGCGGCGATTAGTAAATTCACGGCGGCTTGCAAACTGAACGCTGAAATGCATAACAGTCTATAATGAGGATGCACGTAGGCCTATGTATGTAAAGATTAAAATGAAAAGTGGGAGTTGCATATTTGGACAAGTACGTAAAGGAAAGAGCTGCCTGCCGTGTAATTTGGACTCCTGACATGAGACGAGAAAACCGGACGGATGGTTATACCGAGAATAGTATTATAAATATAAATATTTTTAGCGAGTTTTGAATGCCTTTGTCAACTGTAAATATTATGGTAGTGACTCAGATAGCAATGCTATGAAGAAACATCCTTAAACCGATTTACCAAAAGATGTGCATATATCAACATAATTTAGCATTCTTGTCAGAAACTACTTAGGCTATATACAGTATATGCGAAATTTATCCTGGTCGTTTATCACTCAGTTGTGATGTTACTGATGTTTTCGCGCTATGTATACATTTAATCATGGGAGTTATGAGCACATTTTCATGTAGGAATGTGATTAAAAACGATATATGAAGATGGCATTGTAATTAATATGCCAATAAGAAAGTCGGTGCATTTATAGACTATGGGTACAATACACAGCTGTGAATAATTTGGTTCTCATGAGATACACTTTTTTAGAAATCTACAGTAGAATTCACTGTGAATTTAACATCGTTAGAAATAACCTCCCCTTAAGCACTTTGAAATAACAGCCGACTATGCAGGGACTTATTTTTCAAAATACGACTTAACGAATGCAGCATTCGGCCAGCACACTGAAATCGAAACGTTAAGAGGAACGTGATAGGATTGAAGACATCAAGTGCTTAAGTTCCGATTTAAATTACTTTCAACATATTACTAAGAAGTTCTGCAAAGAAGTACTGCACCAACAATCCTAACATTTCCATCATGTGCTGTGATGTATTTCAGTGTATAATCTGCAAGCTTCTGTGAAAGAGCTAAGTGTCTCCATAATCCTCCCTCTTCAGGATAATAAATAATATGTTCACGCAATAGGTTCACAGTGGTGTCGGGCAGCGTGAGTTAACTCTTCAGCTAAGAAGGTGAGTTCCAAGTAAAAATACTGCATCTACTGGCCAGAGAATGTACACTGACTGACAGAGCAAATGCAACACCAAGAAGGAGTGGTCAGAACTTTATGCCAATTGCAGGGTAGACTGATGTCACTGAGGTATGCTCATGATGTGAAATGCGCCGCTGTGCTGCGCACGTAGCGAACGATAAATGGGACACGGCGTTGGCGAATGGCCCACTTCGTACCGTGATTTCTCAGCCGACAGTCATTGTAGAACGTGTTGTCGTGTGCCACAGGACACGTGTATAGCTAAGAATGCCAGGCCGTCGTCAACGGAGGCATTTCCAGCAGACAGACGACTTTACGAGGGGTATGGTGATCGGGCTGAGAAGGGCAGGTTGGTCGCTTTGTCAAATCGCAGCCGATACCCATAGGGATGTGTCCACGGTGCAGCGCCTGTGGCGAAGATGGTTGGCGCAGGGACATGTGGCACGTGCGAGGGGTCCAGGCGCAGCCCGAGTGACGTCAGCACGCGAGGATCGGCGCATCCGCCGCCAAGCGGTGGCAGCCCCGCACGCCACGTCAACCGCCATTCTTCAGCATGTGCAAGACACCCTGGCTGTTCCAATATCGACCAGAACAATTTCCCGTCGATTGGTTGAAGGAGGCCTGCACTCCCGGCGTCCGCTCAGAAGACTACCATTGACTCCACAGCATAGACGTGCACGCCTGGCATGGTGCCGGGCTAGAGCGACTTGGATGAGGGAATGGCGGAACGTCGTGTTCTCCGATGAGTCACGCTTCTGTTCTGTCAGTGATAGTCACCGCAGACGAGTGTGGCGTCGGCGTGGAGAAAGGTCAAATCCGGCAGTAACTGTGGAGCGCCCTACCGCTAGACAACGCGGCATCATGGTTTGGGGCGCTATTGCGTATGATTCCACGTCACCTCTAGTGCGTATTCAAGGCACGTTAAATGCCCACCGCTACGTGCAGCATGTGCTGCGGCCGGTGGCACTCCCGTACCTTCAGTGGCTGCCCAATGCTCTGTTTCAGCAGGATAATGCCCGCCCACACACTGCTCGCATCTCCCAACAGGCTCTACGAGGTGTACAGATGCTTCCGTGGCCAGCGTACTCTCCGGATCTCTCACCAATCGAACACGTGTGGGATCTCATTGGACGCCGTTTGCAAACTCTGCCCCAGCCTCGTACGGACGACCAACTGTGGCAAATAGTTCACAGAGAATGGAGAACCATCCCTCAGGACACCATCCGCACTCTTATTGACTCTGTACTTCGACGTGTTTCTGCGTGCATCGCCGCTCGCGGTGGTCCTACATCCTACTGAGTCGATGCCGTGCGCATTGTGTAACCTGCATATCGGTTTGAAATAAACATCAATTATTCCTCCGTGCCGTCTCTGTTTTTTCCCCAACTTTCATCCCTTTCGAACCACTCCTTCTTGGTGTTGCATTTGCTCTGTCAGTCAGTGTACTTGGAATATCATACTTTATCAGTGCGATATGTTCCGAAATTAGTTATGCTTTTTTACTCGCTTGTAAAAAATAAAATCTAATATAATATTCTTCGAAAATAGGGACGATATGAGAAATGTCACAGCACCTTTGCCCATAGTACTGTGGCTTGGCTACAAGGAGGTATAACATTCAGAACATTTCAAATCTTTATTACTTTTCCAACACGTGGTCTGTTTACAATCTATAGCCAAGTAAGTTAAGACTCTTACAATCAATCAACACTGAGATCACGTGGGCTCCTCAATTAGGGCGGATTAATGCGTACATCCACTTAACACAAAACGTATATTGCAACATATTTCCTCCATGCGCTGTTACGACAGCAGTACTTCAAATCATTTTATCTGTGATGGGAAATTAGTCAAGAGACTAATATATTCAACTTGTGTTTATGGTGTCTGATACTTGGAGATACTGCGGTGTCTAGTTCAATGTGTTTAGTCCGTAATTTGACACGAAAAGCAAGATATATTCCTTTCGGTATCACCAATACAACCATTATACAATAGAACTGACAACTGTGCAACCTGGCTATAAATTTTCATTTCTCTTTTGCTTAGGTGTCCCGATGTAATGCTAATGGGATATTATCAGTTGGCTTACGACACGCAACAAGGAATTAGTCCGGCTAATGGAGCGCAACGCAACACAACAATAAACAGAATCGATTCTTATATAAATGTGATGTTCACTGTGACCACCCAGTGTCCATCACACATTACAGCTCTACTTCCAGCCTTTACGTTCTTCTTTCTTCTCTGCTTGCTACTGATAAATTGTTATTCCTTCAATTTATTTTAATCTAGAACGGAGCATTTCCAAAATAATCTCGAACATGATTGATGAATGAAAATCGCTTAGTTCATATCAGCTAGAAATAATAATAATAATAATAATAATAATAATAATAATAATAATAATAATAATAATAATAATAATAATAATAATAATAATAATAATAAAATAATAATAATAATAATAATAATAATAATAATAATAATAATAATAATAATAATAATAATAATTGGACAACATGATTTATTTACAACAAAAGTACTAACTGTTGTACTAACAAAGTACTAGCCAAAGTAGTAACACTAATGAAATCAAATATTTAAGTAGAATTGTTCTATCGGGCATAGTTTATTAATTTTTTCAGTGAGTTTTTTACTTCTTATCTCGTATAAATAAGGTTTTCTTTGTTACAATTCTTCTAAGTTACACAAAGTGGGAATTTGGTAATTTGTGGGAAATTTTGCCCACACACGTAGATAATGTTATTCACAGTTGGTAGGCAATATTTTGGAGGCTTATTCATGTGGCAGACATGTTGTAATATTTAGATATTTAATTGCTATCATTAACAGACAGACAGTACTGAAGTTGTAGTCAATCCGTAGTGCTCTGTGCTGTATGCTGTTCCTATATTTGTTTTATTAGCACAGTAATAATAATACATCTTTTTTATTTTTACGACCCGGTAACTAATTTTACGGTTTTCGGGGACACCGATGTGCTGGAATTTAGTCCCGCAGTTCTTTTACGTGTCGCTAAATCTATCGACATGAGGCTGACGTATTTGATCACCTGAGCCAGTCAGCCTGAATCATAGAGATAATACAGTATTTGTTGTTATGTTCATTAGAATTAGAAAGTCAGAGTCCGTGGTTTTATTCATGGTGTGCAGTACACCGAGCTCGATAGCTGCAGTCGCTTAATTGCGGCCAGTATCCAGTATTCGGGAGATAGTAGGTTCGAACCCCACTATCGGCAGCCCTGAAAATGGTTTTCCGTGGTTTCCCATTTTCACACCAGGCAAATGCTGGGGCTGTACCTTAATTAAGGCCACGGCCGATTCCTTCCCACTCCTAGCCCTATCCTGTCCCATCGTCGCCATAAGACCTATCTGAGTCGGTGCGACGTAAAGCAACTAGCAAAAAAAAAAAAAAAAAAAAAAATGGTGTGCAGTACGGTCTGCAGCTAGAGAGTAGGAAGTAACAGACAGAAAGATTTAGAAAAAAGTATGCTAGTGATAGTCTTAGAAAAATATGTATTCATATCACACTGTATTTGAAAGAAACGACTTGAAATGTAAGTGGGTCTAAATAGTTATGTAATTCTGTACGATGAGAATTATCAAGGAATTACTGTAATTTGTAAGTCATCTTTTCTTTAAACGCTCTTACTACAATTTGGTAGTAGGAGCGGATTGTTTTCAAACGTTTTAAAATAAGCTCACCGGACAAAAATTAGTCACCCTACATCGCACGTACAGATGAATCGTTAAGCCTTTAAAAATGGCTGAGCGACCGTGTCCCGTGCTCATCCGCATACACACTGCTTCTACGTGAGCATAAGGTATTAGCGGTCAGTAGTGATGGGTATTTCGCGAACGAACTAGTTCTCGGGAACTATTTCACTCCAACGAACTAAGAAGTGTTTACTCGTCTCTCGAGAACTACTTCGCGAACTGTAGAACTTCACGAGTGTGAAGGGAATGGGAAGGAACTTGTTGGCGGACGAACTACTTCAGCGGTTGCAGAGTGCTCTGGCGGGAAAATTACACATTTTAAAGTAGTTCGCGAAGTAGTTCGTAAAGTAGTTCTTTCTTGGGAGCGAGAGTGTTGGAGTCTGACGTTTAGCGCCACCGGCGAGAAAAAGTTGACCAACGCTCAGATGTTCTAAATTTGTTTGTCAGGGGATGAAATCACCACCAAGAAAAGGGTGCTCTTGCGATAACAGATCAGTGTTTAAAACATCTCATTTTCAAGTCGACAAAATTTCACAGACATTTTTATTATCTTTGAAAAGAAATAGATTTTTTTCTATACATTCCTGAGGGTTTGGGGGCGGGGGAAGAGAGTGTGAACTGACATTACCGGTAATAGGAACGTTCATTTCTGTAGCATCTACGAATGTTATAGAGAAGTGCACCTGCGTGCTACCTGTTGTCCACTTTGTGTACTTCCTCGTTCTGGAAAGCTCGCGAAGCGATGAAGCCTTGTATGAAGGGAATGAGAAGGAACTTGTTCGCGGACGAACTACGTCAGCGGTTGCAGAGTGCTCTAGCGGGAAAGTTAAACATTTTGAAGTAGTTCGCGAAGTAGTTCGTGAAGTAGTTCCTTCTTGGGAGCGAGAGTGAATGAACTAGTTCCCACAGGTGAACTGCTTCTTCCCATTTCTAGCGGTCAGTGAGACATTGATGTTTCAAGCGGACAGTAGAAGTCAGTATTGGTGGATGTAAGGATGTGACAGAACGGCAAAAAGGGGCAATCGTGTTTGGCCGTGCCCATGACTGTCTGAGAGGGACCGAAGACGCGTCTCACGGTTTGTGAATGTTTTTTTTTTTTTTTTTTTTTTTTGCTAGGGGCTTTACGTCGCACCGACACAGATAGGTCTTATGGCGACGAGGGGATAGGAAAGGCCTAGGAGTTGGAAGGAAGCGGCCGTGGCCTTAATTAAGGTACAGCCCCAGCATTTGCCTGGTGTGAAAATGGGGAAACCAAGGAAAACCATTTTCAGGGCTGCCGATAGTGGGATTCGAACCTACTATCTCCCGGATGCAAGCTCACAGCCGCAGTTTGTGAATTTAAAATCGTTTCCAAATCAGCCAAAAATTGTTACAGTCAGCGAACAAATGAATGCCCATCCCATCCTGTTAACGAGAGGACATTGTGACGGGAACTGAATGCAATAAACATTTGGAATTGGTCACCTCGCATGAGGTCATTGCTCACACAGGCACATGAAGCTGAGCGTCTTCAATTGGCCAGAAATCATAGAACGTGGACAGTAGCTGACTGGCGGAACGTAATGTAATAATATAATATAAGGTAACTTAGGGAGATCGCGACACTTTTAAGCTTAGCGCCTCTGGTAACCACAATATTGCAAAGGTCAAACTTGCAACTACATTTACTGGAGCCGTATGGTTTTGTGCTCATGGTCATCCTGTTAGCTGAAGATTATCACTATAAATACAAGGCATATGAACAATTGAAGGTGAGTAAGTAGGTGATATATGTTTTAAAAGTAACTTGCTATAATATGATGAGTAGGTTGTGTAACGAAGTAGGTAGATATGCGATACTTTTAAGATAATGTTTTAGGTTAGGCGCACAAAGCAAGTTTCGGAGAAGCGGTCATGTCATTTCCAAATCGCCAAACATTCGGCTTGGTAAGTGTTGCGACCTCTTGCCTGCCAATGAAACTCGGTGATATCCAGACACGACAAGCTGGGAGATCTCTAAACCGGGATACATTTTTGGGGACATGGTTTAATGGTGCGTTAATACTACAGTTTAGTAGGAGTAATACATTATGAAAATGTAGTGTATTAGGATATCTATATAAATAAAATTGTAGGGGGTCCGCTGTTTGTCTGTTTGTCTGTCTGTTTGTCTGTTCCACCATCACGTCGAAACGGCTAGATAGATCTCAACCAAACTTCATATTTAGAGTATACTCATCCCGGGGAAGGTTTCGATATGCATATCATTTTAAAATATTTGAATACACGGGGAGTTTATAGGAAAACCAGAATGGTTTTTCCACCATCACGTCGAAATGGCTGGAGAGATCTCAACCAAACTTAATATTTAGAGTATACTTATCCCGGGGAAGGTTTCGACATGCATATCATTTTAAAATATTTGAATACACGGGGGGTTTATAGGAAAACCAGAATGGTTTTTCCACCATCACTTCGAAACGGCTGGATAGATCTCAACCAAACTTCATATTTAGAGTATACTCATACTGGGGAAGGTTTCAATATGCATATTATTTTAAAATCTTTGAATAGACTGGGGTTTATAGGAAAACCAATTATAGGAAAACCAGAATGGTTTTCCTCCATTTTCTCTTATACTATTGATTTTCTGTAAACTTCGTTTACCGTACGTGAAACGTCTCTTCATTATAAACAACTTTCGTTATGTTCATAATTTACCTTACTCTTCACATGACGGAGAAATTTACAGTTTTCCGCTGGTATCATGCTCTGCATTGAGTGACCGACAGACCGACAACGAACCTAATGCCAGCAGGGAAATAACGTATTGACATTTTCCTCATTATGCTTTTACATTCGTGGTTGTTCCTTGGGTAGAAGGCAAGAGAGGCGTCAATCGGCCTATCCGAGGGATATTGGCGGAATATCGTTGGATGTTATAACCGCCCTCGGATAGATTAAGTAATAACACCATCAGTCATCTTATTATTTGTTTACCTAGGAATCAGCGGACCTAAATTTCTCCTCTGTTACCGCTTTATTATATCCATAACTCACACTAGCATAATTTATTGAGGGGCATTTGATTTTCCAATACATTAACTTGGCATTTACATATTTGTCGTTATCCGGGTGTCCTCAGTTATAATCCATTTTCTATTACTTTCAACTTCCTTAACTGTATTATTTTCTTCCTTAATTACGCCGTATGTACGCGAGTGCTACAAACTACTGGATGTATTTCCACCAAGACTCATATTTAGAATATACACCTGTCCTTGATAGGTTTTAGGGCAAATATTGTTTCTAAATCCCTGAACTGACTGGAGGTTTATACGAAACCGAAACAGTGATTTTGCACTTCCACAAAATATACACAACCAAAGTTAACTTAAATCTACCTGCCTTGGTAGAAATTAATTTCCAAAACCTTTTTTCTCATGTGCATCATTTCGATACGAGGATTAATAACGGAGATATCATTAACGGACCGTTTTTCTGTACAAGTCCCATCGGACTTAACTCACGAGCGGGTGCGTGTAAAGCGTATTCCTTACAACCTAAAAACTACTGAAGACATTCAAACCAAAATTTAAACGTAAATAAGATTTCATGTTCCCGGAGAGACTGGCGGTCTATAGGGAACCGAAATGGTGAATTTACTCTTCCACAATATTTACAGAACAAGACCAACCTGACTGGAAATCGACCAAACGTGATGGAATTCCACCTCTAAACCTTTTTTCATGTGCATTTTTTCGTGAGGAGGATTAATAAGGGAGATATCATGAATGGTCAGTTTTGCAGGTTAAGTCCAGCGGACATAGCCCAAAAGGTGTTTTACATGGAGCGGATTCCTTATCAATATAAATCAAATCGTAACGACTGTGTACCTCTACACTGACTATTTTGGCGAAATTTTCGTACATCTTTCCGTTTAAGGGGTAATAATAACCATCTCCATAATTTTTGGTTTAGTTTCCTGAAAGTCCTAATTTTTACCCGCCTCGCCCAAAATCCAGATTACGGCATAATTTGCCAGAAGAAAAAGAAGATAATTGAAATTTGACAAAATTATACGTTTTAGCCTGTAACGAACGGAAAACATCCAAGATCATTAAATTTTTCACTTTTTATCCCCGAAGAATATCGAAATATGCAGGCAATTTTTATGATGGTGCAGACCTTCGGAAATTCCTATCACATAACAAATTGCACAATGTCCGTTCAATTTGGAATGATCTACAACCTTGGTCTTATGACTTTTTGCCGTATCTGTATACATTTCACGTTTGATTTTTCTCTATTAATCGATGTTAAGTCAATTTGGAATTTTCACAGCATAATTCATACTTTCGATTACTCATATGAAATACAGAATCATCAAACTCTTCACGAAAATTGGCCCACCCAGTAGCCATATGTGAGCCAAATGCTATGTATGTAGCTGTCACATAATTATCCGAAAAGTAATGTAATGTGAGATAATCTTACAAAAACGTTACCCTGTCTCACGTTTCTAACTCAATCTGACCCAAGAATAGATGACAAATCATAGGACCAGCCATTTAGGCCACTAAATCCGGCGTGTCTTATGGTATAATCCTTTGTCGATATGACGTACGTTTAGTAGCAGTTAATCTGTAAATGAAGGTCTTCAATATTGTAGTCACGCATATACTTTCGTATGTCGATCTATATATATTCACTGATGTCGATTTGTAGCGATCGAGAAAGGGTGGGTCTGCTATTGTAATCAGTACTCCCCACACGCACTTTGACTGGCAGTATGAAAGGGTTCCTTCTCCAACTCCTGTGTAACTGTCATTAGTAAGGAAGGCCTACAATAGTAATGAATAGTTCCCTTCTCGATTTGACTTGCAGAAGGCAAGTGAGCATGCAGTTTTGTTTATAACTCCCCTACCCGATTGTGTTTGGCAGTAGGCAAGGGTGCCCGCCATTATAAAGAAATGTCCTCATCTAAAATGTGACTGGCATTAGGCATAGTGGCCCGCTATTTTGATGGAAACTCACCAACTTGGTGTGACTGGCAGTAAGGTAGCTGGAAGTAGGAAAATGGACCTGGCATTATAATGATAACTGCACAACTCAACTTCGAGTGATAGTAGGGTAATTGCCTGTCATTATAATAAAAACTCCTCAACTGTAATCTGTCTGGAAGTAGGAAAGGGGGCTGCCATTTTAACGATACTCCCCAAATCGATTCTGTGCGCGTAGTAGGCAATGGGGCCTGCAATTATAATGTAAACTTCCCAACTCGATTGTGCATGGCAGTAGACAAGTGAGCCTGCCGTTATATCACAAATACATAACAAACTTTTTACATTGGAAACAACGTACGGGGACCTCCCAATGCTCTTTCTCGGATAACGCTAAGAGACATGCAATTTTAAAACAATCTTATTTACTGCATGTACACTATTTACGTCGATATTCGAATACAATGTAGAATACCGTAGCGCTAGTTTGTAATATTTTTGTAATGCGATACTTTTATAATAATGTTTGTATTAATAAGTTAAACTGAAATTAAGAAGGTTGGAGACTGATGATAAAGTAGAAGTTTCGCATTAATAGTTTTGCATCCAAATGGTGCCACGGAAATATGTGTACATAGGTCTGCTTGGTCGATGGAATGCAGAAGATATGGCTGCTGCTATTAAGGACGTGAAAGAAAATGGAACTACTTTAGCAACAGCTGCGAAATATTTCAGTATTCCAAGGAATACACTCAGATCCAGAATACTATCTGGTATATCTACCAATAGAAAACTGGAAAAAGTAGCAACAATTGACAATGATATGGAGGACCAGTTAGTCAACCATCTTTTTCATCTCAGTTCTAAAGGGTTTGGGCGAACAGTGACCGACTTACGAGAACTGGCTTTTAGGTTCACTCAGAGGAATGGTGTTAAGAAGCATATTTAAAAAACAAAAGGCAATGGTTGGATCTGACGGGGTTTTTCAAGAGCCTGGTAGTATTTTCAATGTCAATGAAACTGGTGTTCAGCTCATATTAAAGGCGGGGAAGATTATCAGTGAAAAAGGAAAGAAAAACGTGTTTCATAGCTCCACGGCAGAAAAGGGATCTACGGTAACAGTAATGGTGTGTGGTAATGCTATTGGATATGCTATCCCACCCTTTGTTATAATGAAAGGGGTAAGGCAAAGATACACTCAAAAGGAATGCCCAGTGGATCAGTTGTTAAAATGCCCGAATCAGTGTATATGACCACTGATGTATTTTCATTATTCCTTGATCACCTAAACCGTTACAAACCTCGGGGCAGGATTCGGTTCATAATCGACGGACAGTTAACGCACTGCAAAGATCCGGATGTGCTTGACAAGGCATCAGCTTTATGAATAGAGATGTGTTGCTTCCCCCCCAACCACCACGGTGACTTCAAAGGATTATCGGGGAAATGTAAAGAATAGGAAACGCGAAAATGAAAAGAATCCTTCAAATCGAAGGACAACAACGAGAACTCGGCGTGCGCAACGGGGAAGCTAGTTTCTTAAGCAGTCTTCGTTGCTCTGAGAATTACTGTCCAGTATGTGACGACAACCGTAATGAGGCATGGGCCCAATGTAGTGTAGAATGCAGTAAATGGTTCCACGAGATGTGTGTGGAAAATCGAAACGATTAGCAGTTTATATAATGTGTACAATAGTTGCGTAACTATTCGGAGGTCCTACCTAATGTCAGGTTCTCCCTAAGTGCGGGAGAAGTGGACATTATTGCATCCTTTACTTATTTGATAGTTTAACATGTTATGAAATGTTATCCTTTTCCATAAATAATAGAAAACATAAACTAACTATGTACAAAATCACCAGGGAAATAATTGAAATATTTCACAAATAAAGCATGATCAAAATAAAAGGTTTTTGCTTAGCGTGTCGAGATATCCCTAAATTACTATAATGTTATTTGCTTTACGTCCCACTAACTACTCTCTTACGGTTTTCGGAGACGCCGAGGTGGTGGAAGTTTGTCCCGCAGGAGTTCTTTTACGTGCCAGTAAATCTACTGACACGAGGCTGACGTATTTGAGCACCTTCAAATACCACTGGACTGAGCCAGAATCGAACTTGCCAAGTTGGGGTCAGAAGGCCAGCGCCTCAACCATCTGAACCACTCAGCCCGGCGGAACGTAATATGGTCTGACGAATCACGTATTTGTCTGTATTCGAATGACGCACGTCGTCGAGTGCACCGAAGGCCAAATGAAACATTTCATCCTGGATGTTTGAAAGGTCAGGTTCAAGCCGGAGGTGGGTCTGTGATGTTTTGGGGGCGTTTTCCGTATCATGTATTGGGCCCGCTCACTCAGATAACCACTAACATGAACCAGCATGTTTATTAAAACATTCTGCATGATCAGATGTTGCCTTTCAGTCAACATCTGCATGATAAGTATGCTAGCGACACTCCGATTTTTCAAGATGACAACACCGAAGTTCATATGTGATTGGTTTTATAAACACTCCCCCTACCCTACTACATCTCGATTGGCCTGCAAAATCACCTGACTTGAACCCCGTTGAAAATCTGTGGGACGTGTTGGAACAGTAGGTAAAACGCCGACATCAGCATCCGGTCAGTCCTCAGTGCGTGGCTTAGCTGGATGCGATGTACCTGCACAACCTTGTAGGCTCACTTCTCAACCGAATCCAGGCGGTTATCAAGTCCAGAGGCAGAGATACACGGTATTAAATGTTGACTGTAATAATTTCTTCAGGGATGACTAATTTTTCTTTTGTCCGATGAGCTTCGAATGTACTGAACGTGCGTACTAGTGTATGTTCCTCTGCAGATACCAACTGACAACCTTTGATCTTCTTCCATTATATTAGGCCATGCTGACATAATACAATGCCATGCCAAACGTCATGGGATAGGGACCCAGTATCGTGTAGGCCCTCCACTAGCTCGGCCAAGTACAGCAATACGTCGTGGCATCGATTCCAGAAGTGGAAGAAACACGTATTCTGACCAATGCATTTTGGATAACTACCTATAGCTTCCTGCTATTTGTAGGTGCAGGGTCTGGGGTGTGAATGGACCTCGTCATCATGTCCCGTAAATACTCGATAAGGCAAACGAGGTGGCTAAATCTGTCTTTGAAACTCTTCAGAATGCACCTCGAACCAATTCTGGACAACTTGAGCCCTATGAAACGGTGCATTATCCTGTTGGAATATCTCATCATTTTAGAGGCACGTGAAGTACATCTACAATTTCTCACGTAGCAGTTACCTGTTCAGTTAGATTAGCGGAGCGAGCCCAAGCCAGGTGAACACATCCGGCAGCATTATGGGGCTACCACTAGCCTGATTGTTTAGAACAGGTGTCCATGGCTTCATAGGCTCTGTGCCATATACCAACCCTACCCCGAGCTCAAAACAACTAGAACTGTGACGCATCGGAACAAGCTACATGTCACCAGTCCTCCGGGATCCAATTTATCATCGTCACGCGCCCATGTGATACAGTGCAGACGGTGTCGTGGTGCTAACAAGGCCACGCTGGTACGTATTCTGCTCCCATATCCCACAGACGTAAAGGAACACTGCACTGACCGTCTGGATATGAGTCTGGGATCTCCTGCATTGAATGTGGATGTGATTTGAGCCAGTGTGTCTGTTACCACGGAGACTTCTAGCTCAGACGGCACTAATCACGAACATTAAGCATCCGTGGTCGGCCACTGCGCTGTTCACTGTGGGTGGCAATACATTCCCGATACACACGTGACACCATCGACTGGGGGATGTTAAATATCCGCACAAATTCCACAATGGGATATTTCATCCATCTGGGCTCCACTATCATGCCCCGTTCGAAAGATGATAATTCACGTCGCCTTCCGACGACCAGCGCAGACGGTGTTTACAATCACTCTCGCGACGTCATGGCACGTTGGCACCACCGAACATTAGGCCACATTTAAATAATGCTTTTCCATTACTTTTGGCATGTCATTGTATGTATGCCGACATTTCGACAACTATATATTAGCCCTCGTTAAGACAAGTAGTTCCAGGGAACATCATGAGAACATTCCCCAGACCACAACGCTACCGCCACAAGCTTGTATTGCTCCAGCAATGCTTACGGGGTATTCTTTCGTCTTGACAGTGACAACGCATTGTAGTTGACACGTCAACATATTTATGAAGTCAACTTTGTCTAATATCCCGGTAGAAGATCAAAGCTTAGCAACGAAAGGTTTATTAAATGGTTATCTGGTGTTGTATTTTGTAGGTTTCTGGTATGCTCCACTCAGGCTAATAAATTTGTGTGACCGGGCGAGTTGGCCGTGCGGTTAGGAGCGCGCAGCTGTGAGGTCGCATCCGGGGAGATAGTCGGTTCGAACCCCACTGTCGGCAGCCCTGAAAATGGTTTTCCGTGCTTTCCCATTTTCACACTAGGAAAATGCTGGGGCTGTACCTTAATTAAGGCCACGGCCGCATCCTTCTCATTCCTATTCTCCGGACCACCTTTTGAGCAGACTAAAGCGGAAGTGAGTGTATAGACCAGGGGATGGCGCGGGCGACAGGGGCAGTGCCTTCGGTGTTGTCACACGGTAGGTGAGGGGGCAAGAGGAGTGCGCTACTCAGAGCGACTTTGGCAATGGTGCAGTCAATGCGGAGCTGCCATACTTACTCACTCAGCGGATGTCCTGAACACGTGTGCTTCGCTTTTACAAAAACAGTGCATGTGCGTATTGTGTGCTAATTCATAATTCTTGTAGTCTCTTGTACGTTTGTAGTTTTCTTCTTACTCGTTATTGGATATTATTGTGCGATGGATCCGAACAAAAATTCACCAGACTGTTATCAGTTGAAGAAGAAACGCAAGATTTTTACTTCCGGCGAGAGAAATGTGATTCTGTCTGTTTATAAGCATTTCCGAGCGAATAGTATTGACGGCGGGATTAGTTTACCTCGTGTGCTGACCCCGGTTCTGATTCTGACTTGGGTGTGCAGCCACTCGATAGTGACACAGATTAATTACTGCGGCACAAGGTAAGCTAACGCTGAAACCTCCTGCATGATAATAATAATAATATGTAATAATATTTTTATAAAAATATATTTGTAATAACTAATTTATTGAAATTGTACTGGACAAAGCGGAGGTGGGACAGGTTTTTGCCTGAATCCCCAACTTCAGCAGTCAGTTCCAAGTTAATTCCAGTACGAGTAGTCCCATATATAATCCTCATTTCTCTCCCTTTTTCATAAATCGCTCGTGAGTAGCAACTCATTTCAAACAGAAATCAGGCCATATATTTAGATAATAATAGTGAATAATAAATAATAAAATATTGTATGTATATATACACTGTATATTGATGATAATAATAATAATAATAATAATAATAATAATAATAATAATAATAATAATAATAATAATAATAATAATAATAATATTAATAATATGTCATAATACTTTTATAGTCCTCCTCTGTGGTGTAGTGGTTAGCATGATTAGCTGCCACCCCCGGAGGTCCGGGTTGGATTCCCGGCTCTGCCACGACATTTGAAAAATGGTACGAGGGCTGTAACGGGGTCCACCCAGCCTCAGGAGGTCAACTGAGTAGAGGTGGGTTCGATTCCCACCTCAGCCATCCTCAAAGTGGTTTTTCGTGGTTTCCTACTTCTCCTCCAGCAAATGACGAGATGGTACCTCACTTAAGAGCACGGCCGCTTCCATCCCTCTTCCTTGTCTGTCCCATCCAATCTTCCCATCTCTCCACAAGGCCCCTATTCAGCATAGCAGGAGAGGACGCCTGGGCGAGGTACTGGTCATTCTCCCCAGTTGTATCCCCGACCCAAAGTTTGAAACTCCAGAACTCTGTCCTTGAGGCGGTAGATGTGAGATCCCTCGCTGAGTCCGAGGGAAAAGCCAACCCTGGAGGGTAAACAGATTAAGAAGAAAAATAGTATTTTTATAAAAATATATTTGTAATAGCTAATTTATTGAAATTGTACTGTGAAATTGTAGTTAGTACATTAAAATTGTGAAAGCCTCCATGGCTCAGGTGGCAGCGCGTCGGCCTCTCAACTCTGGGTTCCGTGGTTCAAATCCCGGTCACTCCATGTGAGATTTTTGCTGGACAAAACGGAGGCGGGACAGGTTTTCCTCCGGGTACTCCGGTTTTCCCTGTCATCTTTCATTCCAGCATCACTCTCCAGTATCATTTAATTTCATCTGTCAGTCATTAATCATTGCCCCAGAGGAGTGAAACAGGCTTCGGCAGCCGGCTCAATTCCTGTCCTCGCCGCAAGATGGGGCTTCATTTATTCCATCCCTGACCCGGCCATTGACTGGAAAACAGATTGTAGGTTTTCACATTTAAAATCTAATTCAGTAAATTAATTATTTTAAGTTGTAAGCCGTTAAAAAACTGTATGGGATTCTAACACGCATACGTTAATGTATTAATTATTTTAAATTCATTCGAAGTTCAATCCGTGAGCTGGGCTGTATTATAGTGATGGAGTACAACTTTGAATCGCGCGCCGGGTCATTTGGCAACCACGGCGAGTGTGACGAGACAATGACGTCACTTCCGCTTTAGTCTGCTCAAAAGGTGGTCCGGAGAATAGGTCTTTCCTGTCCCACCGTCGCCAGAAGACCTAACTGTGTCGGTACGACGTAAAAGCAACTAGCAAAAAATAAATTTGTGAAAAGTGTTATGCTTCCTTGGATTAAGAAGACATTTCTTTCTGATGGGAAGTTTGTAATCAGTACGCTTGATTTAATGACGCTGAGACAATGTATATCACCGGAAATTTCATGAATGTACTGCGTAAGTACAAGAGCGTATGTATGATAATTAATATTCTCATGAACACAAACTGGAAACTACAGATAAATGGCTAGCCGAACGGTCAGATTCACAACTTCATCCATTTTCCTTGACAATGTTTCCTCAGAGTTTAGAATATTGTATAAGATCTTATTAAGTACATTTCCATGAGGTTAAAAGAGTAGCAATAGGTATTCATTCAGTACAAGGTGCAAACACACAAGCGTATTCAGTCCAGTGTTTCAGGAACAAATCCTAACCACAACTCTAAGAAACCTTCCACAATGAAATGCGGTTACTACATTCGATTTATCTGTGAATCAATAATGCTGAAGTAATCTCCGCAGTTTCCTGAGCAGGTGATTGAAAATTAAGCCCTCCGGAATTTGAAGCAGTTCGGATAGAGGAGGGTAGAGCCTCTTATTGCGTCACAATTGGAGAAAATGAGAGAACAAGTTTCTACTACAACAAATAATAATAATAATAATAATAATAATAATAATAATAATAATAATAATAATAATATACGTGTCGTGAAGCTCTAAACATACCTTCGAAAGATCGTTGGTTTCAATACCATCATCCGACAGCACTCCTGTAGATACTATCCTACGTTTTCCTACTTTTATATGAGGAAATTGCCAGAGCTTCATCTTCATTTTCATTAATCTCTTAAGAACTAAGAACTGACGAAATGAGAAATACCTTTTTTCCTAACGTATAATGCTCCAAGTAACTCAGGTTTAACACTAGAATGGGTTGTTATCTCACAAGACTGCTGTAATAGACGTTGCACAGGTGTCTAAAACAGTATTTATCAGGATTTACAAAATTTTGAGATTTGTTACTGGAACTATTGTGAAATGAATGTAGTCATAAAGCAGGCCGGTTTGAGAAACTATATTTTAAGGGCACAAGTACCAAAAAGTGTTAAAATACGAGCTCGCTGGGAAGTATTTTAAATCTGTCCACCGTCCTGATATTATCCAGTATTTTCCTCTAGCATGGCCTTGCTCTGATATAAGCTGAAACTGACTTGATTTCATAGCCTCAGAAGTTCACAAATATGTTGTTACAGTCACTTCCACGTAATATAGCCAGGGGCTGATAAAATAATTAAGAAGTGGACGTGCATAGTTTTGTACCCATGGTACGAAGAGGTTGAAAGCACGGTCGCTACTTTCTTAGTTTAAAATTTATTCGTATGTTTGCTTTCCACACCAAAAGTTATTTCTGTTACTATTACGTAAATAATAATAATAATAATAATAATAATAATAATAATAATAATAATAATAATAATAATAATAATAATAAATTTCTCTTTAAATACCAAACTTAACAATCCTTTCACTGAGCGAATAGCATGAGGTTACAGGTACCATGACAAGTTCAAAAATAGGAAAATTTAAGATTCAGGCCTTAACAATTCTGGGCTACAAGCCCCTAGGTTACAAATTTACAATTATTATTTAGGTAAGGGCAGAAAACCCCCAATTCAAGAGCACTTGCTCCCAAAATTTACAATACCCAGTCTTCCAGAGGCACACCTTACTATTACAAAACCTTGAAAAGAGCTAACAGGCTCTCAGTTTCTTCCAGCCTACCCAAGGTAACATTACATCAAAATCTTACAATCTCTGTGGCCTCTCAAGGCACGCATTTACAAATTGAAATAGTTTTAAACAGGGATATCTAGTACCCAACCTACGGGGCCTTTGTGAAAAGAACAGGTTAGATAAAATGCCCGAACACAAACTGAATGGAGGCGAACACTGCGCTCCAGAAAATGAAATATAAAATCCTACAGGGCTCTTGGCCGATGAAACAGGGGCTAATCCCAAGCTACTTGAGGTGGCGCGCATGGAAATAACTGTAATACATTACAGAAAACAAGGTTGCGAAATCGCAGACACCTCAAATCAAGATGAAGGGGAGCTCGAGAGGGTAACTCACTCTATATCCCCGATTTACAGTTAAAACTTTATGAAACTTTTACATTAACCGAAAGAAGAGTTACATTTTAGAAAAGTTTTGTTACATAATTACAAATTCGGACCTTCCCCTCGGATTAAGCTGCGGAAGTAGCTACAAAAAAGAGAATTTGTGTGGCCATTACCTTGTAGATGATCTGCTGGCCGAAGAAAGACGGCGACCAATTGACAAGGTACCCAGAAAAGCCGCAGTTTATATACCCTCAGGGAAGGTTCAAGAGAATTCAGGACTAATCAGGACACACCTCTTAATTTTATTGGTTAAGCTCAAAAGTTACACTCAAAATTGAACAAGAAGCCTGTGTTAGGTTGAAAATTAATTACACAAATTCGTGATTGGCTAGATTCAAAACTGGCGGAAAGAAAAAGAAGCATTGCCAAACCAAAAATAAATGAACATATATTTAGTTATGGAAAACCTAGGAATACGAAACTTCTTTAAGTTATAAGTTCTTCACCTTGCACCAGAGTACATGATCAGAGTTTTTTGGTAGTGACATCTGCGGAAAAATGTCCAAACTTCTTGATATATAGCCAACAAAACAAGGAGAAATTCAATCAATTTAGGAAACTTCACCATAACACAATTACTTAATATTTCAGTAGTGACATCTTCTGATTAACGTTCTAAGTTCATGTAGTATCAGTTCACCTTTTAATCGATAGAGGAGTTTATCAAGGCGCTTATTTTGGATGCGCGGCGTTGAGGTGTACCTCCCGGTACAATTATTATTATTATTTATTATTATTAATTAAATCCGGTTCCTTCACTGAATAATCAGCGTACTGGTCGTCTGTTCAGAATACCTCGGATTCTATTATCGGCCGGATCGAGTATTTTAAATGCTTATGGTTAATTCTCCTGGCTTGCGGAATATGTCTTTGTGTTCGTCTTAATAAACTTCTCTTCACATACATACTACACATCACACTGAGCAGTAAAGAATAAATTATAAATTTAAGTTAAAATTCCATTGGAGGTGTCAGTTTCCTCTACTGACGACCACTAATTCCATTCTTTACATTTTACATTGTGCTCAAGAAGGAATGCTTCTGAACATCCTGGAACAAATTTAAAATTTATTTTTTGTGATTGTATTATGTGATTGAGATTTGAGTTGTTATTCGATTCAATGATTTTTAATTTAGGTGTTCATTTTGCCTTTGAATGAATGTATTCTTCTACATTTCTTTATTTATTAGTTTGTTAAACATATTTTCCCTCTTCCTTGTACTTTATGGACAGTGATGATTCAAACTCTCAACCCTCTGTAGACCCCCATGACTCGATTAAACTTAACGGGCACAAGAAATACTAGAAGTGAAACAGTACAGAATAGAAGAAAATGATGAATATAAATGTTTACAGTCAAATATTATTCAGAAATGGTTACACAGTATTATTTGACATACGAATCCACTTACGGTAGAAACGTAAAGAATGGAATTAGTGGTCGTCAATAGAGGAAATTGACACCTCCAATGGAAATGCATACATTGCATCGTCCCTAGATACTTTGCTCAAGAAGTTTTGTGAAAACATAGCTCATTCCTCGTTAATCACCAGCTTTAGCTGTTGTAAATTTTCCAGTGAGTGTTCACGTGCCGCTAAGTACTTTCTACAATGTGTCACATATGATCTGTGGGATATTCTTATGTTCTTTTCTGCTAGGTAGCTTTACGTCGCATCGACACAGATAGGTCTTATGGCGACGATGTGATACGAAAGGCCTAGGAGTTGGAAGGAAGTAACCGTGGCCTTAATTGTGGTACAGCCCCAGCATTTGCCTGGTCTGAAATTGGAAAACCTGGGAAACTCATCTTCAGGGCTGCCGACAGTGGGATTCGAACCCACTATCTCAAGGATGCAAGCTCACAGCCACGCGCCCCTAACCGCACGACCAACTCGACCGGTAGGGATATTATTTAACAAGAAATTCAGGTCAGTCTATTCCTCGAATATATTCGCTTGCAAACGGTTCATCTACAGCTGCGGTACGGCGTAGCCAAGCCGTGGACAACACTTCGAGTCCACCAGCACCTCTTCCTAGATGCACATGAGGAAGAATGATTTCACTGCAGCAGCGATGGTTAGTTGCAGTGTTCGACTCCTTGGCTGAGTGGTCAGCGTTGAAGCCTTCGGTTAAAAGCGCCCCGAGTTCGATTATCGGCCGCGTCGGGGATTTTAATCGCGTCTGATTAATCCTTTTGGCTCGAGGAGTGGGTGTTTTTGTTTGTGCCAACACTTTCATCTTAATATTCAGACAACACACCACACTAACAACCATCACATAAACACGCAATAGTGATTACATCCCTCCACATAGGGTTAACATCAGGAAGGGCATCAGGCAATAAGACAGGGCGACGCAGTCGCACCCTCGACCCCGCAGGTGTGGGGGATGGAGCGGAAGAAGAATCGTTCGCTAGTTACAGTGCAGCTTCCTATACTTGAAGCTCTGAATGTCCATCCAATACAAAGCCTCCCCACATGAGAACACCTACACTGCCATACCTACATTTTCCAGTAATGTTTACAAGACAAGACGGTGTTCCAACTTCTCGCCAGATTAACTGGCGTCCAGTGTCCCAGCTTAAGCTAAGTTTACTCTCAACAGTAAAAATATCGTCACCTCATTGCTCTGCTCTCCAGTCCTTGCGTTCTCTGCTTCATTGTAAACGGCACCTGCGATGGGCAGGTGTTTTTGGGACACCTTGTATTGGTTGTTGAGTAAAGAATCCGCCTCCGTGTACTCCCCACGCGACGGTAAACCGCGACATTCTGAATCCTGTGTCCCTTTGCACTTGTTCTGCAATGCCACCCGCTGTCCAGCTTCTATTCCTCTTGGCTGATAGGAGTATTGTATAACGGGTGGCCCTCCCGCCCCTTCTTATCATTTTGTTTTGAGGTACGCAACCCAACGAACTCGTATGTCATAGCCAACCTAAAAACATTCGTACCCGTTCCTATATTGCCGTTGAATTCATGTTCGAGAATACAGATTAAATTATTGGCGCAAATATTATTTCAATTACGCAAACTGTAATGAACGTTTAAAATGATCACAGCTGCGAATAACGCTACCTGACATTTGGACAGGAAGTATCTATCAGGACTACGATCGGATTCCATACCTGTCAGTCATACACTACAGCTCTACGTAGATAAGATGGCTAAATCACGCATTACTGCTGTCACGGAGACAAGCTGTCAGAAAACAGGTTCAATTCGGAGACTAGTACACTTCCCTCTTGTGCTTTATGTCGTTTACAGTGGATATAATGGCCAGATGCCTACCAGTTTTAACGAGTGAATTTTTACTTGGTGCTGAAAAGGACCGTTTTTATCGGATATTATATAGCCCGGTTGGATTACGATACAATTGTCTACAAGTAGGAAGCCAGTTACCCCAAAATAAATGTCGATCACTTTGGTTAATACTTCGTAAATATATTCTTGTTCGTTGCAACATGCAAGGTGTGACAGATAGGTATGCCTCGGTGATCAGTTGCCGGATGTAACCAAGATTTTCAGGCTCCTGTTCATACACTACCTGTCTTAAGTGACCCCAGGGGAAGAAGTCAAGTGACTTAAGATCGGTTGGTCTGGCGGGCCAGGGAACGGATTCTTCCTTTCCTATTCATTTATTCGTATATGAAGCATGAAGATAGTTCCGAACGACTACTGATTGGTGAGATAGGGCTCCGTCCTGTTGAAGTCACATTCGTAATCGGTCGGGCAGTTGAACATTCTCCAGCAACTGTGGATGATCGTTTTGAAAGAAATTAAGGTAGCGTCCTCCCGTCAGATGACCTTCGAATAGATATGGTCCAATTATTAAATCACCCAAGATCCCACAACAGAAATGGAATTTACTCCCCACTGCACTTTAAATGCGCCTGTATTTCCCGGTAGAGATACCTCTTCATTTGGACCAGACGTTATAGGAGCATCTCTCACAAAAGGTACGCAAATGTCGTTCAAGGTTTCAGAGCGTATCTTCGATCAGAAAAACCGCTCGTGATACAGACGTTGCGAGTCGTATGCTTTCTGCCTTGTTTATCCATAAATTCTTAACATATCGGCGTACTCGTCTCTGGAGTACATCGTGAGTAAATGAGTAAGTGCTGTCATGTGACCTGGTAGGTGTTACAATGGGACACGATCTCTTTTTGAAAAAAATGTGTCAGATCGTATTGGAACCACTGCACTAACGATAATCAGATATCGAAAGTGACTCAGCAACAGAGACAACATTCATGACACCTTCTAGAAGTGTACTACTAAACAGCGGCTCTTCCACCACTAAAGATTTTAGCCGTGCCAGGATTTTCAGTCATAGTTTATGGCGTTTATTTAACTTTCTGCCATTACAACTCACGGGGCATAAACTATTAATTCGATCGTATTGCGGCACATGTGTTATTTCAGGGAACAATATATAGCATGTTTGTACAGAGGTCCGTAGGATTAGACGGGGAAATTGTGCACAGTTTTTTTCCTTTGCTACTGCCATGGCTCATTTACATTTTGACATACAGGCTGGGCAGTATAGATCTTAAGGAGAAACTTATATATAACTTTACAGTATTTACAATTTCCTTTACCTCGCACCGACACACATAGGCCTTATGACAAAGATGGGATAGGAAATGGCTAGGAGTAGGAAGGAATTGACCGTGGCCTTAAGGTACAGTACAGGCATTTGCTTAGTGTGAAAATTGGAAACCACGGAAAACCATCTTCAGGGCTGCCGACAGTGGGGTTCGAACCCACTATCTCCCGAATGCGAGCTGAGACGTACCAGGTATATATAACGTGAATCAGTCACGGTATTTATTCAGAGTGATTCAATCACAGTTTATGACCCAAGGTTAAAATATTTCCCTTTCTTCTTCTTCTTCTTCTTCTTCTTAATCTGTTTACCCTTCAGAGCTGGTTTTTCCCTCAGACTCAGCGAAGGATCCAACATCTACCGCCTCAAGGGCAGTGTCCTAGAGCTTCAGATTCTGGGTCGGGGGATACAGCTGGGTAGGATGACCAGTACCTCGCCCAGTCGGCCTCACATGCTATGCTGAACAGGGGCCTTGTGGGGGGACGGGAAGTTTGGAAGGGATAGACAAGGAAGAGGGAAGGAAGCGGCCGTGGCCTTAAGTTAGGTACCATCCCGGAATTTGCCTGGAGGAGAAGTGGGAAACTACGGAAAACCACTTCCAAGATGACTGAGGTGGGAATCGAACCCACTTCTACTCGTTCGACCTCCTGAGGCTGAGTGGACGCCTTTCCATCCCTCGTACTACTTTCAAATATCTTGGCAGGGCCGGGAATCGAACTCGGGCCTCCGGGGGTGGCAGCTAATCACACTAACCACCAAACCACAGAGGCGGACAAATATCCCCCCTATCATCTGATAATTTCTTATGTAAGTGCATCTTTTAAAACTAGCAATAATGAGGTAATAATGAACGGCGCACATAGAACAGTGCTGCGAGTATACGAGGATCAAGGCTGACACTGTCATGTTCCGGTATAAAGACCGCTGCAACAGACTTCTACGCGGCCATTTTGTGTCATGTGCTCGGTGGCTTATGCCCCGTGCTGGCAGAATATTTGTACGCAGGTATTTCAATCCCATGTGAGATGCAGTAATGAAAGTCAATAGTAATTGCGATCACAAATGACATTCGACGTTCTCTACTATGTTTGCATGTTACGTAGCTGTTAAACGGCTGTTAATAGTGGAACCAGCCATTAAAGCCGCAGGCACGATAAGATTGTGGATGAATATCCGATTCCTTAATCCGAAGTGATCTGGTAAACGAAGTAAGTACTCAAAATGGCTTCAGATTATAGGCTATGTACAGGAAATTACTGCAAGATATCGTGTATGATTCGAGTCTGAGAGATTTCATTCTTAGTGGGATGCATATGTTCAAAGAAAAAGGTACACAACTGATTCATCCCGTATATATGTTTCAAAAGCATGTAGTAGGTTATATGTCCTGAAAGATCATTGTCGAAACCTTTAGTTCTAAGATACCTGGGTACGATTCCCGGCCGGTTCGGGGATTTAAATCGCATTTCGGTTAAACCCTCTTCACACACACAACACGTCACAGGCATTATTGTTGGCACCAGGAAGGGCATTGGGCTGTTAAGCAGTGTTATTCCGTATGAATGTTCACACGGGCGACACGGTTTGCACCCGTGACCTTACCAGAGGGGAGGAAAAGTAGAAGATGGACTGTATAAGGGCTGTAATTCAGGCTATAACTGACGGTGCTGTGGCTTAGATGCTAGTTTTTCAAACGAACGGTTGAGGATCGAATAACATTCGATCTCGGGTTGGAATTTTCATCTGATAAGTCACGTCGTGTCCGACCTTAAACCCCCGGCTAAAATCAACATGAGCCAGTGGAGCTCCAGCGAACCCTGGAATACCTGGGGTAAGCGTTAGAAGGTTACGTAAGGTGCTATAACTGTCCGATAACTCCTTTTCCAGAGCTGCTATCTCCTGTGGATTCTGTCTCATGATATACATTTTACGACACGCCAAAATTCCAAAATTTAGCTCCGATAGGTGCTCTTTTAACATGGGTCTCTGATATTTGCTTACTTTCCAGGCGTCGGAATTCGACTCCATAATATTCAGCGCAGAAGGTGCCCGGCTCCATGGCTAAATGGTTAGCATGCTGGCCTTTGATCCAGGGGGTCCTGGGTTCGATTCCCTGCAGGGTCGGGGATTTTAATATTAATTGGTTAATTCCGATGGCTCGAGGGCTGGGTGTATGTGTTGTCTTGAGCATTAGAAATCATCCTAGGTAGGGTCCCATCCTCACAGACGCGCAGGTCGCCTATACGGCGTCAACTCGAAAAACCTGCACCAGGCCTCTCCGGAGCCTACACGCTATTATTATAGCGCAGAAGGTGATAAACACATTTCCAATTATGCAATATAGATATTTTAACTAAATAATATATTCTATGTCCGCCTCTGTGGTGTAGTGGTTAGCGTGATTAGCTGCCACCCCCGGAGGCCCGGGTTCGATTCCCGGCTCTGCCACGAAATTTGAAAAGTGGTACGAGGGCTGGAACGGGGTCCACTCAGCCTCGGGAGGTCAACTGAGTAGAGGTGGGTTCGATTCCCACCTCCGCCATCCTGGAAGTGGTTTTCCGTGGTTTCCCACTTCTCCTCCAGGCGAATGCCGGGATGGTACCTAACTTAAGGCCACGGCCGCTTCCTTCCCGCTTTCTTGCCTATCCCTTCCAATCTTCCCATCCCTCCACAAGGCCCCTGTTCAGCATAGCAGGTGAGGCCGCCTGGGCGAGGTACTGGTCATACTCCCCAGTTGTATCCCCCGACCAAGAGTCTGAAGCTCCAGGACACTGCCCTTGAGGCGGTAGAGGTGGGATCCCTCGCAAAGTCCGAGGGAAAAACCGAACCTGGAGGGTAAACAGATGATGATGATGAATATATTCTATTCTCAGGAAAATAACAGTAAATATCTTTGAAAATTATAAATAATCGTATTAAACAAGGATTATTCAAGTGATGTTGAAACGGTAGCTTTGACCTGTGCATGACCTGTAACTAGAAAATATGAACATTGTCAAATAATACATTATCAAAATTTGAAAACGTTCCACATATTTTCAGCTCCGTAGCTAACTGGTTAGCATGATAGCCTATGGTTTGATTCTCGGCCGTGCCCGGGATTTAAAATTTCATTAGTTCCTTCCTCTGACTGGGGAACTGGATATGTGTGTCGTTATGAACAGTAGATTTCATTCTCGGTGGGGACTTCATTCTCATAGACGCGCAGGTCGTCAATGGGTGTCAACTCAAAAGACGTACATGCGACCTGTCTGGAGGCCAAACGCCATTATCGTTCAGCTAGTCGGACAGATAAAGCCTTTTTCTTCTAATGTCCTACTAAAATAACTTAAATATTTCGGACTTGAGGAAGTATTGGCAAGTGAGCCATTAGTGGTACACCTTGAAGAGTGTGCTGCCACACTTGTTGCTGGGAGAGGCGCGTCATTAAGTTGCTTGACGCGCGCCTTGAGCACCACTTGAAGCCCTCACTCGGCTCCAGTTCACCAGAGAAGATGAGTCGAGGCGGCATCTTTAGGGTCATTACAGCTCTCCTACATTGTATCTTAACCCTAGTGAAGGAGAAAAGTTGCCTGGATAGCAACGAGTAACTCGAGTGTGAACAAGGGGAGCGTACAGGAGTGCTCGAAGGACAAGTAGTCAGCGAGATAGACATTTATCTCTTCTTTATCACTTGTTTACAGCCATGACGGTGCAGACAGCAACTTGACCTATATTAATGTTAAAGGAGTCGTATACTTTTCAGGCGTTACTCTGCTTTAAATTTTGAACAATATTGCCAAGCTAAAATGCCACCAGAACACATAGAGTGTAAGCGAGGGAATTCAGGGCAGAATGCAACAACAGCGGATTCAAGGGGTACAGACAAAGTATAGCAGGGCGACCACAGAACTGTATCCGAATATAACATGTCCTTACTTCCAAATATTTGTATTATGGTCGCCATGAGTCTTATCTGTGTCGGTGTGACGTAAAGCAACTAGCAAAAAAAATATTTGTATTAAATAAATACAGTTATAAGATAAGGAAGTAAAGGACAAAGGCTAGTAGGCTCAGCAAATACTATTATTATTATTATTATTATTATTATTATTATTATTATTATTATTATTATTATTATTGACGCTAGCCCAGCTGTCTAGATATAGAGTTACTGCTTTTAAACCGGATATCCCAGGTTCGATCCCCAGCCAGGTCAGAAATTCTTACCTTGATCTGAGCGCTGATTCGGAGTCCACTTAGCCTACGCGACTACAATTGAGGATCTATAGACCGTGAAATAGCGGCCTCGGTCTAGATAGCCAATAATTTAGGCTGAGAGGATTCGTCAAGCTGATTACGTGCAAGTTCGTAATCTGCAGGCCTTCGTACTGAGCAGAGGTCTATTATTAGGAAAATGTCTATCAGTTCTGTCGTGGAATGGGGGTTTTCTTATTAATATTATTATCATTATTATTATTATCATTTATTATCATTTATTATTATCCTCAAAATAATAAAATAAAATAAAATTGTATTGTCTTTAGTGGGTGAAACTCAATCACACAGGCACTATTTATAGTGTCAACCTCCACTCACCGCCGTCTAACAACTGGCGTGGCGATAGGACTGACCGTCAGCCTCGGTGCACGAAGAGTTATGGACTCAGATTAGTGGCAAAACGAGGGGGAAAGCCACCAGTGACCGGTTTTGAAAACGCATTTCTGGAACACCAACGAATATCGGGAGAGGTGTAGGTTACCGTAGGAGTTGGTGGCGACCGTTCAAGGAGTTCTATAGTTTGAAAAATGTACCGTAGGTACAAATATAAGTTTGCTTGGTGCCATCACCACCATGTGCTTATATTTGACAGCATGTACAGGTCTGAGATTATAATATGGGACCAGAAAAGGTATCCTTGAAATGGTATACTTGTAGTAAGGTGCTATTAGAGGATCTCTATGGAGCAAACACAGAAAATCTGTAGTCAAGAGGAACAGGTTGAAATATCTCACAATTTCAAGACGTGAAAGTGCACAAGGGAGAATGAACATGATATTTCCACACTTCCGAACATAACACTTCAGCACCATGCAAACTACCTCACTCCTCATCATCCATAGTACACCTCATTATGGCATCGCCGTCAGTTTTTCCGGTTTCCTTATAACTGCACAACCTTCGGTAGTGCTATTTGAGAATTCAACCACCAGCCTCCGGGCTGGTGACTTCACAGACAGACAGACAGACAGACAGACAGACAGACAGACAGACAGACAGACAGACAGACAGACAGACAGACAGACAACGGTTATTGAGTCAAAGTTACTTGAGAGATAGACTGCATGGCAGTGGCGTGCGGTGAACATATTCATTATCCCAGCTGCAAATTAAAAAAAAAATATTAAAACAATCTTAGCCCCACCACACTCTCTAAAGTCAACATTACCATTTTATAAGACTGCATTTTTCGTGGAAAGGTCTACCTGAGAAAGATCTTTCAAGAATATTTTCAACCACACGCTCGCACATACTTCCAAATTGATATTCACGGCAGTGACGACACCATCATAAATTAACCTATAGCAGATTTGAAAAAATATACTTACAGTTTCATCCAGTGACGCTTCGTGATAGTACAGTCATTGTTTTCACAAAATATACTGGGACTAACTATTTGATTTTTACTTAAAAAGCCGAATCTAAACTAATCAGCAAAATTTAACTGGTATTTTATTCTCGTTGACGTTTTATAGTTTCACTCGCATATTGAGTGTACGTCCATCAACGACAAACGAGGGAAAATATTTGTCACGACGTAAAACACACGTTATATTCATGAAGAACGCTACAGAACTCGCGAAAACTTCACTTATAATCCAAGAGGAACATTACAAAAAATCACTATATACCACCATCAGAGACAACCATTCGCGCTTAACTCTGTGCTCATATTGGGCAACCTAAATATTTTTTGCAGCTATCGAAATACGTACTCTACACGTGCCATCAATGAATTGCTCGAAAAAATTGTATACATGCCGAAACCCAAGACTAAAATATATTATTCTATATTACAATTGATTTCATATACTGGCTCCATTTTTATTATCAAGACAATGTGCAAGTTGCTATACTGTTAAGATGTTGATATTTTTGTTGCGGTCCTTAGTGTGTGGCGTTGAAAAGTTCGAGTGTCAATTATTAAAACTAACACGCCTTACATAAGCTAGTTGGCCTGTCGCCGTAAATTGCTGTCGGGGGAGGGGCCACAGCTTCGCCTCGAGGAAACTTCAAGTGCATGCGTCACCCAAGCGACCTTAAATTTCGCTGGGGGTTGCTCTCTATCGCGCCGGCAAGGAAACCCAGCTCGCTGGAGAAGCTGAACTCCGGTAGTGCGAGCGGATTGTCGAGACAGCTGTACATGGCTTGGCTTAGATGTTCGCAATTTTTTAACATTATAAAAAGCGTTCTAAGGTATAATTAGAAAATGTTAATACAAAGTTCTTTACCCCAGCAGTGCTGGGGTAGATGGGGTTCAGTGCATGCCACTGCTGCATGGAGATTTTACCACACATTTCTCTTTCGGTGGTAGGCTCTAGGCTACTTAAGCTGGCATTAATTCGTTGTATATAGTGTTTTCTACAGAAATTCACCTGAGGAACTAGTTTCTACGTGTAAACACAAAATGAACTTTATTCAAAGTTTTTCTGGACATCCTTCATTTGAAAGTCCAGTACGTTGTAGTCAACTCTCCTGTATGTGTTTTCTCCTCTTAACTATGTTTTGTCCATTCTAGTGAGTGACTTGTAATTAACTAGGACTTCGACTTGGAAGTGAGGTTGCCATAGTCCAGACGAAAAAAGTATGATAGAAATAAGACAAACTTTTGAAAAGCACATGAGGCTCTGTTTCACTCAGCCTACATCAGGAATGAGTACCCGGTTCATTTTGGGGGTTAAAGGCAGCCGAAAATAGAGCTAACCGCTCCGTCCCACTTCATGTGGGACTTAACCTCGCATCCATTCTAGGGCCATAATAGCCTATTCGGAAATGGGTTTGGCAGGCTAGCTTGATTGTGATAGAAACAGGCATAGTCCTTAAAAGAGCAGACTACTAGAATTCGACTGAAAGTGAAGCGAGGAAGCAACGCTAAATCATTAAAATAATTCGATGGGACGTTTCTCTCGAGTCTACTTGTATTTTACTCATGGGCCAGAGTATCTTCCCTTGTTAGTAAATTGTTTTCATTTCTTTCTTTCCATTTCCTCCGGAGATAGTGACAACATGCCAAGGAAATAAATATCAAATTTACATTTAATGTTCTCTTCAATCTCTTATACCAACCGAGGAGTTTGGCAAACGCAGGATATACAGTACACAGAGTGTTTGAGGAGAAATAGTAAATATTTCTGGAGGAATTATAATGTACTACTTCAAGTACAAAGCATGTGTCCATTTTGCAGTGTGCTAAGAATTACAACTGATTGTATGGTACGTGTAAGAACAACTTTACAAACATTATTAATGTGACAGTAGTACGGTGTCTCCCTAGTTGTAGGCATTCCTTCTAACGTCCGAATACAGTGAAGTCTCTCGAAGAGAGTCCGACTCCATGCCTAAATGGTTTGCGTGCTGGCCCTTGGTCTCGGGTGTACCGGGTTCGATTCCCGGGAGCGTCGGGAATTTTAACCATCATTGGTTAATTTCGTTGGCACGAGGACTGGTTGTATGTGTCGCCTTCATCATCATTATTTCATCCTCATCAAAACGCGCAGGTCGCCTATGGCAGTCAAATCAAGAGACCTGCTGCACATGGCGAGCCGAACATGTCCTCGGACACTCCCAGCACTAAAAGCCATACGCCATTTCATTTTCATTTCTCGGGGAGAGGCTGAACTGAACTATTGTATATCTATTTAAATTACTGGTTCTTTTACAAGATGTCACTACTGGTGTTCTGAGTGCCAGCCAGGGTTTTAGATTGTATTCAACTTACTTGAAAATTGCTTCTGTTTTGTGGTTGGCACACTCTGCTAAAATATTTTCTTTCCAATTTACCACTACCGTCTGGTTATGTCATTTTCAACCAATCGGCCTACTGCCTGTTTATGTTATAACTAATCAATCAGCAACCAGCTCGTCCTTATAAGTACTGTGAGCTTGACCCTTACGTGCCTATCTTGATATTGGAGAATGCGACGTAAGGTGAGGATCTCCTAACAAGATTATAGATGACGCTGGCCAGCAGTTAGGTAGGCAGCTATTTCAACTAACATGTGAACTTTTCTGCGTGTGGCGACGGCAAGATACCAGCGCTCCCATCTATGTAACAGTTAGGGCGTGCTGCAACTTCCTTGAGTTTAATGCAGGGTTGATTTACTTTCAGTTAGGTTTCTAGGCTGTCTACGGACAAGGCTTAAACCCCTTATTGCGACTATGCAATTTTAAAGTAGCACGAATGTGTAGCCTCGTTTCCCTTATTCGCTTTACTTTTTAGTGACTATGGTCCTGCATTATAATAGGGGTTTAAACTGTTGGTTGGGATTCATTTTGCTGCCACTCATCTACCGTTTAAACTGAAGTTTAGGAATGCATAACCTTACAACATAGCAGAACGAATGGATCTCGAAGGTATTTTTGAGGTATTTGAGGAAATACTAAGCTATGACGAAGAAGTGGTTCAAATTATTGAACGACCACGGGCACTACGAGTTTTCCGAGCAAGGGGACATTACTTTCATATATGGAATGAAAAATGGTTTTTAAATAGGTTTTAGGCTTACAAAGCAGACTGTCATAACCCTATTTCAGCAAATTGGATAAAACAAAGAACGATTAGGTAAGAATGTTAAAATGACTTTTTGAACTGTTTGAATGTCAAAAGTGTACATTTTAGAAAATAAAGTAACTTCCTTTTACTTCAGAAATCATGCTGTTGAACCCCTCTGTCAGCTACTAATAGCATTGCGGTTTATGCCTCCCGTATTATGTTTATTAAAATGGGAGATTTCAGAGGAATTCATAAGGCCACTGTTTCACGGACTATATAAATATTTCTGTACTAATTGCACAAGCAATTCTATTTCCTTACAAGTAAAATTAGGACAACGTTGACTGCTTTCATCCGCCATTTTACCTACAAGAAGTAAGCAAAACCTTATCGATAGTCATCTTTTCTTGCAAGTCACTGCAAAACATTATCGACAGTCATCTTTTCTCGCAAGTCACTGCTACCAAGATCGTATACTTCCTTCTTCACCACAGTTTAACTTAGGACGGCCATTATAAGACTCAACATCGGTTTAAACTCAAGTTACAGTTTAACTCAATCTTCAGGTTAAACCCTCATTTTAACACCGGCCCTAAGTATTCTAACTCTAAATGTCTACCCTGTGTTTAGAAATTTAACGTCTTTCTGATCTTAGTCACCTTGTAGTATGGGTTATCTTCTATCAGGGCCTTCTGCCCTACTGGGTTTTATGACAAGTCATGTCACGTGATTGCTTTAGGTGGTCAGGATCCGTTTCGTTTGGTTCTCGGCCTTTCGATTAACTTTTTTTTTCTATTTCTTGGTCGTCTAGTATGAGTTTCGGCTCCTGTGTATTCTGGATCCACAATTTGTGTGAAGCTCCCCTAATAAGTACGAAAGTAAAAAGGAGTGTATCATAAGTCTGGTCCACCATTAAATGAAAATTTGTGTGATGTCCAGGGTTCGAGACACTTTTAATGTGTAATATTAATAACGTTAATGACATTGTTTTGGAAATTCTAGTATATCTGAACTGAAGTTTTGCTCTTGAACTAGGTCGTTAGAGGCTCAATCCTCTTCGGTTTCATAAGACGACGACTTTGGTAAAGTGTGAACAATGGGAGCATCTTTTCCCCGATTTGTATACTAAGCTTCAAAGCTTGATTGTTATTTGTTGTTGTACACTTTCAAATATTTATTCCTTGTAAAAGCCTTACTGTTTTTGTTGTTGTTCCAAATTGATTATCAATCCAAAGAAAACTTTGAAAATGCATTCCAAATTTAAAGTTATCTTGGTGTGCTTTTTGTCCCGTGTCCTACCGACCGCTTCTTTCCCTGTCGCACTTGGAAACCACGTAATAAATTAAATAACGTACAAATAACTTACTGATGCACGCACCTTCTGCTTTACTTTACACTTTTGTCTTCGGGGATTGGTGTGAATCGAAGTCTAAAGAAAAAATTAAACGGAACAGACGAATTGGTCGCTAGCATTACACATAGTTCAGCGCTCACGAAAGGACTCCAAGACGATGTCCGACGAGCTACACCTGACATTGCTAAGAAAGCCTGTAAATAGCGCTGCAATTGGTGGTGACATTCTTGAACATGCACTGAGAACTGTTCCAAATTACGTAGCTTTGTGCATCAAAAAGTCATTTTTGTGTCTTTAACCATTTCTGTAAGGTTGTTCTTAAGTCGACCGTACAAACATATATAATTTCACACACCATGTACATAGTACAAATGTTTATATTATATTTTATACTTGATATATTCCATACCTTCCTGCTGTCATTTCTTGATGGATACAGTACTTTTGCATCCATCTCTTGGCACAGGCCAGGGTAAAGTGTAGCTTCCACCGAAGTCCCAGTCAACATCCATGGCTGTGACAATATGGAAGCTGCTGGGGTATGGGCAGTGCTGAGTAATGACATTCAGAGCACGACTAGTGCATCAGAGTGTTATGAAAGTTGCTGCCCATAGGATCAGTCGTGCTGCAATAGTACTTTCTGACCTAGAAAGGAAAGCAATGGCAAACTACCTCATTCCTTATCTTGCCTAGTACGCCTCATTTTGGTGCTGCCATTGGTTTTTAGGTTTTCCTTATAACCGCATAACCTTTGGTGGTGCTATTTGAGGATCCAACCAGCCTCTGGGCTGATGACCTAACAGACAGATATTCCATACTACTGATCCTGAAATATTTGCTATTCCCCTTGAAGAATCCTGCATATTTACGTGTCACTTTTCAGGAATAAAACTTCAATTATTGCCAGTTGTTCCACAATATATTGTTGTAAAGTTCATTTTTGATACATAAGTTGTTCCTAGAATGCAGGACTCCCGCTCCTAGAAGTAGTGTTAGTCAGAATGGCTTATTATTACTAACTCAAGAGTTTAGAGTAAGTTACAGAGCAAGTGGATGCGCAGTTTTTGTCACGTAGCTATCAGCTTGTATTCGGGAGATAGTGGGTTCGAACCCCACTGTCGGCAGCCCTGAATATGGTTTTCGGAGGTTTCCCATTTTCACACCAGGCAAATGTTGAGGCTACACATTAAATAAGACCACGGTTACTCCCTTCCAACCCCTAGGCCTTTCCTATACCATCGTCGCCATAGAACGTATCTGAGTCGGTGCGACGTAAAGCAAATTAAAAAACGAATTACACAACAGCACTATGTATGCTGTGAAATAATATCTCCATATGTTCAACATCCTTCAGTGATGAGCCCCTTGCTATTTCCTGACGAATGTGATTATTATTATTATTATTATTATTATTATTATTATAAATATTTTTTTATTTTCTACAGACCAAGAAAGTTAGCTGTGTGGGGTAGCTGCTTGCATTCGGGAGATGGTCGGTTCGAACTCCATCACGGGCAACCGTCTTTTTTTTCCCATTTACATACCAGACAAATTCTGGGGCACCGAATGAATTGATCATGCGGTTAAGGGTCACGTAGCTGTGAGCTTGCAATCGGGAGGTGGCGAGTTCAGATCCTACCGTCGACAACCCTGAAAGTGGTTTTCCGTGGTGTCCCATATTCACACCCGGCGGATGCTGGGGCTGAACCTTAATTATGGCCACGGCTTTTCCTTCCCATTCCTAACTCTTTCCCATCCTGTAGTCGTCGAAATCCTTCAATATGTTATGCCCCTATGAAAAACAAGCATCATCATCACCTTCAGTATGTTAGCGCGACATTAAACCAGTAGCAAAAAGAAAAGAAAATCTGGGGCTGTATCGTAATTAAGGCCACGGGCGCTATTTTTCCATCTTATCTATACTATACTGCCTTGTCTCCACCGGAAAACTTTCTGAGTTTATCCGACCTTTACGCCACCTGCGAAAGTAATTAGAAGCCAAGATACCGGATTTTGACTGTAAGAAATTCTTTAACGTGCTGAACACATACGACTTGTTATCTTGGAAACGGAAAGATCAACTGACATCGATCACCGAGTAGCCAACACCAGTCCATCCCAGTGCATATGGTGTGAGCATAGAAAGCTGGTGAAGTGTTTTATAAGGGAAGAGTAGATGAATTCCAGGACAGTGTTTTGTGGAGTCCCTTTATCCCAACTACTAGTACACTCGTCTTTTGTATTAGTGGGTTTTGTAGCTTAGAAGGTAGGGGGAGATTTACGGCGCCTCCACGTACATAATTAGAAGTAAAGCTGAAGTCTCGGTACAGACAACGAAGGACCCTGGGTTAATGAAAGGTAAAGGCTCCCACTATTCGTAACCTCGGAACTGAAAAAGGGAAGTCACAGGTATGAGATCAACGACTTCATTCAAACTTTGGGAAGTTAGTCTACATTACAAGTAAACAAATATATGTCCGAATATTTTGCGTATATTGGAACAGTGCTTTCAGATTGTCACTAGAATGCTACTTGTACTCGTTACTTATTTGAGAAATCAATTGTCAGAGTGCGCAGGCATGTCGAAATATACTGAGTGTCGAGAGGTTTACATGGATGGTACAAATTTTTGTAGTTGAAATTAAGTAAAGGTAATGACTGGAAAACAGAAAAGGGTAACGAATTATTTCCAACATGAAATTATTTCTAGATTCAAAAAGAGAAAATCTGGATACAAAAGGAGATTACAAATAAAATTAACAAGGAAGGCTACCCAACTGTTGTAGAGCACATTTTGAATCTATATAGTGTGTTGAATAGATCATACAGAAATATGCATACCATGCAAATTACAGCTGCTGTGGACAAGAAATATAGGAGCTATGGGCTGCCATATATAGACTATTAGTAGAAGTAAAGACAGGAATCCTCATACAGATTAGTTCAAACGCGTTGAACGTTGTAGATGGCTGAGGAAATGCATTCAGTAACGTTTATATACTGGAAATAAAATACATTACGCACCCATGGCAGTTCAAATACAGTAGACATGAAAGTCGATAAGTAATCAGTGGACTAGACATATACATGTTTCCCAGCACATCGAATGAAGGCAAGTTGAACGCAGTCATATTTAAAACATTCTTCTTCCAAACCACTCTCAAAACCGTATTTGGAAGGTGTCTGAAATGATCCTCGGTGTTCATCAGTGTAACCATATTTAAAGAAAGCAAAGAGAATCAATTGTTTGAATCGATTTGCCTAAAATTGGAAATGCACAAACGATTCAAAGCGAAGAAATTGTTATTTTTGCCATACTTTAACAGTATTTGTGATGAAATGTACCATACTTTTGAGTGGACGAAAAAAACGTCCGCTGGTTGCACAAATCCAGTACATTTTCAGGGATCAGGTTCTTGTGAAATTCAACATCTTCTGGAGCTGTCTAATTGTATTATTTTTTGTCCAAGCATCAACAGAAAGAAGATTTCGATATCTCCCGTGCAAATCCGGCCGTAACACCTGTTCCAGGAACACTTTTAGATCCCGTTTTGCCATGTTTGGTCATTTGCTGGCACATGCTTTCACAATGGGTAATTCAAGTGTCATGCTTGCTGGAAATTTCCCACTGGGTTCCCAGACAAGAACATACATGTGTGGAAGAAGGATGCCATCCATTACAATAACAGGCATTATCATGTATGAATGGGTGATTGCTGCAATTGAACCCACTGTACCAGAAATCGACTTTGCTCCTTTAAAGGCAAGAGTTCTCCCAGAAGGTAACTCTTTACAATATCCTCACTGATGTGCATTAATTTTATGCTCTGGTGTAAAATTGTACTCTTCAATGAAACGCCTTACTTCCGTAACAAACTCAAAAGCTTTCTCTCCTATATGAGCGTCATCACCAACAAATTTGTTGCCAACGTTATGCGTGATCTTGCGAGAAACAATCATGTTCTTTCTCTTGAACGGCCGCAGCCATGATTTGCAAGTTTCCAATGTTAAGGTGTTGTTAGGATCAATTTGTGCTTTAAAAGACTTCGCCCAGATATTTTAGCACTCGGTCGTGTATGATTCCATGCTGTTTTTGCATTGCAATGAACTGATCAAGTACCTCGTTTATTTATTCTTTCTTGTCGCACCTTCCTGTTTCTGTCATGTCGTTTCAGCGTCTTGTTGTCACAGAATGTCACACTGTTGCCCTGGCCCGCCAGCTCACCGGATTTGTCGCCAATCGAAAAAGTGTGGGATATGGTGAAGCGACAGGTGCGGCGCAGTGACACAATGCCAACCGCCAAATATGTACTGTGGAACCAGCTGAATGCAGCATGGATGGATATATCCCAGGACGCCATTCGCGCCTTATACGTGTCTATGCCATCACGCATAAACAAGTTATCAGTGCCTATGGTGGACGCATTTCCTACTAGGCAACAGGACACATGCTGTGTCTGTGTGTTCTGTCTTTTATGAACATGAGTGTATAACGTCTGCCGACAAGACAGTTCCAGATGTCACCACAATTCTATTTTCTCCAAAATTCTTGCTGAAGGAGCTTCAATAACCATAAAGAGTTCAACATGGCCAACAATTCGAAAATTGCTGTAGAGATTATATTTAAGACAAATGCGAATGGTGTTAAACAACTACACAATACATTTCCTTACACAAAACCTGAGTGGGCGAAAGAAACTCGTGTATATCTAATCCCATGCCATATTCTAAGGTATTTCTTCTCTTCCACTCTACAGTAATATAGATTTGTCCAATACGTACTTGCCAATTAGCTTACGTAGTTTTCCTATGTTAGAAGAGTGGCGAGAAGCGTCTAGGAAATTTGTAGCGTATGATGTCGCTTGAAGAGCTTGGAGTGCACTCTTACTGAAATATGTTCATAAATTACCTATAACTAGCTGAGATATCTTTATGAAAAACCACCTTCCTAGAGATTGAGAGTTAAAATAATTATTTCTGGCATGACCTGTTTAACGTCTAGTTAGGATTAATAAGGACCTCCTAGCAATTTACTCAAGGACTGATTCACAAATTTTGAAGTATGAAAAAATTCTACGTACCACAGAACAATTCATTTATTACACTTAACACTAAATTAAGCCTGCACAAATACTACGCTCTAGAAGCACAAACTGTGTGATAATTTTACAAGCATGAAGCAGTAACTGAAATTTTACTGAAAAAGAAGGATGATAATCACATGAATATAAAACTGCGAAATTAATTTGTATCTATTTTAATCTACGAAATATTACTCTGTAGTAATGAAGTTTAAAGCACAGTGAAGATAAGAGATAGTTAATTACCATTTCATTTCAAGAAATCAATAACTTATATAGTTGTACTCGGGGACTTACAAATTTTCAGCCCAATACTTGTTGTTTATGAAAGTGCATATAAAACTCCTTTTAGACTTTACTTATTACACTGAAGTTCATTTTTATTGTAAACATTAATTATGATTACTTTCTCAGGGCGTCCTCTTTGTCAGACAAATGCTTCGATATTGTTAAAAATTCTTCCTTCTTATCAATTTTACACTGTAATCGAACAAGCTTTTAACACCATGAAAGGAAGAAGATACTGCAACCATATTTATAAATAGGAAAATTTATCGTAAAATGGAGAAACGATTGAACTTGCAGTTCGGTTCCACACGGAAAGCACACAAGTCAATACTTCGTTCAGGGATATGGGCTATATTTACTGTAGGTCTACTACATTGAGCAGAATAAAATAGCAAAGACCGGGTGAGTTGGCCGTGCGGTTAGGAGCGCGCAGCTGTGAGCTCGCATCCGGGAGATAGTGGGTTCGAACCCCACTGTCGGCAGCCCTGAAGATGGTTTTCCGTGGTTTCCCATTTTCACACGGCCGCTTCCCTCCCATTCTTAGGCCTTTCCTGTCCCATCATCGCCATAATACCTATCTGTGTCGGTGTGACGAAAAGCAAATAGCAAAAAAGGAGTAAGGGACTGTGTGTGTGTGTGTGTGTGTGTGTGTGTGTGTGTGTGTGTGTGTGTGTGTGCACGCGTGATAGACAGAGCTATATTCGACACTTTTCCGAAGTTCATCTTCTAAAGCCACGGATAAGTCGCAAAATGTTAGTCGTCGTGCGGTAAGACGTGTTCAGTAGGTGGCAGATTCTGTGAACGTGGGGTCAAGGAAGAATTGAAACATGGTGTCAGCTATTTAGGAACAGCTCAATGTGGTGTGCCATATACCATCGGTCAATTTCTTTATAAATATCTGGCCTCAGGAAGGCCCTGAAGATACTAACAAGGACAAGTTTCAGCATCTTAACAATGCAACGGTGGCTAGTCATCGTACCGGAATGCGTAGGCCTACTAGAGTTGAAATTCAAATTCACACCATACAATAATACAAGATGCATGATCGGAATTATAATGTATGCTGTTGAACTCCATACCTTGGTACCGTCAGACACATCTTTGCAGCGCATAATGGTGTTGACACGGAAGCGGGATACTCTGGAAACGATGTCGTCTTGGCTTTCGTCCTTCTATTCCCGATCATCTAGGAATTATTGCAACCAGAGACCCCTGTTGTGAGTAGAGAAAGTAAGCTAATAGATGAATGACTTGAATACATATTCGAGTACAAATTGATAATGAAATCATTATATTCACCGCTCAAAATTCAGTCATTGGATATTCGGGTGATCATACTCTGCTAGGATTACCCTGGGGTATTATTTCATTCGTGTTGTCTGCGAGCCAGAATTCGATAAAATTTGACTCTACTGATGAGTTGAGATGGAGGGCAAGATTGATTTCCTTGTACACGCATGCACGGAAATGGTGTGCCGACATAAATACAGCACGGCGTCCCCCCACCTCCTCGCTTAACGCATTGCTGCAGGTAGACAGCCCGATAGAATAGTCTGTAGTGATTGATATGGGCAGAGTGGCGAATATATATAAACACAAACACTGTGCTTTCAGTACTATTATACGCGTTCAAACACTACCCCTTCACTTCTTCCCCTCCTTTTTAGTACTGGAGTGAGGCAGTGTTGATTGTTTGTGTCGTTACACCATTTCTGTGCATGCATGTACATAAGCCACTCTTCTTTTTATTCTTTCTATGCCTCTTTTTCTGCACCCTGGTGAGACTGGGAGTGCAAACTGTGTCACACACATAGACTTAGCGCTGTTTTATGGATGGATACTCTACCCGTTACCAACCCTATGATGAAAGATATGAACAATGAGAAAGTGATATGGCAAATTTAATGTTTTGCACAAATTTCATATTAATTTTTGTGAAGAAAGTAACCAAGCGCGGACTAGTCGAAATGATATTATTCACAAGACGGCGTCAGATACTCTACATTAAAAGGCGATCATCAGTGAAACTTCGGAGGAAAATTCAACTTCATCTCATAGGTAAGAATATTACATATTTCTCTTTTGTGATAGACAGGCTGATGGGCATTTAAGAATGCCTGAATGTGAGAAATATTCCCCGTCTTCAGTTAAATCTTGTTCGGCTCCACAGCTACATGGTTAGCATGCTGGTATTTGGTCCAGAGAGTCCTGGATTAGATTCTCAGACGGGTCGGAGATTTTAACCTTCATTCGTTAATTTGGGGGTTGGATGTGTGTGCCGTCCTCATCATTAGAATTCATCATAGGTAAGGCCCCATCCTCATAGACGTGCAGGTCGCCTATACGGCGTCAGCTTAAAAGACCTGCATTAGGCCTCTTCGAAGGCCACACGCCATTCTTACTAGTTAAATACTGTTCTCTTCCAAACTTGGCGTCATTAGGGCAATCGAGTACCATACTATCTTTTATTGTATTTCAATACTAATCCTCCATTATTCGTGCGCTCAGAACTCATATTTTATTTCTTTACTCAGAGCATTCTCAATCTACAGAAAGGTATGTCTGAATAACCTTATAGCTTTATCATTCATACAGTGTCCTAGGGATAGCAACAGCAATAATAATAATAATAACAATAATAATAATAATAATAATAATAATAATAATAATACTGGTTTTACGTCCCCCTAATACTTTAACAGTTTTTGGAAACTCCGTGGTACCGGGATTTGGTACCGCAGGAGTTCTCTTATGTGCCACTAAACCTACAGACACGAGGCTGACGTATTTGAGCTCCTTCAAATACCAGCGGACTGAGGCAGGATCGAATCTGTCACGTTAGGCTTAGAAGGCCAGCGCTTTACCGCCTGACCTAGTTAGCCAGAGATATTACCAATATGAATGTCATTTCTTGACACTGATGACAACATTCCTATATTTCTGTATATGTGATAGACAGGCTATTGGATGCTGCTGTAAACATAATTTTTTCGAACTATTTTGGCAATGGTAGATTGAGATTCAAAACCCTCAAGATTTAATCAACAGTATTATGTTATAGCGTAGCTTGAGTGTATGAGTGTAGGTGTTTACTTGTGTGGCACGCACGCATATATAAACGACAAGTGGCTTTCGTTGGCTCCTCTTACAGCGGAATGCCTGTTGGCGCTTGCTCCCTTTGGTTACTCTAATCGGGATGCGAGTCCTTTGGCAACCCGACGCCAATGGCAGCAATACACGCCCGCTTCATCGCTCGAGCCGGGAACATGATCCACTGACGGTATACATTACATGACAACACCACTTCTAACATTCAATTAAGTTTTGAGCACACAGGTAGTAACTTGTATCTATATCCATGTTGGCAAAGTTGAACGTGGGGTTTCTTTTACTGCTCTATTTCATGTTACTTATTGACGCGTCAGGCAGTGCAGAAAATAAACGAGTTAAAAATAAATCATAACACTGAAGTTATATTACTTGTTATTTTAGTGATACAACTGCGGTAAAATCCTACCAAAATGTTATTTTAAAACACTGGTATTATGGTATTTTCTGAACGGAGAACTGCAGGCTTTTGCCTTTATCATTTTACTATGTTCACGTCCTCAGATTCTTCAAATGGAAGTTAACTTTTAGCCTTTATAATATTGTGAATTATATCTCACACTTCCCTTTCCTCACGACGTAGCACAGAATTCATACATTTAACTTCTACTGCTAGTGTTTCGAGTTTGCACAGAGTTATATTTTCTTTCCTAATAAATAGACCTAGCATTTTAGACAAAAACCTATTTTGCTCCTGAAGAGACAACTTAAAATGAAGTTGTATTTACATTTTTCATGTACTTATAAAGTTATAAACGGTGGTCCTATAGCGTCTAAAAGTGCCTAAGTTGGCGTTAGAACCTATATTTTCCTATATTCCTCTAATTCCTACTTTAATCCCTAAATCAATTAAAAAGGCTTTTAATTTATTCCGAGAAAGTAATCTATTTGTCGTCTAGTTTTCAGTATCTTGAAATACAAGTACTTTCCAAACAAAATCTTAAAATCGGAAATCTGTAAACCACACGCCCCCGAAGCTGGGTCGATGACCTAGATGTTAGGCCCTCTAAACAACAAGTATCATCATCATCATCATCATCATCATCCTTTCCTTAAAAACCTCCCGCAGTAAACGCGCATAATCTGTGTCACAAGTAAAAAACAAGAAGTATCAGCTTCCAAGTCATCTTTAATTGGAAGGTTACAGGAGTTCCCTCACTTCACATCGGATGGAAAAATTATATTGTGTGACGTCAGTAACAAAGAGGTGCGTGATATTTGTTTTATATTTCCGCCTAAAGAGTTATCATAAATGTTAGCAAAATTAAAAATGGTGTTCTAATTGGTAAATACCTATTGAAATACATAAACTTGAAGCTGCCTCAAATATATGTTTAGGACCTATTTTTACACATCTGAAAGCCTATTTTAGGCACCTAAAATAAAATTTTTAGCACCTAAACATCCGAAGGAACGCCTCTGTGTTGTAGTGGTTTGTGTGATTAACTGCCACCCCCGGAGGCCCGAGTTCGAATCCCGGCTCTGCCACGAAATTTGAAAAGTGGTACGAGGGCTGGAACGGGGTCCATCAGCCTCGGGAGGTCAAATGAGTAGAGGTGGGTTCGATTACCTCCTCATCAATCAATCAATCAATCAATCAATCAATCAATCAATCAATCAATCAATCAATCAATCAATCAATCAATGATCTGCATTTAGGGCTGTTTCCCAGATGGCAGATTACCAATCAATTGTTTACCCAGCTTTTTCTCAAATATTTTCAAAGGACTTGCAAATGTATCGATAATTGATAATTTATTCCAATCCCTTACTTCTCGTCTTATACATGCATATCTCGTCACTGAAAACGGTGGAACACCCTTAAATTAATACCTAACTATGTTCGAAGAAACAATATACAATCTAAATTGTGATCCTGGTAGCAAAACACAAAAAGTGAAATAGAAAGTGAATAATATAATTTCACTGGTTATAAATTGATTTACGATATTCGAGACATTCTTAAAGAAGGACCGTTTGTCACGCCAAGATACTCACCTCTCCCTGTGGAGCAGTTAACATTATTTGAATATATCCCAATAACATTTTGTGACGTAGACAGACGTTTCTCACGTTATAAGAGTCTTTCTCGGGACAGCAATCGAAGCTTTTCATTTGAAGCCATGGTTGTGAACTGCAATTCATCAGTGAACACTGGCAATGGAACCACTTCTGTTTGAACCTCTAAAGCATAATGTAATTTTATTAATATATTACTAACTCATATTTCTTAATGTCAAGGGAGATTAGAAATTTCGAAGTTCATATTCATAGGCATATTTTAAGTTTCTTAAGAGCATGTTTGCATGCACATTTGGTAGCTTTTATGTTATGAATTCCCGAGCCCTAGTTATGATTAATAATATGTTAGTGGATTTTTCTCTGTTATATTATACATTGATTTGTAATTATCTCTGTACATCAGAGAAGCATGTCCGACTGATGCCGTTTCAGCAACAAGTATTTTAATTCTTCTAATCGTACTCGCAATCGGGTAATTCGTCACAACATGCATTATTGGAGAGCATATGATCCTCACTGGATAGGGGAAGCGGCATCTCGGGAACAGAGCGATGTCAACGTATGGGCAACGAGTTGATTGGACCGTATTCCTTCGAAGGCAACCTTACAGGGACAATGTTCCTTCTGGTTCTCCGAAAATAATCTCTTTGTCGTGTTGGAGGACAGTATTCAGAATGTGGTTCCAGCACGATAGAACTTTCCTATAATGATCCTTAGCCATAGAAAACCACCTGTACAGGACCTGAGAAGTGTATTGGACGTGGTGGCCCCGTCATATACCCGGAATTCTTTCAATGAAGTTCATCATACCCGGATTTTTTGTAGGCTGCTTTAAGTAACTGGAATGGTTGGGTGGGGTTACGTGTCAATTCCTACACAAACCTAGCCCCAATTCACTAATCACAAACACACTAGTACAGTAACCCAGTTTATCAAACACACTAAGTAAACGGGACTATTGACCACCATAACATCAGCACTTTCCAGAAACAATAGATTCGGACGACCGATATTTCTACTTTTCTGTGCAATTCATTGCTTAGAGCACCTAGAAAATCTGTCCCTTTTCGTGGGAAAGTATCAAACACATAAATAAGGAAACAGTGGACAATATAAACCTTTTATGGAAAGTAACAAGTATTTGTTTCAGGTAGTTTAATTCACTCATATTTCATAAAGTGAAGCTCACTGATACCGGGATATTCTCAGTCAGCATTCGCTGCATTACGATCAAAGTGCATGGACATTAGTATTAATGATGTATTAGCATTATATTTTGTTGTTGAAGTTATATGTAAAGATCTCATGAATAATGGAAAAACTCTCTGTACATATTTCCCTACACATTCTCATGTCCCAAGCAATTACATTAAATTCGTTTTCAAATAATGAATACAAAGCATTTTAAAAACATATTCTAAAGGCCTTGACGATATGTGAATACAGAAGCTAACTTATAGAAGAATCAAAACTCTCGTCGAGACGAGATATATAGTTCACGAGATGAGGTAGCTTAATCCTAGGACAGTAAAGGTATTATGCTGGCTTTTAAGTTTAAAAAATTCACGTTCTATACACTTTATGACCAAAGGTAGCCCTCTAGAAAGAAACAGAATTGAGGTATGTGCACGTATACAGCAGAAACAATATAACTTTATAACAGTCTGGATGTACATGAAGTACAGATGACGCCTCCATGCACAGAGTCCGTGACAGTAATGTGTGGGCACTAAATTTACTTTACATCCCTTTTACTACAGCACGTACTTATCTGTACCTTTCTTTCCGGGTTCTCGTACATTTACTCTTGGTTTGCGATCTGGGTTCCTAGTAAAAAACGAAAAGACGCACTCCCGAGCTCAGGACCAGCTCGCTCTTGGCTTGAGATAGAAATTTTTACTAAGTTATACATCTTCCAGCTGCTGTCAGGAAATCTAAGTCAATTACATAATTTAAAAGTGCACGCCGAGTTTACCTGCTGAATACCGTTGACGGTTTCGTGCGAATGGTGACGCATGATAGTTGTGGTTTGTAGGCTAGTAACACTGATTTTACTGTACAGCTAAGGTACGCTATTTATTCCTACAAGTAATATTATGTTCTTCCATTAGTATTATTATTATTATTATTATAGAAAATCTACCTCATGTGCATACAGTTTAAGTTATATCGCTGTTTATTACCGGACGGGTTTTCCCTTTACGTTGTTATATATTGCACCCATAAGCGAATTTACGTAATTAATTTACAAATTAAAAGTTGAATATTTCGCATATTGGGATACTACAGTAGGCTGTGAATCTAGCAGTCACAAAGGAACTTTCTGGCGCCAGTCTGACGGCTAGGAAAATCCACGAAACTCTTCTTAGAGCACGAGCAACTTGTAAACCGCCCTGAGTACTGCATCCAATAAATTTTATGGTACCGCCTAGGAGTGGCGACTTTCTACTCGTTTCGCACGAGAAAATCACGCGTTGAGGCCTGACCTACTTACAAGGACAAAGAGACAACGATAGCACCCACCAACCCTCGGGAGGAAATGGAAGCATCCACTCTGCGAAGAGCGCGAAAGTCTCAGCCAATCACAAAATTCTAAATTTGAATGTCCTGTCATAGCGGGAATCTACAGTCAGTATTTCGCTATCTGGAGCCCGGTGTAGTGGTGAAAAACAGTGTCCTGACTTCCTAATAATATTGGATAATTTATCAGTGCGAAGGTGTGGTTAATTATTGGCTAATTAATAAAATTTTAACTTCACACGGAAGTGTAGTATCGCCCAGGAAAATGAACTGTCATGGCGGGAAGGAGCCATCCGCTGGAAGAAAATAACGCCGGTGACGCGCGCCGTCGTGTGGATTATCCTGTGATCGTTTACCACGGCGCAATATAACAAGTAAGTCAGACCGAAATTAGGAAGATTGTGTACATAAATTTTGAAACTTTAACCTACGGATGTATGATAAAGCGCTCCCAAGGGCTAGATCACTACGCCACATCCCTTCCACAGAACTATTTTCAAGGTGGGGGGAGAACTCATTACATAACCAGCGAGCAGGGTAGTTGAATCTTCAGTCTGTGTGACAGTGTGACGGTGTGACTCTGTGTTTCACTGTGTATCCTGTATTCGTGGGTTAGTTGAATCTTCAGTGTGTTTAGAGTATGTCAGCTAATTCAGTTAGTCAGCTTTGAGCTTTACTTTTGGCTGGTAAGAAAGCGATCAGAGACACTTGTTGGCATTCCGAGTGAGCCATGTATTTTACTTGGGAGAGTAACATTTTAGAAATGGACACTTTAAGAAACTTTACTTTACTTTGAATTTATGCAGAGATGACAGGCAATAGCTACACTTTCAACACTTGGCTTAATTGAACTCACAATCACGAATCGAGAGGGACAAGGCCGTGTTTTTCAGCCTAGCTGCATAAAACCTCTCTAACCCACGTGTAGTTTGACATTTGTTGGAAAGCTATTTTATTCTTCATTTTGGGAGGACGATCAGCATAAATTTCTCCACATCATTGGAAACTGTACTTTAGCTTGCTTGTACCACTTATAATAAACTGTTTTGGCAAGCGAGATGTTTGCGGGGAGAAACTAGTTAAGGCAGACAGGGAGGAGAATGACTTTCCTTAATGAAGGCCGCAGTGGTAAAGACCTTGAGCAAACTGTTATGTTCCGAAGAGGTGAATAACCGGCCAGCCACTAGGTAAACAAAAAACTGAGAGGAGGTGTGCAGACCAACAGGTGATTTCCAGGCAGGTAGCGGACAGGAACTTCCGTCTTCACGTCAGGAGTCCGTGCACTGCTATCGTCTAATCTTCACTGGAGTGCGAGAAATGCGAGTGTTTATGTTAATGTAAGCGTGTGTAACGCCATGATAAAAATGTGTCAAATTTGCGTGTGTGAAAATTTGGAATACCACATCAGCTTCAAGATGGAATTCTAATTCACCATGACCGAGCCCGGAGGGTGAACCAACATGCCTCCATCACCCAGGTATGAGCATCAATAAATAATGTAAATTAATATTTAGGACCGTGCCTAATCGATGATCAAATGTAGCTTAGACTGTTAGGTAGGATTGTAAATAATTCACATTTTAATAATCATTATGATAATAATAATAATAATAATAATAATAATAATAATAATAATAATAATAATAATAATGATGATGATGCACTTTCAGCTAGGGTTATTTGCGCATTTCCTTTATGTAGATGTGTTTGCGTATTGTTATGGATTATTCTGTACTATGTCACTTTGACAGTTTAGGATGTTATATCATTTGATTTCAATGAGTGTAATGCCGATTTAAAATTATAATAATAATCATCATGTTATTATATCGTTGGTTTTGAGTGATATTTCTGTTGGAGTTGTGATCTTGTAGACGCCGCCTTGTTGATTTTAATGCTTATTTTGCTATTTTGCGCATTCAGCTTGTTTTATGTTTTGGAATCATCCTTCAGATGACCGTTTCCGGTAGTTCTTATCCCGTGTATTTTGCGACGATTTTGGTGGACGCGAGTATTTATTTCTGTGTAGTTGCGGTTACACATTCTTCTATAGCTGTGTTTTGAGGGGCAATCTCGTCATTTTAGTAAACAGTTAGTGACAGGAAGCCATTGATGAGTCAGCTCTGATATTTTGTGATATGTGAAGCAGAGAATGATCTAGAGATCGAGCTAAGTGAGGAATATCCCTGATGATCTACGTTGATAATGGAAATATGATATTTGGACCATGTCATGAACTGTCGTAAGAAATAGAAATGTGCACGACAGATATTTCGCCCGCCTGATACGAGCGAGACCGTATTATGAAGTACTACGTCGAGAATAATGACGAGTAAATAGAATTGAGAGATGAATAATTTAACCAAGAGTGTTAAATACGTTACGACATGGGTTATGATTGTAGGCAGAAGCCTGTATTTTGTTTCAAATAATTCCAGGGAAAGTAGATGTTCGGCAAATATGCTAGCCGTAGTAAATATGAGCAGAGCGACGAATCAATGTGCATTTTTGAATAGTCATGTAGTGTCATGGATGACATGGAATAACAGTAATTATTGCCCATAAAGATTAAATAGTATCATGGCCAGACATTTGTCATCTGAGGTTAGAGATTGCCGTCAAATTCACAGTATTTTTGCTACTCGCAGCAGGGTAAACTTTTCCTGTAAGCTCCGACATTTTGCGCATTTCATCCTTATTAATTTTCAATAGGCAGCGATGTTGGGATCTAGTTTGTTTATTTGTTTTTCTTTCTAAGTGTACCTTTTATTACCGTAATTTTGTTGGATGTGATCGCATGTGAATTATTTATAGTTGATTTGATGTAAATAGATAGGTGTAGTTAGGTTAGTTTGATTTCTGTATTTCTTTTGGTTGGAGCAGTGTTTCTCCATTAACAGATTTAATTATGTAAATAAGATTTCATGTGTTAGGATAACGGATCATCGATTAGGTCACAGTCAAAACCATAGTAGTGGTATGCTCATACCAGGCATTCAGTAATTACCAAACCTTTAAAATCCACTACATTTTAATTAGGAAATGAAGCGATCTTTAATAAACCAGGTGTATAGAAATTGCCGCAAATGAATGAGGTAAATAAGATGGCATCTGCCTCCATCTAATAGTGGTACCACAAATAATGAATTCATAATGAAATACAGTCAGCGGCAAATTAAGTAAATTTTAATGTACAAGGATCGCTTTCATTTGAAATATAAACATTATACACTTGGCCTAATCATTTAGATTATTTTAAGAAGTCCAGGCTATCACAGTCATGCAAGTGAAGTTTAAATAATTAGATGAGTGGTTGTAACACTCAGGTTCATGTTTCAGTAATTTCCTTTTAATCACGAGGTGTTTGAATAAGACAGTGGTTATGTGGTAAATGATGTACGATGTTCATGGCTGTTTTCTTTGATTTATTTCTTTAGTTGTTACATGGTTAGTGCAGTCCACGATTATTTAAAAGCTGGGTGTTTCCCAACTAGCCACATGTTTTAAAGATTTGATAAACACCTCTGAGTCAGCGTTGATTTGATGACGTAATTAATTAATTAATTATTCAACTACATTAATTTATTTTGAGAGACATTTTCTACGTAATACAATTCTGTACTTCAAATGTGATGGTATTTTCTGACCAGAGTTTTGAATTTATTCACGTCATCGTCTTGAAGACTGTGTCAACATAATCTGGAACATAATTATTTTGATTGACCCTCAGTCAATTTTATTTGGCAGACATTTGAGTTATTGTAAGGCAGATCCTCAATCTTTAATTTTTTTAGTCTCATTTATTTCACCTTGTTTACATTTTTCACCAGTTTAGTTTACTTTCATTTTGACACTTTGCACTTTAGTCAATGAATCAGGTTGTTATTTAAATTTTAATTCAGTCTTTGGGTACAGTCATTTATAGTTAGTTTACCCCATCTTTTCATTTCCTCACTCCCTGATCGACGGGTGGCCTATCTTCGGGGATAGCAGTGGACGGTCCGCGGCTGTGGAAGAAGAGTCTACATGCAGCGGTGAGTATCTTTAAAGTGTCATTTATTACAGGAGCAGCCGGCGCACAGAAGAAGGAAGAAATCCACCGCAGTTGTTGCCTTGAAAAGGGCACAATATTATATTCTGTTTATGGCTTCGCTTATATTTTGATTTTGTATTTTACTCATTCTTCTGGTTTTCCGTGGTTTCCCATTTTCACACCAGGCAAATGCAGGGGCTGTACCTTAATTAAGGCCACGGCCGCTTCCTTCCCACTCCTAGCCCTTTCCTGTCCCATCGTCGCCATAAGACCTATCTGTGTCGGTGCGACGTAAAGCAACTAACGAAAAAAACTCATTCTTCATTTTTAATTTTTCTATTACAATTCGGATTTATTTTTCGTTTGGATATTTGCTTGCTTTTTATTTATTTCTTATGCTTTCTTCAAATCAATTATTCATCGTAATTAAATATTGTTTTATAGTATGACATTGGTGGGCTGAGTGGCTCAGATGGTTGAGGCGCTGGCCTTCTGATCACAACCTGGCAGGTTCGAACCTGGCTCAGTCCGGTGGTATTTGAAGGTGCTCAAATATATCAGTCTCGTGTCGATAGATTTACTGGCACGTAAGAAAACTCCTGAGGGACTAAGTACCGGCACTTCGGCGTCTCCGAAAATTGTAAAAGTAGTTAGTGGGACCTAAAGCAAGTAAAATTATTATTTTATGATATTTATATTTCTCCTATTACGTTGTAATTTACGTGATTAAATGTTTTAGAGGGGCACGAAAACTTCCTTCGCAACTGTTAAATGCAAAGTAAATAAATCAATAAATAAATTATGCACTCTTATTTAGCGAGAAATGTTATCGTCATCCGGATTCGAAGGATTACATGCTACTCAGGTTTAGAACCACTGGACTGGAGATTACATGCTACTCAGGTTTAGACTGGAGATTACATGCTACTCAGGTTTGGACTGAAGATTACATGCTACTCAGGTTTGGACTGGAGATTACATGCTACTCAGGTTTAGAACCACTGGACTGGAGATTACATGCTACTCAGGTTTGGACTGGAGATTACATGCTCCTCAGGTTTGGACTGGAGATTACATGCTACTCAGGTTTAGAACCACTGGACTGGAGATTACATGCTACTCAGGTTTGGACTGGAGGAAACGTGACGAATAGTCCAGAGAAAGTTGCCGTGTGCGAATAACATCTTATGTGCTATATTTTGCGGTGTTTAAAATAATGTACAAGTAAACTAGACAAGGAATGTGCACATAATTTAAAATTAGGCTTTACCGGAATTATTTGCATTCATTGTAAAAATCCCACTGGAAATCACACTGACCCAGATAGAAATGAAAATGAAAACCCACAGCCTGTGTTTAGTCATTCGATCGGGTCAGGAATGGAATGAATGAAGGCCCCATCTAGCAGAGAGGATATGAATTGTGCGGGCTGCCGGCGCCTGTCGCAAATCTCTGGGGAAATGATTAATAACTGACAGATGATCCTTTTTTTAATCCTGTTTTTCTTTTGCTTTTACAACTGACTTAATATCACATCGACACAGATTTTTAAGGTGATCGCGGGTTAGGAAAGGGCTAGGAATGGTAAGAAAGCGGCGGTGGCCTTAATTAAGCATTTGCCTGGTGTGAAAATGGGAACCACGGAAAACCATCTTCAGGGCTGCCGACAGTGGGATTCGAACACACTATCTCCCGGATACGAGCTCACAGCTGCGCACCCCTAACCGCACAGCCAAATAACTTGGTACATATGAAATTAAATGATATTGGATAGTGTTACTGGAATGAAAGATGACAGAGAAAAGCAATGTACCCGTAGAAAGAATCTTTCCCACCTCCACTTGGTCCAACACGAACCTCACATGGATTGACCGGTATTTGAACCAGAAACCCAGCAGTGAGCGGCCGTCGCGCTACGCCCTGAGCCACGGAGGCTCTGCCCCAGATACAATGATCACTAAATGCCAAGTTACGTCCCAGTGGTTCTGATTCGATGGAAAACTGGACGATTCGTGGCTATGATCACAATATAAACAATCACGGAAAACTACAAGCTTGTTTCCTTTTGTAAAAGCCATTTCTCCTTCCCCCACTACAAATCTACGTGAACCACATCTTGTGCTGCATCTTGAATGTAAAAGAGCCAGATATTTTGTCTGTGGGAAGGGATACGCATTGCAAAGCAGAAGTTCGTTGTTCAGACAATAAAAGTGAAATAGTGCTTGACTGAATATACCGCAAGAGAAACAGATGTATGTGTGGAGAAGGCATGTTAGAACGGAAATCCACAGTGCGCTGATAATGAAACCCAGGTTCTGATAATCCAGGTATTCGGGTGCCCGTCACAGCGGTTAACCATTTCATCTGCTAAAAGTATTCGAAAACTCGGGTACCAACTAATAACGGCCGTACGTGATTATAAGTTGTTCCTCGTATTCACGGCGATGTACATCATTCCCCTTTCTCCCTGTGGGATTGCTTCCCTGCTCCACCACTTTTCTCTCGCTAAACGTAGCACTCTGTGCCCAGACAACATCAATAATAACTATTTGTTGTAGTTTTTTTTTTACATAGAAACGGACATTCTCTGAAAGCCTAACAAGTCAACTTATCGATGAATACGTCCACTGGTTGGAATCTCTAAGTAATGTCCCGGTATTATCTATATATTAAATGTTTTTATAAAATCTAAAGTCAGTCAGTCTGCCCATTCTACCCGGTCTATTTCCTTCATTTTTTAACTGAAAGGTATTCATGCACAGATTTTTCAACAGGTACTATAAATCAATTAACTTCCGCCTTCCTCAAATTATTTGATTTTTCAATTTTTCGACTCTTTGAAGCAATCATATCTTTGGTTCCAATCGAGGTACGGATTTTGCTTTGGCCTAAGATCACTCAGTGGATCAAGTTCCATCATTTCAGCTCTTAATTATTCAAACTGGTTGATTGTGAGGAAATTTATGAGTGCACATTGAATGTGTCGTCTCATTTCTTCAACATTTTTTCTCATTGAAGCAATAATATCTTTCGTTCTAATTGAGGTACACAGTTAGTTTTGGTCTCATGACACTCAGTGGATCAGTCGCTTTCTTTTGAGGTAACTAACTAACTAAATTGGTAGATTCTGATAAAAGTTATGAGTACATTTGACTCATGACGAAGATCTTTGAAGGACGTTTTAACGTTCCAAGGAACGTTTAATTCAATTTCTTTGTGTGATGTATTTTCAAGTGTTTTGTTGACATAATATTACATTCTATTACCACAACTGATCATGTGCTTTATTTCATTAACTCGAAACTTTGCAAATACATCCGTGAGGATAGTAACGAACAACACCATACGTTGTACATTGCGGACGGAGCCAGCGGGAAGCTGATAGTATATTCTTATTAATAAACGATTCAGTCGCTCCCTTCCCGCTCCTAGCCCTTTCCTGTCCCACCGTCGCCATAAGACCTATCTGTGACAGTGCGACGTAAAAGCAACTTGTAAAAAAAAGTGTACATGATGGGTGTTAAAAAAAAAGAAGGGCAGAGTGTGGGGTTGGGCTTTTCATCAGGAATACCACTGCACGCAACATAGTTTCTGTTAGGCACGTAAAGGAGCTAATGATGCGAGTAGATTTGGCAGTTGGAGGAATTAGGATGTAAATTGTCTCAGTGTATTCACCATGTGAGAGTGCAGATGAGGATGAAGTTGACAAGTTTTATGAAGCATTGAGTGACATCATAGTTAGGGTCAACAGCAAGGATAGGATAGTGCTAATGGGCGATTTCAATGCGAGAGTTGGAAATAGAACTGAAGGATTCGAAAGGGTGATTGGTAAATCTGAGGAAGATATGGAAGCTAATAGGAATGGGAAGCGTTTGCTGTACTTTTGTGCTAGTATGGATTTAGCAGTTACGAATACATTATTCAGGCATAAGGCTGTTCACCGCTACACATGGGAGGGTAGGGGTACGAAGTACATAATAGAATATATCTTAACCGAATTCGAATTCAGGAAATCTGTTAAGAGAGTACGGGTTTTCCGGGGATTTTTCGATGATACAGACCACTATCTGATCTGTAGTGAATTAAGTATCTCCAGGCCTAGGATAGAGACAGTTAAATCTGTCTGCAAACGAGTAAGGATAGAAAATCGCAAGGACGAGGAAATTAGACAGAAGTACATGGATATGATTAGTGAGAAGTTCCGAACAGTGGGCAGTAAGCAGTTTCGCAATATAGAAAGGGAATGGGTGGCATACCAGGATGCTGTAGTACAGGGCCTCTCGGGGTGCACGCGCCTGTTGCATGCACTGTGCACGGTGCAAAAGACGACTTCGCTTGGTTGACCAGAGTGCATACCCCCCACTCCTCGATTTGGAGCAGTAGCGCTCTCTCTCTTTCCCCACGCCTGTCTCGCTCGCTCTCCCTGTCTTCCTCTTTCTCACTTGCTCCGTAGCGCTCCAAATCCGAGCTGAGTTGAGCCGAGTTGAACCGAACTTAGCCGACTAGCCCAGGGACGAAGCGTTGCTCCGAGCTGAACCGAGCGGGATCGATGCACTGTGCACGGGAACTCTGCGCCGCTGTTTGCACGCGTGAGATTTAGTGCGTTTGAGAGGGCCTGCTGTAGTAGAAATAGCAAGGGAATGCCTAGGAACAACTGTGTGTAAAAATTGGAAAAAGTGAACATCTTGGTGGAATGATGGAGCGAGAGCAGCTTATAAACGTAAAAAGAAGGCTTATCAGAAATGGCTCCAAACGAGGGCTGATGCAGACAAGGAATTGTACGTAGATGATAGAAACAGAGCGAAACAAATAGTGGTTGAATCCAAAAAGAAGTCGTGGGAAGACTTTGTAATAACCTGGAAAGGCTAGGTCAAGCAGCAGGGAAACCTTTCTGGACAGTAATAAAGAATCTTAGGAAGGGAGGGAAAAAGGAAATGAACTGTGTTTTGAGTAATTCAGGTGAACTCATAACAGATCCCAGGGTTTCACTGGACAGGTGGAGGGAATATTTCGAAAATCTTCTCAACGTAAAAGAAGATATTCTTGGTGCTGTTGCGATCAACCGAGCCCATGGGGAGGAGGAAAATGATGTTTGTGAAATTACTCTTGAGGAAGTGGAGATGGAGATAAATAAACTCCCTTGTAATAAAGCAGCAGGAATCGATGAAATCAGACCTGAAATGGTGAAGTATACTGGAAAGGCAGGGGTGAAATGGCTTCATAGAGTAATAAGATTAGCATGGAGTGTTGGTAAGGTACCTTCAGATTGCACGAAAACAGTAATTACACCTATCTATAATTAAGGGAACAGGAAGAATCGCAACAACTATCGAGTTATCTCATTGATTAGTATACCAGGCAAAGTATTCACCGGCATTTTCGATGGGAGGGTGTGATCAGTCGTTGAGAGAAAGTTGGATGAAAACCAGTGTGGATTTAGACCACAGAGTTGATGCCAAAATCTGATTTTCTGTATACGTCAGGTAATTGAAAAATGGTACGAGAAGAATTGACAGTTGTGTTTATGTTTCGTAGATCAAGACAAAGCATATGACAGGGTACCGAGGAAAAAGTTGTTCGCCATGCTGGAGGACTATTGGATTAAGGGTAGATCATTAAAATCAATCAAAGGCATTTATGTTTGCAATTGGGCTGCAGTGAGAATTGATGGTAGAATGAGTTCTTTCTTCAGGGCACATATCGGGTTTATACAACGCTGTAATATTTCACCTTTGTTCTTCGTAGTTTACATGGATCATCTGCTGAGAGGTATAAAGTAACAGGGAGGGATTCAGTTAGGTGGATGTTTAGTCAATTCACAGAGGCTAGCAGACTGAACGCTGAAAGGCATAACGGTCTATAATAATGATGTATGTATGTTGTATATTTTCATTATAAACTGTTATGTCCTTCAGTTTTCAGTCTGAAAGCCTCTGTGAATTTACTCAACGTCGCCACCATCCTCTATTTGTAATTCTTTCTGTGCCCTCTTTTAGTTCTATCTTTAAATCATTAGAAACCGAGTCTATACATCGTCATCTTGGTCTCCCTATACTTCTCTTACCCTCCATGAACAAGCCCATTATTCTCTTAGGTATCCCTTCTCCGCATTCATAGTACCCTCCTGCCATTCTTCACCTGCATTTTCCGGCTATCTTTCTCATCACATACATGTCTGTTACTTCTGCAGTAACTTATGGATAAGATATCCTGAGTCCAACCAGGTTTCTCTCCCGCAAAGCAAAGTTGATCTGAAAACATGCTTGTGTAAAGATTAGTTTCATCCCGGACCTGACTTCCTTCATAAAGAATGACGTTTATCGGAACAGCGAACTTACAACATTATCTTTGTTGCAACTTGATTCAATCTCACTTACTAGAATACCATCCTGAGAGAATACACATAGTAAATACTTGAAATTATGCATCCATTCCTGCTTTGTATTCCCAACCTGACATTCAATATTTCCTTTGATATCTTACCTACTCACAGCACTTTACTCTTGGAAAGGCTAAATTTCACCGCACCTGTCGAGATATTAGATTGCAGACTTTCAGCAAAATCTGCCATTAAAAACAAGTCGTCGGCGTAGGCTAAAATGCTTACTACATTCTTATCTAACTGAATCCTTCCCTGGCAATTTATACCTCTCAATAGGTACTCCATGTAAATACCTGGCGAGTTGGCCATGCGGCTATAGGCGCGCAGATGTGAGCTCGCATCCGGGAGATAGTGGGTTTGAACTCCACTGTAGCCAGGCTTGAAGGTGGTTTTCCGCGGTTTCCCATTTTCACGCCTTAATTAAGGCCAAGCCGCTTACTTCCCATTCCTAGGCCTTTCCTGTCGCATCGTCGCAATAAAACCTATCTGTGTCGGTGCGACGTAAAGCAAATAGAAAAAGAAATCCATGTAAACTATGAAAAACAAAAGTGAAAGATTACAGCCTTATCTAACCGCTGTATCTACCTTGAACCAACAACTCATTCTACCATCAATTCTCACTGCAGCCCAATTATCAGCATAAATGCCTTTGATACATTTCAATAATCTGCCCTTAATCCCGTAGTCGTCCAGTACGGCGAATATTTTGTCCCGAAGTGCTCTGTCATATGACTTCTCTTGATCTATGAAACATGAACGTAACTGTCTATTCCTCCCGTATCATTTTTCACTTAACTGGCGGGTACAGAATATCTGGTCCTGACAGCCCCTCTGTGATCTGAGACCACACCGGTTTTCTTCCATCTTGCTCTCAACCACTCATCCCACCCTCCCTTCCAAAATGCCAGCGAATACCTTGCCTGGTATCCTGATCAATGAAATACCTCGATAGTTGTTGCAATCCTTCCTATGTAATAGGTGCAACTACTGCTTTAGTCTAATCAGAAGGTGTCTTACTAACATTCCGTGCTAACCTTGGTAATCTAGGAAGCCGTTTCATACCTGCCTTCCTACTATATTTCACCATATCAATTCTAATTTCATCTATTTCTGCTGCTTTATGACACTGAAGTTTACTTACCATCCTTTGCAATTCCTCAATCATAACTTCACCATCATGATTGTCCTCCTTCCCACGAGCTCGGTTCTTCGCGACGTAACCAGAAATATTTTCTTTTACGTTGAGAAGTGAGAAGATTTTCAAAATATTCCTTTCAAACGTCCAGCAACTCCCTGGGATCAATTATGAGTTCACCAGCCCGATCTACCCAAAAGACACTATTCAGTTTCTTTTTCACACTCTTTATAAGATTCTTTACTGGTGGTCCTTGCTGTTTGATCTAACTTTTCCAGGTTATTGCGGAAATCTTCTCACGACTTCTTTTATTCAACAACTATTTGTTCCGATCTTTTTCTTCCGTACAATTTCCTAAATAATGTTATTTTAATAAAATAATGATATAATCTATGACTTAAATCGATTACTCCAACTCATTTATGGGCCGCATCTAATCAGGTATTTCCTATACGAAATTCCCTCCCGTTTTAACTTGTGTATATGCGGGAGAATAGTAATCTATTTTGCATGGGTATTCGCATGTCATTTGAATGTCAAAGCATTTGCAATTTATTTTGGAACACACTTTACATTGTTAATTCTTGAATTAGTACGAACATTTATAATTACATGGTTTTTACTCATCATCCTAAATATCATTAAATTATGAAAAGCAAAATTGTAACGAAGTAGTACCCGCGTAACACGAGAATCGGATTTTAAGTGAAGGAGTATCACTAGCAGCATCATGAACACAAGGTGGATCAAGAAGGACTTTAAGATCTAAAGGAAGACTCGATGGGAGGGAAGTAAGGAAGGAATGGAATGGAAGAAGGAAGGAAGGAAGGAAGGAAGGAAGGAAGGAAGGAAGATTTTTTTTTGCTATTTTGCTTTACGTCGCACCGACACAGATATGTCTTATGGCGACGATGGGATAGGAAAGGCCTAGGAATGGGAAGGAAGCGACCGTGTCCTTAATTAAGGTACAGCCCCAGCATTTGCCTGGTATGAAAATGGGAAACCAAGGAAAACCATCTTCAGGACTGCCGACAGTGGGGCTCGAACCCACTATCTCCCGATTACTGGATACTGGCCGCACTTAAGCGACTGCAGCTATCGAGCTCGGTAAGGAAGGAAGAAAGAAAGGTGTCAGGCTACAGAAAATGAGAGAGTTGAAAAGCATTATGTTAAAAATTAGTCTTCATTGTAATTATCCCAATCTATAGTACCTATACTATTTTATGTATTCATAATGTGTGCTTATTTGCATGCATCTGTAATCCATGGTAGTCAGTCCTTACATTATGGATTAAAATTTATGCAGCAACATCCATTTTCTCGTATGTTATCCCCGTTAAATCACTTGACGCATTCCTGAGTGCAATCAATGTATTCCAGTTATTGGAATGCGCATATTAACCGTGGCCAGTTCAAAATGTACAACCTTCGAAACCGTAGTGACTGATGAAAACTACGGGGCACCACGAAACAAAGATCAAAACAAGAGTTCAACTGGACTAGCGATACGAAGAAGCGAACGTACAGGGCATTTCTACGTCTGATAACGTGGATTTGTCCAAGCTCTTTGAGTTTCTGAAGCTGATTGGGGTCAAATACAAAGAAAGAAGGGTTATCTCCAATCTTTATAGAAGGGAGACGGCAGAGGAAAGCATCGAAGGATATAAAAGAGAAGCTTTCATCGAGAAGGGATGAGACAGATTTGTTTCTAGCCATTCAGTGTTTATATAAGTAAATCAATTTGTCGAAGAAATCTCAATTTAAGAACAGTAGATCAATGAACCACCAGTTATTTACGGATGATGATGATATTTTATCTGAGTCTGAAATGATCCAGAGAAATTATTGCATAGCTTTAATAAATCCTTGGGGATATAGTGGATGATGGCAATAAATAAGTCTTAAGTAAAAGTAATGGAATGCAATCGAATGAATACAGGTGATGAAGAATAGGCAGACATGCAGGAAAAGGTTTATCTGAGGCTACTCTCGACTTCTGTACACTTAACCTGAGATACAAGATGAAGTATGAGGGAGAAATTTGAAGTGTTCAGACAAAGTTGTAATTTTATTTATGTAGATATACCAGACACTTGACATTCATGATCCTTTTATTTCATCTCGCATGCACATTCAGTTTCTCGTAAATTTCTTAAACATTCAGTGTCACTAATATTATTTTTGATTCGTAACTATCAAGTAATTTTACAGTTTAATGTGATCCTTCGCCAAATTTACTTGGAAATGTTTTACGAGTTGATAAGTTTAAAATTATATTTAGACAGCACTGTAAATTATGGACACTAAACTTTATTTAACATGCCTGGGATCAACTACAACATGCAAATTTTGGACGTCCTGACAGACCATACAATCTAGAAGCACTATGAAAAATTGTGAAAAGTGAAATAAATTGGACCAAAATGGCTGTAATGGATGGTGTAATGTATACAAAAATCATGTTATTTACTCATGATATTTTTCATTCGTATCTACCAAGTATTTTTACACTTAATTTTATCCCTCACCAAACAATATAATTTAAATATAATATTTCAACAAAAATAACACTAAAATGTGATGTACGAAGGCGAACGCAGCCATCGTATTGGGAATTTTTAAATTGTCATACTTTTCTAAAATTCATATTTAGAAACTAACGCTACGTTTTTCATCTGATATTCATCCATTTGTCTGCAAGTGAGCAACGGATATTATAGTTGTTTTAGTTTTCCATACCTCACGTCCATATTCGTGTTAAATGTCCGTAACTGTGCACTCAATAGGAGAAGCCAGATTTTTTAGTGTACTAACATTTCTACACTGGTTCCGATAATTAAAATAATATATCAATATTGTCGTCCGTACTCAATTACACATTGCTTGTCTATGCCCAAGACAGCGGGTTCAATGCCGGCTGAGACAGGTAGAACTGAACAGAGTTTAAATTCATCAACTCAAAGTCATTGTCTTCCAGAATGTTAAAGAATTACTCAAAGGCCAAAATTCTGACACATCGCTGTCTCTTAAATCTACAGTAATTGATGGTACTTTGGATGTATGGCATTATTATATTACAACACAGGAGGATGATGAAATATACAAACAATTATCCATCCCTGAATACTTCGAAATTTACTTTAGCGTCAATTTAACTGGCATCGGCTTTGCAAAGAATTGCTTGACTATTTTGCTATAATTTTACATGAGAAAATACAAATGCAATGAGTGATCCTTGCTTGTATATGCCTTCAGATTTTTAACAAACTTAAATGCCACGATTGGTTGCAGTTTTAATCTCATGCATAGAGCAAATAGTTAGAAGCGCAATCTCTATGATCAAGGTTGCAGTATCGAATCCCGGCACAGTCAGTTGAGATTTAAGAATACTTCAGTGTGAAATACCCGTATCAGTAGATGATGTGCAGTATCGACATGTTAGAGAACCACTTTTCAGTCCGAATTTAGGAAATTATGCGTGTTCTAAAACATATTACAATTGGAGGCATACAAATTCTCACATTATTATTATTATTATTATTATTATTATTATTATTATTATTATTATTATTATTATTGTATATGCAAATAAGCCCGTTAGGACTTCGCAAAATACTTAGAGGCGTGCTTTAGCCTTCCATTGTGCGCAAATTTTTTCATTCTTTTACTGTGGAATTCACTTATGTATTTAGACCAGGTTATTTCAGTGTTCTTTTTTGGTCTTTCCTCTTGGACAACTCGCCATTTGTGAATTTTGAAACTGACGAGTACCCGGTTTTGGACATCTGATGGCCTAAACCTTGTTCTTTCAATGTTTGGGAAAGTGATTCGCGATCAAATGAATCACAGGCTTTTTTGAAATCAACAGATCTACAGAATTAATTTGTGCTACAAATTCTGTCATGTCTTAACATTAGCTGTAGATTCAAGATTTGCTCCGGACACGATTGGCCTGGTCTGAACCTTGCCTGATACTAGTGAGATCCCTCTGTAGTTGTTTATATCTGTTCTGTCTCCCTTCTTTTGTAGCGTTGAAGTAATGTATTTTTCCAGTCTCCTGGAATTTGTTCCGATTGTCAAATGCCTTGCCTGATTTTGGTGATTTCTTTTATGGTGGTTGGGCCTGCTGATTTGAGTGCTTCCGTTATTATTCCATCTTCACCCATACGCTTTATTGTTTTTAGTTGTTTTGATATGTATTGCGATTTCTTCACCTGTGGTAATGAATTTTGTTCGTGTTTAAGTTCTTATGGTGGAAATCATTTTGTTGGTTCTGGGCAGTTCTGTAGTTCTTTAAAACGTCTGGCAAATTCCTCGCAGTTTCCTTGTTTGTTTAGTGACAATTGTCCATTTTCCTTCTTGAAGCAGGGACTTCGTTGTTGATATCCTGTAAGCTTAATTTTGAAATTCGTGAAGAAATTTTGTGTGTTGTTTCTTTCATAGCCATTCTCGATTTCAGGCAGTTGATCGTTATCGAATTTCCTGTTGGTCTCTCTGATCAATCGAGCTGTCTCTCTCCTCACTGCCAGTAATGTTCTGTAGTTATTCTCTGTCTTCTCGCTGTTTCAAGTGTTATATGCATTCTGTCGAGATTAGATTGCTTGTTCACATTCCTCATTCCACCAAAGGTGCATTTTCTTTTTCTGCTGAGGAATTAATTATTATGCTGTTTCTATCAATTTGGTTTTGAGTTGTTTCCAATTATTCCCCCCCTTTATTCTAATTCTTCTATGAGGGTTGGTTGTATCCTAGTGCTGTCAAATTTTGGGATTGTTGGCCTCGCTTCTGCGAATCTTTGAGATTTTAACTGTAGTTTGATTCTTGTCAGGTAATGATCATTTTTGTTGCTATTTGCTTTATGTTGCACCGACACAGAAAAGTATTATGGCGACGATGGGACAGGAAAAGCCTAGGAATGGGAAGGGCGCGGCCGTGGCCTTAACTAAGGTACGGCCCCAGCATTTGCCTGGTGCGAAAGTGGGAAACTACGGTAAACCATCTTCAGGGCACCCCTTCTGACTTGAACATTTACTACTCTGTGGTCTGTATACAAGTTTTAAACATGGTCAATTTGTAGGTCGTCGATGAGTATGTTCGGTGATCTCCATGTCATTTTATTTGATGGTTTATTTTTAAAATGTGTTGACATGATTTCAAGGTTGAATGTCCTTCAGAATCCGACTATTCCTTTTCCAGTCAGGTTGGTCCATTTATGCGCTGGAAGCTTTTCAATTGTTTTTCTGTATTTTCCTGCTTTGCTTATTTGTGTACCGAAGTCGCCTAGTAGGATTCTGACGTGGCTTGGAGAAATTTTGGATACTATTTCTTCTGGTGATTCCCAGGATTTGTCTAGCTTTTTGCGGTCTGTCCTCATTTACTTTTATGTGTATAATAATTACTGTGTATGTTTTATTTGCACACTTTACGGTGATTATCATTGGTTTATCGTTTAGAGGCTACACATTTGTTATTGAGTTGAGTATGTTTTTCTTGACTGTAAAAGCGACTGATAAAAGTGGTATATTTTTGAGGTTTCGTTTGTCTGTTTCACTTTTGAAGAGTCTATAGTTCCCTAAATCCATTGTGTTTTCGTCAGTCAGTCTTGTTTCTTGGAGTGCCAGTATCTGTTTTTCTTGTTCGTTTGTTGTAGTTCATACAACTTCCATGCTCGTATGGGAGCATATAAGTTTAGTGTTCCGGAAAGGATTTTGCTGTTTGGGCGAAGTTGGCCAGAGGTCTCTGAATCCCTCTGTGTGCGTGTCAGTCCAGAGTCACCAGAATCCGACAATGGTTATATTGTTCTTGACCAGCTGGGGTAAAAATGAGATTTCTGCCACGCCTCATGATACCTTATCATGAGAATTTTGGCTCAAGATCCAGTTTTTAGGGCCATAATGTTTAGCTCCAGAACATGGTGATCAGAGGCTAACCATTTTGCTGCAAGTCAGACGCGAAGTGGATTTGAGTTGGTTCCTTCCTTCTCTCAGCCATTGGGATACGTCCCCTTCTGCTTTCGAGGCCGTTGACCATGTTTCCCTTTATCTCAGTTGACCCTCGGGTGGTAATTTGGCTACAAGTTTTTCACGCCTGTCCTGCACATCTACAGGAACTTACACTGTCAGCCATTGGGGCGCGCCGCGTAGGGGTTGATGGCCCTCACACCTGTGCCTCACGCATTGTTTTGCCTAGCCCTTACTGAATTCAGAGCTAAGCTGACGCAAACCGACCAGGTAAGGTGGTGGTGATTATTAATATAATTATTATATATACTCTTATTCTTCTTCTTATTCTTCTTCTTCTTCTTCTTGGCATTTTCCTCAATGTTCTGGAGTCTCAACTCTGTTTGGACTTGATCCATTTTGACGGCTGGATACCTTTCCTAACACTAACCCTAAATGAAAATATGTATTCACTAGAGCTCTCTCAAGACTAGGTATGCTAATTGTCAACTTTGTTTCTTACCTTCTCCCCGTTGGCAAGGCAGTTTTCCGCCCCAATATTACATATCTTTCTTTATTAAAGTTTTATACGGTAGAAAAACAAATGCACGACTAGGATAATATTAAATTACGCTTTGTCAGCATTAATCAAAAGTTTTACTCGATTCAGCAATTGTAAAACAAGGATAATGATAATTTACCTCTTAGCAATCAAAATACAATCCTGCTGAAAATATAATATAGCTCATATTATAAGAAAAAAGTAGCTAATTGTTAAATAATAATAATAATAATAATAATAATAATAATAATAATAATAATAATAATAATGATGATGATGATGATGATGATAATTATAATAATTATAGATAAGTAGAAAACGTTTTTCGCAAACAAGGCGCCTTGGTGGCATGGAATGAAATGAGGTATAATCGCGTTTTGCACTGGTAATCGGTCGCAGTTTCATCATAAAAGCTGAAGATAATTCGCCAGTGATAAGCGAGAGACTTTCGTTATCAATACCGTTCGATAACCTTGGGCAGAGAAGTTTCCATACTGAAAATATACTTTGCTTTGATGATGATGATATTTGCTGTTTAACGGGGCCTAAAAGCTAGGTAATCCGCCCCTATTGGTACGTGTTCCTCCAATAGTGGTACCTATCACAGGTAACGTGGACTGAACTTTGCCTTGAACACAAGGTTTCAAAAGTAACGCTAAAATAAGATGTACAAGGATGAACGCAACCACATTCTTGGGATTTTTAAATGTTAATATATTTCCTATAATTCAGTCCTCAGGATGAGTACAAGAGTTTACTTTGTCCGCCTCCGTAGCGTAACGGTTAGCTTTATTACCTGCCGTCCTCGGGGGTCCGGGTTCATCCCGGTACTGCCAGAAATTTAAGAATGTCAGAAGAAATAGCCACACGAAATTATTTAATTAAAATGCCATCACACTGTTTTTTGCGTAGTTACTTTCTACGATGACATTTCAGCGAGTTATAATAATACTACCAGTATGTGACTTTAGAATGAAATATAGCATGCATTAAGCAGGTGGTCAATACAGATCTTAAGACATAATGGATAAAATACAACAGGACAATGACTACTGCAGAACCGATTAGTTTCCACCATATCTTGAATCTCATACTTGAAAATTTTGCCATTCTAGTGAGTGTTTGGATTCGACAGAAGTCATTCTAAACTCAGAAGGTCCCCCACAGCTTGAACTGGGTCACCAAGATTCCATAAGACAACTACTTCCTACTTGACAGTACAATCACCGATTTTGAACCTTGCCCTTGCGTCATACTGCATTACGTCATTGCAGCAGATTTTTCGCACAAGAAGTGTGCGTCTGTTGTACATTTATCATTCTACTGTCAGTTTCCCCTAGGGACACTCTGGTGCTGCTATACAAACATTGCTTCAAGGGATCCTGATTTAATATTCTATTCGCCTACATGCTCCCGTAATCCCTCAAAATGGGTGAGACCAGGCCAAGTTCTAGAGATAAGATTAATAAATCACTTTAAGAAAAGCTTCTTTCTGTATAAATTATGCGGATATCAAAAGGAGAACATTTTGTAATGCTATATCCCACTTAAGAAGACTTTTTAAGTACGTGCAGAAGGAAGGGTGGGTGGAGATGTTTGCTGAAGACCACTACAAAGCTGTAATGCAAATTCAAATCTTAACCTTCCTCTCCCTTTAGCTTTCACTTCCATCGCACACTAATGCCTCTCCCTTGCAACTTCCCAATCTCCTTGCGTCTTTTCTACGAACTACTCCTTAGCTTGTCTCATCTCCGTTATCCTACACCACTCTAATACGACGTAATTGAGGACCCTAGTGGAAAGAAGCACATAACACTTGGCAGGTGATTTTGAGATATTTGTACCACACCACCGTCTGTTAGAGTAACGAACTACAGTCATGTAGCTCGTACCCATTCCCCATAAAAAAACTGATTCGTTGCGGAAACGAGACCCATAGCATTCAAATAAAGGTTGCGGAAGTTACGGATTTGCAATCTACTGCAGTTTGCATCACGCATTTGTTTCCTTTTATTAGTCATTTAGATGTGAAAGCAGTACAAAGAGATTTTGCAGTTGAGGAACTAGCTGGCGTATTTGGTCACTAGTTCTTGTCATGTTATAATTCTAATTCGTCAATAAAGTAAAGTCACCTCTTTACAGGACACGAAGTCCTTAGAGGAGATGTAGACTAACCTCGATACTAAGTGAGAGAGTGTGGTTTGCTCTACGCTCGAATTCGTCAATAAAACTTTAACATTGCTATTCCAATACCCAATTTCTTATTTAAAATTATACTGCATTTTCGAACCCTTCTTTTTACAAACGAGTATTATGTTCATAACCTAATGGGTACATGACACAGATTTATCTCTTCTTTTAACTAGAAACCGAGTAAGTTGGCCGCGCGGGTTGCGTAGTATAGCAGCAAGCTAGCATCATCGGCAGCCCTGAAGAGGGTTTTCCGTTGTTTCTCATTTTCACACCAGGCAAATGACAGGGCTGAATTGTGATTAAGGCCTCGCCCACCACCTTCCCAAACCCGGCCCTTTCCCACGATTGCGTCACCGAAATCTTTGATGGGTTAATGCAACGGTAAACCACTAGTAAAAAAAACTTCACTAAAATGGATACTAAATGCATTGTATGGGATTATGTTTTACCAATATATACACGGTTGTGTTTAATATTGTCCCATTTAAGAACAAGTTTCAAAATTTCAATTTCATGCCTCAATTGTAGGCCATAGAGAATTACACAAATTTTTCTTTCGTGAAAGTTATGGTTTGGTGGCATAGGCATAGCCTCTTTTCCACTATCACTTTTTATAATAATTTTCAATAATTTCAATTTCATGCCTCATCTTTACGCAACAGAGACTGAAAACTGGCGCCGGTTAGTAGTTAAATAATGAGCTCCATTACTGTAATAATTTTGTTGCGAAGTGTTGGTTCGTTAATGAAGGAAAGCAAACTTGAGTTATGCGTGGCTGTTAATATCTTGATGACTGCCAGGAGACCTCCAGACTCTCTCGAGGAATGAACCATAGGGACCTGACCTTTATTTGAAAAATCCCACATGCACTGGTTAAAAAATTCACACAGCGAGTGCCTTGTTGAGAATCCAGTGACGTAACTCGGTGCCCATTAACCGAAGACTATTCACACGTCTAGACGTAAGGTTGTTAAACGCAAGGGAGTAAATCAAAATGTTTTACATATTTTACATATTACCTTAGCTGACGGCCTCCCTCTTGAAACAACTCAGGCATGACAAAGTGAGCAATAGGTGGCACTGGCCACTGTTCTACCGTGGCCTTAATTAAGTACAGCTCTAGTATTTGTGTGGTGCGAAAATGGGAAAACACGGAAAATCATTTTCAGGGCTGCAAACGGTGGGGTTCGAACCTACCACCTCCCGAATTCAAGCTCACAGCTACGTGATTCTAACCGCACGGCTAACTCACTCGGCATATGTACAGTTGATTTTAAGAGACGTCAGAGAATCTGAATCTTGTTCCACAGAATTTATTTCATCTGCAAGAAGAACATGAAGTTGTCGACTGGCAGGCCTACCGACCTTAGCCTGGACAAAACTTGCTGTCTTGCTATCTTGTGAACAAAAGGACAACGACTAACCGACTACCCCACTAAGGTCGACTGACTAAGCAAATAACTAACTTCCCTGTTATGTGGGTAGAGGAGTCTTTACCCTCCTCACATCAAATGGTATTCGTGACCTGTGTGGGGATAGCATGACAGCATAGCATAGCATAGCTTGATTTTACTCTAAGGAAATTCAGGAACGTCAACTAATAAAGAATAAATAATAATAATAATAATAATAATAATAATAATAATAATAATAATAATAATAATAATAATCAGTATTCGGGAGATAGTAGGTTCGAACCCCACTGTCGGCAGCCCTGAAAATGTTTTTCCGTGGTTTCCCATTTTCACACCAGGCAAATGCTGGGGCTGTACCTTAATTAAGGCCACGGCCGCTTCCTTCCCACTCCTAGGCCCCATCGTCGCCATAAGACCTATCTGTGTCGGTGCGACGTAAAACAACTAGCAAATAATAATAATAATAATAATAATAATAATAACAACACCAAGCGAGATCGCTACTGCACGATACATCGTTGGCAGCTTTGAGAATTTTCCCTAGCGTTCCCATTTTCACACCTGTGCCTTGTCCGGTTCCTCAGCTGAATGGTCTAATGATGAATACGACAAGAAACGCAGCTATACGTAATTATTATTCTACTAATTTTAGCTGTACTTATATATACTTAAGTATTTTTATGGTTTTATGGATCTCCATGTAGAAATCTATTAAGAACACATGTAAATAATAATAAGCACATTGGATGAATGATGGATTTGTGCAGTTGGGAGTTGAGCAACTCGAATCTTGAGTGTCCCAGATAGCACTGTCAGGAGCATCAAAGGGATCACATTCAACTGGAAATGTAACTTCATTCAAGGTGTGCTTAATCAAGTTATTGAATATGGGCGCACTGAACTGATACTGGATAAGTACATGCAAGCTGATGGTAGCGCTACGCCTCTAAAGGTCGTTATCAATGTTGTTCAGTAAAACTCGCTCACGAAATACGTTTGACGACTTCTCCCACGGAAAAAATGTATACATCTAAAGGCTGTAAAAGTGAAATTGCACAAAGCGGGATGGTTGTTACCAGTAGATGTTCTTCGGGAATTAAAAACAGTTTTTGTTGACTGAATGAAAATGTATCCAGAAACAGACATTTTATTCCAAGAGACAGACAATTATCCCGCCATTGTTCAATAATACACTTGACAACTTTGCCTGATTTTGAACAAATTATGCAGGGTGTAATTAAAAGAATTCATGTCATTTGAACTGGTGGTGAAAAACGGTATTCTAAGCAAACCCTAAAAAAGTTTACTTCTATATAAAAGTAGTGTAGGAGAGAATAAATCACAACAGTTTGTCATGTCACACCAACACAGATAGGTCTTATGGCGACAATGGGATAGGAAAGGGATAGGAGTGGTAGGAAGTGACCTTGGTCTTATTAAGGTAATTATTTGCTAGTGTGAAAATGAGAAACCACGGGAAACCATCTTCAAGGTTGCCGACAGTGGTGTTCGAACCCGCCATCTCGCGAATACAAGCTGATAACTGTGTAAGCCAAACAAAGCGACTATTTGCTCAGTAAAATAAATCACAAAATTTCGGTCAACAATTTTGGAAAGTCAATAAGTACTGGATACCAGTTCACCCTCCCCTCCAAAGTTGTGCAGTGTTCTATATATGTGTGTCTGCGACCTGCAGACGGTTACGAGCTCTGAGTATAGGCGAAATGGCTTTATCAAATCGTGCGGAACTTAATTTCTTTTCTCATCCCTTAACCCTCAATACAGTGTGGAGCTTTATTTTCTTTTGCTCCCTCACTCAACCCTCCACATAGTGAAGAGCTTTATTTTGTTCCTAGTCATTATCTGTTGAACCCTGCTCTCAAATTTCGCTAGGACCATGTGGCATGTAAATACAGTGCTTGACAGAGAACGCATTATCATACGTTGTCAAACATAATTCCACACCGGGGCTGAAAAAGAATCAATCAATCAATCAATCAATCAATCAATCAATCAATCAATCAGTCAATCAATCAATCAATCCCACATTTACTAGGTAGGCTACAGAGTACTAACGGTCCAAATATCCCAATACTTTATGTGAGGTTGCAACAACATCTCTTTGTTTCCGTGGGTATTTCATAAGACGAGCCCCGCTATTTTCTTATCAGCTGACTCCCTCCCTTCTTCACCCCTGCCAACAGGCAAAGACATGCTTGAAATAGGAATCAATTTCCCATCACCGACCATGCCTCGATCCAACACCCCGTCAGACTGACCTTGTCTTGATCCAACCCTCCCCCCACCCACCCTCAGACTACAGCAGACTTAGTTTGTCACTGCTGCCTGAGTAGTTACTGAAAACCTAAAAAATATTGACTGTTTAATATTTAATTTTAAATTTAAAGATAGCTGACAATTTCGTCGCACAGGTTGCTTAGTATAGTTTCATCCAACGCCTGTTAGATGGACGTACTTTATTTCAGTTTCAACCTGTATATATGTTAGGAGGTCGGAATATGTTCTGTTGCACACCGGGGTCAAATGCGCCACTTTGTTCAAGACAAACAGAAGTGGAGAGGGAAATTTACCTTCCATGGATATAATGGGCTGAATTGTATAGAAGCGTGATATTTGGGACTCCGATTTCACTCCGACAGCCACGTCTCTTTCACCAATGCTCGATTATGTGCTGTCTCTGTGAATTTCATAATTAAATCTAGACTGGTCGGCATTCAGAATTTCAGCCTATGAATAATTAGGAAAGATCTTGTCAGTCAATTTAATACCAAATGCAATCGCAAAATTCTCAAACTCTTCTTGCGAATGAGTAGGTTTGTAAGTTAAAAAGTGCGTAACTTCATGACTAACAATCTCTTGAAATGCCTTAAAATTTCAAACCCAGGCCGATGCAGCTTTTGAAACAATCGATCCAAGCACTCTAGTTTTCGTGCAGGCCCGCCCCTTAGATCAGTATAATGCTCAGCCATTAGGTTAGCCCTTGCCTTTTGAAAATTGGACCACACGTACTTCGATATGATCTTCAGATTCCTCGTTTTGTTCATTATTGTTCATAATATATCTCATAACGAGATAGATAGCTGCTCTCCTCAACCTTTCTGAAGTGATGCAGGTTGTTTTCAATGACCATCCTTTGATTTTAGCTTTAAATACCTTTATTTTTTTTGCTAGTTGCTTTACGTCGCACCGACACAGATAGGTCTTATAGCGACGATGGGACAGGAAAGGGCTAGGAGTTGGAAGGAAGCGGCCGTGGCCTTAATTAAGGTACAGCCCCAGCATTTGCCTGGTGTGAAAATGGGAAACCACGGAAAACCATTTTCAGGGCTGCCGACAGTGGGGTTCGAACCTACTATCTCCCGAATACTGGATACTGGCCGCACTTAAGCGACTGCAGCTATCGAGCTCGGTCAAATACCTTATTTGAGTAATCGGCAGGAACATAAGACCTGGTCTTTAGCTACGTCATCATCCAAAGGTTTATAAAATAAGCACGACATCGGTACTTTCTTTGGGAGGCATTTGCACCAGTTCTTCATACTCCAGGATATCGGTGATAGTGGCGGCTTCAAGTTTCATGATCAAACTGAGAATTAATTTTGCAATTTATCTTTACTTCTCACGTATTTTACCTAAGGAAGAGGGCAAATCAATCTAGTGAAAAACTTCTAACCCCGTTTTTTCGCGTCATTTCTCTTTGCGCAAGTTATAAATAATACCAAAGGACAATCTCAAGATTCCAATAATTACAGATAACAGTATACACTCGCGAACCTGAACTTCTAATTTGGAGTCAAACAGAAGAGCGTTCTAATGCATTGCCAAAACCGTATGCTGCCGCACACATGGATTACCCCCAGATGTCTATGTAGTGAACAAATCGGTATGGGCACATAAAACTTGCATTAGTGCCATATAGTGTATCGTTTTTTCCTATTTACAAAATATATGATAAATACATGGAGACACTTCGTGAATATTCCTTGATAGACCTCTCCTTTTCCTCCATCACCGAAAAACTTCAGATGTTAATACGACACTAAACTCATGACAAAAAATAATGTTGAGTATTTAACGTCGCTCTAATTGCTATGATCTCAAGTGAAATCTGAGTGGTGGTAGTCTGGCCTGAAAGGAGATTCGACGATGTGGTGATAAATATATATAGCCACGTCTCTCACATGTAAGCAATTTTAAATGCCAAAGAAGAGCACTGTGATTCAATCCCGCATAGTTGTGCATAAGCAACGAACACGTAATTACTAACTGTGATCCTGGACCATAACTGGTTATGTGGAGCGTATTTGATCATCTATTGTTATTAATGCTTATTTAAACGTGTCACTGGACATGTCAGATCATGATTATTTTTTGCCAGCTATAAGAATTAGACCTAATTCACTAAAGGCTCCTTGAGGAATGGTTTCTTGTACTCTCGAACATCAGCTTCTCGCAAGCAAGTAGTGTTTCTGAATTTTTCTGTCTATGCTTCGTAGATCAGTATTTAATCACTATACTACATACTAATTTCTGTCCAGATTCCATGTTGCGCATAATTGGACATACAAATTGAGACATGATTGTGCCTCAAAGAAGTATGGAAAACGGTGCCGTAACTGCAAGAATAATGAACATCGAAAGTCACCAAACCATTCATTTTTGTCTACTGCACTTTTAAACGTTTTTAAACATGTACAGTATATGGAAGCGTGGCAGGGGTAACTTTTCAGTTTCAACAGGCAAGGGGTTGACTAATATAAAAGTGAAATATATGAAAGAATCAATTTTCTCGTAGAACGGGCGTGAATTTTAATCCCTGTCGCAAGAAGCGAAACCGTCTATGCTGTGAGCAGTTCAAACAAGGGTAATATCCTGTGAGTGTGTTTCTACATCAGGTTGGAAACTCCATTTCGTCTAGAACTCAGAAACGAAGAGTGCCAGTGTATGCGACAATATGCAAACTATTTTATGTTGTATTTTACTCCAAGTGACATGTATAAAACATATTAGGATTTGAAGATTGGGACGGCGGAGACAAATCCCATCACCATGATCTCACTGGTAATATTCGGTATTAGTCACCTCCTGTCTAAAATGTAGTGTTGAGAGTTTTACGTAAACATGTGTGTTCTGCAATATGTTTGATCGTCCACACAAAAGTGCACATCTGAAGAAAAATGTATTTTCACGGTACATTTAAATCTGACACTAACATGTCATTTTGTTTTTCTACTGTACGATGTGTTCTTTTTCAGCTGGATGATAGAAACGAGCTCGTAGGGGTTAGGGAAGGAATGGATAAAGAAGAACTGAGACAAATAAGGAGAGCCTGATCTAACTAAAGACGACAGAGCATGAAAAGTTGGAGATTGTCCTGGTCTTTTCAAAATTTCACATTTTTCCATATCTCATCCTCTTGTTACTCCCTCTTCCCTCATGGTCCTGTCACTGTGTTTATTCTATTATGTGCCCCTTTCCGTGTTCCCGTATTTCTACGTACGTCTTAATTTGTCACCCTTTATCTATACCATTACATCACTGAAATCAGTACTTCATGAAACGAGTTCAAGAAATAAATTATTTGTACATCGTTCTGTTTTCAGGCCGATTTTGCTTGGTACACTCAGAATATCATATTCATAAGCAGGAATATGCATGTGTGATAGTACTGAAAATCACTGCTGTTACAAAATGATGGGAACAATAATGCAAAGAAGGAGGAGATAATACCCTGAACGAAACTCTTCCTATGAACAGTCACCGGTGGTTGGGACAGGTCAGATGAACCGGATGGAATAGAGGGGTAAGAAAAACACAGGAATATCAAGGAGACAATGTCCTAGGCTCGGATGTCGATGTATTGAAGGAGAGATAAGGAGCAAATGGAGCCACAGTAATTAGAGGCCTCTGGAAGCATTTTATTTATTTAATCAAGGCTTGCAAATAGAACACTGAAAGGTACAACTGTCTCTTCCGTCAAAAAATCCCATGCATGAATTTATATTATGTGAATGTACAAGCACAGCGCCGGCCCCCACAGTAGATGGGTAGCAAGTCTATCTCCTACACGGAAGTCCCGGGATCGATTCCCGGCCAGGTAAACAATATTATTCTGGGTTTGAGGGCTGGTTCAACGTCCACCCAGCCTACGTAAGACCAATTGTGATGTTATCCGACCGTGAGACAGCTGCCCCGCCTAGAAAGCAAAGCATAACGGCCAAGCGGATTCGTTGAGTTAAGCACGAGTTCCCTTAATTTTTTCATCAATCCAATGATTGTCGACTCATTTTCTTGGTCAACATGTCACAATTTTTATGGTCTTCATCTTCAACGTTACGTAATATAATGGTATTAATACTACGTTATGTTATTTAAATGCATGAACTTCTTCCCTGTCAGTTTTTAACGTACGGTAGTCTTTCTTAAATGATTTAAAAGAAGTTGGATCCATCCATCCACCCATGGTCTAAAAATACTTAGATGACTACAGATCAGATAGCGGTCTGTATCACCGAAAAATCCCCGGAATACCCGCTCATTTCTAAAAGAATTCCTGAATCCCGAGTCGATTACGACCCTACACTCCGTTGTGTAGGGATGAATACCCTTATGCTTGAAGAATGTATTCGTCACTATCGCGGATGTACAATGTTCGCCTCCCTTTCCTATTCGCTTCCATATCTTCCCCACATTAAGCCATCACGTTCTCATATCCTTAAGTTCTATTTCCAATTCTCGCATGAAATCGCCCATTAGCACAATCCTATCCTTGCTGTTGACCCTAACTATGATATCACTCAGCGCTTCATAAAACTTGTCCACTTCATCCTCATTTGCACCTTCACGTGGTGAATACACTGAGGATATTCTCACCCTAATTCCTCCAGCTGCTAAATCCACCACATCATTCGCTTATTTATGTGCCTAACAAACAGTGCTGTGTGCAATAGTATTCCTGGTTAACAGTCCTTCCCACACTTTTCCCTTTTTAATACCTGTTAGGAACACGTTTTAATTTCTTTCATCTTACTCGTTATCGCCCCCTACCCGAATACTAATAACTCATAACACACCCAGACCCTTCCTCTTCGCCCACTCAGCCAGTTCCATTTGATTTCGTCCATAACACCGTTTGACATTTTCAGTTTTATTAACTGTTGTGAATGCCCATTCTCTGGATGATTTAAAAATGGCTGAAATATGGTAAGTAGAAAAACTCATCTGTTCACAAGCATGACTTCTCTAGAGAACTGCAACTGTCTGATCAGTTTCTACAGATTATTTCACTGCAAATTCGTCTTTACAGTCCTCATAAAAGAAATGCTTAATAATATCAAAAAAAATCGTCCGTCATGTTTGCATTATACCAGGGCGGACACGCATAGGAAGACATAAAACAACAGCTGCTCGACTAAGTGGTATGTTCCGAGCTGTCAGTGGAGAGATAGCGTGGAATGACATCAGTAGACGAGTACGTTTGAGTGGTGTCTTTGAAAGGTAAAGTTGGAATTCAAGAGGACAAATTGGGGCAAATATTCGTTTATAGAAAGGGGAGTTAGGGATTGGAATAACTTACCAAGGGAGATGTTCAATAAATTTCCAATTGCTTTACAATCATTTAAGGAAAGGCTAGGAAAAAACAGATAGGGAATCTTCCACCTGGGCGACTGCCCTAAATGCAGATCAGTAGTGATTGACTGATTGAACTGTCATGAACAGAAGTCTGAGAATTATCGCAGAAATGCTGTACAGTGTTAAATCGAGTCGCAATGTCGTTTTCACAGGGCAATGCTATATGGTTCCAACTCATGTTGAGCAATGGGACTGCAGTGTCAAGCGAAACTCGGGAATGGGAGCGAGTGTGACATTTTAAATCCGGCTTTACTCATGACTGGGAAAGTGGAAAATCCGGCTTAACTCGGACGTGGGATGGAAAAGGTTAATATAGATTGCTCCCCATCGAATTCCATTTCGTTCTCCATATCGTTTCCAAGGAATCCCTCGCCTGTCAAACTGAAGTGGGACTCCGTTTCTATCATAGGTCTGAGGCTGGCTTAAAATATTCTGAGCTCGATTAATTCTGTGATGCAGGATGCTGCCTCTCCCTTACACACAGCCCCAGTGAGAACCTCTCCTCTAACAGGTTAGGGACCACTGGAGGATTGTATGGTCTTAGCCGCCTGAGTACAATGAGGGCCATGGCTCAGAATAACTCCGAAATGCCCACTCCGATTCCATAGCAACTGTCATGCCGATTCTCATGACGACTTACTAGGCAACACAGCCCTGTTCTGTAGTTAACGAAATAGGACGCGACTAGATTAACCAACACCACGAACATTAAACCATTCCTATAAAAATAATAACGCAGTGAATTTTTTTGCTAGTGGTTTAAATTTGCTCTAGCACATGGAAGGTTCTCGGCGATGCAAGGATAGGAATAGGTCTAAGACAGGAAAGGACTTAGCCGTGGCCTTAATTAAGGTAGCGCCCCATCATCTGCCCTGTGTGAAAATAGGCAAACACAGGAAACCCTCTGCAAAGCTGCCAACGGTGAAGTTCGAACCCACTATATCCCGAATGCCGCGCGACCCGAACTATAGAGCCAACACTCGGGAAGCTATAAAGAAGGAGACAGCACTTTATAGAAAGCTGTAGCTATGAAGTCTCTTTGTTTTCATCGAAGACAGGTATCTTGCTATAATATCAAGCAACATCCAATTACAATTTTCAAATATTGCAAATCGGTAATTTTCTTGAATTTCGTCCATATATTTTAACAAGAAAATAATGCTGTTATCGAATACGTCTGTGGGGTATACATATTTAGTACGTCACATACAGCCTTCATTAGTAAGTAAGTAACATGAGTCATAACATATGCAATCTCATGTATGTAGTTCACATCTGTTGTTCCTTCTTCCTAGTGGGACAGCTGTGGATGTTATGTTTCTAGGTTTGCTTTTAGACTGCGCAACATGGCACCAGTGGTTTAATAATAATAATAATGTTATTTGCTTTACGTCCCACTAACTACTTTTTCGGTCTTCGGAGACGCTGAGGTGCCGGAATTTAGTCCCGCGGGAGTTCTTTTACGTGCCAGTAATTCTACCGACACGAGGCTGACGTATTTGAGCACCTTCAAATACCACCGGACTGAGCCACGATCGAACCTGCCACGTTGGGCTCTGAAGGCCAGCGCCTTAACCGTCTGAGCCACTCAACCCGGCGCACCAGTGGTTTGCGGTGAATGGCACGAGTACTAGCTTTCTTCATATTAGCAATTTCCTCCGAGTTTTAGTTCAGTGTTCTCTGTTTACTGTCATTCCGCACTTGAAGCCAATTGTAAGGTTTAGTTATTCTCTATATTTGCAAGCTTTGAAACAATGAATCCTAGTCAGATATTTATCCACGAGATACTTCGACCTATACTTCCGAGGTTAAGTACATCATAATAATCATGAATATCTTCCCTTTTTCTAACAGAACTTAGGAAACATTCATGCACGATGATCGTTATCAACCCATTCACATTTGATTATCTTTCGGTAGGTAGAAGAGCTTGTTTTATTGAGGAAGGAAATGAGAAGAATCCTTTCATATAATTATATTTATCACACTTATACCATACACTTGTTCATGTACACTTCCATTTCATTTCATTATTCATTGAACTTCTAGGGTTTGGTTTTCCCGCCGGAATGAGCGCGGGATCACACCTCTACCACCTCAAGGGCAGTGTCCTGGGTAGGGGATACAACTGGGAGGGAGATCAGTACCTCACCCAGGCGGCCTCACCTGTTATACTGAACAGCGACCTTGTTGAGGATGGGAAGATTGGAAGGGATGGGCAAGAAAGAGGGAAGGAATTGGCCGTAGTCTTAAGTTAGCTACCATCGTGGCGTTTGCCTGGAGAAGAAGTGGGAAACCACGGAAAACCACTTCGAGAACGGCTGAGGTGGAAATCTAACACCCTTCACTCAGTCGACCTCCCGAGACTGAGTGGACCCGGTTTCTGTCCTGGTGCCACTTTTCTTATTTCGTGGCAGAACCCGGAATCGAACCCGGACCTCCGGGGTTGGCAGCTAATCACACTGACCACTACATCGCCTATGTGGTAGAGTTGCTCAGATAAAGAATGGTACATTTTTCTGAGAAACAGTTGAATCTACATGTTAATGTTTGTTGCAGATATCCAAAAGTTTTGTATCTACGAGAATGGTGACATTTATTTTGATATATTAAATGCGACCGGGCGAGTTGGCCGTACGGTTAGGGGCGCGCAGCTGTGGGCTTGCATCCGGGAGATAGTGGGTTCGAATCCCACTGTCGGCTGCCCTGAAGATGGTTTTCCGTGGTTTCCCATTTTCACACCAGGCAAATGCTGGGGCTGTACCTTAACTAATGCCACGGTCGCTTCCTTCCCATTCCTAGGCCTTTCCTCCCCCATCGTCGCCATAAGACCTATCTCTGTCCGTGCGACGTAAAGCAAATAGCAATAGATATATATTAAACGCGAGGAACATACTGTACAATGGGCTGCCAACCGCTCCTTCTTTCTTTGTGCCACTGTACAAGTAGGATGACCAACTGTTGAAGGAAGGAATGAGCGACAAGACAGTAAAAAAGGAGGACATTCCACAATTTCGGGAGACAGCTACATGAAAATGAAAATCCACTGCCTGTTTCCAATCATTTGACCAGGTCAGGAATGGAATGAATGTAGACCCCTTCTAGTGGCGATGATAGGAATTGTGCCGGCTGCCGAAGCCTGTCGCACTCCTCTGGGCGAGACAGCTACTTATTTAGCTGTAATTTTTAAGCGACAGAGTTTTGACGTTCTCAAGAGCATTATGTTGCCGGTTCCATTTTCTTTACTAACAGTACTCTTACTGATGTAATGACATAGAAACATACATTTCACTCATCGTTATTGTACAATTTTTTTTCCAGTGTGTGGGTTGAAGACCCTTCATTAAAATAAAAACTTGTAAAATTAAACAAATTATGAAATAATAATATAAATATTGAAATCTTGTTGTCTAAAAGTTATTTCAAGTTTAAAACATTGGAAATAAAGGAAATTGAGGAAACATTACATTTCTCGTGGCACTTCTTAGTTTTATCAGTTACAGGAATTATTTTCTAACAACACTTTTGGGCCGATGACCTTGATGTTAGGCTAATTTAAACACCAGATAAACAAGCATCAGCACTTGTTCTACATTTCAACCTTTGGTTATGACTACCAAGTACCCCCCCCCCATGGCGCAAGAGCCCCATAAGACCATGGCTTACCAAGCGACCGCTGCCCGGCCCGAAGGCTTGCAGATTAAAAGGTGTCATGTGGTCGGCACGACGAATCCTCTCGGCCGTGCTTGTCTTTCTAGACCGCGGCCGCCATTACACCGTCAGATAAATCCTCAATTGTAATCACGTAGGCTGAGTGGATCTCGAACCAGCCCTCAGATCCAGGTAAAAATCCCTGACCTGGCCGGGAAACGAAACCGGGGCCTCCGGGTAAGAGGCAGGCACGCTAGCCCTACACCGCGGGGCCGGCACTACTAAGTGCAGAATCTCCCAAAGCCTCAACATAAGAAAATCTATTGCATCATTTATCTTGCTTGAAACTCTATTTACCGAGCTCGATAGCTGCAGTCGCTTAAGTGCGGCCAGTATCCAGTATTCGGGAGATAGTAGGTTCGAACCCCACTGTCGGCAGCCCTGAAAATGGTTTTCCGTGGTTTCGCATTTTCACACCATGCAAATGCTGGGGATGTACCTTAATTAAAGCCACGGCCGCTTCCTTCCCACACCCAGCGCTACCCTGTCCCATCGTCGCCATAAGACCTATCTGTGTCGGCGCGACGTAAAGCAACTAGCAAAAAAAAAAAAAAAAAAAACTCTATTTACCGGGCGAGTTCGCCGTGCGCGTAGAGGCGCGCGGCTGTGAGCTTGCATCCGGGAGATAGTAGGTTCGAATCCCACTATCGGCAGCCCTGAAGATGGTTTTCCGTGGTTTCCCATTTTCACACCAGACCTTAATGAAGGCCGCGGCCGCTTCCTTCCAACTCCTAGGCCTTTCCTATCTCATCGTCGCCATAAGACCTATCTGTGTCGGTACGACGTAAAGCCCCTAGCAAAAAAAGAAAAGAAACTCTATTTGTCGGCACTTCTTGCAGAAATCAAAATGTCTTTGTCATTTAATAAATCCAGAACGCTTATAACCTACTTCTTTGCAATGCCAAAGATCATACTGTTGGCTACGGTTGAGCTATATCTAGTTGAAGCTAGATGGCAGGAGAGTTACGTAGTCTGAAAATTCATACAGCTGACAATAACACGAAAATTAGTTCGGACAGAAAACGAGACAACTTCAGGACAAGTGACTCGCTCCGTCGATCGAGTATAAATTGATGTAACATGTAACTTTCTTAGCTTTGGTTGGAATCAATTGCCACAGTTACAGTAACACACGGCGCCAGGGCCATTATAACGTGCAATTTAGAAATCGATATGTGTCATAATGTTTGTATCGTGCGTGTTGTGATGATTGCACGTAACGGTGACTTTGCTAGAACATGAGGGCATCTTACCGACACACTTAAACCTACCAGGTCTAAAACTTAGGATGCATCAAAGTTACTCAACATATTTTATTGCGCATACCATTCGGAGTTCTAGACGAACATATGAGGGTGTGGGATTACTAGAAGAGATCGCTGGAAATCGCATGGTCTTCAAAAATGGTTGACTCTTCAAGTATATCTAAAAATCTCCAATTTCTTTCTTTCCATCTCCCCTTATTCGAATATCATTAACTCCTAACAATACGGTGGATTCACAACCTTGAATCTTTGACGTGAAGGGGCCGTCACACTTGATTAAATATCGCCCGGATACGTTTCACGTCTTATTACGAAACAACAGTGCCAAATCATCGCTGTGCAATGCTGCAAGTTGACTAGTACGTTGCGAGGCTGAGGCAGAGTGTGTTGTTGACATTAGAAGGCAACGAAATACAGAGAGGTACTCGTCGCGCTTTATGTGGCCATCGCTGGAATACGTCGATCTGTCCCCTAATCTGGTGGCTGTCTAAACAAGGTTGTAAAGCCGTGCTCGATTCACGTAAAAGGGTTGCGAATTCGATTCCCTGTTATTATTATTTGTTTTATATCTTTCGAACTACCTTTACGGCTCTCAGAGACTCCATGTATTGGAATTCTGTCCCGTAGGAATTCTGTTAAGTGCTAGTAAATCTATCGACACGAGGCTGACGTATTTGAGCGCTTATAAATACCACCGGACTGTGCCGAGATCGAATCCGCCAACTTGGGCTCAGAAGGCCAGAAGGCTACCGTCCGAGCAACTCAGCCCAACAACTTCCCGTCAAGAAGCCTTCACTTCCACTCCTCCAAGGGCTTTCATGGTCTGTACGGAGATAGCTAGCTTTTTTGTCTCTGATTCTTCAATGAGTGTCTTGATATGAGATCGGTTGTAGTGAATGCCACGATTTGTGTGGAGAGCGTTTGAAAAATAACTAGGGAAAACTATACACAGTATAGGATTGAAGCTTTACTGAGGAGAAAGACTGAACCACGCAGGAAATATTCTATTATTGTTCCACGGTGTAAGTCCATGTAGACTCGGGTATAGAGGCAGGTTCCTTTAACAGTTGGGAGACGATTATCATGGAGCCTAACAGGCAATTTAATGTGGATTTGCAGAGAAATGCATGTGTTCCTTTGCGGTCTAGACAGTAAGCTGAATAAATATCCCTTGCAGGGGTCTCCCCAGGGCTTATATTTTGGAGCCGTTCTCGTTAGAACTCCTTCATCTCATTTACAGAAGAGAAAAGAGCATGAGGAATGTCACACATGGGGAACGCCGGAGTTTCGTGAGGGTAGCTCAGCATCCTACACGAATCTTGCGAATGAGTTTTTTTCTTAATTTTGGCTTTCAGTCTTAAAGACTATTTAGTCAGGTAAATGTTTGTATGTTTCTGATTATTAATTACGAATTGACAATTTTTTATGATTCTGATTATTAGTTATGAATTGACAATTTTGTATGTTTCTGATTATTAATTATGAATTGACTTTGATGAATTGAAAATACTTTTAAGACGAACACAAACACCCATCCCTCGAGTCGGAGAAATTGACCAGACGATGTTAAAATCCCCGACACTGCCGGGAATCGAACCCGGGACCCCAGTGACCAAAGACCAGCATGCTAACCATTTAGCCATGGAGCCAGACTTGCCAATGAGTTTAATCAGTTGTAGGTCTTCTTGCTTGCTTTCCCCTCCATTTTACTATTATAAATAGTTCATTAATGTTTGAGTAAATGGGATGCATTCTTAAACGTAAAGACTCAACGGAAATAATTACCTTTGAAGCAATGATTGACACTCCACTCCAGTCACTCTGCAAGTTATCGATGTTTCATTTGTATGGTAATGCTACCAAACAATGCACACTGCACTAAATATAATACTAGGGGTTTCCTTCTGCAGCAGTTTTAAGGTTGTTTAGAAGCCACATATTTTCCAGTGTCATTTTGTTAAAGCTCTTCAGTCGATCGACTCATTATGATTCGCCCCTATCACAAAATCAATTAACTTACTATTTTAGGCTATATTCAGCAGTAGCTACTATACGACTTTCAAACAAATTCTTGTCACTAATATCTGATTATTCTATTTATTTACACAACTGTTGGTGTTTTACTAGCCTCTGTTTTCAGAACAGAGTATTCAATCCCGGCTACGGTGTGTGAGGTTTACGGGTGTTTAAACTCTACACGTTAAATGACTGCAGAAAGAATTCTGATTCATGGCGTCTATGAAGACCAACCACGTTAAACAATTCATGTTGTTGTTTGAGTCATCAATTCATGGAATGGTTTGATGCAACCCTCCACGCCACTCTAACCAGTGCTGACATTTTCATTTCCTGCCTTTCTGACCACTTATATTTCCCTTAAAAACAAACCTAACAATCCAGTGTGTCTTAAGATGTGTCCTATCATACTCTCTCTGCTTCTGGTAAAATTTCACCTTGTTATCATCTTACCAGGTCGATTCAATATCTCTTCATTCATGATTCAATCCACCCACCTCACCTTCAGCATTCTTCTGTAAGAACATATTTCAAAAGCTTCCATTCTCCTTATTTCTGAGCTAGGTATTATCCACGTTTCGAATCCATGCATTGCCACGCTCAAGAAAAAGTGTTTTCAAGAACATTTCTAATGTGTATATCGATGTTTGAAGTGAGCAGATTTATTTTCTTAAGAATGGCCTTACTTGCTCGTGTTAGTCTGCATCTTATGCCGCCCTTATTTTTATCATTGCCAATTATTCTACTAAGCAAGTATCGGTATTCATCCACTTTTAGTAAGACCATTTCCTAATCTAATATTTCGTGATTTATTTTCATCTTGTACTGCTTTTCCAAGACTGTGTCCATACCATTCAACAATTTCTAGATCTTCTGTACTCTAAGATAAAATAACAATATCATCGTCAAGTCCCAGAGTCTTGATTTCCTCTCCTTGGATTGTTGTTCCTTTCCCAAATTCCTCTTTGATTTCTTTTACCGCCAGTTCTACATAAACATTGAAAAGAAGAGGGAACAAAACTTAGTCCTGCCTCACTCCTTCCTGGTTAACTGCTTACTTTTCACAGGCCTCTACTCTTGTCGTTGCAGACTGATTTTTGTACACATTACATATAATTCCTCTTTCTCGGTATGTCATTCCGGCCACATTCAGAATCTCAAATAGTTTAGCCCACTCAACAATACTGAATGTCATTTCTGAATCTACAAATGCCATGTAAGTGAGTTTGTCCTTCGTAATTCGATCCTCTAAATCGGACAAAGTCAGTATTGCTTCGCGTATTCCCATATTTCTTCTAAAGCCACGTTGATCTTGTCGCAATTAAACTTCAACTAGTCTCTCCATCCGTCTGTAAATAATATGTGTTAAAAATTTGCAAGCGTGAGAAAATAAAGTATGTATGTATGTATGTTCAGTCCGTCAGCGATGCCGCTGGTGGGATCCTCAACAGCTCTGCCATCAGCTGTCATAGATGGCCTGGGCATTACTCAAGAGGCGTACTAGGGAAATGAGGAGTGAGGTAGTTGCCCGTTGCTTTCCTCTCTGAGCCAGAGTTACTATTACATATCAATCTGCCAAGCCCGCTGAAATGCATACACCAGCCGACCCTATGAGCAACATTTTCACACCATTCATAGCAGGGACTGGCTGCATAAGGATTGGCATTACTAGCATCGCTCATACCTCAGTCACTTTCATATTGTCAAAGCCAAGGATAAGACAGAGACAGATCTATGAAAGTAACAAAATTGCTCTAGCCTATTACAGAAGACATAGTGCACTGTAAACACTAGGTCCTGCCAGCAAAGGCATGAAAATAAAGTAGCATTGTGGTAATGTTCACACTTGTCAGCAACTGATTTCTTCGGAATAGGTTAAACAATTTTTTTTAATTGGATAGCATTTGCCCTGTATCATGCATCTTACACTCTAATAGATAACCTCGAAATGCCGGTTTCTCCTAAGGCAGACTGTACTTCTCAGAGTGTATCAACCATTCCAGGTGCCTTGTTTTTATTTAGGTCGCTGAAAGCTCTGTCTGATTCTGACATTAAAATTGGGTCTTCCATTTCATAAACAGCCTCTCCTTGTTCAAGTTCTTTATCATCTACTCCTTTCACTCGATACAATTGTTGAATATGTTCCTACCGTCTTCCTGTCTTGTTTTCTCTCCCTAGAAGTGGTTATCCATCTGAGATCGTAATACCCACACACCTAGTTTTACTCCCTCAAAATGTTTCTTTGATTTTACTATATGCAGCATCTACTTTTCCTACAATCATATAACCTTCAGCATCCTCGCACTTCTCTATGAGCCATTCTTCCTTAGCTATCCTGCACTCTCCAACTACTTAATTATTTAAACACCTGTATACTTTTCTCCATTCCTTACTTTTGCATTCTTGTACATCCGCACTTCATCAATGAAGTCTATTTTTTTTTTTTTTTTTTTGCTATTTGCATTACGCCGCATCGACACAGATAGGTCTTATGGCGACGATGGGATAGGAAAGGCCTAGGAATTGGAAGGAAGCAGCCGTGGCCTTAATTAAGGTACAGTCCAAGCATTTGCATGGTGCGAAAATGGGAAAAGACGGAAAACCATCTTCAGGGCTGCCGACAGTGGGGCTCTAACCCACTATCTCCCGATTACTGGATACTGGCAATGAAGTCTACTTTCGCCTGTATTATCCCCTTGATTATTACTTGATCTTTTCTTCTTCCAAGGGTTTCTTCAGTAGCCCTACTAATCCACATTCTTGATGACAATCCACTGTTACTCTGTTACTTGCAGCCCTTTCATTTAGACCAGGGCCTCTCAAACGCCCAAAATCTCACGCGTGCAAATCGAAGCGCAAGAGCTTCGTGCACTGTGCATCGCTCCCGCTCGACACGGCTCGGACCAACGCTTCGTCTCTGGGCTACTCGGCTAAGCTCGGCTCAACTCTGCTCAATTCGGCTCGGATTTGGAGCGCTGCGCAGCAAGTGAGGAAGAGGGAGGCAGGGGGAGCGAGCGAGACAGGCGTGGGGAAAGAGATAGACAGCGCTATTGCTCCAAATCGAGAAGTGGGGATCTGCACTCTGGGCAACCAAGCGAAGTCGTCTTTTGCACCGTGCACAGTGCATGCACCAAGCGCATGCACCCTGAGAGGCCCTGATTTAGACCTTCAGGAAGATGTTCCTTAAAATATCCCTTACTCTCTTTCTTCAACTTGTCTAGATACCATATCCTTATATTTCTACCTTTCTTCAATTTCTTCAACTTCAGACGGCATTTAACGGAAAGCAAGTTGGGGTCAGAGTCCACGTCTGCTCCTGGGAAGGACTTGCAGACCAGCACTTGTTTTCTGAACCTCTGACAGATAATACCGAAGTCTACTCGATACATTACAGTGTCATCATGACTTGTACAAGTATACAACTGTCGTCTGTGGTGTTTGAACCAAGTAGCAGCATGATCTAAATTATGATAGGTGAATAATTCTACCAGTCGACTTCCTCTTTCATTCCTATGTTCCAGGTCGTATTCTCTACAATATCACCTTCTCTTCCTCCGCCTACCACTGCATTCCATTTTCCCATCAAAATTAGACTCTTACCTCCCCTTATATATTGCATTCAATCTTCCATCTCTTGATGTATTCCTTCGATTTCTTCAACTTAACCTGAACTAGAAGGCATATAGACCTGCACTATTATGGTGAGCATTGGCTCGTTGTTTTCACAAAAATAATTCGTTCACTACGCAGTTCATAGTAACACACCTATTTCCTTACAAATTATTTGACTTAATACTGCATTTCCCCAGTTTGATTCTGTGTTGATAATTCTGTAGTCGCCTGACCAAACACCTTGTTCTCCCTGCCAACGTACTTCACTTACACAGACTACACCTCGCTTTAGCCTAACCATTTCCCTTTCCATATTCTCTAACCTACCAGGCGATTCAACTTCTAACATTTCACTCTCCGACTCGCAGAATGTAAGTATACATCTTTCCAATAATGCTTCCTCTCATATAGTCCCCAGTCCGAATATGGGACTATTTTACGTCCGCAAAATGTCTCCCTGGAGGAAGACATCATCAGTACATAATTGATTCACACACAGAGAGCCGGCATGTCAAGAGTTAGTTTCGGATATAGTATCCCGTTGCTTTCAGCCGTGTAGCACCATTGCTAATCCATGCTAAATCTTATTAAGAGGCCATATCAGTATTATACATTATTCCTTAATATGTCCAAATACACATCTTGATCCAAAGTACTATCTATTAAATGAAGTTTTCCCAAACTCTAAGCCGCCATACAAACCCGTACCATCAGGGACCAACCACCGTGTTTCACCGCCGACCTTTCTTTTCTGCAAGCTCCGTGTCTGGCCTACGCCACATTCTAATATTTCCATCCGATGCAAAAGCACTGCATTTACTTTCATCGATAAATATTACTGTTTTCCAGTGGTCAAAAGATTTATCGGCGTGATCTATGGCAAAATGGAACCTGAGACGTTAGTTCTTCTTGAGAATGTATGGGTTATTGCGTGCTATTCGACCATTAAAAACCTCTCTACGAAGGACTCTCCTCATGGTTTCAAGGCAGGCTTTTTTTCAGTAGGGTTTCTGCCACACTGGCAAGTTTTGGTGCACTTAAAGTGGGATTGTCCTGTATTTAACGTCGAATCCATCCCTCGTCTGACGCAATAACTTTTTCTGGAACAACGCTTCTCCTTGTACTCTGCTTTATTGTCAAAAGCGGCTAACGATAGTTTGCACAGTGGAATGACTGCGATTCACAGTTTTGTCGATCTAACGCAGAAATTTACCCCTTTGGTAATGCATAATTACCGGCTTTGTCAGCGCCACAGACGTATGGCCGGTTTCACGTTCCGTGTTTATCTACGGAGGCTTACTCGAAGCATGCTTTCCTTCGTGCAAAGAACGAAGGTACGCGTGGCTCAGAATGTGTGAGCCAAGCATGGTACGCCTGGTTGTCCGATGTCCGGACTAATCGGCAGTGTAACACTGGAGTTCAATCTGCGGCTCTTTTTGTGTTTTCTATTTTATGCAGGTACAGTCAAAGAAATTACGTGTAGCTTTATAGTTCGTAAACGTTGGCTATGGACAGAATCAAATAAACAGGGTTGCCAGTAATTTTCATTTAGAAGGAATATTAATTTCCAATCAAATGCCAGTTCGTAAGTTCATACTAAGTATACCACTTTCATTGAGAGACGCTGTAGTTTCTACGAAGTGTATTTATTTCATGAACATCACAAAAATCATCAGGAAGCGTCATTACCTCAGACATGCACTAATTAACTCGGTCGAATACGCGGACACAACCAAAAAACACAAGCGTACGAAAGATTTCGGACGAATAGAAATCGCAACTATTCGTCCGAAATCGCAGTTCGCAGATTTCCGCTTCCAGTCGACGAGAGACCTATGAGTTTGTCATAAGGACATGAGACTCGCGTGGAACGACTGATAATCGTTGTTTTATAATAATAATAATAATAATAATAATAACAATAATAATAATAATAATAATATTAATAATAATAATAATAATAATAAATATATTAATTTGTTATAAAATTTATGAATATCATTATTGTTATTTTTATTTCAACACTATTTTGTTGCTACAATTTGTAGACTTTAGATGGAGAAGCATTAAGTCCCACAAACACATATGTGTCCCCATCTCCGACGAATTGGTATGTTACTGTAGATACGTATTAAAATCTGCTTATTTTACATATTAAAAATGTTATACCTTAGCATTGCTATTTACAAGGGAACTTCAAAAAGTAAGTTACACATTATTATAGCAGGGCAAATAACACTACTTGACAACCTACATGACACTACTTTTCAACATAGTCAGCACTTCTCTACAGACAATGGTCCTCAGCGTACTACCAGTCCTTCAATTCCTCGACGATAGAAATCTAATCCTTGGTCACGGAGCCATTGGAGAACCACTGTGTGAATTTTCTCATCGTTGGAAAATCTCTTTACTATGAGATGTTCCTTCAGCTTGCCGGAAAAATGGAAATGATGCAAGATCTGGACTCTATGGTGGATGCTTCCAAACCTCCCATCGAAAAAGGTTGAAGCAAAGTTTGTGTTGTGCGCTACGTGTTGGGTGTTGCACTGTCGGCTAGGAGAACAATGCCTTTGCTTAAATTTCCACGCCTGTAGTTCTTTGTGACGTTGCACAGCGACGTCAGTGTTGCACAGTAAAAATTGGCATGAATTGTTGTGCCCTTTGCCATAAACTCTATGCACACAACTCCTTCACAGTCAAAGAAAACGATGGCCATGGCCTTCCCTGCTGAAGGCTTCTTTTTGTACTTTTTCCGCGCAGGCAAGCAGGTATGTCTCCATTCATTAGACGCTCTCTATATCTGAGGAGTAGAATGATGCACCCATGTCTCATCGCCCGTAATTATGCAGCTTATGAAGTCATTGCCTTCCACGGAGTAACGTTGAAGAAAGGCCAGAGACGCCATAAACTTTTCATCTTTTTTGTGCAGGTGTCAGTGATCGAGGAACCCGGTGTATGCACAATTTCCTATACTGCAGAAGATCTCGGACGATTTAATGAGCACTGCCTATTGAAATGTACATCTTCAGAGCAATGTCCGCGATAGTCACTTTGCGATTGCTCCGAATCATTTTCTCGATTGTCTGGACATGGTTGTCTGCGGTTGATGTTGACGGCCTTCCTTTTCGATCAACATAACCCATTTCTGTGCGGTTTTGGTCAAATTGTTGGCACCATTTCACTATGGACGGACGCGACATTACATTTGGTCCATATACTGCCAGAATTTCCCGTAGAATCTCTGTGAAATTTAGACGTGTTGAACCCAAGAATCGTACCGTCCCATGTATTTCAAGTTTGGAGTACGTTTTCAGTTGACGCACCATTTCTCTCGCACAGTGTGAAGCATCTGTTATCAGTACCGCAACAGAATGTGTCTGCAAGAAGCCCGGAAAATGTACTCTCTTTTGACAATGCGCCACTCTTGTTGTGCAATGGTCTTAGCGTGGGACCACATGTGCATCTTACTACGTACATACACTGACTGACAGAGCAAATGCAACACCAAGAAGGAGTGGTCAGAACTTTATGCCAATTGCAGGGTAGACTGATGTCACTGAGGTATGCTCATGATGTGAAATGCGCCGCTGTGCTGCGCACGTAGCGAACGATAAATGGGACACGGCGTTGGCGAATGGCCCACTTCGTACCGTGATTTCTCAGCCGACAGTCATTGTAGAACGTGTTGTCCTGTGCCACAGGACACGTGTATAGCTAAGAATGCCAGGCCGCCGTCAACGGAGGCATTTCCAGCAGACAGACGACTTTACGAGGGGTATGGTGATCGGGCTGAGAAGGGCAGGTTGGTCGCTTCGTCAAATAGCAGCCGATACCCATAGGGATGTGTCCACGGTGCAGCGCCTGTGGCGAAGATGGTTGGCGCACGGACATGTGGCACGTGCGAGGGGTCCAGGCGCAGCCCGAGTGACGTCAGCACGCGAGGATCGGCGCATCCGCCGCCAAGTGGTGGCAGCCCCGCACGCCACGTCAACCGCCATTCTTCAGCATGTGCAAGACATCCTGGCTGTTCCAATATCGACTAGAACAATTTCCCGTCGATTGGTTGAAGGAGGCCTGCACTCCCGGCGTCCGCTCAGAAGACTACCATTGACTCCACAGCATAGACGTGCACGCCTGGCATGGTGCCGGGCTAGAGCGACTTGGATGAGGGAATGGCGGAACGTCGTGTTCTCCGATGAGTCACGCTTCTGTTCTGTCAGTGATAGATACCGCAGACGAGTGTGGCGTCGGCGTGGAGAAAGGTCAAATCCGGCAGTAACTGTGGAGCGCCCTACCGCTAGACAACGCGGCATCATGGTTTGGGGCGCTATTGCGTATGATTCCACGTCACCTCTAGTGTGTATTCAAGGCACGTTAAATGCCCACCGCTACGTGCAGCATGTGCTGCGGCCGGTGGCACTCCCGTACCTTCAGGGGCTGCCCAATGCTCTGTTTCAGCAGGATAATGCCCACCCACACACTGCTCGCATCTCCCAACAGGCTCTACGAGGTGTACAGATGCTTCCGTGGCCAGCGTACTCTCCGGATCTCTCACCAATCGAACACGTGTGGGATCTCATTGGACGCCGTTTGCAAACTCTGCCCCAGCCTCGTACGGATGACCAACTGTGGCAAATGGTTGACAGAGAATGGAGAACCATCCTTCAGGACACCATCCGCACTCCTATTGACTCTGTACCTCGACGTGTTTCTGCGTGCATCGCCGCTCGCGGTTGTCCTACATCCTACTGAGTCGATGCCGTGCACATTGTGTAACCTGCATATCGGTTTGAAATAAACATCAATTATTCATCCGTGCCGTCTCTGTTTTTCCCCCAACTTTCATCCCTTTCGAACCACTCCTCCTTGGTGTTGCATTGTCACTGTCAGTCAGTGTATAACTCCTGTGCATAACCCCGTTAATACATTGCTAATAAATCAATGGGACAATCGCTTACGCCCGCAAACACACACACAGACATGGAGGGAGAGACTGTATACAAACACGTTCAACTTACACGGATTTTAAGGCCCGTAGGAGCCTGAATTTTGCGCAAAATTGTTATACATGAAAGTTATTTATTTCACGAGGCAGATTTTTTCATAATCGAGCGGAGCAACTGTCAAATTTTTTGATTGGTATGCTGCTTTTCTAGCGAAAGAGGAAAAGAGAGAAATAACTTGTGGTCTACGGACTGAGTGATATGATAGCCGGTGGCTGTGAAAGGGAGACAGTTTAACAGTGCCAGCCAGAGATTTTCGAAGAAAGATTAAGTATGTTTAGTTATACACGCCGTCACTAGATGTTAATGGTTTAGTTGCAAATTTATAACCTTGTATCTAAATGAGTTGATGTTTGACTGCACTTAATGTCCGCACGTTTTCCTCACTGGTGAGATATCAGGCGGGCAGGCAGGCCGTATAGTAGAGAGGGTCGTATCATAATCATACACACCGGTCGAAATGCACGGCTTCTAGACCCTTTATGAATATGACGGATGAATCCTAGCAACCTAAGGGCTTTACACCTAGTTGCTGATAATGTTTATTCCCAACCCTTGCAGTGAATTGCACATAGGAGGAATTTTGCCCCACTGTTGAAGGCTATGTGTAAAAGCCAAGTATCACCCACTGATCACGAGATCTCCAGATCCGAAAGACCTATAAAACTGAAATTAGGAACATAGGTTCATATTCTGCCCTGGAGGTGCACTAAGAAATGATTGTTCAAAATTCAGACTCTATCCCAGATTTAGGCCATTGCCCAATAGCATACACTAATATAGGCGGAAATTGAATTTGTCGTACAAAGACGAGACAAAGCCCATTTTAAGTCTTAAGTCGCGAAGAACAAATCTCGTTAAGTCCGTATGGGACCAAAAACCACGACTTAAAGCCCTAAAACCGACCTATTACAGATATGTTTTAAGTTTCTTTGTTTTTGCATTGTCTTTTGCTTTGTATTACCATGTGATTTCTTAGTGAATTTTTCATTTATTATCAACTGTAAATGGTATCGTATATAATGTTAATTTTGTTCTATTTTGGTTTTTGTTCATTTTTAACTTTGTTTTTGTTAAACTTTAACTTCATAGATACAGATTGTTACTGAATGTCAAGAAAGTACTTCATTGGGTGTAAAACCTGTGTACTTTCAGGTAAATAAATAAATAAATAAATATTGGCACCGCACTGCCACCGCTCTGCAGTCTAATTGCTGGACAGCACGTGTTGACAGACTCACGAATGAGGCGAGCATTACAATGTCAAGTTGGGCAAATTGCGCGACACATGCGGAAAGATTGCAGGAATAATTTCACGGTGTTCACTGCCATTTTTCTCATTTAACGCAATAAGATCAGACGTGCTTCTGCATTCCATCGGACAGCTTTATACTGTCCATCGAACTATTGTTCGTCTTAAACATCATTTTTACTTCTGATATATCTGGATTCTATCCTTTATTCTTAATACTTTCCACCTTTACCGACTCATTTTGGTCACAACGCTATAGTGGCTGTACCAGGCATTTCCAGAGCTCCTATATACTCCATAATACTGTAGCTGACTATTTCCCCTTCCTTTTCCATACCTATCTTCTATAGCTAGAAAAGTACAGACGAGCTGTGTGCAGCTGCCTCATTTACAGCAGTACTATCAGACGTGCTTCTGCTTTCTATCATACAGGTCACTGGAGTAAATCTTATCCGTCATACACATCTTTCTGTTTACGTACAGCTCCTGCATACTGTATTTCCTGTTTTTCATAGATTACTCTTTCCCTTTTCTTTTCCATATTAGGATTCGTTAGGCATGGAGCTCATTGCTATTGACGGCGTCTTGTTACATCACCGTGTTGTACCAACGGGACCTGTTCTCTATCTTATTTAATGTGCGACATTAGCTCGCTGGCATCTCAGGTGTGGGATAGTGTCGTACAGCACATTTATAACAGCTGGCAACGGTTTCAAATGTTTACTATGATGCTGTGTTGAAACACGTACAGAACAATTGTGGAGTACCAGGCTTACATGTCCTTCCCAACTCACACATACACCACCCACTGCGAAATTGTGGCTGCTGGTGAAATATACTCTTATCATCTGGTGATGTATCGGGAAGAACCTGTTGAGAGAAGTACCGTATTACGTTTTGAGTGTTCTGGTCCCATGATATCATCGCATTTGAACCACTTATACTTATACCTATACCTATACCTATACCTAATACTTATACTTATACTTATACTTATACTTATACTTATACTTATACTTATACTTATACCTCACTATGTCCATCCTTATCAACAACTACAAGCTATCGTTAGCTAAGGCCTTACATCTCTTAATGTAATCATCCCTCCAAGTTGTTTTGTCCAATGTTCTGCTAATGACAACGTCGACAATGAATTTTCCAAAAACTAGTGTCTAAGTTTTGCCTGATGATCTAAATTTTCCCTCTGACTCGAAAATCGGTTCAAAAGTTCAATCATTTAATGAAAATAGAAGAGGAAACAAGGGACGCATTAGATTCACCGATAGCATTAAGATTAAAAAAATACAGGGAGTCTGAAAATGCACTGAAAGAAAACTTGATGTTAATAGGGAGGCTGTTAGGAAATACACGAAGAAAAATCCTGAAGTCAATCAAAAAGCTGTTATGAGATACAATGAAAAACGACTGATCCCGTGCACAACACAACTTTATCGGGATTCAAGTACGACTGCAATACAGATTACGGTAATGACATGGTTGATGCTATTGGCCAGAAAGTCGATTCCAAGTGGTGTCACGCAAAAGAATGGAAAGAAGAAAGCCCCGGTCTGTCTTGCAGGAACGGAAAGGGGCATCTCTCTCATACTGGGGAGCCCCTTCAAAGATCATCCTAATTCTGAGCATTTTTGAGGAACATTAGGAAGTACAACGGATGTTTCGAGTGTATTTCGGAGTTAAGGAGGTGTATGAGGACATTTTATACCAATTTTTAAAGTTCAAGTCCATGTTTATCACATAATAGGAAGTTTAATAGCTTCATCACAAGAAAAATATTCAGTTTTTGAATTTATTTTGTAGGCAATGATGAAAAGGAGTCTGAAACTGGGTCCAGTATCTTCCCTGTTGTGAAGCCTTGGTTTGTTTTAAAAAGTTCAACAACATCTGCATAGTCACAATCCTTATATACGAGATTTTGAAACAGCGTTGGAGAATGCCCCATACGGCCAAGAGTTTAAAGTTGTGATTCATGCGGTCCGACAGCCACCAGCTGAAGATAAGCGTCGATATAACACACCTTCAACGAGGAGGGTGGCTTTGGTGATTGTGGGGCGGGAGTTTGAAAAGTAGGACTTCGTTCTCCACAGCAGAGACACGAAGATGGTGCGGATCAATGAAACTCACGGTGCTTATGACGCTCTTGAGGTCCCTCTTATATTCTGCCGTGGAGACGATGAATACTCTATTACCATCCCCCTGCCTGATCCAGTTTCTAAAGCCCCTCTTAGTAAAACGGATTCTGCTCCATAATTTAGTCCGACCGTATCATGGAAAGAGAGGGGTCAAGGAAACTACACTTTACTCTATCGCTGTCTCCTTAATCAGTATTGAATTAAAACTCTCCAACTGGACCGTTACTTCAACAATAACCCTGGGCAACATAATTTGAACGGTAGTACGGAAGCGGTCTGAATTTTTACTAATGACTACTACGCAACTCAATTTTGATTGGCTGTAGGCAAGGTAAACTGCCATTATAATGTGACCTTCCAAAGTCGAGGGTGTCAGGCAGTGGGCACCCCAACTTGATTGTGACTAGCAGTAGACAATGGTCCTCCCATTTTAACGAAAACTCCCCAACTCGAATGTGACTGGAAGTACGAAGGCTGACCTGCCTTTGTATAGAAAACGCCCCATATCGATTGTGACTGGCAGTAGTCAAGGGGGTCTACCACCATAACCTAAACTGCCAAACTCAACTGTGATCGATAGTAGGAGATGGGGCCTGCCATCAATGGAAAATCGTCAACTCGGACTTTACATGAGAGACGACGTATGGTGACCTCCCCGTGGTGTTTTTCGGCTAACGCTAAGAGAAATCCAAACTAATTAGATCTTACAACGTGTATATTATTTTACCAAGAATTCCGCATGTAATGTAAAATTCCGTTGCGAAGCACATGTAAATGAGAGTTAGTCTTATATATTTGTTCACATGCAGTCATTTTATTTACATTACACTATACTGACGCACTGTCCACACCTGCTTGTAGTGTTTTAACGACTTCGTGGTTTCTTATGGATCTGTAAATTATGGAATCGTCTGCACACTGTGTCATAGTGGACGTCACAAAGTCTAGACGGTTACGGACCCCTGTGGAACTTTCGAGGTTACCACTGTGTTCGGTGAACTGGCACCGTCAAAACCGACACACTGCGTTCGACCCACCCGCAATAACTTCAACCACGTCATCAGCGTGCCTTCGATGTGGTATCTGCTAAGGTTTAACAAGAGACTTTGATGAGGAACTTGCTCAAGTCCAGAACAACGCAATCTACCTGAGAGATACTAGCCTGTTCTTAAGATTTCTTCATACATGGACCACATTTGTTAAAAGAGTTGTGGAACGAATCAATGTTGGCTTCGGTTTAACAAATTTAGTTCACTCAGGAATTCTGTTGATGCCACAGAAGCAAGTTTTAGTTACTGGAGTCCGCTCCCTGATCCCGACACAGTGCAGAAAGCTATTTTCAGCTTTTAATTCTTTAATTAAAAATATCGTTGAGAAAGATGGTTTGATTATGTATGTGCCTCTCTTCTGTGCATTCTTGGGTACCTATCTTCTCACTGTACCTGTGAATTTGAGTAAAGTTAGCTAGTTTATTTTTCTTCCCCTGTACCTTTTTATGATGACAAAGTACAGGAGTTCTCTCATAACTCGTATTGTGTGATTGGTTATTCATCCACTGATGACCACGTAGAACGTTGCCTAACTATGGTCATTTTGGTCTTCTAGTCTTATTTTGTTATTTACGTTTTCCTTTAATAAATTTAGAATATGGAATAGTTTGTACCCAGATCGGTTGTCCTTTAATTCCAGTGCGCCACGATGGCAATGGGTACTAGTTTGTATGGCTTTGTGGATGGTTTGGTGAAGAACTGTTTGTCAAAAATCTTTGTATATGCCTATTTACGGCTTCGGTAGTTGTGCGTGTGTAGCGTTTGAGTGTTTTTCCCGATTGCCACCATAATACAGCTCATAAAATTAAAGAATAAGAGAAGCTGATGGCAAGAAAGCTGGTTGAATCATGGTTTAATCTACATTTTTATCAGCAAATTAATACACAAAATATATGGAGATAATTTATAGAAAACTAGCAAGATACCCGTGCTTCGCTACGGTATTATACTGAAATTTATAATTGAATGCTTATCGTTTTATATATAACCCGCCGATAATCGCGATCTGACTCGTTTTCTGAGAGATTACGGCAACGTTCCTCCCATTTTTTAAAATCTTTTTTTCCTAGAAATCGATTTCGTACTTCCCGGGCTAGGTCCAGGTATTCCACCCGGTCAGTTGGGTCCCTAAACCTTTGCCATGTTTTCCTATGAGCGTTTTTAACGTGGATCAATTCCTTGAGGAGATCCGGCGTGGTGTCGTCTTGGGTGCCTTGGTGGTACTGAACCGGCGTCCGGACTGCAATCGTAGTCACTACCCGTCCAGGACTCGTTTCCAGCACGGTCCGTACATTTTGACGACGGTCCAGAACATTATTATTATTATTATTATTATTATTATTATTATTATTATTATTATTATTATTATTATTATTATTATTATTATTATTATTGATGTTCTGGACCCCACAGCAAGATGCAAGACCTCTACTTGGCCGTAAATTATATCTGCTGCCATTGTTATTGAGACAGTATGACCAGCACCATTGTCACCCGTAGGCAAGTGCGCAGGACTTCTGGTGATACGAATGACATACTTCCGTGTATTATTGACCTTATTATAGAAGTGAACAATTGCACGGTCAATCTTATACCTATCGTTTATTACAAATGTTTTAATTTTTTTTATGCCAGAAGAATCTACTGTAAAGTAAGAAGGTTCTCCAAAGGAAAAGATGGCTCTTGAAAACGAACCCAGGAAAGATGAAAAATGATCGGTTTATGATCAGAATAAGTACATTGAAAATCCACAGCCTGTTTCCAGTCATTCAACCGGGTCAGGAATGGAAAGAATAAGGCCCCAGCTAGCGGTGAGGAGAGGAATTGTGCCGGCTGCCGAAGCCTGAAGCACTCCTCTGGGGCAATGATTAATAAGTAACAAATGAAATGAAATGAAATGATATTGGGGAGTGTTGCTGGAATGAATGATGACGGGAAAAACCGGAGTACCCGGAGAAAAACCTGTCCCGCGTCCGCCTTGTCCAGCACAAATCTCAAATGGAGTGGTCGGGATTTGAACCACGAAACCCAGCGGTAAGAGGCCAGCGCTCTGCCGCCTGAGCCACGGAGGCTCCTTATAAGTACATTAGGAACAGTAAAATCAATTGGTCTCACCTCCGTTTTCACCCCACCACGGTTATGTTGATTTACGCCCCCCCCCCAAAAAAAACTAGGCGTGTTTCTTTATGTTTAAAGGAGATTCCAAGTACCAATGTTCACGTGTGTTACCTTCGGTTTTGAGATATAAGCATTCCCATAAAAATAATTCACTTTTTTTTCACTTACATTTTCACACTCCCCCCTCCCTTAAGTTAATTTTCCGGCAAAAATATTCGTTTCCTTAATAGCAAAGGATCTTCTAAATACCGATTATCTTCAGTTTTTACGATATGTGTCCTCATGAAAGGAATTCAACTCCTTTTCACACCCGCCCTAAAGATGATTCCCCGCCCCCCCCCCCCCCCACCACCACCAAACGCGTTTTTGTTTGCTTTTAAAGGAGATCCAAATACGATTTTTTCACGTCTGTAACAGCTTTAGTTTTTATTAGATGTAAGTATCCTCATACAATTAATTTATCAATTTTTCACCTCCCACCCTCCTTTCATTGGATTTTCCGAGAATACCTGTTTCTTTACTTTAACAAGAGATTACAAATACCAGTTTTTACGTCTGTAACATTTTACGTTTCTGAGATATACTGTAGATATAGTCTTTCTAAAAATTCACCCCAATTTGTCACTCCTGTTTAACCCCCATTAATTAGATTTGCCAAAAGCAAAAAATAAAATTTTCTGTATTTTAAAAGGAGATTCCATATACTAACTGTCTGGTCTGTAATATATTTAGTTTCTGAGATATAAGTATCCTCATTAAAGATATTCAACCTCTTATTCACACTTTTCGCCCCTCCTATTGGGATTTACAGAAAACAAAAAATATGTGTTCTTTTATTTTTAAAGGAGATTCTAAATATCAATTTTTACATCTGCAAACTTTTGAAGTTTTCAGATATAGATACACTAATTTTTAAAATACACCCCCCATTTTCACCCCTCATTATTTTGATTTTTAAAAACAAAAAATACATGTTTCTTTATTTATAAAGGAGATCCTAAATACCGGTTTTCAGGTCTGTAACATCTTCAGTTTCTGAGATATAAGTATCCTTATTAAAGGATTCAATAGTTTTTCACCCCTTTTCACCCCTCCTATTGGGATCTTCCGAAAACAAAAAACACGTGTTTCTTTATCTTGAAAGGAGATTCTAAATACCAATTTCTACGTCTGAAATCTTTTACAGTTTCGAGATATAGATAAACACATTTTCAAAATTCACATCCCCCCCTTTTTTACCCACCATTATTTGGATTTTCTAAAAAAAATGCGCGTTTCTTTATTTTTAAAGGAGGTTCCAAATTTAAATTTTTATGACTATAACATCTTCAGTTTTTGAGATATAAGTCTCCTCATAAAAAGTGTTCAACCAGTTTTCCCCCCTTTTCACACCCGTTCATGGGATTTTCAGAAAACAAAAAAATACGTGTTTCTTTAATTTTAAAGGAGATTCCAAATGCCAATTTTTATTACTCTAAACCTTTAAGTTTTTGAGATGTAGATATTCTCATTTAAAAAATTAACCCGCCTATTCACCCCTTTAGCGACGGAATATCAAAAAATCCTCCCTTAGCGAGCACCTACATGTTAATATGAATGTATCCCCAAAATTTCATTTCTCTATGTCCAGTAGTTTCGGCTCGGCGATGATGAGTTTGTCAGTCAGTTAGTCAGTCAGGACAAGTTCTTTTATGTACTTAGATAAACGGAATGAAAGGAGAAAGACATATGTTCATGTACAGGAGTACATTATTCATAGGTTTAATATGTCGGTTGCGAAAGGGAAGTTTACCTACTCTATGATGTAGGATATACAGTAAGCACCACGCAAGAAAACACCCTTGCTCTTGAAACTGTCGATATAGAATGTTTAAAATGATGTTTTCTTGCTATAAACCTACCAGAAATTGAAAACAGATTATTTTTAAACGTAAAAACACAAAAGTCACGCATTTAAAGGTAACGTTATTACAATGGACATCTTTGGAACGTGATCCAGAATGTTTCTAATTTTTTAATGGGCGTGGCAGTCTTCTCTCTAGAGAGCAGTAGAAACGTATGTTTTAAAATGTAGAGTATATATAAATACGTGAAGCGACCATCTAAGTCCAGGCAATTCACTAATAAAATTTAGGCTCATCTACGACACATATTGATATTTTCCTTTAATTCTGACTCATTGAAACCCTGACTCGTAGTGGTATATTTTATAGGCTACAACTTCCGGTCGTTCTACGAGTGACATCCCCTTTATTACAGTTTTTTAAAATTCATTTTTACAACGTGAATGGTTGATTTCCTTCATTATCAGGATAACACTGACGGCTTGCTTCCGATAAATATGATGTGAATGTAAAATGAAATGATATGGAGTATGACTTTTAGGATCGGGAGTGTCCGAAACAAGTTCGGTTTGCCAAGTGCATGTCTTTTGAACTGAATCCCGTAGGCGACCTGCGCGTCGTGATGAGGATGAAATCAACACATACACCCAGCCTCCGTGCCAGAGAAATTTATTTATTTATTTATTTATTTATTTAATCGTGTCAGAAACATACATTATACTTACAATTATACAGGACAATAACAAAACTGGTACTATAATCATTAATCATTTCTGATGATGACAGGTAACGATGTGATTTATGCTCTACATAAATACAAAATTAATTCAATGTGGTGTGACCAATAAGCGGCTAATTTACATGCTTCCTTGGTAGCGTCGATCACATTCTGGAGAGAGCAAGTAGTTGGACACAAGTTACAAACAAGAAGATGGCTCATTGTCTGTTCTTCACCACATTCACATAGAGTGGAGTCACAAACAAAACCACACTTTTTCATGTTGGTCTTTGTTCTTCCAACTCCTGAACGCAACCTGTTGAGCGTCTTCCATATTGACCAGCTTTCCTCGTTGCCTGGAGGAAGTCTTTCGGAAGGCGTCATCCAACCTGCAAGGTGGCTGGATCTGGAACGCCATGAATTCACTTTGAAGTTTGATGGTGATTCAGTGAGGCTTTCAGTTGTATGGAGAAAGCTTTTCCTTGATTTGAGCCGTAGGGTTGCTGGATGGTACCCATATAAAGTATGGGTCGTGAGGTTCAGTGCTTTAGATTTCTCCGGTCTGGATGCACACTCACGGCGAATATCTGGAGGTGGGATACCAGCTAGACAATAAACTTTATCAAGTGGTGTAGATCTCAAACATCCTGTAATTTACCAATAATGATTAAATCTCCTGACCCCGTCGGGAATCAAACACGAGACCCCTGTGGCCAATGACCATCACGCTAACCGGACGATGCGTATGTAATAACTTATTAACCGAACGTTATGAACCACGAACGTATTTATATTTCGATCTAAAAAATCGTTGAATATTCGATAACGTGCTATGTCCACCTCAAATAAATTTAGACTACCGTTTCCATATTTTGCAAGTAGTGGAAATAGATTTAGTCATAATTCTGTTACTTGAGCCAACATTACAATTATGGAGAGCACATAAACCTATACAAACGTGCCTTTTACTGAACGATACACCTCTTCTCGAGTTTTGAAGACCCGAGCCCAGTCAAAGGATTCGTTTGTTGTTCATCCTGTGAACTGCGAGAGGAAATCCATCAAGAAACGAACATTAAGACAATGACTGTAGTAACAGGAAGCAATGTTATCTCCAGGAAAGAAACATTGGCTAAAGAGTTTAGTAAGGTAGAAGCTTGCATAAAGTACACAGCAGTTGTTTAAAGGCCATATTTTCAGTGATGTCTACGTGAAGTTTAGAACTTAAGCAGAAACATCTGGGATCCTTAGTTAAAAGTGTCGACTGAATGAAATTTAAAATGACAGTAGACGTTTGTGAAATATATTTTTTTAAGTGCAAACCTTGAGCGAGGTTGCTACCCGATACGTGTCGTGTAGCGTCAGCTTGTATTAGGAGGATAGTGAGTTCGAACACTTCTGTCGGTAGCCCTGAAGATGGTCTTCGGTGGTTACCCATTTTTATACCATGCTAATGCCAGGGATGTACCTTAAAGGAGGCCACTGCTTCAATCTTTCTATTGCCAGTAGTTTAAATTCCCATAGACGCCGTGAGACTATGTAAGTATGATGTAAAACGTACAGCAAAGATTCTAAACTAGGAAGGATAACTTAGGATACGCTTTAGGCAATACTTGGAAAATAGGAAGTAGATGGGTCCAATAAACACAAGTTTTAGTAGAATAAGTACCCACGCCACGACAGAGATCAGGAACCTACCTAACGGGTGAGTCAGCCGCGCCTGACGTTTTATGCTGTTGGGCATCCCACCGAACGTCACTGGTGTCGTTATGGTCTATTCTCCTTTGCCATTCACCAAGCAACAATCGCCTTTAATCACTCACTGCACCATTACCTTTGGAAAAACATGTACCGTATGCGATAGGCATTTACACAATGCATCAAACTGGCATAGGTTATGTAAAAAGTACGTGCCAACTATGAGCTTCCCGTAGGGTATGAAATGAACGCTAAAAGGGATGACATACTGATAGAAAACATGAGTGCATTTGTGAAGCGGAAGTAGTAGTCCATCTAGTAGGCCTTCTGGAAACCTACTCGCTGGAGTAGGCGTGTGTCATAGGTTAAGTGCGGTGCTGTTAATACTGCTGCGTTTGGTACGTGGGTTCGAATCCCATTTCATTTCATCATTATAATCATCATCATCGTCATCACCATTATCATGGCCTTCTTACCAAAATTTATGTTCATTCATTTTAACGGCCAGGGAGATGTGAGACATATTTCGTTAGCCTGTATTTACCTGTACCTAGGCGCTATTAGGGGCTTCATAACGAAAACCGGTCCTTGGCTTGAATTAGGTTATTTTTATCATCATCATCATCATCATCAATATCTATATTTAAGCAATCCATTTTGTGAAAATTGTGTATTTTGCAAAATTGTTCGTTGTTTTCTTCTTCTTGTTGTTGTTGCACCAAGTGGTAACCCACGAAAAGGCACTTCCAAGATAATCGAGAGCAAGATTTGAACACGCTTCTCTTCTTCGGCAAGTTCCCAGAGCTTAACGGGTGGTTAAAATCTACAAACCAATCTTAAAGACATGACAGATTAGCAGCGAGAAGCTATTGTGCTCACATATAGGCTACGCAACCCGTTAATCCGAGGAGGTCATACTGAGCTTTTCTATTAGAATATGGGATATTATGTCAAAGACATCACTAGGCTTTGCTTTTACGTTCCCATCAAGGGTAGTCATTCACATGTACAACACATCTACAACTGTCCTCACGAGGCTGAAACAACCTCGGAGTTATTTCTCAATGATAACTGTAGAGTGGAAGTGCTAGATGATGTAAGTGCCAAGATCCTGGCCGCACTTAAGCGACTGTAGCTATCGAGCTCAGTGAAAATAATTTTAACTTAGATCTTATAGTAGGCTACTGCATTGACGCTGCCACATTGTTCACTTCAAGGAGGAAAAACTAAAAAAATATACATAATAGTAAGTCAGACCTAGAAGTTTAATCACCGGGCAAGTTGGCCGTGCGGTTAGGAGCACGCAGCTGTGAGCTTGCATCCGGGAGACAGTGGGTTCGAATCCCACTGTCGGCAGCCCTGAAGATGGTTTTGCGTTGTTTTCCATTTTCTAAACCAGGCAGATGCTGGAGCTGTACCTTAACTAAGGCTACGGCCGCTTCCTTCCCATTCCTAGGCCTTTCCTATATCATCGTCGCCATAAGACCTATCTGTGCCGGTGTTACGTAAAGCAAATAGCAACAACAACAAAAAGAAAAAAGTAGTTTAATCCCTGTCCAGGATCAAATCGGGTGATATTATCACTGCACCTGTAGTAACGAAGGTGGATGGAGAGAAAAGGCTTCAATTTGCACGGACGTATCAGCATTTGACCTTCGCTAATTGGCAAAGGGGTTGCTTTTTCGGACGAGTCCCGCTTTCTGCTTCATCGAATAGATAGACGATTGCGTGTCAGGCGAGAAACAACACAGAACGACCACCCTGATATCATTGTTGGAAGAAAACAAGCTTGTAGCAGCGGTGTTGTGGCGTTGGGGATAATTTCGTGGCATTATGCTGACCACTAATTTATTAGAAATTACACTATACTAATTTCACCCATCCCTCCATGCAGAGTTTCTTTCCGAGAGGCGGATGGGATCTTCCTGCAATACATTGTGACATGTCACACGGCTAAAAGTGTGAGTCAATGGTTAAAAGAGCTAGAAGATGATTTTCAGTCATTTTTTGGCCTCCCAATTGCCGGATGTATACCCAACTCTTCATCTGAGGGTCCTCTTCGAAGGTCCTGTTCCCTGTACGCACCCTTCAGCAGCTGTGGAATGCACTGAGGACTGTATAGTTCCAGGTATCTGAAGGAATCTATCAGTATCTTATTGAGTCAAAACCACTCTCGCTCGCAGCAGTTACTCATGATGTTAGCTGCTGGTCATAATAATGTATCTCAGGCGTAGAATTAATTGCCTAATTGAGAAGTTGAGCGTGAATGTGCATGAACGGTCCAAATGTTATATTCTTACTCATAATGGGTGAGTTCACTGCGCCTGACTTTCTAGTGTTAGGCATCCCAACAAAGGTCACTGGTGATGTGATGGTCGATTCTTTTTTTGCTGTACACCAAGCAACAATCGCTTACTGTACCATCAACTTTCCAAAAACATTTAAAACACAGGTATTTCCACAATTCATCGAACTGCCACACGGTTATGTAAAATGTACGTGCCAATTTTAAGCTCTCTGCAGGGTATGAAATTAACACTAAAAGCAATGGCATAATTTTAGCTTAAAGTGTGAATAAAAATATTTAGCTCTCGTGAGATTCGAACCCATTCACAAACATTCCCCCCTCTGAAGGGGTGGCCAACGGACGTAGCCGTGTTGAAACACCGGATCCCGTGAGATCTCCGAAGTTAAGCAATATTGGGCGTGGTCAGGAGTTGGATGGGTTGCCACGCGCTGTTGGTGGGAGTAAGGGAATGGAGGAGCGGAAAGGAACTGGCCACCCTACCGCACGTAAACTCCGGCTCAGGAACACCTCTGCGGAGGTTCGGACCTGCCTTCGGGCAGAATAACCCTTACCTTACCTTCTTATTTAGAATATGAGACTTAGAATGTGTGTGTATTGAGAGTAACATCAATTAATCTGATAATAATCGGGATGTAACGTAATTTAATATTTAGTATATGTATTGATCTGGTGGAAAAATGATTAGTATTTTGAGAGTTTTAAAACTTTCAGAATGTAGATATTCAAAGCGAGCAAGAATACGTACGTTCAATTAATGGTAGAGAGTTTTAAAACGTCTTCCTCTAGTCGATGACTAAGTTTATGATTATTTAAGTTGAAGTCTTCAGTTTCACAAACAGATGTTTCGGCAATGATGAGAAAAGAGTCGGAAATCCTGTCGAATATCTTGGCTGCTGTGAAGCCTTTGTTAGAACTTCAACAACTTCTATATCGACGGTGCACGTGCAATACTTCGTATCCCACAATGTTCTTTAACACATGGATATGCAGTTCACCAGGGCAACGTTCGTTGCGTTCATTTTCATGTGTTGATGCGTAAAGGAAAATAAACCTTTAATGCGTTATACTGTAGGAGTGAATAAATACGTCGTCAAAATGTACATTCCTTCAGTACGGTACAATAGGTCAATTTTTCTTTACAAATCGGCATAGGAAGATGAACAAAACGAACATTGTTCTAATGGACTGTATATCCATATGTGACAGGGAGACGTCCCCATCTTAAGGAAAATAATGAATAGTAAGATCATTGCTGGATACGAGGTATTGCCCGCGCACCGTCGATATTATCACAATCCTTACATACGTGAAATATTTGGAATTGTGATATATTTTACACCTATGACATAAAAGAACACACTTCTTCTAAAATTAAAATTCTTCCGTCAAGCGGTGTGGTAGGATGAATGACTTTTCCATCAGTCTTCACACCCAATCAAAACCCCTTTGGGGAACATTGTTTTAATACCACTTCTTGTTAAAAGTCTATGACATAGAGGAGCAAGCATCATTTGAAATTTTAACATAGTAAATGAAACACCTTCAGATAAATTAATTTTGTCATGAGGCTTCAACCCCAGCCAGACCCCCTTAGGGATGTACTGTTTCTAGACCAATTCTAATTTAAAGTTTAAGACAAAAAGGAGCAACCATCATGTGAAACTTCAACCTCGTATGTCAAACGGTTTCAGAGAAATTAATGTTTGTTTTCGGGTATTAACCCCCCATTTAACCCATTAGCCTGATTTTTTTCTAAACATGTCTTATTCAACATGTAGTACATAAAGGAACAATGACTGTGTGAAATTTCAACTTAGTCGGGTGAAAAATTGCGGAGAAATTTATATTTTGGTTTTCATGGTCTTAGCACCCTTTCTTCCCCTTAGGTACGGAATTTTTTGAAACCGTTTCTTAGTGAGCACCTTCACTGTTAGAGAAATGTATCCTAAAATTTTCATTTCCATGTGTCCAGTAGTTTTGCCTGGGCGTTGATTGACAGTCAGTCAGGACATTGCATTGTTATATGTAAATGAATGGGTTATTTGTATTCTGAGGTGCCGATTGTCATGCATTGGTTTCCCTATACGTTATACAGAGTGGTCAGAAATAACGTGAACCGGGTGTATGAGCGTTAGGGGGCTGATCATAATGATACTTAATTTGAAATAAATAATTCGATATATCGCACCGTTGCCATTTTATCAGCTGGTGGAATTGGCCAATGAGATAACTTCGCGGGCTTCAAATATGCTATGCAAGGGAATGTTGCTAAATCTGTACGTACCGCCATGAGAGCCCCAGTCGAAGAATAAAAATATCGCCAGGGTAAAGGTTTGAATACGGACCTCCGACCTTACAGGATCGCGCCTTACGGTGACACAGGTTGAAACCAACGGTGTGTTTGTGTTTGATGCTGATTTCTCGCCATGGCACTCAAGCCGTTATTAAGTCACGTGCAGGTTTAGCAACACCTCCACGCAGAGCCCATTTGAATTCGCCAACGAAGCGATCTTATTGGCTGACTTGAGCAGCTGATAACATGGCAACGGCGCAAGATATCTAATTATTTCTTTAAAATTATTTATCAACATGACCAACACTCTAACGCCCATATACCCGATTCACGTTGTTTCCGACCATCCTGTATACATCCACCTCCTTGGACATGACTTAATGCAGTACCACGTCCTATGAACATGTGGCAGAGAAATACTGTAATTCCTTCAGAGTGATTTACTTAACTAATTATGCTAGAGACATAAAGCTGCACCTTTTGTTTTTATGACGACAATTTTTCTCCACAGAAAAAATCTTTATTGAACAAAGTGAATACGTTTCATGCATTTAGACGTGAGAATTGTAAACAGGCTGAATCCTGGCTAATTTGGTTCCTCGCTTAACTCATGACAGTCTGTAGCCTCTCCAAATCCGTGGGCGTGTGTGTGTTCGCGGGCTGCACTCATCACTTGTGGTTCAATGCCTGTTGGTATTTCTTTGCTAGTCGTTTAACGTTGCACTGTCCGCCTCCGTGGCTAAATGGTTAGTGTGCTGGCCTTTTATCACAGGGATACCGGGTTCGATTCCCGGAAGGATCGGTATTTTATCCATAATTGGTTAATTCCGCTGACGCGAGGCTGGGTGTGTTTGTCGTCTTCATCATCATTTCATCCTCATCACGACGCGAAGGTCGCCTACGGGAGTTAAATCAAAAGACCTGCACCTGGTGAGCCGAACTTGTCCTCGTACACTCCCGGCACTAAAAGCCTTACGCCGTTTCATTTCATTTCCATTTCAACGTTGCACTAACACATCGAACGTTTCTGGCAACGAAAGGGTGGGAAAGGACTAGGATTGGGATGGTAGTGGCCGTGGACTTGAGGTACAACACCCGCATTTGCCTGGTGTGAAAATGGAAAACCATGAAAAACTATCTTCAGGGCTGCCTGAAGGCATTCCTTGATGTCTTGATGGATTAGTTTTTTTTATCGGTGAGGCGAAGTCGTCCCTCCAGAAATATGGTTGGTGTGTTCAGTTATGATCTTCGAAGAACTAGTGCATTTCTCACTGAGAAAAGAAATGTCAAATTACTCCTGTTTCCGCAAAACCGAAGATATTTCGTTGAATCCTTTCTGTGAGATTCAATTAGTCGCCGAGCTGATAACTTAACAAACAAACAAACAAAAAACGTGCAAAACAGTGAAGTGTACAAGCTTAAAACTGATGTTCCAAACAACGTATCCACGTAGGAAAGAACATAATGTAATTTGTTTCCCTTCGCAAACTAACCTAGCGCACTAATCCAGTGATTAAACTTTCACGTCTATTCGTTATGTTTGTCTGGTAAAGCTCTCTATTTGTGTGGAGTTTGAGACTTATTCCCTAGGCTCCCACTTGTCCTCATTTTCGCTCGAAATCCGTGTAAATTTCAAGCCTTTGTTAGCTGTGTTAATTGGGTGAGAACATGTCACCTACACACTGGTAGCGACTCCGGAAAGGCCCCTGCAAGTAAAAAATGTATTCCTGATTTTCAGTTATAATAATGATATACTCTTTCTATTTACGTGTATGAAATGTGAGCTATGAGAAAGTTCAAAATCATTCGGAACGTTCGTAGGAAATCCCCCCCCCCCCCACACACACACCCTTCATTTAACCTATGCCTAGTGTTTGTATCCACCTGTGTTCCCTGCACCCATCCATGCAGATACAGTCATTTCCTACAACTTCCTTCTGCACTCACTTTTTCTTTTCTTGTTTTTCTTTACGCCCCACTGACACAGATAGCTTTTATGGTGACGACGAGGTAGAAAGGGCTAGGAGTGGGAAGGAATTGACCACGGCTTTAGTTAAGGTGCAGCCCAAGCATTTGCCTGGTGTGTGAATGGAAAACCATGGAAAACCATCTTCACGTCTGCCGACAGTGAGGTTCGAACCCGCTATCTCCCGAATGCAAGCAGATAGCTACGTGACCCAAGCGGCGCGGCCACTTGCTCGATGGTAAATTATTCATATAAACAAATATTTACCACAATCTGTCCTTCTGAATTCCAATTTTGTCTTCATATCATGATCTTTCACACTTTTAAAAACTCCTTTCAAGCTTGTTAGTCTCCAAACATCAATTCACTCCGTATCTCCACTGACAGCTTGGAACTTTCCACATAGTCGAGGGGCTCTTCTCATTACTACCAAATCTTCCCAGCCCCAAATTTGCAACATTTTCGAAACACTTCTCTTTTGTCAAAAACCACCCAGAACAAATCGTTCAGATTTCCTTCGGATCATGAACTTCAGGGATTATTTCTCCGAAATTCCGGACTGCACAGTGAATGCTCACGTCTCCATCTTTAGGAGAGGAGGCCAATTCCTTCTGACTGCCGGACTTTCTTGATAGGGTCTGCTATATGGCATATGAAAAAATGTGAACACTTGCTTTAAACGCGACCACATCCCAATAGTCCGGCCCGTTAGATGTCGGTCGTGAAATCTCACAGTTTTGTTGAACGCAGGCAGCCTGAAAAATCTAGATCCATGGTTAAATGGTCAGCGGGCTTGCCTTTGGTTCGAGGGTCCCCGGGTTCCATTTCCGGCTGGGTCGGGGATTTTAACCTTTATTGGTTATTTCCACTTGCTCGGGGACTGAGTGTGTGTGTGTGTATATGTGTGTGTGTGTTTGTGTTGCACTTAAATAGCAAATAAAAGGAAAAGCAAGCGAAGAACGAGAAAAATAAGAAAATATCAGAAAAAAGTTTTATAAAGATATGTGCATCAGGCTGCTTGTTTGCCAGTTACGACTTTCTGCTTTTCCTCTACCACATGATGAACTCACTAGAACTCAATCGATTTACCTACCCCTGAGTATTAATTACTTTTCAGCGAGCGATTAGCTGCGTGGTATGTGGAATGTACCTATCAGCTTGCATTTGAATCCCACTGTCAATCAATCAATCAATCAATCAATCAATCAATCAATCAATCAATCAATCAATCAATCAATCAATCAATCAATCAATACTGACCTGCATTTAGGGCAGTTTCCCAGGTGTTGTTTTCGTAATATTTTTTGAACGTTTGCAAGGAAGTTGGAAATGTATTGAACATTTCTCCTCAAGTTATTCCAATCCCTAACTCTCCTTCCTGTAAACGAATATTTGCCCCAATTTGTCCTCTTGAATTCCAACTTTATCTTCATATTGTGATCTTTCCAACAAATGTACAAAAGTCATTCCACGCCGTCTCTCCACTGACAGCTCGGAACATACCACTTAATCCAGCAGCTCGTCTCCTTTTTTCCAAGTCTTTCCAGCCCAAACTTTGCAACATTTTTAACGGTACTCTTTTGTCGGAAATCACCCAGAACAAATCGAGCTGATTTTCTTTGGAAATTTCCAGTTCTTGAATCAAGTAATCCTGGTGATGCTCCCATAAACTATAACCATACTCTACTTGGAGTCTTACCAGAGTCTTATACGCTCTCTCCTTTACATCCTTACTACAACCCTGAAGATGGTTTTCCATGGCTTCCGATTTTCACACCACGCAAAGGTTGGATGTACCCTAATAAAGGTCACGGCCGCGTCCTTCCCACTCCTAGCCCTTTCCCATTCCATCGTCGCCATAAAACTTATCTGTGTCGGTGCGATGTAAAGCAAATTCTAAAGAAAAAATGTAATTACTTTGTCAGGAAAATACCGAATATGTCATGATGTGTTAAGTCATCCTGTGTCGAATGGACTTCTTTTCCGTTTACGAAAAATCGACGCGTTCTAAAGGCCCTCATGTTACCACTGGTCCTTTGAGGAACTCCGTACTTTATCACTCGCAAAGAGAATTCCAAGAAGGCAAATGGACTTTAGTACGTTCATTTTCTCCTGAAGTAAACGTAGCTGTATTATTTCAAATGACCTTTGGAGTTCGTTACTGGGCAACAGTCCGGCTCCATGGTTAAATGAACAGCGTGCTGGCCTTTGGCCCAACAGGTCCCGCACTCTATACCCGGCCGGGTCAGGGCTTTTAACATTGATTTGTTTAGTTCATCTGGGTCGGGTGGTGGTGATGGTGATTACTGTTTTAAGATGAAGTACAACTAGGCAACCATCCTCTTTATAACACTAATAAGAGAGAAAAAAGGAAGGAATTCGACACTTCGAAAAATGATGATATCGTCCAATGAAAGATTACGGCCAACGGCGTGAAAATGGAAGGCTCCCTAGGCCTGGAATGCTGTAATACCGTCGGCGGGGTCATAAAAGAACAAGAGTTGACCAAGAGAGGTCGGATAGAATAGATGAATGCCAGGAGCCTGGCACAAGTAAGCAGAAGCATTGCCAGGACTCAGTTAAGGGTCTCATGGTCGCCAACCCACGCTCCTAACTTCAGAGCCCCTGGGGCCCCTTTTAGTCGCTTCTTACGACAGGCAGGGGATACTGTGGGTGTTATTCTACCGCTTCCACCCACAGGGTGGAATCTGGCTAGTGGACCGGTTGTATATGCCGTATTCACAGGTAGAGTGACATTCTCACAGATATGCAGTGGTGTTGTTGAAAGGTGAAAGCTTACCAAAGGGAAAGGAAAATAAGCCTATGGTTGTTCCCGCGGGTTTCGAACCCCATGCCTCTGGAAGGAACAATAACTCTCAGGGACTCTTAATGAGCTGCAGTTAGTTCTTTCTCTCTTAGTAAAGGGAGGAAACTGACAAAGTATTACTCAGTAGACTCTCTGAGTCTGGCAAGCCGCCCACTGACGGAACTGTACTTGCTCAGGGAGTGCTGCAGCGTTGCGTCAACGCTACAACTGACTCTTATTACAGGTCTTTCATCGACATGCTATTGTTGCCGTCTCTAACAGGACGCACACCTTTACAGGCCAAGGTCGAGTGATTTGAAGCTTTCTTGCAGGTATCTTTAGTACCGTTCTTTTATATCCCCACTCCCATCCGCAGAAAATTTTACAAATAGGAAAAGGAAGAAAGGTATGTAATAAGGCTACTACCTCATGTAAGGTTTTAAAGGTAACTGACAGTAAAGCTGAATTTATTGACTAAACATATTCGAAACACGCTACCTATAGCACCAAATAGCAGGTGGACTCCAATTATTGCATTGATATTTCGGGTTAGGTCGCAATGAGACCACATTGTCTTCTTAATAACAATGCTATTGGCTTTATGGCCCACTAACTACATTTTTATGGTTTTCGGAGACAACGAGGTGCCTGAACTTTGACCCCAAGCAGTTCTATTACGTACCAGTAAATCCACCGACACGAGACTGAAATGTTTGAGCACCTTCAAATACAACCGGACTGAACCTGGTTAGAACCTGCAAAGTTGAGCTCAGAAGGCAAGAGCTCTACCGTTTGAGCCACTCAGCCCGACCCTAATCCTGTACTAAACGTTCCATATCGTACGGTTAGGAGCGCGCAGCTGTGAGCTTGCATTCGCGACATCGTGGGTTCGAAACGTCCTGTCTCCAGCCCTGAAGATGCTTTTCCGTGGTTTCCCACTTTCACACCCGACAACTGCTTGGGCTGTAGCTAAATTAAAGTCAAGGCCGCTTCCTTACCACTCCTAGTCCTTTCCTATCCCATCGTCCTCATAAAATCTATCAGTGTCGTGCGACGTAAGGCAACTTATAGAAAAAAGTTTCAACTCTTCATAATTATTGTAACCTAGGTTTATTATTATCTAATAGTCAAGAAAGCTAAGAAATTCGGTTGAGGAAACTGCAATGCTGACTACGTAGAATTATAATATATGTTGCACAGCAGTCGTCTTAGCTGGTTAAGTCTAGTAATGGACTGCAAGTTCCTTACTGTTTCGTATATTTAAAAATGTTGGAAGCAACAGATATGGAATTAACGAGAAAGATGGCTGTTACAAACTGGTGGGAGCAATTACAAGAAGGTACTCACAATTAGAAGATATTTTTTTTTTTTGCTAGTTGCTTTACGTCGCACCGACACAGATAGGTCTTATGGCGACGATGGGACAGGGAAGGGCTAGGAGTGGAAAGGAAGCGGCCGTGGCCTTAATTAAGGTACAGCCCCAGCATTTGCCTGGTGTGAAAATGGGAAACCACGGAAAACCATCTTCAGGGCTGCCGACAGTGGGATTCGAATTAGAAGATATAGACTAGTTTAGGAATGAAATGAAATGGCGTATGGCTTTTAGTGCCGGGAGTGTCCGAGGACATGTTCGGCTCGCCAGATGCAGGTCTTTTGATTTGACACCCGTAGGTGACCTGCGCGTCGTGATGAGGATGAAATGATGATGAAGACGACACATACACCCAGCCCCCGTGCCAGCGAAATTAACCAATTAAGGTTAAAATTCCCGACCCTGCCGGTAATCGAACCCGGGACCCCTGTGATCAAAGGCCAGCACGCTAACCATTTAGCCATGGAGCCGGACAGTTTAGGAATAAACACAAGGAATGAAACTGTGCGTATGAAGGAGCTTCGGTGGTCAGGTCAAGTGAAGCAGAGATAGGTTGCCTAGGAGGTTAACGGACTTGGCCGCAGAGGTAAGAGACAGCAACTGGCTTTACGACGCACCGACACAGATAGGTCTTATAGCGACGATGGTACAGGTAAGGGCTAGGAGTGGGAAGGAATCGGCCGTGGCCTTAATTAAGGTAAAGCCCCAGCATTTGCATGGTGTGAAAATGAGAAACCACGAAAAAACATCTTCAGGGCTGCCGACAGTGGGGTTCGAACCCACTATCTCCCGAATACTGGATACTGGCCGCACTTAAGCGACTGCAGCTGTCGAGCTTGGTTGAGGTAAGAGAAACAAAGGGAAAGCAAGGCAGCGATGGTTGGACTCAATCTTTAATAATTATTTAAATATGAGATGTTTGGAGCTATACAAGTCTGCAGGGCTAGTTTCAAATTGAAACCGTAACAGACTGTACTGAAGATCAATGTGCACTGACTGACAGAGCAAATGCAACACCAAGAAGGAGTGGTCAGAACTTTATGCCAATTGCAGGGTAGACTGACGTCACTGAGGTATGCTCATGATGTGAAATGCGCCGCTGTGCTGCGCACGTAGCGAACGATAAATGGGACACGGCGTTGGCGAATGGCCCACTTCGTACCGTGATTTCTCAGCCGACAGTCATTGTAGAACGTGTTGTCGTGTGCCACAGGACACGTGTATAGCTAAGAATGCCAGGCCGCCGTCAACGGAGGCATTTCCAGCAGACAGACGACTTTACGAGGGGTATGGTGATCGGGCTGAGAAGGGCAGGTTGGTCGCTTCGTCAAATCGCAGCCGATACCCATAGGGATGTGTCTACGGTGCAGCGCCTGTGGCGAAGATGGTTGGCGCAGGGACATGTGGCACGTGCGAGGGGTCCAGGCGCAGCCCGAGTGACGTCAGCATGCGAGGATCGGCGCATCCGCCGCCAAGCGGTGGCAGCCCCGCACGCCACGTCAACCGCCATTCTTCAGCATGTGCAAGACACCCTGGTTGTTCCAATATCGACCAGAACAATTTCCCGTCGATTGGTTGAAGGAGGCCTGCACTCCCGGCGTCCGCTCAGAAGACTACCATTGACTCCACAGCATAGACGTGCACGCCTGGCATGGTGCCGGGCTAGAGCGACTTGGATGTGGGAATGGCGGAACGTCGTGTTCTCCGATGAGTCACGCTTCTGTTCTGTCAGTGATAGTCACCGCAGACGAGTGTGGCGTCGGCGTGGAGAAAGGTCAAATCCGGCAGTAACTGTGGAGCGCCCTACCGCTAGACAACGCGGCATCATGGTTTGGGGCGCTATTGCGTATGATTCCACGTCACCTCTAGTGCGTATTCAAGGCACGTTAAATGCCCACCGCTACGTGCAGCATGTGCTGCGGCCGGTGGCACTCCCGTACCTTCAGGGGATGCCCAGTGCTCTGTTTCAGCAGGATAATGCCCGCCCACACACTGCTCGCATCTCCCAACAGGCTCTACGAAGTGTACAGATGCTTCCGTGGCCAGCGTACTCTCCGGATCTCTCACCAATCGAACACGTGTGGGATCTCATTGGACGCCGTTTGCAAACTCTGCCCCAGCCTCGTACGGACGACCAACTGTGGCAAATGGTTGACAGAGAATGGAGAACCATCCCTCAGGACACCATCCGCACTCTTATTGACTCTGTACCTCGACGTGTTTCTGCGTGCATCGCCGCTCGCGGTGGTCCTACATCCTACTGAGTCGATGCCGTGCGCATTGTGTAACCTGCATATCGGTTTGAAATAAACATCAATTATTCTTCCGTGCCGACTCTGTTTTTTTTCCCCAACTTTCATCCCTTTCGAACCACTCCTCCTTGGTGTTGCATTTGCTCTGTCAGTCAGTGTATGTATGTTAATTTTATCTGTTCGTTATATTCATGATTTATTCTTCGCTCTAAAATCCCTTCCCGTGGTGTTACGTCAAAATTTAAGCCAATCAGACGCAAATGCATGACTACAAAAGAAAGTTTTTCTAATAACCTGCGATATTTTTGCTGATCTATGTCTTCATATTAAATTGTATGATTTTTAAAGGTGGAGTCCTGCCTAATGCTTGACCTCCACACTAAGTATTTCCTAGAAAGGGTCAGAAGACTCCAGCTTCGGTTCAGGGAGTACCGGGTTCGATTCCCGGCCGGGTCGGGGATTTTAATCGCATCTGATTAATTCTTCTGGCTCGGAGACTAGATGTTTGTGTTTGTCCCAACATTTTTCTCTTCATATTCAGACAACACACTACACTACCAACCACCACAGAAACATGCAACACCGAACTCGATAGCTGCAGTCGCTTAAGTGCGGCCAGTATCCAGTAATCGGGAGATAGTGGGTTCGAGCCCCACTGTCGGCAGCCCTGAAGATGGTTTTCCGTGGTTTCCCATTTTCACACCAGGCAAATGCCGGGGCTGTACCTTAATTAAGGCCACAGCCACTTCCTTCCAGCTCCTAAGCTTTTCCTGTCCCATCGTCGCCATAAGACATATCTGTGTCGGTGCGGCGAAAAACAAATAGCAAAAAAAAAAAAAGATAAGCAAAATATTTTGAAAATGAAGAAATATATCGCGGTCCCCTCATGTACGATAATAACTCAGAGCAAATACAACACATGAAGTGGGATGTGACTGGAGTAAGTGTACACTCGTGCTGTTTTATTAGGTGTGAGCGCGCTGTGAATACAACCCGTGGTCATAAATTGTAAGGCATTAACGTCTCGACGAGACTGCAGAGCGATACATTGTGAGAGATTGATTAGTGGTACACAGAGCAACAACAAATTGTATGATTCAAAGCTTTCAACTTTAAAGAAAATGTTGATTATTATGGCATCATGAATGGAACTATTACTTCGAATGAAATATTCTGAATTACTTTGCAAACTGAGGTTACCTGCTGCTAAAATGTACGCCATTCTGAGTAAATTATGTACGGCACACTTTTTTTCGTTGGCTGCCCTCAGATGGTATATACTGTACCTCTTACGCAGAATGACGATACTTTATCGAAACTTCTAAATCGTTACACTGAACAACAAAATTAAACCGGATTAAATTATTTTCATAACAGTATGTAAAAACTGAGGGTAGGTTATTATTCCACTTCAAGAAAACCAAGATACAATATACAGTGTAGGCCGACATGACAGAGTCTCAGGCGTCAATTTACGGGTCATGGATAGATCCTTCAAGTCACCTCAATGGACATTCCATGACTATATGCTTCATAGTGTGTACCATGTTGTCACAGTCACAGAAGGGACTCTTAGCCACCTCTCTCCCCGCTGAATTATCCGTAGTTCAAACTCTATTCAGAGATGCCTATACCCTTTTTTGTAAGCTGAAAGCAGGGACCACAGATTTTGCCCACTATAGTTTGTTTGGATTTGAAACAGTCTGTCCCTCACGCCAAGTCAGATCTACGTTGAAGTGAGCTTTTTTAAGCCTCTCGTCCAGCTTCCATGAAAGGCTTCTGTATTTTAACCTAGAAGCAAACTTCACGAAACTTCTGGTTGGTGCTAAGTAAGCAACGGCATTGGATGCTGGGCATAAAAATAGTTCCGAGTACCATCCTGCCACTGTTCCCATCCATTTTTACGAGCGCTCATTCTCGCTACTTTCATGTCTGTTACTTCTAACATATGAATAACATATCCTAAGTTCACGCAGCTTTCACTCACGTCAAACAAAGTTGATCTGAAAGCAGACCAGTCTAAAGATATCTTCGTCCGGGAACTGACTTCTTTCTTAAAAAATACTGTTGATCGCAACTGCGAGCTCACTGCATTAGCTTTGCTACACCTTAATTCAATCTCACTAACTATACTACCATCCTGGGAGAATACACATCCTAAATACCTGTTCCAGCTCTGTATTCCAAACCTGACATTCAATTGACTTTGGTTTCTCACCTACTTACGTCACTTCAGTCTTGGCAAGGCTAATTATTGTCATATCATATTCATTGCACCTATTTTCAAGTTCCACGATATTAGATTGCAGGCTCTGGTCACAATCTGCCAATATGACCAAGTCGTCTGCGTACGCCAAACTGCTTACTAGCCAGTTTATACCTTTCAGTGTATGATCCATGTAAAATATGAACAACAAATGTGAAATATTACAGCCTCGTGTGACCCCTGTAAGTACTTTTAACCAAAAACTCGTTCTACCATCAATTCTCACCGCAGGCCATTTTCAACACAAATGTCTTTGATTGTTGTTAACAATCTATTCAAAATCCCATAATTCCCCCGTATGGCTAACATATTGTACATTCTCTCGGCACTCTGTCTTATATATTCTCTAGTTCTAAAGAAGAAAGGAAAAAAATCCGGTCTATTCCTCTCGTACCATTTTTCAATTACCTGGCGCATACTGAAAATCTGATCCTAACAGCCCCTCTGTGGTCTGAAACCACACTGGTTTTCACCCAATTTAGTCTCAACCTCAGATCACATCCTCCCTTTCAAAATGTCAGTGAACACCTTGACTGGTATATTGATCAATGAAATAGGTGCAATTACTGCTTTTGTCCAATTATAAGGTACCTTAATAATAATAATAATAATAATAATAATAATAATAATAATAATAATAATAATAATAATAATAATAATAATAATATGGCCTCAGCTACCATGTATGAGCTTTCTAATGAGAAAGCTGAATTTATGCTACTTTGTAAGCAGACCTATTCTCGTAGTTCTAAAAAACCTAATCCTGCTTACTTCACCTGTCATAAACACCTTGCAGACCCATCACACTGTATTTACGAGGCATGCTTGTACGTCCTGTACAGTCGTACAGTACCAATTGTGTGGTTGGGGTCACAACAAGGAAACGCGACCTTGCGCTAATGAACGCTGTCTGATACAATAAGACCTGTGCCCGCTCCCAGACACTAAAATCGCACGTTGAAGTATTATCGAAATTTAAAAATGTAATTATTCTCTTTTTTTTGCTATTTGCTTTACGTCGCACCGACACAGATTTGTCTTATGGCGACGATGGGATTGGAAAGATCTAGGAATGTGAAGGAAGAGGCCGTGGTCTTAATGAAGGTACAGCCCCAGCATTTGCCTGGTGTGAAAATGGGAAACCACGGAAAACTATCTTCAGGGCTGCCGACAGTGGGGTTCGAACCCACTATCTCCCGATTACTGGATACTGGCCGCACTTAAGCGACTGCAGTTATAGAGCTCGGTAAGTAATTATCCGATGTATGAATTAATTACATGCAGCAATCCGTAACAGTTCAACATTTTCTGCTAAAGTAAAAAATTACTGTAATTCCGTGCAAAACATATGAAGTTGGTGTCGACATCTCCGTTATTAATAATCCCACGGAGAAACGTAGCACAGTGTTTCACGTGGTCGCTAGTACTGTTTAAGAACATAGAATCTCAATGTCGATATTTTCGACGATTATAAATTATTTCCGTGCGACATCTTATATGAATAACTTTATGTTCACCCCCTCCTTACAATGAAGTCCTATGCAACCCGCATGTTGTAGACAACCTAAAAATATTGATCCTTTTTCCTATATAGGATTAGTATGATGATATGTTCGGGTTTAAGCTCGACAATACAGATGGAAACGTTGGCGCCAATGGAAGTTCAACAATGGAAACTGTGATCAATACATGAAACGATCACAGCTGCAAATAACACACGTTAGAATAGGAGGCGTACATTAAGCCTATGAACACAAATCATACACAACTATGAACTTCCTCCAGACAGCAAGGTCTCGTCCTAGCTGAAGGCAACAAATGCTCGCACCTCTGTTGTTAATAAAATCAAGCAGGTTCAAATCCCAAGGAGTATCTTTCTTTATTGTCCATTACTGTGAACCGAAAATATCTGCTTTATCTAAAGCCTGTACATAACAAAAGCTTCCCGATTATATACTGTATGGCTCATTCATTTTCAACGTATGAGATGTTATGATTGATATATTTTCGAATTCAAATTGTTATGCTTATGTATCTCCTAAAGAACGTGGTTATAAATGCCGCCTAGCACCACACTTAGTTTTCCCATACATTATAATGATAACAATAATAGTCCGACTCCGTGGCTGAATGTTCAGCGCACCGTCCTTCGGTTCAGAGTGTCCGGGGTTTGATTCCCGGTCGGGTGGGATATTTTAAAAGCTTAGACTGGGAGACTGGGTGCTTGTGTTTATCCCAACACTCCCTTCTAACATACCATACTGCAAATTACCACAGAAACACGCAGTAGTGATTACATCCCTCCATATAGGACTGGCGTCTGAAGGGCATCCGGCCGTTACACAGGACCAAATTCACATGTGTGACGCAGTTACCATCCACAACCCCACAGTTGTGAGAAGACTGGTAGAATAACAATATATTAGCAAAACCGATAGTAGCAAACAGAATGTTTAAAATACAGCGAATATCTAACAGTAGGCCTACTAACCGAACCGGGGCACAGAATTAGTCGCACATCACGGGGATCGAACCGCGGTTGGTCTGTAATTGAGTCCTGAATACAAGCACTCCGGGACCAGGAAAACTTCTTGTTTTCACCGAGCAACAAGTAGTAATTTCTCAAACCATAGGCCTATGTATAATATACTAATATTGAATTCCTCATTGCGGGGATCAAACCGTAGCTATCATCAAAGGAGCATTATACCCAACAACCCGGGGACCATGGCAGTTTCTTGTCTTCACCACTAAACAGTAGCAGGTTTTCGTTTTTATTTATGTTAGTACCACGAGCAGAATGGTACAGTATATTATCTATATATATATATAAAATAGCTTGTCCTGACTGACTGACTGACTGACTGATTCATCATCGCCGAGCCAAAACTACTGGACATAATGAAATGAAGTTTTGGGGATATATTCATATTATGATGTAGGTGCTCGCTAAGAGAGGATTTTTGGATATTCCTTCGGTGAGGGGGTAAAAAGGGGGGTTAAATTTTAAAATGAGTGTATCTATATCTCAAAACTTTTAACGTCTGTGGATGTGAAAATTGGTATTTAGAATCTTCTTTAAAAATAAGGAAACACGTATTTTTTTGTTTTCAGAAAATCCCAATAGGAGGGGTGAAAAGGGAGAAAAAGAGGTTGAATGCCTTTTATCAGGATACGGTACTTATATCTGAGAAACTGAAGATATTACAGACCTGAAAATTTGTACTTTTGACCGCCGTTAAAAATAAAGAAACAAGTATTTTTTTTGTTTTTAGAGAATCCAATTAATGGGAAGGTAAAGAGGGGGGGGGGGGGGTGAATTTTTAAAATGAGTGCATCTATATCTCAAAACTTTTAAAGTTTACAGATGTAAAAATTGGTATTTAAAATCTTCATTAAAAATAAAGAAACACGTATTTTTTTTTGTTTTCGGAAAATCCCAATAGGAGGGGTGAAAACGGGTGAAAAACGGGTTGAATGCCTTTAAAGCGAATACTTATATCTCAGAAACTGAAGATATTACAGACCTGAAAATGAGTGTTTGGGATTTCCTTTAAACATAAAGAAACACGTATTTTTAGTTCTTGGAAAATCCAATTAATGGGGGGGGGGGGGTAAATGGGGTGAATATTTAAAATAAGTGTATCTATATCTCAACACTTTTAATGTTTATAGATGTAAAAATTGGTATTTATAATCTCCTTTAAAATAAAGAAACACGTATTTCTTTCGTTTTCGGAAAATCCCAATAGGAAGGCTGGAAAAGGGTGAAAAAGGGGTTGAATGCCTTTAATGTGCCTACTTATATTTTAGAACCTGAAGATATTACAGACCTCAAAATTGGTGTTTGGGACCTCCTTTAAAATTAAGTAACACATGTCTTTTTTTTGCTTTTGGAAAATCCAACTAATGGGGGGAGGGGGTGAATAGGGGCCGAATTCTTAAGATGAGTGTATCTATATCTCAAAACTTTTAAAGTTCATAGATGTAAAAATTAGTATTTAGAATCTCCTTTGAATATAAAGAAACACGTACTTTTTTTGTTTTCGGAAAATCCCAATAGGAAGGGTGGAAAAGGGTGAAAAATGAGGTTGACTGCCTTTAATGAGGCTACTTATATTTCAGAACCTGAATATATTACAGACCTGAAAATTGGTATTTGGGATCTACTTTAAAAATAAAGAAACAGGTGTTTTTTCGTTTTTGGAAAATCCAAATAATGGGGGGTGAAAATGGGGTGAATTTTTAAAATGTGTGTGTCTACATCTTAAAATTTTAAAAGTTTACGGATGTAAAAATTGGTATTTAGAATCTTCCTTAAAAATTAAGGAACAAGTATTTTTTGGTTTTCTATAAATCCCAATAGGAGGGGTGTAAAAGTGTGAATAATTGGTTGAATGCCTTTAATGAGGAAACTTTTATCTCAGAAAGTGAAGATATTACAGAACTGAAAATTTGTATATGGGATCTCCTTTAAAAATAAAGAAATAAGTATTTTTTTTGGAAAATCCAATTAATGGGGGGTGGGGGTTGAAAAGGGGGGTGAATTTTTAAAATGAGTGTATCTATATCTCAAAACTTTAAAAGTTTACACATGTAAAAATTGATATTTAGAATCTCCTTTAAAAATAAAGGAACACGTATTTTTTTGTTTTCTGAAAATCCCAATAGGAGGGGTGTAAAAGGGTGAATAATGGGGTGAATGCCTTTAATGAGGATACATATATCTCAGAAACTGAATATATTACAGAACTGAAAATTTGTATATGGGGTCTCCTTTAAAAATAAAGACTCACGTATGTTTTTGTTTTTGGAAAATCCAATTAATGGCGGTTAAACAAGAGTGACAAATTGGTGTGAATTTTTGAAAGACTATATCTACAGATAATCTGAGAAACGTAAAATGTAACTGACGAAAAAAGTGGATATTTGTAATCGCCTGTAAATGTAAAGAAACATAGGTGATTTGTTTCTGGAAACTCCATTTAAGGGGAACTAAAAAGGGGTGAAATTTTAAAACGAGAATTTCTACAGTATATCTCAAAAAACTGAACATGTTACACAGGTGAAAATTGTTTTTTTTTACATCTATTAAAAATAAAAGAAACGTGTATTTTTAGTTTTCGGTAATACCACTTGGGAGGAGGAGGGGGGGTAAATGTGGCTGAAAATGGTGTTGAAGTCTTTTAATTAGACTACTGATATCTCAAAAATGAAGATGTTACAGACGTGAAATTTTGTATTTGGAATCTACTTTAAAAGTAAAGAAACAAGTATTCTCGGAAAATCCAATAAAGGGGGGGAGGGGTGAAAGAATTGAAAAATTAATTGACGGAATTGTATGAGAATACAGACATCTAATAAAAACGAAAGTTGTTACAGACGTGAAAATTGGTATTTTGATCCCCTTTAAAAACAAAGAAAAGCGCGCTTTGGGGGGGGGGACATCTTGGGGGACGGGAGTGAAAAGGAGTTGAATTCCTTTCATGAGGACACATAAATCAAAAACTGAAGAAGTTACAGTCGTGATAATTGGTATTTAGATCCTTTACCATTAAAGAAACAAGTATTTTTTGCTGGAAAATTCACTTGGGGGGAGAGGTGTGTTCGAAAGGAAATGAAATAAAAATTAATAATTTTTATGGGGATACTTATATCTCAATACTGAAGGTAATTGACGTGAACATTGGTGTTTGGAATCTCCTTTAAACATAAAGAAACTCGCCTTCTTTAATTTTCTTTGGGGGGGGGGAGTAAATAAACTTAACGGCGGTGGGGTGTAAAAGGAGGTGAGACAAATTGATTTTACTGTTCATAATGTACTTACAAGGAGCCTCCGTTGCTCAGGCGGCAGCGCGCCGGGGTCTCAGAGCTGGGTTCCGTGGTTCAAATCCCGGTCACTCCATGTGACATTCGTGCTGGACAAAACGGAGGCGGGACAGGTTTTTCTCCGAGTGCTCCGGTTTTCCCTGTCATCATTCATTCCAGCAACACTGTCCAATATTTCATTTCATTTGTCATTTATCGATCATTGCCCCAGAGGCGTGCTTCGGCAGCCGGCACAATTCGTTTTGTCGCCGCTAGATGTGGCTTTATTCATTCCATTCCTCACACTATCGAATGACTGGAAACAGGCTGTAGATTTTCGATGTACTTATTCTGATCATAAACCGATCATTTTTAATCTTTCCTGGGTTCGTTTTCAACAGCCATCTTTTACTTCGTAGAACGTTCTTAGATTACAGTAGATTCTCCTGGCATATAAATAAAAATGTAAACACATTTGAAATAAACGATATGAATTAGATTGACCGTCCAATTGTTCACCTCTATAATAAGGTCAATAATGCACGGAAGTACAGTATGTGATTCGTATGGCCAGAAATACGCACACTTGCCTACGCGCGACGATGGTGCTGGTCACATTGTCAACAATGACAATGGCAGCAGATGTAATTTACCGCCAAGTAGCGCTCTCTCATCTTGCTGTTGGGTCCAGAACATCTAATAATAATAATAATAATAATAATAATAATAATAATAATAATAATGTTCTGGACCGTCGTAAAATGTGCGGACCGCGGTGGAAACGGTTCCTGGACGGGTAATGACTAAGAATGCAGTCTGGCCGCGTGTTCAGAACCGCCAAGGCCCCCAAGACGACACCACGCCACATCTCCTGAAGGATTTGATCCATATTAAAAATACTTATAGCAAAAGATGGCAAAGATTTAGGGACCCAACTGACCGGATGGAATACCTGGACCTAGCCCGGGAAGTACGAAATCGATTGCTGGAAAAAAGATTGAAAAATGGGAGGAAACTTTCCGTAATCTATTAGAAAATGAATCAGATCGCGAATTTTGGCGGATTCTCGCAGAAAACGAGTCAGATCGCTTATTTCTGCGGATTATATATCTAAAACAATAAGCATTAAATTATAAATTTCAGTATAATACCGTAGCGAAGCACGGGTATCTTGCTAGTGTTAACATAAATATGGAGCTAGGTAATACAATTTTGTTTACCCCTCGGTTAACTAATCATACGCAGAATTATTTTCTATCTTCTGCGTGTGTTAGGATTATATACACACCGATAATTCATATATAAAAAGCACATTCTATGTATAGTTTGATGATACTGCGTTGTATATTCTGATATGTAATACCATGTAACCTGGAATATGGTAATGTCATGTTTTAAATTTAAATACAGGCTAACTTTACAGTCATTATTCAAGGCAATGAATATATTTTTTATCCCACATGTATGTATTATAATATAAATGTTATTATAGGCCTAAGTACCAACGCAGAATTTCTAACTTCAATAATATTGTGACTTGTATGCCTATACCACGTATAAATCTAAATTTTGAAGTCTTAAGTCAGGTAGTCAGACTCTGAATATAACAAATACTGATAGGCCTATATATACACAACACAAGCAAAATAAATACCATCTTAAAACATTGAAGTAGTCTATTCTTTGTCGAAACAACAATAATATCACTTTCCTTCATCTATCAGCTGATTGAGAACTTGGCAAAAACATGGCGGCTGGACTGGACTTGGCCACACTGTACATATAGAGTCACTGTACGTCTATGCTGCCGATAGCGCTACCTGGGAGTGGTCGAACGGAAACATCCTTTTACGCGGAGGGCAAGTTACGCGCTACTTAACCAGTAGGTAGTAGAACCGGCTCTAAGCCGTTTAACATCGCAGAATATGTGAAAAAGAATTCTACGAATACAATAGAAAGGATAAACAAGGTTAAGCAATTCATTTCCCTTAAAAGAGGAAAGAATTTTAACATATGTACATCTGTTAGTCTGCCTCTGTGGTGTAGTGGTTAGTGTGATTAGCTGCCACCCCTGGAGGCACAGGTTCGATTCCTGGCTCTGCCACGAAATTTGAAAAGTGGTACGAGGGTTGGAACACGGTCCACTCAGTCTCGGGAGGTCAACTGAGTAGTGGTGGGTTCGATTCCCACCTCAGCCATCTTGGAAGTGGCTTTCCTTGGTTTCCCACTTCTCCTCCAGGCAAATGTCGAGATGGTACCTCACTTAACGCCACGGCCACTTCCTTCCCTCTTCCTTGTCTATCCCTTCCGATCTTCCCATCACCCACCAAGGCCCCTGTTCAGCATAGCAGGTGAGGCCGCCTGGGCGAGGTAGTCGTCATCCTCCCCAGTTGTATCCCCCAATCCAAAGTCTCACGCTCCTGGACACTGCCTTTGCTTGTACACTAGGACAGTAATTGTGATTCAAAGGTGAGTCGAAGGGAGTATTGTTATATGAGTAATTCCTTTTCAGATACAATTAGAGAGACGAAGTAGTCTTCAGTCATGGAGCTAATGAGTTCTTTAACTATTCTGAAATCTTCCCTAGGTGTATCTTCATGACATCAATAATTTATTTAATTTTTCCTTGATACTTGATAGTTACTCAGCATATCAACAAATGTATCCTCAATCCCCTCATGCAGTTCAAGATTATCTTCTAGTTTAGCTGTGTTTTACAGTATTTACAAAGAAATCGTTCAGTATATTTGGGGCTCCTCTGTTACCTTTCTAACAGTTTCATTATTTATTACAGCCCAATTTGTCCAACTTTCACTATGAATGCGTCAATGAAAATTTTGTTTGAGTTCGCTTCTGTATAATTCCTGAATATAACTGCGCCTTTATTTGTCTTCAGGAATACCCTACTTAGCTTTCTTGTAAAGCGGTATCATTATGTCCTTAATGACTGAGAGATGAGAAGTGTATCATTTGAAATATATTATGTACTTCTTGTAGTACTATGCGTGTGTAATATCTTAGTATTTCTCGTACAGCATTCTTTTAGGCAAGGCCTTAATTTCAGAACGCTTGCTTAAAAGGCTTAAGAAATACTACTGTGGCTTTGAATTAGACTACTCTCTGCCAGTCACTTATAGTTAGTTTATACTTCAGATTTGTAATATTAATATCCTTAAATATTTAATTTGCTAAATGTTACATACCGGATAGTTTTCATATTAGAATTGAAGCCACAGACCATTAATATCAAATAATTAATGGTCCCTAACGCCACACTAAAGATTAATTTTGTGTATATTCATTATAATACCGGCCCCGTGGTGTTGAGGTAGTGTGCCTGCCTCTCGCCTGGAGGTCCCAGGTTCGATTCCCGGCCAGCCCAGGGATTTTTCTCTCGACCTGAGGGCTGGTTCGAGGTCCATTCAGCCTACGTGATTAGAATTGAGGAGCTATCTGACGGTGAGAAGGCGGCCCCGGTCCGAAAGCCCAGATTAACGGCGAGAAGATGCGTCGTGCTGACCGTACGCCCCTCGTTATCTGCAGGCCTTCGGGCTGAGCAGCGGTCGCTGGGCAGGCCAAAGCCCTTTCAAGGGCGTTAAGCGGCGTGGGGTTTGGTTTGGTTTTATATTAGTTATAATATTATCTAAGGAAGAACCATTTGTTGTTGTATGATCATTAACATGAAAAAATGATGTGACCTTACGGAATTAGAGAGCTAGTTGCTTTACCTACGTCGCACCGACACAGATAGGTCTTATGGCGACGATGAGGCAGGAAAGGGCTAGGAATGGGAAGGAAACGGCCGTGGCCTTAATTAAGGTACAGCCTGGTGTGAAAATGGGGAAACATTGAAAACCATCTTCAGGGCTGCCGACATTGGGCTTCGAACCCACTGTCTATCGGATGCGAGTTCACAGCTAAGCGCTCCTAACCGCACGGCCAACTCGCCCGGTACGGAATTACAGAGAAAAACCTTGCTTTATCAGTAGACTAAGACATTTATATTTTTATCTCCTACATAGAAAATTCTAAAATTATTTTATTTTCCTACGTGATCGGTTACTACTTTCCACGGTTTTATGAAATTATTCATATCTGAATCCGGAGGACAGTATAGAGAGATGAGAATAGACTTAATACTAAACATCAAAATGCCGGGCTGAGTGGCTCAGACGGTTAAGGCGCTGGCCTTCTGACTCCAACTTGGCAGGTTCGATCCTGGCTCAGTACGGTGGTATTTGAAGGTGCTCAAATACGTCAGCCTCGTGTCGGTAGATTTACTGGCACGTAAAAGAACTCCTGCGGGAATAAATTCCGGCACCTCGGCGTCTCCGAAAACCGTAAGAGTAGTTAGTGGGACGTAAAACAAATAACATTATTATTATTATTATTATTATTATTATTATTATTATTATTATTATTATTAAACATCAAAATGCTCACAGGCTCAAATAATTGCTCTTTAATACAACTATCCAGATTTAGTACAGAATAGGAAATTTGTAGATGGCTTTTCAGAAAAATTGCTACACCACCAGGTAAACTCATGCTTCTATGAATACTAATTCGTATCTGGACGGAACACATAGGCTATCTTCATCTTCTGCGAGCCAATGCTCATTGATACAACATGGCATAAGTGAATCAAGGAAAACTTCCAACTCATTTATTTTACAGTATTTCGAATCGAATGTAAACCGACATTTATTTTCTCCTTAAAAGGCGGCAAATTTCATTCTACTGCGAAATGCAATACTATACAATACTATACAATACTATACAATACTACAATACAATACAATACTAACTGTCCATACTGTCATATCGAAATCGACAGTGAAATTTCGCAGACACCATGAGGAGACCCATAAAATAGGGATGTAAAAAAATGTAGCTGCTATTTCGAACTGGAAAGTTTCGAAATCTTGATACAAAATCCGTATGACAACGCAACTTACTGGACAACCCTTGCTTATTGCTGGCTCGCGCGGCGCACGGCAGAGTGGAGTTGCAGTTGTGCTGAAGAGAGAGAGACAGAGAGCGAGAACGAACTGGTAGTCTGCCACGCGCCAAGGTCACTTTATTGTTACAGAACGAATGTGAAAAACGAGGTGCGTTAATCGCATGATAAAAACACAAATACTTTTGGGACCATGCACAACGAATATGAGTTTGAGGCCACATTGTCCTTCACAGTTTTCTTTACTTGTTTGAAGGAAATATTTCACAGGCACTTCGAACTCGGGAGGTCTCTCCGTTGTATAACTGCTTGCGGAACACAAACATTTAATCCTGTCCTTGAACCGTGGGGAGGAAAATTGAAAATGAATGAAAGACTGCATTATCAGTATGCTGTTTCTCTGAAAAACATTAAACTGAAAGTCTTTACAAGTCGGCACAATGGCTGTTAAGCGGTGATACGAAGCCTTCCACTGCCGGAAGAAAAACTTGTCCAAGGACTGTATTTTCTCTGTTCTGCCGGGAGAAATCTGGAGAATTTCTATACTGTCGCCGGGAGAAATATCTTCAAGACAGCTCATATCGCTATAAGCAATCCAGGAATCTAGCAACAGCAAACACTTCTCTTCCGAAAATGGGAAGATAAGGTAAGGGTGTATTATGCCCGAAGGCAGGTCCGAACCTCCGCAGAGGTGTGCCTGAGCCAGAGTTTACGTACGGTACGGTGGCCAGTTCCTTTCTTATCATCATCATCATCATCTGTTTACCCTCCAGGTTCGGTTTTTCCCTCGGACTTAGCGAGGGATCCCACCTCTACCGCCTCAAGGGCAGTGTCCTGGAGCTCAGTTCCTTTCTACTCCACCATTCCCACCAACAGCGCGTGGTAACCCATCCAAATCTTGACCACGCCAAATGTTGCTTAACTTCGGAAATCTCACGGGATCCGGTGTTTCAACACGGCTACGGCCGTTGGCGCAAAGGGGAAGAAGGTTTCTTTAAACCAATACTTGAATTCTTTTTCCCCATTTTCCCTGATTTTCTGGCTGTTATAATTATATTTCTTGCATGAAACATTTCTCTCGGACCGAATGTTCCAGTTGCCTCCTGCAGTACAATGAATAATTTCGGGAAAAGAGTACCGGTCGTACTAATTGTAGGCATAATTGTGTACGAATGGGTGAGTACACTAACTGACTGGGCAACTATTTCTGTATGTTTCTCACCAACAAACTTTCATTTCGCACACGAAACCACTCTGATCAGTACTATATATTTCTTTGCGACTTTATCTTTTTCGTCTTCTTCTTCTCGTTTAAAAATAGAGACACGTATTTTGTGGCGGGGAGGGGGAGTGGAATCAACTTAAGAGGGTGTAAAATGAGTTGAATTATTTTTATGAGGATACAAATAAGAAGTGGACTTAATACACCTGTAAGGGAGTTTTGTCTAGGGGGTGAGGAATGACAAAAATATGAATTTATATGAAACCGTTTGAATTATGAAGTTAAAATTTCAAATGATATCCTAGGTGTTACATCACAGAAGGTTTGAAACAAATTTAACTGCTCAGAGAGTTAAATGGGGGTTAAGATCCAGAAACAGATATATTCATTCCTTCCTCTGAAATGGTTTAACGTACGAAGACAAAATTCCAATTCCAAATCCTAGGTGTGAAATAGGAAAATTTTTTACGTTCCAATCCTAAAGTGTTAAATGAGGTTAGCTCCATAAACGAAATTATTCATCCCTCCAAAACTGACGTAGAAAGTTGTAATTTTACGAGAAGGGTGTTGTTTTATGTCCTAGGTGTAAGAGATCGTATACTTCAAAATATTTCTCCCCTAAGGGGTTTAGAAGGTGGTTGACCCTGAAAAACACAATATTCAATCTTCTGAAACCCGAGTGTTCCCGTTTCCTCCTGTAGTACAATGAATAATTTCGGGAAAAGAGTACCGGTCGTACTAATTGTAGGCATAATTGTGTACGAATGGGTAAGTGCACTAACTGACTGAGCAACTGTTTCTGTATGTTTCTCACCAACAAACTTTCATTTCGCGCACGAAACCACTCTGATGAGTATCATATATTTCTTTGCGACTTTATCTTTTTCGTCTTCTTCTTGCAGATACGCACGGGATACAAATTTCATTATTTTTCTACTTTTTATTCCGTACTATTTCTTAAAACGACTCAACCAATTAGCACATGCGCTGAAATCAGTTCACCCCGTTGAAATCTCTCTTGAAGTTTCCAAGACCCACAGTCGCAGGTCTTCATCGCATACATTCCGCTTCAGTCTTCTTGCTTCTGTAAAGCGAGAAAATAATTTTGTATGCATCAATTTCCTGTGTTAAATGGGGATTACTGATGTAGATTCTAATTGGTTCTTCCACCTGCACAGCTGCCGTAGTGACGCCAACTTACGACAACTTTTGCGAACAGTGGTTCATGAAAGCCCCTTCTTACCCCCCTTATTTAACAATAAATTTACAGCTCTTCTCTTTACGCAAGATCTACAGTTTGTTTCACTTTCTTCTGTGGACTGGAATCATAGTTTGAAGTAGAAGATTTGCTAGTGACTGCGGTGTCTCTTCACTGGATTGACGGGAAGCAGACTCGGGGCTCAAAATCGGATCCGTAACACATCTTGTTTCTGGCAATGGTGTGCTGCCTTCTCTTTCAGATAATGCAGATGAGGTGTCACTGCTTCCACTATCACTTTCACTGTCACTATTTCTCTCCAGACACAACTCCGAAATGATGCCGGCACCCATGGGATGGTTTTCAATTAGTTCGATCACATATCGACCCATCTTCCTTTCTTCCGAAGTTATTTCACGGGATGAGGTGAAACCTTTTTCACGGAAATAACGTAAAACATACTTTAGAACATTAGCCGGATTCATGACTGTTCTTTCAAAGGGACATGTATCAACTGGCTAGCGCAGAAAGCTCAAGGTAACCCCGTCGCTTCAGCTGGTCACCAGGGTTGTCCACGTCGAGCAATACGCTAACGCGTGCAATTCTCTTTATTTTTTAAATGTTATTTGTTCGGGGCGTCGACCGATAGATATCTTTTGCCCCTACTTGCACCATATGGTATGAACCTGCATGTAATTGGAATTGCGGAAGTGTAGAGTGTTGAATGTGAGGAAAGGAACGTTAAGGACGACACAAACACCCAGTCACCAGACCAAGGATATTAAACAGTTACAATTAAAAACCCATGACCCAGCCAGGAATCGAACGCGGGGCCGCCGGGTGACAAGCGAACGCATTGCCCCCTACACCGCGGGGCCGGACTGTGCAATTTTATTAGACATTTCCGTATCGATTTCAGGACCTTACAGATCGAAATGGCAACTGAATTGGTGTACATTGCTTTCTTATTGACCCCTCATCACCTCCACCATATTTCATTGTCGAATTCGATATGACAGTAAGGACAGGTCCCTTGTTATCATACAGTTTATGACCAATATGACTGTAGGTGTGGTAATACGCTTTATGATCACCAAAAGAGCTCATATGCGGTGATGTAGAATGCCTGATTAGGATCCTTTCCGTAAACGTACAATAAACCTCGTTCAGTAGCACTGAGACAGACTTTACATTTTAACATTTCTCCATCGGACACAAGTATAAGTAACGTATGAGAACCAATCGTTCGGCATTAAAGATAGACAGCCAATATTGTGCAACATCATTCATGCACTTTAAAAAAGTCACTTCATGTATATGTTCATTTGCCCACTATTACAAAAAGGGCGTCTTGAAGGGCTTGTAGTGTTTGGGGTGGTGGGTTCTTCGTTGTGATTTGTTCTTCATTTTGTCCCAAACATGTTCGGATTCAAGTCCGGACTACTGCATGGCACCTCCATTCGTTACAGGAATTTGCGAACAATGTTGGCATTACACGCTCTAGCATTACCACTTATGAATATTGCGTTCTCTCCAAGTTGCCTCACCTGGGCAATCTTGTGTAGCACTAAGATCTCCTTAATGTACCATGGAGCAGTCACGGATGCATTGCGAATGATCAGGAGATCAGTTTTCGTGTCAAGATTTACGTCAGATCAGTCTCCATAAATAACGGTAGATTGCACAGCTGTCGGATGAAATAGCTCCCCACGTCTTCTCCAGACTCGCAGACGACCATCTGAACGACGTAACGTGAATCGGGCTTCATCAGGGAACAGCAAAGGACGCAAGTGTCTTAGCTGCCAGTGCTAATGATCTCAAGCAAACTAAAGTCTCCTGTCCTCTGTCCAGTGCAGGTATGTGAGCGGGTCGTCGGGATCTCGAACTGGCTTCTGAAAGCCTGTTTCGGATTGTTAGGTCGCTAAGTCGTATTAAAGAAGCCTGCTGTATGTCAACTTTGAGTGCTCGTGCTGTAACATAGTGGTTTTGTAGAAGCACAAAACGATCCTGCCCTGGGATTATTTATCTCTGGCGGCCCGTGCTATCACACCTATCAACGCATCCATTCTCCTGGAAACGTATTCTGAGCAACCCACAAAAATCTGGCAACGTACTTCTGCGAGTAGACTTCTTGAATCATTGCTAGTGCACATGTGGCTTCTTTTGACGACAAGTCCTTTCCCGTCGCCTATCTTGATCCGCACGATCAGTCTTGACTTGTAAACACTTTACCCTACATAGACCAAATTTCGCACACACTTTGCATTTAGGTAATAGTACCTTTCCACTTACACTGACACGTCCCAAAAATCCAGATGACAGTGGGGCCCTCTGTTATGCAAACAGGACATATTATTGCCATAATAGTCCAACCCCCATCCCACAATGCATTCGTTCAATGTGGTTAGGAACTTCGAAAGGCGTGATCAAAATTTATTTTATAGACAGTGTATAGGGACTTACCTTTTATCTCTCTTCTTTAAGTCCCATCTTCGGCCAAAGTTCAGGGCCAATATCACTTTAGTTTATTCAACGACCCATGGTGTACAAAAATTTATTTAAATTTCACAATACATGCTATCGCGGTTTTGGAAAGGATCGAATCCACTGGATATCCTTGATTGCTCCGGACGGTTACATTTTTACGAAAAGGACTGGCTCTGGGGTACACAATTTTGTTAGATCTAATCGTGCATTGGCAATTAGTATGTTAAGATACTATAGATTGCCGACCCCGTGATGTAGGGGTAGCGTGCCTGCCTCTCGCCTGGAGGCCCCGGGTTCGATTCCCGGCCAGGTCAGGGATTTTTCTCTCGACCCGAGGGCTGGTTCGAGGTCCACTCAGCCTACGTGATTAGATTCGAGGAGCTATCTGACGGTGAGATGGCGTCCCCGGTCTCGAAAGTCCAGAATAACGGCCGAGAGGATGCGTCGTGCTGACCACACGACCCCTCGTAATCTGCAGGCCTTCGGGCTGAGCAGCGGTCGCTGGGCAGGCCAAGGCCCTTTCAAGGGCGTTAAGTTCCGTGGGGTTTTGTTTTAAGATACTACAGATTGACTCAGATGGCACATTGGCAAATTTTAAAAACCATACGTCGAAAGATGACTGAATTCGACATCTCTTCAGATGTTGAAGGAACGTCACCCACATTGAATAATATGACAGTACGTAACTTTATCTGGACTCTGAAAAATCATACAAGTTACTAGAGCACACATGTTCTAACTTAGTGCTCGACATCGAAGTTGACGAACACTTTTCCCGCAATGTCTATAACTTCTTACTATGTTGAAATACGTGTATCATACACGCTTAAATACTGGCATGCATAAACTAACAAAATTTGCAACCTCAAGACGTAACTACGGTTTTTCATAATCACTATAGAACAAAATATGACGAAATAAACACCGGAAGAATATATCAATTGAACTAGAAATAGAGAAAGCGGGAACCTGCTAAATGGCGTCCAACTCGTAAGTGATGAAAGGTCAACACAAGATAAAGCGACCGCACACAGCACGTCTTACGAGTACTTACAACTGGAAATGGATCAAAGAGCATAAAGCTGTCTCATTTGTTACAGGACCGGCTGTTAGCTGTCCTCGTGTTAATCTCCATTAGGCACGTTCACTTAGGAAATGTGGGCTTGAGAGGGAACTTTCCAAGAATAGCCATTTCTATTCATTATGCTTCTTCTAAAATAAAAATAAAACAAAATATTTAATTTTGCTGTAGTTGGAACACCATTCATTCCGTAATGGATGCGATACACGTACCTCATAGGAAAGAGGTTAGGAAAACTGAAGGAAATACCTAAATCTGATAGCAGCGTGATATTACTCGATATAGAATTACATTATTTACTAGAAATATTCTCAAGCTTTGACTGAATGCAAGGATAAGTCCTTTACTCAACACGTCAATTTTGCGAACGCTTATCAGTTTGAAGAGAGGAACTTAATATACATAGGCCAACATCCGAGAGAAAGTACGGTATATTACTTTATTTAAAACCTGGACACATTCGACAACCATCACAACAGTTAAATAAATATCACTCAAACATTTCAACTTCCAAAATGAATGAATATAGTATGCATTGTACACTCATGTTCATAAAAAAACAGAACACCTTGAATGACTAGGGACAGGAAGTTCATATTCGCAGGACATGTTAATTAGTATGTTCTGCAGAAATAATTAGCATTTCAGTCCCCTAGGTTCAGCATGTGTTCTGTTGCCTAGTAGGCACTGAGTCCTTCATGGGCACTGATAACTTGTTCCATGCGTGATGGCATCGACGCGTATAAGGCGCGAATGGCGTCCTGGGGTATAGCCATCCATGTTGCATTCACCTGGTTCCACAGTTCATCTTTGGTGGATGGCACTGGGTCACAGCGCCACACCCCTCGTTTCACCATATCTCGCACATTTTCGATTGGCGAAAAGTCCGGTCATCGGGCGGGCAAGGGCAACAGTCTGACATCCTGTGACAACAAGAATATACGTCTTCGTGCAACAACATGTGGTCGCGCGTTGTCCTGCTGAAATATGGCGTCTGGGGTGTCGTGCAGAAAGGGTATGGCCACGGGTAGCAGGATGTCATTCACGTAGGTCAAACTGGTCACAGTGGCCTGGAAACGCACCAACTGTGATTTGTGGTTGTACCCAATAGCACCCCACACTATAAGGCCTTGAGTTGGCGCTGTATGTCTTGTGCGAATGCAGTCAATGTGGTGCCTCTCCCCTGTCTGTGGCGAATGAAAATGCGGCCATCATATTCAAATAAACAGAACCTGGATTTGTTCGAAAACACTATCTGCTAAGATTCCTGTCCTCAATAACGTCGTTCGATACATTATTGCAATCCAGCATGTTTATGCGCATTAGTCAAAGGTAGGCGGAGAAGTGGACGACGCGCCGGTAACCCGGACCGTAATAAACGGCAGCAGACTGTCACTCCTGATAGTGTACGATGTGTTGCACTGTTCCACTGTTCCACTGTTGCGCTAGAGCCGAGGAGGATGCAGATCTGTCGTGCAATGCCATTGGGATGAGGTGACGATCTTCTCTGGGGGGGGGGGTCTGGTCGTGCGACCCGACCCATCTTGTATTCTATGGCCTTATGTGAACCATTCTGTACACACCCGTTGCACTGCCGACACACTTCGTCCCACACGAGCAGTAATTTCCCGGATGGATGCATCACGTTCTCTCATGCTAATAATGCGCCCTCTTTCAAACTCACTCATTTGACCGTACGGTTCTCGCATACGTCTGCAAGGCATCCTGCACATCTGGCCAAGTCGCACTGATCCACTACCTTCGGTTTGTAGCGACAACGAGAGCCGCAGGGACATTTCACCGGTCGGTGGTGGTGCGCCGAGATATCAACATGGACCTTGAACCTGAGGGCCGACATGATCCAAATGCAAATCATTTCTTCAGAACATACTAATGCACACGTCGTGTGAATATGAACTTCCTATCTTTAGTCTTTCAAGGTGTTCTGGTTTTTATGAACATGAGTGCCCTAATGTATATAGACGGAATTTTTAGTAGTGGAAACTATTTATTTTCTGTACACACAGCTTACATAAATGGTTCTAGGTTTTCCAGGCCTTCGATGCAGCTATCAGCTTAGTGTACCACGCGTTGTCAACGACGCAGAAGCCTTTGGATAACAAAGGCACTGCCTAATCGGTGGATCGATTGCCTGCAGAATGTCTTCAACTGCTCGCAAGCGAATCCCACGCTGTGGATCTCTCCTCATAGGGATTAGTTTGAAATCACAGGGATTTACAGTAAATCCGGAGAGTAGGGGGGGATCGTAGAGAACTTCCTAGTCCCAGCGATTAAAGAATAATAATGTTATTGGCTTTACGTCCCACTAACTACTTTTACGGTTTTCGGAGAGGCTGAGGTGCCGAAATTGATTCAGCAGGAGTTCCTTCACGTGCCAGTAAATCTACCGACACGAGGCTGACGTATTTGAGCACCTTCAAATACTGAGCCAGGATCGAACCTGCCAAGTTGGTATCAGAAGGCCAGTGCCCCAACCGTTTGAGCCACTCAGCTTGGCGAGGGATTAAACAAATCAGACGCCGTTCCTGTGCAGTGGTTTAAACACCGATTCTAGCCGGCAATAAATCATATCTTTCCGGGTTCACAAAAGCCGACGAAAATTCATACTCGAGGGTTTTTGAGGTCGCTGATTACGAATCCGTTAACAGATTTTCGATTAACGGAGTAGTGGATCCACTACGCGTCCGCTAACTCGCAAAACTTAAGGTAGAAGAACAAAATTTAGTATTCCGCGAATGGTTTCATGGTAAATGGCGCGTTACGCCCCCGTTAACTCTTTAATGCATTTATGAACAGCGTTTAGAAAGAAAAACATATGGAATCTTTGACAAATATCATGATTTTATTTTCATAAGAATCGGTCATATAAATCTATGATCTAAAACATATCAACGATTGTAAAAATTAAGCCAGTTTGGCGAGGAAGATGACCTGAAAAAGGAATAAGAATATAATACGCCTTATTTGAAATGTTTCCATATTTTAGCGCCATATTACTTATTAGTAAGGCTACTTACGAGTCATGCCTTGGGTTCACTATCTGTATTTGACATTTCAACGTCCTCTTCTTCTGCTTTGGAAGTCTCTTGTTCGGAAGTCAATTCGTTCGAAGCCTCCTCTTCATATGAGTCCTCATTGAACACGAACAAAGCGTGTACTTCAGGGAGCAGTTCATTCCAATGAATTTCGGCTTGGATGAGGTGCCTTGTAGGCCCTAACTACTGGGTCCGACAAAAACAGGAGACTGTGTATTAGATCAGTTGTTGTGTCCTGTCTGGAGGTCTTCTGGGTTTGGTGCTCCCGGAAGAACCTGTAATCCTTGTTTCGGGATTCTCGGTCCTCCTCGGACATCTTTACGATTGGCAGAAGTGCGTATCTGAGCACCATGAATTAAGACTTTGTGGACGGTCGGAGGCATAGGATACCAATAATATAAGGACGCGTACAATTTTTCAGTGTCTAAAGCGTACGCACTGAAAGCCTCATCGTTCACCTTTCGACCACTGAACAAAACCTAACACCCAGAGAAGAGTAAAAATATCGTGAAGCGAAGGAACAAAGTCCAAATATAGTTGAATTGGATTTTGTTGTTGTACCTGCAATATAACAGCAAATCTGATGATTAATTCTTCGCTGATTCCGGTTGCTTCCGCTGCCTTTTTCGGATTGCGAAAGAACCTTCTTGAGATGTCGCTGTTCGAGTTCCCAGTCCCTTGAACAACCCTGTCAACTTTCAGGCCCAGTTATTTTCACAAAGCCTCCTCAACAGTGGATTTTCGATCTTTGACATCTTGCTTTTGTTCATCCGTGGTATTTCGTAAACTACCCTTTAAACAACAAATTTCAATGTAAAGAAATACAGTCAGATCCATGGTAAAGTTTACAATTTCAATTACCTTTTTGCAATTCCAGTTTGAAAGCTATGTGGGGATTGCATTCCAAAAACTAGATCCATGCGTGCAGATCTGAAACTTCATATCTTAGGTTTTCCTCCCTAATACAAAAAAATGGAATTTAATTGCAGATCATTCGTTTGAGATGGTAAGCATCCGCAGATATAGCAGGTGGCACTCCCAATATTTGTCAGTGTTGAAATAACCTTTGTGTCTAACATGGTCTAAAATTTGCAAGAATTGGCAGTTGATGTTTGGTGGAAAATCTTTAGTATAGTGTATAATATCGATTAAATCAATCAGTAACTCATAACTACCTATAACTTCGGTTTTTGGCCCTGAAAACGCCGTAAAATCGGAGTACAGTGAAGTATAAAATAGGGAAAAGTTGACTGGTTGATACGGTCTTTTTAGCGCGTGCAGATGGACTTATTCTTGTGAATTTACTCAACAAATACCCTCCAGAAAGGGGTTCTTCAATATCCTGGTTGGTCCAAATAAGATATAAATGTTTAGTTTTTTCCCAGTTTTTAAAATGGTCATGTTTGTGCTTCATTCCCCGCCACTTACACACTCCAAGCACATTATGTAGGACAGATATGAGGTACCTGGGGTCTCTAGAATGAGTTCCCAAACATTTTTCAGCGATTTATTGACTTCGATTTTGTCGATTTTTTTGCCGGCTAGAATTGGTGTTTAGACCACTGTGCGCCGTGCATTGTCGTGCAGAATGAATAGTGGGTTATGCACAAAGGATCCCTGCGACTTACGAATAATCCCTAAGATGGGGGAACCACTGCATAGGATTCGCTTCCGAACAGTTGAAGTTCTGCAGGCAATCAGTCGCTCTCTTCGCACCATCCGGAGATTAAACAGTGCCGACGGTACTCACTGGCTTCCACGTCGCCAGGAACATGTCGTAAGCAACGCTGGTGTCTACATCGAAGCCTGTAAAATTTAGAACCTTGCATGTAGAATATGAATACTTGCCACTACTGAAAATTAACCTCGGTATACTTGAGGAGTATCGTTGCAAAGCGTATTATGCCCACTGAATGAAATATTACTGGACAAACAAGAAACTGGTGATACTCAAACTAGGCAAACTATCAAGGCACAGTAAAAATATAGCTGTTTTATGTTATGATTGCACCAAGGAAGCACAGAAAATGAAATCTTTCCAGAATTAGGTTCTGCGAAAGTCAGAAAAACCCTTTGGAAATAATATTTCAACCGCACAGTATGATAATAGGACAATTTACAATTACTTTCAATTTAAATTACGGAACTTTATTTTATCTCAAGGAAGCTAATGCTTTTACCATAAATTGCAGAGTGATCACTAGGGATTGGGGTTTTATGCTCTAATAATCCCTTTAATATGCATGGATTTATTCATTGGGAAATTCTATAATAAGCACATAAATATGTCTAAATATACTGTAAAGTACTAAGACATATTGACATTAAATAAACATTTAAAGCAATTTAAGGCCTGTGAATAAACATATTTTGGAAACCATATGATCAATTTGTGATGCTGATGATGCCTGTTGTTTTAAGGGGCCTAACATCGAAGGCCATCGGCCCCATATGATCAATTTAACTTGTCTAATTTCTTCAATTTTGAATAATATAAATATACATTCATATATTTATATTATATTATTATTTATATTAATATTAATAATATTCCATCTTAAAGTAAATATATTCTATTTACTTTAAGATGGCAAAATCCCAATAAATAATGGTACTCACACTTTTATTTCTCCACATTTTCATCGTTTCTGTTGAAGTTAACGACCACCAACTGTTACAAGTTTTCCATATTTAGCCAACTCCTATTTCTTCAAATATCCTTAAAGCGGTAAAAACTTCTCTCCACCTCTCAGGAACTTAAAAGTGCGTGTACAAAAGCTGCAATTTTAGTTGCTTTCATTGGTAATGCACTAAGTACCTCGGAACATTGCCCTGCTAAGTGTTCTTTAATCTCATACATTTGATTGTATTGAACCCATAATTCCACGATGAGAATTTTTTTCTCAATATTTATTTCAAATCAACAAGCTACTTTTATTTTTGAGGGCAGCCATGTTGCGCTCCTAAGAGCCTCGATGTCGCGTGGGAAGGATCTAACCCGCGGCAGGCTAGTGAAATACCGTGACACCTCGGTGGACTTCGAGTGCCCGATAATTCTTTAAATTCACGGAATTCTGCGTAACGAGGGATTTTGGCAATACAGTAAATAAAGAAATAAATAATCTAAATTATGCTTAAACCCTACGTGAAGACAGAGCCCCCAGGGTAAATTATAAATGCAGTTAAGCCTAAGTACAAGTCAGCGTCAGATCAGTCAACTAGCTCCACGTGCCAAGGTCAAGGGATGAAGAAAACGCGCGAAACGCCCGGGCAGAAATCATTTATTTCACCTGTTGCGAGTGTGGTAAAATTAAGAGATTAACATCTAAAATAATTACAAGCCTGTCCGGAATTCTGGGACAAGTCTCATAAAAATCGGTATATTGGACGGGAAATTAGCAGATTACGCAATCAAGCTTAGTAGTGTGTGTAGCGTCCCTCCTAAGACTATAAGAGGAACCCCCCATTGCATATTTTTCAGTGTCGATCTGGTTTTTGAAGCGGCGGTAGCTTACGCCCGTCGTCAGCAGAAAATTGTACCAGATTGATCTACAAACGACTTAGTACATGTTCGTGGCTGAGGTCCACATCTTCGGTTAGGAAGGGAAGGTGACAGAAAATTTCTGAACTATTGCCGACAAATTGTGAAAGTATAGGCGTCTGTTAAAGTACACAGCAAAATGTTACTGTATCACCTTATGTGTGTTTGAAAGTGGTAACAGAATTGGGAAGCTAGTCAGAGTAGTTTTGATTTCGTTATCTGTTGAACACCTGGTGTGTTTGTGGGTGACAGAGAGAGACAACTCTGGGACGAAAGCAGACAGTAGCAGTTGACTGCAGAACGAGGGAAGTTCGTGGTACACATTATAACGAGGAAAGTGCGTGATTTGCGTTGTAATTTAATATCGTGTGAAAAAGGCAGTGTTTGTAAGAGTGATATGTTGGAAATGATGATGTTATTTGTGGAAATGTACGGCTAAAGGCACGAGGTCATCTGGCGACAATGTAGCCAGAATACTGAGGATGGCGCCATTTTGCAGGTCTGTCTATATTTGTATTATGTTGTAGTTAGATTTTTTTGTTCTGTCCCAACAATTTTTCAAGATGATTGTCGGGTTGATATTTGTAATTGTCAGGCGAAAGTGTTACAATTTTGGTCAGCGTGGGAAAATTTTAGTTTGTAAATTTCACGTCAAGAAACCGTAAAAATGCGACGTTTAAAACTGGTGTTAATGTTCTATGAGATATTGTCCAAAGCGAGTAAATTTAGGAAAGCTATAATTGTAAAATAGTCGTAGCGAATGTCTTAATTTCAAATATCAGTTGAATTCAGAAATGTTTGTCGATAATAATAATAATAATAATAATAATAATAATAATAATAATAATAATAACAATAATGTCTACCGCGGGATAAAGAAATTTGTCTATGTTAAAAGTGCATTTAACCTGTATATTTTACAAGGATCACAGGCACTTAGGATATTTTAGTGAAATTCGATAGAGTTATATTTATTCATGGGAAGTAAAAATTTTGGGACATCGTGTATATCAGTGATACGGAAAGTCGCGGTGTTTTCTTTGATTCTCGAGGTCAGAACGTCGTAGTAATAGTAAAATAAAGAGGTGTATTTCATAATGGTTGTTGTTTTCACTAGAGGATTGAAAAATGAAAGGGGTCTTGGAAATATAAGAAAAATGGGTTGAGAGCGAAGAATTTATATATGTGGAGATGAGAGGGATAGGAATATTGAAGATGAAATGAAGCCTGGATTTTAAGTGATACCGCTGGGATAAGGCGAGGAGGATGAGTTTGAGACAGGCTATGTTTGCCGAGGAAGTATTTGTGAAACAGACTGTATTGTGACAGGCTGTAGAGTATTCCGCTACTAATCCGAAATTTGAGACGACTACTGTGTGAGGCATCGTAGATTGCTAGTAAGATCCCAAGAGAAAACGACTCTAGTAAGAGGTTAAAAATCTTGGTAGTAAAAGTCAAGTGACTAGTTACGTAAAGCCCGTATGAATATTAAGATAATGTGACCTCAAGGATAAAAGAGCATTTAGAATACATGGTTGGTGTTGTATTGAATTTCGTTTCACTGGATATGTCATTGATATAAATATTTGGAATTGACGGTAGGCGATTTGAGAGTTTCTAATGCGGTAGTGATGATTATTATTTTGAATACATCCACTAAATGGTAGACGTGTCTTGGGAGTTATCATTGCTTCCCTAAAAACTTCATTGCACAGGCTGAGATTATGTTTGAGTTGGAGAATTGTTCCTCACGCATATTTATTTTCGAGTTCACGTATTGTAACGAGATGGAGACTTACTGCATTTTTCGACTTGCATTCGTTTAATAGTAAGAGACGTGGTCCCATGTGTATTGAAATGTCAGAGTTGGTTTGAAATTGTTAGTTCGCCTGATATGCTAGGGGATACGTAGTACGATCCATTTTGACGCTCGACCATAGATTTAGGACGTCACATGTTATCCTTGGAGTTACTGATGATGAGATGTCCTAGTTCACACCCGACGATAGAATTTGGAAGGTATCGTGTTCATAGAGATTAGTGTTAGGATGTACAGATTTTAAGTGAGCCCGACGATGGGTCTGGGATGTCAGCTGTACATACTCAAGCCTCAGATTAGATGTTTCTTTTGTTTTGCGAAGTGACTTGGGCGAAGGTAGCCTCTACAGTAAAACATGGAATATGAAGAGGGTTAGATCGATAATAATGAGGCCAACTAGTGCGTAGCTCCAACAGCTGAAGGGTGTTCCTTGAGATAACGGGGCCGCTATCGGTGAATGAGGGTTGCCCAAATATTGGATATCGACCTGATGGAGATTAAATATTTTTACTGTAATTCTCCATGCGTGTTGAGTTTTAATGACTTTGATATGTTATTTTATTTTACGGACTTAATTGTTTTGTCGTTCTGACGTCCGTTTCGTTTTGATAGTGTGCATATTGACACTCGGTGTATTAGCGTGAGACTTGAGTTGCGAATGCGGTTTCGATTCGTCAGCCAGTAATATTATTTTATTTTCAATCTTTGTCGTACTTTCATTTTATTCGTAGTTGAATTCGATTAAGTAATCATTTTATAGGTAGTGTGTTGGGACAGACAATAAGTAGACGGATCTGTAAAGGTAGTCATTGTTTTTTTTTAAGGAAAGAATTCCTTAAAGTTGTAATATTTTTCAATGTGGACCGGTAATTTCATTAAGCGTAACATAACCATTTCTAACCTGAAAATCGGTTTGATAATAATACTTTCCAAGTGATTTACCACTTTTTAATTAACTTCAGTGTTTGGCATTTCTTCTAAATGCGTGATGAATAAGTGTTTCCTGCATTTCGCAGTTTTGTTCCTTTAGAACGACGTAACGTAAGATCCTCGCGGATCATGTTGTTGTTGGTTCCTTCCGAACAGCTGTTTGGGTGATGCACATTTAGCATCGGGATTACCTTATCACTTAAGGGTGTCATCAATGACAAATACATGGTGGAATTTTATTTCAATTGTGAATGATGCTGTTAACTTGTAGTGAACACCATGCTTTCCCATAATATTTCGCAACCTATCCAAAGCAACTGATAGTCAATTTGGTTCGATTAAGGGTCCATTCGGCGGGTGTTCCGTATCCGTAAAGGGTATTCGACTGGTGGATAACCTTAATTGAGAGGAAATCAGGCGTTCAACTTGTTGAAAGTCAAATTGTCCACGGATCGTGTGGATTAATTGTCAGTTCTCGTTTGTAGTAATAGGTGCCTGGTTTTCAGGTCTTTCCTTTTTCAGTTTTTCAGTTTCGCTGTCAACTAATGTACTAATTTCACCGAAGCAACTCTTCGATATTGTGAGAAATAAATCAACGCTATGCAATGTGACTACGTTTGAAACATTCAATAATAAATAATTTATAATTTTTTTCTCTCAAGGATTTATATTAAATAACAATGTTGTCGTGTCATTTCGATTTTAAAAAAAGTTAGTAAGCACATATTTGCTCCTCATTTCAAGTAGTTAGGCTCTCTTCTGAACCCCATCGTTTGGTTAAGATCGTGACCGAATTTATTCCCGCAACGACCCATGATTTAAGAGTTCTATATTGTTCTACTGTAGCAGCCGTGGCCGACCAACGATGGAATGGTAAGTTCAAGGGTTCAGTATCATGTGTTTTTTGAAAGAATACTATGCAATTTTTTCCTTCGCTACATTGCCAACACTTCCAAATACCGAATTTTATTTAGAGACAGTAGTTTTGAAGTTCATTAACGAATGGTACAACGTAATGCGGTTGGTTTCCAAAGAAGTAATGGCGGAAGGAAGACAGAGAGAAATGTGCGGATATGTAAGAAAGGTTACTTTATATTTCTGTATTCTCCAGTATATCTTCATCAATATTTCCGAAGTTGAAGAATTTGGATCAAATGTGCTACATTCACGATATTCCTAACTGTTTTCAAATGTTCGGTGTAATATATAGCTGCACATTACGACGTTCCCCAACGCGTTAAAACTGCTGACGCTTTAAATGCTTCTTTCCTATAGGGTGCCTCAACAAATACTTCCCTTACAAAAGATATCAGTTTATATACAAGCGGGAAATTTGATCGAATTTTATCTGCAATTCGATGTAACTCATGGGCAAGACAAGTCAAATGTGTCATATCTATAACATTAAGAGCATTGCCAGCTTTGATCATGTGGCTCGCAGCATCAGTCACAAAGAGTAATACCGTTCGTACTGAATACCATCTGGCCATAGAATGTTCATGCAGTCAACAAAAAATTTGTAACTTCAAGTTGTTCTATCGCAAGGAGAAATAGGGTGGTTGGTTCGCTTTATGGAGAGATCCAGCTATAAAATTCGCAATAAACCGCCCTTCCCTGACTTTTGTTTCATCGATTAACACCCACACGAAGTGATTTCCGATCTGTTCTCAAATATTTTCAATTGTAAGATGATCTTCTTACAATTTGATTTACGTCACAGCGACACAGATAGGTCTTATGGCGACGATGGGATAGGAAAGGCTTAAGAGTGGAAAGGGAGGGACCGTGGCCTTAATTAAGGTACAGCCCCAGCATTTGCCTGGTGTGAAAATGGGAAACCACGAAAAACCATCTTCAGGACTGTCGACAGTGGGGTTCTAACCCACTATCTCCCGGATGCAAGCTCACAGCAGCGCGCCCCTAACCGCACGGCCAACTCGCCCGGTAATTGTAAGATCGTAACACTGCTTGACATAATTTGTGCGAAGAGTAGATGCTCCGACACTTTAAACTTTTTACTGCATATTGCTCAATGAAATTTCTGAGGGTGGGGTTGGTGAGTTTGCACAATGGAATGGCTGCCGCTAAATCTTTGCACAAGTCTAAGGATAACTGTGAGAAATTACCGTTTGAAAATTCACCGAGCATTTTTTGTACAGGGACACTTTTCGAGGATTTGCATTTAATATAATCTTTGTGTTTATTAGTATTCACATGTTGAAGCACAAGAAAACACTCGTCACAACTGACTGATTCCTCCCACGCTCCACAATATTAAATTGTATCGTCTGTAGATAACAAATGTTCTCCAAACTCGTGTTGAAACCCTTGTAGCCTAGCTTTGTTGCTCATTTTTGCTTTTGGCATGATTCACAAACACAAGGACTTCACCATATAAAAGCACCGCACTACTGAGTTGAATGACTTGAAGTTTCAATTGGAGAGCAATTATAAACATGCAGGCATATTTTTGTAATTGAATTTCGAAATCGATTAACGGTTAAATACATAGGAATGCTTGTTTCAAGTAAATCAGTACACTAAATTTTTAAAAAACTTAAAGACATTCTAAACAATAAAAATAAAACTTAACTAAATGTAATATTGCGTATAATTGCGTATAATCACCACATTTGAACTCAGTTCTGAGAAATCCTTAAACAGCCACCTTCATACCGTGAGGGAACAGTTATGACCAGATACGTCAGGGATTCACCAATGTAACGTGAGCTAACAAGCTTCTATCACTGTTGCCAAGTTTCACGACTTACCAGATGGAACATATCGTACTGAAGATAAAATGAATGAAATTAAAATCTATTTAAAAATACACATAACACAAGCAAATATGGAGCATAATTTTGCAAAGTGATGAAATATTATGCTTATTACTAGAGCCTGGATTTCCATGCAAATGCATGTTTTTAAATCAGCTAGTTACACTTCTCAAACTTTGGAAATATTCGTTTTATGGCTTAACAATTTAAAATAACCGTTCTTTTTCGGTCCATGTTTGCATGTTTTGGCCTTTTGAGGAGAAAATTCATGTATAATGCATATTGTGAAGATTTTGGATTTAATAGCGAATTTTTTGACGTTTAATACTGCATAATATGACTTTTCCTCTGACTATTGCGCATATATAATTTTAATGTTAGCTTGCATGATAGTGCCTTTTTCTGAATGTTAGTTTGCAGAATCGGGGATCATTTTTCCATGTTATACAGTACGTCTATTACTGAGAGACGGAGATAATGTATTCCTGGCATCCTATCTGACAACCAAAGTTAGTACATACGGTAGAGGTCCTATAATCCAATTACCCAAACACTTTCTTATCTGTTGCTTGAGTATACATTGATGCAAGCGGGAAGTTCTCACGTCGATATCTAATTCTTAGGAATAAGGTTTTACAGTTTTACATTGCTATAAATTGAACTGTAAATTGTGCATTGCTCATTGACGGCTCATATTTTCGTCTATGTTAGACGAACAAAACGAAACTCGTATCACACTTCTATAGCGCCGCGTTACTAAGATAGCAGCTTACAAACCTTGGTTTTGTATTGAACCCTCTTCCGGTGTTATCCTGTAATTTCCTACCCGGAACTCTCACTCGTCACACGCAGAAGGCAATCGGTACCAGTTATTGAGGACATTTAAATGTGTCTGTAATCATCGTACGGAAAGGTGATCTGGTGAACGATCGGGTCATGCAACTGGACAACCTCGTACGATCCACCGACCAGGGAAGATACGATTCAGATGCGTCCGGACGTTCACGGCGAAGTGGCCTAGAGCACCATCATGAACCCTTGCGAATCATCACTGTCCTTCAAGGAACATCTGAACATGACAAAAGCTAAACTCCAGTCACGGAACAATATCATCCACAAACTGTGTGGCACCACCTGGGGTTCTTCTGCTTCGACCTTACGAACTTCAGCCCTTGCCCTTGTCTTCTCAAGTGCAGAATATTGCTCTCCAGTCTGGCTGAACAGCTGTTACACAAAACTGGTTGATACTCAGCTAAATCATACTTTGCGCATTATATCGGAAACCATAAAATCTACCCCCACTTCTTGGCTACCAGTTCTGAGCCATATTCCTCCACCTCACCTATGGAGAAAGAATGCCTTGTTCCATGAGTACCAGAAGCTGTCGAGGAATTCCAATCTGCCAATTCATGGAGATATACCCTACGCCTTGAACAACAGACTTCGGTCCAGAAATCCACCAATAAGGGCTGCCAAAATCCTGGTTGACAAATTCAGCCTGCAGCAGGATTGGTTTCAAGAATGGACTTCTATGGCTCCAGCTGAGTATCAGAACTTCCCCTGTATAACAAGTATTCCAAAAGGATTTGACCTACCTCGCAAAACCTGGACAACCCTCAATCGTATCAGGACAGGCCATGGAAAGTGCGCTGACTTCCTCTATAAATGGGGCAAACTTCCCTCCCCGGAATGTAGCTGCGGTGCCCCTAAGCAAACAGTTCGTCATATAGTGGAACAGTGCCCCCTGAGTGCTTATCAGGGTAGCCCAAAAGACTTTCTTGACCAAAATCCTTCTTGTATAGACTATTTGCAGAGCTTGATGGTGAAATTGTAACCTACATAGTGTACTGTATATTTAATTTGTGATTGTGTGTTTTTTATTTTTAATGTCATACGCTAAATAAATAAATAAATTTGTTAGTAGGGAATTGTGCTGCTCCCAATCTCCCCTCATTTCGCCGATTTATCCGCCTGCGATTATTATCTCGACGGTAAATTATCAAATGCCGTATTCACAATAAACGCGGAAAGATCTGAAACAAATTATCCGTTAGGAAATTACCGAGATTCCTCGACGTGAACTACGGCGAGTGATGAATTATGTCCTAACGAGGTGCCAAAAATTGTGTGAAGAATAAAAGGCAGGGAATTTCGTCACTCCTTTCATAATTTGGTAAGTGCCAGTAAAGAGTATCTTAAAATTGTTTGGGATACTGTTGTATGGTTTGCCATCCCGCTACTGACCTCTACTCACACGCGGCAGGCGAGTGCACGCTTGCCCATAGTATAAATACCACGCACCGGTGTAAAACATACATTACATTCTTACTCTGGACATGACCGACATACAAATGCAAATTTTTCAAAAATTCCGACCGAAGTACAGAATAATATTTATGTGCATATATATAATAGAATAGAACTGTACCTATTAGGCGATTTGTAAGAAATGAAATTCATTTCCCAAGTAGCATACAAAGTAATCATTCCATAGGATTAATCAAACTTTGATAAGAATGTTTTAGGAGATAGCATGCACATCATTAACTAATGGACATTGATTAGAAGTCTACGACGATTTGAGAGCGGTTATTTTTTTTTTTTTAGCTTGAACTAGAGGAAGTTTTCGTTGAGGTCTCTCACAAAACTTTACAAAGCAAAGAGCAGAAAGCATTAAAATACATCTCATAGGAACATATTTACAAAAGTATAATTTTCATAGCAATGGTCATCATTTGCATTTGCATCTATTCAACGACTGAATTCGTAACCTATTCCGACGAGTATGCCCTTGTCCTCCCCTTGCACCACCACCGCTTCAAATTAAACACGAAATCTCGGGATACATTGTTAAACATACATAACACAATAATAAAATAATCATTAAAATAACAACTCAATTGGAAATAACATTTCTAACAGTACGCAAACTAAACTGCTACGAAGTATTTTATTTGGGTAAGCGTTCGGCTCGTATGCTTGAATTTGTTAGTTTAGTTCCCAGGACAATCGGTTGTGATTTATGAATGCTGTAATGTAAGAGACCTATGATAGTATGTTAAAAAAAACATTTTCCGGGCAATGTTCCGGTAGAATATTCTGGCATCTAGCAGTTGAAGGAGTGTTCAGCACTTAACAAAAAAACTGATTTGGGGTTTTACGTGATTGTCAATATCGTGATAACGATAAGAGACCTCGAGTTTTGCTTGGAATCCGAACCACAGGCATGTGGCACTCCATTTCGGAAAATCGGCATGCGTTGGCCGAGATTCAAACCGTGGTCACTTCACTGAGAATCCACTGAATATCACAGTCGACTGTCAATTCTCGAAATTTATTATTATTATTATTATTATTATTATTATTATTATTATTATTATTATTATTATTATTATACATTTTGCTTAACGTCGCACAGATACAGGTAGGTACTATGGAGACTATGGGATAGGAAAGGGGTATGAGTGGGAAGAAAACGGCCGTGGCCTTATTAAAGTTACAGCCCCAGCATTTGCCTGGTGTGACAATGGAAAACCACGGAAAAACATCTTCAAGTCTGCCGACAGTGGGCTTCGAACCCACTATCTCCCGCATGCAAGCTCACAGCTGCGCGACCCTAACCGTGCGGCCAACTCGCTCGGTTATTTTATTATTTTATTGTTATTATTATTATTATGATGGGTCTACGAGACCCGGGCGGCCATACTTATTGATGTTCCTGTTGTTGGAATGCACCGAACGCTTCCGCCTCTCTGGTAGCTTCTTGGCTCCCGACCTTCAACCGAACACAGTAGCCCGCTCTCAGTTGCCTTGGAAACATTTGAGCGTACAGGCTATTCAGGGTCTCACAGACCCGGTGCGACTGTTAACGTTAGTCTTTGTTGTCAAACTCTGCATTGTTAGTTTTAGTACAAGTTTTGTTCTGTGTAATAATGGATGAAGCTAATTCTGGGTGTAACTACCCTGTGCAAGCACTAGCCACAGAAATTCCCAGGAAAAGAAAGAGATGTCATTTCTGCACAACAAACAAAGACAGGAAGACATCCTTCATCTGTCCCAAGTGCCAAAATTTCATTTGCGGAGAACATGGACAACTTGGCTACAGAATGTGCATAAAAATTTATTAAAGTGATGTTTCCCTGTACTTGGATGTGTTTCTAAAACTAATTTGATTTTGATTTTATGAATTATGACACATAATTCACACATACCTAAAATAATCCATTTTTTGTACCAATAGTTCAAGTGTGAAATTCTCAAAATTATGTTTTATTAAGACTGTGTAGAAAATAGATGAAAGTGTTGCTTTGTGCATGTAGAGGCAGGAAAAAGTGAAAGAAAGAAATTTAAATTACATTTTACTCTTACCATACTTTACCTTTCACAAGTTAACGGAAAACAATCAGTTTTTGAGTGTAATTATAAAAACACACTTTTTGGTTTAGAAACAGGATAGTTAAATACTGTAGTCATGTAAACTGCATTAAAAATAAACTAAATAATGTCCAATAATTCTGTAATTGGATATAAAGTATAAAAATCTAATAGTAAATGACTGAGAAAAAATGGGTCTGAGAGACCCGGTGCGACCATTAATATTGACAAAACCCATGCGACCACTCCAGGGTTAATATTACGACCACATTCGATAATAGAAATACCGCAATGTGGGCAGATTCAATTTTTATAGGTTAAAATGCTCAGAAAGAATTGTAAATTCTGTAGTTAAATTGAAAAAAAAAGAACCTACTAACTACCATTTCGGCTTCCGGAGACGCAGAGGTGCCGGAACTTTGTTCCCCAAGGAGTTCGTTTATTCAAATATACGACACGAGCCTGGTGTATCTGAGCACCGGAGTGAGCTGGGATCGAACCCGTCAGCTTATGATCAGAATGCCCAGCTTTCTACCATATGAGCCACTCATTCCGACTGTTACACTGAACAGACTTGGCAATGGGACATAAAATGCATTTAAATGATTCCAAGACAAATGAATTGTCTATACTAATCCCGCACACTAACAACAACATTCCACCTTAGTTTAATGGAATTGAGTACTAAGGAATATTACATCATCACAGAATAAGAAAACCACTTACGTTGTGCGAAATTTCGACATTAATTTTATTTATTTCTCAATGGTGTTAAACGTTGGAATTAACCTCAAATTGCAATACAGAATTTTACAAAGAGGAAATAAGTTGGCCAGTTATTTCAATCTCTGCAGATGACTGCCCACAACAGACTGCAGAACTAGGAAGTAAAGAACTAGCCTGCACATAACCTTCCACAGTTTGGCATCCTGCCACAACTGACAATTTGTTGTTCATTTATTTAAACTGGTGATATAACGCAAATATTTTATCGAAGCCTTCCTCTTGTTACAGCTTGCTTCCAAGTTCGTCCTCAGCTGTTCAAGATTTGTTTAGAAGACTGTAATTTACAGTGTTCCCTAGTTAATATAATAACTTAAGCCTTTCGCTCGATCAACACGTGATAAATTTTCAAATTATTTCGGGCAGATAGTAAATTTCAATAATGGAATTAACCACTCTTTGGATGGAACTAAAAGTATAAATAACATCGATTTAAGCAATGTCAAAACATTTGCTCTACAGAAAAAGAACCTATTTCGGTAATTAATAACGTCGAATGTAACCAACAAGTAGAAATGAATGGCACTGGGCTATCAGAGATAATATGAAATATATATAGGGCCTACATGTACACAAACGTCCTCATTACAGGCTATTATGCTTGTCGGCGCTCAGTCTGCAGGCCTCTATGAATGTAATCAGTACCTCCACAATTGTCTATTTGCTACTAGCTCTGTGGCCTTGTTCAGTTCCACAGCCTTGTTCAGTTCCACACTTCTTATGATTACATTAAAAACTGAGTTTCAACATCGTCGACTTCGTCTCCATCTACTTCTCTTACCCTCGACGACGGAGTTCAGGATCCTCCTAGGTAACCTACCATCCTCCATTTGTCTCACATAACCGCAACACCGAAGCCGCTTTATGTGTAGAGCTCCATTCTTCTTCTTCTTCTTCTTCTTCTTCTTCTTCTTCTTCTTCTTCTTCTTCTTTATCTGTTTATCCTCCAGGGTCGGTTTTCCCTTGGACTCAGCAAGGGATCCCACCTCTACCGCCTCAAGGGCAGTGTCCTGGAGCTTCAGACTCTGGGTCGAAAGATAAACCTGGGGAGGATGACCCGTACCTCGCCCAGGCGGCCTCCCCTGCTATGCTGAACAGGGGCCTTGCGGGGGGATGGGAAGATTGGAAGGGATAAAGAAGGAAGAGGGAAGGAAGCGGCCGTGGCCTTAAGTTAGGTACCATCCCGGCATTTGCCTGGAGGAGAAGTGGGAAACCACGGAAAAACACTTCCAGGATGGCTGAGGTGGGAATCATACCCACCTCTGCTCAGTTGACCTCCCGAGGCTGAGTGGACCCTGTTCCAGCCCTCGTACCGCTTTTTAAATTTCGTGGCAGAGCCGGGAATCGAACCCGGGCCTCCGGGGGTGGCAGCTAATCACGCTAACCACTAAACCACAGAGGCGGACGAGCTCCATCAATTGAGGTTATTCCCAACTTAGCCTTTATCGCTTCATTTTGAGTACACTCCTGCCGTTGTTTTCAGCTTGTTTTTACAAGCTGCCGGGCTGAGTGGCCCAGACGGTTAAGGCGCTGGCCTTCCAACCCCAACTTGGCAGGTTCGATCCTGGCTCAGTCCGGTAGTATTTGAAGGTGCTCAAATACGACAGCCCCGTGTCGGTAGATTTACTGGCACGTAAAAGAACTCCTGCGGGACTAAATTCCGGCACCTCGGCGTCTCCGAAGACCGTAAAAGTAGTTAGTGGGACGTAAAGCAAATAGCATTATTATTGTTACGGAGTTATCCGTGGAAGGCAGAGGTGAAAGAAGGTGCGGGCTGGAATGGGTCTAAGTACAAGGCCGAAAGATTAATTAAAATTTAAATAAAGGTTATAGGCTATTTTCAAAGACAACAAGATTTAACAAATTTTCACTAGGTGAAATAACAATGAAAAATCAGGTACAATTGTAACTTTACAAACGAAAGCACAAGTTAAGAGGTCTTTACAAATTCTGGGCTTCGAGCCCCAAGTTATAATTCCTGAGCCCTCAGCTCACAACCACAAATTACCAAAGGGCAAAAAACCCCTCTTTACATGGAGCACTTGCACCCAACTTTTAACCTCAGGCCTCCCAGAGGCACTTTTCAAACACAAGAAAGAGCTGAGCCGCTCTCAATTTTTCAAGCCTCTTAAAGGCAATACCAGACTTTACAAAAACTTGCCATCGAGGCACAACTTACAAGAATTAAACAGGGGTATCTCGTACCCAGCCTACAGGGCCTTAAAAGAAAAAAATAATCGGTTAATTAAATGGCCCAAAATACCAAGAAGAATGGAGGCGTTGCTTGCACTCCTACATGAAACTTTATAAAACCTAAGGAGCACTAGGCCGATGATACAGGGGCTATTCCCAAACTAGGGAGGTGACTCGTATAAGAAAATTTTAATACATTAAGAGTAGAAAATCGGTTATGAAAACGTAGTCACCTCAACTCAAAATGAAGGGGAGCTCGAGAGGGTAAATCACTCTCTATCCCCGATTTACAGTTAAATAATAAGAAACTTTTACATAAGCCGGCACTAAGTTACATTATTCGAAAGGTAGGTTACATTGAAAACGTTTCGGACCTTCCCGGAGGGCTAAAAGGCCATTACCTTGTAGAAGAGCTGCTGGCGGATGAAAGAGGCGCTTCCCGCCTCCTGCTATACTTCCATACACTGAGCTAGATGTTGTACGAGTGGCCGAGAGCCAGGAAAATCAGCAGTTTTTATACTCTCGGGGAAGATTCGAGACCTTTATGAATGATTAAGACACACCCACAGTCGTTTATTGGGTAGCTTACAGTTACACATCAACATTGGTGAAGAAAGACGCCATTGGCTGAACATTAATGACAGAAATTTACGATTGGCTAATTTCAAAACTGGCGGAAAGAAAGATTAATATTGCCAACCCACAAATCAAAGAACAACATTTAGTAAAGAACAAACTTATGAATACAAAATATATTCAAAAAAGTTCCTTCACTTCGCACCAGGATGCATGATCATAGTTTTTGGTAGAGACCTCTGTGAGAGAATGTCCACACTTCTTGATAATTAGTAAACAAAAACAATTCGAAATTAACACAGCGACATCTTCTGATAAACGGGTGAATTAATTCAGTTTCAAAGTTCAGAGTTTCAGCTGCAGAGGAGTACTTTAAGGCGGAAAATTCAAATGTGCGGCGTAGAGGTGTACCAACCGGTACAATTATTATTAATTTTTACAAGCAATAACTCTCGCTATTTTCATGCCTGTTACTTCGAACTTACGATTAACATATCTTTAATCCGCCCAGCTTTCACCACCGTACAGCGAAATCTGTCTGAAAACAGATACAATCAATACTGATCTGCATTTAGGGCAGTCGCCCAGGTGGCAGATTCCCTATCTGTTGCTTTCCTAGCCTTTTCCTAAATGATTTCAAAGAAATTGGAAATTTATTGAACATCTCCCTTGGTAAGTTATTCCAATCCCTAACTCCCCTTCCTATAAATGAACATTTGCCCCAGTTTGTCCTCTTGAATTCCAACTTTATCTTCATATTGTGATCTTTCCTACTTTTATAAACCCCATTCAAACTTATTCGTCTACTAATATCATTCCACGCCATCTCTCCGCTGACAGCTCGGAACATACCACTTAGTCGAGCAGCTCTTCTTCCTTCTCTCAATTCTTCCCAACCCAAACATTGCAACATTTTTGTAACGCTACTCTTTTGTCGGAAATCACTCAGAACAAATCGAGCTGCTTTTCTTTGGATTTTTTCCAGTTCTTGAATCAGGTAATCCTGGTGAGGGTCCCATACACTGGAACCATACTCTAGTTGGGGTCTTACCAGAGACTTATATGCACTCTCCTTTACATCCTTACTACAACCCCTAAACACCCTCATAACCATGTGCAGAGATCGGTACCCTTTATTTACAATCCCATTTATGTGATTACCCCAATGAAGATATAGTTTCGTTCGGGAACTCACTTCTTTCTTACAGAATACATTTCATCGCTACATCGACCTCATTGTGTTAGCTTTGCTGCACTTTGATTCAATTTCACTTACTATACTATCGTCCTGGGAGAGCAGACATCCTAAATACACTGACTGACAGTGACATTGCAACACCAAGGAGGAGTGGTTCGAAAGGGATGAAAGTTGGGGAAAAACAGAGACGGCACGGATGAATAATTGATGTTTATTTCAAACCGATATGCAGGTTACACCATGCGCACGGCATCGACTCAGTAGGATGTAGGACCACCGCGAGCGGCGATGCACGCAGAAACACGTCGAGGTACAGAGTCAATAAGAGTGCGGATGGTGTCCTGAGGGATGGTTCTCCATTCTCTGTCAACCATTGTCCACAGTTGGTCGTCCGTACGAGGCTGGGGCAGAGTTTGCAAACGGCGTCCAATGAGATCCCACACGTGTTCGATTGGTGAGAGATCCGGAGAGTACGCTGGCCACGGAAGCATCTGTACACCTCGTAGAGCCTGTTGGGAGATGCGAGCAGTGTGTGGGCGGGCATTATCCTGCTGAAACAGAGCATTGGGCAGCCCCTGAAGGTACGGGAGTGCCACCGGCCGCAGCACATGCTGCACGTAGCGGTGGGCATTTAACGTGCCTTGAATACGCACTAGAGGTGACGTGGAATCATACGCAATAGCGCCCCAAACCATGATGCCGCGTTGTCTAGCGGTAGGGCGCTCCACAGTTACTGCCGGATTTGACCTTTCTCCACGCCGACGCCACACTCGTCTGCGGTGACTATCACTGACAGAACAGAAGCGTGACTCATCGGAGAACACGACGTTCCGCCATTCCCTCATCCAAGTCGCTCTAGCCCGGCACCATGCCAGGCGTGCACGTCTATGCTGTGGAGTTAATGGTAGTCTTCTGAGCGGACGCCGGGAGTGCAGGCCTCCTTCAACCAATCGACGGGAAATTGTTCTTGTCGATATTGGAACAGCCAGGGTGTCTTGCACATGCTGAAGAATGGCGGTTGACGTGGCGTGCGGGGCTGCCACCGCTTGGCGGCGGATGCGCCGATCCTCGCGTGCTGACGTCACTCGGGCTGCGCCTAGACCCCTCGCACGTGCCACATGTCCCTGCGCCAACCATCTCCGCCACAGGCGCTGCACCGTGGACACATCCCTATGGGTATCGGCTGCGATTTGACGAAGCGACCAACCTGCCCTTCTCAGCCCGATCACCATACCCCTCGTAAAGTCGTCTGTCTGCTGGAAATGCCTCCGTTGACGGCGGCCTGGCATTCTTAGCTATACACGTGTCCTGTGGCACACGACAACACGTTCTACGATGACTGTCGGCTGAGAAATCACGGTACGAAGTGGGCCATTCGCCAACGCCGTGTCCCATTTATCGTTCGCTACGTGCGCAGCACAGCGGCGCATTTCACATCATGAGCATACCTCAGTGACGTCAGTCTACCCTCCAATTGGCATAAAGTTCTGACCACTCCTTCTTGGTGTTGCATTTGCTCTGTCAGTCAGTGTATTTGCCGACATCCACCTGTTCCAATTTCGTATTCGCAATATGGTATTCAGTCCTTTCTGGGTTCCTCCGTACTGACATCACGTTAGTCTTGGGAACGCTAATTTTCATACTATACGCAGTGAACACTGAACATGCCTTTGCTGACAAGTCCATTACAAGTGCTTTACAATGCACTAGGTCCTCTGGTATGGGCTAGAACAAATTTTTTACTTTCATTGTCTTGTCTCAGTCTCATCCTTGGTTTTGACAATATGAAAGTGACCAAGGTATGAGCGATGCCAGAAATGCCATTCCTAATGCAGCCGGTCCCTGTTATGAATGGTGTGAAAATGTCGCTCATAGGGTCGGTTGGTGCAAGCATTTCAGTGGGCTTGGCAGACAGATGTGATGGCAAATTCTTGCTCAGTGAGGAAAGCAAGGGTAAACTACCTCACTCCTCATTTCCGTAATACGCCCCTTTAGTGACGCCTGGGCCACCTATGGTGGCTGATGGCTAAGCTGTTGAGGTTCAGACCAACCTCCGGGCTGAGCACTCTACATACATACGCATTAAACTTCGTTTCAAGCATTAAGCTATTATAAAGAGCTGTTAAATGAAAACGGATCAAGTGCCAAATGTGTATGGTAGAACATTTCATACCTCACAAGTAATTTTCAAAACGTTAAGACATTAATCTACTCTGGGTGATCAGAGGGTCAATCCCATTCGTAAAAATGCTGGCGGGCTGTTGACGGGACTCCGACTGTAACCAGTCACATACGTCGTAGTGCAATGCAAACCAATATCCACAAAAATGTCCTTCTTCAGCTCCACAACGATATGAAAATTGTACAGAGAGAGATTCGTGGCTCATGCGGCAGCGAATCGGCCTCTCACCGCTGGGTTCCGTAGTTCAAATCCCGGTCACTCTATGTAAGATTTGTGCTGAACAAAGGGGAGGCTGGACAAGTTTCTCCCCGCGCACTCGGGGTTTTCCTGTCATCTTTCACTCCAATTACACTCTCCAATTCCATTTCATTTCATTTCATTTCATTTCATCCGTCAGCCATAAATGAAGATTATTATTATTATTATTATTATTATTATTATTATTATTATTATTATTATTATTATGCTTTTTTTAAAGGGGCCTACCACCTAGGTCATCGGCCACTCAAGGTACGAGATGAGCCGAAATGGAGTGATGATTAAAATTTAAAATGCTCTCACTGGCTAGAATTTAAAAGATGTTAATGAAGTTAATGAGCCTCCGTGGCTCAGACGGCAGCGCGTCGGCCTCTCACCGCTGGATACCGTGGTTCAAATCCCGGTCACTCCATGTGAGATTTGTGCTGGACAAAACGGAGGCGGTACAGGTTTTTCTCCGGGTACTCCGGTTTTCCCTGTCATCTTTCATTCCAGCAACACTCTCCATTCTCATTTCATAGCATCTATCACTCATTAATTTAAATCACTTTGGGAGTGGCGACCCCATCGTAATAACAGCCTATATATGATTCATTCATTACATCCCTGACCCGGTCAAAGACTGGAAAACAGGATGTAGGTTTTCATTTTCATTTTCAATGAAGTTAATGATTATGATTTAAAACAATCAGTGGATCTAATTTGCAATGCCTTATTTCCTCATAAAATAATTTAAAATGATATTAAAATGTTTTAAAATGGAATAAGGTCCGCCTCTGTGGTGTAGTGGTTATTGTGATTAGCTGCCACCCCTGGAGGTCCGGGTTCGATTCCCGGCTCTGCCACGAAATTTGAAAAGGAGTATGAGGGCTGGAACGGGGTCCACTCAGACTCGGGAGGTCAACTGAGTAGAGGTGGGTTCGATTCCCACCTCAGCCATCCTGGAAGTGGTTTTCCGTGGTTTCCCACTTCTCCTCCAAGCAAATGCCGGGATGGTACCTTACTTAAGGCCACGGCCGCTTCCTTCCCTCTTCCTTGCCTATACCATCCAATCTTCCCATCCCTCCACACAAGGCCCCTGTTCAGCATAGTAGGTGAGGCTGCCTGGGCGAGGTACTGGTCATTCTCCCCAGTTGTATCCCCCGACCCAAAGTCTGAAACTCCAGGACGCTGCCCTTGAGGCGGTAGAGGTGGGATCCCTCGCTGAGTCCGAGGGAAAAACCGTCCCTGGAGGGTAAGTAGATTAAGAAGGAGAAGAAAATAGAATAAGGCCTTGTCTTTAAATTGACATCATATATTTAATCACATTAAAATTGTCAAAAATCAGTCATTAATCATTGCCCCAGAGGAGTGCAACAGGCTTCGGCAGCTGGCACAGTTCCTATCCTTGCCGCTAGATGGGGCATTTATTCCATGGTTGAAACTGGAAACAGGTTGTGGAATTTAATTTCATAGCGAGAGATCCGGGCTGTGGGAGGTTGGTGAAGATTTTCCCTCCCAAATCTCTGAAGCGTATTACTACAGAGTTGGCAGTGAAGGGAGCAGGGGCGGAATGGGCGGCATTATCATAAAAACGGCGAATCTGAGTGTTTGCACCATGTCCTTTTTAGCGTTGTGCATTGATGTGGTCCCATACTAAAGCTGAAGAATGACGTTCTTGGACATCGGTTTGCATCAGATTTGGTTGTTCCGTCAACAGTCTGCCAGTGTTTTCATAATAATAATAATGTTATTTGCTTTACGTCCCACTAACTACTTTTACGGTCTTCGGAGACGCCGAGGTGTCGGAATTTAGTCCCGCAGGAGTTCTTTTACGTGCCAGTAAATCTACCGACAGGAGGCTGCCGTGTTTGAGCACCTTCAAATACCACCGGACTGAGCCAGGATCGAACCTGCCAAGTTGGGGTTAAAAGGCCAGCGCCTTAACCGTCTGAGCCACTTAGCCCGGCAACCAGCCAGTGTCTTCAAGAATGTGACTAATCGTCTCATCATCCAGGGTCCGACTCGTTGGCTGAATGGTCAACGTACTGGCCTCCGGTTCAGAGTGTCCCGGGTTCGATTCCCGGCCGAGTCGGGGATTTTAACCTTCATTGGTTTATTCCAATGGCCCGGAGACTGGGTGTATATGCTGTCCGCAACAACCCTGCAACTCACACACCACACATAACACTATCCTCCACCACAATAACATGCAGTTACGTACACATGGCAGATGCCGCCCACCCTCCTCGGAGGGTCTGCCTTACAAGGGCTGCACTCGGCTAAAATTAGCCACACGAAATTATTATTATTATCATCCAGTGAGATAAATGTGTTAATAGTTCTAGCGATTACTTCTAAGGTACTAAATGTTCTACTATACTTTCTGGCAGGTGACCGGTTTCCATAAGTATGATGCTGAACCGCCTTTTGCCTGTATCACAGCCGTGACTCTGTTAGACCTTCCAACACGTGTCGAAACGTTTCCATGGGAATGTCATCCGATTGTTCCCAAATAGCCGTAGCCAGAGAATGTGCTGGTGTTGTACGGTGTGTGAGGAGCGAAATCGCCGTTCTAACTTATCCCTTAGGTGTCCTATTTGGCTTACGTAGCTATTCTCAGCGGGCCAGTCCAGTTGTAGGATATTATTATCCTTAAACCACTGGCTTACAAAGTCCGCTTTTTGACTGGGAATGTTATCACGGATCTGATTTTCCACGGTAGGCAACATGAAAGCATTCAAAATGTGTTTTCGTCCTTCGGCATTTACAGACGGAGCATTCCTCTAAGAGGGCTGAGTCCATGCCATGAGAAACATTCCTATACCTTAATGCCATCTCCTCCGAACTTCACTGACGGTAATAAACATTCAGGTAGATAGCGTTCCCCGAACATTACCACTATCTGAAACATTCCATCAGATTACCATGATTTATAACAAGATTCATCACTCTAAATGACCTCTTTCTGATGTTCCAGTGCCCAGTGGCGCTTTTTATTAAGAGTTGAAATATTTGGTATATAGGTAGTTGCTTGAACATTAAATCCTATTATCTTTCATTTCCACCGCAGTCATGGGACTGGCTGTATTTTAAGTAGTACTTTTCAAATTCTCTGGTGATTGTTTCTTGGGACAACAGACGATTTTCTCCTTGTTGTTTGTTGGTCGCTTAGTGCCAGAATATGTGGTTGTACCTTCACATGTCGGCTTTACAATTACATAAGTAATTTCAGAAACGTCTCTTACATATTTCTTGCTTATGGCAACCAATGACTACCCCACATCAAAAGGCACTAAGCTCACTTGACCTACCCGCGTTGCTGTTTCATAGCCGAACTGGGCTACAGAAACCACCCTGCCTCCTTTTATACCGGTACGATGAGTCATTAGTTGTCGTTTGCTAGTGATAGGGGTGTACGGATACCAAGCGGAGTGGCCGCGCGAGTTATAGAGCCAAGCTCTGCATTCGGAAGGACAGTGGGTTCGAACCCCACCGTCGGTTGTCCAGAGAATGGTTTTCTCTGTCTTCCAAATTTCACTTCCAGGAAAATCCCGGGACAGTTCTTATTCATAGGCCACAGCGGATTCCTTCCACCTCCTTAGCCCTACCCATTTTAATTAGCCCCTCAACCGAGGTTGACGTCAGGAAGGGTATTTGGTCGTAATAACACGCATGTCATGTGAATTCATCCCACCTCATCCCCGACCCCGTATCAGGAATACGGGACTAAGGGCTACATACATTGTAGGCCTACACACAGTGTACATCCGAGCTCTACGCAGAAGTGAATGTGTAACGTTTTTAATAATGACGGATGATGCCTTATATATAAAGTTAATTTGCTGGTTCACGAACCATAATTTCGTATCGTAAACCTGGATAACAATCCGTAGCGAGCAGCGACGTTGTTCAAAGCGAACGAAATCAGCGCTCAACACTCCAGATGTTTTTTATATTCAGTAATTAATCGCAAGATGTCAAGATTACTTGCATCTAAAATTTTGGTTATATTTAGTTCTACAGTCCATACAGTATTTGTGTGAAGAACAGATTACACAAATGAACTGTACGAAGTCAAAATACAGATCCCGTTTGAAGGTCACGCAGCTGAAAATTTGTTCTAACTGAAATAGACGCACACTTCAGTGAAATAATTGCAAATATAAAATAAATTTAATTAAAAGTAAAATCTCGTAATTTATTATCTGTCTACTGCAGTCTAAAGTACATATAAATCGTAATCAGTATTTGTCTAAGAATCAGCAAACCACCAAAAACCACCAATACCTCGATCTACCGGCAGCAAACTGGACAAATTCTAATATTAATTTTTCCTTCCTATTTTGACAATTTATTTATTATGATACCCGATACCTTCAACCTTCATTTATTCACAAAATATTTCTGAAGGAATGAAATCCCAAATAACCTAAACACACAGGAAAACACTTGGCATCATCGGAACAAAATGTGAATAATACCTGGAGATCGGCTTAAACAATTATCATGTGGCCAAAAGTATCCTTTTATACGTTTGTGGGTAAAATATGAATTAATTAAGTATAATTTGCATTTGCAGTATATGAACAATAAACAAAATCCTGTCATGTTCACAAAAACTAGAAATGTGTTTAACTAAAGTTTGTAAAAAGATACCAGAACGTATACAAAATGTCAAAGAAGTACGAGCCCTAACAACATGATTACTTCTCTTTCAAACGCATAATTAATGACATGGTCAGTACGTGATGAGGTTCGACATGAATTTAGACAGAGGATCAATTTAAATAGTTTAAAAAAACGCCCGTTTGGTACAAATAAAAATATAATTACGTCAATTGTCTCAATAACTGACTATAAATTAACATGAAATAATGTAATTATTTCATCTCTCACAGGTCATTTCTTTCATGTTAATGTCAAGTCAGTTACAGAGATAATTGTCGCAATTACTTATATTTTCTTACTTGTATCAACAGAGTGTTTTTAAAAACATTGAAACGATCACCTGTCCGAATTAATCTTTAACTATATCACGTATTGACCGATGAAAAGGCCCTACTTATTATGTAATTAAAATGCTTACTCTAAGAGGGACCATTCCCATTACCATAACGATCGGAATTATAACTGTGTTGCGATCATCGAAACGGAGTGAAGCAAATGCCGATGGAGTCTGCTAGTACGAGAAAAAAAATTAAGTAGATAAAGAGGGACGGAAGCAGCTACAGCCGATGGAATATTCATTAACCCGGCATTTACCTGGAATTTAATTGGTTACCAGAGTGACAGGTTAGAGAAAGGTGGGATTCAATGCTACTCGCCTCGAGAATCTAACTCTGCTTCCACATGCCAAAATAGCCAAGACAGAAAAATGTATCGCGTTTAATTAATCTACAGCAACATCACACCCCAGAAATGAATATGGTCTTTAGTTTATCTCTTACACTTCTATATTCATGTGGTATAAACTGTTCTTTCAAATGTTAACAAATAGTACAGTTTTCCACAAAAGCTATCCATACATTTTTGTGGACTAAAACATTCTTACCAAAATTTCATGCGTGATATTTCAAGCCTTCATATTATTTCCAACTTTTTATTAGAAATCTTAGCTTTGCAAAGCTTTAGAACCGAGTATATCGTCTGCTGAGAGCTTAAGTTTAATCACAGACAGGAATGTTAGTAAAGACCATATTCTATGATCATTCAGAACGTAATTGATCATAAATCAGTTCATCATACGAAGCGTAGTAAATGGCACGGCTTCATTTAAAATATTGGAGCTTGGAAAAATATGTATAAGAAGAATACATCAGTTAAACATAAAAAGAACTTTCTCCACACTGCACGATTTATAAGTTAATTAGGTGGAGTATAGCTGCTGACATACACGAACAACAAACGACCAAAAAACAAATTTCTCATCTGACCAATCAAATAAAGCCAAATGCAATGAAGATATTTGCACTGAAATTAATAATAATAAGAAGGAGAAGAATTCTTGGAGCTTATTGGAATACGATTATTTTACATGTGAAAGATATTTACCGAAGTTTTACGCACCGCTTTGTATACACACTTCTCTCTGCAGCCATTCAGACGGTGATTATCAAGGAAAATGTAATTATCACTTGAAAATATATATAAAATGGACTATTATTATTATTATTATTATTATTATTATTATTATTATTATTATTAAGTCAGCATGTCGCAAGACTTGCCTGTTAAAAGGATATGATTCACGTAAAATAATATTATAATTTGTTATTTTGTTGTGATGAATTTCATTTGGAATATTCGCTATAAGACGTACAGTAAGTAGCCTATAGGAAAGTTTACAGGGGTTCTCCATATCATCGTGATGCTGAAAAGCTAACCTAGTCGGAAACATTATTGTGTTAACGTCTGCATCACCAGTAGGAATATATAAGTTACATACAAAAGCAATTCGTTCCTGATGCAGAATCAAACTCAATCCTTTGTTTAACATAATTTTAATTAACTTGCCCACTTTGTTTAAACCTAGTTACTTCTGAAGTAAAAAAAAAAGGAAATACTGAATATGCATAATCGCTCAAGAAAGAATGAGTGCATGATACTGAACGCTCCTCGCATTTAATATTTCATCAGATATATTTTTAAGAATTATCAAAATATAATTCACCTCCCATGTAGATACATTTCACGCGGGTATCCACGACAAACAACATATTGTATCTAGATAGGTTCTAGTGTGTCTGAGAAACGTGCATCTGCGATGAACGTACTCAATACCATGCGGTTATTCTTTTTTTTGGAAGGACTTTAGTCTACCTACGAATGTGTGTCGCTGTAATAATTTCCAAACATTATAATGTTATGGATTATGTTAACTATTAAAATCGTGTGTTCAAATCTGAGCATTTCACCCATTTCACTTGATGTGGACAGTGTTCTATTTTCTTGCGAAGTCGTTGGAAAATTAGTCTTTATTATTGTACGCCACAGAGATTCTGAGATCACTGAGTGTTCTGTAAGGTATATTAAATAATTCTATAGAGTGTGACATCATATTAGAATATCGGGCGATTTATTAATGACAAATTGTTTCTAGAACACGCAGAAAGAAAATATTAAATTAAATTAACGTTTAATTTAATGGAAATATTTTGCTAGTAAACTGAAAACGATGTTTTTACCTATAAACTTCAACAATTTATCAACATAATATGAGTCGTTCCTTCCGCGGTAAAGTAAATTATTTTCTGTTGTAGTTTTTGAGCTTCCACGTGAGGTGCCCTATTTCTTCCTCTAATATGCAACGTCCAAATTACTCAATTTATTTCTTAAAAATAACAACCTTATGTCTATTCTTCCGGGTATAGTGCATGCCAAGGGCATAAATACATGAATAATAATATGTTAAATGTTGTCGACAAACATTAAAGTAGAGAGAATGGTAATGCACTTACTAGCCGCGGATCCCGGCGATGCAAGGTGCAGGTCATACCTTCACCGGCCCGGACGTAAGTCGACGACGTACACCAGCACACATTTTACTGCTGACAGTTGTTCACAATTCAAATTTCTAGTCTTCAAACAGAACTCTCATTACTAAATATTTATTTTAATAAAATGAGCGGGCGTGTTCTAAGTGATCTGAGGCTGCACGTGGTGTACGAACGCTAACACGCCGGTCGTGCTATGCGGCAGCGCGCGGCTGTCGGACCAGTGCAGGCAGTGTTGAATGCGGCCACAGCTTGTGCCACAATGAGTCGAGTAGCATGCCCCTACGTCCCAACCTCCCTCGCTTTCCTATCCCTTCTCCTCCCACACACAATCTATCCCCACCGCCTCGCCAAGCCCATCTGTGCATGTGAGAGTCTGTCCCAACACCCGCCGTAGCTATTCGTCGTTAATTCACGATCGAAACGTGTCTTCAGCAAGTCAACAACTTCCTGTTGCTATCATAGATATTTCAGAATCTTTTCGAAAAGAAACTTCCGGAATTCAAACAATTCAATATTGCCAGTTCTTCCTAACTGGAGTTACAACTCACGAGCATTTAGCTAAACCTTGTAGCGCTATCAACCAGTCCTTAGATTTCTGTAACTGGGTTCGATCCTGATCGAGATCAGTGGCGACCGTGAATGTTAAATTGCGAGTATGGGGGCGAAAGTCAGATATCTTTTAGAAGTTTAGAAAGCATGTTAAACAAGAATTATTACCGAGCAAGTAGCTATGCTATCAGCTTGAAATCGGGAGATAGTGGGTTCGAACCCCCAATGCAGGCAGCCTGAAGATGTTTTTCCGTGGTTTACAATATTCACACCCGTCAAATGCTGGTGGTGTACCTTAATTAAGGCTACGGTCGCTTCCTTCCAACTCCTAGGCCTTTCCTATCCTATCGTCGCCAGAAGACCTATCTGTGTCGGTGCGACGTTAAGCAAATTGTAGAAAACAGTATTATTATTATTATTATTATTATTATTATTATTATTATTATTATTATTATTATTATTATTATTATTATTTTACAATCGAATTGACCACTAACGATCACGCTACAATTTCATTTCTTTCTCTTCGTGTGGAGTTTTCTCGGTGTCCAATACTCCTTCATGCGTTCGCTGGCCTGCTTCCGTTGTTCATCTGTCCAGGCTCTTCCAGTCTTCTTCGTTCTTGCTGCGGGTTGAACCCCTTCCAAATCCTTCACTGTGTTCCTAAACGTATTCCTTTCTAACAGCTGGACTTCCAAGATACTTAATCTTTCCATAACCTTCTTCGTTTCCTTAATCCATGCTGTAGTGGTCTTTTTTCTTCAGAAGTAATCAAATACCTGTTTGCTAAGTCTGTTTGCGTTTATTCTGTACAGATGTCCGAGAAACGCCAGCCTCCTTTTCTTCATGGTCTCCGAGATTCTTTCCACCTCCTGTTAAACTATTTTGTTGCTCCGAAATTTCCATTCGCGTTCAATTTGGACAGCTCCCACAATTTTTCTGAGGATTCTTCTTTCGAGGACCTCTAGCTTCTCCACCTTGTAGTTCATGGACAGGCATTCTGTTTCGACCACGATGTTGTAATGTTTTAATTTGGAATTCCAAGATAAGCACTTCTTATTGTAGATGCATTTTGTCAAGCCGTATGCTCTATCCATTTTTGAGATCCCATCTTCAACTGCAGCTTTTTCTAGACCATTCGCCTGTAGGCTATTTTCTCGCCAAGGTACTTGAACTTCTTGACTCTTTCTATCCGCCCTACCTCTGTTTCCAGGAATTTTGGTCCATCTTTGATGTTCGTCATGAATTTGTTCTTTTCTGCTGAGATCCTCAGTCCTGTTTAGCTGGAGATTCTTTCCAAGAGGTTAATCTGGATGGTTGCGACCTCTGTCGTCGAAAGCCAAGCAGTTGACCTTAATCCCTCCTGATTTTCTCCATAGACAGATTGGGATTATCCCTTGAGGTTCGAGTTCTGATTTCCACATTCTCCCTACATTTTCTAGGGCACAGTTTATTATTATTATTATTATTATTATTATTATTATTATTATTATTATTATTATTATTATTATTATTATTATTATTATTGTACAGTCACTTCAAAGAAGAATGAGCACGTGGTATTGTAGACGTTTCTCGCATGTGCAGTTCTCTCGGAAAGGAATTGAAATTGAATAGGTGTATCCACAGGGATATCTACATGGGAGGTGAATTATAGTTTGACAATAAGCAAGTCTCATAAAATGCTAATGGAACAAACATATTACACTATGGGCTCATTTCCTCCATGTACTCTGTCCGGCTCCTAGGCTGAATGGTTAGCGTAGTGGTAATTGGTTCAGAGGCTAGTGGTTTAATGTCGCACTGAAACGTAAGGTTTTCGGCGATGGAAGGATGCGAAAGAGCTTGGATTGGGAAGGTAGTGGCCGTGACCTTAATCAAGGTACAGCCACAGCGTTTGCTTGGTGTGAAAATGGGAAACTACGGAAATCCCCCTGTGGGTGGAGGCGGTAGAATAACACCCACAGTATTCCCTGCCTGTCGTAAGAGGCGACTAAAAGGGGTCCCAGGGGCTCTGAACTTTGGAGCGTGGGTTGGCGACCATGGGGCCTTTAGCTGAGTCCTGGCATTGCTTCCACTTACTTTTGCCAGACTCCTCGCTTTCATCTATCCTATCCGACCTCTCTTGGTCAACTCTTGTTCTTTTCCGACCCCGACGGTATTACGTATGGAGGCCTAGGGAGTCTTTCATGTTAACGCCCTTCGTGGCCCTTGTCTTCCTTTGGCCGATACCTTCATTTTTCGAAGTGTCGGACCCCTTCCTTTTTTTTTTCTCTCTGATTAGTGTTATATGGAGGATGGTTGCCTAGTTGTACTTCCTCTTAAAACAATGATCACCACCAATCAAACTACGGAAAACCATATTCAGGGTTGTCGTCGGTGGGATCTGAACCCAGTACCTCCCAAAAGCAAGCTAACAGATGAGCGACCCTATCCGCACGGCCAACTCGCTCGGTCCTTGAATCAAGGGCCAGCGTGCTAACCATTTAGGCATTACATTCGTAGATAATTCCTTCTACCGATAAGTAAAGTATGTTAGTCGGATTAAGTGGGGAATTAATGTCCTGTGTCCGACTCGTTGACTGAATGGTCAGCGTACTGGCCTTCGGTTCAGAAGGTCCCGGGTTCGATTCCCGGCCGGGTCGGGGATTTTAACCTTCATTGGTTAATTCCAATGGCCCGGGGGCTGGATGTTTGTGCTGTTCCCAACATCCCTGCAACTCACACACCACATATAACACTATCATCCACCACAATAACACGCAGTTACCTACACATGGCAGATGCCGCCCACCCTCATCGGAGGGTCTGCCTTGCAAGGGCTGCACTCGGCTAGAAATAGCCACACGAAATTATTAAAATGTCCTGTCTTTCCTTCGGAATTCCTTTCGATGGAAGCAGTGCTGCAGTAACCACTTGGAAAGAAACGGAAAGCAGCTTACTTGACAAAGCATAAAGTTGAATGAAGGGCGGTATCAAGAGCTGAGTAGAGACAGCCATTGACAGACCAGTCAGCACATCAAGTTATTTCTTCTTCTGTTCCTTGTCAGCAGCCTCCGCTCCCTTAAAATTTGTCACATCCTTGCAGAGACAGTCTTAATCACACTGACTGCAACCTCCTAAGTCATGGCTTTACTCCGTCAGTTATTATTATTATTATTATTATTATCATTATTATTATTATTATTATTATTATTATTATTATTATTATTATTATACTGGAGGTACACCTCCTCCGTACATTTGAACTGAGCGACTTTCAGAAGGCCATCTGTTATATGAATCTTGAACTGTACATCAGAAGAAGTTTCTTTTTTATTTCTAGTTGATTTACGTCGCACCGACACAGATAGGTCTTACGGCGACGATGGGACAGGAGAGGGATAGGAGTAGGAAGGAAGCGTCCGTGGCCATAATTAAGGAATTAAGGTACAGCCCCAGGATTTGCCTGGTGTGAAAATGGGAAACCACGGAAAACCATCTTCAGGCTGCCGACAGTGGGGTTCTTACCCACTATCTCCCGAATACTGGATACTGGCCGCACTTAAGCGACTGAAGCTATCGAGCTCGGTAAGAAGAAGTTTCGAACTTTATCTTCAGATGTCTCTAATGTCGACTTATGTGCCCCCTCTGGTTGGAGGAAGGACAATTAAGTTTCAAAGAAATTTTTGGTTTCTAGATTTACAAAACAAATGTTGTAGATTGTTTTTGTGTGCTAAGGTTACTAGCACTGCTACCTCTTCCTTCTTCATGAAATCATCAACCAATCAGAAATTTTGTATATTCATTAAATTAACCAATTAGAATTGAGGATTTGTACAGGGCTTCGACCCAGAGAGTTCTGGAATCCTCTCCTCCGCTATAAAAGCTGGGACCTATTGGGCAAAGTTGTCCTTTCCATCGCTCCAGTCAAGAGGTTTAAAGTGAGTATGTAGTGGAGGCAGGGGGCAAGCCTTTTCCGGCGTCGGAAGGCCTACCAGATCAAGGTAATGGCAGACATATTTTACGCATGTGATAGTTTCAGAAAGCTGACTTAAGGGGAAGGATTCAAAATTCTTTATTAATGTAAATCTCAACTTTTCAATGTAAATTGTCAAGCAAGTCTAAGGACTTTATTCTGACTTAGGGAATAAATAGTGTTCACCCTATTTTAATTCCCATTTAACTTGGTATTGGAGTGACTATGATTTTGTAAAGTTTAAAATTTATCTTTCTTTTTGGAACTTAACTTTTTCTCCATCTAGTCACCTCTGTAGTATAGACTTAGCCTCTGCAACTTCGGGCCATAAGCCCACATAGGGCTTTAGGCGTTTCAGAGCTAGGGGCTTTACGTCGCACCGACACAGATAGGTCTTATGGCGACGATGGGATAGGAAAGACCTAGGAGTTGGAAGGAAGCGGCCGTGGCCTTAATTAAGGTACAGCCCCGGCATTTACCTGGTGTGAAAATGGGAAACCACGGAAAACCATCTTCAGGGCTGCCGATAGTGGGATTCGAACCTACTATCTCCCGGATGCAAGCTCACAGCCGCGCGCCTCTACGCGCACGGCCAACTCGCCCGGTGCGTTTCAGAGCGTATTTTCAAAGGAGTGAAAGTGTTCGCCTCCTAGCACTTTGGTTTACAGCCGACGTATTGAACATTTTCTTTTGATCACTAAGGTCATGTAGAATGGGCACCTATAGCCTCTGATAATGTTTACCACGAACCTACTACGCTGGCGTAGCAGGGGGAGAGGTGATACTCCCACGTGGCGCGTCCCAGGTGGCGGAAATCGGGGTGCCGGCGGACTTGAGGGAAATAAAATACCTCTCGCCGACCAAACACACTACCCCCTGTGTGTGGGGGACGCACATGTAGAATACACCCGCGGTATCCCCTGCCTGTCGTAAGAGGCGACTAAACGGGGCCTAAGGGGCTCTCAACTCGGGAGCGTGGGTTGGCGACCACGTGGCCCTTAGCTGAGTCTTGGCATTGCTTCCACTTACTTGTGCCAGGCTCCTCACTTTCGTCTATCCTGTCCGACCTCCCTTGGTCAATCTTGTTCTTTTCCGACCCCGACGGTATTAGAGCATTCGAAGCCTAGGAAGTCTTTCATTTTCACGCCCTTCGTGGCCCTTGCCTTTCTTCGTCCGTTACTTCATTTTTCGAAGTGACGGATCCCTTCTTTCTTCTTGTTTCTCTCTCTCTACCCCCTGTGGGTGGGGAACGCAGACGATAACTACACCCACGATATCCCCTGGCTGGCGTGAGAGCCGACTAAGAGGGGCGACACAATGGATGATTGTCTTAGAACCATGAAACTACGTTTGATTAGTACCATCACGCGGGGAACACCGTGGGTCGCCTTTACTTGCGAGTAGTGCCACTATATTAGGTGCACAATAGGTTTGTGATTCGTAGCAGCAGAGGGTGTGGACTGTGGGTTCCCAGTACCCGTGAGTCGTACCCATGTGAGCAACACCACGCGTCTGCGCGTAGCCTGTGAGTTGTACCACTATATATGCGACACCGTGGATCTGCGTTGCCTGTGATTGTTGGTACCCACTATGTGAGGAACACCACGGGAATACCGGCGCTCGTGATTAGTACACTTAGGTGAGGATCCTCATCGATTTGCGTTGGCTGTGAGTGGCGCCATTGTGTGAGAAACACCATAGGTCTGCGTTACCTGTACGAGGTACAATACTTGTGGGTGGTACCATAATGTTTGGAACACCGTGAGTTTACACTACCTTTGATTAGTACCGGAACTTGAGAAATACCATGGTTCTCCTTTACTAGCGATAAGTGCCATTATGCGGGATCGTTGAGATAGATATTGGCCCATTTAGACAAGCATCATCGATTCAGGATTGGGCTTTGGAAGCAGTCCCTTGGTCAGTAATATTGTTTCTGGGAATGTGAGACATTGCGGGTCGGATCCACTGATTGTTTTAAATTCATATTCATCAGTTCATTCCTCATCATCACGTTTTGAATTCTGGTCAGTGGATGAATTGTTTATTATTTTAAAATTGCAATCACATTTCGTCTCATTTCGTACCATAGGGGCCGATGACCTAGATGTTAGACCCCTCTAAACAACAAGCATCATCATCATCATCATCATCATCATCATGATAATGTTTAACGTTTAACTATAACTCAGATTATCGAGCGGGTAAGAATGTACATCTGTTGTGTAATAATCTAGCGTAAAATTTAGATAGTACCTTGGATAGCCCATTTCTACTATTTATTGTGCACCTGAACTTGTTCTTTCTTGTTATTTGAGTCAATGAGCTCCTGTTTAGTTGTTGTTTCCCAAGGTTTAAGGTCTGAAAGAAAAAAGGAAAGAAAGAAAATTTCAAATTTTAGAGTTTTAAATTCTGCTTTGATATTTTCTCTCTCCACTCATTCACGCCCGCACCTTCTTACACCTCTGCGTTCCTGAGAAACCCCGGAACAAGTGGCAGCAGAGCGTTGTTGAATGGGTATGTACAAAGCCCCTTTTGATGGCTTTCAATAGAATTTGAAAACGAAGTCATTTTTTTGTTTCCGGAATTTTCCGAATTTCTGTCAAATTCTTCGTTATTATATCTAGTTCTAGAGAAGTCCTTGCACCCTGGTATCTGCGCAAGGAAAAACTAATTTACGAACGTTTTACTATAAAACCAGTCTGGTGGCACGGTTGCGATGGACGCAGCTGAATATTAAGAATCTTTAGAGTTTCCAATCTGTATTCCGGTGTATGTGAAGAAGAAAACTGATGAGGCTCTGTCCACCATCTCAGCCAATATTACTGATCTTACCTCTGTTCTAAGCATTTTTGAATTAGGTGAACCCTCAGGAAATCAACTCAAGCGTGTTCAAGCTAGATAATTCCATTTCTATAACAGGGCTAGGGACCTGTTGCCTCTGAAACTTAAGGAGTATCTTGCTAGTATGGCTAACGCTCTAGTGGAACACATTTTGGATTTGTCAAATAAGGTCAATCAATTGTTGTCCGTAGCCGCTAGTGCCAAGGGTGACTATCTTCCACCAGTAAATGTACAAACTGAAGAGGAACCTAATAAGTCTTCTGAGAGTAAGGCAGCAGTTGAATCAAAATAAACTTCTGCCCCATCTGAACAAATTAATCAACCACCACAATTTCCACACTCCATCATCAGTAATGCAGCTTTCGAATCCCCACAACCTCCCGCGCCATCTCTGATATTTTCACCAGGTTTCAGTAGTTTGCCTCACCTCTTAGCCATGTTGCTTAAGGGCATTCCAAAATTTTAAGTCACCTCTACTAATGATATAATCGCTTTTCTAAGGCTTCTCGTGGAACTTCAGGATCATGCATTAGTGTCTTCTCTATCATATTCACAAATTTTACCCATACTCTGTTGGTGTCCTCTCCGACAAAATCGTAAAGGACATAGCAGATAGAAGCTATATAGACATTTTTCATGCCCATCTCTTAGCAAGTTTCATTCATGCAAGATCCATGTCATCACTAGTACAAAATACTACTTCCGAGTCCAAAGGTTAGACGAGAACCTAGCATACTTTTACAGGATATCAACGGTGTTCACCCTTCATTACTCAGAAGGTCAGATTGTACAGACGTTTGTCGAAGGGATTTCTCCATCCTACAGGTCTTATTTATGTTCCGCTTCTCGATCTCAAACATTTTCTGAACTCGAGGCTATGCCAGTGTCCGCGGAAGGAGTTAGATACGCAGACACTTTACGAGTCGCTCGAGAGCCTCCGCCATCATCCAATAGTTCTCAGCCACCATCTCGCCGAGCTTTCTCTCCACGAAAAAGTTATGCATGTGGATCGGTGGACCGCCTTCGAAATAAGAGTCCTTTTGTGAAATCAAATGGAATTAGGAGTGGAGCAGGGCGGTTCCAGGGATGTTTTAAGTGTGGATCATTTTCACATGTTGCCGAAAACTGTCCTTCATCTAACAGCACACCTTCCTGTTTTACTTCTGGTGCTGCATCCACTAACTTAGACGATAGGAAGTGACTAGCGCGACCGGCTGAGTCACCAACTTCAGCTTCCCTAGCCTCAGCCCAGGTCAGGTTGGGCACCGAACTCTCTGAGGAGGAAAGACCCTCTAATATATCTTTGGAAGATCCGAGGGAATGTCTCAAAATCACCTCCGAGACACCAGAATTTGTTCTCTTCCTCAAAATTGAGATAAATAATGAACCGGTCACGTCTCTGTTAGACTCAGGAAGTGTTAGCTCAATTACTTCTGAGGATTGGTATTCTAAATTGAAAGTTGGTTGTAAATTTCCTGATTATAGTTTTTCTCGTGTTAAATGTGTTTTCGCGAATTCTTCACCTTTAGATATTTTAGGATTTATTAGTGCTAAAATTCCCATTTCTAAATTTACTTGGAATTCAAAGTTGTTTTTTTCCAAACAGTTGTCATGCCCTGTGATATTAGGGGCAGACGTCATGTCACATTCTAGTCTAGTGCTTGATCTTCCGAGGAAGTCTTGCACATTCAAATTTGAATGTAAATTCCTTATTACCCTTTTAAAATGTAACTCTGCTTCATCTCCTTCAGTCTCCTACCAAGAGTGAGATGTCGTTAGACCTTAGACATCTATCTGAGGATCACGCTGATAGTATTCGTCAGTTATGTCAGTCATTTCCCGATGTATTTTCTGAAACCCTTGGTGTTACTGATTTAATCGATTATAAGATCGAGGTGACTGATTCGATCCGTGTAAGGTTTCCTCCATATAGGCTATCTACACCTAAAATGAAGGCTCCTAAGGAGATTATTTATCAAATGTTGAAGGATGACATTATTCGATCTTCTAAGTCAGCGTATTCATCGCCCATCATTGATTTACCGAAACCTCATGGCGGCTTCCGGCAAGTTATTGATTACAGGGCCTTAACCGTCAGGTTGTGTTGCAATCAGTGCCCCTTCCTGATTTGCATTAATGTTTCTCTCCGTTTCGTAAGGCCAAGTTCTTTACCAACCTAGATCTTAACCAAGGCTATAACCAGTTACCTCTGGCGGAAGAATTGAAGCATCTGACGGCTTTCGCTACCGACTGGAACTTGTACGAATACAGCCGCGTGCCTTTCGGTTTCTCCACAGGCATGGCCATTCTTACTAGATTGCTAGATAGAGTCTTCTCCGACATCAAATTCGAATATCCGTACCATTATCTATAATGATGTCGTGATTTTCTCTGAAACCGTTGGAGAACACTTAACTCATCTAGAGGAAGTCCTAAATCGCCTTCTTGAGGCTGGGTTAACAGTCGTGTTATCATAGGTACCTTTCGCCAAGTCATCTATGGCTTTTCTAGGGCATGTTGTCACCCGATGGAGTTTCAATCCACCATTCCAGAACGCAGGCAATTCGTGACTTTAAGCCTCCGAAAGATGTTAAAGGAATTGCTGGATTCATCGACATGGTGAATTTCTTCAGGAAATTTGTTTCCAAATTCGCTAATAAGGCTTCGCCCCTAAAACCTCTGCCATAGGAAAGGTAACAAGTTTGAATGTGGGCCATGGCAGTAAACTGCGTTGGAAGATTGGAAGTTAGCTCTTTGTAACGTCCCAGTTTTAGCAATGCCGGATTTCTCTACGAAATTCATCGTTCATAAGACTCCTTGGCATCTGCGGTCGCTGCTTTCCTTCTCCAATAATCTCTACACGGAAGGCGGCTAATTGTCTATGCGTCTAGGACCTTATCGGCTGAAGAAGCCAAGTACTCCAGATATGAGTTAGAAGGACTGGCTGTCCTGTTCGCCATGGAAAAGTTCCTCCTGTATCTGGAACATGTTAGTTCGAACTACAGACCAACAATTTAGGCTCTGAGTTGGGTTTTCGCTAGACCCCGTCGTACAGGATGTACCGCCTGTTGGGGTATCTGCATTTCTGCGTTTCATTTTGACGTGCAATTTCTTTCGGTTATACGAGAATGTGGTCGCAGATGGGTTAAGTCGTATGATTTATGGCGAGGTAGATTCCATTGATCCGGAGGAAAGTTCTTCTCTTTCTATTTCCATACCTCGTAGTGTAAGTGCCATTTTGACTGATGCCCCATGCTATCCCGTCACATCGAAAAATATCAACGTGAAGATGCTCTACTGGTTCCTATTATGGAAACCCTTTCCTCTGGGGAAAATGTTGTCCCTTATGTTCTGAGGAATGGGGGTGTCTGTTACCCTTCGAGGCATGATCAAAAGATGAAAGCGTCTATACATAGAGTATGGCGGATCCTTCCCTCAATCTAAGGGGAACGGGAACAAATTCATCCTCGTGTGTGTAGATGATTTCACGCGATTTTCACGGCTATTTCCGACTAAGCTGGCCACCGCTCAGTGTACAATTTCTTGTATTAATACTATTTTTGCTTTTTATCCTTGCTAATATATAGTCTTTGATAATGCCAAGGCATTCACCTATAATTTATTTCGCAAATTCTGTTTTGATCTATCCATCTCACATGTAACATCAGCCTATTACACACAACCATCGCTAGCTGAGTGTGTTGACCGTAATCTTCGGTCAGCCATGATTGCTTTTTATCATGAAGACCATTCTCGGTGGGACAATTCACTGCATTGGCTATGTTTTGCATTCAATTCGGCAGTTCACGAGTCACGCAAGTTTTCTCCTGCATCTCGTATGATTAAGTTCGTTCCTAACGCTCCGTTGTCCAGTTTATGGTCAATCAATGAGATTTTGCGAGACAATGGACCCGATAATATCAGGGATCTTAGGAGAAAGGCCCAAAGTAACCTTAAGGCTTCCCACTAGAAAGTGAAAGAGTTGTATGATCCTTGACGGATGCCCACAAATTTAAAGGTTAGGGACCAAGTCCTGGTAAAACGTTTCATTCCGGCAGCCAAGCTTGCACCCAGATTTCATGGACCGTGCATTATACTGGATTTCTTAACGCCGGACACCCTCTTAGTGAGTAACCTGGACACGGAGAGGATTTCTAAGGTTAATCTGTCCCAAGTAAAACCGGTATAAAATCCGGGTTTTTCAGTATAGGCCACCAAGTCATGGCATTGCCAATTTAATTATATTTCTTTCCTCAGTAGCTTGGGATATGAAGTTTTTTATAAGTTAAAAGAGGAGGCCTTCTGCAACTGTTACTAGTGAAAGATTTGTAATGTATTTTTTTTCTTTTCCACCTTTGGTAAAATTCTTCCCTTCAGTAATTTCTCTTCCCATCTCCCATTACCTTGCCCCTGCCTCCAAACCTGAGCCTGGATTCCTCGCACTCGTCCTCCATGCCGACAAATTTACCTGCACCGCCAGCCAAAACAAACTCTCTCCATAAAATCAGTTACTTTTGCCCAGGAATTTATTGTTGCAATGCCCGGATTTCATCTGAGGCCGTGTCGTAACAATTGACGAGAGGTGCCGGCGCGAGATGAGGGCCCGCCTCGTTCCGGTCCAGTCTCCTTCACAACGGCGAACTTGGGCACCATCATTAATGGTAATGACTGGGATGCGATACCACAACGGCTCACTTCGTAATTGGGCAGAACTTCAATATTTGGTTCGTAGTAACCATCACCACGGCTACCCCTCTCAAGGTACCGGGAGAGACGTATCTAAGGGTACTTGGAGGGTTCGGGGAACCCCACCCGAACTTCGGCAGTAGCGGCCCGCTCTTGCCGTCAATCACGGACATAACTAACCGGCCTTCTACAACTTCCTGAACACTTCAAGAATTATTTTAGCCAAATACCTTGAGAATGAACTCTCCATGAAGAAATTTTCTGACTTCGATCTCTAAATTTAAAATTTTCTAAAATGCCAAAATAAAAAAGCGGGGCCATCTCTTATATGAAGCTTGAACTGCATATCAAAATAAGTTTCGAACTTTATCGTCAGATGTATCCACTGTCGACTTTTGTGCCCCTCTGGTGGAAGGATTTGCAAGTAAGTTTCAAAATAATTTGTAGTTTCTGGGTTTACAAAACAAATGTTTGTAGATTGTTTTTGTGTTCTAGCACTACTACCTCTTCCTTTTTCATGAAATTGTCAACCAATCAGAAATTTTGGATATTATTAAATTAGTCAGTCAGAATTGAGACTGTGTAGTCTGTAATCTTCCCGTCCGCTTTAAAAGTTGGGTCCGTTTGGGCCATTTTGTCTTTTCCATCGCTTCAGTCAAGAGGTTTAGAGTGCGTACCTAGTGGAAGCAAGGGGCAAGCCTTGCCTGAGCGTCGGACGGCCCACCAGATCAAGGTAATGGAAGACATCTCCTTTGCAGAAAGCTGACTTGAGGGGAAGGTTTCAAAATTCTTAATTAATGTAAATCTCAATCTTTTCAATGTACATCTTCAAGCAAGTCTAAGTACTTTATTCTAACTTAGAGAATAAGGAGTGTTCACCCTCTTTTAATCCCTATTCAATTTGGTATTGGGGTGACTGTAATGTAAAATTTATCTCTTCTTTTGCAACTTAATTCTTTTCTCAATCTAGTCACCTCTGTAGCCTATGTAACTTGAGGCCATAGCGTTTTGGGTGTTTCAGAGTGTATTTTCAAGGGAGTGCAAATGTTCACCTCGTAGCATTTTAGTTTACGGCCGACATATTGAACATTTTATTTTCATCACGAAGGCCATGTGGAATGGGCACCTATTGCAGCTGTTAAAGTTTAACTATTCCTATTTAATGTGTAACTCATACTGTCGAGTGGGTAAGACAGTACATCTATTGTGTAATGATCTAGTGTAAAATTTAGATTGTGCCTTGGAGAGGCTTCATTGTAGTAAGTTTTGGAGAGTAGTCTCGTAGAGCATTAATTGAATGGAGCGATGATGCTCTTTAGAATATGTAACTTTTGTGCTACAAGCCCATTTCTACTACTTATTGTGTACCTGAACTTGTTGTTTCTTGTTATTTGAGCCAACGAGGTCCTGTTTTGTTGTTGTTTATCAAAGTCTGAAGTCTGGAAGAAAAAGGGAAAAAATAAATTTTCAAATTTTAGACTTTGAAATTATACTGTACTTTGATCTTTTCTCTCTCCGCCCATTCACGCCCGCAACTTCTTACACCTATGCGTTCCACAGATACCCCGGAACAATTATTATTATTATTATTATTATTATTATTATTATTATTATTATTTATAAATGCGCTGCGGAGAACGTATGCGCTCTGCTAGAGCACCGAGCACGCCACTACGGATACTGGATTCAGTGGATGCAATGGAAGGCTTTATTTACAGGGTCAGTTATGCTGCCATAGCACCTTCTGGCTCCTTTCTACTACTAGCCCTTTCCTGTCCCATCGTCGCCATAAGACCTATCTGTGTCGGTGCTACGTAAAGCAACTTGAAACAAATTAATGGTAGGCTATCTGTCGTATTAAATCATCACTTGTTTCCTTTCTGTGATCTCCCCAGGCGCCAACTAAGTGTGGGTAAGAGGACATATGCCTCCAAGGTAATCGTCGCTGGGTGGCATTACCCCCGTCCAAAAAAACTCATCACCTGGAATAATTATCTAATGTTGTAAAATAATGCAGTAATTTAAACAAATATTTGGGTAAAAAGAATGCATTATATCAAGGGATAATTACTTTCACGTTATTGTCTTAGTGGTATCGTTCAGCATTGTTGTTACTGATGGGAGAATTATGATAGAAGACACTGTGGTAGTTTCGTTTGTCAATATAATACAAGGTGCAAAAGGTCGTGTAGGCGACGATAGTTTATGGCGATAACATTACGTTCCATTTCTTGTCATGCTTGTCACTACAGCCACAGAAAATAATCCCCATACGAACGCAGATGTAGAAATACATTATATTTTGAAATCCATACAGAAATTTTCTTTTGTAACATTGTTGAAACATCCAATTGGTGATGGGCATGTTGTCACATCGTCGACGATTTCTAGGGTTATGTAGTGATGACACCTTCAGTGTCTCAGCCAAGTTTCAGTAACGAGTTCAGGTAAGGAGAAGTTGAGTATAAGCGGTGCTCTTTTTTGTTACGTAAATATGTAATTGAGTTTGGAAGTAATATTTTGGAGAAGACAGCAAAGTGTTATTTGGTTTCGTATGGGGGGAAAGTGGTTTAGCGAAGAAGAAAATTGAAGTTGTGCAGGATATAAATTTACAACGTCATAAAGACATGGTGCAGAGTAGGGTATGAGACGACAATTAGCTGAAGCAGAGCAATCAAATGGCCACCTCGATCGCCTGATCTGTCTCCGTGTGATTTTAACCTGTGGGGCAATTGAAGAGTTAGGTGTACCCTAATACATAATCTTCACACTCTTGAAGAGCTACAGCAGAACACCGAAAACTCTGTTGCCGCTCTCTCACAGCGATGGTCATTTCTAGCATCTTCTGTGATGTTCATTAACAAGGGTCAATCCTGCATCAGTCCCATTAAAATATATTTTCCTGGACAGTTTTATTTTGGCCACACTGTGGTTTCTTCCCGTGCAATCGCGTTTGCTCGTAGGTTAGCCTATATTCTTCTTGGAAACCACGAGACAGCAGTTATTCAGTTTCTACAATGGAATGTCGGAGTTCACTAATGCTAAACTGAATTCCAGGAAAATAAGCCACTTGAATTTGACTTTTTCCTCATTTTACTAATAATCAACATAACTCTGTTAATTCAAACTAATACCCTACTCTGCACCATGCCTTTATGACGTTGTAAATTTATATCCTGCACAACTTCAATTTTCTTCTTCGCTAAACCACTTTCCCCCCATACGAAACCAAATAACACTTTGCTGTCTTTTCCAAAATATTACTTCCAAACTCAGTTACATATTTACGTAACAAAAAAGAGCACCGCTTATACTCAACTTCTCCTTACCTGAACTCGTTACTGAAACTTGGCTGAGACACTGAAGGTGTCATCACTACATAACCCTAGAAATCGTCGACGATGTGACAACATGCCCATCACCAATTGGATGTTTCAACAGTGTTACAAAAGAAAATTTCGGTATGGATTTCAAAATATAATGTATTTCCACATCTGCGTTCGTATGGGGATTATTTTCTGTGGCTGTAGTGACAAGCATAACAAGAAATGGAACGTAATGTTATCGCCATAAACTATCGTCGCCTACACGACATTTTGCACCTTGTTTTATATTGACAAACGAAACTACCACAGTGTCTTCTATCATAATTCGCCCATCAGCAATAACAATGCTAAACGATACCACTAAGACAATAACGTGAAAGTAATTATCCCTTGATATAATGCATTTTTTTTACCCAAATATTTGTTTAAATTAATGCATTATTTTACAACATTAGATAATTATTCCAGGTGATGAGTTTTTTGGACGGGGGTAATGCCACCCAGCGACGATTACCTTGGAGGCATATGTCCTCTTACCCACACTTAGTTGGCGCCTGGGGAGATAACAGAAAGGAAACAAGTGATGATTTAATACGACAGATAGCCTACCATTAATTTGTTTCAAGTTGCTTTACGTACACCGACACAGATAGGTCTTATGGCGACGATGGGACAGGAAAGGGCTAGTAGTAGAAAGGAAACAGGCGTGGCCTTAATGAAGGTACAGCCCCAGCATTTGCTTGGTGTGAAAATGGGAAACCACGGAAAACTATTTTCAGTGCTAACGACAGTGGGTTTCGAACCCACTATCTCCCGAATACTGGATACTGGCCGCAATTAAGCGACTGCAGCTATCGAGCTCTGTACGATTTAAATGTGCATCTTCAGTACAACAATTACGATGTGTTTTTTCTAAAAAAATTGACTTACGTATAATGAACAAAGAAAATAAAATGCATTTTTAAAATTATTTGCTTTACGTCGCAGCGACACAGACAGGTCTTGTGGCGACGATGGGGAAAGAAAAGTCTAGGAATTGGAAGAAAGCGGCCGTAGCCTTAATTAACGTACATTTGCCTAGTGTGAAAAGAGGAAACCACGAAAAACCATCTTCGCGGCTGCCGACAGTGGGATTCAAACTCACTATCTCCCGGATGCAAGTTCACAGCTGCGTGCCCCTAACCGCACAGGCAACTCGCCCGGTAATATGCATTTATACTGTATGCCTATCAAATACCAGTATGTCCTTTCTGGAAAAGTTAATCACAAATCCACATACAGTACCTTCGGATACATTAAAGGAAGGTATCGAGTTGTCTGCGATACCTGTGGTGTAGCCCTACGCTTTTAATGGGGAGATGATGGATTCGAACCTCATTGTTGGCAGCCCTGAAAATTTTTTTCCACGTTTTGCCATTTTCACACCAGGGACTATGCCTTAGCTGAATCCACGGCTGCTACCTTCCCAATACTAGCCCTTTCCCATCCTTGCACCACCAGAAACATTTCATGTGTTTGGACTACGTTAAACCACTAAATACAATAATATTTTTCATCAGTTCTTCTATACCATTGTCGAAGAAAACCTACACTATTCCTTGTTGAAATTACTTCGAACATATTGATGTAAAGAGCATAGAAAAGAAGATTGATTGTGCATACAAACTGCAACTCTGCTCATCAGTACGATATCAGTCATTTTATATTGAACAACATGCAATGGAGCGTGCAGTTCGCATTGTGCAGGTCTTCTGAGTCCAAGTTAGCAGGTTCGACCACGGCTCAGTCTCATGGTATTTGAAAGTGCACAAATACGGCAGCCTCGTATCGGTAGATTTACTGGCACGTTAAATAACTCCTGCGTGACAAGATTGTAGCTCCTCGGTTTCTCCGAAAAGTAGTTACTGAAACATAAAAAGCAAAGACCATTAATAATAGCTTACATTGTAATTTGATTGTCATGTGATTTATGGAGTAGTTGGGAAATTTGTTTTATTCCAAATACACCTATTCAAATATGAGAGGGTTGAGAATACGATAAGGGATATCAAGTTATGGAAGACTAAATATCATTCATCAGGATGTAAAATTGATATCTTTCCCGCTTCAGAAGATACTTTAGGGGAATAGATTAAATGATATTTTACAAATCCACTTCTCGTGAGACATAATGTGCACAGTGCATTATGTCTTCTGGTATGCACTAGAGCAAATTTGTTACTATTATTCCTGTGTCATAGGCTCATCACTGGCTTTGATAAAATGAAACTGACTGAGGTATAAGCAATGCTATTAATGCCATTCCTCATGCAGCAGTCCCTGTCATGAATAGCGTGGAAGTGTTGCTCATAGACTCTGTACCGCGCGGTACAACTCCACGCCGCTAATTCAAATATTGCGCCAGTTGAAACCTCTCTACAGGAGAAACTCTGAACATTAAAATCTGTATTAAATCAAAGGTTTCACGGAAGATGTCTCTACTGTAAATTTTGAAGTGTTTTGAACTATGTCTATTTCGATTTGTATTTGTTTGCTCTGTAACAAGAAGTGTGGACATTCTCTTCTAGATGGCACTACTTAAGAACTATAATTGTGCACCCTAGTGCGAAGTGAATGAACTGTTTTTCTTGAAGAAATTAGGTGTTCATAAGTTTGTTTTTGTTAAATTTCTTTCATTCATTTTTTGGGTTGGCAGTATAACCCTTCTCTTTCCGCCAGTTTTGAATTTGACCAATCAGTAATTTCTGTAATTAATTTTCCACCAATCCTAGATGTCTTCTTCAGTTTTGACTTGTAATCTTTAGCCGACCAATAAAAGTTTATGGGCGGGTTGTTATCATTCATGAAAGGTCTCGAATGTTCCACGAGGGTATATAAACTGCTGATTTTCTTGTCCCGGAGCCACTTCAGTAACATCTTTCGCAGTGTGTGAACATATATAGCAGGGGGCGGGAAGCGCCTCTTTCTTCGGGCAGCAGTTCATCCACAAGGTAATGGCCGTTTAATAACTTTATTTCTTGCTAGCTCAACAGTTTAACCCTCGGGGCAGGTTGGAAACTTTTCTCATGTAACCTATCTTTAAAATGTAATAGACATTTGGTAAAATTTCGTCTCTTTAACTACAAATTGGGATAGAGAGTGCCTAACCCTCTCGAGCTCCCACTCATATTGTTTTGAGGTGACTACGTTTTCATAACCGTTTTTCTTCTCTTCGTAATGTAATAAAGTTTTCTTATCGTGTCACCACCATAGTATGGGATTAGCCCCTGTATAACTGACCGAGTGCCACCTAGTTTTTAAGAAGTTTCATGTAGGAGTGAAAGATACGCCTCCAGTCAAGTTGGTTTGTTGGGCCATTTAATTAACCCAGTGTTTGTTTTCTTCATGTGAAGGCCCTGTAGGTTGGGTACAAGATACCCCCGTTTCACTGTATGTGTGCCTTAAGGGCAGTTAGGAATTAAGGTTGTTGTAGCCTTTGATAGGCTTGTACAATTGAGAGCGGGTCTGCTCTTTTCTTAACTTGGTAATTAGGAGCAAATGCTCCTCGTACTTAGGGGTTTTTCTGCCCTTTAGCTATTGTTATGGTGAGCTGAGAGCTCAGAAATTAATCTTGGGGCTCTGTAAATTCTTAAATTGTTAACCTGCTACTTGGTACCTGATACATCTTTGTTATTTGTTGTCATTTGTTGATTTTGAAAAGAAAATATAACCTTTGTTAAAGTTTTAAATTAACTTTAATTTCGTAAGTTGAGACCTATTCCCGCCCGCACCTTCCTTCACCTCTACCTACTACGGATAACTCCGTAACAAGTGGTAGCAGAGCGTGGTTGAATGGGTCTCAATTTAGCCCCATTTGATTGCTAAACATTGTTTTCGTTTCGAACTCTAACAATTTCCTCAGTTGCTGGAATTTTTTTATTTTTCTAAAAGTTTTCTGCCATCATGTCCGTCTCTCGCGACGTCCTCCATCCCGGCTATTTGCCCAAGGAGGAATTGATCTATGAATTAAGGATCAGGAATGTTCAATCTGGAGGCACGGTTGCGATAGACACCAATAAGTTAAAAGATTCCCTTGATTTGCCTATTACCATCCCGACTTTGGGAGAAAAAGAGATCGATGACGCTCTCTCCACGATCACTGATAATGCTACTGAGCTAGCATCTGTAGTTAGTATTTTTGAAGTAAGTGATCCATCTCCTAATCAACTCAAAAGAGTACAGGCCAGATTGTACCACTTTTATAATAGGGTTTGTGATCTATTGTCCTTGAAGTTAAATGACCTTCAGGGTAAGGAAGCTAGTGCTGTTGCTGAAAACCTGTCTAAAATGTCTAGTAAAGTTAGCCATTTGTTATCTGGATCTGCTATTCCAAAAACCGACCAGCCTATGGTTGTAAACATCGTAAGTGGGGAGGATTCCTCTAAAGAGGAAGGAGGTAGTACTGGGGAGGGTACCCAACGAACATCTGCCCCATTAGAAACTGTGTCCGATCGTCGCACGTCCAATCCACCCTTCGTGTTAAATAATGCTCCTTCTGAATCTGCTTCCCCGCCACTTAGGCCCCTTCCTACTACGTCCCCGGGTTTCAGCAGTTTGCCCCATCCTTTAGCAATGTTGCTTAGAGGTATTTCTAAGTTTTCGGTTAACTCTACCAGTGACGTAATTTCATTCTTAAGGTTTTAAGTTGAGTTTCAGGATCATGCCCTGGTTTTTTCTCTTTCTCCGTGTCAAATTTTGGAGATCATTTATCCCTATGCAATTGGTGTTCTTTCAGACAAGATAGTTAGGGCAATTGCTGAACAGTCATCCATAGAAGACTTCCACGCCCATCTGTTAGCTAATTTTATTCCAGCTCGAGCTAGGTCATCTCTAATTCAAACGTACCATTATAGAGTGCAGCGACTTGATGAAAACCTGGCAGACTTCATACAAGACATCAAATTCTACACTAGGGTATTTGCTCTACACTTCCCTGAAGATCAAATTGTACAGGCTATTGTGGAAGGAATTTCACCACCTTACAGATCATACTTGTGTTTTGCGTCGCGTCCGCAAACATTCGCCGAGTTAGAGGCTATGGCTGTCTCAGCCGAAGGAGTTAGATACGCCGATACCTTGCGTGTCGCGAAAGAACCCCCTCCATCCTCTAGTAGTTTTCGGCCTCCACTTCGCCGAACCATCACACCCCGTAAATGTTGCGCTTGCGGGTCGCCTGACCATCTTCGCAATAAATGTCCATTGATCAAATCTAGTAGGACAAATAATGGAGCAGGTTCATCCCAAGGCTGCTTTAAATGCGGCGCGTTTTCACATATTGCCAAGAACTGCCCTAATGCTAGCAACACCCCCTCCTGCTCAACTTCTGGTGCAACTTCCACCAAGGCCAATAATAATAATAAGTGACTAGTGGCTTCGGCTGAGTCGGCGAACCCATCTTCCCGAGGCTCAGCCCCAAGTAAACATGTCGAAATTTCAGGGAAAACTCAGTCTTCAAATGTATCTTTTAAATGTCCCAAAGAATGCCTTAGGATTGTGGCGGATACCCCCGCACCGGTTCCATTTCTCAAAATTGAATTGAATAATGAGCCCTTAACTGCTCTTTTAGATTCAGGCAGTTTTTGTTCAATTATTTCGGCCGAGTGGTATTCGAAATTGAAATATGTTTGTAAACTTCCTGACTATTGCTCGTCTTCGGTTCAATATGTTTCGGCTAATTCTGCTCCATTAGAAATTTTAGGCTCCTTAAATGCCAAAATTCGTATTCCTAAATTTACTTGGAAAGTTAAATTGTTTGTAGAAAAGCACTTGTCTTGCCCCATTATATTGGGAGCCGACTTCATGTCCCATACTGGTCTAGTGCTCGATCTTCAGAGCAAGTCGTGCACATTCAAATTTGCTTCTAATTGTAAAATCCCTTTACTTAAATTTAGTTCTGTGTCATGCTCATCTGTTTCGCCTACCCAGGATGAGATGTTGTTAGATCTTAGACATCTTCCTGAGGAGCAGGCTGATAGTATTCGTAAGTTGTGTCAGTCATTTCCAGAGGTGTTTTCTGACAATCTTGGTGTTACTGACCTTATCGAATACAAGATTGAGGTTACGGATTCTATTCCTGTCCGTTTTCCACCTTATAGGCTATCTCCACCTAAAATGAAGGCTTTGAAGGAGATCATTGATCAGATGTTGAAGGATGGCATTATTCGGCCCTCTAAGTCGGCGTATTCATCGCCTATTTTCCTTGTTCCGAAACCGTAAGGTGGCTTCAGGCCTGTGATTGATTATAGGGCTCTCAATCGGAAGGTGGTGTTACAATCTGTGCCCCTTCCAGACCTTCACTCTTGTTTTTCATGGTTTCGTAAGGCTAAGTTCTTTACCATCTTAGATCTTAACCAGGCTTATAATCAGATACCGTTAGCAGAGGAATCTAAACACCTGACTGCTTTCGCCACTGATTGGAATTTGTATGAATACAACCGCCTGCCTTTCGGGCTCCCCACAGGAGCAGCTGTGCTTACGAGACTGCTAGATTTGGTCTTCTCCGACATCAAGTTTGAGTACTTGTACCACTATCTTGATGATGTCGTCGTAATTTCGGAGACCTTCGAAGAACACCGAGATCATCTGAGAGAAGTTCTCAATCGCCTTCGTAAGGCTGGGTTAACTGTGAAGTTGTCTAAGGTCGCCTTCGATAAGCCTTCCATGTCATTCCTAGGACATATTGTGTCGCCCGATGGTGTTGCAGTCGATCACTCTAGAACACAGGCCATCCGTGATTTCAAGCCTCCCAAGGAATTTCTTCAGGAAATTTATTCCAAATTTCGCCAGTAGAGCGGCGCCCTTGAACGTACTACGTAGGAAAGGCGTCAAATTTGAGTGGGGACCTTCTCAACAAGCCGCTTTTGAAGATCTCAAATTAGCTCTGTGTAATGCCCCTGTTCAGGCTACGCCGGATTTCTCGAAGAAATTCATCGTCCAAACCGACGCGTCGTCGTCGGCGGTGGCAGCAGTCCTTCTTCAAGAGACTGAACTAGTGAGGCGACCCATCGCGTACGCATCTAGGACACTTTCGGCTCAAGAAGCCAAGTATTCCATCTATGAACTCGAGGGTTATTCTGTCTTGTTTGCGCTAGAAAAGTTCCGCCTTTACCTGGAACATGTCAAGTTCGACTTGGAGACTGATAACCAAGCCTTAAGCTGGGTCTTAGTTAAGCCGCGTCGTACTGGTCGTATAGCCCGGTGGGCCAACCGAATTTCTGCCTTCCAATTTGACGTTAGGCATATCAGAGGTACTGAAAATGTTGTGGCAGACGGACTAAGCCACATGTTTTCCAATGATGTAGAGACCCATGAACTGGATGATAGTTCTTCACCTCCCGAGTCCATGCTACCTGAGGTTAATGCCATTCTAACCGATGCTCCCATGTTGTTTAGGGATCTTGAGAAATATCAACGCGAAGATCCGACGCTGGCCCCTATCATGGAAACCCTTTCTTCTGGGGAACATGTTGTCCCTTATGTGCTGAGGAATGGTGTTTTATGTTGCCCGTCGAGGCATGATAATAAGATGAAGGTGGTGATTCCAGCCGTTCTTGTGCCCATGATCTTCAACTACTATCATGAGACCCCATTAGGGGGGCATTTAGGTATCTTCAAAACCCGTGAAAAGATCCTGGAGATGTTCATTTGGAAAGGTATGGACGGTGAAATTCGTGAACTAGTTAAAGCTTGTAAATCTTGCTTGCTTAGTAAACCCACCATGTCCACTAAGGTAGGCCTATTGTCTTCTCATCAAGCATCGCGCCCAATGGAACGTCTGTATATCGACTACGTCGGACCATTCCCCCAATCAAAGGGGAATGCCAACAAGTTCATCCTTGTGTGTGTAGATGGCTTCACAAGATTTTCTTGGTTATTTCCGACTAAGCTGGCTACCGCTCAGTCCACTATTTCCTGTTTAAATTCTATCTTTGCTTCTTTTGGTCCGTGTCAGTATATTGTATCCGATAATGCGAAAGCTTTCACATCCAATCTCTTTCGTAAGTTTTGTTTCGATCTATCTATCTCTCATGTAACAACTTCTGCTTACTATCCTCAACCATCTCTGGCTGAACGGGTCAATCGTAATCTGAGGTCGGCGCTGATTGCATATCATCATGAAGATCATTCTAGGTGGGACACGCCCCTGCATTGGTTAGCTTTTGCTTTGAATTCGGCGGTTCATGAATCTCATAAGTTTACTCCAGCTTCCTTGATGTTCAAGTTTGTTCCCAACACGCCGCTCTCTAACCTTTGGTCTCTTAGTGATATTCTACCTGAGAAAACATTAAAGATCTTTGGAAGAAGGCTAAGGCCAATCTTAAAGTGTCTCATGAAAAGGTTAGGGAAAGATATGGTCGTGGACGGAGACCCACCAATTTGAAGGTAGGCGACCAAGTAATGGTCAAGAATTTTGTTCCCGCGGGCAAGCTTGTCCCCAGATTTCATGGGCCGTGTATTATTCTCGACTTCCTCACACCCGTTACTTTATTATTAAGCAATCCTGCCACCGAGAGGATCTTTAGGGTTCACCTGTCGTAGGTGAAACCTGTGTAATTTCCGCGCTAACTTAGCTGGTTTTTATTTTTTACATTTTAAAAGAAATCTGAAGGTTATATTTTGGGTTTCATGTTGAGGCCTTCTGCACTTTGAATCATGTTCTTTGTATTTAAATATTCATTGTACAACCTCCCCCGTCACTTGAACTGCTGTTCTGTCCACCTAGGCCATTACCAAGCTCCCGTCTCCTGCTCAAACAAACCAGTGGCTAATTAAAATGAAATAAAGACTTCCACGCCGCTGGCCCCTCAGCCTCACCACAAAGACTGTACCCTAAAATCATTATGGTCCAACAAAATTCTGCCGCCGAGATCTTATTGTTTCAGTGCCACCGCAGCCGTGCGGCGCCGTACCGCCACTGTGGTGGAGTACGGGCACGCTCTACTCCAGTGAGGTCAACCAGTGTAAGGCGAGCCGAAGCCCTCCTCCCTGCCAAGGCTGATGTGCGGCGCACCACCTGCAAACTGCCCGCGGACTGTAAACAATCGTCGCGTGTGCGGCGTGCTTCACCACCACTATCCCTCACATAGTAACGGGAGAGGTGTATCTCAGGGTACTTGAGGGGCCCGAGCGGCCTCCTCTGGACAAAAGCAGCGGCGGCTGGTCTGGCCGTCAAAGTAATCGGCAACTAATGTACTTATGCAGCTACGTGGACATGCCATATGCACAATTACTACGTTTTTGGATTAAACATCAGCATCTGGTGGACTTAGAAAAAAAAATTCTCTTCTTCCAAGAATTAAAGTTTTCCTTTGGAATTCTACTACTACAACCATAGAGACCTTTCATCAAAAGCTACTACTAAGAAATTCCAAAACTGGATTTTATTTAATCCCACTTATATCAAATAACTTCTGAGACCTTCGACTACTGCAAAATTAGATTTCTCTCTTCTAAATTCTGCAACTCATCAGAAAAACTTGGACTTTTTTTAAACAAATTTTTTGTTTTCTCCTGTGTCACCCCCTTGGAAGGACTTTTGGGGGGAGGTGGGAGGTCTGTACCGGGCGGTACACCTCCACGCAGCTAATTTAAATATTGCGCCAGTTGAAACCTCTCTACAGGAGAAACTCTGAACTTTAAAATCTGTATTAAATCAAAGGTTTCAAGGAAGATGTCTCTACTGTAAATTTTGAAGTGTTTTGAACTATGTCTATTTCGATTTGTATTTGTTTGCTCTGTAGCAAGAAGTGTGGACATTCTCTTCTAGATGGCACTACTTAAGAACTATAATTGTGCACCCTAGTGCGAAGTGAAGGAACTGTTTTTTTGAAGAAATTAGGTATTCATAAGTTTGTTCTTTGTTAAATTTCTTTCATTCATTTTTTGGGTTGGCAGTATAACCCTTCTCTTTCCGCCAGTTTTGAATTTGACCAATCAGTAATTTCTGTAATTAATTTTCCACCAATCCTAGATGTCTTCTTCAGTTTTGACTTGTAATATTTAGCCGACCAATAAAAGTTTGTGGGCCGGTTGTTATCAGTCATGAAAGGTCTCGAATGTTCCACGAGGGTATATAAACTGCTGATTTTCTTGTCCCGGAGCCACTTCAGTAACATCTTTCGCAGTGTGTGAACATATATAGCAGGGGGCGGGAAGCGCCTCTTTCTTCGGGCAGCAGTTCATCCACAAGGTAATGGCCGTTTAATAACTTTATTTCTTGCTAGCTCAACAGTTTAACCCTCGGGGCAGGTTGGAAACTTTTCTCATGTAACCTATCTTTAAAATGTAATAGACATTTGGTAAAATTTCGTCTCTTTAACTACAAATTGGGATAGAGAGTGCCTAACCCTCTCGAGCTCCCACTCATATTGTTTTGAGGTGACTACGTTTTCATAACCGTTTTTCTTCTCTTCGTAATGTAATAGAGTTTTCTTATCGTGTCACCTCCATAGTATGGGATTAGCCCCTGTATAACTGGCCGAGTGCCACCTAGTTTTTAAGAAGTTTCATGTAGGAGTGCAAGATACGCCTCCAGTCAAGTTGGTTTGTTGGGCCATTTAATTAACTCAGTGTTTGTTTTCTTCATGTGAAGGCCCTGTAGGTTGGGTACAAGATACCCCCGTTTCACTGTATGTGTGCCTTAAGGGCAGTTAGGAATTAAGGTTGTTTTAGCCTTGATAGGCTTGTACAATTGAGAGCGGGTCTGCTCTTTTCCTCTTAACTTGGTAATTAGGAGCAAATGCTCCTCGTACTTAGGGGTTTTTCTGCCCTTTAGGTATTGTGGTGGTGAGCTGAGAGCTCAGAAATTAATCTTGGGGCTCTGTAAATTCTTAAATTGTTAACCTGCTACTTGGTACCTGTTACACCTTTGTTATTTGTTGTCATTTGTTGATTTTGAAAAGAAAATATAACCTTTGCTAAAGTTTTAAATTAACTTTAATTTCGTAAGTTGAGACCTATTCCCGCCCGCACCTTCTTTCACCTCTACCTACCACGGATAACTCCGTAACAGACTCTATTAGTGCACGAATTTCAGTGGGATTGACAGACTGATATGTAATGGTACTTCCTGCCTCAACAAGGAAAGCAACTGGGAACTATCTCACTTCTCACTTCCCTACTACACACCTTCAGTGGCCCCTATCCTCTCTACTGAGGACTCTGCAAACAAACAAACAAACAAACAAACAAACAAACAAACAAACAAACAAACAAACAAACAAACAAACAAACAAACAAACAAACAAACAAACAAACAAACAAACAAAATAATAATAATAGTAATAATAATAATAATAATAATAATAATAATAATAATAATAATAATAATTGTTCCGAGGTATTTGTGGAACAGCAGAGGTGAAAGAAGGTGCTGGCTGGAATAGGTCTCAACTTACGAAATTAAAGTTAATTTAAAACTTGAACAAAGGTTATATTTTCTTTTCAAGGTAAATAAATAGCAGAATATAACAGGTACCAAGTAGCAGATTAACAAATTAAGAAAGTACAATTTTAGTTCATTACAAAATTTGGGCTTCGAGCCCGACACTCACGAACCTTGAGCTATAAGCCTAACTTTACCTATATACCAAGTTCAAACAAAGGGGCAGAAAACCCCAATCATGCCAAGGAGCACTTGCTCCTGATTACCATATTAAGCCTCCTCGAGGCACACAGAAACAAAATTTAAGAAAGAGCAAACCCGCTCTCAAGGTTGAAGCCCATCAAAGGCCACAACAAACTATACTTCAAACTGCCCTCAAGGCATACCAAGAACAGGGGTAATAAATACCCAACCTACTGGGCCTATTCAGTAAAGAAGCAGGTTAATTACATGGCCCAAAATACCAACTTGACTGGAGGCGTAACTTGCACTCCTAATACACTTTTAATACCTACTTGGCACTAGGCCGCATACACAAGGGCTAATCCCATACTAAAGAGGTGACTTGTATAAGAAGACTTTATTACATTAAGAAAGAAAGAAACGGTTGTGAAAAGAAGGTCACCTCAAAACAATAGGAGTGGGAGCTCGAGAGGGTTTAGCACTCTCTATCCCAATTTATAGTTAAAGAGACGAAGTTTTACCAAGTGTCTATTACATTTTAAAGATAAGTTACATGCGAAAAGATTCAAACCTGCCCCGAGGGTTAAACTGCTGAGCTAGTGAGAAATGAAGTTATTAAAAGGCCATTACCTTATGGATGAACTGCTGCCCGAAGAAAGAGGTGCTTCCCGCCCCCTGCTACATAATCACACTAGGAGAGATGTTACTGAAGTGGCCAGGAGACCAGAAAATCAGCAGTTTATATATCCTCCCGGAAAATTCGAGACGTTTCATGAATGATTACAACCCGCCCACAAAATTTTATTGGATAACAGCAAAACCTAATACACCAGACGAAGAAGAAACACCTTATTGGTGGAAAATTAAATACAGAAATTCCTGATTGGCTACATTCAAAACAGGCGGAAAGAAAGGATTATATTGCCAACCTACAACTGACAGAACGAAATTTAGTTAAGACAAAACTTATGAATACAACATTTCTTCAGGAAGGTACATTCCTTTACACCAGAGTGCGTTATTATAGTTTTTGTAGAGACATCTGTTAGGGAACGTCCAAACTTCTTGATCCAGAGGAAACAAACACAAGTCGAAATAGACACCGTTCAGACACTGCAAAATTACCAAAATTTACTGTGGTGACATCTTTCGAGAAACCATCGGATTAATATAGTTTGCTAAAGTTCAGGCGTTCTCCTGTAGAGGAGTTTAAACTGGCGCAATATTAGAATTTGCGTTGTGGAGGTGTACCGCCCGGTACAACAACAACAATAGTAATAATAATAATAATAATAATAATAATAATAATAATATAACAGTAGTAATAATAATAATCACTTTACGTCCCACTAACTACCACAACGGACCGCGCTGAGGCGCTTGGTGGTACAACACTGGCTTTCTGATTGCCGGAAGCGGATTTGATCTGGGACAGCGGTGGTATTTGAAGGTATTCATATACGCCAGCCTCATGTTACTAGATTTGCTAGCACGTAAAAGAACTCCTGCGAGATATAATTTTGGCATCTCGAATTCCCCGCTAACCGCTAAAGCAGTTAGTGACACGTAATTATAATTAGTATTAGTCTATTATTATTATTATTATTATTATTATTATTATTATTATTATTATTATTATTATTATTATTATTATTATTATACAATTCGCTGCGGCAATCAAGGACCACGTTATGTCTTGTTGCATTTGACACTGAACTTGGCTTTCTTTAGAGCCCAAATTCTCATTCTTCGTGAGTAGGCCTGCTTACGCTCTTCTGTCCAAGAGGCACCGTGTCTTCTCTTCTGTTGCTCGTCCCGGTTTAGCCCCTTCGTCTATATTTTCTTGCGGAAGCGATCCCTGTTAAGGGCGTCTTCAGCTGAGATATGTAGCATTTGCAGGTCTTCTTTGGTATTTTTAAACCAGGGAATAGTAGTTTTGGGGTTTGGAAGAAAATATTAAATATCTCTTTAGTTAACTTTCTTCCGTCGTCCATTCTTTTCAGATGAGCGTAAAATCGTGCCCGACTTTTTCGGATTGTGCCGATAATTTTCTCTATTTTGCTGTATACTTTCTCGATGGATCTCTGTCTGTACTTTGATCCCAAGATTCCCCTCACAATTTTGCGCTCTTTTTTCTCCCGTTCTTCAAGGAGCCCTTTGTTGGCAATTAGAGATAGGGTTTCGGCTGCATATAGAACTACTGACTTCAGAACTGTTTCATAGTGACGTATCTTGGTGTGGTTGGGAAAGGCATTTTTGTTGTAGGTTGTGCGGGATGTTTGGTAGGCTATTTCCAGTTTGCGTACTCGTTCTTGAAGTGCTTCTTTGTCCAGTCCATTTTCATGTTGAACTCACCCTGATATTTGAATTTGTTTACTCGGATGATGTCCCCGTATTTTGTATGGAGTTTTGGTGGGCCTTTTTAATGTTAGTCATTACTTCTGTTTTCTCAAAAGATATATGCAAACCAGTTTGTTCGGCAATTTCCTTTAACATTTCAACTTGAGCTCTAGCGGTTTCTATGTCGTTTGAGTGAACGGCAATATCATCGGCATATGCTAAGTCGCTTGTTGTGATCCCCCTGGTTTTGGTTCCTATTTTTAGTGGGCTGTAGTTGGTTTCCTGTAATCTCACCCGCCAGGTTCTGATGATATTTTCAAGAACGCAGTTGAAGAGTGTCGGGGATAGCCCATCACCTTGTCGGACTCCTATTTTGATGTCAAAGGAATGCGAGAGACATCCGTGGAGCTTCACCTTGGGATTTTTATCGATCAGGGTGGCTCCAGTTAATGCCAACAGTTTCAAATCAACTCCAGATTTATTTAAGATGCTTAGCAGGACTTCTCAGTCAATGGAGTCGTACGGTTTCTTGAAGTTCAGAAAGACAGACACATACTGCTTGGAACTTAGTGTACAATATCTGATTATCGTTTTGACATTATGGAACAGTTCGGCTGTTGAGCGAATTTTTCTGCACCCTCCTTGGTATTCACTTATTTTATGTTAGACTTGTGCTTCCAAACGTTCCAGAATGGCAAGTGATAGAATTTTGTAAGTCACGGGTAGCAAAGATATTCCTCTGTAGATGTTGATGTTCTTCATGCTACCTTCTTCTGTGTAATGGATGGATCGAAGCTATTTTACAATCTTCGGGTAGGGTCTCCTTGCTCCAAATTTCCTCTATTTTCTTTTGCAAGATATCAAGTGATTCCTCTGGGGCATATTTCCATATTTCTGCTACCACTGAGTCTTCCCCTGGCGCTTTGTTGTTTTTGAGGCGGGAAATGTGGCGCTTGATTTCATCTCTGTCGGATGGTCTGGAATCTGGGTACCTGAGTAAGGGTCCCTTAGTCTCAATAGGGCTTTGCATTTACAGCAATTAAGTAAATTCTTGAAGTAGTATGACAGAATGCTACAATTTTCTTCATTTGACGTCGCCAGTGTGCCGTCCTTTCGCTCAAAGCATAGATTTGATGGTTTATAGCTAGTGAGTTTGCGTTTGAAGGCTTTGTAGTACTTTCTGCTTTCATTCTTTCTAAAGTTTTGGTCTATCTTTTCAACGAGAGGATTTTCCTATTTACATTTCTCAGTTCTGAACACCCTAGCTGGTTGGGCACGTTGGGTTTTGTAGGTTTCCAAACAGTTTATGATTTCGTGGATTAGTACTGTTTCCACACACTGAGTCTTTCTTTGAAGATTGATTCGCAGGTATCATTCCATCAGGCATCCTGTTTGCTTCTCTTGATTTCTGCAAAATCTTTGGCGGCCTCAACAAGGAGACTTTTGGTGTTCTTAAAGTCACAGTAATTTGGTCAAGCCTTCTCCTTGAACTCCTCGACCTTTTGCCGAAGTGTATCGTTGTCGAACCGTGTGATCTGTTTAGTTGTCTTCCTTGTCTTTGAAGAAATTGGTTTGAATTTGATCAGAGACATGTAGTAATCTGAGGCCATATTGATTTCTTTCTTTACTTTGACATTCATTATCTCAGGGCTGTTTGTCCTGGAGATTGCAACATGATCTATTTGGAGCTCTCCAAGATTTTAGGCGGGAGATCGCCAAGTCATCTGCTTTCTGGGTAGATGGCGAAAGTGGGTCGACATGACCGGCAGGTTGTGATTTTCGCAAGTGGACACCAGTCTTTTGCCGTTGGGATTGGTTCTTTTGTGAGCAGGGTAATTTCCTATAACTTTCTTGTACTTCTGTTCACGACCTAGTAGGGCATTGAAGTCACCCAAAAGAAGCTTGACATGGTGTTTGGGAATTTTGTTTAATTTTTCATCCTGTAGGTCCCAGAAATTATCAACTAAGTCTTGACCAGACTTGTTCTTATCGTTTGTAGGAGCATGTGCGTTAACTAAGGCGTAGGTTTTGTTCGCGCATTTAATTGTTAGTACAGACAATCTGTCATTCGCAGGTTTGAAATTTGCAACCGGTTTAAGGATCTTGGTCCTAACAGCAAACGCGGTTCCAAGCATCACAGCTCCATTGAGGATTCCCTTTTAGGCTTTGCTCTTGAAAAATCAGTAACCTTCGGATTCAATAATCTCTTCCTCTGGGCACCTTGTTTCTTGTAGGGCCATTTCGGATATCTGATTTTCATGAAGAGTTTGGGTGAGGGTTTCCAGCTTGCCAATTTGAGTAAGTGAATTTATGCTGAAAGTTGCTAGAAAGGTTTTGGGTTTTGGCCTGAGTTTTTAACCCTTTGGGGTACACCGAGACACTCCGACTCACCTCTTGCATGATGTCGAGTCTCCCCCAGAATCCGAACGAGACTCGTGCTCCGTGGCGTTCACAACGAGGGATTTATCCGAAGACTTACCTCCTGGGGTATGTTTCTTGAAACGTTGTGCCACCATGCTTCTTGACTTGACTTTGTTTTGGACGGGTACCCATCCTTTTACAACTAGGGTTGTTATCCCTAGAGGTTGCGTCAAGATGTTTTCTGGCTTCTGGTCATTTACCAGTCTTCGCCGTAACTCTGGCAAGGGACCAGGTTTTTTTTCACGGTGGTACTTTATTACCCTACTACCCTCTGACTGTTGGCAGCAGAGCCTGCGAGCTTCCCCAATTCCAATGGGAAACGCCCGATGGAGGTAACTGGTAAATAATCCCCACACGCTTATTATTATTATTATTATTATTATTATTATTATTATTATTATTATTATTATTATTATTATTATTATTATTATTATTATTATTATTATTATTATTATTATGTCCTTGACGGATATGAGTAACGCGCAGTATTTGGCAAGATGTTAGCTAACCGTGGTGTTTCGTCATGATTACATTGTACATCCAGCCACAGGAAGAAAACCATCGATATACCACCTTGTCCTTTTATACGAATAAAGCCTCAACATTTAATGCGAAAATGTAGTGGGTGCGAAACTCTTGTGGAGTGGTGGTGGTGCTACTTTTACTATTGAATGAAATTTTATTGCAGCCGAATGGCCAGTTCGTACATTTACATTTAATACATTACATTAATTACATTAATTCATACAATATTTTTACTATTGCAACAACATAAAAGGAATATGACAAGCCCTCTGAATACAGGTTTTATGAGGAGAGCTAAATGTCATTAGGTTAACTTCAAAAGGAAGCAAAGAGGCACTACAGGGTGATCAGAAATGCTTTACTCCGGCGCAGTGTGATTTTACTGTAGGCGAGTGCTTACTAGTTTGTCGCGTGCGGTTTGAGATCAGTAGCCGGAAAGGAAAAGCATACAACAGTAACAAAAGCAATTTGAAGAAGTTCATCACTAACTGAATTATGAAAGCAGGTGTTGAAACTGCTCGCCTATATTCTTCATTCTTTTATGGCACCTCGTCAGAAAATTATTCATCACTCGCTGCAATTTCCACTGCGGAATCTCGGCGATTTCCGGACGAATAATATGTTTCAGTTTTGTATGGTGTGTGGCTTCATATCGTACACCACATGTTTTAATTCACCCTAGGTATAATAATCGCAGGTGGATAAATGGGAGAACTGAGCGTACCACAAATCCATAATAATAACTCTATTCTGTGGAAACACCATGAATTTCTCTCATAAATTATTCGCAGTGTGAAGTCCTGTTGAAAAACTCCGAAATTACACTTCCTGTCCGTTAATTATCTGAAAAAGGGGGTTAGTATAGTATTCGCATAAGTAACAGAATCAACCGTATTCTCAAACAAAATTCGTCCTATTTATCTTTCGCCAGTGATGGCACGCCATACCCTGATTTTTGCGCCATGGGGAGCACTTTATGAACGAAATAATGTTCAACATTTCTCCAGTATGCGTGTGTATGTATATGCACATAACCAGGCCTCGGCCGAGAAGAATATTAAATGTGGGTCTATTTGTCCATTATATACATTCTCCATATTCCACTCACAAAATGAGCTCCTTTTCACAGGGTCACCTGGTTGAAATTCATGTGCCACAGTTATTTTCTACGTCTTCCAATGTATTAATTTAACAGCCTTTTACACGGACCCCTATGAAATTTCCTCTGATGCAAGACGGTAAAGTACCGAGCTCGATAGCTGCAGTCGCTTAAGTGCGACCAGTATCCAATATTCGGGAGATAGTGGGTTCGAACCCCATTGTCGGCAGCCCTGAAATGGTTTTCCGTGGTTTCCCATTTTCACACCAGGCTGTGCATTAAATAAGGCCACGGACGCTTCCTTCCCCCTCCTAGCCCTTTCCTATCCCATCGTCGCTATGAGACCTATCTGTATCGATGCGACGTAGAGCAGCTTACAAAAAAAGACGGTGAAGTGATTTTTAAAATAGAATTTTTCAAACGATAACTATCTTCGGTGAGAACCCTACTCTGCTTTGCTGTTTCTTAGGCTGGATAATTCTAGTTTCCTGAAATTTATTATGAAAATGGTAGGCTGTTTTACGACTACACCCGGGAACCTGAATTGAAACCGTTTTTTGAACTTCGTAAGCTTAGTTAACATATACGAATCATACATGAAGTCACACTGCGCCGTTGAAAACCCGTGAGAAATAATACCTTTTATGACTAATTACAAAATTAAGAAAAGAAACAACACACACCAGCTGAAATACGACCGCGACTTCGCACACGTGTACAGGGTCAGCTAGCGGGGATGCTCGGATGGCTGGAGTTAGGAAAAAAACATGGGATGACATACCTTGCCTCCACCGTCCCGCGCGCGGCGAACGAGTGGGGAGCTCGCCCATAGGAAGAACACCGCACCCGCGGAGTAAAGCTTTTCCGATCACTCTGTAAAAGAAAATATACAAAATAATATATTCGAAGGAGGCTGTAACCGGGTCATAACAGCAAGTTTTCACGTAAAATACGTATGGCGTGGTAGACATTATCATTGTAAAGTATCTTGTCTGCTTGGGTGTGGAAGTTTATTGTTAATTATAAAGGAATGTACACGTTTTCAACAGCTGAGCTCCAAATCCATCACCACTGGGGCAGTAAATGTGTTCGGCTGGTCCCCAGCAGCGCAGAACTCGCCCCACGGCTCTAGGCTGCTTTTACTTTGAGACGCTTCTAGTAAGCCTTTTGACTCTCAGCGCTGCACGTTTTGGAATGCTGACAAACCGCTCTGTTCTCTCGAATGCGTTTTTGATCATTTTGAAGCCATTTATTGTCCATTTTTTGCCTCATTTTACGGATAAAGTTCATTATTAGCTACTTTTTTTACGTCGCACCGACACAGATAGGTCTTATGGTGACGATGGGAGAGGAAAGGGCTTGGAGTGGGAAGGAATGGGAAGTACAGCCCCAGCATTCGCCTGGTGTGAAAATGGGAAACCATGGAAAACCATCTTCAGTGCTGCCGACAGTGGGATTCGAACCCACTATCTCCCGAATGCAAGCTAACAGCTACATGCCCCTAACCGCACGGCAATGATTATCAGCGGCAGGGCAAGGCAATTTTAGTACTGCAAGATGGCAGCACTCTTGCATAACTCCCTGTCGTCATACCAATGTAGACTCTTGTTGCAATATTCATTGGTCCTTCGTCTTTACAATGAGATATTTGAGCATTGCCGTCGAGAGTATTATCTAGAAATCATTCCGATTTTAAAAGATTCATGTTTTTTTATCGTTCGCTGGCTCTAGTACGTTTTCCAGACTTTAGACGTAGTCTACATTAAAATATATTCTTAAGAAAATAATATTGGTAATAAGCTACCATTGTTAGGTGTTACGGCAACATTGTCACGATGTAGAGTCACACAGGATACAACCTCCTATCAAATTTAGCCGCGTTCCGAGGAAGTGGCTACACGGTTAGCGTCACGTAGCTGTCAGCTTGCTTTCGGGAGACAGTGAGTTCGAACCCTCCTATCGGCAGGGATGAATATGGTTTTCCCGTAGTCTCCCATTTTTACACCAGACAAATGTTGGGGCTGTACGTTAATTAAGGCAACGGTCACTTCCTTCCAACTCCCAGCCCTTTCGTATTCCATAGTCGCCATAAGACCTACGTATGTCAGTGCGACATAAAGAAAATTGAAAATAAATAAATAAATAAATAAATAAATAAATAAATAAATAAATAAATAAATAAATAAATAAATAAATAAATAAATAAATAAATAAATAAATAAATAAATAAATAAATAAGTAAATTAATTAATTAATTAATTAGCCTCCCAAGTACAAACAGATAATTTATAGTACATTCGGTTATAAAAAGGTAAGTCTTGGCAGACGCTTCATATGTTAGAAGATTTCACAGTTTGCAACGACGTTGAAATAACCGTGGTTTTGTGTAATGTGGAATATGTGGACAATTTTGTCCCCAACTTAGTGATTTGAATTGATTTAAATTGGCATAGATGCCTCCTAGGGTCAAAGTAGCGGGATGTTCTCCAAGAATAGTCGGATAACATTTAATGGTCCTTAAATTTTAGATACATAGTATTCAATCGATTTTTAACACGTTACAGGGCCTCTTTTGAGTTCGAAACATGAGTTCTCTGGCGTCTCTCAAGTCCAATGCTAATAGAAGGGCTCTTTAAACACTTTTATTATTACTATTATTATGTGATGTATGTTGTTATTGTATACTTTTATGCCTTACGACATTCAATCTGCTAAACTCTGTGAATTAAACATCCATCCAATCCTCTATTTCCGTACAGATCCACGGCCTCGTATAGTTCTTCATCTTTAAAACATTAAAATCTGATCGCAACTATCATCTTTTTGGTCAACCTCTGCTTCTCTTGTCCCCTCCCACTTCCCGGTCTCGAGTAGTGTGTCAGTCCCTTATCCCATCCAAGTATGTGGGATTGATACCGGCTCAGTCCGGTGGTATTTGAAATTGCTCATTTATGCCAGCCCATTATTTGTACATAGCACATAGAAGAACAAATTTGGGATAAAACTCTGGCACCTTGCGGCCTTCGAAAGCCGTAGAAGTAATTAGTGGTGTGAAAAACGGAAAAGTTAATTAAGTAATTAATTAATTAATTCGTTTACTGACAGCTCAAGTGAACACTGCTAAATGTTAGCTGTTTCTTGTGCTTTTTAAATAAATAAATAAATAAATAAATAAATAAATAAATAAATAAATAAATAAATAAGCAAAGAGGCCTACATATGCTTAAGAAACTCGTACGCATTTGACTCTTGAGTTTTATAATGACTGCTAGGATATGCTAAAACTGGGTGTTTGTGTTCGTCTTAATACACATCCGTTCTGTCACCCACACGACATCACACTGCCGAACATCACAGTATTATGCAATAGTGAATAACATCCCTCCACTTAGGGCTGGCGTCAACAAATGCATCAATCCGTAAAACAGGGGCAAGTCCCTTATATTCCACACATCACACCCACGACTCCAGTAGGGTGTGCGAAGAGCGGCAAAAATGAAGAAGAAAAAGAAAGATGCGTCTGATTAGTCCTAATCAGCGACTGTCAATATTTAATCAACACTTTGCTTTTGAGTTCCCCCTCACCCAGTTGTACCGCCCCTTCCTTTTAAAACAATAATCACCACACCACACCTTGCCTGCACGATGGTTTTGCTGTGAGATATGCTGAGTTATTTGGGGAAAGGCCTGTTATATCCCCTAGTAAATACAGAACTCTCCTTTCACGACTGTATAGCAGACAAGAGGATATTTGAAGGGTCAGGGGTAAAAGGCAGGAGAGTCAGCATTTGTACAACTTGAGAAAAAGCAGTTTTTGTGCTTGACTTCCCTAGTTCTTTTCCCTAACAGCGAAACTTTGAGTGATAATTTCTCCTGACTCGCCTGCTTTTTTTTCCATTTCCGACTTCTCAATAGATGCGTATGATCACTCTGAAGCGGACTATAACAATATCTCAATTTCGATGAAAAAGTGACTTACCTGCTTTTTCCCCTGACCCTTCGTTTGACAACCGTTTGAAATCTAACCTCGTTATGCCAACGCGTAGGCTTACTGTGCAAGCATGAAAGTTCAGGGTAGATGACGCAACAACACTTGGTTCAGCGAGTAGAGACAAAGCAGTAAGATCAGAAATTTCATGCAACGTTATAGAAAATGGCTACTGGTAGCTTTCGCTCTTCTTTTGCCACAAGCCCGTGGCCGTAGCACTTCATGCACCGACCTCGAGGTTGGCATTTTTTTTTGCTATTTGTGTTACGTCGCACCGACACAGATATGTCTTATAGCGACGATGGGATAGGAAAGGCCTAGGAAGTGGAAGGAAGCGGCCGTGGCCTTAATTAAGGTACAGCCACGGCATTTGCCTGGTGTTAAAGTGGGAAACCACGGAAAACCATTTTCAGGGCTGCCGACAGTGGGGCTCGAACCCACTATCTCCCGATTACTGGATACTGGCCGCACTTAAGCGACTGCAGCTATCGAGCTATCTCGAGGTTCAGTCCCCTCATAACGCCTGTTTCAAGACAGCAATCATTAGAAACTGATAATGTGTGAACAATGATTGTAGACCTATGTTTCGTATTCACACACTAAAAAAAAATACAATTAAGTTTTCATTATTGCTCTAATAATAATAATCATTATAAATTGGGTTACTCGTTCAATGTTGGACAAGTTATTCCGTAAGTAGCATGATTCCAGTGCTTTCACAAGACAATAGGAGACGAAATGTTGGCATGTGGGACGCAAATTTTACTCCAGAACAAATCGAACATGGAATGTCACGTAAACCGGACGTAAATGGTGCCTGAACTTACCACGCTAGCTGTTCCATTCAAAATGTTTATGTTTGCGAAATGTAATATTACATATTTTGTATCAATTATTGATTATTGTTTTATTGTATTGTATTGTTTTATTTTCCTTTACGATAGTTCCAATAATATTAATCATTATTTTATTGTACAGTCCGAAAATCTTGAGCACAATAAAAGCAACATTTTAAATTCAATTTTCTCATCTTGAAAGTGTTTAAGTTACCATATTCCTTAGGTAAGATTCAAATTTATGTGTATTGCGAAGATAATATTATATTAGGTAGTTAATTTTCTTTCTTTGAATGGTTGAACTCCCTAAGAAATTTTATTTTCATACAACTTATGCAATATTAAATTAATCTGAACCTGCAAAAAATATTAAAGAATTTAGATATTTAATACATTCCATACTCTTCAAAATGAATTGTACATGTCATCCCTTGAATGAACTAATCTCGAAACATGAGCCTTTAAATAACGTGTCCGCCACAGCGTTTGAAACATCAACACAAAACATACGACGCCACAACGCACCTGTGTACACTTCGAACGCACCCCTTCGGAAAGACACGCTGAGCTCTTGCTTTGTTTACATCGACCTACCATCGCTGATGATGCCTGTACTTTCCCAGCCACATACCAGACTCCTGCCAATTTAAGTTTCTAAGAGGGTTAGAATCCGAACCTGGGCTTCTTAGCACGGGAGCTAACAGCACTAACCATTACACTACGAAGGTGAACACTGAGTTTGATACTTACTAACATGCGTTGCTCATTATTGAGACCTTACTAAGGAATAGGTTCCCCAGTAACTGTAGTAAGATATTATCCCAGTATTTTTTCAAATGATTGACAATTCGTGGAAAATACAATCTCATTGTGTCCACTGATAGGCTCAGAATTCGATACTCGAGTTACTTAACGGAATAACTTCCTACTTCTATCGTTCAGAACGAGTTAATTTCATGATTATGTGTACATATTCTGACTGTAGGCTATCTCAATTCCCTGAGATTTCGAAAGGAGCATTATTTCTTTCATTTTATCCTGGATGTTCAACTCACCACTGTACATGGAATATTTAACCCATTTCTGAACAACGGAGAGACTTCCTACCAGGTTAGTATGTAAAATGCAAAGAGCCTGCAAATTTCACTACGTCCATAGCTCTTGAACACCATACACAGTAGCATGAAGTGATTACCACAAGTCTACAGCAGAATTCATTTTGTCAACAGCATCAATGACAACCACAATAATCAGAAGAAGAATAATAATAACAAACAGAAGAAGAATCTCAGATGATACATTTCGTGTTCACTCGTCAAAAGTAATTAAAACTCAACCATAAACCACCCAACAGAGCCCTGGTTTCTCTCTCATCTTGCGGATTAAAACAGAATGTTGAAATTCACAAGCATACAGCCTAAATAGCGTCAAATAAAAGTACCTGCAGCAAGGTAGCCGAGGCCATGCGATCGTTATTATTATTATTATTATTATTATTATGTAAAGGAAGGCCTTCCCCTGCAGTGTTCGCCTAAATTTGATGTTCAGTTTCATGTAATTATTAATGCTTATGACTTCCGGAGAGGTCTGCTGCGGGTCTATCGAGTTGAAACCCATGTTCGACCTGCACGTCAGTGAGGTTCCTACAACTCTACGTAGGATAACATCTAATGTTGAAGATGGCATAAATCTCCTGTCCCCGAGCCACAGGATTTAACCAGAAGACCCGACACCACCTGGAATCGAAATCGCGACTTCTTAGACCAAATGCCAGTATATTAACCGGTTAGCCACGGAGTCGGACGGTTTCAAGTGAAATGGCGTATGGCTTTTAGTGCCGGGAATGTCCGAGTACATGTTCGGCTCGCCAGGTGCAGGTCTCCCGATTTGACACCCCTAGGCGATCTGCGCGTCGTGATGAGGATGAAATGATGATGAAGACGACATATACACCCAGCCCCCGTGCCAGAGAAATTAACCGATGATGGTTAAAATTCCCGACCCTGCCGGGAACCCGGGACCTCTGTGACCAAAGACCAAAGGCTAACCATTTAACCATGGCGCTGGACACGGTTTCACGTAAACAGATGGGACATAACTGTATTTACTGTGCGTGAATTATGTGTTAACCTGTGTGTGGTTGTGGTGTCTTTTCCAATGTGTGTATTTGTAATTAATTAGGGATAAATTTGGCAAGGTTGTTACCTAAACATTACTAAGATCACAACATTTAGTCGGTGATGGACTGGATTAGACACTTCGAGTTTGGAATTTCACTCTGCATCTCCTAAGGCTTAGCATATTACACCAATACCCTAGAATCACCTAGGAAGTAAACCTGATGGGAAACTACTAGGCTAACGCCTAGATCACGGCGGAGCCTATACTCAACGAAGTGTGAAGCTTGGATAGCACATATTATCAGCCTCTCTTTCTCTTCTCTTATTTACGCTTGTTACCAGTATGTTTTTCAAGTGCCCTGAGTTTAGGAAACAAATTATTAATCACTCAAATTTTATCAGAATTTCAAGTTGTCCAAAGAGAGAGATGTGAGATAAAACACAAATTTAATATTTCACATGACTATAAAATCAGTATCAAACCCACAGGTTTATGTGACATCCAAACCACAGAAATTTATGAATTATTTGTTTGCTTGGAAGGTTTCGAAGTGGGAGTTGTTCAAAAGGGTTGAAAATACTCTGGACTACTACAGCCGAATAAATTCCATATATTGAACCATTCTGTTCATTAATTAATAGGCGATATTTAACGCAGTTTTAATATTGCGCAACATGACGCCAAATATAAGGGCGCGATGCAGTATAGAACACGGGAGCTTGGAGGTGGTTCCCTAGGCAGGGTGTGACCATGCATGAGTGATAACAGGAGATATGTTTGAGAAGGAAAGAGAGATAAGAATTTTGTTTTGGGAAGTACCATGCCACCCTAACAATATTTAAAGCGGGAATAGTCTGGTTTGCCACGTCAGGGAATTGAGCGATATCTCCTCTACGTGAGGGTTTTCCAGGATAATAGAATGATGGAAATTATCACCACAATTTTAAGAAGCTAATGATATGTTTAACGCCATTAATAAGTAACGAGATTGATAACTTCGCACTAATCCGACCACCGTGGGAAGCTGTTTAGTAGCTGCATACCAAACTCAAGAGTGTTTGGAGAGAGTTTCCCCGGCGTGGCTTCACTTTTTGCTCCCTATATGAGATGAGATATATGAAAGGGGGCACTCATTTGACGGTAAGTTTGCTGCTGGCGCGTGTCGCGAGTCTGTCTGTGTTATTGCGCCATAAACCATTGTGTAACACAAAGACTAAGATTACTTATGGAGTGTGGCGATAATTTCATTTGAACTGTAGATATGCGAGATAGTTTCCTACTGAGATGAGATTTGGTTCGCCATAGTGTGGTCATGAGCGTGTAATTATTTGATTTGAAACTTTACCTATGGCATAGACTTCGTCGTAGATGTGGTACGGGTCAGCTCGTAGTAGGATTTAGATCGTCAGTAGACTGTAATCTGCGAACTGAAATTATTTATGTGTGTCAGAAGAACGCACGCGTGTAGTTGAGTTAGAATAATCAGTTAACTCAACGAATAGGCTATGAACTCATGTAGAAATAAGCCTAGACACACCCAGTGTGGGTTTCATTGTTAACATTAGATTAAATGACATCTTAAAGTCAGTACGTTTCAAACTTGCCTAATGTATGCAGGAAGGGGCGTCTGTAAAACGACTGTGCTGTGCGGGTTATTAACTAAACATCTCATTCCAGTAAGTGTCGTAACGAGTTCGAGGCCGAGTGCAAGATATCTTCAAGCTGTTCTTCGGGAAGGCAACTTCAGAATGGAGCTACCTACGCTGATGGGAACAAGAGGATTGACCCAGCACGACATCGTCACCATGATGGTCTGAAAGGGCAGAGCTGAGCCCTGAAAGAGAAAGGAGAAGGTCACCAAATATGAGATAAGTGAACCAGACTTGTAAGCATGTGGTAGGGTTAGCGACAGTTACGCAGAAATTTAGTAATTGAGTATGTAAACATTAGTAGTTGAGTCCTCTTGGCAATTATAATACGACTAGATCATAGCCCATCAGGCTATTTATCAAGATGGCTTTTAAAACATTAATGTTTTAAGCTACAGAACTTATTATTTAGGGAATAGTAGGGTGTGTTATATTATTTTATGAGTGAGAAGAGAGCTAGGAGTTACTTAAGGTGGTTTATTTTAGTTTTAGATCAGTATATTCCCTAGTGGCTTGTCTTCAGGTTAAATGTTGTTGTACCGGGTGAGTTGGCCGAGCGGTTAGGGGAGCGCAGCTTTGAGCTCGTATCCGGGAGATAGTGGGTTCAAACCCCACTGTCGGCAACCCTGAAGATGGTTGTCCGTGGTTTCCCATTTTCACACCAGGCAAATGCTGGGGCTGTACCTTAATGAAGGCAACTGCCGCTTCCTTCCCATTCCCAGGCCTTTCCTGTCCCATCGTCGCCATAAGACCTATCTGTGTCGGTGCGACGTAAAGAAAATAGCAAACAAATTGTTGTATGTAAGGATCATTTTGGAAAGCTTATTACTCTCTCTTATCAGGAAGGACAGAAACATCTGTGTAATGTTGTATTTGCATGCAGCCTGGGCGTGATTTATTTGATTAAATTATGTTAAGAAATTAAAACCACGTTGTAAGCGATGTCATCAAAATCTCTGACTAAGTATCACACTGCCAAAGATATGGACTCGGACCATGGGTCTGGAGGGTGTCAAGTTACGCCATATGTATAAAGCGTCGTGATTTTATGAGAAAGAGTACGGTATAGTACTGTGAATGAAATGAATTAGACCCCGAGGTGGACGGCTAGAATAGCCAGATATGTAGAATGAGAATCGGTTCCTTACTTGTCGTTAGAAGTTGTGTGGATGCTCATATGTTTGTTGAGAGAAGACGAAAATGAAAGACCTTTTGTGATGCCGAGTCCAGAAACGCAGTGAAACGCAGTCAATGTTGTGCCCTTTCCAAGGCCTCCTTTCTCGATTGATGCGTCGGCTGCTTCTGTAAACAAATGACATAACATAATACTTACCGCTCACGTAGACTCTTATCTTCTCAGGTATGGTTACGTCCTTCAGCTTTCCTCGGGGTTTACAGGCCACACACAATCGGGGTTGAGGAAGTGAAAGACGAGGGGTCACTAAACTACTAAAATGACGGTACCCAGAGACTGAATTAAATTTGAATAATAAAATAGTTTATTGAACAAAGTCGGAAAAATGTGTGGAATAAAATGAAGTTAAATCAAAGTAAAATTAATAAGTTTACTGGAACATTATTACAATACAAAATCTCCTGAACGAAATATTAAGACATCTGCCTAAATGAATTCGACTGAAGGTCAATAAATTTTAATAATACTCATCACCATCGAACTGGTGCCTCTTATGTACGAGATACAACCACAACAGACTACAGGTCCATTAATATCCAACATTTAAATAAGGCACATGAAATGCATTTAAATCAATATCTCAAATAACTGGACTTGCGTAACATTAAATAATTAGTTAAATGATTTCATAAGGTGGATGTCTTAGACTTGATTACGCTAAGTTCAATTTAAGTTGATAACAGCCCAACTGCAAAATATAATTGTGTACAATAACCATGGTTAATAAAGGAAAATCCATGAACACAGTATCTCACCACCATTCTATTTCTCAGCCACAAACTTGAATAAACATTGGCTGAACCAAGAAAAGTTATCAAATGAATCGTTGATGACGAACAGTTACTTATTTAAATAATTTACACATTACCTGCTGTGATAGCCTGGACACTTTACAAATGAAATGGAACAAGTTAGGCCAAGTGCCTCAGTTTTACCTTATTAAATGGATTCGACCCTTTTACAAATTAATTTATTTTACCTTGCCGCTGTCTGTATTTTCACAGAGAATTATTAAAATTATATGGCATCACCATCGATGGAGGCAGATTCCATCTTGACTACTCATTTTACGGCACTTATGACACAGCTATTTTTATCAAGGATCGAACCATTTACCTACTTTAACTTTTGTAGTGGGGTTCAAAGTTTTTGTGATTTGCGATGTCCTAGAGCATAAATGTTTACTTTGACATTGGCTATGAACGATCTGTGGTCTTGCTAACCTAACACAATGACATTTATTTACAAAATGTACATGACAATGGAGTAATCACAGTGCTCCAAAAGAAAACAAATAAATTCAAAAATAACCTAACTACTCCTATCTTATTTACATCAATTAAATCATGAACAATCTTTCACGTACATTCAGTCACTACAAAAAAATATTCAAACACGGTACTCAAAAATAAAATATCCGCGCAAAGCAAAAAGAAACCGTTAAAAGAAAATCACAATAAAATGGACGTGATCACTGCCTATCAAAATTTAAATAAAAATACGCACAGATCCAGATGCAGAAAAATCGTAATCAAACAGTTTTAAAGTAACAATAGGGTGAATTTGATGGCAATCTCGTGATATCAGACGTAAATGTCTGGGCATGACCTCTCAAAACTTTCAAGGGTTCTAACGAGGAATATTACATGTCAATTATGATTGACTTCCAAAATTTTACACATTGCTTGGTCAGTCCGTTCCATGTTTCAACTCGGTCTTTGATTTGCATATTTCCGAGTGTTCTATTCATCCCTGGAAAAATGTAAATATGTAAGCCTTCTACCTGCAAATGTTACATATATCGTCGAAGATTTAACTATCCTAGTTAAATTGTTTACCTCTCAATTCACATTCATCTCATTATTCTTAAAGTGGCACTTATTTGCCAATATAGCCTCGCTCATTTGAATACGGGCCAATCATTAATAATACATTGTGTCGTACGCATTCATTTATTACGACACCATAATACAACATGGTCCTCAAGCTTCATATTCTACATTTTTCAATTGTTATCATCAGGGGTATTACCATCTCTTTGTTCATTTATTTCATCTTATTTCCACATTTACATGCCATGGATTATCAGATTTGACCTGCAATGGTTTCCCTATCCTTATTTATTGACTGTAACAACAAGATTTGCCTGTCAAATACCCAGTTATCAAAATTGTGAATCCAGGTACACAAAAAAATAAACAATAAGTATTTATTTACGAAATAGACACAATACCGCAAATAACAGGTAAGATGTCCAACGAAAACGATCATCTAAAAACTGTGATAGTGCAAAATGAATAATAAAATTTGATGCGCAATAATTACAGTTAGTTAAAAATCCAAAACAACTCGGCAGCGTCCACAGAGTCAAAATATCACCAAAACACCATATTATTATATGTTAAAATCAGAACTTGAACTGGACATAAAATATCTACAGAAATTTTAGATTCACGTCCTGGTCTCACATCTAACTCTAACTATAAATAACATCAAAAAATATAATTACACCATCCGGTACGTAAAATTTATAATTATTAAGCCTACATAAATCGCTACTCTAAATTTGACCACTGATTGTTCATAGCCCTCAAGTAAATTGTTACATGATTATAATATGCTCACTTTACCTTTGTGCTGGAAGGCGGGTTGGATTCTCACAGTCCCCGGCACATGATTTTATTCCATCTTCTTCATCTTGTGGAGGCTATTCAACACTGTATACACACGAATTGGATCCATTCTCATGCTTGCGTTGCACACGTAAGATTATTTCACACGCCTTTTAACAACCATATGAAGAAAAACATAAATTGCACTGCAATAGCTCTCGATGAGTTGACGTGCACTGGAAGAAAAACGTCTACCTGGCCATCTGCTGCTGGTCGTCTCTGTTCAGCACCCTCCTTCTACCGCTTGTTTACACAAGGGATTTTAGCAGCCATCGACCTCTCTGTGACAAACGAAAGTGGATACCAGTCCTTGTACCGTTAAGCTCCAGTAGTAAACAAAGTCTCACCCTCCAATTAGCTCACCTAATGTTTGCTCCCAAATGTCTCAGATGAAATAACCATTTTATAGACTGTTCACGTTTAATTGTAATGTTCCCATGTAAGATATGGAGAAATGTTTATGAAAATACCGTCCTCCAAAACAATACTTCTCCACTAGAATCGTAACGTGCAAGCTAATTGCGAGCTAAGAAAAGTTGTATAGTTACAGATTAAGCAAACTCCTATTGTCCGTCTCTGTTGTCCGCCAGCCTCATTGCATTAAATGTTCATTTATGAAAAGTTCGTAAAACAACTACCACTGTCATTTTTGCTAGGAGAATTGTCTGACTGATTCCTAAAGTCTGATATTATTTTAGAGTTCTCCCTAAGTGTTCTTTCCTTGCCTAAGTCTCTACTCACACAAATGTTAAGTCGTCTCTTGGCGCTGCACTCACTGTAGAATCACCTGTCTGCACTGAAATTTCAAATAGGACTGAGATATCACCACACTGCGGCTACTGCTTTTGTAAATTCTCACACCCCCACTTCAAAATAGTCCGATTGGACGGGATGCGGCTTAGTAATACGGTACCTTGGATCGTTTTTCCACATGTCTGTAGGTTAAAATGTTCGGAAATGCACTCTAAATACTCCAAAATTTGGTTTGCTTTGAGTGTTGCACAGCGTATCAGGAATGATCGTAGCTTAATTTTTAAATTGAAAAGCGTCATAGGGCCTATTTACACTGGGAACATGGCGCCTTGCCGCCATGACACTCCGCTCTGTGGGCGCAACCACTCATCCAAACAATGTTGAAAACTTATGTTTTGAGAAATAATTAACCACGTATTTGCGTGAAATATTCGTTAAATATTATTTGCAAGTCAGGACACCGTATTCCAATATTACATTCGACACTAGCTCACGGAAAACTGGATACAGATTCCCGCTAGGACATGACACTTAAATTTCGTAAATTGTGATTGGTTGACATTTTGCCGCTCCTCGTGGCTTGGGTTGAACCACATTCTGCCGAGGGGTGACAGGTATTTTCTTTTTCTTTGTCGCACACTAGGGATGGGCACATTCCATATTGCCGATTTCCCGTGAGAAACCAGATAGACGGCCTGCATACTTCGGCGCAATAAACCTTTATTAGAGGGAGGTTTTTAGTTAGCTATTCCCTGTTCGTGACTTAAAGCATGTTTGACGGATGTACTTCCAACCAACACGGCTCCTGGGTGGTGCTTTGTGAGACTGCTAGCTTTTCCCTGCCTGTGCAGTGTTCATATATGCGAATTTCAATAATTTAACTATCATTTCCATTTGGCTCATTCGATTATGGGTGCAATGTTAGCTTCGTTTACAATTTTTTGTGCGCAGGGGGACCTTCACCGGTTAGACAGCCAGGTCATTGGCCCAATTACTGCACCCAGGAAGTCTCGGCCATTTTTAAAAGCCGTGGGCTGTAATGGATTCTTTCTTTCAGGCTGAGAGTTATTTGTGACAACGATTATTTTTGTTTCTCTCTTCTTGATCCACTTGCTTGTCCATATTACTGTGTATTTGTATATGTGATATTTTTGTGTACTAGTGGATTCGATCTTGATTATTAGGTGGTCTGGTAATTATGTAGTTAACCCAGGGGATGTGAGTTCACATCCCTGTGACTTTTATGTGAAATTGGGCAACAAGTAGCTTCAGTGTTCGATTTTATTTTAGTTGTCTTTTATAGCGTTCATTGTTTCTGTTAATGTGTAAATATCTTCCAAATGTAAGGGAACCTTAATAGTAAATTTATTTCTGCGAAACGTCCCTAATTCTAGCACCATGTTTTTATTTGTAGGTCAAATGGTAATGTTCACCGAAGAACTTTATAATTGGTTCATTCATCCATCGATCCATCAGCACGGCGTCATCATTTTATTTTTGCATTTGTAAACTATAAATATAAGCCGTTTATGACATTTTATCTTTGAACCTCGAGTGTGGTGTATTATAAAGAAGAATTGTTAAAGATTTATGAACTGACTATGCTTTGTCAATTAAATAGCTAAATAAGTACAGAGTTCCTCATTTCCAAAATTAAAATTATTAGAGTAGTATCTCTGTCCAATTATACTCTAGTCACAAGAACCCGAAACGCCCATTCGCCGGTTGCAGCACTCAGATGTAATTTATTTTATGGATAGGTAAGCAGGTAAGTTATGTAACCCACTATTGTTTCATGTATTTAGTCTATGGATGCATGCCCTGTAGGGTATAATATTTAAGGAAATTATCTGATATTGTTCTTACAGAATGTCTCTCTTTGCACATAAAAGGGAAATGACAACGGATAATATAAAATATGTGTGATAACAATTACAACCTAAAATAAATGATCTAAAATGTTTAGAGTAGATAATGTAGATATTATTTTTGAATATATTCCAAACCCACCAGCCTAGCGTAGGACTTCAAATACCAATAGCCCTAGAGTCAGGTTTATTCCTCTCAAGAGACAGGTGGTTCTGAATTTCACAGGAAGATGCTGAGGTAACTTTTGTGGTTTCTCAACTAAACTATTTTTTTCAAAATCAGGATTTCAGGTTGTCTAAAGAAATATGGGAACCATCGGGAACAACTTACTCCAATTAAGGAATTGTTAACCAGAGATTCACAAACCTATTTTCAATCATAAGCGTGTGGGATAAGAGTACACTAAGCTTCCACTGCAAAAGTATCTACATTCACTTCAAAAAAATATATGATACCACCATAGACTTCATTAAAATCCCCTAAAGTTCTCACTATGTAACTCATACCTAGTTTCATCGTAGGACAGTAGACTATATATTACCTCTAGCAGATTTCAGGTTTCAGAAGCATTTTAATCCATTATACCCGCTAATTAAGCAGCTCTAAACTTGTATGCTTCAAAATGGCTGTATTCAGGCCAGATTTAATGTTTATTGTTATTTGGCGTTCTGCGTTTCGTCATATATCAATTTACAGTCTGTTCTTATCTCTTTTTTGTTTATTTCTACAGTAGCTAGCATTTGCAATAGCTCGTACTCTCAGAACCTTCAACTAAAACTTGCAGCTAATTTTGGTAAGTAGGCTTGTGGTGTCTATTCCAGTGTTTGTATTTGTAATTAATTAGGGCTAAGTTTGGCAGTTTAGATTCAGTTGCTTCCTAAACATTGCTCCGATTAAAACATTCAGCCGGTGTTGGACTGGATTAGACACTTCGAGTTTCGAATTTTCAATAAAAGAAAGAAATCAAATCAAGGTAGATAGTTATAATTTTAATATGTATACTAAGTCTTCAAACAAACTTAAACATATAAACATTGGACTAACCACTCTGAAACATGACTACTTAATGTCAGTCAAATACAAAACATTTTTCAATTAGCAAGGCACAAAACTTAAGAATATGTAATCTAATGGAAATGTATAAGAGAGCTGAAGATGACTTTGTGAGGAGTCGAAACCGGTTCTGTTATGAAGAAATTTAATAAATACAGTAAGTATTGATCAGGTGGATCTTTCTTTTCTTTCTATGATATACTTCAAATCGTGTTTCAGTTTTCTGAGATTTCTTAATCTCAAATCATAAACTGTTTCAGAGGCAAACGAACACATGTTTAAAAAATCACCAGCCGGCAAATGAGAAGTACTTTCGATTTCATTAATTTGTACAAGGCATGAGTCGAGGGTTGTAAAGCAAACAATAGTACAACTGTTTCTAACGTGGTCAGTGGAATTTGAGTGAGCAAGCGGGGGGGGGGGGGATTTCCAGAATAGGCTAACGACCACACACACTAAAAACATAACGAGGCGACCTTGCTCGAAGCAGGTAAAGGAAAGTCAGAATCGCAGAATCTGGTAGAAATTTACGAGTAGACAACAGACTAATTCATGTAGCGCAGAAGGAACACATTCGCTTTAACCATATTAGAATAGTTAGGAGTGCTTAATGTTAAATTAAACAAGTTAAAATATAAATGTGTTAATATTGTATGTTGTAGGATGTGTGTTAGATTTAAGGCGTCAAGATTGTGTAATATGTGTAGAATTAAGTTAAGCAAGGCCATGTGTTGATACGGCAAGAACATGGAACTGTCCATTATTGAGATCAACATGTTTTATTTCACCAAGGACAGACGCCAGCGGACCATGGGGTGAACGATATTGCATCTAAGTACGTAATCTATATATATAAAATTGGATGTTGGTACGTTTGAAGCTAATAGACTCAAAACCTACTGGACCGATTTCGCTGAAATTTTCACAGTTTGTTCTTATTACATCTGAGAGGGATTATGAAGTGGTTTGAACGAAATCTGATTGGCAGTTCGGCACTAAGGGGTGAAAATAAAATAGGGGAAGATAAGCAAACCGCAAGACAAGTCCGATCAGCGGATTGCCTACCCAGCAGTATGTGAAGGTTATGATGTGTTCCTTAAAACTTATTTCCTTTTTTATCTTCTATATAATTATATAAAATTGAAAAGTACAAGTTCTGTCCTCATGGCACAGGGGGTGAGAAGGTGATAAAATGTGGCAAATTACAGACATTACGGGTGAATGTGTGTATGTTCCAGCATAGCTCTCAACCAAATTTGATACTCACATAACTTACTATCTGGAAAACTTACCTAGGGGCAAGAAACTCCTAGCACACCTAAAGGAAGGGGGTGAAACTTAAAAATCCGTTCGTTCCCAATCGGTATGGTAAACATATTATGACTTACTGTTTGGGAAAGAAAACTGTAGGGCAAGACACACATACGGGCGGGATCGTACAACTGAATATGTTACGGACGTTAAAATTGGTGATTGGAATCTTCTTTAAAAATAAACACCTTTTTTATTTTTGGAAAATCCAGTTTAATGGAGGGGAACGCCAAGGACAAAGGGGGTGAGATTTTTAAAGACTATGTAAATCTACAGTATTTCTCAGAAAGGTAACATTCTACACACGTGAAAATTGGTATTTGGAATGTCTTGTGAAGGTAAAGAAACACAAGTGATTTGTTTTCGGAAAATCCGCTTAAGGGGAAATGAAAAAGGGGATGAATTTTTAAAATGAGCTTATCGATAGCACATATCAACAGTTAACATGTTACAGACGTGAAACTTGGTATTTATAATCTTTTAAAAATAAAGAATCACATATTTTTTGTTTCCGGAAAAGAACACTTAAGAGATGGGGTAAAAAAGACTGAAAAGGTAGTCGAGTTCTCTCAAAAATTGCAGACGTGAAAATGGGTATTTGGAGTCTCCTTTAAAACGAAAGAAATATGTATTTTTTTGTTTTCGCAAATTCTACTTAGGTGAAGATGTTACCGATATGGAAATAGGTATTTGGAATCTCCTTTAAAAATAAACATTTTTGTGACTTGAGAGAAGACTATTTCTCACACCTACAGTTCTAAGTCGCATTTTAGAACCCAAAAAGCAATAGAACAAATGAATGGGTGAAATCCATAACGGTATAAGTAACATTTTAGTCATTCAGAGAAAAAGACATTTAAACATCTTCAACACTCATATAAAGCAATGTATTTGTAATTATACCACCCATCACTAGAGCGCAGAATATTACCGCTATCACTTGTGTCCCCTGGTTGGTGAAAGGGTACATCCTCCTGGAGTTACATCCTGCACTTAACTCATTTTTTAAAGAAATGTCACTTATACCGTTATGGTTTTCACCCATTCAAATGTGGTTTACAAAGACTTTCTGGGGTAAATGAAACTCAATTCTTCGGTGAGTTTTTATACTTTAGGGATTTTCAGATAATATCTTAGTACATTATCGACAAACGATTACTTTTATCAGATGACGAAATCCACGCGAGCGAAGCCATGGGTAACTGCTAGTAATTAATAAAATCTAAGATGTAGTTTACAATAAATTTATATTATTATTACGCGAGTTATCAGTATAAATGATTAATCAGTGCTTTGCTTAGTGTAGTAGTTAGGAGCGCAGTCGATACATTTGTACATATTTTCTTTATTCACGCACAGTTGTGTTAATTATATTAATTCATATTCACAAAACTAATTTAGACGTTGATGTAAAAGCCTGCATTCAAATCTAAATTAGGTACCATAAGTGTATATTTGACGAGATTGTAGAGAGAGAGAGATAACGTTTGATTTTATATTCATGGTAAATTTGATATCGAAAGTAATCAGGCGTGTCGCGCCATGGCAGTCAAGATAATTATTAACAAATGTCAATTATGAACCGTTTGTCTCTTTTGTTTTGTGTTCAAGGAGATCATTTAAGTGATGTAGACAGGCACAAGTAGGTAAATGTTGGTTATGATAAATTTGGATCACAGGTAACAGTCATGATCACACAACTATTACTTATTTCAATATGGAAATATTCATGAGTATTTAGATCCCCTTTTATTTAAGAGAATATCTGGGAAAACCAATTGGTAAGTAGTAAATGTTATAAAAGGAAGTATTTAATCTGTTCAAAGCTGCGATGTTGAGTGACGAGGTTTATTGAATGTGGAAGAGGTTCATATCCGTGGATTTATAAAGTGTTATAATGAATTCGTCTCATTGGAAATGGGAGAGGATAATGATGAATTCACATAAGAATGCCAGCGCATGAGCTGCTGAGAATTATATGCCAGTGGATGAGCTGATGGAAATATACAATAATATGAGCGGACATATGGTGTGATAAGCTGAGGAAAATGATATGAAGTAAATGCTCACAGATAAATATAAGGATCGTGGGACAGATTAAGAAAAAAATTGTGACGTAACATCGCAAGTTAGTGTGATTACACACCTAAGCCGCTAGAGATATGCAACCACGGCAGTATTGTCAAGTTATCCTGAACCCTCAATTCAGTGTGAGAAGATATTGGAGATAGGATATTTTAATCATGATAATGCTTTTGAATTTGTTATCATGTAGTTTTTGTTGACATCGCCGTTTACGTATTTTGTTGTGTCGTTAGTAAATTTATTTCATTTGTGATTGGTAACGGAATTTTATTTCACTATTGCTCACACTGAGAATAGCCATGAAATATAACTCATGGTCAAGGAAATCGCTAATTTCAGTGATTTGAACTCCATGGACACTGTAATTAACAAGCTTCGTAGAATCAGACATTTAAGGAATTCGATACTAGGGTGCTTATTGTACAGTCATATGCGTGAATATGGCCTGCATGTAGATAAGTAGTGTTAGAAGTAGGATGTCTTTATTTCAGCTGTGTTTTATTATTTTGAATATCTAGTGTAGATTATATTTGACTGTTACTCCCAGTGAAATATTGTTTTTTATTCTTTCTTTTTGAATGGGACAATAACTACATGATAACAAAATTAAAGTCATTATCATGATCAAAATATCCTATCAAAAATATCTTGGCAAACTCAATTGGGGGTTCGGGACAACTGGACAATACTTCCGTGATTGCAAATTTCTAACGGCTTAGGTGTGTATTCACACTAACTTGCGATGTTGCTTCACATGGTTTCCTTAATCTGTCCTACAATCCTTATATTTATCTGTGAGCATTTACTTCATATTATCTTCCTCAGCTTATCAGCTGGCATACGAATTCATTTGTACGCTCATGTAATTGTATATTTCCATCAGCTCATCCACTGGCATTTAATTCTCATCAGCTCATGCTCTGGCATTTTATATAAATTCCTCATTATCCTCTCTTATTTCCAATGAGAATACTTCATTATAACAAACAGTATTTGATTTAATGTTAGGAAAGTAGACTGCTCTCATAAAAGCTCGGTAAACGACTCCTTAGATTAATTGATGTTACTCATCCAACAACCACAACTAGTATTTGTGTTACTGAACTGAAAATGTATAAATTAAAGTTATATGATAACAGAGTCATTTTATGTAAATTAACAAATATCAGTTATAGCAGTTCAGTAACCTATGGCTAAAATTAGGATATACATTTTAATTTTCACAAGTTGGATTTTTACACAGTGATGTTTATGGTTGTTTGAAAATGATGTTTTAATAATTTATAAGATAGTCAAAAGGAATCATAACGTAAGCAATGACTCCGTCATTTGTGAATGTTCTGAGGTTTTTAAATTCTAGCCCCCACATTGTACCACTTCAGTGGCTAATTTACTGCAGTTGTCAGTGACACGTATATTTACTGCATCAATATTCTTAAACTTTGCTTGTTTGTAATACAGGTCAGATAAGTAGTAATCGTCAAGTTAATGTTCAATCAGTGTACGAGAATCTATGTCTTGGAAGATAATTAATTAGTGTTTATTAATACCGAGCTCTATAGCTGCAGTCGCTTAAGTGCGGCCAGTATCCAGCATTCGGGAGATAGTAGGTTCGAACCCCACTGTCGGCAGCCCTGAAAATGGTTTTCCGTGGTTTCCCATTTTCACACCAGGAAAATGCTGGGGCTGTACCTTAATTAAGGCCACGGCCGCTTCCTCCCCACTCCTAGCCCTTCCCTGTCCCATCGTCGTCATAAGACCCATCTGTGTCGGTGCGACGTAAAGCAACTAGCAAAAAAAAGTGTTTATTAATAATTTTTGTTAATGAGTTTTCATGTAATTTTTGGGAGGTTTAAAATAATGTCTTCACAATTATGTTACATATTCATGATTTGAATATTTAGCTACACTGTCCTCAATTACATCCACTGTTATTTTATTGTATTTTCTTATTTGATTTATGGGTGAGGGATTGGATAATTTTAATAATAACTTTTTTTTTGTATTTTAAACAATCATCTGTGCCGGAGTACTATTTATTTAGTAGCATAGTTTATCCTTCACTTTGGTAATCCCTATAATTGCACTCAGAGACGACCGTGAACTGATCACTTTTGCAGAGAGAATCTCCATTAGCGGTAAGTATTTTATTTTCAAGCCGAGGCAAGAAACACTATTAGGCACCACAGGTCTACCGGTAAAGGGTGAAATCCTGGGTCAACACATTCGTCTCAAGAAACACGTGGTGTCAGGAAGGGCATCCGGTCTTAAATCCTTGGCCAAAACCAAAATGAACCTGTGTGGCTCGAGCGTTGAGACAAGATGAATAACGTTTTTATTCCTTGGGTGTTTCTGCTGTCCCCAATATTCCTGCAATTCACACACTACACACAACAGCACAACAGTATCCTCCAGCACAATAACTGTCCAGGCCACACAACATAATTATTATTAAAATTGTAATATCGTTATAAACTTTGCATATTATTTATTTACAGGTAATGGGGTTCACATTATGAATACCACAGTACAAAGAATATTTATGCAATTATTTCGACAAAATGATTTTCAGACTTACTGTATATCAGAAGCATACTCTAAAATCTCATGTATATTCCTTCAAGAAATACATACCCATATGTCTTTATCGTTACCTTTCGTATTGCTTAATCATACTAATTATTCTAAAGACTTCCTCTTGATAATTATTCTAGTTTTTACAACTGTATTAATCTACGCAATGTTACATTTATGCCATGTAATGGTGCCAAGAGTATGTTATTTATGTAAATATTATACATTACCGCACATTTATTTCAATTATGATGCACTTCATTACGAGAATGGAAGTTACAGAATATAAGCTACAAACATATGCAGAGTACAACTTAGAAGGTGTCATACATAGACACTTACAGGTAAATAAATTGTAGAGATTTTTATCTATTGACCAGATCAAAGTCGATAATATATTCTATATGGGAAGTAATTTGAAGACCGCAACTTTTTGACCCATAAAGATATAAGGAAAGAGTGCTTAATTTCGGACCTGAACGTATCGGCGATAATAAATGATACATGGTTCCAAAATGCACGGTAACTAATTGTTCAGTTTCAGAAAATACGTTAATATCCGCAGCGAATGGTCACGTACCTTTTCATTAACTTGCAGTTGCCAAAATATTTGCAGTACATGCTGTTGAAGCAGATGTGCCACTAAAGGTGTGTGACAGTACTTTTATTTTTATTGCTTTAACTTTATTTAGAAATATACTACCTTAATTTAATAAAACAAATTTTGTCTAGTTTTATACTGGTCAAAGCCAGCAGAAGATTTTAGCTCAGGTGTTCTTTCTTAATAGTGTACATTACCATCGTCTGAATACCTCACAGTACGATTCAGGGATAATAAATTTATAATATAATATTATATTGGCAACATGAAACATATTCATTATCTCGAACGTTCGTTATAACAGATGGACCAAAAATATTATAAGGAATGGTAGTGAAAAATATGAGAATGATGATCGTCGGAGTTAGAATTATATTCATGGAAATATCGAAAGCGTCGAAGTCTTTCAAGGTTTCGAAGTCGACTTTGAAAGATGAAGTGAACAGTGAAGTGGCGGATATAGGTAAAATTGTATTCTTAAAACTTGGCAGGAAATATGTGCTACCAGTTCTACAGGAAAGCACTTGTGTTATATTGTTTGGAGATGAAGAAGGGAATTTGTGGCTTATCTGCAAAATATATTAGAAGAATGGATTTTCATTTTTTATCATAAAACGATCTGAACTATCCATTTTGGAGAACAATAAAGCTTCAGGATTGTAATACGTGTACAGCCTCATATTAAAACGGTTTTCTTCATATATAATACAAATGTATTGAAACCGTTCAATACCACGTTATTAGACACGTTGTGAAGCCCAGTAGTATATATGTGCCGTTTTCCGCATCGATTTATGAAATAGTTGGTTGCAAATAGCATTTTATGCTCTGTGCAAGATACGAACGACGCTCCGCGAGTTCGGAGGCTCTGAGTACAGCGTGACGTTGGTATTACGCTCTCTATCGTGCAAAAGAGCTGACGATATGACGCTAGGTCTGTGTAAGAAGGCGTGGCTAATTTACAGATTTTCAACCTAGGAACTGTATATTACCATCACTTCTCTGCCTATTTCATGGATGCCAACCCACAGATTTCGCGGGCTCACAAATAATATTGATAATTCGGCAGTCCTCGTGGGCCCGGGTTCGATTCCCAGTACTGCCTGAAATTTAAGGATGGCAGGAGGGCTGGTATGCGGTTAAAATGACACATGCAGCCTCACCTCCATTTGGGATGTGTCCGAAAAGAGCAGCACAACCTCGGGATGAAGACACGAGTTCACTTTATTTTAGCCCAGGATATCTCTATAGAAAGGATCAATAAACTCCTCATCATTTGCAGTATCAAATGATATATAAATATGATTTGCTTCTCGACGCATTCTTAATGATGCCACTTAAGACAGCATCGTAGTGATAAATACCAGATGACCCTTGGGGGTTTTCTTAACTCAGAACCGGGAGTCCCCATTACCACGCCCGCCTAAAATCCACAGACCGCATTCGTAGGTACTATGAAGAACACAATCCGATTAGAGTGAAAATAGTTCAGTAGATGGTGTGTGTCAAGAGCTGCAAGTTGAGCATTCATTCGCTCTGCTAGATGACGAATAACGGAGAGAATATGCTAAAATGGGAGGGGCGTTCCCTTTCCATAGATGAGTATATAAGGCGTTTCACCCAGCACATTTCACCTTATTCTATGTCATGGTTTGTGCGGTTCACGTCACAGTGCATATTAAGTGTTTCTTTGTGCACATATCTATTGACATGGTGTAATAAGTCTGTGTGTGATATCGACATCAACTATGTATGATCAGTACTCCTCTAGTGATGGAGGGAACACAAGATATTATTCTGATATTCGATACATGCTAAATAAGTGAGTTTCATTTTGAGAACGGGTCAAGCTATCTGTAGTCATCAGTGTATAGTGAGGCAGTGATCACGGAGAACTAAATATCATTGTGCACTGTTTAGGTCGTGTGCAGATACGAGAGGCTATAAACGTCATCAAATAAATGTAGTCATATTAGCCAAGGACCAGTAAACTGAGTAGTGACACTCAGTTCTAAGGACAGGTAAATTCTCTAGTATCGCAATCTGTAATGTACGAGGCGCGAGTGGCGATCTTCAGGGATATTTATCGCTACTTGTGGTTATCCATCTCGAGCCTATGTGTGGTCACTACCATTATAGCATTTATCTTGAAGTCAGATAAACAGTACTTCAAATAACTCGAATTACATTTGTGTTCACATGTATCTGAGTGCCCCTTGGGTTCAACTACAACTACCTACAACTACGAGATCGGGTTTATGTGCCAGCGATATTTCTGAGTGGAAGGACAGCGTGGGATTTTCAACGGCTTGGAGGTAGCAGTTTCCAGTACATCATGGATCCAGCACGGAGCCAGATGAACCCAGGATCTTCTATTAGCGAAATGGCGGTCATGGATAACTGAATCCATATGGGTATAGCCAGATGACAGCAGGTTACACACCGAAACGATAAGTACATCCAATGATAGCATGAAAATCCGTCAAAGGTCGCATTAATATGAATATTTTTCTTTGTAGATAGATTCAATAGCATGCATCTTGATTTCATATATACTGTAGTGTGTAGATAGCGAGATATGCGAGTCTCAGAGGGGTATATTCCTTTTATTAGCTTGATTTTGCTTGTCTTCTGGGTGATTATTGGTTAATCACAAAATGTACTTCGGGAAAATGCATAAATTAGTGTTTAATGCCCTACATGTTGCTATGTGTGTTTCGTGAAGCACTCGCAGAAGGGGTGGATTTAAATAATTCGGCTGACTTCCATAATATTTCCATTTAAATCAGCTGGTAGGATATTCCAAAGTTCCGATTATTAATTGTCCAGGTGTTTCACAAATTAAATTTTGCATAGTTATAAACATCATCCTTTAGTTTAAGGATGCTGATAAGTGAGTAAAGAAAATGATGACTCAATGTGTGAACTAATGACCTAGAAAGACACGCGAGTGTTTGACGTATTTTACTTTAATTTCCTGTGGGTAAGGGTCATCTTAATATATTCTAGAAGGTATTTGAATTGTGTAGACATTAAATACATATGTTCGAAATTGAGGGCGATAGAGAAAATATGTGAGAAATATGCACGACATGATACATAATAATATAAGCCAGTAGTGTAATTTGTAGAGACATTGGAAGAAAGTGAATGATATGTGAATAATGTCTATGATATATTCCCGGAAAACATGCGATAGATGAAATAATAATTAATCGTTTATTCCGGATGGAATTGCGAGCAACCACTCAGCTGCATAGACAGGGCGTGCTCCCTAGGCGAGTGAAATACGGCCCCTGAGGGCAGGGGTGAAGAGGAGTCTAGACCCTAGGCCCTTCAGTGTTTGTTTCTTTTAATGGCTTTGTCCCAAGCATGTGTGCTCTTGATCTGCAGATACACTTTCGTCCATTTAAGAACACAGTACATAAATAATATTGATAATATTTTTGGAGATATAGTGACCCGCAGCGAGAAGAGCGAGAATGCCTTGATCACACAATATTGCACCTTAGATGACAGGACCTTACCGTCGAAAGTTCTAAGCCAAAATATTTCACATAGGAGGTTTTGTCCCGGCAGTGACGATATTCGCTTACGCAGTAATTTGTCTTTACCATCGGAAGGCTCTGTGCTTAACGAGCTGATAGTTGATGCATTCTCCCCAATTAGGGTATTACAAATAAAGTCGTAGTTACAGAATTTCAGATTGCACCTCGAGTCGGAAAGGCGTGGTTCGATACCCCCAACTGTTATCGAAGACCTATGATCGACACTAGAAGACCATCGTGGGGTCACAGATTCTGGAGAATCTGGGAAAATGCTCCACCACATTGTTTATTTTATTGTCTGTGTCTTGTGTAATTGTGTGGTGATTCAGTTTGGAGTTATAGGCTCACCAGCGTTGTAATGTCCACATTTTAAATCTTAGGAATAAGTCCCGGAGGAACACGTGTATTCGGTAGGTAGTGTGGAAATGTGTAATGTGATACTATAGGAACCATTAGTAATAGGCGGCGGCAGGATTTTCATGACTAGGTAACTTGTTGAGTTGTGTGGAAAGTACTTATTAAATAATGTAAAAGTAGGGAACAAAAACACCACTAGAGATGCCAACGTCTTCATGTAATTTATGTTGTATTTTCACAATAATAGGGGCTGCCTGGCCGAGGCGGTAAAGGCGTGCTCGGTTCGCCGGGAAGGACGTGGGTTCGAATCCCCGTCAGGAAGTCTAAAATTTAAGAAACGAGATTTCCACTTCCGGAGGTTCATATGGCCCTGAGGTTCACTCAGCCTACATCAAAAACGAGTACCAGGTTAATTCCTGGGGGCAAAGGCGGCCGGGCGTAGAGCTAACCACTCTACCCCATCACGTGCCGAGGTTAACAATGGTGGAAGCCTTTACCTTCCACTCCTCCAATGGCCTTCATGGCCTGTACGGAGGTGACTTTGCTTTGCTTTCACAATAATACTCCCCATGGCACTACAGCCCTTGAAGGGCCTTGGCCTACCAAGCGACCGCTGCTCAGCCCGATGGCCTGCATATTACGAGGTGTCGTGTGTTCAGGACGACGAATCCTCTCGGGCGTTATTCTAGGCTTTCTAGACCGGGACTGCTATCTCACCGTCAGATAGCTCCTCAATTCTAATCACGTAGGCTCAGTGGACCTCGAACCAGGTCTCAAGTCCAGGTAAAAAATCCCTAACCTGGCCGGGAATCTAACCCTGGGCCTCCAGGTAAGAGGTAAGCCCGCTACCCATACACCACGGGGCCGGATTTCACAATAATAAGTAGATGGTATATCTGCCATAGGGAAAATAAGGCCATTGACCCGTATAATAAAATGGATATCAAAATTATATCATCATTAAAGTGAAAGGGAGATAGTGAGTTCGAATCCCATTGTCGGCAGTCCTGAAGATGGTTTCCGTGGTTTCCCATTATCACACCAGGCAAATGCTGGGACTGTACCTTAATTAAGGCCACGGGCGCTTCCTTCCAACTCCTAGGCCTTTCCTGTCCCATCGTCGCAATAAGACTTATCTGTGTCGGTGCGACGTGAAGCCACTAGCAAAAAAGTGAAAGGGAAAAGTCCCTAATATTTGGCAGTGAATTTGTAATATATGCAGTTTTGAGTGGTTTCGGCTTGGGCATGTCAGAATGCAATTCAAGAGTGAATGACGAACTCATAAAGACATTAGATGGCATAACCCATGAGATAAGTTAAGTGTAGTATGTCTTAAAAATTGCCACGAAGGGAAATTTTTGCCATCTCCTGTGTGTGCAGAATTTTTCACCAATGATCTCCCAGAGAATAACATTTTGTTTTGAATTTGGTAAAAATCCATTCTCCTTATTTCTTAGATTGATGTATTCCTCTCGCTATAGTGCCCTACATTCAAGATATTTATGTTATATGCCCACTTTTTTTTCGCCGGACAGTACTATAAGCCACATGCTTTCGAGCGTAGCCGTTGCCTGAATGAAGGTAGGGAGGATGGAACTTCGAAGCCCGGGTTTGATTCTCCGAAGTTCTTCATCCAAAATATTTACATCCATGACATTTTTGAGGTAGGATTTTTGTGCTTAGTACTCTGTCGATGGCCGGGACAGGTTCAGTATAGAGTATTACTCTATGCATTTTTGCAATAAATACTAGGCCACTGTACAAGAAATGTAAATTCTTTGCTTGTTTCGCATTATGAAGTAATAGGTGATCTAGTTATCTCGACATCGAACTTTAAAGATTTAGATTCTTCTTGCAAAACCTGCATTTAAAAAATATTAAAAGTTTATCCCATTAGAACACTAGCACATTATGAAATCCCAGGCACTAAACATATATACTGTATATTCGAGGGTTACTCTTAGAAATGGGTGCGATATTAGGCACATTTCTCTTACTTACCCCTTAACATGCCGGAGTTTCCTTGCATTTGAAAACCCTTAAATGGCACTCAGGTCGGTCTACGTTCCACATGGAAGGCCCATCAATAACCAAATGCGCTACTGAGGTCGACAATGTTGCAAATCGTAGTGATTAAAACATACTCATTCATGACTTTTAAATGTTGCTACAATAACATTTGTTCTGGATGGACGAACGTTTCGATTAAGAGCTTAATACATACGTCTATGGATTCTAACCATCACATTATACACACATACGTCATATTCCATTACGAGTTGGACTAACTTCAGCTGTCTATCACTCCCACGTCTACAGTGCCTCATATATTAATCCCACCAAGTCTCGATAGTATTTATCATATCAAACTGTCGGTTTTCCCTTTACGTACGCGTCTGTGAGGATTTTGTAGTCGTTCTCTTTGGCAACACAAAAAAAGAAAAAAGAATTTTATGTTTGATCATTAAAGCCATTTAATAAAAACGACACACTCATAGGACTTGTGGTATTACCTGAATGAATATGTACAGAGATCAAATCGTGCGTCAGAGGAAAATTATTGTGTTGAATTACACAACTTTACTACTTCCAGCGGTTCTAAAACTGTACCACATTAGTAGCTTTCAAAGGACGGCGAGATTTTACAAACGAATCAAAGGCTTTCATATTCAGAGTAAAATGTCATCAACGAGCAACGGAAATGAATTACCAACACCTCCAATATTTCTATTTTCTTTTGTAAAATATTTAAATTATGACAGTATTCTTTAATCAATTATACCATCTAGTTTAGGGAAACGATAAATGTCATCGAATAATCATTAGGACCTGGGTTTCTATACTTAAAGTCCAATAACGGACCACCTACATTGGTATTAAAGTCTCTGGAAATATGCATACACGTATGACATAAAATTTGAAAATATGACGCCAATAATATTAAATATTGCCCAAATTGTGTTAAGACTAGCTGCAAATTGTCCACACTTCTAACATCCTTTCGTCATTTCTATTGTGACAATTGACTGCTACCGAAACCCGTTACATTCAAACGTACTTTAAGTACAAAATATTTCAATCGCAAGGAAACTTAAAATAATGAAACACAAATTAAATCACTTGGCATTATCGGCACAAAATATGTGAACAATATTTGAAAAACGGCTAAAACTATTAGGCCTATGATACGTAAATATATATTCATTATAGACTGTTATGAGTTTCATAGTTCAGTTTGCATGCCTCTGTGAATTAATAAATGCTTCCACAATCCTCTATTTGTAACTAGCTCTGTGGTCTCCATCTCCCACATATTTAAATTACTAGACACTCATTCTAACAATCGCTGTCTCGGTATCCCTCTACTTCTCGTTCCCACCATGATCCAGCCTATTATTCTCCTAGATAACCTATCCTTCTCCATTCACCTAACATGACTCCACTAATAGAGCCGGATTATATATACAACTTCACCAATCGAGTTCAATCTTAACTTAGCTCTTATCTCCTCATTCGAAGTACCTATCTACCATTGTTCCCACCTGCTTGCACCAGTGATCATTCTCGCTAATTTCTCGCATGTTACATGTAACTTATGAATATGACATCCTCAGTTCATCCAGTTTTCACTTCCGTACAGCAAAGTCGGTCTGAAATTAGACCAGTGCAAATTTTAAGGTTAAGTCGGGAAACCTACTTGTTTCTAAAAGAGTACTGTTGATCGCAACGACGAGCTCACTATATTAGCTGTGCTGTCCCTTGATTCAGTCGCACTTGCTATAGGCCCTACTACCATCCTGGGAGAAAACACAGACTGAATACATGAAATAATTTCCCTTGTTCCATTTTTGTATTCCTGACCTGACATTGGATCATCTTAGCTTTATTCCATATTGACATCACTACAGTCTTGGAAATGTTCATTTTCAAATCACACTGCACCTACATTCAAGTTATAAGATTGTAGGTTGCAAACTATCTGCACAGTTTGCTATTATGATGAAGTCTTCGGCATAGGTAAAACTGATTACTACATTTCCACCCAACTGAATCCCTCCTTGCCCTGTCTGTCCTCTGATAGGACCTCGAACAAAGAACTCATTCAAACATTAGTTCTCACTGCAGCACAATTGCCATCTTAAATGCCTTTGCTTCTAATGTTCAACTGTACATTTAATTCCATAATCCCTCAGTAGATGCCTCCCCCGGATGTACGAAATATAAGTATAACTGTCTGTTCCTCTTGTGGACATTTTAGATTAGCTAAAGATAATGAAAATTTGGTCCTTACAGCCCCGTCATGGTATGAAACTACTCTGGTTTTCATCCATCATACTTTCATTCACCGATCGCACCTTCCTTTCCAGAATGCCAGTGAACACTTTGTTTGGTATACTGATCAATGAGATACCTCGATAGTTGCTGCAATCCTTCCTATTCCCTTACTTATTGATATGCGGAATATTGATTTCATCAAATCAAAAGGCACCTTACCAGTTAAACTTATCTATGAAGCCATTTCATCCCTGCCTCACCAATATATTTCACCATTTCAGGTCCAATTTCCTATATTGCTGCCTTTTTTTGAAAATATTTCCACTTCTTCGAACGTAAATTCACTGTCATCAGTGTTTTCCTCCCCATGAACTCGGATCCTCGCGCCTTCAACAGAATGATTTACTTTTACGTTTAGAAAATTTTCAAAATATTCTTTCCTTCTCTCCAGTGATTCCGTGGAATCAAATATGAGTTTCCCTGATGTACTAAAAGCGCTATTCATTTCATTTCCCCTCCCCCATTCTAAGATATTTTATTGGTGTCCAGAAATGTATCACTCCCTCCTGAATAAACTTTTCCCTGGTTATTAAAAGGATAACTTCCCATGATTCCTTTTCTGTCTCTACAAAATTTAGTTTCGCAGGGTTTCTTTCATTAAAGTGCAATTCGCTGTATGCGTCGGTCCTTGTTTGGAGCCATTTCTGATACGCCTTTATTTTATGCTAATAAGCTGCTCTGACCTCATCATTTCTCCAAGATGTTTGCTTTTACTCATCTTTAGGCGCAGTTGTTCCTAGGCATTCCACTGCTCTTTCTACTACAGCATTCCACCTATTCCATATATATACCCTGAACCTGATTACTGTACATTGTTTGAAACTTTTCATTAATCATATCCATGTATTTTTGTATAAATTAATTGCCCTGGAGATCCTCTAACCTTATTCTTCTGCAGGCAGGTAGGTTCCATTATATCTGTTCTAGGCCTAATAGTCGTCTTTATTGAGGAAAAATCTCCGGAATACCCGAAAATTCCTAACAGACTGCCTGAATTCAAAGTCGGTTATGTTATGTTATACTATCAGTTTAGTGCCCCTACCACCCATGTGTAACGATGAATAGCATTATGCTTGAAGAATGTATTGGTAACTGTTAATCCCATACTAGCACCGAAGTCCAGTAAACGCTTCCCATTCTTATTAGCTTCCATACCATTCCTACATTTACGCCTCATCTTCTCATATCCTTCAGTTCCATTTCCAACTCTCACATTCAAATCGCACATAACAACTATCCTATCCTTGTTGTTTTCACGACCCACTAACTACTTTTCGATGGTTTTCTGAGACGCATAGGTTCCGGAATTTAGTCCCGCAGGAGTCCTTTTAAGTGCCAGTAGATTTACCGACACGAGGCTGACGTATTTGAGCACCTTCAAATACCACCGAACTGAGCCAGGATGGAATCTGCCAAGTTGGGGTCAGAAGGTCAGCGCTCCAACTGCCCGAGCCACTTGCCCTGCTTAAGTATTTGTATAACAAGCATAACATTAAATAATATAAATACATGTATATATGTTTGTATGTATGTAGTATTTACGTACGTACATTGACGTGCCAGAAGTCATGCGATAGGGGTCTAGTATAGCGTAGGCCCTCCTCTAGCTAGGCCAAGTGCGGCAACTCGTCGTGTCATCGATTCTACAAGTGGAAGAAACAACTGCAAAGAGATTCTGACCTATTCCGTTTGGATACCTACCCACAGCTTGCTGTTATTTGCAGGTGCAGTTTCTTGGGTGTGAATAGATCTCACCACCACGTCACCTCGTCCCATAAATGCTCGAAAGGGCTCATACCAGGCGGACGAGGTGGCTACAGCATTAATTGAAATTCTCCAGAACGCTCCTTCAATCAATACTGGACAACTTGGACCCGATGTCGCGGTGCATTATCCTGCTAGAAATATGCCTTTGTTGTACGCATACATGAAGTCCATAAAGGGCAGCAAGTGGTCACCAAGCAGTTCAGCGTAGCAATCACTGGTCAACGACCTGCGCAGGTGGATCAGCAGATCTAGCCTATGCCATGTGAACACAGCAGCCTGTAAAAGGCCTTGATGCCAACTGTGGTCCATGGCTTAATGGAGCCTGCAACATATCCCAACCCTACCATTAGCTCAAAACAACTGGAACATTAAGTCATTGGACCAAGGTATATGTCGCAAGTCCTCCAGGATCCAATTAGCAAAATCACGCTCCCAGGTGAGAAGCTTTGCCCGTTGTCGTGGTGTTAACAACGGCACTCTGGCATGTCTTCTGCATCCATATCCCAGTGACGTTAAAGACCGCCGGACTGACCTGCTGTATATTTGCGTCTGGTACTTCCTGCAGTGAATCTGGATGTGCTTTGAGCTAGTACGGCTTGTCTATTACTACGAACAATTCTAGGCAGATGCCGCTAATCGCGATCATTAAGCATCCGTGGTTGGTCACTGCACTGTTCACTGCGGGTAGTAATGCCTTCCATGGGGTATTTCTGATAAAATGTGACCGTCGATCAAAGAATGTTAAATGTGCATATAACTTCGAGAATGGAATGTTCCATTCATCTGGTCCTTACTATCCTGCCCCGTTTGAAAGACGGTCATTCACGCCGCCTTGCCACGAATAGCACAGGCAGTGTTTACATCCGCTCTCGAGGTTTCGGTCCACACCTGACACAAGTCTGGGAACTTCCAAGACGTCATGGCACAGTGGAGCCACCACCTATTATCTTTGAATACTGCTTTTCCATGATTTTTGGCTTGTCGGTGTATATGAGTGAAGATCTTGAAGATACCTTATAGTCTTCTCTTCTCCACTGTAAGTCAGTAAACAATGTTTCCTCCCTTTGCTTTAATTACAACTGCCGAACACCTTGACATACTTATTTGAGTCTTTTCAAAGTTTTGTGTAGAATTTCGTGTAACACCTTCAGGAAGGCTTTCTCCAATTCTTGTAGCGTCTATGCTGGTCTATGGGGGTTTCAAATTTGTTCTTAAAGATGATCACAAATGTGTTCCATAGAGCTGAGATCAGGGTTGCGTGGTGGACTCTACAGAGAGTTGATGCTGTGTTCTCAAAGAAACTTCTACGCATGCTAAATTACATGGGGATCAGAATTGTCATGAATCTTTCGCCACGATTTTCTACCAGCGGTCGGATATGAGTTTTAAGAATGACATTGACATACTTATCCTCTGCCCATCATTTAATGTTTCACTTAAAAACATGCCAGCTATGTTCTAGTCGGATATATGTTTTAAGAATGGCATTGACATACTTATCCTCTGTCCAACATTTAATGTTTCACTTAAAAACATGCCAACTATGATCTAGTGTCCGACTTCAAACCTTCCTAGGCATTAACTGATCTTTCGCCAAAAGAAACTACTGGGGCAACTGTGGTTTTTAATTCGTGCTCACCGTGCAAGTGGCCACTCGGATTTTGTCAAGCAGCTATCAGCTTGCATTTGGGAGATAGTGGGTTCGAACTTCATTGTTGGGAGCTCTGAAGATGGCTTCCGTAGTTTCCTATTTTCACACCAGCCTTTACCTTAATTAAGGCCATAGTCACTTCCTTCCCACTCCTAGCCCTTTCCTATACCGTGGTCGTCATAATAACTATCTCTGCCGGTGCGACGTTAAATAAGTTGTAATATTTTTTTAATCGTATGGCCTCAGCTACCCTTTGCAGACATTTCGATTTGACGCCATCTGGCTGTCTGCTCGTCAATTTCGACGTAATAATAATAATAATTGTAATAATAATTATTCGTCCTCCACTGGTTTTCTACATGTAACAAATCATTCATTACTTACTAGAGGAATATTGATTACAATACCGATATAACTCTTCCATTAGCCTACCATACTTAACAATTTCTGTGTTATTTTGAAAAGTGAAGTCTCATTGTTTATATATTGCCTAGTTAAATTTATTGTCCTTCATTGTGCCTATTACATACACTGACTGACAGAGCAAATGCAACACCAAGAAGGAGTGGTCAGAACTTTATGCCAATTGCAGGGTAGACTGACGTCACTGAGGTATGCTCATGATGTGAAATGCGCCGCTGTGCTGCGCACGTAGCGAACGATAAATGGGACACGGCGTTGGCGAATGGCCCACTTCGTACCGTGATTTCTCAGCCGACAGTCATTGTAGAACGTGTTGTCGTGTGCCACAGGACACGTGTATAGCTAAGAATGCCAGGCCGCCGTCAACGGAGGCATTTCCAGCAGACAGACGACTTTACGAGGGGTATGGTGATCGGGCTGAGAAGGGCAGGTTGGTCGCTTCGTCAAATCGCAGCCGATACCCATAGGGATGTGTCCACGGTGCAGCGCCTGTGACGAAGATGGTTGCCGCAGGGACATGTGGCACGTGCGAGGGGTCCAGGCGCAGCCCGAGTGACGTCAGCACGCGAGGATCGGCGCATCCGCCGCCAAGTGGTGGCAGCCCCGCACGCCACGTCAACCGCCATTCTTCAGCATGTGCAAGACACCCTGGCTGTTCCAATATCGACCAGAACAATTTCCCGTCGATTGGTTGAAGGAGGCCTGCACTCCCGGCGTCCGCTCAGAAGACTACCATTGACTCCACAGCATAGACGTGCACGCCTGGCATGGTGCCGGGCTAGAGCGACTTGGATGAGGGAATGGCGGAACGTCGTGTTCTCCGATGAGTCACGCTTCTGTTCTGTCAGTGATAGTCACCGCAGACGAGTGTGGCGTCGGCGTGGAGAAAGGTCAAATCCGGCAGTAACTGTGGAGCGCCCTACCGCTAGACAACGCGGCATCATGGTTTGGGGCGCTATTGCGTATGATTCCACGTCACCTCTAGTGCGTATTCAAGGCACGTTAAATGCCCACCGCTACGTGCAGCATGTGCTGCGGCCGGTGGCACTCCCGTACCTTCAGGGGCTGCCCAATGCTCTGTTTCAGCAGGATAATGCCCGCCCACACACTGCTCGCATCTCCCAACAGGCTCTACGAGGTGTACAGATGCTTCCTTGGCCAGCGTACTCTCCGGATCTCTCACCAATCGAACACGTGTGGGATCTCATTGGACGCCGTTTGCAAACTCTGCCCCAGCCTCGTACGTACGACCAACTGTGGCAAATGGTTGACAGAGAATGGAGAACCATCCCTCAGGACACCATCCGCACTCTTATTGACTCTGTACCTCGACGTGTTTCTGCGTGCATCGCCGCTCGCGGTGGTCCTACATCCTACTGAGTCGATGCCGTGCGCATTGAGTAACCTGCATATCGGTTTGAAATAAACATCAATTATTCTTCCGTACCGACTCTGCTTTTTCCCCAACTTTCATCCCTTTCGAACCACTCCTCCTTGGTGTTGCATTTGCTCTGTCAGTCAGTGTATTTCCTTATCGCTTGACCTTTACCCTGTGGCTGTTGTAGTTCTCAAGCAGTTCCTTTCCCTTATCTCGCAGTGTCCAGAGTTGCTCAGATAAAGATACTCAGCAAGAGTTGTATATATTCGACGTCCTAAACCTGCCTCCATCAATACATCGCTTCCATCGCTTCCTTAACTATGAAATGAAACCTTGTTTTATTCCGAGGGGTCTTACTAGCCTGCACAGTGGTGCATGATTGGCTTACCGAAGACAGTAGGTTCGACTCCCGACCAGTCCTCGGGAGACTATTTTTGTTACATTTATTTTAGAATAGTTTTGAAGATTTGGACTGGGTGTATTCAACCAGTTTAGGATCAAGAGATATTTATAAGGACCCTTCTTATTCTTCATGGAATTTTCCCCAATTACCTAGGGTTACCACATTTTATGGGTTTAGCCCAGTTTTACGGCTAGATGCCCTTCCTGACAGCAGTCCTATGTGGAAGTATGTATACACTGTTGCACATTTCGGTGGTAGCTTTTAGTGTGATGTATTGTAGGTGAATGAAGAAGCGTATTAAGACGAGCGCTATTACTCGATCCCCGAGCTAGAGGAATAAACCAGATAAAGTTAAAATACACAACCCAATCGGGAACCGAACACGGGTCCTTTTGAGCCGAAGGCCAGTACGCTGATCATTCAGCCAAGGAGCCCGTCATAATTCATAGAAGTGGAAAACGCTTAACGAATATGTATTTCATATACGTAAAGAGCTTGTGTGAATGTTAGAGTAAAATATTAAATGGCGAATGGCTCTTAGTGCCGGGAGTGTCCGAGGACATGTTCGGCTCGCCAGGTGCAGGTCTTTTGATTTGACTCCCGCAGCCGACCTGCGCGTCGCGATGAGGATGAAATGATGATGAAGACGACACATATACCCAGCCCCAGTGCCAACGAAATTAACCAATGATGGTTAAAATTCCCGACCCTGCCGGGAATCGAACCCGGGACCCGTGTCAACAAAGGCCAGTACGCTAACCATTTAGCCATGGAGCCGGACAATGTTAGAGTGAATGAGAGCAAGTATGATGTAGAGCTATTGTTAGGTGATGTAGATTGATAATATTAATCATTAACAAAATAACTATTGTAATACTATTTTATTCCATTAATTAGGTAGTTTCTAGATACTTCAAACTTTCAAATTATATAACTATGTACTGTATGTAGTGGTTAAGTGTAAGAGATGGCCGTGAGCCCTAACTTCGCCACATACTGTGCAAAGGCATAAATAAATAAAATAAATAAATAAATGAATAAATAAATAAATAAATAAATAAATAAATAAATAAATAAATAAATAAATAAATAAATAAATAAAGTAATTAATAAATTAAGCAATTAATTAATTAAACTAATTAACTAAATTAACTAACTAACTAAATAAATATATAATTAAAGTACATTTTCATAATATTCACCACCTCAGTGATGTGGACGATTATCCGTTGACCTCCTCTTCCAAGGACATCGGGTTGGATCTCGGCTGAGGTGCCAATTCAGGTGTGTTAAAATGCAACATTTTCGTGTCCTTGACTTTCAGCACATAGCAAAATTTCTGCTGGACAAAATTTCGATACCGAGTAGAGTAGGCTCCGGCTCAACAACGGCTTGTTTTACTAGCCTTGAAGCTCTACATTCGGGAGGCGTAGAGGCTGGTCCCCATCATCATGTGTCCCGAGAATGGTTTTCCGTGGTTTCCATTCTTCTGCGCCAAGGCAAATGTGGAGACAGTTCATTTTATAGGCCACGGCCGCTTCCCCCTCACCTTCTCAGCACCTCAAACCACCTCTACAAATCTCCCTGGCTTCAGAAAACGTGTTACCCTCTATGAGGCCCGCCCTACCGCTTCACGGTACGAAATGAAAGCTTCCTAAAAAAAATGGACACCGGGTGTCTCTTAACATGAATACTAACCGATGGCATATTAAACATAGGTCCTATATCATTTTTACATTATTATAGTACTGGTGTTAAGTCTGTTTTTGTTGGTGGGAGCTAGCGTGTACCGTGCTCTGTGTCTTTTGGTATGGGCGGGTACACATTTGTTACTTTATTGACTTACCCCATTTTCATCATTGGCTTTGACAGTATGAAATTGATCGAGGTATGAACGATGTTATTGATACCATGTCTTGTGCAGCCAGCCCTGTTATGAGTGGTGTGAAAATGTTACTCATAGAGTCGGATGGAACGTGCATTTTAGTGTGCTTGTTAGATTGATAAGTAATATCAACTTTGACACGGTGAGGAAAGCAACGTGAAAGTACTTCACCCCTCATTTCCCTAGCTCGCCTCTTCAGTGTCACCTAGGCTATATATATGACAGCTGATGGGGAACCTATTGAGATCTAAACAGTCATCAGTCCGGCCACTCAAGATATATCCATAGAACTAAGTAGGCCTAATTGATCAAAATGCTGTCCTGCAGATGAAATGCATTGGAAAGTACAATTTTTTGCCACCTGATTTGATAAATAATATTCCAGTGAAATTAGACGTGTATATTGTTCATTTAACGCAATTCCTTCCTTGCCCTATATCTCTCTCTTTACATTACGTCCGTTAATTTCATCCCTGGATGAGTTTTTCCCCCGTTCCATCTGGAACATGCTCGCACGGACGGTTGTGCGGATGTTAATGGCACATTAGCGAAAGAAGCTAGTTCCAGGTTATAAATATCGTTTTATAAGCAGTTGTATAAATGTCCCGAGAAGCCCAGTGGAGCGACAGTCATTTATCTTTGTAGCGTGCTCACGGAATACAGAGACATTGCAATAAATTATATTATTTAGTCATGGCACATCTATTGTTGTATTGTTCGCCTAAACACATTCACGGAGTGCAAGAAGTTAACTAGTAAACTAACCTAGTTACAAATTCCAATTTGTCATTGACTGTGTGATCGAAGATTAGATGCAAGCTAAAAGTGTACTGCAAGGTACTATGTCATGATGTTCATACAATCTGTATATGTCGTGGTGAAACTCGGTCCCCATTGGCAGACGTGTTTACTAATAAATCGTGAAGAAATTGTAAATCAAAAAAACACTGCTATGGCCTGTGTATATATGTGGGTACGACTATCCAGCATTCACAACAGAATTGGGAAGGTACACCATTTAGAGATCTGAATTTTGAATCTGAATGGCGACAGATTCGTAGTTCATTTATTGACTAACTGATGCTTTATCTAATCTGGCAACATTAAGGCCAGATGACCTTCTATTACGAATAATCCGACGAATGCAAAGCTACATATTATAAATAACGGGGTGTGGCCTCCGAAGAGGCCTGAGGCATGTCTTTCGAGTCAACGCCTTCTAGGTGGCCAACGGCCGTAGCCGTGTTGAAACACCGGATCCCGTGAGATCTCCGAAGTTAAGCAACATTGGGCGTGGTCAGGTGTTGGATGGGTTGCCACGCGCTGTTGGTGGGGGTAAGGGAATGGAGGAGCGGAAAGGAACTGGCCACCCTACCGCACGTAAACTCCGGCTCAGGAATACCTCTGCGGAGGTTCGGACCTGCCTTCGGGCAGAATAACCCTTTTCAACGGCCGTAGCCGTGTTGAAGCACCGTATCCCGTGAGATCTCCGAAGTTAAGCAACATTGGGCGTGGTCAGAAGTTTGATGGGTTGCCACGCGCTGTTGGTGGGGGGTAAGGGAATGGAGGAGCGGAAAGGAACTGGCCACCCTACCGCACGCAAACTCCGGCTCAGGAACACCTCTGCAGAGGTTCGGACCTGCCTTCGGGCAGAACAACCCTTACCTTACCTTCTAGGTGACCTGAGGATGGGGCCCTATCTGTGATAAATTCTAATGATGAAGACGGCACACACATCCATTAGAATGAACCAGTGAAGGTTAACATTCCTGACCCATCCGGGAATCGAACGAGGGACCCCCTGGACCTTTTAGCCATGGAACCGGACATATTATAAATACGAACACGACAACAAGAACATTTCTAGTTAAGTATATATTAACTGGTATGGTAGATAAGTAATTAAGAGTTGGCCTATGTTATGTAATTAATTCACTCAAAGTATAATAACAACATCGTGTGGCTATTGCTAGCCTGGTGCAGCCCTTGAAAGGCAGACCCTCCGACGAGGGTGGACGGCGTCTGCCATGTATACGAAATTGCGTGTTATTGTAGTGGAGCATAGTGTTGTATGTGGTGTTTGAGTTTCAGGGATGTTCGGGACCGTACAAACACCCAGTCCCACAACCACAGGGCGCTGTTGACATCCTGAGTTGATTCGGACACCTGGAACATAAAGCATGAATAACATTGTAAGAATTGTAAGAATTGTTTCATTGCTCTGTACACATCTCTGACGTGTGTAACAATAATTTTGAAACAACCTGTATATGTAGGCTACAGATGCACAAATATAATAATTAACAAACACTTTGTAAGAGGGGGAGGGGTGATAACTCATTGTCAGTGGCATAGTTACTAGCTTGTCACCAAGATGGCCATGATTGGAACCCCGACAAACGCATGTGGATTCTTGAAATTAAAAGTCATGTCCGTGTGATTCAGATACCACATAAAAGAGGTGCTCTTGTGGCTATGACCATGATATCAACAGTCATGTGAAACTACAAGATTTATTTCAAATTTGTCTCACATTTCTAAACTCACTAGTAAAGCAAACAGGGACGATGCGATGACCTGAGATATCTCAAGTCTCTACCTACCGTAGCTGTTGTACTAAGTGTGACACAGGGAGAGGGGATATAACAGGAAATGCAAGAGAGACTAAGTACTTCAACAACCTACATTCCATACCTACGCACAATATCATAGATTATTATCATATCATGTACGTTCTCAGACTTTTAACAGCAATATTTTAATTTGCATTTCTTTTCCAGCACTAGTTTAATCTAACTCATGCCACACAGAGAACCGCTTTTCTTTTAAAAGTACGTCCCTATTTACCACTATGTATTACTACTAGCAGTAGTACTACTACTACTAGTAATAATAATGTTATTCATTTTACTTCCAACTGTCTACACTGTCTGACAAAAGAAGTGAAGTATCCAGAATGGGAGGAGGAAAAGAAGTGAAACTTCGCGTGTTGAGAGGGTATGTGATGTTATTTCAGTGATAATAAAATCGAATCAAATTTAAAGTGAACTTGATAGTACAAGCCCACTTATCAGTATGACGTTGCACCCCCTCTGGCCTCGATGCATGCACTGACTCGGTTGGGATGGGTGTCACTGTTGTAACTGGTTATTGATATCCTGGATCCTGGCACTGGGACGAAGTTGACGTCCGAACTACTCCCACATATGTTCTATCGGGGACAGATCTGCGGACCTTGCTGGCCACGGGAGTGCCTCAGCATCACGCAGACAGTTCACAGAGACAAGCGCCATGTTGTCTTGTTGAAAAAATGCACCACGATACAGTTGCATGAGAGATAACACATAAGGGCGCACGATGTCCGTGACGTACAGTTGCACCGTCAAAGTTCCCTCAATCACTACCAGCCGTGACCTGAAATCATACCCGATGGCACCCCTACACCATGACGACAGGAGTAACACCGCTGTGCCTATCCAAAACATTGGAAGAAAGGGACCTCTCCCTAGGTCGCCGCCATAATCGCAGATGATGGACATCCTAGGACAGGGCCTCTCAAACGCCCAAAATCTCACGCGTGCAGAGCGAGGCGCAAGAGCTCCGTGCACTGTGCATTGGTGCCGCTCGGCATGACTCGGATCAACGCTTCGTCTCTGGGCTACTCGGCTAAGCTCGGCTCTACTCGGCTATACTCGACTCAACTCAGCTCGGATTTGGAGCGCTACGGCGCAAGTGGGGCAGAGGGAGACAGGCGGAGCGAGCGAGACAGGCGTGAGGAAAGAGAGAGTAAGCGCTATTGCTCCAAATCGAGGAGTGAGGGGTCTGCACTCTGGTCAACCAAGCTCAATTGTAGAAGCATTGTAAACAAACGAATCGAATTAAGTAATTTAAAAGATGTATACTTACTAGATATTGTAATAGGAGTTGAATCATGGCTGAGAAATGATATAATGGATGCAGAAATATTCTCACGGAACTGGAGTGTGTATCGTATAGATAGGATAAGAATGGTAGGAGGGGGCGTATTAATTCTGGTGAAAGAAGAATTTGTAAGCTACGAAAAAGTTAAGGATGAAAAACATGAAATTCTGGGTGTAAGGCTCATCTCGAAAGATAGTGGGCAACTTGATGTCCTTGGAGTGTACAGACCGGGAAAGGATGCGCTGACGCTGATTCAGAATTATTTGATAAGATAATCAGCTATATGGGAAACGATAAGGAAAGGAACGTGACTGTAGCGGGTGATCTCAATTTACCAAATGTCAATTGGGAAGGTAATGCAAACGACAGGAAGCATGACCAACAAATGGCAAATAAGTTAATATGGGATGGGCACCTGATTCAGAAAGTGATGGAACCCACTAGAGGGAAGAATATTTTGGATGTGGTGCTGATAAAACCAGATGAGCTCTATAGAGAAACCGAAGTAACAGATGGTATTAGTGATCACGAAGCTGTTTTCGTCGTATTTAAAAATAAATGTGAAAGAACGGGAGGTATCAAAATTAGGACTACTAGGCAGTACCATATGGCTGATAAAACAGGCATGAGGGAGTTTATAAAAAGTAACAATGATCGCTGGAAAATCGTAAATAAAACGGTATACAGGCTCTGGGATGGGTTTAAAGCAATTGTTGAGGAATGTGAAAATAGGTTTGTACCTTTAAAGGTGGTAAGAAATGGTAATGATCCACTATATTATAACAGAGAATTAAAAAGACTAAGAAGGAGGTGGTGCAGGATGGAACGAAATAGAGCTAGAAATGGTTATGGAAGTAAGGAGAAATTGAAGGAACTTAACTTACTAGGAAATTGAATCTAGCAAAGACGTTAGCTACGGATAACATGATGGCAAGCATAATTGTTGGTCATACAAATTTTAGTGAAGAATGGAAGAGTATGTATAGGTACTTTAAGGCAGAAACTGGTTCATAGAAGGACATTCCAGGAATCATTAATGAACAAGGGGAGTGTGTATGCGACGATCTTCAAAAGGCAGAAGTATTCAGTCAGCAGTATGTAAAGATTGTTGTTTACAAGGATAATGTCCAGATAGGGGATGTGAGTAATACTAAAGAAGTATTAAAATTTAACTATGATAACAATGACATTTACAGTAAGATACAACAGTTGAAAACTAGAAAAGCAGCCGGAATTCATAAGATTTCTGGGGATATACTAAAGGCAATGGGTTAGGATATAGTACCATATCTAAAATACTTATTTGATTATTGTTTGGTTGAAGGAGCTAGATCATATTAATGGAGAGTTGCTATAGTAGCCCCTGTGTATAAAGGAAAGGGTGATAGACATAAAGCTGAAAATTACAGGCCAGTCAGTTTGACATGCATTGCATGTAAGTTTTGGGAAAGCAATCTTTCTGATTATATCAGACATGTTTTGCGAAATTAATAACTGGTTTCAGAGAAGGCAGTTTGGGTTTAGGAAAGGTTATTCCACTGAAGCTCAGCTTGTAGGATTTCAGCTAGATATAGCAGCTATCCTGGATTCAGGAGGCCAAATGGTCTGTATTGCGATTGCCCTATCTAAGGCATTTGATGGGTAGTTCATGGAACACTACTGGCAAAAATGAGTGCTATTGGACTAGAAAAAAGGGTGACTGAATGGGTGGCTATATTTCTAGAAAATAGAACTCAGAGAATTAGAGTAGGCGAAACTTGATCTGATCCTGTAATAATTAAGAGGGGAATTCCTGAAGGCAGTATATTGGACCTTTATGTTTTCTTATATATATCAATGATATGTGTAAAGAAGTGGAATCAGAGATAAGGCTGCTTGCAGATGATGTTATTTTATACAGAGTAATAAATAAGTTACAAGATTGTGAGCGGCTGCAGGGTGACCTCGATAGTGTTGTGAGATGGACAGTAGGCAATGGTATGTTGATAAACGTGGTTAAAAGTCAGGTTGTGAGTTTCACAAATAGGAAAAGTCCTCTCAGTTTTAATTACTGTGTTGGTGGGGTGAAAGTTCCTTTTGGGGATCATCGTAAGAACCTAGGTGTTAATATAAGAAAAGACCTTCATTGGGGTAATCACATAAATATGATTGTTAATAAAGAGTACAGATCTCTGCACATGGTTATGAGGGTATTTAGGGGTTGTAGTAAGGATGTAAAGGAGAGGGAATATAAGTCTCTGGTAAGACCCCAACTATATGGTTCCAGAGTATGGGACCCTCACCAGTATTACTTGATTCAAGAACTGGAAAAAAAATTCAAAGGAAAGCAGCTCGATTTGTTCTGAGTGATTTCCGACAAAAGAGTAGCGTTACAAAAATGTTGCAAAGTTTGGGCTGGGAAGACTTTGGATAAAGGAGACGAGCTGCTCGATTAAGTGGTATGTTCCGAGCTGTCAGTGGAGAGATGGCGTGGGAGGACATCAGTAGACGAATAAGTTTGAATGGTGTCTTTAAATGTAGAAAAGATTACAATATGAAGATAAAGTTATAATTCAAGAGGACAAATGGGGCAAATATTCATTTATAGGAAGGGGAGTTAGGGATTGGAATAACTTATCAAGGGAAATGTTCAATAATTTTCCAATTTCTTTGGGATCGTTTAAGAAAAGGCTAGGTAAACAACAGACTGCCCTAAATGCAGATCAGTAGTGATTGATTGATTGATTGATTGATTGATTGCTTGATTGATTGATTGATTGATTGATTGAAAACTCGAACAGCACTAATGTACCACTGGAGGCCGTTCCACCTGCCACAGAGAATTGCAACTCTAATCATTTACAAACCCGTCGATGTTTTGTACTTGTACGAAGCTACATTGATGTCCGACCATTTCTTCCGGGTGCTCCAATTTTTAATTTCTTATTCCTTTCATGTAGAGTGGTTTAACGGTTTTTTGAGACACTGAGGTTCCGAAATTTTGAGTTCAGTAGTTCCTTAATGTGCCGATAATTCTACCAACACGAGGCTGGCGTATTTGAGCGCCTTCAAATACTGTGCCGGGATCGAACACGGCAAGTTTTGGAACCCTGCGGGACAGAATTATAGCACCACGGTATCTTCGAAAGCCGCAAAAGTATTTAGCGGGACGTAAAGCGAATATTATCATTATTATTGCAGTATTTTTCTTATTCTTATTCTTCTTCATTTTTTTGCTAGGGGCTTTACGTCGCACCGACACAGATAGGTCTTATGGCGACGATAGGATAGGAAAGGCCTAGGAGTTGGAAGGAAGCGGCCGTGGCCTTAATTAAGGTACAGCCCCAGCATTTTCCTGGTGTGAAAATGGGAAACCACGGAAAACCATCTTCAGGGCTGCCGATAGTGGGATTCGAACCTACTATCTCCCGGATGCAAGCTCACAGCCGCGCGCCTCTACGCGCACGGCCAACTGGCCCGGTATTCTTCTTCTTATTATTATTGATGATGATGTCATTTGCCTTACGTCCTACTAACAAATTGTACGGTATGCGGAGACGCCGGGGTGCCGGAATTTAGTCCCGCAGGAGTTCTTTTACATGCCAGTAAATCTACCGACACGAGGCTGACGATTTTGAGCACCTTGAAATACCACTGGAATGAGCAGGGATCGACACTGCCACGTTAGGGTCAAAAGGGCAGCGCCTCAACCGTTTCAGCCACTCAGCCCGGTATTATTATTATTATTATTATTATTATTATTATTATTATTATTATCAGTTTAGTTGGCCGTGCAGTTAGGTCCGCTCTGCTGAGAGCTTGCATCCGGGAGATAGTAGGTTCGAACCCCACTGTCGGCAGCCCTGAAGATGGTTTTCCGTCGTTTCCCATTTTCACACCAGGCAAATCCAGGGGATGTAACTTAAATAACGCCACAACCGCTTCCTTTCCACTCCTAGGCCTTTCCTATCCTATCGTCGCCATAAGACCCATCCGTGTCGGTGCAACGTAAAGCAAATTGTAAAAAAAGGAAAGTAGTGATAATATTATTAAACCCTCAAATGCCCGATATGTTATTTTCTCCTTTTATCATTCCAAAAGTTATACAGAATTTTCAGAATAACATTTTTTAAATATTTGACAGTTCAAAGTCAAAATATAACGTGTTTTGAATGTTTTGCCGGTATACAAGACTGTTCAATCAGCTACAGAAGCCACTGCCACATTTCAGCCTTAAGGAGCGTCTTTTCTCATAACGCTTCGCGAATGAACAACATTATAGTGCTGATTTTATCTCCACCATGTAAATTTCACATTTCACTCCATCTAAGTAGTATGAAAAGTCTCGAGGCAAAAGATTGTTCATTGTTACCACACTAACAGCATCTAGCGAGATTACACGCTTTTAAACACGTGAAGCAAAAATAATAATACCCTACCGTCCAAGAGAATGTATAGCAAGCAAGTAAAGTCTCCTTTGCACATATACAATCCTCCGGATTTAAGGGTTGAAAGGACACCATGTCTCAGGATGTTAAAACTAATTTAGAGTTTCATTTCTTCAAGAGACTAACGCTAGAATTGAATTCGAAACTTTCAATATTAATAGAACAAACTTCGTTTACTTCTGACGAAGTCGAGCAATGTCTGCACGAAACGTCAACTTCTCGTGCAGTTCGTTTCATTTCACGCAGAATAAACCTAAAGGAATATTTCTGTTACCTAATGACACCAACATCAGATTATCGCAAATTCTTAAGTGTTCATAGTGAGCCCAAGGGATGATCATAGATAGTTTATGGTAAGAGAGTAAACACTGCTAATTTATTACTGTTAAGGAACACGTCACATCATCTTATGTTCCTGTTATCATGTCGTGTCTCTGTCAGGTAGCGTATGATTTCAGTGGTTAGTGCAGGCCTGTCAAGGATGCTGGTCACTGTGAGCGGGTTGATGCAATCATGACAGTTATGACAGAGAGCTGTTGTGAGGTAACTTACTCTGATAAGTGTGCTGTACAAAACAGAGCAATACTAACTTGGGATAATCATGAATGAACGTTCCTACATTCAACTTAAATTTGATATAAAAGTAAAAATAATACGTTCGTTCACATTTAAATACATTCCACACAATGGGATTACGAAGCTGTGATAATCAACATCTTTGATGCATGAATGAATTCCCCCACAAAATAATTACGAATGTGTACAATAGCTAACTTTTATATTCGCATGGAAAGAGAGATGAGAGGTGTAAAACTATGCATTAAGATACATGTTGAATAAGTGAAAATATATTGATCACACATCAGTTTCGTAAATATTTTATTGAAAATAGTTCTACAGTAACAATAAAATATCCTGCATTTTTCGACACTTCTATTAAGAAAATAAATTTTCTTCAGTATGTACGTAGCGCCGATGCCCTAGATGATAGGCCCCTTAATCAACAATCATCATTATCATCAGTATCTATGTATACGCCTTAGTCCAGTTTTCTGATATAGGGTCGGGGTTTAGGTGATATGAAAATTATATGGTACGTTTTTACGGCAGGATGCCCTTCCAGTAACCAACCTGCGTTGAGGAGCTAATGAAGACGGAATGAAAGATAGTGAATGAAACGAGGTAAGAACGTGGAAGGAATCAGCTGTCGCTTATGAGTAGGAACTCTCCCAGCATTTGCCTAAAAGTGAAAATGAAAAACCACAGAAAACCATTCTCAGGACTGACGACAGTGGGTTTCGAACCTACTAGTCTCTCGAATCCAGTGGTTGGGATCATAAACTTAGGGCGTTAATACACGTGGCCACTCGGCACGGTGATAAGTGCTCTTTAGTATTTACAAATAAGCATGGTTTGCCTTTTATTTAGAGTCAGGTTATAGAAAACTGTAGGTAAATATGGATTAATAAGTAGACCATTTAAAAATAAATAAATAAATAAATAAATAAATAAATAAATAAATAAATAAATAAATAAATAAATAAAATAGAACCGAAACCAACCTTTCTCTTGAATGTATTTTGCTTCGATTATTTTGACTACACAGTTCTATGAATATTGGGTTTTATATTGATTTAAACGCGGCCCTAACATGGGACGTTCTTACCCCATTTTTCATTACATTATGTGTGTTACAGAGAGCTACCTATCATCCAGCCACAGCTGTGCTGAGTTTCACCCATGGCTCTGTTTGCCATGCCTGGATTAGTACAAGGGATCCTAGAAACGACAGCAAGAATATCTTGAATTTTCTAGAAGAGGTGCGTGAAGTCATTCAATGTCTGTAGACATATTGTGAAGTTTTAAAGACCTGCATGAATTTCCATACATCTCAAAAAGTATTTGGAATAATGTGGGATAAGGCATGTTATGGGGTAGGGCGTGTGTAGTTCCGTTCTGTATACACACACAAGTTATTCAATTGCTTGTTTACAACACAGTAGATGTCGCTGGGTACAGTCTATGTTGAGCTTGGGGTGAACTATGCCATTTCATGTGAAGACTGGTAGTAGTGCATACAATGCGCTACGGGCTTCAGCTAGTACAGTGTACAATGCGTCTTTCCCAGTTTGATAAAACGAGAATTGTGGCATTGATTCAGGGTGGACATACACAAGCAGCAGTATCACGCATAGTAGGGGTTACCCGAAGTTCAGTATCAAAAACGTGGGAAAGATACGGTGAGACAAATTATGTAAATGACAGACAGAGGAAAGATTGACTGGGGATGACAATCATCATCATCATCATCATCATCATCATCTGTTTACCCTGCAGGTTCGGTTTTTCCCTCGGACTTAGCGAGGGATCCCACCTCTACCGCCTCAAGGGCAGTGTCCTGGAGCTTCAGGCTCTTGGTCGGGGGATACAACTGGGGAGTATGACCAGTACCTCGCCCAGGCGGCCTCACCTGCTAAGCTGAACAGGGGCCTTGTGGAGGGATGGGAAGATTGGAAGGGATAGGCAAGGAAGAGGGAAGGAAGCGGCCGTGGCCTTAAGTTAGGTACCATCCCGGCATTCGCCTGGAGGAGAAGTGGGAAACCACAGAAAAACCACTTCCAGGATGGCTGAGGTGGGAATCGAACCCACCTCTACTCAGTTGACCTCCCGAGGCTGAGTGGACCCCGTTCCAGCCCTCGTACCACTTTTCAAATTTCGTGGCAGAGCCGGGAATCGAACCCGGACCTCCGGGGGTGGCAGCTAATCACGCTAACCACTACACCACAGAGGCGGCGGGGATGACAATGCCACGTCAAAATCAGTATATCCGCGTAACAGCGCTAAGGCTCAAAAATTACGACATGATTTCTTGAGGGCAATTGGAGCCCGTGTATGTGCACAAACCGTACGCAATCTGCTGCATAGTGCCCATTATCGTGTTGAGAGGAGAAGATGAGTGGCATAATGCCATGTTTTCAGAGGAAACACGGAAATCACTTAGGCCAGATACACGATGACAAGTCGGGGTGATAAGTACCAAAATATTCAAGAGGTGCAATCTTTTGAAGGTGGTGGTGGTGTAATGTTTTGGGTTGGAATTATGCCTTTCTGTCGTACTCCTTTGATACGAATTCGAGGAGCGTTTATTGCCTAGCGATAAACCGATGAAATTATTCGACCATTTGCACGACCCTTTACGGATGAATATGACTCTGAATTCGACCGAATAAACTGGCTGACTAATTCACCGGACATGAACTGCCTTGAACATGCACGGACGAGTTGAAAACGTCTCAATTTGATAGTATAACCTCTATAGAAACTCCTAAACCTCATAAGAATTGCCCAGATCGAATGGGACTTTGTTCCTCAAGATGACGTGAATGTGCTGATGGCAAGCATGACACAGCGTGTCAGAGACCTGAACAATGCCAGAAGAGGCCATACACTGTACTAAGGCACGATGAAGAAAGGACAACCTTCACTAAAAACAATATTAAATGCCATTATTACTGTTTATTTGCATTAGGTATTGGAAGAAAATAAGTTGAGTTTGTAAAAGTTAACATTTCCAAGTTTTGTGTCTCTGTCATAAAAAATCAACATTCTGTACCTTTATTATTGCATTGCATCCTTGATATTCCAATTGCTTGTGGTTTATATTTTTAAGAAGGCTGATAATATCCTACTGTCAGGGAGGACGGTGAAGGGGTGATTTGCACCTGTCAAGTTGCAGAAAATATCAGAAAGTAAAAAAGTAAAAATTCCTATTTTATTTCTGTCGAATGAAACTCACGTAACTGACATCAACCTGTGTACCCGTCATCATATGGGCCCACCGCCAGGTAGCGTGAGATTGCAATGGTTACTGCAACGGATCTTGCCGCAACGACAGCAGGGATACGTCAAATGAACCAAAAGAGGAGCGAAAATCAGTCTATTTCGCTAGATGTAGTCTGTAGCTTTAAAGAGATGGGTGAAGTTTTATTGGTAATATTAATAATTTCGTGTGGCTATTACTAGCCTGAAGCAGTCCTTGTAAAACAGACCCTCCCTCGAGGATGAGAGGTATCTGCCACGGAAAGGAAACTGCGTGTTTAAGGATATGGTGAATGAGTTTCAGGGATTTTGGGGACAGCACAAACAAACATTCCCCGACTCTTCAAGATTAGGACTCCCAACCCGACCAGAAATCGAACCTAGGACCCTTTGGATAGAAGGCCGTTGTGCTGACCATTCATCCAAGGAAGCGGACAGGTTTATTTATAAGAAGATTTTCGTAATAATACTGTAATTCGTTTTACATCCCATTGACTAAATAAATAACTTTTGGAGACATCGATGTTCCAACATTTTGTTCTGTAGAAGTGCTGCAGGGTGACCTCGATAGTGTTGTGAGATGGACAGTAGGCAATGGTATGTTGATAAACGTGGTTAAAAGTCAGGTTGTGAGTTTCACAAATAGGAAAAGTCCTCTCAGTTTTAATTACTGTGCTGGTGGGGTGAAAGTTCCTTTTGGTTATCATTGTAAGTACCTAGGTGTGAATATAAGGAAAGCTCTTCATTGGGGTAAAAAGATAAATAAGATTGTAAATAATGCGTACAGATCTCTGCACATGGTTATGAGGGTATTTAGGGGTTGTAGTAAGGATGTAAAGGAGAGGACATGTAAGTCTCTGAGAAGCCCAACTAGAGTATTGTTCCAGTGTATGGGACCCTCACCAGGATTGCTTCATTCAAGAAATGGAAAAATATCCAAAGAAAAGCAGCTCGATTTGTTCTGGGTGATTTCCGACAAAACAGTAGCGTTACAAATATGTTCAAAAGTTTGGGCTGGGAAGACTTTGGAGAAAGGAGACGAGCTGCTCGACTAAGTGGTATGTTCAGAGCTGTCAGTGGAGAGATGTCGTAGAACGACATCAGTAGACGAATAATTCTGAGTGGTGTCATGAAGATAAAGTTGGAATTCAAGAGGACAAATTGGGGCAAATCTTCGTTTATAGGAAGGGGAGTTCGGGATTGGAATAACTTACCAAGGGAGACGTTCGATAAATTTCCAATTTCTTTGCAATCATTTAAGAAAATGCTAGGAAATCATGAGATAAGGAATCTGCCACCTGGGCGACTGCCCTAAATGCAGATCAATAGTGATTTATTCATTGATTGAACCCCAGGACCACGTGCACCGCCAGAAGTGGAAACTCCTTTCTTAAATTTTACGACTTCCTGACGGGGATTCGAACCCACGTCCTTCTGGGCGAACCGAACACGCCTTTACCGCCTCGGCCAGCCAGCCCCTGTATATGAAAAGAAAAGACTCATTTACGTCGCGTTAGTCCTCAAAACTGGAAAGAGCATTACTTACTGTTTTGCTTTGCGCGTCTAACACTTCCTGAGTGTTTGTAAATACTAAGTTACATGTTTCATACACATGACCTTCGTACATGCAATCATGAGGCAAGCTGCCGGCGTCGCCCCAAAGTAAACACACGACTCTCGCGTGGCGCGGAATTACTTTCTGTGGTAGGTGTGTATTATTCTCTCGTGGTAAGGCTTCATAGCTGAGAGGTCATCATTTTGGTCTTCAGTCCTCGGGGTGCCGGGTTCGCTTGCCACCCGGGTCAAAGGACTTCAATTTTAAACTAGGCTAGTCCCTACATTTCCACTTACACACTCATCTCTGCGGTGCTTGTTTCTTGTCGTAACCCTCGCATGCAGAGGTGTGTTTTCTCTTATATTTGCCGATATCTCTCCCTCGTTCGTCGCAATTGTTAAATTCTAGGACGTTAGGAAAGCACCTTCTTTTATTTTTAGTTCTCCTTTGTGTTACGGAACGGCCATGCTTTGTTTATTGCCAAGAAGGCAGTGAAGAGAAAACAATAGTGTAACAAATTATCTTGATTTTATCTGGAAAGTTAACAAAACCACCAGGACGAATTTCATTTGTCGGATAGACTTCTGGCTCATTAGTAACGACCGTGACACGACCCGTTACTGACGTGAACAAAACCAGAAATAATATACATACGAAATAGAGAAGTGCATAAAGACAAGAACACCGATGCGTGAGATGTTTACGAAAACTTACAATGTGCTGATGGTTGAAACATATCCAGACAACGTAAGATTGCATTTTACCAAATTGAAAAGGCTTGTTACAGAAATGAAACTACTTAAGGAGATTATGAAAGTTTCTCCTGCGGGAAATTGGTGTAATTTTCAGCTATAAGGCTGTATGAAAATATTTGTTGAACCCTCTGTCTGATAGGGATTTTCTGAGATTTCCTTGGTGAGAAACCTTTCACTGATATAACTTAATGTGCTCAGTATAAATGAGTCGTGTTTGGGCTCCATTGCTGTCCGTTCTTATTGAGCGCAGTCCTTAACCTGCTCTGGAGCAGAACCTATCAGAATATTGTGAGAGACAGCAGAAATGCTGAAAAGGTCTTTTTACGTGGACAACTGCGTCACCTCCTTTGACACAGATGAAGAACTGGCCGAGTTCGTTAAGGAATCCACGCAGCTATTTAAAGGAGCCAGGTTTCAATTACGAAGCTGAGAGATATCTATGTTTAAGGAAGAGGAGCCTCGTCTGTTCATGGAATGTTATGATATGAACCAGGTGATGTCTTGGTCTGTGATTTCAGCAGGCTGGCCGAATATGGCGACATCTCACGAATAAGTATATTGTCTTCAGGCCCGAGCAAATTGGCAGTGTGGATAGGAGCGCACAGCTGTGAGCATGCATTCGGGAGAGTGGGGTCGAATCCCATCGTCGGCATCCCTGAAGATGGTTTTCCGTGGTTTTCCATTTTCACACCGTACTTAAATTAAGGCCACGGCCGCCACGTTCCCAATCCTAGACCTTTACCAACCTTCCGTCACCGTAAACCTTCGATGTGTTAGTGCGACGTTAAGCAAGTAGCAAAAATGGAAAACATATCTTTCTGTTTCAAAAGCAATCAAAAGGTTACGTTCTAGGACTTTCGGAAAGTACCTTCTTTTAGTTTTGATTTGATGTTTCTTCTTTATGTTACGGATAGGAAATGTAATGTTTATTATGTAGAAGGTAGTGAGAAAACATTAGTTTAACGAATTATCTTTATTTCATGCGTGCAGATTTTCATTTGGAAATTTAATAAAACCGCCAGGACAAATTTGCGTTTTCGAGAAGACTTCTCGTTCGATGCAACAGCAGTTGTCAAGACGCAGCAACGAATGTACACTTATGAACATATTGTTGGATAAAATGGATTGAAGCCTACCATTGAAGTCGGATTAGGGGCTGATTGGTCGAGACGGTAAAGACAAGTTCGGTTCATCCGGAAAGACGTGATTTAAATTCCTTTTCAGAAAGTCCAGAGATTTTGAAACGATATTTTGACTTCTGAAGAGGTCTCAGTTTCATACAGCCTGATCCAAAAATGAGTACTAGGTTAATTCCTGGGGCAATGGCGGCCAGGCACGCACCTAGCCTCACAATCTCACTTAGTACGGAGGTAGAAGCCTTCCCCTCCCACTCCTCGAAGGGCCTTTACTGAAGTGGGATTCCATAATAATCATGTACACTTCCTGAGGTGCTTAAATAGTGCAGCTTTTGCCCGTGAAGTTAATTTTATATTTTATTTTTCAATAAATAATTTTGAAATAGAATATTTCGTTTTCGTTCCGTTCAGGCAGCAAACCCCGTACTATTCTTAGTCATTACTGATAATTTCGAAGTTTATTATTATTGTTAATACCGGTACTATCAACAATTTTCTTTGCTGGTGGTGGAAACTCTAAGAGCTGTTTGGAAAGAATGGGATAGAAGAAGGCTAGCACTGGGAAGGAAGCTACCGTGGTTTTAATTAAAGTAGAGTGTGAAAATGGGTAAAGCACGGAAACCCATCTTCAGGGCTGCCGATAGTGGGGTTCGAACCCACCATCTACAAAATGCAAACTAACAGCTACATGGCCATAACTGCACTGCCAACCCAGTCGGTAAGTTGACCGATTGCTCTTTAAGAAGACTACAGAACATAGGCCTATCTACTTTCGTACCGTATGTAGCCAAATAAGGCAAGTACTGAGCGATTACCAGAAATTAATAATTGAATGCGGGATATTTAGTGGCTCACTGAGAATATTTTCACTCACCCTGCAGACAAATTACAAATTTGCATTTCTAGACGCATTTATCTGCAAAAACACATGAGAGTACGTAACTTATGTGTGAGCACGCACACAAACACGCGTTGTACATACTTTGTATAGATGACACGCTCTTCCAATGCCATAAAGTGAGGTAGCGACAGAAACTGGCAAACACGTCAGGGAAGTCCTTCTCTGATTCGTGTTTATGATTATTTGATAACTTGCTTATTATGCCACGTCCGTCAGAGAATCACTGTCATGTATCATAAATAGCAATTTGATCTTTAGGTTATTACCTATTGTTTTCCATAGGGCCCTGTAAAACCTATTTCCGACAGTTTATCCTTATTATGTACCTACAGTCGCAGTAGACAGTAGCGGCGATTAGGGGGAGCGCGGGGAGGGCAGTCTCCCCCCCCCCCCCTTTGTGGACAAGCTATTAGAATTTTATTCCATTTTAGCCGGTTGAAACTAGGAATTATTAAAACAAGCAATGTCTACAGGCCCTGTTGTCTTATTTATTTCCTTTATTTTCTTTAATTATTAACAAAATTATCAGCGCAAGTACGCGAAGTCCGCCTCTGTGGTGTAGTGGTTGGTGTGATTAGCTGCCACCTCCGGAGCCCGGGTTCGATTCCCGGCTCTGCCACAAAATTTGAAAAGTGATACGAGGGCTGGAACTGGGTCCACTCAGCCTCGGGAGGTCAACTGAGTAGAGGTGGGTTCGATTCCCACCTCAGCCATCCTGGAAGTGGTTTTACGTGGTTTCCCACTTCTCCTCCAGGCAAATGCCGGGATGGTACCTTACTTAAGGCCACGGACGCTTCCTTCTATCTTCCTTGTCTATCCCTTCCAATCTTCCCATCCCCCGCAAGGCCCCTGTTCAGCATAGCAGGTGAGGCCGCCTGGGCGAGGTACTGGTCATCCTCCCCGGGTTGTATCCCACGACCCAATGTCCGAAGCTCCAGGACACTGCCCTCGAGACGGTAGAGGTGGGATCCCTCGCTGAGTCCGAAGGAAAGACCGACCCTGGAGGGTAAGCAGACTAAGAAAGAAAGTACGCGAAAAATGTCGCTTGTCGCGGCTAATCGATTCGTACAGCGCCACAGCAACTAGTGGACACTTGTCATGTGCTGTGAGCAGGGGTATGTTTTTGCCAAGGGCATATACACTGAGGTATAAGGTCCGACTCGTTGGCTGAATGGTCAGCGTACTCCCCTTCGGGTCAGAGGGTCCCCGGTTCGATTCTCGGCTGGGTCGGAAATTTTAATCGCTTATGATTAATTCTTCTGTCCCAACACTCTCCACTTGATATTCAGACAACACACTACCAACCACCACAGAAACACGCAATAGTAATTACATCCCTCCATGTAGGGTTGGCGTCAGGAAGAGCATCCAGTCTTAAAACAGCGCCAAATCCACATGTGCGACGCAGGTTGCACTCATGACCCCGCAAGTGTGGGATACGCGATAGAAGAAGAAGATAGACACTGAGGTATGATTCACCCGCTTGCAGCGCGCATTCGTCTATCTTGCAGTCTCTTTAGTGTCTTTTACTTTCTTAATGTCTAGTCAAATACTAATTGATTTTAATTGTATAAACACGCCGTATTTCTATATAATTGTAATACATGTGTAACATTGTTCCTACGGTGAAAGTGTTACTCTATAGAATTGTATCAAAATCTCAAAAAACTATTATTATCGCACTTAAGTTGGTAAACTGCCAACCTCTACCTCTCTGACGAAATTCACACAGAGAGCATCAAGAAACTTCCCATTTTGTAGGTTCTTTCAGTGTTTTGATGTATACACCCCCTCCCCCTGTTATATCCCACAAATTCTACACAATCCCGGGTACTTTTTGTTATCTGTCCTCCCCCCCCCTCCCCCTCTCCCCCATACTTCTAATTCCCAACCGCCGCTACTGGCTGCAGATGAGATTTTATAATGTCTGCACGCACCTATTTCGACGTTACGACCTACCTACGTTTGACTTCCTGAGCCTATAAGAAAACTTCATTGTTCTAAATGTTGTTATATATTTCAAAAAATAAGCAGTATTATTATTAACTTATTATATTCTTCAGTTTTCAAGGCACGCATCTGACATTAAAATGCAAGCCATGCGACAATATTATTAATTTATTATATTTATTGAGTTTCCACGGTACGCATCTGAGATAGAAATGCCAGCCAAGCCGCTGAACGGGTGGGTGTGGGAATTGTGAGGCAAGTCTGGAACCAAGAAGTGTAGTAAGGAATTCGTCAATTTCCGAGAAACCATTTGTTCATCGGCATTGACGACTTCCTTTCCTTTACAGTTCCAACTGAAACACTACAAACTACTGTAGGAACTGAAACGAAGTGTTAGTACACTGACTGACAGAGCAAATGCAACACCAAGAAGGAGTGGTCAGAACTTTATGCCAATTGCAGGGTAGACTGACGTCACTGAGGTATGCTCATGATGTGAAATGCGCCGCTGTGCTGCGCACGTAGCGAACGATAAATGGGACACGGCGTTGGCGAATGGCCCACTTCGTACCGTGATTTCTCAGCCGACAGTCATTGTAGAACGTGTTGTCGTGTGCCACAGGACACGTGTATAGCTAAGAATGCCAGGCCGCCGTCAACGGAGGCATTTCCAGCAGACAGACGACTTTACGAGGGGTATGGTGATCGGGCTGAGAAGGGCAGGTTGGTCGCTTCGTCAAATCGCAGCCGATACCCATAGGGATGAGTCCACGGTGCAGCGCCTGTGGCGAAGGTGGTTGGCGCAGGGACATGTGGCACGTGCGAGGGGTCCAGGCGCAGCCCGAGTGACGTCAGCACGCGAGGATCGGCGCATCCGCCGCCAAGCGGTGGCAGCCCCGCACGCCACGTCAACCGCCATTCTTCAGCATGTGCAAGACACCCTGGCTGTTCCAGTATCGACCAGAACAATTTCCCGTCGATTGGTTGAAGGAGGCCTGCACTCCCGGCGACCGCTCAGAAGACTACCATTGACTCCACAGCATAGACGTGCACGCCTGGCATGGTGCCGGGCTAGAGCGACTTGGATGAGGGAATGGCGGAACGTCGTGTTCTCCGATGAGTCACGCTTCTGTTCTGTCAGTGATAGTCACCGCAGACGAGTGTGGCGTCGGCGTGGAGAAAGGTCAAATCCGGCAGTAACTGTGGAGCGCCCTACCGCTAGACAACGCGGCATCATGGTTTGGGGCGCCATTGCGTATGATTCCACGTCACCTCTAGTGCGTATTCAAGGCACGTTAAATGCCCACCGCTACGTGCAGCATGTGCTGCGGCCGGTGGCACTCCCGTACCTTCAGGGGCTGCCCAATGCTCTGTTTCAGCAGGATAATGCCCGCCCACACACTGCTCGCATCTCCCAACAGGCTCTACGAGGTGTACATATGCTTCCGTGGCCAGCGTACTCTCCGGATCTCTCACCAATCGAACACGTGTGGGATCTCATTGGACGCCGTTTACAAACTCTGCCCCAGCCTCGTACGGACGACCAACTGTGGCAAATGGTTGACAGAGAATAGAGAACCATCCCTCAGGACACCATCCGCACTCTTATTGACTCTGTACCTCGACGTGTTTCTGCGTGCATCGCCGCTCGCGGTGGTCCTACATCCTACTGAGTCGATGCCGTGCGCATTGTGTAACCTGCATATCGGTTTGAAATAAACATCAATTATTCGTCCGTGCCGTCTCTGTTTTTTCCCCAACTTTCATCCCTTTCGAACCACTCCTTCTTGGTGTTGCATTTGCTCTGTCAGTCAGTGTATATTCCTTGGTAATGTGCTAGTATTACAAACCGTTCAAAAAGGCAAAGGTGTGAAAAAATGAAATGGCGTATGGCTTTTAGTGCCGGAAGTGTCCGAAGACATGTTCGGCTCGCCAGGTGCAGGTCTTTCTAGTTGACTCCCGTAGGCGACCTGCGCGTCATGATGAGGATGAAATGATGATGAAGACAACACATACACCCAGCCCCCGTGCCATTGGAATTAACCAATTATGGTTAAAATCACCGACCCGGCCGGGAATCGAACCCGGGACCCTCTGAACCGAAGGCCAGTACGCTGACCGTTCAGCCAACGAGTCGGACGGCAAACTTGTAAGTCTGTATTAATAAGGCAGTGAATTGCATATTTCCTGCTTTTTTTACGAGTGATAGTAAAGTAATTATCTGCCAGCCTTGCACCAAAGATGTAAAAATTTTAAACCTGCTTTTTCTTATTTTATAGAGTAATGAAGTATATTATATTGCATTTTCTTTTCTTTTTTCACAAATTATACCAACCTTAAGTTTCCGATGCAGTTTGTAGACATAATTTTTTAACCGTATTTATTTATCGTATGACATATACATGGACAGTACAATAAATTACAGATTTATATCTACATTATTTACATAGGTGGCGTCGCCAGGAAAACTTCACTTGTTTCTCCACTGAAACGTCTCAGTAGGCATTCTTGTGTGATGTGCTTCACAGTTTGCCTCTCAGCACCACAGTCGCAGCAGGATGATGATTTTTTCCTCCATTTATACAGCAGATCTGCACACACACCATGGTTGGTCCGGATCCGGTTTATCTTGGACCATACTTTCCGAGGTTGTTCAAAGCCAGGTACCTTCTGCGTAATGCATAGCATTTCTAAGGATCCTGCTGGAGCAAATATTGCCTCCATTCATTAGACCATCTCTCAGTCAGGTTGAAATTACTGGATAAAAGGTTCTCGGCCGTGCAGATGGGTGGACGTCTTGACTTAAGTCTGTCTATGTGTAAGTGGAGGATATCCTCATGAATGGGCAATCTTTGATAATTCCGGATCTTGTTGTATTCATTCATCAGAGCAATGTATCTACGGAGGTGGGGTGGAGCTCATATAGTTGATATGTCTAGAACACCGAGAGAGAGAAATCATCCAAGAAACATAAAAAAAAAAAAAAACAATTAACCAGTCTTAAGTCCACAAGCCCTCCTGATTCGGAATATACGAGACCATTTAGTGTGCAGGATATTGAGGCAGCTTAAAAAGACATAAAAACTGGTAAAGCACCGGGATTTGATGGGATTCATCCTGAGTTTCTAATTAATTCTGGAGCAAATACGAAATTATCGTTATCTAGGTTTCTAACCTACATTCTTACAACAGGCAATCTACCTCGCTTATTTAAAATGAGTAAGATAATTGCAATCCTAAAACCAGGAAAGCCTAATGATGCACCAGAGAGCTATAGACCAATAGCATTGCTTAGTGTATGCTATAAATTACTTGAATAGAATTGCTACAAAGGTGTTTGAAACGATCCCTATTGAACAAGCAGGATTCAGGCCACAAAGAAGCTGTGCTGACCAAGTCTTGTCACTAACTATCTTCATTGAACCAGGATTCCAGCAAATACTAAAGACTTCAGTAGCATTTATTCAAAAGAGTGACTGAATGGGTTGCTATATTTCTAGAAAATAGATCTCAGAGAATTAGAGTAGGTGAAGCTTTATCTGACCCTGTAATCATTAAGAGGGGAATTCCTCAAGACAGTGTTATCGGACCTTTATGTTTTCTTATATATATTAATGATATGAGTAAAGGAGTGGAATCGGAGGTAAGGCTTTTTGCGGATGATGTTATTCTCTATAGAGTAATAAATAAGTTACAAGATTGTGAGCAACTGCAGCGTGACCTCGATAATGTTGTGAGATGGACATCAAGCAATGGTATGTTGATAAACGGGGTTAAAAGTCAGGTTGTGAGTTTCACAAATAGGAAAAGTCCTCTTAATTACTGCGTTGATGGGGTAAAAGTTATTTTTGGGGATCATTGTAAGTATCTAGATGTTAACATAAGGAGAGATCTTCATTTGGGGTAATCACATAAATGGGATTGTAAATAAAGGGTACAGATCTCTGCACATGGTTATGAGGGTGTTTAAGGGTTGTAGTAAGGATGTAAAGGAGAGGGCATATAAGTCTCTGGTAAGACTCCAACTAGAGTATGGTTCCAGTGTATGGGACCCTCACCAGGATTACCTGATTCAAGAACTGGAAAAAATCCAAAGAGAAGCAGCTCGATTTGTTCTGGGTGATTTCCGACAAACGAGTAGCGTTACAAAAACGTTTGGGCTGGGAAGACTTGGGAGAAATGAGACGAGCTGCTCGACTAAGTGGTATGTTCCGAGCTGTCAGTGGAGAGATGGCGTGGAATGACATTAGTGGACGAATAATTTTGAGTGGCGTCTTTAAGAGTAGGAAATATCACAATATGAAGATAAAGTTGGAATTCAAGAGAACAAATTGGGGCAAATATTCGTTTATAGGTAGGGGAGTTAGGGATTGGAATAACTTACCAAGGGAGATGTTCAATAAGTTTCCAATTTCTTTGCAATCATTTAAGAAAAGTCTAGGAAAACAACAGATAGGCAATCTTCCACCTGGGCGACTGCCCTAAATGTAGATCAGTATTGATCGATTGAGCACTGATAGCTGAATAAAATAATAATTTTCGGCACATATAGGAAGCAACGGCGCTTAAAGGAAGACGATCGACGTCATACAACGTCCACGTATGGCTTAAATGCGTGGGTTTGGGGCTAAAAATGCATCTGTAGCATTTGCTGAAAAATATAGTGAGAAAAAATGTAATATGGATAATCAAAAATATAAGAGGAATTTTATGAATGTTCAGTGTCACAAGTTTGGCCATTGTAAAGTTATAGTCGTACGCCAGTGTCTGGAAAATCAGCAAGGGGTGATGGAGGAGATCAGTTTATGGAAAGAGCTGATTTCTTCTGTGCTGCATTTATGTAGAATTTACAGGAAAATTATAAGCGCATGTGGATTAATTGTAGTGGAGTGACAGCACAATTGGCTCTAAATCGGGAATATGTTATTACCCCTAAAGCGTTTGCTATCCCGAAATACGTAGAAATATCTGATGGTAGAAAACTTGAGGCAGAAAAGAATAGATCTGCTAACATTGAAATCAAAGCTAGCAGAGTATGGCCAATAAAGCACTTCCAACATGTATGGTGTATACCACAGATTGAAGAAAGTCTGTTTTCTCAGTTTGTTTCTTTATATATAAGGTATATATGGTCGAAAGGGGGGTAGCAGCCTTTCGGTAGTTGCAAGGGCGGCAGTCTAGATGATCGACTGATACGGCCTTGTAATAATACTCAACATGGCTTAGCTGTGTTGATACTGTTACACGGCTGAAAACAACGGGAAACTACAGCCGTAACTACCTCCCGAGGACATGCAGCTCTCTCTGTATGAATGATGTACTGATGATGGCTTCCTCCCGGGTAAAATATTCCGGAGGTAAACTAGTCCCCCATTCGGATCTCCGGGTGGGGACTACACGAGAGGGGGCGATCATCAGGAAGATGGATACTGACATTCTGCGAGTCGGAGCGTGGAATGTTAGAAGTTTGAATCGTTCTGGTAGATTAGAGAATCTGAAAAGGAAGATGGATAGGCTAAAGTTAGATGTAGTTGGTATAAGTGAAGTACGTTGGCAGGAAGAACAAGATTTTTGGTCAGGCGACTACCGAATTATCAACACAAAATCGAACAGGGGAAATGCAGGAGTTGGTTTAATAATGAATAAGAAAATAGGGCAGCGGGTAAGCTACTACGACCAGCATAGGGAAAGAATTATTGTCGTCAAGATAGTCACCAAACCAATGCCCACCACAATAGTGCAGGTCTATATGCCTACTAGTTCAGCGGATGATGAAGTTGAAAGAATATATGAGGAGATAGAAGATTTAATACAATATGTAAAAGGTGACGAGAATCTAATTGTGATGGGAGACTGGAATGCAGTGTTCGGCCAAGGAAGAGAAGGTAGTACAAGTAGGAGAATTTGGATTGGGACAAAGGAAGGAAAGAGGAAGTCGGCTGGTTGAATTCTGCACTGATCATAATTTAGTCCTTGCCAATACTTGCTTCAAACACCACAAACGACGGCTGTATACGTGGATGAGACCTGGAAACACCTGACTTTTAAGCCCATTTATCAACATACCATTGCCTGCCGTCCATCTCACAACATTATCGAATTCGTTTTGCAGTTGCTCACAATCTTGTAACTTATTTATTACTGTATACAGAATAGCATCATCCGCAAAAAGCCTTACCTCTTATTTCACTTCTTTACTCATATCATTTATATATATAAGAAAACATAAGGTCCAATAATACTGCCTTTAGAAATTCCCCACTTAATTATTACAGGGTCAGATAAAGCTTCGCCTACTAGAATTCTCTGAGTTCTATTTTCTAGAAATATAGCCACCCATTCAGTCACCCTTTTGTCTAGTCCAATTGCACTCATTTTTTCCATGATTTACCCTATCGAATGCCTTAGATATATAGATGCCTTAGATGCTGAAGCAATGCGCAACTTTATTTTAACTGTTACTTTTTCATGTATAATACAGTTAACATATCTTCTTTTTATTTTTCATGGAGTTTACGAATGTATTGCTCAAAATTACTTTCGGCAGACTGAAGAAACTAACAGTTAAATTTACACCTGAAGTTGCTCTGGCATTTTAACTTTTGGCTGGCGATAGATTTCATGGCTTAAATAATAGAAATTCCTCTCTATGACTTAAATATACTTCAAAATTCTATGTTGGAATACTTCTTAGCGAAAATTTTATTAGCCGTTCGATTCAACCGGTGTCCCGAACTTCGCCAATAAATATTTATCAAATGCTGTCATACCTCATTTGAGGATTTTACTACATCTAGCATCGTCTGACAGCGAATTTATTATCGATAGTTGTGTGTGGGCAACGGTCTGAAAGCCGATTAACTTGTTCCGCTTTCGGCAGTGAACCGAACTCAGGCCGTTTAACCCTGGCAGTGAGGATTTCTTCAATTCCATAACACTGAAGTTACAACATCATCAGCTGTTTTCATTTACTCCAACTTTCATGACCGGTCATTTTGGGTACATGGATTCTTAAATCGGTGATATTCTAGAAATTAACTGTACAAATTATTCTCAAAATACGCATGTAATTACTATTTTACCGATAACCAAAGCATAGCCAAACATTCCCAAAGAAAAAAAGAGACATAAAACTATACATAGATGTACTCACGTGCAGTGTAAATCATTCTGGACCCAAAACCGAAGGAGGTTGTGCGATATTAATATTAATAGGGTTATGCCCAGGTATTTATTAACTTGCGCACACTCACTACAAAGCCACTGCATATAAGCAGAAAATGAAACAGTGCACTCAAAATCAAGAACGGTACATATGGCGCTGTAATATCACGGAAGGAAACAGAGTATTATTTTCTTCCTAAACAATAGTGTTTTGCATCTTTCTTACATACTTGAGAAAATCGATGGTGGAAAATCAGAGTGAACTATATAATTTTATAGGAGATTAACGATTACTTCCATCAAAATGAGCTTCTTCAGCCTCAAGGAAAATAAACTTTTCTTCCCTTTCAGAATCTTGTGTCAGATTTAGTGCTAGTAGTGCTAGTGGCTTTTTGCCGCACCGACACAGACAGGTCTTATGGCGACGATGGGAGAGGAAAGGCCTAGGAGCTCGAAGGAATCAGCCGTGGCCTTAATTAAGGTACAGACTGGTGTGAAAATGGCAAATCACGGGAAACCATCTTCAGGGCTGTCGACAGTGGGATTCGAACCCACTATCTCCCGGATGCAAGCTCACAGCTGCGCGCCCCTAACCTATGTCATATTTGACATGCGCCTTCATACCTCCATTTCGGTGTCCACTTGTGTAATCATATACTGGGAACACTCTCCACAGTGCCCGACAGCTAGGCCAAGGCTGCAGGTCTGTGTGCTCAACACAAAGCCTAACCCCCTAGACCACCCACGTTATTTCGCTGGGCGTCCACAGGCGAAATTGCGCGTCGTGCACCGTCCTAAACTGAACGAGTGGAATGACTTGCGTTCTTCGCGGGAAAATTATGCTTATTATGGTACACAGTGAAGTAGATAAAAGTAGAACTCGGAAGATATTCCTAAATATAACACCAGATCACTTAACCAAGTTGACGTACCTCATCATAATCCACAAACGACAGGTTCATGCTATTTAATTGCTTAGATAAAATGTTTAGTAAAATTCGCCCATATTTAAAAGAATTACCATTCAATGTATTCAGATGTAACCTTAAAAATTGGTAAATTATGTTTCATTTTTACTCAGGGTAGAACTAATCTGAAATGCATTACTTTAATTTTTTCCTCATTCGATACCTACATTTGGAAATAAATACAGTGGTATGTGATATCAGGTTCTAACTATCACTGCCATTATGACTGTCTATACAGTAGGAGAAGCATCCTTTTTTTTTTGCAACCCGTGTTCACAGCTATAATTTGCCTACCAATATAGATTTCAGGCCGCTACGATTTCTGGACTAATGACCACTTGTACGGACAAAGTAACGATGATATTCAGAATTATATTCCAAGATAGCCAAGACAGATTCCAAGATACTATTGCTCATGTTGTTAATGGATTCTGAATACGAACCAGTGACTGAAGAAGGAACAGATTTGCAAGTCAAGCGTTTAGCAATTTTCATCTTAAAATAACTCAAGCAAACATTGTCCGTTTCCTTAAATTGTAGGAGCAAGAAAGCCTTGGAAAAACTGTCAACCAAAACAGTAATTCTTCTATACTATGCAGCATTTCTGTCACTTTACTAGAGTTTATCACATTTTTATCTCTAGCCACGTTAAAAACCACGAAGAGGTCGCAGAATGTTAATAGTCATTGAGGTTATCAAAACAAGCCTTGAGATCATGCGATATTTTTCTTCTTCCACAATTTTTCTCACACCCTTATGAGGGTCAGGAATGCGCATTGTCTCCCGCATTTGGATATGGTTATGTTTTACTGCAGGATGCCCTTCCTGACACCAACCCTATGTTGAGGGATGTATTCACCATTGCGTGTTTGTGCACTGGTTAGTAGTGTGATGTGTTGTGTAAATACGAAGAGGATTACTTTGAGACAAGCACAAACACTCAGTTCCTGAGTCAGTGGAGCGAACCATACACTATTAAAATCCCTGAACTGACAGGAAATCGAACCCGCGTCGCTCTGTACCAACATCCTCGACACTGACCATTCAGCCAGGGATCCGGAATGGAGAACATATCACAAAAAAGTTATTAAGACATCCGAAATACATTGACACTCAGACATTAAAGTACATTTGTCCGCGGACATTGTGTCTGAAAGTGTTATAGGTGATGATGATGCTTGTTGTTTTAAGGGGCTTAACATCGAAGGTCATCGGCCCAAGTGTTATAGGCTAATGAGATTTCATATTATTGTGTGTATACATATTCATGTCATTTTCCTTGAAAATGTCTGTTCTATTCTATTGTGTTCTATTCTACCGTAAATGGGTACGTAAGCAACCTGCATATAAATAACGCGCTGCAATCGGAATGGGTACAGCCCGTTTCTTATTATATCTATAATAATTAAAGTCTTTCTGTCCGTATATCGTCCCTGCCGGAAAGAAGAATATAATATTTTAGAGGAGAGACAAAAATTATTTCGGGTCGCGCAGCTGTGAGCTTGCATTCGGGAGGTAGTGGGTTTGAACCTCACTGTCGGCAGCCTTAAAAATGGTTTCCCGGGATTTCCCATCTTCCCACGGGGCAAATGCTGGGTCTGTATCTTAATAAAGGCAACGGCCGCTTCCTTCCCACACCTAGCCCTTTCGTATCCCATTGTCGCCATAAGAGCTACCTGTGTCGGCGCGACGTAAATCAACTTGCAAACAAGAAAAAAGGAACAATATTTCATTTTTAAGAGATGTAGTCAAAGACCAAGATTACGAACTATTCCTGCTTCATTCTAAAATACCTGCAGAACGTTGATACTCGCTGCAAAATTAATGTAACATTGTTAAATGTTGCACGCAAGAGATTTCGACTTTTCAAAATGACACATAGGTGATTTGTTTAATTAGATTACGTCGTTCATTATTTAAAAATGTTTACCAAATTAATAGTCCAGCTTAAAATAACAGCAGGAATACTGGTACAGTACGTAAATATATGATCTCACAATCATACATGTACAAACACACACACACACACACACACACACACACACACACACACAAGCGTGCTTGCAGATTCGTACAAGTAAACTCATAATCCTAATCAGCATGTTCCTTGTACAATCCAATGTTTCGCTTCTTTTATGCTTGCATAAATGAATGTAATAATCTGTCAGTAGGTGGTAGAATACTCTCTGGAATAACAGCTATAACCTTGAAATATTACGTAGGATGTTTTGGTTAGATTGTAGGGCAAGGTCTGGGCTTCCCAGTAGTATCAAAATCTTATTTTCACCCATTGCTTCACAAGGAGATTTTTTATTCCCGGCAGCCACGATATTTCGAATTTTTGGTTAGTACTTCCTTTCTGTCTCGGTACGACTCATTGGCTGAATGGTCAGCATTGAGGTCTTCGGTTCAGAGGGTCCCAGGTTCTATTCCCGGCTGCGTCGGGGATTTTAATCGCGTGTGATTAATACTTCTGGCTCTGGGACTGGGTATTTGTGTTTGTCCCAACACTTTCATCTTCATATTCAGACAACGCACTTTACTACCAACCACCACAGAAACAAGCAATAGTGATTACATCCCTCCATAAGGTTGGTGACAGGAAGGACATCCGGCCGTAAAACAGGGCCAAATCCACATGTGCGACCGCACACATGAGGGATCAGCGGTAGAAGAAGGAGACCTCCTTTCTGTCTCGGAAGGGACGCACGTACACTGAATTCTACATACGGTTTAACTTTTATCTGTGGAAGTATAGAGAGAATTATACAGAAGTTAGTACTAGACCGAGTTCGATAGCTGCAGTCGCTTAAGTGCGGCCAGTATCCAGTAATCGGGAGATAGTGGGTTCGAGCCCCACTGTCGGCAGTCCTGAAGATGGTTTTCCTTGGTTTCCCATTTTCACACCAGGCAAATGCCGGGGTTGTACCTTAATTAAGGCCACGACCGCTTCCTTCCACTTCCTAGGCATTTCCTATTCCATCGTCACCATAAGGCATATCTGTGTCGGTGTGACGTAAAGCAAAATAGCAAAAAAAAGTTAGTACTAGAGTAGAAATTAAACTAGAAACAAAACTAGGCCGCACATTACTAAAAATTTCTTAATTAAAGAAGGTGTTATAGAGGGGGTGGGTCCTTGATAATTTTAGATGTTTCCATAATGATTAAATTTTCAAAAATGAGAAGTACGTATAATAAATGTTATAGGAAATTATATTTTGTACAATTTTTGTTCAAATTTAAGTTTCCAGAAGGAATCATAATTCAATTTCACCAATATATAACATTAACATATTCAGGTACTTCATGCCTTTTCAACCGCGAAATTATTATCCGCAGGACGACAAGGGGCTCCTCATTTAGATCCCTCAAATTTCCAAGACACTGGCAGTCAGTGCGAACTTGGGACACCGCTGTAAGCCTCCTTTGTAGGGAATTGCTGTGACAGTGCACTAGGGTACAGATGTAGGCCTACCTCCGCTTGGTTTTTGTATAAAAATTTAAGTTCTCTGATGGTATCCATAACTGTGAACAATTTGAATGTTAAGATACAGCGAGGGTGATGGGTCAGAGGTTGTTTGTATATTCATTCTCCCCAACAGCAACAACACGACATACAGTGCATAGCCCTTCTCTTCTTTAACTCTGGATACTAACTTCTGACGACACCAAACTTGAAAACATGCACATTTCTACATTCGTTTTCCCCAGTGCCACATCTCTGACTGAGGAAGTAATTGCATCGCTGAATGTAGCTGCATTTTAAAGAACAGGTAGTGTCATTGTCTCGATGCTTTCTGAAGTACGGGGCACATACCGCACGTTCCTTTATGTGTCCCTTATAGAGGTCCCATGCCTGGGGCTTACAGGGAAAGGATGACAGACAACACTCATAGATCAAACTATTCATTTTAAAGGGTACTTCTGGTGTGAGCGACTTTCTGAGACTAACTCAAAGGTTTCGTGTTATATGCTGTATCTATTCAAAGAAGATTGGAGCAATTTTATAAAAGAAAGTCATGGACGACCAAACGAACCATTTTGAAAAATATGGAACTGAAAAGAAAAGGACGAAAACAAGAAACATTTTAAACATTCATTTGTTTTTAGTCAAAACTCCTTAAGACTCGCATACTATGAGTGGAAAAATGAGAGTGAAAGGACGGAGCTTATGCCGGAAAAGGTTACTACCATGTAACGAATTGTCTGCTGCGATGGTGAAGTTGAAAATAGCACCGGTCATTAACTTACGAAACTATATATTGCACCCGTCCACCTCCCGAGTCCCAGACTAGCATTAATCTCAGGGGTGTCGGTTCATTATTTAAGTCCACAAATCTATAAATATAGAGGCATAAGAGAACACGGGAATGAACGGAGCAATTAAAATTAAAATGGGGAAAGCTCGATTGTAAACTTGAATTTAAGGACTCCATGATAGGACTAGGAAGTAACTGTTAACTTTAAAAAGGGTATCATCTAACTACAATACAAAGATTGAGAATGGTTTCCTTTGAAATAATTGCCAGAAGGAGCAGTTTATTACGCCATCCGACGTACGAAACTTTGATACATTTGGCAATGATATTTAAATTTCCACACATGTTACATAAATAAATCACTTGCTATACCACAAGTGGTATCAATATGTTGCTGGGTTGATCCTGAAAGAAATTACAAATGGGGTATAATTTACGGATCGATTACGTTTGAATCGAACCGTTGTTCAAGGATATAGCTTCCTTCTATCGGGAGCCCGAGCATAACCCATGTTACGGTCGGCTTCTCGATTTAACCAAGATGGCGTACCCCGGCTATATACATTTTTCCGAGACCGGTACTCGGACTGGGTAATGTTTCTCGTGAATTACGAAAATGGATTTACACGGACAGTTCCTATCTTACGATGTCCAGCTGATGCCATACCACCGAATTAACATTTATGTTTTATTTACACATGATCTGAAATGTTACAAAGTAGCCCCTGTAGACTACTGCTACAGATGGGATAACGAGAAGCGGTGGGAAATACCGTGCCGATGACCTCCCCTCGCATCGCAAGTGAAGTAAACAAACACACAAAGTATTACTGTAACTTGTCCCGTGCGGAAATCGTACGATAACGAGGTAACAAAATGACTATAATATATATTATTCTTATTATTCAAACTACTCAAATAGAGGGATGTTGTCACCAATTATTTAATCCACTATCGTCAGAATATTTATTTATCCACGAAATTATCATCCTAGAAATTATTATTATTATTACTATTATTATTATTATTATTATTATTATTATTATTATTATTATTATTACTCAACGGTTCCTGGCACTGTCACGTTTGATTAATATCGTCATTATTATGCGGGACGCAAACACAAATGGTTATTACTGTTATTATTATTATTATTATTATTATTATTATTATTATTATTATTATTATTATTATTATTAATGAATAGCTGACTCAAGATATTATTATTATTGTTAAGGTCACTCAAGATGTTATTATTATTCATGAATCGGTCACTTCCGCCAAAAATGCATTAGGATATCGGTCGCGATTACAATTATTCAATGATCAACCAAAAGACGTCATTACTATTATTATTATTATTATGACAATTATTATTAATCTGACCGCGATGATTTACCATCGTCCTAACGTTGTTATTATTATTATCGGTTGCACATTATCATTTAGATTCCCGTTTAACATCTTTATCAACGCTCATTTAATTAAGGCGATCCAATCTTTATCTGCAATATTTATTATTATCATCACGCCATCATGATTGTCATCACTCGTCATTACAATGATTACACTATACGATCATTTATGTGGAATCTGAACTCTCATTATCCTTAGATCCGTAGTATCTCGACGAATGGCGGTGCAGTCTATTTATTTCGTACATGCTGTCACGGGTTCGAATTCTACCCGCTACGTAACTCAGTATTTCTCTGTGACACTGCCCGTACATTTTACACTCATTTCAATATCCTAAGTGTCTCTCGTACGGAATTTATATCCCTTTCTATCTCAATATTCCTTGATTCATTTATTTCTCACAAAATTATCAACTGACTTATTTATTCCACTTCTGACATCGTACGACCTTTTATTATCTGACTGCAGATTCTTTAACATTTTTCTATCTCATTTGGATCTACGCCTTAGTTCGTTCTCCACAAATAATCGTAACATTTTGAAATTATATTTACCAAAATTTGACAATCATGGTTGCGTAATATTAGTCCTACGTGTTCCGGCTACTGAATTGCAAATTTAAGACACGACATTTATTCGTAAAAAAATATTGGACCGTAATTTAAACCACACGTTCATTAACATGTACGGATTATTAGCACCGATATTACCTTTCAATATTATTTATTGATCAAGTTAAATTATCACACACTTTAATTCCGAATTAAAAACGACATCCCGTCATTAAATGATTCCCGATAAACTTAACATCTTATCACTTGAATTTTATTATTGCGCACTGCTCACTAAAATTCCCATATCTCATGAATTATTATTACTATTATTATTATTATTATTATTATTATTATTATTATTATTAATAATATCACTTCTCACAAATTTAACAACTTCACTTTGAAAATATGAACACACTGATCAACAACAAAACACAGCTGGCATGACAAGGCTGGACTTTCCCTCAACGTCATTACATAACTCGTCAAATAACTAACAGAAAAGCACAGATCGGGCCTATTAGACTGTGATAACAAATTCAAATGTAAAAATATTCTTGACTACCAAGAAATATGAATGCATGCATGACTTAACGTACTACCCTATATCTACAAAATTTACATCTACAACAAATTGAATACATAATAAGACCCGATTATTTACGTTATTATTACTAAATCCTGTCCGTGCTACAAATTTAGGATGGGATCGTTAAGCGACCCATCTTGTTACAGAAGGTAACCAAGTCTAATCAAATTATTCCCATTTTCCCAATCACGCTAACATTTCCCAAATATTATTTATATTTTGGTACTCATCTTAGTTATGGGTAATCCATTGCAGCTTGGCAGATAAGGGACCATCACGGCCCCATTTTCCGTTCTACTCGCCCATTCTTGATGGCGTAGTTCCACAAATGATTTCCTGGCACATTACCATTTTTACACTAATACCTTAACTATCACACTACTTCACCATTGACAATGTTAACACTGAAAAGTTGACTTTTACAAAATCATTTAATACCCTAGACCCAAGATTTATTATATTACACTGTTTTAAGCTTCGTCCATTTACCGCACAAAGGACATGGACACGTACGACGAGGTGTCGAATTATTTGTCCGGCACGTTTTATGTTGTCCGACGCGATACGCCCGACGCAGGTTTCCCTCTTGAAGTGTTCATGATAGCGGTTCCATCCTCCTAAGTACAGGCTATTATTTCCCAGGTACTGTTCGTCACACAGTATTCTATTCTTGCACTTAGTGCTGTGCAGATGAATTTTATATTAGTCACCCTTACAATGCACTTAATTAACTTTACTACGATATTTGTAACTGGCACACACTGTCCTAAGTTAACTACTTTCAGTTCACGGTTTTCGAGCGCGGTCACATTTTATAAGTACCGGCGGATGCTCGCACCAATACATGTTGAATTACTGTAAGCACGACAAGTTTGAATTCAGCTGCGGACGGTCGTTCAGCTTCGAAGTACAATTTCAAATCAAGCGAGACTAGCACAACTGCTAAGACTGCTAAGACTGGTAAGACTGGGGTAATGAGTGTTCTATGCACTCGTATATATTGACGCAGCTTTCCTAGCGCATTATCTGACGTCATATCCATGATGGAGGGGGTGGATTTTCAATATCGGCACTTGCATTCCGAATTGGACGTTATAATTTATATCAAAATAATCCACTCCGCTAGCATATTTGCTGGATTAAATATGAAATCCTGACGATCATAGATTTAGGAGATACGGGTGGATTTAGCTCCTCACATTTCGCGCCTTTGGAAGCGTCCCTTTCAACGTGGTTTTCGTCCAGCCAATGTCATTCAAGCTGTCTGGTTTCCAAGAAATCCATCCTTCAATTTATTTAATTTGCCAATAATTATCGATTATTTTTCCATGCGTGACATCTAATAAGTTCATTACATTGATCCGTGTACTCACAATAATTTATTACTGATTACTTTCGAAGTTACATTGGTGTCTCATCCACCTTCTCTCAAGATTGTATCCCTGAGTCTTCCATCAACTTTTTGTGATTGGCCTGCAAGTGGTCACGTGATTTAAGTTTCCACCTGCGCGAACCTAGGCTAGCGAATGTCGTCGAAACCGCTGTACTTTTCCATTCAACCTTTCCTGGAATTCATGACGTCGCGGAAGTTTCCGTTCGCCCAAAATATCCCAGCGCACTGCACGTGTTGCAAGCTTTCATTGTCTCAAACTACCCCCTTCTCTTTCTGACCAAGACTTATTTGTGGACTTATATTTTTCCTGGTCGCCAAACTAATGGGCTCCTCTGCTGTGAAGCAGCTAAATTCTGTTGTGCCAGGCTGAGCCTCACGGCTCCAGTCCGTCGCGTACCCTACTTATTATTTCAACACAGCTTGTACGGAATAAACTTTCTGTATTTCAATAAATGTACCATATATTATTTTATCAATGAAATCATGACTGACTGTGGACCTATGTCACTCGGGTTCAATATATAGGCCTATATATATTTCCAAGTTTTAACGATTGAGATAAATCCATGTAAACGAAAAAAGTTGTGCCAGATTCATGGCGATTATTGAAGAAAGATATTTTTCAACCTCTAAAGCTTCATTCAACTTATCCCATTATAAAGAAACCGGGCGCATTTTAGGCTATATTCAGATGTCCTGTCTGCCACCACGTGATTTATCACTTGAAGTATCCACCGTAGCACCCATCAGGATATAAACCTCGTGTGTCTGGGTGAAAAGCTAGCTAACCTGTCACTGTACTAATCAGGTCCAATTATAGTTTTCTCTATCTGAGTAAAAGATTTCCAAAAATTGTTATAAGTTGTACCTTCTAGTACACGTTTCTACAATCACGTGTTTATTTTTGAAAATGAACTGTCAAGTTCTTTCCCTAAAATATACCTTACCAATGATTTCATATTGTGTTTCCACTCTTCAAATAACAAATTTGCATTTGAAGCTAAAGTTGCACTGTTATTCTTATTATGTATGTTTTCAGGTATGTACTTCATTATAATAATGACCACCAGTCGAAATAGCGATTGTTCATCGACGGAACTGGGTGGATAGTTTTACTATTTTACTACAAATTAGAATTTAATGGATCATATTAGTTCATAGCATATAGGACGCTATGTTTTGCAATAAAATCAAAATTATTTTCACAGCTGTCATTCATTATTAAATCATATATATATCAGTCCTGTCAGATGTAAATTAAAATATGGCACAGTAATATAGAATCTTTTGCATAAACACTATGCTCATACCATACAGCTAGTGCAAAATAAATTATTGGGATATCTGTACTACAAAGCGTACAAAGTTCACATTTCCAATAGAAATCCTAAGGAGTATACTTAACATTCGGCCACTTAAAATAGAAGGTAAGCTCATTCTTAAATATTCCTGAAGATAATTGTAAGTGATGCTGTATTCCTCTCATGTGATTAAATTCATAATATTCTATGTTACAGCAATCAAAGTATTTAAGCACCTGCTTTTCCACGTTCCTAGATCAAAAGGAAAATGACGTTACAAAACTTCGCAGTGCGTTAAGGTATTATTCTTGTACAACTCGCTGAGTTGACTTGATCTCCATCTTTAACAAAAGAAGCCGGTTTGTTTTGGAGGTGCATACACACATTGCTAGAATAATAAATTTTAATTTTATTTACACGTATTCCTAATTTATTTGAATGATATTATCTGGTACACTTCATTTTGTTACTTTCTCTTTCTTGCCTGTTTTGAATTCTTAAGGAACATTCGTTTGTTTCTTCATCACTTGTTTATTTCTAGGTTCAAATGGCATAAGTATTCTGCTTTTTATATAGTTTTATACATACTTATTTTAATAGTATTACAATTTATTGCTTTCAGTTAACGATATTGTAAATACTTTTTTCAATTAAATTATGTAAGGACTTACCCAGTCTGTGCTCCACCATCTTAATAATAACATGAGCCAACAATAATACACTTTCAGCAAGCACACAGCATTAAGAAATTAAGTCCGTTTGGGCTGATTATTGCAAACAGTGGAACAATCGCGAGATCTGTCGTCGAATTTTTGAATTGGGATCAAACCATAGACTTACCGGAATTCTACGCTCATCGCCATGAAGATGTCTATCCAGTGAGGAATCTCCTGTACAAACTAGAGAATTAATGCTTTAAATCTCATGAGATAGTTCCATTCCGTTTGTTCTTTTACTTTCAATAATTTGAAATGTTCAATTTTACGTACTTCTAACTATAGTTTCAATGTTTAAATTATAGTGTATGTAGGTATATTTTATCCCAGTCGGTAATAAAAACTGTTAGGGAATTAAGGTAAATAAAATTAAATAAACAGATAAAAATACACTCAAGTTATTGGACGGAAAATTGAATGTAAATGAGTAACTTCAACAGTACTATCTGGTGGGTCTCATAGATCAAACCTAACGTATACGAGTAACTTCAACAGTACTATCTGGTGGGTCTCATAGATCAAACCTAACGTATACGAGTATATGTTTTTCACATGATCTACTGGCCTATTGAAAGATTATTAATTCGTTATCCATTTGTGTCAATAGTTTTATGTATAAACACAACATTATTTTGTGACGGTGACATTGAATGCACTCTTACTGTCTCGGCAAGGCAATCCCTATTGAAATGAAGGGGAAGTTTTACATTTAAAGAGTTACTCTTACGTTCTGTAATCATTTCCGTAGATATCCAATCGGCAGAAGCTCTTTACTTTGGCAAGCAAACAAATCACACTTTATCCTAAGCCATTAATTTGGCATTTCGAAAAAGATGACTTGGTAAATTAAACTTTAAAGAAAGTTCCTGTGGCAATTTCATCCTTGTGAGGCAGACCGTCCGATGACGGGGATGGGGTCTGCCTTTTATAGTTAACCGCGAGTTACTCCGTTGGAGGATAGTGTTGCATGTGGTGTGTGAGTTGCAAGATTGTTGCAGAAAGCTCTAACACCCAGCCCCGAGCCAAGGGAATTAAACGTTACGATTAAAATAATAATGATATTAATAATAATAGTATAAATAATAATAATAATACCCTGCTGAGTGGCTCAGACGGTTGAGGCGTTGGCTTTCTGACCCCAACTTGGCAGGTTCGATCCTCGCTCAGTCCGGTGGTATTTGAAGGTTCTCAAATACGTCAGCCTCGTGTCGTTAGATTTACTGGCACGTGAAAGAACTCCGCGGGACAAAATTATGGCATCTCGGTCACTTTAAAAGCCATTAAAAGCAGTTAGTGGGACGTAAACAACAGTATAATAATGACGATAATAATAATAGTGTGTGACCACCGGCGGATAGGGCATGGTGCAAGTCCTCCGAGGTGACGTCTATGTGTGACCTGAGCGTCAGTGATGATAGATCCCTATCTAGGATAAAAATAATGTTGAAGAGGAGACAAAACCCAGCCCTCCAATCAATGAAGGTTAAAACCCCGACCTAGACGACAATAAAACCCGGGAAACTCTTGAACCAAAGGCCAGCATGCTAAGCACCTTGCTTGTACTGGGACAGTAAATTATAATGAAATAACGTTTTCTTATGAATACACAGTCCAAGCCCCTTTTGAAAAAGAAAGTTACTTCACAATTAACTATTACCAAATCTGAATTACAGAAAACGGGCTGTTTTTCAATAATTTTATTGATTTCTTCTTTCTATAACAATACTGGGATGAAAAGTTTTATATTTTGATAGCTATTGTGCCTGTCATCGATAGGTCGACCATATAGACGGTTCAGGTAAATGGAAAACAACAATGTGATTCATAGCTGTCAACTCCCCATTTCTATCAGCGCCGCCATACTACGGATCGAACAGCTGGAATACTTCTATGAACCAGTGTTTCAGGTAGCAGTAGTTATGCTCAGATTCGTGTCAAATGTTCGTATAAGCTGTTCCACTCGGCGAAGTCAACTCCTCTAGATTATGTGTTATGCTCAAAGTCTACTTTGGGCCAGACACTACGTTCAAGTATTTTGACCAGCAAATTTTCTACTGTAATACAAATGCATGATGCATGGCAGATCGGTTTTTACTATTCCTTCTCCCGTTATTTTACAAATGATTCTTCGGTAAGATTAGCATCAACAGTGTTTGAGCATAGGAAAAAAACATTACAAACCAGTCGTAAATATTTCCCTTATTGTCCAATGTAGTATTAATTTGTTTCTACAAATTATGTATATTTATCAATAAGACATTTATTGACGGAGATGTTTGAGAATTAATTTTTAGACCTTCCCCTAAACTACTACTTCACGCAGCGTAAATAATATTGTTTATGGCGTATATTATAGTACCTTCTCCCATGTCCTTAAATGAAGATCTCCATTAAATTCTATTCAGCTCTTTTCGCGTGATAAGCGCACATAAGTTGAGACGAACGGCCATGATGGAAATTCAAATATTACACTTTCTTCCAATATTCTGACCATAGTACAGGCAAAATTGTTATTTTATTAACATAGACAGCATAAAATTCTTCATGACCCATATAGCCGGTTTGTCATGTGATAGTACATACATCACACCCTCGCATTGTATCCAGAAAGAAGAGAGAGTGTTATTGTCATTATTCGGTTTATTATTATTATTATTATTTCATTGGTATATTTTGTTCTTAATATTTTATGCTGGAAGGTATCCATATGTGATATGAGTAATTTGTTTTGCACAAACGGATGGGAAAACAGTGTTATTTTCAACTTGGAAATTTTTATGAGTCATGTGTAATAGCCTTGTTGATGGCCTTGTTGATGTTGTAGTCGGAAAGTTTCTATGACTCATGCGAAACAACCCAGAGTCCGTTGATGTTGTTATTGTCATGTGATCCGGGAGAGGTTCAGGGCGTGGTCTTCACAAAAGGATCTACTCGTGATTGGCTGGCCAGGATCAAACTCGGCGTATCACGTTAGGTAAGGAGGAAGCTGTGGTCTATATAGGCATGTGATCATACGGCGAGGAGGACACTGGTACACTGGACGATACTGGATTGGACTTCAAACTTTGGTGAAACGTGGTCTTATTATGTTCGTGGAACGTGACTGACCTACAACTGTGAAGTGCTTAGGCACTGGGTATTTTATCACTTGTGGCGGCTTGGTATTATATGTTGGTGAAAGCTGTGGAGTGCTATATCTCAGACTTTCCAGAATTTACGTTTTAGAACAACAAGCGTGTTGCTCAAGTGAATGTATCTTTAGCCAACTGTTAGAGTCAGTGAACACAGCATTATCAAGGTACAGTATCTGTGTGATATAATAAGTGTCAATTATGAGAATCTGCAAGTTGTGTTGATTCACAGAGGCAGTGAAGTGTACTTATCTACGTATATGTGCTTTGTTCAACGGTGTGACAACAAATGGTAGCTTGGTCCTTGCGTTTGTTTTCCCACTATTTTCGTCGTTGTTGTGCCTGCCTCGTGGTGTAGGGGTAGAGTACCTGTATCTTACTCAGAGGCCCTGGGTTCGATTCCCGGCCAGGTCATGGATTTTTACCTGGACCTGAGGGATGGTTCGAGGTCCATTTAGCCTAAGTGATTAGAACTGAGGAACTTTCTGACGGTGAGATAGCGGCCCCGGTCTAGAAAGCCAAGAATAACGGTCGAGAGGATTCGTTGTTTTGACCACACGCAACCTCGTACTCTGCAGGCCTTCTGGCTGAGCGGCGGTCGCTTGGTAGGCCAGGGCCCTTCAACGGATCTGGTGCCATGGGGTTTGGTTTGGTTTGGTTTGGCCCGATGTTGTTGCTGTTGTAAATGTAGTCTTCCGGCGGTATTTTGTGAGTGTATTTTATGTATATTTTTGTGTGTTGATGAGGTGCTCATGCAGGGATGTTATTTAGAATATAGCTATTTTCGAATCAGTGGAGTTATTGATGAACCTAGGTGCAGATCCTATATATTTAGTTGTTTTCGGGAGGTTAGGTAAGGCCTACCGGGTGAGTTTCGGTGTGGTTAGGGGTGCGCGACTGTGAGTTTGCATCCGGGAGCGAGTAGGTTCGAATCCCACTGTCGGTAGCCCTGAAGATGGTCTCCCGTGGTTTCTCATTTCCACACCAGTTAAATGCCGGTTGCTTCCTTCCCACTGCTAGGCCTTTCCTATCCCATCGTCGCCATAAGACCTATCTGTGTCGGTGCGACGTAAGCCACTAGCAAAAAAATGTTAAGGCCAGAAGCAGACGTAATAGCACGCAGCATTAAGTACACGATTTATCATGCTCTATCAAAATTCCAGCGATTCATTCTGGTGAAAACTGGCGCCCATACTACGGATATTTCGAAATATTATTTTTATTAATTTAATCAATTTTAACTATGTTAGTAATTTTTCAGTTGTTTATTCAGATATTTTCAATTAAATTACAATTTACGCCCAAGTGTGAGGCGATTAAGTATTTCATTTTATTCATATTTGATTGTATAAATTATATTGCAATGGAACATATTTACTACGAGTATTATTTACAAATATTATAAATGGCACCCAAGCGTGAGGCAATGGTTATTCATTATTATATTGTTACAGTTATTTAATCACATTACAATCAAACTTACTCTCTGCTTTGAAGCTACAAGGTAAGTGCAAGGCAATGAAATACAATAAGATGGCCTTTAATCGTCTGTTTTTGTGAGTTGTGATTTAATCAGATATTGCCATTTAACATCTTCATTTAATTTACTTTTAGGAGATGAGCTAAACATAAATTTGATCTTCAGGAGCTCCGTTCAAATGGAGCCTTTTCAATACCAGTATCCAATAAAGTGCGCATCTAAGTTAAATGATTTTTGTTGACACAATTTACGTGGATGTTAAACTGCTTCCAGAGGAACTATTAAACGAGTAGTGATGGAGATTGCATTGGCCGTAGAGCTAGTAAGGGGGAATGAGAACCCAGGTGCAGACAATATCGTATATGTGAGAGGAACGTTCATCAATTGGCCGTTATTCGTTTGTTCAAGCCAGCAATTAAGTTCGTATTTTAATGAACAATTCATATAGAACATTAATAGATTTCCCATGAGAGCCTTCAATAGGAACATTTTGTCTAGTGATATACACGTTGTTTTCGACAAGCCTTAATTAGAGTTACTTACGTACTTAAAATATGGATGTTTTAAACATGTGTTCCGCACGTTAAGTTCAGGAAAAAGAATCGCCATTGTAAGCGGTTCTTCTATGCGGCCTAGGGACGCTCACGTAGTGAAAATATATCCTATTGCATTTCTTATCTGAAAGAGCATCTAACAGGAATGGTTTAACCCTTTTTTTAATAATCTCGTTTCAGACATAAAGTGAAATGAATCTCTTTACACCAAAGCTTCCGAGTTATGATGCTGAATAATGACACTCAGAACAATAGTAACTCCGGATACCGTTAAATTTGTTACTCACAGAATCAGTTGTGCTGCAGTTCCATCTTCTAGTTCCGTTACGAAAACAACGACAGAGTACTCACACCTCATCACGCCGCGTTGGCCTCGTGGTTTATCTGGTGAGAGGCGGACATGATAATAATAATAATAATAATAATAATAATAATAATAATAATAATAATAATAATAATAATAATAATAATAATAATAATAATAATAATAATAATAATAATAAATAATGTAGCCTCAGCTACCGTGTGCAGACTTTGCCATTTTATGTCTTTCGGGCTGCCTGTTCGTCAACTTTGGCATTCTTTTGTACTCGACTAGATGGAAGGGAAACGGATGTCTGCTGGTCTGAGTTTTAATTTGTTTGGATGGCTTACCCGAAATGTGTCACCTGAAATCGTTGACCAGCCGACGTCGTATGTCATAGAGCAACACATGGAATTTCTTCGCCCTTCAAAACTCCAACTAACTCTGCCGGGTTTGTATTCGTCACCTTGGGATCCGGAAGCCGAACCTGCATCATTAATCTACAGAGGTAGCCACTGACTAACATGGTTTATCGCCATAACTATGTTGTCCAACAAAAATGGCCGGAGAAATGGATGTTTGCTTCAGTTCCTTGGTCGGTATCACACATATATGTATAATGTGGCCCGAATCATGAATTGGTAAAGTATATTTGTACACAGAGCGGTATACATATCAATTTATATCATCTATCTTGCATAGTAGGCCTCAAAGCAATCCACAAGGTGCAAGAAGGATTCTCAACAACGTGTCTTACAACAGTAATTTACTTACTTTCTTACATTGTTCATCTTGCGCACTACACAATTCCTTCTTCCCCACGTAGAATTGCTTCCAACGAAGGTATTCTTCTGGAAGTTCATGGAATGCTCTTCCATTATTCCACCTTCTAATCCTTCCCATTTCTTTAAGCTGGTCACTAGCCAGTGCAACAAAACTCTCTTTGTATGCTTAGTGTGACGTAAGCTTTCTGCAATTTTCCGCTTCTGAATTCAAGCTTATGAAATGAACGAATTTATTACGCAGCTCTCCAATAGTCAGGAAAGAAAAATTGCTCAGGATGACCGTTTTTCCTCATGTCAGAAGCTAGCAAATTACTTGATAAAATTGAATATAATCAATAGTATCTGGAATTTCAACCAATATTAGAGAAGACGACGGTTTTGCTGTGGAATTTCCGTAGGTATTATTGGGGTACGACATGTTTTTTTTTTGCTAGGGGCTTTACGTCGCACCGACACAGATAGGTCTTATGGCGACGATGGGATGGGAAAGGCCTAGGAGTTGGAAGGAAGCGGCCGTGGCCTTAATTAAGGTACAGCCCCAGCATTTGCCTGGTGTGAAAATGGGAAACCACGGAAAACCATTTTCAGGGCTGCCGATAGTGGGATTCGAACCTACTATCTCCCGGATGCAAGCTCACAGCCGCGCGCCTCTACGCGCACGGCCAACTCGCCCGGTGGTACGACATGTTATAACCTCTACGATTTATGCAACATTCTGTACATAGCCCTAGGATGGGCAGAGGATACATGATGCGTGCACGCATTCTAACCTATTCCTGCACAAAATTCGTAGCCCTGATTATAAATCTGTTATTTTAGTACAGCAGCAGGTGTACGTCACTGGAAAAGTCCAGTGAATTACATGATCAGACCGAACTTGTGTCAAAGGAATCGGAGCAGTACAGCCATCTAGCAACAGATTTTTGAATCGTGAGCTGTAGTCCAACAACGACACGCGCAGTATATTCCATCTATAACACATAGGTGAAATATTTATTTGAATAATCTATATACTAAACCGGAAGGGTTAAATTTGAAATTGAAGCATTATGAAGAAATGATGCAGTAAAATGAAGGACGGATGTTGGGCAGCGATGGAACTTTAACATTTTCCCATTCTCTGTGCTCAGATTTGGACAGTGTGATCACATCAAGCTGCAACGCATTTACGAATCCATCAAGATACAGAGTCAATAAAGCCCTTGATCACTTCCCGTGTAATTGCGCCCCATACTTGCTGCACTGTGAGGATAAGTTATTCCATATTTCAAGGTGGCGGAGAAGAGTTATTCAGTCCTCTGCCTATCATATCAAAATATGCAAAAGAAAAGCAAAGCAAAGACATTTCTGTACAGGTAAAGGCTTCCACTATCCGTAACCTCGGCACTTGATGGGGTGGAGTGGTTAGCTCTACGCCCGGCCGCCTTTGCCCCCAGGTATTAACCTGGTACTCATTTTTGGTGTAGTCTGAGTAAACCTGAGGGCCATATGCACCTTCGGAAGTGGAAATTTTACGACGTCCTGACGGGGATTCGAACCTACGTCCATCCGTGTGAACCGAGCACGCATATACCGTCTCGGCCAGGCAGCCCCTTATCATATCAAAATATGTTCAATAGGACTTAAGTCCAAAGACTTGACAGGCCATTTAAAAGTTGTAATGCCGCGTATAGAGCTTCTCCGGAAATGTGTGCAGTGTGATCCGGGCGTTCTCCAGCTGAAACATTCCGTTCAGAACGTTCTCCACCAGACAGACAACTGTCAACATACTTCTTTCTTTCTTTCTCTCTTTCTTTCTTTCTTTCTTTCTTTCTTTCTTACTTTCTTTATTTTCTTTCTTTCTTTCTTAAACTGTTTACCCTTCAAGGTTGGTTCTTCCCTTGGACTAAGCGAGGGATCCCACCTCTACCGCCTCAAGGGCAGTGTCCTGGAGCGTGAGACATTGGGTCGGGGATACAACCGGACAGGAGGATCAGTAGCTTGCCTAGGGAGCCTCACCTGCTTTGCTGAACAGGGACCTTGTGGAAATGGGAAGATAGGAAGGGATAGACAAGGAAGAGGGAAGGAAGCGGCCGTGGCCTGAAGTTAGGTACCATCCCGGCATTTGCCTGGAGGAGAAGTGGGAAACCACGGAAAAACACTTCGAGGATGGCTGAGGTGGGATTCGAGCCCACCTCTACTCTTTTGACCTCCCGAGGCTGAGTGAAACCCGTTCCACTTTTGAAATTTCATAGCAGAGCCGGGAATCGAACCCAGGCCTCCGGGGGTGGCAGCTAATCACACTAACCGCTAGACCACAGAGGCGTACTGTCAAGATACTACTGAGCAGTAACATTGCCCTCACCACTTGTAATTTTAAATTACAGCCAATAGCTTCCAGAACGTAATTGCCAGTGTTGACCACCTTCCCTGGTGCGATGATAATGACAGCAGAAATAAATGGATTATTCATTACTATCCCATTCATTGGCCCAACGTAACCCTTTCTGATACACTTAAATGTTGTGTGGTTCATGGACTACTTGCTGCAGGGATACAGAGTTGTATACTACTATAGCTTGTGCTACGGTTGCTCGAAATTTAGCTGATGTCTCTCGGTGATCCTCTGAGACATCCGAACGACGCTGTGATCCTCCCTCAACTGTCGTACGTCAGGTTTGCCCTGTGTCAGGTCCACTGATATGAATTTGACCTCTGCCATTATAAACGTTGCACCGTAGATGCATGTTAGTTAACATGTGCACGCAGAGTTCTTCTAGATAACCAACTCTCACGCTCAGCATTCCTAGCCCTCATAAACTGTAACAGTTCCTGATATCGTTCTCTTGTCTGCCATCAAGCCACATTGCACTTCAGATTGCAATTCAACTAAGCTAAGCTGTACTACACCTACCGGAGATGCTCCGTCCGTGAATGATCACGATGGGAATGTCGTATAAACAATCAAACTGATTTAAAACCTGTACCGCTTCGTACCTACATAGCATTATTTCGTATCTTGTTTGTACTATTTCCGTTTAGAGCAGTAGACTTATATTTAATGCCTTGAGTGAACGTACATCCATTGATTTTAAGAAGTGTATCTCTACACACCTTATTTATTTATTTATTTATTTATTTATTTATTTATTTATTTATTTATTTATTTATTAATTTATTTATTTATTTATTTATTTTTATTTATTTATATACTTATTGCTATGGTTTCACGTCGCAGCAAGTCAGACAAGCTATCTCACGAAGATAGGATAAGAAAGGAATGGGATTTGGAAGGAAGTGACCGAAGTCTTAAGTAAGGTACATCCCCAGCTTTTAACAGGTGTGAAAATGGGGTAACGAAGGAAAAACCATCTTCAGGACTGCCAATAGTGAGGTTCAAACCCACGCATCTCCTGAATACAAGGTAAAAGCTACCTGGCCCAAAATATGCAACCAACTCGCTAGGTATCTTATTTAGTTCATGTAATTATTGTTCCTAATAAATTAGGTGTTAATAAAGTTAATCAAATTTCAAATTTAAGTTCAGTATAAAATGGTGTAGCTTCTTCTCATTCATCAGCAGATGTTATCTCAAGTTCACGGTCCAAACAAGCACTAGTCAATCAATGTCAAGCAAACACAGAACGCCATAAATAATGTATTCTAACACATGTGAATCGCGAACTTCCTCCAGATGTCCACAAATATTTTATCAATGTACATTGTATATGTGCTACACCACGATAATATGGGTCGAGAAAGCACGAATTGAGGTCATTGTACGTCAGGAGTTCAAATTCGAATGTGGTACAGCACGGACCTCCGTAATGTGTTCGAAGAATATATGAGGAGGTGAATGAACTCTTCTTATTTAGTCTAAGAAACTCTTTTCTAGATGCATGGCCCTACGAGATGAGAACCTATGTCTTGGATAACGACACTCTGAAGGGACCTCTTGTGGTAAAACCTTCGCATTACTGACCGAGACTTAATTGGGCTCCAGTGAGTAACGTATAATGTGTACGTATCAATTACTCCAACAGTTTTCACTAAATTAGTTCAGGTGAAAGAAGCAGAGGTATGGATTCGATATTAACAGAATAACATGGAAAAAATATCAATGCTAATCTCAAAAATAATACTCTTTTATTAAATATTTAATGCAGGAAAGAAACAAATTCAAACAAACAATTGAATAAGTCATTGCTAAAAAGGGATATTTGGCACTTTTATCAAAATTCGGTGTAAAGATGGTGTATGTTCAATGAGTGGAAAAAAGTATTGGGAAGACACTGAATGCGATGTTAATAACGAGTTGCTACTCCGCGAGCCCTCGAAACGGCAGCGATACGGCGAGGCATCGACTGTATAAGGTATTGGAATCGTTCTTGAGGAATCTGGACCAAGCATCTTGCACTGCTACACACAATTGGTCGTTGGTCTTGTGTGGTTGGTGCGCGGTTCATGGAGCGTACACCACCATCGGCAGCATTTTATAAATGCTCAACTGGATTAAGATCGGGGGATCTGGAGGGTCAATCTATGGTCGTAACTTCACTGGAGTGTTCCTCCAGCCACCTGCGTGTCACCACAGAGAGGTACCATGGTGCATTGTCCTGTTGAAACATGCCATCTCCATCAGGGTACTGTAGGGCCTGAAAGGGATGCAGATGGTCTGAAAGAACGTCCACGAAAGATGCTCCTGTCAGCGTTCCCTGGAGCCGGACAATGGGGCCTAATTGCGACATTGAGAACGCCGACCAGACCAGAACTGAGCCACCTCCCGCCTGGACACAACCTTGTTGACACACAGGATCCACAGCTTCACGGGGCATACGCCACACTCTCACGCACCCATCAGCTCGATAAAACAGGAACCGGGATTCATCGGACCATACCACACGCCGCCACTCTTCCAAGGTCCATTTCCGATGTTCGCGGGCCAATGCACGTCATGCAGCTCTGTATCAGTTGTCAGCAAAGGGACACGAGTTGGTCGTCGGCTGGTGAAGCCTATGCAGTGCAGTTGCCTCCTTACAATCCTGGTAGAAATGGGTTCCTGACTCCCAACATCCAACTGGGCGGTGATCTGACTCACAATTCCCCGTCGAGTGCCCTGTGTGGTTCTGCGCAGGCGACGTGATGTCCGTTCGTTAAACATCAGTGGTCTTCCCATGCGTCGGTTTACGCCAGTAGTAACGTTCCCTCTGCGATGTTGAAGATCCGCCCTCGACACTGTTGACATCGTAAACCCGAATTCACGTGTAATATCCCCAATGCTATTGCCCAAGCGCCGTGTGCCGATGATCATCCCACGTTCAAAGTCGCTTAACTCGCGATGTGTTGCCATCTTCACGACACTGGTGTCTGTGACAGACTGCTCAGCAACGCCGCGGCTAGCCGCAACGCTCAGAGGTCATACACGGCACATTTTCTAATTGGACACCCCTTCCCGTGAATTTTTGGTCGCTCCTTGCATAGTGTGATATAAAAACACTGGAAAGTAAGGTTCATTGTTATGAGAGGGATATGCAGTGCACATGTTTCCTTCTAACACCGAACGTCCTCTGTGCTGTGCACTGCTGTTTTCTCTCATTAACTGCGGCCTGCATTTACTGTTACTATTTAAGATTTTGTGGAAGTTTAATATCATACAGAATCTGTTTAGCATGTAATAACAGTGTATTTACACCTTCACCAACCACTAACCGAACTAATAGACGGCATTAATGATCATGATGCTGTTTTTGTCGCAGTTAAAAATAAATGTGAAAGAAAGTATTTATTTGATTATTGTTTGCATGAAGGTGCTATACCAAATGAATGCAGAGTTGCTATAGTAGCCTCTGTGTATAAAGGAAAGGGTGATAGACAGAAACAAGTTCCAAGAAGGACATTCTAGGCTGATAAAGCAGGCATGAAGAAATTTTTAAAATAACTATGATCGGTGGAAAACCGTAAATAAAAATGTAAACAGACACTGGGCTGGGTTTAAAGCAATTGTTGAAGAATGTGAAAATAGGTTTGTACCTTTAAAGGTGGTGAGGAATGGTAGAGCCCAACCTTATTATAATAGAGAAATAAAAAGACTAAGAAGGAGGTGCAAATTGGAAAGAAACAGAGTTAGAAATGGCTGTGGAAGTAAGGAGAAATTGAAGAAACTTTCTAGGAAATTGAGTCTAGCAAAGAATTCAGCTAAGGATAACATGATGGCAAGCATAACTGGCAGTCATGCAAATCTTAGTGAAAAATGGAAAGGTATGTATAGATACTTTAAGGCAGAAACAGGTTCAAAGAAGGACGTTCCAGGAATCATTAATGAACAAGTGGAGTGTGTATGTATCTTCAAAAGGTAGAAGTGTTCAGTGAGCTGTGTGTAAAGATTGTTGGTAACAAGGATAATGTCCAGATATAGGAGGTGACTAATGCTAAAGAAGTATTAAACTTTACGTATGATAAAAATGACATTTGCAGTAAGATACAAAAGTTGAAAACTAGGAAATCGGCTGGAATTGATAAGATTTCTGGGGATATTATAAAGACAATGGGTTGGGATACAGTACCATATCTGAAGTACTTATATAATTATTGTTTGCACGAAGGAGCTATACCAAATGAATGTAGAGTTGCTATAGTAGCCCCCGTGTATAAAGTAAAGGGTGATAGACATAAAGCTGAAAATTACAGGCCAGTAAGTTTGACATGCGTTGCATTTAAGTTTTGGGAAGCATTCTTCCTGATTATATTAGACATGCTTGCGAAATTAATAACTGGTTCGATAGAAGGCAGTTCGGGTTTAGGAAAGATTATTCCACTGAAACTCAACTTGTAGGATTCCAGAAAGATAGGCTATAGCAGATATAATGGATTCAGGAGGCCAAATGGACTGTATGGCGATTGACCTGTCTAAAGCATTTGATAGGATGGATCATTGGAGACTACTGGCAAAAATGAGTGCAATGGGACTAGAAAAAAGAATGACTGAATGGGTTGCTATATTTCTAGAAAATAGATCTCAGATTCATTACCTGACCCAGTAATAATTAAGAGAGGAATTCCTCAAGGGAGTATTATTGGACCTTTATATTTCCTTTTATATATAAATGATATTATTAAGGAAGTGGAATCAGAGTGAAGGCTTTTTGTGGATGATGTTATTCTGTATAGAGTAATAGATAAGTTACATCAAAGATTGCCTCTTAAGACTCAATCCATCCATTAAATGGACTGAAGTAAAGAAGTTAGATGGTCCAGTAAGCCTTTCCCTTTATATTGTTGGTTACAATTTCTACTCCGTAATGCAACGTAGGGCAAAATTAGATATCGTCGCTACGCAAGCAGTACCGCGTATCTGGCAGTATTCTTCCTATCTATTATTTTCCTAAATACTGGTCACGCCTCGCAACCACATATGGATATGCAGTCCATTAGAACAATATTTTCCTTGTCTTCATTCTCTTATCCTGGCATTAAAAATACATTATTCTGTAGGAGTGCGAAAATACGCGATATAAACATATATTCCTACAGTGCAGTGCGGTAAATTTTACTTTCCTTTACAGTGAAGCATAGAAAAATGAACACAACGAAAACTATTCTGATTGGCTGCATGTTCATATGTGGCTGGAAGGCGTGACCAGTCTTATGTAAAATAATACATAGGAAGAGCAGTGTTAGATACACGGAATTATTCAGCAGCGATATGAAAGAAGACCTGGTACACAGGAAAGGTGGTGAAGATGGAGGTGGCAAAGAATAAAAGTAAAGACGCTAAGAACGCCGGATGTTCGTAAAAATATTTAGGAAATGTAATTTTGTTAGTGCGAGGAAACGTCATAGACTATTAATGAAACTAGGAACCAAACTGAATGTTTTTTATTTTATGCCCTTAAGCTTTTTTGTATAAATCTGTATTATTTGCACTCATCAATCTTTCCAAGTGTTCTTATACACACATATTGCTAGTAATATTTAACATTGAACAAGCAATAGCAGAAAGAAACGAAGTTTTGTACAAGTCGTTGTTAGAAGGAGATTTGTGCTATTGTTTAACTGGCCGCCATAATTTTATATGCAAATATATGCTTTTGCAGAAGTTTCAGATACCTCCAAAAATGTTTCCCTTACACTTTCAAATCACTAAGATAAGAAAATTAAGTGCTTAAATGAACTGGGATATTTTTGAAGTGAAAACACCCTTCAATTCGGATCCATACCGGGCATCACGTTCAAAAGTTTAATGGAACGAATTCGAAGTCACATTTTAAAGGCACCGAAACATGGTTAAATTGAACGTAAAGATAACGCAATTGCATATTTGCAAAGAAGGACTAAATGACCAAGTAAAATGGTCAAGTTGTGTTGATGACGACGTCACATGAAACGAGACGGCTGTCAAGACGACCGATGATTTCTTTTGTTTCATGGCATGAAAGTAATTACGAGATGGGGTAGAATTATTTTAAGGGTGTTATTTATTAAATAATGGAAAATATATATATACTATTGAGCATCATGAGTATATAACAAAGGAATTTTTTTAAAAAAATCAGTCGAGAAAAGTGTAAATTGTGATGATTTAGTTACTTGGTGTCAAAACGTCCAAGTATTTACGAAATAAGCGGGCAAAACATATAAAAACGGAGGAGCGAACAAAAAATTGCACAAGCCCAAACAACATCCACCGCGTGAGCTTATCGGTTCAGGGAGCGCCGCAAAGCTGAGGCAGCGCGGGCTGGCCACGCTACGGTGACGAGTACGTCTATGGAAGCGCCCGTTATGGAAACAAATGCCACTAGTGGATCGGGTGAGGTCGTAGGACACCCAGAGAATCAATGTCCCAAGCAAACCTTACATTTCACACTTATATTACCATACCCCTATATTCGACGAAGTACCGACCTTTGAGAAACAAATGAAATGGATACAAATAAATTATTTCATTCCTTTCCCGTAAGGAACGCACTGACCTGGCCACGCGTAAGCCCCGCGGTAATGCTGCAGCACCCTCTCTCCCCATAATATTTGTGTCTCACCCAAAATATTGGTTTTGTTACGTATCCACTTTCAACAGTGACTTGGGGTGGTGTTTTTTCTCAATTGTGATACTACGCGAAATGCACATATAGGCTTATATTTGGTATTTTCCTTTTTCATGGCCCGTAAGCTACATTTTAATGGATTTTGAAATTGCAATAAAAATTATCTTTAACCCACTCAACATAAATGCGAAACCGACGACCTTTTAAAAGTAAAACTTGATTTATACTTTGTATTCTTCTTCTAGAAACTTGAACCGAGTATTTATGCTGTCTTGGACTTCCTGCGAATGTTTTTGGCTGTCAAGCTATAATTACCAGAGTTTTTCCAACCAGCTCTGGAAGGTATCTGGGGTCTTACCAAAATCGTAGGCGGTGAAAGAAATTTCAGTAAATAAAATTTAACGTTATATGATAGATGTACACAAATTACAGACCAAAATGCTCAGAATTTTTCTATGCATTCTTCAACAATGCGATTGATTCTTGAACATTATTTCAGTTAATTTTGTATATCTTCTTATTATTATTCTTCCACGTCCCCCTCGCCCTCTTTAAACAGTTTGTGAATTTGTATGTGACTGTGTTGTATTTACAATGTTCTAACAATTGGCTTTACGTCGCACCGACACAGAAGTCATACACCTGCTTACAATGCTAAGCTATTACTAAGTAATTGCACCTCTCAATTTACTCTAACATGTAGTGTTAAGGCATTGGAAATATTTAAATTGTGTGTGAATATACAGTACGATATTGCCTTGTAATATTTCGTAAATTTTGTGTGTATATCTAAATGTCTGCGCTGTAATAATGTTACGCTAAATATGAGGGAATATTTTAAGTTGTTTTCAGCAAATTTCGTATTCATTTATTGGCTATTTATTTTAATTATTATGATATATTATTTGTAGACATAGAGAAAATGGTTGAAATGATAATGAAGCCATAAAGAGATTGGTTATTAAATGCAGAATATCAAAGTGAAAGTATTACTGAAATAGAAACGTATAATGATTAGTGTATAGACATGGCCCCATCCCATCTCATTGTTACGTATTGTATCTGGGCAGCATTGGACTTATATACAAAACATTCGAAATCACTCACATTGCTTGGACATGTGATTCATTCCGTAGGGAAAGAAATATTGAAGCAATTAAAAAATTACGAAGAAAAATGTTAAATCATTCGCGTGCAAAAATAAACAAGTGAAAACCGAACTTTAATAAATATATTACCAGATTGTAAAAGAATTACCACAATCTCAACTATTCTTGTTTATGACTGTTCAGCTGGAGTAAGAAGAGAATATACAAGGCAAAAATAATCCTGTAGATAGAGAACACTTTAATCCAAAAAGAGTACATTAAGCTAAAAGTCAGTATAGCCAACATCAGTATATTTGTGTCTTGATCCCGACGACGCTTACATGGAGGTGGTGGAACAAAAATCAAAATGTCAAGGAATTTACACCACGAAGTAGATTTATTCGAAGTAGCTCCTCTATAGTTTATAAGTAGAAGAGATTTTTCTGTAACAGAAAAAGCCCATAAATATTTCAATATTTATTTGTGCTTCTCTTGGAATTGTGTCCGTGCTCTACAGAGTGATCCAACTTAAGAATGTAACATTCGTCAGGCAGTTCTAAACCGACCTGCTGGGGACGGGCTAGCTCCTAGCGCTACGAAGGAAGTAAAGCAATAAAGTAGGGTACCAGGACTTGAAGACCTGCAGTGCTATTGACTCGTCATTGCCTCATGTACTCCACATATATCAACAGTTCTCTGTGACAGAAGATAATGAGGGTCAGATTCTTAAAAGAGAGAAGAAAAGGGAGGTCCATGCCTTTATCCGGATGTGAAACAGATTTATGACTCCCCTACTTTACGGACAGTTGGGTGCAGAGCACATTGAGTTTCTTAGTCACGGTGTGTGAGGCTGAGCTCACATTCTGCGAAATAATTTCGTTCGTAAGGAAGCCGATGAGCTGACATACATTGTACGGATTGTATAAAGGTATTTATTTTAAAGGTATGTAATATTTATGAAATGTTGTCTAAAACCATATATGATGAGTCCCTTCTCTTTGGCATAACGCAGGGGAGTAACTGGGGCTGTGGTAAAGAGGATAGTAAGCCAAGAAATATGGTGAAAAACACTACTACTGTTGGTTAATATTACAGTCTATGAAAGTTGTAAGATGACGCAGTTTAGCTTCTACGGAAGGTGCCACGACGCAGTGGCGTCGTTTCTCACCCTACCCAGTGTAGACCCTGTTACACGAGGTGCAGTCATCAGCAGTCTGCCCGCAGATTGTGGTACGAAAAGGTCTCGTTAACACCCACTATTCTCACTTACACTAGAATTGCCTTCAATCTTACGAGTGTTACAAAGTACTGGCATTTGCTCTGGTGTCATCAGATCCAGGCCTCGATGTGCAGTTGCTATCTTAACAACATACTGTTGTAGTACATGAACTGTAGTAAATATCACTATAAATCTCGACTCTGTTAACTTCCTTGTCACCTCTGGAATAATCTCCTTGATTTTTGCCTTAGAAAAAAGACACACACTGTATTGTACCGTACCCAGAGGCAATAACCCTCTAGGACGATGCCTCCATTCCTGATTAAACTTCCGACTAACTCAGGTTTGGACAGAGAAGTGGGTTGATTGTCAAAAGGTAAGTCTACATGTCGAAGTTTATCACTTAACTATAAGTATATGACAGGAATAATGGAGGTTTCATCTCGAATGAGAAACAAAAATATGGGGTAGGATGAGTTTATTCCATAAAATAACCCCGAATCATACTATCACAAATGAAATTCAAATAATGAAATGATTATAAGATTATCACAGAGACAAAATTGAAAAGGATATAGACATCAAAACTTTAAGTACGCAAACAATAAAATGCAAAAAATGAAAGTTCAAACACAACATTAAATACTTGTGAAATTCAAATGAGTTCACATCATTGTCCAATTTTCATGTTCAAATTCGTATTCGGATGGTTATACGTATTCGATTCGTATGGAGTAGCACGATTTTAAGTATCACAACAATACGGATTGAAATTCAGGGAAGTTGCCGCAAAGGTTAATATTAAACGAAAATTGAGACGCAATGGGACATGATATGAACTACGAAAAATACTAGTGGCATTTACCTACGCTATATTTACAATAACCACAACACTGTAAAAATATCTCAAATATTTACATTGGATTAAGAAAGGGAAAACTTATATACTACACTGACTCGACGTGAATTGCTGTTCACCAAAAAGATCTAGTGAGAACTAGATTGACCACAAACATTCACTCACCACTCGGGCTGTTCCCCATTAACCAACAAGACAACGTATCAAAACAGGATGAAATTGCACAAAACACCATCCTGTAAGAGAAAACAAATAATATCCTTTAATGAACACGTGGAAATCAATGAGCAACATTGCGTTCCTCTGCTGCATTTGAGCACCGGAAAGTGCCTTCCTCAGTCACATATTTCCTGCTTTGCTGTGGACTGAAAATAAATGTTAAAAACTCAATAGTACTCTGAGGACTGGGTCACTGTTCCGACAAGATTGTATAACGGAAACGACATCTCATATCACACTGTCTATATAAACACGGCTGGTAAGTAAACTTGTAAGGCGAGCTCGTATTTCCTCAACTGCTCGGAAATTCACATACAATCGTACCTCTTGCTAGCATGCTAGTATAATTCGACACACACATCATATTCACTAGCCTGACGTTAATTTTCCGTCAATTCTGATTCTCAATAATCTCTCAGAATACAATTATTGCAGGACTATTCTCACTGCACAAAATTCTTATCACATCGTCAGGCATGCAATCGGCCTGCATAATCAACTTCATAAATCAGCATGCATTAAATTCTCTTGTATTTCTTACAATCTCATCAGCCTTTCTCATTATAAATCCGGGTTCGATTCCCACTCAAATCATTGTACGAAACAGTTTCCAACCCACATTGGAAGAATCATTTTCTAGCCAACGTTGCTTATACAGCTCCACACGTGTCACAGCTCCTGAAATAGCTTGCGTCATGCTACCTATCTATTACTAATCTTTCTAAATGGAAAAATGAAATTTACTCTTAACGCCGTAAGTATTTAACTCGGAAAGTGGATGATCTTGGCAATCTAATCCTCCTATCTCTAACATACAAAAATATCGGAATAATAGTAGGCTAAGTAACATGCATAATGACACAAAAACAAAATAAATCCTAACGTCTTCCTCAATATCCCATCTAACTAATCGTAAAGTAAAAGAAAAATAGAGAAATCATGCACTCCCCTCCTATCCGTATTTACAACATCACAAATGTAAAATAAACACATGCCGTGCGGCAAAAATTACGTTAAAGAAAATCCCTACACTGAGCCTCATTAGTATTATTCATAATTCATATAACATGCCATTTAATTTTAAAAACATGCGTCTTATCTTTGGCAACTCCCTGGACATCGGCAGCGGCTCACATCCCCGCTCCGGTATTGTGTTACTCCATTTTCAGCACGTATTTAACACATGGAAACAGTCTTCTTTCTTCTAAGGGCGGTGCCATATTCTTGATGAAAGTTACTGTACACTGCAGCACAGAAGACTTCAAGTAAATACCTCTTCACCGCTCGATGTGCACGTGCCGAATAAACCCTTGTCAGCTGTGAATTAAGTCATCATTAATCTGACAGAACAAACACACGTAAAATTCAGAAAACAAATGTTTAGGGTTTAACACAGTTAGTTAAAGCGGCTCGCGGTTCGGTACGAAAGTCCTTCGCGATACACGACCGACCCGAAAATACAATGCAGCTGAGCGTCTCTCCTTCACTCACCAGTCTGCGGCTGATATTACCGTCTATTACTTCAGAGTAAAACTTTGCAACGTAATGCAATCGGCAATTTATCACTGCACCAGATTACTTAACACTCTTCGCAAATAAATGCACTGTTTTGGTCGAAAAGACCTTACACTGTTAGATGTCTACACACGTGGCAATATTCGCGCACAGATATAAGAGCAGTATAGAACAATGTTCACTTCATGGCGACTCACAATCAGAATGACGCTCCCGGCGACTCACATAATCAGAATGACGCTCCCAATGATTGGGACGCTTGAGAAGCTTAGCTAACGCCGTTGTAGCTATGGGATTCCCGTATGTTCAAATGATAAACCAATCAGCGTGCTTGTTATTCACAATGACTTTTAACTTAATTAAAATTAACATTAAACACACTCCTGATGACTTAATAATGACTTAGATAATTGCTGATGTGACCGTTCATCACCATGCCATAGGCATGTTAGGAGGTCTAGTCTATCATATATGCCGTTTTCCGCAATATTCTGTGACATACAATTGAGTAATTAGCGGTTTACATGCCAAACCGGGGTGTGGTTTGCGATACCCCAGCCCGAAGGGAGCAGTTTTCTGCGCTGTAACGAGAAAAGGATAGCGCAGTACTGCTGAACCTTGAAATTGCGCTCTCTTTTCGAGGGAGCGAGAAGGAAAGATGACGCTACGCATGGAAATGTAGGTTGTCGGAGAGTGGGCTGAGTTAAGGTGTGTTAACCCCTGAGAAATAAATGTCCTCTACTAATTCAACACCGCATTCACTGGTGCCACTTCACCATGATTTACTAAATAGAGGAAGAAGAAGAACACCTTCATCTGAAATAATTATTGGAAATTTATGAGTCAGGTCTCATTCGAACCGATGTATTTAATGCTAATTGTTGATGCATATAAATGCAACATTTGAATAGTGGATCGGTAATGACGCCTGTCATACAGTAGTACGCAGATTAAAGATGACTGCTGAAATCTGACAACGTGTGGAAAAAAGTGGGAGATCTTGCGTGATGAACCATGACGCGTGATTTTCTAAAAGGACGCTTTTGAGATTGTGAATGACCCACTGATCGCTTTAGTTTTATATGTGATCAGTAGAAAGTAGAGGTCACAAGTTATAATTTGATTGTTTTCACGTCGCAGAAAGATTCCGATTACCGGACCTTCATTTTCAGCAGGGACATAATTTACCTTCCCCCTGACCATTTTTTCCGGAGGCTATAAGTAGAGCCAGGACCTAGATACAGTATCCAATTGTCATTTGTGTAGCTGCAGTACTCACACGTTAGGAGGGAACTTGGATATCAGTGTATGAAGTGTTGTGTCCTAGAAGAAAAACACATCAGTGCGATGTAAAATATCGCGAAATAAGCCGTGTGGTACCAGATAATGTACATTATTGATGAATAGAAGTCTTATCTCAACTTTTTATATTTTAAATATTAACGACAGTCAGTTGCGGCTCATGATGCAATCATCAGTGAAAGGGCAAACGCGTCAGGTTGATTAGAGGTAGTGAGACAGCTAATTACGTTTAGTAATTAATAATAACCGATCCAAAGCATTTTAGGAGTGAGTGACGTTCAGCAAAATTAAAGAACTGTTCCTGATAAAATTAGCGTTTGCATACTCCATGGACACTTGTGGTGATAGACTGTGTGATTAATAGGCAAATGAACAGTGATTTCTACAAACTTTTCACTATTTGTATTAATCTATTTAAAGTTAGTAGTGGATCTTATCAACAGTAGATTCCTTTGAAAGTACATAAACAGTGTTTAATAACTGATTTCCCATTTTTTCCTGTATGTTCGTGAGTGGTCGTCGAACCCCGAGATCTGGAGCCTACAAGAATCGCGCTTAAGTGCCTGCACTCATTTCTATAGGGAACGTCCAGAGATTCAACTAAGAAGACCACAGTTCGAGAAATGGATCGTGGAAGTACGAAGAGGAACCAATGACTATCAAAGAGAAGACTGCTCATCATGACGGAGAAAAATCTAAGATGTACCTCGAGATGACGGCAAACCGTACCCAGTATTTGATAAGTACAACTGATTTGGAATACATTTTTAAACCACGAGATTTGCATGCCAGTAGCAACTTTTATTTTTGTAAATATTAAAATGTTATAATTAATAACAATATTAAATGTAGGGAACACTATACGCGTGTGACTGGGAAAATACTATTTATTAATTTAATTAGGGTTTTCAAGTGATTTAAGAATAATCATTGATATTTAGCAGGCTTATTTGCATGAATTATTATATAGATCCCATAAATTCTTAGTGTAGATGAGGCACATATTTAAAGAAGGATAGCGCTTTAGCTAAACTTATAACTTCTTCGCAATGTTACTATCTGGTAAAGTTTTTCATAGTAGTTTGAAGATGAACTGTATGTTTGCTTCAAGCTGATTCAGGTATTTATAAATCCCGTATGATAATAGATGATCATTGAAGATGTCCCAAACCGAGGTATTATGTGAATTACATAGATATGCGAGAAGAATTAAATAACCTGTAAGAATGGAGTTTCTCTGTAAATTAATAGAACGGATTTGAGATGCGGTGGTATGATATGGAAGGGTGAAGCTGTAACATGTTCTGTTGTTGGAATGATAAAAGATAATAATAATAATTATGGCTGTTGTGATATATTAAATTAGGCTGAATATATAGCCAAGTAATGAATAATAAGAAGTAATGGCTCTCAAATGAATGCGCACTTGAGAACAAGCCGAGATGATATATAAAAGAAAGGAGGAAAGAAAGAAAGAAAGAAACGACGAGTTCAATGTGTTTTGTAGCCACGGAGCTGGACACACAACTGTTGTCATGACTGACAGTTTTACTACGTGCGGACTTAGGGTCAAGGAAGATTCTGTAGTTCCCAGCAAGTTTAAGGTTTACCTGCGAGATCCCTTTCATTCGCCAGAGCAGACTCAATTCCATTCTAATGATACGTTATGATTAATGCGGATAATTTTCAGATTTTGCGGAGGATAGATCCCTTCCCATGGTTATGCATTAAATTAGCTCGTGATTGGAGTTTTAATTTTTTTACCTTGGAAGCTGGAGAACCTGAGTTCGATTCATGTTGGAACAGAGAATTTAAGCTGATACTATGGCTTGATTAAGCCATATCTTCAAGATGTATTGTGTGATATGTGTTTGATATTTTTTCTATGTAATGTGTTTACGCGTTTCATTACTCCCCAAAGTGTTCTATGGTGATGGGTTCGAATCCAGCGTTGGCTGATTTTTCTTTGAATATAATTTGTTAGGTGAACCCAGGATACACGTATGTGTTCAGTGTAAATATATAATTGTTGTGGTCAAATGGGCCGTGTGTTTGATATACGGCGATGCAATCTCGTGTTTTAAAGGAAACGTACTTATGGGAATGTATAATTTCTACAACCATGATAATTAATTAATCAATTGATTTGAGGTATGCCGAGGACCAACTACAACTATGAATAAACTACAAGGATTTGAAAGCATACTATATATAATTTTTGCATTATTCTTCATTGTTTCTTGTTCTTGTGTTGTAGTATGGCACCATCTCGTGTTATTTTATCAGTATAATAAAATGTTTAGCAAATAATATTTCAAAGAAGATTCTCCTCATTTAATAATATTAGTGTATTCCTCTTAGATTATAGAGAATCCTACTTTCGTTATATTTTATGTAGTGCCTATTCTCTTTTTCGAACATTCCATTGCCCGTATGCTTTATGAGTTCAGCCGGTGATGCAATGAAAGTAGGGAGGACGAGACTTCAAACCTGGTAAGTAACTTCTGGAGGTTCTCATCCAACTATTCCATCTATACATCTGTTTGTGAAACCAAATTATGTATTAGTTGCCCTAAAGTACCCAGTATGGGTACACTATAACGTATTCCTTATTATTTCTCACTTTCAGACCTGTGGAAATCCATCAATTAACAGAACTGACTCCTCTATATCGGTGTACTCTTCACGCATATATCCATGTTGGTCAACCTAGGATTTTAATTCCGCGCGGTCCAGAATTCATATTGGCCACACCCTCGGTTCCTAATTGGCTGAATGCTCCTCTTGGCCAACGAATTCTACACGTGACGAGATGAGCTAACTTCTGGCAACGCTGATCCTTTCCCACGGTCGCAAGCAAGCATCGCGCAACATACAGTGACTTTATGTCTCCATGGACTTCCGGTCTCAACTGTTCTGCAATCTACTACTTTTACAATGCCTGACTGAAATCCATCTCAATATAATTATTGAATATGGCAAATATATACCTGATTGTCTCTTATGGGCCGTCAGGCTACGGCTCAGTATATTAGTGTGCCATCACCCAATAGAAACCTACGATCAGTGTGAGGTGGACAAGAAACTGTATTGGCCTATCTCAATAAAAATGAAGCTTGCTGTCTAACGCTTCCTCCGGTGTAGACCACGCCAATTGACCTAAAGTATCTGTAGTTTACAGACGGGTCCGTCCCCTTGACTGAATAGCCAGAGTAGCAGCCTTAAATTCGGATAATCACTTCACCATCGAGCGACTATGTGGTTTTGATCACATAGCTGTCAGCTTACATTCGGGAGGTAATGGGTTCGACCCACACAGTCGGCAGATATGAACATTTATTCCCCGCGATTTCTTATATTCACACTAAGCCTTCATTAACACCATCCCAGTCCTAGCCCTTTCCTATACACTCGTCGCCATATGACCTGTTTCGGGGCAGAACGGCGCCAGTGGCCGTCATTGTCAACGCTGGTCTAGGCCAATTAATATGTATTTTTATTGAGCAAAATCACCTCATTACCATTTTCGGGAAGGAGAGAGATTCGGATCCCTGTAAACATTAATTCGGCCCTGATACATGTTATTTTAATGAAACAGATTTAGCAGGCAAAGATATGTACCAAACGGTCACATCAATTACTTTTGCTGGTTCTATCATCTTATAGCCAGTATGTTAACGGATAAGTCTTCGCGGTCAGGTAATTCTTTCAACATACCTCTTCCCGACTTCCCGACAGCACTGCTCTCAGAACAGCGACACATTTCTGAAAGTGTACGGCCTCTTCTCTCACAAGAGCTCAGTAAAAAGTACGAAACATATTGTAGGGTAAACCGCCTCCGCAACGTACCATTAGAACTATTGACTCTGAGACTTGTGTTCGACTCCCGGTACCTGCTAGAGATGCATTAATGCCAGGAGGGCTTAAATGTTGTAACAAATGGTACATACGGCTCACCACCATTTTTGTGTGTCTGAAAAGAGCCACGCCATCTCGAGGACATGAGTTTACTCCATACTCGATAAAATAAATATGAAAAGTTTTGTGAAAAATAACTCTAACTAGAACTGCTGAAGTAATCATATTGGGAATTCTTCATGCTGTGGCCTTGCCTATAGTATCAGAAGGGAAATATACTTAGCCGTAGTTGTCGACCACATGATGTGCTGGTTGCGAATCATTTAAATTTAAAATTTCCTTCGGGCCGGATTCCGACCAGAAATCTATGGGTGTCTGTTATCAACTAAGGTACTATCTTTTTTTACAAATCGTTTTACGTTGCACTGACACAGATAGATCTTATGGGGACGACAGGACAGGAAAGGGCTAGAAGTGGGAAGGAAGCGGCCGTGTGAAAATGGGAAACCACGGAAAACCATCTTCAGGGCTGCCGAAAGTGGCGTTCGAACCCACTATCTCCCGTGTACTGGATACTGGCCGCACTTAAGCGACTGTAGCTATCCAGGTCGGTGGTACTATTACTACAGCCCATAATTCTCCCAACTGAGCTACCAGAGGAGATTAAAGTCAATCTACATGATCAAATGGGAAAAAAATGTGAATCCTAACGGACATCAAGAACTCCGCGGGAATGTCAGAGTTTGTTCAGAAGTCGATAAGATGGCAAACTGAGGCCTGTATACTAACAGAAGATAGCCGTTTTGAATATTGGATTTGAAGAATGGCAACCAATTGTATCATAATCCCAGAAAATAACCATATGGAAAACCACGGAACTAAGACGGCTGCTTTATGGAATAAAAATATAGAATTGTGCTCTTCTACCTTGGGGACTCGAATTCCTTAAAACTGGCAAAATGCAGTTGAAATTCGATAAGTTGTTTAATAGTTTTTCCTTATCTTTAATAGTTGACAATATAGCAAAAATATTCCTTAAATTTCGTGCTTAAGACTAACAATCATCAGTAGTTTCATAACGGTTTTATTTTAAGCAATATATTTACCATCAGGTTCAGTTTGCCTTAAATGTATGTGAGGTTTGAATACTGGTCATAAATCGATCAAACACTAAATATAACTGGAATAATTGAATATAACAGGGTATAAGTCAATATTAAAATGATGTGAGTTTTCTCTAAATCACTAACTTGAATTTAAAGTTGGAATAGCTGTGTTAACGAAAAGAGTATGGAAAAGCTGCAGCAGTCATGTCAAGAGAATTGAAAAAGCTTACAGTACTTCCGGAAATATAACATTGTATGCGATGTGACACATTCCTAATTCCAAATCCTACTAAAGAATAAATTACTTCTGAAGCCGAAGATAACAACTTATCTTGCGAGAACACAGGAGATAACCCCAACCTCCTCTGAGGTAGTTAGTCCGGGTGGACTGTCTTATTCTTGTCCTCCTGATGATGATGATGATGATGATGGTGATGAAGGAAGAAGTACAGGATTGTAGACTGTGTTTTAACTGTACGGTATTAACCAGAAAGTAACCAAAAATCATGAAGTACAATCTGCGAGAAGTGAGTTAAATTTAAACAAATGGTTCCTTCCTAATGAAACTAAATTATTAAATGTAGTTCGTATAAAGGAACAACTGGATACTGGCTGAATACAAGTGCCCTTTTGCCATAAAAATCAAAGTGGTGAATTCTTGATATTTTCTCCTGAAACAGAAATTTCATATCGAGAAAATCTTCAAACAAAAATATTACTTAATAATAAATGGATTTAAAATTGATTCCACTTGCTGAAAATAATGGTAAACCTCAATGAAAAATGCTACCAATTCATTTAAAAAGGCCCAACATTTAGGTTTGGTTATTTCTGGTTAATGCTGTTCAATTGTGTTTATTGCTAGCAGCGTCCCATCAGATAATGTGTTCACCTTTTCCAAGGAAGGATTCGCTCTCTCCGATGGTCAGTAGACCGTTGCCAGCAGTCTAATGATGAACAGTGGAAGCAGTGTTAGGTGTAGACGATTCGTGTATTGATATTTCAGAACATACTTCTGATACTAGAGAAGGAGCCTGGATGCTGTAGTATAAAACTTAACTTCGGACAGAGAGGATCCTCGAAAACGGCCGCCGTGAAGACCTAAGCAATAACTTTTTTCTCATTAATCTATATATATAAAGTAGCTTGTCCTGACTGACTGACTGACTGACTGACTGACTGACTGATTCATCATCGCCGAGCCAAAACTACTGGACATAAAGAAATGAAATTTTGGGCATAGATTCATATTATGATGTAGGTGCTCGCTAAGAGAGGATTTTTGGATATTCCGTCGCTAAGGGGGTGAAAAGGGGGGTGAAATGTTAAAATGAGTGTGTCTATATATCAAAACTGTAAAAGTTTACAGATGTGAAAATTAGTATTTAGAATCTTCTTTAAAAATAAGGAAACACGTATTTTTTTGTTTTCAGACAATCCCAATAGGAGGGGTGAAAAAGGGTGAAAAAGGGGTTGAATGCCTTTAATCCGGATACGCTACTTATATCTCAGAAACTGAAGATATTACAGACCTCAAAATTGGTACTTTTGATCGCTGTGAAAAATAAAGAAACATGAATTTTTTTGTTTTTGGAAAATCCAATTAATGCGAGGGTGAAATGGGGGTGAATTTTTAAAATGAGTGCATCTATATCTCAAAAGTTTTAAAGTTTAGAGATGTAAAAATTAGTATTTAGAACCTTCATTAAAAATAAAGGAACCCGTATTTTTTGTTTTCGGAAAATCCCAATAGGAGGGGTGAAAAGGGGTGAAAAATGTGTTGAATGCCTTTAAAGAGAATACATATATCTCAGAAACTGAAGATATCACAGACCTCAAAATTGGTACTTTTGATCGCTTTCAAAAATAAAGAAACACATATTGTTTTGTTTTTGGAAAATCCAGTTAATGCGAGGGTGAAAAGGGGGGTAAATTTTTAAAATGAGTGCATCTATATCTCAAAAGTTTTAAAGTTTAGAGATGTAAAAATTGGTATTTAGAATCTTCATTTAAAATAAAGGAACACGTATTTTTTTGTTTTCGGAAAATCCCAATAGGAGGGGTGAAAAGGGGTGAAAAATGGGTTGAATGCCTTTAAAGAGAATACTTATATCTTAGAAACTGAATATATTACAGACCTGAAAATTGATATTTGGGATCTACTTTAAAAATAAAGAAACAGGTATTTTTTCGTTTTGGGAAAATCCAAATAATGGGGGGTGAAAAGGGGGATGAAATTTTTAAAATGAGTGTATCTATATCTCAAAACATTTAAAGTTTATAGATGTAAAATTTGGTATTTAGAAATCTCCTTTAAAAATAAAGAAACACGTACTTTTTGTTTTCGGAAAATCCTAATAGGAAGGGTGAAAAAGGGTGAAAAATAGGTTGAATGCCTTTAATGAGGCTACTTATATTTCAGAACCTGAAGATATTACAGACATGAAAATTGGTATTTGGGATCTACTTTAAAAATAAAGAAACAGGTATTTTTTCGTTTTTGGAAAATCCAAATAATGGGGGGTGAAAAGGGGGGTGAATTTTTAAAAAGAGTGTGTCTACATCTTAAAACTTTAAACGTTTACAGATGTAATAATTGGCGTTTAGAATCTCCCTTAAAAATAAAGGAACACGTATTTCTTTGTTTTCTCTAAATCCCAATAGGAGGGGTGTAAAAGGGTGAATAATGGGTTGAATGCCTTTAATGAGGATACATATATCCCAGAAACTGAAGATATTACAGAACTGAAAATTTTTAAATGGGATCTCCTTTAAAAATATAGAAACACGTATATTTTTGCTTTTGGAAAATTCAATTAATGGCGGTTAAACAGGAGTGGCAAATTGGGGTGAATTTTTTGAAAGACTTTATACCCCTATCTACAGAATATCTGAGAAGCGTAAAATGTTACAGACGTAAATAGTGGGTATTTGGAATCTCCTGTAAGTGTAAAGAAACATAGGTGATTTGTCTTTGGAAACTCCACTTAAGGGGAACTAAAATGGGGTGAAATTTTAAAATGAGAATTTCTACAGTATATCTCAAAAAACTTAACATGTACAGAAGTGAAAAATGGTCATTTTTATCCAATTAAAAATAAAGAAAAGTGTATTTTTAGTTTTCGGAAATACAACTTGGGTAGTGGGGGGTGGGTGGGGGGGTAAAAGTGACTGAAAATGGTGTTGAATTCTTTTAATTAGGCTACTGATATCTCAAAAATGAAGATGTTACACACGTGAAATTTTATTTTTGGAATCTGCTTTAAAAGTAAACAAACACGTACCTGTATTCTCGGAAAATCCAATGAAGGGGGTTTGGAGTGTTAAAGGATAGAAAAAATTAATTGACTTAATTGTATGAGAATACATACATCTAATAAAAACTAAAGTTGTTACAGACGTGAAAATTGGTGTTTTGATCTCCTTTAAAAACAAAGAAAAGCGCGTTTTGGGGAGAAACAATCTTGGGGGGGAGGGGCGGGAGTGAAAAGGAGTTGAATTCCTTTCATGAGGACACATAAATCAAAAACTTAAGAGGTTAGAGTGGTGATAATTGGTATTTAGAAGATCCTTTACTATTAAAGGAACAAGTATTTTTTGCTTTAATATCACTTTGTGAGGGAGGGGGGGGGGGAGTGTGGAAGGAAGTTAAAAACGTGAATTATTTTTAAGGGGATACTTATATCTCAAAACTGAAGGTAATAAACGTGAACATTGGTATTTGGAATCTCCTTTAAACATAAAGAAACACGCCTTCTTTTAATCTTTTGGAGGGTGGGGGTAAATAAACTTAACGGCGGTGGGGTGTAAAAGGAGGTGAGACCAATTGATTTTACTGTTCGTAATGTACTTACAAGGAGCCTCCGTTGCTCAGTCGGCAGCGCGCCGGCCTCTCACAGCTGGGTTCCGTGTTTCAAATCCCGGTCACTCCATGTGACATTCGTACTGGACAAAATGGAGGCGGGACAGGTCTTTCTCCGGATACTCCGGCTTTCCCTGTCATCATTCATTCCAGCAACACTGTCCAATATTTCATTTCATTTGTCACTCATTGATCATTGCCCCAGAGGGGAGCTTCGGCAGCCGGCACAATTCCTATTGTAGCCGCTAGATGGGGCTTTATTCATTCCATCCCTGATCCTGTCGAATGATAGGAAACAGGCTGTAGACTTGCGATGTACTTATTCTGATCATAAACCGATCATTTTTAATCTTTCCTGGGTTCTTTTTCAACAGCCATATTTTCCTTCGGAGAACGTTCTTAGATTAGAGTAGATTCTCCTGGCATATAAATAAAAATTTAAACACATTTGAAATAAACGATAGGAATGAGATTGGCCGTCAAATTGTTCACCTCTATAATAAGGTCAATAATACACGGAGGTATGTCATTCGTATCGCCAGAAATTCCGCACACTTGCCTACGCGCAACAATGGTGCTGGTCACATTGTTAGCAATCACAATGGCAGCAGATGAAATTTACCTCCAAGTAGCGGTCTTGCATCTTGCTGTGGGGTCCAGAACATCTAATGATAATAATAATAATAATAATAATAATAATAATAATAATAATAATAATAATAATAATAATAATAATAATGTTCTGGACCGTCGTCAAATTGTGCGGACCGCGCTGGAAACGGGTCCTGGCCTGGTAATGACTACGAATACAGTCAAGCCGCGGGTTCAGTACCGCTAAGGCACCCAAGACGACACCACGCCGGATCTCCTTCAGGATTTGATCCATACTAAAAATGCTTATAGGAAAAGATGGCAAAGATTTAGGGACCGAACTGACCGCTTGGAATACCTGGACCTACCTCGCGAAGTACGAAATCGATTGCTGGAAAGAAACATTGAAACATATGAGGAACTTTGCCGTAATCTCTCAGAAAACGAGTCAGATCGCGAATTTCGGAGGATTATATATAAAACGTAAAGCATTTAATTATAAATTTCAGTATAATACCGTAGCGAAGCACGGGTATCTTGCTAGTTTAATGATATAATTTAATTTACCTACTACTTTAACTTTAAACTGTGAAAGGCAGAGGTTTATAAAACTATTCATATATTGTATTCATCATCATCCATGTCAAAATTTTGCTCCTGAGCGCTAGAGAATAGCTACCCTGATCGACTCAGAGGTCTTGTTAACATATTGACATGTTAACATGAGATGGGAAAGGCTTTTTTTTCTGCAGCCAGTTCTCTTACACTCTCTTGTACAGTGCGCGTTATCTGGTATGTTGACTGGATAGGATACCTGGTACTCACCGAGGAGGCTCGGGTTCGATTCTGAGTACAGAAAATACCGAAACCCCATGGTGAGCCATCCTCGAAGGCCCTTGGCCTACCAAGTGACCGCTGCTCAGCCCGAAGGCCTGCAGATTACGAGGTGTCATGTGGTAGGAACGACGAATCCTCTCGGCCGACATTCTTGGTTTTCTGGACCGGAGCCACTATTTCACCTTCAGATAGCTCCTCACTTGTTATCACTCAGGCTGAGTGAACCTCGAACCAGCCCTCAGATCCAGGTGTGTACTGGCAGCAAACTTTAAAACACAAACGCGTGGATCTTCTTCAACCCTAATACCACTTCATGTGTTCCTCAATATTTCATTATCCTTCATGAACTTCAGACGATGCTTATTTGTTCCACCTCCGTCATGCAGTTTATAATTCTACAGATGGGAGGTTCAACATAGCAACATAAGAAATTCGAATGAAATCATTAGGTAGGAAGACACTAATCGACATTGTACCTCTCAGGAATGCCTTTACCGGGCAAGTTGGCTGTACCTTTAGGGGCGCGCAGCTTCGAGCTTGCATCCGGAGATAGTTTGTTTGAACCCTACTGTCGGGAGCCCTGAAGGTGGTTTTCTGTATTTTACCATTATTACACCAGGCAAATGCTGGAGTTATACCTTAATTAAGGCCATGGCCGGTTCCTTCCCATTCATAACCTTTTACTGTCACATCATCGCCATAAGACCTATCTGCGTCGGTGCGAAGTAAAGCAAATTGTAAAAAAATAGGAGGAAAGCCTTTGTTTTTACACTATGAATAGCGAATAAAACAAGTACAGATACAGTCGTCCTGCTCTCTGTAATGAACTTCCTCCACGGTAAAAAGCAAAAGGAATAGGATTTTCAAATCTTTCAGGTGGGTCTGACTTATAAAGTACATACCATACTTTCAAATCTGATGAAAGCAACGGAAAACTAGATCGCCCCCACATTTTCCTAGTACGCCTCTTCAGTGACGCCAAGGCTGATGGCGTAGCTGTTGAGGTCCAAACCAGCCTTCAGGCTGAGCACTCAACATACATACATTATCAAGTCGTGGAGAATTCAATTCGTGATGAATGAAGTTCTGCGATTTCATTATTGAAAGCCTGCTATGAAAAGTATTGTTTTAACTTTTCGACATACAAAGTAAAATCTGATAAAATTCCCAAATCATGTTTGTATGGACGAAAGGGATGTATATACAGAGTTCCTTTGTTCTGAATATCTACGTCGACGCGACATGAGGTTACAACATTGTAGCTAGCCAAGTTCCTACTTGGCAGATACCCGCATCACAAACATGCCAGAGAAGTTGCCGATGAATCGTAAGGTTGTGAGAGGGTCGATTGGGAAAAAGTTCGTTGTCACTAAATAGTTTACTTGCGGTAAGATCTACCATCGGAGTTGGATTTCGGAAACATCGGGCACGACCTGATACCTATTATCTTCAGTTGTGACGTACTTTATTTTATTTCTGAATGTATATTTCTTTGGACGTTTATCTTATTTGCTTCATATTTTTTACGGTCACCCGTTCATTAACGAGAAACTTTCGTGGGGTATTTGCTTCATACGCCTGTAATGATAACATAGGACTGCCTAACCCTTCGTAACCAAGATATTTAAATAGAAAATCTCTTCGGCAGAAAATAGATCTATGCCATCATGTGTGGTAGGCAGGATTCTTTCTCTGTTACTATTTGCTTCCTTCTTATGTTCATAGATATGATGATCTGAGGATAACGACCGAGTTGGCCGTGTGGATATGGACGCGCAGCTATGCGCTTGCATTCGTAACCCTACTGTCAGTAGCAATGAAGGTGGTTTTCTGCGGTTTCCCATTTCCCCACCAGGCTGTACCTTTATTAAGGCGACGGGCGCTTCCTTCACACTCCTCGCTCTTTTGCTATCCCATTGCCGCTATAATACCTATCAATGTCGATGCGACGTATATAAACGTGTAAAATAATGCAAATAAATAAATAAATAAATAAATAAAATTAAAAAAATCTGAGGATAGCAATATTTGCTAACGAAATTTGTTACTGAATAAGAAACATAAATATTTCGATCACAGCCGGCACCCCCCTTTATTACATTCTGCATCCCCCACTTTGAGGAACACTGCTCAAATGGAGACTGGCAAAAATAAACATGTATGTAGATTTCTGGACTCTTTGGATTGTTTGTATGGTATAACCATAACGAACACCAGTCTTTCGAGGGTCTTTGGAATTATTGTTACTTCTCTTTGCAAGTGATCAATGTGAACAACGTCACACTCGCGAGGCAGATATGGCTCAGTTACCACGAAGGTATAGGCCAGAAAGTTAATTGGGGACTGGCATTCTATATTATTATAAGGGGCAGCAGACATTTTACAAGGTCAGAAACTTACTGGCAAAAATAAAGTCCATAATTAAAAGTCAACAGGAATCTCTGCTTGAAGTAAGGGAGATATACGAACACGTTTAAAGTGAAATATAGTTAAATTCGAATTATTTATGGAGATTGAGAATTTAAAGCCAGCCTCGTGGTGTAGATCCAGAGTGTCTGTCTCTTACACAAAGACCACTCTAATCCTGGACTGACAGCCAGAATAAGGGTCACTCAATTTCATGATACCAACTCAGGAGCTGACGATATGAGAGTCAGCGAAGCTGATGATGTAAGCCCAGCAATACGACTGAGGGTATCACCATCAGCATGCTCACCAAGTGGCATTGCATTCCTCGCTGGGCAGCAGTCGTCTTGGAAGGTCCAGGTCCTTAATGCCACGGGCTAACATTTTTGTTAAGCTGATGAGTATTTAAAATAATCTTAACCTTGCAACAATTTTTCAATTATTTCCGCCTAATATAAGTCAGACTCCTTAGCTGAATGGTCAGCGTACTGGCTTTCAGTTCAGATGGCCCCGGGTTGGATTCCCGGCCGGATCGGGTATTTTAAAATGCGTATAGTTCATTCCTCTCACTTGATGTTTGCCTTCGTCTTAATATACCTTACTTCGTCCATAAACAACATATTACACTACCAACCACGACAGAAACCTACCATACCGAGCTCGATAGCTGCAGTCGCTTAAGTGCGGCCAGTGTCCAGTATTCGGGAGATAGTGGGTTCGAACCCCACCGTCGGCAGCCCTGAAGATGGTTTTCCGTGGTTTCCCATTTTAACACCAGGCAAATGCTGGGACTGTACCTTAATTAAGGCCACGACAGCTTCCTTCCCACTCCTAACACCTTCCTGTCCCATCGTCGCATAAGACGTTTCTGTGTCGGTGAGACGTAAAGCAACTTGCAAAAACAAAAGACAAAAGAGAAACCTACCATAGTGAATACTGTACATCACTCCACAAATGGTCGGCGTCAGGAAGGGCATCCAGCCATAAAATGTGCTAAATCCAGAGGAAGTGGTGACCCCAATAAACTGGGAAATAGACCAGGAAGAAGAAGATAAATATTTCCGCTTATATATATATATTGGCTGGAATTTTAAAACTGAATCATTGAAGGTTTGATGAAGTTCGCTCGCTCGAGCCTAATACGGGATATAACCAAAGCAAAGTTAATGACTTATCGAAATCGGACAATTTGCAGTCTAGTTAGTGCAAAGTAATGGGGCCAGAGTTCAGTTCGGTACTATGGCCTGTTTATTTCCGCTTCTGCTCTAGTCAACAGCACATTCACGTTGTTACCAGTCCAAAGTTGCTCAGCCCATTAAATGACAAATTGTTGCTGTTATTGAAACTATTTCCTAGGCATCTGAAAGTATTCAGTAATGGGAAAATGTAACACCAAGTTCACATTTTCAATAATTATTTATCATGATCCCGACATTGAGATAAATCTTAAAGTACAGAGCGAGATAGCTACGCAGTTTGAGTCACGTTTCAGTGAGCTTGCATTCGGGAGACAGTGAATTTGGACCTTACTATCGGCAGTTCTGAAAATGGTCTTTCACATCGGGGGCTTGTCGCTTCTTTCCATTGTCGCCATGAGACTTGCTTTTGTCGGTGTGACTTAAAACGAACTATGAAGAAATCTTAAAGTAACCTACAAAGCTACAGAAAGTCAGTTGTGGAAACAAAATGCTATTAGACATACTGCATGGACTATAAGAAAAACATAATATGCAGGAATTACAGATTATCCATATTATAATATGACACAGATTTCTGAAATCACGAAGGTAAAGGAACTTTGAAAACATGCGTATTTTCTACTAGTAACACTCCACAACTGAAATATTTTAGACAATGAAACAATCACTTCATGTAGCAGCTCGAACAAGTTCTGGAAAACAACGGATATATCACATTGGCATTGCCAATAAAAAGACTTCTTCAACTCTTATGCAGCAAAAAGAAAATATCCAACCGGGGATCATAGACGTTAAGGGGTTAAGTCAGAACATCGCCGGCTCTTCACCAATGCTACGACAAAGGCATAACACCTGACATAATCATGCATTAATGAAAGAAATTGGAATATAATGGAATTAAATTTATTCAAGGATTTATGGACCAGACAACTGCAGACGTGCCACTCGGGTAATAATCTGAGGGTAGGCGTAGTTTTCTCTTTGAGGAGCCGAGTGATCAAATTGAGTTCTAAGGTTCGATACCAGTTATTCTGAGTGCGACTTCTTCCCAGATGTTCCTCGTACCGGCGAGTTGGCCGTGCGGTTAGGAGCGTGCAGATGTGAGCTCGCATCCGGGAGATAGTGGGTTTGAACCCCACTGTCGGCAGCCCTAAAGATGGTTTTCCGTGGTTTCTCATTTTCACACCAGGCAAATGCTGGGGCTGTACCTTAATTAAGGCCACGGCCGCTTCCTTCCCATTCCTAGGCCTTTCCTCTCCCATTGTCGCCATAAGACCTATCTGTGTCGGTGCGACGTAAAGCAACTAGCAGAAAAAAGAAGATATTCCTCATTCACTCCTACAAAATACGAAACACTATCTTCTTCTTGTTCTGAAAACGAACCGAATGTTCAAACTAGTGCAAATTCAGGTACCCTGTAACAATTTATGTTATCAAACATTTTTGCACACTCATGTATACTGGGACGATGTTCAGAAAATCTACCATCCCTTCCTTCTTCATGTGAATAAGTAGTAGCAACAAATAGAGGTAGTTGGTGGTAAAGAACTCCGACAGGAAACTCCCAGCAACATTAGACTATAGTAATTCACTCAAACTTAGATGAGTTATTAAATAGATTGCATCATTATTAAGGGTGAAGTACGTAAGGATTCTCTACAGACTCCAAGTTTACACGAGTGCGGGGAAATACAACCCCGGAACCCTTCGTGGGAAGCCCCTGAGGTGCACAAATTTAAGGGAACTGTTTGTTGATAAATCTCAAGTTTCCTTGGTAGTTCCTTAACCTATTTATGAAAAGTTGACACTCCTGCACAAACGTAAGGCTAATATTAATCCGAAATATTCACGTTTCTGTCTGACTCATTGGCTGAATGGTCAGAGTTAAGGATTTCGGTTGAGAGGGTCCCGGGTTCGGTTTCCGGCCGGGCCAGGGATTTTAATCGTGTCTGATTAATTTTTCTGGCTCGGGGACCGGGCGTTTGTGGTTTCCCCATCACTTTACTCTTCATATTCGGACAACTCACCATACTACCAACCACCACAGACACACACTATACAGTATAGGGTTGACGTCAGGAAGGGCATCTGGCTGTTAAACAGAGTCAAATCCAATTGTGTGATCCAGTTCGCACCCGCGACGCCAAAGCGGTGGAAAAAATGTCGGAAGAAGAAGAAGGATATTAACATTGCCGATTATATGATAGGTAATTTTGCATGATAAGTATGGCTTTTTTCGATACTGTGTATTTATGACAAAATTACGTTCCGTATTTCTATTTATTTGGTGCTCACCTCCAAATATCAAGTCTGCAGGACTGAATTCTTGCAAAGTCGGCTGGCATTTACGAGTGCATAAAATGTAATTAAATTTCTTGGCTTGCAATGATAGAGCAGTTCTGGGACAATTTCAGCACGCTGGTGCCTTAGGACAGTCTCATATTTGTTCAATGATATAAAACATACGGAATTCACTATTATTATTTTTATTATAATAATAATAATAATAATAATAATTATTATTATTATTATTATTATTATTATTATTATTATTATTATTATTATTATTATTATTCTGCCTGGTCCTTATCTCAAATTATTGGGATCGGCACTTGATATGAATTTGGCCCAGTTTTACGGCTGAGTGCCTATTATTATTATTATTATTATTATTATTATTATTATTATTATTATTATTATTATTATTATTATTATTATTATTATTATTATTATTATTATTATTTTATTATTATTCAGAGAAACACCAATAATACGGACACTGATCGGACGCAAAACTTTGTCCGTATCTAGGAGGTGCCCGTTAATGGAGGGTATGCTTGCATAAGCTAGACATTATAAGATATGTTATAACTAAGTATGTAGTCATGTACGGTATGTTAACAGTTACTAAATCTTCAAATGGAGTGAACTTAAATTACTGCCTGATACTGAACTCCAGATCACCAACTCCCAATGTTTTATGACGCATTTCTCCTTTTTGAAAATCTTTTGGGCTGGTTTGTCGAGAATATTTCACATTGAATATTTTTTTCTAGAGAATGACCTGTAGTTGTACTGGCTGAAGGCTTTCGGTATCTCTGCAAAGGAAAGTAAATGCTAACAATTGTTCAACCATTCGTTAAGCTGAAACATAGTTAGTTTTCGAAGTATCTGGTTTAACGTCACACTAACATGTCGAAAGTTTCATCGAGGCAAGGATGCGAAAGGGCTACGATTGGGAAGGTAGTGTCCGTGGACGTAAATGAGGCACAGCCAGAGCATTTGCCTGGAGTGAAAATGGGTAACTTCATATAACAACCGTCAGGACTGCCGACGGTAGGATCCGAACCCGCCATCTACCGAATACAAGCTCACAGCTAACTCGCTCGGTAACCATCTATACCATCATTTTACTCACTGTCACTAAACTCACCAACTTACACTTCGGTTGCTTGCACGTCTTTCAAGAGGAAAAATAACTACTAGAAGATTCGATTCAGGGTCATTTGAACCAGGTAGGATACGAACATGTTGATGCCAGTGAATACGATTTGATTAACAGTAGTGTACAGTTTGAAAAAAATGCATTGGATATCGGTTAAATAGTGAACGATGTTTCCAATTCCCTTTGGCAGCTTTAGCACAAAATTCTGCCTTGAATAAACCATTCCGAATTGTGTATTTTCTTACAGTTTTCCCAGCCAAGTTAATTGATCACACTGCACTCTGTACTGTGAAAAAATTGGTGAGATCAGGGACAGAAGATGCAATGACAAGGTCTTCTATCAGCCACCTCAATATTAGATATCTGTACTAGCATCTGGAATCGTGAACGATGCCTTGATCAAGAGGTTGAACGAGAGAATAAATCAAATCAAATCTGTCACAAATAAGCTGCATTTCGGGCAGTCGCAAGATACCAGATTCCTATATGTAGTTAACCTAGATTTTGCTTAAATAATTGCGAAGTACTTGGAAATTTTTTGAACAATTCCCTTGGTAAATTGTTCCAATCCCTAACTCTCCTTCCTATAAACGAATATTTGCCCCAATATTTCCTCTTGAATTCCAACTTTATCTTCATAATGTGACCTTTCTTACTTATAAAAACACCACTCAAACTTATTCGTTTACTAATGTCATTCTACGCCATCCCTTCACAGACAGCTCGGAACATACCACTTACCCGAACAGCCCGTCTACTTTCCCCTATGTTTTCCAAGCTCAAACTTTGCAACATTTTCGTACCGCTACTCTTTTGTCGGAAATTACCCAGAACAAACAGAGCTGTGTTTCTTTGGATTTTTTTCCATTCCTCGAATCAAGTAATCCTGGTGAGGGTCCCATACACTGGAACCATACTCTAGTTGAGATCTTACCAGAGACTTATATGCCCTCTCATTTACATCCTTACTACAACCCCTAAATACCCTCATACCGGGCGAGTTGGCTGTGCGTGTAGAGGCGCGCGGCTGTGAGCTTGCATCCGGGAGATAGTAGGTTCGAATCCCACTATCGGCAGCCCTGAAAATGGTTTTCCGTGGTTTCCCATTTTCACACCAGGCAAATGCTGGGGCTGTACCTTAATTAAGGCCACGGCCGCTTCCTTCCAACTCCTAGGCCTTTCCTATTCCATCGTCGCCATAAGACCTATCTGTGTCGGTGCGACGTAAAGCCCCTAGCAAAAAAAAAAAAAATACCCTCATAACCAGGTGCAGAGATCTGTACCCTTTATTTAAAATCCCATTTATGTAATTACACCAAAAAAGAAGGTCACTCCCTATTTTAACACCTAAATTTACAGTGACAACCATAAGGAACTTTCATCCCTACAAATGCAGTAATTAAATGTATAGGGCTTTTCCTATTAGTGAAACTCAATCCTTACTTATAACTCCTTTTATCATCCTTCTCACAACATTGTTGAGCTTTTTCTTTCAGTTGCTCACAAACTTGTAACTTATTTATTACACTGTACAATATAACATCATCCTTAAAATGCTCTATTTCTGATTCCACTTCTTTACTCTTATTATTTATATACATACATATAAGATAATGCAATGATCCAATAATAGTAACTTGAGGAATTCCCTTCTTAAAGATTACAGGATCAAACTCTAATTCTATGCGTTATACATTTTAGAAATATAGCCACCCAGTCAGTCACGATTTGGTCTAGTGAAATTGCACTCACTTTTCCCAGTACTGTCCCATCTATCAAATGTCATAGACAGGTCCATTGCGATACAGTCCATTTGACCGCCTGAACCCAAGATATCTGCTATAACTAGCTGGAATCCTACAAGTTTAGCTTCAGTGGAATAACCTTTCCTAAACACGAATGACCGTCTATCGAACCAGTTACTTATTTCTCAAACATGTCTAATGTAATCAGAAATGACGCTTTCCCAGGGCTTACATGCAACACATGTCAAAATGTCTGGCCTGTAAATTCCGGCTTTATGTTTATCACCCTTTCCTTTACAGACAGAGGCTACTATAGTAACTCTCCGTTCAATCGGCACAGCGCTTTCATGCAATGCAAACAATAATGAAATAAGTACTACAGACATGGTACTATACCCCAAACAATTATTGCCAAAAGATCTCTTCAAATCCAGCTGCTTTTCGAGTTGGAAAATGTTTGTAACTTATTGTAAATGTCCCTATTATCGTAGGTAAATTTCAATACTTCGTTAGTGTTATCCTTGTAACCAATAATTCTTATATACTGCTGACTGAACACTTCTGCCTTCTGTAGATCCTCACATAAACACTCTCCTTGTTCATTAATGATTCCTGGAATATCCTTCTTGGAACCTGTTTCTGTCTTAAAGTACCTGTACATACCCTTACATGTTTCACTAAAATTTGTATGAGTGCCAGTTATGATTTCAATCATGTTACTCCTTTGCTGACTTCTTTGCTAGACTCAATTCCCTAGTGAGTTCCTTCAATTTCACTTTACTTCTGCAACCATATCTAATTCTATTTTTTTCCAGCCTGCACCTCCTTCCTAGACTCTTTTTCTTCTGTTATAATATAGCGCATCTTTACCATTCCTTACTACCTTTAAAGGTACATACCTCTTTACACATTCCTCAACACTTAGTGCATCTGGTTTTACCAGCATCACATCCAGAATATTTTTCCCCCTAGTTGGTTCCATCACTTTCTGATTCAACTGTCCTTCCCAGACTAACTTATTTGCCATTTGTTGGTCATGCTTCCTGTCGTTCGCATTGCCTTCCTAAGTGGCATTTGGTAAATTGAGATCACCTTCCATGTCTGTACACTCCAAAATCATTAAATTGCTTATTATCTTTAGAGATGAGCCTTACACTTTGAATTTCATGTTTGTCACATTTAACTTTTGTGTAGCTTACAAACTCTTCTTTCACCACAATGAATACTCTCCCCTTACCATTCCTATCCTGCCTCTATTATAAACACTATAGTTCCGCGAGAAAATTTATGCATCCATTACATCATTTCCCAGCCATGATTCAACTCCCATTATAATATCTGGTAAGTATTAAATTGCTTAATTGTTTTCCTTTCTTTACAATACTTCGACAGTTCAACACTAACACTTTTTTGTCATCCTTATTTGACTTCTAGTTCACTGTACCCTTATCACCGCTCCGTAGTCCACTCCATTTCCCTGAATATACCTCCCTAAAACCCCTCTAAACAAACTTCCTAACATATACGTACCACTGCGGTTCAAGTGAAGGCCATCTGGACGTAGATCCTTAACCTAATTCCTGGATAACACATTACGCTGTTTCCCTTTGTTCCACACAATTTCCCCACATGCCCGACAATTGAATCACCCACCCATTAGGATCTACAAATCTCACTCCCAATTTCCAACATACCCATTCCATAGTCTCATTAAAATCCTCAATGGCACTCCAGTCAGTATCACTCCTACACATTATCCCATTGAAAACAATCTCTGCTACCTTAAACTTCTTCCGTTCATGCTGTAAATTGATTCCACACATCCTCAAATATGCTACAACCTATTCCCGCTTGCTTTACGCCATTGGTTAGAACGTGGAATGTTACCACCTCCTCCTCATCCTTATGGCAATGTCCTTGCTTCCAGTCCCATAAATCTGCGAGGGATTGATACATTTCCACTAAAAAGAGGTTTTGGTTTTTCGTCTGCCAAGGTTCAAAGGAGTTGCACAGTCAGATGCCCGTTTGAAAATTTTCCTTTGTTACATATTTCTCCCCTGAAAATTAGAGTTTTTCAGGAAAGGCACGAGTAAATAGACTGGTTTCGTCCGCATTATAAACGTCTTCTTTATAATCTGCAATAATCGAGGATAGTTTCTCTTCCTAGTGTTCAAATTGCATTTCAGCGATTTCAGCATATTTCCCACACACAGTTTCGAAGGTATGTTGTAACTATCTCGAAATATTTCCAATCAAGCATTCGAAGCTTTAAAATCTTCATAGCCTAGTTCTCTTGCTAATTCCATAGTCTTTCCTTGAGGAAATTTTTAGCGTCATACAGCTAAAAACCATTCAAGCATAACTTTATCAATAGCGAGACGTCGAGTTTTAGAAAATTTGTTTTTTTACTATTGTCATCACCGTTTAATAGTTCGACTCGTTGGCTGAATGGTCAGCGTACTGGCCTTCGGTTCAGAGGGTCCCAGGTTCGATTCCCGGCCGGGTCGAGGATTTTAACCTTCATTGGTTAATTCCAATGGCCCGGGGGCTGGGTGTTTGTGCTGTCCCCAACATCCCTGCAACTCACACACCACACATTACACTATCCTCCACCACAATAACACGCAGTTACCTACACATGTCAGATGCCGCCCACCCTCATCGCAGGGTCTGCCTTGCAAGGGCTGCAGTCGGCTAGAAATACCCACACGAAATTATTATTACACCGTTTAATATACCGTTCTTCTGTTGAATTTATTTATGTCGTTCAAACACTTGTTTTCTTTCAGCGCAATCGATTGTTTCAACCTTTTCCTGAATTGGTAAACTTTTCTTTTTAGATGCCTTTAACTGTGTAATGACAGAAAGCTACTACACAGAACTACTGGGCCCCTTTGTTGTCTCCGCTCGACACTCCATTGTCAGAGCTAAAAGTGGACTTCCTGTGCTGAAATGAAGAGGAACAGATTTACGACAAGCCTTCCAAATTCCTACTAATTGTAATTGCCGAAACTCATTAGGCTACCACGACAAAAACATTTAGAGAGAACACCTGTAGAGCACTGCATTTAGTTGAATTCACGAGTCCTTTGAGACAGATATACCTACACCGACGTGCGGTTCAGTCTTCACTCTATTTGTGTACGAAGAGAAGAGGTAAATGCATACTTTGAGACCGTAGAATAAATGTCCATGTCCGTACCTAGGGGTGTCCGCATCTTAGAGGGGTCCGTAAGGAGATGTTTCGCTCAATTTTTATTATTGTTATAGTTATTATTGGGAGCTAATATAGCTGAATTGCACTTTATCACCTACCCCCCAACAAAAAATCCATTGCTTACAACTCAGAAGGTATGTCCATCTTTTCAGTATAGACTAGTTTCCCTTCAGCTGAATGTTCTTATTCTACCATGTCGGGGTAGTAGTGTGGATGTGGTAGCATGTGAAACACCTATTTTGCAGTGGTGGCGGTCGTTCCCCGATTCGAACGGGGGTGCACATTATTATTTTCCAAGATATCACATTTAACCCAATTTCCTGGCTGATCACTTTTAAATTTGATGATCCAATTCGCGTACAATTGCCACATATAGGTTCTGTTGGTATGGTTCCGGTTCCAGAAATTTATCCAGGATAACGCCCTCCGCGTCCCGAAACACCATGGTTGTGTGGTTGACCAAGGACTAAATCCGAGTTTTCTTTGGGGCTAGGCTACTGGTTCATGATATCTTATCCCCAGTCACATTGTTCGACGTGAAGTCTGCTTGGGCCTTGATTTGATGTGGTAGAAGATCATTATCCTCATCCTCAAGCACGTCTGTGGTGGTACTTCCTCTTTGCACAGAAACGACCAGTGGCACTGCGTCAGAGTAGAATTTGAGACCGAGTACCGACATTAATAATAATAATAATAATAATAATAATAATAATAATAATAATAATAACTAGGATTGCGTTATCTTACAATCCCTTCTTCTTAGGCAGCCTTGAATTTAGAGGATGCTGCAGTGCGCAGTCGAGTTGAGACTGCAATCGTCTCAGTCTCAAACAAGTGTAAGTTACGTGGCTTCTCCACTAAATACTAACCTGTTCGTAGACTGAACGAAGGTTTGTTTGTCTTGCTAAAGAGGCTTGATATTCAGCATCTGAGAATGGAGAAGTTCGAGTCTCATATACCTGCTTCCTCGAAAAAAAAAAAATGAAACTAGCGGAAATGGGATGGAAATGGGCACCAAGGCAGTAGTAATCATGGATCAGTGGAGCAAATTTTAACTAAGATAAGAGTATTTTAAGGGATTATGTATCAGCATTTTTATAAAATAAGGGTAGACCTTCCATATTAATATTAATTTTAAAATCTGCTCAAAGTTGATTTTAGTAATGATGATAATGGTAGCATTTAATAATATTATTAATAATAATACTGTACTTCGATACACAAGAAGTCAAAACAATTTCAGATAGTTACGTTATTTTATTGAGCATCAAACTATCGATATTCGCCTCTGTGGTTTAGTGGTTAGTTTAATTAGCTGTCACGCCCAGAGGCCCGGGATCGATTTCCGGCTCTGCCACGAAATTTGAAAGTGGTACTAGGATGGGAACGGGATCCACCCAGCCTCAGGGTGGTCATCTGAGTAGAGGGGGAGGAGGTCGGTACCCACCTCAGTCATCCTCGAAGTGGTTTTCCGTGGTTTCCGTGGTTTCCCACTTCTCGTCCCGGCAAATACTGGGGTGGTAACTAACTTAAGGGCACGGCCGCTTTCTTCCCTCTTCCTTGTCTATCCTTTCCAATCTTTCCATCAACCCCTACAAGGCCCCTCTTCAGTATAACAGGTGATCCCATCTGGGAGACGTACTGGTCCTCCACCCCACTTTTAAACCCTACTGAATATCTCACGCTCCAGGACGTTGCCCTTGATGCGTTAGAGATGGGATCCATCGCTGAGTCTGGGGGAGAAACCAACCCTGACCCTGGAGGGTAAACGGATAAAATAAATAAATAAATAAATAAATAAATAAATAAATAAATAAATAAATAAATAAATAAATAAATAAATAAATAAATAAATAAATAAATAGTGTAAACCTACTCCCTTCCAGCCCAGTTCACCCTGACCATGCTGTCACACTGCGCCACAGGAAGATTTGTCGTCCAACAGCATCCTCCATGATTAGTGATCATCTCCACGTTATCCCCGAGTGTACTGATAATGGCGGTAAAAATGTGCTCATATACGTCAGCTTCCTTTCGACAGATGTTCTGCCACGTAAAGAACTCCTGCGGGACAACATTCACGTACTCCAGTGTGTCTGAAAACCATAAAAATATAGGTAGAGGGGCGTAAAACTAGTAACATTATTATTACGATATGGCACGGTGTGTTCATACAAGCCTTGGTATTTTACTATGGTGAAGAGGTATAATTCTCTTTTTCTGAAACAATATTCAGGATTTTTTGAATCTATTAATCCCAGCCCTTTTCTATATCATCGTCGCCATGTCTGTGTAGGTGCGACGTAAAGAAATAGCAACTCTTTTTATTAATGAATCGAGTGAAGTTTCATATTTTGTATATTGTACTGTTTGCAGGTGTGATTTTTCAGCATTGTATGGCGGGAAATATGATCTCCAGATTTTTGGTTTTAGAAGACTGGTTAAGATCCGGGTTTTATTATGTGGCACGTGGGTGTTGTAGGTGATGGCGAAAGGTCATCCTGTTCTGAGACAGAGTTTATATTACAACTAGCAAAATACCCGTGTTTGGCTACGGTTTTGAACTGAAAGTTATTAGTCAAAGTTTTACATTTTGGAGAGTCCATTGTTAGCTGAGCCTGTAAAATACACCCCCAATTCGTACGTCAGACTGTTTTGTGGGAATTATTACTTATTTCCTGATCTAACACTCAGTTTGAAAACCGTACAAAAAATTGGAATGCTTTAAACCCTATCTTATTTAATACCTACAACGTAAAAGAGACCAACCTGTGAAATTTTCTACATCGAACAGTAGTAGAGATATGAATGCTGTTTTAGGGGTGAATGTTTTAAAATATTTATTAACAGCTAGGTAATAGAAGATCACCCTCCAGGTAAAAATTTAAGTTCGTGCCTGAAACGGCTTCGGAAAAATTGATATTGTGTTTTTAAGAGTCAACCACTATCCAAATCCCTTAGGGGAGAAATATTTTGAAGTATACGATATTTTACATCTAGGACATAAAATTATTTATTTAATTATTTATTTATTGAATTTAGCAGCGGCGAAGTTAGGGCTCGTGGCTTTCTCTTACACTTAACCACATAATTAATCTACAGATAATACATATATAAATGAAATGTACTATTCTATCATAAAATCAAAAATAAGCTAAAAATTACAGATTTGGACAACATATAATGAAGAAAGAAAGCAGAGTTCAACAAATAAAATAGAATAAAATTCGGAGCGTATAGATAATGAGAAAGAGACAAAGTCATAATGAAAAAGTAAGATACAAAAATAAGCAATGCGTAAAGAGAACACAATAAGTAATAAAGTAAATGGAAATATAAGTATGGGCATAAAAGTGATCTATGTACATGAGTAAGAAGCTAAATATTATGTATATTACACTATAATAATAATAATAATAATAATAATAATAATAATAATAATAATAATAATAATAATAATAATAATAACAATCACACAACCTATCATACGTCATCATACACACGAAACAATCAGCGGTATTCAACAGGTAATCTCTACATGCAGTCTTAAATTTCGATATTGAGTTTGAGTTCCTGACAGCAGCTGGGAGTGAATTCCAAAGTCGTGACCCAGACACAACGAAAGATCTGTTATATATTGAAGAGTGGTTGACGGGAATAGCGAGAAAAGTGCCAGATCTAGTGTTACAATTATGGAATGAGGATAATAAATGGAATTTTGAAGAGACGTATTTGGGTAGTTTTTCCCTCTGAGTTCGATATATCAACGTGAGTACATGGAATTTCCGGCGCTTCTCGCATTTCGGCCAGGAAAGAAATGTGTAGCTAGGGGTTATGTGAGCATCGTAACTCAAGTTAAAAAACAAATCGAAGAGTTGAGTTGCTCGTTGAAGTTTCATAGAACCTTCTCGTAAAATTACAACTTTGAACGTCAAACGGTTTTGGAGAGATGAATAATTTCGTTTCCGGAGCTAACCCAATTTTAACACATTAGGGGTAGAACGTTTAAAAATGTTTCCTTTTTTATACCTAGGATTTAAAATATGTAGCGCTATTTGGAATTTTGTCTTCGTACATTAAAGCGTTTCGGAGGAAGAAAGGAATATATTTGTTTCCAGATCTTAACCTCCATTTAACTCTCTGAGGGGTTAAATTTGTTTGAAACCTTCTCTTGTTTAACACCTAGGATGTCATATGAAATTTGAACTTAGCAATTCAAATGGTTTCATATAAATGCATAATTTTGTTATCATTCCTCACCTCCCAGTAAAAAACCCTTAGGGGTGTATTGTATTGTTATCGTTTATTTAAGATCTAAAACGGAATTTTATGTTTATAGAGGGCAGCACCGATCTCTAATAAAAATCGAGATGAAACCTCCATTACCTCCTTTATTACTTAGGCCTAGTATATGTATTAAGCTTGTGGAATTTGATTAGCAATTTAGGAGGTTTAAATATTTAAACATTAGACATTCAACGTGCGCAAGAATACGTAGGTACCATTAATGGTATACAGTCTCAAAAACTGTTCCTCCGGTTTTGTAATATGATTAAGATCATTTGAGTTAAACCACTAAGTTTTACAAATAAATATTTTTGGCAATAAAGGATAGAAAACGGAAATTCGGTTGAGTACCTCGGCTGTTGTGAGGACTTACTTTTATAACTTCAAATTCCACATGGTCCCAATGCTTATATACACGAAATACATTGAATGATATCGTGTTTGACACCTATGACATCCATAAGTATTCCCCCCCCCCAGCCAAAACCCCTTAGGTGTGTGTGGTTTTAAGACCACTTCTTAGTTAAAATGTAAAGCATTCAGGAGCAATCATCATATGAAGTTTCAGCCTCGTATGTTAAGCTGTTTCAGAAAAATTAGTATTTTATCATCAGGTACCAAACCCCGGTCAAAACTCCTTAGGAATATGTTTTATCTAGACCACTTCTTAATCTAAGGTATAAAGGAGCAACAATCGAGTGAAATTTCAACCTCGTATGTCAAACAGGTTCAGAGAAATAAATATGTTTGTCGTCTGATATCCCCAAGCCCCGCCAGTAAAAACACCTTAGCGGTGAATTGGTTGAAGACCACTTCTTATTTAAAATCTAAGACATTAAGGAGTAACCACCATGTGAAAATTCAATCTCGTATGTCAAGCAATTTCAGAGGAAGGGATATTTTTGTCATCGGGCCCCACACCCACCTCCCAGTAAAAAAACTCTTACGAGTGTATCGTTTTAAGACCAACTTTATTTAAAATCTAAGACATGGAGGACAACCATCATGTGAAATTTCAAGCTCGTATGTCAAACGGTTTGAGAGAAATGAATAATGATGTTGTCAGCTACTCCTCTCCAGTCAAAACCCCTTAGGGTTCTATTGTTCTGTGTTTCTTTATTTCCAAAGGAGATTACAAATACCAATTTTCACGTCTGTAGCATCTTCAGATTTTGCGATATAAGTTTCCTCACAAAAAGAATTCAACTCATTTGTCACTTATTTTCACCCACCCCCTTAAGTGAATATTCCGAAAACAAAAGAATATCTGTTTCTTGATTTTAAAGAAGATTAAAAATACCAACTTCCATGTCCGTAACCTTCAATTTTGACATATAAGTATCCTAATAAAAATATTTCAATCTTTTCCACTTCCTTTCACCTCCCCCCTTAAGTGGATTTTCAGAAAATATAAAAGTAAATGTTTAGTTATTTATAAAGAAGATTCCAAATACCAGTTTTCACGACTGTAACATCAATTCCTATTTAGATATAAGTATCCTCACAAAAAGAATTAACTCATTCTGCCCCGCACCCCCCCCCCCCCGCTTAAGTGGCCCTTCTGAAAACAAAAATACGTGCTTCTTTATTTATAAAGATTTCACGATTGTAACATTTTCAGTTTTTGAGATATAAGTATCCCCATAAAAAGAATTCAAACCCTTTTTCAGTCCTTCGTATAAACCTCATTACGTGGATTTTCCGAAAACAATATATATATATAAATACATTCCGAATATAAATTTTCACTTATGTAACATATTCAGTTTTTGAGATGTCAGTATCCTAATAAATAATTCAACACCTTAAAAGACTTTTCCAAAAAAAAAGTAATTCTTTATTTTAAAGGAGATTCCAAATACCAATATTCACGTCTGTAACGTGTTTATGTTTTTGAAATACACTGTAGATATGCTCAGTTTAAAAATACAGCCCCTTTTCTCTTCCCATTAAGTGTATTTTCCGAAAACAAATTATGCGTGATTCTTTACTTTTATAGGAGATTCTAAATACCAATTTTCATGTCTGAAATATGTTATGTTTTTTAGAAATACTCATTTTTATAATTCAGCCCATTTTCTCATACCCGTTCAAAACCCTTTAGGGTTGTATTGTTCTGTGTTCCTTCCAAAAGAGATTACAAATACCAATGTTCCCGTCTGTAACATCTTCAGATTTTGCGATATAAGTCTCGTCATAAAAATAATCCAATCTTTTCCACTTCCTTTCACCCTCTCCCCTTAAGTGGATTTTCAGAAAATATAAAATATAAAAATGTAACTCCTATGCTATATAACATGAAAAATTTCAAAATAATTGACACATCAAACGTTAAATATTTGAAAGCATTTTCTCTCTCCATTGTAATCAACCCATGGTGTTTTAACGATACGTGACCGTTTTATTTTTCGTACATGGGAAATATCCAGGGAATTTTCGATTGTAAATTGAGAGTAATTATAATTTTCTGTGGCTATTGCTAGTATAATACAGACCTTGTAATGTAGACCCTCCTTTATTTTTTAGAATCTGTTTTACGTCGCACCGACACAGATAGGTCTTATGGCGACGATGGGATAGGAAAGGGGCTGTAAGGTACAGCCCCAGCATTTGCCTAGTGTGAAAATGGTAAAACACGGAAAACCATCTTCAGGGCTGCCGACAATCTGATTCGAACCCAGTATCTACCGGATGCAAGCTCACAGCTGAGCGCCCCTAACCGCACGGCCAACCCGCCCGGTAGGTAAGACCTTCCGTGAGGGTGGGTGACATCTACCGTGTATAAGAATCTGCACAATATTGTGATGGAGAAAAGTGTTGTGAGGTACATAAATGTTGGTGGCAACAAATTCACCTTACCCCTGTGCCAAGGAAATTAACAGTTTCAGTTCAAAATCCCTCGACTCAGCCGGGAATCGAATCAGGGATCCCAGGACCAAAGTTCCAACCGGTGACCACTGACCAATAGAACTGGACAATTTGCTGTAAGTGTACATTGTTGTCGTCATATCCGTGCACTTCCTGTTTTTGACTGTTACAAGTCTTTGTTCATTTTTATTGGGTTCATCTGTCATTACTGGTGTAGAAGGTGTGATATATTATTATTATTATTATTATTATTATTATTATTATTATTATTATTATTATTATTATTATTAATATTAATATTATTAATTATTCTATTATTCTATTGTTCTTTTGTTCATGCATTGTTGTAACCTTTGTCATGCTATTGTACACCTTTCGGCCACGTAAATTGTATATATATATATATATTTTAATAAAAGCACGGATGGGTTAATCCTAGACCTTTTCGGGAAAGGATAACCCATCGCTGCCTCCTTCTTCGGCTTGCGGTTTCACCCGTGCTGTCTCACTTACACGCGCGCCTTCAGAAAGTATAAAAGCGCGAGGGTGAGGCAGCTCGGGGACAGTCGTGGGCCGGAGAGGGAGCAGCAATCAATAATAATAATAATAATAATAATAATAATAATTGTACCCGGGATTTCGTGGATTACAGAGGTGAAAGGAGGTGCGGCCATGAATGGATCGATATAGGACAATCAGAAGACATTTAGTTTAAAATTTTAGCTTTATTTCGTTCTCAGCTATCTTTTGGTTTCTTTTCGAAGTTAGGCTTTACAATTTCAGGTACCAAAATTTTGCATACGAGCTAGGTGACAACGTTTAGAAAATCAGAACTGTCCACTAATGACAAAGTAGAAAACTTGAGCTTGCAGCTCCCTAATTACCAATGTTGCATAAGCACAACTGCTTCCAATAACAAACAGTGAAGGAGACGGGTCTCCCAAGTTCTTTTACATCAATATGAAGAGCGTTATCGCTCTATCAATTTATACTTAGAAATCTACTTCCGAAACTTCACACTTTTCAGGCCTATCAACGGCACAACCTGCATTTTACAAAATCAAACAGTATTTACTGTCTTAAATCACATCTTAACATCAAAGGAATGAAATAGAATTTCACAGGGGTATTGAATACCCATTCTACCGGGCCTTTGTGAAAAACAATAGGTTAAAATTACCGGCCCAAAAATCAAAATGATGTGGAGGCGGACACTTGCACTCCTTGAAATTGCAATGAAAAGCTTAAAACCCTATTTGGGCTTCTGGCCCGAAGTAACAGAGGCTAAGCCTATACTACTGAGGTGACTAAATGGAGAAAATATTTAAGTTACAAGCAGAGAAAGGTTACAAAAACATAGTTACCTGAAAATCAAATTGATAGGGAACACGAGAGACAAGATCACTCTCTATTCCCTGATTACATTTAAGCTCCTTTAGGTAGTTTGAAATTTACTTTGGAAGTTTGAAATTTACATTTTAGAAGGTAAAAGTTGCATTAATAAAGATTGGAAACGTTCCCCTCGAGCTAGCTTTCAAAGACTATCGCTTAGTTAAACCAGGACTGCCATTACCTTGAGATGATGGACGTCTCGACGATGAACAAGGCCCACGCCTCCCTTTGCAATCACAGACACTAGACCTGAGTGAAGAATAAGACCACCTGGTCCGAAAAATGTACCAGCCTATATACCCGAGAGGAAGGTTCCAGAAAACTCTGAGATAAAGCCCGACACATCCCTAATTTTCATTGGGTAATTAAATAGATACAAGGCAATGTTTATTGGCTGAAAAATAAATATACAAAATTTTCTATTGGTCAACATTTGAAGAAGGCGGGCGGAGATAGAAGTGTTGCAAATTTTAACACACCAGAAATGAAGAATAATCAATTCAGTTTAGGAAACCTAGGAATACAAAATTACTTAATAATTCTAGTAGGTGGTCAATCTTCATACCAGAGGGCAAAACATAAATTTATAGTAGAGACATCTGTAGGGAAATATCCAAATTTAAGGTATTAGTTGTTGCGCATTTTAGTTCTAGATGGCACTTTCAAGGCGCTTCATTTGAATGAACGGGGCGGGTGTACCTGCCGGTACAATAATAATAATAATAATAATAATAATAATAATAATAATAATACCGAGTGGAATGGCAGCCTATTTTAATGCGCTACGGCTATGGATCCAGGCTCTGCATTCGAGAGACTAGTTGATTCGAGTCCCACCGTCGGCTGTTCTGAGAACGTTTTCCTGTAGTTCTCCATTTTTAATTCCAGGAATAGCCGGGGGAGTTTTTATTCATGGGCCATAGCCGATTCCTTCCATTTCCACATCCAGTTTAATTCATCATGATTCGTTTCATCTCTATCAGCTCCTCGAATGAGGTTCGTGTCAGGGAGGGCATCCGGTCTAAAAGCAATTCATATACATTTTTCTCACTTCATCTCCGACCCCGTATCAAGAAACGAGTTTAATGGGCACTGTAGAATTACGTATAATAATAATAATAATAATAATAATAATAATAATAATAATAATTGTTGTATGTCCGGCGCTCCCTTCTCGCTCCGCCAGCCAGCTGCACGCGCGCCTGTGTATCATTCTGCTAGCTTCGACGCGCAACCCTCAGTGCGCGTGCCTGACCATCGAGTGTACTATAAATAGGAGCTCCCTGCCTGCTTACTTGCCCACTTGCCCCGGTGTCCAGCTCCAGAATACACCTTACGTCGAGCACGGAGGCTACTCCTCTGGAAAATGTGCTTCGACCAGGTGGACTGAATTTCTGGCAGTACGAGGTCTCACCTCTGGTCACCGCTCCCTTACCTGTTTCCGCTGCCTATGTTCCGTTATTCTTTTACAAGCCATTTTCATTCCCTAAATTATGCAAGCTCCCTTAGTTTCGCTAGGTGGAATTTCTTCAATCAATTGAACTTGCTTTTTTAGGAATTCAGGCACTTCAACGAACAAGGACTCTCATGAACATTTATGTTAGTGTGCCAGATAGTTCTCGACTATCAAAGTGTCAATTCACAAAGACTATCTTTTCAAGATAGAAGTGTATATAAAGACTGCAAACCTGTACATATTGTATAAAGACAGACTTTTCTCAAGATTCAATATTCCTTTTTGCTTCAAAATAAATTTCAGTTATTTGTGTAAATATTATAAAGTGAAGCAAATAAAGTTGTGTTCTGTAAACTTCAACATTGGTTACAACAATAATAATAATAATAATAATAATAATATGTGTTACAATGGATGGTGAACGACGCCACGGTACGGCAAATATTCGTTAAAATGGGGTTCTTAACCACACTAGCAATCTACTGACTATGGCATTCCACATTTAAACACTCTTAATCCCGGCCGAGTGCGGCAGGCATAGTACTTACCAGTAAGGCTATAGAAATAGAGTAGGCTATCTAACCAACTACGCTAAGTATCTGGCAATTTCCGGCTCGAAATACGGAATTTTCCTGATCGGGGTTAGTGAAGAACTAGATGGTAAACTTACTCAGATCAGTAACTAAAATTCACCGTAATTTCGATTTAAAAAAACGCCAGTTTTGACCTCTCACCTCTCATCACTCAAGAAGTCTGCTGTGATTTCCTTGTGGTGCAAAGAAAAACGAAATCATTTCGTACAGGCATGAAAGTCCATGGAGGAGTAGAAGGCAAAGATTTATATTATTTATAATTTCGGTACCAAGTGGGAGTCTAAATAAAACATGGCCAGGAAATATATTAATAAACAAACGTTCTTCTTCCACTTTCCTGGGGTCAGTAAGTGTGTGGATTTGTCTCAGTTTTACGGCTGGATACCCTTCTTCACGCCAACCCTATGTTATCTCTATTGCGTGTTCCTGTGCTACTTAGTAGTGTGATATGTTGTCTGCAAATAAAGATGCGTATTGATACGAAAGCAAACATCAAGTCCTCAAGCCATCGGAATTAGCGATCCACGGTTAAAATCTCGAACCCGTTCGAGAATCGAACCCAGGGCCCTCTGAACCGACAGCAATTACGCTGTCCATTCAGCCAAGGAACCGGACCTATTTTATTATGTACCAAAAGTAAAGTGGTAAAAAAACCATTTAATTTCGTGAGGCTATTACTAGCCGGGTTCAGCCCTTGTAAGGCAGACGCTCCTATGAGGGTTAAAAAGTTCATATTCAAAATCTATTCGCATTTTAATGTTTTCAGAAATCTATGTTAAATGATGGGCATATGATCATTTATAAAACCGTAGTTTGTAGGACAAAAACTACAGTTTTACCGTACATTAGTAGCTAATACTGTACATATATTACTAGTACAATAACTATATGGTTTCTCCTTGGGAACACTCTACGGGCCCAACCGCACCCCTCCATGTACTAATCCCCAGTAGAGACAGCCTCACCTGGTGCACTGACCTGCTCCATATAAATCTTTCAAATGGTTAATCACAGCGTGATTTAGTGCGGCCGAGGTCATGCAGACTGCCATCCGAAAGTTGCAATGGCCTGAACATGACTGGACCGAATTGGACAGCACATACAACTGTATCTAGTTCACTGCCACAATTCAATAGGATGTGCTCACGCTATCGTTCACCTCACCATTACATTCCTACGAGATACATAGTTGCCTTTTTACGCCTGAAAGTGGGAGGTGTTGGAGGAAAATACGATTATCCTCGCAGTAACACCTCTCGGAACGTCAGATAATCGAAGTGTATGAAGGCAGGTATTAAAAGGGAAATAGGCGAAAATTAATGAGGCACTTACAAGTGCCATATAATCTTACAGCTTGTTACAGGTGTACAGGTGTACGTTTTCCAGAAGGGTAGAACATTCCGAAAACTCCGTTAGGGGACCAAGGGGGGGGGGGATACAAGGGTCGATATTGAGACTCACAAACATAATAGCGAATCACTCAGTGGAGGGAATTAAATGTTCAAAACGGTGACATATATTCGTGGGTGTAAAAGTTTCTTAAGTCTAAATCAATCTTTAGCATTAATCCCCGAGAATGCATTGAGGAAACATTTTGAAGTTATTAAGGTTATAGTCCTTAACTGATAACGGAGGTCATATTCTGGCGATATGTGATGTAAGGGTGGATATAAAAATGAAAATAGAGATGAAATATTGAGACACTCCTAGGCACCCAAACTTCGTAGCGGTGTATGTTATACCTCCGAGATTCCTTAAAAAATAGAAAAATCTCCAAACTTCCCTGAGAGTGCCAGGCTGGGGTTTCAAAATTGGCTTTCCGAATGAAAACAACGTAAGTACGCGAATATAAGAAAAATGTTTTATTTCTAAAAGTTTCTTGGAAGTCAAGATAAATTCTTATCATCTACACTGGGACCTCGCCGCAAGAATGGAAGCATGCAAACGTTGTCCCTATGTTTAAATGTGGGGAAAAAATAATCTCGACAACTACCACCCAATTTCTCTTCATCCCTCTTGTCTATAAAATCATTGAGTTCCTAATTGCCAAGAACATGTTTGATATTCTTTGTGAACGAAACCTTTTATACAAAACCAACATGGTTGCATTCCGGTGAGACCCTGTACTACTGTTTTGTTGAAAGTTATTGATAACGGGCAGCTGTGTTTGAATCAGGCTCTGGACTTCAGCAAAGCTTTTAACTATGGGATATATCAGCGGCTTTTCTTAAAACTTCGCAATATTGGTATTCTTCTTAGTCTGCTGTCATGATTGAAGTCATTCTTGTTAGGCCGAACCCAGTGTGTTGTGTTCGGTGGAGGTCAGTGGTTATCTCAGGAGTATTACAGGGATCGGTGATCGGGCCTTTATTGTATGTGACATTCAAGCTTTTTCCATCAGATTGTTTCACAACCACTATCAAATGTATTATATACAGGGCTATCAAGAAGCACAATGACGCAAACAAATACAGGAAGAACTGGATAGTATTTCTTCATGGTGTCCGGTAAATAGAATGTCCTTTAATGTGAATATATCTGTTTAAGGGGAGGCGTGCAGACACCCTCTCATAGTCTCTCGTTGTGAGGCAACATTCCTCAGAAATATTCATCATCAAAAATATTAGGATTAAATATCTGCGATAATCTGAGGTGGGACATGCACGTATAGAAAGTGAGGTGCAAGGCTTTTAGCAACCTCAAATTCATCTTCAAGGGTCCAGGAATCCAGCCCTCCTAGACACTTACATTTATATGACAATTGCAGTACTAATGTACGATCTTCCTGTCCGGCACCCCACCATTGTCGACAGCATAAACAAGCTGGAAAGAGTGCGAAGACGAGAACAGAGAGACTAATCAGCAAACGGGGTAACAAAGTTATAAAATCACTACCACTACCAACCTACACGAACTGTTCCCCTTTCACCACCTCCAGTTATTTTACCGCTTTGCACAAAAGAGACAATTCGTATCCCTGTTTCCTCCTATCACACGAATTACTGAATTGTTGGTTTTTATGTAGGTATTTGACTTTTCGGTCTTGTTCGTCCATGTAACCAGCCTCAGTTTATAGTTTTTCTTATACTTATTGGTGTAGCATTTCCATATATGCGGAAGGTAGAGATGAATGTCCACGGACCGTAAAATACGATTTATTTTAAATTTAGCGAATGGTTTGCCCTAGGGAGGAGCTTGCAGTAGAGTGCGATGATTGTAACACAGGTAGCAGCTTTCTTTGCTCCTGGGCTTATACCACCCGTCGTGCTATGCTTCAGGCAATATGCGTTCGTAATGTTTGAGAAGGAATTCTAAGTACATCACTACACTGCAGTTGTACACATCACTTGACTGCAGGTTCACAACGTATGGAAGCGAAGTATGTAAGAAGGCGTTCTTTTCTTTTTTTTTTTGCTAGTTGATTTACGTCACACCGACATAGGTCTTATCGCGACGATGGGACAGGAAAGGCCTAGAAGTTGGAAGGAAGCGGCTGTGGCCTTAATTAAGGTACAGCCCCAGCATTTGCCTGGTGTAAAAAGGGGAAACGACGGAAAACCATCTTCAGGGCTGCCGACAGTTGGATTCGAACCCACTATCTCCCGGATGCAAACTCACAGCCGCGTGCCCCTAACCGCACGGCCAACTCGCACGGTAGAAGGTACATAAGTATTGCAGCTTCACTTCACTGCGTCTTCAGGACATACGCATGCGTAATGTGCAGAAAACAATTCTAAGTACATCATTGCACTGCAGCTTCAGGTAGTATGCGTGTATGGGCTGTATATTTTTTGCTCAAGAAGGTAAAGGTTTCACACTGGGAAGTATTGTACTGTAATGTATGTCAGTAAAGCACTAAGTCGTTCATCATTAAATACTATCCGCGTTAGAAACATCACATTTTCAAATTAATTTTTTTCTGAAATTGGAAATTATTTTGACGTCATGTGTATTCAGGACCCTGCCAAAAATCAGCAGAAATAATATTTGTACTTATCTTCCACATATAAACAATACATACACGGTATATCAACAAGTTGGGTAACCAAGTTCCAAGACCACTGCCACCTATGCAAAAAAAAATACACACTACATTCCTCCGTAAATTAGTGGCCAATCTGAACCAAAGGCCCAGCCAGGGAGCCGGTCAAGAACAACTGTCAGGATTTTACTGTAGGTCCACTTTGGAAAAGTCTTCCGGCTGAAATTAAACAAATGCCCCTAACCCTTGTAATTTCTCTCGAAAAGTGAAGAATATGAGATTGCAAAAGTGATGGAGCTAAATAGTATATGTTTTATATTGAATAGGAGATATGTGTGTGTGTGTTTGAGAAAGAGCCTATAAGAAAAAGATTTTTTTTTTTGCTAGTTGCTTTACGTCGCACCGACACAGATAGGTCTTATGGTGACGATGGGACCAGGAAGGGCTAGGAGTGTAGGAGTGGGAAGGAAGCGGCCGTGGCTTTAATTAAGATACAGCCCCAGCATTTGCCTGATGTGAAAATGGGAAACCACGGAAAACCATTTTCAGGGCTGCCGATAGTGGGGTTCGAACCTACTATCTCCCAAATACTGGATACTGGCCGCACTTAAGCGACTGCAGCTATCGAGCTCGGTAAGAAAAAGATACACGTACAATGTAAGAGAGAGAGGGAGAGAGAGAAGGCGCGATTGACAGTTGGAACAGCTTCTGTAAACAACATTCATTGTCCAGTATCTAACTTCACTATAAGCACGTATGACGATGTCTTCGTGAGTTGTCACATCTATATTGTTTAAGAATGTTAAGCAATTTGGAATGAAATATCCGTTTGTCGTCGTAGCATGCCCAAGATTGGCCTTACATGAATTCATTTCACGTATTGTAAATATTATTAACCATATAAATAGTGGATGTAATACCTAGTATAAAAGACATTTCCGTGATAATGATACAGATTTTCAGGAGTACTGGAAAAGAGTATAATATTGAACCATTAAATGTGGTCAGTTAGCAATAATATTTTTACCTGGTTCAGTCGGTCGCACCTCTCTGTAGACTCTCGGTTTTCTGTGTTGCTTTTGGGCACTTCGTTGCTTGCTAACCTGACTACAAGTAACTACGAGAAATGTAAGGCTTGCATGTGCTAATCTAAACTTATTAATTCGAAAACAAGAATAGTAAAATAGTGAAACAAATAAAATTCTTGAAAGCAAAGCGGGGAAAATTGCAAATCATTTCAGAGATACAAGGCTTATCTGGCTTATATTTTTTACCTGAGGGGCTAAATGAATGGAAAACAATCTGGCAAAGGAAAGTTATATTAAATACAACAATAACAACCTGATAATTCCTCAATTCGTATTCCACTTTCAACCGTGGATTATTCCATACGATTCGAAAAAATGTAGCTTCCAAACATCGTGCTCTAGACTTTCATAATTATTAAGCCTGTCCACAGACGTGATAACATGCAGGATGCCCGTTGTCACCTGGATCGCTTAATCGAATCGCTGTGATGTCCAGCCCTTTGGTGGTCCGATTATTTACCATTGTTGATAATAAGTTACCTGTGCTGATGGCAAAGAAAACGTTCGATAAGAAACTGAAGCTAATGATCTAAGGTCTTTGAACTAAAAAATGCATCCATGTGTAACATAAAAATATATAATCAAAAGATCAATAACTTCAAACAAACGCTTAGAGCGCGTCTCACAAAAAGTTATCAAATGAACACAAGTTAACTTAAATAATAGAAGTGAAGGTTAAACAAGAACAACAAAAAAGAGAACAACAAACACGTTCCGGTTAATGCTCATTCGACACATGAACTTACCTTAATTTAATAAGATACTGAACGCCTGCATTACATAAATCTTGCACAAACGCAATTGAAATATGCAAAAATTAAATAATGGTCTTCTAGAAAATAAATTACATGAAGTTTATAAATTATTTATTTATTTATTAATATTATTAGGCATATAGGGGCTGCCCGGCCAAGGCGGTAAAGGCGTGCTCAGTTCGCCCGGAAGGACGTGGGTTCGAATCCCCGTCAGGGAGTCGTAAAATTTAAGAAACGAGAGTTCCACTTCCGGAGGTGCACATGGCCCTGAGGTTCACTCAGCCTACGCCAAAAATGAGTACCAGGTTAATTCCTGGGGTCAAAGGCGGCCGGGCGTAGGGCTAACCACTCTACCCCATCAAGTGCCAAGGTTACGGATAGTGGAAGCCTTTACCTTCCACCCCTCCAAGGGCCTTCATGGTCTGTACGGAGATGACTGTGCTTTCTTTTTATTAGGTATGTACCTCCAAGTTTTATAAGTGTAGGGAAGTAAAATATTCTATCTTTGTTTACTTTAAAATTATTTAAATTTGTTTGATTTGTTTAGATGGTTTGTGGTCAGGTCGTACTCGTGGTATCGTGTAAGAAATACATGTGCTTATCTACATAATTATTATTAAACTAATGTTCCAACGTTAAAATAATCATCATCTTCAAAATCCTCAAACGACAACCCCCCCCCCCCACTCTTAACGTTGCATAATAATCCGAACTAATATGCAGACATCAAAAAACACCCCCGTGTAGACTAGCCTCCGAACACTCAGGTATGCGTGGAGCTTCACGTTGTATAGACCACTGTGACGGCTAGGTAATCCGTTGCTCACTCAACCAGACCTGCCGTAACGTCAACACTACTCCGCGCACCTACTTCCGTGACGTGATCCAATCACTAATCTACGGCACGATGACCATTTCCACTATCCTGACTCAGTCCGACATCGCAACCCTAGACTAGTACTAGCAACGAAATAAAAATAATGATGATCACGAATTGTATCGACAATCGTGAAATACGAGAGCCAAATCGGGTATTTAACGTTACGACTATCAATTATAAATGTGAAACACGAACAAGAAAATAATATTAATTCATCGCAGCTAGGATTTAAACGTGGTCCAATATTTCTTCCCGCACTACAACTGTGTTCGTCTCTAACCGTGAAGGGAAATGAACATGGCTCACTTCCATCTATCTTGAAACACTCCCATGCTAACTCAACCTTAAAGGAATTTCAACATGGGCTAAGTTCTGACAGAGATGGCTGGCGTGAGATCATGGCCAGGTCGAAGATATGAATTTCAACAATCAGAAACGCCTTTAAATTTCACATAGTTCCGGCACAAAATCTTTAATAGCAAGCATGGAGCTCTAACTCTTGAGACCCGAGAAGCCATCACTGTTAATGAGCTGAAGTTGGACGTATCAGAAGGAGTACCTGTAAAATAATGGACATCACCTGATCCACTTAAAATTTGATCAATGGGACTTCCACGAAATGTAATTACAAAACATCAGACATTCACACATGAATCCCGGTATTTCGCAACCTCATCAGGACATCCATGCCTGGTACATCACTATTTCAACCTCCTCAGGACATTTTAGTCTGGTATGTCGCTAAAGACAACACCACTTCTTCACCACGTGCCTCAGACACAAACATACCAAAACAAACGGAAAAACCACATGTAATTTACCTTCCCACTACGCAATGACAAGCTTCAAACTTAGCCAAACTCGGGCCTCAAAACGTGGTGATCAAAACCCAGCACTATAATTCCTCATCGTAAGTGAAAAAATATCAAACACAATTGATGAAATCCCTTACAATGAATCATTTACGGTGACGTTAAATATTATTATGAGAAAGATTATTATTAATTTTAGTTTTCGGACAAAAGAACAATCTACTTTCGAACTGAAACTACATCATGCTTCAAGAATACATCACGTAGATCACACTTCGGACGACAAACGTAACAGTACAAACACGGATGTCGTGGTAACAACAATTTAAATCTGAATAATGTTTCTTCATTTTGCTACGCGTATAAAAGGAAAGTTCAATCCTGAACACCACGACATCACAAAAACACACTTAAATTACGCAAAACAACATACAAATTATAACCACACATGATTTAAGATCTTACCTTTCATCTACAGGGTTATTCAAAAGGAATGAACAGATTTAAAACATTTATTTCTTCCAAATTACAAAAGATGGAAACACGATTCCAATGTTCCTGAAAAAAGAAAGAGTTCAATTTTCACTTTTGTAATATTTCAATATGAGCACTATGTGTTACATGACAAATATCAAAACGGTGGTTCATTTCTTGCCCCACACAAATCAGGTGGTCTCTAGTTAACGAATTCAACGCTTCAACAATTCGATGTCGCAAACTTTCAATAGTGTCATGCATAGGGGGGATAAACGCACGGTCTTTTATGTAATCCCACGGATACAAATAACAAGGAGTGAGGTCTGGAGACCTGGGAGGCCACAGGCGATGAAGGTTATCTTCTGCTCCTCCTCTTCCAATCCAACGTCCTGGAATGGTGTCATTTAGGTAACGTCGAACGAGCTGAAAGAAGTGTGGCACATCTTGCATGAAGATGAAGTCATCGGAATCATCTTCCATCTGAGGAAATAACCAGTTTTGAAGCATGTCTAGATAGGTTAGTACTATCACAGTTTTCTCTATGAAGATGACAGGTCCATAAACTTGATTTACAGATATGGCACAGAAGACGTTGGCTTCATATAACAAGGAAAATGGTATTTATTTTTATTAATTTAAACATTTACAAGTCAAAACGTAACAATGGTTACAGTTATAAATCTAAGGAAAATACCTTGAAAATTATATGGAGATCTAGTGATCTGAAGTGAATGGACGTGGTCTCTCTCAGCCAACTTCCGACGGTGTGTGTGTGTTTGGAACAATGGGTCCCCTCAGTTTTGTTACTTCCAAGAGTCCCACCAATATTTATGATGCAACAATTCGAAATACACAACGTTTTCGAGATCTCGGTGATTTCACAATAACTGTATGACCAAAATGCTGAGAACATTTTGACCATCACAGACCCAATATTTAAATCCTTGGAAATACCTTGTTTCTGTTTGAAACATCCATGGCTTCTGGAGAAATATATATTTGGTCTATCGGTGATAGTGTTGCCGGGTCGCACTTTTCCGCGCGTGCAGATATCTTCCTGTAATTTCCATTATGAATTTTGTAGATTTAACATCAAATAATGTTATTACATGATACTGTGCCCAAAGTAAATTTCTGACTCCAAATATGTACCAAGGGCTTAAATATTTCCGAAAATAGTTCCGTGGGAACCCGCGCGATTTTGAATCTGACGGCAAGGTTGCGCGTATTTCTTGGGAAGACGAGCCTTACCATCGATCGCCAACTTGGTCACCCCAAAAGTCATGAAAATTAGCGCAATTCCCCTGGCGTTATTTCTTGGAGAGTTCAATATAACAATTTGATATAAGGAACACTGGTCCGGAAGCGGGTCAGACGTAACTTATACTCCAAAACCGTTTATCGTAGATTGTTGGTTCTTCAACGCATGTGCGTTCACCACGACGGGTTCACATGCTGCTTGTGAACACACTAATCAACTTTACCTGCAAAGTGGACAAGAAGAGAAGATTCTGTTGCGTGAGCAGCTCATTCGCCTGATCTGGCCCCACTTGATTTTTTCTTGCAATGTCATATAAGAGACACCTGTAGATACTGAAGGGGAGCTACCAGCAAGAATGCTTTCTCCCTGTGACATCGTCGGAACCGCGCCAGCATTGCTCCACCGGATACACCAGAACTTATTGAGACGTTGTCATGCCTACATTAAAGCTTGTGTCGCCACTTTGAACAGCGTGTGTACGCAGAATAAATAGGTTCACATCAACAGACGAAGACTTCGTACCCCACGGTTCACAGGTATCCCAAAACAAATTTGGCATGTACCCGGTTATTGAGCCGTTTCCGGACAGGGAATCCTGATCTCGAGTTGATACATGTGTCCTCCAGCACTCTTGAAAATCTGTACCATCATTATGGAAACACTGTCTATTTTCAGTATTATACACATTGTTCACATGGTTATCAATATGTACAATATGTAATAATAATAATAATAATAATAATAATAATAATAATAATAATAATAATAATATAAACTTCATCAGCCAGTTCCCATTCATTCGACTGGGTCAGGAATAGAATGAATGAAGCCCCCTCTAGCGGCGAAGATAGGAATTGTGACGGCTGACGAAACATGTCGCATTCCTCTGAGACAATGGCCAATTATTAATGGTTGATAAATGAACTGCAATTGTATTGGAGAGTTTCGGTGGAATGACAGATGACAGGGAGAACCTGAGTACCCGGAAGAAACCTTGTCCCGCCTCCGCATTTTCCAGAACAAGTCTCACATGGATTGACCGTGATTTCAACAAGGGACTCAGCGGCGAGAGGCATGCATGCTACCGGCGTGAACCAAGGATGATGACGATAATAATAATAATAATAATAATAATAATATTAATAAGAATCATAATAATAATAAACATCGGATAAAGTTTTGAGGGCAGTTTTCGAGTTATTAAGGAGATGATCCAAAACAAATATAGGTTCAATTCTAGAGATATCTCTCCTTTTTAACAATTTACTTTGCAACAACAAGAACAACAACAACAATTGGCTTTACGTCCCACCGACACAGATAGGGCTTATATCGGCGATGGGACAGGGAAGGGAGAGGAATGGGAAGGAAGCGGCCATGTCATTATTAAGGTAAAGCCCCAGAATTTGCCTAGTATGAAAATATGAAACCACGGAAGACCATCATCAGGACTGCCGACCGTGGAGTTCAAACCCACTATCTCCCGAATACAAGCTAACAGATACATCACCGAAACGGTGCAGCCATTTTCTCGGTTTAGCGGTCTATTTAGGTCTAGAAAATATAGACATGGATTGAAGACGACTCCTCGAAGTACCCCAGAAACAAAAAAACTGACGAGCTGAATGTCTCATGCAGGAGAAGGGTGGACTTCTGACCTCACATCGGTGGGCTCGATCGCGGTTCAGTTCGGTGACATTCGATGGTGCTAAAATACCCAAGCCTCGTGTAGCTGGATTTACCGGGAAATAAAGGATTTTCTATGGGACGAAACACTGCATCGGGGGAAGTCTCGGAATATCGGAAGCGAGATATGGACACATTCTTAAACAATGTACATTGCCTGCCAAAAAATTTGAAGTACCCAGAAGCGGAGGAGGAAACGAAATGTAACTTAACGTGTTGAGAGGGCACGTGATGTTATTTCAATGATAACAAAATACAGTCAAATTTACAAAGATCTGAACCGTACCAGCCCACTTATCAGTATCACATTGCACCCCCTGTGGCCTGGATGCATGCACTCATTTGGCTGGAATGGGTGACATAAAGCCGTTGTATCCTTTCTTGAGGCAAACTGTCCCACAACTGTTGTAACTGGTCCTTGAAATCCTGGATAATGGCACTGGGACGGAGTTGACGTCCAAATTGGTACCGCACATGCCCTATCGGAGACAGACCTGGGGATCTTGCTGGCTACACGAACACCTCAACGTCACGCAGACAGTTTACAGAGATACATGCCGTGTGCGGATGAGCATTGTCTTCTTGAAAAGTGACACCACGACACTGCCGCATGAGAGGTAAAACATGAGGACACAGGATGTCTTTGATGTACCATTGTAACACCAGATTTCCCTCAATCACTACCAGCCGTGACCTGAAGTCATACCTGATGCCTCCCCACACCCTGATGCCAGGAGTAACACTGCTCTTCCTCTCCAAAACATTAGAAGAATGTGACTTCTCACCAGGTAGCTGCCATACTCGCAGATAATCGTTATCCGGGGTAGTGCAGAACCTTTATTAATTTCTGAACAAAATGCAATGCCATTCATCAACAGTCGATGCTTCCCAGTCACGGCACCGCATCAAACGCAGCCGTGTGTGTCGTGGTGGTAACGGCCGCCTAAGCATGGGACGATAATTCCCTAGTCCGGCAGCTGCTAGTCTCCGACCAATGGTTCGGGATGACACAGAATGTTGCAGGGAGTCCATTACTTGTTCTCGGACAGCAGGCGCAGTTGAGAATAGGTTATAATGTGTTGGTGCACAGTACGGCGATCCTGCCTTGTGGTGGTCAGACGTGGTAACTGGAACCTTGATGACGAATATGCCTGCCCTCACGTTCCCATGCAGTTCAATATCGGGCCAACGTCACAACCGAATGTTGCACAAATCAAGTTATTACACGATTAGACCAGCCCGCCCAATTGGAGACCCACAATGAGGACCCTGACAAACTCTGCCAGGTGCTGATAACGCTGTCTCACACGAGCATGCAGCATCTCCGAGTCCTTAACAGTCATCACTCAACATTTGACGCTGTTCAAGCAGCATTATATATCCTACCAGGCCTGGTAACAACACTAAACACGAACAAATCTAGTGCAATCTTGTAGCCGTCCTACCTGCCACAGAGAATTACAACTCTAATCATTTACATACCCGCCGATGGTGTGTTCATGTACGAAGTTACACTGATATCCGACCATTTCTTCTGGGTGCTTCACTTCTTTGTCAGGCAGTGTAGATCTGATAACTCATGAACACTTAGTCATTTGCGTACACAGTGAATTAGACACTGGACACTGTTTATAAAAGCTATTCCAACTGCCGTTCACCTGAAAGTCCGAGCCTTGCCCTGTCGCAAAGTTTCATCCTAAACTATACATTCCTATTTGAAAGTGATTGTACTTCGACGGGTTACCTCGGTTTCTGCGCAACTTTTTTAACCACCCTGTATTTTGCTCTACCATTCTGTTCATGGACCACACAGACATTTCTATTCTTCTATAAATTTCTGTCAGCATCGTTACTGTCATGTGGTTTATTTAAGATATTATTTGCATGGTATGCCTCACAGTAACGTCAACGCATAAGCTGAGAAGTAGTTAAATTGTTCTTTTGTCATCTACGAACAAGGAACTGAACGATCAGATGCATGTGTAATAATAAACAATAGTTCCTACGTGTAGATCGAAGAGTTCCCAAGATAAGTGATAACGTTTATTCTGAGTTTGAAAATACATTTCTGAGAAATTGAAACGTAATGGCTTACGGGAGTAGGAATACCTTTCGCAACTTTACTTTATTTAGTAAAGTTGAAATGTTTATGCCGCAACAAGTACAAATGCTACTTAAAACAATGTTGCATGTCTAGCGTAGAGTTATTACCAGGGCTAGGATTGTGTATGCAATATAGAGGTATGAAATAAGTACATGTTTATTTAGCTAAAGTATGCAACATCAAACAGAAAACATAACGTTCAAAGCAGATTTAGGTTAGGTTGTTTAGTGAAGCTTGTAGATCGTGAGAACAGACTTAGTAGATTACGAGCTTCACGTAGAGGTAAGAATGTTTGAAAAGTACTTAAATCCCCGCGCTAAGTCCTCACACAATCCCCAGAAGAAGTTTATATTGCATTTTGACTTTCACTTGATCGCTTATGAAGAGATTCTGCAAAGACTGAAACTATTATTTCCTACTCGCGTGCATGATGCAGGGTATCCTGACTGTCAAATTTATCCATTCGAAACGAAAGAAACAAAAACTGAAGCATAATGATGAACAATCATGTGACTTTACACAGCATGATTTGATGCCGTATTGCTAAATCAGTGATTTTAATCCGTGACGTGATAACATCTTCTATATACTGATGTGATGCTATTGTTATGAAGCACGCGGTAGTAAATGAACTGATTTCATCATCATCATCATCATCTGTTTACCCTCCAGGTTCGGTTTTTCCCTCGGACTTAGCGAGGGATCCCACCTCTACCACCTCAAGGGCAGTGTCCTGGAGCTTAAATGAACTAATTTACCGAGTTAAATATTAATGAGATAAAGTTCTCTGCGAAACGTAAAGAGTTTCACCTTGTTTACTGCACACGGCATAAGCCCAAGAGCCCATATTACGTCTAAGTGTAAAATTATACTTTAGCAAATCAATGTTAATAACACAATTCGTATAAATTTCTAGTTTATAGATGGTTAGATTGAAAGGGATATGATCTGCAATTAGGCCTACATACAAATCCTAGCCCATTCCTAAAATAACGTTCATATTTATAAAGTCCTAGTACTGTTACTACCTTTAAATCATTCACCAGATGGGCATATTCTTTTCTTTCAGCTAGTAGGACCTTTTAATGTCAATGGATTTTTAATGATCGACAACACTCTTTAGACTTTCTAAGATATTCCTTCAGATATCTCTTAGTTTAGTCATCAGAGCATATATACTTTTCTTATATTTACACTGCTAATTATTTCTGAATGTTAAATTACTTCTGTCGAAGAAAAGAGAATAGACCGAGAGAGTGGCTACCTGGTTTGTATAACGTACAGTAAATGTGAGCTTGCATTCGGGAAATGGTGGTTTCGAACTCCGCTGACGGTAGCCCTCACGATGGTTTCCATGGTTTCCCCGTTTTCTTCCTTGCCCTGTCCTATCAGATCGTCGCCATATGACATTTCTGAGATGGTGCGACGTAAAACCAATAGCAAAAGGAAGTAGTATAGAGTATTTTGCTCAGGTGTATAAAATGCACTAAAAAATCCACGCAAATATCTTCAATAGTTTATGAATTATGATGAAAACTATGTGAAGAATGGAGATTATAGAAAATGAGCAACAAACGTTTGACAGAATGGGACGTACGAAGTTGCATACTACCACAGTCAATTGGTTCGTGGACTGGCGTCTAGTGTGTAGGCAGCTCCCTTAACACGGCGTACAATTACACAGCTCTGCATCGTCCTTCAGAACAGTCGCCGTTGACCGCTGTACACTTCTGCCAGCATTGGTATAGCTGTTTCAAACGATGCTTAAATACAAGAGCAGGAAGATTCTATGCAGCTGCTTGACTGGTACTGAAGATCTCGCTGGAGTGAAATCTACGCCCACATAGCTTTGCTTTCAATCGGGAAAAGAGAGGTAAATTGCTTGATGCAAGATCAGGTTTGTATGGAGGTTGTGACAAACTGGTGACCTGTTTTCTTGTCAGTTCCTCCTGGACTAAAGTAGAGTTACGTGCAAGGGCGTTGTGTTATAGCAACAGCCTGTTCTGCTTACGTCACAGCTCAGGACGCTTACAACATGAACACTCACGAAAACTGGCGTAATGTAACTGGATTCATGCGGTAGTAGTTTCCACGGAGAATCAGAAATAGTGTATTATCTTAAGATTCTGAGTTTCATTCCCAGAGAAATGGTCGATGTTTGAAGTGATGGTGTTGTACTCAGGAACCACTCAACAAAATTAACTCAGCCTCAGGAGCTGCCTACTAGGGTCCTAACTCGACGAGTAGCTCAGACCAAATGATTATCCTGTTAGTAGGAAGAGAAGTGGTTGTTACTTCGTTTCAGAAACATCATAGCCATTAGTACTGTGTAGTTAATACAGTGTATTCTCAGTACAAGAAAAAGGCCGAGTAAGAAATGGACATGTTGACCGTTGGGTCATATGAGGTGACAGGAGAAGAAAAACGTTGAGTTTCTAGAAAAGCGATGGATTCGGTTATGGGGTGCGGGGTAAGAGATACACATGAAGATCTAGTAGACGAAGTATAAGAAATGTTGATACGCAGCGTAGGCTCAGGACGGCGTCGAGTTTACTCGAGCACCGAGCTCGATAGTTGCAGTCGCTTAAGTGCGGCCAGTATCCAGTATACGGGAGATAGTAGGTTCGAGCCCCACTGTCGGCAGCCCTGATGATGGTTTTCCGTGGTTTCCCATTTTCACACCAGGCAAATGCTGGAGCTGTACCTTAATTAAGGCCACGGCCGCTTCCTTCCAACTCCTAGCCCTTCCCTGTCCCATTGTCGCCATAAGACCTATCTGTGTCGGTGCGACGTAAAGCAACTAGCAAAAAAAAAAAAAAAAAAAGAGTTTACTCGAGCACTTGACGCATGTGCAGTGACTTAGAGACCTTAAGAAATCGAACGAGATTTGGGAATTTATGAAGTTAGAAATATGTTGTTAATCATTATGTACTTAAATATAGCTTATTTGTCATGCATAAATACTAACAAGGCGGGAAAGATGTATTTATTGAGGACTCTAAGTGACGGCAATTCGATATATTAAGAAATAATGAAGCAGACAGCATGTGAGTTTTGTTCCTTACATGATTACTGAACGGCGACATTAATGTTTAGTTGAATTTTTCAATTCCAATAAAATGATAATATACTTACAAATGTTTAATCTTGAAGTTTTAATGCTTTTAGCCATCATTTCTTCTTAGTTTCCTCTTGTCTAATACTATCCACATACCACATATGTCATGTGGTGAATGAGGCTGAGCTATTTTGCAGAGTTCCAAATTAAATTGGAAATTATGCAAGATATGAAAAAGTTTTATAAACCGAAAATAAGTACACGCCGACCAATACAAAAAATAAATACACTTATACATATATTATGCACATTCTTCATCATTGATTGTTCTATCTTACAGGGCCCAGTCTGCTAATCTCTGTGAATATACTGTACACTTCCCCAATCCTCTATTTACAGCTTGTACTCAAAAGTTTCCCTAGATCTCTTATCATAGAAGTGTGTTTGAGCACGGAGTTGGATGACGACAACTCCCGAGAAATCTGCACCTTCGATCGAGCTCCCGTACGTCCTACAATTTTGCGGCTTTCGTCACAAATATTTGCACAGCATCTGTATATATAAAATAACATGTCCTGACTGACTAACGGACTGCTTCATCATCGCCGAGCCCAAACTACTGGACGTAAATAAATGAAATTTTAGAAATATGTTTATTTTACACTGTAGGTGCTCACTAAGGAACCCTTTTTGGACATTCCTTTAATGGGATGAAAAGCGGGGTGACTTTAAAATGAGTATATCCATATTTAAAAAACTGATCAGTTCAAAGACCTGAAAACTGGTATTTGGAATCTTCTTTTAAAATAAAGAAACACGTATTTTTTGTTTCGGAAACTCCATTTAGTGGGGGATAAAAATAATGGAAAAGTGGGTTGAATCCCTTTCGTGAGGATACTATATCTCAAACCTGAAGATGTTGCAGACATGAAAATTGGTACATGGAATCTCCTTTAAAAATAAATAAACAAGTACTTTTTTGTTTTTGGAAAGTCCATTTAAGGGGAGGGGGTGAAAAAGACCGAAGAAGGGGTTGAATTCTTTTTTTTTTTTTAGGATACATAAATCTCAAAATCTGGAAATGTTACAGACGTGAACATTGTTATTTGGATCTTCTTTAAAATCAAAGACGCACGTATTTTTGTTATAGAAAAATCCACTTAAGGGGATGTGTGTGTGTGTGTGTGTGTGTGTGTGTGTGTGTGTGTGTGTGTGTGTGTGTGTGTGTGTGTGTGAAAAGAAGTGAGGAAGGAATAGAATTCTTTTTAAACAAATTGTTTGTTTTGGGAAACTCCATTTAAGGGGATGAAAAGAATGTAAAAAGCAGGCGAATTTTTAAAAAGAGTATATGTACTGTACATCTCAAAAACTGAGAATGTTACAGACGTGAAACATGGTATTTGGAATCTCCGTTAAAAATAAAGGAACATGTATATTTTTGCGTTCGGAAAAGTGAATTAACGGAAGTGAAGATAAGTGAAGAAAAAGTTGAATTCCTTCTATGAAGACACTTATATCTCAAAAACTAAAGATGTCACAAACGTTAAAATTGATATTTGGAATCCCCTTTAAAAAAACATGTATTATTTTTTTCAGTAAATCCACATGAGGGGCGGGGTAAAAATGAGTGAAAAGAGTGTTGAATACTTTTTATGTGGATACATATATCTCAAAACTGAAGATGTTGCAGACGTGAAAATTGGTATTTTGAACTTAAAAATAAAGAAACGCGTTATTTTTTGTTTTCGAAAAATCAACTTAAGGGGTAAAAATAATTTTTAAAAGCAGGTGAATTTTTAAAGTGAGTATATCCTAAAAACTGAAGATGTTACAGACGTGGTAATAGGTATTAGGAATCTATTTTTAAAATATAGAAACAAAATGTTTTCGACTTGAGAGATGACTGCTCCTCAAACGTAGAGTTCCATGTCGCATGTTCTAGATTAGCTCGGTCAGTTCCCCGGTCTTCTTGGCAACAAAAATCAATACCGCAAACGTGGTTTACAGAGAGGTTGTGACGTAAATGAAACTCAATTTTTCGGTTTAGTAATGTTCAGTAATTTTCAGGTAATGTCTTAGTACAGTACAGAGGAAAGACTACTTTTATCAAATTGTGAAATACACGCCAGCGAAGGCGCGGGTAACAGCTAGTCTATATAAATAAAATTGTAGGGGGTCCGCTGTCTGTAATTTCTTTTGTTTTGCCAATTTTTCAGATATTTATCCGTTTTAGGTCAACTCAAGACCGAATCGGTGGTTTTTACGTTTCGTGTCTGTTTGTTTGTCTGTTTGTCTGTTTGTCTGTCTGTTTGTCTGTTCCACCATCACGTCGAAACGGCTGGATAGATCTCAACCAAACTTCATATTTAGAGTATACTCATCCCGGGGAAGGTTTCGATATGCACATTATTTTAAAACCTTTGAACAGACCGGGGGTTTATAAGAAAACCAGAATGGTTTTTCCACCATCACTTCGAAACGGCTGGATAGATCTCAACCAAACTTCATATTTAGAGTATACTCATCCCGGGGAAGGTTTCGATATGCATATCATTTTAAAATCTTTGAATAGACGGGGGGTTTATAGGTAGACCAGAATGGTTTTCCTCCATTTTCTCTTATACTATTGATTTTCTGTAAACTTAGTTTACTCTACGTTAAACGTCTCTTCATTATAAACAACTTTCGTTATGTTCATAATTTACCTTACTCTTCACATGACGGAGAAATTTACAATTTTCCGCTGGTACCATGCTCTGCATTGAGTGACCGACAGACCGACAACGAACCTACAGGTTACCATGGCAACGTCTCTGACTGCATGCCAGCAGGGAAGTAACGTATTGCCATTTTCCTCATCGTGCTTTTAAATTCGTGGTTTTTCCTTGGGTAGAAGGCAAGAGAGGCGTCAATCGGCCTATCTGCGGGATATTGGCGGAATATCGTTGGATGTTATAACCGCCAATCGAATAGATGAAGTAATAACACCATTAGCCATCTTCTTATTATTTGTTTACCTAGGAATCACTGGACCTAAATTTCTCCTCTGTTACCGCTTTATTATATCCGTAACTCACACTAGCATAATTTATTGAGAGGCATTTGATTTTCCAATACATTCACTTGGCATTTACATATTTGTCGTTATCCGGCTGTCCTCAGTTATAATCCATTTTCTATTACTTTCAACTTTCTTAACTGTATTATTTTCTTCCTTAATTACGCCGTATGTACGCGAGTGCTACAAACTACTGGATGTATTTCCACCAAGACTCATATTTAGAATACACCTGTCCTTGATAGGTTTTAGGGCAAATATTGTTTCTAAATCCCTGAACTGACTGGGGGTTTATACGAAACCGAAACAGTGATTTTGCACTTCCACAAAATATACACAACCAACGTTAATTTAACTCTACCTGCCTTGGTAGAAATTAATTTCTAAACCTTTTTTTCTCATGTGCATCATTTCGATACGAGGATTAATAAGGGAGATAACATTAACGGACCTTTTTTTTGTACAAGTCCCATCGGACTTAACTCATGAGCGGGTGCGTGTAAAGCGTATTCATTACAACTTGATAACTACTGAAAACATTCGAACAAAAATTTATATTTAGCATCCACCTATCCAAAGGTAGGTTTTAAACGTAAATAACATTTCATGTTCCGGAATGGACTGGCGGTTTATAGGGAACCGAAATGGTGATTTTACTCTTCCACAATATATACAGAACAAGACCAACCTGACTGGATTTCGACCAAACGTGATGGAATTCCACCTCTAAACCTTTTTTTCATGTGCATTTTTTCGTCAGGAGGATTAATAAGGGAGATATCATGACTGGTCACTTTTTCAGGTTATGTCCAGCGGACATAGCCCAAAAGGTGTTTTACATGGAGCAGATTCCTTATCTATATAAATCAAATCGTAACGACTGTGTGCCTCTACACTGACTATTTTGGCGAAATTTTCGTACAGCTTTCCGTTTAAGGGGTAATAATGACCATCTCCATAATTTTTGGTTTATTTTCCTGAAAGTCCTAATTTTTGCCCGCCTCGCCCAAAATCCAGATTGCAGCATAATCTGCCGAAAGAAAAAGAAGATAATTGAAATTTGACAAAATTATACGTTGTAGCCTGTAACGAACGGAAAAATCCTAGATCATTAAATTTTTCACTTTTTATCCCCGAAGAATATCGAAATATGCAGGCAATTTTAATGATAGTGCAGACCTTCGGAAATTCCTATCACATAACGGATTGCACAATCTCCGTTCAATTTGGAATGATCTACAACCTTGGTCATATGACTTTTTGCCGTATCTGTATCCCTTTTACGTTTGATTTTTCTCTATTAATCGATGTTAAGTCAATTTGGAATTTTCACATGCATAATTCATACTTTCAATTACTTATATGAAATACAGAATCATCAAACTCTTCAGGAAAATTGGCCCACCCAGTTGCCATATGTGAGCCAAATGCTATGTATGTAGCTGTCACATAATTATCCGAAAAGTAATGTAATGTGAGATAATCTTACAAAACCTTTACCCTGTTCCACGTTTCTAACTCAATCTGACCCAAGAATAGATGACATATAATAGGACCAGCCATTTAGGCCACTAAATCCGGCGTGTCTTATGGTATAATCCTTTGTCGATATGACGTACGTTTAGTAGCAGTTAATCTGTAAATGAAGGTCTTCAATATTGTAAACACGCATACGCTTTCGTATGTCGATTTGTGTATATTCACTGATGTCGATTTTTAGCGATCGAGAAAGGGTGGGTCTGCTATTGTAATCAATACTCCCCACACCGACTTTGACTAGTAGTAGGAAAGGGTTCTTTCTCCAACTCCTGTGTAACTGTCATTAGTAAGGAAAGCCTACAATTGTAATGGATAGTTCCCTTCTCGATTTGACTTGCAGAAGGCAAGTGAGCATGCAGTTTTGTTTAAAACTCCCCTACCCGATTGTGTTTGGCAGTAGGCAAGGGTGCCCGCCATTATAAAGAAATGTCCTGATTTAAAATGTGATTGGCATTAGGCATAGTGGCCTGCTATTTTGATGGAAACACACCAACTTTATGTGACTGGCAGTAAGCTGGCTGGCAGTGGAAAATGGGCCTGGCATTATAATGATAACTGCACAACTCAATTTCGAGTGATAGTAGGGTAATTGCCTGCCATTATAATAGAAACTCCTCAACTGTAATCTGTCTGGAAGTAGGAAAGTTGGGCTGCCATTTTAGAGAAAACTCCCCAAATCGATTCTGTCCGTGTAGTAGGCAATGGGCCCTGCAATTATAATGTAAACTTCCCAACTCGATTGTGAATGGCAGTAGGCAAGTGAGCCTGCCGTTATATCACAAATCCGTAACAAACACTTTCTTTACATTGGAAACAACGTACGGGGACCTCCCCATGCTCTTTCTCAGATAACGCTAAGAGACATGCAATTTTAAAACAATCTTATTTACTGCATGTACACTATTTACTTCGATATTCGAATACAATGTAGAATACCGTAGCGAAGCACGGGTACATTCGCTAGTTCTCAAATATTCATGTTATTAGTGGTCGTATCGATATAAATACTAATTAAGTAATTAAGTAATTAAGCAATCCTGACTTTTCGTCTGATCTTAGAGGATCGAATCAAGAAGGACAAGCCCACGTACATGGCATTCGTAGATCTAGAAAAGGCATTCGATAATGTTGATTGGACCATGCTATTTACGATTCTGAAGGCGATTGGGATCAGATGCCGAGAACGAAGAATTATCTACAATCTGTATAAAAACCAGTCTGCAGTGATAATAATCGATGGCTTTGAAAAAGAAGCTGCAATCCAGACAGGAGTGAGGTAAGGCTGCAGTTTGTCCCCCCTCATTTTCAATGTTTACATAGAACAGGCAGTAAAGGAAATCAAAGAGGAATTTGGAAAGGGAATCACAATCCAAGGAGAGGAAATCAAAACCTTGAGATTTGCCGATGATATTGTTATTTTATCTGAGACTGCAGAAGATCTCGAGAAGCTGCTGAATGGTATGGACGAAGTCTTGGATAAGGAGTACAATATGAAAACAAATAAGTCCAAAACAAAAGTAATGACGTGCAGTCGAACGAAGGCAGGTGATGCAGGAAATATTAAATTAGGAAATGAAGTCTTAAAGGAAGTAGATAAATATTGTTACTTGGGTAGTAAAATAACTAACGATGGCATAAGTAAGGAGGACATAAAATGCAGATTAGCACAAGCAAGGAAGAGCTTTCTTAAGAAAAGGAATTTTCTCACTTCAAACATTGATATAGGAATTAGAAAGATGATTTTGAAGACTTTCGTGTAGAGCGTGGCATTGTATGGAAGTGAAACATGGACGGTAACTAGCTCAGAAAGAAAGAGAATAGAAGCTTTTGAAATGTGGTGTTACAGAAGAATGCTGGAGGTGAGATGGATAGATCGAATCACAAATGAAGAGATACTGAATCGAATTGGTGAGAGGAGATCGATTTGGCTAAATTTGACGAGATGAAGAGATAGAATGATAGGGCACATCTTATGACACCCAGGACTTGTTCAGTTAGTTTTTGAAGAAAGTGTAGGTGGTAAGAACGGTAGGGGTAGACCAAGGTATGAATATGAAAAGCAGATTAGAGCAGATGTAGGATGCAGTAGTTACGTAGAAACGAAAAGTTTAGCACATGATAGGGTGGTATGGAGGGCTGCATCAAACCAGTCTATGGACTGATGACTCAAACAACACAAAACAATATTAAATTTCCGATCAATTATGTCTTATATATTGTTACCGTACGGGCTATTATCACAAGAGATATTCATGAATTTGGATTTTTCTTACTAAGTCCATATCAGCACCGAGTCACAAGAAACTGGGTAAACAGAATTTAATGAAAATCGGTATGTGAATAATTTTATAAGACGCCCTAATATCACAGAGTCGAAAGAAAACTAAATGTGAAATCCTAAAATATAGAGAGCTCATAAAATTGATCAACAATAACAATACATTGACCATTGTTTCTTGTGATGTGCTTTGTGTCGTCTGTTGCCACTCATCTCCGATAGATAGGATTTCTGCTGCGTACCGAGTATTTTTTTAAAATTTACTTTAAGTTGCACCAACACAGATACGTCTGATGGCGACGATGGCATAGGAAAGGGCTAGGAGTGTGAAGGAAGCGGTCTTGGCCTTCATTAAGGTACAGCCAAAGCATTTGCCTGGTGTGGAAATGGGAAATCACGGAATACCATCTTAAGGGCTGCCGACAGTGGGGTTCGAATCCACTCTTTCCTGGATGCAAGCTCTCAGCTGCGCGCCCCTAACCACACGGCCAACATGCCCGGTCGTACCGAATGTAACAACCTCTCTGAATATTGGCGGGAAGTAGTGGGGAGTTAGATAACTTTCTTCTTTAGCATGCCCTTCCTCTGGTTCATAAATTTTCTGATACTACTGGTACTAAACACACTGGTTCATCAAAGCAAGCTATTCAATCCCTACTCTGACGCAATGATTGGAATGAGCATAGTGCATATTTAACGGAATAAAGGCAGAGGAGTGTTTACGGATGTCTGCAGCCTCGTCATTCAAGTTCTGGAACTTTGGACTGTTAGACTGTTCGTTAAAAGTTAGAAAATGTGCGGTTTTTCATTTGATCGAGTATTTTATATGATAAAATTGCTTTTAATCGTTACTTTCCTACTGACCTATGTTGACTTCAGTTAGGAAAACCACAAAGTCAGTCTTTCTGAAAATCCCGTAGCGAAGCACGGGTACATCAGCCAGTTTATTATAAAATTAACTGATAGGTTTCAAAACATAACTGTGCTTGGCTTTCGCATTTCATAGACGTATTTAAGGGGAGCATTTGGAAAATATGAAAGCAAAATATAACATTTATTGTCTACGCAAATGCGAACGATGATATTAACTACGTTATCCCAAATAATTTGATGATAAAGAATTGAATTTAGCTATTTTGAGAATGTTTAGTATTAAGGCAAATTATATATTGCAGGCATAATTTTCTACTGGCATCACATTTTTTAAAATAATCTTAAACACTATTGGGGTTCAAGGAAACAATATTGTCTGCTATATTTCCAGACAAACTCTTCCCTTGTTTATGAAGTATAAGCTCTGCCCTAGAAAATATTATTTTCTGTTGGAACGGAAGTAGCCGGGCTGAGGTATTTATTTGCAAGTAGCGATAAACCCGGACATCTTTCATTTGCCTTCCAGTACTGCAGAGGTTGGTGGAACGAGGTAAAAGAATGTTCCCCATATATCTGAGAACCTCAATAATTGTATTGGTAGTAGCAATGTGCTTTCCGCTCTCTTCTGTACTTAATAGTTTAATCAATCCCACAGCATTGAAGCAGCAGGTGCCATGATATTTTCACTAGTAGATGGCTGATCTTGATCTGCCGACGACCGGAGAGAATGGTCATTTTGAGAACTCTGTTCTTTTATTATGTTCATGTATAGAAATTTGAGTTTTCCTACGTGTTCCTCCACTGGTTAACTCTTCATGAGCCCCAGTTTCTGGAAACCTGGAACTAGCAATGTGACTATTTCATTGTGTTTTACGTTCCCTACCAACGCAAACCTACCTTGAATTTAATGAAATATTGACTTACAACTTCATCGGATTCCTTTGAGAAAGGGAACTATGCGCCTCCGACGACATGTCTTCTGTCAGAATTCAAAAGGTGACAGCAGAGGAAGAATATGCAAAAACGTTCTACGTTCTTCAGGTTTCTGCGATTCAGAGACCTTTTTGACCTTTTTCTGCAAAATTTTCTACTTACCCATATGAGAAAACATTGCAAAAGTGCTCTCCCATCAAATTTGTGGACCTGGTTTTTCCAGATGCTGCTGAACGGCGTACAGGGTTTCTTCAAATCATGTAACTATTTCAACATTCTTTTCCAACACATTCTATAGGAGTTGCCTGGTGTGAAAATGGGAAACCACCGGAAACCATCTTCGGAGCAACCTACTGTCATAGGGTTCGAACGCACTATCTCCTCAACGCAAGCTGACAGATTCATGGTGCGAACCGTGCAGCCACCTCACTCTGTGGATAAATGCATTGTATATGTCGCAGGTAACCATAAATGTACGTACGTACGTACAAATATTTTATCTAATCAAAGCGTTGAAAAAGGGAACATCTTCGAAAAATCATATTTCAGTGTCCACTGCCATTACTTCAGGCTCATTTCCAAGCAAATTCTAGAGGACTTTATGAACATGTTGAATATTATCTGGAATTAGCCCTTCATGTCGTGAAGAGTACCTGGCTGTGATTGATTTACTCCTCCACGCAAAGGGAGAAGTTAATTTCTACCATGCTAAGCTCGCAGCATCTTCAGAAGAGCAGGTGGTATTTACCTGGCCTCGCGTCTTTGCCCATTAGCATCCACTAAGTCTAATTGAAATGGACGGGCCGCCGTACGCCTGTAATTACGTTACCACTCTATTATTCCTTCACAATCCACGACGGGCTGATCTAAAGAAAGGATGCAAAATATTTACTTCCTAGGATAAATTCCGATCTACACAGCTATTTCTTTATCAATAATAGAATTACTCTCCTACGCCAGTCTGAAATAGAATTACTGCTCGAAGGAGATATAGCAAACCCCAACTGCTTCTTCTTATACGTGAGTGTACAGAGTTTTGGAAGGGACTCATATGAAGACGCTTATTATCTTACCCTGTTCGTTTTCAAAAATCCTGGTATTTCTAAACTGAATGAAATTGTTTTTGAACATTCATTTAGAATAGATTATAATAGAATATTCCCATACCATAGTTCCGGATCGCCTGTAACTATGGAGAGAGCACTCTTTTATTACAATTCATTAAGTTTGATACATGCATTACATTTTTCTCTTATAATTATTTGACTATTACTGCATTAAATATAATATATATTGTCCTAGACGTTAACAATGCTGTATTGCCTAGGACAACATGTAGGACTATCTGCCCTTTCCTTAGCTTATTTAATGCTTACTTTTAGGTCACAAGTCTTTCGGAGTATCCTACCATTAGCAACATGCCTCATGACTGAATTGTTGAACATTCATTTCCGTGTTCAGTCTTCATATTTACTATCACCGTGGTAGATTTCACAATATCAGTATTTTTATTTTGTACGTAACACTTTGATATCAGTTATGTACTAAACGCGACCCAATAGGTTAAAGTATAGTTTGTTGTATAAGTGGTTATGAAAAGTAAATGTTTAATTAGAACAGCGCATAGTGAGTTCCTAATACACTCTACAGTTGATCGGTGTAAAGACTAGCTGAACTAAGTGCCACAAAGTGTTCTTTTTTGAGGAAAATGAAATTACGAGTTATTCAATAAATATTTAAAATATATTTATATACATTTTCAAAAATGTACGTTTTCCAGTATGTACTGATACCATGTGTATATAGGTGTTAGGCACGACTTGATCAAAAAATTAAGAGGTCACTGACAAATAATATATTAAGAAAATAAAGGGTTGGGGGTACGTTGGGAGGAGAAGGAGAAGGTTACAATGCCGGCGCAGCAGAAAATAAAACAATGGCCCTAACGATTTGTTGAGACTCGCGATAAGGAATCTCCTTAGAAGAAGCTAACTAACAGTGTAGGAGGTGCACAGTATTATCCGGAAGCTTAAAGTGCGAGAATCTTTCACCAACTTATAGGCTATATAGAGTAATGTTTTTGGGAGTGAGTCAGTCTCGAGTCAATTATGAGTGAGTTACGAGACCGTCGCGAGTCAGAGCGTCTGCGAGGAGTAAGACTCCCTTGATTATGCACTTTAATAAACTGCAAATAGTAGTTAAATAAACTTAGTCGGTAGTAAAACACGCTAATCCCCTGAGTTCTCACTGTTGTTTCCAGAACATTATGTCATCTAAGAAAATGTTTGCGTTATTCGTACAGGAAATACAACGTTAAATGGATTGGTACTTCTGAACATATATGGGAATTACATTTCAAATTCCGATGATGTGTTGAATGAACTAATGAAGGAATGCCGCCGATTGTACATTGCATTGTGATTCCATGTCGATGGATACCCAAAATTAACTCTCCAGCCGTTCAATGGATCTGTGTCACATATGACCAATTTAATAAGAAGAATGTTGAATTACAAAAATCATAAACATACTAATAACACGTCTCTCGAAACTGACACTAAATGAGGAGATGATAAGTACATAACATTGATATTCATAATTACGTCATTGATAACCTTGAACAGTGAAGTTAGCATTATTGAGGCATAATTACATAGATTAAACCGGCACTGGCATCGATCACCATTCCTTTCATGGAATAGCCATTATCATGCGGGTTTTTATTTCAGGCGATATTAGGGATCAACTCCACAAGCATGTAACGAGAACTATGTTACGTTGGTTTAAGCTTAATGACATTATGATTCTACCTTATAAGAACCAAATGCATTAATGTCTGGCCCAGCTCTAAATAATGACGGTACTTAACCTCTTCATCATTGTGGAGTATACTTGATATGAGGAAGTGATATATTCCTATAAAGTGACTTCTTTCAACAACTGTCAATACGGAGTACAACGCATCAATAGAATGAGTGACAGCAGAAAATACACGTTATAAGGCAGGGATCGTATTGGAAATAGTATCACCTCCGATTATTGTGGATTAATTTAATCGGAGCATCAAAAATAAGCTATATTATTCCTACTAAGTACATGTGTAAACATCGTCTAGTAAAGCACAAAATAGCAGCGAAATGAAAATCAATTGAATTTATTGTTATCATCTCCTTTACAAAGAGCTATCCCACCACACAAACCACAGCGACGTTAATAAACAAAATAGGACAAATCTATAGAATACAATTTAGCTACACCGTACTTAAGGGAATGATTTCTGGTAATCAGAGAGAAGTTGTAAAGAAGGAATCATCAGCAAGGATTAAGTGGACAATGATTAAGAAAAGTAAGGAACTGACTTGTATAATGGTAAAATCTAACATTACCTTTGTCAATGATTTTAAAAATGGATTGTTACTTAAGAAAACCACTTTGAATTAATTGCATTCATAGTTATAATGATAGGAGTCCCCGTCCTGTCACATGGAAGTAGGATTTCGCCACTCCCATAGGTTAAGGCTTGCATGAGACATTGCAATCTTGCACCAAAAATGTATGTGAATCAGGGAGCTGACCTTACTTACACATCAAATGAATTTCATTCTGGATTCGTTATGACAATTATATTATATAAGTAGAAATACTTATATATTGGTTCCACCTAGTCAATACCTATAAGTATATTTACAATTCAAAGTTGTAAAAACATCATATTCAAATAACAGGACATGTTTCGGCCGCATTAGGCCATCTTCACCTGTCTAGAATTAACTTATAATTAATGTACTAAAGGTTACAAAACACTAATAAAATTCACACACTCATGTGATATACGGTACTTTAAATTAAAATAAGTGCATATTGAATCATCATCAGATTAAGTAGTCGCTTGCTGTAATGTGATGAAGTCAGAACAGTTCTATGTAATAAGTGATGATGATGTAATTAAAAGTTTCTACTGTCCTTAAAATTATTTCACGCAAAAATAATGACACTTAATTCAGTAAAATTGTTGTTCCACTTAATGTATACACTTCTAAAGTGTTACGAATTCACAAATTTAGATCAAATTGATTTAATGCCAGCCAGACCATTGAGTGGAAATCAACTGCCATCTGGTCATATTGTGCGATATGAAATCTAGAAGGAAAAATTACTGAGATGAATATTAAAACTAGGGAAGCAGAATTTAGGAAAAGAAGGACCATGCAGATAAAAAATATAGAAACACTGTCATAAACTCACAACAGCTCTGTATTCGAATCATATCATATCTGCAAGCTGGCTAAGTTGACTCTAAGTCAGTAACACGTTCGTCCTTTTGTGAGTTATCGGCAGAGGGGAGCGCAGGAGAGGAGGGGGATGTAATAAAGGGAGTGAGGAATGGAATGCCAGACCAGGCGTATAATATGGTGATGGCAATCAATTGAACTTATTATAAAAATTACAACAAGCGACTTCTTCATCTGATGATACAACATGAACTTATTTTAATTTTGGGGCTGCCTGGCCGAGGCGGTAAAGGCGTGCTCGGTTCGCCCGGAAGGACGTGAGTTCGAATCACCGTCAGGAAGTCGTAAAATTTAAGAAACGAGATTTCCACTTTCGGAGGTGCACATGGCCTTGAGCTTCACTCAGCTTACACCAAAAATGAGTATCAGGTTAATTCCTGGGGGCAAAGGCGGCCGGGCGCAGAGCTAACCCCTCTACCCCATCAACTACCGAGGTTACGAATAGTGGAAGCCTTTACCTCCCACCCCTCCAAGGGCCTTCATGGCCTGTGCGAAGATGACTCTGCTTTGCTTTGCTTATTTTAATTTACAAGAACCGTATATCATCTGAATGTGAATTTTATTAATGTTTTGTAACATTTTGTATATTAATTTTAAGTTAATTCTAGACAGCTGAAGATGGCCTAATGCGGCACAAACCTGTCCTGTTATTTTAATATGATATTTTTACAACTTTGAATTGTAAATAAACTTATAGGTATTGACTAGTTGGAACCAATATACTAGTTTTGAAACTTACACACAGTACTACAACGAGAATAAAGTGAAGTAAGTTGAAAATAAAGGTTGGGAACACAGAACTGGAACAAGTGGATCATTTAAATGACTTAGGATGCATAATCTCCAAAGATAGTTAATTAAGCCGAATCCTTGTATAGCAGAACTGATTTCAGACCAACATATTTCTACGGGAGTGAAAGCTGAGTAAATTACAAACATCTTAATAATGAACTAGAAACTATCTGAAAATAGTAAGAATAATCGTATTGCTTGTGGGACTTCATGGAGTATATGAAGATTAAGTTAGTAAAGAACCCAATCGATAAAACTGCACATGAACCGGATACAGTGGTGAGGGTCACATCAAGAGGATAGGTTACCGAGGATATTGGACTCGGCTAAAGAGGGTAAGGGAAACTGAGGGATACCAAAGTTAGGAAGGTGAGAATCTGCTTTTAAGAATTTAGAGGTAAGAATTGTGGAAATAAATGAAAGCAAAGTTCTAGTTCTAAGCCATATACACTGACTGACAGAGCAAATGCAACACCAAGAAGGAGTGGTTCGAAAGGGATGAAAGTTGGGGAAAAAACAGAGACGGCACGGACGAATAATTGATGTTTATTTCAAACCGATATGCAGGTTACACAATGCGCACGGCATCGACTCAGTAGGATGTAGGACCACCGCGAGCGACGATGCACGCAGAAACACGTCGAGGTACAGAGTCAATAAGAGTGCGGATGGTGTCCTGAGGGACGGTTCTCCATTCTCTGTCAACCATTTGCCACAGTTGGTCGTCCGTACGAGGCTGGGGCAGAGTTTGCAAACGGCGTCCAATGAGATCCCACACGTGTTCGATTGGTGAGAGATCCGGAGAGTACGCTGGCCACGGAAGCATCTGTACACCTCGTAGAGCCTGTTGGGAGATGCGAGCAGTGTGTGGGCGGGCATTATCCTGCTGAAACAGAGCATTGGGCAGCCCCTGAATGTACGGGAGTGCCACCGGCCGCAGCACATGCTGCACGTAGCGGTGGGCATTTAACGTGCCTTGAATACGCACTAGAGGTGACGTGGAATCACACGCAATAGCGCCCCAAACCATGATGCCGCGTTGTCTAGCGGTAGGGCGCTCCACAGTTACTGCCGGATTTGACCTTTCTCCACGCCGACGCCACACTCGTCTGCGGTGACTATCACTGACAGAACAGAAGCGTGACTCATCGGAGAACACGACGTTCCGCCATTCCCTCATCCAAGTCGCTCTAGCCCGGCACCATGCCAGGCGTGCACGTCTATGCTGTGGAGTCAATGGTAGTCTTCTGAGCGGACGCCGGGAGTGCAGGCCTCCTTCAACCAATCGACGGGAAATTGTTCTGGTCGATATTGGAACAGCCAGGGAGTCTTGCACATGCTGAAGAATGGCGGTTGACGTGGCGTGCGGGGCTGCCACCGCTTGGCGGCGGATGCGCCGACCCTGCGTGCTGACGTCACTCGGGCTGCGCCTGGACCCCTCGCACGTGCCACATGTCCCTGCGCCAACCATCTTCGCCACAGGCGCTGCACCGTGGACACATCCCTATGGGTATCGGCTGCGATTTGACGAAGCGACCAACCTGCCCTTCTCAGCCCGATCACCATACCCCTCGTAAAGTCGTCTGTCTGCTGGAAATGCCTCCGTTGAAGGCGGCCTGGCATTCTTAGCTATACACGTGTCCTGTGGCACACGACAACACGTTCTACAATGACTGTCGGCTGAGAAATCACGGTACGAAGTGGGCCATTCGCCAAAGCCGTGTCCCATTTATCGTTCGCTACGTGCGCAGCACAGCGGCGCATTTCACATCATGAGCATACCTCAGTGACGTCAGTCTACCCTGCAATTGGCATAAAGTTCTGACCACTCCTTCTTGGTGTTGCATTTGCTCTGTCAGTCAGTGTACAAGAACTTTAAATGAAAAAAGAATATTATAGCGTTATTAATACTCAATGTTCCAAAAAGTTTTAAAATCATTTCATCGTGATTACTTGTTAACTATTTGCCATATATTTCGGTATACTCTTCTATCTTCTAAAAGCTGAAGATGTCCCTAGCGAGGGACGAAACATATTCTTTAAATTTAGAATAGTTAAAAATTTGTTTCAAAGTGATAATAGATTACTCTAGTACTGAAATGGGTGGACTCTGCTCAGTTTGACTACAGTATTACGTCAAAACAGATGCTAAAAATGAAGTTCATTAGATTCATCAGAGAATGTATTCATGCCTGACGATTGTTTGTAGCTGTCTTCGAGCCGTCTTTTTCCAACTTCCTGTGAATTTCAGCGGAGCCAATTATCACACTGGTAGATTGACTGGCCACTGTAAATGAAATCAGTGCCTCCATATTTGTACACTGACTGACAGAGCAAATGCAACACCAAGAAGGAGTGGTCAGAACTTTATGCCAATTGCAGGGTAGACTGACGTCACTGAGGTATGCTCATGATGTGAAATGCGCCGCTGTGCTGCGCACGTAGCGAACGATAAATGGGACACGGCGTTGGCGAATGGCCCACTTCGTACCGTGATTTCTCAGCCGACAGTCATTGTAGAACGTGTTGTCGTGCGCCACAGGACACGTGTATAGCTAAGAATGCCAGGTCGCCGTCAACGGAGGCATTTACAGCAGACAGACGACTTTACGAGGGGTATGGTGATCGGGCTGAGAAGGGCAGGTTGGTCGCTTCGTCAAATCGCAGCCGATACCCATAAGGATGTGTCCACGGTGCAGCGCCTGTGGCGAAGATGGTTGGCGCAGGGACATGTGGCACGTGCGAGGGGTCCAGGCGCAGCCCGAGTGACGTCAGCACGCGAGGATCGGCGCATCCGCCGCCAAGCGGTGGCAGCCCCGCACGCCACGTCAACCGCCATTCTTCAGCATGTGCAAGACACCCTGGCTGTTCCAATATCGACCAGAACAATTTCCCGTCGATTGGTTGAAGGACGCCTGCACTCCCGGCGCCCGCTCAGAAGACTACCATTGACTCCACAGCATAGACGTGCACGCCTGGCATGGTGCCGGGCTAGAGCGACTTGGATGAGGGAATGGCGGAACGTCGTGTTCTCCGATGAGTCACGCTTCTGTTCTGTCAGTGATAGTCACCGCAGACGAGTGTGGCGTCGGCGTGGAGAAAGGTCAAATCCGGCAGTAACTGTGGAGTGCCCTACCGCTAGACAACGCGGCATCATGGTTTGGGGCGCTATTGCGTATGATTCCACGTCACCTCTAGTGCGTATTCAAGGCACGTTAAATGCCCACCGCTACGTGCAGCATGTGCTGCGGCCGGTGGCACTTCCGTACCTTCAGGGGCTGCCCAATGCTCTGTTTCAGCAGGATAATGCCCGCCCACACACTGCTCGCATCTCCCAACAGGCTCTACGAGGTGTACAGAGGCTTCCGTGGCCAGCGTACTCTCCGGATCTCTCACCAATCGAACACGTGTGGGATCTCATTGGACGCCGTTTGCAAACTCTGCCCCAGCCTCGTACGGACGACCAACTGTGGCAAATGGTTGACAGAGAATAGAGAACCATCCCTCAGGACACCATCCGCACTCTTATTGACTCTGTACCTCGACGTGTTTCTGCGTGCATCGCCGCTCGCGGTGGTCCTACATCCTACTGAGTCGATGCCGTGCGCATTGTGTAACCTGCATATCGGTTTGAAATAAACATCAATTATTCATCCGTGCCGTCTCTGTTTTTCCCCAACTTTCATCCCTTTCGAACCACTCCTCCTTGGTGTTGCATTGTCACTGTCAGTCAGTGTATTTTGGCTCTTGTGGTTCCTTCTTCATACATGTATCCGTCCCGATAGTAAATGATTTTTCCCTTGCTATTTGATCTGAAACTGGTGTCATAGAATGTTTATTGTATTAAAATGAGAACTGTATTAATTAATACTTCATTGAATGCAAATTAAAGAGCTCTGAATTAACAGAAAAAACTGACAAATATTTTGGAAAATCTTCAAGTTTTACCCGTCAACTTTTACATCTATAATGCAACGAAACTTTTTTTAAATTCAATTTGTTTTCCCTCCAGGGTCGGTTTTTCTCTCGGACTCAGCGAGGGATCCCACGTCTAGCGCCTACAGGGCAGTGTTCTGGAGCTTCAGACTTTGCGACGGAGGATACAACTGGGGAGAATGACCAGAACCTCGCCAGGCAGCCTCACCTGCTATGCTGAACAGGGGCCTTGTGGAGGGATGGGAAGATTGGATGGGACAGGCAAGGAAGTGGGAAGGAAGCGGCCGTGGCCTTAAGAGGTAACATCCCGGCATTTGCCTGGAGGAGAAGTGGGGAAACATGGAAAACCACTTCCGGGTTGGCTGAGGCTAGAATCGAACCCACCTCTACTCAGTTGACCTCCCGAGGCTGAGTGGACCCCGTTCCAGCCCTCGTACCACTTTCCAAATTTTGTGGCAGAGCCGGGAATCGAACCCGGACCTTCGGGGGTGGCAGCTAATTCCGCTAACCACTACACCACAGAATCGGACCAATGAAACAATATTAGGGGTGTTTTCCTTGCTAGGCTAACTTCAACAAAGAAGCCTCAAGCCTTGATTGATTGATTGATTGATTGATTGATTGATTGATTGATTGATTGATTGATTGATTGATTGATTGATTGATTGATTGATTGATTGATTGATTGATTGATTGATTGATTGATTGATTGATTGATTGATTGAATGATTGATTGATTGATTGACGTTTCTTCGGACAATCCTAAATATTTTATATATACAGTCCCCCAAACATAGAACCGAGATCAACAAGGAAATGACCGTAAACACCAATCTTCACACGAGTGGTCGAGATGATAAGAAAAGTAATGCGACTGATTTTATACTAACTAAAGTTTTTATTTTTTCAAACAACCTTAACCCCTTCAAAGTAGTTCCCTTGGGCAGCTATACCCCGGCGGCGTCGTTGTTCCCATTCTTGGTAGCAGCGCTGGAATTCTTCAACTGGTATGGCTTTTAACTGGTCGGTCACAGTCCACTTAATGTTCTCCAGAGTTCCAAAATGACGTCCTTTTAGGACATGTTTCAATTTCTGGAAAAGGAAAGAGTCTCAAGGACTCAAATCAGGTGAATAGGGGCGTTGATGAACCACAATAATGCCTTTTGAGGTCAAAAATTCACTGATGGAAATGGCCGTGTGACACGGGGCATTGTCATGATGAAGCATCCACTTGTCTGCAATGTTCAATGTTCAAATCGTCTGTCAAAATTTGATGTACGGTGAAAGTGTTCAAATTAACTGTTCACTCATCATCCTTATTGTTAAACGACGGTCTGATCTCACAAGAGCCCTCACACGTTCAACATTTTCGTCAGTTTTTTAAGTTGAACGTCTCTCTGAGCGAGGTTTAACTTCAACGTGTTCTCAGCCTTCCAAAAATGATTTGTGCCAGCGGAAAACGTGTGCTCTTGATAAGCAATGTTCCCCATGGACTTGTTGACGAGCCCCAGCACAAAACTTTATCGCACAACGTTGGTCTATATTCCGATGCTCCGTTTCTGAAACACACAACAAAAACACAGCTTCACTGATGTCCCTGTCAAAAATAATGTGTTAGCTGTACGGAATTGTAACTCGGACTGAGGAAGTGGAAGGGATAAACAAACCGGTCTAGCACAGGCCGGTAGATACAACGTTGCCAGATCGCCCGCAGTGTTGCCAGTCTCATTACTTTTTCACACACCTCGTAGATCCCATATACAATCTCCCGGTAGACGAAATCGAGGTTGAAAGTGGAGAAACTATTGAAGAGAAACTATTCGTAAACGGACCAAGAGAGGTAGACCAGATATAAATACTTGAATATATATGAAGAAAATAAAGCAAAACGAATGAAAAGAGAACAATTTTGGGGTAGAAGGAAATTTGATTGTAGGAAACCAATGTTTGATCTCCGAAGAAATGCTAGATCACTGCAGCCGGTATATTTGTGCATTTTAAGGAGAAAATGGGAAAAATTGAGTGTCTGCTGATATAACACGATGTCAGGAAGAAGACCTTAGGAAAATATTGCGATTTATGATTGTAAATAGGCTGAATAAGACAATGGTACGGCAACTTATGGCCACCAGCCAGTAAAACAAAGAAAGGCCAATGTGGCAGATTCTTGTCAACCAAGGTCTTTTTATTACAAACTCAAAAATCTACGAAGTGGAGAAAGGATTCCTGCCTTGAAGATAATATTTCTGAACACGCCAGATCTTAGAGAGTGGACTGTTCAGAAGTGGGTCATCGATTCTAACTTGGAACGTAAACAAAACACAAACCTGGTGTTAGATGTAACGAACTGGCAGAAATAAAATCTGTTACTGAGTTTTTCGGAACACTGTCGAAACTTGAATCTCAATATCGCAGAAAGTCCTGAACAAAATTTTACCTACAAGCCAAACTAAATGGGTAACGTGGACCAATTTTAACAGTGTACGCTGAAGATTACAGGCTCTTAATGTGAGTACCTTCAGTCTTACCATGTGACCAAGGAATATTCATAGTTTCCATTACACGATTCAACATGTATGCCAAAGATCACGCAGTTACAAATGTGTGGATTCGGTGTAAAGAAAGTTAGGTACTGTGTTCCCATCAATTACACATCAACACCATTTCTTCATTGCACTGACATTTTTCATGGACTATTCATTTAACTAACATTTTGTTGTAATCAAACTCTACGAAGATAACTTCTTAATATTCCTTTAATGCTTATGCACAATTAAAAGCAATAAACCTGATTTTACAACGCAAGATTCACACATTCAGAAAATAGTCTGATGAAATACCCCATCCAATATCCATTACCTGCATTGTAGATCCCGCTTATAAACAGTCGCTATGTTTGTTGTACTTGAACAGATTTTCAGGAATGAATTATCAGGAAATTACAATAATTTTGCTTTACGTTGCACCGACACGCTGAATTTTATGGCGATGATGGGATAGGAAAGGCCTAGGAGTGGGAAGAAATCGTCCGTGGAATTAATTATGGTACAGCCCAAGTATTTGCTTGATGTGAAAATTGGAAACCACGGAAAACCATCTTCAGGACTGCCGACAGTGGGGTTCGTACCCACTATCTCCCGGATGCAAACTCACAGCTGCTCGCCCCTACCCGCACGGCCAGCTCGCCCGGTATCAGGAAATTAACACTAGAATGTATTATCACTTCATTTCTTGAAATGGAATTATAAACTAGCATGTCATGCATAACTTTATATGAAAACCTCGAATGTCGATTTAAAAGTATATAGAAAATAAAACTGCTCAAAAACACACACATTTCTTAAATATAATTTAAGGAACAATGATGTTAGCACCATTCAAGTTCATGTCTGTCACAACATCCGACCTGTAAAACTTTAGAAATCTGACTTACGAGGTTTTCATTCTAGGCCATCGATTTAGCCCTACACCTTAACATCCACGTAAAAAACAGAGAATCTTAAAGAACCGTCTTCATTAACAGACTTATAGACCCGTATCATAACACCATCACCGCCACACTAGACTAGCGGTGCCAAAGGAACTTCTCTTCACCCTTTCGTTGGGGCGGAGTGGAATTAAAGTTTCGTCACAATATGAAACTTTAGTCAAACTCACCAATTTCCTTTATTTTGCACACAACCTAATTTTTCTGCGTGAAAGCGTGATCAGTATTTGATATTTTCAGGTAACTGATGAACACTCTTTCTGCCTTAATTCTGTGCAGAGTTTCTCCAGCCTCGATATCGGTGCGTGTGTGTCGTAATCATTACTGATCTGGAAGGAGTTAGATGCCTTTTATGCTACAGGCAATAGGTACTCAATATCGATATTCATTTTGCTGGATACGGAGAAGAAACCCGGAAAAATGAACATTTCATTCAAGTAAAATTAATATTATGTTCGATGACTCTAAACTGACCTTTAGTTTATCAAAGTTCGTATATTCCTGAACACTGAGTGTAACGTTAGTCAGTACAACGGTAGCCAAGATATAGTGTATAATAGATTGTTTGTTTATTAAAATAAACAAATTTAGAAAGATTACCCACAAGGAGAAATTCAAATACAATCTACAGAATGGTTAGAAATTCACATTTACCAATATTTTCTTAGATTTTTCGTATGAATATTGCCTTCTTCAGTCGACGAATGTATACATTTTAAAGGAAAGAAGTTTACGTGTGTAATTCTGATTTAAAATTAATTCCTTCATGATGTGTACTTACCTACTGCACCCGTCCCTACGCCTAATGGCTCCGGCATGATATCTACAGGGCGTTAACGGGTTGGAATAAAACAAATAGGCGCTTAACTAGACTTAGCTTAAAGGCATACAGGGTAGGAGACGGATCATACCTAATTACAATGAGAACACATTCGGGTTAAAGTTTAGATTAATACAAGTGGTTTATTAGGCCTTAATGATAATGATGGTAATGACGCATTTATATACAAATGAATTACATGGATTATTATCAATTGTTGTTGTTTGTTATCGACTTTTAGTCGTATGTGATGGATCCGAGTATTATCTATCGCAGAGCGATCCATTATGACGAGATTCGAACGGAAAACACTTATCATAGACACTGAGGCTATGTGATATCATTGACCCATAGGATTAACATGCATGCAACGTATCTGAGCAATCCCTATACTAAACACACAACTATTCCCCAACGAAGTACCAAGAAGGAACTCATAAAAATGTGGAACAAACGCCCGGGTTTGAACCGACCCTCTCTTGTAAAAATTCACCACCCCGATGGTCAACACCATCGGCAACTCAATTATAATCACAACAAGATACATAAACCCTTAAAGAACACAAATTATATACAGTAAACACGTGAGACATCCAGCCTTCGGTTGAGCATTGGGGTACCAATGCCGCTGTCGGGAACTGAACTGACACCCCTTGGGATGGAAGTGGGACTCTGAAAACCCTAAGCTACATTATACTCAAGCGTGTAATGACAGTAAACTAACAAGTACTGGTAACAATCGCCGTGTCATTTATTAGCGACAACATCATTCTGGCGTGTTGAATATTCCATTATTAGGCGATTCTTCCGCCCTCGTTCTATTTAACTCAAGGCTCCCCCTTTTACGAGCGGACGAGCATACAAAAAAAACCAACACTTCTCCTCACTAGGTCAACTGCCCCAGCCCCTTGCACGGCGGGTGGTCAATGGCCTCGGCCTTCACAGGCATAACGCCCTTTCTTAACAAAACATCCCATCTCGGGGATCGTTCACTAATAAACTGAACTTCATTGTTCATTAAACAAAATTACATCGGCTCTCAATACTTCACTTCAATTCAACACACACATTCGTTTACAATATCATGATCCCGCGGCGCGACACCGGTTTCTATGATACCAATACTTGCATGACTACCATAACTACAACTTATTATTATTATTATTATTATTATTATTATTATTATTGTTATTATTATTGGGTTCATCATTACACTATCTCCCTACACGACTTACCTGGAAATTAGACCATACTGCGTGATCATAATTAACTTCCTCGTAATAACGGTGTAATTAATCCATATCTAAATTGTGATTTCTGATAAAATCGTCACACGGTAATACAATTATGAATTAAATATTCCTCAATTTGCGCTTAAATTGTGATAAGCCTGCCAATTAAAATTGTACACTTCCTATCTAAATATATGTCAGTGGAGGCCTGGGTGTCAGTTCCGAAGTCACATCTCGTAGTTCTGGGTGCTCACGGAATAAAATTACACTATTTACCAGCCATGCATTATCATCGCTGGACTAACTACAGCCTAACTTGAATTACTCTGAATTACAAAAAAATTGGTCTCCTGACGCATCAATAATTACAAGTTTCCCCAAATAAAATGATTAAGTCAATCTACTACTGCATGCAAACTTATCGTATTACCCCTTTATTTACAATTGATTGCTCAGACGTGTTACTAATTAAATAAAGTAAATAGAAGCTACGTGTATCATGGTAGCACATCTACATTACTGAAGTTACAATCTTTAACATTATAGCGTCAGGTAATGATAACTGTTCCCCGCCCAATCTGATTACGTCATATTAATTATGATTGATACTCATCTCCATCTCGATGACCCGTTGTCAGCTCAGGGAGTCCATTGCTGGTTTAGTGCTGACCCATAGGCACCAAAGCAGTTACTGGAGGCACCATTCTTCTTTCCAACCGGGAGTCCATTGTTCTAGGTTGACGAAACCGCTGGCAGTATTCCTGAGGCACACAACACGTCACTATTTATTCCAAGATTTGTTTAGTTACATTCAGTGTGAACGTCCAGCCACGATATCGGACCTCACTCCGCAATCCGCGATTCAATATCGGATTCCGCGTACCTTTGTTACTACTCGACACAGTAGCGCCGTAGTAATAATAATAATAATAATATTATTACAAATTATATTTAATGTTCGCGACACGTCCCTGATCTTTAAAGTTTAGACACTACCATCACGTCTATCCAATCTCTGCAATATTTACGCACAGTACGCGATTTCACTTGTAAATTAAATTGAAATTCACTCAAACAAAAGATCGCTGGAAGCTCGACGGCACGTAGCTTCGCCGTCTGTAAGCCACAAATCCCGACTGACCCTTCTCCCTTCCTGCAGTAGTTTTTACTAGGGAGCGATACCCCTTCCACTAATTTGCGTAGCGCCTATTCCCGGCGTACTCGAGGTAAAATAGTGCGGGTGACCGGTGACCAGTATCTAGTTGGTGCGATTGAGACATAACCCCTCAATTATCCTTCGGTGAATCTCTTTAAATTAATTAAAATATGTTCTGCTTCCCCTACCACACGGGGTGAAGTCCCTCCGTCGAGGACGTGTCATGAGACTAACCAGATGGCCCCAGTACTTTTCCACGCAGAAACAACACAGTATTCTTTCTTCTGCTGAAAGTTATCACGGAAGAGGACATTAAATACTCTAAATAAATGTCCCAATAACATTCATCCCTTTTAAATCGGGAGATGAGCCCCTAATTCGAGTTTTATTGATTTTCTACCTCGTAGGTAATTAAGTTGGCCAGTCCGATTCCAAGATGGCTCCTATATTCCGTTTCGAAAAAGTTAGTTTCCCCTCATTGAGGAGGGATGTCTTCTCTCGAGTGATGTCACAGGGAATCCCCATTCGTAACCCCTCCCGGGTCTAAGTTGGCTTGGCTTCATCTACGGGGCCCCCGCTACACAAAGGATAATACTGCGCAATAAGTCGCAGACAAAGAAATCTCGTAAAATAATTTTAAAACACACAATTTATCTATCTCAATGGTATGAATATTAATTAGTTTCGGTATGACCTCTATTAATGATATGAATATTAATCATTTTCAGCGTTCTTTCCCTTTAATAGCATTGCGTGCGTAATTACGGATATCGATATCAACCTAAGGTCCTTGGATCATGCCCCTGTCGGGTTCATATTCCCCTCTCCCCGAGAAGAAATGGGTACAGGCACTGGACACATTTCGTCGCTAAATATACAATTGGCAATATCGATTCACAACTGTTTCCAAACCTTTGCTTTCTGGCGAAGTTCCTGGTTCTCTCTTTCCAAATAATATGCTATCTGACGCAATGCTTCTCTGTAGTTCTCCAGGTACTGACATTCTGGACATTCTTCATCCCCAAGATCTCTCTGTGAAAACAAATTCTCCAAATAATTGACTTCTTCGGCTTCCTCATTTGGTCCCGACTCTTCATCTGACACGTCACGTCGATCTTCTTCTCCGTCTTCCTCATCGTCTTCTTCTTCCGTTGCCCCAAGTTCTTCAGCGTTGTCCACGTCTTCTAAGTTGCCTCCGGACGTATGGTACAACTTCAGATTTGCCGCGTTGTAGATGGTTTCGGTCGCGCCGTCCATGCTTTGCACCTTGTACGAGTTGTTGTCGAGGTTCTGGATGACTCGGTAAGGACCGATGTACAGTTCAGCGAACTTGTGGTAGAACTTGTTGGGTGGATCGGATACTGTTGGTCGTTTAACGAGAACAAGTTCCCCTACGCGCAGTGGTCGATGGTACCTCTTGTTACGGAGACGACGTAATCTCCGTTCTGCTTGGGCCTTCAAATGTTTTGCTGTCTCCTGTTTGCATAGCTCAACCGATAGCCTAGGATCCTGTGGACATTTTAACACCTCGTGCCATGGTCTCTTTGGAAAACTGTCGAAATGAATCACTGACGGAATTTGGCCGGTGGATTCGTGGATAGTGCCGTTGATACTTTCTGTGATAACAGGAATCACGTCCACCCAACGCCAATGTTGTCTAGGACAGTAAATACGGCAAAATTTTGCGATTTCTCGCATTATCCGTTCTGCGGGATTCGACTCCGGATGCCTAATAGAACTTAGATGGTGTTTGATGTTTAAGATGTCGATGTCTCGCTTGAAGTTTCCCGATGTGAACTGCGACCCATGATCAGTGAGGACACATGGGCTTGCCCATACGTGGTATGATTTTAGTCTTCAACTGATTTATGACGGCTCTAGTGTTTGCCTTCTGGATTGGACAGAGAGTAACGAATTTTGAAAACACATCCACGCATACCAAAATGTATTGAAGCCCTCTCTTTCCCTTGGGAAGTGGTCCGTAAAAGTCTAAAGCAAACAGTTCCCGAGGTTTACTTGGCAACAACGGCTTCGGTTTTTGCTTGAGTAGGTATGGATTGGGTTTTACCCGTTGGCAAATGTCGCAAGTAAGGAGTACCTGCTGAACAGTTTTCCTCAAATTTTTCCAGATAAAAGTTTCCCGAAGCGTAGCAATCACTTTATCTCTTCCTGCGTGACCTGTAACGTGATGAGCGAGCCAAACTAAATCAACCTGCAACGTCGTTGGAACCACGATCCTGAATTGCGTGTGGTCCTCGTCCACGAATTTATGCAGCATGCCATTAAAAAATTGGTACTTCTCGGATCTTTTCTGAAGTTCACGGTATTCATCCGTCCCTGGCTGTATTCTACGTTGGAGGAAATCGATCAACTTCTTCATTTCCGGACATTTCTGCTGTTCTTCACCGATAGTCCGCAGCCTTTCTATGATTTCGCGGTCCCCTTGTTCTATCAACTGTATTTGGTTAACCACGATAGGTTCCGGATCTGGATTTCTACTGAGGGCGTCTGCAATTACATTTGCCTTTCCGGCGCAGTGCTCGACTGTAATGTCGAATTGCTGCACAAACAAACACCACCGGCTGACTCTCTCGCTTGTTAATGCAGATTTCATCATGAACGTCAGAGCTTTGTGATCCGTTCTCAACACAATTGGGTACCCATAAATGTATTTCTTCCAATGGTTAAGAGCGGTCACGATCGCGAGCATCTCTAGTTCGGTCACGGTGTATTTCAACTCATGCGACCTTAATTTGCGACTCATGAAAGCCAAATAGGTGATCCTCTGTTCGGGTTCGGGCGTCTCTTGACACAGTACTGCCCCGACTCCTATAATCGACGCATCAGTTTGCACAATAAACTTTTGTGTATAGTCCGGATATCCTAATTTTACACTATGGGCCAACAGATCCTTTGCTTTAGCAAATGCTTCATCGCATGCAAGGTCCCATTTCCACCTATTGTTTTTCTTGAGGAGATCTTGTAATGGTGCAACTATACTGGTGTAGTTCGGACAATGATCCGCGAAAAAGTTAGAAACTCCTAAAAATTGCCTGACATGTTTCTCCTTCGTCGGCTTTGGAAAATTTTGAATTGCCTTTAATTTAACAGGATTGGGCATGATTCCTTCTGAGTCGATCATATGACCTAAGAATAGGATACTCCTTTGGCAGAAATTAGACTTGGGTAGGTTTACCTTGAAGTTGTTCCTTTCTAAATCAGCTATTAGTTTATCAAGTTTCTCCAGGTGCTCTGGCAAAGTTTCAGACGCAATAAGGATGTCATCCACGTACCTCACCGTAAACTGTTTAACTTCGTCACTGAGGTTACGATCTAGTGCCCTAATGAGCGCTGACCCTGCTGTTTTCAATCCAAAGGGTAACCGGTTAAAAACGTAGTTTTGCCCATCAAACAGAAACCCGGTCAAAATGTTGGTAGCTGGGTCAAGTTCAACGTGATGAAATGATGATGTCAGATCAACTCCACTAAATAGTTTCATTCCCCGGAACTTCTTAAGGACCTCTTTTATACACGGGGCCTGGTCATACTCTGGGATTAATCGCTGGTTTATTGCTCGCGCGTCGAGGCAAACCCGCAACGAACCGTTGCCCTTCTCCACCACGACCAACGGATTCAAAAATGGTGTGGGTGATTTTGATATAATTCCGTTATCTTCCATCTCCTGTATAATTTTCTTCACCCCAGCGTGAAACTTTTCAGGTATCGGATATGGTCTTTGCCGAAATGGTTCCCAATTGTTGACGACTAAGGAATATTTGAAATTTGGAATTTTTCCTGGACGTGAACCAAATACATTTTCGTGTCTCTCTATGACTTTCTGTAATGTGCCTTTGTCTTCCTCCCCTATCTTCGCTTCGTCGATCTTTTCTTGGACTACCTCCGCCAATGATGGTCCTTCATTCTCCGCCTCTAACTTGAAAATCATCCCTTCAAACTCCTTGATCATCTCGTCCCGATAGGCATCCCAGTTTGGGAAGCAATCTCCTCCTTCATGTTTCAATCGTTCTACCTCCATAGTCCAAATCTTCTCCTCCCCGTGTTGTCCCTCGAAGTCGTTTAACCTTACATCTCCCTGAATTGAATCGTTCCTGAATCTAATTTCATTCTTGTCCATGTCAATGACCGCTTTGAATTCCCGAAGAAAATCAGCTCCAATGATGATATTATATTCCATTCTAGTCAAAATTATAAATGGATGTGATATGAGGTTGTTCCCAATTTCCAAATCTAGATAGGCCTGGCTATTGCATGTAGTTGTGCGGTCCGGAATTATTCCTCGAACCTTAATATTGGAAATCGGAATGATTGGAATACGTTGCTTCGATTCCAGTTCTTTGACTAATACTTTAGATACCACGCTGACGCTCGCGCCTGTGTCTACGAGGCAACGAACCAGCAACTGGTTGACACGGACAAAAATGACGGGTAATGCTCTGATTGGTTTTGGACATGCCTGAACGGGATCTTCAACGAGGTCATCGGGCTGAACTATCCAAGATGCGATGGTCACGGACGTCCACGGTTCCCCCTTCGCGTCGGTAGTCCTCGAAAATCCGACTATCTCCTCACTCGGTTTTCCTATTTTTTTTTAGCTGACCTCCGCCTCCATTTGAATATGGTGGTGCGCGGGGATCAAGATTACTGGCACGGTTTGCAGCATTCTGTGCCTGTAGTTCGAGGCTCTCTGCCCCTCGACATTCATCCGACTTAGCAAACTGCTGCATCGAATCTTTCCACCTATCGTTTCCGGCCTGGGTATCTCGCAGATCTCTGACATAACGGCGTGACTCATTTCTTCTGTCGTTCAGGTCACCCCGATAGTATTCTCGCGGTCTGTTGTTCGGTCGACCACGGTTATCCCAACGTGAATTTTCTGTTCTATCGTAAGGCCGTCGCCCTCGTGCGCCGATTTGTCCGTGGTTGTATCTCCCTGACTGATACCACTGACTCCTACCCTGGTCATTTCGATACTTCCACTGGTGGTTTTCCCACTTCGGAGATCGCCAGTCCCTACTATTCCTGTTCTGGTTGCCTATCTGAGCATCAGTCTGAGTACTTGTCACCTGAGTACTCCGGTTTACCGAACGATCTCCCTCTCGAACGTTTAACGTGTTGATGGCTTCTACGTTTCTAGCTCGGCCGTGCCCGACATGAGATGTCTGATCCAAATGTCTTAACACGTGCTCGGCTTCCACTGCCGTACGGATATTTGCCGCAATCAACATGCGCTGGACGTCAGCTGGGAATTGCTTTGTGATGGCGGTTATTAATTCACTTTCAGTCGGCGGGCTGTCCAGTTCGCGCATCTTCACCAGCTGGGACGTGAAATAATCGCAGAACCTTGTGGGTCCTCCCGAAGCGTACCTCCTCGAGTAAAGCTCTAACCTAAGCCCTTGCTGCGTGTCCAAACCCCAGTATTTTTCCAAAAATAGCTTCTTAAAGCCTTCGTAGCTATCGAAACAGTAGCGGAAAGCTTTAAACCATTCAAGGGCCTGGTCTTCCAAGAATTTTTCCACTACCCGTAATTTCCTATCCGCTGGTACCCGATGATCCGCCATATAATCATCTACCTCGCGGAGGAAACTTTTTGGCGTAGTCCTAGTGCCTGGTTTGAATTTCTTTGGCTTATCATCCGCCGAACGTAAGAGGTTATACATCGGTATTGGATTTTGGCCAAGCAAGGTCGACGTTCTCTCGTCCATCGTCGGTAATTTATACTCTTCATTGCCAGGTAGTTGCTCCTTGAACAGACTGTAGCCCAACTGATGTGATCCGCTACCTAATTCCATTTTCTTCATTCCGGCCGTTTCCATTTTGAAATGTGGTTCATCCCGAATGTCTAATTTCTTCATTCCCTCTATTTCTTCGCGAAGCGCGTTAATTTGTTCTTGGTGGATCTCCAATTTCACCATCATTTTCGAGCCTTTCTCTTCGCTCCATTCGTGGATCTGTTTAGCAGTCTCTCCTACTATTTGTCCTGACACTTCCTTACGTAACCTGGCAAAAGTTAGTTTCGTATCGGACTGCGCTGCTTGCGATACTGACGTAATCTTTTCGTCTAGGGCCTCAATTACCGCCAAGGCTTTCTCCGTCCTTTCTTCAACGATCCCGATATTTATCTGGTTGTCCTTGACCTGCTCCACTATCTCTTCGATCTTCGTGTCGCGGTCATTCGCTTTGGACCTGACCTGTTCCATCTCACCACTCAGCCGATCGATTTCCTCTTTAACATCCACGATTTCGCCATTCACGCGAGTTATGTCTCTCTCGATACCGGTTTCAACCTGACCAAGCCGCTCAACTATTCCCTCGACCTTTATTTCAACAACGGCATTGAGCTGAGAAACCGCGTCTATTTTATCGCTTAGTTCCCTAGCCCCCTTTTCGCATTGTTGTTGAACCTCCTGAATTTTGTTCATTAAACTACTGCATTTCTCCTCAATCATCTTACTAGTCTCGGTTCGGTCTTCTTCCCTCAAAATGTGTTAATATACCGTCAAAGTTCTCTAATTGGTCTCTGACCTCCGCACGCCCCTGTTTGCATTCATTTTCAAGCGTCTTAATATCGTCCTTCACGCTGTCCCTGATCTGCGCACTATTCTCCTCCATCTTATTTTCAAGCGTCTTAATATCGTCCTTCACGCTACCCCTAATCTGCGCACTATTCTCCTCCATCTTATTTTCAAGTGTCTTAATATCGTCCTTCATTTCCTCCCGATTTGCCTTTAAATCGTCCTTCACACTGTCCCTAATCTGCGCACTGTTCTCTTCCATCGCCTTCCTGCTCTCCCTAATTTGCGCACTGTTTTCCTCAATACTTCTCTTTAAATCGTCCTTCACACTGACCATAATCTCCTCCATCAAAGCCCGCATGGCTTCACTATCCATGTCGCTATCCTTTGAGATGACAGGACCCCCCTCGCTAACGTCGGCGTCAACAAACCACAACAATATATAATTATTATTTATTTTAAAAGAAAGGATTCCTCTATCCAACTTTACGTTCTTCCAGCTTCAAAAGGAAAATTTTACTTTAATCATCATTGCAAATTAAGCCTCAAAACGGCTATCATGGAAGCTGCCTAACTGCCTAACATCATTAAGGTTCATGAAATTTATATGAAAAGCAACGGGAAATTCCGAAAATGATTATAATATTAGCCCTCAAATTCAGTTAATACAGTTGCCGGTTGACCTGTAATTCTAAAATTGGGCTCGATTTTAAATACCAACACATGTGGTATAGTGCCAGTAAATCAACCCATGCCCTCAGCATTGAGGTCCTTCAAACACACAAAGTCATCAGAATCTCAAACTGAACCCATGAAATCAACCTACTGCCACTCGAAAAAGAAAAGTAGGCGTGAGGTTACCTCTTCTCATACACGGTTATACTAACGTAAAATATATTTCTTAATAGCAGGTTGTTTGGTGACGAAACACGCACCACTGGCTAATATCCGTGAATAAATAAGCACTAAGAAAAAGCCACTATTCACTTCAAACCTCACTTATGGGAAATTCATTTTATAGTTTCCCGGGATTCGAACTAATCCCCTTGAAATTTGGATACGCCCCTGCTTACTCGGATGTCATGGCTCTGCCCATATCATTGGACCATGACTGTGTTCTCATTCATAAAACGATTTAATATTGACATCAAGGTGTCACTTGTTCAATTATAATGAACTGGGCCTCGCGTGGAAATGTCAGAAGCAGACCTGGGTTACCAAATAATCGTGCCCACTCCTGGAAGCCGCACAAGTATGCCTTGCCTAATACATAACACAACACGCCCCTATCTTCGCATTGTTGTTGCGATAGGTGGGATAATTATGCGCCTATTAAACATGAAAATACGTCCATTAAACCGTAAAACATGTCCCACCTGGAGCGTCATTCTATATGGCAGGTAAAGTAAATATGCGCCCCTATTTAACAGTAAAACACGTCGGACGTTGGGCCGACATTTTATATGGCGCTATGGTACCCCTTTGCGGAATTTCGGGCCACACGTTGCTCGGCTACCATGTCTACTATGGCGCTAAATTTCCTAAATCTGGGTAGCCCTTATTTACGGACATATCGAGCCCCCACAGTTCACTTGCGCCCCTTTATCTCTCACCACGTTGGACTGACATCTTAGTATGGTGCACAACGTGTAAAAGTCATGTAGAATAAATATACGCGCCTATTTATCTAGCACCACGTTGGAAGCGCCATTTTTAGTATGCACCCGTCCCTACGCCTAATGGCTCCGGCATGATATCTACAGGGCGTTAACGGGTTGGAATAAAACAAATAGGCGCTTAACTAGACTTAGCTTAAAGGCATACAGGGTAGGAGACGGATCATACCTAATTACAATGAGAACACATTCGGGTTAAAGTTTAGATTAATACAAGTGGTTTATTAGGCCTTAATAATGATGATGGTAATGACGCATTTATATACAAATGAATTACATGGATTATTATCAATTGTTGTTGTTTGTTATCGACTTTTAGTCGTATGTGATGGATCCGAGTATTATCTACCGCAGAGCGATCCATTATGACGAGATTCGAACGGAAAACACTTATCATAGACACTGAGGCTATGTGATATCATTGACCCATAGGATTAACATGCATGCAACGAATCTGAGCAATCCCTATACTAAACACACAACTATTCCCCAACGAAGTACCAAGAAGGAACTCATAAAAATGTGGAACAAACGCCCGGGTTTGAACCGACCCTCTCTTGTAAAAATTCACCACCCCGATGGTCAACACCATCGGCAACTCAATTATAATCACAACAAGATACATAAACCCTTAAAGAACACAAATTATATACAGTAAACACGTGAGACATCCAGCCTTCGGTTGAGCATTGGGGTACCAATGCCGCTGTCGGGAACTGAACTGACACCCCTTGGGATGGAAGTGGGACTCTGAAAACCCTAAGCTACATTATACTCAAGCGTGTAATGACAGTAAACTAACAAGTACTGGTAACAATCGCCGTGTCATTTATTAGCGACAACATCATTCTGGCGTGTTGAATATTCCATTATTAGGCGATTCTTCCGCCCTCGTTCTATTTAACTCAAGGCTCCCCCTTTTACGAGCGGACGAGCATACAAAAAAAACCAACACTTCTCCTCACTAGGTCAACTGCCCCAGCCCCTTGCACGGCGGGTGGTCAATGGCCTCGGCCTTCACAGGCATAACGCCCTTTCTTAACAAAACATCCCATCTCGGGGATCGTTCACTAATAAACTGAACTTCATTGTTCATTAAACAAAATTACATCGGCTCTCAATACTTCACTTCAATTCAACACACACATTCGTTTACAATATCATGATCCCGCGGCGCGACACCGGTTTCTATGATACCAATACTTGCATGACTACCATAACTACAACTTATTATTATTATTATTATTATTATTATTATTATTATTGTTATTATTATTGGGTTCATCATTACACTATCTCCCTACACGACTTACCTGGAAATTAGACCATACTGCGTGATCATAATTAACTTCCTCGTAATAACGGTGTAATTAATCCATATCTAAATTGTGATTTCTGATAAAATCGTCACACGGTAATACAATTATGAATTAAATATTCCTCAATTTGCGCTTAAATTGTGATAAGCCTGCCAATTAAAATTGTACACTTCCTATCTAAATATATGTCAGTGGAGGCCTGGGTGTCAGTTCCGAAGTCACATCTCGTAGTTCTGGGTGCTCACGGAATAAAATTACACTATTTACCAGCCATGCATTATCATCGCTGGACTAACTACAGCCTAACTTGAATTACTCTGAATTACAAAAAAATTGGTCTCCTGACGCATCAATAATTACAAGTTTCCCCAAATAAAATGATTAAGTCAATCTACTACTGCATGCAAACTTATCGTATTACCCCTTTATTTACAATTGATTGCTCAGACGTGTTACTAATTAAATAAAGTAAATAGAAGCTACGTGTATCATGGTAGCACATCTACATTACTGAAGTTACAATCTTTAACATTATAGCGTCAGGTAATGATAACTGTTCCCCGCCCAATCTGATTACGTCATATTAATTATGATTGATACTCATCTCCATCTCGATGACCCGTTGTCAGCTCAGGGAGTCCATTGCTGGTTTAGTGCTGACCCATAGGCACCAAAGCAGTTACTGGAGGCACCATTCTTCTTTCCAACCGGGAGTCCATTGTTCTAGGTTGACGAAACCGCTGGCAGTATTCCTGAGGCACACAACACGTCACTATTTATTCCAAGATTTGTTTAGTTACATTCAGTGTGAACGTCCAGCCACGATATCGGACCTCACTCCGCAATCCGCGATTCAATATCGGATTCCGCGTACCTTTGTTACTACTCGACACAGTAGCGCCGTAGTAATAATAATAATAATAATATTATTACAAATTATATTTAATGTTCGCGACACGTCCCTGATCTTTAAAGTTTAGACACTACCATCACGTCTATCCAATCTCTGCAATATTTACGCACAGTACGCGATTTCACTTGTAAATTAAATTGAAATTCACTCAAACAAAAGATCGCTGGAAGCTCGACGGCACGTAGCTTCGCCGTCTGTAAGCCACAAATCCCGACTGACCCTTCTCCCTTCCTGCAGTAGTTTTTACTAGGGAGCGATACCCCTTCCACTAATTTGCGTAGCGCCTATTCCCGGCGTACTCGAGGTAAAATAGTGCGGGTGACCGGTGACCAGTATCTAGTTGGTGCGATTGAGACATAACCCCTCAATTATCCTGCGGTGAATCTCTTTAAATTAATTAAAATATGTTCTGCTTCCCCTACCACACGGGGTGAAGTCCCTCCGTCGAGGACGTGTCATGAGACTAACCAGATGGCCCCAGTACTTTTCCACGCAGAAACAACACAGTATTCTTTCTTCTGCTGAAAGTTATCACGGAAGAGGACATTAAATACTCTAAATAAATGTCCCAATAACATTCATCCCTTTTAAATCGGGAGATGAGCCCCTAATTCGAGTTTTATTGATTTTCTACCTCGTAGGTAATTAAGTTGGCCAGTCCGATTCCAAGATGGCTCCTATATTCCGTTTCGAAAAAGTTAGTTTCCCCTCATTCTGTGAGCCTTGAGGAGGGATGTCTTCTCTCTAGTGATGTCACAGGGAATCCCCATTCGTAACCCCTCCCGGGTCTAAGTTGGCTTGGCTTCATCTACGGGGCCCCCGCTACACAAAGGATAATACTGCGCAATAAGTCGCAGACAAAGAAATCTCGTAAAATAATTTTAAAACACACAATTTATCTATCTCAATGGTATGAATATTAATTAGTTTCGGTATGACCTCTATTAATGATATGAATATTAATCATTTTCAGCGTTCTTTCCCTTTAATAGCATTGCGTGCGTAATTACGGATATCGATATCAACCTAAGGTCCTTGGATCATGCCCCTGTCGGGTTCACTACTTAATATTCGTTAGAACTTTTAAACAGAACATAATTGCGATGGAAGTCGATTATTTAGAAATGTTAAACAAGCAGTACAAGACGTGTTGTTTCACTTTCCTATGAAAGTGTTATGTGAGTGTGCGAGTTTATAAAATGCAAGGGGGCTTTATGCTTTGGGTCATCGCTTTATTTTAGTCTTTCCCTCAAAATTATTTACTGCATACCTTGCTTGGATAGAATTTTTACCAGTATACTCGTCGGACTGTGCAACACAACAACCCACGTTACACCATGAAACGCATTACGATTTACTCATGACAACACATTAAACTTTCACACCAATGGAAGTATCTTTACCCGATCTCAATTCCAATCCACAGTGGATGGATGCCATATTTGTTAAATAACACACACACACACACCACATAACACTATCCTCCACCACAATAACACGCAGTTACCTAGACTTGGCAGATGCCGCCCACCCTCATCGGAGAGTCTGCCTTACCACGGTTGCACTCGACTATAAATAGCCACATGAAATTATTATATATTATTCACTTTCCACTTAAAGTTGCTAGGCTGTAAATTATCTTGTAGACGTTTTAACTCAATCCTTCATTAACTGAAGTTATGCACCATTGTACCATTTTATTTATGTATGTATATGCACTCAAAACCACGCGAATGTCAGAATTTTGACCAATTGGTAGGATTGACGCGTTGCCCAGAAGAATTAAAGGGTCCTTTATACAGGGTGCACCTAAACACCTATAACAGACGTCGTGGTTGGATTGGCGGCGATTCCTGGTATCAAAACAAGAAAAACTGTCCTTATGAATTTATTATTATTACTCGTATTATTATTATTATTATTATTATTATTATTATTAGCAAATACATCGCAATTGGGAAACATCCCGGTGGCAATGTTCACTTACAGTAGATGATAACAAAGTAAAGTTAAAGTACAGTTTCTCAACAACAACAACAACAAAAACAACAGTACAACAAGCAATTCCATGGAAAGAAAATATTACAAGAAATATTACTAGTTTAGCATTATTAATACAGCATCTTCATATACAAATTCAAACACAAATTAAGTATTTAGTAATTGTCTTACACTGCATTGTTAATGAGATACGGGACGTACACTAACGATCTCACAGAAAATGCTCAAAGTATCCATCATCCATCATGAGCACCTTCAAGCTAGACTGGCGAAGCCGCTTGATGATACCTGGGTCCTGTCGAACAACTGCACAGGCTTTATTGATACGTTGTCCCATGTCGTTGATGTCGTTAAAAGGAGTAGCCTACTTCACACTCTGTATGTGCCCCCAACAGGTAAAAGTCCAGTGGATTGAAGTAAGAAGACCGCGCGGCCAATGCACTGGATCTCGACGCCCAATCAACCTTCGTGGGAATTTGTTGTCCAAAATACGGCTTAAATGCAAACTGAAGTGCCCTGAAGCCCCGTCATGTATGAGCGGCATGGTGCAGCAGAATTCTAAGGGCACATGTTTGAGTGGTACAGGTAGCGTGTCTCTAAAGAAGGTTAGATACGCTTGCAGATTCATTTGTCGAATTAGAATGTAAGGGCCGATCAGTTGGTGATGGATAAAGTCTCAGAACACACTGAGTCTATAGCGCTGTTGATGATTATCGACAATCGTACCACAGGGATTTTTAATTGCCCACGTGTGTGTGTTATGCACGTTTATGAGGCCATCTCTTCCAACTGTGGTCCCGTCGGTCAACAAATCGGACGACGGAAGACGAAAACGCCAGTACGATAGTGGCCATGTGCAACGCTTGTACCTCAGTACCAATGAATTGTAGGACATATGTTCTTAGCGACAGTTGTTTTTGTTTTGGTCATAAAAATCGCCCACGACATTTGTTACAATGCTTGGCTACACGCTGAACACATATGCGTTCTTTATCAATGTGGGTGTGTGAGTTTCATTAACCTATACATGTCATCCATTTGCTGCTGGCATGACTTAAATGTAAAATGGTATAAAAGTGCATCTGTAATGTGCCAGTAGCCAGTGGAGAGGGAACTCCTTAGAATGTTAATTTTTGGTAATATAATTGGAGATTTTTCAGTGTTACATAACTTTCCTTTTGAGAAGTTTGAACTTGAATGTTATTTCGAGATTTTCACTCCTGAATATTTCAGTGTAGAATTAATATTTCAATGATAAAATTTCGAACCGAATCTGTAATGAGAAGACAATTCATTTATTAGAAATGTTAGGGGATTTTCTTATATCAACATATTTGTTTGATAATTTGAATGTAATTTAATTCAATTCATTACCGTACCGATCATTGCCAAAATCACAGTTGATCAGGGTGGCCAACATTTTTGAGTAAAATTGTTGTATTGGTATTTTAATTGCTCCACGACTTATAATTTCATATGGGGCCGATGACCTAAGATGTTAGGCCCCTCAAAACAACAAGCATCATCATCATCATATAATTTCATGAACGTATCTTCATTCCTTTGCATCCGTATTATTCTAGTACTTTTGTATCTGTTAGTGGACTGATCAGCCCTGGGATGGGTGATGGAGTATTCAAACACACCCCTCATCAGCCTTGAAGATCGTTTACCGTAGTTTCACGTGCTCACGCCAAGCAAATGCTAAGACTGAACCTTAATTAAGGTCACGCCTGCTCCCTCCCTAGTCCTAGCCAGTCGTCGCCGAAAACCTATCACGGTTAGTACGACGTTAAACCTCTCGCAAACAGAGAAAAATTAATTGAGCAACGATGGCTAGAAACTGTGTCAACTGTTGGAGGAAAACGCTAGTCGCAAGGAGATAATTGAATCGCACAGTATCCTACTTCAGACTGGCTAAATTGATGTAAGTGAAAATGACAAGGATAATTTTATTTGGGTATTGCAGTATCTAGTGTTTTTACACGTGGATTTGCTCTTCTATCGTCATACAGGAAATGTTCAAAGAATATATCTGCTACGCCACCCAGTATACAAGCCAGATAATATTTCTTCTCTCTGCTGTTTTTTCTAACCCTCGATATCATGCCTTCACTAATGATTCGTTGACAGTCTTGAAGACATGAGGAATGCTTGCGAAGAATATTTTCGTCTCCAAATCCAAGGACTGCTATTGCTATCTATCAGGGAGATGAGTAAAATAATGGCCTTATATATTTATTATTATATAAATATATAATTTATAAATATAATTATTATAATAATAGCCAGGCTGCGAGGCTGGAATGGCAGTACTGGTTTTATGACCCCAGGATGGCAGTTTGATTCCGATTCAGTCCAACAAAAGTTCTTCACCCGCCGCGTGTCGTCAGTTTTAACGGCACTTATGAATGCTGTTAATAATAATAATAATAATAATAATAATAATAATAATAATAATAATAATAATAATTGTACCAGTCGGTACACCTCTACGCCGCACATTTGAATTTTCCACCTTAAAGTACTCCTATACAGGAGAAACTCTGAACTTTAATGACAGTATCAACTCATAAGTTTCTCAGAAGATGTCACTACCGGAAATTTTGTGATTACGAAGTTGTCAGTACTGTGTGGATTTCAACGTATTTTGTTTTCTATTGATCAATAAGTGTGGACATTCTCTCATAGATGTCTCTACTGTAAAACTGGGATCATGCACCCTGGTGCGAAGTGAATTAACTTTCTTGAAGAAATCTTGTATTCAGAAGTTTTTGCCTTTACTAAATTTTGTTCTTTCATTTGTGGGTTGGCAATATTAATATTTCTTTCCGCCAGTTTTGAATTTAGCCAATCAGTAATTTCTGCAATTAATTTCCAACCAATCCTAGATTTCTTCTTCTATTTTGATGTGTAACTCTTAGCCAGCCAATAAAGTTGAGTGGGTGTGTCTTAATTACTCATGAAAGGTCTCGAATCTTCCCTGAGTGTATAAAAACTGCTGATTTCCACGGCTGCTGGCCACTCGAACAACATCTAGCCTAGTGTATGGAGGTGTAGCAGGAGGCGGGAAGCGCCTCTTTCATCCGGCAGCAGCTCTTCACCAAGGTAATGGCCACTTCTTTATTTCTCGCTAGCTAAGCAGTCTAAACCGCGGGGAAAGTCCGAAACCTTTACTATGTAACCTATCTTGCAACATGTAATTTGCCGTCGCTTTTGTAAAAACTTCATCTACCTTTAACTGTAAATCGGGGATAGAGAGTGCCTTACCCTCTTGAGCTCCCCTTCATTTTTTTTTGGTTTGAGGTGACTACGTTTTGTAACTGTTCCTTCCCTTCTGTAATGTCTTAAAGTTTTCTCATACGAGTCACCTCCCTAGCTTGGGAATAGCCCCTGTGTCATCGGCCTAGTGCCTCTTAGGTTTTAAAATGTATATTTAGGAGTGCTAATTCACGCCTCCTTTCCTTTCTTGCATTTAGGGCCATTTAAATTAACCTATTATTTTTCTTTTTCTTTTAAGGCCCTGTAGGCTGGGTACGAGATAACCCTGTTTAATTCTTGTAATTTGTGCCTTGATGGCAAGTGATTGTAAAGTCTGGTATTACCCTTATAAGCTATAAAAATTGAGAGCGGGTTAGCTCTTTTATTTGTGGTAAAAGTGCCTCTAGGAGGCCTGACATTTTTTTTTTTTAGCTTATGCTCCTTGAATGAAGGGGTTTTCTGCCCTTTGAACAAATGAGTGTACCTTGGGAAAGTTGGGCTAATAGCTGAAGGATTGTGTAATTGGGGCTCGGAGCCCAGAACTTTTAAGGACCCCGAAACTCGGGCTTTCGTTTGTAAAAATTATACCTTGTACCTGATTAGTGGATAGTGGTTGAGTTGTTGTTATCTGTTTAAATTCTATGTAAAATTTGTTAAGTTTTTCTACTTATGAAAATATAACCTTTAGGCCTTGTAGTTAGACCCATTCCAGCCCGCACCTTCTTTCACCTCTGCCTTCCACGGGTAGCCCCGTAATAATAATAATAATAATAATAATAATAATAATAATAATAATAATAATAATAATAATAATAATAATAATAATAATCTAGAAGAATTTCAAGTGGATAAAAAACATGGACATTAATCAGAAGAACATTAACCGGCACTACTTCAAAAGTTCAATTCCTAGGCGAAATAGCTCAGCCTTTTATTATTAACACCGGGTTCCGTCAAGGAGACGGATTACCTGCGTTACTGTTCAGTCTCATACTTGAGAAGGTAATCAGGACCTGGGAAAAGAAAATTAAAAGATAACCCTTGCCAGACTACTTCAAGATAGAATTTTCTTGCAATGTTTGGCCTTTGCGGATGACATAGCAATCCTTTTCAATAACAGGCAAGAAGCAATTCACTCCACTGAAAAATTACATGAAATTGCCATCAAAACGAGACTTCAAATCCCGTATGAGAAAACAAAATACACGGAAGGAGCTTCACGTTAATTAGATGGACACGTACGATAACTAAATTCGTCAAAATCTTTCATGTGAACCAATTCAAATATTGGGAGAAATTATTCAGCCCTGGTTTAAACCGCGAAGCAAATTAAGAAAGAATTTCCAAATTACAGAAAGCTTACTGGATCACTTGGAACAGGTACAATAAATAATCAATATCTCGGAAAGCAAAACTTAGACACTATAATACAGTAATCAAACCTGCAGCGTTATATGCTTCAGGAAACTTAATCATTGCTGGTGGGTGTCTAACCAAAGCACAGAGAAACATGAAAGGGAACTTTTAAGAAAACGTTTTGGCCCAGTTTGTACAGAGGGAATATGGAGGAAAAATCATCCCAGGAAATATACTCTCGTTCTGAAAAATCATCTCACACTTTCCGGAAAAGTCGGTTGAAATTTTATGGACACATTATCAGAATAAACAGTAACAGACTAACTAAAACTAAAACCAAGAACAGCTGGCTTCGTGAAATTGAAACAGATCTTCAGGAAATCAACATTTCGGAAGACAGGACAGATGAAAATTCAGAACCGAAATCTACAATCGCCAGTTTGAAGTCAAACCCAACACCAGAGCCGAGCCACTATAACTTGGACAGAAGAACGAAGGAAGAAGCTCAGCGAGAGTTTGAAGAGATTTTGGGAGGAGAAGAATGCAAACACATCAGTTAAGCTTGCTCAACCGAGCTCCTAATTAGGGTATAACGATATAATAATAATAATAATAATAATAATAATAATAATAATAATAATAATAATAATAATACCAAGCAAGTGGCTGTGCGGATTACGTCACGTAGCTATAAGCTTGCATTCGGGAGATAGTGGGTTCGAATCCCACTGACCGCAGCCCTGAAGATTGCTTTCCGTGGTTTCCCATTTTACACCAGGCAAATGCTGGGGCTGTACCTTCGTTAAGGCCACCGTCGCTTCCTTCCCATTCCTAGCACTTTCCTATAACATACTCGCCACTAAGTCTATCTGTGTCGGTGCTACATTAAGCAAATTCTGAAATGAATAATAATATAATGTGTAATTTATTAGTCTCGTCAGTTCATTGTAAAAAAACCCTTAGATTAGTAGTGGTTCAAGGAAGTATCTTTGAGAAATATATGACCGTCTGCACGTACATGGTAATTTCTGTCCACTATAAAATTAAAAACATTTTCTAAATTCTACGTAATGCATAGCACCATACATTTACCAAAATCACAGAGATGAATAAGGAAGGATCTGCCTTACAAGGACGGAACCAGGCTAATAATAGCCACACGAAACAACATCAATATTAATAATAGTTTTAACTAAATTTTATGGTTGTCAGAGACGCTAAGGTGCCAAGAAATGGGTGGTGCCCGTCATGTACCGGAAATTGCGTGTTATTGCCGTAAAGGTATTGCAGAGGGGTGGTGTGTAAGTTGCAGAAAAGATCAGGAGAGGGCCAGCGCTCAGTCCGCGAAACATTCACTGTGAAAATCCCAAGGTCCCTCAGGAAGTGAAACCAAGACCCTAAATCCCGAGGGCCAAGATTCTGACCAGTCGTCCATGAAGCTGGACAAGATTACAAATTATTTTCAACAATAAATAGGAGATATAGGTGATTATTATGCAATTTATAACAAGAGTTATTTTTACGCATGAGTAGGTCCAAACGGCCTGCAGTCTCCTCTCATCAAAGGACAACGCACCACTAGTTTTATGGAAGCAGGCGTGCTGGGCCGTCCTGTTTATAGCTGTGTATGCAGTGTCCTCTAGTCTTCTCCCTTGTCTGGTGTCTGACAGGTAATCCGCGCTAATCCTTCTTCTCTAGGCGGCTAAGAGACTCGGGCCCAACTTTTAATGGCCACTACGCTCAAAGATTGAGCACAGAATTGCCAGGGATTTAGGTATCGCCCTTTTATATGGCGGTCCTATATCGACGGGAGCGTTCAGTTTCATAAAGTCAACAAGGGAGAGAGGTGTCCTTTCTTTCAAGTCCTTCTCACTCGTCTAGACAAGGAGAGCGACAGAGAGGATTTTTTATCTGCTGGCACTGCCTGTGATCTCCCCCTTTCGAGTTGTGAACAGAAAAGTAGGTGGTAGTCGCATGGCCTTTAAAGGGGCCGTATGGAAAAAGGACTGCGTAAATGCGTAAATAGTGACACATACAATGTTCTGACGACGCTTTCCTTCCTTACTCCAATAATAATAATAATAATAATAATAATAATAATAATAATAATAATAATAATAATAATAATAATAATAAATTTTTACACTCTGCTTTACGTCGCACTGACACAGGTAGGTCTAATGGCGACGATAGGAGAGGAAAGGGGTAAGAGTAAGAAGGAAGTGGCCGTGGCTTTAATTAATTATAATGTTATTAGCTTTACGTCACACTAACTGCTTTTTAGGTTTTCGGAGACGCCGAGCTGCCGAAAATTTTGTCCCGCAGGAGTTCCTTTACATGCCAGTAAATCTACCCACACGAGGTTGATGTATTTAAGCACCTTCGAATACCACCGGACTGAGCAAGGATCAAACCTGCAAAGTTGGGGTCAGAAGGCCAGCGCCTCAACAGTCTGAGCCACACAGCCCGGCGTGACTTTAACAAAGGTTGTGTAAGAATGGGAAACCACAGCAAAATATATTCAGGGCTGCCGACTATTCGAACTCACTATCTCCCGAATGCAAATTGTGAGCTACGTGCCCTGAATTTGCTCGGTAATAATAATAATAATAATAATAATATTAATAATAATAATAATAATAATAACATTAGATACATACATACATACATACATACATACATACATACATACATACATACATTATCATTATAGACTGTTATGCCTTTCAGCGTTCAGCCTGCAAGCCTCTGTGAATTTACTAAACGTGGCCACAATCCTCGATTTGCAACTAGTGTTGTGGCCTCATTTAGTTCTATACCTCTTATTTTTAATCCTTAGAAACCGAGTCTAACCATCATCGTCTTGGTCTCCCTCTACTTCTCTTACCCTCCATAGCAGAGTCCATTATTCTCCTAGGTAACCTATCCTCCTCCATTCGCCTCACATGACCCCACCACCGAAGCCGGTTTATGCTTACAGCTTCATCCATCGAGTTCATTACTAAATTAGCCTTTATCTCCTCATTCCAAGTACCCTCCTGCCATTGTTCCCACCTGTTTGTACCAGCAATCATTATTGCTATTTTCATGATTGTTACTTCTAACTTATGAATAAGATATCCTGAGTCCACCCAGCTTTCGCTCCCGTAAAGCAAAGTTGGTCTGACAACAGACCGATGTAAAGATAGTTTCGTCTGGGAGCTGACTTCCTTCTTACAGAATACTGTTGATCGCAACTGCGAGCTCACTGCGTTAGCTTTACGACACCTTGATTCAATCTCACTATATTACCATCCTGGGAGAACACACAACCTAAATACGTGAAATTATCGACCTGTTCTAGCTTTGTATCACCAATCTGACATTCAATTCTGTTGAATTTCTTACTTACTGACATCAATTTCTTCTTCGAGAGCCTAATTTTCATACCATACTCATTGCACCTATTTTCAGGTTCCAAGTTATTAGACTGCAGGCTTTCGGCACAATCTGCCATTAAGACCAAGTCGTCAGCATAGGCCAGACTGCTTATTACATTTCCACCTAACTGAATCCCCCCCCCCCCTGCCATTTTATACCTTTCAGCAGATGATCCATGTAAACTACGAACAGCAAAGGTGAAAGATTACAGCCTTGTCTAACTCCTGTAAGTACCCTGAACCAAGAACTCATTTTACCATCAATTCTCACTGAAGCCCAATTGTCAACATAAATGCCTTTGATTGATTTTAATGATCTACCTTTAATTCCATAGTCCCCCAGTATGGCGAACACCTTTTCCCTCGGTACCCTGTCATATGCTTTCTCTAGATCTACGAAACATAAACACAACTGCGTATTCCTCTCGTAGCATTTTTCAATTACTTGGCGCATGCTGAAAATCTGATCCTGACAGCCTCTCTGTGGTCTTAAACCACGCTGGGTTTCATCCAACTTCCTCTCAACGACTGATCGCACCCTCCCTTCCAAGATGCCAGTGAATACTTTGCCTGGTATATTAATCAATGAGATACCTCGATAGTTGTTGGAATCCTTCCTGTTCCCTTCCTTATAGATAGGTGCAGTTGCTGCTTTTGTCCAATCTGAAGCTACCTTACCAAATAATAATAATAATAATGAACAGTCTAGCTCATGTACAGAAAGTACGAACATTGAATGTACTGAAGCAATAATAAAAGTAATTAATATTCCATGCATTACGTGCTACCTACTTCTTAGAGTACGTGCTGTATATTTTACGCCTGAATTAATAAATATGTATTTTCTGATCTCGTGGTAGTGCATCGTGTTGTGAGGAGATGAGGATAGAGGTAAAATACCAACACCTATAGCTCATTCCACGTTAAGAAAGCAGTATTGCTCTTATGGACCTACAAGGAATGAACACACTCCCTCTGAGAAACCCATAATTCCTCGTGATTAAGGGATATCATACTGTACTTTGTAATGTATTATGAAGAACAGATGAAAAGTATGGGGCATTTTTGCCTTGAGTTATTAAAATGACTACATAACATTTCCTTTCACATAAATACATTTGTAGGGAGGAAGCACAATGGGGGGAACAGCCACCGCATGGTTCCCTTCCTCCATTCTCTTTTTCTGTGCCGCTCTGGTACAAGCCTCGTATAGTCCCTCACTCTATGAACCGCCGGCAGATCACTTCTATAGTGAAGCAATCTACAGTATTTATTTGTTACGTGTGTGTGTTTTAGGCTTTTTATCAGTGCGTAATTATCTTGTGTTGAGTGAGATTTATCGATAAGCATACGTGTGCGATTTTTCCTCTAACATTTGTACTGAGATATTTTGTAGAGTCATCTACAGTATTTTTTGTTGCATCTGTTTTCTAGCCTGTATTGCTTGGAGAAATGTATTAAATGCAATTAAATGCATCCATCACCCCTCGAGCCCATAACAATTATTTGTTTATTTTCTCCCCCGGTTTGCCTTACACTTCCATGCTGAGATTTTTTTATGAGCCGTAGTTTACTTCTGATTCTTATCAAACCAAAAATAGCCCCTGTAAACACCCCGTCCCCTTTGGTTCATACTAATACCGTAATATGTGGCTTAGTTTCTTCCGCTTTTTGCCTTGAAATTAAATACTGAATTTCACAAATCTCTGTGCCGCCGTTATCCCGTGATGGTGTTGAGCAGAGCCCTTCGATATGGCCACTCTGTTTTCATAAGAGCAACACTGTTTTTTTTAACATGAGATGAGCTATAGTTCCCTCAAGTGAGGAATTAGCCACATGAATATTAATATCAAAACATTTATTTACTTTACGTCGTTATATTTCAGGCAGTGTGAGGATTGATGATAGAATGAGTTCCTTGTTCTACTTAGACACAGAGATTAAACAATATTTTAATATTTCGCATTTATTCTTCATCCACTACATGAATCTTTTACCTAAGGTATCAAATGAAAGGGTGGAATTCAGTTTGGTCGAAAGGTAGCAAACAATATGGACTGTCCCAGTAATTTGACATTAGTCGTAGAGTGTGATAAAACCTTGCAATATAATATCTTGAAATATGATAATAAATGAACGATTATGATTAGCAAATTGGCATTCCCAAGATTTCAGTGATGACAGTTGGAAGAAACCTAAGAGAACTGAATATCTGTTGGGGAATACGAAACTAAAGCGGGTATGTCATTTCATGTACGTTACTTAGGATGGTAGTGTAGTAGCCTACCCTAAAATGAATCAAATTGTGGCAATCCTAATGAAGTGTCCTCGCAGTCCATATCAATGGTAATTTCTCAGAAGGAACATTTGAAATTATCGTTACTTCTCTCTATTTCCAGGCCGACATCAGTGTGCGGGAGTGAAAGGTAATTCACAAAGTGGAAATAACAGATATGAAAATAGTAATAATGATTACTGAAACAGACAGATGGAAATAATAGCGGTTGGGAGCTTGGAATGAGGAGACGAAGGCTAAGTTAAAAATCTAACTCGGTGGTGAAGCTGTGCACTTGAACCGACTTCAATGGTGAGATCATGTGTGGGGTATGGATGAAGATATGTAGAACAAATAAATCGGTCATAGAGGGCTGGGGGGGGGGCAGAGAGAGCCCAATTCTTAATTCTTAATGATTCCTAGATAAGAGGTGTAGAAGTAGACGATACGATTGTGCTTGTTAAAAACATAGGATTTTCATTCATAGACGCTTTCGAGCTGAAAGCTGTAAGTCGTAGCAGTCTACCTACTAGAATTAAGGTGTACGTATGTATTAGAGCTCTGCTTGACCGAGTATGAAGACCATTAGTTAAGCGAAATAGTCTGACGCCCGACTATATAGGCAAACCACCAGACGTTTCCGTGAAGCAGTACTGTGTACTACAGCAAAGTACGAACGATCCGGCGTGTTATTTATGTTCCGTCCTTTCTGTATTTGCCAAATATACCACTTAAGGTCATTCCTTCCTTAGTCTTATAATGGTACCACCACCACCACCACCACCACCATAACCACCATAACCATCAAAAACAATGACAACAATAACAACATAATGAAATGAAATGGCGTATGGATTTTAGTGCCGGGAGTGTACGAGGGCATATTCGGCTCGCCAGGTGCAGGTATTTTGATTTGACTCCCGTAGGCGACCTGCGCGTCATGATGAGGATGAAATGATGATGAAGACGACACATACACCCAGGTCCCGTGCCAGCGAAATTAACCAATGACGGTTAACATTCCCGACACTGCTGGGAATCGACCCCGGGATCCCTGCGACCAAAGGCAGCACGCTAACAATTTAGCCATGGAGCCGGACAACAGCATAAAGATGCGGTATGGTATGTTTTCTGTTTTGATTCCTGTTATGTGTGAGAAACTGAAAATGAAAATTTACTGCCTATTTCCCGTCATTCGACCGAGTCAGGAATGGTATGAATGAAGCCCCCACCTAGCGGCGAGGGTAGCAATTGTACCGGCTGGCGAAGCCTGTCGCACTCCTCTGGAGCAATGATTAATACCTGACAGATGAAAGGAAAGTATATTGGAGAGTGTTGCTGGAATGAAAGATGACAGGGAAAACCAGAGTACCCGGAGGAAAATCTGCCTCACCTCCGCTTTGAACAACACAAATCTCACATGGAATGACCGAGATTTGAACCTGGGAACCCAGTGGGCAAAGGCCGGTGCACTGCCGCCAGAGCTGCAGAGGCTGTTGTGTGAGAAAATAATTCTGTTTACATTATTATACATTATTCGTTTTTGTCCGGTTCCTTGGCTGAGTTATCGGCGTATACTGGTAGTCGCTTCAGAACGCCATTAGTTCAATTCCCGGTTGGGCCAGGAATTCTATCTGCGTACAGTTAATTACTCTGGTTCTTGAACTGGGTATTTGTGATCGTCTTCACACGCATCTTCACCAACATACAATAGATCACGCTATGAACAACCACAGAAACACGCAATAGTGAATATATCCCTCCACATAGGGTTGGTATCAGGAAGGGCATCCGGCCATAAAACTAGGCTTAATCCATATTAGTGCCGAACCCAGATAAATGTAAAAAGTCCAGGAGATAAAATTCACTAGTATAATGATTTCTATTTCGACAGGAATAGTGTAGTGAAAATACAAGAAGTAAATTATTTAAGTAATTTCCAAGAAGAATAAATCTTCCCGGTTATTATAGTTATCTTATCTTTTTAGTTTGCTTTACGTCGCGCCGACACAGATAGGTCTTATGATGACGACGGGATAGCAAAGGCCTAGGTGTGGGAAGGAAGCGGCCATAGCCTTAATCAAGGCACAGGGCCAGCTTTTGCATGGTGTGAAAATGGGAAACTACTGAAAACCATATCAGAGCTACCGACAGTGGAGTTTGAATCCACTATCTCCCGGATACAAGCTCACAATCACGTGCCACTAATCACACGGTGAACTTGCCCGGTAATATTTATGTTAGAGTAACGAGTTAGAAATGGCAAATTTCTATGGATGCAATCAGTATCGTCACATATGAACCAGTAGAACGTAACGAAAACTTTCTAATTGTATATCAGAAGGAACACAACTGTAACAAGTGTCTAGGAGTCTTCGAAGATGAGCATTTATAATATTAATAAGTGCCAGTCCTGTCGTATTTCTGTATTTCCTCGAAGAAACTAGTGTGACAGCTGGGAACACCCAGTCCGAGAGCATAGTGACAGCCGTCTTTCCGTCTGGTTTCCCCGTGCACATTCTAGAACACGAAACGTAATGTTCCGTCTCTAGCCGAGTCTCGAATTTTCTAGTATTACATCATAACGATATAAAAAAGGAGGCTATCCGTGAACAGTATGCCAGTGTTGGAGTGGAGTACGGTGTGTGTACTGAATGGAGTACTGTACTATCTGCGCACTTTTTAGCGATAGATTTGTGTATGGTTTGATGAGTAAGGAGGGAGCTCTTCCGGTTCCGTTAGTACTGCCAACTGAATGGAAATGAAATCTGAATTGAATCGATAATATGATCGATCGATATGAATTTTCTAATCCTTTGTTATTTTGAGCCAACAACTGTATCACAAACACATTATATAACATTATTTAACATTTCTCGATGCGAATCTTATTCCTAGATTGAATTCTATAGTTTGGCTTTGCTGTGTAAATAACAACAGTACTAGTACGTAAAGTGTACGCCTGACGTCGCACAGCGATGCATAAGCGATTCATAGTTTGTGTTTCAAAGATTGCCAGTACGAATCTCGAAGATTGCCGAGGTCGACCGCTTCAGCACTAGGGTGTAAATCTATCGCTAAAAAGTGCGCAGAGTACATGTACCGACGTGGAGTGAGTCAGTATAGCTTGACGGCATTAGTGCTGGTTGTCGTCTGTGTCCCGCTGGAGTCTGAGAATTGTCATGTACTGAGCAGAAAATTCTCTGTGCACTGCCTTGGAGTACAGTATGTGTACTACCGTGGACTGTAGACCGTCGTGGAGTAAGCGTGTGGAACAGCCGCAGCGCGTAGAATTGGAGCAGTGTTTATTGTCGTTGTTGTGAGGAATATTGTAGTGTTGGTTAGCACTGTTCAGTTGCTTCTGATATGTGACCGCTGTTTAGTTTTCTGTGTTAAGTAGTTCACTGTGTAGAGTGGCCATGTGAACTGCTGTGCTGACAATGTGAATTACTGGATTTCTCTGGAGTCGAAACAAGGAACAGTCATCGTGTTGTGGGGTTAAGTAGTCCTGTGTTTAAACCCATCTGCCTGCAGCTGTTGTCTGTGAATTTATTGAGTGTGCGAACGAAAGTGAAAGGTGGAGCCTATCAATAAGGATTATCGCCCGTTCAGGTAAAGACTGTACTGCTGGAGTCCTACTGTGAGAGTGTTTTAAACAGATAGCAATTATGTGGAGTCTGTTCATTTATGGTTGAATAGAATTGTGTGTGTAGGTACGTAGTAGAGTCATTAAGTTCGTGGACTGGCCGTCTAGTGTCGATGTAGTACACTACAGCAGAGAGTTTGTAGAGCAAGATAATGCCGTGGCAGTTCTTTGCTAGTCCCAGCAACAGACAGTTGCGTGCATACAGTGTAAACAGAACTACGGTCTCTGTTGTGAAGGGTAGTTGAGTGCCACTGGCGACACTTGAGAATGTCGTAGTTTGAGCAACGGGCAAATTTTAAGTTTTGCCAGAAATTAGGCAAATCCGCTAGCGAAACATTTCAGATGATCAATTCAAAATCTCCCTGATCACCTCGACGGGAAATAAACACGAAAAGACAGGTCAAAAATCAACGAGATCCTTGAATTGTTAGCGTCAGTCCACGAGCATTATTGACTGAAGTACGTACGTAGGTGAGGGGCTGCCTGGCCGAGGCGGTAAAGGCGTGATCGGTTCGCCCGGAAAGACGTGGGTTCGAATCCCCATCAGGAAGTCGTAAAATTTAAGAAACGAGATTTGTACTTCCGGAGGTGCATATGGCCCTGAGGTTCACTCAGCGTACGCCAAAAATGAGTACCAGGTTAATTCCTGGGGGCAAAGGCGGCGGTCGGGCGTACAGCTAACCACTTTACCCCATCTAGTGGCGAGGTTACGGATATTGGAAGCCTTTACCTTCCACCCCTTCAAGGGCCTTCGTGGCCTCTACGGAGATGACTTTGCTTTGCTTTGTTTTACGTACATAGCTGTACACTGCGTTGCCTACAATGTAAGCGCCAGGCCAAGAAGTTATTGACTGTAGTACATGAGTGCACGCCATGTTGCCTACACTGTAGGCGCCACTCCATGAAATGTAGTAGTATATGTGTGTGTATTAACTTTGGCCATCCTAGAATTAAATTAGGGCGATAAAACAGTGTATTATTCGTAATAACATGTTAAAATAATTTGCAAATAAGCGAAAAACAATTTATGTACGTAATTGTCCAGGTTAGTTATGCGGTATGGAACCACCGTCTTCGGCTATATCATGTTAGGTACGCAGTGTTATTTCTTAAGTGATGTATGTGCACGGTACGCTATGAAGTGTTGGTCTAGTACAACCGTCGCATTATATTAACTTACCAGTCGAACTCAAAGCGAATATAAACGAATTAATGCAGCCCTCTAGCATGAGCTCGTATGTCTTATTATTTTATTTGTTTTATAAATTGCGTTGGACGGACGGGAAAGTACTTTCACATTCTTATGTTGATATGGAAACAATGATAATGTAATTATCTGGGCACTACAAAAGGTTGGCTCTTATCCAATAGGTATAGGACGGAGGTCCCCTACTTCACTGGATATAACATCTTCTCTCCTGAAAAGTTTCTGTATTTTACCTTGTTTTTCTTTTACCCTTAAAATATTTATCCCTATTAAATTTATCATAATTAAATAACGTTTTTCTGTCTGTATCCCGAAATGACATCACGTCTAAAATACTCCCAGAATTTCATGAAATGTTGCATAAATTTTCTGAGAGGGAAATCTCGCGTGACTATTTTAAAATATTGACCTGGACAATTATTATTTTCGAAACTATTTGCAAACAATCGTATAATACCTCAAAATAAGACGGTGTCTGTTTCTTTCACGATTAGTCACGTTGTGTTCCGTCCGCTAGAAATTTTAAAAACTGTAAAAATTATTGGACGTACAACAAAATGAAGATCAGCATATCGTGCCCTGTCTGGAGAACCAGAGAAAGTGACAAACTAGCGAATCTGTATTTCTGAAGTTAAGGTCCAGATTTTACTATTTATATAAGATCTTGTCCACTTCTGTGGTGTAGTGGTTAGTGTTATTAGCTGCCACCCCCGAAAGCCCGGGTTCGATTCCCCGCCCTGCCACGAAATTTGAAAAGTGGTACGAGGGCTGGAACGGGGTCCATTCAGCCTCGGGAGGTCAACTGAGTAGAGGGGGGGGGGGGGTTGATTCCAACCTCAGCCATCCTGGAAGTGGTTTTTCGTGGTTTCCCACTTCTTCTCCAGGCAAATTCCGGCATGGAGCCTAACTTAAGGCCACGGCCGCTTCCTTCCCTCTTCCTTGTCTATCCCTTCCAATATTCCCATCCCCCACCAAGGCCCCTGTTCAGCATAGCAGGTGAGGCCGCCTGGGCGATGTACTGGTCATCCTCCCCAGTTGTATCCCCGACCCAACGTCTGAAACTCCAGGACACTGCCCTTGAGGCGGTAGAGGTGGGATCCCTCGCTGATTCCGAGGGAAAAACCGACCCTGAAGGGTAAACAGTTTACGAACGAACGAATATAAGAACTTCAGTTTGACAAAGTCTAGCATCTACATATTGTTTTAAAAGGCTAAAACATAAAACCAATCATAAAAGTATTATATAAATGGATTTTACAAGTGAAATAAAATCTTGTCTCAGCTCTCCTCATTTATTGACTACTTCCACTTTGGTTCGTTTGCCACAGTAGGGTGATTCATTTTTCTGCAAGAAAAGTAGCATACATCTTATTTATAATTGAAAAGTTTCTCCATGAAATAACGTTATTACGTCTTAATATACGTGATTCAGAGCCTCTAAAACTAACAATAACGTTACACAGACCGACTACTGTTAGTTGAAGTAGACCTATGCCCTGTATCCACCGCTTCCACTCATCTCCGCTAGATTATAGTATTGCTGCAATTGTTAAGAAAGAAGCCATATTTTCCAGTGTGGACTTAGTTAAATATAGCGTAGAAGTTATTCGTTGGTCCGCCTCTGGAGTGTAGTGGTTAGTGTGATTAGCTGCCACCCCCAGAGGTCCGGGTTCGATTCAAGGCTCTGCCACGAAATTTGAAAAGTCGTACGAGGGCTGGAACGGTGTCCACTCAGCCACGGGAGGTCAACTGAGTAGAGGTGGGTTCAATTTCCACCTCAGCCACCTTAGAAGTGGTTTTCCGTGGTTTCCCATTTCTCCTCCAGGCAAATGCCGGGATGGTAATTAACTTAAGGACACGGCCGCTTCCTTCCCTCTCCCTTGCCTGCCCCATCCAATCTCCCCATCCCTCCACAAGGCCCCTGTTCAGCATAGCAGGTGAGGCCGCCTGGGCGATGTACTGGTCATCCTCCCCAGTTGTATCCCCGACCCAAAGTCTTAAGCACCATGACACTGCCCTTGAGGCAGTAGAGGTTGGATCCCTCGCTGAGTCGGAGGGAAAAGCCTACCGTGGATGGTAAACATATTAAGAAGAGAAGAAGAAGAAGAGATTTTTTAGGTTTGTCGAACAAACAAGCTCAAAATACATATTACACTATAACATACCTGTAAAAAACACACTTTTAAACGAGGAGGGGAGTGAAGACAAAGCAGGACTTCATTAAGATAAGTTCCAAATTTCAAATTCCGAGGTGTTTAGAAAGAAATAAACATAATTATTTCCAAATATTGAGTGTGGTTTGATAGAATCTGATGATGTTCCTTCCGGAATGAAACATGTCATTCTTTGTTTAATACTGGGCATTTTAATCCTTGTTTAATTGTGGTTATTTTCTTACAGATATGCTATAGTGGAATTTTTATATTGTACTTGTTTGTTTGATAGACTGAAAATAGTTTTCTGTTACTTTGCTGCAATTGTACAAAACTGTCCCATTGCAGACGGGTTATATCAGCTTGTATCATACAAATTATTGATTGAGGTTGTTTATTCTGATGTTCATCTTACTTATCCACCCCTTCCAATCTTCGTATTTATAGTTTCAGCATCGACTACCGACGTCTTTGGATTTCACTCATGACATGTTTCCTTTCTTGAGCTATTGTTTCTTTGTTCGCGTTTTGCTACAAGCATCGTGACTGTCTTATCAATACGTTGGACAGTATCAGACAGTGTGAAGGCTAACTCTTCAAGTTCCGATATTTGGTCTCCGTGATACTTGACACATATGTGAACTAACTGTCAGGATTCCTGAATGATGTAATCTAGTGTAATACAGTCCAGTACTATCACATTTCTCCCATAAATTGTTCAGGATAATATAGCCAGTAGTTAAAGCATGAGAGAGTTTTCACAATGTCCTCTGAGTTTTGATTACTGTGTTAACGTTGTGGTAGTACCTCATGGGGAAGAGGGTAAATTCCTGGGTGTTAATATAAGTAATGGTCTTACTGGGGTAATCATGTTAACCAGGTTGTTAAGAAAGGTTACATCTCACTTCTCATGGTTATGAGAGTATTTTGGGGTTTTAGTATAGATCTAATGGACAGGGCTTGTAAGTCTGTGGTGAAACCTCAATTATAGTGTGGTTCCAGTGTATGTGGCCCACATAAGGACTACTTGATACGAGAACTGAAAAAACAAAGGAAAGCAGCAAAAAAATTGTTCTGGGAGATTTCCGACAAAAGAGAGTATGTTACGAAAATGTAGCAAACTTTAGGCTGGGGAGACTTGGGAGTAAGGAGACGAGATGCTCGACCGTGTGGTACGCTTCAAGTTGACAGTGGAAAGATGGCGTGCAATGACATTGGTAGACGAATAACCTTGAACGGAGCTTTTAAATGTAGGAAAGGTCACAATATGAAGATAAAGTTTGAATTCAAGAGGACAAATTGGGCCAAATATTCATTTATAGAACGAGGAGTACAGGTTTGGAATGAATGATCAAGAGAATAGTCGATACACTTCGAAGTCCTCTAAAAACGTTGAAGAAAAAGCTACGTAAGCAATTAATATATAATCTGCCATCTGGGTGACAACCCTCAATGCAGATCATTGATTGATTGATTGATTGATTGATTGATTGATTGATTGATTGATTGATTGATTGATTGATTGATTGATTGATTGATTGATTGATTGATTGATTGATTGATTGATTGATTGATTGATTGGACAAACCTTGAAGGTATCCTGGATATTCTATTGTGCTTGTGACCGCTGGATGTACCACGTGCTTCATAGATACACTATTAATAATGTTGACCATATAGGCCAGTAATGGGTCCGTATTGACTTAATCACAGTAAATAGAGAGACGGATGGTCCACCTACATTATGTCTAGTACATGTTTCGAGAATATTCACATTCTCTTCTTCAGCTAATTAGGTTAAAATTCGTGTATTACAATAAGACCTAATGAAAATGGAGGCGCCCTTTAAGAAAGCTAAAACTATGGCAAGTACAATATAACATATTAAAAATTGATGGATAGTGGCATGGAATAAAATTATATCTTGTCATTTCAATATAAATACAGTAGGATGACGTCTACATGGATAAAAATGTTGAGCACTGAGCGCTGTTGCGATGTGACGGCATTGTGTCCTTGGCGATCCAATACTCCCTTATAAAATTCAAGTAGGATGAAATTAAGAATAATATAATGTAAAACCAAGTTGTCAAGCCGATACCCTCAGTTAATAGGTGTTTATGCAGACAGGTTCATATGAACTTTATATGGTCTGTAAGGAGGAGAGGTAAAATAACAACTGTAAGTGCAATAGTGTAACATAAACCAAATGAGAACACAACGCATAAAACATTATTAAAATATAGCCATGTTATAATACAAGTGGAGCAAATGGCTGTCATGCGACTGCCAAAGTAATATAAAAGCAACTGAAGTTGTTGGAAGACTGATTGTGGAGTTGCAGTGGGAGGTGCAGCGGATGGTAGGAGGGGTGGAGAGTGCCGTCTACGTGTTGTTACCGTCATGATTCCCCCCTTACGCTCTTTCCTTCATTCTCTTTTGCCCTCTTTATTGAATGTTAGGCCACCAATTTAAACAACTGATCATCCTCCCCCATGTGTTCATTAAGGCTATTATCACTATACAGTTTTTGTAACTCATAATTTTCTAACTTCTCAAGGATATTCATGTGTTTACCTTCATTTAATGTCCCGTTCAATATCAGTGAAATGATGATTGTTTTCATACATATGTTCGCACATGGCAGAGTATCTGGAATATCTTCTTGCATTCACATGCTCTTTATAACGTACATAGATACATACGCTGCCTCTGTAGATCAGTGATAGAGTGACGGCCTCCAGATCCCAAGAGAGTGGGACTACCCGTCAAAGGTAGTCAGATTTTTGAAGGGCGGAAAACGTCCACTCGACATTCCATATCGTACGATGTCGGCATGTAAAAGATCTCTGGTTAAACATTTGGTGTTTACCGTACAACATTAATTAAATCTCAGCCATAGACGCCCAAGAGAGTTTCGGTTTACTCGGCCTGCCATCTACTAAACCTAGAGTAAAACAGAACGTTGAGATATCGACAAACAGACAGCCAGATGGCGTCAAATCGAAATGTCCGCACACAGTATCTGAGGCCATACGATTGTTATTATTATAGATACACACAGCTCAGTAATGTGAATGGTCTAACATAACAGATGTTTTGAAGGTGTAGATTTTCTGTTCAAACTCCCGATATGTAGGCAACCTCTCGGCTTTATCTGTGCAGCGGGACGGTCTCCTCTTACTGAAGGCGTATACTGCAGGTTCATATTGTAATTTCGTGCGGCTATTTCTAGCCGAGTGAAGCACTTGTAAGGCAGACCCTCCGATTAGGGTGGGCGGCATCTGCCACGTGTAGGTGAATGCGTGTTATTGTGGTGAAGGATAGTGTTATGTGTGGTGAGTGAGTTGCAGAGATGTTGGGGACAGCACAAACACCCAGCCCCCGGTCCATTGGAATTAACCAATGAAGGTTAAAATCCCCTACCTGACCGGGAATCGAACCCGGAACCCTCTCAACCGAAGGCTAGTACGCTGACCATTCAGCCAACTAGTCGAACAGATTCATATTCATAAGCACGGTAGTGCGTTATCGTAACGACGAGCTTTTATTATTATTAAATACATCGCAATCAGGAGATTTGTCACTTTCAATGCTTACTTACGGTGTAGAAGTACTACTGTATAACAATGAAATTTTTTTTTAATACAACAACTATCACACTATAAAAAATTATTGTACGAGTGTATAACATAACAAGAAATTTCGCGATAACGATAGGCGAGTAAGAAGTAGGTGCGTTAAAAAAGAAACAAAATAACCTGCCACTGAAAATTAACGCCAGTAGTGTGAAATAATAATTAAAAGCAATCGCATTGAAATTAATGCAAAATTTAAGGAAAATAACTTAATATATTCCCTTAGATTAGCGCAATTACAACGCAGACACCCAAAATTTAAAAAAAAATATTCCATTATATCTAGTGTGGTATAATGATTAAAAGTCGGTCAGATACAAATTCAAGCATAACATATATTACTACTATTTACAGTTGATTGAATGGTACAATGACATACTATTTGCCAAATATTGCAAAGCCAACCCCATCAGATACTCATATAGGTGGCTACGCTGTCAGGTTATGGGGAAAGTCGAAGAAACTGATTTCTTTTCGATCTACATAAGTGAAGTAATTTACGCAACACTACGTGGTAGCAAAGGTGATACTGTGGGAAGTATTAGGGGTAGAAGTGAAAGTGATACGTCCTTCATGCCCTTGAGGACAGCAAGAAAGCTTTAGGAGCCGTGTAGTGCTTTGCACTTAACAAGACGGTAGGTATTTTGAACATTTAAGAAAATAATATTGTGCAACACAGCAACGAAATTGCACTGTTTATTTAAGATCTTCTTGATTCGATAACTCGAAGCGTTCTTCAAAGTAAATGCACTTTTTCGAAGTTCCTGCTAATTTAGGGCCACCTGAGTTCCTCAGGGCAGTGTTATCGGACCTTTATGTTTTCTTATATATATAAATGATATGAGTAAAGGAGTGGAATCAGAGGTAAGGCTTTTTGCGGATGATGTTATTCTCTATAGAGTGATAAATAAGTTACAAGATTGTGAGCAACTGCAACGTGACCTCGAAAATGTTGTGAGATGGACAGCAGACAATGGTATGTTGATAAACGGGGCTAAAAGTCAGGTTGTGAGTTTCACAAATAGGAAAAGTCCTCTCAGTTTTAATTACTGCATTGATGGGGTGAAAGTTCCTTTTGGGGATCATTGTAAGTATCTAGGTGTTAATATAAGGAAAGATCTTCACTGGGGTAATCACATAAATGGGATTGTAAATAAAGGGTACCGATCTCTGCACATGGTTATGAGGGTGTTCAGGGGTTGTAGTAAGGATGTAAAGGAGAGTGCATATAAGTCTCTGGTAAGACCCCAACTAGAGTATGGTTCCAGTGTATGGGACCCTCACCAGGATTACCTGATTCAAGAACTGGAAAAAATCCAAAGAAAAGCAGCTCGATTTGTTCTGGGTGATTTCCGACAAAAGAGTAGCGTTACAAAAATGTTGCAATGTTTGGGTTGGGAAGAATTGAGAGAAAGAAGAAGAGCTGCTCGACTAAGTGGTATGTTCCGAGCTGTCAGCGGAGAGATGGCGTGGAATGACATTAGTAGACGAATAGGTTTGAATGGAGTTTATAAAAGTAGTAAAGATCACAATATGAAGATAAAGTTGGAATTCAAGAGGACAAACTGGGGCAAATATTCATTTATAGGAAGGGGAGTTAGGGATTGGAATAACTTACCAAGGGAGATGTTCAATAAATTTCCAATTTCTTTGAAATCATTTCGGAAAGGGCTAGGAAAGCAACAGATAGGGAATCTGCCACCTGGGCGACTGCCCTAAATGCAGATCAGTATTGATTGATAAATGGAAGCAGGTTGCACAGTTATAGCCCTATAGCTTGCTGAGTCAACTCAAGGAAAAGTGCGTAAAGGGTGAGGTCAGCACATTCCGTGCTAGCGAGCGGGCATCGATACCCAGTTGTTTATTTGAGTGCTGCAGCAGCGGCCACAAATAACTAAAGTGCGTAGTTGGCTTGTGCACAATAATATGAAAGAATGCGATGGAATTCTAAAATATATTCCACCATTTCTTCTTATTCTTCTTCTACCGCTTTTCCTGCACCTGTAGGGGCGCCGGTGCAAACTGTGTAGCACGTGTCGATTTGCCCTGTTTTACGACCGGATGCCCTCCCTGACGCCAACCCTATATGGAGAGATGTAATCACTGTTGCGTGCCTCTGTAGTGACTGGTGGTGCAGTGAAAAGGAATATGAACAGGAAAATGTTGCAGCAAACATAAAATACCCAGTCCCCGAGCTAGAAGAATTAATCAAACGTGATTGAAATCTCCGACCCGCCCGGGAATCGAACCCGAGTCCCTCTGAAACGAAGCCAATGAGTAGGACAAAATGTATTCCTTCACTATATTGAGTTGTCTTTCTCCATTAATGTTATGAGCAAAATATAAGTAGCTAGTATCATTGTGAGAATAAGAGTTGGGCAATTATAATGTTTAAAAATAGGTAAGGAAGTTGAATTGTTAAAGATGAAAGCATCTAATTGCTTATTGTATATATTTACTAATTTATAAACATTGTCGGATATGTAGGTATAATACCAGTTACAAAATAATTCATTTGGTTAATATCGAAAATATTTCGTTTGCAGTCAGTTGATTTCATATGTCTCTAATATACTGTGCGTCAATTTCAAAACTTCTCTACTTGAATACACTGAATGGTTCTTATTTCTCTTTTTAGTTGTTATTGAGAAAAACATGTCCGTTTAGTTTTCGAGGGGGAAGTATGCAGTAAATCAACTGCTGATTGAAATTTATGCACTACTCATAAATTTACGTGTTTTTCCTCAATATGAAACGAAGACATAATAAATAAATAAATAAATAAATAAATAAATAAATAAATAAATAAATAAATAAATAAATAAATAAATAAATAAATAAATAAATAAATAAATAAATAAATAATCACTAAGTATATTCAATGTGGCAAGTCTTGAAATGAATGGGCGGTATATGAAACGTTAACATTTGCGCAATGTTAATTAGTTCAAGAATGCACAACGAAGTTCACAAATGCAATGGGACGACACGGCTAGCGTTATCGACAGCACAGCGCCCGCTCCACAATATCGGGCGGCAAGGCACTGAGTTGAGAAGGCTCGAAGTTTTATATCAGTCTCATGACACCGTGTCACCTCACAATATCTTATACTCACAGAGCTTATGACAGGAATGATTCTAATCCAGTGATGAAGCTGCTGCAGAAAAAATACATAAAGGCATGTCACCTATTTTCAGGAATGTAGTGAAAGCAAAGTAAGTAAGAAACCTTTCAGTTTCATTTGATTGTTGATTTCCTGATAATGGCAATGGGGAATCCAGTGTATCTGAACCACACTGTCATGACGTCTTGCTTCAAAAATTCCCTAAAATTTGTCGAGATTTGAACTGTGTCAGCCTTCGTGAGAAGCCAGAAATAATATCAGTCGGTTGTTACTACACCTCCGCGCACGTCATAAAGACCACACAGTCCGTAAGCTCAGATTAAGTGTGAAAGAGTGGTTACCTCTAGGCCTGTCAATGTTTGCCCTCATAAATAAACCTCGTACTCATTTCTGGTGTAGGGGGAGTGAACATCACGGCCTTTCCAAAACTGGAAATCTTGTTTCTAAATGTTTCAACTCCGTGACGAGAAATGGATATCACGTCTTTCCTGGAGAACTGAACACGCCTTTATCTTATCGTTCATATCCTGCATGTACGCTTATTCTAGAATTACAGGGCATTTCTTTAGAAAATGGATCTAGTTTCCTTTAAAGCATGTACTGTACTGTACTTCCCAGCGGGACTTTGTCACGTAGAATGATTCAGCAAAAGCAACGGCATTGTTGCTTCCGTACGCCTTTTGATGGCCCTTGGAGGCGTGAAATGTAAAGGTATTCACTATACACAACCTCGGAAGTAAGTGAGGTAGAGTGGTTAGATCTACGCCTTCGAGATTAACCTGGTAGACCTACTCATTTTGGTGTAGGTTGAGTGAATCTCTACGCCATCTGCCTTTCCAGAAGTGGAAATTTTTCTACCTGGCCTTTTCTCAAGTATTTGTGATCGGCATTATACGTTTATTTAGCCTAATACAGTGCCCTCTCGGAAGCCACTCCTATGTGAATGGATGTATTATGTATTGCCAGTCTGTGTGGTGGTTGGTAATGTGGCGTGCATTGTTCTAACGACCAGCTGTGAATTCCTCATAAAACGAGAGAAATTAATCGGATTCCACTAAAATGCCCGATGCAGTCTGGAATATAATTCGAAATCCTCAGAACCAATGACCGTTTGGTCAAGTAGTCTAACCCAGAAGTGGTAATAGTGTTTACCGGCTAATCGATCCCATGTCTTTGAGGGTCAATCAAGCAACTCGCGGCTTGATAGCCACTGGAGTGATCTAGTATGGGTACTTATTTTAAAATACTGTACAATCCTACAGTAATTCAATCCAGTTACCTACATTAAACAATGTCATCATAAATAAATAATACATCCTTTGCAGTTATTCTCTAGCCTAATTTTGGTACATCTTTGTTCCATTGGAGTTGCAAACTCTGTTGTAGAAAATTCACGATATTCCATTCAGTCGATTCTCATAACTAATTCTAAATTATTCTTTAATCCACCTTGAAAATATGTAAAATTCAATACCATTATCTCCAATTTTCAATGCTCATCTCTCGTCTCCTCTACTCTTGACATTACATTGTTTTATGTCTTGAATTCCCCCACACAGATTCAGACTCTCCATTCTTCCAACTTCTCATTTACTGCATCACGATGTTCTTAAGCGCCCTACACACGATCGCCCGAAGCAGCTTGTGTAGCCAATTATTGCTTCTGTTGCGGACGGAAAGAATAAAACTGATACCGAGAAGAAGACGCTGGATGTGGATAAAGAACTGGTTGAGAAAGAAAGCTGATTTTTGCCACGAAATTCACCTGACAGAACTACCAGCACATGCATGGCTCGATTATAAGGATTAGAAGAGCCTAACTTCCTTCTGTGAAATATTAAATTTTATCACCCTTTTTAATCGAAAAAGAAACAATAGTAATGGGAGACAACGTGTCACTCAGACCAAGACTGTTTGCAATCTTGCGCTTTCTTTCGTCTGAACTCAACCTTTAAAAGCTGACGTTGCAGATCAAAAACTTGGCAAAATTGGTGGTTAGATGTTCTACGCACAGTAATATTCTTTCAAATATTTCGCAGATGTAATCCTTGTCAGTTTATTCTAATTTCTCAATAAACAATTCTGACTAGCATTCTTTAAGTTCAGATTATTTTAGGCGTTACATTTCACTTTCCACAACTCTGGAAGAGACTGATACGCGTGAATGAAACCTCTCAATAATTCTCTTGGAATATACTGTTGTCATGATATTAGTTGTATGAGCTCCATGTTCCGGCGGGATTTTATGCGTAGAACTTCGCAGAAATTCCCCACACACGCTGCAGTCTGTTTTACAAAGCTACGTGTTGCACAAAATATTTCGAACGTGTCTGAATATAAACCTGAGCTTTGCTTTCATACAGTTACGTAACACTTCAAATAACATCATACACATTCAATCAGTTTTCTCAGTTGCGCAAATTGTTCGATCGTGCATTGGCAGCTTCAGAATCCTCTCCCATTTTTTCACAAATTAGAATTTTATCAACAAACAATATAGGGTTCAGTCCTATACCTTCATGCCATGTGTTTTATCAAACATCAAAATAATGAACAGTGAAAATGAACGTAGAAAACATATCAGAAACAATAAGAAAAAGGAGATTGCTATTTCTTGGACACATTTACAGAATGGATGACAATAGACTAACTAAACGAATCTTCACGTACCTTTAGGAAAAGAAATCAACTACCACCTGGATTCAAGAAGTCAAGAAAGACCTGGAAAGGAACAACATACGAGAAGAAGAATTATTGGAAAGAAAGATTTTTAGGAAGAAATTCTTACAAATGGAAGGATTCCAAGGGAGGAAGGAAAAGAAAACAGGCACAAAGTGGACTGAAGACAAGAAAAAGAAACACAGTGAAACAATGAAAGAATACTGGAAGAAAAGGAAAGAACAACTAAGGAGGAACAATTGAAATTGTAACGTGGTCCTTAGAAGGCCGGAAAGCAAGAAGAAGAAGAAGAAAGAAGAACGTACATTCAATAGCAGCGAAACATTCCAATCAAGTATAAGGGTTGCATCATAATTAATAGCGCAAATTGAAACAGGTGTTAACTACACGATTCTAGAAGCAAAAGAAGTCTTAGTAAACATGGGTCCACAAACGAGTCGTTTGTGAGATAATTTAGAATTTGTGGTTACCAGCTACCACTGACTTGATTGTGTGTAAACGTCATCCTAGTTAACAAAAGGTACCTATACAACATTAGGAAAAGTTATTAGACATTTTGATATAAGTGCACTTGTTTTTAATGAACAAAAAAGTCTTACTTAGTATGTTACAGTTACATTTTACAATGACTCTACAGTGTACTTGCTCGTAGTTAAAGGAAGTGTTTGAAGTGTCGTACTTTTACCCGGATGGAGGCAATCCTAGAAGATGATGCCGCAGAGACTGAAGGTAATCCCGTCCATTGTGTTTGTTCGGTAAAATATACGGCCCAGGAAGGCGATCACCTAGTAGCCCTAACCACACATTCAATGAGAAACTTCGCTGATACACAGCATGTGGGTAACATACTAAGTAAGACTGATTTCTTGTTCATAAAAAACAACTGCAATACTACCAAAGTATCTAGTAACTTTTCTTAATGTTGTATTGGTACCTTTTCCTAAATAGAATGACGTTTACACGTAATCAAATCAGTGGTGGCTGTAACCACAAATCCTAAATTATATGTCAACTGGCCCGTTTGCGTACCCTTGTTTACTAAGACATTTTTGCTTCTAGTATCGTGTACTTAAAGCTGTTTCAATTTGCGCTATTAATTACGATACACCTGTATAGAGACCAAACATTTAAGCAGCGACATAAAATATGTATGTCGAGAATTTCTGTCATAATTTTTGGTCTAAGTTTTACAAAATATATTATTTTCGAGTAATAATTCATTTAATAATGTTGGTACCATACTAATGACTTAAAAGCGTATCCAAAGTATCTAACTCCATTAATATGGGCTCTCCAAAGAGAAAAAATTTCCTTAGAAAATTTAGAGATGTTTAGTGCCATACTATTTATGGTTCCAGATTTTTCCAAGTGTTCTTTCAAATCTTCGAGAAGACTAGTAATATTCCTCTAGGCTTCTGCGTCACCGACGGAGTCAAGTTTAGATGCTGACAGAAACGGACGTTGATAGGCAGTTCTATAATGAGAACATTCGCTGTACTGCCAGCAAGAAAGAAACTGAACCTTTGACTAATTCACCATAATTCAATACTTGTTTGACCACAGCCACTAGTACTATTCAAAAATAAATATGCCACGGGTGGTGGGGCTGCGTTTTAGTGAAACGCTCTTTGGAATCTTCAGAAGGCAGACACATAGTGAGGTGAAGCGTGGCTGCTGTCTTGACAACCCAGGGGCAGCTCTGAGCCTCTCAACACCAGAATTGACGGCTGCTTTACAACATTACAGGATATTGGAAACCTCGTTTTCAATACGGAGCTGAGCAGTGGGTAAGAGAGAAGGAGTCAGAGACTTGCCTTTCTTTTGCTGCACGTTCGTGCCTTTACCATGCCTTCGGTAGATTTTTCTCGGGCGTGTACATTTACAAAGAACCTTCAGTACACGAGTAAAATAAAAATATTGCGGCAGTTCCCCGTTGTAGGTGGAGAAAATACGGTTTGTTTCCCTATTATCAGGTCAAGAGATTTTGCTACCTTTAAACTATGAAGGTATTGCAGTCTAGTCTAGGGGCAGGCAAACATTTAAACATGAAGAGCTATTTCGCAAAATGTGTTTTACCCTGAGGGCACCACACAAAATGTCTGTTTCTTATATCTGAATTTTCATCTTTTAAAAATATATTTAGTAGTTATATGTTGAGAACAAACATATTTAACATGTAATATATAACACAAAAACTACAAAATCACCGTGTCATTCTAGAGATTCCAATATTTTAACATCAAATTTTGAGGCCGGGTAAAAAATCGGACTATTGTTAAAAACAGAGTTATGAAGATATGAATGGAATCTTTATAAAGAATTCAAGTTAGTATTAATATTATGACTCTTGGAAGCAACATTAATGTGAAACATTGCACTGTATAACATCAGCCATCTTAATGTACTGCCATGAGTACCAACTTGCCGTACGTAAGCAGTTATCCAGACAAAATTTAGTATCCACTTACATAGTACTGCCAAAGCAAATTTAACCATGTGTCTTCCGAGCGTATACAGAACCGCAGTGCTACAGAATTGAGTTAGAATTCCTTGGCTAATGAGCAATACCTAAGAAAGAATTTTTATTTTAGATAATACTTGTCAATCATCCGGTTACTCATCAAGCGAAAATATTCATTATAAAATGTAAAAAATTACAAAATACAAGGTGGGCACCTAAAATCTGTGAAGAGGATTCTATAACGCCCGTGAGTAGAGCGTAGCCATCCTTAGTTTAGGCACCCTAATAGAATACCTACAAGGATTACCAAAGCAAGACAGTAAAGGCTTACTTGATTTATTTACAAGAACGTGGGTTTGAACGTGACTGCGAATTCTGAAGAGCCACGGGGTGATCTAGTCTAATATAGACAACAGTACCAATCAATTCCTAGAAGCACAAGTGGCTGGGAATATAACTATGCACTGCGCCCCATTTAGTGTCGCGTTACGAATCAACGAACATTTACTCCCGTTAGTCCACGAATCTTCAAGACATGTACAATTTTTTAAATATTCGCTTCACGTCGCACGGACACAGATACGTCTCATGGTGACGATGGGGTAGGAAAGGACTAGGAGTGAAAAGGAAGCGACCGTCACCTTAATTAAGGTATAGCCCCAGCATTTGTCTGGTGTGAAAATGGAAAACACGGAAAACTAACTTCAAGCCTGCCGAGAGAGGGGTTCGTACCCACTATCTCCCGAATGCAAGCCCACAGCTGCGCGCCCCTAACCGCATGGCCAACTAACTCGGTCATGACCTGTACACGTTTGTTTTTTAATTTATTAATGTCTATGGTAGTTTATGAACGCCAAGAATGTACCGATTTAGCATTACATTTTATATATTTTTCTATCCACTGCCTGTAACAAATATAGGAATGTACGTTTCCTGAAGAAGAAAGTTCATATAGGAAACTGGTAGAACACAGTATGCTTTGTATCACTGGAGGATTGCATCGATTATATGCTTATAAAAGGATATATTTTGATAGCCATTTTGACGTTGGGCCTGTTTCATGTATGGCTACTGTGACACGTTTTAAAAGATAACATGGAGAATCCTACACCACACTACTGGCATATTTATTCCCCATAAATGACAGGAGATTATTACAATAATTAATGATAACAAAATTCAAATCTCAGGAAATATATCTTTGAGAACTGGATTTCCCATGACCCACGAGTGTTTACTCCAGAGAGTATCAAGAAAGCCTGATCTTCATGCTGATACCGAATGGGCGTTAATGGGTTGATGTACAATTGTATGTCTAGAAAACGAAAGGTAAATTCTGATTCTATTTTCAAATGAAGTGCTATTGTAATCATTTTTCAGGAATATGAGTGGAAAATGGAGAAGAGAATAACACACACATATGCATGGATGTGTGGACGAGACTAAGCATACGTAGAGGAAGGAACCGCATCAAGCTAGTGTCAGTTTGCTTACTGGTTAGCATCCGAAAGATGTGTTGAGCGAAATCGAACGAAATAAATCTAACTGCTCTGCTTACGAAATATTTGTTAGCATGCATGCCTACGGAAACTAATCGAGGGGTAAAGTATTCATCATTAAAGAATATTAAAGAAGTCGCGGTCCCTGATGCAGGGTCTAGATACGTGAATGAATGAATGAATGAATACTGATCTGCATTTAAGGCAGTCGCCCACGTGGCAGATTCCCTATCTGTTGCTTTCCTAGCCTTTTCCTAAATGATTTCAAAGAAATTGGAAATTTATTGAACGTCTCCCTTGGTAAGTTATTCCAATCCCTAACTCCTCTTCCTATAAATGAATATTTGCCCCAGTTTGTCCTCCTGAATTCCAACTTTATCTTCATATTGTGATCTTTCCTACTTTTATAAACGCCACTCAAACTTATTCGTCTACTAATATCATTCCACGCCATCTCTCCGCTGACAGCTCGGAACATACCACTTAGTCGAGCAGCTCTTCTTCTTTCTCTCAATTCTTCCCAACCCACACTTTGCAACATTTTTGTAACGCTACTCTTTTGTCGGAAATCACCCAGAACAAATCGAGCTGCTTTTCTTTCGATTTTTTCCAGTTCTTAAATCAGGTAATCCAGATGAGGGTCCCATACACTGGAACAATACTCTAGTTGGGGTCTTACCAGAGACTTGTATGCACTCTCCTTTACATCCTTACTACAACCCCTAAATACCCTCATAACCATGTGCAGAGATCTGTACCCTTTATTTACAATCCCATTTATGTGATTGCCCAATGAAGACCTTTCCGTATATTAACACCCAGATACCTACAATGATCCCCAAAAGGAACTTTCACCCCATCAACGCAGTAATTGAAACTGAGAGGACTTTTCCTATTTGTGAAACTCACAACCTGACTTTTAACCCCGTTTATCAACATACCATTGCCTGCTGTCCATCTCACAACATTTTCGAGGTCACGTTGCAGTTGCTCACAATCTTGTAACTTATTTATCACTCTACAGAGAATAACATCATCCGCAAAAAGCCTTACCTCCGATTCCACTCCTTTACATATATCACTTATATATATAAGAAAACATAAAGGTCCAATAATACTGCCTTGAGGAATTTCCCTCTTAATTATTACAGGGTCATATAAAGCTTCACCTACTCTAATTCTCTGAGATCTATTTTCTAGAAATATAGCAACCCATTCAGTCACGCTTTTGTCTAGTCCAATTGCACTCATTTTTGCCAGTAGTCTCCCATGATCCACCCTATCAAATGCTTTAGACAGGTCAATCGCGATACAGTCCATTTGATCTCCAGAATCCAAGATATCTGCTATATCTTGCTGGAATCCTACAAGTTGAGCTTTAGTGGAATAACGTTTCCTAAAACCGAACTGCCTTCTATCGAACCAGTTATTAATTTCACAAACATGTCTAATATAATCAGAAAGAATGCCTTCCCAAAGCTTACATACAATGCATGTCAAACTTACTGGCCTGTAATTTTCAGCTTTATGTCTATCACCCTTTCCTTTATACACAGGGGCTACTATAGCAACTCTCCATTCATCTGGTATAGCTCCTCCGACCAAACAATAATCAAATAAGTACTTCAGATATGGTACTATATCCCAACCCATTGTCTTTAGTATATCCCCAGAAATCTGATCAATTCCAGCCGCTTTTCTAGTTTTCAACTTTTGTGTCTTACTGTGAATATCATTGTTATCATATGTAAATTGTATTACTTCTTTGGCCTTAGTCTCCTCCTCTATCTCGACATTATCCTTGTAACCAACAATCTTTACATACTGCTGACTGAATACTTCTGCCTTTTGAAGATCCTCACTTACACACTCCCCCTGTTCATTAATTATTCCTGGAATGTCCTGCGAAACCAAGAAATGTTTCTCCTTGTCTTCTGCTTAGAACGGTAGATATTCATAAATGGTAAAATTTTCCTTGCTTTGGGTACGTAGAAAGTAAATTTATTTTCTTCTTCTTCTGCTCTTATTCTCCACCTGGGCTATTTTAATAATTTATTATCAATCAATCAATCAATCAATCAATCAATCAATCAATCAATCAATCAATCAATCAATCAATCAATCAATCAATCAATCAATCAATCAATCAATCAATCAATCAATCAATCAATCAATCAAGCAAGCAAGCAAGCAAGCAAGCAATCAATCAATCAATCAATCAATCAATCAATCAATCAAGCAAGCAAGCAAGCAAGCAGTCAATCAATCAATCAATCAATCAATCAATCAATCAATCAATCAATCAATCAATCAATCAATCAATCAATCAATCAATCAATCCATCAGTCTATCTATCTTATCTATCTATCTATCTATCTACCTATTTATCTATCAAAGAATAATGATTCAATCAATACTGATCTGCACTTAGGGTTGTCAACCAGGTGGCAGTGTCCCTATGAATGGTTTACCTAGCCCTTTCTTATTTCAAAGAAGTTGGACATTTATCGGATATTTCCCTTGATGAATTATTCCAGTCCCTAATTTGCCCCAATTTGTCTTCTTGAATTCCAGCTTTATCTTCGTATTATGATCTTTCCTACAATTAAAAGCTCCACTCCAGTTTATTCGTCTGCTAACGTCCCTCCATGCCTTCTCTACTGACAGCTCAAAACACACCGCTTAGTCGAGCAGCTCGTCTCCTTGTTCCCAAGTCTTCCTACCTAGAAGTTTGAAACATACGAGTATTCGTAACACTGCAGAACATATCATGCCGATTTCCTTTGGATCTTTCTCAGTACCCGTATCAAGTAACGCCGGAGTTGGTCCCATACACTGTAACCATAATCTAATTAGGGTCTTACCAGAGACTTATACGTCCTCTCTTTTAAATCTTTAACACTCCTTAAATACTCTCATAAACATATGAAGAGATCTGCAAACTTTACTTACAAACTTGTTTATGTCATGGAGTACTTTATACCTAAGTACTTACAGTGAATTTCGTGAGGTGCATTCACCCCAGCAACCCAGAAATTAGAAATGAAAGGGCTTTTCATCTTAGTGGAAATCGCAACCTTACTTTTCATCCCGTTCACCATCATACCATAATCTGCTGTCAGTCACACAAGATTGTCGAGATCTATTTGCAGTCGCTTACAATCATGTAACTCATTCACATCCCTATACAGTACAACGTCATCTGCAAAAATGCCTTAACTATGATTCAAGCTGTTTTTTTCTATCATTCATATACATAAGAAAATATTGAGTTCCAATAACATTACCCTGTGGGACCCCAGTTCTTATTTTTAGGATCAGATAATTCCTTACTTCTTCTATCATACACTCACTACTGATCTGCATTTAGGCAAGTCGTCCAGGTGTCAGATTCCCTATCTGCTGTTTTCCCTGAATGATTTCAGAGAAATTGGAAATTTATTGAACATCTACCTTGGTAAGTTATTCCACTCCCAAACTGCTCTTCTTATAAACTAATATTTGCCCCAATTTGTCCTCTTGAATTCCAACGTTATCATCATATTGTGATCTTTCCTACTTTTACAGACAGCACTCAAACGTATTCGTCTACAAATGTCATTAAACGCGATCTCTCCACTGACAGCTCGGAACATACCACTTAGTCGAGCAGCTCGTCTCCTTTCTCCCAAGTCTTCCCAGCCCAAATATTGTAACATTTTTGTAACGCTACTCTTTTGTCGGAAATCACCCAGAATAAATCGAGCTGCTTTTCTTTGGATTTTTTTTTTCAGTTCTTGAATCAAGTAATCCTGATGAGGGTCCCATACACTGGAACCATACTCTAGTTGGGGTCTTTCCATTGACTTATATGCCCCCTCCTTTACATCCTTACCACAAACCCTAAACACCCTCATAACGATGTGCAGAGATCTGTACCCTTTACTTACAAACCCATTTGTAAGATTACCCCAATGCAGATCTTTCCTTATATTAACACCTAGGTACTTACAGTGATCCGCATAAGGAACTTGCACCCCGTCAATGCAGTAATTAAAACTGAAAGAACTTTTCCTATTTGTGAAACTCACAACCTGACTTTTAACCTCGTTTATCACCATACCATTGCCTGCTGTCCAACTCAGAACATTATCGAGGTCATTTTTCAGTTGCTCATTATCTTGTAACTCATTTACTACTTCATACAGAATAACAACATCTGCAAAAAGCCTTATTTCTGATTCCACATCTTTACTCATATAATTTATATGTAAGAAAACATAGAGTACCAAAAATACTGCCTTGAAGAACTCCCCTCTTAATTATTACAGGGTCAGATAAAACTTCGCCTACTCTAATTCTCGGAGATCTATTTTCTAGAAATATAGCAACCCATTCAGTCACCCTTTTGTCTAGACCAATTGCCCTCATTTTTTCCAGTAGTCTCCCATGATTCACACTATCAAAAACCATAGGCAGGTCATTCGCAATACAATCCACTTGACCTCCTGAATCCAAGATATGTGCTATAACTTGCTAGAACCCCTAAAGTTGAGCTTCATTTAAAATAACTTTCCAAAACCTAAATTGCCTTCTATCGAACCAGTTATTAATTTTGCAAACATATCTAATATAATCAGGAAGAATGCTTTCCCAAAGCTCACATGCAATGCATGTCAAACTGATGGGCCTGTAATTTTCAGCTTTATGCGTGTCACCCTTTCCTTCGTACACAGGGGCTGCTATAGAAACTCTCCATTAATTCGGTATAGCTCCTTCATGCAAGAGTAATCAAATAACTACTTCAGGTATGATGGTACTGTATCCCAACCAATTGTCTTTAGTATATCCCCAGAAATCTTATCAATTCCAGCCGCTTTTCTAGTTTTCAACTTTTGTGTCTTACTGTGAATATCATTGTTATCATATGTAAATTGTATTACTTCTTTGGCCTTAGTCTCCTCCTCTATCTCGACATTATCCTTGTAACCAACAATCTTTACATACTGCTGACTGAATACTTCTGCCTTTTGAAGATCCTCACATGCACACTCCCCTCGCTCATTAATAATTCCTGGAATGCCCTTCTTGGATCCTGTTTCTGCCATAAAGTAAATATTCATACCATTCCATTTTTCACCAAAGTCTGTTTAACTGCCAATTATTTTATCAGTAACTGACTTCTTTGCTAGATTCAATTTCCTGGTAAGATCCTTCAATGTCTCCTAACTTCCACAGCCATTTCTAAGTCTGTTCCTTTCCACTCTGCACCTCCTTCCTAGTCTCTTCATTTCTCTGTTATAATAAAGTGGGCTTTTACCAATCCTCACCACCTTTAAAAGTACAAACTTGTTTTCACATTCTTTAACAATCGCTTTAAACCCATGCACCGGGCGAGTTGGCCGTGCGCGTAGAGGGGCGCGGCTGTGAGCTTGCATCCGGGAGATAGTAGGTTCGAATCCCACTATCGGCAGCCCTGAAAATGGTTTTCCGTGGTTTCCCATTTTCACACCAGGCAAATGCTGGGGCTGTACCTTAATTAAGGCCACGGCCGCGTCCTTCCAACTCCTAGGCCTTTCCTGTCCCATCGTCGCCATAAGACCTATCTGTGTCGGTGCGACGTAAAGCCCCTAGCAAAAAAAAATAAATAAACCCATGCAAGATTCTTTTTACATTTTTATTTTATTTTCTACCGTTCATATTTACTATTTTAAACTCCCTCATGCCCGCTGTATCAGCCATATGGTACTGCCTAATAGTCCAAATATAAGGCCTCCCTTTCTATCACACTTATTTTTAAATACGACGAAAACAGCTTCGTGATCACTAATACAATCTATTACTTCGGTTTCTTTATAGAGCTCTTCTGGTTTTACCAGCACCACGTCCAGAACATTCTTCCCTCTAGTTGGTTCCATCACTTCCTGAATCAGCTGTCCTTCCCAAATATACTTATTTGCCATTTGTTGGCCATGCTTCCTGTCGTTCTCATTACCTTCCCAATTGACAGTTGGTCAGTCGAGATCTCCCGCTACAATCACATTCCTTTCCATGTCGTTTCCCACATAGCTGATTATCTTATCAAATAATTCTGAATCAGAGTCCGCGCTACCGTTTCCTGGTCTGTACACTTCAAAGACATCAAGTTGCCATCTTTATAAAGGAGCCTTACATCTAGAATTTAATATTTGTCATCTTTAACTTTTTCGTAGCTTACAAATTCTTCTTTCACCAGAATGAATACTCCCCTCCTACCATTCCTATCCTATCTCTACAATACACTATAAAGTTCCGTGAGAAAATGTCTGCATGCATTATATCATTTCTCAGCCATGATTCAACTCCTGTTACAATATCTGGTGAGTATATATATATATATTAAATTACTTAATTATATTTCTTTCTTGGTCCGCCTCTTTGGTGTAGTGGTTAGCGTGATTAACTGCCACCCCCGGAGGCCCGGGTTCGATTCCCGGCTCTGCCACGAAATTTGAAAAGTGGTACGAGGGCTGGAACGGGGTCCACTCAGCCTCGGGAGGTCAACTGAGTAGAGGTGGGTTCGATTCCCACCTCAGCCATCCTGGAAGTGGTTTTCCGTGGTTTCCCACTTCTCTTCCAGGCGAATGCCGGGATGGTACCTAACATACGTACACGGCCGCTTCCTTCCCTCTTCCTTGCCTATCTCTTCCAATCTTCCCATCCCTCCACAAGGCCCCTGTTCAGCATAGCAAGTGAGGCCGCCTGGGCGAGGTACTGGTCATTCTCCCCAGTTGTATCCCCGACCAAGAGTCTGAAGCTCCAGGACACTGCCCTTGAGGCGGTAGAGGTGGGATCCCTCGCTAAGTCCGAGGGAAAAGCCGACCCTGGAGGGTAAACAGATGATGATGATGATGATGATGATGATGATGACTAATCTATGGGACCATTGGATTAGGGTACAAAGAAAACAGGTTTCACATCTAGTAGATGAAGTGGTGCGAATAAATTCACGCCCACGACGTGGAAAGGGCGCCTTTCAAAGCTGACCAATGAAAACGATTGTTCGTCCATTTCTAGGATCGTAGTATGTAAGTGCAAATGGTTTCTAGAGGACCCGCTGCAATCGCTGTTGACGATTAAGATGCCACCTGGACTACATTTACGAAATAAAAAACATACGCCTCAACCCAGGATCGACCACTCGACCTTCGCATGCTAACCCAAAACTATATCCATTGCACCAACTGTACAATACGATTAACTACTGCTGACAGAGGTAGTTACCCTACATATGGTTACAGTGTTGCCAGATTGCTAATCTTCGACGTCGTTTTTCTGCCGGATATATTCGCAAGATGAAATTTTGTAAGAGACATTTTTTTATTGCTGGCATGTGAGGAGTCGCGCTGCGACGCCCGAGTGCGCGAATTACGCTTCATCCTGTATATTAGTTGTTTCACGGTAACTCTCCTTATATTTGGTACAGCTCCTTCAAGCAAACTGCAAACAAGTAAATATTTCAGATATGGCACTATATTCCTACCCATTGCCTTTAGTATATCCACAGAGATCTTATCAATCCAAGCAGATTTTCTAGTTTTCAACTTTAATATTATCTATGATTTTATATGGTGTGCATGTAGTTGTTACATCATTTATTATAATATGGAAAAGAGCTTTAACTCAAAGTGACTCTTTCAAATTACCCCTAGCAAACCGACTAATGTCAAAACATTGATAATTATTAGAAGTACTTCCTGCCATGGATGCATTTGATTTTTGTTGTAACATTTTCGCAGGTTGTAGAGATCGAAATAAGCCATTCATTCATGGCAAAATCTCAAAGTTGTAACCCTATCGTTCTCAGCCATCAATTTTTCATTTGCATGTGCATCTGCGATGCCCTTGAATATCTGATATGAAAGACTTTTCTTGCACATTCCCAAACACGGACTTTTATATTGGGTACATTGTCTAATGTTTTCAAACGGTGCAAATTCACTTCTGGAGTACAATACATCTGTTCATAGTTGATTGAGTTGTAGACATCATAGGGTAATTTATCTTCCTTGCCGTCAATTGGCGACGATTATTCATTATATCCGGTAAAAATGAAACATTTCAAACACATATATTATATTAATAAAAATTATTGTTAATTTATAATAATATTTATCTTTATTCATCAAGTTTACCGCAACAGTTAAAAGTACCCATATCATAAATTTTAATTATGCTTTGTAACATCTTGATATTTAGAATATCTTCAGTATTTAGGAACAGCTAGTATAAAAAACTAACTGTTTACATTTATAATGATGACAATAAACAAATTATCTCTACCCATTTGTGGTTCATCCATGATTGCCAGAGAAGAGCATTATATTCATTCTGTTCATATAAGCCTTAGTCTTGGTAATGAGACTTCTTCTATGTTTTGAAGGATGGTGATGGGTTTGAATTAATTATGAAATACCACTCCATATTTTCCTACTCTAAATGTGTGAACATAGTGTTTTGTCACGCAGATCACTGCACTTTCTTACATCATTACTGGATACTCTGTGTCTAGTACAATTTCGTGGGGAATCCCGTGACATCAGGAAGTTTATGACATTCGGTTGTAACATTCATTTACTTCCAGGTTTTACGACATTAGACAGTGCTTTTTCAAACATAAAAATTCTGGACAGTTTGTAGCGTGCACACGAGCTCTATTTTAAGATTCTCGGTGTATTCCATGCATAATGTTCTCTCTCGCACAGAGTCTCCGCACGAAACAGAAATCAAACAAATACATCTATATACATACATTCTTTACTTCATGACGTGTTCTCAGCGAAAGGAGAAAAAAGCGAAGAAAGAGATTACATAAACTTGTCAGGAGACGGACTAAGTTAATTGTGGAAGGCAGGCAAGGGTAAGCAAAGTCTGGTCGTCCTCACGTCCCATGATGCATTGCGCGTGGACACTGGCACGCGACATCAGAGGTACCCAGTGCCAGCTCCACGAAGCCCGTTTCTACACTGCGGAACATTAATTTGTCATGCATAAAAGAGTATCAATCCTAAAGACGTCAAGAAGCGAGCAAATATTTTTCCGTTTTCCTAGCCCAGTCGCAAACGATCCGTAATATATAGTCCAAGAGATGAAATGAAATGTCGTATGGCTTTTAGTGCCGGGATATCCCAGGACGGGTTCGGCTCGCCAGGTGCAGGTCTTTCTATTTGACTCCCGTAAGCGACCTGCGCGTTTTAATGAGGATGAAATGATGATGAAGACAACACATATACCCAGCCCCCGTGCCATTGGAATTAACTAATTAAGGTTAAAATCCCCGTCCCGGCCGGGAATGGAACCTGGGACTCTCTGAACCGAAGGCCAGTACGCTGACCGTTCAGCCAACGAGTCGGACAGTCCAAGAGATGAACTGTGGCTAAGGAATTATTAAAATGAAACGAAGTTAGCATTGAGGTATAGCAATAACCTGGCTTATGAGGACTAGCGGATACATCAAGTGCAGTTAAAGACGAACATATATGTAGCATGATTGAGAAAAACGTTTTTGGGAGACACTAAGATCTCAGAAGAAACCTGCCATGCCTAGGCAGAGATTGCAAGTGCATCATCATTCTTAAACATTGCTGAGATTCGATCGCTGTGTATATAATACGAATAACTTTATTTCTTCTATTTACCCTGCAAGAGGATTTCAAACTGTACATGCGCAAGAAGGGTTCATTCCTCAACTAGCATCAGGCATTGTGGTCCAGGGGTCGCCTTACCCTCTTCAGACTACAGGTACATAAATATGCACCCCTTATTATCAGGTCAGTGTCTGACAAAGTTACGTGAATTGTAACTTGGGGGACACTTTGGAGTGAAACGTTGAATAATATCAAGATCGTATGTTTTTTTTTTTTTGCTACTTGCTTTACGTCGCATCGACACAGATAGGTCTTATGGCGACGATGGGACAGGGAAGGGCTAGGAGTGGGAAGGAAGCGGCCGTGGCCTTAATTAAGGTACAGCCCCAGCATTTGCCTGGTGTGAAAATGGGAAACCACGGAAAACCATCTTCAGGGCTGCCGACAGTGGGATTCGAACCTACTATCTCCCGAATACTGGATACTGGTCGCACTTAAGCGACTGCAGCTATTGCTCGGTCGTATGCTTTTAGGCTCTTATAATCTCCAAATATATTTCCTCACTCCTTCATACTTGAGGATTGATAAAACATCCCGAAAGCCTGCGATCTAATATCTTGGAATTTGAGCAGGATATGAAATTTAGGTGATGTCTATAGGAAAGAATCCTAATAGGATCGAATGTCATGTCGGAACTACTAAACTAGAACACGTAAGATAATTTGAAGGATTTAAAATGTGTATTATGCTAAGAGGGTAGTCTAGTAAGTGAAACTGAATCAAAGTACATCAAGTAAAACGCAGTAAGTTCGCAGTTGCGGTCAACAGTATACTATAAGAAGTCAGCTTCCGGACGCAACTATCTTTACACCGGTCTGTTTTCAGACAGACTTTGCTATATGAAAGTGAAAGCTGAGTGGACTGAAGAGATTTTATTCATAAACTACAAGTGACAGACATCAAACTAGCGAGAATCGTTGCTAATTTAAACAGGTGGGTTTAATGACAGGAGGGTGCTTAGAACGAGAATACTGAGGCTAAGCTAGGAATGAATTCAATGGCTGAAGCTGTGCGCATACCCGGCTTCCTTGGCGGGATCATTTGAGGCGAATGGAGGTGAATAGATTACCTAGGAGAATATTTCACTCGGTCATGGAGGTTGAATTATCAGAAGTAGAGGTAGCTAAGGCAACGATAGTTAGACTCAATTAATAATGATTTAATGAATAGAGATGTGGAACTAAAGGAGGATACAGAGATAAGCATTTAGTTAATTTACACAAGCTTGCAGACTGACCACTGAAATAATTATTTTGTAATATCTGAAGCCATCACTTTTCAGTTTCGACTCAGTTAATTTATAACTGTTAGGATCTTCAGTCTGCTGAAACTAACTTTGAATAAATAATTTTTTAAACTATCTGATAAGTAAAATATATGGTAACAAAATTACACCCGAAAAAGGAAAAACTTCGTCCTGTTTTAGTAAAGTTTTCTAGGTAAAATCATGTTACCATATGGTTTCTTTTTCAGATAGTTTATAAATTCATTTACTAAAAATTAGTTTCAGCAGGCTGAAAACCTAAGAGTAAAAAAAAACGAACGCTAAAAGGCATAACGGTCTATAGCGAAGATGTATGCATGATGTCGGCCTAGGTATGTTCCTAAGTGGTGACTGCAATTTTTACACTTTTTTTAAATAATGCATACCAAAATATTGTAATTCAACATAAATGGTTGGGTACTTACATACATGAATATCACTTATCTCAACTGTCATATGAAATTAATATCTATTCTGATGCTGAATTTGAGTATTCTGGACCATTATATGTTAACAGAGAAATTAATAAAATTTCTGTCACCCATGTTGGAATCCCTGCTATACCACACATTTAAGACTCCTCTATAGAAGTAGAGAGGTTTACATTCAGTCTCAAGTAAAATAACTGACAAGGCAATTGTCCCAAATGGAAAATTGGGATCATTCTGGAATTTTGGCAGTGCACTGCTTTATGTGTTGAAATGAACATTCACGTTATGTTGCTTGTCGAAGATTTTCGGGACACTAATTACGCGGCTTCGAATTTTACGTAATTCGTTCATGAACCCCTTGTATATATATGCATCAACAGAAGATTCCAGTATGAAATGGACATGCTGGAAATTTTAACGTACGGTAGTTCCAAGACATATCTTATTCATATGCGACTCATTCTGGTAATATTAGCAATAACTACTACTTCACGTATTCTAGTTAGCTGAAGATGTATTTGGTAAGATATGATACTTACTACCATGTATTGTTTATGCATGTGAAGGGAGGAATAATGTGAAAAATGTTCCTTCGTAGGGTGTTCCTGATGTGAATTTAATCTCCCTCTTGCATATTCCGTTCTTTCATAGCTTTACAGTGGGAGAGAATAGACGTTAGAACCAAAGGTAGGCAAATATGTTACGAGATGAATACATATATTGTGCGTTGAGGAAAGCCAGGTTTATTTATCTTGCAAAAGGGGCATAAAAGCTCAGCATCTGAGACTGGAGGGGTTCGAGTCTCATATACCTGCTCCCTTGAAACGAGGGAAAAATTGATGGTAGGATTTGAGGGACGGACAGGTTGGTAGGACATCATTTCTGTCACTTGCGTGACTAATAGATTGCAGTAGTGGTCGTGTTTCAGTTATTCAAGTGTTTAACAATTGAATACTGGAAATGGGAAACGCTGAAAGTGCTGATCTTCTATATTTCAGGAAACAGAAGACCGTCTCATTATTATTATTATTATTATTATTATTATTATTATTATTATTATTATTATTATTATTATTATTATTATTATTATTATTATTATTATTATTATTATTATTATTATTAACAACGTTCATGAATTAGAATTTGAAAGATAACATTTTCGAAAAGCTTACAATTAGGTTATTCTCAGAATTGAAATCTTTTAGAATATTTCTCAAAGAGCAATTCTTGTGGAAATACGGAGCCTAAAACTACCACCAATTAAAAGAGGCGTTACGGACAAGCTGGCAACTTACATGGTGTTGAACGTCAGTACGGGTGAAACCTCTGATGGCGTAAATACTGTCGCCAAGTTGAGTGACAAAGTGACTGATTTTATGAGCCCAAGTTCGCTGGCTTATTCCTTGTTCAGTTCGGTAGTACTTGAAGGTGCTTAAATACACCAACCTCGTGTTGGTAGATTTACTGAGACGTGAAAGAATTCCAACGGGACAAAAATCCGTGACCCTAGAGTCTCCGAAAACTTAACAGTAGTTAGTGGGACGTAAAGTCAATAACCCAATTTATTAATTTGGAATGTTGTCACTCGTTGAAGGACTGAAAAACCCAAACTATTCTCCTAATTTTAATTAGGTGACAATGCAAATCTCTCAGCCTTTATGTTTAGTGCAGATGTGTCACTAGCCTCTGCTTATAGTCCTTTGCAGTACTTTTTTCAGGAAGTATCCTTTTTATTAGAAATCAGGGCAAAAAGTATGTATAATTTAAAATACGCCAACTCCTTTCATCGTCTTGGAACAAAACTCTGCCGGATTTGAATTCACTAAACCATCGAAAAACTATTGGTCGGGATAGATCATTGCCTCCATAGGCATGTTGCAAAATAATCCTTATCTAAACAACTTTCGTAAAGACTTTCCTGCATCTCATTTTCGTACCAGAGTTTGTACTTCTTTCAATTGCCTCCTTGTTGCCATTCGGGTTAACTAGTACTTCTCGAATGAATATTGTATTGTGTAACAGTTCCAATATTTTATCTCGATTATGACTCGGCACCAGTTCAGTGTAGAACACTTACATTGCATTCTTATGTGGGAAAACCTACCCTATTACCGGGCGTAGGGCTACTTTCATTATCCATGTGAAGTTCCCTTCTAACATTCTCCTAGATTTTACGTGAAGAAATTACTGAAAACTCTTTATAGAATAAACTAGGCCAGAATTATATTCTTCTTCGTTTCTCAGGGTTCGATTCTAACTCGTAATGCGACATTCAAAACTGTCAAACCATTGTTATATAACAGTTGGGAGTTGAACCTTGTCGAACCTAGTTGGACGCTAACGGTGGAGAAAAATTCATATCTAGAGATTTTTAGATTAGAGTATGCAAATCTAAGTTAACTCTAAATTAACCTCCGCCAGAGGTAGCAGAGAATTTTAATACTTCCTGAAGTATTGTTTCTGAAGCCTGAATTCTAATCAACCTGTCAGAAGAAAGTCACGTAGACCAGCTTTTGGCGTAATATGTTTTTAAACTTAACGTACCTTTTCACATATTTATAGTAATTTTAGGCCATTATTACGATAGCGTTCGCCACTTCCATAAGAGATCATGTGAAAAAATTTTGGTTTTACATGGTCATCAAATTGTACTCAAAGTCCACATTTGCTCTTGGAAGGGTCTTAAAAAACAGCACCCCGTTTCTGAATGTCTATCTAATAACGAAGCCTACTTGGTATTTTCCAGAATCCATGTCCTCCAAGTATTAACGAATGGTTTATGATTAGTGCAGAAGATTTCCGCTTTCATGTATTTACGTCATTTAATCTTCTCCATGTCTTTTTCTCTGCCTCGGTCTACTACTGCATTACAGTCTCCTATCACAATTACATTTACGTTTCTTATTCACATGCTGTATTGAATCTCCTATCTCTTCGCGAAGGTTATCAAGTTTTGTGACGCATATTATTAATGAAAAATGATCGTACTCTGCCAGTGTATGAAGTAGAGACCCTACATCAAATCAGCAAGTTGTTCTCCTGTTATTCTTTAACTTTTACCTCAGCAGTATCCCTCTCTCTCTTGGCTGGTTCCTTGAAAATAACAATTCCAGGAACTGAGGACCTTGAAGACCAGTCCCCCCCCCCTAAATAAGATATACATATCATTGGGTTTTACTTAAGGTTATTTTTTAGTAATTAGTCTCAGAAAGGTTTCTTACCAAAATTCCCCAAACTATGTCAAAATATTCATATGTTGCACAGTAATTAGCGACTACTGTAAGTTTCCGCTCATTTCAGACACAGACGGGAACATAAAAGATGCACTGACGTTATCGAAAATGCAATATCCATCCCGGGTTGTAGTGGGCATACTCTCCTTTACATAAATCTGTGTCGTGTATGGAAGCAAGCGTTCACACGCTCTGTGGTGCTGATGCAATATCAGACGCGCTCTTTGGAAGCTCACTCAGCTGGCAACCAAAGAAAATATTTTCTCATCTCTCACAATATATCGCTATTTCTACTCTCGCTTTGGCAGGCCAATGAATAAGCAGTATCAATAAACCATCGCACTTGACCGCTGCGGCTCAATGGACTCGGGACTCGTCCCCGCCGGGGGCATTAAAGCTCCGCTCGACCATCGTCCTGTAGGTCTCCAAGATGGTCCTCGCTTCTAGCAATACATATCTTACTGCAGACTGTTTGAGGGCGAGCCAAGAGATATACGAAATAACTCACGAAGATACATACGTCTATAATTATATTTATTCATACATAAATTATGTGTATGTATTACGTGCAGATATTATTACCACGAACGGGTGAATCTTTACCCATTTCACGAGATGCGCAACAGTGCTAATTCCAGTATAGCCCTACTTGAGGTCGTCATCTTAAGTAGTACCATTTCATATTTCGTTTGAAATACGTTTAGGTGATCCTAAAATTATCTGTAGTCCAAATACGGTTAAAATTACACCTGAATGCCTTTCTTGCAAGATATACAGGGTGTGTCATAATAGCGCAAAGAGAAACAGCTGTAAGTAAACGATTCTAGAAGCAAAAATGTAGTAATAAACATGGGTCCACAAACGAGCCGTTTGTGAGATAATTTAGAATTTGTGGTTACCAGACACCACTCATTTGTCTGTGTACCAACACAACGTTAAGAAAAGTTATCAGACACTTCGGTATAAGTGCAGTTGTTTTAATGAACAAGAAAACAGTCTACCATTGTATGTTACAGTTACGTGTTACAATGTCTGTACAGTGTTCTTATTCGTAGTTAAAGTAAGTGTCCAAAGTATCGCCCTTGTACCCGTATGCAGGCAATCCAGGAAAATGATGCGGCAGAAACTGAAGGTAATTCCGTCCATTGAGTTTGTCTGATAAAATGTACGGTCCAATAAGACGACACATTCAATGAGAAACGTCGCTAATATAATGACTCATGCACATCATGTGGGTAATTGAAGTGGCTGCTAACCCAAAATTGTAAATTATCTCACATACGGCTCGTTTGCGGACCCTTGTATACTAAGACATTTTTCCTTCTAGTATCGTATACTTACAGCTGTTTCAATTTGCGCTATTAATTATGATACACCCTGTAATGGCAACATTTAACTTTAATCTTTGAAAATTTGGAAAAAAGAACATGTAAAGTCCATCTATTTGGAAAGAGTCATATATATATCGAAATATTCCCTGTCAAGATTGGTATATGAGATGGCAGGAAACCCATTTTTCATAGAAGATTTGATATGCCAGATGTTGCTGCCATCTACAATTCAGTGCAGTGCATTGCTGAAGGAGCTATGAGAAAAGAAGAAAGAAATATTTTTGGATTTCTACACCATCGACGCTATGGCATCCAATGACGGGACATGCGCAAATTACGTGCTAAGACACACAGTTACACGTATCAGAATATATGGACTTCACCATAGGGTATGCGTAAATAAGACATTTCACGAGCCGACGTCAAACTGCAAGTGTGAGTGGAGTGGGAAACCATGTCACGGATATTATTCCCTAGCGTGTGCAAAGAGAACTATTTCGATGAATAAACTGTGCAGTGATTTGTATTAATGAATAGTATTAATTACATTTGGTTTTCATTATCATGGCTATTGGCTGCAAAAACATTACCCGGCAGAGGTAGTCAGATTTTTGAAGGGCGGAAGAAAGTCCATTCGACACTCCATGTCGTACGATGTCGGCATGTAAAAGATCTCTGGTGACACATTTGGTGTTTACCCGACAAAATTCATTAAATCTCAGCCACAGACGCCCAAGAGAGTTTCGGTTTACTCGGTCTACCATCTAGTGGGGGCCTAGAGTAAAACGGAACGTCGAAATTGACGAGCAGACAGCCAGGTGGCGTCAAGTTGAAATGTCTGCACACGGTAGCTGAGGCCATACGTTTTTTATTATTATTATTATTATTATTATTATTATTATTATTATTATTATTATTATTATTATTATTATTATTATTATTATTATTATTATTTGTTTGAGAATTCTTCAAAGTAAACTTTGTATAACGGTATTAAAATAACGATGCTCTCATATGATCAGTCTGCACAAAATTTATTGGACCTGAAAAAGTTATATTCCCCTGCATGATAATATCAACGGAGGAGTATTTTATGTTTCCTTGTAGAGAAAATAATGTTATTTGTTTTACGTCCTACTAAGAACATTTTTAATGTTTTCAGGGATGCCGAGGTGCCGCAATTTTGTGACGGAGGAGTTCTTTTAAGTGCCAGTAAATCTACGAACAAGAGGCTGACTACTTGAACATTTTCAAATACCACTTTATTGAGCCAGGATCGAACCTGCAAACTTGAGCTCAGTAGGTCAGCTCTCCATCGCTCGAGCTACTCGCCCCTGCTCTTTGTAAAGTTCTAGTCACAATGGAAATATTAATGTTCTGCTCGTGAATTACATTGACTTTTGCTCATTTCACGAATTGCCCAACGCAGGTGTAGGCTGTAGTACGTGAAATGTACAAAACTTCGTCCTGTTTACGAAATGGGTAGTTACACGATTTCAACGTAATATATTAAGTATAATGTTTTCATTAATTTCAGCGTTCATGCTTCAAGTCACCATAATCCACTACCAGCCTCATCAGTTCCAAGCGCTCCTTAAGCTCCGGTCAATAAACACTGACAGGAGGAAGCTACAGCTATGGGGATATGGATTTATTTCAAAATTAGGTGTACTGTTGTACGTAAAAGAAATTAATAGGTACGTGTCTGAATGTTGTATCATTGACCCTTATTCAAGGAGGAAATAACCCTTTAAAATTAACAGCCTGCACGTCTTTTGGCATTTGGCTGTACGTATCTGTAGCAGCATGGTCTAGAGGCGTTTCTAACTTCCATATGGGTGTCTTGTGTCTCAGGTGCACCAGCTCCTCGTTTTTACTCCTTTCCTTCTTCTTCTTTCATGTGCTTCTTCTTTGTCCATACACTCTAGAAAATTCTCAGATTAAATATAAGGTGTATCATGGACTTATTTACTATCGTCCCGTCTTGCCACTCGCGGTTTGACATATCTATGTTTGCTGTTACAGTTTTTATTTCTTCTGCATATTCCCTAATAAGTCTGCATGGACATAGAGAAAGGGATAAGAAAGGAAAAGGTAAAAAAGAGGCAATATTGGGCCTCAAACCTCAGACACGAGCGTGGAAGTCAGGGACTCTGGCAGCTAAATCAGCGATGTTACAGGTACGTACACGTTAATTGTTAGCAGATATGCGAGCTATTATTTTTAACGGCAATTTTGCCAATAATTAAGGGTCAATGACACAAACCTTCGAACACTAATGTGTTTAATATTTAAGTATATCAACCTTCCAAAGTTCGATACACCGGGCGAGTTGGCCGTGCGGTTAGGGGCGCGCAGCTGTGAGCTTGCATCAGGGCGATAGCGGGTTCGAACCCCACTGTCGGCAGCCCTGAATATGGTTTTCTGTAGTTTCCCATTTTCACACCAGGCAAATGCTGGGGCTGTACCTTAATTAAGGCCACAGCCGCTTCCTTCCCATTCTTAGGCCTTTCCTATCCCATCGTCGCCATAAGACCTATCTGTGTTGGTGCGACGTAAAGCAAATAACGAAGTTCGATAAATCTGTGACCCGATAGCTGCTACTTCTCGTTGTGAGTACAACCATCGTTTCCTAAGTCTCTCGCTGATGTCCTTACCCTCAGTCTATTGTTCTCCAACTAAGCAAATGTATTTTACTTCTGTCAAAATCCCTACTGATATTTATAATGCCCTGTCGAATGTAACTCACATCCCGTCGCTACCATGGGCTTACTGAACCAATGAAAACATGCTTGGTGAACGTCTGTGAATAAGGGTGCTGTATTTACTTGTACAAAGTTCCACCAAGATTTCAACCTTAACCATCATAAGTACCATCATTTGACAGGGTAGCCTTAGTAGAGTGAGCTTAAGGAGGACAACGACAGAGAATATGTCCGCCATCCAATCTCACATCCCATTGTAACTGGTGTCCATTGGAAAGTCATTCAGCAATCTTCGGTAAAAGGAGAATCTAGTCTAGTCTGTGACGAAAGATTATGGTCTACGAATAAATTCTAAGAAAAGCCTTTCTCTTCCAAACTGTTTCATCACCTTTGTGCCATACGCTTTATCTCTACATTTGCTTTTATCACTTATTGTCGAATCATATCAGTTACTTAAACAACAACCTTTAGTATTTCTTGTTTATTTTCTGTCTTACGAGTATTTTTGCTTCGTCTAATTCTGTCACTCACCAAACTAATTTATAAATTTATCACGCGTTAACCCACTGGAATATCCGGTTATAAGTTATCTTATTTTAAGTCAATCAATAAAATGTACCCCCTTCGAATTCAGTCATCATTAAAATATTCGTTATGCTTCTCATTAACCCTAACAGAGAGTTAGTGTTATAGGCTAATCCCATACGATATCGAACCAATATTAAGTCATCCAATTGTATCTGTGATATTCTTCAACTGTCAACACTTCTTCCTCTTCCTTGACTTCTACTTGAACATCAGTTTCAGGAAGTATAAAATCTATTATCTAAGGACCTTTAAGACGAGTAACTTTAAAAAAATGTCATTTAATTACTTGTGTTCATCCACTCCGTTGAATATAAAGATTACTACTATGTGGACTGTCACAGCAGTGAGCTCTAATTTGTGATGAGTAAGTGGTTTTCCTAGAGATTAGACAAATAAAGGCAGCAAATGACCACCATGAACTGAAATGTATTTCTGGGTTCAAGGTTGTATTGAATAAAGAAGTCCTGGATTGCTTCATGCAGAATATTATGCCATACTTGATAACAAACAATGATTGTTGAGCATTGAGGGATGGCTGAAGACAATACTTCAGTAATTTTCTGACATTTCCCAGTGACCTGTTGCAGTGAAGTCTCTGAACCTGAAGGAAGGTGGGGCTTATCATTAGATTCAATGGTTCATGAACATCCTATCGCTAAGACGTCACCTATTTTGCTGATTATTATTTTCCGAAGGGTGAAATCAGGAAGGATACTAGTGGTTATACGGCTTTCTTGGCTTAAACTTAAGGGAGTTCCAGTCAACCCAGCCGGGTGGAATACTTGCATCTGTGGGTTCGCTATGTCACTTCTAAAATAGCCCTATGCGGGGTAAATATGTTAATAAGTTAAGAAAATCACGTGTTTAGAAACGCAGAAATCACCACGGAAAGTTGTAGCTCATATACTTCTCATCTCTGTTACAACACTATCATTCCCTGTCATCACCCTTCTTGTCACTCATACTATCCTTATTTCTCACGCTCACGCTAACCGCTCTCCAAATTGGCAAGGACCCAGAAACACCAAACCGGGCTCGTCTCTCTTTTGTTAACCCTTAAAAAGGAGCTGGGGGAAAACTGTAGAATTTTTTTCTAAGGAAATTATTCTTACTAATAGTTTCAAGGTTGCTCCTTTGGTGTATATTCCTGTTTACTCTTGAAAATATTTGCTATTGCAAATATGTTTTACGTCACTGTAAAACGTGTGTTTTATAACGGCGGAAAACAACGTTATTGTTTACGAAGAAGTCAAAATTTCAAGTCTGATATAAGAAGAAAACTTGAAGTCAAGGTTGTGGGACGGTAGTAACACCATTCATTTGAACATTTTTTACTTATGTGAGCATTATTTTATTCTTACAGTCTGATTTCAGGGTTATTGTATATCGAAACGAGTTAATATACATGATAGAAAGTGCCACATCAAATAAATTTTGAAATCATCAAACTTCACGAGCCGCCACTTCCCAAGAGGAATAACATAATTTAAATGTGTCTTAGAACTATTCTTAAGACGTGTACGATGTGGAACTGAACATTTCATTCATGAAGGAGTCCATTTTCCAGGCTGAATGAAATAATAATAATAATAATAATAATAATAATAATAATAATAATAATAATAATAATAATAATAATAATGGTACCGGGGTACATCTTCTCCGTCCCGTTGAACTGCACGCCTACTAGAAGGGCATCTGTGCTGTGAGTCCTAAACTATGTTTCACAATATACTTGGAATTTTAACCTTTAGATGTCTCTACTATCGGCCTATGTGCACCCTCTGGCGGGATTACGGACAATTACCCTTTAAAGGAACTTTCAATTTTCGATGTTTGTAAATCTCGAGTTTTGTAGATTGTGTTTTTTATGCCCTAAGGTGGTCAGCACTCCTCCGGCTTCCTTCTTCCTTAGTTATTAACCAATCAGGAAATTTGTGTATATTTCTCCAGCCAATTAAAATTGGGGTTATGTACAGGCATTCTACCTAGCTTAAGAGAGCTCTGGGACTTCCCCTCTGATATACTATAAAAGCAGGGCGCTTTAGGGTCGTATTGTCATTTCATCCCTCCTGTCTAGTGTGTATACGGCGTAACAGGAGGCAGCGGCTATAGACCAGCATTCGGAAGGCCCTACAACTCAAGGTAATGGCAGACACATCTTAACATATGATAGCTCAAGGCGGATAACTTAAGAGGAAGGTTTCAAACCACTTTTATTAATGTAAAATTCTAAAGTCTCTGTTTGAATGTAAATTTCTGGCAAGTCTAAAGTCTCTGTTCAAATCCCTGCCGGGAAGTATTTAAATTTAGGGGACGAAGAGTGTCACCCTCTGATAATTCCCATTCAACTTGGTATGGGGGAACTCAGATTTCCTAAACCTCTAAATTCTTCACTCTGTTTTTGTATTTAATATTTCGCATCTACTCACCCCTGTGCTCTATAGGCTTAGCCTCTACAACTTCGAACCATAACCCCAATTAGAATTTTAAGTGTTTTTCAAAAGGAGTTCAAGCGTTTTGCCTCCTAGCATTTTGTTCATGGCCGATCGTCTTAAACCTTTTATTTTGTACATTAAGGTCATTTAGAATGGTCACTGGTTGCCCCCTGTTTAAATTTTCATTATTTATAGACGAGTGTCTAACAGACTGTCGAGCAGAAATAACAGTAAATACAGTTCTTGAAGTTTTTCAGATGTAATTGTGTTAGAAGCTTATGCCTCTAAGAGGCTGGACTGTAGTAACTTTTGGAATTCAGACTCCGAGAATGAAAATTAGTGGAGCAAACATGCTCTTGTAAAAGTGTACCTGTTTTGAGCTAGTTTGCTCTCAACACTTGCAAACTATTGTGTCGATAATCTTCTCTATTGTACCTGATTTTGACTTTAAGTCATTCTTACTGTGGGAGCTAACGAGCTCATCTTTGTATTATTGTTGCGTATCCAGATTTTCTAACTACAAAATTGTGAACTCATAAGAAAAAGGAAAGAAAAAATTCAAAATTTAATGCTTTAACTTATAATCTGAACATTTCACTTTCCAAGCATTCACCAGAGCACCTTCGTACACCTCTCTGGACCACGGAAAACCCGTAACAACAACAACAACAACAACAACAACAATAATAATAATAATAATAATAATAATAATAATAATAATAATAAAGTTAATTGTTTAACGATCGTTCAGCTACGACGCTGTAGAATTTAAGAGACATTGGGATGTTGTAATTTTGCCTCGTAAATCTCTAACGTGCCAGAAGCTGAATGAAAGAAGGGGATCAATGAAATTACAGTTTCGACTACCGAAGAATCATATTGTCCACAAAAATCAGTAACTGTAATTACTTCTCATGATTATTATTATTATTATTATTATTATTATTATTATTATTATTATTATTAGTATTATTATAGAGAGTTAAAAGAGCAGTAGAGGGGGAAAACGGCAAGGTCTAGGCTGCTGAACAGATGAACAATCAAAAAGTACATTTTGGATGTATTTCCAAAAAACCTCTTCATTTGTTTTCTTTTGTTTTAGTTTCTATTTTGTTTTCAAAACCACAACAACAACTAATGATAACCAGAATAAAAATTAGAAAGAGAATTTATAATAATAAATCTGGGATATGGAGCTCCCATTTTACAATAAAAGACATGCTAATCTTAAAAACATCTTGAGTAAAAATAGGTTATTTCGTTTATGTGCCACATGCACCAGAAACATACAGCTCAGTAAGTTGGGTTGCCTAAAGAAACGGATGGTTCGGAGATGTAGATTTCATGGGCTGAGTAACTCATTCGGTACAGCCCTGTACTTCTGAGCTCAAGTTGATGGGTTCGATCCCGGCTGTGTCTGGTGGTATGTGAAGGAGCTCAAATATATACCAGCCTTGTATTGGTAGATTTACTGACATGGAAGGGAACTCCTGTGGGACAAAATCTCAACACCTCTTTGTCCCCGAAAACCATAAAAGTAGTTAAGAGTAAGGGTTATTGTGCCCGAAGGCAGGTCCGAACCTCCGCAGAGGTGTTCCTGAGCCGGAGTTTACGTGCGGTAGGGTGGCCAGTTCCTTTCCGCTCCTCCATCCCCTTACCCCCCACCAAGAGCGCGTGGCAACCCATCCAACTCCTCACCACGCCCAATGTTGCTTAACTTCGGAGATCTCACCGGATCCGGTGTTTCAACACGGCTACGGCCGTTGGCATGTAAGTAGTTAGCGGGACTTAAAACGAGTAAGAAAACTAGCCGCACAGATTTGCTTTACGTCGCACCGACACGGATAGGTCTTACGGCGACGATGGGATACGAAAGGCCTAGGAATGGGAAGGAAGCGGCCGTGGCCTTAATTAAGGTACAGCCCCGGCATTTGCCTGGTGTGAAAATAGAAAACCACGGAAAAACATCTACAGGGCTGCCGACAGTGCGGCTCGAACCCACTATATCCCGATTACTTGATACTGGCCGCACTTAATCGACTGCAGCTATCGAGCTCGATCCGCGCAGTTTTGTTCAAGTAGCTATCAGCTTCGCTTCCTTCCCACTCCTAACCCTTTCCTATCCCATCGTGGCCACAAGAAAGTTCTGTGTCGGTGTGACGTAAAATAAACTGTTTTCAAGAAATAGAAGTCGATTTTCAGTCTAAGTTCAGGTAACCCTTCTGCCTTTTCCGTGTAACAAGACGGTCTACGGTTTCTAAAGGGGTTCATTTTAGAAGCAAATAAGACTCTCTACGCCTCAATAGATGAGGGTTAAGCACTGTGGACTTTGCCCACTGCAGATCATTAGTAAACGTTCCGGCTGCATGTTGTTTTTTATTGAATGGTGCATAGGAGGTATGGTAACGAGTTGGTGGATCTACTGCTAGTGTATGGGGAAATTGGAGGAAATGGACTTCTCTTTGTGGGATTGTATGTATGTTTATATGTATGCACGTATACCATTTAGTCGCGTTTCTTGATACGGTGTCGGAGAGAGGTGAGAAGAAACTATGTGGCATGTTTTACGGCGGGATACCCTTCCTGACATCAACCTCAGTTGAAGAACTAATGAAGAAGAAATGAATGATTATGAATGACATTGATAAGGAGGTGGGTGGAATTGCCTGTGGCTTATGAATAGGAACTGCCCCAGCTTATATTTGGATGTTAAAATGTATATTCCAAAACAACATTTTCAGGAATTCAAAACCCACTCGACTTGCGAATGCAGAACTTCGCGCGGCCGCTCCGTCGGTTTTATCCATTACTACTGTATATATCTGACGAAATTTGCATTATATCACCTGATGGCATTACTTTTTTAATGTTTTACTACTTTTTTAAGTCGCATTAAAACATCGAAGGTTTTCGGCGACCGAAGGATGGGGAAGTGCTAGAACTGGGAAGGCAACGGCCGTGGCCCCGATTAAGACACGTGTGTTGTGTTTGAGTCATCAGTCCATAGACTGGTTTGATGCAGCTCTCCATGCCACCCTATCCTGTGCTAACATTTTCATTCCTACGTAACTATTGCATCCTACATCTTCTCTGATCTGTTTGTCATATTCATACCTTGGTCTACCCCTACCGTTCTTACCACCTACACTTCCTTCTAAAACCAACTGAACAAGTCCTGGGTGTCTTAAGACATGTCCTATCATTCTATCTCTTCTTCTTGTCAAATTTAGCCAAATTGACCTCCTCTCACCAATTCGATTCAGTATCTCTTCATTCGTGATTCGATCTATCCATCTCACCTTCATAATTCTTCTGTAACACCACATTTCAAAAGCTTCTATTCTCATTCTTTCTGAGCTAGTTATCGTCCATGTTTCACTTCCATACAATGCCACGCTAAACACGAAAGTCTTCAAAAACATATTTCTAATTCCGATATCAATGTTTGAAGTGAGCAAATTTATTTTCTTAAGAAAGCTCTTCCTTGCTTGTGCTAGTCTGCATTTTATGTCCTCCTTACTTCTGCCATCGTTAGTTATTTTACTACCCAAGTAACAATATTCATCTACTTCCTTTAAGACTTCGTTTCCTAATCTAATATTTCCTACATCACCTGCCTTCGTTCGACTGCACTCCATTACTTTTGTTTTGGACTTATTTTCATCTTGTAGTCCTTACCCAAGACTTCATCCATACCATTCAGCAACTTCTTGAGATCTTCTGCAGTCTCAGATAAAATAACAATATCATCGGCAAATCTCAAGGTTTTGATTTCCTCTCCTTGGACTGTGATTCCCTTTCCAAATTTCTCTTTGATTTCCTTTACTGCCTGTTCTATGTAATCATTGAAAAGGAGAGGGGACAAACTGCAGCCTTGCCTCACTCCTTTCTGGATTGCTGCTTCTTTTTCAAATCCCTCGATTCTTATCACTGCAGACTGATTTTTATACAGCTTGTAGATAATTCTTCGTTCTCGGTATCTGATCCCTATCATCTTCAGAATCATAAATAGCTTGTTCCAATCAACATTATCGAATGCCTTTTCTAGATCTACGAATGCTATGTACGTGGGCTTGTCCTTCTTGATTCGATCCTCAAAGATCAGACGTAAAGTCAGGATTGCTTCACGTGCTCCTACATTTCTTCTTGAAGCCAAATTGATCTTCTCCCAACTCAGCTTCAACTTGTTTTTCCATTCTTCTGTAAATAATACGTGTTAAAATTTTGCAGGCATGAGATACTAAACTAATGGTGCGGTAGTTTTCACACCTGTCAGCACCGGCTTTCTTGGGAATAGGTATAACAACATTCTGTCGAAAATCGGATGGGACTTCTCCTGTCTCATACAACCTGCACACTAAATGAAATAACGTTACCATGCTGGTTTCTCCTAAGGCAGTCAGTAATTCAGAGGGAATATCATCAGTTCCAGGTGCCTTGTTCCTATTTAGGTCACTCACAGCTCTGTCAAACTCTGACCTGAAAATAGGGTCTCCCATTTCATCAGCATCAACAACCTCTTCATGTTCCAGAACCAAATTATCTACATCGTTCTCCAAAGGTTTCCTTGATTTTCCTGTATGCAGCATCTACCTTTCCCAGGACCATACAGCCTTCGACATCCTTGCACTTCTCCTTCAGCCATTCTTCCTTAGATATCTTGCACTTTCTATCCACTTGATTCTTTAATCGCCTGTATTCTTTTCTGCCTTCTTCATTTCTAGCATTCTTGTATTTTCGTCGTTCATGAATCAGGTCTAGTATCTCCTGAGTTATCCACTGATTCTTAGTTGATCTTTTCTTCCTTCCTAACATTTCTTCAGCAGCACTACTGACTTCATTTTTCATGACTCTCCACTCTTCCTCTATTGTGTTTCCTTCAGCCTTTTCATTTAGTCCTTGTGCAACATGTTCCTTGAAACAATCCCTCACACTCTTTTCTTTCAACTTGTCTAGATCCCATCTTTTTGCATTCTTTCCTTTCTTCAATTTCTTCAACTTCAGATGGAATTTCATGACCAACAAGTTGTGGTCAGAGGTCTGTTCCTGGGAAAGTTTTGCAATCCAACACCTGGTTTCTGAATCTCTGCCTAATCATAATGAAGTCTATTTGATACCTTCCAGTGTCTTCAGGTCTCGTCCACGTATACAGCCGTCGTTTGTGGTGTTTGAACCAAGTATTGGCAAGGACTAAATTATGATCAGTGCAGAATTCAACTAGCCGACTTCCTCTTTCGTTCCTTTGTCCCAATCCAAATTCTCCTACTGTACTACCTTCTCCTCCTTGGCCTACCACTGCATTCCAGTCTCCCATCACAATTAGATTCTCGTCACCTTTTACATATTGTATTAAATCTTCTATCTCCTCATATATTCTTTCAACTTCTTCATCATCCGCTGAACTAGTAGGCATATAGGCCTGCACTATTGTGGTGGGCATTGGTTTGGTGTCTATCTTGACGACCATAATTCTTTCACTATGCTGGTCGTAGTAGCTTATCCGCTGCCCTATTTTCTTATTCATTATTAAACCAACTCTTGCATTTCCCCTCTTTGATTTCGTGTTGATAATTCGGTAGTCGCCTGACCAAAAATCCTGTTCTTCCTGCCAACGTACTTCACTTATAGCAACTACATCTAACTTTAGTCTATCCATCTCCATTTTAAGATTACCTAACCTACCACAACGATTCAAACTTCTAACATTCCACGCTCCGACTCGCAGAATGTCAGTATCCATCTTCCTGATGATCGCCCCCTCTCGTGTAGTCCCCACCCGGAGATCCGAATGGGGGACTAATTTACCTCCGGAATATTTTACCCGGGAGGAAGCCATCATCAGTACATCATTCATACAGAGAGAGCTGCATGTCCTCGGGAGGTAGTTACGGCTGTAGTTTCCCGTTGCTTTCAGCCGTGTAGCAGTATCAACACATCTAAGCCATGTTGAGTATTATTACAAGGCCATATCAGTCAATCGTGTAGACTGCCGCCCTTGCAACTACCGAAAGGCTGCTACCCCCCTTTCGATGAACCATTCGTTAGTCTGGTCTCTCAACAGATACCCATCCGATATGGTTGCACCTGCGGCTCGGCTATCTGCATCATTGGGACACGCAAGCCTCCCCACCGCGGCAAGGTCACATGGTTCGCAGAGGAGGGATTAAGACACAGCATTTGCCTGGTGTGAAAATGGGAAACCACGAAAAAGGCATGATCTTATAGGACGAATTTGGGCAGTAAGTGAAAATGTCGCCCTTGACGCTGTCGATGGTGCTGGAAAGCGTTATAAGACGTACAGCACGACCCTGGGTGTATAATGCTTTGTGCGGAACAAGAAGGTAGATATTTTGAATTGACATATCGGGAGTTTGGACTGAAAATCTACTTCTCTTAGCACCAAAAAAACTAGTTTTTCGGGCTCAGTAGCTCAGGCGGTAGAGCACTGGTCTTTTGGAAACAAGTTGGCGGGATTCATTCCATCTCAGTCCGCTGGTATTTAAGTCGGACTAGTGTCCATAGATTCGCCGGCGAGGAAAAAACTCCTGCTAAACTAATCCGGCACCTCGGCATCTCAAAAAGCCGTAAAAGTAGTTAGTGGACGTAAAATAAGTATATTATCATTAATACACAATTTACTAAGCTATTCGTATCTGAAGCAAACTGTACAGTATCCTCATTCAATTACTAATAAGTCAAAGTGAATTACTGTAGAATTCTCTACATTTATGATATCAATAGTTGAAAGAAGAGCTCTGAGCTCGTCTGCTCGCACGCTACTTTAGCAAAGGACCATTGTGAGAAGTTGCCTTCCCACGTAATGATCGTCACTGGTTCACTAACTGCAGGCCTCAGTGTGCCCAAATGTAAATATCATTCAAGACGATTTTGCAAAGGGGTCACATGAGCACTCTATTTGCAACTCTCTCTGCTTCAAGTAAGTATGATTTTGCTGGTTAGATGAGAAACCGTTAATTTTATTTCTAACTCGCGAGTTCGTTTCATCTTTAGGAATCCTAACACTAAGTTAGTTTCGAGCTAGTACAGTAGCCATCGAAAACCATTACGAATTATTTAAGTAACCGTTTCCGTTTTAAAAATTTTGACTCAGGATATTTCCTAGTATTTGGATGTTTAAAAAATATATGAAAATCATTGCACATCTCAGTTACGTAATGAATGCACTCTCAAATATATTAAATACGGTATTCGAAAATTCTACATTAAGCTGTTCCCGTGAAGACTTCTAATACCACTCCGACAACCTCAAAATTACAGCCCGATTTGAAGTTATTGATTAACATTTTTTTATATTTTTGTGTAAGACTAGTCTATCTACTGCATAGAAGCATGATTTGTAAGACGTTCTGTTCGATCTGAGACATTTTCGTGCTTCTGTTTACTATTGTCTTCAAGAATTCAATATGCTAAGTGTAACACAATAATAATAATAATAATAATAATAATAATAATAATAATAATAATAATAATAATAATAATAATAATAATAATAATAATAATCGCATGGAATAAATTCCGTGTGCAAGCATTTGAAATTTGACCCTTCAAGCTGCCTGATTGTCACTCTCTATCAGATGGCAGAGAAACAGATCTCTGCTGTATGATCTACGTCCGATTGCTTAATTATTTTTGTCGCATGAACACCAAATGCGCAACCAGATAATTCTTACATGCCAACATCGTACGACTTGGAGTGCAGAATGGGCTTTTCTCCGCTCTTAAAAAATCAGAGGACCAGCGCTCTACTGCCTGAACAGCTGGGTTTTAGTGTTATTATTATTTGCGTACGACTCCACGACCAAAAATGGCCCATACATTCGCATTAAATATCTTGGAACTAACCCTTAAGTGCACTGTATTGTAAATGTGCATGAGATTATTTACTTGCTTGCTATATATTCTCTTAGAGCTAGACAGTTAAGTAATGTTATTTCTGTTTTACAACTTTACAAGGGTGCATTAACCTCTAGCTTGAAATGAACTCGCCAGGTGCTACTAGTCACTAGTGTTGCAATAATGAACTAATCTTTTTTCATGTATCTCTGGATTGTTTTTCTTCGTTTCAAAGACGATATTAGAGTTGAATTTATCCGATTATGAAAAGTTATTCAGAGTGCTGTTAAATTGTACATTTTAAATACATTGTAGGTGGCTTGTAAGCGCCGCACTTTCTACTTATAGGTATCCCGCATGCACTGGTGATGAATGGGATGTCTACTATCAGATTCTCACAGGGGTATTACTGGTTTCAGGCAGGTTACATCAGAATACGAAGAGATAAGAACCGGACGGCCGCTGGCTGCATGTTTCTCAGCGTTAGCGTGCCTCATTTTCGAACAAATAATGGTAGGTTGGTATTCGGCACAGTAGCATTCCTCTTACTGTTAAATCGACAATGGCTGGTGCGTTCAGCAACGACGAATACACAATCATAAGTTTTATGTTTGGAGAATCTGTTCGGAATGCAGAAGCTCCAGACTATATGCGCAGGAGTTTCCAAACTGCCGCCAGTCTTCTATACACGTATTTAGCCAAACAGAGTTGCAATTAAGAGCTAATGGATTGTTCAAGGCACATACCACATACAAGCAACTCCTTGGTAGAGTGGAATATCTGTACATGTATAAATTTATGAGTTATTAAACTTTTCTCTGTGCACCTTTGGCGTATTTACAAATGAACCCCGTTACAGAACGTGTGTAGTAAAATATCTGTTATTTTTTAGAACCGAAATATTGCACGTTGCAACGCTTCTTTGTGAACCTGCTATTGGGCATCCCATTCATCATTAGCGCATGCAGGACACTTGTTAGTACAATGTACGAGGCTAGACGGCAACCTTGAATACTTTTAGTAGTAAGCGTTCTTTTCGATATTTAACATTTCTGCAATGACATAATCGTATATTTATTTGGTTAACAATTTAAGGTAAAATCACCAGTAAATTGTTGTCTATTCCAAAGCATTCATGAACATGGCTACCTTCTGTAGCTAATTGTATCCTACAGCTATTCATATAAAAAAACATTCAAAAGTTATTAACAATTTTACTTCAAATAAACAAATTATTGCAACAGTGCATTTCCTGGCGGTTTGGAATGTAAAGAATACTATTTGAAAGAGATAATGAATAGTTGACTTGAGGGTTCTGGGGAACTTTTTGGGGTCTGTGAATTTAAAGGTATTTCTAGCGTGTGTCATTTTTAATACAATTCTAGATAAAGAAGACGAAATAACCGTACATGAAATCGTCATAGAATATATTAAATCTAATTGTTAATCTACTCCTTTACATTTTTGGTTCTTTATTCTCTCACTTTATTATAGAAGGAAGTTCCTTTGACTGCAGGTAAGGGCACGTTTTCTTGGTCATAGGGGTCGTCCCCGCCCCAGCGGCGACTCCTCTCGTTTTCGCCTCCCTTGTCACCACCCGGTGAAATGCACAGTAATTATGATGGATGACAGAACTATGTCCCCAGTCTTAACTCTTCAGTGCTGCAGTATGGCTCCTTATCGAACCGCCTTATTTGAGGTATAGATCATAGAAGCCAAGACGTGAGCTTAATAATACGTCCCCAAGCACGTATTACTGATACACCATCATCAGGCTCACAACGTAGCGATCCATCATGTGATATATATACCCTTCAATACAAATATGAGCACGCTTTGCGATAGCACGCAAGAAACCCGTCACTGGATGAAGTATTTATATCACAGAGTAAGTACTATTACTCCATTCTGTTTTAGTAATGATGAACTTGCACTCTGCAGAAGTCCGGGATGACTTTTAATAAAGTCGAAACCTAAGTACCTGATTTAGATTAATTTGTGGTATATACTACATCAAGAACTTAAAATAATGAATAAATACGATACCTCTGATAAAATATTTAAATATTATTATTATTATTATTATTATTATTATTATTATTATTATTATTATTATTATTATTATTATTATTATTATTACGGCGGTAGCGAGCAGTGTGGTTCATTGGGCGGTTTGAATGAAATATAACTTGAAACAAAGTGAGCTCAAAGAGGCAATACAGTGTTGCATTCTGAAAATTGTTCGTTCTCACAGTTTAATAATTTCTTCCGTTTCTTTTCTTTTTCGGTACTATGGCTACTAGAGATGTCTCCTGTCCTTACTACTTGAGGAAAAAGAAGCTTCTGTATGAGCTGTATCCCCGCGGCTGGAATTATGAATTCCGACGCTCCTCGCCTCAAAGCAGCATGAAACCAAACCGTGATTGTTCCCATATAGGATGAGAAAGCAGCTGGTGAGTCTCTGTCCATGGTGACAGCAATTATTTCTCTGATTTCTTCTGTAGTGAACTTTATGGAAAATGGGGATCCAACTCCAAGTCCAATGCAAATAATACAGATCCTGCTAAGTATTAAATCGTATCCTTTGTAGAAGTGGATTCCCTGTCTTCTAAAGCAACCATTTTGTTAACATGTACCGGTGGTAGTAAGTGTGGCATTGTTCTTCCTGAGATCTATAACATTGATGAAAAAAACAGCGAACATCGGATATTTAATACTGAATGTCACATGCGAATAGGCGAGTGTGCTAAGCCTCCAAAACCATGTCGACCTACAGCTTCTGTGCATTTTATTTTTTCCGTGTCACAGGGATATGGTAGTTTACTTTATCCCCCTTATATTTTCTTGAAAGTTATTTCTAAATTGCCTGTTAATAATATGGATGATGTCATTTTCTTCGTTTATTATTTATTATTTCAGGATCATCCTTTTTTAACGAATTAATCCCACTTGTATATTTTCCTTTCTTTTTCGAAATTTCAATTTGTGTAATTCTGTTTTTAATTTAATTTGTGGGGAAAATGTTGAACAATCTGTTCTACCTATTTTCTATTTCCTTACGTGTTCTTGGTTATAGTGGTTTTTGTTGTCACTCTTTCATTTTCTGTTCCTGAGGCCAAGTTAATTCTTGATGTGCGTACTAACTAGTCAAGCTTCCAGTCGCTAGAGTTCTTAGACGAACCGAATAAACCACCACCAGTACCTTAAATAATTCCTTTTGTTCCCAACTCCCCTTTTTTTAACCATTAATCTATCAACGACTTGCTGCCAGAACTAGTGGATCCTGCCGAAGTTACGGAAGTAAGGCAGAAGACTAAACACGATCTCAAACTAGCTCATGAGGGAGTTAAGGTAAGGTACGATCATGGACAGTGGCATATAAAACTTGCGGTTGGTCATAAAGATTTTTTAAAAAGAAGTCATTGCGTGCTGCCATACAGCTCGCTTTTCTACTAAACTTGCCCCCAGATACTTTTGACCACTGTACTATTTCGAGGTTTCTAACTCCAATTAATCTTCTTGCGAGTAATGCAGAAACAGAAAAGTATTCGGGGTGCATATATCCCAAGTTAAGACCAAATAATGGATTGTATATAAAGTTGTAGGCCTACACTAATTTTCCTGCATGTTATCTTTGTATTAATGGTACCTAGGTGGGTATTTATATTTCTTGAGATGTTTTTATTGTTTCATCGTTCTACAATGTGCCTTTCTGTGTGACTTTCACTAAAGTTAACGTGTCCTTTATTTACGAGAAAGAATTAGTGTAAATTTTCCGGTTTTTGACGGACTTAAATTGTGCATTATAAGGCTTTTGAGAATAATATGCGCTTCTGCATATTGATAGGTCCCATTTAATGGGAAGGTGTTAGGTTAATGGAAGTGGTAGCGCCTTTTCTAGTGTGTTTCCGAAAGTAAATACCATTGTCATAATTATGTTAACCTGTTGTAGTCATGATTCAACATTTAATATTTTGAAAATTAATTTAGGAAGCAACTAAGTCTCCACTTGCTCAAAGTTCATCTTTTATTCAATAATTTTCCTCTGTTCCCCAGTTTTGCTTAATTATTTTTTTTTGGTAAATTTCCCGAAACCAGCCAAAAAAATTTGAGTCCAGTAGTAAATAATCACGAGCATATCGGTAAAATGTCCGTCAATCTTCTGCCATCGTTAGACACGTGGGGAAAGTGTGTGGAGGAAAGGGAACCAGGGTAGAATGTTATCCAGGAATTAGGTTGAGGCAGATGTTGAGGAAAGTAGAAGAGAGGGAGGAGGGGAAGGAGAAGGTGGTAGTGTTTCACGTTGGTACCAACAACGCAAGGCAAGCTGATATAAGTACCAACATAGTTGGAGATGTGTGGGATCTGGTAAATGCAGCACGGGTGAAGTTTAAGAAAGCGGAGATTGTTATTAGTGGAATACTGTGTAGGAGGGATACTGACTGGAGGGTGATTGGGGATTTAAATGAGACTATGGAGTGGGTATGTGTGAAACTGGGAGTGAAATTTCTAGATCCTAATGGGTGGGTAGGAGATAGGGATCTGCGCTCGGATAGCCTTCATTTAAACCGCAGTGGTACGTATAAGTTAGGAAATTTGTTTGGAAGGGTAATAGGGAGGTACATTCAGGGAGACGGGATGGCCTAGGGAGCGGTGATAAGGGAACAGGGAACTGGAAATCAAGTAGGGATGACATAAAATTGTTAGTGCTGAACTGTAGAAGTATTGTAAAGAAAGGAATAGAATTAAGTAATTTAATAGATATATATTTACCAGATATTGTAATAGGAGTTGAATCATGGCTGAGAAATGATATAATGGATGCAGAAATTTTCTCACGGCACTGGAGTGTGTATAGTAGAGATAGGATAGGAAAGGTGGGAGGGGGAGTTTTCATTCTGGTGAAAGAAGAATTTGTAAGCTACGAAAAAGCTAAAGATGAGACACATGAAATTCTAGGTGTAAGGCTCATTTCTAAAGATAATAGGCAACTTGATATAATTGGAGTGTACAGATCGGGAAAGGGTAGCACTGATGCGGATTCGGAATTATTTGATAGGATAGTCAGCTATGTGGGAAACGGCATGGAAATAAATGTGATTGTAGCGGGAGGTCTGAATTTGCCAGATATAAATTGGGAAGGAAATGCGAACGACAGGAAGCATGACCAACAAATGGCAAATAAGTTAATATGGGAAGGACAGCTGATTCAGAAAGTGATGGAACCAACCAGAGGGAAAAATATCCTGGATGTCGTGCTGATAAAACCAGATGAGCTCTAGAGGAAAACTGAAGTAATAGATGGTATTAGTGATCATGAAGCTGTTTTTGTGGTAGTTAAAAATAAATGCGATAGAAAGGAAGGTCTTAAAAGTAGGACTGTTAGGCAGTACCATATGGCTGACAAAGCAGGTATGAGGCAGTTTCCAAAAAGTAACTATGATCGGTGGAAAACGGTAAATAAAAATGTAAACAGACTCTGGGATGGGTTTAAAGAAATTGTTGAGGAATGCGAAAACAGGTTTGTACCTTTAAGGGTGGTAAGGAATGGTAAAGACCCACCTTATTATAAGAGAGAAATAAAGAGACTAAGAAGGAGGTGCAGACTGGAAAGAAATAGAGTTAGAAATGGCTGTGGAAGTAAGGAGAAATTGAAGGAACTTACTAGAAAATTGAATCTAGCAAAGAAGGCAGCTAAGGATAACATGATGGCAAGCATAATAGGCAGTCATACAAATTTTAGTGAAAAATGGAAGGGTATGTATAGGTATTTTAAGGCAGAAACAGGTTCCAAGAAGGACATTCCAGGAATAATTAATGAACAAGGGGAGTGTGTATGTGAGGATCTTCAAAAGGCAGAAGTATTCAGTCAGCAGTATGTAAAGATTGTTGGTTACAAGGATAATGTCGAGATAGAGGAAGAGACTAAGGCCAAAGAAGTAATAAAATTTACATATGATAACAATGACATTTACAATAAGATACAAAAGTTGAAAACTAGAAAAGCGGCTGGAATTGATCAGATTTCTGGGGATATACTAAAGACAATGGGTTGGAATGTAGTACCATATCTGAAGTACTTATTTGATTATTGTTTGGTCGAAGGAGCTATACCAGATGAATGGAGAGTTGCTATAGTAGTCCCTGTGTATAAAGGAAAGGGTGATAGACATAAAGCTGAAAATTACAGGCCAGTAAGTTTGACATGCATTGTATGTAAGCTTTGGGAAGGCATTCTTTCTGATTATAGGAAAGGTTATTCCACTGAAGCTCAACTTGTAGGATTCCAGCAAGATATAGCAGATATCTTGGATTCTGGAGGTCAAATGGACTGTATCGCGATTGACATGTCTAAAGCATTTGATAGGGTGGATCATGGGAGACTACTGGCAAAAATGAGTGCAATTGGACTAGACAAAAGAGTGACTGAATTGGTTGCTATATTTCTAGAAAATAGGTCTCAGAGAGTAAGAGTAGGTGAAGCTTTGTCTGACCCTGTAATAGTTGAGAGGGGAGTTCCTCAGGGAAGTGTTATCGGACCTTTATGTTTTCTTATATATATAAATGATATGAGTAAAGGAGTGGAATCGGAGGTAAGGCTTTTTGCGGATGATGTTATTCTCTATAGAGTGATAAATAAGTTACAAGATTGTGAGCGACTGCAACGTGACCTCGAAAATGTTGTGAGATGGACAGCAGGCAATGGTATGTTGATAAACGGGGCTAAAAGTCAGGTTGTGAGTTTCACAAATAGGAAAAGTCCTCTCAGTTTTAATTACTGCGTTGATGGGGTGAAAGTTCCTTTTGGGGATCATTGTAAGTATCTAGGTGTTAATATAAGGAAAGATCTTCACTGGAGTAATCACATAAATGGGATTGTAAATAAAGGGTACCGATCTCTACACATGGTTATGAGGGTGTTTAGGGGTTGTAGTAGGGATGTAAAGGAGAGTGCATATAAGTCTCTGGTAAGACCTCAACTAGAGTATGGTTCCAGTGTATGGGACCCTCACCAGGATTACCTGATTCAAGAACTGGAAAAAATCCAAAGAAAAGCAGCTTGATTTGTTCTGGGTGATTTCCGACAAAAGAGTAGCGTTACAAAAATGTTGCAATGTTTGGGTTGGGAAGAATTGAGAGAAAGAAGAAGAGCTGCTCGACTAAGTGGTATGTTCCGAGCTGTCAGCGGAGAGATGGCGTGGAATGACATTAGTAGACGAATAGGTTTAAATGGCGTTTATAAAAGTAGGAAAGATCACGATATGAAGATGAAGTTGGAATTCAAGAGGACAAACTGGGGCAAATATTCATTTATAGGAAGGGGAGTTAGGGACTGGAATAACTTACCAAGGGAGATGTTCAATAAATTTCCAATTTCTTTGAAATCATTTCGGAAAAGGCTAGGAAAGCAACAGATAGGGAATCTGCCACCTGGGCGACTGCCCTAAATGCAGATCAGTATTGATTGATTGATTGATTGATTAACTGCACTACGATTTACCTGTTCAACCTTCATGAACTTTTCTTGACTCCGAGTGATGTTTGTTACAGTGCTATCCAGACTGCAAGCCTATCATTATGTGTGGACCATATGGCTCTTCATCCTGTGTAGGCTAGGAGGACTTGGTTAAGGGCCCTGCTTCACACCACATCACAGCCTGCATTGAATACCGCCACAGTCCTACCTCTCGGAACTTAGTTTAGCTGTGACGAATTTATTTTTTCGGGTTTGGTACCCTTCTCGGACAGTGAAAGAGCCGTTGAATTCCTCAGGGAGTCTATTTCTACCTGAGTTACAGGATTTGTGAAGTTAGTGTGCAACTGCTGGCTTGGGCTAATCTACATAAGGTAAGGTATCTTTGGAATGTGAAAAACGTGCGTCATCCTCGTGACTTCTCTCCTGCTTGATCGAGAAATTAAAAAATTTGCTATGTACGGTATACATTATACACTGACTGACAGAGCAAATGCAACACCAAGAAGTAGTGGTTCGAAAGGGATGAAAGTTGGGGAAAAAACAGAGACGGCACGGACGAATAATTGATGTTTATTTCAAACCGATATGCAGGTTACACAATGCGCACGGCATCGACTCAGTAGGATGTAGGACCACCGCGAGCGGCGATGCACGCAGAAACACGTCGAGGTACAGAGTCAATAAGAGTGCGGATGGTGTCCTGAGGGATGGTTCTCCATTCTCTGTCAACCATTTGCCACAGTTGGTCGTCCGTACGAGGCTGGGGCAGAGTTTGCAAACGGCGTCCAATGAGATCCCACACGTGTTCGATTGGTGAGAGATCCGGAGAGTACGCTGGCCACGGAAGCATCTGTACACCTCGTAGAGCCTGTTGGGAGATGCGAGCAGTGTGTGGGCGGGCATTATCCTGCTGAAACCGAGCATTGGGCAGCCCCTGAAGGTACGGGAGTGCCACCGGCCGCAGCACATGCTGCACGTAGCGGTGGGCATTTAACGTGCCTTGAATACGCACTAGAGGTGACGTGGGATCATACGCAATAGCGCCCCAAACCATGATACCGCGTTGTCTAGCGGTAGGGCGCTCCACAGTTACTGCCGGATTTGACCTTTCTCCACGCCGACGCCACACTCGTCTGCGGTGACTATCACTGACAGAACAGAAGCGTGACTCATCGGAGAACACGACGTTCCGCCATTCCCTCATCCAAGTCGCTCTAGCCCGGCACCGTGCCAGGCGTGCACGTCTATGCTGTGGAGTCAATGGTAGTCTTCTGAGCGGACGCCGGGAGTGCAGGCCTCCTTCAACCAATCGACGGGAAATTGTTCTGGTCGATATTGGAACAGCCAGGGTGTCTTGCACATGCTGAAGAATGGCGGTTGACGTGGCGTGCGGGGCTGCCACCACTTGGCGGCGGATGCGCCGATCCTCGCGTGCTGACGTCACTCGGGCTGCGCCTGGACCCCTCGCACGTGCCACATGTCCCTGCGCCAACCATCTTCGCCACAGGCGCTGCACCGTGGACACATCCCTATGGGTATCGGCTGCGATTTGACGAAGCGACCAACCTGCCCTTCTCAGCCCGATCACCATACCCCTCGTAAAGTCTTCTGTCTGCTGGAAATGCCTCCGTTGACGGCGGCCTGGCATTCGTAGCTATACACGCGTCCTGTGGCACACGACAACACGTTCTACAATGACTGTCGGCTGAGAAATCACGGTACGAAGTGGGCCATTCGCCAATGCCGTGTCCCATTTATCGTTCGCTACGTGCGCAGCACAGCGGCGCATTTCACATCATGAGCATACCTCAGTGACGTCAATCTACCCTGCAATTGGCATAAAGTTCTGACCACTCCTTCTTGGTGTTGCATTTGCTCTGTCAGTCAGTGTATTAACTGTCAAGATCGGATTTTGTATTCTATTATTACATTAAGTAGGGAAGTTCTGAGTTTCTAAAAGACATATAAAGCAACTTTTAGTCAACCTTATTTAATATCGCCACTTGGAGCTAACGTAAACATCAGACCTTGACTGAAAATATCACGAGGATGCTCCTGTGATTAACCCTCGGTATCCTCCTCTCTTTTATATTACTGCGACTAAGTATTTGCAAAATCAAAACCCTTATTGAACGCTTAGTATTTTAGCTTCCTTTCCTCCTAGTCCCAGCGTAGTTTGGGCTTAACCCCTGTTTCAATTGGGCACTCGTACTCCAGTAGGTTGTTCTCAGGAAATTGTGCCACTAGTCCTCTGCAACTTTTTTCTGACCTTCTATATCTATTAGGATATACGTTGCCTTCTTTCATTGAGATAGGCAAGTATTGTGGAACTTATGAACTGTTAACTGTTCAAAGGTCACACGAAAAAAATATTTTTTCGGAGATATAATGTACTCTATAATCTAATTGATTGCAAGTATTACACCCATGTCTCTTTTTAGACTTAGCTACACAGAAAGCCGTCCGGGATCTCTGGTGACGAGTTTGAAGGCCACTGGCGGCGCTGTTATCAACTTGAGCACGTCAAAATAGGGAGTGATGATTCACGTCAGTACTGAGAACGGGTGTGTAGAGTTTCGTAACATAGCTACAACGATGCCGAAGCGGACTGACCCTCACTGGGAGGGCTACATAACAGCCCTTTCCGGTGCTAAATATAGCTATTCTGCAATCCAAGGAATGTGCAAGAAGCGTGATTTCTTGATATCAAAGAACGGGATTGGTGTTGTATTGAATAAAAAAGGAAAATGTCGACTGGGCTTAATTCCAGAGGGGAAAACAGGCAAATCCACGACCGGCCACCAGTCGTACACCAGAAGTGGTGAGGAAAGTTAAAGCCTTTATCTCAGGTGGTAACTCTGCCCCCCCCCCCCAAAGGACTATCGCACGTAAGTTGGTGATATCTATTTCAATAGTTAACACCATAATCGAAAAGGAACTTCAATTAGAAAAGCGGCATAAGGGCCGAGTTCACAAGCTGTTGCCTCATCACATTTCGGAACGTCGCACTAACGCAAGAAAGCTGTATGGCAGGAGAGAGATGGAAAAATGTAGTGACATTAGACGAAGCATATATGTACCTAAGTGATTTTAACAAACACCGATCAATTTACTACCGCCCTACAGAATTGTTTTTATCAAGCTTTGTATAAGGAATGCCAGGAAAGTTTTCCAAGTAGTTTCATGATCGTTGCGGTAAATAACCCGACTCCGTAAGGCTGCCAACGGCTTTTGGCGGATGAGCACCTTTAAGTGGGGTGATGGCCCCCTCAGTGGAGGAAATGCCACTGGAATCCATCCGTGATAGAGGGCAGCAGTACCTATCAGTTCCTGGATGACTTTGGATCGGCTCATCACAGGATTATTATCGGCGACGCTGAATCAACATCAACTGCCATGATACTGCGGTGTGGATAGCAAGGGGAAACTATCACACTACCTTCCCAAGAGAATATCTGACGGATATTGCTAATTTGGAAATGAATTCGCCAAGCGATCCGGTTGACACCCGGCGCCATCTCAGGTCCAGGCTGAATGGTGTTAAATTGGTGATTGGGCACACGAAGGTAGACTCCCTGGCCTTGTGTGGAAAATATGCGACTAGGAGGAGTAAAATCTTAAAGAGAACATCTCTTCGACGAGAAAATAAAATAGCAACTTGGAATGTAAGGGGGCTCTTGCAACCTGAAAAGGAAATGGAAAATCGCAATCTAGACTTGCTAGGTCTATCTGAAACACACTGAAAAGGTAATGGCTTCTTGTGCACCACAAAGGTTAATAGGGTGTACTTTTCTGGACCAGATAATGAAAGCACCAGTAGCATTGCAGTAATTGTCCCTTCGCATTTGGCAAATCTAGTGGATGGATATTCATATATTAATGACAGAATCAGCCACTGTATACATGGTGCTCCCCTGATGGTTTTCATAGAAATGAGATTGATTTTATATTGGTTAACAATCACTGGAAATCCTCTGCCATCAATACAAAAACATACCCTGGTGCAGATTGTAGCACAGATCACCAACTACTGTTTATGGTGTTCCGGTTGAAACTCAGAGGTATGCGGCGTGTACATTGTAAAATGCAAAAGGTAGAAGGTGAAAACTTAAGGAGTTTTCATGCGGAAATCCAAAATGTTCTTTTGATCACTACAGAAGAAGGGGGCACAGTATTGATGAAGGGTCCACATGGAAAGACCTCAAACAATATATAGTGACCTTGCAATGAAACATTCTCCTCCAATACAGAGCCATCGTAAGTATTGGATCAGTGATCGTACGTGGCAACTCATAGAACAGCAGAAACAACTGAAAGAAACAGGCCTGCACATTCAAGACAGATACTTTGAGCTGTGTCGTGAAATTCAACGTAATTGCCGCTTAGACAAACGTAAGTATCTGTCAGGAATCTGTGAAGAAATTGAAGCTCATGGCCATCTTGATGAGACACTAGATATATACCGTAAAGTAAAACAGCTGTCAAATAAATACAAACCTCGTGTATGATCCATAGGAGATCTAATGAACATATAACACATTATTTTGAAATTGTTTTGAATAGATGGAAGCAGTACTGTGAGGAGTTGTATAAGGAAGAGACAGTACAGCCGATGATTGAATGGCCAGATTTTGAGCAAGAACCAGACTTCAGGAAACAAAAAAGGCAATCACACCCTTAACTATTGACGTACATTTTCAGTGACATCAACATGGACGTGAGGTCACTGAGACCGCATGAAAATTAATTTGACTACGGAAGGGACGGTTAATGAGATAAATTGCTAGCTACTTTTATTTGAATAATTACACTTTATTGAACCCAAAACCACAAAAATATTTTCCATTTGTTAATTTGTATAACCCTCATACCTTCAGATTGCAGTTGCAGCAATTTTCGTTATTCAGAATACACTGTTCCATTTAAACACACACATATCCTTTACACTATCAACAAAATTGACCCTAACTTGGGTATTAAAGATGTTTGATAACCACTGCACTGAAAATTAACGACACATTAGACTGATCTCTTGTTGGGGTGGAAATTGCAAGCACTGAACTTGGCCCTCAATGTTACTCTCACTCAACACATTCGAAGTAGATCTTCCTTGTACACTCCAAGCATACTGGTTTTTCACATCTGTAGCACTTGTAATATGTTTTTCTCTTCTTTGCTGGTGGCCACAGACGACAAGTTATCCGTTTTTCAAGCTTCTCCTCGGAAATGTTGATACGCTCCGCAGGGATGCTCAAAATTCTAGAGATAGCGCCTCGAATATCTCTTGGGATCCTGGGATTTGATAATCTTCTTATCATGTGTGGCCTAGTGAGTTGAGCAGCAAGTTCTTTCAGAAAATGTTGCCTGGTCATTTGGGGGCTCTCGCGATAGGACTGATGCAAGATATTCGCATTTACAGCTGCAATATCGACGATACGGAAGAAGACTGCCATCGGCCACCTTCTTGTTCTTCTACCTGTGCAGTAGTTGGCTGACATCTGATCCTAAGTATCTACTCCAGACTTCGTAGAATTATAAAACTGAATCATCTCTTCCTTCCCCGTGTCCGCATCAGTTGCTTTCCCATGGTGCATAGAGGATACTAACAAAACAGCTTTGTTTCTTTTCGGAACGTGTGAGAGAAGAGTTATGTCTTTCGTGAAGCCATACACAGAGGAACCGACCTTTCTCTGCTTGGAAGGCAAGAAGTTAGTTGGAATTTCCTTCTTGTTCTTTCTTACTGTCCCAACATAAGTGAGTCCCCTTTTCCTCAGCTCCTGAACAAGCTCCACTGAGGTGAACCAATTGTCAGCTGTTATATTTCTATTTGTACCCTGTATTGGTTCCGATAAACGAAGAACTGCCTGAGTTGGCTTTGAAAATTTTCTGTCTTCCCTTGAAAGACCTATTCCATCAGTGTCCTTCCCTGCATAAATATATGCATTGTACAAATAACTATTTTTCGAATCGGTTAGGCACATCAATTTCACTCCATATTTCTCAGGCTTGTTCGGAATATACATTCTGAACTTACACCGACCTCTGAAACCAATTAGCATCTCATCTACTGTTGCATTTGTGCCAATGGAGTAACACCTTTGAGAGTTCTGAATCAACATATTCAGAAGCTCAGATATGGGTGCAATAGGATCTGTCTCTCTCCGCTGCGTTCTGTCTTCAGGATTGTCAAAACGCAGGCTGCACAGGAGAATGGAAAACCTTGTACCTGACATCACAACACGAAATATTTCACGGCCCGTACCGTCAGCTGCGAAGACTGAAGCGATGTCCTCTTTGTTAGATTTGAAAACCGCCGAATAAATAAGAAGGCCTAGAAAAGCTTTCATTTCAACTGCGTCAACATTTTGTAATTCTGGTCGGGTAGACTTTCGGTAATTACTTCTCATTGCACTGAGTTTAACATTTGTCCATCGCACTAGTAAGTTCACCATTTCTTCACTAAATAGTAGTGTCCATGCCGTAACAGGATCCACACTGTTTCCAACTCGAGCTGAAGGGCGCAAACCGGGAAGGTGAATCACGATATTGTGACGAGGTGTACGCACATTCTGTGGAGGTTCCGCAGACGACCATTTGTACCTATTTCTACCATAAAAACACTCAGAACGTGAATCATCAGGCAGTAGCGCGGAACTTTCATCTTCTTCTCCCTCTCCTTCAGTCTCAGTATCGGTATTGTGATCACTCTCTATTTCACTATCACCATCGTCCACATCACTCATGTCTTCTTCAAACCACTCGGTAATTGTTCCTTCGTAATTTGCATCACATGTTCGGACACTCGCCGAAGTACCTGCACGCTGACTCATTGCTACACACAGCACTATCAACTGAAGACTGCTTCAAACCATGGACGTGCGGTCACCCAGGCCGCTACGAAACTCATCAGCTTCTTATCGCAGCTGCACGGTTATTTATGACAGATAAGATAAATACAGTGGAGAGGTCATCTTAAAATAGAAAGGTACTGCAAGCAAATATACTGGCAGGGCGATAAGCGAGGTGTGGCACGTGTTTACTTTTCCACCGCGGTCATGTTGACCGCACGTCCATAGTTAAGGGTAAAGTAAAACAGCTGTCAAATAAATACAAACCTCGTGTATGATCCATAGGAGATCTAATGAACATATAATATATTATTTTGAAATTGTTTTGAATAGATGGAAGCAGTACTGTGAGGAGTTGTATAAGGAAGAGACAGTACAGCCGATGATTGAATGGCCAGATTTTGAGCAAGAACCAGACTTCAGGAAACAAAAAAGGCAATCACATCGTTGCGACCGCATAAAGCACCGAGTTCTGACAACATTACAGCTGAACTACTGAAAGAGACGAGCGATATTGGTGCTCAAATTATCACAGACAATTGCAATAAAATCCGTCTTCATCCCCCTGCATAAAAAGGGCTCAACAATGAAATGTGATAACTATAGGACTTTATCATTAATCTCACATGCTAGCAAGATCATGTTGTATATCTTGAAAGACAGACTACAAAATTATATTAGTTCACAGATTCCCCCTGAACAAGCAGGTTTCGTCAAAGGAAAAGGCACAAGGGAACAGATGTTGAACATCCGACAACTATTCGAAAAGTGCAAAGAATTCCAGCTTCCTATGATCATTTGCTTTCCTGACTGTAGGAAATCCTTTAACTGTGTTCAATGGGAGAAACTTTCGCAACTGTTATTGGAAATGGAAGTTCCAAAACATCTTATCTGGTTGTTAAAGAATGTATATGAGTCTAACACAGCAGTTGTCAGGATAAATAGCAAGATATCTGAAATCTTCAAGACACAAAGGGGCGTTAGCCAAGACTGCATATTGTCACCCCAGCTTGTTAATATTTATGGCGAGTACATCATGAGAACTGCATTGGCTGGATGAACTGGTGGATTTCCTATTGGAGGCAGCAGAATGATATCGAAACTCCGATATGCAGATGACACTGTATTGATTGCCATGGACGAGGCAGAAATGACATAATTTTTAGACCGTGTCAGAACTGAGAGCATTAGTTTGGATTTGCAGATCAACATGCAAAAGACAAAAATTATGGTTGTTGACAGGCCTGGCAAGCTGAACGAACTCAGTGTCTTCAGCAAAATGGAAATGGTTTCAGAAATGTTGTACCTGGGTGCCATTATAACAAGCAACAACAGCTGTGAAATAAAGACCAAGAGAAGGATTGCCATGGCCAAGAATATCATGTCCCAGTTATCTCATATTTGGAAGGATCTCCCCATTTCTGTAAAGCAAAATATAAAACTAGTACAGACGCTGGTATTCTCTGTCTTCCTCTATGGTGCTGATACGTGGACTTTACGAGCTTCAGATTTGAATAAGATCAACTCACTCGAGATGTGGTGCTGAAGAAGAATGCTTCGCATTCCTTGGACAGCATTTCGAACCAACGAATCCATCCTCAAGGAGCTGAACATCAGTACCAAGTTATCGGCAAAATGTCAACAGAGGATCCTCCAATTCTTTGGTCATATTATGCGTCGTGGAGAAGGAAGCCTTGTAAAGCACATAATCTTGGGAAACGTGCCCGGAAAGAGGGAGCGTGGGCGACCACCTATACGCTGGACAGATGGCATAAAACATGCAACAAAGATATCGTTCATAAAATCTACCTGTATAGCAGAAAACCGTGAAGGATGGAAACAGGTACAAAGAAATACCTTCAGAGATCATGATTCTTAGGATTGAGGGACCGATATAGACAGACATTGATGATCGTCGCTCGAAACTGCTACAGTGGCAAGTTAACACTTCCCCGTGTCGATAGCGTGAAGGTGAACAGTACATACTATCAGCAAGAGTTTTTAAAACCCATTTACACTACAACACAGATATCACAGCACTGTATGGGAGGGCGAAAAATAATGTATGAGTACACCAAGATAAAGTATCTAGTAACACATCTCGTTCTTAGAGAGAATGGAGATAGAAACTGGAATCCGTGCAATTCCCTTTACTGACATTCCGGTGAACGTAGCCGATGGGTCACCCATAGACTTCAGTGCATTTGGACTCCTAAAAAGTGCATTAGGAAATAGACATGCACGGACTATCAATAGACTCTGGAAAGCCTGTCAGGAGGAGTGGGATAAGACAGACCATGCTAGCTCTCAGAAAAAGTCCGCTGCAATGGAAATTACGTTATCGGGCTATAGCCAAAAATGCTGGTTTTCCAATTGTGCATGATCGTTGTTGGAGACATAGCTTTTCATAAGCTAACTACCCTTCAAACATTGTCCCAGGAGATCCCGAACAACCTTCTGTAGGTGGGAGTACAAGTACAAAATTTCCAAAAAATGTGGTATCTTTTTTTTCCTTGCGTGTTAATTGTTTTACAGAGGAGCGCCAAAATGGTCCATTTTTCTTGTTCTTGTCATGTAACACCCAGGACGAGCTATCGGTATCAGAATTATCTGCCCTGATAGTGTCACTTGCACTGACAGAATACACTTCTGACGACTACTGTTTGGCCGTGAGATATTTTCTTGTCAGGAGTACATTGCAACAAGGGTTTTATAAGTTTGCTCTGTGTACAATGGGGAAGAATATGTCAGACAGTGTCAAGTGCCAAACTATTGGCATGTTCAATTGCGACTAGTCTCACAACACAACAATTAAACATCTGTAAGACGTGTGTTAAGAACACAATACGAAAATACCAACAGTGAGGTGTTGTGAAGGACATGCCGCGCAGTGGACGGCAGAAAGCTACAAATCCACGCCAGGTAGAAACATTGCCATGATTCCTGAGGCAAGCCGCAGTGCTATTGTTCCAACTCTTTTGAAGGAATGAATGGACATAAGTGTTCTTAGTGTGTCACGTCGCACTATAAGAAGACACGTGCTTGAATGAGGAGTATTTCCATATTATTTGATGAAGAAACCTCCTGTAACTGCGATCTGAATTCAGACTAGAAGAAACTAGTGTCGTTCCAAGGAAGACTGCGATATGAATCGCTGGGGTAGGGAGCTCATCAGTGATGAATCACGCTTTCAGCAGTTTTCATTGAGGAAATTCCGGGTTCGTTACACACCGATTAAGAAATTCCTACCAGAATGTTTGGCTCCAGCCATGCAAGGAGGAGGGGCTGCATCCATGGTATGTGGCACCGGAATTCTCTGTTTCACTGATGGGACCATAGATTACACGGAGTACATTTGTACACTCTGCTAAAAAGCTCCATGGTGGTTATTACGTGTACCAGCAGGAAAACGCAAATTTCACTCAACACTTGCGTGGCTCGAGGGCAAGGTGTTTCCTGTTCTGCCTTGGTCCCCCAAAGCCTGGACATCAGTTCTATTGAAAATTCTGGGAACATAATTGGATTTCGCATTGATGCCGCCCAAGGTAAAGATGTGGTGGGGCTCCGTCAGAAAATCTTCATGATCTGGAACGAAATAACAAACGGACTATTTGTCAGCAGCATGCCCCACAGTGTTCGTGACTGTCTCAGAGAGCCGGAGGTCCTACTGGATGTTAGGTATCATGAGAATTCATTTCCTTGCCTTTTGAAGTTGTATAAATATGAAATTATGTTGTTTTACTATGAAATTATGATATTATGTACTGTTAAAAAATGAGTCATTTTATAGTGTTGTCTTAAACCTTGGACCGGTATTGCATGTATGGAAATTCTGAGTTGCTAAACTAAGAATAGGGCAATTTTTAGGCATCCCTATTTAATATCGCCCCGTGAAACTGACGTAAGCATTATCCTTTGATTGTAAATGTCACGAGAATGCTCGGATTATTAACCCTCTGTACCTCCTCTCTTTTGTCTTACTGCGACTAAGTATCTTCAAAATTTAAACCTTTGGATGTTAGCTTTTATTTTATTCTAGTCACAGCATAGTTTGGGCTTAACCTCTATTTCAGTCGGATACTCGTTCCCCAGTCGATTGTTCTCTGAGGTCATTCATTTGTGACATTTCATGTGTTTAGTATGGTACGCTATTTCCTGCTTCTTGTACTAAATATATGAGTTTTGTGTACTACTTAGTTAGATACGGAATGTTTAATACTAGAATTTTCTGTGAAGTGCGCGAATGAAATATAACTCTTAACTAACCGTAGCTCGTTGTTGAAATATTATTCTACACACCATGGTGTTATTGTGTGCAGACCTATACTTGTCTGAAATCTATACGTGTATTTAATACATTTGTTTATGTATATTTTAGCAGTACTGACTCAGAGAGTGCTACTGATTTCCCAATTTTTATTCCTTAGCGAGCTTGAAAACTGATCCAATTTCTAGCGATATAGTTTGACTCATTAGAGTTCCTGCACGTTTCCTCGGTTATTCTACTATAATGTTGTAAGTTCAATGATACAGCAAGACTGCAAGCTGCATATACGTTTATTATTATTATTACTATTATTATTTATTTTTCCACTAATTGTAGTTACAATTTAGGGATGGTGAATGGAGAAAGGGCATAGCCCCATATACAACAAAGTGCCTCCATCACCACTTAAAATTATAATATACAAATATACAATTACATTCTACATGATATTCCCCTCTCTTATTAAGTAAGGAAGTAAACAATATTCAAACAAAAAATGAATGGAAGGACAGATACACTGCAGAAAATTAAAATTGTTACACTATGGCGGCGGCATACAACTAACGTCAAATTTGTATTAAAGGTCCGATGGAAATTTTACGAGATGTTTAAAAATGTTTTTTACCTCCCCCCCAAAAAAATATAGAAATATGTAGGCAATTTTAATGACGGTGCAGACCTTCCTTTCGAGGTATTTGGTGGCTAAACGGTAAGTCGTATCACAAAACGGATGGCACAATCTCTGGGATATGCAAATGATTATCATTACAGCGCATGCGCATAATGCAGGTAGGCGTAATACCTCTATGAAAGAGAAGATTGCAGAGCGGGTTTCTCAGACGGAAGTCACATTCGAACGTTGGTTGTTTGTGCAGAGGTCCTGTTATGCCTCGTGTAATAAGGAGGAACGCCTACCAGGACGCGTCGGAATTTGAACGCCAGTGGATCCTGGCCTACCGAGACTGAGGTTTATCGTTCCGTGATATTGCTGCTCCCGTTTGTCAGGATCCGAAGACTGTCATGTGAATATGGAATCGATTGGTCCAGGAGAATCATTCAGAACGCCACGCAAGATCTCAGCGGGCCCCAGCTACTAACATCCGGGAGACTAATCTGCATTTAGGGCTGTCACCCAGGTGGCAGATTCCCTACCAAATGTTTACCTGGTTTCTCTTAAACACTTTCAAATAACTTGGAAATTTATCGACATTTGATGCCTGCATCATCACGTACTTAAAGCACGGTGACTATTGTTGACACCACAGCAGAGACAGGTGCGCATATAATGGTGCGTTGAACGAAACCCATAGACACAGTAGTGGCGTCCCGTCATCTTTTCAGACGTGACCCGATTCTGTGTACAGCATCATGTGTGGTGGCACCGAGGAGAGCGGTTACCAGCTTGCGTTCGTTATCGTCATGCGTGCCCAGCACCTGGAGCATGGGCGCCCATATGACAGATTGTAGCATAGGGGGGCCTTGACCTGGGGGTATGTTTTATTTTTAATATTTTGGAAGATGAATAGGGACTTGTATTTCGCGGTAGAATAACACCCGCGGTATCCCCTGTCTCTTGGTGGGGGGCGGTACTACCACTTCTACGTATTACCGACTTCTAAATCATTTTCTTGAAAGAAAAACACCTGACTACATAAGATTTTTTCCTTTCCCTGAGAGCTAGGGGGTCCTTGGCCCCCCTTGCCCACGGGCATGGGAGCCCTCGACCTGGAGCGATTGCATCCGGTGCCATTGGCTACACATCCCGATCACTTCTTGTACCCATAGCCGGTATTTGGGCAGTGCCGTTATATTTCTGACTTGTTAAGGACCGTTTCTGTGCCCTATCTTCAAGGCCTTTGTAACGTTACTTTACATTTTCTGGACCGAGCACAGTATCAGTCCCTAACTGTGGCAGCTGTCTCTCATTCTTTATATCTTTACAAGTTGATTTACGTCGCACCGACACAAACAGGTCTTACTGCGACGATGGGATAGGAAAGGGCTAGGAGTGGGAAGGAAGCGACCCTAGCCTTAATTATGGTACAGTCCCAGCATTATCCTGGTGTCAAAATGGGAAACCAAGGAATACAATCTTCACGGCCGCCGACAGTGGGGTTCGAACCCACCATCTCCCGAATGCAAGCACACAGCTGCGCGCCCCTACATGCACGGCCAACTCACTCGGTACATAGCTCTCATTCAATTGCTCAAAAGTCTTTGAAGGAATGTTTGATGAATCCATCACTTCACAAAAATCTTTAGAAAACTGAAAGGCATTTTCCGATGGAGATAAGCTACGGTGTGGTTTCTCAAGCAGCAATTGTTTTCTGCTTTACGCGGCTAATTGTATGTTTACACAGCTTTTGTGTTACCAGTATTGCAATGTTGTTGCACTGTAGAATGTTTGTCAGTCGTAATTTTCACCTCACACATTTCACAAAATAAAATATAACCATCAGTACTAAAATCCTTTTCACCAAAATATTTAACACCAACTCGCTAACACACAATATCACAGCCCTTTACTTCAGGCATCTTGAAACTACACTGAATTACTCATTAGCAGAGACAAAAGGATACTGTAGAAGGTCATGGATTGCGTGTGCTTAAAATTCCTTTCAACCACTCCGCAGAACAAGAAAACTGAAAATTGACTATCAGAAAGGAGGAAGAGAGGGAGAGAAAAGCTGCTGTTTGTATCTCCTACACGCACAATGAATTATACTTTTGGCATCTCAAACGGGCTCATGCTGTTCCACGTATAAGGTAAATCCAGGACAGATGCCGCCCCGGTAGAGATGCCGCATACACTGTAGCTAAAGGTTCCCATCGTTACAGCTAGATGGCAATATGTGTGGTTTTTCAGTTTCTAAGGAAGAACTACTGTCTGCGAGTGTGACGAAATTTGCTCGTATATTACGCCAATTATAGCCGATATCATGAGGCGAGTACATGTTTCCTCCTGACAAAGTTTTTGCGTGTGTTAATTTATTGTATATTAAGTTGGCTTCAAATGCTTAAATCAGACGTTTTTCGTACAGTAGACGTCAGAAGCATAACTGTAGTTGAGAGTAAGCTAATTTTGGGCCATGATAGCCTTGAGGTATGAAAACAGGAGGGTGCGGCGTCTCTCCCTGATAGTTGGCCTTCGGGCTGAGCAGCGGTCGCTGTGCAGGCCAGAGCCATTTCAAGGGAGTTAAGTGCCGTGGGGTTTTATATAACACAGTGAAGAATCCATTGCACATGCACATTTATAGTAAATCGAAATTAAAATATGATTTTAATGTTGTAAATTATCAGATAGATTTTTTTCCATTGAATGATTATATTATGTGGATATAATTGTCTTGTAGTACGTTCTAGTGTTCGGTTATATTAAAGTTGAAGAAATTGGCTTAAATTTGATTTTGTCATTAATTATTTTACTCGCGGCATCTCTCCCGAGCAAAGTCGGCATCTATACCGGGATCCAGGGAGAGACGCCGCAGATGCAACAATTCCTTTGTTCACTCCTTTCTCCCATTTACTTTCAATTGCCAATATTTTGTTCATCCCTGATCAAATGTACATGTTTTCAAATTATGCTCGATGAATTTGCAACAATTTTTAAAGTAAATATACCGAGATATAACAAAAGACATAAAAAGTGCGGCAACTCTCCCGGAATTATCCTATATATAGAAACTTTCATCAGCAGGCTTTGACAGAACATTCCTGGTAAATTCCGATGAACGTTGGCAAACAAACTTCTTTACGATCATCTGCACAAGCATTATGAAATAATGTTTGGAACAATATCTGCTGAAATGTTAAATACTACATAAATATAGCTAAAGTTATGCTGTTATTTGATGATTTGGCCAAAATATGATCTAACATTATGGTCAAATATGCATTTTCATGACCAAATAAAATGTGCTTTATCGTTTTCAATAATGTTAGAAACGTGTTTAAATTCATGAGAAATGGACAAGCAAGCCAGGATAAAGATATGATGTGTCATTATAATCGGAGCCCTACTGCTTACATTGAGGTTAGATTGTTTTCGTAACGTTCGTTGATTTTAATATGTAACTAGTCAAGTTGACAGCAGTGATGAGCCATACTTAGGGCAGCCATATTTTTCTTTCGGGACAACCCTACATGATTCCAGGTATACATGGAAACAAGATATTACAAGACATTATATTTCACGGTTTACGTGGACACCGTTAATGCTCCGGAATTGTTATTTGTGCAATATTTCTACATTGAATTTATTGCAAAAAATTGTTTTGAAACTGTGAGAAGTGATCCTTTGAATTTAAGAATGTTTCATCGATTAAACGAAATTAATTCAGTTTTAAATGATGATGGACGAAAAAAATTATTACTGCTTGTTCAACTAACGATAATGTGAAACATAATGGTAATTCTATGACAACGCATATAGAGCGAAAAAATCCTCATTTAAGTCACAACGAAAAGACAACGATACTCGAAAATGTTTTAACGTTATTACAAGGTCATGCGACTGCCACCCCCCTTGGAGCCCCGTTCGGTATTTTCTGGAAGAGATGAGTGAGTCAGGCTGGGGAGCTTCCTGTCGGCCTGAGGGCATGTGACGGGCTATGCTTTCCATCTGGTGCCTCCGTAGATTTTTAGAAAGGCTAACATGGTGTAGTGTTGAGATGTTGGTGCTGAGTTGTATTGTTGTATTGTCGAGTGATACGTGTTGAATAGTTCAGTGTGTGTGAATCAATCCAATGAGTTTATTGTTTGGGTTATCGGTTTTGTGTGGAGTCGAGCCAAGCGTACAGTTGTCGAGCTGTGTAACAGTCAACTTTCGTATATTCGAGCCTCACTTGATTAAACTGCTGTGTCAAGTGACTGGTTAAGAGGGGAAGCTTAACCAAACAGGCATGTCTAGACTTAACGTCGCAGATCCCGGGTTCGACTCCAGCCCTAGGGCGTTAACTGTATAGACCCTAGTTCAAAGCCTAAGAGTACAAGGCTTAACCTAAGAGACTCAAAGTTCAACACACGGGCTAACCGCATAAGAGTAGAAGCTTAATTTAAGAGACTTTAATTTCGATACCCGGGTTAACTGCAGGCCTAATGTTACGCTGACCACGCGTTAACCTAACTTAACCTCCCAACAACACTTTGTAGTAAACGCTTTTGAAATCTGTATCTCAGTTGTGATAAGACATACGACAAACCAAATACATTATTGATTTATTTCAGTAAGCCTATCCTTTAACCACCACATCTATTACCTCAATCCAATTTCTACTTTCATCAACGAACCTACGTGCAGCTATCTAGAAAAACATATTTGCACTGTGCTACAGGCGAGTATTATTCAATGCAGACCTTTTAAAAGATTATGTTCTAGTTGCATGTCTGACAAATGTTATCAGTATATTCAGTAGGTATTAACCTCTTCTATCATGCAAGAAGCGCGAACAGTTTTCCTTATCTGAACTTAAGTGTTTAAACTCTTTTCTAAAGTTATGTCCCCACGAATAAAGCACATGTATTAAACCTTACACCGTCTTCTTAGTCCCGGTTCATCATCTTGTTCTAAGTTCAGCTCTAAGCCCCAGACCACAGTTCATTCCCTCTTACTTTTTTGACCATTTGCCCTTTTACACTTTTGCCCTTTTGTCCTTTTGCTCCACTAGCTCCTCTGCCCCTCTGCCCTTTTTCCCTTTTTTCCTTTTGCCCTTCTACCCTTTAATCCTCTTGCCCTTCTGCCCTTTTGTCCTTCTTCCCGTCTGCCCTTTTGTCCTTTAGTTCTTTAGCCATTTATCCCTCTTGCCCATGGTTCTTTAGCCATTTAGGCCTTTTGCCCTTTCGGCATTTAGCCCTTTTTGACCTTTTGCCATTACTCAGTCGCTCAGCTCCAAGACCTAAGTTTACCTTTCAGCGTTATGCCCCTATGAATAAAGCATGTGCATTAAGCCTTACACCATCTCCCAAGTCCTATGTGTAGCCGCCATCTTCTTTCAAGTTCAGCTTCCACCAATCTCAGCATCAAAGCCCCTGGACCATGTCTCATCTTGTCTAGTTAGGTTAAGCCTGGAATCGAATCTCAAACTTGAGTCTGTAGCTCCCTGGTAAGATTAAGCCTGGCGTCAAATGCGAGCCTGTTAGGTAAACCTAGCATTCTTGACCATAATCACGTTGGTAGTTGGGTTCAGCTGGCATTCTCGGGTATCAAACTTCTGTCTGTAAAGCTAACGCTCTTAATCCCAGGGTCGAATCCAGGACCTGTCAGGTTAAGCTTGGAGTCGAATCCGTACATGTTAGGTTAAACTGACACTCTTGACTATTACCACGTTAGCAGGTGGGTCCAGCTTGCACTTTTTGGCATCGAATTTGGGTCTTAGGAACTTAAGCCTAAGGTCGAACCCAGGGCCTGTGAGGTTAAGCCTGAACACGTATTAAGGTTAAGGGTCAAGTCTTAGCCAGCCGCCTTATTTTTCAAATCACCCGCCAAGTAAAGTCATGTGATTGTAAGCTTGCAGTCTTAGTCAGCGCAGTCAATGAAGTGGAGGCCTCGTCCAGGGGCTCGGAGGTGGAGGTGGCGGCAGAACCATCCACTCATACTACTGCCGACAGTGGGGCTCGAACCCACTATTTCCCGAATGCAAGCTTTTAGTTAGGCGACCTTAATTGCATGGCTAACATCCTCGGTACACTAATTAGTGAAGTGTTGTCATTCACTGCCAAGTATAATTTGTGTGTGTATTAATTGGGTCATACTCGAGGTAAAGTTTTATTCATGACTGTACACTTAGAATGGCAACCTGATATGGCACTGACTAAACTTATGAATATGAAGAAGCTTCTACGAGACCGAGCAGCACGTAAGCATAACTCAAAGCTGAAACGTATGAGCCTCACGAACTAATTAATGGAATGATGTAAAATATTATAATTAAAGCCGCATATATGCTGCAGGCTATGTACTACATTTGTGTTTGTTATTAGGTTTTTAATTGTTCTGTTTTGTACCGTTAATAACGTTATAAAAATAAAATGTACCACGAGCTGTGTTACTTGCGACGTAAACGATTTTTCTGAATTTTCGGTCATCCGGTTCGAATCCAATCCCGTTTGAACCGGATAAACGGGTTTCTACCATATGAAAATAAATTCCTTGTTAAAAAGGAAGAAATATATGAAAGCAGGAAAAAATAATTACGTACCGTAACAATTAATAATACTTGCGAGCGTTACACCTTAATATTTTAGTGAAACGAATAGAAATTCATACGAAATTCACAGAAAATACGATAAAATTTACACATGAATTACGGAGATCAACTTAAAGTACTCTGTTATAAGTGATGTAGCATAATAATTACAACGCATTCACAAAGAAATCCACAGAAATCTTAGGTATTTCCAATAATTTAACAGTACGATTTACTACAAATTGACCGAGAGAGTTGTCCGTACCAGTACACCACAGAGGCGGACGATTCCCGGCTCTGCCACGAAATTTGAAAATTGGTACGAAGGATGGAACGGGGTCCACTCAGTCTCGGGAGTTCAAATGAGTAGAGGTGGGTTCGATTTCCACCTCAGCTATACTGGAAGTGGTTTTCCGTGGTTTCCCACTTCTCCTTCAGGCAAATGCCGGGATGGTACCCAACTTAAGGCCACGACGCTTCCTTCCCTCTTCCTTGTCTATCCCTTCCAATCTTCCCATCCCCCCCGCAAGGACCCTGTTCAGCATAGCAGGTGAGGCTGCCTGGGCGAGGTACTGGTCATCCTGCCCAGTTGTATCCCCCGACCCAGAGTCTGAAGCTAGAGGATACTGAGGTGGGATCCCTCGCTGAGTCCGAGGGAAAACCGACCCTGGATGGTAAACAGATAAAAGAAGAATAAGTATACGCACCTTCACATAAATTAACATTGGTGTTGGTAATGGGAAAGTGTCGTACTGACAGCGCACAGTCCACAGCGCAAAGTAATTACAGCATGATAGGTATCGAGAAATAAAATATGTAGTCGGTATGGGTTTTATACGCTATTGTTGATGTCTTACTTCTTAATTCTACGCAAATGTACACATCTTCAGGGCAAAGTCCACTGTAGAGTGTTTCTGCGAAATGGAAGTTAACAGTCATATGGAAACAAACTAACGTCATTATTACGCTCAAGAGTTAAATTGTTTTTAATAAAATCGGGGCACTTACCTTGTGATTCAGCCGCCCCTTCCAATGTAGTTTTATGTAAACCGCAATATTAATTCAGTCCTGAAAACATCTGCCCTGCCGGTATGCTCAGACAACACAACCGTACATCTTGGTATTTACCACCTCACCATGATAATACGTCGTAATATTATACTCGTATTAAACAAAGGGATACATGCATGTGCCTTCTAGATCATTTGAACATACACGCCGGCTAAATACTAAATTGACGTTGTGACCGCAATAAACCTAATACAAGCTATAAGCTTGGCAGTGTGTCTTATGGTACCGTAGCGTAGTTGGAAAAGGCACTGGGATTAGGACTTAAGTATGAGGTGGGAGGTTCAAGTTCGGGGAGCAGATTCAGTGTTTTGCATATATTTGTTTAATACGTACCACACGTAATGTAAGTTCAGTACCCGCTTTCATGCAATTTGTGTGTGAATGAATGTGTTTGTGGCCCTAAGAAGGGCTGATCAGTTAGCAGGCCGGACACATCATCATCATCATCATCTGTTTACCCTCCAGGTTCGGTTTTTCCCTCGGACTTAGCGAGGGATCCCACCTCTACCGCCTCAAGGGCAGTGTCCTGGAGCTTCAGACTCTTCGTCGGGGGATACAACTGGGGAGTATGACCAGTACCTCGCCCAGGCGGCCTCACCTGCTATGCTGAACAGGGGCCTTGTGGAGGGATGGGAAGATTGGAAGGGATAGCCAAGGAAGAGGGAAGGAAGCGGCCGTGGCCTTAAGTTAGGTACCATCCCGGCATTCGCCTGGAGGAGAAGTGGGAAACCACGGAAAACGACTTCCAGGATGGCTGAGGTGGGAATCGAACCCACCTCTACTCAGTTGACCTCCCGAGGCTGAGTGGACCCCGTTCCAGCCCTCGTACCACTTTTCAAATTTCGTGGCAGAGCCGGGAATCGAACCCGGGCCTCCGGGGGTGGCAGCTAATCACGCTAACCACTACACCACAGAGGCGGACAGGCCGGACACATACAGACCGGAAATAATAGGAACACAGCTGCCCTGTCAATGCTTTATGGCAGCAAATGTTCGATGTGATGACCGTTTTGGTTTATACACATTCGTGCCCGGTGCCCAATAGACCGTCTTGCATGCTGAAACATTCCAGGTGTAACTGCTTGACAGGCGTCCATGATGAGTTGCCAGAGCTGGTCGGGATTTTCCGACGCTTGAGTGTAAACGACGTTCTCCAATGCAACCACAAAACGAAGTCTAACGGCGTTCAATCCGGTGATACGGCGGGCCAAGGAAAATGACGTCCTCGTCCTATCCATTTCCCTGGCAGTTCCTCTTTCAGATGGTTACGAACAGGTAAAATCGAATGTGACGGAGCTCCATCCTGTTGCAACCACATCGTCAAACGATCGTGCAAGGGCATATCCTCCAGCAGCAATGGGTGTTTCTGATGCAGAAAGTGCAGGTAGCGTGGACCCGTTCAATGGCCCTCAAGGAAATAAGGTCCAGTCAGCCGATCCCCCAAGATTCCACACCACACATTCACTCCCCATCGTACTTGATAGGTCGCCTGTCGCCCCCAGTGAGGATTGTCCGGACTCCAATAGTGCATTATGTTGTGGCTATTGACGTTCCCATTATTGTGGAAGCGCGATTCGTCCGAGAATAAAATGTACGATATGAATGCTGCATCATTGTCCAGCCTATCTAATAGCCACCGACAGAACTCCATTCGAGCTTCGAAATCCCATCCATGGAGCTCCTGGTGTAGCTCAAGGTGGTAAGGGTGAAATTTATGTTCAAGCAGTATTCGCCAGATGGACGCCTGGCTAGTGTTCACCTGTTGTACAATCGCCCTTGTACTAAAGTGTGGATTATTACGAGCGGTCTCTTCTGTTTCACCCAATGTAACGGACCTATCGGAGACTGGTGGCTGTTTCGAAATCACATCTGGTGTCCTTAGGCGTCTTTCAACACTGCGGAATGTCGTAGTAGCACGGATTCCCCGGTCGGGATACCGTTCCTGGTACAGACGTAGTGCCTCTCACGCGTTTTGTCTTGCTTACCGATAAATGAGGAATATGCCAACGTATTCCTTTATGAAAAATATGCCAAATGACAACAGAGATTACATTCAGGACCTAATCAGCGGAGTATGCGCAGGGCACAAAGTGAATAACAGCGTTGTTCTACTGCTTGAATGTGGCAAACGTGGGTCTGTTTCTACGTATTCAACATCATACCGATGCAGAAATGTTCGAATGATGCAGAATTCGATTGATTGATTTGATTTGGCACATTCCATCGAATGCTAAGCTAACGCCTAACTACATCCGCTACGCTACACTGCTGGGAACATGCTGATAGTACGACGAGAACAGAGTACATACGCAATCCGGTTCGATGTTTAAGACATTTGAAGGGGCGGCTGAATAACACGCTATAATTGCACATTACAATGTAGGCTAAATTATGGCATACCGATCTGAAAATGAAAATCCACAGCCAGTTTCCAATCATTTTACAGGGTCAGGAACGGAATGAATGAAGCTCCTATCTAGCGGCGAGGATGGGAGTTATGGCGTCGGCCGATGCCTGTCGAACTCCTCTCGGGCAATGATACCCATTGACTGACAGATAAAATGAAGTGATATTGGAGAGTGTTTCTGGAATGAAAGATGACAAGAAAAACCGGATTACCCGGAGAAATACCTAACCTGTCTCCGCTTTGTCCATCACAAATCTCACATGGACTGACAGGGATTTGAACCATGCAACCCAGAGGCGAGAGGCCGCAGCGCTACCGCCTGAGACACGGAGGCTCTTTATATACCGATTTGTAAAGCACAATTACTATAAGGGTTATTGGTCCAGTAGTGATGGAAACAAACATTATTTTCAATTTTCGCGTTTTAAAGAGCTGGGGTTAATACGCTAAACCTCTCAGCTGTCTGTGAAATGTTTACAATCGAAACAATGTACTACAGTAGTTCCAAGTTACCCTAAATGCCCACGTTCAATGTCGTTTCTAGCACTCGCGACTATTTTTCTTGCAAAGAGCTAGAATTTTGCACATAAGTAGATTTTTAAAACGTATATCGGATGGTTGGCTATTTGCTTTACGTCGCACTGACACAGATAGGTCTTATGGCGACGATGGGATAGGATAGACCTAGGAGTTGGAAGGAAGCGGCCGTGGCCTTAATTATGGTACAGGCCCGGCATTTGCCTAGTGTGAAAATGGGAAACCACGGAAAACCATCTTCAAGGCTGCCGACAGTGGGACTTGAACCCACTATCTCCCGATTACTGGATAACCAGGCGAGTTGGCCGTGCGCGTAGAGGCGCGCGGCTGTGAGCTTGCATCTGGGAGATCGTGGGTTCGAGCCCCACTGTCGGCAGCCCTGAAGATGGTTTTCCGTGGTTTCCCATTTTCACACCAGGCAAATGCTGGGGCTGCACCTTAATTAAGGCCACGGCCGCTTCCTTCCAACTCCTAGGCCTTTCCTATCCCATCGTCGCCATAAGACCTATCTGTGTCGGTGCGACGTAAAGCAATTAGCAAAAAAAAAAACGATTACTGGATACTGGCCGCACTTAAGCGACTGCAGCTATCGAGTTCGGTATATCGGATGTGACGATATTATTTGACAAATTCAGTTCCTTATTTCGAATAGTTTCCTTGTCAGCGTAAAGCAACTTAAAGTTCTATTTATGTTCTTCAGGCCTTTAGTGTTTGGAGTTCCTTGTATGCTTCCTTGTCCTTGCTTTTATGCTTCGTTTCGTGGTTCCATCGTAAACCTGTCCACATAAACAGGAAATGTCATTCTTATCAGTAGTCCGAGGTGGGTCTATGGCTGCATTAGGGTACGAAAATAATGCTCTTATTTGTATGCAGCAGATGATTTCTTTAAAATGTGTCATGATAAGTATCACAGTGTGATTATCACATTCTTAATGTTGAGTACAAAGACCCTGTCGTTCATCTTACTTGCGGGGAACGAGGGACTGCTGGCTAGTCCTCGGAAATTGTATATGTTGGTCAGGCAATAGCCATTAATACGTAGGGTGGATTTCAAATCATCTTATTTTCTGCTAGAAACTCTCTTGTTGTGAGGGGTGCTCAGATCGGCCCAGAATTAGATTTATTATGACTCTCTTTATAGTCCCAGTTAATGAATAGGGTCTTCACATCGGTAACTATCAGTGAGCGATCACTTTCTTCACACATAATATCACAGGCAATCGATTTAATCTACATAGGACATCAAAAAAGATATCTTCGCGACCACCAGTTTTGGTTAGATAGCTGCTCAATTGTCCTCAAGTGGGCTTTTCGGATTACGAACCAACTCTCAAGTACAGGTAAAAAACACTAAACTGACCGGGAATCGAATACGGGTGGAGGGGGGGGGGGGTTCTCCTGGTCAGAAGCAGATTTTATACCTACCTCTATACCACAGGGCTAGGCATGATATCAACAGTAAAGTAAAACTGCTTAGTTTTAACTATTCCTTACTGAGCGAGCTGGCCGTGCTGTTAGAGTCCCGCAGTTGTGAGCTTGCATACGGGAGGAATGGGTTCGAATCGAGGCCAACCGTTCGAATCCCATTGTCGGCAGCTTGAAGATGGCTTTCCGTGCTTTCCCTTTTTCACACCAGGCTGCACCTTAATTAAGACCACGAGCGCTTCCTTCCCACTCGCAGCCCTTTCCTATCCCATCGTTGCCATAGCACCTATCTCCGTCGGTGCGACGTGAAGCAAGTCGAAAAAACTATTTCTTACATACCATGTCATACAAAAACTCTCAGTTATATGGTAATAGGTGATTTGATTTGATTTGATTTGATTTGATTTGATTTGATTTGATTTGATTTGATTTGATTTGATTTGATTTGATTTGATTTGATTTGATTTGATTTGATTTGATTTGATTTGATTTGATTTGATTTGATTTGATTTGATTTGATTTGATTTGATTTGATTTGATTTTGATTTGATTTGATTTGATTTGATTTGATTTGATTTGATTTGATTTGATTTGATTTGATTTGATTTGATTTGATTTGATTTGATTTGATTTGATTTGATTTGATTTGATTTGATTTGATTTGATTTGATTTGATTTGATTTGATTTGATTTGATTTGATTTGATTAATACAATGCGTTTAACGTCCGCCGATCTCTGTGGCACAGTCTGTTGCTGGTTGCTCGTTGCCCTGTTATTCTGAAGGTAGCTAGGCTGAGGTTGGTGACATTTGAGAATGTGTAAGTGCAACAACTCCAAGCCATTCATTGTCTCCTGGCAGTTAATTAACTCTATGAGACAAAATTCCATCACTCTTGTACTACGTCCATTAACAAAATCTGCAGTAATTGAAGGAACGTTGAAAAACTAACATAATTTACATTATAACACTTGAACTATCGGTTTTAAGTGATTGCCGAAATGCCGAAATGCTTGGAGTTTTCTTAGAATAAATACCTGATTTTAGCATGGAAGCTGAGAGCCTGACCATAACCAACCAACTGCAGCTAAGCATCTTTTTCTGCGTTCATTTGATTCCATTAGCTTTGATTTGATCACCAAGGATGTCACCGGATTCTTTCTGCGTTTGTTACATTTTGAGAAAAAAAATTACGGTCACCAAATTTGTGCACATGTTGAGCTTGAATGCTATTGTGGTATCTTCTGTTAGAGCATGAGTCATTAATTCGAAGATATAACTGGAAGAACGGTAGTCATTTGTAATAATAATAATAATAATAATAATAATAATAATAATAATAATAATAATAATAATAATAATAATACCGGGCGAGTTGGCCGTGCGTGTAGAGGCGCGTGGCTGTGAGCTTGCATCCGGGAGATAGTAGGTTCGAATCCCACTATCGGCAGCCCTGAAAATGGTTTTCCGTGGTTTCCCATTTTCACACCAGGCAAATGCTGGGGCTGTACCTTAATTAAAGCCACGGCCGCTTCCTTCCAACTCCTAGGCCTTTCCTATCCCATCGTCGCCATAAGACCTATCTGTGACGGTGCGACGTAAAGCCCCTAGCAAATAATAATAATAATAATAATAATAATAATAATAATAATAATAATAATAATAATAATAATAATAATAATAATAAGCAGAAAAAGAAGAATCTTATGGTTTTTACGTACCTCTAACTACTTTTTTTTCTAAGACGTCGAGGTGCCGGAATTTAGTCCACTAGGAGTTATTTAACGTGCCAGTAAATCTACCGACACGAGGCTTACGTATTTGTTTGAACTGATCGTCTTCTGAATAGATCTACAAGTTCACAGCTACACGGCGGTAGTCATCATGCTCAGATATAATAATAATAATAATAATAATAATAATAATAATAATAATAATAATAATAATAATAATGTGTGTCGGGGTTCGATTATACAGCCTTGAAGAATAAGAGGCAAGCGTCTAACCAACAATACTATGCAACTGGAGTGACCAATGAGGAAGGCACTACTACTTGAATTTGAAATGAAATCCAACGCAATATCATTTGAAGGATGCAGGCGGAAGGCTTCAAATCCACATGCAATCTGAACGCATGGGTAGAAATGTGATCAGGTGATATACGCAGTCTTTAGGTATAAGGTGGTCATGTGTACGATGACGGTGTGTGATGCAAGTGTGGCGTGATGTGGTGTGGCGTGTGCCGTCCCTGGCACGACCAGCGCCAAGCCCACCCTGCTGCTCATCTTTCTGCCTTCCTTGATCGATCTATACTTGACTCCCGCAACGAAACTTAAGCCCCTTTGTGCACCAATGAGGCTAAGAGTAATGGAGGCCTGGCATGCACAGGACTGATTACCTCAAGATGTTCCATTCACACTCCGACTAACTCTCAACGTGCCAGGAGATCCTTCAAGTGTATTAGATAATAGACTATTTAAGCTGAGGATATTTCCTGAAATGCTCATTTTTTCCCACTAACATCTAAACATTCAGATTAAATTTAAATATACGTATGGTCGAATTATGACCAAAAAAAATACATTTCTTAGTGATAAATGCCTGTTTTTGGCCGTTTGCACATAATTCGAAACAAACTCCTAGTTAAGCTCCTAAAAAGTTTTTTTAAATTTTATTTTAAATGTAACTTTATTTTACTCTTTGCTTCGATACATCGTGTTGGTCGGCGTAGAAGAGTAGGCTGCTTATGATCTTCGGAGTGGACAACAAAAGGTGATGTACTTTCTGTGTTCTGCTACATTCAATCAGTGTGCAGGTCACCATGACCAAACAAATGACAACGTCCTGCGATGAACGTGCTATTTCCTTTGCTTCGCACCGATACAGAGAGGTCGATGAGATAGGAAAGGGTTAGGACTGGGAAGGAAAGGACTGTGGTTTAATTTGCCTTATGTAAAAGTAAGAACTCACGGAAAGCTGCCTTTAGGATTGCCGACATGAGGTTCGAACCCACTACCTCAAGATTGCAAGCTAACGGTTACGTGACCCAAACGGCGTACTGCGATGAACAGAGAAGTCGTGACGCTTTTCTGAGTTTTTTTTTCTTCGGAGGTTTTCGAACGTGGTTGTGTTTTGTACAGAGTGACGAGATTTTGGTACCTGCCATCTTCAAGTGAAGGCAGTGAAGACGGTGTGCAATATAGGAGCTGGGTTGGAAGAAATTCTCGGAGATGTGTGCTGTAACGGTTCAAATCTCGTTACAAGATGATGTCCGTATTTTTATTATTTTACCGGTGAGATTATTATTATTATTATTATTATTATTATTATTATTATTATTATTATTATTATTGTTACGGGGATACCCGTGGAGCAGAAAGAGGTTAAAGAAGGTGCCGGGGTGAATGGGTCTATCTACAATATCAAAATTAATTTAAAACTTGAACTGAAGGTTATATTTTTTCAGAAAACAACAACTTAACAATTTTCACTTGGTGAACATAAAAACATATCAGGTACAATGCCAATCTTGAAACCAGATTAGGAAAAATCCAAGATTCATAACCTTAACAATTTTGGGGTTCAAGCCCCTAGTTTTACAATTTTTAAAATGGAAGTGGTATTACTTAGTTAAGGACAGAAACCACTAATTCAAGAGCACTTGCTCCCTAAATCACAATCTCAAGCCTACCAGAGGCATTCATTAATCTTACAAAAACTTTGAAAAAGAGCGAACAGGCTCTCAGTATATTCTAGCCTCTTCAAGGCAATATCAGAAAATTACAATCAGTGGCCCCTCAAGGCACAACATACGAATTGAAAGATAATGTAATACAGGGGTATTTAATACCCAACCTACTGGGCCTTCATGAAAAAGAACAGGTCAGACAACTGGCCCAAACACAAGGTGAATGGAGACACACCGCGCTCCAAGATAATGAACACCTAAAAACCTAAAGGGCTCTAGGCCGATGAAGCAGGGACTATTCCCAAACTACTGAGGTGACTCGTATAGAAATTACTTTAACACCTTACAGTAGAAAAAAGAAGGGTTACAAAACGTAGTCATCTCAAACCAAGATGAAGGGGAGCACGAGAGGGTATTTCACTCTCTATCCCCGATTTAAGGTTAAAGCTTTAGGAAGTTTTTACATTAACCGGAAGAAGATTTACAGTTTAGAAAACTTTGTTACATAACTAAAGATTCGGACCTTTCCCTCGGATTAAACTGCGAAGGTAGCAAGAAAGAATGAAATTATGTGGCCATTACCTTATAGATGTTCTGCTGCCGACGAAAGAGGCCGCCCGCCTCCTGCTTAAGCACACACACTCAGATAGACGACGATCAAATAGCCAGGAAACGTGAAAAGCCTCAGTTTATAAACCCTCAGGGAAGGTTCAAGATCATTCAAGACTAAACTAGCCACACCCTCTCAATTTTATTGTTTAATCACAATGTTACCCTTAGAATCGAACAAGAAGCCTGTGATAGGTTGAAATTTAATTACAGATATAGTGATTGGCTAGATTCAAAACTGGCGGAAAGAAAAAGGAAATATTGCCAGCCCAAAAATAAATGTACATCAAACAGTTACAAAAACCTAGAAATACAAAACTTCTTTCAATTATAAGTTCTTACACCTCGCACCAGGGTGCATGATCATATTTATTTTGGTAGTGTCATCTGTGAAGAAATGTCCAAACTTCTTGATATATGGCAAACAAAACTAGAAGAAATTCACTCAGTTTAGGAAACTGCACAATAACAAAATTACATAATATTTTGGTGGTGACATCTTCTGATTAAAGTTCCAATTTGTTGTGTTGTTAGTTCCACTTTTGATTGATAGAGGAGTTCATTTATTCGCTACTTTATAATGCGCGGCGTTGAGGTGTACCTCCTGGTACAATTATTATTATTATTATTATTATTATTATTATTATTATTATTATTATTATTATTATTATTATTATTATTATTATTATTATGTCCGTATTATTATTTTATCTGTGAGTTTACTATTATTGTAATTATTATTATTGTTCAATTCAATTCTGCAATGCTTGTCGCTTGCGTGATTGTAGTCAAACTGTTACGTGTATATGTGTGTGTGTAGTTTAACACTAAAGACATGCGCAGTAAGAGTTGCTGTATATCAGATATGGATCTGCTTTGTAATAAGTTTTGACATTGCAACGCATATGTTGCAATACTGTTAGCGTAACTGCCGAGTCATTGCTACGTCATTGTGAGCATGTAGCGCTGAGCTCACTTTGTGGAGATACCTATTTCCGCCCCCCGGGCAATTTCACCATTGTATGTAACATTTGTCGCTGGGTGGGAGTAGATCATAGTTCTTTCTGGAGATTGCGTAGGTGTGTCAACTAATGTCTATATAGGGTGGCTGCATATTGTAGCGTCAGTCATTAGTCAAACGGAAGGTGAATAGTGAAGAAGTTGAAAGGATGGAGAGGCCACAGTTGGTCGGTCAGTGCTGTTGGAAGAAAAGGCTTGCCATGAAGTCATAGAAGGATTCACTTGCCATGAAGTCATATAGAAAAGACTTACCAAGAAGTCATGTGGATGGAGAAGAAGCAGTCACATGGATACTTAATCGTCAGTGAAACAAAAAGGATACATCACCAAATTAGGCTTGAAACACCTACAGCAAAACACCAACTCAAAGGAATACGTCGTAATTACACTCAAAGTGTTGAATGTACAGTCAAGTGAACCAATGAGGGATAAATTTCGTGTATAATTGTTAAATGTCCGGTCAAGAAGAATTCAAATGCATGCCTAGTTTCTTTCAATTGCAATGTCATAATTTCATATTCTCATCTACCTTATCGCAGCAAGACTTACTATTTTTCTATACATTTTTAATAATATATTTTGTTCTACCAAATTAATTTATCGTTTTATTTCAAGGTAAGAATTGCATAACCTCAAATTTAATGGGGGAAACCGAACGCCAATCTCTTTTTTTCAGAACTTATATGGCTTGTTGTCAAAAGTAAGCTTATTACCCCGCACCCTAGAGATATTCAAGAATCTCATTCTCTTATTGCTGTACTGAGTGGCAGCTGGCGCCCTTCAAATAACGTATGTGTAAGTAATCAGTGTAACGGTTCAAATCCCGTTACAAGATGATATCTGTATTTTTATTATTGTATGATTTTATCTGTATTTTATTATTATTATTATTATTACTATTATTATTATTATTATTATTATGTCAGTATTATTATTATGTTATCTGTGATATTGTTACTATTATTGTAATTATCAGTCTTATTTAATTCGATTTTGCAATACCTGTTGCTTGCAAGATTGTACTTAGATGTATGCATATATACGTATATGTAGATTATCATTAAATACCCGTACAGTGAGAGTTTCGATGTATCAGATGTGGAAGTGACGTTTTTATAATGCTATACCACTGGCGATTCTGCCAAGTCATCGCTACTTCATGGCTACGTCATCGTATTTATTTAGCAATGCGCTCAGAGACTCAGCCGCCCCGGGGGATTTCACCATTGTATGTAATATTTGCCGCGTTGTGGGAGTATGTCATTGTTATTTCTGGAGATTACGTAGCTGTGTCAACCAACGTCTATAAAAGGTGGGTGCATATTGTAGCGTCAGTCATTATTTAAACGGAAGCAGTACAGTGAACAAGTCTACTAGATGAAGAGGCCTCAGTCGGTCAGTCAACGAGTGTGAACGAGAGATGGAGAAGACTCAGTGAGCCATTAATTATTGGTCATTGAGAGAGTGAGGACAAAAATGGTCCGTCACTTAGTGGAAGGCACGGACGCAAGGGCTTACCATGGAGTCAGAGAGGGCAACCCTGGACCTGCCAAGAGGTAATACCATATTGACTTACAAAGAAGTCAGATGATATGGAGAAGAAGCAGTCACAAGGATGTATCACCCAGTTAGGCGTGACACACCTACAGTACACACCAGATAAAAGGAATACGTAGTAATTACACTCAATGTGTTGAAGGTACAGTCAAGTGAATCAGTGAGGGAAATATTTCGTATAAATTGTTAAATGTCCGGTCAAGAAGAATTCAAAATCATGCCTAGTTTCTTTCAGTTGCAATGTCATAATTTCATATTCTCATCTGTTTTATCGCAACAAGACTCACTATTTTTTGATATATTATTTAAAGAATATATATTGTTCTATCAAACGAATTCATAGTTTCATTTCATTGACAGTAAAATATCTTAACCTCAAAATTAATGGGGAAACCGAACCCCAATCTCCTTTTCCCAGAACTTATATGGTATGTTGTCAAAAGTAAGCTTATTACCCCACACCCTAGAGATAGTCAAGAGTCTCATTCTATTATTGCTGTACTGAGTGGAAGCTGGCGCCCTTCAAATAACGTATGTGTAAGTAAGCAGGTAACAAGTAAGTGTGAGTATAAGGTCCGACGAGTGTGTATTTTATTTAATGAATATTAATTTTCATAATTTCCATTTTAAATACAGATATTCAGATTTTTCAAGTTAAATGCAGTTTTATATAATAATATGTTTAAAAAGTTAGTCAGCAAGTTAGGAAACTCACAATGTGGCTCCGCAACGTGGTGCACGAAGAAATTCATAATTTGTTCTGAATGACAGCATATCATAGGTTCATTTTGGGAAGAGTATGCACATTTAAGCCAACGGAATCGTTACCGGTAAATGTCAGGAGTGTAATTTTGTGATATATATTTGTATTTTGGGGATATTTCAAGGGATTTGAAGAGGGAAATTAATTTGAGATCGCGCACTATCACTAGTGAACCAAAGATGGACAAGGAAGACAATAACAAGTCATGTGACGACGAGGTCATTGCTTCGGCGGATATCCAAGGTGAAATTCAGAGTAGGGAGCAGGTGAATACGATGGAAGCTTGTGAGGTAATTCAGGAAAGTGCAGAAATTGAGAGGCATACTGAAACTCAAAAGGAAATCGCGGGGGGAATGAACCAAGATTTCTTTAATTTGCTGATGGCCAGTATGACCGAGCTCAGTGAATAAAGTCAGAAACGAATGGAGGAAAAGATTGATATTAGTAGCGAAAATAGTCATAAACGGATGGAGGAAAAGATTGATACTAGTAGTGAAAATAATAAGAGATGAAAGAGATGAAAGAATTAATTAGTATTAGTAATGAAAATAGTAATAAACGAATGGAAAAGATGAGTGAAAATAATAAGAAAGAGCTGAATGAATTAATTGATAGTAGTAATGAAAATTGTAATAAACAGATTAACTCTCTAAGTAGTAAAATCGAAGAATTGATAAATGGTAACAGTGCGATTAATGATAAAATAGATTGGCTAAGTGAATCACTAAATTCTAAAATAGATACTAAGATAGTAGAGGTAACTAATCAGATATCTAAGTTAGGAAATAAGTTAAATAAAGAGTGTGTTGACCTTAGGGAAGAAATGGAGTCGAGTCGGAGCGAGCTTCGTACTCAAATTGAGCATGTCAAAGGAACATGTACGAACAAGATCGTACTGTTAAGTAATAAAATTTCGAGTAATCAGGAAGAAATTCATGAGGTAGTCGAGAAAAGATTGGACAAAATTTACAATGCAGTTAGGGAAGATACGAGGGAACAGATTAGTAGAATTGAACAAATTGAAAGCAAACTTGTGGAAGTCAGTGAACTACAGAACGAACAGGAAACGCTATCACAGCAGGTGAGAGAGAGAGAGGAAGAATTGCAGGAAGACGTGAGAATAGTGGAAGAGAATAGTGAAAGAGCAGCGGAAGAAGAAGAAGAAGAAGAAGAAGTTGTGAACTGCCAGGGAGTGATACGGCAGAAAGGTAGAGGTAAGACAGCGGTAGAGGTGATAGTAGCGAGTGGTTTATTCAGTAGGGATTGTGATTTAACCAAGTTTTCTGGAAAACAGTTTAATTCTATAGAATTTGTGAAAATAGTTGAGAAAAGATTTACAAGTAAGTCGAGGAATAATATTAATGAATGGGAATATGTGTTGGAGATTTTGTCGAATGTTTTTATTGGTGAAAGTAAAACCTGGTTTCAAGTGTATCGTAATAATATGTCTAATTTAGGAGAGATTAAAGAGTTCATTGACAGGCTCTGGGAGAAATGTTTACAGGGGCGCGAGAGAGAGCGCATGATATCTGGGGGAAGTAGTATTGTAGAGAAAGGGGGAAAAATGGTAGCCGTGTATCAGAGAAGTAGTAATCCTGATGAGCAGAGGATTAAGAGTTATGTCGATATTATTAGGGGTCAGATGAGTAACCAGAGAGAATTGGAAGATGGGAGGCGTATGTATTTGAGTTATGAGAGAGGTCAGAAGAGTAATCAGAGAGAATCGGAAGATGGGAGGCGTATGTATTTAAGTTATGAGAGAGAGGATCAGAGGAGTAACCAGAGAGAATCGGAAGATGGGAGGCGTACGGGTTTGAGTTATCAGAGAGACTATGATAGTCTTAATATGAACGTTATCCAGGTGTCGTTATCGAGTCAGAGTATTTCAGATTCACAGGGAATCGGGTAAGTTACCAGTAAGTGGACAGGCTGAAGGTAGAAAATGAACAGGTATTTAGTATAAGTAGTTATGTAGTGAAAGTAGATTTAAGAGTAGTGTGATTGTGACCTAAGCAATGTTAAGTGAGATATTTAAGTAGTGACGTAGTCGTAGATAATGAAGTAATTAATGGTAGTAGTAAGTTAGACGTAAGAAGTGTTCTGTTAAGTGATGTAAGTACTTATAATACTGAGAATATGATGTAAGTAGTGAAGTAGTAACTCCAATGATGGAAATTGTGATGTGAAGAAGGAAATATTAGATATTATAACAGACGTTGGGTAAGTCAAAGTGAGTAAATAAAATGATAGCGGTACCAATCATAATTGAAGATAATTGTAAGTTTCAGCCACGCCTTGTTGTACCAAAACTTGTGTATTCAGTTATTTTAGGGGCTGACTTGGTTGCAAATCATGGAAGTAGAGTAGACTTTAATTTAGGTAGTGTGTGTTTGTTCTGTGAGGGAACTGGCAAAGAAGTACGTGTTAATTATGATGGTCTGAGGTAAGTGTGTTGGTGACGTGTGTTCTTTGAAATATATGAGAGGAAAGTGAAGTTGTTCCTAGTGAGAGGAAATGTTTTGTTGGGTGTGTTACGTGCCTGTACGACCAGTATTAGAGGGATAGTCGGTATGAGGCAGTGACGTGAGGTAATTTGGGTGAATTACAGGAGGAGTAATTGTGTTCGATGTTAGGTAAGCATCAAGATGTATTTAGTGGTAAGTGAGGAAGAACACGTATATGAACATAAATTTGTAGTAAATGACCATAGATCGTTTGTGGGAGGTAAGTACCCCATTCAACTTAAAAATGCTAGTGATGTCTAAGAACAAATAAACATTATGCTGGATTACGGAATAACTGAACCATCTTGTAGTCATAGTATTGATCCTTGAATTATTGTTGCCAGGAAGGATGTGATCTATTGAGAGATGTAAGTTAATAAGGGCAAAATAGATTCAGTTTGAGTGACAGAGTGCTACTCAGAGTTCCATTTCATCATCTGCAGAGGCGGGAAATATGTTGAAGTTATTTTTCTGTATCAGGGGTATTTCACTATTGTGAACCGTGTCGGGAAGTGTGCATATTCCTTAAAAGATCAGGAAGGGAAGATTGTCGGTACTTATAACATTAGGAATTTGAAGAAGTACTTCACGTGAGATTTGTTGAGATAAGATTAAGATGATTAATTTTTGTAAGAAACTGCCAAATAAAACTAACATCTGCGATTTGCGTGTGAACCAAGTGTCGTATTGGTGTATTGGAAGATTAAGTGCTACATTGTCATGTTCTGTGTGACAAAAAACGGAGAACAGGACATTGGACAGTTATCTGCGATAACAATATGCGAGAAAAGTTCTCATATAAGTGAATTTTCACAAAATGTTTTGATATGTTAAAAAAAGAAGAATGTAGTATAATCAAGTAAAATTATTTGTATGTGTTTAATCAAGTGCTATATACTCTTGTGATTTGTATGAGAGAAAAAGAGAATGGGACACTGAACAGTTATCTACGATGGCAATGTGCGAGAAAAATTCTCATATTTGTGATATTTTATAAAATGTATGGATGTTGAAAAAAATTATTGTTGTATACTCATTTAAAGTGTTTACATGTCTCAGTGTTATATTTATATTATGTTGTTCATAAATCAATCGATTCTTTCTTCTTCGATTTATTTATGAGGGAGGCGAATTGTAACGGTTCAAATCCCGTTACAAGATGATATCTGTATTTTTATTATTGTATGATTTTATCTGTATTTTATTATTATTATTATTATTATTATTATTATTATTATTATTATGTCAGTATTATTATTATGTTATCTGTGATATTGTTACTATTATTGTAATTATCAGTCTTATTTAATTCGATTTTGCAATGCCTGTTGCTTGCAAGATTGTACTTAGATGTATGCATATATACGTATATGTAGATTATCATTAAATACCTGTACAGTGAGAGTTTCGATGTATCAGATGTGGAAGTGACGTTGTTATAATGCTATACCACTGGCGATTCTGCCAAGTCATCGCTACTTCATGGCTACGTCATCGTATTTATTTAGCAATGCGCTCAGAGACTCAGCCGCCCCGGGGGATATCACCATTGTATGTAATATTTGCCGCGTTGTGGGAGTATGTCGTTGTTATTTCTGGAGATTACGTAGCTGTGTCAACCAACGTCTATAAAAGGTGGGTGCATATTGTAGCGTCAGTCGTTATTTAAACGGAAGCAGTACAGTGAACAAGTCTACTAGATGAAGAGGCCTCAGTCGGTCAGTCAACGAGTGTGAACGAGAGATGGAGAAGACTCAGTGAGTCATTAATTATTGGTCATTGAGAGAGTGAGGACAAAAATGGTCCGTCACTTAGTGGAAGGCACGGACGCAAGGGCTTACCATGGAGTCAGAGAGGGCAACCCTGGACCTGCCAAGAGGTAATACCATATTGACTTACAAAGAAGTCAGATGATATGGAGAAGAAGCAGTCACAAGGATGTATCACCAAGTTAGGCGTGACACATCTACAGTAAACACCAGATCAAAGGAATACGTCGTAATTACACTCAAAGTGTTGAAGGTACAGTCAAGTGAATCAGTGAGGGAAATATTTCGTATAAATTGTTAAATGTCCGGTCAAGAAGAATTCAAATTCATGCCTAGTTTCTTTCAGTTGCAATGTCATAATTTCATATTCTCATCTGTTTTATCGCAACAAGACTCACTATTTTTTGATATATTATTTAAAGAATATATATTGTTCTATCAAACGAATTCATAGTTTCATTTCATTGACAGTAAAATATCTTAACCTCAAAATTAATGGGGAAACCGAACCCCAATCTCCTTTTCCCAGAACTTATATGGTATGTTGTCAAAAGTAAGCTTATTACCCCACACCCTAGAGATAGTCAAGAGTCTCATTCTATTATTGCTGTACTGAGTGGAAGCTGGCGCCCTTCAAATAACGTATGTGTAAGTAAGCAAGTAACAAGTAAGTGTGAGTATAAGGTCCGACGAGTGTGTATTTTATTTAATGAATATTAATTTTCATAATTTCCATTTTAAATACAGATATTCAGATTTTTCAAGTTAAATACAGTTTTATATAATAATATGTTTAAAAAGTTAGTCTGCAAGTTAGGAAACTCACATCAGGTAAGAATCAAGTGTGAGTACAAGGTCCGACGATTGAGTATTTTATTTAATGAATATTAATTTTCATATTTTTCAATTTAATTCAGATTTATATGTTTAAAAACTAGTAAAGGAGTTAGGAACAGCTTCAGTGCAAAACGTACAGAACCAAATACAGAGAGATTTTCCTGGTTCCGAAGATGTAAAACAAATAAATGCTGTCTTCTGTGGAACGTTTTCACCCATTACATGAAAGCTGTCACTATTGGTTTGTGTACCGTCCCATCACATCCTGTGACATTAATATGGCATTATCTCAAATTAGAAATATCCTGACTTAAGGCGAGGCATACATTTACACCAGAAAACCTTGCAAAATACACGGTAGTCAGCTTTAACGCAACCGCAGATGAAGTTGTTTCAATAGTTTCACAGTATACAGTATTTCCGTTCTATCTTCACAACAAAAGATCGGCAGAGAGCTGCAATCTGCTTATGATCGTCGGAACAGGCAGCAAACGATCAAGTACTTTCTGTCTTCTGCTACATTCAGTCTGTGCGCAGGTCTGCGGTCACATCATGAAACATGTGGCAACTTCCTGCTATGAATATGCTATTTATTTTACGTCGCACCGACATGGGATCAATAGCAAATTCCGAGTGCAGAAAATGTCTCTATATATGACTCTGCATAAAAGACTATTTAAATTTTAAATTGTGAAATAGTTAACACAAGTATATACAAATGGTTATATTTGCATATTATTATTGCCTATTTCAACATTTTAGGCGCAGATTGTCCTGTTCCTTGGCTGAATGGTCAGCGTTGTCGCCTTCGGTTGAGAGGGCCCCGGGTTCGATTCCATGTCGGGTCGGTCACTTTAACCGTAAAAGGCCAATTTCCCTGGCTCTAGGACTGGGTGTTTGTACTGTCCCTAACCTCCGTGCAACTCACACACCACACACAACACTATCCTCCAGTACAATAACACGCCGTTTCCCTACACGACAAATATCACCCACCTTTGTCGGAGAGGCTGTTTTACAAGTGCTTCTCAGGAAATTCACGCGAAACTACTATTAGCTCTTATTTAGGCTGCCTAAAACATGATTTTTAATGCCTAAATATCTCCAGCTTAATAACGGTAAATAAGTTTTAATTTTAACAATTGTAAATGGGTAACAGAGCCAACATTTCGTACCTCACATTTCATTATAGGACTATTCGTAGATCTGAGGTTCAATACCCTGGGTTGAGACCAACTAATCTGAATGTATTTATCCTAATTTTCACCCCACACCAACTCAAAGCGATTGTTAAGGTACCTAAAAGAAAACCCATGGTGCAACAGCCCGACGAGCCGGTTCCTACCAAGCGACCGCCGCTCAGCCTGGGGGCCTGCGGATTACTTTGTGTCATGTGGTCAGCACGATGAATTATCTCGGCCGTTATTCTTGGCTTTCTAGAGCGGGACAGCTATCTCACCGTCGCATAGCTCTTCAATAATTATTATAATTACGTCGGCTGAGTGGACATCGAACCAGCCCTCGGATCCACGTAAAAATCCCTGACCTATCCGGGAATCGAAACCGGGCCCTCCGGGTAAAAAGCAGGCATCCAACCCCTATATCTCGGGGATGCCTCTCAAGATCCCTAGTGTTGTACTTTTGGACCAGTCTACCCGCAAAGTGAGATGGGTTGGCGGTTCAGATCTCGTAGCTGTAAGCTTGTATTCGGGAGAGGGTGGGTTCAAATCCCACACACAAAATTGCTTTACGTCGCACCGATACAGATAGGTCTCATGGTCAGGATGGGATAGGAAAGGGCTAAGTGTGAGAATGAAGTGCCCATGGCCTTAATTGAGGAACAGCCCCAACATTTCCCTGGTGTGAAAAGGGGGAAACCACGGAAAACTATCTTCAGGGCTGCAGACAGTGGGGTTCGAACCCAACATCTCCCAAATGACGCAAACCACACAGCTCGGTAAAATCCCACTGTTGGTTGTCATGAAGACGATTTTCGGTAGTTTGCCTATATTCACACGAGGCTAATTCTTGGATTGTACCTTAATTCGCTGCCTTCCCATTCCTTGTCCTTTCCCACATCTGCGTCACTCAAAACCTCCTATGTGTTACTGTGACATTAAACTTGTAGCAAGGAACAATATCAAGTTACCTCCACAACAGTAGGCCTAGGTACACTCACACAATTCTAAAACTAATACAGGTAGATAAACGTTTCCTGAAAATATGAAAACAGGGAACTGATGACCAAAGCCCCTAATAATCTCAACAGGGACACTGGTTATCAATTAAGTAATACTTGGTTGCCATCCATTAAAGATTTAAGTAGGTCCTTTCACTATCATTATTTCGTTTCGGTGTTTTCCAAAAGTCACTTTAACTTAATCGAATCTGCTAGACATGAAAATTGCAGAAATATTTTTGTTACTTGTTACGCTTTCTTGTATCAGAAGTGATCTGGCAAAAGCTACAAATCATTTAGCATTATTAACACGTAATTCTAATTAAGCAAGCAATAGGATGTGCCTAACATTAACTAAAATTTTGGTTCTAAAAGGTCTTAATTGTACACTCCAGTGCACAAAAATTAGCAGTCAAGACACAAGAAGTTAAAATTTCTTAATTAGTGTTTTTATAGCTCCCCTGTGGATCATTGGTAGAGTGCTGGCCCCGGATCCCAAGATCGCAGTTCAAACCCGGGAGAGTAGTCAGACTTTTAAAAGGTGGAATGTAGTACATTCTTTACACCATGGCGTACGATGTTGGCATGTAAAATTTCTCTGGTGACACATTTTGTTTTTACCCGACAAAATTAACTAAATCTCAGTTATAGATCCCCAATAGAGATCCAGGTTACTCTGTCATCTGGTGGAGGAAAACGGAACATCGCCATTGGCGATCAGGCAGCCTTAAAGGTGTCAAATTGAAATGTCTGCAGACGGTAGTTTTAGACATATTATTATTATTATTATTATTATTATTATTATTATTATTATTATCAGCAATAATATTGGCATTATTTTGTGTTGTTGTTTGAGTCATCAGTACGTAGAATGCCACCCTATCCTGAGCTAACCTTTTCATTTCTGCGTAACTATTGCATCCTACATCTGCTCTAATCTGCTTGTCATATTCATACCTTGGTCTACCCCTACCGTTCTTACCACTTACACTTCCTTCAAAAACTAACTGAACAAGTCCTGGGTGTCTTAAGATGTGTCCTATCATTCTATCTCTTCTTCTCGTCAAATTTAGCCAAATTGATCTCCTCTCACCAATTCTCTTCAGTATCTCTTCATTCGTGATTCGATCTATCCATCTCACCTTCAGCATTCTTCTGTAACACCACATTTCAAAAGCTTCTATTCTCTTTCTTTCTGAGCTAGTTACCGTCCATGTTTCACTTCCATACAATGCCACGCTCCACACGAAAGTCTTCAAAAACATCTTTCTAATTCCGATATCAATGTTTGAAGTGAGCAAATTTCTTTTCTTAAGAAAGCTCTTCCTTGCTTGTGCTGGTCTGCATTTTATGTCCTCCTTACTTCTGTCATCGTTAGTTATTTTACTACCCAAGTAACAATATTCATTTACTTCCTTTAAGACTTCAATTCCTAATCTAATATTTCCTACATCACCTGCCTTCGTTCGACTGCACTCCATTACTTTTGTTTTGGACTTATTTATTTTCATCTTGTACTCCTTACCCAAGACTTCATCCATACCATTCAGCAACTTCTCGAGATCTTCTGCAGTCTCAGATAAAATAACAATATCATCGGCAAATCTCAAGGTTTTTATTTCCTCTCCTTGGACTGTGATTCCCTTTCCAAATGTCTCTGTGATTTCCTTTACTGCCTGTTCTATGTAAACATTGAAAAGGAGAGGGAACAAACTGAAGCCTTGCCTCACTCCTTTCTGGATAGCTGCTTCTTTTTCCAAACCCTCGATTCTTATCACTGTAGACTGATTTTCATACAGATTGTAGATAATTCTTCGTTCTCGGTACCTGATCCCTATCATCTTCAGAATCATAAATAGCTTGGTCCAATCAACATTATCGAATGCCTTTTCTAGATCTACGAATGCCATGTACGTGGGCTTGTCCTTCTTGATTCGGTCCTCTAAGATCAGACGTAAGTCAGGATTGCTTCACGTGTTCCTACATTTCTTCTGAAGCCAAATTGATCTTCTCCCAACTCAGCTTAAACTTGTTTTTCCATTCTTCTGTAAATAATACGTGTTAAAATTTTGCAGGCATGAGATACTAAACTGATGGTGCGGTAGTTTTCACACCTGTCAGCACCGGCTTTCTTGGGAATAGGTATAACAACATTCTTCCGAAAATCGGATGGGACTTCTCCTGTCTCATACATCTTGCATAATAAATGAAATAACCTTACCATGCTGGTTTCTCCTAAGGCAGTCAGTAATTCAGAGGGAATGTCATCAATTCCAGGTGCCTTCTTCCTATTGAGGTCACTCACAGCTCTGTCAAACTCTGACCTCAGAATTGGGTCTCCCATTTCATCAGCATCAACAGCCCCTTCATGTTCCAGAACCAATTTATCTACATCTTTACCTTGATACAACTGTTGGATATGCTCCTGATATCTTTCTGCTTTGTCTTCTTTCCATAGAAGTGGCTTTTCATCTGAGCTCTTAATATTCATACACCTAGATTTCCTTTCTCCAAAGGTTTCCTTGATTTTCCTGTATGCAGCATCTATCTTTCCCAGGACCATACAGCCTTCGACATCCTTGCACTTCCCCTTCAGCCATTCTTCCTTAGCTACCTTGCACTTTCTATCCACTTGATTTTTAATCGCCTGTATTCTTTTCTGCCCTCTTCATTTCTAGCATTCTTGTATTTTCGTCGTTCATCAATCAGGTCTAGTATCTCCTGAGTTATCCACCGATTCTTAGTTGATCTTTTCTTCCTTCCTAACATTTCTTCAGCAGCCCTACTGACTTCATTTTTCATGACTCTCCACTCTTCCTCTATAGTGTTTCCTTCGGCCTTTTCATTTAGTCCTTGTGCAACATGTTCCTTGAAACAATCCCTCACACTCTTTTCTTTCAACTTGTCTAGATCCCATCTTTTTGCATTCTTTCCTTTCTTCAATTTCTTCAACTTCAGATATCATTTCATGACCAACGCACTTCACCTATACCAACTACATCTAACTTTAGCCTATCCATCTCCCTTTTCAGATTCTCTAACCTACCACAACGATTCAAACTTCTAACATTCCACGCTCCGACTCGCAGAATGTCAGTATCCATCTTCCTGATGATCGCCCCCTCTCGTGTAGTCCCCACCCGGAGATCCGAATGGGGGACTAGTTTACCTCCGGAATATTTTACCCGGGAGGAAGCCATCATCAGTACATCATTCATACAGAGAGAGCTGCATACCCTCGGGAGTTAGTTACGGCTGTAGTTTCACGTTGCTTTCAGCCGTGTACCAGTATCAACACATCTAAGCCATGTTGAGTATTATTACAAGGCCTTATCAGTCATCATCTAGACTGCCGCCCTTGCAACTACCGAAAGGGTGTGGTTATTACTAGTAATAATGTATTATTTTAGGACTGGTTGAGTTTAAGAGAAGGAATTTGCCCTTAATTTGGTCAGGATAAATAAATTATCTTCCCTAACCTTTTAAGATGATCCATATTTACAGTTTCCGGATTTCGAACCTTGAGTAATGACGTGAACAACATCAGGATATTAAATGCCTCCCTACTGCTTACCTCCCAGATATCTCTCCTTAAGATCCCAAATAAGTACGTGAAGTATTATTCAGCATAGAGCAGTGCAGAACAAAACTTGGCAATGGTACTATTACAGCAGTGAATAAAAAGTGGGGAGCGAGGATGCACGCCCCAATATTAGTATACTATAGCTTCACAGTTCGGCGCCAGCCGTTACCAGGGAGCTGGAGACTGTGGCCACTTACTATTCCATTCACACACCGGATCCGATGGAAATACACAATGCTTTAAAGTCCTCTTAGAATCAGATGTGGAAACAAAGATCCGGTCACATTCTGCTACGCCATGTGTATGAAATGAATCCTTGCTTGCTGTCTCAGTGGTCTAGCTGACCAAATTGAAACAAATGGACCCAGGTCGTCGCTGCAGCCTGGAATATTTTCTCCATTTACAGAGCTGGTTGGTATGCTGAATCTAAACATGCATGAATTGTCAGCGTAAAATGTGATTGTAATTTTTCAATTAATTTCGCTATTAGAACCTACTTCAATTAAAAGTTCAAATAAAGAAATTAAAAATCGAAGTGCGTAGGATCGACGTGTTATTGTTTCTGTTTGTGCCCTCTGACAATAAACTGGGTTGATGCAGCACTCTATGTTACCCTATCCTGTGCTAACCTCTTCATTCCTACGGTACCTAATTCAATACGATTGTCATATTTATGTCTTGGCCTCCCACTATTTGGGAAACATTGGCAACATTCAGACAAAGTTAGAAATGTGATTCATTTGGAGAAAGAATATCTAAATAATATTTATTAACTGGAACTATTATTTATTATGCTATACCTCAAAACGATATTATAATTTATCTCTTCATTTAATTTTATTAAATTATTTGTAGTCCCCAGCCATGGCACTACAGCTCTTGAAGGGCCTTGGCCTACCATGCGACCACTGTTCAGCCCGAAGGCCTGCAATTACTGGGTGTCGTGTGGTCAGCACGACGAATCCTCTCGGCCGTTATCCTTGGTTTTCTAGATCGGGGCCCCTATCTCACCGTCAGATAGCTCCTCAATTATAAACACGAAGGCTGAGTGGACCTCGAACCAGCCCTCAGGTCCAGGTAAAAATCCCTGAAGTGGCCGAGAATTGAACCCGGGGCCTCCGGGTAAGAGGTAGGCACGCTACCCCTACACCCCGTGGCCGACCAACTTATCCGTAATACTTCGGCTACAAATAATACTGCATGAAAGCAGTAAACAGGGTGTAGGTACTCACATCTTCAAAACACAGTAAACAAGATAAGTACTGCAGTTTCTTGATGCTACCACCAAACGGATCCACGGCACAATTTTTAACCTTTACTGTCAGAGTACAACATATTTAGAGGATGTAATAAGCTGATCATGCCCTCTCCTCATGCTGGGGTAAGGCAACAATAAAGTTTTATATCAGTTACTTCAGAATTGGCCTTTACCAACCGAATAAGTGTTGGGTGTGCTAAGAAGTGTCCTGTCAATCTATTTCTTTTTTTAATCAAATTTCGTTAAATTGTGTTCCTCTCACAAACTTGATTCAGTACCTTTTCGACTATATTCCTTTAATTTTGTTTAAGATATTTACAAGGATAGACGCAGCTTAATGAATAACGGCATTTAGAATACTAGTGCGTCTGCATATTGTGTGCCACTCATAGAATCAGTGCCGAGTGAGTTGGCCATGCGGTTAGTGGGGCACAGCTGTGATCTTGCATTCGGGAGATAGTGGGTTCAAACCCCACTGTCGGCAGCCATGAAGATGGTTTTCCGTGGTTACCCATTTTCACACCGGGCAAATGCTGAAGCTGTACCTTAATTAAGGCCAAGGACGCCTCCTTTCCACTCCTACGAGTAGCCCTTTCCTACACCATCGTCGCCATAAGACTTATCTGCGTCGGTGCGACGTAAAGCCAGTTATAACGTGGCTCAGTGAGGAAAGCAACAGTAAACTGCCTGCCTCCTCATCTTGCTTATTACGCCACATTATGGCACTGCCGTCCGTTTTTGTGAATTCTCGATAACTGCATACACTTTCGTGGTGACGTTTGAGGATCCAACCAGCATACGGGAAGATGACTTGACATTCTCAGCTAAGATGATTCCTTGCAGCTTCTTGTAGGAACTGGAACCATCTTGCCCACCACTATGTGTAAATCTCGTCTATCACACTAAAACACAGACTGATTAATTGAACTAATTTAACGAAAATGGCCCAAACAGTAGAGAACATCAAAATTATACTCGGCAATGCATGACAATACTTAACTAATTACAAGCAATTTACAGCGGTTCTTCAGCTGGCAGTCTTTACCTGGAATGGGCGGTCCCTGTAATCTTGACTGAGAGGTCTCGCCTTTCAGATTCGCTGCCCATGCACTACAATCATTACATACAGCAGCTCCTTGCAGTCAGGCTCGATCACACGTCCATTGGCTATCACAACACACAGCTGCTGTATACCAGGTTCGACTCCACACAATACCTATAACTAACGAATCAACTCATGTGCCCGCTCCGCACTCTAAACTTTCATCCCAAGGCCCGTAACTGACTACTCAACACTCAACACAACCTAACAACCTCTCTTCGAAGAGCGTACTTTTATATTCCTGGTGATGATGTTTAGTATCTTCGTGGTAGGGCCAGAATACGAGTGTTCTAGTTTCACATTCCAGAAAATATACGGAGACTCCAGACGAAGGTACAACAGAAGCAGAGGTTGTCACGCACCTGCGAGCCAGCCGGTTGGTCACCAGCCTGACTCCACGAACTACCGAAGGGAACTTCAAGAGAGCTGACAGTCACATTACCACGTAACATTTGCCGATCTTCAAGAACTAATCAGTTATCTTCTTCAGCAGTTCCTCGGAGAGACACCAGTCGGTCCAGATGCATTATGTTAATCTAGCTTCTTGAGCTCTGTTGTACGTTAAAGATGACGTCATTCATTCCGTTCAAAGCGCGGTAAGAGCCCTCCCACGTTTTCTTCCTTGTGGGATTATATACTCACACTTGGTCGTACTCACGATATCCTGTAGCGTCGTTGGACGCATTGTGCCTCCGTTAATTAGCTTTCTATTCTCAATCTCTGCTGTACAGTGGCGAGTACATCATTCGCTTTCCTTGCCAGATGCTGGCAGTAGTGATCGATTGGGGCAGGATGGTCCGCAGATAGGCTAAACGCTTAATTCACCGGAAGGTGCAGTCCTCTTCCAAACAGAGTCCTTCTGGTGTGCATTCCGTGGCATCGTGTACAACAGACCGGTATGCTAAGAGGAATAGGAAGAAAATTACGATCCCAGTCCCTTTGGTGTTTGCTGACGACTATTCACAGGTGATAATCGAGGATCCTGTTGAATCGTTCCACCGTTCCTTTCGACTGGTGATGTAGAGGAGTAATACTAGTTCTGAGGATATTCAGCGGTCGGCACAGGTATTGGTGACCTCTAATTCGGAGTTCCATCATTGGTTGGAATGTAGCTCTAACGTTACGCCGTTTCGGGTGACGACCTCATTCGCGAGGGTTTCCTCCACCTTAGTAAGCTCCTGATTATGGAGCACATACGCCTCCGAAAACTTCGTGAAGTAGTCACTGACGACGAATATGTACTGATTTCCCATGTTACTGGTGGAAATTGGTCTGCCCGCATCAAATGCCATTCTCCCGATGGTTTCTACCACGTTGTACGTCTTCACTCCGCCCTTCCGTCTATGGCTTGCTTGCTGGCTGCACAGTCGTTGCAATCCATGCAGATGTTTTCCACGTCTGCCTAGCATCCCACCCACAAGAACCTCTCCCGAACTTTCTTCAGAGTTTTCTTGATCCGAGGAATGCTTCCGAAGTTCCACTATGAACTTCCTTCAAGACTTCTGCCACCATGCCTCTTGGAACAACCACCTGCTCCCCCGAACATCTTGTCGTTGTTATTTCCGAGATGCATTTCAGCAATCCATCCAGCGAATCTCATTGTAAGTATTACGACTTAGTCTTGGAGCTGATGATGATGACGTGTGTCCATCCACTCCTTAGAACACGAGTACTCTTCCAATCAGCCAGTACTCCGATGTTCTCGTCGTCCCTCTCCGCTTCCATTCAGGCATCACAATATCAGTTTCCCTAAAATTCCATGTGGTCTTTCGGTAGGGAACTTCGTGTTTGCCACGCGCATCCACAGCCACGTCCTGTCTGGGATGGTCGGGTCATCTCGCAGTTTCACTTGGAGTAAAGCAATGTCTTCCCACATTGGTTGCATAGCAATTTCCTCATCCCCATAAAAAAGCGTGTTGAAGCGCATCACCAGGATGATGCTATGCTCATTCTGTAAGTTCAGTCCGACGATTATCCCGTCCAAGATGACTGCCAAGAGGACCCGGTGCTTCACTATCCTCTGCTCCTCGATGAATTCCACCACTAACTCGAAGTAAGCAGATGTTCACTAGCAAGGACCGAATTCTGCACTTGACTTGTTGTTCCGGCGTCGATCATCCCACTCCGCACTATCGCGTCGGCGCCTTCGTATACCATCAGGCTGCTACCTTTGGATCTTAGTCTCGTTACGCGGGCTCGGGCTGCTGTGGCTTTCCGACAGTCCTGAGCCAATCTTCGCCCCACAAGCTGGCTAAATATCGCTTCCCTGACCAGTGATTTTCTCGGTCGTCCAGACATCAGCTGGGGGCTCTCTTCTTCACAATTTCAGGCACATCCTCGGAGTATCCGCTGGCTTGAATGTCGCTCCGTTGTCTCGTTCACTGGGTTGCGATTGGCTTCATAGAACCTTCCTATGGCTACAAGGAAGTTGCTCAGGGATTTATCTTCCAGTGGCCGCGTAGTTTCGTCCACTCCATGGCGAAGCACCTAGTGTGTACTTCGCGGAGCTACCAGACGAAAGAACAACAGAAGCAGAGGTTGTCACGTTCCCGCAGCTGGCCGATAGCTCACGGCCTCGAACTCCAACACGCAGCCGAGAGCGTCTCCGAGAATCTTGCGTTAGGTGAGCAAAGGGCCTGTTGGGTATATGAGCCGCGCAGTCGATCATGCTGCTCAAGGAACGTTTCTGGTGCTGGCGGTTAAGATAGGCATCATAATCATCATCATAAGGTCATTTCATTCCCACCTCAGGAGGGTGGGCGGGCCATCAGCTCAACTAAGGAGCTCTTCGGCCGTATGTGAAAGTAAGGATCAGAGAAAAGTTTAATGTAGAAGGCATGTGTCGTACATACCTGAAGGGAGGATATTAATTGAAATGGCGCAGGGAGACCGTGATAACAAGCCGGGACCCAGGGAGGAGCCGCAAAGCCCCGAACGAGCGAACCTCTACAAACACTAGAGGGAAGAGGGACGAGAAATTTATTTACACAGCAAAGTATCTCGGGCGCGCATTACAGAAAAGGAAAATTGTTACATAGACAGTGAGTGATACAAAATTACAGAGAACTACGAAGGAGAGGTTTACAGAGAGGGCGGCGGATCAGGTTGCGGGGTCGGTGGGAAAGTGGTGAAAGGAGGACAAGAGAAGTGGTGCAGCATAAAATAGTAAAGGGTGGTGGTGATATTGGTAATTGAATTTGCGAGTAGGCGCAGGAGATCTAAAATTGGGAGGGACGGCGGAAAAGAAGCGTGTTGGGGAGAAGACAGGCATACGAGACTGGTGACATCTGTCTCGAACTCTTGGAACGTCTCCGTACTCCGTCGAGTCCTTGTCTACAGCTGCGTCTAGGAGCTGTGTTGGAGGTGGCTATCTCCGTATTGGGTTTCAATGTGGGCTAGTAGCATAGTGTAGTCACTCGGAGAACATTAAGGCCATCCTGTCACAGTCACGACGAGGAATTCGTCCCTTTCACTGCAGCAAATTACATAACATGGCCGCCTCAAACTGCCGTGGGCACGTACTTCACGGCATATTCTCATCGAACGTTAGAGGTTTTACCTTGGTCCAACTCGATACTGCAGATGTTGGTCCCTCCACATACGTCCCATCTCGTACGTTAACGCATAGCTTGGTGACTTCTCAATGCTGGTTCTTGCTAATAGCGTAAAATGTTTGGTATCGTGTCTATTTTCTCGTAAGTTTTGCCTATTTTCATAAGTTTTAATCAATCTCATGTCGTACTGAACCATTCTGTTCATGGTCGAAGAACATTGATATACTGATGATTATGGCAAACATGTGAGACCACAAAGAATGGACGTTAGATGGCATTTTATTGTGCAATCGTATCTAACATTGCGCGCTTTTCCAGAGAACTTAGTGTCAGAAGCGAGCTGAAGTTCCCAAGATGCTTATTAAAATTTATTATTCCAAGCGAACCTCTTGACTTATAGCGTAGGACGCGAGCAACTCCGTGAGAATCCACTGGGAAATTTATATTGGAGGGAAATTAATTTATTTGATATATCCGCCCACAAGAGGAATATAGAGCATTGGATGTAATAATTTCAATGAGCATATTTTTCTGGAAATTTTGATATTCTACATGACACTAGTGGTAATCACAATGAAGGAATGAATAATTACTCTGCGTACCGTGGGAGAATTTCCTCTTCGCGGGCATGCTCGTGAAGGCCCACACACGACGAGCTCTGTAGCGTGGGTGCCCGATTGTTAATGTACACGGCTGCCGACTGCGCGAGCGTCATTTACTGTGTGTATCGCTATCAGGAAGGTCTCTGCTACGCAGCGACTCAGCGAAGGGAAGATTACCTTTGTCTACGACATTCGCAGTTAGATTCTACCTTTTAATAGGGACTTGTAAGTAACAACTATTTATGATATAGATAAGAACTTTGTATAGCAAAGATTGACTTGATTTTCTGTGAGAACATTTCTCTGCTAGTAATTTGTTCACGTAAAGGCGCATAGTATGATCGGATGCTAATATTGTTCCAAACTAATGTTACATGCTAGTGTAGGCTCGGAAAGTTGATGTTAAGGGGACACGGAACGCCCTATGCTTACAATGTTAAATCTTGCTTCACAAAGGTACATTTTTCTAAAAACCTATTATAGCTATCAATTTGAAAATTGCACAGCATATACCTACATGTCTTGGCTTGGTTCTGAAATAACTGGATTTGAATGATATGAAATACTTTCTGATTTTTGAGTTATTATTTGGAAGTTACAAATTTTGGCAATTTTTTGCCACTTTTTACTCCAATAAAAAACTTAATATCTGACCTACAACAATAATAATTATTTCAGCATTTGCACAAAAACATTAGATAGGACCCCTGAAAGTTTGAATCCTCTGTATCTCACACAACCTGAGAAAATGTTGCTTGTGTATTAGAAAACAATTACTTTCAGGAAATGGACTTTAAAGTCACAGCTTTAGTGCATGCCTGCTCCGTAGCTTGGAATATCTGTAGCCTCTTCCATTTCATCTTCTAGGCTTCTCCTACTAGCTCTTCTGACTTGTCTGGCCTTCTGGTGCAAGTTTTTAACAGCCATTTCAGCATATCTCAGTCTTTCCAAGTTGAGTGGCAGCATGGCGTCACGAGTATGAGAGCCAATGCCCAGCCCCAGTCTTCGCAGCACTTCACATTTTGTGATATATCCCTGGTTAAATGATGCCAACCGGGCGAGTTGGCCGTGCGCGTAGAGGCGCGCGGCTGTGAGCTTGCATCTGGGAGAGAGTAGGTTCGAATCCCACTATCGGCAGCCCTGAAAATGGTTTTCCGTGGTTTCCCATTTTCACACCAGGCAAATGCTGGGGCTGTACCTTAATTAAGGCCACGGCCGCTTCGTTCCAACTCCTAGGTCTTTCCTATCCCATCGTCGGTGCGACGTAAAATCCCTAGCAAAAAAAAAATGATGCCACATCATCACATACACCAAAATGAAGTATCCTTATTGACACAAACACCGTTTTTTGCAAACGGCTCCATATAATGCTATTTACACATTCATTAGTATATTGTGTGCGACCATGGAAGCATTTTTTCAAAAGGTTAATGTCTGACAGATTCCTGAAAATAGGTTGTATTTTCTCCATAATAGCATATGGCAGGCTGTGAGAATGACTGTAAGTTTCTCCTGTCTCTATTCCTCTGTTGAACTTACATCAGCTGTCTTCTCCCAGCAGACACATTCCATGCTGGAGCTTGTCATCAGTTGATGACATATCACAGAACATTACAAGTAGTAGGACTGGTTATTAAACGGTCAGAAACAAAGTTCTCTCCAACTCTGGCCTTCTTCGTCGAACGAACACGCTTTTTGAACACTCTTAGTATTAACACGAGGCATACTGGATCATCAAAATACAGTAAGAACACCGAAGTAAACAGAAACACATACCATGTAATCACATCAACCATAAACAAAGCAAACAAATGACAGTCAACAACCAAATCCATGACAATGCTGCCAACAGTGAAATTCCACAGCAATATATTTCCCTCATCTACTTAAATCTACCACTCTATAGGCATATATATAAAAAATACTGCTTCCATCAGTCTAAATGTCAAATTACCTGCCTTGCTGGAGCCTGGAGCCTATGCATCATATTATAAAAGAATTAATGAAAAATACTTCCAACAGGAGGATTATCAAAATTTATACATCATTGGAAAGGGAAATGGTCACAGAAAGAAAATTCAAAATAATAAAATAAAAAGTTATTTTTTCATTTTTTCGTTCCGTGTCCCCTATTCAATTCGGTCAGCATTAGTATCGGTCATGAACAAAGTAAATTGCTCCTGAGAATTGTGGGACTGTTTTAGAAGAAGGTGATAAGAACGAGTCCTTATAGTACGGGATTAAATAAAAGGCTAGAGGGGAGACCAGGGCATCGAGTAAGAACACATTGTCATATGGTTTTCCTTACAGTTTCTCTTACGTCACGTGTGTGCACTGGACGCTGCTCATCCATCGCGCTGAGGCAGTAATTTGAAGCAGAGCAACAGAACATCCTTCACGGCATGGAGGTACGAACGTGGACCATCAACGACGTCCAGTCAGCACACCGACCACATCGAGGAGGCGGCGATCGAGTCACCTGAACGAGTTGCAGTTGAACGTCACAGCAGACCAGGATGTCACCAGTCATCAAAGTACGATTGCTGTCGCCTGCGCACAACGTTAAAATGATGGCTTAAATTAGCAATGTCCATAGGAGAATTGTTCAGATGATATCACAAGACACAGGTCAGAACATTCCATTTCTTAGCATACAACAGGTAGCAAAATGATAGGTCCGTCATAGATAAATTTGGCCTTCCGCCAATATGTAAATATGTAGGTGGCTGAGGGCACATGTAAGTAAAATTTATGCCCGGGACTCAAGCTTAATTGGATAGTTAATGTCTGCATGTTGTTGTTCTCATTTTATTTCGTTAGTGTCATAATTGAATAGACATAATGTTTCAATCTAAGGAAGTTAAACTCGGGTACTTTCATTTATCCAAGACTTACGCAGTCTCAAATGAGTATAGCCAGGGCAAGTTGTTTAGGCAATAGCTAAATGCGTGGAGCATGGTAGACTGTAGTGTTTTATTTGTGAGACGGAGAAAGGCATAAGATCTTCTATATTTCTTTAATGCACTCGGACTAGCGTATTAAATGAGTGGGTCATGAACTAAAAAGCCCATAAGAAATGAGGAATATGTTTGTTAGGCCCAGAGTATAGAGATAAGACCCATAAATAGCATGATGAATAAGGGCTTAGGTGGTAATTTGATAATTTGTGTGCCAGTAAGAGCGCCAAGGTGTATTTGAATGAATGTGCCAGTAAGAGCACCAGTGTGAAGTTAATAAACGGGCCAGTTGTATTTGAGTCATAACCGGAATAGAGTGTTGAATTTTGAACTCTACGGAATAAATTGGCATGTAGTAATTACATGGGAATTACATAATAAGAAGGCCCGAGAAGGGTAGATCAATGGGCAAGAACGAGGGTAAGAGTCGCCACTTGGCTCTGTTTACGAGTTGTTAACCGAGGGAAAGATTTATGGTGTAGAAACATGGCCGCTCAGTTTATATAAAAGCCAAGACGTGTTGAAGGACAAAAAGTAGGTCGTTCTGACGTCACAACACAAAAGTCTACAGTTGGGGAACAAGGCGGTTTCTGTCAAGGGGTATGGAGAGCAGTGACCTTCTAATACTGCGGTTTGGAAGATAAAATTCCATACACGATTACGTGTGTCATTTATAGGTGTATGTAACTATTCGAAATGTGTCTGCACGGTGCAAATAATGTGTTTCTTACCATGCAATAAATCATGTTGTCGTAGGAGCTGGAATAGTCTCGTGTTCGATTCCCAGACGGTAGAGTGTGTATTGCATGCTTAGTTTAGAGCTTAGATTAATCACGAGTACTGTGGCATAGATTCACTTTAGGAATATGTTATGTTCTTTGTAAATATGATTTGGTTATTAGCAGACTTATGATTCAATTTATATTCTTTTGATGGAGCCATTATGCTGGCTGTTGCAGTATCAGGTGTTTTCCACGATGCTAGAAATCTCCTACACCGAGCCATGATATCCCGGCGAGATGCCTCTTTACTTCAAGAATTTTTTTTAATATTACACAATTAAGTAAATTTCACAGATTATTTTGGTTTATAACAGAAATTTATATATTATTGTAATAAATTAGATCCTTTAAGCGAACTTGCAGCTTAGTTATAGTATCTTTTTGAAGCTTGAGTTAGTTCACCTCCTGCTCATTTTATTCCTCTTCATTTATTTTATTTGTCACGTTGACCCCTTTTGCACCCTTGATCCCTTACTACTGCTGTTGCTGCCGGAGCTGATGAAGAGGATAGTCGAACAAGGTAAGTTATGTGCCAAAAGGATTCACCAGTTGGTGAGCGTATTGTTCACTATAACGTACTTGGTCAGATCTCAGCATTTGCTTGACATTGACAAAGGCATTATAGGGCACAGTACTGAGTTCATTTTTTCTTCAACTCCGTCTTTCACTGTCACTATTTCTACTTGCAGAATAAGATTTATCTCGCGGTGACCGTCCTCGATCTTACCCTGTCTTTCTTTGATCTCCTTCCGGCCTTCTTTCTTGTACTTCATCATCTCAAAGAGCACATCTGAGCCTCCATTTTTGTGTGGCTTCTGGGCTCAAATGGCATGCAGTAAATTACCACAAGAGGAAACCTGCAGGTTTCGGTCCGCTGATTCATACCGATTGTAGTGTGTCACACTTGGGGTCCATCCCACTGCTGACACAACTTTTATTACAAAAAAACACTTCCTGTTTTATTGAACTAATTTAACCGGGGAAGAACCAGTCAGTACATACACACAATGATACTCGACAATAATAATTAGTGGCTATATACAAAAGTAAGTTCTCCTCACTGGGGGTCTTCGTTTGGCAGTCTATACCTGGAACGGGTGATTCTCCGTAATCTTGAACGCGAGGTCTCACCTTTCACTTCGCTGCGCACACACCACAGTCACTTCATACAGCAGCTCCATGTGGTCAGTCTCAAACGCACGTCCAACTGCTGTAAGCTTGGTTCTACTCCAGACGAGTCCGATAACTCTCACAGTCACGTGACCGCCCTACACAGTGAACTCCCAGCTCACGATTCGTAAATGACTACACCACTCTCAATACAACACACAACAACCTCTTCGAGGCGAGCCTGCCTTAATATACCTGGTAATGAACTTCTACGTAGGGTACTACCAGAATACAAGCGCTCTAGTTTCGCCTTCCAGAAACTTCACGGAGACACCAGACGATAGATCAAGAGAAGCAGAGGTCGTCACGTGCCGGCAAGATGGCCGGTAGCTCTCCAGTCTGACTCACTAATCCCCTTCAAAAACTAATAAAAATGATTCAAGAGAGGTGACAGACAATTCTGTGACATAGACTCTGAGTTGAGAAAGGTGTTACCAGTAATGAGCCCCCTCTTTAATACCAGGAAGAGGAATTTGGTACCATCAGGGAAGGTTAGAAAATACAAAATACAGGAGGGCAGTTATTTAGCCTTGGTCCTGGACATGGTTCGAGCCGATCTATCATGTCGGTATAAATACAGCCTTCAGATCATTTGTAAGGGAGACGTATAGAGACGATCACTGATGTCTTATTTTTATTGTTGATTCACTCTAGATGGAGATACGGTACATCAGCTCCTCGGTGTACAGGAGCATGTCACGGAGCTGTATCTTGAATGTGTACAACTCTACTCCTTTGGCCGAGAAAATGACACAATTGTGGTTGTTTCACAATAGAGTCTTTGCTTTTTATTTTGACAGGTAGGCTCATGTACTTAGTATGTGTTCATGAGGGAGGGGCAAGTGGTATGTGTCCCATTCAATAATTTTCTGTGCCATGTGCCATCTCAATAATTTATTTCTTGTTCAATGATAAATACAGTTAGGATTGATTACGGTAGTAAAACGCGCAATGAAACTGACCTATAAGCACTTAATACGTATTTGTGTTCTATTATGACTAAATGATACGGGAGTTTGCTATACACACCGAGACCACGTAGATATGTTGACAACAAAAAGTCACCACTACTTTTGTTTCGAAAATGCTAGAATAAACAACTGACCATTAAGACATGTGCACTGATAGCTTAGATTACTGCTTATTGCTGCAAAATGGGGATAAACGTTTGATGAATTAATTGATTGTTTTTTCATCAAGTGTGCATTATGTTGATATAAATCAATATATACGATGGCTAGGGCTTAAGTCTTGGCAACTATTTTTTCGCATGAATGCCGGATCTATCAAAAAATTTGAAATATACAGATGGGACTGGGGAGCGTAATGTGATGTGAAATGTATAAATAATGCCGAGTATATTTACCAGGTGTAGGATATAAAATGACATCCATGGAATTCTTGAGCTTTACAATGGTCATTCTCAGAGAGTACGGTAAACCCTCAGAGTAGTTCCCTAAATTGTTCACAACAGGTTGCAAACGATGCGGAAGATGTCGGATACTAGTCGCCTAACCATATGTGTATTTTACAATCTCATATTTCACAGCACTAACAATGCCTTCTCGTGTCCTAAACTGTCTGCCACGTAATGGTTCCTTCACTTTGGGGTGAGGTCAAAACCGAACGATCGAGCTAGTTAGCCGTGTGGTTATTGTCGCGCAGCTGTTAGCTTCCATAAGCTCGAAAAGGCTGGGTGCAGTAGTACTTGATTTTGCTAAGGCATTCGATCTTGTGCAACATGATATCCACCTTAACAAATTAACGGATATTGACATCAGAGTCGTAAAATGGATACGAGAACTTCTCGATGGAATTTCTCAGAGGGTGCGCGTAGGAGAAACGCTACCTTCTCCAATAAACATTAGGTCTGGCGTTGCTTAGGGTAGCGTTATTGGACCAATTCTTTTCGTACTTTTCATGAATGATATACCTGGTTCGATAAAATCGGAGCAACGCTTCTTTGTTGCTGATTGCGCCATATAGCGGGAGATAAAGACAGAGCAGGACGAACTATTACTTCAGCAGGACTTACATATGATTGAAAAACGGGCGTGTGAAAAACTAATGAAAATCCACAGCAGAAAAAGCAAGGAATTGTGTTTCAATTAAAAAAGACAGGAAAGAGGGATTACGACTTGGTGGCAAAGTGTTGTTGAAGCTGATATTAGTGCTAGTGTAATGTGTCTGACTGTTTTCTTCGTCCACCTTTTCCTGTTATACAAAAGCACTGATATAAAATGATTTTATATAATATTTTAATTGTGTGGCCATGGATTTACATGCCTTCATACTGAATTTAGAATGTTAAAATAGTAATATTTATATTACTGTCACTATTAGAAAAATTATAAAATAGTCGGAGTAAGTGGAAAATGTAGTTAAGAAATCCTGGAGATCGTTATATTTTATTACGCGGAATCTCAAGAAAGGTAATTCTATTGCCAAAAGTAAAGCTAATAAAAATTTGGTATGACCGATTCTCGAATATCGATCGGCGTGCTGGGATTCGTACAGGATAGGTTTAATACACTCCCTAGAAAATGTTCATAGAAAAGCGGTGCGTTTCGTAAACGGGAATAGGAGGAATACAATCAATTGGGAAAGTCCTGAATCTAGAAAACTAGAGGTCGCCTGTGTCGTGGTTACAAACGCTACACGGGAAGGGCTGCCTGGAGTGGTGTTAGGAATGGTTCAAACCTTCCTCGTACTTATCGAGAAATGATCACAGGCATAAAATTAGGGCCAGAAGTCAGCATACGGATGTGGGCGTTATTTCTTCGTAAACAGGACCATAAGGGACTGGAATAAATTACCTGCAGCAGTCTTTGATAGATTCTCTTCCGGTATGAAAACGTTTAAAAGATCATTAGTGATTGTGCAAAGTGAAAAGTAAAAGTTGTAAATGGCGGACACTGAAATTGTGATTACCCACACATGTCTGACTTTTCTGTCCACCTGTTCCTCTTATACAAAAGCCCTGATATAAAATTATTTTATACAATATTTCAATTGTGTGGCCATGGAGTTACATGCTTTCATACTGGATTTATAATGCTAAAATGGTAATATTTCTTCTACTATTTTCTTTCCATGGAATTGCTTGTTGTACTCTTGTTGTTGTAGTAGTTGTTTTAACTTTATTATCACAATACTGTAAGTTATCATTGCCACCGGGATATTTCCCAATTGCGATGTATTTGATGATAATAATAATGTGCCTTTGCTGGCAGGACCTAGTGTTTACATTACACTATGTCTTCTGGTATGGGCTAGAGCAATTTTGTTACTTTCATTGATCTGTCTCTGTCTTATACTTGACTTTGACAATATGAAAGTGACTGAGGTATGAGTGATGCTAGTAATGTAATTCCTTATGCAGCCAGTCCCTGCTATGAAAGGTGTGAAACTGTTAGTCATAGGGTCAGTCGGCAGATGCATTTCAGTGGGCTTGGCAGACTGATATTTAATAGCAACTTCTGGCTCGTTGAGGAAAGAAACGGGTAACTACCTCACTACTCATTTCCCTAGTACGCATCTTCAGTGATGCCTAGGCCATTTATGACAACTAATGGCGGAGCTGTTGAGGATCCAACCAGTCTTATTGCTAATGACTTAAACATACATGTTAATAATAATAATAATAATAATAATAATTCATCCTTACCTGTCCCGAGTTCGATTCCCTGCCGGGTCAGGAATTTTAATCGCATTTGATTCATTCTTCTGGCTCTGGAACTGGGTGTTTGTGTTTGTCCCAACACTTTGCTCTTCATATTAAGACAACATATCACACTACCAACCATGACAGAAACACGCAATAGTGATTACATTCCTCCAGATAGGGTTGGCGTCAAGAAGGGCATCGGCTGTAAAACCGGGCCAAATCCACATGTACGACACAATTCGCACACGCGACCCCATTATTATTATTATTATTATTATTATTATTATTATTATTATTATTATTATTATTATTATTATTATTGTTGTTGTTGCTGCTGTTGTTGTTGTTGTACCAGGAGGTACACCTCAAGCCCACACATTCAAATGAACTTATGAACTCCTCTATCGACCAAAATGTGGAATTGCTACTACAGGAATTTGGGACATTAATCTGAAGATGCCACTACTATAGTATTAAGTAATTGTGTTATTGTGAAGTTGCCTAAACTGGCTGGATTTATTTGCTTTGTGTTTGTTTACTTCAAGAAGTTTAAACTTTCCTCCATAGATGTCATTTCAAAAACTCTGGTCATGCGCTCTGGTGCAACGTGGAAGAAGTTATAATTTAAAGAAGTTTTGTATTTCTAAATTTTCATAACTGAATCTTTCATTTATTTTTGGGTTGGCAACACTTCCTTTTCATTCCACCAGTTTTGAATCTGGCCAACCATGAATTTTTGTAATTCATTTTCAACCAATCCCGCATTTCTTGTTCACTTTGAATTAGCCAATGAAAATTCAGAGGGTATGTCCGGATTAGTCCAGAATTCTCTCGAACCTTCCCTGAGGGTATATAAGTTTCGGCTTTTTAAGTTTCCTTGTCTCATTTGATCGTCGTCTTTCTGAGTGTGTGTGTTAAGGCTGGAGGCGGGACGCCTCATTCTTCGGCAGGCAGAACATCAGCCAGGTAATGGCCACATACATTCTATCTTTCTTGCTGTCTCCGCATACTTATCCGAGGGGAAGGTCCGAATTTATAACTATGTAACCAACATGTTCTAAAATGTAAAGTTACGTTCGGCTAAAGTAAAAATTTCATAAAGTCTTTAACTGTAAATCGGGGATAGAGAGTGCGTTACCCTCTCGAGTTCCCCTTCAACTTGTTTCGAGGTGACTACGACTTTGTAAAGGTTTTTCTTCTTTTCTGTAATGCCTTAAATTAACCTTCATTCGAGTCACCTCAGTAGCTTGGGATTAGCCCCTGTATATCTGGGCCGAGAGCCCCGTTAGGATTTTATTCTTCATTATCCAGGAGTGCAAGTATACACCTCCATTCATTTGTGTTCGGGCCAGTAATTTAACCTGTTCTTTTTCTTTTAAGGCTCAGTAGGTTGGGTAAGAGATACCCCTGTGTAAAAGTAATTTCAATTGTAAATCGTGCCTAGAGAGGTCCGAGAGTGTAAGATTTTTGATGTAATGTTGCCTTAAGCGGGCTGTTAGAAATTTTTTAATGTTGGAGAGCATGTAAGTTCTTTTCTATTTTTTCCGTAATTGTGAGGGGTGCCTCTGGAAGGCTAGAGATTGTAACTTTTGGAGCAAGCGCTCTTGAATTGGGGGATTTCTGCAGTTGCCTAAATTATACCTCATTTATAAAATTGTAAATTGTGTAAACTTGAGCTGGTAGCTCAGAACTTGTAACTCTGGGGCTTGCAGCCCAAAGCTGTTAAATTCCCTATTCTGGGATTCTCTATTTTTAATCCCCTAATTTGTAATTGTTAAGTTTGTTGTTTTGAACAAATACAAAATTCAGTTCAAGTTTTGAATTAATTTTGATATTTTAGATAGACCCATTCACCCCAGCACCTTATTTTACCTCTCTGCGATCCACCGAAACACGGTAACAATTATTATTATTATTATTATTATTATTATTATTATTATTATTATTATTATTATTATTATTATTATTATTACTTGTATTATTATTATTGCCGGCCTCATGCAGTAGAAGTAGCGTGTCTGCCTGTTATCTGGAGTCCCCGTATTCGATTTCCGGCCAGTCTGATTTATGGAACGGGATTCGCTCAGCCTGGTGAGCCCAGCTGAGGAGTTGTCCGATACTCAAGATAGTGCATTCGGTGCAAAACCCAAGCACTGCGGCTGACGATATCGTCACCCTGACTACGTAATACTTTGATATCTGCAGGAAATCTGATTGAGCAGCAGCCCCATTGTAGATCAAGAGCATTAATGACTTCTATGCTCCGCGTGTGTTTTGTGTGTCAATCAATCAATCAATCAATACTGATCTGCATTTAGGCCAGTCGCCCAGGTGGAAGATTCCCTATCTGTTGTTTTCCTAGCCTTTTCCGAAATGATTTCAAAGAAATTGAAAGTTTATTGAACATCTCCCTTGGTAAGTTATTCCACTCCCTAACTCCCCTTACTATAAATGAATATTTGCCCCAGTTTGTCCTCTTGAATTCCAACTTTATCTTCATATTGTGATCTTTCCTACTTTTATAAACGCCATTCAAACCTATTCGTCTACTAATGTCATTCCACGCCATCTCTCCGCTGACAGCTCGGAACATACCACTTAGTCGAGCAGCTCTTCTTCTTTCTCTCAATTCTTCCCAACCCAAACATTGCAACATTCTTGTAACGCTACTCTTTTGTCGGAAATCACCCAGAACAAATCGAGCTGCTTTTCTTTGGATTTTTTCCAGTTCTTGAATTAGGTAATCCTGGTGAGGGTCCCATACACTGGAACCATACTCTAGTTGGGGTCTTACCAGAGACTTATATGCACTCTCCTTTACATCCTTACTACAACACCTAAACACCCTTATAACCATGTGCAGAGATCTGTACCCTTTATTTACAATCCCATTTATGAGATTACCCCAGTGAAGATCTTTCTTTATATTAACACCTAGATACTTACAATGATCCCCAAAAGGAACTTTCACCCCATCAACGCAGTAATTAAAACTGAGAGGACTTTTCCTATTTGTGAAACTCACAACCTGAATTTTAGCCCCGTTTATCAACATACCATTGCCTGCTGTCCATCTCACAACATTTTCGAGGTCACGTTGCAGTTGCTCACAATCTTGTAACTTATTTATCACTCCATTTGACCTCCAGAATCCAAGATATCTGCTATATCTTGCTGGAATCCTACAAGTTGAGCTTCAGTGGAATAACCTTTCCTAAAACCGAATTGCCTTCTATCGAACCAGTTATTAATTTCACAAACATGTCTAATATAATCAGAAATAATGCCTTCCCAAAGCTTACATACAATGCATGTCAAACTTACTGGCCTGTAAATTTCAGCTTTATATCTATCACCCTTTCCTTTATACACAGGGGCTACTATAGCAACTCTCCATTCATCTGGTATAGCTCCTTCGACCAAACAATAATCAAATAAGTACTTCAGATATGGTACTATATTCCAACCCATTGTCTTTAGTATATCCCCAGTAATCTGATCAATTCCAGCCGCTTTTCTAATTTTCAACTTTTGTATCTTATTGTAAATGTCATTGTTATCATATGTAAATTTTATTACTTCTTTGGCCTTAGTCTCTTCCTCTATCTCGACATTATCCTTGTAACCAACAATCTTTACATACTGCCGACTGAATACTTCTGCCTTTTGAAGATCCTCACATACACACTCCCCTTGTTGATTAATTATTCCTGGAATGTCCTTCTTGGAACCTGTTTCTGCCTTAAAATACCTATACATACCCTTCCATTTTTCACTAAAATTTGTATGACTGCCAATTATGCTTGCCATCATGTTATCCTTAGCTGCCTTCTTTGCTAGGTTCAATTTTCTAGTAAGTTCCTTCAACTCTCCTTACTTCCACAGCCATTTCTAACTCTATTTCTTTCCAGTCTGCACCTCCTTCTTAGTCTCTTTATTTCTCTATTATAATAAGGTGGGTCTTTACCATTCCTTACCACCCTTAAATGTACAAACCTGTTTTCGCATTCCTCAACAATTTCTTTAAACCCATCCCAGAGTCTGTTTACATTTTTATTTACCGTTTTCCACCGATCATAGTTACTTTTTAGAAACTGCCTCATACCTGCTTTATCAGCCATATGGTATTGTCTAACAGTCCTACTTTTAAGACCATCCTTTCGCATTTATTTTTAACTACCACAAAAACAGCTTCATGATCACTAATACCACCTATTACTTCAGTTTCCCTATAGACCTCATCTGGTTTTATCAGCACCACATCCAGGATATTTTTCCCTCTGGATGGTTCCATCACATTCTGAATCAGCTGTCTTTCCCATATTAACTTATTTGCCATTTGTTGGTCATGCTTCCTGTCGTTCGCATTTTCTTCCCAATTTACGTCTGGCAAATATCAAATATCAAATAATTCCGAATCCGCATCAGTGCTACCCTTTCCCGATCTGTACACTCCAAATATATCAAGTTGCCTATTATCTTTAGAAATGAGCCTTACACCTAGAATTTCATGTGTCTCATCTTTAACTTTTTCGTAGCTTACAAGTTCTTCTTTCATCAGAATGAAAACTCCCCCTGCCACCTTTCCTATCCCATCTCTACGATACACACTTCAGTGCCGTGAGAAAATTTCTGCATCCATTATATCATTTCTCAGCCATGATTCAACTCCTATTACAATATCTGGTAAATATATATCTATTAAATTACTTAATTCTATTCCTTTCTTTACAATACATCTACAGTTCAACACTAACAATTTTATGTCATCCCTACTTGATTTCCAGTTCCCTGTTCCCTTATCACCGCTCCCTAGGCCATCCCGTTTCCCTGAATGTACCTCCCTATTACTCTTCCAAACAAATTTCCTAACTTATACGTACCACTGCGGTTTAAATGAAGGCCATCCGAGCGCAGATCCCTATCTCCTACCCACCCATTAGGATCTAGAAATTTCACTCCCAGTTTCCCACATACCCACTCCATAGTCTCATTTAAATCCCCAATCACCCTCCAGTCAGTATCCCTCCTACACAGTATTCCACTAATAACAATCTCTGCTTTCTTAAACTTCACCCGTGCTGCATTTACCAGATCCCACACATCTCCAACTATGTTGGTACTTATATCAGCTTGCCTTACGTTGTTGGTACCAACGTGAGACACTACCACCTTCTCCTTCCCCTCCTCCCTCTCTTCTACTTTCCTCAACATCTGCCTCAACCTAATTCCTGGATAACATTCTACCCTGGTTCCCTTTCCTCCACACACTTTCCCCACGTGTCTAAAGATGGAATCCCCCATGACCAGAGCCTCAACCCTACCCACCTCATTTGATCCCCTCCCCTCCTGGTCAGCCCTATCTTTCCTGATAGCTGCAGAAGCTACTTCCTCGTTCCTTTTCTCCTTCCCATGACCCTGTTCCACCTGTCTTTTCCTATCCTCTACTCTACATTTCCCTTTCCTACCTTTTCCCCTCCTCCTACTTCCATGCATCTCACCAACAGTTCCCTGTCCCTCATCTTCCCTCTGTTGTTCTACCTGGAGTGACTCGTACCGATTTCGCACAGACACCTGTCCTGAATTCTGATCCTGAATAGAGCCCTTAGCCTGCAATCTCCTTCCCCTTAGAACATTAGACCACCTGTCTTCTACAACTCCTCCCTTTCCTTCCCCTCCCTCTTGTACACCTACTGTAACCTGTACATTGTTTGAGGGAGTCCTATCTTCTGTGGGAATCCTAATTATCTCCCTCAAACTTTCCAACTCCTCCCTCATACCCTTCAATGCCTCACCACACCCACAATAAGTACACTCGCGCTCCTTAGCCATTCTTTACGGAGGGATATATTGTCTGGGATGGTACACAACAATAAGGTAATTAATATGCGACTACACTACAATACTACTTAGTCGTGCTCTATTTTTTTTATCCTACAACCCCTAACAGGATAAAAACTGCTGTTAATTACTGAATATCGAAAGTAATACACAAGAACTACACAATTCCAAACTGCAATTAAGCCTATCCTAATTTCAACAATATTTTAGTAAGAGTTTCTACGGATACCTCTACTACACCAGTACTACACAAATATTTTACAATAATAAAATAAGCAAAGATAAAATAATAGTAAAATAAGGAAAGATCTTCACTGGGTAATCACATAAATGGGATTGTAAATAAAGGGTACCGATCTCTGCACATGGTTATGAGGGTGTTTAGGGGTTGTAGTAAGGATGTAAAGGAGAGTGCATATAAGTCTCTGGTAAGACCCCAACTAGAGTATGGTTCCAGTGTATGGGACCCTCACCAGGATTACCTGATTCAAGAACTGGAAAAAATCCAAAGAAAAGCAGCTCGATTTGTTCTGGGTGATTTCCGACAAAAGAGTAGCGTTACAAAAATGTTGCAATGTTTGGGTTGGGAAGAATTGAGAGAAAGAAGAAGAGCTGCTCGACTAAGTGGTATGTTCCGAGCTGTCAGCGGAGAGATGGCGTGGAATGACATTAGTAGACGAATAGGTTTGAATGGCGTCTATAAAAGTAGGAAAGATCACAATATGAAGATAAAGTTGGAATTCAAGAGGACAAACTGGGGCAAATATTCATTTATAGGAAGGGGAGTTAGGGATTGGAATAACTTACCAAGGGAGATGTTCAATAAATTTCCAATTTCTTTGAAATCATTTCGGAAAAGGCTAGGAAAGCATCAGATAGGGAATCTGCCACCTGGGCGACTGCCCTAAAAGCAGATCAGTATTGATTGATTGATTGATTGAGCACACTAAATTCTAATAGGATATTACTCGTATACTACTGTACAGTACACTACAGTAATTTTTAAACTACTTTCAGACGTATCCTAATTACGATACCAGTACCGTACCGTATGTCACTACTAAGCACAACAGAAATGAAATTTGCAAGAACTACTGTACTCAAAGATTACCAACGAAGCTAAATGCTTAGACAAATTATTATTAGTATTAGGGTCTAATAGATACACACGAAAGATAACACACGAATATAGCAGGCAAGATACAGCACTATCTAAATGTACTGTATCTATACTGCAATGTATCTACACTACACTACACTGCGTTTGGTTAAATGCTTAAATATCAAAAGGATTGCCGTACACGAAGAAAAACACGAATATAACTGGCAAGATACTGTCTAATACCTTATCTTCACTACAATTCTACTGAAATGTGGTTATGTGATTATTACAGCTGGTGGATTACTATTATTTTCCCTACTCCACGGGACAGAGAAAAGAAAAGTGTCCTTAATTAGGCCTACTGAAAAATACGAGGTTGTCTACAATAATTTCTCAAATATTTCTGTCAAAACTACTACTACTATTACTCCAGGGACTTGAACTGCAATTACTGGGATATATGAACTTTATTATTATTAGCTAACCGCTCATAAATACTGAAAGATCGAGGGAGCGAAATATAAATTACGGATACTAACTACCTACTCAGAATTACAAATGAATGGAATACAAGGTCAGCTGATTTTTATTTATATTTACTTGACTACACTACACCCTTTGTTCACGACTTTAGCCAACAATGCAATATTTGAATATGAGGAGCGACAATAATCATTAACAATACGACTGTTAACTATTACCGTGTAATCTCTTTAACTTCTTTTTAAATGGAAGTTTACAGGCGTATCGTGTTTTTTAATGTAGTAAATTATTACCTTCGCGATAGTTTGAACGTATATCTATACGAAATACCGGAGAAGTTACTGCAGAAGTTACGGTACTATTCCTTATGATAATCTGCCTTTGTAAGTACAACCAACGAACCTACAGATACCGGTATTTACAAATATTTTTAAAGTTAATATTGTTACCTAAAGTATTACCTAAACCTAAATTCGAAACAAGGTGCACCTAGCTAGCCTACTTAACCTAGAAAACGTAATTTACTGAAGACCAAGTGAATTACTTGTTACAAAATTTAAATAATTATTACTACTCCCAATTTCTACCAACAAGCACTAAACACCACTATATAAACAGCACTAAATGAATCAGATATACACAAAATGAAGCTATTTCAATAGGTTTTCACTACTTTATCACTACAATAATGCCAGAGGTCTCTCAACAGCCAACCGTTCTCAAGCGCATCCAACAATGTAAGATGTGTGTGGGCGCGCGCGTGTGTGTGTGGGTGTGTGTGGGTGTGTGTGGGTGTGGGTGGGTGTGGGTGTGATTTTTGTACAATTATTATGATTGCTTTAGGCTATTATGTGCCATTAGCGCTGTGGTTTGTGTCTGATAACCTTTCATATTATATTACCTGCGTTTAATGAGCAATTGCAAATATTTGGCCCTGCGTGTAACAGGACTTGAAATAAAGTCTCGTACTGGAATGTTTCTGGAGTAAAATTAGACAGGATAGAATTAGCCTACACTGAATGGCGTAACATATGCACATCGTAACTTTGAACTATTGGAATGATATTGTGGATTATAACTTATTCACTCGTTACGGTGATAGGTATTTAAAGAGGTGGTCTTCTTCTTCTTCTTCTTCTTCTTCTTCTTCTTCTTCTTCGTCCTCTTCTTCCTCTTCCGCTCTTACCACATCTGTGGGGTCTCGGGTGCGAAATGCGTGGCACATGTGAATTTGGCCCTGTTTTACGCCCGGATGCCCTTTCTGACACCAACCCTATAAGGAGGGTTGTAATCTCTAATTGCGTGTTTCTGTGGTGTTTGGCAGTGTGGTGTGTTGTCTGAATATCAAGAGGAGAGTGTTGGGACAGACACAAACACCAGTCCCCGACCCAGAAGTATTAATCAAATTCGATTAAAATCCCTGACGAGGCAGGGAATCGAACTCGGGACCCTCTGAACCGAAGGGCAGTACGCTGACCATTCAGCTAAAGAGACGGACAAAGATGTACCATTCACTGATATGAAATTTTCTTTGATAACTTTCGTCTTTGTAATTAAATTTATTATTATTGATCTGAATACATTCATTTTTGCTTCCAATCCGGAACAGTTTTGCGAGAAGGATAGAACTGGCAACATAGAGTGAGACACTCAGGATGAAATCGATTAATGGATCATCCTCGAAGTGGTAAAGGAATACAAATACTGCGGATGCTATAGGTAATGAGAGAAGCACGTCGCGGTGGGAGACGTCAGCAGCATTGTTACCCGTATAAGTGTAAGGATTCTGAATCCCAACGGGAACCTATGAACAAGCCAGACGGCTAATCAGGTATATAATCTGAAATCCATGAATGGGAAACCATAAACTGAGACGTGAACTCACCTGATCGATATTGTAATGCGTAACGAGGTAATGACTTCAAATCCTACAGCAGAGACGTGCAATTTCCATACTTCTTATTTTTATTGATCTAAGGGTAAGTAAGTCACTGGTGGCTTTCGCTCTCAGTTTACTACAAGCCTGTGCCCGTGGCTCCCCGTGCTCCGAGCCCGATTAGTCAGTCACTGCGCCACGCCAGTTGTAAGACGGTAATGGCTGGATGCTGGATGACACTGTGTGAATGGACTAGTAGCAGCGTCTCAACCTGTGGATATGCCTTCCTTCATTCTGTTAGAGAAAGGAGTCTTCTCCTCACTCCACACTACTTCTACTGATGTCATACGGCCGACTCTGGAAAGATGCGGCATTAGGTTTCATTGACTATTGTACGCGCACTTTTTTAGATTGTTGTACTGGGTTGAGGAGTAAGGAGGGAGCACTGCCGGTTCCGGTAATACTGCCAACTGAATGGAAATGAAATCTGAATTGATTCGATAATATGATCAATCGATATGAATTTTCTAAACCTTTATTATCTTACGCCAACAACTGTGTCACACACACAATATCTATCTATATATATAAAATAGCTTGTCCTGACTGACTGACTGACTGACTGACTGACTGACTGATTCATCATCGCCGAGCCAAAACTACTGGACATAAAGAAATGAAATTTTGGGGATATATTCACATTATGATGTAGGTGCTCGCTAAGAGAGGATTTTTGGATATTCCTTCGGTAAGGGGGTGAAAAGGGGGGGTTAAATTTTAAAATGAGTGTATCTATATCTCAAAACTTTAAACGTTTATAGATGTGAAAATTGGTATTTAGAATCTTCTTTAAAAATAAGGAAACACGTATTTTTTTGTTTTCAGAAAATCTCAATAGGAGGGGTGAAAAAGGGTGAAAATGGGGGAAAATGGGTTGAATGCCTTTAATCAGGATACCGGTACTTATATATCTGAAACTGAAGATATTACAGACCTGAAAATTGGTACTTTTGATCTCTTTTAAAAATAAAGAAACACGTATTTTTTGTTTTTGGAAAATCCAATTAATGGGAGGGTGAAAAGGGGGTGAATTTTTAAAATGAGTGAATCTATATCTCGAAACTTTTAAAGTTTGCTGATGTAAAAATTGGTATTTAGAATCTCCTTTAAGAATAAAGAAACACGTATTTTTTTGTTTTCGGAAAATCGCAATAGGAGGAGTGAAAAGGGGTGAAAAATGGGTTGAATGCCTTTAATGAGGCTACTTATATCTCAGAAACTGAAGATATTACAGACCTGAAAATTGGTGTTTGGGATCTCCTTCAAAACAAAGGAGCACTAATTTTTTTGTTTCTGGAAAACCCAATTAAGGGGGGGGGTGAAAAGGGGGGTAATATTTTAAAATGAGTGTATCTATATCTCAAAACTTTTAAAGGTTATAGATGTAAAAATTGGTATTTAGAATCTCCTTTAAGAATAAAGAAACACGTATTTTTTTGTTTTCGGAAAATCGCAATAGGAGGAGTGAAAAGGGGTGAAAAATGGGTTGAATGGCTTTAATGAGGCTACTTATATTTCAGAACCTGAAGATATTACAGACCAAAAAATTGGTGTTTGGGATCTCCTATAAAAATAAAGAAACACGTATTTTTTTGTTTGTGGGAAATCCAATTAATGGGGGGGGTGAAAAGGGGGTGATTTTTTAAAATGAGTGTATCTATATCTCAAAACTTTTAAAGTTTATAGATGTAAAAATTGGTATTTAGAATCTCCTTTAATAATAAAGAAACACATATTATTTTGTTTTCGGAAAATCCCAATAGGAAGGGTGGAAATGGGTGAATAATGGGTTGAATGCCTTTAATGAGGATACATATATCTCAGAAACGAAGGATATTACAGAACTGAAAATTTGTATATGGGATCTCCTTTAAAAATAAAGGAACGCGTTTTTTAGTTTTTGGAAAATCCAACTAGTGGCGGTTAAACAGGAGTGACAAATTGGGGTGAATTTGTTGAAAGAATATGTCTACAGATTATGTTGGAAACGTAAAATGTTACAGACGTAAAAAGTGGGTGTTTGGAATCTCCTGTAAATGTAAAGAAACAGAGGTGATTTGTTTTTGGAAACTCCACTTAAGGGGAACTCAAAAGGGGTGAAATTTTAAAATGAGAATTTTTACAGTATATCTAAAAAAACTTAACATGTTACAGAAGTGATAAATGGTATCTTTTATCTCTATTAAACATAAAGAAACGTGTATTTTTAGTTTTCGGAAAACCACTTGAGTGGAGGGGGGTTAAAGTGACTGAAAATGGTGTTGAATTCTTTTAATTAGGCTACTGATATCTCAAAAATGAAGATGTTACAGACGTGAAATTTGATATTTGCAATCTGCTTTAAAAGTAAAGAAACACGTATTCTCGGAAAATCCCATGAAGGGTTGGGGGGGGGGGGGGTGAAAGAATTGAAAAATTAATTGTCTTAATTGTATGAGAATACATACATCTAATAAAAACTAAAGTTGTTACAGACGTGAAAATTCGTATTTGGAACTCCTTTAAAAGCAAAGAAGAACGCGTTTTGGGGGGAAACCATCTTGGAGGGCGGGAGTGTAAAGGAGATGAATTCCTTTCATGAGGACACATAAATCAAAAACTGAAGAAGTTAGAGTCGTGATAATTGGTATTTAGAGGATCCTTTACTATTAAAGAAACAAGTATTTTTTGCTGGAAAATTCACTTAGGGGGGTGGGGGGAGTAGTGTGAAATGAAGTGAAGAAAGTATTTTTATGGGGATACTTATATCTCAAAACTGAAGGTAATAGACGTGAACATTGGTGTTTGGAATCTCCCTTAAACATATAGAAACAAGCCTTCTTTTAATTATTTTTGGGGGGGGAGGGGGGGTGGTAAATAAACTTAACGGCGGTAGGGTGTAGAAGGAGGTGAGACCAATTGATTTTACTGTTATTAATGTACTTATAAGGATCCTCCGTTGCTCAGGCAGCAGCGCGCCCGGCCTCTCACAACTGGGTTCCGTGGTTCAAATCCCGGTCACTCCATGTGACATTCGTGCTGGACAAAACGGAGGCGGGACAGGTTTTTCTCCGGATTCTCCGGTTTTCCGGTCATCAGCCATTCCAGCAACACATAATAATAATAATAATAATAATAATAATGATAATAATGTTCCGGACCGTCATCAAATGTGCGGACCGCGCTGGAAACGGCTACTGGACGGGTAATGACTAAGAATGCAGTCCGACCGCCGGTTCAGTGCCGCCAAGGCACCCAATATAACACCACGCCGGATCTCCTGAAGGATTTTATCCATATTAAAAACGATTATAGGAAAAGATGGCAAAGATTTACGTACACAACTGGCCAGGAAGAATACCTGAGCCTAGCCCGGGAAGTACGAACTCGATTGCTGGAAAGGAAGATTGAAAAATGGGAGGAAACGTGCCGTAAAATAAGAGAAAACGAGTCAGATCGGGAATTTTGGTGGATTCTCGCAGAAAAAGAGTCAGATAAGGAATTTCGGCGGATTATATATCTAAGACAATAAGCATTCAATTATAAATTTCAGTATAATACCGTAGCGAAGCACGGGTATCTTGCTAGTATATATATAAAATAGCTTGTCCTGACTGACTGACTGACTGACTGACTGATTCATCATCGCCGAGCCAAAACTACTGGACATAATGAAATGAAATTTTGGGGATATATTCATATTAAGATGTAGGTGCTCGCTAAGAGAGGATTTTTTGATATTCCTTCGCTAAGGGGGTAAAAAGGGGGGTTAAATTTTAAAATGAGTGTATCTATATCTCAAAACTTAAAAAGTTTACAGATGTAAAATTTGGTATTTAGAATCTTCTTTAAAAATAAGGAAACACGTATTTTTTTGTTTTCAGAAAATCCCAATAGGAGGGGTGAAAAAGGGTGAAAAATGGGGGAAAATGGGATGAATGCCTTTAATCAGGATACCGGTATTTATATCTCAGAAAATGAAGATATTACAGACCTGAAAATTGGTACTTTTGATCTCTTTTAAAAATAAAGAAACACGTATTTTTCTGTTTTTGGAAAATCCAATTAATGGGAGGGTGAAAAGGGGGTGAATTTTTAAAATGAGTGAATCTATATCTCCAAACTTTTAAAGTTTGCAGATCTAAAAATTGGTATATAGAATCTTCATTAAAAATAAAGAAACACGTATTTCTTTCTTTTCGGAAAATCGCAACAGGAGGAGTGAAAAGGGGTGAAAAAGTGGTTGAATGCCTTAATGAGGCTACTTATATCTCAGAAACTGAAGATATTACAGACCTGAAAATTGGTGTTTGGGATCTCCTTTAAAAATAAAGAAACACGTACTTTTTTGCTTCTGGAAAATCCAATTAAGGGGGAGGTGAAAAGGGAGTAATATTTTAAAATGAGTGTATCTATATCTCAAAACTTTTAAAGGTTATAGATGTGAAAATTGGTATTTAGAATCTCCTTTAAAAATAAAGAAACACGTATATTTTGTTTTCGGAAAATCCCAATAGGAAGTGTGGAAAAGGTTGAAAAATTGGTCGAATGCCTTTAAAGAGTCTACTTCTATTTCAGAACCAGAAGATATTACAGACCTGAAAATTGGTGCTTGGGATCTCCTTTAAAAATAAAGAAGCAGGTATTTTTTGTTTTTGGAAAATCCAATTAATGGGGGGGGGGGGTGAAAAGGGGGTGATTTTTTAAAATGAGTGTATCTATATCTCAAAACTTTAAAAGTTGATAGATGTAAAAATTGGTATTTAAAATCTCCTTTTAAAATAAAGAAACACGTATTCTTTTGTTTTCGGAAAATCCCAATGGGAAGGATGTATAAGGGTGAATACTGGGTTGAATGCCTTTAATGAGGCTGCTTATATTTCAGAACCTGAAGATATTACAGACCTGAAAATTGGTATTTGGGATCTACTTTAAAAGTAAAGAAACACGTATTTTTTCGTTTTTGGAAAATCCAAATATTGGGGGTGAAAAGGGGGGTTGAATTTTTTTAAATGAGTGTGTCTACATCTTAAAACTTTAAAATTTACAGATGTAAAAATTGTTAGTTAGAATCTCCTCTAAAAATAAAGGAACACGTATTTTATTGTTTCCTGTAAATCCCAATAGCAAGGGTTTAAAAGGGTGAAAAATGGGTTGAATGCCTTTAATGAGGATACATATATCTCAAAAACAGAATATATTACAGAACTGAAGATTTGTATATGGAATCTCCTTTAAAAATAAAGAAAAACGTATTTTTTAGTTTTCGGAAAATCCAATTAATGGCGGTTAAACAGGACTGACAAATTGGGGTGAATTTTTTGAAAGACTATATCTACAGAATATCTTGGAAACATAAAATGTTTAAAGACGTAAAAAGTGGGTGTTTGGAATCCCCTGTAAATATAAAGATACATAGGTGATTTGTTTTTGGAAACTCCACTTAAGGGGAATTCAAAAGGGGTGAATTTTAAAATGAGAATTTTTACAGTATATCTAAAAAAAACTTAACATGTTACAGAAGTGAAGAATTGCATTTTTTAATCTCTATTAAACATAAAGAAACGTGTATTTTTAGTTTTCGGAAATACCACTTGGGTGGAGGGGGGGGGGTAAATGTGACTGAAAATGGTGTTGAATTATTTTAATAATAATATTAATAATGTTATTTGTTTTACGTCCCACTAACTACTATTTTACGGTTTTCGGAGACGCCGGAATTTCGTCCCGCAGGAGTTCTTTTACGTACCAGTAAATCTACCGACACGAGGCTGACGTATTTGAGCACCTTCAAATACCACCGGACTGAGCCAGGATCGAACCTGCCAATTTGGGGTCAGAAGGCCAGCGACTCAACCGTCTGAGCCACTCAGCCCGGCTGAATTCTTTTAATTAGGCTACTGATATCTCAAAAATGAAGATGTTACAGACGTGAAATTTGATATTTGCAATCTGCTTTAAAAGTAAAGAAACACGTATTCTCGGAAAATCCAATGAAGAGGGGGGGGGGGGGGTGAAAGAATTGAAAAATTAATTGACTTAATTGTATGAGAATACATACATCTAATAAAAACTAAAGTTGTTACAGACGTGAAAATTCGTATTTGGATCTCCTTTAAAAACAAAGAAAAGCGCGTTTTGGGGGGGAAACAATCTTGGGGGGCGGGAGTGTGAAGGAGTTGAATTCCTTTCATAAGGACACATAAATAAAAAACTGAAGAAGTTCGAGTCGTGATAATTGGTATTTAGAATATCCTTTACTATTAAAGAAACAAGTATTCTTTGCGGGAAAACTCACTTGGGGGGGGGGGAGTAGTGTGAAATGAAGTGAAAAAATTAATTTTTTTATGGGGATATTTATATCTCAAAACTGAAGGTAATAGACGTGAACATTGGTGTTTGGAATCTCCTTTAAACATAAAGAAACACGCGTTCTTTTAACTTTGGGGGGGGGGGCGGTAAATGAACTTAACGGCGGTGGGGTGTAAAAGGAGGTGAGACCAATTGATTTTACTGTTCTTGATGTACTTATAAGGATCCTCCGTTGCTCAGGCGGCAGCGCGCCGGCCTCTCACAGCTGGGTTCCGTGGTTCAAATCCCGGTCACTCCATGTGACATTCGTGCTGGACAAAACGGAGGCGGGACAGGTTTTTCTCCGGAAACTCCAGTTTTCCCTGTCATCATTCATTCCAGCAACACATAATCATAATAATAATAATAATAATAATAATGTTCCGGACCGTCGTCAAATGTGCGGACCGCGCTGGAAACGGCTCCTGGACGGGTAATGACTAAGAATGCAGTCCGGCCGCGGGTTCAGTGCCGCCAAGGCACCCAATATGACACCACGCCGGATCTCCTGAAGGATTTTATCCATATTAAAATTGATTATAGGAAAAGGTGGCAAAGATTTACGGACCCAACTGACCGGGAGGAATACCTGAGCCTAGCCCGGGAAGTACGAAATCGATTGCTGGAAAAGAAGATTGAAAAATGGGAGGAAACGTGCCGTAATCTAATAGAAAACGAGTCAGATCGGGAATTTTGGTGGATTCTCGCAGAAAACGAGTCAGATCGCGAATTTCGGCGGATGATATATCTAAAACAATAAGCATTCAATTATAAATTTCAGTATGATACCGTAGCGAAGCACGGGTATCTTGCTAGTATAATCTATATAAATAAAATTGTTCGTGTCTGTTTGTTTGTCTGTCTGTTTGTCTGTTCCACCATCACGTCGAAACGGCTGGATAGACCTCAACCAAACTTCATATTTAGAGTATACTCATCCCGGACAAGGTTTCGATATGCATATCATTTTAAAATCTTTGAATACAAGGGGGGTTTATAGGAAAACCAGAATGGTTTTTCCACTATCACGTCGAAACGGCTGGATAGATCTCAACCAAACTTCATATTTAGAGTATACTCCTCCCGGGGAAGGTTTCGATATGCATATCATTTTAAAATCTTTGAATACACGTGGGGTTTATAGGAAAACCAGAATGGTTTTTCCACCATCACGTCGAAACGGCTGGATAGATCTCAACCAAACTTCATATTTAGAGTATACTCCTCCCAGGGAAGGTTTCGATATGCATATCATTTTAAAACCTTTGAATACACGGGGGGCTTATAGGAAAACCAGAATGATTTTTCCACCATCACGTCGAAACGGCTGGATAGATCTCAACCAAATTTCATATTTAGAGTATACTCATCCCGGGGAAGGTTTCGATATGCATATCATTTTAAAATCTTTGAATACACCGGGGGTTTATAGGAAAACCAGAATGGTTTTTCCACCATCACGTCGAAACGGCTGGGTAGATCTCAACCAAACTTCATATTTAGAGTGTACTCCTCCCGGGGAAGGTTTCGATGTGCATATCAGTTTAAAATCTTTGAATACACGGGGGATTTATAGGAAAACCAGAATGGTTTCTCCACCATCACGTCGAAACGGCAGGATAGATCTCAACCAAATTTCATATTTAGAGTATACTCATCCCGGGGAAGGTTTCGATATGCGTATCATTTTAAAATCTTTGAATAGACGGGGGTTTATACGAAAACCAGAATGGTTTTTCCACCATCATGTCGAAACGGCTCGATAGATCTCAACTAAACTTCATATTTAAAGTATACTCCTCCCGGGGAAGGTTTCGATATGCATATCATTTTAAAATCTTTGAATACACGTGGGGTTTATAGGAAAACCAAAATGGTTTTTCCACCATCACGTCGAAACGGCTGGATAGATCTCAACCAAACTTGATATTTAGAGTATACTCCTCCAAGGGAAGGTTTCGATATGCATATCATTTTAAAATCTTTGAATACACGGGGGGCTTATAGGAAAACCAGAATGATTTTTCCACCATCACGTCGAAACGGCTGGATAGATCTCAACCAAATTTCATATTTAGAGTATACTCATCCCGGGGAAAGTTTCGATATGCATATCATATTAAAATCTTTGAATAGATGGGGGTTTATAGGAAAACCAGAATGGTTTTTCCACCATCACGTCGATACGGCTCGATAGATCTCAACTAAACTTCATATTTAGAGTATACTCCTCCCGGGGAAGGTTTCGATATGCATATCATTTTAAAATCTTTGAATACACGGGGGTTTATAGGAAAACCAGAATGGTTTTTCCACCATCACGTCGAAACGGCTGGATAGATCTCAACCAAACTTCATATTTAGAGTATATTCCTCCCGGGGAAGGTTTCGATATGTATATCATTTTAAAATATTTGAATACACGGGGGGTTTATAGGAAAACTAGAATAGTTTTTCCACCATCACGTCGAAACGGCTGGATAGATCTCAACCAAATTTCATATTTAGAGTATACTCATCCTGGGGAAGGTTTCGATATGCATATCATTTTAAAATCTTTGAATACACGGGGGTTTAAAGGGAAACCAGAATGGTTTTTCCACCATCACGTCGGAACGGCTGGATAAATCTCAACTAAACTTCATATTGACCGTCTTACTAATAAACGGTGTATAACTTTTATACAAGGTTTATACACCATTTACGCGAAATTCGTTACTAATAAACAGTGTATAAGCCTCCTGTGTATACATCTGTTATAGTTATTCACTGAATTGCTTATACAGTCCACGACCCTTGTATAAGCGTTGTATAGCAGAGTGTAGCGGAAAAAAGAAACGAGTGAGCAGTTTATTTTCGTGGTATTTATTGTCGACAGTAATATAATCGTTGTAAAATATTCGACTTATCCATTTAACATTGAACACACGTTGAAAGAATGACGATAACGTTGATGATCTTCACGATATTTTAAACATAGAAGACATACGGTACACCATTCAGAGGTTATGGAAGCTAGACATCTTCGTAAAGTAAAACACTTTAAAGAGACGGAATGACAATGAATAACTATAAAAGAAATGATGGTTGGGCGTATTTTTGTGTAAAAATGTGTTACAGCTTAATAGACCTTTGATATTGCGAGTTTTATACACTATCTGCCCCTACAAAGATCTTTCTTAATTGAGTACCTACCGTATAAAAGGGGACATATTCCTCGAGATAAAAAGTGGCATAACTTGAAAACCATACGTAATATGATATCCATACTTTGTAGTTGAATACGTAGAAATCTGATGTATAAATGCCTAATAGAAACTTTTTTGATCTAACCTTTCGTTTAGCTACAAAACAGGTTTTCCTTTCTCCTGAAAAGTAAGGATTTTGGAATGTGTACCCTTTTCAACTCGCCGATTCAATTACAATTGCTTACGTTTTCCGTACTACCCCAGTTAGGAGCTTTTGATATTTTCTTAAGCATTTCCATTTCTTTTTTAGCGTCCATTACACAAGCAAGCTGAAGAAATGTTGATATCAATATAAGTCAATTTCCAGCTGTCTCACGGAATGAATTTGAATAACTATAAAAGAAATGATGGTTGGGCGTATGTTTGTGTAATAAGGTGTTACTGCTTAATAGTCCGACTCGTTGGATGAACGGTCAGCGTACTGGCCTTCTGTTCAGAGGGTCCCGGGTTCGATTCCCGGCCGGGTCGGGGATTTTAACCTTAATTGGTTAATTCCAATGGCCCGGGGGCTAGGTGTATGAATTGTCTTCATCATCATTTCATCCCCATCACGACGCGCAGGTCGCCTACTGGCGTCAAATAGAAAGACCTGCACCTGGCGAGCCGAACCCGTTCTGGGATATCCCGGCACTAAAAGCCATACGACATTTCATTTCACTGCTTAATAGACTTTAAATTGCGAATTTATTATACACTAGCAAGATACCCGTGCTTCGCTACGGTATCATACTGAAATTTATAATTGAATGCTTATTGTTTTAGATATATCATCCGCCGAAATTCGCGATCTGACTCGTTTTCTGCGAGAATCCACCAAAATTCCCGATCTGACTCGTTTTCTATTAGATTACGGCACGTTTCCTCCCATTTTTCAATCTTCTTTTCCAGCAATCGATTTCGTACTTCCCGGGCTAGGCTCAGGTATTCCTCCCGGTCAGTTGGGTCCGTAAATCTTTGCCACCTTTTCCTATAATCAATTTTAATATGGATAAAATCCTTCAGGAGATCCGGCGTGGTGTCATATTGGGTGCCTTGGCGGCACTGAACCCGCGGCCGGACTGCATTCTTAGTCATTACCCGTCCAGGAGCCGTTTCCAGCGCGGTCCGCACATTTGACGACGGTCCGGAACATTATTATTATTATTATTATTATTATTATGATTATGTGTTGCTGGAATGAATGATGACAGGGAAAACTGGAGTTTCCGGAGAAAAACCTGTCCCGCCTCCGTTTTGTCCAGCACGAATGTCACATGGAGTGACCGGGATTTGAACCACGGAACCCAGCTGTGAGAGGCCGGCGCGCTGCCGCCTGAGCAACGGAGGATCCTTATAAGTACATCAAGAACAGTAAAATCAATTGGTCTCACCTCCTTTTACACCCCACCGCCGTTAAGTTCATTTACCGCCCCCCCCCCCCCCAAAGTCAAAAGAACGCGTGTTTCTTTATGTTTAAAGGAGATTCCAAACACCAATGTTCACGTCTATTACCTTCAGTTTTGAGATATAAGTATCCCCATAAAAAAATTAATTTTTTCACTTCATTTCACACTACTCCCCCCCCCCCCCCCAAGTGAGTTTTCCCGCAAAGAATACTTGTTTCTTTAATAGTAAAGGATATTCTAAATACCAATTATCACGACTCGAACTTCTTCAGTTTTTTATTTATGTGTCCTTATGAAAGGAATTCTACTCCTTCACACTCCCGCCCCCCAAGATTGTTTCCCCCCCAAAACGCGCTTTTCTTTGTTTTTAAAGGAGATCCAAATACGAATTTTCACGTCTGTAACAACTTTAGTTTTTATTAGATGTATGTATTCTCATACAATTAAGTCAATTAATTTTTCAATTCTTTCACCCCCCCCCCTCTTCATTGGATTTTCCGAGAATACGTGTTTCTTTACTTTTAAAGCAGATTGCAAATATCAAATTTCACGTCTGTAACATCTTCATTTTTGAGATATCAGTAGCCTAATTAAAAGAATTCAGCCGGGCTGAGTGGCTCAGACGGTTGAGTCGCTGGCCTTCTGACCCCAAATTGGCAGGTTCGATCCTGGCTCAGTCCGGTGGTATTTGAAGGTGCTCAAATACGTCAGCCTCGTGTCGGTAGATTTACTGGTACGTAAAAGAACTCCTGCGGGACGAAATTCCGGCGTCTCCGAAAACCGTAAAATAGTAGTTAGTGGGACGTAAAACAAATAACATTATTAATATTATTATTAAAATAATTCAACACCATTTTCAGTCACATTTACCCCCCCCCCCTCCACCCAAGTGGTATTTCCGAAAACTAAAAATACACGTTTCTTTATGTTTAATAGAGATTAAAAAATGCAATTCTTCACTTCTGTAACATGTTAAGTTTTTTTTAGATATACTGTAAAAATTCTCATTTTAAAATTCACCCCTTTTGAATTCCCCTTAAGTGGAGTTTCCAAAAACAAATCACCTATGTATCTTTATATTTACAGGGGATTCCAAACACCCACTTTTTACGTCTTTAAACATTTTATGTTTCCAAGATATTCTGTAGATATAGTCTTTCAAAAAATTCACCCCAATTTGTCAGTCCTGTTTAACCGCCATTAATTGGATTTTCCGAAAACTAAAAAATACGTTTTTCTTTATTTTTAAAGGAGATTCCATATACAAATCTTCAGTTCTGTAATATATTCTGTTTTTGAGATATATGTATCCTCATTAAAGACATTCAACCCATTTTTCACCCTTTTAAACCCTTGCTATTGGGATTTACAGGAAACAATAAAATACGTGTTCCTTTATTTTTAGAGGAGATTCTAACTAACAATTTTTACATCTGTAAATTTTAAAGTTTTAAGATGTAGACACACTCATTTAAAAAAATTCAACCCCCCTTTTCACCCCCAATATTTGGATTTTCCAAAAACGAAAAAATACGTGTTTCTTTACTTTTAAAGTAGATCCCAAATACCAATTTTCAGGTCTGTAATATCTTCAGGTTCTGAAATATAAGCAGCCTCATTAAAGGCATTCAACCCAGTATTCACCCTTATACATCCTTCCCATTGGGATTTTCCGAAAACAAAAGAATACGTGTTTCTTTATTTTAAAAGGAGATTTTAAATACCAATTTTTACATCTATCAACTTTAAAAGTTTTGAGATATAGATACACTCATTTTAAAAAATCACCCCCTTTTCACCCCCCCCCCATTAATTGGATTTTCCAAAAACAAAAAATACCTGCTTCTTTATTTTTAAAGGAGATCCCAAGCACCAATTTTCAGGTCTGTAATATCTTCTGGTTCTGAAATAGAAGTAGACTCTTTAAAGGCATTCGACCAATTTTTCAACCTTTTCCACACTTCCTATTGGGATTTTCCGAAAACAAAATATACGTGTTTCTTTATTTTTAAAGGAGATTCTAAATACCAATTTTCACATCTATAACCTTTAAAAGTTTTGAGATATAGATACACTCATTTTAAAATATTACTCCCTTTTCACCTCCCCCTTAATTGGATTTTCCAGAAGCAAAAAAGTACGTGTTTCTTTATTTTTAAAGGAGATCCCAAACACCAATTTTCAGGTCTGTAATATCTTCAGTTTCTGAGATATAAGTAGCCTCATTAAGGCATTCAACCACTTTTTCACCCCTTTTCACTCCTCCTGTTGCGATTTTCCGAAAAGAAAGAAATACGTGTTTCTTTATTTTTAATGAAGATTCTATATACCAATTTTTAGATCTGCAAACTTTAAAAGTTTGGAGATATAGATTCACTCATTTTAAAAATTCACCCCCTTTTCACCCTCCCATTAATTGGATTTTCCAAAAACAGAAAAATACGTGTTTCTTTATTTTTAAAAGAGATCAAAAGTACCAATTTTCAGGTCTGTAATATCTTCATTTTCTGAGATATAAATACCGGTATCCTGATTAAAGGCATTCATCCCATTTTCCCCCATTTTTCACCCTTTTTTACCCCTCCTATTGGGATTTTCTGAAAACAAAAAAATACGTGTTTCCTTATTTTTAAAGAAGATTCTAAATACCAAATTTTACATCTGTAAACTTTTTAAGTTTTGAGATATAGAGACACTCATTTTAAAATTTAACCCCCCTTTTTACCCCCTTAGCGAAGGAATATCAAAAAATCCTCTCTTAGCGAGCACCTACATCTTAATATGAATATATCCCCAAAATTTCATTTCATTATGTCCAGTAGTTTTGGCTCGGCGATGATGAATCAGTCAGTCAGTCAGTCAGTCAGTCAGTCAGGACAAGCTATTTTATATATATATATAGATTATCTGCCTCTACAAAGATCTTAGATCTTTCTCAAATTCGAGTATAAGGGACATATTCCTTGACATAAAAAACGGTATAACTTGAAAACCGTACGTAATATGATTTCCATACTTTGTAGTTGAATACATAGAAATATGATGTATAAATGCCTAATAGAAACTTTTTTGATCTAACCTTTCGTTTAGCTACAAAACAGGTTTTCCTTTCTCCTGAAAAGTAAGGATTTTGGAATGTGTACCCTTTTCAACTCGCCGATTCAATTACAATTGCTTACGTTTTCCGTACTATCCCAGTTAGGAGCTATTGATCTTTTCTTAAGCCATTCCATTTCTTTTTTTGGCGTTCATTACACAAGCAAGCTGAAGAAATGTTGATATCAGTATAAGGGAATTTCCAGCTGTCTCACTTAGTGTTGCCACTGCCTTTTCGATATGCTGTGCTACTGTGCGACTTTCCGGAAAGTTTTGCTCGTAGATAACCAGCAGAAGCGATCATAAAGGCGGTGAACGTGCGAAATACGTCAGTGAACTGCAGGAAGAGATTCCTACTCCTTGGAACGAGTGTATACGTGCTGTGTAGTAATACAATGCGTATACCTCGTTTATTAGTAAGAAAAATGTAAAACGCTTATTCAGGGTTTATTCACTGTATAACAAAACAAGAGTTAAACAACGGTATAAGGACTTTTTATTAGTAAGACCCTTGGAGTATACTCATCCCGGGGAAGGTTTCAATATGCATATCAGTTTAAAATCTTTGAATAGACGGGGGTTTATAGGAAAACCAGAATGGTTTTCCTCCATTTTCTCTTATACAATTGATTTTCTGTAAACTTCGTTTACCGTACGTGAAACGTCTCTTCATTATAAACAACTTTCGTTATGTTCATAATTTACCTTACTCTTTACATGACGGAGAAATTTACAATTTTCTGCTGGTACCATGCTCTGCATTGAGTGACCGACAGACCGACAACGAACCTACAGGTTAACATGGCAACGTCTCTGACTGCATGCCAGCAGGGAAGTAACGTATTGCCATTTTCCTCATCATGCTTTTAAATTCGTGGTTGTTCCTTGGGTAGAAGGCAAGAGAGGCGTCAATCGGCCTATCTGCGGGATATTGGCGGAATATCGTTGGATGTTATAACCGCCTTCGAATAGATTAAGTAATAACACCGTTAGTCATCTTCTTATTATTTGTTTACCTAGGAATCACTGGACCTAAATTTCTCCTCTGTTACCGCTTTATTATATCCATAACTCACACTAGCATAATTTATTGAGGGGCATTTGATTTTCCAATACATTAACTTGGCATTTACATATTTGTCGTTATCCGGCTGTCCTCAGTTATAATCCATTTTCTATTACTTTCAACTTTCTTAACTGTATTATTTTCTTCCTTAATTACGCCGTATGTACGCGAGTGCTACAAACTACTGGATGTATTTCCACCAACACTCATATTTAGAATACACCTGTCCTTGATAGGTTTTAGGGCAAATATTGTTTCTAAATCCCTGAACTGACTGGGGGTTTATACGAAACCGAAACAGTGATTTTGCACTTCCACAGAATATACACAACCAACGTTAATTTAAATCTACCTGCCTTGGTAGAAATTAATTTCTAAACCTTTTTTCTCATGTGCATCATTTCGATAGGAGGATTAATAAGGGAGATATCATTAACGGACCGTTTTTTTGTACAAGTCCCATCGGACTTAACTCACGAGCGGGTGCGTGTAAAGCGTATTCCTTACAACTTGAAAACTACTGAAGACATTCGAACCAAAATTCATATTTAGCATCCACCTGTCCAAAGGTAGGTTTTAAACGTAAATAACATTTCATTTTCCGGAATGGACTGGCGGTTTATAGGGAACCGAAATGGTGATTTTACTCTTCCACAATATATACAGAACAAGACCAACCTGACTGGAAACCGACCAAACGTGATGGAATTCCACCTCTAAACCTTTTTTTTTTTCTCATGTGCATTTTTTCGTCAGGAGGATTAATAAGGGAGATATCATGAATGGTCAGTTTTGCAGGTTAAGTCCAGCGGACATAGCCAAAAAGGTGTTTTACATGGAGCAGATTCCTTATCTATATAAATCAAATCGTAACGACTGTGTGCCTCTACACTGACTATTTTGGCGAAATTTTCTTACAGCTTTCCGTTTAAGGGGTAATAATGACCATCTGCATAATTTTTGGTTTAGTTTCCTGAAAGTCCTAATTTTTACCCGCCTCGCCCAAAATCCAGATTGCGGCATAATCTGCCAGAAGAAAAAGAAGATCATTGAAATTTGACAAAATTATACGTTTTAGCCTGCAACGAACGGAAAACATCCAAGATCATTAAATTTTTCACTTTTTATCCCCGAGGAATATCGAAATATGCAGGCAATTTTAATTATGGTGCAGACCTTCGGAAATTCCTATCACATAACAGATTGCACAATCTCCGTTCAATTTGGAATGATCTACAACCTTGGTCTTATGACTTTTTGCCGTATCTGTATCCCTTTTACGTTTGATTTTTCTCTATTAATGTATGTTAAGTCAATTTGGAATTTTCACATGCATAATTCATACCTTCGATTACTTATATGAAATACAGAATCATCAAACTCTTCACGAAAATTGGCCGCCCAGTAGCCATATATGACCCAAATGCTATGTATGTAGCTGTCACATAATTATCCGAAAAGTAATGTAATGTGAGATAATCTTACAAGAACGTTACTCTGTTCTACGTTTCTAACTCAATCTGACCCAAGAATAGATGACATATCATAGGACCAGCCATTTAGGCCACTAAATCCGGCGTGTCTTATGGTATAATCCTTTGTCGATATGACGTACGTTTAGTAGCAGTTAATCTGTAAATGAAGGTCTTCAATATTGTAAACACGCATATACTTTCGTATGTCGATCTATATATATTCACTGATGTCGATTTGTAGCGATCGAGAAAGGGTGGGTCTGCTATTGTAATCAGTACTCCCCACACCGACTTTGACTGGCAGTATGAAAGGGTTCCTTCTCCAACTCCTGTGTAACTGTCATTAGTAAGGAAGGTCTACAATTGTAATGAATAGTTCACTTCTCGATTTGACTTGCAGAAGGCAAGTGAGCGTGCAGTTTTGTTTAAAACTCCCCCACCCGATTGTGTTTGGCAGTAGGCAAGGGTGCCCGCCATTATAAAGAAATGTCCTCATCTAAAATGTGACTGGCATTAGGCATAGTGGCCTGCTATTTTGATGGAAACTCACCAACTTGGTGTGACTGGCAGTAAGCTGGCTGGAAGTAGGAAAATGGGCCTGGCATTATAATGATAACTGCACAACTCAATTTCGAGTGATAGTAGGGTAATTGCCTGCCATTATAATAAAAACTGTAATCTGTCTGGAAGTAGGAAAGGGGGGCTGCCATTTTAACGAAAACTCCCCAAATCGATTCTGTCCGCGTAGTAGGCAATGGGGCCTGCAATTATAATGTAAACTTCCCAACTCGATTGTGAATGGCAGTAGGCAAGTGAGCCTGCCGTTATATCACAAATCCATAACAAACACTGTACATTGGAAACAACGTACGGGGACCTCCCCATGCTCTTTCTCGGATAACGCTAAGACACATGCAATTTTAAAACAATCTTATTTACTGCATGCACACTATTTACTTCGATATTCGAATACAATGTAGAATACCGTAGCGAAGCACGGGTACATTCGCTAGTAATATATAACATTTCTCGATGCGAAACGTGTTCCTAGCATGAATTCTATGGTTTAGCTTTGCTGTGTAAACAACAGCAGTACGAGTACTTACAGTGTACGCCAGATGTCGCACAGTGATGATAAGCGATTCTTAGTTTGTGTTTCAAAGGTTGCCAATACGAATCTCGAAGATAATCGAAGTCGACCGATTCAGCACTAGGGTGTAAATCGATCGCTAAATAAGTGCGCAGAAAATACATAAGTTTATATCTGAGTAATTGGAGCTGCGATACACTTCCAAAATATACAAGGGAGAGTATCGTTCATTATTTTTTTAAATAATGGTTTATTTATGGTAAAAATAATAATCCTTTATTAATAGTTAGGCCTACAGTTCCACTTGTAATCATTTTTACAAGAAATCTGATTACACGACGGTGCTGTGATTTATTCAGTAACATAGCTGGAGACTATTATTTCAGGGTTTTCAACTTTCTTATAGAAGTTCCTCCCTTATTATGGGACAGAAAATCATTGCGCATTTTTTATTTGAAAGCTAAATGTTACGCAAAATATCAACAGTTCTGTTTATAATTTCCAAGGCAGGAAATTCTCAGATACTGGTTTCTACTAAGTTTCACTGAGTTCACTGTCTTTGAGTTTTTGCACTAGTAATCTGTGTAGCACTTCCTACTGCTTACCACAGCTTCTTCTTTTTCTTCTTTATCTGTGTACTCTCCAGGGTCGGTTTTTCCCTCGGACTCAGCGTGGGATCTCACCTCTACCGCCTCAAGGGCAGTGTCCTGGAGCTTCAGACTCTGGTTCGGGGGATACAACTGGGGAGGATGACCAGTACCTCGCCCAGGTGACCTCACCTGCTATGCTGAACAGGGGCCTTACGGGGGGATGGGAAGATGGGAGGTGATAGACAAGGAAGAGGCCGTGGCCTTTAGTTACGTACCATCCCGACATTTGCTGGAGGAGAAGTGGGAAACCACGGAAAACTACTTCCAGGATGGCCGAGGTGGGAATCGAAACCACTTCTACTCAGTTGACCTCCTGAGGCTGAGTGGACCCCGTTCCAGCCCTCGTACACTTTTCAAATTTCGCAGTAGAGCCAGGAATCGAACCCGGACCTCCGGGGGTGGCAGCTAATCACACTAACCACTACACCATAGAGGCGGACTGCCACAGCCTCAATGAAATAATTTCTCGTATTTGCTGAGAACTAGCGTGTTTATGATCTGGAATGTGATCTTTCCTACGTCCAGGACTTCATCAGTGGGAACTGCTAACACTCCTTGTTTTCGGTTTTAATATCTGTTAGTTTACCAGAAATTTCCTACACACATCGTTGAAAGACGTCGATTTATCACCTGCAATATCTCTTCATCAATATCCTTTCTCATTTCTTGCCGGGCTGAGTGGCTCACATGGTTGAGGCGCTGGCCTTCTGACCCCTACTTGGCAGGATCGATCCTGGCTCAGTCCGGTGGTATTTGAAGGTGCTCAAATACGTAAGCCTCGTGTCGGTATATTTACTGGCACGTGAAAGAACTCCTGCTAGACTAAATTCCGGTACCTCGGCGTCTCCGAAAACCGTCAAAGTATTTAGTGGGACGTAAAGCCAATAACATTATTATTATTATTCCTTCAATCTCTTGCTTTTGCTTTGAATGTTTTCTTTCAACTGATGGATTTTATTTTGACAGATGCGCAGGCAATCCATCGAAAATAGTTGGTAAATAATCAGTTTCCAATTTTGGTCTCTCATACACTATAGATCATTCCATGTTAATTAAACAGTACTGCTCTTATGGACTTACGAGTGAGCACGCCCCCTTTTAGACACCCATAATTCCTCGTGATTAAGGAATATTATAATATTGTAATTTTTCATTGAGAAGTTTTATAATATACTTCATACTGTATTACGAAAGGAAGAAAAAGGATGAGGTAACTTATGACTTTGCCCGTGAGTTATTAAAATAACTAATTCCTTATTTCATAAATACATTCGCAGGGAGGAAGCGCAATGGCGGTAACATCCATCACATTGTTGCCTACCTTCATTTTCCTTCTGAGTCGCTCCGCTACATGTAAGGCGTAATCTGTTACTCTGTGAATCTCCGCTAGCTTATCACTGCTGAAGAGACGTCACGTATTTATTTGTGTGTGTTTTAATTTTCTTGTACTGTAGAGCAGCTGTCACTGTACTGTTGTGTACAGCGATACAATACAGCCTGGCTTGTACTGATGCAGAAATTTGCTATGATTTTTATCTGTGCTTGGTTTGGTTATTTAGCTGTAGATTATTATTTTTTTGCCACGTTTTACCACTTTCGTTTAGAAGCACATTTAATCTTTGCCATTCTTTCCGTGGGGTGATACGACGGCACAGTAGTACCCGGTGTTGTCTGGGAAAAATGTATTAAATGCAATTAATTGCAACCCTCACCCCCCGAGTCTATAAAAACGTATCTGTTTTATATTTTCCCCCCAATTTGCCTTGAAAATCAATACTAATAATGTATGTGCAGCAATTTACCTCTTTAGCTGTCAAGACCTTTATAAGCCTCCTGTAAAATCCCTCTACTCTACATTTCATAAACATAATTTGCAACTTAGTTTAATCCCTCTTTTACTTTCAACCTAAATAACAGATTTCACAAAATTATCCACCACTGTTTTCCCGTATTGGTGTGAAAACCCAAATGTCCCCCCCTAAACCTTCCGTACCTTTGAGTTATTATAAATAATTCTCATATGATTTTCTTCCCCCCCTTTCATCTTGAAATAAAATGCTGAGTTTCTCAAATTTACGTGCGGCAGTTTTCCCGTGATGCTGTTGAGTATACCCGTACGATATGGCAACCTTGTTGTCATAAGAGCAATACTATTTTCTTAATATGGAACGACCTATAGTACCCTTTCCTCACTCTTGGCATCATTTTACAAAACTTCAAGCTGTATACAATCCGACTCAAAATGCATAATACGTACGACTTTCGAGGACGAAGGCACCCAGTATTTTTTTGGAATGTTCTTCACCCAATGCTTCCGTAACACTTGCTCTTTTGGAAGAATGAAACACAGTGAACCACTAACGATGGTCTGCCCCTTTTTTTTCTGCCAGATGTTGATTTCTCACAGAGACCACTAACTCTCATATCAACTGATTCCGGAATTTCAGGTGTCTCACAAATCTGAGCAGGTTTCTGTCAAAAGGTGGCCGGAAAAAAAAATGGAAAGAATCTGAGAACATCTTCGGGACTGCAGAACCTGATGAATGAATTCCAGGATTAGGAACTTAAAAAGCTATTATGAATGAAAGGACTACCTCCATCCAGAACCGTTTGTTGTATTGCTTTCTCATTCTGCTTTTGTTTCACTTTATTCATAACCAATCACTCTCACTAACTTCAATAATGTCTTCGTCAACAATTTCACAATTATTAGAGGTCAAATTGTCTTCCCTCACCCAAGAAAATATCCTCAATTCTTCTTCTTCTTATTCTTCCTCTGCTTTTGCCACATCATTGGGGTCGCGGATGCGAACTGTGTCGCACATGTGGATTTGGCCCTGTTTAACGGCTGGATGCCCTTCCTGACGCCAACCCTATATGGAGGGATGTAATTCTTATTGCGTGTTTCTGTGGTGGTTGGTAGTGTAGTGTGTTATCTGAATATGAAGAGGAAAGTGTTGGAACAAACACAAACACCCAGTCCCCGGACCAGAAGAATTAATCAGAGCCAGCCTGGAATCGACCCTGAGACCCTCTGAACCGAAGGCCTCAACGATGACCATTCAGCCAATGAGTCGGACAAGAAAATATCTACAATATCAGAGCCATTCAAGTCACGGTCATTGGTAGTAGGCGCCATGTTTACAAATAAGAGTTAAGAAAGGTTAATGAAGAACACAAATTAAGATTACTCTCCAGATAACATTAGTGGAAACACCCAGTACAAGAGTAAATTACCAATACCTAAAGGAACACATTGTGGTCTACGGGACTGGCCAAAGGACTGCAATAATGAGAGTATATATGTTGAATCCCACTGGATAAAGGACCACAAAGTGTTATTTCTCCTGACTCAGGGACTGAATATTTGCGATTGTATCAATACACAAAAGGAAACCCGTAGCACAAACAGTCCATAAGGGCATTGCCCTGGCAAGACGACTGTTCTTCAGCCAGATGGAGTACCATGTTGTCAACGGATTCTGAATAAAATCTGAGGGCTAGAACGGGGTTCTCTCAGCCTCGTAAGACCATCTGAGGAGCTGTCAGATACGAGAGATAGCGGACGCGGTCAGGAAAGTCACGCAATACTACTAGGGATGTTGTCAGGCTGACCATATGGAACTGTGCCTGCGTAGTGGTAGAGTTGGCAAACCAAGGAGCCTAATGGGCTGTGGTAGGCTATGGGATACATCATTACTGCGAGATACCCTGGCAACAATATAACAATGTCGCTTGCTAAATTAAGTGATGTAGTTTTGAACTGCACCGTACAACTAACACACAATATAACTTAAAAAGCGTTGAAAAATAACGTAAAACGCCATCATAAAAAAACAACACGAGAAAGTTTCCTTGGTTATTATCCAATTATCCAAAATAAAATTGGCTATGGCTTTTAGTGCCGGGAGTGTCTGAGGGTCCGCCTCTGTGGTGTTGTGGTTAGTGTGATTAGCCACCACCCCCGGAGGCCCGGGTTCGATTCTCAGCTTTGCAACGAAATTTGAAAAGTGGTATGAGGGCTGGAACAGGGTCCACTCAGCCTCGGGGGGTCAACTGAGTAGAGGTAGGTTTGATTCCCACCTCAGCCATTCTCGAAGTGGCTTTCCGTGGTTTCCCACTTCACCTCTAGGCAAATGCCGGAATGGTACCTAACTTAAGGCCACGGCCGCTTCCTTCCCTCTTCCTTGTCTATCCCTTCCAATCTTCCCATCCCCCACGAAGGCCCCTGTTTAGCATAGCAGGTGAGGCCGCGTGGGAGAGGTACTGGTCATCCTCGCCAGTTGTATCCCCAGACCCAATGTCTCACGCTCCACGACACTGCCATTGAGGCGGTAGAGGTGGGATCTCTCGCTGAGTCCGAGGGAAAACCAACCCTGGAGGGTAAGCAGATTAAGATGAAGGAGAGTGTCCGAGGACAAGTTCGGCTCGCCACATGCAGGTCTTTTGATTTGACTCCCGTAGGCGACCTGCGCGGCGTAAAGGGGATGAAATGATGAAGACGACACATACACCCAGCCCCCGTGTCAGGGAAATTAACCTATTATGTTTAAAATTTCAGACCCTGCTGGGTATCAAACCCGGGCACCTGTTACCAAAGACGAACACGCTAACCATTTAGCCATGGAGCCGGACACCAACCATCCAATTCGAACTTTACTCGGTAGAACACCATTAAGTAGAAAAATTAAAACATACTACAATTCTTTGGTGTTAGGCTCTAAGATTATTTGCATGTAACACATCCCAATTATTTTTATTGATATTTACACGGGCATCTCACTGAGGCGGCCATAGTTCAAATCCCATGCAAGACATGTGAGTCATTTTGAAATGAAAATCACGTGCCTATGGTCTGGAATCTATATAAGACAGTGTTGCCCAAACTACAGTCTAGGGCTCTATCCGGCCAACTAAGCCATTTTCAGTCAGTTGAACTGATTCGTGCAGATTTTTAAGTTTCTAGTGGTTAATAAATTTTTTCAGTGAGACTTGAAACTGAGTAAGGCTATGGAAATGTAATTTCCTCAATACGTAACTGTGTGAGGAATAAAAGACGACCTTTGTACATTCTTGTACAGTAGTAAAGGGTAGCGAAGACTGCTAATGTTGCTAGTCCAAGCCAGCCAGCAGTCAAGACATGACTGGCTGGTCATTAATCCTTTAGACGACCTACACACGACCTGATTTGGTCGGCCCGACAGTCGGCCTGACCAGATCAGGTCTTGCCTCCAGACGGCCTGACTATAACCGGATTTCGTCAGTTTGGCTTTGGCTCCTGAGAGCAGAGCAGATCATGCCTCCCATTTTATATAAACGTCAGAAAGATGCTATCGCTCTTGCACCATCGCTAAGCAATATCAATGTTAGAGAAAGAAAACTGTGGGCGAAGAAGTGGCTATTGGCAAGAAAAAGATTTAGTCATATGGTGTTAATAAGAGAACTGGATACAAATGACTTCTGTAATTATTTGAGGATGGAGAACGAAAGTTTCAGCACATTGCTACGCTTAGTGACTCCACAGATACCAAAGCAAGATACCATCATTAGAGAAGCAGTCTCTGCTGACGAGCGACTGGTTGCCACGTTACGATACTTGGCAACAGGGAGGGATTATGCAGATCTTCAATACAGCACTGCAATTCCACCACAGTTACTTTCGAGAATAATCCCTGAAACGTGCAAAGCCCTCTATAAAGTCCTGCGAAACTACATACAGGTAAGAAATAAAATTATTTTGTACGAGGGCAGATCAGAAAATAAGTTGCACTTCCCAGTTATGTCCATTTATTACACCACCTATAGAACAGCAAAACGACTATAACGACATACACTGTAACGCCACTTTTCAGCATAGTTTCCAAGAGACTCCAAACATTTCTGCGAACGCACAACCAACTTGTCGATGCCGGATGCATAGAAATTTCCTCCAGCGTTCTGCAACCACTCGGAGACAGCAGCCTTCACCTCCTCATCGGTCTGGAAACGTCGACCACCGAGCTCCGTTTTGAGCTTACCGAACAGATGAAAGTTACATGGCCCAAGGTCGGGACTGTAAGGTGGATTTTGCCAGACCTCCCACTTGAAACGCTGCAGCAGTTCTCCTCTTTTGGCAGGCCTTGTGAGGTGTTTCATTATCGTGCAACAAAATCACACCGTCGCTCAATTTCCCCCGGCGCTTCTCTTTAATCGCTTTACGCAACCAGTGCAACGTTTGACAGTACGACGCCACGTTGATCGTCGTTCTTTTTGGCATGAATTCCACGTGCAGCAAACCCTCCATATCAAAGAACACTGTCGCCATAACCTTTCCGGATGAAGGTTGAACCTTGGCCTTCTTTCATTGTGGTGATGCGGGGTGCACCCATTCCATTGATGTTCGCTTCGTTTCGGGGGTGAAGTGGTGCCGCCTGTGACGATTCGCCGCAAAAACCCGTTGCCTTCTGCGGCATAGCGTTGCAAAAATGCCAGGGAGAATTGGAAACGTTGTCCATTGTGCTCATCGGTGAGAAGACGTGGGACCCATATTTGACACAGCTTACGATATCCAAGGTTCTCGTGAACAATGACGAACACACTGCCATATGACATGTTCAGCTGCGTCGCGATTTCTCTCAGTTTAATGCGCCGGTTCTGTCTAAAGATCACATTCACACCGTTGATCTTTCCACGGGTCCTGGACGTTGCGGGCCTGCCTTCGCGATGGTTGCCGTGATATCCGTGCGTTCGGCTTCGAATTGCTGACACCACTTTACGATACCTTGCCGGGAAATGGCCCGCACCCCATACACAGCACTAATTTTCACGATGAATATCCGTACAATTCTTCCTTTTGCCCCATAGGAATCGGATTGTCGCACGCACCTCATATTTGAAGTGAACGTCCAGTTGACGCGCTATTGCATTTGTCTGCTATTCACACAATACTAGATAAGACACCACAGCGACCTGCCTAACAGATGTGTGGGCAGTGTCTGTTCCTTTCTCCGCTGTGCCCACGTTTGCGACACACAGCGCACTGCTGCGGCGCGTTAGTGCAACTAACCTTTTGATCCACCTACGTAAATACAGAATTGACATGGTTTTTTGTAATTATTAAAAGCAATCGATATGAATAGCAGTACAAAAATCTGAGTTTACATTATCAAATATTCTTGAAAATTACATAATATCCTTTTTTTTGCTAAGGGCTCTCTGCTACACATCATTGTAATTCAATCACTTCTTTCAACCGCAGTCCTACTGTTTTCCCATAAATATCTACTGGATTATCTTCTGCTGAGAGTAAAGGGCTTTACGTCGCGCCGACACAGATAGGTCTTATGGCGACGATGGGATAGGAAAGGCCTAGGAGTTGGAAGGAAGCGGCCGTGGCCTTAATTAAGGTACAGCCCCAGCATTTGCCTGGTGTGAAAATGGGAAACCATTTTCAGGGCTGCCGTTAGTGGGATTCGAACCTACTATCTCCCGGATGCAAGCTCACAGCCGCGCGCACACAATATCCTAGGTTGTATGAACTGGACTGAGTAGATGGTTGCTGGTAAGTAATGCGCCCTTGAGGTATTTCTAGGTATTTCTAGTGCTTCATTTGACGGAGAAATAGTAACTGTGCTGGGTATTGTTGAGGGCGGAACCGGTGAATTACTGCGTGAAATGCTAGGAGAGTTATGGAAACTGGCTGATGAACAAGGTAACGGTGATGGTACAGAATAGTTAGGATTGATGTTGTTTAATGAGATTGATGACTGGACCGTCAGTTGCCCTAATTTTCCATAAAAAATGACTTCGGAAATCAATTTCTCTGCTACACATCATTGTAATTCAATCACTTCTTTCAACCGCAGTCCTACTGTTTTCCCATAAATATCTACTGGATTATCTTCTGCTGAGAGTAAATTCTGAGCACATTTAAGTAATTTCTCTTGCTTCTTCATTAAAGTTGTAGCGCGCCTTTTACAAGCTGCTAAATGATCGACGTGCTTTACTTTGTGTTTCAGATTCCTGCAACAGAACATGAGTGGTTACAAACAGCAAAACAATTCGAAATAATGTGTCAGTTTAACAACTGTGTGGGAGCTATGGACGGTAAACATATCTTAATCAAGAAACCACCGGGAAATGGCTCACTCTTCTATGATTACAAAGGAACATTCAGCATTGTTTCATTTGGTGTTGTCAATGCTAAGTATGAATTCATGTATGTCCACACAGGTATAAATGGGAGTGTTTCTGATAGTGGAGTTTGGAAACACACGACATTTTACGAAAAGTTTTCGTCTGGGAAATTGAATTTACCACCTTCATCGTCGTTGCATGGTTACAGATACATTAGCCCCATGCGTTTTTTAGGTGATGGTGCGTTCGCCATCAGTGAACATCGGCTGAAACCATTTCCCCAGAAGAACATGGCAGTGGAAAAGAGGATTTTCAACTATCGGTTATCACGGATGTACCGGTAGGTACACCTCATCTCCGCTCATTCAACAGAAGCGCCTTAATGAATTCTATCTATCCAAAAAATGTGAAACTGCTACTACATGAAGTTGGACTTTAATCAGAAGATGTCACCACTGAAGTACTGAGTAATTGTGTTACTGTGAAGTTGCCTAAACTGATTGGATTTAGTTGCTTTGTGTTTGTTTACTTCAAGAAGTTTGGACATTTCTCCATAGATGTCACTACCAAAGACTATGGTCATGCACTCTGGTGCAAGGTAAAAGAAGTTGTTATTCAAAGAAAATGTGTGTTCATGGGTTTTCTCTAGTAAATCAACTTTCATTTGTTTTTCTTATATATTTCAAAGTTTGCAACACTTTTTTCTCATTGCGCCAGATTTGAATCTGGCCAATGGGAATTTTCTGTAACTATTTTTCAGCCTAAAACAGGCTTCCTGTTGGTTCTTTGGGTGTAACATTTGAATTTACCAATACAATTAAGAGGGTGTGCCCGGATTAGTCCATAATCCTCTCGAATCTTCCCTTCGAGTATATAAACTGCGGCTGCTCTGGCTACCTTGTCTCATTGATCGTCTTCTTTCTGAGTGTGTGTGTTAAGACAGGAGGCGTGGCGCCTCATTCTTCGGCAGGCAGAACATCAGCCAGGTAATGGCAACCAATATTCTATCTTTCTAGCTGTCTCCGCAAGGGTATCCGAGGGGAAGGTCCGAATTTTTGACTGTGTAACCGTTTGATGTAAACTTCTTCCTTTTCATGTAAAATATCATAAAGTTTTTAACTGTCAGTCGGGGATATAGAGTGCGTTACCCTCTCGAGTTCCCCTTCATCTAGTTTCAGGTGACTACGTTTTCGTAACTGTTTTCTTTCCTGTAATATATTAAACTAACTTTCATTTGAGTCACCTCAGTAGCATGGGATTAGAACCTGTGTCATCGGGTCGAGAGCCCTGTTAGGATTTTATTACTTCATTATCTAGGAGCGCAAGAGTACGCCTCCATCCAATTTGTGTTCGGGCCATTTATTTTAACCTGTTCTTTTTCCACAAAGGCCCAGTAGGTTGGGTACTAGATACCCCTGTGTATTGACTTCTGTTAAGTTAATTGCGCCTAGAGAGGTCAGAGATTGTAAGTTTTTGTAACGTTGCGGGCTGGATGAAATTTGGTCAATGTTAGAGAGCATGTAAGCTCTTTCCTAAATTTCTGTAATATTGAGGAGTGTCTCTGGAAGTCTGTAAATTTGTTGGAGCGAAGTGCTCTTAAATTGGGATATTCCTGTCGTTTTCTAAACATTGATACTTTGCAAAGTTTTGTAAACTGGATCCGGTGTCTCAGAATTTGTAAACTAAGGGCTTGAAGCCCTATATCTGTAAAAAAAGTTACTAATCTTGGATTTTCCAAGTCTTCTTTCAAGACTGCAATTTGTATCTGCCATGTTGTTGTGTTCACTCAGTGAAAAATATTGTTAAGTTTGTTTTTTGAAAAGAAATATAACCTTTTAAAGTTTTAATTCAATTTCTGATATCGTAGTTAGACCCATTCAACACCCGCACCTTCTTTCACCTCTCTGCGATCCACCAGAACACGGTAACAACGGGAAATAATGGTAGTGGAAAATGCCTTTGGTATTTTATCATCACTTTTCCGAATATTGCTGAAACAAGTACTTGTAGACATTGACAATTTAGATAAGATTGTTTTAGCCAGCTGTGCTCTACATATTTTTTTTATCAAAAAACATCTGAGTTATATTACTGATACCTGTGTAGACTATGAAGATATTGAAATCGGATCATTCCGTGAAGGAGAATGGAGGCGAGAAAATGTATGGGTAGGACTGGATCGAGACAATCAAAGACAACACACAGAGATTGGCAACAATGTGCGGAATGTATTCACTGATTATTTTAATAATAGAGGCCGTGTACCTTTCCAAGAAAGAATGTTCAGTGTGTTGGGTGATGTGTATAATAAGAAAGTCCCGAGAGAAAGTCAAAAGATGTACTTACCTTACGCTCATCTTCAGCATCAAAATCATCATCGCCGACTCTAGTGTCGACTCCTCTCCTCTGTACAGAATTCTTCTCATTGAGGAATGTATAATTCATAGTACCACAACGTTAGCACATATAGATCCCCCGCGCCAGCTCCTGTGCTTTTACTTCGTTGCACATGAAATGAACATAAGATTTTGTTTACTACTTACATTGAAAATATATCATAACGTAATACTCTACTATTGTAAAGAAATATTAACATTAATATATGGTTACTTTACTTACTTTCTTCCATTCTCTATTGTACGCAGCCCTTATATTCTCTATTTTTCTCTTCACTGTTGTGATCGTGGAGTCACGTTCGACAATTTTTAATTTTTGAAGCAGGATTTCAAGAGCCTGATTTCTGGCATCCTTATTGCTATATTGTTTGCAGGACGTATCCCACAAACCAGGAAATTCCTTATAGAGCTCCAAAAGCTCTGTAATAACCTCCTGCTCGGCAGTCACAGCCGTCATCATTACTACTTGACTAGGTCTGCTCGTGCCGAAGGTTGCTATTCAAGTGAGCCGATCGACCTGACAACGCTCCACACGATCTGATTTGGTCAGGCGGTCAGGCTGTCAGATGATGCGGCCACCTGACTTCACCCGACAAGAGTTTCGTCGGACGACACACGACCTGATTTAGCGTCTGATCTGACCAAATCCACCTGACCACCTCACCACATCCGGTCTGTGCTTTGCTTTGCGTCTCCACTTCAGATCAATTCTCAGAGATTTTAGATGTGCTGTAGCCGGGCTGAGTGGCTCAGATGGTTGAGGCACTGGCTTTCTAACCCCAACTTGTCAGGTTCGATCCCGGCTCAGTCCGGTGATATTTAGAGGTGCTAAAATACGTCATCCTCGTGTCGGTAGATTTACTGGCACGTAAAAGAACTCCTACATGACTAAATTCCAGTACCTCGACTTCACCGGAAACCGTAAAATTAGTTAATGTGATGCAAAACCAATGACATTGTTATTATTATGTATTAAATGTGCTGTAGTGTTACGAAAAATAAAAATACTTTCAAAAAAGCGCAAAATTGCTAGTAAGTGCAGGAAATGTAATGAGTCTTGACTGTGCAGCTATTCATTTCAGATCACCTACTCTACACTTCTCACGAGATGATTAATTTTACATTCGCGTTAACACTTAAATATAGCATCAAGCTTTCAAGGACTGGCCACATTATAAATTCAATTTAAAAGCATTAGTTAAAGCCCCTTTTGTAATTTCAACAGTCCACAAAATATTACATTTTGTGTAATTTTGTTAAAGTGTAGTCTATGTGTGGCCCACGATCATTCTCCCAAGATAATTACTGGCCCTAGGTGTAAAAGACGTTGGAAGGCCCTGGTATAAAACATGCAGAGGGAGAGAACCTTGACTAGCGGTTCTGGGGCTGCAAATTATTGTATTAGTAATCACGTGAAATACAAGGTTTTTTCAACTTGGTTGTTTAACTCCGCTCTCGGTGGCTTGTTCGTCTAAGCATTGCAGCTAGAGAAGATTAAAATTTTCATGATCAGAATAAATTGACAAATCATTTCCTAAGCGTTCGATGTTTAATATTCTAAGCATTCGTTGTGTTGTAAAGCCCAATTTCTTCTTATCTGCTATAATCTCAGCATCTGAGAATGCAATACACCAATTTGTGGAATGAGTTTCTGTAATAATCGAAGCTACTAGTAGAAGGTATTAGATGATTACAATAATGACGGCACTGTAAAGTGCTAAAGCTTGTCTAAGGAAGTGATATAGGAGCCAGTTTAGTAGGGTGTAAGGCTAGGAATCAAACTGTTTAGCTGGAAATATGTGAGGGGTAACTGCCAGCAAGAACGAGGTAAGTTTTGAGCTGGGATCAGCGTGCAAGTCTGATGGCACATACCAAACCCAAGGCGTTCTTAAGTTGAGACGTGTGCTAATGAAGTCCTGGGAAGAGGGACCAAGTTAACTTCATCAAAGCCAAAGATCGCCACGCAGTGCCGGCGGAGTTTGCACGTAAATCACGCCTGGAAGTGACGGGCTTTAGTAACAAAGCCCAGTATGACATGCAGAGGAAGAGAATCTCTACTAAGCATCAAAAAGTGCTTTTTCACTTTTTTCTAACAACAAAAAGTATCCAGGGGCAAAAGGAGGTGGTGGGATCTTCGCTACGGCGTAAACGGGGGAAACCAGTCATGTCTTTTGAATACAAAGTACTGCTTAAAAAAGACGAAATGGTGGAGGATTACTTGGCGGCCGCATGGAAGCTCATCACTACAGACCGGCAGTGCACGGCGCCACGTAATTTGAGGCTGATCCCTTCTCGCCAGGAGGGACCTACAGGCTCAAGTACTTTTAAACCCCTGGAACAACAACTGCATGTAAACGAACTTGCTGTTTCTTCCTCATCGTGTTGAGTAGTGGAGGAAGTGCCCCCGCAACTCCGTGACTTGCTTCTCAAGTACAGCCACTGCTCACAGCAAATGAAACCTCACTAGACGAAGTGCTTCGAGTTATCCTTGAGATATGAGGCAGGTTTAAACACCCTGAGGTTGGGATTTGAGACTGTGTACTCTGATACTGACATACTACAAGCCGATAGCAATGTATTTCCTCCAAAGCGTATTTATTTATTTTTTTGCCCCGTTTTGCTTGACATACGTCTAATTAGGCCTAAGGGACCTGTGACACTGTAACTCAAACGTGGAACTAATAATAATAATAATAATAATAATAATAATAATAATAATAATAATAATATAATATAATATAATATAATATATTATTATTATTATTATTATTATTATTATTATTATTATTATTATTATTATTATTATTATTATTATTATTATTACTATTACATAGGCCTATATACATACTGACATCTTCATTATGGAGTCTTATGCCTTTTAGTATTGTTAGCAGGCATTTGTGAATGAACTAACCACCTCCACAATCCTCTGTGGCTTACTTCACTTACACACCTCTTATCACCCTGTCTTTGAAAACTGAGTCTCGACATCGTCACCTTGGTCTCCCTACGGTTCTCTTACCCTCAATGGAAGACTCCATTATTCTCTTAGGTAACCAATCCTCTTCGAATCGCCTCACATCTCCCCACCTCCAAGCCACTTCATGCGCACAACTTCATCCATCGAGGTCATTCCGAACTCAGCCTTCATCTCCTCGTTACGAACACCCTCCTGCCATTGTTCACACTTGCTCATGCAAGGAATCACTCCTGGTAATTTTCAGTGGGTGCAATAAGAGCAAGATATTCAGAGTCCACTCAGCTTTCACTGCCGTACAATAAAGTCGTTCTCAAAACAGCTGAGTGTAAAGATAGTTTCGTCCAAGAGTCGACTTCTTTCTTACTGCATACCGTTGATCACAACCGCTAACTCACTTAATAAGCTTTGCTGCACCATGATTCATTTTCGCTTTCTATTCTACCATCCTGGGAGAATTTCATATCAATCAATCAATCAATCAATCAATCAATCAATCAATCAATTAATCAATCACAACTCATCTGCATTTAGGGCAGTTGCCCAAGTGGCAGATTCCCTATCTGTTGTTGTCCTAGCCTTTTCTTAAATGATTTCAAAGAAACTGGAAATTTATTGAACATCTCCCGTGGTAAGTTATTCCAATCCGTAACTCCCCTTCCTATAAATGAATATTTGCCCCAATTTGTCCTCTTGAATTCCAACTTATCTTCATATTGTGATCTCTCCTACTTTTAAAGACGCCACACAAACTTATTCGTCTACTAATATCATTCCACGCCATCTCTCCGCTGACAGCACGGAACAGACCACTTAGTCGAGCAGCTTGTCTTCTTTCTCATAATTCTTCCTAGCCCAAACTTTGCAACTTTTTTGTAACGCTACTCTTTTGTCGGAAATCACCCAGATCAAATCGAGCTGTTTTTCTTTGGATTTTTTCCAGTTCTTGAATCAGGTAATCCTGGTGATGATCCCATACACTGGAACCATACCCTAGTTGGGGTCATACGAGAGACTTATATGCCCTCTCCTTTACATCCTTACTACAACCCCTAAACACCCTCATTACCATGTGCAGAGATCTGTACCCTTCATTTACAATCCCATTTATGTGATCGCCCCAATGAAGATCTTTCCTCATATTAACACCTAGATACTTACAATGATCCCCAAAAGGAACTTTCACACCATCAACGCAGTAATTAAAATTAAGAAGAATTTTCCTGTTTGTAAAACTCACAACCTGACTTTTAAATCCATTCATCAACATACCATTGCCTGCTGTCCATCTAACAACATTATCGAGGTCACGTTGCAGTTACTCACAATCTTGTAACTTATTTATTACTCGATACAGAATAACATCATCCGCAAAAAGCCTTACCTCCCATTCCACTTCTTTACTCATATAATTTATATATATAAGAAAATATGAAGGTCCAATAATACTGCCTTGAGGAATTACCCTAGTAATTATTACAGGATCAGATAAAGCTAAACCTACTCTAATTCTCTGAGATCTATTTTCTAGAAATATAGCAACCCATTCAGTACGCTTTTGTCTAGTCAAATTCGACTCATTTTTGCCAGTAGTCTTCCACGGTCCACCCTATCAAATGATTTAGACAGGTCAATCGCGATGCAGTCCAATAGACCTCCTGAATCAAAGATATCTGCTTTAACTTGCTGGAATCTTACAAGTTGAGATTCAGTGGAATAACCTTTCCTAAATCCGAACTGCCTTCTATCGAACCAGTTATTAATTTCACAAACATGTCTAATATAATCAGGAAGAATGCTTTCGCAAAGCTTACAAGCAATGCATGTCAAACTGACTGGCCTGTAATTTTCAGCCTTATGTCTGTCACCCTATCCTTCCTACACAGGGGCTACTATAGAAACTATCCGGGAGATAGTAGGTTCGAATCCCACTATCGGCAGCCCTGAAGATGGTTTTCCGTGGTTTCCCATTTTCACACCAGGCAAATGCTGGGGCTGTACCTTAATTAAGGCCACGGCCGCTTCCTTCCAACTCCTAGGCCTTTCCTATCCCATCGTCGCCATAAGACCTATCTGTGTCGGTGCGACGTAAAGCCCCTAGCAAAAAAAAAAAAAAACTATAGAAACTCTGCATTTATTTTGTATAGCTCCTTCATGCAAACAATAATCAAATATTTACTTCAGGTATGGTGCTGTATCCCAACCCATTGTCTTTAGTATATCCCCAGAAACCTTATCAATTCCAGTCGCTTTTATAGTTTTCAAACTTTGTATCTTAATGTATATATCATTGTTATCATAGGTCATTTTAATACTTCTTTAGCATTAGTCACCTCCTCTATCTGGACATTATCCTTGTAACCAACAATCTTTACCTACTGCTAACTGAATACTTCTGCCTTTTGAAGATCCTCACATACACACTCCCCTTGTTCATTAATTATTCCTGGAATGTCCTTCTTGTAACCTGTTTCTGCCTTAAATTACGTATACATACACTTCTGTTTTTCACTAAAATTCGTATGACTGCCAATTATGCTTGCCGTCATGTTATTGTTAGCTGCCTTATTTGCTAGATTCAATTTCCTAGTAAGTTCCTTCAATTTCTCCTTACTTCCACAGCCATTTCTAACTCAATTTCTTTCCAATCTGCACCTCCTTCTTAGTCATTTCTCTATTATAATAAGGTGGGTCTTTACCATTCCTTATCACCTTTAAAGGTGCAAACCTGTTTTCACATTCATCAACAATTTCTTTAAACCCATCCCAGAGTCTGTTTAAATTTTTATTTACCGCTTTCCACCGATCATATATATGTACCTGAAATGATCCACCATTGCCAGTTTTGTCTTCCTACTGTCGTCAGTTTGTCAAAAGACCAAATCGCTAGCATGGGCAAAACAGCTGACTATACTTCCTCCCAACTGAATCCTCACTGCCATTTAACAACTTACAGTAAGTTATTCATTTATAAAATAAACCAAAAATGAGAGATTAAGAATGATAATAAAAATAGTACAGGTTTTACGGACCATTAGCTAGTCCAACAGTTTTCGGAGACTCCTGTTCACCGAAATTTTGTCCCCCAGGTGTTCCTTTGAGTGTCAATAGAACTACCGACTCAAGGCTGTCGTATATGAGCACCTTCAAATAACAACGAACAGAACCAGAATCTAATCCACCAACTTGAGCTCAGAAGGCCAGTTACGCAGCCTGTCCGGTGAACGAATACAGTCTTGTATAACACCTGTAACTACTTTAAACCATGAACTTATCGTACCATCAATTCCCACTGCGGCCAGATTTTCAACATAATAGTATACCTTCGACTGCCTTTAATAGCCCATCGCTGATCCCTTAATCGCTCAGTATGGTTAATACTTTCAGCTCGGTAATTCATCATATGCCTTAATAATAATAATGAAACTCCACAGCCTGTTTCCAGTCATTCGACCGGGTCAGGAATGGAAAAAATGAAGCCCCATCTAGCGGCGAGTATAGGAATTGTGTCGGCTGTCGAAGCTTGTCGCACTCGCCTGGGGCCATGATTAATGGCTGACAGATGAAATGATATTGGAGAGTGTTGCTGGAATGAAACATGACAGGGAAACCTGGAGTACCCGGAGAAAAACCTGTCCCGCCTCCGCTTTGTCCAGCACGAACCTCACATAAAGTGACCGGGATTTGAACCACGGAAACCAGTGGTGAGAGGCCGGCGCGCTGCTGCCTGAGCCACGAAGGCACCCCTTAATAATAATAATAATAATAATAATAATAATAATAATAATAATAATAATAATAATAATAATAATTGTTCCGGGATTTCCGTGGAACGCAGAGGTGAAGGAAGGTGTCGGGGTGAGTGGGTCTAACTACAATGTTAAGAATTGAATTTTAAACTTAAACTGGAGGTTATATTTTCAGAACTTCAAACTTAACATTATTTCATAACATTATTACAGGTACAAGTAGCAATCAATAAACAATATGGGGAAAAAACCAAGATTCAGAACCTTAACACTTCGGGATTTAAGCCCCTAGCTTTACCTTTCCTGAGCTACAAGCTCAAATTTACAAAAGAGCACAAATTATTCAGGGGCAGAAATCCCCTAATTCAATAGCACAAGCTCTCCAAAATCTAAATATCTAACCTTCCAGAGGCACTCTTTACAATTACAAAATTTGAAAAAGAGCTAACAGGCTCTCGGTTCCATACTGCCTACTCAAGGCAACATTACATTAATCTCGGGTCTCTCAAACCAGCATTTACAAATGGAACTTGTTTTTACAGGGGTTTAAATACCCAACCTACTGGGCCTTCGTGGAATAAGAATAACAGGTTAAATTAGTGGCCCGAACACCGAATGAATGGAGGCGTCCACTTGCATTCCTAGATATGAACACTAAAAGAACCTAAGGGACTCTAGGCCGATGAAACAGGGGCTATTCCCAAACTACTGAGGTACTCGTATAGAAACATTTTAACACATTAACACATTACCGTCAGAAAACCGTTACAAAACGAAGTCACCTCAATCCAAGATGAAGGGGAGCTCGAGATGGGACATCACTCTCTATCCCCGATTTACAGATGAAAAGTTTATGAAATTTTTACACTAGCCGGAAGAAAGTTACATTCTAGAAAAGTAGTTACATAGTTAAAGATTCGGACCTTTCCCTCGGGTTAAACTGCGGAGGTAGCAAGAAAGAATAAATTTATGTGGCCATTACCTTGTAGATGTTCTGCTGACCGGAGAATGCTGCCGCCCGCCTCTTGCTTACCACACGCACTAAGATTGACGACAATCAATTGGCCAAGAAACGAGAAAAGCCGCAGTTTATAAACCGTCAGGGAAGGTACGAGATCATTCAAGATGAATCAGGACCCGCCCTCTGGTTTTTGTTGGTTAAACACGAGAGTGACACTCATAATCGAGGAAGAAGCCTGTGATAGGCTGAAAATTAATTACAGAAATTTGGGATTGGCTAGATTCAAAACTGGCGGAAATAAAAAGGAAATATTGCCAACACGAAAATAAATGAACAACATTCAGTTACAAAAACCTAGAAATACACAACTTCTTTAAATTATAACTTCATACAACTAGCACCAGGGTGCGTGATCATAGTTTTAGTAGTGTCATCTGTGGAAGAATGTCCAGACTTCTTGATGAATGGCGAACAAAACAAGGAGAAATTCACTCAGTTTAGGAAACTGCACAATAACAAAATGACATAATATTTCTGTGGTGACATCTTCTGAATAAAGTTCTAAGTTGGTGTAGTTTCAGTTTCACTGTTTTACTAACAGAGGAGTTCATTTAGGTGCTGAATTAGAATGCGTGGCGATGGGGTGTACCTCCCGGTACAATAATAATAATAATAATAATAATAATAATAATAATAATAATAATAATAATAATAATAATAATAATAATAATAATAATAATCGCTAAATAATAAATAAATAAAGCGTGAGCCTCAGTCGAGTTGTCAGTTATTTGCCGTGACATGTATAAGCGAGTGGATGATGCAAGAGCCACCAGGCCCACATTCCTTGTCCAGTGATGTCATGGTATCAGCTAAACTGTGATAAGTTTCCACACAGACTAATTGCTTCTTATACAGCAGTAATTAGTCGAATTCGTGTTTCTCATGGCTTCTGGATTAAGTGTTGACAGCGTACTGTGTATATTATTTAATGCAATTCATACCGAAATGTTGAAGATTCATGAGGGTGGATCTCAGAGAAGGAACCGGATCAATTTTGTGAATGGACAACAAGCAATGGTATGATGATAAACGAGGTAAAAGGTCAGGTTGTGATTTTCAAAAAGAGGAAAATGCCTCTTAGTTTCCTACGCATAATTCACTAATTTATTTCGAAACAAGGAATACTGAATCTTATTTTGAAACAAACAAATACTGTATATAAAGCCAGTCACAGGTCATTAAATACAGTATACAATTCTATAACACTGCCATAATTAATATGTTTAAAATCATTTCTTTATACATGAAATTCCGAATTGAATCACTTCGGATCCCATTTATTAACACATGTTCACAGCCAGCGATGTCCCAATTACCTACAGTAGCGCTGCGTAGTGAAGGAGCATATCAACAAGCACCAGTCATCACGCTATATTATTTTTATTCGTCCTGATGGCATATTGCACCTGTAGTTCCCATGCCTGCAACGAAGTCATACTGACTTTCTGTTACCGATGTCAAATCAAGCTGTCCGGTGTTCAAGATTGTCTCCAACGAAGCCAGAGTACGAGACATGATTTTATCTGCGCGATAGTTTTCACCATTTCTAACAGATTTAAGGAAGCTGCATCTCTGTATGTTAGGAATTTTTCACTCTTTCAGAATTTTATTTAAACGTTTTTGTAGAAAGAAAGATTCCTGCATCACTGTTCACTGAAGATTTCATCTAGTATGGTTGCTTTATTGCCAGGTATTCTTTGAAAGGCTTCTTTTAATTCTTCTTAAGTCACTCTACAGGATGTCCTGCCACGGGTGCTAAATCCCATATATAATTTCGCTTCAGGAGGTTTAACATAGAAGTTCGTCGTAATGTACTTTCCATCTTTTGAGGATGTTGTATTTCACACTGAGTAAATTTGCATTTTTGTCCGTGATAAATTTGACTAGATGTTCCTAATACTACCATTTCTCTATTTTGCTAGATTGAATAATTGTCTATCATTCGTTGCAGATTCCAACTGAGAATAAACTGTTCCGTATGACAAACATTATCTTGAGCCATAGCCAAGTTTGCTTCTTTCCGAGCTGCTTTATATTCATCATGTCGCTAGCCGTCTTTAGTTCGTTTACGCCTTTTGAAAGCCCCTTTCTCTATTTGAAAATGTCGTTTATGTTCTTCCGCCAAACATTAATTTCATTTCTTGAGTTGGTTGACCCCATTGATATGCTCAGATATCATTTTGCTTCATTAGTATAGCGAGTAGGGAATGATGTCCACATATCTCTCGCTGATGATTCATCTCCATTTTACCAATATGGTGGTGGAGGCTGTTACTGTACGCCTGGTTATCAGGAGATCTTAACCTGTAGCTACCTCTGCTGTGTCTTTGGCAGTCTTCTCCAGGTCGTTGCGAACACGTACTCCAGCTACTAGCAGCCAATGCTGAGAAGGACAATTTTCTCCAGGTATCACTTCGCAATCTTTCGCATTTTTGATGTTGGTTTTAACCATGGAGATGTAGTCTACTTACTATAATCACGAAACATGAACACACTAATAAAATCAAAATTAAAAAAATAAAAAATTGTACGAAGGACAGTAAATCTATAACTCCCTTTTCCTTTTCCGCATTAGAAGTATACATCGGATCCGTGATCATAGCTGTATGTACAGTGGTTTGTAATATACTGTGGATAGTTTGAAATACATTTAAGGACACTTATATGCAGTAAAGTGCCGGTTAACCGAACATGGGTTATCCGGAACCCGGATTATCGGAAATGACTCCGAAATCTCAGATACAAAAGGCACACACTGTATTGCACGGAACTAATCGCTAGGGCGAGAGCGTGCTGGGCTATAGCTATCGGATAGGTGAACGACCGACCTTTCGTTGATTTCCTACCCACCGGCTCCTCAGTCCAGTGACAGCTGATAACAGTTTTAGAAGTAAACGTAAGTGAAGAATTCGTATTGTATTTTAATAACCTACTACAGTATTTCATGCCTCGCTTTCTTTTAATGTGAAAATTAAAACTAACCGTTGTACCAGTTGTAGCCTGCTGTATACTGTACATTAATACCCTTTATTTTTAAAGCAAAACAGAAAATATAGCATGTACATGTGTTACTGTTATTTTAGGTTGTCCTAAGATTTGTTGAACAATTCAGTGATTCAACACCGGTTGACGTTCTTATAATGGTAAGATGGCGGGAAATCGCTGTTCAAAAACGTTTGGAGAGACGCAAGAAACAAACCAAATTTACTGAGTTATTAAATGAGTAATTCATACTAACTGTATATTGATATACTGTAATCCTAAAAATATGATGTTAACCTTAATAAAGAACATAAGTGTGCCCTGCAAACAGAGTTTTGAATTCGAGTGACCTTCAAAACATTTCATAATGGCATACTTTAATTAGATTTTTAAAAATAGTGACAAATGTTCATGGCTAAACCGAAAAATATCGTTATCCGAAACGGGTCCTCCCACATTTAGTTCGGTTAACCCCAATTGTGCTGTATCAAAATTAGTACTGATTATTGACTTTAATAGTGCTATTAATTCTATTAACTTTGTGAAACTGCCACAGAGGTGTTTGTCTAATTTCGAATGAAACGTGTTTTCTCTAACCTTCATGGAAGAGAGTGTTCGTAGAACTATCCAGCTTCATTCATCCATTTAACATTCACCTCACATATACAGTATACGAAGAGTTGTCAGACATTCGATATTCAACCACAGATTCAGAATACATGAGGAAGTGGACGCGTTCACTGGAAACAGGCTGTGGATTTTCGTTTCTATTCATAATTATTAGCACGACAGTATTGTAACTGTTCGCTCTCCTAAGCTTCACACTTGTGGAGACGAAAGTTAATAGCTGGGGACACATGAATATAAATATAAACTATATGTGGCTTGCCCGCAAATTGCCACGTAAATAGAATCAGTTATCACTCCATGGTTTCCCATTTCTCTATGTAATGTTTGGGGGCCAGCTTTACAGTTCTAAACAAAACTGTACAGCAAAATTTATACTTGCTAGCATAGAGACTTATACTTAAATCACAGGGGTAGGATTTTACATAATTAACCATTAAGTATCGCTTGAGAAAGAAAATTAACGCATTATAAAATAAAATGAATTTATTATACAAAATTGAGATGAATCGGAAAAGTTCCTTTAAGCTTGGAGGGAATTTAGAATTTACGTTACTGAATTTACTGTTGTTAGCATTACCTAATTGTGGCTCACCAATTACAGCTTCCGTTGAGGTCATCTGTATTCCGTGGTTACTCTTTCCCCTCTTCTCGTTGTAGAATTGGCTCCATGGACATCTTTCCTTCCTTCTATTATACTGTTTAGGCTATCTGGACTAGCACTCCCTAATTGCCTAGTCTTTAAATTAGACATTGGCCCTATACTTGTGGAAATTGATCACGTTGATCGTAGGAGGAGAAAATTCAGAGTTATGAATTTTTCCATGTTATCAGAAATCTGAATCCAACGTAGCTATTCAACTGATACAATATAGACTTGTACCAAATTCCGTGGACTTGAACTAAACGTAGTTCTTCGTCAAGAATAATTATAGAATATATCACAAGCCGTAAGCTTGTTTCGCCTCACCCTGATCCGACAGCATCACAGCAGCTACGTACTGTGTTTTGAAGCGACAGCTCCATGTACGAAAATAACTATGGCTCGAAGCGACCACTCACTGTCTCAAAAATAATAAAGTAGTTGTGGTTATGTCTGTCTCGAGGTCTGCTCCGCGCTAGATAATATACCCGGACTCTCCCCACTCTTGGTAACAGCTCAATACCAAATCTCTATACAACGAAGCATCTGATTCGTAGATCTCATTATCATCTCCCGCTCTTCATTCTTCACAAGTAACCAGTAGGCGCGGCGATGATGTAGTCTTCTAGCTTGTTAGCCTTGCACGCGGGTCGCTGTGTAATTCCTTTGCTCATGAGTTAAACCCCATGAGTCATCCAACTTCCCCGCTTCAAGAATAACTTTTCCGTGTACACAAGTATGAGATGAAATGACACCAACTATGTCTCAACATATTGACCATATTTACAGTACATAATGAATTCCTATCTATAATATAAATAATGACTGATGTTCTAATATATACAATATGATTCAAAAAGCGTTATTTACAAATGATTGAAGTTAAATTAATATGTCTTTATGAATAATTGCCGATGGCGGATAATCTTGATAACGAGTGATATCGCGTAAAAGGATTGTACACTAAATTAGTATAGCTGGAGAAGCTTGAACGGTTACAATATTAAATATGTCCAAGCCATAAAGTGTTAAGAATCATTTTGCTGAAATGCAAGATTACATAATTCGTGAGCCCAGTGGTTAAATAGGATGTGAGAGCTGGAAGATGCAAAAACCATTGTGAAACGGTAAACAGTTAAATAATATGGCGTTCCAAAAAACTGAAAACGAAGTAATAAAACCCCAATAAAACAAGTAGTATAGCAAGACGGGTTCTAAATCACTGCCGTCAGCATTTTTTCTGCTGAGTCAGCACCCGTGGTCATTTACCCGACAAAGGTCATTTACGAAATAATATTAATAATAATAATAATAATAATAATAATAATAATAATAATAATAATAATATTCCAAGTAAATCATGTCTTAATTGATTAATTGCCAAACTAGACCGGAATTGTAAAAGGGGCAATACTTTAAACCTAATAATAGTGGACTGCCGTGTAACAAGCGAAATTGATTTATAATAATAATAATAATAATAATAATAATAATAATAATAATAATAATAATAATAATAATAATAATAATTTGAAGGGGCAGAAAAAGAAGATTTATTTTTTATATTTCTGAACATAATAATGATGGTGGGAGTTGAAATGAAAATATTGAAATTTTCAAACTACTAAAAAAATAATAATATTTGAAGAATCAGAAGAAGAAGAACCTACTTTTTAATTTCAGATGATAATAATAAGAATGAGAAGTTGAAATATTAGAGCGAGGATGATTACGGGTTACAATAATCATGATCTCCACTATTAATAATAATGTTAATAATAATAATATTTTTTATTATTTCGGATGATGATGATGAATGATACTGGGGAAGTCAGCTGGCGAAATAACGTAATAATGTCAAGTTGTTGTAAATAATAAGTTAATATTTGTAATATGAAGGCAAATCCCTACATCTGGACCATTAGGTTAGGGTCACTTTGTCGTTTCCTTCAGTTAACGATTAGCATATCTTGGTTAGGAACCCAGAGAGAGTTTGTAGTGTCCCGGGTTGGTCTCATCTCAATAAAAGTGGAGGCGATGACATGGGTCATGTGATCGCGCCCACATGGCCAACAGGTAATTGGTCCATGACCATTAATGGTCATTGTGTTCAAAAGGGTCGAACTGACACCTTCAGAAATCAACGGTTCCACCACCCAAATGGATGGGTGGTCAAAAGTGTAAAAAATGATGTAAATTTTTCAGGAATGATTTGCCAAATAACCGGCAAATTAAGGGTCAACGAATTTTGTTGTGTGTAAATTTTTATAACTTAAATAAAATGCTCCTTTAGCATTTGCAAGGAAACAGTTCCAGGTTCTTGTTCCTGTAGCATAGTGAACCCTTGGTGACCGTTTAAATACCCGTCCCCATTCCTAGGACGGGGCCTTCATATTTTTCCCTTTGATCAGATTTAATATATTTTGTGTGTTTTTATGATGAGCCTTCAAGTTAATGATTAGAGTGTCCCGTTCAACCCTGTAGTACTAATTGGATGGCGCCCATACATTTATTTGGAGATCTTATATCTTCATAAATTTTTTTATTGTTTATTAGTTGCGAGAGATTCGGACCGTAACACCCCCTGAGATAAATGCTGGTTGGGACTCAGGCTTTAAGCGGGTACAATATATATAAAATAACATGTCCTGACTGACTGACTGACTGACTGACTGACTGACTGACTGACTGACTGACTGACTGACTGACTGACTGACTGACTGACTGACTGACTGACTGACTGACTGACTGATTCATCATCGCCGAGCCAAAACTACTGGACATAAAGAAATGAAATTTTGAGGATACATTTTTATTACAATGTAGGTGCTCACTAAGGGGGGATTTTTATATATTCCGTCGCTAAGGAGCTGAAAAAGGGGATGAAATTTTGAAATGAGTTTATCTATATCTCAAAACTTTGAAAGTTTATAGATCTCTTCTAAAAATAAAGAAACACGTATTTTTTGTTTTAGGAAAATCCTAATAGGAGGGGTGAAAAAAGGTGAAAAACGGGTTGAATGCCTTCAGTGAGGATACTTATATCTCAGAAACTGAAAACATTACAGACCTGAAAATTTGTATTTGGGATCTCCTTTAAAAATAAAGAAACACGTATTTTTTGTATTTGGAAAATCCAATTAATGGGGGGTGAAAAGGGGCTTGAATTTTAAAAATGAGTGTATACATATCTCAAAACTTTAAATGTTTACACAGGTAAAAATTGGTATTTAGAATCTCCTTTAAAAATAAAGAAACACGTATTTTTTTGTTTTCGGGAAAACCAATAGGAGAGGTGAAAAAGGTGAAAAAGTGGTTGAATGCCTTAAATCATGATACTTATAACTCAGAAACTGAAGATATTACAGACCAGAAAATTTGTATTTGCGATCTCATATAAAAATAAAGAAACGAGAATTTTTGTTTTTGGAAAATCCAATGAATGGGGGTTAAACGGGAGTGACAAATTGGGGTGAATTTTTAGAAAGATTATAACTACAGTGTATCTCAGAAACCTAAAATGTTACAGACGTAAAAATTGGTATTTGGAATTTCCTGTAAAAGTAAAGAAACATAGGTGATTTGTTTTTGGAAACTCCACTTAAGGGGAACTAAAAAGAGGGTGAAATTTTAAAATGAGAATTTGTACAGTATATCTCAAAAACATAACATTTTACACAAGTGAAAAGTTGTATTTTTCATCTCTATTACAAATAAAGAAACATGTATTTTTCTGTTTTCGGAAAGACCACTTGGGTGGAGAGGAGCAGACATGAATGAAAAAGGGGTTGAATTCTTTTAATTTTAATACTGATATCTCAAAAACTGAAGATGTTACAGACGTAAAATTTGGTATTTGAAATCTCCTTTAAAAGTAAAGAAATGCGTGGTTTTTGTTTTCGGAAATCCACTGAAAGTGGGGGAGGGAAATTGAAAAATTAGTTGAAATATTTGTATGAGGATACTATTATCTCACAAACGAAAAATTTTGCAGACGTGAACAGTGGTATTTAGAAGATCCTTTACTATTAAAGAAACAAGTACTTTTTGCCGGAAAATTCACTTCGATAGGGGGAGTGTGAAAGGAAGTGAAAAAAGTGAATTATTTTTATGGGGATACTCATATCTCTAAACTGAAGGTAACAGGCGTGAACAATGGTATTTGGAATCTCCTTTAAACATAAAGAAACACGCCTTCTTTAATCTTGGAAGGGGGGGGGGGCTCAATTAACGGCGGTGGAGTGAAAAAGTAGTTGATACCAATTGATTTTACTGTTCATAATGTTCTTATTCTGATCATAAACCGATCATTTTTAACCTTACCTGGGTTCGTTTTCAAGAACAATCTTTTCCTTTGGAGAAAGTTCTTAGATTACAGTAGATTCTCCTAGCATATAAATAAAAATTTAAACACACTTGAAATAAACGATAGGAATGATATTGACCGTGCAATTGTTCACATCTATAATCAGGTCAATAATGCACGGAAATATGTTATTCGTATCGCCAGAAATCCCGCGCACTTGCCTACGCGCGACAATGGTGCTGGTCACATTGTTAGCAATGACAACGGTAGCAGATGTAATTTACCGCCAAGTAGCGGTCTTGCATCTTGCTGTGGGGTCTACAATAATAATAATAATAATAATAATAATAATAATAATAATATTCTGGACCGTCGTCAAAATGTGCGGACCGCGCTGGAAATGCGTCCTGGCCGGGTAATGACTACGAATGCAGTCCGGCCGCGGGTTCAGTACCGCCAAGGCACCCATGACGACACCACGCCGGATCTCCTGAAGGATTTGATCCATATTAAAAATGCTTACAGGAGAAGATGGCAACGTTTTAGGGATCCAACTGACCGAGTGGAATACCCGGACCTAGCCCGGGAAGTACGAAATCGATTGTTGGAAAGAAAGATTGAAAATGGGAGGAACTTTGCCGTAATCTCTCAGAAAACGAGTCCGATCACGAATTTTGGCGGGTTCTCTCAGAAAAAGAGTTAAATCGCGAATTTCGTCGGATTATATATAAAACGTTAAGCATTCAATTATAAAATTGTACGGGGTCCGCTGTCTGTAATTTCTTTTGTTTTGCCAATTTTTCAGATATTTATCCGTTTTAGGTCAACTCAAGACCGAATCGGTGGTTTTTACGTTTCGTGTCTGTTTGTCTGTTCCACTATCACGTCGAAACGGCTGGATAGATCTCAACCAAACTTCATATTTATAGTATACTCATCCCGGGGAAGGTTTCGATATGCATATCGTTTTAAAATCTTTGAATATACGGGGGGTTTATAGGAAAACCAGAATGGTTTTCCACCATCACGTCGAAACGGCTCGATAGATCTCAACCAAACTTCATATTTAGAGTATACTCATCCCGGGGAAGGTTTTGATATGCATATCATTTTAAAATCTTTGAATACACGGGGGTTTATAGGAAAACCAGAATGGTTTTTTCCACCATCACGTCGAAACGGCTGGATAAATCACAACCAAACTTCACATTTAGAGTACACTCATCCCGGGGAAGGTTTCGATATGCATATCATTTTAAAATATTTGAATAGACTGGGGGTTTATAGGAAAACCTGAATGGTTTTTCCACCATCACGTCGAAACGGCTCGATAGATCTCAACCAAACTTCATATTTAGAGTATACTCATCCCGGGGAAGGTTTTGAAATGCATATCATTTTAAAATCTTTGAATACACGGGGGTTTATAGGAAAACCAGAATGGTTTTTTCCACCATCACGTCGAAACGGCTGGATAAATCATAACCAAACTTCACATTTAGAGTACACTCATCCCGGGAAAGGTTTCGATATGCATATCATATTAAAATATTTGAATAGACTGGGGCTTTATAGGAAAACCTGAATGGTTTTTCCACCATCACTTCGAAACGGCTCGATAGATCTCAACCAAACTTCATATTTAGAGTATACTCATCCCGGGGAAGGTTTCGATATGCATATTATTTTAAAATCTTTGAAGAGACGGGGGGTTTATAGGAAAACCAGAATGGTTTTCCTCCATTTTCTCTTATACTATTGATTTTCTGTAAACTTAGTTTACTGTACGTGAAACGTCTCTTCATTATAAACAACTTTCGTTATGTTCATAATTTACCTTACTCTTCACATGACGGAGAAATTTACAATTTTCCGCTGGTATCATGCTCTGCATTGAGTGACCGACAGACCGACAACGAACCTACAGGTTACCATGGCAACGTCTCTGACTGCATGCCAGCAGGGAAGTAACGTATTGCCATTTTCCTCATCATGTTTTTAAATTCGTGGTTGTTCCTTGGGTAGAAGGCAAGAGAGGTGTCAATCGGCCTATCTGCGGGATATTGGCGGAATATCGTTGGATGTTATAACCTCCCTCGAATAGATTAAGTAATAACACCATTAGTCATCTTCTTATAATTTCTTTACCTAAGAATCAGTGGACCTAAATTTCTCCCCTGTTACCGCTTTATTATATCCATAACTCACACTAGCATAATTTATTGAGGGGCATTTGATTTTCCAATACATTCACTTGGCATTTACATATTTGTCGTTATCCGGCTGTCCTCAGTTATAATCAATTTTCTATTACTTTCAACTTTCTTAACGGTATTATTTTCTTCCTTAATTACGCCGTATGTACGCGAGTGCTACAAACTACTGGATGTATTTCCACCAACACTCATATTTAGAATACACCTGTCCTTGATAGGTTTTAGGGCAAATATTGTTTCTAAATCCCTGAAACGAAACCGAAACAGTGATTTTGCACTTCCACTAAATATACACAACCAAACTTAATGGAAATCTACCTACCTTGGTAGAAATTAATTTCTAAACCTTTTTTTTCTCATGTGCATCATTTCGATACGAGGATTAATAAGGGAGATATCATTAACGGACCGTTTTTCTGTACAAGTCCCCATCGGACCTAACTCACGAGCGGGTGCGTGTAAAGCGTATTCCTCACAACTTGAAAACTACTGAAGACATTCGAACTAAAATTTATATTTAGTATCCACCTGTCCAAAGGTAGTTTTTAATAGTAAATAACATTTCCTGTTCCGGAATGGACTGGCGGTTTATAAGGAACCGAAATGGTGATTTTACTCTTCCACAATATATACAGAACAAGACCAACCTGACTGGAAATCGATCAAACGTGATGGAATTCCACCTCTAAACCTTTTTTTTTTCATGTGCATTTTTTCGTCAGGAGGATTAACAAGGGAGATATCATGAAAGGTCACTTTTGCAGGTTAAGTCCAGCGGACATAGCCCAAAAGGTGTTTTACATGGAGCAGATTCCTTATCTATATAAATCAAATCGTAACGACTGTGTACCTCTGCACTGACTATTTTGGCGAAATTTTCGTACAGCTTTCCGTTTAAGGGGTAATAATGACCATCTCCATAATTTTTGGTTTAGTTTCCTGAAAGTCCTAATTTTTACCCGCCTCGCCCAAAATCCAGATTGCGGCATAATCTGCCAAAAGAAAAAGAAGATAATTGAAATTTGACAAAATTATACGTTTTAGCCTGTAACGAACGGAAAACATCCTAGATAATTAAATTTTTCACTTTTTATCCCCGAAGAATATCGAAATATGCAGGCAATTTTAATGATGGTGCAGACCTTCGGAAATTCCTATCACATAACGGATTGCACAATCTCCGTTCAATTTGGAATGATCTACAACCTTGGTCTTATGACTTTTTGCCGTATCTGTATCCCTTTTACGTTTGATTTTTCTCTATTAATCGATGTTAAGTCAATTTGGAATTTTCACATGCATAATTCATACTTTCAATTACTTATATAAAATACAGAATCATCAAACTCTTCACGAAAATTGGCCCACCCAGTAGCCATATGTGAGCCAAATGCTATGTATGTAGCTGTCACATAATTATCCGAAAAGTAATGTAATGTGAGATAATCTTACAAAACCTTTACCCTGTTCCACGTTTCTAACTCAATCTGACCCAAGAATAGATTACATATCATAGGACCAGCCATTTAGGCCACTAAATCCGGCGTGTCTTATGGTATAATCCTTTGTCGATATGACGTACGTTTAGTAGCAGTTAATCTGTAAATGAAGGTCTTCAATATTGTAAACACGCATATACTTCCGTATGTCGATCTATATATATTCACTGATGTCGATTTTTAGCGATCGAGAAAGGGTGGGTCTGCTATTGTAATCAGTACTCCCCACACCGACTTTGACTGGCAGTAGGAAAGGGTTCCTTCTCCAACTCCTGTGTAACTGACATTAGTAAGGAAGGCCTAGAATTGTAATGAATAGTTCCCTTCTCGATTTGACTTGGAGAAGGCAAGTGAGCATGCAGTTTTTTTTAAAACTCCCCTACCCGATTGTGTTTGGCAGTAGGCAAGGGTGCCCGCCATTATAAAGAAATGTCCTCATCTAAAATGTGACTGGCATTAGGCATAGTGGCCTGCTTATTTTGATGGAAACTCACCAACTTGGTGTGACTGGCAGTAAGCTGGCTGGCAGTAGGAAAATGGGCCTGGCATTATAATGATAACTGCACAACTCAATTTCGAGTGATAGTAGGGTAATTGCTTGTCATTATAATAGAAACTCCTCAACTGTAATCTGTCTGGAAGTAGGAAAGGGGGGCTGCCATTTTAACGAAAACTCCCCAAATCGATTCTGTCCGCGTAGTAGGCAATGGGGCCTGCAATTATAATGTAAACTTCCCAACTCGATTGTGAATGCCAGTAGGCAAGTGAGCCTGCCGTTATATCACAAATCCGTAACAAACACTTTACATTGGAAACAACGTACGGGGACCTCCCCATGCTCTTTCTCGGATAACGCTAAGAGACATGCAATTTTAAAACAATCTTATTCACTGCATGTACACTATTTACTTCGATATTCGAATACAATGTAGAATACCGTAGCGAAGCACGGGTACATTCGCTAGTTTAATTATAATACCGTAGCGAAGCACGGGTATCTTGCTAGTAGAGAATATGTACGTTCGTTCTCTGTATCTCAATATAATAATACGCACTGGTTGACAGGGTTCAAGAAACTGAATAGACTGTTTTGCTGGCCGTGTTTACTATTTTCTGCTGATAACGGTGCATGGTGTAAAAGTGGCTTTGACAATTTGAACACCTTGACACTGTCCATTACAAGACATGAGAATCTGCAAACCATATGAAGTGTTTATGCAGTTAAATAGCTTTGGGCGTACAAGGATCGACCACCAGCTGGATGAACAGAAACCCATCAGTGACCAACTTCATAATGAAAAGGTAAAGAAAAATCGTGACATACTTAAACGACTGATCGATGCAGTGTGTTTTATAGCAAAACAGGAACTGCCATTTCGCGGACATGACGAGTCTGCAACTTCCGTAAACAGAGGGAATTATATCGAACTTCTACAAATTATAAGTGAATATGGCAGCTCATCTGAAAGAATCCACCATTTTTAGAGGGATGTCGTCTGCAATCCAAAATGATTTAATAGCAGAAATAAGTTCAGTAATTGTGAGAAGAATAAAGGAGGAGCTCAAACAAGCAAATTTTGTGGCAATAATGTTGGACGAAACGTCCGATATTATTAACAAGTCACAACTCTCTACTTTACTCCGTTTTGTAGATGAAAGTGGTGAAATTCAAGAGAGGTTTCTTGGTTTTGCTGACGTTAGTACAGATCGCACTGCTGGAGCCCTCTTAAATCATGTTCGTGCTATTTTAAAAGAGTTCAGTTGTGAGGAAAAGATTGTGGCTCAAACATATGACGGTGCTGCTGTCTTAGCCGATCATTGAATGGGCTTAATAAACTACTTCAAGACCGGTATCCATATGCGACATTTGTGCATTGTTATAGCCACCTATTGAATTTAACACTACAGCAGTCTGCTTCAAAAGTCAATGAATGTACAATTTTCTTCCAAACAATGTCAGGACGTGCTACTTTTTTTGTCAAAGTCTACAAAGAGAACAGCTGCTCTTCGAGATTTTCTTCAGAAGAAGTTGCCAATAGTAGCACCAACAAGGTGGAATTTTGCTTCACGTCTTACAAGGGTGCCCATACCCGGGGGCAAGGCGGGGCCGCGGGCACACCCTAGCTCTCAGGGAAAGCCAAAAATCTAGTCTAGTCAGGTATTTTCCCTTCAAGAAAATGATGTAAAAGTCAGTGTTACGTAGAAGCGGTAGTACCGTTCCCCACCAACAGGCAGGGAACACCGTGGGTTATTCTACCACAGAAAACAAGTCACCATTTATCTTCCAAAATATGAAAAATACTACGTACCCCCACGTCTCCAACCCCCCCCCCCCCTACAAATTGTCATATGGGCGCTGATGTTTATTAATACTGTGAAGGAATATTATGATACGCTGGTGACATTCTTTCAACATGTACAGGATATTTTAGACGACTGGGATGAAGACACTACATTGAAAGCACAAGGATTTTTGTTCTTCTTACTTAAGGTCAACACTAGATTTCTGTTGGCAGTGTTCTCCAAGATTTTTTCATTCTCCGATACTGTGTTCAATATTTTACAAACAAAAAGTCTGGATATTCAGTACTGTGGCAAGAAGGTTGAGGAGCTCTTTTTAAATATCCACTCTATGAGAGATGAAGATGTTGATAGTTTGTATGGACATGTTGATACTGAAATTGATGTTTATGGAGAACAGCCGTGCTCTAAAAATCGAAGAATTATTGATGAACCAGAAAAATGAAAATACAAACGTCTATTCAATGAAATTATTGACAATGTGATTGTCCAAATAGGAGAGCGTTTAAAATGCATAAAGAAATTTGTGTTCTTCTCACTGTTGGATTGTGATTTCTTTGAGAAGCACAGAAATAGGTTTCCAGACAGTGATGTTACTGCCCTAGAAAATACCTGTGGGTCATTTTTCGACATTGTTCGCTTAAAAACCGAATTAAGTGTGATGTATTCATCTTCTTATTTTTAAGAGAAAAGTGTTTCTGAACGAAGATTTTGCCAGAAGGCGCTAGATATTTTGGCGGGTGAATCAATCTGCGCTGTCTGTTGAAGGAGTGGAATTTTTTGAGAATTATTTATGTGCAGTCTATCGCCATGAGTCTCTGACCACACAGCCATGTGTAGCGTAGTACACTGCGCCGTAGAGTTGGGTCGATTCGTGAACGAATCGTCATTTGAACGACTCAAAATAAAGAATCGTGTGAATTGATTCGCGGTATGAATGATTAGTCGTTCAAATGCTTTGTTGTGAATCGTTGAATTTGGAGTCGTCTGTGATTGTTGCAAACTCCGCACGAAATTTGCAGCGACCATTACCTGTAGTCTCTGACACACTGAAACGGCTTGGTCAATAATTTAATTTAATCAATACTGATCTGCATTTAGGGCAGTCGCCCAGGTGGCAGATTCCCTATCTGTTGCTTTCCTAGCCTTTTCCGAAATGATTTCAAAGAAATTGGAAATTTATTGAACATCTCCCTTGGTAAGTTATTCCAATCCCTAACTCCCCTTCCTATAAATGAATATTTGCCCCAGTTTGTCCTCTTGAATTCCAACTTTATCTTCATATTGTGATCTTTCCTACTTTTATAAACGCCATTCAAACCTATTCGTCTACTAATGTCATTCCACGCCATATCTCCGCTGACAGCTCGGAACATACCACTTAGTCGAGCAGCTCTTCTTCTTTCTCTCAATTCTTCCCAACCCAAACATTGCAACATTTTTGTAACGCTACTCTTTTGTCGGAAATCACCCAGAACAAATCGAGCTGCTTTTCTTTGGATTTTTTCCAGTTCTTGAATCAGGTAATCCTGGTGAGGGTCCCATACACTGGAACCATACTCTAGTTGGGGTCTTACCAGAGACTTATATGCACTCTCCTTTACATCCTTACTACAACCCCTAAACACCCTCATAACCATGTGTAGAGATCGGTACCCTTTATTTACAATCCCATTTATGTGATTACCCCAGTGAAGATCTTTCCTTATATTAACACCTAGATACTTACAATGATCCCCAAAAGGAACTTTCACCCCATCAACGCAGTAATTAAAATTGAGAGGACTTTTCCTATTTGTGAAACTCACAACCTGACTTTTAGCCCCGTTTATCAACATACCATTGCCTGCTGTCCATCTCACAACATTTTCGAGGTCACGTTGCAGTTGCTCACAATCTAGTAACTTATTTATCACTCTATAGAGAATAACATCATCCGCAAAAAGCCTTACCTCCGATTCCACTCCTTTACTCATATCATTTATATATATAAGAAAACATAAAGGTCCGATAACACTGCCCTGAGGAACTCCCCTCTCAACTATTACAGGGTCAGACAAAGCTTCACCTACTCTAACTCTCTGAGATCTATTTTCTAGAAATATAGCAACCCATTCAGTCACTCTTTTGTCTAGTCCAATTGCACTCATTTTTGCCAGTAGTCTCCCATGATCCACCCTATCAAATGCTTTAGACATGTCAATCGCGATACAGTCCATTTGACCTCCCGAATCCAAGATATCTGCTATATCGTGCTGGAATCCTACAAGTTGAGCTTCAGTGGAATAACCTTTCCTAAAACCGAATTGCCTTCTATCGAACCAGTTATTAATTTCACAAACATGTCTAATATAATCAGAAAGAATGCCTTCCCAAAGCTTACATACAATGCATGTCAAACTTACTGGCCTGTAATTTTCAGCTTTATGTCTATCACCCTTTCCTTTATACACAGGGGCTACTATAGCAACTCTCCATTCATCTGGTATAGCTCCTTCGACCAAACAATAGTCAAATAAGTACTAAGATATTGTACTACATTCCAACCCATTGTCTTTAGTATATCCCCAGAAATCTGATCAATTCCAGCCGCTTTTCTAGTTTTCAACTTTTGTATCTTATTGTAAATGTCATTGTTATCATATGTAAATTTTATTACTTCTTTGGCCTTAGTCTCTTCCTCTATCTCGACATTATCCTTGTAACCAACAATCTTTACATACTGGTGACTGAATACTTCTGCCTTTTGAAGATGCTCACATACACACTCCCCTTGTTCATTAATTATTCCTGGAATGTCTTTCTTGGAACCTGTTTCTGTCTTAAAATACCTATACATACCCTTCCATTTTTCACAAAAATTCGTATGACTGCCAATTATGCTTGCCATCATGTTATCCTTAGTTGCCTTCTTTGCTAGATTCAATTTGCTAGTAAGTTCCTTCAATTTCTCCTTACTTCCACACCCATTTCTAACTCTATTTCTTTCCAGTCTGCACCTCCTTCTTAGTCTCTTTATTTCTCTATTATAATAAGGTGGGTCTTTACCATTCCTTACCACCCTTAAAGGTACAAACCTGTTTTCGCATTCCTCAACAATTTCTTTAAACCCATCCCAGAGTCTGTTTACATTTTTATTTACCGTTTTCCACCGTTCATAGTTACTTTTTAGAAACTGCCTCATACCTGCTTTATCAGCCATATGGTACTGCCTAACAGTCCTACTTTTAAGACCTTCCTTTCTATCACATTTATTTTGACCTACGACAAAAAACAGCTTCATGATCACTAATACCATCTATTACTTCAGTTTCCCTATAGAGCTCGTCTGGTTTTATCAGCACCACATCCAAAATATTTTTCCCTCTGGTTGGTTCCATCACTTTCTGAATCAGCTGACCTTCCCATATTAACTTATTTGCCATTTGTTGGTCATGCTTCCTGTCCTTCGCATTTCCTTCCCAATGTACATCTGGCAAATTCGGATCTCCCGCTACAATCACATTTCTTTCCATGTCGTTTCCCACATAGCTGACTATCCTATCAAATAATTCCGAATCCGCATCAGTGCTACCCTTTCCCGATCTGTACACTCCAAATATATCAAGTTGCCTATTATCTTTAGAAATGAGCCTTACACCTAGAATTTCATGTGTCTCATCTTTAACTTTTTCGTAGCTTACAAATTCTTCTTTCACCAGAATGAAAACTCCCCCTCCCACCTTTCCTATCCTATCTCTACGATACACACTCCAGTGCCGTGAGAAAATTTCTGCATCCATTATATCATTTCTCAGCCATGATTCAACTCCTATTGCAATATCTGGTAAATATATATCTATTAAATTACCTAATTCTATTCCTTTCTTTACAATACTTCTACAGTTCAGCACTAACAATTTTATGTCATCCCTACTTGTTTTCCAGTTCCCTGTTCCCTTATCACCGCTCCCTAGGCCATCCCGTTTCCCTGAATGTACCTCCCTATTACTCTTCCAAACAAATTTCCTAACTTATACGTACCACTGCGGTTTAAATGAAGGCCATCCGAGCGCAGATCCCTATCTCCTACCCACCCATTAGGATCTAGAAATTTCACTCCCAGTTTCCCACATACCCACTCCATAGTCTCATTTAAATCCCCAATCACCCTCCAGTCAGTATCCCTCCTACACAGTATTCCACTAATAACAATCTCCGCTTTCTTAAACTTCACCCGTGCTGCATTTACCAGATCCCACACATCTCCAACTATGTTGGTACTTATATCAGCTTGCCTTACGTTCTTGGTACCAACGTGAAACACTACCACCTTCTCCTTCCCCTCCTCCCTCTTTTCTACTTTCCTCAACATCTGCCTCAACCTAATTCCTGGATAACATTCTACCCTGGTTCCCTTTCCTCCACACACTTTCCCCACGTGTCTAACGATGGAATCCCCCATGACCAGAGCCTCAACCCTACCCACCTCATTTGATCCCCTCCCCCCCTGGTCAGCCCTATCTTTCCTGATAGCTGCAGAAGCTACTTCCTCCTCCCTTTTCTCCTTCCCATGACCCTGTTCCACCTGTCTTTTCCTATCCTCTACTCTACATTTCCCTTTCCTACCTTTTCCCTTCCTCCTACTTCCATGCATCTCAGCAACAGTTCCCTGTCCCTCATCTTCCCTCTGTTGTTCTACCTGGAGTGACTCGTACCGATTTCGCACAGACACCTGTCCTGAATTCTGATCCTGAGTAGAGCCCTTGGCCTGCAATCTCCTCCCCCTTAGAACATTAGACCACCAGTCTTCTACAACTCCTCCCTTTCCTTCCCCTCCCTCTTGTACACCTACTGTAACCTGTACATTGTTTGAGGGAGTCCTATCTTCCTTCCTGTCTTCTGTGAGAATCCTAATTATCTACCTCAAACTTTCCATCTCCTCCCTCATACCCCTCAATGCCTCACCACACCCACAATAAGTACACTCGCGCTCCTTAGCCATTCTTTACGGGGGAAAAATTATAAATTAAAAAAATAAAGTAACTTATTTGCAAAAAAATAAATGAACGGAGGGATATATTGTCTGGGATAGTACACAACAATAAGGTAATTAATATACGACTACACTACAATACTACTTAGTCGTGCTCTATTTTTTTTATCCTACAACCCCTAACAGGATAAAAACTGCTATTAATTACTGAATATCGAAAGTAATACACAAGAACTACACAACTCCAAACTGCAATTAAGCCTATCCTAATTTCAACAATATTTTAGTAAGAGTTTCTACGGATACCTCTACTACACCAGTACTACACAAATATTTTACAATAATAAAATAAGCACACTAAATTCTAATAGGATATTACTCGTATACTACTGTACAGTACACTACAGTAATTTTTAAACTACTTTCAGACGTATCCTAATTACGATACCGGTACCGTACCGTATGTCACTACTAAGCACAACAGAAATGAAATTTGCAAGAACCTCTGTACTCAAAGATTACCAACGAAGCTAAATGCTTAGACAAATTTTTATTAGTATTAGGGTCTAATAGATACACACGAAAGATAACACACGAATATAGCAGGCAAGATACGGCACTATCTAAATGTACCGTACTGTATCTACACTACACTATACTGCGTTTGGTTAAATGCTTAAGTATCAAAAGGATTGCCGTACACGAAGAAAAACACGAATATAACTGGCAAGATACTATCTAATATATTATACCTTATCTTCACTACAATTCTACTGAAATATGGTTATGTGATTATTACAGCTGGTGGATTACTGTTATTTTCCCTATTCCACGGGACGGAGAAAAAAGAAAAAAGTGTCCTTAATTAGGCCTACTGAAAAATACGAGGTTGTCTACAATAATTTCTCAAATATTTCTGTCAAAACTACTACTATTATTACTCCAGGGACTTGAACTGCAATTACTGGGATATATGAACTTTATTATTATTAGCTAACCGCTCATAAATACTGAATGATCGAGGGAGCGAAATATAAATTACGGATACTAACTACCTACTCAGAAGTACAAATGAATGGAATACAAGGTCAGCTGATTTTTATTTATATTTACTTGACCACACTACACCCTTTGTTCACGACTGTAGCCAACAATGCAATATTTGAATATGAGGAGCGACAATAATCAATAACAATACGACTGTTAACTATTACCGTGTAATCTCTTTAACTTCTTTTTAAATGGAAGTTTACAGGCGTATCGTGTTTTTTAATGTAGTAAATTATTACCTTCGCAAAAGTTTGAACGTATATCTATACGGAATACCGGAGAAGTTGCTGCAGAATTTACGGTACTATTCCTTATGATAATCTGCCTTTGTAAGTACAACCAACGAACCTACAGATACCGGTATTTACAAATATTTTTAAAGTTAATATTGTTACATAAAGTATTACCTAAACCTAAATTCGAAACAAGGTGCACCTAGCTAGCCTACTTAACCTAGAAAACGTAATTTACTGAAGACCAACTGAATTACTTGTTACAACATATGAAATTTCTCGGCTAACTTCATATGATTCTCAGATACCATGTGTATTTTAGCTTCCTTCTCGAAATTGTTTATGGAATTTACATCCGTTCTGCGCCAAGGATCTTCCCCGTCAACGCCAAACATCAGGCAGTAAAATCATAATAACGTTTGTCCATGACCTTTACCACTTCCACATAACCATTGATATTTATCATAACAACTTTTCTGAAATTTTCGAATATATTTTCCGTCCTGTTGTGATAACCTTAGGTCAGACCGTTTCTGGAAATGCCGTTATTAAGTAAATACACAAGTGAAGTGAAGTCAGGCCTGTTAAATTCAGAAGCCATTATAGGCCTATCCTGATTAAACACCAACTTCCACACGAGAAAACAAGAAAAGCACTTCCTATTTTGATGCTTGTTGTTTTAAGGGGCCTAACATCGATGGTAATCGGCCCCACTTCCTATTTTAAAACCAGTAACTATTCCTATATAATGCAAAATTAACACTTAGGCCTATCATTTTATTATAATACACTAGCATACGCATACACTATTAGACACCTTCCTCTCACGTTTCATAACACTTTTGTAACTTTGAAAGTGTAACTGTTCGTTTCCGTTATAATAATTAATATTGACGGGTTAGAAAATACATGTACTTGAAGGGTTTTGATGCTATCATTCATTTATTAGGTGTCAGTTGGCTATACTTCGTATTTGAATATCATTATTTTATTTTTAGACGTGTCTTATAATAAAGTAAATTCAAACATTACATTTAAAGCATGCATGAGATGGCAGCCAATAAGAGCACCTTTATAAGTGAGATCCAAATACTAGCCAATGAGTGCAAGAAGAGACGCTGGTAAGTCTGTCCACTGGGCAGAGAAATCTCGCTATAGGAAAGTACCAGTTGTACAGTCAGCACCTACAGATAGCGTTAGTGTTGCTCTATCTGAAATCTTTGAAAATCAAAGGGAAAATACACAGAATGGACAGCGTCTACTTTCGTTTTCGTGCTTCGTGTAACTGACGCGAGTCCGAGCATTGCCGAAGTGAGTCGAAAATAAGTAAAGCGAGGTATACAATAATGTCATGTAGGTATTTGGAAACTGTACCGGGAGGTAAACCTCTACGCCGTGCATTCAAAATTAGCACCTAAAAGAACTCCTCTATTGGTGAAACAGTGAAACTGAAACTACACCTACTTAGAACTTTACTCTGAAGATGTCACCACTAAAATCTGATGTAATTTTGTTATTGTGAAGTTTCCTGAACTGACTGTATTTCTACTTGTTTTGTTTGCCATTCATCAAGAAGTTTCGACATTCTCTCATAGATGACTCTACCAAAAAAACTATGATCATACACCCTGGTGGGTGTATTCATAAGTTTTTTTACTGATTGATGCTCATTTATTTTTGGGTTGGCAATATTTCCCTTTTATTTCCGCCAGTTTTGAATCTAGCCAATCCCTAATTTCCGTAATTAATTTTCTACCAATCACTGTCTTCTTCTTCTTCTTCTTCTTCTTCGATTTTGAGTGTAACTTCTAAAGTGACCAATAAAAGTGAGAGGGTGTGGCTAGTTTAATCTTGAATGGTCTCGAACTTTCCCCGAGGGTTTATAAACTGTGGATTTTCACGTCTCTTAGCTAGTTGATCGTCATCTTACTAAGTGTGTGTGTCAAGGCAGGAGGCGGGAGGCCTCTTTCATCAGGCAGCAGAACTTAGACAAGGTAATGGCCACATAACGTCTTTCTTTCTTGCTGTCACCGCAGTTTAAACACGAAAGAGAACGTCTGGGAGAAGCGAGAGGAATGGACCACGGCATAAGAGCCCGGAAGATTTTTATTATATTGACACCGCCCGTGAAAGCCTTCATACTTTAATTAACGAAAGAGGGAGGTCCGAATCATTAACTATGTAACCTACTTTTCCTAAAACTGTAACTTTCTGCTGGCTAATGTAAGAACTTCATAATATCTTTAACTGTAAATCGGGGATAGAGAGTGATGTACCCTCTCGAGCTCCCCTTCACATTGGTTTGAGCTGGCTACGTTTTGTAACTGGTTTTCTTCCTTTCCGTAATTTTCAAAGTTATTCTTATACGACTCACCTCCACAGTTTGGGAATAGCCCCTGTTTCACCGGCCTAGTGCCCTTTAGGTTTTAAGTGTTCATATCTAGGAGTGCAAGTATTTAGCCTCCATTAATTTTGTGTTCGGGGCATTTATTTAGCCGTTATTCTTATTCCATAAATGCCCAGTAGGATGGGTATTAAATACCCCTGTATAATCCAGAAATTGTAAGTTGATGACGCCTTGAATAGGCTTGGAAAACTGAGAGCCTGTTAGCTCTTTTTCAAAGAAAGATTACGGTATGCCTCTTGAAGGCTAAATGTTGTAATTTTAGGAGCAAGTGCTCTTTGGATTAGGGGGATTGCTGCCCTTGTATAAATTTGTGCTGTTTTATAAATTTGAGCTAGGAGCTCAGGAAAAGTAAAACGTCTCTTGGCTAGTTGATTGTTATCTTACTAAGTGTGTGTGTGTCAAGGCAGGAGGCGGGAGGCCTCTTTCATCAGGCAGCAGAACTTCGACACTAATCTTGGATTTTTTCCAATCTTGTTTAATGTTTGCTACGTGTACCTGTAAAAGTTGTGAAATTTTGTGTCTGAAAATATAACCTTCAGTTTAAGTTTGTAATTAATTTTGACATTGTAGTTTGACCCATTCATCCCAGCACCTTCTTTAACCTCTTTCTGCTCCACGGGTAACCCCGAAACATAAACAATTAAGGTTGTATACAAATAATTGACTTAACTAGAAAATGTCTTGTTCTCAAAATTTTAAGGGAACACGCTGACAAACCTGTCTCCCCTGACGCTTCGCCCATGATCCTAACCAATCCCTCCTACAACGCCAATAGTCCTTTATCCCCACCACTTAAAGATAAACACTGCATTACCCTAACTCCACCACTACAACGTGTAAAGTGCGCCAGGAATATTCCTGGACTGACAGGCTCTACAACATCATCCAACTATGGAACTTCGTATTTATCAAATAGTGCTCTATCTCAAGGAATGTCCCTATGTTATTTCACGATATTTTATGACATTACACACCAGTGCCTTTTTTTCCAATATCGCACGTCAACAGGCGAGGTTTATGAGTTTGTCACTCATTGATTCTCTTCAAATATCTTCCTTGAGCTTTCATGGAACTAAGAGGCTTACATAATAGTGGTAGGCCTTTATGAATTTACAGCACTACCTTCTATTTCATGGCGAGATTCATCTTACATATTCCTTGATACTATAACGTGATCTTTATTTAGGTATCTCTCAAGGAATCTTTTCATACTTTATAAACTTTGTTGGTGCTGCCCGTTAATGGGTCAGTATGGTTGAAATAATAATTGCCATGTGACTTCAAGTAAACATGAAACTTTACATTAAACTAACTGTACCTCTAATCCACGGAATGATTCTTACGATAATTTATGATATTCCGTCATGTTACTCGGCAGCCGCCAGATTAGCGATCTCTTCTGCTTCCCGTGAAGGCCATTTTCGTCCTTCCTTATTTACTTCTAGTTCATATAATATCCATACTTCTGCACAGCGACAAACAGCTTAACGTTTACCCTTTTGTGTTCTATGCCAAAGAGGAATTATTTCACTTTACGCATAAAGTTGACATTACGGAATCGATACAAGTATATATAATTTCCATGTAGAATTAATCACCAGAAAGATTGTTAACCAAACCGCTTACCATAATGTGGAAGGCAATTATATTCTGAACTATTTTCATTCCATAGCAGTGCAAATAAATTCATTAGTCATTGGAGAGGGAGACCACGGCTTAAGTTGGATACTTTGTGTGCAACAACTTGTTGTGCTTAAGAGTAGTTAATGGTAATTACATCGACATAATTCTGTCGTGTATCACAATGCATGCCGTTACCATTTGCTTGTGGCTAAGGTCTCTGTGATTGTGTTTAAAATAATTTACAAGTGATTTCAACCAACCAAGGAAAATCACCATTAACAAACAGCCTTCTATCTCAAGGAAGCAATATATACTTACTAGAACACGCAGTGAAGTTATTTTCTGAACGCGTTTTCTCGATAGCGGTAGAGAATTTGCTCATTCTTAGACGCCGCATCAGTTAGACTTCTGGCGGTTTCTATTTTCCGACGGTAAGTTTTTATCGTGTATCCCTCTGGGTTCCGTATTCAGCACGCATATAGAAAAACAGTGTATTTTGACATAATTGTTCAGTCTATACCGACAAAGCATAGAAACATCACTGGTGAGTCTGCTTTTTTATAGTATATATTTTGCCATTTGTTTTCATGTTTTCATTTATATTGCCAAGGACAGTTTCAGAACAGATTAACGAAGGATTTGTATGATAATGAGGGCTGTTCTCAATGTTTGTCCCCATAGCTGCATATACAATTTTGGAAGTTTCCTATCTACCCATGTGTTTAGTATGTTTTTTGAAATTCACCCGGTGAAATGAAAAGTCGTATGGCTTTTAGTGTCGGGATATCCCAGGACGGGTTCGGCTCGCCAAGGTGCAGGTCTTTCTATTTGACTCCAGTAGGCGACCTGCGCGTCATGATGAGGATGAAATTATGATGAAGACAACATATACACCGAGCCCCCGTGCCGTAGGAATTAACCAATTAAGGTTAAAATCCCAGATCTGGTCGGGAATCGAACCCGAGACCCTCGGAACCGAAGTCCAGTACGCTGACCGTTCAGGCAACGAGTCGGACATTCACCCGGTGAAAACGTTATTACGTATCAATTCAAGTAATTGGCTTGATATTTATTGAATAGATTTCTACTTCAGTGTAGGATGGGGATGGTGTTCTCGACTAGGCCTATAAACGCAACAGCTTTCAATTCAAATTTGATGGGATTTTATATATGTACAGAAGTTTTGAGAGGTGATTATGCTAAACTTACATTATTATCTGCAACTATCATAAAGTTTACCAAGACACATTCTTTTTCGTGGGAAGGTTAATGGGATATCTGAAGATGATTTCCAGTCCTCCTTTAAAATAACCATTTCCTATTGCATGCGAATGAATACAACAATGGATATTACAGTTACAGGTGCGACACAAATTTACAAGGAATAGATATACATGAATATTCTTTGACATTGCATGTTTATAGCCCTTGTACGCGTATTGAAAATGATCTCAACCAACCACAGAGATAATGTACACATTTAGTTAAGAGACTTATATATTAGGGAAGAATTCTCGTGGTATGTTATGATGTTCTATGATGTTACACTCGTGGTCCTTGACTCCTATATCAAGTGTCCGTTACAGAGTTCGATGGGATTGCTTACTGACTGATTCTGCTTAATTATTCTCTTTTGTGTTTTCATGGACCAATGAACTTTTGGTACATTTCACGTTTGAGCTGGTTTCTCATTGCTTCTGGTTAAAATAATTTCCACGTATTATGTCTGACATTGAAAGAACGTCACATTAACATAAGTATCCTCTATTTCATGGGAGGATTCTTATGAAAATTTACGATATTCCTTCATGTTACACGACGGCCGTGAGAGAAGGAATCTCCTTTGCTTCCTGTCTAATGCCGTTAGGTTAATTTATTGTTTCTCGTACAGAGAGACAGACTACTCCCTTTTTAAACCGATTTGTGTTTATTATTAAGATGAAATTCGTACAATGTACAACGACTGTATATATCACGGCACCACTGCGAATATATAGCCTACGAAAGCATTCTTTGACATCTTCAAACAATAATGGATATTCATATTTAATTTTTAGTCTGCTATATATAGGAAGGATTCACGTAATACTTTAAGATATTCTATGACGTTACACTCCTGATCCTTTGCTCCGATATCACAGGTCAGTGATGGAGTTCCATGGGATTGTTTAGTCACTGACTCTACTTAATAATCTCTCTGTTTTGATTGACCATTGAACTGCTTAGCATGCTCATCGTTAGCATTTAGGCAAGTTACACTCTGTTTGTGGAGAGACAATGACAGAGAGTAGATGGGGCAGGCACTGCAGGAGGAGGTCAGATTTTTGTCTTATTAAACACGAATTGACAGTGCCATACAATATCAAGTAGAATGGGTTTGCAGAGAGGGCCAATCGAGTTATAACAGAAAGGGCCAGGAGCATCAATACAGTGATCAGTGCATTGTCAATATTCTCTCCCATGCTATTCAGTTTCACATCAGCCATGGTGAACCACTGAACACAATCCTCCATACTTGAGCATGTTGCCAAATGTATGTTAAACAACTGGTCTGTAAGGGTGATATGCCAATTTACACCCTTATCCTTGTATGCTTCCTGAAGTTTGTGCCAGATAGCCTTGGCAGTTTTGCAGTCCATGACCTCCATCTTTGGTTCCTGATCCAGTAATAAATATATTCTCATCTTTGCACTCTGTGACTGCTTCTTATTTTGTGTTGTCGCATCTGTCTAAACATAATCCCACAGATCCTCATGCAACAATAGTGATTAATAGAGCAGAGACGTCTCCACATCCATCGTCCATTATTTATAGTTAGCCCATCCACACAGTTATTCAATTTGTGGAAGTGACCTACCATATGTAATATTGTTACTCACGCTGGATTCCATACCGTACCATACATTTTTAGGCAAAATATTCTAAATATGAGACACAACTCACCACGAGGTTAAGGTTCAAATGTCCAATGCAAAATATCTCTAGAGAATAATACACACAAAATATACAGTTCCATGTAACAACACTTCTATTTCTACAAGTTGAGCCCATAACCTGTCATTATATTTGGTTGTAGAAATGATGACATAGGATATTTCGGCAGTGTACATTGTAACACACCATGTTGCTTTTAATAGAGACCAGACGATCAGGCATTTTTTTTTTATCTGCCTACTCAGTACATCATGGAATATTTACAAACAAGAATTTTCTAATATGGTGCCAACCAATCAGCACCATCATTCCGAATGCAGAATATACATATCTATTTATTTATTTATTTATTTATTTATTTATTTATTTATTCGTATTCGAAGTATACATTTTACATAGCATAATGGTACTTAATGACATATATATCAAATAGTGTCTGCCCAGAATTTTGCCAAATCACAGGCATTAGGTGTCGCAGCCATCAAGTCCTCTATTGTGCAACTTAAAGGACACTTATTACAGTTCATAAAATGGTCTATGGTTTGGTCTTCACCAAATTCACATTGCCTGAGTGTGCCAGGAAAGCCCCACTTTACCATATTGATTCTTGATCTACCAACCGCAGTGCGAAGCCTGTTCAACGATTTCCACGTTGACCAATGTTCCTCGTGTCCTGGAGGGAGATGTTCAAATGGTAGCATCCAACCAGCAAGTTGAGGATTTTTACTTCTCCATAATCTTAACCTTGTACATTGTAACACACCATGGAATATTCTCGTTTGAATCTTTGGTTGTATTCAGGAAACTCCTCATAGACCTCAATCTTCGGTGGGCAGGTTCATATGCATACAATGGGTGTGCACATGAGGCAAGTGCTTTACTTCTCTCATTCATGGATGCAACTTCTCTTCTTATATCTGGTGGGGCGATTCCAGCCAAACAGTAAATTCTATCTCGTGGAGTTAGTCTCAAACAGCCAGTAATGAGTTGACATGTTTCATTTAGAGAAATGTCAACTTGTTTTCATGAATTGATCTGCACCAAACAGGGCAAGCTTACTCTGCAGTGGAGTAACACAGAGCCAGGGCTGTAGTTCTCAACGTCTTTGGATGTATACCCCAATTGGTTCCAGACAACTTGTGAAGGATGTTGTTTCTAGCTGAGACTTTCTGCTTGATGTTCATGCAGTGTTGTTTGTAGGTGAGAGCATGATCCAATGTTACACCTAGATATTTAGGTGTTAGGCAGTGATCTAGTTGAGTATCTTCCCATACTAACTGCAGTTTATTGATGCCTGTCTGTTCTTTAAATGGAAGGCACATACCTGAGTTTTAGATGGGTTAGGCTTCAATTGGATTCCTCTGTAGTAGCAGGATAGTTCAGAAAGAGCCTCTGATAACTTTTCTTCTACAACCTCATAGCAGTTTGCTTGAGTAGCAATAGCTCGATCGTCCGCATATATGAAGCTTCTGGTGCCAATTGTAAGAGGTTGGTCATTCGTATAGATATTGAAGAGCATAGAGGCGAGAACACTGCCTTGTGGCAAACCATTCTTTTCTTTCCTCCATCGACTATTTTGATCCTGATATTCAGCAAAGAACCTACAATTTTGGAGAAGATTTCAAATTACTTGAGTCATCCTGTAATCTTTTGTCATGTTGTATAATTTGTGCAACAGTATACAATGATTAACTGTACCATATGCAACAGATAGGTCGATAAAAGCCACCCCTGTGATTTTATGATTTTCATATCCATCTTCGATATATTGTGTCAGATGGAGGACCTGTGAAGTACAAATTTTTCCTTTACATGTCAAGGAGAAAGGAGAAAGGGAAAAGGTAGGAAAGGGAAATATGGAGTAGTGGATAGGAAAAGCTATGTGGAACAGGGTCATGGGATGGAGAAAAGGGAGCAGGAAGTAGCTTCTGCAGCTTTCAGGAAAAATAGGACTGACCAGAAAGGGAGGGGATTAAATGAGGTGGGTAGGGTTGAGGCTCTAGTCATAGGGGATTCCATTGTTAGACATGTCGGGAAAGTTTGTGGAGGAAAGGTTACCAGGGTAGAGTGTTGTCCAGGAATTAGGTTAAGGCAGATGTTGAGGAAAGTTGAAGAGAAGGAGGAGGGAAAGGAGAAGGTGGTAGTGTTTACATTGGTACTAACAATGTAAGAGAAGCAGGTATAAGTACCAACATAGTTGGGGATGTGTGGGACCTGTTAACTGCTGCATGGGTGGAGTTTAAAGAAGCAGAGAATGTTATCAGTGGAATACTGTGTAGGAGGGATAATGACTGGAAGGTGATTGGGGATTTAAATGAGACTATGGTGTGGGTATGTTGGAAACTGGGAGTGAGATTTCTAGATGCTAATGGATGGGTAGGAGACAGGAATCTGCGCTCAGATGGCCTTCACTTAAACCACAGTGGTACATGTAAGGAAAATTGTTTAGAAGGGATATGGGAGGTACATTCAGGGAAATGGGGTGGCCTAGGGAGCAGTGATAAGAGAACAGGGAACTCAAAAATCAGGTAGGGATGATATAAAAATGTTAGTGCTCAACTGTAGAAGTATTGTAAAGAAAGGAATAGAATTCAGTAATTTAATAGATATATACTCACTAGATATTATAATAGGAGTTGAGAAATGATATAATGGATGCAGACATTTTTTCACGGAACTGGGTATGTATCGTAGAGATAGGATAGGAATGGTAGGAGGGGGAGTACTCATTCTGGTGAAAGAAGAATTTGTAAGCTAAGAAAAAGTTAAAGATGATGAACATGAAATTCTAGGTGTAAGGTTCATCTCTAAAGATAATAGGCAACTTGATGTCTTTGGAGTGTACAGACCAGGAAAGAATAGCACATGACGCTGATTCAGAATTATTAGATCAGATAATCAGCTACATGGGAAACGATAAGGAAAGGAACTTGATTGTAGCGGGTGATCTCAATTTACCAAATGTCACTTGTGTTTATTATCAAGATGAAGTTAGACCTGAATTTGTTATGTATAGTTGGAAGGCAAATAAGAAATGGATTCACAGAATAATAAGGTTATCATGAAATGTAAGTGAGGTACCTTCTGATTGGACAAAATCTGTATTTTCACCTATGTATAAGCTAGGGAACAGGAAGGATTGCAGCATATATTGAGGTATTTCATCAATCAATGTACCAGGCAAAGTGTTTACTGATGTTTTGGAAGGGAAAATGCATTCAGTAATTGACAGTAAGTTCGATGAAAACTAAAATGTTTTCATATCATGGAGAGTTTGTCAGGATCATATTTTCAGTGGCACCGGGTAAGTTTATATTTTGTAGATCCAGTGGAGGCATATGTTTGAGTACCAAGGAAAAAAGGTTTTAGCTGTACTGGGGGACCAAGGGATTAAGTGTGGAAAATATATTTATACTGAAAGGTGGCTGTGGTGTGAATTGATGGTATAATGAGCTTTTGGTTCAAGGAACTTAGAGGAGTTAGACAAGGCTGTAAACTTTACCTTTCTCGAACACAGAGGGTTAGGGGCAGAAATCATCAGAAAGAATACTATTATTCTGCAAGTTGGAGTATGCAATGTTAGAAGTTTTAATGTTAGCAGTAGTTTGGAGAATCTGAAAAAGGAAACGATTATGCTGAAATTAGATATGAGTAGTATAAGTGAATCATACAGGTGGGGAGAACAGTATTTGTGGTGAGATGGTTATGGAGTTCTTCTTCTTCTTCGTCATCCATTTCCTTTTCCATATTCTCTCTGGGTAGGGTAGTGTACCAAAATCCCTCCTCTTCATCGATCTTTCCACAAATCCTCTTCTAGCACTTTATTGCTATTGACTCCTCTATTTGCAGTACAGTCCACAACAGAGCTCCTCCACCTCATTCTAGGCTTTCCCCTAGGGCTCTTAGCAATCACTGTATCCATGAAGATTCTCTTTGGTATTCTCTCTCCTGGCATATCGATGGCCTAGAATGAATACCTCGTATCTCACAATTTTCTTCCTATCCATTATTTCCCTTAAGACTGGTCATGCCTTCCAGCCACATTTTGGTATGCAGTCCATCAGAACAATGTTCGTTTGGTTTATTTTCGTATGCTTACAAGTAAATTATTCTCTAGGAGTTAGTAAATACGTCATGCAAACATACTTTTTAATAGTACGATATGGTGAGGTTCGTTTTCCTTCACACATCGGCATAGAAAAATAGAACACAACAAATATTTTTCTAAAGGACTGCATATCCATGTGTGGCTGGCAGGCGTAACCAGTCTCAAAGGAAATAATGGATAGGAAGAACTTTGTGAGATATGAGGTATTCAATCTTGGCCATCGATATGGTACTCATCATGTGTCCAAACCATTTTACCTTTACAGCATCAATCTCTTCTTGAAGTTTACACACTCCCACGCTTCTCCTTATTTCCTCATTTTTTGTTCAATCTCATCTTGTCTTTCCCTGTATGCTCTTCAAGTACCTCATTTCATTGCTTGTATCTTGCTTTGTTTCCACTTAGTCAATGTCCAGGCTGCTGAAGCATAGGTCAATATAGCTTTATAATAGGAAGAGTTAAAAATCTTCTTGCACTTCATTGGCACATCTTTGCTCCATAAATGTCTCTCACGCACTGGTAGAAACTTGCAGACTGCTGCATTCTTAAATCAATTTCTCCATCTGAATTTCCATCTTGTGACATCATGCTGCCAAAATATTTAAAATTTTTCACTACTTTAAGAGGGTCATTTCCTATTTTTATCACTCCCCTGGATTTTCTGTTACCTCTCATTATGATCAAAGTCTTACTGTTCACAGTACTAATCTTCATTCCAAAATTTATTATCTCCTCCTTCCATAAATCAACTTGTGTCTGTACTTCCTCTTTATTATCACCCCAAATTACAATGTCATCAGCAAAGAGCATAGAATTTACTTGCTCGCCCATCATTTTCTCGTTGACATTATGTAGAATTCTATCCATGATGATAATGAAGAGTAAGGGAGACAATACACTTCCCTGTGTTAAGCTGGTCTCAACTCTGAACCATTCAGTTTGACTCACTTTGGTTCTAACACAGTTTTCACAATTTTAATACAGTGCATAGTTTCATTCCCAGTCTGTGCCTCTGTCAATGTTCTCCATACCAAATTCCTTGGGGCACTCTCATATGCCTTTCCAATGTCTAGAGATGTTACTACCATGTCCTTTCTGTATTCCCAATATCTTTCCATCATTTCATTCAATGTAAATATTGGGTCAAATGTGGACCTGCCTCTTACCAATCCATACTGGTGTTCTGCCAGTTTTCCCTCTACTCTGTTTCTCATTCATTAATCCAAGATTCTTTCAAGGATCTTAGCTGTATGAGGTATCAGTGTTATTAACACAAAATAAAACTGGCGAAATGCCATTTCCTTTTCCATATTCTCTCTGGGTAGGGTAGTGTACCAAAATCCCTCCTCTTCATCGATCTTTCCACAAATCCTCTTCTAGCACTTTATTGCTATTGACTCCTCTATTTGCAGTACAGTCCACAACAGAGCTCCTCCACCTCATTCTAGGCTTTCCCCTAGGGCTCTTAGCAATCACTGTATCCATGAAGATTCTCTTTGGTATTCTCTCTCCTGGCATATCGATGGCCTAGAATGAATACCTCGTATCTCACAATTTTCTTCCTATCCATTATTTCCCTTAAGACTGGTCATGCCTTCCAGCCACATTTTGGTATGCAGTCCATCAGAACAATGTTCGTTTGGTTTATTTTCGTATGCTTACAAGTAAATTATTCTCTAGGAGTTAGTAAATACGTCATGCAAACATACTTTTTAATAGTACGATATGGTGAGGTTCGTTTTCCTTCACACATCGGCATAGAAAAATAGAACACAACAAATATTTTTCTAAAGGACTGCATATCCATGTGTGGCTGGCAGGCGTAACCAGTCTCAAAGGAAATAATGGATAGGAAGAACTTTGTGAGATATGAGGTATTCAATCTTGGCCATCGATATGGTACTCATCATGTGTCCAAACCATTTTACCTTTACAGCATCAATCTCTTCTTGAAGTTTACACACTCCCACGCTTCTCCTTATTTCCTCATTTTTTGTTCAATCTCATCTTGTCTTTCCCTGTATGCTCTTCAAGTACCTCATTTCATTGCTTGTATCTTGCTTTGTTTCCACTTAGTCAATGTCCAGGCTGCTGAAGCATAGGTCAATATAGCTTTATAATAGGAAGAGTTAAAAATCTTCTTGCACTTCATTGGCACATCTTTGCTCCATAAATGTCTCTCACGCACTGGTAGAAACTTGCAGACTGCTGCATTCTTAAATCAATTTCTCCATCTGAATTTCCATCTTGTGACATCATGCTGCCAAAATATTTAAAATTTTTCACTACTTTAAGAGGGTCATTTCCTATTTTTATCACTCCCCTGGATTTTCTGTTACCTCTCATTATGATCAAAGTCTTACTGTTCACAGTACTAATCTTCATTCCAAAATTTATTATCTCCTCCTTCCATAAATCAACTTGTGTCTGTACTTCCTCTTTATTATCACCCCAAATTACAATGTCATCAGCAAAGAGCATAGAATTTACTTGCTCGCCCATCATTTTCTCGTTGACATTATGTAGAATTCTATCCATGATGATAATGAAGAGTAAGGGAGACAATACACTTCCCTGTGTTAAGCTGGTCTCAACTCTGAACCATTCAGTTTGACTCACTTTGGTTCTAACACAGTTTTCACAATTTTAATACAGTGCATAGTTTCATTCCCAGTCTGTGCCTCTGTCAATGTTCTCCATACCAAATTCCTTGGGGCACTCTCATATGCCTTTCCAATGTCTAGAGATGTTACTACCATGTCCTTTCTGTATTCCCAATATCTTTCCATCATTTCATTCAATGTAAATATTGGGTCAAATGTGGACCTGCCTCTTACCAATCTATACTGGTGTTCTGCCAGTTTTCCCTCTACTCTGTTTCTCATTCATTAATCCAAGATTCTTTCAAGGATCTTAGCTGTATGAGGTATCAGTGTTATTAACACAAAATAAAACTGGCGAAATGCAGGATTTGGATTAATAATGAATAAGAAATTAACACAGTGGTAAGCTAGTATGACCAGCATAGTGAATGGATTATTGTTGTTAAAGATTCTTAGCAAGAATTTTCATATATTGTCCACTTATTCAATACAAAAGTATATACCACTTAAATTAAATTGTCTGCACAGTTATTATGGTTTCCTTCTAGGAACCTTCTTTTTGATATAAAGGCCAAAGGAAGGCATTTATACAAGTGTGGGCATATGCATCTGGGTATGCATCCTCTAGTGCACCGTCACTGCATTGTTATATATAGGAGGCTTGCAGTAGTGTCTCAACACTGCACTAGCTGCCAGCATCTTGGAAAGGTGTAGCAATCCAACTGATGAGCCCAATGGTATAATGGGGTGAAATGCTGGTAATTTCATGATTGAAAAAGCCTGAAGAGCTTAATGCTTTTAAGACTTGAAATCGATGAAATTAAATTGTGGTTTCCTCCCAGGAACCTAATTTTTGATAGTACATGTTTCATCCTTGTATTGTGGACATTATAATCTATAGCTTAAATACCATTTAAAACTAAGAGTTAAAGGTATCACACTACAAGAAATGATAAAATTATATAAAGGCTAAAATATCAAGTCCCTGTTGTCTAAAAGTCATTGATTGTAAAATAAGGCACTAACACAGGCTCTTCTTAAAATGGATTATATGGGTTTAGATGTTATAATACTATATTATGCATTTGGAGAATCTTGACTTGTGCTGTGTGGGATGTTGTGTGAAATCCTGTTCAAGGCAGGTTGTTAAAGGTTAAGGTACCGGTATTGAAAGAACATACCTGTAACAAACAGGAAATAGTTGTAAGCGTTGAGAAGCAAAAGTGTCAGGGCAGGGAGGAGATCAAGATCTATTGATTTTGTCCCATTTTTTTACAATAGGATTCATTCATCATAGAACTCGCCTTGAAGCCGGCAAATTTTTCATTCCCATCAGATTTAAATTCTTCTAGGTCAATTCCAATACACTTGACAGGAAGGATAGGTTCATTGTTTGTAAGTATTATTACACCACCTAGCTTTAATTTTTCTATAAAAACTATATGAACTAGTGATCTGGATACAGCCTATCTCAGTAATAGTTCAGGTAGTATGTCAGGATACTCCTTATTAATAAAAAACTTTGTCTGCTTTACTGGAAATGCATTAAATATTAGGGTAAGTAAGTTATAATTTGAAGGTTTTTACTTTCACATGTAAGAGGAAAATAATTTTTTTATTTCTTTTTCCCTCAAGTTCTATGGGGAGTACAGGACTGGTCAAGTGATCACATGAATTTGTTGAACTACAATCTGTTTCATGTTCCCTAAGCAAGTCTAATACTGCTATACTTATTACAAGATATCTTCTTCCCTTGCATTTTAAATTATAATCTGTGCCTTGTATGCATTTCCCTTCCAGCACGCTATATTTGCTAATTACTTTTACATTATTGAAATGACTACATGATGTAATTGTAAAAGATTTCACCTTCTTGATTTTCTGATCACCTTCTTGATGTTCCGATTTTTGTAAGAGATTGAGGCCTGATAATACCTATGAGGAAGAATGTCAAAAAATGTAGAAACCAGTTTCCCACTTCTGGGAAAGCATATAATTGTGGGGTTCATTCAGCAAACACCATAAATGAGTACCAACTTAACTAAGATGGAGAAAGGCAGCCTGGCTTATCCCTCCATCCCACATACAGCCGAGGCTAGAGACATTTCTTCATGCCTGTATGGAGAGTATGTTTGGTTTACTTTACATATCTAAACACAGACCCGATGACTAAATATGTCCCAAGCTACCAGTAGTTAAGGGGCTGAATATCCAAGGGGGTAAGAGCAAGGTTAATTCTCCTGAATGAAGATGGGTTCTGTTCTGCACCAGGAAGTGAATATGTTTAGAAACAATTTTTCCTCTTTTGGAGAGGCACACGGCCCTGCAGTTCAAACAGCCCATGTCATAAATGAGCACTAGATTAATTCCTGGTGCAAACGTGGGCAGGTCTAGAGATAACTAATTAATGCCAAGGTTATGGATAGCAGAAGTCTTTACTGGTAGCTTCCATTCCTCCATGGACCATATGCCTTGTATGGAGATGGTGTTTTTGTTTGCTCTTAAAAGCCCACTGAAATCTATAACAAAAATCAGATCTCTGATTATATGTAAATTAAAATTCATGTCCCCTCCCTAAGTGGTGCAAGTTCTTTCAGTCCATTGAATTTATTTGTTGATTCCACCGAGCCAGACAAGCTATGCAATGATGTAATAAAGGTATGATTATGAGGATTTTCAGAGGTTGTATTAAGGATGGTTCATGGTGTGGGTTACTGTAGTCACGTCATAGTTCGTGAACCATGGACAACGGCTGAGTGGCCTAGTAAGTGGTCCTGAGAGTCGAGATACCAGTTCTTATGGAATGGGAGTGGGCATCTCGGACATATTCTGAGTCCTGGCCCTCCTTGTGCTCAGGCGGCTAGGACTATACAATCTACCGGTGGTCCATAACCCGTTAGAGGAGAGATCCTCGCTTGAATTATGTGTAAGTAGGGTAGCATCATGCTTCATGAATTTATAGAGCTCAGAACAGTTTAAGCAAGCCTTGGACCTATGGGAGTAACGGAGTCCCACTCCTATTTGACAGGCGAAGGACTCCTTGGAAACAACTTACGAAAGAAATGGAATTCAATGGGCTGCTATCAATATTAATGGGGCTTATAAAAGAAAGAAGGTAGAACTGGCTGAGTCAGCAAAGAGGATGCATCTGGATGTGCTAGGAGTAAGTGATATTTGAGTAAGGGGAGATAACAAGAAATAGATAGGCGATTATAAAGTGTACTTGTCGGGTGTTAGAAAGAGAAGGGCAGAGTATGGGGTAGGGCTGTTTATCAGGAATACCATTGCACACAACATAATTTCTGTTACGCATGCAATTGAGTAAATGCTGTTGGAGGAAATAGGGCGAGAAATGACTCAGTGTATTCACCATGTGAGGGTGCAGATGGGGATGAAGTTGAAGAGTTTTATGAAGCATTGAGTGACATCCTGGTCAGGGTCAACAGTAAGGATAGAATAGTATGCTAATGGGCGATTTCAATGCGAGAGCTGGAAATAGAACTGTATCAATCAATCAGTCACTACTGATGTGAATTTAGAGCAGTCACCCAGGTGGCAGATTCCCTATCTGTTGTTTTCCTAGCCTTTTCTAAAATGATTGCAAAGAAATTGGAAAGGATATGAAAGAGTGGTTGGTAAATGTGAGGAAGATATAGAAGCTAATGGAAATGGGAAATATTTGCTGGACTTCTGTGCTAGTATGGGTTTAGCAGTTACGAATACATTCTTCAAGCATAAGGCTATTCACCATTACACATGGGAGGCTATGGGTACCACATCCATAATAGACTATATCTTAACCGACTTCGAATTCAGGAAATCTGTTACGAATATACAAGTTTTCCGGGGATTTTTTGATGTTACAGACCACTATCTGATCTGTAGTGAACTAAGAATCTCTAGCCCTAGGGTAGAGAAAGAAACATCTGTCTGCAAACGAATAAGGGTAGAAAATCTCCAGGATGAGGTAATTAGACAGAAGTACATGGATATGATTAGTGAGAAGTTTCGAACAGTGGACAATAAGCAGGTTTAGGATATAGAAAGAGAATGCGTAGTATACAGGGATGTTGTAGTAGAAACAGCAAGGAAATTCCTAGGAACAACTGAGTGTAAAGATGGCAAAAGGCGAACATCTTGGTGGAATGATGAAGTTAGAGCAGCTTGTAAATATAAAAAGAAGGCTTATCATAAATGGCTCCAAACAAGGGCCAAAGCATATAGGGATTTGTACGTAGATGAAAAAAACAGAGCAAAAGAAATAGTTGCTGAATTCAAAAAGAAGTCATGAGAAGATATTGGTAATAAACTGGAAAGGCTAGGTCAAGCAGCAGGGAAACCTTTCTGGACATAATAAAGAATCTTAGGAAGGGAGGGAAAAAGGAAATGAACAGTGTTTTGAGTAATTCAGGTAAACTCATAATAAATCCCAGGAAATCACTGGAGAGGTGGAGAGAATATTTTGAACATCTTATCAACGTAAAAGGAAATCTTTCTGGTGGTTTTGCGAACAGCCAAGCTCATGGTGAGGAGGAAAATTATGTTGGTGAATTTATACTTGGTGAAGTGGAAAGGATGGAAAATGAAGTCCACTGTCATAAAGCAGCAGGAATAGATGACATTAGACCAGAAATGGTGAAGTATAGTGGGAAGGCAGGGATGAAATGGCTTCATAGAGTAGTAAGATTAGCATGGATTGTTGGTAAGGTACCTTCAGATTGGACAAAAGCAGTAATTGCACCTGTCTATAAGCAAAGGAATGGGGAGGATTGCAACAACTATCGAGGTATCCCATTGATTAGTATACCAGGCAGAGTATACACTGGCATCTTGGAAGGGAGGGTGCAATCAGTGGTTGAGAGGAAGTTGCATGAAAACCAGTGGGGTTTTAGACCACAGAGAGGCTGTCAGGATCAGATTTTCAGTATGGGCCAGGTAACTGAAAAATGCTACAAGAGGAATAGGCAGTTGTGTTTATGTTTCGTAGATCTAGAGAAAGCATATGACAGGGTACCGAGGGAAGAGATGTTCGCCATACTGGGGGACTGTGGAATTAAAGATAGATTATTAAAATCTATCAGAGGCATTTATGTTAACAATTGGGCTTCAGTGAGAATTGATCGTAGAATGAGTTCTTGGTTCAGGGTACTTACAGGGGTTGGACAAAGCAGTCATCTTTCACCTTTGCTGTTCTTAGTTTATATCTGCTGAAAGGTATAAAATGGCAGGGAGTGATTCAGTTATGTGGAAATGTAGTAAGCAGTCTGGCCTATGCTGACGACTTGGTCTTAATGGCAGATTGTGCCGAAAGCCTGTAGTCTAATATCTTGGAACTTGAAAATAGGTGCAATAAGTATGGTAAGAAAATTAGCCTTTCGAAGACTAAATTGGTGTCAGAAAGTAAGAAATTCAATAGAAATGAATGTCAGATTGGTGATACACAGCTAGAATAGCTCGAAAATTTCAGGTATTTAGGTTGCGTGTTTTCCCAGGATGGTAATATAGTGAGATTGAATCAAGGTGTAGTTAAGCTAATGCAGTGAGCTTGCAGTTGCGATCAACAGTATTCTGTAAGAAGGAAGTCAGCACCCAGACTAAACTATCTTTTCATTGGTCTGTTTTCAGACCAACTTTGCTTTACGGGAGTGAAAGCTGGGTGGACTCATGATATCTTATTCATAAGTTAGAAGTAACAGACATGAAAGTAGTGGGAATGATTGGTGGTAGAAACGGGTGGGAACAATGGCAGGAGGGTACTTGGAATGGGGGGAGATAATGGCTAAGTTAGGAATGAACTGGATGGATGAAGCTATATGCATAAACCGGCCTCGGGGTGGGGTCATATGAGGCGAATGGAGGAGGATAGCTTACCTGGGAGAATAATGGACTCTGTTATGGAGGGTAGGAGAAGTAGAGGTAGACCGAAACGACGATGGATAGACTCAGTTTCTAACGATTTAAAGATAAGAGGTATAGAACTAAACTAAATGAGGCCGCAACACTAATTGCAAATCGAGGTTTGTGGCGACGTTTAGTAAATTAACAGAGGCTTGCAGATTGAACGCTGAAAGGCATAACAGTCTATAAAAATAATGTATGTATGTATGTATCAAGGATGTAAAGATGGGGCATATAAGTCTCTGGTAAGGCCATAGTTGGTGTATGGTTCCAGTGTATGGGAACTTCAACAGGATGACATAACATGAGAACTGTAAAAATCCAAAGAAATGCAGTTTGATTTGTTCTATGTGATTACCGACGGACGGCATCTAATACCGCTAACTATGGAGGTGGATAACTCTCTAATGACTTTACAGTACATATTGGTGTGGATTGATGAATGCACTGCAAAGAGTGTGAACGCAGCCAGGGACAGAATATATCCGAGTAATTCAAATGTGAGATTCAGTTTATTCTCTTGTTCATTTTTTCTTATTATGCTGTCTCTAAATTTTTTGCATAAGTTATGATCAACTGCATATAAAGATTAAGGTACCGTATACAATGCTTCAGTACTTAAAATTCCTGATAACTTTCGGGTGGTTACTGAGAAATAACATACGTGTTGACAGCCGTGACTCGGGGTATCCTAGTGTCTTGAGGAATGTTTCTTGGCAGACGTTTTTAACCCTTTCACTACCAATTTTATTTTTTCATAAATTAGGTTATTTCTTTGCATTTACTGGTCAACGAACTTCTAATTAGTATATAATTTCAGTATCTAATTAATATCTGATACGTTGTGCCTCTGAGAGGGGTGGGACATATATGTCCCACTGGTATATTTTGAAAGATGCCAACCCTTATTTATAATACCATTATTTATAAGAATATGAAAAAAATATGGTACACAGAATACTAAATAGCCAAACTTAAAACGATGATATATAAGATCAAATTATTAGGTTTAGAACACTTCACATGTAGGTTAGATTAGGTGCAACAGATCAAGTGTGATAAGATGCAAAGTAGGCCTGCACAGAGGGAGCTTACACATTGTACAGAGAGTTTTGGTTCTTGTTCCTTTCTTCAGCTTTGAGCATCTCACACATCGCCTTCTGGTGTTGCCTTCCACCGGCAACTGACCTCCAACATACAACATCAATTTTGATGCCGAGGTAGGTCGCCCAGATATCCTCTTCCTTTTTACTGTTGCATTTGCTTTGCCAACAGCCATCATTTGTTCTGCAAGGGGAATAATGTACTCCAGCAACAGAATCCTTTTATGCTTGGTTTCTTGATACAAAATCCAAGAATTGACAACGGCCGTCATGAGAACCTTGAAGAAAACCTTTCTCCACCATTTTTGAGATTTTTTATCAAAATCGTATGTTCCAACTTTCCCATCTGAGAGATCTACACCTCCCATAATTTCATTGTAGAATGATGTTGATTCTAGGCAGGGAACTACTTCTCTACTTCCATCTTTCTTCTTTTTTAGCACTTCGACTTCGCTTGCCACATGGCAGTTGCAAAGTACCACCAATTCTTTAGAATCCTGCCATCTTGCAGCAGGCGTTCCAGAAGCATTAGCCAAATACTGACATTGGCTCCTGTCTAACTTTCCCTGCAATTGTCGTTTTTGTCTGCTTCTGGGGCAGTATCACCATCCAAACCTACCGAATCATTGTCACTAGGCACATAATTTACACCCGCAACATCATCAGAGCTGAAGTCCAAATCTGACACTGAATCTTCTTCATTTGTCCCTAAAAACTCTGCCAGTTAGTTGTTATTCGAAAAGACATCCTTCCAATGCCGTCTTTTTGAAGTCATCTTAGCGATAATAAACAAAATTTATTTCGTAAATCAGGTTATAAAATACCACTGGGACTATATGTCCCAACGAAAACTACCAATAGGTTATATGTGTCCCATTGTAAAGAAATTAGATATAACAATGCACTAACCTGACATAATAATATGTAAGATGCAAGAAAGTGGTATTTGTTTTCGCTATAAGCACCTGCGTGTGTTACACAATGAACGCAATAATGTAACCTCTGAGAATTGGCGCAAAAACAGTGAGCCGTATCGAAAATCTCCCGGTCTATGAATAAAACTTAGAACAAGTACCATCTGTTGGAAATTTATGGCAATGCTAAAGCTAACAAATCTATAGATAACCATTGGGACACGGTCCTGTGCTATTGTAATTGAATTAAATCCCAATAGTATTGGTTGATACCCTTGCGGGACATATATGTCCCAGTGGGAGTTAAAGGGTTAAGATGTAGCCTAGTTGCAAAGTAATACCAGTACCCGTACCTACACATTTTTTTAAATGTTTCATCTTGAAGCAGTGACAATTTAAGTTTAGCTTTCCTTATCCCTCGCTCTTGCCTGGCAATGTCACCAACGCCCCTTCGATCTACCGGTTAGTTCTGCCGATTCGGACATCATTGCCTTGAGCAAATAGCTTAATATGATAATAGTGGAAACTCTCTTCACTTAGCACGCAGAGCAGCGGCGACAGCACGTAGTGCTGCCACCTGGCGGCTCGCAGGGAACACTAACATAACGCGCTATTCAAACACTACACATTTCGACTTCCAACCAAACGAAATACAGACTTTTTTGCGTCGTTCTTGTAACATAATATAGGGAAGGAAAAAGGTTGATGTTGATCTGAATGAACCAGTGATAAGAATAAAACAAATGTATTATCAAATTAAAACATTAGACCGTCATGTTATGACTAGGGCCTACAGTCTTCAAGAGCAAATCACACATGCAACATCTTTTTAAACTTGGTATTTTTACAGGCAATATATTTTCACTGTTGAGTTATTGGTTCTAATCTCATATGTCTTTATAAGGACTTTGAAATACTTGTCAGTCAGTAATTTTGCACAGCTGTTACATATGCCTACACTACATTCATTCAGCCCTCCAGCTGATCCTTCTGAGGATCATATGACAGTGATGACTTGATGGAAATTTCATCAAATACCAGTGAAATAACTTTCTCCTCCCTTCTCATTTTTAGTTTTTATTTCCAGCAAGCTTAGAACCATTTTATTTTCTCCAGGTTCCACTTGAGCATTTTGTACCAGCTTCTTAATGACCTGCTACTTGGCAAAGAAAAATGGTTTTGCATGAACTTTTATGACTTTGGTGAACAATAATGCAAAGCTAAGGCAAAACTTTTGCCAGTACTCGACCCTAAGCTTTACGGTTCCCTTGATTTAGTTGAAAATTTATAAAGTTCTGAGCAACACTGTTATCCACAACACTTTTCTCATAGTTACACTTTGACTGATTTTTCTGCACCACACACAATTTTCTTCTCAAACATTTATTCACTGATCTGTACTTGGATAGCAACTTCTGAGAATTCCTATATTTCAACATTAAGTTTGAACAGCATTTACTCAGTCTCTCTTATGCGTGCACTTTATCATCTTCCCGGTCCGACTCGTTGGCTGAACGGTCAGCGTACTGGCCTTCGGTTCAGAGGGTCCCGGGTTCGATTCCCGACCGGGTCGGGGATTTTAACCTTAATTGGTTAATTCCAATGGCACGGGGGCTGTGTGTATGTGTCGCCTTCATCATCATTTCATCCTCATCACGACGCGCAGATCGCCTACGGAAGTCAAATAGAAAGACATGCACCTGACGAGCCGAACCCGTCCTGGGATATCCCGGCACTAGAAGCCATACGACATTTCAGTTCATTTCATCATCTTCCTGGACTGCACTTTCAGCCGGCCCCGTGGTGTAGGGGTAGCGGAGGGCCCGCGTTCGATTCCCGGCCAGGTCAGAGATTTTTACCTGGACCTGAGGGCTGGTTCGAGGTCCCCTCAGCCTACGTGATTAAAATTGAAGAGCTATCTGACGGTGAGATAGCGGCCCCGGTCTAGAAAGCCAAGAATAACGGCCGAGAGGATTCGTCACGCTGACCACACGATACCTCGTAATCTGCAGGCCTTCGGGCTGAGCAGCGGTAGCTTGGTAGGCCAAGGCCCTTGAAGGACTGTAGTAACATAGGGTTTGGTTTGGTTGGACTGCACTTTCTGTTGGTACCGGTAACTCATCTGAAATTTCTGGGGTAGATTCATGCTCTCGTTTCCCTTTCCTCGGGCTACTCCTCAAGTTCGTCTGTTTGACATTGAGGCATAACTGAACCTGGCTAAATTCTATAACAAACATAAAGATTTAATAATCAGGCATTCACTAGTGATAAAAGTTATAATGATGGAAAAATGCAATGTTTGTACTTCAAGCAAGTTCATAAGCAAAACCAGAAGAAAATATTATATTATATATCTACCCTGGGCTTAAGAGATTTTAGTTTCTGAAATCCTTTTCTGAGAAGTGGTCCGAGCACACTACATAGCTTTTATTCAAATGTTCTGGTACTTTGGTCCTCAGAATTTCATCTACTGTAAATCTGCCCTTCTGCTCTTCACAACCCACTGAGTACACCTAAAATAGATTAAATGTATAGGTTTAATCATAACAATATTTTAAGGAAAGTATGTTCTCATAAATAAAATAAAAATACAGGCGCAGGTACTGTGTAGAGATGAGAAGAATGCAAGAATGAGGAATGTGGTCTGCAAGCACGAACTTCCTGTTCTGGCCAGACAGATCGGCTCTTATCTGCTGTTATCTGCTACACGAAAATATTGACTCACACTTTGCAGTTTGCTGAATTACAAGTAAAACCAGCGAAGAGCTGCCAGTAGAAGATAATACAAAGTCGCCTGGGTAGTAGCGGAGTTGCTATGGTAACCGTTGCATCACTGGCTCTGCCGGTGAAAACCCCTTCGCCCCGTGCCTCACCAGGCATGTGCATTCTTCTGATCTCCCAACACTAGGCATATACTCACAGCACTTTGTTGTTAGGAAATCTGTAAAATGACTTGAGATCACTTTGTCTTCTGTAATTAAAACACCCATACATAGCACAAATAACTCCTCTTCCTGCCATTTCCAAAATCGTGATATATAACAAGCACAAAACTATCTGTAGTACAAATAAGACACTTCTGGCATACACAGCTGACAGCAGTAGCAAGAGTAGTTAGCCTTTCGATCCGCTAGATGGCACGCAGAAGCGGTGTCGTCAGTTTCTCGCAGGAGTTTCCACTATTACCCTATTTGCCTTGAGGCATGTTTGGTGACCTTAATGATCACATAATTGAATGCACCCATAGATCTCATTGGCAACTATGTGGAGCGTTAAACACAGTTCAGAAGTTCATTTACCTATTCGTAATTCTGAAACACTTTACATATAATTGATGAAATGCCACGCTTTGCAATTGATACGTGGGATTTAATTTGGAATTCTTCTTCTGTTCAGACCACAGTGATTTATTTTGTTTACTAAAATTTACGATGAGTTTTCATGAGATATTGCAACAGTGCTTTGTTGATTACCATAGCAAATGTGCGCTGGCCAATGAAAATCCATCTTGTATCCAAGGAGTGCTTTGGCGTCATGGAACGCAATAAACAGTAAACTTATTTGCTTTTAGAAGTGAAAATTTCTGATTTGTGCGGCATATCAACCGTGTAACTGCATAAAACAGACAGCATATTTCAGGAATGAATTCCGTTCCTTCGTCGGCTGTCCTGCAAAAGTTATGGATGTGCATAAGCGGTTTTCCAATATGAGCCGCCATTTTTCGTTCGTCTCCGCCAAGCCATACGCAGTGTAGTTTGTTTCGTGGCACCTACCGGTACTGTATATCCACAGGTATGTATTTCTAGGCAATGTTTTAAGTTCTAGAGTCATTATAAGTTACTGTATTCCGAGAAATTATTCCGTAAGTGTGATTTGTTTTATTATGTTACGATTACAGACGTAGTTTCTTAGGCGTACCGGTAAATCTGTTGTTCTTTACTGAGTGTTTCCATCCGCAGTGTGTCTAGAATGTGCAATGGTAGGGGTAGGGCTAGCTCTAAACAGGGCTACCCATAAATCCGATGTATTTCGAGTGTGGTTAACAAAATTTAAAAAGCTTTTAAGAAAAATTACGTATCAAAAGATTTTCGTGTGCTTTTGAAAAGTCAGTGCATTGTCCATTCAGACAGTTGGTTTGAAGAGGTCAGAAGTGGATTATTTGGCATTAGGAAGTCCGTCTAACATAACCTATTGTTTATCTAGGACGATTTAATTAAATTTGTTGATGCAGCCTGCTCAGAACTAGACACTGAGTACTCCGTGGTTCCAAGTGTAGATATGTTTAAGTTCTTTGGACGTACGGTACTAGGCGAAGTGTGGATTTACATCCAACATTTATAGCATTTGTCGTCGATTTGTTAGGTAGAGAATCAGTCGTGTATAATGCAGAGAGAAACGCGCAAGATAACAATTGATTTGAGAAAAGCCTTCTGTTTACAGAACTGTTGATCAGTTGTCATAATTACCTTACTGTTATCCAAGAACTCATTTCCGTGATTATTTAGTAGGGTATATTATGGACTTAAGTTTCAGACCTGAAGTTGGACACAATGCTTAGCTGAATGTGGTGAGTTTGATTTTCAGTAATATTCCCTTTCAGTACGAAATATTACAAAGCATCTCTTATACTTTTGGAATGCTCTTACTTTAGTGTTCAGAAGTAAAAAAGAGAAATGAGTCATTAGTGGTGAGCATTGTGCATTTCTTGTTAAAAACGAATAAGCTAGCTTTGCTTTATAGATTTCAGCAAATGTAAATGTAATATTTGCTGGATTTATAAATTTGCTAGTAGTAGTTGAAGAAGTAGAGTACACACAGGCTTCTTTGTATGAAATAATTTTTTGTATCATGCCTCTAGACTTCAAAAGGTGTGTAGGTATAGGGTGTGCAGATCATTCATCCAGGTCGGTGAACTTAACAACAGTCTCATAAAAGTGTTTGAAATCCTGTGTACCGTGGCATGACATGTCTGTGTGAGGCACACCGTCTTACCGACTATAATCAAATACATACAAAATAGAAGCAGCAAACTTTCTCTACAACTTAGAAATTAAATATCTTCCATCATTATTATGAACAGTAGAAAAGTCAATATAAAAACTAGCCAGATTTATACAGTACTTTATGTATAACTAATTCTCAAGCTGATAAGGATTTTGATATGCCCAGTTTGGAAGTGTGCAACATTTATTATGAAATCATTTCTGTCCCTCAAATATACCATATGCCTTAAACAAGAGCACTCTACCTAACATACACTTTCCATACTAACCTATGCAAAACATCAACTATTGCATATTAATTAATCAAACAGATAAAACAATCAGCAAAATAATATAGCAAGGGCTGGAAATGCTGTTCTGTAAGCTAAAGACAAGCATATGGTTAGATGTAATTACTTGAATGTTTTTAAGCTGTAGTGAATCTCTGGGTGTAATCTGTTGTCTCTTGTATAGTGTCCAAGAAATCTGTAAAGTTTCCATCATAGGAGTTCAAAGGGCTCTCTTGAACAATATATTGAATCATTTGTCTTGGGAAGCAGTAGCTACACTCTGCAGAAAGTACCATTTCCTAATTTCTGAATTAAATAATCATATCTGGTATGGTATATATGGATTCAATTAGGTGTCAACTACGTAATATGAGGCACAACAGAGAATTAAGGAGATGTGATTTAAGTTATTATTATACCATGCTTGTAACCATACCCAGTGAAGTCTGAAATTTTGTTCTTCCAAGAGGAAGATGTTGGGAGCAAATCCCATTGGTTCCAATGCCAGTAACATCATCATGAGTTTGGTAGGTAGCTGAATCAAATATTTAGATAACATATAGCTTTTAGTGCCAAGATTGTTTGAGAGCATGCTTATTTCACCTGCTGCAGGTTCTTCTATTCACTGCCCTTGTTATCATACTCACATTTAGGCCTACAGAAAAGCACAGTGGTTTTCACAATGGCCAGCATTTCTTTCCATGTGACATAGTTATTTTTTGTTGGATTTAGGGAGGACCTTACTGAAGTATGCCACTATCCTCCCTTCGTCGTCCATGACTTCAGACAGAATGATCCCAATGATGTAGATGTTGATTCCCATAGGGAACCTAAAATATTTGTCCTGAATGAGTAAATTTATAATACCAATGTAATGGTCCGTTATTGGACATTATAAATTTTCCAGCCAACTCATTCTTGGTTGCCTGCACCTCGCCCTCGTGTGCTAAGTTAGGCTCGTCAGTTGGGACTTAGCACACCACCCAAGACGCAAGGCTAGTGCATACCATGGAGGCCACTGCATAGGCTATTTGAAGCCACCAGCAGTGCCAATGCACTGAGAGAGCCATGTCTCACTTTCAAAAATAGATGCCTGCCTGGCCATCAAATGATGTAGATGTTGATTCCCATAGGGAAACTAAAATATTTGTCCTGAATGAGTAAATTTATAATACCAATGTAACGGTCCGTTATTGGACATTACAAATTTTCCAGCCAACTCATTCTTGGTTGCCTGTGCCTCGCCCTCGTGTGCTAAGTTAGGCTCGTCAGTTGGGACTTAGCACACCACCCAAGACGCAAGGCTAGTGCATACCATGGAGGCCACTGCATATGCTATTTGAAGCCACCAGCAGTGCCAATGCACTGAGAGAGCCATGTCTCACTTTCAAAAATAGATGCCTGCCTGGCCATCAAATGATGTAGAAGTTGATTCCCATAGGGAACCTAAAATATTTGTCCTGAATGAGTAAATTTATAATACCAATGTAATGGTCCATTATTGGACATTATAAATTTTCCAGCCAACTCATTCTTGGTTGCCTGCGCCTCGCCCTCGTGTGCTAAGTTAGGCTCGTCAGTTGGGACTGAGCACACCACCCAAGACGCAAGGCTAGTGCATACCATGGAGGCTTGCTTGCTTGCTTGCTTCAATGCTTTCATTCCCCACCCTGAAGGGGTGGGGCGGGCCACCTAGAGGGTGTCGCCCTCTCTCTGGCCAAGAGATGCGGGCGGGTTGGGGAGATGTGATGGAAGAAGGAGGTGGGTAAAGGATGTGGAGAGTTAGGAGATGGGAGAGGATTTGCGTCTTGTCTAAGTGCTGGTATATAAGACTTTATTGATATTTTGGTGAGTTTTACAATGCAGACTGATGGATGAGGTGATACAATTCTTAAAGATGAGTATGATGTGCCTAAGTCGGTCGGACGTAGGGTCCGGGGTAGCTATGGGAGGTTAGGAACTGGAGGGTGGTGGTGATGTTATGGAGAGATAGAATGAGGAGGCGAAGAAGGTCGTATGTTTGGAGAGGTAGAGGGATGGGTCCAGTTGGGAGAGGGAACGGAGTTTGTTGTAGATATGGGGGAACACAGGGGAGGGTTGGCGGGGGGCGGCGGTGTGAATTGATCGATGGTTGGCGGTTTCGTGGGGGTAGGGGTGGGGAGTGGGAGGGCTCTACTCGATGGCGGCGACCATAGACTTGTGTGCCGGTACTGATGAGGTGCTGGGCGTCTTCTTTACTGGGCATCTGGAGGCGCATCATGAAAGTAGGTCCATGGCTGTTGTAAATTCTGATGGCTCTAAGTACATTGACTCCAGTTTTCCGTAGTTCTTGGATTATGTTTTGCTCGGTAACTTCTGGAGATATCCCACGTAGTACACAGCTGAATACGGCTGGTGGGGGCGTCTGTTGTTGGTTTGCTGGTGGTGAGACTGCGGCGTCCGGCGGAAATTGCAGTGGTGGGGTGGCTGGGGTCTGCTGGGATGATGACATTACTGGGGATGGGTGGGAAGTTGTGACGGTGGTGAATATGTCTGGGGAGGGGGTACAAGTTGACGGAGTTATGGTTGTGAGGGTAGTTGTTGTTGTTGTTGTTGTTGTTGTTGTGGGTAAGGTTGGTAGGGGCGATGGGGGCACCTGGATGATGGGGATGTGATAAGGGTCGGCTTTTATTTGGTTCAGGATGCATGGGGGGGTTGGCACCACTGCGTAGGTTTTATTATGGATGTTTGCTCCGGTGGTGAACAGGCGGCGTTGGGCTGCTTCTCCTTCTAGTTGGACTAAAACATGAGTAGATGGTGCTGCGGTCTGACCGTCCTGTAGTCTGAAGGCGTTGAGAACTGGAACGTCGTCTGCTTGGAGGTCTTCAAATATGTGATCTTCGGGAATGTGGAGTTCCACGCCAGGGATGAGGCAGTAGGTCATGATGAGGATAGGCGACTGCCAACTAGGCGTCTGCCTGTTTGTGTTTATAGTGGGCCGACTGAGTGAGCTATTAAAGATGATGGCCACCCAGCCGAAAAATTTCGGGCGTGTGTTATGTGTGTTCCCCTCTCCAACCAGAGCAGGTGTTCAATCCCATGGAGGCCACTGCATAGGCTATTTGAAGCCACCAGCAGTGCCAATGCACTGAGAGAGCCATGTCTCACTTTCAAAAAAAATAGATGCCTGCCTGGCCATCAAATGATGTAGAAGTTGATTCCCATAGGGAACCTAAAATATTTGTCCTGAATGAGTAAATTTATAATACCAATGTAATGGTCCGTTATTGGACATTATAAATTTTCCAGCCAACTCATTCTTGGTTGCCTGCGCCTCGCCCTCATGTGCTAAGTTAGGCTCGTCAGTTGGCCTCCATGGTATGCACTAGCCTTGCGTCTTGGGTGGTGTGCTAAGTTCCAAGTTCCAACTGACGAGCCTAACTTAGCACACGAGGGCGAGGCGCAGGCAACCAAGAATGAGTTGGCTGGAAAATTTATAATGTCCAATAACGGACCATTACATTGGTATTATAAATGTACTCATTCAGGACAAATATTTTAGGTTCCCTATGGGAATCAACATCTACATCATTTGATGGCCAGGCAGGCATCTATTTTTGAAAGTGAGACATGGCTCTCTCAGTGCATTGGCACTGCTGGTGGCTTCAAATAGCCTATGCAGTGGCCTCCATGGTGGAATACTTATCGCACTACTCTCACTAACTTACTCAGTGATGCTGTACCGCCTACTAATATTCCCACTCTATTCGCCCTAATTTCTAAAATAGAGCGAGCTATCCTTACCGCAGATTCTCTTCATATTCCTCGTCACTCCTACCACCCCTCTAAACCTCCTATACCCCCCACAGCTCTCCGCTTATTGCAGCTAGCTCATGACTACTTTACTGCATATACTCGAACCAAGGACCCTACTACGCTCCAACAACACCGCCGAACTTTACGCCACGCGCGCTCATATATTAAAGCTATTAAACGTAAAATGTGGATGGACAAGTGTACTGAGCTAGCTGATTATCACGACCCTCGACGTTTTTGGACGACTTTTCGCAAACTAACCAAAACTACCAACCCTCTTCCTCGCTACCCTATTACACATCCCCCCACTCATCCACAAACTGACCAAGACAAGGCTAATCTTTTCGCTGACTATTATCAAACTGTGTTTTCCCCCTCCCACGCCCCTAATTTCCATCATCCTCACGAACCTACCATCATTGCTTACTCTGATCCTAACCTCCCTGAACTTCAACCTTCATTCCTCCATTTTTCTCATGTTGATTATACTCATCCATTAAATGCTCCCATTACACCCACTGATATCCGGCTTTTCCTGAAACATCGGAAAAACACCTCCCCTGGCTCCGATACCATCTCATATCGTCATATTCAAGAAGCCCCTCCTATTCTTTTTTATCTTCTTAGCATTATTTACACCTACATTCTTTATACAGGCGCGTACCCCGATCATTGGGGTAACGCCAATCTTCTCCTATTCCTAAAACCCCATAAACTCCCATCTGACATTCGGTCTTATCGCCCAATCTCCTTACTCCCTGTCCTCAGCAAGATCCTAGAAGGGATTCTGAGTAGGAGACTTTCCTCCTATCTCGACTCTCTAGGTCTTATTCCATCCTCTCAAGCCGGTTTTCGATCCCATCATTCCACTCACGATCACCTCTTTCACATATCCTCTTCTCTCAATGCCTATCTTCGCCCCCGTAAAACTGCCGCTTTAGTTTGCCTCGATGTGAATAAGGCTTTTGATTCAGTCTGGCATGCTGGGTTGCTTTTTAAGTTACGCCATCTTCCCATTCCTATCACTATCATTCGATTTATTTTCAACTATCTTCAACATCGATCAGCACAGATCCTCATCCGTGGTACCCGTTCCTATTCCTTTCGTATGACTGCGGGCGTAGCCCAAGGTTCCCCACTTTCCCCACTTTTATATATTTTATATACTTATGATATCCCACATCCCGACCCCCCTTTAAGACTCTTATCAATATGCCGATGATCTGGCTATCCTTGCACTTACACCTACTACTGTTACTCTTACCCGTTATTTACAGACCTACCTCTCCGTTCTAGAATCCTGGTTCGACGCCTGGCATATTGCTGTTAATCCCACCAAGACCCAATTTATTGTATTTCGGAAAAAATCCCGCCTCACTAGACCCCGTCACCGAGTTCTTTTAACGTTGTATAATACTCCACTAACAGAAACTAATACCCTAATCTACCTTGGTATTCAATTCCAGAACAACCTTCATTGGAAACATCATTTAACACAAGTATACAAACGTGCCCTTCAACGCTTCCGAGCCCTTCGTATTCTCACTGGTAAAACGTGGGGCCTCCGTCCTTCCCAAATCCTCACAGTTTATAAATCTTTTATTCGCCCTGTCGTAACATACAGTTCCTTGACCTGGCTCACAGCTGACAGACAACAATACGTGACCTTGCTTAAACTTGACAGACATGCTATGCGTATTGCATACCATCTCCCCTTTGACACCCCTTCTGCTGACTTCCAACCTCTTTATTCTTTCCCCAACATCCTTACTCATGTCCATGATCTTCGTCTCAAATACTTACAATCTGCCCTAGCCATCAATCACTCTGCGATTAAAGAAGCCCTCAACCTTTCTCCTCTTGCCACCGCTATCCTTAATAATGACCGCTCTCCTGCTATCTCTTACCTTTTCCCCACCCCTATCACGTAACTTCCCCCCCTGTCCCACTGCCTTTTTATTCTAATTTTTCTTTTACTGGATATTACGATGCTCCTCGCGGCAGTGGTACCGGCCTCCATTATCTGTGTCTGAGTGCTTTACGACACTACCAGTGTCATCTCTATCCGTGTTCATTTTCAATCATTCTGTGTTTTTCGCGTCCTCATTGTTCCACTAGTGTACGTCCATTTCTTTCTGCTTCCACCATAGTGTTTTTCGTATCGTACGTCAAGATGAACTGAAGACATTTCTCTCTCAGCACGATGTGTTGTGCATTTATACCTTGTGTGCCAATCCAAATCAATGAAAAATAGACTGACATGGAAGAAATCACATAATATTTCCTTCTTATATACTTGTTTATGTTTTTTATTTTCTCTGCTTCAATCTGTATTTGATTATGTTTTGTTTTCAGTATGTACGAGACATACTTCTATGTATGTGTTTCAAAATTCTACTTTTATGTACTCACTCACCGGCCAAAGAGCTACATGTTTAGCTGGTGGCCCGCCTGCCCCTCACCGGGCAGGAATGAAATAACTATTTGAATAAAGAATAAACCTCCATGGTATGCACTAGCCTTGCGTCTTGGGTGGTGTGCTAAGTCCCAACCGACGAGCCTAACTTAGCACACGAGGGCGAGGCGCAGGCAACCAAGAATGAGTTGGCTGGAAAATTTATAATGTCCAATAACGGACCATTACATTGGTATTATAAATTTACTCATTCAGGACAAATATTTTAGGTTCCCTATGGGAATCAACATCTACATCATTTGATGGCCAGGCAGGCATCTATTTTTGAAAGTGAGACATGGCTCTCTCAGTGCATTGGCACTGCTGGTGGCTTCAAATAGCCTATGCAGTGGCCTCCATGGCAGCAGATCTTACCTCTGCATTCTCGAGGAGCGCTGGTTTCAAAATCTCCGAAGACTCTCCTTATTATTTTTGTTGCCGGCCGGGTGGCTCTACATCTTTAACTCAGCTCCCCGCCGGACTCTCAAGCATATAGGCCTGACACCGAGTTGGAAGTCGGCCGTTCCCACACCATGCGCACCTGTGTCATCCCCGATGTTAATCCTGCCATATCCGAAGAAGAGATTTGCTACGCCCTCCGCACCGCTGGCTACCCAGTCCACGATGCCCACCGGATGTTGGATGCCTCAACTTCATCACCATCATCGCAGGTTCTTCTTTATCTACCTACGTTGGACGACTGGAAGCGCCTCCTTGACACGGGAGTGTCTATTCACGACCGATACTACCTAGTGGAGCCTACCAGCCAGCCTATATTAGCCCAGCTTACAGCAGATCCCACCACATTGCCTGTCGTCAACGCGCCTCACCACAAGCCTCTGCTACAACAAACATCGCCCTCCTTTCCCCCTCATCACACACCACCTACTACTACCACCGCGACCACTACGATGTCAGCCACTACTCGCCACCATATTCCTGTTACTACCGTTACGTCATGCCATCCTTCCCCTGTAATGATATCCTCCCTCTCTTCTATCCTGACTTCTGCACAACCTCGTCCCCAGCAAATTCCCGACAACATTCTAGCCTCCCCCGCCGTGTCACCACCAGACGACACCGCAACAGCCGCCGCAACATCCTCGCAACGGTCGCAACCACCACCTCTGGACACTATGTCAAGCTGTGTCATCCGCGGCGTAGAACCTACCATCTCAGAACGGGAAATTCTCCAAGAACTCCAGGAAGCAGGCATCCCCGCTCGTCGGGCGTTCAGGATTTACAACGCGTCCGGGCCTACTTTTATGGTCCGAATTCACCTTCCCACCGCCAATGATGTGGAACAACTTATCAACACTGGTGCCTACATCTTTCAACGTCGCTTCAAAGTGGAGCCCTCACGTTCCCCACCCCAACCTTTTCGCCATACTTCCAACACTCCCTTTCGTCGCCCCCGGCCAGCCAGTCCTCCATTTCAACCTTGTCAACCCGTCCGTCCACCCCTACCTCCACCTAACTTCTTCTATCAACCTCCTCTGCAACTTGAACTCCTCAGACTCCTCACCACCTCATTATGCAATATAACCGCAACATTACACCTTCTATCTCTTCAATTCCATCCTAGCCCTCCCATCTAAAACTTGTCAATCATTGCACTCTCCTCAAAATATTTAATCCTTGCACACATCTCCGATCATTCACTACTATCAGCACACACCTCCTAATTCCATACATCAAATTACCCACCTCCCTCTTTCCTCACATCTTCTCAACCCCGTCATCTCTCCTGGCCAGAGAGAGGGCGACACCCTCTAGGTGGCCCGCCCCACCCCTTCAGGGTGGGGAATGAAAGCATTGAAGCAGCAGCCTCCATGGTATGCACTAGCCTTGCGTCTTGGGTGGTGTGCTCAGTCCCAACTGACGAGCCTAACTTAGCACACGAGGGCAAGGCGCAGGCAACCAAGAATGAGTTGGCTGGAAAATTTATAATGTCCAATAACGGACCATTACATTGGTATTATAAATTTACTCATTCAGGACAAATATTTTAGGTTCCCTATGGGAATCAACATCTACATCATTTGATGGCCAGGCAGGCATCTATTTTTGAAAGTGAGACATGGCTCTCTCAGTGCATTGGCACTGCTGGTGGCTTCAAATAGCCTATGCAGTGGCCTCCATGGTATGCACTAGCCTTGCGTCTTGGGTGGTGTGCTAAGTCCCAACTGACGAGCCTAACTTAGCACACGAGGGCGAGGCGCAGGCAACCAAGAATGAGTTGGCTGGAAAATTTATAATGTCCAATAACGGACCATTACATTGGTATTATGAATGATCCCAATGTCAAATTTGCGAGTGGCAATGTTGAGGACATACGGTACCGTACTTCACTTTAGCTCTGGGATATCCCAGTGTTGGTGCAGTACCACAGGGTAGGCTTTCTTCTGCTCAAATGAATCAATGGTCATTTTTGGTAAGATGATGCATCCATTTGACAATATTGGCAAATTCTCTGGCAAGTAGAGTAGTAGGGTAGTAACTGCTGAGGTCCAGGAAATTTTAAAGCTGCGACTTATTCTTTGGTACTGGCCACTTGCTCACTGCCTGAGTATTCTCTGTATCATTTAAGACTCCTTTCTTGGGGACAATATGGACAAGCTACTTTACTTCCTACCTGTCTTCAGGCTCAACTTCATTTGGGCTGCTCTCAGTTTTATAAAAATCTCCTTCAAGTTCTTACGGTGCTCCTTGAAGGGGCTTTCCAGCATAACGTCTTAAAAATAAATTCAGATTATCTTCCAAAGCAGCCTTCTCAGCACAGATTTCAACAACCTCTTATAACTTGCAAAAACTCAATGGCATGACATTGAACTGCCATTGATTATGTCATAAAAATCAATCAATCACTACTGATCTGCATTTAGTGTAGTTGGCCAGGTGGCAGATTCTAAATCTGTCATTTTATTAGCCCTGGAAATTCCTTGCTTGCTAAGAAATCGGAAATTTATTGAACATCTACACTGCTAAATTATTCTAATCCCTAACTCCCCTTCCTATAAAACATATTTGCCCCAATTACGTCTCTTGAATTCCAACTTCATATTGTGATCTTTCCTACTTTTGATAACAACACTCAAACTTATTCATCTACAAATGTTATTCCATGCCATCCCTGCACTGACAGCTCGGAACATACCACATAATACCAATATAGTTGGTCCGTTATTGGACATTATAAATTTTCCAGCGAACTCATTCCTGGTTGCCAGCGTTTCACCCCAGTGTGCCAAGTTGGGCTCATCAGCTGGTAAATAGCACACCTACCAAGACGCATGGCTAGTGTATACCATGGAGGATTATCAATTTACTCATTTGGGACAAATATTTCAGGTTCCCTATGGGAATCAACATCTGTATCACATACCACGTAAGTTGAGCAGCTTGTCTCCTTTCTCCGAAGACTTCCTAGCCCAAATTTGCAACATTTTTGTAGCACTAATCTTTTGTCAGAAAATACCCAGAACAAATTGAGCTGCTTTACGTTGGATTTTTTCCTCTTACCAAGAATGCAGTCTTTCCTATGTCATTAGGATGTATCTTCACTTGCCATAAATCACTCTTCAGATCCAGCATAGAGAACCACTTCAAACCTGCTATCATATCTAGAGTGCCATCAATCCAGGGCAACATGGTAGGTGTTTTTCTCACATCATTTACTCTCCTTCAGTTAGTACAGAACTGAGTAGAGCCATACTTCCTCATTACCATCACTACTAGGGGCTCCATGTGCTTTCTGAGAGCTCCTTTTCTTTTGATCTTTCATTTATTAACCATCTACTCCTCTTTGTCCTACTTCATGAATGTAACATCTTGTAAAAGAGCCATTATTGGCACACTGTCTTCCACATCAATCCAATATTGGACAAGTTACATCCTGTCAAAATCATTGCTCTCCAGGTAGAAGACAGCCTGATACTCCAATAGATAATATAGATCCTCTAGTTACATTTGTTGTAAGTTGCTGTATAGTTCCCAAAAATGAGTACCAGGTTAATTCCTGAGGGCAAAGGCAGCCGGGCATAGAGCTAACCACTCTACCCCATCAAGTGCTGAGGTTACGGATAGTGGAAGCCTTTACCTTCCACACCTCCAAGGGACTTCATGGCCTGTACTGAGATGACTTTGCTTTTTTTTTTTTAATGTATAGTTCATCAACTTTTTATAGGGCTTCTTGTTTATTTTAACCTGCTACTTCTTGTATGTTTGGTTGAAGTGGGCAATCCTATTTGATGGAATTGCATATAACACACTCCCAACCCCTTGCCTTGGTGTATGGCAATGTCATAATTCTTCAAGCTGGACTGATGAGAAGTGATAATTAGTCGATCAACATGTTCGTTTCTACCCTGTTGAGAAATCAATTTACCATCAGATCATGATCTCTCAAATTGAGCCAGGGTTTCTGGGGCACATGTTCCACACAGTGTAGAGCATGTTGCATAACAACATTTATACATTGACATAAATTGTCCTGCTGAAAATCACGTCACCTTCCAGCCAAAATGGCAGTAGCCTGGAGACAACAACCTGTGCAAATTTGTGGGCACTGGTTATGCTACCCTGCACTAACACCAACAGCAGAGATGTGTCATAACTGATTGCGCCCACACCATGAAGGTTGGAAATGGACCTGGGTGACGAGGACAAATGTACTCTGGGTAGCTTGCTCACCATTTCTATGCTGAATGTGCATACATCCATGAATAGCATAAAGAGAGAATCGAATTCTCGTCACAGGAAAAAAGAGAGTGTCGTTACCCTCTCAAGCTGACTCAAACATGACGTGAAAGTAGCTGTGCTAGGCTGTGTCATAGCGTCTGTGGTAGCCTGGCCAGCGGCACGCATATTCTTTCCCAACATGTGACCAGATTTCGTCTCTGGTGGAAGTTTGGTCCCCTCCGCTGCTCACACATGCATCGATCCTGACGTGCATCTGTAATACGCAGATGTGTGAAGCCAGGACTTTGGCAGAGGGAAAGTTCTATAGACAGCTGCTGACAACAGTGACACACCACAGATACATTATGCTCAACGCAGGCAGCAATCTGTCGATGCCCGCAGGCCCAAAATGTGAAGCTTTTGAAATGGTTGCAGATGCTGAATATGAGCACCTACTCATTCGTGGAGCATGGTTGTACCCTAGAATGAATGTTGCAATCACTATATACATCTATACTCAGCATAGTTACTCCATGTAGAGACAAAACAGAATGAGCATGGTCCAACCTCTCGAACGCCGTCTGATTGCCCGTGCCCATGATGAATGTATCACCAATACAACCCCTCGGTATGCACATCCTGGTGCCATTGAACACAGTCCTTGAGGATGTTGCATGTTTCATTATGCCAGTGAATTTTGGTGGGGATTTAACCCTGATAACTCATTCTTAAATATGCATGTTATGGTACTACTGAGAATAGTTCTAATAATTCACTTTCAGCACTGTTAATATAGAGAATAACTATTGTGGTATACTTTGTAATTATTGATCAGCAACTTCATTTGAATAGGAAATCATTTTGAGATGTGAACTGATGACAAACTACACTGTGAAAAGAGAAAATTTGTTAAGAAACACAGCTAAATTTTAATAGTAAAACTATGCCCATGAATGTTCTCCAAGATGCAGTTAACATCAAATAATATATGGTGAGTGGAAGAGGTAGAACTTTTGATTATTTATTTGTATACTGCCAGTACCAACTGGAATCTATGTAACTCATCATGGCAGTCTGACAAAACTGGCTACAATATTCACTGCAGCTGCTCAGACATTTAACACACATCTGGTTAATGACTAAGTAAGGTGCAGACAGTCATTTATAATCATTGAATAGTTACAATATATCAGTGGAATTTTAATGTCTTCTATTGCACTATGTTGAGATAATGCTTACTTCCTACTTCTAATTGCAAAAAATTGTGATGTAATTAGCACAGTGGAAAAAAGTTTCTTATTATTCTAAGAAATAATTGTATTCATATATTGCAATATATTTCACTACATCTGCTTGATTTTTATTCCCTCTTGCTAGTTTACAGCTTGCAGTTTATTTGTCATCAAATACATATGCTTGAATGTAATTATATTGCCATGATCAACTCGATTTCAAGAAAATCTATAAAACAGAATTTCATGAAAATTACTTTCATTCATTCATTCATTAGAATTTGAAATTGCTTCTTCCATCTGGCTGCTTACACATTGAAGGAGAAACCAGCACCATCCTCAAGGACAAGGTCATTTTATTCACAAGCGGTGTGACAGGTACTTCATCATTGCAGGAGTATGTTCTCGTTGTTGTTTGAGTCATCAGTCAATAGACTGGTTTGAAGCAGCTTTCCATGCCACCCTATCCTGTGCTAACCTTTTCATTTCTATGAAACTACTGCATCCTACATCTGCTCTAATCTGCTTGTCATATTCATACCTTGATCTACCCCTACCGTTCTTACCACCTACACTTCCTTCAAAAACCGAATGAACAAGTCCTGGGTGTCTTAAGATGTGTCCTATCATTCTATCTCGTCTTCTCGTCAAATTTAGCCAAATCAATCTCCTCTCGCCAATTCGACTCAGTATCTCTTCATTTGTGATTCGATCTATCCATCTCACCTTCAGCATTCTGCTGTAACACCACATTTAAAAGGCTTTGATTCTCTTCCTTTCTGAGCTAGTTATCGTCCATGTTTCACTTCCATACAATGCCACGCTCCAGATGAAATTCTTCAGAAACATCTTTCTAATTCCCATATCAATGCTGGAATTGACCAACCTTCTTTTTAAACGTAAGGAACTTCATATTTTTGTCCTATTGAACTGTGATCACAATTAAATTAGAATCTAGTGGGTTCCGCCTTTTCAATACACACACAGCACAGCACAAGATACAAGCAGACACACTCGTTGTGCTGCAGCCGTCACGCAAAGTACACAGATGTAGAGGTGAGTCAGCCGTATCAACAGTTAGATTCAATCAGTTTTCTTTATCAATTTTCTCGCTTTTCTTTTAACATTGGGTTTCATCATTGCAGGGTTCCATTGAACTGAGAAGCTATGTCTGCCTAACAACTGTAGGACAAATTAAATTACAGTTCCAACCACTATACATACAGCATTAAAAATACTACATTTCTATACCTAATAAAGTCAAGAAAATGGCTCAGTTTTAACAATCCTATTGTATATAACGAACTTTTAATCCAATAAAGCGACTAATATATACATGAAATGAACATTTTAACATCAAATGGACTGCGTTTAACTTTAATTCTTCAATCTTAATATCACATTTGAATTCAGCGTTACGAGTGTATAGAATCACAGAAATTAAGGAATGTGAAGACTCATCAAGCAGATGAGAAATTTTATATTTATGACTTACAAGAGTTTTCTTATTATATATTAGAGTTTTTAACCTAGCATAATATAGATGTTAAGGATTTAACTATAGCAATATTCTACTGTCTGTATATATGGATATTAAGGAGTTAAGTATGACAATATGTTGTTCATTGTTTAGATCGCCAAGTTTTTACACTTTCTATGCAGCTTATGATGGTGTCAAAAATTGAACACCGAAACATGTTCTGTAATAAATAATGTTGTAAATACCATCCAACAACATTGTATTTTATATTGAAAAGGTGGAACCCACTAGATTCTAATTTAATGGCAACCTTCTTTTCCTAAGAAACCTCTTCATTGCTTGAGCTAGTCTGCATTTCATGTCCTCCTTACTTCTGCCATCATTAGTTATTTTACTATCCAAGTAATAATATTCATCTACTTGCTTTAAGACTTCAATTCCTAATTTAATATTTCCTGCATCACCTGCCATCGTTTGACTGCAATCCATTACTTTTGTTTTGGACTTATTTATTTTCATCTTGTACTCTTTACCCTAGACTTTGTCCATACCATTCAGCAGCTTCTCGAGATCTTCTACAGTCTCAGATAAAATAACAATATCATCGGCAAATCTCATTTGATTTCCTCTCTTTGGATTGTGATTCTCTTTCCAAATTCCTCTTTGATTTCCTTTACTGCCTGTTCTATGTAAACATTGAAAAGGAAGGGGACAAACTGCAGCCTTGCCTCACTTCTTCCTGGATTGCTGCTTCTTTTTTCAAAGCCCTCAATTCTTATCACTGCAGACTGATTTTTATACAGATTGTAGATAATTCTTCGTTCTCCGTATCTGATCCCAATCACCTTCAGAATCTTAAATAGCTTGGTCCAATCAACATTATTGAATGCCTTTTCTAGATCTACAAATGCCATGTACGTGGGCTTATCCTTATATATGATATGTCCTTGTATATCTCCATGTTTATGATTACAAATACAGAAAAAATGAAACACACATTTCACAGTGAAGGGTGCCTAAACAGTCACAGCAATGCATGATGTACCCTTCCTTGCAGCATTGCAGGCTTGTTGTCAAACATAACGGATCATAAATGTGCCGAATGGCGTTCTGCAATAGATTGACCAGGCATCTTGCACTTTTTGATGCAATTTGGCAATGATTCTTGCAGGCTCTGGAGAAATTGTATGTTCCCACTTCACCATCTCCAATATGTGTTCCATTGCTGAGAGATCTGATGATCTTGTTGGCCAGGGCTGGGGTTTTATACACCACTTACAGCACATCATGTTGCAGCTGCTGCATATGGGCATGGATTGTTCTCCTAAAAAGGCACATCACATTCAGGTTGAAAAATGTCAGCAGCACGGGACAAGAACCTGTGCAATCTGGCATTCACTCATTATGTTAGTCTGCAGAAACACCAAATTTTGCTGTGAGTTGTAACTGAATGCCCCCAATACTATGAAGCCTGAGGTGGGACCTGTGTGTTGTGGATGAATGCACTCTGGAATAGGGCTCTAAACAGGTCTAATCCATACACGAGTTTATCCATCACTTGCATACAGACAGAACAATCAGGCCACACTGAAGACAATACAGCGCCATTCCCCTCTCCAATTGACTCTTCCATGATATGAGTGTAGCCATGCTTGGCAGTGTCATAGTGTCAGTGAAATGCCAGACAGAGGCACATGTAATTGTGGACAGGTGAAATAAGTATTTTGAATATAGTCTCAAAGTAAATGGACATATTTTTAGAACATTACAACAACCAAGGTCATGGTGAGAGGAAATTGGTGAAATTATACTTGAGGATTAGGGAAGTATCGTATATAATCTCCATTGCCATAAACCTGCAATAATAGGTGAAATTAGATCTGAGAGGGTGATATAGTTTGGGAACACAGGGATGAAATGGTCTCATACAATGATAAGATTCACATGAAATATTAGTAAGGTATAAGTAACTTCTGACTGGACAAAAGCAGTAACTGAACTTGCCTATAAATATGGGAACAGGAAGGACAGCATCAACGATCTAGGTAATTAACTGACCAGTATACCAAGAAAGGTACATTTTGGAGTTTTAGAATAGGGTGTCCGACCAGTGGTTGAGGGTAAGTTTCTTGAACACCAATGTGGTTTCAGACACAGAGAGGCTGTGAAGATCCAATGTTCAATATGTGTCATGTAATAAAGATATGTTACAAGAACAATAAACATTTATATTAACACATCACTCCCAGCAGCCTCCACGGGTATTGAATCTCATAGCGCAGCAAATTTCAGATGCCACCCTGACTCACAACACAGATTTACCGTTGTATCACACCCATACTATTCTTTCTTTCTTAATCCCATTACCCTCCAGGGTTGGCTTTTTTCTAGGACTCAGCAAGGGATCCCACTTCTACTGCCTCAAGAGCAGTGTCCTGGAGCATGAGACTTTTGGTCAGTGAGATACAACCGTGTAGGAAGACAAGTACCTTGTCCAGGAGGCCTCACCTGCTATGCTGAACAGGAGCCTTGTGTGGGGCTGGGAAGATTGGAAGGGATAGACAAGGAAGAGGGAAAGAAGTGGCGGCCGTGGCCTTAAGTTAGGTACCATCCCGGCATTCGGCTGGAGGAAAAGTGGGAAACCACAGAAAATCACTTCAAGGATGGTTGAGGAGGGAATCGCAACCCCTTCTACTCAAAGATACTTCATTGTTTTTCCGTATTGAACTGAGATCACAGAGATAAGTATTAGTAAGGTTCAACCGTTTTAATACAAATTATAAGTTGTATAAGATGTTATCTAAAATATCTATTCCATAGTGGTACCAGTTTTGACATATACAAATGTCATCATCAGCCTAAATCATACAAATCACACAAATTGAGCAAGTGCATATTAATTAAAATTTGCCATGGTGACATATAGGGATACACATCTTCATACACTATTTTTCGCCAAAGAAATACATTGATTAAACATTTTAACATGCTTACATGTACCTTGAAACTTTTTTTATTTTTACGCTTTGAACGTGTGAAAGTTTTTAAAAGTTTGTTTTTACTGTATGTTAGGATTAAAGTGTTACACTCATAGCAAATACATAATAATCTGATCTTGCTGATCTATTTACAAACAAATACCCAAATCATCACACGTCACTTTTCAATTGCTATTAATCACTAAAGATTCTAATAGAAATTGAAATATGACGTGTGATGATTTTGGTATTTGTATGTAAATAGATCAGCAAGATCAGATTATTATGTATTTGCTATGAGTGTATCAATTTAATCCTAACGCACACTAAAAAGAAACTTGTAAAGACTTTCACACATTCAGAGCATAAATATAAAAAGGTTGAGGGTACAAATAAGCATGTTAAAACTTTTAATCAATGTATTTATATGGTGAAAAATAGTGTGTAAATATTTGTATCCCTATATGTCACCACGGTAATTTTAATTAATATATACTTGCTCAGTATGTGTGATTTGTATGATTTAGGCTGATGCTGACATTTGTATGTGTTGAAACTGGTACCACTATTAATTAAACGTTGTAGATAACATCTTATACAACCTGGAATTTGTATTGAAAAGGTTGAACCTTACTAAAACTTATCTCCCCTCTACTCAGTTGTCCGTCCGAGGCTGAGTGGATCCCATTGCAGCCCTCGAACCACTTTTCAAATTTTGTGGCAGAGCCGGGAATCAAACCCTTGCCTCCAGGGATGCCAGTTAATCACACTAACCACTAAACCACAGATGTGGACACTCCTATACTGTTGTTGTTTGAGTCATCAGTCCATAGATTGGTTTGATGCAGCTTCCATGCCACCCTATCCTGTGGTAACCTTTCCATTCCTGCATAACTATTGCATCCTACATATTCTCTAATCTGCTTGTCATATTAAAACTTGGTCTATGCCTAACATTCTTACCATCTATACTTCCTTCAAAAACCAACTGAACAAGTCCTGGGTGTCTTACATTGTGTCCTGTCAATCTATCTCTTCTTCTTGTCAAATTTAGCCAAATCGATCTCCTCTCACCAATTCAGTTCAGTATTTCTTCATGCGTGATTCGATCGATCCATCTCACCTTCATCATTCTTCTGTAACACCACATTTCAAAGGCTTTGATTCTCTTCCTTCCTGAGCTAGTTATCGTCCATGTTTCACTTCCATAGAATGCCATGCTCCAGATAAAATTCTCCAGAAACATCTTTCTAATTCCCATATCAATGCTGCAAGTGAGCAACCTTCTTTTCCTAAGAAACCTCTTTATTGCCTGAGCTAGTCTGCATTTTATGTCCTCCTTACTTCTGCCATCGTTAGTTATTTTACTACCCAAGTAATAATATTCATCTACTTCTTTTAAGATTTCATTTCCTAATCTAAACTTTCCTGCAACGCCTGCCTTCATTCGACTGCACTCCATTACTTTTGTTTTGGACTTAATTTTTATCTTGCACTCCTTACAGAAGATTTCATCAATACCATTTGGCAACTTCTTGAGATCTTCTGCAGTCTCAGATAAAATAACAATATCATCAGCAAATCTCAAGGTTTTGATTTCCTCTCCTTGGATTGTGATTCCCTTTCCAAATTCTTCTTTGATTTCTTTTACTATCTGTTGTATGTAAACATTGAAAAGGAGGGGGGACAAACTGCAGCCTTGCCTCACTCCTTTCTGGATTGCTGCTTCCTTTTCAAAGCCCTCAGTTCTTATCACTGCAGACTGATTTTTATACAGATCATAGATAATTCTTCGTTCTCGGTATCTGAATCCCAATCACCTTCAGAACCTTAAATAGCTTGGTCCAATCAATATTATCAAATGCCTTTTCTAGATCTATGAACACCATATAAGTGGGCTTGTCCTTCTTAATTCTATCCTCTAAGATCAGACATCAAGTCAGGATTGCTTCACGTGTTCCTACATTTCTTCTGAAGCCAAATTGATCTTCTCCCCAACTCAGCTTCAACTTATCTTTCCATTCTTCTGTAAACAATACATGTTAAAATTTTGCGGGCATGAGATACTAAACTAATGGTGCGGTAGTTTTCACACTTGTCAGCACCGGCTTTCTTGGGAATAGGTATAACAACATTCTGTCAAAAATCGGATGGCACTTCTCGTGTCTCTTACATCCTACACACTAAATGGAATAATGTTGCCATGCTGGTTTCTCCTAAGGCTGTCCTATACTAGAAACCCCAAAAACCTGAGAAATGTTTACACAAATTCTAAAGATGATTTAATATGATTATTGACTTGCCATGGCTATTAGTTTCATCATTTTGAACCACTTGAATTCCAACTGCGCACTTCAGAGACCTCGGGATGGACATGTGTTTCTTTTGATCTAAATGTCACAATGCAACAAATTACCGCATGCTGTAATAAAATTTCCTTCTGTCCACTATTCTACCGGCAAACTGATATACTGTGTCATCTAACATAGATTTGAAAGGAAAAATGTGACGCGAATTCAAATCCAACTAAAGTCAGATACGGTATTTTACACACGTGAAACCTAATCCAACCCTGGTTGGATATGGGAGTGAATGTGTTAAATGTTTATTAGATCTAGGTAACTCATATGACAGAGTACCAAAGTTGAATATTTTAATCATGCTGGATGACTTCAGGATTAAGAGTAGATTATTAAAAGCCAATAATGGCATTTATGTTGACAATAGGGCTGCAGTGAGAATTGATGTGTAATGAGCTCATGTATCAAAGTACACTACATACAGGGGTAAGACAAGGACGTAACCTACCACTTTCCTTGTTAATAGATTTCATGACATCTAATGTAAGATATAGAGTGGCAGTGAGGGATTAAACTACACAGAAAGAGTGTAAAGAGTTTGGCCAATGTTGAGGACTTTTCTTAATAGCTGGTTGTACTAAAGGCCTTTATCAAGTAACAACTACCGGGCGAGTTGGCCGTGCGCGTAGAGGCGCGCGGCTGGGAGCTTGCATCTGGGAGATAGTAGGTTCGAATCCCACTATCGGCAGCCCTGAAGATGGTTTTCCGTGGTTTCCCCATTTTCACACCAGGCAAATGCTGGGGCTGTACCTTAATTAAGGCCATGGCTGCTTCCTTCCAACTCCTAGGCCTTTCCTATCCCATTGTCGCCATAACACGTATCTGTGTCGGTGCGACGTAAAGCCCCTAGCAAATAACAACATTAAAAAATGTGCAGTGTGTATGATATGAAGATTAGTCTTTCAAAGATTAATTTGATGTCAGTAGATATGTAACATAACAGATTTATATTACCAAAGCTGGAATAGGCAGATAAATTCAATCAGTCACTACCGATCTGCATTTAGTACAGTCACCGGGTGGCAGATTCCCTATCTGTTGTTTTCCTACTGTTTTCTTAAAAAATTGTAAAGAAATTGGAAATTTATTGAACATATCCCTTGGTAAGTTTTTCAATTCCTAACTCCCCTCCCTATAAAAGAATATTTACTTTATTTTTTTCCCTTGAATTCCAACTTTATCTTAATATTGTTTCATTACCCACTTCTAAAGACATCACTAAAACTTGTTCATCTACTAATGTTGTTAAAACCTATCACTCCACTGACAGCTTGGAACATACCACTTATGATAAAGATGTTGATTCCCATAGGGAACAGGAAATCATTGAAAATGAGACAAAGTCTCCCATAGTGCATTGGCACTCCCATGGCTCCAAGTAGCCTATGCAATGACCTCCACGGTATGCACTCTCCATGTGTCTTGGTGGGTGCGCTATTTACCAACTAATGAGCCCAACTTAGCACACTGGGGCAAAATGCTGGCAACCAGGAATGAGTTAACTGGAAAATTTATAATGTCCAATAACAGACCAACTATATTTGTATTATAAATTTTCTCCTTCGGAACAAATAAATCAGGTTCCCCATGTGAATCAACATCTTTATCATCTGATGGCCAGGCAAGCATCATTTTTGAAAATGAGAAAAAGTATCTCATAGTGCATTGGCACTACCGGTGGCTCCAAGTAGTCCCGCAGTGGTCTCCACAGTATCCACTAGCCATGTGCATTGGCGGGTGTGCTATGTACCAACTGATGATCCCAACATAGCATGTGGGGGAAAAAATGCTGGCAACCAGGAATGAGTTAGCTGGAAAATTTATAATATCCAATAATGGACCATTTATGTTAGTATTATAAATTTACTCAATCGGACAAATATTTCAGTTTCCCAATGTGAATCAACATCTATAATATCTGATGGCCGAGCAGGCATCAGTTTTTTGGTAATGAGACAAAGGCTCTCATAGTGCATCGGCACTGCCGGTGGCTCCAAGTAGCCTATGCAGTTGCCTCCATGGTATGAACTAGCCATGCGTCATGGTAGGTGTGCTATTTACCAACTGATGAACCCAACTTAGCAAGATGGGGCGAAATGCTGGCAAGCAGGAATAAGTTAATTGGAAAATTTATAATGTCCAATAATGGACCAACTATATTGGTATTATAAATGCACTCATTTGGAACAAATATTTCAGGTTCCCTATGGGAATCAACATCTTTATCATCTGATGGCCAGGCAGGCATCAATTTTTGAAAATGAGGTAAAGTTTCTTATAGTGCATTGGCACTGCCTGTGGCTCCAAATAGCCTATGTAGTGGCCTCCATGGTATGCACTAGCCATGCCCCTTGGTAGGTGTGCTTTTGACCAACTGATGAGCCCAACTTAGCACACTGGGGTGAAACGCTGGCAACCAGGAATGAGTTAGCTGGAAAATTTACAGCGATCAATAACGGACCAAATATACTGGTATTATAAATTTACTCATTCTGATCAAATATTTCAGGTTCCCTATGGGATTCAACATCTTTATCATCTGATGGCCAGGCATGCATCAATTTTTGAAAATGAGTCAAAATCTGTCACAGTGAATTGGCACTGCCAGTGCCTCCAAATAGCCTACTCAGTGGCCTCCACGGTATGCACTAGCTATGCCTCTTGGTAGGTGTGCTATTTACCAACTGATGAGCCCAACTTAGCACACTGGGGCAAAACACTGGACACCAGGAATGAGTTAGCTGGAAAATTTATAATGTCCAATAACATACCAAATATATTGGTATTACCTACCACTTAGTAGCATGGCTCGTTTCATTTTTCCGAAGTCCTCCCAGCCCAAACTTTGCAACAATTTTGTAATGCTAGTTTTTTGTCAGAAATCACCTGGAACAAATCAAGCTGCTTTTCCTTGGATTTTTTCTAGTTTGTGAATCAAGTAATCCTGGTGAGGGTCCCATACATTCCAACCATACTCTAGTTAGGATCTTAGCAGAGATTTATATACCCTATCCTGTATGTCCTTACTACAAACCCTAAATACACTCATAACAATGTCCAGAGAGCTGTACTCTTTATTTAAAATCTCATTTACCTGATAACACCAATGGAGATCTTTCCCTAATATTAACACCTAGATCACAATGATACCCATAAGGAACTTTCACCCCCAACAATGCATTAAATAAAACTGAGAGGTCTTTGCCTATTTATAAAACTTACAACATGACTTTTAATCCCGTTTATCAACATGCCATTGCCTACTCTCCATCTCATAATAATATCGGAGTCATTTTGCAGTTGCTCACAATCTTGTAAAATATTTATTACTCTATACAGAATAACATCATCTGCAAAAAGCCATAATTCTGATTCCACTACTTTAATAATATCATTTATATAATAAGACATAAGTGTCCAATAATACTGCCTTGAGGATTTCCCCTTCTTAATGATTACAGGGACATATAAAGCTTCACCTACTCTAAATCTCTAAGTTCTTTTTTCTAGATACATAGCCACCCATTCAGTCTCTTTTTGTCTAGTCCAATTGCACACATTTTTGTCAGTAGTCTCACATGATCTACCCTATCAAATGCCTCAGGTAGGTCAATCACGATAGAGTCCATTTGAACTCTTGGAATGAGTTAGCCATAAAATGTATAATGTTTAATAATGGACAATTTATGTTGGTATTATAAATTTACTCATTCAGACGAATATCTCAAGTTCTCTATGGGAATCAACATCGGCATCATCAGATGGCCAAGCAGGCATCAATTTTTTGGTAATGAGACAAAATCTCTCATAGTGCATTGGCATGACCGGTGGCTCCAAGAAGTCTACACAGTATGCACTAGCCATGCATCTTGGTGGGTATGCTATGTACCAACTGATGAGCCCAACACAGTACACAGCAGCAAAGCGCTAGCAACCAGGAATGAGTTAGATGGAAAATTTATAATGTCCAATAACGGACCATTTACGTTGATATCCTGAATCCATACCTCACTGGAAACCTACAAGTTCAACTTCAAAGGAATAACCTCTCCTAAACACAAACTACCTTCTATTGAATCAGTTATTAAGTTTGGAAACATGTCTAATTTAATCAGGTAGAATGCTTTACCAAGTTTTACATGCAATGCATGTCAAACTGTCTAGCCAGTAGTTTTCAGCTTTATATGTATCTCAATTCCTTTATACACAGGGGCCAATATAGCAGCTCTCCATTCATTGGGTACAGCTCCTTCATGCAAACAGTAATCAAATAAGTATGTCAGATGTGGTACTATATCCCAACCCATTGACTTTAATATACACCCAGAAATCTTATGAATTCCATCCGCTTTTTTTAGTATTCAGCTTTTCTATCTTATCATAAGTGTTGTTGTTTTCATGGGTAAATTTTAATACTTCTTTTGTATTAGTCACCTCCTCTATCCAGACATTATCCTTGTAACCAACCATCTTTCCATACTGCTGACTGAATTCTTCTGCCCTTTGAATATCCTTGCATACACACACCACTTGTTCATTAATGATTTCTGAAATGTCCTTCTTTAACCTGTTCCTGCCTTAAAATTACCTTTACATACCTTTCCATTTTTCAGTAAAATTTGTTTGCCAATTATACTTGCCATCATGTTACCCTTAGTGGACTTTTTTGCTAGAATCAATTTCCTAGTAAGTTCCTTCAATTCCTAATTACTTCCAGAGCAATTTCTAACTCTATTTCTTTCCATCCTGTACTTCCGTCTCAGTCTCTTTACTTCTCTGTTATAATATAGTGGGTCTTTACCATTTCCTACCAACTTAAAGGTACAAAAATGTTTTCACAATCAACAACAATTGCTTTAAAACCATCCCTGACTTTGTATACATTTTCATTTACGGTTTTCCCCGATCATAGTTAATTTTTAAAAACTCCCTTGTGCCCGTTTTATCAGCCATATGGTACTGCCTATTAGTCCTACATTTAAGACCTTTCTTCTTTTTTTCTATTTGCCTTACGTCGCACCGACATGGATAGGTCTTAAGACGACGATGGGACAGGAAGGGGCTAGGAGTGGGAAGGAAGCGGCGTGGCTTTAATTAAGGTACAGCCCGAGCAATTGCCTGGTGTAAAAATGGGAAACCATGGGAAACCATCTTCAGGTCTGCCGACATTGGGGTTCGAACCCATTATCTCCCGGATACAAGCTCACAGCTGCGCGACCCTTGCTGTACGGCCAACTCGCCCAGTACGTTTCTTTCTATCACATTTACTTTTAACTGGGAGAGAAAGAGCTTCATGATCGCCAATACAATCTATTACTTCAGTTTCTCTATAGCACTCATCTGGTTTTAACAGCCCCACATCGAGAATATCTTCCCTCTAGTTGGTGCCATCACTTTCTGAATCAGCAGTCCTTCCCAGATTAACTTATTAGCCATTTGTTAGTCATGCTTCCTGTCGTTCGCATTACCTTCCCAACTGACATTTGGTAAATTGAGATCAACTGCTACAGTCACGTTCCTTTCCATATTGTTTCCCACATAGCCGATTACCTTATCAAATAATTCCGAATCGGCTTCAGCGCTACCCATTCCCAGTCTGTACACTCCAAATATATCAGGTTGCCTATTAACTTTACAGATGAGTTTTATACCTAGAATTTCATATTTGTCATCTTTGAGACTTTTTCGTACCATTCCTTACAAATTTTTCTTTTGCCAGAATAAATACTCCCTCTCCTATCATTCCTTTAATATCTCTACGATACACACTCCAGTTCCGCGGGAAAATTTTTTGATCCATTATATCATTTTTCAGCCATGACTCAACTCCTATTACAATGTCTGGTAAGTATATATCTATTAAATTACTTAATTATATTTCTTTCCTAACAATACTCCTACCATTCAATAGTAAGATTTTTATGTAATCCCTACTTGACGTCCAGGTCCCTGTACTCTTATCGATGCTCCCTAGGCTACTCCATTTCACTGAATGTACCTCCCTCTAACCCTTCAAAACAAATTTCCTAATTTATACGTACCACAGCAGTTTAAGTAAAAGCCATCTGAGTGCAGATCCTGATCTCCTACCCACCCTTTAGGATCTGTAATTCTCACTCCCAGTTTCCTACACATCCACTCCAGTCTCATTTAAATCCCCAATCACTTTCCAGTCAGTATCCCTTCTACACAGTGCTCAATTGATAACATTCTCCACTTCCTTAAACTTCATCAACACTGCATTTATCAGATCCCCACACATCCCTAACTATGTTGGTACTTATACCTGCTTGCTTTATGTTGTTGGCACCAACATGAAACACTACCACCTTCCTCCTCCTTCTCTTCTACTTTCCTCAACATCTGCCTGCACCTAATTCCAGTATAACACTCTACCCTGGTTATCTTTCTCCATGCACTTTCCCCACATGTCTAACAATGGAATTCCCCATGGCCATACCCTTAACTCTACGCGCCTCATTTGATACCCTCCCTTTCTGGTCGTCCTATCTTTTCTGATGGTTGCAAAAGCTACTGCCTCCTCTCTTTTCTTCTTTTCTCCCTTTCTCCCTCCCATGACCATGTTCTACCTGTCTGTTCCTGTCCTCTACTCTGCATTTCCCTTTTCTACCTTTTCCTTTCCTCCTACTACCAAACTTCTCAGCAACACTTCCCTGTTCCTCATCTTCCCTCTGTTATTGTACCAGCAGTGACTCATACTGATTTCTCATAGATACGTGTCTTGAATTCTGATCATGAATAGAGACCTTAGCCTGCCATATGCTTCCCCTTAAATCAATAGAACACCTCTCTTCTACAGTTCCCACATTTCCTTCCCATCCCTTTTTACACCCACTGTATCAGCGGTACATTGACTGAGGGAGTCCGACCTTCCTGTCCTCTGACAGAATCCTAATTATCTTACTAAAACTTTCCAACTCCTCCCTTAAACTCCTTAATGCCAGGCCAAACTCATAGTTCCTACATTTGCACTCCTTAGCCATTCTTTATGGAATAATGAAAAGAAGACAAAAATTAAAATAAGTTATTCTTTGCAAAAAAAAAAAAAAAAAAAAAGGAAAGAAATATTGCCACATTTATTGCATTTATTGGAATGTAGGTAACACACCTTGGCCTGGTATAGTTCACATCTTTGAAGTTTCTCTTAATCCTGTCTTCAATGTGCACATCAAATTGTGCAACAGCAGCATAGAATGAGTAAAGCCTTCTGCAATGGCACAGCAGTTACATGGATCAATGTTTGTGCACCTCAAGGTCTTATTGTGTTGATCTATATAGCCCTTTGGAGCAGCACCATGAGGTTTCATACCTGTAATAAGTTTGTGATACAGGGCTTATCGAGAAAGTCCGTCATCTCTCATAAACTCTAAATGCCCAATCCATGTGAATGCACCAATGTTCGTAGCTTCTATATTGTTCACCTTTCCACTCTTAAGGACTGTTATGTTCAGTATGTAGCCATCCCATTTGATGTTCATAATGGATCTGAGCTTCTGTTGGTGGAAGCATTCTAGGTTCTAGATATCATGGGAATAGAGAGTCCAAGTTTCACGTCACAAGAACACAATCAGGTTGGTATATACTCTTAGATCTTTAGTCATATTAGTACATTGAAAAGCTACATGGACAACATGAATTCTGTCCTCCACATCCTTCTCCAATGAGCAGTTGATTGATAGTTTCCTTTCTAGATAGAGGAAATTATATACTTGTTCCAGTGGTGTGCTGGAGATGGAAACATAGTAATTCGGGAAGGCAGTTCCAGAAGCTGGATGTGCATGTTTCTTCATTTCTGGAATGTTGATGGTCAGGAAAAATCACACACACATGCTCCACTGAAGCAGATAACTGAGAGTTGCAGACCATCAAATATATGAGTTGGAGAAGCATTATCATCTGCATATTGCAGTTCAATTAGATGAGTGAGACTTGTAAGCTATTCTGATTGGAGTGTGATTTGATTAAATACTCCTCCATCAAATTTGTACTAAAATTTCAAAACTGTGTTGTTCACAGAAGATGTTTTGTAGAGAATACATGCCAGGTACAGGGGAAGGAGTGTTGGTGTAAGTATACAAAGTTGTAAAAGCCCAGTAGTGCTGGGGAATTATTCTGATGTTCATTCTGGTATAGCACCTGCACCTGTCCAAACAGATTGTCTTGGAGTGCTTGGATCAGTCCAACAAGTGTTTAGGACAGGCAAACAGTCTTAAAACTATCCACATTACTTCTTCAGGTACTGGCATTTATCCAGATCATAGAACACTTTTGTTGTCCTTTGCATGTCTCCTGTAATTATGTCATACAAAAGACCATACAAGTAGGACCTCTTGAGGGACAAACCCCACAATGAGATTCAGGAAATACCTATTCAGAGATTATCTGGAGATGAATCAGTAGAATTCTAGCCAAGATTTTACTAGCTATGGAGAGCACAGGCATGCCAAGATAATAGCTACGGAATCTTAGATTGCCTGTTTTGAAGATGGGTACAATGATGGACTTTTTCATGTCACAAGGTTTCTCCTGGTTTTCTCATATCAGATGCACCAGAGTGAAGAGGTAAATCTCCACTTTGAATGAGCTCATGGGAAATGTTATTGGGTCAAAGTGTCTTTCTTGTTTTCAGACATTTCAAGAGCCTTACTAAATTCCCGAAAATTTGCAGTTGATTGATGATTGATGATTGTTGTTTAACACTCTTGGAGCCAGGAGCCAATCTGGTCGGCCACTCGCCATCAGCTGGAAGAGGCCAGACCTCCACCTCCACTCTACTACTGTAACGTGGAAATACATGTATTTTAAAATTCGCGTATATCTACTGGTGTATAACAAATACTGGCAAGAAATTTTCTACATATCGACTACATAGAATATACAACTGATTCAGAGTGATATAAAGAATAAAAAATATTTTATTGTTGATTTATAGTTTTTAGGAAGAGAAAAACATTTTTGCAATTTCTCTCTCAATATCTACTTTGAAAAAACCATTTACGATACAAAGAATACATTTAATGATGTATAGTGTCTTTCTAAATACAATTATATAGAATAATTAACCTGAATGAGAAAAATAAAAACATAAAAAATAAAAAATCAAAGATATGTCACTAGTAAAAACAAGAAAATTTTACTCACCGATAAAATTTGTGTATATGTATCGATGTATCGATGTGTGGCAAATACTGACAAGTAATTTTCTACGTGCAGACAACATAGTATAAAAATAATTCTGAATTATTAAAATATAAAATAATAATAGTTGATATTATAGTTTTTTTTTCCGCAATAACCTTTTCTCATTTTCAGCTCTAGTATCTATTCGAAAAATTTTTTTACAATAGACAGAATATACGGAATTAAAAAATCTATGGCGCTAAAGCCCTGATTTAATTTGGTCTACCAAGCGACCACTGTTCAATTTGAAGACCTGCAGTTTACGAGGTGAGGCATGGTCAGTGAAACAAATCCTTTGGGTCATTATGCTTGGTTTTCTAGACCGGAGTCGCCCTCTCACTGTCAGATATCTCCTCAGTTGCAATCCTTAGGGTCACTTAGGTTGAGTGGACCTCGAACCAACCCTCAAGCCCAGGTAAAAATTCTTGACCAGGCCGGGAATCGGACCCGTGACCTCTGGGTGAGAGGCAGGCATGCTACACTTGGCCTGCAGAGACCGGCATTTACGTAATGAACGAGGAATGTATGCAACTATAAGGTTTAGGAGAGAGAAAGTGAAAAGTAAATTGAAGTATGATATGGACAGAGAATCAGACGGAGGGGCATGTTTGGGTCCAAGAAGTTCCATGGAGGAGATGGGAGTTTGAGGAAATTTATCGGGTTCATTGGGAGAAATTTCCACAAAATGTTCTCCAGAGACATTATTATCATCATCTTCGTTATCCCTAGTTTCATGTACCACCATATTCATGGTAGCTTTAGTGCCGTTAGAAATAAATAAATGTCTCTTCTTTAGCTGCAATGATTCCGAGGGTGTATCCGGTATAATTTCGTTGTTACTGTCTGAACTAAATTCACTATCCTTATCCGATATATAATCCGCGTTAATTCACATTGTTCCAAGTACTGCATTAATTTATCATCATCAATAATTGCTGAAAAAAATTACGTGAACCACTTACCATTTTGCTATCACAAATCCACTCACTGAAAAGAACAATCTCTTACTGACCGGTTAGCGGTATTGTAAACGCAGGAAACGACTCTTGTGAAAGCTATGAAACCATCTCAGAACTACCAAAGCAAGGTCAAACACACAATAACGTGGAGCCCCTTTACTATAGGTTGTCATAAAAGTATGCACGTCACTATAGTTTGCCTCAAATTTATGTATATCACAGAATTTTTAGCTGGCTGATGTAATCGGTTCTGGCAACTTCTGACTAGATTTTTAAAGGCTGATCTGATCGGCTTTGGCAATTTAAAAGGCTCACACTACTGCCTGGCTCCAAGAGGGTTAAAGGGACCTATCATACAGGTCATTGGCCCATAAGTTGGAGGGACTGACATTCAAGGTTGCAGAGGATGCTATGGCATACATTGGAGGAAGTCTTCAGCAGCAGTAGAACTGCAGTTTAATAGTAATCTGAAGTGTACCTTCAGGCTGCTGAAGATGTCCTGAGTGTTAGTAAGGATGGTAATATTTTCTGCATTTTTGAGGGCACCTGGTAAGAAGCAAAGAGTACCATACAGCTCCTTTATCCTAGCATAAGGGTTGTTTAGATAACTGACACTTGATAGACTTAGGAGTTCCTAAGCCTTTTGTTGCCACCAGTTATTCCTTGTTTCCCTTATTTTCAGTCTGGCATTTTTCTTTTTGTTGTTGAAAGCATGGTTTATTCTCAATATTGGGTGTCTCTTGAACAAGGGACTGGTGCACATCACTCATGGCCCTTGTGGCAGTAATGCTTCGTAACTAACCAATAAATACTGCTGGCTTCGAATCAAACTCAGGGTTTGTTTTCCTACAGCAACTCCCTAGAGGACAGCGCGGCGCAATGTACCTCAGCAGGGACGAGCCTAAGCCTGTATAGCATCAGGTAGCATACTCGCCAGTATCTATCTCAGGGAGTTGCACGAGAGTAGCAAGTCCGCTACCAAGAAACAGTTCCTAATGTCCCCGTTAGATTGTGCCACTCTGCAGAGATTATTTAATTCCTACTTTCTCTCCTCTCGCAAAGATAATTTCCATTTTTTAAAATTTACAATTTTGCAGATAGGTCTTACGGCAGTGATGGAATAGGAAAGGGCTAGGAGTCAGAAGGAAGCGACTGTGGCTTGAATTAAGGCAGAGCCACAGCATTTGCCTGGTGTGAAAATGGGAAACTGCAAAAAACCATCTTCAGGGCTTCCAGCAGTTGTGTTCGAACCCACTATCCCCCAAATTCAAGCTCACAGGTACGCGACCCTAACCGCACGGCTAACTTCCTGGGTAATTTATTTTCCACGCCATACCAGACCACCCACAATATTACCAACATCTTGCTTCAATGAAAAACAGGAAGGCAAGTTTTCAACTCAAGTGAGGCAAAATTAACTGTGCCAAGCTGAGTTGCTAGGATGGATTGAGGCACTGGCCTTCTGACTCCAACATGGCAGGTTCGATCCTGGCTCAGTCCGGTGGTATTTGAAGGTGCTCAAATCATCTGCCTCATGTCAGTAGATTTACTGGCATGTAAATGAACTCCTGCAGGACTAAATTCCAGCAACTCGGCATCTCCAAAAACTGTAAAAGAAGTAGTTAGCGGGACGTAAAGCCAGTAACATTATTATTAAGAGTGACTGTAGTTATAATGTATAATTAGCCTCTTATTTCCTGGGTTGTAATTGCCAGATAATTCTGTTTTAGTAGGAATGTAGTTCATTACTTAATGATAATAGAGTTTCTTGTTATTTCTGTAAGCTATAAAAATGTGACACTGAAAATTTTGGTGCAACACCCAGTTCCAGATACCACCAGCTGCCACTGGTATTGATCAGGTTTTCATTTAGCTGATCTAAAAGAGTGTCTCTGAAAATAGTACTCACAGCTTTATTGCAAAATTTGGTGATGTTGAATTTCTTCCTGGAAGGTTTCAAAGAGTAAGATTGTGGTTTTCAAAATATGTATAAGGATCCTTAGCCAACTAACTAGCAGGGGCGGTGCGTAGTATTGTTGCAGTGTCGCACAACTCCCAATAATTTTACACTCATTTGCCGTCCTTTCTTCTAATGTTTTAGTTTAATAAACCTAACATTTATTCTAAAACATATTACAATCAAGCATCTTTGGTCCTTCACTGTACTAATGCTTCATAACGGACCAATATACGCTCCTGGCTTCGAATCAAACTCAGGGAGTTTGCTTTCCTATGGCAACTCCCTAGCGGACAGCGCGGTGCAGTATACTTCTGCAGAGAAGAGCCTAAGCCTGCATAGCATCAGGTAGCATGCTCGCCGGTATCAGTCTCAGGGAGTTGCACGAGACTAGCAAGTCCCCTTACGAGAAACAGTTCCAAACGTCCCAGTTAGATTGCGCCACTCTGCAGAGATTACTTAATTCCTGCTTTCTCTCCTATCACAAAGGTAATTTCATTTCCATTTTCTTTAATTTACAATTTTTGCTTGATGTTGCACCGACGCAGATAGGTCTTAGGGCGACGATGGGATAGGAAAGGACTAGGAGTGGGAAGGAAGCGACCATGGCTTTAATTAAGGCACAGCCGCAGCATTTGCCTGTGTGAAAATGGGAAACAGCAGAAAGCCATTTTCAGGCCTTCCGACAGTGGTGTTGGAACCCACTATCTCCCGAATACAAGCTCACAGCTTCGCAACCCTTACCACACGGCCAACTCGCTTGGTAATTTCTTATCCACGCCATATCAGACCACCCACAATACGTCAGCCTCGGCGTCTCCGAAAACCGTAAAAAAGTAGTTAGCCGGACGTCATTATTATTAAGAATAACTGTAGTTATAGTGTATAATTATCCTCTTATTTCCTGGGTTGTAATTGCCAGATATATTTCAGTTTTAGTAGGAATGTAGTTCATTACTTAACGATAATAGAGTTTCTCGTTATTTCTGTAAGCTATAAAAATGTGACACTGAAAACTTTGGTGCAACACCCAGCTTCAGATACCACCAGCTGCCACTGCTAACTAGAAGTTTGTTGTTAGTCCAACATTCATCTATATTTTGTGCAGTCCTTGTAATCAGAACATATTTTCTGACATTGTACTGAGTACTGACACAGTCAGTGATATGCCAGTGCTTGGAGCATGGATGAATCCACGTAGTCTTAAAGTGATTAGGTAGGCAGAATTCATATTGTTGATGGAAAGCTAGTGCTCAGCGCAGAGACCAAGGAGTAGTAAGTAGTCCATTTGTATTGGAATTTCCAACACCTTTATTACCCATGGCATTCCCCATGAATTGATTGTCTCTTCAACACTGGCATTAAATTTGCCATGCTAAAATAAAAAAGAATTGAATATTTTTGCAGGTATCTTGGTGAGAACACTGTTCAGTTTGGTGGTAGAAATGATTCCTGAAATCTTCATCATAATTTAAATAGGTGGTCACTAGGGTGCCAATGTGACAAAACTATTTCCACCAAGGGGAACTCCAAGAGTCTTGTGTCCTTCACTTACTGCAATAGAGATGGGCCGATGTTCTTTCACCATTTTAGTTTTCACTGCAAATCCCACACCACAGATGCATGGTTCTCCTGTAGTCTATCCTTTCATTTCCAAAAGATGGTGTACCCTGAACTGGTCTTACTGATTAGTCCTTCATCTGATAACCTGGTTTCACTGAGAGCAATGTCTATATCCAGTTTAGCTAGTACAATGAGAGCTGTACTTTTCTCTGGTCTGTTAATGTGTCTGCTAAGATCAGTGGAGTCTTGATGTTCCAGATTCGAACAGACATATTCATATGGTAATTCTTATTTGGTTTCTGTCCACAACATTTGGAATAATCTTCTGGTTGCAGATTCCCAGCCATGTTCAACTGTGAGTACCTATGTTTAGCCCACATTTTCTAGGATCTTCCAAATTCAGTGTGGCCTGAAGTTTTGCTAAACAGTAGTGTCCAGTCACACATGCATGTCTGGATTCTTGAGTAGTCCCTAGTGGCACTTCTACTCATTATAACGAAGGTGTCAATACAACAACCCATATCTACTAAATTCTCTTCTTACAAGAGACAATGACCCGGAGTCGCCATTATTAGTACTAAATAATGAAATATTATTCTTTGACACAAAATACTGTACTTCAGCTAACAATAATTACAACTCATTACATAAACATGTCTTATTATTGCACCAGAAGTTTCTGTTTTTACACCTATAGTGAGAGTTCTTTTAGAAAAAAATCTTACGTGATGAAGTCAAGTACTTCTCTCATAGCAGACTGCAGTTTGTCTGATGTTTGGTTATGCTGTTGCTTGACATTTTACTCAAGGAAACCCCACAAACTGTTGACTGGAGTGGATAAGTGGGTGGTTGTTGGTGGCCAGGTCATGGGTTCCATACTGCCTCTAATCTGCATCCAATCCACCTGCCTGAAAATAATTTTTTATACCATCTCTAACACTGATAGCAAAATACATAGGGGGTCCATCTCGTTGCAGGATTATGGTATTTCCTATTCAAGCTTCAGAGAGCTGCAGATAGAGCCATCATTGGAATCTCCTCATATGACTGCCCATTGACAGTGCCATTAAAAACGTCTGCAAGTCTCTGTGAATTTAGTAAATGCCTCCACAATCCTCGATTTGCAACTAGTGTTGTGCCCTCATTTAGTTCTATACCTCTTATCTTTAAGTCATTAGAAACTGAGTCTAACCATCGTCGTCTTGGTCTACCTCTACTTCTCTCACCCTCCATAACAGAGTCCATTATTCTCCTAGGTAACCTTTCCTCCTCCATTCACCTCACATGACCCCACCATCGAGGCCGGTTTATGTGTAGGCTACGGCTTCATCCATTGAGTTCATTCCTAAATTAGCCTTTATCTCCTCATTCTGAGTACCCTCCTGCCATTGTTCCCACCTGTTTGTACCAGCAACCATTCTTGCTACTTTCATGTCTGTTACTTCTAACTTATGAACAAGATATCCTGAGTCCACTCAGCTTTCGCTCCCGTAAAGCAAAGTTGGTCTGAAAACAGACCGATGTAAAGACAGTTTCATCTTACAGAATACTATTGATTGCAACTGCGAGCTCACTGCATTAGCTTTACGACACCTTGATTCAATCTCACTTACTATATTACCATCCTGGGAGAACACACAACCTAAATACTTCAAATTATTGACCTGTTCTAGCTTTGTATCACCAATCTGACATTCAATTCTGTTGAATTTCTTACCTACTGACATCAGTTTAGTCTTCGAGAGGCTAATTTTCTTACCATACTCATTGCACCTATTTTCAAGTTCCAAGATGTTAGACTGCAGGCTTTCGGCACAATCTTCCATTAAGACCAAGTTGTCAGCATTGGCCAGACTGCTTACTACATTTCCACATAACTGAATCACTCCCTGCATTTTATACCTTTCAGCAGATGATCCATATAAACTAAGAACAGCAAAGGTGAAAGATGACTGCTTTGTCCAACCCCTGTAAGTACCCTGAACCAAGAACTCATTCTACCATCAATTCTCACTGAAGCCCAATTGTCAACATAAATGCCTTTGATTGATTTTAATAATCTACCTTTAATTCCATAGTCCCCCAGTATAGCGAATACCATTAAAAAATTGGTAAAAATTCCAGTTTAGCAGCCATGCCAGCACAGATCATAACATGCAGTGGATTCTTCTCCAATTCCTTTGAGGATGGGGAATCTCCTCAGCGCACAACACAACATTGTGATTGCCTGATTTTTGGCAAATAGCATACTCATCGGTGAACATCGTGTTACTGCTGTCATTTTCCAAATGGAATCTTTGGAGAAAGGCAGCACAAGCACTGCATTGAGCATCCACATCAGCATCACTCAGTTCGTTAACAGACAGTGGTCAAAATGGTCTTAGACCTGAATCTTTTGTCAAAACATATAGCATTGCTGTCTTGGGTATGCCAAGTTCAGCTGAGCATTAATGAGTTTATTTAACAGGTGACTCCTCAACGGATATCTGCACATTGAAGCATGTTTCCCTTTTCATTACCAGACAAAATAACTCCTGCAGGAAAAAACTTCTGACACTGTTGTACTTCTGCATATACAATATGTAGCAACTGAGAGTACATTATACAAACTCAAGGGACATGTAGATTCGTACCCTCATCAGCAATTCCTGTGATGGGTTTCCTTTTAATTCCATGCAAATACCAGGATAGACCTTTCTGAAATGCCATGTTCATTTGCCTGCCACTTCCTTGCTGGTCTATCCTCATCTCTATTCTTAAGTCAAGTGGGTCCAATTTCATCTCTCCAGCTGAATCACAAATAAAGTGGTCACAAATTACAATTCAATGCCCATTAGGTCAGTCGCTCAAGCCACAGGTGAAGGATTGGGGGTATATAAACAATAATATGCTACCTATGTAATATAGCCTATTCCTCCCTTCTGGAAAAGACAATTTAGAAAGTAAAAAAAGAAAAAACCACATATTTTTGGATTACTGATTCCTTTTACGTCATTTCATGGTAATTAGATACTGTAGTGGTACTGCTCAAAATAGATGCAGCTGGGCACCTTAGAAAAGTAAGGTAAATTTTCTTGTAATGTAAGTAGCATTTCTGCAATACATGGCAAGAACAATTCTGAGAAAATTACATAAGCTTGGGTTCCCACCACTGGTTCTTAGTCACACACTGAGGCGACTGATTGGCACAGTAATTAATGGCTAATGAATTGCTCTAGCATCATACTGACAAAGATGCAGAATGTGCTGCATCAGGTATTCTTACTGAAAAAGTAATATTTCAATATTATTTCTAAAGGACTTTTAATATTTGAATTATTTTGTTTTGTTCCAGATTACCATGGATAACGAATCCTCATGCCCAATGATGGAAATAGATGAAGAAGACACAATGTCATTGTGTCCTGATTCGTTGGAGGATGTAGATGCTACGATGATAGTTAGAGTAGCCTTGTCACTATTATCAATAAAAAACGAAATCCCTGTAAGCCCAGGGATGTGCCCTGTTGAAGGGAATCAAGCTGCCTTGTCCTTCAGCACGAAGTGCTCGTGGTCACGTAGTAAATATTCTGTAAGTCCACGTGAAGAGCGTCCTACCTCATCAACAGATGATATATCAGATGTTTATGCAACAGCATCCTACAAAACTGCAGTGGCATTGACAACCGATCATCTCACGAATGTTAGCTCCACAGCAAACTTCAGAACTGCAGTGTTATGGTCACATCCTCTAAATATCCTGTAAGTAAATCCATTTAATATAAATAGTTGTAAGTATATTTTGCTATATAAATAATATATAGTAGTATATGGGGAGCATTTGGATCAGTGCTGAGGACTGCAAGCACATCAGGCTGACGTCTCAGTCCACGGGCAGACCTTCATTTAGGGGTAATTGCTGGCTAGATGGTAAGTCATATCATAAAACAGATAGCACAATCATCGCTCAGTTTGGAGAGATCTACAACTTTTGTTCTATGAGATTTTGTTGAATCTCGATCTTTTATATGTTACATAGGGCTGCATTTCTCAATTATAAGCAAATCTCCCCAAATCAACCATGAAAGGCATTAGGAAATGGGACATGTCTTTATAATGAAAACTCTCCATTTCAATTGTGAATGGCAGTAGGCAAGTAAGCCTGCTGTTGTAGAAGAGACTCACAACTCAATTGTGAATGGCAGTAGGAAATGTAGCCTGCCATTATCATCAAAACTCCCCAATGGGCATTGTACTGACAGGAAGTGGAAGATAAACAGCAAAGTTTCCTAGATGTATCTGAGGAAGTGTTATTGCAATTACTTTTTCTCTGCCCTTGTAATGGACGACACCACCATTCAATGTGGCCTTCATATTTTTAACAGCTTTTCAATTACAATATTGCACTCAATTTCCAGGGTCACAAAAACTATTATTATTTGAAGACTGTGTAGAAACAGTGTTTGGACAATGCTAGTGCATTAATATTCACCAGAATCTCGACATGCTGACAGTGTATGGTGTCACAGTACAAAATACTCACCACTCAACATTAATTTATCAGGAAAATGTTCCTAAGAGTTGGGTGGCAAATCCAGCGATGGTACTCTCAGTAGAGCAGCATGTTTGTTATAGCAGTTGTGTAATGCCACGCAATGAACATCAAGGGCCCGTATGCCGTCCTTCAATCCCATTATGGAAGAAGGCATTCAGGCAATGGTGTAAAAAAATCTGGAGCACAGTATCACATTACTGGAAGTGATGCCGGTGCATCGACCTGGACCATATGTAAGGAACTATAAGAAGAACTAATGCCCATACCCTATTCAATGCAAGCAGTACCTTTCACCAGCTATTACAGTGAGTGCACATTTCTGCCATTTTCATTCAATCAAGTACAAAATCAATACTTTCACAGGAGTATATTAGCGTACCTTGACATTAATTTTACATAGAAATCAGTGTTCAGTGTGCACAATACTCACACATGGGCTGTGGAACTTCTCCACTTTGTGAATCAGGACAACTTCCTGCACCATTTCTCAACCAATATTTGGAAGGATATTGTAGAGAATATGAAAGACAAAGAATAGAGAAGGGAAGTCAGTAGTCTGGATTCCCCAGGGAGTGTATTCTTCAAACAACTTGGCAAAATAAATTGTATTCAATTGGGAGCTACCAATATTAATGAGGCTTATAGAAATAAAAGTAGAACTGGCTGAGTAAGCAAAGAGGATGCATCTGGATATGTTAGATGTTGATGATATATGGGTAGAAGAAGATAACAAGGAAGAGAAAGGAGATTAGAAGTGTCCTTAAAGAGGTGTTTAACCCTAGACCAGGCATGCCAATTTCTGTTACAGTACCGGGCGCGCGGTTGACTTTCTCAACCAGTTACGTTTTCAGTTATTTACAGGCTTCCAATTGCATAAACATTTCATTTAGTGGCATTTTATCTTTTATTTCAATGTTATTCTCCAAATAAAATTAAAAACTTGTATTAGTGATTAATATGAATGTACTTAAAATGCATAATCATGAACTCGTGAACTAATTCTGATAGCAACATGAATACTGCGCCTATTTATAATGAGTTAAGCAGTAGATCCATAATTAAATTAAAATTATGGTCATATTTTAATATTTGCACAATTATACAATGAAATGATCAGATATAATAGCAAAAAATGACTGGATGAGTAGTAAAGTTTGTTGCCATATCCAAGAAATGTCCCCCAAGCAATGCAATAATTTCACTGCGGTTAGCAAATTTAAACCCGTGCTCGCAGCTGTAATTCACTTCCTCCCACTTCCTAGACATGTAAACATTAGTCCAGTGTAATAGTTCATCGACCATCTCCGCGTTTATCAACTGCATGAAACAGTCAATTTCTGTCGATGCCTTCCTTGCCTCCCCTTCTGGTCCTGGCAGTTTTTTTACAATATTCCCTGCTTTTACCCTCAAAATAAGTTTTGAAAAGTCCGTCTTGGACTACATTGTTCCTCCATCTCTCCCAAAAATAAATTCCCCTTTTTTATCGTCTTCGTAGATCTCACTGTCCGAATTGACCTCCTGCTCCATATCACTATTATGATCCTGATCCGATACGTTTATAATTTCCTATTCCCTGTCCGAACAATCCGAGGCAGAGTCCTTTATTTCATCGGACAACCAGCTCAAAATGTCAGGTATGTCTTCATCATTGACAAAACGAGACCTAGAATAGAAATATACTACATGTAATTACTCCTGATTTTGCTTAATTACCCAAAAAGTACAGAGGAAAGGAAATTTTAAAGAAATAAATTTCACTTACATGAGCAGGCGCGCGGTTGACTTTGTCAACCAGTTTCGGGTTCCAAGAGTTCGCTCAAAATAATTACGCACATATCGCTTCCACTGTTGTTGAAACTCGACTGAACTGAAGGTCAAGAGTGAGATCAAAGGTATTAGTTGTGAGGTGGTGAAAAACAGACAGTTCTAGGAATTACGGTGTAAAATAGCACGCTGGTTGACAAAAACAACCAGCGCACCCAGTCTAGGGTTAAAAGGGAAGTTCGTAATATGGGATAGGATTGTTCACCAGGTATACAATTGCATGCAATGTAGTTTTTGTTAGGCACATAAATGAGTTAATGACGTGGGCATATTTAGCTGTTGGAGGAATTGGAGTGAAAAATGTCTCAGTCTACTCACAATGTGATGTTGCAGATGACGATCATGTTGAAAAATATATGAAGCAATCAGTGACATAAGAGTCGGCATCAACAACAAGGATAGGATAGTGTTAATATGCAATTACAATGCAAGGTTTGAAAATAGAAATGAAGGATATAAAAAGGTGATGGATAAATATGGGGTAGATATGGGCGCTAATAGGAATATGAAACTTCTACTGGACTTCTGTGCTAATGTGGGATTGGCAGTGACGTGTATATTTTTGAAGCTTAACACGTTGAGTGCCGAGCCGATTGTAGCACACTATTCCACTGGTGCCAGGCATGTTTTTGAATTGCATTCCGCTGGTGCCAAAGCAATTATACGCGTTGTAGTCTGTTTATATAATCTTGGGATGTATTTATATGAGGTACTAAGTAAATTTTATCTCACCATACCGTGGTCATGTGTGACGCCATATGGTGTCACATCAGTTTTTAGGAAAGATAAAATATAGCGTGATGCCATATGGTGTCACATAATTTTTTGACATGGAATGTGCAATACGAATTTCAAATACGGGATATTTATTTGCTAATTCAAGTTAACGCAATATTTATGAAAACCTAGTAAAACGCAAAACAAGTACTTATATTACAGTACATATTGTTGATAACAGTTTTCTGATAACTCTAAACATTGAATATATGCGTCTCGGCACGCCCGAGTTCTTGTTACTCGTAATTTTTCAAACCTTATTGGCATCGTTGTTCAAACATCGTCCTTTGTACACTTGTTTCATGTGCTGTTTTCATATTTACGTTTTGCACATCTGATCGGGAAGTTAAGGGGAACGCGCTAACTATACGCTACCTGGCTGCTGGCGCAGCTCGACGCAGCCCGGTTGGTTCACGTCCGCTGCTTCGTTCCTCCCTACCTCTCCGCCACACCCCGATACTCCCGCGGCACTTCTAATTTTATGACTATTTATTTGTTCAATTTTGGCGTTTAAACTTGCGCTGGGTACATGCCATTTTCACCTTAGCATTCTAATGTCTCCCATGAATATTCCTACGAAATTTCAACCGAATCCGAGTGTAACACATGTATGTGTTCCCTCAGAAGATTATTACCAATATCTTCCATTTTTTATATCTTTGCACAACTATATAAACTGAGTGATAATACGTACGTAAATGAGGAATAAACAAAGCCTGGCGCACTTTCACCTGTGACAACGACCACAGGCCACTCAGTGGCTTCGGAAGAATACTGTGGCGCCACATGGTGGCATACAATAAAAATACATAGCTGGAAGAGACCCTGAAGTTCGCCCTTCACGTAGTACCAATTTTACGCGCATAGATGTCACAGCTGATTATCTACGGCGCATCGCCTGAAACTCAACTGTGCCGCCATATGGCGTCACGCCAACTCTGATTTCAAGAACGGTGTGCCGCCATATGGCGCCACGCCATCACAAATTTGAAGACCACCGTGACGCCATATGGCGGCACGTGGCACCCAACGTGTTCAGGCTATTCAGTGCTACACGTTGCAGGATAGGGCAACAGACCATAATAGCTTATTTAACATTAAGAATTTCATTCTTCAGGTTCCGTATTGAATCAAGATTCACAATAGAGAAATGGGAAAGTTGATATCCACCTTTTCAATACAATATGTTACGTGATGGTTTACATTTAAAACATCACGTTTATTTATATTTGGTACCGGTTTCGACAATGTTTGATGTCATCATCAGCCAGGACGACTATACAAAGATATATCACATTAACCGTGACTCCTACAGTAATATTACATTAATAGTATTGAATATAAACATGAATATAATTAAAAGTATATACATATACTGTATAAGCTGACAGTCAGTGCGATAAAAGATTGTTTTTTATAAGTTGTACACCTTAGTATTCTAGTTAAAAAACGGGAAAGTAATAAAAGTGAAGTATTATAGTCAGCTTTTAGTGACATATTTGTCTATTGAACAGTAGGGTTATGTTTTATGAAGGCTTTTTAGCCATGTTTAACATTATAAAAAAAGTAGACACATGCTTAGTTATGAGTGTTTCTACATAAAAGTATGTACAGTAAAATCTAGAAAGTATTCGAATGGGGCTTGAGCTTGGACTTAATAGACTGGATGTCACTGCACATTGATGTTGGCATATAGGATGTCCTGGCTTACGAAATTCTAAATTCGCGGATTATATTTTCTTATAGGTTCCGTCTTGGTTCAAGATCTTTCTCGAACAACCTATGCACTCGCAACTCAAAGCACAAGAATCTCTTCAATACCATCACAACAGAACTGCACTTAATCCACTAATATGATATTAACATACAAAATTAGAGTACAAACAACTTATACATAGAATCTACTAACGGACATCACAAATAGGAAAAGTCCCCTCAGTTTACTGCGGGCACAGATTTCTGCACATGGTTACAAGGGTATTTAGGGGTTCTAGTAAGGATGTAAAGGAGAGAGCATATAAGTCTCTGGTAAGACCCCAAGTAGAGTATGGTTCCAGTGTATGGGACCTTGAGCAGGATTACTTGATTCAAGATCTGGAAAAATCCAAAGGAATGCAGATCAATTTCTTCTGGGTGATTTCCAACAAAAGATTAGTGTTAGAAAAATGTTGCAAAGTTTGGGCTGGGATGACTTGGAAGAAAGGAGACAAGCTGCTCGACTAAGTGGTGTGTAATACCAATATAGTTTGTCTGTTATTGGACATTAAAAATTTTCTAGCTAACTCATGCCTGGTTGCAAGCATTTCATCCCAGTGTGCTAAGTTGGGCTCATCAGTTGGTAAATAGCACACCTACCAAGATGCATGGCTAGTGCATATCGTGGAGGCCACTGCGTAGGCTACTTGGAGCCACCAGCAGTACCAATGCACTATAAGAAACTTTGTCTCTTTACCACATATTGATGTCTGCTGGCCATCAGATGATATACATGTTGATTCCAATAGGGAACCTGAAGTATTTGTTCCGAATGAGTAAATTTATAATAGCAATATAGTTGGTCTATTATTGGACATTATAAATTTTCCAGCTAACTCATTCCTGGTAGCCAGTGTTTTGCCCCAGTGTGCTAAGTTGGGCTCATCAGTTAGTAAATAGCACATCTACCAAGACGCATGGCTAGCGCATATCATGGAGGCCACTGGGTAGGCTACTTGGGGCCACAGGCAGTCCCAGTGCACTATAAGAGACTTTGTCTCATTTTCTAATACATAGCCTGTCTGGCCATCAGACAATATAGATGTTGATTCATATAGGGAAATTGAAATATATGTATATGTTTTGGGAGTTGATGTATATAATTCTAATTCCATCTTTGTTAGTAGGATCCTATAATTCACTCACTTAGAATTCAAAATCTTCCATAAAGAACAGCATGCATTATTCATGTATTGTACCTACTAGTAAACAGCCTACCTAAGTTCTAAGAGGAAGAGAGTGATAGGATCATGTATGGTACCCGCTAGTAAATAGCCTACCTAAGTCCTAAGAGGAAGAGAGGGATAAGACATCATCTAAGTTTCTGATATGTAAAATCCTGGTAGTATCATTTCTGCTTACAAAAATTCTCCCTTCCCGTGTCCACACATAGTTGAATGCTTTTGCTCTAAGGTCTTTCGCCCTCTTAAGAAGACACTTAGATTTAGCTCTTAGGTGGTCATTGATATAAATAGTATTGTTAGTGGCATTAATATGTATTAAGTGCAATGGATGAAAATTGCCTAACGTTTTTCTTTGAAAGCATAAGATCATGCTTCTTCCATCTATTCATGGAATAGGTCTAGGTAGAGAATTATTCAGTGTTGGAATACTATGAGCAATGTCGATGTCTGTTTTATTGACCTCACAGCCAACTGCTAATCCAGTATCCATGATTTATTTATATACATCTTCACTTTGTAGCTCTGGCACACCATGAATTTCCTTCATGTTCTTGAGGGGCCCCTTGAAGGGGCTTTCCAGCATGATAATATCATCCAAATAAATTCAGAATGTCTTCCAAAGCAGTCCTCCTCTCAGCACAGATTCCGTCAGCCTCTTGTAACTTGCAAAAACTCAATGACATGACTCTGAACTGCCATTTACTATGTTTTAAAAATCAATCAATCAGCACTGATCTGCACTTAGGGCAGGTGACAGGTTCCCCATCTGTTGTTTTCTCAGACTTTTCTTAAATGATTGCAAAGAAACTGGAAATTTATTGAACATCTCCCTTGGTAAATTACTTCTATCCCTAACTCCCCTTCCTATGAAAATGGCATATGTCTTTTAAAGCTGGGAGTGTCTGAGGACATGTTTGGTTCACCAGGTGCAGCTCTTTTGATTTGACTCCCAGAGGCGACCTGCTCCCCTTCCTATAAATGAATATTTGCCCCAGTTTTTCCTCTTGCATTCCACCTTTATCTTCAGATTGTGATGTCTCTTACTTTAGAAAACAACACTCAAACTTATTCATCTCGAAATGTCATTCCATACCATCCCTCCACTGACAGCTCACAACATACCATTTAGTCAAGCAGATCATCTCTTTTCTCCGAAGTCTTCCCAGCCCAAACTTTGCAACACTTTCGTAGTGCTACTCTTTTGTCAGAAATCACCCAGAACAAATCAAGCTGCTTTTCATTGGATTTTTTCCTCTTACCAAGAATGCACTCTCCCCTTGGTCTTGAAGATGTATCTTCACTTGCAAGAAACCATTCTTCAGATCCGGTGTAGAGAACCACATCAAACCTGCTATTGTACATAGGCAAGACAATAAGTATCTGCAATTTTGCTCCTATTGCTTTTGGTTAGCTCTATGGCATTGTGTGCTCGCCAGCCAGTAGATAGCACCATAGTCTACATCTGTGGTAGGTTTCAGCATTTTCAGATCAGTATAGATTGTGCTGTTCTGACGTAAAGGTGACTGTGTCACACTCTGTTTGCACCAAGGAAGAACAGCATTCCAAAATCTGTTTGTGTATGTGTGTGTGTTCCAAGGGTGTACCAGGAGCAGAATTCATAGAAGACTCAGCACAATACGAGGAGAATGTTTGCCGCAACGTAGTGTCTACCAGCGGATCAAACAGTTCAAACAGTTCAAAAGGTGCCATATGAGCGTGAAAGATGAGAAAAGATCTAAGCATCCACCTGCAGACGTAACTGATGCCAATATTGAACAAGTGCGTGATATGATCGTGAGTAACTGACAAGTGACTGTTGATAATGTGGCAAACCATATACTCATTATCCATTGTTCTGCATATGAAATCATGCATAAAAGCCTTTTTTTATTTTATTGCTAGGGGCTTTACGTCGCACCGACACAGATAGGTCTTATGGTGACGATGTGATAGGAAAGGCCTAGAAGTTGGAAGGAAGCGGCCGTGGCCTTAATTAAGGTACAGCCCGAGCATTTGCCTGGTGTGAAAATGGGAAACCACGGAACACCATCTTCAAGGCTGCCGATAGTGGGATTCGAACCTACTATCTCCCGGATGCAAGCTCACAGCTGCGCGCCTCTACGCGCCAACTCGCCCGGTCAAAAAAGGCTTATCATTCACAAAGTCTGTTTGAGATATTTTCCAAAACAACTCAATGAAGACCAGAAGCACATTCGCGTGAGAATCTGTTAGCACCTACTGGACCGTCATGCTAACGAAGGTGAAAGATTTCTGAAACGGATCATCACTGGAGATGAAAGACAGGTTCAATACGTTGAACCAGAGAGCATCAGAGCATAGAATGGAAGCATCGCGGATCCCCAGTCGAAAAAGAAATTCAAGCGTCAACCTTCTGCAGGAAAAGGGATGCTCACAGTGTTTTGGGACTCTCAAGGGCCAATCGTGGAATATTACCAGGAAGAGGGGGAAACAGTAAAGAGGGAACATTTCAGTGATATGCTGGTAGACAAGCTGAAACCTGTAATTCACAACAAATGCAGTGGTTGATGGTTGGAAGGAGTTCTTTCGTTGCATGACAATGCACGTCCACATACCGCAGCCCACACCACTCAAACTCTTCAGATGCTGCATTTTGAGGTGTTGGAGCATCCTGCCTACAGTGTCGATCTCACCCCATTAAATTACCCTCTGTTTGGTCCACTTGAAAAATACTCTAAGAGGCCTTTGATTCAGCTCCCATCAACAGATGAAGGAAGCGGTGAATACGTGGCTTGCTGACAACCAAAAATCTTTTTTTCAAAGGGTGTTAGAAAGATAGTGAAACACTTTACCATGTGCATTGAAAAGCAGGGTGACTATATTGAAAAATAGTATCAATAAAAAGTGTGTACACTTTCTTAATAAATTATGAAAATGGATTGCAGATACTTATTAACTTGCCCTCATACCTAGACTGTCATCAATCCTAGGTAGACTGGTAGGTGTTTTTGTGACATCATTCACTCTCCTTCAATCAATAAAGAAATGAGTAGAGCCATGCTTTCATTTTACCATCACTACTGGAGCTCCATGTATTTTGTAAGAGTTCTTTACTTGCTGCACCTTCATTTATTGAGCATCTGCTCCTCTTTGTCCTTCTTCATGAGTGTAACTCCTCAGAACAGAGCCATTATCAGCACACTGTCTCTCACTTCAATGCAATGTTGGACAAGTTACGTCCTGCCAAAGTCATTTCTCTCCAGGTAGAATACGGCCTGATACTCCAGTAGGGCTGGTAGTTTCCCTAGTTATATTTGTTGTAAGTTGTTGGATGCTTCATCAAACTTTTACAGGGCTTCTGGTTTGTTCTAACCTACTACTAATTGTATGTCTGGTTGCACTGGGTTTGATGGCTTTCCAGTGGGCATTGCATATAACACACTCCCAACCCCCGAATGCTGTGCATTGGTGGATGGCGATGTCATAATTGTTCAAGTTGGACTGATGAGAAGCGATGATCACTCCATCAACATGTTCTGCACTATCCTGATGACAAATCAATCTACCATCATATCATGATCTCCCAATTCAAGCCAGGGTTTCTGGCACTTTACAATCATGGGCCATAAAGCACCATAAGGCTGGTTATTGACTGGGGTGTTTTTTGGCTATCTTAATGTCAGCTGGAGGCTCCTGTCTTAGACCATCTTTGCAGTTCTGGCTTTTGTAGCTTATTACAATTCCAGCAAGAGGACGATCCTCATGGTATCTGCAGGCTCAAGATTTTTGTAACACTGCCTCATTTTCTGGGTTCTGCTTGGCTTTATAGAACCTTTCTATGGCTTCAAGGAACTTGATCAGGGATTCACTTTTCTGTGGATGCTCAGTTTCGTCCACTTCCAGGCGACACATACTAGCCTGTATTCTTGATGCATACTTTGAAACCTTAAAATCCTACACACACCTGAAAGTGTCCTTGAAGATCATGTTGTGGGCATACCAAAGGGAAAGTTGTGTATTTGGGTCACTTATTCCATCTATGAAAGTCTGCCTCTACTGCTGCTTGATGAAATCTCCTGGAGCTGACATGTAGGCCAGAGGTATGAGACAGGAGACATCTGTCCCAAATTATTAGAATGTCTCTATAATCCTCTGAGTCCTATAGCGAAGCTGTGTCTGGTAGACCTACTGGAAGTTGTGATCTATGCATCAGGTGTCCATATAGGCTGGCAGTATGGTGTAGTTTTGCTGAGCACCTACTGTTATTGCCTAGTTGTGAATAATATACTCTTATTTATCAATCTAATTAAATTCATCATGACCCAATTAGCACACACAGATTCATATACACCAAACATGTTCATTCACGAATGACCACACTCCACCATCTGCTGTCAATATACAAAGACTCTGTGCTTCTCATAGTAGGAAGTCAAGCTCTGTGGTATTATCTGGAAGGCTGTAATCCAGCTGGAGGCTCGCATGTTCATTCGCCTCACTCAACAGCTGCATACAGAATTGTGCAAACACTTGTTCTTCTGGCTATCTGAACACTTGACTGTTCCTCAAAACAATTTCAGAGAAAGTCTGACACTCACACATACATACATACATACATACATTATCATTATAGACTGTTATTCCTTTCAGCATTCAGTCTGCAAGCCTCTGTGAATTTACTAAACATCGCCACAATCCTCGATTTGCAACTAGTGTTGTGGCCTCATTTAGTTCTATACCTCTTATCTTTAAATCCTTAGAAACCGAGTCCAACCATCATCATCTTGGTCTACCTCTACTACTCTTACCCTCCATAGCAGAGTCCATTATTCTTCTAGGTAACCTCTTCTCCTCCATTCACCTCACATGACCCCAAACCAGACACTCACACAGCTCCACAAAATAAACTATTAACACTGACAGCTAAACAGTGGTCACTCAATAACAGCAATTCAACAATGTTTGGCAGCACTACAATATTCCTCATAACAGCAAAAATTAACTCTAGTACAAATCTACATATGCAAGCTGCTTCACACTCTTACTCCATGACAGTCTACTGTACACAGGTGGTCCACTCACGACAAGCAACACTCCGCCATCCCAATCCATATAATCACACAACACTCCAACACAACAACAACTCCTTGTTAGCAGTGACCTTGTGTTTGTATCCTAGTTTGATGAAGTACTAGAGGCTAGAAAGGCTCATTTCTCATTCCAGAAGGCCCACAGAGAAACCAGACAAAAGCATAATATAAGAAGAGGCTGACAATACTTTCCAGGCAAGCTGGGATGTTCCACCAGTCTGATGCATCAATCTGTTCCAAAAAACACCAAAGGTGGCTATAAATGTTCAGATTGTCATTTGAGTTGATCATACCAATTAGTTGCATTCTTTACGTATTCCCTGGTTAATTCTGTACCTGAGAACCAGACTATCTTAAGTCCATTTTTTGCCTTTTTGAGATAATCCGGCGTGTAGATGATGAAAGAGCGCTTTATTGAGCCAGACTATGTTAAGTCTTGTAACGCAATAATTTTACGAATTAGCAGTGTCAATATAATCTTTAGTCCTGAGAATCCTGTGAGCCAACTTATCCTAAGTCCACTTACGATACTTTGATTCTAAGCAAATCATAACTTGCGATAGCCTAAGTCCGTTTAAGATAGTTTGGCATTGAGATTTTGTGTTACCATTGTAGTTCAAGTCACATTATTGACAAGGATTTTGTTGACTTAGGCGGGAATATTACCATTGTTTTGCATGTTCTGCTCGGTTTCATTCATAAGGAGCAATGAGCCGTGGACGGATGTTGGTTGATCATGCATTGCAGCTAAACCAGTGTCCAGGAGGTAAGAATAATGTTGATTAGTACAATATATTTCTATTTCTATGCTCTACAGATATTGAAAAATAATTTTTTGACGTTTTAGGAAAGAGTCTTCCTCTTTATGAGCCTCACAGTAATTAGCTTGTTAATCAATTTCTTTTACAGGGTTTAATGACAATGACAATGAGCTTAAGGGAACAGAAACTGCCTTTCCTTCTATGAATCTACAAGTAGATAAAAAAGTGGAAGTAAGTATTAAGTTCACCGCACTTTATAATCATGAAAGGTTATACTGTATTTGTTTTCAAGAGCCAATGCAATGTGTTCAAGAACTGTTATTCATGCGTGTGCTTTTATCTGTTGGATAGTAGTTTAAAAATATTTTTGGTCCGCAGGCCCCTACTGTTACGAGGCCCGATTTTGTGAAGAAGAAGAAGAAGAAGAAGAAGAGGACGAAGAAGATAGTGGAGAAAAGGTGTACACTCAATTAGAATGTGTTAAAGTGAATTCGCATTGCACTGACGTAGGTTACACTGATCAAGTCTCCACGCCTATTTACCCGCCGCTTGTTGCTGAAGAGACTGAAATAGAATGCAGTGCCAATTTTCAAGGGCTTGTGGGTAGTTCTAGTAAGAGATCACAGCCCCCACAAGAGCATTCGTTGGAGAGTGACTCTAATGATACCCCATCCAGTGCCCTTTCTTCTGTTTGTGACGTCAAGCAAACAGAGAGCAGAACATTTTTGCTCCCCTCTTGTCCAACTGGTGCTAGATTGGTTCCGTACTCAGATTCTGAAGATGAAGTTGAAGATTTTGAAAATAATAAGAATGGTTGTAGGAAAAGGAAAAGAAATACTCTTTTGTGGAAGAAGAATGTGAGGAAAGTAAAGCTATTAGGTGGAGAAGAATGTGTCTCTTCAGCTGGTAAGTTAGTTGGTAAGCGTGTTCTTCGTTCTGAATGTAGAAACTGCAGAATGAAATGTTCAACAAAGGTAACTGAGGTTGAAAGACAGCAAATATTTAATGAATTTTGGAGCGCAGAGAAGAGTTGGGACCTTAAGAGACAGTACATTATTTCCCTTGTGGAGGAAAAGCCAGTTATAAGGCACAGGCCACGATGTCATGAGACACAATGGCAAAGAACAGCAACATATATCTATCATTTAAACGTGTCAAACAATAAAATCCCCGTTTGTCAAGGAATGTTTTTAAATACACTGGGGATAAGTATTCAAATGGTGAAAACTGCCTTGAAAAAGGCCAGTGGATGTGGTATGATTGAAGTTGATGGAAGAGGTAAACACACGCCATCAAATAAAATCTCAGAAGAGCTTTGTCGTGACATTAGAGCACATATCGACAGATATCCAGTTTATGAGAGTCATTACAGCAGGGAACGAACGAAGAGGAAGTACACAGGAAGTGAACTGAATCTATCAAAAATGTATTCTTTATACTGCCAAGAATGTACCAAGGAAGGAAAAATAGCAGCAAAAGAATGGTTGTTTCGAAAAATATTCAATAAAGAGTACAACATCGCTTTTAAGTTGCCAGATAACGATACGTGTGACAAGTGCGATGAATATAATATCCACATAAACCAACAATCGTCCACACAACGTGAGATATCTGAAATTATGAAAAGGAAGAAAGAGCACTTGGAAGAAGCCACCCGCCGCTACAAGATGAAAGCAAATGACAAGGAAACTTGCGGCGAAAATGAGAAAGTCGTAATGGTGGACCTACAAAAATGTTTACCGACACCATATCTAACAAATTCAGAGTGCTACTACCTCAGGAAGTTATGGACACTAAACTATACTCTATATGATTCCACACTAAGACAGTCCTATTGCATGATGTATGATGAAACCTGTGGAGGCCGTGGAGGAAATGAGATGGCTTCATGTTTCTTGAAATGGGCAAATAATCATCTAACTGATGAAACTCACATCCTCACTGTCTGGTCAGATAACTGCTCAGGTCAGAACAGAAATCATCAAATGATTATCATGTACTTCTGGCTTATTTCAAAATGGAAAAATTTACAAGTTATTAACCACAAGTACTTGTTGCGTGGGCACACCCACATGGAAGTGGATACTGTACACAGCATTATTGAAAGGAAGAAGAAAAGGATCGAGACACAAAACATCTTTACTTGTAATGATTGGATAAACTTAGTAGAAGAAAGTGGGGAAAAAATCAAAGTTGAAAGAATGTGTTTGGCAGATTTCAAAGATTTCTTGGGTTTTTCAAGCAAAGACAGCAACATGATTGTTCTGAGGAAGAAAAACACCCTGGGAGAAAACGCACATATTTCTGAAATGGTTTGGATCCAGGTGAGAAAAGACAAACCATACACCTATCAGTACAAAACCTCGTTCCAGGATGAAATGTTCAAAGAAGTCGATTTGAGGAGGAATACCAGAAGTGCCAGGACATCTTTTCCACAAACTCTTCCTGTGATTAGAACTGTTAAGAAGTCAATTAGTAAAGAAAAGTATAAGGATTTGTGCACCATCTTAAAGTGGGTTCCAGAAGAATATCACTTGTACTTCAGGAATCTCAAGACTGAAGAATCCATCAAAGGAGACTACCCTGACTCGGAATAAAAATTGCCTGGTTAGCAGTTTTGGCTCATGATCTATAAACTTTAACATAAGCGCAGTAGCGCTCAATGCTGTACTGAATTTTATTGATGTTTTCTTCCTTGTGATTTTTATATGTTTATAATAAAGTCAATTTGAAAGGAGTTAGTGCTATAATTTTATAGTTTAACACGTCTTTTTCCTATCCTAAGTCCTCTCCACATCCTAACAAACAGATATCTTAAGTCCACAAAAGTATTTAAAAAATGAGAGAACAAAAACCCGTCATCACAGTATGAAGTACAAGTGCTTATGATTATATAAATGTAAGATAAATGTTATTTCAGTCTTTTGTTACGACCTTGTAGGGAAATTTGCGAGTAAAATTTCGTTTTCTGGTTCTACTGTTAAACTTAACATTTGGACTTAAGATAGTCTAGTTCTCAGGTACAGAATTGTCAAAATGTTCAGATGTGCCACGTTCAATTTGCTTCTCAGGCTTAATTGTATATGACTGATGATGGCATTTATTTTGTACAAAATATGGTAAGATCTTTACCATGCTGTCTGTCATGTGGGAAAGATGCATCTCTTTCTTATGGGATATAGGGCAACACCATACCATTTTCATTACATATGATAGCGTCTGCTTATTGGTTGTACTGTGCCTTCATTTAGTTGCTCCCTATTCCTAATATAATTTGTATAGTGGCTTGTACATCCTCTGGTTTCCTTGCCAGATCCATGCAGCACTGGTCGGTTGGGGCAGGATGTTCCTCATGTCAGAGCAACCATAATTCCACTGGGGGGTTCAGTTCTCCTCCAGACAGTGACCTTGGTATTTCACATACTGTGGACTGTTATAGTGAAGATGCTCTCTGATGACTATTCACAGGAGATTCCCACAATAATGATTGCATCCAGGTAGGTCAAGTATATCTCCTAGTGTAGTCCTTTTGTCACAATTTCTATCACACTCTCAAAATTTGCCAGAGCATTGTACAACTAAAATGATATAGCCCTGACCATGCACAATTGATAATGGAGCCTTACCTCAGCAGGTAATTACACTACAATGAGTGTTGCATAAGTATCAATAAGTAAGCTGTATCACTGCTCGGATTGTAACTTAGTGCATTAGTAAATCGTTCAATTGACCATGTTGTTGATATGTGTATATATATGCACAGTCTTCCTCAGTACCCACTCCTTCCACACATGTCCCACCTCATTTTGCTGTTCCTGTCCAACCATGAGCACGGGCCTCTAGCAGGTAGGTACTAACATTACCATCCTATGACCGCACTATGATCTATCAATTTTGGGCCTGATGCTAGATGTGGGGCCCACATAATAACTTCTGGAATTTCATGTCTCCTATTTTGATGGTTCTACCTTCACGGATGGGCTTCTCTTTATAATCCAGGAATTGGATTTCATCATCCGGGCTGCACTTGGTCTGTGGTGCATACGCCTGTATCAGCGTTAGATTATCTCTCTTCCTTGATGGATGATTTCCTTCAGTATTCTCCCCTTTACAAACTGGTACAGTAATCGAGGTTTCTTCCAGTTGTTGCCAACTTCCTTAGCCTTTAGTAATCCTGTGCCAAATCTGCAATGCACCAGCTTTCTGATGAATTTGTGAGGCATTTCCTCCACAATGGCATCAACAATTTCCTAAGAGAAACCACTTCCACCTGAAGCCATTGGTTCTGCCTTAGTTTGTCAGGTATTGTATTAGCCGCTGAGCCGTTTGCCACACAGATACATTTAGTACTGCCTACTGACATATATGGTAACATGATGCTCCTGACATAACATAATGGTTCTGGTGAATTTGTTCATTAATATATTGACATAACACCTTGAACCTTACTGTTAGGGGAGTCAAAGCTGTGCTCATGATCATCCCTACTGAGTGCCATCAATTTATAATAATGTAATAGACTTTGAGGGATGTTTCACCATTCAACACAATGTAAAATATTTGAAATTTATTAAGTGAAGACCGGTTTTGACTCCCTTGGAGTCATCATCAGTTCTTGTAGATAATTAAATCAATGGGAATCTGATAACAATCATCATGGGGATTGCCTGCATACATCTCCATAGGTTGACAAAAATCTGACAAAATTATGCTCACAATGACAATTGCCTAAAAACTTATCAATAGATTGTCCTAAAACATACTGACAAATTATATACATAATGACATGAAACACTTGGCACTTTAAGAAAGATCTTGGATCTGGGTTAAAAGTATACTGTCATGTGTTTGTAGAACACTGAACAGACGTTTCAGTCTTGTTACAATCAACCTGGAAACATGTGAACCAGTTGAAATAAAATGTAATGACAAATTATATACTGTACACATTGACCAGAAACGCTTGGCATTTTAACACTCCAGTGGTCACGCGAAGAAAAGTCAGCTGGGGCTGTACCTTAATTAAGTCCACAGCCACTTCCTTCCCACTCCTAGCCCTTTCCTGTCCCATCATCGCTGTAAGACCTATCTGTGTCAGTGCAACGTAAAGCAACTAGCAGAAAAAAAAGAAAAAGAAAAGTCACCTCAGTGGTCGGGCGGATCTACATTCTTTCTGATATAAGGCAATTCTATGACATTTATTCAATGAATATGATTATGCATTGTGAAAAGAACTTTAGTTTCTGTGCAATATAATATATAGTTATACATGCATTTATAAAAAACACCTGAAAAATTATCGGACATTTTAATTTGTCTCACTTACTCCCTCCATAATGTTTTGAGGTACTTCACTGGCTGGTTCATTCAGCCATCAATTTATATTCTCATAGTCATCCATTTTGTACTTATATACCAATAATTAATACAAACTCATAGAATGGAGTAGCTATATGCATATGAACTGAGATTAGACACCGTTATAAGAAAACAAACAAAGTCAAAATAGTCACGCTAGTGGTCGCATGGATCACAGTTGTGATCCACAAGAATAAATTGCTTTATTACGCAACAACCATCAGACAAGGTTAGCAGACTACTGTGTTATCAGAGAAGGGATGGGCTGAGGAAGGTACACAGATGCTCAAGATCAACAGTCATAACCAAAAACAGGAATGAAAAAGCAAACAGTTGGATCACTATTGTGATCCGCGCGACCACTGGACTGTTAAGAAAGTTCTTGGTTCTGGTTTAAAAATACTGCCATGTGTATGTGGAACACAGAGCAGACTTGTTGGTCTTGTTTCATTCTACTAGAAAATATGTGAACTAGTTGAAATATACACATTGACATGAAATGCACACATTGACATGAAATACTTGTCACTTTAAGAAGTTTTGGTTCTGGTTTAAAAACACAGCTGTCTGTTCGTGGAACATGGAACAGACCTGATGGTTTTGTTTCAGTCTACTCGAAAATATATGAACTAATTGAAATATATACATTGACATTAAATGCACACAATGACTTGAAACACTTGGCACTTTAAGAAGGTTCTTGGTTCTGGTTTAAAAAAACACTGCTGTATGTTTGTGTAACACGGAACAGAGATATTGGTCTTGTTTCAGTCTACTCAAAAATATATGAACTAGTTTAAATATATACATTGAGATGAAACACACACAATGACATGAAACACTTGGCACTTTAAGAAAGTTCTTGGATCTAGGTTAAAAATACTGCCATGTGTTTGTAGAACATGGAACAGACTTGTCAGTCTTGCCACAATCAGCTTGAAAACATGTGGACCAGTTGAGACCAAAACCTAATGACAAATTCCACACACAATCACATGAAATGCATGGCACCTTAAGAAAGTTCTTGAATCTGGGTTTAAAATACTGCCATGTGTTTGTAGAATATGGAACAGACTTGTTGGTCTTGTTCAATCTAAGTTACTTGAAAATATATGAACTAGTTGAAAATATACTCACTGACATGAAACAGTTGGTACTTTAAGAAAGTTCTTGGATCTGGGTTAAAATTATTACTGTGTGTTTCTAGAACACGGAACAGACTTGTCGGGCTTGTTTCAATCAACTTGAAAATATTTTAAATATTTGAAATAAAACACGTTTGACAATGAAACATATGACAAATATAGAAATTGCTTTGTTCTAGTTTACGTAATATTGCAGTGCTTTTGTATAGCATGGAACAAACTTGGTGTTCTTGTGGAGAGCTGATGTTATGAATAATTAGAAGATAAAATTGGCTTAGGGTTTGGGGGAACATCTTTTATTTTCTAACATCTGCTTTTGAAGTTGAAACTGTCATCTACTATTGTTGTTGTAAAATTGGTGATGGTATGGCCTCGGTTTATGGCACCGTGTCATTGAAGGTGGACGTCTGATGACACGGTGCCATAAACCAAGGCCATACCATCACCAATTCTACAACAATAATAGACGACAGTTTCAACTTCAAAAGCAGATGTTGCAAAACGAAGGATGTTCCCTCAACCAGTCAGCCAATTTAAATCTACCAATTATTTGTAACTGCAGCTCTCCACAAGAACACCAAGTTTGTTCCATGCTATACAAAAGCACTGCAATATTACATAAACTAGGACAAAGTAATTTCTATATTGGTCATATGTTTCATTGTCAAATGTGTTTTATTTCAAACTTTTAAAATATTTTCAAGTTGATTGAAACAAGACTGACAAGCCTGTTCAATGTTCTACAAACACACGGCAATAATTTTAACCCAAATCCAAGAACTATCTTACAGTACCAAGTGTTTCATGCCAGTGAGTATAGTTTCAACTAGTTCATATATTTTCAAGTAGATTGAAACAAGACCGACAAGTATGTTCCATGTTCTACTAACATACAGTAGTATTTTTTACCCAGATTCAAGAACTTTCTGAAAATGCCAAGCATTTCATGTAATGTGTGTAGAATTTGTCATTAGGTTTTGCCTCAACCAGTTCACTTGTTTTCAAGCTGATTGTGACAGGACTGACAAGTCTGTCCCGTGTTCTACAAACACATGACAGTATTTTTAACCCAGATCCAAGAACTTCCTTGAAGTACCAAGTGTTTCATGTCATTGTATACGTTTCATGTCAATGTATATATTTCAACTAGTTCACATATTTTCTATTAGATTGAAACAAGACCAGCAGGTCTGTTCCATGTTCCACAAACACAGGGCAGTGTTTTTTGAACCAGAATCAAGAACTTTCTTGGTGCCAAGTGTTTCATGTCATTGTGTGCGTTTCGTGTCAATGTATATATTTCAACTAGTTCATATATTTTCGAGTAGATCGAAACAAGACCAGCTGCTCTGTTCCGTGTTCCACAAACACACGGCAGTGTTTTTAAACCAGAACTAAAACTTTCCTGAAGTGACAAGTACACTATGTGATCAAAAGTATCAGGACACCTGGCTGAACATGATTTACAAGTTCGTGGCACCCTCCATCGATAATGCTGGAATTCAATATGGTGTTGGCCCACCCTTAGCCATGATGACAGCTTCCACTCTCACAGGCATACGTTCAATCAGGTGCTGGAAGGTTGCTTGAGGAATGGCAGCCCATTCTTCATGGAGTGCTGCACTGAGGAGAGGTAGCGATGTTGGTCAGTGAGGCCTGGCACAAAGTCGGCATTCCAAGACATCCCAAAGGTGTTCTTTAGGATTCAGGTTGGGACTCTGTGCAAGCCAGTCCATAATGGGGATGTTATTGTCGTGTAACCACTCTGCCACGTGCCGTGCATAATAAACAGGTGCTCGATCATGCTGAAAGATGGAATCAATCAATACTGATCTGCATTTAGGGCAGTCGCCCAGGTGGCAGATTCCCTATCTGTTGCTTTCCTAGCCTTTTCCGAAATGATTTCAAAGAAATTGGAAATTTATTGAACATCTCCCTTGGTAAGTTATTCCAATCCCTAACTCCCCTTCCTATAAATGAATATTTGCCCCAGTTTGTCCTCTTGAATTCCAACTTTATCTTCATATTGTGATCCTTCCTACTTTTATAAACGCCATTCAAACTTATTCGTCTACTAATGTAATTCCATGCCATCTCTCCGCTGACAGCTCGGAACATACCACTTAATCGAGCAACTCTTCTTCGTTCTCTCAATTCTTCCCAACCCAAACATTGCAACATTTTTGTAACGCTACTCTTTTGTTGGAAATCACTCAGAACAAATCGAGCTGCTTTTCTTTGGATTTTTTCCAGTTCTTGAATCAGGTAATCCTGGTGAGGGTCCCATACACTGGAACCATACTCCAGTTGGGGTCCCCGAAGTGCTCTTCAACAGAGGGATGCAAGAAGGTGCTTAAAACATCAATGTAGGCCTGTGCTGTTATAGTGCCATGCAAAATAACAAGGGGTGCAAGCCTCCTCTATGAAAAGCAGGACCACACCATAACAGCACTTCCTCCGAATTTTACTATTGGCACTACACATGCTGGCAGATGACATTCACCAGGCATTTGCCATACCCACACCTTGCCATCGGATCGCCACATTGTGTACCGTGATTCATCACTCCACACAATGTTCTTCCACTGTTCAATTGTCCGATGTTTACTCTCCTTACACCAAGCGAGGTGGTGTTTGGTATTGACCTGCGTGATGTGTGGCTTTTGGGCAGCCGCTCAACCATGAAATCCAAGTTTTCTTACCTCCTGCCGAACTGTCATAGTACTTGGAGTGGATCCTGATGCAGTTTGGAAGTCCTGTGTGATGGTCTGGAAGCCTGCCTATTACACTTAACGACCCTCTTCAATTGTCAGTGGTCTCTGTCAGTCAACAGACGAGGTCGGCATGTATGCTTTTGTGCTGTAAGTGTTCCTTCACATTTTCACTTCACTATCACATCAGAAACAGTGAACCTAGGGATCTTTAGGAGTGTGGAAATCTCGCGTACAAACTTCTGACACAAGTGTCACCCAATCACCTGACCATGTTCAAAGTCCTCGAGTTATGCAGAGCACCTTATTCTGCTCTCTCACAATGTTTAATGACTACTGAGGTCTCTGCTATGGAGTACCTGGCAGTAGGTGGCAGCACAATGCACCTAAGATGAAAAACGTATCATTTTGGGGGTGTCCAGATACTTTTGATTTTCCATTTTCACACCAGGCAAATGCTGGGGCTTTACCTTAATTAAGGCCATGGCCACTTCCTTCCCAGTTCTAGCCCTTTCACGTCCCATCATCACCATAAGACCTATCTGTGTCGGTGTGATGTAAAGCTAATAGCAATAAAGAAAGAAAGATACTTTTGAACACATAGTGTATTTTGTGTCAATGTGTGCGTTTCATGTCAATGTGTATATTTCAACTAGTTCACATATTTTCTGGTAGACTGAAACAAGATCAACAAGTCTGTTCTGTGTTCCACATACACACAGCAGTATTTTTAAACCAGAACCAAGAAATTTCTTAAAATGCCAAGCATTTCTGGTCAATGTGTATAGTATATAATTTGTCATTACATTTTACTTCAACAGGTTCACATGTCTTCAAGTTGATTGTAACAAGACTGACAAGTCTGTTCGGTGTTCTACAAACACATGGCAGTATACTTTTAACCCAGATCCAAGATCTTTCTTAAAGTGCCAAGTGTTTTATGTCAGTGTGTATATAATTTTTCATTACGTTTTAGGACAACCTATTGATGAGTATTTAGGCAATTGCCATTGTGAGTATAATTTTGTCAGATTTCTAGTCAACCTATGGAGATGTATGTAGGCAGTACCTATGATGATTGATATCAGATTCCCATAGATTTAATTATCTACAAGAACTGATGATAACTCCAACGGAGTCAAAACTGGTCTTCACTTAATAAATTTCAAATATTTTACATTGTGTTGAATGGTACAACATCCCTCAAACTCTATTATATTAGTTATACATCAACACAGAAATGAAAATCATAACTGATGATGCCATCTATCTGCCAATGTCCTGGACAAACAAATCACTTTAAAAAAACCTCAATATTCATGTCTCCTGGTGCCAATGAACACAGTCCTTGATAATGTTGCGAGGCTTTTTCCAGCACTGTATTTTGGAGGGAAATGAAACCCTAAAATCGTAGCCAATGTGTATGGCATTCTTATATATGTACGTTATGATACTACTAAGAATATTTGAGGACCCTTTTTGCAGAACTCGCTTTATGTAAAAACAATTTTTTCAGACAAATGAAAACTTCTTTTCTCCTTTACAAGCAGCAATGTTTATGAAGGTTTAAAAAATGTTAACGACATTCCCTCCATATACATTAAATTGATGGTAGTTTACTGACAACGAGGTATAGGAAAATGGCTTTCTTTGCAAAACTTGCAACTTAATGTAAGTTTACACACAAATTGAAACACTTTTTCCATAGAAACAACAATGGTTATGTATGTTTTTTGACAGCCCTTCCATGTACATCCAATATTGATGACAGTCTTTTACAACAAGGTAGAGAAATGCGCTTTATTTTCAAAACCTCTGTTTGTTCTTGCCACTGAAACTTTAAAGTTATTTGAATTTACACATTAAATAGATGCTTAAATAGCAATTTTCTGTTGTTTTTCACTGAAGTATTGGTGTCACCTCCTCATAAATTCTTCATGAGCTGTCATGGTATTCATACCCTGCACCATGAACAGAGAATATGTCCTTGTAGAAACTTGAGGCTTTTAGAGGAATGGTAAGGAAACACATTAGTTTTATAACATCCTTCTTCTTTTCTGCATTTATGTGGTTTGTCCTGGGAATAATGTCAGCCCATTTCAATGCTGTGAATGAGAAAACTTTCTTCTTCAAAACATCAACACATACTTCTGATCCAGTAAAGTACATTGTTTTAATGGCGCATTGCACCTTACAGTAGCTTTGGCTGTACGAGGTCACCTGAGCGTTCATCATTTTGAAAGGTAAGGAAGTTTTGATGAGTTCCTTAGAAATTAATTTGAAGTCATAGGAAAACCAGTCTTTTCCCCACACTAATACCTTTCCAAACTTTTCTATTATATTTGTATGTTCACAAGGCAATTTGATGTTGTCTTTCTTCCAGTATTCTTTCTCAATCCTGCCAAAGACATGATCCAGTGGCATAAAACTATGTCCGCGAATGTGGAAGTAGTGAGTAAGTTCTACAAATACTTCTTGCTCCATGAATTGTGCCAGCATGCACAGCATTATAGAATTTTTGTTCTGGCTGGTGCACGAGTCTGAATAGGCCTACAGCTCAAGTTTCAATCCCTTCTCACTACGTTTTCTAGTGCTTTCTTCCAACTGTAGCAGAATGTGTTGCAGTGCAGATGCAGTTTCATTTACACCTCTCCTAGCTTTGGTTTCACACCATGTATAGCGAAAGATTTTATCATTGGTTTGTTTTGCTTCATATACCATCACCGTCAGGTTATAGAACTGTACCTGCTGTGTAAAAACACTTTGCCAACAGAAAGCATCGGCAAAGTCTGATTTTGCTGCATGCCAAAAGCAACTTTTATGCAGTTTTCAGAGTAAGTGTACATAATAGTGTGGAACTACTTTGCACTGGCTTTATGTACTCTCAGCTCTCTTCTACACACTTCTTGAAGTTCTTCAGATTCTGCATTCTTTATTCTTATTTCGGGTTCTTTCCACTTTGAACAGGTGTCGCTGGGCAGATTATCAAAACAGGGATTAAAATTCTTGTGCAACACTGTCATGAATTTTGACACAGAACAAATGTTCTTGCCTTTGTCTTTTACAAGAGTTCTCCCACATGATATTTACATTCAGTGTTGGTGGTAAATATAATCTAGTCAGTTTTCTTCTACTCTAATGGCTTCCTCTATACTTATACTTCATGTGCTGTTTCACTTGCTGTGTAATGTTAATGTCCTCTTGTGTTGCTCTTGAACCACCCCTTTGTACCTTCATTGTGGTCCCTTATTGTTGATAATGTCCAGCAATCCTAGCTAACCGATCCTGCTACACACCTAGAAGTGAATAAAATGCAGAGATAAGTGCGTTGGTGGATCAAAAGGTTAGTTGAACTAACGCTCTGCAGCAACGCGCTGTGTGTCGCAAATGTGGGCACAGCGGAGAAAGGGACAAACAATGCCCACACGTCTGTTAGGCAGGTCACTGTGGTGTCTTGTCTAGTATTGTGTGAATAGCAGCCAAATGCAATGGCGTGTCAACTGGATGTTCACTCCAAATATGAGGTGCGTGTGACAATCCGATTCCAATGGACCAAAAGGAAGAATTGCACGGACATTCATCGTGAAATTAGTGCTGTGTATGGGGAGCAGGCCATTTCCCGGCAAGGTATCGTAAAGGGGTGTCAGCAATTCAAAGCCAGACGCATGGATATCACGGACAACCATCGTGCAGGCAGGCCCGCAATGTCCAGGACCCGTGCAAAGGTCAGCAGTGTGAATGCGATCATTAGACAGAACCGGCGCATTAAACTGAGAGAAATCGCGATGCAGCTGAACATGTCGTATGGCAGCGTGTTCTCCATTGGTCACAAGGACCTTCGATATCATAAGCTGTATCAAAGATGGGTCCCACGTCTTCTCACCGATGAGCACAAGGGACAACGTTTCCAATCCTCCTTGGCATTTTTGCAATGCTATGCCACAGACGGCAACGGGTTTCTGCGGTGAATCATCACAGGCAACGAAATGTGGGTCCACCACTTCACCCCCGAAACGAAGAGAACATCAATGGAATGGGTGCACCCCTCATCACCACAACAAAAGAAGGCCAAGGTTCAACTTTCAGCCAGTAAGGTTATGGCGACAGTGTTCTTTGACATGGAGGGTTTGCTGCACGTTGAATTCATGCCGAAAGGAACAACGATCAACATGGCGCTGTATTGTCAAATGTTGCACCGGTTGTGTAAAGCGATTAAAGAGAAGCACCGGGGGGAAATTGAGTGCCGGTGTGATTTTGTTGCATGATAATGCAACACCTCACAAGGCCCACCAAAGGAGAGAACTGCTGCAGCGTTTCAAGTGGGAGGTCTGGTAACATCCACCCTACAATCCCAACCTAGCGCCATGTGACTTTCATCTGTTCGGTAAACTCAAAACGGAGCTCGGTGGTCGACGTTTCCAGACCAATGAGGAGATGAAGGCTGCTGTCTCCGAGTGGTTGCAGAATGCTGGAGGAAATTTCTATGCATCTGGCATCGACAAGTTGGTTGTGCGTTTGCAGAAATTTTGGAGTCTCTTGGAAACTATGTGGAAAAGTGACATTACAGTGTATGTCATTATAGTCGTGTTGCTGTTGTATAGGTGGTGTAATAAATGGCCATAACTGGGAAGTGCAACTTATATTTTGATCTGCCCTCATAGTAATAGTATTAAACACAAGAAAATTAGAAATTATTAAGAGTTTCTTTTCAATAAGTTTATTACAGAGTAGAAAAAAGCATACCTGTTTTTTGCTGAAATGTAGCCACACAAACTGGCATAATTGACCCATTATTAACCTCTATCTTTTACTTCACGGACGCTGAACTAGGGCGTTAACTTCAGTGAGATCTACAACATATCTGGCAGGTGCTGTGATATCTATGTACGTCAGAAGCATTGTACCTTGATTGCTCTTGCCTCCAGTAGAGTACAGTAGATTATTGAAGTCTGAAAGATGATCAACAATGCTCAGATGTTATCTACAATGTTTGTAGACAAGGAATACTGTAATACACTTTGAAATGAACTCCTAGCCATTCAAGCCATTGAAGTGCTATGACCTAAAGGAGAGGCTGCCACTTTTCAGCAAGAAAGTGCCGACTTTTATAGAAAGAGAATGTCATGCTTAGCACAGCTGTTATCCTACAGGTACAGTCACAATAAAATTCTACTTACATGTGATGTCAGCAAAACAAGTTTGCCTGCATGGCACTCTGTCCCACCATTCTTCCTTCTTTCATTCCATTGGCCATATGTGCAGTCAATATTAGGTTTTACAATTTTTGAGTACCGTGATGACTTTGGTTGGGAGGTATTCGCTTCTTTCTCCTTTCTCCTTTCTTTTTTTACGTCCAACATGTGTATCACTCACAGGAATATTATATTCACTTTCACCTTCCATATTGAACTATATCTGTTACCAAGCAGTACAATTACTTAAGAACCACAAATACCTGTCGTCGGACAAGTGTTTAAAAAATAATGCTCATCGTGCCATTTATTTTCAGGCAGTACAACTAAAAGAGCATACTAGCGGTACAGAATGCTAGAACAGAATAGCATTAGGCAAGTTTTGAAAAAAATCTGGTCTTAGTATATAAGGCATATTTTGCAAAAACAGCCTCTTTTCTCTATGTTATATCTTTGGCATGAAGCAAGTTTTGCTCAAGCCGGTTGTATAGGCTTATAGACAGAAAAAAAATAGTATGTATTTAGAAAAAATAATTTTCAGAAAATGTGCATAAAGTAAGCTTTGCAAAAACTGTCCTCATTTATAATTAATATTTCAGCACAGTTAATAGAGAATGCTTACTATAGTGTATTTTCTGATTACAGATTACGTTCTTGAATACTGTGAGTAGACACTGTGAATCATGTAACTCATCATGCGTGTCAGTCCAAACTGCCTACAGACTAAGTAATATACATGGATCAAAGTATTGGAACATATTGGTGTAATTATGATGTACTTTTACATACTATTATAATTTTGTATTCTTATGTTTTGAGTACATTGCAAGAATTTTTACTGCTGTTTGCAATTGCTAATTTTGAGAGATAATTAGTACTAAGGAAAGAATTTCCTATTAATAAAAATATACTTACCTAGCAATAAATTTCACTGCTTCTGTTTTATTTACATTGTGTCTTGCTGGTTTACAGTCTTCAATTTTATTTGTCTTCCACTCCATATGTTTAAGTGTAATTATGTTATCCTGATCAGTACCATTACAAGAAAATCTATATATCACAATTTCATGGAAATTTGTCCTTATCACTAGAATTTAAAATTATTCCTTCCATCTGCCCACTTATATTTAGTGGGAATTGTTCATGTATATTATGATACTGGTGAGAATAAATATTTAAAAAATTTGATCACTGTTAATGAAGAATGTCTAAAAAGGTGAAATTTCTGATTATTGCTCAGTAACTTCCATTATATAGGAATATATTTTGTGGTATGAACTGATGATAAACCACATTTTGAGTAGAGGAAATTTGTTGAGAAACACAGCTAAATTTTAGCAGTCCAAACTATGCCTATTGGTGTTCTCCAAGGTGAAGTTAGCATCAACAAATATATGGTGAACCACAAAGGTAGAACTTGTATTTTTATTTGTGTAATACCAGTTCCAACTGAAACCATGTAACTCATGATGGGTGTCCCATCAACCTGGTTACAATTATCACTGCAGATGCTGCGACATTCTCCACACATCTTGTTAAGGACTAGGTTGTATGCAGAGAGTAGTTTACTTTCATCAAAAAAGAGGAATATGTAACTGGAATTTTAATGATATACATTCTAATAAGTTGCAATTGTACTTTCTTCCTGGTTTTAATTGCTAAAATCTGTAAAGTAATTTGGACTGTGAAAATATTTTATTCAGAGAAGAAATGTTATCCTTGTTTTGCATTATATGTTACTACTTTTTTATTTTTATCCCTTCTTGATGCTGCACATGCATTGAAGTTTATTTGTAATGCACTCCATATTATAATAAGGGTATGTGGCCTCTGAAGAGGCCTGATGCAGATCTTTCAATTTGATGCTGTATAGGAGACCTGTGCATCTATGAGGATGGGGCCCTACCTATGATGAATTCGAATGCTTAAGACGGCACACACACCCAGCCCCCGAACCACTGGAATAAACCAATTAAGGTTAAAATCCCTGAACCAGCTGGGAATTGAACCCAGGTCCCTCTGGACCAAAGGCCAGCAATGTTAACCATTTAGCCATGGGGCCGGATACTCCATATGATTATGCATAATTATATTATCATGATCAACACATTACAAGAAAATCTAGAGGTCTGAATTTAATTAAATTCAACAATTAAATCATTCAAATTTTTCCTTCCACTTGGCTGCACAAACATTGGCAGAAAAAGAACATGCAACATCATCATCATTGATGTGACAGATAGTTCATCATTACAGGAGTATGCGTTTACATATATAGATTAAACGTAACACAAGTATCACAGTAAGGGCTGCATTAACTGTCGAATCAATACTCAGTGTACCCCCTCTTGCGACAAAAGAAGTATGTATACGCTCATTCAAATGGTCATAAAGCTGATGAAAGGCAATTTTTTTGGTTTTTTTTTTTGCTTTACGTCGCACTAACACAGATAGGTCTTATGGTGATGATGGGACAGGAAAGATCTAGGAGTGGGAAGGAAGTGACCGTGGCCTTAATTAAGGTACAGCCCCAGCATTTGCCTGGTGTGAAAATGGGAAACCACAGAAAACCATCTTCAGGGCTGCCGACAGTGGGGTTCCAACCTACTATCTCCCGAATACTGGATACTGGCCGCACTTAAGCGACTGCAGCTATCGAGCTTGGTCTGATGAAAGGCATCTTGCTATATGTTGTCCCAGGCATTTTACAACTTTTGACACAATTCCACAGTGGTTATTGCAGGCTCTAGGGGTAGCATAAATATCCGCTTTGTCATCCCCAATATGTGTTCAAATGGCAAGAGGTCTAGTGACCTCAATGGCCAGAACAGTTGTATACTATGTAAGTTACGTTGCATCACAGCAGCTGTATACGGACATGCATTGTCCTTCTAAAAGTCACATCACCTTCCTGTTAAAAATAGCTGTAACACAGAGACAACAACCTGTGAAAACCTGTGGGCACTGGTTGTGCTACGCTGTAGAAACACCAACAGTGACAAGTGTTATACATGATTGTCCCCATACCATGAGGCTGTGACGGGACTTGGGTGTCATGGAGAAGTGCACACTGGAATAGCCCACTCACCATTTCTATGCCGAATGTGTGTATGTCTATGAATTGAAAATAAAATCAGAACCAAACTTTCATCACTGAAGACAACAGACCACCATTCCTCTCATAAGTCGATTCATACATGACACAAGAGTAGCCATGCATGATTGTATCGTAGTCAAAGGTAAAGGTAGGGTTTTACACCTGTTCAATACTATAAGTAGTATCTTTGACTGTAAATCTCATTTCAGTGTGGACCAATAATGAAATATTTGACGTTAAATGTATCCTAGTGTCAGGGGTAGCCTGACAAGTGGCACACATGATTGTAATTCTGCAGCAAGCAGACGGTTCCCAATGGCCCTTCATGATACAGCAGTTGCAAGATTTGACTGGATTTCACTCCTGGTTGAAGTTCAGTTGCCTCCGCTCCTCACACATGCATCTATCTTGATGTGCATCTGTAATACGCAGATGTCTGGAGCATAGTTTGTGGGTGTGTAAATGTTTCATAAACCTCTGCTGAAAGCAGCGACACCCCACACATATATTGTGCTCAACATGTGTAGCAAAACTTTGATAAGTCCATCCAGATCCCCACAGGCGCAAGATGTGACGCTGTTCAAATGGCTGCACTTATTGAATGTGAGCAATTAACGGATCATGGCTGTAACCAAGAATGAATGTTGCAAACCCTGTTCATATCTAAGCTCAGTACAGCTACTCTCTGCAGAGACAAAACAGAATGCTCACAATTAGACCTACTGAATGCCATCTGATTGCCAATATCTGTGACAAATGTACTACTAATACAACAACATCTCATTATGCACATATTATACTCTGGTGCAATTGAACACAGTGAGTTTTGGTGGGGGATTTTAACCCTGATAACACATTCTTATACATGTACATTATTGTACTACTGGTACTTTTAACAGTTCCTAGAGGATAACTACTGTGGTGTTTTTTTTATTATCGATCAGTACATTCATTTGATGTAAGAATCATTTTGAGATGTGAACTGACAACAAACCAGACCTTGATAAGTGAAAATTTATAGAGAAACGCAGCTATATATTAACTATCAAAACGATGCTCATGAAAGCTCTCCATGGTGCAATTAGCATCAAAGGATATGTGGTGAGTTGCATGGGTAGAACATTTTATATTTTATTTGTATACTGCCAGTACCAACTGGAAACCATGTAACTCATCATGGGTGTCTGACCAGACTGGCTACACTAATCACTGCAGCTTCTCAGACATTTACCACACATGTGGTTAATGACTAAGTAGTATGCAAACATTCATTTATATTCATCAAATAGTTGTGCAATATTGGTGAAATTTTAATGTTATATATTGTAGCATGTTGCAATAATACTTATTTCCTGGTTCTAATTGCTAAGATTTGTGAGGCAATTAGTATTGTGAAAATATTTTTCTATTATTCATAGAAAGAATTTTATCTTTATCTTGCAATATATTTCACTATTTTGTTTGATTTTCATCCACCCCTGCTGGTTTACAGTATTGCAGTTTTTTGGCAAATGCTCCGTATGCTTAAGTAAGGAACCTTGTGTAGCAGCTGCTGAACATGGACATGCATTGTCCTGATGAAAAAGTACATCACCTTCAAGTCAAAGAAATGCCAGTAGCATGGGACACCCACTTGTGCAACCTTGTCAGCACATATTACTATAATGAATATAAACCAGGTTTGAGGACTCAGCAATTATAGAATGTTAGCTTGTGTTCCTGCCACTGCAAGCTCTGCAAGCGATTATATCCAACACATACTCCAGTAATTCTGACAAGCCGGGTATAGAAAAGTGGGGAAGACATTACTGTGTGAGATATTTCTGCAAATAAGTTTAATTTTCTTTGCTTTCAGTTCCTAAACTCAGTTCATTGTGTGTTGTATACTTCCAGCATGTATCTTATGTGACTTGATTAATTTAATAGTTCAACATGTTGTATTGTTTGGTGCCTGGCTGTGAGTCAGGTTGTGGTAGAGTAGTTGATGATATGTGATTGTTTTCACCACTGAAGAATAGAAATCAATTTGAAAAATGGGCCAGAGCTATTCCACGGAAGGATACTGAGTTATTGCATAGTAGCAGACTTTGTCATGCTCATTTCTCTGATGGATTTAGAATAAAATCAGATAATTTTATAGTAAATGGTGAAAAGTGGATATCTCTCATGTGAGATGAAAATTATGTCCAGGAGCAGTGCCTCAAATTTTCCCTATTTTGCCAAAATACCCTTCAAGTTAGATTAGATTAAGTCCCATGAAACTTCCAACTAGAAAAAGATCCTAGAGGCCATCAGGAACAGAAGAAAGAAGACTGAAGATGGGAGTGCAGCAGTGAATGGAGAATGAAAAGTTCAGTCTAATGTTGATCAAAATTTGTGTCATGCTAGTATACATTCTGGTGTTGAAAAGACAATATTATTGCTCAAAAGGCACCTAAAAATGCTAATCAAAATTTAATTTGCTCAACTCAAAGAAATTGTGAATTAACTTCCTGGAGAAGTAGGTTAGAAATATACAGGAATTTAGTTACAGAGATAATAAACACCTTAGAGAGAAGCAAAAGATGATGATGATGATGATGATGTTCGTTGTTTTAAGGGGCCTAACATCGAAGGTCATCGGCCCCAAGCAAAAGATGATAATCGACACCATGCTTAAGAAATGTCATGTGAAATCTTTTAATGGAATGAGGTTCATTAATGAATTCATTTTAGACAGTTTACTGTTGAGAATAAAATCACTGCTAAATCTTCAGACAAGCTTTGGAAAGTCCAGTAACTGACAAATTGAGTTGGTAAGTAGAGTATTACTTTTAATTCTTCATGGGTGTTTGTTTCAACATGCTGGGAATTATGTGATATTTGTCTGTATGTGTACAATCCAGTAACCTGTGCTGTCCACAACATGTGATGGAGGCTGCAGTTCTTATTTCCATGTATGAATTTTTCCGTCATACCCTGCTGTGGTACTTTATTTGTTAATGCTCACTGTTCTTTTTTTAAATTGCTATGTATATACTTATCAGTTACAGAGTAATACGTTTCCTCCGGCATCATTCATAAGGCCAGCTGATCAGTACTGTGGAGTTTGCCCACTCTAGCGCTGCCTGGCGGGGTGTGTTTGAAATCGAGGAGTCCTCACACGTGTTCTTGTATTGTATTGTACCCTGCTGAAACACCAACGGTGGCTTTGAGTTGTAACTAATGGCAGATGCACTCTGGAATTCACCGCTCACCAGGTCTGCGCCATTCACATGTGTTTCCATCACTTGCCTACAGACAGAATCAACATTCATCACTGATAACAATACATCCCCATTCCCCTCTCCAGTAGATTCTTCTACGACGTGTGTGGCCATGCTTGGCAGTTTGTGGTGTCAGTGCTACCCTGGCCAGAGGCTCATATAATCATAATCCTGCTGCATACATATGGTTCCAATTGTCTTTTATGACACAGCAGGTGGAATGTATAAAACTATTTCATTTATGTTGGTTCAGTCAGCCACCACTGCTCGCACAATTTGGTGATCTTGATGTGCGTCCGTAATACATAGATGACTGGAGAATTGTGTGTGGTTATAGAGAATTGCACAGATGATTTCTGAAAGCAGCAACACACCACAAATACATTTTTCCTAATACGTACAGCAATCTGTGGGTATGTCCACCCAGCTTCCCACAACCCCACAATGCGACCACATTCAAAGGCCTGCAGTGGTTCAACATGAGCATGTACTCGTTGGCGAGGCATGGTTGTATGATAGAATGAATGTTGCAAAAACTTTCTGACGTCTTACCAGAGCAGAGTTACTGCCACCAAAGTCAAAACAGAGTGGGCGGGGTCAGGTCTCCTTAGTGCCATTCTGATCGCTGATGGTGGGAAAACTGAATCCAAACCAAACCCTATACACCATGGCACAATTCCCCCAAAGGGCCATGGCCTACCAAGTGATGGCTTCTCAGCTCTAAGGCCTGCAGATTATAAGTTGGCAGGTGGTAATCACAACCGACCCTCTTGGTCATAATACTTTGATTTCTATACCGTGGCCACCATCTTACCATCAGATAGCTCCTCAGTCGTAATCCTAGACACTGAGTCGACCTTAAACCCCTGCCCGCAGATCCAGGTAAAAATTCCTGACCTGTTTGGGAATTGAACCCAGGGCCTCGAGTTGAGAGGCAGGCATACTGTCCCGATACCATGGGGGCCAGCATGACAACTGAATCACTTACAAAAGAAAACCTTGGGATTCAAGTACTAATCCCTGGTGCTGAGAGATCTGTAAGCAACCGGGAGATAGTAGGTTCGAATCCCACTATCGGCAGCCCTGAAAATGGTTTTCCGTGGTTTCCCATTTTCACACCAGGCAAATGCTGGGGCTGTACCTTAATTAAGGCCACGGCCGCTTCCTTCCAACTCCTAGGCCTTTCCTATCCCATCGTCGCCATAAGACCTATCTGTGTCGGTGCGACGTAAAGCCCCTAGCAAAAAAAAAAAAAAAAAAGAGATCTGTAAGATGTGAGATCTCTACTTAATTTCAACAGGAAACCATTTTTATAAGTGAACACAAGGCAAAACAGATTTTGAGGAGGGAACACAGCTACATTTTACCAGTCCAAAGTATGTCCATGAATGTTTGCCAAGGAACAGTTTGCATCAAGGAATATATGGTAAGTTGCAACGGTGGAAATTTTTTGTTTTGACTTCTGTATACTGCCAGTACCAACTGTAAACCATGTAGCTCATCATGGGTTTCTGAATAAACTGGCTCCAATAATCACTGCAGATACTCATACATTTACCATACATTTGGTTACTGACTTAGTAATATGCACACAGATGTTTACATTCATAAAAGAGTTGAAACATAACAGTAGAATTTTTGTGTTATGTATTATAATATGTTGCAATTGCTATTACTTCATAGTTTAGCTGCTATAATTTCTGTAATAATTAGTAGAGTGAAAATATTTTCATAATATTCAAAGAAGTATTCATCATGACCATGCAATAATTTATCTACTTCCATTTGATATTTGTCCCCTCTTGCTGGTTTACAGTATTGAGATTTATTTTCCTTGAACTCTGAATGATTAAGAGTAATTTTAGCATCATGATCAATAATGTTTATAAGAAGATCTATACCTCAGAATTTCAGAAAAGTACATTTCTTTCAATCATTAGGGTACAGAATGCTTTCTTCCAATGGCCCACTTATATTTTGTTGGGGATTCCAACCCTGATAACACTGAGAGATCTGTAAGATGAATGTATAGTTGTTACTACTGAGAACACTTTGAAGTAAATTTTTAGCACTGTTAATAGAGAATAACCAATATGGTGTATTTTCTGAAAACTGATTAGTTGCTTATTTGTAGAGGAAATCATTTTGAGAAGTGAATTGATAACAAAAGAGGCTTTCAGATGAGCAAATCTCTTGAGAAACACAGCTAAATTTTAACAGTCCTAATTATGCTCACGAATGGCCTCCAAGGTTCTGTTAGCATCAAAGGACATATGGTGAGTAGCAAAGGTTGAATTTTTTCTTGTTTTTTGTATATTGCTAGTATCAACTGGAAACCATTAACTCGTCATGGGTGTCTGACCACACAGGCTACAATAATCACTGCAGATGCTCAGACATCTGGTTAATGACAAACTTTTATGCAGACAGTCGTTTACTTTCATCAGAAAACTTGAACATACTGGTGGAACTTTAAAGTTATGCATTCTAGTACATTGCAATTGTACTTACTTCCTGGTTCTAATTGCTAAAATTTTTGTGATAATTAGTGCTGTGAAAATATTTTCTTATTATGCAAAGAAGAATTTTATCATTACCTTGCAATATATTTATCCACTTCCATTTGATTTTCATCCCCTCTTGCAGGTTTACAACATTACACTTCATTTTTCCTCAACTCCATGTTATTAAGAGTAATTTTAGTATCTTGATCAAAGACACTACAAGAAAATTTATGCATCAGATGTTCATGAAAATTTGTTTCTCTTAATTATTAGAATTCCAAATTATTCTCTCCATTGACACAAAAAGAACCATGCAACATCTTCAAGGTGAAGGTCATTATATTCACAAGCATTGTGACAGGTCATTGAGAAGAACATGATTACAAATTCAGACCAAATGAGAGATATTTGTCACAGTAAAGTGTGCTCAAACAGTCCCAAATTCACATAGTATAACTGCCTCTCAGGGTATGCAGGCTTGTATTTGCACTTGCAAAGATTCATAAGGGTGACAAACGTTATCCTGCGATAGACTGTCCCAATAATCTTGCAACTTCTGATGCAGTTCAGCAATGATTCCTGCAGGCTCTACGGAAAGCATAAGTTCCCGCTTCATTGCGTCCCATACGTGTTAAAATGGTGAGAGTTCCAGTGTTCTTGCTGGCCAGTTGTTTTAATCTCTGTCGAGTACATTTCATTGCAGCATCTGTATGTGGACATTCATTGGCCTGCTGAAAAAACACATCACCTTCCTGTCGAAGAAATGACAGTTGCTCAGGTACAACAACCTGTGCAATCTAGCGGGCACTGGTTACATTATTCCGCAGAAACACCAACTGTGACAGTGAGTTGTAATTTATTGCTCCTCACACCATGATCACTGGGGTGGGAGCTGGGTGTCATGGGGTGAATGTATTCTTGAATATCCCGCTCACCAGGTATATGCCTCACACGTGTCCTTCCATGACTTGCAATCAGATAGAACAAGCAACCGACAGCTATTTGCATTTCAGTAGACACATCCACGGCACAGGTGCAGCCATGCTTCGTAGTGTCATAGCGTCAGTGATAGCCTAGCTATAGAAATATATGATCGTAATTCTTCTGCAAGCAGACGGTCGACACTGATCCTTGGAGACAAAGCAGGTGCAACATGTGACCTGGATGTGTTCCTGGATGTTGTTTGTTTTGCCACTGTTGCTCACACAATGAGTTGATCTTGATGTGTGTCGTTAATGCGCAGATATCCTGAGCCTGGTCTATGGTTGTTAAGATATTCCACAGACCACTGCTGGAACCAGTGACACACTCCAATATACTGTGCACAACATATGCAGTAATCTGTCGATATATCCATCCAACTCAGCAGAGCTCATGCTCGCAGAGTCAAATCGGAGTACGAATGAAAGAATTAAATTTATTGATGCAGCCTGCTCAGAACTTGACACTGAGTACTCTGTGGTTCTGAGTATGGTTATGTTTAAGTTCTTTTGACATACATCATACAGTACTAGTTAAAGTACAGATTTACATCCAACATTTATAACATTTGTCACTGAGTGTTATGTATTTGTTAGGTAGAGAATCAGTCGTGTGTAATTCAGAGTGAAATCCACTTGATAGCATTTGATTTGTGGAAAGCCTTCCATTTACAGAACTATTGCTCAGTTGACATAGACATCCTACTGTTATCAAAGAACTCATTTTTATTATCATAGTAAGTACTTAATATTCAGACGTGAATTTGGAGAAAAAAATGCTTAGCTGAAGGTGGGTGAGTTTGATTTTCAGTATTATTCCCTTCCAGTAAGAAATATTACAAAGCATCTCATGCTTTTTGAATGCTCTTACACTTTAGTGTTCAGAAGCAAGAAGTATTTAGTCATTAGTGGTGAGCATTGTGCATTTCTTGTTAAAACATAATAGGCTAGCTATATTTAAAAGACCTCAGCAAATGTAAATGGAATATTTTCTGGCTTTTTAATTTTTGCTAGAAGTAGTTGAGGAAATAGAGTACAAACAGGCTTATTTCTATGAAATAATTTTTTGTAGCATGGCTCTAGACTTCAAAAAGTGTGTAGGTATAGGGTATGCAGAACATTCATCTATGTCAGTGAAATAAATTACATTCTCAAAAAAGTGTTTGAAATTCTGTGTACCATGGCACGACATGTCTGTATGAGGCACACCGTATTACCAATGACTACATTCAAACACACACAAAAGAAAAACAGGAAACTTTCCCTACAATTAGTAAAATATTCCAATCCTTAACTCCTCTTCCTATAAACAAATATTTGCCACAATTTGTTCTCTTGAATTCCAACTTTACCTTCTTTCCTACATTTGAAAACAACACCCAAACTTATACATCTACTAATGGAATCCCACACCATCCCTCCACCGACAGCACACAAGGGCGAAACGCAGGCAACCAAGAATGAGTTAGCTGGAAAATTTATAATGTCCAATAACGGACCATTATATTGGTATTATAAATTTACTCATTCAGGACAAATATTTTAGGTTCCCTATGGGAATCAATATCTGCATCATTTGATGGCCAGGCAGGCATCTATTTTTGGAAATGAGACATAGCTCTCATAGTGCATTGGCACTGCTGGTGGCTTCAAATAGCCTATGCAGTGGCCTCCACGGTATGCACTAGCCTTGCGTCCTGGGTGGTGTGCTAAGTCCCAACTGACGAGCCTAACTTAGCACACGAGGGTGAAACGCAGGCAACCAAGAATGAGTTAGCTGGAAAATTTATAATGTCCAATAACGGACCATTATATTGGTATTATAAATTTACTCATTCAGGACAAATATTTTAGGTTCCCTATGGGAATCAATATCTGCATCATTTGATGGCCAGGCAGGCATCTATTTTTGGAAATGAGACATAGCTCTCATAGTGCATTGGCACTGCTGGTGGCTTCAAATAGCCTATGCAGTGGCCTCCACGGTATGCACTAGCCTTGCGTCTTGGGTGGTGTGCTAAGTCCCAACTGCCGAGCCTAACTTAGCACACGAGGGAGAAACGCAGGCAACCAAGAATGAGTTAGCTGGAAAATTTATAATGTCCAATAACGGACCATTATATTGGTATTATAAATTTACTCATTCAGGACAAATATTTTAGGTTCCCTATGGGAATCAATATCTGCATCACATACCACATTGTCGAGCAGCTCGTCTCCTTTCTCTGAAGTCTTCCCAGCCGAATTTTACAACTGTTTTGTAGCACTACTTTTTTGTCAGAAAATACACAGAACAAATCCAGTTGCTTTTCTTTGGATTTTTTCCTCTTACCAAGAATGCAGCCTTTCCTCTGTCTTAAGGATGTATCTTCACTTGCCAGAAACCACTTCAAACCTGCTATCATGTCTAGTGTCATCTATCCAGGGCAACATGGTAGGTGTTTTTGTGACACCGTTTGTTATCGTTCAGTTAGGACAGAACTGAGTAGAGCCATGCTTCCTCATTACCATCACTACTAGGAGCTCCATGTTCTTTCTGAGAGTTCCTTTTCTTTTGCACTTTCATTTATTGAGTATCTGCTCCTCTTTGTCATACTTCATGAGTGTAAATCCTCAGATCACAGCCATTTTTGGCATACTGTCTCCCACATCAATCCAGTATTGGAAAAGTTATGTCCTATCAAAGTCATTGCTCTCCAGGCAGAACACAGACTGGTACTCACATGGGTCTTATAGATACTCTAGTTATATTTGTTGTAAGTTGCTGTATAATTCATCGATCTTTTATAGGGTTTCTCGTTATTTTAACCTGTTACTACCTGTATGTTTGGTTGCAGTGGGTGACCCAGTTTGATGGCTTTCCAGCAGGCATTGCATATAACACACTCCCAACCCCCCGAATGCTGTGCCTTGGTGGATGGTGATGTCGTAATTGTTCATGTTGGACTGATGAGAAGTGTTGATCAGTCGATCACCATGTTCTGTTCCACCCTGTTGGTAAATCAATCTACCATCATCGTGATCTCTTAATTCGAGCCAGGGTTTCTAGGGTGGTTGTAGTACACATGTAGCATCACAGAAGCTATATATCCCTGGAGAGGGCACGTAAAAATAACCCCGTTTTTGGAGAAGGCACTTAACAGGGGATGAAAAGAAGTGAAAAATAGTTGAATTATTTTTATGAGGATACTTATATCTTAAAAACTAGAGATGTTACAGATGTGAAAATTGGTTTTTTGAATCCCCCTTCAAAAATAATGAAACACATATTTTTGTTTTTGGAAAATACACCCGAATGGGGGTGGGGATGGGGGAAGTACTGATCAAGAGGTTGAATTGTTTTTATGGGGATACTATCTCAAAAACTGAAGTTACAGATGTGGGAATAGGTATTTGGAATCTCCTTTAAAAATAATATAACATGTATTTGTTTTTTCAACTTGAGAGAAGACTGTTTCTCACGTGTACAGTTCTATGTCGCATGATCGTCTTAGCAACAAAAGGTAATGCCACAAACATGGTTTACAAAAAATTTCTGGGATAAATGAAACTCAATTTTTGGGTGAGTTTTTATACTTTAGGAATTTTCAGATAATGTCTTAGTACAATGTTGAGGAATGATTACTTTGGTCAAAATACAAAATCCACCCGAGCGAAGCCGCGGGTAATTGCTAGTATATATGTTCATATTTTTTTCTTGTGTACTGTCAATACCAACTGGAAACCTTGAAACTCATCATGGGTGCCTGAACAAACTGGCTAGAGTAATCACTGCAGATGCTCAGACATTTACCAAATATCTGGTTAATGACTAAGTAATATACAGACAGTTATTTGTATTCATCAAATATTTGAAATATATTGGCAGAATTTTCATGATAAGTAATGTAGTAGGTAGCAATAATACTTACTTCCTGGTTCTAATTGGTAAAATTTGTGAAATAATTATTAATGGGCAAAGAATTTCCCATCACTCAAAGAAAGAATTGCATACTTATTATGCTATATATTTCATTACCTCTGATTGATGACCATCCCATCCTGCTGGTCTAAAGCAATGCAATTTATTTGTCATCCACTCCATATTCTAAAGTGTAATTATATTATCATGATCAACATCATGAAAATTAAGTTTATACATCTTTACCTCATCAAAATTTGTTTCGTTGAATCATCAGAATTCCAGTTTATTCCTTTCATCTCTCTACCTATACATCACCAGATAATGCAATATCATTTCTGAGAATATTCGTAATTCTAATTCTTGCAGAATTAATAGAGATTAATTCATTATTATGGTGTATTTTGTGTTTATTTTGGACAAGAAACCATTTTGAAAAGTTAACTGAAGTTAAATCAGGCCAAGGGAAGGGAAATTTAGTTGTGAAATACAGCTAAATCTTAGCAGACCAAACTGTGTCCATGTATTTTCTCCAAGGTGCTGTTAGCATCAAAGAACACATAGTGAGTGGGAAAGGTAGAAATTGAGATTACTTATTTGCATACTGCCAGTACTAACTGCAAACTATGTAACTCTTCATGGCTGTCAGACCAAGCTAGCTACAATAAACACAGCAGATGATCAGATATTTACCACACATCTGGTTAATGAAATGATGTGGTGAATGGCATATATTGCCTGCCTGTGTCTGATGACATCTGGTTAATATCCATGTATTATGCAGACAGTTGCTTACTTCAATCAAAGAATTGGAACATATTGGTGGAATTATAATGTTATGTATTTTAGTAGATACTCACTTTGTTGTTCTAACTGCAAAAATTTTATAATTATTAGTATTATGAAGAGATAATCCTGTTATTCACAAAAGGAATTTTATAGGTATCTTGCAATATATTTCACTACTTCTGTTCGATGTTCATTCCCTCTTGCTGGTTTACAGCATTGCAGTTTACTTGTCTTCCAATCCATGTGCTTGAGGGTAATTATATTACCATGATCAATACCATTTTTAGAAAATACATAGATCAGAACATAATGCAAATTACATTCCTTCAACCTCTATCATTTTAAAATACTTCTTCCACCTGGCTGCTTGTACATTGCCAGAGGTAGCAGCAACATCCTCAAACACAACGTCATTTTATTCACAAGTGTTGTAACAGGTACCCTAGCATTGCATGCTGAAGAAACACATGATTCACTGTGCCAAGACATTCACAGCAATACACAGTGGTACCCTTGATTTCACAATTCGAGGCTCGTTGTCGCACATGAAAGGGATCGTAAAGGTGCTGAATGGCATTCTGCAAAAGACTGTCCAGACATCTTGCAACTTTCTAATCAATTTGGCAGTGGATCTGGCAGGCTTGGGAGAAACCATACGTTCCCATTCCATCATGTCCAGTATGTGTTCAATTGGTGAGAGATCCGATGATCCTGCTGGCCTGAGCACTAGTTATACCATCATACAGCATATAACTTCATAGCAGCTGAAGGGGGACGTGGATCATCCTCCTGAAAAAGCATATCACATTCATGTCGGAAAATGGCAGTAGCAAATATCTGAAATATATTGGCAGAATTTTCATGATATGCATTATAGTAAGTTGAAATTGTACATACTTCATTGTTCTAATTTCTAATATTTGTGAGTTAATGAGTAATGGGTAATGAATTTCTTATCTTGGAATATATTTCATAACCTGCAATTGATAACCATACCATAATGCCGATTTAAAGCATTGCAGCATATTTGCTATCCACTCCATATGCTGAGGTGTGATATCAGGATCAATACCACAAAAATTAAATTATACCTCTTTACTTCATGAAAATTTGTTTCTGTGAATCATCTGAATTCCATATTATTCCTTCCATATATCCACATATACATCACCAGAACATGCAACACCATTACTGAGATTATTTGTAATTCAGCTTCTTGCACAGTTATAGAGATTAATTAACTATCATGGTGTATTTTTTTGATTAAATTTCTGCAACTGTGTTTGGGCAGGAAAACAATTTGAGAAGTTAACTGAAGGGAAATTGGGCCATGGGTTTGGAAATTTAGGTGAGGAATACAGCTAAATCTTAACAGACCAAACTGTGTCCATGTATTTTCTCCAAGGTACAGTTAGCATCATAGAATGTTTAGTCTGTGGGAAAGGTAGGAATTTCGATTATTTATTACCATACTGCCAGTACTAATTGCAAACTGTGTAACTCTTCTTGGGTGTCAGAACAAACTAGCTATAATATTCACAGCAGATGATCAGATAATTACCACACATCTGGTTAATGAAATGATGTGGTGAATGGCATATATTGCCTGTCTGCATCTGAGGACATCTGGTTAAACACCTGAGTTTACACGGACATTTGATTACTTCAATCAAAGAATTGGAACATAATGTTGGAAATATAATGTTATATATTTCAGTAAGTATTTGCTTTGTGTTAGTAATTGCAATAATTCTAAAATCATTGGTATTGTGATGAGATATTTCTGTTATAAAAAGGGGAATTTAATATGTTTCTTGCAATATATTTCACTACATCTGTTTGATGTTCATTTTATCTTGCTAGTTTTCACCATTGCAGTGTATTTGTCAGACAATCCATATGGTCGAGGTTAATTATGTTACCATGATTAAAACTATTTTTAGAAAATCCTCAGATCAGAATTTTGTGAAAATTACATTCATTCAACCTTTATAATTTAAAATGACTTCTTCCACCTGGCTGCTTGTAGACTGCCAGATGTACCAGCAATATCCTCAAGGACAAGGTCATTTTATTCACAAATGATATAACAGGCACGCTAGCATTGCAAGCTGAAGAAACACATGATTCACCATGCCCAAACAGTCACAGCAATACACAGTGCACCCTTCATGGTGGCAATTCTGTCTCGTCGGACTTGCAAAGGATCGTAAAGGTGCAGAATGGCATTCTGCAGGAGATTGTCTGGGCATCTAGCCCCTTTATATTTAATTTGGCAGTGGTTCTTACATTCTCTGGAGGAATAGTGTGTTCCCCTTTTGTCATGTCCAGGACGTGTTCAATTGGTGAGAGTACTGACTTTCCTGCTGGCCAGAGCAGTGATTATAAAATCACACAGCACATTATGTCAAATCAGTTGTAGCTGGATATAGATCATCCTCCTAAAAGCACACATCACATTCGTGTTGAAAAATGGCAGCAGCACAGAACGAGAACCTGTGCTATCATGAGGGCACTTTGCTTGACCCTGCAGAAAAACCTACCATGGTTCCGAATACTAACTGATGACATGCCACACAATGAACTCTGGAGTGGGGCCTCTTTGCTGTGGGGTAATGCACATTGCAATAGGCTGCTCACCAGTTTGAGCCATGCTCGTAATCGTCCGTCACATGCATACAGACAGAACTAACTCCCGTTCCAGAAAACAATATAGTGTATATTCCCATTGCAGTAGACACTTCAATGACATGAGTATAGCCTTCCTCCGCAGTGGTGTTAGTGGATGCCTGTCAGAGGCACACGTAATCGTAAACCTGCTGCAAGCATACTCTTTCGAATGATTCTTGCTGCCACAGCAGGAGTGACATGTGACCGGTCTTCAATCATAAATGATGATCGGCTGCTACTACTGCTCAAACTGTGCATAATCTTGATGTCAATCTCTTCTACATGGATGTCCGGAGCTGTACTGCAGGTGAAGGAATGTTCCACAGATCACTGCTGAAACGAACGAAACACCTTCGAAATACTTAGCCCAACACGTGTATTGATATACCATTACAGCTTATTGCACCCCAAAGATATGACATTGTTCAAATGGCTGTAGTTATACACATGACCCATTACTTGTCCTCGGTGCATGGTTGTATGGTAGAATTAATGTTGCGAATACTGTTCACCTCTGACATCAGTAAACTGCCAGCAGTGTCAAAATTTAGCAAACGGTCATGCTGCCAGGGTGCCATATAAATGCCTATGGCTGGGAGAATCTAATGCCTGAGTGTCTGAACGAACTGGCTAGAATAATCACTGCAGATGTACAGACAAAAGGTTAATTACTAAGTAATTTGCAGACAGTCATTTGTATTCGTGAAATATTTTGAACATATGAGTGGAATCAAACCCCTCAACCCACCTGCTGCATTATTGTGCGTGTTATGATACTACTGAGAATATTTTTTATTCACTCATTCACACTCTTAAATGTGCATAACTACTATAGTGTATTTTCTGATTACAGATCAATAATTTCATTTGGATCAGAAACTATTCTTGAAATTGAACTGAAAGAAACTATTCTCGAAATTGAAATGAAGTAATAGCAGACTTTGGGAAGAGAGAATTAGTTTAGTAATAGTGCTAAATTATTACAGAAAGACCTACATCCATTAACGTTTCTAAGTTGTAGTTGGTATCAAGGAATATATGGTGCATATCAAAAATAGATTTTTTTGTTCGCTTGTATACTGCCAGTACCAACTGGAAACCATGAAACTCATCATGGGTGCCTGAACATGCTGGCTAGAATAATCACTGCAGATACTTAGGCATTTTCCAAACATCTGGTTAATGACTAAGTAATATGCAGACAGACTTTTGCATTCTTCAAATATTTGGAATTTATTATATGGTATCTAATGTAGTATGCTGCAATAATACTTGTTTCCTGTTTCTAATTGCTAAAATTTGTGGGATAATTATTAATGCATAATAAAAAATTTCCTATCACTCAGAGAAAGAAATTCATACTTATTTTGTTATATATATATTTCATTACCTCAGATTAATAACCATCCCATCCTGCTGGTGTCAAGCATTGCAGTTTATTTGTCTTCCACTCCACATACTTGATGGTAATTATATTACCATGATCAATATCACTTTTAGAAAATTTGTAGATCAGAATTTAATGCAAATTGCATTCATTCAACCTTTATGATTTAAAATTACTTCTTCTACCTGGCTGCTTGCACGTTGCCAGAGGTACCAGCAACTTCCTCAATCACAAGGTCATTTTGTTCACAAGCGACGTAACAGGTACCCTAGCACTGCGTGCTTAAGAATCACATGTTTCACCGTGCCTGGACAGTCACATCGTTACAAAATGTACCCTTCATGGCACCATTCGGGGCCTGATGTCGCACATGCAAGGTATCATTAAGGGGCCTAATATCATTCTGCAAGCAGTTGCTACACGTGACTGGATTTCATTCCTGCATGATATTTGGCTGCTACCACTGCTCGAACTGTGCGTAGATCTTGATGTCCATCTGTACTACGTGGATGTATGGGGCTGGACTACAGGTGTGAGTATGTTCCACAGACCACTGCTGAAATGAACGAAACCCCTTCGAAATGTTGTGCCCCACTAGTATATTTATATATCAAACAGTTTCCCGCATTTCCACAATACGATCTTGTTCAAATGACTGCAGTTTTCAGCATGACCACGTGCTCATCAGCAGCACATGGTTGTATGCTAGAATAATTATTGAGAATACTATTCACCTCTAACGTCAGTGAACTGCCAGCAGAGTCAAACTTGTGCGCATTTTCATGCCGCCCAGGTGCCATATGATCGCCTATGTCAGGGAGAAGTGAATGCATGGGTGTGGGAACAAACTGGCTTAAATAATCACAGCAGATGCTCAGACATTTACCAAACAACAGTTTAATGACTAAGTATTATGTGGAGAGTCATATGTATTCATCAAACACTTGGAACATATTGATGGAATCAAACCACAAAACTAACCGACTGCATCTACATGTATGTTATGATGCTACTTAGAATATCTGTAATTGAGATTTTAACACTGCTAATTGCGCATAACTACTACAGTGTATTTTTTTTTAATAACAGATCAACATCTTCATTTGGATCAGGAATTATTTTGAGAATTGAACAGAAGGTAATGCAGACATTGGGAAGAGAGAATAAGCTGAGTAATACTGCTATATTATAACAGACCAATCTACGTCTATTAAAATGTTCCAAGTTGCAGTTAACATCAAGGAATATACGGTGCATATCAAAGATAGATTTTTTGTTTCCTTGAGTAGTAACAGTACCAACCGTGAAACTCATCGTGGATGCCTGAACAAACTGGCTAGAATAATTACTGCAGATGCTGAGATATTTTCCAAACATTTGTTACATGACTAAGAAATATGCAGTCTCTTGCATTCTTCATATATTTGGAATATTTTAGCAGAATTTTCATGGTATGTATTGTAGTAGGTTGCAACAGTACTTACATCCTGGTTCTAAGTGCTATAAAATATGAGATAATTAGTTATGTGTAAAGAATTTTGCTTTCACTCAGAGAAAGCATGATTTACTTATCTTGGTATATATTTCAATACCTTCCATTGATAACCATCTCATCCTGCTGGTTTAAAGCATTGACATTTATTTTTCATCCATTCCACATGCTTAAGTGTAAATACAATATCATGATCAATACATCATAATTAAATCTACACATCTTTACATCATGGCAGTTTGTTTCATTGAAACATCAGAATTCCACATTATTCCTTCCATCTGTCCACCTATACATCACAGGGACATGCTACATCATTACTGAGAATATTTGTAATTCAACTTCTGGCACATTTAATAGAGATCAGTTGACTACAATGGTGTATTTTGTGTTTACAGATCAGTAACTACATTTGGACAGTAAACCATTTTGAGAAGTTAACTGATGGTAAATTGAATACCTGCCAGCAAAAATGTTGTAGCCCTCACTTTTCTAGAATGCTGGATTTCCGTGCATAAATGATGTATGCGGTCAGAGTGAGGCATGTAGGAACTTAGGTTAGCAAACCTGAACGTTAAGCACCTTTTATATTTTGTTTAAATTTCTCCACGGGTCATGTGCGTGCTGAAACGTTGTATCTGTGGACTAGGAAAGTCATGTGTCGCTAAGTCCGAGTGTGTGCAATGATATAAATAGGGGACGAAAACACAAAATTAAATATAATAAATGGAACAGGAATGAAAAGAAATACAAGCAGAATTCAGGGCAACCATACTTGGCCCACAATAATAAATCAGTGCCTGGGAAAATCGTTGCTGAACAGGCGGGTGCAAAAACTTTGTAAGCCAATGTAAGAAACTCAACGTGTTTAATGGGAGATTCATATGTCTTGTATTTTAATGCGTAACCAGAGTGTTTATTCTTGACTGTATTATATGCGTATATAATGTAATATATACACTGCATATGCATATAAATATGTCTTGCTCTCTTTACAGATTGCTCATTGTATTTTTTAAACGAGGTATTGCCTGTATCTGCAGAAAAGAAAGTTAATCTTCTAGACATGTGTCGATACATTGATGAAAAATATCGAGGTTTTTATGAGAACCTAAAAGCAAAGTGAAGTGACAATGTAATGTTTATTCATCATTGCAAAACATTCTTGCAAAAATATTGCTGGTGTTCAGTGAATTCTGTTAAACAATGGAAAGCTCTAACAATGGGTACTGCAAATTTTAAGTGTGTTTTATGTTTCATTCTTTTTTTATACAAAATAAAACAATAAATATTATTAAAATCTATAAATATTTTCAGTATTATAAACATTGTAACCTGCAAAAATGTGCTACTTCTGTTACAGTTACCACTTTTTTGCACGGACGTCCAATGATCATCTCCTATATCTTGATTTTAAAGTCGAACATTGTCAAAATTATTATGCATTAATAACTAGTGAACTCATTCAAACTAATTGTCAACAGCAGAATAAGCATTCACAAACAATTTGCTTGTTTATTTGTTTTTCTTTTCTCCAAAAAAATTTGAGGAATACAGCTAAATTTTGACAGACCAAACAGTGTCCATGTATTTTCTTTATGGTACAGTTAGCATCAAGAATATACTGTATAGAGAGTGGGAGAGGTAGAAATTTAAATTTTATATTCGCATACTGCCAGTACTAACTGCAATATATATAACTCTTCATGGGTGTCAGACCAGACTAGCTATAATAATCACAGCAGATGATCAGATAATTACCACACATGTGGTTAATGAAATGATGTGGAGAATGGCATACATTGCCTGCCTGTGTCCGAGGACATCTGGTTAAATATCTAAGAATTACGCGAACATTTGCATACTTCAGTCAATGAATTGGAACATATTGTTGGAAATATAATGTTAGTACTTTAGTAAGTGTTCGCTTTGTGTTTGTAATAATTGCAAAAAATCATTAGTATTGTTATTAAAATAAAGGAGCCTCCATGGCTCAAACGGCAGCGTGTTGGCCTCTCACCTCTGGATACCATGGTTCAAATCCCGGTCACTCCATGTGAGATTTGTGCTGGACAAAGCGGAGGCGGGACAGGTTTTTCTCCGGGTACTCTGGTTTTCCCTGTCATCTTTCATTCCAGCAAGACTCTCCATTCTCATTTCACAGCATCTATCAGTCATTAATAAAATCACTTTTTGAGTGGTGACCCCATTGTACTAATAGCCTATATATGATTCATTCATTCATTTCATTCCTGACCCGGTCAATGACTGGAAAACAGGTTGTAGGTTTTCATTTTCATTTTCAAAAAAAAAAAGAATATTTATATGTATCTTGCAATATATTTCACTACTTCTGTTAGATGTTCATTCCATCTTGCTAGTTTTCAGCACTGCAGTTTATCCACAATTTAAAAATTCATCCTCCTTTTCACCCCCTTACCGACAGAATATCCACAAATCCTCCCTAAGCGAGTACCTTCATCTTAATATGAATGTATCCCCAAAATTTCATTTCTTTATGTGAAGTAGTTTTGGCTCGGCAATGGTGAATCAGTCAGTCAGTCAGTCAGTCAGACAAGTTATTTTATATACAGGGTTATTCACCTAACATGTTACATGGAAATAACTTCTAAACCATTAAAGATATCGGCATTCTGTTTTATTCGTAAATGGTACCCAGGGTCTTATAAAATAACATCCTATGTAGTCTCATGGGGTGATAATCAAGATATTGATACTAACTCCATATTTCTAAGTGGAGTGGCACAAATTCATGCAGCTGGCCTAAAAGTTCAACTGCATACAAGTTCAAATATGTATTTTCAAAATCGGACAATTGCTTTTTGAGATATAAATAAAAACAGCATGAGCGGTTTTGCATGCTGCATCAGACTGTGTGAAGTCGAGCAAGGACATATTGACACGCAAGCAGTTTTCTTGGAGTGAGTTGAGCCATAGAATGTATACCGGGCATGTAAGCACCTCGTATACATGTGATGGGTTTAGTGTGTATGAAAGGCGAACTCATGACAGGGCAGGGAGGGTTGATGTATTTAAAAGGAATACAATAAATAATTTGCCTTGAAAGGAACATAATGAAAGCTATAATTGTCACAGGTTTCAGTGTACAGTACATACTACTGTATGAGTTGTGAAATAAATATAACACAAAACACCGGAAGAGCTCCTTCTACAAAAGCAAATGAATAATGTCCGAGGTAGACATCATTGGAAATGATCCTAAGGGCATAGGCACAGGAACATAACAACGTCTCATCAGTATAATTGTTATGAGGCAAACATTTTGCATGTAGAGACCGTGTTGGAAATGAGTTTAGTATTTTATGCGGCAAAGCCTTTTGTGGCCAATCGTTCATTGACTGGAGACTGAATTATTACAACAATAAAAATACGAGGTAGGTGATGTTTAAGAATGTGTGTCTCAGTGATCTGCATACAAAATGTGTGTATTTAATTATGTGCTCGAAATGTTGGCCATCAATGTCAATGCACACTTGCAGTTGTGTTGCGAGGGGTGATATCGTAGACCAAAGAGTTTCCCTCAATATTGCAGCACATGCTGCGATGATACATCACCTGAGATCCTGTGGTGTGGTTGGAACTTGCGCATTGACTATGTCCTTGCAAGTACCCCAGAGGAAAATGTCCAGCGGAGTCAAATCAGGTGACCGCGCTGGTCACCTGATGGTGCCTCCACATCTGATCCATCAACCGGGAAATATCTTGTGTGTGTGTGTACTGCATGTCTGTTAGAATGGTTCTGATAACCTGCATTATTGTGGTGTCTGTAGTAGTGTACTGTATTTGTAATTCAGGTGAGGAATTGGGACGGAGGCGGCCGTTGTCATGAGTAAGGAACCAACCCTACATTTGCCTGGAGTAGCAGTGGGAAGATGTGGAAACCCTTCCAGGATAGCTGAGATGGGTACCGAACCCACCTGTTCTCCGTTTTGCCTCACGAGGCTGAGTGTACCCCATTCCAGCCTACCAACCAGAATTAAATTGCTTATCAGAGCCAGGAATTGAACCCGGACCACCCCAGCGACAGCTATGAATGCTAGCCGATACACGTCATTAACAAACTCGATAGGCTGTGGAGAAGAGGGGCTGTTTGTTGTTATTTCATTTCCGGGGCTTGGACAGCGTGGTCATGTAGCCCTGTTTGCTTGGGTGTATGTTTAGAACAAAGCGCACATCGTTTTGTGTTAGGTTATTTCAGGCAAAGGAACAGTGTTACCAATGCTGGATTATTTGGGTTGGGATAGGTTAGACATTAGGAGACAAACAGCTCGACTTACTATGTGGGATGTTCAGAACTGATCGTGGTGAGATGGCACCAACACTATTATTTATTTATTTTACACACATTAATCACCGCGGAGCTCAAGCGCACCTGTAGTAGCGTGCATTCAGGAGAGCGCAGGTTTGAGTCCTGCCTCGTCCAACCTGAAAGTGATTTTCATGGTGTCTTATGATCAAAACCAGGTATATAAGAGATAGGTACCTATGGGATAGGCCGCAGTCGACGTCCTTTCCAAGTCCTTCCCATTTCCATCGGTGGGAAAAGACGCTAAACTGAGCACAACCTATTATACATGGATGTCAAAACAAAACAAAGCATCTTTTAACACCCAGGGTATTTTATGTTACATGACATTATGTTTACAGTACATGCCTCGTATCCGTTCTGTGGGTGGAATCAATGCCAGGAAGCAGCGTGAGTGCCAATCCTTCTTTGGCCGACTGTATGCCATCTGATGTGCCACGCAAAAGCCCACATGCGGTTTTTATTGATATCTCAAAAAGTAACTCTCCGATTTTGAAAATACGTATTTGAACTTGTACGCAGTTGAAATTTTAAGCCAGCTGTCTGAATTTGTGTCGCTCCATTTAAAAATATAGAGTTAGTTTCAATATCTTGGTTATTAATCACCCCTTGAGACTAAGTAGCACGCTCTTTTACAAAACCCTGGGTAACATTTACGAATATGAAAAAAGAATGCCAATATCTTTAATGGTTTAGAAGTTATTTCCGTGTAACATGTTAGGCAAAAAACCTTGTATATAGATTTAGCAGTGGTTCTTGCAGGCTCTGGGGAAATCATAAGTCCTGTTTAGTAATCTCCAGAATGTGTTCAATTGAAGATAGATCCGATGATTCTGCCGGCCAGGGCAGTGGTTATACAATCATAAAGCACACTACTTCATAGCACCTGTAGGTGGACATGGATCATCCTCCTGAAAAAGTACATCACATTCATATTGAAAAATGGCAGTAGCATGAAACAAGAACCTGTGTTATCCTGACGGCACTTTAGGTAACCCTGCAGAAAAACCTACTATGGTTGCGAGTTCTAACCGATGATACACCACACATGAACCCTGGAGTGGGACCTCTGTGTTGTGGGTGAATGCACTCTGGAATAGGCTGCTCAATGGGTCTAAGCCATACACATAATTGTCCATCACTTGCACACAGACAGAACAAACTCTCACCATAGAGGAAAATCTAGTGCCAATCCACTTTCCAGTCAACACTTCCACTACACGGTTGTAGTCTTCCTCCACAGTGGTGCTAGTTGAAGCCTGGATAGAGGCACACGTAATCATAAACCAGCTGCAAGCATACTGTTTCCAATGGTTCTTGGCTACATAGCAGGAGCAAAATGAGACCTGAATTCATATATGGATGATGTTCTACTGCTACCGCTACTTGAACTGTACGTAGATCTTGATGTCAAACTGTACTATGTGGATGTCCAGAGCTGAACTATAGGTTTGGGAATGTTAAACAGACCACTGCTGAAACGAAAGAAACACCTTCAAAATATTGTTCCGCACATGTGTATTTATATATCAATCCAGCTTCAGACAGGCCCATGATACGACCTCATTCAAATTGCTGCACTTGAACAACATCACCATGTGCTAATCCTTGGGGCATGGTTGTATGCTAGAATTAATATTGAGAATACTGTTCATCTCTAACAGCAGTAAACTTGTGCGTATGGTCATGATCGCCTATGTCCAGGAGAAACAAATACATGGCTGTCTGAACAAACTGGCTATAATAATCACTGCAGATGATCACACACTTACGAAACAACAGGTTAATGACTAAGTAATATGCGGACAATCATTTGTATTCTTCAAGGACTTGGAACTATCACTGGAATCAAACCCCAAAACTCACCTGCTGCATTTACGTGTATATTATGATACTACTTAGAACCAACTGCTTGCACATTGCCAGAGGTAACTGCAACATCCTCAAAGACAAGGTCATTTTATTCACAAGCAATATAACAGGTACACTAGCATTGCTTGCTGAAGAAACATATGTTTCACAGTGCCCAGACAGTCACAGCAATACACAGTGTACCCTTCATGGCGGCATTCAAAGCTCGTTGTCATACATGCAAGGGTAAAGGTGCCCAATGGCATTCTCCAAAAGATTTTCCAGGCAACTTGCAAATTTCTAATCAACTTGTCAGTGGTTCAGGCAGGCTCTGGAAAAACCATATGTTCACATTTCATCATGCCCAGTACATGTTCAATTTGTGACTGATCAGATGATCCTGCTGGCCAGGACAGTGGTTATACAATCATACAGCACATCAAGTCATAGCTGCTGTAGGTGGACATGGATCATCTACCTGAGAAAGCACATCAAATTCATGCTGAAGAATGGCAGCAGAACAGAACAAGAACCTGTGTAAACCTCAAGGCAATTTATGTTACCCTGCAGAAAAACCTACTATGGTTGCGAGTTCTAAATGATGACACACCACACCATGGATCTTGAAGTGTGACCTGGCTGTTGTGGGTGAATACTGTATGGAAGTCAGCACACCAACTCTAAGCCATACTCATGATCCTCCATCACTTGCATACAGACAGAAAACATTTTCATCACAGAAGATATACATTTCCAATCCCCTTTCCAGTTAACATTTCCATGACACGAGCGTAGCCTTGCTTGGCGGTGGTGTTAGTGGAAGCCTGGACAGAATCACATGAAATCGTAAACCTGCTGCAAGCATAATCTTTCCAGTGGTTCTTGCCATCATAGCAGGAGTGACAAGCGACTGGAATTCATTCCTGGATGATGTTCGGCTGCTACCACTGCTCAAGCTGTGCATAGATCTCGATGTCAATCTGTACTATGTGGATGTATGGGCTGGACTACAGGTGTGGGAATGTTCCACAGACCACTGCTGAAATGAACAAAATACCTTTGAAATATTGTGCCCCACATGTTTATTGATATATCAATCCAGCTATCCGCAGGCCTGGGATACGACATTGTTCAAATCGCTGCAGTTTTTCAACATGACCATGTGCTCGTCTGCAGCACATGGTTGTATTCTAGAATTAATATTGAGAATACTGTTCACTTCTAAGGTCAGTAAACTGCCAGCAGTATCAAGTTTGTAGGCACGGTCATGCCACCAAGGTGCTATATGATCGCCTATGTCCGGGAGAAATGAATTCATGGGTGTCTGAACAAACTACCTAAAATAATCACTGAAAATATCAGACATTTACCAAGCAACAGGTTAATGACTGTGTATTATGAGGACAGTCATATATATTCAACAATGAATTTGAACTATCGGTGGAGTCAAACCCCAATACTCACCTGCTGCATTTCTCTTGATGTTAAGATACTATTGAGAATATTTGTACCTAATTCACATTTTAGCACTATTAACACATTGCAGACCGTGTGCCCTTCACCCCATGCGCAGCCCTGTTCCCGGCTCCTTTCTAACTACCTCCAAACTGGAGTGCAGGCATTCAAATGAACTGCCAGAACTTCACTAGCCTTTGAAGGACTACTGTGTTTTATTCTGGAGGCCTTCCTGAATAGTAGTTGAAATGCAGGAGGTAAGTATTTGCTAAAATCTATTTTGGCTCATAGTTTTCCAAAATACGGGGTTTTCTATTAGGGGATCGGTTGGCCAGTAATCTTTCAGACACGATTTCCTTACCTGCCCTATTAATATACACAAAGCAGTTTTTTAATGTCCCTGCTAGGGACATTAGTCCACTTTAGTGTTTTACAGGATACATTATGAGAATGTGAATTCTGCTCATAGTATAAGTTTGTCTGCTCAGCTACATAATGAAAAAATCCTCACCAAACATAAGTCCTGCTACTTGTCCTATGTTTCCAGATTCATTAGGCCATACCTTTATACCAGGAGCACCTTCAAAATTCTCTAGCCTAGGTTCATTGTTGTCCATAACCTAGTTGTCAGAAAACACTACATTATTTACAATATTTACATCCGTGACACAATTATCAGACTCGTTCTGTGCTACGTGAGTTTCACACCTTGAAGAGAAGGCTATCTCCTTGTCATCACTTGAAACATTTCCGTTAGAATGTATTTCATTTTTGAACTCTAAATATTCAGCATCACTTGAGCATTCGAAGCCTGTATCAGCACATAATTCGTGAATAATTTCATCCCTGTCTAAACACATGCGATCCCTGAACACTGCCATCTTGCATGGCTCTTCAAAATTTGTAAACATGTTGTCAGGAAATGCAAAGAAAAGCTATGATATGAGGAATAATCGAAAAGAAATGCGACTATCAATTGTGTAGAACCATACATAAGAGTTCTAGCACGCTTTACCTCCAAATAGTTCCGGTATATCTCAAAAGATAGCACTAAACTTCAGTCTGCTGCTAACACGAGATAACTCGGGACCAGTCCGCAATGCTCGGCCAGGCAAACACGAGTTTTCTCGGGACCAGTCCGCAATGTGTTAAGTGTGCAAAATTACTACTATATTATATTTTCTGATTACAGCTCAATAACTTCATTTGGATCAGAAACTCTGTTGAGAATACTTGGGAAGACCTTGAGAAGAGACTATTAGTTGAGTTATACTGCTAAATTATAACAGACCAAACCACATCCATTAAAGTTGTCCAAGTTGTGTTTATCTTCAAAGAATACATGGTGTGTATCAAAGGTAGGTATTTTTTGGTTTTCTTGTATACTGCCAGTACCAACTGGAAACCATGAAACAAATTATGGGTGCCTGAGCAAACTGACCAGAATAATCACTGCAGATTCTCAGATATTTTTCAAACATTTGGTTAATGACTAAGAAATATGCACACAGTCGTTTGCATTCTTCAAATATTTGTAATATATTAGCAGACTTTTCATGATATGTATTGTAGTATGCCGCCAGTATCAGGAAGATAGTGGGTTCGAACCCCACTGTCGGCAGCCCTGAAGATTGTTTTCCATGGATGCCCATTTTCACACCAGGTAAATGCTGGGTCTGTACCTGAATTAAGGCCATGGCCGTTTCCTGCCCACTCCTAGATACTTCGTGCCCCTTTGTCGCCATAAGACCTGTCTGCATTGGTGTGACTGAAAACAACTTGCAAAAGAAACCTTTATCATTTTAAATTAATACTTGCACCTAGCTACTTGTACATTGCCAGAGGTACCAGGCAACATCCTCAAGGACAAAGTCACAAGTGATATAACAGGTACCCTAGCATTACATGCTGAAGAAACACATGTTTTGCCATGCCCAAAAGTCACAGCAATGCACAGTATATCCTTTATGGCGGCAGTCCTGACTCATTGTCTCACATACAAAGGATCATAATGGTGCCAAATGGTCTTCAGCAATAGATTATGCAGGCATCTTGCAACTATATAATTAATTTAGCAATGATTCTGCAGTCCCTGGGGAAATCGTACCTTACCACTTAGTCATGTCCAGAATATGTTCAACTGGTGAAAGATCCAATGATTCTGCCAGCCAGGGTAGTGGTTATACAATCATAAAGCACATTAATTTGTAGCAGCTGTAGTTGGACATGGAAATCCTCCTGAGAAAGTACATCACTTTCCTATTAGAAAATGGCAGTAGCATGGAACAAGAACCTGTGCTAACCTGAGGGCTCTTTAGGTAACCCTGCAGAAAAACCTACTATGGTTGAAAGTTCTAACTGATGAACACCACAACATGAACCCTGGAGTGGGACCTTTGTGTTGTGGGTGAATGCACTCTGGAATAGGCTCCTTACTGTGTCTATGCCATGCACATAATTATCCATCACTTGCAGACAAACAGAACAAACTCTCAACATAAAAGACAATATAGTGACAATCCTCTTTCCAGTCAACACTTCCATGACAAGACTGTAGTCTTCCTCCATAGTGGTGCCAGTGGAAGCCTGGAGAGAGGAACACGTAATCGTAAACCTGCTGCAACCATACTGTTTCCAATGGTCCTCAGCTACACAGCAGGAGCGAAATATGAAGTGATTTCACATATGGATGATGTTGGCTCCTAACACTGCTTGAACTGTATGTGGATCTTGATGTTCATCTGTACTATGTGGATGTCCAGAGCTGAACTACGGGTTTGCGGATGTTCCGCAGACAACTGGTGAAATGAACGAAACACCTTTGAAATATTGCTCCGCACATGTGCATTTATATATCAATCCAGATTCAGACAGGCCCACGATACGACCTCATTCAAAGTGCTGCACTTCAACATTATCACCATGTGCTAATCCTTGGGGCATGGTTGTATGCTAGAATTAATATTGAGAATACTGTTCACCTCTAATGTCAGTAAACTGCCAGCAGAGTCAAATTTTGCATACGGTCATGCCGCCAGAGTGCCATATGATCGCCAATATCTGGGAGGAATGAATACATGGGTGTCTGAACAAACTGGCTACAATAATGACTGCAGATGATCACACATTTACCAAACAACAGGTTAATGACTAAAGAATATGCGGACAGTGATTTGTATTCTTCAAAGACTTGGAACTATCACTGGAATCACACCCCTAAACTCACCTGCTGCATTTATGTGTATATTATAATACTATTTAGAGTATTTGTAATTTACATTTCAGCGCTGTTAGGTGTGCATAACTACTAGAGTGTATTTTCTGATTACAGGTCAATAATTTCATCTGAATCAGAAATTATTTTGAGAATTGAACTGAAGGCAAAGCAGACTTTGGGAAGAGGGAATTAGTTGAGTAATATCGAACGACGTTTATTAACGTTGTCCAAGTTGCAGTTAGCATCAAGGAATGCGTGGTGAATATGAACGGTAGAATTTTTTTGTTTTCTTGTATACCGCCAGTACCAACCTGAAACCATGAAACTCATCGTGGATGCCTGAACAAAACTGGCTAGAATAATCACTGCGGATGCTCAGACATTTTCCAAACATTTGGTTAATGACTAAGTAATATGCAGACATTCATTTGCATTCTTCAAATATTTGGAGCATATTGGCAGAATTTTCATGATATGTACTTAAGTATGTTTAAAGATACTTACTTACTTACTTACTTACTTACTTACTTGTTTTAATTGCTAAAATTTGTGAGATAATATCTAACGGGTATGGATCTCCTCTCACTCAAATACATTTTTATTTATCTAGCAATGTGTTTAATAACATCTGATTGATAACCTTCACATCCTGCTGGTTTAAAGCATTACTGTTTATTTGTCGTCCACTCCATATGCTGAATTGTAATTATATTATCGTGATCACTATCATTAAATTAAATCTATACTACTTTACATTGTGATAATTTGTTTTATTGAATCATTAGAATTCCATATTATTCCTTCTATCTGTCTATGTATACATCGCCGCAACATACAATGTCATTACTGAGAATATTTGTAACTAAATTTCTTGCACAGTTATTAGAGATTAATTAGCTATTATGGTGTATTTTATGATTAAAGTTTTTTTTTGCTAGTTGCTTTACGTCGCACCGACACAGATAGGTCTTATGGCGACGATGGGACAGGGAAGGGCTAGGAGTGGGAAGGAAGCGGCCGTGGCCTTAATTAAGGTACAGCCCCAGCATTTGCCTGGTGTGAAAATGGGAAACCACGGAAAACCATTTTCAGGGCTGCCGACAGTGGGGTTCGAACCTACTATCTCCTGAATACTGGATACTGGCCGCATTTAAGCGACTACAGCTATCGAGCTCGGTGATTAAAGTTTAGCAACTTTTTTTGGACAGGAACCATTTTGAGTAGTTAACTGAAGGTAAATTCAGGCCATGGGAAGGGAAATTAAGTTAAGGAATACAGCTAAATCTTAACAGACAAAACAGTGTTCATGTTGTTCTCCAAGGTACTGTTAGCATCAAATAATATATAGTGAGTGGGAAAGGTAGAAATTTAGATTATATATTCACATACTGCCAGTTCTAACTGCAATATATGCAACTCTTCATGGTTGTCAGACCATGACGTATATTGCTTGGCTTCGCCTGAGAATATCTTGTTAATATCTAAATATTACGCAGACAGTTGCTTACTTCAATGAAATAATTGGAACATAATGGTGGAATCATAATCTTGTGTATTTTGGCAAGTACTCGCTTTGTGGTTCTAATAGCAAAAATTTTAAAATTAGTAGTATTTTGAAAAGATATTTGTCTTATTAAAACATTATTTTTAATGAATCCAGCAATGTATTTCACCACATCTCTTTATTTTCATTCCATCTTGCTGGTTACAGCATTGCCATTTATTTGTCATCCAATCCATGTTCTTGAGGGTAATTACAGTATATTACCATGATTGGAACCAGTTTTAGAAAATCTATAGATCAGAATTTAGTTCAAATTATATTCATTCAACCTTTATCATTTAAAATAACTTGTTCCAGATCACTGCTTATGCATTTCTGGAGGTACCTCAAAGACAAGGTCATTTAATACACAACAGGTACCCTTGCATTGCATGCTGAAGAAACACATGTTTCTCAATGCCAAAACATTCACAACAATACACAGTGTACCCTTCATGGCAGCACTCCTGGCTCATTGTTACATGTGCAAAAATCATAATTGTGCTGTATGGCATTGTGAAATAGATTATCCAGGCATCTGGTACGTTTATAATCAATTTGGCCATGGTTCTTGCAGGCTCTAGTGAAATCGTACCCTCCTGTTTAATAATATCCAGTATGTGTTCAATTGGGGAGAGATCCGATGATCCTGCTTGCCAGGGCTTTGGTTATAAAATCATACAGATCATTTCATCATTGCAGCTGTAGGTGGACATGGATCATCCTCCTGAAAAAGTAAATCACATTAATGTATAAAATAGGCAGTAGCACAACACAAAAACCTGTGCTATCCTGAGGGCACTCTAAGTTACCTGCAGGATAACCTAATTTGGTTGCGAGTTCTAGCTGTTGACACAGCACACCACGAACCCTGGAATGGGACCTTTGTGTTGTGGGCGAATGCACTCTGGAATAAGCTGCTCACTGGGTCTAAGATATATACATAATCATCCAACAATTACATAAAGGAAGAACAAACACCCATCACAGAAGACAATATAGTGCCAATACTTTTCCAGTCCACAAATCCACGACACAACTGTAGCTTTGCTTGGCGATGGTGTTACTGGAAGCCTGGACAGAGGCACACATACTCGTAAACATGCTGCAAGCATGGAGTTTGCAATGGTTCTAGGCGACACAGTAGGAGAGACATGTGACACGATTTCATTCATGGAGGTTGTTTGCCTGCTACCACTGTTCGAACTCTGCGTAGATCTTGATGTCCACCCATACCACGTGGATGTCCGGTGCTGGACTGCAGGCATATGAATGTTTCACAAACCACTGCTGAAACAAACGAATCACCTTCGATACATTGTACCCCACGTGAGTATTTATATATCAATCGAGATTCCCCCAGAAACAGGATACAAACTCATTCAAATGGCTGCATTCGAACAACATGATTATGTGCTCGTCCTCGGGGCATGTTTGTATGCTAGAATTAAAATCCCGAATGCTGTTCACGTCTAACGGCAGTAAACTGCAAGCAAATTCAAACATGTGTGCAAGGTCATGCCACCAGTGTGCCATATGGACGCCTATGCCCGGGAGAAATGAATGCATGGGTGTCTGAACAAATCTAAAGTAATCACTACAAATGCTCAGACATTTTCCAAACAACCAGTTAATGACTGAGTAATATGCAGATGGTCATTGTATTCATGAAAGATTTTGAACAAATCGGTAGAATCAAACCTCAAAACTTACTGCTGCATTTACGTGTATATATGATACTGTTGATAATATTTGTAATTCACATTTTAACACTGTGAAGTGTGCTAACTATCATAGTGTATTTTCTGATAATTTCATTTGGATCAGACTCTATTTTGAGAATTGAACTGAAGACAAAGCAGATTTTGGGGAGAGAGAGAATTAGTTGAGTACCTTTGCTATATTTTAACAGACCAAACCACGTCCACTAAAGTTGTCCTAGTTGCTGTTAGCTTCAAGCAATATATTGTGCATCTCAAAGGTATATATATATATATATATATATATATATATATATATATATATATATAAATTTGTTTTCTTGTATATTGCCAGTACCAACTGGAAACCATGAAACTCATCATGGGTGCCTGAACAAACCCCCTAGAATAATCAATGCAAATGCTCAGACATTTTCCAACCATCTGGTTAATGACTAAGTAATATGCAGATAGTTGTTTGCACTCTTCAAATATTTGGAATATATTGTCAGAATTTTCATGATATGTATTGTAGTATGTTGCAATAATACTTACTTCCTGGTTCTTTTCTTTTTTTTTTGCTATGGGCTTTACGTCGCACCGACACAGATAGGTCTTATGGCGATGAAGGGATAGGAAAGGCCTAGGAGTTTGAAGGAAGCAGCCATGGCCTTAATTAAGGTACAGCCCCAGCATTTGCCTGGTGTGAAAATGGGAAACCACGGTAAACCATCTTCAGGGCTGCCGACAGTGGGGTACTTCCTGGTTCTAATTGCTGAAATTTGAGAGATAATTAGTATTGGGTAAAGGCCCGCCTGGTGGCCATGATCATTAATGCGCTGAAGTCTAAACTGCTCTGACACCGAGGATAGTCAGTTCGAGTCCCGTTGGTCGAAAAAAATTTAACCTTGATTTATTAGTTTCATTATGTCCGTATTGATAGTTATCAATTATCATATATCATACGAGAGGAAAGAACGGATCCACCTAATCAGTACAAGTTTATTGTACTGTACTGTAATATAGGAACTTACAATAAACTTGTATTGATTAGGTGGATCCGTTCTTTTTCTCTCCTATGATATATATAAAATTTTCACCATCAGAATGTTGCCTGACACGGTAGGGGAGGTGGTGGTATACAATTTCTAATCGCTAGATTGTGTGCTAAAAACCTGGATTAAATTCCAAACCTCTCCGCAGTGCTCACATAGAGTGAGGGCACATTACGCTGTTGATGGTGATATGTCCATCGGATGGAGACTTTAAGCCTTGAGCAGACCCCTTGGTGCTATTTGACAGGAGTAGGCTATATGCTGGCACCGGGTTTCACCCTCTCCCAACTATGATATATCACATCATTCATTTCATCTCATTAACTCCTCTGATGAGGTGGACGTCAGGAAGGGCATCCGATCATAAAAAACAACTATGGCAGATTCATCTCTTCTCATACCCGATCCCGTCGGGAAATGGGACAAAGGCTAGACTAACAACAACAATTAGTAATGGACAAAGAATTTCCTATCTCTCAAAGAAAGAAGTTTTTACTATCTTGCAATATAATTCAATACTTCTGATTGATAACCATCCCATCCTGCCGGTTTAAACCATTGCAGTTTATTTGTCATCCACTCCATATGCTGAACTATAATTATGCTATCATGATCAGTACCATGAAAATTAAATCTATACATCTTTACTTCATGAACATTTGTTTCATTGAATCATCAGAATACCACATTATTCCTTTTTCCATCCACCTATACATCGATGGAACATGCAACATCATTGCCTGGAATATTTGTAATTCAACATTTTGCACAGATAATAGCAATTAATTAATATGGTGGATTGTGTGATTACAGATCAGCAACTTTGTTTGGGCAGGACACGATTTTCAAAAGTTAACTGAAGGTAAATCAGGCCATGGGAAAGGAAACTTAGTTGAAGAATACAGCTAAATCTTAACAGACCAAACTGCGTTCATGTATATTTTCCAAGGTACAGTTAGCATGAAAGAATATATAGTGAGTCTGAAAGGTAGAAATGTAGATTATTTATTCCCATACTGCCAGTACTAAAGGCAAACTATGTAACTGTTCATTGCTGTCAGACCAAACTAGCTATAAAAATCAAAGCAGATGATAAGAATATTTCCAAATATCTGGCTAATGAAATGATATGGCCATTTCCATATATCGCCTGGATGTGTCTGAGGACATCTGGTTAATATCCAAGTATTATACATAGTTGATTACTTCAATCAAAGAATTGCAAGGTATTGGTGGAATTACAATAATATGTATTTAATAAGAACTCACTTTGTGTTTCTAACTGCAAAAATTGTAAAATTATGGTGAAGGGAGCTTTCTGTTATTCAAAAAAGGAATTTTGTATGTATCTCATAATATATTTCACCACATCCGTTTCGTGTTCATTACCTCTTGCAGGTTTACAGCATTGCCGCTTATTTGTCATCCAATCCATACCCTTGTGGTTAATTATATTTCCATGATTAAAACAATTTTTAGAACATCTATAAATCAGAATTTAATGCAAATTACATTCATTCAACCTATATAATTTAAAATTACCTCCTCTACCGGGCTTCTTGTACATTGCCAAAGTTAGCAGCAACATCCTCAAGTACAAGCAACATTCACGGGCGATGAAACACATAGTAATATATAGTGTACCCTTCATGGTAGCACTCCGGGCTCTTTGTCGCACATGCAAGTGATCATAAATGTGACAAATGGCATTCTGCAATAGATTGTCCAGGCTTCTTGCACATTTGTAGTCTATTTTTCAGTGGTTCTTTCAGGCTTTGGAGAATTTTTAATTTCCCATTACGTTATGTCCAGTACATGTTCAAATGGTGAGAGATCCGATGATCCTGCTGGCCAGGGTAGTGGTTATACAATCATACAGCACATTAGTCATAGCAGCTAAAGTGGACATGGATCATCCTCCTGAAAAAGCACATACATACATGTTGAAAAATGGCAGTAACAATGAAAAAAGAACCTGTGCTATCCTGAAAGTTCTTTAGGTTACCTTGCAGAAAAATCTACTATGGTTGTAAGATCTAACCGATGACACATTACACCATTAATCCTGGAGTGGGACCTTTGTGTTGTGGGAGAATGCACTCTGGAATAGGCTGCTCACCGGTCTAAGCCATACACATATTTGTCCATCACTTGCACACAGGCAAATCAAAACCATCTCACAGAAGACATTACAGTGCCACTCCTCTTTACAGTCGACACTTCCATGATATGACTGTAGCATTGCATGGCGATGGTGTTAGTGGTAGCTTGGAGTGAGGTACACATAATTGTATACCTGCTGCAAGCATTCTGTTTTTAATGATTCTAGGCGACACAGCAGAAGGGACATGTGACTGGATTTCATTCACGGATGACATTCGGCTGCTACCACTGTTCGAAATGTAAGTAGATCTTGATGTAAATCAACGGCATATGCTGGGATCAAGATGTGGGCTACCACTAGATTTAATTTACCCCTTTTTGATGGTTGGTTTAGTGAACGTCAAGCCTTCAGCATTTTGAGCTGCAGCCAATAGCCAACAGAGAAGCCTGCTGGGTTGTGAAGGCTGCTTTACAAGCTACTGCCTGGCCTCTGCTACTGCCAATGCTCAACACCTTATCAGTTGAAATGGTAGCCTAAAGTTTAGCAAATTAAAGTCCGGTTTTGTGGCTAAATAGATAGAATGCTTGCCTAGTGTCCAATTGCCCCAGTTCAGTTCTAAGAATCATACCCCTTGTCCCGTTAATTCCCTTGGCATGGGAACTGGATGTTTATGATGTCTTTGCCATTCATTTCATCCTCATTAGGTCACCACCAAGCCTATACAGATGCCATGCACTATTATTATTACTAAATAAAAATGCTGTATTTTACAGCGGTCATACCCTCGTTCACTGGTTTTATAGCTTCCTCAGGAGATCAGTGGTGGTGTCTGACCCATGATCATGGTTCGATTCCAACCAATAAATGAAAACCTGAAAGACTGCATTCCATTTTATCAGATCTATCTATAAAAAGAAACCTATATTACTCATATAACAGCAGTCCTGTAGTGTCTTCCTACAAGGATGTAGCAGTAAATGAAAGCGAAATACCAGCACTCTGTTATCAATGTGATTAGGTCAGAAGTATGGGGTATGGAAGTATATACGATGAGTAACGCATGGTTAATAGTTAGCAGTGGCAATCTGACAGGCCGAAGCCTAGCACACCTATCCTCCCCGTTCCCCTCTCCTAACCGATATGCAGCAGCAAGCCGCTTGGTGCGAGTAGAGGGGAAAGGGACGATAGTCTGGGCTGCGATTTCAGTCTCCGATGCCTAGCTCTCAGAAATATGTGCGAATATTTTTTTCTCACTGCTTTCAAGTTTTGTAAATGGCAATGTGTCAGATTCTCACATTATAATATGCTTTAGACTTCCATCATTCTCAATTGAGGTTTGGACTTCACCGATAGCCTTGGTAGCCCTCAGTACATGCCACTGATATAAATCTGTACGACATGAATGTCTGGAGCTGGACTACAGGTGTGGGAACGTTCCACAGACCACTGCAGAAACAAACAAAACACCTTTGAAATATTATGCCCCACATGTGTATCAATATATCAATCAAGCTTCCCGCATGCCAACCTTACGATTTTGTTCAAGTGTCCGCAGTTGTACAAAATGACCATGTGCTCGTCTTTGGGGCATGGTTGTATGCTAGAATTAATATTGCAAATACTGTTCACCTCTAACATCAGTAAACTGCAAGCAAATTCAAATTTATGCTCATGATCATGTCTCAAGCTTGCCATACGTAAGCCTATGTCCGGAAGAAATGAATGCATGGGTGTTTGAACAAACTGGCTACAATAATCACTGCACATGCTCAGACATTTAGAAAACAACAAGTTCGTGACTGAGAAATATGCGGACAGTCATATGTATTCTTTAAAGACTTGGAACTATCAGTGGAATCAAACCCTAAAACTAACCGGCTGCATTTATGTGTATGTTGTGATACTACTGAGAATATTTGTAATTCACGTCTTAGCACTGTTAAGTGTACATAACTAATAAAGTGTGTGTTTTGATTACAGATCAATAACTTTGTTTTGCTCAGAAATTATTTTGAGAATTGAACTGAAGGCAAAGAAGACTTTGGGAAGAGGAATTACTTCAGAAATGACCAATTTACGTCCTTTAATATTTGTGGTTCTAATTTCTAAAAAGTGTGAGTTAATGAGTAATTGGTAATGAATTTATTATCTTGCAGTATAGTTTATAACTTATGATTGATAACCATCACATCCTGCTGATTTAATGCATTTCAGTTTATTGGTCATCCACTCCACATGCTGAAGTGTAATTATATTATTATGAGCAGTACCATGAAAATTTAATGTATACATCTTTACTTCATGAAAATGATCACTACAGATGCTCAGACATTTACAAAACAACAAGTTCATGACAGAGTAATATGCAGATGGTCATTTGTATTCATGAAACCTTTCAAACAAAACTCACCGCTGCATTTATGTGTGTGTTATGATACTATTGGGCAAATATGTAATTCACATTTTAGCACTGTTAAGTGTGCATAACTACTATACTGTATTTTCTGATTACAGATCAATAACTTTGTCGGGATCAGAAACATTCTTTGAAACTGAACTGAAGGCATAGCAGACATTGTGAAGAGAGAATATGTTGTGAAATATTGCTAAAATATTATAGAACAAACTACGACCATTAAAGTTTCCAAGTTGCAGTTTAAATAAAGGAATATATGGTGTGTATCAGAGATAGATTTTTTTGTGTTTTTTTTTTGTATACTGCCAGTACCAACTGGAAACCATGAAACTCATCATGGGTGCCAGAACAAACTGGCTAGAATAATCACTGCAAATCCTCAGACAGTTTCCAAACATTTGGTTAATGACTAAGTAATATGCGGACAGTCGTTTGCATTCATCATATATTTGGTATATATTGGCAGAATTTTCATGACATGTATTGAAGTATGCTGCAATAATACTTCTTTCCTGTTTTTATTGCTAAAATTTGTGAGATCATTAGTAATGCTTAAAGAATTTCCCATCACTCAAAGAAAGAATTTCATACTTATTATGTACTACATATTTCATTACCTCAGATTAATAACCATCCCTTCCTGCTGGTATCAAGCATTGCAGTTTATTTGTCATCCACTCTATACACTTGAGGGTAATTACTGTACATTACCATGATCATTAACACTTTCAGAAAATGTGTAGATCAGAATTTAATGCAAATTACATTCATTCAAACATTATGATTTAAAATTTCTCCTTCTACCTGGCTGCTTGCACATTGCCAGAGGTAGAATCAACATCCTCAATCACAATGTCATTTTATTCACAAGCATTGTAATAGATACCCTAGCACTGCGTGCTTAAGAATCACATGTTTCACCATGCCTAGACAGTCACAGCAATACACAATGTATCCTTCATTGCAGCACTCTGGGCCTGAAATCGCACGTGCAAGGGATCATGCAGGGGCCAAATGTCATTCTGCAAAAGATTGACAAGGCATCATGCCACTTTCTAATTAATTTGGCAGAGATTCAGGCAGGCTCTCGAAAAACCGTACATTCACATTCCATCATATCCAGTTCGTGTTCAATTGGTGAGAGATCCAATGATCCTGATGGCCAGGATAGTGGTAATACAATCATACAGCACATAAAGTTGTAGCAGCTGTAGGTGGACATAGATTATCTTCCTGAGAAAGGACACCACATTAATGTTGAACTGGCAGTAGAATGGAACAAAAACCTGTGCTAACCTCAAGGCAATTTATGTTACCGTGCAGAAAAACCCAGTATGTTTGCAAGTTCTAAATGATGACACCACACCACAAACCCTGGAGTGGGACCCGGGTTTTGTGAGAAAATATTGTGTGGAATGGGCTGCACACCAAGCCTAAGCCATACACATCATCGTCCATCACTCACATGCAGAGAAAATAAACTCTCATCATAGAAATTAATATAGTTCTAATCCCCTTTCCGGTTGACAATTCCACGACACGAGTGTAGCCTTGCTTGGCGGTGGTGTTAGTGGAAGCCTGGACAGGGGCACACGTAATTGTAAACCTGCTGCAAGTATCCTCTTTCCTGTTGTTCTTCCCAACAGAGCAGGTGTGACATGTGACTGGATTTCATTCCTGCATGATCTTCGGCTGCTACTAATGCTCGGAGTGTGCGTACATCTTGACGTCCATCTGTACTATGTGGACGTCTATGGCCGGAATGCAGGCATGGAGATATTCTACAGACCCCTGCTGAAACAAACGAACCACCATCGAAATGTTGTGACCCACATGTATATTGATATATCAATCCAGCTTCCTGCTTTCCCACGATACAACTTTGTTCAAATGACTGCAGTTTTTCAGCATGGCAACATGCTCATTGGCGGTATGTTGTTGTATGCTAGAATTAATATCGAGAATACTGTTCACCTCTACCAAGAGTAAACTGCCAGCTGAGTCGAACTTGTGCACACGTTCATGCCACCCAGGTGCCATATGATCTCCTATGTCCTGGAGAAGTGATTGCATGGGTGTCTGAAAAACCTGGCAACAATAATCACTGCAGATGCTAAGACACTTACCAAACAACAGTTTAATGATTAAGCATTATGCTGACAGTCATATGTAGGTTCATCAAAACATTTGGAAATAATTGATGGAATCAAACCCTAAAACTATGTGGCTACATTTACGTGTATGTTATGACACTAATGTATATATTTGTAATTCAAATTTTAGCATTATTAAGTGCACATTACTACTATAGTGTGTTTTTTGATTACAGATCCATAACTTCATTTGGATCAGGAATTATTTTAAGAATTGTGCAGAAGTTAAACCAGACATTGGGAAGAGAGAATTAGCTGAGTAATGTTGCTATATTATAACAGACCAATCTACGTCTGTTAAAATGTTCCAAGTTGCAGTTAACATCAAGGAATATACGGTGCATATCAAAGATAGATATTTTGTTTTCTTGAGTAGTAACAGTACCAATTTCCTATCACTCAAAGAAAGAATTTTATACTTATCTTGGTATATATTTCGATATCCCTGATTGATAACCATCACATCCTGCTGGTTTAAAGCATTGAAATTTATTTGTCATCCACTCCACGTGCTTAAGTGTAATTACAATATCATAATCAATACCATGATAATGAAACCTATACATCTTTACTCTCATGAAAATTTGTTTCATTGAATCATCAGAATTCCACATTATTCCTTCCATCTGTCCACCTATACATCACCAGGACTTACAACGTCATTACTGAGAATATTCGTAATTCAACTTCTGGCAAAGTGTATATTGTGTTTACAGGCAAGTAACAACATTTGGACAGTAAACCATTTTGAGAACTTAACTGAAGGTAAATCAGGCCAAGGGAAGAAAAATTTAGTTGAAGAATACAGCTAAATCTTAACAGACCAAAATGTGTCCATGTATATTGTCCAAGATACAGAGTATCATCAAAGAATACATAGTGAGTCAGAAAGGTAGAAATTTAGATTATTAATTCCCATACAGCCAGTACTGAAGGCAAAGTACGTAACTGATCATTGCTGTCAGACAAACTAGCTATAAAAATCAAAACAGATGATCAGATAATTACCACATATCTGTCTAATGAAATGATGTGGAAAATTCCATATATCGCCTGGATGTGTCCAATGACTTCGGATTAATATCCAAGTATTGTGCAGACATTTGATTACTTCAGTGTTCATTCTTAGTGTATGTTGTTGCTGATACATGATAGCTTTCAGGATCCTTGTTGAGGCATATCATGCTATGGATGAAATTTTGAAATTAAAGAAAGTAGGTTGATAGAGCTCCCCTTTTCATACGTGCATTTATGCTCAGGTAAATTCAAAAATCAGAGAACGAAGAAGGAAGTAGGAATTAGAATAACTGATAGAGAGTGCCTACTAAATGGTTTGTGTGCTATAGAGTGTGTGTTACTTATGTGTGGGCTGGATATGTCTTCAAGTATAGTCGGGATTGTGCTGCACACTGTTGCGTGTACATCATGTGGCTGTCCTAGTGTTGTGATTGTTGTTCGGGGGGGGGGGGGGAAGCAGCCCCTGGAATGGGTGGGGTGGAGTGGGGTGTGTCTTTTGGGTTGTGTGTGGGTTTGAATCTGTTGATTCTTTTTACATATGTATATTTTAGATTGCGAATGGCTGTGTTGTAGTGAATGTTTATTTTATCTGTGATTTCATTTAAGTTGAGGTTGGGATTAGCATATTGGTCCATATTGATATAAATACTGATATAGTACCTTTAAAACAAACTACAGAACCTCAGTCTACTACATTTCCTGAAACATTGCGGCCCAACAATTCACCTTGGTTGTATCTATACAATGGTTGGACATAATGCTGTCATACTGCATAGATATTTGAACTTGACACCAAAACCTCAGTGATCCTTTATTCTATAAGGACCATATTTTCAACCTCAGCTATACAATTTTTGGAATATGTGGCATTCAAGAGATTCCAGCATGCCAAAGCCATTCATTGTACCATATGTATATATGTATCTTGTTTGACGTATTGTTGGCAACAGTATAAATTTTTGAATGGAACTCCAACTAGTCAAAGCCCTATAATTGTACCATATGTATATATCTTAACACTAGCATTATATTAGAATAAGGCATTCTTGTTAAATTAGTATTTAGTAATGTTTTATGTACAATCGCTATTAAGTAGGGTCACTAACAGCTGATGATGACCTATTAATAGGTCAAAACCGGTACTTTTTTAATGTAGATAATTTTAAACTTTTTGTAAATAAAGGATTGATTAGGTGGAAAAGTCATCCTTCATACTTGTGTTCTAAAATTATCAATACGGACAGTGAAACTGATAGATTATAGTAAAGATATATCAATCGAGCTTCCTGTATGCCAACAATACGACTTCGTTCAAATGTCTGCAGTTGTACAAAATGACCATGAGCTCGTCCTCGGGGTATTGTTGTATGTTAGAATTAATATTGAGAATACTCTTCAGATCTAACGACAGTAAACTGCAGTAAATTCAAATTTGTGCTCACGATCATGCCTCAAGCATGCCATATGTACGCCTATGTCCAGAAGAAACGAATACATGGGTGTCTGAACAAACTGGCTACAATAATCACTGGAGATGCTCGGACATTTACAAAACAACAAGTTCATGACTGAGAAATATGTTGACAGTCACATGTGTTCTTTAAGGACTTGAAACTATCGGTGGAATCAAACCCCAAAACTAACCGGCTGCATTTATGTGTATGTTGCGATACTACTGAGAATATTTGTAATACACATTTTAACACTGTTAAGTGTGCGTAACTACTACAGTGTATATTTTGATTACAGATCAATAACTTCGTTTTGATCAGAAATTATCTCGAGAATTGAACTCAAGGCAAAGCAAACTTTGGGAAGAGGGAATTAGTTCAGCAATGCTGCTACATTATAACAGACCAATTTAGGTCCTTTAAAATGTTCCAAGTTCCACTTGGCATCAAAGAATATATGCTACATATCAAAGGTAGATTTTATTGTTGTTTTTTGTACACTGCCAGTACCAACTGGAAACCATGAAACTCATCATGGGTGCCTGAACAGTCTGGCTAGAATAATCACTGCAGATGCTCAGACATTTTCCAAACATTTGGTTAATGACTAAGTAATATGTGGACAGTCATTTGCATTCTTCAAATATTTGAAGTACTGTATATTGACAGAATTTTCGTGATATATATTATAAGAAGTTGCAATGATGCTTAATTCATGGTTCTAATTTCTAAAAATTGTGAGTTAATGAGTAATGGGTAATGCATTTATTATCTTGCAATATTATTCATAACCTCTGATTGATAACCATCACATCCTGCCATATTTAAACATTGCAGTTTAATTTCTATCCACTCCATATGCTGAAGTGCAATTATATTATCATGGTCAATACCATGAAAATTAAATTTATACATATTTTCTTCATGAAAATGATCACTGCAGATGCTCAGACATTTATAAAACAACTAGTTCATGACTGAGTAATATGCGGATGGTCATTTGTATTCATGAAACATGGAAAATTCTAAATTCCCATAAAGGGAATTAGATATTTTTCACCAATAGAGCATGTCAAAAACATATCAGATGTAAGGCTTTTCAGGCGTTTGCTCTATTAACCAGTATTTCATCCTAGGTCTGACACTTGACTCGTCAGAGTGGGATGTGTCAGACCCTACCCACTGATGCAAATGCAAATTACATTCATTCAAACATTATTATTTAAAATTTCTCCTTCTATCTGGCTGCTTGCACATTGCCAGAGGTAGAATCAACATCCTCAATCCAAACGTCATTTTATTCACAAGCAATGTAATAGGTACCTTAGCATTGCGTGCTTAAGAATCACATGTTTCAACATGCCCTGCCAGTCACAGCAATACACAATCTACCCCCCCATTGCAGCATTCTGGGCCTGATGTTGCACATGCAAGGGATCATGAAGGGGTCGAATGTCATTCTGCAAAAGATTGACAAGGCAACATGCCACTTTCTAACCAATTTGCCAGAGATTCAGGCAGGCTCTGGGAAAACTGTACATTCTCATTCTATCATGTCCAGTTCATGTTCAATTGGTGGAAGATCCAATGATCCTGCTGGCCAGGACAGTGGTAATACAATCATACAGCACATGAAGTTGTTGCAGCTGTAGGTGGACATGGATTATCTTCCTGAGGAATGACACCACATTAATGTAGAAAATTGGCAGTAGAATGGAACAAGAACCTGTACTAACCTCAAGAGAATTTATGGTAGCCTGCAGAAAAACCCAGTATGTTTGCAAGTTCTAAATGATGACACCACACCACGAACCCTGGAGCTGGACCCGGGTTTTGTGAGAAAATATTGTGTGGAATTGGCTGCACACCAAGCCTAAACCATACACATGATCGTTCGTCACTCGCATGCAGAGAAAATAAACTCTCATCATAGAAATTAATATAGTTCCAATCCCCTTTCCAGTCGACAGTTCCATGACACAAGTGTAGCCTTGCTTGGCTGGAAGCCTGAACAGAGGAACACATAATCGTAAACCTGCTGTAATTATCCTCTTTCCTGTTTTTCTTCCCGACACAGCAGGTGCGACATGTGACTGGATTTCATTCCTGCATGATCTTCAGCTGCTACCACTGCTCGGAGTGTGCGTAGATCTTGACGTCCATCTGTACTATGTGGATGCCTGGGGCCGTAATACAGGCATGGAGAAATTCCACAGACCACTGCTGAAGTGAACGAACCACCTCAAAATGTTGTGACCCACATGTATATTGATATATCAACCCAGCTTCCTGCTTTCCCACGATACGATTTCGTTCAAATGACTGCAGTATTTCAGCATGACCACATGCTCATCGGCGGTACGTGGTTGTATGCTAGAATTAATATTGCGAATACTCAGTCAAACTTGCGCGCACGTTCATGCCGCCGTACGATCTCCTATGTCCGGGAGAAGTGAATGCATGGGTGTCTGAAAAACCTGGCTACAATAATCGCTGCAGATGCTAAGACACTTACCATATAACAGTTTAATGATTAAGTATTATGCAGACAGTCATATGTATTCATTATACACATGGAAATTATTGATGGAATCAAACCACAAAACTACGTGGCTGCATTTACATGTATGTTATGATACTACTGAGAATATTTGTAATTCATATTTTAGCATTATTAAGTGCACATAATTACTATAGTGTATATTTTGATTACAGACCCGTAACTTCATTTGGATCCAGAATTATTTTGAGAATGGTACGGAAGTTAAACCAGACATTCGGAAGGGAGAATTAGCTGAGTAATATTGCTATATTATAACAGTCCAATCTACGTCCACTAAATGGTCCAAGTTGCAGTTAACATCAAGGAATATACGATGCGTATCAAAGGTAGAATTTTCTTGTCTCCTTATATAGTGCCAGTACCAACTAGAAACCATGAAACTCATCATGGATGCCTGAACAAACGAACTAGAATAATCAATGCAGATGCTCAGGTATTTTCCAAACATTTGGTAAATTACTAAGTAATATGCAGACAGTCGCTTGCATTCTTTATATATTTGGAAAATTTTGGCAGAAATTTTATGATATGAATTGTAGTAGGTTGCAATAATACTGACATCTTGGTACTAATTGCTATCATTTTTGAGATAAATACTAGTGGGTAAAGAATTTCCTGTCTCTCAAGAAAAGAATTTTATACGTATCTTGGTATATATTTCGATATCCCTGATTGATAACCATCACATCCTGCTGGTTTAAAGCATTGAAATTTATTTGTCATCCACTCCACGTGCTTAAGTATAATTACAATATCATGATCAGTACCGTGATAATGAAATCTATACTCATTATCTTCATGAAAATTTGTTTCATTGAATCATCAGAATTCCACATTATTCCTTCCATCTGTCCACCTATACATCACCAGGACTTGCAACATCATTACTGAGAATATTCGTAATTCAACTTCTGGCACAGTGTATATTGTGTTTACAGGCAAGTAACAACATTTGGACAGTAAACCATTTTGTGAACTTAACTGAAGGTAAATCAGGCCAAGGGAAGGAAAATTTAGTTGATGAATACAGCTAAATCTTAACAGACCAAAATGTGTCCATGTATATTGCCCAAGGTCACAGAGTATCATCAAAGAATACATAGTGAGTCGGAAAGGTAGAAATTTAGATTATTAATTCCCATAGAGCCAGTACTGAAAGCAAAGTACGTAACTGTTCATTGCTGTCAGACAAACTAGCTATAAAAATCAAAACAGATGATCAGATAATTACCACATATCTGTCTAATGAAATGATGTGGAAAATTCCATATATCACATGGATGTGTCTGATGACTTCGGATTAATATCCAAGTATTATGCAGACATTTAATTACTTCAATCAAAGAATTGCAAGGTATTGTTGTAATTATAATATTATGTTTTCAATAAGAACTCGTTTTGTGTTTCTAATTGCAAAAATTGTAAAATCATTAGTATGGTAAAAGGAATTTTCCGTTGCTCAAAGAAGGAATTTTGTATGTGTCTCATAATATATTTCACCACATCTGTTTTTTGTTCATTCCCTCTTGCTGGTTTACAGCAATGCCACTTATTTGTCAGTCAATCCATATGCTTGCGGGTAATCATATTTCCATGATTAAAACAATTTTTAGAACATCTGTAGATCAGAATTAAATGAAAATTACATTCATTCAACCTTTATAATTTAAAATTTCCTCCTCTACCTGGCTTCTTGTACGTTGCCAGAGTTACCAGCAACATCCTCAAGGACAAGGAACTTTCACGGGCTATGAAACACACAGTAATGTGTAGTGTACAATTCATGGCAGCACTTCCGGCTCTTTGTCACACATGCAAGTGATCATAAATGTGATGAATGGCTTTCTGCAATAGATTGTTCAGGCTTCTGGCACATTTATAGTCTTTTTTTTTTTTTTTCAGTGGTTCTTTCAGGCTCTGGAGAATTTTTAATTTTCCATTTCGTCATGTCCAGTGCATGTTCAAATGGTGAGAGATCCGATGATCCTGCTGGTCAGGGCAGTGGTTATACAATCATACAGCACATTACATCGTAGCAGCTGAACGGGACATGGATCATCCTCCTAAAAAAGCAAATACATTGATGTTGAAAAATGGCAGAAGCAATGAAAAAGAACCTGTGCTATCCCAAAGATTCTTTAGGTTACCTTGCAGAAAAACCTGTTATGGTTGTAAGATCTAACTGATGACACATCACAACATTAACCCTGGGGTGGGACCTTTGTGTTGTGGGAGAATGCACTCTGGAATAGGCTCCACACCGGTCTAAGCCATAGCCATACAAATATTTGTCCATCACTTGCACACAGGCAGATCAAAACCACCTCACAGAAGACATTACAGTGCCACTCCTTTTTACAGATGACAGTTCCGTGACGTGACTGTAGCAGTGCATGGCGATGGTGTTAGTTGTAGCTTGGATGGAGGCACACATAATTATAAACCTGCTGCAAGCATACAGTTTTTCAATGGTTCTAGGTGACACAGCAGGAGGGACATGTGACTGGATTTCATTCCTGGACGACATTAGGCTACAACCACTGCTTGAAAAGTAAGTAGATCTTGATGAAAATCTGTACTATGTGAATTTCCAGATCTGGACCTCAGGTGTTGGAATGCTCCACAGATCACTGCTGAAACAAACAAAACACATTGGAAATATTATGCCCCACATGTGCATCGATATATCAATCGAGCTTCCCGGATGCCAACAATATGACTTCGTTCCAATGTCTGCAGTTGTGCAAAATGACCATGTGCTTGTCCTCGGGGCATGGTTGTATGCAAGAAATAATACTGCGAATACCCTTCACCTCTAACATCAATAAACAGCAGCTAATTCAAATTTGTGCTCACGATCATGCCTCAAGCGTGCCACATGTACGCCTATGTCCGGAAGAAATGAATGCATGGGTGTCTGAACAAACTGGCTACAATAATCACCACAGATGCTCGGACATTTACAAAACAACAAGTTCATGACTAAGAAATATGCGGACAGTTACATGTATTCTTTAAGGACTTGGAACTATCGGTGGAATCAAACCCCAAAACTAACCGGCTGAATTTATGTGTATGTTGTGATACTACTGAGAATATTTGTAATTCACATTTTAGCACTAATAAGTGTACATAACTACTACAGTGTATATTTTGATTACAGATCAATAACTTCATTTTGATCAGAAATTATTTTGAGAATTGAACTGAAGGCAAAGAAGACTTTGGGAAGAGGAATTACTTCAGAAATGCTGCTACATTATAACAGACCAATTTACGTCCTTTAAAAAGTTCCAAGTTCCAGTTAGCATCAAGGAATATAAGGTTCATATCAAAGGTATATTTTATTGTTGTTTCTTTGTACACTGCCAGTACCAACTGGAAACCATGAAACTCATCATGGGTGCCTGAACAGTCTGGCTAGAATAATCACTGCAGATGCTCAGACATTTTCCAAACATTTGGTTAGTGACTAAGTAATATGTGGACAGTCATTTGCATTCTTCAAATATTTGAAGAACATTGACAGAATTCTCCTGATATGTATTATAAGAAGTTGCAATGATGTTTAATTTGTGGTTCTAATTTCTAAAAATTGTGAGTTAATGAGTAATGGGTAATGAATTTATTATCTTGCAATATATTTCATAACCACTGATTGATAACCATCACATCTTGCTGATTAAAACATTGCAGTTTAATTTCCATCCACTCCATATGCTGAAGTATAATTATATTATCATGAACATTACCATAAAAATTAAATGTGTACATCTTTACTTCATGAAAATGTTCTCAGCAGATGCTCAGACATTTACAAAACAACAAGTTCATGATTGAGTAATATGCGGATGGTCATTCGTATTCATGAAACATTTTGAAAAATTCAGTGGAATCAAACCCGAAAATTCACCGCTGCATTTATGTGTGTGTTATAATACTACTGAGCAAATATGTAATTCACATTTTAGCATGGTTATGTGTGCATAACTACTATACTCTATTTTCTGATTACAGATCAATAACTTCTTTCGGATCAGAAACATTTTCTGAAATTGAACCTAAGGCATAGCAGATGTGGGGAAGAGAGAATTAGTTGTGTAATACTGCTAAAATATTATAGAACAAACTACGACCATTAAAGTTTACAAGTTGCAGTTTGCATCAATTAATGTATAGTGCGATTCAGAGGTAGATTTTATTTTTGTTTTTGTGTATACTGCCAGTACCAACTGGAAACCATGAAACTCATCATGGGTGCCTGAACAAACTGGCTAGATTAATCACTGCAGATGCTCAGACATTTTCCAAACATTTGATAAATGACTAAGTAATATGCAAACAGTCGCTTGCATTCTTCATATATTCGGAATATTTTGGCAGAATTTTCATGGTATGTATTGTTGTAGGTTGCAATTATACTTACATCCTGGTTCTAATTGCTATCATTTGTGAGATAATTACTAGTGGGTAAGGAATTTCCTATCACTCAAAGAAAGAATTTTATACTTAGCTTGGTATATATTTCAATATCTCTGATTGATAACCATCTCATCCTGCTGGTTTAAAGCATTGACTTATTTGTCATCCACTCCACATGCTTAAGTGTAATTACAATATCATGACCAACACCATGATAACGAAATCTATACATCTTTATATAATGACAATTTGTTTCATTGAAGCATCAGAATTCCACATTATTCCTTCCATCCGGCTACCTATACATCACCAGGACATGCAGCATCATTATGGAGAATTTTCGTATTTGAACATTTTGCACAAATTATTGCAATTAATTAACTGATATGGTGAATTTTGTGATTACAGGTCAGTAACTACGTTTGGACAGGAAACCATTTTCAGAAGTTAACGGAAGGTAAATTGGGCCAAGGGAAGGGAAATTTGTTTGAGGAATACAGCTAAATCTTAACACACCAAACTGTGTCCATGTATTTTTTTCCAAAGTACAGTTAGCATTAATGAATATATAGTGAGTGGAAAAGGTAGAAATGTAAAATATGTATTCGCATACTGCCAGTACTATCTGCAATATATGTAACTCTTCATGAGTATCAGACCAAACTAGCTATGATGATCACAGCAGATGATCAGATAATTATCACACATCTGGTTAATGAAATGACCTGGAGAATAGCATATATTGCCTGCCTGTGTCCGAGGACATCTGAGTAAGTATCTAAGTATTAAGCGGACATTTGCTTACTTCAAACTATGAATTGGAACATATTGTTGGAAATATAATGTTATATATTTTAGTAAGTATTCACTTTGTGTTTGTAACTGCAAAAAATGTAAAATCGTTATTATTGTTAAGATATATTTCTGTTATAAAAAAAGGAATATTATATGTATCTTGCAATACATTTCACTACTTCTGTTTGATGTTCAATCAATCTTGCCAGTTTTCACCACTGCAGTTTATTGGTTTTCCAATCCATATGCTTGTGGGTAATTACATTACCATGATCAATACCATTTTTAGAAAATCTGTAGCTCAGAATGAAATGCAAATTACATTCATTCAAATTTTAGAATTTAAAATGAACTTACTTCTTCTACCTGGTTGCTTGTACATTGCCAGAGGTAACAGCATCACCCTCAAAGACACGGTCATTTTATTCACAAGTGATGTAACATGTACCCTAGCATTGCTTGCTGAAGAAACATATGTTTCACCATGCCCAGACAGTCACGGCAATACACGGTAAACCCTTCACGGCGGCATTCGAGGTTTGTTGTCGCACATGCAGATGATCATAAAGGTGCCGAATGGCATTCTGCAAAAGATCTTGCAGGCAACTTGTAAATTTTGAATCAACTTGTCAGTGTGTCAGGCTGGATCTGGATAAACCGTATCTTCACATTCCATCATGCCCAGTATGTGTTCAATTGGTGACTGATCCGATGATCCTGCTGGTCAGATCATTTGTTATACAATTATACAGCTATTTATGTCGTAACAGCTGAAGGTCAACATGGATCATCCTATGAAAAAGTACATCAAATTCATGTTGAAGAATGGAATCAGACTGGAACAAGAACCTGTGTAAACTTCAAGGCAATATATGTTACCCTGCAGAAAAAAATACTATTGTTGAGAGATCTAAATGATGACACACCTCACCATGGAACTTGGAGTGTGACTTGGGTGTTGTGTGTGAATGCTGTCTGGAATAGTCTGCACACTAAGTCTAAGCAATGCTCATTATCCTGCATCACTCGCATACAGCCAGGAAAAAATCCATCACAGAAGATATATAGTTCCAAAAACTTTCCAGTTGACATTTCCATAACACGTGCATAGCCTTGCTTGGCAGTGGTGTTAGTGCAATTATGGACAGAGGCATATGAAATCGTAAACCTGCTGCAAGTATAATCTTTCCAGTGGTTCTGGCCGACACAGCAGGTATAACAAGCGACTGGATTACATTCCTGGATGACGTTCAGCTTCTACCACTGCTCTAGCTGGGCATAGATCTTGATGTCCACCTGTACTATGTGGATGTCTGGGGCTGGACTACAGGTGTGGGAATGTTCGACAGACCCCTGCTGAAATGATAAAACACCTTCAAAGTATTGTGCCCCACGTGAGTATTGATGTATCAATGCAGCTTCCTGCAGGCACACGATACAACCTCATTCAAATGGCTGCAGTTGAACAACATGGTTATGTGCTCATCCTCGGGGTTTGTTTGTATGCTAGAATTAATATTCCAAATACTGTTCATGTCTAATGGCAGTAAATGGCCAGCAAATTCAAACTTGTGCGCATGTTCGTGCCACCAGTTTGCCATACGGACGCCTATGCCCGGGAGAAATAAATGCATGTGTTTCTGAACTAACTATCTAAAATAATTACTACAAATGCTCAGACATTTTCCAAACAACAGGTTAATGACTGAGTAATATGCGGATGGTCGTTTGTATACATGAATGATTTTGAACAAATTGGCGGAATCAAACCTGAAAACTTACTGCTGTACTTACGTGTGTGTTATGATACTGTTGATAATATTTGTAATTCACATTTTAGCACTATGAAATGTGCATAACTAGCATAGTGTAATTACTGATAACTTCATTTGTATCCGACTCTATTTTGAGAATGAAACTGAAGACAATGCAGATTTTGGGGAGAGAGAGAATTAGTTGAGTACCCCTGTTATACTTTAACAGACCAAACCACATCCACTAAAGTTGCCCTAGTTGCTGTTAGCATCAAGGAATATATTGTGTGCATTAAAGATATATAAAAGCCTCCGTGGCTCAGATGGCAGCACGTCAGCCTCTCACCGCTGGATACCGTGGTTCAAATCCCGGTCACTCCATGTGAAATTTGTGCTGGACACAGCAGAGGCGGGACAGGTTTTTCTCCGGGTACTCCGGTTTTCCCTGTCATCTTTCATTCCAGCAACACTCCCCATTCTCATTTCATAGCATCTATCACTCATTAATAAATCACTTTGGGAGTGGCGACCCCATCGTACTAATAGCCTATATCTGCTTCATTCATTACATCCCTGACCCGGTCAATGACTGGAAAACAGGTTGTAGGTTTTCATTTTTCATTACAGATATATATATATAAAAAATTGTTTTCTTGTATACTACCAGTACTAACTGGACACCATGAAACTCATCATGAGTGCTTGAACAAACCCCCTAGAATAATCACTCCAAATGCTCAGACATTTTCCAAACATCTGGTTAATGACTAAGTAATATGCACACCGTTGTTTCCATTCTTCAAATATTTGAAATATATTGGCCGAATTTTCATGATATATATTGTAGTATGTTGCAATATTACTTACTTCCTGGTTCTAATTGCTGAAATTTGTGTGATAATTATTAATGGGTAAAGAATATCCTATTTTTCAAAGAAAGAATTTTATACCATCTTGCAATATATTTCAATACATCTGATCGAAAACCATCCAATCCTGTTGGTTTAAAGCATTGCACATTATTTGTCATCTACTGCATATGCTGAAGTATAATTATGCTCTAATGATCAGGACCACAAAAATTAAATCTATATATCTTAACCTCATGAAAATTTGTTTCATTGAATCATCAAAATTCCACATTATTCCTTTTTCTGTCCACCTATACATCAGCAGAACATGCAACACCATTACCACGAATATTAGTAATTCAATATTTTGCACAGATAATTGCAATTAATTAACTGATATGGTTAATTTTGTGATTACAGATAAGCAACTTCACTTGGGCAGGAAACCATTTTCAGAAGTTAACTGAAGGTAAATCAGGCTATGGGAAGGGAAATTTAGTTGATGTATACAGCTAAATCTTAACAGACCAAAATGTGACAATGTATATTATCCCAGGTACAGTTAGCATCAAACAATATATATTGAGTGTTAAAGGTAGAAATCTAGATTATATATTCCCATGCTACCACTACTAAAGGCAAACCACATAGCTGTTCATTGCTGTCAGAACAAACCAACTATAAAAATCAAAACAGATGATCAGATAATTACCACATATCTGGCTAATGAAATTATGTGGCACATTATATATATCGCCTGGATGTGTCCGAGGACGTCTGGTTAATATCTAAGTATTATGCAGACATTTGATTACTTCAATCAAAGAATTGCAAGGTATGTATTCAATAAGAACTCGTTTTGTGTTTCTAATTGCAAAAACTGTAAAATCATTAGTATGGTAAAAGGAATTTTCCATTATTCAAAAAAGAATTTTGTATGTATCTCATAATATATATCACTACATCTGTTTGGTGTCATTCCCCCTTGCTGGTTTACAGCATTGCCGCTTATTTGTCATCCAATCCATATGCGTGCGGATAATCATATTTTAATGATTAAAACAATTTTTAGAACCTCTGTAAATCAGAACTAAATGTAAATTACATTCATTCAACCTATATAATTTAAAATTACCTCCTCTACCTGTCTTCTTGTACGTTGCCAAAATTTACCAGCAACATTCTCAAGGACAAGCAACTTTCACGGGATATGAAAAACACAGTAATATACAGTGTACCCTATATGGCAGCACTCCCGGCTCTTTCTTGCACTTGCAAGTGATCATAAATGTGATGAATGGCATTCTGCAATTGATTGTCCAGGCTTCTGGCACATTTATAGCCTTTTTTCAGTGGTTCTTTCAGGCTCTGGAGATTTTGTAATTTCCCATTTTGTCATGTCTACTACGTGGTGCAAGATCTGATGATCCTGCTGGCCAGGGCAGTGATTACACAATCATACAGCACATTATGTCATAGCAGCTTAAGTGGACATGGATCATCCTCCTAAAAAGGCACAATACAGTACATTCATGTTGAAAAATGGCAGTTGCACGGAACAAGAACCTATGCTATCTTGAAGGTTCTTTAGGTTACCGTGCAGAAAAACCTATTATGGTTTTGAGTTCTAACTGATACCAGGCACATCACATGATTAACCCTGGAATGGGACCTTTGTGTTGTGAGAGAATGCACTCTGGAATAGACTGCTTAGCGGTCTAAGCCATACACATACTTGTGCATCACTTACACTCAGGCAGATCAAAGCCACCTCACAGAAGACATTACAGCGCCACACCTCTTTACAGTCAACACTTCCATGACATGACTGTAGCATTTCACGGCGATGATGTTAGTGGTAGCTTGGACGGAGGCACACATAATTACAAACCTGCTGCAAGCATACAGTTTTCAATGATTCTAGGAGACACAGCAGGAGGGACATGAAACTGGATTTCATTCATGGATGACGTTCGCTTGCTATCACTGCTCGAAATGTAAGTAGATCTTGATGAAAATCTGTACTATATGAATTTCTGGAGCTTTACTACAGGTGTGGGAATGCTCCACAGATCACTGCTGAAAGGAAAACGGACACCTTTGAAATATTATGCAATACGACATTGTTGAAATGACTGCGATTGTACAAAATGACCATGTGCTCGTCCTTGGGGCTTGGTTGTATGCTAGAATTCTATGTATTCTTTAAAGACTTAGACCTATTGGTGGAACAAAACCCCAAAACTTACCGGCTGCATTTATGTGTATGTTGTGATACGACTCAGAATATTTGTAATTCACATTTTAGCACTGTTAAGTGTACATAACTACTACAGTGTATGTTATTATTACAGATCAATAACTTCGTTTTGATCTGAAATTATTAAGATAATTGGTTCATATTTGTGGGTTACTGTAGTCATGTCCTAGTTCGTGAACCACGGGCAATGGCTGAGTGGCCTAGTAAGTGATCCTGAGAGACGGGATACAAGTTGCTATGGAATGGGAGTGGGCATCTCGGAGATATTCTGAATCCTGGCCCTCCTTGTGCTCAGGTGGCTAGGACTATACAATCCACTGGTGGTCCATAGCCCGTTAGAGGAGAGATCCTCACTTGGACTATGTGCAAATAGGGTAGCATGCTGCTTCATGAATTTACCGAGCTCAGAACGTTTTAAGCAAGCCTCGGACCTATGGGAGTAATGGAGTCCCACTCCCATTTGACAAGCGAGGGACTCCTTGGAAACAACTTGGCGAACGAAATGGAATTCGATGGGGAGCTATCAATATTAACCCTTGAACGCCTGAATTTTTTATTTTTTGAAATGTTCGATTTTTCTTAATAAATATTCTTAGGATCGGGTATTGTTCTAGGAAGATCCATTAATTTGAAGCAAGCATGTTTAGTTTCGGAAATATAGGGTGTTGCATACATGCATCGCTAGGCGCTTAAGTAATAGTCTGCAAGGTACCAACACATATGTTGTTTTCTCGAGAAAATAATGAAAATAAGAGGACATTAAGCATGGAGAAGAAGATATAAGTTAGTGTTGAGTTGAACATTTACTAAGAGACAAAATAAAATATTTATATATAATAAGACATTATTTACAGTACCTATTATATATATACAGTAATCAAAATAAATATATTTATTGTAAAATTATATTGAAAACTGACAGGGTATTCAGAGTTCTTCATTTACTGGTGTGATCATTGGCTGTGGGTTTCTCTGAAGACTCAGTGATCTGTATGTCCCTCTGTGTGGAACGGAATGAAGCAACTTATGCAGAGCCCAATGTCACACTTTACACGCGCTGCATGGACTATGCTAGAGCATTTCTCATATGCACACTGTCTTCTTTTATTGTCTGGGATATACATCACAAGGTGGTCTTGCCCATCGTACCGTACAACTTCATGTACTCGACCTTCCCCCGCGCGCAAGAGCGATGGGCACCCCGCTCCCCTGTGCTCCATGCCATAAGATTTGACGTAGTATTGTGCCACTTCCCGCTTGAACTGGAGCTACGCCATTTTAGGCCATGACATGTTGCTGAGATACCAAGCATTTTGCAAGCTGATGTCTAAAATCCAGGAAAAAATTGCCCGCCACCATTTTTTGCTCCTAATCGGCACGTGGAATCTGTTGACGTTCTCGTCTGTGAACTCTGTTCCTCAAATAAATGTATTATAAATTCCAAATAGTGCAGGGCGTTCTACCATGATGACTTTCTTATCTGCCCTGGAAAACCTCTTGACCAGATCTAGTGGGAAGACAGGGTGAACTGTAGAAGAAACAATGGTACATAAGGAAGTGATTTGACAACGGATCCTCCTAGCGTTGCGAATATGCAACGCCGGGAATATGTGGACCTCACTCACCCACGAGTTATTAATTGTAAAAGGAATCGTGCTACATTCAAACTTTGATTAATGTTCTTCCTGGATTTCCTAAAAGAGGTTAATAATTTCTAAATCATAAAATTATATAGTGAATCTTACACCTTATGGTATGCCATTGTGATTGCTGGAACACACGGCGAACTTCAAACATACACATCGTCAACAATCAAGCAGTGACTATTGATTAACCGACTCGTAACAAATCACAACGATTCTCCTTACCGAATATGCACACAATTTTCATTCTTCTACCGGAAAACAACTTCATACATTGAAAGAAAAGAGCACCAACACACCGTTGCACATATGCAACCCTAGGCGTTCATGGGTTAATGGGGCTTGTGGAAGGAAGAAATAAAGAAGAACTGGCTGAGTGAGCAAAGAGGATGCATCTGGATGTGCTAGGAATAAGTGACAATGGGGTAAGGGGAGATAATGAGGAAGAGATAGGAGATTATAAAGTGTACCTGATGGGTGTTAGAAAGGGAAGGGCAGAGTCTGGGGTAGGGCTCTTTATCAGGAATACCATTTCACGCAACATAGTTTTTGTTAGGGACGTAAATGAGCGAATAATGTGGGTAGATTTGTCAGTTGGAGGAATTAGGACTAGAATTGTCTCAGTATATTCACCATGTGAGGATGCAGATGAGGATGAACTTGACAAGTTTTATGAAGCATTGAGTGGTCAGGGTCAACAGCAAGGACAGAATAGTGCTAATGGATGATTTCAATGCGAGAGTTGAGAATAGAACTGAAGGATATGAGAGGGTGATTGGTAAATGTGGGGAAGATAAGGAAGCTAATGGGAATGGGAAGCATTTGCTGGACTTCTGTGCTAGTATGGGTTTAGCTGTTATGAATACATTCTTCAAGCATAAGGCTATTCACCGCTACACATGGGAGGCTAGGGGTACCAGATCCGTAATTGACTGTATCTTAACAGACTTCAAATTCAGGAAATCTGTTAGGAATGTACAAGTTTTCCGGGGATTTTTTGATGATACAGACCACTATCTGATCTGTAGTGAATTAAGTATCTCTAGGCCTAGGGTAGAGAAAGTGAAATCTCTCTGCAAAGGAATAAGGGTAGAAAATCTCCAGGACGAGGAAATTAGACAGAAGTACATGGATATGATTAGTGAGAAGTTTCGAACAGTAGACAGTAAGCAGGTTCAGGATATAGAAAGTGAATGGGTGGCATACAGGGATGCTGTAGTAGAAACAGCAAGGGAATGCCTAGGAACAACTGTGTGTAAAGATGGGAAAAGGCGAACATCTTGGTGGAATGATGAAGTGAGAGCAGCTTGTAAACGTAAAAAGAAGGCTTATCAGAAATGGCTCCAAACAAGGGCTGAGGGAGACAGGGATTTGTACGTAGATGAAAGAAACAGAGCGAAATAAATAGTTGTTGAATCCAAAAAGAAGTCATGGGAAGATTTTGGTAACAACCTGGAAAGGCTAGGTCAAGCAGCAGGGAAAACTTTCTGGACAGTAAAAAAGAATCTTAGGAAGGGAGGGAAAAAGGAAATGAACAGTGTTTTGAGTAATTCAGGTGAACTCATAATAGATCCCAGGTAATCACTGGAGAGGTGAAGGGAATATTTTGAATATCTTCTCAATGTAAAAGGAAATCATCCTGGTGGTGTTGTGAACAGCCAAGCTCATGGGAAGGAGGAAAATGATGTTGGTGAAATTATGCTTGAGGAAGTGGAAAGGATGGTAAATAAACTCCATTGTCATAAGGCAGCAGGAATTGATGAAATTAGACCTGAAATGGTGAAGTATAGTGTTAAAGTCCGGGATGAAATGGCTTCATAGAGTAGTAAAATTAGCCTGGAGTGTTGGTAATGTACCTTCAGATTGGGCAAAAGCAGTAATTGCACCTATCTATAAGCAAGGGAACAGGAAGGATTGCAACAACTACTGAGGTATCTCATTGATTAGTGTACCAGGCAAAGTATTCACTGGCATCTTGGAAGGGAGGGTGCAATCAGTCGTTGAGAGGAAGTTGGATGAAAACCAGTGTGGTTTCAGACCACAGAGAGGCTGTCAGGATCAGATTTTCAGTATGCGCCAGGTAATTAAAAATGCTACGAGAGGAACAGGCAGTTGTGTCTATGTTTCGTAGATCTAGAGAAAGCATATGACAGTGTACCGAGGGAAAAGATGTTCGCCATACTGGGGAACTATGGAATTACAGGTAGTTTATTAAAAGCAATCAAAAGCATTAATGTTGACAATTGGGCTTCAGTGAGAATTGATGGTAGAATGAGTTCTTGGGTCAGGGTACTTTCAGGGGTTAGACAAGGCTGTAATCTTTCACAGACCAATCCTCGTCAATTAAAATGTTCCAAGTTCCAGTTAACATCAAGGAATATACGGTGTGTATAAAAGGTAGATTTATCTTGTTTTATTGTGTAGTGCCACTACCAACTGGAAAGTATGAAACTCATCATGGATGCCTGAACAAACTGCCTAGAATAATCACTGCAGATGCTCAGACATTTTCCAAACATTTGGTAAATGAAAAGAAATATGTAAACAGTCACTTGGATTCTTCAATTATTCAGAATATTTTGTCAGAATTTTTATGATATGCTTAAGTGTAATTATAATATCATGATTGATACCATGATAATTAAATCTATACATCTTTACATCATGACAATTTGTTTCATTGCATCATCATAATTCCACATTATTCCTTCCATCTGTCCTCCTATATATCGCCAGGACATGCAACATCTATAATGAGAATATTCGTAATTCAGCATCTGGCACAGTAAATAGAGATTAATTAACTATTTGGGTGTATTTCTTGTTTACAAATCAGTAGCTATCTTTGGACAGTAAACCATTTTGAGAAGTTAACTGAAAGTAAAATGGCCAAGGGAGAGGGAAATTAGTTGTGGAATACAGCTAAATCTCAACAGACCAAACTGTGTCCGTGTATTTTCTTCAAGGTACAGTTAGCATCAAAGAATATATAGTGAGTTGGAAAGGTAGGAATTTAAATTATTTATTCGCATACTGCCAGTACTAACTGCAATATATGTAACTCTTCATGGGTGTCAGACAAAACTAGCTAAATTAATCGGAGCAGATGATGAGATAATTACCACACATGTGGTTAATGAAATGATGTGGAGAATGGCACATATTGCCTGTCTGCATCCAAGGACATCTGGTTAAATATCTAATAAAGTATTACTCGGACATTTGCTAACTTCAATCAAAGAACTGGGACATATTGTTGGAAACTTAATGTTATGTACTTTGGTAAGTATTCACTTTGTGTATGTAATTGTGAAAATTTTAAAATCATTAGTATTGTGAAGCAATTTTTCTGTTATAAAAAGAAGAATTTTATATGTATTTTGCAATATATTTCACTACATCTGTTTATGTTCATTCCATCTTGCTAGTTTTCTCCATTGCACTTTTATATGTCATACAATCAATATGCTTGAGGTTAATTACATTACCATGAATAAAACTATTATTAGGATATATACAGATCAGAATTTAATGCAAATTACATTCATTTACCTTTATAATTGAAAATTATATCTTCCGTCTGGCTGCTTGTACATTGCCAGATGTAACAGCAACATCCTCAAGGACAAGGTCACAAGCATTGTAACAGGTACTGTACCCTAGCATTGCATGCTGAAGAAATACTTGATTCACCATGCCCAACAGTCACAGCAATACACAGTGTACACTTCATGGTGACACTCTGGTCTCGTTTTCGGACATGCAAAGATTCATATAGGTGCCAAATGGCATTCTACAATACATTGTCCAGGAATCTTGCCCGTTTATATTCAATTTGGCAGTGGTTCTTACAGGCTCTGGATGAAAGGTACGTTCCCGTTTCGTCATGTCCAGGACATGTTCATTTTTGAGAGTTCTGGTATTCGTGCTGGCCAGAGCATTGATTATAAAATCATACAGTACATTACATCATATCAGCTGTAGTTGGATATATATCATCCTCCTGAAAGTGCACATCATATTCATGATGAAAAATTTCAGTAGCACAGAACAAGAACCTGTCCTACCATGAGCGCACTCTGTGTGACCCTGCAGAAAAACCTACCATGGTTTCTAGTACTAACTGATGACACACCACACAATGAACCCTGGAGTAGGGCCTCTTTGTTGTGGGGTAATGCACTCTGGAATAGGCTGCTCACAGTGTCTGAGCCATACAGGTAATCGTCCATTACATGCATACAGACAGAACAAATGCCCATCCCCAAAGACGTTATAGTGAACATCCCCGTTCCAAGGGACATTTCCACGACATGAGTGTAGCCTTCCTCTGCAGGGGAGTTAGTGGAAGCCTGGACAGAGGCACACGTAATCATAAATCTGTTTCAAGCATACTCATTCAGGTAGTACTTGCTGACATAGCAGGAGCGAAATATGACCGGTCTTCATTCATGGATGATTTTCGGCTGCTAGCACTGCTCGAACTGTGCGTAGATCTTGGTGTCCACCTGTTCTATGTGGATGTCTGGAGCTGTAATACAGGTGAAGTATGTTCTACGGACCATGGCTGACATGAAGGAAACATATTTGAAATATTGTGCCCCACACATGTATTGATATTTCATTCCAGCTAATTGCATGCCCACAATACAACCTTGTTCAAAAGGCTACAGTTATAAAACATGACCACGTGCTCATGGTGCATGGTTGTATGATTGTATTAATATTTTGAATACTGTTCATCTCTAACATAAGTAAACTGCCAGCAGTGTCAAACTTGTGCACACGTTCCTGCCGCCAGGGTGCCATATAATCGCCTATGCCCGGGAGCAACTAATGCATGAGTGTCTGAACAAATAGGGTAGAATTATCACTGCAGATGCTCAGACATGAACGAACTACAGGTTAATGACTAAGTAATTTGCAGATGGTCATTTGTATTCAAGAAAAATTTTGAACAACCCCAATAGAGCTGTTAACTGTGCATAACTACTATACCGGTAGAGTATTTTCTGATCACAGATCAATAACTTCATTTGGATCTGAAAATAGTTTTGAAAATGAACATAAGGCAGAGCAGACTTTGGGAAGAGAGAATCAGTTGTGCAATGCTGCTTAATTATAACAGACCAATCCTTGTCCATTAGAATGTTCCAAGTTGCAGTTAACATCAAGGAATATACAGTGCGTACCAAAGATAGATATTTTTTTTTGGTCTCTTGTATACTGCCAGTACCAACTGGAAACCATGAAACAGATCCTGAGTGCCTGAACATACTAGCTAGAATATTCACTGTGGATACCCAGGCATTTTCCAAACATCTGGTTAATGACTGAGTAATATGCAGACTGTTGTATGCATTCTTCAAATATTTGGAATATATTGGCAGAATTTTCATGATATGTAGGCCTATTGTAGTATGCTGCAATAATGCTTATTTCCTGTTTCTAATTGCTAAAATTTGTGAAATATTTAGTAATGCATAAAGAATTTCCTATCACTTAAACAACGAGTTTCATACTTATCATGTACTATATAGAGGTTGAACTGAAATTCGCGCACTTGGGTGATGGAGCGCGACTCCTCACATTCCAGCAATAAAATAATGTCTCTCACTAAAGTTCGTCCTGCAAGAATATCCGGCAGAAAAAGGACGTTGAAAAGTGGCAATCTGGCAACACTGTAACCACGTAGGGTAACTACCTCTGTCAGCACATATTAGTTGTGCTGTACTGTTGGTGCAGTCAATTGAGTTTTGGGTTGGCATGCAGGAGATCGAGGGGTCGATCCTGGGTTGAGGTCTTTTTTTATTTATTTCGTAAACATAGTCCAGGTGGTATGGTATCTGGCATCTTATTCGTGAACAATGATTGCAGCGGGTCTTCTGGAAACCATTTGCACTTTCAAACTACAACCTTAGAAATGGACGAACAATTGTTCTAATTAGTGAACTTTGAAAGATGCCCTTTCCACTTTCTGGGTGTGAATTTATTTGCTGATGTTCATTCCCTCTTGCTAGTTTATAGTATTGCCAATTATTGTCATCTAATCCATATGCTTGCATGTACAGTAATTACCATGATTTAAACCATTTTTGGAACATCCGTAGATAAGAATATAATGCGTAGCAGCAACATCCTCAAGGAGATTGTCTTTTTTATTCACAAGCAATGGTACAGGTACCCTCCATTGCATGCTAAAGAAACACATGATTCACTGGGCACAGTCACAGCAGTAACCAGTGTACCCTTCATGGCAGCACTCCCATCCCTTTGTCGCACATGCAAAGGATCATAAAGTTGCATTCTGCAATAGTTTATCTATCCATCTTGCATATTTATAGTCAATTTGGCAGTGGTTCTTGCAGGCTCTATACATCTTGTCCAGTATGTGTTCAGTTGGTAAGAGATCCGATGATCCTGCTGGTCAGATCATTCGTTATACAATCATACACCTATTTACGTCGTAGCAGCTGTAGGTTGACATGGATCATCCTATAAAAAACATATCACATTCGTGTTGAATAATGGCATTAGCACGGAACAAGAACCTGTGGAATCCTAAGGGCACCTTAGGTTACCCTAGAGAAAAACCTACTATGGTTGCGAATTGTAACTGATAACACACCACACCATGAGCCCTCGAGTGGGACCTTTATGTTGTGGGCAAATGCTCTCTGGAATAGGCTGCTCACCGCATCTGGGCCCTGCATATATTCATCCATCACTTGCATACAGGCAGAACAAACTCTCATCACAGAAGACATTATAGTGCCAATCCCCTTTCCAGTCGACACTTCAACGACACAACTGTAGCTATAGATGGCGATGGACAGAAGTACACATAATTGTAAAACTGCTGCAAGTATACTGTTTGCAATGGTTCTAGGCAACATAGCATTAGAGACATGTGACCTGATTTCAATCATTGATGAAGTTTGGCTGCTACCACTGCTTGAACTGTGCATAGATCTTGATGTCCCTGCATACTATATGAATGTCCAGAGCTGGACTACAGGTGTGGGAATGTTCCGCAGACTACTGCTGAAACGAACCAGTCACCTTTGGAATATTGTGCCGCACATGTGTATTGATATATCAATACAGCCTTCCACGTGCCCATGATACAATCACGTTCAAATGCCTGCAGTTGTATAACATGGTCATGTGCTCGTCCTCGGGGCATGGTTGTATGCTAGAATTAATATTTTCTGATTTCAGATCAATAACTTCATTTGGATTAGGAATTATTTTGAGAATTGAACAGAAGGTAAAGCAGACATTGGGAAGGGAGCATTAGCTGAGTAATGCTGCTAAATTTTAACTGACCAATCCTCGTCCATTAGAATGTTACAAGTTGCAGTTAACATCAAAGAATATACGGTGCGTATCAAGGATAAATATTTTTGTTGTCTTTTATACTGCCAGTACCAACTGCAAACTATGAAACTCATTTTGGGTGCCTGAACAAACTGGCTAGATTAGTCACTGCGGATACTCAGGCATTTTCCAAACATCTGGTTTATGACTGAGTAATATGCAGACAGTCGTTTGCAGTCTCCAAATATTTGGAATATATTGGCAGAATTTTCATGACATGTATTGTAGTATGCTGCAATAATACTTATTTCCTGTTTCTATTTTCTAAAATTTTGTGAGATAATTAGTAATGCATAAAGAATTTCCTATCATTCAAAGAAAGAATTTCATACTTATCATGTACTATATACAGGGTGAACCGAAATTAGCCCACTCGGGCATCGCAGTGCGACTCCTCATATGCCAGCAATAAAAAAAGTCTCTCACACAAGTTTGTCCTGCGAGAATATCCGCCAGAAAAAGGACATTGAAGAGTGGCAATCTGGCAACACTGTAACCATATGTAGGGTAACTACCTCTGTCAGCATATATTAGTCATGCTGTACTATTGGTGCAGTGGATAGTGTTTTGAGTTAGCATGCAGGTGGTTGAGGGTTTGATCCTGGGTTGAGGCTTATGTTTTTTATTTCGTAAATGTAGTCCAGGGTGGTATGGTACTTGGTATCTTAATCGTGAACAGCGATTGCAGTGAGTCCTCTTGAGACCATTTGCACTTTCCTACTAATGATCCTAGAACTGGGCGAACAATCATTTTCATTGGTCATTGAATGACGCACTTTCCACGTCATGGGCGTGAATTTATTTGCTGATATTCATATCTTCTTGCTGGTTTACAGCATTGCCATTTTATGTCATCCAGTCCATATGCTTGCGTGTAATTACCATGATTAAAACCATTTTTGGAACATCTATAGATCAGTATATAATGCAAATTACATTCATTCAATGCATATAATTTAAATTTTCTTCATCTACCTGGCTGCTTGTACATTGCCAGAGGTAGCAGCAACATCCTCTCTTTGTCGCACATGCAAAGGATAATAAAGGTGCTAAATGGCATTCTGCAATAGCTTGTCCAGGCATCTTGCACATTTATAGTCAATTTGGTAGTGGTTCTTGCAGGCACTGGAGAAATTGTACCTTCTCTATAGGTCTTGTCCAGTAGGTCAATCATACAGCTATTTACGTCTAGCAGCTAAAGGACGACATGGATCGCCCTATGAGAAAGCACATCACATTCATGTTGAATAATGGCAGTAGCACAGAACAAGAACCTGTGGTATCCTGAGGCCACTTTAGGTTACCCTGCAGAAAAACCTACTATGGTGGCGAGTTCTAACTGATAAAACACCACACTATGAGCCCTCGAGTGGGACCTTTGTGTTGTGGGCAAATGTGCTCTGGAATAGGCTGCTCACCAGGTCTGGGCCCTACATGTGTTCATCCATCACTTGAATACAGGCAGAACAAACTCTCATCACAGGATACATTATAGTGCCAATCCACTTTCCAGTCGACACTTCCATGACTCAATCATACTTATGATATTAGTGGAAGCAATGCATGCTGAAGAAACACATGATTCACCATGCCCAAACAGTCACAGCAGAACACAGTGTACCCTTCATGTTGGCACACCAGACTCATTGTCAGACTTGCAAGGGATCATAAAGGTGCGGAGTGGAATTCTGCAACAGATTGTTCAGGAATCTTGCCCCTTTATATTCAATTTGGCTGTTGTTCTTACGGGCTCTGGTGGAATAGTACGTTCCCGTTTCTACATGTCCAGGACATGTTCAATTGATCAGTGTTCCAACATTTCATGTAGCCAGAGCTGTGATTATAAAATCATACAGCACATTACATCATATCAACTGTAGCTGGATATAGATCATCCTCCTGAAAGCGCACATCATATTGATGTTGAAAAATGGCAGTAGCACAGAACAAGAACCTGTGCTATCCTGAGGTACTTTGGGTGACTCTGCAGGAAAACCTACCATGGTTCCGAGGACAAACTGATGACACACCACACAATGAACCCTGTAGTGGGGCCTTTGTGTTGTGGGGTAATGCACTCTCGAATAGGCTGGTCACAGTGTCTGAGCCATATACGTAATCGTCCAACACTTGCATACATACAGACAAACTCCTATCCCAAAAGACAATACACTCAATATTCCCTTTCAAGTGGACACCTCCATGACATGACTGTAGCCTTCCTCCCCTATGGTGTTAGTGGAAGCCTGAACAGATGCACACGTAATCCTAAACCAGCAGCAAGCATACTCATTCAAGTGGTTCTTACCGACATAACAGGAGCGAATGTGACCGGTCATCGTTAATGGATGATGTTTGGCTGCTACCACTGCTAGAACTGTTCATAGATCTTGATGTCCATCTGTTCTATGTGGATGTCCAGAGCTGTACTACAGGTGAGGGAATATTCGACAGACCACTGCTGAAACAAACGAAACACATTCGACATATTGTGCCCCACAAACATATTGATGGACCATTCCAGCTTATTGCACGCCCATGATACGACCTCGTTCAAATGGCTGCAGTAGTACAACATGACCGGGTCCTTATCCTCGGTGCATGGTTGTATGGTAGAATTAATATTGTGAACACTGCTCACCTCTAGCATCAGTAAACTGCCAGCAGAGTAAAATTGTGCACATGGTTATGCCACCAAGGTGACATATATAATCGTCTATGGCTGGGAGAAACGAATGCCTGAGTGTCTGAACAAACTGGCTAGAATAAGCACTGCAGATGCTCAGACAATTAACAAACAACAAGAGAAATTTATAAGTAATTTGCGAACGGTCATTTGTATTCATGAAATATTGTGAACAAGTAGGTGGAATCAAACCCTTAAATTCGCCTGCTGCTTTTACGTGTGTATTGTGATACTACTGAGAATATTTTTAAATCACATTTTAGCACTGTTAAGTTTGCATAACTACTATAGTTTATTTTCTGATTACAGATCAACGACTTCATTTGGATCGGAAACTATTCTTGAAATTGAACTGAAGGCTTAGCAGACTTTGGAGTGAGAGAATTAGTTGTGTAATGCTGCTAAATTATTACAGAACTAACTATGTCTTTCCAGTTTGCAGTTTGCATCAAGGAATATATGGTGCGCTCAAAGATAGATACGTTTTTTTTCACTTGTATACTGCCAGTATCAGCAGGAAACCATGAAACTAATCATGGATGCCTGCACAAGCTGGCTAGAATAATCACTGCAGATGGTCAGGCATTTTCCAAACATCTGGTTAATTACTAAGTAATATGCAGACAGTTGTTTGCATTGTTGAAATCTTTGGAATATATTGCCAGAATTTTTATGATATGTATGCAGTGTTCTGCAATAATACTAATTTCCTGTAGATCAGAGTTTAATGCAAATTACATTCATTCATTCAACCTTTATGATTTAAAATTACTTCTTACACTGGGCTGCTTTCTGATCAATTTGGCAAAGGTTCAGGCAGGCTCTGGAAAAACCGTACATTCACATTCCATCATGTTGAGTTTGTTTTCAATTGTTGAGAGATCCGATGATCCTTCTGGCCAGGACAGTCGTTATACAATCATACAGCATGTAAAGTCATAGCAGCTGCAGGTGAACATGGATTATTTTCCTGAGAAAGTACACCATGTTCCTGTTGAATATTGGCAGTAGAATAGAACAAGAACCTGTGCTAAACTCAAGGCAAGTTATTTTACCCTGCAGATAAACGTACTGTGGTTGTGAGTCCTAAATGTTGACACACCACGGCATGAACCCTGGAGTTGGACCTGGGTGTTGTGGGCAAATGCTGTGTGGTTTTGGTTGCACACCAGTCCTAGGCCATACACGTGATCGTCCATCACTTGAAAGCACACTGAAAAACTCATTTCATAGAAGATAATATAGTTCCAGTCCCCTTTAGTGTCGACATTTCCATGAAACGAGTGTAGCCTTGCTTGGCGGTGGTGTTAGTGGAAGCCTGGACAGAGGCATATATAATCGTAAACCTGCCCCAAGCATCCTCTTTCCTGTTGTTTTTCCCGACACAGCAGGTGCAACATTTGAGTGGAATTCATTTCTGCATGACCTTTGGCTGCTACCACTGCTCGAACTGTGTGTAGATCTTGATGTCCATCTGTACTACATAGACATCCAAGGCTGGACTATGGGCATGATAATGTTCCATAGGGGATGGCTGAAACAAATTAAACACCTTTGAAATGTTGTGCCCCACATGTACATTGATATATCAATCCAGCTTCCCACATTCCCACGATACGACCTCGTTCAAATGTAGTGATAAAGTAGTGAAAACCTATTGAAATAGCTAAATTTTGTGTATATCTGATTCATTTAGTGCTGTTTATATGGTGGTGTTTAGTGCTTGTTGGTAGAAATTGGGAGTAGTGATATTTATTTAAATTTTGTAACAAGTAATTCAGCTGGTCTTCAGTAAATTTTCTAGCTTAAGTAGGCTAGCTAGGTGTACCTTGTTTCGAATTTAGGTTTAGGAAATACTTTAGGTAATAATATTAACTTTAAAAATATTTGTAAATATCTGTAGGTTCGTTGGTTATACATACAAAGGCAGATTATCATAAGGAATAGTACCGTAACTTCTGCAGCAACTTCTCCGGTATTTCGTATAGATATCCGTTCAAACTATCGCGAAGGTAATAATTTACTACATTAAAAAAAAAAAAAAAAAACACGATAGGCCTGTAAACTTCCATTTAAAAAGAAGTTAAAGAGATTAAACTGTAATAGTTAACAGTCGTATTGTTATTGATTATTGTTGCTTTTCATATTCAAATATTGCATTGTTGGCTACAGTCGTGAACAAAAGGTGTAAGTGTAGTCAAGTAAATAAAAATCAGCTGACCTTGTATTCCATTCATTTGTTCTTCTGAGTAGGTAGTTAAAGTATCCGTAATCTATATTTCACTCCCTCGATCTTTCAGTACCTTTATGAGCGGTTAGCTAATAATAATAAAGTTCATATATCCCAGAAATTGCAGTTCGAGTCCCTGGAGTAGTAGTAGTAGTTTTGATAGAAATATTTGAGAAATTACTGTAGACAACCTCGTATTTTTCAGTAGGCCTAATTAAGGACACTTTCATTCTCCGTCCCGTGGAGTAGGGAAAATAATAGTAATCCACCAGCTGTAATAATCACATAACCACATTTCAGTAGAATTGTAGTGAAGATAAGGTATAATATATTAGATAGTATCTTGCCAGTTATATTCGTGTTTTTCTTCGTGTACGGCAATCCTTTTGATACTTAAGCATTTAACCAAACGCAGTGTAGTGTAGTGTAGATACATTGTAGTATAGATACAGTACATTTAGATAGTGCCGTATCTTGCCTGCTATATTCGTGTGTTATTTTTCGTGTTCATCTATTAGACCGTAATACTAATAATAATTTGTCTAAGCATTTAGCTTTGTTGGTAATCGTTGAGTACAGTAGTTCTTGCAAATTTCATTTCTGTTGTGCTTAGTTTAGTGACATACGGTACGGTACCTGTATCGTAATTAGGATACGTCTGAAAGTAGTTTAAAATTACTGTAGTGTACTGTACAGTAGTATACGAGTAATATCCTATTAGAATTTAGTGTGGTTATTTTATTATTGTAAAATATTTGTGTAGTACTGGTGTAGTAGAGGTATCCGTAGAAACTCTTACTAAAATACTGTTGTTATAATTAGAAGAGGCTTAATTGCAGTTTGGAATTGTGTAGTTCTTGTGTAGGCTATTACTTTCGATATTCAGTAATTAACAGCAGTTTTTTATCCTGTCAGGGGTTGTAGGATTAAAAAAAAAGAGCACGACTAAAGGTAGTATTGTAGTGTAGTCGTATATTAATTACCTTAATGTTGTATACTATCCCAGACAATATATCCCTCTGTTCATTAATTTTTTGCAAATACGTTATTTTATTTTTAATTTCATTTTTTCCCCGTAAAGAATGGCTAAGCAGCGCGAGTGTACTTACTGTGGATGTGGCGAGGCATTGAGGGGTATGAGGGAGGAGTTGGAAAGTTTGAGGGAGATAATTAGGATTCTCACAGAAGACAGGAAGGAACAAACAATGTACAGGTTACAGTAGGTGTACAAGAGGGAGGGGAAGGAAAGGGAGGAGTTGTAGAAGATAGGTGGTCAAATGTTCTAAGGGGAAGGAGATTGCAGGCTAAGGGCTCTATTCAGGATCAGAATTCAGGACAGGTGTCTGTGCGAAATCGGTACGAGTCACTCCAGGTAGAACAACAGAGGGAAGATGAGGGACAGGGAACTGTTGCTGAGATGTGTGGAAGTAGGAGGAAGGGAAAAGGTAGGAAAGGAAAATGTAGAGTAGAGGATAGGAAAAGACAGGTGGAACAGGGTCATGGGAAGGAGAAAAGGAACGAGGAAGTAGCTTCTGCAGCTATCAGCAAAGATAGGGCTGACCAGGAGGGGAGGGGATCAAATGAGGTGGGTACGGTTGAGGCTCTGGTCATGGGGGATTCCATCGTTAGACCCGTGGGGAAAGTGTGTGGAGGAAAGGGTACCAGGGTAGAGTGTTATCCAGGAATTAGGTTGAGGCAGATGTTGAGGAAAGTAGAAGAGAGGGAGGAGGGGAAGGAGAAGGTGGTAGTGTTTCACGTTGGTACCAACAATGTAAGGCAAGCTGATAAAAGTACCAACATAGTTGGAGATGTGTGGGATCTGGTAAATGCAGCACGGGTGAAGTTTAAGAAAGTGGAGATTGTTATTAGTGGAATACTGTGTAGAAGGGATACTGACTGGAGGGTGATTGGGGATTTAAATGATACTATGGAGTGGGTATGTGGGAAACTGGGAGTGAAATTTCTAGATCCTAATGGGTGGGTAGGAGATAGGGATCTGCGCTCAGATGGCCTTCATTTAAACCGCAGTGGTACGTATAAGTTAGGAAATTTGTTTGGAAGGGTAATAGGGAGGTACATTCAGGGAAACGGGATGGCCTAGGGAGCGGTGATAAGGGAACAGGGAACTGGAAATCAAGTAGGGATTACATAAAATTGTTAGTGTTGAACTGTAGAAGTATTGTAAGGAAAGGAATAGAATTAAGTAATTTAATAGATATATATTTACCAGATATTGTAACAGGAATTGAATCATGGCTGAGAAATGATATAATGGATGCAGAAATTTTCTCACGGCACTGGAGTGTGTATCGTAGAGATAGGATAGGAAGGGTGGGAGGGGGAGTGTTCATTCTGGTGAAAGAAGAATTTGTAAGCTACGAAAAAGTTAAAGATGAGACACATGAAATTCTAGGTGTAAGGCTCATTTCTAAAGATAATAGGCAACTTGATATATTTGGAGTGTACAGATCGGGAAAGGGTAGCACTGACGCGGATTCGGAATTATTTGATAGGATAGTCAGCTATGTGGGAAACGACATGGAAAGAAATGTGATTGTAGCGGGAGATCTGAATTTGCCAGATGTCAATTGGGAAGGAAATGCCAACGACAGGAAGCATGACCAACAAATGGCAAATAAGTTAATATGGGAAGGACAGCTGATTCAGAAAGTGATGGAACCAACCAGAGGGAAAAATATCCTGGATGTGGTGCTGATTAAACCAGATGAGCTCTATAAGAAAACTGAAGTAATAGATGGTATTAGTGATCATGAAGCTATTTTTGTGGTAGTTAAAAATAAATGTGATAGAAAGGAAGGTCATAAAAGTAGGACTGTTAGGCAGTACCATATGGCTGATAAACCAGGCATGAGTCAGTTTCTAAAAAGTAGCTATGATCGGTGGAGAACGGTAAATAAAAATGTAAAGAGACTCTGGGAAGGGTTTAAAGAAATTGTTGAGGAACGCGAAAACAGGTTTGTACCATTAAGGGTGGTAAGGAATGGTAAAGACCCACCTTATTATAGTAGAGAAATAAAGAGACTAAGAAGGAGGTGCAGACTGGAAAGAAATAGAGTTAGAAATGGCTGTGGAAGTAAGGAGAAATTGAAGGAACTTACTAGAAAATTGAATCTAGCAAAGAAGGCAGCTAAGGATAACATGATGGCAAGCATAATTGGCAGTCAAACAAATTTTAGTGAAAAATGGAAGGGTATGTATAGGTATTTTATGGCAGAAACAGGTTCCAAGAAGGACATTCCAGGAATAATTAATGAACAAGGGGAGTGTGTATGTGATGATCTTCAAAAGGCAGAAGTATTCAGTCAGCAGTATGTAAAGATTGTTGGTTACAAGGAAAATGTCGAGATAGAGGAGGAGACTAAGGCCAAAGAAGTAATAAAATTTACATATGATAATGACATTTACAATAAGATACAAAAGTTGAAAACTAAAAAAGCGGCTGGAATTGATCAGATTTCTGGGGATATACTAAAGACAATGGGTTGGGATATAGTACCATATCTGAAGTACTTATTTGATTATTGTTTGGTCGGAGGAGCTATACCAGATGAATGGAGAGTTGCTATCGTAGCCCCTGTGTATAAAGGAAGGATTGATAGACATAAAGCTGAAAATTACAGGCCAGTAAGTTTGACATGCATTGTATGTAAGCTTTGGGAAGGCATTCTTTCTGATTATATTAGACATGTTTGTGAAATTAATAACTGGTTCGATAGAAGGCAATTCGGTTTTAGGAAAGGTTATTCCACTGAAGCTCAACTTGTAGGATTCCAGCAAGATACAGCAGATATCTTGGATTCTGGAGGTCAAATGGACTATATTGCGATTGACCTGTCTAAAGCATTTGATAGGGTGGATCATGGGAGACTACTGGCAAAAATGAGTGCAATTGGACTAGACAAAAGAGTGACTGAATGGGTTGCTATATTTCTAGAAAATAGATCTCAGAGAATTAGAGTAGGCAAAGCTTTATCTGACCCTGTAATAATTAAGAGGAGAATTCCTCAAGGCAGTATTATTGGACCTTTATGTTTTCTTATATATATAAATGATATGAGTAAAGGAGTGGAATCGGAGGTAAGGCTTTTTGCGGATGATGTTATTCTCTATAGAGTGATAAATACGTTACAAGATTGTGAGCAACTGCAACGTGACCTCGAAAATGTTGTGAGATGGACAGCAGGCAATGGTATGTTGATAAACGGGGTTAAAAGTCAGGTTGTGAGTTTCACAAATAGGAAAAGTCCTCTCAGTTTTAATTACTGCGTTGATGGAGTGAAAGTTCCTTTTGGGGATCATTGTAAGTATCTAGGTGTTAATATAAGGAAAGATCTTCATTGGGGTAATCACATAAATGAGATTGTAAATAAAGGGTACAGATCTCTGCACATGGTTATGAGGGTGTTTAGGGGTTGTAGTAAGGATGTAAAGGAGAGTGCATATAAGTCTCTGGTAAGACCCCAACTAAAGTATGGTTCCAGTGTATGGGACCCTCACCAGGATTACCTGATTCAAGAACTGGAAAAAATCCAAAGAAAAGCAGCTCGATTTGTTCTGGGTGATTTCCGACAAAAGAGTAGCGTTACAAAAATGTTGCAATGTTTGGGTTGGGAAGAATTGAGAGAAAGAAGAAGAGCTGCTCGACTAAGTGGTATGTTCCGAGCTGTCAGCGGAGAGATGGTGTGGAATGACATTAGTAGGCAAATACGTTTGAATGGCGTTTATAAAAGTAGGAAAGATCACAATATGAAGATAAAGTTCAAAATTCAAGAGGACAACTGGGGCAAATATTCATTTATAGGAAGGGGAGTTAGGGATTGGAATAACTTACCAAGGGAGATGTTCAATAAATTTCCAATTTCTTTGAAATCATTTAGGAAAAGTCTAGGAAAGCAACAGATAGGGAATCTGCCACCTGGAGCGACTGCCCTAAATGCAGATCAGTATTGATTGATTGATTGATTGATTGATTGATTGATTGATTGATTGATTGATTGATTGATTGAAATGACTGCAGTTTTTCAGCATGACCACGTGCTTATTCGCCATATGTGGTTGTATGGTAGAATTAATATTGGGAATACTGTTAACCTGTAACAGCAGTAAACTGCCAGCAGAGACAATCTTGTTTGCACTGTCATGTCTCCCAAGTGCATGAGCGCCTATGTCCGTAAGAAATGAATGCATTCATGTCTGAACAAACTGGCTACAATAATCACTGCAGATGCTCAGCATTTACCAAACAACAGTTTAATGACTAACGAGGGAATACATACATGTGTTACACTCAGATTTGGTTGAAATTTGGTAGGAATATTTGTGGGAGGCAGTAGAATGCTAAGGTGAAAACTGCATGTGCGCAGCGCAAGTTTAAATGCCAAAATTAAACAAATGAATAGTCGTAAAATTAGAAGTGCCGCAGGAGTATCGGAGTGTGGCGGAGAGGTAGGGAGGAGCAAAGCAGCGTACGTGAAGCAACCAGACTGTAACGAGCTGCGCCATCAGCCAGGCAGCGTATAGTTAGCTCATTCCCCTTAACTTCCCGATCAGATGTGCAAAAAGTAAATATGAAAAGAGCACATGAAACAAGCGTACAAAGGACCATATTTGAACAATGATGCCGATAAGGTTTGAAAAATTACAAGTAACAAGGACTCAGGCATGAATTTTTCAAACATTATTGGCATTGTTGTTCAAACATCGTCCTTTGTATACTTGTTTCATGTGCTGTTTTCATATTTATGTTTTGCACATCTGATCGGGAAGTTAAGGGGAACGCGCTAACTCTACGCTGCCTGGCTGCTGGCGCAGCTTGTTACAGCCTGGTTGCTTCACATCTGCTGCTTCGCTCCTCCCGACCTCTCCGCCACACCCCGATACTCCCGCGGCACTTCTAATTTTACAACTATTTATTTGTTCACTTTTGGCGTTTAAACTTGTGCTGGGCACATGCATTTTTCACCTTAGCAATCTACTGACTCCCACGAATATTCCTACCAAATTTCAACCAAATACGAGTGTAAAACATGTACGTGTTCCCTCGTAAGTATAATGCGGACAGTAATATGTATTCATCAACACTTGATATTTATTGATGGAATCAAACCACAACACTATCCAGCTGAATTTACGTGTATGTTAGGATGCTACTAAGAATATTTTTAATTCACATTTTACCAATGTTAAGTGTGCATAACTACTAAAGTTTATATTTTAATTACAGATCAATAACTTCATATGGATCAGGAATAATTCTGAGAAGTGAACAGAAGGTAAAGCGGACATTGGGACAGAGATGTGAAATACTGCTGAATTATAACAGACCAATCCTCGTCAATTAAAATGTTCCAAGTTCCAGTTAACATCAAGGAATATACTGTGTGTATAAAAGGTAGATTTATCTTGTTTTCTTGTGTAGTGCCAGTACCAACTGGAAACCATGCAACTCATCATGGATGCCTGAACAAACTGGCTAGAGTAATCACTGCTGATGCTCAGACATTTTCCAAACATTTGGTAAATGAAAAGTAATATGCAGACAGTCACTTGCATTCTTCAATTATTCAGAATATTTTGTCAGAATTTTCATGATATGTATTGTACTGGGTTGCAACAATACTTACATCCTGGTTCTAATAGCTATAATTTGAAAGATAATTAGTGTTCGGTAAACAATTTTCTATCACTCAATGAAGAATTTTATACATATCTTGCTATATATTTCAATATCTCTGGTTGTTAACCATCTCATCCTGCTGGTTTAAAGCATTGAACTTTAATTGTCATCCATTCCACATGCTTAAGTGTAATTAATATATCAAGATCGATACCATGATAATTAAATCTATACCGGTACATCATGATATCATGACAATTTGTTTCATTGAATCATCAGAATTCCACATTATTCCTTCCATTTGTCCTCCTATATATTGCCGGGACATGCAACATCATTATTGAGAATATTCGATATTTAGCTTCTGGCACAGTAAACAGAGATTAATTAACTATTATGGTGTATTTTGTATTTACAGTTCAGTAACTATGTTTGGACAGTAAACCATTTTGGGAAGTTAACTGAAAGTAAAATGGCCCAGGGAAAGGGAAATTAGTTGTGGAATACAGCTAAATCTCAACAGACCAAACTGTGTCCATGTATTTTCTTCAAGGTACAGGTAGCATCAAAGAATATATAGTGAGTTGGAAAGGTAGGAATTTACATTATTTATTCGCATACTGCCAGTACTAACTGCAATATATGTAACTCTTCATGGGTGTCAGACCAAACTAGCTATTATAATCATAGCAGATGATGAGATAATTACCACAAATCTGGTTAATGAATTGATGTGGTGAATGGCATATATTGCCTGTCTGCGTCCAAGGACATCTGGTAAAATATCTAATAAAGTATTACTCGGACATTTGCTAACTTCAATCAAAGATCTGGGACATATTGTTGAAAATATAATGTTATGTACTTTGGTAAGTATTCACTTTGTGTTTGTAATTGCAAAAATTTTAAAATCATTAGTATTGTGAAGCAACATTTCTGTTATAAAAAAAAGGATTTTTATATGTATTTTGCAATGTATTTCACTACTACTGTTCAAGTTCATTCCATCTTGCTAGTTTTAACCACTGCATTTTTATGTCATACAATCCATATGCTTGAGGGTAATTATATTACCATGATTTATACCATTTTTAAGATATCTACACATTAGAATTTAATGCAAATTACATTTATTTATCTTTATAATTTAAAATTATATCTTCCACCTGGCTGCTTGTATATTGCCAGATGTACCAGCAACATCCTCAAGGACAAGGTCACAAGTGATGTAGCAGGTACTGTACCCTAGCATTGCATGCTGAAGAAATACTTGATTCAGAATGCCCAACAGTCACAGCAATACACAGTGTAGTCCAGCCCTGGATGTCCATGTAGTACTGATGGACATCAAGATCTACACACAGTTCGAGCAGTGGTAGCAGCCAAAGGTCATGCAAAAATGAATTCCACTCAAATGTTGCACCTGCTGTGTAATACAGGTGAAGTACATTCCACAGACCATGGCCGAAATGAAGAAAACAACTTTGAAATATTGTGCCCCACACGTGTATTGATATATTATTCCAGCTAATTGCACACCCACAATACGACCTTGTTCAAATGGCTACAGTTGTAAAACATGACCATGTGCTTATACTCGGTGCATGGTTGTATGGTTGAATTAATATTTTGAATACTGTTGATCTCTAACATAAGAAAACTGCCGGCAGTGTCAAATTGTGCACACGTTCCTGCCACCAGGGTGCCATAAAATCGCCTATGCCCGGGAGCAACTAATGCATGAGTGTCTGAACAAATTGGGTAGAATAATCACTGCAGATGCTCAGAAATGACCGAACAACAGTTTATTGACTAAGTAATTTGCGGACGGTCATTTGTATTCATGAAACATTTTGAAAAACCCCAAAACACACACCCTGCATTTACATGTGTGTTATGATACGACAGAGAATATTTGTAATTCACATTTTGGCACTGTTAACTGTGCATAACTACTATAGTGTATTCTCTGATTGCAGATCAATAACTTCATTTGGATCTGAAACTATTTTTGAAATTGAACTTAAGGCAGAGCAGACTTTGGGAAGAGAGAATTAGTTGTGCAATACTGTTAAATTATAACAGACCAATCCTGATCCATTAGAATGTCCAAAGAATGAGTTAGCTGGAAAATTTATAATGTCCAATAACGGAGCACTATATTGGTATTATAAATTTACTCATTCAGGAAAAATATTTTAAGTTCCCTATGGGAATCAACATCTATATCATCTGATGGCCAGGCAGGCATCAATTTTTGGAAATGAGACATAGCTCCCATAGTGCATTGGCACTGCTGGTGGCTTCAAGTAGCACTTCAGTATGCACTAGCCTTGTGTCTTGGGATGTGTGCTAAGTCCCAACTGGCGAGCCCAAGTTAGCACATGAGGGCGAAACGCAGGCAACCAAGATGAGTTAGCTGGAAAATTTAAATGTCCAATAATGGACCATTATATTGGTATTATATATTTACTCATTCAGGACAAATATTTTAAGTTCCCTATGGGAATCAACATCTATATCATGCTTGTACATTGCCGGACTGTAGCAGAAATATCCTCAAGAAGATTGTCTTTTCATTCACAAGCGATGTTACAGGTACCCTAGCACTGCATGCTGAAGAAACACATGATTCACTGTGCATAGTCGCAGCTGTACCCAGTGTACCCTTCATGGGTGCACTCCCGTCTCTTTGTCGCACATGCAAAGGATCATAAAGTTGCTGAATGGCATTCTGCAATAGTTTGTCTAGGCATCTTGCACATTCATTGTCAATTTGGCAGTGGTTCTTGCAGGCTCTGGAGAAATTGTACCTTCCCTATACGTCTTGTCCAGTTCGTGTTCTATTGGTGAGAGATCCGATGATCCTGCTGGTCAGATCATTCGTTATACAATCATACACCTATTTACGTCGTAGCAGCTGTGGCTTGACATGGATCATCCTATGAAAAAGCACATCACATTCGTGTTGATTAATGGCAGTAGCACGAACAAGAACCTGTGGTATCCTGAGGGCACCTTAGGTTACCCTAGAGAAAAACCTACTATGGTTGCAAATTCTAACAGGTAACACACCACATGATGAGCCCTTGAGTGGGACCTTTTTGTTGTGGGCAAATGTTCTCTGGAATAGGCTGCTCACCGGGTCTGGGTCCTACATATATTCATCCATCACTTGCATACAGGCAAAACAAACTCTCATCACAGAAGACATTATAGTGCCAATCCCCTTTCCAGTCGACACTTTCATGACACAACTGTAGCTATGCATGGCGATGGTGTTAGTGGACACCTGGACAGAGGTACAAATATTTGTAAAACTGCTGTAAGCATACTGTTTGCAATTGTTCTAGGCAACATAGCATTAGAGACATGTGACCTGATTTCAATCATTGATGAAGTTCGGCTGCTACCACTGCTTGAACTGTGCATAGATCTTGTTGTCCCTGCATACTCTATGAATGTCCAGAGATGGACTACAGGTGTGGGAATGTTCTGAAGACTACTGCTGAAACGAACCAGTCACCTTTGAAGTATTGTGCCGCACATTTGTATTGATATATCAATACAGCCTTCCACCTGCCCATGATACAACCACGTTCAAATGCCTGCACTTGTATAACATGGTCATGTGCTCGTCCTCGGGGCATGCTTGTACACTAGAATTAATATTGCGAATACTGTTCACTTCTAACTTCAGTAAACTGCCAGCAAATACAAACTTGTGCGCACGATCATGTCCAGAGGAAACGAATGCTTGGGTGTCTGAACAAACAGGCTACAATAATCAGACATTTACCAAACAACAGGTTAATGACTGAGTAATATGCGGATAGTCATATGTATTCTTTAAAGACTTGGAAATATCAGTAGGTTCAATCCTCAAAACTAACTGGCTGCATTTACATGTATGTTGTGATACTATTGAGAATATTTGTAATTCCTGTTTTGGCACTGTTAACCCATTCGGTGTTCGAAGTGGTGAGATCCACGGCTACAAGTCACTTGCTCGGCAGGGAACGCGGGTATATCGGCCGATTCAATTTTTTTTTTTTTCAGTTGCCTGCCTATAGAGGTTTATTTCCTTTAAAGCAGCGTATTCTGGATGAGTCTGTCCTCTGATATGAATTTTTTCATCTATATTCTCCCAATACCAATGCGTCATCCACAATTTGCATCATAAAGAACGCAGCTTATGTCTGGGCAAGAACGACGTAAGGCTTAATAGCTTCACGCTGAAGCTTTAGCTCATCGCCTAATCATCTGTTGGATGTATTATTATTGCTGTAGAAAGGATTTCTAGAGATTATGATACTGAACAGACCTAATGAGTTCTTCCTTCACGACTGGAGTGTTTGCTTACCGCGAGTTGCACAACATTTTCTATCATGCGCATCGGTAAAACAGGTTCAATTCATGATTTCTGTCCAAACTGCATAGACCAGGGTTCTATTCTATCCTTTTTCTTACATATTTTCCAGTAAAATATCTATAATGAATTATGGTCCCCACCATTAGAGGAAGGCAGGCGCCAATGTACAGGGTTCGGGCATAGCTGATGTGAATGTTTAGCAGTCGCAAAAGAGATATCATGTGTTCTTTTCCAGTTCAAGTAGCAATCATGACAGTGACAGTTGTGAAAATAATACTGATTACCATCCAACCATTGCAAGTTCTTCGTCAACTTATACTGAAAATGGACAAAGAGTCCCGCTTTGATCCAAAATTCCATCGTGATGTAAAGGGAGAGTATTTAGGGTAATGAAAACTGAGTGAAATATTTCAATTACTTTTTTATGATGAGATATGCCAGAACATAGATGAACAGACAAAAGATATCGAGCAGGAAATCGCACATAAAACCCAGTTTTGTAAGATGAAACGAAGCAATCGAGATCAAGACTGTGTCCGAACAAATAAGGACGAAATAAAGCTTCTTATGGCCATACTGCTGCCCCAGGGGATTGTAGTTAAATCTAAATTAAGACACTCTATTTCTTGCAATCACTTGTTCACTATGCCTATTTTCTATGAGCTGATGACACAGAAGAGATTTTCTCTGGCTGGACTGAGTGGCCTAGTCGTTTGAAGTGCTGGCCATCTTTCTGACCCCAACTGGGCAGTTTCGTTTCTGGCTCAGACCGGCGGTATTTGAAGGTGCTCAATTACGTCGGTCTCTTGTCAGTAGACTTAATGGCATGCAAAAGAACTCCTGCGGGACTAAATTCCGGCACCTCCGCATCTCTGAAAACCATGAAAGTAGTTAGTGGGATGTAAAGCCAATTACATTATTATTATTATTATTATTATTATTATTATTATTATTATTATTATTATTGTTATTATTATGTTTATTATTAGATTTTCCTCCACAGCATTTTACATATCTCCCCAAAATATACAAGATAAACCTAGTATTTGACCACCTGCAAAATATTCGGAATATTATACACCTGATGGCAAAGTGCCAATTGATGAGAACCTCTTGCTATGGAAAGGGTGGCTAGGGTGGAAATTTTACATACCAAGAAAATGATCATGTTTTGGAATGGAATCATATAAATTATGCAAAGCCGAGGCAGGTTATATAATATGATCCACTTCCGTGTGAACAGCTGTAAAGGACATAACACTGTGAAGACTGTAAATACTGTAAATATTACCTGTATTGTAGTGCAATATAGTCCTTGTGTGCCACTTATGAATTGTAGGTAGGCTATATAAACTTGATCCCTCAAAAGCGCAACGGTAACCAAAATAACAGGAAATTTCATGATTATTATAATTAATTCCAGTGTAAATCTTTTAAGTATATGTAAACTTTGTAAATGTACAATTTACATATACAGGAATATTTATTTCCAGGCAGAGATTGATAGCAAACTGACTAAAAATTTCAGGTATATGTTACTGTATAAACAAAAACCAGATCTTTGGTATTAGGAAGAAGCAATCTCGATATCACAGTGTGAAATCACTTAGAACGTTTTTGCACAAAGTGTTGAAAAATTCAAATAATAAAATTTTCAACAATTAAATATATTGTGTTCAAGTAAATATTTCTTTTAAGGTTCTTCAAAAGTTCATCTTGTCTAAGATTGTTTTTAATCAAGTAATTAAATATATTTTTCAATCAGGGAAATCGCTCTCCACCTGGGAGTGAGCTGGTGTGTACCGAGCTTCCCTCTTAAGAGGTTGTGAGCAAAACTATTATAGTGTATATACGTATTTATTACAGATCAATAACTTTGTTTTGAACAGAAATTATTTTTTAGAATTGAAATGAAGGCACAGCATACTTTGGTAAGTGTGAATTAGTTCAGTAGTACTCCTAAATTGTAAGAAACTAATTTACATCCATTAAAATGTTCCAAGTTGCAGTTAGCATCAAGGAATATATGATGCGTATCAAAGGTAGATTTATTATTGTTTTCCTGTATACTGTCAGTACCAACTGGAATTCTGATGCCATGGGTAAATGGTTAGCGTGCTGGCCTTTGGTCACAGGGGTCCCGGGTTCGATTCAATTCATTTACCAAATGGAAACCATAAAACACATCATGGGTGTCTGAGCAAACTGGCTAGATTAATCAATGTGGATGCTCAGACTTTTCCAACATTTGGGTAATGACTAAGTAATAAGTGGACAGTTGCTTGCATTCTTCAAATATTTGGAATGTATTAGCAGAATTTTCATAACATGCATTATAGTATTTTGCAATGATACTTCGTTGTTCTAATTTCTAAAATTTGTGAGTTAATTATTAATGGGTAATGAAGTTCCTGTCTTGCAATATATTTCATAACCTCTGATTGATAACCATCCCATACTGCAGATTTAAAGCATTGCAGTATATTTGTCATCAACTCCATATGCTGAAGTGTAATTACATTATCATGATCGATACCATGAAAATTAAAACTATACATCTTTATTCATGAAAATTTGTTTTCATTGAATCATCAGAATTCCATATTATTACTTCCATATATACACATATACATTGCCAGAACATGCAACAACATTAGTGAGAACATTTGTAATTCAACTTCTTGCACAGTTATAGAGATTAATTGACTATTATGACGTATTTTATGGTAAAGTTCTGCAACTTCGTTTGGGCAGCAAACCATTTTGAGAAGTTAACTGAAGGTAAGTCAGCCCACGGGAAGGGAATTTTAGTTGAGGAATACAGCTGAATCTTAACAGACCAAACAGTGTCCTTGTGTTTTCTTCAAGGAACTATTAGCATCAAAAAATGTGTAGTGAGTAGGAAAGGAAGGAATTTAGATTATTTATTCCCATACTGTCAGTACTAACTGCAAACAATGTAACTCTTCACAGGTGTCAAAACAAACTAGCTATTATATTCATACCAGATGATGAGATAAATAGCAGAAATCTGGTTAATTAAGTTATGTGGCGAATGGCATATATATTGACTGTCTGCATCCAAGGACATCTGGTTAAATATCTAAGCATTACACAGACAGTTGCTTAATTCAAGCAAAGAATTTTAACATATTGGTGGAAATTTATTGTTATATATTTTAGTAAGTATTAGCTTTGAGTTAGAAATTGCAAAAATTATAAAATCGTTAGTACTGTAAAGAGATTTTTCTGTTATAAAAGAGGATATTTATATGTATCTTGCAATATATTTCACTACTTCTGTTTGATGTTCATTCCATCCTGCTCATATCAAGCATTGCAGTTTATTTGTCATCCACTACATATACTTGAGAGTAATTATATTACCGTGACAAATATCACTTATAGGAAATCTGTAGATCAGAATTTAATGCAAAATACATTCAATCAACCTCTGTGATTTAAAATTACTTCTTCCACCTGGCTGTTTGCACTTTGCCAGAGGTACCAACAACATCCTCAATCACAAGGTCATTTCATTCACAAGCGATGTAACAGGTAACTGAAGCATTGTGTTCTTAAAAATCACATGTTTTTCTGTGCCCATATAATCACACGAATACAATATTTCCCCTTCATGGCAGCATTCAAGGCCCAATGTTGCACATGCAAGGAAACATAAAGGGGCTGGATGTCATTCTGCAAAAGATTGACAAGGCATCTTGCAAATTTCTAATCAGTTTGGCAGAGGTTTAGGCAGGGTCTGGAAAAACCATACATTCACATTCCATCATGTCCAGTTCGTGTTCAATTTTGGAGAGATCCAATGATCCTGCTGGCCAGGACAGTGGTTATACAATCATACAGCACATAATATCATAGCAGCAGTAGGTGAACATGGATTATTTTCCTGAGAAAGTATACCACATTCATGTTGAAGATAGGCAGTAGAATGGAACAAGAACCTGTGCTAAACTTAAGGCAATTTATTTTACCTTGCAGAAAAACCTACTGTGGTTGCGAGTTCTAAATGATGACACACCGCACCATGAGCCCAGGAGTGGGACCTTGGTGTTGTGGGCAAATGCTGTGTGGTTTTGGCTGCACACCAAACCTAAGCCATATATGTGATCGTCCATCACTCAAATGCAGACAGAAAAACTCTCATCATAGATGATAATATAGTTCCAGTCCCCTTTAGAGTCAACATTTCCATGAAATGAGTGTAACCTTACTTGGTGGTGGTGTTAGTGGAAGCCTGGACAGATGCACGTGTAATCTTAAACCTGCTGCAAACATCCTCTTTCCTGTTGTTCTTCCTTACACAGCAGGTGTAACATTTGAGTGGAATTCATTTCTGCATGACCTTCGGGTGCTACCACTGCTCAGTCTGTATGTAGATCTTGATGTCCATCTGTACTACGTGGACATCCAGGACTGGACTACCAGCATGATAATGTTCAAGAGGCCATGGCTGAAATGAACGGAACACCTTTGAAATGTTGGCCTCCACATGTATGTTAATATGTCACTCCAGCTTCCCTCCTTCAAATGACTGCAGTTTTTCAGCATGACCACGTGCTCATTAACGGTATGTGGTTGTACACTAGAATTAATATTGGGAATACTGTTAACCTCTAATATCAGTAAACTGCCAGCAGAGACACACTTGTATGTGCTGTCATGCACCCTATGTGACATATGAGCACCTATGTCCGGGAGAAATGAATGCATTGGTGTCTGAACAAACTGGCTACAATAATCACTGCAGATGCTCAGACATTTACCAAACAACAGTTTAATGTCTAAGTAAAATGCTGCCAGTAATATGTATTCATCACAAACTTGACACATATCGATGGAATCAAACCGCAACTCTAACTGGCTGCATTTACGTGTATGTTATGATACTACTAAGAATATTTTTAATTAACATTTTAGCAATGTTAAGTGTGCATAATTACTAAAGTGTACTTTTTAATTACAGGTCAATAACTTTGTTTGGATCAGGAATTATTTTGGGAATTGAACAGAAGGTAAAGTGGACAGTGGGAAAAGAGTATTAGGTGAGTAATACTGCAAAATTATAACAGACCAATCCTCATTCATTAAAATGTTCCAAGTTGCAGTTAACTTCAATGAATAAATGGTGAGTATCAAAGGTTGATTTTTTTGTTTTCTAGCGTAGTGCCAGTACCAACTGGAAACCATGAAACTCATCATGGATGCCTGAACAAACTGACTAGAATAATCACTGCAGATGCTCAGACATTATCCAAACATTTGGTAAATGAAAAGTAATATGCAGATAATCACTTGCAATCTTCAATCATTCAGAATATTTTGTCAGAATGTTCATGATATTTATTGTAGTGGGTTGCAATAATACTTACATTCTGGTTCTAATTGCTATAATTTCAAGATAATTAGTGCTGGGTAAAAATTTTTCTATCGCTCAAAGAAAGAATTTTATACATATCCTGCTATATATTTCAATATCTCTGATTGTTAACCATCTCATCCTGCTGGTTTAAAGCATTGAATTTTATTTGTCATCCACTCCACATGCTTAAGTGTAGGCCTAATTATAATATCATGATTGATACCATGATAATTAAATCTATACATCTTTATATCATGAAAATTTGTTTCAATGATTCATCAGAATTCCACATTATTCATTCCATCTGTCCACCTATATATTCCTGGGACTTGGAACATCATTACTGAGAATATTCATAATTCAACTTCTGTCACAGTTAATAAAGATTAATTAACTATTATTCTGGCTCGGTGAGGAAAGCAACGGGAAACTACCTCACTCCTCACTTCCCTAGTATGCCTCATCAGTGATGCCTAGGCCATCTATGACAGCTGATGGCAGAGCTGTTGAGGATCCAACCAGCCTTAGGGCTGAAGACTGAACATACATACATACATACATGGTATATTTTATGTTTACAGATCAGTAACTACGTTTGGACAGTAAACCATTTTGAGAAGTTAACTGAAGGTAAATTAGACCAAGGGAAGGGAAATTTAGTTGTGGAATACATCCAAATATTAACAGACCAAACTTTGTCAATGTTTTTTCTCCAAGATACCATTAGCATCAAAGAATATATAATGAGTGGGAAAGGTAGAAATTGAATCTATTTATTCGCATACTGCCAGTACTAGCTGCAATATATGCAACTCTTCATGGGTGTCAGACCAAACTAGCTATAATAATCAGAGCAGATAATGAGATAATTACCACACATCTTGTTACAGTAATGGAATGATGTGGTGAATGGCACATATTGCCTGTCTGCATCCGAAGACATCTTGTTAAATATCTAAGTCTTACGTGGACATTAGCTAACTTCAATCAAAGAATTTGAACATATTGTTGGAAATATAATGTTATGTACTTTATTAAGTATTCGGTTTGTATTTGTAATGCAAGAACTTTAAAACCATTAGTACTATTCATACTACATCTTCCCCATCTTACCTTTCTTCGCGTTTCCATTACTTCTCAAATGTTCATGACAGTCATACCAGGGCTCAAACATCCAACATGCTCATCATCCCTCACCATCGGACTGCCGCATATAACAGCCCATTCTCAGTGTTTGCCGCACGAGAATGGAATTGTTTACCGGATGACGTCAGAGGAATACCAAATACAGTATCATTTAAAAGAGAGTTAAAGGATACAGCAGGATGCGAGTGACCTGTGCATTTCTGGCCTTTCAGTGATCGTGCTACTACAATATCATTACTAGCTATTATTATTATTATTATTATTATTATTATTATTATTATTATTATTATTATTATTATTATTATTATTATTATTATTATTGCTGTTGTATGTATATCTCACTGTGGTGGAATTTTATTTCAGTTATATTTTGATTGTGTTTAAATTGTGTCATCTAGTATTAATTATGGTAGTATTACTTATGAATTTAATGTATACTAATTGGTTTACTGTAAGAGAAGGCCCAATGGCCTTAACTACACCAATAAAGACATTTATCTATCTATCTATCTACTGTGAAGCGATTTTTCTGTTATAAAAAAAAAAAAAAATTATATGTATTTTACAATATGTTTCACTACTTGTCTTTGATGTTCATTCCATGTTGCTAGATTCTACTACTGCAGTTTATATGTTATAAAAACCAAATGCTTGAGGGTAATTATTTTACTATTAATAAAACCATTTTTAAGATTTTTCAAGATATCTACAGAGCAGAAGTTAATGCAATTTACATTCATTTACCCTCATAATTTAATATTACTTCTTTCACCTGGCTGCTTGTACACTGCCAGATGAACCAGCAACATCCTCAAGAACAAGGTCATTTTACTCACAGCCACCGTAGGATTGCATACTGAAGAAACACATGATTCACCATGCACAAACAGTCACAGCAATACGCAGCGTACCCTTCATGGTGGCACTCAGGTCTCGTCGTCGGACAGGCAAGGGATCATAAAGGTACTGAATGGCATTCTGCAATAGATAGTCTGGGCATCTTTCCCCCTTATATTTAATTTGGCAGTGGATCTTACAGGCTCTGGAGAAATAGTACATTCCCATTTTTTCATGTCCAGGATGTGTTCAATTGGTTAGAGTTCCAATTTTCCTGCTGGCCAGAACAATGGTTATAAAATCATACACCACATTATGTCATATCAGCTGTAGCTGGATATAGATCATCCTCCTAAAAATACATTCATGTTGAAAATTGGCAGTAGCACAGGACGAGAACCTGTGCTATCATGAGGGCATTTTGTGTGACCCTGCAGAAAAACTTACCAAGGTTCCGAGTACTAACTGATGACACACCAAACAATGAACCCTGGGGAGGGGCCTTTTTATTGTATGGTAATGCACTCTGGAATAGGCTGCTCACCACGTCTGAGCCATACACGTAATCGTCCATCACATGCATACATACAGAACTAAACCCTATCCCAGAAGACAATATAGTGAATATCCCCGCTCGAGTGAACACTTCCATGATATGAGTGCAGCCTTAATCCGCAGTGGTATTAGTGGACGCCTGGCAAAGGCACTCGTAATCGTAAACCTGCTGCAATATACTGCTCTGAGTGGTTTTTGCGGACACAGCAGGAGAGACATGAGACCGATCTTCATTCATGTATGATGTTCGGCTTCTACCAGTGCTTGAACTGTGCGTAGATCGTGGTGTCCAACTGTCCTACGTGGATGTTAGGAGCGGTAATACAGGTGAGGTATGTTCCACAGATCACAGCTTGCATCCGGGAGATAGTAGGTTCGAATCCCACTATCGGCAGCCCTGAAGATGGTTTTCCGTGGTTTCCCATTTTCATACCAGGCAAATGCTGGGGCTGTACCTTAATTAAGGCCACGGCCGCTTCCTTCCAACTCCTAGGCCTTTCCTATCCCATCGTCACCATAAGACCTATCTGTGTCGGTGCGACGTAAAGCCCCTAGCAAAAAAAAAAAAACAGATCACTGCTGAAATGAATGTAACACCTTCAAAATATTATACCCCGCACGTGTATTGATATTTCATTCCAGCATATTGCACGCGCATGATACGACATTGTTCAATTGGCTGTAGTAGTACAACATGACCAAGTGCTCCTCCTCGGTGCATGGTTATATGGTAGAATTAACTTTGTGAACCCTGTTCACCTCCAACATCAGTAAACTGCCAGCAGTGTCAAACTTGTACACTCAGTCATAGCGCCAAGGTGTGATATAATCGCCTGTGGCCGGGAGAAATGAATGCATGAGTGTCTGAACTAACTGGCTACAATAAACACTGCATATGCTCAGACATTTACTGAACAACAGATTAAATATTAAGTAATTTGCGGACAAACATATGTATTCATGAAGGATTTTGAATGACCCCTAAACTCACACTCTGCATTTATGTGTGTGTTATGATACTACTGAGAATATTTGTAATTCACATTTTAGCACTGTTAAGTGTGTATAGCTACTATAGTGTATTTTCTGATTACAGATCAATAAATTCATTTGGATTAGGAACTATTTTGAGAATTGAACAGAAGGTAAAGCAGACATTGGGAAGAGAGCATTAACTGAGTAATACTGCTAAATTATAACAGACCAATCCTCGTCCATTAGAATGTTCCAAGTTGCAGTTAACATCAAAGAATATACGGTGTGTATCAAAGATAGGTTTTTTGTTGTCTTGTATACTGCCAGTATCAACTGCAAACTATGAAACTCATTTTGGGTGCCTGAACAAACTGGCCAGATTAGTCACTGCGGATACTCAGGCATTTTCCAAACATCTGGTTTATGACTGAATAATATGCAGACTGGCGTTTGCAGTCTTCAAATATTTGGAATATATTGGCAGAATTTTCATGATATGTATTGTAGTATGCTGCAATAATACTTATTTCCTGTTTCTATTTTCTAAAATTTTGTGAGATAATTAGTAATGCATAAAGATTTTCTATCACTCAAAAAAAGAATTTCATACTTATCATGTACTATCTACAGGGTGAACTGAAATTCGCCCACTCGGGCATCATAGCGAGACACCTCACATGCCAGCATTAAAAAAATGTCTCTCATAAAAGTTCATCCTGCGAGAATATCTGGCAGAAAAAGGACATTGAAGAGTGGCAATCTGGCAACACTGTAACCATATGTAAGGTAACTACCTCTGTCAGCATATATTAGTCGTGCTGTACTGTTGGTGCAGTGGATAGTGTTTTGAGTTAGCTTGCAGGGGGTCGAAGGGTCGATCCTGGGTAGAGGCTTATGTTTTTTTTTCGTAAATGTAGTCCTGGTGGTATGGTATTTGGCATCTTAATCCTGAACAGTGATTGCAGCAAATTCTCTAGAGACCATTTGCACTTTCACACTATGATCCTAGAAATGGGCGAACAATCTTTTCCATTGGTCAGCTTTGAATGACTCCCTTTCCACATCGTGGGCGTGAATTTATTCACTGATATTCATATCTTCTTCCTGGTTTACAGCATTGCCAATTCTTGTCATCCAATCCATATGCTTGCGTGTACGTACCGTGATTAAAACCATTTTTTTAACATCTATAGATCAGTATATAATGCAAATTACATTCATTCAACATATATAATTTTAATTTTCTTCATCTACCTGGCTGCTTGTACATTGCCAGAGGTAGCAGCAACATCCTCAAGGAGAATATTTTTTATTCACAAGCAATGTAACAGGTACACTAGCATTGCATGCTGAAGAAACACATGATTCACTGTGCACAGTCACAGCAATACCCAGTGTATCCTTCATGGCGGCACTCCCGTCTCTTTGTCGCCATTGCAAAGGATCAGAAAGGTGCTAAAAGGCATTCTGCAATAGTTTGTCCAGGCATCTTGTACATTTATAGTCAATTTGGCAGTGGTTCTTGCAGGCACTGGAGAAATTGGACCTCCCCTATACGTCTTGTCCAGTAGGTCAACGATAAACCCATTTACGTCGTTGTAGCTAAAGGACAACATGGATCGTTCTATGAAAAAGCTCATCACACTCATGTTGAATAATGGCAGAAGCACTGAACAAGAACCAGTGGCATCCTGATGACATTTTAAGCTCCCCTGCTGAAAACCTACTATGGTTGCGAGTTCTAACTGATAACACACCACACTATGAGCCCTCGAGTGGGACCTTTGTGTTGTGGGCAAATGCGCTCTGGAATAGGCTGCTCATCAGGTCTGGGCCCTAAATATATTCATCCATCACTTGAATAAAGGCGGAAATAACTCTCATCACAGGAGACATTAAAGTGCCAATCCACTTTCCAGTCAACACTTTAACAACTCAACTGTACTTATACATGGTGATGGTATTAGTGGAAGCCTGGACAGAGGTAAACATAATTGGAAACTTGCTGCAAGCATACTGTTTGCAATGGTTCTAGGCAACATAGCATTAGGAACATGTGACTTGATTTGAATCATTGATGAACTTCGGGAGCTACCACTGCCTGAACTGTGCATAGAACTTGATGTCCCTGCATACTACGTGAATTTCCGGGACCACTACAGGTGTGGGAATGTTCCACAGACTAGGGATGAAATGAACAGATCACCTTTCAAATATTGTGCAGCACATGTGTATTATTATATCAACACAGCCTCCCGCGGGCCCATGGTTCACCCACGTTCAAATGCCTGCAGTTGTACAACCAGATCATGTGCTCATCCTCAGGGCATCGTTGCATGCTAGAATTAATATTGTGAACACTGTTCACTTCTTACTTCAGTAAACTGCCAGCAAATTCAATTTTGTGCGCACGGTTATACCCGGGAGAAAGGAATGCATGGGTGTCTGAACAAACAGGCTAAAATAATCACTGCAGATGCTCAGACTTTTACCAAACAACAGGTTAATGACTGAGTAATATGCAGACAGTCATATGTATTCCTTAAAGACTTGGAAATATTGGTGGAATAAATCCTGAAAACTAACCGGCTGCATATACGTCTATGTTGTGATACTACTGAGAATTTTTCTAATTTGCGATTAAGCACTGTTAAGTGTGCATAACTACTATAGTGTATATTTTTATTACATATCAATAACTTCATTTTGATCAGAAATTATTTTTTAGAATTGAAATGAAACATAACATACTTTGGGAAGAGAGAATTACTTCAGTAATACTCCTACATTATAACAGACAAATTTACGTCCATTAAAATGTTCCAAATTGCAGTTAGCATCAAAATATATATGATGCATATCAAAGGTAGGCTGGTCCCGTGGTGTAGGGGTAGCGTGCCTGCCTCTCACCCAGAGGCCCCGGGTTCGATTCCCGGCCAGGTCAGGGATTTTTACCTGGACCTGAGGGCTGGTTCGAGGTCCACTCAGCCTACGTGATTAGAATGGAGGAGCTATCTGACGGTGATAGCGGCCCCGGTCTAAAAAGCTAAGAATAACGGCCGAGAGGATTCGTCGTGCTGACCACACAACACCTCGCAATCTGCATGCCTTCGGGCTGAGCAGCGGTCGCTTGGTAGACCAAGGCCTTTCAAGGGTTGTAGTGCCATGGGGTTTGGATTGGTTTATATCAAAGGTATATTTTTCTTTTCTTTGAATGCTGTCCGTACCAACTGGAATTCCAGCTCCATGGCTAAATGTTTAGTGCGCTGGCCTTTGGTTATGGGGGACCCGGGTTCGATTCCTGGCAGGATCGGCAAATTTAACCATCATTGGAAAAATTCCCTGGCTCGGGGGCCGAGTGTATGTGTTGTCTTCATCATCATCACGATGAACAGGTTGCCTACGGGTGTCAAGTCAAAAGACCAGCACCTGGTGAGCCAAAACCCATCATACGATCTCCCATCACTAAAAGCCATACGCCATTTCATTTACCAACTGGAAACCGTGAAACTCGTCATGGATGCCTGAGCAAACTGGCTACGATTATCACTGCAGATGCTCAGACATTTTCCAACCATTTGGTTAATGACTAAGTAGAAAGCGGACAGTCGTTTGCCTTCTTCAAATATTTGGAATATATTGGCAGAATTATCATGATATGTATTACATAGTATGTTGCAATGGTACTTACTTTGTTCTTCTAATTTCTAAAATTTGTGAGTTAATTAGTAATGGGTAATGAATTTCTTATCTTGCAATATATTTCATAACCTCTGACTGATAACCATCCCATACTGCAGATTTAAAGCATTGCAGTATATTTGTCATCCACTGCATATGCTAAAGGGTAATTATGTTATCATGATCAATACCATGAAAATTAAATCTACACATCTTTTCTCCACAAAAATTTGTTTCACTGAATCATCAGAATTCCATATTATTACTTTCATATGTCCACCTATACATTGCCAGAATATGCAACATCATTACTGAGAATGTTTGCAATTCAACTTCTTGCACAGTTAGAGAGATTAATTGACTATTGTGATGTATTTTGTGATAAAGTTCTGTAACTTTGTTTGGGCAGGAAACCATTTTGAAAAGTTAACTGAAGGTAAGTCAGGCCATGGGAAGGGAAATTTAGTTGAGGAATACAGATAAATCTTAACAGACCAAACAGTGTCCATGTGTTTTCTCCAAGGAACTATTAGCATCAAAAAATATATAATGAGTAGGAAAGGAAGGAATTTAGGTAATTTATTCCAATACTGCCAGTACTAACTGCAAACTATGTAACTCTTCATAGGTGTCAGAACAAACTAGCTATTATATTCACAGCAGATGATGAGATAAATACCAGACATCTGGTTAATGAAATAATGTGGCAAATGGCATATATATTGCCTGTATGCATCCAAAGACATCTGGTTAAATATCTAAGCATTACACGGACAGATGCTTATTTCAATCAAAGAATTGGAACACATTTTTGGAAATATAATGTTAGGTATTTTATTAAATATTAGCTTTGCGTTAGAAATTGCAAACTTTTAAAAATTATTATGATTGTGAAGAGATTTTTCTGTTTAGAAAGAGGAATTTTATATGTATCATGCAATAGCCTATATTTCACTACTTCTGTTTGATGTTCATTCCATCTTGCTAGTTTTCAGCATTCCACTTTATTTGTCATACAATCCATATGCTTGAGTGTAATTTTATTACCATGATTACAACCATTTTTAATAAATCTACAAATCAGAATTTCATGCATATTACATTCATTCAACCATTATAATTTAAAATTACTTCTTCCACCTGGCTGCTTGTACATTGCCAGATATAGCCTACAAGCAACATCCTCAAGAACAAGGTCATTTTATTCCCAAGTGATATAACACGTACTCTAGCTTTGCATGCTGAAGAAACACATGATTCACCATGCCCAAACAGTCACAGCAATACACAGTGTACCCTTCATGTTGGCACTCCAGTCTTGTTGTTGGACTTGCAAGAGATCATAAAGGTGCTGAGTGGAATTCTGCAATAGATAGTCCAGGAATCTTGTACCTTTATATTCAATTTGGCAGTGGTTCTTACAGGCTCTGGGGAAATAGTATGTTCCCGTTTCATCATGTCCTGGATGTGATTAATTGGTGAGCATTCTGATATTCCTGCTGGACCAAGCCATGATTATCAAATCATACAGCACATTACATCATATCAGCTGTAGCTGGATATAGATTATCCTCCTGAAAGCGCACATCACATTGATGTTGAAAAATGGCAGTTGCACAGAACGAGAACCTATGCTATCCTGAGGGTACTTTGGGTGACTCTGCAGGAAAACCTACCATGGTTCTCAGTACAAACTGATGACACACCACACAATGAACCCTGGAGTGGGGCCTTTGGGTTGTGGGGTAATGCACTCTGGAATAGGTTGCTCACAGTGTCTGTGCCATATACGTAATCATCCATCACTTGCATACAGACAGAACAAACTCCCATCCCAAAAGACAATATAGTGAACATCCCCGTTCCAGTGGACAACTCCGTGACATGATTGTAACCTTCCTCCCCAGTGTTGTTAGTGGAAGCCTAAACAGAGGCACATGTAATCGTGAACCAGCAGCAAGCATACTCATTTGAGTGGTTCTCACCTACAGAGCAGTGGCAAAAAATTACTGGTCATCATTAATGGATGATGTTTGGCTGCTACCACTGCTAGAACTGTTTGTAAATCTTGATGTCAATCAGTTCTATGTGGATGTCCGGAGCTGTACTACAGGTGAGGGAATGTTTCACAGACCACTGCTGAAACGATCGAAAACTCATCGAAATACTGTGCCCCACAAATGTATTGATTTAACATTCCAGCTATCAAATTAAAGTTGAACATCAAGAAAAGAGCAGTGCCACAGTCTTCTGAATTATCTACTCCATTCAAAGAAGGGGAAACTAAAGCTGAAATAAAAAGTATGAAACTTGGAAAAGCTGCAGGATTTGATGGAATTAATCCTGAATTTTTGGCTCATTGTGGACCAGCCACGATAAAATGGTTAACCACCTTCTTCACTAATATTCTGCAAACTGGAAACATCCCACCCCTGATGAAGAATACAAAAATAATAGCCATACTGAAACCAAATAAAGATCCATCTAAAGTGGAAAGCTACCGTCCAATAGCACTTCTAGATCTCACATATAAACTCCTTAAGCGACTGATCTACAATAGAATTTATGAAACAATTAACAGCTACATTCCTATAGAGCAAGAAGGATACAGACCTGGAAGAAGTTGTAATGATCTAGTACGGTACTGTCTCTCACCACATATATCAAAAATGGATATGAGAGGAAATCAGTAAGCATGGCTGCCTTTTTGGATCTATCAGCTGCCTATGATACTGCCTGGCAAGAAGGACTACTCATAAACTTTTTGAGTGTTATCCCATGTCATAAACTTACAGCCTTACTTAGCAATATGCTTAGTTACAGGTACTTCCAGATCTACACTGATAATGACAGAAGTAGAGTGTTTTAATTAAACAATGGTTTACCTCAAGGATCAGTCCTGGCTCCCCTTCTTTTCAGTCTGTACATACACGACTTCCCAGACACATCATCAAGAAAATTCATTTATACTGATGACATTTGTTTGGTGACTCAGTGCGCCAACTTTTATGACGCTGAAACTACCTTAGCCACTGATCTGGAAGCCTTGGATGTATACTTCAAGAAATGGTGCCTTCACCTAAATCCTCAAAAAACAGTTATATCTACATTCCACTTACGCAACAGACAGTCGAATTACAAACCAACAATAAAATTCTGAGGTCAAGTGTTGCTGTTCTGCAGTACACCTAAATATTTGGAAATAACACTTGATAGAACTTTGACTTTCAAGCAACATCTCTCAAATATAGCTGCTAAAGTTAAAACTAGAACTAATATTCTTCAGAAACTTGCTGGTACATCATGGGGAGCCAATACTCATGTTCTAAGATCAACAGTATTAGCCTTATCATATGCCGTTGTTGAATACTGCTGCCCCTCTTGAATCAATAGTGTTCACATTAAGAAGATCGATGTACAACTCAATCAGGCAATGCGCATAATCACGGGTTGCATTCGGAGCACAAACATGCTATGGCTTCCTGTTCTCAGCAATATTCCACCTCCAGTCCTAAGATGATCAGTAGCTCTCCTAAAGGTTTGGAAAAACATTCAGCAGAACCCCCAACCACCCAAGATATTACACACACTGAACATCAATGACTGAAATCAAGGAAACCACCCTGGCGTACAGCAATGGAACTTGAAAGAACCTCTTTTCATATTAACAGTTCATGGAAAGCCCAGTGGGATCAGTCTCCAGTAGTCAACAAACATCCAGTTGAGAATCCTTCTAAGCGCGTACAAGGATATGATCTTCCATGACGACAGTGGAGAATCATCAATCGGATAAGAACTGGACAAGGCATATGTGGTTATCTATTGTGCAAATGGGGTTGGACTAGCTCTGCAGTTTGTGATTGTGGTGCCTCTTCTCAGTCAATCCACCACATTGTTGCTGACTGCCCAATTCGAGCTTTCAAAGGAACGCTAATGTACATTCACCACACATCGGATGAAGCAGTTGATTGGGTCAAAATACTAGACCTAGAGTTGTAGTATTGTACGGACTTATGACTACGCACATTTATCCTGAAACTATATACATATTTATATGTACATACATTCATCATACGATAAATAATAAATAACCATTCCTGCTTATTGCACGCCCAAGATATGACCTCGTTCAAATGGCTGCAGTTGTACAACATGACCGGGAGCTGGTCCTCGGTGCATGATTGTATGGTAGAATTAATATTGTGAATACTGTTCACCTCTAACATCAGTAAACTGCCAGCAGTGTAAAATTGTGCACATGGTCATGCCACCAAGGTGCCATATAATCGCCTATGGTTGGGAGAAACGAATGCCTGAGTGTCTAAACAAACTGGCTAGAATAATCACTGCAGATGCTCAGACATTTACAAAACAACAGGAGAAATTTATAAGTAATTTGTGAACATTCTTTTGTATTCATGAAATATTGTGAACAGGTATGTGGAATCAAATCCCTAAACTTACCCGCTGCATTTACGTGTGTATTATGATACTACTGAGAATATTTGTAAATCACATTTTAGCACTGTTAAGTGTGCATAACTACCATACTTTATTTTCTGATTACAGATCAACAACTTCATTTGGATCAAAAAATATTCTTAAAATTGAACTGAAGGCATACCGGTAGCAGAATTTGGAGAGAGAGAATTAGTTGTGTAATTCTGCTAAATTTTTACAGAACTAACTACATCCATTAAAGTTTCCAGGTTGCAGTTAGCATAAAGGAATATATGGTGTGTATCAACGATAGATATTTTTTTTTGTTCTCTTGTATACTGCCAGTACCAACTGGAAACCATGAAACTCATCATGGATGCCTGAACAAGCTGGCTAGAGTAATCACTGCAGATGGTCAGGCATTTTCCAAACATCTGGTTAATGACTATGTAATATGCAGACAGTTGTTTGAATTGTTCTAATATTTGGAATATATTGGCAGAATTTTCATAATTTGTATGCAGTGTTCTGCAATAATACAAATTTCCTGTTTCTTTATGAGATAATTAATAATGCATAAAGAATTCACTATGCTCAAAGAAGGAATTTCATACTATATAATTTATTACATCTGATCGATAACCATCCCATCCTGCTGGTATCAGGCATTGCAGTTTAATTGTCATCCACTCCATATACTTGAGGGTAATTATATTACCGTGACCAATACCACTTTCAGGAAATCTGTAGATCAGAATTTAATGCAAAGTACATTCAGTCAAACTTTATGATTTAAAACTACTTCTTCCACCTGGCTGCTGGCACATCATTGCCAGAGGTACCAGCAACATCCTCAATCACAAGGTCATTTTATTCACAAGCGATGTAACAGGTACCCTAGCATTGCGTGCTTAAAAATCACATGTTTTACCATGCCCAGATAATCACATCAATACACAATGTACGCTTCATGGCAGCATTCGAGGCCCAATGTCACACAAGCAAGGGAACATAAAGGAGCCGAATGTCATTCTGCAAATGATTGACAAGGCGTCTTGCAAATTTCTAATCAATTTGGCAGACATTAAGGTAAGCTCTGGAAAAACATTCACATTCCATCATGTCCAGTTCATGTTCAATTTTTGAGAGATCCAATGAACCTGCTGGCCATGACAGTAGTTATACAATCATATGGCACATAAAGTCATAGCAGCTGTAGGTGGACATGGATTATTTTCCTCAGAATGTACACCACATTCATGTTGAAGATAAGAAGTAGAATGGAACAAAACCTGTGCTAAACTCAAGGCAATTTATTTTACCCTGCAGAAAAGCCCACTGTGGTTGCAAGTTTCAGTTAGTATGTCAGGATACTCCTTATTCATAAAACCATTCACTTTGTTTTAAGGCAAACACACTATATATGTGTGTGTGTGTGTGTTTAATTTTAAGGTTTTTACTTTTACATTTAGGGGGATAATAAAATTTCTACAGAGAGTTCAGGTCTGGTCCAGGGATAACTTGAATCTGTTGAAATACAATCTGTTTCATGTTTTCTAGGCAAGTCTTATTACCTTAAAGTTATCTTCTTACTTTGCCTTTTAAAATGTAATCTGTGCCTTGTGTAGTTTTTCCTCCTAGCACACTAAACTTGCTGAATACTTTTACATTATTGAAATGACTATAAGATATAATTACACCAGATTTCACGTTCTTGATGTTCAAATTTTTGTAAGAGGTTGAGGACTGATAATACATATGAGGTAGAATGTAAAAAAATGTAGAAACCTGTCTTCCACTTCTGGGGGGCAAAGGCAGCCTGCTAATCACACCATCTCTCTTACAGGCAAGGTTAGAGACACTCTTTTATGCCTGTATGGAGAGTGTGTTTGATTTACCTTACACATATAAACACAGAACTTATAACTAAATAAGCCCCAAGCTCCCAGTAGTTAAGGGGCTGAATATCCATGGGGGTAAGCTCATGCTCGTTTTTTCCTGAATGAATGTGGCTTCCTTTCTCCACCAGGAAGTTAAAACATTTAGAAATGAGTTTTCCTGTTCTAGAAAGACATGTGGTCCTGTGGTTCAATGATCCTAGGCCATAAATGAGCATCAGATTATTTCCTGGTACAAATGTGGCCAGGTATTTAATGCCAATTAATGCCAAGGTTATTGATAGGCCTACCGAAAATCTTTACTGCAACCCTTCGTCCCTCCATGGAGCTCATGGCTTATATGGAGATGGCTTTGTTTTTGTTTTGCTCCTAAAAGCCCACTGAATCTATAACAAAAATAAAATCTCTAATTAAAAGTAAATGAAAATTCATGTCCCAGTCCCTAGGTTGTGCAAATTCGTTCAGTCCATTGAATGTATTGGTTCATTCTGCTGAATCAGTCAGGTGATGCAATGATGTAATAAAGGTACGATTATGAGGATTTTCAGAGGTTTGAGGATTGAGGGACATATAAGTCTCTGGTAAGACCACAATTAGTGCATGGTCCCAGTGTATGGGGCCCCTCACCAGGCTTACCTTTATGAGAACTGGAAAAATCCTAAGAAAAGCAGCTTGATTTGTTCTAGGTAATTTCCGACAAAAGAGTAACGTAAGGAAAGTAAGGTTTGGCTGGGAATACTTGGAAGAAAGTAGACGGGCTTCTCAACAAAGTGATAAGTTTTGTGCTTTCAGTTGAGAGACGGCATGGAATGATGTTAGCAGAGGAATAAACATAAATGGCATTTTTAAATGTAGGAAGCCGAATATTACTTTATGAAGATAAAGTTGGAAATCAAGAGGACAAACTGGGGCAAAAATCATTTATAGGACGAGAAGTTGCGGACTGGAAAAACATGCCAAATGAGATGTTCAACAAATTTCCAAATTCGTTTTAACTACTGAAAAAAAGCCTAGGTAAACAACAATCATGTCTTCTGGGCAACTGCCCAGCATAATGCAGGTAATTGGTGACCGAGACAAGATAGGTGCAGTTTTTACAGGAACACCCCCGAGGGGAGTGACCTATATCCGCCATTCGAATGCACTCACTAGACCTCCCCCCGTCTTCAATTTCTGGCAGTACCGAGAATCGAACACGGGCAATTAATACCGCTAACAGTTACAGTAAAGAGATGGATAATTCTCTGATGATATTACGGTACATATTGGTGTGGATTAAGGAATGCACTCCAAAGAGTGCGAATGCAGTCAGGGACAGAAAATATCCGAGAAATTCAAATATGAGATTCAGTTTAATCTCTTGATCATTTTTCTTATTATGCTGTATGTAATTTTGTGCGTAGGTTATGATCAGCTGATTATATGGACTAAGGTATGCAGTGTTTAAGTACCGGTACTTAAAATTCCTGACAATTTGCGGGTGGTTACTGAGAAATAACATAGACTACGGGTTGACCGCCGTAACTCGGGGTATCTTGATGCTCTCAGGAATGTTTCTTGGCAGACGTTCTTAAGATGCAGTTGCTAAGTAATACCGGTACACATTTCTTTTTTTCTTACGTTTAGTCTTGAAGCAGTGTCAATTTTAGTTTAGCTTTTCTAATCCTTCGCTCTTGCCTGGCAATGTCACCTCCGTCCCTTCCATTCTTCGGTTAATCCTGGAGATCCGCACAAAGTTGCTTTGATGCATGTTTGGTTGCCGTAATAATCACCAAATTGAACGCACCCGTATGTATCGCTGGCAACCGTGTGGAGCGTTTAACACAGTTCACAAGCTCATTTAACTATTCGTAATTCTGAAACACTTTAAATACAATTGATAAAATGCCGTACCAAGCTTTGCAATTAATGCATGGGATTTAATGTTTAATTCTTCTTCTGTTCAGACCACAATCATTATTGATTTTGTTTACTAAAATGTACGATGAGTTATCATGAGATATTGCAACAGTGCTTTGTTGATTACCATAGCAACAATGTGGTAGCCAATGAAGTTCCATCACGTATCCAAGGAGTGCTTTGGCGTCATGGAACGCAATAATAGGGGCTTAAGTATTTGCGTTTAGAAGTGAATATTTTTTGGGAGTGCGGCAAATCAAGCGTGTAACTGCACAAAAGAGACAGCATATTTGAGGTATAAATACCGTTCCTTAGTCGGCTGTCCTGCAAAAGTTATGGATATGAATAAGCGGTTGTATAATATGAGCCGCCATTTTTTCGTTCTTTTCCACCAAGGCATAAGCTGTGTAGTTTGTTTCGAGGCTCCTATATTCACAGGTATATATTACTAGGCAATGTTTTAAGTTCTAGAGTCTTTGTAAGTTACTAAATTCCGAGAAATGATCCTGTGCGTGTGATTTTGATTTTTATGTTGCGATTACAGATGTCGCTTTTTGGGCGGAATTCGTCTATTTGTCTACTGAAGGGTTTCCATCGGCAGTGTGTCTCGAATGTGTGGTGGTAGGGGTAGGGCTACCCGTAAGTTTGGTGTATTTCGAGTGTGTATAACGAAAATTACACATCGGAAGATGTTCACGCGTTTTTGAAAAGTCAATGCATTGTCCATTGAGACAGATATGTTCTATATATCAGGATTGAAGAGGTCAGAAGTGTAGGCCTATTTATTCGGCATTACGAAATCTATATAACATAACCTATTGTTTATCTAAGACGAAAGAATTAAATCTGTTGACGCAGCCTGTTCAGAATTCAACACCTACCGTACGTAGTATTCCGTGTTTCCCAGCGTGGTTATGTTTAAGTTCTTTTGACGTGCGGTACTAGGCATAGTGTAGATTTACATCCAACAGTTATAACATTTGTTAACGAGTGTTATGGATTTGTTAGGCCTATGTAGAAAATTAGCCGTGTATAGTGTAGACAGAAACGCACATGATAATAACTATTTTGAGGAAAGCCTTTGGTTTATAGAACTATTGCTCAGTTAACATAATTATCTTACTGTTATCAACGGCATAGTTCGCATTCAGACCTGAAGTTGGAGAATATTCTTAGCTGAATGTGGTGAGTTTGATTTTCAGTATTATTCCCTTTAAGTACGAAATATTACAAATAATCTCAAATGCATTTTGTATGCTTTTATATTTTAGTGTTCAGTAGTTAAACATATTTTGCCATTAGTGGTGAGCATTATTGTTGAAAGCAATTGCTGTCACTCTCCAACTGACTTGCTAGGCCTAACGTTAGAGAAGATTTTCTGTCTGGTTATCTCCCTTAACCTATAACAGTCCCCTGCCACATCTGCAAAGCAGCAGGTTCCATTTTAATGTATACGTCATTTCCTACACAAAGGCTTCAACAAGCCCCCTAAGGGTGAACTCCTCTGCCCATAGCTTGAGATCTGGGGAGAAACTGGCAAACAAGTACAGTCGAGACTCAATGAATGGAAGGTTAAGTTCCCGGAGTTCAATCTCAAGATAACAAACTCAAAACAGTAGTGATGGCAATAAACAGAGAGGGATGACCAGCAAACATCATGTTGGGAAACCATCCACTAGAATGTGCGGAAAGGTTTACATACCTTGGCAGTGTAATATCTCGAGATACACTAGCCACAAAGGAGGTGGCAAATAGAGTGCAAAAGAGCTCTCACTTTTACCAGCAAGTATGAACACTCCTCTGGGATCCCAAAGAACCAACAAAATCAAAGCTGGTGGTGTTCAATCAGTACTTCAAATCAAATCAAATCAAAATCTCTTAATTTGCAAATGAGGTGTCTACCTCAGTGGCAAATGGTACACTAAAATACATTATTGTCAAGCACTACATTTTAAATTAACAAGAGAAGAAGAAAATTTTTCTAGAATACAATAATATACAATATATGCAAACAACTTTTTCTATTAAACAAACAGATCAACCTTAATAAATTTATATTGTTTTCAAATTTCTACTTATAATATCTCCTATAGGGCCTACTTACAATCATAGTCAACTCATATACAGTATGTGGAATACTTCAAATAATACTATGCAACTGGTATAAGATTAAAATTTACATTGCATTTAATTACTTATTTTTTTATTTTTTAGCCATTTTGGAACCTAAGTAGCATAACGACCTGCTGCATCTTAACCAGAGCCCCTTTTGCCACCACTCCCTTCCCAAGATTCTTTATTACTGTCCAGAGAGGCTTCCTGCAGCTTTACGTAGCCTTTCCAGCTTTTTACCAAAATCTTCCCGCTACTTCCTTTTAGATTCAACAACTATTTATTTTGGTATGTTTCTTTCATCTATGAAAAATTTCCTAAGTGTATCAGCCCTTGTTTGGGGCCATTTTTTAAATCCTTCTTTTTATGCATACAAGCTGCTCTCACTTCATTATTGCAGTAAAATGTTCCCTTTTGCCCATCTTTACACAAAGTTTTTCCTGTCCATTCCCTTGCTGTTTCTACTACAGCATCCCTGTACGCCACCCATTCTCTTTCTATATCCTGAACCTGCTTTCTGTCTACTGTTTGGAACTTCTCACTAATTATATTCATGCACTTTTGTCTAATTTCCTCATCCTGGAGACTTTCTAAACTTATTCATTTGCACACAGATTTCACTTTCTCTCTCCTAGGCCTAGAGATACTTAGTTCACTACAGATCAAGTAGTAGTCAGCTTCATGAAAAAATCCACCCAAAAAACCACACATTCCTAACAGAATTCCAGAATTCAAATTCAGTTAAGATTTAGTTCTGGATCTGGTACATCTACCCTCCCATGTGTAGCGGTGAATAGTCTTATGCTTGAAGAATATATTTGTAACTGCAAAACACATACTAGCAAGAATTCCAGCAAACCCTTCCCATTCCCATTAGCATTCATATTTTCCCCACATGTACAAATCACGCTTTTGTATCCTTCAGTTCTATTTCCAACTCTGACATTTATATTGCCCTTTGGCCCTATCCTACCCTTGCTATTGACCCTGACTACGTTGTCACTCAATGCTTCATAAAACTTATCAGTTTCATCCTCATTTGAACCCACACATTTTAAATACACTGAGACAATTCTCGTGGTAATTCCTCCAACTGCCAAATCTACCTATATCTTTCACTTGTTTTAGGTGCGTAACACAAACTATGTTGCATGCAATCACATTGCTGATGAGCAGACATTGCCCAGACTCTGCCCTTCCCTTTTTAACACCCATTAACTACACATTATAACCTATTATGCGTTCTTTATTATCTCTCCTTACTCGAATATCACTTACTCCTAGAACAACCAGATGCATCCTCTTTGCTGACTCAGCCACTTCTACCTTCTTTCTTCAATAATCCACATTCATATTGATAGCTCCCCATCAAATTCCATTTTGTTTGCCAAGTTCTTTCAAAGGAGCCCGTCGCCTGTCAAATGGGAGTGGGACTCTGTTACTCCCATAGGTCCAAGGCTTGCTTAAAATGTTCATGAAGCAGGATGCTACCCTACTTATACATAGTCCAAGTAAGGTTCCCTCCTCTAACAGGATAGGGACCAGTGGTGGAGTGTATCATCCTAGCTGCCTGAGCACAAGGAGGGCCATGGCTCAGAATATGTCCAAGATCCCAAGTCCCATTCTGTAGCAAATGGTATCTGACAGCCAAGACCAATTACTAGGCCACTCAGCCATAGCCCATGGTTCACGAACTAAGACGTGACTGCAGGAACCATTTAATTCATTAATATAATAATAAGTATTCACAATGAACTGTATAGGTCAGAAGTTCATGACCATTTCTCCTCAAATGTGTGAGATATTCTGCATAATCTGTCAAAGACACTGTTAGATTTTGTTGGGAATATAAATCCACTTAACAACTGCCGGGATATTTCCTTGGTATGCATCTATTTACATGGAAAAATAAAATTAATTTAAATTCTTATCTGAGTAGTGTTAATGGAGAATTACTACAGCAGTCTGTTTTGTGATCACTAATGAGTTATTCCATGTGCTAGGGAACTCCCAGGCATGTATTCATGGCATAACAAACACTGACAAGAGGAAATTTAATGATGATTTCTGCTAAATTTTAGGAGTCCTAACTATATCCAGTAAATGTAGTCCATTGCTCATATGTTCACAACAGATCCAATTATACACTGATCAATATGTGGACAGTCATTTCCTATTAACAATTGAAGGTTATAGATTTACTGGAATTTTGGTTAAGTTTTCTTTCTTTCTTTTTTTTTTTTTTCAATTATACTTTTCATAGCTCTTATTTTCATGTCCTAACTGCTAGTGTTTGTGAAATAACTAGGATTTTGAGAAGTTCTCACCACATCAAGTACCAATTTCATCTCCATTATGAAAATATATTCCATTTTGTCTTATACTTCATGCCCAATTTTGGCTTTGCACTATTCTCTTGACTTATCGTTCTCTAATCATCTTGTACTTCATGCCAAATTGTGGCTTTGCACTATTATCTTGATTTATCATTCTCTACACTTCCTGAAGTACAGTTGCCTTATCATAATACATGTCCTCCTCAGCACTATGAGATCTATAGGTCAGAATTTGATGACCATTTCTCAGGAAATATTTGAGATTTTCTTAATAATCCATCAAACTCCATGTTTCCATACGTATGAATAGGACCTCCATCAACCATTCCCTGGAAAAGGCATTAGTATGCAGGTTTTTGAGAACTAGTACTATAGTGCTTTTATCATTAATGAGTAATTGCATTTGTTTAGGAAAGCACACCCTCAGATGGACTCATGGCATAATAGATAATGAAGAGGGGAAATTTAATGATGAACTCAGTTACAGTTCAATAGCCCAATCTATATCCATGCAACATGCTTCAGGGAGCAGTCAGCAACGTTCACATACTGAATGGTGAGTATAAAATGAACAACTATTTAATGTTCCATTATTTACTGGCAGTAAAACTGGAACCCATGTTAGTGATTTCTCTTCACGGGTTGGATCAAACTGGCTACAACAATTTCTGCAGCAGCTCAGATGTTGACAACAGGTTGGGTTATACACTGAGCAGTATGCAGATAATCATGTGTATTATGAAAGGAATTGATAATTTTGTTGGATTTTTGACATTATATTCATTTTAGTGTTTCATTGTCCTTAATTTCATGTTCCAACTGCTAATGTTGTAAAGTAATAAGTTCTGTTAGAAGAAAGACGTAGTTAATCCTTATGGCAATTTTTATCCCATTCAATAATGCTATTTGAAATCTATCCCCTTTCTTGCTTTCAAGGATTATATTTTATTTATCAGTCTCCCTCTCATACTTTAGTTGCATTTTAATAATCATTTATCACAATGAACTGTATAGTTCAGGATTTCATGACGCTTTCGTGTTAATATGTGAGATATTCTACACAATCCATCAAACCCACTGTTGGCTTTTCTTGGCAATAGCAACCCAGTTAACAACCACCTGGATATGTCCTGGGTGTGAATCTTTTTACATGGAACAATAAACTTAATTTCAACTCTTATTTGAGCACTGTTATTGGATGTCTACCATAATAGTCTTTTGTTAAATCACTGATGAGTCATTTCATTTGTATAGGAAACTTATAGACATGTTTTCATTGCATTACAGAAAAAGAGAAGGGTAAATTTTATGACAATCTCTGCTAAATTTTAAGAGTCCAAACTCAATTCAGTAAATGTAGTCCTGTTCTCATATGTTCACAACAGATCCAATTAGGTTGTACACTGAGCAATAAGAGGACAGTAATTTCCTCTTAAAAATGGAAGGGATAGTTTTTGGACTTTTGGTTAAGATTTTCTTTTATTAAATTTTATATATCATTTTCCTTATTATCCTGTGTTAATTGCTAAGTTTGTGAAATAATTGGGATTTTGAGAAGATCTCACCATATCAAGTAGCAATTTCATCCCCATTATGCCAATATTTTATATTTCAGTTTGTACTTCACACCCAATTATGGCCTTGCAGTATTGTCTAAATTTATCATTTCCTACACTTCCTGAATATACTAGCCTTATCATAATCTATGTCATCTTCTGCACTATGAGGTCTACTATCATTCAGAATTTTACGACCATTTCTCATTAATTATCTGAGATTTTCTTAATATTCCACACAATTCCTTGTTTCCATATGAATGAATAGGACATCCAATAATCATTCTTGGAAATGGCAATAGTATGCAGGTTTATATACAGAATAGTAAAAAAAATTTCATCAGTGCTCACTTTAGCACTTGTAATTGAGAACTAGTACTATAGTGCTTTTATATTAATGAGTAATTGAATTTATTAAGGAAAGCACACCCTGAGAGGGTCTCAAGGCATAACAGAAAATGAGAAGCAGATATTTAATGGCAACTTATACAGTTTAATAGTCCAATCTATATCCATTAAACATGCTCCATGAAGCAGTTAGCAAAATTCACATACTGCATGGTGGGTAAAAAATTATAAAACTATTTAATTCTCTTCTATTTACTGCCAATAAAACTGGAACCCATGTTAGAGATTACTCTTCACGGGTTGTATCAAACTGACTACAACAATTATTGCAACAACTCAGATGTAGACAATAGGTTTGGTTATGCACTGAGCAAGATGCAGACAATCATTACTATTTACAAAGGAATGGATAATTTAGTTGGATTTCGGATCTTATATTCATTTTTAATGTTTCATAATTCTTACTTTCTTGTTCCAACTGCTAATGATTGTGAAGTAATAAGATCTGTTAGAAGACGTAATTAATACCTGTGGCAATTTTAATCCCATATTACCAATACATTTCTTGCAATATTTCTATTTGAATTCCATGCCCTTTCATGCTTTCAGGTTTTGCATTTTATTTATCATTCTCTCTCTTGTTCTTTATTTCATACATACATACATATGTACATACACCCACACAGATAATCATTATAGAACATTATACTTTTCAGCGTTCAGTCCACAAGCCTCTGTCAATTTAGAAAATTATGTCACAATCCTTTATTCGCAAACAGTGCTGTGACCTCATTTAGTTCTACACCTCTGATCTTAAATTGCTAAAAAATGAGTCTAACCATTGTCATCTTGGTCCCCCTCTACTTCTCTCACCCTCCGTAACACAGTCCATTATTCTCCTATATAAACTATCCTCTTCCATTCTCCTCATATGTCCCCACCACAAAAGCCGGTTTTGCGTACAGTTTCATCCATCAAGTTTATTCCTGGCCTTTATCTCCTCTTTTTTTTTTATCATCGTCCATTGCTGCCACCTGTTTGCACCAGAAATCATTCTCACTAGTTTCATGTCTGTTACTTCTAAGTTGTTGTAAGAAATAGTGAGTCCATCCGGCTTTTGTTTCTGCAAACCAAATTTGGTCTGCATAGAGACAGATGTACAGGCTCTTTTGTCTGAGAGTTGATTTCCTTAAATCAATCAATCAATACAGATCTGCATTTAGGGCAGTTGCCCAGGTGGCAGATTCCCTATCTGTTGTTTTCCTAGCCTTTTCTTATATGATTTATATGACATTGGAAATTTTTTGAAAATCTCCCTTGGTAAGTTATTCCAATCACTAACTCCCCTTCCTATAAATGAATACTTGCCCCAATTTGTCCTATTGTATTCCAACTTTATCTTCATATTGTGATCTTTCCTACTTCTAAAGATGCCACTCAAACTTATTTGTCTACTAATGTCATTCCATGTCATTTCTCTGCTGACAGCTATGAACATACCACTCACACGAGCAGCTCGTCTGCTTTCTTCCATATCTTCCCAGCCCAAACTTTGCAACATTTATGTAACGCTACTCTTTTGTCGGAAATCACCCAGAACAAATCGAGCTGCTTTTCTTTGGATATTTCTAGTTCTTGAATCAAGTAATCGTGGTGAGGTTCCCGGTCCCATACATGGGAACCAAGCTCTAGTTGGGGTCTTGCTAGAGACTTATAAGCCCTTTCCTTTATATCCTTGCTACAACCCCTAAACACCCTCATAACCATGTTCAGAGATCTGTACCCTTTATTTACAATCCCATTTATGTGATTACCCCAATGAAGATCTTTCCTTATATTAACACCCAGATACCTACAATGATCCCCAAAAGGAACTTTCATCCCATCAATGCAGTAATTAAAACTCAGAGGACATTTCCTATTTGTGATACTCACAACCTGACTTTTAACCCTGTTTATCATCATACCATTACCTACTGTCCATCTTACAACATTATCAAGGTCATTTTGCAGTTGCTCACAATCTTGTAACTTGTTTACTACTCTATAGATAATAACATAATCCGCAAAAGGCCTTACCTCCGATTCCACTTCTTTACTCATAACAATTATATATATAAGAAAACATAAAGGTCCAATAAAACTGCCTTGAGGAATTCCCCTCTTAATTATTATGGGCTCAGATAAAGCTTCACCTACTCTAATCCTCTGAGATGTATTTTCTAGAAATATAGCAAACCATTCGCACATTCTTTTGTCTAGTCCAATTACATTCATTTTTGTCAATATTCTCCCATGATCCACCCTATCAAATGCTTTAGACAGGTCAATTGCCATACAGTCCATTTGACCTCCAGAATACAAAATATCTGCTATGTCTTGCTGGAATCCTAATGGTGAGCTTCAGTTGAATAACCTTTCCTCAAACCGAACGTGGAAAGAAATGTGATTGTAGCGGGAGATCTGAATTTGCCAGATGTAAATTGGGAAGGAAATGCGAACGACAGGAAGCATGACCAACAAATGGCAAATAAGTTAATATGGGAAGGACAGCTGATTCAGAAAGTGATGGAACCAACCAGAGGGAAAAATATCCTGGATGTCGTGCTGATAAAACCAGATGAGCTCTATAGGGAAACTGAAGTAATAGATGGTATTAGTGATCATGAAGCTGTTTTTGTGGTAGTTAAAAATAAATGTGATAGAAAGGAAGGTCTTAAAAGTAGGACTGTTAGGCAGTACCATATGGCTGATAAAGCAGGCATGAGGCAGTTTCTAAAAAGTAGCTATGATCGGTGGAGAACGGTAAATAAAAATGTAAACAGACTCTGGGATGGGTTTAAAGAAATTGTTGAGGAACGCGAAAACAGGTTTGTACCATTAAGGGTGGTAAGGAATGGTAAAGACCCACCTTATTATAATAGAGAAATAAAGAGACTAAGAAGGAGGTGCAGACTGGAAAGAAATATAGAAATGGCTGTGGAAGTAAGGAGAAATTGAAGGAACTTACTATAAAATTGAATCTAACAAAGAAGGCAGCTAAGGATAACATGATGGCAAGCATAATTGGCAGTCAAACAAATTTTAGTGAAAAATGGAAGGGTATTTTAAGGCAGAAACAGGTTCCAAGAAGGACATTCCAGGAATAATTAATGAACAAGGGGAGTGTGTATGTGATGATCTTCAAAAGGCAGAAGTATTCAGTCAGCAGTGTGTAAAGATTGTTGGTTACAAGGATAATGTCGAGATAGAGGAGGAGACTAAGGCCAAAGAAGTAATAAAATTTACATATGATAACAATGACATTTATAATAAGATACAAAAGTTGAAAACTAGAAAAGCGGCCGGAATTGATCAGATTTCTGGGGATATACTAAAGACAATGGGTTGGGATATAGTACCATATCTGAAGTACTTATTTGATTATTGTTTGGTCAGAGGAGCTATACCAGATGAATGGAGAGTTGCTATAGTAGTCCCTGTGTATAAAGGAAAGGGTGATAGACATAAAGCTGAAAATTACAGGCCAGTAAGTTTGACATGCATTGTATGTAAGCTTTGGGAAGGCATTCTTTCTGATTATATTAGACATGTTTGTGAAATTAATAACTGGTTCGATAGAAGGCAATTCAGTTTTAGGAAAGGTTATTCCACTGAAGCTCAACTTGTAGGATTCCAGCAAGATATAGCAGATATCTTGGATTCTGGAGGTCAAATGGACTGTATCGCGATTGACCTGTCTAAAGCATTTGATAGGGTGGATCATGGGAGACTACTGGCAAAAATGAGTGCAATTGGACTAGACAAAAGAGTGACTGAATGGGTTGCTATATTTCTAGAAAATAGATCTCAGAGAGTTAGAGTAGGTGAAGCTTTGTCTGACCCTGTAATAGTTGAGAGGGGAGTTCCTCAGGGCAGTGTTATCGGACTTTTATGTTTTCTTATATATATAAATGATATGAGTAAAGGAGTGGAATCGGAGGTAAGGCTTTTTGCGGATGATGTTATTCTCTATAGAGTGATAAATAAGTTACAAGATTGTGAGCAACTGCAACGTGACCTCGAAAATGTTGAGAGATGGACAGCAGGCAATAGTATGTTGATGAATGGGGTTAAAAGTCAGGTTGTGAGTTTCACAAATAGGAAAAGCCCTCTCAGTTTTAATTACTGCGTTGATGGGGTGAAAGTTCCTTTTGGGGATCATTGTAAGTATCCAGGTGTTAATATAAGGAAAGATCTTCATTGGGGTAATCACATAAATGGGATTATAAATAATGGGTACTGATCTCTAAACATCGTTATGAGGGTGTTTAGGGGTTGTAGTAAGGATGTAAAGGAGAGTGCATATAAGTCTCTGGTAAGAACCCAACTAGAGTATGGTTCCAGTGTATGGGACCCTCACCAGGATTACCTGATTCAAGAACTGGAAAAAATCCAAAGAAAAGCAGCTTGATTTGTTCTGAGTGATTTCCGACAAAAGAGTAGCGTTACAAAAATGTTGCAATGTTTGGGTTGGGAAGAATTGAGAGAAAGAAGAAGAGCTGCTCGACTAAGTGGTATGTAATACCAATATAAATTGTCCGTTATTGGACATTATAAATTTTCCACCGGGCGAGTTGGCCGTGCGCGTAGAGGCGCGCGGCTGTGAGCTTGCTTCCGGGAGATAGTAGGTTCGAATCCCACTATCGGCAGCCCTGAAGATGGTTTTCCGTGGTTTCCCATTTTCACACCAGGCAAATGCTGGGGCTGTACCTTAATTAAGGCCACGGCTGCTTCCTTCCAACTCCTAGGCCTTTCCTATCCCATCGTCGCCATAAGACCTATCTGTGTCGGTGCGACGTAAAGCCCCTAGCAAAAAAAAAAATAAATAAATAAAAATAAATTTTCCAGCTAACTCATTCTTGGTTGCCAGCGTTTCGCCCTCGTGTGCTAGGGTGGGCTCATCAGTTGGTACCTAGCACACCTACCAATACGCTGGCTAGTGCATACCGTGGAGGCCACTGCGTAGGCTAACTGGAGCCACCTGCAGTGCCAATGCACTAAGAGACTTTGTCTCATTATCAAAAATTGATGCCTGCTTGGCCATCAGATGATATAGATGTTGATTTTGTTGTCAGCATAGGCCAGACTGCTTACGACATTTCCAACTAACTGAATGCCTCCCTGCCACTTTATAGCATTCAGCACTTGATCTATGTAAACAATGAATAACAAAGGTGAGGGATTACAGCCTTGTCTAACTCCTTTAAGTATCCTGAACCAAGAACTCATTCTACCATCAAATATTGCTGCAGCCCAGTTGTCAACATAATTGCCTTTTATTGATTTTAATAATGTACCTTGAGCCCATAACCCCCCAGGATGGTGAATATCTTGTTCTTCGGTACCATGTTGTATGCTTTCTTTAGATCTACAAAACATAAACACAACTGTCTCTATTACCTAGCGCATAAAGAAATTCTGATACTCACAGCTCCTCTGTGGTCTGAAAACACACTAGTTTCCATACAACTTCCCCTCAACCACTGAAGCGCACCCTGCCTTCCAAATGCCAGTGAATAATTTGCCTGGTTTCCTAATCAATGAGATACCTTGATAGTTATTGCAATCCTTCCTGTTCCATTGATTATAGACAGGTGCAGTCACTAATTTTGACCAATATGAAGGTACCTTACCAACACTCCATGCTCATCTTATTACTCCATGAAGCCCTTTCATCCCTGCCTTCCCACTAGACTTCACAATTTCAGGTCATATTTCATCTATCGCTGCTACTTTATGACAATGGTGTTTATTTACCATTCTTTCCACTTTCTCAATAGTTATTTCACCAAAATCATTTTCCTCCTCTCCAAGAGCACCGTTGTTCATAACATGACCATGAAAAATTCCTCTTACTTTGAGAAGATTTTCAAAATAATTCCCCCTATTTGTCCAGTGATTCTCTGGGATCAATTATGAGTTCACCAAAATTACATAAAACTCCATTCATTTCCTATTTCCCCTCCCTTCCTTGGATTGTTTTTTAATGTCCGGAAAGGCTTCCCTTCTGTTTGACTTAGCCTTTCCAGGTTATTACCAAAATCCTCCCATGACTTCCCTTTGGATTCAACAACAATTTGTTTTGCTCTGTTTCATTCATCTACGTACAATTAACTGTCTGCATCAGTCCTTGTTTGGTACCATTTTTGATAAGCCTTCTTTTTATGTTTACAAGCTGCTCTCACATCATCATTCCACCAAGATGTTCACTTTTCCCATCTTTACATGCAGTTTTTCCTGTACATTACTGTGCTTTTTCTACTACAGGATCCCTGTATGCCACCCATTATATTTCAATATCCTGAACCTGCTTAGTAACCACTGTCTAATTCCCACCTCCTGGAGATTTTCTCCCCTCATTTGTTTGCACACATATTTCACTTTTATAATCCTAGTCTTAGAGATACTTAGTTCACTACAGTGCAGACAGTAGCTTGGTTCATCGAAAACCCCTCGAAAAAGCCATACAATCCTAACAGATTTCCAGAATTCAAAGTTGGATAAGATTTAGTCTATTGTGAATCTGGTATCCCTATCCTCCTATGTGTAGTGGTGAATAGCCTTATGCTTGAAGAATGTATTCGTAACTGTTGAACACATACTAGCACAGAAGTTCAGCAAATGCTTCCCATTCATATAAGATTTCATATTTACCCCACATTTACAAATCACCCTTTTGTATCCTTCAGTTCTGTTTCCAAATCTCGCATTGAAATTGCCCATTAGTACTATCCTATTCTCACTGTTGGCTCTGACTACGACGTCACTCAAAGCTTTACAAAACTTGTCAAATTTCATTCTCATTTTCACACTTACATGGTGAACACACCGTCACAATTCTTGCCCTAATTCCTCCAACTGCCAAATCTACCTATATTATTCATTCTTTTACATGTCTAACACAAACTATGTCACATGCAAAAGTATTTGGGATAAGCAGCCCTACCCCAGTCTCTGCCCTTCCATTTTTAACACCATCAAGTACAGTTTATAATCTCCTGTCTTCCCTTCGTTATCTCTCCTTATCCAAATATCACTTACACCTAAAACATCCAGATGCATCCTCTCTGCTGACTCATCCAGTACTACTTCCTTTCTTCCATAATCCCCATTAATATTGATAGCTTCCCAGGGAATTCCAATTCTTTTGTCAAGCTGTTTCCAACGAGCCCCTCACCTGTCAAATGTGAGTGGGACTCCGTTACTTCCATAGGTCCGAGGCTTGCTTAAGATATTCTGAGTTCAGTAAATTCTTGAAACATGATGCTACCTTACTTACACATAGTCAAATTGAGGATCTCTCCTCTAACACATTAATAACCAGCAATGGTTTGTATGTTCCTAGCCGCCAGTGCACAGGGCAGGCCATGACACAGATTATGTCCCAGTTGCCAGATCCCATTCTGTAGTAACTGGTATCCCGACTCTCAGGACCACTTACTAGGCCACTCAGCACTTGCCCATGGTTCATGAACTAGGACGTGACGACAGTAACCCACACCATAAAAAAATTAATGCTTTAATATAATCAGTAATCATAATGAACTGTGTAGTTCAGAACTGCATGACCATTTCTCCTCAAATGTGTTATATGTTCTACATAATCCATTAAAGATGCTTTTAGCTTTTGTTGGAAATAGAAACCCACTTAACAACAATCCGGATATGTCCTTGGTATGCATCTATTTACATGGAAAAATAAAATTAATTAGAATTCTTGTTAGAGTTCTGTTGATGGAGAACTACTATAATAGTCTGTTTTGTGATCACTAATGAGTTATTCCATTTTGCATAGCAAACTTATAGACATATGTTCATGGTATAACAGACAATCAGAATGGAAAATTTAATGACAATCTCTGTTACATTTTAAGAGTCCAAACTATATCCACTAAATGTAGCACAGTGCTCGTATGTTCACTTCAGATCCAATTATACACTGAGCAATATATTGACAGTCATTTCCTCTTAAGAATAGAAGGGATAGTTTTAGTGTAATTTTGGTTAAGTCTCCTTTTTCATGTCCTGCTAGAGTTTGTGAAATAACTAGGATTTGAGATCTTACCACATCAAGTACGAACTTCATCCGCATTACGAACATGTATTCCATATTTCATCTAGTACTTCACGCCCATTTACAGTTTTTCCCTATTATCTTGATTTATCATTCTCTACACATCTCTACTTGCCTTATCATAATACATGTCATCCTAAGCACTATGAGATCTATAGTTCAGAATTTAATGATGATTTCTCATGAAATATCTGAGATTTTCTTAATATTCCATCCAACTACATGTTTCCATACATACGAATAAGACAACCATCTGGATATGTCCTTGGTATGAATCTATTTATGTGGAAAAATACAATTAATTTGAATTCTTATTTTAGTACTGCTGATGGAGAGCTGCTATAATAGTCTATTTTGTGATCACTAATGAGTTATTCTGTTTGCATAGAAAAGTTATAGACATGTTTTCATGGCATAACGGACAAAGAGAAGGGGAAATTTAATGACAATCTCTGCCATACTTAATAGTCCAAATTGTGTTCAGTATATGTAATACAATGCTCATATGTTCATAACAGATCCAATTATACACTGGGCAATAAGTGGACAGTCATTTCCTCTTACCAATGGAAGGGATAGTTTTAATGGCATTTTGTTTAAGGATTTAAAAAAAAAAAATATTTCATAGTTCTTATTTTTGTGTCCTAACTGCTAATGTTTGTGAAATAATTCATGATTCTGAGATGATCTCAACACATCACATTGCAATTTCATCCCCATTATGCCAGTATATATCATATTTTGGTTTGTATGTCATGCCCAATTATGGTTTTGGAGTACTATCTTAATTTATCATTGCCTACACTTCCTGAAGTATACTTGCCTTATCATTATCTATGTCATCCTCTGCACTATAAGATCTATATTTCAGAATTTTATGACCCATGAAATATCTGAGATTTCTGGTATATTGGTGTATTGGTGAATTGGTTGGAATACTATAGCATGTGCTATAGGCAGGTGGCAGGGCAGGTGGAAAGTGAAATCAACTCAAATGGTGAAAAATAGCTTTAAAATTAAGCAAATGGTATTTTTATAACTTGTAATGATGGTGCTACTAGTGATCAGTAGAGTAGAGTTAAATTGAGGTCCTGGGCTGTCATGGGAAGCTCAAGGAGTTCATTCAAGAATGCCAAGCAGAGAAGACCAAGGAAATATTAATGGAACAAAAAAATTAATTTAAGGATTTGAAGACCTTCATACAATCAGAACTTAAGGATAATCAGGGAGAGCGTACTGGTGAACAAGAACAAGATAGATGAAATGAGGAAAAAAGTCCCGGATCTAGAAGAAAAGCTAAGGAGCCTCTAAGAATAGGAATGGACACAAGTGAAGGAAGATAGGAATGGGAACTTAATAATCTACGGTCTGGTAGAGACAGAGAGAGAAAAAGAGAACTTTATTGATATGTTAGACAGAATACTTTCCTTAATCACAGAGAATTTGAAGGTCGAGGGTAATGAGAGTGATAACAATAGTGCCTTTAAGTTACGGAGGAATATGGGAAGAAGTCCAGTGAAAGTATGTATGGTATCAAGTTTGAAGGTCAGAAAACATTTGGAAAGTGCGAAGAGCTTGAAGGGAAGACAATATGGATTGAAAAAGAATTAGATGAAGGAGAAATGGAAAATATGCGAACATCACGTTTTCATCAAAGGAAGGTGAGGCACTCCTTCCTGAAAGCATTTATCTGTGGAGAGAGACTTATACCAGCATGTGATTGTTGAAGTAGGACATGGTCTGCTAGTCAGCTACGCAAGCTGTATCATTGCCCTGATGTGTCAGTTATACATTAGGTCAGCGGACTAGTGAGTGACGACAGTAGATCTGAGTCAATGGCTGGATGAGGCAATCAACAAAGCAGGGACAGTGAACTGGATGATTTGGTGCTCAAAACCAGGCATCACCAACCCAGGAAATCAACTCAAGAAGAAAGAGGGGATCCTTAGAAGGCAAGACAATCCAGGGAAAAAGGAAGGAAAGTAAAGTAAGCCAGCATTAAATTTGAAAGACATTTGGGCTAAAAATATTTTGACAAGTTCTGAGGAAACTGGGGTGTTGGAAGAGGAAATAGTTAGCTCCCCAAGTGGATACATTACACAGTTAGAAAAAGCATGAATGTTGAGTAGTAAGGCCTTGGCAACAGCAGATATACCCATGAACAAATAACTAGACTGGGTCGTGGGATTAATAAATATCAATTGTATATTGAGCAAACTTGAAAACGATGAAGTTAGAGAGCTAATGCAAGATAGTAAGATTATTGGGATGGTAGAGACTTGGTTGTTGGGGGCTACAATGTATAAATACTGGGTTTTAAAGTATGGAGTGGAACAAAACATAAAAGGAGCCTGAAAGGGTGTTCCCTGGGAGGGATATCAGTGATCGTAAAAGATGAAATATGCAGTCAGGTAGAGCTATGGGAATCAGAATGTGAGGAATAGATTTTGGTAAAAATAAAGAAAGGAAAGCAGAGTGGGAGAGAGATTTTCATAGGTTTTGGTTACAACCACCCACTGGGGTCCCCGTTTGAAAAGAAAACCTTCTTGGAAAATATTATTGATGTTGTTAACCAGATTAAGTTAGAAAATGAAGATGATCTAATAATTTTATTAGATGATTTTAATGGAAGGGTTGGCATAAAGTGTCCATTTAATGATATAGGAATTGATGAAATATTAATAGAAGGAAGGAGAAGTAAAGACAAAGAGTGTAACAAAAATAGAGATAAATTGCTGGAAATGTGTGCAATAGAGGAATTGTAAATTTTGAATGGGGGCTGGTTGGGGGACGAATCATGTAACTTAACATACATAGTTGAGTCAGGAGGGAGAGTTATAGACTTGGTGTTGACATCTAGGGAGGCTTTAAATTATGTTAAGGACATCCAGGTAAAAAATTGGACAGCGTCTTATCATTTCCCATTTGCTATCTGATTACTGAGAGATGAAGGTAAACAAGAAGAAAAACAGCATTGTAACTATGTACAGAGAAAATGAGTAAGGTACAGGTGGAGTGAGAACCATAGAGGCAAATTTAGGGACTACTATAGGGGGAAACCTTTTGAAATTTTGAAGATGGGTATTGAGATTATTATAGAGGATAATAACATAGTTGAAGCAATAAGAATTGTTGAACAATCAATAGAAGTCGCTGGTAAAAATATGGTTGTAAGTAAAAGAGGGGAATATAGGAATATAAACAAAATGTATGGTATACTGATGAGTCTAAAGAAAAGAAAAATCAAGTGATGAAGGGATGGAAAATGTACCAAAATGAGGGATCTCAGCATTTACCAGCAGATTTTTTAAAAAAGAAGAAGGAATGCAAAGACTTAATGAGCAAAAATAATAGGAACTGGCAGGCCAAAGAGGCACAATTATTATATAAGTGTTGTAAAGAACATGAAACTAAGAAAGTATGGAAAAGAATTAGTACAATATGTAAAGATTATAAAAGCAGTAACCAAGTAAGTATAAGTGATGAAGAGTGGTGAACGTATTTTAAGGAGTTGTTAGGGGTAAAGACACATGGGAAAGGAATAAAACTGAGACTGGTATACTGAGACACGTGGCTTTACTCTGCCTGTACAAGACGATACAATAAGCACAGATGAGGTATTAGATACATTGAAAAAAGGGAAGGGAGGAAAATCAGGTGCTGTCAATGGAATTACATATGAATTCTGGAAAGAGCTAGGAAATAAATACCAGATGCTAGAAACAATAATTAAAATATTTAACAAAATCTTTGATGGCAGTAAAATTCCAAGAAGCTGACAAGAAGGAGTAATTTGCCTGATATATAAAAGAAAGGGGGAAAGATTGAACACGAATACACTCAGTAAGATCTACACCGGTATTTTAGCAAAAAGAAATATGAAACTCTATACTCTGATTTTACCAGTCAGGATTTAGGAAAGGAATGAGAACTACTGATAATATATTTATAATTAAAACAATTATAGAGAAATACATAAGGAAGAAAGGAGGTAGATTATATATTGCAGCAATAGACCTGTATAAAGCTTTTGATTCAGTTAGCAGAGGGGCTGTCATTGCGAAGCTGGCTGGAATAATGTTGTGAAATAAAAGAATAATTATATGCAGAAGTGATATGCTAAGTTAAGGATGATGCAATGGTAGGCAGGATACACTCGAATATTGGACTTAAGCAGGGATGTAAATTATCACCAATATTGCTTTTACTTTTTATTAATGATGTAATGGACTGTCAGAGGAAGGAGGATAGGACAAGCCCCTGCTTAAATAACAAAGAATTCCTGGCCTAGGTTTCAAAGGTGACATCCTTCTGCTCTCACTAATAACAGTTGGTAGCAAAACAGTCTACAGGAAATGGCTGAATATTGCAGTACATAGGACTTGAAAATAAATATCAAGAAAACAAAAATAATGGTTTGTAAAAAAGGAAATTAATTAAAGAGAAACAAAATGCCCCGGTGGTTAGAAGGTGTGGAATTAGAAGTTGTTAACAAATTAGAATATCTATGACTCATAATAACATGGAATGGGTTGTGGAAGAAACAAGTAAGACATGCCAAATTGAAAGGAATGACTGCCCTATCAAGTACAAGATCTTTAGAGAGGAAGATACCAAATATGGAATACAAGTTGTGCAAAAGTACACTGACTGACAGAGCAAATGCAACACCAAGAAGGAGTGGTTCGAAAGGGATGAAAGTTGGAGAAAAAACAGAGACGGCACGGACGAATAATTGATGTTTATTTCAAACCGATATGCAGGTTACACAATGCGCACGGCATCGACTCAGTAGGATGTAGGACCACCGCGAGCGGCGATGCACGCAGAAACACGTCGAGGTACAGAGTCAATAAGAGTGCGGATGGTGTCCTGAGGGATGGTTCTCCATTCTCTGTCAACCATTTGCCACAGTTGGTCGTCCGTACGAGGCTGGGGCAGAGTTTGCAAACGGCGTCCAATGAGATGCCACACGTGTTCGATTGGTGAGAGATCCGGAGAGTACACTGGCCACGGAAGCATCTGTACACCTCGTAGAGCCTGTTGGGAGATGCGAGCAGTGTGTGGGCGGGCATTATCCTGCTGAAACAGAGCATTGGGCAGCCCCGGAAGGTACGGGAGTGCCACCGGCCACAGCACATGCTGCACGTAGCGGTGGGCATTTAACGTGCCTTGAATACGCACTAGAGGTGACGTGGAATCATACGCAATAGCGCCCCAAACCATGATGCCGCGTTGTCTAGCGGTAGGGCGCTCCACAGTTACTGCCGGATTTGACCTTTCTCCACGCCGACGCCACACTCGTCTGCGGTGACTATCACTGACAGAACAGAAGCGTGACACATTGGAGAACACGACGTTCCGCCATTCCCTCATCCAAATCGCTCTAGCCCGGCACCATGCCAGGCGTGCACGTCTATGCTGTGGAGTCAATGGTAGTCTTCTGAGCGGACGCCGGGAGTGCAGGCCTCCTTCAACCAATCGACGGGAAATTGTTCTGGTCGATATTGGAACAGCCAGGGTGTCTTGCACATGCTGAAGAATGGCAGTTGACGTGGCATGCGGGACTGCCACCGCTTGGCGGCGGATGCGCCGATCCTCGCGTGCTGACGTCACTCGGGCTGCGCCTGGACCCCTCGCACGTGCCACATGTCCCTGCGCCAACCATCTTCGCCACAGGCGCTGCACCGTGGACACATCCCTATGGGTATCGGCTGCGATTTGACGAAGCGACCAACCTGCCCTTCTCAGCCCGATCACCATACCCCTCGTAAAGTCGTCTGTCTGCTGGAAATGGCTCCGTTGACGGCGGCCTGGCATTCTTAGCTATACACGTGTCCTGTGGCACACGACAACACGTTCTACAATGACTGTCGGCTGAGAAATCACGGTACGAAGTGGGCCATTCGCCAACGCCGTGTCCCATTTATCATTCGCTATGTGCGCAGCACAGCGGCGCATTTCACATCATGAGCATACCTCAGTGACGTCAGTCTACCCTGCAATTGGCATAAAGTTCTGACCACTCCTTCTTGGTGTTGCATTTGCTCTGTCAGTCAGTGTATTTTAAATGCTCTTGTGATATCAAGAACACTGTATGGTGCAGAAATATGAGGTAACAAAGTAGACAAAATAGAATTAGATGTAATAAGTAACAAATTATCTAAAATAATAATGGTTCTACCAGAATGCACGCAAATAATGAAGCTAGAAGACTATGTGAAGATATCAGCATCCAAGCAGATATAAGCAGGAAAGTAGTAAAATATTGGTTAAGATTAAGAAGGGGAGATGAGAGGAAAATATTGAACCTAGCATACCAACACTAGATGAAACACCTAGAGGATGATTTTTGCATGTCGAGAGTGAAAAGTATATAATACCAATATAAATGGTCCATTATTGGACATTATAAATTTTCCAGCTAACTCATTCCTGGTTGCCAGTGTTTTGCCCTCATGTGCTAGGCTGGGCTCATCAGTTGGTACCTAGCACACCTACCAAGATGCTGGCTAGTGCATACCATGGAGGCCACTGCATAAGCTAATTGTAGCCACCGGCAGTGCCAATGCACTATGAGAGACTGTCTCATTATCAAAAACTGATGCCAGCTTGGCCATCAGTTTATATAGATGTTGATTCCCATAGGGAATCTGAAATATTTGTTCCGAATGAGTAAATTTATAATACCAATATAAATGGTCCATTATTGGACATTATAAATTTTCCAGCTAACTCATTCCTGGTTGCCAGCATTTCGCCCTAGTGTGCTAGGCTGGGCTCATCAGTTGGTACCTAGCACACCTACCAAGACGCTGGCTAGTGCATAACATGGAGGCCAATAATGGACCATTTATATTGGTATTATAAATTTACTCATTCGGAACAAATATTTCAGATTCCCTATGGGAATCAACATCTATATCATCTGATGGCCAAGCAGGCATCAATATTTGATAATGAGACAGTCTCTCATAGTGCATTGGCACTGCCGGTGGCTACAATTAGCCTATGCAGTGGCCTCCATGGTATGCACTAGCCAGCGTCTTGGTAGGTGTTCTAGGTACCAACTGATGAGCCCAGCCTAGCACACGAGGGCAAAACGCTGGCAACCAGGAATGAGTAAGCTGGAAAATTTATAATGTCCAATAACAGACCATTTATATTGGTACTATAAATTTACTCATTCAGAACAAATATTTCAGATTCCCTATGGGAATCAACATCTATATCAAGTGAAAAGTATGCTAGACAGAATAGGAATGGGAGAATACTGAGATAAGCAGACGAATGGTAAAGAGAAGACATTCATCAAAAGAGTATTGATCAGTGTGAAGGACATGAAGAAATAGATGATTAGGGCAGAATGAGAAACTAGAAGAACATTATCAGAATTTTGTGAAATTAGGTATTCAAAATATGTCAATAAGAAAAGGAAGACTCCCAAATAGAGAACTAAGAGGTGTGGGGTGGTGGCGAATGGGGATATATGTAAAAATAAGGGGCTGAGAGAGAAATATAATGAAAATCATTGTTTACTCTGTGGAGAAATAATGGAAGATGCTCATCTATTGAGAGTACGTAGGGGAACTGAGGCACTTAGAATTAAATACTTTGGTAATGAATATAAAATAGAAAGACAGAAGGAAATTTACATAATAGCTAAATTGTTAAACAAAGAATGGATCACTCCAGGATGACTAGCAAATTTCTTTGTATTTTAAGAATTATGTGGCAGAAGGAAATGAAAAAAAAATAGCTCTAACTGGAAGTATTGTTACTGCTAAAGAAATAATTGTGCCAAAAACAGTAATGGTAAGACACATGGTGACATTAAAGTAAGCATTGGAATTGTGTGTTATATCTGAAAAGGTTCTTAAAACACCTGTGAAGGTGGTTTTGTGTCTTGCACAAAAAGGTTTGACACAACATGTAGTATCTGCTGGAAAGAGGGTATTTACAATTATTTAAATTTTTCTGTACTAATGGGCAATTTCAATGCAAGAGTTGGAAATAGAACTGAAGTATACGAAAGGGCAATTTGTAAATGTGGGGAAGATATGGAAGCTAATGGGATTGAGAAGCATTTGCTGGACTTCTGTGGTAGTATGTGTTTAGCAGTTACGAATACGTCCTTCAAGAATAAGGCTATTCATCGCTACACATAGGAGGCTAGGGGTACCGGATCCATAATAGACTATATCTTAACAGACTTTGAATTCAGGAAACCTGTTAGGAATGTATGAGATTTCCGGGGATTTTTCGATGATACAGACCACTATCTGATCTTTAGTGAACTAAGTATCTCTAGGTGTAGGGTAGAGAAAGTGAAATCTGTCTGCAAATGAATAAGGGTAGAAAATCTCCAGGATAGGGAAATTAGACAGAAGTACATGGATATGATTAGTGAGAAGTTTCGAACAGTGCACAGTAAGAGGTTCAGGAAGAAAGAAAAAAAGAGAAAGGGTGGCATACAAGATTCATGTAGTAGAAACAGCAAGGGAATGCCAAGGAACAAATTGTGTGTAAAGAATGGAAAATGTGAACATCTTGGTGAAATGAAATGTGAGAGCAGCTTATAAACATAACAGGAAGCCTTATTAGAAATGGCTCCAAAAAAGTGTTGATGCAGACAGGGAATTGTACATAGATGAATGAACCCTAGCAAAATGAACAGTCATTGCATATAAAAGGAAGTTGTGGGAAAATTTTGGTAAGAACCTGGAAAGGCTAGGTCAAGCAACAGGGAAACCCTTTGGGCAGTAATAAAGAAACTTAGGAAGTGAAGGAAAAAGGAAATAAACAGTGTTTTGAGTAATTCAGGTGAGCTCTTAATAGATCCCAGGGAATCACTGGAGAGGTGGTGGAAATATTTTGAACATCTTCCCAACCTAAAAGCCAATCTTCCTGGTGGCATTGCGAACAGCCAAGCTCATGGGTAGGAGGAAAATGATGTTGGTGAAATTACTATTGAGGAAGTGGAAAGGATGGTAAATAAACTCCATTGTCATAAAGCATCATGAATTGATGAAATGGTGAACTATAGAGGGAAGGCAGGGATGAAATGGCTTCATAGAGTAATAAGATTAACATGGAGTGTTGGTAAGGTACCTTCAGATTGGAGAAAAGCAGTAATTGCACCTATCTATAAACAAGGGAACAGGAAGGATTGCAACAACTATCAATGTATCTCATTAATTAGTATACCAGGCAAAGTATTCACTGGCATCTTGGAAGGGAGGGTGTGATCATTCGTTGAGAGGAAGTTGGATAAAAAAATGTGTGGTTTCAGACCACAGAGAGGCTGTCAGGATCAGATTTTCAGTATGCACCAGGTAACTAAAAACTGTAACGAGAGGAATAGAGAGTTGTATTTATGTTTCGTAGATCTAAAGAAAGCATATGAGAGGGTACCAAGGGAAAAGATGTTCACCATAATGGGGGACTATGGAATTAAAGGTAGATTATTAAATCAATCAAAGGCATTTATGTTGACAATTGGGCTTCAGTGAGAATTGATGGCAGAATGAGTTCTTGGTTCAGGGTACTTACAGGGGTTAGACAAGGCTGTAATCTTTCACCTTTGCTGTTCGTAGTTTACATGGATCATCTGCTGAAAGCTATAAAATGGCACTGAGGGATTCAGTTAGGTGGAAATGTAGTAAGCAGTCTGGCCTATGCTGACGACTTGGTCTTAATGGCAGATTGTGCCGAAAGCCTGCAGTCTAATATCTTGGATCTTGAAAATAGGTGCAATGGGTATGTAATGAAAAATAGCCTTTTAAAGACTAAATTTATATCAGTAGGTAAGAAATTCAACATAATTGAATATTAGATTGGTGATACAAAGCTAGAACAGGTCGACAAGTATTTAGGTTGTGCGTTCTCCCAGGATGGCAATATAGTAAGTGAGATTGAATCAAGTTGTAGTAAAGCTAATGCAGTGAGCTTGCAGTTGCAAACAACAGTGTTCTGTAAGAAAGAAGTCAGCTCCCAGACGAAACTATCTTAACATCAGTCTGTTTTCAGACTAACTTTGCTTTACAGGAGCGAAAGCTGGGTAAAGTCAGGATATCTTATTCATAAGTTAGAAGTAACAGATATGAACGTAGCAAGAATGATTGCTGGTACAAACAGGTGGGAACAATGGCAGGAGGGTAAAGGCTAATTTATGAATGAACTTGATGGGTGAAGCTGTACGCATAAACTATGTTTGGTGGTGGTATCATGAGAGGCCAAAAGAGGAGAATAGGTTACCTAGGAGAATAATGGACTCTGTTATGGAGGATAAGAGAAGCAGAGGTAGGCCAAGACAACGATGGTTAGACTCAGTTTCTAACGATTTAAAGAAAAGAGGTATAGAACTAAATGAGGCCATAGCACTAGTTGCAAATAGAGGATTGTTGCAATGTTTAGTAAATTTAGAGAGTTTTGCAGACTGAATGTTGAAAGGCATAACAGTCTCTAATGGTAATGTATGTATGTATGTATGTATGTATGTATGTATGTATGCATGTTTCTGCCACAAAGTAGAAGCGTGTGTTAGTTGTTAGTTTACCGCGAGGTGAGCTTTTATCGTGTATGTTTGACAATGATCATTATTGCCTTAAGTTAAGTTTATAAATAAGCTAGGTAATGATACATGTTATCCTAGTCAATATGGCACTGCTATCATCTAGGATAAAACAAATTATATTTAGGATACTTAAACAAATATAAGAGGAAAATAGACTTCCTTAAACAATATAAGAGGAAAATGTAAAAATGTAATGCATGTATCATATTGAACAAATGAAATTGTTAGAAAATGAGTCTAGCCATTTTTGTCTTGGTCTCCCTCTACTTCCCTTACCCTCCATAACAGAGTCCATTATTCTCCAAGGTAAACTATCCTCCTCCATTCTCCTCATATGACCCCACCAGTTTTTGTGTAGAGCTTCATCCACTGAGTTCATTCCTAACTTAGCCTTTATCTCCTCATTCTGATTACCCTCCTGTTTGTCCCAGCAATCATTCTCACTAAATTCATGTCTGTTACTTCAAACTTTTGATTAAGAAATCTTGAGAGCTTCTGCTCCCGTAAAGCAAAGTTGGTCTGAAAACAGACCAATGTACAGATAGTTTTGTCCAGGAGCTGACTTCCTTGTGTTGATCACAACTGCGAGCTCACTGGTTTAGCTTTAGTGCATCTTGCTTCAATCTCACTTACTATATTACCAACTTGGGAGAACACACATCCTAAATACTTGATTTTATCTACCTGTTCCAGTTTTGTATCACTAATCTGATGTTCACTTCTGTTGAATTTCATACCTACTGACATCAATTTATTCTTCGAAAGGCTAATTTTCATACCGTACTCATTGCACCTATTTCCAAGTTCCAAGATATCAGACTGTGGGCTTTCGGCACAATCTGCCATTAAGATCAAGTCGTCAGCATAGGCCAGACTGCTTACTACATTTCCACCTAACTGAATCCCTCCCTGCCACCTTTCAGCAGATGATCCATGTAAACTACGAACAACAAAGATGACGGATATCAGCCTTGTCTAACTCCTGTAAGTACCCTGAACCAGGAAACTCATTCTACAATCAACAACCACTGCAGCCCAATTTTCAACATAAATGCCTTTGATTGATTTTAATAATCTACCCTTGATCCCATAGTCCCCCAGTATGATGAATATGTTGTTCCTCGGTACCATGTCATATGCTTTCTCTAGATCTACGAAACATAGACACAACTGTCTGCTCCTCTCATAGCATATTTCAATTACCTGGCACATACTGAAAATCGTTTCCTCGCAGCCCCTCCGTGGTCTGAAACCACACTAATTTTCATCCATCTTCCTCTCAACCACTGAAGCGCACCATCCCTTCCAAAATGCCAGTGAATAATTTGCCTGGTATCCTAATCAATGGGATACCTCGACAGTTGTTGCAATTTCCCTTGATTACAGACAGGTGTAATTAGCCTACTGATTTTGTCCAGTGTGAAGGTACCTTAACAACACTCCATACTCATCTTATTACTCTGTGAAGCAATTTCATCCCTGCCTTCCCACTAAACTTCACCATTTCAAGTCAAATTTCATCTATCCCTGCTACTTTATGCCAATAGTGTTTATTTACCATCCTTTCCACTTCCTCAAGAGTAAATTTACCAACATAATTTTCCTCCTCCCCATGAAACACATTGTTTGTGATACCACCAAGATGATTTCATCATACGTTCAGATTTTCAAAATATTCCCTCAACCTGTCCATTGATTCTCTGGGATCTATTATGAGTTCACCTGAATTACCAAAAACACTGTTCGTTTCATTTTTACCCTTCCTTCCTAAGATTCTTTATTACTGTCCAGAAAAGACTTCCCTGCTGCTTCACCTAGCCTTTCCAAGTTATTACCAAAATCTTCCCATGAATTCCCTTTAGTTTCAACATTTATTGGTTTCGCTGCTGCTGCTTGTAGTTATTCCATTCTCCCTGTTTGGGAGCGGGCCTCCAGTGCAACTAGGGACTCTTCGGCTGAGGATTTCGGTGATTTTATTTGAATTTACTCAAGTTGCTATCTCTTGGTGTGCTATGACACACATATTATTGGTTTTGTTCATGTAGATATAGATACTGGCATGTGGGTTGTTGCAACAATGTGTCACCCAGTGTGAGTCCCTCACCACACTCACTTGGCTTTTACCCTGCCATTCCCCATTAATTGAAACTTTTTTAATTTAAATTTTTTACATAATTTACATTTATATTATCTTCATTTCTTCTTCTTTCAGAGTTTTTGCTCATTATTCAATATAACAATTTTTACAGAATTAATTTCATATTTCAATTAGTTTCACTGCAATTTTCACTGTAAGTTCTTTCTAGATGTTATTTGACATTTTTTAATCTTGTGTTTCATGTAGTTGTTACATTCTGAAGGGATGTAGTGTGGTGTGTTATGTTTAATATATATGTTATAACCACATTCACTTTAATATTATCACTTCACTTTTCAGTTCTTGAGTTCTTTTGCTTGCAGATTTGATAATTTACAAATATTATTATTGTGTTTTGTGTTATTGTTATATTTTACGTTCATGTAGTGTGTTGCTTTGTGTGAAAAGGATATAATATGGACATTTTTGTGTGTTGTATGACTGTGTGTTTAAATTTATTGGTGTATTTGTACTTTAATTGATGGTGGTGTTATCGCCTTAAAGTCAGTATTGTGTGTTGCCAATGCTAAAGTTATTAATTGGTCCTTTGCCCTACTTTTGTACCATCTGCAGTGGTTTAATTTAATTTCCTGATAATTGTTATTATTTGGCAGTGGCTGGTGTTGGAATAAGGTGGGTAGTAGTGGGTGTTGGCTGCTGGTTTAGAATGGATTGAGCTAGCGGGGATAGGTTGATGGCTTCGCTAGGTTATAGGAGGTTGCGGGAATTAGCATTTTTAAGGCACTGCAATCTAATAGAGTGAAGGTATGAACGGATTGTAGGGAATGTGTATAAGTCATTAATTGTCCCTATTCTAGTTTTAGGGCCGAGTCTGTTGGCAAGTCAAATGGTGTGTTGGTCTAATTTTATGATGTCTAAATAGTGGATGGGAAGGGCTGAAATCCAGGTTAATGAAGTGTAGGTAATGATAGGTTGAACAAAGACTTTATAAGTATTAATTTTGTTGAGAGGCTTCTAGTCCCCAGGTTTGACCTTTTAACCAGCATAGGAGGTTAAACCTGTTGTATGCCTTATTATAAATGTTATTAAAATGTACATTTCATTTTAAATTGTTTTGATACATGATACCTAAATAGGTCAGGGTTGATGTTTCGGTAAGCGGTTGATTATTAAGTGTGAAATAGATTTTGTTCGTTGGTCGGTATCTACGGCTGTCATTTCTAAAAACTATAAATTGAGTTTTGTTTACGTTAATTTTAATTTGCCTAAGATTAAGCCATTGTTCGAGTTGATGGATGTAGGCTTGAATGCATGATTGAAGGGAGCGGTTGTTAGTTCCGAGGGTGAGGATTGCTGTGTCATCCGCAAATTGATATAATTTGTGCGGGGGTGAGGGTTGGGGAATATCTATACAATATAGGATGTATAATAGGGGGCTCAGGGGCCTGCCTTGTGGTACTCCAGCTAGTATGGGAAATTTGTATGATAGGGTGTTGTGGATGGTTATCTGAGTGCAGTGTTGGTTGAGAAAGTTGGAAACGGGTGTTTGTGGTAGGGAGTAGTAAATGTCACAGTTTAAAAATTAGTCCTGAGTTCCATACTTTGTCGAATGCTTTTTCTACGTCTAAACCGATTAGAGCGGCTCGCTTCTTAGGTGAGAGATATGGTGTAAGAGATGCTGAGATGTGAAAAAGGTGATCTTGAATGGAGTGGTCTGGGCGGAAACCTTTTTGTGATTGTGGAATGAGTTGGACGAAGTTCAAGTAGGAATATATTCGACAGGCTAGGTTGGTTTCTAATATTTTACTTAGTACTGGTAACGGGCTTATTGGATGGTATGAGGTTATCTGGGAAGGTAGTTTGTTATATTTTAGAAATAGGAGGATTTTTGCATGTCCCCTGTGGGGTGGAAAGGAACCTGTTTGGATTATAATATTATTTATATTGCTTAGTATTTGAAGGCAAAGGAGCGGTGCTTCTTTGATGTGTCTATACGTAATTTGTTCAAGGCCAGAAGCTGTGCTCTTTGTGTATTTTATAATCATGTGTATGTCTTGTACTGTAATTTGGGTGTTTATAGGGTATTGTTGTTCTCGAGGTGGGAGAGGTTCAAAAGTAGTGTTTAGTGGTGCTTTTGTGATGTCTGTATATTTGGTTATTATTTCATGGTCTGGATGGTAGAAGCTCGGGTCTGTAGATGGTTAAAAGATTTGTCTGTAGTGGTCTGCAAAGAGATCAGACTTTGTTTTAGGATTGTTTGGTGCAGTATTGTTGTGTATTATTGGGTAGTGATTTTTTGGTTTCAATTTAATCTAGCATTAATGTGTATCATTTGTGTTGGACAGTAAGGTGAGAGTATTGTTCCTGCTTTTCGTTTTAGGGCTTTAATAAAGGAGCGGGCATAGGTCTTACGGCAACGATGGGATAGGAATGGGAAGGAAGTGGCCATGGCCTTAATTAAGGTTGGTAGGTCTTGTGTTCAGTACAGGTCATGTGAGTATTGAAGTAATTGAAGGGCCCTGGTTAGGAGTGGTGGTTTTGAAGGATGTGAGGTATGGTGGGGTATGTGGAGTTGGTTTGCAGTAGTTAAGGCAGTTTCAAGTTTTTGATTGTGTTGTGTAGTTCTTCTTGGTTTATCAGTGCCATAATGTTGTGGATCATGTCTGTGATAGTTTGTCTTTAGGCTGACAAGTCAGTGCTGTTATATTGTAGTACTGGTGGGGGTTGTTGGTTGCGTTGAAAGGGGTTAGTTCGTAGGTTCGGTAGGATTAGTAAACATAGTATATGGTCACTTCCGATAGATGGTAGCATAAGTATAACACTATTATTTGCTAATGTTGGTGAAAGAATTATAATGTAAGGGATGTTATTAGATATAGGTTTGGTGTGAGAAGGGAAAGGGATGTCCATGTGCTGGATGTCATATAAAATTTGTTCATAGGTTCTTTGTTGAGTGCTGTCATATGATGTAATGTTAAAATCTGCCATAATTAAATAAGTTGAAATTTTATGGTTTATATATCCTACAAATTCTTTGGATGAAGGTGATCCTGGAGGAGTATAGATCATAGCTATTGCAATGTTTTGATTACCAATAGTAATTTCAATTATTAAATTTTCAGTTTGATATTCTTGTAATTGGTGATAGTATATTTTTGATGGAATAGATGTATGTACACTGATTGCTACCCCTCCATGTCCCCTGCTAGGGCAGACAGAGGTATAGGGTGTGTGATTTTTAATTAGAGGTTTTTGTTTTTTAGTTACAAAAATTTCATTAAAAATTATGACATCCAGGTTGTGTTGTTCAATCTGTAATTCAGTGAGTGGTCAGTTGGTTCTTAGTGAGCATATGTTACCATAGTAAATTTTCACTTTTTAAAGTAGTGGAGATGGATTTAATGGAAAAAAATGTGCAATGCTTTTTTGTTCCTGAATACATGGCATCCGGATCAGTCTTGAATACCAACCAAGCTGCTAATTGAATCTGATCGAGAAGATGGGAATGCTGGAATTGTAGTACATTCTGTAGGACCAGGGTGATGAACTTGATGATGTTTTCCATAGAGGGGGGAGGGAGAGTGGATGTAAACGTTGGAGTAGGGTGGTCAACTGGTGTGATGGGTAAGGTGGTTACAGGTTGGGATGGGATGGGTTGAGGATTAACCCTACATTTAGCACAAAATATTGGATGATTTTCCTGACAAGTACTGCACTTCAGTGAAGCCTTATCAGTGCAGTTTACTGAAGAATGATTACTGCTGCAGATAGCGCATACCTGATTTCGGAAGCACGGCTTGCTGGGTGGATGGCCATATCCTTGGCAGCGATCACAGCATCTGCGTTGTGGTGGGGATGACCTTGATTGTTCCACATGGTGACGTTTGGAGTAGATGAGGGCGCCATCTTGTAGAAGCTGGTCCAGGGTAGAGGTATCACGTGACAGGATCCAAGTTAATGAGGTTGGTCCTCTGCCATTCCTGTTGCAGATAGGTTTGAAAATTAGCAGTCCTTGTTGCTGTAGTTGGGCTGTAACCTCATCCTCTGTGTAGCTACGATCCACACCGTAGGCCACAACTAAAAATGTGGGTGCTGGGCGCGTAGGTGGTGTGTTGCGTCTTGGTTGTAGTGTCACATTTTGAGCTATGGCGTGCTTTCCAAAGTACGCTAGCCTGATGGTGTTGACTAGAATGGAATAAAGAGACCTGAAGGTCTTGATATTGTGATACTCCTTACTTCTTTGTAATTGTAAGTTGTACTTCTTCTGAACATTTGGGAGAAATCTTGTGATGATGGAGTGAATGTCTTTTGGTTGGTTTTTATCATGGTCCAAGTTCCTTAATTTTATGATGTAGAATGGTGTTGGTACACCTGTACCAATAGCAGTTCCACTGCGAAGTCTCACTTGATTTAGTAATGCCGGGTTCCGGGCAGCTTCTGCATAGCTCACAGTGGAGAGTGGCATAAAGCCTGGTGAGTGGTTTCCAGGTGGCAGGTGGAATGGAGCCACCATATCTGCTGTATTGATGTTGAGTGGCGGCATGCCAATAGGTGACTGGATTTCTGTGTTGGAGAATGGGGTATATGTGTTCCCTGTTGATGTACTTGGCTCTTAGTTAATTTCTCTGTGCTTTCTACCCTCTGGGCTAAGCGAGTCCCTGTTGATCTTCCTCCACGGCATTCTAATGACCTCCTCTTCCATGGATGAAGCAGGTGATGCACAACACACTTGTTGTGGAGTCAAAACTTGCAGGGTTGCACTTGGCTGCATCTGGTGTTATTGTACTGTACTTTTTCTTCGCCCCAGTGGGAGTACTTTTGGTGACATCTGAAGTAGCTGAGCCATACTAATTCGTGTTCCCTTCTGGACCCGTTGCGCTTGAGGCAGCAACTTTAGCTAGAAGATCTAACCTCGTCTTGGTATCTAATGAGTCTAATGGAGCCTCTGGTGGCAGGATTTTGTACCTCTTACTATCAGATCCTGCAACGGCCATACCTGGTTCTCTAGGGGCTCCCTGCTGCAGCACTCGACTTTCTATCTACTTAGTTGTTCCTGTACTGCTTCCCATCATTATACACTGTGCTACATAGCAGAATACTGACTGTTGTTTTGATCTGTTTCTTTCATCTACATACAATTCCCTGTCTGCATCAGCCCTTTATTGGAGCCATATCTGACAAGCCTTATTTTTACGTTTACAAACTGCTCTCACTTCATCATTCCAGCAAGATGTTTGCTTTTTCCTATCTTTACACACATTTGTTTCTAGGCATTCATTTCCTGGTTCTCCTACAGGATCCCTGTATGCCCCTCATTCTCTTTCTATATCCTGATCCTGCTTACAGTCCACTGTTCAGAACTTCTCACTAATTATAGCCATGTACATCTGTCTAATTTCATTGTCCTGGAGATTTTCTACCCTTATTCATTTGCACACAGTTTTCACATTCTTAATCTTAGACCTAGAAATACTTAGTTCACTACAGATCAGATAGTAGTCTGTTTCATCAAAAAATCTCTGAAAAACCTGTATATGCCTAACATATTTCCTGAATTCGAAGTCGGTTAAGATTTAGTCTGTCATGGGTCTGGTACCCCTACCCTCCCATTTGTAGCAGTAAATATCCTTATACTTGAAGAATGTATTCATAACTGTTAAACCCATACTAGCACAGAAGTGCAGCGAATGCTTTCCATTCATATTAGCTTCCATATTTTCCCCACATTTACCAATCACCCTTTTGTATCCTTCAGTTCTATTTCTAACTCTCACATTGAAATTACCCATTATATATCTTAGATTTTTTTTAAATTCCATCCAACTCTATGTTTACATATGTATGAATAGGATCTCCAATCACCATTCCCTAGAATTGCCATTGTATGCATATTTATATACGGAATAGTAAAAAATATTTCAAAGCTTGCTTTAGCACTTGCAATTGAGAACTAGTACTATAGTGCTTTTATCGTTAATGGGTAATTGAATTTGTCTAGGAAAGCACATGCTGAGTTGGACTCATGGTATAACAGATTATGAGGAGTGTAAATTAAATGGGAAACTCAGTCAAAGTTCAATAGTCCAATCTATATCCATTAAGCATGCTCCATGAAGCAGTTAGCAACACTTAGATACTGAATGGTGAGTGGAAATGAAGAACTATTTAATATTCCTTTATTTACTGCCTGTAAAACAGGAACCCATGTTAGAGATTACTCTTCACATGTTGGATCAACCTACCTTGAGCCCATAGTCCCCCAATTGATTGATATCTTGTTTCTCGGTACCATGTCATATGCATTCTCTGGTTCCAGGAAACATAAACACAGCTGTCTATTCCTCTTGTAGCATTCTTCAGTTAACTTCCGCAAAAAAGAAAATCTGATCCTCGCAGCCCCTCAGTGGTATGAAACCACACTGGATCTCAACCAAATTCCTCTCAACCACTGATCGCACCCTCCCTTCCTAGCCTTATCAGGTTATTACCAAAATCTCCCCCAACTTCATTTTGGATACAAAAAATATTTGTTTTGCTCTGTTTCATTCATCTAATTCCCTGTCTGCATCAGCCCTTATTTGGAGCCATTTCTGATAAGCCTTCTTTTTATGTTTACAAGTTGCTCTCACATAATTATTCCACGTTTTCCCCACATTTACCAATCACCCTTTAGTATCTTCAGTTCTATTTCCAACTCTCACATTGAAATCACACATGAACACTATCCTATCCTTGTTGTTGACTCTGACTACGCTGTCACCCAAAGCTTTATAAAACTTGTCAAATTCTTCCTCATTTTCACCCTCATATGATGAATACACTGAGACAATTCTCAAGGTAATTGGTCCAACGGGCAAATCTACCTACATCATTCGCTCGTTTACATGCCGAACACAAACTATGTTATGTGCAATAGTATTCCTGTTATGCAGCCCTACACAAGACCCTGCCTTTCCCTTTTTAACACCCAAAAGGTACATTTTTTAATTCCTGATCTCTTCTTCGTTATCTCTCCTTACGCAAATATCACTTAACCCCTAGAACATCCAGATGCATCCTCTTTGCTGACTCAGCAAGTTCTAGTTTCTTTCTTCAATAAGCCCAATTAATATTGATAGCTCCCCAGCAAATTCCAGTTCGTGAGCCAAGTTGTTTCTAGGGAGCCCCTCGTCTGTCAAATGGTTGTGGGAGTCCATTACTCCCATAGATCCGAGGCTTCTTAAGAAATTCTGAGCTCAGTAAATTTTTGAAGCAGGATACTGCCCTACTTTGACATAGTCAAAGTGAGGGACCAGCAGTGGATTGTATAGTTTCAGCTGCCTGAGCACATGGAGAACCATGAGTCAGATTATGCCCAAGTTGCCCACCTCCATTCTGTAGCCAGTAGTATCTCGACTCTCAGGACCACTTACTAGGCCACTCAGCTGTTGCCCATGGTTCACGAACTAGGTCGTGACTACAGTAACCCACACCATGAACCTTTTAATGCATTACCATAATCAAGTACAATAGTCTTTTTGGTGATCGCTAATGAGTTATTCCATTTGCATACGAAATTTCCAGACAGTTTTCATGGCATAACAGACAATGAGAAGGGGAAATTTAATGACAATCACTGCTACATTTTCAGAGTTCAAACCATACCCTCTAAGTGTAGTCCAATGTTCATATGTTCACAACAGCTCCAATTATACACTAAACAATAAGTTGACAGTAATTTCCTCTTAGCAATGGAAGGGATAGTTTTAATGGGGTTTTGGTTATGGTTTGTTATTAATTTAATGTTTCATTGTTTTTATTTTCATGTCCTAACTGCTAATGCTTATGAAATAATTGGAATTTTGTGTAGATTTCACGATATCTAGTACAAATTTTGTCCCCATTATGCCAATATATTTCATATTTCGGTTTGTACTTCATGGACAATTATGGCTTTGCAGTTTTGTCTTAAGTTATCATTCCCTACACTTCCTGAGTACACTTGCCTTTTCATAACCTATGTCATCCTCTGCACAATGAGATTGGCAATTTTCATCCCATATTACCAACACATTCCTTTTAAACTTTCTATTTAAATTCCATGCCTCTTGTGCTTTCAGGGATTGCATTTTATTTATCAGTCTCCCTGTTGTACTTTATTGAATACATACATATATACACACATATGTCATCATTATAGAACATTATACCGGTATGTTTCAGCGTTTGGTCCTCAATCCTCTGTCAATTTACTAAAAGTCGTCACAATCCTCTATTTGCAAATAGAGCTGTGGCCACATTTAGTTCTATACTTCCCATATTTAAATCACTAGGAGACTGAGACTAACGATCATCATCTTGGTCTCCCTCTATTTTTCTTATCCTCCATAACAGAGTCAATTATTCTCCTAGGTAAACTATCCTCCTCCATTTGACTCATATGATCCCAGGTGCCTGTTTTAACCTTGAGGAGGTACAATGACTGAAAATGCCTTCAGTGAAAGGCAAAACATGTCTCGCATTCCATAAGGTAAAAGGGATCAAATCCTAAATATTTAAGACCATGATGTATTGAAGAGGTGGTTAAATAATAAATTAATTAGCATCCTACAATTACAGTAATATTCAACATGGAATCATAATTATATTTCACTTGCAACACACACCAAACCCGGTTTTTGCATACAGCTTCATCCATCATATTCATTCCTAACTTAGCATTCATTTCATCATTCTGATTAACCTCCTGTGATTGTTCCCACCTGTTGTACCAACAATCATTCTTGCTACTCTCATGTCTGTTACTTCTACTTATGATACAGCAATCCTGAGTCCACCCAGTTTTAACTCTCGTAAAGCAAAGTTGGCCTGAAAACAGACCGATGTATGTTTTGTCTGTGAGCTGACTTCTTTCTCACAGAATACTGTTGATCGCAACTGCGAGCTCACTGCATTAGCTTTAGTGCACCTTGTTTCAATCTCACTTACTATATTACCACCTTGGGAGAACACACATCTTAAATACTAGAAAGTATCTACCTGTTCCAGCTTTGTACAACCAACCTGATATTCACTTCTCATGAATTCCATACCTACTGACATCAATTTATTCTTCGAAAGGCTAATTTTCATACGATACTCATTGCACCTATTTTCAAGGTCCAAGATATCAGATTGTGGAATTCCTGCAAAATCTGCCATTGAGACCAAGTTGTCAGCATAGGCCAGAGTGCTTACTACATTTCCACCTAACTGAATTACTCCCTGCCATTCTATACCTTTCGGCAGATGAACCATGTAAACTAGGAACAACAAAGGTGTGGGAATACAGCCTTGTCTAAATCCTGTAAGTACCCTCAACCAAATACTCATTCAATCATCAACAATCACTGCAGTTCAGTTGTCAACATAAATACCTTTGATTGATTATAATAAACTACCCTTGATCCCATAGTCACCCAGTATGGTGAATATCTTTTTCCACTGTACCATGTCATATGTTTTCTCTAGAATAGGAAACATAAACACAACTGTCTATTCATCTCGTAGCATGTTTCAACTAACTGGCGCATACTGAAAATCTGATCCTGACAGCACCTCTGTGGTCTAAAACCACCATGGTTTCTATTCAACTTCCCTCAACCACTGATTGCACCCTCCCTTCCAAGATGCCAGTGAATAATTTGCCTGGTGTCCTAATTAATGAGATACCTCAATAGTTTTTGCAATCCTTTCTGTTCCCTTGATTATAGACAGGTGCAGTTACTGCTTTTGTCCAATATGAAAGTACCTTACCAGCACTCTATGCTGATCTTATTACTTTATGAAGCCATTTCATTCCTGCCTTCCCACTATACTTCACCATTTCACATCTAATTTCATCCATCCCTGCTGCTTTTTGACGACGGTATTTAATTACCATCCTTTGCTCATTCTAAAGTGTAATTTCACCAAAATAATTTTCCTCCCCCAACGAGCTCCATTGTTCGCGATACCACTATGAAGGTTTCCTCTAACGTTGAGAAGATTTTCAAAATTTCCCTCCACCTGTCCAGTATATTCTTTAGGATCAACTATGAGTTCTCCTGAATTACCCAAAGCACTGTTCGATTCCTTTTTCGCTTCTTTCCTAAGATTCTTTTTAACTGTCCAGAAAGGCTTCTCTGCCGCTTGACCTAGCCTTACCAGGTTCTTACCAGAATCTTCCAGTGACTCCCTTTTGTATTCAACAACTAAATTTTGTTCTGTTTCTTTCATCCATTTCTGATAAGCCTACTTTTTACAAATGCAAGCTGCTCTCAATTCATATACCACCAAGATTTTTGTTATTTCCCATCTTTACACATAGTTGTTCCTAGGCATTACCTAGCTGTTTCTACTACAACAGCCCTGTATGCCACCCATTCTCTTTGTGCATCCTGAACCTGCTTACTGTGCGGAACTTCTCAAATATTATATCCATGTACTTTTGCCTAATTTCCTTGTCCTGGAGATTTTCCACATTTATTTGTTTGCACACAGGTTTTACTTTCTATATTCTAGACCTAGAGATAATTAGCTCACTGCAGATCAGATAGTAGTCTCTTTCATCAAAAACTCCCCAAAAAACCCGTACATTCCTAACAGATTACCTGAATTTGAAGTCGGTTATGATTTAGTCTATTATGGATATGGTACCACTCCCCCCCCATGTGTGATGGTGAATAACCTTATGCTTGAAGAATTTATTCATAACTGCTAAACCCATACTAGCACAGAAGTGCAGTGCAGCAAATGCTTCCCATGCCTATTAGCCTCCGTATTTTACCCACATTTACCATTCACAGTTTTGTATCCTTCAGATCTATTTCCACCTCTCACATTGAAATTGCCTATTAGCAATATCCTATCCTTGCTGTTGACCCTGACTATCATGTCACTCAATGCTTCATAAAACTTTTCAAATTCATCCTCATTTGCACCCTCACATAGTGAATACTCTGAGACATTTCTCGTCCTAATTCCTCGAACTGCGAAACCTACCAACATCATTCACACGTTTACGTCCCTAACCCAATCTGTGTTGCGTGCAATTGTTTTCCTCATGAGCAGCCCCACCCCAGACTCTGGCCTTCCCTTTTTAACACCCATCAAGTATATCTCATAATCTCCTATCTCTTCTTCGTTATCTCTCCTTACCTGAATATCACTTAACACTAGATCCTCCATTGCATACTCTTTGCTGACTCAGGCAGTTCTACTTTCTTTCTTTCTTTCATAACACCAATTAATATTGATAGCTCCCCATCAAATTCCATTTTGTTCGCCAAGTTGTTTCCAGTTAGCCCTTCGCCTGTCAAATGTGAGTTGTACCCCATTACTCCATATGTCCAAGGCTTCTTTAAAACATTCTGAGCATGGTAAATTCATGAAGGAGGATGCTTGCCTACTTACACATAGTCCAAGTGAGTATCTCTCCTGTAACGGGTTACGGACCAGCATTGGATTGTATAGGCCTAGCTGCCTGACCACAAGGAGGGCCAAACTCAGAATACGTCTGGGTTGCCCACTTCCATTCCGTAGCAACTGGGATCTCGACTCTCAGTACCACTTACTAGGCCATTCATTCATTGTCCATGGTTCACTAACTAGGATGTGACTACAGTAACCCACACCATGAACCATTTAATGCATTATCATAATCAGTAATCACTTGAGCCCAGATTATATGTAGTATAAAAATAAGAAATATGAACATAAAAATGTAGCTAAAATTGACAAAATATATAGTTCAATATATGATAAATAAAAAATATGTAACTTAATATCTGAGCTGTATTTGACATATTCTTGTAGGCAGAAAGGAAACAAACCCCAAAAAGTTAAAAATACAGATGTTATTCTACCTCTAATTTTCATTAGGTGGCACAATTAATAACTCATTTATTTTCAATTTTTTTGCTGTCATCAAATGCCTTTTGTCTGTTAGGATGTTGTTATATATATTGAAAGGTTTCACTTCACATGAAGCCACTGGTGCTAATTTCAAATAAGGAATGATGCTGGAAGATAAGTTCCATTTATCAGGGAATTGCACCCAATACGTTTGTCATACTTTTACTTTGTATCTTTCTCCATAGTAGCAGCGAGATGTCATTGACCCACCCTTCACACTGTACTGTTACTTCTTAAGGGATGTACAAACCATCAACATAGTTAAGGGATGCAATTCTATGACAGAATACTTCACTTAAATTATTAATTAATTATTTTTGGTTAGAGACATACAGGCTTTTAAAACTATTCTCAAGTGTTTAATTCTAAGACTTGAATTGATGTAAATTGAGTAAAACAAAGAATTGTGTTTTATTTCAAATGTGCAATATCCTTTAAAATATTTGAAATATGGAATACTTATCAAATTATTTATTATGCATCAAAATATGTAAAAATGTGCAACTTTAAACTCCTGGAATAATGGTCATTTTAGTGTGATTCGCGGACATTTTAGCATTCCTTGTAGCTATGTATATGGGAACAAAATATGTAATTACATATAATCTGGTCTCTAGTAATCACAATAGACTGTATTAGTTCAGAATTTCATGACCATTTCAAAAAATCAAAATCAAAATCTCTTTATTTGCAAATGAGGTCTTTACTTCGGTGGCAAATGGTACAATAAAATACATTATTGTCAAGCACCAAATTTTAAATTAAGAAGAGACGAAGAGAATTTTCCTAGAATACAATATTATACAGTTTACGCTATTATTTTTTTCTATTAAACACACACATCATCCTCAATAAACTTATATTGTTTACAAAATTCTACTTATAGTATCTCCTGTACTTATAAATATGGTCAACTCTATACAGTTCGTGAAATTACTTCTAATAATACTATACAACTGGTATAGGATTAAAATTATAACTGTATTCATTTACATATGTACCCATTTTGGAACCTAACTAGCATAACGACCTGCTGCGTCTTAACCAGAGCCCCTTTTGTCACAACTTTTCAGAGTTCCTGAAGGGCCTTCACAGCTACCGTAGCGGTCCCAGGGCCCTCAAAGTCCCCACTATCCCCTTATTATGTCAGATATTCTACATAATCCATCAAAGTCTCTTTTAGCTGCTGTTGGGAACAGAAACCCACTTAACAACCGTCTGGATATGTCTTTGGTATGGATCTATTTGCACCAAACAATAAAATTAATTTGAATTCTTATTTGAGTACTTTGATGGAGATCTACTACAATAGTCTGTTTAATGATCACTAATGCGTTACTCTCACTGATCTCTATACATGGATGGCTGGTAGCTTGGGTAGCAGTAAGCCGAATAGAAGATGGCTGGCGTAGTATGATGGCAGCGAGCGCACGGTGCAGTAGACAACGAGGAGCGCGCTTGCTTTGTTTATGCTCAGTTCAGTGACGCCAGGCCTCTTGATTGTAGTTCCACGGGTGTTCTGTGCTGTGTTATTACAATACCCCACACATTTACAAAGGAATTAACATGAAATACATCAATGAGAAATCACTAGTTTAGATATTTCACTCGCTGAATTGAAACCACATGTTACTTTTGCATGTTAGTAAAATATAAACAAACAAGGGAGCCATGCTTGTACTACTACAATCAACACAAATACGAATTCTTAAATGTAAATAATACAAATACATAATATATTTAAACTATCAAAGTATACGTGTGTGGCAGATATAAATTGAGTGCTATTTGGAAGAGGTACACCATTCTCTCCGTCAGTTCAAATTACAATATCTCCTAACATAGCGTAATTGTGTTGATTACGTAGTAAACAAGTGACTTTCAGCATGCCGAAGTGTACTTGTACGGCAAATACGCCGCGAAATGCTTGAATATCCAGCGAAAACGACACAGTAAACTATCATTATGCCGTTACAGGAGAAGTGGGTGTAGTTCTGGGCTTTTAAATGTCTGCGGGCTCATATTAAATGGCTTCTACAAGCTTTAAACAAGCCAGAATTACTAAAATAAAAACATTTTCCGAAACAGGAAGAATAGGGCTATTTTTGTATGAATAAAAAAAGAAAAACCGAGTTTTTGGCTCAAAATACGAAATATTCAGTCATACCTCCCCTTAAGAATGCATAATTTCGTGGCATACATGTATACAATTTACAGTAACGTTTCCAGAAACTGTTTTTCACTCCTATTGTATTACCGATCGCTAATTGCATGTATTCATCACCTAAGTTAATATTTGTCGGCCGTTATTATACACTCATTTTTATTGCTATCCCGGAGATTTACTGACCTTGGAATGACTTGTCGGTGTTCCCAATGTCCTTATGCTTTGAGTGAACATGTCTCTATATTTTTAATTATTCCAATGCGCCATTAATTGCGGTTTAAAATTGATTATATCATCATTGCTTCCCCATAAGGAGAGCTCTAGGATGGGTACACCAACATGGCGAACCGCGCACTCAACTTGGCGTACTTTCTCCTGCAGCGGAGACCTGCCATCAGCGATCCATGTATAGAGATCACTGGTTACTCCATTTGAATAGGAAACTTATAGACACGTATTCATGACATAACAGACAATGAGAAGAGGAAATTTAACGACAATCTCTGCTACATTTTAGGAGTCCAAACTATACCCAGCAAATGTAGTCCAATGCTGATATGTTCACACCAGATCCAGTTATACACTGAGCAATATGTGGACAGTCATTTCTTCTTAACAATGGACGGGGTTGTTTTAATGGAATTTTGGTTAAGGCTTTCGTTCAAACATTATGCTTGAAAGTTCTTTTCTTCATGTTCTAAGTGCTAACATTTGTGAAATAAACAGGATTTTGAGAAGATCTCAACATATCTAGTAGCAATTTCATCCCCATTATGCCTATATTATACCATATTTTGGTTTGTACTTCAGGCCCAATTAAGGTTTTGCAGTATTGTCTTGATAGATCATTCTCCACACTTCCTGAAGTATTGCCTTATCATAATTTATGTCATCCACAGCACTATGAGATCTATAGTTTGGAAATGTATGACCATTTCACATGAAATATCTGAGATTTTCTTAGTATTCCATCCAACTCTGTGTTTCCATACGTATGAATAGGATCTCCAATAACCATTCCTTGGGAATGGCGTAAGAATGCATGTTTATATATGCAATAGAAAAAAACATATTCAGTGCTTACTTTAGCACTTGTACTTGAGAACTAGTACAATAGTGCTATTATCACTAATGAGTAATTGAATTTGTTTTGGAAAGCACACCCTAAAACAGACTCATGGCATAACAGATATTTTTTTTGCTCGGGGCTTTACGTCGCATCGACACAGATAGGTCTTATGGCGACGATGGGATAGGAAAGGCCTAGGAGTTGAAAGAAAGCGGCCGTGGCCTTAATTAAGGTACAGCCCCAGCATTTTCCTGGTGTGAAATGGGAAATCACGGAAAACCATTTTCAGGGCTGCCGATAGTGGGATTCGAACCTACTATCTCCCGGATGCAAGCTCACAGCCGCGCGCCTCTACGCGCACGGCCAACTTGCCCGGTGGCATAACAGATAACGAGGAGCAGAAATTTAATGAGAAACTCAGTTACTGTTCAATAGTCTAATCTATTTCCATTAAAAACGCTCCATGCAGCAGTTAGCAACACTCACATACGGAACGATGAATAGAAAATGAGGAACTATTTAATGTACCTTTATTTACTGCCAGTAAAACTGGAACCCATGTTAGAGATTACTCTTCACGGGTTGAATCAAACTGGCTATAACAATTACTGCAGCACCTGAGATGTTGACAACTGGTTGGATTATACACTGAGCAATGTGCGGACAGTCATGAGTATTAAGAAAGAAAAGGATAATCTTGTTTGATTTTTGATGTTATATTTATTTTAATGCTTCATGTTTTTTAATTTCTTGTTCCAACTGCTAACCTTGTGAAGTAATATGTACTGTTAGAAGACATAAGTAATCCCTTTGGACATTTTTATCTCATCTTACTAATGCATTTTTTCAATATTGCTATTTGGTATCCATCCCCTCTCATGCTTTCAAGTACCGGTATTGCATTTGATTGATCAGTCTCTCTCTTGTACTTTAATTGCATTATCAAAATCAGTAATTACAATGAACTCTATAGTTGAGGATTTCATGACCCTTTCTCCTTAAATATGTGAGATATACTACATAATCTATCAAAGTCTCTGTTAGTTTTTGTTGGGAATACCAACCCAGTTAACAACTGCCTGGATATATCCTTGGTATGCATCTATTTACATGGAACAGTAAAATTAATTTGAATTCTTATTTGAGCACAGTTGATGGAGAACTACTACAATAGCCTTTTTTGTGGTCTCTACTGACTTATTCCATTTGCATAGAAAAACTTCCAGACATGTTTTCATGGAATAACAGACAATGAGAAGGAGAAATTTAACGACAACCTCTGCTACATTTTAAGCGTCCAAACTGTATCCAGTAAGTGTAGTCCAACGCTAATACGTTCACAACAGATCCAGTTATATACTGAGCAATAAGTGGCCAGTCATTTCCTCTTAACAATGGAAGGGATAGTTTTAATGGAATTTGGTTAAGTTTTTTTTCAATTTTATGATTCATAGTTCTTATTTTTGTGTCCTAACTGCCAATTTTCTTGAAATAATTAATATTTTGAGAATATCTCACTATATATGTAGAACTTTTTTCCCAATCATGCCAACACATTCATATTTTGGTTTGTACTTCACCCCCAATTACGGCTTTGCATTATTGTCTTAAATTGTCATTCTCTGCACTTGCTGAAGTATACTTGCTTTATCATAACCTATGTCATCCTCAGCACTACGAGATCTATAGTTCAGAATTTTATGACCATTTCTTATTAAATATCTGAGATTTTCTTAATATTCCATCCAACTCTATGTTTCCATAGGTATAAATATGACCTCCAATAACCATTCCCTGGAAATGGCATTAGTATTCATGTTTATATATGGAATAATGAAAATAATCTTCAATGGTCACTTTAGCACTTGTAATTGAGAACTATGTGCCTCGTAGTAGGGAAAGTAACAATAATTCACCAGCTGTAAGAATCATATATAACCACATTTCAGTTGATAATTGTAGTGTAGATATGGTACCTATATTCGTGTGTACCTTTGTGTGTGTATCTTTTTCGTGTATCTATGAGAGCATAGTAAGATTAAATAGTTCTAATAATAATAATCTGTCTAAGCATTTAGCTTTTTTGGTAATCATTGAATAGCTCTTGCAAATTTCAAACTTGCAATTTCATTTCTGTTTGTGATTAGTAGTAACATGTGGTATTGTAATTAGGATACATCTCAAAATACATGTAGTTTAAAATTATTGTAGTGTACTGTAGTATACAAGTAGTATATATTAGAAGTTAGTGTGTTTGTGCAATTATTGTAAAATATTTGTGCAGTAGAACTATAGTAGAGGTATCCGTAGAAAATCTCGTACAAGAATTCTCTTGTCCTAATTAGGATAAGATTAACTGCAGTTTAGAATTGTGTAATTCTTGTGTATTCCTTTTCGTATTCAGTAATTAATCGCAGTTTTTATCCTGTTAGGGTGTTGCAGGATTAAAATGGCGTGCAACTAAGTAGTAGTGTAGTAGTAATTTAATTACCTTATTGTAGTGTGACCTTGGTGTACTATCCTAGACAATATTTATTTCCATCTATTTTTTTGCACGTAATAAATAATTTCTCTTTTTTAATTTCATTTTTCCATAAAGAATGGCTAAGGAGTGCAATTGTAAGAATTGTGGTGTGGCCAGTCATTAAGGAGTATGAGGGAGGAGTTGGAGAGTTTTTAGGAGATAATTAGGAATCCCTCAGAAGACAGGAAGGAAGGTAGACCTCCCTCAAACAATGTAAGGTGATAATTGTAGAATGTGTGTAGGGTTGAGGCTCATGAGAGATTCCATTGTTAGACATGTAGGGAAAGTGTGCGGAGGAAAGGGAACCAGGGTAGAGTGTTAACCAGGAATTAGGTTTAGGCAGATGTTGAAGAGAGTAGAATGTTCTCAGGGGAAGGAGATTGCAGGCTAAGGGCTCTATTCAGGATCATAATTCAGGACAGGAGTCTGTGAGAAACTGGTACGAGTCACTGCAGGCAGAACAACAGAGGGAACATCAGGAACAGGGAACTGTTGCTGCGAAGTTTGGAAGTAGAAGGAAGGGAAAAGGTAGAAAAGGGAAATATAGAGTAGAGTATAGGAAAATTCAGGTGGAACAGGGTCATGGGAGGGGGGAAAAAGGAGGAGAAAGTAGCTTCTGCAGTTGGCAGTAAAGATAGGGCTGACCAGGAGCAGAAGGGATCAAATGATTTGGGTAGGGTTGAGGCTCTGGTCATGGGGGATGTCATTGTTAGATATGTGGGGGAAGTGTGTGGAGGAAAAGGAACCAGGGTAGAGTGTTATCCGGGAATTAGGTTGAGGCAGGTGTCAAAGAATGTAGAAGGGAAGGTGGAGGGGAAGGAGAAGGTGGTAGTGTTTCATGTTGGTACCAACAATGCAAGTCAAGCTGGTATAAGTACCAACATACTTGGGGATGTGTGGGATCTGGTCAATGCCACAGAGATGAAGTTTAAGGAAGTAGAGATTGTTGTCAGTGTAATATTGTGTATGAGGGATACTGCTGGAAGGTGACTTAAATGAGACTGTAGAGTGGGTGTGTGGGAAACTGGGAATGAGATTTCTAGATCCTAATAAGTGGGTAGGAGATGGGGATCTGCACTCAGATGGCCTTCACTTAAACCTCAGCAGGACGTATAAGTTAGGAAATCTGCTTGCAAGGGTTGTAGGGAGGTATATTCAGGGAAACTTGGTGGTTTAGAGAGCGATGATAAGGATACAGGGATCTGGAAGTCAAGTAGGAATGACATAAAAAAGGTTTTTTTGATGCTTTTCTTTTGGGGCATTGACCCATGTGGGTCTTTTGCCCCTGCATAAATATGTTAATGTTGAACTGTAGAAATATTGTAAGGAAAGGAAAAGAATTAAGTAATTTAATAGATATATACTTACCAGATACTGTAATAGAAGTTGAACCATTGCTGAGAAAAGATATAATGGAAGCAGAAATTTTCTCACAGAACTGGATTGTGTATCGTAGAGATAGGCTAGGAATGGTAGGAGTGGGAGAATTCATCCTGGTGGAAGAAGAATTTGTAAACTACGAAAATGTTTAAGATGACAAACAAGAAATTCTAGGTGTAAGGCTCATTTCTAAAAATAATAGGCAATTTGATATCTTTGGAGTGTACAGACCAGGGAAGCGTAGCGCTGATGCTGATTCAGAATTATTTCATAAGATAATCAGCTATGTGCGAAATGACATGGAAAGGAATGTGATTGTAGCGAGAGATCTGAATTTACCAAATGTCAACTGGGAAGGTAATGTGAATGACAGGAAGCATGACCAACAAATGGCAAATAAGTTAATATGGGAAGGGCAGCTGATTCAGAATGTGAAAGGACCAACTAGAGAGAGGAATACCCTGGACGTGGTGCTGGTAAAACCAGATGAGCTTTATAGAGAAACTAACGTAGTAGATGGTATTATTGATCATGAAGTTGTTTTTGTCATAGTTAAAAGTAAATGTCATAGAAGGGAAGGTCTTAAAAGTAGAACTTTTAGCCAGTATCATATGGCTGATAAAACAGGCATGAGTGAGTTTAAAATAATAACTACGATCTGTGAAAAACGGTAAATAAAAATGTGAACAGACTCTGGGATGGGTTTAAAGCAATTGTTGAGGAATGTGAAAAGAGGTTTGTACCATTAAAGGTGGTAAGGAATGGTAAAGACCCACCTTATTATAACAGAGAAATAAAGAGTTTAAGAAGGAGGTGCAGATTGGAAAGAAATTGAGTTAGAAATGGCTGTGGAAGTAAGGAGAAATTGAAGGAACTTACTAGGAAACTGACTCTAGCAAAGAAGTCAGCTAAGGATAACGTAATGTCATGCATAATTGAAAGTTATACACATTTTAGTGAAAAATGGAAGGGTACCTATGAGTACTTTTAGGCAGAAACAGGTTCCAAGAAGGACATTCGAGGAATCATTAATGAACAAGGACAGTGTGTATGTGAGGTCAGCAGTATGTAAAGATTGTTTATTACAAGGATATTGTCCAGATAGAGGAAGTATTAAAATTTACATGTGAAAACAATGACATTTACAATAGGATACAGAAATTGAGAACTGGAAAAGCAGCTGGAATTGAAAAGATTTCTGGGATATACTAAAGACAATGTGTTGGGATAGAGTACCGTATCTGAAGTACATATTCGATTATTGTTTTCATGAAGGGGCTATACCAAATGAATGGCGAGTTGCTATAATAGCCCGTATGTATAAAGGAAAGGGTGATAGACATAAAGCTGAAAATTATAGGCCAGTAAGTTTGACATGCATTGCTTGCAAGCTTTGTGAAAGCATTCTTTCTGATTATATTAGACATGTTTGGAAAATCGGTAACTGGTTGGATAGAATTCAGTTTGGGTTTGGGTAAAGCCGGTCCCAATTCATAGAGTCAGCTTTTTTCTGCTGCTTCAGCACCCGAGGGCATTGACCCCGGCGATTGACACCGGTCACGTGACCGTGAAGTCACGACCACGTGTTCCTGTTTGTAAACAAAGACACTTGTTTGGCCACATGCTTTTTGACAGTACAGCTGCCATCTTTAACCACGTGGGCGCGGAATTTTAAACAACAGAACATCGCTAACCTCTTTGCTGCCGTACTGTTGGGGCTAAACCTCACTGTTGCCATCTTATTCATGTGGTGGAGGGAAATGTAAAACCCGCATGCTTTTTTGATACCTGTCAGGTCCAAACAACGTGGGCGCGGAATTTAAACAGCTGTCAAGTCTTAACGACGTGCTTTTTTTGTAAGGCGTGCAAGGCTAACATCAGAGAATGTTTATGCTTTATTGCATTCGGGACAGTTAGAGGTAAAAAGGTCGCCCTATTTTCTCTATGCCCTCTTTCCAAAAATAGGGGATGGGGAGATGTGTTCTCTCCCTAGAGGGAGATGAGTCCTCTACAAAAAAAGTAATGCCCGGCTAAGAAGCCAGGCATGGTCACCTCTCTCTTGCGAGAGAGGGACAAATTGTTTATCGCATGCATAATACGTCGTCGTCGTCGTAGTAGTAGTAGTAGTAGTAGTAGACTACTACTAAACGTTTTCATTCCTCCCCTGAGGGAGGAGGCGGGCCTCTTAGACGGTTACGCCGTCTCTCAGGCCGAGAGATTTGTTACGGTGAAGGAGATGTGCGGAGAAGGTGAGGGGGTGGGCGGCGGCTGTGTGCATCGCCTTCATAGCATCGTTAAGTTGGTGGGAGGTGTGCAGATCGATGAGCAGTGGGAAGGGTTATACGCCCGCACAGGCGATGGTTTTGCACACTCTGTTAGAAGAAGTTTATCTCGATAGTCGATGTGTGTGCATATCGACAGGCAATGAATGCACACTCTGGTGGAAGAAGTTTATTATTATAGTCGATGCATGCATATTGACTTAATAGTTGATGTGTGCATATCGACAGACGATGGATGCTCACTCTGGTGGAAGAAATTTAGTACGATAGTCGATGCATGCATATCGATAGGAGATGGATGTGCACTCTAGTCGAAATATACAAGTTTATCTCGATTGATGTGCATTCTAGTGAAAGATGTTTAGTTTTTGGTGCACACTTACCTCACTGCTGCTACCTTGACGGACCCTAACTTCTACCTTAGGACACGGAATATAAAATCTACAGCTGCAAGTTTTAAAGGAAACCATGTAATTATCGTTAAGTACATCGTAAGTAGTCTTACCTCTTCTGCGATTGTAAAAAATGCAACGGGATGATACGGAATTAAACGACACATTGCAATAATTAGAACATAATTAGGGAACGAACCTAATCTTATCTTGACAGAACATAGTCAGGGACAGCCCTTGAAAGGTCTTGGCCTAATAAGCGACCGCTGCTCAGCACGAAGGCCTGCAGATTGCGAGGTGTCGTGTAGTCAGACCGACGAATCTTCTCTGCTGTTATTCTTGACTTTCAAGACCGGGGCCTCTATCTTACCATTAGATAGCTCCTGAGTTTTAATTACGTAAGCTGAGTAGACCTTGAACCAACACTGAGGTCTACGCAAAAATCCCTGACCTGGCCGGGAATCGAACCCGGAGCTTCTGGGTAAGAGGCAGGCACGCTAAACTACGGGGCCGGCATTAACAGAATTCAAATATACTGAACTACTATAACATGATTAAATTGCTATCTTACCGTCAGATATCTCCTCAGTTCTAATTACTTAAGCTGAGTAGACTCGAACCAACCCTTAGGTCTACGTAGAAAAACTCTGACCTGAGTAGACCTAGAACCAACCCTTAGGTCTACGTAAAAATCCCTGACCTGGCCGGGAATCGAACTCGAAGCTTCCGGGTAAGAGGCAGGCACGCTACACTACGGGGCCGGCTTTAACATTAAGAAAACAAGCTACTATTACATGATTAAATTTGTTTGTAGAATATTTCTCTGTGTGTTACAAAGTCAGACAGAGCAAACAACTAACTTAGTTGGCACACAAACACGGTATGAAATGCTCGCGTCGACAGTAATTATACACCGCTCTTCCTGAGGACACAGTGACCTTGTGCAGGCAGCCAGTTCGCTGCTTGCGATAAATGCTGTATCCGACAAGGCAAAACAGGTTCAAACCTGTTACATAATGCAATTAGCAAAACTATAGAATTGATAAGCTAATGCTGTATGTTCACGACCCTAGGCAGACGAAACTCAGGTCAGAGCCTCGTAGTCGCTACAACCCACGTTCCCAAATTAAAACTGATTAAGCCTCTTACGATAGGCAGGACATACTATAGATTCACCACGACCGTAGACGGACAGGCCCCATAGTCGCCAACCCACGTTCCCAAGTCAAAACTGATTAAGCCTCTTACCATAGGCAGGGCATATTATACATACGCTACGGGTCACAGGCGTAGAATTAAAAGCGATTAGGCCTAGCAAGTAACAGAGGACTTATGTTCGGATGGAAACAAACACTCGGTTCCCGAGCCAGAATCAGAAGCGATTATGGCTAACAGAAGACTTTAGTTACTTCGTGCGTATCATCTATGTTTGTAACAGTAGGGTCTGATCTTTGCAGGTTGAGATAAAACTCTTGCAGACCTCTGTCTTACGGCCGGACCCTTACACATGTACATTTGGCCTTTGTTTCACGGCCGGATGCCCCTCCTAACGGCAACTCCAGGATATAATTACTATGGGACGGAAACAAACACTGAGATCCCGAGCGAGAATCAGAAACGATTAAATTCCCCGACCTCGATCAGGAATCGAACCCGGGACTCTCTAAACCGAAAGTGTAGCGTTGCATAAAACTACAGAGAATCTTAGCAACTTAACATGAATATTCCTTGCCTGTTGAAAGAGTTATCTTCCTGGGGGTTGAGCATTGAACTGTAGGTAATATTGGAACGCTGACTGTATGGGAGCGAAGTGCGGCTTCCGGGGCGACTAGCTGTACGGCATGGAGGCATGACTGACGTATACTGTACGTTCATGCGATGAGACACAGGTATCTTAGCGAATTTTAAACATTTAGGCGGAATGTCTCTTGCAGATTTCACCTGATCTACGGTGAAATATATCAGAGGATTAATACCAATTTGAAACTGAAAATGCCTTGGAATATTGGATAAAATGAAAATATATTCTAGGCCTGATTATACTCAAACATTTTTCTTCAAGAGATCACAAGAGAGTAAGTGCGTATACCTACACTAAAAAAGGACAAAACCCTGGCGTAACAGCCTCGAAGGGCCAGGGCCTACGAAGCGACCGCTGCTCAGCCCTAAGACCTGCAGATTAGGAGTTGTCGTGGGATCAGCACGTCGAATCCTCTCGCCCGTTATTCTTGGCTTTCGAGAACGATGCCTACGCTAGAAAGGCAATAAAATAGACGCCATGCAAACGAAACATATGCATAAAAAATTATAGCTTATTGAGTTTAGACGGGAAATATCTGCCAATGAGGGTCAATTGAAAATACATTGTAATCAGGTTTTGAACCATATTTATTATCAGGACAGGGGCAGCATACGTATGCGTGTATATATATACAACTTCACATTGGAACATACACTTAATAAACAAAATATATACACGTTACAAAATAATCACCATTGATCTGCATTTAGGGCACCAACCCATGTGGCAGATTCCCTATAAGTTGTTTCCTTAGTCTTTTTTGAAATGATTTCAAAGAAGTTGAAAATGTATCGAACATCTCCCATTTTGTTCGGGTCCAGTACTTCCTTCTCACAGCTATAACCCACTTTTAAAATATTTCCGGACATTTCCACGGAAATCTGCAATTGAAGTTATAAATTCTGTAACAATATCATTTTGACTATAACCTATAAAACGTAACGTACGTCATTTAGTATGCCAAATATCATGTGAGATATCTCCATAAACACAGAATACTTTTGACAAGAGCCAAACCGGAAGAAAATAGTAATTATCGTTTTAAAATAACATATTTATAGCTTTGCAGTTAGATAGTGCTGAGACTGCTTACCTGTGGAAATGAAGCTTTTGTGAGTTCACAACTGGTTTCTTCTGCTACCTGTTAGCGCAACCGTATGCTACACAAGAAATAGGCATCTTGATTGTATCACAAATTTGACGTACGGTCAGATATTACCAAAAGAGTCCATCAAACACAACACATCAGCTAACTTCCAGTCTCTGTATCTAGTCAACTTTGCCGTGCACGAGTGGGCGTGACTAGCCAAGGAACAGGAAGCAGTTTTCTGCGAGAGCTACCACAACAGTCAGCATTCCAGTATTACGGTACCTATAGTTCAATGGGGTTGAGCTGCTATAACTTCCCAGCAGGGAGATAGAATGCGCAGTATCAGCACTTCCTTTCACCTTGAGCGACAAGCAGGATGATGTCGCTTGTAGACTGTTACTGTACAACAAATTCATACACACATAGAATATACACACAGAGATTGAACACTTTCGTTTTAGTGTAACCAGATCGTGCATTACAATTTGTAGAATAGTATATAACGCACGACTCTAGGTGGACCAGACTCAGGTTGCGGTCCCGTAGTCGCCACAACCCACGTTCCAATGTTAAAACTGATCAACCCTCTTACGATAGGCAGGGCATGCTATAGATACATCACGACGCACAGGCGGACCAAACTCAGGTCAGAGCCCCGTAGTCGCTACAATCCACGTTCCCATGTTAAAACTGATTAAGCCTCTTACGATAGGCAAGGCATACCATAGATACACCACGACACTAGGCGGACCAGGCTCAGGTTAGTGTCCCGTGGTCGCCACAGCCCACGTTCCCAAATGCAAGCTGATCAAGCCTCTTACGATAGGCAAGGCATACTATAGATACACCACGACCCTAGGCAGACCAAACTCAGGTCGGAGCCCCGTAGTCGCTACAATCCACGTTCCCAAGTTAAAACTGATCAAGCCTCTTACGATAGGCAGGGCATACCATAGATACACCACGACCCTAAGCGGACCAAAGCTAGTCATGAATACTAGCAGTAGTGGTGATTATTGTTTTAAAAGAGTGTAAAAAATATCAACTTGTAGCGGGTTCGAACCTTATAACCTACAGACTCAGCTATGTGCCTAGCGCTAACTTACAGACTCAGCCATGTGCCTCATAGTCGTCAACTGCACTGAGGGTGTAAATCTCGGCTTTGTGCAGTGATAGGTACAGAGGTGTATTATCTCAAATCCCTACTTATAATTTTGTAATGAATGCGGTACGCGGCAGAGTGTTGATGGTGGTGATTATTGTTTTAGTAGAGTGTAAAAAAATATCAACTTGTAGCGGGTTCGAACCTCATAACCTACAGACTCAGTTATGTATCTTGTAGGGCGTCAGTAAAAAATATTACTCTAAGGACCTGCAACTAAACGATAGTTTTTTAGTAGCAGATACAGAAGAAATAAGTAATTATGTTGTTATTCAAATAAGTGAACATTTCTTGCGACTGCACGCATCCAAAGTGTGTGTGCGCGCAGACTGCTTTCCTGCTCGCTGCTGCCACAGTGATACATCGTGAGCAAAGACTGGGATTGAAGTAGTCCATCTCCGGTACATGATCTGTTTAGACGTGCATCGTAAAACTGAATATTCCGCTTGTGTGTAGTAATGTGTTTTTTTTTCCGTGAATGTAGTAGATCTAAATAGTGTTGCATTTTTATACCAGGCAAATGTTTATCGTAAAACTGAATATTCGATTTGTGTGTATGGTGAAGATAATTGTTTTTGTAAAAGTAGAATGTTACAATCTAAATAGTCTTATATTTTTTAATGCTAGGCATCAATCCAGAAGACAGCGAACAGCAGTAAACGTGTGTGAAGAACGTGGTGGCAGACTAGTGTGAGCTCATCATGAAAAGTGCTGACATATACTGATCGTTGATCGATCCGTGTATATATAAACGAACATGCAATTCTTCCCCTCTCTTTTACTTTCAACAAAGCTGCATTGAACTAAGGTAAGCATACGTGCGTGTGTGAACTGTTTGAAAAAATAATCTATAAAATATTCAGTATATATTTATTTTACGACATTTTTCTTTCCTTCTTTTTAGAAAATCATTATAATTTTTTAAAATTTCGTGTGGCTATTTAAAGGCGAGTGCAGCCCTTGCAAGGCAAACCCTCCGATGAGGGTGGGCGGCATCTGCCATGTGTAGGTAATTGAGTGTTATTGTAGTGGAGGATAGTGTTATGTGTGGTGTGTGAGTTGCAGAGATGTTGGGGACAGCACAAACACCCATTGGAATTAACCAATGAAGCTTAAAATCCCCGACCCGGCGGGGAATCGAACCCGGGACCCTCTGAACTGAATGCCAGTACGCTGACCATTCAGACAACGAGTCGGATCCGTAATTGTTGTCTGCCGTCCACTTCCTCCTAGTGTTGTCTACTCCATCATCGGCAATTGCTATCTGCTAAAAGAGTATGTATGATTTTTGTATATTATTATTATTTTAATTTTAAGAGCAAGAAGCCTTTACTGTACTGTATCCATATCGAACGCAGAAAGGATCAGGAAGGTATCGACATTCAACTCAGAAAATCGTCATCATCATAGTGATTCATATATGCTGTCTACTCTCTCACAGTAATTCATACCTGCTGACTACTCTATTATCGGTAATTGTTATCTGCTGAAAATCTTGCGGCTTCTACATTAATCAAAAAGAGTAAGTTTGATTTTTAAATGTATATATTTATTAGTATTGTTATTCGAATTTTTTACTTTTTTCTTAACAGAAGAGCAACAGCCGTTTACTGTGGTGTAGAAAATCATCGTGATAGATATCTGCTTTCCACTCCATCACAGTGATTGATATCTGCTTAAAATCTTGCGGATTCTACATAAATATAAAAGAGTAAGTTTGATTGTTTAAATGTATAATATATTATTATTATTTTAAATTTTTTTTGTTATCTTAACAGAAGAGCAACAATCGTTTACTGTGCTGTATTCATATCGATCGCAGAAAGGACTGGGAAGGTATCTACATTCAACACGCACATCTTTTAAAGGAATATTTCCATCTTTTTATTAAACCAATATGTATAAATATGTTTTAAGAAATTCTAAAAATAGTATTTTACTTTTTTGTAGAAAATTGGAAAGGATAAACCAACTAGGTCACTTTAAAGGCCCTACTAAGAGACGGCTCAGCGATCTTCCAATTAATCCGCCGTTTAAAGTAATTTCGCTTCGAAAAATTAATACGCGATTTGGTGTAAGAATTGAGTGCGTCTGTGAGGGCTTCCAATTATTTTTACCCAATACATTTAGTGAATTAACAGATTCGGAATTAGATCATCTATATCGTGGAATAAAAGCAAAACTGGTATCATTAGTTTCGTTCATATGTAATCATGGCAACAAAGTGGGAGACTTTTCATACATGTTTCTCATAGCGTATACTAAGCGGTATTATAAGATATTCATTAAATGTTTTAGATCCAATTTTTTTACTATCTTGCTATAATGTCTTTCAAGAAAATATCACTTCTTTGCTCACAACGCATACTGCGCTTAAACTAAACACCTCACTTGCTTGTTCCTTCATTCTTTTTAAAGACAATGCAGAAATTCATGAAACATTTTACATTTCTTCAAAAATGACGAAACTGTTATGTTCGGACAATGTTTCAGAATGGTTTTTCGAACACATTGTTGACGAATGGCTCGCTAAATTTCAAACGTTTGAAGAGGGTGCGAGTAATAAAGCACTAGAAAGTATTTTATATCTTCAGATTAATGCTTGTAAATTTGATCCGTTAAATTCAGGTAGCCAATACAATGAACTTCCTCAAGCTATTGTAGATAAGAGAGCTGCAATTAATATTCCGAATAAAGATGACTATTGCTTTCAATGGTGTATCGCAATGGCGTTAAAACCAGAAACACTTAATCATTCAAGAACATCACACTATAAAGACATGCTTATTCAGTTGCAACAGACATTGAATTTTCGCGATGTTACTCTTCCCACTGACTTAACAAACGTTTCTGCGTTTGAGAAAAACAATCCCAATTTTCCCTTTCCTGTGTACGGTATCAACGGAGAGTGTTTTGTAGGTCCACTTTACACAGCTTCTTATCCAAAACAACACCATATTCATATTTGTATGTTCGCGTTGAAAACATGAACCACTACGGCATTATAACCAAACTTTCAGGTTTGTTATGCTCTCAGCTTTCCTCAAATTATCACAAGAAGTTTATATGTGACAGATGCTTGCAGTCCTTTTCAACATAAAGCATGTTAGCTACACACTTAAATTATTGTGCAACACACTCAGCCGTAAAACTTGTTCTGCCAAACAGTGAAAATGCGGAAATGAAGTTTGAGAATTATTATCGTCAGGAACTTGTTCCGTTTACTGTTTATGCATATTTCGAATGTTTTATAGTTCCATTTCATTGTTGCCAACCAGACATGAGCGAACCCTATACCGGTACTGGTTATGTGCAGAAGCACACTCGGTTTTCTGTAGCATACAAAGTTTTTTGTTCATACGATTCATCTCTATCATTTCTAAGATGTATCGAGGAGAAAACTGTACTGCATGGTTGTTAAAGGATTCAGAAGTGTTAGCACATCGCGTTGATTGTCTTATATCATAACCAGTTCCAATTGAAATAACATTAGATGAGATGATTTTGCATGATGAAACCGATGAATGTCACACGTGTAAACAGTCAAGTACATTCCCAGAGATTAAGGCTAGAGATCACTCCCACTTCACTGGGAAATATCGTGAACCTGCACATCATTCATGCAACGTTTTATATCGTGTTCCTAAATTTATTCCTTGCTTGTTTCTTATCGTGTCCGGCTATGACAGTCACTTCATTGTTCGCGAGTTTGTACAATTAAGTTGCACAAAGTTCACTGTAATTACCCAAAATAATGAACGCTTCATTTCATGCAGTTATCGTGTAGGCGATATTTCCATTCGCTTTCTAGATTCCTATAAATTTATAAACTTTTCACTAGCCACACTTGTAAACCGAATTCATGTGACGACTTGAAATAACTTCGAGAGTATTTTCCAGATCCTGAACAATGTAAACTGTGTATAAGGAAAGGTATTCTGCCCTATGACTATATCCAGAGCTTTAAAACGTTAGAAGAAACAAAATTACCTCCTCAGTCTGCATTTATAAGTGTATTAAATGAATGTAGTATACCATCACTAAGCTCATCCTTATACGATAAGCATACGGTATCGATTTCAGATGAAGACTATTTGTATGCCTCTAAGGTGTGGTCAGTTTTTCATATACAGACATTAGGTGAATATGCAGACTTGTATTTGAAGGTAGATACACTTTTACTCCGTGATGTGCTTGAAAAGTTCCGTAAAATGAGTTTAACTATCTAGTACTACACGACACCCTGTCTTTCGTGGGATGCTATGCTAAAGTGTACAGGTGTTAAACTTGATCTTCTTACGGATGTCGACATGCTTTTGTTTTTTGAACGTGGAATTCGCTGTGGACTAGTTTCGCTTGTTAACAGGCATGCCATCGCAAATAATCGCAAATAATCCCTTCCTCCAGAATTATGATTCAGAGAAAGAAGTTTCTTATTCCATGTATTTCGATGTGAACAATCCGTATGGGTGGGTAATGTCACAGCATTACCATGTAAAGATTTTGTATGGCTAACATTAACTGAAATTGAACATCTTAATGTTCTTCAAGCTGCTAAAAATCCTATTCGCGGCTACGTGTTAGAAGTTTCTCTTGCATACCCTTCTCCTCTACTTCATTCACGTTCTGACCTTCCTTTTTGCGATGAAAAAATTATTCCGCCTAATCACACATCAAAGCACAGTAAACTGCTAGCTACTCTTTTCCAGAAAACGCGCTATATTATCCACACACAATGTCTTGTTCATTGTCTCGAATAAGGCTTACAGTTAGAGTGTATTCATCGTATTGTTTCGTTTAAACAGGAAGCATGGTTTATACCGTACAATTGAATACTGAACATCGTCAACGTGCTACAGCAACATTTGAGAGTACGTTTTTCAAACTCATGAATAACTATATATGAGAAAAGCATGAAAAATGTACTCAACCATCGCGACATTCATTTAATAATCAATGGGATGGACGGTGTGGGGCACGCAAGTGCATCTCAAAACCAAATTTTGAGGCCGAAAGACATGATATGTCATTGATCATGACCTTATTTCTGTTGAAATGAAATAACTGAGATCGTCTATGCGAAGCCAATTTGTTTGGGAATGGCCATACTTGATTTTTCAAAATTAAAAATGTATGATTTTCATTATGGATTTGCGAAGCAACAGTTTTCTAATCTTACACTTTTGTATATCGATGCAGATAGATTTATTTATAATATTCGGAATACAGACGTCTTCGATGTTATGCGAAACCATTCTGAATTGTTTGATACTACTTCCTTTCACCTTGTAATCCATTTCACATTAAGCCACAGAACAAGAAAGTCATAGGGCTTATGAAAGATGAATGTGGCATGAATATTATGACAGTTTATTGGTTTAGCACCAAAAATGAATGCCTATAAGACTCAAAATTCATTATCTGTCAAAAAAGCAAAAGGCGTACGTTCAAGCGTAGTTAGCCGTTTATATGTTCAACACTATCGCGATGTACTATCAACTAGAAATGTACGCAAAAAAAGAATCCAATCAGGCAAAATCATGTTCATACCACTGAGCAAAGTAAATGCTCATTATTTGCGTTTGATGATAAACGTGTATGGGATAGTGATTCCCCTACAAGTGTACCATGGGGATACAGCAACATGTAATTGTGTAATAAGGGGGGAAATTACATTATCATTCAAGATGCACAAAATCACTAATGCTATAATTAACTGTAAGAAGGGGAAACGGGGGTACAGCAACATGTAGTTGTACAATGTGTGTAAGAAGGGGAAATTACATTATCACTCAAGATGCATAAAATCACTAATGTTATAATTATTATGTAATTAGTGTACGTACATTATCTGTAAGTAGGGGATTACAGCAACATGTAGTTGTGTAAGAAAGTGAAATTACATTATCATTCAAGACGCGCAAAATCACTAATGCTATAATTAACTTTTAAATAGTGTACATACATTATCTGTAAGAAGGGGAAATTACATTATCATTCAAGATGCGCAAAATCACTAATGTTGTAAATATCAGTAATGATAATTATAAATAATGTTGAATTGGAATATAGTTTTATTTTAGATTATCTATTCTTTGTCTATCTATGCATTACCACATCCTCCTCCTACATGTTTATCAAACGAAAAATTATTACCTTCTACTTACCGAATCCCCCTCCTGCCGCTCCCTCCCCTTCTTGGCTATAATCAAACAAGATACGGTTAGGATCAGTTCTTTAAATTCTACGTCTGCAAATCAGAGGAGGAGGAGGAGGCTGTTACATTTTCAAATTCCATATAAAACGTAGTTAAGAAAACATAGTTGAGAGTGTTGAGTAGGGCAGCTTGCTTTTAAACAATGTTCTCTAAGATGGTAGTATGTCGGGCAGGGCAGCTTGCTATAAGATGGTAAGTATGTCGAGAAGGGTAGCTTTCTTTAAAACAATGTTCTCTAAGATGGTATGAGAGAAGGGCAGCTTGCTATAAGATAGTAAGTATGTTGAGAAGGGCATATTGCTATAAGGGGGTAAGTATGTCGAGAAGGGCAGCTTGCTTTAAGATGGTAGTATGTCGAGAAGGGAAGCTTGCATTAAGATGGTGTTATGTCAAGAGGAGCAGCTTGCTTTTGAACTATGATCTCTAAGATGGTAGTATTTCGAGAAGGGCAGGTTGCTATAAGATGGTGGTATGTCGAGAAGGACAGCTTGGCTGTAGATAGGCCCCTTGCTATGTACTTAAATTCCGCGGCGTGGCTAAGTCCCGTCAACATCATTAAAATTCCGCGCCACTTCGTGCATAAGGTGGCAACAATGAGGTTAGGGTCTGTCAAGATAGCAGCACTGAGGTTAGCCATTTTTACTTGCTTAAACTCCGCAGCAAAGCAAGTGCACGTGGTTACGACTTGTTAAAAAGCACATGGATTTTAAATTCGCGCCCACGTGGTTTGGACCTGACATAAAAATCACGTGGATTTTAAATTCTGGGCACCTAGATAGCAGCACTGAGGTTAGCCATTTTTACTTGTTTAAACTCCACGGCAAAGCAAGTGCACGCGGTTACGACCTGTTAAAAAGCACATAGATTTTGAATTCGCGCCCACGTGGTTTGGATCTGACAGTTGTTAAAAAAGCACGTAGATTTTAAATTCTGCGCACCTAGATAGCAGCAGTGATTTCAAGGTTGCAGCACTGAGGTTAGCCCACGTTTACATGTTTAAAATTCACGTACTTAAAGATAGCAGCTGTTATCTTGACAGTTGTCAAAAAGCACGTGGATTTTACATTCTGCGCCACCACATGAATAAGGTGGCAGCAATGAGGTTACGGTCTGCCAAGATAGCAGCAGTGAGGTTAGCGATGTTCTGTTGTTTAAAATCCCGCGCGAGCGCGATTAAAGATGGCAGTTGCCATCTTGACAGATATGAAAAAGGCACATGGATTTTAAATTGCCCGCCACCACGTGCATAAAGTGGCAACAGTGAGGTTACGGTCTGTTAATATGGCAGCAGTGAGGTTAGCGATGTTCTGTTGTTTAAAATTCTGCGCCCATGTAGTTAAAGATGGCAACTGTCATCTTGGCATTTGTCAAAAAGCGCGTGGCCAAGCACGTGGCTTTGTTTATGAAAACGGGCACGTGGTCGTGACGTCATGGTCACGTCACCGGCGTCAATCGCCAGGGTCAATGACCTCGGGTGCTGACGCAGCAGAAAAATGCTGACGCTATGATTTGGGACCTGCTTTGCCCTACTACTGCTATTCCACTGAAGCTCAACTTGTAGGATTCCAGCAAGTTACAGCAGATATTTTGAATGGAGGAAGTCAAATGGACTGTATCGCGATTGACCTGTCTAAAGCATTTGATTGGGTGTGTCATGGGAAACTACTGGCATAAATGAGTGCGATTGGACTAGACAATAGAGTGACTGAATGTGTTGCTATATTTCTAGAAAATTGATCTCAGAGAATCAGAGTAGGTGAAGCTGTATCTGACCCTGAAATAATTAAGAGCAGAATTCCTCAAGGCAGTATGATTGGATCTTTATGTTTTCTTACATATATAAATAATATGAGTAAAGAGGTGGAATCAGAGTTAAGGCTTTTTGCAGATAATGTTATTCTGTATAGAGTAATAAATAAGTTACAAGATTGTGAGCAACTGCAAAATGACCTCAATATTATTGTGAGATGGTCAGCCGGCAGTGGTATGATGATAAACGGGGTAAAAAGTAATTTTGTGAGTTTCACAAATAGGAAATGTCCTCTCAGTTTTATTTACCGTGTTGGTGGGGTGCATGTTCTTTATGGGAATCACTGGAAGTACCTAGGTGTTAATATAAGGAATGATCTACATTGGGGTAATCACATAAATGGGATTGTAAATAAAGGGTACAGATCTCTGCACATAGAAATGAGGGTGTTTAGGGATGGTGGTAAGGATTTAAAGGAGAGGGCATATAAGTCTCTGGTAAGACCATAACTAGAGTATGCTTTTAGTGTATGGGACGCTCACCAGCATTACTTGATTCAAGCACTGGAAAAAATACCAAGAAAATCAGCTCGATTTGTTGTGGATGATTTCCAACAAAAGAGTAGCGTAACAAAAATATTGCAATGTTTGGGCTGGGAAGACTTGGGAGAAAGAAGACTAGCTGCTCGACTAAGTGGTATGTTCCAAGCTGTCAACGGAGGTATGTTGTGGAGTAACATTAGTAGATTAATAAGTTTGAGTTGTGTCTTTAAAAGTAGGAAGATCGCAATATAAATATATAGTTGGAATTCAACAGTACAAATTGGGGCAAATATTAATTTATAAGAAGGGGGTTAGGGAATGGAATAACTTACCAAGGGAGATGTTCAATACTTATACAATTTCTTTTAAATCGCTTAAGAAAATGCTAGGAAAACAACAGATAAGGAATCTGCCACCTAGGCGACTGTCCTCTCCGTTTACCTGTTACTTTATGTTCTCTATCTACTCCAAACAGACAGTAATTACTAGGGATGATTTCATTATAATGTATAGACATATTGAGCCAACTTTCGGTAATGCAGATTATCTTATGGTCATTTTCAGAGGCAGCTAAAAATAGTTGTTGTGTTTTTGTCCTAACTCCTCTCATATTCTGACAACTAATAGTTACCACTTCTTCACTACTGGTACCGGTACTATACCTCTCTATACTACTATTCGTGTTATGTGTTGGCATTTTACTTTATCTTTTCAATGCCTTCTGAAAATTTAATCTGTAAAACCAGATCGCCTGTCTTCCTTCTAACGAATATCTTACCATTCCGTACTCAACAGAACTGGCAGTTGGCCGATTTCCTCTTTGCTCTTGCCTGAACAAAGATCTTCTTCCTGGAAGGTGACAGGCATTTATTGATGAATACTGGCTGGCTTGTTCTCCACCTAAGTTAAAGGGTTGTTACTGTCTCCCCTCGTTCAACTCTGGCATCCATCAGTTCCTCCTTATCCGCTCTCCGCACAAACTTCAATATGATGCCATGAGGTTGTGATGGAGGACACGCTCAGGAAGATATTCTTGAGGGAAGTCTGTCACATATATCGGTCATTGATGAATTGATATTTACCCCAGTCGAAGCAATAACTTGACCGACCCCTCAGGAACTCCATGTATTTCTACGGAATTCAGTCTGGAGTACTGCTCGATGTCCTCCACTCGTCCCATTAAGTTATCGACCTCTGTTTTAATTTGTTGTTTTCCGATTTGAGAATTTCAGTTACCTGTAGCAGGTCCACCAGTGATCTCTTCTGATCATTCACCGCAATGTGTGTATCTGTAATTTGCAGTGCAAACCTCCAGTGAGCCCCTAGGTCTCTTTGCTCACTTCTTAGTTCTTACAGTTTTGTAGATGTCCTCCATTGTAACTTTAGAAAGTTTATCACATTCTCCTGTTTCGTTCTCCTTTGTTACAGTCCGTGCTGGCCCCGTGGTGTAGGTGTAACTTGCTTGCCTCTAACCCGGAGGCCCCGGGTTCGGTTCCCGGCCAGGTCTGGGATTTATACCTGGACCTGAGGACTGGTTCGAGGTCCACTCAGCCTGCATGATTAGAATTGAGGAGCTATCTAACGGTGAGATAGAGGCCCCGAACTAGAAAGTCAAGAATAACGGCTGAGAGGATTCGTCGTGCTGACCACACGACAACTCGTAAACTCCAGGCCTTCGGGCTGAGCAGCGGTCGCTTGGTAGGCCAAGGCCCTTCAAGGGCTGTATTGCCATGGGGTCTGTTTGGTTTGTTACAGTCCTCACAACTCCATGTTCTAATTTTATTTTTCACAATTGCATCGCTCTCACTTTTATTAAGTTTTACACACTTGCCATGGTACACAGTTCCACGGTTACCATAAGTCACCCTCTGACCTCCTTTGAAGTCTTCACAGAACTTGCATGGGGCAATATTAGAGGTTAGTTCACCGTGTAGCTCTTTATAAATGTCCGTAGAGCCGTTACCCACGTTACTTTCCAGAAATTACACTTTACACTGGCCACACGTTCCTTAATTTACACAAATTTACTATATTTACAGTAATGTCCTAGTTGGTGTCGCCTTACTTTTTCCAATTTACGGAGCTTCACTAGTACACACTTCTACACGACCGCCATTAGCTCAGTTATGCTGATGATGATGATGATGTCGTCCGTCCACCGATAGTCGCAACCGAACACGTCGTTCCAAGTTTCTCGCAGTTCGCAGATGCGTTGCGTTGCCACTAACATTGATTTCTCTGTAACATTCTCCTTGAGATCATCCGAAGTCCGAGCTCTTTGAAAATGCCACGCAAATGTTGAGAGAAAACGTACGATTTGGATATACGGGATGTTCTTGACACGTTTATCATTCATATAATTAACGTATGTCAAGAATCAGCATATCAGCGTTCGCGTACTTGTGATGATGTTCTTTTAACAGATGACGTTCACTCCATGTTTAGGATAAGATATTAATTTTCGTTACTGCCCTTTGATTGTGAATGGTGTCCATGGTAGTTAATTTCAAACAACTTATCGACAGCTGACATCAGTAATTGCTTCCTGAGCCAAATTGCTGCTGAATAATTTGATCACGTGCTGTTGGGGAATGCAAGAAGGAACTCTGATTAATAAAGCTCAAAAGTGTTGTAATTACTTGCTTGCACGATGAATGAGTTCACATTGGTTTTATGATCATTCATTTTGGTAGCTTATACAAAAGATCATTGCAAGTGCGAGTAGTAAATTTCAGGACAATGTATGCTATGACCAGGAATTAGTATAACGCCGTATATTATATTCCAGTGGTAATAAATTGTTTTCAGAATTATTTCTCGTTTCTGTCAAATAATTCCTTCCAACTTAAAGTTTGGAACACTGAAGTGATGCACGTTACGTATTTTTGCAGATGGAACGTCCTGCTGATTGTTCCAGACCAGAGTTAAGTCCGCTAAATTAGTCTTGGTTACTATGTATGCTATATGTAGAAGGATTAACAAGTGTCACCTTCAATATGTAGGTGAGTAAATAGTAATATTTCCATTGCTGCATGTGCATTTTTAATATTTTGAATCATTACGTGTTCAAGGAGTTGTACCGCTATTAGGCCAGTTACAGCCTAACACCTCTCTTGTTCTTAATTGGTGTTTAAGTAAACTGGCAACAGTAAACTGAAGGATGGGCTATATTGAGTAACCGAAATTAGGTTATAAATTCGGCCCACTTCACACATTTCTAATAATTTATATAGGTATGTTACTTGCAATAAATCATACTCCTTTCTTGATTAATTCCGTATACAAGTAAATTGTGCAAAATGTATGAACTAGTCGGTTTCGAAACAAGTCTCGGTTGTAGTTATATTATTGTTAACTGTTGATGTACCACAACACCGTGACGTTCGTAGTAGTTTGATGTTGCCGGTTTGTATATAATTTATATGACCAGGACTCACAAAAGTAATTTCAGAGCTTTTTCTTTGTGAGAGAGATTATTGAGCCGGAATTGTTCACATAAGTCTTCTTGTCATGAATTTCCTTGATAGGGTAAATGCTTACCCTCACCCTAATAAAGTTGTGCAGGTATAAATTACTTCACAGTGGAGAGAGAGATAATCCGCCTGATAGCCTCCCCAATTAGGGAATCAAATGATCGGCCTCCTAATCAATTCTTGTGAATAATATTTACCTTATATGATGTTTGGAGTAAGCAGGGCTTGAGTCGTAACTCAAGATCACTATTGGCACCATCAGGCAGATTGTCTCTTTCAGATTTTATTTGAGAAAGAAAATCCAATACATGCTTCCTCAAGTTAGGCAGTGCAAGTGGTGTCTAACAACCACCAATGAATTGTTTAACACGGTGTCCGCTATCGTCTGGATAGTAGTGTCCGGGATTTTGAATATTCTTCAGAAGTTTAGCGTCTCCTAAGGAATTGTCCCTCTAGTGCCAATCATAAGGCCAATAAATTCACATTTTGTAATTTCGTACTCCTTTCTGAGATCCTCAGGGCATGGTTCATGTATGGCCTTCTTCTCAACATTAAACGAGGCTGCTGTTCATTTTCCTTGAACCTAACAGTGGGATCAGTCACCATAAAGTACCTGTCGCCCGGTCGAGGACAAGAGTATTAGCTCGTCTTGTGGAACCATTTTTGAAAAGACATCCTACTTCATGGATCTCCACATGTTGCTCTTTACGGACACTTCCAGCAATCAATTGGCGAACTGTATTGTGCCTATAAATCCTCATCAGCTCTCTCTTACGAGAGAAACCTAATGCATGAGGTAACGTTTAGAAATCGTCACATCATCTGCAACGGGATCCATTAAGGCTCCTTCCAGGGAGAGGTCGAACTGGGATGACATTACAGTTCATTTTAATTGCTTCTGTCCATTGTCCGCATGATATACCTCTCTTATTACTGATCCAAGCGTTTCCTTTCTTCCAGTAGGAGATGAATATCACTCCCTTACCTTTGGATGGTAATGTGCACCAACTTCTAAAGGAATCTTCAAGGAGTACCTTTCGGATGAGCCTGGGAAGATAGTTTTCGAGATGTTCAACTTGTTCCTCAATAAGCGGCAGGCGTTTAGGGCAATGCGCGATTTCAGTATGGAGCTCTCTTAAGGTTTCGACGTAGGGACTTCTCATATGCTTCAGCATTTTGCAAATATTTATACGCTAAATGAAAGAATCCCATTGAGCTTAGAAATTCCTATTCTTCTAAGATAGCGTGGTGCGTAAATCATTGCTTCTGGGGCGTCAGTAGGTAATCCAATAATTTATTTAACGTAACTCCTTAACTTATAATTCTATCAGTGATACCAAGAAATGTCATTGTCAGATTTTTTGAAAGTGCACACTGGAATGGGTAGATACGTTGTAGCCAAATATTTTGGTTGAGTATATTTAGCTTCTGATCAGGCATGAGAAGGGGTGAACTAACCAACTGGTTCAAATTTCTTGTGAGCTGATTGATTACTGCAGAAGGATTACAGACATATCTACAGACATATGATATTAATTGTATTTCAGTTTCCATGCAGCATATTATCTTCTTTGTTTTTATCTCAATATTGCCCTTGAAATTATGCATATTCCTTTTACCAAACGTCGTAATATTTTAACCTGTCAGAGGAAAGGGTGATAGACATAAAGCTGAAAATTACAGGCCAGTAAGTTTGACATGCGTTGCATGTAAGCATTGGGAAGGCATTCTTTCTGATTATATTAGACAGGTTTGCGAAATTAATAACTGTTTCGATAGAAGGCAGTTCGGTTTTAGGAAAGGTTATTCCACTGAAGCTCAACTTGTAGGATTCCAGCAAGATATAGCAGATATCTTGGATTCAGGAGGTCAAATGGACTGTAATGCGATTGACCTGTCTAAAGCATTTGATAGGGTGGGTCATGGGAGACTACTGGCAAAGATGAGCGCAATTGGACTAGACAAAAGAGTGACTGAATGGGTTGCTATATTTCTAGAAAAAAAGATCTCAGAGATTAGTAGGTGATGCTTTATCTGACCCTGTAATAATTAAGAAGGGAAATGCTCAAGGCAGCATTATTGGACCTTTATGTTTTCTTATATATAAATGATACGAGTAAACAAGTGGAATTAGAGGTAAGGCTTTTTGCTGATGATGTTATTCTGTACAGAGTAATAAATAAGTTACAAGATTGTGAGCAACTGCAACGTGACCTCGATAATGTTGTGAGATGGACAGCAGGCAATGGTATGTTGATAAACGGGGTTAAAAGTCAGGTTGTGAGTTTCACAAATAGGAAAAATCCTCTCAGTTTTAATCACTGCGTTGATGGGGTGAAAGTTCCTTTTGGGGATCAGTGTAAGTATGTGGGTGTTAATATAAGGAAAGACCTTCATTGAGGTTATCACATAAATAGGATTATAAATGAAGGGTACAGAACTCTGCACATGGTTATGGATTGGATTTAAATAAGTGGAAATGTAAGACATTAGAATCTGACCCTGTGGCACTTGAAAGTAATAACAAATACATGTGCCAGATTCTTGGACATTTTTATTGGGTTTAAATCATCGATTCTTGGAATAAACGTAATAACGATGTTAGCACTATGCTCATATTTACTATTATTATTATTGTTTTAATTATGACTATACTCAATAATTCATCCATTCATTCATTCATACGTTCATTCACTGATGACTTCATTTGACCTTTGATATAGGCTGTGTTTATTTGCTCCCGACCTGGTTTTTCTTCTTTTCTCCTTAACGTGCGCGAATTCGCAAATATTTAACACAGACTGCTTCACATATTGGTTGACAAATATTCTAGAGAGAGACGCATACAAATATTTCTTTACAATCTTCAGGAACTCACTCCACATTCGCGAATCAAGTCGCTTTGGTGTTTTCTTTGAATGTTGTCAAAGTTCCGTATTTCGCTTCTCCCTATTGGCTCATCTTTTCAGGGGACCATTTGAATGAACGTGACGTTGTATTCTCCATTAATATAATATTGATAATATTAAAAGTAACAAGAATAATAATCATTAACTAACTCTAAAATCACCAGGCGTCCCGGGAGCACCGTACTTTCTCATTACATACGTCCCGCATGCAATAGTTAGGCATGGGGCAATTAATCAATTTTTGCGAAGGAGCGCTACAACGTGCTTTTTTCGGGTGTTTTGAAACAAATAGCAGACTTTTACAGCACACTTTCCGTCTCAAGGTGCATTTGTTAATACGCCAAAAATGCAGAAATGAAAATTTAATAATTTATTACGTTGTAAACCTGTACACATGCCACTCTATCGTTTTTCGTATGAAACAAAAACTAATACTGTATAGTGAAATACGTGTGTAGAAAGCACACGTGTGCTTGCAACTCCTGCGCATACCGTCTGCGAGCTTCGGATACATTCCAACCCGATTCTCCATAGATAAAATGATGTGTGTGCATTCGTCGTTGCTAAACATACACGGCCATTGCCGATATGCAGACGGTAAATATAGTGATGCTCTACGATATACCAGCTTAGTACTATGCGATAGAAAAAGAGGTTTGCAAATGCAAGGGGTTGCATTAGACGGTAGCACTGAGGAAGAGGCTACGAGCGACCATCCGGTTGTTGTCTCTTCACACCCTGAGGTAATCTGCGTGGTGGTTGTAGTGCCCGTGTGAAAAGTAGTTAATCGACCTCCCATTCATGATTTATGCATGCGGGATATTTAAAAGTAGAATGTTACGCGCTCGCGAGCCGCCTGGTATATATTATTTACTATCTACAGACATATGATATTATTAATTGTATTGCAGTTTCAATGCAGCATCGTATCGGCCTTGTTTTCATCTCAACACTGCACTTAAACTTATGTATATTCCGTTCGCTAAACATCGCAGTTTTTAACCTGTCGGAAATGAAATTCTTCTTGCACATAGAACATTCATATTTTTATGTCATGTCTTGTGTATTAACCCATTACTCCTGAAACATTTCTTGGACGTAACATATCCTCCTAAGTAACTGCTTATTAACTTTTCCCTTGCATGTGGAAGACACAGAAGAATTTAGTAACAAGGATTCAAATTCAAGGTAAACTCTAATCCTGCCTTCATTTAATCGGAATATGCCTGAGTCACCTACTCCACAAATCTTCCAAAACGTATTATATAGTCTCCTCAAAGGGCACGTTAGGACATATCTATGACCCAGAATAGGAGATAGTGCGCCATTATCGCAAGCAGAATTCAAATCAAACCAAATTCATTTACTGAAGTGTAAATCAGTTAACGCGGTCGTTGGAGGTATCTCGTACCGGAAATAAACGTACCTACCATGCTTGAGTGACTGTTTAGGAAATTTAGCGTACGCTTCACATTGTACCAAAGCAGTGAAGTCCGTCCAAATAATGTAACTCAGCCGCAGTTTTACAGAAATCTAGAGTTTTGGACCAGTGCGTTGTTGAGGAATGAAGTACGTCCTACGCGTGTTACAACTAACAACAGTAACATTTCCTGGTACATTGGAAACCTGCCCATAACATAGTACGTAATAACATATCAGTAGGTAATGATTGAACCAAATGAATGTTTCTGTCGACCACCCAATTCAGGGACCGACTGCTTTGTACTAGTGTACAACTTGAATCCTAAATAACGATGACGGAATGTTGTACATTATTTAAAGTACAATTTCACTGATGCGTAGATATTAGGACATAATGTATATATAATGTGATTATATTTCATAAATATATGTGGAATTGTCTGATAATCTGCAGTCCTTCGGACTGAGAAGCGGCCGCTTGGTAGGTCTAGGCCGTTCGTGGCTGTTACGTGATGGCGTTTGGTGGGGTTTATATTCATTTGTAATGTAATTTTATAACGATTGGAATATATTCGTAGAAAGGTGTTCAGAAATATGACTCGTTTCCCGAAAGTACAGCTTGATTAATATAAAACTCTTTATAATCATTCATATAATTTACGTATATCACGTCACAGTATTCCTTTAACGTTCATGTGATGATGTTTTTTTAACAATTGACGCTTACATCATCATTAGAATACGATATTAAATTTCTTTACTTTCCTTTGGTAGTCAATGGTGTCTTGGGTAGAATAATTTCAAACATCGTATCGGCATCCGACATCAGTAATTGCTTAATGAGTCAATTGCTGCTGAATATTTTGATCACGTGGTCTTGGGGAACACAAGAAGATACTCTGATTAATGAAGCTCCACAAATCTGTAATTACTTGTTTGAACCATGAGTGAGTTCACATTCATTTTATGGCCGTGAAATTTGTTTGCATGTACTAACGATCATTGCAAGTGGGAGTAATAAATTTAAGGGCGGTGTATGCTATGATCAGAAACTAGTATAAGCCCGTAAGTTATACTCCAGTGATAATAGATTGTTTCAGAAATATTTTTCGTTTCTGTCATATACTTCCTTCCAACTTTTACATGCATGAAGCGCAGAAATAATGACCGTTACCTGTTTTTCAGGAGGGATGAACTGCTACTTGTTCAAGACCGGAGTGTAGTCCAATAAATTAGTCTTGGTTACGATATTATGTGTATAAGGATTACTGATAAGGATTAACAAGTGTCACCTTCAGTATGTTGGTAAGTAAGTAACACCGTTTCCATTACTGAATATTCATTGTTTATATTCTGAATCATTACGTGTTCAAGAAGTTGTACATCTATTAGGCCAGTTACAGCCGAACACCTCTCTTGTTCTTAATGGGTGTTTAACTATACTGGCAACAGTAAAATGAAGGACGGGCTAGCTTGTTTAACCGAAATAAGGTTATGAATTCGGCCCTCTTGATAATTCAAGGCCTTTCGGGTCTGTTGCGTCAGTCGGTTTCGGCTTTTTTTTGTGGAATTGTGATGCAATGGTATAAAGATAGGAATATTTTTGTAGTAAGTTGTTCAAAGAAATGACTTGATTCCTAAACGTACTGCTTGTTTAATATAAAAATCGTAATAATCATTTTATATTCTTTTTTAAGGGACGATGAAAGAAACTTGTTATTGAGTGATACAAGTGCATATTATCTGGGAGATTACTTCACCATTAAATGCTATGCAGAAAATGTCCTCCGTCCGCAGATAATCGCAACCGAACACTTCGCTCCATGTTTCTCATAGTTCGCAGAAATATTACGTTGTCAAAACCTTCCATTTCTGATGTAATGTTCTCCTTTAGATTGCCTGATGTCAGAGTTCGATGAAAATGTCACACCAGTATTGAGAGAAAACTTACGATTTGGAAATAAGGGGTGTCCTTGACACGTTTATCATTCATATAATTAGCGTATATCAAGATACAGCACATCATCCTTGACGTAATTGTGGTGATGTTCTTTTTAAGGATGACGTTCACTCCAGGTTTAGGATACGATATCAATTTTCGTTACTGACGTTTGATTGTAAATGGTGTGTTTGGTAGATAATTTCAAACAACTTATCGATGCTGACATCAGTAATTGCTTCCTGGGCCAAATTGCTGCTGAATAATTTGATTACGTGCTGTTGTGCAATACAAGAAGTATTTCTGATTAGCAAAGTTCAACAATGTTGTAATTACTTACCTGCACCATGAGTAGTTCACATTGGTTTTATGACCCTTCTTTTTGGTCGCTTATACAAGAGATCATTGCAAGTGGGATTGGTAAATTTAAGGACGGTATATACTATGGTCAGAAGTTAGTATAGGGCCGTATGTTATATTCCAGTGGTAATAGATTGTATTATGAGTGATTTCACGTTTCTGTCATATTATTCCTTCCAACTTATTCACGTATGAAGCATTGAAGTGATGCACGTTACATGTTTTTGCAGGAGGAACACCCTGCTGCTAGTTCGAGACCACAGATTAGTTCACTAATTTACTCTTGATTACTATGTTATGTGTATAAGTGTTACTGAGAAAGATGTCCGACTCGTTGGCTGAATGTTCAGCGTACTGGCAATCGGTTCAGAGGGTCCCGGGTTCGATTCCCGGCCGGGTCGGGGATTTTAATATTAATTGGTTAATTCCAATGGCCCGGGGGGTGGGTGTTTGTGCTGTCCCCAACATCCCTGCGACTCACACTCCACACATAACACAATCCTCTACCACAATAACACGCAGTTACCTACACATGGCAGATGCCGCCCACGCTCGTCGGAGGGTCTGCCTTACAAGGTCTGCACTCGGCTAGAAATAGCCACACGAAATTATTATTATTGCTGAGAAAGTTTAACAAGTGCACCTTCAGTATGTAAGTAAGTAAATAGTGATATTTCCATTGCTGTATGTGCATTGTTTGTATTTTGAATCATTACGTGTTCAATGAATCGCGCCAACGTTACGCCAGTTACAGACGAACACCTCTCTTTTTCTTAATTGGTGTTTATGTACAATAGCAACAGAAGACTGAGGGATGGGGTAAATTTTGTAACCAAAATTAGGTTAGCAATTCGGCCCACTTCACACAATTCCACTAATTTAGTAAGGTATTTTAGTTGCAATAATCATACTCCTTTCTTGACTAATTTAGTATTGAACTTCAAGTAAATTGTGCAGGATGTGCGAATTAATCCGTTTCGAAAAAAGGCTCGGTTGTAGTTATATTGTTTTTAACTGTTGATCTACCTCCCTACTATTTATGTTTTGATATTTTTGCTTACCTTTCTCCTTTCAAGATATTCTCATTTCGATTATATCATGTACGTATTTACTCGCTGAAATCACGTAAAGAGATTTTTGCATTAGCGATCCCTCCCATTTCACATACTGAGATACGTTTCCTCGACTAAATTAATGAAGTTAATTTTATCAATTATTTATTGCTTTAACGAGTATACGGACTGAAGAAAGGCTCCCTTTTAATGTTCCAAGTGCGCTAGACTTTAAATGAGTGGAACTGGAAATTATTAGAGTCGATTCTGTGGCACACGAAAATAATAGGCAAATCCTGTGACTAGAAACTGTGACGATGTGTTAAAATCGTCGAATGTGAGAATAAGCGAGATAATGATATTCCTACTTTGCTCATGTTTATTATTATCATTACAATTATGACTACACTCAATATTTCATTCGTTCGATCCTTCTATCATCCTTTCATTCAGTGATCACATCTTTTCCGTCAAATGCGAAAGTGTCGAAACCATTCATTCAATTCTTCCATCATGTCATCTTTGATATATGTCCTTGTCCTTTGCTTCCGATCTGCGTTTTCGTCTTTTCTCACTAACGTGCGCGACTTTTGCAACTTTTGACATTCCACGCTTCACAGCCTAGTTGAGAAATTTTTCTCGAGACAGCCGCATTCAAATATTACATTACACTCGATAGCCAGTTCTTCAGGAACTCATTCCACATTCGCGAACAATGTCACTTTGGTTGTTTTTATGAAAGATGACAATTACCCGTATTTGACTTTTCTCAGAGATGATATTCTTCTTCTACCAAAAACCGATAGCGCTTTTACGGCATGTCTTTGTGTATTAATCCGTTACTCCTGAAAACTTTCATTGACGTAGCCCAACCTTACAAGTAGCTACAGTGTTAGTTAAATTTTTCCTAGGGTCTATAAAGCACAGACAAATTTAGTCAAATGGATTCAAATGCAAAGGAAACTATTATCCTGCCTTTATTCAATTGCGGTTTCCAGAGTCGACTTCTCAACAAATCTACAATTACCTATGATATAATCTCTTCAAGGGGCACTTTACGATATATCTATGTTCATGAATGGGAGGTAGTGTGTATTTTTGCAAGCCGCGTTCAATCAAACCAGATTCATTTAACGAAGTGTAAATGAGTTATCTCGGTCGTAGGACGTATCTCGTAACTGAGGAAAGTGTACCTCCTATTTTACATTCTGGCAAACGTTTCCTGGATAAAGTTAATGAAGTTAATTTTATTAATGGTTTGTTTCTTCTAAGGAAATTTAGAGTACGGTCCTCATTCTACCAAAGCAATTATGTCCGTCCAAGTAATATCACTTAGGCGCAATTTTACAGGAATTATGGTTTTGGATGAGTGTGTGGTTGTGGAATGAAGTTCGTTTTAAGCAATCGAACTTGTCCTCCATGTGTTACAACTAATAACATTAACCCTTACATTGAAAACCTGCCCATAACGAAGTACGTAATAACTTATAAGGAGGTAATGATGGATCAAAATGAAAGTTTGCGTCGGACACCCACTTCCATGAACGACGGGATTGTACTCATGGTAACATGAGTCCTGAATACAGATGGCGGACTGTTATTCATTATTTAATATACAATTATATTGATAAGTTAAAATTAGAATAAAGGAAAGTATGTTTTATGAATGTGTACGGAATTGTCTTTTAATCTGCACGCCATCAGGCTGATGAGCTATCGCTTGGTAAGTCAAGGCCTTTTGGCGCTGTTGCGTCAGGTGGTTTCGGCTTCTTTCTTAGGAATTGTAATGCAATGGTATAAAGATAGGAATATTTTTGTGGTAAGTTGTTCAAAGATATTACTAGATTCCTTAATGCACTGCTTCATTGATATAATACTCGTTATAATCATTTTATATTATTTTTTAAGGGACGATGAAAGAAACTTGTTATTGAGTGGTACAGAGATTATTTCACCATTAAATGCTATGCAGAAAATGTCTTCCGTCCGCAGATAATCGGAACAGAACACTTTGTTCCATGTTTCTCATAGTTCGCAGAAGCATTACGTTGTCAGTACCTTCCATTTCTGCTGCAATGTTCTCCTTCAGATCGCCTGATGTTAGAGTTCGATGAAAATTTCATAACAGCATTGAGAGAAAACTTACGGTTTGGAAATAAGTGGTGTGCTTGACACGTTCATCATTCATATAATTAGCGTATATCAAGATACAGCATATCGTCCTTCACGTACTTGTGATGATGTGCTTTTAAAGGATGACTTCACTCCAGGTGTAGAGTACTTCATTAATTTTCGTTACTGACGTTTGATTGTAAATGGTGTGTTTGGTAGATAAATTCAAACAACTTATCGACAGCAGACATCAGTAATTGCTTCCCGAGCCAAATTGCTGCTGAATAATTTGGTCACGTTCTGTTGGTGAATACAGGAAGGAATTATGATTAACAAATCTCAACAATGTTGTCATTACTTGCTTGCACCATGAGTGACTTCACATTGGTTTTATGACCGTTCATTTTGGTCGCTTATTCAAAAGATCGGTGCAAGAGGGAGTAGTAAATGTAAGGACGATGTTTACTATGATCAGACATTAGTATAAGGCCGTATGTTATTTTCCAGTGGTAATAGAGGGTATTCAGATTTATTTCTCGTTCCTATCATATTAGTACTTTCAACATATTCACGTATGGAAAATGAAGTCATGCACGTTACGCGTTTTTGCAGGATGAACATCCTGCTGCTTGTTCCAGCTAAGAGATGTCTTCGAACACCAACTAATTTAATCTTGATTGCTATGCTATGTCTATAAGAATTCTGAGAAGGATTAAGAAGTGGACCTTTAGTATGTAGGTAAGTAAATAAGAAATATTTTCAATGCTGCATGTGCATTTTTTGTATTTTGAATCATTATGTGTTCAAGGAGTTGCGCGTCTATTAGGCCAGTTAGAGCCGAAAACCTCTCTTGTTCTTAACTGGTGTTTAAGTACACTGGCGACAGTAAACTGAAGGATGGGCTAGATTGGGTAACCGAAATTAGGTCAGTAACTCGGCCCAATACACACAATTCTACTAATTTATAAAAGTTGTTACTTGAAATAATCACACTCTTCTCTTGATTTATTTAGTATTGGTCTTCAAGTAAATTTTGCAAGATGTGTGAATGAGTCCGTTTCGGAGAAAGTCTCGGTTGTAGTTATATTGTTGTTATCTGCTGATCTACTTGCTTACTGTTTCTTATGAAAATAATTGTTGTTGCGGGTGTATATGAAATTTCTTTGACTAAAGCTCAAAAAATATATTTCCAGAGCTCTTCCTTTGTGAGAGAGATTATTGAGTTGAAACTGTTCAAATAAACCAACTTGTCATGAATGTCCATATTAGGGTAAAAGCTTACACTTGCCCTGATAAAATTGTTGCAGTTGTTTATGATTTCACAGTAGAATAACACTTAAATTATGTTGAATAACATTTCAGATACATTCATTATTATGGGCAATATAATAATCTCTTGGAGATGTGATAATTTCTCAGTTGGTGTTCGAAGACATTTCCTAGAGGGGTGATTTCAAAACGGGTGTGTGTTCTAATTAGTCTCCATTATGTGACAAGGAACTGTTCTTAAAAAAGTGCCTTCAGATTACGAGAATAATTTTACGTTTCGTTTACAAATCCTATAACATAAATGTGAACATTTGCTATGTATTGCTAAGAGCGAATACTCAGCCTGCATCGTTGACACCCTACGGATTATTTTTCAACAGATAATTGTTTTTAAAAGTAGTGCTTCCTACTAATACCAGTAATGGAGGATTTATCGACGGAAGTATGAAATGGAATGTAACCTCTTCAAGTTTTTCAAAAAAATGTTTGTTTCTTTTCCTTACTCATATATTTCCTTTCAAGTTACTCTGATTTCTATGAGATCAAGTATTTTATGGTGAAATCTCATCCAAAGAAATATGTGTTAACGCTAACTCGTATTTTACATTCTGAGAAACGTTTCCTCGATAAATTATGAAGCTAATTTTATCAGTGTTTCGCCAAGCATACGTATTTGTAAAAGGCTCCACTTCTAATGTTCTGAGTAGGCTTTATATTATATTTGTGGATATGGAAGGTAATAGAATCTGATCCTGTGGCTTTTGAAAGTAATAATAAATATCTTTTTCAAGAATCCTTTTTATTGGGTTTAACTAGTCGATTCTGGGAATAAACGTAATAAACGTAATGAACGTAATAAACGAAATTCGTTCATTCGTTCATTCAGTGATGAATTCATTTTTTCAAATATCGAATCCTTTCTTTCAATTCTTACATTGTGTATTTTTGATATACGGTGTAGTTATTAGCTCCCGATCTGGGTTTTGTTCTTCACTCCATAACGTGCGCGACTTCGCAATATTTAACACAGCATGCTTCACATATTTGTTGACAATTATTCTAGAAACATACGCATTCAAGTATTCCGTTACGATCATCAGGAACTCATTCCATATTCGCGAATCAATTCGCTTTGGTGTTTTCTTTGAAAGTTTTCAACGATCTTTGTTTCATTTCTCCCGGTTACTCATCTTTTCACGGGACCATTTGATGAACGTGACGGTATCTTTCTCCATTAAAATAATATTGATGATAATAAAAGTATCAATAATAAAAATCATTAATTAACTCAAAAATGACCAGGCGCCCGAGTGCGCCGTACTTTCTACTTACATATGTCCCACATGCAATAGTTATGCGTGGGATGCATAGTCACTTGTTTGCGAAGGAGCTCTACGACGTGCTTTTCTTCGCGTGTTGTGAAACAAATAGTAGTCCTTCTACAGCACTCGTCCCATCACAAGGCGCATTTGTAAATACGCTAAATACGCAGAATAGAAAATTTAATAACTTATTACGTCATACTCCTGTAGACATGCCACTCTATAGTTTTTCGTATGTAACAAAAACTAATATTGTTCTACGAAATACGTGTGTAGAAGGAAGACGTGTGTTTGCAAACTCCTGCGCATACCGTCGGCGAGCTTCGGATACATTCCAACGCGATTCTGCGGAGATAAAATGATGTATGTGCATTCGTATTTCTGAACATACACAAACATTGCCGATATGCAGCCGGAAAATATACTGATGCTGTACGATACACCAGCCCAGTAATGTGCGGCGAAAAAAAAAGGTTTGCTAATGCAAGGGGTTTCACTAGACGGGTAGCGCTGAGGAACACGCTGCGAGCGTCCGTCTGGTTGTTATCTCTTCATACAATTACGTGGCCTACGTAGTGGTAGTAGTTTCCCGATGAAAAGTTGTTAATTGCCTTCCCATTCATGATTTGTGCATGCGGGACTTTTAAATGTAGCAAGTTCGGTGGTCGCGAGCCGCCTGTTACATATTATTTACTATCTATAAACAAATGATATTGTTAATTGTGTTGCAGTTTCAAAGCAGCATCTTATCTGCCTTGTTTTCATTTCAATATTGCCCTTGAACATATGTATAGTCCTTTCGCTAAACGTCGTAGTATATACACTTGTCAGAAGTGAAGTGTTTCTCGCACCTAAAACAAATCATACCTTTCATGGCAGGTCTTGTGTATTAATCCATTACTCCTGAAATATTTCATGGGCATAACAGGTCCTTGTAAGTAACTACTTATTAATATTTCCCGACAATGTGGAAGGCACAGGATAATTTAGTAACAAGGATCAAATGCAAGGGAAACGCTTATCCTGCCTTTATTTAATCGCTTTGTCCCTGAGTCAACGTCTCCACAAAACTTCCAAAACCTATGATATAGTCTCCTCAGAGGGCACATTAAGATATAATTAAAACCCAGAATAGCAGATAGTGCCCCATTATCGCAAGCAGCGTTCATATCCAACCAGATTCATTTACTGAAGTGTAAAAGGTTTAACTCGGTCGTTGGAGGTATCTCGTACCAGAAGTAATCGTACTAACCATGCCAGAGTGATGGTTTAGGAAATTTAGCGTACACTTCTCATTGTACAAAAGCAATGAAGTCCGTCCATATAACATAACTCAGGCGCAATTTTACAGAAGTCTAGTGTTTTGGACCAGGGCGTTGTTGAGGAATGAAGTACGTTTCAAGCAATAAAACTTGGTCCTCCACGTGTTACATCTAATAACAGTAACACTTCCTGGTACATTGGAAACCTGCCCATAACATAGTACGTAATAACATATCAGTAGGTAACGATTGATCCAAATTAATGTTTCTGTCGACCACCCACTTCCAGGATCGACTGCATCGTACTAGTGTACAACTTGAATCCTGAATAACGATGACGGAATGTTGTACATTATTTAAAGTACAATTTTACTGATGCGCAAATATTAGTATGTAATGTGTGTATAATGTGATTTATATATTTAATAAATATATGTGGAATTGTCTCATAATCTACAGTCCTTCGGGCTGAGCAGCGGCCGCTTGGTAGGTCTAGGCCGTTCGTGGCTGTTACGTCAAGGGGTTGGTGTGGTTTATAGTCATTTGTAATGTAATTTTATAACGATTGGGATATATTCGTAGTAAGGTGTTCAGAGATATGACTCGTTTCTTGAAAGCACAGCTTGATTAATATAAAACTCTCTATATTCATTCATATAATTTGCTTATACACGTCAGAGTATTCCTTCCTTAATGTTCTTGTGATGATGTTTTTTAACAATTGACGCTAACGTCATCATTAGAATACGATATTAAATTTCTTTACTTTCCTTTGGTAGTCAATGGTGTCTTGGGTAGAATAGCTTCAAACAACGTACCGGCATCCGGCATCAGTAATTGCTTAATGAGTCCAATTGCTGCTGAATATTTTGATCGCGTGGTCTTGGGGAGTACAAGAAGATACTCTGATCAATGGAGCTCTAAAAATCAGTAATTACTTGCTTGCACCATGAGTGAGTTCACATTGGTTTTATGGCCATGTATGTTTATCGCACATGCAAACGATCATTGCAAGTGGGAGTAATAAATTTAAGGAGGATGTATGCTATGACCAGAAACTAGTATAAAACTCTGAGTTATATTCCAGTGATAATAGGTTGTTTCAGAAATATTTCTCGTTTCTGTCATATACTTCCTTCCAACATTTACATGTATGAAGCGCAGAAGTAATGCACGTTACCTGTTTTTCAGGAGGAACGACCTGCTACTTGTTCCAGACCGGAGTGCATTCTAATAAATTAGTCATGGTTACTGATAAGGATTAACAAGTGTCACCTACAGTACCTTGGTAAGTAAATTACAATATTTCCATTGCTGAATATGCATTGCTTATATTTTGAATCATTACGTGTTGAAGAAGTTGTACCACTATTAGGCCAGTTACAGCCGAACACCTCTCTTGTTGTTAATTGGTGTTTAAGTATACTGGCAACAGTAAACTGAAGGATGGGCTAGCTTGCGTAACCGAAATTAGGTTATGAATTCGGTCCACTTCAGACAAAACTACTACCTTATACAGGATATGTTATTTGCAGTAAATCATACTCCTTTCGTGATTAAATCCGTATACATGTAAATTGTGCAGGAAGTGTGTGAACTAGTCAGTTCCGAGGCAAGTCTCGCTTGCAGTAGTATTGTCAATATCTGTTGATCTAAATCATCTCTGTGACTTGTGTGGTATTTTGAATTTACCGGTTTATATGTAATGTAATTGACTTTGATTTACACTTGCAATTGCAAGATTCTTTTCCATGTGCAATATGTGTTGCAGGGTCTAAGATGTACATGGAACTTGTCATGAATTTCCTTGTTGGTGTAAATCTTTACTCTTAGCCTTCTCCTGATCCTAACCCTTATAGATGTGATTATTCCTCGCTTTCTGTTTGTAAACGTTTTGCATAGTGGCGCTTTATCAAACAGTTCGTGTACAATTAGACTCCATTGATAACAAGGAACTGTTTTTAGAGTAATGCCTTCAGATTACGGGAATATTTTTAATATTTCGTTTACGAATCCTATATCATTAATATGAAGATTTGCTATATATTGCTATAAGCGATTACGCAACCTGTATCGTTGTCACCCTACTGAATATTTCTCAACAGATAATTGCTTTAGGGTCAATTTCTTAGTGATTTGCAACTTGCAGCTACTAATACCAAGTCACGGAGTATTTAACGACGGAATTAAGAAATGCAATCTCTACACATATTTATGCTTCGATATTTTTACTTACATTTCTCCTTTCAAGATATTCTCATTTCGATTAGATCATGTACGTATTTACTCGCGGAAATCACTTAAAGAGGTTTTTACGTTAGCGATCCCTCCTATTTTACATTCTGAGAAACGTTTCATCGATTAAATTAATGAAGTTAATCTTATCAATTATTTATTGATTTAGAAGTATACGGACTGAAGAAGGGCTCTCATTTTAATGTTCCAAGTGTGCTTGACTTTAAATGAATGGAATTGGAAATCATTAGATTCGGTCCTGCGGCACATGAAAATAAAAGGAAAATCCTGTGACTAGGAACTGTGACTTGTAACCATGTGTTAAAATCGTCGAATGTGAGAATAAGCGAGATAATGATATTTATACTTTGCTCACATTTATTATTATCATTAGAATTTTGGCTACGCTCAATACTTCCTTCGTTCGATCCTTCTATCATTCGTTCATTTAGCGATTTCATCTTTTCGGTCAAATGGGAAAGTATCGAATCCCTTCATTCAATTGTTCCATCATGACATCTTTTATATATGCCCTTGTCTTTTGCTTCCGATTTGCATTTTCGTCTTTTCTCACTAACGTGCGCGACTATGCAAGTTTTGACATACCACGCTTCACAACCTTGTTGAGAATTTTCTCTGGAGACAGCCGCATTCAAATATCTAAATACGCTCGATAGCCAGTTTTTCAGGAACTAATTTCACATTCGGGAACAATGCCACTTTCGTCGTTTTTCTTAAAGATGGCAATTACCCGTATTTGACTTTTCTCAGAGATGATATTCATCTTCTACCTAAAACCGATGACGTTTTATACAGCATCTCGTTGTGTATTAATCCGTTACTACTGAAAACATTCATTGACGTAGCCCAACTTTACAAGTAGCTACAGTGTTAGTTAAATTTTCCCTGGGATCTATAAAGCACAGACAGATTTAGTCAAATGGATTCAAACGCAAAGGAAACGTTTATCCTGCCTATATTTAATCGCGTGTGAAAGAGTCGACTTCTCCACAAATCTTCCCTTACCGACAGTATGATATAATCTCTTCAAATGGCACTTTACGATATATCTATGTTCATGAATGGGAGATAGTGTGTATTTTCGCAAGCCGGGTTCAATCAAACCAGTTTCATTTAACGAAGTGTAAATGAGTTATATCGGTCGTAGGACGTATCTCGTACCTGATGATTTTGTACCCCCTATTTTACTTTCTGGGAAACGTTTCCTCGATTAAGTTAATGAAGTTATTTTTATCAATGGTTTGTTTCTTCTGAGGAAATGGTGTGGTTGTTAGGTAATTTCAAACAACTTATCGACAGCTGACATCAGTAATTGCTTCTTGAGCCAAACTGCTGCTGAATAATTTGACACGTGTTGGGGAATACAAGAAGGAATTATGATTAAAAAAGCACAACAATGTTGTCATTGCTTGCCTGCACCATAAGTGACTTCACATTGGTTTTTAGGACCGTTCATTTTGGTCGCTTATACAAAAGATCGGTGCAAGTTGGAGTAGTAAATTTAAGCACGATATTTACTATGATCAGAAATTAGTATAAGGTCGTATGATATATTGCAGTGGTAATAAATGGTATTTAGATTTATTTCTCGTTCCTGTCATTATTTCTTTCAACTTATTCACGTATGAAAAATGAAGTAATGCACGATACGCGTTTTTTGCAGGAGGAACATCCTGCTGCTTGTTCCAGATAAGTGACGTCTTCGAACACCAACTAATTTAATCTTGATTGCTATGCTATGTCCATAAGAATTTCTGAGAAGGATTAACAAGTGAACCTTTAGTATGTAGGTAAATAAATACGAAATATTTTCAATGCTGTATGTGCATTGTTTGTATTTTGAATCATTACGTGTTCAAGGAGTTGCGCCTCTATTAGGCCAGTTACAGACGAACACCTCACTTGTTCTTAGCTGGTGTTTAAGTACACTGGCAACAGTAAACTGAAGGATGGGCTAGATTATGTAACCGAAATTAGGTTAGTAACTCGGCCCTATTAACACAATTCTACTAATTTATAAAGGTTTGTTACTTGCAATAATCATAGTCTTCTCTATATTTATTTAGTATTGGTCTTCAAGTAAATTGTGTAAGATCTGTGAATTAGTCCGTTTCGAAAAAGTCTCGGTTGTAGTTATATTGTTGTTGTCTGCTGATCTACTTGCCTGCTGTTTCTTTTGTGTAATAATTGTTGTTGCGGGTGTATATATAATTGCTTTGACTAAAGCTCATTTTTGAGAGAGGTAATTGAGTCGAAAGTGTTCACATAAACCAACTTGTCATGAATGTCCATATTAGGGAAAAGCTTACACTTGCCCTGATAAAATTGTTGCAGTTGTATATGATTTAACAGTAGAATAACTCTTAAATTATGTTGAATATCATTTCAGATACATTCATTATTATAGGCAATACCATAATCTCTTGGAGATGTGATAATTTCACAGTTGGCGTTCGAAGACATTTCCTAGAGGGGTGATTACAAAAAAGGTGTGTGTTCTAATTAGTCTCCATTATGTGCCAAGGAACTGTTCTTAAAATAATGCCTTCATATTACGAGAATATATTTACATTTCGTTTACAAATCCTATAATATAATTGTGAACATTTGCTATCTATTGCTAAGAGCGATTACTCAACCTGTATCGTTGACACCCTACGGATAATTTTTCAACATATAATTGTTTCAAAACGACATATTTTGGGGAGAAGAGTCGTGTTTCCCACTAATACCAAGTAATGTAGCATTTATCGAAGGAAGTATGAAATGGAATGTGACCTCTACTCGTTCTTAAAAAAATTTCTGTTTTCTTTCTCTTGCTCACGTATTTCCTTTCAAGTTATTCTGATTTCTATGAGATCAAGTATTTGCTTGGTGAAATCACATCCACAGAAATATGCGTTAGCGCTAACTCGTATTTTACATTCTGAGAAACGTTTCCTCGATAAATGTTTGAAGTTAATTTTATCAGTGCTTCACTATGCATACGTATTGTTACGGGGTTGCACTTCTAATGTTTTGAGTAGGTTTTATTTATATTTGTGGATATGGAAGGCAATAGAATCTGATCCTGTGGCTCTTGAAAAAATAATAAATACCTTTATCAAGATTCTTTTTATTGGGTTTAACTCGTCGAATCTAGGAATAAACGGAATACTGACCTTAACACTATGCTCATATAATTTTTACAATTATGACTATACTCAATAATTCATCCACTCATTAATTCCTTCATTCGTTCATTCAGTGATGAATTCAATTGGTCAAATATAGAATCCTTTCTTTCAATCGTTACATTGTGTACTGTGCCATTGATATACATAGTGGTTATTTGCTCCCGGTCTGGGATTGTTTTCTTTTCTCAATAACATGCGCGACTCCGCAATAATTAACACAGCATGCTTCACATATTTGTTGACAATTAATCTAGAGACAGACGCATTCAAATAATTCGTTACGACCTTCAGGAACTCATTTAAACTCTTTTAAAGTTTTCAATGATTCTTGTTTCATTTCTCACAGTTACTCATCTTTTCACGGGACCATTTGAATGAACGTGACGGTATCTTCCTCCATTAAAATAATATTGATGATAATAAAAGTATCAATAATAAAAATCATCAATTAACTCTGAAATCACCAGGCGCCCGAGTGCGCCGTACTTTCTACTTACATAATATATGTCCCACATGCAATAGTTATGCGTGGAATGCATAGTCACTTGTTGGCGCAGGAGCTACGACGTGCTTTTCTTCGCGTGTTGTGAAACAAATAGTAGTCCTTCTACAGCACTCGTTCCATCACAAGGCGCATTTGTAGATACGTCAAAGACGCAGAATAGAATATTTAATAACTTATTACGTTGTGCACCTGCAGACATGCCACTCTATATTTTATCGTATGAAACAAAAACTAATATTGCTCTGCGAAATACGTGTGTAGAAGGAAGACGTGTGTTTCTAAACTCCTGCGCGAAACGTCTGCGAGCTTCGGATACATTCTAATGCGATTCTCCACAGATAAAATGATGTATGTGCATTTGTCTTTTCTGAACATACACAGCCATTGCGATATGCAGACGGAAAATATAGTGATGCTGTACGATACACCAGCCCAGTAATATGCGGCAAAAAATATTTTTGCTAATGCAAGGGGTTGCATTATACGGGTAGCGCTGAGGAACATGCTGCGAACGACCGTCCGGTTGTTATATCTTCATACTATGATGTAACCTACGTAGTGGTAGTAGTTTCCCGATGAAAAGTAATTTATTGACCACCCATTCATGATTTGTGCATGTGGGACTTTCAAAAGTAGCACGTTCGGCGGTCGCGATCAGCCTGTTATAATTATTTACTATCTACAGACAAATGATATTATTAATTGTGTTGCAGTTTAAATGCAGCATTTTTCTGCCTTGGTTTCACCTAAATATTGCCCGTGAATATATGTATATGCCTTTCAGTAAACGTCGTAGTATTTTAACTTGTCGGAGATAAAATTTTTATTGCGCCAAAACAAGTCCTACTTTTATGGCAGGTCTTGTGTATTAATCCATTACTCCTGAAACATTTCATGGGCGTAACAGGTCCTTGTAAGTAACTACTTATTAAACTTTCCCGAGCATGTGGATGGCACAGAATAATTTAGTAACAAGGACCAAATGCAACTGAAACGCTTATCCTGCCTTTATTTAATCGCAATGTACCTGAGTCAACTTCTCCACAAAACTTCCAAAACCTATGATATAGACTCTTCAGAGGGCACATTACGATATATCTAAAACCCAGAATAGCAGATAGTGCGCCGTTATCACAAGCAGCGTTCAAATCATACCACATTCATTTACTCAAGTGTAAAATATTTAACTCGGTCGTTGTATGTACCTCATACAAGAAATAATATTAACAACCATGCTAGAGTGACGGTTTAGCAAATTTAGCATACCTTCTCATTGTACAAAAGCAGAGAAGCCCGTCCAAATGATATAACTCAGGCGCGATTTTACAGAAATCTAGAGTTTTGAACCAGAGCGTTGTTGAAGAATGAAGGACGTTTTAAGCATTAAAACGTGGTCCTCCACGTGTTACATCTAATAACAGTAACACTTCCTGGTACACTGGAAACCTGCCCATAACATAGTACGTAATAAGATATCAGTAGATAACGACTGATCCAAATTAATGTTTCTGTCGACCACCCACTTCCAGGACCGACTGCATTGTACTAGTGTACAACTTGAATCCTGAATAACGATGACGGAATGTTGTAGGCTACATTATTTAAAGTACAATTAGACTGATGTGTAAATATTAGTGCATAATGTATGTATAATGTGATTCATATTTCATAAATATATGTGGAATTGTCTCATAATCTGCAGTCCGTCGGGCTGAGAAGCGGCCGCTTGGTAGGTCTAGGCCGTTCGTGGCTGTTGCGTCATGGGATTTGGTGTGGTTTATATTCATTTGTAGTAAGGTATTCAGAGATATCACTAGTTTCCTGAAAGTATAGTTTGTTTAATATAATACTATTTATACTCATTCATATAAACAGCGTTTATCAAGTTACAGTATATCTTCTTTCACGTAATTATCATGATGTTCCTTTAACAATTTACACTAACTTCATCATTAGGTTAAGATATTAATTTACGTTACTTTCCCTTGGAAATGAATGGTGTCTTGGGTAGAATATTTTCAAATATCGTATCGGCATCCGACATCAGTAATTGCTTAATGAGTCAAATTGCTGCTGAATATTTGATCACGTGGTCTTGGGGAATACAAGAAGATACTCTGATTAATGAAGCTCCACAAATCTGTAATTACTTGCTTGCACCATGAGTGAGTTCACATTGGTTTTATGGCCATGCAATTTGTTCGCATATACAATCGATCATTGCAAGTGGGAGTAATAAATTTAAGGACGGTGTATGCTATGACCAGAAACTAGTATAAAACCCTGAGTTATATTCCAGTGATAATAGATTGTTTCAGAAATATTTCTCGTTTCTGTCATATACTTCCTTCCAACATTTACATGTATGAAGCGCAGAAGTAATGCACGTTACCTGTTTTTCAGGAGGAACGACCTGCTACTTGCTCCAGACCGGAGTGCATTCTAATAAATTAGTCATGGTTACTGATAAGGATTAACAAGTGTCACCTACAGAACCTTGGTAATTAAATAACAATTTTTCCATTACTGAACATGCATTGCTTATATTTTGAATCATTGCGTATTCAAGAAGTTGTGCCATTTTTGGGCCAGTTACAGCCGAACACCTCTCTTGTTCTTAATTGGTGTTTAAGTATACTGGCTACAGTAAACTGAACGATGGGCTAGCGTTCGTAACCGAAATTAGGTTATGAATTCGGTCCACTTCAGACAAAACTACTACTTTAGACAGGATATGTTATTTGCAGTAAATCATACTCCTTTCGTGATTAAATCCATATACATGTAAATTGTGCAGGAAGTGTTTGAAGTAGTCAGTTCCAAAGCAAGTCTCTCGTGTAATTGTATTGTCGATATATGTTGATCTAAATCATCACTGTGACTTGTGTGGTTTTTATATTTTTGCCGGTTTCTATGCAATTTATTTGACTTTGATTCACACTTGCAATTGCAAGATTCTTTTCCATGTGCAATATGTGTTGCAGGGTCTAAGATGTACATGGAACTTGTCATGAATTTCCTTGCTGGAGTAAATCCTTACCCTTACCCTTCTCCTGATCCTAACCCTTATAGATGTGATTATTTGTCCCTTGCTGTTTGAAAACGTTTTGCATAGTGGCGCTTTCTCAAACAGTTCGTGTTCTATCAGACTCCATTATGTTACGAGGAACTGTTTTTAGAGTAATGCTTTCAGATTACGGGAATATTTTTTTATCATTTCGTTTACGAATCCTATATCATAAATATGAAGCTTTGCTATATATTGCTATAAGCGATTACGCAACCTGTATCGTTGTCACTCTACTGAATATTTCTCAACAGATAATTAAATTTGGAGGGAAACTTTTCACCAATTTGCAACGTTCTTCATACTAATACAAAGTCACAGAGTACTTAACGACGGAAATATGAAATGCAATCTCCACTCATATTTATGTCTCGATATTTTTACTTACCTTTCTCCTTTCAAGATATTCTGATTTCGATTAGATCATGTACGTATTTACTCGCTAAAATTTTACGTTAGCAATGCCTCCTATTTGACATTCTGAGAAACGTTTCCTCGATTAAATTAATGAAGTTAATTTTATCAATTATTTATTGCTTTAACTAGTATACGGACTGAAGAAGGGCTGCAATTTTCATGTTCCAAGTTTGTTTGACTTTAAATGAATGGAATTGGAAATCATTAGAGTCGATCCTGTGGCACATGAAAATAATAGGAAAATCCCGTGACTAGAAACTGTGACTTGTAATCATGTGTTAAAATCGTCGAATGTGAGAATAAGCGAGATAATGATATTCCTACTGTGCTGATATTTATTATTATCATTACAATTATGACTACACTCAATATTTCCTTCGTTCGGTCCTTCCATCATTAGTTCATTCAGTGATCACATCTTTTCGCTCAAATGGCAAAGTATCGAATCCATTCATTCCAGTGTTCCATATCGAGCTCGATAGCTGCAGTCGCGTAAGTGCGGCCAGTATCCAGTATTCGGGAGATAACAGGTTAGATCCCCACTCTCGGCATCCCTGAAGATGGTTTTCCGTGGTTTCCCATTTTCACACCAGGAAAATCCTTAATTAAGGCCACGGCCGCTTCCTACCCCCTCCTACCCCTTCCCCCTCCTACCCCTTCCCTGTTCCTTCGTCGCAATATGACCTATCTGCTTCGGTGCGACGTTAATCAACTTGCAACAACAAACAGTTGCTCCATCATGTCATCTTTGATGTGTGCCCTTGTCTTTTGCTTCCGCACTAACGTGCGCTACATTGCATCTTCTGACATTCCACGCTTCACAACCTCGTTGAGAATTTTTTCTCCAGACTGCCGCATTCAAATATTTCATTACAATCGATAGCCAGTTTTTCAGAACTCATTCCATATTCGTGAACAATGTCATTTTGGTTGTTTTTATGAAAGATGACAATTACCCGTATTTGACTTTTCTCAGTGATGATATTCTTCTTCTACCTAAAACCGATGAGGTTTTTTACGGCATGTTTTTGTCTATTAATCCGTTACTCCTGGAAACCTTCATTGACGTAGACCAACCTTACAAGTAGCTACAGTATTTGTAAAATTTTTCCTAGGGTCTATAAAGCACAGACAAATTTAGTCAAATGGATTCAAATGCAAAGGAAACTATTATCCTGCCTTTATTCAATTGCGGTTGCCAGAGTCGACTGCTCAACAAATCTTCAATTACCTATGATATAATCTCTTCAAAGGGCACTTTCCGATATATCTATGTTCATAAATGGGAGATAGTGTGTATTTTCGCAAGCCGCGTTCAATAAAACCACGTTCATTTAACGAAGTGTATATGAGTTATCTCGGTCGTAGGACGTATCTCGTAACTGAGGAAAGTGTACCTCCTATTTTACATTCTGGAGAACGTTTCCTGGATAAAGTTAATGAAGTTAAATTTATTAATGGTTTGTTTCTTCTGAGGAAATTTAGCGTACGGTCCTCATTCTACCAAAGTAATTACGTCCGTCCAGGTAATATCACTCAGGCGCAATTTTACAGGTATTGTGGTTTTGGATGAGTGCGTTGTTGTTGAATGAAGTTCGTTTTAAGCAATCGAACTTGTTCCTCCATGTGCTACAACTAATAACATTAACCCTTACATTGGAAACCTGCCCATAACGAAGTACGTAATAACTTATGAGGAGGTAATGATGGATCGAAATGAAAGTTTGCGTTGGACACCCACATCCAGGAACGACGGCATCGTACTCGTGGTAACATGAATCCTGAACACACATGGCGGACTGTTATTCATCATTTAGTGTACAATTATATTGATAAGTTGAAATTAGAATAAAGGAAAGTATGTTTTATGAATGTGTATGGAATTGTCCTTTAATCTGCAGGCCATCAGGTTAAAGGAGGCAAATCAACAGTTACAACATTTACAAACAGGAGTTTTAAAACTGAACTTGAATACACTTTAGATGAGGCAGTTATCCCAAAAGATGGCAAGTGAAAATACTTAGGTGTGAGATTTGAAAGTAATTTGCACTGGAAGGGTCAGGTGGATGACATTGTTTTGAAAGCATACAGATCGTTACATGTCATAATGAGGCTACTTAAAGGATGCAACTAAGAATTAAAGGAGAAAAGTTACTTAAGTATGATTCGTCCATTATTGGAATATGCAAACAGTGTTTGGGATCCTCACCAAGAATACCTAATAAAGGAAATATATAGTGTATACATGTAAGCAGCAAGATTTGTAACAGGGGATTTTAGGAGAAAATGTAGTGTATCAGAAATGTTAAAGGAACTTGGGTGGGAGAAAACTAGACTTATAGGATTATATAGAGCCTATACAGGAGAAGAAGCATGGGGAGATATCCGTGAAAGGCTTCAGTTGGATAATAATTATATCGGCAGGACTGACCACAAATATAAAATTAGAAGGAATTTTAGCAGAAGCGATTGGGGTAAATTTTCATACATTGGGAAGGGTGTGCAGGAGTTGAACAGTTTACCAGGGGTAGTGTTTGATCCTTTTCCAAAATCTGTACAGATATTCAAGAAGAGTATAAACAGGAGCAGAGGAAATAAATGAAATGTTAGAGGGCATTCGACCAGTGTAGGTTAATTTAAATAAAAAATGTGTGTGAATAAATTCCATCCCCTGGTCTAAGGAGTTTGGACAGCCAATGTAGGGGACTGCCTGTAGGGGTGAAGTACAGTGGGGAATTCGAGGGACCTGGGACCGCTACGGTAGCTGTGAAGGCCCTTCAGGAACTCTGAAAAGTGGTGGCAAAAGAGGCTCTGGATAAGACGCAGCAGGTCGTTATGCTACTTAGGTTCCAGAATGTGTAAAATATGAATAAGTAAATAAATGCAATGTAAATTTTAATCTTATACCAGTTGTATAATATCATTTGAAGTAATTCCACACACTTTATATCAGTTGACAATATTTGTAAGTAGTACAGGAGAATTTTGTAAACAATATAAATTTATTAAGGATGAGCTGTGTGTTTAGTATAAAAAATTTGTTAGCGTAAACTGTATAATATTGTATTATAGGAAACTTTTCTTCTTGTTAATTTAATATTTAGTGCTTGACAATAATGTATTTTAGTGTACCATTTGCCACCGAGGTAGACACCTCGTTTGTAAATAAACTGATTTTGATTTGATTTTGATTTGATCAGGCTGATCAGCTACCGCTTGGTAAGCCAAGGCCTTCCGGGGCATTTGCGTCAGGAGGTTTCGGCTTGTTTTTAGGAATTGTAAGGCAATGGTATAAAGATAGGAAAATTTTTGTGTTAGGGTTTACAAAGATATGACTAGATTCCTTAACGTACTGCTTCATTTATATAATACTCGTTATAATCATTTTAAAATTAATTTTTAAGGGACGATGAAAGAAAGTTGTTATTGAGTGGTACAGAGCATAATATCTGGGAGATTATTTCACCATTTAATGCTATGCAGGAAATGTCCTCAGTCAGCAGATAATTGCAACCGAACACTTTGTTCCATGTTTCTCATAGTTCGCAGGAGCATTACGTTGTCAATACCTTCCATTTCTGCTGTAATGTTCTCCTTCAGATCGCCTGATGTTAGAGTTCGATGAAAATGTCACACCAGTATTGAGAGAAAACTTACGATTTGGAAATAAGTGGTGTGCTTGACACGTTTATCATTCATATAATTACCGTATATCAAGATACAGCATATCGTCCTTCACGTACTTGTGATGATGTTCTTTAAAGGATGACGTTCACTCCAGGTTTAGGGAACGATATTAATTTTCGTTGATGACGTTCTTTTGTAAATGGTGTGTTTGGTAGATAATTTCAAAAACTTTTCGACAGCTGACATCAGTAATTGCTTCCTGAGCCAAATTGCTGCTGAATAATTTGATCACGTGCTCTTGGGGAATACAAGAAGGCATTATGATTAACAAAGCTCAACAATGATGTAATTACTTGCCTGCACCTTGAGTGAGTTCACATTGAATTTTAGGACCATTCATTTTGATCGCTTATACAAAAGATCGGTGTTGGTAAGAGTAGTAAATTTAAGGACGATATTTGCTATGATCAGAAATTAGTATAAGGCCGTATGTTATATTCCAGTGGTAATAAATAGTATTCAGATTTATTTCTCGTTGCTGTCATAATATTACTTTCAACTTATTCACGTACGAAAAATGAAGTAATGTACGTTACGGGTTTTGCAGGAGGAACATCCTGCTGCTTGTTCCATAAAAGAGATTAGTTCACTAATTTAATCTTGATTACTGTGCTATGTCTATAAGGATTTCTGAGAAGGATTAACAAGTGCACCTTCAGAATGTAGGTAAGTAAATACGAAATATTTCGATTGCTGTATGTGCACTTTTTGTATTTTGAATCATTACGTGTTCAAGGAGTTGAGCCTCGATTAGTCCAGTTACAGCCGAACACCTCTCTTGTTCTTAACTGGTGTTTAAGTACACTGGCAACTGTAAACTGAAGGATGGGCTAGATTGTGTAACCGAAATTAGGTTATTAACTCGGCCCAATTCACACAATTCTACTAATTTATACAGGTTTATTACTTGCAATAATCATACTCTTCTCTTGATTTATTTAGTATTGTCTTCAATTAAATTGTGCAAGATGTGTGAATTAGTCCGTTTGGAAAAAGACTCGGTTGTAGTTATATTGTTGTTATCTGTTGATCTACGTCCCTACTCTTTCTTTTGTATTCTAATTGTCGTTACGGGTGTATATGTAATTTCTTTGACTAAAGCTCACAAAATATATTTCCAGAGCTGTTCCTTTGCGAGAGAGGTTATTGAGCCGAAACTGTTCACATAAACCAACTTGTGATGAATGTCCATCTTAAGGTAAAAGCTTACGTTTGCCCTGAAAAAATGGTTGCAGTTGTATAAGATTTCACAGTAGAATAACTCTTAAATTATGTAGAATTACGTTTCAGATACATTCATTGTTATAGGCAATATCACTATCTCTTGGTGATGTGATAATATCTCAGTTGGTGTTCGAAGACATTTCCAAGAGGGGTGATTTCTAAAACGGTGTGTATTCAAATTAGTCCCCATTATGTGACAAGGAACTCTCCTTAAAATTATGCCTCCCGATTACAAGAATATTTTTAGCATTTCGTTTATAAATCCTATAACATAAATGAGATCATTTGCTATTTATTGCTAAGAGCGATTACTCAACCGGTATCGTTGACACCTTACGGATTATTTTTGAACAGATTATTGTTTTAAGGCGACATATTTTGGGGAGAAGTGTCCTGCTTCCTACTAATACCCAGTTATGGGGCATTTATCGACGGAAGTATGAAATGGAGTATGACCTCTACTCGTTTTTAAAATAATGTCTGTTTTCTTTTCCTTGCTCAACGATTTCTTATCAAGTTATTCTGATTTCTATGAGATCAAGTATTTGCTTGGTGAAATCACATCCACAGAAATATGTGTTAGCGCTAACTCGTATTTTACATTCTGAGAAACGTTTCCTCGATAAATGTTTGAAGTTAATTTTATCAGTGCTTCACTAAGCATACGTATTATTACGGGGCTCCAGTCTAATATTCTGAGTAGGCTTTATTTTATATTTGTGGATATGGAAGGCAATAGAATCTGATCCTCTATCTCTTGAAATTAATAATAAATACCTTTATCGAGAATTTTTTTATTGGGTTTAAATCGTCGATTCAGGGAATAAACGTAATACTGATCTTAGTTCTATGCTCATATTATTTTTACAATTATGGCTATACTCAATAATTCATCCACTCCTTAATTCCTTCATTCGTTCATTCAGTGATGAATTCATTTAGACAAATATCGAAACCTTTCTCTCAATTGTTACATTGTGTACCTTTGATATACATTGGGGTTATTTGCTCCCGATCTGGGTTTTGTTCTTTAATCCATAACGTGCGCGACTTCGCAATATTTAAAACGGCATACTTCTCATATTCGTTGACAATTAATATAGAGACAGGCGCATTCAAATGTTTCGTAACGACCTTCAGGAACTCATTCCATATTCGGGAATCAATTCGCTTTGGTGTTTTCTTTGAAAGTTTTCAATGGTGCTTGTTTCATTTCTCACAGTTACTCATCTTTTCACGGGACCATTTGAATCAACATGAAGGTATCCTTCTCCGTTAAAATAGTATTTAGGATAATAAAAGTATCAATAATAAAATTCATTAATTAACTTTAAAATTACCGGGCACCCGAGAGCGCCGTACTTTCTACTTACACATGTCCCACATGCAATAGTTATGCGTGGGATGCGTAGTCACTTGTTTGCGAAGGAGCGCTACGACGTGCTTTTCTTCGCTTATTGTGAAACAAATAGTAGTCCTTCTACAGCACTCGTTCCATCAAAAGGCGCACTTGTAAACACGCCAAAGACGCAGGGTAGAAAATTTAATAACGTATTACGTTATACACCTGTAGACATGCCACTCTTTAGTTTATCGTATGAAACAAAAACTAATATTGTTCTGCGAAATACGTGTGTAGAAGGAAGACGTGTGTTTCCAAACTCCTGCGCAAAACGTCTGCGAGCTTCGGTTACATTCCAACGCGATTCTCTAGAGATAAAATGATGTATGTGCATTCATCTCTTCTGAACATACACAGCTACTGCCGATATACAGATGGAAGATATAGTGATGCTGTACGATACACCAGCCCAGTAAAATGCGGCAAAAATTGGTTTGCAAATGGAAGGGGTTGCATTAGACGGGTAGCGCTGAGGAACATGCTGCGAACGACCGTCCGGTTATCTCTTCATACAATGACGTAACCTACGTAGTGGTAGTAGTTTCCTGGTGAGAAGTAGTTAATTGACCTCCCATTCATGATTTGTGCATGCGGGACTTTCAAAAGTAGCAAGTTCGGTGGTCGCGAGCCCCCTGTTATATATTATTTACTATCTACAGACAAATGATATTATTAACTATGTTGCAGTTTCAATGCGGCACTTATCAGCCTTGTTTTCATCTCAATGTTGCCCTTCAACACATGCATATTCCTTTCACTAAAAGTCGTAGCATTTTAACTTGTCGGAGATGAAATTTTTCTTGCACCTAAAACAAGACCTACTTTTATGACAGTTCTTGTGTATTAATCCCTTATTCCTGAAACATTTCATGGGCGTAACAGGTCCTTGTAAGTAACTACTTATTAACCTTTCCCGAGCATGTGGATGGCACAGAATAATTTAGTAACAAGTATCAAATGCGACTGAAACGCTTATCATGCCTTTATTTAATCGCAATGTACCTGAGTCTACTTCTCCACAAAACTTCCAAAACATATGGTACAGTATCCTCAGAGGGCATATTAAGATATATCTAAAACCCAGAATAGCAGATAGTGCGCCATTATCGCAAGCAGCGTTCAAATCTTACCACATTCATTTACTAAGTGTAAAATATTTAACTCGGTCGTTGTATGTACCTCATACAAGAAATAATATTAACAACCATGCTAGAGTGACGGTTTAGCAAATTTAGCATACCTTCTCATTGTACAAAAGCAGAGAAGACCGTCCAAATAATATAACTCAGGCGCGATTTTACAGAAATCTAGAGTTTTGAACCAGAGCTTTGTTGAGGAGTAAATTGCGTTTTAAGCAATACAAACTTGGTCCCCCACGTGTTACATCTAATAACAGTAACACTTCCTGGTACACTGGAAACCTGCCCATAACATAGTACGTAATAAGATATCAGTAGATAACGACTGATCCAAATTAATGTTTCTGTCGACCACCCACTTCCAGGACCGACTGCTTTGTACTAGTGTACAACTTGAATCCTGAATAACGATGACGGAATGTTGTAGGCTACATTATTTAAAGTACAATTAGACTGATGTGTAAATATTAGTGCATAATGTATGTATAATGTGATACATATTTCATAAATATATGTGGAATAGTCTCATAATCTGCAGTCTTTCGGGCTGAGAAGCGGCCGCTTGGTAGGTGTAGGCCGTTCGCGGCTGTTCCGTCAAGGGGTTTGGTGTGGTTTATATTCATTTGTAACGTAACTTTATAACGATTGGAATATATTTGTAGTAAGATATTCAGGGATATGTCTGGTTTCCTGAAAGTACAGCTTGTTTAATATAATACTATTTATAATCATTCATATAAATAGGGTTTATCAAGTTACAGTATATCTTCTTTCACGTACTTATCATAATGTTTCTTTAACAATTTACGCTAACTTCATCATTAGGTTAAAATATTAATTTTCGTTACTTTGCCTTGGTAGTGAATGTTGTCTTGGGTAGAATATTTTCAAATATCGTACCGCATCCGACATTCAGTAATTGCTTAATGAGTCAACTTGCTGCTGAATATTTTGATCACGTGGTCTTGGGAATACAAGGAGAAACACTGATTAATGAAGCTCCACAAATCTGTAATTACTTGCTTGCACCATGAGTGAGTTCACATTGGTTTTATGGCCATGCTATTTGTTCGCATATACAAACAATCGTTGCAATTGGGAGTAATAACTTTAAGGACGGTGTATGCTATGATCAGAAACTAGTATAAAACTGTAAGTTATATACCTGTGATAATAGATTGTTTCAGAAATATTTCTAATTTCTGTCATATACTTCCTTCCAACATTTACATGTATGAAGCGCAGAAGTAATGCACGATACCGGTTTTACAGGAGAAACGATTTGCTACTTGTTCCAGACCGGAGTGTATTCTAATAAATTAGTCATGGTTACTGATAAGGATTAACAAGTGTCACCTACAGTATCTTGGTAAGTAAATAACAATTTTTCCATTACTGAACATGCATTGCTTATATCTTGAATCATTACGTGTTCAAGAAGTTGTACCACTATTAGGCCAGTTTCAGCCGAACACCTCTCTTGTTCTTAATTGGTGTTTAAGTATACTGGCAAAAATAAATTGATCGATGGGCTAGCTTGCGTAACCGAAATTAAGTTATGAATTCGGCCCACTTCAGACAAAACTACTACTTTATACAGGATATGTTATTTGCAGTAAATCATACTCCTTTCTGATTAAATCCATATACATGTAAATTGTGCAGGAAGTGTGTGAACTAGTCAGTTCCGAGGCAAGTCTCGGTTGTAATTGTATTGTCAATATCTGTTGATCTAAATCATCTCTGTGACTTGTGTGGTATTTTGAATTTACCGGTTTAGATGTAATTTATTTGACTTTGATTCACACTTGCCATGTGCAAAATGTGTTGCGGGGTCTAAGATGTACATGGAACTTGTCATGAATTCCCTTGTTGGGTAAATCCTTACCCCTCCTCTTCTCCTGATCCTAACACTTATAGATGTGATTATTTCTCCCTTGCTGTTTGAAAAAGTTTTGCATAGTGGCGCTTTCTCAAACAGTTCATGTACTATTAGACTCCCTTATGTGACAAGGAACTGTTTTTTTAGAATAATGCCCTAAGCTAACTGGAATATTTTTAACAATTCGTTTACGAATCCTATACCATAAATACGAAGATTTGCTATATATTGCTATAAGCGTTACTCAACCAGTATCGTTGTCATCCTTCTGAATATTTCCCAACAGACCAGGCGAGTTGGCCGTGCGCGTAGAGGCGCGCGGCTGTGAGCTTGCATCCGGGAGATAGTAGGTTCGAATCACACTATCGGCAGCCCTGAAGATGGTTTTCCGTGGTTTCCCATTTTCACACCAGGCAAATGCTGGGGCTGTACCTTAATTAAGGCCACGGCCGCTTCCTTCCAACTCCTAGGCCTTTCCTATCCCATCGTCGCCATAAGACCTATCTGTGTCGGTGCGACGTAAAGCCCCTAGCACAAAAAATTTCCCAACAGATAATTGTTTTAGAGGGACATTTTTCACATATTTGCAACCTGCTTGCTACTAATACTAAGTCACGGGGTATTTAACGACGGAAGTATGGAATGCAATCTCTACTCATATTTATGTTTCGATATTTTAACTTACATTTCTCCTTTCAAGATATGCTCATTTCGATTAGATCATGTACGTATTTACTCGCTGAAATCCTGTAAAAATGTTTCTATGTTAGCTATCCCTCCCATTTTAATTCTGAGAAACGTTTCCTCGATTAAATTAACTATGTTAATTTTATTTTTATTTATTGCTTTAACTAGTATACGGACTGAAGAAGGGCTGCCCTTTTCATGTTCCAAGTTTGTTTGACTTAAATGAGTGGAATTGGAAATCATTAGAGTCGATCCTGTGGCATAAGAAAATAATAGGAAAATCTTGTGACTAGAAACTGTGGCAAGTAATCACGTGTTAAAATATTCGAATGTGAGAATAAGCGATATAATCATATTCCTACTTTGCTGATATTTATTATTATCATTACAATTATGACTACTCTCAATTTTTCCTTCCTTCGATCCTTCTGTCATCCGTTCATTCAGTGATAACATCTTTTCGATCAAATGGGATGGTATCGAATCCATTCATTCAATTCTTCCATCGTGTCATCTTTGATATATGCCCCTGTTTTTTGCTTCCGATCTGCGTTTTCTTCTTTTCTCACTAACGTGCGCGACTTTGCAACTTTTGACATTCCTCGCCTCACAACCTGGTTGAGAATTTTAGCTCGAGACAGCCGCATTCAAATATTTCATTACACTCGATAGCCAATTCTTTAGGAACTCATTTCGCGTTCGCGAACCATGTCACTTTGGTTGTTTTTTAAGATGAATATTACCCGTATTAGACTTTTCTCAGAGATGAAATTCTTCTTCTACATGAAACCGATGACATTTTTACGGCATGTCTTTGTGTATTAATCCGTTACTCCTGAAGAATTTCATTGACGTAGCCCAACCTTTCAAGTAGCTATAGTATTTGTTAAATATTTCCTAGGGTCTACAAAGCACAGACAAATTAAGTCAAATGGATTCAAATGCGAAGGAAACACTTATCCTGCCCTTATTTAATCGCGTGTTCCGAGTTGACTTCTACAGAAATCTTCCCTTACCTTTCTCTTCAAAGGGCACTTTACGATATATCTATGTTCATGAATGGGAAATAGTGTGTATTTTCGCAAGCCGCATTCAGTCAAACCAGATTCATTTAATGAGGTGCAAATGAGTTATCACGGTCGTAGGACGTATCTCGTACCTCACGAAATTGTACCCCTATTTTATATTCTGGGAAACGTTTCCACGATTAAGTTAATGAGGTTAATTTTATCTATGGTTTTCTTCTTCTGAGGAAGTTTGGCGTACGGTTCTCGTTCTACCAAAGCAATTATGTCCGTCCAAGTAATATCACTCAGGCGCAATTTTACAGGAATTGTGGTTTTGGATGAGTGCGTTGTGTGGAATGAAGTTCGTTTTAAGCAATCGAACTTGGTCCTCCATGTGTTACAATTAATAACATTAACCCTTACATCGGAAACCTGCCCATAACGAAGTACGTAATGAGTTATTAGGAGGAAATGATGGATCGATATGAAAGTTTGCGTCGGACACCCACTTCCATCAACGACGGGATCGTACTCGTGGTAACATGAATCCTGAATACTGATTGCGGACTGTTATTTATTATTTGGTGTTCAATTATATTGATAAGTTAAAATTAAAATAAAGGAAAGTATGTTTTATGAATGTGTATGGAATTGTCTTTTAATCTGCAGACCATCAGGCGGATGAGCTATCGCTTGGTAAGTCAAGGGCTTTCGGGGCTATTTCGTCAGGTGGTTTCGGCTTGATTTTAGGAATTGTAATGCAATGGTATAAAGATAGGAATATTTTTGTAGTAAGTTGTTCAAAGATATGACTAGATTCCTTAATGTACTGCTTCATTAATATAAAACTCGCCATAATCATTTTGTATTAATTTGTAAGGAACGATGAAGGAAATTTGTTATTGAGTGTTACAAGAGCATAATATCCGGGAGATTATTTCACCATTAAATGCTAGGCAGAATATATCCTCCGTCCGCAGATAATCGCAACCGAACACTTTGTTCCATGTTTCTCATAGTTCGCAGAATCCTTACTTTGTCAATACCTTACATTTCTGCAGTAATTTTCTCCTTCAGATCGCCTGATGTTAGACTTCGATGAAAATGTCACACCAGTATTGAGAGAAAATTTACGATATGGAAATAAGGGGTGTCCTTGACATTTTTATCATTCATAAAATTAGCGTATATCAAGATACAGCATATCGTCCTTCACGTACTTGGGATGATGTTCCTTTTAAGGGTTGAGGTTCACTCTAGGTTTATGGTACGATATTAATTTTCGTTACTGACGTTTGATTGTAAATGGTGTGTTTGGTAGATAATTTCAAACAACTTAACTACAGCTGACATCAGTAATTGCTTCCTGAGCCAAATTGCTACTGAATAATTTGATCACGTGCAGTTGGGGAATACAAGAAATTATGATTAACAAAGCTCAACAATGTTGTAATTACTTGCCTGCACCATGAGTGAGTTCACATTGGCTTTCAGGACCATTCATTTTGTCCGCTTACACAAAAGATCGTGCAAGTGGGAGTAGTTAATTTAAGGACGATATTTACTATGATCTGAAATTTGTATAACGCCGTATGCTATATTCCAGTGGTAATAGATTGTATTCAGGTTTATTTCTCGTTCCTGTCGTATTATTACTTTCAAATTATTCACGTAAAAAAGTGAAGTATTGCACGTTACGTGCTTTTGCAGGAGGAACATCCTGCTGCTTGTTCCATAAAAGAGATTAGTTTACTAATTTAATCTTGATTACTGTGCTATGTCTATAAGGATTTCTGAGAAGGATTAACAAATGCACCCTCAGAATGTAGGTAAGTAAATACGAAATATTTCGATTGCTGTATGTGCATTGTTTGTATTTTGAATCATTATGTGTTCAAGGATTTGCGCCTCTATTAGGCCAGTTACAGCCGAACACCTCTCTTGTTCTTAACTGGTGTTTAAGTCCACTGGCAACTTGAAACTGAAGGATGGGCTAGATTTTGTAACCGATATTAGCCCTATTCACACAATTCTACTAATTTATAAAGGTTTGTTATTTGCAATAATCATACTCTTCTCTTGATTTATTTAGTATTGTCTTCAAGTAAATTGTGCAAGATGTGTGAATTAGTCCGTTTCGAAAAAAGTCTCTTTTGTAGATATATTGTTGTTATCTGTTGATCTACGTCCCTACTATTCCTTTTGTGTTATAATTGTTGTTGCGGGTGTATATGTAATTTCTTTGACTAAAGCTCAAAAAAATATATTTCCAGATCTGTTCCTTTGTGAGAGAGATTACTGAAACGAAGCTGTTCACATAAACCTACTTGTCATGAATGTCCATGTTAAGGTAAAAGCTTACACTTGCCCTGTAAAAATGGTTGCAGTTGTATATGATTTCACAGTAGAATAACTCTTAAATTATGTAGAATTAGTTTCAGGTACATTCATTGTTATAGGCAATATCACTATCTCTTGGTGATGTGATAATTTCTCAGTTGGTGTTCGAAAACATTTCCCAGAGGGGTGATTTCTAAAACGGAACTGTCCTTAAAATTATGCCACCCGATTACAAGAATATTTTTATATTTCGCTTACAAATCCTATAACATGAATGTGAACATTAGCTATTTATTGCTAAGAGCTATTACTCAAAATGTATCCTTGACACCCTACGGATAGTTTTTCAACAGATAATTGTTTTAAAACGACATACTTTGGGGAGAAGAGTCGTGTTTCATCCTAATACCAAGTAATGGAGCATTTATCGACGGAAGTATGAAATGGAATGTGACCTCTAGTGGATTTTTAAAAAATGTCTGTTTTCTTTCTCTTGCTCAACGATTTCTTTTCAAGTTATTCTGATTTCTATGAGATCAAGTATTTGCTTGGTGAAATCACATCCACAGAAATATGTGTTGGCGCTAACTCGTATTTTACATTCTGAGAAACGTTTCCTCTATAAATGTAGGCTTTATTTTATATTTGTGGATATGGAAGGCAATAGAATCTGATCCCGTATCTTTTGAAATTAAAAATAAATACCTTTATCGAGAATCTTTTTATTGGGTTTAACTCGTCGTTTCTGGGAATAAACGTAACTGATATTAGTACTATGATCATATTATTTTTACAATTATGACTATGCTCAATAAATCATTCTTTCATTAATTCCTTCATTCGTTTATTCAGTGATGACTTCATTTTTTCAAATATCGAATCCTTTCTTTCAATTGTTACATTGTGTATCTTTGATATACGCTGTGGTTATTTGCTACCGATGTGGGTTTTGTTTCTTTTCTCCATGTCGTGCGCGACTTCGCAATATTTAACACAGCATGTCTCACATATTTGTTGAAAATTATTCTAGAGACATACGCATTCATACTTTCCGTACTTTCTACTTACATATGTCCCACATGCAATATTTATGCGTGGAATGCATAGTCACTTGTTTGCGAAGGAGCGCTACGACGTGCTTTTCTTTGCGTGTTGTGAAACAAATAGTAGTCCTTCTACAGCACGCGTTCCATCACAAGGCGCATTTGTAAATACTCCAAAGATGCAGGGTAGAAAATTTAATAATTTATTACATTATACACCTACAGACATGCCACTCTATAATTTTTCGTATGAAACAAACACTAATATTGTTCTGCGAAATACGAGTGTAAAAGGAAGGCGTGTGTTTGCACACTCTAGCGCATACCGTCTGCGAGCTTCGGATAAATTTCAAAGCGATTCTCCAGAGATAAAATGATGTATGTGCATTCGTCTTTTCTGAACATACACAGCCATTGCCGATATGTAGACGGAAAATATAGTGATGCTTTACGATACACCAGCCCAGTAATATGCGGCAAAAAATAGGATTGCAAATGCACGGGGCTGCATTAGACGGGTATCGCTGAGGAACATGCTAGGAGTGACAGTCCGGTTGTTATCTCTTCATGCAATGACGTAACCTACGTAGAGGTAGTAGTTTCCCGATGAAACGTGGTTAATTGACCTCCCATTCATGATTTGTATATGCGGGACTTTTAAATGTAGCAAGTTCGGCGCCTGTTATGTATTGTATACTACCTATAGACGAATGATATTATTAATTGTGTTGCAGTTTCAATGCAGCATTTTATCTGCCTTGTTTTAATCTAAATAGTGCCCTTGAACATAAATATATATATATACCTTTCACTAAACGTCGTAGTATTTTAACTTGTCGGAGATGAAATTTTTCTTGCACCTAAAATAAATCATATTTCTATGGCAGGTCCTGTGTATTAATCCATTAGTCCTGAAACATTTCATGGGGGTAACAGGCCCTTTATGCATTTGCTGGCGAGATGTAGTGTTTAAAGTGCACTATGTCTTCTGGTATGGGCTACATCAAACTTGTTACTTTCATTAACCCGTCTCAGTCTCACCCTTGGCTTTGACAATATGAAATTGACTGCGGTATGAGTGATGCTATTAATACCATTGCTTATGCAGACAGTTCCTGTTATGAATGGTGTGAAAATATCGCTCATAGGGTCTATTGGTGCACGCATTTCAGTGGGCTTGGCAGACTGATATGTTATAGCAATGGCTGGCTCGGTGAGGAAAGCAACGATAAACTAGCCCACTTCTCATTTCCCTAGTACGCCTCTTCATTGACGCCTAGGCTATTTGTGACTGCTGTTGGCGGAGCTGCAGAGGATCAAAGCAACCTTTGGGCTGAATACCCAACATACAACACATACGTACAACAGGTCCTTGTATCTAACTACATATTAACCTTTCCCGAGCATGTGGAAGGCCCAGAATAATTTAGTTACATGCATGAGATGTAAGGGAAACGCTTATCCTCCCTTTATTTAATCGCAATGTACCTGAGTCAACTTCTCTACAAAACTTCCAAAACCTATGATATAGTCTCCTTAGAGGGTACATTACGACTTATCCATGAGCCAGAATAGCAGATAGTGCACCATTATCACAAGCAGCGTTCAAATGATACCAGTTTCATATACTGAAGTGTAAAATATTTAATTCGGTCGTTGGAGGTATCTCGTACCGGAAGTAATCGTAACAACCATGCTGGAATGATGGTTTAGGAAATTTAGCGTACGCTCCTCATTGTACAAAAGCATAGAAGTCCGTACAAATAATATAACTCAGGCGCAATTTCACAGAAATCTAGAGTTTTGGACCAGAGCTTTGTTGAGGAGTAAATTGCGTTTTAAGCAATACAAACTTGGTCCTCCACTCGTTACATCTAATAACAGTAACACTTCCTGGTACATTGGAAATCTGCCCATAACATAGTACGTAATAACATATCAGTAAGTGATGTTTGATCCAAATTAATGTTTCTGTCGACCACCCACTAGCAGGACCGAATGCTTCGCACTAGTGTACACCTTGAATCCTGAATAACGATGATGGAATGTTGTACATATTTAAAGTACAATTATACTGATGCCTATATATTAGTATATAATGTATGTATAATGTGATTTATATTTCATAAATATATGTCGAATTGTCTGATAATCTGCAGTCCTTCGGGCTGAGAAGCGGCCGCTTGGTAGGTCTAGGCCGTTCGTGGCTGTTGCGTCATGGGGTTTCGTGTGGTTTATATTCATTTGTAATGTAATTTTATAACGATTGGAATATATTTGTAGTAAGGTATTCAGGGATATGACTAGTTTCCTGAGAGTACAGCTTGTTTAATATATTACTATTTATAATCATTCATATAAATAGTGTTTATCAGTTACAGTATATCTTCTTTCACGTACTTATCATGATGTTTCTTTATAAATTTCGCTAACTTCATCATTAGGATAAGATATTAATTACGGTTGGTAGTGAATGGTGTCTTGGGTAGAATAATTTCAAACATCGTATCGGCATCCGACATCAATAATTGCTTAATGCGTCAAATTGCTGCTGAATATTTTGATCACGTGGTCTTGGGTAATACAAGAAGATACTCTGATTAATGAACTTCCATTAATCTATAATTACTTGCTTGCACCATGAGTGAGTTCACATTGGTTTTATAGCCATGCAATTTGTTCGCATATACAAACGATCATTGCATGTGGGGGAATAAATTTAAGGACGGTGTATGCTATGATCAGAAGCAAGTATAAAACCGTAAGTTATATTCCAGTGATAATAGATTGTTTCAGAAATAATTCTCGTTTCTGTCATATACCTCCTTCCAACTTTTACATGTATGAAGCGCAGAAGTAAAGCACGTTACCTGTTTTTCAGGAGGAACGACCTGCTACTTGTTCCAGACCGGAGTTCATTCTAATAAATTAGTCATGGTTACTGATAAGGATTAACAAGACAGTGTCACTTACAGTATCTTGGTAAGTTAATAACAATGTTTCCATTACTGAACATGCATTGCTTATCTTTTGAATCATTACGTGTTGAAGAAGTTGTACCACTATTAGGCCAGTTAAAGGCGAACACCTCATTTGTTCTTAATTGGTGTTTAAGTATACTGGCAACAGTAAATTGAACGATGGGCTAGCTTGTGTAACCTATATTAGGTTATGAATTCGGTCCACTTCAGACAAAACCATTTATTTATACAGGATATGTTATTTGCAGTATATCATGCTCCTTTTGTGATTAAATCCGTATAAAATTAAATTGTGCTGGGAGTGTGTGAACTAGTCAGTTCCGAAGCAAGTCTCGGTTGTAATTGTATTGTCGATATCTGTTGATCTAAATCATCACTGTGACTTGTGTGGTATTTTGACTTTACCGGTTTATATGTAATTTATTTTTACTCGGATTTATACTTGCAATTGCAAGATTCTTTTCCATGTGCAATATGTGTTGCAGGGTCTATGATATACATGGAACTTGTCATGAATCCCTTGTTGGTGTAAATCCTTACCCTTACACTTAACCTTCTCCTAATCCTAACCCTTATAGACGTGATTATGTCTCCCTTGCTCTTTGAAAACGTTTTGCATAGTGGCGCTTTATCGAACAGTTCATGTACTATTAGACTCCATTGTGAGACAAGGAATAATGATTTCAGATAAAGGGAATATTTTTAACATTTCGTTTACGAATACTCTATCACAAATATTTGCTATATATTGCTATAAGCGATTGCTCAACCTGTATCGTTGTCACCCTACTGAATATTTCTCAACAGATAATTGTTTTAGAGGGACATTTTTCAGCGATTTTCAACGTCCTTGCTACTAATACGAAGTCACGGTGTATTTAAGGACAGAAATATGAAATGCAATCTGTACGCATATTTATGTTTCGTAATGTTTACTTACCTTTCTCCTTTCAAGATATTCTCATTTCGATTAGATCATGTACGTATTTACTCGCTGAAATCACGTAAAGAGATTTTTACGTTAGCGATCCCTCCTAATTGACTTTCTGAGAAACGTTTCCTCGATTAAATTAATGAGGTTAATTTTATCAATTATTTATTGCTTTAACAAAAATACGAACTGAAGAAGGGCTGCCCTTTTTATGTTCTAAGTTTGCTTGACGTTAAATGAGTGGAATTGGAAATCATTAGAGTCGATCCTGCGGCACATTTAAAATAATAGGTAAAATCCTGTGACTAGAAACTGTGACTTGCAATCATGTGTTAAACCGACGAATGTGAGAATAAGCGAGATAAAGATATTCCTAATTTGCACATATTTATTAATATCATTACAATTATGACTACACTCAATATTTCCTTCGTTCGAACCTTCTGTCATTCGTTCGTTCAGTGATCACATGTTTTCGGTCAAATGGGAAAGTATCGAATCCATTCATTCAATTGTTCTATCATGTCATGTTTGATATATGCCCTTGTCTTTTGCTTCCCATCTGCGTTTTCTTCTTTTCTCACTAACGTGCGCGACTTTGCAACTTTTGACATTCCACGCTTCACAACCTGGTTGAGAATTTTTGCTCGAGGCAGTCGCATTCAAATATTTCATTACACTCGATAGGCAGTTCCTCAGGAATTCATTCCACATTCGCGAACCATGTCACTTTGGTTGTTTTCTTAAAGATTGCAATTACCGTATTTGACATTTCTCAGAGATAAAATTCATCTGCTACCTAAAACCGATGACGTTTTTTACGGCATGTCTTTGTGAATTAATCCGTTACCCCTGAAGACTTTCATTGACGTGGCCCAACCTTACAAGTAGCTGTAGTATTTGATAAATTTTTCCTAAGGTCTCTAAAGTACAGACTAATTTATTCAAATGGATTCAAATGCAAAGGAAACCTTTGTTCTGACTTTATTTAATCGCGTGTGCTAGAGCCGACTTCTCCTCAAATCATCCCTTACCTATAATATCATCTCATCAAGGGGCACTTTACGATATATCTATGTTCATGAATGGGAGATAGTGTGTATTTTCGCAAGCCGCGTTCAGTCAAACCAGATTCATTTAACGAAGTGTAAATGAGTTTTCTCGGTCGTAGGACTTATCTCGTACCTGATGAACGTTTACCCCCTATTTTACATTCTGGGAAACGTTTCCTCGATGAAGTTAATGAGGTTAATTTTATCCATGGCTGGTTTCTTCCGAGGAAAATTTATCATACGGTTCTCGTTCTACAAAAGCAATTATGTCCGTCCAAGTAATATCACTCAGGCGCAATTTTGCAGGATTTATGGTTTTGGAAGAGTGCGTTGGCTTTGACAATATTGAAATTGACTGCGGTATGACTGATGCTATTAATACCATTGCTTATGCAGACAGTTCCTGTTATGAATGGTGTGAAAATATCGCTCACAGGGTCTATTGGTGCACGCATTTCAGTGGGCTTGGCAGACTGATATGTTATAGCAATGGCTGGCTCGGTGAGGAAAGGAACAATAAACTAGCCCACTTCTCATTTCCCTAGTACGCCTCTTCATTGACGCCTAGGCTATTTGTGACTGCTGTTGGCGGAGCTGCAGAAGATCAAAGCAACCTTTGGGCTGAATACCCAACATACAACACATACGTACAACAGGTCCTTGTATCTAACTACATATTAACCTTTCCCCAGCATGTGGAAGGCCCAGAATAATTTAGTTACATGCATGAGATGTAAGGGAAACGCTTATCCTCCCTTTATTTAATCGCAATGTACCTGAGTCAACTTCTCTACAAAACGTATGATATAGTCTCCTTAGAGGGTACATTACGACTTATCCATGAGCCAGAATAGCAGATAGTGCACCATTATCACAAGCAGCGTTCAAGTGATACCAGTTTCATATACTGAAGTGTAAAAGATTTAATTCGGTCGTTGGAGGTATCTCGTACCGGAAGTAATCGTAACAACCATGCTGGAATGATGGTTTAGGAAATTTAGCGTACGCTCCTCATTGTACAAAAGCATAGAAGTCCGTCCAAATAATATAACTCAGGCGCAATTTTACAGAAATCTAGAGTTTTGGACCAGAGCTTTGTTGAGGAGTAAATTGCGTTTTAAGCAATACAAACTTGGTCCTCCACGCGTTACATCTAATAACAGTAACACTTCCTGGTACATTGGAAATCTGCCCATAACACAGTACGTAATAACATATCAGTAAGTGATGTTTGATCCAAATTAATGTTTCTGTCGACCACCCACTAGCAGGACCGACTGCTTCGCACTAGTGTACAACTTGAATCCTGAATAACGATGATGGAATGTTGTACATATTTAAAGTACAATTATACTGATGCCTATATATTAGTATATAATGTATGTATAATGTGATTTATATTTCATAAATATATGTCGAATTGTCTGATAATCTGCAGTCCTTCGGGCTGAGAAGCGGCCGCTTGGTAGGTCTAGGCCGTTCGTGGCTGTTGCGTTATGGGGTTTCGTGTGGTTTATATTCATTTGTAATGTAATTTTATAACGATTGGAATATATTTGTAGTAAGGTATTCAGGGATATGACTAGTTTCCTGAGAGTACAGCTTGTTTAATATATTACTATTTATAATCATTCATATAAATAGGGTTTATCAAGTTACAGTATATCTTCTTTCACGTACTTATCATGATGTTTCTTTATAAATTTCGCTAACTTCATCATTAGGATAAGATATTAATTACGGTTGGTAGTGAATGGTGTCTTGGGTAGAATAATTTCAAACATCGTATCGGTATCCGACATCAATAATTGCTTAATGCGTCAAATTGCTGCTGAATATTTTGATCACGTGGTCTTGGGTAATACAAGAAGATACTCTGATTAATGAACTTCCATTAATCTATAATTACCTGCTTGCACCATGAGTGAGTTCACATTGGTTTTATAGCCATGCAATTTGTTCGCATATACAAACGATCATTGCATGTGGGGGAATAAATTTAAGGACGGTGTATGCTATGATCAGAAGCAAGTATAAAACCGTAAGTTATATTCCAGTGATAATAGATTGTTTCAGAAATAATTCTCGTTTCTGTCATATACCTCCTTCCAACTTTTACATGTATGAAGCGCAGAAGTAAAGCACGTTACCTGTTTTTCAGGAGGAACGACCCGCTACTTGTTCCAGACCGGAGTTCATTCTAATAAATTAGTCATGGTTACTGATAAGGATTAACAAGACAGTGTCACTTACAGTATCTTGGTAAGTTAATAACAATGTTTCCATTACTGAACATGCATTGCTTATCTTTTGAATCATTACGTGTTGAAGAAGTTGTACCACTATTAGGCCAGTTAAAGGCGAACACCTCTTTTGTTCTTAATTGGTGTTTAAGTATACTGGCAACAGTAAATTGAACGATGGGCTAGCTTGTGTAATCTATATTAGGTTATGAATTCGGTCCATTTCAGACAAAACCATTTATTTATACAGGATATGTTATTTGCAGTATATCATGCTCCTTTTGTGATTAAATCCGTATAAAATTAAATTGTGCTGGGAGTGTGTGAACTAGTCAGTTCGGAAGCAAGTCTCGGTTGTAATTGTATTGTCGATATCTGTTGATCTAATTCATCACTGTGACTTGTGTGGTATTTTGACTTTACCGGTTTGTATGTAATTTATTTGACTCGGATTTATACTTGCAATTGCAAGATTCTTTTCCATGTGCAATATGTGTTGCAGGGTCTATGATATACATGGAAATTGTCATGAATCCCTTGTTGGTGTAAATCCTTACCCTTACACTTACCCTTCTCCTAATCCTAACCCTTATAGACGTGATTATGTCTCCCTTGCTCTTTGAAAACGTTTTGCATAGTGGCGCTTTATCGAACAGTTCATGTACTATTAGACTCCATTGTGAGACAAGGAATAATGATTTCAGATTACGGGAATATTTCTAACATTTCGTTTACGAATACTCTATCACAAATATTTGCTATATATTGCTATAAGCGATTGCTCAACCTGTATCGTTGTCACCCTACTGAATATTTCTCAACAGATAATTGTTTTAGAGGGACATTTTTCAGCGATTTTCAACGTCCTTGCTACTAATACGAAGTCACGGTGTATTTAAGGACAGAAATATGAAATGCAATCTGTACGCATATTTATGTTTCGTAATGTTTACTTACCTTTCTCCTTTCAAGATATTCTCATTTCGATTAGATCATGTACGTATTTACTCGCTGAAATCACGTAAAGAGATTTTTACGTTAGCGATCCCTCCTAATTCACTTTCTGAGAAACGTTTCCTCGATTAAATTAATGAGGTTAATTTTATCAATTATTTATTGCTTTAACAAAAATACGGACTGAAGAAGGGCTGCCCTTTTTATGTTCTAAGTTTGCTTGACGTTAAATGAGTGGAATTGGAAATCATTAGAGTCGATCCTGCGGCACATTTAAAATAATAGGAAAATCCTGTGACGAGAAACTGTGACTTGCAATCATGTGTTAAACCGTCGACTGTGAGAATAAGCGAGATAAAGATATTCCTAATTTGCTCATATTTATTAATATCATTACAATTATGACTACACTCAATATTCCCGTCGTTCGATCCTCCTGTCATTCGTTCATTCAGTGATCACATGTTTTCGGTCAAATGGGAAAGTATCGAATCCATTCATTCAGTTGTTCTATCATGTCATCTTTGATATATGCCCTTGTCTTTTGCTTCCAATCTGCGTTTTCTTCTTTTCTCACTAACGTGCGCGACTTTGCAACTTTTGACATTCCACGCTTCACAACCTGGTTGAGAATTTTTGCTCGAGGCAGTCGCATTCAAATATTTCATTACACTCGATAGGCAGTTCCTCAGGAATTCATTCCACATTCGCGAACCATGTCACTTTGGTTGTTTTCTTAAAGATGGCAATTACCCTATTTGACCTTTCTCAGAGATAAAATTCATCTTCTACCTAAAACCGATGACGTTTTTTACGGCATGTCTTTGTGAATTAATCCGTTACCCCTGAAGACTTTCATTGACGTGGCCCAACCTTACAAGTAGCTGTAGTATTTGATAAATTTTTCCTAAGGTCTATAAAGTACAGACTAATTTATTCAAATGGATTCAAATGCAAAGGAAACGTTTGTTCTGACTTTATTTAATCGCGTGTGCTAGAGCCGACTTCTCCTCAAATCATCCCTTACCTATGATATCATCTCATCAAGGGGCACTTTACGATATATCTATGTTCATGAATGGGACATAGTGTGTATTTTCGCAAGCCGCGTTCAGTCAAACCAGATTCATTTAACGAAGTGTAAATGAGTTATCTCTGTCGTAGGACGTATCTCGTACCTGAAGAACTTTTACCCCCTATTTTACATTCTGGGAAACGTTTCCCTGATGAAGTTAATGAGGTTAACCCTAGAACTGCCAAACGTCGCGCTTGCGACTCAATAGAGTGTCACTAGAATGCCAACGTCGCACGCGCGACGCATAGTACATGCATTCGCTTAACCAGTCATAACATCATTTATCGTTCACTTACGCTATTTTAATAAGTAAGACATTGAAGAGGAGGCTTCAAGTCTTTCATCACACATTCCTCACTAGCCGGAAGTGACTCAGTCAAGGTCAGGGTAGGTATAAATTCAGCTACTCTTTCCTGATCTCCCTGGCGTCTCAGTTGCTATGTGACTTCGCACTCGCTCGCGGTTCCTGTGAGTTTCTGTGAATATCTTTCGTTATCTTTCAACAGATTGAGTTTATTATTAAATTGTTTCTTTTGAAGTGTAAACTTTCATCCTGGATGATGAGCTACGTGATTCAAGTGATATTCCCAAAGTTTTTGAAGATGATTGGGATGCTTCCTCTTCCAGCGATATATTTTCTTTAGCTGATGATTCTTCTGAGAGCGGAAAAGAATATGTTCCAGAATCTGAAGTTGAAAGTGATTCCGATGAAGATAGCAGGCCTGCCGACGTTTCATTGGATGCTACTGTTTCCGTAACACCAAAGTGGTACAGGGTTTATCCACCCGAAACGGAATTCGATGTTTCCGGGAAGTTCCGCGTAAGGGAACCTGGCATATTGATCTGTCCGCCCCGAAACAGTCCACCTATTACGTATTTCTACTTGTTCCTTACGCATTTGATTTGGAAGCTCTTGGTAAAAGAAAGTAATGACTATGCGGCGAAAAAAAAACCTAAAAGACATTCTGGAGAAATGTAGGCCTTTTCACGTATGCGAACCTGGTTTGATGTAACTGTCTCCGAAATTAAAAAGTAAATTGCCATTTTAATAAATATGGGGTGCACCGTGAATGCTATCATAAACTGCAGCATTTCTGGAGGCCTATGAGGCACGGCAGGAAAAGAAAACTCTCCGAGAATGACTCCCAGTAGTGCTCGGCGGCTGACGGAACTGTGTGCAGCTTGGAAATTTTAATCATTTTGCGATTTTATTTTTATTTATGAGAATTTAATATTTTTAAAAACTAGAAGAAATTTCGCATGTTTTGTATATAGTGATTTTTGAAATGAGTGGTTATTTATTAATAATGGTGAACTTGAAAATAGGAAAAACACTTTTTTTTAGTTTTCCAAATTTTGATCGCCTGATACGCACCGGATATGCAAGTAAATGATATAATACTTATGTAAGCATCTTAAATAAAGCTTTCTGAGTAATATGGTGTGCTGCATTCCTAACGTTTCTGCACTAAACGTGCTTAAATTTGTGAAAAACATAAATGTGTAATACATGCAAAAATGGCCTGGCATTTAGGGAAAAACACTCGTCACTTCTAGGGTTAATTTTATCCATGGCTGGTTTCTTCTGAGGAAAATTTTTCATACGGTTCTCGTTCTACAAAAGCAATTATGTCCGTCCAAGTAATATCACTCAGGCGCAATTTTGCAGCATTTATGGTTTTGGAAGAGTGCGTTGGCTTTGACAATATGAAATTGACTGCAGTATGAGTGATGCTATTAATACCATTGCTTATGCAGACAGTTCCTGTTATGAATGGTGTGAAAATATCGCTCATAGGGTCTATTGGTGCACGCATTTCAGTGGGCTTGGCAGACTGATATGTTATAGCAATGGCTGGCTCGGTGAGGAAAGCAACGATAAACTAGCCCACTTCTCATTTCCCTAGTACGCCTCTTCATTGACGCCTAGGCTATTTGTGACTGCTGTTGGCGGAACTGCAGAGGATCAAAGCAACCTTTGGGCTGAATACCCAACATACAACACATACGTACAACAGGTCCTTGTATCTAACTACATATTAACCTTTCCCGAGCATGTGGAAGGCCCAGAATAATTTAGTTACATGCATGAGATGTAAGGGAAACGCTTATCCTCCCTTTATTTAATCGCAATGTACCTGAGTCAACTTCTCTACAAAATTTCCAAAACCTATGATATAGTCTCCTTGGAGGGTACATTATGACTTATCAATGAGCCAGAATAGCAGATAGTGCACAATTATCACAAGCAGCGTTCAAATGATACCAGTTTCATATACTGAAGTGTAAAAGATTTAATTCGGTCGTTGGAGGTATCTCGTACCGGAAGTAATCGTAACAACCATGCTGGAATGATGGTTTAGGAAATTTAGCGTACGCTCCTCATTGTACAAAAGCATAGAAGTCCGTCCAAATAATATAAATCAGGCGCAATTTTACAGAAATCTAGAGTTTTGGACCAGAGCTTTGTTGAGGATTAAATTGCGTTTTAAGCAATACAAACTTGGTCCTCCACGCGTTACATCTAATAACAGTAACACTTCCTGGTACATTGGAAATCTGCCCATAACATAGTACGTAATAACATATCAGTAAGTGATGTTTGATCCAAATTAATGTTTCTGTCGACCACCCACTAGCAGGACCGACTGCTTCGCACTAGTGTACAAGTTGAATCCTGAATAACGATGATGGAATGTTGTACATATTTAAAGTACAATTATACTGATGCCTATATATTAGTATATAATGTATGTATAATGTGATTTATATTTCATAAATATATGTCGAATTGTCTGATAATCTGCAGTCCTTCGGGCTGAGAAGCTGCCGCTTGGTAGGTCTAGGCCGTTCGTGGCTGTTGCGTCATGGGGTTTCGTGTGGTTTATATTCATTTGTAATGTAATTTTATAACGATTGGAATATATTTGTAGTAAGGTATTCAGGGATATGACTAGTTTCCTGAGAGTACAGCTTGTTTAATATATTACTATTTATAATCATTCATATAAATAGGGTTTATCAAGTTACAGTATATCTTCTTTCACGTACTTATCATGATGTTTCTTTATAAATTTCGCTAACTTCATCATTAGGATAAGATATTAATTACGGTTGGTAGTGAATGGTGTCTTGGGTAGAATAATTTCAAACATCGTATCGGCATCCGACATCAATAATTGCTTAATGCGTCAAATTGCTGCTGAATATTTTGATCACGTGGTCTTGGGTAATACAAGAAGATACTCTGATTAATGAACTTCCATTAATCTATAATTACTTGCTTGCACCATGAGTGAGTTCACATTGGTTTTATAGCCATGCAATTTGTTCGCATATACAAACGATCATTGCATGTGGGGGAATAAATTTAAGGACGGTGTATGCTATGATCAGAAGCAAGTATAAAACCGTAAGTTATATTCCAGTGATAATAGATTGTTTCAGAAATAATTCTCGTTTCTGTCATATACTTCCTTCCAACTTTTACATGTATGAAGCGCAGAAGTAAAGCACGTTACCTGCTTTCAGGAGGAACGACCTCCTACTTGTTCCAGACCGGAGTTCATTCTAATAAATTAGTCATGGTTACTGATAAGGATTAACAAGACAGTGTCACTTACAGTATCTTGGTAAGTTAATAACAATGTTTCCATTACTGAACATGCATTGTTTATCTTTTGAATCATTACGTGTTGAAGAAGTTGTACCACTATTAGGCCAGTTAAAGGCGAACACCTCTTTTGTTCTTAATTGGTGTTTAAGTATACTGGCAACAGTAAATTGAACGATGGGCTAGCTTGTGTAACCTATATTAGGTTATGAATTCGGTCCACTTCAGACAAAACCATTTATTTATACAGGATATGTTATTTGCAGTATATCATGCTCCTTTTGTGATTAAATCCGTATAAAATTAAATTGTGCTGGGAGTGTGTGAACTAGTCAGTTCGGAAGCAAGTCTCGGTTGTAATTGTATTGTCGATATCTGTTGATCTAAATCATCACTGTGACTTGTGTGGTATTTTGACTTTACCGGTTTGTATGTAATTTATTTGACTCTGATTTATACTTGCAATTGCAAGATTCTTTTCCATGTGCAATATGTGTTGCAGGGTCTATGATATACATGGAACTTGTCATGAATCCCTTGTTGGTGTAAATCCTTACCCTTACACTTACCCCTCTCCTAATCCTAAGCCTTATAGACGTGATTATGTCTCCCTTGCTCTTTGAAAACGTTTTGCATAGTGGCGCTTTATCAAACAGTTCATGTACTATTAGACTCCATTGTGAGACAAGGAATAATGATTTCAGATTACGGGAATATTTTTAACATTTCGTTTACGAATACTCTATCACAAATATTTGCTATATATTGCAATAAGCGATTGCTCAACCTGTATCGTTGTCACCCTACTGAATATTTCTCAACAGATAATTGTTTTAGAGGGACATTTTTCAGCGATTTTCAACGTCCTTGCTACTAATACGAAGTCACGGTGTATTTAAGGACAGAAATATGAAATGCAATCTGTACGCATATTTATGTTTCGTAATGTTTACTTACCTTTCTCCTTTCAAGATATTCTCATTTCGATTAGATCATGTACGTATTTACTCACTGAAATCACGTAAAGAGATTTTTACGTTAGCGATCCCTCCTAATTGACTTTCTGAGAAACGTTTCCTCGATTAAATTAATGAGGTTAATTTTATCAATTATTTATTGCTTTAACAAAAATACGGACTGAAGAAGGGCTGCCCTTTTTATGTTCTAAGTTTGCTTGACGTTAAATGAGTGGAATTGGAAATCATTAGAGTCGATCCTGCGGCACATTTAAAATAATAGGAAAATCCTGTGACGAGAAACTGTGACTTGCAATCATGTGTTAAACCGTCGAATGTGAGAATAAGCGAGATAAAGATATTCCTAATTTGCTCATATTTATTAATATCATTACAATTATGACTACACTCAATATTTCCGTCGTTCGATCCTTCTGTCATTCCTTCATTCAGTGATCACATGTTTTCGGTCAAATGGGAAAGTATCGAATCCATTCATTCAATTGTTCTATCATGTCATCTTTGATATATGCCCTTGTCTTTTGCTTCCAATCTGCGTTTTCTTCTTTTCTCACTAACGTGCGCTACTTTGCAACTTTTGACATTCCACGCTTCACAACCTGGTTGAGAATTTTTGCTCGAGGCAGTCGCATTCAAATATTTCATTACACTCGATAGGCAGTTCCTCAGGAATTCATTCCACATTCGCGAACCATGTCACTTTGGTTGTTTTCTTAAAGATGGCAATTACCCTATTTGACATTTCTCAGAGATAAAATTCATCTTCTACCTAAAACCGATGACGTTTTTTACGGCATGTCTTTGTGATTAATCCGTTACCCCTGAAGACTTTCATTGACGTGGCCCAACCTTACATGTAACTGTAGTATTTGATAAATTTTTCCTAAGGTCTATAAAGTACAGACTAATTTATTCAAATGGATTCAAATGCAAAGGAAACGTTTGTTCTGACTTTATTTAATCGCGTGTGCTAGAGCCGAATTCTCCTCAAATCATCCCTTACCTATGATATCATGTCATCAAGGGGCACTTTACGATATATCTATGTTCATGAATGGGACATAGTGTGTATTTTCGCAAGCCGCGTTCAGTCAAACCAGATTCATTTAACGAAGTGTAAATGAGTTATCTCGGTCGTAGGACGTATCTCGTACCTGAAGAACTTTTACCCCCTATTTTACATTCTGGGAAACGTTTCCTCGATGAAGTTAATGAGGTTAATTTTATCCATGGCTGGTTTCTTCTGAGGAAAATTTATCATACGGTTCTCGTTCTACAAAAGCAATTATGTCCGTCCAAGTAATATCACTCAGGCGCAATTTTGCAGCATTTATGGTTTTGGAAGAGTGCGTTGGCTTTGACAATATGAAATTGACTGCGGTATGAGTGATGCTATTAATACCATTGCTTATGCAGACAGTTCCTGTTATGAATGGTGTGAAAATATCGCTCATAGGGTCTATTGGTGCACGCATTTCAGTGGGCTTGGCAGACTGATATGTTATAGCAATGGCTGGCTCGGTGAGGAAAGCAACGATAAACTAGCCCACTTCTCATTTCCCTAGTACGCCTCTTCATTGACGCCTAGGCTATTTGTGACTGCTGTTGGCGGAACTGCAGAGGATCAAAGCAACCTTTGGGCTGAATACCCAACATACAACACATACGTACAACAGGTCCTGGTATCTAACTACATATTAACCTTTTCCGAGCATGTGGAAGGCCCAGAATAATTTAGTTACATGCATGAGATGTAAGGGAAACGCTTATCCTCCCTTTATTTAATCGCAGTGTACCTGAGTCAACTACTCTACAAAACTTCCAAAACCTATGATATAGTCTCCTTGGAGGGTACATTATGACTTATCAATGAGTCACAATAGCAGATAGTGCACCATTATCACAAGCAGCGTTCAAATGATGATTTAATTCGGTCGTTGGAGGTATCTCGTACCGGAAGTAATCGTAACAACCATGCTGGAATGATGGTTTAGGAAATTTAGCGTACGCTCCTCATTGTACAAAAGCATAGAAGTCCGTCCAAAGAATATAACTCAGGCGCAATTTACAGAAATCTAGAGTTTTGGACCAGAGCTCTGTTGAGGAGTAAATTGCGTTTTAAGCAATACAAACTTGGTCCTCCACGCGTTACATCTAATAACAGTAACACTTCCTGGTACATTGGAAATCTGCCCATAACATAGTACGTAATAACATATCAGTAAGTGATGTTTGATCCAAATTAATGTTTCTGTCGACCACCCACTAGCAGGACCGACTGCTTCGCACTAGTGTACAACTTGAATCCTGAATAACGATGATGGAATGTTGTACATATTTAAAGTACAATTATACTGATGCCTATATATTAGTATATAATGTATGTATAATGTGATTTATATTTCATAAATATATGTCGAATTGTCTGATAATCTGCAGTCCTTCGGGCTGAGAAGCGGCCGCTTGGTAGGTCTAGGCCGTTCGTGGCTGTTGCGTCATGGGGTTTCGTGTGGTTTATATTCATTTGTAATGTAATTTTATAACGACTGGAATATATTTGTAGTAAGGTATTCAGGGATATGACTAGTTTCCTGAGAGTACAGCGTGTTTAATATATTACTATTTATAATCATTCATATAAATAGGGTTTATCAAGTTACAGTATATCTTCTTTCACGTACTTATCATGATGTTTCTTTATAAATTTCGCTAACTTCATCATTAGGATAAGATATTAATTACGGTTGGTAGTGAATGGTGTCTTGGGTAGAATAATTTCAAACATCGTATCGGCATCCGACATCAATAATTGCTTAATGCGTCAAATTGCTGCTGAATATTTTGATCACGTGGTCTTGGGTAATACAAGAAGATACCCTGATTAATGAACTTCCATTAATCTATAATTACTTGCTTGCACCATGAGTGAGTTCACATTGGTTTTATAGCCATGCAATTTGTTCGCATATACAAACGATCATTGCATGTGGGGGAATAAATTTAAGGACGGTGTATGCTATGATCAGAAGCAAGTATAAAACCGTAAGTTATATTCCAGTGATAATAGATTGTTTCAGAAATAATTCTCGTTTCTGTCATATACCTCCTTCCAACTTTTACATGTATGAAGCGTAGAAGTAAAGCACGTTACCTGTTTTTCAGGAGGAACGACCTGCTACTTGTTCCAGACCGGAGTTCATTCTAATAAATTAGTCATGGTTACTGATAAGGATTAACAAGACCGTGTCACTTACAGTATCTTGGTAAGTTAATAACAATGTTTCCATTACTGAACATGCATTGCTTATCTTTTGAATCATTACGTGTTGAAGAAGTTGTACCACTATTAGGGTAGTTAAAAGCGAACACCTCTTTTGTTCTTAATTGGTGTTTAAGTATACTGGCAACAGTAAATTGAACGATGGGCTAGCTTGTGTAAACTATATTAGGTTATGAATTCGGTCCACTTCAGACAAAACCATTTATTTATAAAGGATATGTTATTTGCAGTATATCATGCTCCTTTTGTGATTAAATCCGTATAAAATTAAATTGTGCTGGGAGTGTGTGAACTAGTCAGTTCGGAAGCAAGTCTCGGTTGTAATTGTATTGTCGATATCTGTTGATCTAATTCATCACTGTGACTTGTGTGGTATTTTGACTTTACCGGTTTGTATGTAATTTATTTGACTCGGATTTATACTTGCAATTACAAGATTCTTTTCCATGTGCAATATGTGTTGCAGGGTCTATGATATACATGGAACTTGTCATGAATCCCTTGTTGGTGTAAATCCTTACCCTTACACTTACCCTTCTAATAATCCTAACCCTTATAGACGTGATTATGTCTCCCTTGCTCTTTGAAAACGTTTTGCATAGTGGCGCTTTATCAAACAGTTCATGTACTATTAGACTCCATTGTGAGACAAGGAATAATGATTTCAGATTACGGGAATATTTTTAACATTTCGTTTACGAATACTCTATCACAAATATTTGCTATATATTGCTATAAGCGATTGCTCAACCTGTATCGTTGTCACCCTACTGAATATTTCTCAACAGATAATTGTTTTAGAGGGACATTTTTCAGCGATTTTCAACGTCCTTGCTACTAATACGAAGTCACGGTGTATTTAAGGACAGAAATATGAAATGCAATCTGTACGCATATTTATGTTTCGTAATGTTTACTTACCTTTCTCCTTTCAAGATATTCTCATTTCGATTAGATCATGTACGTATTTACTCACTGAAATCACGTAAAGAGATTTTTACGTTAGCGATCCCTCCTAATTGACTTTCTGAGAAACGTTTCCTCGATTAAATTAATGAGGTTAATTTTATCAATTATTTATTGCTTTAACAAAAATACGGACTGAAGAAGGGCTGCCCTTTTTATGTTCTAAGTTTGCTTGACGTTAAATGAGTGGAATTGGAAATCATTAGAGTCGATCCTGCGGCACATTTAAAATAATAGGAAAATCCTGTGACGAGAAACTGTGACTTGCAATCATGTGTTAAACCGTCGAATGTGAGAATAAGCGAGATAAAGATATTCCTAATTTGCCCATATTTATTAATATCATTACAATTATGACTACACTCAATATTTCCTTCGTTCGATCCTTCTGTCATTCCTTCATTCAGTGATCACATGTTTTCGGTCAAATGGGAAAGTATCGAATCCATTCATTCAATTGTTCTATCATGTCATCTTTGATATATGCCCTTGTCTTTTGCTTCCAATCTGCGTTTTCTTCTTTTCTCACTAACGTGCGCGACTTTGCAACTTTTGACATTCCACGCTTCACAACCTGGTTGAGAATTTTTGCTCGAGGCAGTCGCATTCAAATATTTCATTACACTCGATAGGCAGTTCCTCAGGAATTCATTCCACATTCGCGAACCATGTCACTTTGGTTGTTTTCTTAAAGATGGCAATTACCCTATTTGACATTTCTCAGAGATAAAATTCATCTTCTACCTAAAACCGATGACGTTTTTTACGGCATGTCTTTGTGAATTAATCCGTTACCCCTGAACACTTTCATTGACGTGGCCCAAACTTACATGTAACTGTAGTATTTGATAAATTTTTCCTAAGGTCTATAAAGTACAGACTAATTTATTCAAATGGATTCAAATGCAAAGGAAACGTTTGTTCTGACTTTATTTAATCGCGTGTGCTAGAGCCGACTTCTCCTCAAATCATCCCTTACCTATGATATCATGTCATCAAGGGGCACTTTACGATATATCTATGTTCATGAATGGGACATAGTGTGTATTTTCGCAAGCCGCGTTCAGTCAAACCAGATTCATTTAACGAAGTGTAAATGAGTTTTCTCGGTCGTAGGACGTATCGCGTACCTGAAGAACTTTTACCCCCTATTTTACATTCTGGGAAACGTTTCCTCGATGAAGTTAATGAGGTTAATTTTATCCATGGCTGGTTTCTTCTGAGGAAAATTTATCATACGGTTCTCGTTCTACAAAAGCAATTATGTCCGTCCAAGTAATATCACTCAGGCGCAATTTTGCAGCATTTATGGTTTTGGAAGAGTGCGTTGGCTTTGACAATATGAAATTGACTGCGGTATGAGTGATGCTATTAATACCATTGCTTATGCAGACAGTTCCTGTTATGAATTTTGTGAAAATATCGCTCATAGGGTCTATTGGTGCACGCATTTCAGTGGGCTTGGCAGACTGATATGTTATAGCAATGGCTGGTTCGGTGAGGAAAGCAACGATAAACTAGCCCACTTCTCATTTCCCTAGTACGCCTCTTCATTGACGCCTAGGCTATTTGTGACTGCTGTTGGCGGAACTGCAGAGGATCAAAGCAACCTTTGGGCTGAATACCCAACATACAACACATACGTACAACAGGTCCTGGTATCTAACTACATATTAACCTTTTCCGAGCATGTGGAAGGCCCAGAATAATTTAGTTACATGCATGAGATGTAAGGGAAACGCTTATCCTCCCTTTATTTAATCGCAGTGTACCTGAGTCAACTACTCTACAAAACTTCCAAAACCTATGATATAGTCTCCTTGGAGGGTACATTATGACTTATCAATGAGTCACAATAGCAGATAGTGCACCATTATCACAAGCAGCGTTCAAATGATGATTTAATTCGGTCGTTGGAGGTATCTCGTACCGGAAGTAATCGTAACAACCATGCTGGAATGATGGTTTAGGAAATTTAGCGTACGCTCCTCATTGTACAAAAGCATAGAAGTCCGTCCAAAGAATATAACTCAGGCGCAATTTTACAGAAATCTAGAGTTTTGGACCAGAGCTCTGTTGAGGAGTAAATTGCGTTTTAAGCAATACAAACTTGGTCCTCCACGCGTTACATCTAATAACAGTAACACTTCCTGGTACATTGGAAATCTGCCCATAACATAGTACGTAATAACATATCAGTAAGTGATGTTTGATCCAAATTAATGTTTCTGTCGACCACCCACTAGCAGGACCGACTGCTTCGCACTAGTGTACAACTTGAATCCTGAATAACGATGATGGAATGTTGTACATATTTAAAGTACAATTATACTGATGCCTATATATTAGTATATAATGTATGTATAATGTGATTTATATTTCATAAATATATGTCGAATTGTCTGATAATCTGCAGTCCTTCGGGCTGAGAAGCGGCCGCTTGGTAGGTCTAGGCCGTTCGTGGCTGTTGCGTCATGGGGTTTCGTGTGGTTTATATTCATTTGTAATGTAATTTTATAACGACTGGAATATATTTGTAGTAAGGTATTCAGGGATATGACTAGTTTCCTGAGAGTACAGCTTGTTTAATATATTACTATTTATAATCATTCATATAAATAGGGTTTATCAAGTTACAGTATATCTTCTTTCACGTACTTATCATGATGTTTCTTTATAAATTTCGCTAACTTCATCATTAGGATAAGATATTAATTACGGTTGGTAGTGAATGGTGTCTTGGGTAGAATAATTTCAAACATCGTATCGGCATCCGACATCAATAATTGCTTAATGCGTCAAATTGCTGCTGAATATTTTGATCACGTGGTCTTGGGTAATACAAGAAGATACCCTGATTAATGAACTTCCATTAATCTATAATTACTTGCTTGCACCATGAGTGAGTTCACATTGGTTTTATAGCCATGCAATTTGTTCGCATATACAAACGATCATTGCATGTGGGGGAATAAATTTAAGGACGGTGTATGCTATGATCAGAAGCAAGTATAAAACCGTAAGTTATATTCCAGTGATAATAGATTGTTTCAGAAATAATTCTCGTTTCTGTCATATACCTCCTTCCAACTTTTACATGTATGAAGCGCAGAAGTAAAGCACGTTACCTGTTTTTCAGGAGGAACGACCTGCTACTTGTTCCAGACCGGAGTTCATTCTAATAAATTAGTCATGGTTACTGATAAGGATTAACAAGACCGTGTCACTTACAGTATCTTGGTAAGTTAATAACAATGTTTCCATTACTGAACATGCATTGCTTATCTTTTGAATCATTACGTGTTGAAGAAGTTGTACCACTATTAGGCCAGTTAAAAGCGAACACCTCTTTTGTTCTTAATTGGTGTTTAAGTATACTGGCAACAGTAAATTGAACGATGGGCTAGCTTGTGTAAACTATATTAGGTTATGAATTCGGTCCACTTCAGACAAAACCATTTATTTATAAAGGATATGTTATTTGCAGTATATCATGCTCCTTTTGTGATTAAATCCGTATAAAATTAAATTGTGCTGGGAGTGTGTGAACTAGTCAGTTCGGAAGCAAGTCTCGGTTGTAATTGTATTGTCGATATCTGTTGATCTAATTCATCACTGTGACTTGTGTGGTATTTTGACTTTACCGGTTTGTATGTAATTTATTTGACTCGGATTTATACTTGCAATTGCAAGATTCTTTTCCATGTGCAATATGTGTTGCAGGGTCTATGATATACATGGAACTTGTCATGAATCCCTTGTTGGTGTAAATCCTTACCCTTACACTTACCCTTCTAATAATCCTAACCCTTATAGACGTGATTATGTCTCCCTTGCTCTTTGAAAACGTTTTGCATAGTGGCGCTTTATCAAACAGTTCATGTACTATTAGACTCCATTGTGAGACAAGGAATAATGATTTCAGATTACGGGAATATTTTTAACATTTCGTTTACGAATACTCTATCACAAATATTTGTTATATATTGCTATAAGCGATTGCTCAACCTGTATCGTTGTCACCCTACTGAATATTTCTCAACAGATAATTGTTTTAGAGGGACATTTTTCAGTGATTTTCAACGTCCTTGCTACTAATACGAAGTCACGGTGTATTTAAGGACAGAAATATGAAATGCAATCTGTACGCATATTTATGTTTCGTAATGTTTACTTACCTTTCTCCTTTCAAGATATTCTCATTTCGATTAGATCATGTACGTATTTACTCGCTGAAATCACGTAAAGAGATTTTTGCGTTAGCGATCCCTCCTAATTGACTTTCTGAGAAACGTTTCCTCGATTAAATTAATGAGGTTAATTTTATCAATTATTTATTGCTTTAACAAAAATACGGACTGAAGAAGGGCTGCCCTTTTTATGTTCTAAGTTTGCTTGACGTTAAATGAGTGGAATCGGAAATCATTAGAGTCGATCCTGCGGCACATTAAAAATAATAGGAACATCCTGTGGCTAGAAACTCTGACTGCAATCATGTGTTAAACCGTCGAATGTGAGAATAAGCGAGATAAAGATATTCCTAATTTGCTCATATTTATTAATATCATTACAATTATGACTACACTCAATATTTCCGTCGTTCGATCCTTCTGTCATTCGTTCATTCAGTGATCACATGTTTTCGGTCAAATGGGAAAGTATCGAATCCATTCATTCAATGGTTCTATCATGTCATCTTTGATATATGCCCTTGTCTTTTGCTTCCAATCTGCGTTTTCTTCTTTTCTCACTAACGTGCGCTACTTTGCAACTTTTGACATTCCACGCTTCACAACCTGGTTGAGAATTTTTGCTCGAGGCAGTCGCATTCAAATATTTCATTACACTCGATAGGCAGTTCCTCAGGAATTCATTCCACATTCGCGAACCATGTCACTTTGGTTGTTTTCTTAAAGATGGCAATTACCCTATTTGACATTTCTCAGAGATAAAATTCATCTTCTACCTATAACCATGACGTTTTTTACGGCATGTCTTTGTGAATTAATCCGTTACCCCTGTAGACTTTCATTGACGTGGCCCAACCTTACAAGTAGCTGTAGTATTTGATAAATTTTTCCTAAGGTCTATAAAGTACAGACTAATTCATTCAAATTGATTCAAATGCAAAGGAAACGTTTGTTCTGACTTTATTTAATCGCGTGTGCTAGAGCCGACTTCTCTTCAAATCATCCCTTACCTATGATATCATCTCATCAAGGGGCACTTTACGATATATCTATGTTCATGAATGGGACATAGTGTGTATTTTCGCAAGCCGCGTTCAGTCAAACCAGATTCATTTAACGAAGTGTAAATGAGTTATCTCGGTCGTAGGACGTATCTCGTACCTGAAGAACTTTTACCCCCTATTTTACATTCTGGGAAACGTTTCCTCGATGAAGTTAATGAGGTTAATTTTATCCATGGCTGGTTTCTTCTGAGGAAAATTTATCATACGGTTCCCTTTCTACAAAAGTAATTATGTCCGTCCAAGTAATATCACTCAGGCGCAATTTTGCAGGATTTATGGTTTTGGAAGTGTGCGTTGGCTTTGACAATATGAAATTGACTGCGGTATGAGTGATGCTATTAATACCATTGCTTATGCAGACAGTTCCTGTTATGAATGGTGTGAAATTATCGCTCATAGGGTCTATTGGTGCACGCATTTCAGTGGGCTTGGCAGACTGATATGTTATAGCAATGGCTGGCTCGGTGAGGAAAGCAACGATAAACTAGCCCACTTCTCATTTCCCTAGTACGCCTCTTCATTAACGCCTAGGCTATTTGTGACTGCTGTTGGCGGAACTGCAGAGGATCAAAGCAACCTTTGGGCTGAATACCCAACATACAACACATACGTACAACAGGTCCTTGTATCTAACTACATATTAACCTTTCCCGAGCATGTGGAAGGCCCAGGATAATTTAGTTACATGCATGAGATGTAAGGGAAACGCTTATCCTCCCTTTATTTAATCGCAATGTACCTGAGTCAAATTCTCTACAAAACTTCCAAAACCTATGATATAGTCTCCTTGGAGGGTACATTATGACTTATCGATGAGCCACAATAGCAGATAGTGCACCATTATCACAAGCAGCGTTCAAATGATGATTTAATTCGGTCGTTGGAGGTATCTCGTACCGGAAGTAATCGTAACAACCATGCTGGAATGATGGTTTAGGAAATTTAGCGTACACTCCTCATTGGACAAAAGCATAGAAGTCCGTCCAAATAATATAACTCAGGCGCAATTTCACAGAAATCTAGAGTTTTGGACCAGAGCTTTGTTGAGGAGTAAATTGCGTTTTAAGCAATACAAACTTGGTCCTCCACGCGTTACATCTAATAACAGTAACACTTCCTGGTACATTGGAAATCTGCCCATAACATAGTACGTAATAACATATCAGTAAGTGATGTTTGATCCAAATTAATGTTTCTGTCGACCACCCACTAGCAGGACCGACTGCTTCGCACTAGTGTACAACTTGAATCCTGAATAACGATGATGGAATGTTGTACATATTTAAAGTACAATTATACTGATGCCTATATATTAGTATATAATGTATGTATAATGTGATTTATATTTCATAAATATATGTCGAATTGTCTGATAATCTGCAGTCCTTCGGGCTGAGAAGCGGCCGCTTGGTAGGTCTAGGCCGTTCGTGGCTGTTGCGTCATGGGGTTTCGTGTGGTTTATATTCATTTGTAATGTAATTTTATAACGATTGGAATATATTTGTAGTAAGGTATTCAGGGATATGACTAGTTTCCTGAGAGTACAGCTTGTTTAATATATTACTATTTATAATCATTCATATAAATAGTGTTTATCAAGTTACAGTATATCTTCTTTCACGTACTTATCATGATGTTTCTTTATAAATTTCGCTAACTTCATCATTAGGATAAGATATTAATTACGGTTGGTAGTGAATGGTGTCTTGGGTAGAATAATTTCAAACATCGTATCGGCATCCGACATCAATAATTGCTTAATACGTCAAATTGCTGCTGAATATTTTGATCACGTGGTCTTGGGTAATACAAGAAGATACTCTGATTAATGAACTTCCATTAATCTATAATTACTTGCTTGCACCATGAGTGAGTTCACATTGGTTTTATAGCCATGCAATTTGTTCGCATATACAAACGATCATTGCATGTGGGGGAATAAATTTAAGGACGGTGTATGCTATGATCAGAAGCAAGTATAAAACCGTAAGTTATATTCCAGTGATAATAGATTGTTTCAGAAATAATTCTCGTTTCTGTCATATACCTCCTTCCAACTTTTACATGTATGAAGCGCAGAAGTAAAGCACGTTACCTGTTTTTCAGGAGGAACGACCTGCTACTTGTTCCAGACCGGAGTTCATTCTAATAAATTAGTCATGGTTACTGATAAGGATTAACAAGACAGTGTCACTTACAGTATCTTGGTAAGTTAATAACAATGTTTCCATTACTGAACATGCATTGCTTATCTTTTGAATCATTACGTGTTGAAGAAGTTGTACCACTATTAGGCCAGTTAAAGGCGAACACCTCATTTGTTCTTAATTGGTGTTTAAGTATACTGGCAACAGTAAATTGAACGATGGGCTAGCTTGTGTAACCTATATTAGGTTATGAATTCGGTCCACTTCAGACAAAACCATTTATTTATACAGGATATGTTATTTGCAGTATATCATGCTCCTTTTGTGATTAAATCCGTATAAAATTAAATTGTGCTGGGAGTGTGTGAACTAGTCAGTTCGGAAGCAAGTCTCGGTTGTAATTGTATTGTCCATATCTGTTGATCTAAATCATCACTGTGACTTGTGTGGTATTTTGACTTTACCGGTTTATATGTAATTTATTTTTACTCGGATTTATACTTGCAATTGCAAGATTCTTTTCCATGTGCAATATGTGTTGCAGGGTCTATGATATACATGGAACTTGTCATGAATCCCTTGTTGGTGTAAATCCTTACGTTTACACTTACCCTTCTCCTAATCCTAACATTTATAGACGTGATTATGTCTCCCTTGCTCTTTGAAAACGTTTTGCATAGTGGCGCTTTATCGAACAGTTCATGTACTATTAGACTCCATTGTGAGACAAGGAATAATGATTTCAGATAAAGGGAATATTTTTAACATTTCGTTTACGAATACTCTATCACAAATATTTGCTATATATTGCTATAAGCGATTGCTCAACCTGTATCGTTGTCACCCTACTGAATATTTCTCAACAGATAATTGTTTTTGAGGGACATTTTTCAGCGATTTTCAACGTCCTTGCTACTAATCGAAGTCACGGTGTATTTAAGGACAGAAATATGAAATGCAATCTGTACGCATATTTATGTTTCGTAATGTTTACTTACCTTTCTCCTTTCAAGATATTCTCATATCGATTAGATCATGTACGTATTTACTCGCTGAAATCACGTGAAGAAATTTTTACGTTAGCGATCCCTCCTAATTGACTTTCTGAGAAAAGTTTCCTCGATTAAATTTATGAGGTTAAGTTTATCAATTATTTATTGCTTTAACAAAAATACGGACTGAAGAAGGGCTGCCCTTTTTATGTTCTAAGTTTGCTTGACGTTAAATGAGTGGAATTGGAAATCATTAGAGTCGATCCTGCGGCACATTTAAAATAATAGGAAAATCCTGTGACTAGAAACTGTGACTTGCAATCATGTGTTAAACCGTCGAATGTGAGAATAAGCGAGATAAAGATATTCCTAATTTGCTCATATTTATTAATATCATTACAATTATGACAACACTCAATATTTCCTTCGTTCGATCCTTCTGTCATTCGTTCATTCAGTGATCACATGTTTTCGGTCAAATGGGAAAGTATCGAATCCATTCATTCAATTGTTCTATCATGTCATGTTTGATATATGCCCTTGTCTTTTGCTTCCAATCTGCGTTTTCTTCTTTTCTCACTAACGTGCGCTACTTTGCAACTTTTGACATTCCACGCTTCACAACCTGGTTGAGAATTTTTGCTCGAGGCAGTCGCATTCAAATATTTCATTACACTCGATAGGCAGTTCCTCAGGAATTCATTCCACATTCGCGAACCATGTCACTTTGGTTGTTTTCTTAAAGATGGCAATTACCCTATTTGACATTTCTCAGAGATAAAATTCATCTTCTACCTAAAACCGATGACGTTTTTTACGGCATGTCTTTGTGAATTAATCCGTTACCCCTGTAGACTTTCATTGGCGTGGCCCAACCTTACAAGTAGCTGTAGTATTTGATAATTTTTTCCTAAGGTCTATAAAGTACAGACTAATTCATTCAAATGGATTCAAATGCAAAGGAAACGTTTGTTCTGACTTTATTTAATCGCGTGTGCTAGAGCCGACTTCTCTTCAAATCATCCCTTACCTATGATATCATCTCATCAAAGGGCACTTTACGATATATCTATGTTCATGAATGGGACATAGTGTGTATTTTCGCAAGCCGCGTTCAGTCAAACCAGATTCATTTAACGAAGTGTAAATGAGTTATCTCGGTCGTAGGACGTATCTCGTACCTGAAGAACTTTTACCCCCTATTTTACATTCTGGGAAACGTTTCCTCGATGAAGTTAATGAGGTTAATTTTATCCATGGCTGGTTTCTTCTGAGGAAAATTTATCATACGGTTCCCGTTCTACAAAAGCAATTATGTCCGTCCAAGTAATATCACTCAGGCGCAATTTTGCAGGATTTATGGTTTTGGAAGTGTGCGTTGGCTTTGACAATATGAAATTGACTGCGGTATGAGTGATGCTATTAATACCATTGCTTATGCAGACAGTTCCTGTTATGAATGGTGTGAAATTATCGCTCATAGGGTCTATTGGTGCACGCATTTCAGTGGGCTTGGCAGACTGATATGTTATAGCAATGGCTGGCTCGGTGAGGAAAGCAACGATAAACTAGCCCACTTCTCATTTCCCTAGTACGCCTCTTCATTGACGCCTAGGCTATTTGTGACTGCTGTTGGCGGAACTGCAGAGGATCAAAGCAACCTTTGGGCTGAATACCCAACATACAACACATACGTACAACAGGTCCTTGTATCTAACTACATATTAACCTTTCCCGAGCATGTGGAAGGCCCAGGATAATTTAGTTACATGCATGAGATGTAAGGGAAACGCTTATCCTCCCTTTATTTAATCGCAATGTACCTGAGTCAACTTCTCTACAAAACTTCCAAAACCTATGATATAGTCTCCTTGGAGGGTACATTATGACTTATCAATGAGCCACAATAGCAGATAGTGCACCATTATCACAAGCAGCGTTCAAATGATGATTTAATTCGGTCGTTGGAGGTATCTCGTACCGGAAGTAATCGTAACAACCATGCTGGAATGATGGTTTAGGAAATTTAGCGTACGCTCCTCATTGTACAAAAGCATAGAAGTCCGTCCAAATAATATAACTCAGGCGCAATTTTACAGAAATCTAGAGTTTTGGACCAGAGCTTTGTTGAGGAGTAAATTGCGTTTTAAGCAATACAAACTTGGTCCTCCACGCGTTACATCTAATAACAGTAACACTTCCTGGTACACTGGAAATCTGCCCATAACATAGTACGTAATAACATATCAGTAAGTGATGTTTGATCCAAATTAATGTTTCTGTCGACCACCCACTAGCAGGACCGACTGCTTCGCACTAGTGTACAACTTGAATCCTGAATAACGATGATGGAATGTTGTACATATTTAAAGTACAATTATACTGATGCCTATATATTAGTATATAATGTATGTATAATGTGATTTATATTTCATAAATATATGTCGAATTGTCTGATAATCTGCAGTCCTTCGGGCTGAGAAGCGGCCGCTTGGTAGGTCTAGGCCGTTCGTGGCTGTTGCGTCATGGGGTTTCGTGTGGTTTATATTCATTTGTAATGTAATTTTATAACGATTGGAATATATTTGTAGTAAGGTATTCAGGGATATGACTAGTTTCCTGAGAGTACAGCTTGTTTAATATATTACTATTTATAATCATTCATATAAATAGGGTTTATCAAGTTACAGTATATCTTCTTTCACGTACTTATCATGATGTTTCTTTATAAATTTCGCTAACTTCATCATTAGGATAAGATATTAATTACGGTTGGTAGTGAATGGTGTCTTGGGTAGAATAATTTCAAACATCGTATCGGCATCCGACATCAATAATTGCTTAATGCGTCAAATTGCTGCTGAATATTTTGATCACGTGGTCTTGGGTAATACAAGAAGATACTCTGATTAATGAACTTCCATTAATCTATAATTACTTGCTTGCACCATGAGTGAGTTCACATTGGTTTTATAGCCATGCAATTTGTTCGCATATACAAACGATCATTGCATGTGGGGGAATAAATTTAAGGACGGTGTATGCTATGATCAGAAGCAAGTATAAAACCGTAAGTTATATTCCAGTGATAATAGATTGTTTCAGAAATAATTCTCGTTTCTGTCATATACCTCCTTCCAACTTTTACATGTATGAAGCGCAGAAGTAAAGCACGTTACCTGTTTTTCAGGAGGAACGACCTGCTACTTGTTCCAGACCGGAGTTCATTCTAATAAATTAGTCATGGTTACTGATAAGGATTAACAAGACAGTGTCACTTACAGTATCTTGGTAAGTTAATAACAATGTTTCCATTACTGAACATGCATTGCTTATCTTTTGAATCATTACGTGTTGAAGAATTTGTACCACTATTAGGCCAGTTAAAGGCGAACACCTCATTTGTTCTTAATTGGTGTTTAAGTATACTGGCAACAGTAAATTGAACGATGGGCTAGCTTATGTAACCTATATTAGGTTATGAATTCGGTCCACTTCAGACAAAACCATTTATTTATACAGGATATGTTATTTGCAGTATATCATGCTCCTTTTGTGATTAAATCCGTATAAAATTAAATTGTGCTGGGAGTGTGTGAACTAGTCAGTTCGGAAGCAAGTCTCGGTTGTAATTGTATTGTCGATATCTGTTGATCTAAATCATCACTGTGACTTGTGTGGTATTTTGACTTTACCGGTTTATATGTAATTTATTTGACTCGGATTTATACTTGCAATTGCAAGATTCTTTTCCATGTGCAATATGTGTTGCAGGGTCTATGATATACATGGAACTTGTCATGAATCCCTTGTTGGTGTAAATCCTTACCCTTACACTTACCCTTCTCCTAATCCTAACCCTTATAGACGTGATTATGTCTCCCTTGCTCTTTGAAAACGTTTTGCATAGTGGCGCTTTATCGAACAGTTCATGTACTATTAGACTCCATTGTGAGACAAGGAATAATGATTTCAGATAAAGGGAATATTTTTAACATTTCGTTTACGAATACTCTATCACAAATATTTGCTATATATTGCTATAAGCGATTGCTCAACCTGTATCGTTGTCACCCTACTGAATATTTCTCAACAGATAATTGTTTTTGAGGGACATTTTTCAGCGATTTTCAACGTCCTTGCTACTAATCGAAGTCACGGTGTATTTAAGGACAGAAATATGAAATGCAATCTGTACGCATATTTATGTTTCGTAATGTTTACTTACCTTTCTCCTTTCAAGATATTCTCATATCGATTAGATCATGTACGTATTTACTCGCTGAAATCACGTGAAGAAATTTTTACGTTAGCGATCCCTCCTAATTGACTTTCTGAGAAAACTTTCCTCGATTAAATTTATGAGGTTAAGTTTATCAATTATTTATTGCTTTAACAAAAATACGGACTGAAGAAGGGCTGCCCTTTTTATGTTCTAAGTTTGCTTGACGTTAAATGAGTGGAATTGGAAATCATTAGAGTCGATCCTGCGGCACATTTAAAATAATAGGAAAATCCTGTGACTAGAAACTGTGACTTGCAATCATGTGTTAAACCGTCGAATGTGAGAATAAGCGAGATAAAGATATTCCTAATTTGCTCATATTTATTAATATCATTACAATTATGACAACACTCAATATTTCCTTCGTTCGATCCTTCTGTCATTCGTTCATTCAGTGATCACATGTTTTCGGTCAAATGGGAAAGTATCGAATCCATTCATTCAATTGTTCTATCATGTCATGTTTGATATATGCCCTTGTCTTTTGCTTCCAATCTGCGTTTTCTTCTTTTCTCACTAACGTGCGCTACTTTGCAACTTTTGACATTCCACGCTTCACAACCTGGTTGAGAATTTTTGCTCGAGGCAGTCGCATTCAAATATTTCATTACACTCGATAGGCAGTTCCTCAGGAATTCATTCCACATTCGCGAACCATGTCACTTTGGTTGTTTTCTTAAAGATGGCAATTACCCTATTTGACATTTCTCAGAGATAAAATTCATCTTCTACCTAAAACCGATGACGTTTTTTACGGCATGTCTTTGTGAATTAATCCGTTACCCCTGTAGACTTTCATTGGCGTGGCCCAACCTTACAAGTAGCTGTAGTATTTGATAATTTTTTCCTAAGGTCTATAAAGTACAGACTAATTCATTCAAATGGATTCAAATGCAAAGGAAACGTTTGTTCTGACTTTATTTAATCGCGTGTGCTAGAGCCGACTTCTCTTCAAATCATCCCTTACCTATGATATCATCTCATCAAAGGGCACTTTACGATATATCTATGTTCATGAATGGGACATAGTGTGTATTTTCGCAAGCCGCGTTCAGTCAAACCAGATTCATTTAACGAAGTGTAAATGAGTTATCTCGGTCGTAGGACGTATCTCGTACCTGAAGAACTTTTACCCCCTATTTTACATTCTGGGAAACGTTTCCTCGATGAAGTTAATGAGGTTAATTTTATCCATGGCTGGTTTCTTCTGAGGAAAATTTATCATACGGTTCCCGTTCTACAAAAGCAATTATGTCCGTCCAAGTAATATCACTCAGGCGCAATTTTGCAGGATTTATGGTTTTGGAAGTGTGCGTTGGCTTTGACAATATGAAATTGACTGCGGTATGAGTGATGCTATTAATACCATTGCTTATGCAGACAGTTCCTGTTATGAATGGTGTGAAATTATCGCTCATAGGGTCTATTGGTGCACGCATTTCAGTGGGCTTGGCAGACTGATATGTTATAGCAATGGCTGGCTCGGTGAGGAAAGCAACGATAAACTAGCCCACTTCTCATTTCCCTAGTACGCCTCTTCATTGACGCCTAGGCTATTTGTGACTGCTGTTGGCGGAACTGCAGAGGATCAAAGCAACCTTTGGGCTGAATACCCAACATACAACACATACGTACAACAGGTCCTTGTATCTAACTACATATTAACCTTTCCCGAGCATGTGGAAGGCCCAGGATAATTTAGTTACATGCATGAGATGTAAGGGAAACGCTTATCCTCCCTTTATTTAATCGCAATGTACCTGAGTCAACTTCTCTACAAAACTTCCAAAACCTATGATATAGTCTCCTTGGAGGGTACATTATGACTTATCAATGAGCCACAATAGCAGATAGTGCACCATTATCACAAGCAGCGTTCAAATGATGATTTAATTCGGTCGTTGGAGGTATCTCGTACCGGAAGTAATCGTAACAACCATGCTGGAATGATGGTTTAGGAAATTTAGCGTACGCTCCTCATTGTACAAAAGCATAGAAGTCCGTCCAAATAATATAACTCAGGCGCAATTTTACAGAAATCTAGAGTTTTGGACCAGAGCTTTGTTGAGGAGTAAATTGCGTTTTAAGCAATACAAACTTGGTCCTCCACGCGTTACATCTAATAACAGTAACACTTCCTGGTACACTGGAAATCTGCCCATAACATAGTACGTAATAACATATCAGTAAGTGATGTTTGATCCAAATTAATGTTTCTGTCGACCACCCACTAGCAGGACCGACTGCTTCGCACTAGTGTACAACTTGAATCCTGAATAACGATGATGGAATGTTGTACATATTTAAAGTACAATTATACTGATGCCTATATATTAGTATATAATGTATGTATAATGTGATTTATATTTCATAAATATATGTCGAATTGTCTGATAATCTGCAGTCCTTCGGGCTGAGAAGCGGCCGCTTGGTAGGTCTAGGCCGTTCGTGGCTGTTGCGTCATGGGGTTTCGTGTGGTTTATATTCATTTGTAATGTAATTTTATAACGATTGGAATATATTTGTAGTAAGGTATTCAGGGATATGACTAGTTTCCTGAGAGTACAGCTTGTTTAATATATTACTATTTATAATCATTCATATAAATAGGGTTTATCAAGTTACAGTATATCTTCTTTCACGTACTTATCATGATGTTTCTTTATAAATTTCGCTAACTTCATCATTAGGATAAGATATTAATTACGGTTGGTAGTGAATGGTGTCTTGGGTAGAATAATTTCAAACATCGTATCGGCATCCGACATCAATAATTGCTTAATGCGTCAAATTGCTGCTGAATATTTTGATCACGTGGTCTTGGGTAATACAAGAAGATACTCTGATTAATGAACTTCCATTAATCTATAATTACTTGCTTGCACCATGAGTGAGTTCACATTGGTTTTATAGCCATGCAATTTGTTCGCATATACAAACGATCATTGCATGTGGGGGAATAAATTTAAGGACGGTGTATGCTATGATCAGAAGCAAGTATAAAACCGTAAGTTATATTCCAGTGATAATAGATTGTTTCAGAAATAATTCTCGTTTCTGTCATATACCTCCTTCCAACTTTTACATGTATGAAGCGCAGAAGTAAAGCACGTTACCTGTTTTTCAGGAGGAACGACCTGCTACTTGTTCCAGACCGGAGTTCATTCTAATAAATTAGTCATGGTTACTGATAAGGATTAACAAGACAGTGTCACTTACAGTATCTTGGTAAGTTAATAACAATGTTTCCATTACTGAACATGCATTGCTTATCTTTTGAATCATTACGTGTTGAAGAATTTGTACCACTATTAGGCCAGTTAAAGGCGAACACCTCATTTGTTCTTAATTGGTGTTTAAGTATACTGGCAACAGTAAATTGAACGATGGGCTAGCTTATGTAACCTATATTAGGTTATGAATTCGGTCCACTTCAGACAAAACCATTTATTTATACAGGATATGTTATTTGCAGTATATCATGCTCCTTTTGTGATTAAATCCGTATAAAATTAAATTGTGCTGGGAGTGTGTGAACTAGTCAGTTCGGAAGCAAGTCTCGGTTGTAATTGTATTGTCGATATCTGTTGATCTAAATCATCACTGTGACTTGTGTGGTATTTTGACTTTACCGGTTTATATGTAATTTATTTGACTCGGATTTATACTTGCAATTGCAAGATTCTTTTCCATGTGCAATATGTGTTGCAGGGTCTATGATATACATGGAACTTGTCATGAATCCCTTGTTGGTGTAAATCCTTACCCTTACACTTACCCTTCTCCTAATCCTAACCCTTATAGACGTGATTATGTCTCCCTTGCTCTTTGAAAACGTTTTGCATAGTGGCGCTTTATCGAACAGTTCATGTACTATTAGACTCCATTGTGAGACAAGGAATAATGATTTCAGATAAAGGGAATATTTTTAACATTTCGTTTACGAATACTCTATCACAAATATTTGCTATATATTGCTATAAGCGATTGCTCAACCTGTATCGTTGTCACCCTACTGAATATTTCTCAACAGATAATTGTTTTTGAGGGACATTTTTCAGCGATTTTCAACGTCCTTGCTACTAATCGAAGTCACGGTGTATTTAAGGACAGAAATATGAAATGCAATCTGTACGCATATTTATGTTTCGTAATGTTTACTTACCTTTCTCCTTTCAAGATATTCTCATATCGATTAGATCATGTACGTATTTACTCGCTGAAATCACGTAAAGAAATTTTTACGTTAGCGATCCGTCCTAATTGACTTTCTGAGAAAAGTTTCCTCGATTAAATTTATGAGGTTAAGTTTATCAATTATTTATTGCTTTAACAAAAATACGGACTGAAGAAGGGCTGCCCTTTTTATGTTCTAAGTTTGCTTGACGTTAAATGAGTGGAATTGGAAATCATTAGAGTCGATCCTGCGGCACATTTAAAATAATAGGAAAATCCTGTGACTAGAAACTGTGACTTGCAATCATGTGTTAAACCGTCGAATGTGAGAATAAGCGAGATAAAGATATTCCTAATTTGCTCATATTTATTAATATCATTACAATTATGACAACACTCAATATTTCCTTCGTTCGATCCTTCTGTCATTCGTTCATTCAGTGATCACATGTTTTCGGTCAAATGGGAAAGTATCGAATCCATTCATTCAATTGTTCTATCATGTCATGTTTGATATATGCCCTTGTCTTTTGCTTCCAATCTGCGTTTTCTTCTTTTCTCACTAACGTGCGCGACTTTGCAACTTTTGACATTCCACGCTTCACAACCTGGTTGAGAATTTTTGCTCGAGGCAGTCGCATTCAAATATTCCATTACACTCGATAGGCAGTTCCTCAGGAATTCATTCCACATTCGCGAACCATGTCACTTTGGTTGTTTTCTTAAAGATGGCAATTACCCTATTTGACATTTCTCAGAGATAAAATTCATCTTCTACCTAAAACCGATGACGTTTTTTACGGCATGTCTTTGTGAATTAATCCGTTACCCCTGAAGACTTACATTGACGTGGCCCAACCTTACATGTAACTGTAGTATTTGATAAATTTTTCATAAGGTCTATAAAGTACAGACTAATTTATTCAAATGGATTCAAATGCAAAGGAAACGTTTGTTCTGACTTTATTTAATCGCGTGTGCTAGAGCCGACTTCTCCTCAAATCATCCCTTACCTATGATATCATCTCATCAAGGGGCACTTTACGATATATCTATGTTCATGAATGGGAGATAGTGTGTATTTTCGCAAGCCGCGTTCAGTCAAACCAGATTCATTTAACGAAGTGTAAATGAGTTATCTCGGTCGTAGGACGTATCTCGTACCTGAAGAACTTTTACCCCCTATTTTACATTCTGGGAAACGTTTCCTCGATGAAGTTAATGAGGTTAATTTTATCCATGGCTGGTTTCTTCCGAGGAAAATTTATCATAGGTTCTCGTTCTACAAAAGCAATTATGTCCGTCCAAGTAATATCACTCAGGCGCAATTTTGCAGGATTTATGGTTTTGGAAGAGTGCGTTGGCTTTGACAATATGAAATTGACTGCGGTATGAGTGATGCTATTAATACCATTGCTTATGCAGACAGTTCCTGTTATGAATGGTGTGAAAATATCGCTCATAGGGTCTATTGGTGCACGCATTTCAGTGGGCTTGGCAGACTGATATGTTATAGCAATGGCTGGCTCGGTGAGGAAAGCAACGATAAACTAGCCCACTTCTCATTTCCCTAGTACGCCTCTTCATTGACGCCTAGGCTATTTGTGACTGCTGTTGGCGGAGCTGCAGAGGATCAAAGCAACCTTTGGGCTGTATACCCAACATACAACACATACGTACAACAGGTCCTTGTATCTAACTACATATTAACCTTTCCCGAGCATGTGGAAGGCCCAGAATAATTTAGTTACATGCATGAGATGTAAGGGAAACGCTTATCCTCCCTTTATTTAATCGCAATGTACCTGAGTCAACTTCTCTACAAAACTTCCAAAACCTATGATATAATCTCCTTAGAGGGTACATTATGACTTATCCATGAGGCAGGATAGCAGATAGTGCACCATTATCACAAGCAGCGTTCAAATGATACCAGTTTCATATACTGAAGTGTAAAAGATTTAATTCGGTCGTTGGAGGTATCTCGTACCGGAAGTAATCGTAACAACCATGCTGGAATGATGGTTTAGGAAATTTAGCGTACGCTCCTCATTGTACAAAAGCATAGAAGTCCGTCCAAATAATATAACTCAGGCGCAATTTTACAGAAATCTAGAGTTTTGGACCAGAGCTTTGTTGAGGAGTAAATTGCGTTTTAAGCAATACAAACTTGGTCCTCCACGCGTTACATCTAATAACAGTAACACTTCCTGGTACACTGGAAATCTGCCCATAACATAGTACGTAATAACATATCAGTAAGTGATGTTTGATCCAAATTAATGTTTCTGTCGACCACCCACTAGCAGGACCGACTGCTTCGCACTAGTGTACAACTTGAATCCTGAATAACGATGATGGAATGTTGTACATATTTAAAGTACAATTATACTGATGCCTATATATTAGTATATAATGTATGTATAATGTGAATTATATTTCATAAATATATGTCGAATTGTCTGATAATCTGCAGTCCTTCGGGCTGAGAAGCGGCCGCTTGGTAGGTCTAGGCCGTTCGTGGCTGTTGTGTCATGGGGTTTCGTGTGGTTTATATTCATTTGTAATGTAATTTTATAACGATTGGAATATATTTGTAGTAAGGTATTCAGGGATATGACTAGTTTCCTGAGAGTACAGCTTGTTTAATATATTACTATTTATAATCATTCATATAAATAGGGTTTATCAAGTTACAGTATATCTTCTTTCACGTACTTATCATGATGTTTCTTTATAAATTTCGCTAACTTCATCATTAGGATAAGATATTAATTACGGTTGGTAGTGAATGGTGTCTTGGGTAGAATAATTACAAACATCGTATCGGCATCCGACATCAATAATTGCTTAACCCTCAACTGGTGACTTATTCCGGAAGGAACATAACTGGTGACATGGTGTCTGAGAGACGTCCATAATTTGAGCATTTTTAATGGAATCACATTTCATTAAGGCGAGGTTTATTCATTTTATATTGAAAAGGCATATCTTGACGAATGGTTTAACACATTTTATTACCAACTCCATTGCACCAAAAAATTTAAAAATTCTGAATCCAAGTGTATGTCACTTTATGAAGAAGAAATCTAGGTTTCAACTTAGACTGCATCATCGTCCCGCATATGCATCCGAATGGCTCAAAAACAACTTTCCTACACAGACTGAAACATACTCATTTCAGAAAACTTAAGTTTATCACACATTCACTGAAACTACAAAAACCTGCAATGTACTAATTTTTGCACTTTCAAAATATTCAAAAATATTACAAATATTTGTAATTTGTCTTATTTTATTTCTTTTTCGTCCAATACACACCCGAATCACATATTATATTTGTTTGCATGTTTTCACTAATCTGAAGAAAATGCATATAAGGTCTATCTTTTTCTGAACCCTTTGGAGCAAAAGTGGCTTATGTGTTCAAATTAAGAAGTGATCAATATACATGCCATACATATCTTGTGAAACTTCGTAAACGAACAGAAATATTACTTTTGATAACTGGTTTACATTGCAGAAATATCTTCATTGTTTGATTTGAAAGAAGCAGTGTAGAGAAGTAATACTAAAAGAGCCTCAAATTCCATGTTATCACTGTCGTCAATTTCGGAGCGATCCATGCGTTTGTATTTCTGTCTCATATACCGCAATTTTGACATTAGTCTATTGAACTATAAGTTGCACCATCTCCCTGGAAAATATAAAATTCCAGGCACTTTTAGGTTCTATTTGATTGCCAATTCTTGCTTGAGCACGTAACGCAGGTAACCGAATTATGTTGTGACTTGGGGTGCATACATTTCTAGTAGGTTCTTTAGCGGACCATTTATAACTTTTTTTACCATAGTAATAATGCTTTTCTGTGCATTCTTGATCTTCACCTTCACTACCTGTGCCTTCTTCTTCCGAGTCAGTACAATGATCACTTTCAATAGCAAAGTCACTGTCCACACCATTTTCAACATCACTAAATTCTGTATCTAACCACTGTGCTACCTGATCTTCGAACCCAAGACGTTCAGGCCTTATAGGTCGAGATGGACCAGCACAGTCTGCCATTGTTGAATTACGAACAAAAATTAAAAAGCTATGAGTTCACTTCGTACAACTTAAGAATCCACACATTAAAATGTTACACAACTGGTGACGTGGTGTCTACGAAGCCACTTGGAAACTTGTCTACACTCTGAGGAGAGAACGATAATACTGAGGGCGAATCTCTAATGATGAAACGTTTGTTGTCAGAGAGATAAAAAGGTACTGCAAACCAAAAGTCTCACTTCCGATTGTGTGCTTAGGGGTGTACATGTATCTCCTACAAGGAGTCTGTCAGACACCACGTCACCAGTTGAGGGTTAATGCGTCAAATTGCTGCTGAATATTTTGATCACGTGGTCTTGGGTAATACAAGAAGATACTCTGATTAATGAACTTCCATTAATCTATAATTACTTGCTTGCACCATGAGTGAGTTCACATTGGTTTTATAGCCATGCAATTTGTTCGCATATACAAACGATCATTGCATGTGGGGGAATAAATTTAAGGACTGTGTATGCTATGATCAGAATCAAGTATAAAACCGTAAGTTATATTCCAGTGATAATAGATTGTTTCAGAAATAATTCTCGTTTCTGTCATATACCTCCTTCCAACTTTTACATGTATGAAGCGCAGAAGTAAAGCACGTTACCTGTTTTTCAGGAGGAACGACCTGCTACTTGTTCCAGACCGGAGTTCATTCTAATAAATTAGTCATGGTTACTGATAAGGATTAACAAGTGTCACTTACAGTATCTTGGTAAGTTAATAACAATGTTTCCATTACTGAACATGCATTGCTTATCTTTTGAATCATTACGTGTTGAAGAAGTTGTACCACTATTAGGCCAGTTAAAGGCGAACACCTCTTTTGTTCTTAATTGGTGTTTAAGTATACTGGCAACAGTAAATTGAACGATGGGCTAGCTTGTGTAACCGATATTAGGTTATGAATTCGGTCCACTTCAGACAAAACCATTTATTTATACAGGATATGTTATTTGCAGTATATCATGCTCCTTTTGTGATTAAATCCGTATAAAATTAAATTGTGCTGGGAGTGTGTGAACTAGTCAGTTCCGAAGCAAGTCTCGGTTGTAATTGTATTGTCGATACCTGTTGATCTAAATCATCACTGTGACTTGTGTGGTATTTTGACTTTACCGGTTTATATGTAATTTATATGACTGGGATTTATACTTGCAATTGCAAGATTCTTTTCCATGTGCAATATGTGTTGCAGGGTCTATGATATACATGGAACTTGTCATGAATCCCTTGTTGGTGTAAATCCTTACCCTTACACTTACCCTTCTCCTAATCCTAACCCTTATAAACGTGATTATGTCTCCCTTGCTCTTTGAAAACGTTTTGCATAGTGGCGCTTTATCAAACAGTTCATGTCCTATTAGACTCCATTGTGAGACAAGGAATAATGATTTCAGATTACGGGAATATTTTTAACATTTCGTTTACGAATACTCTATCACAAATATTTGCTATATATTGCTATAAGCGATTGCACAACCTGTATCGTTGTCACCCTACTGAATATTTCTCAACAGATAATTGTTTTAGAGGGACATTTTTCAGCGATTTTCAATGTCCTTGCTACTAATACGAAGTCACGGTGTATTTAAGGACAGAAATATGAAATGCAATCTGTACGCATATTTATGTTTCGTAATGTTTACTTACCGTTCTTCTTTCAAGATATTCTCATTTCGATTAGATCATGTACGTATTTACTCGCTGAAATCACGTAAAGAGTTTTTTACGTTAGCGATCCCTCCTAATTGACTTTCTGAGAAACGTTTCCTCGATTAAATTAATGAGATTAATTTTATCAATTATTTATTGCTTTGACAAAAATTCGGACTGAAGAAGGGCTGCCCTTTTTATGTTCTAAGTTTGCTTGACGTTAAATGAGTGGAATTGGAAATCATTAGAGTCGATCCTGCGGCACATTTAAAATAATAGGAAAATCCTGTGACTAGAAACTGTGACTTGCAATCATGTGTTAAACCGTCGCGAGATAAAGATATTCCTAATTTGCTCATATTTATTAATATCATTACAATTATGACTACACTCAATATTTCCGTCGTTCGATCCTTCTGTCATTCCTTCATTCAATGATCACATGTTTTCGGTCAAATGGGAAAGTATCGAATCCATTCATTCAATTGTTCTATCATGTCATCTTTGATATATGCCCTTGTCTTTTGCTTCCAATCTGCGTTTTCTTCTTTTCTCACTAACGTGCGCTACTTTGCAGCTTTTGACATTCCACGCTTCACAACCTGGTTGAGAATTTTTGCTCGAGGCAGTCGCATTCAAATATTTCATTACACTCGATAGGTAGTTCCTCAGGAATTCATTCCACATTCGCGAACCATGTCACTTTGGTTGTTTTCTTAAAGATGGCAATTACCCTATTTGACATTTCTCAGAGATAAAATTCATCTTCTACCTTAAACCCATGACTTTTTTTACGGCATGTCTTTGTGAATTAATCCGTTACCCCTGTAGACTTTCATTGACGTGGCCCAACCTTACAAGTAGCTGTAGTATTTGATAAATTTTTCCTAAGGTCTATAAAGTACAGACTAATTTATTCAAATGGATTCAAATGCAAAGCAAACGTTTGTTCTGACTTTATTTAATCGCGTGTGCTAGAGCCGACTTCTCTTCAAATCATCCCTTACCTATGATATCATCTCATCAAGGGGCACTTTACGATATATCTATGTTCATGAATGGGACATAGTGTGTATTTTCGCAAGCCGCGTTCAGTCAAACCAGATTCATTTAACGAAGTGTAAATGAGTTATCTCGGTCGTAGGACGTATCTCGTACCTGAAGAACTTTTACCCCCTATTTTACATTCTGGGAAACGTTTCCTCGATGAAGTTAATGAGGTTAATTTTATCCATGGCTGGTTTCTTCTGAGGAAAATTTATCATAGGTTCTCGTTCTACAAAAGCAATTATGTCCGTCCAAGTAATATCACTCAGGCGCAATTTTGCAGGATTTATGGTTTTGGAAGTGTGCGTTGGCTTTGACAATATGAAATTGACTGCGGTATGAGTGATGCTATTAATACCATTGCTTATGCAGACAGTTCCTGTTATGAATGGTGTGAAAATATCGCTCATAGGGTCTACTGGTGCACGCATTTCAGTGGGCTTGGCAGACTGATATGTTATAGCAATGGCTGGCTCGGTGAGGAAAGCAACGATAAACTAGCCCACTTCTCATTTCCCTAGTACGCCTCTTCATTGACGCCTAGGCTATTTGTGACTGCTGTTGGCGGAGCTGCAGAGGATCAAAGCAACCTTTGGGCTGAATACCCAACATACAACACATACGTACAACAGGTCCTTGTATCTAACTGCATATTAACCTTTCCCGAGCATGTGGAAGGCCCAGAATAATTTAGTTACATGCATGAGATGTAAGGGAAACGCTTATCCTCCCTTTATTTAATCGCAATGTACCTGAGTCAACTTCTCTACAAAACTTCCAAAACCTATGATATAGTCTCCTTAGAGGGTACATTATGACTTATCCATGAGGCAGAATAGCAGATAGTGCACCATTATCACAAGCAGCGTTCAAATGATACCAGTTTCATATACTGAAGTGTAAAAGATTTAATTCGGTCGTTGGAGGTATCTCGTACCGGAAGTAATCGTAACAACCATGCTGGAATGATGGTTTAGGAAATTTAGCGTACGCTCCTCATTGTACAAAAGCATAGAAGTCCGTCCAAATAATATAACTCAGGCGCAATTTTACAGAAATCTAGAGTTTTGGACCAGAGCTTTGTTGAGGAGTAAATTGCGTTTTAAGCAATACAAACTTGGTCCTCCACGCGTTACATCTAATAACAGTAACACTTCCTGGTACATTGGAAATCTGCCCATAACATAGTACGTAATAACATATCAGTAAGTGATGTTTGATCCAAATTAATGTTTCTGTCGACCACCCACTAGCAGGACCGACTGCTTCGCACTAGTGTACAACTTGAATCCTGAATAACGATGATGGAATGTTGTACATATTTAAAGTACAATTATACTGATGCCTATATATTAGTATATAATGTATGTATAATGTGATTTATATTTCATAAATATATGTCGAATTGTCTGATAATCTGCAGTCCTTCGGGCTGAGAAGCGGCCGCTTGGTAGGTCTAGGCCGTTCGTGGCTGTTGCGTCATGGGGTTTCGTGTGGTTTATATTCATTTGTAATGTAATTTTATAACGATTGGAATATATTTGTAGTAAGGTATTCAGGGATATGTATAGTTTCCTGAGAGTACAGCTTGTTTAATATATTACTATTTATAATCATTCATATAAATAGGGTTTATCAAGTTACAGTATATCTCCTTTCACGTACTTATCATGATGTTTCTTTATAAATTTCGCTAACTTCCTCATTAGGATAAGATATTATTTACGGTTGGTAGTGAATGGTGTCATGGGTAGAATAATTTCAAACATCGTATCGGCATCCGACATCAATAATTGCTTAATGCGTCAAATTGCTGCTGAATATTTTGATCACGTGGTCTTGGGTAATACAAGAAGATACTCTGTTTAATGAACTTCCATTAATCTATAATTACTTGCTTGCACCATGAGTGAGTTCACATTGGTTTTATAGCCATGCAATTTGTTCGCATATACAAACGATCATTGCATGTGGGGGAATAAATTTAAGGACGGTGTATGCTATGATCAGAAGCAAGTATAAAACCGTAAGTTATATTCCAGTGATAATAGATTGTTTCAGAAATAATTCTCGTTTCTGTCATATACTTCCTTCCAACTTTTACATGTATGAAGCGCAGAAAAAAAGCACGTTACCTGTTTTTCAGGAGGAACGACCTGCTACTTGTTCCAGACCGGAGTTCATTCTAATAAATTAGTCATGGTTACTGATAAGGATTAACAAGACAGTGTCACTTACAGTATCTTGGTAAGTTAATAACATTGTTTCCATTACTGAACATGCATTGCTTATCTTTTGAATCATTACGTGTTTAAGAAGTTGTACCACTATTAGGCCAGTTAAAGGCGAACACCTCTTTTGTTCTTAATTGGTGTTTAAGTATACTGGCAACAGTAAATTGAACGATGGGCTAGCTTGTGTAACCTATATTAGGTTATGAATTCGGTCCACTTCAGACAAAACCATTTATTTATACAGGATATGTTATTTGCAGTATATCATGCTCCTTTTGTGATTAAATCCGTATAAAATTGAATTGTGCTGGGAGTGTGTGAACTAGTCAGTTCGGAAGCAAGTCTCGGTTGTAATTGTATTGTCGATATCTGTTGATCTAATTCATCACTGTGACTTGTGTGGTATTTTGATTTTACCGGTTTGTATGTAATTTATTTGACTGGGATATATACTTGCAATTGCAAGATTCTTTTCCATGTGCAATATGTGTTGCAGGGTCTATGATATACATGGAACTTGTCATGAATCCCTTGTTGGTGTAAATCCTTACCCTTACACTTACCCTTCTCCAAATCCTAACACTTATAGACGTGATTATGTCTCCCTTGCTCTTTGAAAACGTTTTGCATAGTGGCGCTTTATCAAACAGTTCATGTACTATTAGACTCCATTGTGAGACAAGGAATAATGATTTCAGATTACGGGAATATTTTTAACATTTCGTTTACGAATACTCTATCACAAATATTTGCTATATATTGCTATAAGCGATTGCTCAACCTGTATCGTTGTCACCCTACTGAATATTTCTCAACAGATAATTGTTTTAGAGGGACATTTTTCAGCGATTTTCAACGTCCTTGCTACTAATACGAAGTCACGGTGTATTTAAGGACAGAAATATGAAATGCAATCTGTACGCATATTTATGTTTCGTAAGGTTTACTTACCTTTCTCCTTTCAAGATATTCTCATTTCGATTAGATCATGTACGTATTTACTCGCTGAAATCACGTAAAGAGATTTTTACGTTAGCGATCCCTCCTAATTGACTTTCTGAGACACGTTTACTCGATTAAATTAATGAGGTTAATTTTATCAATTATTTATTGCTTTAACAACAATACGGACTGAAGAAGGGCTGCCCTTTTTATGTTCTAAGTTTGCTTGACGTTAAATGAGTGGAATTGGAAATCATTAGAGTCGATCCTGCGGCACATTTAAAATAATAGGAAAATCCTGTGACTAGAAACTGTGACTTGCAATCATGTGTTAAACCGTCGAATGTGAGAATAAGCGAGATAAAGATATTCCTAATTTGCTCATATTTATTAATATCATTACAATTATGACAACACTCAATATTTCCTTCGTTCGATCCTTCTGTCATTCGTTCATTCAGTGATCACATGTTTTCGGTCAAATGTGAAAGTATCGAATCCATTCATTCAATTGTTCTATCATGTCATCTTTGATATATGCCCTTGTCTTTTGCTTCCAATCTGCGTTTTCTTCTTTTCTCACTAACGTGCGCTACTTTGCAGCTTTTGACATTCCACGCTTCACAACCTGGTTGAGAATTTTTGCTCGAGGCAGTCGCATTCAAATATTTCATTACACTCGATAGGTAGTTCCTCAGGAATTCATTCCACATTCGCGAACCATGTCACTTTGGTTGTTTTCTTAAAGATGGCAATTACCCTATTTGACATTTCTCAGAGATAAAATTCATCTTCTACCTAAAACCGATGACGTTTTTTACGGCATGTCTTTGTGAATTAATCCGTTACCCCTGAAGACTTACATTGACGTGGCCCAACCTTACAAGTAACTGTAGTATTTGATAAATTTTTCATAAGGTCTATAAAGTACAGACTAATTTATTCAAATGGATTCAAATGCAAAGGAAACGTTTGTTCTGACTTTATTTAATCGCGTGTGCTAGAGCCGACTTCTCCTCAAATCATCCCTTACCTATGATATCATCTCATCAAGGGGCACTTTACGATATATCTATGTTCATGAATGGGAGATAGTGTGTATTTTCGCAAGCCGCGTTCAGTCAAACCAGATTCATTTAACGAAGTGTAAATGAGTTATCTCGGTCGTAGGACGTATCTCGTACCTGAAGAACTTTTACCCCCTATTTTACATTCTGGGAAACGTTTCCTCGATGAAGTTAATGAGGTTAATTTTATCCATGGCTGGTTTCTTCCGAGGAAAATTTATCATAGGTTCTCGTTCTACAAAAGCAATTATGTCCGTCCAAGTAATATCACTCAGGCGCAATTTTGCAGGATTTATGGTTTTGGAAGAGTGCGTTGGCTTTGACAATATGAAATTGACTGCGGTATGAGTGATGCTATTAATACCATTGCTTATGCAGACAGTTCCTGTTATGAATGGTGTGAAAATATCGCTCATAGGGTCTATTGGTGCACGCATTTCAGTGGGCTTGGCAGACTGATATGTTATAGCAATGGCTGGCTCGGTGAGGAAAGCAACGATAAACTAGCCCACTTCTCATTTCCCTAGTACGCCTCTTCATTGACGCCTAGGCTATTTGTGACTGCTGTTGGCGGAGCTGCAGAGGATCAAAGCAACCTTTGGGCTGTATACCCAACATACAACACATACGTACAACAGGTCCTTGTATCTAACTACATATTAACCTTTCCCGAGCATGTGGAATGCCCAGAATAATTTAGTTACATGCATGAGATGTAAGGGAAACGCTTATCCTCCCTTTATTTAATCGCAATGTACCTGAGTCAACTTCTCTACAAAACTTCCAAAACCTATGATATAATCTCCTTAGAGGGTACATTATGACTTATCCATGAGGCAGAATAGCAGATAGTGCACCATTATCACAAGCAGCGTTCAAATGATACCAGTTTCATATACTGAAGTGTAAAAGATTTAATTCGGTCGTTGGAGGTATCTCGTACCGGAAGTAATCGTAACAACCATGCTGGAATGATGGTTTAGGAAATTTAGCGTACGCTCCTCATTGTACAAAAGCATAGAAGTCCGTCCAAATAATATAACTCAGGCGCAATTTTACAGAAATCTAGAGTTTTGGACCAGAGCTTTGTTGAGGAGTAAATTGCGTTTTAAGCAATACAAACTTGGTCCTCCACGCGTTACATCTAATAACAGTAACACTTCCTGGTACACTGGAAATCTGCCCATAACATAGTACGTAATAACATATCAGTAAGTGATGTTTGATCCAAATTAATGTTTCTGTCGACCACCCACTAGCAGGACCGACTGCTTCGCACTAGTGTACAACTTGAATCCTGAATAACGATGATGGAATGTTGTACATATTTAAAGTACAATTATACTGATGCCTATATATTAGTATATAATGTATGTATAATGTGATTTATATTTCATAAATATATGTCGAATTGTCTGATAATCTGCAGTCCTTCGGGCTGAGAAGCGGCCGCTTGGTAGGTCTAGGCCGTTCGTGGCTGTTGTGTCATGGGGTTTCGTGTGGTTTATATTCATTTGTAATGTAATTTTATAACGATTGGAATATATTTGTAGTAAGGTATTCAGGGATATGACTAGTTTCCTGAGAGTACAGCTTGTTTAATATATTACTATTTATAATCATTCATATAAATAGGGTTTATCAAGTTACAGTATATCTTCTTTCACGTACTTATCATGATGTTTCTTTATAAATTTCGCTAACTTCATCATTAGGATAAGATATTAATTACGGTTGGTAGTGAATGGTGTCTTGGGTAGAATAATTTCAAACATCGTATCGGCATCCGACATCAATAATTGCTTAACCCTCAACTGGTGACTTATTCCGGAAGGAACATAACTGGTGACATGGTGTCTGAGAGACGTCCATAATTTGAGCATTTTTAATGGAATCACATTTCATTAAGGCGAGGTTTATTCATTTTATATTGAAAAGGCATATCTTGACGAATGGTTTAACACATTTTATTACCAACTCCATTGCACCAAAAAATTTAAAAATTCTGAATCCAAGTGTATGTCACTTTATGAAGAAGAAATCTAGGTTTCAACTTAGACTGCATCATCGTCCCGCATATGCATCCGAATGGCTCAAAAACAACTTTCCTACACAGACTGAAACATACTCATTTCAGAAAACTTAAGTTTATCACACATTCACTGAAACTACAAAAACCTGCAATGTACTAATTTTTGCACTTTCAAAATATTCAAAAATATTACAAATATTTGTAATTTGTCTTATTTTATTTCTTTTTCGTCCAATACACACCCGAATCACATATTATATTTGTTTGCATGTTTTCACTAATCTGAAGAAAATGCATATAAGGTCTATCTTTTTCTGAACCCTTTGGAGCAAAAGTGGCTTATGTGTTCAAATTAAGAAGTGATCAATATACATGCCATACATATCTTGTGAAACTTCGTAAACGAACAGAAATATTACTTTTGATAACTGGTTTACATTGCAGAAATATCTTCATTGTTTGATTTGAAAGAAGCAGTGTAGAGAAGTAATACTAAAAGAGCCTCAAATTCCATGTTATCACTGTCGTCAATTTCGGAGCGATCCATGCGTTTGTATTTCTGTCTCATATACCGCAATTTTGACATTAGTCTATTGAACTATAAGTTGCACCATCTCCCTGGAAAATATAAAATTCCAGGCACTTTTAGGTTCTATTTGATTGCCAATTCTTGCTTGAGCACGTAACGCAGGTAACCGAATTATGTTGTGACTTGGGGTGCATACATTTCTAGTAGGTTCTTTAGCGGACCATTTATAACTTTTTTTACCATAGTAATAATGCTTTTCTGTGCATTCTTGATCTTCACCTTCACTACCTGTGCCTTCTTCTTCCGAGTCAGTACAATGATCACTTTCAATAGCAAAGTCACTGTCCACACCATTTTCAACATCACTAAATTCTGTATCTAACCACTGTGCTACCTGATCTTCGAACCCAAGACGTTCAGGCCTTATAGGTCGAGATGGACCAGCACAGTCTGCCATTGTTGAATTACGAACAAAAATTAAAAAGCTATGAGTTCACTTCGTACAACTTAAGAATCCACACATTAAAATGTTACACAACTGGTGACGTGGTGTCTACGAAGCCACTTGGAAACTTGTCTACACTCTGAGGAGAGAACGATAATACTGAGGGCGAATCTCTAATGATGAAACGTTTGTTGTCAGAGAGATAAAAAGGTACTGCAAACCAAAAGTCTCACTTCCGATTGTGTGCTTAGGGGTGTACATGTATCTCCTACAAGGAGTCTGTCAGACACCACGTCACCAGTTGAGGGTTAATGCGTCAAATTGCTGCTGAATATTTTGATCACGTGGTCTTGGGTAATACAAGAAGATACTTTGATTAATGAACTTCCATTAATCTATAATTACTTGCTTGCACCATGAGTGAGTTCACATTGGTTTTATAGCCATGCAATTTGTTCGCATATACAAACGATCATTGCATGTGGGGGAATAAATTTAAGGACTGTGTATGCTATGATCAGAATCAAGTATAAAACCGTAAGTTATATTCCAGTGATAATAGATTGTTTCAGAAATAATTCTCGTTTCTGTCATATACCTCCTTCCAACTTTTACATGTATGAAGCGCAGAAGTAAAGCACGTTACCTGTTTTTCAGGAGGAACGACCTGCTACTTGTTCCAGACCGGAGTTCATTCTAATAAATTAGTCATGGTTACTGATAAGGATTAACAAGTGTCACTTACAGTATCTTGGTAAGTTAATAACAATGTTTCCATTACTGAACATGCATTGCTTATCTTTTGAATCATTACGTGTTGAAGAAGTTGTACCACTATTAGGCCAGTTAAAGGCGAACACCTCTTTTGTTCTTAATTGGTGTTTAAGTATACTGGCAACAGTAAATTGAACGATGGGCTAGCTTGTGTAACCGATATTAGGTTATGAATTCGGTCCACTTCAGACAAAACCATTTATTTATACAGGATATGTTATTTGCAGTATATCATGCTCCTTTTGTGATTAAATCCGTATAAAATTAAATTGTGCTGGGAGTGTGTGAACTAGTCAGTTCCGAAGCAAGTCTCGGTTGTAATTGTATTGTCGATACCTGTTGATCTAAATCATCACTGTGACTTGTGTGGTATTTTGACTTTACCGGTTTATATGTAATTTATATGACTGGGATTTATACTTGCAATTGCAAGATTCTTTTCCATGTGCAATATGTGTTGCAGGGTCTATGATATACATGGAACTTGTCATGAATCCCTTGTTGGTGTAAATCCTTACCCTTACACTTACCCTTCTCCTAATCCTAACCCTTATAAACGTGATTATGTCTCCCTTGCTCTTTGAAAACGTTTTGCATAGTGGCGCTTTATCAAACAGTTCATGTCCTATTAGACTCCATTGTGAGACAAGGAATAATGATTTCAGATTACGGGAATATTTTTAACATTTCGTTTACGAATACTCTATCACAAATATTTGCTATATATTGCTATAAGCGATTGCACAACCTGTATCGTTGTCACCCTACTGAATATTTCTCAACAGATAATTGTTTTAGAGGGACATTTTTCAGCGATTTTCAATGTCCTTGCTACTAATACGAAGTCACGGTGTATTTAAGGACAGAAATATGAAATGCAATCTGTACGCATATTTATGTTTCGTAATGTTTACTTACCGTTCTTCTTTCAAGATATTCTCATTTCGATTAGATCATGTACGTATTTACTCGCTGAAATCACGTAAAGAGTTTTTTACGTTAGCGATCCCTCCTAATTGACTTTCTGAGAAACGTTTCCTCGATTAAATTAATGAGATTAATTTTATCAATTATTTATTGCTTTGACAAAAATACGGACTGAAGAAGGGCTGCCCTTTTTATGTTCTAAGTTTGCTTGACGTTAAATGAGTGGAATTGGAAATCATTAGAGTCGATCCTGCGGCACATTTAAAATAATAGGAAAATCCTGTGACTAGAAACTGTGACTTGCAATCATGTGTTAAACCGTCGAATGTGAGAATAAGCGAGATAAAGATATTCCTAATTTGCTCATATTTATTAATATCATTACAATTATGACAACACTCAATATTTCCTTCGTTCGATCCTTCTGTCATTCGTTCATTCAGTGATCACATGTTTTCGGTCAAATGTGAAAGTATCGAATCCATTCATTCAATTGTTCTATCATGTCATCTTTGATATATGCCCTTGTCTTTTGCTTCCAATCTGCGTTTTCTTCTTTTCTCACTAACGTGCGCTACTTTGCAGCTTTTGACATTCCACGCTTCACAACCTGGTTGAGAATTTTTGCTCGAGGCAGTCGCATTCAAATATTTCATTACACTCGATAGGTAGTTCCTCAGGAATTCATTCCACATTCGCGAACCATGTCACTTTGGTTGTTTTCTTAAAGATGGCAATTACCCTATTTGACATTTCTCAGAGATAAAATTCATCTTCTACCTAAAACCGATGACGTTTTTTACGGCATGTCTTTGTGAATTAATCCGTTACCCCTGAAGACTTACATTGACGTGGCCCAACCTTACAAGTAACTGTAGTATTTGATAAATTTTTCATAAGGTCTATAAAGTACAGACTAATTTATTCAAATGGATTCAAATGCAAAGGAAACGTTTGTTCTGACTTTATTTAATCGCGTGTGCTAGAGCCGACTTCTCCTCAAATCATCCCTTACCTATGATATCATCTCATCAAGGGGCACTTTACGATATATCTATGTTCATGAATGGGAGATAGTGTGTATTTTCGCAAGCCGCGTTCAGTCAAACCAGATTCATTTAACGAAGTGTAAATGAGTTATCTCGGTCGTAGGACGTATCTCGTACCTGAAGAACTTTTACCCCCTATTTTACATTCTGGGAAACGTTTCCTCGATGAAGTTAATGAGGTTAATTTTATCCATGGCTGGTTTCTTCCGAGGAAAATTTATCATAGGTTCTCGTTCTACAAAAGCAATTATGTCCGTCCAAGTAATATCACTCAGGCGCAATTTTGCAGGATTTATGGTTTTGGAAGAGTGCGTTGGCTTTGACAATATGAAATTGACTGCGGTATGAGTGATGCTATTAATACCATTGCTTATGCAGACAGTTCCTGTTATGAATGGTGTGAAAATATCGCTCATAGGGTCTATTGGTGCACGCATTTCAGTGGGCTTGGCAGACTGATATGTTATAGCAATGGCTGGCTCGGTGAGGAAAGCAACGATAAACTAGCCCACTTCTCATTTCCCTAGTACGCCTCTTCATTGACGCCTAGGCTATTTGTGACTGCTGTTGGCGGAGCTGCAGAGGATCAAAGCAACCTTTGGGCTGTATACCCAACATACAACACATACGTACAACAGGTCCTTGTATCTAACTACATATTAACCTTTCCCGAGCATGTGGAAGGCCCAGAATAATTTAGTTACATGCATGAGATGTAAGGGAAACGCTTATCCTCCCTTTATTTAATCGCAATGTACCTGAGTCAACTTCTCTACAAAACTTCCAAAACCTATGATATAATCTCCTTAGAGGGTACATTATGACTTATCCATGAGGCAGAATAGCAGATAGTGCACCATTATCACAAGCAGCGTTCAAATGATACCAGTTTCATATACTGAAGTGTAAAAGATTTAATTCGGTCGTTGGAGGTATCTCGTACCGGAAGTAATCGTAACAACCATGCTGGAATGATGGTTTAGGAAATTTAGCGTACGCTCCTCATTGTACAAAAGCATAGAAGTCCGTCCAAATAATATAACTCAGGCGCAATTTTACAGAAATCTAGAGTTTTGGACCAGAGCTTTGTTGAGGAGTAAATTGCGTTTTAAGCAATACAAACTTGGTCCTCCACGCGTTACATCTAATAACAGTAACACTTCCTGGTACACTGGAAATCTGCCCATAACATAGTACGTAATAACATATCAGTAAGTGATGTTTGATCCAAATTAATGTTTCTGTCGACCACCCACTAGCAGGACCGACTGCTTCGCACTAGTGTACAACTTGAATCCTGAATAACGATGATGGAATGTTGTACATATTTAAAGTACAATTATACTGATGCCTATATATTAGTATATAATGTATGTATAATGTGATTTATATTTCATAAATATATGTCGAATTGTCTGATAATCTGCAGTCCTTCGGGCTGAGAAGCGGCCGCTTGGTAGGTCTAGGCCGTTCGTGGCTGTTGTGTCATGGGGTTTCGTGTGGTTTATATTCATTTGTAATGTAATTTTATAACGATTGGAATATATTTGTAGTAAGGTATTCAGGGATATGACTAGTTTCCTGAGAGTACAGCTTGTTTAATATATTACTATTTATAATCATTCATATAAATAGGGTTTATCAAGTTACAGTATATCTTCTTTCACGTACTTATCATGATGTTTCTTTATAAATTTCGCTAACTTCATCATTAGGATAAGATATTAATTACGGTTGGTAGTGAATGGTGTCTTGGGTAGAATAATTACAAACATCGTATCGGCATCCGACATCAATAATTGCTTAACCCTCAACTGGTGACTTATTCCGGAAGGAACATAACTGGTGACATGGTGTCTGAGAGACGTCCATAATTTGAGCATTTTTAATGGAATCACATTTCATTAAGGCGAGGTTTATTCATTTTATATTGAAAAGGCATATCTTGACGAATGGTTTAACACATTTTATTACCAACTCCATTGCACCAAAAAATTTAAAAATTCTGAATCCAAGTGTATGTCACTTTATGAAGAAGAAATCTAGGTTTCAACTTAGACTGCATCATCGTCCCGCATATGCATCCGAATGGCTCAAAAACAACTTTCCTACACAGACTGAAACATACTCATTTCAGAAAACTTAAGTTTATCACACATTCACTGAAACTACAAAAACCTGCAATGTACTAATTTTTGCACTTTCAAAATATTCAAAAATATTACAAATATTTGTAATTTGTCTTATTTTATTTCTTTTTCGTCCAATACACACCCGAATCACATATTATATTTGTTTGCATGTTTTCACTAATCTGAAGAAAATGCATATAAGGTCTATCTTTTTCTGAACCCTTTGGAGCAAAAGTGGCTTATGTGTTCAAATTAAGAAGTGATCAATATACATGCCATACATATCTTGTGAAACTTCGTAAACGAACAGAAATATTACTTTTGATAACTGGTTTACATTGCAGAAATATCTTCATTGTTTGATTTGAAAGAAGCAGTGTAGAGAAGTAATACTAAAAGAGCCTCAAATTCCATGTTATCAGTGTCGTCAATTTCGGAGCGATCCATGCGTTTGTATTTCTGTCTCATATACCGCAATTTTGACATTAGTCTATTGAACTATAAGTTGCACCATCTCCCTGGAAAATATAAAATTCCAGGCACTTTTAGGTTCTATTTGATTGCCAATTCTTGCTTGAGCACGTAACGCAGGTAACCGAATTATGTTGTGACTTGGGGTGCATACATTTCTAGTAGGTTCTTTAGCGGACCATTTATAACTTTTTTTACCATAGTAATAATGCTTTTCTGTGCATTCTTGATCTTCACCTTCACTACCTGTGCCTTCTTCTTCCGAGTCAGTACAATGATCACTTTCAATAGCAAAGTCACTGTCCACACCATTTTCAACATCACTAAATTCTGTATCTAACCACTGTGCTACCTGATCTTCGAACCCAAGACGTTCAGGCCTTATAGGTCGAGATGGACCAGCACAGTCTGCCATTGTTGAATTACGAACAAAAATTAAAAAGCTATGAGTTCACTTCGTACAACTTAAGAATCCACACATTAAAATGTTACACAACTGGTGACGTGGTGTCTACGAAGCCACTTGGAAACTTGTCTACACTCTGAGGAGAGAACGATAATACTGAGGGCGAATCTCTAATGATGAAACGTTTGTTGTCAGAGAGATAAAAAGGTACTGCAAACCAAAAGTCTCACTTCCGATTGTGTGCTTAGGGGTGTACATGTATCTCCTACAAGGAGTCTGTCAGACACCACGTCACCAGTTGAGGGTTAATGCGTCAAATTGCTGCTGAATATTTTGATCACGTGGTCTTGGGTAATACAAGAAGATACTCTGATTAATGAACTTCCATTAATCTATAATTACTTGCTTGCACCATGAGTGAGTTCACATTGGTTTTATAGCCATGCAATTTGTTCGCATATACAAACGATCATTGCATGTGGGGGAATAAATTTAAGGACTGTGTATGCTATGATCAGAATCAAGTATAAAACCGTAAGTTATATTCCAGTGATAATAGATTGTTTCAGAAATAATTCTCGTTTCTGTCATATACCTCCTTCCAACTTTTACATGTATGAAGCGCAGAAGTAAAGCACATTACCTGTTTTTCAGGAGGAACGACCTGCTACTTGTTCCAGACCGGAGTTCATTCTAATAAATTAGTCATGGTTACTGATAAGGATTAACAAGTGTCACTTACAGTATCTTGGTAAGTTAATAACAATGTTTCCATTACTGAACATGCATTGCTTATCTTTTGAATCATTACGTGTTGAAGAAGTTGTACCACTATTAGGCCAGTTAAAGGCGAACACCTCTTTTGTTCTTAATTGGTGTTTAAGTATACTGGCAACAGTAAATTGAACGATGGGCTAGCTTGTGTAACCTATATTAGGTTATGAATTCGGTCCACTTCAGACAAAACCATTTATTTATACAGGATATGTTATTTGCAGTATATCATGCTCCTTTTGTGATTAAATCCGTATAAAATTAAATTGTGCTGGGAGTGTGTGAACTAGTCAGTTCCGAAGCAAGTCTCGGTTGTAATTGTATTGTCGATACCTGTTGATCTAAATCATCACTGTGACTTGTGTGGTATTTTGACTTTACCGGTTTATATGTAATTTATATGACTGGGATTTATACTTGCAATTGCAAGATTCTTTTCCATGTGCAATATGTGTTGCAGGGTCTATGATATACATGGAACTTGTCATGAATCCCTTGTTGGTGTAAATCCTTACCCTTACACTTACCCTTCTCCTAATCCTAACCCTTATAAACGTGATTATGTCTCCCTTGCTCTTTGAAAACGTTTTGCATAGTGGTGCTTTATCAAACAGTTCATGTCCTATTAGAGTCCATTGTGAGACAAGGAATAATGATTTCAGATTACGGGAATATTTTTAACATTTCGTTTACGAATACTCTATCACAAATATTTGCTATATATTGCTATAAGCGATTGCACAACCTGTATCGTTGTCACCCTACTGAATATTTCTCAACAGATAATTGTTTTAGAGGGACATTTTTCAGCGATTTTCAATGTCCTTGCTACTAATACGAAGTCACGGTGTATTTAAGGACAGAAATATGAAATGCAATCTGTACGCATATTTATGTTTCGTAATGTTTACTTACCGTTCTTCTTTCAAGATATTCTCATTTCGATTAGATCATGTACGTATTTACTCGCTGAAATCACGTAAAGAGTTTTTTACGTTAGCGATCCCTCCTAATTGACTTTCTGAGAAACGTTTCCTCGATTAAATTAATGAGATTAATTTTATCAATTTTTTATTGCTTTGACAAAAATACGGACTGAAGAAGGGCTGCCCTTTTTATGTTCTAAGTTTGCTTGACGTTAAATGAGTGGAATTGGAAATCATTAGAGTCGATCCTGCGGCACATTTAAAATAATAGGAAAATCCTGTGACTAGAAACTGTGACTTGCAATCATGTGTTAAACCGTCGCGAGATAAAGATATTCCTAATTTGCTCATATTTATTAATATCATTACAATTATGACTACACTCAATATTTCCGTCGTTCGATCCTTCTGTCATTCCTTCATTCAATGATCACATGTTTTCGGTCAAATGGGAAAGTATCGAATCCATTCATTCAATTGTTCTATCATGTCATCTTTGATATATGCCCTTGTCTTTTGCTTCCAATCTGCGTTTTCTTCTTTTCTCACTAACGTGCGCTACTTTGCAGCTTTTGACATTCCACGCTTCACAACCTGGTTGAGAATTTTTGCTCGAGGCAGTCGCATTCAAATATTTAATTACACTCGATAGGTAGTTCCTCAGGAATTCATTCCACATTCGCGAACCATGTCACTTTGGTTGTTTTCTTAAAGATGGCAATTACCCTATTTGACATTTCTCAGAGATAAAATTCATCTTCTACCTTAAACCGATGACTTTTTTTACGGCATGTCTTTGTGAATTAATCCGTTACCCCTGTAGACTTTCATTGACGTGGCCCAACCTTACAAGTAGCTGTAGTATTTGATAAATTTTTCCTAAGGTCTATAAAGTACAGACTAATTTATTCAAATGGATTCAAATGCAAAGCAAACGTTTGTTCTGACTTTATTTAATCGCGTGTGCTAGAGCCGACTTCTCTTCAAATCATCCCTTACCTATGATATCATCTCATCAAGGGGCACTTTACGATATATCTATGTTCATGAATGGGACATAGTGTGTATTTTCGCAAGCCGCGTTCAGTCAAACCAGATTCATTTAACGAAGTGTAAATGAGTTATCTCGGTCGTAGGACGTATCTCGTACCTGAAGAACTTTTACCCCCTATTTTACATTCTGGGAAACGTTTCCTCGATGAAGTTAATGAGGTTAATTTTATCCATGGCTGGTTTCTTCTGAGGAAAATTTATCATACGGTTCTCGTTCTACAAAAGCAATTATGTCCGTCCAAGTAATATCACTCAGGCGCAATTTTGCAGGATTTATGGTTTTGGAAGTGTGCGTTGGCTTTGACAATATGAAATTGACTGCGGTATGAGTGATGCTATTAATACCATTGCTTATGCAGACAGTTCCTGTTATGAATGGTGTGAAAATATCGCTCATAGGGTCTACTGGTGCACGCATTTCAGTGGGCTTGGCAGACTGATATGTTATAGCAATGGCTGGCTCGGTGAGGAAAGCAACGATAAACTAGCCCACTTCTCATTTCCCTAGTACGCCTCTTCATTGACGCCTAGGCTATTTGTGACTGCTGTTGGCGGAGCTGCAGAGGATCAAAGCAACCTTTGGGCTGAATACCCAACATACAACACATACGTACAACAGGTCCTTGTATCTAACTACATATTAACCTTTCCCGAGCATGTGGAAGGCCCAGAATAATTTAGTTACATGCATGAGATGTAAGGGAAACGCTTATCCTCCCTTTATTTAATCGCAATGTACCTGAGTCAACTTCTCTACAAAACTTCCAAAACCTATGATATAGTCTCCTTAGAGGGTACATTATGACTTATCCATGAGGCAGAATAGCAGATAGTGCACCATTATCACAAGCAGCGTTCAAATGATACCAGTTTCATATACTGAAGTGTAAAAGATTTAATTCGGTCGTTGGAGGTATCTCGTACCGGAAGTAATCGTAACAACCATGCTGGAATGATGGTTTAGGAAATTTAGCGTACGCTCCTCATTGTACAAAAGCATAGAAGTCCGTCCAAATAATATAACTCAGGCGCAATTTTACAGAAATCTAGAGTTTTGGACCAGAGCTTTGTTGAGGAGTAAATTGCGTTTTAAGCAATACAAACTTGGTCCTCCACGCGTTACATCTAATAACAGTAACACTTCCTGGTACATTGGAAATCTGCCCATAACATAGTACGTAATAACATATCAGTAAGTGATGTTTGATCCAAATTAATGTTTCTGTCGACCACCCACTAGCAGGACCGACTGCTTCGCACTAGTGTACAACTTGAATCCTGAATAACGATGATGGAATGTTGTACATATTTAAAGTACAATTATACTGATGCCTATATATTAGTATATAATGTATGTATAATGTGATTTATATTTCATAAATATATGTCGAATTGTCTGATAATCTGCAGTCCTTCGGGCTGAGAAGCGGCCGCTTGGTAGGTCTAGGCCGTTCGTGGCTGTTGCGTCATGGGTTTTCGTGTGGTTTATATTCATTTGTAATGTAATTTTATAACGATTGGAATATATTTGTAGTAAGGTATTCAGGGATATGTATAGTTTCCTGAGAGTACAGCTTGTTTAATATATTACTATTTATAATCATTCATATAAATAGGGTTTATCAAGTTACAGTATATCTCCTTTCACGTACTTATCATGATGTTTCTTTATAAATTTCGCTAACTTCCTCATTAGGATAAGATATTATTTACGGTTGGTAGTGAATGGTGTCATGGGTAGAATAATTTCAAACATCGTATCGGCATCCGACATCAATAATTGCTTAATGCGTCAAATTGCTGCTGAATATTTTGATCACGTGGTCTTGGGTAATACAAGAAGATACTCTGATTAATGAACTTCCATTAATCTATAATTACTTGCTTGCACCATGAGTGAGTTCACATTGGTTTTATAGCCATGCAATTTGTTCGCATATACAAACGATCATTGCATGTGGGGGAATAAATTTAAGGACTGTGTATGCTATGATCAGAATCAAGTATAAAACCGTAAGTTATATTCCAGTGATAATAGATTGTTTCAGAAATAATTCTCGTTTCTGTCATATACCTCCTTCCAACTTTTACATGTATGAAGCGCAGAAGTAAAGCACGTTACCTGTTTTTCAGGAGGAACGACCTGCTACTTGTTCCAGACCGGAGTTCATTCTAATAAATTAGTCATGGTTACTGATAAGGATTAACAAGTGTCACTTACAGTATCTTGGTAAGTTAATAACAATGTTTCCATTACTGAACATGCATTGCTTATCTTTTGAATCATTACGTGTTGAAGAAGTTGTACCACTATTAGGCCAGTTAAAGGCGAACACCTCTTTTGTTCTTAATTGGTGTTTAAGTATACTGGCAACAGTAAATTGAACGATGGGCTAGCTTGTGTAACCGATATTAGGTTATGAATTCGGTCCACTTCAGACAAAACCATTTATTTATACAGGATATGTTATTTGCAGTATATCATGCTCCTTTTGTGATTAAATCCGTATAAAATTAAATTGTGCTGGGAGTGTGTGAACTAGTCAGTTCCGAAGCAAGTCTCGGTTGTAATTGTATTGTCGATACCTGTTGATCTAAATCATCACTGTGACTTATGTGGTATTTTGACTTTACCGGTTTATATGTAATTTATATGACTGGGATTTATACTTGCAATTGCAAGATTCTTTTCCATGTGCAATATGTGTTGCAGGGTCTATGATATACATGGAACTTGTCATGAATCCCTTGTTGGTGTAAATCCTTACCCTTACACTTACCCTTCTCCTAATCCTAACCCTTATAAACGTGATTATGTCTCCCTTGCTCTTTGAAAACGTTTTGCATAGTGGCGCTTTATCAAACAGTTCATGTACTATTAGACTCCATTGTGAGACAAGGAATAATGATTTCAGATTACGGGAATATTTTTAACATTTCGTTTACGAATACTCTATCACAAATATTTGCTATATATTGCTATAAGCGATTGCACAACCTGTATCGTTGTCACCCTACTGAATATTTCTCAACAGATAATTGTTTTAGAGGGACATTTTTCAGCGACTTTCAATGTCCTTGCTACTAATACGAAGTCACGGTGTATTTAAGGACAGAAATATGAAATGCAATCTGTACGCATATTTATGTTTCGTAATGTTTACTTACCGTTCTTCTTTCAAGATATTCTCATTTCGATTAGATCATGTACGTATTTACTCGCTGAAATCACGTAAAGAGTTTTTTACGTTAGCGATCCCTCCTAATTGACTTTCTGAGAAACGTTTCCTCGGTTAAATTAATGAGATTAATTTTATCAATTATTTATTGCTTTGACAAAAATACGGACTGAAGAAGGGCTGCCCTTTTTATGTTCTAAGTTTGCTTGACGTTAAATGAGTGGAATTGGAAATCATTAGAGTCGATCCTGCGGCACATTTAAAATAATAGGAAAATCCTGTGACTAGAAACTGTGACTTGCAATCATGTGTTAAACCGTCGCGAGATAAAGATATTCCTAATTTGCTCATATTTATTAATATCATTACAATTATGACTACACTCAATATTTCCGTCGTTCGATCCTTCTGTCATTCCTTCATTCAATGATCACATGTTTTCGGTCAAATGGGAAAGTATCGAATCCATTCATTCAATTGTTCTATCATGTCATCTTTGATATATGCCCTTGTCTTTTGCTTCCAATCTGCGTTTTCTTCTTTTCTCACTAACGTGCGCTACTTTGCAGCTTTTGACATTCCACGCTTCACAACCTGGTTGAGAATTTTTGCTCGAGGCAGTCGCATTCAAATATTTAATTACACTCGATAGGTAGTTCCTCAGGAATTCATTCCACATTCGCGAACCATGTCACTTTGGTTGTTTTCTTAAAGATGGCAATTACCCTATTTGACATTTCTCAGAGATAAAATTCATCTTCTACCTTAAACCGATGACTTTTTTACGGCATGTCTTTGTGAATTAATCCGTTACCCCTGTAGACTTTCATTGACGTGGCCCAACCTTACAAGTAGCTGTAGTATTTGATAAATTTTTCCTAAGGTCTATAAAGTACAGACTAATTTATTCAAATGGATTCAAATGCAAAGCAAACGTTTGTTCTGACTTTATTTAATCGCGTGTGCTAGAGCCGACTTCTCTTCAAATCATCCCTTACCTATGATATCATCTCATCAAGGGGCACTTTACGATATATCTATGTTCATGAATGGGACATAGTGTGTATTTTCGCAAGCCGCGTTCAGTCAAACCAGATTCATTTAACGAAGTGTAAATGAGTTATCTCGGTCGTAGGACGTATCTCGTACCTGAAGAACTTTTACCCCCTATTTTACATTCTGGGAAACGTTTCCTCGATGAAGTTAATGAGGTTAATTTTATCCATGGCTGGTTTCTTCTGAGGAAAATTTATCATACGGTTCTCGTTCTACAAAAGCAATTATGTCCGTCCAAGTAATATCACTCAGGCGCAATTTTGCAGGATTTATGGTTTTGGAAGTGTGCGTTGGCTTTGACAATATGAAATTGACTGCGGTATGAGTGATGCTATTAATACCATTGCTTATGCAGACAGTTCCTGTTATGAATGGTGTGAAAATATCGCTCATAGGGTCTACTGGTGCACGCATTTCAGTGGGCTTGGCAGACTGATATGTTATAGCAATGGCTGGCTCGGTGAGGAAAGCAACGATAAACTAGCCCACTTCTCATTTCCCTAGTACGCCTCTTCATTGACGCCTAGGCTATTTGTGACTGCTGTTGGCGGAGCTGCAGAGGATCAAAGCAACCTTTGGGCTGAATACCCAACATACAACACATACGTACAACAGGTCCTTGTATCTAACTACATATTAACCTTTCCCGAGCATGTGGAAGGCCCAGAATAATTTAGTTACATGCATGAGATGTAAGGGAAACGCTTATCCTCCCTTTATTTAATCGCAATGTACCTGAGTCAACTTCTCTACAAAACTTCCAAAACCTATGATATAGTCTCCTTAGAGGGTACATTATGACTTATCCATGAGGCAGAATAGCAGATAGTGCACCATTATCACAAGCAGCGTTCAAATGATACCAGTTTCATATACTGAAGTGTAAAAGATTAAATTCGGTCGTTGGAGGTATCTCGTACCGGAAGTAATCGTAACAACCATGCTGGAATGATGGTTTAGGAAATTTAGCGTACGCTCCTCATTGTACAAAAGCATAGAAGTCCGTCCAAATAATATAACTCAGGCGCAATTTTACAGAAATCTAGAGTTTTGGACCAGAGCTTTGTTGAGGAGTAAATTGCGTTTTAAGCAATACAAACTTGGTCCTCCACGCGTTACATCTAATAACAGTAACACTTCCTGGTACATTGGAAATCTGCCCATAACATAGTACGTAATAACATATCAGTAAGTGATGTTTGATCCAAATTAATGTTTCTGTCGACCACCCACTAGCAGGACCGACTGCTTCGCACTAGTGTACAACTTGAATCCTGAATAACGATGATGGAATGTTGTACATATTTAAAGTACAATTATACTGATGCCTATATATTAGTATATAATGTATGTATAATGTGATTTATATTTCATAAATATATGTCGAATTGTCTGATAATCTGCAGTCCTTCGGGCTGAGAAGCGGCCGCTTGGTAGGTCTAGGCCGTTCGTGGCTGTTGCGTCATGGGGTTTCGTGTGGTTTATATTCATTTGTAATGTAATTTTATAACGATTGGAATATATTTGTAGTAAGGTATTCAGGGATATGTATAGTTTCCTGAGAGTACAGCTTGTTTAATATATTACTATTTATAATCATTCATATAAATAGGGTTTATCAAGTTACAGTATATCTTCTTTCACGTACTTATCATGATGTTTCTTTATAAATTTCGCTAACTTCCTCATTAGGATAAGATATTATTTACGGTTGGTAGTGAATGGTGTCATGGGTAGAATAATTTCAAACATCGTATCGGCATCCGACATCAATAATTGCTTAATGCGTCAAATTGCTGCTGAATATTTTGATCACGTGGTCTTGGGTAATACAAGAAGATACTCTGTTTAATGAACTTCCATTAATCTATAATTACTTGCTTGCACCATGAGTGAGTTCACATTGGTTTTATAGCCATGCAATTTGTTCGCATATACAAACGATCATTGCATGTGGGGGAATAAATTTAAGGACGGTGTATGCTATGATCAGAAGCAAGTATAAAACCGTAAGTTATATTCCAGTGATAATAGATTGTTTCAGAAATAATTCTCGTTTCTGTCATATACTTCCTTCCAACTTTTACATGTATGAAGCGCAGAAAAAAAGCACGTTACCTGTTTTTCAGGAGGAACGACCTGCTACTTGTTCCAGACCGGAGTTCATTCTAATAAATTAGTCATGGTTACTGATAAGGATTAACAAGACAGTGTCACTTACAGTATCTTGGTAAGTTAATAACAATGTTTCCATTACTGAACATGCATTGCTTATCTTTTGAATCATTACGTGTTTAAGAAGTTGTACCACTATTAGGCCAGTTAAAGGCGAACACCTCTTTTGTTCTTAATTGGTGTTTAAGTATACTGGCAACAGTAAATTGAACGATGGGCTAGCTTGTGTAACCTATATTAGGTTATGAATTCGGTCCACTTCAGACAAAACCATTTATTTATACAGGATATGTTATTTGCAGTATATCATGCTCCTTTTGTGATTAAATCCGTATAAAATTGAATTGTGCTGGGAGTGTGTGAACTAGTCAGTTCGGAAGCAAGTCTCGGTTGTAATTGTATTGTCGATATCTGTTGATCTAATTCATCACTGTGACTTGTGTGGTATTTTGATTTTACCGGTTTGTATGTAATTTATTTGACTGGGATATATACTTGCAATTGCAAGATTCTTTTCCATGTGCAATATGTGTTGCAGGGTCTATGATATACATGGAACTTGTCATGAATCCCTTGTTGGTGTAAATCCTTACCCTTACACTTACCCTTCTCCAAATCCTAACACTTATAGACGTGATTATGTCTCCCTTGCTCTTTGAAAACGTTTTGCATAGTGGCGCTTTATCAAACAGTTCATGTACTATTAGACTCCATTGTGAGACAAGGAATAATGATTTCAGATTACGGGAATATTTTTAACATTTCGTTTACGAATACTCTATCACAAATATTTGCTATATATTGCTATAAGCGATTGCTCAACCTGTATCGTTGTCACCCTACTGAATATTTCTCAACAGATAATTGTTTTAGAGGGACATTTTTCAGCGATTTTCAACGTCCTTGCTACTAATACGAAGTCACGGTGTATTTAAGGACAGAAATATGAAATGCAATCTGTACGCATATTTATGTTTCGTAAGGTTTACTTACCTTTCTCCTTTCAGGATATTCTCATTTCGATTAGATCATGTACGTATTTACTCGCTGAAATCACGTAAAGAGATTTTTACGTTAGCGATCCCTCCTAATTGACTTTCTGAGACACGTTTACTCGATTAAATTAATGAGGTTAATTTTATCAATTATTTATTGCTTTAACAACAATACGGACTGAAGAAGGGCTGCCCTTTTTATGTTCTAAGTTTGCTTGACGTTAAATGAGTGGAATTGGAAATCATTAGAGTCGATCCTGCGGCACATTTAAAATAATAGGAAAATCCTGTGACTAGAAACTGTGACTTGCAATCATGTGTTAAACCGTCGAATGTGAGAATAAGCGAGATAAAGATATTCCTAATTTGCTCATATTTATTAATATCATTACAATTATGACAACACTCAATATTTCCTTCGTTCGATCCTTCTGTCATTCGTTCATTCAGTGATCACATGTTTTCGGTCAAATGTGAAAGTATCGAATCCATTCATTCAATTGTTCTATCATGTCATCTTTGATATATGCCCTTGTCTTTTGCTTCCAATCTGCGTTTTCTTCTTTTCTCACTAACGTGCGCTACTTTGCAGCTTTTGACATTCCACGCTTCACAACCTGGTTGAGAATTTTTGCTCGAGGCAGTCGCATTCAAATATTTCATTACACTCGATAGGTAGTTCCTCAGGAATTCATTCCACATTCGCGAACCATGTCACTTTGGTTGTTTTCTTAAAGATGGCAATTACCCTATTTGACATTTCTCAGAGATAAAATTCATCTTCTACCTAAAACCGATGACGTTTTTTACGGCATGTCTTTGTGAATTAATCCGTTACCCCTGAAGACTTACATTGACGTGGCCCAACCTTACAAGTAACTGTAGTATTTGATAAATTTTTCATAAGGTCTATAAAGTACAGACTAATTTATTCAAATGGATTCAAATGCAAAGGAAACGTTTGTTCTGACTTTATTTAATCGCGTGTGCTAGGGCCGACTTCTCCTCAAATCATCCCTTACCTATGATATCATCTCATCAAGGGGCACTTTACGATATATCTATGTTCATGAATGGGAGATAGTGTGTATTTTCGCAAGCCGCGTTCAGTCAAACCAGATTCATTTAACGAAGTGTAAATGAGTTATCTCGGTCGTAGGACGTATCTCGTACCTGAAGAACTTTTACCCCCTATTTTACATTCTGGGAAACGTTTCCTCGATGAAGTTAATGAGGTTAATTTTATCCATGGCTGGTTTCTTCCGAGGAAAATTTATCATAGGTTCTCGTTCTACAAAAGCAATTATGTCCGTCCAAGTAATATCACTCAGGCGCAATTTTGCAGGATTTATGGTTTTGGAAGAGTGCGTTGGCTTTGACAATATGAAATTGACTGCGGTATGAGTGATGCTATTAATACCATTGCTTATGCAGACAGTTCCTGTTATGAATGGTGTGAAAATATCGCTCATAGGGTCTATTGGTGCACGCATTTCAGTGGGCTTGGCAGACTGATATGTTATAGCAATGGCTGGCTCGGTGAGGAAAGCAACGATAAACTAGCCCACTTCTCATTTCCCTAGTACGCCTCTTCATTGACGCCTAGGCTATTTGTGACTGCTGTTGGCGGAGCTGCAGAGGATCAAAGCAACCTTTGGGCTGTATACCCAACATACAACACATACGTACAACAGGTCCTTGTATCTAACTACATATTAACCTTTCCCGAGCATGTGGAAGGCCCAGAATAATTTAGTTACATGCATGAGATGTAAGGGAAACGCTTATCCTCCCTTTATTTAATCGCAATGTACCTGAGTCAACTTCTCTACAAAACTTCCAAAACCTATGATATAATCTCCTTAGAGGGTACATTATGACTTATCCATGAGGCAGAATAGCAGATAGTGCACCATTATCACAAGCAGCGTTCAAATGATACCAGTTTCATATACTGAAGTGTAAAAGATTTAATTCGGTCGTTGGAGGTATCTCGTACCGGAAGTAATCGTAACAACCATGCTGGAATGATGGTTTAGGAAATTTAGCGTACGCTCCTCATTGTACAAAAGCATAGAAGTCCGTCCAAATAATATAACTCAGGCGCAATTTTACAGAAATCTAGAGTTTTGGACCAGAGCTTTGTTGAGGAGTAAATTGCGTTTTAAGCAATACAAACTTGGTCCTCCACGCGTTACATCTAATAACAGTAACACTTCCTGGTACACTGGAAATCTGCCCATAACATAGTACGTAATAACATATCAGTAAGTGATGTTTGATCCAAATTAATGTTTCTGTCGACCACCCACTAGCAGGACCGACTGCTTCGCACTAGTGTACAACTTGAATCCTGAATAACGATGATGGAATGTTGTACATATTTAAAGTACAATTATACTGATGCCTATATATTAGTATATAATGTATGTATAATGTGATTTATATTTCATAAATATATGTCGAATTGTCTGATAATCTGCAGTCCTTCGGGCTGAGAAGCGGCCGCTTGGTAGGTCTAGGCCGTTCGTGGCTGTTGTGTCATGGGGTTTCGTGTGGTTTATATTCATTTGTAATGTAATTTTATAACGATTGGAATATATTTGTAGTAAGGTATTCAGGGATATGACTAGTTTCCTGAGAGTACAGCTTGTTTAATATATTACTATTTATAATCATTCATATAAATAGGGTTTATCAAGTTACAGTATATCTTCTTTCACGTACTTATCATGATGTTTCTTTATAAATTTCGCTAACTTCATCATTAGGATAAGATATTAATTACGGTTGGTAGTGAATGGTGTCTTGGGTAGAATAATTACAAACATCGTATCGGCATCCGACATCAATAATTGCTTAACCCTCAACTGGTGACTTATTCCGGAAGGAACATAACTGGTGACATGGTGTCTGAGAGACGTCCATAATTTGAGCATTTTTAATGGAATCACATTTCATTAAGGCGAGGTTTATTCATTTTATATTGAAAAGGCATATCTTGACGAATGGTTTAACACATTTTATTACCAACTCCATTGCACCAAAAAATTTAAAAATTCTGAATCCAAGTGTATGTCACTTTATGAAGAAGAAATCTAGGTTTCAACTTAGACTGCATCATCGTCCCGCATATGCATCCGAATGGCTCAAAAACAACTTTCCTACACAGACTGAAACATACTCATTTCAGAAAACTTAAGTTTATCACACATTCACTGAAACTACAAAAACCTGCAATGTACTAATTTTTGCACTTTCAAAATATTCAAAAATATTACAAATATTTGTAATTTGTCTTATTTTATTTCTTTTTCGTCCAATACACACCCGAATCACATATTATATTTGTTTGCATGTTTTCACTAATCTGAAGAAAATGCATATAAGGTCTATCTTTTTCTGAACCCTTTGGAGCAAAAGTGGCTTATGTGTTCAAATTAAGAAGTGATCAATATACATGCCATACATATCTTGTGAAACTTCGTAAACGAACAGAAATATTACTTTTGATAACTGGTTTACATTGCAGAAATATCTTCATTGTTTGATTTGAAAGAAGCAGTGTAGAGAAGTAATACTAAAAGAGCCTCAAATTCCATGTTATCAGTGTCGTCAATTTCGGAGCGATCCATGCGTTTGTATTTCTGTCTCATATACCGCAATTTTGACATTAGTCTATTGAACTATAAGTTGCACCATCTCCCTGGAAAATATAAAATTCCAGGCACTTTTAGGTTCTATTTGATTGCCAATTCTTGCTTGAGCACGTAACGCAGGTAACCGAATTATGTTGTGACTTGGGGTGCATACATTTCTAGTAGGTTCTTTAGCGGACCATTTATAACTTTTTTTACCATAGTAATAATGCTTTTCTGTGCATTCTTGATCTTCACCTTCACTACCTGTGCCTTCTTCTTCCGAGTCAGTACAATGATCACTTTCAATAGCAAAGTCACTGTCCACACCATTTTCAACATCACTAAATTCTGTATCTAACCACTGTGCTACCTGATCTTCGAACCCAAGACGTTCAGGCCTTATAGGTCGAGATGGACCAGCACAGTCTGCCATTGTTGAATTACGAACAAAAATTAAAAAGCTATGAGTTCACTTCGTACAACTTAAGAATCCACACATTAAAATGTTACACAACTGGTGACGTGGTGTCTACGAAGCCACTTGGAAACTTGTCTACACTCTGAGGAGAGAACGATAATACTGAGGGCGAATCTCTAATGATGAAACGTTTGTTGTCAGAGAGATAAAAAGGTACTGCAAACCAAAAGTCTCACTTCCGATTGTGTGCTTAGGGGTGTACATGTATCTCCTACAAGGAGTCTGTCAGACACCACGTCACCAGTTGAGGGTTAATGCGTCAAATTGCTGCTGAATATTTTGATCACGTGGTCTTGGGTAATACAAGAAGATACTCTGATTAATGAACTTCCATTAATCTATAATTACTTGCTTGCACCATGAGTGAGTTCACATTGGTTTTATAGCCATGCAATTTGTTCGCATATACAAACGATCATTGCATGTGGGGGAATAAATTTAAGGACTGTGTATGCTATGATCAGAATCAAGTATAAAACCGTAAGTTATATTCCAGTGATAATAGATTGTTTCAGAAATAATTCTCGTTTCTGTCATATACCTCCTTCCAACTTTTACATGTATGAAGCGCAGAAGTAAAGCACGTTACCTGTTTTTCAGGAGGAACGACCTGCTACTTGTTCCAGACCGGAGTTCATTCTAATAAATTAGTCATGGTTACTGATAAGGATTAACAAGTGTCACTTACAGTATCTTGGTAAGTTAATAACAATGTTTCCATTACTGAACATGCATTGCTTATCTTTTGAATCATTACGTGTTGAAGAAGTTGTACCACTATTAGGCCAGTTAAAGGCGAACACCTCTTTTGTTCTTAATTGGTGTTTAAGTATACTGGCAACAGTAAATTGAACGATGGGCTAGCTTGTGTAACCGATATTAGGTTATGAATTCGGTCCACTTCAGACAAAACCATTTATTTATACAGGATATGTTATTTGCAGTATATCATGCTCCTTTTGTGATTAAATCCGTATAAAATTAAATTGTGCTGGGAGTGTGTGAACTAGTCAGTTCCGAAGCAAGTCTCGGTTGTAATTGTATTGTCGATACCTGTTGATCTAAATCATCACTGTGACTTGTGTGGTATTTTGACTTTACCGGTTTATATGTAATTTATATGACTGGGATTTATACTTGCAATTGCAAGATTCTTTTCCATGTGCAATATGTGTTGCAGGGTCTATGATATACATGGAACTTGTCATGAATCCCTTGTTGGTGTAAATCCTTACCCTTACACTTACCCTTCTCCTAATCCTAACCCTTATAAACGTGATTATGTCTCCCTTGCTCTTTGAAAACGTTTTGCATAGTGGCGCTTTATCAAACAGTTCATGTCCTATTAGACTCCATTGTGAGACAAGGAATAATGATTTCAGATTACGGGAATATTTTTAACATTTCGTTTACGAATACTCTATCACAAATATTTGCTATATATTGCTATAAGCGATTGCACAACCTGTATCGTTGTCACCCTACTGAATATTTCTCAACAGATAATTGTTTTAGAGGGACATTTTTCAGCGATTTTCAATGTCCTTGCTACTAATACGAAGTCACGGTGTATTTAAGGACAGAAATATGAAATGCAATCTGTACGCATATTTATGTTTCGTAATGTTTACTTACCGTTCTTCTTTCAAGATATTCTCATTTCGATTAGATCATGTACGTATTTACTCGCTGAAATCACGTAAAGAGTTTTTTACGTTAGCGATCCCTCCTAATTGACTTTCTGAGAAACGTTTCCTCGATTAAATTAATGAGATTAATTTTATCAATTATTTATTGCTTTGACAAAAATACGGACTGAAGAAGGGCTGCCCTTTTTATGTTCTAAGTTTGCTTGACGTTAAATGAGTGGAATTGGAAATCATTAGAGTCGATCCTGCGGCACATTTAAAATAATAGGAAAATCCTGTGACTAGAAACTGTGACTTGCAATCATGTGTTAAACCGTCGCGAGATAAAGATATTCCTAATTTGCTCATATTAATTAATATCATTACAATTATGACTACACTCAATATTTCCGTCGTTCGATCCTTCTGTCATTCCTTCATTCAATGATCACATGTTTTCGGTCAAATGGGAAAGTATCGAATCCATTCATTCAATTGTTCTATCATGTCATCTTTGATATATGCCCTTGTCTTTTGCTTCCAATCTGCGTTTTCTTCTTTTCTCACTAACGTGCGCTACTTTGCAGCTTTTGACATTCCACGCTTCACAACCTGGTTGAGAATTTTTGCTCGAGGCAGTCGCATTCAAATATTTAATTACACTCGATAGGTAGTTCCTCAGGAATTCATTCCACATTCGCGAACCATGTCACTTTGGTTGTTTTCTTAAAGATGGCAATTACCCTATTTGACATTTCTCAGAGATAAAATTCATCTTCTACCTTAAACCGATGACTTTTTTTACGGCATGTCTTTGTGAATTAATCCGTTACCCCTGTAGACTTTCATTGACGTGGCCCAACCTTACAAGTAGCTGTAGTATTTGATAAATTTTTCCTAAGGTCTATAAAGTACAGACTAATTTATTCAAATGGATTCAAATGCAAAGCAAACGTTTGTTCTGACTTTATTTAATCGCGTGTGCTAGAGCCGACTTCTCTTCAAATCATCCCTTACCTATGATATCATCTCATCAAGGGGCACTTTACGATATATCTATGTTCATGAATGGGACATAGTGTGTATTTTCGCAAGCCGCGTTCAGTCAAACCAGATTCATTTAACGAAGTGTAAATGAGTTATCTCGGTCGTAGGACGTATCTCGTACCTGAAGAACTTTTACCCCCTATTTTACATTCTGGGAAACGTTTCTCGATGAAGTTAATGAGGTTAATTTTATCCATGGCTGGTTTCTTCTGAGGAAAATTTATCATACGGTTCTCGTTCTACAAAAGCAATTATGTCCGTCCAAGTAATATCACTCAGGCGCAATTTTGCAGGATTTATGGTTTTGGAAGTGTGCGTTGGCTTTGACAATATGAAATTGACTGCGGTATGAGTGATGCTATTAATACCATTGCTTATGCAGACAGTTCCTGTTATGAATGGTGTGAAAATATCGCTCATAGGGTCTACTGGTGCACGCATTTCAGTGGGCTTGGCAGACTGATATGTTATAGCAATGGCTGGCTCGGTGAGGAAAGCAACGATAAACTAGCCCACTTCTCATTTCCCTAGTACGCCTCTTCATTGACGCCTAGGCTATTTGTGACTGCTGTTGGCGGAGCTGCAGAGGATCAAAGCAACCTTTGGGCTGAATACCCAACATACAACACATACGTACAACAGGTCCTTGTATCTAACTACATATTAACCTTTCCCGAGCATGTGGAAGGCCCAGAATAATTTAGTTACATGCATGAGATGTAAGGGAAACGCTTATCCTCCCTTTATTTAATCGCAATGTACCTGAGTCAACTTCTCTACAAAACTTCCAAAACCTATGATATAGTCTCCTTAGAGGGTACATTATGACTTATCCATGAGGCAGAATAGCAGATAGTGCACCATTATCACAAGCAGCGTTCAAATGATACCAGTTTCATATACTGAAGTGTAAAAGATTTAATTCGGTCGTTGGAGGTATCTCGTACCGGAAGTAATCGTAACAACCATGCTGGAATGATGGTTTAGGAAATTTAGCGTACGCTCCTCATTGTACAAAAGCATAGAAGTCCGTCCAAATAATATAACTCAGGCGCAATTTTACAGAAATCTAGAGTTTTGGACCAGAGCTTTGTTGAGGAGTAAATTGCGTTTTAAGCAATACAAACTTGGTCCTCCACGCGTTACATCTAATAACAGTAACACTTCCTGGTACATTGGAAATCTGCCCATAACATAGTACGTAATAACATATCAGTAAGTGATGTTTGATCCAAATTAATGTTTCTGTCGACCACCCACTAGCAGGACCGACTGCTTCGCACTAGTGTACAACTTGAATCCTGAATAACGATGATGGAATGTTGTACATATTTAAAGTACAATTATACTGATGCCTATATATTAGTATATAATGTATGTATAATGTGATTTATATTTCATAAATATATGTCGAATTGTCTGATAATCTGCAGTCCTTCGGGCTGAGAAGCGGCCGCTTGGTAGGTCTAGGCCGTTCGTGGCTGTTGCGTCATGGGGTTTCGTGTGGTTTATATTCATTTGTAATGTAATTTTATAACGATTGGAATATATTTGTAGTAAGGTATTCAGGGATATGTATAGTTTCCTGAGAGTACAGCTTGTTTAATATATTACTATTTATAATCATTCATATAAATAGGGTTTATCAAGTTACAGTATATCTCCTTTCACGTACTTATCATGATGTTTCTTTATAAATTTCGCTAACTTCCTCATTAGGATAAGATATTATTTACGGTTGGTAGTGAATGGTGTCATGGGTAGAATAATTTCAAACATCGTATCGGCATCCGACATCAATAATTGCTTAATGCGTCAAATTGCTGCTGAATATTTTGATCACGTGGTCTTGGGTAATACAAGAAGATACTCTGTTTAATGAACTTCCATTAATCTATAATTACTTGCTTGCACCATGAGTGAGTTCACATTGGTTTTATAGCCATGCAATTTGTTCGCATATACAAACGATCATTGCATGTGGGGGAATAAATTTAAGGACGGTGTATGCTATGATCAGAAGCAAGTATAAAACCGTAAGTTATATTCCAGTGATAATAGATTGTTTCAGAAATAATTCTCGTTTCTGTCATATACTTCCTTCCAACTTTTACATGTATGAAGCGCAGAAAAAAAGCACGTTACCTGTTTTTCAGGAGGAACGACCTGCTACTTGTTCCAGACCGGAGTTCATTCTAATAAATTAGTCATGGTTACTGATAAGGATTAACAAGACAGTGTCACTTACAGTATCTTGGTAAGTTAATAACAATGTTTCCATTACTGAACATGCATTGCTTATCTTTTGAATCATTACGTGTTTAAGAAGTTGTACCACTATTAGGCCAGTTAAAGGCGAACACCTCTTTTGTTCTTAATTGGTGTTTAAGTATACTGGCAACAGTAAATTGAACGATGGGCTAGCTTGTGTAACCTATATTAGGTTATGAATTCGGTCCACTTCAGACAAAACCATTTATTTATACAGGATATGTTATTTGCAGTATATCATGCTCCTTTTGTGATTAAATCCGTATAAAATTGAATTGTGCTGGGAGTGTGTGAACTAGTCAGTTCGGAAGCAAGTCTCGGTTGTAATTGTATTGTCGATATCTGTTGATCTAATTCATCACTGTGACCTGTGTGGTATTTTGATTTTACCGGTTTGTATGTAATTTATTTGACTGGGATATATACTTGCAATTGCAAGATTCTTTTCCATGTGCAATATGTGTTGCAGGGTCTATGATATACATGGAACTTGTCATGAATCCCTTGTTGGTGTAAATCCTTACCCTTACACTTACCCTTCTCCAAATCCTAACACTTATAGACGTGATTATGTCTCCCTTGCTCTTTGAAAACGTTTTGCATAGTGGCGCTTTATCAAACAGTTCATGTACTATTAGACTCCATTGTGAGACAAGGAATAATGATTTCAGATTACGGGAATATTTTTAACATTTCGTTTACGAATACTCTATCACAAATATTTGCTATATATTGCTATAAGCGATTGCTCAACCTGTATCGTTGTCACCCTACTGAATATTTCTCAACAGATAATTGTTTTAGAGGGACATTTTTCAGCGATTTTCAACGTCCTTGCTACTAATACGAAGTCACGGTGTATTTAAGGACAGAAATATGAAATGCAATCTGTACGCATATTTATGTTTCGTAAGGTTTACTTACCTTTCTCCTTTCAAGATATTCTCATTTCGATTAGATCATGTACGTATTTACTCGCTGAAATCACGTAAAGAGATTTTTACGTTAGCGATCCCTCCTAATTGACTTTCTGAGACACGTTTACTCGATTAAATTAATGAGGTTAATTTTATCAATTATTTATTGCTTTAACAACAATACGGACTGAAGAAGGGCTGCCCTTTTTATGTTCTAAGTTTGCTTGACGTTAAATGAGTGGAATTGGAAATCATTAGAGTCGATCCTGCGGCACATTTAAAATAATAGGAAAATCCTGTGACTAGAAACTGTGACTTGCAATCATGTGTTAAACCGTCGAATGTGAGAATAAGCGAGATAAAGATATTCCTAATTTGCTCATATTTATTAATATCATTACAATTATGACAACACTCAATATTTCCTTCGTTCGATCCTTCTGTCATTCGTTCATTCAGTGATCACATGTTTTCGGTCAAATGTGAAAGTATCGAATCCATTCATTCAATTGTTCTATCATGTCATCTTTGATATATGCCCTTGTCTTTTGCTTCCAATCTGCGTTTTCTTCTTTTCTCACTAACGTGCGCTACTTTGCAGCTTTTGACATTCCACGCTTCACAACCTGGTTGAGAATTTTTGCTCGAGGCAGTCGCATTCAAATATTTCATTACACTCGATAGGTAGTTCCTCAGGAATTCATTCCACATTCGCGAACCATGTCACTTTGGTTGTTTTCTTAAAGATGGCAATTACCCTATTTGACATTTCTCAGAGATAAAATTCATCTTCTACCTAAAACCGATGACGTTTTTTACGGCATGTCTTTGTGAATTAATCCGTTACCCCTGAAGACTTACATTGACGTGGCCCAACCTTACAAGTAACTGTAGTATTTGATAAATTTTTCATAAGGTCTATAAAGTACAGACTAATTTATTCAAATGGATTCAAATGCAAAGGAAACGTTTGTTCTGACTTTATTTAATCGCGTGTGCTAGAGCCGACTTCTCCTCAAATCATCCCTTACCTATGATATCATCTCATCAAGGGGCACTTTACGATATATCTATGTTCATGAATGGGAGATAGTGTGTATTTTCGCAAGCCGCGTTCAGTCAAACCAGATTCATTTAACGAAGTGTAAATGAGTTATCTCGGTCGTAGGACGTATCTCGTACCTGAAGAACTTTTACCCCCTATTTTACATTCTGGGAAACGTTTCCTCGATGAAGTTAATGAGGTTAATTTTATCCATGGCTGGTTTCTTCCGAGGAAAATTTATCATAGGTTCTCGTTCTACAAAAGCAATTATGTCCGTCCAAGTAATATCACTCAGGCGCAATTTTGCAGGATTTATGGTTTTGGAAGAGTGCGTTGGCTTTGACAATATGAAATTGACTGCGGTATGAGTGATGCTATTAATACCATTGCTTATGCAGACAGTTCCTGTTATGAATGGTGTGAAAATATCGCTCATAGGGTCTATTGGTGCACGCATTTCAGTGGGCTTGGCAGACTGATATGTTATAGCAATGGCTGGCTCGGTGAGGAAAGCAACGATAAACTAGCCCACTTCTCATTTCCCTAGTACGCCTCTTCATTGACGCCTAGGCTATTTGTGACTGCTGTTGGCGGAGCTGCAGAGGATCAAAGCAACCTTTGGGCTGTATACCCAACATACAACACATACGTACAACAGGTCCTTGTATCTAACTACATATTAACCTTTCCCGAGCATGTGGAAGGCCCAGAATAATTTAGTTACATGCATGAGATGTAAGGGAAACGCTTATCCTCCCTTTATTTAATCGCAATGTACCTGAGTCAACTTCTCTACAAAACTTCCAAAACATATGATATAATCTCCTTAGAGGGTACATTATGACTTATCCATGAGGCAGAATAGCAGATAGTGCACCATTATCACAAGCAGCGTTCAAATGATACCAGTTTCATATACTGAAGTGTAAAAGATTTAATTCGGTCGTTGGAGGTATCTCGTACCGGAAGTAATCGTAACAACCATGCTGGAATGATGGTTTAGGAAATTTAGCGTACGCTCCTCATTGTACAAAAGCATAGAAGTCCGTCCAAATAATATAACTCAGGCGCAATTTTACAGAAATCTAGAGTTTTGGACCAGAGCTTTGTTGAGGAGTAAATTGCGTTTTAAGCAATACAAACTTGGTCCTCCACGCGTTACATTTAATAACAGTAACACTTCCTGGTACACTGGAAATCTGCCCATAACATAGTACGTAATAACATATCAGTAAGTGATGTTTGATCCAAATTAATGTTTCTGTCGACCACCCACTAGCAGGACCGACTGCTTCGCACTAGTGTACAACTTGAATCCTGAATAACGATGATGGAATGTTGTACATATTTAAAGTACAATTATACTGATGCCTATATATTAGTATATAATGTATGTATAATGTGAATTATATTTCATAAATATATGTCGAATTGTCTGATAATCTGCAGTCCTTCGGGCTGAGAAGCGGCCGCTTGGTAGGTCTAGGCCGTTCGTGGCTGTTGTGTCATGGGGTTTCGTGTGGTTTATATTCATTTGTAATGTAATTTTATAACGATTGGAATATATTTGTAGTAAGGTATTCAGGGATATGACTAGTTTCCTGAGAGTACAGCTTGTTTAATATATTACTATTTATAATCATTCATATAAATAGGGTTTATCAAGTTACAGTATATCTTCCTTCACGTACTTATCATGATGTTTCTTTATAAATTTCGCTAACTTCATCATTAGGATAAGATATTAATTACGGTTGGTAGTGAATGGTGTCTTGGGTAGAATAATTTCAAACATCGTATCGGCATCCGACATCAATAATTGCTTAATGCGTCAAATTGCTGCTGAATATTTTGATCACGTGGTCTTGGGTAATACAAGAAGATACTCTGATTAATGAACTTCCATTAATCTATAATTACTTGCTTGCACCATGAGTGAGTTCACATTGGATTTATAGCCATGCAATTTGTTCGCATATACAAACGATCATTGCATGTGGGGGAATAAATTTAAGGACGGTGTATGCTATGATCAGAAGCAAGTATAAAACCGTAAGTTATATTCCAGTGATAATAGATTGTTTCAGAAATAATTCTCGTTTCTGTCATATACCTCCTTCCAACTTTTACATGTATGAAGCGCAGAAGTAAAGCACGTTACCTGTTTTTCAGGAGGAACGACCTGCTACTTGTTCCAGACCGGAGTTCATTCTAATAAATTAGTCATGGTTACTGATAAGGATTAACAAGTGTCACTTACAGTATCTTGGTAAGTTAATAACAATGTTTCCATTACTGAACATGCATTGCTTATCTTTTGAATCATTACGTGTTTAAGAAGTTGTACCACTATTAGGCCAGTTAAAGGCGAACACCTCTTTTGTTCTTAATTGGTGTTTAAGTATACTGGCAACAGTAAATTGAACGATGGGCTAGCTTGTGTAACCTATATTAGGTTATGAATTCGGTCCACTTCAGACAAAACCATTTATTTATACAGGATATGTTATTTGCAGTATATCATGCTCCTTTTGTGATTAAATCCGTATAAAATTAAATTGTGCTGGGAGTGTGTGAACTAGTCAGTTCGGAAGCAAGTCTCGGTTGTAATTGTATTGTCGATATCTGTTGATCTAAATCATCACTGTGACTTGTGTGGTATTTTGACTTTACCGGTTTATATGTAATTTATTTGACTCGGATTTATTCTTGCAATTGCAAGATTCTTTTCCATGTGCAATATGTGTTGCAGGGTCTATGATATACATGGAACTTGTCATGAATCCCTTGTTGGTGTAAATCCTTACCCTTACACTTACCCTTCTCCTAATCCTAACACTTATAGACGTGATTATGTCTCCCTTGCTCTTTGAAAACGTTTTGCATAGTGGCGCTTTATCAAACAGTTCATGTACTATTAGACTCCATTGTGAGACAAGGAATAATGATTTCAGATTACGGGAATATTTTTAACATTTCGTTTACGAATACTCTATCACAAATATTTGCTATATATTGTTATAAGCGATTGCTCAACCTGTATCGTTGTCACCCTACTGAATATTTCTCAACAGATAATTGTTTTAGAGGGACATTTTTCAGCGATTTTCAACGTCCTTGCTACTAATCGAAGTCACGGTGTATTTAAGGACAGAAATATGAAATGCAATCTGTACGCATATTTATGTTTCGTAATGTTTACTTACCTTTCTCCTTTCAAGATATTCTCATATCGATTAGATCATGTACGTATTTACTCGCTGAAATCACGTGAAGAAATTTTTACGTTAGCGATCCCTCCTAATTGACTTTCTGAGAAAACTTTCCTCGATTAAATTTATGAGGTTAAGTTTATCAATTATTTATTGCTTTAACAACAATACGGACTGAAGAAGGGCTGCCCTTTTTATGTTCTAAGTTTGCTTGACGTTAAATGAGTGGAATTGGAAATCATTAGAGTCGATCCTGCGGCACATTTAAAATAATAGGAAAATCCTGTGACTAGAAACTGTGACTTGCAATCATGTGTTAAACCGTCGAATGTGAGAATAAGCGAGATAAAGATATTCCTAATTTGCTCATATTTATTAATATCATTACAATTATGACTACACTCAATATTTCCTTCGTTCGATCCTTCTGTCATTCGTTCATTCAGTGATCACATGTTTTCGGTCAAATGGGAAAGTATCGAATCCATTCATTCAATTGTTCTATCATGTCATCTTTGATATATGCCCTTGTCTTTTGCTTCCAATCTGCGTTTTCTTCTTTTCTCACTAACGTGCGCTACTTTGCAGCTTTTGACATTCCACGCTTCACAACCTGGTTGAGAATTTTTGCTCGAGGCAGTCGCATTCAAATATTTCATTACACTCGATAGGCAGTTCCTCAGGAATTCATTCCACATTCGCGAACCATGTCACTTTGGTTGTTTTCTTAAAGATGGCAATTACCCTATTTGACATTTCTCAGAGATAAAATTCATCTTCTACCTAAAACCGATGACGTTTTTTACGGCATGTCTTTGTGAATTAATCCGTTACCCCTGAAGACTTTCATTGACGTGGCCCAACCTTACAAGTAACTGTAGTATTTGATAAATTTTTCCTAAGGTCTATAAAGTACAGACTAATTTATTCAAATGGATTCAAATGCAAAGGAAACGTTTGTTCTGACTTTATTTAATCGCATGTGCTAGAGCCGACTTCTCCTCAAATCATCCCTTACCTATGATATCATCTCATCAAGGGGCACTTTACGATATATCTATGTTCATGAATGGGAGATAGTGTGTATTTTCGCAAGCCGCGTTCAGTCAAACCAGATTCATTTAACGAAGTGTAAATGAGTTATCTCGGTCGTAGGACGTATCTCGTACCTGAAGAACTTTTACCCCCTATTTTACATTCTGGGAAACGTTTCCTCGATGAAGTTAATGAGGTTAATTTTATCCATGGCTGGTTTCTTCCGAGGAAAATTTATCATAGGTTCTCGTTCTACAAAAGCAATTATGTCCGTCCAAGTAATATCACTCAGGCGCAATTTTGCAGGATTTATGGTTTTCGAAGAGTGCGTTGGCTTTGACAATATGAAATTGACTGCGGTATGAGTGATGCTATTAATACCATTGCTTATGCAGACAGTTCCTGTTATGAATGGTGTGAAAATATCGCTCATAGGGTCTATTGGTGCACGCATTTCAGTGGGCTTGGCAGACTGATATGTTATAGCAATGGCTGGCTCGGTGAGGAAAGCAACGATAAACTAGCCCACTTCTCATTTCCCTAGTACGCCTCTTCATTGACGCCTAGGCTATTTGTGACTGCTGTTGGCGGAGCTGCAGAGGATCAAAGCAACCTTTGGGCTGAATACCCAACATACAACACATACGTACAACAGGTCCTTGTATCTAACTACATATTAACCTTTCCCGAGCATGTGGAAGGCCCAGAATAATTTAGTTACATGCATGAGATGTAAGGGAAACGCTTATCCTCCCTTTATTTAATCGCAATGTACCTGAGTCAACTTCTCTACAAAACTTCCAAAACCTATGATATAGTCTCCTTAGAGGGTACATTATGACTTATCCATGAGGCAGAATAGCAGATAGTGCACCATTATCACAAGCAGCGTTCAAATGATACCAGTTTCATATACTGAAGTGTAAAAGATTTAATTCGGTCGTTGGAGGTATCTCGTACCGGAAGTAATCGTAACAACCATGCTGGAATGATGGTTTAGGAAATTTAGCGTACGCTCCTCATTGTACAAAAGCATAGAAGTCCGTCCAAATAATATAACTCAGGCGCAATTTTACAGAAATCTAGAGTTTTGGACCAGAGCTTTGTTGAGGAGTAAATTGCGTTTTAAGCAATACAAACTTGGTCCTCCACGCGTTACATCTAATAACAGTAACACTTCCTGGTACACTGGAAATCTGCCCATAACATAGTACGTAATAACATATCAGTAAGTGATGTTTGATCCAAATTAATGTTTCTGTCGACCACCCACTAGCAGGACCGACTGCTTCGCACTAGTGTACAACTTGAATCCTCAATAACGATGATGGAATGTTGTACATATTTAAAGTACAATTATACTGATGCCTATATATTAGTATATAATGTATGTATAATGTGATTTATATTTCATAAATATATGTCGAATTGTCTGATAATCTGCAGTCCTTCGGGCTGAGAAGCGGCCGCTTGGTAGGTCTAGGCCGTTCGTGGCTGTTGCGTCATGGGGTTTCGTGTGGTTTATATTCATTTGTAATGTAATTTTATAACGATTGGAATATATTTGTAGTAAGGTATTCAGGGATATGACTAGTTTCCTGAGAGTACAGCTTGTTTAATATATTTCTATTTATAATCATTCATATAAATAGGGTTTATCAAGTTACAGTATATCTTCTTTCACGTACTTATCATGATGTTTCTTTATAAATTTCGCTAACTTCATCATTAGGATAAGATATTAATTACGGTTGGTAGTGAATGGTGTCTTGGGTAGAATAATTACAAACATCGTATCGGCATCCGACATCAATAATTGCTTAATGCGTCAAATTGCTGCTGAATATTCTGATCACGTGGTCTTGGGTAATACAAGAAGATACTCTGATTAATGAACTTCCATTAATCTATAATTACTTGCATGCACCATGAGTGAGTTCATATTGGTTTTATAGCCATGCAATTTGTTCGCATATACAAACGATCATTGCATGTGGGGGAATAAATTTAAGGACGGTGTATGCTATGATCAGAAGCAAGTATAAAACCGTAAGTTATATTCCAGTGATAATAGATTGTTTCAGAAATAATTCTCGTTTCTGTCATATACCTCCTTCCAACTTTTACATGTATGAAGCGCAGAAGTAAAGCACGTTACCTGTTTTTCAGGAGGAACGACCTGCTACTTGTTCCAGACCGGAGTTCATTCTAATAAATTAGTCATGGTTACTGATAAGGATTAACAAGACAGTGTCACTTACAGTATCTTGGTAAGTTAATAACAATGTTTCCATTACTGAACATGCATTGCTTATCTTTTGAATCATTACGTGTTGAAGAAGTTGTACCACTATTAGGCCAGTTAAAGGCGAACACCTCTTTTGTTCTTAATTGGTGTTTAAGTATACTGGCAACAGTAAATTGAACGATGGGCTAGCTTGTGTAACCGATATTAGGTTATGAATTCGGTCCACTTCAGACAAAACCATTTATTTATACAGGATATGTTATTTGCAGTATATCATGCTCCTTTTGTGATTAAATCCGTATAAAATTAAATTGTGCTGGGAGTGTGTGAACTAGTCAGTTCCGAAGCAAGTCTCGGTTGTAATTGTATTGTCGATACCTGTTGATCTAAATCATCACTGTGACTTGTGTGGTATTTTGACTTTACCGGTTTATATGTAATTTATATGACTGGGATTTATACTTGCAATTGCAAGATTCTTTTCCATGTGCAATATGTGTTGCAGGGTCTATGATATACATGGAACTTGTCATGAATCCCTTGTTGGTGTAAATCCTTACCCTTACACTTACCCTCCTCCTAATCCTAACCCTTATAGAGGTGATTATGTCTCCCTTGCTCTTTGAAAACGTTTTGCATAGTGGCGCTTTATCAAACAGTTCATGTACTATTAGACTCCATTGTGAGACAAGGAATAATGATTTCAGATTACGGGAATATTTTTAACATTTCGTTTACGAATACTCTATCACAAATATTTGCTATATATTGCTATAAGCGATTGCACAACCTGTATCGTTGTCACCCTACTGAATATTTCTCAACAGATAATTGTTTTAGAGGGACATTTTTCAGCGATTTTCAATGTCCTTGCTACTAATACGAAGTCACGGTGTATTTAAGGACAGAAATATGAAATGCAATCTGTACGCATATTTATGTTTCGTAATGTTTACTTACCTTTCTTCTTTCAAGATATTCTCATTTCGATTAGATCATGTACGTATTTACTCGCTGAAATCACGTAAAGAGTTTTTTACGTTAGCGATCCCTCCTAATTGACTTTCTGAGAAACGTTTCCTCGATTAAATTAATGAGATTAATTTTATCAATTATTTATTGCTTTGACAAAAATACGGACTGAAGAAGGGCTGCCCTTTTTATGTTCTAAGTTTGCTTGACGTTAAATGGGTGGAATTGGAAATCATTAGAGTCGATCCTGCGGCACATTTAAAATAATAGGAAAATCCTGTGACTAGAAACTGTGACTTGCAATCATGTGTTAAACCGTCGAATGTGAGAATAAGCGAGATAAAGATATTCCTAATTTGCTCATATTTATTAATATCATTACAATTATGACTACACTCAAAATTTCCTTCGTTCGATCCTTCTGTCATTCGTTCATTCAGTGATCACATGTTTTCGGTCAAATGGGAAAGTATCGAATCCATTCATTCAATTGTTCTATCGTGTCATCTTTGATATATGCCCTTGTCTTTTGCTTCCAATCTGCGTTTTCTTCTTTTCTCACTAACGTGCGCGACTTTGCAACTTTTGACATTCCACGCTTCACAACCTGGTTGAGAATTTTTGCTCGAGGCAGTCGCATTCAAATATTTCATTACACTCGATAGGCAGTTCCTCAGGAATTCATTCCACATTCGCGAACCATGTCACTTTGGTTGCTTTCTTAAAGATGGCAATTACCCTATTTGACATTTCTCAGAGATAAAATTCATCTTCTACCTAAAACCGATGACGTTTTTTACGGCATGTCTTTGTGAATTAATCCGTTACCCCTGAAGAGTTTCATTGACGTGGCCCAACCTTACAAGTAGCTGTAGTATTTGATAAATTTTTCCTAAGGTCTATAAAGTACAGACTAATTTATTCAAATGGATTCAAATGCAAAGGAAACGTTTGTTCTGACTTTATTTAATCGCGTGTGCTAGAGCCGACTTCTCCTCAAATCATCCCTTACCTATGATATCATCTCATCAAGGGGCACTTTACGATATATCTATGTTCATGAATGGGAGATAGTGTGTATTTTCGCAAGCCGCGTTCAGTCAAACCAGATTCATTTAACGAAGTGTAAATGAGTTATCTCGGTCGTAGGACGTATCTCGTACCTGAAGAACTTTTACCCCTATTTTACATTCTGGCAAACGTTTCCTCGATGAAGTTAATGAGGTTAATTTTATCCATGGCTGGTTTCCTCTGAGGAAAATTTATCATACGGTTCTCGTTCTACAAAAGCAATTATGTCCGTCCAAGTAATATCACTCAGGCGCAATTTTGCAGGAATTTTGGTTTTGGGAGAGTGCGTTGGCTTTGACAGTATGAAATTGACTGCGGTATGAGTGATGCTATTAATACCATTGCTTATGCAGACAGTTAGTGTTATGAATGGTGTGAAAATATCGCTCATAAGGTCTATTGGTGCACGCATTTCAGTGGGCTTGGCAGACTGATATGTTATAGCAATGGCTGGCTCGGTGAGGAAAGCAACGATAAACTAGCCCACTTCTCATTTCCCTAGTACGCCTCTTCATTGACGCCTAGGCTATTTGTGACTGCTGTTGGCGGAGCTGCAGAGGATCAAAGCAACCTTTGGGCTGAATACCCAACATACAACACATACGTACAACAGGTCCTTGTATCTAACTACATATTAACCTTTCCCGAGCATGTGGAAGGCCCAGAATAATTTAGTTACATGCATGAGATGTAAGGGAAACGCTTATCCTCCCTTTATTTAATCGCAATGTACCTGAGTCAACTTCTCTACAAAATTTCCAAAACCTATGATATAGTCTCCTTAGAGGGTACATTATGACTTATCCATGAGGCAGAATAGCAGATAGTGCACCATTATCACAAGCAGCGTTCAAATGATACCAGTTTCATATACTGAAGTGTAAAAGATTTAATTCGGTCGTTGGAGGTATCTCGTACCGGAAGTAATCGTAACAACCATGCTGGAATGATCTTTTAGGAAATTTAGCGTGCGCTCCTCATTGGACAAAAGCATAGAAGTCCGTCCAAATAATATAACTCAGGCGCAATTTTACAGAAATCTAGAGTTTTGGACCAGAGCTTTGTTGAGGAGTAAATTGCGTTTTAAGCAATACAAACTTGGTCCTCCACGCGTTACATCTAATAACAGTAACACTTCCTGGTACACTGGAAATCTGCCCATAACATAGTACGTAATAACATATCAGTAAGTGATGTTTGATCCAAATTAGTGTTTCTGTCGACCACCCACTAGCAGGACCGACTGCTTCGCACTAGTGTACAACTTGAATCCTGAATAACGATGATGGAATGCTGTACATATTTAAAGTACAATTATACTGCTGCCTATATATTAGTATATAATGTATGTATAATGTGATTTATATTTCATAAATATATGTCGAATTGTCTGATAATCTGCAGTCCTTCGGGCTGAGAAGCGGCCGCTTGGTAGGTCTAGGCCGTTCGTGGCTGTTGCGTCATGGGGTTTCGTGTGGTTTATATTCATTTGTAATGTAATTTTATAACGATTGGAATATATTTGTAGTAAGGTATTCAGGGATATGACTAGTTTCCTGAGAGTACAGCTTGTTTAATATATTACTATTTATAATCATTCATATAAATAGGGTTTAACAAGTTACAGTATATCTTCTTTCACGTACTTATCAAGATGTTTCTTTATAAATTTCGCTAACTTCCTCATTAGGATAAGATATTATTTACGGTTGGTAGTGAATGGTGCCTTGGGTAGAATAATTTCAAACATCGTATCGCCATCCGACATCAATAATTGCTTAATGCGTCAAATTGCTGCTGAATATTTTGATCACGTGGTCTTGGGTAATACAAGAAGATACTCTGATTAATGAACTTCCATTAATCTATAATTACTTGCTTGCACCATGAGTGAGTTCACATTGGTTTTATAGCCATGCAATTTGTTCGCATATACAAACGATCATTGCATGTGGGGGAATAAATTTAAGGACGGTGAATGCTATGATCAGAAGCAAGTATAAAACCGTAAGTTATATTCCAGTGATAATAGATTGTTTCAGAAATAATTCTCGTTTCTGTCACATACCTCCTTCCAACTTTTACATGTATGAAGCGCAGAAGTAAAGCACGTTACCTGTTTTTCAGGAGGAATGACCTGCTACTTGTTCCAGACCGGAGTTCATTCTAATAAATTAGTCATGGCTACTGATAAGGATTAACAAGTGTCACTTACAGTATCTTGGTAAGTTAATAAGAATGTTTCCATTACTGAACATGCATTGCTTATCTTTTGAATCATTACGTGTTGAAGAAGTTGTACCACTATTAGGCCAGTAAAAGGCGAACACCTCTTTTGTTTTTATTGGTGTTTACGTATACTGGCAACAGTAAATTGAACGATGGGCTAGCTTGTGTAACCTATATTACGTTATGAATTCGGTCCACATCAGACAAAACCATTTATTTATACAGGATATGTTACTTGCAGTATATCATGCTCCTTTTGTGATTAAATCCGAATAAAATTAAATTGTGCTGGGAGTGTGTGAACTAGTCAGTTCCGAAGCAGTCTCGGTTGTAATTGTATTGTCGATATCTGTTGATCTAAACCATCACTGTGACTTGTGTGGTATTTTGACTTTACCGGTTTATATGTAATTTATTGACTGGGATTTATACTTGCAATTGCAAGATTCTTTTCCATGTGCAATATGTGTTGCAGGGTCTATGATATACATGGAACTTGTCATGAATCCCTTGTTGGTGTAAATCCTTACCCTTACACTTACCCTTCTCCTAATCCTAACCCTTATAGACGTGATTATGTCTCCCTTGCTCTTTGAAAACGTTTTGCATAGTGGCGCTTTATCAAACAGTTCATGTACTATTAGACTCCATTGTGAGACAAGGAATAATGATTTCAGATTACGGGAATATTTTTAACATTTCGTTTACGAATACTCTATCACAAATATTTGCTATATATTGCTATAAGCGATTGCTCAACCTGTATCGTTGTCACCCTACTGAATATTTCTCAACAGATAATTGTTTTAGAGGACATTTTTCAGCGATTTTCAACGTCCTTGCTACTAATACGAAGTCACGGTGTATTTAAGGACAGAAATATGAAATGCAATCTGTACGCATATTTATGTTTCGTAATGTTTACTTACCTTTCTCCTTTCAAGATATTCTCATTTCGATTAGATCATGTACGTATTTACTCGCTGAAATCACGTAAAGAGATTTTTACGTTAGCGATCCCTCCTAATTGACTTTCTGAGAAACGTTTCCTCGATTAAATTAATGAGGTTAATTTTATCAATTATTTATTGCTTTAACAAAAATACGAATTGAAGGAGGGCTGCCCTTTTTATGTTCTAAGTTTGCTTGACGTTAAATGAGTGGAATTGGAAATCATTAGAGTTGATCCTGCGGCACTTTCAAAATAATAGGAATATCCTGTGACTAGAAACTTTGACTTGCAATCATGTGTTAAACCGTCGAATGTGAGAATAAGCGAGATAAAGATATTCCTAATTTGCTCATATTTATTAATATCATTACAATTATGAATACACTCAAAATTTCCTTCGTTCGATCCTTCTGTCATTCGTTCATTCAGTGATCACATGTTTTCGGTCAAATGGGAAAGTATCGAATCCATTCATTCAATTGTTCTATCATGTCATCTTTGATATATACCCTTGTCTTTTGCTTCCAATCTGCGTTTTCTTCTTTTCTCACTAACGTGCGCGACTTTGCAACTTTTGCCATTCCACGCTTCACAACCTGGTTGAGAATTTTTGCTCGAGGCAGTCGCATTCAAATATTTCATTACACTCGATAGGCAGTTCCTCAGGAATTCATTCCACATTCGCGAACCATGTCACTTTGGTTGTTTTCTTAAAGATGGCAATTATCCTATTTGACATTTCTCAGAGATAAAATTTAACTTCTACCTAAAACCGATGATTATTTTTACGGCATGTCTTTGTGAATTAATCCGTTACCCCTGAAGACTTTCATTGACGTGGCCCAACCTTACAAGTAGCTGTAGTATTTGATAAATTTTTCCTAAGGTCTATAAAGTACAGACTAATTTATTCAAATGGATTCAAATGCAAAGGAGACCTTTGTTCTGACTTTATTTAATCGCGTGTGCTAGAGCCGACTTCTCCTCAAATCATCCCTTACCTATGATATCATCTCATCAAGGGGCACTTTACGATATATCTATGTTCATGAATGGGAGATAGTGTGTATTTTCGCAAGCCGCGTTCAGTCAACCCAGAGTCATTTAACGAAGTGTAAATGAGTTATCTCGGTCGTAGGACGTATCTCGTACCTGATGAACTTTTACCCCCTATTTTACATTCTGGGAAACGTTTCCTCGATGAAGCTAATGAGGTTAATTTTATCCATGGCTGGTTTCTTCTGAGGAAAATTTATTGTACGGTTCTCGTTCTACAAAAGCAATTATGTCCGTCCAAGTAATGTCACTCAGGCGCAATTTTGCAGGATTTATGGTTTTGGAAGTGTGCGTTGTTGTGGAATGAATTTCGTTTTAATCAATCGAACTTGGTCTTCCATGTGTTACAACTAAGAACATTAACCCTTACACTGGAAACCTGCCCATAACGAAGTACGAATTAACTTATAAGGAGGTAATGATGGGTCGAAATGAGAGTTTGCGTCGGACACCCACCTCCAGGAATGACGGCATTGTACTCGTTGTAACATGAATCCTGAATACGGATGGCGGAATGTTTTTCATTATTTAGTGTACAATTATATTGATAAGTTGAATTTAGAATAAAGGAAAGTACGTTTTATGAATGTGTATGGAATTGTTTTTTAATCTGCAGGCCACCAGGCTGTTGAGCTATCGCTTGGTAAGTCAACGCCTTTCGGGGCTATTGCGTCATGTGGTTTCGGCTTGTTTTTAGGAATTGTAATGCCATGGCATAAAGATTGGAATATTTTTTTAGTAAGGTTCAAATATATGACTAGATTCCTTAACGTACTCTTTGATTAATATAAAACTCGTTATAATCATTTTATATTAATTTTTAAGGGACGATGAAAGAAACTTGTTATTTAGTGGTACAAGATCATAATAGCTGGGAGATTCTTTCACCATTAAATGTTATGCAGAAAGTGTCCTCCGCCCACAGATAATCGTAACCGCACACTTTGTTCCATGTTTCTCATAGTTCGCAGAAGCATTACGTTGTCAATACCTTCCATTTCTGCTGTAATGTTCTCCTTCAGATCGCCTGAAGTTAGAGTTCGTTGAAAATGTCACACCAGTATTGAGAGAAAACTTACGATTTTGAAATAAGTGGTGTGCTTGACACGTTTATCATTCACATAATTAGCGTATATCAAGATACAGCATATCGTCATACACGTACTTGTGATGATGTTCTTTTAAAGGATGACGTTCATTCCAGGTTTAGTGTACGATATTACTTTTCGTTACTGACGTTTGATTGTAAATGGCGTGTTTGGTAGATAATTTCAAATAACTTATCGACAGCTGACATCATTAATTGCTTCCTGAGCCAAATTGCTGATGAATAATTTGATCACGTGCTCTTGGGGAATACAAGAAATTATGATTAACAAAGCTCAAGAATGTTGTAATTACTTGCCTGCACCATGAGTGAGTTTACATTGGCTTTTAGGACCATTCATTTTGGTCGCTTATACAAAAGATCGGTGCAAATGGGAGTAGTAAATTTAAGGACGATATTTACTATGATCAGAAATTAGTATAAGGCCGTATGTTATATTCCAGTGGTAATAGGTGGTATTCAGATATATTTACTTTCCTGTCATATCATAACTTTAAACTTATTCACGTATGAAAAATGACGTAATGTACGTTACGTGTTTTTGCAGGAGGAACATCCTGCTGCTTGTTCCAGAAAAGAGATTAGTTCACTAATTTAATCTTGTTTACGGTGCTATGTCTATAATGATTTCTGAAAAGGATTAACAAGTACACCTTCAGAAGTAGGTAAGTAAATACGAAATATTTCGATTGCTGTATGTGCATTGTTTGTATTTTGAATCATTACGTGTTCAAGGAGTTGCGCCTCGATTAGGCCAGTTACAGCCGAACACCTCTCTTGTTCTTAAATGGTGTTTATGTACACTGGCAACAGTAAACTGAAGGATGGGCTAGATTGTGTAACCGAAATTAGGTTATTAACTCGGCCCAATTCACACAATTGTACTAATTTATAATGGTTTGTTACTTGCAATAATAATACACTTCTCTTGATTTATTTAGTATTGGTCTTCAAGTAAATTGTGCAAGATGTGTGAATTAGTCCGTTTCGAAAAAAATCTCGGTTGTAGTTATATTGTTGTTATCTGTTGATCTACCTCCCTACTGTTTCTTTTGTGTTATAATTGTTGTTGTAGGTGTATAATAAATTTCTTTGACTAAAGCTCACAAAATATATTTCCAGAGCTGCTCCTTTGTGAGAGAGATTATTGAGCCGAAACTGTTCACATAAACCAACTTATCATGAATGTCCATGTTAAGGTTAAAGCTTAAATTTGCTCTAAAAAATGGTTGCAGTTGTATATGATTTCACAGTAGAATAACTCTTAAATTATGTTGAATATCATTTCTGATACATTCATTTTATAAGCAATATCATAATCTCTTGGAGATGTGATAATTTCTCAGTTGGTGTTCTAAGACATTTCCTAGGGGGGTGATTTCTAAAACTGTGTGTGTTCAAATTAGTCTCCATTATGTGACAAGGAACTGTCCTTAAAGTAATGCCTCCAGATTACGAGAATATTTTTATATTTCGCTTACAAATCCATAACATGGATGTGAACATTAGCTATTTATTGCTAAGAGCTATTACTCAAAATGTATCCTTGACACCCTACGGATAGTTTTTCAACAGATAATTGTTTTAAAACGACATACTTTGGGGAGAAGAGTCGTGTTTCATCCTAATACCAAGTAATGGAGCATTTGTCGACGGAAGTATGAAATGGAATGTGACCTCTAGTGGATTTTTAAAAAAATGTCTGTTTTCTTTCTCTTGCTCAACGATTTCTTTTCAAGTTATTCTGATTTCTATGAGATCAAGTATTTGCTTGGTGAATCACATCCGCAGAAATATGTGTTGGCGCTAACTCGTATTTTACATTCTGAGAAACGTTTCCTCGATAAATGTAGGCTTTATTTTATATTTGTGGATATGGAAGGCAATAGAATCTGATCCTGTATCTTTTGAAATTAAAAATAAATACCTTTATCGAGAATCTTTTTATTGGGTTTAACTCGTCGTTTCTGGGAATAAACGTAACTGATATTAGTACTATGATCATATTATTTTTACAATTATGACTATGCTCAATAAATCATTCTTTCATTAATTCCTTCATTCGTTTATTCAGTGATGACTTCATTTTTTCAAATATCGAATCCTTTCTTTCAATTGTTACATTGTGTATCTTTGATATACGCTGTGGTTATTTGCTACCGATGTGGGTTTTGTTTCTTTTCTCCAAGTCGTGCGCGACTTCGCAATATTTAACACAGCATGTCTCACATATTTGTTGACAATTATTCTAGAGACATACGCATTCATATATTTCGTTACGATCTTTAGGAACTCATTCCGTATTCGCGAATCAATTCGCTTTGGTGTTTACTTTGAAGCTTTTCAATGGTCCGTGTTTCATTTCTCCCAGTTACTCATCTTTTCAGGGAACCATTTGAATGAACGTGACGGTATCTTTCTTCACTAAAATAATGATGAAGATAGTAAAAGTATCAATAATAAAAATCATTAATTAAGTCTAAAATCGCCAGGGGCCCGAGAGCACCGTACTTTCTACTTACATATGTCCCACATGCAATATTTATGCGTGGAATGCATAGTCACTTGTTTGCGAAGGAGCGCTACGACGTGCTTTTCTTTGCGTGTTGTGAAACAAATAGTAGTCCTTCTACAGCACGCGTTCCATCACAAGGCGCATTTGTAAATACTCCAAAGATGCAGGGTAGAAAATTTAATAATTTATTACATTATACACCTACAGACATGCCACTCTATAATTTTTCGTATGAAACAAACACTAATATTGTTCTGCGAAATACGTGTGTAAAAGGAAGGCGTGTGTTTGCACACTCTAGCGCTTACCGTCTGCGAGCTTCGGATAAATTTCAAAGCGATTCTCCAGAGATAAAATGATGTATGTGCATTCGTCTTTTCTGAACATACACAGCCATTGCCGATATGCAGACGGAAAATATAGTGATGCTTTACGATACACCAGCCCAGTAATATGCGGCAAAAAATAGGATTGCAAATGCACGGGGCTGCATTAGACGGGTATCGCTGAGGAACATGCTAGGAGTGACAGTCCGGTTGTTATCTCTTCATACAATGACGTAACCTACGTAAAGGTAGTAGTTTCCCGATGAAACGTAGTTAATTGACCTCCCATTCATGATTTGTGCATGCGGGACTTTTAAATGTAGCAAGTCCGGCGGTCGCGAGCCGCCTGTTATATATTGTATACTACCTATAGACGAATGATATTATTAATTGTGTTGCAGTTTCAATGCAGCATTTTATCTGCCTTGTTTTAATCTCAATAGTGCCCTTGAACATATATATATATATATACCTTTCACTAAACGTCGTAGTATTTTAACTTCTCGGAGATGAAATTTTTCTTGCACCTAAAATAAATCATATTTCTATGGCAGGTCCTGTGTATTAATCCATTAGTCCTGAAACATTTCATGGGGGTAACAGGTCCTTTACGCATTTGCTGGCGAGATGTAGTGTTTACAGTGCACTTTGTCTTCTGGTATGGGCTACATCAAACTTGTTACTTTCATTAACCGGTCTCAGTGTCACCCTTGGCTTTGACAATATGAAATTGACTGCGGTATGAGTGATGCTATTAATACCATTGCTTATGCAGACAGTTCCTGTTATGAATGGTGTGAAAATATCGCTCATAGGGTCTATTGGTGCACGCATTTCAGTGGGCTTGGCAGACTGATATGTTATAGCAATGGCTGGCTCGGTGAGGAAAGCAACGATAAACTAGCCCACTTCTCATTTCCCTAGTACGCCTCTTCATTGACGCCTAGGCTATTTGTGACTGCTGTTGGCGGAGCTGCAGAGGATCAAAGCAACCTTTGGGCTGAATACCCAACATACAACACATACGTACAACAGGTCCTTGTATCTAACTACATATTAACCTTTCCCGAGCATGTGGAAGGCCCAGAATAATTTAGTTACATGCATGAGATGTAAGGGAAACGCTTATCCTCCCTTTATTTAATCGCAATGTACCTGAGTCAACTTCTCTACAAAACTTCCAAAACCTATGATATAGTCTCCTTGGAGGGTACATTATGACTTATCGATGAGCCAGAATAGCAGATAGTGCACCATTATCACAAGCAGCGTTCAAATGATACCAGTTTCATATACTGAAGTGTAAAAGATTTAATTCGGTCGTTGGAGGTATCTCGTACCGGAAGTAATCGTAACAACCATGCTGGAATGATGGTTTAGGAAATTTAGCGTACGCTCCTCATTGTACAAAAGCATAGAAGTCCGTCCAAAGAATATAACTCAGGCGCAATTTTACAGAAATCTAGAGTTTTGGACCAGAGCTTTGTTGAGGAGTAAATTGCGTTTTAAGCAATACAAACTTGGTCCTCCACGCGTTACATCTAATAACAGTAACACTTCCTGGTACATTGGAAATCTGCCCATAACATAGTACGTAATAACATATCAGTAAGTGATGTTTGATCCAAATTAATGTTTCTGTCGACCACCCACTAGCAGGACCGACTGCTTCGCACTAGTGTACAACTTGAATCCTGAATAACGATGATGGAATGTTGTACATATTTAAAGTACAATTATACTGATGCCTATATATTAGTATATAATGTATGTATAATGTGATTTATATTTCATAAATATATGTCGAATTGTCTGATAATCTGCAGTCCTTCGGGCTGAGAAGCGGCCGCTTGGTAGGTCTAGGCTGTTCGTGGCTCTTGCGTCATGGGGTTTCGTGTGGTTTATATTCATTTGTAATGTAATTTTATAACGATTGGAATATATTTGTAGTAAGGTATTCAGGGATATGACTAGTTTCCTGAGAGTACAGCTTGTTTAATATATTACTATTTATAATTATTCATATAAATAGGGTTTATCAAGTTACAGTATATCTTCTTTCACGTACTTATCATGATGTTTCTTTATAAATTTCGCTAACTTCATCATTAGATAAGATATTAATTACGGTTGGTAGTGAATGGTGTCTTGGGTAGAATAATTTCAAACATCGTATCGGCATCCGACATCAATAATTGCTTAATGCGTCAAATTGCTGCTGAATATTTTGATCACGTGGTCTTGGGTAATACAAGAAGATACTCTGATTAATGAACTTCCATTAATCTATAATTACTTGCTTGCACCATGAGTGAGTTCACATTGGTTTTATAGCCATGCAATTTGTTCGCATATACAAACGATCATTGCATGTGGGGGAATAAATTTAAGGACGGTGTATGCTATGATCAGAAGCAAGTATAAAACCGTAAGTTATATTCCAGTGATAATAGATTGTTTCAGAAATAATTCTCGTTTCTGTCATATACCTCCTTCCAACTTTTACATGTATGAAGCGCAGAAGTAAAGCACGTTACCTGTTTTTCAGGAGGAACGACCTGCTACTTGTTCCAGACCGGAGTTCATTCTAATAAATTAGTCATGGTTACTGATAAGGATTAACAAGTGTCACTTACAGTATCTTGGTAAGTAAATAACAATGTTTCCATTACTGAACATGCATTGCTTATCTTTTGAATCATTACGTGTTGAAGAAGTTGTACCACTATTAGGCCAGTTAAAGGCGAACACCTCTTTTGTTCTTAATTGGTGTTTAAGTATACTGGCAAAAGTAAATTGAACGATGGGCTAGCTTGTGTAACCGATATTAGGTTATGAATTCGGTCCACTTCAGACAAAACCATGTATTTATACAGGATATGTTATTTGCAGTATATCATGCTCCTTTTGTGATTAAATCCGTATAAAATTAAATTGTGCTGGGAGTGTGTGAACTAGTCAGTTCCGAAGCAAGTCTCGGTTGTAATTGTATTGTCGATATCTGTTGATCTAAATCATCACTGTGACTTGTGTGGTATTTTGACTTTACCGGTTTATATGAAATTTATTTGACTGGGATTTATACTTTTGGACAGACCAAGTAGAGGACTGCCTGTAGGGGTGAAGTACAGTGGGGAATTCGAGGGCCCTGGGACCGCTACGGTAGCTGTGAAGGCCCTTCAGTAACTCTGAAAAGTGGTGGCAAAAGGGGCTCTGGTTAAGACGCAGCAGGTCGTTATGCTACTTAGGTTCCAAAATGGGTAAAATATAAATATGTAAATAAATTGAATGTTAATTTTAATCTTATACCAGTTGTATAGTATTATTAGAAGTAATTTCACATACCGTACTGTATATGAGTTGACTATGTTATAGATATTATAAGTAGAATTTTGCAAACAATATAAATTTATTAAGGATGATGTGTGTGTTTAATAGAAAAAATTATTAGCGTAAATTGTATAATACTGTATTCTAGGAAAATTTCCTTCGTCTCCTGTTAATTTAAAATTTAGTGCTTGACAATAATGTATTTCAGTGTACAATTTGCCACCGAGGTAGACACCTCATTTGCAAATAAAGAGATTTTGATTTGATTTTTTGAATTGCAAGATTCTTTTCCATGTGCAATATGTGTTGCAGGGTCTATGATATACATGGAACTTGTCATGAATCCCTTGTTGGTGTAAATCCTTACCCTTACACTTACCCTTCTCCTAATCCTAACCCTTATAGACGTGATTATGTCTCCCTTGCTCTTTGAAAACGTTTTGCATAGTGGCGCTTTATCGAACAGTTCATGTACTATTAGACTCCATTGTGAGAAAAGGAATAATGATTTCAGATTACGGGAATATTTTTAACATTTCGTTTACGAATACTCTATCACAAATATTTGCTATATATTGCTATATGCGATTGCTCAACCTGTATCGTTGTCACCCTACTGAATATTTCTCAACAGATAATTGTTTTAGAGGGACATTTTTCAGCGATTTTCAACGTCCTTGCTACTAACACGAAGTCACGGTGTATTTAAGGACAGAATTATGAAATGCAATCTGTACGCATATTTATGTTTCGTAACGTTTACTTACCCTTCTCCTTTCAAGATATTCTCATTTCGATTAGATCATGTACGTATTTACTCGCTGAAATCACGTAAAGAGATTTGTACGTTAGAGATCCCTCCTAATTGACTTTCTGAGAAACGTTTCCTCGATTACATTTATGAGGTAAATTTTATCAATTATTTATTGCTTTAACAAAAATACGGACTGAAGAAGGGCTGCCCTTTTTATGTTCTAAGTTTGCTTGACGTTAAATGAGTGGAATTGGAAATCATTAGAGTCGATCCTGCGGCACATTTAAAATAATAGGAAAATCCTGTGACTAGAAACTGTGACTTGCAATCATGTGTTAAACCGTCGAATGTGAGAATAAGCGAGATAAAGATATTCCTAATTTGATCATATTTATTAATATCATTACAATTATGACTACACTCAATATTTCCTTCGTTCGATCCTTCTGTCATTCGTTCATTCAGTGATCACATGTTTTCGGTCAAATGGGAAAGTATCGAATCCATTCATTCAATTGTTCTATCATGTCATCTTTGATATATGCCCTTGTCTTTAACTTCCAATCTGCGTTTTCTTCTTTTCGCACTAACGTGCACGACTTTGCAACTGTTGACATTCCGCGCTTCACAACCTGGTTGAGAATTTTTGCTCGAGGCAGTCGCATTCAAATATTTCAATACACTCGATAGGCAGTTCCTCAGGAATTCATTCCACATTCGCGAACCATGTCACTTCGGTTGTTTTCTTAAAGATGGCAATTACCCTATTTGACATTTCTCAGAGATAAAATTCATCTTCTACCTAAAACCGATGACGTTTTTTACGGCATGTCTTTGTGAATTAATCCGTTACCCCTGAAGACTTTCATTGACGTGGCCCAACCTTACAAGTAGCTGTAGTATTTGATAAATTTTTCCTAAGGTCTATAAAGTACAGACTAATTTATTCAAATGGATTCAAATGCAAAGGAAACCTTTGTTCTGACTTTATTTAATCGCGTGTGCTAGAGCCGACTTCTCCTCAAATCATCCCTTACCTATGATATCATCTCATCAAGGGGCACTTTACGATATATCTATGTTCATGAATGGGAGATAGTGTGTATTTTCGCAAGCCGCGTTCAGTCAAACCAGATTCATTTAACGAAGTGTAAATGAGTTATCTCGGTCGTAGGACGTATCTCGTACCTGATGAACTTTTACCCCCTATTTTACATTCTGGGAAACGTTTCCTCGATGAAGTTAATGAGGTTAATTTTATTCATGGCTGGTTTCTTCTGAAGAAAATTTATCATAAGGTTCTCGTTCTACAAAAGCTATTATTTCCGTCCAAGTAATATCAATCGGGCGCAATTTTGCAGGATTTATGGTTTTGGAAGAGTGCGTTGTTGTGGAATGAATTTCGTTTTAATCAATCGAACTTGGTGCTCCATGTGTTACAACTAAGAACATTAACCCTTACACTGGAAACCTGCCCATAACGAAGTACGAATTATCTTATAAGGAGGTAATGATGGGTCGAAATGAGAGTTTGCGTCGGACACCCACCTCCAGGAATGACGGCATTGTACTCGTGGTAACATGAATCCTGAATACGGATGGCGGACTGTTTTTCTTTATTTAGTGTACAATTATATTGATAAGTTGAATTTAGAATAAAGGAAAGTATGTTTTATGAATGTGTATGGAATTGTTTTTTAATCTGCAGGCCACCAGGCTGTTGAGCTATCGCTTGGTAAGTCAACGCCTTTCGGGGCTATTGCGTCATGTGGTTTCGGCTTGTTTTTAGGAATTGTAATGCCATGGCATAAAGATTGGAATATTTTTTTAGTAAGGTTCAAATATATGACTAGATTCCTTAACGTACTCTTTGATTAATATAAAACTCGTTATAATCATTTTATATTAATTTTTAAGGGACGATGAAAGAAACTTGTTATTTAGTGGTACAAGATCATAATAGCTGGGAGATTCTTTCACCATTAAATGTTATGCAGAAAGTGTTCTCCGTCCGCAGATAATCGTAACCGAACACTTTGTTCCATGTTTCTCATAGTTCGCAGAAGCATTACGTTGTCAATACCTTCCATTTCTGCTGTAATGTTCTCCTTCAGATCGCCTGATGTTAGAGTTCGATAAAAATATCACACCAGTATTGAGAGAAAACTTACGATTTTGAAATAAGTGGTGTGCTTGACACGTTTATCATTCACATAATTAGCGTATATCAAGATACAGCATATCGACATACACGTACTTGTGATGATGTTCTTTTAAAGGATGACGTTCATTCCAGGTTTAGTGTACGATATTACTTTTCGTTACTGACGTTTGATTGTAAATGGCGTGTTTGGTAGATAATTTCAAATAACTTATCGACAGCTGACATCATTAATTGCTTCTGAGCCAAATTGCTGATGAATAATTTGATCACGAGCTCTTGGGGAATACAAGAAATTATGATTAACAAAGCTCAACAATGTTGTAATTACTTGCCTGCACCATGAGTGAGTTTACATTGGCTTTTAGGACCATTCATTTTGGTCGCTTATACAAAAGATCGGTTCAAATGGGAGTAGTAAATTTAAGGACGATATTTACTATGATCAGAAATTAGTATAAGGCCGTATATTATATTCCAGTGGTAATAGATGGTATTCAGATATATTTACTTTCCTGTCATATCATAACTTTAAACTTATTCACGTATGAAAAATGACGTAATGTACGTTACGTGTTTTTGCAGGAGGAACATCCTGCTGCTTGTTCCAGAAAAGAGATTAGTTCACTAATTTAATCTTGTTTACTGTGCTATGTCTATAATGATTTCTGAAAAGGATTAACAAATACACCTTCAGAAGTAGGTAAGTAAATACGAAATATTTCGATTGCTGTATGTGCATTGTTTGTATTTTGAATCATTACGTGTTCAAGGAGTTGCGCCTCGATTAGGCCAGTTACAGCCGAACACCTCTCTTGTTCTTAATTGGTGTTTAAGTACACTGGCAACAGTAAACTGAAGGATGGGCTAGATTGTGTAACCGAAATTAGGTTATTAACTCGGCCCAATTCACACAATTCTACTAATTTATAATGGTTTGTTACTTGCAATAATAATACACTTCTCTCGATTTATTTAGTATTGGTCTTCAAGTAAATTGTGCAAGATGTGTGAATTAGTCCGTTTCGAAAAAAGTCTCGGTTGTAGTTATATTGTTGTTATCTGTTGATCTACCTCCCTACTGTTTCTTTTGTATTATAATTTTTGTTGTAGGTGTATAATAAATTTCTTTGACTAAAGCTCACAAAATATATTTCCAGAGCTGCTCCTTTGTGAGAGAGATTATTGAGCCGAAACTGTTCACATAAACCAACTTATCATGAATGTCCATGTTAAGGTTAAAGCTTAAATTTGCTCTAAAAAAATGGTTGCAGTTGTATATGATTTCACAGTAGAATAACACTTAAATTATGTTGAATATCATTTCTGATACATTCATTATTATAAGCAATATCATAATCTCTTGGAGATGTGATAATTTCTCAGTTGGTGTTCTAAGACATTTCCTAGGGGGGTGATTTCTAAAACTGTGTGTGTTCAAATTAGTCTCCATTATGTGACAAGGAACTGTCCTTAAAGTAATGCCTCCAGATTACGAGAATATTTTTATATTTCGCTTACAAATCCTATAACATGAATGTGAATATTAGCTATTTATTGCTAAGAGCTATTACTCAAAATGTATCCTTGACACCCTACGGATTGTTTTTCAACAGATAATTGTTTTAAAACGACATACTTTGGGGAGAAGAGTCGTGTTTCATCCTAATACCAAGTAATGGAGCATTTGTCGACGGAAGTATGAAATGGAATGTGACCTCTAGTGGATTTTTAAAAAATGTCTGTTTTCTTTCTCTTGCTCAACGATTTCTTTTCAAGTTATTCTGATTTCTAGAAGATCAAGTATTTGCTTGGTGAATCACATCCGCAGAAATATGTGTAGGCGCTAACTCGTATTTTACATTCTGAGAAACGTTTCCTCGATAAATGTAGGCTTTATTTTATATTTGTGGATATGGAAGGCAATAGAATCTGATCCTGTATCTTCTGAAATTAAAAATAAATACCTTTATCGAGAATCTTTTTATTGGGTTTAACTCGTCGTTTCTGGGAATAAACGTAACTGATATTAGTACTATGATCATATTATTTTTACAATTATGACTATGCTCAATAAATCATTCTTTCATTAATTCCTTCATTCGTTTATTCAGTGATGACTTCATTTTTTCAAATATCGAATCCTTTCTTTCAATTGTTACATTGTGTATCTTTGATATACGCTGTGGTTATTTGCTACCGATGTGGGTTTTGTTTCTTTTCTCCAAGTCGTGCGCGACTTCGCAATATTTAACACAGCATGTCTCACATATTTGTTGACAATTATTCTAGAGACATACGCATTCATATATTTCGTTACGATCTTTAGGAACTCATTCCGTATTCGCGAATCAATTCGCTTTGGTGTTTATTTTGAAGCTTTTCAATGGTCCGTGTTTCATTTCTCCCAGTTACTCATCTTTTCAGGGAACCATTTGAATGAACGTGACGGTATCTTTCTTCACTAAAATAATGATGAAGATAGTAAAAGTATCAATAATAAAAATCATTAATTAAGTCTAAAATCGCCAGGCGCCCGAGAGCACCGTACTTTCTACTTACATATGTCCCACATGCAATATTTATGCGTGGAATGCATAGTCACTTGTTTGCGAAGGAGCGCTACGACGTGCTTTTCTTTGCGTGTTGTGAAACAAATAGTAGTCCTTCTACAGCACGCGTTCCATCACAAGGCGCATTTGTAAATACTCCAAAGATGCAGGGTGGAAATTTAATAAATTATTACATTATACACCTACAGACATGCCACTCTATAATTTTTCGTATGAAACATACACTAATATTGTTCTGCGAAATACGTGTGTAAAAGGAAGGCGTGTGTTTGCACACTCTAGCGCATACCGTCTGCGAGCTTCGGATAAATTTCAAAGCGATTCTCCAGAGATAAAATGATGTATGTGCATTCGTCTTTTCTGAACATACACAGCCATTGCCGATATGCAGACGGAAAATATAGTGATGCTTTACGATACACCAGCCCAGTAATATGCGGCAAAATATAGGATTGCAAATGCACGGGGCTGCATTAGACGGGTATCGCTGAGGAACATGCTAGGAGTGACAGTCCGGTTGTTATCTCTTCATACAATGACGTAACCTACGTAAAGGTAGTAGTTTCCCGATGAAACGTAGTTAATTGACATCCCATTCATGATTTGCGCATGCGGGACTTTTAAATGTAGCAAGTTCGGCGGTCGCGAGTCGCCTGTTATGTATTGTATACTACCTATAGACGAATGATATTATTAATTGTGTTGCAGTTTCAATGCAGCATTTTATCTGCCTTGTTTTAATCTCAATAGTGCCCTTGAACATATATATATACCTTTCACTAAACGTCGTAGTATTTTAACTTGTCGGAGATGAAATTTTTCTTGCACCTAAAATAAATCATATTTCTATGGCAGGTCCTGTGTATTAATCCATTAGTCCTGAAACATTTCATGGGGGTAACAGGTCCTTTATGCATTTGCTGGCGAGATGTAGTGTTTACAGTGCACTTTGTCTTCTGGTATGGGCTACATCAAACTTGTTACTTTCATTAACCGGTCTCAGTGTCACCCTTGGCTTTGACAATATGAAATTGACTGCGGTATGAGTGATGCTATTAATACCATTGCTTATGCAGACAGTTCCTGTTATGAATGGTGTGAAAATATCGCTCATAGGGTCTATTGGTGCACGCATTTCAGTGGGCTTGGCAGACTGATATGTTATAGCAATGGCTGGCTCGGTGAGGAAAGCAACGATAAACTAGCCCACTTCTCATTTCCCTAGTACGCCTCTTCATTGACGCCTAGGCTATTTGTGACTGCTGTTGGCGGAGCTGGAGAGGATCAAAGCAACCTTTGGGCTGAATACCCAACATACAACACATACGTACAACAGGTCCTTGTATCTAACTACATATTAACATTTCCCGAGCATGTGGAAGGCCCAGGATAATTTAGTTACATGCATGAGATGTAAGGGAAACGCTTATCCTCCCTTTATTTAATCGCAATGTACCTGAGTCAACTTCTCTACAAAACTTCCAAAACCTATGATATAGTCTCCTTAGAGGGTACATTACGACTTATCCATGAGCCAGAATAGCAGATAGTGCACCATTATCACAAGCAGCGTTCAAATGATACCAGTTTCATATACTGAAGTGTAAAAGAATTAATTCGGTCGTTGGAGGTATCTCGTACCGGAAGTAATCGTAACAACCATGCTGGAATGATGGTTTAGGAAATTTAGCGTACGCTCCTCATTGTACAAAAGCATAGAAGTCCGTCCAAAGAATATAACTCAGGCGCAATTTTACAGAAATCTAGAGTTTTGGACCAGAGCTTTGTTGAGGAGTAAATTGCGTTTTAAGCAATACAAACTTGGTCCTCCACGCGTTACATCTAATAACAGTAACACTTCCTGGTACACTGGAAATCTGCCCATAACATAGTACGTAATAACATATCAGTAAGTGATGTTTGATCCAAATTAATGTTTCTGTCGACCACCCACTAGCAGGACAGACTGCTTCGCACTAGTGTACAACTTGAATCCTGAATAACGATGATGGAATGTTGTACATATTTAAAGTACAATTATACTGATGCCTATATATTAGTATATAATGTATGTATAATGTGATTTATATTTCATAAATATATGTCGAATTGTATGATAATCTGCAGTCCTTCGTGCTGAGAAGCGGCCGCTTGGTAGGTCTAGGCTGTTCGTGGCTCTTGCGTCATGGGTTTTCGTGTGGTTTATATTCATTTGTAATGTAATTTTATAACGATTGGAATATATTTGTAGTAAGGTATTCAGGGATATGACTAGTTTCCTGAGAGTACAGCACGTTTAATATATTACTATTTATAATTATTCATATAAATAGGGTTTATCAAGTTACAGTATATCTTCTTTCACGTACTTATCATGATGTTTCTTTATAAATTTCGCTAACTTCATCATTAGGATAAGATATTAATTACGGTTGGCAGTGAATGGTGTCTTGGGTAGAATAATTTCAAACATCGTATCGGCATCCGACATCAATAATTGCTTAATGCGTCAAATTGCTGCTGAATATTTTGATCACGTGGTCTTGGGTAATACAAGAAGATACTCTGGTTAATGAACTTCCATTAATCTATAATTACTTGCTTGCACCATGAGTGAGTTCACATTGGTTTTATAGCCATGCAGTTTGTCGAATATACAAACGATCATTGCATGTGGGGGAATAAATTTAAGGACGGTGTATGCTATGATCAGAAGCAAGTATATAACCGTAAGTTATATTCCAGTGATAATAGATTGTTTCAGAAATAATTCTCGTTTCTGTCATATACCTCCTTCCAACTTTTACATGTATGAAGCGCAGAAGTAAAGCACGTTACCTGTTTTTCAGGAGGAACGACCTGCTACTTGTTCCAGACCGGAGTTCATTCTAATAAATTAGTCATGGTTACTGATAAGGATTAACAAGTGTCGCTAACTGTATCTTGGTAAGTAAATAACAAATGTTTCCATTACTGAACATGCATTGCTTATCTTTTGAATCATTACGTGTTGAAGAAGTTGTACCACTATTAGGCCAGTTAAAGGCGAACACCTCTTTTGTTCTTAATTGGTGTTTAAGTATACTGGCAAAAGTAAATTGAACGATGGGCTAGCTTGTGTAACCGATATTAGGTTATGAATTCGGTCCACTTCAGACAAAACCATTTATTTATACAGGATATGTTATTTGCAGTATATCATGCTCCTTTTGTGATTAAATCCGTATAAAATTAAATTGTGCTGGGAGTGTGTGAACTAGTCAGTTCCGAAGCAAGTCTCGGTTGTAATTGTATTGTCGATATCTGTTGATCTAAATCATCACTGTGACTTGTGTGGTATTTTGACTTTACCGGTTTATATGAAATTTATTTGACTGGGATTTATACTTGCAATTGCAAGATTCTTTTCCATGTGCAATATGTGTTGCAGGGTCTATGATATACATGGAACTTGTCATGAATCCCTTGTTGGTGTAAATCCTTACCCTTACACTTACCCTTCTCCTAATCCTAACCCTTATAGACGTGATTATGTCTCCCTTGCTCTTTGAAAACGTTTTGCATAGTGGCGCTTTATCAAAAAGTTCATGTACTATTAGACTCCATTGTGAGAAAAGGAATAATGATTTCAGATTATGGGAATATTTTTAACATTTCGTTTACGAATACTCTATCACAAATATTTGCTATATATTGCTATAAGCCATTGCTCAACCTGTATCGTTGTCACCCTACTGAATATTTCTCAACAGATAATTGTTTTAGAGGGACATTTTTCAGCGATTTTCAACGTCCTTGCTACTAATCGAAGTCACGGTGTATTTAAGGACAGAAATATGAAATGCAATCTGTACGCATATTTATGTTTCGTAACGTTTACTTACCCTTCTCCTTTCAAGATATTCTCATTTCGATTAGATCATGTACGTATTTACTCGCTGAAATCACGTAAAGAGATTTTTACGTTAGAGATCCCTCCTAATTGACTTTCTGAGAAACGTTTCCTCGATTAAATTAATGAGGTTAATTTTATCAATTATTTATTGCTTTAACAAAAATACGGACTGAAGAAGGGCTGCCCTTTTTATGTTCTAAGTTTGCTTGACGTTAAATGAGTGGAATTGGAAATCATTAGAGTCGATCCTGCGGCACATTTAAAATAATAGGAAAATCCTGTGACTAGAAACTGTGACTTGCAATCATGTGTTAAACCGTCGAATGTGAGAATAAGCGAGATAAAGATATTCCTAATTTGATCATATTTATTAATATCATTACAATTATGACTACACTCAATATTTCCTTCGTTCGATCCTTCTGTCATTCGTTCATTCAGTGATCACATGTTTTCGGTCAAATGGGAAAGTATCGAATCCATTCATTCAATTGTTCTATCATGTCATCTTTGATATATGCCCTTGTCTTTAACTTCCAATCTGCGTTTTCTTCTTTTCTCACTAACGTGCACGACTTTGCAACTTTTGACATTCCACGCTTCACAACCTGGTTGAGAATTTTTGCTCGAGGCAGTCGCATTCAAATATTTCAATACACTCGATAGGCAGTTCCTCAGGAATTCATTCCACATTCGCGAACCATGTCACTTCGGTTGTTTTCTTAAAGATGGCAATTACCCTATTTGACATTTCTCAGAGATAAAATTCATCTTCTACCTAAAACCGATGACGTTTTTTACGGCATGTCTTTGTGAATTAATCCGTTACCCCTGAAGACTTTCATTGACGTGGCCCAACCTTACAAGTAGCTGTAGTATTTGATAAATTTTTCCTAAGGTCTATAAAGTACAGACTAATTTATTCAAATGGATTCAAATGCAAAGGAAACCTTTGTTCTGACTTTATTTAATCGCGTGTGCTAGAGCCGACTTCTCCTCAAATCATCCCTTACCTACGATATCATCTCATCAAGGGGCACTTTACGATATATCTATGTTCATGAATGGGAGATAGTGTGTATTTTCGCAAGCCGAGTTCAGTCAAACCAGATTCATTTAACGAAGTGTAAATGAGTTATCTCGGTCGTAGGACGTATCTCGTACCTGATGAACTTTTACCCCCTATTTTACATTCTGGGAAACGTTTCCTCGATGAAGTTAATGAGGTTAATTTTATTCATGGCTGGTTTCTTCTGAGGAAAATTTATCATACGGTTCTCCTTCTACAAAAGCAATTATTTCCGTCCAAGTAATATCACTCGGGCGCAATTTTGCAGGATTTATGGTTTTGGAAGAGTGCGTTGTTGTGGAATGAATTTCGTTTTAATCAATCGAACTTGGTGCTCCATGTGTTACAACTAAGAACATTAACCCTTACACTGGAAACCTGCCCATAACGAAGTACGAATTATCTTATAAGGAGGTAATGATGGGTCGAAATGAGAGTTTGCGTCGGACACCCACCTCCAGTAATGACGGCATTGTACTCGTGGTAACATGAATCCTGAATACGGATGGCGGACTGTTTTTCTTTATTTAGTGTACAATTATATTGATAAGTTGAATTTAGAATAAAGGAAAGTATGTTTTATGAATGTGTATGGAATTGTTTTTTAATCTGCAGGCCACCAGGCTGTTGAGCTATCGCTTGGTAAGTCAACGCCTTTCGGGGCTATTGCGTCATGTGGTTTCGGCTTGTTTTTAGGAATTGTAATGCCATGGCATAAAGATTGGAATATTTTTTTAGTAAGGTTCAAATATATGACTAGATTCCTTAACGTACTCTTTGATTAATATAAAACTCGTTATAATCATTTTATATTAATTTTTAAGGGACGATGAAAGAAACTTGTTATTTAGTGGTACAAGATCATAATAGCTGGGAGATTCTTTCACCATTAAATGTTATGCAGAAAGTGTCCTCCGTCCGCAGATAATCGTAACCGAACACTTTGTTCCATGTTTCTCATAGTTCGCAGAAGCATTACGTTGTCAATACCTTCCATTTCTGCTGTAATGTTCTCCTTCAGATCGCCTGATGTTAGAGTTCGATAAAAATATCACACCAGTATTGAGAGAAAACTTACGATTTTGAAATAAGTGGTGTGCTTGACACGTTTATCATTCACATAATTAGCGTATATCAAGATACAGCATATCGTCATACACGTACTTGTGATGATGTTCTTTTAAAGGATGACGTTCATTCCAGGTTTAGTGTACGATATTACTTTTCGTTACTGACGTTTGATTGTAAATGGCGTGTTTGGTAGATAACTTCAAATAACTTATCGACAGCTGACATCATTAATTGCTTCTGAGCCAAATTGCTGATGAATAATTTGATCACGAGCTCTTGGGGAATACAAGAAATTATGATTAACAAAGCTCAACAATGTTGTAATTACTTGCCTGCACCATGAGTGAGTTTACATTGGCTTTTAGGACCATTCATTTTGGTCGCTTATACAAAAGATCGGTTCAAATGGGAGTAGTAAATTTAAGGACGATATTTACTATGATCAGAAATTAGTATAAGGCCGTATATTATATTCCAGTGGTAATAGATGGTATTCAGATATATTTACTTTCCTGTCATATCATAACTTTAAACTTATTCACGTATGAAAAATGACGTAATGTACGTTACGTGTTTTTGCAGGAGGAACATCCTGCTGCTTGTTCCAGAAAAGAGATTAGTTCACTAATTTAATCTTGTTTACTGTGCTATGTCTATAATGATTTCTGAAAAGGATTAACAAATACACCTTCAGAAGTAGGTAAGTAAATACGAAATATTTCGATTGCTGTATGTGCATTGTTTGTATTTTGAATCATTACGTGTTCAAGGAGTTGCGCCTCGATTAGGCCAGTTACAGCCGAACACCTCTCTTGTTCTTAATTGGTGTTTAAGTACACTGGCAACAGTAAACTGAAGGATGGGCTAGATTGTGTAACCGAAATTAGGTTATTAACTCGGCCCAATTCACACAATTCTACTAATTTATAATGGTTTGTTACTTGCAATAATAATACACTTCTCTCGATTTATTTAGTATTGGTCTTCAAGTAAATTGTGCAAGATGTGTGAATTAGTCCGTTTCGAAAAAAGTCTCGGTTGTAGTTATATTGTTGTTATCTGTTGATCTACCTCCCTACTGTTTCTTTTGTATTATAATTGTTGTTGTAGGTGTATAATAAATTTCTTTGACTAAAGCTCACAAAATATATTTCCAGAGCTGCTCCTTTGTGAGAGAGATTATTGAGCCGAAACTGTTCACATAAACCAACTTATCATGAATGTCCATGTTAAGGTTAAAGCTTAAATTTGCTCTAAAAAAATGGTTGCAGTTGTATATGATTTCACAGTAGAATAACACTTAAATTATGTTGAATATCATTTCTGATACATTCATTATTATAAGCAATATCATAATCTCTTGGAGATGTGATAATTTCTCAGTTGGTGTTCTAAGACATTTCCTAGGGGGGTGATTTCTAAAACTGTGTGTGTTCAAATTAGTCTCCATTATGTGACAAGGAACTGTCCTTAAAGTAATGCCTCCAGATTACGAGAATATTTTTATATTTCGCTTACAAATCCTATAACATGAATGTGAATATTAGCTATTTATTGCTAAGAGCTATTACTCAAAATGTATCCTTGACACCCTACGGATAGTTTTTCAACAGATAATTGTTTTAAAACGACATACTTTGGGGAGAAGAGTCGTGTTTCATCCTAATAACAAGTAATGGAGCATTTGTCGACGGAAGTATGAAATGGAATGTGACCTCTAGTGGATTTTTAAAAAATGTCTGTTTTCTTTCTCTTGCACAACGATTTCTTTTCAAGTTATTCTGATTTCTAGAAGATCAAGTATTTGCTTGGTGAATCACATCCGCAGAAATATGTGTAGGCGCTAACTCGTATTTTACATTCTGAGAAACGTTTCCTCGATAAATGTAGGCTTTATTTTATATTTGTGGATATGGAAGGCAATAGAATCTGATCCTGTATCTTTTGAAATTAAAAATAAATACCTTTATCGAGAATCTTTTTATTGGGTTTAACTCGTCGTTTCTGGGAATAAACGTAACTGATATTAGTACTATGATCATATTATTTTTACAATTATGACTATGCTCAATAAATCATTCTTTCATTAATTCCTTCATTCGTTTATTCAGTGATGACTTCATTTTTTCAAATATCGAATCCTTTCTTTCAATTGTTACATTGTGTATCTTTGATATACGCTGTGGTTATTTGCTACCGATATGGGTTTTGTTTCTTTTCTCCAAGTCGTGCGCGACTTCGCAATATTTAACACAGCATGTCTCACATATTTGTTGACAATTATTCTAGAGACATACGCATTCATATATTTCGTTACGATCTTTAGGAACTCATTCCGTATTCGCGAATCAATTCGCTTTGGTGTTTACTTTGAAGCTTTTCAATGGTCCGTGTTTCATTTCTCCCAGTTACTCATCTTTTCAGGGAACCATTTGAATGAACGTGACGGTATCTTTCTTCACTAAAATAATGATGAAGATAGTAAAAGTATCAATAATAAAAATCATTAATTAAGTCTAAAATCGCCAGGCGCCCGAGAGCACCGTACTTTCTACTTACATATGTCCCACATGCAATATTTATGCGTGGAATGCATAGTCACTTGTTTGCGAAGGAGCGCTACGACGTGCTTTTCTTTGCGTGTTGTGAAACAAATAGTAGTCCTTCTACAGCACGCGTTCCATCACAAGGCGCATTTTTAAATACTCCAAAGATGCAGGGTAGAAAATTTAATAAATTATTACATTATACACCTACAGACATGCCACTCTATAATTTTTCGTATGAAACATACACTAATATTGTTCTGCGAAATACGTGTGTAAAAGGAAGGCGTGTGTTTGCACACTCTAGCGCATACCGTCTGCGAGCTTCGGATAAATTTCAAAGCGATTCTCCAGAGATAAAATGATGTATGTGCATTCGTCTTTTCTGAACATACACAGCCATTGCCGATATGCAGACGGAAAATATAGTGATGCTTTACGATACACCAGCCCAGTAATATGCGGCAAAATATAGGATTGCAAATGCACGGGGCTGCATTAGACGGGTATCGCTGAGGAACATGCTAGGAGTGACAGTCCGGTTGTTATCTCTTCATACAATGACGTAACCTACGTAAAGGTAGTAGTTTCCCGATGAAACGTAGTTAATTGACATCCCATTCATGATTTGCGCATGCGGGACTTTTAAATGTAGCAAGTTCGGCGGTCGCGAGCCGCCTGTTATATATTGTATACTACCTATAGACGAATGATATTATTAATTGTGTTGCAGTTTCAATGCAGCATTTTATCTGCCTTGTTTTAATCTCAATAGTGCCCTTGAACATATATATATACCTTTCACTAAACGTCGTAGTATTTTAACTTGTCGGAGATGAAATTTTTCTTGCACCTAAAATAAATCATATTTCTATGGCAGGTCCTGTGTATTAATCCATTAGTCCTGAAACATTTCATGGGGGTAACAGTTCCTTTACGCATTTGCTGGCGAGATGTAGTGTTTACAGTGCACTTTGTCTTCTGGTATGGGCTACATCAAACTTGTTACTTTCATTAACCGGTCTCAGTCTCACCCTTGGCTTTGACAATATGAAATTGACTGCGGTATGAGTGATGCTATTAATACCATTGCTTATGCAGACAGTTCCTGTTATGAATGGTGTGAAAATATCGCTCATAGGGTCTATTGGTGCACGAATTTCAGTGGGCTTGGCAGACTGATATGTTATAGCAATGGCTGGCTCGGTGAGGAAAGCAACGATAAACTAGCCCACTTCTCATTTCCCTCGTACGCCTCTTCATTGACGCCTAGGCTATTTGTGACTGCTGTTGGCGGAGCTGCAGAGGATCAAAGCAACCTTTGGGCTGAATACCCAACATACAACACATACGTACAACAGGTCCTTGTATCTAACTACATATTAACATTTCCCGAGCATGTGGAAGGCCCAGGATAATTTAGTTACATGCATGAGATGTAAGGGAAACGCTTATCCTCCCTTTATTTAATCGCAATGTACCTGAGTCAACTTCTCTACAAAACTTCCAAAACCTATGATATAGTCTCCTTAGAGGGTACATTACGACTTATCCATGAGCCAGAAAGCAGATAGTGCACCATTATCACAAGCAGCGTTCAAATGATACCAGTTTCATATACTGAAGTGTAAAAGAATTAATTCGGTCGTTGGAGGTATCTCGTACCGGAAGTAATCGTAACAACCATGCTGGAATGATGGTTTAGGAAATTTAGCGTACGCTCCTCATTGTACAAAAGCATAGAAGTCCGTCCAAAGAATATAACTCAGGCGCAATTTTACAGAAATCTAGAGTTTTGGACCAGAGCTTTGTTGAGGAGTAAATTGCGTTTTAAGCAATACAAACTTGGTCCTCCACGCGTTACATCTAATAACAGTAACACTTCCTGGTACATTGGAAATCTGCCCATAACATAGTACGTAATAACATATCAGTAAGTGATGTTTGATCCAAATTAATGTTTCTGTCGACCACCCACTAGCAGGACAGACTGCTTCGCACTAGTGTACAACTTGAATCCTGAATAACGATGATGGAATGTTGTACATATTTAAAGTACAATTATACTGATGCCTATATATTAGTATATAATGTATGTATAATGTGATTTATATTTCATAAATATATGTCGAATTGTATGATAATCTGCAGTCCTTCGTGCTGAGAAGCGGCCGCTTGGTAGGTCTAGGCTGTTCGTGGCTCTTGCGTCATGGGTTTTCGTGTGGTTTATATTCATTTGTAATGTAATTTTATAACGATTGGAATATATTTGTAGTAAGGTATTCAGGGATATGACTAGTTTCCTGAGAGTACAGCACGTTTAATATATTACTATTTATAATTATTCATATAAATAGGGTTTATCAAGTTACAGTATATCTTCTTTCACGTACTTATCATGATGTTTCTTTATAAATTTCGCTAACTTCATCATTAGGATAAGATATTAATTACGGTTGGCAGTGAATGGTGTCTTGGGTAGAATAATTTCAAACATCGTATCGGCATCCGACATCAATAATTACTTAATGCGTCAAATTGCTGCTGAATATTTTGATCACGTGGTATTGGGTAATACAAGAAGATACTCTGGTTAATGAACTTCCATTAATCTATAATTACTTGCTTGCACCATGAGTGAGTTCACATTGGTTTTATAGCCATGCAGTTTGTCGAATATACAAACGATCATTGCATGTGGGGGAATAAATTTAAGGACGGTGTATGCTATGATCAGAAGCAAGTATATAACCGTAAGTTATATTCCAGTGATAATAGATTGTTTCAGAAATAATTCTCGTTTCTGTCATATACCTCCTTCCAACTTTTACATGTATGAAGCGCAGAAGTAAAGCACGTTACCTGTTTTTCAGGAGGAACGACCTGCTACTTGTTCCAGACAGGAGTTCATTCTAATAAATTAGTCATGGTTACTGATAAGGATTAACAAGTGTCACTAACTGTATCTTGGTAAGTAAATAACAAATGTTTCCATTACTGAACATGCATTGCTTATCTTTTGAATCATTACGTGTTGAAGAAGTTGTACCACTATTAGGCCAGTTAAAGGCGAACACCTCTTTTGTTCTTAATTGGTGTTTAAGTATACTGGCAAAAGTAAATTGAACGATGGGCTAGCTTGTGTAACCGATATTAGGTTATGAATTCGGTCCACTTCAGACAAAACCATTTATTTATACAGGATATGTTATTTGCAGTATATCATGCTCCTTTTGTGATTAAATCCGTATAAAATTAAATTGTGCTGGGAGTGTGTGAACTAGTCAGTTCCGAAGCAAGTCTCGGTTGTAATTGTATTGTCGATATCTGTTGATCTAAATCATCACTGTGACTTGTGTGGTATTTTGACTTTACCGGTTTATATGAAATTTATTTGACTGGGATTTATACTTGCAATTGCAAGATTCTTTTCCATGTGCAATATGTGTTGCAGGGTCTATGATATACATGGAACTTGTCATGAATCCCTTGTTGGTGTAAATCCTTACCCTTACACTTACCCTTCTCCTAATCCTAACCCTTATAGACGTGATTATGTCTCCCTTGCTCTTTGAAAACGTTTTGCATAGTGGCGCTTTATCAAAAAGTTCATGTACTATTAGACTCCATTGTGAGAAAAGGAATAATGATTTCAGATTATGGGAATATTTTTAACATTTCGTTTACGAATACTCTATCACAAATATTTGCTATATATTGCTATAAGCGATTGCTCAACCTATATCGTTGTCACCCTACTGAATATTTCTCAACAGATAATTGTTTTAGAGGGACATTTTTCAGCGATTTTCAACGTCCTTGCTACTAACACGAAGTCACCGTGTATTTAAGGACAGAAATATGAAATGCAATCTGTACGCATATTTATGTTTCGTAACGTTTACTTACCCTTCTCCTTTCAAGATATTCTAATTTCGATTAGATCATGTACGTATTTACTCGCTGAAATCACGTAAAGAGATTTTTACGTTAGAGATCCCTCCTAATTGACTTTCTGAGAAACGTTTCCTCGATTAAATTAATGAGGTTAATTTTATCAATTATTTATTGCTTTAACAAAAATACGGACTGAAGAAGGGCTGCCCTTTTTATGTTCTAAGTTTGCTTGACGTTAAATGAGTGGAATTGGAAATCATTATAGTCGATCCTGCGGCACATTTAAAATAATAGGAAAATCCTGTGACTAGAAACTGTGACTTGCAATCATGTGTTAAACCGTCGAATGTGAGAATAAGCGAGATAAAGATATTCCTAATTTGATCATATTTATTAATATCATTACAATTATGACTACACTCAATATTTCCTTCCTTCGATCCTTCTGTCATTCGTTCATTCAGTGATCACATGTTTTCGGTCAAATGGGAAAGTATCGAATCCATTCATTCAATTGTTCTATCATGTCATCTTTGATATATGCCCTTGTCTTTAACTTCCAATCTGCGTTTTCTTCTTTTCTCACTAACGTGCACGACATTGCAACTTTTGACATTCCACGCTTCACAACCTGGTTGAGAATTTTTGCTCGAGGCAGTCGCATTCAAATATTTCAATACACTCGATAGGCAGTTCCTCAGGAATTCATTCCACATTCGCGAACCATGTCACTTCGGTTGTTTTCTTAAAGATGGCAATTACCCTATTTGACATTTCTCAGAGATAAAATTCATCTTCTACCTAAAACCGATGACGTTTTTTACGGCATGTCTTTGTGAATTAATCCGTTACCCCTGAAGACTTTCATTGACGTGGCCAAACCTTACAAGTAGCTGTAGTATTTGATAAATTTTTCCGAAGGTCTATAAAGTACAGACTAATTTAATCAAATGGATTCAAATGCAAAGGAAACGTTTGTTCTGACTTTATTTAATCGCGTGTGCTAGAGCCGACTTCTCCTCAAATCATCCCTTACCTACGATATCATCTCATCAAGGGGCACTTTACGATATATCTATGTTCATGAATGGGAGATAGTGTGTATTTTCGCAAGCCGCGTTCAGTCAAACCAGATTCATTTAACGAAGTGTAAATGAGTTATCACGGTCGTAGGACGTATCTCGTACCTGATGAACTTTTACCCCCTATTTTACATTCTGGGAAACGTTTCCTCGATGAAGTTAATGAGGTTAATTTTATTCATGGCTGGTTTCTTCTGAGGAAAATTTATCATACGGTTCTCCTTCTACAAAAGCAATTATTTCCGTCCAAGTAATATCACTCGGGCGCAATTTTGCAGGATTTATGGTTTTGGAAGAGTGCGTTGTTGTGGAATGAATTTCGTTTTAATCAATCGAACTTGGTGCTCCATGTGTTACAACTAAGAACATTAACCCTTACACTGGAAACCTGCCCATAACGAAGTACGAATTATCTTATAAGGAGGTAATGATGGGTCGAAATGAGAGTTTGCGTCGGACACCCACCTCCAGGAATGACGGCATTGTACTCGTGGTAACATGAATCCTGAATACGGATGGCGGACTGTTTTTCTTTATTTAGTGTACAATTATATTGATAAGTTGAATTTAGAATAAAGGAAAGTATGTTTTATGAATGTGTATGGAATTGTTTTTTAATCTGCAGGCCACCAGGCTGTTGAGCTATCGCTTGGTAAGTCAACGCCTTTCGGGGCTATTGCGTCATGTGGTTTCGGCTTGTTTTTAGGAATTGTAATGCCATGGCATAAAGATTGGAATATTTTTTTAGTAAGGTTCAAATATATGACTAGATTCCTTAACGTACTCTTTGATTAATATAAAACTCGTTATAATCATTTTATATTAATTTTTAAGGGACGATGAAAGAAACTTGTTATTTAGTGGTACAAGATCATAATAGCTGGGAGATTCTTTCACCATTAAATGTTATGCAGAAAGTGTCCTCCGTCCGCAGATAATCGTAACCGAACACTTTGTTCCATGTTTCTCATAGTTCGCAGAAGCATTACGTTGTCAATACCTTCCATTTCTGCTGTAATGTTCTCCTTCAGATCGCCTGATGTTAGAGTTCGATAAAAATATCACACCAGTATTGAGAGAAAACTTACGATTTTGAAATAAGTGGTGTGCTTGACACGTTTATCATTCACATAATTAGCGTATATCAAGATACAGCATATCGTCATACACGTACTTGTGATGATGTTCTTTTAAAGGATGACGTTCATTCCAGGTTTAGTGTACGATATTACTTTTCGTTACTGACGTTTGATTGTAAATGGCGTGTTTGGTAGATAATTTCAAATAACTTATCGACAGCTGACATCATTAATTGCTTCTGAGCCAAATTGCTGATGAATAATTTGATCACGAGCTCTTGGGGAATACAAGAAATTATGATTAACAAAGCTCAACAATGTTGTAATTACTTGCCTGCACCATGAGTGAGTTTACATTGGCTTTTAGGACCATTCATTTTGGTCGCTTATACAAAAGATCGGTTCAAATGGGAGTAGTAAATTTAAGGACGATATTTACTATGATCAGAAATTAGTATAAGGCCGTATGTTATATTCCAGTGGTAATAGATGGTATTCAGATATATTTACTTTCCTGTCATATCATAACTTTAAACTTATTCACGTATGAAAAATGACGTAATGTACGTTACGTGTTTTTGCAAGAGGAACATCCTGCTGCTTGTTCCAGAAAAAAGATTAGTTTACTAATTTAATCTTGTTTACTGTGCTATGTCTATAATGATTTCTGAAAAGGATTAACAAATACACCTTCAGAAGTAGGTAAGTAAATACGAAATATTTCGATTGCTGTATGTGCATTGTTTGTATTTTGAATCATTACGTGTTCAAGGAGTTGCGCCTCGATTAGGCCAGTTACAGCCGAACACCTCTCTTGTTCTTAATTGGTGTTTAAGTACACTGGCAACAGTAAACTGAAGGATGGGCTAGATTGTGTAACCGAAATTAGGTTATTAACTCGGCCCAATTCACACAATTCTACTAATTTATAATGGTTTGTTACTTGCAATAATAATACACTTCTCTTGATTTATTTAGTATTGGTCTTCAAGTAAATTGTGCAAGATGTGTGAATTAGTCCGTTTCGAAAAAAGTCTCGGTTGTAGTTATATTGTTGTTATCTGTTGATCTACCTCCCTACTGTTTCTTTTGTATTATAATTGTTGTTGTAGGTGTATAATAAATTTCTTTGACTAAAGCTCACAAAATATATTTCCAGAGCTGCTCCTTTGTGAGAGAGATTATTGAGCCGAAACTGTTCACATAAACCAACTTATCATGAATGTCCATGTTAAGGTTAAAGCTTAAATTTGCTCTAAAAAATGGTTGCAGTTGTATATGATTTCACAGTAGAATAACACTTAAATTATGTTGAATATCATTTCTGATACATTCATTATTATAAGCAATATCATAATCTCTTGGAGATGTGATAATTTCTCAGTTGGTGTTCTAAGACATTTCCTAGGGGGGTGATTTCTAAAACTGTGTGTGTTCAAATTAGTCTCCATTATGTGACAAGGAACTGTCCTTAAAGTAATGCCTCCAGATTACGAGAATATTTTTATATTTCGCTTACAAATCCTATAACATGAATGTGAATATTAGCTATTTATTGCTAAGAGATATTACTCAAAATGTATCCTTGACACCCTACGGATAGTTTTTCAACAGATAATTGTTTTTAAACGACATACTTTGGGGAGAAGAGTCGTGTTTCATCCTAATACCAAGTAATGGAGCATTTGTCGACGGAAGTATGAAATGGAATGTGACCTCTAGTGGATTTTTAAAAAATGTCTGTTTTCTTTCTCTTGCTCAACGATTTCTTTTCAAGTTATTCTGATTTCTATGAGATCAAGTATTTGCTTGGTGAATCACATCCGCAGAAATATGTGTTGGCGCTAACTCGTATTTTACATTCTGAGAAACGTTTCCTCGATAAATGTAGGCTTTATTTTATATTTGTGGATATGGAAGGCAATAGAATCTGATCCTGTATCTTTTGAAATTAAAAATAAATACCTTTATCGAGAATCTTTTTATTGGGTTTAACTCGTCGTTTCTGGGAATAAACGTAACTGATATTAGTACTATGATCATATTATTTTTACAATTATGACTATGCTCAATAAATCATTCTTTCATTAATTCCTTCATTCGTTTATTCAGTGATGACTTCATTTTTTCAAATATCGAATCCTTTCTTTCAATTGTTACATTGTGTATCTTTGATATACGCTGTGGTTATTTGCTACCGATGTGGGTTTTGTTTCTTTTCTCCAAGTCGTGCGCGACTTCGCAATATTTAACACAGCATGTCTCACATATTTGTTGACAATTATTCTAGAGACATACGCATTCATATATTTCGTTACGATCTTTAGGAACTCATTCCGCATTCGCGAATCAATTCGCTTTGGTGTTTACTTTGAAGCTTTTCAATGGTCCGTGTTTCATTTCTCCCAGTTACTCATCTTTTCAGGGAACCATTTGAATGAACGTGACGGTATCTTTCTTCACTAAAATAATGATGAAGATAGTAAAAGTATCAATAATAAAAATCATTAATTAAGTCTAAAATCGCCAGGCGCCCGAGAGCACCGTACTTTCTACTTACATATGTCCCACATGCAATATTTATGCGTGGAATGCATAGTCACTTGTTTGCGAAGGAGCGCTACGACGTGCTTTTCTTTGCGTGTTGTGAAACAAATAGTAGTCCTTCTACAGCACGCGTTCCATCACAAGGCGCATTTGTAAATACTCCAAAGATGCAGGGTGGAAAATTTAATAATGTATTACATTATACACCTACAGACATGCCACTCTATAATTTTTCGTATGAAACATACACTAATATTGTTCTGCGAAATACGTGTGTAAAAGGAAGGCGTGTGTTTGCACACTCTAGCGCATACCGTCTGCGAGTTTCGGATAAATTTCAAAGCGATTCTCCAGAGATAAAATGATGTATGTGCATTCGTCTTTTCTGAACATACACAGCCATTGCCGATATGCAGACGGAAAATATAGTGATGCTTTACGATACACCAGCCCAGTAATATGCGGCAAAAAATAGGATTGCAAATGCACGGGGCTGCATTAGACGGGTATCGCTGAGGAACATGCTAGGAGTGACAGTCCGGTTGTTATCTCTTCATACAATGACGTAACCTACGTAAAGGTAGTAGTTTCCCGATGAAACGTAGTTAATTGACCTCCCATTCATGATTTGTGCATGCGGGACTTTTAAATGTAGCAAGTCCGGCGGTCGCGAGCCGCCTGTTATATATTGTATACTACCTATAGACGAATGATATTATTAATTGTGTTGCAGTTTCAATGCAGCATTTTATCTGCCTTGTTTTAATCTCAATAGTGCCCTTGAACATATATATATATACCTTTCACTAAACGTCGTAGTATTTTAACTTGTCGGAGATGAAATTTTTCTTGCACCTAAAGTAAATCATATTTCTATGGCAGGTCCTGTGTATTAATCCATTAGTCCTGAAACATTTCATGGGGGTAACAGGTCCTTTACGCATTTGCTGGCGAGATGTAGTGTTTACAGTGCACTTTGTCTTCTGGTATGGGCTACTCAAACTTGTTACTTTCATTAACCGGTCTCAGTCTCACCCTTGGCTTTGACAATATGAAATTGACTGCGGTATGAGTGATGCTATTAATACCATTGCTTATGCAGACAGTTCCTGTTATGAATGGTGTGAAAATATCGCTCATAGGGTCTATTGGTGCACGCATTTCAGTGGGCTTGGCAGACTGATATGTTATAGCAATGGCTGGCTCGGTGAGGAAAGCAACGATAAACTAGCCCACTTCTCATTTCCCTAGTACGCCTCTTCATTGACGCCTAGGCTATTTGTGACTGCTGTTGGCGGAGCTGCAGAGGATCAAAGCAACCTTTGGGCTGAATACCCAACATACAACACATACGTACAACAGGTCCTTGTATCTAACTACATATTAACCTTTCCCGAGCATGTGGAAGGCCCAGAATAATTTAGTTACATGCATGAGATGTAAGGGAAACGCTTATCCTCCCTTTATTTAATCGCAATGTACCTGAGTCAACTTCTCTACAAAACGTATGATATAGTCTCCTTAGAGGGTACATTACGACTTATCCATGAGCCAGAATAGCAGATAGTGCACCATTATCACAAGCAGCGTTCAAATGATACCAGTTTCATATACTGAAGTGTAAAAGAATTAATTCGGTCGTTGGAGGTATCTCGTACCGGAAGTAATCGTAACAACCATGCTGGAATGATGGTTTAGGAAATTTAGCGTACGCTCCTCATTGTACAAAAGCATAGAAGTCCGTCCAAAGAATATAACTCAGGCGCAATTTTACAGAAATCTAGAGTTTTGGACCAGTGCTTTGTTGAGGAGTAAATTGCGTTTTAAGCAATACAAACTTGGTCCTCCACGCGTTACATCTAATAACAGTAACACTTCCTGGTACATTGGAAATCTGCCCATAACATAGTACGTAATAACATATCAGTAAGTGATGTTTGATCCAAATTAATGTTTCTGTCGACCACCCACTAGCAGGACAGACTGCTTCGCACTAGTGTACAACTTGAATCCTGAATAACGATGATGGAATGTTGTACATATTTAAAGTACAATTATACTGATGCCTATATATTAGTATATAATGTATGTATAATGTGATTTATATTTCATAAATATATGTCGAATTGTCTGATAATCTGCAGTCCTTCGGGCTGAGAAGCGGCCGCTTGGTAGGTCTAGGCCGTTCGTGGCTGTTGCGTCATGGGGTTTCGTGTGGTTTATATTCATTTGTAATGTAATTTTATAACGATTGGAATATATTTGTAGTAAGGTATTCAGGGATATGACTAGTTTCCTGAGAGTACAGCTTGTTTAATATATTTCTATTTATAATCATTCATATAAATAGGGTTTATCAAGTTACAGTGTATCTTCTTTCACGTACTTATCATGATGTTTCTTTATAAATTTCGCTAACTTCATCATTAGGATAAGATATTAATTACGGTTGGTAGTGAATGGTGTCTTGGGTAGAATAATTTCAAACATCGTATCGGCATCCGACATCAATAATTGCTTAATGCGTCAAATTGCTGCTGAATATTTTGATCACGTGGTCTTGGGTAATACAAGAAGATACTCTGATTAATGAACTTCCATTAATCTATAACCGGGCGAGTTGGCCGTGCGCGTAGAGGCGCGCGGCTGTGAGCTTGCATCCGGGAGATAGTAGGTTCGAATCCCACTATCGGCAGCCCTGAAAATGGTTTTCCGTGGTTTCCCATTTTCACACCAGGCAAATGCTGGGGCTGTACCTTAATTAAGGCCACGGCCGCTTCCTTCCAACTCCTAGGCCTTTCCTATCCCATCGTCGCCATAAGACCTATCTGTGTCGGCGCGACGTAAAGCCCCTAGCAAAAAAAATAAATAAATCTATAATTACTTGCTTGCACCGTGAGTGAGTTCACATTGGTTTTATAGCCATGCAATTTGTTCGCATATACAAACGATCATTGCATGTGGGGGAATAAATTTAAGGACGGTGTATGCTATGATCAGAAGCAAGTATAAAACCGTAAGTTATATTCCAGTGATAATAGATTGTTTCAGAAATAATTCTCGTTTCTGTCATATACCTCCTTCCAACATTTACATGTATGAAGCGCAGAAGTAAAGCACGTTACCTGTTTTTCAGGAGGAACGACCTGCTACTTGTTCCAGACCGGAGTTCATTCTAATAAATTAGTCACGGTTACTGATAAGGATTAACAAGTTTCACTTACTGTATCTTGGTAAGTAAATAACAATGTTTCCATTACTGAACATGCATTGCTTATCTTTTGAATCATTACGTGTTGAAGAAGTTGTACCACTATTAGGCCAGTTAAAGGCGAACACCTCTTTTGTTCTTAATTGGTGTTTAAGTATACTGGCAAAAGTAAATTGAACGATGGGCTAGCTTGTGTAACCGATATTAGGTTATGAATTCGGTCCACTTCAGACAAAACCATTTATTTATACAGGATATGTTATTTGCAGTATATCATGCTCCTTTTGTGATTAAATCCGTATAAAATTAAATTGTGCTGGGAGTGTGTGAACTAGTCAGTTCCGAAGCAAGTCTCGGTTGTAATTGTATTGTCGATATCTGTTAATCTAAATCATCACTGTGACTTGTGTGGTATTTTGACTTTACCGGTTTATATGTAATTTATTTGACTGGGATTTATACTTGCAATTGCAAGATTCTTTTCCATGTGCAATATGTGTTGCAGGGTCTATGATATACATGGAACTTGTCATGAATCCCTTGTTGGTGTAAATCCTTACCCTTACACTTACCCTTCTCCTAATCCTAACCCTTATAGACGTGATTATGTCTCCCTTGCTCTTTGAAAACGTTTTGCACAGTGGCGCTGGCGCTTTATCAAACACTTCATGTACTATTAGCCGCCGTTGTGAGACAAGAAATAATGATTTCAGATTACGGGAATATTTTTAACATTTTGTTTACGAATACTCTATCACAAATATTTGCTATATATTGCTATAAGCGATTGCTCAACCTGTATCGTTGTCACCCTACTGAATATTTCTCAACAGATAATTGTTTTAGAGGGACATTTTTCAGCGATTTTCAACGTCCTTGCTACTAATACGAAGTCACGGTGTATTTAAGGACAGAAATATGAAATGCAATCTGTACGCATATTTATATTTCGTAATGTTTACTTACCTTTCTCCTTTCAAGATATTCTCATATCGATTAGATCATGTACGTATTTACTCGCTGAAATCACGTAAAGTGATTTTTACGTTAGCGATCCCTCCTAATTGACTTTCTGAGAAACGTTTCCTCGATTAAATTAATGAGGTTAATTTTATCAATTATTTATTGCTTTAACAAAAATACGGACTGAAGGAGGGCTGCCCTTTTTATGTTTTAAGTTTGCTTGACGTTAAATGAGTGGAATTGGAAATCATTAGAGTCGATCCTGCGGCACATTTAAAATAATAGGAAAATCCTGTGACTAGAAACTGTGACTTGCAATCATGTGTTAAACCGTCGAATGTGAGAATAAGCGAGATAAAGATATTCCTAATTTGATCATATTTATTAATATCATTACAATTATGACTACCCTCACTATTTCCTTCGTTCGATCCTTCTGTCATTCGTTCATTCAGTGATCACATGTTTTCGGTCAAATGGGAAAGTATCGAATCCATTCATTCAATTGTTCTATCATGTCATCTTTGATATATGCCCTTGTCTTTTGCTTCCAATCTGCGTTTTCTTCTTTTCTCACTAACGTGCACGACTTTGCAACTTTTGACATTCCACGCTTCACAACCTGGTTGAGAATTTTTGCTCGAGGCAGTCGCATTCAAATATTTCAATACACTCGATAGGCAGTTCCTCAGGAATTCATTCCACATTCGCGAACCATGTCACTTCGGTTGTTTTCTTAAAGATGGCAATTACCCTATTTGACATTTCTCAGAGATAAAATTCATCTTCTACCTAAAACCGATGACGTTTTTTACGGCATGTCTTTGTGAATTAATCCGTTACCCCTGAAGACTTTCATTGACGTGGCCCAACCTTACAAGTAGCTGTAGTATTTGATAAATTTTTCCTAAGGTCTATAAAGTACAGACTAATTTATTCAAATGGATTCAAATGCAAAGGAAACCTTTGTTCTGACTTTATTTAATCGCGTGTGCTAGAGCCGACTTCTCCTCAAATCATCCCTTACCTACGATATCATCTCATCAAGGGGCACTTTACGATATATCTATGTTCATGAATGGGAGATAGTGTGTATTTTCGCAAGCCGCGTTCAGTCAAACCAGATTCATTTAACGAAGTGTAAATGAGTTATCACGGTCGTAGGACGTATCTCGTACCTGATGAACTTTTACCCCCTATTTTACATTCTGGGAAACGTTTCCTCGATGAAGTTAATGAGGTTAATTTTATTCATGGCTGGTTTCTTCTGAGGAAAATTTATCATACGGTTCTCCTTCTACAAAAGCAATTATTTCCGTCCAAGTAATATCACTCGGGCGCAATTTTGCAGGATTTATGGTTTTGGAAGAGTGCGTTGTTGTGGAATGAATTTCGTTTTAATCAATCGAACTTGGTGCTCCATGTGTTACAACTAAGAACATTAACCCTTACACTGGAAACCTGCCCATAACGAAGTACGAATTATCTTATAAGGAGGTAATGATGGGTCGAAATGAGAGTTTGCGTCGGACACCCACCTCCAGGAATGACGGCATTGTACTCGTGGTAACATGAATCCTGAATACGGATGGCGGACTGTTTTTCTTTATTTAGTGTACAATTATATTGATAAGTTGAATTTAGAATAAAGGAAAGTATGTTTTATGAATGTGTATGGAATTGTTTTTTAATCTGCAGGCCACCAGGCTGTTGAGCTATCGCTTGGTAAGTCAACGCCTTTCGGGGCTATTGCGTCATGTGGTTTCGGCTTGTTTTTAGGAATTGTAATGCCATGGCATAAAGATTGGAATATTTTTTTAGTAAGGTTCAAATATATGACTAGATTCCTTAACGTACTCTTTGATTAATATAAAACTCGTTATAATCATTTTATATTAATTTTTAAGGGACGATGAAAGAAACTTGTTATTTAGTGGTACAAGATCATAATAGCTGGGAGATTCTTTCACCATTAAATGTTATGCAGAAAGTGTCCTCCGTCCGCAGATAATCGTAACCGAACACTTTGTTCCATGTTTCTCATAGTTCGCAGAAGCATTACGTTGTCAATACCTTCCATTTCTGCTGTAATGTTCTCCTTCAGATCGCCTGATGTTAGAGTTCGATAAAAATATCACACCAGTATTGAGAGAAAACTTACGATTTTGAAATAAGTGGTGTGCTTGACACGTTTATCATTCACATAATTAGCGTATATCAAGATACAGCATATCGTCATACACGTACTTGTGATGATGTTCTTTTAAAGGATGACGTTCATTCCAGGTTTAGTGTACGATATTACTTTTCGTTACTGACGTTTGATTGTAAATGGCGTGTTTGGTAGATAATTTCAAATAACTTATCGACAGCTGACATCATTAATTGCTTCTGAGCCAAATTGCTGATGAATAATTTGATCACGAGCTCTTGGGGAATACAAGAAATTATGATTAACAAAGCTCAACAATGTTGTAATTACTTGCCTGCACCATGAGTGAGTTTACATTGGCTTTTAGGACCATTCATTTTGGTCGCTAATACAAAAGATCGGTTCAAATGGGAGTAGTAAATTTAAGGAGGATATTTACTATGATCAGAAATTAGCATAAGGCCGTATGTTATATTCCAGTGGTAATAGATGGTATTCAGATATATTTACTTTCCTCTCATATCATAACTTTAAACTTATTCACGTATGAAAAATGACGTAATGTACGTTACGTGTTTTTGCAAGAGGAACATCCTGCTGCTTGTTCCAGAAAAAAGATTAGTTTACTAATTTAATCTTGTTTACTGTGCTATGTCTATAATGATTTCTGAAAAGGATTAACAAATACACCTTCAGAAGTAGGTAAGTAAATACGAAATATTTCGATTGCTGTATGTGCATTGTTTGTATTTTGAATCATTACGTGTTCAAGGAGTTGCGCCTCGATTAGGCCAGTTACAGCCGAACACCTCTCTTGTTCTTAATTGGTGTTTAAGTACACTGGCAACAGTAAACTGAAGGATGGGCTAGATTGTGTAACCGAAATTAGGTTATTAACTCGGCCCAATTCACACAATTCTACTAATTTATAATGGTTTGTTACTTGCAATAATAATACACGTCTCTTGATTTATTTAGTATTGGTCTTCAAGTAAATTGTGCAAGATGTGTGAATTAGTCCGTTTCGAAAAAAGTCTCGGTTGTAGTTATATTGTTGTTATCTGTTGATCTACCTCCCTACTGTTTCTTTTGTATTATAATTGTTGTTGTAGGTGTATAATAAATTTCTTTGACTAAAGCTCACAAAATATATTTCCAGAGCTGCTCCTTTGTGAGAGAGATTATTGAGCCGAAACTGTTCACATAAACCAACTTATCATGAATGTCCATGTTAAGGTTAAAGCTTAAATTTGCTCTAAAAAATGGTTGCAGTTGTATATGATTTCACAGTAGAATAACACTTAAATTATGTTGAATATCATTTCTGATACATTCATTATTATAAGCAATATCATAATCTCTTGGAGATGTGATAATTTCTCAGTTGGTGTTCTAAGACATTTCCTAGGGGGGTGATTTCTAAAACTGTGTGTGTTCAAATTAGTCTCCATTATGTGACAAGGAACTGTCCTTAAAGTAATGCCTCCAGATTACGAGAATATTTTTATATTTCGCTTACAAATCCTATAACATGAATGTGAATATTAGCTATTTATTGCTAAGAGATATTACTCAAAATGTATCCTTGACACCCTACGGATAGTTTTTCAACAGATAATTGTTTTTAAACGACATACTTTGGGGAGAAGAGTCGTGTTTCATCCTAATACCAAGTAATGGAGCATTTGTCGACGGAAGTATGAAATGGAATGTGACCTCTAGTGGATTTTTAAAAAATGTCTGTTTTCTTTCTCTTGCTCAACGATTTCTTTTCAAGTTATTCTGATTTCTATGAGATCAAGTATTTGCTTGGTGAATCACATCCGCAGAAATATGTGTTGGCGCTAACTCGTATTTTACATTCTGAGAAACGTTTCCTCGATAAATGTAGGCTTTATTTTATATTTGTGGATATGGAAGGCAATAGAATCTGATCCTGTATCTTTTGAAATTAAAAATAAATACCTTTATCGAGAATCTTTTTATTGGGTTTAACTCGTCGTTTCTGGGAATAAACGTAACTGATATTAGTACTATGATCATATTATTTTTACAATTATGACTATGCTCAATAAATCATTCTTTCATTAATTCCTTCATTCGTTTATTCAGTGATGACTTCATTTTTTCAAATATCGAATCCTTTCTTTCAATTGTTACATTGTGTATCTTTGATATACGCTGTGGTTATTTGCTACCGATGTGGGTTTTGTTTCTTTTCTCCAAGTCGTGCGCGACTTCGCAATATTTAACACAGCATGTCTCACATATTTGTTGACAATTATTCTAGAGACATACGCATTCATATATTTCGTTACGATCTTTAGGAACTCATTCCGCATTCGCGAATCAATTCGCTTTGGTGTTTACTTTGAAGCTTTTCAATGGTCCGTGTTTCATTTCTCCCAGTTACTCATCTTTTCAGGGAACCATTTGAATGAACGTGACGGTATCTTTCTTCACTAAAATAATGATGAAGATAGTAAAAGTATCAATAATAAAAATCATTAATTAAGTCTAAAATCGCCAGGCGCCCGAGAGCACCGTACTTTCTACTTACATATGTCCCACATGCAATATTTATGCGTGGAATGCATAGTCACTTGTTTGCGAAGGAGCGCTACGACGTGCTTTTCTTTGCGTGTTGTGAAACAAATAGTAGTCCTTCTACAGCACGCGTTCCATCACAAGGCGCATTTGTAAATACTCCAAAGATGCAGGGTGGAAAATTTAATAATGTATTACATTATACACCTACAGACATGCCACTCTATAATTTTTCGTATGAAACATACACTAATATTGTTCTGCGAAATACGTATGTAAAAGGAAGGCGTGTGTTTGCACACTCTAGCGCATACCGTCTGCGAGCTTCGGATAAATTTCAAAGCGATTCTCCAGAGATAAAATGATGTATGTGCATTCGTCTTTTCTGAACATACACAGCCATTGCCGATATGCAGACGGAAATATAGTGATGCTTTACGATACACCAGCCCAGTAATATGCGGCAAAAAATAGGATTGCAAATGCACGGGGCTGCATTAGACGGGTATCGCTGAGGAACATGCTAGGAGTGACAGTCCGGTTGTTATCTCTTCATACAATGACGTAACCTACGTAAAGGTAGTAGTTTCCCGATGAAACGTAGTTAATTGACCTCCCATTCATGATTTGTGCATGCGGGACTTTTAAATGTAGCAAGTCCGGCGGTCGCGAGCCGCCTGTTATATATTGTATACTACCTATAGACGAATGATATTATTAATTGTGTTGCAGTTTCAATGCAGCATTTTATCTGCCTTGTTTTAATCTCAATAGTGCCCTTGAACATATATATATATACCTTTCACTAAACGTCGTAGTATTTTAACTTGTCGGAGATGAAATTTTTCTTGCACCTAAAGTAAATCATATTTCTATGGCAGGTCCTGTGTATTAATCCATTAGTCCTGAAACATTTCATGGGGGTAACAGGTCCTTTACGCATTTGCTGGCGAGATGTAGTGTTTACAGTGCACTTTGTCTTCTGGTATGGGCTACATCAAACTTGTTACTTTCATTAACCGGTCTCAGTCTCACCCTTGGCTTTGACAATATGAAATTGACTGCGGTATGAGTGATGCTATTAATACCATTGCTTATGCAGACAGTTCCTGTTATGAATGGTGTGAAAATATCGCTCATAGGGTCTATTGGTGCACGCATTTCAGTGGGCTTGGCAGACTGATATGTTATAGCAATGGCTGGCTCGGTGAGGAAAGCAACGATAAACTAGCCCACTTCTCATTTCCCTAGTACGCCTCTTCATTGACGCCTAGGCTATTTGTGACTGCTGTTGGCGGAGCTGCAGAGGATCAAAGCAACCTTTGGGCTGAATACCCAACATACAACACATACGTACAACAGGTCCTTGTATCTAACTACATATTAACCTTTCCCGAGCATGTGGAAGGCCCAGAATAATTTAGTTACATGCATGAGATGTAAGGGAAACGCTTATCCTCCCTTTATTTAATCGCAATGTACCTGAGTCAACTTCTCTACAAAACGTATGATATAGTCTCCTTAGAGGGTACATTACGACTTATCCATGAGCCAGAATAGCAGATAGTGCACCATTATCACAAGCAGCGTTCAAATGATACCAGTTTCATATACTGAAGTGTAAAAGAATTAATTCGGTCGTTGGAGGTATCTCGTACCGGAAGTAATCGTAACAACCATGCTGGAATGATGGTTTAGGAAATTTAGCGTACGCTCCTCATTGTACAAAAGCATAGAAGTCCGTCCAAAGAATATAACTCAGGCGCAATTTTACAGAAATCTAGAGTTTTGGACCAGTGCTTTGTTGAGGAGTAAATTGCGTTTTAAGCAATACAAACTTGGTCCTCCACGCGTTACATCTAATAACAGTAACACTTCCTGGTACATTGGAAATCTGCCCATAACATAGTACGTAATAACATATCAGTAAGTGATGTTTGATCCAAATTAATGTTTCTGTCGAACACCCACTAGCAGGACAGACTGCTTCGCACTAGTGTACAACTTGAATCCTGAATAACGATGATGGAATGTTGTACATATTTAAGGTACAATTATACTGATGCCTATATATTAGTATATAATGTATGTATAATGTGATTTATATTTCATAAATATATGTCGAATTGTCTGATAATCTGCAGTCCTTCGGGCTGAGAAGCGGCCGCTTGGTAGGTCTAGGCCGTTCGTGGCTGTTGCGTCATGGGGTTTCGTGTGGTTTATATTCATTTGTAATGTAATTTTATAACGATTGGAATATATTTGTAGTAAGGTATTCAGGGATATGACTAGTTTCCTGAGAGTACAGCTTGTTTAATATATTTCTATTTATAATCATTCATATAAATAGGGTTTATCAAGTTACAGTGTATCTTCTTTCACGTACTTATCATGATGTTTCTTTATAAATTTCGCTAACTTCATCATTAGGATAAGATATTAATTACGGTTGGTAGTGAATGGTGTCTTGGGTAGAATAATTTCAAACATCGTATCGGCATCCGACATCAATAATTGCTTAATGCGTCAAATTGCTGCTGAATATTTTGATCACGTGGTCTTGGGTAATACAAGAAGATACTCTGATTAATGAACTTCCATTAATCTGTAATTACTTGCTTGCACCATGAGTGAGTTCACATTGGTTTTATAGCCATGCAATTTGTTCGCATATACAAACGATCATTGCATGTGGGGGAATAAATTTAAGGACGGTGTATGCTATGATCAGAAGCAAGTATAAAACCGTAAGTTATATTCCAGTGATAATAGATTGTTTCAGAAATAATTCTCGTTTCTGTAATATACCTCCTTCCAACTTTTACATGTATGAAGCGCAGAAGTAAAGCACGTTACCTGTTTTTCAGGAGGAACGACCTGCTACTTGTTCCAGACCGGAGTTCATTCTAATAAATTAGTCACGGTTACTGATAAGGATTAACAAGTGTCACTTACTGTATCTTGGTAAGTAAATAACAATGTTTCCATTACTGAACATGCATTGCTTATCTTTTGAATCATTACGTGTTGAAGAAGTTGTACCACTATTAGGCCAGTTAAAGGCGAACACCTCTTTTGTTCTTAATTGGTGTTTAAGTATACTGGCAAAAGTAAATTGAACGATGGGCTAGCTTGTGTAACCGATATTAGGTTATGAATTCGGTCCACTTCAGACAAAACCATTTATTTATACAGGATATGTTATTTGCAGTATATCATGCTCCTTTTGTGATTAAATCCGTATAAAATTAAATTGTGCTGGGAGTGTGTGAACTAGTCAGTTCCGAAGCAAGTCTCGGTTGTAATTGTATTGTCGATATCTGTTGATCTAAATCATCACTGTGACTTGTGTGGTATTTTGACTTTACCGGTTTATATGTAATTTATTTGACTGGGATTTATACTTGCAATTGCAAGATTCTTTTCCATGTGCAATATGTGTTGCAGGGTCTATGATATACATGGAACTTGTCATGAATCCCTTGTTGGTGTAAATCCTTACCCTTACACTTACCCTTCTCCTAATCCTAACCCTTATAGACGTGATTATGTCTCCCTTGCTCTTTGAAAACGTTTTGCATAGTGGCGCTTTATCAAACAGTTCATGTACTATTAGGCTCCGTTGTGAGACAAGGAATAATGATTTCAGATTACGGGAATATTTTTATCATTTCGTTTACGAATACTCTATCACAAATATTTGCTATATATTGCTATAAGCGATTGCTCAACCTGTATCGTTGTCACCCTACTGAATATTTCTCAACAGATAATTGTTTTAGAGGGACATATTTCAGCGATTTTCAACGTCCTTGCTACTAATACGAAGTCACGGAGTATTTAAGGACAGAAATATGAAATGCAATCTGTACGCATATTTATGTTTCGTAATGTTTACTTACCTTTCTCCTTTCAAGATATTCTCATTTCGATTAGATCATGTACGTATTTACTCGCTGAAATCACGTAAAGAGATTTTTACGTTAGCGATCCCTCCTAATTGACTTTCTGAGAAACGTTTCCTCGATTAAATTAATGAGGTTAATTTTATCAATTATATATTGCTTTAACAAAAATACGGACTGAAGAAGGGCTGCCCTTTTTATGTTCTAAGTTTGCTTGACGTTAAATGAGTGGAATTGGAAAGCATTAGAGTCGATCCTGCGGCACATTTAAAATAATAGGAAAATCCTGTGACTAGAAACTGTGACTTGCAATCATGTGTTAAACCGTCGAATGTGAGAATAAGCGAGATAAAGATATTCCTAATTTGCTCATATTTATTAATATCATTACAATTATGACTACACTCAATATTTCCTTCGTTCGATCCTTCTGCCATTCGTTCATTCAGTGATCACATGTTTTCGGTCAAATGGGAAAGTATCGAATCCATTCATTCAATTGTTCTATCATGTCATCTTTGATATATGCCCTTGTCTTTTGCTTCCAATCTGCGTTTTCTTCTTTTCTCACTAACGTGCGCGACTTTGCAACTTTTGACATTCCACGCTTCACAACCTGGTTGAGAATTTTTGCTCGAGGCAGTCGCATTCAAATACTTCATTATACTCGATAGGCAGTTCCTCAGGAATTCATTCCACATTCGAGAACCATGTCACTTTGGTTGTTTTCTTAAAGATTTCAATTACCCTATTTGACATTTCTCAGAGATAAAATTCATCTTCTACCTAAAACCGATGACGTTTTTTACGGCATGTCTTTGTGAATTAATCCGTTACCCCTGAAGACTTTCATTGACGTGGCCCAACCTTACAAGTAGCTGTAGTATTTGATAAATTTTTCCTAAGGTCTATAAAGTACAGACTAATTTATTCAAATGGATTCAAATGCAAAGGAAACCATTGTTCTGACTTTATTTAATCGCGTGTGCTAGAGCCGACTTCTCCTCAAATCATCCCTTACCTATGATATCATCTCATCAAGGGGCACTTTACGATATATCTATGTTCATGAATGGGAGATAGTGTGTATTTTCGCAAGCCGCGTTCGGTCAAACCAGATTCATTTAACGAAGTGTAAATGAGTTATCTCGGTCGTAGGACGTATCTCGTACCTGATGAACTTTTATCCCCTATTTTACATTCTGGGAAACGTTTCCTCGATGAAGTTAATGAGGTTAATTTTATCCATGGCTGGTTTCTTCTGAGGAAAATTTATCATACGGTTCTCCTTCTACAAAAGCAATTATGTCCGTCCAAGTAATATCACTCAGGCGCAATTTTGCAGGATTTATGGTTTTGGAAGAGTGCGTTGTTGTGGAATGAATTTCGTTTTAATCAATCGAACTTGGTGCTCCATGTGTTACAACTAAGAACATTAACCCTTACACTGGAAACCTGCCCATAACGAAGTACGAATTAACTTATAAGGAGGTAATGATGGGTCGAAATGAGAGTTTGCGTCGGACACCCACCTCCAGGAATGACGGCATTGTACTCGTGGTAACATGAATCCTGAATACGGATGGCGGACTGTTTTTCATTATTTAGTGTACAATTATATTGATAAGTTGAATTTAGAATAAAGGAAAGTATGTTTTATGAATGTGTATGGAATTGTTTTTTAATCTGCAGGCCACCAGGCTGTTGAGCTATCGCTTGGTAAGTCAACGCCTTTCGGGGCTATTGCGTCATGTGGTTTCGGCTTGTTTTTAGGAATTGTAATGCCATGACATAAAGATTGGAATATTTTTTTAGTAAGGTTCAAATATATGACTAGATTCCTTAACGTACTCTTTGATTAATATAAAACTCGTTATAATCATATTGAGTGTACAATTATATTGATAAGTTGAACTTAGAATAAAGGAAAGTATGTTTTATGAATGTGTATGGAATTGTTTTTTAATCTGCCGGCCACCAGGCTGTTGAGCTATCGCTTGGTAAGTCAACGCCTTTCGGGGCTATTGCGTCATGTGGTTTCGGCTTGTTTTTAGGAATTGTAATGCCATGGCATAAAGATTGGAATATTTTTTTAGTAAGGTTCAAATATATGACTAGATTCCTTAACGTACTCTTTGATTAATATAAAACTCGTTATAATCATTTTATATTAATTTTTAAGGGACGATGAAAGAAACTTGTTATTTAGTGGTACAAGATCATAATAGCTGGGAGATTCTTTCACCATTAAATGTTATGCAGAAAGTGTTCTCCGTCCGCAGATAATTGTAACCGAACACTTTGTTCCATGTTTCTCATAGTTCGCAGAAGCATTACGTTGTCAATACCTTCCATTTCTGCTGTAATGTTCTCCTTCAGATCGCCTGATGTTAGAGTTCGATGAAAATGTCACACCAGTATTGAGAGAAAACTTACGATTTTGAAATAAGTGGTGTGCTTGACACGTTTATCATTCACATAATTAGCGTAAATCAAGATACAGCATATCGTCATACACGTACTTGTGATGATGTTCTTTTAAAGGATGACGTTCATTCCAGGTTTAGTGTACGATATTACTTTCCGTTACTGACGTTTGATTGTAAATGGCGTGTTTGGTAGATAATTTCAAATAACTTATCGACAGCTGACATCATTAATTGCTTCCTGAGCCAAATTGCTAATGAATAATTTGATCACGTGCTCTTGGGGAATACAAGAAATTATGATTAACAAAGCTCAACAATGTTGTAATTACTTGCCTGCACCATGAGTGAGTTTACATTGGCTTTTAGGACCATTCATTTTGGTCGCTTATACAAAAGATCGGTTCAAATGGGAGTAGTAAATTTAAGGACGATATTTACTATGATCAGAAATTAGTATAAGGCCGTATGTTATATTCCAGTGGTAATAGATGGTATTCAGATATATTTACGTTCCTGTCATATCATAACTTTAAACTTATTCACGTATGAAAAATGACGTAATGTACGTTACGTGTTTTTGCAGGAGGAACATCCTGCTGCTTGTTCCAGAAAAGAGATTAGTTCACTAATTTAATTTTGTTTACTGTGCTATGTCTATAATGATTTCTGAAAAGGATTATCAAGTACACCTTCAGAAGTAGGTAAGTAAATGCGAAATATTTCGATTGCTGTATGTGCATTGTTTGTATTTTGAATCATTACGTGTTCAAGGAGTTGCGCCTCGATTAGGCCAGTTACAGCCGAACACCTCTCTTGTTCTTAATTGGTGTTTAAGTACACTGGCAACAGTAAACTGAAGGATGGGCTAGATTGTGTAACCGAAATTAGGTTATTAACTCGGCCCAATTCACACAATTCTACTAATTTATAATGGTTTGTTACTTGCAATAATAATACACTTCTCTTGATTTATTTAGTATTGGTCTTCAAGTAAATTGTGCAAGATGTGTGAATTAGTCCGTTTCGAAAAATGTCTCGGTTGTAGTTATATTGTTGTTATCTGTTGATCTACCTCCCTACTGTTTCTTTTGTGTTATAATTGTTGTTGTAGGTGAATAATAAATTTCTTTGACTAAAGCTCACAAAATATATTTCCAGAGCTGCTCCTTTGTGAGAGAGATTATTGAGCCGAAACTGTTCACATAAACCAACTTATCATGAATGTCCATGTTAAGGTTAAAGCTTAAATTTGCCCTAAAAAGTGGTTGCAGTTGTATATGATTTCACTGTAGAATAACACTTAAATTATGTTGAATATCATTTCAGATACATTCATTATTATAAGCAATATCATAATCTCTTGGAGATGTGATAATTTCTCAGTTGGTGTTCGAAGACATTTCCTAGGGGGGTGATTTCTAAAACGGTGTGTGTTCAAATTAGTCTCCATTATGTGACAAGGAACTGTCCTTAACCTTTAGCTACTCGCGCTCAGTTTTCCTCCTTTATTACTCGCGTGGGGTCTTTAAGGCCTCCGGGACAGTATGCATTGAAAAAATACTCTAATTACAATACAATTGCACCTTATTTTACTGCAGACACTGCACCACATTAAAAAAGCATGTTTACAAGAAATCATTACACATAAAGTAACATTAAGTTCATGACAGTGTTCTTTTTCTCACATTACACGCACTTCTCACATATTTTCTTGATGTGGTCTCCACAGGCACGTTCCTTACTTTTTTCACATCTAGTTGTTATTTTCCTGTCCTTTGACCTGGGGCAAATCACGCGTCTCTTTCTTGAATTGTCTGGCTCCTCTACATCTTCCCTGTCACCATTATCTGTACATAGTCTTTTCTTGAGATTTCTAGGCAAGCTAGGTATAGCAGCACGCAACAACAGCCATGGTTTAATGAGTTCTTTCACCAGCTCTTTCAAAAATACTCTCCTTGGCATGCTTTCCTTGTGGCTGGAATTGATTTTCTATACAACGAAAGCGTTGATACCAACCACATTGAAGAGATGATAGAAAACAACGAGTGTCCATCTGTTGGTTTGTCGTGCTACGTTGTAAGTTTGGTATAACTTGTTATTTGTGTCTACACCACCTTCTGTGCTGTTATAAAACAGAACTATTTCCGATTTCTTCTTCTCAGCCTCTTCTATATCTGTCATGATGCATGCTGGAGATCAGTATTACAGCTCTGTGATTGCTGAATATTTCACAGTCTTGATCAGAATCAGAAGCAAATGGGACATCATCATCATCATATTCTTCTTCCTCTAAAAGTCACTGTTAATATCCTGTACTTGACGACTGTGCCTTCCAGACATATTCATGTGAAAGCGAAATACAAATCGAAGTAACCCGGAAATTGAGAGAAAATCAATAACACATCGCTCTATTTGCTGCACTGCATCTCATGTCAAAGTAGAAGCTCCTTATACTGTACGTTATAGGCTTACTTATTGTATATTAACAATTCCCAGACATCACAAGAGGTTCAGATGCGGGCCAGAATATGTGTATTACACGTTCACATCATCAAAACTAAATAATTAGTTAGTTATAAGCAATATGTGCCAGAATAGGAAAAGAGTTACCTTACTTTATTTTCATACGTAATTACTCGCGTGGGGTCTTTCAGGCCTGGTCACTGCTCTCCACTGAGTACATTACTTGGCAACAATGAGCCAACTACTGAACTGAGCTCCGCTCCCCACTACATGAAGCTATTGCATGTGTCAAGGTCACACGTAGTCTCTTCGGGAAGATATAACAATTTAAAAAGGGAGTGGGGCCTCAAAGACCCCGCGCGAGTAATTAAAGGTTAAAGTAATGCCTCCAGATTACGAGAATATTTTTATATTTCGCTTACAAATCCTATAACATGAATGTGAACATTAGCTATTTATTGCTAAGAGCTATTACTCAAAATGTATCCTTGACACCCTACGGATAGTTTTTCAACAGATAATTGTTTTAAAACGACATACTTTGCGGAGAAGAGTCGTGTTTCATCCTAATACCAAGTAATGGAGCATTTATCGACGGAAGTATGAAATGGAATGTGACCTCTAGTGGATTTTTAAAAAATGTCTGTTTTCTTTCTCTTGCTCAACGATTTCTTTTCAAGTTATTCTGATTTCTATGAGATCAAGTATTTGCTTGGTGAAATCACATCCACAGAAATATGTGTTGGCGCTAACTCGTATTTTACATTCTGAGAAACGTTTCCTCGATAAATGTAGGCTTTATTTTATATTTGTGGATATGGAAGGCAATAGAATCTGATCCTGTATCTTTTGAAATTAAAAATAAATACCTTTATCGAGAATCTTTTTATTGGGTTTAACTCGTCGTTTCTGGGAATAAACGTAACTGATATTAGTACTATGATCATATTATTTTTACAATTATGACTATGCTCAATAAATCATTCTTTCATTAATTCCTTCATTCGTTTATTCAGTGATGTCTTCATTTTTTCAAATATCGAATCCTTTCTTTCAATTGTTACATTGTGTATCTTTGATATACGCTGTGGTTATTTGCTACCGATGTGGGTTTTGTTTCTTTTCTCCATGTCGTGCGCGACTTCGCAATATTTAACACAGCATGTCTCACATATTTGTTGACAATTATTCTAGAGACATACGCATTCATATATTTCGTTACGATCTTTAGGAACTCATTCCGTATTCGCGAATCAATTCGCTTTGGTGTTTACTTTGAAGCTTTTCAATGGTCCGTGTTTCATTTCTCCCAGTTACTCATCTTTTCAGGGAACCATTTGAATGAACGTGACGGTATCTTTCTTCACTAAAATAATGATGAAGATAGTAAAAGTATCAATAATAAAAATCATTAATTAAGTCTAAAATCGCCAGGCGCCCGAGAGCACCGTACTTTCTACTTACATATGTCCCACATGCAATATTTATGCGTGGGATGCATAGTCACTTGTTTATGAAGGGACGGTACGACGTGCTTTTCTTCGCGTGTTGTGAAACAAGTAGTAGTCCTTCTACAGCACTTGTTCCATCACAAGGCGCATTTGTAAATACGCCAAGGACACAGGGTAGAAAGTGTAATAACGTATTACGTTATACACCTGTAGACATGCCACTCTATAGTTTATCGTATGAAACAGAAACTAATATTGTTCTGCGAAATACATGTGTAGAAGGAAGTCATGTGTTTGCAAACTCGGGGCATAATGTCTGTGAGCTTCGGATACACTCCAACGCGATTCTCAAGAGATAAAATGATGTATGTGTGATTCGCCTTTTCTGAACATACACAGCCACTGCCGATATGCAGACGGAAAATATAGTGATGCTGTACGATACACCAGCTGAGTAAAATGCGACAAAAATTGGTTTGGTGGGGGTTGCATTAGACGGGTAGCGCTGAGGAACGTGCTGCGAACGACCGCCCGGTTGTTATCTCTTCATACAATGACGTAACCTACGCAGTGGTAGTAGTTTCACGATGAAAAGTAATTAATTGACCTCCCATTCATGATTTGTGCATGCGGGACCTTCAAAAGTAGCAAGTCCGCGTAAGCAGACCGCTGTTATATATTATTTACGATCTACAGACAAATGATATTATTAATTGTGTTGCAGTTACAATGCAGCATTTATCTGCATTGTCTTCATCTCAATATTGCCCTTGAACACATGTATATTCCTTTCACTAAACGTCGTAGTATTTTAACTTGTGGGAGATGAAATTTTTCTTGCACCTAAAGCAAGTCCTACATTTATGAGAGGTCTTGTGTATTAATCCCCTATTCCTGAAACATTTCATGATCGTAACAGGTCCTAGTAAGTAACTACTTATTAACCTTTCCCGAACACGTGGAAGGCACAGAATAATTCAGTAACAAGGATCAAATGCAACTGAAACGCTTATCCTGCCTTTATTTAATCGCAATGTACCTGAGTCTACTTCTCCACAAAACTTCCAAAATCTATGATATATTCTCCTCAGAGGGCACATTACGATATATCTGTGACCCAGAATGGCAGATAGTGCGCCATTATCGCAAGCAGCGTTCAACTCAAACCAGATTCATTTACTGAAGTGTAAAAGATTTAAATCGGTCGTTGGAGGTATCTCGTACCGGAAGTAATCGTAACAACCATGCTAGAGTGATGGTTTTGGAAAATTTAGCGTACGCTTCTCATTGTACGAAAGCAGTGAAGTCGGTCCAAATAATATAACTCAGGCGCAATTTTAAAGAAATCTAGAGTTTTGGACCAAAGCGTTGTTGAGGAATGAAGTACGTTGTAAGCAATCAAACTTGGTCCTCCACGTGTTACTTCTATAACATTTCCTGGTACATTGGAAACCTGCCCATAACATAGTACGTAATAAGATATCAGTAGGTAACGATTGATCCAAATTAATGTTTCTGTCGACCACCCACTTCCAGGACCGACTGCTTTGTACTAGCGTACAACTTGAATCCTGAATAACGATGAAGGAATGTTGTAGGCTACATTATTTAAAGTACAGTTTTACTGATGCGTATATATTAGTATATAATGTATGTATAATGTGATTTATATTTCATAAATATATGTGGAATTGTCTGATAATCTGCAGTCCGTCGGAATGAGAAGCGGCCGTTTGGTAGGTCTAGGCCGCTCGTGGCTGTTGCATCCTGGGGTTTGGTGTGGTATATATTTATTTGTAATGAAATTTTATAACGATTGGAATATATTTGTAGTAAGTTATTCAGAGATATGACTAGTTTTCTGAAAGTACAGCTTGTTTAATATAGTACTACTTATAATCATTCATATAAATGGCGTATATCAAGTTACAGTATATCTTTTTTCACGTACTTATCATGATGTTCCTTTAACAATTTACATTAACTTCATCATTACGTTAAGATATTAATTTATGTTACTTTCCCTTGGTAGTAAATGGTGTCTTGGGTAGAATAATTTCAAACATCGTATCGGCATCCTACATTCAGTAATTGCTTAATGAGTTAAATTGCTGCTGAATATTTTGATCACGCGGTCTTGGGGAATACAAGAAGATACTCTGATTAATGAAGCTCCACAAATCTGTAATTACTTGCTTGCACCATGAGTGAGTTCACATTGGTTTTATGGGCATGCAATTTGTCGCATATATAAACGATCATTGCATGTGGGAGTAGTAAATTTAAGGACGGTGTATGCTATGATCAGAAACTAGTATAAAACCCTGAGTTATACTCCAGTGATAATAGATTGTTTCAGAAATATTTCTCATTTCTGTCATATACTTCCTTCCAAATTTTACATGTATAAAGCGCAGAAGTAATGCACATTACCTGTGTTTCAGGAGGAACGACCTGCTACTTTTTCCAGACCAGAGTGCATTCTAATTAATTAGTCATGGTTACTGATAAGGATTAACAAGTGTCACCTACAGTATCTTGGTAAGTAAATAACAATGTTTCCATTACTGAACATGCATTTCTTATATTTTGAATCATTACGTGTTCAAGAAGTTGTACCACCACTATTAGGCCAGTTACAGCCGAACACCTCTTTTGCTCTTAATTGGTGTTTAAGTATACTGGCAACAGTAAACTGAACGTTGGGCTAGATAGTGTAACCGATATTAGGTTATGAATTCGGTCCACTTCAGACAAAACTACTACTTTATAGAGGATATGTTATTTGCAGTAAATCATACTCCTTTTGTGATTAAATCCGTATGCATGTAAATTGTGCAGGATGTGTGTGAACTAGTCAGTGCCGAAGCAAGTCTCGGTTGTAATTGTATTGTCGATATCTGTTGATCTAAATCATCACTGTGACTTGTGTGGTATTTTGATTTTACCGGTTTATATGTAATTTATTTGACTGGGATTCACACTTGCAATTGCATGATTCTTTTCTATGTGCGAGATGTGTTGCAGGGTCTAAAATGTACATGGAACGTTTCATGAATTTCCTTGTTGGGGTAAATCCTTACCCTTACCCTTCTCCTGATCCTAACCCATAAAGACGTGATTATTTCTCCCTTGCTGTTTGAAAACTTTTTCTATAGTGGCGCTTTCGAAAAAGTTCATGCACTATTAGACTCCATTATGTGACAACGAACTGTTTTTAGAATAAGGCCTTCAGATTACGGTAATATTTTTAACATTTCGTTTACGAATCCTGTATCATAAATACGATGATTTGCTATATATTGCTATAAGCGATTACTCAACATGTATCGTTGTCACCCTACTGAATATTTCTCAACAGATAATTATTTTAGGGGGACTCTTCTCACCGAATTTCAACGTGCTTGCTACTAATACCAAGCCACGGAGTATTTAATGACGGAAATATTATATGCTATCTCTCCTCATATTTATGTTTCGATACTTTTACTTACATTTCTCCTTTCAAGATATTCTCATTTCGATTAGATCATGTACGTATTTACAAGCTGAAATCACGTAAAGAGATTTTTACGTTAGCGATCCTTCCCATTTTACATTCTGAGAAACGTTTCCTCGATTAAGTTAATGAGGTTAATTTTATCTATGGTTTGTTTCTTCTGAGGAAATTTAGCGTACGGTTCTCGTTCTACCAAAGCAATTATGTCCGTCCAAGTAATATCACTCAGGTGCAATTTTACAGGAATTGTGTTTTTGGATGAGTACGTTGTTGAGGAATGAAGTTCGTTTTAAGCAATCGAACTTGGTCCTCCATGTGCTACAACTAATAACATTAACCATTACATTGGAAACCCTCCCATAAAGTAAACTTATAAGTAGTTAATGATGGTTCAAAATGAAAGTTTGCGTCGGACACCCATAACTATGAAAGACGGCATCGTACTCGTGGTAACATGAATCCTGAATACAGATGGCTGACTGTTATTCATTATTTAGTGTTCAATTATATTGATAAGTTAAGGTTAGAATAAAGGAAAGTATGTTTTGTGAATGTGTATGGAATTGTCTTTTAACCTGCAGGCCATCAGGCTGATGAGCTATCGCCTGGTAAGTCAAGGCCTTTCGGGGCTGTTGCGTCAGGTGGTTTCGGCTTGATTTTAGGAATTGCAATGCAATGGTATTCACACAATTCTACTAATTTATAAAGGTTTGTTTCTTGCAATAACCATACTCTTCTCTTGATTTATTTAGTATTGGTCTTCAAGGAAATTGTGGAAGATGCGTGAATTAGTCCGTTTCGAAGAAAGTCTCGGTTGTAGATATATTGTTGTTATCTGTTGATCTACCACCCCACTGTTTCTTTTGTGTTATAGTTGTTGTTGCAGGTGTATATGAAATTTCTTTGACTAAAGCTCAGTCTAGCTTAAGCCAGTGAGGAGGACGGACGAGTCGTGTGGCGTGCGCCTGCTGAGTGGAGTGGATTAGGAGTGAGGATGCGGTAAAGTCAAGCGGTCGGCAAGGAGATAGATACGATGAATTGGGTAGACGTAGAGGTTATGAGGAAAGTAGTGAGAGAAGTAATACAGGAGGTATGTCCGTTTGAACAATTAAAGAAGATGCTTCAAGAACAAGTCCAGGAGCAAGAAAAGGCGAGACAGTGGATCCAGGATTATATGAAAAATACGAAGGCGAGGATAGAAGGCAGCGAGAAAGAGCTGGTGTCACTAAGAGAGAAAATAAAAAATATGGAAGAAGAGATGGTAAACCTGAAGAAAGAAATTGAAGTCTGCAGACAGGAGCGCAAGAAGAAATCCATATTTATTTATGGGGTGGAGGAAGAAAAGGCAGAATCTAAAGTGGACATTATTTACAAAGTGGTAGATGTTATACAAAAAAAATGAAAATAAATTTCAGTGAGGTAGATATAGGTAATGTGGAGAGAGTTGGTAAGGTGGGAGGGCACAGGCCCATAAAAGTGTCGCTGCTATCCTCATTAATGGCAGATATAGTGATAAGGAACGCTGGTAATCTACAGTGTGAGAACATTAGAATTAAGAGAGATTTCGGAAGAGAAGAGAGTAGAAATTTTAAAATTCTTAAGAAACATTTTTTGAAAGCAAAAATTCAGGGATTGAAAGCGTATATTAGTGGTCAGATACTTGTGGCGAGCGACAGGAATTGGACCCGAAAGTGGACAATATCGAAACTGAAATTAATGGATGAGAGTTTGAGACAAGAAGAAACTAGCAGGGCTGAGAGTTCGAGGCAAAAGAGTTTGAGGCAAGAAGAAATAAGCAGGGCTGAGAGATTGAGACATGAGGAAACTACCAGGAATGATGTGAGGCAAGAAGAAAAAAGCAGGGCTGACGGTTCGAGGCAAGAAGAAACTACCAGGGCTGATGTACATACTGTAAAGGAAGGAACACTGAGTAGATGGGGTTCCTGAGAAGAGATCATGAAAAGAGCTGAAGAAAAAGGAAATGCAAGGAGGATGGAAGTAGCCAGGAAATTAATGGACGAACTAGTGTCGGAGGTCTGCGCGAGGGAAGAAAAAGAATCACAGGGGAAGACAGGTGGACAGAATCGGAGGTAGAATAATGGTTTGAGGGAGGAAGCAGAAGTAAGAAGTGCCGTGATCAAAGGGAGAAGCTTGAGTTTGAAGGACCTATGGGACAAAAAAGGAAAAATGGAAGGAATAATTACGAGAAGTAAAAAGTCAAGTAACAGTAGTAAGTAACATAGTTTGCCTATGGATGGAGGACAAGAGAGGAAGTGTAGTTTATGGTGGTGTCTGTATGTGTATACTTATCCAAGTAATGGTGCCTGTATGTGTAGTATAATTGTAATTGAAGTGATGGTGTCTTTAGGTAAAATATGGATGTATTAATTGTATGGTATTCATTCAAGTGATGATATGACGACTGGATTTGAAGTGTTAAGAATGGAAGGTGATGATGAGGGTTGGATGATAAGAGAGGTAGCGAAGCTTAAATGGTATTGATGATAAGAAAGGTAGCGTAGTTTAGATGGTATTTATTCAAATGATGGTGCCTGTATATATGGATGAAAGATAAGAGAGGTAACGAGGTGATAAGGTGTTCAAGTGTATTGTAATTGTATGGTATTTATTCAAGTGTCTTAGGTACAAAATGGATGAATTGTGGAGTTCGATAGATGGATGATAAGAGAGGTAGCGAAGTTTAGATGAGGGATGGAAATGAGGAGAGGTAAAGAAGTTTAGATAGTATTATTTAAGTGATGGTGTCAGTATGTGTATCTAATTGTTGAAGTAATTGTGGCCAGGAAAATGATGGATGGTTGTGGAGTTCGATAGATAGATGATGTGTAGTATAATTGTTATTGAAGTGATGGTGTTTTTAGGTAAAAGATGGATGGATTAATTGTACGGTATTTATTCAAGTGATGATATGACGACTGGATTGGAAGTATCAAGAGGGATGATGATAAGAGAGGTAGCGAAGTTTAAATGGTATAGATGATAAGAGAGGTAGTGAAGTTTAGATGGTATTTATCCAAGTGATGGTGTCTGTATATATGGACGAAGGATAAGAGAGGTTACGAGGTGATAAGGTGTTTTTAAGTGTATTGTAATGGTATGGTATTTATTCAAGTGTTTTTAGGTATAAGATGGATGAATTGTAGAGTTCGATAGATGAATGATAAGAGAGGTAGTGAAGTTTAGATGATGGATGGAACGAAGTTTAGATGGTAATTATTCAAGTGATGGTGTCTGTATGTGTATGGTTTGTGGAGTTCGATAGATGGATGATAAGAAAGGTAGTGAAGTTTAGTTGGAGGACGCTAATTGAAGTGTCAAATATGAAAGGTGATGATGGATGGATGATAAGAGAGACAGCACAGTTTAAATGGTATTGATAAGTGATGCATTAATTAATGGTAGATCGGTAAGCAAAGTTGGTTGTATATGATTATTTAAATTAGATTAAGAATGGTTGTATAAGACGAGCAGGAACAGATAAGTAGTGCAGTGATAAATTTGCAACGTGTGCAGAGTACGTTGTAGCAGAATGTGTGTGCAACGGAAGTAAGGAATCAGCAACTCAGAGGGAGTCAAGTAGAGGAAATGTAGGAGGAATGGAATGTGCAAAGGTTCGCGTGTTTACTCAGCAGGGGCACGAAGGTCTGTGACATACATAATACAGCTTAAATTGCATATCCTGGAAAACAATAGAAATATTGTTCTATTCATATTTGTTCATTCCGTACATTATTTTCTTTCTTTTTCTGTACAGCACATAGAGTGTGATATGTATTTTTTTTACAGTTCATAGAGTGTGAATTTTGGCTTAGGTTGGACATTGTTATTTTCTCTTTAACGGATCAAATAGGTATTCTTACTGTAGATCTGAGAAAATAATAAATAAATAAATAAATAAATAAATAAATAAATAAATAAATAAATAAATAAATAAATTGACTAAAACTCACAAAATATATTTCCAGAGCTCTTCCTTTGTGAGACAGATTATTGAGTCGAAGATGTTCACATAAACCTATTTCTCATGAATGTCCATGTTAGGGTAAAAGCTTACACTTGCCCTGATAAAATTGTTGCAGTTGTATGTGATTTCACAGTAGAACAACTCTTAAATTATGTAGAATTACATTTTAGATACATTCATTATTATAGGCAATATCATAATCCCTTGGTGATGTGATAATTTCTCAGTTGGTGTTCGAAGACATTTGCTAGATGGGTGATTTCTAAAACGGTGTGTGTTCAAATTAGTCTCCATTATGTGACAAGGAACTGTCCTTAATATAATGCCACCAGATTACAAGAATATTTTTAATATTTCGTTTACAAATTCTATAACGTAAATGTGAACATTTGCTATGTATTGCTAATTCCTTTATCGTTGACACCCTATTGATTAATTTTTAAAAGATAATTGTTTTAAGGCGACATATTTTGGGGAAAAGTGTCGTGCTTCCTACTAATACCCAGTAATGGGGCATTTATCGACGGAAGTATGAAATGGAATGTAACCTCTACTCGTTTTTTTAAATGTCTGTTTTCTTTTCCCCTGCCCAACGATTTCCTTTCAAGTTATTCTGATTTCTATGAGGTCAAGTATTTGCTTGGTGCAATCACATCCACAGAAATATGTGTTAGCGCTAACTCGTATTTTACATTCTGAGAAACGTTTCCTCGGTAAATTAATGAAGTTAATTTTATCAGTGCTTCACCAAGCATACATGTTGTGAAAGGGCTCCACTTCTAATGTTCTGAGTAGTATCACAGATATTTTCATTTAAGAAATATTTTCATTTTATATTTAAGAAATTGTGTTACGAGAAACTTCTATTACGCTCTCTCACAAGACTCTTACAGACACTTGAAGTGCGCCTGCGCTGTGAGTCGAGTGTATTGTTTCTACATTGGTTGTTCCCCCCCCTGTCCCTTCCCCTTCCCCTTCCCTTCTCAAACGCAGTCTTGGTGGCTGGTTGTATCCAGCGTTAGATCCTCACTAATTATTTGTCGCTCTCTTGAGCAACTACTGGGAGGTTCCTTTCGAACCCAAGGCTTCTGGGCTGCGAACATCGGAGCGAAGGTCGTGAGTGAATGTTGTATGTGTGTGTATTGAGTGAGAGGTTAATGCTTGTGGCCGCGAATGTGTGTGTAAGTGGATTTGAGTTGTGCTTCTGTATGTGCTGTGCTGTTTGGATGGGCCGGGTTCGTAGTCCAGGGGCCTATGGCCAGTTGAAGGCCGTTTCTTTTCTTTAATGTTAACTACTTGTCTCTATTATATTTTCTGGGGATAACAGATCTCCTGTTCTGTCTTATACGTAAGAGGCCAATAGGAGTTTATTGGTTTACTTTTGAAAGAGTGCTTCAGTTATAATGTTGTACATATGTTGTTGTCAGTGAATAAAAGACAGATGTATTTACAGATGGAAAGCTCCCTCACCTCGGTCCACCTAGCTTCCTCTCTAGGAATGTTCCTATTTTCCTAGGCCCTTATGTTAGCACCTTCTCAGGTGGTAGCAGAGCGTGGTTTCCATAAGTAAATTCAGTCTTGCCTATTATTCTTTCGTATTTAAAGGAGCAATTATGACTGATACTAGTATAGATGCACTAGGGTCAATGGGACCCGTTAATGAAGATAAGATACGTGACTGTTTCGGTCTCGAATTGCTACGAACCGAGGAGCTGGGATATGAGTTGTGTATTAGGGGCTTTTCTCCTGCCGGTACATTAGACGATAATATTAGACTTCTTCGTTCCTCGTTACGTAACCCTGTTAGTTTATCGAGCTGTCAACCTTCCATTGTTCTTGAGAGTGCGTTAGGTCGTATCGGGGTTTCGCTGTCTCAAATAGAGTCCACGTTAGACGAGTTTAGTCAAGGTCAAAGTGATGTCACACGAAAGCAGATTCGTCGTATTAAAGCTCGCCTGCTTCATTACAGGAACCGTGTGTCTGATCTCCAGGCATTATTTGGTGATAGTATGGGCGATGATGTGAAAACTTTATTAGTTTTGTGGTCGAATAAAATTAGACTCTTCTGGGGATGGGAGATAGCTTGTTTTCTGTCTCTGTTGAAAATAAGTCAGCTGATGTTGCTGAACTTACTGAACAGGGACTTTCGCAACCACTGGCTGGTCACCCCATTTCATCCGGCAATGATTCATGTGAGACAGAGAATATGTCTTCAGTCGTTAATTTTGCAAAGCTACCACATCCGCTGCAATTACTTATTAAAGGGATGAAGTCTTATTCTATTGACTATCGAACAAGTTATTGAGTTCCTGCGCACTCTAATTGAATTTCTCGAGCATAGTGCTGTATATGATGTCAAAGATGATCTGATATTTCAAATAATTTATCCGCATGCTTCTGGAAACTTAGCCAGTCGCATAGCTGTGGCTATGTCTGAACGTGATTCTCTTGGGGATTTCCACGCGAAACTGTTACGTGAATGTATTCCTACCAGAGCACTATCTTCTCTAGTGCAGCGACATTTCTTTAGAGTACAACGAAGTAATGAATCACTCTCAAGAGTACGTTCGGGACATTAAAATGTTTTCGAGAGTTTTCCGCTTGAAATATTCGGAAGGTGAGATGGTGAGTTCTATTGTTGAATGTCTGACGCCTGAGTATAGGTCTTACTTGTCATTTTCATCAAGGCCTAATTCTTTCCTTGAGCTAGAAAACGCTTGTGTTGCGGCAGAAGGAGTGAAATATGCGGACTCACTCCGTAATATCGATAGACCGTCATCTAGTAGCGCTTCTGTCCCTGTTTCGCCTTCTGTAGACAAAACACGACGTTGTTTTCTGTGTAAATCGGCTGATCATCTACGAAATGCTTGTCCTCAGCGGCAGTTTTCTAAACCTAGCAGTAGTGACTCCGGTTCTCAGCCCGTAGAACGTAAGTGTTACGAGTGTGGGTATAACACACATGTACGTCCTAATTGTCCTGTACTTCAACGAAATCGTATCCAATCATCTACAGGTGATCGCGCCAACAGAAGTTGACTAGGAAAGCTATCATGTAACAGAGTAGCAGAAGGAGTGCCAGACGCACTCAACGGTCATTCGCCGATGTTCATTCCTGAAACTGAAGGTTGTTCTGATCTTTCAAGTTTGTTTGAAAGCCGATTGTTTGGGTCTCATAGTAATTTGCGAGATTGGACTCGAGTAAAGGCCATTCATCGACCTCAACTGCCCTATTTGAATGTTAAACTAAACAAGGTACCCATGTTTCCCCTAGTTGATTCTGGGAGCGTAGTGTCCTTGATTGATAAGGAACTTTATGAACTGTTAAAGAGCTCCAATAAGTTTAATAAAGTAGAACCTGTGTCTTCTACGTATGTGACGGCGAATGGCAGTAAGCTAGGTATTCTTGGCAGATTTAGGGTTTCTGTAAGAATAGCTTCCTTTTCTTGGAAATTCAGCTTCGTGGTTGTGAACGAATTATCCTGTGCAGTCATTCTGGGAGCCGATTTCATTACACATTCTGGGCTAATTCTTAATTTGTCTGCAGGATCTATTCATTTTCAGTTTCAGCCCAAGGTATTGATCCCTGTGTTTCATCAATATCCTTTGAATGAAAATGTCAAGTCGAATGAGACTATGTTGTCGTCTGTTGATGTTGCCCTACCTGATGTGTCTCATCTGACGTCTGAGCAAGCAGGGTGTATTCAGAGTTTGTGTAAGGAATTTTCCGATGTCCTTACGGATAAACTAGGGCTAACAAACGTCCTCGAGTACAAGATCGAACTTACCAATCACACCCCTGTTAAATCACCACCGTATCGTTCAGCACCGCCCAAAATGAAAGTCCTCAAGGAGCAAATCCAAGCTATGTTAGATCAAGGTATCATTCGGAGGTCTACGTCTGCCTACTCGTCACCGGTATTTCTGGTTCCTAAACCACAAGGTGGGTTGCGTCCTGTAATTGACTATAGGGCACTGAACAGGAATAATGCTATTGAATCTGTCCCATTGCCTGATTTACAATCGTGTTTTGCTTGGTTCAGTAAGGCTACGGTCTTCACTTCCTTAGATCTGAATCAGGCATATTTTCAAATTCCCCTGGCAGAGGAATCTAAGCATTTAACAGCTTTTGCTACAGACTGGAACCTTTTCGAATTCCAGAGAATCCCGTTCGGATTGGCCACGGGTGCTTCTGTTTTGTCTCGTTTGTTAGACACAGTTCTTTCTGACATCAAATTCAAGTTCGTTATAAATTATTTAGATGATCTGATTATTTTCAGTGAGGATTTTGATCAACATGTCCATCATTTGCGGGAAGTTTTTAGCCGTCTTCAGAAGGCAGGTTTAACTGTCAAACCTACCAAGGTCTCGTTCGCCAGACCATAGATTTCGTTCTTGGGACATATTGTGTCATCTAGTGGAGTAATTATTGATCCTGATCGCATCAAATCGATAAGTGAGTTCCCTCCGCCTCGTAACGTGAAAGCCGTTGCCCTTTTCATCGGCATGTGTAATTTCTTTAGGAAGTTCGTACCCAATTTTGCTCAGAGGGCTGTTCCATTGAACTATCTTCGGAAGAAAGGAGTAAAGTTTGTTTGGGGATCGGAACAGCAAGTTGCTTTTGAGGATTTAAAATCTGCTATTGCTAACCCTCCTGTTTTAACTATCCTGGATTTCTCCAAGCGATTTATTGTTCAGACGGATGCTTCTGGGAGCACTATTGCTGGAGTTCTTCTCCAAGACACTGAGCTAGGGCGCCGTCCGGTTGCTTATGCGTCCAGAACGTTAACCTCTGCGGAAGTAAAATTCTCTGTGTACGAGCTCGAAGCGCTCGCTGTCTTGTTCGCTTTGGAAAAATTCCGTTTTTACATTGAGCACTCTGAGTTCGACCTTGAGACGGACAATCAGGCTCTCTCTTGAGTTTTACGGAAGCCTCGTTCGACTGGTAGACTCGCTCGCTGGGCCGTCCGTATTTCCGCTTTTAAGTTCTCTGTGAAGCATATTAAGGGCTCCGAGAATGTTGTTGCTGACGCATTGAGTCGTATGTTTTACCCTGGTACTGACGATCTGGTAGAAGAAGAAAAGGTTGAGATAGCTAATTCTGTTCTTCTAGAAATTCCCGAATTGTTTCAGGGATTGCGTGAGCATCAAGGAAAAGATGAAACTCTCGCTGGCATTATCCGGAGAATTTCTGAGGGAGAAGAAGTCAAGCCATACGTCATCAAGGATGGTGTGCTGCTTTGTGTTTCTCGTCATGATCGTAAGTTGAAAGTGGTTCTTCCATCTGCCATGGTCCCTATGATTTTCAAATATTTCCACGTTTCCCCTTTAGGTGGTCATCTTGGGATCTTCAAAACTCGAGCAAAGATTAGAAATCATTTTATATGGAAGGGTATGGATGGAGATATTCGTAAGTACATTCGATCTTGTACTGTCTGTTCCTTAAGTAAGCCAGCTCAGAATACCCGATTAGATTTCCTTGCCTCTGAACAAGCTAATCGCCCTATGGAGAAGCTGTTTGTAGACCATTTAGGACCTTTCCCGCGTTCCCGGTCTGGCCATAGATATGTGCTAGTTTGTGTTGATGCATTTTCCCGTTTCGTTTTTTTATTTCCCACGCGTGATGCCACAACCAAAAGTACTGTCTTATGTTTGAAACAGATTTTTGGAACGTTTGGTCCTTGCCAGTGTCTAGTGTCGGACAATGCTTCAGTGTTCACTTCTCATGCATTTAAGAATTTCTGTTTTGGGTTAGGGGTAGACCATATTACGACATCTCCCCACTACCCAAATCCTTCATATGCGGAACGTTTTAACCGCAACTTGAGATCAGCCTTGATTGCCTATCACTCAAATGATCACTCTCGTTGGGACTCTAATTTGGAATGGTTGCCTTTGGCTTTCAACTCGGCTAAGCATGAATCGCATGGGCAAACTCCTATCAAACTCATGTTTGCGTTCTCTCCTAATTCTCCATTAGCCAATCTCTGGTCGATTAATGACCTTTTGCCGGAGGTTATTGAACCCTCCTCCATCCGTGAGACTTGGACTAGAGCCCGTCGTAATCTTCTTGCTTCTCACGCTCGTGTGGAACGTTATTATAATAAGGGTCGCAAAGCTGGTAATTTCAAGGTTGGAGATTCTGTCTTCATTAGGAATTATCCTGTGAGTTCTAAGGCCAATCGTCAGGCTGCTAAGCTAGCTCCACGATATCGTGGTCCGTGGGAAATTGTGAAGTATTTGACGCCCGTCACTCTTTTGGTTCGGGATAATTCAAACGGGAAATTGACCCGTGTACATCTTTCTCAGGTAAAGGCCACTTAATGCTTTATTAAGAGAATGTCTTGGTAACTGCTGTTTTCGCCAAGTTTCGGTAATATACTATTGGTCTCTTGGTAATGTCTAAAGTTATGAGGCGTTCTGCCTTTAAATATTGTAACTTATTCAGAAGCTGATGACCGAGATAGTAAATGTTTGGACCGCTGACATACAGGTCAATTATGGGATATGTATTATTTTATTTCCATAAATTTATGCCTGAAGCTATGATTTGTGAGGTCACATTTTGTATATTGTAAAGTATTTCCAGATTACTTACTTTTGTAAGTTCTGTATATATATATTTCTTAGTTTGACATGTCAATTCTTTGTTTTGAGGCCTCATATTAGATTAAGTATGTCTGTGTGTGTAATGTGCTGTCGTTCATTAGTTTACTACGTTTGAGAAGTATTCCTTGTTCCCAATCCTTTTACCTCATTTTGGTGCCGCCTTTCTGCTGTGTTTGATTTATGTCGCAGGAATTTCCCTGGGAGCCAGTGTGGTGTTAACAAGACTTTGGAGAATCCTGAAAGCCGATCCTAATGGTTTGAGATGACCAGTCGATCCACTAGGAGAAGTTTGCAGCCTCCCGCTTTGGTGCTTGGTGCTGTGTTACATGATGTGGGGACAGCATTGTTCTATTTCTGTAACCCGCTGCCTCATCGAGGATATGCTGTGTGGTGTTCTGAGAGACTGCTTGTCACCACTTCGATCTAGTCAGCTGTCCAGTTGGTGGAGGCTTTAGTCTCCTTTTTGCAGTATGTGATGCCCGCTCTGTTTACCTGCTATGAACTCGTATCGACGGTCGGCACACTTGGGGAGTGTGTGTGTCGTGTGCGGGAAAAACCGGTTGGGTAACTGACCTCGTCAGCTCCCTCCCAGCAGTCTCGCTACGTGTATATCGACAGCTACTGTGTGGAGTTTTTTCTTTGCTATTCACTGCTACGCCTGTGTGTGTATTGCATCCCCAATGGACTAATAAAAACATCTGAAGTGTGTTGTATGGGCTTGCCTCAGTTTCAGGCGGGGAGGATATCACAGATATTTTCATTTAAGAAATATTTTCATTTTATATTTAAGAAATTGTGTTACGAGAAACTTCTATTACGCTCTCTCACAAGACTCTTACAGACACTTGAAGTGCGCCTGCGCTGTGAGTCGAGTGTATTGTTTCTACATTGGTTGTTCCCCCTCCTTTCCCTTCCCCTTCCCTTCTCAAACGTAGTCTTGGTGGCTGGTTGTATCCAGCGTTAGATTCTCACTAATTATTTGTCGCTCTCTTGAGCAACTACTGGGAGGTTCTTTTCGAACCCAAGGCTTCTGGGCTGCGAACATCGGAGCGAAGGTCGTGAGTGAATGTTGTATGTGTGTGTATTGAGTGAGAGGTTAATGCTTGTGGCCGCGAATGTGTGTGTAAGTGGATTTGAGTTGTGCTTCTGTATGTGCTGTGCTGTTTGGATGGGCCGGGTTCGTAGTCCAGGGGCCTATGGCCAGTTGAAGGCCGTTTCTTTTCTTTAATGTTAATTACTTGTCTCTATTATATTTTCTGGGGATAACAGATCTCCTGTTCTGTCTTATACGTAAGAGGCCAATAGGAGTTTATTGGTTTACTTTTGAAAGAGTGCTTCAGTTATAATGTTGTACATATGTTGTTGTCAGTGAATAAAAGACAGATGTATTTACAGATGGAAAGCTCCCTCACCTCGGTCCACCTAGCTTCCTCTCTGGGAAGGTTCCTATTTTCCTAGGCCCTTATGTTAGCACCTTCTCAGTAGGCTTTATTTTATATTTGTGGATATGGAAGGCAACATAATCTGATCCTGTGGCTCTTGAAGGTAATAATAAATACCTTTATCAAGAATCTTTTTATTGGGTTCAACTCGTCGATTCTGGGAATAAACGTAATACTGATCTTAGTACTATGCTCATATTATTTTCACAATTATGATTATACTCAATAATTCATCCATTCATTAATTCCTTCATTCGTTCATTCAGTGATGACTTCATTTGTTCAAATATCGAATCTTTCTTTCAAATGTTACATTGTGTTTCTATGATATACGCTGTGGTTATTTGCTCCCGATCTGGGTTTTGTTCTTTTCTCCATGTCGTGCGCGACTTCGCAATATTTAACACAGCATGCTTCACATATTTGTTGACAAGTATTCTAGAGACAGACGCATTCATATATTTCGATACAATCTTCTAGAACTCATTCCATATTCGTAAATCAATTCGCTTTTGTGTTTACTTGAAGCTTTTCAATGATCCTTGTTTCACTACTCCCAGTTACTCATCTTTTCAGGGGACCATTTGAATGAACTTGACGGTATCTTTCTCCACTAAAATAATATTGATTGTAATAAAAGTATCAATAATAAAAATCATTAATTAACTCTAAAATCACCAGGCGCCTGAGAGCGCCGTACTTTCTACTTACATATATCCAACATGCAATAGTTATGCATGGGATGCATAATCACTTGTTTGCGAAGGAGCGCTACGACGTGCTTTTCTTTGCGTGTTGTGAAACAATTAATAGTGGTCCTTCTACAGCACGCGTTCCATCAAAAGGCGCTTTTGTAATTACGCCAAAGACGCAGAAGAGGAAATTTAATAACTTATTACGTTATATACCTGTAGAAATGCTACTCCATAGTTTTTCGTATGAAACAAAAACTAATATTGTTCTGCGAAATACGTGCGTAGAAGGAAGACGTGTGTTTGCACACTCCTGCGCATACCGTCTGCGAGCTTCGGATATATTCGAACACGATTCTCCAGAGATAAAATGATGTATGTGCATTCGTCTTTTCTGAACAAACACATCCATTGCCGATATGCAGACGGAAAATATAGTGATGCTTTACGATACACCAGCTCAGTAATATGCGGCAAGAAATAGGTTTGCAAATGCACGGGATTGCATTAGACGGGTAGCGCTGAGGAACATGCTGCAAGCGACCGTCCGGTTGTTATCTCTTCATACAATGAGGTAACCTATATAGTGGTAGTAGTTTCCCCATGGAAAGTAGTTAATTGACCTCCCATTCGTGATTTGTGCATGCGGGACTTTTAAAAGTAGCAAGTTCGTCGGTCGCAAGCCGCCTGTTATATATTATTTACAATCTACAGACAAATGATATTATTTTTTGTGTTGCAGTTTCAATGCAACATTTTATCTGCCATGTTTTCATCTCAATATTGCCCTTGAACATATGTATATTCCTTTCACTAAACGTCGTAGTATTTTAACTTGTCGGAGATGAAATTTTTCTTGCACCTAAAATAAATGCTACTTTCATGGCAGGTCTTGTGTATTAATCCATTACTCCTGAAACATTTCATGGCGGTAACAGGTTCTTTTATGCATTTGCTGGCGAGATGTAGTGTTTACAGTGCAGTATGTCTTCTGGTATGGGCTATATCAAATTTGTTACTTTCAATGACCTGTCTCAGTCTGATCCTTGGCTTATGCAGCCAGTCCCCGTTATGAATGGTGTGAAAATATCGCTCATAGGGTCTTTTGGCGCATGCATTTCAGTGGGCATGGCAGACTGATATGAAATAGCAGCGGCTGGCTCAGTGAGGAAAGCAACGGGAAACTACCACACTCCTCATTTCCCTAGTACGCCCCTTCAGTGACCCCTAGGCTATTTATGACAGCATTTGGCCGAGCTGCAGAGGATCAAACCAGCCTTTGGGGCTGAAAACCCAACATACAACACATACATACAACAGGTCCTTGTAACTAACTACTTATTAACCTTTCCCGACATGTGGAGGGTACAGAATAATTTAGTAACAAGGATCAAAAGCAAGGGAAACGCTTATCCTGCCTTTGTTTAATCACAGTGTACCGGAGTCTACTTCTCCACAAAACTTCCAAATCCTATGATATAATCTCCTCAGAGGGCACATTACGATATATCTATGACCCAGAATAGCAGGTGTATGTATGTATGTATGTTGGGTATTCAGCCCGAAGGCTGGTTTGATCCTCTGCAGCTCCGCCAACAGCTGTCATAAATAGCCTAGGCGTCACTGAAGAGGCGGACTAGGGAAATGAGGAGTGAGGTAGTTTCCCGTTGCTTTCCTCACCGGGTCAGCCGTTGCTATTACATATCAGTCTGCCAAGCCCACTGAAATGCATGCACCAACCGACCCTATGAGCGATATTTTCACACCATTCATAGCAGGGACTGGCTGCATAAGGAATGGTAATATTAGCATCACTCATACCTCAGTCACTTTAATATTGTCAAAGCCAAGGATGAGACTGAGACAGGTCAACGAAAGTAACAAATTTGATATAGCCCATACCAGAAGACATAGTGCACTGTAAAAACTACATCTCGCCAGCAAGGGCATGAATAGCAGATAGTGCGCCATTATCGCAAGCAGCGTTCAACTCAAACCAGATTCATTTACTGAAGTGTAAAAGATTTAACTCGGTCGTTGGAGGTATCTTGTACCGGAAGTAATCGTACAAACCATGCTGGAGTGATGGTTTATGATATTTAGCATGATCTTCTCTTTGTACAAAAGCAGTTAAGTCCGTCCAAATAATATAACTCAGGCGCAATTTTACAGAAATCTGGAGTTTTGGACCAGAGCGTTGTTGAGGAATGACGTACCCTTTAAGCAATACAAACTTGGTCCTCCACGTGTTACATCTAATAACAGTAACACTTCCTGGTACATTGGAAACCTGCCCATAACACAGTACGTAATAACATATCAGTAGGTAATGATTGATCCAAATTAATGTTTCTGTCGACCACCCACTTCCAGGACCGACTGCTTTGTACTAGTGTACAACTCGAATCCTTAATAACGATGACGGAATATTGTATATTTTTTAGAATACAATTATACTGATGCGTAAATATTAGTATATAATATATGTATCATGTGATTTATATTTCATCAATATATGAGGAATTGTCTGATAATCTGCAGTCCTTCGGGCTGAGAAGCGGCCGCTTGGTATATCTAGGCCGTTCGTGGCTGGTGTGTCATAGGGTTTGGTGATTTTTATATTCATTTGCAATGTAATTTTATAACGATTGGAATATATTTGTAATAAGGCATTCAGAGATATGACTAGATTCCTGGAAGTACAGCTTGTTTAGTATAATACTCTTTATAATCATTCATATAAATAGCGTATGTCAAGTTGCAGTATATCTTCTTTCACATACTTCTCATGATGTTCCTTTAACAATTTACGCTTACTTCATCATTAGGTTAAGATATTAATTTTCGTTACTTTCCCTTGGTAGGAATGGTGTCTTGGGAAGAATAATTTGAAACAACGTATCGGCATCCGACATCAGTAATTGATTAATGAGTCCAATTGCTGCTGAGTATTTTGATCACGTGGTCTTGGGGAAAACAAGAAGATACTCTGATTAATGGAGCTCCATAAATCTGTAATTACTTGCTTGCACCATGAGTGAGTTCAAATTGGTTTTATGGCCATGAAATTTGTTCGCATATACAAATGATCATTGCAAGTGGGAGTAATAAATTTAAGGACGGTGTATGCTATGATCAGAAACTAGTATGAAACCGTGAGTTATATTCCAGTGATAATATATTGTTTCAGAAATATTTCTCGTTTCTGTCATATACTTCCTTCCAACTTTTACATGTATGAAGCGCAGAAGTAATGCACGTTACCTGTTTGTCAGGAGGAACGACCTGCTACTTTTTCCAGACCGGAGTGTAGTCTAATATTTTAGCCATGATTAGGATGTTATGCGTATAAGGGTTACTGATAAGGATTAACAATTGTCACCTACAATATCTTGGTAAGTAAATACCAATGTTTCCATTTCTGAATATGCGTTGTTTATATTTTGAATCATTACGTGTTTAAATAGTTGTACCACAATTAGGCCAGTTACAGCCGAACACCTCACCTGTTCATAATTGGTTAATGAAATTGTCTAAATCTGCAGGTCATCGGGCTGGGGAGCAGTCTCTTGGTATGTCAAGGCCTTTCGGGGTTGATCAGTCAGGCGGTTTCGACTTGTTTTTGTGGAATTGTAATGCAATGGTATAAAGATAAGAATATTTTCGTAGGAAGGTGTTCAAAGATATGACTAGACTCCTGAAAGTACTGCTTGATTGATATAAAACTCGTTATAATCATTTTATATTAACTTTTAAAGGACGATGGAAGTAACTTTTCATTGATTGATACAAGAGCATAATGTCTGGGAGATTATTTCACCATTGAATGCTATGCAGAAAATGTCTTCCGTCCGCAGATAATCGTAGCCGAACACTTCGTTCCATGTTTCTCATAGTTCACAGAAGCATTACGTTATCAGTGCCTTCCATTTCTGATATAATATTCCCCTTCAGATCGCCGGAAGCTCGAGTTCGATGAAAATGCCACACCAGTATTGGAAGCATTGGAAATAAGGGGAGTGTTTGACATGTTTATCATTCATATAATTTACGTATATCAAGGTAGAGCATATCACCCTTCACGTACTTGTGATGATGTGCTTTTAAAGGATGACGTTCACTCCAGTTTTAGTATACGATATTAATTTTCGTTACAAACGTTTGATTGTAAATGGTGTGTCTGGTAGATAATTTCAAACAACTTGTCGACAGCTGACATCAGTAATTGCTTCCTGAGCCAAATGTCTGCTGAATAATTTGATCACGTGCTGTTAAGGAATACGAGAAGGAATTATGATTAACAAACCTCAACAATGTTGTAATTACTTGCCTGCACAATGAGTGAGTTCACATTGGTTTTAAGACCATTCATTTTGTTCGCTTATACAAACGATCGTGCAAGTGGGAGTAGAAAATTTAAGGACGATATATACTGTGATCAGAAATTAGTATAAGGCCGTATGTTTTATTCCAATGGTAATAGATTGTATTCAGATTTATTTCTCGTTCCTGTCATATTATAACTTCCAACTTATTCACATATGAAGCACTGAAGTGATGCACGTTACGTGTTTTTTGCAGGAGGAACATCCTGTTGCTTATTCCAGAAAAGAGATTAGTTAACCCATTTAATTTTGATTACTATGGTATGTGTATATGGATTACTGAGAAGGATTTACTAGCCCACCTTCAGTATGTAGGTAAGTAAATAGTAATATTTCCATTGCTGTATGCGCATTGTTTGTATTTTGAATCATTACATGTTCAAGGAATAGTGCCTCTATTAGGCCAGTTACAGCCGAACACCTCTCTTGTTCTTAAAGGGTGTTTAAGTACACTGGTAAAGCTAAATTGAAGAATGGGCTAGATTGTGTAACCGAAATTAGGTTACTAACACGGCCCACTTCACACAATTCCACTAATTTATAAAGGTATGTTACTTGCAATAATCATACTCATTTCTTGATTAATTTACTATAGGCCTACAAGAAAATTGTGTAAGGTGTGTGAACTAGTCTGTTTCGAAAAAGGTCTCGGTTGTAGTTATATTGTTATTATCTGTTGGTCTACCACTGTGACTTTTGGGTTATCTTAATGTTGCCGTTTTATATGTAATTTATTTGACTCTGACTAGCAAGGGTAATTTCCAGAGATTTCTCTCTTTGAGAGAGATCATCGAGCCGAAATTGTTCACATAAACCTTCTTGTCATGAATGTCCATGTTAGGGTAAATGATTTCCCAGTAGAATAAATCCTAAATTATGTAGAATGACATTGCAGGTACATTCATTATTATAGGCAACATCTCTTGGAGATGTGATAATTCCTCACGTGCTGTTCGAAGACATTTCCTAGAGGGGTGATTTCAAAAACAGTGTGTGTTCAAATTAGACTCCATTATGTGACAAGGAACTGTTCGTAAAATAATGCTTTCAGAATGCGGGAAATTTTATTAATATTTCGTTTACAAATCCTATACCATACATGTGAGGATTTGCTATCTGTTGCTAAATGCGATTACTCAACCTATATCGTTGTCACCCTACGCATTATTTTTCAGCAGCTAATTGTTTTAGGTTGACATAATTTTGTGAGTAGCGTCGTTCTTCCTCTACTCGTTTTTTTTTAAAAATGACTGTTTTTTATAGTTGCTTGCTTGTTTCCTTTCAAGTTATTCCGATCTATATGTGATCAAGTATTTGTATTAGCTTGGTGAAATCACTTCCACAGAGATATATGTGTTGGCGGTAACTCGTATTTTACATTCTGCGAAACTTTTCCTCGATTAAATTAATGAAAATAATTGTACCAGTGCTTCACCAAGAATACATATTGCGAAAGGGCTCCTCTTCTAACGTCCTGAGTAGGCTTTATTTTAAATAAGTGGAACTTTAAGGCATTAGAATCTGATCTTGTGGCACTTGAAAGAAACACTAAATACATGTGGCAAGAAACTTGGACTTTTTTAATTGGGTTTAAATCGTCGATTCTGGGAATAAACGTAATGCTGATGTTACCAATACACTCAAATTTATTATTACTATTATTATTATTAAAATTATGTCTATACTCAGTAATGCATCCATTCATTCATTCGTTCATTCATTGATGACTTCATTTGGTCAAATATCGAATCCATTCCTTCAATTGTTCCTTGTGTCATCTTTGATATACGGCGTGGTCATTTTCTTCCGATCTGGCTTTTCTTCTTTTCCCCGTAACGTGCGCGACTTCGTAATATTTAACACTGCATGCTTCACATATCGGTTGACAATTATTTTAGAGACTGACGCATTCCAATATTTCGTTACGATCTTCGGGAACTCATTCCACTTTCACGAACCAAGTCGCTTTGGTGTTTTCTTAGAAAGTTGACAGTGATCCATATTTCTTTTTTCACAGTTGGGTAATCTTTTCAGGGGACCTTTTGCATGAACGTGACGGTGTCTTTCTCCATTAAAATATTATTGATAATAATAAAAGTAACAATAATAATAATTAAGTAACTCTAAATTCACATATGCCCTTGTTTGCGATGGAGCGCTACAACGTGCTTTTTTCCTGGAGTTGTGAAAGAAATGACCGTCCTTTTACAGCACACGCTCCATCACACGGTGCATTTGTAAATACGCCAAATATGCAGAAATGAATATTTAATAACTTATTCAGTTATATATCTGCTGACATTCCACTCTGTAGTTTTTCATATGAAACAAAAAAAAATACTGTTCTGTGAAATACGTGTGTAGAAGGAAGACTTGTATTTGGAAACTCCTGCACATACATTCGAACCCGACTCTCCATAGATGAAGTGATGTATGTGCACTCGTCGTTGCTGAACAAAACAGCCATTGCCGATATGCAGACGGAAAATATAGTGATGCTGTACGATACACCAGCCTAGTACTATGCGGCAGAAAAAAAGGTTTGCAAATGCATGAGGTTGAATTAGACGGGTAGCGTTTAGGAACATGCTGCGAGCAACCGTCCGGTAGTTTTCTCTTCATACTCTGACGCAACCTGCGTAGTGGTAGTAGTGCCCCTGTGAAAATTGGTTAGTTGATATTCCATTCATGATTTGTGCATGAGCGACATTTATAAGTAGAGCCGCCTGGTATATATTATTTACTATCTACAGACATATGATATTAGTAATTGTATTGAAGTTTCAATGAAGCATCTTATCAGCTTTGTTTTCATCTCAATATTGCCCTTGAACTTATGTATATTCGTTTCACTAAACGTCGTAGTATTTCAACCTGTCGAAAATGAAATTTTCCCTGCACCTAAAACAAATCATTTTTAGGGCAGGTCTTGTGTATTAATCCATTACTCCTGAACCATTTCATGGGCGTAACACATCCTCCTAAGTAACTACTTAAAAATTTTGCGTAGCATGTGGAAGGCACAGAAGAATTTAGTAATAAGGATTCAAATGCAATGGAAACGCTTATCCTGCCTTTATTTAATCGCAATATGCCTGAGTTTACTTCTCCACAAATCTTATAAAACCTATGATATAGTCTCCTCAAAGGGCACATTAATATATATCTATGTCCCAGAATAGCACATGGTGCGCCATTATCGAAAGCCGCGTTCAAATCCATCCATCCAGATTCATTTACTGAATTGTAAATTACTTAACACGGTCGTTAGAGGTATCCGTCCAAATATTATAACTCAGGCGCAACTTTACAGAAACTTAGAGTTTTGGACCAGAGCGTTGTTGAGGAATGAAGTACGTTTTAGGCAATCGAACTTAGTCCTCCATGTGTTACAACTAATAACAGTAACACTTCCTGGTTCATTGGAAACCCGCCTGTAGCATAGTACATAATAACATATACGTAGGTAATGATAGATCCAAATGAATGAATTTTTCCGTCGGACACCCACTTCCAGGACCGACTGCTTTGTACTAGTGTAAACTTGAATCCTGAATACAGATGACGGAATGTTAGACATTTAATTTACAATTATATTGATGTGTAAAAATATTGGAAGAGAAAGTATATATAATGTGATTTATATGGAATTGTCAGAGAAAGTGGCCGATTGGTAGGTCTAGGCCGTTTGTGGTGGTTGTGTCATGGGGTTCGGTGTGGTTTATATGGATTTATAAAGTTTGGAATATATTCGTAGCAAGATATTCAGAGGTGTAACTAGTTTCCTGAAAGTACAGCTTGATTAATATAAAACACTTTATAATCGTTTGCATAATTAGCGTATACCTAGATACGGTATATCTTCTTTCACGTACTTGTGATGACGTTGCTTTAACAATTGATGCTAACTTCATCATTAGAATAGTTTATTAATTTGTGTTAGGTACGTTCCCTTTGTAGTAAATGGTGTCTTGGGTAGAATGATTTCAAACGTCGTATCGGCATCTGACTACTGTAATTGCTTAATGAATCAAATGGCTGCTAAATACTTTGATCACTTGGGCCTGGGGAATACAAAAAAATACTCTGATTAATGAAGCTCTACAAATCTGTAATTACTTGCATGCACCATGAGTGAGTTCACATTGGTTCTATGGCCATGCATTTTGTTCGCATATACAAACGATCATTGCAAGTGGGGGTAATAAATTTAAGGACGGTGTATGCTATGATCAGAAACCAGTATAAGACCGTGAATTAAATTCCAGCGATTATAGATTGTATTCAGTATTATTTCTCGTTTCCTTCATGTACTTCTTTCCAACTTTTACATGTATGAAGCGCAGAAGTAATGCACGTTACCTGTTTTTCAGGAGGAACGCCCTGCTACTTGTTCCAGACTAGAGTGTGGTCCAATAAATTAGTCTTGTATACGATACTACGTGTGTAAGGATTACGGAGAAGGATTAACACGTGCCACCTTCAGTACGTTGGTAAGTAAATAACAATGTTTCCATTACTGAATATGCATTGTTTATAGTTTGAATCATTACGTGTTCAAGAAATTGTACCTCTATTAGGTCAGTTTCAGCCGAACACCTCTCTTGTTCTTAATTGGTGTTTAAGTATACTGTCAACAGTAAACTGGAGGATGGGCTAGATTGTGTAACCGAAATTATTTTACGAATTCTGCCCACTTCAGACATTTCTACTACTTTACATAGGATATGTTATTTGCAGTAAATCATACTCCTTTCGTGATTAAACCCCTATACATGTAAATTGTGCAGTAAGTGTGTGAACTAGTCAGTTCCGAAGCATGACTCGGTTGTAATTGTATTGTCGATATCTGTTGATGTACATCATCACTGTGACTTATGTGGTATTTTGATTTTACCGGTTTGTATGTAATTCATTTGACTGGGATTCACACTTGTAATTGCAAGATTCTTTTCCATGTGAAAGCTGTGTTACAGGGCCTAAGATGTTCATGGAACTTGTCTTGTCATGAATTTTTCTTGTTAGGGTAAATCCTAACGCTTACATTTACCCCTACCCCACACTTATTGGTGTGATTATTTCTTGTTTGCTGTTTGAAAACGTTTTGCATAGGGGTGCCTTCTCAAGCAGTTCGTGTGCAATTAGACTCCAGTATGTGACAAGGAACTGTTTTTAGAATAATGCCTTCAGATTAAGAGAATATTTTTAACATTTCGTTTACGAATCCTATATCATTAATGAGAATATTTGCTATTTATTGATATAAGCGATTACTCAACCTGTATCGTTGTCACCCTACTGAATATTTCTCAACAGGTAATTGTTTTAGAGGAACATATTTTAGTGAATGGCAACGTGCTTGCTACTAATACCAAGTCACGGCATATTTAACGACGGAAATATGAAATGTAATCTCTACTCGTTTTAATTTAAGGTGTATGTTTTGATGTTGTTACTTACCTTTCCCCTTTCAAGATATTCTCATTTTTTGAGATCATGTACGTATTTACTCGCTGAAATCCCTCCTATTTTACATTCTGAGAAACGTTTCCTCGATTAAATTAATGAAGTTAATTTTTTCAATGATTTATTGCTTCAAGAAGTATACGGACTGAGAAAGTGCTCCCCTTTTAATGTTCCGAGCGTGCTTGACTATAAATAAGTGGAATTGGAAATCATTAGAGTCTGATCCTTTGGCACATGAAAGTAATAGGGAAATCCTGTGAGAAGAAACTGTGATTTGTAGTCATGTGATAAAATCGTCGATTGTGAGAATAAACGAGATAATGATATTCTTATTTTGCTCATGTTATTATCATTACAATAATGACTACACTCAATAATTCATTCGTTCGTTCCTTCTATAATTCTTTCATTCGGTGATCACTTATTTTAGGTGAAATGGGCAAATATCGAATCCATTCATTCAATTGTTCCATCTTGTCATCTTTGATATATGCCCTTGTCTTTTGCTTCCGACCTGCGGTTTCTTCTTTTCTCACTAACGTGCGCGACTTTGCAACTTTTGATACTCCACGTTTCACAACTTGGTTGAGACTTTTTCCAGAGACAGCAGCATTCAAATATTTCGATACAATAGATTGCCAATTCTTCAGGAACTCATTCCACATTCGCGAACAATGTCACTTTGGTTGTTTTGTGAAAGAATACAATAAATATACCCCCGCCTGTAATCGTTCAGGTTGATATCCTCAACCTAAAATCAAAAACAAAGTAGGAATTAATCTACTTAAATGTAATAATGATAAAATTAGTATATAAAGGTGTAGGACGTTTAGTATATGTAAATTTACATGAAGGAACTAGGCAATATTTAATGTTCGCCTGTTTATCAAAAACATGTCCTTTTGGGATGAATTTAAGGTCGGGCCTGCCCCCTGATGACGTTAAAAAAACTATACTAAAATACAATTCATAATCAAAAAAATTTAAATATAAATAAAGTAACCCAAACAAACTCAACACAATAAATTCTAAACTCAACAATATAGATAATAAATGCTTACGTTTAGAACAAAAAGTTCACGCCCCTATTAAAAATACTAAAATCAAGACAACTCAACTTATATTTATTACCATTGTTTTAGTAGTTTAATAAAAACACTGGTCTTGTAAACCAATATTAAGATTTTCTTCTAAAACTCAGAGGAAAGAAAAATTCTTTTCACTAATCCCCAAAATTAATATTTTATACTTAAACTACCCTCTGGATTTTAAATTTAAGAATTCTTGTCTTCAATCTTCTTAATAGTATGATTTTTATACAAGCTAACCACCCTCTTGCTATGACCCTCATTATTATTGTACAAACATGTATTATCTCTATAACTGACCACTCACATATTTGCCCATATAATCCCTCAAGGCACTCCTCCTATCCTTATACCTTTTATGGTTTGTATTGAAACTATTAGAAATATTATTCGCCCGGGTACATTAGCTATCCGTTTAGCCGCCAATATAATTGCAGGTCATCTCCTTTTAACTCTTTTAGGAAATACTGGCCCTTCCTTAATTCTTTCTACACTATCCATTTTACTTATTGCCCAAATACTTTTAATAATGTTAGAATCAGCTGTAGCCATCATTCAATCGTATGTATTTGCTACGTTAGCCACCCTTTATTCTAGAGAAGTAAACTATGGTAACACATTCAAACCACCCTTATCACTTAGTCAACCCCAGACCTTGACCCCTAACCGGTGCTATTGGAGCTATAACAACTACTATAGGAATAATTAAATGATTCCATCAATACGACAATTCCCTCTTATTTCTAGGTTTAACTTTAATTACCTTAACTATAATTCAATGATGACGTGATATTACACGAGAAGGGACGTATCAGGGCCTTCACACCTTACCAGTAAGTAAGGGATTACGATGAGGTAGAAAATTGCTAAGTCAACAGAAGCACCAGCGTGTGCAATTCCTGAAGAAAGGGGAGGGTAGACTGTTCAACCAGTACCTGCACCGCTTTCCACTAAACTACTTCTAAGTAATAGGACAAGTGAAGGAGGAAGTAATCAGAAACTTATATTGTTTATTCGAGGGAAGGCTATATCAGGGGCTCCAAGTATAAGAGGAACTAATCAATTTCCAAATCCCCCAATTATGATGGGCATTACTATGAAGAAAATTATTACAAATGCGTGAGCAGTGACGATTACATTATAAATTTGATCATCACCAATTAAATAACCTGATATAGCCTTCCCTCGAATAAACAATATAAGTTTCTGATTACTTCCTCCTTCACTTGTCCTATTACTTAGAAGTAGTTTAGTGGAAAGCGGTGCAGGTACTGGTTGAACAGTCTACCCTCCCCTTTCTTCAGGAATTGCACACGCTGGTGCTTCTGTTGACTTAGCAATTTTCTCTCTTCATTTAGCAGGGGTATCATCAATTCTCGGAGCCGTTAATTTTATTACCACAACTATTAATATACGAGCCCCTGGGATATCACTAGACCAAACACCTTTATTTGTATGAGCTGTAGCAATTACCGCTCTTCTCCTCCTCCTATCCTTACCTGTTTTGGCAGGTGCTATTACTATATTACTTACTGACCGAAATCTTAATACCTCTTTCTTTGATCCTGCGGGTGGGGGAGATCCTATTCTCTATCAACACCTATTTTGATTCTTCGGTCACCCTGAAGTCTATATTTTAATTCTTCCAGGATTTGGTATGATCTCTCATATTATTAGTCAAGAAAGAGGGAAAAAGGAAGCATTTGGTACTTTAGGAATAAACCAGGAAGTTGATGTTGTGGCAATGAGTGTACCTAAGATTAAAGTTGTAGTAAATAAAGTTTTAGCAGGAGTAGTGAAGATTAAAAAGGAGGACAATCCTATTTACGGGGTATGAACCCATTAGCTTATATTTAGCTTACCTTTTTATTGAAGTTTAACTTAGACAACCAGGTATCCACAAATGCCCCATTAAACCGGATTAACAAATAATATTTCATAACATTTATATTTTTTGTAGGGTGTACCCTATCAGGTGATTTTGGTAATTTAAGTTATTGTTTTGGGGGAGATATTTTATCTTATGGATTGATTTTATTGAGATTTTGAATCTGTGCATTGATGATTACAGCTAGAGAATCGGTGTATCGTGTTAAATTTTATAATCAATTATTTCAGATTTATGTTTTGTTTTTATTATTGATATTATACTGTACTTTTAGAAGTATGAGTATATTTTCTTTTTATTTATTTTTTGAAAGTAGATTAATTCCTACTTTGTTTTTGATTTTAGGTTGAGGATATCAACCTGAACGATTACAGGCGGGGGTATATTCCCTCACCAACAAGTAAACCTTCATTAACTTCAAATTCCATAAATTGAAAATGATAAATAACCTCTTCTCAATTTTTGATCCCACATCTAGTATCATAAATTTATCCCTCAACTGGTTAAGAACATTTCTTGGACTTTTTATATTACCCTTCATCTACTGATTAATTCCCTCACGTCTTACCATCATCTGATCTTCAATTACAAATACCCTTCATAATGAATTTAAAACTTTAATCGGACCAACCAGTCATAGTGGGAGAACCTTCATCTTCATTTCATTATTCTCACTTATTTTATTTAATAATTTCCTAGGATTATTCCCCAATGGTTTCTTTGGGATTAAAGTATAATTATGTTTGAGTTGCCATTAGTTTAGTAGGGGGTGTATTAGTTAGTTTAGTATGTTTATATCAGACGGATCTAAAGGCTCTAATTGCTTATTCTTCGGTTTCTCATATAGGGATTGTCCTGGGAGGTTTAATAACGTTAAGAGTTTGAGGGTTTAGGGGAAGTTACACGCTTATGATCGCTCATGGGTTATGTTCTTCTGGTTTATTTGCTTTAGCAAATATTACGTATGAGCGTCTGGGAAGACGAAGAATACTGGTAAGTAAGGGTTTAATGAATTTTATGCCTTCAATGGCTATATGATGATTTCTTCTTAGTTCTTCTAATATGGCTGCTCCTCCTTCTTTAAACTTAATAGGAGAGATTAGTTTATTTAATAGATTGGTTGCTTGATCATGAGTATCTATGGTTATATTAATGTTATTGTCGTTTTTTAGAGCAGTGTATACCTTATATATAAAACAAAACTAATTAAATAAATCTTAATTCTATTATTCTGCCAATCCTGAACCATCTGACTGTATCGAACAGATTGCTTATAGATTATCTGACCACCTCAATCCTCACTTCAACCTTGGTCCATAGTTTTAAAAACTTGTTTCCCTAAAAATAAAGGTAAATAACTGACTCCATATGTTCTAATAAAGGGTATAAATCATATTGATCCTAAAAAATTAGATATTATAAATACCTTTAAGGACAATAAGTTATAAGATAAAGAAAATTTAGATACCTCATATCCAAACCATCCTCCTAACACTCTCACAATTAAAGCTAATAATTTTAAAGTAATTGGTAAACAAATTATAGAAATGTTAATGGAATTAAACCATTAAAATAAAAAGTTAGCAGCTTTAATTTGATCAACACATTTCTTTAATTGGAAATAAATTTCAATAATATTATTAACAGTAATATACCTCTATTTTGGTTTACAACTCAACTTATATTTATTACCATTGTTTTAGTAGTTTAATAAAAACACTGGTCTTGTAAACCAATATTAAGATTTTCTTCTAAAACTCAGAGGAAAGAAAAATTCTTTTCACTAATCCCCAAAATTAATATTTTATACTTAAACTACCCTCTGGATTGTAGCATCAAATTATTTAATATATTATTTTTCTCCTGTCTTTAGATTGTTTTTGGCCTTGGTGACTTGAATAATTTATCCTTTTTTAACAATTTTATTTACTTTTAATTTGGGAATTTTATTTTTTTTAGTGTGTACGAGTTTAGGAGTATATACAGTAATGATTGCGGGGTGATCATCAAATTCTAATTATGCACTATTAGGGGGGTTGCGGGCTGTTGCTCAAACAATTAATAATTACTGTTTTGGTTGCTTATATTATAGGAAGTTTATTATTCAATAAATTTACACATCGTTATCTACTTGAAGGACAAACAATTGAAGTAATTTGAACAATTCTCCCTGCAATCACACGATGATTTCTTCTTAGTTCTTCTAATATGGCTGCTCCTCCTTCTTTAAACTTAATAGGAGAGATTAGTTTATTTAATAGATTGGTTGCTTGATCATGAGTATCTATGGTTATATTAATGTTATTGTCGTTTTTTAGAGCAGTGTATACCTTATGTAATCATAAATGAACAAGGAATATTGGAATCTTTACTAAAAAAGCCAAAATTAAAACCAAGTAAAACATCACATTAAACAAACTTACATTTCTCAACAAACTTAAATCCAAATTACCATAAATTCTATACACATTAAATAACCCCACCAATAACTTTAATAAACTCCTACAATCGCACTTTTTTACCCCTTCTATTAACCTTTACCGGAATTTCAACATTGGGGTTACCTTTTTGTTCTGTTATCTATTTTATGCTTTAAGGCTTTAAGTTAATAAAACTAATAGCCTTCAAAGCTATAAATAAAGACAGTGTCTTTAAGCCTTAATAGGTTTGACTACTCTCAGAGATAAAATTATTCTTCTACCTAAAACAGATGACGCTTCTTACGGCATGTCTGTGTATTAGTCCGTTACTCCTGAATCCTTTCATTGACGTAACCCGACCTTACAAGTAGCTATTTATTAATTTTTCCTAGGGTCTGGAAGGCGCAGACGATTTTAGTCAAATGGATTCCTATGCAAAGGAAACGTTTATCTTGCCTTTATTTAATTGCGTGTGCCTGAGTCAACTTCTCCACAAATCTTCACTTACCTAAGATATAATCTCCTCAAGGGGCACTTTACGACATATCTATGTTCCAGAATGGGATATAGTGTATATTTTGGCAAGCCGCGTTCAGTCAAACCAGATTCTTTGAGTCATTGTATCAAAGCAATGATATCCGTCCAAATAATATAATTCAGACCCAATTTTACAGGAATCTGTGGTTTTGGACCAGTGCTTTGTTGTAGAATGAAGACCGCTTTAAGCAATCGAACTTAGTCCTCCGTGTGTTGAAAGGGCTTTCTCCCTAAATGGTGATGCGGTTAGACATCCTAGTGATGCGATAATTGTGGATGAATGGGTATAAACTGAAAAGCAGCTGGGATCTTATAGTGTTCTGATATACAAGCCTCAGAACATAGTGCTACCTGATTAGCCGTTTTTGTCGAGAAATGAATTCTTTCTTGCCATATTCACGGAGGCAAAGGAGGACGTGCTGCAGAAATTTGGCTCAGACTGTACTTGTGTGGACAGCACTCATGGTTTTAATGCATATGGGTTCGAGACTTTTACGGTACTTGTTTTAGATGACCTTAGGCAAGGGCTACCGTGTGCCTTTTTGATGGATAGCAAAATAGATTCTGCAACGCTCCGAGTATTTTTTAGTTGCATCAAATAGAGAACTGGAGTGATCAGTTGTAACGTATTTATGTCGGACATGGCGGAATCGTTCTAAAATGCATGGAAAGAAGTAATGAGTGAATCCAATATGCGTTTGTTTTGCACGTGGCATGTCATTCGGACATGGAAAAGAAATCTGTCTAAAATTAAGGACACGGAAAAGTAAAAACTAACTTTCGAGAGATTGAGATCTCTCCTGCACGATACGGATGAAGTCGCACTTAACATTGGGAGAGATACAATTAAACGTCAGTTAATGGAGGATGAGGAGACAAAGAATTTTGGCTAGTATTTCCAGCAGTTGTAAGGCGTGGGCATATTGTCATAGATTGAATTCCGGCATTGATACTAACATGCACTGAGAGGCAATGCATAGAACTCTGAAATACGTGTTATTGAAACGACAACCAGTAAAACGACTAGACAAAGCAATTCATGCTATAACGAAATTGGTTAAAACTAAATTGTTTGACCGTCTGGTTGTAATTGAGAACGGAACAGTGACTGCAAAGTTAAGGGATCTTAGGGCCGTCATAAGAAATCATTACAATTGAGGTCCGATTTGGTATCGGAAAATGGAGACGGTGGTTGGACTATCTCCTCGTCAAATGTTCCACAGTTATATTATACTGTGAGGCTTCTGCAACGAGACTGCAGTTGTTCCATTACATGTACACAAATTTAGTTGCCCTTGCATTGATGCAAACATTAAGTGGAACATGTGCAAATATCTACACTTGTTATGTAGTACATTACCAGCTTCTGAATGTACCATTCATTCTTCAGGAAATGCTATTATGGGCGAAGAACATATTGCAGCTGCCGAAAGAATTGCAATTTAAACGAAGTAGACGATGGTGAATTAGTAAGCAGGCCAGCAGTAGTCGATATTGCCAGATTAAGAGCAGACTTGACTCGGCAATTTAATAATGTTCTCCTTAAAGTTTACAAGAACAATACAACATCTGCAGTCAAAGTATGAAACGGTTAGTTCCTCCTTTGAATGTTTCTGAACATCAAATTGCAACTTCACCACAGACCAAGCGCAATATTAGTAAGAAAATTGAACTTCAGAGGAACTTTAAATGCACAAGGCAGACATTTAAAGGTAAGAACTTCCAAGATACTGACTATGCCAGAAACAATTAACACTGCAGCAAGTACAATAGTCCCTCGAAGAAATGACTATGACAATGGCCTAGATGTTGGACCCCTTTAAACAATAAGCAGCAAACATCCTCATTAATAATGGAGAGAGATGATTGGCGGTATTTCATTCTTCTTCTTGTAAACTTTGGCTTTTAATGAATCCCACCGTAGGTATTCTCTGACTTAAAGGTCTTGAATGTGGGTTAGGTTGTACTTATCCGTACCAAATTCTTTGAATTTGGGCACCGGCACCTGGTGTTAATGCCGGGCAGGGCCGTTATCTGGGGTATGATTCTGTCATTAAACATAAAGTTATACAAACTACAGCACTCATTTTTAATTTGTTACCGCACATGAAGTTATTCCGGAATTGTTCTCGGTGTATTCATTTTCTACTACACGTAAAGACAGTCTATAACCACACATCGCATCTCTCTCTCTCTCTCTCTTTCGTTTCAACAGTGCCACACACCTTTCCTCTAGCTTCCCTCTACCAACAGGTTCTACTCTTTGACAAACTGCGAGGGAGGCAAGGGCATATCACCAATTCGTAATCACTGGCAATTTTACCTAACATAACAATATTACACATATATATTTTAAATAGTGATTTGAAACCTACGGTAATTATGTCATTAATGTCGGGTACTTTAGTTTTTCTTAATATTGTATTAGTTTTAGACAGATAGGAAACCTTAGGTAAATAGTGTGTACCGTACCTTATTCTATATACTATAAATAGAAATAGAATGTATGGAATTTCCTAGTTTTTCTTGATCATGTATAAGCTTGAAGGTTATTGTCTATGAAGAGATAAGAGCTGTAAATAGTGTTTACATTATTCTGTAAGCTGTATTGAAAGAAAGTAGGTTGTAAGGTGTATCCAGTTTTTCTTAATCTTGTATTCGCTTTTGACATTAGAAACCAGATTACCCAGAAAATGTGTAGAGAAACTCTAGAATCTCAAGCAACAAGTTGGATGGATTAAGGAAATTAGAGAGGATATGGAAGAACTACCAATAACTCTGGATGATTTGCAAAACAAAACTGAAAATTTAAAGAAACTGTAAAACATAAAAATAAGATTTAAACCAAAAGGAGACAAACGGCGTACAATGAAAGAGGTATTTACAGATGAGGAACAACTGAAAAGATCAGAACGAATGAAAAGCTTCTGGGCAATTTGGAAACAAAACCATTAAAGTTGATGACCAGAAAATGATGTACTGTAGTGGTCCAATGATGCCGTAAAAGAAGAGGGATGACCTGCAAGTAGTGTGTACACCGAGCGAGTTGGGCCGTGCAGTGGCTGTGAGCTAGCGTTCAGGAGATAGTGGGCTCGAGCCCCACTGTCGGCAGCTCTGAAGATGGTTATCCGTGGTTTCCCATTTTCACACCAGGTGAATGCTGTGGCTGTACCTTAATTAAGTCCACGGCCACTTCCTTCCCACTCCTAGCCCTTTTCCATCCCGTCTTCGCCATAAGACCTAGCTGTGTCGGCGCGACGCAAAGCAACTTGTAAAAAAGTGTGTGTGTGTGTGTGTGTGCTTTATTCTATATGATGGTGTAAGAAAATAGTTTGTAAAAACCTTTTCTTAATTTTGTATTATTTTTCAATAGATGGGGAAGCTTGAAGGTTTCGTTTGAAGAAAGGTAGGACCTCGGGCAAAAATCTTGTAAGAATTATGTTGTGTTATCTGTGAAGTTTTGCAAAAGAATATTGATGTAAAGTGGCCATTCCCCATCCTAGATGAGGTCTGAAGCTTTCTTATTTATTTTAAAATCTATGAATTAAATAGACTGACACACTTTTTCTCTTGTAAAAGTAATGCTTCAGTTTTCATCTTAACCAGCATTTTAGTAGGGGTTATTCATTAAATAAAATATTTTCTTTTTTTAATTGCTAGTTTTCAAGAAATGGTTTTGGTATGTTAATAGACATTGGGAGTAGGTGAAAGCGTAAAAATTATATAAAAAGTCGAAATGATTGTGATCTTGACTAACAGTAGGAGATGCATGATGGTGTGAATTACACCTTTCTCTATCCCCTGAGAGAGTGTATATAACTGCCGAAGCTTGTTACTATCAAGAGCACAGGGTGCTGGCTAATGCAAGAATGGTATTCAGATGTAGAAATTGAAACCAGCATTTAAACTTCAAGAAGGGCGTTCCTTGTGTGCTACTGTTACCTCAGATTTCAAACTTGTTTTGGAATTGTGATGTGTTGATTTACCTGTGTGCCTAACAGTGTGGTAGGGTGAACCATCTCAAATGTAGGTGTACCGCAGAAGGTTGGAGATCCTCCGCCATGTCGGGAAATCGTGTGCAGACTCTACCCTCTCAAAACTCAAGAAATATGGCAATATAGAAGGGACCCCCTGCGCGCGGGCAGGGAAGATCATCCTTTTCGCGGAACAGTTCGAAATATGTGATAAGATAAACTCTTGAAGTCATCGATGTCTGAATATATTTGTTATACTGTGACGTTCGAAGGGACCAATTTTTTATTCATGGCCACTGGCAAGGGACTAACTTTCTTGTAAACCACTCCACATCATCTTTATAGTGTAAATGGTTTTTATTAGGGGCAATATAAATTTACATTTATTACTTATTAAGAAGCGTGTGGGTTTCTTCACCACCCACAGACTAACAGGCAGAGAAACGTATGCTGCTGGCAGGGACCCACACTGTATCCTGCATTACTTTCCTCTCTGTCCTCCTCTTTACGTCATCTTCCTGCTTAGTGTTAAATGTGAAGCCTTTGTAACTATTCATCCTGTTGTACCAATTATCTTGAAGTCCAACTCCATAAAGAAATCTATAATCATAATAATTATCTTCTTTCAGCTTTTTTATTTTCCCTGGTAGGGACCGATTAATAATTATGAACCTTTGTCAAAAATTAAATTCTTTAAAATGTATGTGACCAGTTGGCTAAACCTCAACACTCTTAGGCTTTATATGAGGAGACCTAATTGGAGAAGATGACAAGTTTGTATTGCTTCGGTGATTATTGTCGAAAAGATCTTACATTTCCAATGGGAGCTCCCACCTTTGATACCAATGTATGTTCTCTTTCAGGGGTCGGTGATTTGCCAATTGTCGCCCTCGACAGGTGATGATCTGCTGCCGGGCGAAAAAGATGTTTTGGTATTTGGCAACTCGATTGATCTGTACATTAAGTAACATTTGTAACTTTCCAGTGTAAACATTTGCCTAACAGGAACTGTAAACTTCAGTTTTGAATAAATGTGTGGGTAATTTAAAAATATAAACTGCGTATTTGTTTTGTTTTTAACTTTTTCCTGTTCCATTACCATTAGTGTCATAGTGTGAGGGTGAACCAGGAAATTTGGTCGTGTTAAACGGTTATCCTTGGTAATTATTTTGGTAATTGTTAGGGAAAACTGACCAGGCATCACGAACTACATACAACAATCCTGTGTCTGTACGTTTTGTCCTTTCAGTGAAGGTAAAGGTTTGCTTCACAATTGCTGAGGTCTTGTTTTCAAACATCACTGCTCTGGCGATGGCTGTCAAACAAATCAGTTATTTCTTGTGCTTGAGCAGTTCGATCGCATATTCTGTTCTACTGCATACAGTTAGTCTGAGGTGGATAGTAATTTACCAAGCGAGTTGGCCATGCGGTTGGGGTCCAGCAGCTGAGAGCTTGCATTCGGTAGATAGTGGGTTTGAACGACATTGTCGACAGTCCAGAGGCTGGTGTCCCATTTTCACATCAGGCAAATGGTGGGGCTGAACTATAACTAAGGCTACGGCCATTTCCTTCCCACGCCTAGCCCTTTCCTATCCCATCGTCGCCGTGAGACTTATCTGTGTCAGTGCGATGTAAAGCAAATTGAAAAAATGTGGGTAGTAATTTGTCTATTGGTTGAAAGGATTTTCTCCCACATGAACAAAGTGGATATTATACTTAAATGTGTGCTAAAATTTAACTCTTCAACTATAGACTCTAGATCTTGGCATTTTTGTTTTCAAGCAATTGTTTGAGAATGTTTGCAATTGTACAATACAAACTTTGAACTATTGCTTTTTTTTTACAATTTGCTTTATGTCTCACTGACACAGATCAGGTCTTATGACGATGATAGGAAAGGACTTGGGGCAGGAAGCAAGTGACAGTGGCCTAGTGTGAAAAAGGGAAACCACGGAAAAATAACTTCAGGGCTGCCGACAGTGGGATTCAACCCACTATCTTCCAAATGCGAGCTGACTGCTGTATGACACAAACCACGAAGCCACTCGCACTGTCAAGTTTGAATCAAAGTGAATAGTTGAAATTCAGAATTAAAAATGGATAACAGTAACAGTTATTTATCTGTATGTGATTTGAATTCTTAAAACTTCCAAAATTCCACTGTCTCAGTTTGTCCCTCCAAACGTCAGTTTACAGCAATTGTCCGACTCTGAGTTTTCCTAAATACTGTATTGTGTTTTATATGAATATTACTGCAATGCTCATTAATCAACGATTGGGTTACTTAATCTATAGGTGGAAAATTCAAATAAAATGGTAATGTTGAAGGGATGATGAAGACTTCTGTAAAGGAAGTATTATTAATGTATGAATAACTGAAATATTGTTAACTAACAATGCCACGTATCTGACAATGACTTCCTATCAATTATTTTCATTGAGACTGGTCACGCCTCTCAGCCTCATGTGGTTATGTAGTCCTCGGAATATTTTTTCTGTTCATTTCTTTATGCTTATGAATAAACGGAGCACAAGTACGTTGTGCAAACATGCATTCGTACAGTAAGGTTCATGATTGTTATTTGCATCTCCTGTGTACCTTCATAGTCACATATTTGTACAGGGGAATGGCAGGAAAGAAATGGAGGCTTACGTAAGTTCATAAGTTCATCCAGGTAGGTGTTGAACGAGAGAATTAGGTAAGTATTCGGCAAGTATAGGTAAAATCACAGGACAATTATTTTCTCTAGCCATTAAGTAGTGTTTCATTCTGTGGTTCATGGTGTGGGTTACTGTAGTCATGTCCTAGTTCGTGAACCTTGGGCAACGGCTGAGTGGCCTAGTAAGTGGTCCTGAGAGTCGGGATACAAGTTGCTATGGATTGGGAGTGGGCATCTCGGACGTATTCTGAGTCATGGCCATTCTTGTGCTCAGGCGGCTAGGACTATACAATCCCCCAGTGTTCCCTAACCCGTTAGAAGAGAGATCCTCACTTGTACTATGGGTAAGTACGGTAGCATCCTGCTTCATGAATTTGCCGAGCTCAGAACATTTTGAGCAAGCCTCGGACCTATGGGAGTAATGGAGTCCCACTCCCATCTGACAGGCGAGGGACTCCTTGGAAACAACTTGGCAAACGAAATGGAATTCAATGGGGAGCTATCAATATTAATGGAGCTTGTGGAAGAAAGAAAGTAGAACTGGCTGAGTCAGCAAAGAGGATGCATCTGGAAGTGATATTCGGGTAAGGGGAGATAACAAAAAAGAGATAGGAGATTATAAAGTGTACTTGACAGGTGTTAAAAAGGGGAGGGTAGAGTGTTTGGTCTGGCTGTTCATCAGGAATACAATTGCATGGAACTTAGTTTCTGTTAGGCACGTAAATGAGCGAATGATATGGGTAGATTTGGGAGTTGGAGGAATTAGGACGAGAATTGTCTCAGTGTATTCACCATGTGAGGATGAATTTGACAAGTTTCATGAAACATTAAGTGACATCGTAGTCAGGGTCAACAGCAAGGAAAGGTTAGTACTAATGGGTGATTTCAACGCGAGAGTTTGAGACAGAACTGAAGGAGACGAAAGGGTGATTGGTAAATGTGGGGAAGATATGTAAGCTAATGGGAATGGGAAGCGTTTGCATCTGTGCTAGTGTGCGTTTGGCAGTTATGAATACATTCTTCAAGCATAAGGCTATTCACCGATACACATGGGAGGCTAGAGGTACAAGATCCATAATAGACTGTATCTTAACCGACTTCGAATTCAGGAAGTTTGTTAAAAGTGTACGGGATTTTACGATGATACACATTACTATTTGATCTGTAGTGAACTAAGTATCTCAAGGACTAGGGTAGAGAAAGTGGAATCTGTCGGCAAATGAATAAGGGTACGTAGAAAATATCCAAGACGAGGAAATTAGAAGTACGTGGATATGATTAGTGAGAGTTTCGAACAGTGGACAGTAAGCAGGTTCAGGATATAGAAAGAGAATGGGTGGCATAGAGGGATGCTGTAGTAGAAACAGCAAGGGAATGCCTGGGAAGAACTGTGTGTTAAGATGAGAAAAGGCGAACATCTTGGTGGAATGATGAAGTGAGAGCAGCCTGTAAACGTAGAAAGAAGGCTTATCAGAAGTGGATCCAAACAGGGAATGGTGCGTAGGTGAAAGAAACAGAGCGAAACAAATAGTTTTGTAGCCACAAGAGGTCATGGGAAGATTTTGGTAATGACCTGGGAAGGCTAGGTCAAGCAGCAGGGAAAGCCTTCTGGACAGTAATAAAGAATCTTAGGAAGGGAGGGGAAAATGAAATGAACAGTGTTTTGGGTAACTCAGGTGAACACATGAAAGATCCCAGGGCATCACTGAACAGGTGGAGGGTATATCTTGAAAATCTTCTCAAAGTAAAAGGAAATCTTCCTGGTGGTGTCGCGACCAACCAATATCATGGGGAGGAGGAGGACGTTGGTAAAATTACGCTTGAGGAAGTGGAAATGATGGTAAATAAACTTCATTGACATGAAGCAGCAAGAATAGATGAAATTATACCTGAAATTGTGAAGGGCCTCTTAATAGTGGGTTCAATTTCCCCACAAGACGTCCATTTTTTTCACGATAGTGAAAATATATTCTAATTACGGAATATTAAAAACATCGGAGAATAAAAATTTTTAAAATGAAATGAATTATCGTTTAGCTCAATTTCTGCAGGTCTTCCTTTCTCCGCAACAGCTCTTTCTTTCCTCCCGAAGCAGCCCATTCTCATTTTGTATCCATTGGCTTCCTTCTATCAAGGCCTGTATCAGCTGGAGCAGGTTGTTGAGAGATTCTTGGCATTCTTCACCTGTTTCCACTGTTACATCGTCCTTTTCTTTGCGTGGCTCGGCTGGCAAATCTCCTTATGGTGTCACGGTACTGACCGCTTGCGGTATGCCCTCTTTCGCCTGATGATAGACTGTCAAATATGCCGCAGTTTAAATAGCAAAGCAAACGTGACATCCTGCTTTCCTTCTGGATTCGAGATGGCAGATCTCCTCACTAATACTAATTAATAACCCTGAGAGGACGGTGCAAACTTCTAATCCTCACTTGCCTCAAACGACGATCGTCCTGGTGAGAGAGATGCTCAGCGATCTACTGGATACAGATTTCCTGTGATGGACGTAGGTCATTCGGAAATCGTACAACAGCGTGCCATAGTCTGACGGGGTAGTTTCCAAAATGGACCACGGATGGTCTCCTCCCTATTGACTCATGAACGGCAATGTTGACACAAACTGAAATGATAGGCAGCCCAACAATCCATATCCAGTGTGCTCTGGTAAAATATATCCTACAGAATTTTGCAATTACCTATAATACGTGCTCCAACAAATTTTCCTCGGGATGAGGAATAGATCTTGAAACATGCTTGAATACTAGAGGTACATATATACTGTTTACACTGCAGTGATGTAAACTGCGTCCCCTGCTCGATAAACAAATATTTTGGCTTACCCAAGGCTGTTATAATGGTTCAGTTGATATACCTCAGGATAAGTTTTGTAATTGTACTTTGCATCGGACAATGAGTGGTGAATTCGGAGTACACGTCCATGGTGACAAGGGCGAAATGTGTTACCTCTCTTGGATTTCGGGATGGAACCGTAGATGTTCATGGCGTATAACACTTCAGGCTGTCGAATTAAGTACGGATTTGCATTTACGGACTGGCACGTATCGCAAGTGATGACCTTATCTCTGTCTCTCTTAGGTATATCTATGTGAATGTCTCTTTGATCGTAGACGTTCCTTTATCGATTCCCTATCACCGGTAAATCGATGAAAAAGTCACACATGATATTTGCGGAGCTCCGGTGGTACAACTGTACTGGACGTGGTGTGATCATTGTCAACGAACTTCAATAGTGTCCCTCTAACAAACGAATAGCTCTCAGCTAACTTCTGAGTCACGGATTACTGAGGAACAGTTGGTCAGATCTTCAGTAGTATAATTGGACAGTTCTGCCGCCGCCACCGCCACCGGGCTCCCAGAGGCCACCTCCACCACCACCACAGCCAGAGGCCTCCCAGATGCCTCCTCCACCACCACCACAGCCAGAGGCCTCCCAGAGGCCTGCCAGAGGCCTCCTCCACCACCCGCGGGAAATTTGAATTTGTAAACAAAGCCACGTGCTTTTTGACAGCTGTCATCGACAACAACGCATCGCTAACATCAGAACTGCCATCTTGACGGGCCTAAACCTCAGTAGTGCCAACTTAACCTAACTAGCGCGAGATAAACAAAGCCACGTGTTTGTGACAGCCACGTGCTTTTTGACAGCCGCGTGCTTTTTTGACAGCTGTCATCCGCCATCTTTAAACTACAGAGCACTGTGCTGCCCTCTTTATCGTAGTAGATGTAAAATTCGTCACCTGTCATCGGCAGTGCTGCCATCTTGGCGGGCCTAAACCTTAGTGCTACCAACTTAACCTCACTAGCGTGAGATAAACAAATCCACGTGCTTTTTGACAGCTGTCATCCGCCATCTTTAATCCAGAGAGCACCGTGCTGCCCTCTTTAGCTACTTACCTTTGAAATGTGGTACGTCACAGCTGTCATCCACCATCTTGCATCCGAAACCTCAGTGCTGCACTCTTTAGCTAGATACCTTTGAAATGTAGTGGTGGCAAATTCTTTATGCTCTTGTTTGGAAAAAAAGCCACGTGCAGCTGTCATCCGCCATCTTTAATCCAGAGAGCACCGTGCTGCAATCTCTAGCTACTTACCTTTGAAATGTGGTACGTCACAGCTGTCATCCGCCATCTTGCATCGCAAACCTCAGTGCTGCATTCTTTAGCTAGATACCTTTGAAATGTAGTGGCGGCAAATTCCACGTGCTCTTGTTTGGAAACAAAGCCACGTGCAGCTGTCATCCGCCATCTTTAATCCATAGAGCACCGTGCTGCCCTCTTTAGCTACTTACCTTTGAAATGTGGTACGTCACAGCTGTCAAACGCCATCTTGCATCGCAAACCTCAGTGCTGCACTCTTTAGCTAGATACCTTTGAAATGTAGTGGCGGCAATTTGAAAAATTCTTTATGCTCCTGTTTGGAAACAAACCTATGCGCTTTTTTGTCAGCTATCATCCGCCATGTTTAATCTAGAGAGCACCGTGCTGCCCTCTATGTGGTGGTGGTAAATTCTACACGCTCTTGTTTGGAAACAAACCCATGTGCTTTTCTGACAGCTGTCAACCGCCAGAGAGCACCGTGCTGCCCTCTTTATGCCGGTGGCCAATTCTACGTGCGTTTTGACAGCTGTCATCCGCCATCTTTAATCAAGAGAGCACCGTGCTGCCATCTTTAGCTAGATACCTTTGAAATGTGGTGGCGGCAAATTCCACGTGCTCTTGTTTAGTAAACAAAGCCACGTGCTTTTTTGACAGCTATCATCCGCCATCTTTAATCAATAGAGCACTGTGCTGCTATCATGAGGGTAATTTCGTCAGCTGTCATCCACCATCTTTAATCTACAGAGCGCCGTGCTGCTCTCTGTAGTAGCGGGCAATTTGAAAAGTTCTGTTACTTGTCATCCGTCATCTTTAATCAACAAAGCTTCGTACTGCTATCTTTAGCTACATACATTTAACATGTGGTGGCGGATAATTTGAAAATAAAAAACCTTCCGTTAGCTATCATCCGCCATCTTTATTCAACAGAGCATCGTGCTACTATCTCTAGCTACATACATTTAACATGTGGTGACGGCACTTTGAAATTCTATCTAGACGCCATCTTTAATCAACAGAACACCTTCTTGCTATCCCTTTGAATTGTGGTGACGGATAATTTGAAATTCCGTTAGCTATCATCATTAAACATTAGTGCATTCGCTACCCTAACCTCTCATCTACTATGTTGAAGGAGATTATACGACACCTCCTCTACCTCCTGCTCTTCCTCCTGCTCCTCCTCCCCTACCACCGCCGCCTCCTCCTCCTCTGTCAAGGCATAACTTTATCGAACACGCATCGCGAGGGCAAGAGTGTGCAGCGATATGCATGTTTAGACTTGCGGATTACGAAAGAAACATAACAAGACTTGAATCGAACACTGCACTCGATGTCGTTAACTTCAACATGTGATTAAAACATTGTCTGGTGTGTTCAGAACACTACATAAGTAGAATCGAACGCTGTACAACATGTTAGGGGATACCTTTGTTCTAAGAAGATCAGATTGACACATAACATGACTAGAATTGAACACTGCACTCGATGTCGTTAACCTTAACATGTGATCAGAACATTGATTGATGTGTTCAGATCAATAAACAAGTAGAACCGAACACTGTACAACATGTTAGGGGATACCTTTGTTCTAAGAAAATTAGATTGCAAAATAACAAGACTAGAATCGAACACTACACTCGATGTCGTTAACCTTAACATGTGATCAGAACATTGATCGATGTGTTCAGATCACTAAACAAGTAGAACCGAACACTGTACAACATGTCAGGGGATACCTTTGTTCTAAGAAAATTAGATTGAAACATAACAAGACTAGAACCGAACACTGTACAACATGTTAGGGGATACCTTTGTTCTAAGAAGATCAGATTGAAACATAACAAGACTAGAATTGAACACTGCACTCGATACAACATGTGATCAGAACATTGATTGATGTGTTCAGATCACTAAACAAGTAGACCCGAACACTGTACAACATGTTAGGGGATACCTTTGTTCTAAGAAAATTAGATTGAAACATAACAAGACTAGAATCGAACACTGCACTCGATGTCGTTAACCTTAACATGTGATCCGATACAACATGTTAGGGGATACCTTTGTTCTAAGAAAATTAGATTGAAACATAGCAAGACTAGAATCGAACACTGTAAGAACATTGTTTGATGTGTTCAGAGCAAAAGTACAACTTCAATGATTTACCTGGTGTAAAAATCAAAAACGCACACTGTGCACATATCGCATAGCTATCTCACCTATCACTTGCCTAGTATGAAAATCAAAAACACACTGTCCACATATCGCATAGCTAACTCGGCAACACTTCAAATGATTTGCTTAGTACGAAAATAAAAAATCTATACCGCGTAGCTAACTCGTTCATCGCACTGCTAAGACGCTTAGTAATTGCAAATACACTGATATATGTCATACGAAAATCAAGAAAGCACACTGCGTAGCCAACTCGCTCGGGTCACTCGCTTAGTAATTGCAACAGACTGGAACACTGATACACGTTACTCTTTTTTTTCGAAACACACACACACACACACGGATAAGAATGTTTCCAGATACTACATACTTACATGTTTTTTAAAAAAAATAGGGGGAAGAAAGATCATAAATTATATGTACACATGTTGTCTCCTCCAAGTTGTAAGACGAAATAGACGCAGTACTGCGAGTTTCCGCTCTAGCTGGCGAACGGAAGTAGCATGATATCTCAGCAAAAAAATACGCGTGAGCTTGCATACACGCAAGTCAGACACAATGATGGATACCGCGATTCAAATCCTGGCAACTTATGCCGTCAGGAAGGGCATCCGGCGAGCATCTAGCTGTAGATCCCCGTTTCTCGTGTTAAAAGAGCATCTAGTTGTAAAACAGATTCTTAATCCGAGTTCTTTGACGTCAAAAAGGGCAACCGGCCGAAAACAATAGTGTATGTTGTAAGAGGCTAGATACTGCACGTTTTGCGTCAGGAAGGGCAAGTAGTCTTAAAACAAATTCTTGCGATTTAAAATCTTAGTTTTGCGTCAGGAAGGGCATCCGGCTGTAAAACAATAGTTCGTGATACAGCGATTTAAAATCTAAGAAGAGCATCTAGCTGTAAAACCCCGATTCTCGTGTTGAAAACATCTAGTTGCAAAACAGATTCTTAATCCGAGTTCTTTGACGTCAGGAAGGGCAACCGGTCGAAAACAATAGTGTATGTTGTAAGAGGCTAGATACTGCCAGTTTTGCGTCAGGAAGGCCAACTAGTCTTAAAACAAATTCTTGCGATTTAAAATCTTAGTTTTGCGTCAGGAAGGGCATCCGGCTGTAAAACAATAGTTCGTGATACAGCGATTTAAAATCTAAGAAGAGCATCTAGCTGTAAAACACCGATTCTCGTGTTGAAAAGAGCATCTAGTTGTAAAACAGATTCTTAATCCGAGTTCTTTGACGTCAGGAAGTGCAACCGGTCAAAAAACAATGGTGTATGGTGTAAGAGGCTAGATACTGCCAGTTTTGCGTCAGGAAGGCCATCTAGTCTTAAAACAAATTCTTGCGATTTAAAATCTTAGTTTTGCGTCAGGAAGGGCATCCGGCTGTAAAACAATAGTTCGTGATACGACGATTTAAAATCTCAGAAGAGCATCTAGCTGTAAAACCCCGATTCTCGTGTTAAAAAGAGCATCTAGTTATAAAACAGATTCTTAATCCGAGTTCTTTAACGTCAGGAAGGGCAACCGCTCGAAAACAATAGTGTATGATGTAAGAGGCTAGATACTGCCAGTTTTGCATCAGAAAGGGCAACTAGTCTTAAAACAAAACAGATTCTTAATCCTAGTTCTTTGACGTCAGGAAGGGCAACCGGTCGAAGACAATAGTGCATGAGGTAAGAGGCTAGATACTGCACGTTTTGCGTCAGGAAGGTCAACTAGTCTTATAACAAATTCTTGCGATTTAAAATCTTAGTTTTGCGTCAGGAAGGGCATCCGGCTATAAACAATAGTTCATGATACAGCGATTTAAAATCTAAGAAGAGCATCTAGCTGTAAAACCCCGATTCTCGTGTTGAAAAGAGCATCTAGTTGTAAAACAGATTCTTAATCCAAGTTCTTTGACGTCAGGAAGGGCAACCGGTCGAAAGCAATAGTGTATGATGTAAGAGGCTGGATACTGCTGGTTTTGTTTCAGGAAGGGTAACTAGTATTAAAACAAATTCTTGCGATTTAAAATCTTAGTTTTGCGTCAGGAAGGGCATCCGGCTGTAAAACAATAGTTCGTGATACAGCGATTTAAAATCTAAGAAGAGCATCTAGCTGTAAAACCCCGATTCTCGTGTTAAAAAGAGCATCTAGTTGTAAAACAGATTCTTAATCCGAGTTCTTTAACGTCAGGAAGGGCAACCGGTCGAAAACAATAGTGTATGATGTAAGAGGCTAGATACTGCCAGTTTTGCGTCAGAAAGGGCAACTAGTCTTAAAACAAAACAGATTCTTAATCCTAGTTCTTTGACGTCAGGAAGAGCAACCGGTCGAAAACAATAGTGTATGATGTAAGAGGCTAGATACTGCCAGTTTTGCGTCAGAAAGGGCAACTAGTCTTAAAACAAATTCTTGCGATTTAAAAATCTTAGTTTTGCGTCAGGAAGGGCATCCGGCTGTAAAACAATACTTCGTGATACAGCGATTTATAATCTAATAAGTGCATCTAGCTGTAAAACCCCGATTCTCTTGTTAAAAAGAGCATCTAGTTGTAAAACAGATTCTTAATCCGAGTTCTTTGACGTCAGGAAGGGTAACCGGTAGAAAACAATAGTGTATGATGTAAGAGGCTAGATACCGCCAGTTTTACGTCAGGAAGGGAAACTAGTCTTAAGACAAAACAGATTCTTAATCCTAGTTCTTTGACGTCAGGAAGGGCAACCGGTCGAAAACAATAGTATATGATGTAAGAGGCTAGATACTGCTAGTTTTGTGTCAGGAAGGGTAACTAGTCTTGAAACAAATTCTTGCGATTTAAAAATCTTAGTTTTACGTCAGGAAGGGCATCCGGCTGTAAAACAATACTTCGTGATACAGCGATTTAAAATCTAAGAAGTGCATCTAGCTGTAAATCCCCGATTCTCGTGTTAGAAAGTGCGAGTAGTTGTAAAACAGATTCTTAATCCGAGTTCTTTGACGTCAGGAAGGGCAACCGGTCGAAAACAATAGTGTATGATGTAAGAGGCTAGATACTGCCAGTTTGCGTCAGGAAGGGCAACTAGTCTTAAAACAAATTCTTGCGATTTAAAATCTTAGTTTTGCGTCAGGAAGGGCATCCGGCTGTAAAACAATACTTCGTGATACAGCGATTTAAAATCTAAGAAGTGCATCTAGCTGTAAATCCCCGATTCTCGTGTTAGAAAGAGCGAGTAGTTGTAAAACAGATTCTTAATCCGAGTTCTTTGACGTCAGGAAGGGCAACCGTTCGAAAACAATAGTGTATGATGTAAGAGGCTAGATACTGCCAGTTTTGCGTCAGGAAGAGCAACTAGTCTTAAAACAAATTCTTGCGATTTAAAATCTGTAAAACATATTTTTAATCCCAAAGAGAATCGAACCCGAGACTGCCGGGTGAGAGGCATGCACACTAAACCAAACTGTAGGGTGTAGGTTACATTTTTTTTGTTCCACAGTCTTTGAAGTTGTATCGGCGCAGTCATTCAGAGCGAGGTACGGAATGCATGTGTTGGCTGAAATTGTACACGCATCTTCCGGCTGTAGTAACCTAGAACGGAGACACTGCGTGGTGATAAGCTACTTGTAACTCATGGAACGTCTTCTTAGCTGAGTAGCATTCAGGCCGTGTAAGCTCCTAACATAAAATATCATGATTTTTCGGAGAGGTTAAAACACAGTGCCAGCATCGGGCCCACTCCTATCGAAAGAGCCTGCACGGCGCCGGCATGTAGGCTACTCCTGTTGAAGGAGCCTGTACAAGGTTTAACACCCCTCTATCAACAGCCCTTACTTAATGCTGGCTTTTTGCACGCCCTCGAAACTACCTAAGAATGTAATATACAATAGTAGGGAGAGGGTAAAACCCGGTGCCGGCACATAGCCTACTCCTACCGTCAGAAGCCTGCACACAGCTTAACGCCTCCATCCGACAAATTAATCACCCTCAACACTCTTGTACTCACAATCATTTTCGAAGGAGTCTGCATAAGGTTTAACGTCCCCATCAACAGCCCTTACTTAATGCTAGCTTTTTTGCACACCCCGCCTCTTAGATCATACACCATAGTTTTACGACAGGTTACCCTTCCTGACTAGGATTTTAAGTCGCAGTATACGCGATAAATTTGTTATAGCGGGTTTTATAACTAGATATCCCGGTACCGGCACATAGCCTACTCCTACCGAAGAAGCCTGCACAAGGCTTATTGCCCCCATCCGACAGATGAATCACCATCAACGTCTTGTACTCAAAATCATTTTCGAAGGAGTCTGCCCAAGGTTTAACGCCCCCCCTATCAACAGCCCTTACTTTATGCGGGCTTTTTTGCACACCCCGCCTCTTAGATCATACACCATAGTTTTACGACCGGTTACCCTTCCTGACTAGGATTTTAAATCGCAGTATACGCGATAAATTTGTTGTAGCGGGTTTTATAACTAGATATCCCAGTGCCGGCACATAGCCTATTCCTACAGAAGAAGCCTGCACACAGCCTAACGCCTCCATCCGACAAATGAATCACCCTCACACTCTTGTACCCGCAATCATTCCCGCTACTTCGGGAGATATCAGGTTCGAACTACTACTGTCGGAAGCCGTAAAAAAATAGCAAATGCTAGGCGAGGGACCTGCGCGATCGTCATAACATGATCTAGCAGGATGCCCTTCCTGACGGCATAAGTTGCCAGGATTTGAATCGCGGTATCCATCATTGTGTCTGACTTGCGTGTATGCAAGCTAACGCGTATTTTTTTGCTGAGATATCATGCTACTTCCTTTCGCCAGCTAGAGCGGAAACTCGCAGTACTGCGTCTATTTCGTCTTACAACCTAGAGGAGACAACATGTGTACATATAATTTATGATCTTTCTTCCCCCTATTTTTTTTTTAAATCATGTAAGTATGTAGTATCTCGGAACATTCTTATCCGTGTGTGTGTGTGTGTGTGTTTCGAGAAAAAAAAAGAGTAACGTGTATCAGTGTTCTAGTCGTGTTGCAATTACTAAGCGAGTGACCCGAGCGAGTTGGCTACGCAGTGTGCTTTCTTGATTTTCGTATAACATATATCAGTGTATTTGCAATTACTAAGCGTCTTAGCAGTGCGATGAACGAGTTAGCTACGCGGTATAGATTTTTTATTTTCGTACTAAGCAAATCATTTGAAGTGTTGCCGAGTTAGCTACGCGATATGTGCACAGTGTGTTTTTGATTTTCATACTAGGCAAGTGATAGGCGAGATAGCTATGCGATATGTGCACAGTGTGTGTTTTTGATTTTTACACTAGGTAAATCATTGAAGTTGTACTTTTGCTCTGAACACATCAAACAATGTTCTTACAGTGTTCGATTCTAGTCTTACTATGTTTCAATCTAATTTTCTTAGAACAAAGGTATCCCCTAACATGTTGTATCGGATCACATGTTAAGGTTAACGACATCGAGTGCAGTGTTCGATTCTAGTCTAGTTATGTTTCAATCTAATTTTCTTAGAACAAAGGTATCCCCTAACATGTTGTACAGTGTTCGGTTCTACTTGTTTAGTGATCTGAACACATCAATCAATGTTCTGATCACATGTTGTATCGAGTGCGGTGTTCAATTCTAGTCTTGTTATGTTTCAATCTGATCTTCTTAGAACAAAGGTATCCCCTAACATGTTGTACAGTGTTCGGTTCTAGTCTTGTTATGTTTCAATCTAATTTTCTTAGAACAAAGGTATCCCCTGACATGTTGTACAGTGTTCGGTTCTACTTGTTTAGTGATCTGAACACATCGATCAATGTTCTGATCACATGTTATCAATGTTCTGATCACATGTTAAGGTTAACGACATCGAATGTAGTGTTCGATTCTAGTCTTGTTATTTTGCAATCTAATTTTCTTAGAACAAAAGGTATCCCCTAACATGTTGTACAGTGTTCGGTTCTACTTGTTTAGTGATCTGAACACATCAATCAATGTTCTGATCACATGTTAAGGTTAACGACATCGAGTGCAGTGTTCAATTGTAGTCTTGTTATGTTTCAATCTGATCTTCTTAGAACAAAGGTATCCCCTAACATGTTGTACAGCGTTCGATTCTACTTATGTAGTGTTCTGAACACACCAGACAATGTTTTAATCACATGTTGAAGTTAACGACATCGAGTGCAGTGTTCGATTCAAGTCTTGTTATGTTTCTTTCGTAATCCGCAAGTCTAAACATGCATACCGCTGCACACTCTTGCCCTCGCGATGCGTGTTCGATAAAGTTATGCCTTGACAGAGGAGGAGGAGGCGGCGGTGGTAGGGGAGGAGGAGCAGGAGGAAGAGCAGGAGGTAGAGGAGGTGTCGTATAATCTCCTTCAACATAGTAGATGAGAGGTTAGGTTTGCGAATGCACTAATGTTTAATGATGATAGCTAACGGAATTTCAAATTATCCGTCACCACAATTCAAAGGGATAGCAGGACGGTGCTCTGTTGATTAAAGATGGCGTCTAGATAGAATTTCAAAGTGCCGTCACCACATGTTAAATGTATGTAGCTAGAGATAGCAGCACGATGCTCTGTTGAATAAAGATGGCGGATGATAGCTAACGGAAGGTTTTTTATTTTCAAATTATCCGCCACCACATGTTAAATGTATGTAGCTAAAGATATCAGTATGAATCTTTGTTGATTAAAGATGACGGATGACAAGTAACAGAACTTTTCAAATTGCCCGCTACTACAGAGAGCAGCACGGCGCTCTGTAGATTAAAGATGGTGGATGACAGCTGACGAAATTACCCTCATGATAGCAGCACAGTGCTCTATTGATTAAAGATGGCGGATGATAGCTGTCAAAAAAGCACGTGGCTTTGTTTACTAAACAAGAGCACGTGGAATTTGCCGCCACCACATTTCAAAGGTATCTAGCTAAAGATGGCAGCACGGTGCTCTCTTGATTAAAGATGGCGGATGACAGCTGTCAAAAAGCACGTAGAATTGGCCACCGGCATAAAGAGGGCAGCACGGTGCTCTCTGGCGGTTGACAGCTGTCATAAAAGCACATGGGTTTGTTTCCAAACAAGAGCGTGTAGAATTTACCACCACCACATAGAGGGCAGCACGGTGCTCTCTAGATTAAACATGGCGGATGATAGCTGACAAAAAAGCGCATAGGTTTGTTTCCAAACAGGAGCATAAAGAATTTTTCAAATTGCCGCCACTACATTTCAAAGGTATCTAGCTAAAGAGTGCAGCAATGAGGTTTGCGATGCAAGATGGCGGATGACAGCTGTGACGTACCACATTTCAAAGGTAAGTAGCTAAAGAGGGCAGCACGGTGCTCTCTGGATTAAAGATGGCGGTTGACAGCTGCACGTGGCTTTGTTTCCAAACAAGAGCACGTGGAATTTGCCGCCACTACATTTCAAAGGTATCTAGCTAAAGAGTGCAGCACTGAGGTTTGCGATGCAGGATGGCGGATGACAGCTGTGACGTACCACATTTCAAAGGTAAGTAGCTAAAGAGGGCAGCACGGTGCTCTCTGGATTAAAGATGGCGGATGACAGCTGCACGTGGCTTTGTTTCCAAACAAGAGCACGTGGAATTTGCCGCCACTACATTTCAAAGGTATCTAGCTAAAGAGTGCAGCACTGAAGTTTGCGATGCAAGATGGCGGATGACAGCTGTGACGTACCACATTTCAAAGGTAAGTAGCTAAAAAGGGCAGCACGGTGCTGTCTGGATTAAAGATGGCGGCTGACAGCTGCACGTGTCTTTGTTTCCAAACAAGAGCACGTGTAATTTGCCGCCACTACATTTCAAAGGTATCTAGCTAAAGAGTGCAGCACTGAGGTTTGCGATGCAGGATGGCGGATGACAGCTGTGACGTACCACATTTCAAAGGTAAGTAGCTAAAGAGGGCAGCACGGTGCTCTCTGGATTAAAGATGGCGGATGACAGCTGCACGTGGCTTTGTTTCCAAACAAGAGCACGTGGAATTTGTCGCCACTGCATTTCAAAGGTATCTAGCTAAAGGGTGCAGCACTGAGGTTTGCGATGCAAGATGGCGGATGACAGCTGTGACGTACTACATTTCAAAGGTAAGTAGCTAAAGAGGGCAGCACGGTGCTCACTGGATTAAAGATGGCGGATGACAGCTGTCAAAAAAGCACGTGGATTTGTTTATCTCACGCTAGTGAGGTTAAGTTGGTAGCACTAAGGTTTAGGCCCGCCAAGATGGCAGCACTGCCGATGACAGTTGACGAATTTTACATCTACTACGATAAAGAGGGCAGCACAGTGCTCTGTAGTTTAAAGATGGCGGATGACAGCTGTCAAAAAAGCACGCGGCTGTCAAAAAGCACGTGGCTTTGTTTACCACGCGCTAGTTAGGTTAAGTTGGTACTACTGAGGTTTAGGCCCGTCAAGATGGCAGTACTGAGGTTAGCGATGCGTTGTTGTCTGTCAAAAAGCACGTGGCTGTCAAAAAACACGTGGCTTTGTTTATCTCGCGCTAGTTAGGTTAAGTTGTCACTACTGAGGTTTAGGCCCGTCAAGATGGCAGTACTGAGGTTAGCGATGCGTTGTTGTCGATGACAGCTGTCAAAAAGCACGTGGCTTTGTTTACAAATTCAAATTTCCCGCGGGTGGTGGAGGAGGCCTCTGGGAGGTCTCTGGCTGTGGTGGTGGTGGAGGAGGCATCTGGGAGGCCTCTGGCTGTGGTGGTGGTGGTGGAGGTGGCCTCTGGGAGCCCGGTGGCGGTGGCGGCGGCAGAACTGTCCAATTATACTACAATCTTCCCTCTCAAGAAGTCTATCATTTTTCTGCAGACGGGATCTCGTTGTCGCATGGCAGGTAGTTGACCTAACTCTTTCAGAAAATCCTTGTCTTCCAGCACCAGTTCGATATAATTTACGGGTACCTCCTCTTCATTAAGATTTCGACACAATGCGTCTGCCGAACCGTTCGGTACGCCGGAACAATGTTCGACAGTCAGGTCGGACTGCTAGAAGAAAGGAGCCCACCGAGCCACTCTCTCTGGAACCTTGATTTCTTTAATGTATCCTCTCAGGTCCTTGATAAATCATTTGGGCGTCTGTAAATGTCCATCATAGAACATCTTCGGCTGTTCCCCCTTCAATATAATCATATTCATCACGTTTGTGACGTTACACATTTGGAAATGAGTCGTATTTTCGAATATGTTACGACTGGTATTTCAAAATGGATTGCTAGTCTGATTTGGACTTCTAGTGTTAAAGTCTGGTATTGCAGTTGCTTCACTGATGATCGTATCCACCTTTTGTTTGGATTTCTACAACGTTTCAAAACCTATTTTCACTGACTTCGCCTTTCATGTTTCGTATTTTCTTCTCGACCTCCTCCTGGGATAGGTTAATTACCTTCAGTTCATTCCCTATCAAACCTGGTTCACCAAATCCAATCTACCGGGCGAGTTGGCCGTGTGGTTAGGGGAGCGCGGCTGTGAGCTTGCATCCGGGAGATAGTGGGTTCGAATCCCACTGTCGGCAGCCCTGAAGAAGGTTTTCTGTGGTATCCCATTTTCACACCAGGCAAATGCTGGAGCTGTACTTTAATTAAGGCCACGGTCGCTTCCTTCCAACATCTAGGCCTTTCCTATCCCATCGTCGCCGTAAGATCTATCTGTGAAGGTGCGACGTAAGGCCACTGGCAAATCCACTCTATTATCACGTAAGTCCTTCCCCAACTCTGCAATGTTTCTTATGATCCCTTTGGCACTCTTGACTATCGCGTCTTAGGTTGTATGGACCTTTCAAAGTTCTTCCTGAGCCTCTTGAAGTATATTCGCATATTCACGTACCCACTCTACTTTAGTGCTCACGGCCTTAAACTCTGTCGACATCTCTCTGCTACTTTAACTAACTTCAACATCGTGTGCCTACTCTCATGGGTTACTGTCTTTAATTCCTGCAATTGTTGACAGAAATACGCCTTAATCTCTCCCTGATTATTCTTAAGCTATCTGCGGTTTACCTTACTTTCAAGTAAATGTCTGTCTAGTTAACACCTCATTTCAGCTTGACTTTCGCTTAATTCTCAATGCATCTCGCGGATTTGTACGAAATGCCTATCGATGTCTGCTTTTAGTTCTCCCTGAGCTTTGGCCAAAAGGTTCCCTGATGTCGGCCTGACTTTCCTTTCCGTTGATTAAGTTTATTATTATCCGTTTTAAGGTTCGCCTGCAGTCGTCGAATCTTCTATTAATATCCGTTTGAATGTCTTCTCTCGACTCTATATAACTTCTCCGTGTGTCCTAAACCTTGTCGTCAACATTCTGCACTTTCTTATTTACAACTACCTCTTTGTATCTATATTCTGCACTTTATCATCTACATTCTTCACTTCGGTAGTTACGTTCTGTACCTTACTATTTATACCTTCTATTTGAGTCGTCATGCCCTTGATAGTCTGGTGCAACCACTCCAGCATCACCACCCTCCTTCGTTCCATCTCAGTAATGGCAAATACGAGTAGCCGGGGAACTGAGTACCATCAGCTGGAAACCAGCCTTCGAATGACTACAATAAGAAATGTTTACCAAAACCTTAAAAAGTCCAAACCACGGCACAAAATATATTCCAATTACTAATTAGTACAGATTAACTCGGAACTTGATCAAAACCGATCCATTTACTTTAATAAATATCCTAAAATCCGTTCTATAAACTGGTTAGGCCTACGTACTTATGACAATTTAATTTAACCTCTAAGCACTGTACTGAATCCGGATGTAACTTCAAATTAGGTTAAGTTAAAAGCTCACCACACTGACTTCGAGTTCGACTTGAATTCCAAATGTGCCTGCCATGTCGGCTCTCCTACACTAAAGAAGACATGAATTAAAATAAAGCCTTTAATGTCCTCTTAATCTAATCACTCTGATGGTGAATACCGTTATACAACAATGAATCATGGATATATCTTGTTCTCGTATCTTCTTAGCCTTCCGGTCGAGCATTGTGGAGTTCTTCACAGTGACTAGACCATCCTTTTTAAGCCTCTATTTGATTTAGCTAGATATTTCTAGGTCTTCTCGTCAGATATTACATTCTTCACGAAGTGACCCGTACCTAATCAAGCCTTCTCAGTGGGCGTTATGATTTATATTATTTTTTCTCTTCTTGACTTAAGCCCTATTCACGTGACGGCTCCCACTTCATAGTGACTTCAGCTCCAACGTTGAGCGTCCTTTTACTGAACCCTTGAGGTAGACATGTAGCGCAATAATTACCTGTCCTAGGTTGGCAGCATGTGTTTATAGACTCTGGCATCTCAGGGGTACTTAACGGTTTTTTGTCACTTGCTGACGTGACTATGGGGTATCAAGGAAGGCCTACCTACTTGGAATTAAAGGCTAGGATAATCTGACTTCATTTAGTAATACAAAACAATCTAATCACTCTGGTGGCGAGTACAGTTTTACAAACATAAATGAATGCTGGATTGATTGAGATCAATCACCTGAACATAACGATGAGGTGGACGATTTCGGGATGATAATTCCTGAAGGGCTGTTTCATAGTCTACCCCTTTTGAAGTTTATAATAGAATAATGACAATAACAACAACAACAACAACAACAACAACAACGACGACAGTCTGGAAGTCCAGCTATTCAGTTCCTTAAACAACCGCGGGTTAGTCTTCTGGATTATGAAACGTCTAAATAACATTAAATCAACTTGAGACCTTCTCCATAATTAAGGCTGTCCATTGACTAAAAATCATCGCAGGATACCTCTTGAGTCACCTGGACCCTTAACTGAGTCTGAGTAACGTCCAATTCACATTATTGACCGATCACTCTAATTCTAGTCAGATCAAGATTAAGTTAATGCAATTGTCCGCAGAGAGCGGTGCGAGTTAGACGTGCCAGTTTTGTTTTACATACAACAAGAACACCGCAGTGATCAGTGCACTTTTACCAGCAAGTCTTGGTAATATTCTCTGTGATTAGTGTTTTTGATTTAGTAAATTGTTCTGTTTGAAAGTAATCATGCAAAGCATTCGTAAAAAACACGGAAACGCAGTTTCCAACGGAGTTATACAAGGCCAACCGCAGCGGAAAAACACACCTGGGTTTCAGAAACGCTGCAAATAAACATCGACCAGCTAACAGCTCTCCAACTGGATGCCCCTGCTACTGCAGTATATATAAAGGTAATTTCATCAACAATTATGGAGACAATATTACATTCTGTTTACTATTCGTCCGGAATTGCCGAACGAAAAAATCAGGAATGATTTCAGGAAATACGGTAATGATAAAGACTTTTATGATGAATCGCTGTCTCAGTTCTACCGTTTACCAGTTCCCAATGGTAACCGACAAATAAAAATTCAGTTAAAACAGCAAATTCCATCCTTCGTAACCATAGAGGGGTACAGGGGACAAGTCACATATCAGGGGCAAGAAAAAACCTGTGCTGTATGCAACGCCCCGGATCACCTGCGCATTTGACTGTCCACGCCGTTTGGGCAATGTTTTGAGACAGCCGACATCACTAGTCACACTATTTCGCCCCCATGTACCCATAACAACAGCAACCACTCTCCAATCTGACTTACAATTGACGAGTGGAGCCGTTCCTCCACTCGTAAACAGGTCCAACACAGATGACCTCGCCAAACTGGACTCCAAAACCGCAACCTGTTGTAAACACCTTTTTTGCTGGGGAACAACTTGACCCTGAGAGCGTAATAGCTGTTCATCTGTCAACAGATGATATACACACGCTCACCACATCAGAGCCGGCTCCAAGCCACGTAACACAACACACTACAGACCAACACATTGATGTTACAGAGCAACCAGATACACAAATGAAAGCAAATCAGGCCACAACAGAAGTTGCTCCCTTTAATATTGAAAATACTGCCCAGTTAAATAAGGAGAACGTCACACATAAGGAAATTAAATTGGCGGAGAATTTAACCCCCCCACGGTCAATACAGCAGCTGATACATCAGAAGATTCCGATAGCTCTCTAACACGGTTGTATAAGGGAAACCCAACTTCCGGGAATCGAAATAAATAAAGTTCCGCCAAAAGCCATTCGATCAAGGACACGCACGGATTGCAGTGTAAAAAGAAGGTCGGTATTTGATGAACTGGATACAGCCAATTTCCAGAATAATCTCCTTTCAACTCATCAAGGTCACACTATGTTTCGGATCTGCCGCTTGTTCACGATTTTTAGTCTCCTGGCCATTGTGTTTAAGCACCAGAACTCCACCAAGACCGATTCACCATTTCATCCTGACCTTACCCATGCACAGAGCACATGTGACACCTACTTTCCAGAGATGATTCTGCTTACCGTTGCTAAGGCAAACATCAATGGCATTTTGAGCATCACGAAGTGGGCACTCATTGAGAAGTATATTAGAGACAATGACATTGATACTTTATTTCTCCAAGAAGTGTGTACCTACAATTCAGATATATTAAGCCCATGCGAATACTATGTTAACTTAGGAGAGGATACTCGAGGAACAGCTATTGTATATACAACCTGGTCTTGACATTCATGACTTTGTTGCACATCCAAACGGAGTGCTCTCCACTCGTTATGAAAACTTCGTACTCATTAATATATATATAGTCCATCAAGAGCGCAAAACAGATTAGAACGAGAAAAGTTTTTCTCGAAGACCTCAACATTTATCTCACGCGGTGAACCAACATTGTACTTGCAGGTGATTTCAACTGCGTCCTCCACCCGAAGGATCAAACCGGACCCAACATTAACAACTCGGTAGCCCTCTCAGAACTAATCCAGCAGCTCCGTTTGAGAGATGATTGGGAAACGAAACACGGGAATTATGTTGAATTCACATTTTCCCGCCACAATTCAGCATCTAGACTAGACAGAGTTTATCTCTCTCATTCAATGTCCATAATTACACACAGAATATCCGTCATCCCAGTTACTTTCTCTGACCATCACACAGTACTCCTTCATTTAAGTGTTGACACGCATGTCCCAGTGATAGGAAGAGGATATTGGAAGTTGAACAATAACCTTTCTAACACTCCAGATGCTACAGAAAATTTTCAAATAGTCGACATGAAACGGCATTATTCGTCACAACTCATCTGGTGGATTCACGCGGCTAAAGCTGCCATACGACGTTTCTTCCGAAATTTGTCTTTTCATAAAGCTCTGGAACGAAGACACACTCAGCATTTACACGAACAAGCCTTACACGACTACAGTCGTGCGCAACCGCACGGATATGACGTACAGCACAAATTAACAGAAATTATACATATACTCTGTCAGATGAAAGAACAAGATACACAGGGTGTACAGGCAAGCACACGTATTCCTTCCTTAGACGAGGACGAAAGTACATCGTTATACATTGCCAAAGAGAAGGGTAGAAGTAGGAAGAACTTTATCTCAAAACTACAAACCACAGGGTGGTCCATTACAGGAACTGACAATATTATTCAAATGACAACCAATCATTTTGAATGAGCTTTTGCTCAGGACTCTCCTCAACAAAACACAACAGTCCAAGTCTTTTTACAACCTATAAAGAAACAACTTTCACTAGATGACGCCCAGCAACTAGAGAGCGACATACATCAAGATGAACTGTTACAAGCTATCAACGACGCATGTTGTAAAAAATCACCCGGCCCTGGTGGTCTTTCTTTCGAATTTTACAAATCCTATTGGCAATACATAAAGGACGACTTACAGTTACTTTTCTAAAAAATATTCACAAGTGAAGCACAGATGAACAATTTTGCTGAAGGAATAATGGTGTTAGTACCTAAGATTAAATCACCCAAATACTTGTCGGATTACCGTCCACTGACAATAATTAATACAGATTACAAGCTGTTTACAAAAATTATTGCCAGACGCTTACGACTCACCTTACATAATATCTTTGGTTCCGAGCAACATAATGGGTTGAATAACTCCAACAACATACATGGCCTCTCCACTCTGCGTGACTTCGTGCTGCACATGTTCTCTCAACCCAACAGCTCTGCCGCACAGTACAGTATAGACTTTCAACAAGCTTTTGACCGCGTTAGACATTCTTATCTATGATCTGTCCTAAGAAGATTTGCTTTCCCCAACAGGATAATCACAACACTACGAAACTTAAACAGCAATGCAACATCCAGACTACAAATTAATGGCTTTCTCTCCAAAACAATCCACATTCACAGATCAATTCTACAAGGTTGTCCACTCTCTGCAGTCCTCTTCGCCATCAGTGCGGAACAATTCACTAGACAATTAACTTTGAAGCTTCCAGGAATGCAACTAGGTCCAGCGTCCTTATAAACGCACGCCTATGCGGACGACATCACTCTTATCTTGACACAGATTGGTCACAGACGACTATCAACATCATACTGGAGCAAAAATTAATCCACAAAAATCTGGCATCCTACTATTTGGGCCCTGGCCGACACAACATCAATGGATTCCCTCTGCCAAAACACACAAAATCCTTGGAATAACATTTTCTGTGAATTTGACTCAAATGATAGATAACAGCTGGAGAAAATTACTCAACACAGTTCGCTCCGCCCTATTTGCTCGGCACCTTTGAAAGCTCAATATATGTCAAAAAGTCTGGACAGTTAACATCTTCGCACTAAGTAAACTGTGGTACGTAGCACAGATTTTACCTCAACCACCTATAATAGTCAAGAAAATCGATCTAGTTATAGGGTATTACCTACGGAGAGGACACCACTACAAAATAGCCAGAACACAATTCTACCAACGCATTAAGTGTGGAGGGTTAGGGTTAGTTTCTGCAGAAGCTAAATAGACTGCACTTGTTGCGCGAAATACTATTAACTGTGCGTGCAGACCGGATGATGATTATGCTAAAACGGTTCTGAATAATATTATCCGAAGTGTGGCCTTTCTCACTTCCCATCATAACTTGCCACTGCATTTCAAACGAGTTTTGAGGTTTGTACATAACCTACCAAGAAATTTAATAGATCCAAATTCAGTTGTAACAACAAAATGCGTCTATAACCATATAATGAACATCAATATTAAACCACCTGGAATACATGCAAAGTATCCTCAGCGACACTGGAAACTAATATGGAATAAACTTGTTAATAAATGGATTCCTCTTCAGTGGAAAACATCTATGTACTTAACAATAAATGCAACTATACAAACAAAGGATAAGTTATTCCGACATGGACGGTTTGACTCCAATATTAATCAATCAATCAATCAATCAATCAATCAATCAATCAATCAATCAATCAATCAATCAATCAATCAATCAATCAATCAATCAATCAATCAATCAATCAATCAATCAATCAATCAATCAATCAATCAATCAATCAATCAATCAATCAATCACCACTGATCTGCATTAAGGGCAGTCTCCCAAGTGGCAGATTCCCTATCTGTTGTTTTCCTAGCCTTTTCTCAAATAATCACAAAGAAATAGGAAAATGATTGAACATCTCCCTTGGTAAGTAAGGTATTCCAATACATAACTCCCCTTCCTATAAACGAATATTTTCCGCAATTTGTCCTCTTGAATTCCAACTTTACCTTCATATTGTGATCTTTCCTACTTTTAAAGACACCACTCAAACTTATTCGTCTACTGATGTTCTCCCACGCCATCTTTTCACTGACAGCTCGGAACATACCACTTAATCGAGCACCTCGTCTCCCCTCTCCAAAGTCTTTCAAGCCCAAACTTTGCAACATTTAAATAACGCTAATATTTTGTCGGAAATCACCCAGAAAAAATCGAGCTGCTTTTCTTTGGATTTTTCCAGTTCCTGAATCAAGTAATCCTGGCGACGTTCCCATACACGGGAACCATACTCTAGTTGGTGTCTTACCAGAGACTTCTACGCCCTCTCCTTTACATCCTTACTACAATCCCAAAATACTCTCATAACCATGTGCAGAGATCTGTACCCTTTATTAACAATCATATTTATGTGATTACCCCAATGAAGATCCTTCCATATAATAACACCTAGGTACTTACAATGATCCCCAAAAGGAACTTGCACACCATCAACGCAATAATTAAAACTCAGAGGACTTTTCCTATTTGTGAAACTCACAACCTGACTTTTAACCCCGTTTATCAACATACAATTGCCAACCGCCCATCTTACAACACTATCGAGGTCACCCTGCAGCCGCTCACAATCTTGTAACTTATTTATTACTCTGTACAGAATAACATCATCTGCAAACAGCCCTATCTATGATTACACTTCTTTACACATATCATTGATATACACTGACTGACAGAGCAAATGCAACACCAAGAAGGAGTGGTCAGAACTTTATGCCAATTGCAGGGTAGACTGACGTGACTGAGGTATGCTCATGATGTGAAATGCGCCGCTGTGCTGCGCACGTAGCGAACGATAAATGGGACACAGCGTTGGCGAATGGCCCACTTCGTACCGTGATTTCTCAGCCGACAGTCATTGTAGAACGTGTTGTCGTGTGCCACAGGACACGTGTATAGCTAAGAATGCCAGGCCGCCGTCAACGGAGGCATTTCCAGCAGACAGACGACTTTACGAGGGGTATGGTGATCGGGCTGAGAAGGGCAGGTTGGTCGCTTCGTCAAATCGCAGCCGATACCCATATGGATGTGTCCACGGTGCAGCGCCTGTGGCGAAGATGGTTGGCGCAGGGACATGTGGCACGTGCGAGGGGTCCAGGCGCAGCCCGAGTGACGTCAGCACGCGAGGATCGGCGCATCCGCCGCCAAGCGGTGGCAGCGCCGCACGCCACGTCAACCGCCATTCTTCAGCATGTGCAAGACACCCTGGCTGTTCCAATATCGACCAGAACAATTTCCCGTCGATTGGTTGAAGGAGGCCTGCACTCCCGGCGTCCGCTCAGAAGACTACCATTGACTCCACAGCATAGACGTGCACGCCTGGCATGGTGCCGGGCTAGAGCGACTTGGATGAGGGAATGGCGGAACGTCGTGTTCTCCGATGAGTCACGCTTCTGTTCTGTCAGTGATAGTCACCGCAGACGAGTGTGGCGTCGGCGTGGAGAAAGGTCAAATCCGGCAGTAACTGTGGAGCGCCCTACCGCTAGACAACGCGGCATCATGGTTTGGGGCACTATTGCGTATGATTCCACGTCACCTCTAGTGCGTATTCAAGGCACGTTAAATGCCCACCGCTACGTTCAGCATGTGCTGCGGCCGGTGGCACTCCCGTACCTTCAGGGGCTGCCCAATGCTCTGTTTCAGCAGGATAATGCACGCCCACACACTGCTCGCATCTCCCAACAGGCTCTACGAGGTGTACAGATGCTTCCGTGGCCAGCGTACTCTCCGGATCTCTCACCAATCGAACACGTGTGGGATCTCATTGGACGCCGTTTGCAAACTCTGCCCCAGCCTCGTACGGACGACCAACTGTGGCAAATGGTTGACAGAGAATGGAGAACCATCCCTCAGGACACCATCCGCACTCTTATTGACTCTGTACCTCGACGTGTTTCTGCGTGCATCGCCGCTCGCGGTGGTCCTACATCCTAATGAGTCGATGCCGTGCGCATTGTGTAACCTGCATATCGGTTTGAAATAAACATCAATTATTCGTCCGTGCCGTCTCTGTTTTTTCCCCAACTTTCATCCCTTTCGAACCACTCCTTCTTGGTGTTGCATTTGCTCTGTCAGTCAGTGTATATGAAAACTTAAAGGTCCAATAATACTGCCTTGAGGAATTCCCCTCTTAATTATTACAGGGTCAGATAAAGCTTCGCCTACTCTAATTCTCTGAGTTCTGTTTTCTAGAAATATAGCCACCCATTCAGTCAAGCTTTTTTCTAGTCCAATAGCACTCTTTTTTGCCAGTAGTCTTCCACGATCTTCCCTATCAAATGCCTTAGATAGGTCAATCGCAATGCAGTCCACTTGGCCTACTGAATCCAGGATATCTGCTATATCTTGCTGAAATCCTACAAGCTGAGCTTCAGTGGAATAACCTTTCCTAAACCCAAACTGCCTTCTGTCAAACCAGTTGTTAATTTCGCAAACATGTCTAATATAATCAGAAAGAATGCTTTCCCAAAGCTTACGTGCAATGCATGTCAAACTGACTGGCCTGTAATTTTCTGCTTTAGTCTATCACCCTTTCCTTTATACCCAGGGACACTGTAGCAACTCTCCATTCATTTGGTATAGCTCCTTCAAACAAACAATAATCAAATAAGTATTTCAGATATGGTAATTTATCCCAACCCATTGTCTTTAAAATATCCCCCAGAAATCGTATCAATTCCAGCTACTTTTCTAGATTTCAACTTTTGTACCTTACTGTAAATGTCATTATTATCATAGGTAAATTTTAATACTTCTTTGGTATTACTCACCTCCCCTATCCCGACATTATCCTTGTAACCAACAATCTTTACATACTGCTGACTGAATACTTCTGCCCTTTGACGATCCTCGGGTACACACACTCCCCTTGTAAATTAATGATTCCTGGAATGTCCTTCTTTGAACGTGTTTCAGCCTTAAAGCTCCTATGCAGACCCTTCCATTTTTTCACTAAAATTTGTATGACTAATAATTATGCTTGCCATCATGTTATCCTTAGCTGACTTCCTTGATAGATTCACTTTCCTAGTAAGTTCCTTCAATTTCTCCTTGCTTCCATAACTATTTCTAACTCTATTTCGTTCCAACCTGCACCTCCTTCTTAGTCTCTTTACTTCTCTGTTATAATATAGTGGATCTTTACCATTCCTTACCACCTTTAAAGGTACAAACCTATTTTCACATTCCTCAAAGATTTCTGTTAACCCATCCCAGAGTCTGTTAATATTTTTATTTATCATTTTCCAGCGTTCATAGTTACTTTTTTTAAACTCCCTCATGCCTGTTTTATCAGCCATATGGTACTGCCTTATAGTCCTAAATTTAATACTTCCCTTTCTTTCACATTTATTTTTAACTACGGCGAAAAGAGCTTCGTGAGCCCGAATACCATATATTACTTCGTTTTCTCTATAGAGCTCATCTGGTTTTCTCAGCACCACATCCAAAATATTCTTCCCTCTATTTGGTTCAATCACTTTCTGAATCAGCTGCCCTTCCCATATTAACTTATTTGCCATTTGTTGTTCATGATTCCTGTCGTTCGTATTACCTTCCCAATTGATATTTGGTAAATTGAGATCACCTGCCGCAATCACATTCATTTCCATATCATTTCCAACATAGCTGATTATCTTATCAAATAATTCCGAATCAGTGTCAGCGCTACCCTTTCCCGGTCTGTACACTCCAAAGACATCAAGTTGCCTATTATCTTCAGAGATGAGCCTTACACCCAGAATTTCATGTTTTTCATCCTTAACTTTTTCGTGGCTTACAAATTCTTCTTTCACCAGAATGAATACTCCCCCTCCACCCATTCCTATCCTATCTCTACGATACACACTCTAGTTCGTGAGAATATTTCTGCATCCATTATATCATTTCTCAGGCATGATTCAACTCCTATTACAATATCTGGTAAGTATATTTATATATATTACATACACATCCATACATTATCATTATATACTGTTATGCCTTCCAGCGTTCAGTCTGCAAGCCTCTGAGAATTTACTAAACGTCGCCACAATCCTCGATTTGCAACTAGTGTTGTGGCCTCATTTAGTTCTATACCTCTTATCTTTAAATCGTTAGAAACCGAGTCTAACCATCGTCGTCTTGGCCTCCCTCTACTTCTCTTACCCTCCATAACAGTGTCCATTATTATCCTAGGTAACCTATCCTCCTCCATTCGTCTCACATGACCCCACCACCGAAGCCGGTTTATGCGTACAGCTTCATCCATCGAGTTCATTCCCAAATTAGCCTTTATCTCCTCATTTCGAGTACCCTCCTGCCATTGTTCCCACCTGTTTGTACCAGCAATCATTCTTGCAACTTTCATGTCTGTTACTTCTAACTTATGAATAAGATATCCTGAGTCCACCCAGCTTTCGCTCCCGTAAAGCAAAGTTGGTCTGAAAACAGACCGATGTAAAGATAGTTTCGTCTGGGAGCTGACTTCCTTCTTACAGAATACTGCTGATCGCAACTGCGAGCTCACTGCATTAGCTTTACTACACCTTGATTCAATATCACTTACTATATTACCATCCTGGGAGAACACACAACCTAAATACTTGAAATTATCGACCTGTTCCAGCTTTGTATCACCAATCTGACATTCAATTCTGTTGAATTTCTTACCTGCTGACATCAATTTAGTCTTCGAGAGGCTAATTTTCATACCATACTCATTGCACCTATTTTCAAGTTCCAAGATATTAGACTGCAGGCCCTCGGCACAGTCTGCCATTAAGACCAAGTCGTCAGCATAGGCCAAACTGCTTACTACATTTCCACCTAACTGAATCCCTCCCTGCCATTTTATACCTTTCAGCAGATGATCCATGTAAACTATGAACAGCAAAGGTGAAAGATTACAGCCTTGTCTAACACCTGTAAGTACCCTGAAGCAAGAACTCATTCTACCATCAATTATATATATTAAATTACTTAATTATATTCCTTTCTTTACAGTACTTCTACAGTTTAGCACTAACATTTGTATGTCATCCCTACTAGATTTCCAGTTCCCTGTTCCCTTATCACCGCTCCCTAGGCCGTCCCGTTTCCCTGAATGTACCTGCCTATAACCCTTCTAAACAAGTTTCCTAACTTACATGTACCACTTCAGTATAAGTGAAGGCCTTCTGAGCGCAGATTCCTGCCTCCTACCCACCCGTTTGGATCTAGAAGTCTCACTCGCAGTTCCCCACATACGCACTCCATAGTCTCATTTAAATCCCCAATCACCTTCCAGTCAGTATCCCTCCTACACAGTATTCCACTGATAACAATCTCCGCTTCCTTAAACTTCATCCGTGTTGCATTTTTCAAATCCCACACATTCCCAAATATGTTGGTACTTATACCTGCTTGCCTTACGTTGTTAGTTCCAACGTGAAACACTATCACCTTCTCCTTTCCCTCTTCCTTCTCTTCTACTTTCCTCAATATCTGCCTCAACCTAATTCCTGGATAACACCCTAACCTGGTTCTCTTTCCTCCACACACTTTCCACACATGTCTAACGATAGAATCCCCCATGACCAGAGCCTCAACCCTACCCACTTCATTTGATCCCCTCCCCTCCTTGTCAGCCCTAACTTCTCTCACTGTTGCAGAAGCTACTTCCTACTTCCTTTTCTCCCTCCCATGACCCTGTTCCTCCTGTCTTTTCCTTTCCACTACACTACATTTCCCTTCCCTACCTTTTCCCTTCCTCCTACTTCCGCACATCTCAGCAACAGTTAATTTTTCCTCATCTTCCCTCGGTTGTTCTACCTGCAGTGACTCGTACCGATTTCTCACAGACACATGTCCTGAATTCTGATCCTGAACAGAGCCTTTAGCTTGCAATCTCCTTCCCCTTAAACATTAGACCACCTGTTCTCTACAATTCGCCCATTTAATTCCCATCCCTTCTTTACATCTACTGTATCCTGTACATTATTTGAGGGAGGCCTACTTTCCTTCCTCTGCGATAATCCTAATTATCTCGCTCAAACTCTCCAACTCCTTCCTCATACCCCTTAATTCCTGGCCACACCCATAGTTCCTACACTTGCACTCCTTAGCCATTATTTACGGAACAATGGCAAAAAATATTAAAAATAAAATAACTTATCCTGTGCAAAATAAAAATGAAAGGAAATAAATATTGCCTATAAAAATGAAAGGAAAGGAATATTGTCCAGGATAGTTCACAAAAATCACACAACAAGGTAATTAATATAAGCTATTACTACGTAGTTGTACGATTTATTTTCTACAACACCCTAACAGAATGAAAACTGCTGTTAATTACTGAAAACCGAAAGTAATACAAGGGAATTAGGGCTAGACAATACTAAACTGCAGTTAAGTCTACCCTAATATCTGTGAACATTGTCAACAATGAGATGCCTTATTACATCGTATTAAGTCTTGTGTAGGTGCGGTCATATGGGCGTGGTCTTTCGCAAAAGTGTGCAACATACTTCACATGACTCCACAACCCATCTTAGAATATCGACTCATCAACACAGAATATGCTTTCCTCCCGGCCACGGTCAACAGCGCTGTTCTAAGCTCACTACTGCAACCATTCACTTCATTATGGAACACCGATGGAAACGCAGACAACTGAACTACGATCGTTTCAGCAATACATAGGGTTGGAAAGATGGACATGTAAGTGCAATCAGAAGATATCAACAGATTTTGGTTCATTATTATATCAGTATGAGGTGTTAAATTGTCACGGACTAATTAAGGAACTGACAAAAACAACCAAGGATAAATGTGATCAGTGTTTGACATAATTTTGTTTAGCAGTAAGGAACCAGAACAATGAACTTCAGAGAGTATAGATCATCAGTTTTTTGTATACATTACGCATGTTTATTTTAAAAGGTTAATACTGTAATAAAAAGGTCTTGAAAAAAACGTGGCTGATTGCCAAACGTAACCTTCCAATGCAAGAGCACGATGATATAAGTTTTCTGAATTTACATGCACCTCGTCGTGTGCCAATAAATTGGCATCATAAATTCAATGATATTGAACTTAATTAAACATTACCTTTACACACACTAAGGCCCGTATTCACCAACGTCGGTAACTTTGGCTGTTATCTTAGATTTCCAAAACTCGGATAATGTTATTATCTCGGATAACGGTTGCTTCCGTATTCACCACAGCATTTATTATCTCGGTTTACGAAACCCAAGATTTCCTTGCAATGTGAATTTGAACGTAGAATTTTTCATACTGCCGTACGGAAAACAAATGACTACGCACTGCCGCCATTAGCGAAAATATACAAGTTGTTGAGTGTTTTGGAAGTGTTTGAGATATTATTGCTGTTTTTCGTAATTTTCTCGTCAATCATGTCCGCTTGTGAGCTGCAGAAACGAAGGAAGAAGCCAAATATGACGTTCCACGAGAAGGAAATGTTAATCAATTTGGTGGCTGAGAACATTCATGTAATTGAAAATAAGAAAACAGATGGTGTAACGACGCAGATGAAGAATGATAGGTGGGGAAAAATTGCCATTTCATTTAATTCCCAAGGAAATGAGTCTGTTCGGGACGCTGCAAATTTGAAGACAGTTTGGGAGAACATGAAGAAAGCTGCCAGGAAAGCATCAGCGGACAGAAAAATGGAAGTGTTGAAAACAGGTGGGGGCACTAATACGTTTATTAAAAGTGACCCTATTCTGGAAAGAGTAATCGAGCTGATTCGCCCTTCAGTAGAGGGAATGAAGAACCCGTACGATGGCGATAGTGAACCATTAGAGGTGACAACTGTGAGTGATAGGGAACCATTAGAGTTAACTATGGACATTAGTACCAGTAATGTAGTTGTTTTGGAAGAGGGGTGTGGGGAGTCTAATATGGAGGCTGAAGCAGTGCAGTTGGATTGGAGCGACTATACTTCAAATATGCTAAAGTCTTCAATACATCCAGCTCTGAAACCGACTACAAGCTGTAATGAAAGTGACTCCCATAAAGTGAGCAGTGTAGACTTCAACATTTCCCCAGCCCCTCCAGTGTCAATTTCTCCAAGGTGGGCTAAGCGTAGAAGGCCAACGCTTAGCAAATCAGAAGAACCCTTGGCAAAAGTCCACAAATTAAAAGCTGAGGCGATAACAAAGTGCACGGAGGAAGCAACGCAGGAACACTTGTGGAAACAGGAGCTTCACTCTCTTCGTTTAGAGCAGGAGAGAGTAAAGCTGAAAATTGAAGAAGTCAGACTTGAGAGGGAGTATGAACTTCTGAAGCAAGAGAAAATCAAAACAGAATTGTTGATGAAAAAACAGTAAAATGAGTTCAGCTGTGTTATGTGTTTTTAGTTATTTTGTGTGTTGCTTCTTATTTAATTCTTGGTGTGTTTTAGTTATTTACTTTGTGTGTTTCTTATTTAATTGTGTTTTTTCTTATTTAATTCTGGGTGTGTTTGTTGTTATTTGTTTCCTTAATTGTACAGAGAAACAGAAAATACATAAATAGTTTAGGCTATTCTAAAAAAAAAAAAATCTGAAAAATTAATCTTCCCAGTTTCGCTATATAATACTGTCATATGTAAGAACAAACTAAACTAACATCATTATGTAACATTTGTTCTTGTACAATACCACAGCATTCTATAAAGTACCAGGTTGGACTACACATTGATGCAACCTCTCACTGATAACTTGTTGGCCAGCTGGCACTTGCATTCTGCTGCTGTTGCTGCTCGTAAATAATTCTCTGCTATCATGATTAGAGAAATAACTCACTAATGTCATAAGCAACAAATTGAATGCTGTTTAACATAGCACTGAAGGCACACATTATTGATTTATTTGAATAGCCTGATGAAATATTTTTTCAGGCAATTGCATTCTATCCTACTTGGTCGAAATATAGGTCATGCCGAGACACATACTGTTTCATTGTTCTCCATTTAGGCCTAACTAATTTAAGAAATGGAACAAACTGAATTTGTACAAGAAGTAGCTAAATCCAAACACCATAGGCATTAAGATAAATTCTTACCTTAAACTTACCTGATGTTGGTTATTTAATATTTTTTCATGATAATTCTAATCTCAGTGCTACTGTAGAAATTTCTTTAATATAGCCTACAAGTGTTGGACACGCAGAGAAAATGGAACAGTTTAAGCCTCACAAATTATTTGTTCATCATTTCTTGACCTTATAGTAATTTACCATAATAAGGTAGTGAAGGAATTAGTGATGAGGGGCAGCTGGAATACTACTATACGCGCACTTTATCTTGAGCCCGGATCTCCATAGTAACGAATGGGAACTAGGGCTCAAGAAAAAGTGCGCATACTATAGTTAAGAATGTGGAAATGTAATTAGCTGTTCTAACATACTTTATTTACATATTAATCAACTTCAGAATGACACAACAACAACAACATAGTAACCAAATATTAATAGACACTTTTAAGCCTCAAAAATCATTTCAGCAAAACTTAAGTAGGAAAAGTGACTTTTATTTTAGAGCTAAGTGTTCATTATCCAACCTCACAAAATACACTATATTTGCTTTTGTAACCTAACATAAATAGTGTGTCATTTTCAGTATTGCTGACATCATTAGCCATTGCTTTTCTTGCTTGTTTTTGTTTTCACTGAAATTTATGCAATTCCTAGAATTTGACAGAGATGTCATTACCAACTAATGGCTCAATAAAACCTCCTAAATCAACAAATTAATGCACACACACACACACATACCGAAAGAAAGTATGCTTATGCTGAAAATAATTTAGATAACCTTTCTAACCCCTAACAACTTGATTCATGCTGTACAGAAACCAACGGTAAAAAGTTATATTCATCTCACACCTGTGCACACATTTCCTCAGTTGCTAGCAGTTCTTATGAACAACGTACATCCCTAACAAGAAATGAACACCCAACAGTATGTGCAAGTTGTGCAGGCTGGGATGCACTGTGTTATTTTTTAGCATCATTTCTTGATAAGATTATAATAAGTTATACAAAGTACTGCAAAAAAAAAGTGGGAAATATTTTCTTTTATTGAAGTGACAGTTATCATTTCTCAACCTTGTTTAAGGGGAGACCCTACTGAGTTTTTCAGTCAAAAATGGTCCAGAAACCGAAAATGAGATTTTTCCATCAGATGATATTTCATTCCTTGCCGCGCATTGTGATATAATTTTTTTGCTTGTACGGCCATTTTTAAATGCTCTGTGGGGGCGTTAAAATGACACGTGCACTTCAGTTTGAATGGACACGCGCACTTCCCTGCAGATAAAGTGGCATAGCTCAAAGATTCTTTTGTGTTTCAACTTGATTCTTGAGCATGATGTTTAGGAATGGCCTAGTGCTGCCATCTGTTATCTTATTTTTGATCATTTGTTGAAGAGGTGTATTAGGGGAAAAAACTCAAAATCCAAATGAGAGTTTACAATCTATTATTTGGCATAAATGCCCTAAACAGACCTTCGTTTCCAAAGCAAGGGTGGACATGGCTGTTGTAAGTGCTGTGCGGGAGTTCAATATGGGTTCCGTAGCCTGTCAAAAGGTCAAAATGGCAGTTGATGACAGACAATTGAGTGAAACCACTTACAAAGTGGGTCATGAACGTGACAGACAGGAAGCAGAAAAGTGCCATGAATAGTAAAGAAGACAAAAAAAACTGTTAGCAAGAAGCAGAAGCAGTCAAAATCAGTTGCTGAAGAGAGAAAAAGGACTAAGGAAGGAGAAACATAGGTGCTGGGAAGTTCTGATGAAGGTATTATTACTTGACAGATGTTTATTTATAAAACTATCTTTTTCTCAGAACTAACAATTTCAGATGTTCAAAACATTCCTTGCACAACAGTTTTTGCACGATTACCTTCAAACTGTGTCCACACACTCTACATTATAAGGTTCATGAAACTTAGTATCCGTTTTAAAATGTAATTATAATTTTCAGAGATATTGGGTGTGAAATCCAATATTTTCATAGGTTTTAACATGGTTATGAGGTGTAGCGAGAAAAATGGAAATAATTGGATAACCAATGGATTGTTTTTGAAATGAATACGAATTATTATTAAAATATGTGTTGTGACTATTGTAAGAAAGTTTCAAGAAAATATTTTCAAAAGTATTGTGCATGGGACATTTTGAAAATGATGTACTTTTTTCAAAAAATTGTTATAAATTGAAAAATATCCATTCAAATTCATTCAAATGTTATAATTAGCTTAAACTTACTTATCTCAATGTACTACCAAAATTTGGTGAAAATCAGATAAGAATTGTAGAAAAATTAAAACTCAGTAGGGTCTCCCCTTAATGTGTGACAATATTTATAAAATGGAGTTATCAGCATGTTTTGAATCATAATACAATATATTTTCGACCACGTGTACATATAGTGACATCAGATAGTTGCTTTGTTTTAATAAGTTCAGTAGTACAGCAAGGAGGAACTGATGTAGTTTACGCTTTGTAAAAATATACTTTGTGCAAGCACCATCCTAACTGCAGAGTCATTTCTGGGAATACTTGGACACCTCTATTTAACACACAGGCTACGTGCATACATCTTCAATATAGACTGTTATGCCTTTCAGCAGTCAGTCTGCAAGCCTCCATAATCCTCTTATTCTTAACTAACTGTGGACTCATTCAGTTCCATTCCACTTGTACTTAAATCATTAGAAACGTAGTCGAACCATCGTCGCCTTATTTTCCCTCTACAACTTTTCTTCTTCTTTTTTTTTTTTTTGCTTTACGTTGCACCAACACAGATAGGCCTTAGGGTGACGATGGGACAGGAAAGACCTAGGAATGGGAAGGAAGCGGCCGTGGCCTTACGGTACAGCCCCAGCATTTGCCTGGTGTGAAAATGGGAAACCACGGAAAACCATCTTCAGAGCTGCTAACACTATATCCTGGATGTAAGCTCACAGCTGCGCTGCCCTAACCACACGGCCAACTCACCCGGTTTCTACAACTCTTACCCTCCAGGACCGAGTTAGAGATCTAACATGGTGTGCCTTGGATGATGTCACAATTCAGTAAACAGTGCAGGCAATGTTGGTGCATTAATGTACACAGTACAAACATTGTATTTTATGTTTGAGACTGGCCAAAAGTTGAATTTGATTTGCACAACAAGGAAAGGAATTCTGGAGCATAAGCCCCCAGGTTAGCTGCCGTGAAGCAGCCTCCAGCCCTCTATTATACCCTGTACAAAACCACTGGTCTGCTCTGGATAGGCCAATGGTCTGGTTACATATCAGTTTCAAAGCCTAGCTTCCAAAAATATACTCTTGCTGGTCAATTGCTTGAAGTTGCAGGTACATTTCTTCTGGCACAAGAAAATGAATTTTGTTCCTGACACTTCCAGACATCTGGCACACGTTGCACAACAAATGAACAGGCCTAAGTTTATTAACCTATGACTTATTAAAAAGTCTATGAATTTCACTTATCACGAGTTATTGTAAATATGTCAGAGATTCAGTACAAGCCACGGCAATTTTAAACTGGGCGCTTTACTTATTTTGACCCAATGTGGCCAGACATGATGCGAGCTCTATCAGAGACAACAGCAAACTTGTCTTCATTACAGCCAGGCAATATCAACAAAGAAAATGGTCGCATTCCCTACATTTACACAGTCTTGGATTTACTTCTTCTGTGTAAGAAAGAATACTTCTAGGTGGGGGTTTGTGCATCCTGACTAGCATAAAGGAAGGATCTCTCCTCGCTGCTACTTCTGGTACCACTTCGCATAATTTTTACATGATTTTCCTGTATCCTAAATAAGCGGTACCTGCCATTTCATGAAATAAGTTATCTACCAAACTGACCATTTGTCTTTCCAAACTGTTAGACAGCCTTATGGTTCAAGTTCAGTATTCAATAACATGTATGTCCAACCCTTGTCCTGTTCCTCTATGGAGTCTGGTATGATGCGAGATGAATCTTCGTAGCAAGGTTTTCATGGCCGGATGCCCTTCCTCCCATCAGAGGAGTTAATGAGATATGATGAAGTGTATGGCGTTTAATATGATAGTAGGAAGGGAAAGGGTGAAATCTGGTGCTGGTACATACTCTACTACTCCTGTCGACTAGCACCACAGGGTCTCCTCAAGGCTTTACATCCCCATCCAATACACGAATCGCCATCAACAGCGTCATATGCCCTCACTCCATGTGAGCACTGCAAAGAGGTTTGGAATTTAATCCATGATTTTGGCATGCAATGTAGCGATTAGAAATTGTATACCAACACCTACCCTGCTGGCCAACATTCTGATGGTGATACTTTTTTCAACCAATGGGTCTCAAACTGGCTAACCACAGTGTCAGATTGTATAGACTTCAATGCCTTCACGATCATGGCCACAGGACAGGTATCAGTATTCAATAACATATTTCTTTAGATTTTTATAAATATCCCTAACTTCTGAGAATTTTGCATACAAATACAAATATACTGTCATCAAAATTATCAAACTAAGGCATAAGTCTTGCTGGCATTTTTCAGATTAAACCACTTACTATGAATGCTCTTGAAGATGTGCACAAAATCAAAGGTGGATTTCCTGTATAGAGTATTGAAATGAACGGATTTTACATTCTGCAATTCAGAAAACATTTCTATTTATGTTGTTAAAATCAAGACTTGAAAAACTTTTATTGTTATGGGTTTTTACGTCCCACTAAACTTTTACAGCTCTTGGAGATGCCGAGGAGATGGAATTTGGTCCCGCAGGACTTCTCTTATATGCTAGTAACATAAATCTACTGACACAGGTGACATATTTGAGCACCTTCAAATATCAGCGGACCACCAAGTTGGACTCAGAAGGCCGCACTCTACCATCTCAGCTACTCAACCCAGCCCTTTACTTTTAATGAACGCCAGTACTTCCCATGGAAGCATTAACAATTCTGCAACAGTAAGGTTTTTCACTGGAAATAACCCAACAATTTCCTTCATATGACCATCATATAGGCTTTGATTTTCTGTACCCGTTACGTTATGATAGTTTTTCTTGAAAATGTTTCCCTATCGGATCAGTTACTACTGTACAGAGCTGAGAAGAGAGGATCCCTGAAAGAGCAGTTGCATGTGGGGTGTTAGGGGGAACTGAAGGTGAAGAGGAATGGCAGGCAGGCAGATGACCTATTATTGGCTTGCGGCGAGCAATATCTGATACCACTCTCGATGAAAACAATGAGAGGTTTGAGAGCACTGGCTACGACGACAAGGGGTACCATGTTGTGTTAAAATGCGCAGAGCGCAGGTATAAGACTTGGATTGAGGTGATAAAACCAATAGCTATTTAAAATTCATCAACTTTCTAGCTGCTCATAGCCATATCGTACCTAGGCTACCCCACTTCAACTGCGAACTCAGTCCAATAGTTGCATGGGCTAAAGTAAAACAGTATGTTTAGTGATGCTAGTGACCTTGGTGTGAATATCATTTTGAGAGCTAAGCAAAGAAGTTATCAAGATACCAGCAGTAACAAAAGATGTCTGCGTGGGGTATAGCTGTCATGAGTAGTACTGACAGAGACAGGATTATTGAAGTCATGGCAAACCAGTTAACAGGAGTGAAGAAGATTCTAATAAATTATCCTCCTCCAACAAAACTTATTCAGACTTGGCTTCACCCTTGTAAAGCAATTTTTCATCTTAAGATGTAGCCTATAATTTTTTCCAAATCATTTTCATATTTTTATTCTGCTGTGATATGATTAATATTATCAGTATTACTATGACTGCAATATTATTCACTGATACAGCAATCGAGAGACCTGGTACTTTGAAACGGACAGAAAGGTCTAATATAATAGCCTATAACGGAGAGAATTGTGTAAAACGTACCAATAAAATTTTAGGCCTTTCTTTTGCATCAAGAGGGATTTTCAGAAGATTAATATAAATTTATGTGAGTACAATCTGGTCAGCCTGCGTCAATCATTGTTGTACTTTAAAGTCTTGGATTCCATTCGTAGATATTTACAGAACCAATGTTTCTGGGCCAAGCAGTAGCAATACCTCCCTCGCCTCTGCTTCACCATCAAGAATCTGATCATCTCGTCAGCTCCATACAATAAGTACTCCTAAAAAATAATTCCTATTTTCACCTTCGAAAGAAGGAGAGAGATGGGGCTTTCTTGAAAAACTCTGGAGATACTTTGGATGTGGTAGCACAAACCAAACTTATATGAAATAAATTTCATGGTTAAAAGCCTGTATGTAAGAGAAATTCCACATTTTCAATAATTCAGAATATGTATTTTTCTATTAAAATAAATTGGATTACAGTGGAATATGTTTCGTCCCTTTTTTTGGGACATTTTCAGCCACGAAACATGTTTCACCATAGTCCAATTGTATATTAATAGATAATACATATTTTGAAGTATTGAAAATGTGGAATTCTCTCAAATATATTTGAAATAAGGTTATTCATCATAACAAGAAAACTGTTCATACAACACAAAAGCAATAAGGATCGTACCTAAATTGTAAGATTTTTACATACCAAGAAAAATTTGTTCTAATAAAAATGTTAGCTGTTTCTGTACATTTTCACACAAATAAATAATAATTACAAGTGACCATGTCATCTTTTCTAATGCAAATCATCATCATTATTATTATTAATTATAGATTGCCTAAGAGTCATCTGTTCTAAAATTCAGTATTATTCTCAGCAGAATCATTGCTCCTGTCAACATACCTTGTTAACAAACTTTGTAGCTGAAACCACCTCTGCTGCTTCCCTTGTGACATTATCCAAGACAAGTGAAAAGAAGTCATTATATGACCGTTCACACACACTTGGATTCCCACATTAGTATCCATTTTCACACACTATGGGCACATTTATAAATTTTTATAACACAAAAACTCTTGCAATCATTCTTTATAAACAACTCCCACTCATCCCCAATATCTTTCTTTAATCCTTCCAGCTTGGTTTGTAGTTCAAATATTCTGGTAGACCTGGGAATAGTCTTGTAATCACTTCTGGTTTGACAAGACATCTATTTCTTCAAAATTACTGTAGCATTCCAGAATACAGCACTTTGGTGCCATCTGAAAATCAAGAGAATACTATAAAACATCAACATAGGCTAGATAATAAAATCTAATTACAATAATACAACATGTACTTCATGTTGTATGCTGTATGTAAGCAAGAAACAAAAACAGTGTTTCTTTCCTACTTACCTCTTTATCTTTGTGAAGTTACAACAGTACAGAGGATTATCACCGTGACAGTACTGTGTTGTTATTGCCGTAAAAGACTTCTAAAGTAGGAATCAATTATTGTTCGTCTAACAAGACTGTCACGGCGAGGTATGCCCTGTTGATCCATTCGTCTATAAATCTGCCCATCTCCTAATAGTTCATCCCACGGTGTATGTAGCTGTAGATGTGGATCATCTGGAGGCAGCTCTTCTCCAGCTTGACGCAAGATATTATGAAGAACAGCTGTTGCAATTATCACAGGAAATACACAATCTAACGTGACATTCATTCCCAAAGCAAGAACTGGGAATCGTCGCTTCCATATACCAAATGTTCTTTCTATCACATTTCTTGTTCTTATTTGCGATTCATTGTAAAGATTCTCTTCCGGTGTTTGAACTGCATCCAGTGGAGGCATTAAATATGGTCTACAGGGGTAACCTGCATCTACCAGCAATACTGAATCTCTGTAGATACCTTGCTCAAATCTGGCTCGTTCTACACAATTATTAAAAATAGTGCTGTCATGACTACTGCCTGGCCATCTAGCTACAATGTTGGAAAATTCCATGTTAGAATTACACATTCCTTGGACATTTAAAGAAAAGTACATCTTTCTGTTTCGAAAGAGCTCTGCTTCATTACCACCAGGGGATCGTATCCGAATGTGGGTACAGTCCATTGCCCCTATCACCTTTGGAAACCTGGCGATATTATAAAAGTTAATCTGTGTTCGATGTATAGACTGAGGTGTTTGAGGAAGATTAATATAGCAGGGTCGTAAAGCTGCTATGGCTGCGCTGACTCGATGTACAATTCTAGATGCCGTAGACTGGCTCACCCCAGCATAATCTGCCACACTAAGCTGACCACTTCCAGTAGCGTAATATCTTAAAGTAAGCAGAAGCTGATTTATGGGTGAAACAGCTTGATTCCTGAAAGGATAGAAAGACAATCCATACAGTTTTCGTATGATAAAAAATGGGATGTACTGACAAGCACTGTGGTTACCTAAATATGCATGTTTGTACAGTACTAACTTAAGACAAGGGTGTAACATTTTAGTGAAGAATTAAAGAAATTGCCTTATTTATCGAGTGAAGTATACCATGCGTAGGCTATAATGCCTGCAGACCTAACAGTCCTAGAGCAGGTAAAAGCAAGTTTCCCAAAGAGAGCAATATGTGTAGCGAAGTCTACATCAACAAGGCTAATTTATGAACTGGCAAAATAACTTTTCTTCACAGTGGATCTCAAAGCGAGACTGCAGCTCCCGTCTACTACGGTTTCAGAGAAATATGTAACTGACAGATGAAAAGGTCTGGTATCTGGGAAGAATTATATTTCACAGAGGCAATGTTAAAGAGAGAAGGGGCAAAGGCACACTATGACCAGGCATACAGTACTGTAACACAGATTATTTGTGCAACTAATTCATACCATTCACTGAATGGCAAGTGTATTTGTGAACTCTGACCAAAAGTACAACAAATACCATTCACTTCACTGGCTGAGAAGAACCATGTTACTTATTGACTACAGCAATTATTAAAATTAGTACTGTCATGTCTAGGCCTACTGTAATGCCCGGTCATCTAGTCACAATGTTGGAAAATGATTAGGCCTACTTGTAATTGTAATACAGCAAAGATACCGTACTGAACTTGACTTGCAAAAATTCCTTTTGCATTATTTTGTTAGTATGCTGATACTAGTCAGTTCGCGGTTAACGTGTAAAAGTACGTGAAAATTGAACGGATGAATGCAATTAAGCAAAATAACAGAATTTGCAATAAGAAATACGTAATTTAATTAAAACACGTATAAATCACCGGTATTCATATCGGTAATATTTATATTTCGGACAGTGTTTATAAGATAAACCATGAACTGAGTTGTAAAGGCCTATACTAAAATACGACAACAAGGCCTAACCTATTTATACCTTTTCTTTTTTGGTTACCGGTATGCCTGTCACTTGTTCAATAACCACGAAAGAAATTGTGCAACGTACTTCACTCAAAAAATATACAACATTCCTTAGTTCTTCAATCGTGTACCGTACAAGATATAAGCTATAATCGAGAATTCGCCTTACCTATTTGTTGGAAATTCCAGGTTATGTTCAATCTTGGATAAGACTGACAGTGTCGAAGCTTTAGATAACCTAAAATGAGTCTGAAAATCAATGTCGTCGTAGTCCTCGAAGTATGTCGCTCGTTCTTTTATCCACCTAGGGCGTTTATTAACTGCATAATCTTCATCATATTCCTCGTCGCTGTCATTTTCCCTTTCAATCAGATGTTCCAGCCGTCTACGAGCTGCCATTTTGGAATGCTATTGCTATCGATTGCTATTATCTTAGATTTCCCATTTTACCGGGCAACCAATCTCCGGTAAAATTTTCAACCGAGATAATACCCGTTATCCGAGATAATGTTGTTGGTGAATACAAACTTAACTGTTATCTCGGTTTACGTAGCTTTTAACCAAGATAAAAGCTTTTACTCGTGTTGGTGAATACGGGCCTAAGTGTTCAAAAGTGAAGTAGCCTGGTGAATGAATGAAATTATTTCCAAACCAAAAAATAAAAACTACTGCTTCCAGTTAAATTCAAGTCTATTCAAGTCTATGGCTTGGATTTAACTTAACACACGAATTTCGATTCTAAATTAATGCATGAATACTGAATAACTATTCATATTTAACATCTGATGGGTAAATAAATGATATCCCAGATCAAGCAAATGGTGTTCAGTAAACTGGTATACCACATACAACAGTCAACTGAACATAATATTTCTACAATTTATTTACTTATTGGAACATACATCCTTGAAGATTTGCAAAATATAATTCCTGTCCACAACTACAAATTTTACCATGCTAACTTTCAGCTACATTTTTAAATAAATATTTTAATGAAACTACTGAAGTATTATTCATGGGTAACTATAAGTATAATCAGTCAATGAGTCCAACTAAAACCGCTTAAATATAACGCTGTACTAAAATTTGTAAACAAGAAAATTTACAAGAATTCCTCTTTTACATACAACGTGTTCAGAACATCATTGGAATCCCTTGGACTAATTGTAAAATGGTCCGTCGTTCTGAGGAATGACTGTGCGAACTAGGGGACTCATCTCTCATTTAGGGTGAACGTTCTAACTACATCATTTCCTCTGGTCTACAATGACCGACAATCTTTTCCAAGAACCACCTCTATGCTGTTCAACCACTAACCTATGGGTTCCACTAAATGACACACCACTTACGACACCTAAAGCCTAACTTATCTCTCACGCAACACGCCAATAACAATGAAGTAAAACTCCTGAACGGGCAATCAAATCCTCCCAACTTTCAATAAAATATAATGCATAATTCACTGTGATACTAAATATCGAACTGGAACACTACTTTTAATTATGGCCAATGGTCATGAATATTACTTGAAACTACCTACAGTATATCATTGTCTTGCCAAACATAAATGAAGATACAAACAAACTTCCGTGACTTTAAAAGCCAGTAGATTTATAAAACACAATTGTCTTCAATTATCTCAAGTTCCAACAAATGTCCAGACAGTATCGCCACGAACAGCTGTGGCAACGGTATTTTCTACCTGCGATTCACCTTGTCTTATAAGTGAAGTAGCAAATCTCCGCTCAGGCTGTTTTAAATTCATCACAATCTATGTCCAAATAAGCACAAAATGTCTAACATTTTACGGGTCGACGTCATTGCCACACCGAGTGAACCTACGTCTTATGAGATCTGTAATATAGTACATGTTTACTGAGCATCGATTGGAGTTACAAAGGAAAATAATTTACCCTCTGGGCATACAATCTCAGTGAGAATCCGATTTCAGTCTTAACACCACATTTCAACACACTGTCGTGACGAATTTCATCGGGCCTTTTCGCACAAAATCTCGGCATCATTATTGAACACTTCCTTAGCACTTTGTACCTGGAATAAAACTCACTACCGGGGTCGCAGGGATTCACAGCTCCTGGACCAAATACAACATTTCTAACTCTGAAATGTCATGAGGAATGTCATGTGGTACCGAAACGCTGTGCGAACTAGGGGATTCATCTCTCATTCAGGGTGAACGTCCTTACTACATCATGTCCTCTGGTCTACGAAGACCGACAATCTATTCCAAGAACCACCTCCATGTTCTTCAAGCACTAACCTATGGGTTACGCACACGAGGTGCATTTAAATTCAGAAATCTTATATCATCGTGCTCTTGCATTGGAAAGTTACGTTTGGCAATCAGCCACATTAACTTAATCTTGCTCTGACTAGAATTAGAGTGATCGGTCAATAATATGAATTGGAGGTTACTAAGCCTCAGTTAAGGGCCCAGGTGACTCATGAGGTATCCTGCGATGATTTTTAGTCAGTGCAGTCATGGAGAAGGTCTCGAGTTGGTTTAATGATATTTAGACTTACCATAATGCAGAAGACTAAACCGCGGTTGTTTATGGGACCGAATATCTGGACTTCCAGATCGTTGTTGTTATTGCTATTGTTCTATTATAAAGTTTTCGGACAGTGAGAAAACTACTTTACACAGAACACATCATTCGGAACTGTAACAGTTCAGAACAACACATTGATATTCACTCCATACGATGACCTCCGACCTCATCGCCTGAACTCTGGTACTATAACCTCCTGACAAAAGTGTCCCAGAATTACCTTGCTCAAACCAAATTCTAGCACAGACACATTCAATTTTAGACGTTTTGTTACACATTATTATGATTAGTGACATATATTTAATTGCAGGTTAACAAAAACTTTAAATTTCGCGTACAAAACTGGCTCTACGACAATTAAATATCGAAAAATGATATACAGAAAAATCCCTCTTCGCCATAGGATACGGAAATGACTATACGGTACATTTCACTGTTCTAACCGCAAAACACGTACAAAATATATTTTCAGGTATCTCTTGAGAAAAATTATAAATTCGACGTCTTCACCGGGAGGAAATCAAACGACAATATTTTAGTTTAACACAGTGATATGCTTACACAAGCATATCGCGTAAATGACCCATGAATCTTATTCGCTTTCAAAGAAAATCAGTTGAAAATGGGGAAAACGTTTACAGAATGAAACTTGAGGCAAAATCAGCCCCACACATGACGAAATATTAGCACGGCAAAATACACAGGAATACATGATATGAATTTTTAAGTTACAGACCTTGTTAAGCTCGTTTCAGCACCCATTTTCAATTCGCCAGCAGCCTTTGGTTCTTTAAAGTAGCATGATGGATACAGGATTATCCATTTTAAGTCTCCAACATGACCTACGATATCTTCTCCATTTATATTTCTTGACTTAACCTAAGAATCTGAAATACAAACTACATAACATAATAGAAAAAAATATAAAAGAATCTCAATTTGCTTTTCTCTTCTCTGTCAGTGTTGTCAAGAAATAGGTGTGTGAAAAAATTCTTAGAACATCCCATATGAGCTAAGAGTCAACCGGCCACCAATCAATCAATCAATCAATCAATCAATACTGATCTGCATTTAGGGCAGTCGCCCAGGTGGCAGATTCCCTATCTGTTGCTTTCCTAGCCCTTTCCGAAATGATTTCAAAGAAATTGGAAATTTATTGAACATCTCCCTTAAGTTATTCCAATCCCTAACTCCCCTTCCTATAAATGAATATTTGCCCCAGTTTGTCCTCTTGAATTCCAACTTTATCTTCATATTGTGATCTTTCCTACTTTTATAAACGCCATTCAAACCTATTCGTCTACTAATGTCATTCCACGCCATCTCCCCGCTGACAGCTCGGAACATACCACTTAGTCGAGCAGCTCTTCTTCTTTCTCTCAATTCTTCCCAACCCAAACATTGCAACATTTTTGTAACGCTACTCTTTTGTCGGAAATCACCCAGAACAAATCGAGCTGCTTTTCTTTGGATTTTTTCCAGTTCTTGAATCAGGTAATCCTGGTGAGGGTCCCATACACTGGAACCATACTCTAGTTGGGGTCTTACCAGAGACTTATATGCACTCTCCTTTACATCCTTACTACAACCCCTGAACACCCTCATAACCATGTGCAGAGATCGGTACCCTTTATTTACAATCCCATTTATGTGATTACCCCAGTGAAGATCTTTCCTTATATTAACACCTAGATACTTACAATGATCCCCAAAAGGAACTTTCACCCCATCAATGCAGTAATTAAAACTGAGAGGACTTTTCCTATTTGTGAAACTCACAACCTGACTTTTAGCCCCGTTTATCAACATACCATTGTCTGCTGTCCATCTCACAACATTTTCGAGGTCACGTTGCAGTTGCTCACAATCTTGTAACTTATTTATCACTCTATAGAGAATAACATCATCCGCAAAAAGCCTTACCTCTGATTCCACTCCTTTACTCATATCATTTATATATATAAGAAAACATAAAGGTCCGAAAACACTGCCCTGAGGAACTCCCCTCTCAACTATTACAGGGTCAGACAAAGCTTCGCCTATTCTAACTCTCTGAGATCTATTTTCTAGAAATATAGCAACCCATTCAGTCACTCTTTTGTCTAGTCCAATTGCACTCATTTTTGCCAGTAGTCTCCCATGATCCACCCTATCAAATGCTTTAGACATGTCAATCGCGATACAGTCCATTTGACCTCCAGAATCCAAGATATCTGCTATATCTTGCTGGAATCCTACAAGTTGAGCTTCAGTGGAATAACCTTTCCTAAAACCGAATTGCCTTCTATCGAACCAGTTATTAATTTCACAAACATGTCTAATAGAATCAGAAAAAATATCTTCCCAAAGCTTAAATACAATGCATGTCAAACTTACTGGCCTGTAATTTTCAGCTTTATGTCTATCACCCTTTCCTTTATACACAAGGGCTACTATAGCAACTCTCCATTCATCTGGTATAGCTCCTTCGACCAAACAATAATCAAATAAGTACTTCAGATATGGTACTATATTCCAACTCATTGTCTTTAGTATATCCCCAGAAATCTGATCAATTCCAGCCGCTCTTCTAGTTTTCAACTTTTGTATCTTATTGTAAATGTCATTGTTATCATATGTAAATTTTATTACTTCTTTGGCCTTAGTCTCTTCCTCTATCTCGACATTATCCTTGTAACCAACAATCTTTACATACTGCTGACTGAATACTTCCGCCTTTTGAAGATCCTCACATACACACTCCCCTTGTTCATTAATTATTCCTGGAATGTCCTCCTTGGATTCTGTTTCTGCCTTAAAATACCTATACATACCCTTCCATTTTTCACTAAAATTTGTATGACTGCCAATTATGCTTGCCATCATGTTATCCTTAGCTGCCTTCTTTGCTAGATTCAATTTTCTAGTAAGTTCCTTCAATTTCTCCTTACTTCCACAGCCATTTCTAACTCTATTTCTTTCCAGTCTGCACCTCCTTCTTAGTCTCTTTATTTCTCTATTATAATAAGGTGGGTCTTTACCATTCCTTACCACCCTTAAAGGTACAAACCTGTTTTCGCATTCCTCAACAATTTCTTTAAACCCATCCCAGAGTCTGTTTACATTTTTATTTACCGTTTTCCACCGATCATAGTTACTTTTTAGAAACTGCCTCATACCTGCTTTATCAGCCATATGGTACTGCCTAACAGTCCTACTTTTAAGACCTTCCTTTCTATCGCATTTATTTTTAACTACCACAAAAACAGCTTCATGTTCACTAATACCATCTATTACTTCAGTTTCCCTATAGAGCTCATCTGGTTTTATCAGCACCACATCCAGGATATTTTTCCCTCTGGTTGGTTCCATCACTTTCTGAATTAGCTGTCCTTCCCATATTAACTTATTTGCCATTTGTTGGTCATGCTTCCTGTCGTTCGCATTTCCTTCCCAATTGACATCTGGCAAATTCAGATCTCCCGCTACAAACACATTTCTTTCCATGTCGTTTCCCACATAGCTGACTATCCTATCAAATAATTCCGAATCTGCATCAGTGCTACCCTTTCCCGATCTGTACACTCCAAATATATCAAGTTGCCTATTATCTTTAGAAATCAGCCTTACACCTAGAATTTCATGTGTCTCATCTTTAACTTTTTCGTAGCTTACAAATTCTTCTTTCACCAGAATGAAAACTCCCCCTCCCACCTTTCCTATCCTATCTCTACGATACACACTCCAGTGCCGTGAGAAAATTCCTGCATCCTTTATATCATTTCTCAGCCATGATTCAAGTCCTATTACAATATCTGGTAAATATATATCTATTAAATTACTTAATTCTATTCCTTTCTTTACAATACTTCTACAGTTCAACACTAACAATTTTATGTCATCCCTACTTGATTTCCAGTTCCCTGTCCCCTTATCACCGCTCCCTAGGCCATCCCGTTTCCCTGAATGTACCTCCCTATTACCCTTCCAAACATATTTCCTAACTTATACGTACCACTGCGGTTTAAATGAAGGCCATCCGAGCGCAGATCCCTATCTCCTACCCACCCATTAGGATCTAGAAATCTCACTCCCAGTTTCCCACATACCCACTCCATAGTCTCATTTAAATCCCCAATCACCCTCCAGTCAGTATCCCTCCTACACAGTATTCCACTAATAACAATCTCCGCTTTCTTAAACTTCACCCGTGCTGCATTTACCAGATCCCACACATCTCCAACTATGTTGGTACTTATATCAGCTTGCCTTACGTTGTTGGTACCAACATGAAACACTACCACCTTCTCCTTCCCCTCCTCCCTCTCTTCTACTTTCCTCAACATCTGCCTCAACCTAATTCCTGGATAACATTCTACCCTGGTTCCCTTTCCTCCACACACTTTCCCCACGTGTCTAACGATGTAATCCCCCATGACCAGAGCCTCAACCCTACCCACCTCATTTGATCCCCTCCCCTCCTGGTCAGCCCTATCTTTCCTGATAGCTGCAGAAGCTACTTCCTCCTCCCTTTTCTCCTTCCCATGACCCTGTTCCACCTGTCTTTTCCTATCCTCTACTCTACATTTCCCTTTCCTACCTTTTCGCTTCCTCCTACTTCCATGCATCTCAGCAACAGTTCCCTGTCCCTCATCTTCCCTCTGTTGTTCTACCTGGAGTGACTCGTACCGATTTCGCACAGACACCTGTCCTGAATTCTGATCCTGAGTAGAGCCCTTGGCCTGCAATCTCCTTCCCCTTAGAACATTAGACCACCTGTCTTCTACAGCTCCTCCCTTTCCTTCCCCTCCCTCTTGTACACCTACTGTAACCTGTACGTTGTTTGAGGGAGTCCTATCTTCCTTCCTGTCTTCTGTGAGAATCCTAATTATCTCCCTCAAACTTTCCAACTCCTCCCTCATACCCCTCAATGCCTCACCACACCCACAATAAGTACATTCGCGCTCCTTAGCCATTCTTTACGGGGGGAAAATTTTAAATTAAAAAATAAAGTAACTTATTTGCAAAAAAATAAATGAACGGAGGGATATATTGTCTGGGATACTACACAACAATAAGGTAATTAATATACGACTACACTACAATACTACTTAGTCGTGCTCTATTTTTTTTAATCCTACAACCCCTAACAGGATAAAAACTGCTGTTAATTACTGAATATCGAAAGTAATACACAAGAACTACACAATTCCAAACTGCAATTAAGCCTATTCTAATTACAACAACAGTATTTTAGTGAGAGTTTCTACGGATACCTCTACTACACCAGTACTACACAAATATTTTACAATAATAAAATAATCACACTAAATTCTAATAGGATACTACTCGTATACTACTGTACAGTACACTACAGCAATTTTAAACTACTTTCAGACGTATCCTAATTACGATACCGGTACCGAACCGTATGTCACTAAACTGAGCACAACAGAAATGAAATTTGCAAGAACTACTGTACTCAAAGATTACCAACGAAGCTAAATGCTTAGACAAATTATTATTAGTATTACGGTCTAATAGATACACACGAAAGATAACACACGAATATAGCAGGCAAGAAACGGCACTATCTAAATGTACTGTATCTATACTACAATGTATCTGTACACTACACTACACTGCGTTTGGTTAAATGCTTAAGTATCGAGAGGATTGCCGTACACGAAGAAAAACACGAATATAACTGGCAAGATACTATACTGCTTTTAAGGCTACGAAACTGTTAAATTATATTAAGGCAACTGAATGTTGAACACCTCCAGAACGCCGGGAATTTGTGCGAAAAGGTCCGAAGAAGTTTGTCAGGACAGTGTGTTGAAACTACTACTACTATAAATGCTTCCATTCCCCACCCTGAAGGGGTGGGGCGGGCCACCTAGAGGGTTTCGCCCTCTCTCTGGCCAAGGGATGCGGGCGGGTTGGGGAGATGTGAGGGAAGAAGGAGGTGGATGAAGATGTGAAGAAGTGGGAGTTGGGAGAGGATTTGCGTCCTACCTAAGTGCTTTTGTACATAAGACTTTATTGAGATTTTAGTACAAGACATGTGCATATGACAGAGATATTAACAGTACAAAGCATAGATATAATGACTTATATGGGTGTGCTAGGGAGAAGATGCGATGCTAGGATGTGGTAGAATGAGGAGAAGTGAACAAAAGTAAGGAGAAGGGGGAGGATGTCAGGAGGAGGTGGAGGTACGTAAGGTGGTGGAGGTGGGACTGAAGATGAATGAAGATGAGGACGGGGCAGTGGAGCAGGAGGGTTAGGCCGGGGGCGACTGCGAAATGTAGGAAGACGGTGGAGGTTTTATGGGGGAGAATGGGAGGGTTCGACGCGATGATGGCGACCATAGATGTGTATGCTGCGAGCGATAAGGCGCTGGACGTCGGTAGAAGTTGGCAGTTTTATGCGTTCCAAGAAGGTAGGTCCGTCAGCGTTGTATATACGGAATGCCCGTCGTACCGGAAGGCCTGCCTGGCGAAGGTCTTGAGCGATGGTGGCAGACGCAATGCTGGGATCCAAGCCTCTGATGACACAGCTGTAAGTGGAGGAAGATGGCGGTGGCGTCGAAGGCGGCTGTACCACGGTCGCTGGAGGAGTGGTGGAAGATCCCTCGGCAGATGGCTGGGTCGATGAAGGGTGAGGTGGTAGATCAGTGGTGGGAAGGGTAGGGAGGGAAGTGATCAATAGGGAGGAAGGATGGGACGAAGTCGTGGTAGTAAGGGAATGGAGAGGAGAGATTTACGCAGAAGTGATGATGGTGGTGGTAGTGGTGATAGTAGGGACATGTAGGATGAATGAAAGAGTAACAGAGATGGGAACTGATACGGCGGTGGGCTTGGGAAGAGTGGTAGGGCGAGAAGACGTAGATAATGGCGATGAGGAAGACAGAGGAGCGGTTGGACAGCATGTGCTACAGGTTCTTCATGGGCGTCTTGACGGTGAGGTGGTGTAGGTATCACTTGATGGAGGCGGCGATTGATGAGCGCTCCCTGTTCTTGAACGGAGAGGCAGGCAGTAGCTGAGTTGAAGAGGAGGACATCCGGTGCAGGGTCGGAGCCGTGAAAGAGGCGTTGAACAAAGAAGACACCAGTTGGGCTGAGGTCAGCATAAATGTCCTCGTCCGAGAGAGCGAGAACAACGTCACAAACAACGCAGGAGTACATGACAGGGAACGGCTGTCCACCAACTTGGGGCCAGCCTATGCCTTGGCGACTCGGCGAGGTGCTGAGGTAAAGATGGTATGGCACTCCGGCCGAACAAAAAGTGTGAGGAATTGTGCGATGAGCGCGTCCTCTGCAATGGAAATGTGTCCTGTCTGTTGCCTGTTGTGCTTATGTGTTGAAAGATGGTGTGTAGCTCTAAGACAAGCAGATAACGCACTTCGAATACGAGTGTCAATTTATCGCCCGCACTCCTAGTTATTTATTTACAGTTACTGAACTTCTTAACGTTCACCCTGCCCACCTTCGCATAATATATATCACGCTTGCTGCGACACAGCCGTTACCGCCTGTTGAATATCGTAAGATTGTAGACAGTCGCCATTTCTCCTTAACAGGCTGAAAAAGCATTTTCACAGTCTAGCTTGTAATAAACATTTATGTCAATTATAACTGCCAAAACCGTGCTATTGTTCTCTCCTAGAGCTCTAACTCTTTGTAGTAAAAGTTACGAAATGCTTGTAGTAGGTGACAAGTCCCCGCGGTACAAATCGCTTAAATTCTAAGTCACGATTTCTGACTACACACTCGTAAACAAATCTCAGCAACACGGAGCTGCTCCCAAACCGGCGTGATGTCTCTCCGGAAACTTTCCTGAGTGTGACACCGAGGAACAAGGCCGCTCCGAGTATATGTGCGACTGGTTCCCACTCAAAATCTGTGGTGCAATCATTCCGAAATAATATCGTTTATTGATCTTCGAATTTCATTATCGTGATAGCACTCAAAGTACGCGGAAAATTCGGCCATTATGTATGCAAACTTCAAATCTCCAAAAGACGATGTTTTAGATCTATGAAGTTTGAGAGACATGCAATCTATATTTATATCCTGGCCAAATCAATCCACTCAAATCACCAGCTCCAATCGTGGGAATATGTTATTTCTTTACAAATACATCGCAACTGGGAAACATCCCGGTGGCAACGATCACTTACAGTAGTGTGATAATAAAGTAAAGTTAAAACATAATTACCCAACAACAACAACAACAAAACAACTACAAGAGTACCGCTCAACAAGTAATTCCATGGAAATAAAATATTGCTTGCTTCTGCTTGTTGTTTTAAGGGGCCTAACATCGAAGGTCATCGGCCCCAAAAATAAAATATTACAAGAAATATATTCTAAATCCAGCATCATCATGTATAAATTCACACATAACTTAATTATTTCCAGTGATTAACACTACGGCTTACTATACTATAGGTTGAGCTTAACATTACAACACCGTCATATACAAATTCACACGAACCTTACGTATTTCAAAAATTTTACACTATGACTTACAACAACAACAACAACAACAACAACAACAAGCAATACCCTGAAAAGTAAATATTACAAGAAATATTTCCCACTACTAGTTTAACATTCTAAATCCAGCATCATCATATGCAAATTCTAATACAACTGAAGTTTTTACAGTGCTTAGTACTAAGGCTTACTATACTATAGGTTGAGATTAAAATTACAACACCGCCATGCATTCACACCAAGGGCGGCGCGTGGTATTGTTGCAGGTTTGCACAACAATTTTACGCTTCATTGGTCGTCTTTTCTTCCTATTTTGCAGCTTAATAAACCTAACATGTACTCTAAAATGTGTTAAAACCAACCATCTTTTGTCGTTCGATGTACTAATGCTTCGTAATGGACCATTAAACTCCGCCATCTTCAAATCAAACTCAGGGGGTTGACTTTCCTACGCCAACTCTCTAGCGCACAGCGCGCCGCTATTTGGTTTCAGCAGGGACGAACCTAAGCCTGTATACAATGTATAGCATCAGGTAGCAAGCCCGCCAATGTCGGTCCTAGGGAGTTGCACGAGAACAGCAAGTCCCCTAACGAAAAACAATTTCAAATGTCCCCGTTAGATTGCACCACTCTGCAGAGATGACTTCATCCCTGCTTTCTCTCCTCTCGCAACGGTAATTTCTTTTCCACGCCACTAGGGTAAGCTGTACCGCACCATTAACAATGTTACCAACATTTGTATTTCATGGGCAATCATGACCATTTTTTAAACCGCGAAATTTGTTTTGAGGATATACTTTCGGAGGAAACGTTTCTTCATAAGCATAACTTCATGTTATACTTTTGTCGACCGTAAAGCGAGCTTTGTGACAACATTGTCACATGTTGATTGTTGATAAACGGCTGGACTATTGCGATTTGCGACATGGAGTTGTTGGTGTTACTGTAGACGTTATGTTTACATTTATCACGTGTAAGTCTTGGTGTGTTTTCAGGTGATTGAGTGTTTTGGTTGTAGATAGTTTGTCTGTGCGTTATTATTATAACTTATGGATTCTAGATTGTGAGTAAGAGTTCGTCACAAAGCTGCCGGTGTTAGTGTAGTTAGGTACGACTATTTGTTTGTGTCGTATCATGGCATTATCGGTCAAATCTATCACCTGTGGGTGTATTAGTATTTTGTTTTAACTGAATGTTTGGTTTGAAATATTAACTTTTCAAGGTGCAATCTCATGTGTAGCGGAGTGTGAGTGAAAATGAATACTAAAAGTAATTTACAAGTTAGAGAGTTTTTCCAGCTTTCTGATGAGGAGAAACTTACCGTAAAGACACTCGGAAAACCATTACCGGACGTAAATATTGTGCAGAATATTAATATTGGAAATAGACAGTTTAGGAGGGTGTTTAAAAGGGACATTTATACAAATAGTGATTGATTATGTGGTTGCGAACTTAAAAATGCGTTATTCTGCTTCCCGTGCTTGTTGTTTGGTTGGAAACCCGCGTGGACCAAAGTAGGAGTTACGGACATAAACCATTTAAGAACCAAAGTAAAGAAACATGAATCTTCAGCTGTTCACATTCAAAACTGTTTTAAGACTGACACTTTTTGGAACTGTTAACGTAGCTGCACAACTCGATAGTGCGTGTAGAAGGGAAATTGCGGAGTATAACGAAGAAGTTAGGCATAACAGATATGTGTTAAATATTTTAATGAACTGTATTCGTTTCTGCGGTTCTGTTGAACTGGCCTTGAGGGGGCACGATGAAACTGAATCATCATCAAACCCAGGTGTTTTCAGAGGATTAATTAATTTTAGCGCTGAATTGGATGCCGTGCTAAAAGGTCATTTGGAAAAGGCAACTGTTTTCAAAGGAACATCCAAAACAATTCAAAATGAACTTTTGAAAATTATGTTGGAGGTATTCCAGGAATAAATATCAAAACAAATAAGGGAATCAGAATTTTTAGCTATTATAGCTGATGAAACCAATGACATTTCCAATATATTCCAGATGGCTGTTGTGTACCGTTACGTAGTAAGAGGCAAACCAATAGAAAGGTTCTGGAGTTTCCTGTCTGTTGCAAAACATGACGCACGGACATTAGCTGAGTGTTTATTGGAAGAATTAAAGAAGCACAAAGTAAAAATGAAACTCCCCAAAATTTAATTGCACAGATATATGACGGGGCATCCGTTATGGCTGGTTCCTCTGGTGGGGTACAAGCTATTGTAAAAAAATCCTATCCCAACGCAGAATATGTGCATTGCTATGCCCATCAAGTTAATCTTGTAATGAGCAAGGCGGCATCAATCAACTGCAATGTGAAAGTATTTTTTTTAAGTTTGCAAGGAATTTGTGCATTCTTCTCCAACAGTCCACAGCGTATCGCGATACTTGATGAGGTAGTGAGGAAACGTTTGCCACGGGATTGCACTACTAGGTGGAATTTTCAATCACGATGCGTAAATACAGTTTATGACTGCAAGGAAGATCTTATTGAGTGTATGAACCAGATATTGGAAGGTGACTCTGTAATGAGTGAAACTACAATTTGTCAGGCTGGAATTCTTCCGTAAAATTATGCCACTAGTCGAAGTTCTCTTCGGTCAGCTACAACACGGAGACACTGATGCTGGTTCTGCACATAAGGCCGTTTCAGCATTTGAAGTAAACATCTCCAAAATCCGAGAAGAAATTGACTTCACGAGCGGTAATGAACCTACCGATTACTCAATGAAGAAAAAGAAATTGGACCAGACTGAATGGAAAAGAGAAGCAAAGGAATTGTGCGATGTGGTAATTTCCCAGGCTAAAAATCGGTTTAGCTTCTCAAGTCATCTTGTAGCACCATCATTGTTTCTTCCAGAGAAGTTCTCCTTGTACTGTTCTAAGTTCCCTGAAGGTACCTTACATACAGTGTGTTCAGTGTATACGTTTTTGGACAAACTAAAACTACGCCATGAACTATCGTCCATCTATTTAGCACAAGAATTCAGATCATTGTCGGCTGCTGTTAGTCTAGCAGAGTTTATAATAACCAACAACCTGGAGAAAACGTTCAGTGAGTGCTTGAAACTGTTGAAATTAATTCTTACAATCCTTATGACGTCTGTTGAAGCAGAAAGATGTTTTCCTACTTTGAATAGGATAAAAACTTTCTTAAGGAATTCTATGACCCAGGAAAGATTGTCGGCTTTGGCAATGATTTCTATAGAAAGAGTTCTGGTGATGGAAATCGCAGACTTCAATCAACGGGTGACTGACAAGTTTGCATCAATGAAAAACAGGAGGGCACATTTTCAATTCAAGTGAGGTAAGAATAACTGTAGTTATACTGTATAAATAGCCTATTATTTCCTGTGTTTTAATTGCTGGTTATATTTCAGTTTTAATAGGAATGCAGTTCATTACATAAGGATACTAGGGATTCTTGTTATTTCTGTAAGATTCTCATTTAAAATTGCAACATTGAAAATTTTGGTGCAACACCCAGCTTCAGATACCACCAGCCGCCACTGATTCACACGAACCTTAAGTATTTCAAAATGTTACATTATGACTTACAGTAGATTGAGCGGCCCAATTACTATTATCTTAGCATTTTAAATACAGCACATTCATATACAGATTCACACATACCTTAAATAACTCAGATGCCTTAATACTACAATTTATAGTGCATTAAAATTGACATAGAAATTTACGCACAATTTACAGAATGCCGGAGTCTATTCTTGAAGTATCTTACATATTTTGGAAAAGCTTCTAAGACAGCTGAGGTTCATGCATTCCAGTCATCAATTCCTCGATTTATGAACGAATATTTACCATAGATAGTTTCCTGCTATTTTTCCAGGTTTTTCTAGTCGACTGTTCAAATCTTTCCAAGTCATGTAAGCATTATACATGGCACATATTCGTGTTCGTTTCCTTCTAGTCCCCAGTGTCTCCCACCCAAGTTTTTCTATCATACTTGTCACACTACTTCTGGGATTGAAATCATCAAGCACGAATCTTGCAGCACTTTCGCTGTACAATCTCAAGTTCCTTAATGAGTCTTGTTTGTTATGGATCCTATACGGCTGCTCCATATTCCAGGACTAGCCTAATGAGTGATATATAGCCCTGCGCCTTCGCCTGGGAACTGCTTCCCTTTACCACGCTCATCATGAAGTGTAAAGACTTGTACGCTTTGGTAATTACACTTCCTACGTGAGTGTCCCAGTTATGATCTTTCTCTTTACATGGATTCCTAAGTACCTGCATGAGTCACTCTCAACCAGAGCGTCCGATGTAAGACAGTATTGAAAGTCCCGTTGCCTATGTTTTTTCCCATTATTATGAAACTGCATTTTCGAGAATCTATTTTCATTTTGTTATCGAGTGCCTACTTATAGAGTATATTTATATCGGCTTGTAATAACCTATTATCGCTAGAATTCTGTATTTTTCTGTATGTTATGCAGTCATCAGCAAACAATCTGCATTCACTTCGAATTTCGTTCGGCAGAACGTTGGTAAATGCCGTAAATAGGAGTGGTCCCATAACACTACCCTGTATTACACCCGACGTTATAGAAACTTCGTCGGGGCATTTGCTTCCCACATTTACCCTCTGAGTGCGGTCTGTCAAACATTCCCGGATGAACACAGAACCACCCTTTTATCAATGTTTCCACCAATTTTTGGACGAGAATGTCATGTGGTACTACACCAAATGTTTTAGCAAAATCAATTACAATAGTATCAACTTCCACACCTTTGTCTAATGGCTCGCTAATATTTTGGAAGAGCGACAACATCTGGCTCTAAAACCGTGTTGACGGCCATTAATCCATGAACTTGTCTCCCATTGTTCTATTAGATATCCTGAAATGATGTGTTCCACTTGTTTGCATATAATGGACGTCAGGTTACTGGGTCTATAGTTGTCCATTAGCAGCCTGTTGTTCCCTTTGAAAATCAGGACTACAGTTGCTTTCTTCCAGTCAACAGGAATTTGCGTATTGTTGAGAGACACAGTGAACAATATTTCCAAATGGCGTATAATAGCTCTACTCCCCCCCTCCCCCCGTTTTTCAGGACCTCCCCAGCAACATTATCAGGCCCTGTCAACATATGTCTCCTTAAGTTCTTAATTTTTTGCTGGATTTTTCTACGGCTAATTTGGAAGAGAGAACAATCATTGTAATCGATAATGCCTATCACCTGGCTATTCTGCTCATTAAAAACATTCGCATACCAATGATTTAATTCATTAGCTATTAATAGATCGTCAGTAATTACCTCACATTCCCTGGACATTATCATTGACGCATCAGAGCTGGCTCCTTTCATTTTCCTAATATATTTATAGACTTTTCCAGACATTTTCCCTGGAAGAAAGTATACCTTTCATATATTTGCCACGAGCAGCTTTGTTTCAAAAGTGAATTCTTTAAACAACTTCTGACAGCTATTCATATGCTCCGAACTAAACTGTCTAAGGATAACATGATGGTAAATGCAGCACGGGTGAAGTTTAAGAAAGCGGAGATTGTTATTAGTGGAATACTGTGTAGGAGGGATACTGACTGGAGGGTGATTGGGGATTTAAATGATACTATGGAGTGGGTATGTGGGAAAATGGGAGTAAAATTTCTAGATCCTAATGGGTGGGTAGGATATAGGGATCTGCGCTCGGATGGCCATCATTTAAACCGCAGTGGTACGTATAAGTTAGGAAATTTGCTTGGAAGGGTAATAGGGAGGTACATTCAGGGAAACGCAATGGCTTAGGGAGCGGTGATGAGGGAACAGGGAACTGGAAATCAAGTAGGGATGACATAAAATTGTTAGTGTTGTACTGTAGAAGTATTCAAAAGAAAGGAATAGAATTAAGTAATTTCATAGATATATATTTACCAGATACTGTAATAGGAGTTGAATCATGGCTGAGAAATGATAAAATGGATGCAGAAATTTTCTCACGGCACTGGAGTGTGTATCGTAGAGATAGGATACGAATGGTGGGAGGGGGAGTTTCCATTCTGGTGAAAGAAGAATTTGTAAGCTATGAAAAAGTTAAAGATGAGACACATGAAATTCTAGGTGTAAGGCTCATTTCTAAAGATAATAGGCAACTTGATATATTTGGAGTGTATAGATCGGGGAAGGGTAGCACTGACGCGGATTCGGAATTATTTGATAGGATAGTCAGCTATGTGGGAAACGACATGGAAAGAAATGTGATTGTAGCGGGAGATCTGAATTTGCCAGATGTCAATTGGGAAGGAAATGCGAACGACAGGAAGCATGACCAACAAATGGCAAACAAGTTAATATGGGAAGGACAGCTGATTCAGAAGGTGATGGAACCAACCAGAGGGAAAAATATCCTGGATGTGGTGCTGATAAAACCAGATGAGCTCTATAGGGAAACTGAAGTAATAGATGGTATTAGTGATCATGAAGCTGTTTTTGTCGTAGGTCAAAATAAATGTGATAGAAAGGAAGGTCTTCAAAGTAGGACTGTTAGGCAGTACCATATGGCTGATAAAGCAGGCATGAGGCAGTTTCTAAAAAGTAGCTATGATCGGTGGAGAACGGTAAATAAAAATGTAAACAGACTCTGGGATGGGTTTAAAGAAATTGTTGAGAAATGCGAAAACAGGTTTGTACCATTAAGGGTGGTAAGAAATGGTAAAGACCCACCTTATTATAATAGAGAAATAAAGAGACTAAGAAGGAGGTGCAGACTGGAAAGAAATAGAGTTAGAAATGGCTGTGGAAGTAAGGAGAAATTGAAGGAACTTACTAGAAAATTGAATGTAGCAAAGAAGGCAGCTAAGGATAACATGATGGCAAGCATAATTGGCAGTCATACGAATTTTAGTGAAAAATGGAAGGGTATGTATAGGTATTTTAAGGCAGAAACAGGTTCCAAGAAGGACATTCCAGGAATAATTAATGAACAAGGGGAGTGTGTATGTGATGATCTTCAAAAGGCAGAAGTATTCAGTCAGCAGTATGTAAAGATTGTTGGTTACAAGGATGATGTCGAGATAGAGGAGGAGACTAAGGCCAAAGAAGTAATAAAATTTACGTATGATAACAATGACATTTACAATAAGATACAAAAGTTGAAAACTAGAAAAGCGGCTGGAATTGATCAGATTTCTGGGGATATACTAAAGACAATGGGTTGGGATATAGTATATAGTACCATATCTGAAGTACTTATTTGATTATTGTTTGGTCAGAGGAGCTATACCAGATGAATGGAGAGTTGCTATAGTAGCCCCTGTGTATAAAGGAAAGGGTGATAGACATAAAGCTGAAAATTACAGGCCAGTAAGTTTCACATGCTATATATGTAAGCTTTTGGAAGGCATTCTTTCTGATTATATTAGACATGTTTGTGAAATTAATAACTGGTTCGATAGAAGGCAATTCGGTTTTAGGAAAGGTTATTCCACTGAAGCTCAACTTGTAGGATTCCAGCAAGATATAGCAGATATCTTGGATTCTGGAAGTCAAATGGACTGTATCGCGATTGACCCGTCTAAAGCATTTGATAGGGTGGATCATGGGAGACTACTGGAAAAAACGAGTGCAATTGGACTAGACAAACGAGTGACTAAATGGGTTGCTATATTTCTAGAAAATAGATCCCAGAGAATTAGAGCAGGTGAAGCTTTATCTGACCCTGTAATAATTGAGAGGGGAATTCCTCAAGGCAGTATTATCGGACCTTTATGTTTTCTTATATATATAAATGATATGACTAAAGGAGTGGAATCAGAGGTAAGCCCTTTTGCGGATGATGTTATTCTCTATAGAGTGATAAATAAGTTACAAGATTGTTAGCAACTGCAACGTGACCTCGAAAATGTTGTGAGATGGACAGCAGGCAATGGTATGTTGATAAACGGGGTTAAAAGTCGGGTTGTGAGTTTCACAAATAGGAAAAGTCCCCTCAGTTTTAATTACTGCGTTGATGGGGTGAAAGTTCCTTTTGGGGATCATTGTAAGTATGTAGGTGTCAATATAAAGAAAGATCTTTATTGGGGTAATCACATAAATGGGATTGTAAATAAAGGGCACAAAATCTGCACATGGTTATGAGGGTGTTTAGGGGTTGTGGTAAGAATGTAAAGGAGAGTGCATATAAGTCTCTGGTAAGACCCCAACTAGAGTATGGTTCCATTGTATGGGACCCTCACCAGGATTACCTGATTCAAGAACTGGAAAAAATCCAAAGGAAAGCAGCTCGATTTGTTCTGGGTGATTTCCGACAAAAGAGTAGCGTTACAAAAATGTTGCAATGTTTGGGTTGAGAAGAATTGAGAGAAAGAAGAAGAGCTGCTCGACTAAGTGGTATGTTCCGAGCTGTCAGTGGAGAGATGGCGTGGAATGACATTAGTAGACGCATAAGTTTGAGTGGCGTTTATAAAAGTAGGAAAGATCACAATATGAAGATAAAGTTGGAATTCAAGAGGACAAACTGGGGCAAATATTCATTTATAGGAAGGGGAGTTAGGGATTGGAATAACTTACCAAGGGAGATGTTCAATAAATTTCCAATTCCTTTTAAATCATTTAAGAAAAGGCTAGGAAAGCAACAGATAGGGAATCTGCCACCTGGGCGACTGCCCTAAATGCAGATCAGTATTGATTGATTGATTGATTGATCGATTGATTGATTGATTGATTGATTGATTGTTTGATTGATTGATTGATCGATTGATTGATTGATTGATTGATTGATTGATTGATTGATTGATTGATTGATTGATTGATTGATTGATTGATTGATTGATTGATTGATTGATTGATTGATTCCTTACTTTCCTTTTAAGGCTCCTAATTTTACTATTGTAGTGTTCGGGACTGGGTTCTGTTTTAGTAATTTAAGGGGCACAAATTGTACAATAGCTCTTTTAATAATATCAACGAAATTATCCGATATTACGTTTATGTGCCCGCCTTGTGATGTCCAGCTGGGGAATATTTGCCATAGCAACTCTTGGAATTTAAAGGCTTTACTATATTGGTAGACTTTTAATTTCTCCTCATTATTTAGTTTAGTGATTAAGGGATATCTACTATTTCATTCTGCAGCAGAATGGTCACCTGACACATAGGTAGGGCGCCCTGTAAGAACTTCTTGGTAGTCGACAGCCTGTACGAAGTAACGTGTACAGCGAACAATATGTAGAAATGTTTTACAATTGCAGGTGACCTAAATCTTCCGGACGGGCAATGAGCAGCCACGGATTATAGAGAGTGGAGGTAAGGCTAATGCAGGTGAATTATAGCGTGCAAAACAAAAAATTTAATTTTTGAACCTTACTAAATCATACCATGTGGATATTGTCATTTATACAGTGTCATGGCTGAATGGGAATGTAAATAGTAGCAAAGTAAATCAGGGCGATGTCATTATATATAGAAAGGACAAGAGAGTCTAGAGGTGGCGGGGTTTTTATCTGTGTGCGAAAGAACATATGTAGTCGTTTAAAATGGGTTGATGAAGACCACTAAAAGCGGTGTGTGCAAATCATGGATCATTATTTGAATGGGGTTGACGTTCTATTGCTGCTGCTGACACACCCAGTCCATTCGGTCGTTCAAAGACTTCACCCGCCGTAGAGGTACGCCCTTCCTTCGCACTGCGCCAGTAAATATAATCTTCGCATTCTTAAGTTTTCATTAGCTGCACTCGCCAGTTCATAACTTCTCCCATTAAATAGTCAACTGCCACTTTTCTTCTAAGATCATTGGTCCCTACGTGAATCACTTGCACATTGTCACTATTTTCCACTCTTTCAACCTGCTGAGACAGCTGTTCAATTTTTTTCCCGGATAACAGTGTAGATTTTTACCAGTCCTCCTTGAAATATCACCACTCCAGCGTATCATCCAGTCACCTATAACAGAATCAGGTTTTACTTCCTTGTTCCTTTTCGTGACATTTTCTATGAGTGCTTTCACTGTTTCTTAGAATTCTGCAAGCTTCCGCTGTAAATTCTCTATTTTCAAATCTCTCGCCTTGATTATTTTCCTCATATTTCCCACAGTGTCACAAATTTTACAAAACAAAAGGTTGTGCAGACAACCTTCTTTCTTCACCTTAGCACAGCCGAAGTGGAACCATGTTAAGCACATCACACATTTCATTCCGTTCTTTAAGTTTTTGCTACACGTTGACTACTTATTGCCCTCACTTCTTTGGGCGCCTGAACATCACTCTCCACTGCAGGTCCTCGGTTCAACTCAACACCACCAATAACCAAAAAGACCGCTATATCAACTGCCAAGAAACACAAGTTTCTAGGTCCGGAAAGGCCGCACTGTCGCGGGTGAGAGTTGTCGTTCCATTTGCGATCAGTCCTAATTGCGATCACTCAGGTGGAATGCAAGACTAGTTTATTTTTGACGTGTTAAGCCATGTCCCATTTGCGATCAATCTTATCAGTGAGGTTCACCCAGGTTGCTGTGAGGGAATTCCCTACTGAAGGACTGGTACAGGAAGACAGTCCTTAAGTGCAGGCGAAAACTACGTGCGAAGATTCTGATGTTGAAACTCATGAAATTACTTATGTTTGAGTCTGATGCGTTCGTATAAGCGACAGACAAACATAGACTAAATAGGACATAAATGTTCCTTGTGTTTAAGGTTATCAGATGGTTGTGGGTACAAAGGCGGTCATATAAGTTTTAAAAAGCAGAACAAAAGGAGGGCATATTGCACCCGTTAAATTTTATACTTCTCAGATTCAAAACAATGATTTTTGCTATAACACACTGCTTCCTTGATAGCGCTACCCTTTTTGAAGAAATTGTAGGTCATCTCCAACTTATCAGTAAAGTTACACATTCTCTTCTCCGTTACACAATAGAGGACACTATTAAATAAGTGCTCAAATAATGCTCAAACTGTTCAAATATTCAAATTGACAAAGTTAACTGCTCAAAATATAATTAGCCTACTTTCATCTGTCTGTATGTACAGTATGTCTACCTCTTAGTCTCGTTTATTGATTCGCGATCGGGGATAAGAGGAGATGAAATGAATTTATAGGGAATGTTTCTACGGTCTGATGCCCTTCGTGATGCCAACCTCAAACGAGGAGCTAATGAAGATAAAATGTATTACCGTGAATTAAACTGAGTACGGAGGTGGAAGGAATCGGCTGTGGCCTATGGCTAGGAACTGTCACGGCATTTAGCTGAAAGTGAAAATATGAAAACCATTCTCATGATAGCCGACGGTGGCGATCGAACCCACGCGTCTTCAGAATGCAGAGCTTGGCTCCATAGCCGTAGCGCCGCCCCTCAGCCTACATTCACCTGTATAAATAAAATGATAATTTTGTCTGTACGCTCAGATTAGACGTACAAAACTCCAAACTTAAGAAAATGTATAGATTAAAATAAGTTTAATAATTATGATGATGATGATTCTTGTTGTTTAACAGGACCTAACATCTAAGGTCATCTGCCCCAGTTTAAGAAATAAGAATTGTATAATGATAGTGGGAGACGCTCCGTTATTAGCGCCAACCAGAACTGGGTTCCTTCTTCGCAAATAGGCACCTCAACTGTTTTGAGGTGAGTCTGTCTTATCGCCTTGCATCAGCTTCAAGACAGGGTTCAAGTGACCCATGGAAGCCATGGACCAGCACGGATAACCATACTCGAGCTTCAGTGCCCTTTTGGCATCAGCATGTTTCAGAACGGCTTTCTTTTTCCTTTTTTGCTATTTGCTTTACGTCGCAGCGACACAGATAGGTCTCACGGCGAGGATGGGACAGGAACAGCCTAGGAATTGGAAGGAAGCGACCGTGGCCTTAATTAAGGTACAGCCCCAGCATTTGCCCGGTGTGAAAATGGGAAACCACGGAAAACCATCTTCAGGGCTGTTGACAGTGGAATTCGAACCGACTATCTCCCGGATGCGAGCTCACAGCTGCGCGCCCCTAACCGCACGGCCAGCTCGCTCGGTAATTTCAGAACGTAAGACATCGTCATAGGAAACTTTCCAACATCAGAATCTTCTTCGTTCTTTCCAGTAACCATTGCTATTCTTCCATCCGACTCCCTATTCAGCCTTTTCTTTTTCGCTCCTTCTAAGTTCAAGTCCGTTCTCAGAACCTTATGATTAGATTTCTCAGCTTAGGTTTTTAGTACTTGGTGAGGTCGTTTACTCTGGGGTTTCAGTTTGATTACATCCTTCTACTGTGTTATTCGTCTTATGAAGTCGCCAGTAGAAGTTAAATAATGCAGGTGGTATTTCAGGATTTTGTAGCCGTTGGTCCACAAAGTAATCGAGAAATTCAACTGGCACTTGCCCGTGGATGTATAGGCAGTCTTCTTCAATATTTCTTAGGCTTGAGAAGAGCATGGCAGCACCCATTCGTACAGAGTCTGACGTCTTCATTTTACTTTTATAGAGTAGTCATATCAATATGCTGAACCCTCCTCCAGATAAAATACGTAAGAAACCCCGCGGATATTAACAAAGGAAAATACCTCCGTTAAGACTGAGATAGCCGACGTTTCAAAATCAGTAAATATTGCCTCAGGCTGCTTATCAGGTAATTCTCGTAGAAGCAATCGTAGCATTCGTAAATATTAATTCCATCTCTCTATCTATCAGGAAGAAGAGCAAAGACGACTGGTCCAACGTTTGTTTCAACTTCTGTGCATGCAAGGTCGACATGTATGGAATACATTCGATTATACTGACTACTGCAACTTTTGCATGTCCTGTCCATCTCCTTTACTTAATCTCTACCGAACACAAACAACTACCTTTTACACCATCATCGGTCAAGAGAAAATTCTCCCTGTCAGACATTTTTAAGATTGCCTTTTGGGCCTATGCCTTGTCGAGAAAACAAGATGAAATACTTTAAGCTTCCCGGAGAACTTTGCTCCGCGTCTTCAGAAGAAAATATCTACTGTTCAGGAGGAAAACTTCACAAGGAAGCCCAAAGGCCTTCTGATTATCATGTCTACAAGTATAGGCCGTGAAAGTATGAGTGTTAACATTTTTAGGATTTCCTCACGTTGAACATCCTCCTCAGAACTTCTTGGCATTTTTTGTACTCCTTGAGCATGGCTTCCGTTTCGGTACAGCGTACTCATTAAATGGTAGAAGTGTGGCTTCCTTGTAACGAATTTGTAACCCCTGTTTAGTACAGGCTGAATTTCTTCGCCAAATACCTGAGTAACTTCCCCACTGGATTCCTCGCGAGATCGCTTCTTCGCTCGAAATATAGCCTCATTTACGTCCAAGTTCCCCTCGTCAGGAACGCACTGATGATCGATCATTCTCACCACTGTATCGTTTTGACACTCTAGTCTTCCTGTACACTCGGATTTCTTCTGTTTTAAACATACCCATATCACCAAACATCCTTCACTTCCCCGTAAATTTATCTAAGAGTATCCATTACTCGTCACGTTGAACTCCGTGTTGTAAGTAAACACGCAGAACTAAATGAACGATGGGTGTCTCCAGCTGGAATAAGTGTGTTGAAAACTAATATTACCCCTCAAAAAAAGTTTGAGAGAGGGGACCGGTTGGAAGAATCACTGAGTCTAGCCTCACCATACGGTTTTCTGGAGTACGCTCTAATTAGCAGTCCCGCTGCTGCATGGACGTTGAAAAACCCTGAGAGCCTGCTTATAATTTTACAGTGATCGCAAATGGGACACGAACGGGTCTTTCTTCGCATTATTGTTTTCCTTTGTAATGGGAGTCATGGCAAATGGGACAAATTTTGCTGTGATCGCATATGGGACTGATCGCAACCGGGTGTAAGAGTGCCTCACCCGCCTTTACCACATAACTATACTCGCCCGGTAAATTTCCAATGCGCAACTTCACTTCAGAACACTGGGAAAACACGTCCGTCCACTACAACAGCTCACTCAGCTCTTGAGAAAGACTACACATGTGGAGGTCATCTCCAGTCTGAACACGACGAACTGAATTTCGATGATTCAATAGTCCAAAATTGCCCCCCCCCCGTGTGGATATTTTTACCACATTTAAACCAATTTCTCCCCCTCGAGGACCTCTAAATGATGGGTTCAGAATATACGTGATTTTCAAATCATATTCTCAGCGATAGTATCCTTTAACTGTAATCATTGTATATCCCAATGTCAAAAACGGCTGATAAGGGCATTCTTAATATCCGCTATCAAAAATATTAATAATGTGATAGTTCTCATCGAACCAACGCTCAGATGCAGGTAAAAATACCTGACCTGGCCGGGAATCGAACCCGGGTCCTCCGAGTAAGAGGCAAGCATACTACCCCTAAACCGTGGGGCCGGCATGTAAGGTTATAACATCTCACATATAAGGAGAAGCAATGTTGAGAATGTCTCGCCAAAGCACATCAGACAGACAGCACAATCTCAAGAAAAGCAGTTGTTTTGAGGATGTTTTACATTCACGGGTCCTAAATGTTAGGTTCCTGTTGATGGAATAATGAACAGCAACAAGTACATTCCAATTTTGGAGATAAAAGCTGCCCCAGAGCTGAAGAGCTTTGCTAAGGAAATAAACATCGAAAAAGTTATTTTCCAGCAAGACCCCGTCCCTTGGCATGTATCAAAAAACTCAAAGACTTTATGTTGAAAAACGGTTTCCATTGTTTGGAGTAGCCTGAAAATTAACTGGATATTAACCCTATTGAACATCTTTGGGCAATTATAAAAACCTCCTTGTGAACCATGCATTCTTGCCGCGGTGGGGAGACTTTGCGTTTCAACAAAGTAGATAGCGGAGCCACAGGTACAGCCACATCGGATAAGTATCTGTCGAGAGACCAGACTAACGAATGGCTCATCTAAGGGGGTAGCAAATTATCGGAATTTACAAGGGCGGCAGTCTAGATGATTGACTGATATCCCCTTGTAATAACACTCAACATGGTTTGGCTGTGTTGATACTGCTATATGGCGGAAAACTGAACTAACTAACTCTTTCCCGAGGACATGCAGCTCTTTCGGTATGAATGATGTACTGATGACGGCTTCCTCCTGGACGTAAAATAGTACCCCATTCGGATCTCCGGGTGGAGACCACACGAAAGGAGGGAAATCATTAGGAAGATGGATAATGATATTCTGCGAATCGGAGCGTGGCATGTTAGAAGATTGAATCGTTGTGAGAGGTTAGATAATCTGAAAAGAGATATGGATGGACTAAAGCTAGATGTAGTTTGTATAAGTGAAGTACGTTGGCAGGAAGAGGAGGATTTTTGGTCAGATGACTGCAGAATTATCAACACAAAATCAAGCAGGGGTTATGCAGGAGTTGGTTTAATAATGAATAAGAAAACAAGGCAGCGGGTAAGCTACTACGACCAGCATAGTGAAAGGATTATTGTTGTCAAGATAGTCACCAAACCTATGCACACGGCAATTTTGCAGGTCTATATGCATACTAGTTCAGCGGATGATGAGGACAACGAAAGAATATGTGAAGAGATAGAAGATATAATACAATATGAAAGGGGGACGAGAATCTAATTGTGACGGGAGACTGGAATGCAGTGGTAGTCCAAGGAAGAGAAGGTAATACAGTAGATGAATTCGGATTGGGACAAAGGAATGCAAGAAGAAGTCGGCTGGATGAATTCTGCACCAATCATAATTTAGTCTTTGCTAATACTTGGTTCAAACACTACAAACGACGGCGGCTAAATACGTGGACGAGACCTGGAGATAGCGGAAGGTAACGAATATAATTCATTATGATTAGGTAGAGATTCGGAAACCAGGTGCTGGATTGCAAACTTTCCCAGGAAGAGACGTGGTGTCTGATCACAACTTGTGGGTCATGAAATGCCATCTGAAGTTGAAGAAGTAGAAGAAGGGAAGGAATGCAAGGAGGTGAGATCTAGACAAGTTGAAAGAAAAGAGAGTGAGATATTGTTTCAAGGAACATGTTGAACAACGACTGAATGAAAAGGCTGAGGAAAACACAATAGGGGAAGAATTGACAGTCCTGAAGATTGAGGTCAGTGGGGCTGCTGAAGAAATTTTAGGAAGAAGGGAAAGATCAACTAAGAGTCAAAGGATATCTCAGGCGATATTATATCCGATCAATGAACGACGAAAATACAACAATGAAAAAATGAAGAGGACAGGAAAGACACTGTCGATTAAATATTGAGATGATTAGGAAGTGCAGGACAGCTAAGGAAGAATGGCTGAAGGAGAATCGCAAGGATATTGAAGGTTGTTTGGTCCTTGGAAAAGTAAATGTTGCATACAGGTAAATCAAGAAAACCTTTGGAGACAGGAAAATTAGGTGTATGAATATTAAGAGCTCAGATGGAAAACCACTCAGATAGAAAAGAAGACAAGGCAGAAATGTTGCAGGAATATATTCAACAGTTGTTTCAAGGTAAAAACGTATATGATCCCGTTCTGGGTGAAGAAAAGGCAGTTTATGCTGATGAAATGGGAGACACAATTCTGAGGACAGAATTTGACAGGGATTTGAGAGACCTAAGTAATAAATAGGCACCTGGAATTGATGACGTTCCATCTGAATTACTGACTGCCTTAGAAGAAACTAGCATGGTGAGGTTATGTCGTTTAGTGTGTAAAATAAGACAGGAGAAGTGTCATTCGATATTCGACAGAATGTTGTTATACCTATTCGCAAGAAAGCCGGTGCTGACAAGTGTGAAAATTACCGCACCATTAGTTTAGTATTTCCCGCCTGCAAAATTTAGCACGTATTATTTACAGAAGAATGGAAAGACAAGTTGAAACTAAGATAGTTTGGCTTCAGAAAAAAAAAGTAGGAACACGTGAAGCAATCCTGTCTTTACACCTGATCTTAGAGGATCGAATAATGAAGGACAAGTCTACATACATGGCGTTTGTAGATCTAGAAAATTCATTCGATTATGTTAATTGGACCAAACTATTTGAGATTCTGAAGGTGATCGAGTCAAGTACCGAGAACGAAGAATTGTATACAATCTGTATAAGAAGTCAGTCTGCAATGATAAGGGTCGATGGCTTTGAAAAAGAAGCAGCAATCCAGAAAGGAGTGAGGAAAGGCTGTAGTTTGTCCATCATTTTCAATACTTATACAGAACAGACATAAAGGAAAGCAATGAGGAATTTGGGAAGGCAATCAAACTTAAAGGACCGGGCGAGTTGGCCGTGCGCGTAGAGGCGCGCGGCTGTGAGCTTGCATCCGGGAGATAGTAGGTCCGAATCCCACTTTCGACAGCCCTGAAAATGGTTTTCCGTGGTTTCCCATTTTCACACCAGGCAAATGCTGGGGCTGTACCTTAATTAAGGCCACGGCCGCTTCCTTCCAACTCCTAGGCCTTTCCTATCCCATCGTCGCCATAAGACCTATCTGTGTCGGTGCGACGTAAAGCCCCTAGCAAACTTAAAGGAAAGGAAATCAAAACCCTGAGATTTGCATATGATATCGTTATTTTATCTGAGAATGCAGAAGTTCTGGAGAAATTGCCGAATGGTTCGGACAGAGTCTTGGGTAAGGAGTACACGATGAAAATAAATAAGTCCAAAACCAAAATAATGAAGTGCAGTTGAATGAAATCTGGTGATTCAGGTAATATTAGATTAGGAAATTAAGTCTTAAAGGAAAGAAGTGAATGTTGTAATTTAGAGAGTAAAATCACTAACTACAGCAGAAGTAAGGAGGAGATTAAATGCAGACTAGCACAAGCAAGGAAGGCATTCCTTAAGAAAATATATTTGCTCACTTCGAACATTAATATATGAAATAGAAAGAGGTTTTAGATGAATTTCGTCTGGAGCGTGGCAATGTATGGAAGTGAAACATGGACAATATCTAGTTCAGAAAGAAAGAAGATAGATTTTTGAAATGTGCTGTTACAGAAAAATGTTAAAGGGAAAACGGATAGATAGAATCACGAACGAGGAAATACTGAAACGAATCAGTGAGAAGAGATCGACTTAGATAAATTTGACGAGAAGAAGAGACATAAAGGTAGGACACATCTTAAGGCACCCAGGACTTGTTCAGTTCGTTTTTGAGTGAATTGTAGGGACAGGAACGGTACCGTAGGGATAGACCAAGGTAAAAATATGACAAGCAGATTAGAGCAGACGTAGGATGCAACAGTTACGTGGAAATAGAAAGTTTAACACAGGATAGGGGTGTATGGGTGGCAGCATGAAACCAGTCTGTGGACTGATCACCCAAGCAGCAACAATATTATCAGGAAACGGATGAGGAAAATGGACTGCACTACCCAGGAAAAAATGTTTTGTGTATGGTTATGTAACCGAGAAATAAGAGAAATATGTGAGAAAGTCATTGACTCTATGCCGAAACGAGTGGAAATATTATTAAAGCCAAAGGTTGACATACCTAAGTCTTAATATATGGAGATATCTTAATTGGGGTAATCACATAAATATGATTGAAAATAAAGGGTACGGTTATGAGTGTATTTAGGGGTTGTAGTTAGGATGTAAAGAAGAGGGTATATAAGTCTCTGGTAAGACTCCAACTAGAGTAGGGTTCCAGTGTATGGGACCTTCACCAGGATTACTTGATTCAAGAACCGGAAAAAATCCAAAGAAAAGCAGCTCGATTTGCTTTGGGTGATTTCCGAGAGAGTAGCGTTAAAAAAATGTTGTTAAGTTTGGACTGGGAAGACTTGGGAGAAAGGAAATGAACTGCTCGACTAAGTGGTATGTTCCGAGCTGTCAGAGGAGAGATTGCGGGGAATGACAACAGTAGACGAATAAGTTTGAGTGGTGTCTTTAAAAGTAGGAAAGATCACAATATGAAGATAAAGTTGGAATTCAAGAGGGAAAATTGGGGGAAATATTCGTTTATAGGAAGGGGAGTTAGGGATTGGAAAAACTTACCAAGGGAGATGTTCAAAAAATCAAATTTCTTGGCAATCATTTAAGAAAAGGCTGGGAAAACAACAGATAGGGAATCTGCCACCTGGTGAACTGCCCTAAATGCAGAGCAGTAGTGATTGATTGATTGATTGATTGATTGATTGATTGATTGATTGATTGATTGATTGATTGATTGATTGATTGATTGATATTAAATAAAAAAGTGTTATTTATTAAGAAGTAACCTTGATGATTTGCAAATTAATTTTACAAACATAAAATTGAATCTCAGTTCACAGTAACATACACAAGACTGTACCTCATCCAACGTATTCACTTTAAAATTTGCCTACAGTTCCGATGTGAGTGCCTTACTGCTATTGTTTCTAACTGGCATTTAGATGAATCTTTCGCTCTAGATTCAGGTCCGTTACTTTCAGCTTGTAAGTGCCAGTCCAAAATCCCGTAGTGTTATTTCGGCGTGGAATCATAGTGCAGTCAGGATAATTCTTTTGATAACATACTGTTCATCATTCAATAAATCTATTATTACTATTATGCATGTAGGGCAGCCATCCATGTGGCGGATTCCCTATCCGTTGCTTTCGTAGAATTTCTTAAATGATTGCAAATAAATAGGAAATATACTTAATATCTCCCTTGGTAAATTATTCCAATCCCTTATTCCTCTTTCTGTAAACGAATATTTGCCCCAATTTCTCCTCTTTAATTCCAACTTTATCTCATATTGTGATCTTTCCTAATCTTAAAGAAACCCTCAAAATTCATTCCCCTATTAATGTCATTCCATGCCATCTCTCCAAACATAGCTCGGAACATACTAGTTAGTCGAGCAGCTCGTTTCCTTTCTCCCAAGTCTTCGCAGCCCAATCTTTGTAAAATTTTTGTAACGCTACTTTCTGTCAGAAATTCCCAGAACAAATCGAGCTGCTTTTCTTCGGATGTTTTCCAGTTCTTGAATCAAGCAATCCTGGTGAGGGTCCCATACACTGGAACGATACTCTAGTTTGGGTCTTACTAGAGAATTATATGCCCTCTCCTTTACATCCTTACTACAACACCTAAGTAGCCTAACCTCACAACCATGTGAGCAGATCTGCACCTCTGATTTACAATCTCATTTATGTGATTCCCCAAATGAAGATTTTTCCTAATATTAACACCTAGGTACTTACAATGATACCCACATGGAACTTCCACACCATCAACGTAGTATACACCAATTAGAGAGCGTTTCCTATTTGTCAAACTCATAACCTGACTTTTAACTCCGTTAATCACCATACCATTGCCTACTGTCCATATCACAACATTATCGAGGTCATTTTGCAGTTGCTCACAACCTTGTGTCTTACGAATTACCCTATACAGAATAACATCATCTGCAAAAAGCCTTATCTAAGATTTCACATCTTTACTCTTATCATTTATATATTTAAGAAAATATAAAGGTTCAATAATTTTGCCTTGCGAATTTCGGTCTTAATTATTACAGGGACAGATAAAGCGTCGCTACTCTAATTCTCTGAATACTATTCTCTAGAATTATTGCCACCCATTCATATACTCTTTCGTATAGTGCAATTGCACTCATTTTTACCAGTATTCCCCCATGATCTACCCTATTAAATGCCTTAGATAGGTCAATCACGATACAGTCCATTTGACCTCCTGAATCAAAGATATCTGCTATAACTTGCTGGAATCCTACAAGTTGAGCTTTAGTGGAATAACCTTTCCTAAACCAGAACTGCATTCTATCGACCAGTTATTAATTTCGCGAACATGTCTAATATAATGAGAAAGAATACGTTCCCAAGGCTTACATGAAATGCATGTCAAACTGACTGAGCTGAAATTTTCAGCTTATATCTATCACACTTTCCTTTATACACAAGGCCTACTATAGCACTCAGTATAGCTCCTTTACGCAAACTATAACCAAATAAGTGCTTCAGATATGGTACTACATCCCAACCCATTGACATTATCATATCTCCAGAAATGTTATCAAATCCAGCTGCTTTCCTAGATTTCAATTTTTGTACCTTCGAAGATTGTTATCAGTGGAATACCGTGCAGGAGGGATACTGTCAGGGATACTGACAGGAAGGTGATTGGGGATTTAAGTAAGACGATGGAGTGGGTATTTCTAGATCCTAATGGGTGTGTAGATGATAGAGATCTGCGCTCAGATGGCCTTCCCTTAAACCGCAGTGGTACATAAAAGTTAGGAAATTTGTTTAGAAGGGTTATAGGGAGGTACATTCAGGGAAACTGAGCGGCCTAGGGAGGGGTGATAAGGGTACAGGGAACTGGAAGTCAAGGAGGGATGACATAAAAGTGTTAGTGCTCAACTATAGAAGTATTGTAAATAAAGGAAACGTATTAAGTAATTTAATAGATATATACTTACCAGGAGTTGAATCATGACTGAGAAATGATATAAGGGAGGCGGAAATATTCTCACGAAACTGCAGTATGTATCGTAGAAATGGGATAGGTAAGGTAGGAGAGTTCTAGTGAACGAAGAATTTGTAAGCTACGAAAATTTAAAGATGACAAACACGAAATTCTAGGTATGATGGTGATGATGATGATGATGATGATGATGATGATGCTTGTTGTTTTATGGGCCTAACATCGAAAGTCATCGGCCTTCTAGGTGTAAGGCTCATCTCTAAAGGTAATAGGCAACTTGATGTCTTTGGAGTGTACAGTTCGGGAAAGGGTAGAGCTATTTATGACCACACCCCCTATGTAAACCACTGTCATTGGGCTTTACTCTCAGAGCTCCAAGGCATCTCCCAGACACGCCTCTTGCGGCAATATTGGAATTAATAATTTTAGAACAAGCTCCAAAGTTATTATTCATTTCCATCTAGGTGGTAGTGGACGTTAAATATTGTGGATAACTGACTACGATTAGAATGTCCGGAAATCCTGAAGTTAACGAAAAAATGGAGGTGGACAAACGGACTGAGGAGGAGGAGGTACGTCTTTTAAAAATAATTATTTCGCCCGTTAACTATAAAAGCACGAGAGACGCAGACTTCTTAGACTTCAAGGGTGTCAATGCCACTTTCGTACGATTTAAAAGTAATCTCGGCAGAAATAAGACGCGTGTAAATTTGTTTATATTTGTTTATTAAATACCTACTTCATTATGCCACTCGATTAGTATTTTGTATCGATCATTTTTTTTTTTCATCGTATACCGTACTTCTAAAAGTCCATACAATTTTGAAACTCGAAGTGGAGGCAACTTGATTCCTAGTCTTGAAAGTACGTGTCTACAAACTTTCCGGTAACCCCCACCTCTATGGTGCTACAACCTTGACGGGCAAAATAGTATTATAGTACAGATATAACTGTATGTTCTAATTATTTTGAAATTCAAGACACCGTTTTTTATACCATCTTAGTAAAGACATCAAGGATGCTGCATCAAAAAGTATATTTAAAACCTCCTACCAGCAGTTCCTCGTTAAGTGCTTCCAGCACTGTATGAGTGGAACGAGTGATTGTGTGTGAAAATGATATGAGATTATTGCACAATAAATTAAATATTGGTTTAATATAATAATTTAAATTAAATTAAAAACATCCATATTGTATTTACGAAGTAGAAGTAGTCTAAAAATAGCTAGTAGTAAGTACAGTATTTAACTTAGATCTAGTCTTGCAAGGATACAATTAGTTAAATTTTCATTTAGTATTTTTATTAAGCTTACTAGTATTTTTACATTCTTATTTCTTTTGTTGTGTATTGATTTTTTTCCCTCAAACCTGTATTATGTAGGCAGTTACTTCTTCTTTCATTCTTCTTTGCATGTATATAATCATATTTTTCTCTTAAAAATTAGTGTTATTTGTAGTTCTTAGTATTTTAAGTTAATCAATGTCATTGTATGGAATAATAATAATAATATGTGTGTGGTTAAGTGTAAGAAAGGGCCAAGAGCCCTAACTTTGCCACAGAAAATAAAGGCTTTATCTATCTATCTATCTATGTAGGCTATTTATCTTCAAATGAAAGAAAGAACATTTAGCCAAGGAGGCTGGAAAATGTAAAAGTTTGCTATTGGGAGGGCAAGCGAAAGGTTAAATGTTGCTGCTCTTATGAAACCCTTGGCAAAAGTAAAGAAAGGATATCTCACCTCTACTACTTCAGAAACTGTTTCACACCATTTTTACATACTTTCTCTCACTTCTAAATATACCTTTCCAGTAGGAATGTCCTACTGCTACCAACATGTCCAATTTTAATTTTATATACAAAAGTTAGATACGGTACAATGAATTTTAGCCCTATCTCGTGACGCTGCTGCTGCTGCTGCTGATGATGATGATCAGAATCATGTTAGTGGTAGTAAAGTGAAGGTGCAAAAGCTAAAGGGGATGAGGAAGTGAAGGAGATAATTATAGATTACAAAGTTTTGTGGATAAAAGAAGGTATTGTGGAAAACTGATTCCATTAATCCCTAATAAATAGGCATGTTAACCTCAAATATTGAATTCCCATGGCATAATGGGAATTCCTATTTGGCATAATTTGATGAAGGGACCAGGAAATGATATTTCTACTCTGCTTGGCAACTCAGAAGAATGTTCTTGTCACATTCAAAGAACATTAAAATTAACTTTTGGTGGAGGCTTTTCTGAATTACCAGAACTACAAGAGCAAGAGCTTTGTTGTGCTACAAATATCCAGTTTTTTTGTCACCTATGTTTGAATTGATTTTCGTGCAAACATGTTGAAAAAATCAATGTGGTAAATTTATTTCAACATATATTGTATATAATTGTATTTTTATGTCTATTGATAACACTCATCCAACAAAAACCAGTTGAAGGATGGGGAAAATCTCATTGCAGACCCCTCATTGAAATTTGATAAGTAAGGGGGGAAATAAATGAGAGAACTTTTGAAATTATTAAGGTAGGAATAGGACTAGTGATTAAAAATAACCAAGTAGATGAGGCAAAGAATACACCATACTGATAGCAGGGGATAAGAATGCAAAGAAAGAGATGCAGGAAAATGATTGAAATAAAGAGGGCATTAATAATGGTATAAGAAATTAGCAGAGATTGAAACAAGATTTACATTCTTATTTAATTTCTTTTCCGGGTTGAACCGTGTTGTACTTGTACGCATATCACGTACAGTTTGCCGACGTTTCGAATACATTGCAGTATTCATTGTCAAGGCGACTGAAATACCCCTACTCGATCCGAGGTAATCAGTCTCCCAGGCAGAATTACACTACTAGAGTGGCCTTGATCTTGGCCTTTTATATCCTAGCCTATCTGGCTGACGTAAGCCCTGGCTGTCTCGCGAGGCTTCTGGAAAGTTTATGTTACGGCCAGGTAGTGGGGGCTTGCCCGCGCTGTTATGTAATGGGGTTGCGGCCCGTGTGTTTATGTTGTGGTCTGTATGTCTTAAACTATGAATGATGGGCATCCAAGAATTACTGATTTTGTATCCTTCTTCTAAATTTATGTTATTCGGATGTTTCTTGATTTCGATAGCCTCGCGGATTTTTCTTTCCAGATTCCAAGGGATGATCAAATGATCATTTGACAAGACCAAGATCCTAGCAGCTATCCCTTGGAATCTGGAAAGAAAAATCCGCGAGGCTATCGAAATCAAGAAACATCCGAATAACATAAATTTAGAAGAAGGATACAAAATCAGTAATTCTTGGATGCCCATCATTCATAGTTTAAGACATACAGACCACAACATAAACACACGGGCCGCAACCCCATTACATAACAGCGCGGGCAAGCCCCCACTACCTGGCCGTAACATAAACTTTCCAGAAGCCTCGCGAGACAGCCAGGGCTTACGTCAGCCAGATAGGCTAGGATATAAAAGGCCAAGATCAAGGCCACTCTAGTAGTGTAATTCTGCCTGGGAGACTGATTACCTCGGATCGAGTAGGGGTATTTCAGTCGCCTTGACAATGAATACTGCAATGTATTCGAAACGTCGGCAAACTGTACGTGATATGCGTACAAGTACAACACGGTTCAACCCGGAAAAGAAATTAAATAATTCTTCACACCGTGGAAGCTTCACTTCTAAGATAAGATTTACATTCTGCAATAAGAGAATAGAGTACAGATAATTATTGGTAAACACAAAAGATGTGTTGTAGAAGAAGCAAGCTAATAACCTTGATAGAGATTTAAATAATAAAGACATTCACAGAATGGGGTAAATATATAATCAAACCTGTAGGGAAAGAACGAGTAAAGGAGAATGGATTGAACACTTAAAAATCTGTTGAGTGGTCAAGATAATTGGAAACTGAATGTAGAAAAATGGGGATTTCAATGGGACTGGACTGTAACCCTGCTTAATTTCAATCAGGAAATTTCAGTGGATAAACTAAAAGAATTATTGGAGAAAGGGCAGATGGGTAAATCAGGAGCAATTTCAGATATCAACAATGAAGTTTGGAAGGAAGTAGGTAGGAATAACTTTATCCTTGAATGCATAGTCAAAATTTTCAACAAGATATTCAATGGAGCCAGATACCCAAAAACATGGCAAGAAGGAATCCTCAGCCCTATACATAAGAAATATTGTGAAAGTTCAAATCCCAGTAACTATAAATGTAAAACTTGTTAGATTCCCTAAACAATATATATATATATATACAGGGATATTAGAAAAATAACAAATTTATTTGGAAGAGTGATTGCTCGATCCTGTCGAGACTCCAGTCCCAATCCCAAAAGGTCATGAGGAAAAGTGATAATACAATGGCTGTAAAAACAATAATGGATAAAAGAGCAGATAGATATACATAGCAGTAATCAATTTAGGTTTTGATTCAGTGAGTATACAGGCTGCGTTCTAAAAATTTACACAGATCAGAATATCAGGGAATATGTAAGAGCAATTGAAAACACATAATCATAATTTAAATGTTGTATCAAAATTAAAGATAGTGTACTCCTGGGAAGATATTTTCAAAAATGACTCTCAAACAGGGTTGCAAACTCTTAACAATATTATTTTTAATTTTCATTGAAGATATTTCCCAATCAAAAGATTTTGAGAAAGGAGCTTCTCCATGTCTTGAGAACCAAGATATTCCAAGCCTGATCTTTGCTGATGACATAATTCTACTCACATTAATAAAAGTCAAGATGCAAAATAAAATTGATGAGATATTACTGTTAAAAAGTGCAGAATCTAAAAGTTAAATCAGGGAAAACAAGATTCGTGATTTGTAGAAATTTTTTTACAATTTTTTAATGTTGCACTGACACAGATAGATCTTATGGAAACAATGGGATAGGAAAGGGCTAGAAGTGGGAATGAAGCAGCCTTGGCCTTAATTAGAGTACAGCCCCAGAATTTGCCTGGTGTGAAAATGGGAATACACTGGCTGTTGTCAGCGGGATTTGAACCCACTATCTCCAGGATCCAGGCTCACAGCAGCATGCCCCTAACTGCATGGCCAACTCACCCAGTGTATAGAAAGAGTGATAAGCTTTCAAAATCCGGACATTGTTGGATGAGTAAGACAAAGCTAGAAGTTATTAGCAAAATTGAATTCCTAGGGAATCAGATACACCGGACAGATGGAAAGAGCAAAATTAAAGGGAGTAAGTGCCTTGGCTAGTACAAAACTACTGGGTAGAAATATGCCAAACATTGATTATAAAGTCAAGAAAACATATTTATTCAGTATTGGTAATGGTACTTAATGCAATTTTAATGTATGCAGTAGAAATTTGGGGAATGGATGATGGAACTGTAGTATTAGATGCAGTCATAAGTAAATTTGCCAAAACAAATGGGATTGCCTAGTTGTACTGCAAGTAGTGAAGTGAGGATGATGTGCAAAAGGATGAGTAGGCTATACATGAACTGTGGGTGAGGCCAGGTATTAAGGAGTAAGAGGGACAAGCTGGAGAGTTTGAGGGAGATAACTAGGATTCTCTCAGAAGATAGGAAGGAAGATAGGCCTCCTTCAGAAATTTACAGCACAGTAGGTGCTGAAGAGGGATGGCAAGGAAAGGGAGGAATTGTAAAAGACAGGTGGCCTAATGTTTTAAGGGGAAGGAGATTGCAGGCTAAGGGCTCTATTCAGGATCAGAATTCAGGACAAGTATCTGTGAGAAATCAGTATTAATCTCTGCAGGTAGAACAACAGAGGGAAGGTAAGGAACAGGGAACTGTTGCTGAGAAGTGTGGAAGTAGGAGGAAATGAAAAGGTAAGAAAAGGAAATATACAGTAGAGGATAAGAAAAAGCACTTGGAACAGGGACAGACAAGGGAGAAAAGTGAGGCAGAAGTACCTTCTGCAGCCATCAGGAAGGATAGGGCTAACAAGGAGGGGAGGGAATCAAATGAGCTGGGTAGTGTTTATGTTCTGCTCATGGGAGGGAATCCATTGTTAGACATGTAGAGAAAGTACTTGGAAGAAGGGAAAACAAGGCAGAGTGTCATCCAGGAATTAAGTTAAGGCAGATGTTGAGGAAAGTAGAATAGAAGGAGGATGGTACCAACAACATAAGGCAAGTAGGATGTGTAGGATGGGCACTGACTGGAAGGTGATTGGGGATTTAAATGAAACTATGGAGTGGGTATGTTGGAAACTGGGAGTGATATTTCGAGATCCTAATGGGTGGTCGAAGATGGGGATCAGTGCTCAGATGTCCTTCACTTAAACCATAGTGATACCTATAAGTTTGGAAATTGGTTTAGAAGGGTTATAGGGAGGTACATTCAGAGAAATGGGGTGGACGAGGTAGTGGTGTTAAGGTTACAGGGATCTAGAAGTCAAGTATGGATGACATAAAAATGTTAGTTTGAACTGTAGAAGTATTGTGAAGAACAGAATAGAATAAAGTAATTTAATAGATATATAGTTACCAGATATTGCAATAGAAGTTGAATCATGACTGAGAAATGATATACGAGTAATAGATGCAGAAAGTTCCTCACAGAACATCAGTGTGTATCATATACAGGATTTCAATGTAGGAGGGGTATTATTCAGTCTGATGAAGGGAGAATTTGTAAACTATGAACAAATTAAAGAGGAACATGAAATACCAGGGGTAAGGCTCATCTCTAAAGATAATACATGAATTGATGCCTCTGGAGTGTACAGACCAGAAAGAGTAGCAATGATGCTGATTTGGAATTATTTGATAAGATAATCAGCTATTTGGGAAACGGTATGGAAAGGAACATGATTGTAGCAGGTGATCTCAATTTTACAAATGTCAATTGGGAAGGTAACATGAATGACAGGAAACATGACCAACAAATGGCAAATAAGTTACATGGGAAGGACAGCTGATTCAGAAAGTGATGGAAAAAACTGGAGGGAAGAAATTTCTGGACGTGATAAAAAGTAAAGTCTTAAAATTGCAACTGTTAGGCTGATAAAATGGGTGTGAGGGAGTTTTTAAAAAGTAACTATAATTGGCAGAAAATGCTAAATGAATATATGAACAGACTCAGGGATGGGTTGAGGAATGTGAAAACAGGTGTGTACCTTTAATGATAGTAAGGAATGGTAAAGATCTACTATATTATAACAGAGAAGTAAAGAGACTAAGAAAGAAGAAAAGGTTGGAAAGAAATTGAGTTAGAAATGGTAGTTGAAGTAAGGACAATTTGAAGGAACTCACTATAAAATTGAATCTAGCAAAGAAGTCAGTTAAGGATAACATGATGGCTAGCATAATTGGCAGTCATGCAAATTTTAGTGAAAAATGGAAGGGTATGTATAGGTACTTTAAGGCAGATACAGGTTCCAAGAAGGACATTCGAGGAATCATTAATGTACAAGGAGAGTGTGTATGTGAAGATCTTCAAAAGGCAGACTAATTCTGCTAGCAGTGTGTAATGATAACTGGTTACAAGGAGTAATGTCCAGATAGCAGATAAAACTAATACTAAAGAAGTATTAAAAATTACCTATCATAAAAGCAACATTTACAATAAGGTACAAAAGTTGAAAACTAGAAAACCAGCTAGAATTGGTAAAATTTTGGGAGATATGCTAAAGACAATTGGTTGGGATAGAGTGCCATATCTGAAGTACTTACGATACTTGATTATTGTGTGCAAGAAGGAGCTATGCCAAATGAATGGAGAGTTGCTATTGTGGCCCCTGTGTATAAAAAAAGGTGGTAGACATAAAGTTGAAAATTGCAGGCAAGTCAGTTGGACATGCATTGCATGTAGCTTTGGGAAAGCATTCTTTCTAATTATATTAGACATATTTGCAAAATTATTAACTGGTTCGATAGAAGGTTTATGAAATGTTAATGCACTGAAGCTCAACTTGTAGGATTCAAACAATATATAGCAGATATCTTAGATGCAGAAGCTAAAATGGACTGTACCACAACTGACCTATCTAAGGCATTTGAAGTGTAGATCATGGAAGACTACTGGAAAAAGTGAGTGCATTTGGACTAGACAAGAGAGTGACTGAGAGGGTGGCTATATTTCTAGAAAATAGTTCTCAGAGAACTAGAGTAGGTGAAGCTTTATCTGACCCTGTAATAATTAAGAGAGGAATTCCTCAAGGCAGTATTATTGGATATTTATGTTTCCTTATATATATATGAATGATATGAGTAAAAAATTGGAGTCAGAGAAGGCTTTTCTTGGATGATGTTATTCTTTATAAGTTACAAGATTTAGAGAAACTGCAAAATGAGCTTGATAATGTTGTGAAAAGAACAGTAGGAGGATAAACGGAGTTAAAAGTCAGCTTGTAAGTTTTGCAAAAAAGGAAAAGTTCTCTCAGTTCCAATTACTGCATTGATGAGGTGAAAGTTCCTTATGGGGATCACTGTAAGTGCCTGGATGTTGATATAAGGAAAGACCTTCATTGGGATAATCACATAAATGGGATTGTAATTAAAGGGTACAGATCGATCAATCAATCAATCAATCAATCAATCAATCAATCAATCAATCAATCAATCAATCAATCAATCAATCAATCAATCAATCAACTGTCGTGCGGCCGAGCGGATGGCGCTTTCGTGGTCAGCTACCGTTTAGGAGCAGGTGGGTAGGTTTCCCAGTGAATGCTAAGTTGAGAGACAACTGTTCCTCTTTCCGTCCAATATATATATTATTTCTTACTTGCTGTATTTACAATTATTTACACTTGAAATTATCTGTCTCTTCTAGGCACAGGAAATCACGAGCTACTGTTCCTTTACTAGTGCTCTATCTGCTACTTCACTATTCTCAAAGACCAAGACTTATTACTCTACTAATGGTCTTATTAATTCAGAAGAATAGGTCAGCCTTACGTATATTGTGTTGCAGGTTCACGGTTGAATCTTCTCTTCTGAGCGCTACGCTGCAGAGTCCCTGTCAATTACATGACTGACTATAACTGCTTATGACGACTGTCGGCAACTCCGACTAGCAACTGGTCAAAGACTAACTGGTAACTAACTTTCCCTTTCGGCCGGTCCTCTTTTATACTCCTTATCTTGCGTACGTGACCGCCTATGTCATAAACATCCTGTTTTCCCTATGATTTCCCTTGTCTGTAAATATGATAACATTCCTTCTAGAAACTTCTATGCTTACTCCAGTGCCGCCTATTTCCAATAGTTGCGATACACTTGTTTACTAGTAGGTTCCACGCATGGTGCGGGCCGCGTGACTTCATATCACTTTCCCTCTGTATTGCCGGTGATTACAGCAATCCTAAATACACACTGGTATTGCTGCCGGTTACAGCAATAATAACTACGCCCTAACATCTCCTCGTGCGTTTCCTTGTGCCTTTACAATATTTCTCTGTACAATTTAATATCGTTTAATATCCATGGGTTCGGGTTCGTACTTCCGACAGAACACCTCCCCCCTTGGGGAAAACGTTGGCATGGCAATGCAAACGTTTTGCCACCAATACACTACATGTTTTAAATCTTATATCCCTTTTCATTACATTATCTCCTTTTTCATTGCATTATTACATTATATCTCTTTTCATTACATTATCTTCTTTATAACCTTTTATACCTTATACTTTTCAACACATGGACAAGTGTCCAACATACATTTTTACATAACATACCATATTTCTTTCAATAATACAATACCATACACTTTTACATAATACATCATTTTTCAAAATACAATCAATACATCAATAATCACCAGTACCTTTACATCTAGTACTTACCCAATAACAAAACTCAAATATCAAATGTTTTATTTCCTTAAATACATACAATTATGTCATTATTCACTTGATTACATTCATAAACACTCTTTTTAATCTTCTCTTTAATAGAGTTCAATAGTCTCTTCTTGAGATTTTCAATAATATTTTGTTCTATGAGACTTAATCCCTACTCTGCTTACAGGTGTGGTCTCAGAACAATCTAAATCTACAATGTCATCTTGTTCACTTACATCCTGAGATAACACAATTGCACTTTCACTTCCTTGCTGATTAGCACTGTCTCTAATTCTCACTAAGGGACTTGTACGTCCTCCTGTGTATCTCACTTCACTTTCACGTACAACACTTGGTGTTTTAAGTCTCTGTAATGTACCACTATTACTACTTTTATTCACAATTGTTTGTTTAAAACAAATCTTAGAACAACAATCACTATAATCATGACATTTCTTAAATTGTTTATACAATCTACAACATTTACAAAGAAAACATAATATTATTATTATCACTGTACCAATTCCTAAATATTGTAGGAAATTTGTACGATATTCTTTAGCATTTCTTCTAATTTCCTCTTCTTGTTCCTCTATTAATTCTTCTACTTCTTCAACTCTGTGACTGGCATATTTTAAATCTGATGCATGCGTTAATACATTTACTAATGGTAACTTGTTTTCAAGATGTAACGTTTCTAAAGTGATACTTGATCCTAAGTGTTCACAACAAAAATATTCTATAGGAATATCAGGTACGATATCCTTACTAGTGTTACTTTTTATAACTGTGTGACTTACAATTTTAGCATTCGTACTATAACATTTACAAGGTTCATAGAATGATATAATGCCTACTCCTTGTATAATCTTATCATTAGGATCTGTTGTACTACACATTACTGTTACCTTCTCTGGATATGGTGCTACATAAATCCACTGGCTTTGATCCTCTAATGGTATCCATAAAAATTCTTCTAAATGAATTATCTTTTTCATACAATCATTTGGAATTATATTTGATTGCATTAATCTAACTACACACTCTTGAGTAGTATGCGTAAACATTAAAGGAAGGACTTGTTTACAAATCCTTAATTCATCTGATAAAGATTTACACTCTCTTATCTCATGCTCGTCCATTAATTGATACATTTGTTTAGCATTATCTATTAATAAGTATTCCTTGTGTGTATCAATGAAAATATACTCTGTCTTACTTTCATTTACACTGGTTGGAAATGGTATTAACTTATATACATTATACACAATGTTATTAACCAAAGGTGTCTGAATTACATAACTTAATATGTCCTTTGAAATAAAAATACTTATTTCTGATATTTTCAATAACTTATCACTGTTAGTCATGCTAAGAGCCACTGGTAAATAAACATCTTTTGGAAAAATATTCTGAGATCTCTGAAAAGATCTTATTAAGCCAGAAGGGCTAATAATTTCAGGTTGAATTACACCATTCTGCGCATTTGTTACCGCTCTCAGCAAAATACCATATTGTTCCTTAACTTGATTTATGCAATCTTCTAGTTCAATGAAATGTCTATTTATTGCTATTCTCAATGAGTTTTGCAAAAATAGTTTCTGAATCTGGACAGTCTCATTGTTCATATGCTCTTGAACTTCTTTAAGAGTTCCTTTGAGTCTTTGTTCATTTAAAGTTACCTGATATAACGTTGAGTTAATCGTTTGTAACGTCGATCTTACTACTGTCATCTGATTCTTTGCTACTTTAAACATTCCTAATTGTTCCTGTTCTAGCTTACTTATCTTTTCCTGATAAAATTCTGCATCTGCTTCATCTAACGTTCCGAATAACGTTTTAGCAATTACACCTATAAAATTAAATACTCCTCTCTTTTGTCGTACTCGTTCCTCGTCATCTATTTTAACTATTTGCTTAAGAAGCGACTTAGTTTCTTGTACTGACTCTAACCTATTTTTAATCATTTGTATATCTCTTATACACGTATGTCTTTCCTCATCATTTAATTCCTTACACATTTGCTCTGTTTTCTGGGCTGAAATCTGTATTACTCTAAATACATCATTCAATCTACTAATATTTACATATGTTACTAACTTCCATGTCGTACTATAAAGTTGTGCTGATCCCATATGATCGTAGTATATTCCTGGAGTCCTCTTATATTCTCTTATTTGATAGTCAAGCGTTGAGCTTCCTCTGATACAACATATCATTGTCCACGTCATTAGTGTGAAGATCGTCCTCATCATCTTCATTTCTCTGAAAATGAACACATTATCTTGTATGGGTACCTGTTTGTTAATTTGCTAATAATTTCTCTCTTAACTACTCTTAATACAGGTTCTATAGGAACAATTTTAACCTATTCATATGTACTTTCATAGTCTTATTTCCTCTCCTTTGAAGAATGCAATTTACCCCTTCAATCTTTATGATTGTATAAGGTCCTATCCATTGGGCTGATAGTTTCTTTGATCGACCTCTCCTTACTGATTCATCATGCACCAAAACTTTGTCTCCTACTCTAAATGTAACTTCATGTATTTTCTTATCATACGCTTCTTTGGTTTTCTCTTTTGATTGAATAAGCGTCTTTCTGGCTATTTCATGGCTTTCTTGGAGAGTGTTCTTTAACTTCTCCAACATACTTTCTTCTTCACTATAATTTATTGATTCAGGTTTCCTCTGTAATATACCTGGTATGTTCGCTTTTCTTCCAAACATTAATTCGAATGGAGTGTATTTCGTGCTTGTGCTTGGTGTTGTGTTATATACAAACACTGCTGATGCCAAAAATAAATCCCAATTACTCTGATCTTGACTTACATAATGCCTTAAGTACTCAGTAATACTGGCATGCGATCTTTCAACTGATCCATTAGATTCCGGTCTATACGCTGTCGTATGTACCTTATTTATATGAAGAAATCTACATAGTTTCTTCATGACTTCACTCATAAAGTTAGCTCCTTGATCTGTAAAAATCGTACTTGGTATACCATATATCAAAATTACATTATCCATTAATGCTTTTGCTACTGTTTCCGCTTCCTGGTTTGGTATGGCTATTGATACTAGATACTTTGATAATAAATCTTGACATGTTAAAATGTACTGATTTCTGCTCTCTGTTTCTGGTAAAGGTCCTACTATATCCAACGCCATTTTTTCCATTACATCATGAGGTGTATCCGTTATTTTCATACTCATCCGAGTATAAGGTTGTGTCACCTTATTCCTTTGACATGATTCACACTTTCGAATATAATCCTCGATATCTCGTCTTATTCCAGGCCAATTTGTATATTGCCTTATCCTCTCCAACGTACGATGCGTTCCTTGATGTCCTCCAACTAGAGATTCATGGAACTCTTTAATTATGGCTCTCTTTTCCTCTGGTGTTTTATCATTTTCTACTTTTTCTACCTTTGTCTCCTCACATGTCTGTGTATCACTACAGCTAGGTTTAATTTCTTCTACTACTTCACTTACTACTGGAAGTACTTCTATATCTGTATCTATACGACTTAATGCATCGGCATTGCCATTAAGTTTCCCTTTCTTATATTGAATTTCATAATCGTATTCCTCTAGTTTTAATCTCCATCTCAAAAGTCTAGAACTCGGATCTTGTACAGAAAAGATCCACTTCAACGGTTTGTGGTCCGTTATTATTACAAATTTGCGACCATACACATACGGCCTAAAATATTTAACCGCAAAAATTATTGCACAAAGTTCTTTTTCTATAACGCTGTAATTCTTTTCTGCTTTGTTTAGAGTTCGTGATGCGTATGCTATTGGAAGATCTTTACCTACTGGTCCTTGAGATAGTACGCATCCTATCGCATAATCACTCGCATCTGTAGTAATATTGAAAGGTTTTGAAAAGTCAGGATACTGTAATATAGGTGATGTTATTAGCTTTTCTTTCAATGTTTTGAAAGCTTCCTCTTGGTCATATCCCCATTCATATTTTACACCTTTCTTTAATAGTTCATACAATGGTTTACCTATCTTGCTATAATTTGGTATAAACCTTCTATACTATCCTGAAAGTCCTAAGAAACTCTTTAGTTGCTTAGTTGTCTGTGGTTGAGGGAAATTCTTAACCGCTTCTACCTTCTTAGGGTCGGGTTCAATTCCCTTATCTGAAATTACATGTCCTAGAAATTGCGTTTCAGCTCTAAGAAATTCACATTTATCTGGGTGAATCTTTAAATTATTTCCTCTTAATCTTTCGAAGACTTCACTTAACCTCTTATTATGTGTTTCAAATGAATCGCCATAGATTACGATATCGTCCAAGTAGACCATGCATTTTAATCCATTTAATCCACTCAGTACGGACTGCATCAGTCTCATAAATGTAGCTGGAGAATTTTTCAATCCCATCGGCATTCTTTTGAACTGGAAGTGCCGATCTAACGCACTGAAAGCTGTCTTTTCACGATCTTTTTCATCTAACTGAACTTGGTAATACCCACTGGCTAAGTCAATGGTGCTAAAGTATTTGGCTTTTCCTAATTGATCTAGGATATCCGTAATATTAGGTAATGGATGAGCATCACCTATTGTGACGTCATTCAAACGCCTATAATCCACGACCATGCGAAATTTTCGCTTGCCTGACGCATCCATCTTCTTTTGAACTAATAAGATTGGAGCGTTCCATGGAGAAATAGAGCTTTCTATAATATCATCCTCTAATAACTTGTCTATCTGCTTCTGTAGCTCTTCCTTTTGTGATTCAGGTAATCTGTACGGTCGGACATTAATCGGAGCCGTATCTTGTTGTAACTGAATTGTGTGCTTAAGTGCATCTGTGCACGTCAACTTGTCTCCTTCAAGATAAAATATATCATTGTATTTTGCACAAATTTTTAAAATTTCTTCACGATCTCTTGCTACCATATGATCCGTTCGGATTTGCTCGATTACTCTCTGTATTCGCGATTTCTCAGCATTACTCACAACGCAACATTGTGCTTCCGTGTCTGATTTTTCGTCTACCTTAACAGTATGTTCAATCCCTTGGTCGACTACATCCTCATCTGTGATATTTTCCAAATGAAATATCGGACTATTCATCTGAAATTCTTCCTCTGTAGTATTCAGAATACTAACCCTTGCTTGATACTTGTTTGCATAGGTTATACAACTTGATACTCGTATTCCTGGGCTTAATTCTTGCTTAACAATTATCCCATCCCCATACTCTTTGTCTACTTCAACGTAACATAATGTTTCTGCTCTAGGTTTCAATTTTATTCCTACTGTACCTGAGCCTCCAAATGGGTATGTATGCTCTCCCATATGTAAAATTTTCCGTTCACAATCTATTACTGTATTCCATAGTACATTTTGCCCTAATATACCATCTTGTGAAATATCAAACTCATGTCCTACCACATGGAATCTGAAAACACGATCTCCTATTCTCAAACCTGTTACACCTTTTGTTTCTGACGAACCCTTCATAATTCCTTTAATTCTCATTATCTTTTTCGTATTTATTCTACAATTAGCAGGAAGACTGGTTTCTTTTATGATACTCACGTCTGCACCTGTATCAATTAAAAATCTCCTAACTGGTTCGTTTTCTGACGTCCTCATTAAAACAGTAAATGGTTTACTATCCTCTCTTATTATCCTTTCCTTTCGTTCTACTCTAGGGGTTTTACTAAAGGTTTTCTTTCTTTCTACTCTGGGGGCATTTTCATATTTTCGGCTTGTACTGGCCCCTTCGGTACGAAGCCGTTCTAGTTTGACACTACCGAATTCATTTCGTTTTGCCTAACTTGTGGCCCTTTGTTCCCCTGTTTTAACTTCACCTGTCTTCTAGAATGTTCAGGTCTTCCCTGAGACAAGAACCAACAATCTCTTATTAAGTGAGATGCCCGGTTGCAATTATAACATCGCTTGTGTCCTGACGGATTTTCTGCTGTCCGATTCCAGCATTCTCTTTTCATATGCCCTCTTTTACCACATTGAAAACATTTTACTTCTCCTTTTAGGGGCCCTATTCGCGTAGTATCTCGCGAATTTTCTTGGTTACTTCTACAGTTTCTACTTTCATGCCCTAGTTTATTACATTTTTCGCACTTAGAAACTCTACAGTTTTTTGCTGTGTGTCCTGTTTTATGACATCTGTAACATTCTACAGACCCATCTACTTTCTTAGTTGTGCGGACTCTCGGTTGCTTTCGCTCTTCGCGTCTTTTCTTTAAGAAACACTCTGTACTATTGTGACCTGTTTTACCGCAATTACTGCACGATCTTGTACTTGATACGTTTGATCGCTTGGTTTCTGCAAGAATAGAGGCTTCTTCCTCTATTGCGTACGTCACTGCACTTTGAAAATCCTTTGCGTGTTGCCCTCGTACATTAGATTTAACGCCTGGGTTACTTAGTCCCTTAACAAAATATGTACGTCCTAAATGTTCGGCAATCATTCTAATACCGTCTACTTCCTCTGGAGTAGCAATCTCTAATGCCGCATCTCGAAATGCCGTAAATAATGATTCTATCCGCGTCGCCCATTCTTGTACTTTTTCTGTTTTCCTTTGCTGTGCCTCTGACATTTCGCTAACATAGTGTTCTAGCGTCTGCTTTTCTGCATAATATTCCTGTAAAACGGCTTTCGCAGTTACCCAGTTTTTTACATCGCGCCTAACCATTAATTTGCGCCTAGCTTCTCCTTTAATCCGTGATAGTACATACTGGTAGAAGAACCCGTGTTCTTCTGGCTTAATTAGTTTAAATGCCGCATCTACATCTGAACAAAATTCCCTGAGCTGTCCCTTGTTTCTACCATCAAAATTTGATTCCACTAATTTACATGCAGAACTCACTGGCATATAAGTATTAATATTACTCTGAGAAGCTTCCATTCTAATTCTTTGACTAGTACCTTCAGTTACTGTTTCACTTTCATTCTCACTAGAGTATTCAGAAGGGTGTGACATATTGTACTACAGTACTTTTACTTTCAACTACTTTAATTAAGCGTGGCTCTGAGTATGACTCACCGTTACTGCTGTCTTCTTGGCTGGACTGCTGGCTGCCTGATGTCTTCTTCTCCTGCGGATGCCTTCTTCTTCTTTCTTCCTTCTTCTTTGGCGGACTGCTGGGCTGTTGTCCTCTGAGGTATTCGATGTCTGGAAAAACCCCGCCGATGACACCACTTTTGTCGTGCGGCCGAGCGGATGGCGCTTTCGTGGTCAGCTACCGTTTAGGAGCAGGTGGGTAGGTTTCCCAGTGAATGCTAAGTTGAGAGACAACTGTTCCTCTTTCCGTCCAATATATATATTATTTCTTACTTGCTGTATTTACAATTATTTACACTTGAAATTATCTGTCTCTTCTAGGCACAGGAAATCACGAGCTACTGTTCCTTTACTAGTGCTCTATCTGCTACTTCACTATTCTCAAAGACCAAGACTTATTACTCTACTAATGGTCTTATTAATTCAGAAGAATAGGTCAGCCTTACGTATATTGTGTTGCAGGTTCACGGTTGAATCTTCTCTTCTGAGCGCTACGCTGCAGAGTCCCTGTCAATTACATGACTGACTATAACTGCTTATGACGACTGTCGGCAACTCCGACTAGCAACTGGTCAAAGACTAACTGGTAACTAACTTTCCCTTTCGGCCGGTCCTCTTTTATACTCCTTATCTTGCGTACGTGACCGCCTATGTCATAAACATCCTGTTTTCCCTATGATTTCCCTTGTCTGTAAATATGATAACATTCCTTCTAGAAACTTCTATGCTTACTCCAGTGCCGCCTATTTCCAATAGTTGCGATACACTTGTTTACTAGTAGGTTCCACGCATGGTGCGGGCCGCGTGACTTCATATCACTTTCCCTCTGTATTGCCGGTGATTACAGCAATCCTAAATACACACTGGTATTGCTGCCGGTTACAGCAATAATAACTACGCCCTAACATCTCCTCGTGCGTTTCCTTGTGCCTTTACAATATTTCTCTGTACAATTTAATATCGTTTAATATCCATGGGTTCGGGTTCGTACTTCCGACAGAACACAACCAATCAATCAATCAATCAATCAATCAATACTGATCTGCATTTAGGGCAGTCACCCAGGTGGCAGATTCTCTATCTGTTGTTTTCCTAGCCTTTTCTTAAATGATTTAAAGAAATTGGAAATTTATTGAACATCTTCCTCAGAAAGGTATTCCAATCCCTAACTCCAATTCCTATAAATGAATATTTGCCCCAATTTTTTCCTCTTGAATTCCAACTTCATCTTCATATTGTGATCTTTCCTACTTTTAAAGACGTCACTCAAACTTATTCGTCTAGTAATGACATTCCACGCCATTTCTCCGCTGACAGCTCAGAACAAATCACTTAATCGAGCATCTTGTCTTCCTTCTCCCAATTCTTCCCAGCCCAAACTTGGCAATATTTTTGTAATGCTAGTCTTTTGTCTGAAATCACCCAGAACAAATTGAGCTGCTTTTCTTTGGACTTTTTCCAGTTCATGAATCAGATAATCCTGGTGAGGGTCCCGTACACTGGAATCATACTCTAGCTGGGGCCTTACCAGAGACTTATACGCCCTCTCCTTTATATCCTTACTACAACCAGTATATGGGACCCTCAGCAGGATTACTTGATTCAAGAACGATAAGAAATCCAAAACAGAGCACCTCAATTTTTTCTGGGTGATTTCTGACAAAAGAGTAGCATTACATAAATGTTGCAAAGTTTTTGGCTGGGCAGACTTGGGAGAAATGAGACGAGCTGCTCGACTAAGTGGTATGTTTTATTTGATTGAAATAATAACATTAAGTTATTTATATTACATATTTATATACATATATATTTATTACATGTAATAAGTGGTATGTTCCGAATTGCCAGTGGAGAGATGGCGTGGAATGATATGTGTAGATAAATACATTTAAGTGGTGTTTAAAAGTAGGAAAGATTACAATATGAAGATGAAGATCGAATTCATAATCACAAATGGTGTCAAATATTAATTTGCTTGAAGGAGAGGTAGTGATTGGAATAACTTACTAAGGGAGAAGTTCAATAAATTTCCAATTTCTTTGCAAACATTTAAGGGAAAGGCTAGAAAACAACAGATACGGAATCTGTCACCTGGGCAACTGCCCTAAATACAGATCAGTAATGATTGATTGATTGATTGATTGATTGATTGATTGATTGATTGATTGATTGATTGATTGATTGATTGATTGATTGATTGATTGATTGATTGATTGATTCCAGGTATTGGGAAAAAGTATTTGTGTATTGATTGACACATAAAATATGGGTAGGATGTGAAATTCTAGGTATAAGCTATCAGCACTGAATGAAACCTGAATACAAGAGCTACTGGGTGGATGACATGATGAAGCTACTAGATGACACAGGGATGGGGTATGATTGGAATAGGTATTTATCAAGGGATGAGAAAAGGGATGAGACAAATATGGGAAAAGAACTCTAAAGAAGGCAACAAAAAAAAAAAGAGTGAATACGTACTGTTAATTAATAAGGAGGTTATTTGACTATAAGACTTAGTAAAAATCCAGTGAATACCTCAGAAGACTATGACTGTCCAAGTTTCAATGATAAGTTCAAATAACATGTATGGGATGAGAACTGTATTAGAAAACTATTTTAATTTTTTCTTATGCATTTTGTTAATTAGAAAAATTCTAGTATCTTCTATTACCTACAAAACTAGCAGCATGCAAATGTTGTGATTACAATAAACAAATACTGTGTCCCCACATAGTGACCATCCATGTATGGGAGAGCATTCAAAATTAATTAATTTGTTCATTCATTAATTCATGTCTATTGATAATATAACACAGCATTCATATTTTTATTTTATGTTGGTGTAAAGTCATTTTAGTCATTTTATTGCAATTTTTGAATTAAATGGGGCTTCTGTGCACACCACTCTCCTCAATCACAAACTTCCCCAAGCAATATCAGGTTATGAATATCATTAAATGGAATCCTGGAGCTCTCTACTCAATAAAGGAATGACAGACACTTTAATAGTGTAACACCCTTTGTGGTTTTAGATGCACTGACTGAAAAGAGGAATGTATAAAAGGGTCAATCTGTGATCATTCTTTGATGAAATTTACAGTCCTTTGATGTTGTCAGTTCATACTAGAAGAAGCTATGGACTGACTGGTGTTTGAAGTGTTATGTGTTATTTTACTTGGTTAGGCTGGAAGTCTATTAGAGTTGAAATGTGGTTATGATAACTTCTGAGTGAAGCATGAGATGTGTCACATGCTGAGAATGATGTACAATATATTGAGGTAGTCACAGCTTCCTTGGTTATTAAACTTCAGAGAAAGGTACAGTATTAATAAAATTCCTGCTCATAGAAGGTAAGCTTATTATACGACAAGGAAATCTCAGTTATTTTACCCATAGAATGGTAAATTGCAGGGCTCCAAGACAGCAATGAGCTTCTTAAAATGCTTCAGACAATACCTGACTAATGACAAAGAATGCAGTGCTTTTTGGCTGTCTTGCATATGTGTTTTGAGCAATGTAATGACAATGGAGACTGGAAACTGATTGGCTATTATAGGCATGTGTAAGACTGAAATTATTTCAGAAACTTGATTGCTGTTTCTGGTGTTGCCATTCTTCCTCTCTAACACATGTTATTGAAATATAATGCTTTTCATCACTGGTATTTCTATTTATGTACCAGTATAGGATATTGTATCATTGCATAAATATAATTTAGTCTTCAAACTAACTCCCCTTGGAACTAAAGTGTACAACATTCCCTTTGCTTGAGATAAGGTACCTAATATATATCACCAGCAGGGATCTACAGCTCAAATGCCAGAAGGACTCCAGCTATTCCAATTTTCTGATTTCCTACCTGATATTCACTATTCACCTGATAGTCCTACATAACCAGGGTGAACTGTAATTTTTATGGTGCTGTTTGCTTTTCTAATGTGGACTATAGAAGGTTTCTTACAGACATAAATATTCCTCCTTGCTTTTATTTTAAGAACGAGAATGTAAGAGATAAACAGGATTATTATTAGTGTTGTTGGTTATGTAGCCAGCCTCTTTGCAAAAGTATGTAAGGGAGTTGCTTAGAATTCCAGTGGTTTTAGTAGGCTGATACGTAATATTTCCCAATTGATAGAGGATTGAAGCAAAGGCAATTGCCACACTCCAAAATTTCTATTGTATATAGGTCCATCTTCATTAATGCTTGTGCTTTCTATAAGAGATGGAAGTGCAACTGTGAGGAATTGGAACACCCTATTTCCTGAAAATTCAACTTACAGACATGCATACTTGAAGTAGTTCTTAAGGAATTTAATCATTATTTTTTAAATGCATATTTCCTCTATCTCCCTCTCTAGACAGAGATTATTTCATGAAAATGTATTCTTTTTATGTTTGATAAATCAACCTCAATATGATCACATTATCAGTAAAAGTCTGATTGTTACATGATTTCCATGTACAAAAATATCTTGCTAACAATTTGAAAAGTATAATCTTATAAATCTCATATCTACTATAAATGATTCATTTACAGAATGACAAGTATAGTCATTTTGATCCTGTTAGTCCCCTGTTACATGCATTTCACAGGGTAGTCTACAGTCTGCCGTAAGTGGGCAGACTTTGCTGTCATGGCTCTATTACTGCTTGACAGAAATGATAAAACATGTTATTGTAAATAATGAAGAAAGTGAATGTTCTTTGTGGCCAATAAGTCTTTATAGAATATCAAACTTATTATTCAATTGGCAGAGTTATAAGATAAATGTTAGACATGTGCAAATTTTCTGACTGTTTACTAAATTAGCATCTGAGCCCACATTGTTAGGCATTATGTATTTATTCACTTGTTTGAGGCAGAAAGATCATCAGTTTCCGGTATTAATGTTTCCTTTTCCCTGACCCAGATTCTCTTTTGCTTATGTGAATGTAGGTTGTCTGATTGGGCTGCAGCAATATGCTATTCATAGTCTGAGCCAATGAAGAAGTTTGTCATTACCTAGTTTCTGCATGATTGAAGTATTCCTATAAATTAATGCACGTGCACTTTGCTGCCTGTATGTTATAGCAATTGATTTTCTCAAGAAAAGTCACACAGGTAATACTAGCAGAAATAAATGTACGGTACTCTAAATTCCAGGTAATTATGGTGTGGCCAAATTATACTTCATTTAATCAATATGTTTCAAAAATGATTGACAACCAGATAGTAATATATCATCTGTCTATTACTAGTTGAAGTTCATGTTCATAGTTATCTTTATAAGTACTGTAGGTGGTACCGGTAGATGATGATTGATGTCATTTCCCTCCCTCATTGGATAATTCCCCAGTAACAAAGGAATTACTGAAAGTTAAATTCTAAAATTATATTCTTATGTATGAATTTTTCAAAACTTACTTATAAAAATCATGTTTTAATTGCCTTAAGTGAAATTTTAGAGAAACATTTTACTGCTAAATAGAAATACCTTATAGATAAATTTCATTGGATATTTTCCTCACATACTGAAACAGAGATTGTTGTTAAAAAATGTTCATTAGCCAAGCAATTAACAAGTAGTAATTGGTGAATAGATATAAAGAAAGTCTGAAACAATTTGCCTGAATATTCACAGGAAAAATAATTCCCAAACTGGTCATAAAAGAATATATAACAGACTATTCCACATTCTTTATTTCATGACTGTCCATCAATAGTCAGGAGGAATGAGATGCTATAGTTATGTAGCAGCTTATAAAATAAACATTTCTTCCAGGAATGGTAGGTCATACTTATATAAGTGTAAATACACTCCTGTTCATAAAAACCAGAACACCTTGAAAGACTAGAGTTAGGAAGGTCATATTCACAACACATGTGCGTTAGTATGTTTGGAAGAAATGATTAGCATTTGAAACATTTCAGCCCTCAGTTTCAAGGTCCACATCGATATCTTGGCGCATCACACCGACTGGTAAAACGTGCCTTTGGCTCTCGTTGTCACTATAAACTGAAGTTAATGAAGCAGTTTGACTTTCGCAGACGTGCAGGATGCCTAGCATACATACTGTCAAATGAGTGAGTTTTAAAAAGGGCACATTATTGGAATGAGAGAACATGATGCATCCATCCAGGAAATTGCTGCTCGTGTGGAAAGAAGTATGTCAGCAGTGCAACGGGTGTGTACAGAATAGTTGATAGAAGGCCATAGAACATGATGAGATGGTTTGCCGCAGGCAGGGGGAGAGGCATCACGTTGACTGCATTTGCATAAGACATACAGTACCAACTCAAGGCCTTATGGTGTGGGGTGCTATTCGGTATAACCACAAATCACAGTTGGCATGTGTCAAGCGCATTGTGACCAGTTTGACCTACGTAAATGACATCCTGCGACCTGTAGCCATACCTTTTCTGCACAACATCCCAGATGCCATATTTCAGCAAGTCAGTGCTCAACCGCATCTTGCTGCATGAACACATGCCTTCTTGTTGTCACAGGATATCAGATTGTTGCCCTGTCCCGCCCGATCACCAGACTAGTCGCCAATCGAATATGGGTGTGATATGGTGAAACGAAGGGTGCGGCGCTGTGACCCAATGCCAACCACCGAAGGTGAACTGTTGAACCAGGTGAATGCAGCATTGATGGCTATATCCTAGGAAGTCATTCACGCCTTATACGCATCAATGCCATCACGCATGGAACAAGTTATCCGTGCCCATGGAGGACAAAATGCCTACTAGGCAACAGGACGCAGCTGAACCTAGGTGACTGAAATACTAATTGTTTCTGCAGAACATACTAATGAACATACCCTGTGAATATGAACTTCCTATCTCCAGTCTTTCATGATGTTCCATTTTTTTATGAACACGAGTGTAATAGCAGCATTAGGGGCATAATATATGTTCACAACTGAAAATGTTATTGAAAGTAATAAACCAATCTTTACCATGGGTAGTTTGAAAAGATAGGAGAAAAATGTATGATATAGTGAAAACATGGTGAGCAATTTTACACTGCATATCATTCATCAACACTGAAATTTAAAGGGAAGTGGATTACATTTTTGAGAAGGTATCTCATTGAAATAAACTGGAATTTTAAACTGCAGTAGGATATTTTATTACATGTAACAAGCTTTAACAGCTTCATTTAAGATAAAATGCCATATTGACTATAAAATCAAGTACCGTAGCAAATATTTAAGAATAACTGAAATATTATATGTAAGTAGTTGGTAGGACATTTTAGCAAACTGCATGCAGTCTTCAACTCAAGGCTTGTCTGGTGACTTCTATTGTCTGAATCAGTATGACAATGCTTCCATCCTTAATGCGAGATCAGTGGATGAATTACTTGTGTGCACTCACTCCTGGGTATGGGCTGGCCAGCACAGAGCCCTTAACGGCTTCCCATGTACAACAGGGATGCCTAAATCACCAGCTTTATTGTAAACTCAACAACTATGTCAGGAAAAGCTCCTTGAAACTTTGGGCTAATATTCCTTCTAAGAAGTCCCCAAAGTTAGTAGAATATCCCTTTGGTAGAATTAGAGCTGTCCCAAATGCCAACAGACTCCCTCTGTATAAATGTCCACTGCTAAGGTACATCGTACTGGGTTAGTCTGTTTCCCGGTTTGAATTGGCATTCAGAATACTATTGATCACATACCTCATAACATGTAACCAACCTCAAATTTTCCAATCTGCCAAAAAAGAATCATATGTTACTAATTAAATACCAGTGTTTGCTTTTCCAAGTATTTTCTATTATTTATTAGATATTCTTGCCAGATTAATTTTAACAGATCCAAAAGTTATATATTTTAACTCAAAACTGAAATGATAACATATTGTGTAATTCACTTTTATGGCATGTACATTACTCCAATACATAATACTAATTGCATGAAGTAGCCTACTATCACCTGCTTTCTTTTTCCAGTCTTTGTTTTCATAAAGTAGTAAAATATAAAGGATTTTTATTAACATGACACAAAAATGTAGACTTCTTTAAGTTGTATAACGCATGAATGACGAAGAAAGGAAATTTTGATAAATAGAGTCTAGAACACTTGATATTATGTTCCAATTACTTGTATCCTTAATGAAAACACTATTACAATATATTGGTCATATTCATATATTTTTTTCAGCTGAGGGACTTGTTGTATCATATGAAATTTCTGCGTCTGCCAAGGATACCATGGGTTATATTTGATGATACCATCAGTGCACAAAAGGTGAGTTGTGGAAGTGATTTATAAATTAACCCTATCTGTTACTAGATAATACTTACTGCTACATAATTTTTTTTCAAGTGATTATTGAGTACAAAGAGGATTTTGAAAAAAATTATCATACTCAATATTTTCAAAGACATAGACTACTGTAGTACAGGAAATGATGTTCATCCCTTTGCTTTATATCTATAAACTGTAATGAATGGTCTAATAATAATTCAGAATATAATACACAAATATATGAAAAGAAATTCCTCATAGCATTGAAGGAGAGGTAGATTGAAAGTATATTTGAATGAGTTTTTTGAAAATGAAGCAGCAATTAGTTTCTTTATTCTATGTTGACCTAACAGTAAAATGAAAACAAATTTCAAACCCATCTCCACCTCTCAGATCAATTGAGCACAAAACTCTTGCTTATATCATTTTCAAAATTGATCTTGTGATAAATAATTGTTTTCCAAACCATGCCCTGAATAAAAATGGGAAGGAAACAGGGATGAGTCAAATTTTTTCAACCTAATGCCCCTGAATATGCCCATTTATTTTTATTTTTTGCTAGTTGCTTTACGTTGCACAGGCACAGATAGGTCTTATGGCAATGATGTAATAGGAAAGACCTACGAGTTGGAAAGAAGCAGCCATGGCCCTAATTAAGGTACAGCCCCAGCATTTGCCTGGTGTGAAAATGGGAAACCACAGAAAACCATATTCAGGGCTGCTGTTGGTGGGATTCAAACCCACTATCTTCCGGATGCAAGCTCACAGCCGCGTGCCCCTGACTGCATGGCCAACTCACGCGGTAAGCCCATTTATTGGTATGACATTGAGATAATATACTGCTTAGGTATCTGTACCTTAATTCCTGCTGAGAGTATTGCTATTTAAAATAAGAGACAATACTTTCACATTCTAGTTAGATAGCATGTAATGCCTTTGTCCTATTAACATTTTCATGCCAAGTTTATAAGGCTGAGAATGGGAATCACTAAAGGAAGAAGTGTTAATCAAATTATTAAGGAAGACATGTTTTACATCAGAACACTTACTCCATGAGGCCAAAATTAGTCAAAATTCTCAAATTTTGTTGAGTGGGAACAGCATCTCTCAAAACATCAACATTAAACTTAGGGACACAAAGAAAGAATGGATGTTGTTTTATAACTTAGAATGGGTTATCTAACATCTGTGGATACACCATTATCATGAACCTCCTAGGCTGGTGATAGTGTATAGCTTACTGTTTTATAAATAGAAATAAATATCTCTGATTGATTATTGTCAATGGATTTTATTTAACCACCAATCTGATTTAGTTTCAACCTCCAGAATGGATTTTGAAAGTTCCTTATAAATTTCTGGTGAATGTTAGGAAAAGGAATATTCAGATATCCTACAAAGGTACAAAAAAACCAAACCCCATGGCACAACAGCCCCGAAAGACCATGGTCTACCAAGCAACTGCTGCTCAGACTGAAGGCCTACAGATTATGAGATGTGTGGTCAGCACAATGAATGCTCTCGGTCATTATTCTTGGCTTCCTAGACCAGGGCTGCCATCTCACCATCAGATAGGCCTAGCTCTTCAGTTGTGGACCTATGGCTGATTGGACCTTGATCCAGCCCTCAGATTCAGGTAAAAATAACTGACATGACTGTAAATCAAACCCAGGACCTCTGGGTAAAAGGCAGGCATGCTACCCCTACACCATATGGCCAGCCCTGCAATGATACAGCCATGTACATGTAAACTGCATAAATTATTACTATAATTTCAGATGATACTCTGTGTCAGAAATTTTAACCCTGTGTGCAGGATTGTTATTACACATGTCTCCTGTAATTTCTCATGAATAGTCATATTCATATAGGAATTGGATGATAATAAACCATGCATTACATCTACATGAAGGTCTAAGCCCTATACTAGCAATAATATTACCTAAATAATGAATGAATTCTTAGCACATTTAGAAACAGTCTTCTCAATTTCTAATTATGGTACTGTATTTTTATATTGATATTCTCAAGTTGTCACTCTGGCACAATATTCAGGAATTGTGTGGAATGGAATACAACATCTACTGGTACCTACTGCAGTAGCTGTACAACAAAATAGATGAAAAAATACACAGTTCTGTATTATTCAGTTACACTGTGAATGTTATGGATACATCTTTTCAAGTGTTTGCAGAGTTTATCTGATGTCCCACATGTCAAATAAAAGTTTTCTCTGTTTATGAAAGAAACAATACCATACAGTAGGAATCATTTACATGTATGATACATAGAACCTCCAAATTCTCTGGATTTAGGAACAACATGTAGTATTAAGGATTGAAGTGAACCCAATCACAACATCTCAGGCAATTTTTAAAAATTTACACTTTTTGCATTTGTTAATAAATAAGATTTAACTTTGATGTGACCAACAATTGAAATGAATTTCATCCTGCCAATGAAACTTCAACTCTTCCATTCAGTTTGGGGTCAGTGTTGTTGAGAATGGAATAGGAGTAATCTGCCCCTGCTTTATTTTTAAGACTTCAGAAGACTCTGAAGGGAGCTAGCTTGAAGTTTAATCCTTAAATACTGAGGAATCTGAAGAAATATCTATCCTGCTATGCTAGAATCCCCTAATTTGCTTTGGAATTGATTTTTTCTCTTCAATTTATAGATCATTATTGCCAGTGATTTCCCAGGTCGCAGTGTAGGCTTCTTACTACAGGTGCCTGCAGGGTCACACTTAATTTTGTACTTTTTAAACAATTGGTTCATTGAAGTATCTTTACCATTCCCAAGTCAATGTCATCTGACCTTGACAACAAGTGATCTGGAATGCCATTTACAATCAACTGGAAAACCTGAGTCTTTTTGAGTCTTGAGACTGTGGAAGACAGCCTTTTCGAGTCTTGAGACTATCTCTTATATTGTGTCTTCAAAGCCTGATTGAAACTCAGCCTTAGGAAGGATAGTGCATCTTTTTCCACTTGCTGACTCCTCACTCTACCTTGATTTCTTTGGTAGGAAATGCATAAAAACACCTTATAGTTTTGGCCAATAAGTGAATTAAGATTAATCTGACCATACAGATTATCACCTAAGACTGCCTTCTTACCATTTCCCTTCTTAAGAAGTCAAAGGTGAGGGAGGCTAAATGATTACTCATATGAATGGGTGGTAAACAAACCATATTTTGTTCTGTTATATCATGGTCAATGTAGTCCTTTTTCACTTAAAGAATACAACAGATCTTCCACTTTGAAAGCCAAAGCTATAAGATATTTTTATGCATTTACTACCAAAGAAATCAAGACAGAGCTAGGTGTCCGCAAATGGATGAAGATGCACTATCCTTCCTAAGGCTGAGTTTCAATCAAGCTTTGAAGATGCACTATAAGAGATAACATAGTCTCAAGACTCGAAAAGGCTGTCTTCCACAGTGTTTCTAAACAACATCAGTCAAATACTTCACTTTAACCAGGTTTGGAGGGGTGGGGTAGGGCAGGTGGAAGCATATACATCAAAACTTTAAAGAAAGCTACAAAATGGTCAGTTTTTATGCTCTCTGAGAGAATTTGAACAGAGAGGTAAAGTTTGACAGTTAACGAACTTAAGTGCAGTAATAATAATAATAGTTTTTTCAGATTTTGATTCAATACATACAGTAAAACTTTTACCAAAGGAACAGTATTACACATGTATTACAATTAAATACACTTACGGTGACTCTATAAAATTAAAAATCATTTAGTAATTGACTACACACTCTGAGTCTAACAGATACTAAAGAGACTGCCAGACTGACGAATGCACATGGCAAGCAGGTGAATCATACCTCAGTGTCCATGACCTTGGCAAAGAATTTACTATTTCTGATAAAAATGTATAATTTTCAACAGTAATGAAGCTGTGAATTGAACAAGCATAATTTTGTGGGATCTAGAGGTCTATCCTTTTGCAATACCAGTACTTCTGTTGTAGAAACATCACCATTAAGGTCCTTGGGTAACTTTTTATGCTATAGATATATACCTGTAATGTAACAGTAGTGAAGTTTGGCATATATAACTGATTTCTTATGGCCTTCTCATGGAACATTTACCCACATTGCTTGATTGAAGTACCTAATTGGTCAGTTTTAAAAATATTGTTTCTTCTTTCAAACTTCTAGGACTGTCTCTATGCAGTTTAGTATCTTTCCCCTTTTAATTGCTTCACTAAATTCTTCAAACCAGTCAGAATTTGTTTAGCAACATGGTTCATGGATTCTTTTTACTTTTGTTGTACATAATTTCCATAAAAAGCATCCTTTGATAGATATAAATGTGATTTTTCATCTCCCTCAGATAATATTATTTTGTAGCCCATGTAAATTCATCCACTGACCTTTTCTATAAAATATAGGCAGCATATACTTTCATTGACACAGATGAGTCATAGTTATTTCTAGAGCATTCCTCAAAGCCAACATTGTACTTAGGATAGTCTATGCCCAGTTAACGAGCAGTAGTACCACACATTTGACAGTCCATTGGTAGTCTACTCAGAATGTCAATAATTAATCTAGTAACTCAAATGGCTCAATGGCCACATTTGTGGCATGCTCTATCAAATCATTATCATCATAGGTTGTTCTGTCATCTGGCAGGTCCAATCATGACTGTGACCTCCATATCTCCCGATCTTGTGCGCTTTTCTTCACTTCTGAATCATTTTCCTTTCTTTTTCTAATGCTGTCTAATAACTGATGTCATCTCCTTCTGCTTTCTCATTTACCTTTAATCATCCCTTCAATTGCTACTCGCAGTAAAGTGTTGTGTCTTAGATTATGCCCTATCCAATTTTTCTTCCAATTTTGGATTATGGTCAGCATGCTCCTCACTTCTCCCAATCCCTTCAGATCTTTCTTATTTGATATTTTATCTTCCCACTTTACTTCTTCAATACTTTGCCAAAGCCACATCTCAAATGCCTCTATTCTCTCTTCTGCCTTCCTTAATGTCCATGTTTCAGCACCATATACAGCTATACTCCATACGTAGCACCTTGCAAGTCTCTTCCTCAGATCTTTCTCTAGCTGGCCACAAAACAGTTTTTTCTTCTTGTTGAAGCTTCCCTTGGCTAAGGCAATTCAAGCTTTTATGTCTTTTATAGAGTGAAGTTCTTCAGTCACAATACTTCCAAGATACTTAAACTTATTCACCTGTTCAATAATTTCTCCCCCTATCTTGATTGTCACTTTTTCACCTTTACTTCCAAGTGTTATGAATTTGGTTTTCTTCCTGTTTATGCTCATTCCATACTCTTCACACTTTTTGTTTAATTCTCTCAGCACTTTGCAGAGGTCCTTCATATTTTCAGCCATTACTGCAATATCATCAGCAAATCTTATACATTCAATTCTCTTACCTCCAGTGTTGACATCTCTTCCATCCAAGCATTCACAAATAATTTCCTCCAAGTAAATATTAAACAAAGTTTGTGATAAGCAGCAACCCCATATAACATCTTTCCCCAGTCTGATTTCTTCTGTTAATTCTCATCTTATTCTCACTATTGCTGTTTGGTTGTAATATAATTCCTTGATCAGTCTTCTCTCACTCCATTCTACTCCATGTTTTGTAAGTATCTTCAAGAGCTTATCCCACCTCACTTTGTCAAATGCCTTCTCTAAGTCTACAAAAACTGTGTATACTTTTCTATTCTTCTCTATGTACCTTTCTCCTATGACTTTCAGTAAACTAATGGCATCCCTTGTGCCTACTCTTTGCCTGAATCCATATTGTACTTCACCAATGTAATTCTCCATTCATCTGTAAATCCTTCTGTTCATTGCTCTTAATAGTATTTTAGCTGCATGAGAAAATAAACTTAGTATTCTAAAAAACAATACTGTAATATCAATGACTTATTTTCCCTTTTTGTCTATAGATATACTTCATGTGCTTCAACCAGTCAATCAGTCATTCACTACTGATTTGCATTTAGGGCAGTTGCCCAGGTGGCAGGCTCCCTGTCTGTTGTTTCCCTAGCTTTTTCTTTTCTTAAATAATTGCAAAGATATTGGAAATTTTATTGAATATTTCCTTTGGTAAGTTATATCAAACCCAAATTCCCCTTCCTATAAACAAAAGTTTGCCCCAATTTGTCCATTTGAATTCCAATTTTACATTCATAATGTGATCTTCATTGCTTATAAAGACACCACTCAGAATTATTCGTCTACTAATATCATATCCATCTGTCCACTAACAACTGGGAGCATACCACATAGTGAATCACCTTGTCTTTTTTCTCCCTAGTCTTCATAGCCCAAAACTTTGCAACATTTCTGTAATGCTACTCTTTTGTCAAAAACAAATTGAGCTGTTTTTCTTTGGATTTTTTCTGCTTCTTGCATCAAGGAATCCTGGTGATGGTCCCATACACTGGAACCATACTCTGCTTGGGGTGTTACAAGAGACTTAAGTGCCATCTCCTTTACATACTTACTACAACCTCTAAGTACCCTCATAACCATGTGTAGGGAGATCTGTACCATTTATTTACAATCCCATTTATGTGATTATCTCAATGAGGATCTTTCCTTATATTAATACAGAGGTACTTACAATGATTCACATAAAGAACTTTTACCCCATCAACAGAGTAATCCTATTTGTGAAACTCACAACCTGACTTTTAACCCCATTGTTTCATCATACCACCTACTGTCAATCTGAAAATATTATCAAGGTCATTTTGCAGTTGATCAAAATCTTCCCTTTTAATTCCTTCACTAAGTTCTTCAAACAAGACAGAATTTGTTCATCAACATGGTTCAGCATTCTTTTTACTTCTGCTGTACATAATTTCCATAAACATAAACACCTAGGTGCTAATGTGAGGAAGGAACTTCAAAGGGGTAATCGCATAAATATGATTGTAAAAAACGGGTACAGATATGAAGATAAAGCTAGAATTCAAGAGGAAAAATTGGGGCATATATTTGTTTATGGGAAGGGGAGTTAGGGGCTGGAATAATTTACCAAGGGAGATGTTCAGTAATATCTAAATTCTTGGCAATCATTTAAGAAAAGGCCAGGAAAACAACAGATAGGGAATCTGCCACCTGGGCGACTGCCCTAAATGCAGATCAGTAGTGACTGATTGATTGATAAAAATACGATTGTAAATAAGGATACAGATCTCTGAACATGGTTATGAGGGTATTAGGGTTTATAGTAGGGATGTACAGAAGAGGGCATATAAGTATCTGGTAAGAGCCAAACTAGAGTATGGTTCCAGTGTATGGGACCCTCACCAGGATTACTTGATTCAAGAACTGGAAATAATCCAAAGAAAAGCAGCTCGATTTATTGTGGGTGATTTCCGTCAAAAGAGTAGCATTACAAAAATGTTGCAAAGTTTGGACTGGGAAGACTTAGGAGGAAGGAGACAAGCTGCTCGACTAAGTGGTATGTTTCGAGCTGTCATTGGAGACATGGCGTGGGAGGACATCAGTAGACGAGTAAGTTTGATTGGTGTCTTTAAACGTAGGAAAGATCACAATATGAAGATAAAGTTGGAATTCAAGAGGACAAATTTGGGCAAATATTTGATTATAGGAAGGGGAGTTAGGGATTGGAATCACTTACTGAGGGAGATGTTCAATACCTTTCCAATTTCTTTGCAATCATTTAAGAAAAGGCCAGGAAAACAACAGATAGGGAATCTGCCATCTGGGCGACTGCCCGAAATGCAGATCAGCAGTGATTGATTTATGTTAGTTTACTTGATGACGTTGGCTTCTAGGTTAAGCTTGAACTCTTACGCAGATAGCCTGGGTATCGAACTTTGGCCTTTGAGGTTAGTAACCCCGTGAGGTTAACTTAGTTTACGTGATGAGGTAAGCATTGCACTTATAGCCTGCGTTACGTTATGGCGTCGTGTGAGGTTAAACATGCACTCTTAGCCAGCACATCTCAGCGGATGTGTTCACCTATCAGGTGACAGTGGAGTCGTAGGCAGCTGAACCCGTGAAAAACCACTACTTTCTAGCAAATTGAAGTTTATATTGTGGCGATTTTAAAAGTGAAGGCAGTTTGTTATTTTACGGTACCGGTACTTGAATTTTCTCTGTCAGTCTACGGAAATATTCATTGAGTAGTTCGGCAATTATTTTTGTGACGACCGAAATATTTTGACATCTGTCTAGACTGTATAGAAATGTGCAGTTCTGACTATTTTAACTTTTTCAAATCAAGTACGTGGCACGAAATATTTATATGAAGTGCAAGTCTACGCTTTTGTGATATTATTTAATAGCGTATCATAGAGCTGCGTAACTGTAATTAATTATAATATTTAAAGAAGTGAGAGCCAGATTGTGGTCACTCAGTCTTCAAATGTATCCAGGTAAGTAAATTTATAAGTATCTAGATGTGACTTTTCGAGTGAAATAGCACAAGTAATACAAGTTCAACTGACTTAAGGAAAATTTAGAAGAGTGTTAAAACCTCGTAAGGTGGACTGTGTATCGCGAATACTCATACCGACATTAAGCTGAACTAGCACTGCAAGAATTTGACGCCGAATGTGAGAGAATATCTGTAACGTGGTGCTACGTGATGGCGTCAAACTCAATGTTTCCACGTTGTTGTATAATGTAGAGTTGCCGTGCAGTTCTGGACATCGCCATGCTTCATTGGATGGTAATGCTGCCCGGCCTTACCTGATGAAGTTCCACTGAAGCCAAGCAGATGAATGAATGTTCTTAGCTACGTAAATGTAACATCAGGAAGTGCTGATGAGATGTTTTATTTAACCTAATTTAGGATATTAGTGATATCTGTTTTCTTTTCGTGGCAACGTGCAGGATAACTGGGATAGTAAATCTATTAAATCGGTTGTATTTTAATAGGATTTGGTCTAAGGAATTGTGTAACGTAACTCGTTATTCTACCGTTCTAGTTCAGTCATGATTTTCAGTTTATTTCCGGTGTTCATTGTGGCATATATGACTTGTGTTTCCATTCAGTGTTTAAATGAATTGAGGCGGTTAGCATGTGTTCCGATAGAACGTGAAATTATAATCAGTGTGTTGTAGTCAAGGTCAGCACACTCATTGGTGCACTCCACTGCCAATATATATTATTTATTCAAATATTCCTCTAAGGTGATAGATTGTGTGATCATTTAGATGAATTGTTTACTAGCGTAGCGCTGTATTAAAGCTTTGTTGGAGTATAAGGGTTTTATGGAACTGTGCGTTATGTCACGGAGACATCTTAGTGAGCCTGAGGTTGCTCATGTGTTGTTTAATGTTGTATGGAAGAGAACAACATTTGGTGGTTATTGGCATAAGCACCGAAATTTAGTATTTGTATGTCGAAGTCCAAATATACAGCTGAAGCTTTGATAGCGTATCCCATTTACAATTTCCAAGTAACATTTCGACCATTCTAAGTTGAGTTTCAATGGACTTGTGGGATATTGTATTATCTAGCATCTTAATATTCCTGTGTTAAATGTGCCTAATCATTAAATTATTCCTTCTGAACTATTCCTGGTGAATTTGAATAAATTCGTTATCGCATAATAGCCACGTTTATCATATTAAGAATACAGGCATTGAATTAATCTTCTGATGCATATCCCACCTGCGTAAATTTGTGAATGTTTCTCTGCATTTTTGAATTAAAATTTTCCTCACGGTGAGAGCTGAGTACCTATACATTTATCTATTTATTTAGGTAAAATTCCCAGTCATACTTGGACTAGCCTATTTTTGTGAATTTAATTCATCAATCCATATATTTATTGAGGAAGAGTATTTTATTTTATGAAATCATGTTATTTGCTTAATCACCCAAGGCACGTAATACCTATGTTGCATGGATAGGATCCAGTCAGCTATAGTAAGTAAGAGTCCAACTTGGATTAGGATACCTCTAAGGAAGTAAAGGTCGACGAAGGTATGTGTAGTGAATAACAAATTCAAGATGAATTTCGTCAATCTTTGATTTGGTTTGAATGCGGAACATACTACTTAAATGTTTAGGATCAAATGTAACCTGAGTTAGGAAATGAGTCTTGATCATTTCTACCATAAAATATTCTCTCATCAGAGTTATGGTATTGCTGTAGTCTGATTTACTGGCTGGAACCTATCCATGCAACATAGGTATTACGTGCTTTGGGTGATTAAGCAAATAACATGATTTCACAAAATAAAATACTTTTCCTCAATAAATATATGAATTAATAAACTAAATTCACAAAAATAGTCCAAGTATGACTGGAATTTTTACCTAATGATTTACCTGCCATGATTTTGAACATAACCTTAAAGAGTACACATTATCATGCATGATAACATGAGGAACAATTTCCTAAGAAGTCAAGAGTTAGATATGTTAACATTTCACTTCTTTGGATTTATTGCTTGCCCATCTGGTTATATATAGCACACCAGAATGATTTCCTTATGATATTATGTTGCTATATTAATACAGAAATAGTTTCTATATTTTAAAATTCTTTGTCCTCAGGAAACCATGAAAGTTGGCAAGCGGAGAAGGAAAGAGGAAAGACCCGGCTTGGAAAAACGTTACGAACATTTGCGCTTGTGAATATGTTATTCAAAGATATATAACACATACATACGTATTAACCATATCATTTAAAAAAATTCAAATCCACAAATAAAAAATATTTGAACTATATCATTATGCCCCCCATGATTTGATTATTAAAGCAGATTTTCCTTAAAATCTCTTTGTTTTATTTATTGTTTCTCTCCTGAACATGAACACCTTCACATATCCAGCACTGGCCCCGAGAAGAGTCTTTTAAGGAGTTCCTTATGTATGTTTAAGCTGTAGATCTCCCGTCAGAGGTATGGTATTGCTGTAGTCTGACAGAGTATAATGAAACTATGAAATTGACTCGATGGGGTCACAAATGACGAAAAAGCCTCTCTAGTTCTCCATAGCTGACTCTATTATTCCGTTTTGTATCCTACCCTTTTCCTTTCACCGATTTATCAGTACAGTTTCATCCGTCGGGTTTTTTCTGAACTTAGCCTTCATTTCCTCATAACAAGTGCATTCCTGCCGATGATCCCAGGAGACTGTACCAGCAATCAGACTCACTATGGTCCTATCTACTATTTCCAGCTTATGAATAAGATAACCTGAGTACACACAGCTTTCCCTCCTGTGTAGCAGAGGTGGACCCACAAATCATAATGAAATACAGCTTCACTGGAGAGGTAAGTTGCTTCTGTAAGAAGTGAACAATGATTCACAACTGCAAGCTCACTGCTTTCGGTTCCCTGCACCTAGTTTCTGATTTGCTTACCATCCTGGGAGAATAAACATCATAAATACTTGAAATCAGCCATGTGTTCTAGTTTTGTATTTTCTATCTGGTATTTGATTCTGTTTGAATTCCCCCACTTGACACTACATTCAATCAATCATCAATGATCTGTATTTAGGGCGGTCACACAGGTGGCAGATTCCCTATCAATTGTTTACATCATATTTACATTTATTTATAATTGTTAGAATAGTTTTTCTTATATATTTTCAACGAACTTGGAAATTTATCGAACATTTCCCTTGATAATTTATTCCAATTCCTTACTCCTCGTATTTTGAGGAAATTATCCATGTATTCTCTGTAAATAAAATAAGAGTTTGGTCTATATTTTGGTCAGAATAGTAATAGATTAGTATATATCAGTAGGAAATATCAAGCATAAGAAGAGAAATGGAATATTACGGAGCTCTGGTGATAATATTACCATTCCTCCGTTAGTGTCTACTATAGCTGAATTTCAGGATGTTTTATTTGACAGATTTTTCCACAAAATTCATATTATCTATGGTGCTCGAAGCATACTGCTTTGTAAAGGGGCTATTTCGGCTCCAAGAAAAGAACTGGTCATGAAAATCAAGGGAAAAATTTGTCTACGAATTCTGGGAGAAAAAGGAAAATACATGTTAACTTTGTCAAGGAAAATCACGACTTGCTTCATTATGCAGTTGCGTTGCTCAATTCAATTTATGTCGCTGACCTACCAGCGAATGAAATTACACTAAACAGAAGTGTCGATAACGATCTTGAGCTACCTGAACAAAATACAGTAGAGACAATACGTGACACTCTGCGAGATATCGAGGGACAGCGATTAGAACTCTATCTAGCGGAGTGACCTGATTGTTGCTGATTGTGTCATAAGAGCACGTGTATTTGTTTGTGATGTTTTTGGGGTTATTTATGCGTTTGCATTAAGTTGACGTAAGTAAATGGTAGCGTGTGTCATTCCTTTATACCTCCTGTCAATATGAGTGGAAAGATATGTGCTGCGTTTGGCTGCAATAACTATGAAGTGCAGAAGGATTCGCGGTCTTTCTTCCGTTTCCTTCGTGACAAGAAAATGTAAGTAAATACTGTGTTTACATATATATTCTTCCAGTTACAAATATATTTTTATAGAAGGCCTATTTCCTAAACTTCTAACCTGCACGACACATATTTTAACTGGCTTAAAATATAATAAGCTTATTTTATTGTATTAGTGCAGCAGTTGAACACCGATGTGTTGTTTTAGGCGTGATCTGTGGGCTTTGATTTAATTCAAGAAAATGCATATGCATATGTATGTGGCTGGTTGTGTTCCAAGTTACCCCATTTGGAATGCCGCCATACGTTGTCAAGCACTGAAGAAAATATGGGTGATTTAAGAAATGTGATGATGATGATGATGATGCAAATTTGTTAAATGTAATGGCAAGTATTGCTTATAGGGAAATTTTGAATGTTTTTGCGGCTAAATTTGCAGATTTTCTTTCTGTTAGTAGGCTTCAAGTTAAAAGGAAAATTGTCCAGCTCTTAAGTGTAAATTCATTGAATCATGTGTGTAAGGAATGTGCCGATATTTTTATTGACAAGTGTCCTAATGTGATGTACAAAGCTTTTAAATGAGAAAAAAAATCTAGCCGTGAAAGTTCAGGCAGGTATGCTAAAGCTAAAAAAGTAATGCATAAATGAAAAAATCCCTTTCACAGCAGTCCATTTCACATCTAGATTATATGTCTAATTTCAGTCTTTAAATAATAACCTGTTAAATAATTCTTCATTCACGTATCCAGAATTGCTTTAGTAACTTTGAAAATATTTTAGCAACACTTTCTTTCCAGACGTAATTTATTTATCCATTTCCGTGTATACATTTCCATTGATTTTTGAATTTAGCGCGAATTTTCAGGTCACGCCACTAGGAGCGCCACTTGCGAATTGTCTCCCATTTTAACAAGGCTAAATCCAGAAGTGTTGCGTATTGTCTCTACTGTATTTGCCTGACCGCACCAAAATTGTGCAATTGTACTCGCTTGATAGTAAGAACGTTACACAACAATATTGGAAGCGATATTTTGACCGGTACTAGAAGTAATGAAACCTTATTTATACCACCTATTCTGTTAATTCGTGCGCCTCCGTAGCGTAACGGTTAGTGTTAGCTGCCGTCCTCGGGGGCCCGGGTTCGATTCCCGGTACTGCCAGAAATTTTAGAATGGCAGGAGGGCTGGTATGTGGTTGAAATGGTACATGCAGCTCACCTCCAATGGGGGTGTGCCTGAAAAGAGCTGCACCACCTCGCGATGAGGACAGAAGTTTACTTTCCGGTCTAGGAAGCCAAGAATAACGGCCGAGAGGATTCGTCGTGCTGACCACATGACACCTCGTAATCTGCAGGCCTACGGGCTGAGCAGCGGTCGCTTGGTAGGCTAAGGCCTTTCAAGGGCTCTAGTGCCATGGGGTTTGGTTTTTGGCTTTATTCTGCTAATTCCTAGCAATTATCCCTTGCAATTTAAGCGACCTGTTTTTAACGGAATTCCACGAAGTGTTGCTGATGGCACAAGTCTGGTTGTCCTGTATAAACTCTCTACATTAGAACATGCAGTCCTGCACTGCCGTCCTTCTTTGTCATACTGTCTCTACCACTTCCGCTATCTGCGACCATTCGTCTTAGCCATACATTTACTGAAAAAATGTGTTCCTGTAGGCGAAATGATAGATTTTGGGGGCCTACGGGACGGTGTTTCTTCCGCCGAGAGAGCCCGTCAACCTCACTATTCTCTGTTGACATTGCAGAGAATTATGCCGAATTGTATCGGCTGCACGGATAGTAACTAACAATTAAACTGACGTCCAGTTTAAGCATGTATCAAAAGCTCAACAATGCACAGATAAGAGGTCCGCTTGTTTACTTCGGTATTTTTGGAAATACAACACTCTACTAAAAAATATTTTTCGCGCTCTTATTGAAAGTCATATTCTTTATATGGTGCATATTTGGGCATGTTGCAGTAAAGAGCTATTTCAGACTGTTGAAATCCCACACAAGAGAGCATTTGTTTATGCTACCGACATTGACACCAACAGCTTATCTATACAAACATTGTAATGTTCTTCCACTTGAGGCTTTACGTCAACAAGCTTTAGCTATGATGGTCTATAAATTGATAAATAATCTGGCTCACTCCAATACTTTTTGTGTGACAAATTCTGACATACATTCATACAATACAAGAGGTATCAATAAAATTCACATTGAATTAATTAACTCAACTAAATATGGCAACAAATCTGTCTGGTACTACTCAGCACATGTGTATAACTCACTTCCTGAACATATTCGACAGGCTGCTTCATTTACTGTATTTAAGCGGAAATTTGTAAAATATTTACATAAGATTCTATGAACATCTGAGATATCTTGACTATGCAACATGTATACTATATGTGTCGTACCTCTATAATGAGTTTAACTCACTTTCCCTTTATTCTCATGTAAAACATTTCAGATTCTGTGTTATCTCCTAATTCTGCTACATGTATATCAGATACTAGCAAGATACCCGTGCTTCGCTACGGTAATATACTGAAATTTATAATTGAATGCTTATCGTTTTATATACAACCCGCCGATATTCGTGATCTGACTCGTTTACTGAGAGATTACGGCAACGTTCATCCCATTTTTCAATCTTTCTTTCCAGCAATCGATTTCGTACTTCCCGGGCTAGGTCCAGGTATTCCACCCGGTCAGTTGGGTTCCTAAATCTTAGCCATGCTTTCCTATAAGCATTTTTAATGTGGATCAAATCCTTGAGGAGATCCGGCGTGATGTCCTCTTAGGTGCCTTGGCGGTACTAAACCGGCGGCCGGACTGCAATCGTAGTCATTACCCGTCCAGGACCCGTTTCCAGCACGGTCCGCCCATGTTGACGACGGTCCAGGATATTATTATTATTATTATTATTATTATTATTATTATTATTATTATTGTTATTAGGGTGGTTGAAATTAATTGAATTTAGGTATTATTATTATTATTATTATTATTATTATTATTATTATTATTATTATTATTATTATTATTATTATTATTATTATTATTATTATTATTATTGATGTTCTGGACCCCACAGCAAGATGCAAGACTGCTACTTGGCGGTAAAATACATCTGCTGCCACTGTCATTGCTAACAATGTGACCAGCACCATTGTTGCGCGTAGGCAACTGTGCGGAATTTCTGGCGATACGAATGACATACCTCCGTGTATTATTGACCTTATTATAGAGGTGAACAATCTGACGGCCAATCTCATTCCTATCGTTTATTTCAAATGTGTTTAAATTTTTATTTATATGCCAGGAGAATCTACTCTAATCTAAGAACGTTCTCCGAAGGAAAATATGGCTGTTGAAAAAGAACCCAGGAAAGATTAAAAATGATCGGTTTATGATCAGAATAAGTACATCGCAAGTCTACAGCCTGTTTCCTATCATTCGACAGGATCAGGAATGGAATGAATAAAGCCCCATCTAGCGGCGACAATAGGAATTGTGCCGGCTGCCGAAGCTCCCCTCTGGGGCAATGATCGATGAGTGACAAATGAAATGAAATATTGGACAGTGTTGCTGGAATGAATGATGACAGGGAAAGCCGGAGTATCCGGAGAAAAACCTGTCCCGCCTCCATTTTGTCCAGCACGAATGTCACATGGAGTGACCGGGATTTGAACCACGGAACCCAGCTGCGAGAGGCCGGCGCGCTGCCGCCTGAGCAACGGAGGCTACTTAAGTACATTACGAACAGTAAAATCAATTGGTCTCACCTCCTTTTACACCCCACCGCCGTTTAAGTTTATTTACCCCCACCGTCCAAAAAATTAAAAGAAGGCGTGTTTCTTTATGTTTAAAGGAGATTCCAAATACCAATGTTCACGTTTATTACCTTTAGTTTTGAGATATAAGTATCCCCTTAAAAATAATTCACGTTTTTAACTTCCTTCCACACTCCCCCCACCCCTCCCTCACATAGTGATATTAAAGCAAAAAATACTTGTTCCTTTAATAGTAAAGGATCTTCTAAATACCAATTATCACCACTCTAACCTCTTCAGATTTTGATTTATGTGTCCTCATGAATGGACTTCAACTCCCTTTCACTCCCGCCACCCCCCCACCCCCAAGATTGTTTCCCCCCCAAAACGCGCTTTTCTTTGTTTTTAAAGGAGATCAAAATACCAATTTTCACGTCTGTAACAACTTTAGTTTTTATTAGATGTATGTATTCTCATACAATTAAGTCAATTAATTTTTTCTATCCTTTAACACTCCAAATCCCCTTCATTGGATTTTCCGAGAATACAGGTACGTGTTTGTTTACTTTTAAAGCAGATTCCAAAAATAAAATTTCACGTGTGTAACATCTTCATTTTTGAGATATCAGTAGCCTAATTAAAAGAATTCAACACCATTTTCAGTCACTTTTACCCCCCACCCCCCACTACCCAAGTTGTATTTCCGAAAACTAAAAATACACTTTTCTTTATTTTAATAGGATAAAAAATGACCATTTTTCACTTCTGTACATGTTAAGTTTTTTGAGATATACTGTAGAAATTCTCATTTTAAAATTTCACCCCATTTTAGTCTCCCTTAAGTGAAGTTTCCAAAGACAAATCACCTACGTTTCTTTACACTTACAGGAGATTCAAAATACCCACTTTTTACGTCTGTAACATTTTACGCTTCTCAGATATTCTGTAGATATAGTCTTTCAAAAAATTCACCCCAATTTGCCACTCCTGTTTAACCGACATTAATTGAATTTTCCAAAAGCAAAAATATACGTGTTTCTATATTTTTAAAGGAGATCCCATTTACAAATTTTCAGTTCTGTAATATCTTCAGTTTCTGGGATATGTGTATCCTCATTAAAGGCATTCAACCCACTATTCACCCTTTTACACCCCTCCTATTGGGATTTAGAGAAAACAAAGAAATACGTGTTCCTTTATTTTTAAGGGAGATTCTAAACACCAATTTTTACATCTGTAAACGTTTAAAGTTCTAAGATGCAGACACACTCATTTTAAAAATTCACCCCCCTTTTCACCCCCCATTATTTGGATTTTCCAAAAACGAAAAAATACCTGTTTCTTTATTTTTAAAGTAGATCCCAAATACCAATTTTCAGGTCTGTAATATCTTAAGGTTCTGAAATATAAGTAGCCTCATTAAAGGCATTCAACCTATTTTTCACCCTTTTTCACCCTTCCTATTAGGATTTTCCGAAAACAAAAAGTACGTGCTTCTTTATTTTTAAAGGAGATTTCTAAATACCAAATTTTACATCTATAAACTTTTGAGATATAGATACACTCATTTTAAAAATTTCATCCCCCTTTTCACCCCCCATTATTTGGATTTTCCCAAAACGAAAAAATACCTGTTTCTTTATTTTTAAAGTAGATCCCAAATACTAATTTTCAGGTCTGTAATATATTCAGTTTCTAAGATATAAGTATTCTCTTTAAAGGCATCCGAACCCATTTTTCACCCCTTTTCACCCCTCCTATTGGGATTTTCCGAAAAAAAATACATTTTCCTTTTTTTTAAATGAAGATTCTAAATACCAATTTTTACATCTCTAAACTTAAAAACTTTTGAGATATAGATGCACTCATTTTAAAAATTCACCCCCCTTTTCACCCTCGCATTAACTGGATTTTCCAAAAACAAAAAATATGTGTTTCTTTATTTTTGAAAGCGATCAAAAGTACCAATTTTGAGGTCTGTAATATCTTCAGTTTCTGAGATATATGTATTCTCTTTAAAGGCATTCAACACATTTTTCACCCGTTTTCACCCGTCCTATGTGGATTTTCCGAAAACAAAAAAATACGTGTTCCTTTATTTTTAATGAAGATTCTAAATACTAATTTTTACATCTGTAAACTTTAAAACTTTTGAGATATCGATGCACTCATTTTAAAAATTCACCCCCCCTTTCACCCTCGCACTAATTGGATTTTCCAAAAACAAAAAATATGTGTTTCTTTATTTTTCACAGCGATCAAAAGTACCAATTTTGAGGTCTGTAATATCTTCAGTTTCTGAGATATAAGTAGCTTATCCGGATTAAAGGCATTCAACCCCTTTTTCACCCTTTTCCACCCCTCCTATTTGGATTGTCTGAAAACAAAAAAATACGTGTTTCCTTATTTTTAAAGAAGATTCTAAATACCAATTTTCACATCTGTAAACTTTTAAAGTTTTGAGATATAGACACACTCATTTTAAAATTTCACCCCCCTTTTCACCCCCTTAGCGACGGAATATCCAAAAATCCTCTCTTAGCGAGCATCTACATCTTAATATGGATCTATGCCCAAAATTTCATTTCTTTATGTCCAGTAGTTTTGGCTCGGCGATGATGAATCAGTCAGTCAGTCAGGACAAGCTACTTTATATATATATAGATGTATTGCACCTATATGAGCCATGGCTCAGGTGCCCTTCACGAAATAAATAATAAAAAATATTTGGCGTGTAGTGTGATGCACGTGTGTCGTCATCGGCACGAAGTGAAGGTTGATTCAAGACGCACAAGGAATTTGGTTGCAGTAGGTATCTACTATGCAGATGAAACAATGTGAATAACATCTGAGAAACTTGATGTATATCCATCACACTGAGAGCTAAGGTTAGCTTTTGATAATGATAGCCAGTTTCTGGATCTAGCTTCCGACTCCCAGATACATAGGTTAGATTAAAGAAGAAAAACCATAGGAGCTATGTCTTCGTGCGACTATAAGTGCACTTCTATAATAGGTAATGGAATCACCGTAATATTTAAGACGCAGGCAATTAGCAGCAAAGCATATTCTTAGCAAAGTGGCCTTTTATCATCATCCCATCCTACAAAAACTCGTATTATTAATGGAATAGTATTTTTAAACTATTATAGGAGAGGATCCGCAATTCTTTGAGCCTTCTCACAACTGACAAACAGCCGATAAAATTTGTCCTAAGCCTTATTCATCCAAAATTTATTTAAACCCAATAGAAACAATCAAATAAAATAATTAGTGGTGAATACACGTCAAAAATATATTATATTCTATGCGAATTGATCTAAACACCAGACTACATCCGGTATAGAAACTGATTCTTATTTCTCACAGCTCTCACCAGAAACCTTTTGTATTGCCAACACGAGCATACTTATTTATGGCTAAATATTCGTGATTAGACAGGCTCTATCATATATAATAGAATTCCAAAGCATAAATATATAGGCCTACCGACTCACTCTGTATTATCAATGCATGAGACAACCCCGAAAACTTATATGATTGGTTCATACTGAAACCATCATCTTGTTGGTTTGGACGACGCGCCATTCTGAAACTAACTGCCACGTGGATGAGCAACCCAGTTAATTTACTCTCGGCATGTGTGACCTTGGCACGCGCGATCATGGCCATAGCTGAGCGTGAAACGACCCCGGAAGTTTAGTAAGTTGTATTTATGACCTTGCAGCATGATTAGACTTCATATTTAATTATTCTAAGAAGTTACATTTTTGCAACATTATGACTAATTCTGTTTATTAAGATAAAGCCGAATTTTAGAACTATAGGTGCACATAGGAATGTGGGGAAAAAAGGAGAGGCACACGTACACTTTGAGGTATCGGTATCAAATAGTGCAAGGGAAACATGAAGCTCCTGATGGTATTTGAACAGGGGCGAAGAATGGAATGCAGTCTTTGAAATCGCCTCGTCCTTACGAACATTTTGATAGTCTGTGCATATCAAGTATGGAAAATTTAGAACAATTTATGTTTTGGGTGGTTTTATGTGTCAGAGCTTTGGCAGAACTGAGATTCCCTGATCATTAGTGCGACAGCAAGCGTCGTTACACACATTTGATAGATGCGGAAGGGTGAGGACATGTGAGGTGCCTAGTATCAAACATGGACAAAAGCCATTTTGTTTATTTTTCAGTAGAGCCACATTTTTGTTTCTCTATGTTAAATCCCCGTTACATGTGTAAAATATTGTGTGTGTCGTATTTCCAGCCCTATGAATAAGAAAATCATGGTCGACACTTAGGAATTTCGGTGTAAGTCAATGTAAAACACGTTCAAATATGACGATGTCCATTTCTGAAACCGAGATTGGCTTTTGTCCATTTTTGATACAAACATCCATGTAATTGTCCACTTTTGAAACGAACTATCCCAATAATCAGAAAAAAGTTGCAGGAAGACACGGAAGTAAACTTCCATTTTAAAAGAAATATAATTAAAATATGAAAGAAATAAGGCTATTCTTATACTTTGTTAACATGTTTAACATTCATTTCAGTTCTTGCTTCACTGTATTCCTTGGCAAATAACCTCTGGTTCATCGCAAGGGTCTTCAGAACAATCACATTCATAAATAATCATTTACATTCATTTTCACTACGAATGTTCTTATTGATGACTTCGGCATATCACTTAAGAGAGGCATTAATTTCCAATCTTTTCCGAAGTGCTTTCCTAGTAATTTGTCAACATCTTTAAGTTTCTGTGGGTTTACATTCATGTCAATATCAGTAGGTAAAGGATTCATTAACATTGGACTTACCTGTCATGTTTTCGTGATCTCACGTTCAATACCTGTTTCCAAATAGTAACCTACCTCTGCCTCTTTTCGTGCTACTGAGTACAATTCTTTTAAACTGTGAAATCTTGAAATGAACTTGACTAGCAGATTTCAGATAAATCTGTGCTTGTTCTTTCCAATTCAGTGGTTCCAAGGTTTGTTCGATCACTTTCACTGTGCCGTACATTTTGAACACCTCAAGATATTCATCTATTCATCAGGACTTACTATGGTCGTCATCTTCTTAAGGTCTTTCTCAGTGAGTCTAAAAATCCTATCTGGAAGCAAATATGAGTGTCCAGTAACTGGAAATACCAGTTTTAATTTGTGAACAGAGGATGGTGTATACGTTGTAAGCCACTGTGCACACATCGCCAACATATTAATGTTTATATTTTGGCCGGCGCAGCCATCAGCAATCAACTTGACTGAAGTGAAGCCTTGTAAATCATTAGATCGTAACTCATTGACAACCGCTGATGCTATTTCGTATGATGATTTATTTCCCTCATTCTCCAGCCACGTATAAATAGACACATTGTCAAGGCGCAGTTTGCTTTGAGATGTGGCTATTACAACGGACAGATTGTAACAGTAGAGTTGTCTGGAATAATAAGCCGAAAGTTCACTTAATTTTGGCAAAACGAGGTTCTTTTGGCAATCGTAGGATATTAAAAAACAGTCCTCCTCTTGTTTCCTTAAGATGTCGATAAGGATTCTCTGGTCGCCATGACAGTTTGATGTCACTTGTAGCAGTATGATTGGTTGAAACGGTCATGTTCGTTTTTTATATAAACTACGTTTGGAGGTGTCCGATTATGAAAGAAACTGCATATTTCTATGTTAAAAATTACGTATAAATATTCGTTTATGAAAGACACTGACCATTAATTCAGGGAGAGCATTAAAAAATGCCATAAGGATCAATCCTTAACTCAATTTTGATATAGGTGGCGCATGGTCATGTTTGATATTAGGCAACTCATGTCTCCATCGCTCCGGAACCATAGTTCCCAAAACAGTATTCGGACTTAGCCTACAACCGGCTAGTCCAGTAAAATAAGGAGTTATCGCTGATCTCCTATTACATGTAAAACCTTAGGATCAGACATTATTGTCTTGCAGAGTCATATTCATTGAGTTTGGTGAAAACAGAGAAAGTCCAAGGCGGTTCTCTTAATTATCCAACTAGGACAAAGTGGCAGAAACAGTTTGTACCAAATGATCGAAGCAGTCGAATACTGCATTTCACCAAGAGCTATACGTTGAGAGCGGGCCCAAAACGACATAAAAACTAAACGCGATGCGTGTGCGATTACAATGTGTCGAGACGCCTTCCATGTATTTATTCCAGATACTCTATCAGAACGAGATGGTAAAAATAAATGATCAAGGCATGATGCCTAAATTTATAAATCTACATGCAGTCATGATGATGTGACACTAAGTCCATGAAAGCTGGCGAGATGAGCCAATGGCCAGATTAATCAAAAACGTAGGTTCCTTAAAAATGTTTGTAAACAGTATGATGCTTCTTACTATTATAACTGTATCTAACGCGGGAGAAGCCCTGATTTTTTTCTTGGATAATTTTTGGGGAAGTGGGAAGTAAATAATGAGGTAAATGTTTTGTTCAATGCGTGTGGATAACTCTGTATATTTGCTGTATCACTCTGTTCGAGAATAGATTGGTGTGAGGTGTTGTGCAGAAGAAAGGACGTTTGATCCTATTATAGAAATTATTTGTAGCCATGGCGTTTAAAATGTTAAGTGTGATTTGACAATTGTCGTTGTTAAAAATGCATTTACTAGGAGGAGAATAATGTTTCAAATATGCGTGATCACAAAATTCAAGGATGTTACCCGTATAATATTAAAATTAAGATCACTGATATGAGCGTAGTGAGATCGGTTACATAGGACAGTGAGAAATCGTTAAAAGAGGAAACGGGAATATCGGGACTTTTTGTTGTTGTGTCGTCACGTTGGTGTAATATTTGTCTTGGTGACGAGAAGGGTAAAATGCCCCTTGTAGTTTGAGACTGTTTCCCTGAAATAAGAGATTGTGTTGTAGGTAATGTCCTGAAGGTAAAAATGATATTACAGGTTAGTGAAGTGTAGACTTGATATTTTGGGGGAAATAGTTGAGACATTTTGTTTCCATGGTTTCACCTCGTCAACTGGACTGTCACTGTCACGACGTGTGTAGAGGTATAGCTGTACGCCAGGTATTTGTCCTGAAGGATTAGAAATTTGTAACGACTATTAGGACGCGATGATTTCCGCGGTTGTGTAATTTCAACGGTGATCTGTGAGGTCATATTTTTCCTTTGATATATTTGGTGACAGTTGTCAAGTGAAGGGTAGAATGGGAATTGCTATGTAAATTTCACATTGGTCACATAGTGAGTGCTCGAATTGTGTCCGTAACGTGTTTCTGTCAGTTTGTATTTGGAGTGGTCGATTAGCAGGTATAAAAAGGGTCGAGCAAGTTACCCAGCCGACCACACTATCTGCTCAGACTTAAGAGAGGGCCGATATCTGCTCTTTGTGCTGGGTAAGGATTGCATTTTGTCATTGCTAGAAACGAATGATTACAAAGAAAATTTTAAAGACTTGTTATTCCGTATTGAAGCCTCCTTTCCAATTTGAATTATTGACGGTAAACGTGCAGATAATTTTCTGGCTTGGTTCTAAAAGGGCCAATGTCATTTTTTAATCGAAATTGAGATCTTAACTGATACAAACGCGTTTTATCCTGGCTTGCAACATGTTAAAAGGGCCAATGTCTCTATTAAGTACTAAACGAACTGTTCCGGCCTAGATATGGCTAGACCACCTAGTTACTCGCTACCACTTTAGGACAGATAGCAGCACCCTTCAGTGTCTATTTATTTGAAGGCCCTCAGCCGGAATTGGTGTGGACCACTGATCTCTATACCTGGATGGCTGGTAGCTTGGGTAGCAGTAAGCCGAATAGAAGATGACTGGCGTAGTAAGATGGCAGTGAGCGCACGGTGCAGTAGACCACGAGGAGCGCGCTTGCTTTGTTTATGCTTAGTTCAGTGACGCCAGGCCTCTTGATTGTAGTTCCACGAGTGTTCTGTGCTTTCTTATTGCAAAATAAATAGTGTATTTTACGCATTTAGGTTCGTTGCCTTGTAGTATACTTGTGGATTACAAGATTCAATTTAAATATGTATGTGTTTATCTGAGTCCGCCTCTGTGGTGTAGTGGTTAGCGTGATTAGCTGCCACCCCCGGAGGCCCGGGTTCGATTCCCGGCTCTGCCACGAAATTTGAAAAGTGGTATGAGGGCTGGAACGGGGTCCACTCAGCCTCGGGAGGTCAACTGAGTAGAGGTGGGTTCGATTCCCACCTCAGCCATCCTGGAAGTGGTTTTCCGTGGTTTCTCATTTCTCCTCCAGGCGAATGCCGGGATGGTACCTAACATAAGGCCACGGCCGCTTCCTTTCCTCTTCCTTGCCTATCCCTTCCAATCTTCCCATCCCTTCACAAGGCCCCTGTTCAGCATAGCAGGTGAGGCCGCCTGGGCGAGGTACTGGTCATTCTCCCCAGTTGTATCCCTGATCAAGAGTCTGAAGCTCCAGGACACTGCCCTTGAGGCGGTAGAGGTGGGATCCCTCGCTGTGTCCGAGGGAAAAAGCCGACAGATGATGATGATGTGTTTATCTGAAATATGAATGAAGAAACATTCTACGGGGTATTAACATACCGCAGTGTTCAGCTTATGGATGTACAAACAGAACCGATCAGTAGAAGGAGAAATCATTTCATCGGGGAGTTTTATACTGTACATATGAATCTTCCTAGGGTAGTGTTTTGAGTTTTAGGTTTATTGTATCATATTTCGCATATTCCGGGAGCAAAATAGCAATTAATTTTTGTAGGTTTCCTTTCTCGAGACCCGAACATCTAAGATCATCGATTAGGAGTATCAGGCGGGAGAATTGGGAGCCTTCTAAAACAGCTGTTCTCTGCTCGGATCACTTAGAGGAAGACTGTTTTGATAGAAATGGACAAACTGTACACCTTAGAAGTGATGTACAGCCAACTGTTTGCAATTTTACTGAACATTAACTGCAAGTAAAAAATTTACTTATATTTTTTTATTTCTCGTAATTAAACTGACGGTTTCGATTAAATAATTGACGTGACCTTATAACAATCTTAGAAAATGAAGTCTGGGGGAATTCTAGACCTTATTTACATCAGTAATAATTATGGGTGGGAGAAGGGAAAGTGTGGTGTGTGTTTGGGGCTATCCCATTATACAATTCGTGGTATTTGGGACTCTTTTAACTGTTGTTACATATATCTGATGATGACTATCAATATCGCTTTGCTAGCTGAATTTAATTAAAGTGGTCTGTAATAGTAAATTAACCTGCAGGTAATGTGATATATTGACAAGTTTTGAATATTTGCTGGTTTTATAAATGTGTACATTTGCTTCACTGATATTTTAATTTGATAATATGCGCGTTATTTCATAGAAACAGGAATTCATTATCAAGCACCGATTATGGTATGTCGAATCTAGGCCTGTATAGTGAGCTACTTTTATAGGTACATCATTTTAAGAATGCATAATTTCGTGGCATACATGTATACAATTTACGGCAATGTTTCCAGAAACTGGTTTTCACTTGTATTGTGTTACCGATCGCTAAATGCATGTATTCAGCACCTAAGTTAATATTTGTCGGCCGTTATTATACACTCATGTTTATTGCTATCCCGGAGATTTAGTGACCTCGGAATGACGTGTCAGTGATCCCAATGTCCTTATGCTTTGAGTGAACATGTCTCTATATTTTTAATTATTCCAATGCGCCATTAATTGCGACTTAAAATTGACTATATTATCATTGCTTCCCCATAAGGAGAGCTCTAGGTTGGGTACGCCAACATGGCCAACCGCGCACTCAACTTGGCGTACTTTCTCCTGCAGCGGAGACCTGCCATCAGCGATCCATGTATAGAGATCAGTGGTGTGGACGGAAGGGGATGAGAGACTGTTATGCTTGCGTGCCTCGAGCGAGAGGACACGAGAACATGTGACTGACTATTACCGAGGGCATCAGCCCATTAGTACTCAGTACTATGTATTAATAATGTGTTATACGTGTCGTAAGTGTAATAAATGTTGTTATTTAATCAAGTGAGTGATTTACGTTCAAAACATGGTCCAATTACCGGGCCGGATTATCTACACCACGAGGACCTCGTGAAAGCAGCGTGGCGTGTAGTATGGACGACTAGTTTCTACAGTAACATGGAAATACTTGGAAGTTTACTTTAATGACATCATCTGGCAGTCCCAGGTTCGATGTTCCAGCACCAGAGGTAAACTAAACTGAGAAGGCAGGTCAGTACTATTCATTTTCTCCTTGTTATTGTCTTACCCCTCCATCATGGAATCTTCAACAAGGCAAAAGCTTCTTAAGCAGAGTCGCGATTTAAAGGGCAACTTACCCGCTCGGAAACATTCGTTGAGAATTTCATCGCTCAACAGCATTCGAATTCGCATGAAATTAAACTACGATACGAAGACATGAGTGCATTAATGTCGAAGTCTGATGACGTGCAGTCAGAATTAGAATTAGGAGACGTAGAAAAAGAGCAAGCTCGTGATCAGGCGCGTGCCGAATTCGAAACCAAATACTACAAGGTAAACGGCGAAATGAGTAAAATAATAGCGAACCTTGAAGAGTCATCAGGCGACACGGTAGATTCAGGAAGAGCTCAGGTCAGCAGTGTAGCGAGTTTAAAGTTACCGGCTATTAACATTACACATTTCGATGGAAAATACGAAAACGGGTTCTCATTCGCAGACAGTTTTCAAGTTATGATTCATAACAACAATAATCTGCCAAGTGTCCAGAAATTTCACTACTTAGCATCTGTTCTCAAGGGCCCAGCCAGCCAATTAATTCAAAATTTACCCATCACAGAGGCAATTTATGAGGTAGCGTGGAAAATGTTGAAGGACAGATTTGAGAACAAGAAACTAAAAGCAGCTACTCATGTTAAGGCACTCTTAACTTTAAAATCAGTCTCCAGTGAAACAGCCACATAACTGTTAAGGTACTCTAACACTTTTAATAGTCATTTGAATGCACTCAAGGCCCTAGAACTTAACATTCCACTGCATGAAGTTATTTTGACTCAACTGTATGCTCAACGACTTGATGCTTGTACTAGACGAGACTGGGAATTATCACAAGCAGACACTCGGGTTCCATCACTTGATGACTTGCTGTCATTTGTTGAGCACAAACGGCAAGCTCTGGAGAACTTCCCTAGCTCACAGCACACTGCACCATCGCACAGACAACAAGCTGACAGAAATAAGTCTAAAACTCAAGGGGATACTCAACCACGTTACACTCACACCACTACCAGTCTCATAAAGTGTCCCTGCTGTCATGGTAATCACCCGATATTTAAATGTAAAGGGTTTGCAGCTCTGAGTGTGGAAGATAGACAAAGAAGAGTTAAAGAAATGAACTTATGTTTTAACTGTTTGCGTACACAGCATTCTGCCAAACAGTGCAAATCACGTGGCTGTAAATTATGTAGTAGGAAGCATCACACCTCATTACATAATCCATCAGGTAGAGAGGGAGGTACAGCCCATCAAACTGCATCCAACTCCTCTCACACATACTGCAATACAAGAGACCCTGTAGGGGTTCTGCTGTCCACTTCCATGGTCAAGGTACTAGATTCTAGGGGGCAAATGCAGGTCTGCCGGGCACTTCTTGACAGTGGCAGCCAGGTTAATCTTTGCACTGAAAGTCTAGCACAGCGATTAGGCCTTAAGAAAATGAAGAATCCCATACCAATCAGCGGCATAAATGATTCCATTTCTCAATCAAGGTACAGTGTTCAGTTAGAATTGCAATCCACTGTAAGTAACTTCACTGTGAGTATGACTTGCTCTGTCTTTCCACGTATCACAGGTAACATGCCCAGTAGTTTCATTCAGCATGAGCATTGGAACTTGCTCACTGATTTGAAGCTCGCTGACCCCAAGTTCTTCCAGCCAGGTGACATTGAATTGTTAATAGGCGCAGAACATTTCTTTTCTTTACTGAAACCTGGGCGCAGAACTCGATCACCAGATTATCATATCCTTCAAGACACTGAACTAGGATGGATTATTGCTGGACACTACCATCGTAGGGAAGAGAAAAATCCTACTCTAACTACATGTTTCTTGAAGTCAGAGGACAGGTTAGACACCCAACTACAACGGTTCTGGGAAATAGAAGAGCTTACGTAACGAGTCATGACAAGAGAAGAGAGAGCCACCGAAAAACACTTTACAGAGAATACTACTAGGGATGCTACAGGTAGATTCATAGTTTGGTTACCCCTCAAGCAGAAACCTGAGGTTCTGGGAAACTCCTTCAATCATGCCATGTCAAGACTAACTCAACTAGAACGGCGTTTCAACAGGCAGCCCTCACTTAAGCATGAGTACTCTAACTTTCTTCACGAATATGAGGCGATGGGGCATATGGTGAAGGTGGATATATCTACTCAGTCAGGGAATGAAGGTGGAAGCTATTATCTACCCCATCATCCAGTTTTAAGCTTAGTAGCTCGACTACCAAAACTAGGGTTGTATTTGATGCATCTTCTAAAACTTCTAACAACATTTCATTGAATGACATATTAATGGTTGGAACGACAATACAACATGATCTTTACTCTATCATTCTAAGATTCAGAATGCATACCTTTGCCTTCACCGCAGATATTGCTAAAATGTATCGGCAAGTCATGGTTCATGTAGATGATAGGAAACTTCAGCGGATTATCTGGAGGGAATCACCTAGGGACCCACCCTCTCACTATGAACTGACAACTGTAACATATGGTACAGCATCAGCACCCTTCCTAGCTACCAGATGCCTTCAGCAACTTGCTGAAGATGAAGAATCGAGGTTCCCCAGAGCAGCACAAATTGTTCGCAGAAATTTTTATGTTGACGATTTATTAAGCGGCTGTGACGATATCCAGGATGCTCTTCAGTTGCAGTCTGAAATTATTAATTTACTAGAGAGTGGAGGATTTCACCTCAAGAAATGGTGTTCAAACCACCCAGCATTACCAGAAGCAGTTTCAGAAGAGGACAGGGAAACCCAGCTGCCTTTAAGTCTTGATGAAGGCACTAGTGTGAAATCTTTAGGCCTATTATGGCATCCAGTCACTGATCATTTTCTCATTTGTGGCAATCTGTATTCAGACAGTCCCTATCATGCTGACTCTCATGTAACTAAACGAAAGGTCTTGTCTGTTATTGCATCAATATTTGATCCACTTGGGTTGGTCAGTCCTTTGGTAATTTCTTACAAGATTTTTATGCAGAAACTTTGGCTAGTCAATCTGAACTGGGATGACAGACTAGCATCACAACTAGTCAGAGAATGGGAAGAACTTCACTTTAGGCCACAGGCAGTAAGAGAATTTTATATGGAGCGGTTAGTCACATGTAAGGGACCCCCTGTTGATATACAAATTCATGGTTTTTCTGATGCTTCAGAACAAGCTTATGGAGCTTGTCTTTATGTACGGTCTGTCGATAAAGGGGGACAGACCTGTGTCAGATTATTATGTTCTAAATCCAGGGTAGCACCAGTGAAGAAACTGACACTACCAAGACTTGAACTGCGTGGAGCGCTACTACTTGTCCAACTACTCCACAAGACCCTTCCAGCTTTGTCTCTGCCAGTCAGCAAGCTGTACCTGTGGACAGACTCCACCGTTGTCTTAGCCTGGATCGCATCTCCTGCTACTCGCTGGAAAACATTTGTGGCCAACCGAGTCTCTTCAATTCAAGAATACTCTCACAAGGCAGAATGGAGACATGTTCCTACCAGTTGCAATCCAGCAGATTTAATATCCAGAGGTGTTGTTCCAGGACAACTACGAGGTATGAACCTGTGGTGGCACGGACCATCCTGGTTAACTGAGCCCACTGAATCATGGCCAGACACAATCTCAGCCCGTGCAGAAGAGGAACTACCTGAGTCACGACGCACACTTCCTGTAGTCATGTTGATAGGTACAAACTGGGATGAACTTATGCTGAAGTACTCGTCACTGTCCCGACTGACTCGAGTTACTGCATATTGTTGGCGATTTATTCACAATAGTGCCAACCCTCAAGACAAGAGGTTAGGGATATTAAGTACACAAGAGCTGCAGATGGCCTTGCACTCCTGTATCAAAATTGCACAAGTGTGTTACGCTCAAGAGATAGCCAGTCTCAACTCTAAGTGTTGCATTTCAAGGAAGACTAAAATTGCAGATTTACATCCTTTCTTAGATGATAAGGGAATGTTAAGTGTAGGAGGAAGACTAGTAAATTCAAAACTACTTATGACACTAAGCACCAGCTTATCCTTCCTCCCCAGCATGCTCTCACAAACCTTGTTGTGACGGCAGAACACATTAGGCTTTTACATGCAGGTGCTCAATTAGTAATTGCATCATTAAGAGAAAGATTCTGGATTCCCACGGCTAGGGCAGTTGTTCGAAGAGTCATCCACAAGTGCCTGACCTGTTTTAGATTCAAGGCGTCAACAGCTGAACAGCTGATGGGACATCTCCCTGTTACCAGAGTGCAACAGATCCGCCCATTTCTTAATGTAGGAACTGATTATGCTGGTCCTTTCTTCGTCAAGAGGGGAAATGTGAGGAGCAAACAGACAACGAAGAGCTACATTGCATTGTTCATCTCTCTGGCTACCAAGGCTCTTCACCTGGAGGTGGTGAGTGACCTCTCTACTGATGCCTTTATGGCAGCCCTGAGGAGATTCATAGTTCGACGTGGGAAATGCTCCATCATCTATAGTGATAATGGGACTAACTTCATTGGTGCCAATAGAAGAATGCAGGATCTCCAAAAACTATTCCTTTCAACCAGCTTTTGTGAAGAGATAAGGAATTCATTAGCGATGGAAGTCATCACGTGGCACTTTATACCTCCCAGCTCTCCACACTTTGGTGGACTGTGGGAAGCAGCTGTCAAGTCCATGAAGTACCACTTGAGAAGAGTTGCGGGTAATGCGCTATTGACATTTGAGGAGCTATGTACCCTTAATGCACAGACAGAAGCCTGTCTTAATTCTCACCCCCTATCTGCCTTATCTAATGACCCCAGTGACCTTAATTATTTATCACCTGCTCACTTCCTAATTTGTTCCCCCCTTACAACCATTCCTGAGCCTGACATTACTGACCTGCCCATCAACAGATTGTCTCGATGGCAGCGTATCCAGTCAATGCAGCAGCAGTTGTGGAAGAGGTGATCTGCCGATTACCTGAACTCACTGCAGCAGAGGAAGAAATGGACCTATCCCAAGGAGAATCTAGCTACTGGAACAGTTGTTCTTCTGAAGGAGGACAATCTTCCTCCTCTCTGTTGGAAGTTGGCTGTGGTGGAGACTGTTCACCCTGGGAAGGATGGACTTGCACGAGGGGCTACCATCAGAACAACCAGTGGTCTTTTTAAACGACCTGTTAACAAGTTAATTCCATTACCTATTGAGAACTAAACAGGATCGTTGTGGCTAAAACATAATGTGTTTCATGTGAATATTTTTTCTTGTTCATTTCAGAGTGTAATTATGGTGTTGTGTGTGTGATTTGAACTGAGAACTTTTAGTGTGTTTAATTCATACTGCATAATAATGGATGAGGACACAGTCAACCTACTTAGTACCTTCTGTTAACAGTGTGTATATTTTGTTGCTTGTGTTTCTGTTTTGCCTACGTTTATATGTATATTTTGTTAAATGATCAACTCATTTTGGTTACTGTACATGAACTCTGTATGTCAGTGCCTGTGTGATATATGAACTGAACTCTCATGAGGGCATATCAGGCAATTTAATTCGGTTGAATCATGGTGATTCAACGGTGGGGAGCATGTTCCGGCCTAGCTATGGCTAGACCACCTAGTTACTCGCTACCACTTTAGGACAGATAGCAGCACCCTTCAGTGTCTGTTTATTTGAAGGCCCTCAGCCGGAAGTGGTGTGGACGGAAGGGGATGAGAGACTGTTATGCTTGCCTGCCTCGAGCGAGAGGACACGAGAACATGTGACTGACTATTACCGAGGGCATCAGCCCATTAGTATTCAGTACTATGTATTAATAATGTGTTATAAGTGTCGTAAGTGTAATAAATGTTGTTATTTAATCAAGTGAGTGATTTACGTTCAAAACACGAACAGTTAACGTTTAATTAAATAAGCCCTTGCCAATAATGTTAGATGACCATTTAAGATTAGAGACCTGGCAATTTTTAAAGAATACGATAGAAAAAATTAGCGTTTAATAAGGTGACTTCCATAAAGAAAGTATAAAGTTATTGAAAGTTAGTTGTTGAAAAAAAATAATTGGAAAACTATAAGCAAAACTTCAAATGCTTATAGCTCAAAAACAGGTTTTCGACATTGGCCCTTTTAGCACTTGCGATTTATAGGATGAGTTAGTTTAATTTTGTTGTTGTTGCTTTCGCGAATAGCGAGGCATTGATTGAGTAGCGATCACTGTGTCGATAGGAGCTTTTGAGCTCAGGCAGGCATTGGGCGGTATGAATAAAACGTGAGGACTTACTCAAATTATATATTTATGAGCAAGAGCACTTAGTAGGAGTATACTGTATTCTCAGCCCAAGTAGTATGTACTCCATTTGGTAAGAATAAGGTTCTCCTTTGATGGAGTAGATACTCAAGCGCACCGCGATGTGGATCATCTGAAATTGAATAGATACTCATGTTGTGTACTATCGTCAACTGTTAACATCGTTGGTTCCAATCGCAACACAACCTCAACTAGATCCGGTTTAGTTTGTAGTTTGCATTGATTGTTCGTTCGTCAAGTTCGTTGATATGGAAAGTATTCCTCCGATAACATTTGCGAATATATTGCGGGAACATGCGGTACTCTTTAGTAACTCCCAACTGCCGGCGGTTCGGAAAGAAAAATCCGAATTGTTGGAGGTAATTCAAACGAAATTGATAGCCATGTGCGGCAAGAAAGTTGAGATCGGCACCATAACGAAAAGGATAAAGAATATTAAAATGAGGGTGAAACGAAAGTGCTACGTAAACCAAACGGGGAATAAAAGCATAGTGCTGAAGGACTGGGAGAGTATTATCGACGAGCTGTTGGATGGGGATACTAATCTAACATTGAAACGAATTCCAGTTATGTTCCTAAAGTATATTCATGATTATTTTCTTGAACAGGTTTATAGAGGTCGTAGAAAGTACAGTATTTTTTTGTGCCAACACTACAAACTTTAAGGATAAGATATTTCTATTTATTGCTTTATAAAAACCAAATAGCACCCAGGCCTTTGGTTCGGAGTACCCGGGTTGGAATCCTGGGCCTGGCATTTTAGCTCAGTTTAATTCAGTTGTCCGTAAAAAATAGAATTAGTGAATTAAAACGTATTTTCGTATTTTTTTCGTAGGAGCAACAGCGGTTGGAGTAGGGCTTTCTGAAGTTCAGCCAGAACACATTCCTTCACCTGTAGTGGAATTTGTAATATTGGAAGAGGGAGGAGAAGAAGGGAGTCCTATATAAATCGTGAACTCTCGAACTGTAGTCACCCCTAAACGAAAAATCAATCAATCAATCAATCAATCAATCAATCAATCAATCAATCAATCAATCCTGAACTGCATTTAGGGCAGTTGTCTAGGTGGCAGATTCTCTATTGCTTATTTTCCTATCCTTTTCCAAAATGATTGAAAAGAAATTGGAAATTTATTGAACATCTCCCATGGTAAGTTATTCCAATCCCTAACTCCCCTCCTATAAATGATTATTTGCCCAATTTGTCGTCAGGAATTCCAGCTTTATCTTCATATTGTGATCTTTCCTACTTTTAAAGACACTACTCAAACTTATTCATCTACTGATGTCATTCCACGCCATCTCTGCACTGACAGCTTGGAACATACAACTCATGATATAGATGTTGATTCCCATAGGGAATCTGAAATATTTGACCCAAAGAAGTAAATCTATAATACCAATGTCGTTGGTCGATTATTGGACATTATAAATTTTCCAGATAACTCATTCCTGGTTGCCAGCGTTTCACCCCAGTGTGCTAAGTTGGGCTCGTCAGTTGGTAAATATCAAACCCTCCAAGACGCGTGCCTAGTGCATACCGTGGAGGCCACTGCGTATGCTACTTGGAGCCACCGGCAGTGCCCATGTACTATCAGAGACTTTGTCTCTTTTAAAAAAATTGATGCCTGCCTGGCCATCAGATGAAACAGATGTAGATTCCCATAGGGAACCTGAAATATTTGACCCAAATGAGTAAATTTGTAATATCAATGTAGTTGGTCCGTTATTGGCCATTATAAATTTTCCAGCCAACTCATTCCTGGTTGCCAACGTTTCACCCCAGTGTGCTAAGTTGGGCTCATTATTTGATTAATAGCACACCCACCCAGATGCTTGGCTAGTGTATACCGTGGACGCCACTGCATAGGCTGCTTGGAGCCACCGGCAGTAAATGAAATGAAATGGCATATGGCTTTTAGTGCTGGGAGTGTCCGAGGACATGTTCGGCTCGCCAGGTGCAGGCCTCTTGATTTGACGTTCGTAGGCGACCTGCGCGTCAGGATGAAATGATGATGGAGACGACACATACCCCCAATGATGGTTAAAATTCCCGACCCTGTCGGGAATCGAACCCGGGACCCCTGTGACCAGAGGCCAGCACACTAACCATTTAGCCATGGAGACAGACGCCACCAGCAGTGCCAATGCACTATGAGAGACTTTGTCTCATTTCCAAAAATTTATGCCTGCCTGGCCATCAGATGAGATAGATGTTGTTTCCCATCCGAAACCTGAAATATTTGACCCGAATGAGTAAATTTATAATACCAATGTAGAAGGTCCATTATTAGACATAATCAATTTTCCAGCTAACACATTTCTGGTTGCCAGCATGGCTAGTGAATACCGTGGGGGCCACTGCGTAAGTGGTACCGGTACACCTGCCCTGTACATTTAAATGAAGTGCCTTGGAAAATGCCATCCGATATATGAAGTTTGCAACAACTAATACAAGAAGTTTGGACATTTCTCTACAGTTGTCTCTGCTATAAACATATGTTATGCCCTCTGGTGTGGAGATTGACTATTAAAATGGCAGAGTAATTTAGTATTTTAAGGTTTACTAAAATTAATTGGTTATTACTTGTTTTTTGGTGTGTTAAAATTTGCAACACTTCTATCTCTTCCCGCCAACTTATGATGTTGGCCAATAGAATATTTTGTATATTTATTTTTATAAGTATAAGCAAAATTCTTTCAAGAATAAAATTTGCTGTGTCCACCTATTCAATACAATGCAATACAATACTATACTATACAATACAATAATTGTATTGTATAGTGGACACAGTAAATTTTTATCTTAAAAAATTTTACTTATTGTTATCGTCAATACGGTTCAAAATGACATTAGCTACCTTTTTTTTATCCAATCAGTGTTTCTGGTATTTATTTGATCCTCCAATAAGAATTGGGGGTGTGTTGGGCCATTGCCCAGGGCTTTCTGAAATTTCCCCCTTGCCTATAAAAGCTGGCACATTTTTGGGCTTAGTTGTTTATTGATCTTTCCAGTCTACAGAGTGTGTATTTATAAATGAGGCAGGGGCACGTCGCCCATCTTCGAGAAGTCCACCAACTCAACGTAATGGCAGATCTGGCATAAAGCTAGTTCGAGGGGAAGGAAAATTTATTTAGTATTTGACTACACACTAACAAACTAACAGACAATAAGGAGAGTGCCAGACTGACAAATACGCGCAGCATGCAGGTGAATCACACCTCAGTGTCCATGACCTTGGCAAAAAATTATACCTCTGCTACCTTTCCTTAGAGCACATACAAAGTCTCCACTACTTGCTGTGGCATTATACAAATAAGCTTAGCTTTGATATACAACATTTTGTGCATATTGCCGTTAATAATGGTAAGTATGAGTTTAAAAGTGTACTGGAACATTTTAGAGAACTGCATACAGTCTACAATAGCAGACCAGCCTGGTATTACTATTATCTACATCATTATGGTAATGCTGTCTTCCATAATAAGAGATCAATGATGAATTGTTTGTAGGCAATGAGTCCTATATATAGGCTGACCAGACGAAAGCCTTCACCTGCATCGCACGTACATCAGGGGTAACTAAAACACCGACATTACTGTAAGCCCAATGACAGTATTATGAAAAGCTCTTTGAAAATTTGTATTAATAATCCTTCCAGCATGCTCGATAGTTGACAAAATGTCACATTGGCATATGTAAAGCTTTCCCAAAGACAAAGTGAGCCTCACTATTCCACTTCTAAGGTTAATTATGGGGGAACCTCTGATATCTGTCTGGCTTGGCTTTTAGGACAGTAATAATAACAGTCATAATTTATAAACTTTACGTTTTCCAGTATGGTCATGAAAAAAAGATATATTATTAATTAATTACCATATTTTCCAAGTACTTTCTGGTATTTATTACTCTCGCATTAGTTCTGATAAACAAAAAACTTATAGGTAAGACCTGTGTTAACTAAATGTAAGGTGAAATGGTAATGGATTCCATTTTTACAAAACATAGTATATAATTAACCTTGAACCATGTACCTTACACTTTTACTTAATTATTTATTGCCTGTTATGGTCTATCGTCTCCTGATTTTTGTTGTCAAAGCTTGTTATAATAAAAAGTGATGGCTTCTGCAGAGGAATTTTCTGGAGATTATAACAACAATACTTATTTAAATATTCCAATTACTTGTGTCCATAATAAAAGCACAGCTAACACATTCATGGTGATATTCATGTTTTCTTTTCCAGCTATGGCAACTAATTGCTGACATGAGGGCATTCTTGCACTCGCCCCAGAGACTACACATGGGCCTAACAAAAGTTTCTAACAGGATGGGGAAAGGTTATTCTTTTCTTCGGTAGACGTAAGTTGTGTAAGTAATTTATAAACTAATCCTAACTGTTATTAAGTAATATTTATTGCTAATAATTACTCCCTGACTTAATATTTTTGCATAAAGAGAGCTTTGCAAAACTAATCATAATTCATATTTTTTAATTACTTTGACTACTGTAGTGTGCAAATTTATACTCACCACTTTGCTTTATGTCTATAAACTTTAATAGAAATTCCAATACTAATTCAGGATAAAATACACATACAGTTGAAAAGGGATTCCTCATAGCATTGAAGCAATGGTAGTTCAAAAATGAACGTTAATATGGATTTTAGGAAATAGAGCAGCAATTAGTTTCTGTAATCTTTGTAAAGTTATCAGTAAAAGGAGATGTTAAAGCCCAAATTTACCTCATAATAATAATTTATACACGGAGTCGCCAAAAGTCATGGGAAGGGGTGTTGATTTGAAAATATGCCATGTATGACCCTGAGCGTTGCGCGTAGTTGCAGCATAGCTGAGCAGTCTGTCACAGAACCAGTGTCATGAAGATGGCAACATGTCACGAGTTAACCGTCTTTAAATATGGGATGATCATCGCCGCACGGCACATTGGTCATAGCATTGCAGAGATTATGCATGAATTCGGGTTTCCAAGGTCAACAGTATCGAGGGTGGATCTTCAATATCGCAGAGGGAATGTTACATCAAGCATAAACCACCACACAGGAGGACCAAAAGTGTTTAACGAACGGACATTATATCGCCTCTGCAGAACCATACTGGGCACTCGACGGGGTATTCTGAGTCAGATCATCGCCCAGTTGAATGTTGGAAATCAGGAACCCATTTCTACCAGGAGAGTAGGGAGGCAACTGTACCGCACATGCTTTATTAGTCGATGACCAACGAGTGTCCCTTTGCTGACACCTCGAAACAGAGTTCAGTGACATGCATGGGCCTGTGAACATCGGCAATGGGCCATGGAAGAGTGGCGGCTTTTGGTATGGTCCGATGAACGCTGGTTCCAGTTGTAGCGAGCTGAAGGGCACGTGAGAGTGTGACGTGTGCCCCATGAAGCATGTCAACAAGGTTATGTCCAGGCGGGAGGCAGCTTAGTTCTGGTATGGGCAGCATTCTCTTGGTCGCAATTAGGCCCCACTTTCTGGTTGCAGGTAGTGTTGACAGATGCATGTTATGTGGACATCCTTTCAGACCATCTACATCCCTTTCTGGCCTTATAGAACCCTTATGGACATGCCATCTTTCAACAGGACAATGCATCATGTCACAGCTCTGTGGTGGCACACAGGAGGTTGGAGGAGCCCTCTAGTGAATTTATGACCATGGATTGGCTCTCCAGGTGAGCATTTATGGGATGCTCTCAACGCTGGTGTATGCTCCATGAACCCCACACCAAACACACAAGAACAGTTGGGGGTAGCAATGCAGGATGCGTGGGTCTGGATCCTTCCACGAAAGTTCCAACAGCTTGTAGAGTCGATGCCTCGACATGTTGCTGTTATTTTGAGGGCTTGCAGATAAGCAACTTGTTATTGACATCACATTCAGTGTCTTCACATTACTTTCAGCCACTCAGTGTAATTTTCGAATTTTCTCCTCAGAAGCAATTGCTACTCAAAACAGGCTCTATAAAAAAAGATGGGAAGGAAATAGAGTTGAGTCAGATTTTTTAATCTAATGCCGCTGTACATTCCCATCAATTGGAATGATACTGTAGTAAACATTGTCTATGAATGTAACAATCAGGAAAATACTGCATAGGCATCAGTGCCCCAACTAATTCAGAAAGTGAATGGAAAGAAGGAAAAGGAGAAGTACACATCACAAAATCAGAAAATATATTTGCAGAGAATGTCATGTACTTAGGAATTCCATTCAACATTTAATTCTATTTTCTTTACATTTATAAGCCCACAAAAATATTTTTGTTACAAGTGTTATGCCTTTCATCATCCAGTGTGTAAGCCAGTGTTAGTTAACTAAACACCTTCACAATTTTCCCTTTAGAAATATATATTTTTGTCTAAATTTATTTCCATACTTCTTACAATTGAATCATTACAAACTCATTTGTTGCCTTGGTCTCTCTTTATTTCACTTACTCTCCATGACCATGTCCATTACTCTTGTAGGTGCAGTAACAAATCCTCTATTATTAATCTCTAAACTGAAGATGGTATATGCATGCAGCTACATCCATCAAATTTATTCCTAACTTAGCTTTTATATCCTCATTCTGAAAATACTCCCGTCAAAATTTGTGAAATTATTTAAGACAAGACATGAAATGAAAATATTCAGTAGGAATTAAAGATGGATTATTAGGTGATTATCGGTATATCATTTCATTGGAAGGAGAGTGATGAAGGCAATTTGTGCATCAAAATAACAGGAAGTAGAGCTGTTAAAGACAAGTAAAGTGATTGATTGACCTGTTCAAATACAATAAAAAACATTAGAATCCAGACTGAAACATAGAAAGCAAAAGCAAAATACAAAGCAAAATATAGAGAATTTACCATTTTCCTGACCTCCTGACATTTGTTTATGGTTAATGGGAAATTAGGGTTATGGAAATAATGTTGACAATTAAATCATTCGTAAATGTTTTCCAAACGTTGTGTTGACGGGCATAAGAATCCATAGTGAACATGATTGTGTTTAATGTATGTATGTTAGGGTGACCAGAATTTGAGACACTTTCTTGAAAGTGGTCAAGTGAAATGGTGACTGATAGTAGGGAAAATAAGCAGAGCTGGTGTAGTGTCTAATGGGCAAGATGGTGGCTATGGTTGCTATACATGGGCTCTGATGGGACTAACTCCTTGGAGCTGGCGCGGTGGCATGTAGGTAAGATGGCGGCTATACAGAGGCTCTTATGGGAAAAGCTGGCGCAGGGGAGACATAGGACTTAAGGAGACGCTCTAGGGCCCTTTGTGCAAGATGGCAGCCGTGTGCAACTTCCTAGTGCTAGGGCGCCCGAGGCAAGATGGTTGCTATACAATGGTTATATGAGACTGTCTTTAAGGAGATGGACCAGGAGCTAATGGCGATACATTGTTCTTATAGGCCTTCTGCAGGGGCTCACAAATTTTTACTTATAAGATCACTGTAGTTCGATTATTTCATTCACATAATTATTGTTGATGATATTCAAGGAGTGCAATTAACTTTGTTTGCAGATGATATTACTGTCTTTGTAGCTGATGAAAGTTCTGAAGGGTTAGAATTGAAGGCAGGCAATATAGTGAGTAATATCCTGAGCTGGCTTGAAGATAATAAATTAATTTTAAGTAAACAGAAAACTTCTGTGATTAGATTTCACCATAAGATTAATTTAAATATGGAAGTTAGTCCAATATCATTTGGAGAGACCATAATTGAGTACTCATCATCAACAAAGTTTCTTGGCTTGTGGATGGATGAATCATTAACCTGGGATAAACATACAGAGTTTATAGGGAAAAAGCTTAGTAGAATTTATTTCATGATAATATCTTTGAAAAATAGTTTTAATTTAAAGGCTTGCCAAATTATGTATTTTGCATATGTCCATCCCATACTAACCTATGGAATCATTTACTGGGGGAATTCACGATATAGCAAAGTCATCTTTAAGTTACAAAAGAAAATAATTAGAGGAATGGCCGGTGTCGGCAGGAGGACAAGCTGCAAGAAATACTTTAAACTTTATTTTATTTTACCATTGCCTAGCCTTTATATCTTCCATACACTTGTATATATGAAGGAGAATGTAAACAGCTACACAATAAACTCTGATGTACATAGGTATAATACTAGAAATAAACACAGTCTGCACATAGAACCACACAAAACTAAGCTATATGAATCAAGTTTGAGTTATGCAGGAGTACATTTATTTAATAAATTACCAGACTGCATTAAGCAGATAAAACCATGTTCAAAATTTAAGAAAGAATTATTCAAATTTGTTTCTAACCATTGTTTTTATTCTATTGAAGAATACTTAGCTCTTGAAAATTAACTTATGTATCACTTTTTTAATTTTTTTTTAATCTGTGCCTCTTTACCACATTGTATATTTCTCTTTATTTATCATGGCATGTATATTACTGTTTTATCCTTTGTTACTGTAAATATGATTATTGACGTGTCCCATATCACTGTATGATCAGTTGGACGAAATAAAATACAATACAATACAATACAATACAATAATCAATACAATACAATACAATACAATTAATTTTCGTAGGGTAATTAGCTCACTGTAGTTAGACTATCTCATTCACATAATTATTAATTTCTCATAAGGTGGCTACGAGAACTAATGGGTTACTCTCCTCTGACAGTACCGGACATTCCTTCCCAGCCACAATCCCTTTCAAGGCCTCACTCACCCCTCCACTCTCCACAAACAGAACACGATCTTGTGACAACTGTCCACTGACCCCTTCTGGAATTACCCCCCTTCCTTCTATCACAACTAGAGACCTGCTCCTAGCTAAAGTTTCCTCTTTCCCTAAAGGTCTCCATATAGCTAGTCAAAACCAGTTTAAAGCCTAGGATAATTACATGTTCAGATAGCGAATACAATAGACGACCCGAGTTCCTGGTCTTGGAAATAATTGTAACCCATCAGAAATGTTCTGTCTGTGTTGTGTACAAGCCACCTGCGATTGGACATTTGGATGACGTAGAGAACATATTGTTACGCGTACTCCCGCAATATGAACATGTAACTGTCGTGGGCGACTTTAACACAGGCACCGGAAACAACAATGCCGAACGTCGGCAGATTATAAGCATGACTACATCTTGCGATATGAGCATTTTGCAAACACTCCCTACTCACCATAACGCCACGAAACACACGACAATCGACTTAATGATTGTCAAGAATGCAGACAAAGTACTACAACACGGACAGACATCTGTACCAGGAATTTCAGCTCATGACCTAATATACATATCCTACTCCTTAAAGACCCGAAAGACAAAACCAAGGACTAGTACATTCAAAGATCTCTCTAAAATTGACTACAGTTTGTTCACTGAAGACGCACTAGATGTTCCATGGCACCATATACTGACAGTTGACGACATTGACATTAAAGTTAACATATTTAACGAATATCTGACAGCGCTCTATGATCGACACGCCTCGCCGAAAACAGTACGTGTAACACGTCCCCCAGCACTGTGGCTAAACCTGGAGCTAAAGGAGGTAATGGCAAGACGAGATGCCGCACATAGAAAGTTTAAGCGACAACCGACACAAGACAATTTTGACGCATTTAAACGGCTAAGAAAAAAAACGTCGCAGGCAGTACGCAACACTAGAATTGGACATGCACATACCCTGTTAAAACAAAATACTAGACCTGCTACGGCTTGGAAAGAATTAAGACGCATGGGAATAGGTAAACAAAGAGACGATCATCCTATTGACATATCCCTGGACTCCCTCAATGCATATTTTACCACCTCCGGACATACTATTAACAGAGAAAGGAAACATAGAACACTATACAGCAATTACAACTCCCCTGCACCTGACAGAGAAAAATTCTACTTTTCTCATGTGACACCCTCGCAAGTTAAACGAGCCATATTTAGAATAAAATCGAAGTCCAAGGGGATAGACAACATAGAAATAGAACTTATTAAGACAATAACTGACATAATTTTACTAATGACTGGCACGTATCCCTCCTTATGGAAAGCTGCCCTTGTCGTCCCGCTCGCTAAAAAATCATCGCTTGAAGACGTAACTGATTATAGACCTGTGAGCATATTATCGGTCCTTTCAAAAGCCCTAGAATTCATTGTACACCAACAAGTCTCCAACTACTTGCAAATACACGATATTCTTGACGAACACCAGTCTGGTTTTCGACGTAACCACAGCACTAGTACTGCACTACTTAAGGTTACAGACGACATTCGCAATGCGATGGACAAAAGACAAGTTACCTTCCTAGCTCTTCTTGACTTCTCTAAAGCTTTTGACTCAGTTGACATAGACATACTACTTTCCAAACTATTTAAACTCCAGTTCTCGACAAACAGTCTTCAGTGGATGAATTCACACCTCCGCGGTCGTCTGCAGTGTGTAAGAAATAACAATAATGAATATTCATCCTGGCGATCCGTAGAGGTTGGTGTTCCACAGGGGTCTGTCCTAGGACCGCTTCTATTTTCGGTCTGTATCAATGATATTACGTCGTCGGTAAACAGCTGCAGACACCACATGTACGCTGACGATATACAATTATACTTGCACTGTGAACCGGAAAGACTAACCGATGAAATTAAAAATTTCAATAGAGACTTACAAGAAATCTGTAACTGGACTGACATGCATGGACTTAGATTAAATAACGTAAAATCTCAAGCTATAATAATTTCACATCCTCGGCTTTGTTCAAAAACCGTAAGCAAGTTCACTTTACCAAAACTCTACCTACAAATTCACCCATTGATTTCAATGAATCTGTCAAAGATCTCGGCGTTATGATAGACGAACATCTTTCTTGGAAGCACCAGGTTATCAGCATCTCCAGGAAAGTACTTGCGACACTTAACTCACTTAGAAGTCTCCGCAACATATTTTCTCGAGTATTAAAAGAACGCCTCATTTGCACTCTGATATTACCTCATTTCGACTACTGTGACGCCGTGTACAACGACCTGACTGCTACTCTTAACGACAAACTACAACACGCGCAAAACGCCTGTGTTCGTACATATGTGACCTACGTTACTTTGACCATGTTACACCTGGCTACGAGGAACTCGGTTGGCTAAAACTCAAACAGCGCCGTAATCTTCATGCTTTATGCCTTCTTCGTCGAATATTCTCCTCATGCTCACCTCCCTACTTGTATAATCAATTTCATCACCTCTCATCCAATCACAGTTTTGGAACACGGTCAAAATCTGATACACACATATCTATTCCACCTCACCGCACCACACGATACACAAACTCATTTGTTGTTTCTTCGGTGCGACAATGGAATGCACTACCCGTCTCTGTCAGAGGAGCCTCACCTGCTAGTTTTAGGCAACTTTGTCACCACTACCTACTAAGTAATGCTATGAAAATATTGTAGATTTAGCCTTCCTAAAACTATAGACTTTATAATCCCACTGTTATTACCAAGGATAATAGAAATTAGGTAATCATGTAATAATTGTGTAAATAATCATCATCATCATCATCATCATCATCATCATCATCATCATTCTCCTACTTTTTTCTATTTGTATTCTTTATTTTTTATCATAATATTGTATTGTTTAGTAGTTGCAAGATGTTTCAATTGTAAGTGTATGTATTTAAATTTTGCACATGTAGAAACTGTATTTTCTGGTTAGATGGAAGAGAAGGCCTAATGGCCTTAATCTTGCCAGACAAAATAAATCCATTGTATTGTATTGTATTGTTTTATCAACCTAACTTTCGGGGACTGAGGCGAGAGCTAATATGCAGGATGGCTGCTATACTCTATTTGTATTTACCTTAACTAGAGGGTCGCCTCAGGGGCTTAAAACTTGTAACTTATGACCTATTGGTTTGATCAGCCTGACATTCGAGAACTGAGGCAAGGGCTACCAAGTAAGATGGCTGCTATACGCTATTTGTATTGACCTTAACTAGAGGGCTTCCTAAGGGTCTCACCATTTGTAACTTATGACCTATTAGTTTTATCAGACTAATTTTGGGGACTGAGATAAGGACTACTAAGCAAGATAGCTCCTATTCTCTATTTATTTAGACTTAACTAGATGTCTCACTCAGGGGCTCACAACTTGTAACTTGTGACCTGTCAGTTTTATCAGACTGAGGCAAGGGCTACCATGAAGGATGGCTGCTTATACTCTATTCGTATAGACCTTAACTACAGGGCTGCCTCAGAGGTTCAAAACTTGTAACTTATGACCTATTAGATTTATCAGCCTGACGTTCAGAACTGAGGAAAGGGATTCAATGAAAGATGGCTGCTATACTCTATTCGTATAGACCCTAACTAGAGGGCTCGCTCAGGGTCTCACAACTTGTAACTTATGACCTATTAGTTTTATCAGCCTAACTTTCGGGGACTGAGGCAAGGGCTACCATGAAGGATGGCTGATCCGTATTCATATAAACCTTAACTAGAGAGTTGCCTCAGGGGCTTACAACTTGTAACTTATGACCTATTAGTTTTATCAACCCAACATTCGAGAACTGAGGCAAGGGCTACCATGCAAGATAAATGCTATACTCTGTCCATATGGACCTAACTAGAGGGGTGCCTCAGGGACTCACAACTTGTAACTTATGACCTATTAGTTTGAACAGCCTGACATTCGAGAAGTGAGACAAGGGCTGCCAAGCAAGGTGACTGCAATACTCTATTCATATAAACCTTAACTACAGGGCTCCCTCAGAGGCTCACAACTTGTAACTTATGACCTATTAGCTTTATCAGACTAAATTTCCTTGACTAAGGCAAGGGCTACCATAAAGGATCGCTGATATACCGTATTCATATAGACCTTAACTGAGAGTTGCCTCAGGGGCTTACAACTTGTAACTTATGACCTATTTGTTTTATCAGCCTGACATTCGAGAACTGAGGCAAGGGCTACTGTGCAGGATGGCTGCTATACTCTATTTCTATAGACCTAAGTAGAGGGCTGCCTCAGGGGCTCAAAACTTGTAACTAATAACCTATTAGTTTTACCAGCCTAACTTTCAAGAACTGAGGCAAGAGCTACTATGCAAGTTGGCTGCTATACTGTATTCTCATGGACTGAACTACAGAGCTGCCTCAAGGGCTTACAACTTGTAACCTATGACCTATTAGTTTTGTCAGCCTGACAATCGAGAACTGAGGCAAGTGCTGCTATGCACGATAGCTGATCTACTCTATTCGTATAGACCTAACTAGAGAGCTGCTTCAGCAGCTCACAACTTGTAACTTGTGACCTATTAGTTTTACTAGCCTAACTTTCTGGAACTCAGGCAAGGGCAACTATGCAAGATGGCCGTTATACTGTATTCTCACGGACCAAACTCTAGAGAGCTACCTCAGGGGATTACAACTTGTAACTTAAGGCCCATTAGCTTTATTGCCTAACTTTTGGGAACTGAGGCAGGGGCTATTAGGCAAGATAGCTGCTGTGTATTGGTTATACAGTATTAGACTAACTTTAAGGAGCAGGGCTATCTCTCATCCTTCTAAGCAGCTACCTTTCAGGACTCCAGTCTAGCAGAGGAGCTAGTGGTGATACATGGGATTATTTGTCACTAACTTGGGGAGAGCTGTGCTAAGGCTTTTTGCGTATCGGGCTAATGCAAGTGTTTCATCCTCCTAACCGGATGCCCTTCCTAATATCAGTCTAGCGCAGGAGCTCTTGCGTGTACATAGGCTATAATGGGACTAACCTGGTAAGAGCTGCACTAGTGCTCTCAAGGGAAGATAGCGGCTCAAAGATTGGAGTTATGCAGCTGTTAGGGTAACAAGCCAACCGAGTTGTTAGAAGGTATAAACCGCTATTAACACCACACCACAGAGAGGGTTGTAATCTCCTCTTATCGAGGTGTAGCCAGTACACTACTCGCTCTGTGAGAGCTCTAACATCAACTAGTTAAAGCTTGGATGTATGCGGATGTTAGAGTTATAAGCCAACCGGGATGTTAGAAGGTAGAAACCGCCAGTAACACATCAGCAGAGGTTGTAAACCTGCCTTACAGAAGTGCAGCAAGTACTCTACTCCCTCTGCGAGGGCGCGACCGCATAAAGGGTAAAAGAGCTAAATGGCGAAAGGGCCAAATATAGAGTTAAGCATTCAGGAACAATGTATCGCCATTAGCTGCTGGTCGTCTGTCTCCATGGCTAAATGGTTAGCCTTTGGTCACTGGGGTCCCGGGTTCGATTCCCGGCAGGGTTGGGAATTTTAACCTTAATTGTTTAAATTCGCTGGCACGGGGGGTGGATGTATATGTCGTCTTCATCATCGTATTCCATCCTCATCCCGAAGCGCAGGTCGCCTACGGGAGTCAAATCAGAAGACCTGCATCTGGCGAGCCGAACTTGTCCTCGGACACTCTCGGCACTAAAAGCCATACGCCATTTCATTTTTTTCAGCTGCTCGTCCACCTCCTTAAAGTTAGTCTAATACAACCAACGAGCAATTACCCGCGGCTTTGCTCGCGTGAATTTCGTAATTTGATCAAAGTAATCGTTTCTCGGCATTGTACTAAGACATTATCTGAAATTTCGGAAAGTACGAAAACTCACCCAAAACCTGAGTTTCATTTACCCCAGAAATTCTTTTTAAACCATGTTTGTGGTATTATCTTTTGCGCCTAAGGCGACCAGGCGACATAGAACTGTACATGTGAGAAACAGACTTGTCTCAAGTCGAAAAAAGTAAATACATCCTTCTTTATTTTTAAAGGAGATTCCAAATACCTATTCCCACATCTGTAACGTTTTCACTTTTGAGATATACATAAGTATCCCCATCAAAAGAATCAACCCCTTGATCAGTCCTCACCCAACCCCACTCCTATTTAAGTGTATTTTATGAAAACAAAAGTACATGGTTTTTTATTTTTAAAGGAGATACCAAATACAAATTTTCACGTGTGTAACTTTAAGTTATTGAGATATGAGTTTCTCCATAAAAAATAATTAAAACTTTTTAACTTTCTTTCACACTCCCCACTTAAGTGAATTTTCCAAAACTAAACAGTACTCTTTTCCTTAAAGAAGCTTCCAAATACGAATTATCACAACTGTAACATCTTCAGTTTTTGAGATATATGTATCCTCGTAAAAGAAATTCAAGTCCGTTTTCATCCTCGCCTACCAAGTTGATCCTCCCCTCCGCCCAAAATGCGTGTTTCCTTAATTTTAAAGGAGATTCCAAATACCAGTTTTCACGTTTGTAAGATCTTTAGATTTTTGGTATATATATTCATAAAAATAATTCAAATAATTTTTCAATTATTAACCCCCCTCCCGTTAAGCGTTTTTCCGAAAACAAAAGAATACGTGTTTCCTTATTTTTGAAGGATATTTCAAATACCAATTTTCACATCTGCAACTTGTTAAGTTTGTTTACATAGACTGTAGATGTGCTAATTTTAAAATTTCACTCCCTTTTCCAGTTCCCCTTAAGCGGATTTTCCGAAAAATGTATTTATGTTTCTTTACTTTTACAGGAAATTCCAAATACCAGTTTTCAAATCTGTAACATGTTACCTTTCTAACATAATTTGCAGATATTGTCTTTTTTTTAAATTCACGCCGCTTGTCACTCCTGTTCACCCCCATTCATCGGATTATCCAAAAACACAAAAATACGTGTTTTTTTCTTTTCAAAGGATATTCCAAACACTAATTTTCATGTCTGTAACATCTTCAGATTTTTAGATATAAGTCTCCTCATAAAAGGTGTTCAACCTCTTTTCCCCCATTTTTCAACCCCCTTTATGTGATTTACCGAAAACAGAAAATACGACTCTCTTTATTTTTAAAGGAGATTCCAAATACCTATTTTCATGCCTGTAAACGTTTAAGGTTTTGAGATATAGATATCCCCACTTTAAAAATGCACCCTCCTTTTAACCCCCTTAGCACCGGAATATCCAAAAATCCTCCCTTAGTGAACACCTACACCCTAATATAACTGTATCCCCAAAATTTCATTTCTTTATGTCCAGTAGTTTTGGCTCGGCAGTGATGAATCAGTCAGTCAGTCAGTCAGTCAGTTAGTCAGTCAGTCAGGACATGTTCTTTTATATACATATGTAGATGTTCAGCAACCATCCTACCTCGGAGTCCCTAGAACTAGGAAGTTGCTCACGGCCGTCATCTTGCGCAATCGCCCCTAGGCCGTCCCCTTAAGTCGTATGTCTCCCTGTGCCAGCTTTCTCCGTAAGAGCCTATGTATAGCCGCCATCTTGTCCATTAGACTCTGCGCCAGCTCCGGTTTATTTTCACTACTACTGAATTATTTGCCATTTCCATTATCTTTATGTCTCATGATACCTCACATGCATACATAGAACAATAATAGGTATTAATGTATCTTTACTTACAAGTACCTTATGATATAAAGCAAATAATGCTGGCATAACTATTAATAATAGGAAATAATGAATGTAACCTAATTATGAAGCAGTGTACATATTTGGCATTGTCATGATCACTTTCAGTACACATCACATTACTCTCTTCTCTGCCATGGCTCACTAAGGTACCCTGTAAAACACTGTAACTTTTTCTGAGGTTTAAATTGAACATGGTGGAAATAAATTGGTGCATTATGGACACTATTATAAAGAATACTTGTTGATTTCAAATAATTGGTATGAACACTGAGTTTTTTTGTTTAACTACATTACAAACAAGGCAAACATAACAATGCCCTCATCATCCCTGCTGCAGGATAACATTTTTCCAATGAGTTTGGAAACTTGTGAAATGACTGCCTTGTATAGCCTAACATCAAAAACCTCAAGGCGAGGATATTTAGTTCCCGGTATTGTATTCAGTTAACATAAGTTTAATTTTGAGACCTCATTCAATGAAATTTAACCCCTTGAAAAAATTTTCATAGCTCATTAACTTCAGATGATGAGGAAGGGAACAAGAACAATGCTACATTATGTTTATTGTTTATTGTGTCATTTTCAACAATTTTACAACTACTGCATAATTTTATGAGCATTACGTGCTTTTAAACATGAAGTTCTGAAAAGACTGAATTGTGAGTCTGAATACACAAATATTTTAATAGTGGACCTATTAACAGGCTTAAAATTAATCAGCCCAATAGCTACTGACTTACCTGTACATTCTTCTCGGCTTTCTACCTTAGAATCTTCAGGATTATCAACCTCTTACTGACTGCCTTCTTGTGTTGGGAGTCAGATCGGCGAATGTCACATTTTCTTCTAACCCTTCCCATGGAGAACAATAATGAACATTAATGCAAGCTGAACATACAAATAGATTATTATGGGCCTATAAATTAAATAATGCAGCCATAACTGTTAGTAACTGGAAGTAATCATTGTAACCTCATTACGAAGCAGTGGATGTAACTTTAGGCATTGATATGATCGCTCTTCTTTCATAACTTATATATCTCCTGTAACATTTTCCATTAGCTGCAGAAACAGTTATGCCAAGTCATTTGAATGACACTTTTAGACAGTACCTCGCTAATCATACATTAAATTTTTCATTAGAATTTTGAGTAACCCCTCAACAATATCTGGAGAGAATTTCTTCCATGAAAATCTCTGGTGAACAAGTACAATATTCAATAGCACTAAATTTGTGAATTTAACAGACATATTTTAGTGAAATTTAGCAGTCTAACCTGTTGCAATACTCCTGTTGTAGAAGCACCACCATTCAGGTCCTTGGGGCACTTCTTATCCTGGAGATTTTCATCTGTATAGCAGTAGTGGTAAAGAGTGGCATATACTGCAGGTTTCATATTGCTGAGTGATAGACCATTTTCACATATTGCTTGCCTATAGTTTTCAACTTGTTGCTTATTTCAAACATCAAAAGCCATTTCAACCAAATTTAATAGACCTACATTTTCCTTCCACTTCTTTCAATAAATTCTACAAAGCAGTCCACTTTCATATAGCTACATGGTCCTTTCTTAATTTCTAAATAATTTCCAAAGCATCTTCCTTTGACATATGTAAAAATGATTTTGCTTCACATTTAGACATACCATTTTGTAGTGCATACATTCGTCCATTGACCTGTTCCACAAAATATCGGCAGCAAGTACTTCCGTTGATACATAGGCCCTACTGTATGAGGCATCATCATTTTTGGAGCATTCCTAAATCTTTTGCACCCCACTAGTCACGTACTTAGGAGAGTCAACACCCCTGTTCATGAGCAGTTGTGCCACATATTTGACAACACATTGGTAGTCCACTACTAGTCACTCAGAATGTCAGTAATTATTCCAATACCTTGAAAGGATATGTGGAAACGTTTGCGCCATTTTCCATCAAATGAGACAGCAGTGTCAATGACCTGTTTTCCTTGTTTCTTATGGACAGATTCTTGGGGAAGGAGCAAAAATGAAAATAAGTAAATCTACAACAAAAGTAATGCAGTGCAGTCGAAAGAAGTAGATTAATATTGTTACTTGGGGAATAAAATAACTAACGATGACAGAAGTAAGTGGACATCAAATTCAGACTAGCACAAGCATGCGAGGCCTTTCATAAGAAAAGAAATTTGCTCACTTTGAACAGTGATGTAGGAATTAGAAAGTTTTTTGAAGACTTTCATCAGGAGCGTGGCATTGTATGGAAGTGGAACATGGACAATAAATAGCTTAGAAAGAGCGAGAATATGAAATGTGGTGTTACAGAAGAATGCTGAAAGTGAGATGGATAGATCGAATCAGGAGTAAAGAGATACTAAATCGAATTTGTGAGAGGAAATCGATTTCAGTAAATACAGAAATGGATGGTCCACCTAGTCAATAATATGTTATATTTTTTATATTTACCTTCCACATTTAAGTACATCTGGTGCATGTTTCGAGAATATGCACATTCTCTTCATCAGCTAGTTGAGTTAAAGTTCGTGTATACAATAAGACCTAGTGAAAATGGGGGCCCCCTTTAAGAAAACTAAAACTACGACAAGTACAATATAACATGTTAAAAATTGATGGATGGTGGCATGGAATTAAATTCCATCTTGCCAAATACAATAAAACACAGTAGGATGATGTCTATATGAATAAAATGTTAAGCACAGAGTCCTGTTGTGTTGTGACAGAGTCCTGTTGTGTTGTGACGTCACTGTGTCGTTGGTGTTCCAATACTTTCTTGTAAAATTCAAGTAGGGTGATATCAAGAATAATATAAACTGATATAAAACCTTGTTGACAAGCCGATACCCTCCGTTAATAGGTGTATTATGCACCCAGGTTGATATGAACTTTATATGGTCTGTAAGAAGCAAAAGTAAAATAGAAACTCTAACTGGAAGAACACTTTCATCCATCAACTATCGTCACAAACAATCGATAACTCTACAAGGCCTATCTACAACAAAATACATAACAGAAATGAAAGAACGCCTTCTCAAATATTTACAACCTCATCTCAACTTCCATTGAAAGACAACTAAATGTTAAACCAGCAAACTCGAAAGATAAACTATTACGACCTGACGACTTGACTTACCTACGACACCATTCAAAATTTTGCCTGGGCAATGAAAATGAGATTCAAAACAATCTCCCATAATTTAAATTCGACATTTAATTGCTGTCACAACCCGTCTTAAGACATCCATTCTAATTCTGATGCGATCGACCCTTGCATGAAAAATAAGACAGAACATTTGTTGCTGCTCGCGAAAGGGTTCATCTACCTGGAGACCGGCTGTCTCGTCAGCCCATGACAAAATCTATTCCTAACCACATTCAATTACACATTATAGGCCTAATTTCCAAACGTCTACATAATTTTAACAAAACTAGGTTCCTCGGACTATCTCATACTAATAAACTTACGACTAATGAGACTGGTGCAATACATCATGAGCTTGCCTGAATTACATAAGCTACCGGAGTTTTAAAATGAATCATCTCCTACAGTTTCGCGTAGAATCCAAACCCTGGAATACCCCACGTTTCAAAATGACCCGACCTCTCGACGCTCCAGTGAACCTATCCACATGATTAAATTTTCCTTACTGTCTACAAGTAAAAGCGGGAAGTGCTTCTGAGATGTTTTATTTTACCTAGGTTGGGAAATGAGTGATGTATGAGTCCTTTTCATGTTAGCGTGTAGGATAACTGGCCTAGAAAATGTATCCAATCAGTTGTATTTTAATAGCGGTTGATCTAAGAAATTTTGTAACTAAACTCATATTCTGGCCCTGAACTATCCGGGTCCAGTCTTCTAGACTATGCGAGATCCGTAATATTTCGATAACTTCGCTTCCGTGATGACGATGATTATGATGATGATGATGATAATGCTTGTTGTTTAAAGGGCCTAACTTCTAGGTCATTGGCCCAAACTCCCCTTCCGTTGTTAGTGTGTACGGCCTTGTAATTGTTGCAAGTTACAAGTTCTTATAGCGCTGTGTAGTCTCATACACCGGACCCAGGTGTAAGTGTAATACGGAGAGCTACAAGGATGTCGGAAACTGGTGCGTTTGGTGACAGTAATATTGTTAAATTAGTATAAGAGTGAGTGGACGATGTTTCGGGAAGTGAATTGTATGGAGAAGAGGACATATATTTGACTTCAGATCATAGCAATGCTTCATAATAAGATGACGAATGTGTAGGAGAAGAAAATTCTGAAAATAACAGTGTTGATGATGATTCATGCAATTTATCATATGATATTAGTGACTTCTGTACACTTCCCAAAACATTTTGCGGTAAGAATATATTCAAATGGAGTTTCTTTTCCCGCATTAGCCACTCCAGAACTAGGAAACACAACATCGTTGTGTAACTTCCAGAACTTATAGGAAAAACACGCGACTGTGATATAAGTGTATTAGCGCATAACCGAAGGTATTATTCAACAAATTTTGGCATACAGGTAGGTGTTAATGAGGAGCTTCATCCCCCTGGAATTATATTTAATTGTGTGAATTTTCCACCACTTAGAAAGTATAGTTATAAGATGGTCTGTCTGAAATCAGTGAGTGCAACGTAACGTTTAGGGTTTCGAGGCTATGACTACGTCGTGTGATGACAGTTACCACGATGTAACCTCCGCAGAACGACATTGGAATATTAACGCTTGTTAAATATAATAATAATAATAATAATAATAATAATAATAATAATAATAATAATAATAATAATAATAATAATAATAATAATAATAATAATAATAATAATATAGCCTATAATAATATTTATTATTATTATTATTATTATTATTATTATTATTATTATTATTATTATTATTATTATTATTATTATTCGGTACAAGCAAAATTGAAGAATAGTGCTCCGAAACAATCGTATGGACCATTAAACAATCTATCAGGCCTGATTGCAGACTGCGAACCCATGCCCTAATGATGGGGATGTCGTGGAAGAAGACATGCGGAAACATATATAAGAGGTCACCCACGTCACTAAAGTTTTCATCAAAACTAAACGAGAGCGTCGGTCGCCCCAAAATTTCATACGAGATGGTTGTGTCGATTTGTAGCTGAAGTGGTCACAAAGACTATATAACAAATTTTATTTAGTTATTTAAAGCTACCTCTTGTTGCTGCTGCAGCGAAATACCAGCTGATGTTTTTTTCAAACTGCGGTGTAAAACCGTAATGCATCGTTCATGTATAATATTTGTCAGTTAATCGCAGGCTACATGCCCGTACATTTATAGACTTCGAGTCAAGGGATCATTTTAACTAGAAAATTTGTATCTTAAGAACGGAAACCGCTGACGAGGCAATATCATTGCATTTCTAACTGTGTATTGGGGAACAGAAAGACTTCCAAGTCTAGATACGAGTGAAAGACCCTACCGCATAGACACTTAAATTAATTCCATTGAATCGACGCTAATCCCCATCAACCCCATGACCAAGTTCAGGACTAGGCCTACAGCCAGCAAACCACGAGGTTCCTTGCAGGAGGTTTACTTTCATTGACAACAAGCTTGAAAGGGATGTGCGCCAAGGCAACGTATTATTAACAAGTTGAGCAGTGTAAATATGAATGTGCTGGTTACGTAATTATTTGCATTGTGATATGTGTTATAATTTGAAAAAATGAGTTGATAAGTGTCATCTCTCAGCGGATTACAGCAAGTAACATCATGGTGATTATGTGCTAAAGTCCATGAGGGCTATAGCTGACCCTGGCACAGCAAATTGACCATCACATTGTAAGTCTTAGTATTTAAGATGTCGCCTTGAAATGTTTTTCATGTAAGCAGATTATGTTAAGCATTTTTAACCTATGTCAGTTTTTTAGGTGGCCGAAATAATGACTATTAGTGCGTTTTTTCTTGTGACATGATCAAGTTTCGCCCAAACACGGATTTGAACATTGATATGATTTTTATTCTGATTTAACTGAAATCAGCTAATGAGAAAGTAAATTAATATTTCAATTACTGCTTAACGATGTGGATTTTTATGATCAGTTTTTATTTATTAATGATCGAGTCATGATGTTTGGTGATGTCTAAATCAGCACAGGCAGTTATATTCGGAATAATAATAGTAATAATAATAATAATAATAATAATAATAATAATAATAAAAATAATAATAATAATAAATAAAATTTGAATAATAATCACGAAATTCCCCGGACTGAACGATGTTTACAGCGCTAACATTTAATTATGAATAATTTGATATCAATATGATGTGTGTACTGCAATTCACTGGTGAAGTATTACACAAAGTTATTCACTGTACACGTAACTGTCATCGATGTCAGGTTCTTCACGGTCCGATACGTGGTAAGCAGCTGTGACTGTGCGAAAATCTTCCGGTGTGAAATCGTCACTTCTCACACAACGGGAAAAAAGTCACTATTACTGTCTAAATCATCTGAAATTTGAAGAATATCGGAATCATTCGGCCTTGAACATGGCACAGCCATTACGAGAAAATAATGCAAGCACGTGCAACAACGGAGTAATGTGTAATTATAATTCGGGAATTACAGCGAACGCATGATATAAGGTACCGAAGAAACGAAACGAAATAAATTCTAAATTAAACTGATAGCAAGATCAAATTGTTGTAGTCGTCAGCTAACCAATACCAGATCCACGAAATAACAACTTCGAACAGCCACAGAAACATCACGGTCAACAGATTTCATTTGTCGAAAATTAAAAAAAATTCGTAGCGTTGGTGGATATATCTGTTGAATAAAATGCCAATTCCACGCTTTAAGTTACTGCTACGATCATCTGTTACCATTTAACAGCCACACAAATGACCAAAATCTATAAATAGGACAGAGCCGATGTATCGGCGCCGTCAGCGTTCTCGTCATAACTTCTCGCACCGATAGATATCGATGGCTTTCTTTTAAAACCTCGTATGTCCAAATGTTCTTCCCACCTATTATATTCCTTAAGACTGGTCACGCCTCCCGGTCATATATTTGTATGCAGTCCATCAGAATAATTTTCGCTGTGTTCATTTTCCTTTGCCATTGTCTAAAGGAAAATGGACCTTACCGTACCGTATTGTAGGGATGTTGATTGCAAGGCGAATTTACGCACTCCTACAGTATAATGAAGTTAAGGTTTATTTTCCTTTACAGATTAGCAGAGGAAAATGACCATAACGAAGATTATTCTTTTGGACTGCATATAAATATGGGACTGGGAGGCGTGACCAGTCTTAAGGAATATAATGGATAGGAAGATTATTCGGACTTACGAGGTTTTTAAAGAAAGCCATCGATATATTTACTGCCCTCTGTACTCGTTTTAGTTTGTTGACATTATAGCTTGTATTTAAGGCATCTACTCACACAGGAACTCCATACGAGAGTAACGGATGTATTGCTCCTTTGTAAATGTTACTCATTACATTGCAATGCAATCCCCAATTAATTTTAGCTGACTTTGAGAAGACGTGTATAATTTTCGTAGATTTTTCAGCTATATGTTGTATATGACTATTGGATCTGAACCTGCTGTCGATTAATATCCCCAAATATTTCATTAAATTAGTCAGTTTTATTTTGTCATTGTTGAGATATATGCTTAAAATCTGTGGAGGTTTTTGGCTTTTTCCTAGACATCAGCATTACTTGAGTTTTATTTATGTTGAAAGGTAGTTTATTTACTTTGGTCCAATTGGAGATTTTCAACATTTCAATATTGGCCTTGTTTTCAATTTGCAATGCATTTTCACCACTAATCAGGACCAAGACATCATCTCCAAAAGCAATCACTTCATTGTCCTTCTTGTAGTTTAGTTTTAATAATGAGTCGTTCTGAACATTCCATAGACCAGGTTCCCAGCAAGATTCTTGCGGACATCCTCTGCTTGTGTATGTATGTATGTAGCTATGCATGTATGTAATAAGTATGTATGTATATTCCAGCTGTAGATCTCTTGTCAGTGCTAAGGTTTCCCTGTCGTCTGATAGAGTAAATTGTAAATATGAAGTTGATTCGATGAGGCCATAAATGACAAAAAAATCACTATGTTATTTCACATAATGTTATAAGAATATAATTAATATTATTAGATGAAAAATTTCTGAAAACTGTAATTTCTAATGATAGTTTTCTTATCATGACTAGCCAACGGCCGTAGCCGTGTTGAACACCGGATCCCATGAGATCTCCGAAGTTAAGCAACATTGGGCGTGGTCAGGAGTTGGATGGGTTGCCACGCGCTGTTGGTGGGGGTAAGGGAATGTAGGAGCGGAAAGGAACTGGCCACCCTACCGCACGTAAACTCCGGCTCAGGAACACCTCTGCGGAGGTTCGGACCTGCCTTCGGGCAGAAAAACCCTTACATTACCTTATCATGACTCAATACAAATTGACGATTTTGTTTAAACTTTTATTTCAGCCTAAGACGATGTCTTCTGATATGCTTTTTTACTAATTTAGACATGTGACATTTGACTACCATAATGCACCAAATTCCACTTTAGAATTATTTCCCCATGTTATTGTGTTACTATATTACTTTTACATTTAAAAATAATGTTTGTTTTCAGGAATGGAATCGGTTGTGGAGAAGTAGGAACGAGGACAAGAATTAAACAAGTCCCGGCGACTGTTTTTCATTATGAAAAGAAAAAAATTAATGTAGCGAAGTTAACTTGAAAGAAAATAAAGTTAATATTGTAGTGTCCTTTAGTGTGCATTTTTTATTTCTCTATCTTATATTTCCACATATTATTGAAATAAAGTCTATCAATAAGTAAATCTATCAACTACTGTATGTCATTATGCGTTGTTCAATTCTGTTTCTGCACCTGAAGTACAGGCACATGAAATTACATTAAACCCGAAGTGCCGGTAAAGCTCTTGAGGTACCTGAACGCGATATTGTGCAAAGGTACTCGCCTGATAGTAAGCATGTTACACAAGAATAAACTTGGCAGCTATATTTTAACTGTTACTGAAAGTGGTAAAACATTATTTATACCACATATTTCCCTAATCTTAGCAATTATCCTTTCTAAATCAAGCGACTTGTGTTCGTCATAAGCATTTGTTCTGCCATGCCCATTAGATGCAAGGCTAACCGCTCACTGCCGGTGGGGTAGAACATCGAAATTCGGGATGTTCCTCCCACGGTCAGTTGTATGTTGCTTGCTCTCGAATTAGGTCATATAATTCCAGTTTGTTTTACACTTTTCCCAGGCAATAATGCCAAGAACATTGTGTATACACTGACTGAGCAAATGTCATGGGATAGCGGAGCACTGATGCGCAGGTGTGATGTCTGCGCACCACACGCCCCCTGTGGCAGCGGCAGTTGTATAGGAGACCTTGTGAGCAGTGGTTGTGCATGTGACAGATGTAACATAGAACGTCGCTGTGAGCTGACACTGTTCGAACTGGGTATGGTGGTCGGTGCCCGACGGATGTGAAGTGCGATTTCGGAAGTGGTGCGGGAATTCGGCTTCACACGATCAACCTCGTCCAGGGTGTATCGTGAATGGTTGAATGCGGGTGTCACCGTCCACAACAGACGAACGACCGGCCGTCCAGCCACCCTCGATGACCGTGACCGGTGACATCTGAGACGGATTTTCAATAGTGACAGACGGGCAACCGTTCAACAAATCACCGCTCAGTTCAACACAGGCCCTGCTAGACGAGTCTCCCAGTGGACAATCCGTAGGAATATGGGTTCTATGGGATATGGGAGCCGGCGTCGCACACGGGTGCCACTGTCATCGGGCACAACGATGCGCATTTGTCGTCAGTCACCGGGGATGGGCTCTGGAACAATGGCGTAACGTAATATGGTCGGACGAATCACGATTTCAACTGCACCATGCCGATGGGAGGCACCGTGTATGACGCAGACCACATGAAGCGATGGATCCAGCCTGCCTCGAAGGTGTGTTCCAGGGCGCTGGTGTCTCTGTTATGGTCAGGGGTGCATTTTCCTGGTATGGAATGGGCCCCCTAGTTGTTCTTGAAGAGACTTTGAATGGTACGCGGTATGTTGATCGGAGACCATCTCCACCCATTTTTGGCCTTCCAGCGCCCAGACGATTCTGCGGTGTTTCAAGATGATAACGCGCCGCCACATCGCTCCCACGTCTCCCGGGAATGGTTCCAGGAACATGCAGCGGAGGTCCAACGACTGCCACGGCCACCCAGGAGCCCCGATATGAACCCTATCGAGCATATCTGGGATGTCCTGGAAAGCAGCCTCCGTGTCATGGATCCTGCACCCACAAACAGATCAGCATTGGCGGCCGCTGTACAAACGATTTGGTGTCAGCTGCGTCCAGAGGACTACCAGAGACTTGTCGACTTACTTCCACGGCGTCTCACTGCAGTTCGCAGGGCTAGAGGAGGCCCCACACGCTATTAGGTGACTATCCCATGACATTTGCTAAGTCAGTGTATATCGTTGCTGTTAATCTAAAGCCCTATATCCCCAGAAAATCTTTTTGAGAAGTACAGAAGTACTGATAGGAATTAACTCATCAAATGAGAAAGAAACTAGCTGATAAAGATCACTTTAATGATCATAGAAATCTGTATTGTGGCGCAAATTTTCAGTTTTTGAAAATAATTTAATAAAAAATGGATATAGCCTGCAAAGAGTCGGCATTAATTCATTGTGAAGTAACTTGCAGGTACGAAGTTGTGTCAGCAACTTCATGACCTAGTAATAAATTTGGGAGATTTTGCATTAACATTAAAATACCAAAGTCTTCTTTATAATGTCATAAATATCTATGAAGTATTGTATTAACAGAAACATGCATAGCTTAGCGGTCTATATGGTATGCGTTTATGTGTTTTGCCATTATAACATAAATCAGTATTTCTTGAATCCATTCAGTATCCTACACTGTCAGACTCGTTGGCTGAATGGTCAGCTCACTGGCCTTCGGTTCAGAGGGTCCCGGGTTCGATTCCCAACCGGGCCAGGGATTTTAACCTTCATTGGTTAATTCCAATGGCCCGAGGCATGGGTGTTTGTGCTGTCCCCAACATCCCTGCAACTCACACACCATACATAAAACTATCCTCCACCACAATAACACGCACGTACCTGCACATGGCAGATGCAGCCTACCTTCATCGGAGGGTCTGCCTTCCAAAGGCTGCACTCGACTAGAAATAGCCACACGAAATTAATTAGTTAGTATCCTACACTAAAACCTGAATTTGGATTGTCGCTGGAATTGTCGGCATTAATTCATTGTGAAGTAACTTGCAGGTACGAAGTTGTGTCAGCAACTTCATGACCTAGTAATAAATTTGGAATTATGAGATTTTGGAGTAACAGCGCCGAAATAATAAGCACTTTAGAATTATTTCCATTACTTTTATTGAAAGTCTGCCAAAATGTTTTTAATTCTTATTTCTGTAATATACATAGATTTTTTTAAAATATCCGTTCCGTAAGTAAATTGGGAAATATTCATTTATCGTTTCCAATACTTTGACATCAGTTGATGATTCCTTTTTTAAAGGTTTGTGGTTTAGTCGACGGGAGCCAGTTCCAGGGGCAGAAGAATGTCCCGTCTGGCCGTCCTTTACTCCGGATTCATGTACTCCTTCACGCTTCACCTCCTGAAAACGGATAGATTAAAATTAAAATACATTATTTTAATAACACAGTAAGACACTGTAAAGAGGTAATGATTTTAAGACATAATTCTACGCAGCCAAGTAGGCCTATATACAATGAAATGACCATCCAGTAAGTTCGAAGTTGTGGAACGTCAATCGTTCTACCGCATTTTATGACTTTCAGGGAGGAACTCCCTCTCAGGCATGTTTCAGTATGGTACCAGAATACAAGGTGAAATACAAATCAGAAATCACAAAAAATACAGTTTTTCCTGAATGCCGTACGCATTTAGGTTTGTACCCTTAAGGAGTAAAATTAGGATAATGCTAGTAAGGCAATATACTCTGAGGCTAATTTTGGATCGTACTCATTGATAATATTTCAGAGTTCTGTAGGAAGACTTTTTGAACAAAGCAGGTCTGAACTGTATTAAGCTACGCAAAGAGAAAAATCATTGCAGATAAACGAATTTTCAAGAAGTTAAATTGTAATAATAATTATAGTTTCACTATTTAGCCTATTTTATATTGTACGGGTACAGACAGATCTTCTGGAGATATAATACTCTTTTGAAATTAGTGATGCGTCATAATACCTTTTTCTGCCGTAAGGTGTGGCTACGGGTAATCTCCCAGTTTCTCTCGACATGGAAGCCCTGTTTAATTAATAACATCACAGAAGAATTACAGCATCAATAAAGAAAACTAGCGTAGTGTTTCATCAATTATTAGAACCATATTTTGATCAGTGAAGTGGTAAAATTAAATTGATGTTAATTGGTCGGACCACTTTACAGTTAGTCACATAACAAATGGATCACAATGACCCAGTGCAGCAGAAAGCATAAATATTTAACTGCTAAGCCGCATTCTCAGGATAACTACAGTTTGTATGTGTTTTATACAGACAAAACAATCAGGGATGCTCTTCGTGTTATGTAAAGAACGTTGGCGCAATCGGATTGGCGCATATATTTTTTATTTCGAGAAAATGAGGCTACTTTGTTATTTCCGGGCACGCGGTACAAATCGGCAAATTCGCCGTATTTGCTGCGCCGGAGCGCATACCGCTGTCGACTGCTTTGCTCGAGGGAAGGGATGGGAAGGGAAGGGAAGGGAAGGGAAGGGAAGGGAAGGGAAGGGAAGGGAAGGGAAGGGAAGGGAAGGGAAGGGAAGGGAAGTGGGGTGATAATGCTCCGCACATGTTTCTCGTTCGTTTAGCGCACTGCATTTCTAGCCCATGTAGGCTCTTCTGTCCGTATTGGCTACTAAGTTTGCCGTACAACCTGGAGGAAATTGCTCCGTTTTGGTACACCAACGAAGAAACGGCTGATATGTACCTAGCCTATGGTGTAGCAAATGGCAACGGGAGGGAAGTCGCAATGATTTATGGCGTCCGAAATTTTAATCGCCGCCAAACACATCATTCAAATACCGTGTCCGCGGAAGAAAACCCTCACGTGACAGTAGTGCGCACATTTCAGCTTCGGTTTAGTGTCAATATTTTGGCCGGTATTGTTGATGACTATTTACTTGGGCCGCATGCCCTTCCTCCTTGCCTGACCGGTGAGGAATGCTCCTGTTTCTTGGTAGAATCACTGCCTAGATAATAGGAAGACGTTCGTCTGAGTATTAGACAGTGAATTTGTCTGTGTCATAATGGAACTCCACCGCCTATCACTGACCGTGTCACACAGCACTTAGATGTTTATTATCAAGGGAGATGGCTAAACCGTGATGGGCCAGATAAATGTCCTTCGCGCTCGGCATCTTTAACTCCCATGGACTTTTCCTGTTACGTGCAATTCGTAGTATAAGGGGGGAATATTAAAGATGTACTGTAATCAAAACATTGGGCATATTGATTTTTCGTTCAGTATTTCATTCTTTTTACAGTGTTTTGAACAAAATGAATGCAGGACTGTATGGCGGCAGTGAAGCGTCTTCGCGCATGTTAAATAATAAGGAACTTTACTGACAGCAACAGACGGGAGGAGAAATAATCGGGTGCATAGTGTGTCTTAATTACTGTGTGTTCTTGAGCAGTGTGTTCAATTACGGCTGCTTAATAAACAAACTGTGGATATTGCCTGTCAGAGACAAGGATAGTTCTGTGCGAGTCGAGTGAAGGATCTTCTACATTCGTGCAGAATATTATCATCTCATTTTCCGTCCCTTCCCAGAAGAACTGCAAATACGGCGAGTTCGGCAATTTGTATCGCGTGCCCGGAATTTTGGCGAAAATAACAATTTTCTCCGCCATTTCCATTGCGCCATCGTACTTCATATAACACGAAGAGCATCTCTGATTTATTTTGTCGGTGCAATTTAGATAGACCCTGTATAGTAGAGCGCTGTGAAAATGAATCGGCATAAACTAGTAAAACTTGGTAAATTGTTGTATGAGGTTCATGTGTCTGCAGAAACTTAATACGATAAAAAAAAACAAGAAAAAGAAAAATAGTTCCTAATGGTGTGAAAGGCTTTTCGGTGTAAAGGGACAGCATCATACAGCTGACTTTCAGCTACGTTGTCCTGATGAGACGGTGTGTGTGTGTGTGTGTGTGTGTGTGTGTGTGTGTGTGTGTGTGTGGACTGTAGGCCTATATGAAGATTCACAGCGTACTATGGCGACAGACCAGCTAGCTAGTGTGGCGCCAAAAATTAATTTAATACACTGCCTGGAAGGAAATGGAACACCCAGTAGGAGAGGAGGATATGAAATGAAACTTCACGTGTTGTGAGGGTATGTGATGTTATATCAATAGAAGCATGATTTTTTCGCATTAATTTTTGAACGATTTCGCGAGAAGGATACTAATTTTCGCGTTATTTCGCGAAATAGATATTGACGTGTCGCTTTAATTTCGCTTTAATAAAATTCTAAAATTAATCATTAAAGGTTTAATTACTGTCACTGATCGTTGATTGTGGAGGTTTAATTGATAGACTGTACATACCTGGTACATACTTTTGAAGCCATTTCCGGACTGCAGGGTCGTCTACCTTCTCCAGCGGGCTGTTGGCTTTGAATAGCATCGCTGTTGTTTCGTGAATAAATTATATTTTTTTACTCTTAGCTTTCTTTCTAATATCTAATGAGAGTCCTATTGTTGCCTGCCGTTTCGCTGTTAGAGTGCTAAATTTACGTTCTGAATGTTCCTTATTTTTATAACAATGTTTTGAGACAGTATCTTCTTTCTCCCACTCGATACGAACATTACAAAATTTACACATTAAAATATTGCTTTCCGAAACGTATATTCACTCGCAAACTGTTTAGCTCTGCTGTGCACCGTAACACTTGTCGAGCGACCTGTCTTCACTACTGTCTGTGGTCACTTTCTTAATTTTACCTGACCACGAAGCCGAAATACACCAGTAAATTGTGCTGCTTGTGGACGTCATTAGGGATTCCAGGATTGCACAATGCCGTGAGGACACAGGTTGGGGTGGGATTACCAGCTACCAAAAGAACAAAATTCCAAACATTTCGTTTGGCAAAAAACCTGGAGCCAACACATTTTCTTTGATGCCATGTCTTAAGGAGTTTTTCCAGAACATTAATGATAACATATTTCTTTCCTGCTGATGAATCTTTTTTCGCTCTTCCTTTTCTTTTCATACATAATCTTGGAACAAAATGTCAAGTTCGTTATTCACTACAGATTTCGCAGTAATATCCCTCTTATCGTGAAATAATTGAATTTCGCTTTAAAATGGCCTTATCGCTTTAATTCGCGAACATAATATCCATATTTTCTTAACTAGAAACATATGATTCGTAAAGATATCCCAAAATCGCTTCAAAATATTTTTTGTCGCGTTTATCGTTAATGCGAAAAAATCATGCCTCTATACCGATATATCAGTGATTACAAATTCGAGTGAAATTTACAAAGAGCTTGGTGGTACGAGCCCACATTTCTTGATAATGAGTAGATTAATTTACTGCTTTGTACTGGGGAGAGAGAATAACCCTTTACTGGAATCCAAATGATTTGATAAAATGCATGGTTTTGCTACACTTAATTTTTATATGACAACCTTAAATATATTACTCATTAATTACACACGATTTTTTATTATTTTTGTCCTAGTCGTTAATATTGTTATATAGTCTCGGACAACATGTAGTTTAACCCCTATTAAATCGTGAGAGTACAAGTATTTATTTGCGTCACCAGTCTGAACAACATTGCCCTTACCTTGCAACAGACATTTTGAATTTATTGAATGACTGTACGAATGAATGAATGAATGAATAAATGAATACATGGATGAAATGCCTGATTATATTATATTGGTACACTGCAGGAATGATGAATGGTGAATTAATGAATAAATAAGTGATTGAATGGGTGAATACATGACTGATTGATAACCACCAGCTGTGGAGAGTTTTTATTATTAAATGAGTATGGGACAATGCATGAATTAATAAATGAATGAGTGAATGAATGAATGATTGAATGAATGAATGAATGAATGAATGAATGAATTAATTAATTAATTAATTAATTGAATGAATAACTGTTTGGATTGAATGTGTCGAATGCTCTCAGCCTACATCTACGGGACTCCAGCAGGTAATGTGGGACCTTCTGGCAAACTGCTGGACGGCTTGCAGTGCTAACTCAAGTCCCAAGATGCTATGTCTTTCCTAATGTCACTTGCCATGTTTTCTAAACTCAATTCTATTGTAAAGCAAATACAATTTAGTCTGGTTTGAAATGTGCCAACTTCCTCTGGTAGAACCAGGCAAACGAGTCGCCATGTCATTACTTATCTCAGCAAGCTCGCCTCCCTTTCTCAGCTTAATCTCCTCCATTTTTGTTGTCCCAAAATTCTTTTCCTTATGTACACAAAACTTGGTTGGTGACACCAGGATGGTGTATTATTGGCTTTATGTCCCACTAACTACTTTTACGGCTTTCAGAGGAACCTGATACTAAGATAGACTATACTCTAAATTTTCATGTTAACTGATACAGTAAACTGGCGTGAATCCGATAAAAAAATTGTGAATTTATCAAACACACTCCATTCACTGCAGTTATATAGCAATGCAAATTTGAAAGTATTATCAGTGCACTTTAACTTTTAATAATTAATTTACGTTTGAGAAAAGAGGATATTTTCAACAATGTTAACTTTGCCTTTCCAGAAATTAAAAGCTACAACTAAGTTTATAAAACTCAAATTATTTGAAAAGTTGTGCTAGGACATAGATTTTTGGAGTTTGACCCATAATCTTCTTATATACTTGCATGCTCAGATTCACCTTACAAAATCGCAATATTATAATTTGATGTGAACAGTGTCAACATGGTATTAAAGATGAACATGGAATTTAAGAGCATCTCATTTGAGGTACTTGGTGATAAAAGAAGTTTTCTAATAGACGTGTGGACATGCAAAGAACATCTGCTGACAATGACAATTGTTGGTTCATTGTGCTGCAGATAATCATTATAGTAGATCAGTTACTCTAGAATTCAAAAGAATGAACACCTAAGAAATTTTTTATATGGAGCCACACACATATTCCTTACTGCTCAAAAAATAAAAATCGCATGTCATCACCTGCAAATTCTTCCTCGAAATTCAATAACATAATAATTTTCCATGGCATCCCCTAACCTTCCTTGACCTTTCTGGTCTGCAGGGAAACCTGTGTAGTTTTATACTAGAGATTTTTCATCAGTGCATCAGCACGTCTGTGTGCCTACATACAAAAATGCATCATAGCCTATCTATTTTCTTAAAATGTATGTATGTATGTTTAGTCCTCAGCCCGAAGGCTGGTTGGATCCTCAACAGCTCTGCCATCAGCTGTCATAAATGGCCTAGGCGTCACTGAAGAGGCGTACAAGGGAAATGAGGAGTGAGGTAGTTTTCCGTTGCTTTCCTCACCGAGCCAGAAGTTGCTAACACATATCAGCCTGCCAAGCCCACTAAAATGCATGCACCAACTGACCCTATGAGCAACATTTTCATACCATTCATAGCAGGGACTGGCTGCATAAGGAATGGCATTACTAGCATCACTCATACCTCAGTCACTTTCATCTTGTCAAAGCCAAGGATAAAGCTGAGATAGATAAATGAAAGTAACAAAATTGCTCTAGCCCATATCAGAAGACATAGTGCACCGTAAACACTACGTCCTGCCAGCAAAGGCATTATATTCTTAAAAAGTCTCAGTGTTATTGCTTAGTGGGCAGTCAGCACCTACAGTTACAGTAGCACTACCTGCCATATAAATGAGATGTCCATACTGCAATCATCAACAATCACTACTGATCTGCATTTAGGGCAGTCGCCCAGGAGGCAGATTCCCTCTCTGTTGTTTTCCTAGACTTTTCTTAAATGATTGCAAGGAAATTGAAACTTTATTGAACATATCCCTTGGTAAGTTATTCCAATCCCTAACTTGCCTTCCAATAAGCAAATATTTGCCCCAATTTGTCCTCTTGAATTCCAACTTTATCTTCATACAGTGATCATTCCTACTTTTAAAGACACCAGTCAAACTTATTCATCTACTAATGTAATTCCATGCCATCTCTCTACTGACAGCTCAGAACATACCACATAGTTGAACAGCTCATCTCCTTTCTACCCAAGTCTTTCCAGTCCAAACTTTGCAACACTTTTGTAACACTACTTTTTTGTCAGTAACACCCCAGAACAAATCAAGTTGCTTTTCTTTTGATTTTTTCCATTTCATAAATCAATAATCCTGGTGATGGTCCCATACACTGGAACCTTACTCTGTTTGGGTCATACCAGGGTCATATATACCCTCTCCTTTACATCCTTATTACATTACCCTCACAACCCTGTGCAGAAATCTGTACACTTTATTTACAATCCCATTAATGTGATTAACCCAATGAAGATCTTTCTTTATATTTACACCTAGGCACTCACAATAATTCTTAAAAACACCTTTCAACCCATCAACACAGTATTGAAAACTGAGAGGACTTTTCCTATTTGTGGAATTCATCACTTAAATTTAACTCCATTTATCATCATACCATTGCCAACTGCCCATCTCACAAAATAATCGAGGTTATTTTGCAGTTTCTCACAATCTTGTAACTTATTTTTACTCTATATGGAATAACATCTTCGGCAAAATGCGTTATCCCTGATTCCACTTCCTTAATCGTATCATTTATATACATAAGAAAGCATAATACTGCCTTGAGGAATTCCCCTCTTAATTATTACAGGGTCAGATAAAGCTTAACCTATTCTAATTCTCTGAGTTCTGTTTTCTAGAAATATAGCCACCCATTCAGTCCCTATTTTGTCTAGTCCAATTGCACTCATTTTTGCCAGTAGTCTCCCCCAATGTACCCTATCAAATGCCTTAGATAGATCAATCATGATACAGTCCATTTGACCTCCTGAATCCAAGATATCTGCTATACCTTGCTGGAACCCTACAAGTTGACTTTCAGTGGAATAATCTTTCCTAATCCTGAACTGCATTCTATTGAACCAGTTATTAACACTCCAGTGGTCGCGCGGATCACAATAGTGATCCAGCCATTAAGTTTTTTTCGCTCCTGTTTTTTGGTATGACTGTTGACCTTGAGCATCTGTGTACCTTCCTCGCACCCCATCCCCTCTCTGATAACGCAGTAGTCTGCTAACCTTGACTGATGGTTGTTGCATTATAAAGCAATTTATTCTTGTAGATCACAACTGTGATCACTAGCGTGACTTCATTTGACTTTGTTTACTTATTACGGTGAATGTCCGGTAATTTTTCAGGGATTGTTTATAAATGCATCCATAATTATATTATATTGTACAGAAAATAAAGTTCTTTTCACAATGCATAATCATATTCATTGAATAAATAGCATAGCATAACCTTATACTACAAAGAAAGTATGAATCACAATTGTGATCCGCGCGACCACTGACGTGACTTTTCTTCGCGCGACCACTGGAGTGATTCCACTTCTTTACGCATATCATTGATATATATAAGAAAATATAAAGGTCCAATAATACTGCCTTGAGGAATTCCCCTCTTAATTTTTACAGGGACAGATAAAGCTTCACCTACTCTAATTTTCTGAGTTCTATTTTCTAGAAACAGAGCCACCCATTCAGTCACTCTTTTGTCAAGTCCAATTGCACTTATTAATAAATATATATATATAGTGACTTTAATCCAATTGCACTCATTTTTGCCAGTAGTCCCCCATGATCTACCCTATAAAATGCCTTAGATAAGTCAATCGTAATACAGTCCAATTGACCTCCTGAATCCAGGATATCCGCTACATCCTGCTGGAATCCTACAAGTTGGCCTTCTGTGGAATAACCTTTCCTAAACCCAAACTGCCTTCTGTCAAACAATTTATTAATTTTTCAAACATGTCTTATATAATCAGAAAGAATGCTTTCCCAAAGCTTACATACAATGCATGTCAAACTGACAGGCCTGTGATTTTCAGCTTTATGTCTATCACCCTTTCCTTTATATACAGGGACTTCTATAGCAACTCTCCATTCATTTGGTAAAGTTCCTTCATGCAAACGAAAATCAAACAAGTACTTCAGATATGGTACTATATCCCAATATTGCAAATATGTCTAATATAATCAGAAAGAAAGTTTTCACAAAGCTTACATGCAAAGGGTGTAAAGCTGACTGGCCTGTAATTTTCTGCTTTCTGTCATCACCTTTCTTTTATACGCAAGTGCTATTATAGCTACTCTCCTTTCATTTGATATAGCTCCTTCATGTCAACAATAATCAAATAGGTAAGTAATTCTGATATGGTACTACATTCCAACCCATTGTCTTTAATACATCCCCATAAATCTTATCAATTATAGCCTCTTTGCTGTTTTTCAATTTTTCTATCTTAATACAAATGTTGTTTTTATCATAGGCAAATTTCAATGCTGCTTTAGTATAAGTCACCTGCTCTACCTGGATATCAATCCTTGCAACCAACAACCTTTACACACTGCTGAGTTAATACTTCTGCCTTTTGAAGATCCTTGCATACACACTCTCCTTGTTCATTAATGATTCCTTGAATGCTCTTGGAACCTATTTCTGCCTTGAAATTCCTACATATACCCTTCCATTTAACACTAAAATTTGTACGACTGCTAATAATGTTTGTCATCATATTATCCTTAGCTGACTTCTTTGCTTGATAGCTGCAGTCACTCAAGTGCAGCCAGTATCCAGTAATCGGGAGATTGTGGGTTCGATCCCCACTGTCGGCAGCCCAGAAGATGGCTTACCTTGGTTTCCCATTTTCACACCAGGCAAATCCTGGGGCTGTATCTCAATTAAAGCGAGGGCTGTTTCCTTCCCACTCCTAGGCCTTTCTTCTTCTATCATCGCTATAAGACCTATCTGTGTTGGTAAGATGTAAAGCAACTTTTTTAAAAAAAGAAGAAAAGATTCAATTTCCTACCAAGTTTTCTCCTTATAAACACAGCTGTATCTAACTCTATTTCTTTCCAACATGCACTCCTTCTTAGTCTCTTTACTTCTCTGTTATAATATAGTGGGTCTTTACAAATTCTTAGCACATTTAAAGGTACAATCCTGCTTTGAATTTCCTCAACAATTGCTTTGAACCCATCCCAGAGTCTGTTGACATTTATTTACCATCTTCCACCGATCATAGATACTTTTCAAGAACTCCCTTATGCCTGTTTTATCAGCCATATGGTAGTGCCTAATAGTCTTACTTTTAAGACCTTCCCTCCTATCACATTTATTTTTAACTACCGGTAGGACAAAAACAGCTTCATGATCACTAATACCATCTATTACTTCAGTTTCTCCATAGAGCTCATCTGGTTTTACCAGCACCATGTCCAGAATATTCTACCCTCTAGTTAGTTCCATCACCTTCTGAATCAGCAGTCCTTCCCATATCAAGCCATTTGTTGGTCATGCATCCTGTCGATCGCATTACCTTCCTTATTGACATTTGATAAATTGAGATCACCTGCTACTATCATGTTCCTTTCCATATCACTTCCCACATAGCTGATTACCTTATCAAATAATTCTGAATCAGCATTAGTGCTGCCCTTCCCCAGTCTGTACACTCTGAAGATATCAAGTTGCCTATTACCTTTAATAGATGAGCCTTATTGCCATATTGCCACTGACTTAAACTTTAGAAGTCGTCCACCTTTTTCTATCTCTTGCCAATATCTTGGTCATACAAGCCAAATGCAGATAATGAAAATGTAAGCATATAACTAGAGACCACACATGAAAATGGCATTTAGAAAAAAAAATGTCTATCTCAGTGTAATTATTTACCTGACCATGTGAATAGTTAGCTGAGTCCAATTTACGGTATTTATCTGGGATTTCTACTTCATCATCTGGCTGTCTTTTGCCCTCAGCTGAAGCCTCACTTCCAGCAGCCGGGTTGTCCTGGAAAAGAGTAGTGCCATTAATATTCCTCTAATCAACACATTCTTTTATCAAATATTCATATTTCATATTAAAATTATAAACAAGAATCTTAGACTATAAAAGAAAGTTTCTGTTCCTTACAATGGTTATTTGACATTGTGTGGTTGCCCTTACCTATGGATCATACATGAATTTAAATGCAAAACAGATTATGAAAAAAATTCACACAGTATCATAATTTTTAAAAAATCATATGGGATATAAAAATGAATTGGACAATATTCATGTAGATAAAAAATGAGCAGTCAATAGTTCATCACATATCTCTTGTTATAACTTGCAATATTTAGAAATTCATTGGAGTAGGGCTGCTTTTATGTTACACTTACTTGCATGAAAAATGTCCAGATTTAATCTCAGGTTGTGATCTGAAATTAATCATATTCTTGGCCAACTTAACCAACAACCTAAAGAGTCATCCTTTTCTATCAACAAATTTTGCCTGAAGGTATGATGGTAAATTTTTTGAAAAGTCATGCTCAAAGTTTAATCAAGAGTAAAATTCCTTTCAGTTTTAATTACAGCATCGTTGGTGTTAAAGTTCCTTATCGGGATCACTGTAACAACCTAGGTGTTATTATAATGTAAGACCTGCATTGGGGGAATCACATAAACAGGATTGTAAATAAAGTGTACAGATCTCTGCACATGGTTGTGAGGGTATTTAGGGTTTGGAGTAATGATGTAAAGGAGAGTGCTCATACATCTCTGGTAAGACACAAAGAAGAATATGGTTCCAGTGCATGGGAACCTCACTAGGATTACTTGATTTGAGAACTGAAAGTAATTGACAGAAAAGCAGCTCGATTCATTCTGGAAGATTTCTGAAAAATGGGTAGCATAATGAAAATATTGCAATTTTTTGCGCTGCAAATAATTGGGAGAAAGGAGATGAGCAACTTGAGTAGGTTGTATGTCACAGGTTATAAATTTCATTATTTTGGGCCATATTGAACAATATATTACTCCAATGAATGAAAGAATTCCCTTGAGGGTCCACCTACACAATACTTCATACAATCTTATTTATTTTGTATACATTTATTAAAAACTCCAACTGTGGTAGATGTTTTGCTTAAATTAAAGGCATCTTCAGTCAAATAATAAAAGTTTCATATTAAAATTATTAACAAGAATCTTAGACTATAAAAGAAAATTTCTGTTCCTTACAATGGTTATTTGACATTGTGTGGTTGCCCTTACCTGTGGATCATACATGAATTTAAATTCAATGCAGATTATGAAAAAAATTCACACAGTATCATTATTTTTTAAAAAATCATACGGTATATAAAAATGAATTGAACAATATTCATGTAGATAAAAAAATGAGCAGTCAATAGTTCATCACATATCTCTTGTTATAACTTGTAATATTTATAAATTCATTGGAGTAGGGCTGCTTCTATGTTACACTTACTTAGAGTACAGAACAGGGGACTTCTCATGACTGTTCAAGGAGAATAACTCTCATTTTGTTTTATTATGGCAAAATGGACGGTGTGGTATATGTAGCCAAATAGAGTAAGCTGATATTTCTGTTCATCATTAAAGTTAAGTCACATATTATACAACCTGCAGTATAGTTCTCCCACAACCTATCCAAAATAAATCTCCAGGACGTGACAATAATTTACAATTCAGTTTCACTCTCTCCAAAGTTTGCACGCTTCCCAGAAAAAAGACTTAGACTACTAGGAATGAGTAACTTATTTTCCCACATTGTCCTAGCCAAATAATACAATAGTATGGTAATCTGTGAAGATACAAAGAGAAATGTGCAGTACTAACAGCCATATACTCTTGATAACAATGTACCTATGCTTTGTTATCAAATTCCACACTATTAATGGATCTCATGTTAAGAAACTTTATAAGTTGTGAGTAAGAATTTATTGGATTACACTGTTCTTAGCATTATCCGTGATACACTCAGGGCTGATTACCAGACCCCCATGCCTACTGCTCTCACACTCATCTTCAGAAGTTCTCATTATAATGATAGGGCCCCTTTCCCACGGCTAGTCACAACTGAATTGCATAGTTGCCATTATAAAGGCAGATACCCTGGTGTACTTCTGTTCGAACTGTGTTTTCCAAGGTTATTGTTGAAGTCATGAACGAGTTGCAATTTTTTATTATGATGGTAGGCCAACTTGCCTACTGCCAGTCACAATCCATTTGGGAAGTATTCATTACAAAGGCAGACACATTTTCCTATGTCCACTAACAGTCGAGTTGGAGCATTTTCATTGAATGACAGGCCCCGTTTCCTACTGACATTCACTATTGAGTTGGGGAGTTTTCATTATAATGCCAGGTCCCATTGTCTACTGAAGATCATAGTCAAGTTGGGATCTTTCTGTTATAATGGCAGTCCCCCTTGCCTACTGCCAATTACACTCAACTTTGGAAGTTTTCTTTATAATGGCAAGGTCACTGCCTACAACCAGTCATAATTGAATTATGTGGTAGTCATTATAAAGGCAGGCACACTTGCCTAATCCTGTTCAAATGATGTTGTCCAAGGTTGTTGTTGAAGTCATGATTGAGTTTGCGTGTTTTCATTATAACGCCATGTCCCCTTGCCTACTGGTGGTCATACTTGACTTTGGAAGGAAAGTGAGCGCTGTGAAATTCTCTCACTAAATAATACCTTTTTTTGTCCTTATTTCTCATATTATGAGGGAGCTTTCGAATCACTTTTGGAGTCAGAGGGAGCATTTAGATCATCATCAGGCGCGAACATAAAAGACTTGTTTTCAATCAAGAGGGTGGTAAAATCAGTGAAAGGTAATCCATTGTCAGTTTTTTCATTGACAGGGCAGTGGATAAAAATATTTTCAGGGATGATTACATTAATCCGTAGCCTGCATCATTAAAAAATATAATGTTGCTTATACCCAGGGATCCAAGGGACTCAAGTGTAAATAAGTTTTTCTACCACATGTTGTATCAAGTTTTGAAAACTTTCTGAAATTGCACGAGATTTAGCTGATCATTTACAATGAAAATATACATTTAATTGTCAGTTCCTCTTCTACAATATTTTTCAAATCTATTTATTAAAAAAATCACAATTGAATAAAGACTTATTTTAATGTCATATATCCAGACTCAAATTTTGCTTTAAATTATTGATAGTTATATGGTTCTGTCATAAAGAATAGGATTTAAATATTTGCATAAGGAAGTTCCCAATTTTTCACATTTGCACAGATTTGCAATGGTGAAAATATCTCTGCATCAGTCTGTTCTAATGAAGTTCAAGAAAACAGTTATGGGATCAAACCTTCAAAGAAGGAGAAAATTACTCTTTTAATCACCAAAAGGAAGCTTTAAGCCTTTATAATTCAGCACACTTCAAGCAAATGACAGTTCCACAAGACCCGGACAGTAGAAATTGACACTTAGCATATGCACAAAAAGCCTTCCTCCTCCTCACTTCCACTAGTACTTGAACTATGTTGGCTAATTTCAAACTCACTTTCTGCATCTGATATATCTTCAAATCATCTTCTAACAAAGCTCTCACATCATCACTACTTACTGACATATTATTCCAAAAATAACATTTTAGGGTACACACAAATGAGTTACTTTCCTTACACACATGGACTCCAAAGACACAAATGGTGTAATTACAGACAAAAGGAAACCTCAGCACATCCACACCTGCCAAGGTCATGTAGAGGACGAATGGAAAGGAGAGTACAGGGAGGGTAAAAACAGTGCAACCAACATGTGAAAAATTAATTACAAAAGAAAACACTCATGGGTCCCAGGGACCCAACCATGTAAGATACAGGTTAAGTGATGTAATGACAGGGCTGGTGATATTAGGTGGTTGTTAATGAAAAGGGATATTTTGAGGCATGAGTGGTTCAAAATGCAATGAAACCTTGGGAGCAGAAACATAAAACATAAAATGGTCCTTCCCTCAACATGGTTTTTAGTCTGTGTTATTTCATTCCCTTCAATACACATCACCAGATGGTAATAATATATTTCACCAGCAACCACAAATATGCGGTTGGGGACATATGAGAAGGTAAAGGCCATTTAAGCCTGGTACCCAACTAATGTTCAGTACACATATCCTCATTATGTCATAGTAAACACTTGAAACTGTTGCCACCTGTTACAAATGTGCTATACAACATTAACCAGCAAGTAAAGACCAGTGAGTCAGTGCTGTAGCCTACATTAAGAATCCTAATATGGAAATGAAAGGATAAATAAACATACTATAGTTTTAAAAAATAAGTCTCAATAGCTTGCAAACATCTGCAATAAAAGAAAAGAAAAGGGAAGATAAGGAGATGTGTTCAATGAACATCTCTCACAAATATTTTTTTCCCACAATCATTCTGCATATTTTAAGCAATCTGCCCAAGAGGAAATTGTAATTCTGATTGCTTCCTCCATGAGTCTGTCAAAATTTCCTCTCCAGCAGTTTTGACTGTGGAGCTGTGTAGTTTGGTGCCAATATGTTGAAAATGGTTGGTTTTAAGGCACATATGAACATACTGAGATCTGCTCCTGGTGTTCCAAGATTTAAAATGAGCTTTGTACAACAAATCTGATTTTCACATATGTTAGCCTATGCTATTGTGGCAAAGGGCCTAAATCTAGGACACAGGCTGAATTTTGAAAGAAAAAAAATTCTTAGTGCACCTCTATGGTAGAACATGAACCTTGGTTCCTAATTTCAGGTTCCTATGTCTTTTGGCTCTGGAGATATAGTGCTCAGTTTTTCGTGCTTGGCTTTTAACATTTTGATGAGTGCACATGGCATATATAATGAAATAATACTGGCCGCATCCTAGTACCTATTTGACCGGCAAACAACCTCTGGGAAGAAAGAATTTAAAAAAAATAATTACAATAAACTTATTTATTACAACTTTGAGAAACTTTGAGACACATGAAAAGACATTTTGGATCAAGAAAACACTCTCATTTCAAAAGTGATTAAAAATATGACCTTCACTAATATCTCTAATTAGTTCATCCATAATATCATCACTTCTGTCCAGAAACTCCATAGAATCAGTTGTAATTTACAAAATAAGAAACATTCACAGTTATATTTACAAACACCAAAAATATTTATATCTATGATGATCACAAACTTCTATCCATATCGGCACCAATCATAACACTGCTATAACATGTAGGCTACCGGTGTATCAAACTCTTACTCTCTAGGGAGTATATGCATTTCATCAGAGACCACCACCATACAGAACTAGGATTTGTACAGTGATACTATTTGAATAACTGAAAAAATTAAAAAACACTGCCAGATATCATATTACGACAGTAAGCAATTAGGTTCTTAGTACTAGCCGAAAATGACACATGCCATGCTCCGTCATGAGGGACTGAATGGCAAGTGCCGTGCACACACTATTGATTGTCCTTAGGTGCACTCGTCAAGACGTTAAATAATAGATTAGACATTGCACCTACAAAGGGAGTTGGATCCTGGTTTTTCCTACCTTACTTAATGTATGGCACTGACTCACTGGGTGTCATGTGCTGGTTAGTGTTCTACAATACATTTGTGACAGCTGGCAACAGTTTCAAGTGTTTACTATGATATCATGAGGATACATGTACAGAACGTGGTTGAGTACCCACATGCATGGTCCTTCCCAAATCATATGTCATCCACTGCAAATATACCCTTACCATTTGGTGGTGTATCCTGAAGGGAATGTAATAATACAGCCAGAAGTGCCTGTTGAGGGAAGTACCACATTACGTTTTATGTTTCTTGTCCCAGTAAGTAATTGCATTCTGAACCACTAATACCTGAATATATCCCTTCTCATCAACAACCACCCATTATTGCTGGCCTTGTTATTACATCACTTAATGTCGTCACCCCTGCAAAAAACAGATTATCTAGTGCATTGGTTGACAAAACTGACAATGAACTTCATTTCACTGATTACCATTCTCTTTCTAAAAACAAATATCCTTCCTTTGTACCTGATTATGATCTAAATTCTCCCTCTGACTCAAAATGCTCCATAATCCTATGAGAAATAAAGAGGAAAAATGTGCTGTTCTGAATTTGCCAATAGAGGATATTATTCAATGACATAATTTCATAGTGCTCACTGCCATAATAATGAAACCATCCAAACCCAAGTGTGACTGGCAATAGGCAAGGTGACATGGTATTACAATGATAACAGCCCAGCATGATTGTAACTGGCAATCGGAAATGGGGGCCTGCAGTAAAAATAAAAACTCTCCATAATGAATGTGACTGCAAGTAGGAAATTTGTGTCCGCCTTCACAATGAATCATCTCCAAATCAATTGCGACTGGCCATAGGCAATGGGGCCTGCCAATGTAATGGAAATTCCCAACTTGATCCTGACTTCTACAACAACTGGGGCAAACTAATTTGAACAGCAGTGGGCAAGGGTGCCTGCCTTTATAATGACAATCACATAATTCAATTGTGGCTGGATTTTGGCTATGAGCTTGCCATTATAATAAAATCTTCAAAAGTTGAGTGGGATTGGCAGCAGGCAAGAGGGCTTGTCACTATAAAGAAAACTCCCAACTCATTTGTGACTTTAGCAACAACCTTGAAAAACACAATTTGAACAGAAGTAGACCAGGGGGTCTGCTCTATAATGACAACTATGCAATTCAATTCTGACTAGCTAGAGGCAAGGGACCCTATCCTTACAATGAGAACTTCCAATGTTGAGTGTGACTGGCAGTTGGCATGCAGGCCTGCTCTTAAAATGAAAACGGCCCAACTCACAATTGGTTGGCATTAGGCATTGGGATCTCTCATTATAATGAGAACTTCCTGAGTCTAATATGCCTGGGAATAGGACAATGGCTTCTCTTCGTGTAAAGGAAAACTTCCCAAATCGATTGTGACCAGCAGCAGAAAACGAGGCCTGCCATTGCAATGTAAACTCCCAAATGAGACTATGACTGGGAGTAGGAAACGGGACATGGCATTGAAATGAAAATTTCACAAACCGGACTTGAGCATGAGAAGCAATATCTGGCAACCAACCCATGGTGTATCACAGGTAGTGCTAAAAGGAATGAAATCTAATAAAATCCTGCTCATGACATGTATGCATTTCACATTGCATTCTGCAAACAATGTACAATTCCATAACAAATCAAAGGTACTTGTCTTCATACACTATATAATGCACTAAATTAAATGATATTAATAATAATAATAATAATAATAATAATAATAATAATAATAATAATAATAATAATAATAATAATAATAATAATAATAATAATAATAATAATCGTCATCATCATCATCATCATTATCATCATAATTTGACCATTGTTATCAAGAGTATATGGTTATTAATCAGAAGTATTTCTCTTTGTATATTTGCAGATTAGCATGGTATTCTTTGGCTAAGACAATGATGGTAAATAAATTGCACATTCCTGGCAGTCTAAGCCTTCTTCAGGGAAGCATGCTACCTTCAGAAAAAATGAAATTCAATTGTAAATTATCATGTCTTGGAGATTTATTTTTGGTAGGTTGAGGGGGATCTAGGTTTGCTTTAAATTTATTGATGACCAGAAATATCAGTTTACTCAATTGGGTTACCATAGTTACGCTGGTGTTGTTTAGCAATGTGCTATGGAGCCTTGCACAACTGTTACTTGTTCAATAACTTTATGATAGCGACTGAAGAAATGCTTGGCACAGTGGACGACTTTTATGAAAAACCTCTCATATTATAAATGGACGAGTGCCATCCAGAAGAATCCATGGTTGGTACAAGAAATGGTACTAACAAATGTATGATTAGTATCTATAAGCACTTTAATATTGTTGAAATGGCAGACTTAGGTGAATTAGGTAGAGAGCATTTTGCAAGGCATGGTATGAATATGAATAACTGGGGTAAAGATTTCTGGGTGAGGGAACTGTGTGCAGGTATTAAAGAGTTTACAGTACCACAGAATGTTACTGTACATCTGTACTCTTTAAACTAATTTTAGGTACTCAAAGGAGTACAGAAGAACAGTGTCATGAAATTCAGGAAAGTAAGGAATTCCAAGTTACTCAATTCCAACAGTCCAGTTTTAGAGAGGAAGGGGGTCTGAGTTTGCTCTTGGTAACTGTCAAACTGTAGTAAATAAGCAGTTGAAAATCTGTACATTAATGGAATCTTATGAAATGAATGTGTTGATGGGAGTGGAATCATTGTTGAGAGATGGGTCGTAATGGCAAAGTATTTCCAGACGGATAAACATTGTATTGCAGAGACCAAAGAGATAAGATGGGAGGGGGTTGTTTATTCTGGTGAAGGGAACTCATTGCTTATGTGAATGGTTTACCAATGAAAGGGATGAAATATTAGGGATAAAATTAGTTTTTAATAATATGAAAGAGGTGGGAATTATAGCACCATATAGGCCTGGAAGAGAGGATAGAAAATTGAAATATTTGAGAAATTAATACATTATGTTCATGAAAACAATAATAATGATATGGTAATAATTGGGGGAGATCTAAATTTGGCCGAATTTGAATGGAATGGAGCTGCAAGTGTAGCCCATAAACAGAACTTGCAAAGAAGTTAATTTGGTAGGAAGGATTTACACAAGTAGTTCAAGCACCAACTCTACTCAGTAACACAATAGATTGTTAAACATTGGGAAATTGTTGAAGAATCTGAGGTAATGAAGGAATAAGTGACCATAAGGCTGTAATAATGGATGTACAAGTGGTACGAAAATGTCTTAACAAGAGGGTCACACAAGACAAGAAATTGTACAGAAAAACTAAAGTTGATGAATTTGGGACTTACATTAAATCACAATTAAGTAGTTGGATAAGTGAAGGGAGTAATGTGGATACACTTTGGGCAAACTTCCAAGGAATCATTTGGGAAGAAGAGAAGAGATTTGTACTTGTTAAAAAGGGCAAAATGACCCCATACACTGGTTATTAAACAAGGGAAATTTAAAAAAATAAAAATGAAATGTAGAAAAAAGAAAAATGTAGAAAAAAGAAGCAAAAGAGAATTACATGAATGGCACACCTCATGAGTTTAAAGACAACAAAGGGAAATGGAAAATGCTATATTCATGTATTAGGAATCAAAAGGGAAATGGAATCCAAATTCCTGCAAAGGTAGGAGAAGGATGTGAACAACTATTTTACAGATACAGTAATGAGAAAGCAAATCTATTTATTAGGGAATTCATAGATTCAGTAGGAGACTGTCAGGAGTTGGAAACTGAAACAGAAGATAGAGAGTGAGAGAGAGAGAGAGACAAAAGGAAACCAGAAGCTTCTCATTCACAAATGTGGATATTTCTGGAGAAAGCAATGAAAAGCAGGAGAGAGGGACCAAATTACTGGGGAGGTACTAAAGGCAATGGGGTGGTACATAGCGTGTTCTTTAAAATTTCTCCCTGACTATGTCATGAATAATAATGTAATATCAGAGGAATGGAAGGAATCTCTTATAATACCAATTTATAAAAGAATGGGTGACAAAAAGAAATATGAGAACTACAGACCAGTCAGCCTGACCAGTTTAGTTTGTAACACACTGCATATTAAAGTGGTATGTGAAGTTAAAAATTGGTTCATGAAGAGCATGTTTGGATTTAATAAGAAATTTTCTTTCAAGGCATAACTGGTGGGATTTCAGCAGGACATATCAGATCAGTTGTATTGCATAGCCATAGAACTTTCCAATGCATTTGACTGAGTTGAACATGGAATATTATTAAAGAAACTGAAGAGAACAGGATTGGACAGTAGGGTTATGCATTGGATAAGAACATTTCCAAATTTAAGGGTTCAGAAAGTCAAAGTAGGAAATCATGTACCAAAGGAAGAGAAAGATTGGAAGGAAAATCCACAGGGTATTATAATGGGTCCATTCCTCCATTCCTCATCAATCAATCAATCAATCAATCAATCAATCAATCAATCAATCAATCAATCAATCAATCAATCAATCAATCAATCAATCAATCAATCAATCAATCCTGAACTGCATTTAGGGCAGTTGTCTATTTGGCAGATTCTCTATTGCTTATTTCCCTATCCTTTTCCAAAATGATTGAAAAGAAATTGGAAATTTATTGAACATCTCCCATGGTAAGTTATTCCAATCCCTAACTCCCCTCCTATAAATGATTATTTGCTCAATTTGTAGTCAGGAATTCCGGCTTTATCTTCATATTGTGATCTTTCCTACTTTTAAAGACACTACTCAAACTTATTCATCTACTGACTTCATTCCACATCATCTCTGCACTGACAGCTTGGAACATACCACTCATGATATAGATGTTGATTCCCATAGGGAATATGAAATATTTGATCCAAATGAGTAAATTTATAATACCAATGTAGTTGGTCCATTATTGGACATTATAAATTTTCCAGATAACTCATTCCTGGTTGCCAATGTTTCACCCCAGTGTGCTAAGTTGGGCTCATCAGTTGGTAAATATCACACCCACCAAGACGTGTACCTAGTGCATTCTGTGGAGGCCAAAGCGTATGCTACTTGGAGCCACCGGCAGTGCAGTGCCCATGTAGTATCAGAGACTTTGTTTCTTTTAAAAAAATTGATGCCTGCCTGGCCATCAGATGATACAGATGTTGATTCCCATAGGTAACCTGAAATATTTGACCCAAATGAGTAAATTTGTAATATCAATGTAGTTGGTCCATTATTGGACATTATAAATTTTCCATGTAACTCATTCCTGGTTGCCAACGTTTCACCCCAGTGTGCCAAGATGGGCTCATTATTTGGTTAATAGCACACCCACCCAGATGCTTGGCTAGTGCATACCGTGGACGCCACTGCATAGGCTACTTGGAGCCACCGGCAGTAAATGAAATGAAATGGCGTATGGCTTTTAGTGCTGGGAGTGTCCGAGGACATGTTCGGCTCGCCAGGTGCAGGTCTCTTAATTTGACACTCGTAGACGACCTGCGCGTCAGGATGAGGATGAAATGATGATAGAGATGACACATACCTCCAGACCCCTTGCCCGCGAAATAAACCAATGATGGTTAAAATTCCCGACCCTGCCGGCAATCGAACCCGGGACCCCTGTGACCAAAGGCCAGCACACTAACCATTTAGGCATGGAGCCGGATGCCACCGGCAGTGCCAATGTACTATGAGAGACTTTGTCTCATTTCCAAAAATTTATGCCTGCCTGGCCATCAGATGATGTAGATGTTGATTCCCATCGGAAACCTGAATTATTTGACCCAAATGAGTAAATTTATAATACCAATGTAGTAGGTCCATTATTAGACATAATAAATTTTCCAGCTAACTCATTTCTGGTTGCCAGCATGGCTAGTGAATTCTGTGGAGGACACTGCGTAAGTGGTACACCTGCCCTGTACATTTAAATGAAGCACCCTGGAAAATGCCATCCGATATATGAAGTTTGCAAAAACTAATACAAGAAGTTTGGACATTTCTCTACAGTTGTCTCTACTATAAACATATGTTATGCCCTCTGGTGTGGAGATTGACTATTAAAATGACAGAGTAATTTAGTATTTTAAGGTTTACTAAACTGAACTGGTTATTGCTTGGTTTTTGGTGTGTTAAAATTTGCAACACTTCTGTCTCTTCCCGCCAACTTACGATGTTGGCCATTAGAATATTTTGTATATTTATTTTTATAAGTATAAGTAAAATTCTTTCAGGAATAAAATTTGCTGTGTCCACCTATTCAATACAATGCAATACAATACAATAATTATAATTGTATTGTGTAGTGGACACAGTAAATTTTATTCTTAAAAAAATTTTACTTAATGTTATCGTCAATATGGAACAAAATTAGATTAGTTACTTATTTATATTTATCCAATCAGTGTTTCTGGTATTTATTTGATCCTCCAATAAGAATTTGGGGTGTGTCGGGCCATAGCCCAGGGCTTTCTGAAACTTCCCCCTCGACTATAAAAGCTAGCACATTTTTGGGCTTAGTTGTTTATTGATCTTTCCAGTCTACAGAGTGTGTGTTTATAAATGAGGCGGGGGCACATCTCCCATCTTCGAGAAGTCAACCAACTCAACGTAATGGCTGATCTGGCATAACTAGGTAATAGTCTTTGAAAGCTAGTTCGAGGGGAAGGAAAATGTATTTAGTATTTGATTACACACTAACAAACTAACAGACAATAAAGAGAGTGCCAGACTGACAAATACATGCAGTATGCAGGTGAATCACACCTAAGTTTCCATGACCTTGGCAAAAAAAAATATCTCTGCTACCTTCCTTTACAGCACATACAAAGTCTCCACTACTTGCTGTAGCATTATAGAAATAAGGTTAGCTTTGATAAAGAACATTTTGTGCATATTGCCATTAGTAATTTTATTAATAATTAAAGAAAATAAGGAAAGAATTAACTGATAAGACAAAGGGGTTTGCACAAATTGTTTTTTAAAATAATTCTCATAATTCCTTGTTTCAGCTGGCTAAAATGGAATAAAAATATAACGTTTTCTCCACAAAGTGTTCTATCAGCCATATGGTATTGCCTACTAGTCCTAATTTTAATACCTTCCTTTCCTTCACTTTCATTTTTAACTATGAAAAAAAAACCAGGATCATATTCACTAATACCATCAATTACTTTGGTTTTTCTATAGACTTCATCTGGTTTTACCAACACCATGTCCAGGATATTCTTCCCTCTTGTTGGATCCATTACATTCTGAATCAGCTTCCCTTCCCATATTAACTTATTTACCATTTGTTGGTAATGCTTCCTGTCATTCTCTTTACCTTCTCAGTTGACATTTGGTAAATTCAGATCTCCTGCTACAATCACATTCCTTGCCATGCCGTTTCCCACATAAGCTGAATACTTGAATACTTGAATACTTCTACTGAACTTGAGCTGTTTATTGTTCTACCCTCAACAGGTTTTGGGTGCAAGGACTCAACGCTCCAGAGAGTGTAATAAAGGAAACACATTTCTACTTCATTATAAGGACTGAGCTGTTTATTGCTCTACCCACAACAGGTTTTGGGTGCATTGCCTCAGTTCTCTGGAGAGTGTAATGTTGTGAACGAGTGAAATGCTGCTTGATACTACAATTTTAACCAAGGACATTTTAATAATTTTATGTTAGACAAACATCAACATAGATATACTCTTTTTACGATTTGTAAGAACAACCAAGATCCTGATTATTCACCTTACAGGTTTGAGTTTGAAGCTGATGATGCCCTTAAAATGGGCAAAACATGTCCCTTGTAACTTTTTATGATAAGATTTAATTCTTAATTTACTAGATCTCTTTGTATTGAATAGGTGGATATTAAAAATAACACTTGTAACATACTTTGCATTTACACACTCCATTTCTGTGAGAATATTTCTGCATCCATTATTTCATTTCTCAGCCATGATTTAACTCCTGGTTCCTATTCCTTTCTTTACAATACTTCTACAGTTGAGCACTATCATTTTTATGTCATCCCTACTTGACTTCCAGTTCCTTGCACCCTTATCACTGCTCCCTAGGCCACCCTGTTTCCCTGAATGTACCTCCCTATAACCCTTCTAAACAAATTTCCTCTTATATGTACCACTGCAGATTGAGTGAAGGCTATCTGAGCACAGATCCCTATCTCCTACAAAACCCATTAGGATCTAGAAATCTCACACCCATTTTCCCACATACCCACTCCATAGTCTCAGCTAAATCCTCAATCACCTTTCAGTCAGTATCCCTCCTACACAGTATTCCACTGATAACAATCTCTGCTTCCTTATACTTCACCCATGCTACATTTACTAGATCCCACACATCCCCAATTATGTTGGTACTTACACCTGCTTGTCTTACATTGTTAGTGCCAACGTGAAACTCTACCACCTTCTGCTTTCCCTCCTCCTTCTCTTCTACTTTTGTCAACAACTGCCTCAACCTAATTCCAGGATAACACTCTACCGTGGTTCCCTTTCCTCCACACACTTTCCCAACATGTCGAACAATGGACAATGGAATCCCCCATGACCAGAGCCTCAACATTATGCACCTCATTTGATCCCCTCCCCTCCTGGTCAGCCCTATCTTTCCTGAGAGCTGCAGATACTACTTCCTCCTGCTTTTTCTCCCTCCCATGACCATGTTCCACCTATCCACTACTCCACATTTCCCTTTCCTATCTCTTCCCTTCCTCCTACTTCCACACTTCTCAGCAGCAGTTGGCTGTTCCTCATCTTCCCTCGGTTATTCTACCTGCAGTGAGTCGTACTGATTTCTCACAGACACCTGCTCTGAATTCTGATCCTGATAGAGCCCTTAGCCTGCAATCTCCTTCCCATTAAAACATTAGACCACCTTTCTTTTACAATTCTCCCTTTACTCCCCATCCCTCTTTTACACCTTCTGTATCCTCTACATTATTTGAGGGAGGCCTACTTTCCTTCCTATGCTCTGAGAGAATTCTAATTTTCTCCCTCAAACTCTCCAATACCTCCCTCAGACTCCTTAACGCTGGGTTACAATCCATCCATCCATCCATCCATCCATCCATCCATCCATCCATCCATCCATCCATCCATCCATCCATCCATCCATCCATCCATCCATCCATCCATCCATCAATCAATCAATCAATCAATCAATCAATCAATCAATCAATCAATCAATCAATCAATCAATCAATCATTGACCTCCCCTGTCAAAATCCATACTGAACTTCTAAATTTCTTCCCACACTTCCTCTCATCCTCCTTTCTATTATTATCTCCAATATTTTTGCTATTTATGACAATAGTGTGATTCCTTGATACCTGTCATGTACCTTCCTGTCACAATTCTTAAATACTGGTATTATTAGCCTACACCTTTGCACCAATCTTCAGGTACTTGATTTTCCCTCAATCAATCAATCAATCAATCAATCAATCAATCAATCAATCAATCAATCAATCAATCAATCAATCAATCAATCAATCAATCAATTAATCAATCAATCATGATATGCACTTAAGGCAGTCACCCAGGTGGAAGATTCTGTATCTCTTGTTTTCCTAGCCTTTTCTTAAATGACTGGAAAGAAATTGGAAATTTATTGAACATCTCCCTTGGTAAGTTATTCCAATCTGCAACTCCCCTTCCTATTAAGGAATATTTGCCCATATTTGTGCTCTTGATTTCCGACTTTATCTGCATATTGTGATCTCTCCTACTTTTAAAGAAACCACACAAATTTATTCATCTTCAAATGTCATTCCTTGTTTTTCTTTGGATTTTTTCCAGTTTTTGAATCAAGTAATCCTGGTGAGGGTTCATACACTGGAACCATACTCTATTTGGGTTCTTACCAGAGACTTACATGCCTTCTCCTCTGGGTCTGTTATAACATTTTCCACTTTCTTCCTTGTTTCTTCCTTTCACTTGTTTTGTGTAGATATTATCTTTTCTCTTATTTGTTTTCAATCCATACAACATCATTTTTTCCCCATTTACATCTTTTTTCAACTCTTGTGTAAATCTCTCCCAACATTTTTTGTTTTCCCCATTTCCTCATATTTAATCTGACTATGTTCTTTCCTATCTCTATTCCATTCTTGCCATTCTTTCTTCCTTTATTTAACAACCTCCATTGCATTTTTATTCCATCAAGGTGTCTCCTTTTCCTTCTCTCTTGCCAAAGTTCTGCCACAAAACTTCTATGCACAGCTTACAAATATCATTATAAATATGGTCAACTCTTTATATTTTCTGATTATGGATGTGCTGTTTTAATTCTTCCAGAAATTTCTCCTGAGTTCTTTTATCTTTTAATTTTCATACTTCTATTTTCTTCTGTCATATTTTGTTTATTCTCACAATTTTACCTATTTTCAATTTTTCAACCACTACTCTGTGGTCTGCATCAAATGCCTTACCCGGCAGTACTGTTATATCCATTAAAAGTTTACAATTTATTTACTCAACCACAAACTAATCAATAACTGTCTTTTCCCTTCTTTCACTCCAGCCATATCTGATGTAGTGATCTTCCTACTATTCTTCTTTCTAAACCATCTGTTACCCACTATCATCCCATTTCTCTCATAAAAGTCAATTACCTTGTCTCCCTCACTGTTTCTTTCTCCAAATCTAAATGTACCAATCTCTTCCTCTTCACAAATTCTGCAATTTCCAACATGAAGATTGAGGTCTACCAAGACTATAAATTCCACATTGGTGATTACTTCCTCGAGTGTCTCCAAGAATTCCTTTATATTTTCCTTACTGTTTCCAGTTTGGGGTGCATAAACTTGGATGAAATCTTTCACTCCTTGTTCCATCCTCAGTCGTACCCTGATCATTCATTCACTAATCTAATCCACCCTGTCCACCGAGCAAGTTGGCCGTGCGCGTAGAGGCGCGCGGCTGTGAGCTTGAATCCGGGAGATAGTAGGTTCGAATACCCCTATCGGCAGCCCTAAAGATGGTTTTCCGTGGTTTCGCATTTTCACACCAGGCAAATGCTGGGGCTGTACCTGAATTAAGGCCATGGCCTCTTCCTTCCAACTCCTAGGCCTTTCCTATCCCATTGTTGCCATAAGACCTATCTGTGTCGGTGCGACGTAAAGCACCTACCAAAAAAAAAAATCCACCCTGTCCAGATTTTCATTCAGGATTTTGTTAAAAATCACTTCTACTGAATTCTTTGCCTCAATTCCTGCACTCAAGTATAGAGTGCACTTTCTACTCATCTTCTTTATTCCCTTTCCCCTAAACTTGACCTCACTCAGTCCCACCATTGCAACATTCTCTTACTCCACAAAATCAGTTAACTCCTCTGAAATCCTGTCAGGGTCACAATATTTACTACTCATTAACCATTGGTTTCCCACTTATCAGAGCTCCCCCAGCAGAAGAACTGCATGTCGGTTTTAGTTGGGTGCACCCTAACCTTTTGCGAGATTGACAATTGCCACCAAACATTTTAGGCTATTGCTATGATAGGGTCACAATTCCCAAAGACATTTTAGAGCTACTTCTAGCAATTATTCTGGCCACACCTTATGTGGGGAACAGAAGAACCTTGCAGCTGTCTTTAGTATGGTAAAGAAACGCTGCTGATGAATAGTGTACTCATTCTATTCCCCAAGTACTGGGCTGACTCTTCCACAATTTCCTCTGTTCTGAAGTCCACCTCCTAGGCTGTAGATTCTGACACTTATAATGCAGAGCTGGGTCCCTTAAAAGATGCTAAACATTGGGTCAGTATGCTGTGAGAAATCACATATTCAGGGGCGCCACTCCTTGGGCAGCACTGGCTGCAAAGCGGGTCCCTTCCTGTTACTTGTAATCGGTCTGTTAGTTTTCTTAATATATGCAAAAGATTTAGGAGACAAGATAACATCAAAATAACATTGTATGCAGATGACATCATTGTTCACAGTTGAACAAATTACATCGAGTGTTGTACAGAATTATTAAGGGACTTTGACAGTACCCTAAAATGGGTTGAAGAGAATAACAGAAAGGTTAATGGAAGCAAATCAACTGTCACAACATTTACAATCAGGAGTTTAAAAACAGAATTTAAATTTACTTTTGATGTATTGGTATTATAAATTTACTCATTTGGGACAAATATATCAGATTCCCTGTGGGAATCAACATCTATATCATCTGATGGCCAGGCAAGCATCAAACTTTTTGAAAATGAGACAAAGTCTCTCATAGTATATTGGCACTGCCGGTGGCTCCAAGTAGCCTACACAGTGGCCTTCATGGTATGCACTAGCCATAAGTCTTTATAGGTATGCTATTTACCAACTTACGAACCAACTTAGCACAATGGGGTGAAACACCGGCAACCAGGAATGAGTTAGCTGGAGTATAATGTTCAATAACAAACCAAATATATTGGTATAATAAATTCACTCGTTCGGGACAAATATTTCAGGTTCCCTATGGGAATCAACATCTGTAGCATCTGCTGGCCAGGCAGCATCAAATTTTTAAAAATGTGACAAAGTCTCTCATAGTGCATTGGCCCTCAAGGTGGCTCCAAGTAGCCTACACAGTGGCCTTCACGGTACGCACCAGCAATGCGTGTTGATAGAAGTGTTATTTACCAACTAATGAGCCCAACTTAGCATACTGAGGTGAAACTCTGGCAAAGAGGAATGAGTCTGTTGGAAAAATTTTAATGTTCAATAATTGACCAACTAAATTAGTAACATACCACATAGTTGAGTAACCTTGTCACCTTACTCCCAAGACTTCCCAACCCAAAGTTGTCAACATTTTAGTAACACTACTCCTTTATTGGAAATCACCCAGAACAAACAGTGCTGCTTTCCTTTGAATTTTTTCCAGTTCTTGTATCATATAGTCCTGGTGAGGGTCCCATACACTGAAGCCATACTCTAACTGAGTTCTTACCAGAGAATTGTATGCCCTCTCCTTTACATCCTTCCTAAAACCCCTAAATACTCTCAAAACCAAAAAAAGGGGTCAATAACCTTTCTTAACTGCATCATTAATATGATTATCCCAATAAAGACTATTCGTTAAATCAACACCTAGATTTTTACATTGTTCCCCATGAGGTACTATCACTCCATCAGCACAATAGTTAAAACTGAGGGGACGTTTCCTCTTGGTGAAACTTCCAACTTGACTATTCATCCCATATACATTCATACCATTGTCTGCAGTCTATCTCACTACATTGTTTACGTCCCCACGTAGTCGCTCACAATCCTGCAACTTACTTACTACTCTATAGAGTATAACACAGTGGCCTCCATGGCTCAGGCGGCAGCACGCTGGCTTCTCACTGCTGGATGCTGTGGTTCAATTCCCGGTCACTCCATGTGCGATTTCTGCCAGACAAAGTGGAGGTGGGACGGGGTTTTCTCTGGGTACTCCAGTTTTCCCTGTCATCTTTCATTCCAGCAACACTCTCCAATATCATTTAATTGCATCTGTCATTCATTTATCATTGTCCCAGAGGAGTATGACAGGCCTTGGTAGCCAGTAAAATTCCTATCCTCGCCGCAAGGTAGGTGCTTCATTCATTCCATCCTTGACCCAGTCACTGACTGGTTGTAGGTTTTCATTTTCATACAGTATAATATCATTTGCAAATATCCTTATCTGTAATTCCAGATCTTCAATCATATCATATATTAAAGGTCCAATAATACTGCACTGCATGACCCCTCTCCTAATTAATACAGGATCAGATAACATTTTATGTCACATGACCCCACCACCAAAGATGGTTTATGCATCAATTAACTTAATTCTTAACTTACCACTCATCTCTTCATTCAGAGTACCCTTATGCCATTGATTCCACCTGATCTACCAGAAAACATTCTCACTAATTTCATGTCTGTTACTTCTGTCATATGAATAACATATCCTGAGTCCACAAATCTTTCACTCCCATCTTGCTAAGTTGGCCTGAAGACAGATGTGTTTAAAGGTAGATTTGTCCAGGAGCAGAATGTTGTTGTTTTTTTGCTATTTTGCTTTACGTCACACCGACACAAATAGGTCTTATGGCGACGATGTGAGGGGAAAGGCCTAGGAATGGAAAGGAAGTGGCCATGGCCTTAATTAAGGTACAGCCCCAGCATTGCCTGCTGTGAAAATGGGAAACCACGGAAAACCATCTTCAGGGCTGCCGACAGTGGGATTCAAACCCACTATCTCCCGGATGCGAGCTCACAGCTGCACAGTCCTAACCGCACGGCCAACTTGTCCAGTGAGCAGAATGTTGACCACATCTATAAGCTCACTGCGTTAGCTTTGCTGCATCTTGATTCAATCTCACTTAGTACATCCTAGGTGAATAATCATGAAATGATCTACCTATTCCACTATTTTATTCCCAATCTGACATTCAATTTTCTTAGGTTTCTTCACTACCAGCATCAGTTTTGTCTTAGAAAGGCTAATCTTCATTATATCATTCTCATTACTCATATTTTCAAGTTATGAGTTATGAAACCAAAGGTTTTCATTACAATCTGCCATTACCGTAACACTAGAAAGATGGAGGGGTTATTTCTGACCCATTTATGAATTCAACACTCTGCTGTTGCCATAATTTATCTTAGCTTTCATTCAGACTGTATGACTTTTAATCACTTAGGCTTTATTTGCTGTTGTTAAAGTTTGGAAGCCCCCAGCCCTAACATCATGGCACCTATAATTCAATTACCCTAGAAGGACAGAAGTGTCATTTTGACCCATACTAGATTTCACAAGAATTCACATTGTATTTCCTTAACTTTGCTTCTAATTTGTTTGCTATGCATGATATAGACTGTTTGCTTGTTCCCCCACTCCATTCCATCTGTTACCTTTACCTATTTATCCCTTCTCCATTCCACCAACTTGAGTCAACTTGGTACATTAAATTGGCTAAGATAACAGTTTCGCCAGAGGTGAAAATTTCCCAAGCACAGATTCTAAAAAGGAACAGCATAACCTTTGAGTATTTATGAAGGCAAGGTCTGTAAGAATACATGTGCTCAATTCACTTCATCCAGATGGCCAGGTGGGAATGGATGGAAAGAAAAACCCGACACCATAACATAACGGAACTAAGCATGGAGATGACGTTGTGGACCAAATAGCCAGAAAGGATACTGTCAAGCCAGCTGCACATAGATGGCCATTTCACACATTCAGTAATGTTCTTGGCTTAGCAGGAAAGAAATGCTTGGGTGTTGTACAAATAGGTTACAAATATCAAGATCTCATGCAGAAACTTTCTCCTACATCGTGGTGAAGAATTTACTGCTGCAAACACCCAGAGTAGAAGTAAACTGACCGATACTTCAGACGATGATGATATTGATATAGAATCTTAATATGGCCAAAAATACAAGAAATGCCCAGTGCACAACAAATGCCAGAAGGACATGAAAGGTGGGCATGTGTATAAGGTATGCAAAAAAGATCTCTGCAAGAGATGTATTGGAAAAGAGAAAATCACATCCTGTGTAGAATATCTGTAAGCTTTGAAGATGATGATACACTCATTCACAGACATACTGTACTTCATCACGTGCTCTTCAGGCTATTGAAGGAAGTGCTTAGTATGGATACATTGGTTCATGAAAATTGAAAACTAATCAGAGAAGACACTTTAATTTTGTATCCATATAATATCTGATTGTGACTTTTAGTTGATTTTACATCCATTCATAACTGAATATTTTATGTGTCTGCATTGTTTAAAACATGATATTTAATATAATATTCAATCAGGAAGATTATTGATATTTATTTTTGTTGCAGAAAATACATCCTCACATCTGTATTCACAAATAATACAATAATACAATAAAACTTATATATCACTCAAGGGTCATTCTTGACTCCTCTATCTTCCTAGGTTGTGTGGCTCAGTCCATCTTTCTAGTTTTAAGATAAAATAGTCAGCAAAGGTCAAACTACTTACTATATTACCACCTAAATGAATCTTTCCCAGCCACTTTATACCTTCCAGTAAAAGGTCCATGTAAACTATCAACAACAGGGAACGATTAGAGCCTTACAACTACCTTGAACCAAGAACCATTTTCACCATGAATTCTCACTGTAAACAAATGGTCAACATAAATGCCTTTGCTTGCTTTTAATAATCTACTCTTAGTTTTATAATACCCAATGGTTAACTCCTTCCTGCTTGCTACACCATCACAGGCCATTTCTAGATTTATGAAACATAAACATACCTCTCTGTTTCCCTCATAGTAATTTTGCAATTACTTAGTATATACTGAAAATCTAATCTTGACAGATTCCCAGTTGTTTGAACCCTCACAGGATTTTGTACAACTTACTCTCAACCACTGAACATATGCTCCCTTCCAAATTTCCATTGAACACCTTCTCTGGTATACTGATCAATGAACTACCTCAATAGTTGTTCCCATCTTCCTTCTTTCCTAGCTTACAGCTAGATGCTAGAGCAGTAGATACGTTAGGTCTTGGCAGGCTAATGTTGACTAGGCATGAGATACATCTGAATGGTAATGGAAAAGCAACTCTCTGTAGACAAATTGCTACAATTATCAACAGAAATTTGCAAACTAATCTGTACTTATGAAAACCCATACCACTAAAGTGGCACATACAGGGAAACTTGCCAGAAAATCCAGATCTTAAATCAAGATCTATGTACAAGGATCTGGGTTCCAGGGAAGTTCTCAACTCATGAGTCAAACGTTACCCAATTGCAACAGTCAAGTCTGAGATTGTTCTTGGTAAACTGGCAGGGTGTAGTAAATAAACAATTAAAATTTGGTACATTGATGGAATCTTATGAGACTGATGTGGTGATAGGTGTGGAATCGTGGTTGAGAGAAGAGGTTGGTAATACAGAAATATTTCCAGAAGGGTATACAGTCTATCGTAGAGACCAAGGAGATAAAAAGGGAGCAGGGGGAGTGTTTATTCTGGTGAAGGAAACTTATTGTTCACATGAATGGTTAACTGATGAAAGGGATGAAATATTAGGGATGAAATTAGTTTGTGATAATATGAAGGAGGTGGGAATTATAGGAACATATAGGCCTGGAAGAGAGGAAAGAGACATGGAAATATTTGAGAAAATAATAAATTATACTCATAAAAACAATAATGATATCGAAATAATTGGGGGAGATCTAAACTTACCTGAAGTTGAATGGAATGGAGCTGCAAGTGAAGCCCATGAACAGAAACTGGCAAATAAGTTCATTTGGGAGGTAGGATTTACACAAGCAGTACAAGAACCGACTTGTCTCAATAACTTGCTAGATGTATTCTTGGTTAAACCATGGGAAATTGTTGATAAAACTGAGGTAATTGAAGGATTAGGTGACCATAAGGCTGTAATAATGGATGTAGGACTGGTACCAAAAAGGCTTAATAAGAGGGTCACACAAGACAAGAAAATGTACAGAAAAACTAAAGTTGATGAATTTGGGACTTACCTTAAATCACAATTCAGTTGTTGGATAAGTGAAGGGAGTAATGTGGATACACTTTGGGCTAAATTTAAAGGAATCATTAGGGAAGGAGAGAAGAGATTTGTACCTGTTAAGAAAGGTAAAGTGACCTCAGACCCTGTTTATTATACAAGGGAAATAAGAAAATTAAAAACAAAATGCAGAATAGTAAGCAGGAAATTCAAAGAGGGTAGGGAGAGTAGAGAAACTAGAAAACAGCTAATGAGGGAACTGAATAGAGTGAAAAAGGAAGCAAAAGAGAATTACATGAATGGCATACTTCAAGAGGGTAATGACCACAAAGGGAAATGGTAAAAGCTGTATTCATATATCAGGAATCAAAAAGGAAAAGGAATCCAAAATCCTACAATGGTGGGAGAACGGGATGAACACTATTTAACAGTTACTGAGAAAGCAAACCTCTTTATTAGGGAATTCAGAGATTCAGTAGAAAATTGTCAGGAGTTGGAAACCGAAACAGAAGATAGAGAGGGAGAGACACAGAGGGAAACAAGAAGCTTCTCATTCACAAATGAAGATATTTTCAGAGAAATCCAGCTGCTTCAGCAAGGAAAAGCAGCAGGAAGTGATAAAATTACTGGGGAGGTATTAAAGACATAGTGCCTTATTTAAAATTTCTCTTTGACTATGTCATAAATAATAGTATAATACCAAAGGAATGGAAGGAATCTATAATAATACCAATTTATAAAGGAAAGGGTGATAAAAGAAAACCAGAGAGCTACAGACCAATCAGCCTGATCACTATAGTTTGTAAAATACTGGAGAGTTTAATAGCAAAGTACATCAGAGGGATATGTGATGATAAAAATTGGTTCATGAGGAGCCAGTGTGGATTTAGAAAGAAATTTTCTTGTGAGGCACAACTGGTGGGATTTCAGCAGGACATATCAAATCAGTTGGACTCAGGAGGCCAGTTAGATTGCATAGCCATAGATCTTTCTAAGGCTTTGATAGAGTGGAACATGGAATATTAGTAAAGAAATTGGAGGGAATAGGATTGGACGTAAAGGTTATATGTTGGATAAGAACATTTCTAAATTCAAGGGTTCAGAAAGTCAAAGTAGGAAATAATATATCACAGGAAGAGAAAGTTTGGAAGGGAATTGGACAGGGTAGTAAAATCGGTCCGTTACTTTTCTTAATATAGGCAAAAGATTTAAGGAACAATATAACATCAAAAATAAGATTGTATGCAGATGACATAATTGCTTATAGGGAAATAAATAACATTAAAGATTGTTCAGAATTACAAAGGGAGCTTGAGAGTATCCAACAATGGGTTGAAGAAAATAATATGAAGGTTAATGGAGGCAAATCAACTGTTACAAGATTTACAAACAGGAGCTTTATAACTGAATTTGAATATCCTTTGGATGAGGTAGTTATCCCAAAAGATGGCAAGTGCAAATACTTAGGTGTGAGATTTGAAAGTAATTTGCACTGGAAGGGTCATGTTGCTGACATTGTTGGGAAAGCATACAGATCGTTACATGTCATAATGAGGCTACTTAAAGGATGCAACAAAGAATTAAAAGAAAAAGTTACTTAAGTATGGTTCGTCCATTATTGGAATATGCAAGCAGTGTTTGGGATCCTCACCAAGAATACCTAATAAAAGAACTAGATGGTGTGCAGAGTAAGGCAGCAAGATTTGTATCAGGGGATTTCAGGAGAAAGAGTAGTGTGTCAGAAATGTTAAAAGAACTTAGGTGGGAAACTTTAAGTAAGAGAAGGTAGAAAACTAGACTTATAGGATTATATACAGCCTATACAGGAGAAGAAGCATGGAGAAAAATCCATGAGAGACTTCAGTTGGAAAATAATTATATTGGCAGAACTGACCACAAGTACAATATTAGAAGGAATTTTAGCAGAAGTGATTGGGGTAAATTTTCATTCATTGGGAAGTGTGTGAAGGAGTGGAACAGTTTACCAGGGGTAGTGTTTGATCATTTTCCAAAATCTGTACAGATATTCAAGAAGAGAATAAACAGCAACAGAGAAAATAAATGAAATGTTAGAGGGCATTCAACCAGTGCAGGATATTGTAAATAAAAAATGTGTGTGATTAAATTAATTCCATCCCCTGGCCTATGGAGTTTGTACAGCCCAAGTAGGGGACTGCCTGTATGGGTGAAGTACAGTGGGAACTTCGCGGGCCCTGGGACCAGTACGGTAGCTGTGAAAGCCCTTCAGAAACTATGAAAAGTGGTGGCAGAAGGGGCTCTGGTTAAGACACAGCAGGTCGTTATGCTACTTAGGTTCCAAAATGGGTAAAATATAAATATGTAAATAAATACAATGTTAATTTTAATCTTGTACCAGTTGTATAGTTATTATTACAAGTAATTTCACATACTGTATATGAGTTGACTATGTAAGTGTGGGAGATATTATAAGTAGAATTTTGTAAAGAATATAAATTTATTAAGGATGATGTGTGTGTTTAATAGAAAAAATTATTAGCATAAATTGTATTATATTGTATTCTAGGAAAGTTTTCTTCATCTCTTGTTTATTTAAAATTTAGTGCTTGACAATAATGTATTTTAGTGTACCATTTGCCACCGAGGTAGACACCTCATTTGCAAATAAAGAGATTTTGATTTGATTTGAGTCCAAACAGAAGGTACTTTACTAGCATTCCATGAAGCTTATCACTCTATTTAACCGTTTCAGGTTGAAGTTCATATTTTTCTGCTGCTTAATTACGATAGTGTTCATATAAAAACCCTGTTGCCTTCCATGAGTGTAGTTTCACTGACATTAATGCCCCCCCCCATTATGAGTTTGGTTACAAATGACATCAACATCATTGAGAAGATGTACATATAATACCTTCCACCTGCCCAGTATAGCCCTGAGATTCACTATGTATTCACCTGATTTACCAAAACTCCATGGATTTATTTAATTCTCCCTTCCTGAAATACCTTTTTACTGCCCAGAAATGTTTCCCTGCTGCTTGACAGAGCCTTTCCAGTTTATAATTGAAATCTTCCCGTGACTTCTACTTCGATTCAACAAGGATTTGGTTTGCTCTATTGCTTTCATCTACATTCAGTTTCATGTCGGCATCAGCCCATATTTGAAGTCATTTTGGATATGCCTTCATTTTACACTTACGAAACACCCTAACTTCATCATTCCATCAAGATTTTTGCTTTCTCCCTTCTTTACACAGAGTTGCCCATAGGTCTTCATTTGGTGTTTCAACTACAGCATCTCTGTATGTCACCCATTCTCCTTGCATATTCTGAACTCTCTTACTGCCTGGTATTTGTATTTCTTCATTAATTATAAACATGTATTTCAGTCTAATTTCCTCATCCTGGAAATTTTCTACTCTTGTTTGGCTGCAGAATTATTTCACTTCCTCTATCCGAAGCCTAGAGATATTTAATTTAATAAAGATCGGATAGTGGTCTGTATCTTCAAATAATCCCCAGAATACCTGCACTACCTTAACAGATTACCTGAATTCAAAGTTGGTTTTGGTGTAGTCTATTTCATTTCTGGTGCCCATGTTTAGCAGTGAACAGCATTGTGCTTAAAGAATGCATTCATAACTGCTAATCCCATACTAGCACAGACATCCAGCAAATGCTTCCCATTCCTATTAACTTTGATATCTTCTCCAGATTTACCCATCACCTCGTCATATCCTTCAGTTCTATTTCCAATTATTGCATTGATTTTGTCCAAAAGCACTATCCCATGATAGCTTTTGACCCTGACTATAATATTGCTCAGTGTTTCATAAGACTTGTCAACTTCACCCTCATGTGCAACCTAACATAGTACATATAATGAGACAATTCTCATTTTAATTCTTCCCATGACTAAATTGCTCCACATCATTTGCTCATGTAAGTGACTAACGGAAACTATGTTGCAGGCTTTTGACCCTGACTATAATATTGCTCAGTGTTTCATAAGACTTGTCAACTTCACCCTCATGTGCACCCTAACATAGTACATATAATGAGACAATTCTCATTTTAATTCTTCCCATGACTAAATTGCTCCACATCATTTGCTCATGTAAGTGACTAACAGAAACTATATTGCAGGCAATAGTATCCTTGATGAATATCCCTACCCCTCACTCTGCCTTTCCTTTTACAACACCCATCAAGTACTCTTTATAATCTCCTATCTCTTCCTCATTATCTCCCCTTACACGAATATCATTTACTCCTAGCACATCCAGATTCATCCTCCTTGCTGACTCACCAGTTCTACCATCTTTCTTCCATAAGCCCCATTAAGTTTGATAGCTCCACATTAAATTCCATTTCATTTGCCAGGTTATTTCCAAGGAGTCCCTGCCTGTCAAATAGGAGAGGGACTCCATTACTCGCATAGGTCTGAGGCTTGCTTAAAACGTTCTGAGCATGCTCAGTGAAAATTCTTGAAAAAGAATGCTACCCTTATTTACACATGGTCCAAAGGAGGTTCTCTCCTCTAACAGGTTAGGGAGCAACAGCGGACTGTGTAGTTCTAGGAGAATGAGCATAAGGAGGGCCATGACTCAGAATGTTTTTGAGATGCACACATCCATTCCACTAGTCTCCCAATTCTCAGGACCACTAAATAGGCTACTCATGCATTGCCCATGGTCCATGAACTAGGACATAACAGCATAACACATGGTATGAACCGTCCCACATCATTATCATCATTTTTATTATTATAATTATTCACTTCATGAAAATTACCATAAATCAACTCCCTGAGACTGTCAACTATTGAAGGATTAAGTTTGAAACAAAAAATTAACAAATACATTTTATGCATCAGAACATTAAATTCACAAGTTCAGGATCTACACAAAATCCTTGAGTGTTTTTCTGTGGTAAAAGCAGCTCTTCAGAGAACATCAACCATAACCTTAGGGCCAAACAGATAGAATGCTTATTGATTTAGACTGTACTACATTGGGTGTTATGTAAATCACGTCCTAGTTCATGAACCTGGGGCACAGGATGAGTGCCTAGGAATTGGTACTGAGAGTCAGAATACCACTTGGTATGGAATAACAGTGGAATTCTCAAACATATTCTGAGTCATCACCCTCCTTGTATTCCAGCCATTAGAACTGTACAATTCTCTGCAGATTTCACCAACAATTAGGGGAGTGATTCTCACTGGGATGTTATCTAATGTGGCATCCTAATTCACAGAATTTTATCCAAGCACACTCAGAATGTTTTAAGCAAAACTCAGACCTATGAAAAAAAAAAAGAATCCCAGTTGGATTTGACAGATTTATTTATTTTATTTATTTATTTATTGGTTATAGAATGTCCCAGTGAGCTAGTGGCTCAAGGAGGGACTGCCCTTTACAATCACAGCTTGGCAGCTTTAAGTTTCATTTAACAGATAAGGCATAGGTCTATATATATATATATATAACAAGGAATATTTACAATTATTGATTTACATCATAATATCATTATTTTACATGAAAATAAAAGAAGATATAATACACACGGGTCTTTTACTGAAGGCTATAAAGTGGCTGGCAGAGATTCGGTTAGCTGGTAATGCAGTATGCAGTTTGACGTTTGTCATGTGATGTTTACCTTGGACCTACAAATAGCAGGAAGCTTCATGTTGACATAAAAATGGTAAGGATCAGAATTTGTGCACAGGAGTTTTGCCCACTTGTGGTGTCATAACCATTATGATTTGCTGGTCTTGTCTGAGTTAGACATGGACCTACAGTGTACTAGACACCTATCCCATGACTTTTGGCATGTCAGTATACTGTGCATATAAACAAATATTTATATCAATAAAATTCAGACTGCCCTTCCAAACTCTTGAAATGTAAGGTCAAGAACTTAAAATACCGTACCTAAATAACGCTGATCAATGTATTTCATCAGATTAATTTTCTCACAGCTACAGAAGTAAGAATTCTTTTTCAAAGTACCATTTGAGGTATTTATTTTATAAAGATGGATGCATTGTGTGAGGAAAAGGATTTAATAAAATAAAACATTTTGTAGTTTTTAAAATACATTTTAAACAGCAATTCTTATATTCATGTTTTTGATGTGAATTAAACATTAAATATCCAACCTTCACAATGATATGCTTGTATGAGCAAGATAATCTGCAGTGTGCACAGTCCTTTATCAAACTACTTCACGATGTATTCCTGTGTGTATGCTTTTGAAGGAAACGCTTCTCTTATATGTCAAAAGTAGCCGCCATTTTTTACTACGTCAACGTCACACAGCGGCGCTGAGAGCATATTTGTCTCTGGTGAGACCCCAACTAGAGTATGGTTCCAGTGTATGGGACCCTCACCAGGATTACTTGATTCAGGAACTGGAAAAAATCCAAAGAAAAGCAGCTCGATTTGTTCTGGGCGATTTCCGACAAAAGAGTAGCGTTACAAAAATGTTGCAAATTTTGGGCTGAGAAGACTTGGGAGAAAGGAGACGAGCTGCTCGACTAAGTGGTATGTTCCGAGCTGTCAGTGGAGAGATGGCGTGGGAGGACATCAGTAGACGAATAAGTTTGGATGGTGTCTTTAAAAGTAGGAAAGATCACAATATGAAGATAAAGTTGGAATTCAAGAGAATAAATTGGGGCAAATATTCATTTATAGGAAGGGGAGTTAGGGATTGGAATAACTTACCAAGGGAGATGTTCAATAAATTTCCAATTTCTCTGCAATCATTTATGAAAAGGCTAGGAAAACAACAGATAGGGAATCTGCCTCCTGGGCGACTGCCCTAAATGCAGATCAGTAGTGATTGATTCATTCCACATTTTTCATTGTACTATGTGTATTCTCTGTGTATGTTTTGGAAATCAATAAAATTAAATACCTGTTTTTTTTATGCTGGGAAGTAAGTGTGTGTCTCTGCTATTTTCATTTTCATCAGGTTATGGGCCCAGGATCGTGAACTGCGTGAGTAGATTACGACTTCTGTATAAAAACATACCGTAATTGTGCAACATGACTCAAGACAGTATAAGGCTAAGTATCCCATTACTGAATGATGGCAATTACGTAGTTTTGGAAAACAGAGATGCGTGCTATTTTTGTACGTGACGATTTATGGGAAGTTGTCAGTGAGCCAAAACCAGAAGATGCAAATGATGACTGGAAAAAGAAAACTAACAAGGCTCTAGCCTTACGTTAGGTTTCGAGGACAGCCAACTCATTCATTCTGCTCATACGATGCATGGAAAACATTATCAAAGTAATACGAGAGATCCACGTTTGGCAGAAGGCTGTATTTACGTCGTAAGTTGTATGGAATACTCTACCGTGGCGGCTCGATGAACAAGCATATTGATGCCATTATAGAAGTGGTCGGATTGCTGCACTCGTCAGGTAGGCCTCTCGAGAATGACGAAATCGTCGCGGTGTTATTGGTAAGCCTTCCAGAAACATACTCAGGACTCGTTACGGCGCTCGAAGGTCGTGACGAAACAGATTTAACTGTGGAGTACGTAACTGGAAAAATATTCAATGAATATCAAAGACGTGTCGAAGCAGGCGAGCCGGGAAATGATGACTCCGAGACAGCACTACAGTCAACCGCAACAGGCTCAAGTAAGGTCAGTCATCATAATAAAAAAGATGCGAAGAAAGGAAAATTAAATAAAAGTTATAAAGAGACACGAATATGTTATTTTTGTCAAAAAACTGGTCATTTAAAGACTGATTGTCATTTGTTCAAGAAAAGCCAACAAACAAAGTCAAGTGGTAAAGAATCTGCCAAATCGTCGGATGAAGTAGAAAGTAAACAGAGTTGTGTGTCATTCAAGATACAAGATTAGCAAAATAACACTCGACCTAACGGATGGCGCATTGATTCCGGTGCAACAAGTCACATGACTAGCAACCAACAATTCTTCTCAAGTATACGTGATGTAAAGTCTGCTGTTCATCTTGCTGATGGTTCATCAGTACAGGCAGCTGGAGTGGGAGAAGGACCATTGTATTGTGAACTACCAGGAGGAAAATTCCAAGAAATAAGACTGAAAAACGTTCTTTATGTTCCACAACTGGACGATAACTTGATTTCGGTCAAGCGGATAACATAATAAGGTCATCGTATATTTTTTGAGAAGAATTCATGTGGAATCTATAGTGGGCACAGGATCATTGCTGAGGCAAGAAGCGATGGTAATTTATTTCGACTTCAAACTGCGACTCCAAGGCAGGCAGCTAACACGGCAAGAGAAGAAGGATGTGTGCATTTATGGCACCGTCGAATGGGGCACAGGGATTAAGTAATGAGCAACTGGCTACAGGGATTCGAGTATCTTCATGTTCGGAAGAGGTAATATGCAATAATTGTCTTAAAGGAAAACTAGCTCAGTCAAAGTTTTCAGATGGTATGCCAAGGGAAACAGAACCGATGAGACTTATCCATTCCGACCTTTGTGGGCCTATGCAAACGGCGACACCTAGTGGGAACATATATTTTCTGACTCTAAACGACGACTACTCGAGATTTACTGTAGTGAGATTAGTCAAATCCAAGGATGAAGTACCAGGTGTAATACGCGAATATATCGCCCAAATGTCAACGAGATTTGGGAGAAAACCAATTTCCAAGAGGTCATACAACATCAGCCTACTGTCCCGTATACTCCTCACCAGAATGGCGTCGCAGAGAGGAAAAACAGTTCACTAACTGAATCTGCGAAATGTATGCTGTTAGATGCTAGATTGGACAACCGATACCGGGGAGAAGCTGTATTAACAGCAGCATACTTACAAAATCGGTCAGCGAGTCGGAGTATCAATAAAACTCTATTCGAGTTATTCACGGGAGTGAAACCTGATCTTAGTCATCTACGAGTTTTTGGATCGAAGATTTATTCCTTGATTCCCAAGCAGAAACTCAAGAATTGGGATGATAAAGCAGCAGAAGGTGTTCTTATTGGATATGATGATTCTGTAAAAGGATATAGGATTTTAGACCCCATGACAGCCAAGGTTTTGGTCAGCAGGTCTGTGAAAATAGTCGAATATGACACCAGTCACACGAATCTTGTTAGCAGTACAATGCCAGAAGGGGAAACCAATGTCACCTCGAAAATCACCTCAGTGACGAAGGGAATTCCTATTGAAATGTGTTTACCTAATGACAATGCACAATATTTTTATGAAGAAAAAGAAAACTTGGAAAATGAATTTGACAGCACAACTGAAATTGAAGAGGAATCTCTAAGACGTGCGTCAAAAAGAAGAAATAAAAGAGTGCCATCATCAAGATTGTCCTACAAAGTACAATCACATTACGTGAGAGAGCCTAGCACATGGGATGAACTGCTGAATATGGAACCTCGTGAGCGAAAGTTATGGTCGATTTCTGCTGAAGAGGAAATACGTATTCTAAAGGAACGAAAAGTATGGAAACTGGCAGACCTTCCGCCTGGAAAGAAAACGATTTTATGCAAATGGATTTTCAAAGCAAAACGAAACGGGGTTGGAAACGTTCACACGTTTAAGGCCCGTTTGGTAGCTCGAGGTTTCTCGCAAAAATTTGGAGAAGATTTCGATGAAACATTTGCACCATTTGTTAAACATGAGACTATTAGAGTTTTGTTCGTTGTAGCTGCACAGAAATGTCACCATCTTCGACATTTGGATGTCAAATCTGCATACTTGAATGGCGAATTAACAGAAGATATATACAGGGAGCAGCCGCAAGGTTTTGAAGAACCAGGTCAGGAAAACAGAGTATTAAAATTGCGAAAACGTCTTTATGGGTTGAAAAAGTCTGCACGTGTGTGGAATAAAAAGGCTCAAGAAGTTTTATTGAAGCTAAAGTTTCAACAAGGCAAGGCTGATCAATGTCTGTATTCCCGAAGAGAAGAAGATGGTTCTATTACGTAAGCTGGTACATCATCACAATTAACGGCAAGCGCTGGTCAAGAACTACTCAGTTATTTCGACTTGAAAGACTTAAGTGATGTAAAACATTATTTGGGACAACAGATCGAACGAAAACAAGATGGATCGTTTTTGTTAAACCAGAGAACAAAAATTGAGAAACTACTCGAAGATTATCAGAAGCAAAGCCAGCAGTTACCCCAATGGAAACGAATTTCCTATCTGCAGAAACATCAATCAAGTCAATCAATACTGATCTGCATTTAGGGCAGTCGCCCAGGTGGCAGATTCCCTATCTGTTGCTTTCCTAGCCATTTCCGAAATGATTTCAAAGAAATTGGAAATTTATTGAACATCTCCCTTGGTAAGTTATTCCAATCCCAAACTCCCCTTCCTATAAATGAATATTTGCCCCAGTTTGTCCTCTTTAATTCCAACTTTATCTTCATATTGTGATCTTTCCTACTTTTATAGACGCCATTCAAACCTATTCGTCTACTAATGTCATTCCACGCCATCTCTCCGCTGACAGCTCGGAACATACCACTTAGTCGAGCAGCTCTTCTTCTTTCTCTCAATTCTTCCCAACCCAAACATTGCAACATTTTTGTAACGCTACTCTTTTGTCGGAAATCACCCAGAACAAATCGAGCTGCTTTTCTTTGGATTTTTTCCAGTTCTTGAATCAGGTAATCCTGGTGAGGGTCCCATACACTGGAACCATACTCTAGTTGGGGTCTTACCAGAGACTTATATGCACTCTTCTTTACATCCTTACTACAACCCCTAAACACCCTCATAACCATGTGCAGAGATCGGTACCCTTTATTTACAATCCCATTTATGTGATTACCCCAGTGAAGATCTTTCCTTATATTAACACCTAGATACTTACAATGATCCCCAAAAGGAACTTTCACCCCATCAACGCAGTAATTAAAACTGAGAGGACTTTTCCTATTTGTGAAACTCACAACCTGACTTTTAGCCCCGTTTATCAACATACCATTGCCTGCTAACCCCTAAACACCCTCATAACCATGTGCAGAGATCGGTACCCTTTATTTACAATCCCATTTATGTGATTACCCCAGTGAAGATCTTTCCTTATATTAACACCTAGATACTTACAATGATCCCCAAAAGGAACTTTCACCCCATCAACGCAGTAATTAAAACTGAGAGGACTTTTCCTATTTGTGAAACTCACAACCTGACTTTTAGCCCCGTTTATCAACATACCATTGCCTGCTGTCCATCTCACAATATTTTCGAGGTCACGTTGCAGTTGCTCACAATCTTGTAACTTATTTATCACTCTATAGAGAATAACATCATCCGCAAAAAGCCTTACCTCCGATTCCACTCCTTTACTCATATCATTTATATATGTAAGAAAACATAAAGGTCCGATAACACTGCCCTGAGGAACTCCCCTCTCAACTATTACAGGGTCAGACAAAGCTTCACCTACTCTAACTCTCTGAGATCTATTTTCTAGAAATAAAGCAACCCATTCAGTCACTCTTTTGTCTAGTCCAATTGCACTCATTTTTGCCAGCAGTCTCCCATGATCCACCCTATCAAATGCTTTAGACATGTCAATCGCGATACAGTCCATTTGACCTCCAGAATCCAAGATATCTGCTATATCTTGCTGGAATCCTACAAGTTGAGCTTCAGTGGAATAACCTTTCCTAAAACCGAATTGCCTTCTATCGAACCAGTTATTAATTTCACAAACATGTCTAATATAATCAGAAAGAATGCCTTCCCAAAGCTTACATACAATGCACGTCAAACTTACTGGCCTGTAATTTTCATCGCATGGCCCAGATCTAAAAAATCAATACAGCGTACAGGAAGGCAGTAGGATCTTTAATATATTTAAGTACAGTATTAAGGCCTGACATCAGTACGGCAGTTGGCATTCTTAGTCGTTGTGTTGAAAGACCAAAGCAAAGTGACTGGAATGCTGTGAAGCGGGTAATGCGTTAGGTACCTTGCTGCAACAATCGATAAAAAATTGCATGTATCTTCACATGGAAATTTAGAGCTCAAATGTTACGTGGATGCTGACTGGACTAATGACTGGATGGCTCGAAAATCGACAAGTGGGTATGTATTCCTACTTGGAAAGGGGACAATTGCCTGGTCTAGTCGCAAGCAAACATCTGTTGCAATGTCATCAACAGAAGCAGAGTATGTTGCAGCGTCTCTAGCTTGTCGGGAGTTATTGTGGCTCAAGCAATTAATCAAAGATTTCAGTATACAGATTGTTGAGCCTGTCAACATGTTCGAAGATAACCAAGGTTGCATTCGACTGATTGAATCGAGTGTTTCTGGAGCTCGAACTAAACATATCGATGTCTGTCATCATCTGTTACGGGATCTGCACGAGAAGGGAATTATAAATGTTCGATACCGCCCTCCTAATATGATGTTGGCAGATTTATTTACGAAACCGTTACAACAGGAACAATTCAATCGGTTTTTGGGAGAATTAGGTTTCTCGGAGTGTTGAACTTTTGACTCTGAGTCAGCGAGAAGGTGTGAAGGAAACGCTTCTCTTAGATGTCAAAAGTAACCGCCATCTTTGACTACGTGTATGTTTTGGAACTCAATAAAATAAAATACCTGTTTGTTTTATGCTGTGAAGTAAGTATGTGTCTCTGGTATTTTCATTTTCATCAGCTTCCATTTCATCACTGACTCTGTGTTTAACCCCAAAATAATGTTCTCTCTCCTCTCTTAAATTTAATTGGCTCACACATTCATTCTTCTTGAGTATATCACCTTTTCAATCCGTCATATCCTGACATTTGAGTGGAGAAGAATAGAACCATATTTTCCAGCACATTATTTGCCGATGCTGCCAAGACCTATTCTCATAATGTTTGGGAAAAGTAAGGTAAGGGAGAGAGAGTTAGTTTAATTTTTGAAAAATTGCATGTGTTCTCCAGCAGGAGCTCTATGCCTAATCAGACCCTTATTTGATATTGGTATTTGAATATGTGGGCTTGTTAGTATTTTGCTTTCCCATTCTTCAAAAGAACTTCACTATGGAGCCAAAGAACTGGATCGAGTGAAGAATGATAAAAATTTATTCCACAGATTTAGTATGTAAAGCATCTACCAATTCTATCACCAGTTTTTATTACAGTCTTGAAGACACTCTCCCCTCAAATAATTCTTGTGCAACTCAATGATATTTGATTACTTCATCCCCATTCAGTTCTGAGGAAAACATTTATGCATGGAAGTTAACTTTTCTAATAACTTTGTAATATACCAGACTACTTAGAAGGTTGCTTACTAGTTTTAATAATCTCTCTATTTCATCACACTAAGATCGGACCTGTTTGCATTTCATGAGTGATCTTAAGTATTCACATGCCCAGAGTGGCTTAGTCATTCTTTATATTTTTTAACAGAAAATATGTGCTTAGACTTGATTGAATCAACTTCTTTTAATAGATTAATGTGTATGGATTCTATATTTATGTGTTTCTAAAGACATTTAAAAATTTTGCTTAAATTTGTGTCTTGTTAATCTCTATTTGGTTCAAGGAAAACAGCTGGTTAAACCCACTGGCACTATTACACTCTGAAATATACATTATGATATAGATGTAGGATCTGTATTGGGATTGTATTAACCTTAGCTTGATGTGAACCTCCAAACTTATTTTTACTGTGCAATTAAGAAATTTGCTCGGAATATTGCAACAAAAATTTTGGATTTTGGCAGAACAACGCAAACTGTTGTGTATTAGACTATTAAATGTCCCAGTTTATGTCTGGTGTGAAATAAAGAATTTTGATATTCAAATGGCCATCTTTTGGTTATTAGATCCCTGTCAATATGAAACACAGTAGCAATTAGTAATCTCTAGTCTCTAGTCATTTTTTCTGAATATGTTTTTTATCCAAATCAGATTCAATTACAACTCTTCTGTTTACCCTTACATTCTTCTTAGTTACCAACTACTCCCAACTCCATCCATAAGTGTTCCTTATACACAGTGGTTTAGTTGGACCGGAACGGGCCGGAACGCCGTTCCGGAAAACATTTTCCCGCTTTAGAATGACGTAACATTTTTACATTCAGTAAGAAAATCTTATAATCCATACATAGCGCTGAAACGTCATGGGTGTACTCTAGCGGACTAATATTGAACCTTACGGTTTTATGTTCATAATTATCAGTGATTCAAAGGTACTATACAAAAATAATTGGCCCTGCACTTCTACTTTGGATATCTGCTATGGTGATGAGAGTGTTGGCAACCTTTTTCCACATGTCAGACAAGAGGAGGTACATTAATGCTTTTAGAAAGTATGTCGAGACCAAGGAAATTCCAGTGGAGCTGATGCCTTTAATCAAGAATGTACAGACTATTCCCATCTTTTCACCAGAAGCTGAAAGAGCTTTTAGTACCATGAATGAGATCCACAGCGAAAAGAGAAATAGGCTGCTGGTTGCAAGATCAAGCAGCGTTTGACCTCGTGTGCATATATTTAACCCACAACCATATGGCTACGAAAGGGGAGATGTTCATCTGATAAAACGACTTGTCGGAAACATGAGGCCGCTGATTTGGACACCCAATACGAGTCTATCTGGAAATTGCTGAATTAAGGTGAGTTCCTGTAAATATTTTTTTCCAACTAAATCACTGCTTATACACATGATAGTACATTTGATACATTTTGGTAAGATTTCTCGTACCCTCCATGGATTTATCTGAATGGCCCAGTCCACTTATAATACCCTATGTGATGTACTTTATGTAAGTCTTCCACTGTCCTAAGCATTCCCTTCACTCCCCAGAAATAAGTTTACTGAACAGGCAAGGGTCATTCAAGGCACCATAGGAGTTCATGGCTAAACCACACCAGTGTAAGTACGGTAGCCAGATAGAGTAAGCTGATATTTCTCGTCATCATTAAAGTTAAGTCAAATCTACAGCCCGCAGAGTAGTTACCCTTCAAATGACCAAAACTAATTCTCCAAGACAAGAAAATTTGCAATTCATTTTCACTCTTTCCAAGATAAAGGCTTAAACTCCCAGGAATGAGTAATTTATTTTCCCTCATTATCCTAGCCAAATAATGCTATGCAAATCTGTTAAAATATGAAGATGAACACATGATACTAACAACCAAATACCCAAAATAACAATGGTTTTATAATAATTATTGTTGGCATTTCATTACTTAGTGTACCAACATGTATACCGTACCCACGCTTTCTTATGGTATACTACATTATACATTGAATTTGAGGTAAAATACTATGCATGCAGTGAGGAAATATGTTTATGGGCCAGTTGCCAGTTGGGGAATTTTCATTATGATGACAGACCCCTTTGCCTATGCCAGCCACTTTTGAATTGGGGTGTTTTCATGATAAGAGCCTAGTCACTCTCAACTTTGGAAGTTCTCATTATAATGATCAGGTCCCTTGTCAACTGCTAGCCATAATTGAATTGCGTAGTTGTCATTATATTCATATTGTGTTTTCCAAGTTTGTTGTTTGAGTCACAATCCAGCTGGGGAGTTTCACAAAGTAATGAAATGAAATATACGGGTCCACCTATTCAATACTAAATTATGTGAGAGATTCTTAAATCAACACATAGTCATTTATTTATTTCATGGTACCAGTTTCGGCATAGTGATTGCCGTCATCAGCCATAGGGAGTTTACAAAGACATATAAAGTGGCATTGACATGTTAGACCTTATAGTTAAAATATACTAAAGAATTTGAAATGGATATCCATATAATTGATGAATAATGTTATTTACTTGTGTATGACTTGATAGTCATTTAACTATATTTTACAGGTTTACAACTTGAACGTCATGTTACTAAAAGGAATTAACAATCTAAAATCCAATGTTAAATGTTTCAAAATATTATGATTGCACTTTGTTGGTAAGCTATGGCATATTTTGTGTCTATAATTCACTAATAGTGTGATGTGTATGAGTGAAAAAGAGTTCCTTTTTAATTGCTTTCCTTCATTAGAAATCGGCTTGAGTCAATTATATGTAGTCCATAGATATTGTAGCCATAAAAATGGATTGGTATAGAGCAGGGGTGGCCACTAACCTTAATTCTGGGAGCCGCAAATTTAGGAGACAAAATTGGGAGCATGTTTAGAAAATGGTTTATAAAATTAAGAAATGTTTTTTCATTTAATAACAAATTAAGGTACATTTATTTTCTACACCACACAGCACATTATTTTTCAGGTACACTTCAAGGAATGAGATTTTACTTTTGAGAAGTGCTTTCTCGAGTGTTCATTTCTGCTGTTAGTTTTTTGAAATCTGGCTGATAATTGGTAAGCGCAGTTCGCACAAGTTTACTTAAATCTTCATCAGTTAGTTCAGATCGATATTTAGATTTAATGAATTTAAGCATTGAGTACAGTGATTCACACACATAAGTAGTCCCAAAGATTGAGATAAGTCTCTTGGCACACTCTTTTGTTAGTGGGTATTTTTCTTTTGGAACATTCTTCCAAAATTCTATGGCAGAAACGCCACTTCGTTTGAGTCCTTCGTTCTCTTGCAGTTCTAGTAGCTCCAACATTACAGCTGCTGTATCCTTTGTTATTGGTGGTGATACAGGACGGCCTTCACCCACAACATCAACAGAAAAAGGATTTTCCGGAAATGAAAATGAAGGTTTAAGTGATCTCAAATAATTAAATCTGCAATTGATTTCTTCACCAAGTTCAGACATTTTACTCATGTAATCTTCAGTTTCCACCTGAATGTCAGGAAGGCTTTCAGTAATTTTCTTCAAACATTTGAAGTGAGAAAATGTTTTAGTCTGAAGATCTTTCCCTAAAAGCCTTAACTTGCTATGAAAGCTAAATACAGTCTGGGCCAAATCTGAAATAAGTTTTTCTCTTCCTTGTAAAGACATGCTAAGCGTTTTTAAATGCTGGATCACATCTGTAACAAGCCAACTCTAACAACCACTGGGGGTCATTAAGTTCATGGAATGATTTTCCTTTTTCTTCCATATATCAAGTAATTCAAAACTCTGCGAAGAACATTTCTTACGGATAGCCATCTTACCAAGCAGTACCAATATACATCATCAGGAAGCTCATCATTGTTCATATCTTCTATAAAAGATGTGAACTGCCGGTATGTTTTGGCACTTGAGCGAATACAGTTCACAATTTTTAGAACTACCTGCAAAATATTTGGGTCAGTCATAGATGGTGCACCATCAGTAGCAATGCTGACAATACTACCGTTAGGCACTGAGTTTTTCTGTAAAACACCACCCAGGGCTTCTTTAATGTCCCAACCACGAGTAGTATCCTTCAAAATAACCAGGTTTAAAAGTGTGTCCTTTGACACATACCTCACAAATATGGCTAGTTGTGGTTTATCTTTGATATCAGTAGACTCGTCCAGAGCCAGACTTACTGCTGAGCACTGGCTTAGATTTTTTGTAAATTATTTTAAATTTCCGCACTAATAACAGAAATTCGCCTCTCTATTGTGTGTCTAGCAGTGGGTATTTCATTGATCACTTTCTGCAGTTTCTTATTTTCAGGTTCTAAAACAGAAATAATTTGTGCCATGTTCTTCTTAATAAACTCCCCCTCTGTGTAAGGCTTTTTTTTTCTTTTGCAATATTAAAAGCCAAAATGCTTCCTTGGTAAAAATTGACATAACCCTACTCTGACAATTCTTTAGTGATTTCAGTTTGGTTTTCCTTAACTGAGAGCCAACAGGAAAATCTTTGTTGAAACCGCTATGGTTAGTGTCATGATGGCATTTTAGATTACTGGCCTTGAACTGTGACAAAGTTGTTTGACACAAAAGACACATTGGCTTACCATTTCTTTCTACAAAAATGAATTCTTCCTCCCAGTCGGCATTAAAAGTTCGATTCTCCTCTTCATATTTACGCTTCTTAGACAGCATCGCAACTGTTCGGACACCAGACCACAACTGTACTGCAACAGCACACAACATCTGCACACAGAAAAGTATCGGCATTTGCTACTGCCTATACGTGAACACAACTGGCTTCACAACACGACACACTGACACACTCTCCCACTCAAGGCACTATCTAATGGAAGGCCCCGGAACTATCTTAACCTCGCATCTCTCACCACTGACCTACAGAACTAATAACGTTAAGCCGCACATCGCTGCTACTGACCGCCGACGGCCACGAGATGTCGTTAGATTCCATTAATTATATCATTTAATTTTACTCTAAGGTTGGTGTCAAGAGCTGCATGTGGCTCACGAGCCTCATTGTGGCCAGCCCTGGTATAGAGTAACAGAAGGATCTTTATAAAAAGGTTGTTCCTCAAGAAATATAAACTTGCGTAATTATATATAGCACTGGGCTCAAACTTCATACTGTGGTGTGTTAATGTAACAGGAAAGTGGATCTCATAGAATAAGTTTGTTGTTACTGATGTTGAAATGAAATGTTCTCGATCCAAGATGTAACCTAAAAAAAAATTATTCTCGAGTTAGAGTTATGAATAAAGGAATGGAGCAAAAGGTTTTTAAGTAGAAGACACACATCGGGTAACAAGTTGTTGCTTGTAAAGTTAAAGAGGAACTAACCGACTAATCATACATTCACCAAACCTATGGAGAGTGCAGGAAGGGGTGGTGTGTACTAGGTTGGAGAACGGGAGAACGGGGTAGTGGAGGGTGTGCGGTCAGGTGGGAGTGGAGAGCGTAGGGGTAACATGCAAGCGTGTTGTGTCTTATCTGAAAACTTATCAGTTTTTAGGTAATTTAATATTGTTTAACATTGTATTAAGCATGTCAAACAGAATTTTAGGTTTATCGGATAAATCCTTGAGATTTAGATTTGGATTATAATATTGATCAAGTTGAATATATCATTGTTTGGTAATGTCCAGTAAGGGGCCCTTGTTTAATATTTCAGTGATATCTGTGTCATGATCTATGCCATAGAATTTGTGTTTGCAGTCATGCACATGTTGACCTGCCGCAGAGAATCTTTTATATTTGACTGCATTCACATACGTGTATGAAATACTGGTCTGCATTTCAGTCATCTCCTGTAGCTCCTGGTGTGTAGTTGTTACAGTGAGGTGGTTGGCATGAGTTAATGTAGCATCCATATTAATAAATCAGGGAATATTCATAATATCATCCCCATTTCTTTTTATTTGTTATTTATGAAGTTTATTATTATTTTCAGATGGGAAAGCACAAGCAGTGAGATAAAGAGGCTATGAAAAAAAGCCTTTAAGGCAGTGAGGGACAAGATAATGGGTTGCAAACATGCAAGCAATGTTAAAAGGCTATGTTAGAAAGAATACCAAGAAAACATTTTTCATAAATGACCTTCAAATAATTCAATATGATGAAAGTGTTTGGTAAGGTTGGAAAGGAAAAAGTATTAAAATTAATCATACCTTTTGTGAAATTGGTAGGGGAGCAAAATTTCAAACACATTTTTGGCCACAATTACCCCAACCCATCAGTAGCTGGATAAGGGGTGATGATGATGATGATGAAGAAGGTGAGTTTTTGTGTTGTTGATATTTATGTCAAATATTGACTACCTTACATTATAATATCTTTATTGTAACTTGCTCTTGAGTGGAAAGTATACACAGTAATGAATTTCTAGCCTTGTCCACTATATTCCTGAATTTCTGCAAGTCCGAATCTGCTAAGGGGATTTAATATTGGCCCTCTAACTTATACCGTAATTCATTAGCAGCAACAAATTTACAGTGAGTGACATATGAGGTGGGAAGGGCCATGTAAGCCTGGTACTCAAATCAGATTCTGTATATGTATCCTTATGGCATCATAGTAAACATTTTAAACTGTTGCCATTTGTACAAATGTGCTATACAACACTAACCAGCACCTCAGGTCCAGTGAGTCAGTACCATACATTAAGCAAGATAGGTGAAAATCCTAGAGCTGACTCTCTTCATAGGTATAACAGGGTTAGGCACCATTATATCACCAATAAAAATGAGCTCCATACCTTACAAATTGTATTATGGAAAAATAAGGTAAGTAGAGTCAGCTGTGAAACCAACAGCAGTGAGCTCCATATCCATCAGAGACTATTATGGAAAAGAAAAGTTAAATAGTGTCAGATGTAAGGAACTGGAACTAAAGCATACAGGATGTGTAGCTAAACAAAAAGGGAACCCTGGTATTAAAACTTAGTCTTATGACCAAAACATAGTCTCAAATGCATGAAAGTTTCAACAATAAAGAAAAGAAGAATGGCAGATAAGAAGATGTGTTCCATGAACATCTCTCACAGAATATTTTCTTCATTCAATATTTCTGCATATCTTATGCCCAAGCAGAAGTTGCAATCTTTTCACTTCACTCGTGAGTCTGTAAAAATATGCCCACGAGCATATTTGAGTGCAGAGCTGTGCAATTTGGTATCAATACCTTAAGAACAGTTGGTTTTAGTGCCCGTAAGGACATACAGAGATCTGCTTCTTGCATTGTCAGATTTAAAATGTGCTTTGTAGGACAAATGTAATTTTCACCTACATTAGCCTATGCTACTGTGACAAAGGGCCTTAGACTAGGACAGAAGCTTTGTTTTGAAAACTCCTTTCTTAGGGCAAAGGACAAGAAGGAACTTTTTTCCTTATTTCAGCTTTCTTAGCTTTTGGCTCTGGAGATATAGTGATTGATGGGTTGTATTTGGCTTTCATACATATAGATATATTGTACCTACAAAGAGAGTTGAGTCCTGGTTTTTTCCTATCTTAATTACTGTTTGGCACTGACTTGCTTGTCCTCAGGTGCTTGTTAGTGTGGTACAGCACATTTGTAAAAGCCGGCAACAGATTCATGTCTTTACTATGAAGCCATGAGGATACATGTAATGAAACAAGGTTGAGTACCAGTACATCACTTAATGTAATCATCCCTGCCTGTTGAGCGTGATGGCACTAAACAAGGGGACATGCATTGTAATGAAAACACATCAAGTTGAATGTGACTGGCCATAGGCAAGGGGACCTGCCATGATAATGAAACTCCCCCCACATGACCGGGGGCTGGCATTTATATGAATACTCCCCAAATTAATTATGTCTGGCTGTGGGCAATGGGGCCTGCCAGGCCCTTTACAACTTATATGTCACCCACTGCAAATATGTGGCTGCTGGAGAAATATACCCTTACCATCTGATGATGCATCTTGAAGGGAATTTAATAATACAGACTGAAGAACCTGTTGAGGGAAGGGCCTTGTTTTATGTTTCTGGCCCATTTTGAACCACTCTTACATCAATACCTCCCTTCTCATCAATGACCACACACTATCATTAGCCCTGTCCTTACATCAATTAATGCAATGATCTCTGCCTGTTGAGGGTAACTGGCACTAAACAAGGTCACGTGCATTGTAATGCAAACACACCAAGTTGAATGTGAATGGCCATAGGCAAGGGGGCCTGTAATGATAATGAAACTCCCCCCATATGAATGGGAGCTGGCATTTATATGAATACTCCCCAAATTAATTATGTCTGGCTGAGGGCAAGAGGCCTGCCAATTTAATGAAAACTCCCAAGAAGATCCTGATTATAACAACAAATTTGGACAGAATAATTTCAACAGCAGTAGGCAAGGGTGCCTCCATTAATAATGACAACCACAAATTTCATTTGTGACTGGCTGTAGGCAATGACCCAATGAGAACTTTAAAAGTCATGTGTAACTGGCAGTAGGCAAGGGGGCCTGCCATTTAATAAAAGGACTGCAACTTGACTGTGACCATCATTAGACAATGGGATCTGCCATTATAATGAAAACTCACTACTCAGTTGTGACTGTCATTAAGAAGCAGACACACCATGATAATGAAAAATCTCCAACTTGAATGTTAGTGGAAGTAGGAAAGGGTGTTTGCCTTTGTAATGAATATTCCTCAATTGATTGTGACTGACTGTAGGCAACTGGGCCTGCCACTATAATGAAAATTTTTAACTCATTTGTGACTTCAATATCAACCTTGGAAAACACACTTTCTACAGAAGTAGGCCAGAGGGTCTGCTTTTATAATGACAACTGGCTAGATGTACACAGCGGACCCTATGCTTGTTGTTTTAAGGGGCCTAACATCGAAGGTCATCGGCCCCTATTACTATAATGAGAACTTCCTAAGATGAGTGTGAGCGGTAGTAGGCATGGTGGCCTGCCATTATACTGAAAACTCCCCAACTCAATTGTGACTAGAAGTAGTCACGGGATCTTTTACTATAATGAAAATTCCCCAACTCAAATGTGACTGGAAGTAGGAAAGGGGCCTGCCATCATCATGAAAACTCCCCAAATCAATTGTGACTGGCAGCAGACAACGAGGCATGCCATTATGCTGTCAACGCATAAACGTTACTGAGACTGGTAATAGGAAATGGGACTAGTCATTTTTATGAAAATACCATAAACCAGACTTTTTCATGAGAAGCGACATCTTACAACCAACACATGGTGTATCACATGTAATGCTATGAGCAATGTAATCTAATAAATTCTTACTCACAACATCTATAGCATTTTAGCCCAAATTCCGTACCATGTAAAATTCCATAACGAAGCATGGGTACATGAGTTGGTGTATTATATAATACACTAAATTATATGGTAATGATAATCATAAGACCATCGTTATCAAGAGAATGTGTTTGATATAATCATCCACTACTTTTCATATTTTCACAGATTAGCATAGTACACCCATGTTCATATAAACCAGAACATTTTGAAAGATTAGAGATAGGAAGTTCACATTCACATGACATGTGCATTAGTATGTTCTGAAGTAATGATTAGCATATGAACCATGTTGGTCCTGAGGTTCAAAATCCACATCAACATATCTGCGTACCACCATCAACTGGTAAAATGTGCCTGCAACTCTCGTTGTTGCTATAAACCAAAGGTAATAGATCAGTGTGACTTGAGCAGATGTGCAGGATGCCTTGCAAATGTATGCAAGAACCATGTCATCAAATGTGTGAGTTTGAAAGAGGACAAATTATTGGCATGAGAGTAGGTGATGCATCCATCCAGGAAATTGCTGCTCGTGTGGGACGATGTGTGTCAGCAGTGCAATGAGCGTGTACAGAATTGTTCACAGAAGTCCGTAAAACACTACCAGATGGGTCTGGTCGCACCAGAGAGAACATCCCCTGAGAAGATCGACACCTCATCCGAAAGGCATTGCAGGACAGATCTGCACCCTCCTTGGCTCTGGCACAACTGTGGAACAGTGTAACACATTGTACTCCATCAGGAGTGGCAGTCCATTGCCGTTTATTATGTCTGGGGTACCAGCACGTCGTCCACTTCTCCACCTACCTTTGACTAATATGCATAAACTTCCTAGAGGGCAACGGTGTATGAAAAGACACCACTGGGGCCAGGAATGGCAGCAGACAGTATTTTCAGACAAATCCAAGTTCGGTTTTTATGAAAATGATTGTCGCATTTTGGTTCACCGCAGACAGGGGGAGAGGCATCATATTGACTGCATTCACACAAGACACACAGTGCAAACTCAAGGCCTTATGATATGGGGTGCTATTGGGTACAACCACGATCACAGTTGGTGCATGTGCAGGGCACTGTGACCAGTTTGACATATGTGAATTATATCCTACAATCCGTAGCCATACCCTTACTGCATGACACCCCAGACGCTATATTTCAGCAGGACAATTCGCGACCACTTGTTGCTGCATGAACATGTGCCTTCTTGTTGTCACAGAATGTCAGACTGTTGCCCTGGCCCACCCGATCACCAGACTAGTCGCCAATCCAAAATGTGTAAGATATGGTGAAATGACGGGTGCGGCGCTGTGACCCAATGCCATCCACCAAAGATGAACTGTGGAACCAGGTGAATGCAGCATGGATGGCTATACCCCAGAACTCCATTCGTGCCTTAAACGCGTCAATGCCATCATGTATGTCACATGTTGTCAGTGCCTATGGTGGACCCAGTGCCTACAAGGCAACAGGACACAGGCAAAACCTTGGTGACTGAAATTCTAATCGTTTCTGCAGAGCATACAAATGAACATGTCCTGTGAATATGAAATTCCTATCACTATTCTTTCAAGGTGTTCTGCTTTTTATGAATATGAGTGTATTATTTGGCTTAGACAAAGAGGGAAGGTAAATAATACATTCCTGGGAGTCAAAGCATTTTTCTGGGAATCGCACTACTTTCAAAGAGAGTGAAATTGAATTGTAAAGTATCATGCTTGGAGATTTATTTTTGGTTGGTTGTGGGGGATCTACACTGTTGGATGTAGGTTTTCCTTAACTTTAATGATGAGGTGGAATATCAGCTTACTATATTTGGCCACCATAGCTGTACTGGTGTGGTTTAGCCATAAATCTAATTGGTGCCTTGCATGACTCCTATCTCCACCACCACCACCACCACCACTTGCCTGTTCAAAAATCTTATTTCTGGGGACTGAATGAAATGCTTAGCACAGTGGAAGACTTACATAAGGTACATCACATATTATAAGTGGAATGTGCCATCCAGAGGAATCCATGGATGGTACAAGAAATTTTAACAAATTTGATCAAATGTACTATCATGGGTATGAGGAAAATTTACCAAAGTAATTGGGTTTAAATGGTACTTAATGAGAATGTGAGTGTAATCAGAAGTGATTTAATTGAAACTGGTTTGGGTAACTAACATATTAAGAAAAAAATAACTAGAGACTGGGGATCGCTACTTCTTACAATACTTCATGAAGAGAGGAAACTACTAACAGTAATGTGGCTATTTGAAAATTAAAAACTTTGTCAGACTAGATACTGATTAGGACATTTAATAGTCCAATTCATAACAGAGTAAGTTATTCTGCTCAAAACCCAAAATGTTTCTTGCAAAATCCCAAACAAATTTGTTAATTGTGGAGTAAATATAAGTTTGAAGATTCACAAGAAGTTAATGTGAGTAAAATCTCATTGCAAATCTTAAACCAATATCTTAATATAAATTTGAGCATGTAATAGTGCCAGTGCATTTAACCAGCAGTTTTCCTTCAGCCAAACAGATGTTAACCACAACCATATTTAAATAAAAAATTTGAAAATCTTAAAAATCATACATATCCTGACAAGTTAAACTATTAAATTAACTTGATTGAATCAAGTCCAAGCACTTCATTTCTGTTACATAAAATATCAAACATGACTAGGTTACTTTGGGCATCTGAAAACCCATTTTACTCAGGTCAGACCTTAGTGCAGTATGAAGCAGAGAGGTTATTACCAACCTTTGAAGTTGTCCGGTACACACCAAAATGCTTAGAAAATTTAACTTTCATGCACAAAGACTATCCTCAAACAAAATGGCACTGGAGGTACCAAATATCACCAAGATGCACAAGAATTATTAAAAGGAGGGAGTTTTCAGATCTCCATTAAAAACTGCTGACAGAATTGGCAAAAGCTGTACAAGTGGAAGAGAATTTTATCATCCGTTGCTTCTTTAAGTTCCTTGGCTCCATATTGAAATTCTTAGTAAGAATGGAAAAGGAAAATACTAACCTCTGTACATAATTGAAGATCAAGATCAAATAAGGCTCTGAGTAGGCATAGAGCTCCTGCTGGGGAACGTATGCTATTTTGCAAAAATTAATATTTCTCTCTTCCTTATTTGATTTTATAAAGTATTATGAAAATAACTCCTGGCAGCATGGGCAGATAATGTGCTGGAAAATATGGTTCTATTCCTCTCTTCTCCAATGTCTCAATATGTTATGGACTGACAAGATGGTAAACGTAGGTAAAATATACTCAAGAAGAATGAATATGTGAGCCAATGAAATTTAAGAGAGGAGAGAGAACATTATGGAAGCTTTTCAACTGATGGTTAACCTGCCAGTGGTTGCTAGGATGAAAGTAACGGGTGTGGTTGCGCATTGAGCAAAATGCTCACGGTATAATATGATGTGTTTACACAACAAATACCAACCGATTTCAAGCGTAAATGTATTAACACATTAAATGAACATAAGAATAAATTTCAAATGGTTATACAGAACACTAAAAATTAAAAATAAACTTACAAATAGTAATAAATTCCAAATTGTTGTAACTGTATCTGGAAAAACTATTCCCAACTTCCTAAAATAGTGTGTGTCTTTTGCAATGCCATTTACATAAGGAGGATGAGTCATTATATACTCAGCACAAGTACGTGAGCGTGGATTTCTTCTTGGTGAGTGTCTCCCCCACTTTGTAACCTTATTTTTCCCTATATGAACATTGTCACTAAATATGAAATTCCCATTTACCTCCAGCATTCAGCTATGTTGTTTGCCAGCAACAGATTGCTCTCCAGGTATCGTTCTATCTGCATGTTTTTCTGTCTCGGACTGTTCAGTATCTGTTTTATGTTCACTGGTTCACTTTCATGGTCCATTTTACTGTTCTTGCCCACGAGTTGATCACTAGGAATATCATAAAACCAAGCTAAAAAGTCATGACATGAAGACATCATGCACTCACTACGCAACACATTAATACAATAAGTTGCAAAGAACTGTTTAAACTATGAAAATTTATTCTGTAATACCATAACTATCACACACACAGAAATTAGCCCCAAGGTGACTGGTCATGCGTGAAGCAAAATGCTCATCGTTGACGGTCGCTGATAATTCCTCCCTCCCTGTCCCTTCTCAAGGTCACTATGTGCATTTCAATGCATCTGTCCTTCTGTCAAAACTGCAGTATGAAGGTACATCAGGGCTCAAGTTTGAAACTACATGATGTATAAAAGAGCAGTATGATTTTCAATGACCGTGAGCATTTTGCTCATATAGTGTAGAGTTTCTTGCTCATACATGCTTATCATTGTGAAGTGTGGATGTTCTTAATGTTTAAAAAGCTCTATTTTATAGATAGAATTACGGCTTCATATATACAGTTCACTGACATGCCAAAAGTCATGGCATAGGGGTGTAGTATACTAAAGGCCCTCTTCTAACTCAGGCAAGACCAGCAAATCATAACAGTAATGATAGCACAAGTGGGAGAAACCCCTGTGCCGAGATTCTGATCTGAGCCATTTTCATGGTAACCTAAAAGCTTCCGGCTATTTGTAGGTCCAACATGTTGGGTTTTAATATATCTCAACACCAAGTTTCATAAGTGCTCGACTGTTTACATATGAGGTTAATCAGGTGGCCAGTCATTCAATATGCCTAGACACTCCTCAAACCAATTCAGGATAACTTGATCCCGATGAAACGATGCATTGTTCTGCTAGAATATTACGTCATTTTAGGAGTATGTGAAGTCCGTGAATGGGTGCAAGTGGTCACCACACAGTTTAATGACACAGTTCCCAGCTAACAATCTTTTCAGATGGATCCAGTCCATTCAATTTAAACACTTACAACACTACTATGGAGTGACCTCCAGTCTGTATGGTGCCTTGTTAAGAACTAGAGTCCATGGATTCATGGGGCCTGTGCCATATCCAAATGCTACCATCACCTCGAAACAACTGGAATGATGATTCGTCTGACCATGCTATATGTAGCCATTTCTTCAGGGTCTAATTACAAACATCGTATGCCCAGGTGAGATACTGCACCCTGTGTCATCGTGTCAGACCGGGTACTCTGTTCGTTCTTCTTCTCCCATATCCAGTGATGTTGAAGGAAACTATGTAAACCTGCTGGACATGCATTTGGTACCTCAGAAATGAATGTGCATGTGTTTGAGCCAGTGTGGCTGATCTATTGCCATGAACAATTCTAGCCACATGCTGCTACTAGTGATAATTAAGCATCCAATGTCACTGTTCAGGGTGTAATGCCTTCCATGACACATTCCCCATCCACATTCAAGACGAACACTCACCACACCATTACTGATGGCTACCACTTAAACCAAAGTGGTACGTGTAAGTTAGTAAATTTGTTTAGAAGTGTTATAGGGAGGTACATTCAGGGAAATGGGGTGGTGTAGTGAACAGTGGTAAGAGTACAGGGATCTGGAAGTCAAGTAGGAATGAGATAATAATGTTAGTGTTGAGCTGTAGAAGTACTGAAAAGAAAGGAATGTAATTAAGTAATTTAATATATATACTGCCCCCAAGGCACTACAGCCCTTGAAGGGCCTTGGCCTACCAAGCGACCGTTGCTCAGCCCGAAGGCCCGCAGATTATGAGGTGTCATGTGGTCAGCACGACGAATCCTCTCGGCCGTTATTCTTGGCTTTCGAGACTGGGGCTGCTATCTCACTGTCAGATAGCTCCTCAATTCTAATCACTCAGGTCCAGGTAAAAATCACTGGCCTGGAATCGAACCCGAGCCTCCGGGTAAGAGGCAGGCACGCTACCCCTACACCACGTGGCCGGCAATTTAATATATATACCTACCAGATATTGCAGTCAGAGTTGATTCATGGCTGAGAAATGATATAACAGATGCAGAAATTTTCTCACAGAACTGGAGTTTGTATCCTAGAGATAGGATACGAATGGTAGGAAGGGCGAGTATTCATTCTGTAGAAGAAAAATTTGTAAGCTACGTAAAAGTTGAAGATGACACACATGAAATTCTAGGTGTAAGTCGCATTTCTAAAAATTATAGGCAATCTGATGCCTTTGGAGTGTACAGAATGGGAAAGGGTAGCACTGTTGCTCATTCAGAATTATTTGATAAGATAACCAACTATGAGTGAAACGATATGGAAAAGATTGTGATGGTAGCGGGTGATCTCAATTTACCAAATGACAATTGGGAAGGTATTGCAAATGACAGGAAGCATGAACAACAAATGGCAAATAAGTTAAAATGGGAAAGACAGCTGATTCAGAAAGTGATGGTACCAAATAGAGGGAAAAATATTGTGGACGTGGTGCTGGTAAAACCAGATGAGCTCTATAGAGAAACCAAAGTAATAGATGGTATTAGTGACCATAAAGCTGTTTTGGTCATAGTTGAATGTAAATTCAATAGAGAAGAAGGTCTTAAAATTAGGGCTATCTGACAGTCTCACATGGTTGATAAAACAGTCATACGGGAGTTTATAAACAGTATGATCGGTGGAAACCAGTAAATAAATATTTAAACAGGGTATGGGTATTAAGCAGTTGTTGAGGAAGGTGAAAACAGGCTTGTACATTTCCAGGTGGTAAGGAATGGTAAAGACCCACCATATCATAACAGAGAAATAAGGAGACTAAGAAGGAGGTGTAGACTGGAAAGATATAGCGTTAGAAATGCCTGTGGAAGTAGGAAGAAATTGGAGGAACTTACTAGGAAATTGAGTCTAGCAAAAAAGTTACCTAGGTATAATATGATGGCAAGCAAAATTGGCAGGCATACAAACTTTAGTGAAAAATGGAAGGGAATGTATAGGTACATTAAGGCAGAAGCTGGTTCCAAGAAGGACATTCCAGGAATCATTAATGAACAAGGGGAGTGTGTAGGTGAGGATCTTCAAAAGGCAACAAATATTCAGTCAGCAGTATGTAAATATTGTTGGTTATAAGAACAACATCCAGATAGAGAAGGTGACTAATATTAAAGGAGTATTAATATTTATCTATGATAACAATATTTACAATACAATACCAAAGTTGGAAACTAGAAAAGCAGCTGAAATTGATAAGATTTCTGGGGATATACTAAAGACAATGCGTTGTGGTATAGTACCATATCTGAAGTACTTATTTGATTATTGTTTGTAAGAAGGAGCTGTACCAAATGAATGGAGAGTTGCTATAGTAGCCCCTGTATATGAAGGAAAGAGTGATAGACATAAATCTGAAAATTATAGGCCAGTCAGTTTAATATGCACTGCTTTTAAGCTTTTTGAAATAATTTTTTCTGATTATATTGCATATTTTTTCAAAATTAATAAATGGTTTGATAGAAGGCAGTTCAGGTTTAGGAAAGGTTATTTCACCGATGCTCAACCTGTAGGATTCCTGCTAGATACAGCAGATATCTTAGTACTTATTTGATTATTGTTTGTATGAAGGAGCTGTACCAAATGACTGGAGAGTTGCTATAGTAGCCCTCGTATATGAAGGAAAGAGTGATAGACATAAATCTGAAAATTATAGGCCAGTCAGTTTAATATGCACTGCTTTTAAGCTTTTTGAAATAATTTTTTCTGATTATATTGCATATTTTTTCAAAATTACTAAATGGTTTGATAGAAGGCAGTTCAGGTTTAGGAAAGGTTATTTCACCGATGCTCAACCTGTAGGATTTACAGCAGATATCTTGGAATGAAGAGGTCAAATGGATTGTGTCGTGATTGACATATGTATGGCCTTTGATAAGGTGGATCATGAGAGACTACTGCATAAATGAGTGCAATTTGACTAGAAAAAAGTGACTGAATTGGTGGCTACATTTCCAGTAAGCAGATCTCAGAGAATTAGTGTAGGTACAACTTTATATGACCCTATGATAATTAAGAGGGGAATTCCTCGAGGAAAATTGTTAGACCTTTATGTTTTTATATATATAATCATATGAGTAAAGAGTGGAATCATAAATAAGGCTTTTTGTACCTGATGTTATTTTGTATACAGTAATAAATAAGTTACAAAATTGTGAGCAACTGCAACATGACCTCAATTATGTTGTGAGATGTACAGAACACAATGGTATGGTAATAAATGTGGTTAAAAGTCAGGTTGTGAGTTTCACAAATAGGAAAAGTCCTTTCAGTTTTAATTATTGCATTGATGGGGTGAATGTTCCTTTTCGAAAATATTGTAAGTACCTAGGTGTTAATACAAGGAAATTGTAAATGAAGGGTACAGAATTCTGCACATGGTTATGAGGGTGTTTAGGGGTTATAGTAAGGATATTAAGGATATTGCTTAAAAGTCTCTTGTAAGAGCCCATCTAGTGTATGGTTCCAGTGTATGGGACCCTCACCAGCATTTTTGATTCAAGAAATGGTAAAAATCCAAAATAAAAACAGCTCAATTTGTTCTGGGTGATTTCAGATAAAAGCGTAGCATTACAAAATTGTTGCAAAGTTTGTGCAGAGAAGACTTGGAAGAAAGGAGATGAGCTGTTCAACTGAGTGGTATGTAAGAGATGTTGATTCCCATAGAGAATCTGAATATTTGTCCCAAATGAGTAAATTTATAAAACCAGTATAAATGGTCCATTATTGGACATTATAAATTTTCCAGCAAATTCTTCCTGATGGCCAGAGCTTTGCCCCTGTGTGCTATGTTGGGCTTCAGTTGGTAAACTGAACACCCAGCAAGATGCATGGCTAGTGCACACCGTCGAGGCCACTGCATAGGCTACTTGGAGCCACCAAGAGGCCTCCACGTTGTGCACTAGCATTGCGTCATGGTGGGTGTGCTATTTAACAATTGATGAGCTCAAATTAGCACACTGCGGTGAAGCGCTGGCAACCAGGAATGAGTTAGCTGGAAAATTTATAATGTCCAATAATGGATCATTTATATTGGTATTATGAGTGATAAGTTCCGAGCTGCCAGTGGAGAGATGGATTTGGAATGACATTGGTAGATGTAAAACTCTGAGTGGTGTCTTTAAAAGTAGGAAAGATCACAATATGAAGATAAAGTTGGAATTCAAGTGCACAAATTGGGACAAATATTCGTTTATAGAAAGGGCAGTCAGGGATTGGAATAACTTAACAAGGGACATGTTCAATAAATATCCTATTTCTGTGAAATCATTAAAGAAAATTCTAGGAAAACAACAGATAAGGAATCTGCCACCTGGGCAACTGCCCTGCATGCAGATCAGCAGTGATTGATTGATTGATTGATTGATTGATTGATTGATTGATTGATTGATTGATTGATTGATTGATTGATTGATTGATTGATTGATTGATTGATTGATTGATTGATTGATTGATTGATTGATTGATTGATTGATTGATTGATTGATGACACTGTCTATCAAGGAAAGCTACATATCTGCACAACTTCAGAAATGGAATTTTCTATTCATCAATCAGTCAATCACCACTGATCTACAGTTAGAGTAAATGCCCAACTGCCAGATTTCCTATCTGTTGTTTACCTAAACTTTTCTTAAAAAATTGTTAAGAACTTGGTAATTTATTGAACATCTCTATTGGTAAATTATTCCAATCCCCAATTTTCTTCCTGTAAACGAATAGTTATCTTCATATTGTGATCTTTCTACTTTTAAAAATATCACACGAAATTGTTCGTTTTTAAATGTCATTCCACGCCATATCTCAGCTGACGACTTGAAACCTACCAGTTAGTCAAGCCACTCATCTCCTTTCTTCCAAATCTTCGTAACCCAAACTTTGTAACATTTTCATAATGCTAATTATTTTTGAGAAATCACACAGAATAAATCAAGCTGCTTTTCTTTTGATTTCGTCCAGTTCTCAAATCAAGTATTCTTGGTGAGCATCCCACATACTGGAACCATACTGTAGTACGTGTCTTAGCAGATACTCTTATGCCCACTCATTTTATCCTCACTACAACCCCTAATACTCCCACAACCATATGCAGGGGTCCATAACCTTCTTTTACAATGCCATTTACGTGCATATCTGAATCAAGATCTTTCCTTACATTACCACCTAGTTTCTTACAATGACCCTGATACAGAACTTTAACCCCATCGATGCACTAAGTAAATCTGACAGGACTTTCCCTATTAGTGAAACTCACAACCTGATGTCGTCCCCCCCCCCACTATCTTCTTACCACTCCCTGTCATCATCTCACAACATTGCCGAGGACTGTTTGCTGCAGCTTACAATCTTGCAACTCATTTATTACACTTTACAGTATGACATCATCTCCATAAAGCCTCATTTCTTATTCCACTTCCTTACTCATATCATTTACACATGTATGTAAACATAAAGCTCCAATAATACTGCTTTGAGAAATCCCACTCTTAATGATTACACAGTCAGATAATGCTTCACCTACTCTAATATTCTGAGTTCAATTTTCTTGAAATATAACCGTCCATACAGTCATTTTTTGTCTAGTCCGATTACACCCATTTCTGCCATTTATGACTTATGATCTACCTTATCAAATTCCTTAGGTAGGTTAATAATGATACAGACCTTTTGACCACCTGAATCTAAGAAATCCTCTTTAAATTTCTGGAATCCTACAAGTTGAGATTTAGTGGAATAATCCTTACTAAACATAAAATTCCTTCTGTTGAACCAGTTATTAATTTTTCAAACATGTTGAATGAAATCAAAAGTAATAACTTCCCAAAACATACATGCAACATGTGTAAATATGACTGGCCTGTAATTTTGGGCTTAATATTTATCACCCTTTACATGCAGGGTCTAACACAGCAACTCTGCATTAATTTTATAGTGCTCCTCCATGCAAATATTAATCAATTAAGTACATCAGATATGGTACTATATCCCAACATGTTGCCTTTACTACATACCCAGAAATCTTTTATCAATTCCAGCTGCTAATCCAGTTTGAAAAATATGTATGTTATTGTATAAATATCTATGTTATCGTAGAGACCCTCCCTGGCTCAGGTGGCAGCACGTCGGCTGCTCACCACTGGGATCCGTGGTTCATATCCAGGTCATTCCATGTGAGATTTGTGCTGGATAAAGCAGAGGCGGGACAGGTTTTCCTCCAGGTACTCCGGTTTTTCCTGTCATCTTTCATTCCAGCAACACTCTCCACTATCATTTCATTTCATCTGTCAGTCATTAATCATTGCCCCAGAGGAGTGCAACAGGCCTCAGGGGCCGGCACAATTCCTATCCTCGCCGCAAGATGGGGGCTCCATTCATTCCATCCCTTACCCAGTCACTGACTGGAAAACAGGTTGTCAGTTTTCATTAGTATTAGTCACCTCCTCTATCTGGGCATTAACCATGTAACCAACAAGTTGTTTTATGTTGCACCAACGCAGATAGTTCTTATGGCGACGATGGGACAGAAAAGGGCTAGGAGACAGATGGAAGTGGCTGTGGTCTTATTTAAGGTACAGCCCCAGTATTTGCATGGTGTGAAAGTGGGAAACCACAAAAACAATCTTCAGGGCTGCCAATATTGAGGTTCGAATTCACTACCTCCCATATATTGGATACTGGCTGCATTTACGTGACTGCAGCTATTGAGCTCAGTCATGTAACCAACAATCTTTACATACTAATGACTGAGAACTTCTGCCTTCTGTAGATCCTCACACACCCGCCTTATTCATAAATGATTCCAGGAATGTCTTTCTTGGAATCTGTCTCTGCCTTAAAGTACATATATATGACATTCTATTTTCCACTAAAATTTGTATGACTGCCAGTTTTCCTTGCCTTTATATTATCCTTGGCTGTATTGTTCACTAGATTCAATTATCTTGTATGTTCCTTCAATTCTCTCTTTGCTCCCACAACCATTTCTAACTCTATTTCTTTCCTAACTCCACCACCTTCTTAGTTTCTTTACTTCTCTGTCATAATAAAGTGCTTTTTTTACGATTCTGTACCAAGAAAAAAGCAAAGTCATCCCTGTACAAGCTATGAAGGCCTCTGAGGAGTGGAAGGAAAAGGCTTCCACCATCCGTAACCTCGGCACTTGGTGGGGTAGAGTGGATAGCTCTATACCCGGCTGCATTTGCCCCCAGGAATTAACCTGGTACTCATTTTTGGTGTAGGCTAGTGAACCTCAGGGCCATGTGCACCTCCAGAAGTGGAAATTGCATTTCTTAAATTTGACGATTTCCTGATAGGGAATGAAACCCACGTCCTTCCAGGTGAATTTAGCCCACCTTTACTGCCTTGACCAGACAGCCCCTATTCCTCACCATGCTTAAATGTACCTACCAGTTATGACATTCTTCAACAGTTGCTTTAAATCCATTCCACACTCTGTTTACATTTTTATTTACAATTTTTCCACTGACCATAATTACTTTTTAAAAACTCCATCATGTCTGTCTTATTAGGCACATGTCACTGCCTAATACTCATACATTTACAACCTTCCTTTCTAACACATTTATTTTTAAATACGACAAAAAATGCTTTGTGATCACTAACACATTATTTTCTGATTAAGCTCTCCTTCCCAGATTAACTTATTTGCCATTTGTTGCTCATGTTTCCTGTCATTTGCATTACCTTTCCAATTGACTATTGGTAAATTGAGGTCACATGCTATAATCACATTTCCATCCATATTGTTTAGCACAGAGCTAATTATCTTATCAAATAATTCTGTACCAGCAGCTGTGTCACCCTCTCAAGGTCTGTATATTCCAAAACATCAAGATATCTATTATCTTCTTAGATGAGTATTAGACCCAATATTTCAGGTTTTTCATCATAAACTTTTGTTGCTTACATATTCACCATACATTTGAATGAATACTGCTGTGCCTACCATTCCTATGCTATCTCTGTGATAAGCACACCAGTACCCTTTGGAAAAGTAAGAATCCATTTTATAATTTCTCAGTTATGATCCAACTACTATCACAATATCTGTTAAGTATACATTGATTAAATTATTTAATTCTACTTCTTTATTTACAATACTTCTACAGTTCAGCACTAACATTTTTATGTCATCCGTACGTGACTTACAGTTCCCTGCACCCTCATCACCACTCCCTTCTTGACTCCACTTCCCAGAAAATAACTCCCTATTAACCTTCTGAACAATGTTCTTAACTTACAAGTAAGGTGCTGTTCAAGTTACAGCCATTGAGTACAGATACCTACAACCTACCCACCCATTAGTATGTAGAAATCTCAGTCCCAGTTCCCCATATATTCACTGGATTCTCCGATCTCCTTCCAGTCAGTAGCCACCTTACAGGCTATTCCACTGACAACAATCTATACTTCCTTAAATTTCACCCATGCTGAATTTACCAGATCATACACATCCTCTACTATGATATTTATACCTGCTTGACTTATGCTGTTGGCACCAATGCAAAAATCTAACATCTTCTACTTTCTTCAATATGTTAAGCTCTTTTGTTCTTTTTCAGACTTCATGTTACTGGTGTTTTTGTACCAAAGTACCGGTTAAGTTTCCCCTCACTTTGCCAGGTAAAATAAACCATCACTTTACCTATGTGCAGTTGTTCAGCTAAAAACACCTTATAATATGAACTGTCAGAAACTTTTACAATAATTCACATATTGTAGTTTATATATATATATTTGCATCTGCATGTAGAATTTGCTTTATTCCTTTCGTAAATTTCACTAGAAAATAATATGGAACACACAAAAAGACCACTTATGTATGTAGAAGGAATTAGGTTATTGCAGGCATTGCTATCTAGACAAGTGCTGCAGTTATATCCATTTATGTTGATAAATGGAAAATGTGGGTATAGATTATAGCAAATAGAAATTATCTAGAAGTTCCTACTGGAACATATTAACATCTATCTAAATTACATTAACTAACCCATGGATTGTAGTTGGAAAACTAATTAACCATAAGCAATGGTTATTCATTAAGGCATCAAAATATCCTGGAATATCTGCCAGCCAAGGCAACTCAAGATGAGAGCAAATTGATGGGTGTTAGATAATCCATTCGTACATGTTCATTATAGACTGTTAGAACTTCAGTGTTTAATCTTCAAGCTTCTGTTAATTTATTAAATGCCACTATGATCCTTTATTCATGTCTGCCCCATACTGTAGTGGTTAGTGTTATTAGCTGCCATCCTCGGGGGCCCAGGTTCGATTCCCGGTACTGCCAGAAATTTAAGTATGGCTGGAGAGCTGGTATGTGTTTGAAATGGTACATGCAGCTCTCTTCCATTGGCAGTGTGCCTAAAAAGAGCTGCACCACCTCAGTCTGAGGATACGAGTTTGCTTATCCTTTATTTGTAAGTAGCCCTGTGGCCTTGATTAGTTCCATTCATATAATCAGAATCTGAATCTAACCATTTTGATCTCACACTACTCCTCTTAGCCTCTGTGACTGAGCACATTATTTTTCCATTATTCTGATTCACTCCTCTCACATGACCCCACAACCAAAGCTGGTTTATGAATAAATTGAGTTACTTTTTAACTTAGCCTTCATCTTGTTATTCAGAGTAGCCTCGTGCCATTGATTCCACCTGTTTCTACCAGCAACCATTCTCACCACTTTCATATCTTTTACTTCTGTCTTATGAATAACATATCTTGAGTCCACACAGCTTTCACTCCCACACTGCTAAGTTGGTTTTAAAACAGACTGGTACAAAGATAGTTTTGTCCGGGAGCAGAAATCTTCCTTACAGAATACTGGAGCTCGTAACTGCAAGCTCACTGCATTAGCTTTGCTACACCATAACTCAATCTCCCTTACTATATTTCCATCCTAAGAGAATAAGTGACCTAAATACTTGAAGTGATCTACCTGTTCAACTTTTGTATTGGCAACCTGACTTTCTATTCTCTAAGGTCCTTTTTCCTAGCAACATCAATTTAGTCTTAGAAAGGCTAATCTACTGTCATTCTCACTGCATATTCTTTCCAGTTCTATGTTATTTAGTCTGCTGTTAAGACAAAGTAGTTGGCAAAGATCAAACTGCTTACTACATTATCATCTAACTGAATCTCTCCCAGCCACTTTATACCATTCAGTAAATGATCCATGTAAAGTATGAACAACAACAACAGTGAAAGATTACAGCCTTGCGAGTACCTTGAACCAAGATCTCATTCTATCTTAAATAGCCGCTGAAGCCTAATTGTCAACATAAATGTTTTTGCTTTTTTTAGTAACCTGCACCTAATCCCATGATGTCCAGCTCCATGGCTAAATGGTTAGTGTGCTCACCTTTGTTCACAGCGGCCCTGGGTTCGATTCCCGGCAGAGTTGGGAAATGTAACCAGCATTGGATAATTTCACTGGCACGGGGGTTGGATGTATGTGTCATCTTCATTATCACTTGGTCCTCATCATGATGCACAGGTCGCCTATGGCCGTCAAATCTAAAAACCTGCACCTGGTGAGCCGAACATGTTCTCGGACACTCCCGGCACTAAAAGACATACACCAATCCCATGATTCTCCAGTATGGTTAACATCTTCTCACCTGGTACTCCATCACATGCCATCTCAAGATTTACAAAACGTAACTGTCTATTCCACTCGTTGTGCTGTTTATTTACGGGGTACATACTGAAAATCTGATCCTGACAGCCTCCCTGTGGTCAGAATGCACATTGGATATCATCCACTTACTCTCAAACCACTGAACACTTACTCCCTTCAAAATTGCCAGTGAACACCTTCTCTGGTATACTGACCAATGAAATACCAAAATATATGTTACATTCCTTCCTGTTCCCTTGCTTAGAGTTACATCCTATAGTTCAATCAGATGGTACTTTACTAGCATTCCTTCTTAACCTTATTACTCTATGAAACAATTTCATCCCTGTCTTTCTAATATATTTTACCATTTGAGGTTGAAATTCATTTTTTTCTTTTTTCTGCTTATTTATCACCCTGTGAACTTCCACAAGTGCAATTTCACTGACATCAGTTTCCTTTCCCATCAGCGTGGTTATTCATGACATCAACAGGAAGATTTACTTTCAAAATTAGAAGATGTACAAACAAATCCTTCCAACTGTTCAGTGATTCCCTAGGTTCAACTATGAGTTCACGTGATTTACCAAAACACCACTAATTTCCTTATCTCCCTTCCTGAGATTCCTTATTACTGCCCAGAAATGTTTCCCTGATTCTTGATCAAGCATATATTCATAACTGCTAATCTCACACTACCAAGAATCCAGTAAATGCTTCCCATTCCTGTTGCAGTAACTTTGATATATTCCCCAGACTTACCCATCACCTTCCATATACGTTAGTTCAATTTGCAATTGCCGCATTGATTTTTTTCAACAGCACTATTCTATACTTGCCTTTGACCCTGACTATGATAATGCTCAATGCTTCATAAAAGATGTCAACTTCACTCTCATCTGCACCCTCACAAAGTGAATAAACTGAGACAATTCTTGTCCTCATTCTTCCAGCAACTAAATCTGCCCACATTATTTGCTCACTAACATACCAATAAGAAACTATGTTGAGTTCAGTAGTACACCTGATGGAAAGGCGTACCCCAAATATTGCCCTTCTGTTTTTAACACCTCCTAAGAACACCTAATAATCTTCTATCTCTTCCTCATTGTCTCCCCTTGCCCTAATAACATTTACTCCTAATACTTCCTTGCCTTTTTTAACACCTGTTAAGAACACTTTTTAATCCCTTATATATATTCCTCATTGTCTCCCTTATTTTAATATTATTAACACCTTACACATCCAGATGCATGCTATTTGCTGACTCACCCAGTTCTACCTACTTTCATCCATATGCCCCATTAATATTGATAGTTCCCCTGCAATTTAATTTCATATGCCAGGTCATTTATAATGAGTCCTCGCATGTCAGTTTGAAGTGAGATTCCGTTATTTCCATAAGTCTGAGTTTTGCTTAAAACTTTCTGAGTATGCTAGGTAAAAATTCTGTGAAGAGGATGCTACCCTACTTGGATATTATCCCAGTGAGAATTACTCCTTTAATCATTCGTGACCATCAGTGAATAGTGTAGCTCTAGCGGCCTGAGCACCAGCAGGGCCATGACTCAGAACATGTTTGAGAAGCCCACTCTTACTCGATACCAACTGGTATCCTGACACGCAGTACTAATTCCTAGGCCACTCATCCATTGCCCATGGTGCATGAACTAGGACGTGACTTCCCTTACACCCACTGTTGTGTAAATCAGTATGTATCCTACCTTTTGTCCCTAAATTTACAGTTGATGTTCTCTGAAGAGCTGGTGTTCCCATGTAACAACACTCAAGGATTTTGAGTGAATCCTGGACTTGTGAATTTTATGTCTGATCCATAAAATAAATTTGTTAATTTTTGTTTCTGACTCATTCTTTTAATAGTTCACAGTCTCAGTGTGACTGATTTATGGTATAAATTTTCATAACATGATGACTAATAATAATAATAATTAAAAAATCATGGTGTGGGATGGTTCATGGTGTGGATTACTGTAGTCATGTCCTAGTTTGTGAACCATGGGCAGCAGCTGAGTAGCCTAGTAAGTGCTCCTGTCAGTCAGGTTAATACAAAATGCTATGGAATGGGAGTGGGCAATTCAGACATAATCTGAGCCATGGCTTTCCTTGAGATCAGGCAGATGGACTAAATAGTCCACTGCTGCTCCCTAACCCATTAGAGGGGTGATCTTCACTTGGACTATGTGTAAGTAAGGGTAGAATCCTCCTTGAAATAATTTTCATCGAGGAAACTCAGAGCGTTTTTTGCAAACCTTAGACCTATGGGAGTAATGAAATCCCACTCCCATTCCACAGGTGAGGGTTTCCTTGGAAACAACTTGGCAAACGCAATGGAATTTGGTTGGGATCTAATGCGGCTTATGGAAAAAAGAATGTAGAAATGGCTGAATCAGCAAAGAGGATGTATCTGGATGTGCTAGGAATAAATAATTTTTAGGTAAGGGGAGATAAAGAGGATGAGATAGGAGATTAAAAAGTGAACTTGGTGGGTGTTAAAAAAAGAGAGGACAGGGTATGGTTTAGGGCTGTTGAACAGGAACACCATTGCCTGCAATGTAGTTTCTGTTAGGCACTTAAATATGCAAGCAATATTTGTAGATTTGGTAGCTTGAGGAATTAGGATGAGAATTTTCTCAGTGTATTCACTATGTGAGGTTGGAGATGAAGATGAAGTTCACAGATATTATGAAGCATTGAGTGACATCGTAGTGTGAGTCAACAGCAAGGATAGGATAATGCTAATGGGGACTTCAATGCGAGTGTTGGAAATAGAACTGAAGGATAGAAAACCATCATTGGTAAATGTGGGTAAGATATGGACGCCAATAGGAATGGGAGGTGTTTGCTGGACTTCTGTGCTAATTTAGGTTTAGCAATTAGAAATATTTTTTTTTCAAGCATAATTCTATTCACCACTGCATATAGGGGTAGGGGCACAGATCCATAATAAACTATATGATAAATGTCTTCAAATTAAGGAAATCTGTTAGGAATGTGCTGGTTTTTCAGGGATTTATTGATGATACAGACCACTCTCTGATCTGTAGTGAACTATGTATCACTAGGCGTAGGAAAGAGAAAGTGAAATCTGTCTGCAGACCAATATGTGTAGAAAATCTCCAGGACAAGGAAATTAGACAGTAGTACATGGATATTATTAGCGAAAAGTTCCAAACAGAGGACATCAAGGTGGAATGATGACGTGAGAGCAGCTGTTAAACGTATAAGAAAGGTGTATCAGAAATGGCTACAAGCAATTACTAATTCAGGCAGGGAGTTTTACATGGATAAAAGAAATGGAGCAAAACAAGTAGTTGTTGAATCCAAAAACAACTTGTGAAAAGATTTGGGTAAATACCAGGAAAGAGTATGTAAAGTAGCTGAAAACCTTTCTGGACAGTAATAAAAAATCTGTCTGCCTTTGTGGGTTAGTGGTTAGTGTGATGAGCTGGCACCCCCGGAGGCCTGGGTTCAACTCCCGGCTCTACCACAAAATTTGAAAAAGTGGTACGAGGGCTGTAACGGGGTCCACTCAGCCTCGGGATGTCAAATGAGTAGAGGTGGGTTCGATTCCCAAATCAACCATTCTGGAAGTGGTTTTCCATGGTTTCCCACTTCTCCTCCAGGCAAATGCTGGAATAGTACCTAACTTAAGGCCACGACCGCTTCCTTCCCTCTTCCTTGTATATACCTTCCAATCTTCTCATCCCCCACCAAGGCCCCTGTTCAGCATAGCAGATGAGGCCGCCTGAGCGAGGTACTGGTCATCCTCCCCGGTTGTATCCCCCAACCCAGAGTCTGAAGTTCCAGGACACTGCCCTTGAGGCGGTAGAGGTGGGATCCCTCGCTGAGTCTGAGGGAGAAACCAACTCTGGAGGGTAAACAGATTAAGAAAGAAAGAATAAAAAATCTTAGGAAGGGAGGGTAAAAGGAAAGAAATGAATAGTGTTTTGAGTAAGTCAGGTAAACTCATAATAGAGCTAAGAAAGGTGGACAGATGGAAGCAATATTTTGAAAATCTTCTGAACATAAAAGGAAATATTCCTGGTGACATAGCGAACAACTGAGCTCATTGGGAGAAGATAATGATGTTCATGAAATTACGCTTAATGAATTGGAAAGGGTAAACTCCATTGTCATTAAGCAATTAGACTTGAAATGGTGAAGTGTAGTAGGAAGTCAGAGATGAAATATCTTCATAGAGTGTTTGTAACCAACCTTCTAATTGGATAAAAACAGTAATTGCACCTATCTATTAGCAAGGGAACAGGAAGGATTGTTTACAAACTAATCAAGGTATCTCATTGATCAGTATACCAGGCAAGGTATTCACTAGCATGTTGGAATGGAGGGTGCAATGAGTGGTTGAGAGAAGTTGCATGAAAGGCAGTATAGTTTCTGACTACAGAGTCTGTCAAGATCAGATTTTCAGTATGCACCACGTAATTAAAAAATGCTATGAGAGGAACAGCGAGTTATGTTTATATTTTATAGATCTAGAAACAGCAAATGAGAGAGCACTGGACAACTGTGGGATTAAGAATATATTATTAAAACCAATCTAAGGCATTTATGCTGACAATTAGGCTGCAGTGAGAACAGATGGTAGTATGAGTTCTTGGTTCAATGTACATACAGGGGTCAGACAAGGCCTTTGTGTGCTTGAATCATACTGTCGGCAGCCCTGAATATGATTTCCCAAGGTTTCCCATTTTCATACCAGGCAACTGCTGGGCTGTATCTTAATTAAGGCCATGGCTGCTTCCTTCCCATTCCTAGGCTTTTCCTATCCCCTTATCACCATAAGACATATCTGTGCCAGTGCATCATGATGCAAATAGCAAAAAATATCTAGTACCTTGTATGTGCTTTGGAGAATTAACTGAGATTCCTTTGACAGAAGACTCATCCAACAACCCATGAACTAGAATCTCTGTTTTGTGGATCAACGACAAGGAAAGCCATGTATTTTTTTCCTGTCAACTGAACAAACTCCACATCATAAATAGCAGTTGATATAATTTTAACATTTACTCACACGTTCAAGGATATTGACTAGATACCTACTTACTCTATTGTCACTTGAAACTTCCTCGATTCCATTCAATGATGTTAATAACCTGATATTGTTACTACCTTGTTAAAAGAACATGAAATTACAGTGAGTGTATGAGTATGATGTTTCATTTCGTGTTCACGCTAATAAACTTAATATTAGTGGCATTGATGTGAATTATATGTATCTCAAAATCTACTGATACTCTAACTTGCAATAATATCAATTGATGCAGGAATTACTTTTCACATTAGATATTAGGTAAAGTTATTTGAATATGCAATCTTAATTTGTTTTGCTGATTGACAATGTCAGACAGTCAAAATTGGTAGTAATCAGGCTTCTTAATCTTCAAACATCCAATGTTTCACTCTGGTCTAACAATTCAGACACAGCTTTAGAACTCAATAGTAGCACATAGTAGCACAGTGCTCTAGTATAGTAAAACTCTCCACTTACAAGAAATGCTCAGCTAGGCAGTGCCTTAGCCAGTGTCTTGGAAAACTATGACAGTCTAAGTGGTAAGCCTACTGCTACACGAGGGTGAAACACTGGGTGTTTAGAGATTGAGAAGTGTGAACACTATGAATGTTATTAATATCAAATCAGATTCTTACTCTAACGTCTTCTTACCCTTAGAAATTTCTGCTTATTAGCTTTATCCTTCACTCCTTCTCTTTGAACATCTGCATCTTCAGCACAAAAATTATAATGGTCATGAACACCATCAGCAGAGCTATAGTCATACTTAGCACAAATATTTTCCCCCTTTCATTTTAAGAACTACATTTGTATTCAGTAGTCTAACATGTACCGTACGTCAAAAAATTCACTTCATTCAAAACTGGTACCTTAGGATACCGGTACAAAAAAGATCTTAAAATGATTGCTACATCAACAAAGTGCAATTATTGTTAGAGTGTTATAAGCCGCAATGCATGTTTATATCTTGATTATGCATTTATCTAGTTTGGAGGTAGAGTTAAAACTTAACGATAAGAGATTTGCATCTAGGTATGCATAACCTCCCAGACAAGACATTTCTCCGAGCTGCAAGTAACATAGTACTCGATATGGGGTTGTGAATATTTCAAAGGAATGAAAATGTTACTGCATGACCATCCTTTCACCTACCTTGCGGTAAAATTAGTTACAAATTCTTCAGTAGAAATTGGATTCAAGATGTATTTACTCCATGTTTCTGAGAGGTTATGTTTATGAACAATGATATTCCGGACGCCCGCTTGAAAGCCAGTTGAAATACAAAATAACTAAGACAAAAAGTTAATTGAAGGCTTAATACAATACATAATAATAAAATAAACACAATGTACACAAGTTTTATTTCTGTTCAGATAAACAATTTTCAGTACAAGTCGATCATGAAACCCTCGAAACCAAGGAGGTTTGCCACTATCACTTTTTAACATTTAAGACATATCGTAAAAAATATTGTAAGAGTAAAATATTGTGAGATTTATAACTTGTAGAGTTACCTCCTCCTTCCTAGTAGTGTCATTTTCCATTTTACTCGTTTCTTCACCACTCGTTACGTCCATTTCGCTTAACAAATTCAATAGTTAAACAGCAACGGTTAGGTGAAATCAAATTTGTCATCAGAGAAGAATGCAGTGTAGCCACATGGTCCACTCTGTATTCCCAACTGTAGCAAGATAATTTCCCTTCTTTCCGAATAATATTCCCTGTACAAAATTTACTACTTACAGCTAGTATTACGACTATTCCTGCTTGAAATTTTTAAAAACTTATATGAATAAGAAAAGGTAATAAAGTAAATATGTATGATTAGTGTACATGAAGAAAAACCGGACGAGTGGCTGCGTGGTTTTGGTCACACACCTGTCAACTTACATTCAGGATATAGCGGGTTCGAACCCCACCGTCGGCAGCCCTGAATATGGTATTCCGTGGTTTTCAATTTTCACACCAGACAATTGCTGGGGCTGTACCTTAAACAAGATCATGTTCGATTCCTTCCCACTCTTTGACCTTTCCTGTCCCTTCTTCGCCATAAGACCTATTTGTGTCGGTGCGACGTATAGCAAATTGTAAAAAGAAATATCAAGAAACTACCAGAAATAAGTTCATTACAAAAATAAAAATGCTAACTAAATTTAACTGTGAAAAATGTCTTCTCCTCTCATATCCAGAGTTGAAATAACGGATTTCTAGCAAGGATTGTTCATTATGGTTAGGCCTAAGCTATGAATCTTCAATGAGAAAATGATATTATATTTGCAACTATTCGCAGATGGGTGCGAAATCACAAAGAAATGCTGTTGGGGCACGTTTGCGTCGGAAGAGGATGGTTTGGGTCTTCTCGGAATGCAGTTTTAGGTGCTACCGATCACATCAGAAAAGGAGGTAGGGTTGGACGGAACGGTTGATGGCTTGGACTGCGTGTAGGGGGGTTAGGGTGGCTGTGTCGTCAGCGAACTGTAGGAGTTGGACGGAGGAGGTGGTTGGGGGATGTCAGCAACGAAAAGGATAAATAGTATTGTGGATAGGTGTGATCCTTGCGGGACGCCGAGTGTGAGGGGGAATGAGGCAGAGAGTTGGTTGTTAATGGAGATCTGGTATGAGCAAATCGAGAGGTAGGAGGAGATGAAGCGGACGTACGAGTTGATGAGGTCGAAAAACCTGAGTTTGAGTATAAGTACGGGGTGCCAAACGAAGTCGAAAGCGAGCTGGAAATCGAATGCGATTAGGAGGGTGAGGCGCCCGCGGTTGAAATATTTTTGAGGTGGTTTGGATTAGTCGGAGGAGTTGGTCTTCTGTGGAAAGTTTTGGGCGGAATCCAAACTGGATTGTAGGATTTTGTTTAGGATTTTTGGCAGGAGTGTGATGAGGATTATGGGGTGACAGGAGCTTAGTTCGGATGGAGGTTTGCCTGGTTTGGGGAAGAGGAGCATTGTGGTGTGTTTCCAAGATGAGGGATAGAATCCTGTGCCCAGAATGAAGGTGTAGAGCTCTGTCAGTAGGAGAGGCGCATAACGGATATGGAGGTAGCGGGTTTTGCCTGGGCCAGGGGCTGTGTTACGGGATTTGGCGAGAACGGACTGGATGTCGGTTGGCGTGATGGACGCTTAGAGAGGATGGATTGATAGGGTGTGGGTGTTAGAAGGGTTGAGTGGAGGGGAAGAGGAGTGGTTTAGATGCAGTTGGGTGTTTCAACCTCATTCGGACAGGTCCTTGAGAACACGTGGTGCTAGGAACCACATGCTGGTTCATACACATAGAAAGATGAAATGTATTCAATTACACATATACTGGGTTTATTACACTATATACACATCGTGATTCATTTGTTCAACCTGTTGCTCACGCGATGTTATAGATAATTACAGAACTTCTCCGAACAGCACGTTTCACCATAGTCAGGCAGCCATGGTACCTCCTAATCACTCACCCGCTCACCCGATTGCACGCAAAGGTGCCCGACCACTCCCGATATAAACAACCTCAGGAAGTGGCGCAGCGCCAATGCATTGGCGCTCTGATCACTCACAAACATACCGCCACACCTATATGTATCCCATTTAACAATTACAAGGAATATTGAATTGGAATTGAACACATAGTCATATTATGAAGTTCTTTCACCATCAATACATATGCCGATTACGAGACACGCACAACTTCAACCAATATAACTTAGCAAAAATGTACACAGATGTTCTAATAATGAAACCTAAATGAACAAATTCAAATCCTATAATAACAAGTACAGCACTAAACACAAACAATAAAGAACACTGATCATAATGAAAACTTTACAATGCAAGAGCAAAGAACTTAACACCAACACGAAATGAGACACTGAATGTATTTGCAAGTATCAGTCTTGAGCTGTCAATGGACATAACTTATGTACAGAACGCCTTAAAATTCCATTGCTGGTGCGAATTGTAACGGTACGCACTCGTCCGTCCTTCCCAGGATGAGTTTCTTCGACCGTTGCAAGTCGCCAAGAGAGAGGAGGAATGTTGTCGTCCTTAACTAAGACAATAGCTCCAGGCTGAAGGTTAGGCTGACACATCAAGCATTTCTGGCGCTGTTGTAAGTTATTAAGATAGTCATTAGACCACTGTCTCCAAAAGTTCTGCTGCAGCGCCTGAATGTAGCGCCATCTGGAAGTATAACAGTGCTCACCATCACTAAGATCAGGTTCAGGCAAGGATAGCAGGGGAGCTACGATCAGAAAGTGGCCAGGAGTTAGGTATGAGCGTTCATCAGAGTCGTCTGAGAGTCTAACGAGCGGTCGTGAGTTTAGCCATGCCTCTATTTGGCAAAGTAGGGTATACATCTCTTCATATGTCAAGCAGACATTGCCAGGAGTTCTTCGCAAATGATGTTTCATGGATTTCACTCGAGCTTCCCAGAATCCCCCGAAGTGAGGCGAATCAGGTGGAATGAAATGCCAAGTGAATCCCTCTTGCGCTGCGTTGTTCAGCACTTCTGTCTTCCACAGCTCCGACTGGTGCACCTTCAACCATCCGTTTCTAGCTACTACAAAGTTAGTAGCATTGTCAGTATATAGGTTTGAATACCTCCCACTCCTGGCTGCGAATCTCCGTAAGGTGGCAATAAAGGCCTGTGTGGTCAAGTCACGAACTAATTTCAAGTGTATAGCCTTGGCGCAAAGGCAAACGAACAATGCTACATAGCCTTTTACCTTGACCTTGCTCCTGGTTGCACCCTTTTAATGTACATCGGGCCAGCGTAGTCAACTCCCATATTCAAGAATGGCCGCGATGGAGTCACTCGAGGAGAAGGTAGCTGCCCCATGAGCTGCGTTGCTGTTGAGGCACGTAGTCTGAAACACTTCACTCATTTGTGAATGACAGTCCGTACCACTTTCTTTATGCTCACTACCCAATATCTGGACCTAAGAAAAGTTGCTGCACGATTTGTACTAGCATGTAGCAGCCGAATATTCTCGTCAGCCACAATCAACTGGGTTACGTTATGACACTGAGGTAATATGATTTTATGCCTTCCTGCAAATGGTTTCAAAGAGTTTTGTAAGCGTCCTCCTACTCGTAATACCTCGTTCCCATCTAGGAATGGGTTCAGGTTTCTTATTGAACCTTGCGGTGAAACTGATGAATTCGACTTCAACTCGCCTATTTCCCTTGCGAATGTCACACGTTGAGCAAGTTTGATACATATCTGAAGTACCATCACTAGCTCTTTTTCAGAAAATGGTCCCGTTTATCTTACGTTGTGTCTTCTTGAATTGAAAACAAATCTGTTGCAATAAGCCGTCACCCTCTGAAGACGACGGAGAGATGAGAACCTTGTCGTGACTTCGTCAGATGGAGTGGCACTAACTAAACATTGTACCGTATCCCTTCTTTCTGGAAGTTCGTCTACAGAATCGTTTGAATCCTTAGTGGGCCAGGTACTTTCGTCTTGCACTAACCATGCCGGTCCATGCCACCATTGTTCATTATGTTGTAGGCTGAGTGGTCCTTGTCCCCTTGAAAGAACATCGGACGGGTGTCTTCTGACATAACATGATCCCACTCGGCTCTTCCAGTCAACTGCTGTGTCTCAGAGACACGATTTGCGACGAACGTTTTCCATCTCATCGGTTCAGTTGCAAGTCACGAGAGTACTATTGTCGAGTCAGGCCACAAGGAAGTGTTGTCAGTTTTCAGATTCAGGATGTTGATAGTCTTGTCCACCAGACGTGCCAACAAAAGAGCCCCACACAGTTCTAACCTAGGTAGAGACTGTTGTTTCAGAGTAGCAACTCTGGATTTCGAACATACCAAATGTACCGAAATTTTACTGTGTTGATTGGTACTGCGGATATACACACACGCTGCGTATGCCCGTTCAGAAGCGCCTGAGAAGCCCTGAACTTGTATTTGGATGACTCTTTCCGTGCAAAGAATCAACCTGTCGACATGAATGTTGTTCAGTGCTGGAAGATCAGTACAGGTTTTAATCTAGCCCTCAAGTAAAGGAGATATTGTGGTTCATCTCATCCTAGTTTCTCCTGCCACAACTGCTGCATGAAAATTTTACACGTTACGATTACTGGTCCCATCAGCCTTAATGGATCAAATATAGAGGCTATAAAATTGAAAGCATCTTTCGTTTCGTAGGGCCTCCATTGTTCTCCTTGATGGAACCTCAAACTGGCACTTGTCAGGGAAGGGTTGCCACAGCAATCAATATTGTATTCCTTATCAAATCGTAGGGGTAACTGTAATTGTCTCAGTTCTGCTGGCATCGTCTCAAGTACAGCGGAGTGATTCGAAGTCCACTTGCGGAGCGGGAAGCCTCCGCGTTGCAGCATATCTTGTAGTTCTCATCGCAGATGTATAGCATTTTTCACTGTATCGCTACCACACAATACATCGTCCATGTAGTGGTCCCGCTTCAACACGCGAGATGCTGTAGGAAACACGTGGGCTTCTTCTTCAGCCAGTTGAATTAGACACCTTGTGGCTAGGAAGGACGCTGAGGATGTACCATACGTTAGAGTCTTCAGTTGGTAGGTGCGTAGAGACTCGGATGGATGTTATCGCCAGATTATGCACTGTAAGTTAACATCCTTGTCGTCTACTCTGATCTGACGGTACATTTGTGTAATGTCTCTCGTCATCGCAATCTCATTTGTGCGAAACCTTATCACAATTGATAGTAGATCTTGTTGAACAGTAGGTCCCATCGCGAGAGTGTCATTGAGGGAAACGTCATTGTCAGTTTTCTAGGACGCGTCGAATAAAACCCGTGTCTTAGTAGTGGTACTCTCTGCCTTTAAAACTGCATGGTGTGGGAGATAGCAGAATGGTTCCTCGCCCTTGCATAAATCTGGGGCTAACTTCATATGACCAGGGTTTCATACTCCTCCATGAAGATCACGTAATCAATTCGCATATCAGGTCTCTTCTCAGGCTCCGCTATTTTGTAAGAGTTTCCAAGTTGCAGACCTTCTGCCTTCGTAGGCAACCTCACAATGACGCGTCCACTGTTGTCGCGTTTGGTGTGAGTTATGAAATACTCCTCGCAGTGCTTCTCTTCCTTGGTTAGGGGCAATCTTCTAGTTGTCACTTCTTCTAGTGACCAGAATTTTTCCATCTTCCTGTTGAGGTCAACGTCCTGTCTGAGGAAAAATGATGAAGTGAGTGGAGTTTCTGCTTTCTCAGTAGTCTGAGCCCGCGACTTTATTGGACCTGATAGTATCCATCCTGGAGCCTCCATGGCTCAGACGGCAGCGCGTCGGCCCTGTGGTTCAAATCCTGGTCACTCCGTGTGAGATTTTTGCTGGACAAACCGGAGGCGGGACAGGTCTTTCTCCGGGTACTCCGGTTTTCCCTGTCGTCTTTCATTCCAGCAACACTCTCCATCATCATTTCATAGCATTTATCACCTATTAATAAATCACCTTTGGAGTGGCGACCCCATTGTAATAAGAGCCTGTGTATGTTCCATTCGTTATATCCCTGACTCGGTCAGTGACTGGAAAACAGGTTGTAGGTTTTCATTTTCAGTATCCATCCTAACACAGTATTCTTCAAGATGGGCAATTCATCACAGTTTTTTCCGCCACCCTTCTTGCAACAGCTGCATAAAAATCTCAGCACCGGTGAGCATATCCACTGGTCCTGCCTTGTTGAAGTGGGTATCCGCCAATATGATATCCTCAGGCAAGTTCCACGATTTACAATCAGTATGGTTCTCTGGAATATCGCCTGTTATGTGAGGGAGTATAGAACATGTTATAACAGTATCAAATCTGGACACATTAGAAATGTTACGAACGTCAAAACTTTGAGATGCGGTGACAGCAGTGTTATTTATATCACTAATTGGAATACAATTTCTATGTCGCTGCAGCCTCAGCTTACTTGCAAGCGACTCGGTTATGATTTAAGATTGCGATCCATTGTAAAGTAGAGCTCGGCTCTGGTGAAATCGACCGTTGTTGTCTGCAACTTCTACTACTGCAGTGGGCAGCATTACTTCGGACTGTGGCTTGAATTTTAGTGCGCAGTAACTAGCATTACTCTGACCTTGTTCGTCGTCTCTAGTACCGGTACCTCTACTAGCTTGGGTATCCTTGTTTGTAGTCGTTTGATTGTGTGTGGCACTGTCGATGTGAATCAAGGTGTGATTTATACGTTGGCAAGTCTTACAGCTATCAGATTTGCACACGTTGGCACTACGGTGCCTAAAACAGTTAAAGCCTAAACACTTCCTTTTGACAAAATCATACTGTTGTCTTGTGTTAGCTTGCAGAAATACTTCGCACCGATATAATGGATGATCCAAGTCACAAAAGTCACACTTCCCGTATGAGTTAACTCGAATTGGGCTTTCATTGTTTCTCATATACTGGTGTTTAGGTGGATTTGCCGAGCTCCCCCTTTGTTCCCATGTTGCCATCATCAATTCTAACAATTGTGCCCTCTCTCCCAAAAAGGTGGATACCTCAGCGAGTCTCGGAAAATCATCGCTGGAAGCTTTCATTCCGAACTCTTTACGGGTAGCGGGATCTAACTTGTCTAACATCAGCTGCTGGAGTAAGGCTTCGTGAAAAGGCACTAAAAGGTTGAGGTTCTGAATAGCGTTTAAATAGCTTACTAAGTGGTTGTTCAACTTCCTAAGGTCTGATGCTGTATCTTTGTGACAAGTAGGTAGTGACAATACAGCCCTGATGTGTTGTGTTGCTATCAGTTTTCTGATGTTGTACCTCTTGCATACGATTTCCCAAATACTAAAAAGTTAGTGTTAGAAACAGGAATGTCCTGAATTAATTGATGAGGTTCGCCCTTGAGTGCTGAAATTATATAATGAAAACGCTGAACGTTTGATAGTCTTAAATTATCAACAATTAAAGCCTGAGAAGTGTCTTGAAAATGAGTCCAAGTCTCATACTGCCCATGAAATATAGGGAGGTTAATGACGGGCAATCGTGTCTCCATGGAATTCTGTTGGGAATTACCGCAAGAATGCCGAGATAACTGATCGATATTCTGCTCGGAGGTTGTGCTCTTTTCTACCAGTAATAGTAATCGTAATAGTTTTTTTCGAACTGTTCCCCATCCCGTTCATGATTCTCGTAGTTCTCGTCGTCATTAATCTCAAGCTTATATTGAATATGCTTATATTTTTCCCAGAGTAAAGGCAATTGTTTCAACCTGTTACGTAATGCATTAATATCGGAGTCCGCCACAAACTTGTCTACATATTTACTGATACGGGTCAGTGACCCTTAAATGACCGCTCGTTTTCACCAACAGATTTTTATCATTAGACTCCATGATATAAGTTAGGAAAGAAAAGAAAAATGAAAGGAATGACTGACCTCTGGTATACTGTTCTGATGTGCACTTATCCTTTGTCCGCTTCGTCTAGTTCAGCATGCCGCAGGGATGATGGTACACGTGCTCCAATATTCTTTCCACAGGTTGTCAGCACTCGAAAGATACACTCACAAACACTGGAGGACCACGTAGTATCATAGCATTACGACACATTCACGAATCAGGCTCACCCGATTGCACGCGAAGGTGCCCGACCACTCCCGATATAAACAACCAGAGGAAGTGGCGCAGCGCCAATGCAGTGGCGATCTGATCAATCACAAACAGTAGGGATCTCCGTGGGTGTTGAAACGGTGACGGAAGTAGTGGACGAAGGCTTCCAGTTTCTCCTCGGTATTTGCTGGAACTATGCCCCTATGGATGATGGGGTAAAGGGGAGAGGACTTTGTGCCGAGGAGGGTGTTTAGTTTGGCCCAGAACTTGGCTGGGTGGGTTTAATATTACTCTATAGTTATATCAACAACGTGTACTTTTGTATAAATGATTAAAACGTACCCTGTATTTGACAATGGAGTTGTGTTTAGCGTAGAAGTCGTCTCGTATTTACACAAGTGTCGTAAACGTCTTACAGTGTACGTTACTGAACAGAGTTGAGTCTTCTTTAATGTGCATACGTTTTACTCAAATCTTTTAGAGCCTTGTATCCATACAAATTCTGTTGTCACCCTACAATAATATATTTAAACAAAATTTATGGTGCAGTAGACATCAACTGATGAAATGAAATTTGCGATTGGGTGAAGAGATTTGAAGTAGAGGCAGGTGTATGCATGATTTGAACCAGTAGCGGCGATTGGGAATTAGAAGTGGGGGGGGGGGGCAAAAATTATATACAAACAGCATAGAGTAGTCGGGTTGAGAGATATGGCGGGAGGAGGGGTTATAACATCAAAAACTGAACAAAAAAGCTACAACATGGTAAGTTTATGATGCTCTTTGAGTGAATTTCGACAGAGATGTAAAGGTTGACAGTTTACTAACTTAAGTGCAGCAATAATAATTTTTTTGAGATTTTGATTCAATACTATACAAAAAACTTTCACCAAAGAAACAACACTACACACGTATTACAACTGAATAGAAGTATTGCGTGATTATAAAATTAAAAATGAATTTAGTATTTGACTGCACTCTAGGAAACTAACAGACAATATTAAAGATACTGCCAGACTGACGAATGCACGCGGCAAGTAGGTGAACCATACCTATACAAATTGGTTAGCCGCGACAAGCGACGTGTTGTGCGTAATTGTTAATAATTAAAAATTTGCACAAATTGTTTTTTCATCATTCCTATAATTCCTCGTTTCAGCCAGCTAAAATTGAATAAAAATGAAATGTTTTCTCCACAAAGTGGGGTGCGATGGCCCCTCCCCCCCCCCCCCGATGCCGAATTTTGAACAGTAGATTTGAAGTAGTCCGCCTCTGTGGTGTAGTGGTTAGCGTAATTAGCTGCCACCCCCGGAGGCCCGGGTTCGATTCCCGGCTCTGCCACGAAATTTGAAAAGTGGTACGAGGGGTGGACCGGGGTCCACTCAGCCTCGGGAGGTCAACTGAGTAGAGGTGGGTTCGATTCCCACCTCAGCCATCCTGGAAGTGGTTTTCCGTGGTTTCCCACTTCTCCTCCAGGCGAATGCCGGGATGGTACCTAACTTAAGGCCACGGCCGCTTCCTTCCCTCTTCCTTGCCTATCCCTTCCAATCTTCCCATCCCTCCACAAGGCCCCTGTTTAGCATAGCAGGTGAGGCCGCCTGGACGAGGTACTGGTCATACTCCCCAGTTGTATCCCCCGACCAAGAGTCTGAAGCTCCAGGACACTGCCCTTGAGGCGGTAGAGGTGGGATCCCTCGCTGAGTCCGAGGGAAAAACCGAACCTGGAGGGTAAACAGATGATGATGATGATGATGAGATTTGAAGTAGAGGCTGCTCAGCACACAAACCTATCTGCTGCTTCTCTAATAATTTTTCTGTACAAAAAGAACAATCATACCTATTAAATATACGATATTGTTCTTTAATACATATATATTTTTAAATAGCAAATAACTAATCAAATTTACCTTACATGTAACCGCTTGTGTGGATAAGCTGCCTACAAATGAGAAGGTTGACTATCGTATATACTGGGTGAAGCGTAATTCGCGCACTCGGGCGTCGCAGCGCGACTCCACACATGCCAGCAATAAAAAATTGTCTCTTACAAAATTTCGTCTTGCAAGTATATCCGGCAGAAAACGACGTTCAAGAGTAGCAATCTGGCAACACTGTAACCACATGTACGGCAACTACCTCTGTCAGCACGTTCTCGTCGTACTGTACAGTTGGTGCAGTGGATAGAGTATTGGGTTAGCATGCAGGGGGTCGAGTGGTCGATCCTGGGTTGAGGCGTATGTGTTTTATTTCGTAAATGTAGTCCAGGTGATATGGTATCTAGCATCTTAATCGTCAACAGCGATTGCAGTGGGTCCTCTAGAAACCATTTGCACTTACATACTACGATCCTAGAAATGGACGAACAATCGTTTCCATTGGTCAGCTTTGAAAGGCGCCCTTTCCACGTCGTGGGCGTGAATTTATTCGCACCACTTCATCCACTAGATATGAAACCTGTTTTCTTTGTACCCTCCTTCAATGATCCCATAGATTAGTACCAACTATTATTCTTGCCTCGTTCAGGTCCATTACATTTCGTTAGGGCCTTACGTTACCAGTAGGCCTAGCAACGTGCTCTGCGAATAATGTCCAAACTCGGTTACAATTTGTATGTCTTATCACCATGGTCCCAATAATTATGCCTTTCAACATTGCGTCTGGTAACAGCATGCTGTTTAGTACGTATCTCAATGCAATATTATTATTATTATTATTATTATGTTGTAAATATAGGATACATGTGACCTCAGAAACGGTGTCTTACTGTATTACAGTAGGTAATGTCAGATGGAAATTATCATCATCATCATCATCATCATCATCTGTTTACCCTCCAGGTTCGGTTTTTCCCTCGGACTTAGCGAGGGATCCCACCTCTACCGCCTCAAGGGCAGTGTCCTGGAGCTTCAGACTATTGGTCGGGGGATACAACTGGGGAGTATGACCAGTACCTCGCCCAGGCGGCCTCACCTGCTATGCTGGACAGGGGCCTTGTGGAGGGATGGGAAGATTGGAAGGGATAGGCAAGGAAGAGGGAAGGAAGCGGCCGTGGCCTTAAGTTAGGTACCATCCCGGCATTCGCCTGGAGGAGAAATGGGAAACCACGGAAAACCACTTCCAGGATGGCTGAGGTGGGAATCGAACCCACCTCTACTCAGTTGACCTCCCGAGGCTGAGTGGACCCCGTTCCAGCCCTCGTACCACTTTTCAAATTTCGTGGCAGAGCCGGGAATCGAACCCGGGCCTCCGGGGGTGGCAGCTAATTACGCTAACCACTACACCACAGAGGCGGACGTCAGATGGAAATTAGCAAATACAAAATGCGCCTCAACCCAGGATCGAACCATCGACCTCCTGCATGCCGACCAAAATCTCTACCCACTGCACCAACTGTACAGCACGACGTGAACGTGCTGACAGTGGTAGTTACCCTACATATGGTTACAGTGGTGCCAGATTGCTACTCTTCAACGTCCGTTTTCTACCGGATATACTCGCAAGACGAAAATTTGTAAGAGACATTTTTTATTGCTGGCATGTAAGGAGTAGCGCTGCGACGCCCGAGTGCGCGAATTACGCTTCACGCTGTATATATATATAACCGTATCGTTCAATTGTATATATGGTATCTTTACTACCGGTACATGTTAATTAAAACAACCGTATAATAGGCACAGACCTCTGCATACACTGTTTTGTTTCATTGTCTCCTTGCTGGCTTGTGTCGTACTGCGTATGCTGCCTTCCACCTCTCAGAGCCTGGTAAGCAGCCTTCAAACGAAGTAACGCAGGGGAAATTCAAAACATGGATATGTCTTCTCTCAAATGCAAGTTCATAGCAGCACGTCTTTAACCGCTTGAATTTGTTTGAATACACATATTTTTATTTACACACAACATACAACACTACCAACAACCACAAAACACGCAATAGTGATTACATCTCTCTTAATAGGGTTTGGGCTAGGAAAGGCATCCATTTGTAAAACTGGACCAAATACACTACAAGGTACCGGTCCCAAGAAATCGGTAAAGATTAAGAAGAAAAAAAATGTAGTTCAATCACAGGATTGTTTTCTCTTACGAATTCGTTAACACAACTATAACTGTTCGAATTTGTTTTAATACACATATTTTTATCGACACGCAAATCTACCACACTACCAAATACTAGGAAAAAAACACGCAATAGTGATTACTTCCGTCTTTATTGGATTTGCATCAGGAAATGTATCCGGCTGTAAAACTGGGCCAAATACACTACGATGTGCAGATCCCAAGAAATTGGTAAAAGACCAAGAAAAAAAAGAATTTTCTCTCTTACGAATTCGTTAACACAACTCTAACTGTAAGAAAGAATTCGTTTTAATACACATACATTCATCTGCACGCAAATCTACCGCACTACCATCTGCTACATAACATGCAGTAGTAATTAATCCCTATTTACAGAGTTCGTGTTAGGAAGGGTATCCGGTTTCAAAACTGTGCTAACCGAGCAAGTGGCCATGCGGTTAGGGTCGCGCACCTGTGAGCATGCATTCGGGAGACAGTCAGTTCGAACCCCACTGTCGGCAGCCCTGAAGATGACTTTCCGTTGTTTCCCACTTTTAAACCAGGCAAATGCTGGGGCTGTACCTTAATGGAGGCCACAGTTGCTACCTTCCCTATCTCCCACCCTTCCGTCGCCGAAAACCTTCGATGTGTTAGTGCGACGAATAGAAAAAAAACTGATTTAAATACACTACAAAGTGTTCACCGCGAGAAATTGGTGAATGACCAAGAAGAAAGGAATTTAAGTTTGCCATTCACAGGATTATCCTGATTTCTCAAAATTAACGTTTCAAATGGTGTTCCTTAATTATTATTATCACTATTTAAACAGTTTACCGTTTTCCCTCGGACGCAGCAAGGGATCACACCTCTACCGCCTTAAGGGCAGTGTATTGGAGCTTGAGAAATTTGGTTGGGGGATACAACTGGTGAGAAGGGCCAACACCTCTCCTAGGCGTCCTCATCTACTACGATGAACAGCGAGGACGAGTTTAGCAGTCACAGCGAGAGTACATACGTGCTCGCAGCTGACTCACTTTCCTCGCCAGGCTATTGGAACTTTCCAATTACTAGTCAGGCACGACCGGGCGAGTTGGCCGTGCGCGTAGAGGCGCGCGGCTGTGAGCTTGCATCCGGGAGATAGTAGGTTCGAATCCCACTATCGGCAGCCCTGAAAATGGTTTTCCGTGGTTTCCCATTTTCACACCAGGCAAATGCTGGGGCTGTACCTTAATTAAGGCCACGGCCGCTTCCTTCCAACTCCTAGGCCTTTCGTATCCCATCGTCGCCATAAGACCTATCTGTGTCGGTGCGACGTAAAGCCCCTAGCAAAAAAAAAAGTCAGGCACGTGTACTTGTCGGTATTGTTGGGAGATCAGAAGAATGCACATGCCCGGTGAGGCACGGGGCGAAGGGGTTTTCACCAGCAGAGCCCGTGACGCAAGGGTTACCAAAGTATCTCCGCTACTACCCAGGTGACTTTATATTATCTTCTGCTGGTAGCTCTTGGCTCTTGTCAGTTGTAATCCAGCAAACTGCAAAGTGTGAGTCAATGTTTTCGTTTAGCAGATAAGAGCAGATAAGAGCCGATCTGTCTGGGCAGAACAGGAAGTTCGTGCTTGCAAACCACATTCCTCATTTTTGCATTCTTCTCATCTCCACACAGTACATTCCTGAAGGAGCTTTGTCTGTAGTATGCACTTTTCAGTTACAGATTACTAGCATTGTCAGGAAGCACTTCTCAGAGCTAGCTCATTTCCAGGTTTCTATTTCCGGAGGATAAGATTGGATTCGCTTCTGATCCCAGCGAGACCGGCCGACTACAACATCTTAGCTGCGGTGGAGGGCTTCTGCGTGAGGCTGTGCTCGAAGCCCGTCCCCGAATTTCGCCTCCCGGCGCTGATGGTGTACACCCAGTGGGGGAAGTACATCTACAGGGAGACGATTACTATAATCGATCTTCTCACAGCAATAGCGGAGCACATTCGATAGGAGGCGATCACCAAGCTCGTCCACGAGGTCCTTGGCTGGGCGGTCATCATCCGCCCTAAGGATCCAAGTTGCATCCACGTCTACGAGTGTCTGGTGTCTCATCACTTCCAAGTAGTCCGTCTATCAGGTCACAGAGTAAAGCCGCCGGACAGCACAAGCAGCCGGGAGGCAGCCACCCAGACATCACAGGCGATGTCTAACGTCGAGACGCAGACTGCTAGGAGGCAGAGGCACAAACAGGTGGGCACGGGCCCACGCTTCTTGGCTCTACCAGAGCTGAAAACCGAGGAGGACGGCACCGTTCCCCGAGCGTTGCGACGCACATGTAAACGAAAACCTACAACCTGTTTTCCAGTCAATGACCTGGTCAGGGATGGGATGAATGAAGCCTCCAACTTGCGGCGAGGATAGGAATTGTGCCGGCTGCCGAGGCCTGTCGCACTCCTCTGGGGCAATGATTAATGACCGACAGTTGAAATGAAATGATAGTAGAGAGTGTTGCTGGAAAACCGGAGTAACCGGAGGAAAAAAGCTTGTCCCGCTTCCGCTTTGTCCAGCACAAATCTCACATGGACTGACCGGTATCTGAACCCCGGTATCCAGTGGTGAAAGGCCGGCGTGCTGCCGCCTGAGCAACGGAGGCTCTTTACATTCACTTACAAATCATTGAAGTTTAACATAAAAGAACACGCTTTACTGCTCTCGCAGTCGGAAAGAAAATGGAGGGGTCCACTAGCAATAATTTTTTTTTTAATGGGATATAACATCCGGCGGTCGGCCTCGGCTAACACCAGAGTGCGAAGCTATCTGCACAAAACAACTTAGTTATTAGTTTTAATATCGCTCGACAGAAACTGTCTACGGACAAGTCCACGAAGTTGGACCAGGATAATATATATTCCATTTCACTATTAAGAGCACTATATAGTAACATAATTGGCACGACAACATATCATCATCCTCAAAATTGTTTGCGAAACTGTTAGATAAAGTAAGGGAAACTGAATGCAGAACACTTCGAGAACGCGATAGGACATAGTGGGGGATTAATGTCGTAGCAGCTGTTGGTGTTGATCCACAAATTACCTTCTGAGCTATCGCAAAATTAAGTAATATGAGTCAGAGATATGCTTCACCGTAAAAAGTCCCGTCCGTGTCATGTCTCTCACCAGGGGCGTAGATGCGAGTTCTCCATAGGAAGAGGGAGTAGGGATATGAATAATAATAATAATAATAATAATAATAGTAAACACATTTTATTGCCCAGGGTCCTTTGAAATACAATATACGGAAGGGGGATGAAAAATGAAAATGAAAATTCATAGCCAGTTAAAAATTTCAACTGGGTCAGGAAAGCAATGGCTGTCGAAGTCTGTCGTACTCTTCCGGGGCATTGATTAATGACTGACAAATGAAATAGAATTATATTGCAGAGTGTTGCTGGAATGAAAGATGACAGGGAAAACTGGAGTAGCCGGAGAAAAACCTGTCTCGCCTCCGTTTTGTCCAGCACAAATCTCACTTGGAGTAGCCGGGGTTTGAACCACTTAACCCAGCGGTGAGAGGTCGGCACACTGCCGCCTGAGCCAGGGAGTCTCTTATGGGGTAGATAAAAACATCACTATTAATAATAATAACAGTAGTAATAATAGTATCAATAATAATAATAATAGCAATAAAAATAATTTTAAACGATGTTTTCGCAAATTATTATTTATTATCTTTTAGTATCTGTTCCGGGTATTCCGTGGAACGCAGAGGTCTAACCAGGTGCTGGGGTGAATGGGTGGACAGTGAAATGACCAGAGCATAAGTTAAAGCACTAAAATTTGAAATAGTAATCCTTTCCTTGTTTAATTCTAAAATTTGTTAGGTAGAAAATCTGAATGAACAACAACAAATAACAGTTAACGCGCTCGTCAGCTCGGATAACAACAGTGGAACATAAATCGAAAAAATCACTTACAAGAACTGGATAGAATTATCAACAAGATAATACAAAAGCGGTGAGCATTGTAGCTCTGAAGTACACTATTTTACAAGAGCATACTTGCTCCACTCATTTACATTCTAGGAGACTTAGCTCCGAAAGGTACTGTAGTCCACCCTCTAAGAGGCACCAGCTTCTTACAAAGTTATGTTTTACAACTTTCAAAAACAGTGTTTGCAGTCACTTTTTCTCGAGAGTCTGTTACACACTCGTTTACCAATAAAAATTACACTTTAATCCGAGGCATTGAGTATTATCCGTACTGAATGGCCTTAAATAGGTTTCAGACGATCGGTCATGAACAAAATGCTAGGAGGCGAAACACTTGCACTTCCTTTAGGAAAACACATAAAATCCTAAATGGGCTTTTGGCCCGAAGTCAGAGACTAAGCCTATAGGCCTACTATAGACAGATGACTAGATGCGAAATATTAAGTACCAAAGCAGTGTGAAAAATTTAGAGGTTTAGGAAATCTTAGTCACTCCATACCAAGTTGAAATGGGAATTAACAGAGGGTAAACACTCTTTGTTCCCTTAATTTACATATTTCCCAGCAGGGATTAGAACAGAGTCCTCAGACTTTCCGAAAATGTACATTTAAACGATAATAATAATAATAATAATCGTATGGCCTCAGCTACCGTTCGCAGACATTTCGATTTGACGCCATCTGGCTGTCTGCTCGTCAATTTCGACGTTCTGGTTTACTCTGTCTGCCATCTAGCGGACCTAGTGTAAACCGGATCTCTCTTGGGCGTCTATGGCTGAGATTTAATTAATTTTGTCGGGTAAATACCAAATGTATCACCAGAGATCTTTTACATGCCGACATCGTACGACATGGAGTGTCGATTGGACTTTTTTCCGCCCTTCAAAAATCCGACTACCTCTGCCGGGTTTGAACCCGCTAACTTAGGATCCGGAGGCCGACACTCTACCACGGATCCACAGAGGCAGCTATTTAAACGATGACTTTAGAACATTACTTTAAGAAGATAATTTGAAAGTTTCCCCACAAGTTATCTGCCTAGATCGTCACATGTTAAGAGATGTCTGCCATTATCTTGAGTAGTCGAGCCTTCCGAGTGGCGACCACATTATAACAATAGCCTATATATGGTTAATTCATTACATCCCTGACCCGGTCAAAAACTGGAAAACAGGTTGTAGGTTTTCATTTTTATCTGGGCCTTCCGAATGCCGGCCTGCTGCCCCTGCCTCCTAATTACGTCACACTCACTATACCGGAGCGATGAAGGTGACAATACGGCGCTAAAGCCCCCAGCTTTTATAGCATCTTACGGGGGGGGGGGGGAGATTCCAGGACTCTCTTGAAATAGGCAGAACGCTTGTAGAACCCTCAATTTTAATTGGCTAGAGAATAAAAATTACACAAGATTCCTGATTAGTTAATAACTGAGGAAGAACGAAGCCGTAGGAGTGTTGACAACTTTAGCACATGAAAAAAGCAATCTAAAAAACTTAAGGTTTGCCACCTTTAAAAAATTGAATTTCCCTTCAGAATTAATTGTCCTTTCACCCACCAGAGGGGGCATATATGCCGATGGTAGAGACTTCTAATGTTTAAAGGTTCAAGTATCTTGAGATACATTAGTTCGAGATTACTGGCACAGATGGCCTTGTAGAAGGCGCGCAGTTCAACGGGGTGGAGAAGGTATAACCCCGGTACAGTATCTATTTATAATAAAGAGTACAAGCACCTCTAAGTGGGGGTGAATATATACCCCTTAACCCCCACGTTACCTACCCTACTCTCTCTCACCATCAAGAGCTACATGGTCAAGTCATCGTTAACTACAGTTCGACAAGCAGATCTTCAACGTCGATGGAGTGAAAAAGTGTAGTGCGGATTAGTGGGTCATCACATCTTAGGCCCTCTCTTTGTGCGCAGGGCACTTACTGTAAATACAGAAAGCATGTCACCTTCATTATTCATGTAATTGCACCGACATTAGAGGATATTTCATTCCGTACGATGAAACCTTGATGAATCACTGCTTATATTGCAGAGCAAGTCGGATTACATATCGCGACCAAAATGTTTTGATCGATGGATCGGGCGAAGAGGATCTGAAAGTACGCCAGTCAGTTCCCTCGATTTGATATAACTCGGCCTGTTTCTGTAAGGAAACCTAAAAGATATCCATATATCGTCAGCTGTACACTGCTCTAGGATAAAGCATCATCACTGTGATTTTGGTCTTATCTGTTTTCAAGTTAATGGTTTCAGTCAGCATAGTTCTAATTAAGAATACGATCTTAGTGTTAAAATATCACTGATGGATGACGGCTGGCAACTGTGCCCATGTCTGTAGCTCCAGTAGCGCATCAGTTGCAGATTTCGTTCCTGAAAGATTCTTCCTTGTTGTTCGTGGTATGTTTCCTATATATACTTACAGATTTCAGCGTTCAGTTTGGATATGAAAAAATGCCCTCTCAACCCCTGTTAGCATCAAGTGGTGTAGCTTAGGCTACATACTTCATACTAAGTAATTATTGAAAAGCTGAATGTAACGGAACTGAAAGAAACGAGGACTCCATTAATATCCGTTAGAGCCCTGAGAGAACGGCACCTCCACAGGAAATGAAGGCCAGTTTAAGTCATAATGTGATTGGATGAGCTAAGCATATGGACCAGTTTCGGTGTTGTGGGCATTTGAGGTAAATGCAAAAAAGGGTACATGGAAGAATAGTGGACTCTGCCATATGAGAACCAAAATAGAGACCGGGGCGATGAGTACCATATCCTGATTCACTACGGCTTCATCTCGTACAGTAAATTCTGCCTCAGAACGGCACGACATCAATAATTATATCACAAATTAACTTGCTTGTGATAAAATAATGTTCATCAGACTACAAGCACCGTGAATTAGCTTTGCTGCCATTGACCGCCAGTACGGTAGGATGCACAGCGTAAGTACCTGAATGATCCATCTGGATAAGATCCGCTTTCCCTACCAACATTCAGTCACCATAGGTTTATTTACGTCTTTATTAATTCTTGAACTTTTATTTACTCATATATTTATAAATATTAGAGAGTTATAAACTTCGCGTGAGGTACCATATTTTGTAACATATAATGTAATGAAATACAAAATGTATAAAATACGTAATGAAATATTAATAATGAAAATATCCTATAGCTCATTGTCAAAGAGGTCTACTGGGAGAGTTGGCTGTGGGGTTTGGGGCGCGCAGCTGTGAGCTTGCATCCGGGAGATAGTGGGTTCGAACCCACCTGCCGGCAGCCCTGAAGATGATTTCCAGTTGATTCCCATTTTCACACCAGGCAAATGCTGAAGCTGTACCTTAATGAAGGCCACGGCGGATGCGACGTAAAGCAAATTGTAAATAAACAAAAAAAAATGACTCTGCTCTGGGATTTTACGCAGGATTAACTAAAAGTTCTTGTTCTTCGGCAAGGATTGACATTTTGTTAGTGTTAGAAGTAACTTACCCGGTCTAGAAAGCCAAGAATAACGGCCGAGAAGACTCGTCGTGCTGACCACACGACACCTCGTCATCTGCAGGCCTTCGGGCTGAGCAGCGGTCGCTTGGTAGGCCAAGGCCCTTCAAGGGCTGTAGTGCTATGGGGTTTGGTTTGGTTTTGGAGAAGTAACTTATGATTATGAACTACACTGCTAATGGCCTACTCATTATGGTGTATCTGGTAACTAAAATGACAAAACTAAAATGTATTTAAATTGCATTAATATAGAATTAAATAGTATAGTAGGGAGTGTAATAATCCTGTGTTTAATTCAAAATTGACCAAGCTGTTTCCAGTTTTCGAACGATAGCAAAGAGCTCTCTTCCGGTAATGTGACAAACTAGATAGAACCCAACGAAGAGCCTTGCTTCAGAATTGAAAATAACTTTAGAACATCCTTGAAAAGTATACTTTAATCATTCTTCACCAGGAGAAAAGATATATGATTATTCTGGCAATATATCCTAGCACTAAGGATGTTTGGTTCTAAATCAATTAATCAAGCATTGAAAATGGAGGAGGAAATTGAGAAAAACGAGGTAGGTCTTAAGAAAATAATTATCTTGCCCGTTAAATATAAAAATATGAAGGTCAAAAAACTTCCTTCACTTCGAGGGTGTTAATGAAATTTTTGTACGAAAACATTGTATCTGTGCAGAAACAAGTTGTGGGCACATTTGTTTGTACATTATCATCATATACTTAACTATGCCACTCGGTTAGCATTGTTGTCTCGATCATTATGTAGGTATTTCGTCTGATACTTTAAGTGAACCATTGAAAGTCCATACCTATAAGCTATCCCAAATACGAAGTAGAGGCATCTTGAATCCAACTAGTCTTATAAGTACTGAGGAGCAAACTATACTTTATGCCCCACCTTCATCTTGCTACAACCCTGTTGGACCTTAATCTAAGGTAAACGAATATTGGTACCGGTATTATTTTACAGATATGAAGGTACCGGTATGTTTTGAATTCTTTCAAGACTCCGTTTGGGGTACCACCTTCGTAGACTATTTACCTACGATTAAAAGTAAAAACGTACGGTAAGGGAGGCTACTGAACGTAAAATTTTTCCTATCGGAAAGGCGAAAGAGAGGTTAGGTTTTGCGACTGGTACGAATTTCCTGGCAAAGATAATGGATGAATCTTATATCTCCGTTATTCAGTAACTGTTTTACATCATTTAACATACCTTCTCTCATTCATAAACATTCCTTCCCGATAGGAATGTACTATCACTCCCATTATGTCCAAATAAATAGCCCTAAAATAACAATAATAATAATAATAATAATAATAATAATAATAATAATAATAATAAACTAAAATTAATAAAAGCTTGCATCATCCTCTAATGGTAATTATTCTCTGTGTGATGCAACAATCAAATGTTTAAACTCTTCATTTCCCAAAGCTACAAATTTTGAATTATGTTAATATTACAGGTATGTGTTCCAGGTACCAAACATAAGCATTGCTCTAACTATGAAGTGAGGAGGATATAAAAGAAAGATTCAATAAATTGTTGACACATCTGATGACAATGATGATACTGATGACCAGGATCATGTTCATGATAATATTTTTGATGAAGATGCAGAAGTTAAAGAAGATGAGGCATAGGGATATTAAATGATTAGTAACTTTTGTGAGTATAAACAGATATCATGGACACTCACTTGCTGAATCCCCAACGGATAAGCAAGTTGATCCTATAGTAATGAATTGCCATGGGCTAACATGGAAAATTCCTATTTCGCATAGTTAGGTATAGTGACCAAAAAATAATATCCCACTCTGTTTGGCAGTTCAGAAGGATTATCTCATCATATTAGGGATTACTGAACTTACATTTTGTGGAGCAATTTTCTGAATTATTGCAACTCCAAGAGCCAGAGTTTAGTTGTGCTACATGCTATCCTCAACTTTTTTCAATCCCTTATGTTGGAATTTATTCTGTTCACACTTGATGGAATAAAACCAGTGTGTAAAAAAGTTATATTTCAACATGAAATATCTTGTGTGGAATTGTATATTTATGTCTATAAGTATTATATTCCCATATACATACTTTAATTTTATGGTGGTTCAATGTCATCTTTAGTCATGATATTGGTAATTTCAAAATAAATGTGGCTTCTCCGCACACCACTGTCCTCAATTAAAAATTTACCTACTGAAATTCAGGTTATGAAAATGATTACCAGTAAATGGAATCTTGGGACTGTCTACTCAATGAACAAATGACAGACTCATAAAGGTATAATACCCTTAGTGGTTTTAGATACAATGACTGAAGAGATTTTTGAGGAAGTTTGTCATACTGCAAATGCCCTTTGGTGAAATTTACCTTAATTTAAGGTTATCAGTTCACACTTGAAGAAGCTTGGGGTGACTGATGTTTGAAGAGTTATGTATTCATATACACTGACTGACAGAGCAAATGCAACACCAAGAAGGAGTGGTCAGAACTTTATGCCAATTGCAGGGTAGACTGACGTCACTGAGATATGCTCATGATGTGAAATGCGCCGCTGTGCTGCGCACGTAGCGAACGATAAATGGGACACGGCGTTGGCGAATGGCCCACTTCGTACCGTGATTTCTCAGCCGACAGTCATTGTAGAACGTGTTGTCGTGTGCCACAGGACACGTGTATAGCTAAGAATGCCAGGCCGCCGTCAACGGAGGCATTTCCAGCAGACAGACGACTTTACGAGGGGTATGGTGATCGGGCTGAGAAGGGCAGGTTGGTCGCTTCGTCAAATCGCAGCCGATACCCATAGGGATGTGTCCACGGTGCAGCGCCTGTGGCGAAGATGGTTGGCGCAGGGACATGTGGCACGTGCGAGGGGTCCAGGCGCAGCCCGAGTGACGTCAGCACGCGAGGATCGGCGCATCCGCCGCCAAGCGGTGGCAGCCCCGCACGCCACGTCAACCGCCATTCTTCAGCATGTGTAAGACACCCTGGCTGTTCCAATTTCGACCAGAACAATTTCCCGTCGATTGGTTGAAGGAGGCCTGCACTCCCGGCGTCCGCTCAGAACACTACCATTGACTCCACAGCATAGACGTGCACGCCTGGCATGGTGCCGGGCTAGAGCGACTTGGATGAGGGAATGGCGGAATGTCGTGTTCTCCGATGAGTCACGCTTCTGTTCTGTCAGTGATAGTCACCGCAGACGAGTGTGGCGTCGGCGTGGAGAAAGGTCAAATCCGGCAGTAACTGTGGAGCGCCCTACCGCTAGACAACGCGGCATCATGGTTTGGGGCGCTATTGCGTATGATTCCACGTCACCTCTAGTGCGTATTCAAGGCACGTTAAATGCCCACCGCTACGTGCAGCATGTGCTGCGGCCGGTGGCACTCCCGTACATTCAAGGGCTGCCCAATGCTCTGTTTCAGCAGGATAATGCCCGCCCACCCACTGCTCGCATCTTCCAACAGGCTCTACGAGGTGTACAGATGCTTCCGTGGCCAGCGTACTCTCCGGATCTCTCACCAATCGAACACGTGTGGGATCTCATTGGACGCCGTTTGCAAACTCTGCCCCAGCCTCGTACGGACGAGCAACTGTGGCAAATGGTTGACAGAGAATGGAGAACGATCCCTCAGGACACCATCCGCACTCTTATTGACTCTGTACCTCGACGTGTTTCTGCGTGCATCGCCGCTCGCGGTGGTCCTACATTCTACTGAGTCGATGCCGTGCGCATTGTGTAACCTGCATATCGGTTTGAAATAAACATCAATTATTCGTCCGTGCCGTCTCTGTTTTTTCCCCAACTTTCATCCCTTTCGAACCACTCCTCCTGGTGTTGCATTGTCACTGTCAGTCAGTGTATTTGGTTAGGCTGGAGTAAAATACATATGTTAGAGTACAAATGTGATGATGACAATGATTATGATGATGGAGATGATGATGATGATGATGATGATGATGATAATGATGATGATGATGAATTATTACATCTGAATTCTGTGTGAAGCATAATGCATGTGACATGCCACCATGGAGGGAGTGTTGAACATCTTTGAATGATGATATAGATGTTGATTCCCATAGGGAATCTGAAATATTTGTCCTGAATGGGTAAATTTATAATACCAATATAAATGGTCCGCTATTGGACATTATAAATTTTCCAGCTAATTCATTCCTGGTTGTCAGCATTTTGCCCTCGTGTGCTAGGTTCGGCTCATCAGTTGGTACCTAGCACACCTACCAAGATGCTGGCTAGTGCATACCAAGGAGGTTACTGTGTAGACTACTTGCAGCCACCGACAGTGCCAATGCACTATGAGAGATTTTGTCGCTTTACCAAAAATTGATGCCTGCTTGGCTGTCAAATGATATAGATGTTGATTCCCATAGAGAATCTGAGATATTTGTCCCTAATGAGTAAATTTATAATACCAATAAAAATGGCCTGTTATTGGACGTTATAAATTTTCCAGCTAACTCATTCCTGGTTGCCAGCGTTTTGCCCTCGTGTGCTATATTATATAGATGTTGTTGAGACAAAGTCTCTCATAGTTCATTGGCACTGCCGGTGGCTCCAAGTAGCCTATGCAGTGGCCTCCACGGTATGCACTAGCCAGCGCCTTGGTAGGTGTGCTAGGTACCAACTGATGAGCCCAGCCCAGCAAACGAGGGCGAAATGCTGGCAGCCAGGAATGAGTTAGCTGGAAAATTGATAATGTCCAATAACAGACCATTTATATTGGTATTATAAATTTACTCATTCAGGACAAATATTTCAGACTCCCTATGGGATCAACATCTATATCATCTGATAGCCAAGCAGGCATCAATTTTTGGTAAAGAGACAAAGTCTCTCATAGTGCATTGGCACTGCCGGTGGCTCCAAGTAGCCTATGCAGTGGCATCCACGGTATGCACTAGCCAGCATCTTGGTAGATGTGCTAGGTACCAACTGATGAGCCCAACATAGCACGTGAGGGTGAAACGCTGGCAACCAGGAATGAGTTAGCTGGAAAATTTATAATGTCCAATAACGGACCACTTTATTGGTATTATAAATTTACTCATTCAGGATAAATATTTCAGATTTCCTATGGGAATCAACATCTATATCATCTGATAGCCAAGCAGGCATCAATTTTTGTAAAGTGACAAAGTCTCTCATAGTGCATTGGTACTGCCAGTGGCTTCAAGTAGCCTATGTAGTGGCCTCCATGGTGTGCACTAGCCAGAGTCTTAGTAGGTGTGCTAGGTACCAACTGATGAGCCCAACCTAGCACTTGAGGGTGAAATGCTGGCAACCAGGAATGAGTTAGCTGGAAAATTTATAATGTCCAATAACGGACCATTTACATTCGTATTATCCTAGAATGAGTAAGTGCTGGAGGTGTATCACATGCTTATGATATCATTGAACATTTTGATATATGGTAGCCAAGGAAAAATACACAGAATTTTTTGGTTATTGGAATCAAAGAAAAGTTATTTCTTGTTAAATGCTAGGTCATAGGAGGTAGAGAAGATTTCTGACAAGGAAATCTCTGTCAATTACCCCATAAAGAGACTACATTACCATATATGGTGAACTGTAAGATTCCAAGGCATCAATGAGATTCTCAAAATGTACCTCACAATACACAGTAGTAAGAAACAAGAAGAATGAAATGATTTGGTAACTGCCTTGCATAGTCGTTTCGAGGAAATCATCAAATGTAGTATAATCTAACTGCTGACTAGGAGACGAGCAACTGATTGGCTGGATAGGATTAGGTTGTCATTAGAAATGTGTTTGATATTCCTGATGCTCCTATTCTTCTTCTCTAACACACGTTATTGAAATTAACTTTTTCATAACATTTACTTCTACTTATGTGTAGATTTGGTCTTCAGTCTAACTTCCTCTTCAAAACATATTTGATTGGAACTAAAATGTAGATCATGACTTTTGCTTGACATAAGCATCTTCTCCTATATAATATCACAGCAGGAGGTTACAGCCCAAGTACCAGAAAGACTCCAGCTATTGCAACTGTTTGACCACCTGTGTGGTACTCAGTATTAAACTCATAGACCTATCTAACCAGGTTGAATTACAACTTTCATGTCACTGTTTCTGTTCTGATATGGACTAGAACAAGTTTGTTGCAGATATAAATGTTCCTCTGATTATTTGTTTTAACACTGTGAATATAAGAGATATTCATGCATTGTTAGTAACATTCCTCTATGACCTTCTCTAAATGGAGATCATGTTATGATAGTTGATACCTTCATCATTTTATAAATTAACAGCAATATCTTAATGTTATCAATAACATTCTGTGTATTTGCATGATTTCCGTGCATGAAAATCACAGTTTAATGATCTGGAGAGTAACAACATTTTATTCTTATATCTAGAGTAAATTATTCTTTTACAGGATGAGAAGTACATTCATTTTGATGCTCTTGGTCTCCAACACTTTCATTTTACAGTGTAGTCTACAGTCTTCTCTGGATGTGCTGGTTTTCCTTCCATTGCTTACCTACTTATTGCTTGTTGGAAATCTTGAGATTTTTTGGTTAACACATTTTATTAAAACTGATGAAGCAAATGAATATCCTTTCTGACCCTTTAAGAGTATCATGTGTATGAGTCTTTACTGGTTATTGGGATCTTCTCCAATTGACAGGACTAAGGTAAATTTTAGACATATGCAAAGACTTTGACTCCTTACTAACTTACCCTCAGAGTCCACATTGCATAGTATTATGTTCTTGTTTACAGTGTTTGAATAAGAAATATTTTCCATTTCCAGTACTAATGTTTCCCTTCTCCAGTTACTCTTCTGCTAAGGTGAATGTAGGTAGTCTGTTTGGGCTCCATCAATATTCCATTCACATGCCTTGACCAGTGTAGAAGTGTGTTGTTATCTATGTTCTGCATTACACAAATATCCTCATACAAAATTCTACCAGCATAATGGTGCCTGTATGTTACACCAACTGAAGAATAATATTTAGAATTTCTCAAGCTAAGTCACATAGATAAAAACTAGTAGAAATAAATGTTCTTGAAATGCTAGGTAATCATTGTCAGGCCAAATTACATTTCAATAATTGACACCAAGTTAACAATACATCATCATCTATCATTAGTTGGTGTTCAGTTTTATTTATAAATTCCATAGGTGGTAGATGATGATTAATAATGTTTATCCTTATAGTATAATGCTCCAGTAACAAAGGAATTAATGAAAGTTAAATTGCAATATTATATTCCTATGTACGGTATGAGTTTGTTTGCCTTGTGAATAAGAAGAAACATTTCTTTAAGCAAAATATTTAGGGTAACTTTCAATTAATGAATACCATAATGGATATTTTTAAATGCATTTTTTTGTTTCAAATGCAGAGGTTTTTCTTAAACATGTTTAATAGACAAGCAAATGTCAAGAAGTAATGAAAATTATGAATAGGTCTGAAGAAATGGCTGACATCATCAGCTTGAATAATCACTGGGAAATGATATTCCCAATGTGGCCATAAAAAAAAGTTTCTTTCATACCCCTTGCTCCATACCTGCAACTCTAATGCTGTCTCTCAACAGTCTAGAGGAATGAGGTGCTATGGTTATGTAGCAGCTCATAAAATATATAATTCCTCTATGAAGGCTTTTTATATAAGCTTAAACAATTGACAGTACAATGGGCATAATGTATGTTCACAAGTGAAAATAATGTTTAAAGTAATGAATCTATGCTCTACTAAGCTAGAATGATGCAACAAGGGGGAGGTTTAGGATAGACTATTGTATAAATGTGGTGAACCATTCCAGACAGCACATCATTCATCAACACTGCAGTTTGAAGGGTAGTGTGTTACAGTTTCTGGAAAGTATCTCACTGAAAGAAGTATGAGTTTAAAACCATATTGGAACATTTTAGAGAACTGCATACGGTCTACAGTAGAAGACTAGCCTGGTATTAGTATTATCTGAATCATTATGGTAATGCTGTCTTCCTTAATAAGAGATCAATGATGAATTGTTTGTAGGCAATAAGTCCTATATATAGGCTGATCAGGTGAGAGCCTTCACCTGCATCCCACGTACATCAGAGGTAACTAAAACACCAACATTACTGTAAATCCAACGACATTATTAAGAAATTCTCTTCGAACAGTTTTGTTCATATGCCTTCCAACATGCTCCATAGTTGATAAAATGTCTCATTGACAGAAGTAAAGCTTTCCCAAAGACAAAGAGAGCCTCACTATTCTGTATGTATGTCCACTGCTAAAGTTAATTATGGGGGAACCTCTGATATCTGTCTGGCTTGGCTTTTGGGACAGTAATAATATCAAATTCATAATATACAACCTTTAAGTTTTCCAGTCTGATCAAAATTAATGAGATTTAATTAATTAATTACTATCTCTTCCAGGCATTTTTGAGTATTTATTACTCTCACATTAGTTCTGATAGAAAAAAAATTATAGGTAAGGCCTGTGTTACCTAAATGTAAGGTGAAATGGTAATGGATTCCATTTTCACAAAACATAGTGTATAATTCACCTTGAACCATGTACCTTATACTTTTACTTAATTATTTATTGCCTGTTATAATCTATGGTCACCTGATTTATGTTGAAAAAGCTTGTTCTCATAAAGTAGTAATTTACGATATTTCTTACACATAGGTCACAAATACAAATGTTGCCTTCTTTAAACTGTTGATTTGCATGAACAAAGAGGGAAGGAAATATCAATGAGTAGAATATGATGGCTTCTAAAGAGGACTTTTCTATACATTATAACAACAATACTTATTAAAATATTGCAATTACTTGCATCCATAAAAAGAACAAAGCTAACACATTCACGGTGATATTCATGTTTTCTTTCCAGTTATGGCAGCTAATTGCTGAGTTGAGGAGACAATTGCATACTCCACAAATGCAAAGACTACAGATAAGGATGGGGAATGCATTTTCTTGTGAAGACGTAAGTTGTGGAAGTAATTTATAAACTAAACCTTACTGTTATTAAGTAATATTTATTGCTAATATTTACCCCCTTGATTATCATTTTGTATAAAGAGTGCTTTGGAAAACTAATCATAATTCATATTTTTTAAATACCTTGACTACTCTAGTGTACAAATTTATATTCACCACTTTGCTTTATGTCTATGAACTGTAATAGAAATTCTAATACTAATTCAGGATAAAATACACATACAGTTGATAAGGGATTCCTCATAGCATTGAAGCAATGGTACTTCAAAAATTAACGTTAATGAGGATTTTAGGAAATAGAGCAGCAATTAGTTTCTTTAATCTGTGTAAAGTTATCAGTAAAAAGAAATGTTAAAGCCAAAATTTACCTCATAATAATAATTTATACACTGAGTGGCCAAAAGTCACGGGAAGTGGTGTCGATTATAAAATATGCCATGTATGACTCTCACGACTGCGCCTAGCTGTGGTGTAGCCGAGAGCAGTCTGTCACCGACACCAGTGTCATGAAGATGGCAACCTGTCATGAGTTAACCGACGCTGAATATGGGATGATCATCGGCACACAGTGCATGGGTCATAGCATTGCGGAGATTACATGTGAATTTGGGTTTCCAAGGTCAACAGTGCGAGGGTGGATCTTCAATATTGCAGAGAGAATGTTACCACAAGCATAAACCACTGCACGGGAAGACCACAGGTGTTTAACGAACGGACATTACATCACCTCCGCAGAACCATACTGGAGGCTTAACGGGGTACTCTGAGTCAGATCACTGCCCAGTTGAATGTTGGGAGTCAGGAACCCATTTCTACCAGGACTGTAAGGAGCAACTGCACTGCATAGGCTTCATCAGCCGACGACCAACTTGTGTCCCTTTGCTGACACCTCGACACAGAGTTCACTGGCATGCATGGGCCTGTGAACATTGGCAATGGACATTGGAAGATTGGCGGCTTGTGGTACGGTCCAATGAATCCTGGTTCCAGTTATATCTAGCTAATGGGCACATGAGAGTGTGGCGTGTGCCCCATGAAGCTATGGATCCTGCGTGTCAACAACGTTATGTCCAAACAGGAGGTGGCTCAGTCCTGGTCAGGGTGGCATTCTCATGGTCGCAATTAGGACCCATTTTCTGGTTGCAGGGAGTGCTGCCAGGTGCGTGTTATGTGGACATTCTTTCAGATCATCTGCATCCCTTTCTGGCCTTACTGTATCCTTACGGACATGCCATGTTTCAACACGACAATGTGTCATGTCACAGTTCTGCGGTGGCACACAGGTGGTTGGAGGAGCACTCTAGTGAATTAATGACCATGGATTGGCTCTCCAGATCCCCTGATCTTAACCCTCCAGAAGATACGCTGGGGTATAAAGTACACGACTGCTATTTTCTTTCCAATTGGCAACACTGTAGCTTTTCTATGATTGGTTGCTCATCTGTTATTCCTCCAGTGTGACCTTAGTTGTTGAATGTGATAGTTTGGAATCTCTGTGAGTGCACAAGAATGGCTGTATTGTAGCTTTAATTCAGAACGTGTCACAGGCGGGCTACAAAGTGCCCCACACGCCCCATGGGGTAAGTATTTTGACTACATTATTTACGAATATTTTCAAGCACATCACCATTTAAAACACTCAATTTAATATTACTTCTCTAATTATAATATATTTTGTGTTTATATATTTTGTGTTCATATGAGGAATATGAAGTGATCACGTAACAGAATCTGAGGGATGTCTCACTTCAGAGGATGGATATTACTCAGAAGGAAGTGAAAAAGAATGTTATGAATACTTTATTGGAAAAGACAAAACCACCAGGTGGAGGAAAACTTATTTTTCCAAAGCATGCAAAACTTAAACATAAAGTGATGTCAAAGTGTTTCCTGGTGCTAAACGTAATGCAAGTGGAATCGAAGATGAAATATCTTCCTTCCATAAAAGAGTTACTAAGATATGCTTGATGATACCTTGACTCACAGGAACATGTACAGTATACTTAGAACTTGCGCAGCTCCTGTGTATTAGAAGGTGCTTGTGTAATCGGTTCTAATTTCTTGAAAGTTTTCAAGCATGCAAATAAGATTTATTGTTGCATCTTCACTTGCTACAGTGTATAGTATGCTAACACTTGTAATTCTTAGAGATGTCGATAAATAAAATTTGATTAAAATGATATATTTACTATTATTATGTGTTGTTGAAGAGTGGGGTATAAAGTACACCATGCGCCTGGTCATCTATCATGTTTAGGTGTGCCTGCTGGAGGGCTAATCCAGGCAAGCATTTATGGGATGCTCTCAACGCGGTGTATGCTCCATGAACCCCACATCAAATATACAAGACCATTTGGGGATAGCAGTGCAAGATGCATGGATCCGGATCGTTCCAGGAAAATTCCAACAGCTTGTAGAGTCCATGCCTCGCCACATTGCAGCCATTTTGAGGGCTTGCAGATAAGCAGCTTGTTATTAACATCATATTCAGTGTCTTCACATGACTTTTAACCACTGTGTAATTTTCAAAATGGTTTCCCCTCAGAAACAATTGTTACTCAAAACAGGCTCTATGAAAAAAATGGGAAGGAGATAGGGTTGAGTCAGATTTTTTAATCGAATGCCACAGTACATTCCCATCCATTGGAATGACACTGAAGTAAACATGAATGTAACAACCAGGGAATTACTGCTTAGGCATCAGTACCCCAACTAATTCGGGAAGTACTGCCATATGGAATAAGAGACAATAATTCTGCATTCCAATTAGATAGCATGTAATGCCTTTGTGCAACATAATTTTACTAAGGAAAGGATATAAACCTGATAACAGGAACTGCTAAAAGAATAAATCCAAATCAAACTATTAAGGAAAATGTGCTTTCATTAAAACACTAGCTTGACAAGTCCTAAGATGGGTCAAAGTTTAGGACTTTTGTTAAGTGGGAACAGCATCTCTTGAAACATGTACACTAAACTTAGGGATGAAAAAGGAAGGTAGCATATTGATTTACAATTTAGATTGAGTTATCTAACTCCTATGGATATGCTGTTTTTGTGAGCCTCCGTGGTTGGTTGTTGTTCATAGATGCTCTGATATCATACTGAATGCCTGGCATAAACAGAGCAATAACTTATTTATAACTGCAAATTTTTTCAACTACAATTCTCGGACCACTTTGTGGTATGAATGGGTAAAACCTGTTTTGACTTGAACTTCTGCATTATTATTGTTACTGGAATTGTAATCATGTAGACCAATCAATGGCTGATTTACCTCAAGAATATTATGCTACCACCAATCTGGTTTTGTTTTAACCTCCAGAATGGATTTTTGAAAGTTTCTACGTTAATTAATTTCTTGTGAATACTATAAACAGAAATATCTAAATCTCACATGCTGGTACAATCATATACATAAATTATATAAACTACTCTAATTGTTTCTCTGTATGTCAAAAATTTTAGGTTATTATCTATAGAACAAATTACCCAGTGTACAAATTGTTATTACACCAGTATCTTCTAATTTCTCACAGATAAGGAAATTAATACTGGTTTATGACTTGGATAATAATAAAATTGTGTTGAATGGAATACAGAGAAGTTATTGGTGATGCAGTGCCCATGTAAGAAATTAAATGCTTGAAATGCACACATATAATTTATTCAGTTAACACCATAAATATTATAGATACTGTACCTCACGTCATGGGTTTGCAGAGTTCATCTCCTAAATTCAAATGTCTCACTCATAAAGTAAAATTTGCTCTTGCTTATAGCAATATCGACAACTGTAGAATGAGTCATTTACATGCAATACACACAACCTTCAAATTCATCCAGTTTAGAGACAACTTGTAGTTTTAAAGAAAGAAGTGAACCCAGTCAGAAACACTCAAGCTATTTTTAAAAGTTACACTTGGTACAACCAATAATTAAAATGTATTCATAATGCAAATCATTTAAAATCTTTCAACTCAGCTGGAAGTTAGTGTCATTGAGAATGGAGCAGGAGTAATCTATTCTTACATCACTTCCAGACTTCAGAATACTCTGAAGAGAGCTGGTTCTAAGATTAATCTTCAAATTTTGAGTCATCTAAATAATTTTCTAACCAGTTATACAAAATCTGTTAATTTGTTTTTTAATTTATTTTTCCCTCTCCCTCTCTCACTCTCTCTATCTTTCTCTCTCTCTCATTACTGCCAATACATTTTCCAGGTGATGGTGTAAGCTTCATGATGCTAGTGTTTGTACAGTTAACATATTTTATACTACTTTTAGTAGGGGATTGGTTCATTAATGTATCCTCAACATTCCCAAGTCCATGTCATCTGAACTTGACAACAAATAATCTGGAATAATGTTTACAATAAATTGGAATATCTTGGTCCATCTGAGTAAAAGTAACTATCTTTACTCTTAAGGCATCAACATTTTATAATGGATCTCTTTGTTCTGATTTAATCCACCCTTAGGAAAAAGCTGGTGCATTTTCTTCCATTTTCAGACTCTTCCCTCTAACTTGATTTAGTTGATAGGAAATATTCAGCTCATATTTTAGTTTTGGCCAATGTGTAAAATACTCCAGAAAACACATAGGCTCAATGGCATACTTTTGACAAGGACCAGAAGTGGTCAAATTAATGTGACCACACAAACATCTTGTCATTTCATTTCTTTAAATGTCAAAAGAGAGGGGGAAAAAATCAAAACTGATATATATGACCAGCAACCAAGCAATACTTTGATCTATTACATCATAATCCATCTGGTTCATTCTCACACCACATATACTGCACAAAGATACCCCACTTTGAATCAGACATATAAGAATGTAGGCTGTCCTTGATGTGGTTCTGGTTCATTTAATTAAGTAAATGGAAAGAAGGAGAAGGAGAAGTACACATCAGAAAATGTATTTGCAGAGAATGTCATGTACTTAGGAATTCCATTCAATATTTAATGCTATTTTCTTTATATTTATTTGCTCACAGAAACATTTTTGTTACAAGTGTTATGCCTTTTATCATCCAGAGTGTAAGCCTGCGTTAGTAAACTAAACACCTTCACAATCTTCTCTTTAGAAATATATATCTTTGGCTACATTTATTTCCATACCTTTTACCACTTAATCATTACGAACTCATTTGTTGCCTTGTTCTCTCTCTATTTCTCCTACCCTCCATGACTGAGTCCATTACACTTGTAGGTAACAAATCCTCCATTTTGCATCTCTAAACTGAAGATGGTGTATGCATGCAGCTTCATCCATCAAATTTATTTTTAACTTAGCTTTTACATCTTCATTCTGAACATTCTCCTGCAAAAATTCATGAAATTGTTTAACCCTTTCACTCTGGCATAGGGAGTATGGTGGCGTGACCCTCTGAACACGAGCAGCGAGTGGCTCACCGAACCCGCTGTGCGGAAAACTCGTCCTGCTCCACTCTTCTCTCCGCAGTCATCCCATGCTAGCATTGTCTACTAAACTCTTCAATCCGGAATGAGCTGCAACGAACTTATGTTTCTTTGGATTCAAGTTCTAATATTTTCCAATTTAGTTTTCTGCATTTTGATTCAGGCACCTGATCTTCATCCTCACTATCCTTCATCGTCAGTCAAATAGTCAAATTAAGCTGACCATTTAGTTGACGAAGAGGTAACTTGAGTAGAAAACTTGCCAGAAATAGAAGGTGTGATTAAAGTCGTTCCAACAGCAGAATCAGATGACAAAGGACTCATCATTATCTTCTTCAAAATCAATACCCAATATGAGGGAAAGAGCTTCCTCCGCAATATATCTTTCCTCCATCAACAGGACTTTCACAATTTCAAAGCGATTGAAAGTTCAATCAAGAAGCACAAACATGTCAGCACTGGGAAGCAACTAGGCACGAAGTGAGTAGCATATTGGACATATTCCTTTCATCTTCGAACTAGTTACTCCTGTCATCCGGTGATCATAGCCTTAACTATAGACTCCAAAGATAATCACGAGAGACCTCCAAGCCCAAAGTTCTCCACCAATCTATCGTAGTGAGATGGAAAACAGCCAAAAGACAAGCGACTTCTACAGCAGTCGACCGGCTATGAGGCATGGCTCCAGCACGACTGCTACAGCAGTCCACCGGGTATGTGGCACAGCTACCACCCGACTGCTACAGAAGTCGACCGGAGTGAAAGGGTTAAGATAAGACATGAAATTAAAACATTCAGTAGGAATTAAAGATGGATTATTAAGTGATTACCGGTATATCATTTCACTGGTAGGAGAATGATGAGGGCAATTTATGCAAAAAAAATAACAGGAAGTAGAGCTGTTAACGACATAGAAAAAGATTGATTGACCTGTTCAAATGCAACAAACAAACATTCGAATCCAGACTGAAACACAGAAGGAAGAGACATGGTAAAATTATAAGGCAAAATTTAGAGAAATCACAATTTTCCTGACCTGCTGACATTTGTTTACAGTTAATGGGAAATTAAGTTTATGGAAATAATGTTGACAGTTAAATCATTCATAATTGTTTTCCAAATTATGTTGAAAGGCATAACAATCCATAATGAATATGATTGTATGTATGTATGTATGTATGTATGTATGTTAGGGTGACCGGAATTTGAGACACATTCCTGAAAGAGGTCAAGTGAAATGGTGACTGAAAGTAGGGAAAATAAGCCAGAGCTGGTGTAGGGTCTAATGGGCAAGATGGCGGATATACACGGCCTCTTAGGGACTAAATCCTGGGAGCTGGTGCGGGGGCATGTGGGAAAGATAGGCCTTTACATAGGCTCTTATGAGAAAAGCTGGCCCAGCAGAGACATGGGAATTAACGAGACGGCCTAGGGGCAATTGCACAAGATGGCGGCCGTGTGCAACTTCCCAGTGCTAGGGCCCCCGAGGCAAGACGGTTGCTATACGTTGGTCATATGAGACTAAATTTAAGGAGATGGAGCAGGAGCTAATGGCAACACATTGTTCTTATAGGCCTAACTATACAGAGCTACCTCAGGGATCACAACTTGTAACTTATGACCTATTAGTTTTATCAGCCTAACTTTCATGGACTGAGTCAAGGGCTACCATGCAGGATGGCTGCTATACTCCATTTGTATAGACCTTAACCAGAGTCGCCTCAGGGGCTTACAACTTGTAACTTATGACCTTAGAGTTTGATAAGCCTAACGTTCAGGGACTGAGGCAAGGGCTACCATGCAGGATGACTACTATACTCCTTTCGTATAGACCTTAACCAGAGGGTTGATTCAGGGTCTTACAACTTGTAACTTAAGACCTATTAGTTTGACCAGCCTGACATTCGCGAACTGAGGCAAGGGCTACCATACAAAATTGCTGCTATACTCTATTCGTATAGACCTAAACTACAGGGCTGCCTCAGGGGCTCACAACTTGTAACTTATGGGCTACTAGTTTTATCAGCCTGACATCCGAGAACAGAGGAAAGGGCTACAATGCAAGATAGCTGCTATACTCTAATCATTTAGACTTAACGAGATGGCTCACTCAGGGGCTCACAACTTGTAACTTATGACCTACTAGTTTTATCAGCCTTACATTCGAGAACAGAGGAAAGGGCTACAATGCAAGAGGCTGCTATACTCTATTCACAATGACCTTAAATAGAGAGCTGCCTCAGGGGCTCAAACTTGTAACTTATGACCTATTAGTTTTATCAGCCTAACTTTTGGGGACTGAGACAAGGGCTACTATGGAAGATAGCTGCTATACTACATTCATTTGACTCAACTAGAGGGCTGCCTCAGGGACTCACAGCGTGTAACTTATGACCTATTTGTTTTATCAGCCTAACTTTTGGGGACTAAGGCAAGGGCTACCATGCAAGATGGCTGTTATACTCTATTCATATAGACCTTAACTAGTGGGTCACCTCAGGGGCTTACAGCTTGTAACTTATGACCTGTTAGTTTTATCAGCTCAACATTTGAGAACTAAGCCTACAGCTACCATGCAAGATAGGTGCTATACTCTATTCATAAAGACCTAACCAGAGGGCTGCCTCATGGGCTCACAACTTGTAACTTATGACCTATTAGTTTTACCAGCCTAACTTTTGGGAACTCAGGCAGGAGCTACTATGCAAGATGGCCACTATATTGTATTCTCATGGACCAAACTCTAAAGGGATACCTCAGGGGCTCTTGTAACCTGTAAATTATGACTCATTAGTTTTATCACCTAACTTTTGAGAAATGAGGCAGGGGCTACTAGGCAAGATAGCTGCTGTTTATTGGTTATATTAGACTAACTTTAAGGAGCAGGGCTATCGCTCATCCTTTTAACCAACTGTTCGTCAGGACTTCAGTCTAGCAGAGGAGCTAGTGGTGATGCATGGGCTTTTTTGTCACTAACTTGGGGAGAGCCATGCTAAGGCTTTTTGCGTAATGGGCTAATGCAAGCGTTTCATCCTCCTAACTGGATGCCCCTCCTAACATCAGTCTAGTGCAGGGGCTCTTGTGTGTACGTAGGCTCTAATGGGACTAATCCCAGGGAGAGCTGCACTAGAGCTCTTGAGGAAAGATAGCCGCTCAAAGCTTGCAGGTATGCAATTGTTAGGGTAACAAGCCAACCGAGTTGTTAGAAGGTATAAACAGCTATTAACATGACACCACAGCGAGGGTTGTAATATCGTCTTATCAAGATGTAGCCAGTACTTTACTCATTCTATGAGAGCTCTAATATCAACTAGTTAAAGCTTGGAGGTATGCAGGTGTTAGGGTTACAAGCCAACTGGAATGTTACAAGGTAGAAACCACCATTAACACATTGGCAGAGGTTGTAAGCCTGTCTTACAGAAGTGTAGAAATTACTCTACTCCCTCTGCGAGGGCACGACCGCATAAAGGACAAAAGAGCCAAATGGTGAAAGGGCCAAATGTAGAGTTAGGCTTATAAGGACAATGAATCGCCATTAGCTCCTTGTCCATCTCTTTAAAGTTAGTCCAATGTAACCAATGTATAGCAACCTCTTGCATCGGGGGCCCTAGCACTAGGAAGTTGCTCACGGCTGCCATATTGTGCATTCGCCCCTAGGCCGTCTCTTTAAGTCCTATGTCTCCCCTGCACCAGCTTTCTCCATAAGAGCCTATGTATAGCCACCATCTTACCCGCATGCCCCCGCGCGAGCTCCCAGGATTTAGTCCCATAAGAACCCATGTATAGCCGTCATCTTGTCTATTAGACCCTGCACCAGCTTCGGCTTATTCATTACAAACCAGGCAAACCTAACAATGCCCCCACCACCCCCCACTGCAGGATAACATTTTGCCAATGAGTTTGGAAACTTGTGAAATGACTGTCTTGTTTATCATTGAAAACATCAAGGAGGGGATATTTAGTCCCTGGTAATGTATTCAGTTAACAAAAGTTTAATTTTGAGACCTCATTTAATGAAATTTAACCACATGTATAATTTTCATAGCTCATTAACTGAAGATGATGAAGAATGGAAGAACTATCGTACATTATGTTTATTGTGTCATTTTCACAAATTCTATAATTATTGCATAATTTTAGGAGCATTAAATACTTTTAAACATGAAGTTTTGGAAAGACTGAATTGTAAGTCTGAATACATAAATATTTTAATAGTGGACATGTTAACAGGCTTAAAATTCACTACCCCAATAGTTCCTGAGCTACCTATACTTTGTTCTTGGCTTTCAACCTTAGAACCTTCAGGATTATGAGCCCCTTACTGACTGCCTTCTTGTGTTGGCAGTCACATTGGGAAATGTCACATCTTCTTCCAATCCTTCCCATGGAGAACAATAATGAACTTAAAAATACATTATGATGTAAAGTAAATAATTCAGCCATACCTGTTAATAACAGGAAATAATCAATGTAACCTAATTATGAAGCAGTGTATGTAATTTTTTGCATTGTCATGATCACTCTCCTTTCATAACTTATATCTCTCCTGTAACATTTTCCATTAGCTGCAGAAACAGTTATGTCAAGTCATTTGAATTACACTTTTAGAGAGTAACTCCCTAATCATACATGAAATTTTTCATTAGCATTTTGAGTAAACCCTCAACAATATCCGGAGAGAATTTCTGTCCCGAAAATCTCTGATGAACAAGTACAATATTTAATAGCACTAAATTTGTGAATTTAACAGTCATATTTTAGTGACATTTAGCAGTCTAACCTATTGCAATACTTCTGTTATAGAAGCACCACCATTCAGGTCCTTGGGGTACTTATATCCTGGAGATTATTATGTGTAGAGCAATAGTGGTAAAGAGTGGCATATACTGCAGGTTTCATATTGCTGACTGATAGAACATGTTCACATATTGCTCACTTACAGTTTTCCACTTGTTGCTTCTTTCGAACATCAAAAGCCTTTTCAACAAAATTTAATAGACCTACATTTTCCTTCCAGTTCTTTCAATAAATGCTACAAAACAGTCCACTTTCATTTAGCTACATGGTCCTTTATTCATTTGTACATAATTTCCATAAACAGCTCCTTTGACATATGTAAAAATTACTTTTGCTTCACGTTTAGACAGTATCTGTACCATTGTGTAGTGCATGCATTCTTCCATTGACCTGTTCCACAAAATATCAGTATCAAATACTTTTGTTGATACATAGGCCCTACTGATGAGCCGTCATAATTTTGGAGCATTCCAAAATCTTTTGCACCCCACTAGCCACACATTGTACTTAAGAGAGTCAACCCCCCTGTTCATGAGCAGCTGTGCCACACATTTGACAACACATTGGTAGTCCACTACTAGCCACTCAGAATGTCAGTAATTATTCCAATACCATAAAGGATTTGTGCCATTTTCCATAAAATGAGACAGCAATATCAGCGAATTGTTTTCCTTGTTTCCTATGGACAGAGTCTTAGGCAGGAGTAAAAATGAAAATAAATAAATCTACAACAAAAGTAATGGAGTGCAGTTGAAAGAAGTAGATTAATATTGTTACTTGGGGAGTAAAATAACTAATGATGACAGAAGTAAGGAGGACATAAAATTCAGACTAGCACAAACATGCGAGGCCTTTCTTAAGAAAGGAAATTTGCTCACTTTGAAAAGTGATATCGGAATTAGAATGTTTCTTGAAGACATTTGTCAGGAGCGTGGCATTGTATGGAAGTGAAACATGGACAATATATAGCTTAGAAAGAGAGACAATAGAAGCTTTTGAAATGTGGTGTTACAGAAGAATGCTGAAAGTGAGATGGATAGGTCAAATCAGGAAAGAAGATACTGTATACTGAATCAAATTGGTGAGAGGAAATCGATTTCATAAATTTGATGAGAAGGAGAGATAGAATGACAGGATATGACTTAAGACACCCAGGACTTGTCCAGTTGGTTTATGAGAGATGTGTATGTGATAATAATGGTAGGAGTAGACCAAGATATGTATATGACAAGCAGATTAGAGCAGATGTAGGTTGCATTAGTTACACAGAAATGAAAAGCTTCGCATAGGTTAAGGTGGCATCAAGGGATGCATCAAACCAGGATATGGACTGGCGTCTTAAACAACATCAGATCCTTTACATGCTTTGCATACAACCCGCCTTGCTGTAGAGAGTATTTCCTCATCAACTTTTGGTGACTCTTCAACTTGAGAGCTCGTAAGGTTTGTAAATTATTAGAGACCATATAATCCAGCCTAATGCGCATACACAATATCTCCTTTGCCTTATAACCCCCTCCAGTATTTAAATACGTCTCAACAGCCCTTCCCTTAACGTCAAATGACTGTCTCTGACATCTAGAGTTTAGGTTTGCTTTAAGGCTTGAAATAGTTTCTCTGAGATTAAAATCAATGCTGTTACAAATTATGGGCAATTTATAGGCTAGCCTCTGGTTCCCACCTTCTTCAATTGCCTAGCAATTTTCTCCACACTGATTACAAATTAGACAGCAAAGCAATGTTTGAAGGACTTTTAATGCCAAGTCGATATATACTGAACTGTAGGCCTATCTGCGAAAGTTACAGAAAGCTATCACTTTGATTGAAAAAAGGACATTTCAGTTTCATTTCTAGAGGGTGTAGAAACGATTATTTCTGATTCAAATATATTTGTAGGTTTAACAACCGGTTGTGAAGCAACACTGTTGAGATTAACACTGGAACTGTGGGGGACAGGCATATTTTCTTCCTGCACTGGAAGCCCTCAGGCTAGGGTTCTGACAAAATATTTGTAATATTCTGCTTAGCTTTCCATACTTTTCGCTCAGAAATACACTTCAGTTTCTTCTTACTAATTTCAGCATTAAATTTCCTCCATATCTTGCAAATTCTATGTCTTTTACTAAAAAAATCAACTCTCAGTTTATCATAACGTTTTGTTCACAACAACCTAACATGAACAAACTACTTTTAAATGAGGAAGTGAATAGACTAATTAATTACTTCTTCTATATGTACAGGTCCGATGACCTAGATGTTAGGCTCCTTTAAATAACAAACATTATCATCTATATGTTCAGGTGATTTGACCTGTCAGTAACAATGAATTATAAGTTGTGAAATGAAACAGGTACCTCTAATTTATATAGCAAAACTCCCATAATTATTAATATCAGATGCAATTTAGCTCGCGAGATGAAAGGACGCAGTGTGCTGAGCTGGTAATAAGTGTACGAGTGCGCTAATATAGAAGTTTCACTTGATCAAAATACATGTGATACAGGCAAGGTGGCAGAGCGAGCGGAAAGTGAAATATATTTAAATTATGAAAAATAGCTTCAACATCACGCAACTGTTGTTATCGTCAGTTGTGGTGATGGTGCTACAAGTGATCGGTGGGATGGAGATAGACCCAGGCCCTTGGCTGCCCTGGAAAGATATAGATAAGCTCAAGAATATCATGCAAGATTGTAAATGGACCAAAAAAGGAATTTAAGTATTTTTAGGACCTTCATATAAAGAGAAGTTAACGATATCAAGCAGAGACTACTGAAGAATACTAACGAGCTAGATGAAAAGAGGAGAAACGTCTTGGATTTAGAAGAAAGGCTAAGAAAACTCGAAGAAAAGGAACGGACATGAGTTAAGGAAGTTAGGAAGAGAAACATAACAATCTATGACCTGTAGAGTCAGACAAAGAGAACTTTAATGATATGATAGACAGAGTACATTCATTAATCAGGGAGAAATTGAAGGTCGAATGTAATGATACTGCCTTGAGACTAGGGAGAAATACAGGAAGGAGACCGATGAAAGTATATATAGATTAAAAGAATTAGATCAAGAAGAAATAGAAAATGTGCGAAAGCAGGGGCATTCGGGTCTGAAAGCATTTATCCGTGGAAACAGACTTATAGTTGAAGGCGATTCCTAGAGTAGGAAGTGGACTAGTAATCAGCAACGCGAGCTGGAACATTGCCCTGGCGTGTCTGTCAGTTTTACAGAAGACCAGCGGCCTAGCGTGTGACTAAAGCAGATCTCAGCCAGTGGCAGTCTGTGTAAATCAACAAAACAGAGACAGTGAACTGGATGACTCGGCGTACGAAACCAGATATCTTCAATCCAGGAAAACAACTCAAGAAGAAGACGGGGGTCTCTTGGAGGCAAGACAACCCAGGGAGAAGAGAAACGCAAGACAGCGCTAAATTTGAACGGCATTTGGTTAAAAAAAAAGGGTTAACGAGGTCGAGGAAGCCAGGGAGTTGGAAGAGGAAATAGTTAGTTCCGCAAGTGGATCTATTATACAGTTAGAAAAAGTACGAATGACCAGAAGTAAGGCCTTGGCGTCAGGAGATGTACCCACGAATAAAGAACTAGACTGAGTAGTGTGGTTAATAAGTATCGAGGGTAGGCTATATTGAGTAAACTGGGAAGTGATGAAGTTAGAGATCTAAATCGCGGTAATGATTTTGCAGAGAAGGTTGGGACTTGGTTTCCGAGTGGAGGGGAGAAGGTACAATGCAAAAATACTGAGTTTTAAAGTCTGGAGTAGAACTTAACAAAAAAAAGGGATATCAGTGATCGTAAAAGATGAAATATGTAATCAGGTAGAGTTATGGGAATCCGGATGTGAGAAAATGATTTGGGAGAAAATAAATAAAGGAAAGCAGAGTGGTAGAGAGATTTTCATAGGTTTTGGCTACAACTACCCATCAGAGTCCCAGTTTGAGAAATAAAACTTCTTTGAAGATCTTACGGTAGTAGCAGTAAACCAGATTAAATTTAAAAAATGAATAATGTTAGTCAGTAAGATTATCAGGCCTCTGAGGTTAAACCTGGAGACGAATTTTAGCTTGTAAGTTTAAGCTTACACACGTAGTCAGCCGCCCGGCTTTTCAAATCACCCAACAAGTGATGTCACACCACCTCGCGCGCACACTTTCCAAATCTCACCCACTGTGACCTCACACGCTTAACAGCCTATCGGCGCTTGGTCAATTAGGAAAGGTAACTACTCACACTACTAAGCAAATAATGGCGTGTATTGATCTACGCGAACATCCTCATATTCTATCTAACCAAGTTAAATAATGCGCATATATGTTTACGATGCGTGAACTAGTCAATGATTATGAATTGCTAATGTTATGAACAAATACCCTAATGATTGCAATAGCCCTCGTCCGTCACTTTAGCAAATTATGAAAAGTTTCCTGTCATTTAACCTTAGAAACGTTAATTGGACTGATGCCAGTTCTTTGGCCCCGGTCTTGGTCTTGGCAGCTAAAGAGAGGGTTTCATGGGACGTTTTGTAGGCAAAACCTCTGTTTCGTTGAGAGGGGATGGGAAGAAGATGGCCGTGATGGGAATGTGTGCGTATAGGCATTGTACATTGGAGAGTGGAGGGGAGTGCTGCTTCTTCACCTTGTTATATCTTTTTGGGTATTAGGGAGTTAATGTAAGTTAATGATTTTGATGAAATAAAAGTAAGGAATTGAACTAAAATATATCTTCTAAGATATTACTTTTATTGATAAGTAATAACCTGCTAAAACATCTCGATTGGCGAAGGCGCTGCATAAATTTAGAGAATTTAGTACCCCCATTCCGGACATCCAAGTCAAGGTAGCCTTCGGTAGGATTCATTAAGCGCTAATGCAAAAAGTGTTAAAAAGTAAATGTGAACGGCAAAACCTTTGTTCAGTGTACAGGCGAGGGGAAGTTGTGTGGTGAGGTGAATATTCATTGTTGTGGGGAGGGGGCGTGTTTCTTTTTCATAGCAAATTTTTTTGTGTATTAGTGTATTACGTACGTCAATGATTTTTCATGACATAAAGTAAGAAATACACTATTGATTCAATCAATCAATCAATACTGATCTGCATTTAGGGCAGTCGCCCAGGTGGCAGATTCCCTATCTGTTGCTTTCCTAGCCCTTTCCGAAATGATTTCAAAGAAATTGGAAATTTATTGAACATCTCCCTTGGTAAGTTATTCCAATCCCTAACTCCCCTTCCTATAAATGACTATTTGCCCCAGTTTGTCCTCTTGAATTCCAACTTTATCTTCATATTGTGATCTTTCCTACTTTTATAAACGCCATTCAAACCTATTCGTCTACTAATGTCATTCCACGCCATCTCTCCGCTGACAGCTCGGAACATACCACTTAGTCGAGCAGCTCTTCTTCTTTCTCTCAATTCTTCCCAACCCAAACATTGCAACATTTTTGTAACGCTACTCTTTTGTCGGAAATCACCCAGAACAAATCGAGCTGCTTTTCTTTGGATTTTTTCCAGTTCTTGAATCAGGTAATCCTGGTGAGGGTCCCATACACTGGAACCATACTCTAGTCGGGGTCTTACCAGAGACTTATATGCACTCTCCTTTACATCCTTACTACAACCCCTGAACACCCTCATAACCATGTGCAGAGATCGGTACCCTTTATTTACAATCCCATTTATGTGATTACCCCAGTGAAGATCTTTCCTTATATTAACACCTAGATACTTACAATGATCCCCAAAAGGAACTTTCACCCCATCAATGCAGTAATTAAAACTGAGAGGACTTTTCCTATTTGTGAAACTCACAACCTGACTTTTAGCCCCGTTGAATTTAACTTATAAGATCTTATTTTTAGTGATAAATGATTACTTAATGAAACCTCTCGATTGGTGAAAACGCTGGGTAAATTCATATAATTTACTGCAGATACGAATATCCTAACCCACATTCCAGACAGTCATTTCAGAGTAGCCTCCTGTTGCATAGTGATGTTGAATTTTAACCGTCGTAATTTGCATGACTGGCCGAATCATTTGTTAAGAAGGATGCTATATTTTCCGATGTGGACTTAGTTAATGTAACTTAAAAGTTTCTCAGTCTATCGAACATACTAGTGTGATAGCACATGTATCACACCCTCGCACTGTATTCACAACTACGGGATATTATTATTGTCATTATTTGTATTATTATTTCATTTGTATATTTATTCATGGTTCATGTTTGTGGGTTACTGTAGTCACGTCCTAGTTCATGAACCATGGGCAACGGCTGAGTGGCCTAGTAAGTGTTCCTGAGAGTCGGGATAACAGTTGCTATGGAATGGGAGTGGGCATCTCGGACATATTCTGAGTCCTGGTCCTCTTTGTGCTCAGGCGGCTAGGACTATACAATCCACCGGTGTTCCATGAGTAGGGTAGCATCCTGCTTCGTGAATTTACCGAGCTCAGAACATTTTAAGCAAGCCTCGGACCTATAGGAGTAACGGAGTCCCACTCCCATTTGACAGGCGAGGGACTCCTTGGAAACAACTTGGCGAACGAAATGGAATTCGATGGGGAGTTATCAATATTAATGGGGCTTATGGAAGAAAGAAAGTAGAACTGGCCGAGTCAGCAAAGAGGATGCATCTGGAAGTGCTAGGAGTAAGTGATATTCGGATAAGGGGAGATAACGAGGAAGAGATAGGAGATTATAAAGTGTACTTGACGGGTGTTAGAAAGGGAAGGGCAGAGTCTGGGATAGGGCTCTTTATCAGGAATACCATTGCACGCAACATAGTTTCTGTTTGGCATGTAAATGAACGAATGATGTGGGTAGATTTGTACGTTGGAAGAATTAGGACTAGAATTGTGTCTGTGTATTCACCATGTGAGGGTGCAGATGAGAATGAAGTTGACAAGTTTTATGTAGCATTGAGTGACATCGTGGTCAGGGTCAACAGCAAGGATAGAATAGTGCTAATGGGCGATTTCAATGCGAGAGTTGGGAATAAAACTGAAGGATACGAAAGGGTGATTGGTAAATGTGGGGAAGATACGGAAGCTAATGGGAATGGGAAGCGTTTGCTGGACTTCTGTGCTAGTATGGGTTTAGCTGTTACGAATACATTCTTCAAGCATAAGGCTATTCACCGCTACACATGGGAGGCTACGGGTACCAGATCCACATAATAGACTATATCTTAATAGACTTCGAATTCAGGATATCTGTTAGGAATGTACGAGTTTTCCGGGGATTTTTCGATGATACAGACCACTATCTGATCTGTAGTGAACTAAGTATCTCTAGGCCTAGGGTAGAGAAAGTGAAATCTGTCTGCAAACGAATGAGGGTAGAAAATCTTCAGGACGAGGAAATTAGACAGAAGTACATGGATATCATTAGTGAGAAGTTTCTAACAGTAGACAGTAAGCAGGATCAGGATATAGAAAGTGAATGGGTGGCATACAGGGATGCTGTAGTAGAAACAGCAAGGGAATGCCTAGGAACAACTGTGTGTAAAGATGGGAAAAGGCGAACATCTTGGTGGAATGACGAAGTGAGAGCAGCTTGTAAACGTAAAAAGAAGGCTTATCAGAAATGGCTCAAAACAAGGGCCGAGGAGACAGGGATTTGTATGTAGATGAAAGAAACAGAGCAAAACAAATAGTTGTTGCATCCAAAAAGAAGTCATGGGAAGATTTTGGTAACAACCTGGAAAGGCTAGGTCAAGCAGCAGGGAAACCTTCCTGGACAGTAATAAAGAATGTTTGGAAGGGAGGGAAAAAGGAAATGAACAGTGTTTTGAGTAATTCAGGTGAACTCATAATAGACCCCAGGGAATCACTGGAGAGGTGGAGGGAATATTTTGAACATCTTCTCAATGTAAAACGAATTCATCCTGGTGGTGTTGTGAACAGCCAAGCTCATGGAGAGGAGGAAAATGATGTTGGTGAAATTATGCTTGAGGAAGTGGAAAGGATGGTAAATAAACTCCATTGTCATAAGGCAGCAGGAATAGATGAAATTAGACCTGAAATGGTGAAGTATAGTGGGAAGGCAGGGATGAAATGGCTTCATAGAGTAGTAAAATTAGCATGGAGTGTTGGTAAGGTACCTTCAGATTGGGCAAAAGCAGTAATTGCTCCTATCTATAAGCAAGGGAATAGGAAGGATTGCAACAACTATCGAGATATCTCATTGATTACTATACCAGGCAAAGTATTCACTGGCATCTTGGAAGGGAGGGTGTGATCAGCCGTTGAGATGAAGTTGGATGAAAACCAGTGTGGTTTCAGACCACAGAAAGGCTGTCAGGATCAGATTTTCAGCATGCGCCAGGTAATTGAAAAATGCTACGAGAAGAATAGGCAGTTGTGTTTATGTTTCGTAGATCTAGAGAAAGTATATGACAGGGTACCGAGGGAAAAGGTGTGAGAATTGATGGTAGAATGAGATCTTCGTTCAGGGTATTTACAGGGGTTAGACAAGGCTGTAATCTTTCACCTTTGCTGTTCGTAGTTTACATGGATCATCTGCTGAAGGGTGTAAAATGGCACGGAGGGATTCAGTTAGGTGGAAATGTAGTAAGCAGTCTGGCCTATGCTGACGACTTGGTCTTAATGGCAGATTGTGCCGAAAGCCTGCAGTCTAATATCTTGGAACTTGAAAATAGGTGCAATGAGTATGGTATGAAAATTAGACTCTCGAAGACTAAATTGATGTCAGTAGGTAAGAAATTCAACAGAAGTGAATGTCAGATTGGTGATACAAAGCTAGAACAGGTCGATAATTTCAAGTATTTAGGTTGTGTACTCTCCCAGGATGGTAATATAGTGTAATTGAATCAATGTGTCGTAAAGCTAGTGCAGTGAGCAAGCAGTTGCGTTCAACAGTATTCTGTAAGAAGGAAGTGAGCTCCCAGACGAAACTGTCTTTATATCGGTCTGTTTTCAGACCAACTTTGCTTTGCGGGAGCGAAAGCTGGGTTGACTCAGGATATCTTATTCATAAGTTAGAGGTAACAGACATGAAATTAGCAAGAATTATTGGCGGTACACACAGGTGGGAACAATGGCAGGAGGATATTCGGTATGAGGAGATGAAGGCTAATTTAGGAATGAACTCGATGGATGGAGCTGTACGCATAAACCGGCTTCGGTGGTGGGGTCATTTGAGGCGAATGGAGGAGGATAGGTTATCTAGGAGAATAATGGACTCTGCTATGGAGGGTAAGAGAAGTAGAGGTAGACCAAGACTACGATGGTTAGACTCGGTTTCTAACGATTTAAAGATAAGAGGTAAAGATCAAAATGAGGCCACAACACTAGTTGCAAATCGAGGATTGTGGCGACGATTAGTAAATTCACAGAGGCTTGCAGACTGAACGCTGAAAGGCATAACAGTCTATAATGATAATGTATGTATGTATGTATGTATGTATGTATGTACGTATGTATGTATGTATGTATGTACGTATGTATATTCCAGTTGTAGATCTCTCGTCAGAGCTAAGGTTTCCCTGTCATTTGATAGAGTAAAATGTAAATTTGAAATTGAATAGATGGCGCCATAAATGTCAAAAAAATCACTATTCTATTGAAGGCTACATGATGTTATAAGATTATTAATAATATTATTAGATAAAAAATTCCTAAAAGTTGTAATTTGTAATGATAATTTTCTTAGCATTACTCCATACAAATTGACGATTCCGTTCAAACGTTTATTTCAGAACTCGAAATAGCTATTATTGATGATGATGATGATGCTTGTTGTTTAAAGGGGCCTAACATCGAGGTCATCGGCCCCTAATGGTACGAAATGAAAGAACAAAAATGTCAAATTCTTCCACTGACCAAACAAAATAATAATGTCATGAAGAATGAATGGATGGACATAAACCCAACAAAAAAAAGGAAACAAACAAACAAAATACAGTGGATCAGACTCAAACAAAGATCACACACAATTGATTACTGACCAAGGGACCACTCATAAAGCATGATGATGCTTGATGTCTAAAGGGGTGCAAAATCCATGTTTAAGGCCCCACAGAATGGTACATGTCGCGAGTAAAGTAGAACCATGGTATTTGTCATGTTGGGGTACTAATCAAAAGTAGCGAAACTCAAGGTGTTCCACAAAAGACGGTACTACTCACAAGTATTGTACTTCGTACAGGTAACGCAGACCTATGGTGTTTTCATACAATGGCGCCACTCATAGCCAACGCAAACCGATGAGTTTCCTCACCTAGTGTATTAGGCACGGATGCCGGTCCCACGGGCTCCGTGGTGTTCCTCACGTAGTGCATACTAATCAAAGGCAAAGCAGACCCACGGTGTCGCTCATATAGTGGTACAACTCGCAGGCAACGCCCAGACCCGCGGTGTTGCTCACATTGGCACGACGCACGGGTACTGGAAACCCCCAGGCCAAGCTCATGACTACTACTAAACACAAACCCATTTCGTACCGAACATAGTGGTACAACTCGCAAGTACAGGCAACCCATGGTGTTCCCCGCGTGATGGTACGAATCAAAAGTAGTTTCATGGTTCTAATTCAATCATCCCTTGGTCGCCCCTTTTAGTCGCCTCTCACGACAGGCAGGGGATACCGTGGGTGTATTATGCGTCAGCTTCCCCCACCCACATGGGGTGTGTGTTTGGTCCGCGAGAGGTATTTTATTTCCCTCAAGTCCGCCGGCAAGCCGGTTAGGACCCGCCTATCCGCCACCTGGGACGCGCTACGTGGGAGTATCACCTCTCCCCCTGCTACGCCAGCGTAGTAGGTTCGTGGAAATAGCTCTTATTAAGAAAGTTCCTACATGAGCCTAAGACGATGTTTTCCGATATGCTATTTTACTAATACTTAGCTGTTTATGAGATGAAACCTAGCGCAGGAAAAATTCAGGTTATAACTATACTAGGGTTGTTTGCCTGGTTAATTATTTACTACGTGTGTATATATTATTCTTCTCGTAAACTAAATAGTATCCTGCATGTGTAACAGTTTCCTAAGAAGTCAAGAGTTAGACATGTGACATCTGACTACCATAATGCACCAAATTCCACTTTAGAATGATTTCCCCATGCTATTGTGTTAATATATTACTTAAGAAATACCTTTTACTTTTAAAAATAATGTTTGTCTTCAGGAATGGGATCGCCGCTGGAGGAACTGTAATCAAGAATATAACTAAAGGAGCCCCGACAGTTGATATCAAGTCCTCTTATGTAAATTTTCTTTTTTTCCATTACTCTGTGTAATAGTATAATATATTTATGAAATAAATGTCTGTCAATAAGTAAATCTATAACTAATTCATTACGCATTGCTCAATTCTGTTTCTGCACCTGACTTACACGTACATGAAATTACATTAAAACCGAAGAGCCGGTAAAGCTCTTGAGGTACCTGAACGCGATATTATGCAAAGGTAAGCATGTTACACAATAATAAAATTAGCAGCTATATTTTAACTGTTACTGGAAGTGGTAAAACATTATTTATATCACATATTCCCTTAACTCTTAGCAGTTATACTTTCTAAATCAAGCGATTTGTGTTCCTCATAAGTGTTTGTTCTGCCATGCCTCTAAGATGCAAGGCTAACCGCTTACTGCTGGTGGGGTAGAGCATTGAAATTCGGGATGTTCGTCCCACGGTCAGTTGTATGGTCCTTGTTCTCGAATTAGGTCATATAATTCTACTTTATTTTACACTTGTGCCAGGCAATAATGCCAAGGACATTGTGTATATATAACCGGTCTCTTTTAAGTATGTAATCGGCACGTCCTTATTACCGTTGACTTGCTTTCATCTGAACACTATCGTTCCTACGTTCAAGTCAGCACTGAAAGCATTAAGCCATGAAATAATGGACTATAGGTTCACCGAATTTTGAAATCGACCACTACCTCGCTGGACATCTACAGCCCCATATAGGATACTCTGCCTCCTACGTTAGAGGTCAAGTATTTCATCTAACTCCTCAAGGACCTATCCGTGTTCTTCGACGTTATGTCACATTTCACGAACGTGCCGCTAACAGAGGTATTTCCTCTACGAGACAGGATGCTTGTAGAAGGTCTTTCATCATTAACGAAAGAATATACTTACGATACCTATTTCTACTTCAAAGGAAATTTCCACGAAGGGACGAAAGGCTCCCCGAAAGAAACGCTACATTCTCCAGTTGTTGTTTCAGACATAATTCCATAGACTAGTATGTTGCAGCACTCCATGCCACACTATCCTGAGTTAATTTTTTTATTTCTACGTAACTACTACATCCTACATTTGTTCTAATCTGCTTGTCATATTCATATCTTGGTCTACTTGTCTTTTGGTCTACTTCTACCGTTCTTTACGCCTGCACGTCCCTCAGTAACCAACTGAAAAATTCCTAGGTGTCTTAAGATGTGTCCTGTCCTTATATTTCTTCTTCTGGTCAAATTTAGCCAAATCAATCTCCTCTCACCAATTCGATTCAGTATTTCTTCATTCGTGATTCGATCTATCAGTCTCACCTTCAGCATTCTTCCGTAACACTACATTTCAAAAGCTTTTAATCTCTTCCTTTGTAAGCTAGTTATCGTCCATGTTTCACTTTCAGTGCCATGCTCCATACAAAACACTTCAAAAGCATCTTCTTAAGTCCTACATCAATATTCGAAGTGGGCAAATTTCATTTCTTAAGAAAGGCTTTCCTTGCTTCTACTAGTCTGCATTTTATGTCTTCTTCACTTGTACCATCATTCGTTAATTTACTACCAAGAAACAACATTTATCTCCTTTCTTTAAGACTTCATTCCCTAATCTAAAATGTTCTGCCTCGCCTGACTTTGTTCGACTCCACTCCATTACTTCTGTTTTGGACTTATTTTCATCTTGTGCTCCTCCCCCAAAACTCTGTAATACGATACAGCAATTCCTATTATCAATATCTGCAACAATTCGAAAAGAAAGCTCTAACCACATCAACCCTTGAATCGAAATGCATTTTCGCTACATAGATGACGAGGCATGTGCCATCTGTTCTCACGGTAGTAATAACCGCCAGTGACTTCTGGACCACCTCAGTTCTATACATGAGAATGTGACCTACTGAAGGCTTTTCATAAGGTAGATCGTGGGAGATTACCGACAAAACAGGGGACTATTGCACTAGACTAAAGAGTGGTTGAATCGATGACTAAATTTCTACAAAATTGAGCTCGGAGAATTAAAGTAGGTGAAGCATTATCTGATCCTGTAACGATTAACTGGGGAGTCCCGCAAGGCAATACACTTGGGCATTTGCATTTTCCCATTATTGTAGGCTAAAATATATGAATTAAGAGCTCGAATCACATATACCCTTTTGCAGATGATATCATACTGTACAGAATAGTAAATGACCTACGGGATTCTGAATGACTACAAGAATATCTCTGCAATAGGGTGATATGAAAATCGGATAATGTTGTGATCGTAAACTACATGAAAAGTCAGGTAGTAAGTATCAGCAAGAGGAAAAGTACTCTCAGTTTCAATTATTGTTTTAATGGGTAGATAGCACACCATGGGAATCACTGTAAGTACTCAGGGTATAATAGGATATAAGGAAAAACATTAATTGGGGTAATCACATCAACGCTGTTGTAAATAACGGTTACAGAGCACTTCAATTGGTTATGAGTTTATTTAAGGATTTTAGTAAGAATGTAAACAAGAGGGCGTATAAGTCCTCAGAAAGATCACAATTAGGCTATGGTTATAGTAGGTAGAACCCACACCAAGGATTACTTGACACAAGAACGGGAAAAGATGAAAAGGATAGCAGAACGATTTGTCCTGAGTGATTTCCAACAAAATAGTAGAGTTACGAAAATGTTGCAAACTTTGGGCTGGGAAGATTTGAGAGTCAGGAGACGAGCTGCTTGACCCACAGGTACGTTTTAATACATGAATGAAGAGATGGCGTGAATAAGCTTGAGTGGAACCTTCAAAGGTAAGAAAGATCATACTATGAAAATAAAGTTGGAATTCAAGAGTACAAACTGCGGAAAATACTCATACAGTAGGAGGAGGAATTAGGGATTGGATGAATTTATCAAGAAAAATGTACGATAAATTTACAAGTTCCTGGAAATCCTTAAAAAACGACTAGGTCAACAATTGGTAGGGAATCCGTCTCCTGTGTGACAGCCCTAAATGTAGATGAATAATGATTGATTGAATATTCAGTTTACATTACCGTTTACGTTTCTGAATCCTCTATTCAAATGGAACCCACGTGCGACTCTGAGCAGTGAAGTGTGTAGCAATCACACTCATCAACAGGTATCTGCACGCCTCTTCTCACCAAAACTCTAGACAAAATCAAGCTGTTCAAAACAGACGACCGGGCGAGTTGGCCGTGCGGTTAGGAGCACGCAGCTGTGAGCGTGCATCCAGGAGATAGTGGGTTCGAACCCCACTGTCGGCAGACTTGAAGATGGTTTTCCGTGGTTTCCCATTTTCACAGCAGCCAAATGCTTGGGCTAGGCCCTTCCTATCTCATCGTCGCCATAAGACCTATCTGTGCCGTTGCGACGCTAAACAAATAGAAAAACAGACGAATTAAGTGGTGCATACTGATCACCAAACCAGAACAATACGAGGGAAACAGAAATCACCTCATCGGGGTCATGAAGGGAAATGTGTAAATAGTCGACATTCAAGGTGTCTATAAGAAAATAGAACCAATGTGTAAAGGTTAAACCACCACAGAACCGAATATGGGAGAGGATGACCCGATATGTCACAGCTGCCCGAATATACAAGACACACAGACAGTTACTTTATCGTAGAAATGGTAAAAAAAGCTTGTTGGCCCTTGCCGTGTCGGAAAACAAGGCGAAATTCTTTACGTTTCGCAGTGAACTTCGCTCCGCATCTTCAGAACAAAGTAATTAGTGAAGTCCTGCACGTCAACACATGAGACTTCTTTCTGAAGACATGGAGCGAAGTTCTCTGCGAACGTAAAGAACTTCACCTTGTTTTCTAGCACAGCAAAAGACTAAAAGCTTATTATCAAGTCTACAATTACGGGCCGTGAGTACATCAATCTAAATATAGTTATTTTAATGTCCACAACCAGCTATAGACACAATAATATTACAATGTTGCCGTTTACAACATTGAACATGGCTTCAGTATCTGCTAAGAAACAATGTGACTGGTATGATAGGTAATGGAACCACCAATTTTTGAAGTAACCAACTAGAACCGAAAGTATATCGTTAATAAAATGTTCTACCATCATCATCCCATCCAATCAAAACTTAAATTATTAATTAATATGTTTTTAAAGAATACAGGAGAGGAAATCTATCCCACAATTCTTTGAGCATTCTCACAAACCACTGATTAAAATTCTCCAAAATCAAATACATCCTAAATCATCGATACAATCCCCAAAACATTTATTAAAACCCAATACTAACAATCAGATAACAAAAAGATTATTGTTGAATACCCGTCAAAAATATATCATATTCTACGCGGATGGATCTAAACACTAGATACCGAGTTAGTGTAAAACGGAACTTCAAGACAAAACTGACTGTTTGGAACAGTACCAAAGAAAACAAGTGCCTTCGTGTGTTCGATATACCAGAAACTGCTTTTCATTCCCCACAGATTTCCAGAACACATTCGTATTACCACAATTATTTTCCTAATTTACGTTACAAGATATTAGTAGCATTCCGTATTGACGGTTTTCACTTTACAAGATAAAACTTTTCTTTTGTTAAGTTCCTTATTTACGGTCAAAATATTAGCAATTAAAAAGGCTCTATTATACATAAAATAAAAATAGAATTCCAAATAACTAATATGTACAAAAACCTAAGGAAAATCAGCTATGATTTACCTGAAAACTGTGAGATTTACATATCAAAATTGTAACTTAATATTCACGTGGAAGTTCTCAGTGTATCATAGCATCTCTACCAAAGCAGTGTGCATAAGTGAGTGTTACTGAAATGACTAGTTAATACAAAAAGCAAAAATTTAGTTGTAGTACAATAAGAGTGTGGTTGAACTTATTAAGAGAGCCTGGGAAGAGCGGGACAAAACAGTTAGTCAGTTAAAAACGAAACTTCAAGACAAAACCGACTGTTTGGAACAGTACAAAAGAAGGAAGTGCCTTCGTACGATAAAGAACTTGGGTTAATTTTTTCTGTGGATGATACGGTACTGATATCTTACCTGGTCGGGAAAAATCAGAATGGGCGTCAGTGGCCTATAATTGTCAAATATTCTTCCAAGCGTAAGAGAAACGCAATGCTTATAAACAAAAAGTAATTCGAGTGCTCTAAACAAACCATCCGTGTAGACCTAACTCCAGAAAGACTCCGGCTTCACCTGGCCACAGTCTCAGAATTTACTCTTCAGAACGCTTGGTTTAGGGATGGGGTAATGTACGTAAAATAAGGAAACTGTAAAATAGGCGTAACTAGCCGTTTATATCTGAACAATATTCACTAGCCTTGGGCAAATTTTATAATTTTTTAAGCAAACGAAGAATATCGAATTTTTCGGCAATAATATTTATAAAGTGAGTAACTAAATATGATCCAATTTTGATTTATTGCTGTTTCTAATGTATTATTTTAAATTAACAAGGGTGAAATATCCCTTGAAAAAATAATTTCACAAACGTCCGAGAATTTTATGAGTTTTGATTTTTTAAACAAGGGTGGTCATAGAGGTAGGTGTTAATGAGGAGCTTCATCCCTCTGGAGGTATATTTGGTGGTATTTAATTCCATCACAGTTAGTTACTAAATTATTTGGCATTTTATTGTCAAAGATTAACACATATAATTTCCTTAAAAATCTATAAACATTTCTGGAACAACCATCTTCGTAGAAATGGCTAGTTTGCTCCGAAAATTCTCGTTTCCTAAAACAGTTGGAAATATTATTATGCCACCTAATAACATACGGACAGTGTCGCTTAGGTTCATATCACATTTTGTCCATAAGATAACACAGTTTGTCCATAAACTTTCTGGTAAAAGGATATTTTATAATTTTTCCACACAGTCGTAGTTTTGGTCTAGATACTAATGTTATGCAATGTGGTACGTACTTCCTACTTTAATTTTCATCAATTAATTTTGATACTGTCAAGATTAGATATCCTGGATGAAAATTAATCTCATTTCAGCCTCCTTTCACTATTATTCCGTGATACCAGCCGAATACCACAAATCATTCAAAGACATTATTTTGCTCTACACTACTTGTTACAAATAGCTCATGTGATCACAAAGAGCATCGTTCCACATTTCACAGAATTATCCGAACATGTTTTTAGACTGCGGTCTACATGCTATAGTGATTGAGATTCATGGTTACGTCAGTTCTTTTCTTCATTACCACCGGTAGTTAAAATGAGTGGGTACCACTAGTTTGGTACAATGGGGAGGAAATGTCCAGAGGTGGCGTTGGGATATCCCCGCAGGACGATATGAAGTTAAGGAAATATTTCAATCACCAAGCGAATACTCTCACACACCTCAGTTCTTGTTCGTAGGAATTAAAGTTCGTGGTACGAAGTGTTTAATCTGTGTAGTATATCCCGCACCGAATACTGGAAACTTAATGAATCTGGAAGAAGCACTGTAGGATTTAATATCCATGTATAAACATGTGAATTTAAAGGGCGACTTTAACACTGGCCTGGAAAACGAATCTACTAAGACTATGCGAGTAACATGAACGTTTGAATCCATTAATATGGCCATTCTTCACTTAAGTCCCACACATCACGTTGCTTAATCGCACACACTCCTCGATATAATTATTGTTAACAATATTGAATAGCATACAGTCTTCTTTGTGTCACCTTGAAGGCTACTCGCTTCTGAGAAATGACCGCACTCACAAACGGGGCGGAGGGGTATGTGGCTATTTCCTAACTAGCCTCAAACCTAAGCTGTTCGGTCATACACTAGAATACATGTTCGTAGAAATAACAACGAACGGGATTAAAGCCCTTGTAGGAGTAGTTCACAAACCTCCGAATACAGGTCACTTAGAGTATTTTGAAGCTGACTTAACTAAATTACTGCCAGACTACCCTCATACAATGATTATGGGAGAGTTCAATACGGACTTAACTGACGCAACTTCTTCCGAATCCACACGACTCAAAACGTTGTTTCAAGCCTATAATATGGAAAACTTACCTCTCTCTCCGACTCACCATACATCTCATTCGCACACACTATTAGATCTTATAGTTACCAGCAACTCAGACAGAGTTCTCAATGTTGGTCAAACCTCCATACCTGGTACATCTGCACATGACGCAATATACATCTCGTATAACCTCCGGCCACCGAAACCCTCCCAGAAATTTATCACCTATCGACCATTGAAAAATATAAATAAAGATAGACTCTTAGAGGACGCAGGCAAAATACCGTGGCATGACGTTACGAGCTATAAAAATCTAGATGACAAAGTTGACTTCTTTAATAGCAAAGTAACGGAACTATTTGACAAGCATGCCCCAAAGCGGCGAGCGAGAATATCGAAAGGACCCTCCCTGTCGTTAAATGACGAAATTAGACAACTAATGAAACAAAGAGACTGCGCTCACAGACAGTACAAAAATGACCCTACCGTACAAAATTTTGACGAGTAGGCCCTATAGGAAGTTACGAAATAAGACAACACAACAAATACGAAATGCTAAACTGCGACACGCTTACAGCTTAATTACGCCTGACGGTAGAACAGCGACGACATTTTGAAAATCTATTAATAAGCTTGGACTTACGAAGAACAAGACCAGAGAAGAAACAGTACCTCTCGAGACTCTTAACGAATACTTTACTGCTAGCTGCTCCGCAGTACGACATGACGACAAACAGAGACTTATGAATTATTATGGTACACACCCTACTCCTGACAGAGAGAAATTCTATTTCAGTCACGTGACGCCCCTACAAGTCAGAAAAGCAGTCTTCAGAATAAGCACGAAAGCAAAAGGAATTGATGGCATTGGGACTGACATGGTCAAACTAATTCTTGATTGTATATTACCAACCTTAACTCATATAATCAATTTCTTTCTTCTATATTCCACATATCCAACTCTCTGGAAGAAGGCTATTGTGCTACCTCTTCCGAAAAGTCAAACGCCTTCGAACGAAGGAGACTATCGTCCCATCTGTATTTTATCAGCTTTATCTCAAATCTTAGAATATGTAGTCCATACACAAATGTCTGAGTACCTTCGAACGCACAATCTCCTTAATCCTCTCCAGTCCGGTTTCCGACAAAGACATAGTACAACTACAGCCTTACTTAAAGTGACTGAGGATGTTAGACAAGCAATAGACAGAGGACGATTCACAGTTCTGGTACTACTAGATTACAGTAAAGCTTTCGACAGCGTAGACATTGACATTTTACTTGTAAAACTGACAGCTCTACATTTTTCTCAGAGTACGATTGCTTGGATGCATTCTTATTTTCACGGACGTCAACAATGTGTGAAAGGTAATGATGGAATCGTTTCCTCGTGGCGCCAAGTGAAGAGAGAGTCCCTCAAGGCTCTGTATTTGGTCCTCTTCTTTTCGCACTCTTTGTGAATGACATATCATCCAATTTAAGACACTGCAAATACCATATGTACGCTGACGATCTTCAACTCTACACAGATTCTACAGCACGAGGCCTCCAGAAAAATATTGACTTACAGTCTGTTAGTGATTGGTCTGCTGCGCACGGCCTAACCCTACAAAGTCACAAGTAATCCTTCTTGGCCATCAAAGTCAAATAAAAAGTATAACTAAACGTCCGTTGCCAAGAGTAATCCTGCAGGATGTTACAATTCCTTTTGTATCACAAGTGAAGAATCTCGGTGTTATCATGGACGGACGCATGACTTGGTCTGCACATGTATTACATATCTGTCAAAAAGTTTACTCAGCTTTACATTCTTTATATAAATATAAACATATATATGTCCAATAAAGCTTAAAAAGAAATTAATTGAAGCCCTTGTAATGCCACATTTTTACTATTGTGATGTTGTTTTCAATGACGTCAGGCCGCAATTTTCCCTAAGGCTATAGCGCACTCAAAATGCATGTGTGGGATATAAATATGACCACGTGTCACCATCTTTCCTAAAATTAGAGTGGTCGCGACTCCATGTTCGTCGTAACCATCATACTTTGTCTCTACTCCATCGAGTTCTTACTACATCTTCCCCATTTTACTTTTCTTCGCGTTTCCATTACTTCTCAAATGTTCATGACAAGGGCTCAAACATCCAACCTGATCATCATCCCTCACCATCGAACTGCCGCATATAACAGCTCATTCTCGGTGTTTGCCGCACGAGAATGGAATCGTTTACCGGAAGACGTCAGAGGAATACCAACTACAGTGTCATTTAAAAGAGCGTTAAGAGGAACAACAGGATGCGAGTGACCTGTAAATTTCTGGCCTTTCAGTGATCGTGCTACTACAACATTATTATTATTATTATTATTATTATTATTATTATTATTATTAATATTATTATTATTATTATTATTATTATTATTATTATTATTATTATTATTATTATTGCTGTTGTATGTCCTACTGTGGTGGAATTTTATTTCAGTTGTATTTTGATTGTGTCTCCTAGTATTAATTACGGTAGTATTACTTATGACTTTAATGTAAACTAATTGGTTTAGTGTAAGAGAAGGCCCAGTGGCCTTAACTACGTCAATGAAGACATTTATCTATCTATCTATCTATCTATCTATCTATCTATCTATCTATCTATCTATCTATCTATCTATCTATCTATCTATCTATCTATCTATTGTCACACGGACAGATGCATGTTCCCGCCATGACATATTTTACGCGGGAAAACCTTGATGTATTCGAAGTACAAGCCTAAGGTAATGTAATAACATACAGCGATTTCAAAAATTTGAACGAAGAAGTCCTCACTGAGGACGTTTTTAGCACACCATGCTACACAGTTAAATATATATAATGCACTAATGACGAAATATCTCATTTTAATGATTTTTTCTTAATTTTCCACGATAGACATGCCGCATTAGGTACTGCTTGAGTCAAGTGACATTCTAAACCTTCAGAAATCCGAGGTCAAATGAAATACAGAGACGCAGCCTACAATTTATTATGTGAAGCATCCAACAGAGAACAGTTTTGAGAAAAATAAAAGACTCCGAAATAAAACAACACAAACGAGAAGTATATTTACGTACATGTCGTAATTAAGCAGGCACTATATATGTTATCCCAATGTAATAAATATACGGTACAACGAACAAATTTAATAGAAAATTTACTTTCATCTTGCTTTCAATTGCCTCTACTTCCGTATTACTTACTTCCTGTTAAAGCATACTAAAATATTTAGAAATAATTATTTAAGTCTATTTCTGTTTAAATACTAAGGAAATTTAAACTTTGAAGCTATCTTAATTATGTCCTTCCTTGTTTCTATGCCATCATTTACTGCAGTAAATAGAATCTGATCATGTCTTTCAGGAACGAAACTTGTCATTCTATTTTGATTAAGTTGTTTCTTTTGCAGGTGTAGTACTGTTACCATATGTTTTCTCGATCGGGTAGTTAAAAATGCATATACTCAAAGTTAGTTTCGGCAGTCTTAAGAGCCTGACAGTTGTAAGTTACCTGAATTGAAAATGGAAAGATATAGTTTACGATACTACAAACGTGGAATTGAAAAACAAAAATTATTAACAAATAAAAGACAAAAATCAATAAATTTATGTTGGTGAAGAAATCACGTCACCAAAATTACATCACACGAGCTCCTGATTAAAATCAACCAGGTCTCGTAAGTATCCTTAGAGATGCTATTTACAATGGCTTTAAATTTCATCATTACTTTTAGAATCATTTGTAATACCAATCTGAATTATTTTAATCCCATTAAACAGCCATTAAACCTCCAAAATATACGTCTCAACCACAATCATCTTGACGTAACAGATACACCCGTGGCACCTAAACTGAATTCATAAAATTACAGTTGAATTTTGACATTAATTGAATTCCTAGATCTTAATTAATTTACTGTTGAATTCATTTTATAGTGAAATTCAGTTATATCATTTAACACATAGTTGAAGATCAATAACTGGATTAAACAGAATTAAACCATTTTGGTTAGACATAACTTAATCCTTTTCTTAAATATTTGTTGATCAGACATGATTAAGTTAAATATTCTCGTGACGAAATCGCACTATGCTACGATCTCACCTGAATTTTTGTCAACACATTGAAGAATAACAAATCAATTATCTCCACTTCAGAACATACAGTAACTCAAAGACTGAATACCACAAAGCTGGCAGCACACATCTAACATTCAAAAGAGTCATTGCTGAAAATAAGTAATAAAATACAGGCGATAACATACAATCAGCGATGTCCGGGGAAAAGAAAATAAGTCGCAAAATCACACAATATGAAACACGTAACAAAATATGTTAAAAGCTATTTACAAGCTCATTTAACACAAATCAGCTTCATTAATATTGTGGTGTGTTCACTCTTTTGTGGAGTGGGGGTGGAGAGGGGAGCGATCACTTGTGGCCCCACCCCATGTGACGTCGATGAACCGGAGACCCGCCTCCTGCTGCACAGGCGCCCATTGGCCAGGATGCCCGCTACAGTGGCTGTCATTGGCCGTTACGGCCCTGGAGGCCTCAAGGAGCAGGGAAATTACGAGCCCCGTGGATCAAGATCGTTCCATATCTTGAGATTTCCACGGGGTCCAGAAACCGACATATCTCGAACGTTTGCACCGCGTGTATACGGCAAGAGCAAGGGCGGAGTAAGAGGTTAGTTAGCGAGGAGATCACTTGGAGCTCAGCCGACGAGCGAAAGGTGGTTGGTGTAGCTCAGTTAGTAAGTGGACCCAGTGAGTGAGCGAGGAGGGCAAAGAATGCAGTCAGTCTTTGTGTGCCAGCTGTTGAGTGTCTGTTTGTGGGAGCTGAATATGCGTGCTGTACGCCTGTCGCTTTGTTTGTGTGTCTCTTTGACCTGCTGTTGGAAGGGTACCTACATCCTGTGTTCTGAAACAGCGTGGAAGGGGATGTGTACGGAGTTCTACTGCTGAGTGTGGAGAGCGAACATCATCCTATCGTGCGCGGACTGCGAACTGTGGACTATGACAACTCCAACGAGTGTGACTGAGCGTCTGAGTGAGTCTGGGGTGTAAGTTATTGGAGAGTGTAGCAGTGTAAATAAACAGTGAGTAATAAGAGAGAAAGCGCGCGCGCAATGTAATTAATGTGTGTCAAACGTGTGTGAGATCAGTAATACTATGTGTTAATGTGTAGTTTTAGTAATTAGATAATAATTTTTAGAAGTAAAAGTCTACCAGGTTCTGTACTTATTTATTTACCCCGCCAATATTATTATTCACATTATTTTAAAGTGGGGTAATATAAGTCAGAGTACATTCAGATCAGGTGAAGAACATCGTAAATCATATTCTGTCATGGTAACGAAGTTTAAATAATCGTGAATGAAATTTAACCAACCCACTTAAAACATCCAATCCAATTTTAACCCTGGTAAAATCCACATGAATAAAATTAGCTCGAATGGGTAGGAAAAGATGAGCAAAGGGCAAATCATGCCTCTGACATGGACAGGCATATTTCTACAAACATATTCTTCAATCGGTTGTACTAAAATTACATTAATGATCCATAAATCCATTACACAATGTTGGCTTCAAAATCCTCTGCAAATTATTTCACATTAAAAAGATCAAATCCCGACGATCTAAAATATATTTTCCATCAGTGCAGAACAAAGTAAAGTGAGAACACGTCACAAGACTGAGCATTATTCATACACACGACTACACGATTCCTATTTCTAGGCATTATTATTGTTGTTATTACCGTGTTTCCGTGGCTCACAGAGGGAAAGGAACTGCTTGAGTTGAATGAGCAGACAAGCAATAAATCAAAGTTCAAAACCAACAACACTTTAGAAATGTTATTTCTTTCCTGATATATTTTTTCAATCAACAGAAAGCCTAAGGGCTCAACAAAACAATACAACTGGAGCTCGCCAGCTCTTAACAATTATAAGGGAGCTTGGAAACTCAGGAATTTTACAAAGGAGCTAGAACCCTCTGAAAAAGAACTAAATAAGCGACTTCGCATCAATCAGATAAAATTAAAGGAAGTTCCATATAATAAACGGAGGGACTCCCTATCTTCTCCAATTTACAAGTGAAGTTCACTAGCTTTACAACCAGCTGGTTACAATTCATTTTACAAGGTTTATTTTAGGCGATACTGATCGAAAAGGAAAAAAGAACATGCCTCTCAGTATGCTTCTACATTACCAATCACCACCCTGTTGACACATATTACCAAGGCATGCATGCCCCTTTCGAACAATATAACTTAGCCAGGGGCAGTCTCGCAGAGAAAAGCTTCTACACCCAAAGGTTTCCCTCAACAACAAACTTGTGTAGAGGCCTATGGCCAATACTACTTGGCCACAAATGGGAAAAAGGAACATTAATTAAAGGCCGGACATAAAAGAAGGAATGGAAGCAGAAAATAAGCAATCCACTAAAATGTCAAAGATAAAAACTAAGCGATCTCGAGGCTTAAAGGCGCAGGTTTTAGTGCCGCTACATCACCACTGAGACGGTCGCTGATTGCACCTGTTGACTGCTGGATTGAATCCCCATTGTCCTTGGCGAGTGATGGCTCTCCAGTTATCTAGGCACAGAATATGCACAAGTTTAATCCACGTTACGCACGTCAGCTTCACCGCGCACAACCCGTCGCGTTCTTTGAATAGCATGTCCCGAATCAAAGAATATTGATACAAGATGCTTCGATACTGCCCGCAAAATAGAACCCACGACTCAACACTGAGTTACCCTGTATCTTACTGGAACAGTACATTTATTCCTGCGTGTCCCCGCAGTTACCTCGGGTCAGCGTTGAGTAGTAATAATAATAACAAAAAATTTACAAGTTACACAGTGTTTTTAAAACCCGACACGGTTTGTTCACTCACTAGAAAAGTCGCATGTGTTAATGCAACGCACAAATTAATTTGAATTAAACAGGTTTTAGCTATTTCCAAAGGAATACTGGAAGCTCACCTAACGTAGGTCCGCCCCTCGCGAGAAGAAACATCCAAGTGTGTGGGCTGACGCTTCTACAGCCTTTTAACAAGTAAGAGGCTACCCCCTCTCGAAACTCTCTTACGGCCTATCAGAAGCAAAATAGTGCGATAATTAGGTGACCAGTACCCACTTAATATGAATGAGAGATGTCTGTATGAAATCCGATCGTGAGATCTCTCGTAATTAATAGATATCTCTGCTAGATTTCTCCCCTCCTCGGGTGAATCCCCTTCTCGATGAGGTGTGAAGAGATAACCCAGATGGCATCAAACACTTTTCCATGGTTATGTAACCAAGTATTCGTTCTTTAGCAGTAGATTATTAATGGAAATGATACCACGCACTCTAAATAAATTCTCTAATTACTATCAGCTCTTCTGGATCAAAAAGCAAGGTTAGAATATGAATGTCATTAATTCTTTCAGCGTAGATAATCAGGTTGGTCATGCTGATTTAAAGATGGCTCCCATATTTTGATTCGAAAAATTTACCTCTCCCAACTTTCATCCTGGTGGTTTACCGACTCGAGCCCAGCGTCAGAAGCTTCAATCTCCCGCGAACTTGCTGCTAGACAAAGAAAAAGTTGCGCAGCAGATCGTAACAACAGAAAGATTTCAGAATAAAATTTAAAGGGTTGTCTTATCTCTTGCCATGATGTTGATAGTTGCTGACATAAAAATTTATCTTCTCAAAATAGCGTTACGTCTACGACTTAGATGACTAGTCTTGACGAAAGGTCCTTGGATCATGCCCCTGTCGGGTGCAGTATATAATAGAGAAACAACGACATAGCAGCAGGCGTTGCCAACTTCAAAATAGAAACTTTCTCACAATATTATTTTGGGGTTGGCCCTCCAGATGGCGTTCAAGAAACGACGTTGGAGCCATCTAACAATTGGAAGAAAACTTTGTTCAACATTCAACAGTTCCAGAGTTTATATCAAAAATGGCCATGGTGGCAATGCGATAATTCAAGCGGGAAGGGACGGTTTACCCCTGGTACTATTATTATTATTATTATTATTATTCTTGTTTTCGAATAGGTCTACTATGGACCACGTTAAGCATCATTCATTTACGGTTCTTTCTCTTTCGATCGGCCCAGTACTTCTTCATCCTTTCGGAGTGGGCTTCTTTACGTTCTCGTGACCAGTTGTTGCCGGTCCGTTTTTTGCTACTTTGATCTTGGAATCCCTTAATTTTGTTGATGATTTTTCTGTATTCCTGTCTGTTGTATACTGCCTGCTGTGATATATTATTTTCCTCCATATCCTCCTTGACCCCTTTAAGCCAGCTAGTTTGTGTCTTCCTGTTCTCCATGTATTCCAGAATTCGCTTGGCTGTTCTCTCTGGTGGCATTCTTTTAATGTGTCCGTAGAAGCAGAGTCTTCTCTTCTTGAAGGATGTTGTGATTTTTTCGGTCCTTTTGTATAGTTCCTCATTTGGTCGCAGTCTAAATTCTTGACCCACTTTCCTGGGCCCTAGTATCTTCCTCAAGATCTTCCTTTCTGTCTTTTCAATGTTTTCTAGTAAGCCCTTCCTGTTCAGTGGAATACATTCGATCGCATATAGACTTTCTGGTTTGATGACAGTGTTGTAATGTCTGATTTTTGCAGTGAATGAAACTGATTTTTTATTGTAGACATTTCGACATAACTGGTATGCTGCTTCCATCTTTCTTGCCCTTTCCTGTAATGCTATTCTTGGTAGTCCTGTTGGGGTTATCCATTCCCCTAGATATTTAAACTTCTGTACTCTTTTAATTGTTCCATATTTGGTGACTATATTTTGTGTCGGATCCTTTTTGTCCTGAATCATTAGTTCCGTCTTTTCGAAGGATATCTGAAGTCCCGTCTTTACAGCAGTCTCTTGAAGTGTTTCAATTTGTACCTTGGCTGTTTCAGTGTCTTCTGCCAGTATTGCCATATCATCTGCGAATGCTAGACAGTCAATTTTGATTCCAGATCTTCCCAGTGATATTCCATTTTTCACCCCTAATTCCATCAGTCTCTTCCTCCACTCTCTGACCACTTTTTCAAGTATAACATTAAACAGAAGTGGTGACATCCCGTCCCCTTGTCGGACACCTGTTTCGATCTTGAATGGTTTTGACAACATACCCATAAACTTAACCTGTGATGTAGTGTCAGTGATGGTTTCTTTGATTAAATTTCTAGTTTTTTTATCTATCCCAAACTCTTCTAACGTGCTTATCAAGGTTGCTCTGTCGACTGAATCATAGGCTTTCTTAAAATCCACAATTATTATTATTATTATTATTATTATTATTATTATTATTATTATTATTATTATTATTATTATTATTATTATTATTATTGCAAAAGATTAAACTATGTTTAGGTAAATAGTCATTGTTATTGTCAGCATACATACTGTAATGCCAAAATCCAAAGGAAATTATTCGAGATGACTTATAAAAATAACATATCCCATTATATGATTTGACTCGAAAACACAATGAATTATACTGTACAAGTATAGGTATTGCTTACTAGCTGATTTAAATAAAATGATTTATCGTAGGGTTCCATGGTTATTAACACATGATCTTTATGTTTAACAATGTTGACCTAAAAGAATAATTCTGATGAAAAGCTTCAGTCGCAAAACGTGACAACATGTCATGCACAATCAGTCAAAAGGGTCCCTAATCCTTGACCAAAAACTGAGAATATACGAAATGAAGAGAATTCTACATTCCAAATAACGTTAAATATTCACATGTTCTGTTTCGAGTGGTATGGAAGAAGGAGCTTTAATAACTAACTTGAAGGGTACCGGTACGTACATTTCAATGTCACGTACAGTCCAGGCTGTCGCCTAATTACTGCTCCCGGAGCTTCATTATTGGATTTAGGGCTCCGCATCCATATTTAGCACTGCATGGTGTCCATCCAAAACAGGTAAAAGTCCGTATTAAACTCCAGTGTGCCACGCTGTAAGTTCATTTTTAGGAAAATAATATTCATCTGAAGCAACTGTAACCTGTAAACTGAAACATACGTCTGAGAAATGCGCTCCATCTATGTACAATTTCAAAACCAGTCCAACGTGGAGAAGACTTAAATTCGTTCTGTGAAGAACATTAAGGTTGTGAGAGCAGGAATAACGCCTCGAGCACATTCACTATCTCGTCACATAATAACGTGCAACGGAATCGAACTCTTATTGGCTGTTGCTAACATCATGCAGAACCTTCTAGAACTAGGTTTAATATTTCTTTTTTAATTCTCTTTTAAAATGTAGAAATATAACACATAAGAACTGCTCTCGCAATCATAAAGAAAAATGCAGGTTTCCACTAGCAAAAAACACTCGCAAGTGTTAAATGGGATATAACATGCATCGGTCTGCCTTCGCTATCACCAAAGTGCATAGCTATCGGCTCAAGACAACTTAAGCAGCTCGTCTCCTTTCTTCCAAGCCTTCCCAGGACAAACTTTGCAATATTTTCGTAACGCTACTCGTTTGTCGGAAATCATCCAGAACAAATCGAACTGCATTTCTTTGGAATTTGTCAGTTCTCGAATCAAGTATTCCTGGTGAGAGTCCCATGCACTGGAACCATACTCTAGTTGGGGTCTTGCCATCTCTTTTGCATCCTTACTACAACCTCTAAATGCCCTCATAACCATGTGCAGAGATCTGTACCGTTTATTTACAATCCGATTTACGTGATTAAAACCGCAATGGAGATCTTTCCGGATATTAACACCTAGGTGCTTACAATGATCCCCATAAGAAACGTTCAGCCCATCAGGGCAGATATTAAAACTGAGTGGACTTTTCTTGACTTTTAACGCCCTTTATAGCATACCATTGATTGCTGTCCATCTCACAATATTGTTGAATATTTTTCGCAGTTCCTCACTACCTTGCAAATTATTTATTTCTGTATATATAGTATAACATCATCCGCAAAACACTTATCTCTGATTTCAGTACTTTACTCGTATTATTTACATATACAGGGTGTATCGGAACTATACCGACAAAAGAACCAAGGATGCTCTTCCTGTTATGTTAAGAACGATGGTGCAATCGGAGTGATGGATATTTTTTTTCTCGAGAAAATGGGGTTACTTTGTTACTTCCGAGCGTGGGATTCAAATTGACGAACTTGCCATATTTACTATGTCAGAGTGCCAGCCATTGCCTCTTAATGTGCGTCACAGGAGGGAAGTAAGGGTAAGTGTTAAGTGGGAGATAGAGGTAGTGTTCTGTGTAAATGCCAGGTTTCTCGTTCGTTTCGCGAAATCGCTTCCCAGCCCCAGTAGGCAGTGTACTTTTTGTTCTTCACAAATTGACTACTGTTCAAACGCCGTAGGAAGGGAAGATGAACTTGTATCAGGCATTCAGGCAGCTTTCCAGATCTTTCCCGACACATCCCACATCTTTAACAGAGTCTAAAGGTCACTACAACACGGCTGTGAACTGTGGATCAAAGTAGGAGGGTGGCATATTGAACAGCTACTGTAATCAAACCATTGGGCGTATGGTTTCCTTCGATCAGTATTTCATTCCATTAACAATGTTTTGAGTAACGGAATAAACAAACTAGGGGCGGCAACTTTGCATCTTCGGGCATGTTAAACAGTAATGATGGTTACTGCGACCAACAAACGAGGGGTGAAACGATCTGATGCATTCCTTTACTGGCAAGTGTGTCTTAGAGTGTTTTCTTGTACTGTGTGTGCAGTTACGGCTGTTTAATAAATGAACTGTGGATATCGCCCGTAAGAGACAAGGACAATTCCGTGCGAGTAAACGAGGAAACTTGTGCATACGGATGGAGCATTATCTCTGTCTCCACATAATGCTCACTTCCCCTCTTTCCCTTTACCTTCCCTGAATCCGATTGCATCATTCTTTCTTGACATAACACGAAGATCGTCCCTGATTTCTTTGTCGCTATAGTTCTAATACATCCTGTATAAGAAAACATAAGGATGCAATAATACTGCCTGAAAGAATTTCCCTCTTAATGATGGCAAGGTCAGATTAATGCTTCACCTAATCTAAAACTCTGAGTTCAATTATATAGAAGTGTAGCCACCCATTCAGTCACAATTTTTCTAGTCCAATTGCACACATTTTTTCGAGTAGTTTTCCATGATCTATCCTATGAAAAGCCTTAAATAGGTCAATCGTAATACAGTAAATTTTACCTTGTGAATCTATGATATCTGCTATATTGCACCCAATATGCGATTACCCCCCAACCCCATGGCGCAACAGCCGCGAAGGACCGTGGCCTACCAAGCGACTGCTGCTCAGCCCGAAGGCCTGTAGATTACGAGGCGTCGTGTGGTCAGCACGACGGATCCTCTCGGACGTTATTATTGGCTTTCTGGACCGGGGACGCCATCTCACCGTCACATAGCTCCTCAATTGTAATCACGTAGGCTGAGTGGACCTGGAACCAGCCCTCAGATGCAGGTAAAAGTACCTGACCTGGCCGGGAATCGAACCCGGGGCCTCCGGGTAAGAGGCAGGCACGCTACCGCTACACCGAGGCGTTGGCTATGCGATTACCCCAAGGAATAATTTAATTAAATTTATCAATTGCACATATGAAATACGCATTGAAAATCCACGGAAGAAAGTCTCTAACTTTGGTAACAAAGAGACAGCCTTGGAGCCAGACCAAATCTTCTGGACTTGTCTTTAAGCACGTACCGGAAGGCCCTACTGGCCATAAACCATCTTAAATAGAACTTAATAGGCCGCCTGTAATATTTATGTTGCAAAAAGAGCCACACCTTAATGTTAGACAGAGACCACATTCTTAGAAGGAGGACGCATCTACACTTACTACCCTTCACAGAATTTGGTACGATCCTGGTCGGAAGACATATTTAGTGCCCGAAGCAAAGTACAGCCAATCAGAAAATTTCAAGAGACAGCTTCCTAACCGAGATAAATCTGTTAATCAGTCAATTTCGAGATTCTGTAGTGTGTAAAATGAAAAAGACTGTGCTCGCATCTGTAACTAATTAATGCGAAATTTTGTGGTAATTTTCATAATTTTTTTCGCAATTAATTAAGGACAAGCATCTACACCATAAGTGTAAGTGGAGTCACCTCGTCCAAAAGTGAGAACGCACAGGGTGACGAACGTAGTGCATCCACCAATTCAGTTAACATCAATGACGCTTCTGAATTTGTGTACATCTCGACGATCGATTTCCATAATTATTAGAACATTTTGAACCGCAAAAATGTATAGAGTCGCTGTCTATAATTCAATATTAAATTAAGTGATGAACATCAAGTTTATTCGACGAAGTGTAATACAGATCATTCCGCCCATACCTTCCCAGGATCATGCGGGGGCGTTTCGTAAGAAGATACGAAAGAAACCGTCGAAGCCGACAGCGTATTCAGTAGTCAGTTGACATTCAGTTGTTGAGTTGCTCAGGTTTTATCCCGTTATCCAGCTGTTAGCCAGTTGATACTTAGTTATTCTGAAGTACGGTCGCGATACGCGGTCATCAATTATCATCCGAGTGTCGTTGTTGATCGAGGGGAGTGTTAATCTAACACAATCATAAGAACTCTGTCATGATTAAAATAAACTATGCACACGTCATTATACAACACTCAATGTTCAGTCTTATATTTGAGGAAATGATATGTTATTTAACCAACTTGAGTGACTCGAACAGTCTATCGTCAGTTTGGGAAAGTGTTGCTTTATCGCGATTTGTAAGACAACTCTATGAATAGTTACAACATTTAATGAACTTTGCTGTGTTCAAAATAATAAACATTTTCAGTCTTGTACAGTCATATCTTTACTGCAATTTTCAAAGCTGTAACGGTTTATTTTCAACGGCGGTTGTACGCAAACAATACTCAAAAGAGAAGCCGCAGAAATAGACATTAAATATTAACGTTATTGAGAGCTGTGGTTCTGAAAGACAATGTATAACAGGAACTGGTCAGAGGGGAGAAGGAAGTATCGTTAGCAGACAGTCAATTAAGGGAACCAGGTTTGCTAGGACAAATATCCCCAGCTCGCCAGAGGAAGGTGAATGGACGGGCACTTTCTGTTGTTTACAAACATTTAAAAGGGAAAAGAGGCACCGTACAGGAACGATATCAGTAGCGCGGGGCAGAAGAGATAAGCCGGTAGTGAAATTAGGTCATTTTTCACGATACAAACGCCTGATCCTAAATTACTGTAACCTTTGTAAAATTGTTATAGTCTGTAAGTTATATTATAAGGTATCAAGAAACAAGACATGCGTGTGGTACGAAATATTAAAATGTGGTTAATTAACGAGTGCTACGCAAGTAACGTCAGAATCATGAGATTAAATATGCAGTAAACACAAGATGACGAGATGCGGCGGAATGCAGTAGCGGCCAGCAGGTGAGGTAAAGAGATACTCAATTTATTATTTTGATAAATTAAGATTGTAGATTAATGCGTTGTCCGATATTGTTATAATGTAGTGGAATTGTAAATATTATGTTCACGTACCGGGTAAATTAAAAATGAGAGTTATGTGACGCATGTGTTATAATAATCATATTTAAAGTCAAGAGATTAAAGCAGTCAGATTGGCGATCGAAGTCTGAATGTTGTAAGCTCGTTCCAATAATAATAATAATAATAATAATAATAATAATAATAATAATAATAATAATAATAATAATAATGCAGTAGCGGTCAGCAGGTGAGGTATTATTATTATTATTATTATTATTATTATTATTATTATTATTATTATTATGAGAATGTAAACATCAAATAATTGTTTTGTCAGATCTTTCTAATTTTAATAAGTTTGTGTTTATAAATAATAGTCAATGATAATTTGAGTCTACAGAAATCTAATGCCAGTTTCAGACGATTAATAATAATTACGAGTAATAGAAAAGTGTCAAATTTGTACTGCTGTTTCATTTCGTGACCAATCGGACCTTGCAAAAAAAATAGCCCTCGTGTAATCTATAATAATACCAATTTATAAAGGAAAGGGTGATAAAAGGAAACCAGAGAACTACAGACCAATCAGCCTGACCAGTATAGTTTGTAAAATACTGGAGAGTTTAATAGCAAAGTACATCAGAGGGATATGTGATGATAAAAATTGGTTCATGAGGAGCCAGTATGGATTTAGAAAGAAATTTTCTTGCGAGGCACAACTGGTGGGATTTCAGCAGGACATATCAAATCAGTTAGATTCAGGAGGCCAGTTAGATTGCATAGCCATAGATCTTTCCAAAGCCTTTGATAGAGTGGAACATGGAATATTATTAAAGAAATTGGAGGGAATAGGATTGGACGTAAGGGTTATACGTTGGATAAGAACATTTCTAAATTCAAGGGTTCAGAAAGTCAAAGTAGGAAATAATATATCACAGGAAGAGAAAGTCTGGAAGGGAATTGCACAGGGTAGTATAATCGGTCCGTTACTTTTCTTAATATATGCAAATGACTTAGGGAACAATATAACATCGAAAATAAGATTGTATGCAGATGACATAATTGTTTATAGGGAAATAAATAACATTGAGGATTGTTCAGAATTACAAAGGGACCTTGACAGTATCCAGGAATGGGTTGAAGAAAATAATATGAAGATTAATGGAGCCAAATCAACTGTTACAACTTTTACAAACAGGAGCTTTAAAACTGAATTTGAATATACTTTGGATGAGGTAGTTATCCCAAAAGATGGCAAGTGCAAATACTTAGGTGTGAGATTTGAAAGTAATTTGCACTGGAAGGGTCATGTTGATGACGTTGTTGGGAAAGCATACAGATCGTTACATGTCGTAATGAGGCTACTTAAAGGATGCAACAAAGAATTAAAAGAAAAATGTTACTTAAGTATGGTTCGTCCATTATTGGAATATGCAAACAGTGTTTGGGATCCTCACCAAGAATACCTAATAAAAGAACTAGATGGTGTGCAGAGGAAAGCAGCAAGGTTTGTAACAGGGGATTTCAGGAGAAAGAGTAGCGTATCAGAAATGTTAAAGGAACTTGGGTGGGAAACTTTAAGTAAGAGAAGGGAGAAAAGTAGACTTATAGGATTATATAGAGCCTATACAGGAGAAGAAGCATGGGGAGATATCCGTGAGAGGCTTCGGTTGGAAAATAATTATATTGGTAGAACTGACCACAAGTACAAAATTAGAAGGAATTTTAGCAGAAGCGATTGGGGTAAATTTTCTTTCATTGGGAAGGGCGTGAAAGAGTGGAACAGTTTACCAGGGGTAGTGTTTGATCCTTTTCCAAAATCTGTACAGATATTCAAGAAGAGAATAAACAACAACAGAGATAATAAATTAAATGTTAGAGGGCATTCGACCAGTGCAGGATATGTAAATAATAAATGTGTGTGATTAAATTAATTCCATCCCCTGGTCTAAGGAGTATGGACAGCCCAAGTAGGGACTGCCTGTAGGGGTGAAGTACAGTGGGGACTTCGAGGGCCCTGGGACCGCTACGGTAGCTGTGAAGGCCCTTCAGGAACTCTGAAAAGTGGTGGCAAAAGGGGCTCTGGTTAAGACGCAGCAGGTCGTTATGCTACTTAGGTTCCAAAATGGGTAAAATATAAATATGTAAATAAATTCAATGTTAATTTTAATCTTATACCAGTTGTATAGTATTATTAGAAGTAATTTCACATACCGTACTGTATATGAGTTGACTATGTTTGTAAGATATTATAAGTAGAATTTTGTAAACAATATAAATTTATTAAGGATGATGTGTGTGTTTAATAGAAAAAATTATTAGCGTAAATTGTATAATATTGTATTCTAGGAAAATTTTATTCGTCTCCTGTTAATTTAAAATTTAGTGCTTGACAATAATGTATTTTAGTGTACCATTTGCCACCGAGGTAGACACCTCATTTGCAAATAAAGAGATTTTGATTTGATTTGATTTGATTTGATTTGATTTGATTTGATTTGATTTGATTTGATTTGATTTGATTTGATTTGATTTGATTTGATTTGATTTGATTTGATTTGATTTGATTTGATTTGAATAATGAAAGGTAGCATCAAATAATTGATTTTTCAATTTCTTCAGGTCTGGTGAACAGGTGGGTGTTTTACAATTGTAATCGTGATGATTGTTTCGAGGTCACATCAAACCGTAATCAACTTCATGGAATGATAATGTTATTCTATTTTCAAACGTGGATAAGTGGAAATAAGATAGCGTGTTGATTGACGAGTAACGCGGTATAATGCAGTTGTTGAACTTAAACTATGATAAAAGTAATGCCAGTTCGGAATTAAAATTGGATAAATTAAAGCATTACAGGTAAAATTTTAGTTGACGAATAGAGTGTATTATTGTGTAGGCAATCATATATGCAGGTAGATGGCCATGATACAGGCTGTGTTAAAGAATCATTGTTAACTCCCATGATACAGAAATAAGTGAAATGCAGGTCCAATTGAAAGCTGGAGAAGCTGATTTATAAGAGTAAAATATATGACATCTCTGAAAATGTGAGAAGTGATTTTGTCTTGAATGTACACGACAACTGAAAATATTATAATTGAAAATAGAAGTGAGCCTGGAACGGCTGCACACATACGCGCCGCGATGAATGAGTGAAATACGTCTTTTAGGGTTAAGGGAAAATAAGGAATAATATTAATAGTAGTATAATTGGATGGTTCTGCGGCCGCCACCGCCACCGGGCTCCCAGAGGCCACCTCCACCACCACCACAGCCAGAGGCCTCCCAGATGCCTCCTCCACCACCACCACAGCCAGAGGCCTCCCAGAGGTCTCCTCCACCACCCGCGGGAAATTTGAATTTGTATACAAAGCCACGTGCGTTTCGACAGCTGTCATCGACAACAACGCATCGCTAACCTCAGTACTGCCATCTTGACGGGCCTAAAACTCAGTAGAACCAACTTAACCTAACTAGCGCGAGGTAAACAAAGCCACGTGTTTTTTGACAGCCACGTGCTTTTTGACAGACAACAACGCATCGCTAACCTCAGTACTGCCATCTTGACAGGCCTAAACCTCAGTAGTACCAACTTAACCTAACTAGCGCGTGGTAAACAAAGCCACGTGCTTTTTTGACAGCTGTCATCCGCCATCTTTAAACCACAGAGCACTGTGCTGCCCTCTTTATCGTAGTAGATGTAAAATTTGTCACCTGTCATCGGCAGTGCTGCCATCTTGGCGGGCCTAAACCTTAGTGCTACCAACTTAACTTCACTAGCGTGAGATAAACAAATCCACGTGCTTTTTTGACAGCTGTCATCCGCCATCTTTAAACCACAGAGCACTGTGCTGCCCTCTTTATCGCAGTAGCTGCAAATTCGTCACCTGTCATCCGCAGTGCTGCCATCTTAACGGGCCTAAAACTTAGTGCTACCAACTTAACCTCACTAGCGCGAGATAAACAAATCCACGTGCTTTTTTGACAGCTGTCATCCGCCATCTTTCATCTATAGAGCTCAGTGGTGCTCTCTTTAGCTACTTACCTTTGAAATGTGGTGGCGGATAATTTGAAAAATGCTTTTTGACAGCAGCCATCTTTGAGCACCGTGCTGCCCTCTTTAGCTAGATACCTTAGAAATGTGGTGGCAGGCAATTCCACATGACAGCAGCCATCTTTAATCAAGAGAGCACCGTGCTGCCCTCTATGTGGTGGCGGCAATTTGAAAAGTTCTACATGCTCTTGTTTGGAAACAAACTCACGCGCTTTTTTGACAGCCGTCATCCGCCATCTTTAATCAACAGAGCACAGTGCTGGACTCTTTAGCTAGATACCTTTGAAATGTGGTGGCGGCAATTTGAAAAATTCTATGTGCTCTTGTTTCGAAACAAAGCCACGTGCTTTTTTGACAGCTGTCATCCGCCATCTTTCATCCACAGAACACCGTGCTACCCTCTTTATGACATGTAGTAGCGGGCAATTTGAAAAGTTCTGTTAGCTGTCATCCGCCATCTTTAATCAAGAGCGCACCGTGCTGCCATCTTTAGCTAGATACCTTTGAAATGTGGTGGCGGCAAATTGAAAAATTCCACGTACTCTTGTTTAGTAAACAAACTCACGCGCTTTTTTGTCAGCTGTCATCCGCCATCTTACATCGCAAACCTCAGTGCTACACTCTTTAGGTACATACCTTTGAAATATGGTGGCGGATAATTAAAAAAAAATTCTACAGCAGCCACCTCTCGGCGCTAATTGCACAAGATGGTGGCTATACATGACTCCATAAAGGTGCTTATGCAAGATGGCCACTATACATAGGTTCTTATGAGACGCCCTTGGGATGCTTGCGCAAGATGGCGGTTATACATGGCTCCTTATGGGATGCCCCAGGGATGCTTGCGCAAGATGGCGGTTGCTCTTATGAGGCGGCTTAAGGGTCCTTGCACAAGCTGGCTAGAGACGCCCTAAGGATGCTTGCGTAAGATGGCGGACACAAGATGGCGGCTATACACGTCTCCTTATGAGACGCCTTAAGGGTGCTTGCGCAAGATGGCTGCTGCTCTTATGAAGAAAGCTAGCTTAGAGGCTAACGCGTCGTGCTAGTTCGATTCATTAAATTTGGGGCTTAAGTGCAAAATGTTAAATATCTCGAAAGCGGTGCATCGTAGAGCAAAACGGACAAAAAAATTTCTGCCCAGTACCTCGGTTCGCAGTACGAGGAACAAGAAAAACATAGTCTAATGATGAGATCAAAGGTTCGGTTACTACTTAGGCCCTTTGGCATTCGCTCTGTTTTAGCTTGTATTGAAGCAAGTCTTCGTAACATGATCAGGTTTAGCTATGGTAGAGAGTATAACGTGCCGTGCAGGTTCGATTCATTAAATTTGGGGCGTAAATGCAAAATGTTAAATATCTCGAAAACGGTGCATCGTAGAGCAAAACCTGATACCTAGGTTTGCAGTATCAGGAACATGATAGCATAAGAAAAACATAGTCTAATGATGAGATCGACGGTTCGATCCCTACTTAGGCCCTTTGGCATTGGCAGCTATCTAATTCTACAAGATGAGGGCTATACATAGCTTCTTATGAGACAGCTTAAGAGCGCTTGCACAAGATGGCTGCTGCTCTTATGAGACGCCCTAGGGGTGCTTGCGGGCGGTAGCAGCGACAAGACGGTGACTATACACAGCTCCTTATGATACGGTCTAGAGGTGCTCACACAAGAAGGTGGCTGCTCTGATGAAGAAAGCTAGCTTTGCATCGTGCAGGTATCTTTACAGCACTAAACCTCATACCTTTGAAATGTGGTGGTGGGTAATTTGAAAAATTCTACGTGCTTTTTCTTAACAGCAGCTATCTTTAAACAATAGCGGCTATACATAAGCTGTTAAGGCCTCCTCTTATGTCAAGGCATAGCTCTATCGAACAAGTTTAAACCTGCATCGGGATAGCTAGAGTAAGCACGTGCTGCAGTGATGACGTCATTATGCATGTTTAGACTTGCAAATCACTAAAGAAACATAACAAGACTAGAATCGAACACTGCACTCTATGCCGTTAACTTTATCACGTGATCGGAACATTGATTGAAGTGTTTAGAACACTAAATAAGTGATCAAGACTATAATAGAACACTGTACTCGATACAACATGTTTTAGAACATGTCAGGGGATACCTTTGTTCTAAGAAGATTAGATTACCGCACATCCCTTGTAGGGCTAATAAGCTAAAGGGCTAATGGGCTAAAGGACTAATGGGCTAAAGGGCTAAAGGGCTAATGGGCTAAAGGGCTAGGGTGCCTCTCCTCTCTTTATCCGGGCTTGAGACCGGCTCTACAACTAGAGGCGGAGTTAACACCCTAAGGAAGGGAGAATGTTGGGAAATAATCTATACGAATATAGCTACTCGATCGACTATACACTACAGATGGATGACTTAGGTGAGGGTAAGCGCTTACTTAATAATACCTACACAACGTAATTCATACCCTATTTCAAAAATATCTTCTTTGTACTGTGTGTAACCAGCATCATGATAGGCTCTCAGCAGTTGTAAACGTTTTACGAGTACGTTGGGGTCTTTACAGTAGCTTATATCTACATAGGGTAACAGAGGCTTGTTGTGAACTTTGAGTCTATATGCAGACAGTTGATGTGCAGGGACTTGTTTTGATGTAATACGTGCTTCAGCAGTAGCGTTTCTAGGTACAAACTTAACTTGTTTCGATAGCGATGAAGCGTTGAAATTTCCTTCTTCTTTACCTTGCATCTCTTCTTGAGATGTTTGCACTTCGACAGAACGTGTAGTAGGCTTAGGAAATGAAGTAAAATCATCAAGCTGTAATGGCAATGAATTTTCTTCTTCTTCTACTTTCCCTTTACTACTGTTTTGATCAACATCATTATCCTTATTATCATAATCATGATCTTGCCTCTCTTTATCTTGAAGTTTGTGCTTAGTAACAGAACTTGCAGCAGGCCTAGACAACAAGGGAGAATTAAAAATCTCTCGCAGAGGTGTACTTTTTAAACATAAAACAGTGTTCGCTGGAATATGGTTGAGCTCTTTGTATTTTGTTCCCGATGAAGCTACATTACACGCGGCTTCATGACGTTGAGCGTTGTATGCGTTCTTGAACTCTCTTCTACAATGTTTGCATTGAAAAATTGTCCTACATGATATCTCATGACGTCTCCTGTGATAGCTTCGGGAAAATGCTTTTCCACACTCTTCGCAAATATACCTAGAAATAGGTTTTTCCATGATGGACTTTTATCTTCTGCTAACAGATTCTTCTTTAAATCTACTCGACATTTGTTACTCTCTACTTCGATGATGCGAACAGCTTAGAGATTAACAGTAAACTAACACAAAAGCGTATAAACAAGGTAGCAACAGTAAGGTTTAAGCCCATCAAGATGGCAAGAGTGAGGTTAGCGACGTTCTGCTATTGGATTTTAAATCCCGCACTATAACATGCATAAGGTGGCAGCCTTGAGGTTTACTGCCGTAAATATGGCAGCAGTGAGGTTAGCGACGCTTTATTGTCCTTCAAAGTGAGGTTAGGGTTCGTCAAGAAGACAGCTGTCAAAAAAGCACGCGGCTATGTTTACCAAACAAGAGCACGTGGTCGTGACGTCACGGTCACGTAATCAATCCTTAGCTCTACGTCGTTAAGAGCAGCATTAGGATTAGCTATGTTTAAAAATCTTAGGAACAGAGCAGCAGTATGAATAGCCATGTTTTAAAGCGTGTAGACATCACCTATCGATTTTACATGCATCAAATGTCGCACTAATCTTCTTCCGCTAGATCGTGCTGCTATCTTAGCATAACCTATACGCATGACCTTAAAGTACAAAGAATAGCCATGTTTCAAAGCGCGTACACATTACCTATCGATTTTGCATGCATCGACTCTCGTACTAAACTTCTTCCGCTAGATTGTGCTGCTATCTTACCATAACCTATACGCATGACCTTAAAGTACAAAGAATAGCTATGTTTCAAAGCGTGTACACATCACCTATCGATTTTGCATGCATCGACTATCATACTAAACTTCTTCCGCTAGATTGTGCTGCTATCTTAGCACAATTTATACACATGAACTTAAGGTACAGAGAATAGCCATGTTTCAAAGCATGTACACATTATCTATCGATTTTGCATTCATCAAATATCACACTAAACTGCTTCCGCTATCTTAGCATAACCTATACGCATAAAATTAAAGTACAAAGAATAGCCATGTTTCAAAGCGTGCACACATTACCTATTGATTTTACATGAATCGACTATCATACTAAACTTCTTCCGTTAGATTGTGCTGCTATCTTAGCATAACCTATACCCATGAACTTAAAGTACAATGAATAGTCATGTTTCAAAGCGTGTACGCATCAACTATCGATTTTGCATGCATCGACTATCATACCAAACTTCTTCCGCTAGATTGTGCTGCTATCTTAGCATAATTTATACACATGAACTTAAGGTACAGAGAATAGCCATGTTTCAAAGCGTGTACACATTATCTATCGATTTTGCATGCATCAAATATCACACTAAACTTCTTCCGCTATCTTAGCATAACCTATACGCATGAAATTAAAGTACAAAGAATAGCCATGTTTCAAAGCGTGCACACATTACCTATTGATTTTACATGAATCGACTATCATACTAAACTTCTTCGTTAGATTGTGCTGCTATCTTAGCATAACCTATACCCATGAATTTAAAGTACAATGAATAGTCATGTTTCAAAGCGTGTACGCATCAACTATCGATTTTGCATGTATCGAATCTCGTACTGAACTTCTTCAGGTAGATTGTGCTGGTATCTTAGCATAACTTATACACATGAACTTAAAGTACAAAGAATAGCCATGTTTCAAAGCGTGTACACATCACCTATCGATTTTGCATTCATCGACTCCCGTACTAAACTTCTTACGCTAGACTGTGCTGCTATCTTAGCCTAACCTATACGCATGAACTTAAAGTACGAAGAATAACCATGTTTTAAAACGTGTACACGTCACCTATCGATTTTGCATGCATCAAATATCGTACTAAACTTCTTGCGCTAGATTGTGCTGCTATCTTAGCATAACCTATACCCATGAACTTAAAGTACAAAGAATAGCCATGTTTCAAAGCGTGTACATATTACTTATCGATTTTGCAAGCATCGACTCTCGTACTAAACTTCTTCCTCTAGATTGTGCTGCTATATTAGCATAACCTATGTGCATGAACTTAAAGTACAAAGAATAACCATGTTTCAAAGCGTGTACACATCACCCTGAACTTCTTCCGCTAGATTGTACTCCTATCTTAGCATAGCCTATACGCACGAACTTAAAGCACAAAAAATAACGATGTTTAACAGCGTGTACACATCACCTAATGATTTTGCATGCATCGACTATTTTTAACCGCCAGATTGTACAACGATCGCATATGTGTATTGCTAACGTATGTGTATAAAGTTAAAGTACAAAGAATAGCTATGCTCCAAAGCGTGTACACATCACCTATCGATTTTGCATGCATCGACTATCGTACTAAACTTCTACCGCTAGAATGTACAACGTTCGCAATTGTGTGCTGCTACCTATGTGCGTGAACTTAAAGCACAAAGAATAGCGTGTACACAACACCTGTCAATTTTGCACGCATTAACTCTTGTACTATACTTCTTCAACAACAGCGTGCGATCATCGCTTGTGTGTGCTGCAATCTTAACATAACCTATGTGCACGAAGTTAAAGCACAAAGAATACCCAAGTTCAAAGTGTGTACACAACACCTATCTATTTTGCATGCATCAACTATCGTACTAAACACATCCCGCTAGAATGTACAACGTTCGCATGTGTTTGCTCTGCTACTTTAGCATGACCTATGCGAACGAACTTAAAGCGCAAAGAATAGCGATCTTTGAAAATCTTGCGAACATGTCAGCGGTAAGAATAGCAAGGTTTAAAAGCGTGTGCATATCACCTTTTGATAATGCATGCATCTTCTACTAGAGCACGTGGCCATCGCTTGTACGTGTGCTGCTATCTTAACATAACCTATGTGCACGAACTTAAAGCATAAAAAATAGTTATGAGTAAATATTTTGTGAACATAGCAGAGTGTTTACTACGTAGGTGTAGACATTGAACTTTGCATTCTGAAGCAGCATACTACGTGACCGTGACGTCACGACCACGTGCTCTTGTTTGGTAAACATAGCCGCGTGCTTTTATGACAGCTGTCTTCTTGACGAACCCTAACCTCACTTTGAAGGACAATAGAGCGTCGCTAACCTCACTGCTGCCATCTTTACGGCAGTAAACCTCAAGGCTGCCACCTTATGCATTTATAGCGCGGAATTTAAAATCCAACAGCAGAACGTCGCTAACCTCACTCTTGCCATCTTGATGGGCTTAAACCTTACTGTTGCTACTTTGGTTATACGCTTTTGTGTTAGTTTACTGTTAATCGCTAAGCTGTACGCATCATCGAAGTAGAGAGTAACAAATGTCGAGTAGATTTAAAGAAGAATCTGTTAGCAGAAGATAAAAGTCCATCATGGAAAAACCTATTTCTAGGTATATTTGCGAAGAGTGTGGAAAAGCATTTTCCCGAAGCTATCACAGGAGACGTCATGAGATATCATGTAGGACAATTTTTCAATGCAAACATTGTAGAAGAGAGTTCAAGAACGCATACAACGCTCAATGTCATGAAGCCGCGTGTAATGTAGCTTCATCGGGAACAAAATACAAAGAGCTCAACCATATTCCAGCGAACACTGATTTATGTTTAAAAAGTACACCTTGCGAGAGATTTTTAATTCTCCCTTGTTGTCTAGGCCTGCTGCAAGTTCTGTTACTAAGCACAAACTTCAAGATAAAGAGAGGCAAGATCATGATTATGATAATAAGGATAATGATGTTGATCAAAACAGTAGTAAAGGGAAAGTAGAAGAAGAAGAAAATTCATTGCCATTACAGCTTGATGATTTTACTTCATTTCCTAAGCCTACTACACGTTCTGTCGAAGTACAAACATCTCAAGAAGAGATGCAAGGTAAAGAAGAAGGAAATTTCAACGCTTCATCGCTATCGAAACAAGTTAAGTTTGTACCTAGAAACGCTACTGCTGAAGCACGTATTACATCAAAACAAGTCCCTGCACATCAACTGTTTGCATATAGACTCAAAGTTCACAACAAACCTCTGTTACCCTATGTAGATATAAGCTACTGTAAAGACCCCAACGTACTCGTAAAACGTTTACAACTGCTAAGAGCCAATCATGATGCTGGTTACACATAGTACAAAGAAGATATTTTTGAAATAGAGTATGAATTACGTCGTGTAGGTATTATTAAGTAAGCGCTTACCCTCACCTAAGTCATCCATCTGTAGTATATAGTCGATCGAGTAGCTATATTCGTATAGATTATTTCCCAACATTATCCCTTCCTTAGGGTGTTAACTCCGCCTCTAGTTGTAGAGCCGGTCTCAAGCCCGGATAAAGAGAGGAGAGGCACCCTAGCCCTTTAGCCCATTAGCCCTTTAGCCCTTTATCCCTTTAGCCCATTAGCCCTTTAGCCCCTTAGCCCATTAGCCATTTAGCCTATTAGCCCTACAAGGAATGTGCGGTAATCTAATCTTCTTAGAACAAAGGTATCCCCTGACATGTTCTAAAAACTTGTTGTATCGAGTACAGTGTTCTATTATAGTCTTGATCACTTATTTAGTGTTCTAAACACTTCAATCAATGTTCCGATCACATGATAAAATTAACGGCATAGAGTGCAGTGTTCGATTCTAGTCTTGTTATGTTTCTTTAGTGATTTGCAAGTCTAAACATGCATAATGACATCATCACTGCAGCACGTGAGTAGTATAATGGGAGAGTTCTGCGGCACCTCCGCCGCCGCACGCCTCCTCCTCCTCCGCCGCCGCCGCCGCCGCCGCCCGCGGGAAATTTGAATTTTGGCGGGAAATTTGAATTTTGGCGGGAGATTTGAATTTGTAAACAAAGCCACGTGCTTTTTGACAGCTGTCATCGACAACAACGCATCGCTAACCTCACTGCTGCCATCTTGACGGGCCTAAACCTCACTAGTACCAACTTAACCTAACTAGCGTGAGGTAAACAAAGCCACGTGTTTTTTGACAGCCACGTGCTTTTTGACAGACAACAACGCATCGCTAACCTCAGTACTGCCATCTTGACGGGCCTAAACCTCAGTAGTGCCAACTTAACCTAACTAGCGCGAGGTAAACAAAGCCACGTGCTTTTTGACAGCCACGTGCTTTTTGACAGATTTGTAAACAAAGCCACGTGCTTTTTGACAGACAACAACGCATCGCTAACCTCAGTACTGCCATCTTGACGGGCCTAAACCTTAGTGGTACCAACTTAACCTAACTAGCATGAGGTAAACAAAGCCACGTGTCTTTTTGACAGCCACGTGCTTTTTTGACAGCTGTCATCCGCCATCTTTAAACCACAAAGCACTGTGCTGCCCTCTTTAGATGTAAATTCGTCACCTGTCATCGGCAGTGCTGCCATCTTGACGGGTCTAAACCTTACTGCTACCAACTTAACCTAACTAGCGCGAGGTAAACAAAGCCACGTATTTTTTGACAGCTGTCATCCGCCATCTTTAATCTATAGAGCACAGTGCTGCCCTCTTTAGCTACTTACCTTTGAAATGTGGTGGCGGATAATTTGAAAAATGCTTTTTGACAGCAGCCATCTTGCATCGCAAACCTCAGTGCTGCCCTCTTTAGCTAGTTACCTTTGAAATGTGGTGGCAGGCAATTCCACATGACAGCAGTCATCTTTAATCAAGAGAGCACCGTGCTGCCCTCTATGTGGTGGCGGCAAATAGAAAAATTCTACATGCTCTTGTTTGGAAACAAACTCACGCGCTTTTTTGACAGCCGTCATCCACCATCTTTAATCAACAGAGCACAGTGCTGTAATCTTTAGCTAGATACCTTTGAAATGTGGTGGCGGCAATTTGAAAAATTCTATGTGCTCTTGTTGGGAAACAAAGCCGCGTGCTTTTTTGACAGCTGTCATCCGCCATCTTTAATCAATAGAGCACTGTGCTGCTATCATGCGGGCAATTTCGTCAGCTGTCATCCGCCATGTTTAATCCAGAGAGAACAGTGCTGCACTCTATGTGGTGGCGGTAAATTCCATGTGCTTTACAAACCTATGTGCTTTTCTGACAGCTGTCATCCGCCATCTTTAATCCAGAGAGAACAGTGCTGCACTCTATGTGGTGGCGGTAAATTCCATGTGCTTTACAAACCTATGTGCTTTTCTGACAGCTGTCATCCGCCATCTTTAATCCAGAGTGAACAGTGCTGCACTCTATGTAGTAGCGGCAAATTCTACGTGCTTTACAAACCTATGCGCTTTTCTGTCATCCGCCATCTTTAATCTAGAGAGAACAGTGCTGCACTCTATGTGGTGGCGGCAAATTCTACGTGCTCTTATTTGGAAACAAATTCTACTCGCTCTTCAGCTGTCATCCACCATCTTTAATCAAAAGAGCACCGTGCTGCCCTCTTTGTGGTGGCGGATAATTTGAAAAAATTATTTTCGACAAGCAGCCATCTTTAATCCAGAGAGAACAGTGCTGCCCTCTTTAGCTACTTACCTTTGAGGCGGTTAATTTGAAAAATTCTTTTCGACAAGCAGCCATCTTTAATCCAGAGAGAACAGTGCTGCCCTCTTTAGCTACTTACCTTTGAGGCGGTTAATTTGAAAAATTCTATTTAACAAGCTGCCATCTTTAATCCAGAGAGAACAGTGCTGCCCTCTTTAGCTACTTACCTTTGAGGCGGTTAATTTGAAAAATTCTATATAACAAGCTGCCATCTTTAATGAAAAGGGCATCGTGGTGCTATCTTGCGGGTAATATTTTACGTCACAGCTGTCATCCACCATCTTGCATTGCTAACCTTAGTGCTGCCCTCTTTAGCTACTTACCTTTGAAACAAAAATCTATTTGACAAGCTGTCACCCGCCATCTTGCATCGCAAACCTCAGTGCTGCACTCTATGTGGTGGCGGATAATTTGAAAAAATCTTTTTGACAGGCAGCCATCTTTAATCCAGAGAGAACAGTGCTGCCATCTTTAGCTACTGCCATCTTACATCGCTTACCTCACTGCTGTACTCTATGTGGTGGCGGTTAATTCGAACAAGTTTAATCACGCATCGGGCAAGCTAGAGTAAGCACGTGCTGTTGTGATGACGTCATTGTGCATGTTTAAACCAGTTCGTTGACTAAAAGCTTTAGTCTTCAAGAAACAGTGATAGAGTGTAGAGTGCAAACATGACGAAAACATTAATAGTTGATGTGCAAGGCTTTAAAGTAAACGGAAACAAATTTGTGTTTAAAGAGGTGGCTGTGTTAGATTGCAGTGTGTTGTGGGCTCCAAAACTTGTTAGTTTAGTATTTAGTCCACCGTTCCCTTACTGTTTGCAAACAGATGAAGATAAAAAGCAGACTCAGTGGATTGAAAACAATTTAGGTTTGAAGTGGGAAGAAAAAGGAATACCTTATCGTTTTCTACCTTTAATGATGAATGCACATTTGTCAAGAGCAGATCTTGTTCTTTTAAAGGGTTGTGAAAAGAAAGAATGGTTGCGTGATTTTCTACCATCATCATGTGAAGTTATCGACATGCATGAATTGGGGTGCCCATCATTTAAAACTCTTCCGAAGGAGCATAGCAGAGAAACAAGTAAACAGTCTTTACAACATGTAGGTATGCTCTTTGATTGGTTGTGTCGCAGTGCATGCCGGGAAGTGAACAACATATGTAAAGTGCAGTGTCGAAATAACCTTAGTGTAAAAGAAACATTTGTAGAGTAAAGACATCATGTCATTTCTAACAGATACTAAGTGTAACGCAGTTGAAAAGGCGATCGTATAGTTTTATGCATGCAAAAAGAAACTAAACACTTTTACTGAAGAAGAGTTAAATGCATTACCAAAGGCATTTTTGGTTAATGTAGCTGCGAATGCTGTAAAGAAGATTTGGGAAAAGGTGCCTCGTGAGTGGACTCAAGATCCCGTTTTGTCAGAGCTTCAAACGTGTAGTTTACATCATGAACACGTGAGTTTAGCTAGAAGACCTTCTGTGAGACAGTGCCGTACATGTCAACTAATTAAACTGTATCACGGACCTAAAACTAACGAGTTGTCTTCGCTTATAAACACTTATCATGGCTGTGGAGAGAGTAAACAAGGAAAAGGTGAAGAAACGTGCTGGGAGAAAGATGAGGAAGCATGTTGGGCGTGGACTCATCAATAGAGTGATTGATCTTCTTTTCTTCGTGCTTCATCTCCCCTGCGGCCCTAGAACACATTCGCCTGATACGTAGTTACATGCTGCCTGCGTGTCGTGTAGCTGTTAAAATCTGCTTCGTAAAGTTATGCTGTGTGTGTGTGTGTGTGTTATTACCTAGTGCTTTAGCTGCTCAGAAGAATATAGCAGCACTTGTCGTTGTTGGTGCAATAAAACGAAAACTGAGTGTCAAAGACCGTAACATAAACAAAGGATAAAAATGTATGTATATAGTCTAAAATAAATATGAATTGTCAAAACATATTACAGGTGTTGTTTAATCCTACAGCATGTCCTAGTGACTTAGAAGAAAGGAAACGTAGAGGATTAAAAGAAAACACACATAAGATTTAAAGTACATCCTCTTTATTAATCCATGAATTAAAGCTGTTATTAAAACCAAGCCATTTAACATACAGTTTATTACCACGACGTCGAATAACACGTTCAAATAAATAGTGATCAGGATATTTTGTTTTCTGCAGTTCTTCGATGTAGAATCCTCCTTCAATAGGCTGTCCTCTGAGATCGCGAAGTAAATACGTAACTGGATTAGTAAGCTTAACACTTCTGATTTGAAAAATTTCAGTGCTCCAGTTAGGTGTGTATCCTTTTGCAAAGATAGACTTGTGTTTGCTGATGCGAACGAAATCACCTTCTTTAAAGCGATGGCGACGTGGATCAGCTGTTTTGATTACAAGATGAATAGCATCTGGACGAGGTGTATTCTTTGTAACAAGACGTGGCTTTGTTCCGATAGTGCGATGAGGTGTATCGTTGTAGGTAGATAAAAGTCTAGGTAGCAGATCAATCCAACGATATGAACCTTGCGCTGTAAATTCTCGCCACATCATTGTTTTGAGTGTACGATTGAAGCGTTCTATAACACTTGCCTTGAGATTGCTGAACGTAGAGTAGTGTTGAATGCCAAGTAACTTGAGGTAAGGAGAAAAATCCTTGTTGTAAAACTCTTTACCTTGATCAGTTTGAAGAAGCCTTGGACAGCGTTTCGATTCTTCAACAATATGTTTAAATGCTTCTTTAACTTGAGCTGCTGTTTTAGAACGCACGGGTTGTGCAAAAGCAAACTTTGAGTACACATCGATAACAGTAAGTAGATACTTATAGCCCTTATTACTAGAAGCATATGGAATCATTTCTACTAAGTCTGCTTGCCAGAGATCATCTTTTCCTCGTGTAACAACGCGTCTGCGACAGTAGGTGCGACGTGCTGCTTTATGTAACTCATGTGCGATGTTTACCTTTACAGGTGAGATCTTCTCTTGACGAGCCATTACAAAATAATACCGGCATAACGTAGTTCTCTTTCTATTTCTAGAATTTCTGATCCGTGACCAGTGTGACCAGCCTCTTGCGATGCTCTTAAAAGATGTAATCGTTCAACGAGTAAGTTTGGGTCATTCCAGTATCTTACATCCACATACGGCAACAAAGGCTTGTAGATAACGTCTAGACTACGTGCAGTCGGAAACAGCTTAGAAATAAACTCACGATACTTGTAACTCTTATTCGCATTTACAGGTTCTGTTCTCTTGTAATTACGTCGTGTTGCATCAGTAGCAAAAAGTATTGCTTTATACTTTTTAAGATCATCTTGTAAAATTATATCCTTGTCAGGTATTCGTGAGAAAAGAAGTTCTAAGAGTCCTTTCGTAGGTTTATAGGTAACACCTTTTACAATGAGTTTGTTGCTATTAATCTTAACATTTGAATTTCCTATCCGGAAACAGTCATCATCGTAGCGAATACCATAGGTAGTGTCAGTTTGTCCTGTAAAAAGTTTTTCTATATAAGGTGCAAAGAGAGATCCATAGGTATCTTGAATAAAAGTTCTAAACTGATTGCAATACTCTGGTGTAATCATCACCTCAGACAAAGATGGTAGATTTTGCGTCGATGTAGTAGGTGTTTCTGCAATAACATCTGTAGTTAAAAACTCAACACGCTTAGATGGTGATGCATCATTAAGTTCTTCTTCTTCTTCTTCCTTATCTTCCTCTTCTTGATCGACATCCTGCTTCTTCTCCTCCGTATCTTCTTCATGCTTTTCTTCTTCATGCTTTTCTTTATGATATGATGTTTGCATAGAAGCAAAACTTGAAGTAGACTGCGGTAATGAAGTAGAATTAAAAATTTCTTTGAGTGGTGTACTTAGTTGTGTTTTTAAAAATAAATCCGTGTCTGCTTGAATACGTTTAAGCTCTTTAAATTTCCGTCGAATATTGTTTCGAGCTTGGATGATATGTTTTGTGATCTCCTTGCTAGATGTTAACATGATGGTGGTTTTTAATCAAGTAGTTACTGTAATTCTGTGTTAATACATATAAAATGATCGAAACCCATGCGATATCGTCCATGCTGTACATCACTTTCTTTATCAATAAATAAAAAGCTGTAACGGTGTAATGACCAACATTTAGCACACATACGTTTAAAGTCATCGAATGTCATATCAGTGTTAACATGATCGTTATACACATGTCGCATGTTGCGCTCATCTTGACGAAAAAGCACAATAACATTTGCGTTGTCGCGTATCAACTGCTTGGGCACACGAGAATAGGTTTGGCACAAATAGATGCAATCAACATATTTATGTCGACCCATACTAAAGAATGCACGAATAACGTTTTGCTGTTCTGTTGCGACATCATCAAAGATCATTAGAGAATTAGGAAGCACATCGTCTGGTGATGGTACTTGCTCATGTGAATTAAATTTAAAATATCTTATTCCATCTTTAACTAGATCGTGCATTACAGTTTGTAGAATAGTATATAGCGGCTGATAGAGTGACTTTGCGAAAACGTAAATATTCTCGAAGCGTACACCATTTACAGAAGTAATAAGTGTGAGTAAAAGATTTGTTTTACCGCATCCCGACGGACCTGATATAATACATCGAACAGTAAAAGGAAACAACGTTCCATGACGTTCTCTTGTAGTTGTACTAGAACTAGGTAAGAGATGTGGTACAATGTCGGTAACAGGTAGCGTGTCTTGCTGCTTTATAATCTTCATGATAACTGAATCATAAAGTACGTAATAGTAATATATATATTAAACGAAACAAGAGGCAACGGTTAGTTTATGATTTGCTATTGACTAGTAAAGTCGTGTCCAGCATGGTGAAACAACGATATCCAAACGACATGAAGAAGAAGAAGAAAGTAAAAACTGTTGGATGGAAAGATGTTATAAAGGCTGCGCAAAAAGCTATTCGAGGGGAATACAATCCTCGTGTAGCTATTACTAAGGCGTTACGCGCAGCAAGAGCGAGAATTTCTCCAAAGTGCAGAGCAAAATGTAGTAAACGTGCGCGAATTATTCCTGTACCAAAACGAGGAGGATTTCTTCCTGCGCTGTTTGCTGGCTTAGCAGCTTTAGGTTCATTGCTAGGTGGTGCTAGTGCTGCAGCGAGAACTGTCAAAGCTGTAGAAGAAGCGAAACAACAGTTGAAAGAGAGTGAACGTCATAACAAGACGATGGAGGCAATTGCGTTACGAGGCAAAGGTGTGAACATGAAGCTAGCGCCATACAAGAAAGGGCTTGGTATCTACATTTCTCCAAAAAACGTCTACTGAATGCACTCCCATATCGAGCTCTAACGCATGATGAAGTTTTTACGTTTGCTAAACAACTAGGAATTCATTATTTTCGAGGAGTGTATATGCGCGATCAACTACCAGCACGTCCACGTGAACGTGAAAGTGCCGTAATTAACTTGGACGACAGTCGTGGACCTGGAACTCATTACGTTGCTTATGTAAAATGTAAATCTAAAGTATGGTATTTTGATAGCTATGGAGATTTACCTCCTCCTTTTGAGCTCATACGTTATTTCGGAAGCAGTGCAGACATTGTTTACAATAAAAACCGTGTGCAAAACTTTAATACACGCATGTGCGGACGATTATGTCTTATGTTCTTATATCAAACCCAGACAGTAGAGAAAGTGTATTAGTGTCTGCGTGATGACGAACAGTGAAAGAACGTTTGCTGTACGTGGAGAAGGACCTGAAACAACCATCTATTTTAATCCGCCAATCGAACTTGGTTATCAGCCGCATAGTCTTGGACTAGTATCGTTTGAAAGCTACAATAAAATCTATAATGTGCGTGATGGTTTAAACAAGTTCTATTACGATGAGTATGTGCTAACACTACCCTCAGGTAGTTATACAGTAGATGATATTCACGACTATATTGAAAGTACGTTAATTGATCAGTTTGGGGAAGATAGTTTTAGTAATCATAATTACAAGTTCTCAATCACTATAAGCAACATTACGCATAAATGTGTTATTGAATCATCATTTAAGATTGACTTCAAATCACAACCTGATTCGATTGGACTACTGCTTGGATTTTCATCGAGGGAGCTCCTACCGAACGTACGTTACGAGTCTGATCAACCTATAAAACTCTTCGATGATTATAATGTGAACATTACTTGTAATATTATTACAGACTTGAATAGTAATCTACAACCTTCGCACGTCCTACACGACTTTATTGTTACAGAGGAACGTGGATATACTATTTGTGAGAAACCAGCAGTAGTTCTTTATCATCCTGTGTCTGTAAAACACATTAGCAACATTACTCTTAGACTTGTAAATAAACATAATCAGCTTATTCATTTAGATCAGCACGCGTACGTAGCTTACAAACTACATCTTAAACCAGTATGAAAACCATCTATAAAACACGGTGTACATTCCGAAGACATACTACATGTGTGCAGAGACTCATCGAGTTAACAGATACCCATAAGCAGATACTCCAAGATTTAGGATATACACTACTACAACAGAATGGAAGAAATGCTAGACATTACGAATACAGCAGAAAGTCGTGAAGGTGTAGTACGAAGTGAGCTTCATTCCTATCAACCTTTTACGTTTGGATTAAATAACAATGATGAAATTCATTTTATTATTAATCAACAAGATGTTTACAACTTACCGCACGAAAGCTACCTCTATATTGAAGGACGATTAGAAAAGTCTGGTGGAAGTGGACCAAGCACTTCACAACTAAACAACCATGCTCTAGCTTTTCTCTTTTCTGAAGCGTGATATGAAGTAAATAATGTTGAAATAGATCGAACGAAGAATGTTGGTATTACAAGCGCAATGAAACTCTACCCTACTTTCTGTGATGAAGAAAGTAATCTTTTGCGGATGGCTGGATGGTGTCCAAAATCTACTAACAACTGGATGATTAATGAGGATGGAACTTTTACGGGTATGTTATCACTGAAACATATTTTTGGATTCGCAGAAGACTTTACACGTATTATAATCAACGTAAAACAAGAGCTTATTCTAATCCGTGATCGAAGTGATTACAATTCTCTTAAAGCAGTAGAAACACCTGTAGAATCGAAAATAACACTGCATCGTATACTGTGGCGGATCCCACATGTAACCTTATCTGATCGTGAAAAACTTCGATTGCTCAAGATTGTAGAAAATGATACACCATTACCTATACGTTTTAGAAGTTGGGAGCTGCATGAATATCCTGTGTTACCACCTACAAACAAGCATAGCTGGGCTGATAAAACATCACGTTTTACTGAGAAGCCCTTGTACATTATTTTTGGATTTCAAACTAATCGTAAATTCAATCACGAAAAAGATAGCTCACTGTTTGATCACTGCAAATTAAGACACGTTAGACTATATCTCAATGGAATTACGTATCCCTACGAAAACATCGACATTAACTTTGAGAAAAATAAGTTTGGGATGCTCTATGACATGTTTTGTAAATTTCAATCATCGTATTATCAGAAAGAAGATCGTCCGCTATTTACACCTCAAGAATTTAAAAATAAAGCACCGATTGTAGTTATAGACTGCTCTTATCATGAAGAATCTATAAAAGAATCTCCAGTTGATATTCGTTTAGAATTTGAAACATCTGAAAACATTCCTGCTAACACAGCAGCCTATTGTCTTATTATTCATATGAGTGATGTTACTTACCATCCGCTAACGAATATTGTTACGAGACTATAAATAAGAATAGATCTTAATCATTTTCATTAGTGTGTGCTTCGACATCGTACGCTATGGAACAAAACTGTAAATGTGCATGCTGTTTGCATGCTCATACGCAACATCTTATTTATGTTTCACGAGTGAGTGAGGCTATTAAGATGTTCTATAAACGTAGATCGTCGATGCCGAAACATCTTATTCAATACTTACCACCAGGATTTTTATATACGTACGCTGCCTCTTACGTACATAATTTTTGGGACATCCTTCCTCTACACAGTAAGATGTCAATCGAAGTAGCTTTATGCAGAACTTGTGAACGACATTACAAGCATCGAGGAGAAAATGGTGATGATGATTGGGATGGACCAAATCCGAGGATTGAACACTGTACACAGTGTATGAATGAACTTTCTCTAGTACTTCATGATGATGATGATGATTCCGAAAAGGAATAACAGCAAGGTAAGAAGTACATGATCTTCTCTGTAAAGCATAACATACTTAGTATAATGCTTTGTTTAATTTGAATGTTGCAGGAGGCATTTCAGAAGCATACGTTGTTAAGAAGCACACCAACCTTGTCAGCAGCAAAAAAAACGAACACTGTTGTAGTACATTTGTAAATAAATATTTGATCGCATTCAAAAATGTTGTACTTATTGCACTGCTTTACTCCGACTTACTCTTAAGAAAAACGATCAGGTCTAAACATGCACAATGACGTCATCACAACAGCACGTGCTTACTCTAGCTTTCCCGATGCATGTTTAAACTTGTTCGAATTTACCGCTACCACATTCCTTTACATCGACTTACTCTTAAGAAAACGGACAGGTCTAAACATGCACAATGACGTCATCACAACAGCACGTGCTTACTCTAGCTTGCCCGATGCGTGATTAAACTTGTTCGAATTAACCGCCACCACATAGAGTACAGCAGCGAGGTAAGCGATGTAAGATGGCAGTAGCTAAAGATGGCAGCACTGTTCTCTCTGGATTAAAGATGGCTGCCTGTCAAAAAGATTTTTTCAAATTATCCGCCACCACATAGAGTGCAGCACTGAGGTTTGCGATGCAAGATGGCGGGTGACAGCTTGTCAAATAGATTTTTTGTTTCAAAGGTAAGTAGCTAAAGAGGGCAGCACTAAGGTTAGCAATGCAAGATGGTGGATGACAGCTGTGACGTAAAATATTACCCGCAAGATAGCACCACGATGCCCTTTTCATTAAAGATGGCAGCTTGTTAAATAGAATTTTTCAAATTAACCGCCTCAAAGGTAAGTAGCTAAAGAGGGCAGCACTGTCCTCTCTGGATTAAAGATGGCAGCTTGTTAAATAGAATTTTTCAAATTAACCGCCTCAAAGGTAAGTAGCTAAAGAGGGCAGCACTGTTCTCTCTGGATTAAAGATGGCTGCTTGTCGAAAAGAATTTTTCAAATTAACCGCCTCAAAGGTAAGTAGCTAAAGAGGGTAGCACTGTTCTCTCTGGATTAAAGATGGCTGCTTGTCGAAAATAATTTTTTCAAATTATCCGCCACCACAAAGAGGGCAGCACGGTGCTCTTTTGATTAAAGATGGTGGATGACAGCTGAAGAGCGAGTAGAATTTGTTTCCAAATAAGAGCACGTAGAATTTGCCGCCACCACATAGAGTGCAGCACTGTTCTCTCTAGATTAAAGATGGCGGATGACAGAAAAGCGCATAGGTTTGTAAAGCACGTAGAATTTGCCGCTACTACATAGAGTGCAGCACTGTTCTCTCTGGATTAAAGATGGCGGATGACAGCTGTCAGAAAAGCACATGGGTTTGTAAAGCACGTGGAATTTACCGCCACCACATAGAGTGCAGCACTGTTCTCTCTGGATTAAAGATGGCGGATGACAGCTGTCAGAAAAGCACATAGGTTTGTAAAGCACATGGAATTTACCGCCACCACATAGAGTGCAGCACTGTTCTCTCTGGATTAAACATGGCGGATGACAGCTGACGAAATTGCCCGCATGATAGCAGCACAGTGCTCTATTGATTAAAGATGGCGGATGACAGCTGTCAAAAAAGCACGTGGCTTTGTTTCCCAACAAGAGCACATAGAATTTTTCAAATTGCCGCCACCACATTTCAAAGGTATCTAGCTAAAGATTACAGCACTGTGCTCTGTTGATTAAAGATGGTGGATGACGGCTGTCAAAAAAGCGCGTGAGTTTGTTTCCAAACAAGAGCATGTAGAATTTTTCTATTTGCCGCCACCACATAGAGGACAGCACGGTGCTCCCTTGATTAAAGATGACTGCTGTCATGTGGAATTGCCTGCAACCACATTTCAAAGGTAACTAGCTAAAGAGGGCAGCACTGAGGTTTGCGATGCAAGATGGCTGCTGTCAAAAAGCATTTTTCAAATTATCCGCCACCACATTTCAAAGGTAAGTAGCTAAAGAGAGCAGCACTGTGCTCTATAGATTAAAGATGGCGGATGACAGCTGTCAAAAAAACACGTGGCTTTGTTTACCTCGCGCTAGTTAGGTTAAGTTGGTAGCACTAAGGTTTAGACCCGTCAAGATGGCAGCACTGCCGATGACAGGTGACGAATTTACATCTAAAGAGGGCAGCACAGTGCTTTGTGGTTTAAAGATGGCGGATGACAGCTGTCAAAAAAGCACGTGGCTGTCAAAAAAACACGTGGCTTTGTTTACCTCATGCTAGTTAGGTTAAGTTGGTACCACTAAGGTTTAGGCCCGTCAAGATGGCAGTACTGAGGTTAGCGATGCGTTGTTGTCTGTCAAAAAGCACGTGGCTTTGTTTACAAATCTGTCAAAAAGCACGTGGCTGCCAAAAAGCACGTGGCTTTGTTTACCTCATGCTAGTGAGGTTAAGTTGGCACTACTGAGGTTTAGGCCCGTCAAGATGGCAGTACTGAGGTTAGCGATGCGTTGTTGTCTGTCAAAAAGCACGTGGCTGTCAAAAAACACGTGGCTTTGTTTACCTCATGCTAGTTAGGTTAAGTTGGCACTAGTGAGGTTTAGGCCCGTCAAGAATGCAGCAGTGAGGTTAGCGATGCGTTGTTGTCGATGACAGCTGTCAAAAAGCACGTGGCTTTGTTTACAAATTCAAATCTCCCGCCAAAATTCAAATTTCCCGCCAAAATTCAAATTTCCCGCGGGCGGCGGCGGCGGAGGAGGAGGCGTGCGGCGGCGGAGGTGCGGCAGAACCCGCTTATTATACTACTCACGTGCTTACTCTAGCTATCCCGATGCAGGTTTAAACTTGTTCGATAGAGCTATGCCTTGACATAAGAGGAGGCCTTAACAGCTTATGTATAGCCGCTATTGTTTAAAGATAGCTGCTGTTAAGAAAAAGCACGTAGAATTTTTCAAATTACCCACCACCACATTTCAAAGGTATGAGGTTTAGTGCTGTAAAGATACCTGCACGATGCAAAGCTAGCTTTCTTCATCAGAGCAGCCACCATCTTGTGTGAGCACCTCTATGTATGTAGCTAAAGATAGCAGTACGAATCTTTGTTGATTAAAGATGACGGATGACAAGTAACAGAACTTTTCAAATTGCCCGCTACTACAGAGAGCAGCACGGCGCTCTGTAGATTAAAGATGGTGGATGACAGCTGACGAAATTACCCGCATGATCGCAGCACAGTGCTCTATTGATTAAAGATGGCGGATGATAGCTGTTAAATAGCACGTGGCTTTGTTTACTAAACAAGAGCACGTGGAATTTACCGCCACCACATTTCAAAGGTATCTAGCTAAAGATAGCAGCACGGTGCTCTCTTGATTAAAGATGGTGGATGACAGCTGTCAAAAAGCACGTGGAATTTGCCACGGGCATAAAGAGGGCAGCACGGTGTTCTCTGGCTTTTGACAGCTGTCAGAAAAGCACATGGGTTTGTTTCCAAACAAGAGCGTGTAGAATTTACCACCACCACATAGAGGGCAGCACAGTGCTCTCTAGATTAAAGATGGCGGATGATAGCTGACAAAAAAGCGCATAGGTTTGTTTCCAAACAGGAACATAAAGAATTTTTCAAATTGCCGCCACTACATTTCAAAGGTATCTAGCTAAAGAGTGCAGCACTGAGGTTTGTGATGCAAGATGGCGGATGACAGCTGTGACGTACCACATTTCAAAGGTAAGTAGCTAAAGAGGGCAGCACTGTGCTCTATGGATTAAAGATGGCGGATGACAGCTGCACGTGGCTTTGTTTCCAAACAAGAGCACGTGGAATTTGCCACCACTACATTTCAAAGGTATCTAGCTAAAGAGTGCAGCACTGAGGTTTGCGATGCAAGATGGCGGATGACAGCTGTGACGTACCACATTTCAAAGGTAAGTAGCTAAAGAGGGCAGCACGGTGCTCTATGGATTAAAGATGGCGGATGACAGCTGCACGTGGCTTTGTTTCCAAACAAGAGCATAAAGAATTTGCCACCACTACATTTCAAAGGTATCTAGCTAAAGAGTGCAGCACTGAGGTTTCGGATGCAAGATGGCGGATGACAGCTGTGACGTACCACATTTCAAAGGTAAGCAGCTAAAGAGGGGAGCACGGTGCTCTCTGGATTAAAGATGGCGGATGACAGCTGCACGGGGATTTGTTTATCTCACGCTAGTGAGGTTAAGTTGGTAGCACTAAGGTTTAGGCCCGCCAAGATGGCAGCACTGCCGATGACAGGTGACGAATTTACATCTACTACGATAAAGAGGGCAGCACAGTGCTCTGTGGTTTAAAGATGGCGGATGACAGCTGTCAAAAAAGCACGTGGCTATCAAAAAGCACGTGGCTTTGTTTACCACGCGCTAGTTAGGTTAAGTTGGTACTACTGAGGTTTAGGCCCGTCAAGATGGCAGTACTGAGGTTAGCGATGCGTTGTTGTCTGTCAAAAAGCACGTGGCTGTCAAAAAACACGTGGCTTTGTTTACCTCGCGCTAGTTAGGTTAAGTTGGTACTACTGAGGTTTAGGCCCGTCAAGATGGCAGTACTGAGGTTAGCGATGCGTTGTTGTCGATGACAGCTGTCAAAAAGCACGTGGCTGTCAAAAAACACGTGGCTTTCTTTACCTCACGCTAGTTAGGTTAAGTTGGCACTACTGAGGTTTAGGCCCGTCAAGATGGCAGCAGTGAGGTTAGCGATGTGTTGTTGTCGATGACAGCTGTCAAAAAGCACGTGGCTTTGTTTACAAATTCAAATCTCGCGCCAAAATTCAAATTTCCCGCCAAAATTCAAATTTCCCGCGGGTGGTGGAGGGAGCCCTGGGAGCCCGGAGGAGGTGGTGGCGGCAGAACTGTGCAATTATACTACTATTAATAGCTCTATGGATAGGAGCAAATCTACGATGATAAACGAGGGGAATGAATATTAAAGACGCAAACGATGAACAGGGATAGTAAGGAATTAACTGAATATAATGTGCACATGAATAAGCGTAGCGACGAGCTAGTAGACCCATTTGAGGTCACGTTATAAAGCGAAGTAACAATGAATTTAATTGAAGTGTTGGTTATGAGATGATAAAATGTCTGATGATAAAATATGAGGTAGATAATGTATTATTAATGTGAAAAGATTGCCGACAACGGCAACTAAAATTGATAATAATTGCGACATTAAATATTATGTGATTAACCGTGGCAACTCACGAATTAAAATAATTGATTAATTAATTAATCTGGCGAACATTAATCTTCTTACTACGAATTTTGCGTTTATAATAATCATGATTAAATTTAGCGATGTTAGTTATCGTAAATGTTTGCAGGCATTTGTGTCACTTATAATAATTTAAATCGACGGTTTGATGATTATTTAAATAAGCTAGGAAGGTCGTGAACATTAAGTTATGCCAGTAGTAGATTGCAGATAAATTGAGATATTTTGAATCATTGGTCCTATTTGTGGAACACTACGTTGTGTGTGTTGTGTTATCATTTTTGTAAATATTCGTTTTTCTTGTAGATTTATACTCAAATAGGTAATAGAGTTAGGTAGAATGGACAGCCAGTTAGTCTCAGTCAAAATAATGGCAGCATTATCTTTATTCCCTAGAACGGCAACGCAAAAGCTATATAGTTAAAAGTCAAAATGAATTAAGTGTAACAATAAACTTAAGGTCAGGTCAACAAACCGATTGGTCATGTGTAAATAATTATAATCAAACGCCGCAAACTTAGCTATGAGTGTGAAACTTATTTGCCAGAGTCATGATGTATAATTCTGTGTAAACAAATGGAAGTATTTACGCAACCAGCGGCAATGGAAATAATTCTCTGTTGGAGAGAAGGCTAAGTTGACCACTGACCCAACACGTGCAATTCTTTAGATAATTTTGGTTAATATTGGTCCGATAAGTTCACAGTGGAATTATATTTAATTTTATCATGGCTTATAATTGTGTTTTGAATATTTTATTTATAGTAAATATAAAGACAATCATGAGTGGCAATATTCAGCCATTGAATAACTATAGGTATGTAAGACTACATTGAACTGAAGTGATGGTTGACGGAAAGAAGTGCGTCCAGGGTTTCCCAAAGCTTAGGTCACACGTTTTATATTGTATGAGTCTAATCATTGACTGCATGGAGTCATTAATTCATTATTGTGTGACAAATAAAATTTACAGTTTCAGTCTTAACAACATTATGTAATTAAGTTATTCTTGATTCATCAATTTAGTTGAATTTTGAAACCTCTTTTGGAATCGAGTCAGAGGATGTTTGAATTTTGTTAACAGTTAATCTTGATTTTCTGATGTGATTTATTTTTGTCTCAGTTCTTTTAATGTCATTTTATCATGTTATAATTTTCTGCTATTTCATTTAATTTCACTTTTATTCAACGTGAATTTAATTTTCATTTGATTTAAAATTTTAGTTAAATTTAACTTCATTTTTGTTTGCTTCATCTATATAAATAAAATTGTAGGGGGTCCGCTGTCTGTAATTTCTTTTGTTTTGCCAATTTTTCAGATATTTATCCGTTTTAGGTCAACTCAAGACCGAATCGGTGGTTTTTACGTTTCGTGTCTGTTTGTCTGTTTGTCTGTCTGTTTGTCTGTTCCACCATCACGTCGAAACGGCTGGATAGATCTCAACCAAACTTCATATTTAGAGTATACTCATCCCGGGGAAGGTTTCGATATGCATATCATTTTAAAATCTTTGAATACACGGGGGGTTTATAGGAAAACCAGAATAGTTTTTCCACCATCACGTCCAAACGGCTAGATAGATCTCTACCAAACTTCATATTTAGAGTATACTCATCCCGAGGAAGGTTTCGATATGCATATTATTTTAAAATCTTTGAATACACGGGGGTTTTATAGGAAAACCTGAATGGTTTATCCACCATCACGTCGAAACGGCTGGATAGATCTCAACCAAACTTCATATTTAGAGTATACTCATCCCGGGGAAGGTTTCAATATGCATATCATTTTAAAATCTTTGAATAGACGGGGGTTTATAGGAAAATCAGAATGGTTTTCCTCCATTTTCTCTTATACTATTGATTTTCTGTAAACTTCGTTTACCGTACGTGAAACTTCTCTTCATTATAAACAACTTTCGTTATGTTCATAATTTACCTTACTCTTCACATGACGGAGAAATTTACAATTTTCCCCTGGTATCATGCTCTGCATTGAGTGACCGACAGACCGACAATGAACCTACAGGTTACCATGGCAACGTCTCTGACTGCATGCCAGCAGGGAAGTAACGTATTGCCATTTTCCTCATCATGTTTTTAAATTCGTGGTTGTTCCTTGGGTAGAAGGCAAGAGAGGCGTCAATCGGCCTATCTGCGGGATATTGGCGGAATATCGTTTGATGTTATAACCGCCCTCGAATAGATTAAGTAATAACACCATTAGTCATCTTCTTATTATTTGTTTACCTAGGAATCACTGGACCTAAATTTCTCCTCTGTTACCGCTTTATTATATCCATAACTCACACTAGCATAATTTATTGTGGGGCATTTGATTTTCCAATACATTCACTTGGCATTTACATATTTGTCGTTATCCGGCTGTCCTCAGTTATAATCCATTTTCTATTACTTTCAACTTTCTTAACTGTATTATTTTCTTCCTTAATTACGCCGTATGAACGCGAGTGCTACAAACTACTGGATGTATTTCCACCAAGACTCATATTTAGAATACACCTGTCCTTGATAGGTCTTAGGGCAAATATTGTTTCTAAATCCCTGAACTGACTGGGGGTTTATACGAAACCGAAACAGTAATTTTGCACTTCCACAAAATGTACACAACCAACGTTAATTTAAATCTACCTGCCTTGGTAGAAAATAATTTCTAAACTTTTCTTCTCATGTGCATCATTTCGATACGAGGATTAATAAGGGAGATATCATTAACGGACCGTTTTTCTGTACAAGTCGCATCGGACTTAACTCACGAGCGGGTGCGTGTAAGGCGTATTCCTTACAACTTGAAAACTACTGAAGACATTCGAACCAAAATTTATATTTAGCATCCACCTGTCCAAAGGTAGGTTTTAAACGTAAATAACATTTCATGTTCGGGAATGGACTGGCGGTTTATAGGGAACCGAAATGGTGATTTTACTCTTCCACAATATATACAGAACAAGACCAACCTGACTGGAAATCGACCAAACGTGATGAAATTCCACCTCTAAACCTTTTTTTCATGTGCATTTTTTCGTCAGCAGGATTAATAAGGGAGATATCATGAATGGTCAGTTTTGCAGGTTAAGTCCAGCGGACATAGCCCAAAAGGTGTTTTACATGGAGCAGATTCCTTATTTATATAAATCAAATCGTAACGACTGTGTGCCTCTACACTGACTATTTTGGCGAAATTTTCGTACAGCTTTCCGTTTAAGGGGTAATAATGACCATCTGCATAATTTTTGGTTTAGTTTCCTGAAAGTCCTAATTTTTACCCGCCTCGCCCAAAATCTAGATTGCGGCATAATCTGCCAGAAGAAAATGAAGATAATTGAAATTTGACAAAATTATACGTTTTAGCCCGTAACGAACGGAAAACATCCAAGTTCATTAAATTTTTCACTTTTTATCCCCGAAGAATATCGAAATATGCAGGCACTTTTAATGATGGTGCAGACCTTCGGAAATTCCTATCACATAGCAGATTGCACAACCTCCGTTCAATTTGGAATGAACTACAACCTTGGTCTTATGACTTTTTGCCGTATCTGTATCCCTTTTACGTTTGATTTTTCTCTATTAATCGAAGTTAAGTCAATTTGGAATTTTCACATGCATAATTCATACTTTCGATTACTTATATGAAATACAGAATCATCAAACACTTCACGAAAATTGGCCCACCCAGTAGCCATATGTGAGCCAAATGCTATGTATGTAGCTGTCACATAATTATCCGAAAAGTAATGTAATGTGAGATAATCTTACAAAAACGTTACCCTGTTCCACGTTTCTAACTCAATCTGACCCAAGAATAGATGACATATCATAGGACCAGCCATTTAGGCCACTAAATCCGGCGTGTCTTATGGTATAATCCTTTGTCGATATGACGTACGTTTAGTAGCAGTTAATCTGTAAATGAAGGTCTTCAATATTGTAAACACGCATATACTTTCGTATGTCGATCTATATATATTCACTGATGTCGATTTGTAGCGATCGAGAAAGGGTGGGTCTGCTATTGTAATCGGTACTCGCCACACCGACTTTGACTGGCAGTATGAAATGGTTCCTTCAACTCCTGTGTAACTGTCATTAGTAAGGAAGGTCTACAATTGTAATGAATAGTTCACTTCTCGATTTGACTTGCAGAAGGCAAGTGAGCATGAAGTTTTGTTTAAAACTCCCCTACCCGATTGTGTTTGGCAGTAGGCAAGGGTGCCCGCCATTAAAAAGAAATGTCCTCATCTAAAATGTGACTGGCATTAGGCATAGTGGCCTGCTATTTTGATGGAAACTCACCAACTTGGTGTGACTGGCAGTAAGCTGGCGGGAAGTAGGAAAATGGGCCTGGCATTATAATGATAACTGCACAACTCAATTTCGAGTGATAGTAGGGTAATTGCCTGCCATTATAATAAAAACTCCCAACTGTAATCTGTCTGGAAGTAGGAAAGGGGGGGCTGCAATTTTAACGAAAAGTCCCCAAAATCGATTCTGTCCGCGTAGTAGGCAATAGGGCCTACAATTATAATGTAAACTTCCCAACTCGATTGTGAATGGCAGTAGGCAAGTGAGCCTGCCGTTATATCAATAATCCATAACAAACACTTTACAATGGAAACAACGTACGGAGACCTCCCCACGCTCTTTCTCGGATAACGCTAAGAGACATGCAATTTTAAAACAATCTTATTTACTGCATGTACACTATTTACTTCGATAATCGAATACAATGTAGAATACCGTAGCGAAGCACGGGTACATTCGCTAGTGATTAATAAATTGTTCTCCATTTAATCTTATTCTGTTTTGGGATTACATTATTTAGTAGTTAGCTTGACGAGTAGTTAGTTCATGACACCCCTATATCAGCCCTGTTCGAGGAACCATTGGACGATCCAACACCCTGAGAAGAGAATCTACGAGGTGGTAAGTTATGTTTATTTTTCAGCTAGCCGTGGCAGGAGTTAGAAGAGGCTCATCACCACACATGCTCCGGTCAAAAAGGCACACTATCCTGTTGGAATTCTACAAGTTAAACTTCAGTGGAATAACCTTTCCTAAACTCGAACTGCCTTCTATCGAACCATTTATTAATTTCGCAAACGTGTCTAATATAATCAGAAAGAGTGGCACTCCCAATGCTTACATGCAACTGATAACAAACTGACTGGCCTGTAATTTTTGGCTTCATGTCTATCACCCTGTCCTTTATATGCAGGAGCAACTATTTCAACTCTCCATTCATTTGGAACAGTACTTTCATGCAAACAACAATCAAATATGTACTCCAGATAGGGTGCTAAATCCCAACCCATTCTCTTTCGTATATCCCCAGAAATCTCATCAATTGCAGCTGGTATTCCAGTTTTTAAATTTAGAATCTTATTGCAAACGCCTTTGTTATCGTAGGTAAATTTCAATACTTTTCTAGTATTAGTCACATCCTCTATCTGGACATCCCTGTAACCAATAATCTCTACATATCGCTGACCGAACACTTTTGTTTTCCATAGATCCTCATACACACAACCCCCTTGTTCAATAATGATTCCTGGAATGTCTTTCTTGGAACCTCTTTTTCCTTAAAATTAATTTCAGTTTTCAAACTTCTGATTTCAGTTTTATCCCTCTGTCTTTTTTCTGTAATAATAATAATGCCCTTCCTTTTTTACTAAAGTTTATACGACAGCTTACCATCACGTTACCCTAGTTGACCTCTTCAATGGATTCAAGTTTTAGAAAGTTCCTTCAAATTCTTCTTACTTCCACACCTATTTCTAACTCAGCTCCTTCTTAGTCTCTTTTCTTCTTTGTTACATTATTATTTTAAGCTTAATATTGCATTCACCTGCAAATTGATTTCTTAATTTCGAAGCATTTCAGATAATTGCACTAAGTCCTTGTTAAATCAGCGTAGATCCTTATTGCAACCAAGTTGACCAATATCCTTGTTTGTATTACTTAAAGTTAACAGTTATATATTACTTTTATGTAGTTTATGTTTATAGTTTTGACGTATATGGTATTCAGTTTTCAAACTTCACATTTTAGTTTTCTCCCTCTCTCCCTCCTTTCCTGTAATAATAATTGTTTTCAGTATTGTTTTCAATGTAGATGATACAGAAAAGGTCTCATGAGCCTCAGTGGCATATTCTAACCAATAAATTCAATTCAGTAATATAGCGGTTCCTTACTTTCATTATTACCTGTACGTTTACTACTTGTTCTATACATACCTGTTCTCACCAATTGCTTTAATCCCATCCCAGATTCTATTGACATTTTCATATACCGTTTTTCACCAACCTTAATTAAACTCCTTCATGCCTGTCTTCTCAGCCATATGGTACTGCCTAATAGTCCTAATTTAACGACCTTCCTTTCCAACATAGTTATTTTTACTACGACAAAATCAGCTACGTTATCACCAATACCAACTATTACTTCAGTTTTTCCATAGAACTCGATTGTTTTTACCAGCACCACGTACGGAATATTTTTCCCTCTAGTTGGTTCCATCAGTTTCTAATTCAGATAAGTTTACCGTATTTTGGTCAGGCATCCTGTCTTTATTTGTTGTTGTTGTTGTTGTTGTAGATGTGATAAATTGAGATCATCTGATACAATCACATTCCTTTCCGTATCGTTTCTCATATAGCTGATTATCTTACCGTATAATTCCGAATCAGCTCTGCGCAACCCTTTCCAGGTCTGTGCACTCCTAAAACGTCAAGCTAAGGCGAACCTTACACCTAGAAATTCATGTTTGTCACCTTCTCCTTAAACGTTTCCGTACCTAAGAAATTCTTCTTTCACGGGGATGAATGCTTCCACTCCTACCATTCCTCTTCTGTGTCTACGATAATCACTCCAGTTCTGTGTGAAAATTTCTGCATGCATTATAACATTTCAGAGCCATGATTCAACTCCTATTACGATATCAAGTATGTGTTATATCTATTAAATTAATTACACCTCTAACACTTTTTTGTGTCATCCCTGCTTTATTTCCAAATCCCTGTACCCTTATCACCGCTCCGTGGTCCACTCCGTTTATCTGAGTACATTCTTTCTTAGAACGCTGGCGTGAATCTGATCCATTCTTTCTTTCAAACGGGTCACATGGCCATCCCCAACCACCTGGTGCTCACCAGGACTACTGCCGAACTTCTGGTTGCGGCGTAAATGATATTCCCTCCCGAAGAGAGCACAAGTTAGTGTCTACATTCTATCATTTAATGTACCGATGATCGAGATGCCATTACAAATAATTTCAGTTGTTCATCCCAATCACGCTGCTTGTCTGATAAAACATAAAAGTGTGTTACAATCCTCCTGCTCATCTATTCTGCCATTCTATCCATCTAGGGACGCAATGGTGTCGTCCTGGTGTTGAGTATTCCCATGAATTTTCAATCTTAAAGTGAGACAGCCGATTCAAACTTCCTTCCTCTTTCGGTGAGTAATTACGGGAGCACCAAATTGCGAGAATAGCTCCTTCTCTAGAGCACTGGCACCTGTAACGACTCCCCGGTTTGGAACAGCATAGGGTTCCACCCAATTAGAGAAACAGTCCATGGCTACCAAGATGTATTTGTTTCGAGTCTCTGTATCTGGACGTGGTGACATCATATTGATTGCCATTCTCTAAAAATGAATTCACACATTGTACTGGCGCGTGGGTGCTTTCTTCCTTCCTCTTGGTCCATTCCAGGTGACACAGACCACACACTTCTTGCACCACGCTCTGTCTATAACCTCAGCCAGTATTCTACTCACACAAAGATGTCCTCAAGAATTCCCGTTTTGCAAGTATTGTATGACTTCAGGGACCTGTACCCGACATATACGGTCTGTATTCTTGAATATGTCCCGTCTGAATTACTTCACACACCATTTTATAGCTACAAAAGATCGCACTGGGCTTAATAGGTCTTGATTATTGGGCTGTGTAGAGCAATTTATACCCGAATGGGTCAACGTCATGTTTCCTTCCAGTGATTTACGATGCCTAGATGAAGATCTGCACTCTGATTTCTGCGAATTTCTATAGATTGCCACATATACCCTTCTACCATATCCTTTCCCGCGTGGCCAAATTTAATTTCTTGTCGGAAACATTGATTACAATCCATTGGACACTGTTTTTGCACAGTGCGTCGGCATTCTTGTGGCTAGATCCTGCTCGATGTTCAACCTCGAAATTGTATTCTTGCAGACGTTCTATCCACCAGGCAATCTGTGCTTCCGCATTCCCAAACTACATTATCTATTTCAGTGCACCATGATCTGTTCATAGCAGAAATTATTGACTACACAAGTACTTTTAGAAGTGCCCCACTGCTCTCACCAGTATTAAACATTCCCGCCTGGTCACACAGTAGTTTCTCTCAAGCTCGGGTAGTGTATTCCTTAAGTATTCCTTCAGCCGTTATTAACCAATCTGTACCTGGGATAACACTCCCCTGTTCCTATATTACTGGCACCCGAGTCTTGTATAAACAGACCTGTAGTAAATGTGTAGCAGAGAACGGGGGCTGGGCTGTGGTCAGCAATGCCTTAAGTTGTTCGAAACCCGAGTGACTGCATTCGCCCGATGAGTAAAATTTTCCTTCTTCAATAAAACTTGTTAAGGGATTAGCTTATTTGTAAATCCGGGCATGAAACTTCGGTAGTAGGAGCATAGTCCTATGAAACTCCGAATTTCATGTATATCTCTGGGAACAGGCCATTCCTTTACGGCACATGTCTTTTCTGGAACTACGGCTAGACTATCTTTGGAAACGGCATGTCCCAAACAGCTTACATTTCTCTGAATTCATCCTCAGGATGGAAACTTGCAGCCGCTTAGACATTTCCTCCATATTCAATAGGTGTTCATCGAAAGTCTTGCCAATTCTATGCCGTCATCCAAGTAAAAAGGGCAAGTTTCCCACGAGAGACCTCGCACTACTGCTTCCATCATCCTTTCAAACGTAGTCAGTGCTTTGCATAGTCCGAGAGGCATAACCGTCAGCTGCCAAAGTACCGTACCAAATGAGAACGTTGTCTTTCCTCTATCTTCGGCCGCCATTTCTACTTGCCAATATCCACCTTTCAAATCTAGAGAGGAATACAATTGAGATCCAGCCAATATGTCCAGAGTGTCATTAATCCTGGGTAAAATTTGACTGTCTTGCTTTTCAACTGTCGGAAGTACACACAAAATATGATTGAACCGTCCTTTTTCATAACTAAAACCACCAGTGACATTCGGAGACTACTAGCCACTTCAATGACAGCAGCTTATAGATGTCACACACGGATCTCTCAGCCTATTCTCTTTTTGGCAGTGACAGTGTCCTCCGCGCTGTCCGATCGGTTTTGTATATCCGGTGTCTATTTTATGTTTCATGGAACTCGTCCAGTCCTACGGACGATCCTCGATTGCGAAGTCATCTTGATATATGACGAATATTTCATTGACTTATCGCTTTTGATCCTAGGTCAGTTTAGTACATACGAGCTGCAACTTCTCGGTTAATTCTGAAAAGGGACTAACATATTGGATATCCTTCGCGGTATCCCTGCAAACAATGGTTGATACTGGGTTACAACAGGCCATCTGAGTACCTCTCTTCAATGACACTGAGAAATCATTTAGATAAATCATTCTGATTGGAATATGCCCGTTAACATTAACAACATCTCTTCCCACAAACTCTCATGGCCATATTTCCCCTTCGGTTATTGGCTCGACAATTCCCGTCACTTCTAGGTCTATGTTATCCATTTGAGCCTCAATAAAATTATCGCTGCATCGATCGGACCAGAACTTAATAATGATAGAGGACTATCAGACCGTCGCATGGAAGAAAATTAGGCACTATTATCTGCTTTACGGGAGAAAACCAGAAAATTTGAAGCCAGCATATGGAAGGAAGCCAGGAACTATTAATCCAGAGCAGAGAGCTGGAGAAGCCAAGGAAGGTCTTGAATGAAGGCCTGCCTTGCAAAATAGCCTACAACAGACGGGTAGAAAACAACTTAGCATCCCTACCGATGGACCCCGTATGAAAGCAGAGGACTTTCCCCGACTTCATATCTGCAAGCATTACGAGGAAGCCATCCACTGTCCTGTTCATGTGCGCCATCCCAAGAGCAATTCACCTCGAAATTGCAACGGACCATCCTATCGACATATTTCTTATGGTATTTCAGCGCTTCGTCGGTTGGAGGAGGCTGCCACGGACCATGAATTCCGACAATGCACAAGGATACCACGCAAACGACAAAGAATTGCAACGCCTTCATTCCACGCTGACTGAATCCCAGACTTGCCAATATGTTTCCAACCACAATATGACTTAGATATTTATTCCACCTTTGATGGCTTGGTGGGGACGGTGGTGAGAGAGGAGGACTGTTTCGATGGAACACTGCATGCACAAATCACTGGGGAAACTCCAAATAGGCGAAGAAGATAGAGCATACTATAGATAAGCATCGAAGCCGCTCTGTATTATAAACCACTTTCTCCATCAGATCAAAACGTCTTGATGCTGCCTCACTATTTGAATCGGGATAAGTAAACCACAATACCGTCTAGACGACCTGCATTGGTAAAAGGTCCAAAATTGCCGCCATAAAAACCAAAATGCTGCTGACATTTCGAGAAGGTGGTAAAAAGGCTGTCTTATTGAACTAAGAATCTTCCACGCCGTTTGCAGTCCACGCAGTTAACACGCACAGCTAAATGTTGGAGATGATGTATTGTTGCAGGAGAATCACGGTTCACGACACAAGTAGGAGCTTTCCCCTCAAAGCAGAGTTGAATCCAGGAAGAGACAGCAGGCTACCAATGGTCCTGCTATGGATTACCCAGGGATCGCAGTCACCTGACGGATCCAGCTGAAGGTCACTCTAGAGATCGCTAAGGATCAGAGTTGGAGAATTGCGAGGATTCTCTATAGCATCCACCACTGTATTCGCCGTCACCTGGAACACGTACTACGGTATGCGACACAGGAGGTGCGTTTGACAGCAGGGATTTCTTTGATATTTTGCCTGTGACGTAATCTAGTTACCCGGAAGTGTAAACAGAGTGTAGAATAAATAGTTAAAGCTAAGTCCGTTGTAATTTGTTTCACGCTGCATTAATATCATCCTGATCACATTACCGGACGACTACCCCAAATTCAATGACCTCGGTGCAACTCTTAATATTGTAAATTTATTCCATTCATTAATTAATTTATTAATTTATTGCTTTTGTAACTATTAGTACATCACACTTTCCATAAATGTAATAAAATAGATATAATTAATGTAGTAACCGACATTTATCTCTTTCCATTTATTTATTGCGTAGACCCTTATTATTATTATTATTATTATTATTATTATTATTATTATTATTATTATTATTATTATTATTATTATTATTATTATTATGTCCGACTCGTTGGCTGAACGGTCAGCGTACTGTCCTTCGGTTCAGAGGGTCCCGGGTTCGATTCCCGGCCGGGTCGGGGATTTTAACCTTAATTGGTTAATTCCAATGGCACGGGGGCTGGGTGTATGTGTTGTCTTCATCATCATTTCATCCTCATCACGACGCGCAGGTCACCTACGGGTGTCAAATAGAAAGACCTGCACCTGGCGTGCCGAACCCGTCCTGGGATATCCCGGCACTAAAAGCCATACGACATTTCATTTCATTATTATTATTATTATTATTATTATTATTATTATTATTATTATTATTATTATTATTATTATTATTATTATTATTATTATTATTATTATTATTATTATTATTATTATTATTATTATTATTATTACATGCCTTCTTTACAATGCAAATGTACTAATATCATATCTAAGCTACTCTTTTCTTGCACCTTCGCTAAGTCAGATAACGAAAATTTATTTTGGGAGGTAGATGTTTTACATATACAAATATTACAACCATAACCGAATATGAAAAAAGAATTTAATTCATTTCATATATTTCATCTGTGTATCTGCCAGTATCGAATATTCTCAGACGTAAATTTGCTCACATAATTCACAAAGAACACGCAGGAAGAGTTAAGATCACGAACTTACTCAAGTCTTAAGGAAGGTCCAATAAATCCTTTCTCGCCGAAATTTAATTTCTCTCTTTCCCGTGAGAACCAACGCGTCCACACAAAATAACGGGACAGAAGAGTAAAAAGAGAAAGGACACATGAAGTGAAGGATAAAGCATATCCGAACTCTTCTTACACTTGGAATGGTCATAGCCTAATGAAGTTTCGGTTTACAAATCCACCAATCAAGAATCTCCTTTTTGCCATGTGACAGTACAGGATAGCGAGACTATTTAGTATCTTTCAAGTTGTGAGTGTGTATTACACGTAAATCCACGTGCTCCGAATACCCAGGAAAGTAAATAAAATTGTAAGACAGTGTAAATTTTAATTAGTAGTAGTGTAATTTAATACAGATAACTGCGTAAGATCACTGTCTAGGTTGGAGTCTACAGCCGAACTGCACCCACAAACTATATGCCATCACTGAAACATAAAGCAACCCAAGCCATCGGGATAAATAATAAGTGTATGATCGAAAAATGAAGTGGAGCTTAGTACTGGACAAGCCTAATATTTGTGTACGTAAAACAACGATAAGTGAAGTGACAACCCCCTAGACATGTAAGATAATGCTCCCGGAAACTGCCCCCGCTGCGCGTAGGAATACTTCACCTCGCGAATTCCACGCGACTAGAAAAGGGACCCGATGAGCCTCTCAGCTCCTCACTCACTCGTCAGTCGTGATTCAGTCTGTCACCCAGTTGTTATTCGGTGAAGCAGTTATAAATAATCTTTATTGTGATAAAGTTACCAAGTTGCCAAAGATGTGTAATAGTATTAACTACTGCGACGGGACTATAATGCAGACCTCTGCGTAGTGTCAGCCACTAGTAAGAAGAACTCCAGAACAATTAATCATATTCTTAGTGAACTAGAAGTAGCTCAGGGTATATTTGTACATTTGGAAAATGGTACAAATAACATGCAACCAAACGAGCTAGGAACTGATTACAGCACGAATAAATAGCTAATAGAATAAACTGTAAGAGAGAAAATTTTCTGTTTCTAACCGCGTATTACAGACAGTGACGGGAATGCAGGAAGGGAAACGAATTCTTTCATATGGTCAAGTAACTAGTTCTGAAGAGAACATCATTTCATGGAAGCAGGTAGCAGAGTAGCAGTGAATTTCACCAGCTATGGTTCATTAGCCGTCCCAGACGGGGAGAACAACGACATCGACCGCTCGTTTGTTGACTACTGACACATATTAACGGTAGCTGGCAATGAAAGTAGCCTTAGCATACACAATGGATCGATAGCTTTCCGTACGCGAGCAACTGATAGGAATGGAACTCTAAATCCAGAGAATTAAGTAAGCATCACTAGCGAAAGGTAGATGTGCATCCTCAGTCGCAAGCGTTGAATACAATGAGCGGCCAAAAGTCACGGGAAGGATCGTCCCATTAGAAAATGTGCCGTACATGACCCCTGAGCGTTGCGGCCAGCTGCGGCGTAACTGAGCAGTTCGTCACGGACACTAGTGTCGTGAAGACGGCAACACGTCGCGAGTTAACTGACTTTGAACGCGGGATGATCATCGGAGCACGGCACATGGTTCATAGCATAGGGGAGATTACGCGCGAATTCGGGTTTCCGAGGTCAACAGTGTCGAGGGTGGATCTTCAATATCGCAGAGAGAATGTTACCACCCGCATAAACCACCACAAAGAAAGATTGCAGGTGTTTAACGAACGGACATCACGTCGCCTCGGCAAAACCATAGTGGGCACTCGACGGGCTACTGTGAGTCATACCACTGTTCTTTCGATTTTTCCTGTTCTCGAATCAAGTAATCCTTGTGGGGGTCCCATACACTGGAACCGTACTCTGTTTGGGGTCTTAACGGAGAATTGTATGCCCTCTCCTTTACATCCTTACTACAACCCCTAAACACCCTCGTAACTATGGGCAGAGATCTGGACCCTTTTTTACAATCTTTACAACTTTTAATTATATTGTTCCCCTTGAGGTACTATTACCCCATCAACACAGTAATTAAAACTGAGAGGACTTTTCCTCTTGGTCAAATTTGCAACTTCACTTTTCATCCCATTTGCAATCTTATCATTGCCGGCTGTCCATTTCTATACATTGTTCACGTCCCCCTGCAGTCGTTCACAATCCTGCAACTCATTTACTAATCTATACAGTATAACATCATTTGCAAATATCCTTATCTGTGATTCCATAACTTTACCCATATCAGTTATACACTTAAGAAAATGGAAATTGCAACACCATGAAGGCATTGGTCGTTTGTGTTGATTTTCAATATATGGAACGATGCCAAGTAGGTATGTAAACAATCAAAGTTTCAGACCCATTGGATTGTTGCTACAGGTCTCCCCACGTGATTGGTCGCGGTGGAATCAACTCCAGTATACGGACTCTGGTGTAGCGTAGTTGACTTGCAGTCGGTGCAATGAGGTGTTCCCCGTCAAACATGCCTCGACGACAGAGAAGAGCACGCTATCAATAACTGTCGCCGTTTGAGAGGGCTCGGATAATTGAGCTATGTGAGGCTGGATTATCGCTAAGGACTGTCGCGGCACGTGTTGGCCGACAGGCATCTACGGTACAACGTGCATGGCAGCAGTGGTCAAATGAAGGTACCCACACTCGTAGACCTGGCACAGACCCAGCGCGACAGACAACTGTGATAATAATAATAATGTTCTTTGTTTTACGTCCCACTGACTACTTTTTAAGGTCTTCGGAGACGCCAGACAACTGTGAGAGGGGATCGCCGCATCATTCGGATGGCCCGGATGGAACCCCATGCAACAGCAGCGCAAATTCGAGCAGCTGTGGCACCCCACGTTACACAACAAACAGTTGGTAATCGCCTGCGTGCAGCTGGCTTACGAGCCCGTGTCCCTGCAGAAGGTGTTCCATTGACCCCACAACAGTGACATGTAAGGCTGGCCTGGTGTTGAGAAAGATCGTCGTGGGTCGACGAATGGCACATTGCACCATTGCCAGAAGATAGAGTGAAAGATTCGTCAGTCTTCGAGGTCAGTGGGGTTGATCTTGCTGGGCCGTTGATTTTAAGAGGCGGAGAGAAAACTTGGATTTTGTTCTTTACTTGTGCTGTGTATCGAGCTGTACATATTGATCTGGTGTTAAACGTTTCCACAGAAGCATTTCTTCAAGGTCTTAGGAGATTTATTGCAAGGCGGGGACGACCCAGAGTTATATACAGTGATAATGGGACCAACTTCACAGGAGCTGTGAATTCCTTTTACTCTTTGGACTTTCATAAGACAGAAGAGGAACCATCTTCAAGGAAGATCCAGTGGAAATTCATTCCATCCACGGCTGCTTGGTGGGGTGGATGGTGGGAGAGAATCATTCAAATGGTCAAGAAGTTGTTGAAGAGGACATTGGGAAGAGCCTCTCTCACCTACGAAGAGGCTTTGACTGTCCTATGCGATGTGGAGTCTGTGGTAAATTCTAGGCCTTTGACGTACCTATCTGAGGATCCAAGCAACTTAGTGCCATTGACTTCTGCAATGTTCCTGCAGGACAACCGGTCCATTGGAGTCCCTGATCTCGATTGCCTTGACAAGACTGACCTCCGTAGACGGGCCAAGTACCTGCAGCGTTTACGGGAGGAACTGAGGCAAAGATTCCGTGATGATTACCTGAACCTTTTAGTACAGCCGCAAGTTAAAGGAAAGTGTCGATTGATGCTAAAGATTGGTGACATTGTGTTAGTAGGCTCTGATCAGAAGAAAAGACTCGATTGGCCTTTAGTTAAAGTGATTGAGATGTTTCCTGGTAAAGATGGTAACATGAGAGTAGTACGAGTGCAGACTGCCGGACGGGACATGATCAGGCGAATTCAACGTTTGTACCCACTGGAGATGACTTCATCGCAGGATACCTTACAAGTGGAAGATGATGGAGATAATGAGCATGAAATTGTTGTTTCTGCTGTAAAAGACGAAGTGAAAACGAAAAATGGACGTTTGGTGAACCTCCCTGCACGATTTAGGACTTAAGTTATGTGATAAGTTCTTGTCTTTCTAAACTGTGTAGGCGAAATGATTGTCAGATTTTTTATTGGTTCATTTTGGTTTTCTGTTAACAGGGGAATAAAGAAAACCAAAAGGTTACACCAGAGACTAAATGGAATTCCCCCACCAGATTTTGTACTCTTTGGTTTTGAGAACAGTTTTTTTAACAAAAAACGATATAAAGAAAGTTTTAAGTTTGTGGAGAATAATAAAAGTCATCACCTGTGTAACTATCAGACGGATTCCGTTTTATCGGGTAGATTTTTGGGTTTGACATAACAGGGTCCTTACTATTCATTACCACGTTTAAGGGTACATATCTGTTTTATCAGTCTTCAAGAGTTGCTTTAAACCCATCAAATTAAGTGTTTATATTTTTATTTACCATTTTCCATTGATCATATTTGCTTTTTAAATATTTCCCCATTTCCTTCTTATCAGCCATATGGTATTGCCTAATATTCCTACTTTTACAACATTCCTTACGAACACATTTATTTTTAACTCTGACAAAGTCAGCTTCATGATCACTTACACCACCTTTCACTTCAGTTTCGCTATGAAGCTCATCTGGTTTTATCGGCACCACGTCTAGAATATTTTTCCCTCTAGTTGATTCCATCACTTTCTGATACAGCTGACCTTCCCATAATAACTTATTCACCAATTGTTGGTCATGCTTTCTGTAATTCTCATTCCCTTCCCAGCTAACACTTGGCAAGTTCAGATCACCCGCTACAATAACGTTCCTCTCTGTATCGGCCCCCACATGGCTAATTATCTTATTAAACAATTCTGCATCAGCGTCAGTGCCAGCCTTGCCAGGTCTGTACACCCTAAATTCATCAAGGTGCCTATTGTATTTAGACACGAGTCTTAAACATAGAATTTCATGTTCCTCAGCTTTAACTTTTTCGTTGCTTACAAATTCTTCTTTCACCAGTATAAATACTCCTCCTGTCGTTCGTAACCAGTTATTATATACCTACCAGCAAATTTCAGATCAGTTATTGCAATTTCTCACTAATCAGAGCTCTAACTCAGGAAGTGGCATACTAAACGGTCAGCCTAATTGAACCGATTATTTCAGAAAGCAGTCAAGTGGCAAAAAATGAAAAATGACTTAATGGCAGAAAATGTTACTAAGATGGTACACGCACTTTTTAGTGCTGAAACTAATCATGAAACGTCCTCCTATAATGGTCAGGCATGTATGTATGTTCAGTCCGTCAGCGATGCCGCTGGTGGGATCCTCAACAGCTCTGCCATCAGCTGTCATAGATGGCCTAGGCATCACTGAAGAGGCGTACTAGGGAAATGAGGAGTGAGGTAGCTTCCCGTTGCTTTCCTCACCGAGCCAGAGTTGCTATTACATATCAGTCTGCCAAGCCCACTGAAATGCATACACCAACCAACCCTATGAGCAACATTTTCACACCATTCATAGCAGGGACTGGCTGCATAAGGACTGGCATTTCTAGCATCGCTCATACCTCAGTCCCTTTCATATTGTCAAAGCCAAGGATAAGACAGAGACAGATCAATGAAAGTAACAAAATTGCTCTAGCCTATACCAGAAGACATAGTGCACTGTAAACACTAGGTCCCGCCAGCAAAGGCATATGGTCAGGCATAACGTTGAATTTTGTATTTAGTTCAGAAACCAGTGAAGTGACACCGCTTGACTGGTTTCTGCAGTAAACTGCTGGTAGATTTTGTGATGTGTCGCACCCTGCCGATGGACGCTGCTGCTCTGAATCCAGGATAGTCAGCTGTTCAGCTGTTTATATTGTCATTGTTGTGTTTCTGGAATCGCATGTTGGTATTTCTGTGTACAACTGATTCAAAAGGTGTTTTTTGTTTAGTGCAGTGTTTTTATAATCGTAGATATATATTTGAAAGTTCAGAAGACGAACCTGTATCTAAAAGGAAATGAGGAGTGGTACACAATCAAACTTGGACGAGTAATGTTATTCGGAATGCAATGGTAAAAGGAGAAGGTTAAATTTCTTACTCAGGCAAAGGAGAGTTTCAAGAGATCAACATACAAACAGTTTCGTTACAACAAGAACACTCATGGAAAAGTTATAGTATTACCGTATATTGCTGAAATCATTCAATCAACTTTCACTCTACTGAAAAGAGATCTTGGTCCTGACTTACCCACCCAGATGGCCTACCCTTGAGATAAAGAAAAATTATAAATATAATTGATTAGGCATACTTACCAAATTTTTTGTTAGGGTTACATGTAACAATATTCTTTGATTCAAAAGCGTATAAAAATTTAAAATATTAGGCTATGTTGTAGCCTTAATATTTCTGGACAGTCTTGGTCTGAGCCCTACATTATTCTTCGTTATTGTTTTAGGTGCCCATCAATATCGAGAAGATACGTCACCTAAATGCCCTAAAACCTTACTTAATGCGATAAGAACACTTTTATGACAACTTTTTACAATGGCCTACGACAATGACAGAATGTGCTGTGGAGTTTGTTTGTGAGGATTGATTACTGGTACCTTCTGTCATGATGAGCAGGAACTGCAATTTCATCCTTTTAATGATTATATTTGTATCAGCAATATAGTCTAAACCTAATCAATTTTTTTCCCCCACAAATATAGGTTTTATGACAAAATCCTTTGAAAATTCAAGAGTTATTCCATAAAAATATGTTTGCAACACTCTTTTATTGCAGAAACCAGTTAAGTGGAAATATTTTTCGTTTTTTTTTTTTTACTGCAAAGTTAATAAGCACAAAATGTTTTTCCTTAGATATAAAGTATTAAGATATCATTCTTTCGAGACAAAATATTAAAACCACTACCAAAACATTTAGTCTGACGCTAGACAGTTGTTTTCATTTTCCCAAAATTGTCAGTGTTGGCGCTTGACTGGTTTCTGAAATAATCGATTCAATTTCTGTTGACGTAGTTTGACTCAATAGTGTCCCAGATCACTTCCTGGGTTTCTTTAATGTGGTAAGCTTGAAGGTACAGCAGCCAGCTGAAAATTGTTCAAAATCTTCTTCCGTTAGTGGTTATTGAAGAAAAAAAAACCATTCAATCAGAAGAAAGGGTAAAAAGCCTGATGCATACTGAGTAAGTTATTTAGTTTTTCAAATGGCATTCAACCATTAAATTAAGGCATATTTCTCATTTTAAGAACAAAGTTACAATAAATAACCCATGCACCAAATCAGGTGCGGAAAATTAATAACATTAAATTGACTGGTAAAGTGCGTGTGTGTTTTTCTTAATTCCCCAGTGAGCTGGATTATGAAGTCATGATTTATTTCCAATGATGGGAAAAGCGCGAAATAAAAGTAATTAGGCTGAATTACAGTTACCAGTTACTAATTAAGTACTTTTTCATCAAGTAATCAGTAGTATTATAATTAAAATATAATTATAATAAAAATATAATTACTTCACAGAATGCGAGTCTTCAGGAAATCACTAACGCTCTTTTACATGATACTAAAGTTCGCAAGTAAAAAGACAACACTTACTTTTGTGTTCATTAGAATAGGGGTACTAAGTGGCTACCATAACTGAAAGAGACTAAGCAGACTTTCAAAATTATCGCTCCCAAGCAATGTTTGCAAGTCATTTTCGTGCTTGTTTTAATGTCAGGGCCGACTTGGCGGATGCAAATTCCTTCATTATTTCTCTCGTAGTGATTTAACTTTTGTGTCACCTTTTCCTTTTTTATTTGAGGCATAGTGATTCATATTATGCACCACCCGCATCACCCTGCTTAAATGTTTGGCCAAGACCAACTACAATATTATCAGACCTGAAGGCACATATCGATACGTCAAAAAATGGCCGCCGCATTGGGCTACGCGTATCCGGCATGTAGGGCCATGTTTACATTCAGTTTGGTGTAAGCTCAGCACGTGTCTAGTTCGTTGAGGTTATCTTGCTACTGGAATTCGCAAATTAATTATCCACCAAATATGTTTGTGTGTTAAGTAATGTTTCAGTGTCCTTTTATTTGTTATCTAGTTATTTTTTAAAGTGCTAGTGATGTTTTTAGTTGTATTCAGAGGTTATTACGGCCGTATGTAATGTGTTGGTGATTCAGTGAGTTTGATCTGGTGGAGTGGAATTAGTTTTAGTATTTTAGAGGTTATTAGTGCCGTATATTATTTGCTGCTGCTTCGGTGAGTTTGGTCTGGTGGAGTGTATAAATGTGTTAGATAAGTACAATGGGTCGTAAATGTTCTGTGCCTGGTTGTCGATCAAATTATGGGTCTTCCAATACTACAACTTTTAGGTTTCCTAAGGACAAAGTTTTACGAGACAAATGGGTTAGGAATATTCATCGTGACCATTTTGAGGTTACTGATAATACTGCGGTATGCATTAAACATTTTGACCCTAAGTTTATTATAAGTGAAGATGTTTTTCCTGTGCTCAACGGTGATCCCATTAGAGTGCCCAGAAAAATACCAAAACTGACTTCTGATGCATACCCCACTATATTTCCTAATCAGCCCTCTTATCACACTGTTAGTGTTTCAAAACAAAGGACAAATCCTGAAGACAGGGTCCAAGAGCTTATTAGGAGAGATGAGGAGAATTTTAATAAGTGGTGCGAAAATGACAAAATTACTGATTTTAACACATTCATCTGTGAAGTCGAGAAAAAATGTGTTAAACCATTCACTGCAATAGTGAAGGAAGATTACGTGTTGTTTGTGAAGGTGGATGATGAGTCATTTACTAACGTTCCATTCATTTCAGTGAGCTTTAAGGTTTCCAGTTCTTTTACAGTTCAAGTGTTTTACAAAAATGTGTGTTTGCCGACAGAGCATTTTAGATTTATATTGAAATCTGATGGTTGTGAAGACCTGAAGTGTGACAGATGGACAAAGTTTGACACTTTGGTAAGTCACCTCGCAAGTTATTCTGATGATAATATTGGTTTCACTGATAAACTTTCTTTTTTGATGAAGCTTGTGAAAAATGCACTTGAGTTAGACTGTGAGTTTAGTAAAGAGAGAACTAGTAAAATACAATTTGTCTTGGAACAATTAGAGCTCTCTATAAACAATCAAATACGATACTCCCCAGAACTACTGATATGGGCTGCGACTTTCTCTTATTCGTACCCTGGTGCATACAATTTTTTGCGTAAAACAAATGTAATGACATTGCCTCATCATGTATATTTAAGACAGTTTTTATCAAAAATAGGCCCCAGCAGTCCAGGAATAGGTCCTGCGCAGGTAGCTTTTTTGAGAGAAAAAAGCAAACTTTTGAAGGAGAATGAAAAGGTTGTGTCAGTAATGCTTGACGAGGTTCATGTAAACTCAAAAATCTCATATAAAGCTGGTAAATTAGTAGGAATGGCTGAAAATAGTTCAGAGTATGATGCAGCATCTACCATGCAAGTATTTATGGCTTCATCATTGCATTCTGGTAATAAAGATGTAATTGGTCTTTTTCCGGTGAAGAATATGAACTCTGAAACACTGCATGATCTCACACTTAAGGTTTTAAAAGTCATGGTTGAATTAGGTTTTGATGTTGTCTGCTTGATTGCTGATAACCATCGCACCAACAGGAAAATGTTTGAACTTTTATGTGGTAGTAATAACTTGAAACCTTGTATTCAAAATCCAGCAGATCCATGTAAGTCCTTGTTTCTTCTTTTTGACAGTGTACATATTCTAAAGTGCATTAGAAATAATTGGTTGAACAGATCAGATGAAACCTTCATTATACCAAACGTTGATGAGACATTTGCTGTTTTAAGTGAAATGGTGAACGTTGATGTTGGTACAGAGTCAGTCTGTAAATTTACAACTACTGAGGCCAAATTTTCAGACCTCAGAGAGTTGTTTCACTCAGAGAAGAGATTGTTGTTAAAAATGGCTCCAAATTTATCTAGAAAGGCTCTGTATCCAACACCAATAGAGAGACAAAATGTATCGTTAGCAGTAAAAATCTTTGATCCTAAGAATATTGCTGCTTTGAAATTGCTTAAAAGTCAAGGTGTGGATGTTTCTGATGGCACAATCCAGTTTGTAAAATTAATTCAAAAGTGGTGGTCAATCTGTAATGTACAGCATCCCATGAAAGGTACATATACCAGGAATGAAGAGGCCAGTCCAATTATTGGGCCTGATGACAAGAAACTTTCATTCCTTACATGTTTAAAAACATACATAGACATATGGCACATGTCACAAACAGAAGGAAGATTAACAAGTGAAACGTATACTGCTTTGACACATACTCTTACCACAGTGGTAGAACTGTGTAAATATATTTTCAGGAAGTACCACTGGTCTTATGTGCTTACTGCCAAATTGCAGACAGACAGTTTAGAGGGAAGATTTGGTGCCTACAGAAGATTGAGTGGTTGCACTTATAATGTTTCTGTGGAACAAATTCTTGAGTCTGAAAGAAAGCTCAAAGTGTTAGGAGTATTGAAGATGAGGTCTGCAAAACTTGGTGAATTTTCTTTGAAAGACTTTGCCCATAATGTCCATAACAATAGCCATGATGGAATTATTGATAATTTAGATGCATTAGAGTCTGCATTAGAAGAAGTAGTTCACATCACGGTTCCCCTTGAAACACTGCGGATTTTAGTGTGCATTGCTAGCTACACCAGTTTGCAAGTGATTGAAATATTGTGTAAAAAGTGTGATGACTGCATTAAAATGTTGCAGAGTGAAAATGAATTACTTGTGGATAGTGACAGGGAAGTGATGATGTATTTTAATCTAGTGAACAGAGGTGGTTTGAAGTGTCCATCGTCTATGGTCATGTCATTGTGTTGTAACATTTTCAGACTTTTCCAGGCATTAATTAGTGACAGTTACGAACCAGAATTTCTTAAGTTACACAATCAAAGAGAGGCACTGGTAGTGTTAGGATTTCAGTTAATTGAGAGTAGTGTGTGCAACCTTGATGATGAGTGTCAGTGTGGTATGAAGTTGAAAACAATGATTAAAAAGTGCATTCATGTGATAGCAAATGTTTTCATCAATAATTATGGTAAAGCCCTTGAGGAAAGAAGTGTCTCAAAAGAACTGGCAAAGAAACTTCAATCTAAAAATTTCAAGAGAAGTACCTGTGATGCTGCAAATGCAGAACCAAGTCAAAAAGCTAAGCAACGCAAAGTGTTGAAACTTAGCAGTAAATGATCGTCTTCAGAAGATAACGTGTCAGTTTAATTTGTTAAGAAGGAAGCCCTATTTTCCAGTATTGACTCATTCACACTTGTTACATTAGCGCTTAACGAATCCCACAGGAGGTAATCTCTGACTTAAACGCCTGGAATGTGGGTTAGGATATTCTTATCTATAGTAGGTTCTGTGAACTTACGTACCGCCCTCGCCACTTGAGATGATCCTTGAATTGATTATCATTTATCACTAAAAATAACATCTCACAAGGACTCTCTAATTAAAAATGTTCTGGTATAATAGGCAGACCATTAAATGCTCATTAAGAACCCTTGCGTAGTTTAAAAAAAAAAATTGTAATATAAGAAATAATAATGATAGCAACTACAATGAATAGTATTACTATGAACATACTAGAGGTAAAGCACCTGAAGGAGGAGTGCAGCAAGTCATTGACCTGACCAGGTGGGACAGTGATGTAATAAAGAGCAGAGGACTTGTAGCTGTTGGGATTTGAGCCATTGAAGGAGTAACAGTTTTGCAGACGCCTCACAATGTATGGTGGAGCTGGAGAAGGCACGACTTTATTAACGTAAGTTCCAAATTTCAAATTCATAGGTGTTTGGACAAAGTAAACAAATATTTTAAAATATTGAATGTGACTTGATAGAATCTGATGTTCTTTTAAGAATGAAGCATGTCATTCTTTGTTTAATAATTTGTTTTTTACAGGTATCTTATAGTGTAATATTTAGCCTATATTTAACTTGTGTGCTCGACAAATTGAAAAGCTTTTTTAAATGTATCAGTTAAGTTTGTCTCTAATCTCGATTAGTGTCATTGAAAATAACCTGATGTTCTTATAAACATACCTTTAATTCCATATTTAAAGTACAATGTAGCTGGTGAATGTGTATTTGTAGAGCATGTTATTTCACTGTCCTGGTTAATTTGTATTTTTCATGTAATATGTCTCAGTCTCATCCTTGGCTTTGACAACATGAAAGTGATATAGATGTCGATTCCCATAGGGAACATGATGGCCTGGCAGGCATCAATTTTTGAAAATGAGACAAAGTCTCTCATAGTGCATTGGCACTGCCGGTGGCTCCAGTAGCCTACGCAGTGACCTCCATGGTATGCACTAGCCATGCGTCTTGGTAGGTATGCTATTCACCAACTGGTGAGCCCAACTAAGCACACTGGGGCGAAACGTTGGCAACCAGGAATCAGTTAGCTGCAGAATTTATTATGTCCTATAACAGACCAAGAATATTGGTATTAACATGAAAGTGACCGAGGTATGAGTGATGCTAGCAATGCCATTTCTTATGCAGCCAGTCTATGTGATGGACGGTGTGAAAATATTGCTCATAGGGTCAGTCGGTGCGTTCATTTTAGTGGGCTTGGCAGACTGATATATAATAGCAACTTTTGGCTCAACGAGGAAAGCAACGGAGAGCTACTTCACTTTCCCTAATATGCCTCTTCAGTGACACCTAGGCCACCTCTGACAGCTGATGGTGGAACTGGGAGGATCAAACCAGCCTCCAGTTCTGAGCACGTGTTGTGTATTGATGTGATTTACCAACAAATGCTGCTTTAATTCTGTCATTTTCAAGTGTACTGGCTGTAGGGTTATGTTAGTGAGTCATGTGAGTATTTAAAGTAGACTTGGTTGCTGAATTTCTTATTTTCTGAGTACGGTACACTATTTCAGTGCTATGAGTTTTTTTCTCTTGTAATGTGTTGTGTGTGCACTGTTGTGTTTTACCAACAAATATTTATTAAATGTTGTCAATTTCAAGTGTCGCAGGGTTATGTTACTGAGTCGTGTGATATTTAAAGTTGACCTGGTTGCTAAATATCTTATTTACTAAGCACAGTGTGTCATTTCACTCTCATGAAGTTTTTTGTAATGTGTTGTGCGTGGTTGTTTTACCAACAAATATTAATTACGGTACTTACATTTTGTCATTGTAGGGTTATGTAAGTTGGTTGAATACTTATTTCGATTTTGGTATATTATTTTAAACCGTTTCGTATTTTATAACTATGGAAACATGATTTATATTTCATGTACTAATTCTTCTTTACGATTATGAATTATGAACGTTATCGGCGTTAATTATATTAGTTAGGAATTAATGCCTAGCTGCTTCCCACAGCAGACAGTGAGCCCAATGTTTCCGCCATGTTGGATTCTGCATTAAGGTCTGATAGGTTGTAGTTGGTCTTGGTTTGGCATTACCGTCACAGTGATGCTACGCATGAATCACTCATCCGTCGTAGTTTAGTTCTCACGTTCAAGAACAGATGGCATTAGCGTCCTTAATCCCATACGTGTGCTTAGAGGCGAATATCCGAGGTCTGAATGCTGCCGCGTTGTGTTACCAATGCACGTTTGCTGTGCAGCAGGGTGTACAAGGGTGTGCCTTCCGCAATGTGCAGGAAACAGTTCACCCCTTACTCCTCACTTGCTCATTCCTGTTTCATTCTCGAACACGCAGTACACGATTGTCTACTGTAAACCTCCACCTGTAACCACAACAAGCTGCCAGTAAATGAACGAGTGCACGTCGAATCATTGTTTTTATATCCTAGACACAATCCCTTGCGACTGCCGGGGCACCGAAGTTGCTAATAACTCTACGCGAAATACATCGATTACTAGTATATATCGATTACAGTTGTATTTCAAGGAGCAAATCACGAATAAAAATGAAATTTTGTGGGAAGTAACGATTAGAAGTAAAATTACTAAAAAAAGTAATTATTGCAAGTGATTGGATTACTTATACTGAATTACTTCTGAACTCTAATTATTTCGTACGGCTTTTTTAATATCACTGCACCATTCATGAACATTATGTTCATTTAAGGGAATCCCCATTATTGTAACTTACACCGAGGTAAGATTATTTTTTCTAACGGTGTCAAGTTGGCAGCAATGATTACTCTTACTTTGGGCAGCCATATTCTCTTTCAGGGGATCAGGCTTACATGATTTCGAGTATACTGTACCCTACTATTCAGCAGTGGCGGTGGGCTCTCAGGAGCACAGGAGCACGTGAACACCCAGTTTAAATACATATTTACGCATTCATGGATAATTTAAAACTTTCCTTCCTTTCTACCTGATTTCAACAATCGATCGAAAGCATTCGACTTATATCGAAGCTCCGTTACACCGACAGTTGTTCGTTTTGACTGACAGTGCAGCGAGCACACTGGATAATGCGCTATTGTGCTGAAGACTATACGCATGCGCAAAGCAGATGACGTCAGGGTTTTCTGCACTGATATTCCCATTAGCGAAGAGCACGGCAAGGTACGTGCCTTGTCGTCTAGAGCCACCCTCAACCCAGTGGCAGTATGACAGTTGACCACAAGGGTCCGCCACCTCCCCTATTACGGTTAGCCACTGCCTCCCAGGAACTACTATTGCATTACATTACCGGCAGATTTCGCTAGTACCCTAATTCTGAATAGGCATTTTCTAGCTCGTTGTGAACAGGTGTTTGTAATCGCGGGAAGAAGTTTGCTTTACCTTGTGACTGGAAAATCTTTTCAAGTGAAATTAATTTAAGTGTTCTGTTCTGCTTCTGTGTTTGTATGGTTTGTGACCATGGTATTCTTTGTGCAAGAGGAAATGAATTCGGTTCAGGTAATTTTAACCAGTGAAATATTAACCTATCAGGATAAGTTAGAATTTAAAAGGCTTGGACCGAACAGACCGATTTGATTATCGAAAAAATTACAAAAACTAACAAACACGAGTATAGGCGTAAGTTTAAGAGAGAAGTGTACGAAACACGCAAGTGGCTCTGTGGATGTAGATCTAGGAACGCGCTTTTTTGTTTGCCCTGTTTATTGTTCAACAAAGAAAGAAGTGAATGGAATTCAGCTGGGTGCACAGACCTTGCTCATTTGAGTGCAAAAATAAATAAACATGAAAATTCTCATGCACACAAAAACGCGAGTATTGAATTCCCTACGGTAGTACTGTCTATAATTTCCAAGACGAGAATAATTAAAATATGACACAGTAGAACTCTGCGGGCCCCGTGGTGTAGGGGTAGCGTGCCTGCCTCTTACCCGGAGGCCTCGGGTTCGATTCCCGGCCAGGTCAGGGATTTTAACCTGGATCTGAGGGCTGGTTAGAGGTCCACTACAATTGAGGAGCTATCTGACGGTGAGATGGCGGCAACGAGCTAGAATAACATAGAGAGGCGGAAGCGCTGCCTGGGTGAACCTAATAGAACGAACGCCCGCCATGTTTCCTGTTGTCACACAAGCAAGAGGGCATGGCCTTTAAATGACGAAGAGTGTAGAAAATGCGCATTTTAGAATCGCTGGGGGAGAATTAAAGTCCGTTGCCGAAAGCTTGAAGCATGAAAGCGAATACCGCCACTTCATCATATTGCGGCACGAGGCCAACATCACGATCAGTTGATTGTAGAGTAGTTCGAAATCATCGCACAGTGACATACGAATAGGCCTCGAAATCGGAACAAGAGCGTTACCCTGCTTGGCTGTCGTGGTTAAGCGTAAATTAGAATAAAAACGATGGACATAAATATTTATGACAAGAAACCTTAAAATTATAGGGACCTATAATAGGTTACAACCTCATTCTGTTAATATTTTTAAAATTATTGCATCCTCATGAGTACTGTGTTCCTTTCTTAATCTGTTTACCCTCCCGGGTTGGTTTTTCCCACGGACTCAGCGACGGATCCCACCTCTACCACCTCAAGGACAGTGTTCTGGAGCGTGAGACATTGGGTCGGAGGATACAACTGTGAGGGAGGGCTGCACCTGCTATGCTGAACAGGGGCCTTGTGGGGAGGGGAGAAGGAAGCGCCCGTGGCCTTAAGTTAGGTACCATCCCGGCATTTGCCTGGAGGAGAAGTGGGAAACCACGGAAAATCACTTCGAGGATGACTGAGGTGGGAGTCGAACCCACTTCTACTCAGTTGACCTCCCCAGGCTGATAGAATCCCGTTACAGCCCTCGTGCCCCTTTTCAAATTTGGTGGCGGAGCTGGGAATCGAACCCGGGCTTCCAGGGGTGGCAGCTGCTCACGCTAACCAGTGCACCACAGAGGCGGCCCATGAATACTTTACCACAATAATCGTTTAGTGTAATTATTTACTATTACTAGCTTGAAAGTTGTCCAATATGAAGTGTGGCGTAGTTTTAAAAACCAAGGCAACAGACATCTACAATAAAGGCTGTATACATTTCAAAAATAGCAGTAAAATGCTGTATTTATCATACTTGGTGTACGTTTGAACGAAATAAGTGATTTTTTGTGGTTACGTTTTCTCGGTGGTGGGCGTTCCATTTCCTTTATATGTAAATGTGAATGAAAATTAAATAGGGCTGGAAATGTACAGAGCATAAGCAACTGAATTGAGTGGGATACCATTTATCTCTTTTCGCCCTCACAACGCATTGTTCAGTTAATTCCTTGTTCTTTAAACGAAATCTGAAACAAAATTCGACAAATGATTACCGTGGCTATCCGTACTTTCGCTAAGTAAACAGTAAAATGGATTTAATTACAAACAGAAATTACAAAAAGGAATCTCGGCTATAATATTCAGTAATACTTACTTAAAGTACGATATATCCTTGGTTTTATTACTCCGATTAGTACAACCATACGCTGAGCTTACGGCTGGCATTCTTAAAAGCGAGAATCTATCTTTTCACTTCTTAAAACTTAGGGAATTAAATTGGTATGCACGATCTCCCTGTCACCTCAACATATGCTCTCGCGCCAATTCGCTTTGTTTTGACAACCGTTAACATGGCTGCCCCTTATCAACTTGCTTCAAGCAGGGAGCGCTGATGTCAGGTATACAGCCCCTCTATGTTATTCTAGCTCGTTGGATGGCGGTCAAAAAGCCAAGAATAACGGCCGAGAGGATTCGTCGTGCTAACCGCACGACACCTCGTAATCTGCCGACCATCGGGCTGAGCAGCACTCGCTTGGTAGGCCATGGGGTTTTGTTTGGTTCTACACTAACACCCAGGTGTAGTTCGTGCTGTTTAAAAACCAAGAATAGTGCTCGCATCCTTCAATATTCGCAGTGTAATAAAGTTATTGTGCATTTTACTTTAGTTCTACACTAACAAATTAGTCTCGTATAAAATTTATCCACGGTTACAGGGGTTCTACCAAATTATTTGTGAAGAAGGAACCGTACAAGGAACTGTTAGGGAAATGATTTTTGTACCTATGTTACTTTTTTGCTGATTTGAGATATGAACAAGAATGTTGTTGTGAACACACTAAAAATTTTGTCACGAGCCGCCACTGCTATTCAGGATGCGGACCGAGAACTTGGAGCTTCCGATTCCCCCTGAAGGGTATTACCGAAAATTTACCCTCCCCTCTCCCATCTGTTCCAGCTTAAACAGGTTTTCACGATAAAGTACAATAAATCATTCATGGCATAAGTCACTGTAATCACGTTTTAGTTCGTGAGCCATGGGCTACGGGTGTGGGGCTTGGTAAGTGGTCCTGAGAGTCAGGATACTAGTTGCAATGTAATCTCGGACATGTTCTGAGTGCCGGCACTCCTTTTGTTCAGGCGGCTAGGGCTACACAATCCACAGATGCTACCTAACACTTTACAGGAGAGAATCCCTGGGACTATGTGCAAGTAAGGAAACATCCTTCATTCCATCATTTTTATAGAGTGCGCTCAAACATTTAATAACGTTATTGGCTTCACGTTCCACCAGCTACTTTTACGGTTTTCAGAGACGCCGAGGTGTCTGAATTTAGTCCCGTAGGAATTCTTTTACGTGCCAGTAAATCTACCTACATGAGGCTGACGTACTTGGGCACCTTCAAATATCACCGGACTGAGCCAGGATCGAGCCTGCCAACTTGGGGTCAGAAGGCCAGCGCTTCAACCGTCTGAGCCACTCAGCCCAGCCCGAAATGTTTTAAGCAAGCCTCGCAGCTATCGGAATGACGGAGTGCCACATCCGTTTGACAAGTGGGGATTTCTTAGGAAACAACTTGGCAAACGAAATGTAATTCGACTGGAAGCTGTCAGTATCAAAGGGGCTTGTGAAAGAAAGAAAATAGAACTGACTGAGTTTGCAAATAGGATCCGTCCACATGTGTTAGGAATCAATCAATCAATCAATCAATCAATCAATCAATCAATCAATCATTGATCTGCATTTAGGGCTATCGCCCAGGTGACATTGTTTGCCTAGATTCTCTCAAATATTTTCAAAGAAATTGGATATTTCTCGAACATTGTCCCTTGATAACTTAATGTATTCCAATCCCTTACTCCTCGTCCTATAAATGAATACTTGTCCCAAGTTGTCCTCTTGAACTCCAACTTTATCTTCATATTATGACCTTTCATACTTTTAAAAGCTCCGTTCAAGCTTATTCGTCGACTAAGGTCATTCCACGCCAACTCTCCACTGACGGCTCGAAACATACCATATAGTCGAGCATCTCGTCTCCTTACTCCTAAGCCTTGCCAGCCCAAAGTTTGCGACATTGTTGTAACACTGCTCCTTTATCGGAAATCACCCAGAACAAACCGTGCTGCTTTCCTTTGCTTCTTTTGCAGTTCTCCTATCCACTAGTCTTGGTGTGGGTCCCATGCACTGGAACCAGAATCTAATTGGGATCTTACCTGACACTTATACGCTATCTCCTTTACATTTTTACTACAACCTCTAAGTACCCTCATACCCATGTGAAGCGATCTATAACCTTTCTTAACAACCCCGTTAATATGATTACTCCACTGAAGATCAGGAAGTTAATGATATTCGGGTAAGGAAAGGTGCCGAGGAAGAGATAGAAGTTTATAAGGTGTTCTTTACAGGCGTGGAAAGGGGAACGGCAGAATGTGGAGTAATACTGTTCATCAGGAACACAGTACTACGCTACATAGTTTCGGTTAGGCAAGTAAATGAGTGAAAGATTTTGGGTCGATTTATCACTTGTAGGAATTAGCACGAGAATTGTTTCAGTCTCTTCATCATATGAGGGCAGAAGTTAGGACAAAGTTAACAAGTTTTATGAAGCACTGACTACATCATAGTCAGGGTCAACAGCGAGGATGGGATAGTGGTACTGTGCGATTTCATTACCGGTTGGAAATAGAACTCAAGGATATGAGAAGGTGATTCATAAATGATAAATGTAGAGAAGATATGGAAACTAATAAAAATGGGAAGCGTTTACTAGACTTCTGTGCTAGTATGGGATTAGCAGTTACGAATACAAACTTCAAGCATAAGAGAAGTATGAAAGACCTACCCTGATGATGGTAAAATTAACAGATTAATATCCCGGTCTCTCTGGAAATATTCATGGTAATAACAGTTAAGTTTCATGGGATATAGAGTCATATTCATTGATCTTCCTTCTTGAATCTACCTTTATTAGAAATCAGTAATTATTTTCTTTATCGAGTTCTTATATTTTTACTTGACTTTTTAAAAAATATTTTAATGATCTAACATTGTGTGGTACCTCTGCTATTATCCATCCACATAAACAAAATAATGCCATTAATGAGAGGTAAAAAGTTCATAGTTCTAGAAAGCATTTTCTTAGAAAATGAGAAACTTTCGCAAAAAATAATGTAGTTTTTCAGATGTCACACTTGAGAACTGGCGAATAGGAAACCCCAACACTGAGTGGAGGTACAGACAAAAATTATCTGGCCATATTTATTTATTGATATAAATAGATATCACTAGCACTGGTTTCACTATACATTTCATCATAGTTTACACGTTTCTTCTTGGACGAACTCGGTGATATAATACAAGGACTTCGTCCGGTGTGGCTTGCCCTTCCAATAGTATGTTCTGTAGAATCTATTTCTCTTAGATTCTACCTATCGGATGTCAGATCTACAGACGAACGATCTGCAAAAGCTGTTGTGAAACGTCTGGCAAAGCCGGTGGTAGGGACTGGAATAAACGTCACAACCGACCGTTATTTCACATGGGATGAATTGACAGAAGAACTATTTGTAGAAGCAAAGCTCAAATTATTGGGGACATTGAAGAACAGTCGGCGATATATACCAGAGAAGCCGAAGAAGACCCAGGGCCGTGAGTTGTAATCCTCCAAGTTCTTGTTCACGGGCCCAAAAGCACAATGATAACCCGTAACCATGGTTTCATACATCACCCTACAAAAGCCCTTCTCCGCTCCACCCAGCATTGTGAAGACAAAGTTGATAACTCAAGGGAGAAAAAGAAAACCGACATCAAGCTGTATTGTAACGATACAAAGGAGGTGTGGATAGTATTGACCAATTAATTCAACAATTTATTCTCTTCTTAAATATTGCCTTTGGTGGATTCATACTTGAAAAGAGAAACCCATCTCGATGAGCAACAAATCGAATTATAGACTACCCAAGGAAACCACTCACAAAAGGTAGATCCTATGATGATTTTTACTACAAAATGCGCCATTTAATTCCAATAAAGAATTCGTGATCAGCGGAATTCCACTGTAGTGAATAAAAATACACAGAATTGCAGAGAGTTAAAGAATATGTCCGTGTGCAAACTGCGTAGAACCGAGCTCGATAGCTGCGGTCGCTTAAGTGCGGCCGGTATCCAGTATTCGGGAGATAGTGGGTTCGAACCCCACTGTCGGCAGCCCTGAAGATGGTTTTCCATGGTTTCCCATTTTCACACCACGAAAATGCTGGGGCTGTACCTTAATCAAGACCACGGACGCTTCCTTCCCACTCCGAGCCCTTTCCTATCCCATCGTCGCCATAAGACCTATCTGTGTCGGTGCGACGTAAAGCAACTAGCAAAAAACTGCGTAGAAGCTTTTTTTTATTAAATGATATTTGTTGGTGGCGTCGACCTCTGTAGATCTTTTGCCACTACTTTCACCATATGATAGGAACCTGCGTGTAAGTGTAGTTGCGGAAGTATAGAGCGTTGAATGCGAGGAATGGAACGTTAAGGACGAAACAAACTCCCAGTCCCCAGGCCAGGGATATTAATTATTACAGTTAAAAAACCCAGACCCGGCCGGGAATCGAACCCGGGTGATAGGCGGACGCGTTGCCCCCTACACCGTGGGGTCGCACTGCGTAGAAGCTAGTCAATAGTATTCCAAAAAATTTAAGCATATTTTTTTAGAACAAATTCTTGCACTACATAGAAGTTAGGAACATAGGATAACTGAAGACTAAATTTTACAAAATGATTGGTAGAGCTTAACTATTGTAGAAATAATGTGTGTATACTACGGTGTAGTGGTTAGTGTGATTACCTGCCACCCACGGAGGCCCGGGTTCGATTCCCGGCTCTGCCACGAAATTTGAAAATTGGTACGAGGGCTGGAACGGGGTCCACTCAGCCTCGGGAGGTCAGCTGAGTAGAGGTGGGTTCGATTCCCACCTCAGCCATCATGGAAGTGGTTTTCCGTGGTTTCCCACTTCTCCTCCAGGCAAATGCCGGGATGGTACCTAACTTAAGACCACGGCCGCTTCCTTCCCACTTCCTTCCAATCTTCCCATCCCCCCACAAGGCCCCTGTTCAGCATAGCAGGTGAGGCCGCCTGGGCAAGGTACTGGTCATCCTCCCCTGTTGTATCCCCCGACCCAGAGTCTGAAGCTCCAGGACACTGCCCTTGAAGCGGTAGAGGTGGGATCCCTCGCTGAGTCCGAGGGAAAAACCGACCCTGGAGGGTAAACAGATTACAATACTATACGATACTACGGATAAATACAAGATAGTAATAATTTTGTCTAGGAAGTAGCCATATGTGACGTTAGAAGTGAATGAAGAACAATGAAAGACAATCTCCTTCAGTAACGGTCAGAAGAAGCTTGCGATTAAATTTTCGAGTGTTTATTCATCAGGAAATCTAGTTAAGAAGAATTTTGTGTTAGAATGCTAAGAGAAGTATACTATTTGTGTTCAAGAGTGTCTTGCGTGACGCAAGGAATGCAGTAGACATGGAAAACAAAGCTTACTAGCTTACAAACACTCTTACTTCGGACAGAGCGAATGGAAATGTCTACGGAATTCGTCCTACTTTGGACTTGCTTTCGAGCATACGTATTGGTTACGTTCACCTTTACATACGCGTACCGACGCTAGAAACAGTTCATGTTAAGAAGAAGCATTACTTGAAGAATGTGTGGTTTGTTAAGTTGAAGATTTGTAGACTATACATTACGAGAATATTAGAGGAAATTAAGAATTTTGCATAATGAACAGTGGCGGCGGTTGGGAATTAGAAGTTTGGGGGAGGGGGGGGGGGGAATGTACGGACAACAAAAAGTACCCGGAACTGTGGGATATAGTGGACGTGGGGAGGGGGGTGTAGGGGGATGTATTAAAACTGATTTAAAAAGAGTTTATTTACGCTCTCTGAGCGTATTTCTACAGAAAGATAAAGGTTGACAGTCTACCAACTTAAGTCGGTGATCATGTTTTTGAGATTTTGATTCAGTTTTCTACGATAGAACTTTCACCAAAGGTACAATATTACACACGCATTACAATTAACTAGAAGTACGGTGTGATTATACAATTTGAAAATATTTTTGCATTTGACTTGAGACTAAGAAACTAACAGCCTGCCAGAACTGACGAATGCGCGCGGTAAGCGCGTGAATCATACCTCAGTGCCCATGACCTTGGCAAAAGATAATGTAGGCTATATCGTCGCTGCCGGGACAAAACCTCCTATGTGAAATAGTTTAGCTTAGAAGTTTGGTCGGTAAGGTTCTATCATCTAAGGTGCAATATTGTGTGAATATTCTCAAGGCATTCTCGCTCTTCATAACGTATGTGCTGCGAGTCAGTATATCTCCAGAAATATTATCTTATAGGAGGTTTTGTCTCGGCAAGGACGATATACCCCTGCTACCCTTCCCCACAGCACATGCAAAGTGTCCACTACTTGCTGTGGCGCTATACAAATCGGTTAGCCGCGACGAACATCTTGTACTATTTCCGGTAGTAATTTTGTTAATAATGAAAGAAAATGAAGGAAATAATTAGCTGATAACAAGGCTTGTACAAATTTCTTGTTTTAGTAATTCATATAATTTCTAGTTTCAGCCGGATAATATGGAATAGAAATGTAATGTTTTCTACACAAAGTGGGGGTGGGGGTTGGGGGAATCGCCGCTACTGATAATGTATCTTGCCAGGCGAAAGTGTGGTACAATCTTAATATGTGATTGTTTGGAATCATCACGATTCAAGGTGGTAGAGCGAGTTTAGTTTACTCTTACAGACCTCTATATTACATCCGTGTGTGAATTACCTGAATGAAATTTAATGAGTTTCAGGTGCAGAACTGTGGAACAGTTACAATGATTGAAATAAATAGGCCAGAGGAGATTACGAAGGACCACTGAGCATGTGAAGGGAACTTGGATGCACAGATATGATGCCTGAGACCAAGTAAAGCCGTGCGAATCGGATGCTGCAGACGATTACCACATCAGAACGATGCGTATCCCTATTTGTATTATTATTTTGTTTTATTGGAACAATTCCTCTTTCAGTATTTCATTTTGCGTTCTTTAATTTTATGTCACCGGGCGAGTTGGCCGTGCGCGTAGAGGCGCGCGGCTGTGAGCTTGCATCCGGGAGATAGGGGGTTCAAATCCCACTGTCGGCAGCCCTGAAGATGGTTTTCCGTGGTTTCCCATTTTCACACCAGGAAAATGCTGGGGCTGTACCTTAATTAAGGCCACGGCCGCTTCCTTCGAACTCCTAGGCCATTCCTATCCCATCGTCGCCATAAGAACTATCTGTGTCGGTGCGAAGTAAAGACCCTAGCAAAATAATTTTATGTCAGTACACTTAAGATGCTAGTTTATGGTGCATGCACGTATAACATGAAGGAGAAATCAGGGGCATCGTAAATAATGAACGTTATTACAAAGTTGGCGATCAGTTATACGTAATACCAAAAATATATCAGTGTGTAATTCATGATTTTTTTAATTATTCAGTCTTCTTAATAAAAGTGTATTCCTACGGACAATTGGAAGCATCTCAAAGTCATTTATGGTAGAGTTATTGATGATGCTTGTTGATTAAACGGGCCTAACGTCTAGATCATCGGAACGCTAGAGTTATTTAAGAACTTAGTTGCGAGGATGAGTTTCGCTTTGCAGGTCAGAGGTAGAGGATCATCTAATTATACGAGGTAGCACAGGATGCCTTTAGTAAATACAGTAATATGAATTAGTTATTGACTAAATTTAGTAATGGTAAGGGAGGTGACTATTCTCCGAATGAAAATACTTGAGACGAGATTTGTTGATGATGTTCTTCGATGATATAAATATTTAAGCGGAAGACTCTACGACGATGAGATGATTAGAGATTATATTAATGTCTTCAAATATTATGATTTATGTATGGATAATGAAATTACAATTAGTATGAGTCTTCTATGGCAACCACGATATATCGAGTGTATTAAAACGCGATGTTGTGTTATGAAGTAAGACTTTATTTTTGACGCGTGGGCGCGTGCCATAATGTTATTGGAATGCATAGCACAAACCTTCAGTTTAATTATATTACGTGATAATGTGTAGTCCGCCTCTGTGGTGTAGTGGTTAGCGTGATTAGCTGCCACCCCCGGAGGCCCGGGTTCGATTCCCGGCTCTGCCACGAAATTTGAAAAGTGGTACGAGGGCTGGAACGGGGTCCACTCAGCCTCGGGAGGTCAACTGAGTAGAGGTGGGTTCGATTCCCACCTCAGCCATCCTGGAAGTGGTTTTCCGTGGTTTCCCACTTCTCCTCCAGGCGAATGCCGGGATGGTACCTAACTGAAGGCCACGGCCGCTTCCTTCCCTCTTCCTTGCCTATCCCTTCCAATCTTCCCATCCCTCCACAAGGCCCCTGTTCAGCATAGCAGGTGAGGCCGCCTGGGCGAGGTACTGGTCATACTCCCCAGTTGTATCCCCCGACCAAGAGTCTGAAGCTCCAGGACACTGCCCTTGAGGCGGTAGAGGTGGGATCCCTCGCTAAGTCCGAGGGAAAAACCGAACCTGGAGGGTAAACAGATGATGATGATGATGATAATGTGTATTTGAATCACTGATAAGTGAGAGTCGTATGTCGATAGGTTGATGTTCGTTTCTCGGACATGGTAGATGAATTATGCGATGCATAATGCACTATTCCAAGCAGCGGCAACAATGTTGTTGTAAAATTACGGGACTAGAACCAGCTTTTGGGTGGTTAGGCCGTGTGCATTTGCAGAGTTTCGCCCAGACGTGACATTTGGGCTCATCAGTTGGATTGGCGCGCCCCTCCAAGACTCTGCTTATCAGTGGCAGACCAACCCGTGTTTATTAGATCTGCGGCCGTGAAAGCCACTTTTGGAATTGTATCTCCATGAGGAGTACATATTTTCGAAAATGGAGAATTCAGTTCTCCTTTAGGAGGTTAGCAATCCCTATTTGGTAACACGGCGGGACCATGCATTTGGTCTGCAACTGCTAAGAAGAGTCTTGGAGGGGCGTGCCAATCCAACTGATTAGCCCAAATGTCACGTCTGGGCGAAACTCTGCAAATACACACGGCCTAACCACCCAAAAGCTGGTTCTATTCCCGTGATTTTTATATCTGCTGCCGTGAAAGCAATTTTTGGAATGCTGTTGTGGTTATTTTCCTATGTTACTTGATATTGCTATTTTTCGTTACAGCATGTCAACCATCGTTTGTGTCCGACTCGTTGGCTGAACGGTCAGCGTACTGGCCTTCGGTTCAGAGGGTCCCGGGTTCGATTCCAAGCCGGGTCGGGGATTTTAACCTTAATTGGTTAATTCCAATGGCACGGGGGCTGGGTGTACGTGTTGTTTTTATCATCATTTCATCCTCATCACGACGCGCAGGTCGCCTACGGGAGTCAAATAGAAAGACCTGCACCTGGCGAGCCGAACCCGTCTTGGGATATCCCGGCACTAAAAGCCATACGACATTCATTTCAACCATCGTTTGTGCATTTTAAGCTGCTGTAAAATGATTCAGATAATTTAACTGTGTTTTCTGAATTTAAGAGAATTGTTCTCTTCATTTTCTTTTAAAGAGGAATAACGTTGCATTGAAAGAATGATATACATCGGATTCTTAGGTTTCGCCAAACTCAATTAAGATAAAATTAATATGATCTATTTAGACTATGTTTGTTTGACATGTGTGTAAGTTAATTATGCGAAATTATTGTAATCAACGAACTAACGATATTACGATATTGTGTTGGTGAAGCATGATCTGCAGTTTGCTACTTTTCACCATTGTTCATTTTTTACCTAGGATCGATATGTCGCTGTAGCCAGTGTCGGCAAATACAGTAGAGACAATACACGACACTGAGCGAGATATCGAGGGACAGCTATTGGAGCTCACTCTAGCGGATAGACCTGAACAGTACTGATTCTCTCATAAGAGCACGTGTATTTTTGTGTGAAGTTTTTGGTGTTATTTATGCGTTTTCAGTGAGCTGACATAATTAAATAGTAGCGTGTGTCATTCCTTGATATCTCCTCTCAACATGAGAGGAAAGGTATGTGTTGTGTTTGGCTGCAGTAATTACGAAGTAGAGAAAAATGCGCGGTCGTTCTTCAGGTTCACTCGTGACAAGAAAATGTAAGTAATATTGTGTTTGCATATATATTCTTCCAGTGACAGAGATTTTTATAGTACTTCATAATCTCCTGACCTGCTCGACCCATATTTTAAATGGGATAAAATGTAATACGCATATTTTATTGTATAGTGCAGGAGTTAACCTTCAATACCGATGTGTTGTTGTAGGTGTGATCTGTGGATTTTGAAATGTCACAGGAGTGATTTGGATAAGGTGTACAAGAAAGAAGGGACATTACGCTTATATAAGAATTATAAGATCTGTTCGGATCATTTCCAGGCCAGTGACTTTAAAAATCCTCGACTATACAGCCAAGGGTATGTTACATTTTTACTCTAATTGTACGTAAATATTACGCAAAGCATCACTATCGACAACATTTTCATACTTTTCTTTCTTTAATCCATCTTCTCAGATTAAAGCCGGAATTTTATAGTTTTTCTTTCTCTTAGTAGGCTTCATGTTAAGAGGAAAATTGTCCAGCTTTTAAATGTAAATTCATTGCATCATGTGTGTAAGGAATGTGCCGATTTTTTTATTGACAAGTGTCTTAATGTGATCATACAATGTTTTTTAAATGAGAAAAAAGACAAATCCAACCGTAAAAGTTCAGGCAGGAATGCTAAAGCTAAAAAAGTAACGCATAAATGAAAAATCAAGCTATTTCACAGCAGCCCATTTCATATCTTGTTTATGTGTCTAATTTCAGTCTTTGAATAATAACCTTTTAAATAATTCTTCATTCATTTATCCAGAATTGCTTTAGCAACTTCGAAGTTAATATCTCAATACCACTTTCTTTCTAGACGTAATTTATTTATCCACTTCCGTATATACATTTCCATTGATATTTGAATTTAGCGCGATTTGTTCAGGTCAAGTCACTAGGAGCGCCACCGTAGACTTGTCTCCCATTTTAGCAAGGCGAAATCCGTATACTGTATTTGGTGTCGGCTCCTCTTTAAAGGCACAGGGTCACGTGCCCCCCCCCCCCAGCCCCACCCTCTTAATAAGATACCGGTATACAGTATATGAGCCTCCTTGCTATTCAGGTAGAAATTAAAATGAGGGATTAATCGGAATTAAGTATTTACGCCATGTTGGCATAAATACGGCCAATTTCATGTATCATATGCTTCTATTCTGTTAGTCCCAATGTTTAATGCAGCAGCCAGGCGCAACCCCTTTATGACTGAAAGAGCAATGAATAAGGAAACCTTTCCGCTACGTGCCGCTGGGCATGTAGACGAGGGAGAACGCTGTTAACATTACAGGAGCCTCAGTCACAAGCAGTGTTGCCAATTTATATTTCCAAGATCCGCTAAATACTACTAAAAAATTCGCTAAAATCCCGCCAAGAAATCCGATCTGAAATAATGAGCAATAAAAACAAGCAATGATAATAATAATAATAATAATAATAATAATAATAATAATAATAATAATAATAATAATAATAAAAGTAAATGTCTGCACTCACCTGATCTGTGAGTTTCACTGGGATTAACCCCCTGCCTGAGAGCCAGCGAGCTAAAACTTGTACCGTAGGCGTTTTACTGCCGGGTAGAAACTAGGTGAATCCCCTACCTCAAGAGCCACACAGAACAGAACAGGCCAGTTCATTAAACGGTCTTCCTTCATAGCATGAATATAAATGCTACTCTCTCACAGTTTCATTATCTTTCGTCATTCGTCAACTAAGAGATAAGTATCCTTTCCCGACGCATTACAAATTTATGATACAATGATATCATAACATCAAATTCAAATAACATGTTTTCGTCACGTGACTGCTAGCTCCTGACAAGAAGTACGGAATAGCTCGGAGACAGACTGGAGTGCAAATTTTTTTAAAAATGTAAAATGAATAAAACACTAAATTCCGCTATAATAAATCTAGAATTCCGCCAAAAAATCCGCTGTCCGCTAAGTGATGTATTTCTCCGCCGGCGGTCGTCTAATTCCGCCAAATTTAGCGGAAAATCCGCCAAGTTGGCAACACTGGTCATATGCTCGATGTGTCTGGAACTCACTGTGAGAGACAGCGGATTAAAATGGTACTATCTTTTCACTGTGGAGTCCTGTTCGAAGGCTGAAAACTTGCTGTTATAGTCAGTTTGTTAGTACGAGGGCTATTTTTTTTCAACATCTGATCGGACACGAAATTAAAACCATAGTGAGAAGCCGATGAAGCCTTAAACAGATATGTAGCGCAGTATCTCTAGTATCCCCGTCGACCGCGTCTCGTCACACTGCTCAGTTCTGAGTGCGCAGTGAGCATGTGACCATGCCTAGAGCAATGGAGTCTCCTGACAAGTGTGAAGTGCATGCTCTCATTCGATTTCTTCATGCTGAGGGATGCAATGCCGCCGAAATTCATCGGCGAATGAGTAATGCGTACGGTAAAAATTTCATGATTGACAGTAAAGTGCGGCGATAATGCAGGAACTTTGAAGCAGTAAGTACAGGCCTTTATGTTGCACGCGGTCAGAGACAGAAATGACTGTAGACCGATGATCTTGATCAGCGAGTGGAAAATTGTATTGCACCCCTCAGCATGAAGAAATCGAATGAAAGCACGCACTTCACACTTGGCGGGAGACTCTATTGCTCTAGGCGTGTTTACGGGTTCTAGGTTATTTCGTACCACGGACATTTCGTACCACCGGACATTTCGTACCACTTGACCGGCTGATTACCTGCGAAGTGTCAGTTAATGACTTTAAAATATTTAGGAGAGGACATTCCGCACCACTTGAAAGAGTGGGGAATATTGCGAAGTAAAAACGATATCCTACTGCATGTACCGGTATTCATTTGTATATCCATTGTCCACTACTGGCACAGAAGCCACCGCACCGTGTGACCACTACTGATGTTAACTTTACGTCGGGCGAAACTGATCCGATTGGCACACATGTTAATTCTTATCACGTAACCGTCATTCGCGGGACCCTAGCTGCTTCCACCTTTTAGGTAGTTTTCTGTTTCCGCGAGACCTTCAAGCCCATATCGGCCAGTTCATCAGAAGCTTTTATTTTACTTAGTTAATATTCACAAGAATAGAAATGTTATCCATCCTTGTGCTCGTCAGGCACATTGCGCCCGAGCACGATGTATATTTCTATTGTGTTATTTCGTTTCAGGATTTATACTTCAAAATCGACTTTCTTGTGATAATATTTACGTAAACATAAGTGATATGCATAGTTTAAAGGACAATTATTAAAATAATATACAGTAGAAGACTTCTTCAGAAAATGTTGTAAATTATTTTTGTTTCTGATTTCCAAAGGGTGCCTGTTAGGCTCATTACGCCCGCTAGCGTGGAAATGAAATTCCAATTTGACATCAAGTGGTACGGATTGTCCTGGTGTAAATATTTGAGGATTACGGGAAAACTGTTCGCAGGTAGATAACGACCTAGGTGGTACGAAATGTCCTCAAAAATCAAGCGGTACGGAATGTCCGTGGTACGTAATGTCAGGACACCGTGTTTACGTGCTCACTGCGCGCTCAGAACTGACAAGTGCGACGTGACGCGGTCGACAGGCATACTAGAGATACTGCGCAACACATCTGCGAAAGGCTTCATCGGTTCCTCACTGTGGTTTTAATTTCGCGACCTATCAGAAGTTGAAAAGCAATAGCCCTCGTAATTGTGAAAGCAAGTGCAAGTGCGATGTGTAATATTTATAAATCCAACAATTTATTCGTTATATTTAGTAGTTTAATGATATTGCCCGCTTTATTTACTATACAATATACTTAGTGTATTCAGTTGACTATTTACTATACAACGTACTCTATTCCGTGCATTGCAATTCACTTTTCTGTGTATTCGTAACACTGTTGTAAAGTTAAACGATCCAGAGGGTGATGATGATGATGATAATAATAATAATGTCAGGATGAGTAGGCCCTACTTCAGACGGTAGAGCGCTAGTCTTCTGAGCTCATGTCGGCAGGTTCGAACCCGGCTCAGTCCGGTAATATTTTTGGGTGCTCAAGTACGTCAGCCTCGTGTTTGTAAATTTAGTGGCCCGTAAAAGAACTCATGCAGCACAACATTCCGGTACTTTGGCGTCTCAAAAAACCGTAAATGTACAGTGGAGCCTCGCGAGGTACGAATTTTTATTTATTTATTTATTTATTTATTTATTTATTTATTTATTTATTTATTTAATCAGTTAGTTAATTAGTTAGTTAGTTCTGCTCTCACCTGTGTGAACCCCTCACTTCATACCTCGCGAGCCGCCAATGCCTGTAGCCTATAAAAATATCCTCGCATAATCGATGTATTGTTATTAACTTATAATCCACATTTGTGATATCTTAATTCTATTATTTTAAATAAATTGAAGAAAGAGGAAGAATCCAAGCGAACGTTAAGTATGTATTGTTATATGAGTAGACTAGCAAGATACCCGTGCTTCGCTACGGTATTATACTGAAATTTATAATTGAATGCTTATTGTTTTATATATATAATCCGCCGAAATTCGCGATCTGACTCGTTTTCTGCGAGAATCCACCAAAATTCCCGATCTGACTGGTTTTCTATTATTTTACGGCACGTTTCCTCACATTTTTCAATCTTCCTTTCCAACAATCGATTTCGTACATCTCGGGCTAGGCTCAGGTATTCCTCCCGGTCAGTTGGGTCCGTAAATCTTTGCCATCCTTTCCTATAATCATTTTTAATATGGATAAAATCCTTCAGGAAATCCGGCGTGGTGTCATATTGGGTGCCTTGGCGGCACTGAACCCGCGGCCGGACTGCATTCTTAGTCATTTCCCGTCCAGGAGCCGTTTCCAGCGCGGTCCGCACATTTGACGACGGTCCGGAACATTATTATTATTATTATTATTATTATTATTATTATTATTATTATTATTATTATTATTATTATATGTTGCTGGAATGAATGATGACAGGGAAAACCGGAGTATCCGGAGGAAAACCTGTCCCGCCTCCGTTTTGTCCAGCACGAATGTCACACGGAGTGACCGGGATTTGAACCACGGAACCCAGCTGTAAGGGGCCGGCGCGCTGCCGCCTGAGCAACGGAGGATCCTTATAAGTACATTAAGAACAGTAAAATCAATTGGTCTCACCTCCTTTTACACCCCACCGCCGTTGAGTTTACCGCCACCCCCCCCCCCCAAAAAATAATTAAAAGAATGCGTGTTTCTTTATGTTTAAAGGAGATTCCAAACACCAATGTTCACGTCTATTACCTTCAGTTTTGAGATATAAGTATCCCCATAAAAATAATTTACTTTTTTCACTTCATTTCACACTACTCCCCCCCCCCCCAAGAGAATTTTCCCGCAAAAAATACTTGTTTCTTTAATGGTAAAGGATCTTCTAAATACCAATTATCACGACTCTAACTTCTTCAGTTTGTGATTTATGTGTCCTCATGAAAGGAATTCAACTCCTTTACACTCCCGCCCCCCAAGATGGTTCCCCCCCCAAAAAAACGCGTTTTTCTTTGCTTTTAAAGGACATCCAAATACGAATTTTCACGTCTGTAACAACTTTAGTTTTTATTAGATGTATGTATTCTCATACAATTAAGTCAATTAATTTTTCAATTCTTTCATCCCCCCCCCCCTTTATTGGATTTTCCGAGAATACGTGGTTCTTTACTTTTAAAGCAGATTGCAAAGATCAAATTTCACGTCTGTAACATCTTCACTTTTGAGATATCAGTACCCTAATTAAAAGAATTTAACACCATCTTCAGTCACTTTTACCCCCCCCCCCTCGACCCAAGTGGTATTTCCGAAAATTAAAATACACGTTTCTTTATGTTTAATAGAGATAAAAAATACCATTTTGCACTCTGTAACATATTAAGTTTTTTTAGATATACTGTAAAAATTCTCAATTTAAAATTTCACCCCTTTTGAGTTCCCCTTAAGTGGAGTTTCCAAAAACAAATCGCCTATGTTTCTTTACATTTACAGGAGATTCCAAACACCCACTTTTTACGTCTGTAACATTTTACGTTTCCAAGATAATCTTTCAAAAAATTCACCCCAATTTGTCACTTCTGTTTAACCGCCATTAATAGGATTTTCCAAAAACTAAAAAATACGTGTTTCTTTATTTTTAAAGGAGATCCCATATACAAATTTTAAGTTCTGTAATATCTTCCGTTTCTGAGATATATGTATCCTCATTAAAGGCATTCAACCCATTTTTCACCCTTTTACACCCCTCCTATTGGGATTTACAGGAAACAAAAAAATACGTGTTCCTTTATTTTTAGAGAAGATTCTAACTACCAATTTTTACATCTCTAAATTTTAAAGTTTTAGATGTAGACACATTCATTTTAAAAAATTCACCCCCCTTTTCACCCCCCATTAATTGGATTTTCCCAAAACAAAAAATACGTGTTTCTTTATTTTTAAAGGAGATCCCAAACACCAATTTTCAGGTCTGTAATATCTTCAGTTTCTGAAATATAAGTAGCCTCATCAAAGGCATTCAACCCCTTTTTCACCCCTTTTCACCCCTCCTATTGCGATTTTCCGAAAACAAAAAAAATACGTGTTTCTTTAGTTTAATGAGGATTCTAAATACCAATTTTTACGTCTGTAAACTTTAAACGTTTTGAGATATAGATGCACTGTTTTTAAAAATTCACCCCCCTTTTCACCCTCCCATTAATTGGATTTTCGAAAAACAAAAAAATACGTGTTTCCTTATTTTTAAATGAGATCAAAAGTACCAATTTTTAGGTCTGAGATATAAGTACCGGTATTCTGATTAAAGGCATTCAACCCCTTTTTCACCGTTTTTCACCCCTCCTATTGGGATTTTCTGAAAACAAAAAATACGTGTTTCCTTATTTTTAAAGGAGATTCCAGATACCAATTTTTACAACTGTAAACTTTCAAAGTTTTGAGATATAGATACACTCATTTTAAAATTTCAACCCCCTTTTCACCCCCTTAGCAAAGGAATATCCAAAAATCCTCTCTTAGCGAGCACCTATATCTTAATATGAATCTATGCCCTAAATTTCATTTCTTTATGTCCAGTAGTTTTGGCTCGGCGATGATGAATCAGTCAGTCAGTCAGGACAAGTTATTTTATATATATAGATGTTAGCGTACAAATCTCACTTTCTCTTGTCTGATGTAAACTATGAAAGGAATGAGATTGAATGCGTATGAAAGTTATAATGAGCTGGAAGTCTGATTATATTCCTAATTCCTGCCGTCACGGTTAACCCGTAAGGTGGGGAGCGAGCTCGTCCTCGTAACCACTACGGTGGGGAGGTGTTTTCATCATTACTTATTTTATAAATACTTGGATTTATGCAACCGACATGTATCTGTCTAATATTACTTGTACTGTATATTGTGACAATAAGACACATTGATTCCAATACTGCACCGCATATTCACGATAAAGAATGATTTTTAAGCAAGACTTTTTTAGTCCAACAAACGCGGAAGTCTCATATTTCCATTTATTTTCTCTTATGGGCATCGTAATAGTTACTTTCCGAAACATAAACATAAGCAGTGAACATTTACGAATCAAGCTACCACTGTAGTGCCACAAGCACTATAAAATATTGTTATACTGTATTACTATTACACTATTGAAGAATATAAAAGAGATCAGAGAAAAATATACTCACCGAATATGTACTTTCTTCTCTTGTTCTGGATATGAAACTGCCGAGTCACTAATTTCATTCAGAGATTTTCACTATACATCCACACGCAGTGGCGGTGATAGGGGGGGGGGGGGGCGGTTGTCGTTAGGGGTAGTGCTCCTCCATATTTTGGGGGAAAATAAAATTTTTATTGCATTTTAGCCGTCTAAAAGAATAAATAAATAAAAATCGCAGTTCATACGTACCATTTTATTTCTAATTACTTTATCCCCCAGTCGCTGTGTACACGCATGCACACACAGTTAGGAACACTATTCACAATACACTTGCAATGGACGCTCCTCAGTTCACATTTTAGCGGTGTGGTACACTCCGAAGCAAGAAGACGGGCACAGTGCTACATCGCAGATTTTGCAGCAGTGCTGTGTCTCCTTTCGTGTATTGTTTGCATTGCAGAAAACACATCTCTTGCTTGCAATAGCTTTCGTCTTTGAGGGGGAGTTAAAATCCAGGAAGTGCATTCCCGAGAATCGATCCGAAGGGTTATTTGGTTATTTGATAGTGACACCACTGATTTGACTAGCTGGGCTTCAGTGGGGGTTGACTTATCATACTTGTCAAAAAGCTTCTGGATAACATGCATACGAAATTGTGAGTGAATTTTCCTCCATGTTTTTGATAATTAACGAAGGAATTGAACATTGTTATGTCCAACAAGTGCCTGAAAATCTTTTTGTAGAACTTCTTTATTCGCTTTCGGGCTGTAATGTACGGGACCATATTCTGATCAGATAAATCGACCCCACCCACTGAGTCATTGTAATCTATACACATGACAGACTTTTCTACTCTGTCCAATGTCCTGTTTTTCACAGTGCGCATTTCGGCATCAGGTATGCTACTTAGCACACATACATCCCTCTTGTATCTCCACTTGAGAGCAATGACTTTGTTACGATAAGCAAACGCAATTTCCCCTTTTTTAAGTTTTCCCCCACAACATATTTTGGTAAACTTTTTCTGTTCGGTCTTACGGTGCCTACAACATCTCTCTGAAGGTCATTGAGCAGGTCAAATAGCTCCGGACTACTGCAGTATTTATCCAGAGCAATTAGATATCCCTTATTCAGGAGACCTTCGGCCAGTGTAAATACAACTTCGGAAGGCTTAGTATACTCATAAATATCTATTCCACAAACTTCGTTTACCAGATCAGTTTCCTTCCCCTATATCATAGGAGGTTCCACACATATCCAGATTTAGCTTCACATAACTTATAAGATTCCATAGCAAAGCGGAACTTTAAAATCAATCAATCAATCAATCAATCAATCAATCAATCAATCAATCAATCAATCAATCAATACTGATCTGCATTTAGGGCAGTCGCCCAGGTGGCAGATTCCCTATCTGTTGTTTTCCTTGCCTATTCTTAAATGATTTCAATGACATTGGAAATTTATTGAACATCTCCTTTGGTAAGTTATTCCAATCCCTAACTCCCCTTCCCATAAATGAATATTTGCCCCAATTTGTCCTCTTGTATTCCAACTTTATCTTCATATTGTGATCTTTCCTACTTTTAAAGACGCCACTCAAAGTTATTCGTCTACTAATGACATTCCACGCCATTTCTCCGCTGACAGTTCGGAACATACCACTCAGTCGAGCAACTCGTCTCCTTTCTCGTAAGTCTTCCCAGCCCAAACTTTGCAACATTCTTGTAACGCTACTCTTTTGTAGGAAATCACCCGGAACAAATCGAGCTGCTTTTCTTTGGATTTTTTCCCGTTCTTGAATCAAGTAATCCTGGTGAGGGTCCCATACACTGGAACCATACTCTAATTGGAGTCTTACCAGAGACTTATAAGCCCTCTCCTTTACACCCTTACTACAACACCTAAACACCTTCATAACCATGTGCAGAGATCTGTATCCTTTATTTACAATCCCATTTTTGTGATTACCCCAATGAAGATATTTCCTTATATTAACACCCAGATACTTACAATGATCCCCAAAAGGTACTTTCAGCCCATCAACGCAGTAATTAAAACTCAGAGGACTTTTTCCTTTTTGTGAATCTCACAACCTGACTTTTAACCCCGTTTATCATCATACCATTGCCTACATTTCCTTCGGTATGGATACCTTCCATCCCAGTCCGCCTTTCCAAAATAAGAGGCTCTAATCGATAGATAAGCGATCGTCTGGAGTAGCCTATATGCTGTTCTGAATTTTGATAATAGGACGTCTAGAACTGGATTCACTTTATACAATTTGGGGTGAACCTGTCTATCACAAGCTTCATTGTCCTCAAAATGCAAACTTTCAGTAAAAGGAAAAATCGTTTCTCAGACATAATTTCATAAAATACAGGAGTAGCTAACAGTTTATTACGAGAAAAGTAATGGACTAATTTCGGCTTCTGAACAATACCCTGCAGTAATAAGATTCCTTAAAAAAATTATTTATTTTTTGTTAGTGGGTACTCAGTCTCTCTCACGACTTCTTCTTTTCACTTTTGCCACCGAGCTCGATAGCTGCAGTCGCTTAAGTGCGGCCAGTATCCAGTATTCGGGAGATAGTAGGTTCGAATCGCACTGTCGGCAGCCCTGAAAATGGTTTTCCGTGGTTTCCCATTTTCACACCAGGCAAATGCTGGGGCTGTGCCTTAATTAAGGCCACGGCCGCTTCCTTCCCACTCCTAACCCCTTCCGGTCCCATCGTCGCCATAATACATATCTGTGTCGGTGCGACTTAAAGCAACTAGCAAAAAAAAAAAAAAAAAAACACTTTTGCCATCAACGAATTCGAGGTAATTGTTTGTTGCGCACACAGATTTGTTTGCTGTGCAATATAATCACAAAGTCCGTCATCTATAAAAAATTCGTAAATTTCTTCGGGGTGTTTCTTATCTAAAAGTTCACCCTGGATTCCAGCACTGTAATTTGTCGGAAATCTTGCTCGCTTACAACACTGCACATCCCATTCACCCTGTACATCAGCAGGATTACCATCATTCGTAGTTTCAGTTTCACTGCTTTCACTGGAACTCGAACTCCATACCGATTGAACGTGTCTTGGAACCCTAATAGAAAAGCTGGTTCCCGGATTTTTTTATCGTTGGTTGTACTTACAAAGGCAGATTATCATAAGGAATAGTACCGTAACTTCTGCAGCAACTTCTCCGGTATTTCGTATAGATATACGTTCAAACTATCGCGAAGGTAATAATTTACTACATTAAAAACACGATACGCCTGTAAACTTCCATTTAAAAAGAAGTTAAAGAGATTACACGGTAATAGTTAACAGTCGTATTGTTATTGATTATTGTCGCTCCTCATATTCAAATATTGCATTGTTGGCTACAGTCGTGAACAAAGGGTGTAGTGTAGTCAAGTAAATATAAATAAAAATCAGCTGACCTTGTATTCCATTCATTTGTACTTCTGAGTAGGTAGATAGTATCCGTAATTTATATTTCGCTCCCTCGATCTTTCAGTATTTATGAGCGGTTAGCTAATAATAATAAAGTTCATATATCTCAGTAATTGCAGTTCAAATCCCTGGAGTAGTAGTAGTAGTTTTGATAGAAATATTTGAGAAATTATTGTAGACAACCTCGTATTTTTCAGTAGGCCTAATTAAGGACTTTTTTTTTCTCCGTCCCGTGGAGTAGGGAAAATAATAGTAATCCACCAGCTGTAATAATCACATAACCACATTTCAGTAGAATTGTAGTGAAGATAAGGTATAATATATTAGATAGTATCTTGCCAGTTATATTCGTGTTTTTCTTCGTGTACGGCAATCCTTTTGATACTTAAGCATTTAACCAAACGCAGTGTAGTGTAGATACATTGTAGTATAGATACAGTACATTTAGATAGTGCCGTATCTTGCCTGCTATATTCGTGTGTTATCTTTCGTGTATATCTATTAGACCGTAATACTAATAATAATTTGTCTAAGCATTTAGCTTCGTTGGTAATCTTTGAGTACAGTAGTTCTTGCAAATTTCATTTCTGTTGTGCTTAGTAGTGACATACGGTACGGTACCGGTATCGTAATTAGGATACGTCTGAAAGTAGTTTACAAATTACTGTAGTGTACTGTACAGTAGTATACGAGTAATATCCTATTAGAATTTAGTGTGCTTATTTTATTATTGTAAAATATTTGTGTAGTACTGGTGTAGTAGAGGTATCCGTAGAAACTCTTACTAAAATATTGTTGAAATTAGGATAGGCTTAATTGCAGTTTGGAATTGTGTAGTTCTTGTGTATTACTTTCGATATTCAGTAATTAACAGCAGCTTTTATCCTGTTAGGGGTTGTAGGATTAAAATAAATAGAGCACGACTAAGTAGTATTGTAGTGTAGTCGTATATTAATTACCTTATTGTTGTGTACTATCCCAGACAATATATCCCTCCGTTCATCTATTTATTTTTTTTTTTTTTGCAAATAAGTTATTTTATTTTTAAATTTAAAATTCTTCCCCCGTAAAGAATGGCTAAGGAGCGCGAGTGTACTTACTGTGGGTGTGGTGAGGCATTGAGGGGTTATGAGGGAGGAGTTGGAAAGTTTGAGGGAGATAATTAGGATTCTCACAGAAGACAGGAAGGAAGATAGGACTCCCTCAAACAATGTACAGGTTACAGTAGGTGTACAAGAGGGAGGGGAAGGAAAGGGAGGAGTTGTAGAAGACAGGTGGTCTAATGTTCTAAGGGGAAGGAGATTGCAGGCCAAGGGCTCTATTCAGGATCAGAATTCAGGACAGGTGTCTGTGCGAAATCGGTACGAGTCACTCCAGGTAGAACAACAGAGGGAAGATGAGGGACAGGGAACTGTTGCTGAGATGCGTGGAAGTAGGAGGAAGGGAAAAGGTAGGAAAGGGAAATGTAGAGTAGAGGATAGGAAAAGACAGGTGGAACAGGGTCATGGGAAGAAGAAAAGGGAGGAGGAAGTAGCTTCTGCAGCTATCAGGAAAGATAGGGCTGACCAGGAGGGGAGGGGATCAAATGAGGTGGGTAGGGTTGAGGCTCTGGTCATGGGGGATTCCATCGTTAGACACGTGGGGAAAGTGTGTGGAGGAAAGGGAACCAGGGTAGAATGTTATCCAGGAATTAGGTTGAGGCAGATGTTGAGGAAAGTAGAAGAGAGGGAGGAGGGGAAGGAGAAGGTAGTAGTGTTTCACGTTGGTACCAACAACGTAAGGCAAGCTGATATAAGTACCAACATAGTTGGAGATGTGTGGGATCTGGTAAATGCAGCACGGGTGAAGTTTAAGAAAGCGGAAATTGTTATTAGTGGAATACTGTGTAGGAGGGATACTGACTGGAGGGTGATTGGGGTTTTAAATGAGATTATGGAGTGGGTATGTGGGAAACTGGGAGTGAAATTTCTAGATCCTAATGGGTGGGTAGGAGATAGGGATCTGCGCTCGGATGGCCTTCATTTAAACCGCAGTGGTACGTATAAGTAAGGAAATTTGTTTGGAAGGGTAATAGGGAGGTACATTCAGGGAAACGGGATGGCCTAGGGAGCTGTGATAAGGGAACAGGGAACTGGAAATCAAGTAGGGATGACATAAAATTGTTAGTGTTGAACTGTAGAAGTATTGTAAAGAAAGGAATAGAATTAAGTAATTTAATAGATATATATTTACCAGATATTGTAATAGGAGTTGAATCATGGCTGAGAAATGATATAATGGATGCAGAAATTTTCTCACGGCACTGGAGTGTGTATCGTAGAGATAGGATAGGAAAGGTGGGAGGGGGAGTTTTCATTCTGGTGAAAGAAGAATTTGTAAGCTACGAAAAAGTTAAAGATGAGACACATGAAATTCTAGGTGTAAGGCTCATTTCTAAAGATAATAGGCAACTTGATATATTTGGAGTGTACAGATCGGGAAAGGGTAGTACTGATGCGGATTCGGAATTATTTGATAGGATAGTCAGCTATGTGGGAAACGACATGGAAAGAAATGTGATTGTAGCGGGAGATCTGAATTTGCCAGATGTCAATTGGGAAGGAAATGCGAACGACAGGAAGCATGACCAACAAATGGCAAATAAGTTAATATGGGAAGGACAGCTGATTCAGAAAGTGATGGAACCAACCAGAGGGAAAAATATTTTGGATGTGGTGCTGATAAAACCAGATGAGCTCTATAGGGAAACTGAAGTAATAGATGGTATTAGTGATCATGAAGCTGTTTTTGTGGTAGTTAAAAATAAATGTGATAGAAAGGAAGGTCTTAAAAGTAGGACTGTTAGGCAGTACCATATGGCTGATAAAGCAGGTATGAGGCAGTTTCTAAAAAGTAACTATGATAGGTGGAAAACGGTAAATAAAAATGTAAACAGACTCTGGGATGGGTTTAAAGAAATTGTTGAGGAATGCGAAAACAGGTTTGTACCTTTAAGGGTGGTAAGGAATGGTAAAGACCCACCTTATTATAATAGAGAAATAAAGAGACTAAGAAGGAGGTGCAGACTGGAAAGAAATAGAGTTAGAAATGGCTGTGGAAGTAAGGAGAAATTGAAGGAACTTACTAGAAAATTGAATCTAGCAAAGAAGACAGCTAAGGATAACATGATGGCAAGCATAATTGGCAGTCATACAAATTTTAGTGAAAAATGGAAGGGTATGTATAGGTATTTTAAGGCAGAAACAGGTTCCAAGAAGGACATTCCAGGAATAATTAATGAACAAGGGGAGTGTGTATGTGAGGATCTTCAAAAGGCAGAAGTATTCAGTCAGCAGTATGTAAAGATTGTTGGTTACAAGGATAATGTCGAGATAGAGGAAGAGACTAAGGCCAAAGAAGTAATAAAATTTACATATGATAACAATGACATTTACAATAAGATACAAAAGTTGAAAACTAGTAAAGCGGCTGGAATTGATCAGATTTCTGGGGATATACTAAAGACAATGGGTTGGGATATAGTACCATATCTGAAGTACTTATTTGATTATTGTTTGGCCGAAGGAGCTATACCAGATGAATGGAGAGTTGCTATAGTAGCCCCTGTGTATAAAGGAAAGGGTGATAGACATAAAGCTGAAAATTACAGGCCAGTAAGTTTGACATGCATTGTATGTAAGCTTTGGGAAGGCATTCTTTCTGATTATATTAGACATGTTTGTGAAATTGATAACTGGTTCGATAGAAGGCAATTCGGTTTTAGGAAATGTTATTCCACTGAAGCTCAACTTGTAGGATTCCAGCAAGATATAGCAGATATCTTGGATTCTGGAGGTCAAATGGACTGTATCGCGATTGACATGTCTAAAGCATTTGATAGGGTGGATCATAGTAGACTACTGGCAAAAATGAGTGCAATTGGACTAGACAAAAGAGTGACTGAATGGGTTGCTATATTTCTAGAAAATAGATCTCAGAGAGTTAGAGTAGGTGAAGCTTTGTCTGACCCTGTAATAGTTGAGAGGGGAGTTCCTCAGGGCAGTGTTATCGGACCTTTATGTTTTCTTATATATATAAATGATATGAGTAAAGGAGTGGAATCGGAGGTAAGGCTTTTTGCGGATGATGTTATTCTCTATAGAGTGATAAATAAGTTACAAGATTGTGAGCAACTGCAACGTGACCTCGAAAATATTGTGAGATGGACAGCAGGCAATGGTATGTTGATAAACGGGGCTAAAAGTCAGGTTGTGAGTTTCACAAATAGGAAAAGTCCTCTCAGTTTTAATTACTGCGTTGATGGAGTGAAAGTTCCTTTTGGGGATCATTGTAAGTATCTGGGTGTTAATATAAGGAAAGATCTTCACTGGGGTAATCACATAAATGGGATTGTAAATAAAGGGTACCGATCTCTGCACATGGTTATGAGGGTGTTTAGGGGTTGTAGTAAGGATGTAAAGGAGAGTGCATATAAGTCTCTGGTAAGACCCCAACTAGAGTATGTTTCCAGTGTATGGGACCCTCACCAGGATTACCTGATTCAAGAACTGGAAAAAATCTAAAGAAAAGCAGCTCGATTTGTTCTGGGTGATTTCCGACAAAAGAGTAGCGTTACAAAAATGTTGCAATGTTTGGGTTGGGAAGAATTGAGAGAAAGAAGAAGAGCTGCTCGACTAAGTGGTATGTTCCGAGCTGTCAGCGGAGAGATGGCGTGGAATGACATTAGTAGACGAATAGGTTTGAATGGCGTCTATAAAAGTAGGAAAGATCACAATATGAAGATAAAGTTGGAATTCAAGAGGACAAACTGGGGCAAATATTCATTTATAGGAAGGGGAGTTAGGGATTGGAATAACTTACCAAGGGAGATGTTCAATAAATTTCCAATTTCTTTGAAATCATTTCGGAAAAGCTAGGAAAGCAACAGATAGGGAATCTGCCACCTGGGCGACTGCCCTAAATGCAGATCAGTATTGATTGATTGATTGATTGATTGATTGATTGATTGATTGATTGATGACGAAGATTCATCGTCACTTCCCGAACTGAAATCACTACAACTTTCATCTTCGCTATTTTCAAGGATATCACGAATAGTACAGTCACTTGGAATATCCCTCGCCCTTTTAAACATACTGCAATACAATATAACGCAAATAAAACGCAAAAGGAACACACTGAAGCTTCTACTTATCGCGAACTTAGTACAGTGCAGGACGAGCCATGCGGCCTACTGATGAATGCACGGGCTGAATGTGATGCGGCGCTTAAGCGATTTTTGTATTGAACAAATACAAATGAAATAGAAAGGGGATTCCGTGTCGCCGTACCGTTCTTACTACGTAGTTCAAAAAGAAATGTAGAGATGGCAGCACTTTCCAAAGCATGTGAGGAAAGTCTCAAGGCTCGCGCCCAACGAGCTAGAAAGAGGACTATAGAGTGGCTAACATGGCTGCTACAGAGCTCTGGGTGGTGCCAAGGCGAAATAGCGACTCCATAGTTTAAGCGCCATTCTTCCGCTTACGATGCGTTACTTTTAATAGATTAGATCGAATAAATTATTCTCTCTACGTGTGTGGCAAGCTAATGCATAAATTGTATAAAAAACACGACGAATGTAATCATATTTCAAATAAGATTTTTTTTTTTTTACCAAAGTACACAGTTATGGGCGATTAGCAGAATTACGTTGCCTGTGTAGCACAATCCAGCACGTGTAGGGTAGGCCTACTTTTATTTTCTTGTAGGAACTGACCAGACAGCCAGACACGATAAACTGTATCCTGCCTGGCTGAGTGGCTCAGACGGTAGAGCGCTGGATTTCTGAGCTAAGTTGGCATATTTGGTATTTGAAGGTGCTCAGATACGTCACCCTTCTATCAGTAGATTTACTAGCACGTAAGGGAACTTCGGCGGGACATATGTCCGCCACTTCAGCGTCTCCGAAAACCGTACTAAGTAGTTGGTAGGACGAAAAACTAATAACACTATTTATTATTACATTGTATCCTACAGAGCACATTTCCCCAGCATTTTGAAAAAGAAGTAATGTGAATAAATACTTATTTTTCGTAAATTATTATTAGTTTTACGTCCTACTAACTACTTTTTCTGATAAGCCGAGGTGCCTGAATGTAGTCCCGCAGGAGTTCTTTTGCGTGCCAGTAAATCTACTGACACGAGGCTGAGGGATTTGAGCACCGTCAGATACCATCGTATTGAGCTAGGCTCGAACCTGCCAAGTTGCTTTGTGTCCGGCTCCTTGGCTGAATGATCAGCGTGCTGGCCTTTGGTTCAGGGGGCCCCGGATTCGACCGAGTTAAGGATTTTTACCGGGTAGTTGACAGTTAATTCCTCTGGATCGGCGACAGGAAAACCTTCTTTATCTACACACAACAGAACATACTACAAACCACCACAGAAACACGTAATAGTAAATACATCACTCCACTTAGGGTTGGCGTCGTCGTCAGGAAGGGCATCCGGTCGTAGAATTAGGCTAAATCCATACAAATGCCAAATCCAGGTAACTGGCAAAATACCAGGATTTATTATTATTATTATTATTATTATTATTATTAAAATTATAGGAGCCTCCGTGGCTCAGACGGCAGTGCGTCGGCCTCTCACCGCAGGATACCGTGGTTCGAATCTCGGTCACACCATGTGAGACTTGTGCTGGACAAAGCGGAGGCGGGACAGGTTTTTCTCCGGGTACTCCGGTTTTCCCTGTCATCTTTGATTCCAGCAACACTCTCCATTCTCATTTCTTAGCATCCATCAGTCATTAATAAATCACTTTGGGAGTGGCGACCCCATCGCACTAACAGCCTACATCTGCTTCATTCATTACATTCCTGCCCCGGTCAATGACTGGAAAACAGGTTGTAGGTTTTCATTTTCATTAAAGTTATATGAATTATTTCTCGATGTTGTTATATTACTTTGTTCAAGGTTTTCTGTTCTATATTTTCATTCCCTGTATGTAGGTCTAAATTTGTTTAATGGCAATGTACTATTGTGATATGTTTTGTAATTAGGGCTACCGTACTGGAAATGCACTAATTTTCTTTCTTTATACAATATGTAAGACGGAGCTCGATAGCTGCAGTCGCTTAAGTGCGGCCAGTATCCAGTATTCGGGTGATAGTGAGTTCGAACCCCACTATCGGCAGCCCTGAAGGTGGTTTTCTGTGGTTTCCCATTTTCACACCAGGCAAATGCTGCGGCTGTACCTTAATTAAGGCCACGGCCGATTCCTTCCCATTCCTAGCCCTTTCCTGTCCCATCGTCGCCATAAGACTTATCTGTGTCGATGCGTCGTAAAGCCAATAGCAAAAAAAAAAAAAGTATGTAGTCTGTACCTTGTATTTTTAATGTTCTTTTAAACAGGCATTATGCATCTTTGAGTGCTTCTCTAATAAAGAAAACTGTGAAACTGTATTTATTCCCGCAGCTTCTGTACTTGCTTCATCACACGTCCACTCGATTTGATCGCTTACAATATGGTGGACGTGGCTTTCAAGTAGATTCAAATATGGCGGTCCAATAGCCACTCTATAGTCCTCTTTCTAGCTCGTTGCTCGCGCCTAGTATTGAAGATGAGGAAAAGTAAAAACAATCGCGCGTCTGGAGCCGCATCGCCCACCCTAGCGCTGAGTTTGAAGTGCGGCTGGAACCGCAAACCTCAAGCCCCACTCTACGGGTTTATTTCGTCCAATGTCATATATAGCAAAATTTTGTATCGCTGCGTCCACAAACCAGCCAGACACTTTCACCCCTTGGGAAGACTATTTGCTTTCTGCCGGCTAACCGACGTCATGAGCAGGACTTGTCCATATCGTAATAATAAACACCAAACGGGAAGTGATACCATAGCAACCGACGTAGCCAACTTAAGCAGCAGGATGTTTACTATACATCATTCGCTCATTTACGTGCCTGACATAATCTACGTTGCGTGCAATCCTATCCCTGATGAAGAGTTCTGCCCATATTCTGCCCTTCCCTTTTTAACACCTGTTAAGGGCACGTGTCCGTAAAGACCACAGTAAATTAGTGAAAAATCATTATTTTTGTCATCATAATTTGGACAGATTTACTTATTCCGGGTAGATAAAAATTATCATGTGTAGTTAATGAACATTTTAGATTGTTATTCGCTTATTAGTTACTGGTTATACTGTATGTCATGGTTATTTTTTATGGCATTTTATTCCTTCCGATGTTTTTTTAGGCTGGAAAGTTCACTCCACCGAGCTCGATAGCTGCAGTAGCTTAAGTGCGGCCAGTATCCAGTATTCGGAAGATAGTGGGTTCGAGCCCCACTGTCGGTAGACCTGAAGATGGTTTTCCGTGGTTTCCTATTTTTTAGCTATGTACTTTACGTCGCACCGACACAGATAGGTCTTATGGCGACGATGGGATGGGGAAGGCCTAGGAATGAGAAGGAAGCGGCCGTGGCCTTCATGAAGGCACAGCCCCAGCATTTTCCTGGTATGAAAATGGGAAACCACGGAAAACCATCTTCAGGGCTGCCGACAGTTTGATTCGAACCCACTATCTCCCGGATGCAAGGTCACAGCTGCGCGACTCTAACCGCACGGCCAACTCGCCCGATGTTTCCCATTTCCACAACAGGCAAATGCTGGGGCTGTACCTTAATTAAGGCCACGGCTGCTTCCTTTCAACTCCTAGCCCTTTCCTGTCCCATCGTCACCGTAAGATGCAAGCTGTCGGAAGGGTAAACTCGGAAACTATTCACGTGACATGAATGATATTTTTTACAGCTATTACCAACAGCATATTTTTGCTACTGGCTTTACGTCGCTGCGACACAGATAGGTCTTAAGGCGACGATGGGATAGGAAAAGCCTAGGAGTTGGAAGGAAGAGGCCGTGGCCTTAATTAAGGCACAGCCCCAGCATTTTCCTGGTGCGAAATTAGGAAACGACAGAAAACCATCTTCAGGGCTGCCGACAGTGGTATTCGAACCCACTATCTTCCGAATGCAAGCTCACAGCCGAGCGCCCCTAACCGCGCGGCCAACTCGCCCGGTCCCACAGCATGTAGATACAAGGTATAATAATTAATTTCGTGTGGCTATTTCTAGCCGAGTGCAGCCCTTGTAAGGCAGACCCTCCGATGAGGGTGGGCGGCATCTGCCATTTGTAGGTAACTGCGTGTTATTGTGGTGGAGGATAGTGTTATGTGTGGTGTGTGAGTTGCAGGGATGTTGAGGACATCACAAACACCCAGCCCCCGGGCCATTGGAATTAACCAATGAAGGTTAAAATCCCCGACCCAGCCGGGAATCGAACCCGGGACCCTCTGAACCGAAGGCCAGTACGCTGACCATTCAGCCAACGAGTCGGACAGATACAAGGTAGACTACAAACATGATATTTGGTCAAATAGTTTTTTCTGTATGAAAATTTCAGGTACTATTATTCAAATCTTCTCAAATTTTGTCGACTATTTTATGACCTATTTTTCATAAATAAAGAGCTACATTCATGATTGTAGTTCAGGATTAAAGTAATTGCACACTCAAAACAGTGTGCCAAATTACAATGGCCTATAATTTATGGTTGCTGATATACTAGATTTAAATATTGGACTGTGTATTGCTATCTTGTAAAAGTGTATTTTTTAGAATACTAATTATACTATCTCTGTAACTACTAATCAGAGACAAACGGAATTCAGCACATTGTTTCAGCGTGCCATTATCTCAAAAATGGAGTATAGTTATGAATAGTTCTTTATTTATGAAAATAAAGGCAATAACATTTGGCAAAATTTATGAAAATGTTAATATTTTAATTTTCTTTGACAAAAACCATTTTACCAAATATCATTAGAACTATTGTAGTTTACGTTGTACCTACATGCTGTGGATAGTAGCTGTGAAAATATCATTCGTGTCACATGAGTAGTTTCCGAGTTTACCCTTCCTACAGCTCGGAGTGAATTTGCAGCCTTGAAGACATCGCAAGGAACAAACTGTCATAAAAAATAACCATGAAGTATAACCAGTAACTAATAAGGTAATAATAACCTAAAATGTTCATGCATTACACATGATAATTTTTGTTCACCTGGAATAAGTACTTCTGTCCAAATTATGATCGTAAATGTAATGATTTTCCACTAATTGAATGTGGTCTTCCCAGGCATGTGCCCTTAAGAACACTTTATATTATCCTATCTCTTTCTCGTTATCTCCCCTTACCCTAATATCATTAACTCCTAACGCATGCACATGTATCCTATTTGCTAACTCAGCCGGTCCTACTTTCTTTCTTCCATAAATCCAATTAATATTGATAGTTCCCCACCGAATTTCATTTCGTTCGTCAGGTTGTTTCCAAGGCGTCCTCGTCTGTCAAATTGAAGCGGGACTCCGTTACTCTCCTATGTATAAAACTCGCTTATACGTTAAAATTGCCTGCTGCCATTTATTGATGGATACAGCACTTTTGTATCCATCTCTTGGCACAGGCCAGAGTAAAGTGTAGCTTCCACCGAAGTCCCAGTCTCATCCATAGCTGTGACAATATGGAAGCTGCTGGGGTATGGGTACTGCTGAGTAATGACATTCAGAGCACGACTAGTGCATCTGAGTGGTATGAAAGGTGTTGCTCATAGGGTCAGTCGTGCTGCAATAGCACTTTCTGACCCAGTGAGGAAAGCAATGGCAAACTACCTCACTCCTCGTCTTGCCTAGTACGCCTCATTTTGGTGCTGCCATTGGTTTTTGCGATTTCCTTATAACCGCATAAGCTTTGGTGGTGCTATTTGAGGATCCAACCAGCCTCTGGGCTGATGACCTAACAGACAGACATACGTTAAAACCTTCTCAGCGTGCTTGTAAGAAAATTCTTTGAAGCAGGATGCTACCATACTTACATAATATAGTCCCAGCGAGAATCACTCCTCTAACGGGTTGCGAAACATCGGTGGATTGAATATTCCTCGCCACCTGAGCACAATGAGATGACTCAGAATATTTCGGAGGTACCCACTCCTATCCCATAGCAACTGGTATGCCGACTCTTAGGACCACATACTGAGCCACTCAGCGGTTGCCCATGGTGAACGACCTAGGGCGTAACTACGTTAATAAATAAATAAATAAATAAATAAATAAATAAATAAATAAATAAATAAATAAATAAATAAATAAATAAATAAATAAATAAATAAATCTATCAGTCGTGTCTATAGGGATAGGTGGATAAAGTGTGAATTTATTCTTTGTTTCCCACCGAGCGAGTTGGCCGTGCGGTGGGTGCGCGCAGCTGTGAGCTTGCAGTCGGGAGATAGTGGGTTCGAACCCCACTGTCGGCAGCCCTGAAGATAGTTTTACGTGGTATCCCATTTCCATACCAGGCAAATGCTGGGGCTGTACCTTAATTAAAGCCACGGCCGCTTCCCTCCCATTCTTATCTCTTTCCTATTCCATCATCACCATAAGTCCGGGTCCATGGCTAAATGGTTAGCGTGCTGGCCTTTGGTCATACGGGTCCCGGGTTCGATTCCCGGCAGGGTCGGGAATTTTAACCACCATTGGTTAATTTCGCTGGCACGGGGGCCGGGTGTATGTGTCGTCTTCATCATAATTTCATCCTCATCACGACGCGCAGGATGCCTACGGGCGTCAAATCAAAAGACCTGCACATGGCGAGCCGAACATGTCCTCGAACACTCCCGGCACTGAAAGCCATTAGCTATTTCATTTCATCGCCATAAGATCTGTGTCGGTGAGACAACTTGTAAGAAAAAAAAAAAGGATCGCAATAATTAAACTATGAAGGCTTTCACGGCCGGTGTCAATATAATAAAAATCTTCCGGGCTATTATACCGTGGTCCACTCCTAAAACGAGAGGAGTGGACCACGGCATAATAGCCCGGAAGATTTTTATTAGATCGCAGTAATGTTATTCTATAGACCCAAATGCATCAAAACATGAACAGCTTTAATAGTGAAGTTAGAATGATAAAAAATTAGCTATTTCTTTCAAAGCCTGCAATTTGAATAGACTGCGTCTGTCTGCAGTGATTGCAGTGGAATTTACTAGCATAAAATCTGCATTAATTGTCAAATGCAAACTGATAATGTAATATTTGATAGTTTGAGGAGAGGTTTTTACTAGTTTTGTTAACATGTTATTCTCCTGAATATCACGGGGACTAAGCGATCACTGAGTCCATGTGCATGTTAGTGTTGTAGTGATAAGCTGTTTCCATATTAAAGGCAAGCAAGGTTTTCCGCGCACCGGGTATAGCACGCAGGGTCAAGAATTTCACTTTTAAATAAAGCATTAGAAAGTCAGTGAGCCCCCGAAGTGTAGCTTTGCTGATTAGGATGCGTCATCCGGTCGCGTCAGACGGAGGACACAAGGACAGTTCAACAGTTGGGTGCACATGTGTGTTGTGCTGTTCGCCTCCCATCGGCTCGCCCCGCCTAACATCGTCTTTTTGTTCCACGATAGCCGCATCCTGACTCCAGCGAGCGGCCAGTCTGTTGCTGGAGCGTCTTCTGCAACTGGGTGAGTAGCCCTACATGTTTAAGCAATTAGCAGATTCTCAGTTTTTGATCTATGGGAGCTCAAAGTCTCACCAGTCGTCGAGTACAAGTTTGTGAAAGAAGACGGTATTTTTAATGATGATTACATATGGGAATTATATGCACGCATAGGTTTAGAACGCATTTGAACAAGGCGCAAGTGTAATCTAGCTGTTCTGCCGGTGAGTTGTAAACATTTTAGGGGTTCTGATCAGGGGCGTAACGAATGTGATACGGGCCCCCTCAAATAAAACGTATGAATAACTTCATCTAAATTTAATTACAGCTGGTAGAAATAATGCAGTCCGCCTCTGTGGTGTAGTGGTTAGGGTGATTAGCTGCCACCCCCGGAGGCCCGGGTTCGATTCCCGGCCCTGACACGAAATTTGAAAAGTGGTACGAGGGCTGAAACGGGGTCCACTCAGCCTCGGTAGGTCAACTGAGTAGAGGTGGGTTCGATTCCCACCTCAGCCATCCTGGAAGTGGTTTTCCGTGGTTTCCCACTTCTCCTCCAAGAAAATGACGGGATGGTAGCTAACTTAAAGCCACGGCCGTTTCCTTCCCTCTTCCTAGTCTATCCCTTCCAATCTTCTCATCCCCCACCAAGGCCCCTGTTTAGCATAGCAGGTGAGGCCGTCTGGACGAGGTACTGGTCATTCTCCCCAGTTGTATCCCCGACCCAACTTCTTACGCTCCAGGACACTGCCTTTGAGGCGGTAGAAGTGGGATCCCTCGCTGAGTCCGAGGGAAAAACCAACCCTGGATGGTTAAGAGATTAAGAAGAAGTAGAAGAAGAAGAAAAAATAATGCAGTATAGGCCTATTGTCAAGTTATGTGAACAAATATATTATTCTTTATTGTAAGAATTTTATTAAATAATGTTCCATAGATTTCAATCGACTACCTCCGTGGTTTAATGGTTAAGCTGCTGAACTGCCAACGATAATAATAATTAATAATTTCGTGTAGCTATTTCTAGCCGAGTGCAGCTCTTGTAAGGCAGACCCTCCGATGAGGGTTGACGGCATCTACCATGTGTAGGTAACTGCGTGTTATTGTGGTGGAGGATAGTGTTATGTGTGAGTTGCAAGGATGTTGGGGACAGCACAAACACCCAGTCCCCGAGCCAAGGGAATTAACTATTTAAGGTTAAAATCTCCGACCGGCCGGGAATCGAACTCGGGGCCCTCTGAACCGGAGATCACTGCGCTGACCATTCAACCAAGCAGCCGGACTACTGTCAACCACGAGCCACATAGTTGTTCGTAGTTAATTTTAATTGATTCCATTTCTCAGTAACTACAGAACTACACTCTGTAACCTTTACCGATTTCTCGGTTACCGGTATAGTAACTTATTCGATTAAAAAACAGAAAAATATAACTTACGTACAAAATTAAATAAAAAACTATTCAAGTAAAGTTTGAAAATATCAAACCACACAACTGTTAAGCTTATTATTAACTTAACGCAAAGACGGCTCGTTCGAAACTGAGTCTACTGATTGTAACTACACCAACTTCTAATTGGTTGTCGAACTGTTGTCGAATAAATGTGTGACAACATTTTAAAATGTTCTGCATAATTTGGGCATAATACGGCCTCAGGTGCACTACACAGTAAGAAAGTAGCATTTTGTAATTAAAATATGATACTTTGGTATGAATTTTCATTGCTGTAATTATTTTAAAATAATTTAGTGCGGTGTTGCGAAAGATGGCAACGGCAAATATTTGTTTATAGCTGTGCTGCCTTGTACTCAACAACATAAACTGCTGCTAGACGCAATCAAGTGACAAATTGTAAAAAAACAACGAACTATTCCGACTGATTCTACAAAATCGTCATTATCAATTCCGTGCAGAGTGATATTAGGGTAGATATATATTATTTTTTCGCGAAGATACTGCGGAGCCCATTTAAGGCCAGGGCCCGCCTGCATTGCAGGCCCTAAGGTTACGCAACTGGTTCTGATAATTCAGATCGCTAATATTTATGCAAAGCTCACTGCAGGACCGTCTTGCGTGTATATGACACGTGCGCCTTGGTTAAATACGTTTGCGTTCTAACTTATTCGTGCCTATAGTTACCATCTCTAATGATGATACTATTTATTATTCTGAAGCATTGGCGGCTGTTCGCCAGCGAACTGTGAGGGCTGCAAACCTGGCTTGCAGAAAATAGTGTCGTAAATTGCATCTATTGGCACTGTCAGTCTGTTAGATTATAAGCCCAGATGTTGATTTTATCCCCAAATAGCATTATCAGACAGTAGCGGCGATTAGGGAGGGTGAGAGGGGGGCATTTGTGGAGAAAAAATGACATTTCTATTCCATTTTAGCCGGCTGAAACTAGGAGTTATAGGAATTATTAAAAATAAAAGCAATTTGTATAAGCCCTGTTGTCTATCAGCTAATTCTTTCCTTTATTTTCATTAATTATTAATAAAATTATTAGCGATGAAACGCACAAATGTCTTTCGTCGCGGCTAATCGATGTGTATAGCGCCACAGCAAGGAGTGGAGTGCGTGTGCTGTGAGGAAAGTCATGGACACTCGTCCGTCTGGCAGTCTCTTTACTGTCTGTTAGTTTCTTAGTGTACAGTCAAATACTAAATGATTTTTAATTTTATAACCAAGCCGTATTTTTATTTAATTGTAATACATATGTAATATTGTTCCTTTGGTGAAACTTTTTTTTGCTATGTGCTTTACGTCGCACCGACACAGATAGGTCTTATAGCAACGAAGTGATAGGGAAGGCCTAGGAGTGGGAAGGAAGCTATTTTTTTTCTAGTTGCTTTATGTCGCACCGACACAGATAGGTCTTATGGCGACGATGGGACAGGGAAGGGCTAGGAGTGGGAAGGAAGCGGCCGTGGCCTTAATGAAGGTACAGCCCCAGCATTTGCCTGGTGTGAAAATGGGAAACCACGGAAAACCATTTTCAGGGCTGCCGACAGTGGGGTTCGAACCTACTATCTCCCGAATACTGGATACTGGCCGCACTTAAGCGACTGCAGCTATCGAGCTCGGTGGGAAGGAAGCGGCCGTGGCCTTAATTAAGGTACAGCCCCAGCATTTGACTGGTGTGAAAATGGGAAACCACGGAAAATCATCTTCAAGATGAAACTTTTATTGTATAGTGAAAATGAAAACCTACAACCGGTTTTCCAGTCAGTGACCGGGTCAGGAATGGAATGAATGAAACCCCCATCTTGCGGCGAGGATAGGAATTGTGCCGACTGCCGAGGCCTGTCGCACTCCTCTGGGGCAATGATGAATGACTAACTGATGAAACGAAATGCTATTGGAGAGTGTTACTGGAATGAAAGATGACAGGGAAAACCGGAATAACCGGAGAAAAACCTGTCCCGCCTCCGCTTTGTCCAGCACAAATCTCACATGGAGTGACTGGGATTTGAACCACGGAATCCAGCGGTGTATTGTATAGTATTGAATCAAAATCTCAAAAATCTATTATTACTGCACTTAAGTTGGCGAGCTGTCAAGCTTTACCTCTCTGTCGAAATTCGCTAAGAGAGCATAAAAAATCTAGCATTTGGTAGCTTTCTTTATTTTCATTTTTCATGTACATAACCCCCGCCGTTATATCCCACAAACCAGGTTCTTTTACTTTTCTGTGCATATTTTGCCCCCTTACTTCTAATTCCCAATCGCCGCTACTGTTATCAGAGGGTATGTATTGCGTATTTAAAATACGATTGCACTCGGCTTTGCGAGTCCGATGCTTTGTCGTACGGCTCTGTCCCCAAGTACCGCAGAGCGCTAGAACTATGCCTGCTCATTTAACCAATCGATCAATCTTTGGTATGCAGTGATTCCTTCCACTCTAACGTTCTTTTATCGTCACGATCAGAAATTCGTCAGCCCTGAACGATCAGCACACATTCCATTCTGAATTCGCACCATCGATTTTGCATTTGAAGCGCTCGAACTTTTCTTCGCGAAAATTCATCTTTTCCTATCGGTAATGAGGGATTCATGTGATCATTGTACTCGGTCCACTGACGCGAAGGCTCCTCGCCCTGTTGTTCTCTGCCTACTGTAATAAACAATCACTAACGCCATTTCTTCCAAGTGCAATCATATTTTGAATGAGTAAAGAGAGTAAGTAAATGTAAGTTCTTAGCAGATTAACATCCTAAACAAATGCGTGCAACCTGCCAGCCTCATTTGGACCGGCCGCCTCTGGACTTACGAGAAGCCGGAGTCAGCAACTTTACTCACAAAAGCGGTGTCCTTCTTCGCAATCTTAAACTCAGGAGGCAAATGAATGCCCTGATATGCCCCCTACAGTAGTGCAAAACGAATTAACATTAAATGTAATAATAAAACACGTGACATGCCCTTATAGACTAATAATTATTTTTGGTATTAGGAAACATCGTAATGCTGGAATTCATATCCAAAAAAAGATCGTTCATTAATATGCCACTAATTGTACTGTTACAAGACTCGAGAATTTAATAACTGTCCGCCTCTGTGTTGTAGTGGTTAGTGTGATTAGCAACCACCTCCGGAGGCCCAGGTTCGATTCCTGGCTCTGCCACGAAATTTGAAAATTGGTAGGCCTACAAGGGCTGGAACGTGGTTCGCTCAGCCTCGGAAGGTTAATTGACTAGAGGGGGTTCGATTCCCACCTCAGCCATCGTCGAAGCAGATTTCCGTGGTTTCCCTCTTCCCCTCCAGGCAAATGCCGGTATGGTACCTAACTGAAGGCCACGGCCGCTTCCTTCCCTCTTCCTTGTCTATCCCATCCTCCCACAAGGCTCCTGGGTAGCATAGCTGGTGAGGCCGCCTGGACAAAGTACTAGTCCTCCTCCCCAGTTGTATCCCCTAGCGTTTTCATGAATGATTGCAAAGAAGTTGGAAATTTCCGTTCGCTTGTTGTGATTTAACTTATATTCTTTGACCACGTGAGTGTTGTTCTTTGTTCACGTAGTTGGTGTTCCTTGAATGTTTTGGCCATTTAAGATTATGACATATTTTAACGAAGTGTTCGAGTTTGTGGGATATAACGGCGGGGGGTATGTACATGAAAAATGAAAATAAAGAAAGATACCAAATGCTACATTTTTTATGCTCTCTTAGCGAATTTCGACAGAGAGGTAAAGCTTGACAGCTCGCCAACTTAAGTGCAGTAATAATAGATTTTTGAGATTTTGATTCAATACTATACAATACACCGCTGGATTCCGTGGTTCAAATCCCAGTCACTCCATGTGAGATTTGTGCTGGACAAAACGGAGGCGGGATGGTGGATTCCTAGACATCGCAATGAACACATCTCTCCTCTGAGACGCACTCCAAGTAAGATTTCATTCATTCCCATGTACTTATAACGTTATAAACATGTTGTCGACAAGGCTGGAGTAATACCCAGTGACGTAATTAGGGCCGAGTGTCTGTTTACTTCCTTTTTGGTAGAGCACAGTGTGCCCTTAAGTGCGACTGATCATGCTGGTGCTTTATTTAAGAATACGTTTCCCACATCAGAAGTTGCAAAGAAATATAGCTGAGGTAGCACGAAAACGACATGCGTTGTAAAAAAAATGGCAAAAAGTTCATCATCTGAAGTTGTTAAGTGCCTTCAGAACGGACCATTTTCTTTGGCAACGGATGGAAGCAGTGATACGAATGCCAAGTTGTATCCTATTGTTGTTACATTCTACGATATTCCGCGGGAAATAGTAGTGAGCACTGTGCTATCCATACCAGCGTTAGAGGGGGCCTCAACAGGGCGAAACATAGGTAACCTGATGTTATCACAGCTGAATTTTCATAATATACCAATTGAAAACTGTGTGGCTTTCTGCTCCGACAACGCTCTTGTTATGATGGGACACAAGAATGGGGTTTCAACAGTTCTGAAGGAAGTTCAACCAGGTATTACCGTCATAGGTTGCATTTGCCACCTCATTAATCTAGCAGCTGAAAAAGGTGTTGGAAGATTACCAGTTGAAGTGGATGAGGTCCTTGTTGATACATTTTATTTCTTAAAGAAGAGAGTCAAAAGGAAAGAACGCCTTCGCAAATTTCATCACTTGCTCAATAAAAAGCAAAGAAAATTCTGAAGCATGTATGTACTAGGTGGTTTTCTTTAGGCAGATGATTGGACAGACTACTGGACCAGTGGGATCCGCTTCTTTCTTTCTTCAAGGAGAAAGTAATATTATGTGTCCAAAACATGTGAAAGAAAATTGAAAAAGGTTGAAAATAAATTTTTAGAAAAGTTAAGCTTGACATCTTTCATAATACCTAGAGTAGAACAAAGAGTGTCAGAAGAAGATAATTCTTGATTCTGCTACTACACATGCCCCTAAAAGAATAGCATATTCTTCCAAATGTGACAAACCCATCCTAAAAAGAAAGAATTCTGCTACAACGCGTGAGGAAAAATTGTTTATGTTCCAATCCTCAAACTTGAACAAAGCCTTTTGCACTTTCCTTCCTATGACTATTCCTGTATTTGACAAATTCAATGTTACCCTTCAAACTTCTTCCCCAAAAGTTCACATTTTATTAGATATATTTTTTTTTTTTGCTATTTGCTTTACGTCGCATCGACACAGATAAGTCTTATGGCGGCGATGGGACAGGAAAGGGCTAGGAGTGGGAAGGAAGCGGACGTGGCCTTAATTAAGGTACAACCCCACCATTTGCCTAGTGTGAAAATGGGAAACCACGGAAAGCCATTTTCAGGGCTGCCGACAGTGGGGTTCGAACCTACTATCTCCCGAATACTGGATACTGGCCGCACTTAAACGACTGCAGCTATCGAGCTCGGTATTAGAATTTCTAATGGATTTGCTAAAGCAGTTCTTCATCAAGATTGTTAAGCCCAAATTTGTCAAAAGCTCTTCATTGCTTGAAGTTGAGTACAGCTTGATTCAAAATCAAAGAAGTGATGATGAGTTAATTATTGGCATTCAAACTTCCAAGATAGAGAATGATCTCCAGGATACAGATAAATCCGATACAGATAAATCCTTATTCTTTTCATCAGTGAGAAACTACTTTTGTACTGCCTGTGACTACATCATCAACAAGTTTCCACTCAAGGATGATGTGTTAAAGCATGCTCAAGTTGCTAAGTTTTAGGAGAGCGTGATTCACTGACAGTCGCGCAATCTCCCCAAATAGCTGGGACTGCCAGTAAAAACACAGTCAAAGTGTGGAAGCGCACATCATATAGAATGCACAACAAGAAAATGAACACAAGAACTTACCAAAAACAATGCAGGTGATAACAAACCCGTGGAACTTGGTCACTGTATAGAAATCTAAAGGAGGACAGGAATGAAGACCCGTTTCCCACAAATATTGTACAGCGTACGGTTGGTAGACAGAAAGGAAGGGAAGGAAGGGGAGAAGTTGTCGAGATGTGCTAATGTTTTAAGGAAAAGAAACTGAGGGCCAAAGATTCAAATCCCAGGGAGAGCTCGGGAGAGGTATCGGTAAGTATTTGGTATGAATCATTGCGGGTAGATCAGCACATGGAAGATGAGGAGCAGGGCGGTGTTACAGAGGAGGGGAAACTTAAGAGGAAAGGGAAAGGTAGCAAAGGGGAACGTAGAAAAGACGACAGAAAGAGAGGAGTGGAACAGGGTCCTGTAAGAGAAAAGGAGAAAGAAGTAGTTATTGTAGCCGTCAGAGTTGATAATCATTCATCATCATTCACCACTGATCTGCATTTAGGGCTGTCCTCCAGGTGTTAAGATTTCCTATCAGTTGTTTAGCTCGACTTTTCTTTAATAATTTCAAAGAAATTGGAAATATATCGAACATTTCTCGCGGTAAATTATTCCAGTCTCTAACTCCTCTTCCCACAAACCAATTTTTGCCCCAATTTCTCCTCTTCAATCCCACTGTTATTTTCACATCTTACTTCAAAAACACCACTCAACCTCATTCGTCTACTTAGGTCATTCCACGCAATCTCTCCACTGACAGCTCGGAACACAGGGCCTATTGCTTAATCGAGCAGCACGTCTTCTTTCCCCCAAGTCTTCCCAGACCAACGTTTAGAACATTTTCGTAACAATATTCCTTTGACGGACAACCATAACAAATCCCGCTGCTTTCTTTTCGATTCTTCCATTTCTCGAATCAAGTAATCAAGTAATCTGGGCGAAGATCCTATACACTGGATCCATAGTCTAATTCTGGTCTTACCAGATACTTATATGACCTCTCCTTTACATCCTTATGCTATAACCCATAAATATCCTCATAACTGTATGAAGAGATCCGTAACCTTTATTTACACTGACTGACAGAGCAAATGCAACACCAAGAAGGAGTGGTCAGAACTTTATGCCAATTGCAGGGTAGACTGACGTCACTGAGGTATGCTCATGATGTGAAATGCGCCGCTGTGCTGCTCACGTAGAGAACGATAAATGGGACACGGCGTTGGCAAATGGCCCACTTCGTACCGTGATTTCTCAGCCGACAGTCATTGTAGAACGTGTTGTCGTGTGCCACAGGACACGTGTATACCTAAGAATGCCAGGCCGCCGTCAACGGAGGCATTTCCAGCAGACAGACGACTTTACGAGGGGTATGGTGATCGGGTTGAGAAGGGCAGGTTGGTCGCTTCGTCAAATCGCAGCCGATACCCATAGGGATGTGTCCACGGTGCAGCGCCTGTGGCGAAGATGGTTGGCGCAGGGACATGTGGCACGTGCGAGGGGTCCAGGCGCAGCCCGAGTGACGTCAGCACGCGAGGATCGGCGCATCCGCCACCAAGCGGTGGCAGCCCCGCACGCCACGTCAACCGCCATTCTTCAGCATGTGCAAGACACCCTGGCTGTTCCAATATCGACCAGAACAATTTCCCGTCGATTGGTTGAAGGAGGCCTGCACTCCCGGCGTCTGCTCAGAAGACTACCATTGACTCCACAGCATAGACGTGCACGCCTGGCATGGTGCCGGGCTAGAGCGACTTGGATGAGGGAATGGCGGAACGTCGTGTTCTCCGATGAGTCACGCTTCTGTTCTGTCAGTGATAGTCACCGCAGACGAGTGTGGCGTCGGCGTGGAGAAAGGTCAAATCCGGCAGTAACTGTGGAGCGCCCTACCGCTAGACAACGCGGCATCATGGTTTGGGGCGCTATTGCGTATGATTCCACGTCACCTCTAGTGCGTATTCAAGGCACGTTAAATGCCCACCGCTACGTGCAGCATGTGCTGCGGCCGGTGGCACTCCCGTACCTTCAGGGGCTGCCCAATGCTCTGTTTCAGCAGGATAATGCCCGCCCACACACTGCTCGCATCTCCCAACAGGCTCTACGAGGTGTACAGATGCTTCCGTGGCCAGCGTACTCTTCGGATCTCTCACCAATCGAACACGTGTGGGATCTCATTGGACGCCGTTTGCAAACTCTGCCCCAGCCTCGTACGGACGACCAACTGTGGCAAATGGTTGACAGAGAATGGAGAACCATCCCTCAGGACACCATCCGCCCTCTTATTGACTCTGTACCTCGACGTGTTTCTGCGTGCATCGCCGCTCGCGGTGGTCCTACATCCTACTGAGTCGATGCCGTGCGCATTGTGTAACCTGCATATCGGTTTGAAATAAACATCAATTATTCGTCCGTGCCGTCTCTGTTTTTTCCCCAACTTTCATCCCTTTCGAACCACTCCTTCTTGGTGTTGCATTTGCTCTGTCAGTCAGTGTACAACCCCGTTTAGACCTTTGTGGTTAACCCAATGAATAGGTTTCCTTATGTTAACGCCTACCTACTTACAGTGATCTCCATGATGTACTTTCACCCCACCATCGCGATAATTAAAATTGGCAGGACGTTTTCTCGTGGTGAAATACACAACCTTGTTTTTCATCCCCTTTATCATTGTACAAATGCCTGCTCTCCATCTCACAACATTGCCTTTGCAGTCGCTATCAATCCTGTAACTTATTAATTATTCTTTACAGTATACCATCATCCGCAAAAGGACTTATCAGGGTTCCAGTTTTTTACTCGTATCATTTATATACACCAGGCGACGCCGAGCGCCGTACTTTTTACTGAAAAATGTCCCGCATGCAGTAGTTATGCATGGGATGCGTAATCACTTGTTTTCGAAGCGGTAACAACGTGTTCGGATGTTGTGAAACAATGTAATTCTTTTTTTGATGATAATAATAAATAAAATCATGAATAAAAATATATAAATAAAATTACTCAAAAACTTAATAAAATTAATAAGCATAATTAACCGAAATGTCCGTAGTATGGGCGCTAGAGTTCACCAGAATGGATCCCTCGAATTTAGATAAGAGCATGATAAACTGTATATCCCAGGGCGTGTACATAATGCTGCGTACTGGTACATCTGCTGCAGGCCTTACCTAACCTCCTGAAAACGACTAATTAGGTAGGAACTGCACCTAGGTTCATCAATAACACTGATTCTAAAATAGCTAACTATATTCTTAACAAATTCCGTGCATGAGCACCTTATCAACATACAACATTGTACATATAATACACACATAAAATATTGCTGGAAGACTCCATATTTACAACAACAACAACAACAAAAATAATGAAAATCGTGGGAAAACGAAAGTGAGAACTAAGCTACCATTTGTAGATGGTCCGATGAACAATGTACATGTATGAAGACAAATACCCTTCACTGTCTCTATATCAATTCGACTTACCGATTCTCATAATCGGCAGTTATCACATCACACAGATACTGTACCTTGTACAACTGTGTTCACATATTTTAACACTTGTTGTAAAGATATATACACACGTCTGTCGATCCTCAACATAAATTATGGAAAGTCTGGGATAGCTTTCACCAACATATAATGCTAGGCCGCCACAAGTGCTACCATACTTAATGCGCAAGCACTCTCCACAATCACCCACTTTCCACGAACATAACAAGACTACGCTCCACGAACGTTTGAAGTCCAGTCCATTGCTGCCGTGTCACTCCAGTACCGTGTATCAGCACTACTTCCTCCCCGTAGTTGTAGTTCAGTTGTAGTTCTCTTCCTTCTCGTTCCTTTACAATCACCTCTACAATCACCCTTACAATGTTCCTGGTTGCCGCCGTATGATCAACCTTTATAGACATCAACATCCCCCTCCTCTCAGATCATACGTCTGGATTGGTGCTTGCCCACCAATCATGAGTAATCTCAAGTCAAGACCAAGCCCTGAACTACTTCTTCCTCCCAAGACAATAACAAACTCTGGGGTATATTCCATGAGTCACCAAATTTTCCTAATACAACAACAAGCTCATCTCATCAGGCTGGGATATATACATGACTCATGAATTTCCCGACACATGTACATCACAACAAACACTGGGGTAGCCATATGACTCATTCAAATTACCAGAGTTATTAAAGCAATGTTTTCCCACTCGTGCAAAACAAATTACTCATACCTACATATGTGGATATCTTCCAGCTTACCAATATAAATGGCAAAATATATACAAATGAAATACTGATAATAATAATAATAATAATAATAATAATAATAATAATAATAATAATAATAATAATAATAATAATAATAATAAATCGAATACTTACAATAATATCTCTAACTTCTACATATAATTCGGGGGTGTGATATATGTACTATCACAACAAATAGCTGTCAGTTTACTGCGCACGTTCTATAACAGGGTGCATTTGTAAATACGCCAAAGATGGAGAAAAGTAAATTCAATAAATTAATTTATACACGTACAGACATTCCACTCTATAAAAGAGTTGTTTGTGTGAAACAAAAATTAATATATATTGTACCGGGCGGTACACCTCTACTCTGTTTATTTAAAAGTTGCGCCAGTTGAAACTCCTCTTCTGGAGGAAGGTTGAACTTTATCTATTCTATTGATTCTCTACTTTCTCAGAAGATGTCACCACGTGGAAAAGTTTGAGTTTTTGAACTGTGTCACTTTTGATGTGTTTTTGTTTCGCTTGAAGTAAGAAGTGTGAACTTTCTCTTCTAGAGGACACTACTGAAGATCAACAATAGTGCGACCTAGTGCGGAGTTAAAGAACTATTTTGTTGGAGAAATTTTTATTTCAAGAGTTTGTTCTTTGTTAAATTTCCTTCTGTCATTGTTTAAGTTGGCTGTATACCCCTCTTTTTCCCCTTAGTTTGGATCTAGCCAATCCCGAATTTCTTTAATTAATTTTCCACCAATAATGTGTTTCTTTTTCCTCTATGTAGGGGTTTCTTTTCCCGAACCAATAAAGATTTTGTGGGAGGGTGTTTTCTTTCCCCTAACGCCTAGAATCTTCCGCGAGAGGATATAAACTGCTGATTTTGGGGTCTCCGGGCCACTTCTGTTCCATCTTTCAGTGTATTAAGTACATAGCAGGAGGCGGGAAGCGCCTCTTTCTTCTTCAGCCGTTCAACACCAGGTAATGGCCTATTAATAACTTCTTTTCTTGCTAGGTCGGCAGTTTAACTCTCGCGGCGGGTTCGAAGCGTTTTCCATCATGTAACCTTTTCCTAAAATGTAACTACTCTTTTCTTCTATTCTCTTGTAAAGCTATATTATGGGATAGAGAGTGCTAACCCTCTCGAGTTCCCACTTACATCGTCTTGAGGTGAACTTATTTTTTCTCAACCAATTCTCCCGTAATGTAATGTAAATTGCCATTAAGTCACCTCTGTAGTATGGGATTAGCCCTCGTATTAACGGCCTAGTGCCAAGTAGGTCTTAAGCAAAGTGTATTAGGAGTGCAAGTTCGCCTCCTCTCAAGTTGTATTTTAGAGGTCATGTATTAATCTTTTCTCACCTAATAGACCTCAGTAGGTTGGGTATTTTACCCCTGTGTATATGTCCTTTGAGGACAACTTGAAAGTTGAGTTTGGTGTGGCCTGGGAGAGGCTTAACTTTAAGAGCGATTGGCTCTTTTCTAAAACTGAGAGTTGTATGCCTTGAGGAGGCTTTGCTGTGTAATTTGGAGCAAGGGCTCCAGGGTTTGATTGGGGCCTTCTGCCCCTTTGTTGAAATTGGTATATCGTAAAGTTGAGCTAGTTGCTCAAGAATTGTGTTTTCAGGGCTCGAAGCCCAAATTCTTTAATCCCTGTAATTGTACATTTCAAGTTGTATTTCGGCTACTAAGTACCTGTTCTATTTGTTGTTACCTAATTTTGAAAAGAAAATATAATCTTGTTAAATTTTAAAATTTAATTTCTCTTTAGTAGCTTGAGACCTATTCACCACCCAGCACCTTCTTTCATGCTTAACTACCACAAAAACAACGGTAACAAGTGGTAGCAGAGCGTGGTTGAATGGGTCTCAATTTAGCCCCTTTTGACGGCTAAACATTGCTTTGATCCGAACTCTAACAATTTTCTCAGTTGCTGGAATTTTTTGAGTTTTTCAAAATTGTTCTGTCATCATGCCCGGCCCTCGCGATGTTCTCCTCCTTAACTACTTGCGCAAAGAGGAGTTGATATATGAGTTAACTATCAGAAACGTTCAATCTGGAGGCACGGTTGCAATAGACACTAACAAGCTTAGAGAGTCCCTTGATTTGCCCATTTCCATCCCCAATTTGGGAGAGAAAGAAATTGATGACTCTCTTTCCACGATTGTCGAGAATATTACTGGGCTAGCATCGGTAGTCAGCTTTTTTGATGAAAACGACCCATCTCCTAATCAAATTAAGCGTGTGCAAGGCAGGCTGTATCACTTTGCAAATAGAGTTAATGATCTGTTGTCTCTAAAGGTGAATGACGTTCAGAGGAAGCAAGCTAATACGCTCCTTGAAACTATTTCTGAATTGTCTAATAAGGTCACTCAATTGCTAACCGGTGAAGCTCCTCCCAAAACTGATCAACCCGCCACTGTGAATGTAGGTAACGAGGAAGAGCCTCCTCAGGGAGAAGTCAATAGGATAACCGTTGCTGCTCAAACTATCTCTGCCCCATCGAACAACGAATCTGAACGCCGTGCGTCATTGAGTAACATCCGCTCTGAATTAACTTCTTTGCCATTGAAACCTTTAACGACTATGTCACCTGGGTTCAGCAGCTTGCCTCATCCATTGGCAATGTTGCTTAGAGGTATCTCTAAGTTTTCCGTCAACACCACCAGTGACGTAATTTCATTTTTAAGATTTCTAGTGGAATTTCAGGATCATGCCCTTGTGTTTTCTCTTTCCCCATGTCAAATTTTGCAAATTATCTATCCTTATGCTATTGGTGTCCTATCTGACAAAATAGTTAGAGCCATCGCCGAGCAATCTTCTATTGAGGATTTCCATGCCCATTTGCTAGCTAACTTCATCCCGGCTAGGGCCAGGTCCTCCCTTATTCAGAAATACTATTATCGGGTACAGCGCTTGGATGAAAACCTGGCAGACTTCATCCAAGATATTAAGTTTTATACTAGGGTGTTTGCTCTCCACTTCCCTGAGGATCAGATAGTGCAAGCTATTGTCGAAGGGATTTCACCACCCTACAGGTCATATTTGTGTTTCGCGGCGTGCCCGCAAACCTTCTCTGAACTGGAAGCATTAGCCGTCTCTGCGGAAGGAGTTAGGTATGCCGATTCCTTGCGTGTGGCGAAAGAACCCCCGCCTTCCTTTAGTAACACTCGGCCTCCACCTCGCCGACCAGTTAATCCCCGTAAATGTTATGCTTGTGGGTCGCCTGACCATCTGCGGAATAAGTGTCCTCTGATCAAGTCAAGTGGGACAAGGAATGGAGCAGAGTCATCACAAGGCTGTTTTAAGTGTGGGGCCTTCTCACATATCGCCAAGAATTGCCCAAACTCAAATAGCACCCCCTCCTGCTCAACTTTGGGTGCAAATTCCAGCTATGCCAATAATAAAAAGTGACTAGTGGCGTCGGCTGAGCCGACTAATCCATATTCCCGAGACTCAGCCCCTAGTAAACAGGTTGTAAATGCAGATTACGACCAGCCTTCAAATTCATCTTTTGAATGCCCTAAAGAGTGTCTTAGGATTGCGGCGGATACCCCCGCACCTGTTCCTTTTCTTAAGATTGAGTTAAATAACGAGCCTATAACAGCTCTCTTAGATTCAGGCAGTGTTTGTTCCATTATTTCGGCTGATTGGTATTCTAAATTGAAATCTGTTTGTAAACTCCCTGACTATGTCTCTTCTCCTGTTCAATACGTTTCGGCTAATTCATCTCCATTAGAAATTCTAGGTTCCTTACTGGTCAAAATTCGTGTTTTTAAGTTTACATGGAAAGTTAAATTATTTGTGGCCAAGCAATTGTCTTGCCCCATTATATTGGGAGCGGACTTTATTTCTCACACTGGTCTTGTGCTCGATCTCCAGTCTAGGTCGTGCACATTCAAATTTGCTTCTAATTGTAAAATCCCCCTATTAAAGTGTAATTCTGTATCATGTTCATCTATTTCGCCTACCCAGGATGAGATGTTGTTAGACCTTAGACATCTACCTGAGGAGCAGGCTGATAGTATTCGCAAACTGTGTCAGTCGTTTCCCGAGGTGTTCTCTGATACTCTTGGTGTTACTGACCTTATTGAATACAAAATTGAGGTTACGGATTCGATTCCTGTCCGTTTTCCACCGTATAGGCTATCTCCACCTAAAATGAAGGCTCTGAAAGAAATCATCGATCAGATGTTGAAGGATGGTATTATTAGGCCCTCTAAGTCAGCATATTCTTCGCCTATTTTTCTAGTCCCGAAACCCCAAGGAGGCTTCAGGCCTGTCATTGATTACAGGGCTCTCAATCGGAAGGTGGTGTTGCAATCTGTGCCTCTTCCCGACCTTCATTCTTGCTTTTCATGGTTTCGAAAGGCCAAGTTCTTCACTATCTTGGACTTGAATCAGGCCTATAATCAAATTCCCCTGGCCGAGGAGTCTAAACATCTTACAGCGTTTGCCACGGACTGGAACTTATACGAATACAACCGCGTGCCTTTCGGGCTCCCCACGGGGGCAGCTGTGCTCACTAGGCTACTAGATAGGGTCTTCTCCGACATCAAATTTGAGTACTTATATCACTACTTGGATGATGTCGTTGTATTTTCCGAGACTTTTGAAGAACATCTAGATCATCTGCGAGAAGTTCTGAATCGCCTTCGTAAGGCTGGGTTAACTGTCAAGTTGTCCAAGGTTGCCTTTGCTAAGCCCTCTATGTCATTCCTAGGGCATATTGTGTCACCCGATGGAGTAGCAGTCGATCATTCTAGAACACAGGCCATCCGTGATTTTAAACCTCCTAAGGACATCAAAGGTATCGCTAGATTCATTGGTATGGTGAATTTCTTCAGGAAGTTTATTCCTAACTTCGCTAATAGAGCGGCGCCCTTAAACCTTCTTCGTAGGAAAGGCATTAAATTCGAGTGGGGACCTTCTCAACAAGCCGCTTTTGAAGATCTGAAATTAGCTCTCTGTAATGCCCCTGTACTTGCTATGCCTGACTTCTCGAAGAAATTCATCGTCCAAACCGACGCATTGTCGTCAGCAGTAGCTGCAGTTCTTCTTCAAGAGACTGAACTAGGGAGGCGACCCATCGCCTATGCGTCTAGGACATTGTCAGCTCAAGAAGCAAAGTACTCCATATATGAGCTTGAAGGTTTGGCAGTCTTATTCGCCTTAGAAAAGTTCCGTCTCTATCTGGAACACGTCAAATTCGATCTGGAGACAGATAATCAAGCCTTAAGCTGGGTCTTAGGTAGGCCGCGTCGTACAGGTCGTATAGCCCGTTGGGCCATCCGTATTTCTGCCTTCCAATTTGATGTACGACATATCAGAGGTACCGAAAATGTTGTTGCTGATGGACTCAGCCGTATGTTTCATAACGACGTCGAATCCCACGAACCGGTCGACAGTTCATCACCTTCCGAGTCCATACTATCCGAGGTTAATGCCATCCTAACAGATGCTCCCATGCTTTTTAGGGATATCGAGAAATACCAACGTGAAGATTCGACGCTGGCTCCGATAATGGAAACCCTTTCTTCTGGGGAGCATGTCGTCCCTTATGTTCTGAGGAATGGTGTTCTATGTTGCCCTTCGAGGCATGATAAGTTGATGAAAGTTGTTGTTCCAGCGGTTCTTGTACCTATGATCTTCAAATACTATCATGAGACCCCATTGGGGGGGCATCTTGGAATCTTTAAAACTCGTGAAAAGATTCGTGAAATGTTCATATGGAAAGGTATGGACGGTGAAATCCGTGAACTTGTAAAAGCTTGTAAATCTTGTTTGCTCAGTAAACCCACCATGTCCACTAAAGTAGGCCTTTTGTCTTCTCATCAAGCGTCGCGCCCCATGGAACGCCTGTATATTGATTATGTGGGACCCTTCCCCCAGTCAAAGGGCAATGCCAACAAGTTCATCTTTGTGTGTGTAGATGGTTTTACAAGATTTTCCTGGTTATTTCCGACTAAGCTGGCTACCGCTCAGTCTACAATTACTTGCTTAAATTCTATTTTTGCTTCTTTTGGTCCGTGTCAATATATTGTATCTGATAATGCTAAGGCTTTTACATCTAATTTATTTCGTAAATTCTGTTTTGACTTGTCCATCTCTCATGTAACTACATCTGCTTATTATCCTCAACCATCTCTGGCTGAACGGGTTAACCGTAATCTCAGGTCCGCACTCATTGCCTATCATCATGAAGATCCTTCCAGGTGGGACACGTCCCTGCATTGGATAACTTTTGCTTTGAATTCGGCGGTTCATGAATCTCACAAGTTTACTCCAGCTTCCTTGATGTTCAAGTTTGTTCCCAACTCGCCGCTCTCTAACCTCTGGTCTTTGAATGACATTCTACCCGAGACAATAGATCCGGATAACATTAAAGATCTTTGGAAGAAGGCTAAAGCCAATCTTAAAGTGTCTCATGAAAAGGTTAGGGAAAGGTATGATCGTGGACGGAGACCCACCACTTTGAAGGTAGGTGACCAGGTTATGGTCAAAAATTTTGTTCCCGCGGGCAAGCTTGCCCCCAGATTTCATGGGCCTTGTATCATTCTCGATTTTCTTACGCCGGTTACCTTATTGCTAAGTAATCCAGCCACCGAGAGGATATTTAGGGTTCACCTGTCCCAGGTGAAACCGGTGTAATTTCTGTGTTAACTAGCTTCATAGTATTTTGAAAGGATATGAAGGTTATATTTTTTTTGAGTTTCACTTTTAAGGCATTCTGCCCCTTCTGTAATATTTTGGTTTTAGATGTAAGCCTTATGTAAAATCTGCCCCGACCCGTTAAACTGCCATCCTGTTCTTGCCACGGCCATTACCACGCTCCCGTCTCCTGCTCCACCTTACACTGTGGCTTCATAATAGTAAATGCCATGGGTATCTACACGCCGCTGGCCCCTCAACCTCTCCACAAGCCTGTACCCTCAAAGAAGATGATAGTCCAACACAATTCTGCCGCCTAGCTTTAATGTTTCAGCGCCCCCGCAGCCGCGCAGCGCCGTGCAGCGACTGGGGAGGGGGATGGGCCCCCTCCTCTCCAGCGAGGACGACATGTGCACGGCGAGCCGGAGCTCTCCTCCCGGCCAAGGCTGATGTGCGGCGCACGACCTGCTACATGCCCGCAGCCTGTATCTGTTCACCGCGGGCGCGGCGTACTTCAACACCTCTGCTCCCCTCATTGTGCGGGCGAGCGGTATCTCAGGGTACTTGAGGGGTCCGAGCTGCCTCCGTTGGACGCAAGCTGCAACGGCCGGTCTGGCCATCCGACTCAATCTACATCAACTACATGGACAGTCACCATAAGCAATAATTACATTTGGGGAATTTAACAACAATATTTGGTGGACATTGCAAAACTTTTCTTCACTTTTAAGCATTAAAGGTTTATCTTCAGAAATTCAACTACTACAACAGAAAAACTTTACTGCACCGGCAACAACAAAATTTTGAAATTGCAACCAAATTACTAAAATCTTATAAATGCTTCCGCAATCAATCTTAATATCAACATCAAAACTTGGACCTTATTTTGGAAACAAAGTTTATGTTCTTCTGTGTTACCCCTTGGAGGAACTTTTGGGGGGGGAGGTCTGTACCGGGCGGTACACCTCTACTCTGTTTATTTAAAAGTTGCGCCAGTTGAAACTCCTCTTCTGGAGGAAGGTTGAACTTTATCTATTCTATTGATTCTCTACTTTCTCAGAAGATGTCACCACGTGGAAAAGTTTGAGTTTTTGAACTGTGTCACTTTTGATGTGTTTTTGTTTCGCTTGAAGTAAGAAGTGTGAACTTTCTCTTCTAGAGGACACTACTGAAGATCAACAATAGTGCGACCTAGTGCGGAGTTAAAGAACTATTTTGTTGGAGAAATTTTTATTTCAAGAGTTTGTTCTTTGTTAAATTTCCTTCTGTCATTGTTTAAGTTGGCTGTATACCCCTCTTTTTCCCCTTAGTTTGGATCTAGCCAATCCCGAATTTCTTTAATTAATTTTCCACCAATAATGTGTTTCTTTTTCCTCTATGTAGGGGTTTCTTTTCCCGAACCAATAAAGATTTTGTGGGAGGGTGTTTTCTTTCCCCTAACGCCTAGAATCTTCCGCGAGAGGATATAAACTGCTGATTTTGGGGTCTCCGGGCCACTTCTGTTCCATCTTTCAGTGTATTAAGTACATAGCAGGAGGCGGGAAGCGCCTCTTTCTTCTTCAGCCGTTCAACACCAGGTAATGGCCTATTAATAACTTCTTTTCTTGCTAGGTCGGCAGTTTAACTCTCGCGGCGGGTTCGAAGCGTTTTCCATCATGTAACCTTTTCCTAAAATGTAACTACTCTTTTCTTCTATTCTCTTGTAAAGCTATATTATGGGATAGAGAGTGCTAACCCTCTCGAGTTCCCACTTACATCGTCTTGAGGTGAACTTATTTTTCTCAACCAATTCTCCCGTAATGTAATGTAAATTGCCATTAAGTCACCTCTGTAGTATGGGATTAGCCCTCGTATTAACGGCCTAGTGCCAAGTAGGTCTTAAGCAAAGTGTATTAGGAGTGCAAGTTCGCCTCCTCTCAAGTTGTATTTTAGAGGTCATGTATTAATCTTTTCTCACCTAATAGACCTCAGTAGGTTGGGTATTTTACCCCTGTGTATATGTCCTTTGAGGACAACTTGAAAGTTGAGTTTGGTGTGGCCTGGGAGAGGCTTAACTTTAAGAGCGATTGGCTCTTTTCTAAAACTGAGAGTTGTATGCCTTGAGGAGGCTTTGCTGTGTAATTTGGAGCAAGGGCTCCAGGGTTTGATTGGGGCCTTCTGCCCCTTTGTTGAAATTGGTATATCGTAAAGTTGAGCTAGTTGCTCAAGAATTGTGTTTTCAGGGCTCGAAGCCCAAATTCTTTAATCCCTGTAATTGTACATTTCAAGTTGTATTTCGGCTACTAAGTACCTGTTCTATTTGTTGTTACCTAATTTTGAAAAGAAAATATAATCTTGTTAAATTTTAAAATTTAATTTCTCTTTAGTAGCTTGAGACCTATTCACCACCCAGCACCTTCTTTCATGCTTAACTACCACAAAAACAACGGTAACATATATTATTATAGTTTCAAAGCTCAGAAAATTAAAATGACACACTTGGATCTACCAGAATGCTTCCTTCTACAACTACTCATAATAGATACACTCAAAAACTTGTCTCTGATTGCGCAGGCACTGCTGAATACATCTCGCAGTGTCTGCATGGACACATCTCAACATTTCCGGTGGCACTGAAGCACAGGCCTCACGAATTCGTTGTTGTAATTGTTCAGCATTTTCTGGCCCAGTTTCGTACACTTTCGATTTGATATATCCCCGCAGAAAAGTCCAGGAGTGTGAGATTAGGTGATCATCGTGGCCATTGCCAGGATCCACCACGACCTATCCACCGTTCAGGATATCGTGCAACAAGATGTTCCGTAACTGCTCGAAAGTAGTGAGGTAGTGCACCATCGTTCTCGAACTAATATTGTAGTACTAGCTGCACTGGAATATGTTCCAGAAGGTTTTCTAGAGGCAAGTCGGTCTCTAAAAATTCCAGATGACGCCTACCGGTGAGCCAAGGGCCTGTAAAGACAGGCCCAATAATATAGTCTCCCAGAGTACCGCAGCACACATTAATCCCCCACTGGAGTTGCATGCACTGTGCTCCAACCCAATGGAAGTTCGCTTGAGCACAATAGTGGAGATCGTGAGTGTTGACGATCGAAACATTCGAAAAGTAACATTCATTACTCTACAGGATATTCCTGATAAAATGTGGATCTTGCTGTTATGCCGCGGCTATTCATCGACAATATGTTACCCTGCGATCAAAATCATCTCCGTATAGTTGCTGATATAAGTGCGCCTTATATGGGAGCCATTTTCTCTCCTTCAGCATCCTTGGTATTGACGTTCGGGATACTTATAGCTCATCCGCAGCCTGTCTTTGCCCTAAGTAACATTAAACATGTGCACATTGTTACAATGATTGTTTGTTTATGATGATGATGATGATGATTATTATTATTATTATTATTATTATTATTATTATATCATCTCATGAAGAAGAAGCTCAACTTACCGTGTGAAGGATTGCTTTCAAGGTATTGCAGTACATTCCGTACAACGTCAGCATTATCACAGCCGGGTCTGTCCCAGCTCACATGTACCTTGAAAGATCCCTTAGCTCTTAATTGTAGCTCTGTTCGGTGAAATACGTGTGTAGAAAGCAGGCGTCTGTTTAGAAACTCATGTGCATACCGTCTGCGAGCTTCAGCTGCATTCCCACCAGGTTCACCATAGATTAAAACGATATCTGTGTATTCGTCATTGCTGAACACACTAGTCATTGCCGATTTGTAGACAGCAAATATGTTGCTGCTGTACTATATACCAGCCTAGTGCTACGATCAAAAGCGAGTTTTACTAATTCAAGGGGTTGCATTGGACGGGAAGCGCTGAGGAACATGCTACTAGCGACCGTCCGATTGTTATCTCTTCATATTCTGACGTAATCTGGCCTGCTGGCAGTAGTACGCCTGTCAAAATCAATTAGTAGATATCCCATTTATCACTAGTGCATGCGGGACATTTATAAGTAGAGCGCTCGCGGGCCGCCTAGTATTTGAAAATATAAAGGTCCATTAATACTGCGTTGATGATTCACCAAGAGTGAGTTCTATTTTCTAGAGATGTAGCCACTCATTTAGTTGCTCATTTTTTATCAGCAATCCCAATGATCTACCCTATCAAAAGACTTTTATAGGTCAGTCGCGAAACGAACCCTTTGACGTACTGAATCTAAAATATCTACAATATCTTGCTGGAATCCAATTAGTTGAGCTTCAGTGGGATAACATTTCTTGTCTTCTATCCAACTAGTTAGTCATTTCGCAAACATGTCTATTATAATCAGAAAGAAAGTTTTCTCAAAGCTTACATGCAACACATATCAAGCAGACTGACCAGTAATTACTGACATTTTATTTACAATCAACAATCTTTATATACTGCTGAATAAAACCTTCTGCCTTCTGTAAATTGTCACATTACACTCCCCTTGTTCATATATGATTCCTGGAATGTCCTCCTTGGATACTCTTTCTTCCTTAAAGTACCTATGCATGTTGCCATCTTAGCTGACTTTTTCGGCTAGATTCAGTTTCCTAGTAAATTCCTCCAAATTATACTTACTTCCACAACCATTTCTAACTCTATTTCCTTTCAGCCTGCTCCTCCTTCTTAGTCTCTTTATTTCTGTAATAATATAGCTGGCCATTGCCATTCCTTGTCACCTTTAAAGCTACATACCTATTTTCACATTCCTCAACAATTGCTTTTAACCCAACCCACAGTCTGTTTACATTTTTATTTACCGTTTTCCACCGATCATAATTACTTTTTTGAACTCCCTCATGTCTGTCTTATCAGCCATATGGTACTGTTCAATAGTCCTACTTTTACGACTTTACTATCTATCACATCTGTTTTTCTGCAGAGCTCATCTGGTTTTTTCCGGCATCACGTCCAGAATATTCTTCCCTCCAGTTGATGACACCACTTCCTGATTCAGCTGTCCTTCTCGGATTAACTTATTTACTATGTGTTGTTCATGCTTCCTGTCATTCTCATTACCTTCCCAATTGACATTTGGTAAATTGAGACCTAGCTGTGTCGGTGTGACGTAACGCCACTAGCAAAAAAACTAAATAATCTTCAGAACTGAGCCTTACACCTAGAATTTCATGTTTGTCATCTTTTACTTTTTCGTAGCTTACAACTTCTTCTTTCGCCAGTTTGAATTCTCTCTCTCCTACCGGGAGACCAAGACGGGAGTGGATTAAAGGAGGCGGGAAGTATTTAAGCTCTTGTCACGGGGGACTCCATTGTTAGGCATATGAGGAAAGTGTGTGGAGGGAAGGGAACCAGAGTACAGTGTTACGCGGGAATTATGTTAAGGTAGATTTTGAGGAAAGTAGAAGGAAAGAAGCAGGGTAAGGAGGTGGTAGTTTTTCACGTTGGTATCAACAAAGAAATGCAAGGAGGGATAGGTACCACCATAATTGGGGATATGTGGGATCTGGTTATGACAGCTTGGGAAAACTTCATAGGACTGGAGATTGTTATCAGGTAGATACTCTGTAGGATCTGCCTGGCAGAGGCGGTAAAGGCGTGATCGGTTCACCCGAAGGACGCGGGTTCGATTCTCTGTCAGGAAGACGAAAAGTGTAACAAACAAGATTTCAATTTCAGGAGGTGCACTTGACCCTGAGACTCAGTCAACCTACATCAAAATGGGTATCAGATTAATTCCTTGTGGAAAAAGGTGATCGGGCGTCGAGTTACCCTCTCTACCTCAGCAGATGCCTAGATTAAGAATAGAAGACTCTACTTTCAACACCTTCAAGGGCCTTCATTTTGCTTCTTCTCCATCCTTTGTTGGCCACTCGCTTATCAGCGTTAAAGGGTAGGTGCTCTTCAGGAATATAATGTTGGAGTTGTTTGATATAATCTATTTCATCGGGTTAATTGGACACTTATGCCTTCTGAGCAGGAAACGATATGGTTTCACATTTTGCCAACTTAAATCTATGGGACCTCAATCCGTCAATAAATTCATAGACTCTCTTGTTGTTCTTGTCACATACAAACATGTAATAGTTTAAAATGCTAAACTGTTCTTTTTTCCTTTTTGTGAACATTCCTTCATAAAGATTCGACAGATAAAACATTTTTCTTATAAATTTTCTGCACCAGTTTTTAACATCAGTTGAAAAATTTCCTCGTGTAAAACACGTGTAAACACGCAGCTTGAACTAACCTCCAGCAACGTTTTTGCATATTCAGTCCTGGACTGATGCCCCTTTCAAAACTGGTGCAGAAAGTTTATAAGAAATCATTTCAGTTACCACAATATGCATTGGACTAATGCCCTTTTCATTAAAAAGGTGGATCTAATAATAAAGAACAAAATGCAACACTAATGCTATTTTTTAAACGATGTGACTTATGTCATTTTCAAGATCGCTGCTTAAATTATTATAATTAGTGAATGTAACTTTCCCTTAATTACTTGACTCACTGGATATCGGAAATAATACATCTATATCATAACAGCAGCGCATTTTGCTGATGATATTCATAAACATTCAATCAATCACTCAATCAATCAGTCACTACTGATCTGCATTTAGGGCAGTCGCCCAGGTGGCAGATGCCCCATCTCTTGTTTTCCTAGCCTTTTCTTAAATGATTGCAAAGAAATGGGAAAATTATTGAACATTTCCCTTGGTAAGTTATTCCAACTCCTAACTCCCCTTCCTATAAACGAATATTTGCCCCAATTTGTCCTCCTGAATTCCAACTTTATCTTCCTATTGTGATCCTTCCTACTTTTAAAGACACCACTCAAACTTATTCGTCTACTGATGTCCTCCCACGCCACCTCTCCACTGACAGCTCGGAACATACCACTTAATCGAGCAGCTCGTCTCCTTTCTCCCAAGTCTTCCCAGCCCAAACTTTGCAACATTTTTGTAACGCTACTCTTTTGTCGGAAATCACCCAGAACAAATCGAGCTGCTTTTCTTTGGACTTTTCCCAGTTCTTGACTCAAGTAATCCTGGTGAGGGTCCCATACACTGGAACCAATTATTATTATTATTATTATTATTATTATTATTATTATTATTATTATTATTATTATTATTATTATTATTATTATTATTATTATTATTATTACCTCAGTTCGATCCTTAGTTGATCAGCGATCTATCGAAGCACCTCACAAACTGTGGGTTCCAGTTGCAAATGTGTTGCATTACTCTGTCTTTGATCATAGTTCAGTTATTGTATTTAAGTGAGATTAGTCCAGGTTGGAGCAACTTTAACTGGTACTATTTATTGTGTTATGAGTTGGATACCTACCGCCCTGTAGTTTTAGTGATGTAAGTTTGGTAGGAGTGAAAAGTTAGTCCAGCATGTGCTTTTTCACGTTATTTTCAGTGGTTATATTGCCCAGGCCTGCCCGCAGTCTAAGGGTAGCGTGCCTTCCTCTTACCAGGAGGCTCTGGGTTCACTTCTCAGCCAGGTCAGGGATTTTTACCTGGATATGAGGGCTGCTTCAAGGTTCACTCAGCCTATGTGAGAACAATTTGAGAAACTATCTGGCGGTGAGATAGCGGTCCCGGTCTAGTGTCACAAGGATAACGGCGGTGAGGTTCATCGAGCTGACCACTCGTCTCTTCGTAATCGTAATCTGCAGGCCAACTAGCTGAGCAACGGACACTTCGTAGGCCAAATTCCATCTGGGCCGAAGTGCCACGGGCTTTGTTTATTTTTTTACTTTGCTTAGACCCATCTCTCGTTTAGATACAGTTTTTACAGTGCACTTTATCTTCTGGTTTGTTACTTTCACTGTTATGCCTCAGTCTCACTCTTCACTTTGGCAATACGAAAGTAACTGAGGTATGAGCATCGATGGTATCGCTAGTTCTTACGCCTGTGATAAATGCTGTGAAAAGTTCACTTATATGTCACTTGGTACGTAAATGTTGGTGGACTTTGTAGACTGATATATAGCACCACATTCCCGCTGAATGACGAAAGCAACGGGAAACCACTCCACACTTTCCTAGTAGAGGCTACCTCTTCACTGACCCTCAGGTTATCTACGATAGCTGATGGTGAATTACGTGAGGATCCAACCAGCCTTCGGGATGAGGAGTTAACAAACCTCGTGGTTATTCTTCATTGTGTTGAGATTCGTATGCGTTACTTTGGTAACTGGAGATAACCGAGACATCGTGGTATAAGGTCGAATTTTGTCGTGAAAAGTCGGATATATTCGGTTGCCAATTTAACGTTAAGTAATAGCAGTGTGTCACTATATCTACTGACACGGGTCTCTCGTACTGAAGTACTCTTATGAATCAAATGACTGCGCCAGTTACTTCAATCCGAGATCTTGTGGAGGGGAGTGGAGGGTCTGATCTACTGTAGTATCCAGTGGCGTATGCTGTGATCAAGACGTGGCCTACCACTAGACTTAGGTTACTCCTTTTCGATAGTTGGTTTAGTGAACGTCAAGCCTTAAAGCGTTTTGAGCCATCGGAGTAGCCTGCTGTGTTGTCAAGGCTGTTTCACATGTTACTGCCCTGGCCTCTGCCACTGCCAATAGGCTACTCAACACCTGATCAGTGGAGATGGTAGCCTCAGGTTTAGCCAATTAAAGTCCGACTTTATGGCTAAATGGGTAGAATGTTTGCCTTTGGTTCCATGGCCCCGGTTCAATTCTCGGAATCAACCTCCTCGTACTCTTAATTCCTCTCGCTTGGGAGCTGGGTGTTTATGACGCCGCCGCCATTCATTTCATCCTCATTTGGTCACCATCAAGCCTTTCCAGAGGCTATGCACCATTATTATTATTATTATTATTATTATTATTATTATTATTATTATTATTATTATTATACATCTTCATTAGAGACTGTTATACTTTTCAGCGTTCAGTCTGCGAGCCACAGTGAATTTACTGAAGACCGCCACAATCCTCTGTTTTTAACTAGTTCTGTGGCCTCGTTTAGTTCTATACCCTCTACTTCTCTTACCCTCCCTGACCGAGTCCATTATTCTCCCAGGTAACCTATCCTCCTGCATTCGCCTCACATGTCCCAACCATCGAAGCCGGTTTATGCGTACAGCTTCATCAGTCGAGTTCATTCCAACTTAGACTTTATCTCCTCATTCCGAATACCCTCCTGCCATTGTTCCCAAGGGTTTGCACCAGCGATCATTTTCCATACTTTCATGTCTGTTATGTCATTCTAACTTATGAATAAGATACCCTCATTCCACCAGACTTTCATTGCCGTAAAGCAAAGTTGATCTGGAAACAGACCGGTGTAAAGATAGATTCGCCGGGAGCTGATTTCCTTCAATCAATCAATCAATCAATCAATCAATCAATCAATCAATCAATCAATCAATCAATCAATCAATCAATCAATCAATCAATCAATCAATCAATCAATCAATCAATACTGATCTGCATTTAGGGCAGTCGCCCAGGTGGCAGATTCCCTATCTGTTGCTTCCCTGGCCTTTTCCTAAATGATTTCAAAGAAATTGGAAATTTATTGAACAGCTCCCTTGGTAAGTTATTCTAATCCCTAACTCCCCTTCCTATAAATGAATATTTGCCCCAGTTTGTCCTCTTGAATTCCAACTTTATCTTCATATTGTGATCTTTCCTACTTTTATAAACGCCATTCAAACTTATTCGTCTACTAATGTCATTCCACGCCATCTCTCCACTGACAGCTCGGAACATACCACTTAGTCGAGCAGCTCTTCTTCTTTCTCTCAATTCTTCCCAACCCAAACATTGCAACATTTTTGTAACGCTACTCTTTTGTCGGAAATCACCCAGAACAAATCGAGCTGCTTTTCTTTGGATTTTTTCCAGTTCTTGAATCAGGTAATCCTGGTGAGGGTCCCATACACAGGAACCATACTCTAGTTGGGGTCTTACCAGAGGCTTATATGCACTCTCCTTTACATCCTTACTACAACCCCTAAACACCCTCATAACCATGTGCAGAGATCTGTACCCTTTATTTACAATCCCAATCCTTCCTAGAGGATAATGTTGATCGCAATTGCGAACTCACTGCATTAGCTATGGTGCACCTTGATTCACTCTCACTTATACTGCCATCCTGGGGGAATACACATCCTAGAAACTTGAAAATATCTACGTGTTCCAGGTTTGTATTCCCAACCTGACATTCAGTTCCCTTAGGTTTCTTACCTACTGACATCACTTCTGTATTGGAAAGGCTAATTTTCATATAATGCTCACTGCACCGATTTTCAAGTTCCAAGATATTAGACTGCAGGCTTTCAGCGCAGTTTGCCAGTAAAATCAAAGTCGTTGGCATAGGTCAAACTGTTTACTACTTTTTCACCTAACTGAATTCTCCCTCCAACACCTCTCACCTGTTTCTATCATTCTGACTGTAGCCCAATTGTCAAATTATTCGTAAATGCCCCTGGTTGATTTTAATAATCTACTCTTAATCCCACATTCCTCTAGCACAGCGAACAACTATTCCTTCGGTACCCTGTCATATGCCATCTCTAGATCGGTGATACATAAACGTAACTGTCTATTCCTTCGTAGCATTTTTCAATTCCCTGATGCATACTGAAAATCTGATCCCGACAGCCTCTCTTGTGGTCCGAAATGACACTGGTTATCATCCAACTCACTCTCAACTACTGATCGTATCCTCCCTTGCAAGATGCCACTGAACACCTTGCCTGGTACACTGATCAATGAAATACCTCGATAGTCGTTGCAATCCTCCCTGTTACCTCGTTTATAGACAGGTGCATTTTTGCTCTTGTCCAATCAGAAGCTACCGTACTAACATACCATGCTATTCTTATTACTCTATGAAGCTACTTCGTCCCTGCCTTCCCACTATTTCACCATTTTAGGTATAATTTTATTTCTTCCTGCTGCTTTATCAAAATGGAGTTTATGTATAGTCACTACCCTTCCACTTTCTCAAGCGTAATTTCACCAGTATTATTGTCTTCCTCCCCATGAGCTCGGTTGTTCGCAACGTCATCACGAAGATTTCCTTTTACGTTGAGAAGATTTTCACAATATTGCTTCTATCTGCCCGGTGATACCCAGGGATCTATTATAAGTTCACCTGATTTACCCAGAACACTAGGCTATTCATTTCCTATTGCCCCTCCCTTTGTAAGATTCTTTATTACTATCCAGAAATGGTTCCCTGCTGCCTACATAGCCAGGTTATTATCGAATTCTTTACGATTTCTTCTTCGATGCAACAACAATTTCTTTCGCTCTGTCTCTTTCAATTATTATTATTATTATTATTATTATTATTATTATTATTATTATTATTATTATTATTATTATTATTATTATTATTATTATTATTATTAAATGAATGTCTATTACACAACTGGAGAGAGATTATTCAGAAACGCACCGCACTGTTCCTTCAGTGTTACAAGTAGGACGTACATCCGTTTCAACATGCGATTAGTGACAGGCGCTGCGTAACGCTATCAGAAAGTATGATAAACATAATCTTCCCTGTACCACAAATCTGCACATCTGTCTGCAGCATAACAATCTCTATATATGACTGTACAGGAAGTCCGTCTCACCTATGATTGTCTACGACAGTGGAATTATTTTCATGGATATCGAGATATATGAGGGCTAATATCATGTTTTAGACAAAACTTCATATTTTCAAATTTATAATAAGTTGAAGTCAGATTGTTCCAAGACAATAGTTATACTATAGTTTGTTTGGTGAGACGAGAGATTCTTCCTGCCTAAAGTTTGAGACAGTTCAGGGATCAGGGTTCAGTATGAATGACCTTCAACACACTTTTCTAGCTGCAGGATGGCTAATAAATTCCCGCCCTTCCTGCTTTGTGTCCTTCTTGCAACCTACATAACCTAGGAGTATTGGAGCTATGTTATCGTTTATCAAATTTTGGAACTAGGGTTTTCTGTTCCTTTCCCCTCCCCCAATACACGACAGTCATTTGAAAGGAAGAGCGTAAAAAGTCTTCCTTTGCGCCAAATGACTGTGTGTGCATATGTTGAGTCTCAGCCCCAAGGCTGATTCGATTCCCCACAGTTGTACCATTAGCTGTCATAGACGGCCTAGGTGTCACTGAAGACACGTACTAGGGAAATGAGGAGTGAGACAGATTCCCTTTGCTTTCCTCACCGAGTCGGAAGTTGCTTTAAAATAGCCTATATCAGCCTCGTAAGTCCACTGAAATGTGCGAACCAGTCGAAGCTCTGAGGGACACCTCCACAATATTCGTAACAGGACTGGTTGCGTAAGGCATGACATTGCCAGCATTGCTTATCCTTATCAGTAACGTTCGTCACACGTAAAAACATAGAAATATATCATCAGTTTGTCAGGCGGCACAAGAAGTGAAGAGATATCTAAAGAAGAGAAATGTGTGCAAAGAAAATGTTTGGAACGGTGACCTAACTCAATTTCATTATGAAATGTCTTAATTTTCAACACTATCTCACAGAGGGGACAAAATACACCAGCTGTGTTGCAGTCTGTGTATGGCTCTACACAACTGATGTGGCTGTATCAGTGAGTGGTAGATTAGATAACTAGCTGTGCATTTGCTTTCAAGAAGCACAAGGCACTTTTGGCCCAAATGTTTCAGAGAAACAGGTGGAAACAAGTGCAGTAAAGGTGGAAGAATGACAAAACAGAATATGAAAAGTTTTCTAACTTGTGATTCCTGGTTAAGCAATTACGATCGTACCCTTTTAGATGAAAGTTTCCTAAACAATGACGCTGAAGGCAACAAAATATTGCCAACACCTTTATGTGTGCTGGTACTTCTATAAGAAATACAAGTTTTATTTTAGAAAGATCTTTAATTTTATGGGACTACAGCGCGAAAAGCCATAAGTAATATTACTCGATAAACATTTCATCATCAAACCTCACTCTGTGGTATACAATCAGGAAGCCTATGTTGCAATATGCTTGGCAAGAGGCATATTGACATATCAATATCATCGTTTGACAATGTCATTAATGTGGCTTTTGCTATTGGATTGTTTGATTGTCGAAGTGTTGATGAATGTGAAAGAGTGGATTTAATCATTTATGCTTATTGTTTACTTTTAAATTGACTACTCCATTAAAATCCCACACACCGAGCGAGGTGACCGTGCGGTTAGGGCCGCGCAGCTGTGAGCCTGCATTCGGAAGGAAGTGGGCTCATACCCCTCTGTCGGTAGCTCTGAAAATGGTTTTCAGTTGTTTCCCATTTTCTTACCAGGCATGGCCGTTTCCTTCCCACTCCTAGCCCATTCCTATCCCATCGTTGCCATAAGACCTATCTGTGTTGGTGTGATTTAAAGCAAACTAAAAAAGTCCCACATGTGCACTTTGAAAATCGAACAGCTTTACAACAGTATCAGGTCATTCTAAAAACGTTCTTTGTTCAGGTATCATATTATTTTAAGCAGATATTTTGTGATATTACTGATGGGAAATGTAGCAATATTGTCCCAACATTGAAATATTTTCTTTTGGTCTATCACATTGATATTTTACTTCTTAGTGTATTCAGAGTTCCTCTCTTAGATCTTAATTGGTTATCATTCAAATGTACTGTATCTTGTGGTCAGATGCAAAGTTTTGCATGAATATGACACATACCTCTAATTCTGTGTTGAGCTAATTATATTATCAGCATGTTTTCATTCAGTTCTTAGTGTTCGAGGTCAAATACATTCTATGTTAGTCTATTACCACGTATCCTAAGTACTTGAAATGATCCATCAGCTCCTGTTTCATATTCCCTTCCTCGTATTCAGTCCTCTCAGGTCCCTACACATTAGGCAACCCAACATACTGACCTGTATGTAAGTGTTCACCCGGTATACCAGTGATGGGCAGATTTAGCCTTAGTGAACTAGCTCTTTCTCTTCCTGAAGCGCGTGTTGTTCACAGGACTCTTGCTTTGGCTTCGGTGGGTCAGTGACGTCCGATACCCATAACCTGACGGAATTTATGTACTAAATTAACTCATGAATGTTTGTAATAATATTTAACTCCATTTACAAATTTACCACAGCAAATATTTTAATACTATACCTATAACTGCAATGACTTCTCGCTCATTTTCACAAAATTTGCACGATGCTTGTGTTAAAAACAACGCATCTGCTTTTAAAAATATGGATGTCTTATTGTTTGCCTATCACTTTTGCCCTTAACCAAGCATTAATTACCGAGCTCGATAGCTGCAGTCGCTTAAGTGCGGCCAGTATCCAGTAATCGGGAGATAGTGGTTTCGAACCCCACTGTCGGCAGCCCTGAAGATGGTTTTCCGTGGTTTCCCATTTTCACACCAGGCAAATGCTGGGGCTGTATCTTAACTAAAGCCACGGACGCTTCCTTCCCACTCCTAGCCCCTTCCTATCCCATCGTCGCCTTAAGACCTATCTGTGTCGGTGCGACGTAAAGCAACTTGTAAAAAAATGCATTCATTATTCCGTTTTATATTCTGCATACCTTTTAATCCAAGAACAGCTTTCGGAGTTTCGTCGGACACCTGTTTTCTGAACTAGATTTATCCAGTCTCATAACGGAAAATAGCTGCCCACATACGTATGGTGAACCAAACATACACAATATCTTACAGTTAAAGATCTATAGTGACAGAAAGAAATGTATACAATTCAAGTATATCTATATTCAACAGTAAAAGGTAAAGCAAAATACTAATGTAGCACCACTCAAGAGCTTACGAATGATGAGGCTGAAAGTCGAGTGCTTTGCAGCATCAACAAAACAAAATTCTTGTTGTGTAAAAAATAGAAAAAATATTATTGATACATCGTTCAAAATACTTTTTAAAATTGTTATTATAGTCATGCATCCTTTCCTCGAACCAGCAACATAAGTGAAGTATGTTGATGTAAATTTATGTAGTGTTGTTCTGAAATATATTAAAGGAATATCATTTGTACAGCAATGATACTGGATAAAGAAGTGATAAAATCACCTTGCACCAACCACATTTGATTATGGCTGTGCATTACTGTATTTCAATAGTTTACTGTACAATGTCCACAACATTTTTTATTAAAGTAATCAGTTGTTCTGTCGTATCTCTTGGCCTTCCAAGATTGAAGTCCAGTTAATATCCAAATTCTCAAATCCTGGTGGTAGAAATCGTTAATGAACACGCGATTGAAGCTTTATGGTGTTATTCCTACTCTGAAGGCATTGTTCACCAGGGAATTCTTGTTATGGAATATTTACATACGAATATGTTTTTACATGCGATTGTAGTGCAAATCCAATTGTTTCTGTGAATCTATTGTACCTGGAGGCAAGTCAACAACTTTTCTTACTCTTCACTATATCCATCTGCTCTTACAACACATGCTATCTTGAATGAATCATTGTGAGGTCCATACGAATCCAGATGTTACAAGGATCGACAGCCAACATGTGTCAAGAAAGAGGTTTTGACCTAATTGTCAAACAACTCTCTAGTTACATTGCCACGGTCTCAAAATTGCCTTCACTGTTGTTGATATTTTCTTGACAGCCGTGTTCATTTATTACCATGTTTTTATATTTCTTCAATACGCTAAAATTATTTTTCTCCATGATTATGCCCTGTGCACATTTTTTCTGTTTCCTTATATCCTCCGTCTTCAAAGAAGTGCGTTGTGCTATAAGAGATTTGTCATCACTAATGAACAGTCGGGAACACACACGGCACTGAACTGATGACTCTTGCAGTACTGGCCACCAGGTGTTTATTTATTTATTTACTAAATGTGCCACCAATAGAGGCACACTCAAATTACAGGTGGCTTTTACAAATTATTTGACACAAATAACACAGAAGTACCAAAAAGAAGAAAATATGAAAATGCTGTGTAAATGAGATGATAATGCTCTGTATGAAATGTGTAAGACAGTATCTCATATACAGAAATCTGTTACTACGTAAAAAATATGTAATCAAATCATATAAATATTATACATATAAACAAATCACTTCGATTAGTACAATACTTTTAATATATTTACATGTGTGTCATATTCCCAAGCAAAGTCAAGGTCTATCTGATATTTATTAATTATTAAGTTATTGTATGTCTCACACATATTGATAAACGGAGAGTTCTTAAAAATACAGTTTTGGAGACTGGAGTTATAAACAATTGCCGAAATCTTAAATTTCCTTTTCTAACATTAAAGCATAACTCGTGGATCAAACTATTACCGTCAATTAATGCATTAACAATCTCATAGAGATAAATTTGTTGAGCTATTACACGCCTACTGGCTAGCGATATATATTTAAATTCATTCAATGAAAATTCGCATGAAACATAACTTCCAAAGGGGAATATCTTCTATTTTCTATGATGAAGATATCTTAAAAAGCGTTTCTGCACTCTCTCAATATGGAGACCAAACTATACATGAATACTCAAGTTTTGATCGCACAATACTATTGGACAATAAGGCGATTGCATACGTGTTAGTGAAACCTCTTGAATTTCTAATTAAAAAACCCAATTTCTTACAGGAATCAAGAACCATTGTATTAATATGCTCAGTGAAAGATACATTTCTTGTAACAATTACCCCTAAGACATTAACAAAGTGAACAACTTTGAGTTCTTCAATATTAATTTTATATTTATAATTCACTGTATTTGTATTATTTGAAATCTGAAGGAAACAGCATTTATTAAGAAAGAGCTCTTCTGTCAGTCCCATAACTTATAAGGATAATGTGTTACTGTGCTATTGTAATATTTAGTTTCTCTTTTTGCGCTAAATGTGGATATACATCAGTAATATAAATTTACTTCCGAAGCTACGGGCATTTTGCTAGCTGCATGATTATGAAAACATGGGAACCTTGAACGGGGTAAATTATGGTAGTAATCTATCAAATGTGATTTGTTCTAAATTTGTCCTTTTGCTCCCTGTCACATTGGATATAATGATTTATAGCTGTAACAGCGAGGCGACGGAATCCACATTTACTGAGATTGGAGTTGCTAACATGTCAACCAAGATAGTCCAAGTCCTGGAATCTTAATTGGAACTATCCCTGTAATTCATCAAGCATTTCAGAATATTCGTCGGTGGCACACTGTAAAAGAGAATGTTTCATTAAAGTAATCCTTGAGAAATTTTCATTGGTGTTATTTTAGCAGACTGGTGCGTGATGTTACAAATGCCAACCTATAGACTGTCCACTCAAGGGCTGCAGCCGCTCTCAGCCTATTCACAGGAACCTTGCCTTTCACTGATGTATTCTATGAACACATCAAATAATAATAATAATAATAATAATAATAATAATAATAATAATAATAATAATAATAATAATAATAATAATAAATTTCATCAACCAAATTCTGGTCGCAGACAAATAGCCTAAATCAGAGTTTATTTTGCCATGAAACCCGTGCAACAAAGTTTCTCATTTACTTCAGGCCCTGACCACACCAACAACACTTACAATGAACAACAGCCACAGTGATATCAATTTGTTTCAAAAACTAAGAAAATTCACTATAATTACTTAGACATCAGGATTGTTTCCCCATTTGAGACTAACTGCTTGGATTAATGTAAACCAAGTCTTGCTAGGGAACAAGAATAATAAAGCTGTAGAATGGGACATGCTTTAGACCGGAACTTGATTTACGAAACAATTATTAACTCCTGTTATTTTAATGTAAAATATCGCATTCTCATTATTTGTGACCAATGGCTGAGGCATCGTGACTATCATAGTTCAGCTATCTAGTTGATGAGTCTGCCATTCTTCTGTATCCGAAGCCATCAGTGTCGTAACTCGGAGAGAAGTCTGTAAAGGGCCATTCACCATGTCGATCCATCGCTTCGGTACTCGTCCTCGTGGTCTGGTTCCTTGAATTTTGACATCAACGATCAACTTTTGAAGACCATCGCCTCGGCGCATTATATGGCCAAAATAGCGTATGATCCACTGAGAGACCTTGCATGATAGAGGAACTTTTATCTCAAGTTGGTTCGAAATTGACATGTTCGTGCGATGTAAAATATAGAACGCCTGAATCGGCAAGGACATATCAAAAAATAAATAAGGAAGGAAAAATATTCATTGTTTTTAATACTTATTTGTATAACAAAACACGCAAGCCAATCCTTAGCTCCTTTAGTATGAGCTATAAAAGGAGACTCCTTTACTGCCTGCCTACATACATACATACATACATACATACATACATACATACATACATACATACATACATACATACATACACACATACATACATACATACATACATACATACATACAATAAGTAACCTCTTTCAAGATTAAAATTCTTGTGTCCACCTTTTCAATACAAATATATATATATTTTAGTGGTGTGTTTCATTCATGTAGAATTTAACCACTAAAATATATATATTTGTATTGAAAAGGTGGACACAATAATTTTAATCTTGAAAGAGTTTACTTATTGTATCTTCAATACGGAACAAAATGAGATTAGTTACTTTTTACTTGTAATTACATACATACATACATACATACATACATACATACATACATACATACATACATACATACATACATACATACATACATACATACATACATACATACATACATACATACATACATACATACATACTGTCCCTTTCATTATCCTTAGCTTGTCCAGCAATCAGCATGTCAAGTGATTGTGACGTCTACCACCTAATCAATTTGGAGCGAGGAAGGCAGACGATACCGCTAGCTGGTAAAGCTCGGCAGCCAGCAGTATCACAAACCAGTTATTTCATTGTAGTATTGCTTTTATTAAAGTAAACTTATATCATCTTTCTACTATCATGAGAAGCTGTGTGTGTATTCCCGTGATAATTTCACTGTGTTAAAAATGGAAATTCTGCGTTGTCTATTAATACATTGCAAACGACATCATTAACAACCAAAACGAATGCATTTCCGTTTTACGTCAGTAATTTTGGCGAGTGTTAAAAAGGGGTTGTGCAGTGAAATCGCTCTCCTTTGACTGTTCGAGTGACATGTTAAGTAGTCTCCATGCTACTGTGATAGCTGAATTTTCACGTAGACTGGAACCCAATAATTAGAATTGTTCTTAGTTTTCAGATCTGCAGAAGACTTCACTGGAATTCTCGTCGTTACGCCAACTTCAAGCGTGATTTTCCGACGGTGGAATTTTGTGGTAGAGAACGCTTCACACTGTAATTGGATAGAAAGCATGGAAGGCTTAGCTGAATGCGACGCCCTGATCTCAGTGATGGAACACCCAGGAGAAGTGGAGTGACCCCGAGACTTACCAAGACTACAAAACTGAGTACAATATTTTATCACTTGAACCAATTTAGTTGTTAATGTAATGATCTCACCACTATTTCTGTAGAGTAGTATAATTCTGTTGGGTTGAGTTTCATTATAGTACCCTTTCCATTTCACCTTTCACACCACTTGTTAGCATAGAATTGAAAGATATATTTCATATTTATATGACATGTAGTCATGGTTTATAGGAGTGATTTCTTCAGTTACAATATTCTCAAGTGCATCGTCATAAATATGTAAACTCCAGGATTTAATAATCATGAACCCAGACTTTAAACCAATGAGGTTAAAGAGTCATTTTAGTAATATTTTCATCTGGACAATAAAAATGGATTTAAGCGGGGTCATCCAGATGGACATGCTCTATCATTTAGATAGTTAACTTATATTTTCCTTAATTTTCGAGCATGGCAGGTTATTAGGATGAATAACAATGATTAATAAATTAACTCTAGCATCGTCTTATATTATGTTTGTGAATATACATACCTATGTAATTAATTATATGAGTTGAGTACTTAATATTGTTTTGATATTTGCTGATGTTAATCTGTGGCTCAGTTCTTTTTTCCTACGTGAATTTGCTAAGGTGTTGGAAAATACAGTTAGGTCGTCGTGCCTTTTATAATGTTGTGGAATATTTCAGAGCACCAATTGTAAATTGTTATTGATTTCTTGTGGAGTATCATGTTAATGATTTTTTGTAGTTTTACTACATACCCAACTAAGACAGCATGCCATTAGGAATAATCCCTGGCTATGCTAAATAAAGATAAGAACTTTATTGCATTTTATCCCGCTCATCTCACTCTCTTTTTTCATCTACCGCTTTTCCCACACGTGTGTGGTCGCGGGTACGAGCTGTGTCGCACATGTGGATTTAGCCCTTCCGAACTCCAATCACTCAATCACTATAGCGTGTTTCTGTGGTGGTTGACAGTGCAGTGTATTGTCCGAAAGTGAAGAAGAAAGTGTTGGAACAAACACAAACACCCAGTCCCCAAGCCAGAAGCATTAATCAAACGCGATTAAAATCCCCGACCCGGCCGGAAATCGAACCCGGGGCCCTTTGAACCGAAGGTCTCAATGCTGACCATTCGGCCGAAAGGTCGGGCACTCGGCTCATCTCACTAAATTATTCAAATTATTGTATTCGAAATTGTGGACATGGTTGGAGTTTCATAATTGAGTTAGACTAGACAAGTGACCTAATTTCAATTCAGTCACAGACCTAGTTTACGGTGTTCAATTAATAGAGGAATAAAATTATAGGATCTTCGACATGATTATTTCCGACGTCATTCACTTCTTGCTAATAATTATTACGCTAATAATAATGGTGTTAGAATAATACTCGTAAAAACCTTGTGAATAGCGTGTACCACTTTTGTGCACTTTTGGAATTACTTTGTTGTGATGAGTTGTGTCTTGTGATTTTTTCAGAGCACCGTAATTTTAACTGTGTGATTTATTTGTGGTTAAACGTCATTTTCTGCAATGGCTATAAGAGATTTTTTGTGATGAGTCGCTATATTGTGACTGTATTTCCGCGTTCAATAACTTGCTCCTCAGAAATTGAAAGATTTATATCCTTAACTTTTCTTTTTATCAACTTGAGATCAATAAGTTAACCTGGCGAGATCATGACATATTTTAGTCACGGTAGGGAATATTGAACAATGTGTAATTAACAGTTCACCATTGAGTGCTTTATATCTTACGTTAATAATACCTCAGCCAAAGTGATGCTAACTTAAAACAATGTGTTTTCTGAGTTTGAGAATTAACGAGTGATTAGTAAATTAATTCGAGGATACGTGAGTTATCACATTGAAAGTTAATGACTATAATATTTCGTTAATCGAAGTAGTTGTTCGAAGAATAATTTATTTTTAGTAAAATAAATTACCATAGTGTAAATAATAATTATGAATTAATATAAATTCGATTCTTTGTTGAATTCAACTGGCCGACTTACAAGAACCACTTCGGAAGTCATTTATATAAAGTTATGAGATTCAATTGATGATTTTGACTAATAATTTTATTTTTTACTGAGTAATTTGTTAATAAATTGGGTTGTTCCACGTCTGATTTTTCATTTCTAGTGTAGTTGATATACCTCATATCTTCCTTTTCCTTGTCATGTATCCTATTGGCCTACAAACGGTCCACCCTCGTGGTTCATCGTGACTCTGCGCCGCTAACGGGCACAATAGGTGTTCAATATAGTGTTTTGTGACTCAGCATTCAATCTGCAAGCTTCTGTCAATTAACAAAATGCCTCCATAATACGCGATTTCCAACTGGCTCTGTAGCCTCCCTTAGTTACGCACCTCTTACCATTAAATGATGAAAAACCCAGCCTAATCAACGTCATGTTAATCTCCCTCGTACCCTGAAATGGCCGAATCTATTATTTTCCTACTTAAGCTACCTTCCTCTATTCACCTCACATTAGCTCATCACGGAACCCAGTTTATATATTGTACAGTAACACCGGTACAGAAATTGTCCTGAGTGGAAAATGCGAATTAATTTCCAGCGATTCGAAGTACTACACCCACACAAGTTCCAGTGTGGAGGGAATGATATATGCCGCAGCACCGAGCTACACGTCACAAAGAGCAAACAGCTCATATCGCATTCATTTTAATATCTTCCTAAATCATTGGAATAAATTATAAACAATACCAATTACAAGTATATCCCTATAGTACCCAAACAAATGACTACATTTTAAGATGATTTTAAGGGTCTTATTGCTCATAAGGAAAGAAATACGACAGCTGGTGCAGAATGGACGGACTATAACTCAAACTGCTCCCTTTCTAGCTATATAAGCCCGGTGAAAAGCAGTTCGATCAGTTTAGTTCCTTCGTGCTTGTCAGCCAAGCAGCTGATGCGAAAGTTCTACGGAGACCGCCATTCGCGTAACATAGTGCGAGATACGAAGTGGGCGATCCGCAGTGTCCACTTACGAACTTAAAGTTTGCACGAATGTGTGACACTCAAGGTGTCTGAATAATTTGCTAAGGCAAGACTTATGGACTTATATTATTTCAGTGTCATAATATGCACTATTTGAGAACTTAGTGCAGGGTGCCAAGGTATATATATTTAACTTATCCTATCTTCTGCTTCGAGTGTTTGATTAATATGTTAAGGTATTACTTGAAGGCTGGTAATTATTTCTGTGCCGTTACATTTGAGGACGTTTATTATTTCTGGAGTATAAACGTGTAACATACACTATCTTCTAGTTCGAGTGTTTGAATATTCGCCAAGAGAGTACTTGGATACTTGTGATCATTTCATTGTTACGATATTTGAGGACTTGTACGTATTATTTGTGCAGCATGAGCATGTAACTTATGCTATCTTCTGTTTCGAATGTTAAATACTCGCCAAGACAATACTTGAAGACGCGTAATTATTTCAGTGTCGTGACACTTAACAATTTAAGTATATTTCTGCGACGTGAACATGGAACTTACATTATTTTCTGCGCCGAGTGTTAAATAATTTGCCAAGACACTACCTGCAGACTTGCCTTTATTTTTTGTCAAACAATTCAGACTCATATTTGTTTCTGCGGCATAAACATTTTAAAGGGCTCGTGCATTACTGCCACTAGTGACATTTAACTACGCCGGTTGTTAAAATGATATTTACAGTAAATTTAAAGATTTCGTACGGTAATTGAAGAACAGTACCATCAAGTGTTCCAAATTATAGGTACGTCAATATACTTCGTTTGGTGACTCTACTACAGAGACTAGTAATCTATATAAATAAAATTGTAGGGGGTCCGCTGTCTGTAATTTCTTCTGTTTTGCCAATTTTTCAGATATTTATCCGTTTTAGGTCAACTCAAGACCGAATCGGTGGTTTTTACGTTTCGTGTCTGTTTGTTTGTCTGTTTGTCTGTTTGTCTGTTTGTCTGTTCCACCATCACGTCGAAACGGCTGGATAGATCTCAACCAAACTTCATATTTAGAGTATACTCATCCCGGGGAAGGTTTCGATATGCATATCGTTTTAAAATCTTTGAATACACGGGGGGTTTATAGGAAAACCAGAATGGTTTTTCCACCATCACGTCGAAACGGCTGGATAGATCTCAACCAAACTTCATATTTAGAGTATACTCATCCCGGGAAAGGTTTCGATATGCATATCATTTTAAAATCTTTGCATACACGGGGGATTATAAGAAAACCAGAATGGTTTTTCCACCATCACGTCGAAACGGCTGGATAGATCACAACCAAACTTCATATTTGGAGTACACTCATCCCGGGGAAGGTTTCGATATGCATATTATTTTAAAATCTTTGAATAGACGGGGGGTTTATAGGAAAACCTGAATGGTTTTTCCACCATCACTTCGAAACGGCTGGATAGATCTCAACGAAACTTCATATTTAGAGTATACTCATCCCGGGGAAGGTTTTGATATGCATATTATTTTAAAATCCTTGAATAGACGGGGGTTTATAGGAAAACCAGAATGGTTTTCCTCCATTTTCTCTTATACTATTGATTTTCTGTAAACTTAGTTTACCGTACGTGAAACGTCTCTTCATTATAAACAACTTTCGTTATGTTCATAATTTACCTTACTCTTCACATGACGGAGAAATTTACAATTTTCCGCTGGTATCATGCTCTGCATTGAGTGACCGACAGACCGACAACGAACCTACAGGTTACCATGGCAACGTCTCTGACTGCATGCCAGCAGGGAAGTAACGTATTGCCATTTTCCTCATCATGCTTTTAAATTCGTGGTTGTTCCTTGGGTAGAAGGCAAGAGAGGCGTCAATCGGCCTATCTGCGGGATATTGGCGGAATATCGTTGGATGTTATAACCGCCCTCGAATAGATTAAGTAATAACACCATTAGTCATCTTCTTATTATTTGTTTACCTAAGAATCACTGGACCTAAATTTATCCTCTGTTACCGCTTTATTATATCCATAACTCACACTAGCATAATTTATTGAGGGGCATTTGATTTTCCAATACATTCACTTGGCATTTACATATTTGTCGTTATCCGGCTGTCCTCAGTTATAATCCATTTTCTATTACTTTCAAGTTTCTTAACTGTATTATTTTCTTCCTTAATTACGCCGTATGTACGCGTGTGCTACAAACTACTGGATGTATTTCCACCAAGACTCACATTTAGAATACACCTGTCCTTGATAGGTTTTGGGCAAATATTGTTTCTAAATCTCTGAACTGACTGGGGGTTTATACGAAACCGAAACAGTGATTTTGCACTTCCACAAAATATACACAACCAACGTTAATTTAAATCTACCTACCTTGGTAGAAATTAATTTCTAAACCTTTTTCCTCATGTGCATCATTTCGATACGAGGATTAATAAGGGAGATATCATTAACGGACCGTTTTTCTTTACAAGTCCCATCGGACTTAACTCACGAGCGGGTGCGTGTAAAGCGTATTCCTTACAACTTGAAAACTACTGAAGACATTCGAACCAAACTTTGTATTTAGCATCCACCTGTCCAAAGGTAGGTTTTAAACTTAAATAACATTTCATGTTCCGGAATGGACTGGCGGTTTATAGGGAACCGAAATGGTTATTTTACTCTTCCACAATATATACAGAACAAGACCAACCTGACGAAATCGACCAAACGTGATAGAATTCCACCTCTAAACCCTTTTTTTCATGTGCATTTTTTCGTCAGTAGGATTAATAAGGGAGATATCATGAATGGTCACTTTTGCATGTTAAGTCCAGCGCACATAGCCCGAAGGGTGTTTTACATGGAGCAGATTCCTTATCTATATAAATCAAATCGTAACGACTGTGTGCCTCTACACTGACTATTTTGGCGAAATTTTCGTACAGCTTTCCGTTTAAGGGGTAATAATGATCATCTCCATAATTTTTGGTTTAGTTACCTGGAAGTCCTAATTTTTACCCGCCTCGCCCAAAATCCAGATCTGCCAGAAGAAAAAGAAGATAATTGAAATTTGAAAAAATTATACGTTTTAGCCTGTAACGAACGGAAAACATCCTAGATTATTACATTTTTCACTTTTTATCCCCGAAGAATATCGAAATATGCAGGCAATTTAAATGATGGTGCAGACCTTCGGAAATTCCTATCACATAACAGATTGCACAATCTCCGTTCAATTTGGAATGATCTACAACCTTGGTCTTATGACTTTTTGCCGTATCTGTATCCCTTTTACGCTTGATTTTTCTCTATTAATCGATGTTAAGTCAGTTTGGAATTTTCACAAGCATAATTCATACTTTCGATTACTTATATGAAATACAGAATCATCAAACTCTTCACGAAAATCGGCCCACCCAGTAGCCATCTGTGAGCCAAATTCTATGTATGTAGCTGTCACATAATTATCCGAAAAGTAATGTAATGTGAGATAATCTTACAAAAACGTTACCCTGTTCCACGTTTCTAACTCAATCTGACCCTAGAATAGATGACATATCATAGGACCAGCCATTTAGGGCACTAAATCCGGCGTGTCTTATAGTATAATTCTTTGTCGATATGACGTACGTTTAGTAGCAGTTAATCTGTAAATGAAGGTCTTCAATATTGTAAACACGCATATACTTTCGTATGTCGATCTATATATATTCACTGATGTCGATTTGTAGCGATCGAGAAAGGGTGGGTCTGCTAATGTAATGAGTACTCCCCACACCGACTTTGACTGGCTGTATGAAAGGGCCCTTCTCCAACTCCTGTGTAACTGTCATTAGTAAGGAAGGTCTACAATTGTAATGAATAGTTCGCTTCTCGATTTGACTTGCAGAAGGCAAGTGAGCATGCAGTTTTGTGTAAAACTTCCCTACCCGATTGTGTTTGGCCGAAGGCAAGGGTGCCCGCTATTATAAACAAATGTCCTCATCTAAAATGTGACTGGCATTAGGCATAGTGGCCTGCTATTTTGATGGAAACTCACCAACTTGGTGTGACTGGCAGTAAGCTGGCTGGCAGTAGGAAAATCGGCCTGACATTATAATGATAACGGCACAACTCAATTTTTAATGGTGATAGGGAATTTGCCTGCCATTATAAGAAAATCTCCTCGACTGTAATCTGTTTGGGAGTAGGAAATGGGGCCTGCCATTGTAACGAACACTCCCAACTTGATTGTGACCGCGCAGTAGGCAATGGGGCCTCCAATTATAATGTAAACTTCCCAACTCGATTGTGAATGGCAGTAGACAAGTGAGCCTGCCGTTATATCACAAATCCATTACAAACACTTTACATTGGAAACAACGTATGGGGACATCCCCACGCTCTTTCTCGGATAACGCTAAGAGACATGCAATTTTAAAACAATCTTATTTACTGCATGTACACTGTTTACTTCGATATTCGAATACAATGTTGAACACCGTAGCGAAGCACGGGTACATTTGCTAGTTACACAATAAATTTTATCGTTCATTAACTTCACTTGTGGACTCTACTACAGAGAAGAGTGATTACATATTCAGTTTAATCGTACAATCATTTTGCTTGCTGGCTCTACTGAAACAGACGGGTGTAAACTTAGTGTAGGTAACGAACTGATCTTCGACAACGGACCTTCCGATGAGTGATTACGATCTAAGTCATTACATGACTTATTACAACAACTTCTTGGTGCCCATAGGAGTTGAAGATGCTGTTAGAACTTCATGGTGGCCATGGCAACTGGTGAAGCTGACAGAATTTCATGATGCCTATGGCGAATGGATGCTGCTAGAACTTCGTGGTGCCTATGATGGATGATCATCACAGATGGAACTTCATTGTGCCTATGGTGAATGCTGATGGAAACGTCGTAAACCTGTCTTGCAGTGTTCGAGTCATTTCGTAGCATAAGCCAACGAAGATAAATTGTATAGGTGATATATTACGGTATTGACCAGCGACGTCTCGTTGGTGAAGTAACCGGATGTTCATATTAGCTTAAAACAGACAGAAAAGTAAACAATTGATATCCTCGAACTAACGCTCCTCTGAGTAGGTACAGGTATGTACAAAGAAACATTAATCACTGTAAATGAAAGATAACATAGTTCTTCACCCAGTGAGTATGAACGAATAACTAATTTATATTCGCGATAACTATTGACTACACGCATAAACACATTTTTTTTTGCTAGTTGCTTTACGTCGCACCGACACAGATATGTCTTATGGCGACGATGGGATAGGAAAGGCCTATGAATGGGAAGGAATTGGCCGTGGCCTTAATTAAGGTACAGCCCCAGCACTTGCCTGGTGTAAAAATGGGAAACCACGGAAAACCATCTTCAGGGCTGCCGACAGTGGGGTTCGAACCCACTATCTCCCGATTACTGGATACTGGCCGCACTTAAGCGACTGCAGCTATCGAGCTCGGTCAAACACATATAAAAATAAAGAAAAATATAATATAAAGAAATAAACTCTGCTTCAATAATATTTATAATATACAAATGATGCACACACAGCAGCAGAAATAATACTGCAATTCTCAAAGACCCGCAATTACTCCGTGACGTTTTAACGGAGCTCTTATTTACGAAAAATGCTCCCCAATACACAATCCCGACAAATCACTAAAAAAGTTACAACAGTCCGGCAACAAAATTAGAGTAAGAATATAACATTGCTCCCATTTATACCTTGTCTGTCTGTGCATACCAGCTTAAGATCAAGTCAGTGAGCAGAATTGCACAAGTGTTAACCTAACATTTTCCGAGTTATTGGAATCGTTTATATTCATATCTTACAGTTATAGGATATTTCATGAATCAGGTAGCATAATTTCTTTTTAAATTGTAGAATTCACTAACAGTAGTACCAGTCCAATATTTGGTGGAGAATTGTAACGGTTGTGTACAGTACCCGGCATTATTATTTATAATGCCAATCTTTTATAACCTTAACCAATGAAGAACAAACAAAATTAACTTATATCCAAGTGCAGTAAAATAAACCCGGCTGATGAAAGTCTAAGACAAGGAAAAAAAACGTGGCGGATCCTACAACGAATGATTTAAAATGTCTCTAAATCTATTGAAACTACCAGTATTTGCTAATAGTTTGGCTACATTGCATTCTTGTAGTGTTAGCAGACAAAAGAAAGTTTGACTGACAAGTCTGGTCATACAGCATGTGGCCGTGACCGTGACAAATGCTGCCCTCTTTGGGGGTTCATGGCAGCTTGTACCTCTGCAGACCACGATCACATAAAATCTGTGCTCCGAATTCCCATACAGGCAGCATTGCCCGCATATCCGAGTTATGCAAACTGCCGAACTTTGCAGTCCTCACCAGCTTGTGACCGTCTGGCAGAAGCGCTATATTTCAATGTTTGCATAGTGGAAACAGACTTTTAAAACTAACAAAACTGTTTTTTTTTATTATTACTAATTGTCATGTCACCGTAATAATGTAAGTGTTCACGTGCTCCTGTGATCTTATACACGAGACGCTACAGATACTGACCTAATTGATAATAAACTGATAGTTAACTGGACCCTTGTTCATTATGAAAGCCTCTCTCTGTACCAGCTCCATTGAATGTACCACATATGATCCTTCATACATTATTCTTCGTGCTTTTAAAGTTAGCCATTGTTGCAGGCATTTACTGGTACAATATATAGCATTAATTCTTCGAGGTTATTCCTAACTGGGCCTTTATCTCCTCATTTGAGTACTCTTCTGCCATTGTTTACACCAGCTGGCACCAGCAATCATTCTAACCAATTTAAGGTGTATTACTTCTAACTCATGAATATGATACCCCAAGTCTATCCAGCTTTCATTCCCGTACAAAAAATCCGTCTGTAAACAGATCGATTTAAAGCTGGATTTGGGTGAGAACTCACTTCCTTCTTACAAAATTACTTTGATCCAAGAACTCACTCTAACATCAGTTTTCACTGCAGCCAAATTGGCTAAATGTAAGCATTGCTCAAATGAATCTGAGACTTTAATAATAATGTTATTTGCTTTACGTCCCACTAACTACATTTACGGTTTTCGGAGACGCCGAGGTGCCGGAGTTTAGCCCCGCAGCAGTTCTTTTACGCGCCAGTAAATCTGCCGACACGAGGCTGACGTATTTGAACACCTTCAAACACCACCGGACCGAGCCGGGATCGAACCTGCCAAGTTGGGTCAGAAGGCCAGCACCTCAACCGCCTGAGCCACTCAGTCCGGCAATCTGAGCCTTAGTACCACGGCTGTTATGTGAAGAAAGTGGACACAGCATTTGCATTGGTGGATAGATGCATATGTCAGGAAGTGGGGAGTAATTCGGAGGAAAACCAGTGCAGTTCAAGTAACAGAGAGGCTGTTAGGACAAGATTTTCAGTATGCATCAAGTTACTTCCATGAGTACAGCTACGTATCTCCAGACTGCCAACTTTCCTTCCTTTTTGTTTCCCTTGGCATTTACAAAATCACCTTCTTGGCCCAATATGTTTTTCAGATTCTGTCCTTGTTTATTTTTCTTTTGATCCTCTATTTTAGTCCTGCTTCCTACCACTGCCAGTGTTGTACTGATTCCAGCCTCCTCTCCAACATCCGGTGAAAAACCTATTCTCACAGGTTGGTCCTCATCACCAGTGACAGTGTCCTTGGTCTGCGTAGCTGTCAGCGAAGCCACTGGCAAGTGGTTCACTTCTGCTTCTTGCTCTTCAGCAATCCTCCTTCTGGCTTGTGGCAGTGTCACTGCACTGTCTCCCCGAGCCAGTATTTTCAACTGTGCTGATGAGTAACCTTTTTCTCTCACCATTCCCCATGATGATCAATTTCTTGCCTCTTATGAAAGCTCTAAGACACTCCTTTCTGGCTTCACCCCAATGGAATCAAAGAATTTTCATTTCATTTCTCTCCTCAGGGCCCATCTCCCTATTAATCCAACCTCTGTCCCCTTTAAATTCTTGGCAGATGCCAGCTGCAACTTTCTAGACCCATTTCCTTGATTTCTACCTATTCTTTGTATGTCATTCACATCAAATTCAGTACAGCTCTCTCTCATTCCTTATCACTTCCAACACACATGTTAATAATGATATATTATTCTCCCCTCACTTCCTGTTAATGCCATATATGATGGGGCATCTATTATGTTGTGTAAGTGTTGTTTTCCTGGCCTGCCTTTTCAGTTTTTATGTACGCTGCTCCAACACCATGTGATATCTCTTCAGCAACGAGTATTCCTCTCCTTGGTATTTTTCTAGGCCTTGTGTAATCTCTGGCAGTTCACCTTCCAGGCTGTTTTAAAGATCATTTATATCCTTATTCCAATCAATAATCAACTTCCTTGTCATGTTGGCTTGGCTCACCTCCTTCGTCACACTCTTAATTTTTCAAAATCTTCCAAATTCAGGGGCCCAGGATTAATGTCCACTCCTCCAATCACCAATAGCACCAAGATCACTATTGCTAACAACACCATTTCAAAATAATTAATACCATTTTTCATTCCATATACCTGGTATTTTAAGCAGTTATTCCAGAAGTGCCCTGTAAAGTTCGAGCACTATTCTTATTTTGCTTACACTCAGCACACACACACACACACATCCCCTTCACTTGCGAGGTTCCAATCGTATGTCTATGTACAATTCCATATGTAAATCAATTAATGTCTGGAGCAAATTTTGATATGCTTTGTTCTTACATTTACAAGTTACTGTTATTTCATGATTCCACCAAAATGTTTGCCTTTACCTATTTTTAAAGACAGTTGTTCTCAAGCATTTCCCTGTTGTTTCTACTACAGCATCCCTGTATGCTATACATTCTCTTTCTTCATCCTGAACCTGCTGACTGTCTGTTATTTAGAACTTCCTACTAATAACATCCATATACTTCTGTCTAATTTCTTCATTCTGGAGTATTTCTAACCGTATTTATCTGCAGGCAGACTTAAACATCTCTATCCTAGGCTTCGAGATTCTTAGTTCATTGCATATCTGATAGGGGTAGGTATTATAAAAAATTCTCTGGAGTAATTACTATATTTCAACTGTGATTATAATTATGAAGCATATAAGAAATGTTGCTTAACATAGTCTTAAACAACTATTTTTAGTAACTTATTTAGTCCATTCTAATTGGGCATTGGCCAATCAAAACTTGCATGGTTGGAGGGGCAGCCTCTTTGACTGTTGTAGCAACTCGCTGAAGATCATTTGAAGAACACTGTGTTCTTATTCTCTATTCTCTGAGACAGAGGTGCATTTCCTAAGGGTTATGTCATCCTTAGTTGGTGCTTAGTAGAATTCAGCTGCAGCAAATGCAATGTTGCCTGCCACTTAGACATTAACCCACCTACAAAATTTTGCCCAGGTGTGCAGTTACATTATTTCCTGGGTCAAGGAGCTATTTTTTGTTCAACCAGCCATAAATGTATTCTGAAGCAAATGTAAATATTAAGAACCATAATAATGCTTTGATTTGCACTTTCTTGGATGGGAATAATAACTATCTTTTCTTTCATTTGATGAAACAGAAAATGTTATCATGTCTCTAATGATAGTGATACATCAATGTAAGGACAGTTAAAAACAACTATTACTGCCTTGTTGAAAGTGTTTAAAGTGATTTGAAATATGGAAAATATATTTTATATTTTATGAAACTGTAAAATTATGTCTACTACTGAGTGTACATTCATTAACACCAACTGCAAAATTGATGTTCTCTTGAGTTTAGTTATCTAACTCTCCTGGAATACATCAATAATTATCTTTATCCCTACCAACTCCTTAACTTCATGTGTGTTTTTAAAGTAATTTTTCAGTTTTTTGTGATGCTCCACCAATGAAATTTTCTGCAGAAATGTATTAAATAAACAAATTATTTTTTTTTTTGCAGCCAAAATGCAAGTACGCCTCTTCAAGAAGAGGGTTGTGTTGGTAACAGTGGTGGCAATAATACTTTACTTCACTTTTCGGTCTAAGGAGCACCATTATACTCTAAAATTTGACATAAAGAACTCCAAAGCAAAATATGTGTGGGAATTTGTTGCTGATTTTAGTAATATGAAGGAGTTAATTCCTAATATGTGAGTATAGTACCAATTTTATCATTTAATTATGTAATTAATTTATACCTCATTTCTTCTGATGATGGTGGTGAACACATGAGGTGAAAATGATGTTCAGTTGAAATATCCTCTTAAAGCATCAAACAATGTAGCATAATTTACAAATCATATTTTGAAAGGGCATGGAACAGGAACACCTAACTAGGAACAGATTGAAAAGAACTGCTTCTGTTCCCATACTGACTAGTCATCCTATTATGTGTTCCTTTTCTTTTCATGTTTATATCTGTATATATAGCTTTATTTGTCATTTGTTTGTCCCTTTTTATTGTTTGGGAACCATTTCTCCTTGTGTGTTTCTCCTTTGTTCCTATCAACCAATTTTCCTTGAACTGTATTTGGAGCTGTCATCTAGGTAGCAGATTCCCTAGGGCCTGTCAATTGTTTACATGTCTTTTGTTTTAATGATTTCAAAGAATTTGGAAATTTATCAAATATTACCTTTGATATAATGTATTCCAATCTCTAAGCCCTCATACTATAAATATTCACACTAATGATCTTTCCTGTCTTCAGAAACTTCACTCAAATTTATTCATCTACTATCATCATTCCAAGCCATATCTCCACTGACTACTTGGAACATACTGCTAAAGTGAGCAACTTGTCTCTTTACTCCCTGGTCTTCCCAGTCCAAAGCTCTTTTGTCAGAAATTACTCAGAACAAATCATGCTGCTTTCCTTTGGATCTTTTCCAGTTTTTATATCAATTAATCCTGGTGTGGGTCCTATACACTACCATGCTCTCATTGGGGTCTTATCAGAGACTTATAAACACTTTCCTTTACACCCTTACTACAACTCATAAGTTCTTACCATTTATTTGCAACGTCATTAAAGTAATTACCCCAATTTATATTGTTCCGTATATTAACACCTAAGTACTTACAATGGTCTCATGATGTACTATCAGACGATCAACACAGTGATTAAAATTGAGAGGACATTTCCTTGTGGCTTTTCTGACTTTTTCATCATGTTTACCATCATGCCATTTTCTGTGGTCATTCTCACAATATTCTACAGGATATTTGTAGTTGCTCACAGTCCTATAACTTATGTACTACCGTATCTAAACATCATAATATCATTCACAAAATGCCTTACATGCGATTTCTGTACTTTACTCATATCATCTATATATATAAAATAACTTGTCCTGACTGACTGACTGACTGACTGACTGATTCATCATCGCCGAGCCAAAACTACTGGACATAAAGAGATGAAATTTTGGGGATATATTCATATTAAGACGTAGGTGCTCGCTAAGAGAGGATTTTTGGATATTCCTTCGCTAAGGGGGTGAAAACGGGGGTGAAATTTTAAAATGAGTTGCTCTATATCTCAAAACTTTAAAAGTTTACAGATGTAAAAATTGGTATTTAGAACCTTCTTTAAAAATAAGGAAACACGTATTTTTTTGTTTTCAGAAAATCCCAATAGGAGGGGTGAAAAAGGGTGAAAATGGGAAAAAATGGGTTGAATGCCTTTAATCAGGATACCGGTACCTATATCTCAGAAACTGAAGATATTACAGACCTGAAAATTGGTACTTTTGATCTCTTTTAAAAATAAAGAAACACGTAATTTTTTGTTTTTGGAAAATCCAATTAATGGGAGGGTGAAAAGGGGGTGAATTTTTAAAATGAAGGAATCTATATCTCCAAACTTTTAAAGTTTGCAGATGTAAAATTTGGTATTTAGAACCTTCATTAAAAATAAAGGAACACGTATTTTTTTGTTTTCGGAAAATCGCAATAGGAGGAGTGAAAAGGGGCTAAAAAGTGGTTGAATGCCTTTAATGAGGCTACTTATATATCAGAAACTGAAGATATTACAGACCTGAAAATTGGGGTTTGGGATCTCCGTTAAAAATAAAGAAACACGTATTTTTTTGTTTCTGGAAAATCCAATTTAGGGGGGGTGTGAAAAGGGAGTAATATTTTAAAATGAGTGTATCTATCTCAAAATTTTTAAAGGTTATATATGTGAAAATTGGTATATAGAATCTCCTTTAAAAATAAATAAACACACGTATTTTTTCGTTTTTGGAAAATCCAAATATTGGGGGGTAAAAAGGGGGGAGGGTAAATTTTTTAAAATGAGTGTGTATACATCTTAAAACTTTAAAATTTACAGATGTAAAAATTGGTAGTTAGAATCTCCTCTAAAAATAAAGGAAAACGTATTTTTTGTTTCCTGTAAATCCCAATAGGAGGGGTGTAAAAGGGTGAAAAATGGGTTCAATGCCTTGAATGAGGATACACATATCTCAGAAACGAAAGATATTACAGAACTGAAAATTTGTATATGGGATCTCCTTTAAAAATAAAGAAACACGTATTTTTTAGTTTTGGAAAATCCAATTAATGGCGGTTAAACAGGAGTGACAAATTGGGTGAATTTTTGAAAGACTATATCTACAGAATATCTTGGAAACGTAAAATGTTACAGACGTAAAAGGTGGGTGTTTGTATCTCCTGTAAATCTAAAGAAACATAGGTGATTTGTGTTTGGAAACTCCACTTAAGGGGAACTCAAAAGGGGTGAAATTTTAAAATGAGAATTTTTACAGTTTATCTCAAAAAACTTAACATGTTACAGAAGTGAAAAATGGTATTTTTTATCTCTATTAAACATAAAGAAACGTGTATTTTTAGCTTTCGGAAATACCACTTGGGTGGAGGGGGGGGGGGGTAAAAGTGACTGAAAATGGTGTTGAATTCTTTTAATTAGGCTACTGATATCTCAAAAATGAAGATGTTACAGACGTGAAATTTGATATTTGCAATCTGCTTTAAAAATAAAGAAACACGTATTCTCGGAAAATCCAATGAGGGGGGGGGGGGTGAAAGAATTGAAAAATTAATTAAATTAATTGAATGAGAATACATACATCTAATAAAAACTAAAGTTGTTACAGACGTGAAAATTCGTATTTGGATCTCCTTTAAAAACAAAGAAAAACGCGTTTTGGGGGGAAACCATCTTGGAGGGCGGGAGTGTAAAGGAGTTGAATTCCTTTCATGAGGACACATAAATCAAAAACTGAAGAAGTTAGAGTCGTGATAATTGGTATTTAGAAGATCCTTTACTATTAAAGAAACAAGTATTTTTTGCGGGAAAATTCACTTAGGGGGGTGGGGAGTAGTGTGAAATGAAGTGAAAAAAGTAAATTATTTTTATGGGGATACTTATATCTAAAAACTGAAGGTAATAGACGTGAACATTGGTGTTTGAAATCTTCTTTAAACATAAGAAACAAGCCTTCATTTAATTTTTTTTGGGGGGGGGGGTGCCGGTAAATAAACTTAACGGCGGTGGGGTGTAGAAGGAGGTGAGACCAATTGATTTTACTGTTCTTAATGTACTTATAAGGATCCTCGGCAGCGCGCCGGCCTCTCACAGCTGGGTTCCGTGGTTCAAATCCCGTTCACTCCATGTGACATTCGTGCTGGACAAAACGGAGGCGGGACAGGTTTTTCTCCGGATACTCCGGTTTTCCTGTCATCATCCATTCCAGCAACACATAATAATAATAATAATAATAATAATAATAATAATAATAATAATAATAATAATAATAATAATGATGATGTTCCGGACCGTCGTCAAATGTGCGGACCGCGCTGGAAACGGCTCCTGGACGGGTAATGACTAAGAATGCAGTCCGGCCGCGGGTTCAGTGCCTTCTAGTCACCCAATATGACACCACGCCGGATCTCCTGAAGGATTTTATCCATATTAAAAATGATTATAGGAAAAGATGGCAAAGATTTACGGACCCAACTGACCGGGAGGAATACCTGAGCCTAGCCCGGGAAGAACGAAATCGATTGCTGGAAAAGAAGATTGAAAAATGGGAGGAAACATGCCGTAATCTAATAGAAAACGAGTCAGATCGGGAATTTTGGTGGGTTCTCGCAGAAAACGAGTCAGACCGCGAATTTCGGCGGATTATATATCTAAAACAATAAGCATTCAATTATAAATTTCAGTATAATACCGTAGCGAAGCACGGGTATCTTGCTAGTTTATACATATAAGAAAACCTAAATATCCAATACAACTCCCTTGCGGGACACTATTAATGCATCAACTGCTCTAATATTCTCTGAGTTCTGCTTTCTGGAAATTTAGTCACACATTTAACCACTGTTTCATAGTCCAATAGCCCTGATTTTTGTGAAAATTCTCCTACGACCTATCCTGCAGGTCAACATCAATATAGAACATTTGATCAACTGAATCTAAAATATCTCCTATATCTTGCTAGAATCTGCCTTGTTCAGCCTCACTGGAATAACAATTCTTAACCCTGAACATTCTACCAAACTAGTTAGTAATATTACAAATGTGTCTAACATAACCAGAGCTTACAAGCAACACAAGTCAAGCTGACTGGTCTATATTATCTGCTTTATGTCTGTCACCCTTCACTTTGTATAATGGAACTACAATAGCAACTTCCCATTCATTTGGTATAATATCTTCTTGCACATGTAACAAAATAAGTCTTTCATATGTGGCACTGTATCCCAATCCATTTCTTTTAGTATATCCCCAGATATCTTATCAATCCCAGCTGCTTTTCAAGGTGTCAAATTTTTTGCCTGTTTGTAAATGTCTTTATTATCATAGGTAATTTCAGTACTTTGCTAGTATTAGTCACCTCCTAAATATGGACATTATCCTTATATCCAGAATACTTCTGCCTTGTGTAAATCCTCATGTATACACTCCCCTTGTTCATTAATGATCCCTAGAATTATCTTTCTGAAACATGTTTCTGCCTTAGTATACCTATACATACACTTCCATTTTTACCTAAAATTTATTTGACTGCCAGTTATTTTTGCCATCATGTTATCCTTAGCTGACATTGTTGTTAAATTCATTTCCTAGCAAGTTATTTCAGTCTCTCCTTACTTCCACTAAAGTTTATTTCTTACTAATCTGCACATCCTTCTTATTCTTTTTACTTCTCTGTTATAATGTAGCAGGTTATTAACGTTCCTTGCCATATTTTAATGTACTGTACATACCTGTTTTCACACTTCTCAACAGTTGAAAGGATGAGGGTAACATAAAGCAAATTTTTCAGGAGAGTAAATTGAATGTTTGAAGACTCATTTCAAACAGAAATTCAGAACTAGAGAATTTATGTAATGCTAATATCAAAGAACCATCTGTCTGAAGCAAACATGCACATAAAGTTTACTCCTCTTGCAGTATTTGTTGTTACAAATGAGTTAAACATTTCAACATGCAATGGACCCTGGTCATTTTTCCCTGGGATTAAATACAAGTAATTATTTTTGTTATTATTCTGTGACCAAACTAGAACAATTTGCATTGCAGGCATGTTGTTTTCATCATATATCTACATAAAATGCTAAGTTAACAATCAAAGTGAACACCAATTAATATTACTTATTAGTAATTACTATAAATGTCCTTGTTTTACATTTCACTAATAACAGTAGTTTGCTTCTTTCTTGTGATTCACTTCAAGCTGTTATGTTCCCTCGATACGGCAAAATCTTACTTAACAATAAAAACACACTTTTCTTTACACTGATTTAATGGAGACCTCCTTCAGAACCTCTGGAGAAGAATGGGTGAATTGACTGATATCTGAAATATGAAGCTAAGGAAGACTACTATTAGTATAGTTTCTAGTACTGCTTAACCAAGAAGTATATATAAAATTAATTTTCTCTATTTTATCTTACCTATCATCTAAACATCATCAGCTTCAGCCACTGCATCTGGAGTGGTTGTGAGCATCTGAGCATCTGACCTACAAAATTGCTTAAGATGCTGGATGTCGTCATATGTTTCCTTCGATATGGGAATAGCACATGCATAGCATTCGGCTGGTTCATTTGCACCCATTCTTTTGTCCAAGGTTTTGCTTCTTGTATCTTTGATCGCGCTGTAGCTATATATCCCACTGTAAGTTTCCTTATGACCAAACATTGTTGCCTTTGATTGAACAAAATGTAGCTGTAGGATGGGTTGAATTGGGCATTGTAATTTCTTCTTATGTCTTTGTTCCAAAAATTCTCCCCATTTGTGGAACAATTTTTGTGTGCCATTCACAACTTAGAAAGTGGATGGCTTTACTCTAGCACTTCTGAAGATATCCTTCCAATCCTCAGGGACTTCTGCCAGAAAGCACTGATTTATGAGACCCATATTTTTGTCACATTTTAGATATGAATGACCTCGCACTGGAAATGTCATGATAACAGAGTCAAAGCATTTCTGTACTGTAGTCATGTAGTGCAGCAGCTTTATTGTTATGTTCTTATTCTGTCCATTGCAAGAGTTACACAATATGTGCAATGAGCACAAATAAGTTCTAGAATATCACTACAAAAATGGTACAACATCGAGGCAACATCATCACCCCCCTTCTTTGTCACAGTCTGATCATAAGTGTAAAATACACTTTTCCATTTGAAAGAATGTGTACATTAAATGTATGAAAGGACAACTGACAGCATTAATAAACATCATTGGTGCTTAAATTAGGAAGAGGAAGATTTCATCCAAAATCCATTGAAATTGCCTCGCATTCTTCTGAATTCTGTGCTTCCTTCCTAGCTCGCCTTTTCCTCCAATGAAAAGTATCAGCTGTCAGTTTGTGCAGCTTTATATTCATGAAAAGGGTCTTTTCCTCCTCTAGAAGCTTTTTCACTTCCTCAGCAGAATATGCTGAAAATTTCAAATTCTCAGCCTCAATTCTCTCTTCATTTGCTTTATGTTGGTCACATATACTACACGTATCAGTACGTGGATACCCAAATGATATATTGAACTTTGTAACAAACGTTCTCCTATTTTTTTGTAGGAGACACTGTTTGCTGCATATTTCTATGAATACATTTCATGCAGTCTCTTAACACCAGGTTCTTCTGGCAAATATAATCTCTTATAGAAGGCCTTTCTTCCCATCAATGAGCCTATTAATGAGTAAATGAGAATGGGCATTTCTCGCTTAAGTGCATGTGGCCTGTTTGAATGCTTACCACAATGATCAACAGGAGTATTCCTTTCTTTGCTAATGATTTTTTAATATTTTGGACTTGTTGAGGAGAAATTCCAAACGTAGACAGAAAAAGCTTCATAATACACATGGATTTCTACAGCAGAACCATCCCCTACACCACGGACTTTGTATGAATATGATAAATCATAATATCTGACTGACCTCATCATCTGGTTTTCTATAGTGATGTGCGCGAGTGACGCTTGGACTCGCGAGAATCGAGTCTGGCGAGTCCAAGCCTCGCCGAGTAACCCGTGCGAAGTACTCGAGTCTCCAAGGTGCCGTCACGTTCCGTAACTGCGACCTGTTGCCGAGCAGTCGCAATAAACGCACCAGTCATTAAGCACTATTACAACAGCTACGTAAATGATGACCGTAACGAGAAACACGCGAGTGCAAGACCGTAACATATTTGTTTCGAAATGCCATTCGTTTAGTTTGTCACACAATGACATTCTTCCTTTTCTCCTTCGTCTATATTTAGTTGGACTCGCTCATTTGAGCGTCTCTGTAGCGTAGGCCTAACGGGTAGTGTTATTAACTCCCAGCCTTGGAAGCCTGGGTTCGATTCCCGGTACCGTCAGAAATTTTAGAATGTCAGGAAAGCTGGTATGTGATTGAAATGGTATATGCAGCTCACCTGCAATGGGGGTTTTCTCGAAAGGAGCTGCACCACCTCGATATGAGGATATGAGTTTGCATATTTGCATTATATCGCCCAGTAGGTTAGCCTTTGGTTACTTGAGATACGGAGTGAAGATTAGGAACATAATTTAACTATTCATTGTAGGCTTCCTTCCCTCTTCCTTGTCTATCCCTCCCTATCTTCCCATCCCCCACCAAGGCCCTTGTTCAGGATAGCAGGTGAGGCCGCCTGGGCAAGGTACTGGTCATTCTCCCCAGTTGTATCCCCCGACCCAATGTCTCACGCTCCAGGACACTGCCCTTGAGGCGGTAGAGGTGGGATCCCTGGCTGAGTGCGAGGGAAAGACCAACCCTGGAGGTTACGCAGATTAGGAAAGATAACGATCTAGCTGTATCCCTATTTCACATTTAAAATATCTTAACACAGTCGCTAGTTATGTAGATTCATCTGAACACACAGTGCGAGACGCAAGGTTCGGTAAGGGGAGCAATGTTCACATAATTGTGAGATCAGATATACCACACACAGCTTTAAAAGCTTTGCGGTCAGGTAATCTTTGTATAGTCACGAACGTACAATAATGCCCTCTATAATATAAATAGATTAGTCGAAAATGTTCGTTCGTCCTGCCTGATCTCTACAATTTCACACTGCGCCGGTAAAATGAAATGGCGTACGGCTTTTATTGCCGGGAGTGTCCGAGGGCATGTTCCGCTGGCCAGATGCAGGTCTTTCGATTTGACACCCGTAGGCGCCCTGCGCGTCATGAGGGTGAAATGATGTTGAAGACAACACACACACCCAGCCCCCGTGTCGGCAAAATTAACCAATGATGGTTAAAATTTGCTATCCTGCCGCGTATCGAAGCCGCGACCCCTGTGACCAAAGACCAGCACGCTAACCATTTAGCCATGGAGCTGTAGTGTGGTTCATAAGCACCTGTGTCCACACGTTCCTTAGTTTACGTTACAATATGGTTTTGTTGTGTAGATCTATACATTCATGTAAATACGGCATACTGTACATCTTCGGTTGTATATATTGTTGTGCAGTAAAACAACGAATGCCCTAGTTAAACGTCCACAACGTTCAATTGATTGAAGGAATGCTCTGGGCATTTGGTGAGGTATCCAAGGATAACAATTATATTGTTTCCACCTCCGGTATTTTGTCCTGCCGTATAATATCGTACTTATTTTTTCGGTAAGGTACTGTGTGTATGCTTCAGGATTAACGACTGCTTCAAAGGGTGACTGTGAACACACTTCTTTAAAGTGATGTTAAGTACCGCATCGCAACATCAGTTTGTACATTATATCACTGTGCATTATTGGGAAACGGACCCAATATTTGTCCTTGGCCTACCTACAATATTAAGCATCGTGTTGTCTCCATACACGGCTCGCAGATAACGCTGCCAGCGTCCTCGGCCTCGAGTGCGGACTCGAGTACCTTGAGTTTTACGATCCCAGACTCGAGTCTTCGCGAGTCCATTCGCAGCCCATCACTAGTTTTCTAGGTCACTGGTGATGTACGAGCTTAACTGTAATTAATCCAGCCAAATGAGCACTTTGTTTATTCCATGTCTTAATTTCATTAAACTGTTTCACAATATAATTTCTTTCATCAGGATGCACATTCTGGAAACACTGCAGTCTTGTACATAAACTGTCCTCACCAGAAACTTAACCTCTTGTTTTCAGCTTCTTTGCTTCATCTTTCACACGTCCATTTACGGCTTTCTTTTTGGTAAGCAATTCACCTCTGACATGTCACCTTATCATCACTACACATATCTGTATTCATTTTAATACACTTGAAGCAACAAGCACTAAACAAAACAGCAAAAATTATAATTACGCATGCATGCTTATGGTGGATAAACAATACAGAAAGGCACGGCACTCAGCAGGAAACAGCAGATGTTAACACTTGGCATGCGCGTGCGCTCTAGTGCTGCCTACGGACTGTGATCGCTCTTCCATGGTTTCAGTGAGACTCTGATCATTCTTTCAGCTCTCTCTCTCTTAGTCCAACCCTTCGTAAGGGTGTAGTGACATCACACGACAATCCTTTTGGTGATCATTCTCCAGGAGTCTCTGCTTTGGGCATGGTGACTTGCTTGCTGTAAGCTCATCCTTGTCAAGTTCTTGATCTGGTCCATCCATCATAACGGCGCACGTCCTCTAGGTCTTCGGCCTTCGACTTTTCCCTCCATGATAAGTATTTCCATTGCCTCCTGTCTTCTGGCAATATGAACAAAATATCCGAGTTGTTGTTGGTTGATAAGGGTCGACAGTTTTGTTCTGATGCCGAGCTGTTGCAGGATCGATTCATTAGTACGGTGTGCTGCCCATGGTATTCACAGTAATCTCCTATAGCACCACATTTCTAGAGCATCAATCCTGCGGAGATCTGCCGTCTTCATCGTCCAAGTTTCTGCTGCATAGGTCGCGATAGGGAAGATCAGAGTTCGCATGTCGGTGAGCTTTGTCTTGGAAGTGATGGAGGTGTCCTTCCAGATGCGAGTAAATTTTGCTGTTGAACTTCTCGCAATCGCAATGTGCTCGCGGATCTCAGGTTCACAGTCCCCAGTATTTGTGACAATAGCGACTGACAACCTCATAATCCGCAATTCTTGTTATGGCAGGTCTGTTGTTATTAAAATGGTCTGGGGGGCCGATGACCTTCGATGTTAGGCCCCTTTAAACAACAAGCATCATCATCATCATCATCATCATTAAAATGGTCTACAATCATCACTTTGGTCCTTTTATTGTTGATTTCAAGACCATATTCTCTGCTTTGCTCATCTAACCTCTGCATGATGGCTTCTAGTTCATGATCATCTGTTGCAATAATCACAGTGTTATCTGAATATCTGAGATTGTTAGTTGTCCTGCCACCAACTGTGATGCCGTCACTCCAGTCCTCGAGAATCACCCTCATAATATACTCACTGTATACATTAAATAGGAGGGGGGGAAAGAATGCAACCTTGTCGCACTCCAGCACAAGTAGAAAAGACATCTGAGAGGTCGCCATTAACTCTCACTGTGGCAGTGTTCGAAGAGTACAATTGTTGGATCAGGTACACTACATGTCTCGGCGTCCCCATCTCAGTGAGTATAGCCCAGAGCTTTGACCATTTTACCTTGTCGAAGGCTTTCTTGTCGTCCACAAAGCACAGGAACATCTTGATATTATACTCCCTTGTCTTCTCTATGAGCTGCCGGATGTTTAGGATCTGCTCATGAGTTCCTTTGCCTGGAACAAACAAAGCCTCTCGTTCAGCACCGTGAGCATGATTTTACTTGCATGGGAGATGAGGGCTATCGTTCGATAGTTTGCACAATCAAGTGGAGAACCTTTCTTGAACAGTGGTATGAAGACGGAGTGGCACCACTGGTTCGGCCAATTTCCAGATGTACATATCTTCTGACATAACTTGTGCAGGATGTCGACACCTAGGTCACCCATGTTCTTTAGGATTACAGCAGTGATTCCATCTTGGCCTGGTGCTTTCCGGTTCCGAAGCTTTTTTATTGCATGTTCCATTTCTTCTCTAAGGATCAGTGGTTCAAAGTCTGTTGGGTTCTGGTGACCTGGCATTGGTTGTGGGTCATCAGTGAACAGCTTGATGCAGTATTCTCTCCATACTTTGGCGATGCCCGCTGCGTTTGTGATGATATTCCCTTGGTCATCTTTAATAATCTGAGTCTTAGGCATAAACTCTCATGCTAAGTATTTTACCTTGTTGTACAGTTCTGTGCTGTGATTTTTTGTTGCATGCGGCTCTAGTTCTCCACATAGTTTCTTAATGTGTTCATTCTTGTCTCTTCTACAAGCATGTTTGATATCACTGTTCAGTTTTTTCATTGTCGTCCTTGTTGTTCTGGATCTGTAACTGTGAACCAGATGTTAAGTCTCATTTCAACTAGTGCCAAAATTTCGTCAGTCATCCAGTGTTGTCGCTTCACTACGGTGTTCATCTTTGGGACCTTGCTTGCTGCATCTGTAATCCATTCTTCAATTCTCTTCCAAGCCATGTCACGATTTCCCTCTAAGTCAGGTGGCCCAGTGCTTCGTAGTGTTTTTGAAAAGCAACTGGCTCAGGGGCCGCTAACTTTTTTGAGTTTATTTTGACAACTGGTTTGCTCAGTTTGATTCTAAGGTAGGCTCAGAGTAAACGATGATCTGATCCGCATTCGGCACTAGGTTTTGTTTTCACATTACGGAAGGAGGTTGTCCATCTTTCATTGACAAGGATGTAATCAATTTGGTTCTTAACATGCCCATTCGGGGAGGTCCACGTAAAGAGACGGCGTTTGTGGTGTTTAAACACGGTGTTCATAATGGAAAGATTGTTTTCGGTTGCAAACTGTATCAACCGATTGCCTCGCCCATTACGTGCGCCCAGGCCATACTGTCCTACAGTTTCTCACAAGTGGTTGTCCATCGAGGTGGTTCCTACTTTTGCATTGAAGTCTCCCAATATGGTGGTAATACCTCTTAGTTTAAGTGATGCTATTGTATTTTCCATGTCTGCATAAAAGTCTTCGATTTTTTGGTCATCTGCAGTGATGGTGGTTAGATATACCTGGATCAGGTGTAGTTTATATGGTCTGGTGTTGAGAGTGAGGGTCAGTATTCTTCCATTGATAGGTCTGTATTCCTCAGCATATTGGGATATCCACTTATCAACAAGAAACGCGATGCCATTTTGACCTGTATCATTTGCCCCGGCGATGTATATTACACGGTCATCTGTTCCAAAATGCCCACATACTTTCCAGTGAGTTTCTGACAGTCCACAAATGTATATTTGATGTTTCTTTAGTTCTCTTTCTATAATGCGAAATTTTCCCGTCTGAAGTAACCCTCTCACATTCCATGTAGCTATTGCTTTACCTTTGTGAAGTTGGTCTGCATTTGGTCGATCAGTAGTAGATTTACTGCGCGAGGCCTGATCGTTCACCTCTGCACGTCCGGTCGCACATTTCACATCGTTCGGCCCGGACCCAAACTGACGTCGATCGCTACTCGGGTCGCGCAGCATAGCAATATTCATTTCTTGACTCTGCATGATGCGCTCATCGGATGATAATCAGGTGGTTTCCCCTTGCCTTCCTGATCCTATGCCATTGGCCATCCAGTGGCTCTTCTGCCTTTAGGGGCAGTTTCCCACCCCAAGGACAAGAGGGTGCCCTGGACCTCTACCTGCTCGTCCACCCTCCGGGGAGGCCGTTGGCACTTGGTAGAGGAGGACCACTTATACTGGTGGTCACTCGGTAGTAGCAGTTTAATGTCATGCCCGGGACCATTCTTTCATACAATGCTGAAATTCCAACTCAGTGTTTCTCAAACACAAATCGTTTGTGCTTAGCAGGGGCGTAGCCAGGGGGGGGTTACTGGGGGTTAGAACCCCCCCCATGGAACTTTCACAAAAAGAAAATAAATATAAACTGACAGTTAACAATAAACTAAATAAACATTGCTTAAAATAGATAGATAATAGATAATAGATAATAGAAAATAGATAATGTCTATTAACTGTTGGAATATGCAAAGTCAGTATGGAGGTGTCTGCATGACTGCCGCGGCAGCTCTTTGGTCGTAGTGTGTGTGTGTTTCGAAACACCGCCGGCTCAATCAGCTGTCTCGATGCCTCGACACCACAACGTTTCGTGTACCGTGTGTTGCGTGAACAGAAGCTCAGTCCTTCCGTACATGTCAGCTACATCGATGCTTTGAAACAGAAAAGATTTTTGAAACGGTGACGGTGGTTTGTTTATCTTCTCGCCTCAATAGAAACTATGCTCCCATTTGTCAAGTGCAAACGTTTCGAAAATTATGTTTTTAAACTTCAAATTGAACTAGATTTTAAAGCTGGATTAGGCCAAATCTGTTACTGTACGACCAACCAGATGAAGTAGACAGAGAAAAGAAGTATATCTACCTGCCTACAGAGCCATATAACAACAATAAATACGAGCTTGACGACGTAGAAGTGAGGGGTCTCATGATCGGTGCAAGAGGGACAATCCCTAAGAAGACGAGTTTCAACATCAGTACCAAGGACCTCAAAGCGCTCAGGGATTCTCTTCTGACACTCATTCAGACACCACTTATATTCGCCAGACAAAGATCATGGGTTTATCATTTACAAAAAAAAATCCTTATATTTAACGAAGTTGTTATAGTGTATTCTTTGTCTTTACGCAGCCACCAAGTGGATTTTGAAAATAAAATAAAAATAATACCGATATTCGACTCTTCTTAGATGAATTACTCATTTTATAATCATTCAAATTAGTTCACTTAGTTGTTAACTATCTTACCATGCTTTCGTAACTACATGGTTACATGTACGTAAAACCGAGCGAGTTGGCCGTACAGTTAGCTGTGATCTTGCATTCGGGAGATAGTGGGTTTGAACCCCACTGTCGGCAGCTCTGAAAATGGTTTTCCGTGGTTTCCCATTTTCACACCAGGCAAATACTGAGGCTGTACCTTAATTAAGGCCATGGTTGCTTCCCTGTCCCATCTACGTATCTACCTATCTACGTCGGTGCGACGAAAAGTAAATTGTAAGAACATGAAAAAGGAAATTGAAGACAACAGAAAGATGATTATTCCTATTATCGAAACTATCATTTTGTGTGGCCGCCAAGGTTTACCCCTTAGAGGACATAGAGACGATGGACCCATTATATTGAATGATGAAGAGCCTACTGAAAATGATGGAAACTTTAGTACTTTCCTTCATTTTCGTGCAAGAAATGGGGATGAGGATTTAAAACCTCATTTGCTTACAAGCAGCCGCAATGCTATGTACATTAGCCGACAAATCAAAACAAGATCATTCACGTATGCAATTACTTTATTGTTGAAAACATCGTGCGCAGAGTGAACAGATCACAGTGTTTCACTATAATGGCCGATGAGACAAGTGACATTTCTGGAATGGAACAAATGTCACGTTGTGTTCGGTATGTCAGACACTCAGGGAGGACTTCCTCCAGTTTGTACCGATCACTGACGCCACTGGAAGGTGTTTGGCTGCCAAAATAATTGATGTGCTTAAGAAGATAGGAGTCAACTTAAATTATATAAGAGGACAAGGATATGATGGAACTAACGCTATGAGTAGGCAGTTTAATGGCGTTCAAGCGATAATAAGGGAGACCTACCCGTTGGCTTTGTACGTGCACTGCAGTTCACATGTTCTCAATCTTGCTATAACCCATGCATGCTCAATCCAAGGAATCAGAAACTGTTTGGGTATTGTGGGGAATATTTGTTCATTTCTTAGTTTTCCTAAAAGGTTAAATGCATTTAAAGAATCGATAGATGCCACTGTTCCTGAAAGTGACAAAACGAGGCTTAAAGCATTGTGTCTAACAAGATGGGTGGAGCGCCATGACTCAATTGCAGTATTTCTAGAACTGTTTGATGCCGTCGTTGCAGTTCTTGAAAATATAGTACAATGGAATAATAAAGAAGCCTGCACTAATGCTCTACATATACTAAATCAAGTATTTAATGTAAGTGCTCTTCTTAGCAGATTTTTTCAAAGTGAAGAGTTGGACATTGCAAAAGCATTTTCATATGCTAATGTTGTGGAGGACAGAATTATCAAGATCAGAGGAAACGCAGAAGAGGAGTTCATAAACATATTTATGCAAGCAAGCAAGAAAGCTTCTCAATTGGACACACAAATTACCATTCCTCATATAGCAAAGCGCCAAAGGTAATGAAGGTATCGGCTAAAGGAACACAAGGGCCACGAAGGGCGTGAAAATGAAAGACTCCCTAGCCCTCGCAAACCTAATAGCGTTGGGGTCGGAAAAGAACAAGAGTTGACCAAGAGAGGTCGGATAGGATAGATGAAAGTGAGAAGCCTGGCACAAGTAAGTGGAAGCAATGCCAGGACTCAGCTAAGGGCCCCGTGGTCGCCAACTCACGCTCCAAAGTTCAGAGCCCTTGGGGCGTATCCTTATGACAGTCATACATGCGCGTACCAGACACGCACACGCAGTTTCATTATGTTATATCTTAATTTTGTAACTGTAACCCCCCCCATTGGGCGATCCTGGCTACGCTACTGGTGCTTAGTCATATATAACATGATGATAGATTCAAATACTAGTTACCTACTGGTAGTAATTTCTCACTTTTCACTTTCGGTGGACCCTGATCTTTTTCCACTTGTATCCTTCAGTTGCTCTAAACCCATTCCATGAGCTGTTTGTATTTTAATTTACCATCTTCTACTGATCATAATTACCTTTTGAATACTCCCCCATGCCTGGTAGTCCTATTTTTATAACTTTCATTTCCATCGCCTTTATTTTAACTCCAACAAAACCAGATTTGTGCTTACTTATACCATCAACAACTTCAGTGTCTCTATAGAGCTCCTCTAGTGTTATCAACTCCATGCCTCAAATATTACTTTTTCTATGATTGGTTCTACCAATTTCTGATTCAGCTTTTCTTCCCAGATTAACTTATTCACTATTTGTTGGTTACCAGTATGCTTTCTGTCATTGGCATTACCTTTCCAGTTAACTTTTAGTCAGTTGAGATCATCTGCTACAATTACATTCCCTTCTGTGTCATTCCCCAAATACCTGATTACTTATCATATAATTCTAGTCATCATCATCATAATTGTTGACCAACTCCAGTTTCCCAGGTGTGGTATACGAGCCCCTTCCATTTTGTTCTGTCCATGAACCATTCTTCATTCACAATCTGCTCCCAATCCTGACCCCTCTCCTCTACATCCTTCTTCACTAAGTCTGTCCATTTTTCTCTAGGTCTGCCCACTGGTCTTTTTCCCCTGATTTCTCTTTCATACTCCTTTCTTGCAGACCTGTTGGCACTCATTCTTTTCACATGACCAAACCACTTCAGTCTTGCCTTTTGGATCTTCTGGAGTAAGGAGTCTTCTAGTTCTACATCTTCATCGTCGCCATAAGACCTATCTGTGTCGGTGCGACGTAAAGCCCCTAGCAAAAAAAAAAAAAGTTCTACATCTTCTCTGACTTTTTCATTCCTGATTTCATCCCTCCTGGTCTTCTGGATCATTGTGCATAGGAACTTCATTTCTGCTGCTTGGAGTTTTGAGTTGTCCTTTCTTGTTAATATAGCAGTTTCCAGGCTGTATGTGAGGATAGGGGTGTAGTATGATTTATACAGTGTCATCTTGGTTTTGAGTGGTACTTGTTTATCCCATAGTAGTTGTCTTACTAGGAGGTAAAAATGTATTGCTTTGCTGATTCAACTGTTTTCTTCATATTTAGCTAAGTTAACCTTGGACATTATACTACCCAAGTACTTAAATTCTGTGACACTGTCCAGCTTAGTGCAATTTAGCATGATTTCTAGCTGATTGTCACCCTTCTGTACCTTCGACACCACTGTTTTAGCCTCGTTGATGTTAAATCCATATCTCCCAAACTCCTGACTCCACCCCTGCAGTCTCTCTTCTACATCTTTCACTGAGTTACCCTAAATTACTACATCATCTTCAAATGCAAATGATTTTAAGTCTTGATGCCCCTTTTGTTTTAGCACCTGTAATATGGTATCCATTACAATGATAAATAATAGGGGGGACAAAGCACTACATTGTTGTACTCCCTTTTTTGTCTCAAACCAGTCTGACAGTCCAGAACCGACTTGTTACACAGTTTCTGGTTTTCTCGTAAAGCACCTTAACTTTTGAAGTTAGACTGTCTCGAACTTAAAGCTTTTTCAGGCACACCCAAATAAGCTCCCTTGGTATGCTGTCATAGGCCTCTTTGATGTCAAGGAACAGTAGATATAAGATCTGTTGTTGATCTTCCAGGCCTAAAGCCATATTGTTCCTCTTCTAAAAGTGCTTCTACACTTTCTTGTAGCCTATTCTCTATAATTTTTTCCAGAATTTTTAGTCCATGAGAGAGTAGAGTGATGCCACGGTAGTTGGTGCAATTCTGTCTGCTGCCTTTCTTGAATATAGGTACAATTTACCTTTCTTCCAGTCTTCTGGGATGGTATTTTTCTGCCATACTACCTTTAGGAGTCTATATAGCTATTGGATTGCTGGGGTTCCTCCGGCTCTTAACATGTCCACACTTAACTCATCTATTCCTGCAGCTTTCCCTTTAATCATACTTTTAAGGCTCTTCTCTATCTCCAGCCATATGATTGGTGGCTCCATATTTTTACTGGGCTCTTCACTTTTTCCAGATTCTTCTCTGTTTTGAATTACATTTGATGCCTCTCCATTCAGGAGCTTGTCAAAGAAGGTCTTGAATTCTCTCCTGATTCCATCTTCCTCTCGTACTACTGATCCACTGTCCTGCTCCATTACCTTGATGCCTTATAGGTTATTTTGCTTGTTTTTAATTACTCTGTAAAGAAGTTTCTTCTTTCCTCTGCTGTCCTCTTCCAACGTTTCCACAAACTCATTCCATTTTTTCTCTTTCTCTTCTCTTACTATCCTCTTAGCTGTAAGTTTTTTGCCCTGTAGAGTTCCTGTATTTTAGTTATTTCTTGGCCACCTGGATCTTGTGCATCTCTTTGCTTTTCTTTGCCTAGCATCTTTTTTGCCCAATTTCTCTTTTTCTGACTCTGTCATTCCACCAAGGTGTCTCTTTTCCTTTCATGGTCGATCCTGTTACTCCACACAGGTCTTTACCTTCACCCACCAAAGTATCCTTAAAAATTTTCCATTCTTCTTCTACTGTATTCATTTTCCCTTTTGGTAAGTGTCTCTGTATCCTTATTTTATATTCTTCCTTCAGCTTGGCTTCTTCTAATTTCCAAGTCTTCACTTTACGTTTTCTTTTTTTCTTCGGGGTTGTGTTAGCCACATGACTTAGGTCTGCAATCAATAATCTATGATCACTGTCCATACTCTCGCTGGGGATTACTTTGACATCAGTTACATATTTCCCTCCTCCATTGTTAGTGATGATATAGTCGATGAGAGACTTATGTTTTCCATCCCAGCTATATCTTCTTATCTTGTGTCTGTCTTGTTTTTGGAAGAAGGTATTTTTGATGATCAATCCATTTCTTCTGCACAAATCAAGCAGTTAATCGCCTTCTGCATTTCTGTTCCGAAACCCATGTGGTCCAACGATTTCCTCATAACCAAGTTTGTCTGTCCCAACTTGTGTATTTAAGTCCCCAATGATGATGACATTTTCTTCATCCATTATATCTTCTAGATCTTGACAGAATTGTTCCTTCTCTTGAGCACTACATCCAACCTGTGGTGCATATACCTGCACTACCATGTAATTTGTGGACTCCAGCTGCATAGATAATTTAATGATCCTATCATTCTCATAGGATACTTCGGTAATGGCATCCATGTCTCTTGTTATCAGGAAAGCTACACCATTTCTGGCCTCTTCCTCGCGTCCACTCCATACTAATTTGCAGCCATCTCTGAGAATCTTGCTACCTGCCTTTCTTCATTTTGTTTCACTCATTCCCAATATGGATAGATTTTTCCTCTTCATCATATCAATAAGTTCTTCAGTTTTTCCAGTCAGCGTCAAAATATTCATAGTCCCAATTCTTACATTGTTCTTCGGACATATCTGTCTTTCGTCGGAGCCATGTTGGCCGTCATACCTGCCAGACCTGCTCAAAGACTTTGTCAATCCGAGGCTCATTTGATTGTTGAAAGCAATTCGGAGATGCTACCACTGGCTTGATAGGCTTACCATGGATCTTCGTGTTGATAATTTGTTATGCACTAGATGGTCAGTGCCTGACACACATTTCCTCATGTCAGTTAAGTCTATGGTTTACCTGCCAATACAAAGGAGATACAGATGTTAATTCCCATAGGGAACATGAAATAATTGTCCTGAATGAGTAAATTTATAATACCAATATAATGGTCCGTTATTGGACTTTATAAATTTTCCAGCTAACTCATTCTTGGCTGCCTGATTTTTGGCCGTGTGTGCTAAGTTGGGCTCATCATCAGTTGGTGCTTAGCACACCTACCAAGACGCAAGGCTAGTGCATACCATGGAGGTCACTGCATGGGCTACTTGAAGCCACCAGCAGTGCGTCTTGGTAGGTGTGCTAAGCACCAACTGATGAGCCCAACTTAGCACATGAGGGCGAAACGCAGCCAACCAAGAATGAGTAAGCTGGAAAATTTATAATGTCCAATAACGGACCATTATATTGGTATTATAAATTTACTCATTCAGGACAATTATTTCATGTTCCCTATGCGAATCAACATCTGTATCATCTGATGGCCAGGCAGGCATCAATTTTTGGAAGTGAGACATAGTCTTATCCTGATAACTATTTGGACGAGCTTTATGACAAGAATATTGCATAACAAAATTGCCAACATTTACTAAGTTTGAAACAAGAAGATATTTTAAGATAAACACTTCAAGTTGGAAAAAAGAATTTAACAAGCATCCATTTTTTCATCCATTTTGTATCACATTTCAAAATATATTTTTGTAGTTTTTAGGATGTTTTTTCAGTTGTTTAATCTAGCTGAAAATGGTCCAATATGGGTTGAAACATGTTACATATAATTGTTTAATAAGATTAATTCAATACTCAGCTTTAGTCTTTAGTCTAAGTTGTACTGAAAAGGTTATCCCATAAATACAAAAATCCTTCAAGAATTAATATTTGAGAATTGTAAGTCAGTATGGAACTCTAATGAAATTTATAGTTTGTACTAGGCATAGGGATGTGGCGACCCCATCGCCCAGTGGGCAACCACTGCAATCAGCCTCCTGAGTATTACCAATATAATGGTCCGTTATTGGACATTATAAATTTTCCAGCTAACTCATTCTTGGTTGCCTGATTTTCGCCCTCGTGTGCTAAGTTGGGCTCATCAGTTGGTGCTTAGCACACCTACCAAGATGCAAGGCTAGTGCATACCGTGGAGACCACTTCTTATGGAGTTCCCCGTCCTTCGGCCTCATTGAGCGGATTCTGTCTTGTCCTCACCATGTCATGTCACAGTGATGTTCAAATGAACACAGTCTCATTACAACAGCTATCATCTCTGAAAATGAAACTGCCTAAGGGCTTTCAAAAGAGGAAGGATCATGTGACTGAGCTGTTTTGTGTGCACACTGCAGTTGCACACAAGTGAAGACAGCAGTGATAGGGAAATTCTAAAATCCATGTTCAAATAGCTCACAGTTATACCCAGAAGAACAGCTGAGTGATGTTAATCTATTCATAGCATGGCTTTGGGAATCATTTGTGCCAAGTCTCAAAGCATACTCATCGGAGAAAGGCTTATTATTTGAAAGTGCTGTTAATTTATTGCTAGACAACCATCACACTCACTGCTCATCCTCCTGCTGAAAACTTGTGAGAATGGTCAAACCCTATTTCCTTCCTCCCAATGACATGAGTCACCTGCAGCCTATGGCCCAAGGTGTTATCCAGAACTTCAAAATGAGAACCAGTCCTTTTTCATGTGGAAATGTCAAATATGTAAAAGATTTTCAAAAGTTTTTCCCCATACAGGATGTGTTATATCTCATCTTGGACTCGTATTATGTTTTTGTTGTTTTTGAGTCATAAGTCCAAAGACTGGTTTAATGCAGCCCTCCATGCCACCCTATCCTGTGCTAAGGTTTTCATTTCTACATAACTAAAACATCCTACATCTGCTCTTATCTGCTTGTCATACACTTCTGAATACACTTCCCTCAAAAACCAATTGAACAAGTCCTGGACATCTTAAGAAGTGTCCTATCATTCTATCCCTTCTGCTCATCATATTTAGCCAATTCGATCTCCTCTCACCAGTTTGACTCACTATCTCTTCATTCATGATTTGATCTATCCATCTCACCTTTAGCATTTTTCTGTAACACCACATTTGAAAAGCTTCTATTCTCTTTCTTTCTGAGCTAGTCATAGTCTATGTTTCACTTCCATACAATGCCATGCTCCAGACAAAAGTCTTATAAACATCTTTCTAATTCCAATATCAATGTTTGAAGTGAACAAATTTCTTTTCTTAAGAAAGGCCTTCCTTGCTTGTGCTAGTCTGCATTTTATGTCCTCCTTACTTTTGCCATCGTCAATTATTTTACTCCCCAAGTAACAATATTCATCTACTTCCCTTAAGACTTCATTTCCTAATCTAATATATCCTGCCTCACCTTACTTCATTTGACTGCACTCCATTACATCTGTTTTGGGCTTATTAATACCATATCAATACTGTCAATCAGTCAATACTGATCTGCATTTAGGGCAGTCACCCCAGTGGCAGATTCCCTGTCTGTTGTTTTCCTAGCCTTTTCTTAAATTATTTCAAAGGAATTGGAAATTTATTGAACATCTCCCTTGGTAAGTTATTCTAATCCCTAACTCCCCTTCCTATTAATGAATATTTGCCCCAATTTGTCCTCTTGAATTCCATAATTTTCTTCTTGTACTCCTTCCCCAAGGCCCTGTCCATACCATTCAGGAATTCCTCTAGATGTTTTGCCATCTCAGATAAAATCGGCAAATCTCAGGGTTTTGATTTCATTTCCTCTGTGTTTTACTTATGTGATTTAATGATGAAGTGGACTGTATAAGTGTAGCCATGCATGAGGTGGCTGGTTGCAAATCACTCAGATCAAAATTATCATAAATATTGAATATAATGTATGCACACATGTATGTACACACTAAACATTAATTACAACACTTGCTATGAACTCTTTGTACTAAATACCTTGATCCACATGAATGTGGAGTTTGATTTTTCTGACCACATTTCTGTTGAATGTCATGCCATCCCTTCCTCATAAACTTGTCAGAAGTCTACTCCCAACATACCTAGCTGCTAACAACCACGGCTTACTGGCTGATGCTGTGCTCTATTGCTAACAGGTGTGCTTAACACATGAATATTTGAACATTCAAATACTCAGATTGTAATTCCCTTTCCAAATTTCTCTTTGATTTCCTTTACTGCCTGTTCTATATAAACATTGGAAAGGAGAGGGACAAACTGCAGCCTTGCCTCACTCCTTTCTGGATTGCTGCTAATTTTTTCACAGCCCTAAATTCTTATCACTGCAGACTGTTTTTTGTACAGATTGTAAATAATTCTTCGTTCTCAGTATCTGATCCCAATCACATACAGAATCTCAAATAGTTTAGTCCAACCAACATCATCAAATGCCTTTTCTACATTTATGAACACCATGCATGTGGGCTGTATCTTCTTAATGCAATCCTCTAAGATCAGAGATAAAGTCAGGATTGCTTCATGTGTTCCTACATTTCTTCTGAAGCCAAATTGATCTTCTCCCAACTCAGTTTCAACTTGTCTTTCCATTCTTCTGTAAATAATATATGTTAAAATTTTGCAGGCATGAGATTCTAAACTAATGATGCAGTAGTTTTCACACTTGTTAGTACTGGCTTCCTTGGTAAAAGGTACAAGATCATCCTGCTGAAAATTGGATGGCACATTTCCTGTGTTGTATATCTTACACACAAATTATTATATCTTACACACTAAATGAAATAACCTCACCTTGCTGGTTTCTCCTAAGGCAGCCAGTAATTCAGAAAGAATGTCATCCATTCCAGGCGCCTTGTTCCTATTTAGGTCTCTCAAAGCTCTGGCAAATTCTGACCTCGAATATCATGGAGAGAAACAGAAGCAGAACTGGTAACACATTAGTTTTCAAGAGTGGTGATCATACAGGCAGCTAATGACATAATAGAGTTGCACCATATTCAAAACAAATCCTTAAAACATTAGAGAGAGTTATGCAGACAGATTAGAGATATGTTTAGCAAGTTCAAATCTTTTCTGGCCACACCACAGCCTGGATGCTCAACATCCAAAAAGAATAATTGAATTACCATTCTGTTTCATTGTATGTTAATTAAGGGATTACATCCCAAGAAAACTTATTACATAAGTTAACACCATTTTTGCACCTAATTTATGTGTATTGTTATAGGCAGTGTTATGATATAGTATTTTAACAATGGGTCTGTTTTATTTAATTCAAACAGTCAAGACACTGAAATCCTTTTTTCCTATTGAAATAGTGTTTACAAGATCAGGAAGATTTACAATGTGCCTATGTTTATTAATCAAAACCTTTTATGTGCTTTTTAAATTTTTTTTGAGCTAATCGATGGAAAATCTCAGTCAACTTGAAAAATCCATTGACTATGCCATCTGCAAACAACAGTATTTTCATATCACCTCCATATCTTGCCTATTTGCCTTTAGAATTTCATTCATAGTCATTATAAACATAAGTGGAGACAACACACTTCCCTATCATAGTCCAGTTTGGTTTCTAATTCAAACTGACCTCTCCACTGGAGTCTAGACACAACTGGAACAATTCTTATATATTGCTCTCACTGGTTCCCTTGATTGCCTTCCACATCCTCTTCTTTCCAGAGTTTCCCACACCTCTTCTCTATTTATACTATCAGATGCCTTTTCTAGATCAGGGAATATCATCGTCAAATCTTTTCCATATTCCCACTGTTTTTCTATCTGTAATCTTATGGTAATTATAGAGTCTATCATTGACCTGCCCTGTCGAAATCCATACTGCTCTTCTTCTAAATTTCTTTCCACCCTTCCTCTCATCCTCCTTTCCAATATTCTCTCCAATATTTTGGCTATTTTTGACAACAGTGTAATTCTTTGATAACTGTCACATACCTTCCTGTCACCTTTCTTAAAAACAGGTATTATTATATCTTTACACCAATTATCAGGTACCAGTACTTGCTTTTACCTCCACATACACCGTAGCAGACTATATAACCAACGTAAACCAATAGGTCTTGCTGCCTTTACCATTTCCACACATATTTCATCCATCACTGCTGCTTTTCCTGTTTTTATTTTTTAACAGCCATTTTCACTTCTGCAATTGCAATATCACTCTCCATTTATGGATAATCCTCAATTATAACTACACTCTCTTCTGCATCATTTCTCACATTCACATTCAGGAAATAACCCAGGAAATAATTTTTCCACCTATTCTTTATCTCTTCTGGGTCTGTTATTACATTTCCACTCTCTTCCTTCGCTTGTCTTTTGTAGAATTTTCTTTTCTCTTATTTTATGTCAATCCATACAACATCCTTTTTCCACCATTTACATCCTTTCCCAACTCTCGTGTGAATCTCTCCCTACATTATTTCATTTCATTTACTACTTTTTTACACTTACTTTTAATTTCCTGATAATTAATCTGTCTTCCTTCTTTCGTATCTCTATTCTATTCAAGCCATGCTTTCTTCTTTTATTTAACAACATCCTTCACATTTTCATTGCACCAAGGTGTCTCCTTTTCCTTTACTCTCACCAAAGTTCTGCCACAAATCTTTGTCTGCACAGCTTACAAATGTGTTTTTAAATTTGGGCTGTTTTTCTTCTACAGTTCCTATTTCTGATAAGGGATGTGCTGTTTTAATTCCTCCTGAAATTTCTCCTGAGTTCTTTTATCTTTTAATTTCCACACTTTCATTTTTTTTTGTCTTATTTCTTTTACTAATAATAATGATGTTATTTTCTTTATGTCCCACTAACTGCTTTCATAGTTTTTGGAGATGCCAAGGTGCCAGAATTTAGTCCCCCAGGAGTTCTCTTACATGCCAGTAAATGTACCGACACAGCACCTACAAATACCACCAGACTGAGCTAGGATCGAGCATGCCAAGTGGGGTCAGAAGGCCAGCGCCTCAACCGCTCTGAGCCACTCAGCCCGGCATTTCTTTTACTCTCACAATTTTACCTATTTTCAATTTTGCCACCCTACTCTGTGGTCTCCACTAAACGCCTTACCAAGTAGTGCTGTAACATCCATTAACTGTTTAAGATTTATTTTCTCAACCAGAAATATTCAACAACTGTTTTTGTCCTTTTTTACCCCAGCCATATCTAATGAACTTTCCACTATTCTTCTTTCTAAACCAAGTGTTACCCACAATCATTCCATTTCTTTCTCAAAAATCAATCAACTTATCTCCCTCATTGCTTCTTTCTCTGTATCCAAATGGGCCAATTACTTCTTCCTCACCAATTCTGTCATTTCTGACTTGCGCATTGAGGTCTCCAATAACTATTACTTCCATGTCGGTGATTAATTCCTAGAGTGTCTCCAAGAATTCCTCTATATTTTCCTCATTGTTTCCAGTTTGTGGTGCATAAACTTGGATGAAATATTTCACTCCTTCTTGTTTCCTCAGTTGTGCTCTGATTATTCTATCATTAATGTAATATACTCTAACTACATTTTCATCCAGTATTTTGTTAACAATCACTCCTACTCCATTCTTTGCTTCAACTCCTCCACTCCGGTATAGGGTGCTAACCTTTACTCATACCTATACTCCCTTTCCCCTTCACTTGACCTCACTCTGTCCCATCATTGCAATATTTTCTTCCTCCATAAAATCAATAAATTCTTTTGATTTTCCTGCCAGGATCGTAACATTTCTTATTCCCACCATCATAATATTAAATACTGATTGCCCACTTATCACAGCTCCCCCAGTACAAGAACTGCACATCGCTTTTAGCATGGTACACCCTAACATTTCATGAGGTTGATAATTACCACCAGTCATTTTAGGCTATTGTTACAATAGGGTCACCACTCCCAAAAGCATTTTAGAGCTACTTCCAGTAATTATTCAGGCAGCCCCTTTCATGGAGAGCAGACGCCCTTGCAGCTACCCCTCACATGGGAAACAAATGCTGTTGATGAATAATGTACTCATACTCTTCCCTGTGTGCTGGGCTGCCTCTTCTGAAATCTCCACCATTCCAAAGTCCATCTCCCCTGCTGTAGATTCTGTTCAGGTCTTTGCTTGTAACCCTATGCTGGGACCCCTACCAGATGCTACAATCTGGGTCAGTGTACTGTGAAGTGTCAGGGGTCCCACTCCCTGGGCAGGGCTGCCTCCAAAGAAGGTCCCTACCTGCTACTTAGTATGAACGTCAGTGTATCTAATATAATTCTTAAATGTTTATGACTTTGTGACATAATGTTTATCATCTATACTTGTTTATCTACATGACTCAGTGATGATAAATTACAGAGGGCAAACATAAAATGCTCATGGACAGACTTCTGAGGTCTTCTGTTTAGCTGAGTCATCACTGTGATATAATGTTTTCAGTAAAACACACTGTTTGCAATCTGCAAAATATCCATGAAATTAAAGTTTCTTTAATAATATCTGGATATTTATCACATCAAACACACTGCTGAACTTTGTTGCAAATATTCTTGCTAGATTTTTTTGTATTTACAAGTAAGGTAGTAATAGTGCTGTGACCCTTCTTGAACCCAGACAGCAGCAGATCCAGAAGATAGTGTGTGTGCTTAGTATTCTAGTATTTGTACATGTACCTACCATTCTAGCATGTTGTAAACAGCAGAGAGAAGGGAAATACGGCAGTGGTCAGGTGGGGATTTTGAATCTGAGTTCTTCAGAAACAACACTTGTTGCCAACTGCCAATCTTGAGTCAGTAATTAATAACATGTTTGAAAATAGAGAGAGTAGCACCAGTAATATTATGCATCAAAGTTGTATGAATACTATTCTTCACTTCCTGAAAGTACCCAAAACACTGAGCAAGGACAATTAGGAGGTGCAAATAATGGGCTGTCATCCACATGTTGTCTGTTAAGCTAATATGTTAACCTCTCCTCTGAGAAAAATGCCTCAGATACAGCATCTCCTTCAACCTTGCTATGTAAACAGTTAACATACCCTGTGTCTTCTGCAGAGATTTTCAAAGGCTTTAAATATCTCCATCCTGACCTTAATTCTCAACAAATAACAAATAAAAGATTAGGTTGCTATTGTGTTCCGCACAAACTTACATTAATAATTATCATTACTCCTCTCCTGTTTCCAGTTAGGAACCATTCCTATGAATGCTTCTCAATCGTGGAATGAATTGAAGTGTATTTATGTCCAATGATAACTACATGCTACATGCTTATCAATACATTGTCACTCATACATACCTATCATGAATTCCTGCTGCTGAACAACATCCAACATACATTCCACAGTTGAAAAAATGTAATCTTGAATATTGATTTACTCCCAAAGGATTGATCATAAATTAATAACAAGTACATTGCTAATTGTTCTCTAATTTACTTTGCTGTGTTGGCAGATGAAACCTACAGGTATGATTCCATTTTTTAATGGTGTCAATATTATAATTACACTACCGGTATATGACAGAAAAATTGGAGCACCCAGAACAAATGGTCAGATATCAATATAACACCGTACACTTACACACCATTGGTGGGTATGTAAATGATTAGAGTTTTAATTCTCTGTGACAGGTGGAATATCCATCAGAGTGCATTAGTGGCCTGGTAGGGTATTATTATCAAATACATAGCAACTGGGAAATATCCTGGTGGCAATGATCACTTACAGTAGTGTGATAATAAAGTAAAGTTAAAACATAGTTATATAACAACAACAACTACAACAGCAAGAGTACAACAAGCAATTCCATGGAAAGAAAATATTACAAGGAATACCACTAGTGTAACATTCTAAATCGAGTATCATCATACACAAATTCAGACACAACTTAAGTATTTCCAGTGCTTACCACTATGGCTTACAATACTATAGGTTGAGCTTACTACTAGCTTAACATTTCAACACTGCCATATAAAAATTCACACATATCTTAAGTAGGGTAATTCATCATTTTACACTACAAATTGTAATAGATTGAACAGTTCAGTTATTAACTATTATCGTAGAATTGTAAATACAGCATGTTCATATACAAATTCACACTTAGCGTAAATAATTCAGATGCCTTAATACTACAATTTACAGGAGGTTGAGTGTTCTATTAAGATATAACACAATCACATAGAAATTTACACACAGTTTACAGAATGCTGGCGCCTATTATTGAAGCATCTTATACTTTTTTGGTAAAGACTCTAAGACAGCTGCAGGTAATGCATTCCAATCAACAATTTCCCAATTTACAAACAAATATTTTCCATAGGATAAGTACGGTACTTAGTTTTCTGTGATCTACTTTTTACTTCATATGGATAATCTGTCCTCCTTATATAATGGGATTAAGGGTAGATTAATCAATTCAATCAAAAGCATTTATATTGAAAATTGGGCTGCAGTGAGAATTGGTGGTAGAATGATTTCTTGGTTCAAGGTACTTACAGGAGTTAGAAAAGATTGTAATCTTTAACCTTTTTTGTTCATAGTTTTCATGTATAATCATCTGAAAGGTATTAAGTGGCAGGGAAGGATTCAATTGGATGAAAATGTAGGAAGCAGTTTGGCCTATGCTAACGACTTGGTCTCAATGGCAGATTGTGCGGAAAGCCTGCAGTTTAATGTCTTGGGAATTGAAAATAGGTGCAATGAGCATGATATGAAACTTAGCCTTTCCAAGGCTAAACTGATGTTAATAGGTAAGAAATCCAAGAGAAATGAATGTTATATTGGAAATATAAAGCTGGAACAGGCAGTGAATTTCAATTATTCAGAATGTGCGTTCTCCCGATATGGGAGTATAGTAAGTGAGATTGAATCAAGGTGCAACATAGTGATCATGCAGTTGTAGTCAACAGTATTCTGTAAGAAGGAAGCCAGCTACTGAATAAAAATAACTTTACATTGGTTTGTTTTCAAACCAACTTTGCTTCATGGGAGTGAAAGATGGATTGACTCATGATATCTTATTCATATTTTAGAAGTAACAGACATGAAAGTAGCAAGAGTGTCTGCTGGTATGAACAGGTGGGAACAATGGCAAGAGGGTACTCAGAATGAGGAGATAAAGGATAAGATAAAAATGAACTTGATGCATAAGGCAGCACATATAAACTGGCTTCAGTGATAGGGTCATGTGAGGTGAGTGGAGGAGGATAGGTTACATAGGAGAATACAGTAATTGGCTTAGTCATGGAGGGTACGAGAAGCAGAGAGAGACCAAGACAACAATTGTTAGACCGAGTTTCTAATGATTTCTGGATAACAGATATAGAACTAATTGAGGACACAGGACTAGTTACAAATAGAGGATAGTGGTGATGGTTGGTAAATTCACAAATGTTTGCAGACTGAACACTGAAAGGAAAATAGTCTATAATGAAGATGTACATATCTAGTTACATAGGATTATTCATTCATCATTTTCATTATTGTTAATGTTATCTAAGAAATTAAAAATAGGAGAGGATTTCCACCAATCAATACTTATTTATTGTATATATTAAACTACAGGACCGGTTTTGACCTCATATTCAAGGTCATCTTCAGCTGAACCATACATACATACATACATATTGATATAATGAAGCTTTGATTAAGATTGTGGTGTTGAAGGAATGCCATATGATGATGATGTACATTTAGTCACATACAAATGGGGCACGTCTTAGCGTGAACTGGCATATATGTCATTCTGTACAATGTTGCAACTGTATGTCTAAAATATTGAAGGTCTTAAAACTAGTGTATAAAACATGTCTTTACCTAAACTAACTTATATATATGTACAAGATAAAAACAATATATAAAAACACTTCATGCATATGAACATTCGTTCTTGCTTGGTGGTCAATACATCGACTAACTTCCGTATTTAAGTCTTATTCACAGTTGTACACTTCAGCTGCTATTCTAGGAGTTTGTAAAATTGCATGGATAAAAGTTTTGTCTTCCTGTGCGTATGTGAGATAAAACACTTTCAATATTTTTTAAAAAGGGGGCCAAATGTATGGATGAAATTCAAGTAAAATTTGTTCAGCTCTGCTGTGTGTGTTGCCCTTTTATTAGAACCAATTCATGTTGTCTTTTTGGCGTCCGTGAATTTGGATGACATTGGTTTCAAAGTAGTGGCTCCTTTCCCATTTGTAGCTGTGCAATGATGTTATGTTTATTGTTGTTGGTGTAGCTGAGTTGTATTTGACATGCGAGCTTGTAATGTATGTATATATGTATGTATATGTATGTATGGTTCAGCTGAAGATGACCTTGAATATGAGGTCGAAACCGGTCCTGTAGTTTAATATATACAATAAATAAGTATTGATTGGTGGAAATCCTCTCCTATTTTTAATTGTGCAATTGTCAATACGGAAATGAAGATTATAGATTACGATATCTAAGAAATTAGACGTAAATATCCTATATATAACAATGTACATATATCTACGACTTGTCTTTAGTGAATTACTGGACTACAATACATTTTAATTCTATCAAATGACAACCTGATCTTCTGAACTGAGACAGAAAAAAGAAAGGTTTAGATTAGACCTCAGATTACACTAGAAAACTGGTGTATCAGGAGCCACATGATGATAAACATTTTAAAATCACCATTCCAGTCCTTTTCACTGCCTCATTAGACAGAACAGCCACAGATGAACACACTTACTGTGAAGTAATTTTTTATGAGAAATTAACTTAGAATATACAAGTGGAAAAGCTTGTCGTAGTACTTCCAAAAATTAAGTGTACTGAGACTTCATCCAGGTGTATGATGATACTCGATTTAGAATGTTACACTAGTGGTATTCCTTGTAATATTTTCTTTCCATGGAATTGCTTGTTGTACTCTTGCTGTTGTAGTTGTTGTTGTTGTTATATAACTATCATTTAACTTTACTTTATTATCACACTACTGTACGTGATCATTGCAACCAGGATATTTCCCAGTTGCTATGTATTTGATAATAATACCCTACCAGGCCACTAATGCACTCTGATGGATATTCTACCTGTCACAGAGAATTAAAACTCTAATCATTTACATACCCGCCAACGGTATGTAAGTGTACGGTGTTATAATGATATCTGACCATTTGTTCTGGGTGCTCCAATTTTTCTGTCATATACCGGTAGTGTAATTATAATATTGACACCATTAAAAAATGGAATCATACCTGTAGGTTTCATCTACCAACACAGCAAAGTAAATTAGAGAACAATTAGCAATGTACTTGTTATTAATTTATGATCAATCCTTTGGGCGTAAATCAATATTCAAGATTACACTTTTTCAAATGTGGAATGTATATTGGATGTTGTTCAGCAGCAGGAATTCATGGTAGGTATGTATGAGTGACAATGTATTGATAAGCATGTAGCACGTAGTTATCATTGGACATAAATACACTTCAATTCATTCCACGATTGAGAAGCATTCATAGGAATGGTTCCTAACTGGAAACAGGAGAGGAGTAATGATAATTATTAATGTAAGTTTGTGTGGAACACAATAGCAACCTAATCTTTTATTTGTTATTTGTTGAGAATTAAGGTCAGGATGGAGATATTTAAAGCCTTTGAAAATTTCTGCTGAAGACACAGGGTATGTTAACTGCTTACATAGCAAGGTTGAAGGAGATGCTGTATCTGAGGCATTTTTCTCAGAGGAGAGGTTAACATATTAGCTTAACAGACAACATGTGGATGACAGCCCATTATTTGCACCTCCTAATTGTCCTTGCTCAGTGTTTTGGGTACTTTCAGGAAGTGAAGAATAGTATTCATACAACTTTGATGCATAATATTACTGGTGCTACTCTCTCTATTTTCAAACATGTTATTAATTACTGACTCAAGATTGGCAGTTGGCAACATGTGTTGTTTCTGAAGAACTCAGATTCAAAATCCCCACCTGACCACTGCCGTATTTCCCTTCTCTCTGCTGTTTACAACATGCTAGAATGGTAGGTACATGTACAAATACTAGAATACTAAGCACACACACTATCTTCTGGATCTGCTGCTGTCTGGGTTCAAGAAGGGTCACAGCACTATTACTACCTTACTTGTAAATACAAAATATCTAGCAAGAATATTTGCAACAAAGTTCGGCAGTGTGTTTGATGTGATAAATTCCAGATATTATTAAAGAAACTTTAATTTCATGGATATTTAACAGATTGCAAACAGTGTGTTATAACTGAAAACATTATATCACAGTGATGACTCAGCTAAACAGAAGACCTCAGAAGTCTGTCCATGAGCATTTTATGTTTGCCCTCTGTAATTTATCATCACTGAGTCATGTAGATAAACAAGTACAGATGATAAACATTATGTCACAAAGTCATAAACATTTAAGAATTATATTAGATACACTGACATTCATACTAAGTAGCAGGTAGGGACCTTCAGTGGAGGCAGCCCTGCCCAGGGAGTAGGACCCCTGACACTACACAGTACACTGTCCCAGATTGTAGCATCTGGTAGGGGTCCCAGCATAGGATTACAAGCAAAGACCTGAACAGAATCTACAGCAGGGAAGATGGATTTTCTCCATAAAATCAATAAACTGTTTTGATTTCCCTGTCAGGGTCATAACATTTCTTATTCCCACCTTCATAATATTAAATACTGATTGCCCACTTATCACAGCTCCCCCAGCACGAGAACTGCACATTGCTTTTAGCACGGTACACCCTAACATTTCATGAGGTTGATAATTACTACCAGTCATTTTAGACTATTGTTACAATAGGGTCTCCACTCCCAAAAGCATTTTAGAGCTACTTCCAGTAATTATTCAGGCAGCCCCTTTCATGGGGAGCAGATGCCCTTGCAGCTGCCTCTCACATGGGAAACAAATGCTGTTGATGGATAATGTACTCATGCTCTTCCCTGTGTACTGGGCTGGCTCTTCTGAAATCTCCACCATTCGAAGGTTTTAAATGGGGTTTCGCTTGTTCAACTTGTCCTAGTACTTCTAAACATTAAGTGTACTGAGACTTCATGCAGGTTGTAAATGGGGTTTTGCTTGTTCAAATCTAATGTGAAAATATCACAAGTACATCTAGCTGATAATGACACGCTGTTGCGAAACACTTGCCACAATGCTCCAGCATAACTGTGTGACCCTGGAAGTAATAAAATAATAATAATAATAATAATAATAATAATAATAATAATAATAATAATAATAATAATAATAGAGTGCAGGATCTTTGCCGAAAATGATACAGGAATTCCTGGTGATTAGTACTGGAAATGGTATGAACATAAATGGAGTAACTTGAAAATATGAAGTGGATTTGTACGAGAAGTGTCAGCACTTAAAGCTATTTTACAGTTCATGGCAGCAATTAAATATTGATATAGCAAAAAACATTAAATCCAACTGAATTATTACTTGTTAAATTCAACACAGAACTAAACAGATCCATAAATCCTAGGCTACTAGCACTGGAAATAATGACACCAAGGTTCCAACATACAGTTAGCTCATATGTTAATAGATGTCACACCGAGCTCGATAGCTGCAGTCGCTTAAGTGCGGCCAGAATCCAGTATTCGGGAGATTATGGGTTCGAACCCCACTGTCAGCAGCCCTGAAGATGGTTTTCTGTAGTTTCCCATTTTCACACCAGGCAAATGCTGGGGCTGTACCTCAATTAAGGCCACGGTCGCTTACTTTCCACTCTTAGCCTTTCCCTGTCCCATCATCGCCATAAGACCCATCTGTGTCGGTGCAACGTACAGCAAGTAGCAAAAAAAAAAAAAAAAAAAAAAATAGATGTCACTGGAAATAATGACACCAAGGTTCCAACATATAGCTGGCTCATGTGTTAATAGATGTCACAAATTGGGGGATTTATAACTTAATGTGCTGACATACGCTGTGATCTATTTGCCCTCTACATCCTCATAGTGCTATATTCTATCGCTTACAATGATTAAGTCAAAATCATGTACATTGGCTTAAAATAGTGGAGGATTTGAAAAAGATGGCATTATATGCAAGACAAGATCTCAATATTCCAGGTAGGTCTGATTTATTATACCACGTCAATAGAGGTCCAAAAATCTCAACTTCTCAAACAACTCGAGGTAGATTGTGAGACAGTAACTTAACAGTGGATTCCAGGATACTATGTAATCAAAGATAACAGAAGATATAAAAGAATGAGCTGACATTTACTTTGATCTATTTCTCTATACATCCTTGTGGTATTATACTCAATGGCCTACAGTGGTGAAAATGATGTAATTTCTGTTGCTATAAAGTAACTGAATCTATGGAAAGATTGGAGAAAGCAGTAATTCTGTCTAACTCAAAATCTGCAATTCAATCTATAGGTCTGAATCACTACACCACATCAGTACAGGTTGAGGAATGTTAACTTATAAAACAACAGTTCAAGGAAGAGTATAAGACAGATACTCTACAGTGGATTCCAAGGAACTCTAATCAAAGATAATGCAAAGTCACCTCCATACAGGCCATGAAGGCCCTTGGAGGAGTAGAAGTAAATGCTTCCACCATTGTTAACCTCAGCACCTGATGGGGTAGAGTGGTTAGCTCTACACCCGGCCGCCTTTATCTCCAGGAATTAACCTGGTACTCATTTTTGTTGTAGGCTGAGTGAACCTCAGGGCCATATGCACCTCTGGAAGTGGAAATCTTGTTTCTTAAATTTTACGACTTCCTGATGGGGATTCGAACCCATGTCCTTCCGGGCAAACCGAGCACGCCTTTACCACCTCGGCCAGGCAGCCCCTAATCGAAGATAATGGAAGATATAAATGAATGAGCAGACGTTCACTTTGATCTATTTGCTTTCTACATCCTTGTGTTATTATACTCAAAGGTCCACAATGGCAAAATTGAATTTATTTGCATTGCTCTAAAATACACTTTTCAGGAAGAGTGATAAGTTGCAGTAATTACAAAGAATGATATATAATATATATCTCCAAAACTCACTGTCAAACATGTGTTTAATAAACTTTACTGCCATTTTCCAGAAGAGAGAACAGCTCACAAGCCATGAAGAGAGATCATTTCTGAGTTTCCTCTGGGTGATTACATGTCTACCTAGGAATCTTATAATCAGTTTGGCATTCTTCCAGGACCATGATGTAAGCTTTGCAGTCAACACGAGATGATGGATAGAAATAATCTGAAATCATATTCTGTTCCAACAAGCAAAAATTACTCTGATCAATACTGGAAAGCAAGATGACACTAGAGTCAGTGACATATACTGTATTGTATCAGTGTACATGCCATGGATAAAAGAAAGAATTAACATTAAAGACATTAATTTACAAATTTTATGATAGTTTTGTCATTTAGTTGTGCTTCAGTTCATATATATGGGACAATGACAATATGCTCCCATTTACTTGGAATTTCCTCATCTTTCCATGCTCTCAGCCATTTCAAGACCCTCGCTCCCCCATATTTGATCAATTCTAAAATTGCATCATTAGGACCTGGTGCTTTCCCCATTGTCATACATTGCACAGCCTCTGCTACTTCAGCTTTTGCCATATAATCACTTGATTATTGACATCTTTCATAGTTATTATCTGAAGAATCAGTCTTTCCATCGTTTCATACTTACCTAGAATAATCCTTCCAGGATTTGCCTACCTCCTCTGTTTTATTGACTAACTCCCCATCCTTTGTTTCAATATTTCTTGATTTTACCTTGTTTGCCTGTAAGGTTTCTTATCAGAATCTGGAATCTTCTGTTACTACCTCTGAAATATTTTTTTATTTTTCTAAATTCTTCCCATGTTGCTTTCTTTGACTCTTTAACAACTCACTTGGCTTCATTTCATGCCTCCACATAGAACACCCAATCATCACATCTCTTGGTAGGGTAGTATTTCTTCCAAGCATCTTCCTTCTTTTTAAGGCATCTTTAACAGTTTCATTCCACCATCTTGTCCACTTTTTAATTCCAGCTACCACTCTTATCCCACAGATTTATTTGGTTCTCTGTAATAACAGTTTTCTTAAATGCTTTCCTCACTGCCCCTCAACATCATCATCATTGTACAGTTCCAGTTTTCTGGGTACTGTTAATGAGCCTCTTCAACTTCTTCCTGTCCATATACAACTTGTCACGGAGAACATCATCCACTGTCCATCCTCTGGTAACTAGATCAATCTTGATCATGTCCATCCATCAGGTTTTAGGTCTTCCTGCAGGTCTTTTCCCCTCCAGCTGTCTTTCCAAATTTATTCTGGCTGTTGTTGCAGGCTCCATCCTCATCACATGCCTGTACCACCGTAGTATGGATGTGCCAATTTGGTAAATAGGGATGTCTTTATTCAGGCTTCTTTCCTCACCTCCTCACTTCTTAACTTGTCCATCTTGGTCTTCTGGATGCTGGATCTAAGAAATTTCATCTCTGATGCTTGCAATCTTGACGAATCTCTTTTTGTGAGGGTGCACGCTTTAATACCATAGGTCAATATTGATATGAAATAGCTGTTAAACATAATCAGTTTGGCCAGTTTTGGAATCATATCATTCCATAAAAGTGTTCTTACTTGCTGGTAGAATTCTGATCCCTTTTGCACTCTGTTTGTAATTTCATTTCTGACCAAATTGTCACTGGAGATCACACTTCCAGTGTAAGGAAAACTATCCACACACTCTAGCTGGTGGTCTCCTAGTTTTACACTTGCTGGGCGCCCTTCTCTGTTGACTGCCATCACCACTGTCTTGGTCTCGCTGATGTTGAGATTATATTCCTGGAACTGGGATTTCCATACATTGAGTATGGTCTGTGCTTCCTCTTCTGTTTCACCCCAAATCAAGATATCATCAACAAAGGCCACTGCATTCAGTTCACCTAATTTATCCTTAACATTCTTTATTATATAGTCCATAACAGTGATGAACAATAGTGGGGACAGTGCAATTCCTTGCTGAACTCCACTCTTGGTCTCAAACCATGATGATCAACCTTCCCCAGTTTGTACACAGGTAGCACAGTGTTTGTACAACATCTGAATTTTCCTTACTAGTCCTTCAGGAACATTTCTTTTCCTTAGGCACTCCCAGATCTTATCTCTTAAAACACTATCATAGGCCTTTTCTATATCCAGGAATACAATGACCAGGTTCTTGCCCTTCTCCCAATACTTTTCCCTCAGCATGCTGGTGCTAAAAATTAGATCCATTATTGATCTGTTACTTTTGAATCCATATTGCTCCTCCTCTAACTTTGGTTCAGTGATGGTTCTCAATCTTCTTTCTATGATCTTCTCTAAAATTTTAAGCCCATGAGACAGCAGTGTTATTCCTCTATAGTTAGTGGGTTTCCACCTGCTGCCTTTCTTAAACAGGGGAATTATAATGCCCTCACTCCAATCTGCAGGTATTTTATTGTCTGTCCATATGGCATTTACTACTCTGTGCAGCCACTGTATACCCTGGATGCCTGCCTCCTTTATCATGTCTGCTGTCTGCATTCACTTCATCTCCACCTGAAGATTTTCCTTTAGGCATTGAGTTTAAGGTTGTCTCAGTTTCTGTCCAGATGATGGGAGGTTCCTCATTGTAGGCTTGGATTTCTGATTCTGTATTTTGTTCTTGAACTGGTCTATTCAGTAGGTGGTCAAAGTGATTCTTCAGGACTTCTCTCATGTCACTTTCTGTCCTAACCAGATTTCCATTTTTATCTTAAAGTGCCTTTATGGCATTCACTGGTTTCCTTTTACCTCTGATAACACTATACAGTAGTTTCTTATTGCCTCTCCTGTCTTCCTCCAGTTTCTGAGTGAATACATTCCATGCCTTGGTCTTTTCTTCTGTAATAGTTATTTTAACTTTCAGTTTCTTGTTTCATAATAGTTGTTTGAGGTTTCTGATCTTTGCCTCACCTCTAAAGATCCAGTTTATTTTTCTCCCAATCCTTTTCTTTCTACAAGAGATTTCTTTCCCTGATTGCTGCTCTCACTCTTTCATTCCACCAAGGCATTTCCTTCTCCCTTGTTTTCATCCTTGTCTTTCCACATACTTCAGTTGCTTCCTTAACCAATGTGTCCCTTAGTCTGGTCCTTTCTGCCTCTCCATTGTTTCCTTTCATCTCTTGGTAAAAGGGTTTTTATCCGGTTCTGATACTCAGTTCTCTTATCTGTTCCCTGGAGTTCCCATACTTCTGATTTTTGGCATTTTCCTATTCTGTAATTTTGTCACATAGAAGTTTCTCAGGTCTGCTACTAATAGACAGTGGTCACTGTCAAGACTCTCGCTGGGTATTACTCTGACATCTGTTACCATTCTGCTCCTTTCTCCATCTGAGATGACATAATTAATTACAGTCTTTTGTAGACCATCCCAACTGTATCATGTTATCTTATGTCTCTGTCTCTTCTTGAATCAACTACTTTTCACCACCAACCCATTCCTCATACAGAACTCATGGAGATGTTCACCTTCTATATTTCTTACACCATATCCATGAGATTCCATTACGTCCTCATACCCTGTTCTATCTGGCACAATCTGTGCATTCAGATCCCCTACAATGATTACTCTCTCTTTACTAATAACTTTTTTCTAAATCATCAAGAAACTGGTTCTTATCCTCTTAACAACGTCCAGTTTGAGGTGCATACACCTGAACAAAAGTTAGTTTTTCTTTCCCTAAATGCACAGTCACCTTTATTATTCTCTCACTAATGTACTCCATGTCAGCAACTTCTTTTAGATCTTTACTCATGATGAAACCAACACTATTCCTCAGCTCTTTGTCATTTCCATGCCAATACATTGTACACTGTTTTCTTAATTTCTTCATTCCTTCCCCTCTCCATTTGGTTTCACTCAGCCCCAGTATCATTAATTTCCTCCTTTTCATGAGGTCCACTAATTCTTCACATTTTTGTGTGAGAGTGAGTAAGTTGATGGTCCCAGTCCGTGTTAGTCTCCTCTGGGATTTTTGCATTTTTGCAAGACCCTGTCTATCATCAGGCCATAAACCATCATTCCTGACATGAGTCTGCTCATGCTGGTGTCTTAATTTAGTTGATAAATGCATTTTGAGGCTCTTATGTGTTTTGAAAGCAACTACGAATAAGCTCTTTTACTGGCTTGCTAGGCCTAACGTAACTGAGGATTTTCTTTGGGGTTTACTCCCTTAGCCTTTGAGGATCCTTCCTCATCCCACAAGGCAGTAGGTTCCATCTATACTACCCAGAGGAATGGGTTGCCTCCTCCACCAGCTTCACCGTACCAAATCATATTCTTCGCTTTTGCTACCATTGAGGTCTTCACTCGTTACGCTGAGCTGGGACCCTTTACCAGATGTTACACACCGGGTCAGTGTGCTCTGGGACTCATATAGACAGGGGAGCCACTCCCTGGGCAGGCCTGCCTCTAAGATGGTCCCCTACCTGTTACCTGTTACACTGCCCCTCCATTGTTCATATCTTTAGTTCTTTCTGGCATCTCCAGTCAATTATTTACTTCTTCTGCATATATTCCCTCTTTTTTTCATTCATTGCTTTTCCCAATTTGTTGTCCTAAACTGTGCCTTCATGATCAGTAATTTGTGCTGTGTGTTGAATTCTGCACTGCTTAATACCCACACATCTTGTATAGCACAATGTATAGGTGACATGTACATGAAATAATCTAATGCAACAAATGTCATCTTGTGTATGGTTTTATGGAGAAATGAAGTGTTTTCACTCATGTGCTGGTTATCAGTACAGAATTCTGCAATTCTATTTACCATTCCTGTTTTCAGTACCTTCAGTACATGATTTCTCATACAGTCAAAGCCAAGTGCTGCATCATTACCAGTCTGCAAATTCTAATCTCCCATTACTATGAAATGGTCATTATTGCCTCTTGTTTTCTCTGTGGTGTTCTACAATGTGTAATAGAAGTTATCCTTTTTAAGTTGTCCCTTAACCTTAGTCGGAACATATATCTGGTTCTGTGTGACTCTCTCCTCAATTTGAAGGTATATTCTTATAAATATGGATATCTTCCCAGAATATTACTTTAGTACTCAGTGCTTCATTTAGGATGATACCAACTTCAAAATGCTTCAGAGTATATCCTTTCTCTAGCTGAAGATACCACCATTTCCTTTGTTTTTTAGTCTCATTCACTCCTAATATCTGTAAATTGTACTTTTCCATTTCATGTATTATTTCAATTTCTTTTCCTGGCAGAGAGATGATATTCTATGTACAATTTCTTATCATCCTGTTCTGACTGCATCACCATTTTGAAATTTGTCCAGCTTTTCTTTCATATTTTCTCTGAATGATTTACTCTTACTCATGTTTTAAGCCTTATTATGAGACAGTCTGGTGAAGGGGATGCTTTTTTACAGTGTATAGACTTGCTGGAGCATTCTTTCAGGGAGCTTACCCTTTTTGCCTTTGGGTGTTGCCATAACCACAAGGTAGTGGATGTGGTTTCTTCAGACTCCTCAGCCAATATACATTAATATCATCTGCCTTTGGAGCTGTTGGGCAGCTGTCCTTCCACCAGAGCCCCATTTTGCATTATTTTTCAGGGTTCCTATAGGTCATTCACAGCTACTGTAGCAGTCTCATGGCAAAAAGTCCCCACTCCAATTTGTCCCTACTGACAGTCTGTTACATCATGCAATCGTCTGTCCCCATGGCATGGACGAGTGGTTGGATTTATGAGGGACCATTTGAAATGTCACTTGGCTTTATTAGTAAGTTAACTGAAGAAATATACATTCTAATTTGAATATTGTTGGCTGCTACAATATTCATCTTCATAGAATGTATGTTTCCTAATTTAACTTACTTATTTTATAATGGAAGTACTGTAGGTTCATCATTACATTTTATTTATTTTGTTGTTCAGGTCATCAGTCCATAGACCAGTTTGATGCAGCTCTTGATCCCGACCCATCCTGTGCTAACCCATTCAGTTTTATGTTACTACTACATTGTACATCTACTCTAATCTGTTTGTCATATTCACACCTTGCTCTAAGCCTGCCATTTTTACCACCTACACTTCCCTCAAAGCTAACTGAAGAAGTTCTGGGTGTCTTAAGATGTGTCTTATTATTCTATCTCTTCTTCTGGTCAAATTTCACTAAATCATTCTCCTCTCATCAATTTGACTCAGGATCTCTTCATTCATGATTTCATCTACCCAGTTCACGTCCAGCATTCTTCTGTAACACAATATTTCAAAAGTTTCTATTCTCTTTCTTTCTAAGCTGGTCATTGTCCACGTTTCACTTCCATACTATGCCACGCTCCAAAACGGTCTTTCTATTTCATATATCAAATGTTCAAAGTGAGCAAATTTCTTTTCATAAGAAAGGCTTTCCTTGCTTGTGCTAGTCTGCATTTAGACCCTCCATACTTCTGCCATCATTAGCTTTTCTACTACCCAAGTAACAGTACTTCCTGTAAGACTTAATTTCCTTATCTACTTTAATATTTCCTGCATCACCTGACTTTGTTTGACTGCATTCCATTACTTTTGTTTTCGATTTTTTTTCATTTTCATCTTGTATTCCTTCTCCAAGACTGTGTCCATACCTTTCAGCAATTTCCCCAGATCCTCTGCAATCAGCTAACCTCAGATTTTTGCTTTCCTTTCTCTGAATTGTGATTAATTACTTTTCCAAATTCCTCTTTCATTTCCTTTATTGCCTGTTCTATATAAACATAAAGGAGTGGGAACAAACTGCAGCCTTGCCTCACTCCTTTCTGGATTACTACTTTTTTCATTGCCCTTGATTCTTATCAATCCAGACTGATTTTTGTACAGATTCTACATAATCCTCCTTTCTTGGTATATGAACCTGATCAACCCCAGAATCTCAAATAGTTTTCTCCAATCAATATTATCAAATGCCTTTTCTAGATTTATTAATATAATGAATGTGGGGTTGTTTTTCTTAATTTGAACCTCCAAGATCAGACATAAAATTAGGATTGCTTCACATGTTCCTACATTTCTTCTGAAGCCAAATTGATCTTATCCCAACTCAATTTCAACTTGTCGTTCCATTCTTCTGTAAACAGTACATTTTAAAATGTTGCAGGCATGAGATACGCAAGTAATGGTGTAGTAATTTTCATACTTGTCAGCACCAGCTTTCTTGGGAGTAGGTATAACAACTTTCTGACAAAATCGGATTGCACTTCTCCTGTCTCATACATCTCACACACTAAATGGAATAACCCAACATCCTGGCCTCTCCTATGGCAGTCAGTAGTTCTGAGGGTATGTCATCAATTCCAGATGTGTCATTCCTATTTAGGTCTCTCAAAGCTCTATTGAATTCTGACCACAAAATTGGGTCTCCCATTTCATTAATACCAACAGCCTTCTCTGTTCCAGAACCTTACCAACTAATTCTTTCAATTGATGAAATTGAAAAATATCTTCCTGCCATATTTCTGCCTTGTGTTATTTACCTAGGTGTGGTCTTCCATCTGAACTTCTAATATTCACACACCTAGTTTTCCTTTTTCTAAAGGTTTCTTTGATTTTCCTGTATGCAAGAATCAACCTTTCCCACAACCATACAACCTTCAACATCCTTGCACTTCTCTTTCAGCCATTCTTCCTTAGCTGACTTTCACTTTCTATCTACTTCATTCTTTAATCACCTGTATTCTTTTCTGCCCTCCACATTTTTGATGTTTTTGTAATTTTGCATTCATCAGTCAGGTCCAATATCTCCGGAGTTATCCACTGAATCTTACATGGTCGTATGTTTTTTTCCTAACTTTTCTTCAGCAACCCTAAAGATCTTAATCTTCATGACTGTCCACGCCTCATCTATTATGTTTTCCTCACCCCTTTCATTCAGTCCTTTTGAAACATATTCCTTGAAACAATTCAACATACTTTTTCCTTCCATCTTATGTAGATCCCATCTTCTTGCCTTCCTTCTTTCTTCAACTTTAGATGGTATTTCATGACCACCAATTTGTAGTCAGAGGCCATGTCTGCACATGGGAAGGTCTTGCAATTCCATCACCTGGCTTCTTAACAAAGCAATTCTCTAACCACTGCAAATTTACACACAATATTTTATTTGAACACAAAATTCAGAACTTATCAAGTCAAAATTTATGAAATCGTCATAACCTAATCTTCACGATCCAGAATGTTCACTGGAACATTTAAATTTCAGCTTTACATTCACTGCACACAAATACGGAGGGTTCAATATACATTTACTTTCTGCACAAACAGCACGAGTAGCGGGTCTTTTCTGACTCTACAGTATGCACAACGTCCTCTTTTATTTTCTGTACTTTCACGCCCTGCTTCTGCCGTCAAGCCAGATATCCTTCTTGCACTATCGCGAATGCTCTTAGGAAGATATCTTGAGACACCTCTTTCTCTTATTTGTTCTTCAGTTAGAAGAAACAAGAGTCTCTTCAAAAAAATTATTCTGTTCCTTGTGTCTGGAGAGTTAGTGTTGTTGACTCTGAATATTAAACATTCGTTAAAGCCTGTAATATTCAGCAACGCATAGAAGACAACCATTGTCCAAGTTATGGTGTTTCGAGCCGTCCTTTTGTTTACACAGGCTACACCACCCTTACCTGAATTATATAATGTGACTATTACAGGCTTCCTCTTTCCTCCTATACTTTCCTCAGTTATATCGTCGCTGTGCATTGACGAGAGGAAAACCACAGTAAATTTCATCATCTGATAATGGTTCTTCCAATAATGCGGCAACTCGTTCCATATCACGTGGATTGCTGACATCATAACACTCCTTTTTCTTACACCTACGAAGAAACGAACTGATTGGCCCAGGTCAACCCATTTTCAGTCTCACCTCTGTACTTAAAACCCAAGGAACTAAGGTGAAAGACAGCCAGGCTAGCTAAACCACGGATTTGGACAAAACGCTAAGTAATAATCAACCTATCATCTTCTTTATGTACACGGTTAATATGGAAAGACTAAAATGCTTATGATAAAAAAAACTTACACGACTGCACGGGTTGGGTCTCACAGGCCCACAGAGCACTTTAACTTACCACTGCTCACGTACTAAAGCAATCACATCCATGTTCGTCTGCAGGAATACTACACCGGTGATAAAAGGAAGGTAGCAGAAGCCGGAAGTATGCAGCTATCACCGTCTATCAGAAAATGTTGGAAATACCAGCGCATGGGTCTCACAGACCCAACCCGTGCATTGGCGGGTAAATTCTCCAACGGCATTATCTTCTCTTCCTTGGCTGACCACTGCATTTCAATCACCCATTATAATTAGATTCTTGTTTCCTGTTGCATATTGTATTAAATCTTCTATCTCTTCATATATTCCCTTGATTTCTTCTCAATTGTCAAATTAGTAAGCATGCAGACCTGCACGATTGTGTTGGACACTGGCTTGGAGTCTATCTTCACTATCCTGGTAGTAGTAGTAGCTAACCTCCTGCCCTGTTTCTTTATTTATTGTTAAACCAACTACTGCATTTCCCATGTTTGATTTAGTTTGATTTCAGTAGTCACATGACCAAAAATCCTGTTCTTCTAGCCAATGTACTTTACTAATACCAACTACATCGAGTTTTTATCTATCCATTTCCCTTTTCAGATTCTCTAACCTACCATAAAGATTCAAACTTCTTACATTCCAAGCTCTGACTCACAGAATGTCTGTATCCATCTCCCTGATGATCACCGCCTCCCATGTAGTCCACACCCGGAGATCCAAATGGGAGACTGTGTTACCTGTGGAATATTTTACCGAGGAGGAACCTATCATCAGTATGTCATTCATTCAAACAGAGAGAGCTGCACGCCCTTGGGAGTTAGTTACGGTTGTAGTTTCCCATTACTTTCAGCCGTATAGCAGTATCAAGCCAACTTAAATATTATTACAAGGCCATATCATTCAATCATCCGGATTGCCACTCTTACTACTTCTGAAAGCCTGCTATCCCCTGTGTAATGAACAATTCATTAGTCTGATCCCTCGACAGATACCCATCCAGTGTGGTTGCACCTACGGCTCAGCTATCTCCTTCATTGGGACGTGCAAGCCTACTCATCGCACCAAGGTCACACGGTCATATTTATAGTACTTGGTTTTCTTCCTGTCAGCTATATTACAATTTATCTGAGAACCTACTTTGTTCTTTTACAACTATACGTATGCTTAGTGCAGAATTTATGTGACTAGACTGGATATTGCAATGCTATACATAAAATTTTATCCTATTGTAATATGATTCCATTATAGCATGCAATTATACAAATGAATAGTTAAATTTATGTAAATTTTAATATATGATGCCTGTGTATGGTGTCCAAAAGTGCCACTATAAAACTGGGATAACTGTCATTAAAATTCTACTATAATTTGTTTAGAGGATAGTAGTGAGTTAAAGTTACATCAAAGATTGACTGAATTTAGCAAGTGGTCCAGTTTTCCGGACCTTATGTACTTTCAGTTTCACGAAGTGGTATCTCTGCCAGAGATTTATGATAACTGTACTTTTGAACTGTATGATTATTTCTAACAATTTTGTTTATATTGCAGGGTAGATTTCACAGTTTTGGCAGAAAGTGGAAATTATGATCACTGGAGCTACTCAATACATTACACTGAGTACCTGCAATATTTACCAATGCTGCATTATTCAAACTATGGCCATTTTGATGTGAAGCCACTCGTTGATTCATTCATCATTTGGTCCAACCATAGTGCCTGTTTCCTCACTGATGTCACATGTGGTAAGTATAAATCCACTAGATTTATTCGATTTTCGCTTTTTAAATGACCAAGCAAGTAGGCTGCATGGTTTGCGTCTCGTGGCAGTGAGCCTTCATTCAGGAGATGGTTTACTTGAAACCCACCGTTGGCAGCCTTGAAGATGTTTTCCCATGGTTTCCTATTTTCACACCAGGCAAATTCTGGGGCTGTACCTTAATTAAGGCCATGGTTGCTTCCTTCCCAATCCTAGCCTTTTCCTATCCCATTGTCACCATAAACCTGTCTGTGTCAGAGCAAAATATAACAATATAGATATATCTTTTCAAATTTTGCTCTTTATATGCTCAGAAATGTGATGTAATTTTTCTGAAGAACTAACAAATAAACACATAGACATGTATCTCATTACTGAAATATAATAACATATTTAACCCTGGTATTATTATATATATATATTGGAATGTTTGTGGATACTTCTTGTTCATTGGGTGTATTTTCCTGTTCTTTATTCTTCTTCCAGTAACTGTACAAATGTAAGTAGATCTCCTCCTGTAGAAAAGTTTGCCATTTCTCTCTTGGTCATGTTACTAATCTTCAGTATCTGCATTTGCACAAGTAGCATCTTACAACTGCATTTTGGCCTTCATTTCTTCTTCCTTTTGACTTTGTTTATTAAATTCAAGTTTTGTATCTCTTTGTCCCATGATGTCTTATTAATTTCATACATATTAATATTATTAGTGTTGCTATCTCAAGTATTCTGCACAGTTCATGAGATTTCTTTCCTCGATATCCCCTCCAGCGTTCATCTTCATTAAAATCAAAGTGGACTATCAGTAAGGGAACAACATTCAGATTTAAATGTAGTAAAACTCAATCCAATTTAATTTTAAAATCAAAGGATAATGTTTTAATTGTGTGAAATGCTAACGTCAGTTTTGTTGTGAAGAAGAATCATCAGGAGATGTATGGATATGTGAATAATTTACTGCAAGAATGGTTTAAAGTTACAAGATTAAAGAACGTTAATGTCAGTGGACCATTGATGAGAGAAAAGGTGTCAAATTCCAGACAAATACTGCATGCATTTAAATTATGTATGCATTGCAGAATTATAAGTATTGGAAAGGAACAAACAAGTGACTTTACACTTGTTTATTCTTTTTCAGTACTTACATTACCTTTTGGGAACCTTTTCTCCTTTTGTATCCATCCTGTGTTTCTAATCTTTCACCACCTGCACTTATCTATGTGTATGTTTCTTACCTTTACCTGTATGTATCCAGCTTTCCTCTTATCCTACACTTCCTGCATCAACATTGAAGATCTGTCAAAATGGCCCCGCAATGGTTGTTGATGTTCGCCCTCCTGGTGAAGCTGGGAATCAGAAACAAGCTCATCAGGGCTGAGAAGAGATGGATGTAAAAGAACTGGGACTGATGAGGAGAGAGCCTATCTATTTGTAGATGGCAATGTTTTTAGGTGTGGATCATATTAATGAGGTAGTTAAGAAAGGTATAGAACTCTTCACATGGTTATGAGAGTATTTAGGGCTTGTAGTAAGGATGTAAGGTGGTAGTGATTATTGTTTTAAGAGGAAAAACAACTGGGCAACCATCCTCTATTAAGGATGTAAGGGAAAGGGTGTATAAGTCTCTGGTAAGACCACAGTGAGAGTATGATTCCAGTGTACGGTACTCTCACTAGGACCACCTGATATGAGAACTGGACAAAATTCAAAGGAAAGCAGAATGATTTGTTCTAGGTGATTTCCAACAAAGGAGTAGTGTTACTAGAATGTTGCAAACTTTGGGCTAGGAAGACTTGGGGGTATGGAGACAAGATGGTCGATCGACGACTGTGCCTCTTATAAGGGCTTCTGATAAGTTCACCTGCATGCACCCCAGCATCAGTGGGTAGGGTCTGACACACCCACTCTGATGAGTCTAGTGTCAGACCTAGGACAAAACGCTGGTTAATAGAGCAAACACCTGAAAAGCCTTACATCTGATATGTTTTTGACATTTTTGACATGTTCTATTGGTGAAAAATATCTAATTCCCTCCAGGGGAATTCAGAATTTTCCATTCAGAATTGCTAGGCGGGCAATAATTCCATTGTGTAGATTTATCTCCCGTATGCAGTTATCAGTCTGTGCCTCTTATAAGGGCTTCTGATAAGTTCACCTGCATGCACCCCAGCGTCAGTGGGTAGGGTATGACACACCCACTCTGACGAGTCTAGTGTCAGACCTAAGACGAAACACTGGTTAATAGAGCAAACACCTGAAAAGCCTTACATCTGATATGTTTTTGACATTTTTGACATGTTCTATTGGTGAAAAATATCTAATTCCCTCCAGGGGAATTTAGAATTTTCCATTCGGAATTGCTAGGCGGGCAATAATTCCATTGTGGAGATTTATCTCCCGTATGCAGTTGTCAGACTGTGCCTCTTATAAGGGCTTCTGATAAGTTCACCTGCATGCACCCCAGTGTCAGTGGGTAGGGTCTGACACACCCACTCTGATGAGTGTAGTGTCAGACCTAAGATGAAGCGCTAGTTAATAGAGCAAACGCCTGAAAAGCCTTACATCTGATATGTTTTTGACATTTATGTGGTATGTTTTGAGCTTTCCGTGATGAGTTGGCGTGAAAAGCCATAAGTAGAGTATAAGCTTGAATGGAGCTTTTAAAAGTAGGAAAGATCAAAATTTGAAGATATGTTGGAATTCAAGAGGACTGACTGGGGCAGATATTCATTTATAGAATGAAGAGTAAGTGATTAAAGTTAATTATCAAGGGAAATGTTCCAAGTTCATTGAAAGTGTTTAAGAGAAAGCTAGGTAAACAATTAGAAATAAATGTAAATATGAGGTAAAAACTGATGGGGAATCTGCCACCTGGGCATCTGCCCTATGTGCAGATCATTGATTAGAAAGAAAGAGATTGTCCTAGTACTTGTCCTTTCATATTTCCATTTTGCTCCCTCTTCCCACACTGACTTGCCATTATGTTTGTCCTATTTTGTGTTTTTTTTTTCTTATGGAATTAGTATTACTACTTGAAATTATTTTAAAATGTCTCCACCGTTGAAGAGACCACCCCTCTAAATGACAATTGTTTTTGTGGAACTGCCAGTGTTTGCTTGATACATAAATTCAAGCTAAATCAGTGTCAGTAATTATTAGTAAATATTTTTTATGGTCTTATTAGTGTCAGTTTCTGCCTTTATGACAAAATATAAACACCTGGGCGACTGCCCTAAATGCAGATCAGTATTGATTGATTGATTGATTGATTGATTGATTGATTGATTGATTGATTGATTGATTGAATATTAATTAAGCATGCTGTTAATAACTATAGGCATGGATCTCTTGCAAGTCAAACATGGTAATGACTGTGTCAGGATTTGATAATATAAGGGTTGTTCAAGTAAAGCATTGTTATAGCTAGCAGCACTGCAAATAGCTGACTGGACAGAAAAGGGGTAATAAATAATGTTATTGGCTTTACGTCTCACTAACTGCTTTTATGGTTTTCGGAGACACCGAGGTGCCAGAATTTAGTCCTGCAGGAGTTCTTTTATGTGCCAGTAAATCTACTGACATGAGGCTGACGTATTTGAGAACCTTCAAATACCACTATATTGAGCCAGGATGGAACCCGCCAAGTTGGGGTCGAAAGGTCTGCGTCTCAACAGTCTGAGCCACTCAGCCCGGCCAGGAAAAAGGTAGCAGTACTACATGGCTTGGTGTTTGTAGTAACAGCACAAAATGTGACCGGTCTGATATACATATCTGCTGAGTAGAAGGGAACTTTGAAGCAACAGTGGTGAATAATGAATGCTCAAATGAGAATAACAGGGTGTGACTACACTCTTATAAAAATAAGGTATTTAAGCAAGTTAAATTTTCTGTGGAATACAAGTCATGTACAGGAATACATGTTTAAAATCCAATACAAAATACTATGTTCAAGTTGTTCATTGAGGTTCAAAGTGGAATGGTATGCTTGGTGTATCTCCTGCGGCCTGGACAGTTGCATGTGATGACGTATGCCTCAATGGACATGACGGTGAGAAGTAACAATATTATTCTACAACAGCTATGAACATTGGTCTACCCCAGCACCACCGTGCTCTAGGGCTGGGATATCAGAAATGATGTCCTGACATGTCACCAATGAGCAGAAAGCTGTATGGATGAGGATATGCCTGGAACATCTCAGCTGATAACACATGGACAGCCATGGTATCCAACTGATGAGCCCATAACCACACTGGGGTGAAACACCAGTAATTTTTTATGATTGAGTTTCTTTACTTTTGCAATATCTGAAGCCACCTCTTTCCAGTTACAACTGTTAATTTATAACTGCTAGGTTCTTCAGTCTGCCAATTCAAATTTTGAATAATTCAATTTATTAAATACCTGAAAAAGAAAGTGTATTGCATCATGATTTTACCTGGTTTATAAATTTATTCAAAATTAGTTTCAAAAGATTCAAGAACCTACAGTTTTTTTTAAGACTGAGGTTTCTTAATTTTATTTCACTACCTCAATTGGAAGCCATACTTTTGGTCATGCAAACATGGGAGAGCATATATAGCAAGTAGAAATGTAATTCTCCCCTAGTATATTGGCACTGCATTGTACTTAGCACATCATAGCTTGCAGTGCTGTCATCCTGTATATTATCAGTGAGTGGATGATGTCAGAATGGGTCACAGATTATTCTAGAAACTTTGAGAATTCTCTAGTGGAAGCTTCGTCACTACTTCGAGACAGTTCAAAACTTCAGAACTCCTCTGCTGAAGGGAACTGTACTGTTAGAGAAGCTACGATGACCAATCACTCTACACTGCCTGCTTTGCCAACCATGGATACTGAAAAAGTCAAGCAAGCTCAAACAAATCTCCCTAGAATCAGACGTTGAAAGGAAGAAGTGTTGTGGAGAAGCTTCTGCCTCCTTCACTACTGGTTCAACCTATATGTCACCAACTCAATCATCAACCAGCCATCCAACTACGCAGTTCTGATAATTCAACTGTTGAATTATTTGGACGAGGCCAATGTGGTTGCTCCGTTTCATTTACCACCACAATCACCGACTCAAGCTGCAATGTTCTGTCAATGAACATCCGAAGCTATGCCCAGGCTGTCAAAAATCCATCATTGGCACCCAACATCGAGCAACGGAGCATAGTTCATCCAATTTCGCTAGCACGCAAGCCATTCTACCTCACCGAATTAATGCATGTGGATCCAGATAAAGGACATGACTTGCTATTTACCAATTTCTCACAAGGTTTGAATGAAACTATTCCAACTACAATTTACAATTTCATTGTACCAGAGAAGGATATTTTTCAATCTGAAGACTTCACAGCCTTTCTACGCTCACCTTACTACGACAATTGGATTGAAACACTCTGGGAGATATACCAAGGTAGTAAACATCATCCAGCAGACACCAGCGTGGCGACCTGTTCTGCCCTTTCGACCCAGGCCCATACACTCTGTCATGGCACACTGGATCGATAGAGACTAGACTGATGATGAGGTGGTGGCCGAGCTGCAGATGGAGGGCTACCAGATCTTCAAGGTGGTGCACATTCGTAATGCAGACGGACCAAATTCAATCATTTGGATTCTTTCCCATGACATCACCACCGTGGACGCCCTCCTGCAGGTTGGCTCCCTTATCTATGGGGCCCGTCACCGCGTGGAGCCATCTCGTTTGGGGCCACCACGGAAGATCAGATGTAAGTGGTGCCAGTACTATGACCACCCTCCTGGTGTGCCATGTATCCAGGCTCAGGTACGTGCTATCTGTAGCAGGGAGCATCTTACTGCTAGTTGTCCAAATAAGGCTACTTCTAAGTGTGTAAATTATTCTCAACCTCATCCTTCTTTTTCCTTCAAGTGTAAATCCCGTCCTGCACCGGAATTCAATCACCTGGAATCGGTCATCCCTTTGATCTCTCAGTACCTCCCCACTCCCGCCTCTCCTCTTCCCCCACCCCGTATTCAGAGAATATGATCTGTTTCCCGACCATAGTACCCCAGGACATCCTCTCATTCATCCATCCTCATATCCTCAACCAGGTTCAGTTAGCAGCTCGTTTGGTTTTCAATATGCACCTCAACATTGCACATTCGGGGGATAAAATCCATTTTGTAATTTTCCCCTTAAATGCTGTCCCCTTGATAGGTTAAAATGTTGAAGTTATACTTTACCAATATTAGCTGTCCTTAAATCAGTATGACCCAGATATTTTCGACCTGAATGAAATGTTTTTGACTGCCTTTAACAGCCACACTTCTGTAAGTACTGATTCTATAGAGCTGATAGATAAGGTGAAGCTTGTGAATGAGTGGCCATTGGACTCAAATGACACCACCAGTAAAGTTCATTTTTACAGTTTTAATAATAATTTCTTTGAATATTAAATCATTGAAACTTTTCTTCCTAGTAACTCCTCTCTCGCCATCATTGCTCTCTGTTTATCATCCCAAACTATTGATTTTATTAAACATACCAACTCAAAATTCAGTATTTTCATTGATGACATTAATATTTTCATTGATGACATTAATATTAATTCTTGCAACATAAAACAATCTAATAACTTTACTCAATTACTTTCTGAAATCCGGGCCATGCAGATTCCTTTTCCATTCCATGCACACCCTATCTCACACTCCACCCCTGATGCAGTGATCCTCCTCCCTTTCCACTAACCTCACCATAGATAAACTTTTCCTGTCGATTCCGATCATCTCCCAGTCTTCTTTCCATTCCTCATACTTCCTATACAACCCAAACCTAATATTCCCAACCTCCACCTACCAGACAACTCTCCCAAACCAATTGGACAAACTATTAAAATACGATAAATGACCTCCTAAAAGACTCTCCACTTCCCACCTCCCTTCCCAAACTTCCTTCCCTTATAAAACAGGTCGAGCACGCTCTCTAAACAGCTGACACCCTCAACATACTCAGTAACCCCTATCATCCTGCCAAACCTCCCAAACCACCTAAAGCCTTATCTCTACTTAAATTGGCCCATGACCTCTCATATTTATGAACTCAAGACCTGACAGCTTTTCTTGAACACCGACAGACAATTTGACATGCTCATTCATTTATTAAAGCCATAAAGAAAGAACAATGAACTACTACTTGCAACAATTTCAGACATACATAACTCACATAAATTTTGGACAACTTTCTGTAGAGTAACTAAAACTGGTAAATCCTCACAACACCAATCCCTTCTACTACCGCCAAAGAAAAAGCAGAGTATTTTTGCTGATTACTTTTCCACTATATTCTCTCCTTCCCCATTAAACCATTATAATCATCCCAAAAAACCTACAATCTTACAACACTGCGACCCTACCCTCCTCAACCTTTCTTTCTCCACTTTTGAGATGTTGATTTCTCTCATCCTTTAAATACCCCACAAGAGATCCTAAATTTCATCTGTTATAAACGTAACACCACTCTTGGTTTCGATCATATCACGTACCAATATATTCTAGAAGCTCTTGTCACCCTCATTCACATCCTCTGTACTATCTGTAATGCTATGTTATACACCAGCATGTTCCCCGAACATTGGGCCACACGCTATCAGAATTGCATAAAATCTTCCCTTCCCCTCTGCTAAATTTTCACTTTACTACAGTTTTTCTTGCATCCTAATTTACATACACTCCTTACAATTAAAATACCCCACTACCGGCAAACTTCACAATAACCCTCTCATTAAAGAAGCACTCAGCTCGTCCCCTCTTGCTACTTCTATTTTAAACAACACATGAACCTCTCAACTTGCCTATCTATTTCCACCTGCCACTCCATAGCTTCCACTTACTTCCCCACACTGCAACCTCAACTAATTTCAGTCTATCCTCTTTAAGATTACATAAGAATTCATTGTTTCCATCTGCGGTGGAACATCTCTTTGCCACATACTCTTTGCCACATGGTGCTACAACTTCCTTCAGCATGATGTGAAGTGCAGTGTTTTTCATGACCTCTTTTTCTCACTACATCTTTGTCATATTACTTACTGTTCATTTCTGTGTGGATTAAATTCTATGTATTTATGTTACTTCTTCTTTGATTATTGCAATAGGATGATTTATTACTTGGACATTACTCTCACCACATTAGAGTAGATAAAACCATCAGACGACATGTGTTTTGAGTGTTGATATTTTGTGTTCAAACATCAAGATAAACAGTTAATTTATGCTTTCAAATGACCAGGAAACACGTATGGACTTTGATTACCCACAATTTTTTTTTTAAAAACCCAGAATGATGTACATATTCTGTATTTTGTTTATTTTGAAAATAAGCAGGTTCTAGTCAGGTTGTCCATCTAGGTTGGGGTGCTGGTCTCCCTCAGTGTCCCCTTGTCATTGCTGTTGCCCCTGCACCAGAGATTCCTTAAGAATCGTCCCCTTATGTATGTACAATACATACTATAACTAAACTATACAATTAACTCTTCCCTTATCGAAGTCCTAAGAGCTGCCAGTACAGCTAATGGTCTGCTTACCCGCTCTCTGGTGGGTAAGAATTGAAATAACCTTCTCTTGTGATCATGATCAGTGCTGTCCATCGGCAGATTCAGATTGGGCTTCGGCCTACAGGTGGCCACAGCTGGTCCGTGTTTCAATGGCTCTGCACTCCAACTGACCAACCAAGCAGAGGAGAGTTGGCTGCGGCTCTGTTGTGGCTCTACGCCTCTGCACTCAGGAGATGGAGATAGGCTGGTCACCACAATTGGCTGTCCTGAAAATGGTTTTCTGTGGTTTCCCATTCTCACCATATCACATCTCCTTGGCCTGAAAGACAGCGTTACCATCTAGCAGGCAAGCCGCCCCCTTCAGGGATGGAATGAAAATGTTTTAGTAATAGTAGTAGCAGTGGTAGTAGAAGTACTAGTAGTGCTGTTGATATCGGTATTGCAGCTGGCCAGTGCCTTAAGGAGGTGCGGCACCCAACTGATGAGACCATGCAACATTGGGATGAAACACTGTTAATTTTTGACGATTGAGTTTCCTGAATTTTATTTTTCTACCTCAGTCGGAGGCCATACTTTTGGTAATTACTGATTTTCTTCTTCGGTCACCCCAACCATGTGTTTCAATTTTTCTGCTATTTTTCTTCTGAAACCATGTGTTGCCACCAATCATTCCATTCTTCTCACAAAACTCAACTAGTGTCACTCCTCCTTCATTCGTTTTCCCATATCCATATAGACAAAATACTTTCTCCTTTCCTTGTCTTTTGTAACCCACTCACGCATTTAAGTCTCCCGTTATAATCAATTCCATATCAGTGATCTCCTTGTCTAATTTCTCCAGGAATTCTTCAGTATCCTCCTCTTGGTTCCCTATCTTTGGTGTACACACTTGTATGGAGTCCTTCACTTTGTTCCTCATTCTCTGTCCAATTTTCATTATCCTGTCCCTGGCATACTTTACCCTCTCCACATACTCCTCCAGCTGTTTTGATATTATCAGGCCCACTCCCTTCTTCTGTTTTATCTGTCATTGAGACTGGGGCCCACTTCCACCATCTAAACTGTTGACCATGTTCCCCTTTCTGGTGAATGGATGTGTCATTTCCTACACAAAGGCTTTACCTTGCCTCCAAATGGAGGACTACTTCACCCATAGTCACTGGTCCCCGCTTAGGGTGTCAAGTTTGGTAATGGCCACTTGAGCCTCGGCCAGACAGTCGCAGGCAGTACAGTCAATTGTCACATAGGAGTATACTTTGTATATGTCAAAAAAATAAATTTAGATTTGGTTATATTGCAGACAGAAAATTGTGAAGAATGTAACAGTTTTTGTTGTATGTATATGTTGGGTATTCAGCCTGACGGCTGGTTTGATCCTCCACAGTTCCGCCAACAGCTGTCATAAATAGCCTAGGCATCAGTGAAGAGGTGTACTAACGAAATGAGGAGTGAGGTAGTTTCCTGTTGCTTTCCTCTCTGAGCCAAAAGTTGCTATTACATATCAGTCTGCTAAGCCCACTGAAATGCATGCACCAACCAATCCTATGAGTGATATTTTCACACCATTCATAACAGGAACTGGCTGCATAAGGAATGGTAGTACTAGCATCACGCATATGTCAATCACTTTCATATTGTCAAAGCCAAGGATGAGACTGAGACAGGTCAGTGAAAATAACAAATTTATTCTAGCCCATACCTGAAGACCTAGTGCACTGTAAACACTACATCTCGCCAACAAAGGCTCCCATGGTGGAGAGGGGTAGTTCTGTTGGTTCTGTCGCATGAGGTATTGGGCTTAATATTACAACAATATTTTTGTAAATAGTCTGTATATTATTGAAGCCATATATAATTTAATGGGCTCCTGGCATCACAACAGCATATCTGTATACAATCAGTTACAGGAGAAAAGATAAGATCTGAAAAGAAGCTCCTTATAACATGTTTCTTTCTTGCAAAAGTTGAATAGCATTGTTAAGAATTCTGTACGTTTTCAACTGTACCAAATTAATTGCTTATGCAATATTCCATATTGTGTATTACATTGAAGTTTTATCATATAATTGAAATTTTGAGTAAAAATATTATCTTTTTAAAATAACCAGTATAAAAATTATCATGGTACCTATTAATGAGCTTTCATTTTATGATATTTTATTTCATTTCATCTTATTTTAATATTATTCACCTCACAACTCAGTCAAATTTGTCTATAAAATAAAAACATAAAACATAGTCTTCAGTGCAATTTCCAGCCCCACAATCTAGGGGCAATGAGCCTGCCTCCTACCTGGGCAGCCCAAATTCAATTCTCAATCAAGTCAGATATTTTTACCTGAATTTGACGGCCAAATCAAGGTCCACTTAGTCTATGTGAGAACAACTGAGGAGCTATCTCAGAGTGATATTGCAGCACTGGTCTAGAAACCCAAGAAGAATGGCCAGGAGAATTCTTTGTACTGATCACACATCCTATTATAATCTGCAGGCCTTTGGGCTTAGCAGCAGTCAATTGGTAGGCAATGGTAGGGAGAGGTAGTTCTATTGGTTCTGTCCAATGAGGAATTGGGCTTAATGTTGCTTCATGAATTTTACGTTAATAAAATCTAATAGTGAGATATTGATTTTTTTACATATAGTTAAGGTAGCTTGAATCTGTGGAAAATGGACCAATCATTCTCTTTCTTAGAAGCAACTTACATATTTAATACAAACTTTTATATTGTCTGTAGCAAAATTCAATATTCCAACTTCTAGAGATGATAAAAGAGATCAAAACAAACATTTCTTAGTGAATAGACATGGGTTTGAAACAAACTGTTGACTGATGAGATCAGAAACTGTACTGTAGGAGTACCCTATAAACCATTTATGATACTCATTCTTTACAATCGTCAATATTACATATTAGGTTAAACATGCCATGATGTCAGAATGTAACGTATGTACTGTGGCTACATACAGTACACACCAAGCGAGTTGGCCCTGTGGTTAAGGGTGCGCGACTGTGAGCTTGCATCCGGGAGATAGTGGGTTCGAATCCCACTGTCGGCAGCCCTGAAGATGGTTTTCCATGGTTTCCCATTTCCACACCAGGCAAATGCTGGGGCTGTACCTTAATTAAGGCCATGACTGCTTCCTTCTAACTCATAGTCCTTTCTTATCATATCGTCGCCATAAGACCTATCTGTGTCGGTGCAACGTAAAGCTACTAGCAAAAGAATGCATACAGTACACTTTCATTCGTTTAGAGCAGAGTGAGAGTGTATGAGACTCGAACTGAATCCGAGGAAAAGCTTTTTGCTTGGGTGCTTGCAGCTACGTACTCTCTAGAACACATCCCTGCGGTCTTTGAACGGGCATTTGAACATTTTCTGTAAAATAGTACAATGAAATTGGCATTTAATAATTTTATTCTCAATTACCTCATAACATAATTCAAATTTTGATTTCTGATCTATGGTTATTTGATTTTTAATGTATCTGTTATCGTCTCTTCTGTCATCCTTAGAAGTTTCAGTATTGAACTTTTGATAACCAATATGAACTGTTGCATATTTGCACTATTTCTCAGAGAGCATGTGAGTTGTACAGCAAAAGAGTGTTAGACTTACATTTTGGCTGCTGTTATGCTGCTGATTCTATGTAAGAGTGGAGCAAGCAGGTAAGAATACAACAACAACAGCAACAAGCCTGAAGTGGTGTGTTAGTATTACAAGAAATAAATATTATGGATATATAGCCAAACTCCTCTGTCTATCAAATTCTTCAACATATCCATTGAGGATAATGAACAACAGGTTACAATTTCCATTGACTGACCAGACGATTTTGGCTCTAACAGCCAGTCACTTCATGTGCACAAAATTCTCATAGATTTGGTATCCGTAGTTCCTTCCTGGCTCTTATACAGTTTGTAACTGAAGATTAGGAATATGGGATGATACTTAACACTGTACTTAATTGGCTCCTTGTCCAAAATGACATGGCTCAAAGCAGTGTTTAGAGACCTTGGCATTCCCATCTCTTCAAGTGGTGGCCTCAAGAATCGTTGTGGATCATCAGTTTAACTCGTTTCTGAGTAATTAACTTCTTCCAATATATTCACTTCAGTCTGTGGGTGTACTTTCATTGACTGAAAAGACCAATCCTAGCATGAAACAAGCATCCACACAGATTGAACAGAATTGTTAGAGGAGGGCTGTTTGTGCTGAACAGAGTTTTTGTAATTTTTGCTGGCCTTTCACACCCGCATCTTTCCCCTTCAAACAGATCGATAGCAGCAGGGATGGTCCAGTGCCAAGCTGAACAGTCTTGAACAAGCCTGTCCCAGGTTTGTGGATTGAGACCTGTCATCTTCATACTGTAGTGTGCTTAAGCTGATCCTTGTAGCACCTTATAGGGACTCCATGAGGTCTGGTGCCAGAATAAAGTTCACTGTACAGAATTCGGCATGGAAATCTGGTGTCACTCATCCGATAAACATGACCAATCCATCTGTGCTGATGACAAATGATGGACGATTCTATGCTCATGGCATGCGCTTTCTCAAGAACAGCAATGTTGGTGACATGGTCTTCCCTCTTGATCCTAAGATTGGATCCAAGTTTTTGTTGGGGGATGCACTCAAGCTTTTTCAAGCGTCCAAGTTTCACAAGCATACAGCAGTGAATAATGACAACAGTGTGATACACCCTGAGTTTTGTGTTCACGGTCAGGTCATTATTCAAGAACATCCAATGGCCTCAAGAATACCGCAGCAGCAACTGTCACTTGCTACATTATGCAGGTAACCTCAAATCTTCAGGAAAATTAACATCATTGCCATTGCTCAAGATTTTCAGACACTAGTCATTAAGTTTTCAGCCTAGTGCCCAATGTGGCTTCTCTTAAGGATAATGCTGTGTTCTTGACATAGCCATTGAAGAAGATGATGAGCAGTAAGTCATTTTGGGCAGTTATATTCCCGTTCACTGACTCTATCAAATAGGAGCATTGCATATGATTTGTCTGTTAGGTCTTCAGCCCAGAGGCTGGTTATATCCTCAAATAGCACCACCAGATGATATGCAGTTTTAGGGAAACTGCAAAAACCAATGGCAGAGCCCAAATGAGGTGTACTAGGCAAGATGAGGAGTGTGGTAGTTTGCCATTACTTTCCTCACTGGACCTGAAGGTGCCCTTGCAGCATGACTGACCCTATGAGCAACAACTTTCATAACACTCAGACACTAGTCGTGCTCCAAATGTTATTACTCAGCACCACCCATACCCCAGCAGCTTCCATATTGCCACAACCATGGATGAGACTGGGACGTCGGTGGAAGCTACTCTTTGCTCTGACAGTGCCAAGAGATGGATACAAAAGTACTCCATCCATCAAGAAATGGAAACAGGCACAAGACCTTAATTCTGAAAACCATTTAGAATTAGGCTTTATCTGGAGGATAACTGCTAGAAACAATTTACTAAACTTAAATAATGGTTTACAGTTCATGATGTGGGTTACTGTAGTCATGTCCTAGTTCATGAACCAAGGGCAGTGGCTGAGTGGCTAGTAAGTGGACCCAGGAGTCATGATACCAGTTGCTATGGAATGGGTGTGGGCATCTTGGACATATTCTGAGTCATAGCCCTCCTTGTACCCAGGCAGCTAGGGCTATACAATCCAAACTGTTAGAGGAAAGATTCTCACTTGGAATATGTGTAAGAAGGGCAGAATCCTGCATCACAGAATTTTCACTGAGCATGCTCAGAATGTTTTAAGTAATCCTCAGACCTATGGGAGTAATGGAGTCCCCACACCAATGTGACAGGCGAGGGACTCCTTGCAAATAACTTGGCAAACAAAATGCAATTCGATGGGGAGCTATCAATATTAATGGGACTTATGGAAGAAAGAAAGAAGAACTGGCTGAGTCAGCAAAGAGGATGCGTCTGGATGTGCTGGGAGTTAATGATATTCGGGTAAGGGGAGATAACGAGGAAGAGATAGGAGGTTATAAAGTTTACTTGACGGATGTTAAAAAGGGAATGATAGAGTGTGGAGTTGGGCTGTTCATTAGGAATACTACGGTATTGCACACAACATAGTTTCTGTTAGGTACGTAAATGAGCTAATGATGTGGGTAGATTTGGCAGTTGGAAAATTTAGGACGAGAATTGTTTCGGGTTATTCACCATGTGAGAGATAGAGATGAGAATGAATTTGACAAGTTTTATGAAGCACTGTGTGACATCTTAATCAGGGTTAACAGCAAGCATAGGATAGTGCTAATAGGCGATTTCAATGTGAGAGTTTGATATAGAACTGAAGGATATGGAAGGGTGATTGGTAAATATGGGGAAGATATGGAAGCTAATAGAGAATGGAAGCCTTTGCTAGACTTCTGTGCTAGTATGGGTTTAGCAGTTACAAATTCATTCTTCAAGCGTAAGCCTATTCACCGCTACACATGGGAGTGTCAGGGTACCAGATACATAATAGACTATATCTTAACTAAATTCGAAACCAGGAAATCCATTAGGAATGTTTGGGTTTTCCAGGGATTTTTAGATGATACAGATCATTATCTCATCTGTAGTGAACTAAGTATCTCTAGGCATAGGACAGAGAAATTGAAATCTGTCTGCAGATGAATAAGGGTAGAAAATCTCCAGGATGAGGAAATAAGACAAAAATACTTGGATATGGTTAGCAAAAGGTTCCAAACAATGAACAGTAAGCAGGTTCAGGATATAGAAAGAGAATGGGTGTCATACAGGCGTGCTGTAATAGAAATAGCAAGGGAATGCCTAGGAACAAGTGTGTGTAAAGATGGGAAAAATCGAACATCCTAGTGGAACGATGAAGTTAGAACAGCTTGTAAATGTAAAAAGAAGGCATATCTGAAATGGCTCCAAAAAAGTACTGATGCAGACAGGGAATTGTACATAGATGAAAGAAGCAGAGTGAAACAAATAGTTGTTGAATCCAAAAAGAAGTTGTAGGAAGGTGTTGGTAATAACATGGAAATGCTACTTCAAGCAGCAGAGAAACCTTTCTGGACAGTAATAAAGAATCTTAAGAAGGGTAGGATAAAGAAAATGAATAGGGTTTTGGGTAATTCAGGTGAACTCATAATTGATCCCAGACAAGTGGAAGGAATGTTTTGAAAATCTTCTCAGTGTAAAAGGAAATTTTCCTTGTGACATCATGAACGACTGGGCCCATGGGGAGGAAGACAATGATATTGGTGAAATTATGCTTGATGAAGTGGAAAGGATGGTAAACAAACTCCAGTGTCATAAAGCAGCAGGAATAGATTAAATTAGACCTGAAATTGTGAAATATAGTGGGAAGGCAGGGATGAAATGGCTTCATAGAGTAAATAGGATTAACACTAGAAAGACGGAATGACTCGCACCACTTAGAAAGATGGACGGGTCAAAAATGACCAAGTGATATACAAGTTTTTTTCCATAAAAACAGTAAATGTTGGGCATGTGATTTGAGTTCAGCCTGGAATCAAATCAATCAATCAGTACTGATCTGCATTTAGGGCAGTCACCCAGGTGGCAGATTCACTATATTTTTACTATTATTTATTATTTGCGGATACAGATGTGAAGATATTATATTTTTTTACAATGAAAATAAATATCAGTGATAATGATCTTCCTGATTGAATATTATGTTTTGAACCATACAGTCATACCAAGAATTCAGTTATAAATGGATGTAAAATCAACCAAAAATCACAATGAGATATTATTTGGAAACAAAATGAAAGTCTTTTTTCTGATTAGTTTTCTATTTTTTATGAACCTATGTAGCCATAATAAACACATCCTTCAATGGTCTGAAGAGCACGTGATGAAGTACAGTATACATATGAATGAATGTATCGTCAACTTCAAAGCTTACAGACGTTCCACACAGGTGACGTTTGTTTTCTTTTTCCTAATACATCTCTCTCAGATGTTTTTGCATGCCTTACACACATGCCCACCTCCCTCTCTTCTTGCATTTGTTGCACACTTGGCATTTCCTGCGTTTTGGGCTAGATTGAGGTTCTGTATCACTATCATCATTTTCTGCAGTATCGGTCATTTTATTTCTGTTCTGGGTGTTTGCTACAATAAGTTCCTTAGTGAGTTGGAGAAATTTTCTTTGCGAGATCTTGATATTTTTAACTGTTTGTACAACACCCAAGCATTTATTCCTGCTAAGTCGAGAACATTACTGAATGTGTGTAATGCAGCTGGCTTGACAGTATACTTTCTGGCCATTTGGTCTACAATGTTGACTCTATACTTAGGTTTTTTTATAAAAGAATGTCTCTTTGAGTCGACCTTTTCAATACTTTCTGTGATTTTTATTAATTATATATAAAATATTACGTTAGACTCGGTTTCTAACGATTTAAAGATAAGAGGTATAGAACTAAATGAGGCCACAACACTAGTTGCAAATCGAGGATTGTGGCAACGTTTAGTAAATTCACAGAGGCTTGCAGACTGAACACTGAAAGGCATAACAGTCTATAATGATAATGTATGTATGTATGTATATTACAATGTCTAATTGTGGGACTTGTATAGGCATCTTCAGCTGGTAACAAAATCTAGGTTCATAATACACTTGTACATTACTTACTTTGATAAATACTCAAAGTTATGTTGTTTCTTTTTAGAACTTTGGTGTCATACAGTTGTGCTCGTGGCATTTTCACCTCCAGCTGAACCTCTCCCTCTTACCCGATTTATTGAACCAAGAAGACTGGTTCTGTGAGATTTTAGCTTTCCAGCTAGTTGCCGTGATGTAAAAAGCTGTCGCAAGTGACTTTCCTACCCTTGTTTATGAAAGGGGCCATTTACTTCTCAACAATATAATCACCCAAACGCACATTTCCAGAGCGCTGTTCATCCATTCCTTGATAAGGAAACACATTTAAGATGTATTTTGATTCTTTATGCATGGTCATCCAGAATTCTGCCCATATTTTTTGGACTTGGATGCCATAAATTGCAGAAAGTGACAGCAAGTTTTTCTGGGGAACAATTGCTCATCAATTGTAATCCAAGCTCCAGGCTTGTAGCAGATCTGACAATTTGAAATAAACCTTTCTCATACTTCTGATATCAGGGCAAACTTATTAGTTTTAAGTCTTGTCCTTGTCCAAGAGTGAGAGTTGTGTTTTGAGCTTCATAATCAGTAGAACTAGTGGCAACCTCTTCATTTCACCTCCTGGAGGTCCTATAGCTGGACCTAAATCTCCAGGGGCTGTAATATTTTCTCTCCAACACGCCCACAATCCTAGAGCATATTTTGAATGACCTAAAGCTCCTAATTGTGAAATAGAAAGAGAATCTATCATGACTTTTGGTATAAATATGTACACATTTTGCATAACAATGAAGACACAATAAAACATTGTTACCTCAGCATTTGTTTTCAAGTTTTGCAGTGGTAGTTATTTCTGGTGAGTCAGCTGGATTACTTTCAATTTCTTTAAGCTCCATTTCAGACAAAAAACTTGAAGGGGAGGCTCGTGGAGAATAATCGTCATCTGATGAACTAATTCTCCCTCTCCCGTCCACAGAGTCATCTTCACTTAGTTCTTGGAGAGAAACAATTACATCGCCCGGTCTTAAAAACCTTTTGTGCTCCATATTTGAGAAATCATTCATAACATTAACACAAAAAACCAGCTCAATAAACAAATGCAACAAACTTTTTAAAATGCACACTTCACAAGCTACTTACTGCAAATGGCAAGATGGCGAGTTTGTTCTAACCTTGACTCATGTTTGTGAAGTGGGGTTGGGGGTAAATAGGCGAAGATAGCAGATGGAGTGGAGTGGGTGAAGAAGAAGAAGAAGACAGTCTACATCACACATAGGATACAAAATAGAAATGAAGTTATGGAAATACGATACGAGTGCTTGTACAATATAACAAGGGTCAAAAATGACACTTCCGTCCTTCTAGGTTGATTGAATTATAGGAGCCAACCTGTTAGAGCTTGGGCATCCAAATTTCAGTGACAGTAAATAAAGCCTAAATGATGAAAATTCATTCAGTCTGAATGAAATCTAAGATAAATTACGGCAACAGCAGAGTGTTGAATTCATAAAAGGGTTAAAAAAGACCTCTCCATCTTTCTAGCATTAAAATGGTGTGTTAGTAAGGTACCTTCTGATCAGACAAAAGCAGTAATTGTACTTACAGTATCTATAATCAAGGGAACAGGAAGGATTGCAACAACAGTCGATGTGTCTCATTGATCAGGCAAAGTGTTCATGGGTATTTTGTAACTGGGGTGCGATTGATGGTTAAGAGTAAGTTGAATGAAAACCAGTGTGGTTTCAGACCACAGCAGGGCTGTCAGGATCATAATTTCAGTATACACCAGATAATTGAAAAGTGCTACGAGAGGAATAGACAGCTATGTTTATGTTTTGTAGATCTAGAGAAAGCATATGACAGAATACCGAGGGAAAAGATGTTCGCCGTACTGCAGGACTGTGGGATTAAGGGTAGATTATTAAAATCAATCAAAGGCATTTATGTTGACAATTGGGCTGCAGTGATAATTGACAGTAGAAAGGTTTCTTGGTTCAAAGTAATTACAGGGGTCAGGCAACTCTGTAATCTTTCACATTTGTTGTTCATAGTTCACATGGATCATCTGCTGAAAGGTATAAAGTGGCAGGGAAGAATTCAGTAGGGTGAAAATGTAGTAAGCAGTCTAGCCTGTGCTGATGACTTAGTCTCAATGGCAGATTGTGCCAAAGCCTGCAGTCTAATATCTTGTGACTTGGAAATAGGTGTAATGAGTATGGTATGAAAATTAGCCTTTCCAAGACTAAATTGATGTCAGTAGGTAAGAAATCCAAGAGAACTGAGTGTCAGATTGGGGAAACAAAGCTGGAACAGATAGATATTTTCAAGTATTTACGGTGTGTTTTCTTAGGATGGCAGTATAGTAAGTGAGATTTAATCAAAATATACTAAAGCTAATACAGTTAGTTCGCAGTTGTGATCAGCAGTGTTCTGTGAGAAGGAAGTCAGCTCCCTGATGAAACTTATTTTTACATCGGTCTGTTTTCAGACCAACTTTGCTGTACGGGAGTGGAAGCTGGGTGGACACAGGATATCTTATTCATAAGTCAGAAGTAACAGACATGAAAAAAGCAAGAATGATTGCTGGTACAAATAGGTGGAAACAGTGGCAGGAGGGTACTTGGAATGATGAGGTAAAGGCTATGTTAGGAATTAACTCAATTGATGAAGCTGTACGCATAAACTGTCTTCAGTGGTGGGTCATGTGATGTGAATGGAGGAGGATAGGTTACCCAGGAGAGTAATGCACTCTGTTATGGAGGGCAAGAGCAGTAGAGGGAGACCAAGGTGACAATTATTAGACACAGTTTCTAATGTTTTAAAGATAAGATGCATAGAACTAAATGAGGCAGCAGAACTAGTTACAAATAGAGGATTGTGGCAGAATTTAATAAATTCACAGAGGCTTGCAGGCTGAATGCTGAAAGGCATAACAATATATGATGAAGATGTATGTATGTATGTAGATAATGTTTCTAGTTCCTTTTGTTCTAATATCAGGCACTTGAATTATCTGCCTTCTAACTCATCTAGCATTGAAATACTGAATTAATTTGAGCTTTCGCCAATGTCACCTACAAGGAAATTAAGTGTCTTTGAATTTCTGCAAGGCAGTTTATGCTGATAACTTTAAATGTATTGACCAATTACCATAACTGCACCTCGATGTTCCCACTGGAAGACACTGTACAAACAATCAAATCTGTTGTACTTTACAATACCTAGTACACCTTTTGTTGTAAGATGTTAATTTTTCCAATACTGTACCTCATTCCAAACCTGATTACTTCTTCCATAAGATCCTTCCACCTCTCATGTGAGACCTGCGTTCCTAGTCCCTCCCAATCTCAGTAAGAATACATGTTGCTGTTCAGTTACAGAATCCTGTTGTTCTCTGTGGACCATGTTATTGCCTTTCCTCTGCGTTTTCACATCTTACAACTTTTTTATATTGATTGGTTTGTTATGTTTATTATTATTGTTATCATTATAATAATTATTAATATTATTCCCATTTGTTTTCCTTTAATTCCTATTGCTCTACTTCTACCTACCTACTGGTAATGTCTGCCACATGACTTGGGTAACATCATTTGATTCAGTCAGAGGACATATCAAAACGTAGATTTATACTGTTTACCGTTGTTTTATAGCTGATCGGTGCATCCAGTAGCGGCGATTAGGGGTGTTGAGGGGGAGCTGTTGTGGAAAAAATATTATATTTTTATTCGATTTTAGCCAGCTGAAACTAGGAATTATAGGAATTATTAAAAAATGAGAAATTTGTACAAATCCTGTCATCTTATCAGCTAATTCCTTGCTTTATTTTCTTTAATTAGTAACAAAATTATTAGCAGAAATACGCATAAAATGTCATTTGTCCCGGATAACCGACTTGTAAAGTGCCACAGCAAGTAGTGGAGACTGCATGTGCTGAGAGGAAGGGTAGCAGGGTTATATATTTTTTTGCCAAAGTCATGGACACTAAAGTATGATTCACTCACTTGCTGCGCGCATTCATCAGTCTGGCAGTCTCTTTAGTGTCTGTTAGTTTCTTAGTGTGAAATTATTTTAATTTTGTAATCATGCCATACTTCTATTTAATTGTAATACATGTGTGGTATTGTTCCTATGGTGAAAGTTTTACTGTATAGTATTGAATCAAAATCTCACAAAACTATTATTACCGTACCGCACTTAAATTGGTAAACTGTCAACCTTTACCACTCTGTCAAAATTCACTCAGAGAGCATCACAAATTTACCACCTTGTAACTTTCTTTTTTTTTTTTTCATTATTGATGATATAACCCCCTCTGCCCCTGTCTGCTATATCCCACAAACCCGGGTACTGTTTTTTGTCTGTACATTCTTTTGTCCCTGCACTTTTAATTCCCAATTGCAGCTACTGGGTGCACTGTTACTTTGGTCATCCCATTGGTTCCTTCCAGTGCAGATAAGTTTCTGTTTACAACACATGTTGCCAAAAGACCTATCTGTGTTGGTGTGACGTAATGCAAACAGCAAAAAAAAACACATGTTCTAACCATCTTAACAGGCTATTGTCCATTTGCACTGGACTGATGTAATGCCAAATTGCTCTGAATATCAAAGCATGGTCTAACCTAGTGACACCAGCTGACCATACGAGCATTTATTATGAGTGGTTGATATCTGATATTTTTTAATATGAAAGTACAGGACACAGTGCAACAGACATTCAGCTCAGTTAGGTGTTTCATTCAACAAAAACCTGACATAATTCATCAATTCATCAAGGTTGAATTAATCTTTATGTTTACATCCTTAATAAGTTGGCTGTCTTTAGCAAGTTTTGATTAGGATAACTTCTGGATTAATAATGTAAATGTTGTCCTTATTATTCATCGTTGACCTGGAATGGGGCAATTTCATGAATCTGATGAATTTTTTTTTTTTTTTTTTTTTTTTATCTTGACTCATATTGTGCCAGCTAATTTTTCACTCCTGGATCAGGCACTAGAGACTAAGATTGTTTTGGCAGCTACAGTTAGGTCTACTGCAATGGTTAATACAGGTCTGCAGTATAATATTGTCCATCAGAAGAATTAACAGATGTAATGATAGGACTGAGCCTTAGTGGGCACAAAAAGTTATGTAGGAGTTATTGGATGCTCCTGCATCAGCTTGGACCTATACTTTTGGCACTGCATAAAACAGTGGATTCCAACTGACAAGTTACTCTCGGACACCATGTCATCAAATCATTCCATGGTCAAAAGTTTTCTTGAGGTCCACTAAAGCAAAATGTACTAACTTCCTCTTTTCTTGGTGTTTCTAAATTAGGAACCTTTCCAACAGTTCTGCTGGATATTTCTTACAACTCCAGCTTGGTTTTAGGCAATTTTGATGATCTTCTATATCAGTTGGTCGAGAATATGTTTAAAGAATTTAATAATATGGCTGAGAACTGGTCCCGTGGCTTTCGATTGCTAGATAAATAGTTATGGAGTAACTCCAATTTTGCTTTTCATACCTTAAACCCAAACTTATTACTGTTACACTCACTACTACAGAAGAGAACTCATGATCCTGTAATGATTAAGAGGGGGGAGGGTCCTGCAAGGCACTATTACTGGACATTTATGTTTTCTTATATATATAAATGATGTGAGTAAAGAACCGAAATCATAGATAAGGCTATTTGTGGATAATGTTAAACTGCACAGAGTTGTAAACGAGTTGCAGGATTGTGAGAAACTGCAGGGGGACTTAAACAATGTTGTGAGATGGACAGCAGACAATGGTATGAATGTAAATGAGATGAAAAGTCAAGTTATAAGTTTCATCAAGTGGAAATGTCCTCTCAGTTTTAATTATTGTGTCAATGGGTTTATATTACCTCATGGGGAACAATGTAAGTACCTAGGTATTAATGTAAGGAATGACCTCCATTGGAGTAATCATATTACTGAGATTGTTCAGAAAAGTGCCGGCCCTGTGGTGTAGGGGTATCGTGCCTGTCTCTTACCCGGAGGCCCCAGGTTCGATTCCTGGCCAGGTCAGGGATTGTTACCTGGACCTGAGGGCTAGTCTGAGGTCCAGTCAGCCTACATGATTAGAATTGAGGAGTTATCTGATGGTGGGATAGTGGCCCTGGTCTAGAAAGCCAAGAATAACGGCTGAAAGGATTCATCCTGCTGACCACACAACACTTCACAATCTGCAGTTTGTTCTGGATGATTTCTGACAAAGGAGTAGTGTTAAAAAATGTTTCAAACTTTTGGCTGGGAAGACTTAGGAGTAAGGAGGAGAGGTGGTCAATTATATGGTATATAATACCAATGTAATTTGTCTGTTATTGGACATTATAAATTTTCCAGCTAACTCATTCCTGTTGCCAGCATTTTGCCCCATTGTGCCAGTTTGGGCCCATCAGTTGGTAACTAGCACACCTACCAAGATGCATGGGTAGTGCATACCGTGGAGGCCACTGCGTAGGCTACTTAGAGCCACCAGCAGTGCCAATGCACTATGAGAGACTTTGTCTCTTTTTCAAAAATTGATCCTTGGTAGGCCATCAGGTGTTACAGAAATAGATTCCCATTGAGAACCTGAAATATTTGTCCTGATTGAGTAAATTAATAATACCAGTATAATTGTATGTGGTATGTTTTGAGCTGTCAGTGGAGAGTTGGTGTGGAATGACATAAGCAGACAAATAAGCTTGAGTGGAGCTTTTAGAAGTAGGAAATATCATAATATGAAGATAAAATTGGAATTCAAGAGGACAAATTGGGCCAAATATTCATTTATAGGATAAAGGGTAAGGGATCAGAATAAATTATTAAGGGAAAAGTTAAATAAATTTTCCCAGTTTTTTAAATATTTAATAAAACGTTAGGTAAGCAATTGATAGGGAATCTGCCACCTGGGTGACAGCCCAAAATGCAGATGATTGATTGGTGATTGATTGAAAGTTTTCCAGATAACTCTTGCTCATGAAAATACACATGGACTAAGATCTCAAAAATGTCTCATGCTCCTTTGTACTGCAACAACACTATTAAATAAATCTCACTAATGTTTCCCTTGTATTATGAGACTTAACATGCAGATGAGCCAGATGCATGTTTGGTTATTACAAACATACAAGCTAAGAAATAATGACTTATCGTTCTTGTTCTTTTTCTTCCAGTGAACAGCAAGGCAGAAGTACACTTCACTCAAAGAGGTGCTGACACAGCATGCTTGGAAAGAGTCACCTTCAGCTGCCCTGCAATATTTACATCAGTGTGTCAATATGAAATTGACACCCAGAGAAAAGCTTTTGCAGTAAATTTACAGAAAGCACTTCAAGAACGTTCCATGTAGTGGCTACAGCTGTGCACATTTGAGCCAGTGTGAGATGAATGTTGTGACTGTCTCAACAGTAAAATGGAGGAGAAGCACAAAGCTGCAACCACATGGAAGAATTGGACATCTCTCTTAAAGAAAGCTGGCAAAACTTTAATGAGTGCATCTTTAAACAGGACAAAGGCACTGACAACTGTCAGGAATATATGTGGATTGTAATCTTAATTACTACAGACACCTATTTCAGGGATTTGCTACCCTTCTGTTGTGTTGCCAGTGTTGTGTTATAATCATAGGCAGTGATGTGGAAGTTGTAATGCACTGTAAATAATAGGTCTATTTTTCTAAAGAATGCGTATAATGGTTCTGAATTGAATGCTGAGGAGTTTTTGGTCACAAGGATTTAAATCAGTGGAGTCAGGTCAACAGCAAAGTACTGTTTTTTTGTTTTCTTTTTGCTATTTGTTTTACGTCACACCAACACAGATAGGTCTTATGGTGATGAGCAAAATACTGTGTAACTTGCTCTGGTGCATTGTCATCTTAAATAGATCATAAGTTATTACATTAGGACTTGAAACACAGTTTGCAACTGGCTTTGAGAAAAATCCAGCTGTGCATCCTGCAGAAACTGACCCATTATTTTACATGACATTGCTCCAGAGCATAGGAGAAGCCAGGGTAATGCTGCTACTGTAACAGATTTTATATTTTTATTTTTATATGCTCTGTATGAAGTAAAATTATTTAACTTCTTTCTTAACAGTTTTTTGACCATTTGTAAAGATGACAATGTATGAGTTAGAAAATAATGTAAAGTTACATTTACAGTGGCAGAACTGCCCCTACACCTGTGATAACAATGCCATAATTGTAGAGTTATGGTGCAATAAGTTACTAAAATATAAATTTTGACTTATACCAGTAACACTGTGGTATTCTAAATACATACAATTACACAAAAATGCAAATTTAAAGTAATTCAAATTTGAATTGTAAAATTCCCTGAAGTTAATATAAGCTACCTATTTTACAAAATAAGAAATAACACTGACAATAAAATATAAATGTTTCAAACAAGAATGCCATACTGTTTTGCATTTATCAGTCATTATAAACAATACATGAAATTAATTTCATAGAACAAAAATTACAAACAATTTTTTGGGCTGTTAAAACTACTTAATTCAGAATGAGCCCACTTAATACAGCCCACACATCTATACCAAAGTTCATTATCACCAAAATCTCCATAAATTATGCAAGTTACCATGCTTTTGCCCAATAAATTGACCAAGTTGTCATCTTCAATATCATGAAATAGTAATTGCTTTTTGTCTAAACACATATCATTTGTTAATGAATCATCCAATAACATCTTTGTTCTGTACAGTACATCTTCTTTGTAGGCTGTGTCTTCATATTTCATATGTTTTTCTTCCTGTTTGTTTAGTCTTGTTGGTGCTTCAATCTTTTGTTTTTTTCTCATTTGGATTTATTACTTTTCATTTTTCTTTGAGATATTTTTCATTGTCATTCCAATTAAAATAGTAGAATGTCCTTTACATTCTTTATTATATATCTTTTTGGCATCCTTGCGTTACTGGAATTGGAGACAGATCTATCAAGGACTTTGATAGAGTTACTTGACCTTCAATAATATTATGATGATTTTCATGAATATCATGAGAGGTAGAAGCACATGTATCTTCAAGTTTGATGGGAGCTTCTGGATCTTTTACTGTATAATCTTATGTTAATTTGAGGTAATACTACAGGAAGTGGAAGTTTCTAATTCTTCGTCAGTGGTACGAGTGATTTGTCATTCCCTATTCTCATGTTGATTGGTACCAGTATCTCATGAGGTGGGAGTTTTGGGTTCAACTAGTGGTATCTTAGGAGAAATAGATGGTTCATAGGACCTATCAGTTTATTCATAACTGATTTCTCTTTCTTTGATAATAATAGGTTCTGAAAGCATTCTTTCTACCAAAAATATTACAATCATTTTTTTGGGATTAAATGGAAGAAACCAGAATCAGTCAATTCTTTCACAGCTTACAAAATGTTCCTGCTTTTGTGTAAGCTTTATTGAAAAGCAATTAAATGTAAGTCCACCTATTCAATATAAATTAATATTTGATGTAAGTTATATTTACATTAAATACAACACAGGACCAGTTTTGACCCTTTAAGAGTCATTCTCAGCCATTACAACTAAAATTGACAATTTGTATACTGTAGTAGGAATATAACCTGTATGCTAAAAATGGATGCTTTAAGGAAAACTATGGACTGTATTATAAATTTACAGAATAAAAATGTTATATACTCAGCCTTAACTACTAGAACATATTGATTCTAAAGTCCACTTGTTAACTTGACGTCAAGTTTGTCATAACTACTTTTGCAACAAAGAAATAATCTAAAATTAACCTGTCCTATGTTTATACCACATACACACTTAAAATTGTTGAAAAATTGGGTCTGTGAACATTTGTCAATCAAAATCAATCAATCAACACTGATCTGCATTTAGGGCAGTCACCCAGGTGGCAGATTCCCTATCTGTTCTTTTCCTATCTTTTTCTTAAATGATTTTTTTAAATGACATTGGAAATTTATTGAACATCTCCCTTGGTAAGTTATCCCAATCCCTAACTCTCCTTCCTATAAAGGAATATTTGCCCCAATTTGTCCTCTTGTATTCCAACTTTATCTTCATATTGTGATCTTTCCTACTTTTAAAGATGCCACTCAAACCTATTCATCTACTAATGTCATTCCACGCCATTTCTCCGCTGACAGCTCGGAACATACCACTCAGTCGAGCAGCTTGTCTCCTTTCTCCCAGTTCTTCCCAGCGCAAACTTTGCAACATTTTTGTAACGCTACTCTTTTGTCAGAAATCACGCAGAACAAATTGGGCTGCTTTTCTTTGGATTTTTTCCAGTTCTCGAATCAAGTAATCCTGGTGAGGGTCCCATACACTGGAACCATACTCTAGTTGGGGTCTTACCAGAGACTTATAAGCCCTCTCCTTTACATCCTAACTACAACCCCTGAACACCCTCATAACCATGTGCAGAGATCTGTATCCTTTATTTACAGTCCCATTTATGTGATTACCCCAATGAAGATATTTCCTTATAATAACACCCAGACACTTACAGTGATCCCCAAAAGGAACTATCACACCATCAACACAGTAATTAAAACTCAGAGGACGTTACCTATTTGTGAAACTCACAACCTGACTTTTAACACCGTTTATCATCATACCATTGCCTACTGTCCATCTAACAACATTATCGAGGTCATTTTGCAGTTGCTCACAATCTTGTAACTTACTTATTACTCTATAGAGAATAACATCATCCACAAAAAGCCTTACCTCTGATTCCACTCCTTTACTCAAATCATTTATATGTATAAGAAAACATAAAGGTCCAATAATATTGCCTCGAGGAATTCCCCTCTTAATTGTTACAGGGTCAGATAAAGCTTCGCCTACTCTAATTCTCTGAGATTTATTTTCTAGAAATAAAGCCACCAATTCAGTCACTCTTTTGTCTAGTCCAATTGCACTCATTTTTGCCAGTAGTCTCTCATGATCCTCCCTATCAAATGCTTTAGACAGGTCAATCGCGATACAGTCCATTTGACCTCCAAAATCCAAAATATCTGCTATATCTTCCTGGTAACCTACAAGTTGAGAAAAGTCTATTGCATTTGGCAACAGTATTTATCTTAAAAGGCTTTTGTCAAGTATAACTTATGGTTTGGCCTTCAACAGATGTTTACATAATTAATGTTCTTAAGATGGTGACAAATATGTTTGGTTTAAGGGACCTTGTAGATCCGGAGATCTTAGATTCAAAAATATTTCAATGATGGACTAATTATTTGTCAATATGGATCATATAGGGCAAGGTACGTATGAAAGAGAAGGAAAGAAAAATTACCGTATGTATTAAAAGGGAATCAACATTCTTTTTATTGTGATGCTGTATGAGACTCACCCTTTCAAGTTGTGTTGTCAAAGTGTGCACTCATGCCCACGATACAAACAACACTGACTTCAGTGGTGTATTCTGGATTCCCCACAGAGGCATGCAACTAGTAACCATACAGTAGCACAATGTATGTAGTAAATTCCACTATTCTACTTACCCTAATCACATGTAGGTGAATTCAACCCTGCGATATGTTTTCGGAATTCCTTGGTGACGTCACTGTAGAAGTCCTCACATGCTTTCAACTCAACAAGACAATCCTTCTCTACTACTACTACTATTATTATTATTATTATTATTATTATTATTATTATTATTATCCACAAATTGTAGATACAATTCAGGTATGGTGAATGGAGAAAGGGCATAGCCCCACATGCACGAATGTGCCTCCATCCCCACTATAGACATCATTCCTAATCCAGAGAGACGACTCTGACTTTAAGAATTGCAGGTGGAAGGGGCAATGTACACAATTTATAAAGCTCGGGAAGATCACTATGGAGACCACTGGTTAGTAGGAACTTCTGGATTTGTCCCACAGTCTTATCTTTGAAGTGTTCAGAAGTGAACATTGCCCTTATTTTGGATTTAAGTCATACTGTATCAAAATACTTTCCAGAGACTTCCGTCAATTTACTGAATTGCTCTTTTTGAAAATCACAACAACAAAAAAAGGACATTTCTTGCAATTATTGTATGGTGCCCAGAAAAGTCATGAGAAATATTTCAGCTTAGAACTCTGACCTGTAAGGTTTAATTATCTAAGGTTCAATAGTGAGCAACTTTCTATCAAAGAATTATCATTCTTAATTCTATATGTGCTGCATATCAGTACTTTGACATTGTCACATAGCAATATTTTCAGGCACAACAGCTATATAGCCTGGTACTTGCATATATTTTCCAGTTGATTTTATTTGTCGTGTTTTAAAGAATGTGAAAGTTGCGCTTTTTATTTGATGAAATGACATCCTGTGTTAAATGTTTTTATCTTTTTATTTTATAACTTGCTTTATGTCGCACCGACCCAGATAGGTCTTATGTGATGATGGGATAGTAAAGGTTTAGGAGTTGGAACGAATTGGCCGATGCTTTGATTAAGGCCTCATGTGAAAATGGGAAACCACAGAAAACCATCATCGGGGCTGCCGGCAGTGGGGCTCAAACTCACTATCTCCTGGATGCAAGCTCACAGCTGCGCGCCCCTAACTGCACTGCCAACTCGCCCGGTTTAAATATTTTTATTCCACTTAGATGCCCTAACTTTTCTATTAGATTAGCCTATAAATTGTGTTCAGTCAAATGGAATGAGTTTTTCTCCACATTAACACTATTAAGAGTAGGGTGATATTAATACTTGTACTATTTTCTTATTTGTATATGCAAGAATGCCAATATTACTGTAAATTGAATAGGCTCAGTTTAAGTGTATGTTGGGTAGTCTTTACTCAAGTTGAGAAGCTGCTAGATTAAGTGTTGCTAATTATCATGAAGTCACTAATTGGGTTAAAATATCACTACATGAAATTTTGTGAACTAGGCCTACATGAGGGCAATACTGAAACATTAAATGGATGAATAACTATAACATACCTAATAAATGAGAAGATTCAGGTTCCTCTTCAGCTGTAGTTGCAATTTTAATATGAATATGCAGCTGAGGTCCCTGTCTTACGCAAGGCACTTTCAGAGAATTCATAATTATGCATAACACTTCTGAGAGGGTTTTTAGCGTGAAGCGTGAAGCGTGAAGCAGTTCTGGCATGGAGTTTGGTACACATCTTTATCTTCACCAAGTTCAACTGACTGAAAGGACCTTCTGCCTCTGCATTAGAACAAGGTAGATAAATACTGGCAAATATTTGAATGGATTAACAGCAACAGAACATACATTTTATTAAAACCTCCACAAAACTTTTGGCTGGCTATCGTCGTAAGGCCAGACTTGGAAAATGGAACAGCCATATGGGATCCATACTGGAGAAAGTTCATCTCGCCAGAGGGTAACGAATGCTTGCTGCTCGACCGTTACCTTCATACCTTGGACATTCTGACTTTCTCCAAAGCTGCTAACAGATGGCAGCAGGTAGTACGTAAATGGTGACAAAGAGTCAAGAGCAGTGACTTCATGTGGAGGGTTTCAGAACTATGTCCGTCACTGAATGCAATTTTAAGATTGAATTCATTATGTCCTTAACTCCTCCATTTGCTGTCTCTTTCTTTCTGCAGTGGATACGATGGCGTGACTACACAAGTGCCACACGTAGTCAAGCAACGGAACTAGTGCAGTTGTGCGGAACTTCTGAACTTCTGAAAGATGAAATTAAAAATACTTGCCTTAAAACAACCTAAAATCACACTTCAGACAATTCTTTGCACTATCATAACGCATGCAATTAATGCCTTGCACGCAAGGAAAACACGCCCCTGACTGACATGCTAAAATGGCAACGTATATAGAAGGAGCAAAAGTAGGGACAGAGGAGGTGGTTGGAAGGAACGAGAGGCCTGGATTTGGTTATGGAAGGGCACAATAGTTCATAGACACAATTTTTAAACAATTTTAAGTGTATATTTTTTAACATAGGACTTATTAATCTTAAATTATTTGTTTACTTGTATTGCAGAAATAGTTATGTCAAACCTGACATGAACTTAAAAGTGGACTTTAGAATCAAATAAATCATAGAAGTTAAGACTGAGTAAATCATATTTTTATTCTGTAAATTTATAATAGTCTACAGATGAACACAGACGAACCAACCGAAATGGGGAAAGGCTTATAGAGCTTTGTAAGGCATTCAATCTTGTTCTTAAGTCAACAGCCTTCAAACATCTACCGAGAAAACAAAAGACATGGATATCACCAAATCCTCCCTTGGGAGAATTTCGAATAGATCATGTTGCCATTGCACGAAAAGCAACACAAGAGATCCAAAATGTTAAAGTCCTGAGAAGTGCTAACCTTGACTCAGACAACTATCTATCCAAGATCAAAATTAAGCTTCATCCAAGAAACACCAAGAGAGTTAAGATAAAGAAAACTAGCAAATTTGATACAGAAAAGCTGAAAAGTAGCGAAGATTTCACCCAGAAACCTCAGTCTTTGGACACAGAAAATTGGGAACAACTGAAAAATGCCATTGTTGAAATGGCTGAGGAGACAGTATTGCTAAAGAAACCAAAGAAGCATCCATGGTGGACTCAAGAATGTGATGAAGCCATAACACAAAGACAAATCGCTTGGCAAAGGTGGAATTCCCTGAAGAATCCAGAAAGATATGAAGACTTTCTGAAGGCTAGGAAAGATGCAGCGAAAGTGATCCGCCAAGTAAAGCGCGCATTTGACAAAATCCAACTGACACAGATCGGGCAGGACTTTAATAAGAATAATACTAGGGATTTATATAGAACCTTCAAACGCAACCTCACCAAGTACACCCCACCAAGTCTACATTTCTGAGATCACAATGGAAAAGTTGCCTACAACGACAAGTATAACTGCGAAATCTTGGCTAAATATTTTGAATCTCTTCTTAACTGCGAAGAACCAGAATCAGAATTCACTTTTGAAGAACCCAGACATCCCAACCCAGACTCTTCTCCCCCCACAAAAGAGGAAATCAAACAGATAATTACATCATTAAAGAACAACAAAGCACCTGGAGAAGATGCGATAATTGCTGAACTTTGGAAGTCTGCAGGTGAAAAGGCGATCGATAAACTAACTGAGATCATTCGCGAGATCTGGGAAAGAGAGAGGATCCCAAATGATTGGACAGCAGCCCTGATTCATCCCCTACATAAGAAAGGTGAGAAAAACAGATGTAAACAACTACTGCGGCATCTCCCTTCTCTCAGTAACATACAAAATTCTTTCCAAAGCCCTTCAAACTCGGGCAGAAGAGCAACTTGATTCACAGTTGGGTGAATACCAAGGAGGCTTTAGAAAAGGACGATCTTGTGCAGAGCAGATCATGAACCTTAAGTCTGTCCTGTCGTACCTAAAATCCAGGAATAGGAATTTTGTAGTTACTTTTGTTGGCTTCCAAAAAGCCTATGACTCCATAGATCGACACACTCTCCTCCGCATTCTGAAGGAAATGGGCTTAGACAACAAAATGAGAGCTATCATTCAACAGACCTTAACCAGCACTACGTCCAGGGTGAAATTCAGGGGAGAAATTTTGAACGTCTTCGAAATCAAGACTGGTGTTAGGCAAGGGGATGGACTACCACCCCTTCTCTTCAACTGCATTCTGGAGAAAATCATTCGGGAATGGCGCAAGGAGATGTGCAAGGAAGAGGTTGAGAATGGTCTTAGAATAGGGTATAAGAAAGATGATGTTATCATAGACTGCCTAGCTTTTGCAGATGACCTAGCAATCTTTTCTGATTCCCTAGATACTGCTGAAAAACAAATTAACCAACTGAGAATCCAAGCAGCAAAAGCTGGCCTCCAAATCTCTTTCCAAAAAGCAGAGTTTATAACCAACATCAAGCCAGCTCCCAGAGAGCTCATTGTGGAACAGGGAAAAATCAAGCAGGTGAAAAAGTTTAAGTACTTAGGTGAGTGGATAGTACCTAACAACTCTGAGAAAGAAGCAATCATGTACAGAATCAACAAGATGGAGATGGCATATCAGCTGACTAGGAATGTCTACAACAAAAGATCAGTGTCCATCAATGCCAAGCTTAGGCATTATTGTTCGGTTGTACGCCCGGAAGCACTGTACGCAGCAGAATGCCTTGCAATGAACAGAAAAGGTCTGATGGAGAAGCTAGAAGCTAAAGAAAGAAAAATCCTGAGAAAGATTCTTGGACCAATCAAAGAAAATGGTGAGTACAGGAGACGACACAACAGCGATCTGTACCAGCATATGGAGAGGATAACGGACACGATTCGGAAAAGGAGGATTCATTTTTATGGCCATATAGCATGCATGAGCACACAGAGACAGACCAATAGGATCTTTTCCTACTTTCTTAACAAGAAAACCAAGGGACCCTGGTTTATCGAAGTTGAAAAAGACCTTCAGGAAATAGGAATCACACTCGAAGACATCCAGAAACGTGCTCCTCTCCAGAAAAAGCTCCAGGGATACAAGAGGTTCCAAGAAAGGCCAAAGTTGAAAACAGGCAAGAAGTGGACTGATGAAAGAAAGGAGGCTCACAGAACGAGAATGCATGAGTACTGGGGAAGAATTAAAGCTCAAGGATGCAAACGGTTGAAATAACATGGTCCACAGCAGGCCGAAACGAAGAAAGAAAGAAAGAAAGAAAGAAAGAAAGAAAGAAAGAAAGAAAGTCTACAGTTTTTTAAAGTCTTTGTTTTAAGCATACAGGTTATATCCCTATGGCTGTACCAGTATATAAATTGTCAATTTCAGTGATAATGGCTGAGTATGACTCTTAAAGGGTTGAAACCAGTCCTGTGGTGATTGTAATGTAAATATAGCCCACATCAAACATTAATTTGTATTGAACAGGTGGACCTTCTTTTAATTCTTATGGTTGTGGACATTTGTCAATATGGATCATTATGAAATTCATACCTTACAATTTGTTGAAAAGGTCGGAATTGTCATATGGACTGATTTTCTGAAATTTATTTGGCAATAAATGCCTATGACAATCTATATTGTAGGTATTTTTCAATGGTCCAAAAAGGCTTAAGTCTAATGGTTGGGGTTGATGTGATTATTTGAATTGAGTTAGCCATTCCAAGAATAACTCAATCCAATCAATCACAACTGATCTGCATTCACACAAGTCGTCCAGGTGGCATATTCTCTATCTGTTGTTTACCTAGTCTTTTCTTATATAATTGCAAACAATTTGGAAATTTAATGAATATCTCCCTTAGTAAATGTAAATTATACCAATCCTTAACTCCTCTTCCTATAAACAAATATTTGCCCAAATTTGTCCTCTTAAATTCCAACTTTATCTCCATATTATGACCTTTCCTACTTTTAAAAACACCACTCAAACTTATTTGTATACTAAAGTCATTGCACACCATCTCTCCACTGACAATTCAGAAGATATCACTTAGTTGAGCAGCTTATCTCTTTTCTCCTAAGCCTTCCCAGCCTGAACTTCACAAACATTTTCATAATGCTGCTCTTTTGTCGGAAATCATATAGAACAAATTGAGTTGCTTTTCTGTGGATTTTTTTTCCATTCCTCGAACCATACTTTACTTGCAGTCTTCACAAAGACTTATGTTCTCTCTCCTATACATCCATACCATAGCCCCTAAATACCCTCATAACCATGTGCAGAGATCTGTACTCCTTATTTTACATTCCCATTTATGTGATTAACCTATTGAAGATCTTTCCTTATATTAAAACCAAGGTACTTACGATGATCCCCATAAGGAACATTCACCCCGTAATGCAGTAATTAAAACTGAGAAGACTTTTGCTTTTAGTGAAATTCACAAAATGACTTTTAACTCCATTTATCTTCATTCCATTGCCTGCTTTCCATCTCACAGTATTGTTGAGGTCTTTTTTGCTGTTGCTCACAATCGTGTAACTTACATAGTACTCTATACAGTATAACATCATCTGCAAAACTCCTATTCTTTGATTCCAGTTCTTTACTCATAGCATTTATATATATAAGAAAACATAAACGTCCAATAATACTGCCTTGAGGAATTCTCCCCGTAATTATTGCAGGGTTAGATAAAGCTTCACGTACTCTAATTCTATGAGTTCTATTTTCTAGAAAAATAGCCCATCATTCAGTCACACATTCGTCTAGTCCAATTGCACTCATTTTTTCCATCAGTCTCCCTTGATATGCCCTATCAAATGCCTTAGATAGAACAATCATGATTACATTCCATTTGAACTCCTGAATAGAATATATCTTGTATATCTTGCTGGAATCCTACAAGTTGAGCTTCAGTGGATTAAACTTTCCCAAACCCAAACTGCCTTTATCGAACCTGTTATTAATTTTGCAAACATGTCTAATATAATCAGAAATAATGCTGTCCCAAAGCTTACCGGTACATGCAACACATGTCAGACTGACTGGCCTGTAATATTTGGCTTTATGTTTATCACCCTCTCCTTTAAATACAAACAGTAATCAAATAAATACTTGGGATATAGTAATACATCCCAAAGCATTAGGTGTATTATGTCCACAAAAATCTTAGCAATTCTACCAGATTTTCTAGTTCCCAACTTTTATATCGTATTGCAAATGTCTTTGTTATTTTGCTAAATTTTAATACTTCATTAGTATTAGCCACCTCCTCTATCTGTACATTATCCTTGTAGCCAGCAATCTTTACATGCTGCTGACTGAATACTTCTGCCTTCTGTAGATCCTCACATACACACTCCCCTTGTTCATTAATGATTCCTGGAAAGTCATTCTTGGAACCTGTTTCTGCCTTAAAGTACTTATACATACCTTTCCATTTTTTACCAAAATTTGTATGACTGCCAGTTATGCTTGCCATCATGTTATCCTTAGGTGAGTTCTTCACTAGATTCAATTTCCTAGTAAGTTCCTTCAATTTCTCCTTACTTTCACAACCATTTCTAACTCTGTTTCTTTCTAACTTGCACCTCCTCCTTAGTTTCTTTACATCTCTGTTATAATATAGCAGGTCATTACCATTTCTTACCACCTTTAAAGGTACATACCTGTTTTCACACTCCTTAACAATTGATTTAAACCAATTCCACAGCCTGTTTACATTTTTATCTACGAATTTCCATTGATCATAATTACTTTCTAAAAACTCTGTCCTATCAGCCATATTGTACTGCCTAACAGTCCTACTTTTGCAACTTTTCTTTCTATCGCATATATTTTGAACTACACCAAAAACAGCTTTGTGATTATTAATACCATCTATTACTTCAATTTATCTTTAGAGCTCATCCAGTTTTACCGGCATCACATCCAAAATATTTTTCCCACTATTTTTCTTTCCATCACTTTCTGATTTAACTGACCTTCCCAGATTAACTCATTTGCCACATGTTGGTCATATTTCCAGTCATTCACATTGGCATTTAGTAAATTTAAATCACCTGCAACAATCATGTTCCTTTCTGCATCATTTCCCACATAGCTGATTATCTTTAGAGATGAGTCTTAAACCTAGAATTTCATGTTTGTCATCTTTAATTTTTTCATAGCTTACAAATTCTTCTTTTGCCAGAATGAATACTCCCTCTCCTAATATTCCTATCCTATCTCTATGATACACACTCCACTTCTGTGAGAAAATTTCTGCATTCATTATATCATTTCTCAGCCATGATTCAACTACTATTACAATATCTATTAAATTACTTAATTCTATTTGTGTCATTACAATAATTCTATAGTGCAAAACTAACATTTTTATGTCATCTTTACTTGACTTCCAGATCCCTGTACCCTTATCGCTGCTCTCTAGTCCACCCCATTCCCTGAACATACCTCACTACAACCCTTCTAAATAACTTTGTAACTTATACTTACCACTGCAATTCAAGTGAAGGCCATCTGAGCCCAGATCCCCATCTCCTACCCACCCATTAGATCTAGAAATCTCACTCCCACTTTTCCACATACCCAGTCCACATTCTCATTTAAATCCCTGATCATCTTCCAGGCATTGTCCCTCCTACACAGTATCCCACTGATAACAATCTCCACTTCATTAAACTTTTCCCATGCTGCATTTACCATATCCCATACATCTCCTACCACATTGGTACTTATACCTGCTTGTCTTACGTTGTTGGTAACAACGTGACAAACTTACACCTTCTCATTTCTCTTTGTTTGACAATCCATTTTATGTATGAAATCCCTGTAGGATATCCTCTTTTGAAAAGTTGTATCATTTGTTCCAGGGGAAGATAAACACAGGTAGAATGTAGTTCCCTGATGCATTGAAACTATGCACTAGGTACTGTGACATCTTTCCCTCTTTTGTAATGAGTAACTTCTCCAACTGGTTTTTGCCCTTTTTCTACTAAAAGTTTGCCTTAAACCTGTAAACATTTACCACTTTCATCCATATTGTAAACTCTAACTCCGTATTCCCGCCTCTCTCTCGTTCAAAGAAGTTTATTTATCCACATACCAACCCTCCTTAACTCTTTATCTTCTGACAGGAACTTGGACGATTTTTCTTCGTATGCCTCCTTTAATCGATTCTTCCTTAACTTAACCTAGTTCATTTTCTTCATATTCCTTTTTTCTCTTCTCATTGCTGTCCTCTCTTTTGTACATAATATAATTTTTTTTTTTTACTGTACTATACCATTACTTAAGTGTTATATCTGTATTTATCTTACTGTGCCTAGCTATAAGTTCTTCTCTTCGTTTTACGTTCAACAATTTTTCTCGTTGTTTCTTTAGCCTTTATTTTTTGTTTTTATATGTTGTGTCTCTAATTTTGTTAGTTTTTAATTTTTTCCTCTATTTTTATCAGTAGATGTTTTTTCGTCATTATTCTTCCACTTTTCTTTATGCTTGCCTTGTGCTACTCTATTGTAAATATGTATTTCATTGCGGAACTCTGTAATTCGGCTTCTTGCTGTTTTGGTTTCCCAAATAAATAAATAAATAAATAAATAAATAATTGCAGGGAAATTATGTGAACTCATTACTAGATCAAGATTGCCGTAAAACAGTCACATGTAAGTTTATTCCTTGTTAAAGGCTTGTATGTGATTAAGGCTCACAGTGTCCAGTCTTCTTAAGTTAAGATCCTAATTTCTTTTTCTGAACCCTCAAATCAGCCTTTGCTGGCCATGTTAGTACCACAGTTAAAATGTTGTCTTAATTCAATTTTCTCTGCTAAGTCATGTACAAAATGTCTTAGTTATCCCAATAGTGTGCCATAAAATGCTCAGGACAGTAATAATAAATGGTTTTCTAAGTTTCTTTCCTGTCCTGGTGTAAAGAAAGGCTTTCTACCTTACACAGTCATCCTTGAATTATGTTATTTCATCCTATCAAGAAGTGTTATTATTTCCATCACCATCATGATCATCCTTTTTCCTCATCCAGCTCCTGCCATGTTGGTATGTTTATGGCACCTTCCCAACTTCTTCTACCCAACCACCATTGCTCCTCCTACACCATGTTCCAACCAAGGTTTGTTCAAATTACACAGTTCTACGACCCTCCCAGCTTCTCTTTGGGTCTCCATTGCCTTCTTCAATATCCTTACCTCTTCCATCCTCTTAACATGTCCAAACAATCTAAGTTTATCCCTGTTCATTCTCTCATAAAGATTTTCTGCTTTGATTTCCTTCTTGACATTCTCATTTCTTGCTCTGTCTTTTCTACCATACTTCTTAATAATTTCATTTCACTAGCCCATGGCCCAGATATTATTCTTCTGATATTTTTTTTAGTATCATGGTCTCTGCTGTTATGTAATTATTAGGCAGTGGTGCATCTTATACATCACCTCTTTACACTTCATCGGTACTTCCTCCCTCCACACAATGTTTCTCATACTCTGATAGAATACATTTCCATGCTGAAGCATTTTACTATTCTCCATGTCCAGCCCTGCATCCTGTATCAGTTTGCTTCTCAAGTACTTGAAGCTCTCCACAATTTCAAGGTTTTGTCCCTTTTGTCTCCTTTTTATAATTCCTATCACTTCCCATCTTCCTCTAGTCAACACCATTGTTTTATTCCTCTCCTTGTGGATTTTCATTCCATAATTTTCAATACTCTCATTCAACATGTTGTGTTGCCCTTGTACCTCCTCTCTGAATAATCACCACCACCACCACTACCTCTGCCTGCTCTCCACATCACAATATATTCTGCAAGCAGCATTACCTTCAGCTCCCTCCTCCTGTATTTTAAATAAGTCTCTCCCACATTTTTGTCCATATGTTAAGATCCTAATTTCTTTTTCTGAATCCCTCAAACCAGCCTTTGCTGGCTGTGAATAACAGTGGTGACGAGACACTTCCTTGCCATAGTCCAGTTTAATTTCAAAACCAGTCTGTCCTCGCCATGTGTCTGTACACTGTTGCAACAAATTTTGTACACTGCTTGCACATACACTACGGTATAATTTGTTTTCCAAATCCTTTCTGTTGCATTATTTTCCATACCTTCGATCTGGGTATACTATCATAAGCCTTTTCTAAATCATGGACTGTCATCTTGATACCTCTTCCATATTCCCAGTATTTTTCCTTTTAAAGAAAAAAAGCAAAATGTATTTGAAATGGTACTGCTACCTAAGATATAAGTGTGATTCCTGGATAAGTATGCGTTATATTCTTCTCTCCCTTCTTGAAGATAGGTATTATTACTCTTTTATTCAAGTCATTTGGTACTTTTTCTTTTTTTGCTAGTTGCTTTACGTCGCACCGACACAGATAGGTCTTACAGCGATGATGTGACAGGGAAGGGCTAGGAGTGGGAAGGAAGCGGCCGTGGCCTTAATTAAGGTACAGCCCCAGCATTTTCCTGCTGTGAAAATGGGAAACCACGGAAAACCATCTTCAGGTCTGCCGACAGTGGGGTTCGAACCTACTATCTCCCGAATACTGGATACTGACCGCACTTAAATAAGCGACTGCAGCTATCGAGCTCGGTACTGCTTTTTCTTTCTAAATATGCCTAAATAGTATATGCAATCATTATATTCCAAATTCATAAAAGGATTCCCTGCACAAATAGGTGTTTTTATGGCCTTATTCTGAAGTCTCGATTACTGAAGAGAAAAAAAAATAATGATCTACAAGGTCTTTGAGATATCTTTACTAACATATCATTCTGAAACGTGGCCTCTGTCAAAGTCTGATGAAAGACAGCTTGGTATCTTCCAGAGTATAATTTTCAGATGCAATTTTGGATTAGTAGAAGATCATTAAGTGTGGAAAAGATGATACAACCATGAGATTAACATGCTGTTTAATGAACCCGACATTGTTATTGCCATCAATATCGAGAGGCTAGTGTGGGCTGGACATGTACTTCATGCCATTGACTGCAGTAATGAATAAGATATTTAGTTTGTTGCCAGAAGGGTCCTGAAAAGTTGGAAGACCAAACTCCAGCGGGAGGAGTGTATACGTCAGGACAACAGGATCTTAGGAATGAAGAAATGGAGGATCATGGCACTGAACAGGGAAGACTGGTAGAAACTTCCGAGGAAGGCCAAGACCTTCAAAAGTCTCTCGAACCAATGATGATAAGGATTAATTATCAAAAATGTCATCTAAATAAAGCATTTATGACCCACAAATCCTTCAAAAATGCCCTAAAATCACATAGAATGATCTAAAAATCTATTATAAATGAATAATTGTTTACTTGTTTCAAATATACTCAAAAACTATCGGACCGATTTTGTTGAAGATTTCACAATTTGTTCTTATTAATCCTGAGAGGGTTTAGGAAGTGGTTTGAACAAAATCCGATAGGTAGCTTTTTATGATGAACAATTTTATGTAATTAGTTTAATTATAAAGCTGCATCAGGATTTGGCTCAACCTTGATGGACAGACTGTCGCTAGACAAGAGCAACTTACTCTATATCATGATAGTCCAGTAAGAAATGCTGTATATAGGAGAATGGGAACATGCTGCCGTATTTTATGAAGTACCTTTCCACATCTCCTAAACTAGTGGAGCAATTTCAACCAAACTTGGTACATTTATGATTTACTATCTGGAAGCAAACACTGAAAGGTGAGCCACCCCTAGCACCCCTAGGGATGGGAGTGGGAATGGGGTGGCATATAAAATAATAAAAAATAGTGTTGAATCCATAGTTTTGGGGGTCACTGAGATGAACAGTGGCACTTTGGATACCGCTTAAGTCAAAGATCAGCCCCTAACGGCATAGGGGTGAGAAGAAAGTCCAAAAAATGACCGAGTGTATGTGTGTACGTTCCAGCATAGCTCTCAACCAAACTTGGTACAAATATGACTTACTATCTGGAAAAAAAAAATACTGTGGGGGCAAGACATCCCTAGCATGACTAGGGGAGGAGGTGAAATGTAAAAATAATCGAAAACGACCGATATTAGCGTCGAATCTATAGTTTTTGGGGTCACTAAGACGAAATGTGACAATCTGGATGCCTGGATGCTGTGTAAGTCAAAGCTCAGTCCAAATCGGAATGAGGATGGGAAGGGGTGAGAAAAGTCAAAAATTAGTGACATTATGGATGAATGTGTGTAAAATTTTTTGTGGGGGCAAGACACCCCTATGGGACGGGGTGAATCGATAACAACTGATATCAGTATCGAATCCATGGTTTTTGGGGAAGCTGAGATGGACTGTGACACTCCAGTCAAAATGGGGGTTGAGAAGTGTTGAATGTAATTGTAGGCCTACAGGTATATCAATTTTATCGAAATGATTTGTAGCACCGGGAACATTTTAACTGATGTAGTTCCCAGCAATTAGTCCTAGCCAGGTGTTACTGTTCCTACTTCGCAAAGAAATTTACTTTGGTTTTTTTGCGTAATACACTCTGAATTACATAGGAGTAATATTTCATTTGTAGAAGAAACTATTAAAATATACGCAAAACATAGGTATTCATCGCAAAATTGTGTAGATCAAATAATATTAAATGTTGATAAAAACAAAGTATAAAAATTATGGCATTAATGAGAATTTCTGATCAAAAACTCAATTAAGATACCCCCAAAATAATAAAAAGGACAACAATGTTCTTAAAAGGCAGAAATGCAAGAAAATTCCCTAACAATGTTTTCTTAAGATACTCCAGTTATCACAAAACATGTAAATACTAAAGCAACTATAGTTCCGCGTTGCCTGTATAAAGATGAAATGTCATCAAAATCCGAGCCCAAATAATTATACACCCGTTATCTTACCAGAGAGGTGATAAACCTCATCACTCAGGACTAATAGAATAATGACCATTAAAAAATCATCAATTTTATGTATGGCCGTATAATGTGTTCCCACTGGCATTTGTCGGAGATGATCTTAAAGGAATAATTTCCACTCTATGCAATAAAGATATGGAAGTGGCACACCTAGTAAAATTTCCATTAATGCCATAATTTATATATTTTATTGTTATCAGCATTTAATATTATTTGATCTACACGATTTTGCGATGAATACCTATGTTTTGCGTATATTTTAATACTTACTTCTACACATGAAATATTACTCCTATGTAATTCAGAGTGTATTACGAAAAAAAAAAAAAAAAAAAAAAAAAAGTGAATTTCGTTGCGAAGTTGGAACAGTAACACCTGGCTAGGACTAATTGCTGGGAACTACGTCAGTTAAAATGTTTCCCGTGCTGCAAATCATTTCGATAAAATTGATATACCGGTAGGCCTACAATTTATTACATTCAACACTTCTCAACCCCCACTTTGACTGGAGTGTCACAGTTCATCTCAGAAAAAAACTGGAGAAAATACATAATAAGCTTCTTACTGGCACTATGAGCATCTCTTCAGTCCTCAGAAAATCTATGCGTAGTCTTTATTTAGACCATTACATATAAGAAGTCGAGGCAGGCTCTGGTAGACATATGTGGACAATCATCTACCATTTATTAGTAAATACTTAGATATTTTAATTACAAAGAGAATCCCTATCTCATTACGATTGTGGAGAATTGTCGCTATGTTAATTTAAATGAAACGACCAATTCACCCTAACGCAAACTAACGGAATTCCACAAGAAAATGTTCCTATTATTCCCCAACTGTTAAATAATTCAATTACATCATTATAAATTTGAAATTAACAGCAGTTACTATTTTAGACTGTACTTGGAGATCCATCGGGAAAAATCGATCCTTCAAAATAAAATTAAATCAAAATAAATATATTTAAGTTAGGTTTAAATTTTAATCAATCCTGTAGTACTTTTTTCTCTCCGCGGTGCTCGTATGATTCTGTTGATATTGATTCGTCCCTCGGATGGGGACGTAAAGCATTGGACTGACCACTTGCTGTTATTAGACAGGAGTAGGCTACGTGCCGACACCGGGTTTCACCCTCCACCTACCCCATCATCATTATCATCCAGACGCGTAGGTCGCCTATGGGAGTCACACAGAGAATTCTGCAACCAGGCGAACCGAGCCTGTCCTCGGACACTCCCAGCACTAAAAGCCGTACGATAAATAATATGTGTGGTTCGAGACGCGTAGCTCTGGGCTTGCAATCGGGAGACAGTGGGTTCGAACACCTCAGTCGGAAGCCCTGAACATGGTTTTCCGAGGTTTTTCATTTTCATTGGAAGTTTACCTTAATTTAGTCCGTGGTCGCTTCCTTTCCAGTCCTAGCCTAGTCCTATCTCATCATCGGCGTAAGAACTGTCTGTGTCGATGCGACGTAAAACTAGTAGCAAAAAATTCAAAATAGGCTGATAAAAATCGTCTTTAAACAGAACATGAACTGTTAATAGTTCGACCTCGTGGTCGATGTGTATCAGGAGAAAATGTTAAAAATTATCACACAACGCAGTCAAAATATCGTCATGAAAATCGCAATCAATCCGGAATGTAATGCATGTCAAAAGAATGCCCTAGCAAAAACTCGTTCTTTTAGGAAGGTAGGCCTACTCATATTAAACACACAGCAACTTCGCATTTGGGCGTATCATTTTAACAGTCATGAAAGTAAGTATGGTTCCTCGTTAGTTACACATAATCTCGTCATAAATATTCATCATAAGGAACACAATCATTACACCGTAAATTTGTTCGTTCAGCAATTTGACTGTGTGATTCTTCCACATAGAAGACTCCTTTAAACCACCATATTTCACCATTAAGCATGACACTTCATGATAACACACACCTGAAATGACAAGAACCTCCCTCTAATAATAACCGCACCCGATGCACTTCACAATTAAAATTATTATTATTATTATTATTATTATTATTATTATTATTATTATGATGATGATGATGATTATTTAATCGTTTACCCTCCAGGGTTGGTTTTTTTCCCTCGGACTCAGTGAGGGATCCCACCTCTACCGCCTCAAGGCAGTGTCCTGGAGCGTGAGACTTTGGGTCGGGGGATACAACTGGATGAACGGCCAGTACCTCGTCCGCGTAGCCTCACCTGCTATGCTGAACAGGGTCCTTGTGGTGGGGATATGATTATTGGAAAGGATAGAGAATGAAGAGGGAAGGAAATGGCCGAGGTATAAGTTAGGTACCCTCCCACCATTTGCCTGGAGGAGAAGTGAAATACCACGAAAAAACACTTCTAGGATGGCCGAGGAGCGAATCGAACCCCCCCTCTACTCAGTTGACCTCCCGAGGCTGAGTGAACCCCGTTCCAACCCTCGTACTACTTTTGAAATTTCGTCGCAGAGCCGGGAATTGAACCCGGACCTCCGGGGGTGGCAGCTAATCACACTACCCACTACACCACAGAGGCGGACATTATTATTATTATTATTATTATTATTATTATTATTATTATTATTATTATTGATGTTACGGTGTTTTTGTGGAGCAGAAAGGTGAAAGAAGGTGCGGGATGAATGGGTCGATGTAAGACAATCAGAAGATGAATTTAAAACTTTAAAATTGGCAGTCATATTTCTTTCCTTGAGTTTCTCTCCTTTCTTTTCCTTTGCAGATGTTAAATTTTTAACAAAATAATTCGCTAAGGGAATAACACAAACTTAATAGCTTGCCAAGTAATTAACAGTCATTTACAAGGTTCAGCCCGTGGGCTTGAAGAAATGCCTTTAGAGAGGTCTAGAATACTTAGATCACAATTTTACAGATTGTGCTTGAAGCTCATAATTACAATTTGCATCTGAGTACCACAGCTCCTTAAAAACACTAGTCAAGGAGACGGATCTCCCAATTTCTTTACACCACTAGTAAGAGCCTCTTTGCTCTATAAATTTACTCTTAGGAATTTTTTCAAAGTTTCACATCTACCAAGCGTGTCAAAGGCACAACCTACATTTAACAAAATCCGACAGTATTCACTGCCGTATATGCTCAACAGTCTAGCACAGGGCCTCTCAAACGCCCAAAATCTCACGCGTGCAGAGCGAGGCGCAAGAGCTCCGTGCACTGTGCATCGGTGCCGCTCGGTGCCGCTCGGTATGGCTCGGATCAACGCTTCGTCTCTGGGCTACTCGGCTATGCTCGGCTCTACTCGGCTATACTCGGCTCAACTCAGCCTAGATTTGGAGCGCTACGGCGCAAGTGGGTAAGAGGGAGACAGGCGGAGCGAGCGAGAGAGGCGTGAGGAAAGAGAGAGTAAGCGCTATTGCTCCAAATCGAGGAGTGAGGGGTCTGCACTCTGGTCAACCAAGCCAAGTCGTCTTTTGCACCGTGCACAGTGCATGCACCCTGAGAGGCCCTGGTCTAGCATCTTAACATAAAAGTAGGTAATGAATGAATTTCACTGGCCCAAAAATCAAAATTGTGTGGAGGCGGACACTTGCGCTCCTTGAAATTTGCAATGAAAAGCTTAAAACCTGAAAACGCTATTTGGGCTTATGGTCCGAAGTTACAGAGGCTAATCCTATGCTACTGAGGTGACTAGATGGAGAAAATATTTATGTTACAAAGAGTACAAATAGAAAACAGTTACAAAATCATAGTCAACTCAAAATCAAGTTGATAGGGAATACAAAGGGGTAGCTCACTCTCTATTCCCTGGTTTCGGTTAAGTCCCTTCGGCTTGTTTGAAATTTATATTATAATCTGGAATTTACATTTAAAAAAAATTAAAGTCACATTGTTAAAGATTGAAAACCTTCCTCTCGAGCTAACTTTCAAAAACTATCACCAGGACTGCCATTACCTTGGGCTGATAGACTACTTGACGATGAACGATGCACCTCCGTCTCCCTTATTAACACACACTCCGTCGACTGGAACGAGCAATAAGACAACCTGGCCCGAAAATGTGCCAGCTTTTATACCCGAGGGGAAAGTTCCAGAAAGCTCTGGTCCAAGGCCTGACACACCCCCAGATATTATTGGGTAATTAAACAGATACAAGACAATGCTTATTGGCTGAAAAATAAATATACTAAATTTTCTATTGGCCAACATTTTAAGTCGACAGGAAGAGATAGAAGTGTCGTAAACTTTAACCCACCAAAAACAAAGAATAACCAATTCAGTGTAGTAAACCTTAAAATACCAAATTACTTTACAATTTTAATAGTCAATCTTTACACCAGAGGGCATCACATAAGTTTATAGTAGAGGAATCTCTAGAGAAATGTCCAAACTTCTTGTATTAGTTGTTGCAAGTTTTAGATTCAAAATGGCATTCTTCAAGGCGCGTCTTTTGAATGAACGGAGCGGGTGTAGCTACCGGTACCATTATTATTATTATTATTATTATTATTATTATTATTATTATTATTATTATTATTATTATTATTATTATTATTATCGTCATCGTCATGAATAATTGCCTCTCTGTTAATGTTTAGCTTCATGATATTTAAGTTACCAATACCTCCCATATCTGACAAGGTTAAAGAAATTGTTATCTGAGATGAGCGTAGTGGCCGCGCATGTTAACACGCTACGGTTATGGAGGCGAGTGGGTTCGAACCCCATCGTCGGCTGCCCTGAGCATGGTTTTCTGTAGTTTCCTATTTTCACTTCCAGACAAATGCTGGGAGAGTTCCTTTCCGTAGGCCAGAGCAAATTTCTTCCACCTCATTTACCTCATTTTATTCACCATCATTCATGTCATCTCCATTAGTTCCTCAACTGTGGTTGGCGGTAGGAAGGGCATCCGACCGTAAAAATGCCATAAAGTATAATCTCACCTCATCCCCGATCCCATATCAGTAAATGGGACTAAGGGGCAAACATGTAAAGAAATTATCTGCCGAGCTGAGTGGCTCAGACGGTTAAGGCGCTGGCCTTCTGACCTCAACTTGGCATGTTCGATCCTGGCTCAGGCCGGTGGTATTTGAATGTGGTCAAATATGTCAGCCTCTTATCGGTAAATTTACTGGCACGTAAAAGAACTAGTGCGGGACTAAATTCCGGCACCTCTGTATCTCCGAAATCCGTAAAAAGAAAAGCACTTAGTGGGACGTCAAACGAATAAAATTGTTATTTGAACACAGTCTAACACGTCATATTTAAAATATATTACTTTATTGGGATTGAAACGACCAAAGAGTTCGCGTAAAATAAACGTATGCAAAAATCCATAAAGCACTAAATATTAGTGTATAATGAGATCCTGTAATAATGGAAGGTTATCATTGACTGCGATGCGTTTACTAAAACTGAATTTAACACGTCGAAAATACGACGTAGAAAACACACACGAGACTGGTGATAATTACATTATGTTTTATAAATTCTATCTACTAAAAATATGAAAGGTGCTACATTCCTAACAAGATCTACTTTACAGAGAAGGGAAAAAACAATCAAATTCAAATTATTTTGTGAAGAAGGAAGTCATATTTTCCAGAGTCGACTTAGTTAAATGTAACTCAAAAGCTTTTCAGAATCTGAGGGTGTTCTTGTAGAACGAAACATTTCCTTCTTTGTTTAATTGTGCATATTTTTACAGGTATGTTATAGTGTTATACCGTGTGAATCAACCGCCCCTTCCAATGTAGTTTTATGCAACCCAACTAACGTGCGACATGGTTATAAGATGGCTATTACCCTGCAGGCGTTCTGTATGGTACTGATGTCCAGTGAGCACATTTTGCACACGATTCTAGACCCTGCCGACAGGTTACGTCGTCCGCTCGCAAAACAAGACGCCTTGAAATCATGTAGCGACGTCCTTTTACCATGTAACTATGATAATGTGTCGTGCCTCGTGACCGGGTGTAACGAAGAGGGGAAACGGTGCATAAAACTAGGTAACAGTGCAGTAATGAATGTCTTAAACACCGAACCGGATGGCGTATATACTCTAATCTCGTCGTACTACCAGCACGTTCCCAACAGTGTAGCGTAGCGGATGTGGTTAGGCTCTAGCCTAGCAATCGACGGAATGTGCCATCGGCTGTACGAATTCTGCATCATTCAAATATTTTTGCATCGGTATGATGTTAGAATACGTAAACACGGGCCCACATTTGCCGCATTCAAACAGTAGAATAACGCTGTTATTCATCTCCGCCCTGCGCATGCTCTGCTGCTTAGGGCCTGAATGTAATCTCTGCTGTCGTTCAGCATGTTTTCCACAGAGGAAAACTTTGACATGCTCCTCATTTATGGGGAAGCAAGAAAAAATGCGTGTTAGGCACTAAATCTGTACGAGGAACGGTATCCCGACAGGCGACACTCGGCTGCTACGACATTCCACCGTGTTGGAAGACGCCTAAAGACAACAGGTGTGATTTCCAAGCAGCCACCAGTCCGCGATAGGCCCGTTACATCGGGTGAAACAGAAGAGGCCGTTCTGGAGGCAGCTCATAATAACCCACACATTAGTACAAGGGCGGTTGCACGACAAGCGAACACCAGCCAGCCGTCCGTCTGGCGAATACTGCATGAACGTAAATTTCACCCATACCATCTTGAGCTACACCAGGACCTCCATGGGTGGGAATTCGAAGCTCGAATGGAGTTCTGTCAGTGGCTCTCAGGCAGGCTGGACAATGATGCAGCATTCGTATCGCACATCTTGTACTCCAACGAATCGCGCTTCTACAATTATGGGAACACCAATCGCCACAACCGGCAATGTTGGAGCCCGGACAATCCGCTCTGGGTGCGACAGGAAGCCCATCAAGTACGATGGGGAGTGAATGTGCGGTGTGGAATCTGGGGGGATCGCCTGATTGTACCTTATTTTTTAGGGCCATTGGGCAGGCCCATGCTTCCTGTACTTTCTACGTCAGTAACTCCCACTGCTGCTGGAGGATGTGCCCTTGCACGGTCGTTTGACGATGTGGTTACAACAGGATGGAGCTCCGCCACGTTCGACTTTACCCGTTCGTAACTATCTGAACGAGGTACTACCAGGGAAATTCATAGGACGAGGAGGCCCTTTTCCATGGCCCGCCAGATCACCGGATTTAACGCCATTAGACTTCTTCTTGTGGGAACATTTGAAGAACGCCGTTTACACTCCAGTACCGGAAAACGCCGACCAGCCTCAGTAACTCATCACGGACGCTTGCCGAGCAATTACACCTGGAATGCTTCAGTGCGCATGACGATATATTGGACACCGGGCCCGAATGAACATAAACCAAAACGGTCATCACATCGAGCATTTGCTGTGATAAAGAACATTCTCAGGGCAGTTATGCTCCTAGTATTTCCGGTCCGTATGTGTCCGGCCTTCTAACTAATCGGCTCTTCTTAGGGCCACAAACACATTCATCACACACAATTTGCATGAAAGCGGATATAGAACTTACATTACATGCGGTACGTATTAAACAAGTATTTCAAAAGTATGGAAACTTATCCCCGGACTCAAACCCCCAACTCACACGTAAACCCTCTCTGTCGCACCTTAACCTACTACGCTACCGTTCCGTACGGCACACTGTTCATCTTATAGCATGTATTAGTTTTACTGAAGTCACAATATCAATTTAGTGTTTCGCCGGCGTGTCAGGTTCATATCATCTAGAAGGCACACGCATGCCTTCCAGTATTTAGTACGAGTATAATATTACGGCGTCCTATCATGGTGAGGCGGTAAATACCAAGATACCCGGTTGTGTTGTCTGAGCATACCGGCAGGGCAGATGTTTTCAGGACGGTAATAATATTGTGGGCTGCATAAAACTACATTGGAAGGGGCGGCTGAATCACACGGTATATGATATTTTGAACTTTTGTGCTTGACAGATTGAAAAGTTTTCAGTTAAATTTTCAGTTACTCATCTTATGGTTTCTTCCGTCCTCAGAGTTGGATGAAGTCGCTTGCTATCTACTGCCAGGTGATGCGAAAACGTATAGCACATCATGGTGTCTTCACGAGACCCATTAATTAGGGGAGTCCATTCTCATCTGGTTGAAACAGCACATTTCCAGCAGAATTCCAGGTAATCCTTGGTAATAATTCAGGTTCCTCGTCTTCTTATGATGATATTATAGGATAACTCCAAGTCTGAAACTAAAGAAAGTTTTGAAGTCACCACACCTCAAAGGTGGGAAGTAGCGAACAATTAGCTTCCCAAACTGTCACTAGTCGAGTTGACAATAGAGTAGATGGCTTTCTCTGAGTTCGGACTGTCATGACACTCCGCGAGAAACGAACTAGTACTTCACACGTCTTGCGAGACTTTGCTAATATGAATGAATATCACAAATTAAAGTAGTTAAAAAATTACTGTCAATCTTCTCTTCCACACTGATAAATTGCAAAACTGCAAAACTGTGTAATACAACAGTATGCAACTATTTTGATGAACTTTATGCCTTAGTGATTTAACGTCGCATTAACACACCGAAGATTTCTGGTCACGCAAGGATGGGCAAGGACAGATATCGGGAAGATAGGGACCGTGGTCTTAATTAAGGTAAAGCCTCAGCATTCGCCTGGTGTGAAAATGGAAAACCGCAGTATGCTGACGCACTTTGGAAACCAGCCTAGCCCTTTCGCTACCAGTGTTGCTCCTAAGCAACGTGTATTTCAAGGACACCTCACCAGTTTTTATTTAGACTGGTCCCTTCAATCCCATTGTTGCCATGAAGCTACAGGTGTGCGTTTTCATAAAATGACTGAAGATGCCACTTACAACACTGATCTAGGTGGCAGTGTGTGTGTTTAGTATGTGAAGTAAATTAGCTGGCTGTGATCTAGTACCGCCAGTGTTACAAAACCACGTTTCAGAACAATTAATGGCGAGTTAACTCTTTATATTAGTGTATTTGTCAACTTAATGTACTGTTATAAGATTATGTACCATGATATACTGGAATATGTATGGTAGCTAGTGAATATATCTGATTAGAAAATGGTGTTGCTCTCAAGCTACATTGGGGTTAAGTAGAAACAAATCATTCTAACCTAACTTTTACCAACCGGATTGTAATTCCATTTTATACTTTTTTTATGCCAGTAGCCAAGATGAAACCAAAACAAATAAGGAATAAAAAGGACCTTCATGATATTCTTGAACAGTTATCAGATGGAATTAATTCTGAAATAGATTAATTGTCAGATTTTGAGGACTCAGAAGATGAAACAGCCGTATTTCGTCAAGCATAGTTGTGGCTCTCACAAATGAGCTTCCTGAACGCAAAAACTGGTTTTCTCTTCAACTTGCCATTGCACTGAAAGAAAGGGGATTACTCTGTGTGGGCACAATACGAAATAACAGGATGGGCAAGTGTCCCCTGATGTCTGAAGCTGAATTAAAACGTACTGGAAGAGGTAGCTACGACTGGCGTGTTGAAAAGGACAGTTATATGGCATTTATAAGATGGTATGTCAGAAAAGCAGTGAATTTTATATCAGCTTATGCTGCAATTGATCCAGTAGGGAAATGTAAGAGGTGGAATGCATCACAAAAAGTAACCACGGAAACAGATTGCCTCAGTGTTACAAAAGAGTACGGTATAACATCTTCATGGGAGGGGTAGATTTGGCTGGTATGCTTCAGGAATTGTACAGAATTGATTTGAGGTCAGTGAAGTCATACACTAGAATTATATACTGGTGTATTAGTGTTGCCGTTATGAATGGATGATTTTTGTACCGTAGACATCAGGCTCAACGACGTAACAAATGTCAATATTCGATGGCAAAATTCCAGGCAAATATTGCAAGTGCGCTTACGAGGTCAGGGCAGGGGAAAGGTACAAAACGTCACTCCAGTGAAGCACTCAAAGAACCCACTAAAAGGCGAATATTTGCAGTCCGCCCAAATGATGACATTCGGTACGACGGGTATGAACACTGGCCGGGATACTCTGGTAAAGCTAGATGCAAATTTATCCCAGGTGGACTCACTCAAGCAGTATGTGCAAAATGTAATGTAAACTTGTGCCTAACTGCAGCAATGGCAAACTCCCCCACACCTCGTCATTGGTTTTTGTGGTTTTCCTATAGCTGCATAGCATTTGGTGGTGCTGTTTGAGGATCCAACCAGCATCTGGGCTGGTGACTTAACAGGCAGCAAAAAAAATTGCTTCACTCTGTTCCATACCAAGTAGGCCTTACTTGTGTACTCTATTTGTTACTGGAATGATAGTGCTTGTAAAGGAAAGATGTTAAAGTAATGTGACGTTTCTCCCATCATCCAGTGTTCTAAAACATGTTATTATGATATTTTAATGTTTCTTGTACTGTGTAATGTCTTAATTATGATATTGTAATGTTTATAGTACTGTGTAATGTCTTAATAAAGTAGAGTAGAACATTTAAATTTTCAGTTTATTTTGTCTTCGAATTACCACTGAGCTCCAATGTAGCTCTGAAGCAACATGTTCAAAAATCCAAGTCTAGGAGGGATTTTTTTTGAAAATGGAAAAAATGCATTTGAATGTGACCAATTAGTATATAACAGCACAAATACAAAATTTATTAAAATTATTTTTACTCTTGGGGTTCAAAGGGCTAGAAGGCATATTTATTGTAACAGCACTATCAGTTACACACGCATGAATACTGTCAAAAGTATTAGACACACCCAACACCAAATGAAAAATAATATTATCAGCGACACGCGCATTCGCTCTCACATCCGTTCAATCTGAATATCATTAGGAACGTGGGTTCAATAAAAATGGGAAAAAGATAGATTTGAACTCATTTTAAGTGATTAAACAGAAATGGGAGATGCTGAAGAGGACAGAAAAACTATGTAATATTATCAGAGAAATCTCGGGGGGAAATCCTAAAAAGGCGAAAACAGAGCCCAGAAAATATTCTCTTCTTCTTCTCCTTCTTCCTAATCTGTTTACCCACCAGGGTTGGTTTTCCCCTCGGACTCAGCGAGGGATCCGACCTCTAGTGTCCTCGAGCGTGAGACTTTGGGTAGGGGCATAAAACTGGGGAGGAGGACCAGTACCTCACCCAGGTGACCTCACCCGCTACGTCGAACAGGGGCCTTGTGGGAGAATGGGAAGATTGGAAGGGATAGATAAGGAATAGGGAAGGAAACGTCCATGGCCTTAAGTTAGGTACCATCCCGGCATTTGCCTGGAGGAGAGTGGGGAACCATGGAAAACCAATTCGAGGATGGATGAGATGGGAATCGAACCCACCTCTACTCAGTTTACCTCCCAAGGATGAGTGGACCCCGTTCCAGTGGTTCCTCATAGCACTTTTCGAATTTCGTGGCAGAGCCGGGAATCGAACCCGGGCATCCGGGGGTGGCAGCTAATTACGCTAACCACTACACCCAGAAAATATCTCAGAAATATAAGTTTGTATGATTATTTAAGACATGTCCAGGAAGAACTTATGTTTCAGCAACATTACTGTAATATTTTTCAGTTTGAATATCTTGCTATTTTCTCATTAGTAGGCTACTAACTAAATGTATTAATAAAGATCACAATAAATGAATAGGCCTACTCCCTCCACAGTCGCTGTTCATCGATTATTGAAGGAGAAGAGTAGGCCTATTGTAATAATTTATTCACTTAGAAATCTGCTTGGAGGAGAGTATTGATTGATTGATTGATTGATTGATTGATTGATTGATTGATTGATTGATTGATTGATTGATTGATTGATTGATTGATTGATTGATTGATTGATTGATTGATTGATTGATTGAGAGAATGACCTATATAACTTTCTTACTGCTGTTGTTACCCACCTTTGAAGATGAGGATATTTCTCAGGTTTCATGAAAAGATAGGTAGTCTCCGACGTTCAGAGATTTTAGATTTCAGATCCGAATCTTGGCAATGACTGTGACTATCCTGGGTGTGATTTTTTTCTAGGTATATTTCCACACTCACTCCCGGATAATGCCGACTAGGATGGTTCCTTATTTCAAATTTCAAGTACTCCAACTCCAGGTTCAAATAATTACAGTTATAGATGCGCCATAGGAAGCGGTTATCAAACAGTTCCTATACAAACAAGTACTGGTAGCTGATAACAAAAATTATGTTGAGCTTCTAATATAAATTACATGAATATAGTGTGTGCTAGTTTCATAAACAGGTGACAAGCCTTAGCAGGTAAATTAAATTTATCTACAAATTTTGTAGACTAGAAATATACTATAAATATTTCCAGTGTAATATCTGCCTTAAAACCCGGTTTGTTGCTTTGTCTATAGTAGTATATTGATTTGTAATTATTGATAGCTACGGCTGGAATTAGGATTGGACACAGAGGCCCAGAAATTGAAACAACTTACTATGGCAGTCCTCTTTCCTGGAGTGGATGTGACAAAACTGAACAGGAAACACGCTCGTGATTATATCAAAATGCCATAGTGTTCGGAGATGAAATCAATCAACTTAACAACTCCCTTCTCACATCGTGCTTTATATCATACACGTATGGCCATAGGATCATTACTGATATCCAAAGTTCATCAACAGGGGAGATTATGTTAAAGCATTGTTTGTGATATTCATCACTTGCTACTGCTGCTGCCAGTAGTGGGTCTAATTGGTCTTAGTAAAGAAGAAAATGTCTTAATTTCTTAATTATAAAGTAATTCCAATTTCAATAATAAAATACATCTCCAAAACCTGAAAGATGGGTGTCGAAGAAAAGCTTGCACAGTAATAAGGTTGCACTGGAGATCAGTCTGTTACTTTTACACGTATCCAGTGTCTTTTGAAATAGAAGCAAGAAGGAAATGATAATGCCATTGTTTTTACGTCCCACTAACTCTTTTTTACGGATTTTTGGAGGCGCCGAGGTGCCGGAATTGTGTCGCTCAGGAGTTTTTCGACGTGCCTGTAAATATACCGAGACGAGGCTGGCGTATTTGACCACCTTCAAATACCACCGGACTGAGTCAGGTTCATACACGGCAAGTTGGTGTCAGAAGGCTAGCGCCTCAACCGTCTGATCCAATTAGCCCGGCAAGAAGGAAGCAACCCAAGTAAAATCACGGGATATCTTTTGGAAAAAGTATATTAGCTTATTGCACTGACCGGTACCGTTGAGACTCCTGGCTCCCCCTTTCTGAAAGGTCAGCGTCTCAATCTTCGATTCAAAGGGCCTTTGATTCGGTTCCCGGCTTGGTCGTGGATTTTAACCGGGTCTGGTTAATTCCTCTGTCTCGGAAACTGGATGTATATGTCTCTCCCCACATTCTCCTCTTCGTATTCACATACCACACCACATTACTAATAACCACAAACAATACGCAATAGTGAATACCTCCTTCAATATAACTTTGGCGTATTTTGGCCGTAAAATAGGGCTAAGGTCATATGTGCGACATAACTCGTACCCGTGATCCCACCAAAGTACAGGAAAATCGACGGAGGAAGAAGAAGTAGAAGGAAAAATTGACGGGCAAATCTGAATCACGCATTCTTGTGCACCCGGCGGAAAAAAAATTCACATTTTCTTACCTGAGCTTCACTTTGAGCACTTGCAGTTAAATACGTGCAGTACCTATTCGTAATAGGCCTATTATCTAATTCAAATACATGTAATTAGAAAATAAGTAACACAAACCAGTACCGTACACAGGAAGAACAAGAATTGCATCCCTTCCGTTAACATGCACACGCACATGGTACAAATCACTGAAGGTGAGTGAGAGCCTGATGGAATATTGAAACGTGAATTATGAACCAAGATGGGAGATCCCCGAGCGGGAAACCCCGCTATGCTGCGTAGCTGCTAGTTGGGGGAAACGTCACCTGACAATTCCCGTTCTATTATGTTTGTTATTTTTCATATTTTAAATTTTCTGAACTTGTAAACGCTCATTAAACGTGAGTATTAGTATTTAATTCTGAGCAATTAAAAATAACTTTGAATGTCTATCGGATGTACGGATAGATATTAAAAAGTAGGATAGGCCTATGTCCGAAAAGTGCCGAACGGACAACCCCAACTTAACCCTTAAATGCACAGCATTGCATATCGTCCCCTTCTGGCAAAATAGCAACAGTGAAACATTATCGGTTCCAAGAGCTCTTAACTTAAGTGTGGGTTGGCGATTACGGGGCACTTTGCTGAGTCCTGGCATTGCTTCCACTTCCTTGTGCCAGGCTCCTGATATTCATCTATCCTATCCGACCTTCCATGGTTAATTATGGCTCTCTTCCGACCCCGACGGTATTAGGTTTGCGAAGCACAGTGAGTCTTTCATTTTCACCCCTTTCGTGGCCCGTATCTTTCTTTGGCCGATACTTTCATTCCTGGAAGTGTCGGACCTCTTCAATTTTTCCCTCTGATTAGTGATAATAGTATGGTTGCCCAGTTGTACTTCCTCTTAAAAAAACCATTGACAAACTGGCTAGTCTGCTGTTCTGCAATTAAGGTCTAGATTTAATTATTTATATAGGTTATAAGATCTACCCTCCGGCAAAATTTCCCATCTGCAGCTCGTTCTGTACGGATAACACATAAAACCAACCAGTAGCGTAGCCAGGATCGACCGACTGGGGGGGGGGGAGGGGGGTGTAGTTTCAAAATTATGATAGAACATAATGAAGGTGCTTGTGCGCGTATTGATGAGTGTCATAAGGACACTGATGCAAGTAAAATGAAATGGCATATGGCTTTTAGTGCCGGGAGTGTCCGAGGACATGTTCGGCTCGCCAGGTGCAGGTCCTTCGATTTGACTCCCGTAGGCGACCTGCGTGTCGCGATGAGGATGAAATGATGATGAAGACGACACAAAAACCCAGCCCCTGTGCCAGAGAAATTAACCAATGATGGTTAAAATTCCCGACCCTGCCGGGAATCGAATTCGGGAACCCCGTGACCAAAGGCCAACACGCTAACCATTTAGCCATGGAGCCGAACGATGCAAGTAAATTATGTTACTATTCAGATTTCAGTACCGGTACATTACAACATCTTACATTAAAATACAGAACAAAAACAACATGATCAAAGTGAATAGGTTTACGGCGAATGGTATGTTCAGATTACAATTTAAAATCCAACTTTCGAGGCTTCTTAGAAAATAGATTCAAGAGATCTGTTCGTTTTACAATTTTGTCTCCGTGAATATTCAAAATAGTCCACCTCTGTGGTGTAGTGGTTAGTGTGATTAGCTGCCACCCCCGGAGGCCCGGGTTCGATTCCCGGTTCTGGCACGAAATTTGAAAAGTGGTACGAGGGCTGGAACGGGGTCCACTCAGTCTAGGGAGGTCAACGGAATAGAGGTAGGTTCGATTCCCACCTCAGTCATCCTGGAAGTAGTCATCCTGGAAGTAATCTTCCGTGGTTTCCCACTTCTCTTCAAGGCAAATACCGGGATGGTACCTAACTTAAAGCCACGGCCGCTTCCTTCCCTCTTCCTTGTCTATCACTTCCAATCTTACCATCTCCTCGCAAGGCCCCTGTTCAGCATAGCAGGTGAAGCCGCCTGGGCGAAGTACTGGTCATCCTCCCCAGTTGTATCCCCCGACCCGGAGTCTGAAGTTCCAGGACACTGCCCTTGAGGCGGTAGAGGTGGGATCCCTCGCTGAGTCGGAGGGAAAAACCTACCCTAGAAGGTAGACATATTAAGAAAAAGAAGAAGAATATTCAAAAGAGTCAATCCTTTGAGTCGACTTTCACTTGTTTATTGTTAGTTTCTGTTTATTTTATTTCGTTAAAATTCCATGGGGGGTCTAACCCCCCAGTAACCCCCCTTGGCTACGCCCCTAAAACCAACCATATAATATAAAACAATGATTTTACGTGAGCAATCAAAACTTGTTTCAGCTCTCCTAATAACGTGACTATTTGCATAAGAGAATTTACTTACCGAGCTCAATGGCAGCAGTCGCTTAAGTGCGGCCAGTATCCAGTAATCGGGAGATAGTGGGTTCGAGCCCCACTGTCGGCAGCCCTGAAGATGGTTTTCCGTGGATTCCCATTTTCACACCAGGCAAATGCCGGGGCTGTACCTTAATTAAGGCCACGGCCGCTTCCTTCCACTTCCTAGGCCTTTCCTATCGCATCGTCGCCATCGTCGCCATCTGTGTCGGTGCGACGTAAAGCAAAAAAAAAAGTTTTTAAACAGGTGCATATTGTTATTTCTGGTTTAATAGTTAGTAAATGTGGTGTGTATTTCCTCCTACGTTGCAGTTTTACTCGCTAGGTCCCGCTAGGGTAACTATAATCTCTCTAGGTCAGTTTAGACTGAACTTGTAATCTCTTTCAGACGCCTGTGGATTGTTTATCTTTGTTAAGAAGGTGACATTAGGCTTGAATCTGGAATGTTTTATAAATCGAAATTATCAAGTGTCTTATTTCTTAAGTATTAAGCACTCTTTCCCATTGTGCGTTGACACAACCGTATAACCTGTAAGGGAATTCATGAGCATGGACATTCCCAAAGATTGAAGTGTCGAGAAGTAGCTTCTGAAACAGCACACAACTTTGAATAGCCTTAATACAAAAAATTCAAAACTATTCATATTCAGATTTTGAACTGATCCAAATATTTGTTAACATATTTTTCAGATGAATATGCATTAACTATGGAATGGAAAAAGAAATGAAATAAGTAATCAATTGCATCATCTGGTCGACCTGCACCTGGGAAATTTTTCTCAGCTTTGTATAGTCCTGCAAGGAAAATAAATCAGAACTCATCATATTTAGACTTTGAACAGATCCAAATATTTGTTAAAATATTTTTCTAATGATTATGTATTAACTTCGGAACGAAAAAAAATTGAAGGAAGTAATCAACTGCATCAACTGGTCAACTTGCGCCTGGGAAATTTTTCCCAGCTTTTTATAGGTCTGTATGAAAATAATTCAAAGCTCATGATACACTGACTGACAGAGCAAATGCAACACCAAGAAGGAGTGGTCAGAACTTTATGCCAATTGCAGGGTAGACTGACGTCACTGAGGTATGCTCATGATGTGAAATGCGCCGCTGTGCTGCGCACGTAGCGAACGATAAATGGGACACGGCGTTGGCGAATGGCCCACTTCGTACCGTGATTTCTCAGCCGACAGTCATTGTAGAACGTGTTGTCGTGTGCCACAGGACACGTGTATAGCTAAGAATGCCAGGCCGCCGTCAACGGAGGCATTTCCAGCAGACAGACGACTTTACGAGGGGTATGGTGATCGGGCTGAGAAGGGCAGGTTGGTCGCTTCGTCAAATCGCAGCCGATACCCATAGGGATGTGTCCACGGTGCAGCGCCTGTGGCGAAGATGGTTGGCGCAGGGACATGTGGCACGTGCGAGGGGTCCAGGCGCAGCCCGAGTGACGTCAGCACGCGAGGATCGGCGCATCCGCCGCCAAGCGGTGGCAGCCCCGCACGCCACGTCAACCGCCATTCTTCAGCATGTGCAAGACACCCTGGCTGTTCCAATATCGACCAGAACAATTTCCCGTCGATTGGTTGAAGGAGGCCTGCACTCCCGGCGTCCGCTCAGAAGACTACCATTGACTCCACAGCATAGACGTGCACGCCTGGTATGGTGCCGGGCTAGAGCGACTTGGATGAGGGAATGGCGGAACGTCGTGTTCTCCGATGAGTCACGCTTCTGTTCTGTCAGTGATAGTCACCGCAGACGAGTGTGGCGTCGGCGTGGAGAAAGGTCAAATCCGGCAGTAACTGTGGAGCGCCCTACCGCTAGACAACGCGGCATCATGGTTTGGGGCGCTATTGCGTATGATTCCACGTCACCTCTAGTGCGTATTCAAGGCACGTTAAATGCCCACCGCTACGTGCAGCATGTGCTGCGGCCGGTGGCACTCCCGTACCTTCAGGGGCTGCCCAATGCTCTGTTTCAGCAGGATAATGCCCGCCCACACACTGCTCGCATCTCCCAACAGGCTCTACGAGGTGTACAGATGCTTCCGTGGCCAGCGTACTCTCCGGATCTCTCACCAATCGAACACGTGTGGGATCTCATTGGACGCCGTTTGCAAACTCTGCCCCAGCCTCGTACGGACGACCAACTGTGGCAAATGGTTGACAGAGAATGGAGAACCATCCCTCAGGACACCATCCGCACTCTTATCGACTCTGTACCTCGACGTGTTTCTGCGTGCATCGCCGCTCGCGGTGGTCCTACATCCTACTGAGTCGATGCCGTGCGCATTGTGTAACCTGCACATCGGTTTGAAATAAACATCAATTATTCGTCCGTGCCGTCTCTGTTTTTTCCCCAACTTTCATCCCTTTCGAACCACTCCTTCTTGGTGTTGCATTTGCTCTGTCAGTCAGTGTATTTAGACTTTGAACAGATCCAAATATTTGTAAAAATATTTTTCTGATGATTATGCAGTAACTTCGGAATGAAAAAAAATGAAAGAAGTAATCAATTGCATCATCTGGTCAACTTACGTCTGGGAAATTTTTCCCAGCTTTTTATAGGCCTGTATGAAAAAAATTCAAAGCTCATGATATTTAGACTTTGAACTGATCCAAATATTTCTTAAAATATTTTTCTGATGATTACACATTAACTTTGGAATGAACAAAGATTATTTCAAAGAAGTAACCAATTGCATCATCTGGTCAACCTGCGTCTGGGGAATTTTTCTCAGCTTTGTATAGGCCTACAAGGAAAATAAATCAGAACTCATCATATTTAAACTTTGAACTGATCCAAATATTCGTTACACTATTTTTCGGATCATTATGCATTAACTATGGAATGAAAAAAAGAAACATTTGAAAGAAGTAACAATTGCATCATCTGGTCAACCTGCGTCTGGGGAATTTTTCTCAGCTCGTTGAGAAAGTTGTGTTATTTTGCACAGAGCAGAATGAAGCAGACACGTGCTACAGTCAGAGGGGAACGTGGCAGTATAAATATAATGCTACTCACCTCCCACAGCTCCATGTTATAGGCGCGAGCGAGTGTTGCACGTGCGTGGCCTCATGTGCTCCCCCAACTTCTTGCTTCGTTTCGCTTTTTAGTTCTATTTTTTCTTACATCCCTATTATCTTTCTTCACTTGTCCTCGTCACGCGCCTCTGCAGGAGGCCGCCACTTCGGTAGCATCATACGACAGAAATATATTTTAAACATAAGCAAGCGGGTTTCAACTATTCGAGAAAAAGGCTATTTCAAGTCAAAGAAGAAATGTTTACATGCACGAGTTTCGTGTCTTCATTTAAACGTTGCTGTGTTGACGTAAACAGCAGCTCGCGCAAGATACTTTCAAATGATGGATTATTAAACAATTCCAACTGATCGTTTTAGAAGATCTTTATATTCTTATTACCGGTAATAGTGGTGAAGCAGACAGCGGATAACCTCTCGAGGATTCGTACAGTCTTAATAATAATAATAATAATAACAATAATAATAATAATAATAATAATAATAATAATAATAATAATAATAATAATAATAATAATAATAATAATGGCTATGCCGGTCTCGTGGTCTAGGGGTAGCGAGCCTGCCTCTTACCTGGAGAATCCGGGCTCGATGCCCCGGCAAGGTGAAGGATTCTTACCTGGATCTCAGGGCTGCTTCGATGTCTACCCAGCCTCCATGAGAACAATTGAGGAGCTACGTGATGGCGAGATAACGACTCGGTCTGGAAACCAAAGAACAACGGCCGAGAGGATTAGGCGCACTGACCACGCTTCATCTCGTAGTCTAATCTGCAGGCCTCCGAGTTGAGCAGCAATCGCTTGAGAGGGCAAGGCTAGAGCGCAATGTGGAGATGGGAGTAATGATGATGATGTGATGATGATGATGATGATGATGATGATGATGATGATGATGATGATGATATTGACAATCCACAGCCTGTTTCCAGTCATTCGACTGAGTCAGGAATGGATTGAATGAAGCATCCATCTAGCAGCGAGGATAGGAATTGTGCCGGCTGCCGAAGCCTGTCCCACTCCTCTGGGGCAATGGATAATGACTGAAAAATGAAATTATATTGGATAGTGTTCCTGGAATGAAAGATGACAGGAAAAACCGGAGTACCCGAAGAAAAATATTTCCCGTCTCCGCTTTGTTCAGCACAAATCTCACATGGAGGACCGGGATTTGAACCACGGAACCCAGAGTTGACAGGCCGGCGCGCTGTCACCTGAGCTACGGAGGGTAGATGATGATGATGATGATATCATAATGTTCACTTCTGGGGTGTAGTGGTTAGTGTGATTAGCTGCCGTCCCCGGAGGCCCGGGTTCGATTCCCGGCTCTGCCACGAAATTTGAAAAGTGGAACGGGGAACACTCAGCCTCGGGAGGTCAACTGACTAGAGGGGGTTTTGATTCCCACCTCAGCCATCCTCGAATTGGTTTTTGCGTGGTTTCCTACTTCTCCTCCAGGTGAATCCCGGGATGGTACCTAACTAAAGGCCAAGCCGCTTCCTTCCCTCCTCCTTGTCTATACCTTCCAATCTTCCCATCCCGCCACAAAGACCCTGTTCAGCATAGCAGGTTAGGACGCCTGGGCGAGGTACTGGTCCTGCTCGCCAGTTGTATCCAGACCCAAAATCTCACGCTCCAGGATAATCTTATTCTACCGCTTTTCCCACAACTGTCGGGTCATGGACGTGAACTACATCGCACATGTGGATTTGACCCTGTTTTACGGCCAGACGCTCTTTCTGACTCCAGTTCTATGTGGAGGGATGTAATCATTGTTGCTTGTTTCTGTGGTGGCAATGGTTGGTAGCGTGGGGTGTGGATATGAAGGGGAAAGTGTTGGCACTAATAAATAATAATAATAATAATAATAATAATAATAATAATAATAATAATAATAATAATAATAATAATAATAATAATAATAATAATAATAATAATAATAATAATGCTATTTTGCTTTACGTCCCACTAACTACTTGTTCGGTCTTCGGAGACGCCTAGGTGCCGGAATTTAGTCCCACAGGAGTTCTTTTACGTGCCATTAAATCTACCGCCACGTGGCTGACGTATTTGAGCACCTTCAAATACCACCGGGCTGAGCCAGGATCGAACCTGCCAAGTTGGGGTTAGAAGGCCAGCGCCTCAACCGTCTGAGCCACTCAGCCCGGCAAGTGTTGGCACAAACACAAACACCCAGACCCCGAGACAGAAGAATGAATCGCACGTGATTAAAATCCCCGACCCGGCCGTGAATCGAACCCGGGATCTTCAAAATCTAAGGCCTCAACGCTTACCATTCATCAAGGAGTTGGACAATAATAATAATAATAATAATAATAATAATAATAATAATAATAATAATAATAATAATAATAATAAAATGGCCTCAGCCACCACGTAGCTGACATTTTTATTTGGCAACAATTAGGCTCCCAGATTGTAAATTTGGACGTTTCGTTTCATTCCACAAAATGGGAAGGAAACAGATCTCTGTTCGTCGATTTATGACTGAGTTATAATTAATTTTATCGCGTATACTACTGTATTACCCTTTTACATGTGGACATCGAACGGCATAGAGTACCAAATGGACCTTTCTTTACCATTCAAAAGGCCCACTACCTCTGTCGAGGTTCAACCCGCCCTCTTGGGATTCGGTGGGATTCGGAGGCACACTTCCACTGATTTACAGCCGGACTATGTTGTTCGGGTGATCAGTCCATAGACTTGTTTGATGCAGCTCTGCATGCCACCCTATCCTGCGCTAATGTTTTATTTCTACGAACCCACTACATCCTACATCTACTCTAATATGTTTGTCATATTCGTACCTGGGTCTACCTCTGCCGTTTTTACTGCCCACAAAGAAGTTTTCAAAGTCATCTCCGTACAGGCCATGAAGGCTCTGGGAGTGGTGGAAGGTAAAGGCTTCCACTATTTGTAACCTCGGCACTTGATGGGGTAGAGTGGTTAACTCTACGCCCGGCCGCCTTTGCCCCCAGGAACTAACCTGGTACTCATTTTTGGTGTAGGCTGAGTGAACCTCAGGGCCATATGCACCTCCGGAATGGAAATCTCATTTCTTAAATTTTACGACTTCCTGACGTGGATGCGAACCTTTTACTGCCCACACTTCTCTCAAAAACTAACTGAACAGTATATGATTGTCTTAAGATTTGTCCTGTCATTCTGTCTCTTTTTTTGGACAAATTTCATCAAATTGTTCTCCTCTCAACAATTCAGTTAAGTATCTCTACATTTTGATTCGATCTACCACTCTTACCTTCCGCTTTCTTCTATAACACCACATTTCAAAAGCTTCTATTCTCTTTCTTTCTGAGCTAGTTATCGTTCATGTTTCACTTCCATAAAATGCCACTCTCCACAAGAAAGTCTTCAAAAACACCTTTCTAAAATAATAATAATAATAATAATAATAATAATAATAATAATAATAATAATAATAATAATATACCGTGAAATATACAGTACATCTATTTAAACACCTTCACCTACTAAGACAGCTGTTCCACACCTGGGTGACATGCATAGAGTATTGGAGTGCCACGTAGTCAGCGTGACAATTCCCTCAAACGTATTGCTTGTCATCTTTTATCCGGATCCCCATCTCCCATATCAAGCTGCTTCTCAGCTACTCCCACGAGGCCCACTGAATCCTGTTTCAAGCCGCAGTCCAGGATTACAATCCTTGGACGAGCCAGGAATCAGACCTGAAGACTTTCATTAAGAAAAAACAACAACAGTAATAATGATCAATATCAGTCAATACTGATCTGCATTTAGGTCAGTCGCCCAGGTGGCAGATTCCCTATCTGTTGTTTTTCTAGCCTTTCTTAAATGATTTCAAAGAAATTGGAAATTTATTAAACATCTCCCTTGGTATTATTCCGATCCCTAACTCCCCTTCCTATAAATGAATATTTGCCCCAATTTGTCCTCTTGAATTCCAGCTTTATCTTCATAATGTGATGTTTCGTACTTTTAAAGACGCCACTCAAACACATTCGTCTACTAATGTCATTCCACGCCATCTCTCCGTTGACAGCTCGGAACATACCACTTAGTCGAGCAGCTCGTCTTCTTTCTCCCAATTCTTCCCAGCCCAAACTTTGCAACATATTTGTAACGCTACTCATTTATCGGCAAGCACCCAGAACAAATCGAGCTGCTTTTCTCTGGATTCTTTCCAGTTCTTGAATCAAGTAATCCTGGTGAGGTTCCCATAAACTGGAAACATACTCTAGTTGGGGTCTTACCAGACACTTATATGCCCTCTCATTTACATCCTTACTACAGCCCCTAAATACCCTCATAACCACGTGCAGAGATCTGTACCCTTCATTTGCAATCATATTTACGAGATTACCCCAATGAAGGTTCTTCCTTATATTAACACCTAGATACTTACAATGATCCCCTAAAGGAACTTTTCTTTTGCTAGGGGCTTTACGTCGCACCGACACAGATAGGTCTTATGGCGACGTTCAAAAGGAACTTTCACCCCATCAACGCAGTAATTAAAACTGAGAAGACTTTTCCAATTTGTGAAACTCACAACCTGACTTTTAACCACGTTTATCAACATATCATTGCCTGCTGTCCATTTCACAACATTATCGAGGTCACGTTGCAGTTGCTCACAATATTGTAAATTTTTAATTACTCTATACAGAATAACATCATCCGCAAAAGGCCTTACCTCTGACTCCACTTCTTTACTCACATCATTTATTTATATAAGAAAACATAAAGGTCCAATAATACTGCTTTAAGGAATTCCCCTCTTAATTATTACAGGGTCAGATAAAGCTTCGCCTACTCTAATTCTCTGAGATCTGTTTTTAGAAATATAGCAACCCATTCAATCACTCTTTTGTCTAGTCCAATTGCACTCATTTTAGCCAGTAGTCACCCATGATCCACCCTATCAAATGCTTTACACAGGTCAATCGCCATACTGTCCATTTGACATCCTGAATCCAAGATATCTGCTATATCTTGCTGGGATTCTACAAATTGAGCTTCAGTGGAATAACATTTCCTAAAACCAAACTGCCTTCTATCGAACCAGTTATTAATTTCGCAAACATGTCTAATATAATCAGAAAGAATGCCTTCCCAAAGCTTACATGCAACGCACGTCAAACTTACTGGCCTGTAATTTTTAGCTTTATGTCTATCACCCTTTTCTTTATACATAGGGGCTAATATAGCAACTCTCCATTCATTTGGTATAGCTCCTTCAACCAAACAATAATCAAATAAGTACTTCAGATATGGCACTATATCCCCACCCATTGTCTTTAGTATATCCCCAGAAATCCCATCAATTCCAGCCGCTTTCCTAGTTTTCAGCTTTTGTATCTTATTGTAAATATCATTTTTGTCATATGTGAATATTAATACTTCTTTAGCATTAGTCTCCCCCTTTATCTGGACACTATCCTCGTAAACAACAATCTTTACATACTGCTAACTAAATACTTCTGCCTTTTGAAGATCCTCACATACACACTCTCCTTGTTCATTAATTATTCCTGGAATGTCTTTCTTGGAACCTGTCTGCCTTAAAGCACCTATACATACCATTCCATTTTTCACTAAAATTTGTATGACTGCCAATTATGCTTGCCATCATGTTATCCTTAGCTGCCTTCTTTGTTAGATTTTATTTCCTATTAAGTTCCTTCAATTTCTCCTTACTTCCACAGCCATTTCTAACTCTGTTTCTCTCCAATCTGCACCTCCTTCTTAGTCTCTTTAGTTCTCTATTATAATAAGGTGGGTCTTTACCATTCCTTGCCACCTTTAAAGGTACAAACCTATTTTCACATTCCTCAACAATTGTTTTAAACCCATCCCAGAGTCTGTTTACATTAATGACCGTTTTCCACCGATCATAGTTACTTTTTAAAAACTCCCTCATCCATGCTTTATCAGCCAAACGGTACTGCCTAATAGTCCTACATTTAAGACTTTCCTTTCCATCACATTTAATTTTAACTACGACAAAGCAGCTTCATGATCACTAATACAATCTATTGCTTCGGTTTCTCTATAGAGTTTTACCTGCACCACATCCAGGATATTTTTCCCTCTAGTAGCTTTCATCATTTTCTGACTCAGCTGTCCTTCCCATATTAACTTATTTGCCATTTGTTGGTCATGCTTCCTGTCATTCGCATTTCGTTCCCAATTCACATCTGGTAAATTCAGATCTCCCGCTACAATCACATTCCTTTCCATGTCGTTTCCCGCATAGCTGATTATCTTATCAAATAATTCTGAATCCGTGTCAGCGCTACTCTTTCCTGGTCTGTACACTCCAAAGATATCAAGTTGCCTATTATCTTTAGAAATAAGCCTTACACCTAGAATTTCATGTTTGTCATCTGTAACTTTTTCGTAGTTTACAAATTCTTCTTTCACCAGAATGAATACTCCCCCTCCCACCATTCCTATCCTATCTCTACGATACACACTCCAGATCCGTGAGAAAATTTCTGCTTCCATTATGTCATTTCTCAGCTATGATTCAACTCCTATTACAATATCTGATAAATATATATCTACCGGGCGAGTTGTCCGTGCGCGTAGAGGCGCGCGGCTGTGAGCTTGCATCCGGGAGATAGTAGGTTCGAATCCCACTATTGGCAGCCCTGAAGATGGTTTTCCGTGGTTTCCCATTTTCACACCAGGCAAATGCTGGGGCTGTACCTTAATTAAGGCCACGGCCGCTTCCTTCCAACTCCTAGGCCTTTCCTATCCCATCGTCGCCATAAGACCTATCTGTGTCGGTGCGACGTAAAGCCCCTAGCAAAAAAAAAATATATCTATTAAATTACTTAATTATGTTCCTTTCTTTACAATACTTCTACAGTTGAGCACTAGCATTTTTATGTCATCCCTACTTCCAGATCTCTGTACCCTTATCACCGCTCCCTAGACCACCTCGCTTCCCTGAATGTACCTCCCTATTACCCTTCCAAACAAATTTCCTAACTTATACGTACCACTGCGGTTTAAGTGAAGGCCATCTGAGCGCCGATCCGTATCTCCTTCCCACCCATTAGGATCTAGAAATTTCACCCCCAGTTTCTCACATACCCACTCCATAGTCTCATTTAAATCCACAATCACCTACCAGTCAGTATCCCTCCTACACAGTATTCCACTGATAACAATCTCCGCTTTCTTAAACTCCACCCGTGCTGCATTTACCAGATCCCACACATCTCCAACTATGCTGGTACTTATACCAGCTTGCCTTACGTTGTTGGTACCAACGTGAAACACTACCACCTTCTCCTTCCCCTCCTCCTTCTCTTCTACTTTTTTCAAAATCTGCCTCAACCTAATTCTTGGTTAACACTCTACCCTGGTTCCATTTCCTCCACACACTTTCCCCACATGTCTAACGATGGAATCCCTCATGACCAGAGCCTCAACCGTACCCACCTCATTTGATCCCCTCCCCTCCTGGTCAGTCCTATCTTTCTTGATAGCTGCAGAAGCTACTTCCTCTTCCCTTTTTTCCTTCCCATGTTCCTGTTCCACCTGTCTTTTCCTATCCTCTACTCCACATTTCCCTTTCCTACCTTTTCCCTTCCTCCTCCTTCCACACATCTCAGCAACAGTTCCCTGTTCCTCATATTCCCTCTGTTGTTCTACCCGGAGTGACTCGTACCGATTTCTCCCGGACACCTGTCCTATATTCTGATCCTGAATAGAGCCCTTAGCCCTTAGACCACCTGTATTCTACCATTCTCCCTTTTCCTTCTTCTCCCTCTTTTACACCTACTGTAACCTGTACGTTGTTTTAGGGAGGCCTATCTTCCTCTAAAACCTAGTCTGGCCGTGAATACTGTCACAAAGTATCCGCCAAGTTTCGCCATTTTTCTGGCAGCTCCATCTGGTGACATACTGGAGAACCTCTTCTGTAAACAGGCTGCATTAACCTCCAAAGTGACTATTTTTTATCCAGTGTCTCGTAATCATGGAATGGGTTGATGATGAAAATTGTATCGCGCTGATTGCGCTGTGCAAGTGAGACCAGAAGTACGTCTGTTCGCCCTCGTTCGGACCCCTAGATGTACCAGGACAACATAAACAATGTCTAGAAACAAAGAGAAGATTTAAAATGTAATGATATTTATTTATTTATTTATTTATTTATTTATTTATTTATTTATTTATTTATTTATTTATTTATTTATTTATTTATTTATTTATTTATTTATTTATTTATTTATTTACTTCTGAGAAAGTGAAATCTGTGTGCAAAAGAATAAGGGTAGAAAATCTCCAGGACGAGGAAATTGGACAGAAGTAGGCTTACATGGATATGATTAGTGAGAAGTTCCAAAAAATGGACAGTAGGCAGGTTCAGGATATAGAAAGTGAATGAGTGGCATAAAGGGATGCTGTAGTAGAAACAGCAAGGTAATGCCTGTGAAGAACTGTGTGTAAAGATGGGAAAAGCGAACATCTTGGTGAAATGATGAAGTGAGAACAGCTTTTAAACGTAAAAAGAAGGCTTATCAGAAATTGCTCCAAACAAGGCCCGATGCAGACAGGGAACTGTACGTAGATGAAAGAAACAGACCGAAATAAATGGCTGTTGAATCTAAAAATCAGTAGAAAGTTTCTGTTAATACCTGGAAAGGCTAGGTCAAGCAGCAGGGAAACCTTTCTCGACAGTAATAAAGGATCTTAGGAAGGGGGGGGGGGAGGAAGAAGGAAATGAACAGTGTTTTGGGTAATTCAGGTGAACTCATATTAGATCCCAGGGAATAACTAGACAGGTCGAGATAATATTTTGAAAATCTTCTCACAGTAAAAGGAAATATTCCTGGTGTGGCAAACACCGAGGTCATGGGAAGCAAGAAAATAATGTTGGTGAAATTACGCTAGAGGAAGTGGAAAGAATGGTAAATAAACTATATTTTGATAAAGCAGCAGGAATAGATGAAATTAGATCTGAAATTGTGAAGTACAGTGGGAAGGCAGGGATGAAATGGCTTCATGGTGTAGTAAGATTAGCATGGAGTGTTGGTAAGTTAACTTCAGATTGGACAAAATCAATAATTGCACCTATCTATAAGCAAGGGAACGGGAAGGATTGCAACAACTATCAAGGTATCTCACTGATTGGTAAACCAGGCATATTATTCACTGGCTTCTTGGAACGGAGGGTGCGATCAGTGGTTGAGAGGAAGTTGGATGAAAACCAGTGTGGTTTCATGCCACAGAAGGGTTGTCAGGATCAGATTTTCAGTATACGCCAGGTAACTGAAAAATGCTACGAGAGGAATAGACAGATGTGTTTATGTTTCGTAGATCTAGAGCAGTGCTTCCCAACATTTTTCTCATGGCGACACCCTATTAGCACACATAACTCTACATGACACCCATTTAATTTTTTAAACTGTAAACATAGACTATTTTAACAAAGTAGATTAATTTTAAAGTCATTTTTCATAGTATATATATGATTTTCCAAGTATAATAGGCTATATTAAACTTCTCGTAGATACAAATCTTGCACCTTGATGTTCCAATTCAATGACTGCTATGGGCTTAGCGAACATTACAAATCTGCTTTATATCGGGTCGGATGCAGGACAAATTCACACGCATTTCCTCATCCAACATTCTTAAATTTCCACGTTTCACTGTTTTTGTATTAACCATAACAGAAAACGCACTTTCACACGAATAACTTATGTCGTAGAAAACTGAAACAAAACCCTGAGGGCTCTTTTACTCAGGTGAAGAAAACCTTGTTGAATAGAAACTCGGAAGCTGTCTAAATGTGACTCTTGGTACTTAAGTTTTAAAGTCCGGTTGTTTTTAAGTTCCACCAGTTCCTCCTCCTCTTCGATAAGTGTAAGTTCACAGGAGCTGGAGGGTGCTGAAGGATTCTTATCCAGTCATGAAAATGAAACTCCAAAACCTGTTTCCAGTCATTCGACCAGGTCAGGAATGGAATGAATTAAGCCCCGGTCTACTTATCCAGTTATATTGGTTTAAATTTATTGTTAGAAAATATCCACCCAACCTCGATTTCAGTTGCATTAAATGATTATGAACCAGTGATTGTATTTCAGCACTAATTGGACATTTAGATATAAATGGAAACATCTCAAAATTGCTTTCATTTGTTTTTGTCAACCATACACAGACTTTGTCCCTTAAAGCGGCAATTATGTCTGTAGCGGTAAGGAGATTTCCACTCTTCCCTTGTAGACCAGCATTCGTTTTGTTGAGTGTTTCAAAAATATAGGAAGGAACTTTGTACACTAGAGTTCGTTTTTTAATGCATCAGCAAACTCAGTTTTCGTTTCTTGCTCAAATAGTTGCAGTATTGCATCCTTCTGTTCATACTCACGACTAAGTATTCGCCCTCTTGATAACCAACGGACTTCTGTATGGCGAAGGGGATGACTATGTTGTGTTCCTAGCTCGCCATACATCTGAGTAAATAACCGTGACTTGAGAAGCCTTCTTTTAATGAAATTTATCATATCAATAGTCTTGTCGAGATCTGACTTCAAATCCTCTCCAATTGCTTGTGCTACCAGCGCTTCTCTTTTTATAAAGCAGTGCGTAATAATAATATATTCGTTTCGTTGTTTCACCAGTGCTATGAATCCTGTTATTGAACCGGTCATTGAAGGAGATCCATCTGAGCATAAGACAACACAATTCTTCCACGACAAGTTCATTGTCTCCATGTATCCATTTATTGCTTCAAAGATGTCTTTTCCTTTGGTAGTGTAGGGAATTTACTTGCAACAGAGGTATTGTTCAACGATTTCCCCTTCATCAAGGAAACGAATACAAGAAACTATTTGAGCTAGTCCACCTACATCAGTAGATTCATCCAACTGCATTGCAGACATTGAGTTTGTTTCGCCAACTCGAATTTTAACTGAGTTTTCTATGTTTTCAGACATATCCTGAATGTGTCTGCCAACTGTGTCATCAGCCAAGGGCATTTTCTTGATATCAGTTTCGTGCTTAGAGCCAAACATCGTTTTGACTATAGCACGGCAAGCTGGAATGATGGCTTTCTCTGCATCCACATGAGGCAACATATTCTTTGCAATAATCTCAGCTACAAGATAACTAGCTTCCTGAGCTTTATCGGAGATCTTCAACTTCTTAGTAAACACAGCACTCATTTTTTCTTCTGTTTTAGAAGTACTTTGAAATAGTTAACATGTTTTCCTTGTAAATATTTGTGTTTTGCTGAAAGTTGGCGCAGCAATTATTAGGTGCCATGCTCGCATTAAAAAGTTTTCATCCACATATCAAACACTCCGATATAGGACAACCTTCATTGCCACACCACGTGAAACCAACTTTTAGGTATTCCTCATAATACAATCTTACTATTGCGTTTTTGCTATTACATCATGGCGACCGCTTCCTTCCCATTCCTAGGCCTTCTCTGTCCCATCGTCGCCATAAGACCTATCCGTTTTAGTGCGACGTAAAGCAACTAGCAACTAGCATGATGACGAGGAAGAAACAGGTTAGAGATGCACTACTCGATTGTTGTTCTGTACCTCGTGAAGTTTCACACATATTACCTGGCTGTTGCTCCACATCTGCCGTTTCGTGATCTGCCACAGGTCTCTTTCTTACAAAAAATTTCTCCATTCCTGGTGTTTCTCGTGAATTATATCACTTTGAAGTAACAAAATAATTACACATGTCACAGAACTAAGAAACAAACTGAAGGAAAGAAGTTGACAATCTCACTGTGTGTGATACGTATCAGGTAGGCCGTGTGAAGAGTTAAAATATAAGTCGACAGATAGCGCCAACATACAGCATTGAGAAAAGAGACATATAGTGCCATCTTTGGATGTTATTAGCAAGTTTGTGCTTATCAATATCTCGATCACGCGGCTAATACGCCGAAGGAAGGGAAGCAAGTTTACTATTTCCTCACAGGTTCTTTATTCGTTTTCTATCCTGAATTTATAAGTACTACGAATCTCACAACATTCTTGATCGTAGCAAATGAAATCCCGGGGTGTCGCGACACGCAGTTTAGAAAGCACTGATCTAAAGAAAACATATGACCAAGTACCGAGGGAAAAGATGTTCGCCATACTGGGTGACTATGGGATTAAGGGTAGATTATTAAAATCAATCAAAAGCATTTATATTGACAATTGGGCTGCAGTGAGAATTTATGATAGAATGAGTTCTTGGTTCGAGGTACTTACAGGGATTAGACAAGGCTGCAATCTTTCACCTTTGTTGTTCGTAGTTTACATGGATCATTTGCTGAAAGGTAAAAAGTGGCAGGGAGGGATTCAGTTAGGTGGAAATGTAGCAAGCCGTCTGGCCTATGCTGACGACTTGGTCTTAATGGCAGACTGTACCGAAAGCCTGCAGTCTAATATCTTGGAACTTCAAAATAGTTTAAATGAGTATGGTATGAAAATTAGCCTTTCGTAGACTAAATTGATGTCAGTAGGTAAGAAATTCAACAGAATTGAATATCAGATTGGTGACACAAAGCTGGAACAGGTAGATCATTTCAAGTATTTAGGATGTGTGTTCTCCCGGACGGTAATATAGTAGTAGACGGTAGTATAGATTGAATCAAAGTCCAGTAAAGCTAATGCAGTTAGCTCGCAGTTGCGATCAACAGTATTCTGTAAGAAGGAAGTCAGCTCCCGAATGAAACTATCTTCACATCGGTCTGTTTTCAGAGCAGCTTTGCTTTACCGGAGCTAAAGCCGGGAGGACTCAGGATATCATATTCATAAGTGAGAAGTAACAGACATGAATGATTATTATCGGTACAAACAAGTGGGAACAATGGCAGGAGCGTACTCGGAATGAGGAGATAAAGGCTAAGTTGGGAATGAGCTCGATGGATGGAGCTGTACGCATAAACCGGTTCCGGTGGTGGGGTCGTGTGAGGCGAATGGAGTAGTTTTTTGCTAGTGGCTTTACGTCGCACCGACACAGATAGGTATTTTGGCGACCATGGGATAGGAAAGGCCTAGGAGTTGGAAGGAAGCTGCCGTGGCCTTAATCAAGGTACAGCTCCAACATTTGCCTGGTGTGAAAATGGGAAAGCACAGGAAACCATCTTCAGGGCTGCCGACAGTGTGATTCGAACCCACTATCTCCCGGATGCAAGCTAACAGCCTCGCGCTCCTAACGGCACGGCCAACTCGCCCGGTGATTGGAGTAGAATAGGTTACCTAGGAGAATAATGGACTCTGTTAGGGAGGGTAAGAGAAGTAGAGGGAGACCAAGACGACGATGGTTAGACTCAGTTTCTAACAATTTAAAGATAAGAGGTATATAACTAAATGAGGCCACAGCACTAGTTGAAAATAGAGGGTTGTGGTGACGCTTAGTAAATTTTTCAGAGGCTTGCAGATTGAACGCTGAAAGGCATAACGGTCTATAATGATGATGTATGTATGATTTATTTATTTGTTCTTTATATATATATATAGTTATTTTTTATTATCAAAGTTGAAAACATGGATTGCATCCCTCCATACTTTACATCACAGCCTGCACGGATGCTAGGTGACATTGTTTGGCCATCCATCCGTACTTTACATCACAGCCTGCACGATTGTTAGGTAACATTGTTTGTCCATCCATCCGTACTTTACATCACAGCCTGCACGGTTGCTAGGTAACATTGTTTGGCCATCCATCCGTACTTTACATCACAGCCTGCACGGTTGCTAGGTAACATTGTTTGGCCATCCATCCGTACTTTACATCACAGCCTGCACGGTTGTTAGGTAACATTGTTTGGCCATCCATCCGTACTTTACATCACAGCCTGCACGGTTGTTAGGTAACATTGTCTGGCCAGCCACCCGTACTTTACATCACAGCCTGCACTGTTGTTAGGTAACATTGTCCGGTCATCCATCCACACCTACATCACAGCCTACACGGTTGCTAGGTAACATTGTCTGGCCAGCCACCCGTACTTTACATCACAGCCTGCACGTTTGTTAGGTAACATTGTCTGGCCATCCATCCATCCATCCATCCATACCTTACATCACAGCCGGTTCACTGCTGAAGAAAATACCTTAGCTGCAATGATGCAGCAAAAAAGCTACATTCCTATTTTATGACTTTTTAGTAACAAATAATTTAAACTGAACATTATTAGACATTCATGCTCAAAGAGAAATATATTGTGGACAGGGCAGTATTTTTGTAAACTTCAATCATCAGGGAATCACCTAGAATTCTATTTCAATGCTTCTCATGCATGTACAGCCGCCATGACACATGTCCATCTGCCTCAGGGAAAGATAACGTAGTACATAGATGGAGAAAATTAATGCCCCTAGCTCCCTGTAGAATCAGTTCTGAAAGTATAGATGTCAAAGGTATTATGTACACAGTTAGGTTTGCCACCTTTTAGCATGTGACTGATCTACAAGAAGAATAATATTATGTAGTGGAAACACTCCACTATGCAGTGTATGGTTAAGACTGAATGAACGTAGTTCTAAGTTAGGAAAAAATGCAGTAACTTTGTCAAAATCAAAATCAAGATTACTTCAAGTCTAAGCAAAAGCTGGTACGTTCCTCTAGATTATATCATGATTGAACACAAATACATATTTTCTAGCAGGATAGGTCCATAAGGCAGCATAATCAACGCCCAAAATTCACATGCAAAGACATTTTTCAACATGCAAAACTCACCTTTTACACAAAATCAATTCTCCTGTACTTGGGTGCAGCAAACCCATCCGAGATGTCTTTATGAAACGGCTGTTTCTTGAACTGTTCAGGGAGAAGTTATTTCTGGATGGAGATATTAGAGATAGTGTGTTCGAATCGCAATGTTGGCAGTCCTGAAGATGGTTTTCCGTGGTTTCCCATTTTCACACCAGGCAAATGCAGTTGAGGGAATTTCCTTCTCACATTAATTGTCACCGGCCTGAGTGGCTCAGACGGTTGAGGCGCTGGCCTTCTGATCCCAACTTAGCAGGTTCGATCCTGGTTCAGTCTGGTGGTATTTGAAGGTGCTCAAATACGTTAGCCCCGCGTTGGTAGATTTACTGTTACGTAAAAGAACTACTGAGGGAATAAATTCCGGCACTCCGGCGTCTCCATAAACCGTCAAAATGTAGTTATCGGGAAGTAAAGCCAATGCCATTATTATTATTATTATTATTATTATTATTATTATTATTATTATTATTATTATTATTATTATTATTACATTAATTGTTAGGGGCCTTGTAGGTCCTCCAGTGTTCAAAACGTCTTTTTTTTTTTGTCTTCTTTCCACTTGGAAAACGTGTCTCTCCAAAAACAAACATTATATTGTTAATTGGATTCATATCCTATCGTCGAGCGTAAAAGCCATGAATAGAAAGAGAAGTTGTCGAAGGGAGGTTGCTCTTCACCAAGAAGTGCTTTAGACCGAGCTCGATAGCTGCAGTCGCTTAAGTGCGGCCAGTATCCAGTATTCGGGAGATAGTAGGTTCGAACCCCACTGTCGGCAGCCCTGAAAATGGTTTTCCGTGGTTTCCCATTTTCACACCAGGCAAATGCTGGGGCTGTACCTTAATTAAGGCCACGGCCGCTTCCTTCCCACTCCTAGCCCTTTCCTGCCCCATCGTCGCCCTAAGACCTATCTGTGTCGGTGCGATGTAAAACAATTAGCAAAAAAAAAAAAAAAAAAAAAGTGCTTTAGATGATGTTACCAGCTCTACTAAGAAGGGAACAATGGATTGTTTGTGAATATTGTCTCTTTTACTTCAGTTCCATTATCTTTCAGGGCAATAATCTTGAGGGAATATCATCATTGTTACTGTAGCGGAAGGTACACCCGCCCAGTTCATTTAAATAAACCGCCTTGGAGAATGCCATCTCCAGTCTAAAACTTGTCACACCTCGTGCAAGAAATTTGAACTTTTGTCAACAGATGTCCCTACTACAAATTTATGTTCTGCATTCTGGTGTGAAGATTGGCTACTAAAATAATAAAGAAATTTTGTACTGCGAGGCTTCCTAAACTGAATTGATTATTCTTTTTTTTTTTGGTGTGCTAGAGTTTACAACACTTCTTGCTCTTCCCGCAACTTAAGATGTTGGCCAATAGGAAATTTTGTATATTTAAATTTCAGCTAATACGAGTTTTCTTGTATCTATTTAAATTACCCACTAAGACTGGGGGGGTGGGGTTCGGGCCTTAGCCCAGAATTTTCTGGATCTTTCGTCTCGGGTATAAAAGCTGATATTTTTCGAGTCACCTGGTCTTATTCTTCGCTCCAGTCTAGTGTGTGTGTGTTTACAAAGGAGGCGAGGTGCCTCGTTCATCATCGAGCAGTACATCAGTTCAAGGTAATGGCAGTCCTGGTTTAATTAAGTAATAGTCTTTGACAGCTCGCTCGAGGGGAACGTTTCAAATCTTAAGAATTTAACTTCGATCTTCCTAAAATGTAAATTTCAATCTTCTAATGTAAATTTCAAACAAGCCAAAGAAACTTAACCATAATCAGGGAATAGAGAGTGCGGTACCCTCTCGAATTCCCCTTCAAGTTGATTTTTAGGTGACTATGATTTTGTAACCGTTTTCTGTTTGTAATCTGGTAACTTAAATATTCTCTCCATCTTGTTAGCCTCTGTATTTTCGGGCCACAAGCCCAAATCGGGTTTTAACCATTTAATTGTAAACTTCTAGGAGTGCAAGAGTTCGCCTCCACACAATTTTTTATTTTAGGGCCAGTAATTTAACCTGTTGTTTTCCACAAAGGCCTGATAGAATGGGTACTAGATACCACTGCTAACTTTATTTCTTACCTTTAATGTAGATATATCTTACTGTGGAGCATAGACAGTTAATACTGTTTGTTAAATGTAGGTTGTGTCTAGAGAGGCCTTGAAAGTGTAAAATTTATAGAGCAAAGATGCTCCGGTTATTAATGTAAAAATTAAATGTTGCCTTTAGAAGGCTGTACGGTTATAAGGTTTGGAGCGCAGTCTCCTAGATAAACTTGTAGAGCAAGGATGCTCTAACTATTGTGTAAAGGTATTGGGAAATCCGTCTCCTTGACTGTTTTTGAAAGGAGCCGCAGTGCTCTTGAAGAGTGTATAATTAGGGAACTTAAAGCTCAAAGTTGTCAATTAATTGTCATTCGATTTTCTAATATTGTTAGCCAATCTTATGATCTTTTGTACCTGAATTTTGTAAAGTGTTATTTCCTAAAAAAGAAAAAAGGGAGCTGAGAAAGAAATATAACCATAATTTTAAAGTTTGAAATCAGTCTCCTGATTGTCCTATCTTGACCCATTCATGCCCGCACTTTCTTTCACCTCTGTCCACCATGGAATCACCGGAACAAGTGGTAGCATAGCGTGGTTCAGTGGGTCTGGATCAAGCCCCCTTTGACGGCTAATGATAGAAACTAACTCCGAATTCTAAAAATTTCCTTGTTTGCTGGAGATTTTCAAAATTCCATCAATATATCTGGTCCTCGTGAAGTTCTTGTACCCGGGTACTTGCGCAAGGAGGAATTGATTTATGAACATCTAATTATGAAGGTCCAATCTGGCGGCACGGTTGTGGCAGATATTGCCAAACTTAAGGAATCTTTAGAATGTCCCATTTGTATCCCGGTATTTGGGGACAAAGAAACTGATGAGCCTTTGTCACTGATATTACCACCGAGATAGCTTCTGTCGTTAGTTTTTTGAAGTAAGTGATCCTTCTGCTAATCAACTGAAAAGAGTTCAAGCTAGACTCTTTCATTTTTATAATAGGGCTAGGGGCCTATTGTCTCTAAAATTGAAGGATGATCATGCTAAGGAAGCGAGTAATCTATTGGAACACCTGTCTGATATGTCGAAAAGAACTAGTCAATTGTTATTGGGGGCCGCTAGTGCTAAAGATGACTTTGTTTAAACGGTAAACTTGGCTGCGGAAGAGTACTCTAGTAGGGCTATTGAGAGTAGGACATCAGTGGCTACGCAACAAACATCTTTCCGATCGGAACAAGTGTCTGATCATCTAAGACAACTTCCACCTTTCTTTATGAGCAGTGCAGTACTTGAACATTCTCAACATCCTATACCGTCACCTATTACACTGACTGACAGAGCAAATGCAACACCAAGAAGGAGTGGTCAGAACTTTATGCCAATTGCAGGGTAGACTGACGTCACTGAGGTATGCTCATGATGTGAAATGCGCCGCTGTGCTGCGCACGTAGCGAACGATAAATGGGACACGGCGTTGGCGAATGGCCCACTTCGTACCGTGATTTCTCAGCCGACAGTCATTGTAGAACGTGTTGTCGTGTGCCACAGGACACGTGTATAGCTAAGAATGCCAGGCCGCCGTCAACGGAGGCATTTCCAGCAGACAGACGACTTTACGAGGGGTATGGTGATCGGGCTGAGAAGGGCAGGTTGGTCGCTTCGTCAAATCGCAGCCGATACCCATAGGGATGTGTCCACGGTGCAGCGCCTGTGGCGAAGATGGTTGGCGCAGGGACATGTGGCACGTGCGAGGGGTCCAGGCGCAGCCCGAGTGACGTCAGCACGCGAGGATCGGCGCATCCGCCGCCAAGCGGTGGCAGCCCCGCACGCCACGTCAACCGCCATTCTTCAGCATGTGCAAGACACCCTGGCTGTTCCAATATCGACCAGAACAATTTCCCGTCGATTGGTTGAAGGAGGCCTGCACTCCCGGCGTCCGCTCAGAAGACTACCATTGACTCCACAGCATAGACGTGCACGCCTGGCATGGTGCCGGGCTAGAGCGACTTGGATGAGGGAATGGCGGAACGTCGTGTTCTCCGATGAGTCACGCTTCTGTTCTGTCAGTGATAGTCACCGCAGACGAGTGTGGCGTCGGCGTGGAGAAAGGTCAAATCCGGCAGTAACTGTGGAGCGCCCTACCGCTAGACAACGCGGCATCATGGTTTGGGGCGCTATTGCGTATGATTCCACGTCACCTCTAGTGCGTATTCAAGGCACGTTAAATGCCCACCGCTACGTGCAGCATGTGCTGCGGCCGGTGGCACTCCCGTACCTTCAGGGGCTGCCCAATGCTCTGTTTCAGCAGGATAATGCCCGCCCACACACTGCTAGCATCTCCCAACAGGCTCTACGAGGTGTACAGATGCTTCCGTGGCCAGCGTACTCTCCGGATCTCTCACCAATCGAACACGTGTGGGATCTCATTGGACGCCGTTTGCAAACTCTGCCCCAGCCTCGTACGGACGACCAACTGTGGCAAATGGTTGACAGAGAATGGAGAACCATCCCTCAGGACACCATCCGCACTCTTATTGACTCTGTACCTCGACGTGTTTCTGCGTGCATCGCCGCTCGCGGTGGTCCTACATCCTACTGTGTCGATGCCGTGCGCATTGTGTAACCTGCATATCGGTTTGAAATAAACATCAATTATTCGTCCGTGCCGTCTCTGCTTTTTCCCCAACTTTCATCCCTTTCGAACCACTCCTCCTTGGTGTTGCATTTGCTCTGTCAGTCAGTGTATGTCGCCTGGGTTTAGCATTTTGCCCCACCCCTTAGCCATGTTACTTAAAGGCATATCCAAGGTTTCTATTAAATGAACTAATGAGGTGATTTCATTTCTAATTTCAAGACCATGCCTTGGTATTTGCTCTTTCTCATTCTCAAATTCTTCAAATAATTTACACCTAATCTCTAGGTGTCCTATCGAGCAAGATCGTAAAAGCAATAGCTAATAGATCTTCGATAGAAGATTTTCATGCCCATCTTCTGGCTAATTTTATTCCAGCTAGAGCAATGTCATCCTTAATAGAGAAGTACTACTTCAGAGTACACAGGTTGGACGAGAACCCTGCCGACTTTATTCAAGATATATTGTAAAGTTTTATACTAGGGTATTCGCTCTTCATTTTCCAGAAGATCAAATTGTCCAAACTTTAGTAGAAGGAACCTCTCCGCCCTATAGGTCGTACCTATGTTTTGCCGCCCGACCCAAACCTTCTCGGAACTTGAGACAATAGCAGTGTCAGCGGAAGGAGTGAGGTATGCCGACACTTTACGAGTCGCTAGGGAGCCAACTCCGTCATCTAACAGTTCTCGGCCACTACCTCGCCGAACCGTTCCATTACGCAGGTGTTTTGCGTGTGGATCAACGGAACACTTTAGAAATAAATGCCCCTCGGTTAAATCTAGTGGAACTAGCAACGGAGCAGGTCCGTTCTAAGGATGTATCAAGTGCGTGGCGTTTTCCCATCTAGCTAAGAATTGCACTGCACTTAACAGCACACCGTCCTGTTCAACTTCTGGTGCTGGCTCCACTAACCCAGACAATAGGAAGTGACTTGTGTCATCGACTGAGTCACCATGTTCACCTTCCCGAGGCTCAGCCTTCACGGAAGAACCTTCCTCTAAATTATTGTTCGAAGGCCCTGGGGAATGCCTTAAAATTGCTTCTGAGACCCCTGGATTCATGCCATTTCTAAAAACTGAAGTGAATAACGAACCCGTAACAGCGTTGTTAGATTCAGGGAGGGTTACCTCCATTATTTCAGAAGAACGGTACCTTAAACTGAAAGCTTGTTGCAAATTTCCGGACTATTGCTTGTCTTCCATTAAATGTGTTTCGGCAATTTCGTCACCATTGGAAATCTTAGGCTTCGTTTTTGTTAAAGTTCAAATCTCAAAATTTACTTGGAAAATTAAGTTATTTGCGTCTAAACAGTTGTCTTGCCTTGCAATATTAGGGGCCGATTTCATGTTTCATTCCGGTCTTGTGCTCGATCTCCAGAGCAAGTCGTGCACCTTCAAGTTTCTTAGTAACTTTAAAATTCCTCTTTTGAAATGTAATTCTGTGTCATTTTCATCGATTTCACCTACCCACAGTGAGATGTCATTAGATCTTAGGCATCTACCTGAGGAGCAGGATGAAAATATTAGAAGGTTGTGTCAGTCTTTTCCTGATGTATTTTCAGAAACCCTTGGCGTCAATGACAGTATCGAAAATAAGATTGAGCTAACCGATTATATTCCAGTTAGGTTTCCTCCTTATAGGTTATCCCCACCTAAAATGAAGGCCCTTAAGGAGATTAACGACCAAATGTTGAAGGATGGTATTATTCGTCTTTCCAAGTCGGCGTAGTCATCGCCCATTTTTCTTGTGCCGATATCCCCAAGGTGGTTTCAGACCTGTTATTGATTACAGGGCTTTGAACCGTAGGTCGTGTTACAATCTGTGCCCCTACCGGACCTTCATTCTTGTATTTCAAGGCTTCGCAAGGCTAAGTTCTTTACCATCCTAGATCTTAACCAGGCATATAGTCAAATACCTCTGGCCGAAGAATCGAAACATCTAACGGCTTTCTCTACGGATTGGAATTTGTATGAATACAGGCGCGTGCCTTTCGGCTCCCCACAGGCGCAGCTGTACGTACTAGACTGCTGGATAGTGTCTTCTCCGACATCAATTTTTTAATTATTTTAAAATTTAAAATTTAAAATTAAATTAAATTTTAAAAATTTAAATTATTTAAGGTAGCTTTTGCTAAACCTTCTATGTAATTTTATGGAATAGTGTGTCACCCGATGGTGTTTTTATAGACCACTCCATAACGCATGCTATTCGTGACTTCAAGCCGCCTAAGGACATCAAAGGAATTGCTAGTTTCATAGGCATGGTGAATTTCTTCGGGAAATGTATTCCTAACTTCGTTAATAGGGCGACGCCGCTGAACCTACTTCGTAGGTAAAGTGTCAAATTTGAATGGGGGTCGTCGCAGCAAACTGCTTTTTAAGGCCTTAGCAGTGCGGTTAGGAGCGCACAGCTGTGAGCTCGCATCCGGGAGACAGTGGGTTCGAACCCCACTGTCGGCAGCCCTGAAGATGGTTTTCCGTGGTTTCCAATTTTCACACCAGGCAAATGCTGGGGCTGTACCTTAATTAAGGCCACGGCTGCTTCCTTTCCATTTCTAGGCCTTCCCTGTCCCATCGTCGCCATAAGACCTATCTGTGTCGGTGCGACGTAAAGCAACTAGAAAAAAATTAAGGCCTTAAATTAGCTCTTTGTAACGCCCCTGTACTAGCCATGCTCGATTTCTCGAAGAAATTCATAGTCCAAACTGATGCCTCTACATTATCTGTTGCTGCTGTCTTTCTTCAGGAAACGGAACTCGGAAGGCAGCCAATTGCCTATGCGTCTAGGACATTATCGGCTCAATAAGCCAAGTACTCCTTCTATGAACTAGAAGGTTTGGCAGTCCTGTTTGCCGTGGAGAAATTCCGCCTCTATCTGGAGCATGTGAAATTTGAATTAGAGACAGACAATCAAGCTTTAAATTGGATATTAGCTAGGCCTCGTCGTACTGGACGTATAGCCCGTTGGGCTATCAGAATTTCGGCCTTTCGATTTGATGTGCGACACATTAGAGGATCTGAAAATGTGGTCGCAGATGGACTAAGTGGCATATTTTCGAATGATTTTGAGAGCAGTGAACAGGAAGATAGTTCTTCTCTTCCCATATCATGGAAAGTCTACCCTTTCAAATATTTTATTAAATAATTTGACATTGTTTTCTAGGATATATCTATTGTTGCCACACGCTACCAAAATTCGTTAGTGATCCCCAAAATAGCTCCTATTTTCCCTTTCTTATGTTTTTGTAAAATCTCTCTTATTCCTTCTGTCGATATTTCCTAATCTAATATAGGCACAGTACATTCCAATCATCCCTATACCCCACTCTCTTCTAATTTAGGTCTTCACCTGTCTTCACAATCAAATCATTTCCTATAGCACTGCACGCAGTCAGCACGATTTATTTCAGCTTGCCAAGCAGCTTTCTGCTCGCCGCATATCCGCTCAATTATCCTCCACAATTTCCTATTTTCATTACGTTAGGAATTTCTATTTAGTTCATCAGCCCTTTGCCTCTACCATTCCCTTCATTCTTTCCTTTTGACACAGAATTCAATTCTTTGATTCTGTCCTCCATGATTTCTGTATGCCTTTAATGCTCTCATTACTTCTCACTCTTTATGCCTGCAATCATCAGTGTACCAACAGCTCTATTTTACTATGCCTATTTTACTCTTCACCTCCTTTACCCATATCCTCTCTACGGCCACCTCAATAGTGTTTTCTAATAGTTTCACTGACCCATCCGTTTGGTTCTTCTCAATCATTCAGTCTATTCCAGTTTTCACTGTTTGACATCTTTCTTCTTCATAATAATTCATCATATCCTTCCCTATCTCCTCTTTCCTTCTGTACTTAGCAACTGACTTCTCTTTAAATTTCCTCGTGGAGTTTTTTGAGGCACTACTCTCTATATATTCTATTCTGATAATAGTTGGTAAATCATGTGACTCTCCTGGTTCTCGAATTTCATGCTCTTAATCATAAGCAACGCATTCCTTGAAGATAGTACCAAATCTATAACACTACCCCCTGTCTCTCTTATGTATGTCAAGTTCTCCATTTCATCCCCATACCACAACCCATTCAAACTGTATAGTTTTTCAGTACCACACAACTCTTAACAGTTTTCGCCATTTTTATTACATCCATTATTTTGACTTATTCTCTTTTTAATACCTATAGTTTCCCTGTATCTTTGTCATAAAACGGTCTCTGATCCACAACCCTATCATTGAAGTCCCCATCAGCACAATGCCTACGTCTTCAAAAATATTTAGAATACCAATAATTGTTAATGCTAACTCACCGAAAAATAAAATGTTTTGCAAGTGGAGAGGCATCAGGAGGGTTGTAGACGAAACCAGTGCATAAATCTAGCTCACTCTCATAAAAAGTTGTTTTTAATGAAATAATTTACTCTGTTTCCGGTTCAGTGTGTTCTATTTTGTCCTGCATCTTCTCCCTCACCATAGCCATTATTCCACCGCTCTACGCTCTCCGCTTTCTTTTGCCATGGACTGGACTCTAAATTCTTAGTAATAGAACTTGTTGTTTCTGTTCGCGGTTCGGGTACGTAGCTGTGAGCTTGCATTCCGGGGATGGCGGGCTCTGTCCTCACTGTCGGCAGCCCTGAAGATGGCTTTCCATGGCTTCCCATCTTTACACCAGGCAAATGCTCGGGCTGCACCTTAATTGAGGCCACGGTTTTGTTATCGTACTTATTGTTTTTGTTCTTTTGTTGTCATGATGCTGTTTTTTCGTCGTTGATGTTTTACTTGTTGTTCTTTTTTGTTATTGATGTTCCTGTTGCTGTTGTTCTTACTTTTATTGTTTTGTTGCCGTGATGAAGATCTTGTTCCTGTATTCTGATTGTTGAACTTGTTCTTGTTTTTGTGGTCGTTGATGTTGTTGCTCTACTTTTATTTATGGACTCGAGTCACCGCGACTAGCAGTATTGTGTCCTTACTTCGTATGTGATTTCTGCCTGGTAACCTACGGTATGCTGTCTATTAAGAAACAGTGCGGTCATGACCATAGAGAATTACAATTTCAACATTTTTCTCGAGTTCAAATGATGGAAACATGGAGAATCGCTCTTAATCATGCCACTCGATTATCAATGTGTGCGTGTTATTTCATAATGTGAAAGGAATCCTTACAAATACATTAAAAAGTCTTCTTCTTATTCTTATTATTCTTTGCCTGATCCCATTCAAGTAGTGTCGGCTTTTCTGGTAACTCTCCTCCAGTAACTTCTATCTTGTATTGCACTTTCTTCAGAATTGGTACTACTCGGGTCCTTCTTGATGCGGGTTTTCCAATTTAATTTGGGTCTTCACAGAGCTGGCTGGCCTTCTACTGTCTGCCTCTTCACCCTGTGCGCCACATAATTGCCTTCGCTGAAGGTGATCGAACCATGGCTTCCCTCATTTTCTCAAATATTGGTGTTACTCTCAGAGACGGGTGAATTGTGTCCTTTGGAATTTTGTCTAGCCTGGTTACTCTTTGGACCCAGCGGAGTATCTTCATCTCATTTACACAAAGTTTATGATCATCTTTGTAGAATTGCTGGACCCATTTTGTAGATTTTAACCTTCAGGTGAAGAAGGGCCTACTTGTCACACAGAACTCAGGTAGATGCCCGCCACTTCACCCAGCCACTGTTTTCACTAATAAATGTATATACTAATAAATATACTATATATACTAATAAATATACTAATAAATGTTTATATAATATATACTTTAGATATAGGTATAAATATATAATAACCTATATTCATTATCTATTTAATTTTTGGTAATAAGTTAAAGTATTTATTTTAAATATACATTTATATTAATATACCTATTTAAGTATATATTTCAAGAAATATACACAAAAAATACTATGATTATTATTCTAATTAAATATTTATTACGTGCTGCTTTGGTGCGGCGACCACAGCACTTATAAGTTTGTAAAGTAAAATAATTAGTATTAAGTGAATGTGTCCCATATGTTATTTTGTGGATAGGTGAATATTTTCATTGTATAGGGGCGAAAAATGCGACGAAAATTCAACGCCAGGAAATATTCAAAACGGGTTCATTATATTGTATATTAATACTTATGTGATGTTATGTTACAATTAGTGATATAATTATTTGATCCATTGTTTAATAATGAATTTAGAAAGTTTTATTCTTGCTTAATTGTTTACTTTTTATATGTTTGACATGTGAATTTTTGTGATTATAGATTTATGAACTTAAATAGTAAAATATATTTGCAGTATTTAATATTACTTATCAAGGTGACTTGGAATTAGTAATATAATATGTAGCCGGCTAAAGTCGTGCCAGCCGCCGCGGTTATACGTAGGGTTAAAGTGAACATTATTAGTGTAGGAGTTAGTAAATTTTTAATAAGCTTAAATGTAAAATTTTAAGGTAGAATTTTGAATTTATTTAGGGTTTAAAATTAGTATACGAAGCTTTGAAAATTGGATTATAAACTAGGATTAGATACCCTATTATTCCAATTGTAAATATTGTTACTTGAGTAGTAATAGTTATGTTCTTAAAACTTAAAGAATTTGGCGGTGTTTTAGTCTTTTCAGAGGAATCTGTCCTGTAATCGATAATACACGTTATAATCGACTTTGTTTTATTATCAGTTTGTATACCGCCGTCGTAAGATTATTTTTTAAGAGTGGTAATTTTCTATAACTCTTATTAGAGTAAATGTCAGGTCAAGGTGCAGCTTATGATCAAGTAAGAGTTGGATTACAATAAAAAAATTAAATGGATCTTGCATTGAAAAGGAATAGTGCATTTGAAGGTGGATTTGAAAGTAATATTGTTATATTATGATAATGTGATTTTAGCTTTAAAACATGTACACATCGCCCGTCGCTCTCATTATAAGGTGAGATAAGTCGTAACATAGTAGATGTACTGGAAAGTGTATCTAGAATGCAAAATAAAGCTTAAAGTAAAGCATTTCATTTACACTGAGAGGATGTTCGTGCGATTCGAATTATTTTGAAGGTATCAATTTAAAATTTGATGAATAGGAAAGTTTGATTTAATTGAAATAACATTAATTATATATGTTTTAGTATAGGAATAGAACAAATTTATTTATTTATAGTGGAGTAGTACTGTGAAGGGAAATTGAAAAAGTTGAAAATAAAATTTTAGAAAAGTAAATTGGTATTGTACCTTGTGTATCAGGGTTTATTAAAATTGGAATAGAGATTAATTTTTCCCGAATTAAAAAGAGCTAATTTGTTATGTTGGTTAATGTAATATTATTATCAAGAATAACAAATTTGTAATGAAATATTAGTCGGTTTTAAGATATCTGGTTCTTCAAGAAATGAATTTAATTCAGTATTTAATAGTAGTTTTTATATTAATATATTAACTGTTAATTGAATATAATATTTTAAGGGATAAGCTTTAGAATAGAATTTATAATTATTATAGGAGTTGTAAAGAATTATAGGCTTTAAATTAGCCATCAGTTGAATAATGTTATAAGTTATTTTATTGTAATATTATTTTATAATAATATTAAGTTGAGTATTGAAGTGAATTACATAATATGAATGTAAATGTAATAATGATAAAATTAGTATATAAAAGTGTAAGATATTTAGTGAATGTAAATTTATATGAAGGAACTAGGCAAATTTAATGTTCGCCTGTTTATCAAAAACATGTCCTTTTGAGATGTATTTAAGGTCGGGCCTGCCCCCTGATAGTGGAATTAAAGGGCCGCGGTATTTTGACCTTGCAAAGGTAGCATAATCATTAGTCTTTTAATTGAAGGCTGGAATGAATGGTTTGACGAAACATTAACTGTCTCCGTGTAATGAATAGAATTTAACTTTTGAGTCAAAAGGCTTAAATGAATATGAAAGACGAGAAGACCCTATAGATCTTTATATGGAATTGTACATATTTTGTTTAGTGGTATTATTAATATGTATTTTACCATATTTTGTTGGGGTGACACAAAGATAAATGTAACTCTTTGTTTTACAAACATTGATTTATGAATATTTGATCCGTTAATAGCGATTATAAGATAAAGTTACCTTAGGGATAACAGCGTAATTTTTTTTGAGAGTTCATATCGACAAGAAAGATTGCGACCTCGATGTTGGATTAAGGAATATGATTAGGTGTAGAAGTTGAATTAATAAGTCTGTTCGACTTTTAAATCCTTACATGATCTGAGTTCAGACCGGCGTAAGCCAGGTCGGTTTCTATCTTTATAATAGATGAATATTTTAGTACGAAAGGACCAAATATTCAAAATAATTTTTAATATAGGTGATAAATATTAATACTACTTTGGCAGAGAAGTGTATTGAATTTAGAATTCAAAAATGTAAGAGTATTACAGGTAGTATTGTTAATAGAGATTTTAATAAGAATTTTAGGGGTCGTTATGTTGGTCATTTGTGTATTGATTGGGGTGGCTTTTCTTACTCTATTGGAGCGGAAGGTTTTAGGTTACATTCAAATTCGTAAAGGACCTAATAAAGTAGGGTTTATTGGATTTCCACAGCCTTTTCTGATGCAGTTAAGTTATTTTCTAAAGAGGGAACATACCCTGTAGCATCAAATTATTTAATATATAATTTTTCTCCTGTTTTTAGATTATTTTTGGCTTTAATGACTTGAATAATTTATCCTTTTTTAACAACTTTGTTTACTTTTAACTTGGGGATTTTATTTTTTAGTGTGCACAAGTTTAGGAGTGTATACTGTAATAATTGCGGGGTGATCATCTAATTCTAATTATGCATTATTAGGAGGGTTGCGGGCTGTTGCTCAGACGATTTCTTATGAAGTGAGATTGGCATTGATTTTGTTAAGATTTATTTTTTAGTAGATAATTATTGTTTAATAAGATTTATGAGTCTTCAAGGTTATGTGTGATTTATATTTCTGACCTTTCCCCTTATGTTAGCATGATTTTCATCATGTTTAGCGGAAACTAACCGAACTCCTTTTGATTTTGCAGAAGGGGAGTCGGAGTTGGTTTCGGGATTTAATGTTGAATATAGAAGAGGTGGATTTGCATTAATTTTTTAGCTGAATACACTAGTATTTTGTTTATAAGAATATTGTTTTGTATAATTTTTTAGGAGGAGATGTTTTATCAATTTTTTTAAGTTGACTTTCTTAGCCTTTATATTTATTTGGGTCCGAGGAACTCATCCTCGATTTCGGTATGATAAATTAATATATTTAGCATGGAAGGCTTATTTACCTTTATCACTTAATTTTTTATTATTTTTCCTAGGGTTAAGGGTTTATATATTTTCTTTACTTATTTGATGGATTTTATTTAGTAAAGTTAATAGAAGAATTGAACTTCTGTCTTATGTTTTCAAAACATATGCTTTCATAAGCTTAATAACTAGTTTACTAGGTTATCTCAAATATAAAAGATTAAAGGATTTAAGATGTAGTAAAGAAAGTACAGGACGGTAAGGATTTGACCATTTAGAATATCGAGCACCAATTCATGTTAAAAGGATGACAATAGAAACTATGGATCAAAATAGAATTTGGTTAATTGGATAAAATTGGATTCCACGGAATTTATTATTTGCAGTAAAAGGGAGAATAAGAAGAATTGCAATGGATATTACTAATGCAATTACTCCACCCAACTTATTAGGGATAGATCGTAAAATTGAAATGCAAAAAGGAAATACCATTCGGGTTGAATATGGACAGGTGTGACTAAGGGATTAGCAGGAGTAAAGTTATCAAGGTCTCCCAATATATAAGGTTCAAGAAGAGTTAATAATAGCAGGATAGCCACTATAATGATAAAACCAAAAATGTCCTTAAAGGTGAAGTAAGGGTGGAATGGAATTTTATCTGAGTTTCTATTTAAACCTAAGGGGTTATTTGATCCTGTTTGATGAAGGAATAAGAGGTGGATTATAACTATCATAGCAACCATGAATGGTAAGACAAAATGGAAGGTGAAGAATCGAGCGAGAGTAGCATTATCAACAGCGAACCCCCCTCACACTCATTGAACTAAATCAATACCTAAATAAGGAACAGCTGACAAAAGATTTGTAATTACAGTTGCCCCTCACAAAGATATTTGACCTCAAGGGAGAACATATCCTATAAAAGCTGTTCCTATAACTAAAAACAAGATTACGACACCTGTAGATCAAGTGTACATATAGTTATATGAACCGTAGTATGTACCACGACCTACATGAAGGTAAAGGCAGATGAAGAAGAAAGATGCACCATTGGCATGTAAAGTGCGTAAGAGTCAACCGTAGTTGACATCACGACAGATGTGAGCTACACTAGAGAAAGCTAGGTCTACATTAGCAGTATAGTGTATAGCTAAGAAAAGACCTGTGGCAATTTGGATTATTAAACAAAGGCCGAGGAGTGATCCAAAGTTTCACCAAGCGGAAATATTGGAGGAGGCAGGCAGATCTACTAAGGCAATATTAGCAATTTTAAAAGGGGGGTGATTTGGCCATTAAAATATTTGTCGCAAAGGACCTTGAAAGATGTTTGTAATTTTTACAATTACGATTAAGGTGAGGAATAAGTAGTTTACCAATATTAAGGTAATAAGATGGTTGGGTTTATTATAGAGTTTAATTAAACGGGGAGCAGCCTCTGTATTTAAAGAGTTATATATTAGATCAATTGATGTAAGGTCCATATTTTTGGTAAGTATGTTGGTAAAATATGGATCTGTTATCGACGAAATTATTAAAATTAGAGTTATTAATAATAAAGTAATGACAAAGGTTTTTATAGAAGTATAAAATAGTTCATTAGAAGCTAAACTAGTGATGTAGATAAAAAGAACTAATATACCTCCTAGGAAAATCAAGAATAGGATGCAGGAAAATCAAAAGGAGGAGGATATTAAACCGACAGTTATGGAGATAACGCATGTTTGTACAATAATAATAAGGGTTATAGCAAGAGGATGATTAGCTTGTATAAAAATTATACTATTAAGAAGATTGAAGACAAGAATTCTTAAATTTAAAATTCAGAGGGTAGTTTAAGTATAAAATATTAATTTTTGGGGTTAGTGAAAAGAATTTTTCTTTCCTCTGAGTTTTAGAAGAAAATCTTAATATTGGTTTACAAGACCAGTGTTTTTATTAAACTACTCAAACAATGGTAATAAATATAAGTTGAGTTGTCTTGATTCTAGTATTTTTAATAGGAGTGTGAACTTTTTGTTCCAAAGGTAAGCATTTATTGTCTATATTGTTGAGCTTGGAATTTATTGTGTTGAGTTTATTTGGGTTGCTTTATTTATATCTAAATTTTTTTATTATGAATTGTATTTTAGTATAGTTTTTTTACATTTTCTGTTTGTGAAGGGGCTTGAGGATTATCTGTGTTGGTTTCCATAATTCGAACTCATGGTAATGATTTTTTCAAACATTTAGAGTTTTACAATGTTAAAGTTTATATTTATGATCGTATTTTTAGTCCCCCTATGTTTTTAGTTGATTATTGATGGGTGGTTCAGTCTTTGATATATTTTATAACTTTTATATTTTTATGGGTTGCATTCTATCAGGCGATTTTGGTCATTTAAGCTATTGTTTTGGAGGAGATATTTTATCTTATGGGCTTATTTTATTAAAATTTTGAATTTGTGCATTAATGATTACGGCGAGAGGGACGGTTTATCGAGTTAAATTTTATAATCAATTATTTCAAATTTATGTTTTGTTTTTATTATTGATATTATACTGTACCTTTAGAAGAATAAGTATATTTTCTTTATATTTGTTTTTTGAAAGTAGACTGATTCCTACTTTGTTTTTGATTTTAGGTTGAGGGTATCAACCTGAGCGGTTACAAGCCGGGGTATACTTGTTGTTTTATACTTTATTGGCTTCTTTACCTTTATTAGTCGGGTTGTTTAATGTGTATAGAATTTATGGTAATTTGGATTTAAGCTTGTTGAGAAATGTAAATTTGTTTAATGTTATGTTTTACTTGGTTTTAATCTTGGCCTTTTTAGTAAAAATTCCGATATTTCTTGTTCATTTATGATTACCAAAAGCACATGTGGAAGCTCCAGTATCTGGATCCATAATTTTGGCAGGTGTATTATTAAAGTTGGGAGGATACGGGTTGTTACGTGTTTATTCAATAATGGTTTCTTTGGGATTAAAGTATAATTATGTTTGGGTTGCTATTAGTTTGGTTGGGGGAGTATTAGTCAGTTTAGTATGTTTATATCAAACGGATTTAAAGGCTTTAATTGCTTATTCTTCGGTTTCTCATATAGGGATTTTCCTAGGGGGTTTAATAACATTAAGTGTTTGAGGGTTTAGAGGAAGTTATACACTTATAATCGCTCTTGGTTTATGTTCTTCTGGTCTATTTGCATTAGCTAATATTACGTATGAGCGTCTTGGAAGACGAAGAATGTTAGTAAGTAAGGGTTTGATGAATTTTATGCCTTCAATGGCTATGTGATGATTTCTCCTTAGTTCTTCTAATATAGCTGCGCCTCCTTCTTTAAACTTAATAGGTGAAATTAGTCTATTTAATAGATTGGTCGCTTGATCATGAGTGTCCATGGTTATATTAATATTGTTGTCATTTTTAGAGCGGTATATACTTTATATTTATATGCTTATAGCCAACATGGTATAATATATTCTGGAATTTATTCTTGTTCAAGAGGATATAGTCGTGAGTTAATTTTACTTCTGCTTCATTGATTACCATTAAATATTTTAGTGTTAAAGGGAGATTTATGTATATTGTGATTGTGTTTAAATAGTTTAAAGTAAAATGTTGGTTTGTGATACCAGTGATGTAGGTAACTACTTTAAACCATTTTATGGTCATTGTCTATTTGTTTTTTAAGTTTTTATATTTGTTTATTGTAGCAATAATTTTGGTAATTATAGGATTTTATTTTATTATATACGATTTAGTGATTTTTATTGAGTGAGAAGTATTAAATTTGAATAGAAGTTCGATTGTTATAACCTTTTTGTTTGATTGGATATCACTTTTATTTATAGGGTTTGTATTATTTCAGCTTTAGTAATTTTTTTAGAGATGAATATATACATGGTGATTTGACTATCAATCGATTTATTGTTTTGGTATTAATATTTGTACTATCAAAAATATTCTTGATTATTAGACCAAATTTAATTAGAATCTTATTAGGATGAGATGGATTGGGGCTTGTTTCTTATTGTTTAGTTATTTACTACCAAAATGTTAAATCTTATAATGCGGGTTTATTAACAGCTTTATCTAATCAAATTGGGGATGTAGCATTATTAATAGCTATTGCGTGAATAATGGCATATGGGAGTTGAAATTATGTATATTACTTCGATTTTGGTAAGGATTCTTTTATTATAATATTAATAAGTACTATAGTGGTATTGGCTGCTATAACTAAGAGAGCTCAAATTCCCTTTTCTTCTTGATTGCCGGCAGCTATAGCTGCCTCGACACCTGTATCAGGTTTAGTACATTTATCAACATTGGTTACGGCAGGGGTTTACTTATTGATTCAGTTTAATAGAGCATTTGTGGATACCTGATTATCTAAGTTTTTATTACTTATAGCTGGCCTTACTATATTTATGGCGGGCTTAGGGGCTAACTTTGAATTTGACTTAAAGAAGATCATTACTTTATCAACTTTAAGACAATTAGGTTTGATAATAAGAATTTTAGCTATAGGGTTTCCTAAATTAGCATTTTTTCATCTTTTAACACATGCATTATTTAAGGCTCTTTTATTTATATGTGCTGGTTCATTAATTCATAATATGAAGGATTCCCAAGATATTAGGTTTATAGGAAATATTTTTAGTCAAATACCGCTAACGGCTGTTTGTTTTAATATCTCTAATCTTGCACTTTGTGGTATACCCTTTTTAGCTGGATTTTATTCCAAGGATTTAATTTTAGAAATTGTTAGATTATCTTATATTAATATATTTAGTTTTTTATATTTTTTCTCTACGGGTTTGACTGTATGCTATTCTTTACGATTAGTACATTATTCAATAACAGGTGAATTTAATTCTACATTATTTCATCCATTAAATGATGAGGGATGGATTATGTTAAAGAGAATATTAGTGTTGGTTATAATAGCGATTTTAGGGGGGTGTATATTAAGTTGAGTTATATTCCCATCACCTTCTATGATTTGTTTACCGGCCACTTTAAAACTGTTAGCATTGATTGTAAGAGTATTAGGGGGTTGATTTGGATATGAGGTATCTAAGTTTTCTTTGTCTTATAATTTACTATCACTAAAGACATTTATGATATCTAATTTTTTAGGATCAATATGGTTTATACCTTTTATTAGAACTTATGGGGTAAGTTATCTACCCCTATTTTTAGGGAAGCACGTTTTTAAAACTATGGATCAGGGTTGGAGTGAGGATTGAGGTGGTCAGATAATCTATAATCAATATGTCCAATATTCTCAGATAATTCAGAATTGACAGAATAATAGAATTAAGATCTATTTAATTAGTTTTGTCTTATGGATGATTATGTTGATTATGTTAATTTTATATTTAAATAGCTTATGTAAAGCATAACACTGAAGATGTTGGGGAAGTTTATTAACTTTCAAGTATTTATAAATATACTGTTATATTTTTTATACAATGAAAATGTATTGTTTTATTTTAAACTATATAAACGGAGAAATGTTAATGGAATTAAACCATTAAAATGAAAAGTTAGGAGCTTTAATTTGATCAACACATTTCTTTAATTGGAAATAAATTTCAATAACATTATTAACAGTAATATACCTCTACTTTGGTTTCAATTAAGATAAATAAGGATGAAATCATCTAAGATCAGGTCGAAACTGATTGCAATTTATCGCTTCTTATTTAAGGTAGATTGAGAAATCAATACTTTTTGAGTGCAAATCAAATGTTATAGTTAACTACAACCCTAATGTGCTCATTCTAAGGCCCCTTGGTTTCATTCGTGATATAACCCTAATAGTAGGATTAATGAAAATATTGTACTAATAATTGATCTCGATAGAATATTTGATCAATTTATAATAATGATAACAGGAAGAAGTAAAGCAATTTCTACATCAAAAATAAGGAAAATTACAGCAATTAAGAAGAATCGTAAGGAGAAGGGAAGTCGGGCTGAGCTTTTAGGGTCAAACCCGCATTCAAAGGGGGAAGCCTTTTCTCGGTCATTAATGGTTTTTTTGGAGAGGATTGAGGCCAACGTTATGACGATTGATGTAAGAATGATTGTGAATGATGAGACGATAAATATAATTCAGATTATTTATTTTGAATTAATCAATCTTTTTGATTGGAAGTCAAATGTACTTACATACTAAATAAATAATAAATTATCTTCCCCATCAATAGATAGAAATATATAAGAATAACCATACTACATCAACAAAATGTCAATATCATGCAGCGGCTTCAAATCCAAAGTGATGATTATTTGAGAAATGACACATTAAATGTCGTAATAAGCAGATTAATAGGAATGTAGTTCCAATAATGACATGGAGCCCATGGAACCCTGTTGCTACAAAAAAGGTCGATCCATATACAGCGTCGCTAATGGTAAAAGGGGCTTCAATATATTCATAGGCTTGAAGAGTAGTAAAGTAGATACCTAATAAGATTGTGAAAAATAATCTTTGTGTAGCTTGACTATAGTTTCCTTCTATTATTCTATGATGTGCTCAGGTAACAGTTACTCCTGAAGCGAGGAGAATAGTGGTATTAAGAAGGGGAATTTGGAGAGGATTAAACGGTTGGATCCCTAAAGGAGGCCAAAGTCTCCCTAATTCAATACTGGGTGAAAGACTTCTATGAAAAAAAGCTCAGAAGAAGAAGATAAAGAAAAATACTTCAGAGATAATAAATAAAATTATACCTCATCGTAATCCCTTACTTACTGGTAAAGTATGAAGGCCTTGATATGTTCCTTCTCGTGTAATATGACGTCATCATTGAATTATAGTTAGAGTGACTAAAGTTAAACCTAAAAATAAAAGGGAATTGTCCTATTGCTGGAATCACTTAATTATTCCTATAGTAGTTGCTATAGCTCCAATAGCACCAGTTAGAGGTCAAGGTCTTGGGTTAACTAAATGATAAGGGTGATTTGAATGTGTTACCATAATTTACTTCTCTAGAATAAAGGGTGGCTAAAGTAGCAAAGACATATGATTGAATGATGGCTACGGCTGATTCCAACATTATTAGAAGTATTTGAGCAATAAGTAGAATAGATAGTGTAGAAAGAATTAAGGAAAGCCCAGTATTTCCTAAAAGAGTTAAAAGGAGATGGCCTGCAATTATATTAGCAGCTAAGCGAATGGCTAATGTTCCTGGGCGAATAATATTTCTAATAGTTTCAATACAAACCATAAAAGGTATAAGGACTGGGGGAGTTCCCCGAGAGATTATGTGGGCAAATATATGGGTTGTATGGTTGATTCATCCATATAATATGAAAGATAATCATAAGGGCAGTGATAATGTGAATGTCAATACTAGATGGCTAGAACTTGTGAAAATTATTAAATAAATTAAGTGAGAATAATGAAATAAAGATGAAGGTTCTCCCATTATGACTAGTTGGCCCAATTAAAGTTTTAAATTCATTATGAAGGGTGTTTGTAATTGAAAATCAAGTAATCGTGAGACGTGAGGGAATTAATCAGTAGATGAAGGGTAATATTAAAAGTCCAAGGAATGTTCTTAATCAATTGAGAGATAAGTTTATAATACTAGATGTAGGATCAAAAATTGAGAAAAGGTTATTTATCATTTTCAATTTATGGAACTTGAAGTTAATGAAGGTTTATTTGTTGGTGAGGGAATATTATATAAAAATGTAATAATTTATAATGGCGAATAAGATAAGGGTGGATGAAAATATAAAGAATAAAATTTATCAATTTATAGGTATTATTTGAGGAATAAAGAAATATTAAAGTATTTAATTATTTTAGTATGACATCCTAATGTTATGAATTAACTAATTTCTTCATCAGAAGTAGGTGTTAATTACTATAAAATGGTTTAAGAGACCAGTACTTACTTTCAGTCATCTGATGATGAATTTATTATGTTATTGATTCATTTAATAAATGAGTTAATATTAATTCTTTCAGTTACAATGGGCATAAAACTATGGTTGGCCCCGCAGATTTCTGAACATTGACCATAAAATAATCCAGGTCGATTTATAAAAAACTTGTTTGATTTAATCGACCCGGAGGAGCATCAACTTTTACCCCTAAGGCTGGGACTGTTCAAGAATGGAGGACGTCAGCGGCGGTAACTAGAACTCGAACAGGCGTATTTATAGGAAGTACAGTTCGGTTATCTACATCTAGTAACCGAAAACCATTTGTAGGTATTTCGTTGTAAGGAAGTATATATGAGTCAAATTCATAGCTAGTAGTAAAGTCTGTATATTCATAACTTCAATATCATTGATGACCTACAGTTTTTACTGCAATAAGAGGGTCTATTGACTCATCAAGGAGATAGAGAAGTCGAAGAGATGGTAGAGCAATGAAAATAAGTGTAATTGCAGGGAGAATTGTTCAAATTACTTCAATTGTTTGTCCTTCAAGTAAATAACGATGTGTAAATTTATTGAATAATAAACTTCCTATAATATAAGCTACTAGAATAGTAATTATTAATAAGATAAAAAGTGTATGATCATGGAAGAAAATTAATTGTTCTATTAAAGGAGAGGCACTATTTTGTTGATTTAAATTCGATCAGGTTGCCATATTCTAATATTCTAATATTCTAATAAAAGGATGAACTTTATATGTAGAGCTTAAATCTACCGCACTATTCTGCCATATTAGAAATTAGTTAGTATAGGTAACTCAGAGTATGAATGTTCAGCAGGGGGATAGGATTAATATCATTCTAATGAACTTACCATGTTTATAGGAAATAATACAGTTCGATTTGAGATTATACTTTCTCAAATAATGAAAATAAGGAAGATAATTCCAATAAAGGAGATGGTTGATCCTAGGCTTGAAACAACATTCCAGGATGTGTAACTGTCTGGATAATCAGAATATCGACGTGGTATACCAGCTAGTCCTAAGAAGTGTTGAGGAAAGAATGTTAGATTTACTCCGACAAACATAGTTGTAAATTGAATCTTTAATTACTTAGGGTTTAAGGTTAGTCCTGTAAATAATGGGTATCATTGAATAAATCCAGCTATAATTGCAAATACTGCTCCTATAGATAAAACATAGTGGAAATGGGCAACGACATAATATGTGTCGTGTAAAATAATGTCGATTGAGGAGTTGGCTAATACAACTCCTGTTAATCCACCGATAGTGAAGAGGAAAACAAATCCTAATACTCAGAGTAAGGCTGGACTGTAAGTTAATTGGGTTCCGTGAAGTGTAGCTAATCAACTAAAAATTTTAATTCCTGTAGGGACCGCAATGATTATAGTGGCGGATGTAAAATAGGCTCGTGTATCTACGTCTATTCCTACAGTGAATATATGGTGTGCCCATACGACTAATCCGAGAAGACAAATTGCTATTATTGCATAAATTATTCCTAAAGTACCGAATGCTTCATTTTTTCTCTTTCTTGGCTAATAATGTGAGAGACCATACCAAATCCTGGGAGAATTAGAATATAAACTTCAGGGTGTCCAAAAAATCAAAAGAGGTGTTGATAGAGAATAGGATCACCCCCACCTGCAGGATCAAAGAATGAGGTATTTAAATTTCGGTCAGTGAGTATTATAGTAATAGCACCAGCTAAAACGGGTAAGGAGAGGAGGAGAAAAAGAGCGGTAATAGCTACAGCCCATACAAATAAAGGTGTTTGGTCTAGTGATATCCCAGGAGCTCGTATATTAATAGTTGTGGTAATAAAATTAACGGCCCCTAGAATTGATGATACTCCTGCTAAGTGGAGAGAAAAAATTGTTAAACCAACAGAAGCACCAGCGTGAGCGATTCCCGAGGAGAGAGGAGGGTAAACTGTTCAACCAGTGCCTGCACCGCTTTCCACTAAACTACTTCTAAGTAATAGGGTAAGTGAAGGAGGAAGTAATCAAAAACTTATGTTGTTTATTCGAGGGAAGGCTATCTCAGGAGCTCCAAGTATTAGAGGGACTAATCAATTTCCAAATCCTCCAATTATGATGGGCATTACTATAAAGAAAATTATTACAAATGCGTGAGCAGTGACAATTACGTTATAAATTTGGTCATCACCAATTAAATAACCTGGTTGTCCTAATTCTGCACGGATTAATAAGCTGAGAGGTGTACCTACCATTCCTGCTCAAGCACCAAAGATGAAGTATAATGTTCCAGTATCCTTATGATTAGTTGAAAAAAGTCATTGTTGCGGTAGGGTGGCTGAGATTATAGGCGGTAAACTGTAAATTTATTTAGGAGAATTTTTCTCCCCTACCAGGCTTTATAGTCAATAATGATATTAGACTGCAATTCTAAAGGAGTAGGTAAAACTATTAAGGCTTAAAGATTTTTGTTTTTATTTATAGCTTTGAAGGCTATTAGTTTTATTAACTTAAAGCCTTAAAGCACAAAATAGACGACGGAACTAAAGGGTAACCCCAATGTTGGAATTCCAGTAAAGGTTAATAGGAGGGGTAAAAAAGTACGATTGAAGGAACCAACTAAAGTTAATTTTAATTCAGTATAGGAGAATAGGAATGCAAGGAATGTTAATCGAAGGTAATAAAATAGTGTTACTAAGGTTATAATTACTATGATGATGACAATGAATTGATAATTTAGATCGACCAAGGTTTGAATAATCAATCACTTAGGTAGGAATCCTAAGAAGGGAGGTAAACCACCAAGAGAGAGTAGAAGGAGGAATAAACAAGATTTTGTAATTAGGTTATTAGTTATTGTTAAGAAGTTTTGATTGATATGGTAAATGCGATGTACATTAAACATTAAAATAATAGATAAGGTGAGGAATGAATAAATAATGAAATATAGTTCCCATAGGTTTCTCCTACTACTATGGCGGCAATTATTCAACCAATATGATTAATAGAAGAATAAGCTATTAGTTTTCGTAGGGAGCTTTGGTTTAATCCTCCTAAAGACACAATTAGCACTGAGGTAAGGATAATTATTCTAATGAAAATGTTTATTTCAATAATATATGCTAACAGTATTAGAGGGGCAATTTTTTGTCAGGTTATTAAAGCAAAACAGTTTTTTCATCTTAAACCTTCTATTGTTGCTGGAAACCAAAAATGGAAGGGGGCGGCTCCCATTTTTAGTAACAACGCTGAACATATCAGGGTTGAAAAGACTTCGGTATTTATATAAAAAGGGTTATTAGAGAATGCAAACATTAAGATAATAGAGAAAAGTAGCGCAGCGGATGCCAAAGCTTGCACTAAGAAGTATTTTAGGGAAGCTTCTGTTGATATAAGGTTTTTTGTATCAGTTATCAGGGGAATAAAAGATAGGAGGTTAATTTCTAATCCCATTCACACTCCTAATCACGAAGTCGATGTAGTGGCAATAAGTGTACCTAAAATTAAAGTTGTAGTAAATAAAGTTTTAGCAGGAGTATTGAAGATTAAAAAGGAGGACAATCCTATTTACGGGGTATGAACCCATTAGCTTAAATTTAGCTTACCTTTTTGCTAACGTTTATGGGTATATCTAGGTGTATGAAGCACGAAAGTTTTGGATACTTTAGGAAATAGTTTAAATCTATTAGATATAATGAAGGTAAATACTGTAATTACATGATTTACTCTATCACAGTAATCCTTTTTATCAGGCACTTCATTGTTAAAACTTTTATGTATGAATAGTAAGAATTGGTGCAAGGTGATTGTTAGTGTTAAAATGATTAATTAAAAAGGAGGAATTTTTTTGGAATTTGTTTTTGAAAAGTGCGCATATTTTTTGCATTTTTGGTAACCAAGGATTTTTGGAAATTTTGAGGTTAGTGAAAAAATAATTAAAATAGATTTAGTTGATAAAGATTAGTAACAATTTTGAAATTATCTGAAATTTAAAATTTTTTATATAAAGGCCATATTTAAGATTGTTTTTGGAATAGTTAATAGTTTTTAGTAAGAAAATTTGGTCAGTTACAATAGTTATATACTGTCTGTCGATGTCTGCACTATCCTGTATCTCTGATCCCACATATCTGAAGGTATTGCTTATTGCTCCCTCCTCATACCCAGTTGTCGTACCATCCTGACAATCAAGATCCATCATGAAGAAATTACAGTAAAGATAGGCCTACTCCGTTTTAGTCCTGCATATCTTGTCAAGAGTTCAGCCTCTGCTCTAGTATCCCTAAGCTTTCACCCACAATCAACACATCATTTACAAACAGAATGCTCCACGGGGTTACTTCCTGAATGTGCTTTTTAGTTCATGCATGACGAAGACGAAGAGGTATGCGCAGAGTATTACAAACGACTGCGTTGTTGGACGTGAACACTCTAGGTGGCGCTACTTTCTTCCGTATATAATGCAAGAGTGAGGCTAAATTAACGTCAGTTAATGGATATAAATAAAAAGAATGAACAAGCAGAGGAAATCTAGGAAACTAGATAACATCAGAAATGTGAAGAGAATCGTTATTCGGAAAAAGCTGAAAGGAAAGAAGACCACAGTTGTTTATGTTATCCCCCAGCAGTATTATAAAACTGATGAAGTAGTACGTGATTTAATGTCTGAAATGTAGTGTTCCAATCACAAAAATCTTAGGGTTCAGCTTTGAGAATATATCACTTCAGAGAGGCACATTATAAGTGAAAAAAATGTGATGGAGGAGGTCTCCAGGCTGAACTTCTTGAAGAAAACTGGAGAAGTCGAGTCCTTCAAAATCCCCTGATCCGGAATGGCATAAGTACGTTATTAATGGACCCATGTCTGAATGAGGGACCCGGACATACAAGAATACAAAGATAATTGTGAATGTTCAGAAGATGATGTTGGTTTTCATGTTTAAATGTATGACACAGTCTCATAATGTTGTTTGAGAAACGTTTTGAGCAAGAAATCCTGATAAGGCGCAATTAAAAAATCCTGACAGTTTTGACTTTTAACGGTATATTATGCCATCAAGTTTGCTGAATTAAAATGTTTGATGTAAATGGTAAATTAATTTGATTTCTTCTACTCCATTCTCACCAATATGATAAAAATGGCATATTTCAAAATGCTCCATGCTAAAGTAAAGCATGTCCGATGCTCTCAAGCGAACAGAAACATGTAAACATTAACTTCCAAGGTTATAAGTGATTTCATTTGTGTTCATACACAGCTTCTGAACAATGTTTCTGGCGTGCACAGGATGAAATATTGTCTGTAAAAGAATGGCCTCGTTTGTTTCCACACATCTTATCCTCAAATCATTAAAACCTGAATCAAGTGATCGTCACATTGTTCTCCCTCTACTTTTCTTACCCTCAATGGCCGAGTACATTACTCTCTTAGGTAACCTATCCCCCTACATTCGGCTCATAAGACCCTACCACCGATTCTAGTTCAAACGTAAAGCTTCAACCAACGAGTTCTTTCCCAACTTGGCCCCTTTCTCTCATCATTTCGAGTACCCTCTGCCGTTATTCTCACCTGATTGTACCTGAAATCAATTGCACTACTTTCATGTCTGTTATTTCTAACTTATGAATAAGATATCCTGAGACCAGCCAACTTTCACTCCCGTACAGCAAAGTCGATTTGAGGTCAGGTATGAATATGGATATTTTCGTCTGAGAACTCAATCCCTTCTCACACACCTTGATTCGGTTTCACTTACTACACTGTCCAGCTCCATGGCTAAATGGTTAGCGCGTTAGCCTCTGGCGCGGGGGTCCCGGGTTCTATCCCCGGCGGGGTCGGGGATTTTAACCTGAGTTGGTTCACTCCAGTTGCGCGGGTGCCGGGAGTGTGTGCCTCCTTCCACATTAGAATTCATCATACGGAGGGTCCCATCATCACGGACATGCAGGTCAGCTATACGGCGTCAACTTGAAAGACCCGCACCAGACCTCTTCGGAGGCCACACACCATTATTATTACACTCATGTCCATAAAAACCAGAAAACCTTGAAAGACTAGAGATAGGAAGTTCATATTCACAGGACATGTTCAACAGTATATTCTGCAGAAACGATTAACATTTCAGTCACCTAAGGTTCAGCATGTGTTCTGTTGTCTAGTAGGTACTCAGTCCTCCATGGGCACTGATAACATGTTCCATGTGTGATGGCATCGATGCGTATAAGGCGCGAATGCCGTCCTGGGGTATAGCCATCCGTGCTGCATTCACCTGGTTCCACAGCTCATCTTTGGTGGTTGGCATTGGGTCAGAGGGTCGCACCCGTCGTTTCACCATATCCCACATATTTTCGATTGGCGACAAGTCCGGCGATCAGGCGGGCCAGGGCAGCAGTCTGACATCATGTGACAACAAGAAGGCACGTGTTTGTGCAGCAACATGTGGTCGCGCATTGTCCTGCTGAAATATGGCGCCTGGGGTGTCGTGCAGAAAGGGTATGGCTACGGATTACCGGATGTCATTCACGAAGGTCAAACTAGTCACAGTGCCCTGGACACGCACCAACTGTGATTTGTGGTTGTACCCAATAGCAGCCCACACTTTAAGGCCTTGAATTGGCGCTGTATGTCTTGTGCGAATGCAGTCAATGTGATGCCTCTCCCCCCTGTCTACGGCGAACTAAAACGCGGCCATCATTTTCAAATAAACAGAACCTGGATTCGTCCGAAAACACTATCTGCTGCCATTCTTGTCCCCAGTGACGTCGTTCCATTACAAAATTACAGTCTAGATTTTTGTATGCACATTAGTCAAAGGTAGGTGGAGAATTGGACGATGCGCCGGTAAACCAAACCGTAATAAACGGCGACTGATTGTCACTCCTGATAGTGTACGATGTGTTACACTGTTTCACTTTTGCGCCAGAGCCGAGGAGGAAGCAGATCTGTCCTACAATGCCATTCGGATGAGGTGTCAATCTTCTCGGGGGGTGGTCTGGGTGGTGCGACCAGACCCATCCCGTCGTGTTCTACGGCCTTCTATGAACCGTTCTGTACACACCCGTTGCAATGCCGACACACTTCGTCCCACACGAGCAGCAATTTCCCGGATGGATGCATCACGTTCTCTCATGCCAATAACGCGCCCTCTTTCAAACTGACTCATTTGACGGTACGGTTCTCTCATACGTCTGCGAGGCATCCTGCACGTCAGCTCAAGTCACACTGATCCATTACCTTCGGTTTATAGTGACAACGAGAGCCGCAGGCCATTTTACCAGTCGGTGGTGGTGCGCCGAGATACCGATATGGACGTTGAACCTGAGGGCCGATATGGTTCAAATGTTAATCATTACTTCAGAACTTACTAATGCACATGTCCTGTGAATATGAATATGAACTTCCTATCTCTAGTCCTTCAATGTATTCTGGTTTTTATGAACATGAGTATACGTACTAAACTGGGATTATATATTAATCCTAAGTACTTAATATGACCCATTCCTTCCAATTCCGTATTCCCTACCTGGTGGTCAATCCCCTTAGGTTTCTACCGTATTGCCATCGCTTTAGTCTTAGCAATGCTCATTTTCGTATCATACTGTATTTCCCACAACTCCTTTCAGGCTCCTGGATATTACATTGCAGGCTCTCAGCACAATGGAAACCAAGCCGTCAAACTGGGCTAAACTGCTTAATAATTCATTTCCATCCAGCTGAACAGCTGAATCCCTCCCTGCCGTTTGATACCTTTCAAAATATTTTTTTAAGTGCACCATTTGACTTTTTTCTCACCACAGCTCAAGCAAGTCCCAAGTATCTTCATTTACGTACTAAAATCCATAGCTTATAAATTCAAAATTGTACCAAACGAGACACCTGGCACCCTGAATTCCGTTTGTACTCCTTTTTAATGTAAAAACATTTCTTAGCAGATGAAGTAGGGGACCTCATACTGTGAAAAACGTAAACTTAAGCAATTATAGCTCTATCAAACTAAAAGACAAATTCGAAAATCACTTCCGGCCTAAATGCAGTTCCGGAAAAACAGCCTAAAACCACTTGTTTCTTTACTAATTTCCCTTTGATTCAAATCCTAGTAAAATTACTTTATTTACGGAATTCTTTCTATAATGTGTTCCTTGGTTCAATACCCTCAGGCATTTTTTTTGAGTTTTGAAAAATGTCCACTCCGAATGTAGTTATTAGAGCTTAAGTAAAACTCTGCATTGACTCAGATTAGAGCTCGTAGTGGTAGAAAAACGCAAACTGCTAATCTCATCGACCAGGTGATTTACCATTAGTAAATAATAATAATAAATAGTATAATAATAATAATAATAATAATAATAATAATAATAATAATAATAACAATATTAATAATTGTTCCGAGGTATCTGTGAAACAGCAGAACTATCAACCAGTTCATGGATCTCTACATCATTAGAAAACATACGGCTTAGTCCGTCTGCCACAACATTTTCAGTACCTCTTATATGCCTAACATCAAATTGGAAGGCCGAAATTCTTATGGCCCAGCGGGCTATGCGACCAGTACGACGCGGCCTACCTAAGACCCAACTTAAGGCTTGGTTGTCAGTCTCCAAGTCGAACTTGACATGTTCCAGATAAAGGCGGAACTTTTCTAGCGCAAACAAGACAGCCAAACCCTCAAGTTCATAGATGGAATACTTGGCTTCTTGAGCCTAAAGAGTTCTAGATGCGTAGGTGATGCGTCGCCTCCCTAGTTCAGTCTCTTGAAGAAGGACTGCAGCTACCACCGATGACGACGCGTCGGTTTGGACAATGAACTTCTTAGAGAAATCAAGCATGGCAAGAACAGGGGCATTACACAGAGCTAATTTGAGATCTTCAAAAGCGGCTTGTTGAGAAGGTCCCCACTCAAATTTGACGCCTTTCTACGAAGTAAGTTCAGGGGTGCCGCTCTATTGGCGAAATTTGGAATAAATTTCCTGAAGAAATTCACCATACCAATGAACCTAGCAATACCTTTGATGTCCTTGGGAGGCTTGAAATCACGGATGGCCTGTGTTCTAGAGTGATCGACTGCGACGCCATCGGGCGACACAATATGCCCTAGAAATGACATGGAGGGCTTAGCGAATGCGACCTTGGATAACTTCACCGTTAACCCGGCCTTACGAAGGCGACTTAAGACCTCTTTCATATGATCAAGGTGTTCTTCAAAAGTTTCAGAAAATACGACGACATCATCCAGATAATAATACAAGTACTCAAATTTGATGTCGGAGAAGACCCTGTCTAGCAGTCTCGTAAGCACAGCTGCTCCCGTGGGGAGCACGAAAGGCACGCGGTTGTATTCATACAAGTTCCAATCCGTGGCAAACGCTGTCAGGTGTTTAGATTCTTCAGCTAGAGGGATCTGATTATACGCCTGATTGAGGTCCAAGATGGTGAAGAACTTAGCTTTACGAAACCATGAAAAACAAGAATGAAGGTCGGGAAGGGGCACAGATTTTAACACCACCTTCCGATTTAGAGCCCTATAATCAATCACAGGCCTGAAGCCACCTTGGGGTTTCGGGACTAGAAAAATGGGCGAAGAATACACCGATTTAGAGGGCCGAATAATACCATCCTTCAACATCTGATCTATGATTTCCTTCAAAGCTTTCATTTTAGGTGGAGATAGCCTGTAAGGCGGAAATCTAACAGGGATCGAATCCGTCACCTCAATCTTGTATTCAATAAGGTCAGTAACACCAAGAGTATCCGAGAAAACCTCTGGAAACGACTGACACAACTTACGAATACTATCAGCCTGCTCCTCAGGTAGATGTCTAAGATCTAACAACATCTCATCCTGGGTAGGCGAAACAGATGAACAGGACGCAGAACTACATTTCAATAAGGGGATTTTACAATTCGAAGCAAATTTGAACGTGCACGACTTGCTCTAAAGGTCGAGCACTAGACCGGTGTGAGACATGAAATCAGCTCCCAATATAATGGGGCAAGACAAGTGCTTGGCCAAAAACAGTTTAAATTTCCAAGTAAATTTAGATATACGAATTTTGGCATACAGAAAACCTAAAATTTCTAATGGAGAGGAATTTGCCGAAACATATTGAACCGAATTCGAACAAAAATCAGGAAGTTTACAAACAGATTTCAATTTCGAATACCATTCATCCGAAATAATGGAACACACACTACCAGAGTCTAATAGAGCGGTTACAGGTTCATTATTCAATTCAATCTTAAGAAATGGAACAGGTGCGGGGGTATCCGCCGCAATCCTAAGACATTCTTTAGGGCCTTCAAAAGATGAATTCGAAAACTGAGTTTTCCTTGGGAATTCGGCAGTTTTACTTGGGGCTGAGCCTCGGAAAGAAGAGTTAGTCGACTCAGCCAAAGCCACTAGTCACTTGTTATTATTGGCATTGGTGGAAGTTGCACCAGAAGTTGAGCAGAAGGGGGTGCTATTCGAATTTGGGCAATTCTTGGCGATATGGGAAAACGCGCCGCATTAAAACAGCCTTGAGATGACCCTGCTCCATTCCTTGTCCCACTAAACTTGATCAATGGACATTTATTGCGAAGATGGTCAGGCGACCCGCAAGCGTAACATTTACGGGGTGTGACGGGTTGGCGAGGTGGAGGCCGAAAACTACTAGAGGATGGACGGGGTTCTTTCGCGACACGCAAGGTATCGGCGTATCTAACTCCTTCGGCTGAGACAGCCATAGCCTCTAACTCGGCAAAAGTTTGCGGACGCGACGCAAAACACAAGTATGATCGGTATGATGGAGAAATACCTTCCACAATGGCCTGTACAATCTGATCTTCAAGGAAGTGAAGGGCAAACACCCTGGTATAGAATTTAATATCTTGGATGAAATCAGCAAGATTTTCATCCAGACGCTGTACACGGTAGTAGTACATTTGTATTAATGATGACCTTGCCCTAGCCGGAATAAAGTTAGCTAACAAATGGGCGTGGAAGTCTTCGATCGATGATTGTTCAGCAATTGCTCTTACGATTTTGTCTGAGAGGACACCTATGGAATAAGGGTAAATTATCTGAAGGATCTGACACGGAGAAAGAGAAAAACCAAGAGCATGATCTTGGAATTCAACTAAAAACCTTAAGAAAGAAATAACGTCACTGGTAGGATTAACAGAAAACTTAGAAATACCATTGAGTAGCATAGCTAATGGATGAGGCAAACTGCTGAACCCTGGTGACATAGTAGGTAAAGTTCTAAGGGGCGGAGAAGCAGTTTCGGAAGGTGCATTATTCAGTGAAGTACGACGTTCAAACTCATTATCTAATGGGGCAGAGGTTTGTTGAACTCCTACTGATTTCCTATTTTCTTCTCCTTTAGAAGAGTCTTCTTCGTTAACTACGTTTACCGTAGCCGGTTGGTCAGTTTTGGGAGGGACTGCCCCGGTTAACAAAAGGCTAACCTTACTGGACAAATCAGAAAGATTATCGATAACAACACTAGCTTCCTTCCTTTGAATGTCATTCAAATTTAGAGACAACAGATCGTTAACTCTATTAGAAAAGTGAAACAGTCGAGCTTGCACACGTTTAAGTTGATTAGGTGATGGATCATTTTCTTCAAAAAAACTAACTACAGATGCTAGCTCAGTAGTATTGTCAGTGATCGTGGAGAGAGAGTCGTCAATCTCTTTTTCACCCAGAGTGGGGATGGAAATAGGCAAAGTCAGGGAATCCTCACGCTTGTTGGTGTCTACTGCAACCGTGCCTCCAGATTGCACATTTCTAATTGTTAATTCATAAATCTATTCCTCCTTGCGCAAATAGCCGGGATGGAGGACATCGCGCGGGCCGGGCATGATGACGGAACTTTACAAATTTGGAAAAAATCAAAAGAAAAACCAGCGACTGAGAAAATTGTTAGAGTTCAAAACAAAGTAATTTTTGTCGTCAAAAGGGGCTAAATTGAGACCCATTCAACCACGCTCAGCTACCACTTGTTCCGAGGTATCTGTGGAACAGCAGAAGTGAAAGAAGGTGCGGGCTGGAATAGGTCTCAACTACCAAATTAAACATACATACATACATACATTACATACATACATTATCATTATAGACTCTTATACCTTTCAGCGTTCAGTCTGCAAGCCTCTGAGAATTTACTAAACGTCGCCACAATCCGCGATTTGCAACTAGTGTTGTGGCCTCATTTAGTTCTATATCTCTTATCTTTAAATCGTTAGAAACAGAGTCTAACCATCGTCGTCTTGGTCTCCCTCTACTTCTCTTACCCTCCATAACAGAGTCCATTATTCTCCTAGGTAACCTATGCTCCTCCATTCGCCTCACATGACCCCACCACCGAAGCCGGTTTATGCGTACAGCTTCATCCATCGAGTTCATTCCTAAATTAGCCTTTATCTCCTCATTCCGAGTTCCCTCCTGCCATTGTTTCCAAATGTTTTTACCAGCAATAATTCTTGTTACTTTCATGTCTGTTACTTCTAACTTATGAATAAGATATCCTGAGTCCACCCAGCTTTCGCTCCCATAAAGCAAAGTTGGTCTGAAAACAGACCGATGTAAAGATAGTTTCGTCTGGGAGCTGACTTCCTTCTTACAGAATACTGCTGATCGCAACTGCGAGCTCACTGCATTAGCTTTACTACACCTTGATTCAATCTCACTTACTATATTACCATCCTGGGAGAACACACAACCTAAATACTTGAAATTATCGACCTGTTCTAGCTTTGTATCACCAATCTGACATTCAATTCTGTTGGATTTCTTACCTACTGACATCAATTTAGTCTTCGAGAGGCTAATTTTCATACCATACTCATTGCACCTATTTTCAAGTTCCAATATGTTAGACTGCAGGCTTTCGGCACAATCTGCCATTAAGACCAAGTCGTCAGCATAGGCCAGACTGCTTACTATATTTCCACCTAACTGAATCCCTCCCTGCCATTTTATACCTTTCAACATATGATCCATGCAAACTACAAACAGCAAAGGTGAAAGATTACAGCCTTGTCTAACTCCTGTAAGTACCCTGGACCAAGAACTCATTCTACCATCAATTCTCACTGAAGCCCAATTGTCAAACAATTTGATTGATTTTAATAATCTACCTTTAATTCCATAGTCCCCCAGTATAGCGAACATCTTTTGCCTCGGTACCCTGTCATATGCTTTCTCTAGATCTACGAAACATAAAAAGCAACTGCCTATTCCTCTCGTAGCATTTTTCAATTACCTGGCGCATACTGAAAATCTGATCCTGACAGCCTCTCCGTGGTCTGAAACCACACTGGTTTTCATCCAACTTCCTCTCAACGACTGATCGCACCCTCCCTTCCAAGATGTCTGTGAATACTTTGCCTGGTATACTAATCAATGAGATACCTCGATAGTTGTTGCAATCCGTCCTGTTCCCTTGCTTATAGATAGGTGCAATTACTGCTTTCGTCCAATCTGAAGGTACCTCACCAACACTCCACGCTAATTTGACTACTCTATGAAGCCATTTCATCCCTGCCTTCCCACTATACTTCACCATTTCAGGTCTAATTTCATCTATTCCTGCTGCCTTATGACAGTGGAGTTTATTTACTATCCTTTCCACTTCCTCAAGCATAATTTCACCAACATCATTTTCCTCCTCCCCATGAGCTTGACTATTTGCAACACCACCCTGATGATTTCCTTTTACATTGAGAAGATGTTCAAAATATTCCCTCCACCTCTCCAGTGATTCCCTGGGATCTGTTATGAGTTCACCTGAATTACTCAAAACACTGTTCATTTCCTTTTTCCCTCCCTTCCTAAGATTCTTTATTACTGTCCAGAGAGGTTTCCCTGCTGCTTGATCTAGCCTTTCCAGGTTATTACCAAAATCTTCCCATGACTTCTTTTTGGATTCAACAACTATTTGTTTAGCTCTGTTTCTTTCATCTACGTACCAATCGCTGTCTGCCTCGGCCCTTGTTTGGAGCCATTTCCGATAAGCCTTCTTTTTACGTTTACAGGCTGCTCTCACTTTATCATTCCACCAAGATGTTCGCCTTTTCCCATCTTTACACACAGTTGTTCCTAGGCATTCCCTTGCTGTTTCTACTACAGCATCCCTGTATGCCACCCATTCACTTTCTATATCCTGAACCTGCTTACTGTCTACTGTTCGAAACTTATCACTAATCATATCCATGTACTTCTGTCTAATTTCCTCGTCCTGGAGATTTTCTACCCTTATTCGTTTGCAGACAGATTTCACTTTCTCTACCCTAGGCCTAGAGATACTTAGTTCACTACAGATCAGATAATGGTCTGTATCATCGAAAAATCCCCGAAAAACTCGTACATTCCTAAAAGATTTCCTGAATTCAAAGTCTGTTAAGATATAGTCTATTATGGATCTTGTACCCCTAGCCTACCATGTGTAGCGGTGAATAGCCTTATGCTTGAAGAATGTATTCGTAACAGCTAAACTCATACTAGCACAGAAGTCCAGCAAACGCTTCCCATTCCCATTAGCTTCCATATCTTCCCCACATTTACCAATCACCCTTTCGTATCCTTCAGTTCTATTCCCAACTCTCGCATTGAAATCTCCCATTAGCACTATTCTATCCTTGCTGTTGACCCTACCAAATTAAAGTTAATTTAAAACTTTAACAAAGGTTATATTTTCTTTTCAAAATCAACAATTAACAGAGTATAACAGGTAGCAAGTAGCAGATCAACAAATTAACAAATTACAGTTTGTTACAAGATTTGGGCTTCGAGCCCCCAGTCTAATTCCTGAGCTCTCAGCTCACAACCGCAATTGCTGAAGGGCAGAAAACCCCAAAGTACGAGGAGCACTTGCTCCTAATTACAATGTTAAGAAAAAGAGCAGACCCGCTCTCAATTTTACAAGCCTATCAAAGGCTACAACAAGCTTCATTTCTATCTGCTCTAAAGGCACACAAGGAAACAGGGGTAACTAATACCCAATCTACTGGGCCTTCACATGAAGAAAACAAAACACTGGGTTAATTAAATGGCCCAATATACCAAGTTGAAAGGAGGCGAAAACATGCACTCCTACACAAAGTTATTAAAACCTAAGAGGCACTAGGCCGATCATACAGGGGCTAATCCCAAGCTAGGGACGTGACACGTATGAGAAAACTTTAATATTTTAAGGAAGAGAAAAAACCGGTTATGAGAACGTAGTCACCTCAATTTCCAAAGGAAGGGCAGTTCGAGAGTGTAAAGCACTCTCTATCCCCGCTTTACAGCAAAATAAATTTATATGTTTTACATAGACGGAAGAGAATTTACATTTTAAAAGGTAGGTTACATACTAAAGGTTTTGAACCTTCCCCGAGAGTTAAACTGCTGAGCTAGCAAGAAATGAAGATGTTAACAGGCCATTACCTTGTAGATGAACTGCTGCTTGAAGAAAGAGGCGCTTCCCGCCCCCTGCTACATATTCACACGCTAAGAGAGATGTTACTGAAGCGGCCCCGAGACAAGAAAATCAGCAGTTTATATACCCTCGTGGAACATTCGAGACCTTTCAAGAATGAGTAGACACACCCCCTCACCTTTATTGGATAGCTTAGAGCAACATATCTATGTCGGAGAAGACATACATGATTGGTTGGAAATAAATTAAAGAAATTTGGGATTGGCTAAATTCAAAACAGGCGGAAAGAAAGGATTTATATTGCCAACCCACAAACCACAGAACAAAATATAGTAAAAACCAAACTTATGAATTCGAAATTTCTTCAAGAAAGTTCATTCCTTCGCACCAGAGTGCGTAATCATAGTTTTTAGTAGAGACATCTGGTAGAGAACGTCCACACTTCTTGATCAGTTACCCACCAAACACATCAAAATTCACACAGAGCCATCTTCGGAGAAACTGGTGAGTTAATACAGTTAGTTAAAGTTCAGTCTTTCTCCTGTAGAGGAGTTTCAACTGGCGCAATATTTGAATTAGCGGCATTGAGTTGTACCGCCCGGTAAACAACAACAATAATAATAATAATAATAATAATAATAATAATAATAATAATAATAATAATAATAATAATAATAATAATAATAATAATAATAACTGCAGAGAGCATACAGCATGTCATCTCTGGCTGCCGACACTTGGCCAACACCGATTATAAGCACCGACATGATCAGGTAGCAAAAATCATTCACCTGAAACTTTCTGTAAAATGTGGAGTTCCTCAGTCATCAACGGCATATTGGAAATATACACCTCCACCCATTCTCGAAAATTCTTCATACAAACTACTATGGGACCGAGAAGTCATAACCGATGTCACGCTCAGCAACAATAGGCCAGATATTATTCTAATCGATAAATCAAAAAGGTCCGCATCCCTTATGGAAATTGCGTGTCCAAACACCTCCAATCTGCAAACAACAATAGCCACAAAGATATCAAAATACACAGAACTGTCAATAGAAATACAACGCCTGTGGAAACTAGAATCAGTCGCCACAGTTCCAATAGTAATATCACGTACCGGTGTTATTCCAAAAAGCTTGCACAGCTCTCTGGCAGCATTAAACCTGCATCATCACACATACGTTGAACTACAGAAAGCTACCCTCCTGAGCACCTGCCACATTGTGAGAAAGTTCCTAAGAACGACTTTTCCTCTGACTTACGCCAAACAGCATGAAGTTCCAGGCCGTAGTTCCAGTGATACTGAAGAACAGATTCCCAAAACGGGGAGACAAGAAGTTGTTTGAAGTTGTTTGTATTTATTGTATAAATGTAGGCCTATATGCTGTAATTATTTCTGTTGTAAATATCTGTAGATGTATGTACCTATAGTTTCATAATCAAGAGGGTGACTGCTTGCTTAGGCCGAGTCAGACCATTATGTTACCGGCACAAGCCGAGCCTTCCTAAATTGAGATAATAATAATAATAATAATAATAATAATAATAATAATAATAATAATAATAATAATAATAATAATAATAATAATAATAATAATAATGTTTAGGAAGTAATACAGCATGTATTCTCACACTTTATTATATTTTATTTACCTAAAATTCGTAGCTCATATCCCTGGAATGGTTTTAACATTGAGTTGCTTGCCTAAAGGGTTAGATCTGTGGATTTTTTCACCACACTTATTACTGAGCAATTTACAGGAAAACCGAGAGATGCCTTCACCATCTATCATCACAGACGCCGTCTGAAAATCTTTAAATATAACAGAATGCGAAGCTAATGGTTAAATATGGAGTCGGTATAGAATCCAATAAGAACGGGAAACACTGACTGGACTTCCGTGGTGATAGTAATATCGGATAAGGAGTTGCTCGTTCATTTTTCAATAATAATACTATTCGCCGCTACATAGAGCAGGATATGGCTACAAGATCCGTCATAGATTATGCCATAAATGTCTACGAATTCAGAAAATTCTACCGTCAGCAGCCCTGAAGATGGTTTTCCGTGATTTCCCTTTTTTACACCAGGTAAATGCTAACCCGATACCGTCCTTGCGTCGCTGAAAACCTCCAATGTGCTATTGCGATGTTAAACAAGAAAACAAAAGGAAAAAGGACATCAGAAAATATGTTGAAGATGTATGTGTGTTCCGGGGTAGTCTACTACATACCGTTAGGTCCAGGGTAGGAAAGGTTAAGTCTCTCACTAGAATAACAAAGCTGGAAAATATTCAAGTTGAAGAAATTATTCGGAAATACATTGATATGAGTACAGATAAGTTCCGACGGTAGACAGTCAGCTGGTTTAGGATATACCAGGTAGCCGACTACCGTCGCCAGGAAAGCAAATATAGACAGCCATTCAAACGGGTGAGTGCACGAAGTGTTTTCTATATTGAAGGGGCGATAACTGCGAAACTGACGGTAGTTCAGAGAAAATCATCGAAGGAGATTGACTGATCAAAATATCGCATTATAAATCCAGATAATAATAATAATAATAATAATAATAATAATAATAATAATAATAATAATAATAATAATAATAATAATAATTATTATTATTATTATTATTATTATTATTATTATTATTATTATTATTAAAAAATCTGTGAAAATACTGGTGAACCTAGACTAATACTAGTTCAAGCATAAGGACACAGATTACTGACTTCCTTATTAGTATGAATTCATTATGTAGGTGTTCAAAAACTTACCTCTGATGATCGATACACTGAAGCAAACGTCTTCCTGTGTAATAGAGGCACATACTACCTCATTAATTTTCTAATGTAAGTCCTCTACATTCAGGAGTTCCTTCTGGAACACCTTAGTTTTAACGTAACCCAGAAGAAAAAATGAAATGGTGGTAAATAGGAATATCTTGCTGACGAAGGTAAGGGATCACCTCGACCAATCCAGCATTTAGGATACACTTGATTAAGATGATTTTTTACAGGTCGAAAATAATGAGGTGGTGATCCATCCCACTGTAAACAGTGCTGTACTCCCAGTAGAAGTAGAACGTCTTCCAGCAAATTCACCAGTTTATTTTGAAGGAATTCCAGATAACATCATCCTCCAAATCTAGGTGATAAAAAGGCAATTCCGATGAAATGGGCTCCAAGAATAACACACCAGACGTTTACGCCCCAGTTTTTCTGTTGACGTCCCTCTCGAACCCAATGTGGGCTTTGAGGAGCCCAATAGTTAAGACTGGGCCTGTTGACGATGGCGTTATTTAAGAAATAACACTCATTGCACTTCAGAACGCGTTGTATTAAGTCATGAATACCATCGAATATTTGAATAACCCTTGTTCATTAATCAATTTTACATTAAAAATGGTTTCCGAACAGTTATTTGCTGAGGTGAACTTCGTACGGATGCCACGTCCTCTCTTTCAACATAATCTGCATTGACGATCTGGAAATGCCCAGCACACTAGATGCACTTCCACGACCCGCAGAATGTTAAAACTGCGCATGATTTCCAACAGGAATTTTCGATGATGATGATGATGATGATGATGATGATGATGATGATGATGATCATGATCATGATGATCATGATGATAATAATAATAATAATAATAATAATAATAATAATAATAATAATAATAATAATAATAATAATAATAATAATAATAATAATATGGTTACATTAGAAAGTGTACTTTCCATGTATTGAGATTTACTCATAATAATGAACAACATCCTGTACGATTTCTTTGTTCTTATGTCTATCTCTTGATGGTTAGACATGCAATGTTCCGTTAGTCCGTAACCTCATAATCAATCAATCAATATTGATCTGCATTTAGGGCAGTCGCCCAGGAGGCAGATTCTCTATCTGTTCTTTTCCTAGCCATTTCTTAAACGATTGCAAAGGAATTGGAAATTTATTGAACATCTCCCTTGGTAAGTTATTCCAATATCTAACTCCCCTCCCTATAAACGAATATTTGCCCCAATTTGTCCTCTTGCATTCCGACTTTATCTTCATATTTTGATCTTTCCTGCTTTTAAAGACACCACTCAAACGGATTCGTCTACAGATGTCACTCCACGCCACCTCTCCACTGACAGCTCGGAACATACCGCTTAGTTGAACTGCTCGTCTCCTTTCTCGTAAGTCTTCCCAGCCCAAACTTTGCAACATTTTTGTAACGCTACTCTTTTGTCGGAAATCACCCACAACAAATCGAGTTGCTTTTCTTTGGATTTTTCCCAGTTCTTGAATCAAGTAATCCTGGTGAGGGTCCCATACACTGGAACCAAACTCTAGTTGGGTTCTTACCAGAGATTTATATGCCCTCTCCATTACATCCTTACTACAACCCATAAATACCCTCATAACCATGTGCAGAGATCTGTACCCTTTATTTACAATCATATTTATGTGATTACACTAGTGAAGATCTTTCCTTATACTAAGACCTAGGTACTTACAATGATCCCCAAAAGGAAACTTCACCCCCATCAACGCAGTAATTAAAACTGAGAGAACTTTTCCTATTTGTGAAACTCACAACCTGATTTTTAACCCCGTTTATGATCATACCATTGCCTACTGTCCATCTTACATTACCGAGGTCATATTGTAGTTGCTCACAATCTTGTAACTTATTTATTACTCTGTACAGAATCACATCGTCTGCAAAGATCCTTATATCTATTCCACTTCTTTACACATATCATTGATATAAATAAGAAAACATAAAGGTCCAATCATACTGCCTTGAGGAATTCCCCTTTTAATTATTACAGGGTCAGATGAAACCTCGCCTACTCTAATTCTCTGAGATCTCTTTTCTAGAAATATAGCCACCCATGCAGTCACTCTTTTGTCAAGTCCAATTGCACTCATTTTTGCCAGTAATCTCCCATGATCTACCCTATCAAATGCCTTAGACAGGACAATCGCGATCCAGTCCATTTGACCTCCTGAATCCAAGATACCTGCTATATCTTGCTGGAATCCTACAAGTTGAGCTTGAGTGGAATAACATTTCCTAGACCCAAACTGCCTTCTATCAAACCAGTTATTAATTTCGCAAACATGTCTAATATAACCAGAAAGAATGCTTTCCCAAACTTTACATGCAATGCATGTCAAACTGACTGGCCTGTAATTTTCAGCTTTATGTCTGTCACCCTTTCCTTTATACACAGGGGCTACTAGAGCAACTCTCCGATCATTTGATATAGCTCCTTCATGCAAACAATAATCACATAAGTACTTCAGATATGGTACTATATCCAAACCCTTTGTCTTTAGTATATCCCCTAACGCCTTATCAATTCCAGCTGCTTTTCTAGTTTTCATCATTTGTATTTTACTTTAAATGTCATTGTTGCCGTAGGTAAATTTTAATACTTCTTCAGTATTAGTCACCTCCTCTATCTGGACATTATCCTCGTAAACAACAATCTTCACATACTGCTGACTGAATACTTCTGCCTTTTGAAGATCCTCACTTACACACTCCCCTTGTGCATTAATGATTCCTGGAATGTCCTTCTTGGAACCTGTTTCTGCCTTAAAGTACCTATACATACTCTTCCATTTTCCACTAAAATTTGCATGACCGCCAATTATGCTTGCCGTCATGCTATCCTTAGGCGACTTCTTTGCTAGATTCAATTTCCTAGTAAGTTCCTTCAATTTCTCCTTACTTCCACAGCCATTTCTATTTCTTTCCAAACTGCACCTCTTTCTTAGTCTCTTTACTTCTCTGTTATAATGTAGTGTATCTTTACCATTCCCTACCACCTTTAAAGGTGCAAACCTATTTTTACATTCCTCGACAATTGCTTTAAACCCATCCCAGAGTCTGTTTACATTTTTATTTACCGTTTTCCACCGATCGTAATTACTGTTTAAAAACTCCCTCATGTTTTTATCAGCCATATGGTACTGCCTAATAGTCCTAATTTTAATACCTTCCTTTCATTCACATTTATTTTTAATTACCACAAAACAGCTTTGAGATCACTAGAGCCCGGATTTCCATGCAAATGCATGTTTTTAAATAAGCTACTTACACTTCTCAAACTTTGCAAATATTTGTTTTATGGCTTAATAATTCCAAATTTTTCCGTGCATGTTTGCATGTTTTGGTCCTTTTAGGAGAAAATTCATGCATAATGCATATTTGGAAGATTTTGGATTTAATAGCGAATATTTGGACGTATAATATTGCATAATATGACTCTTCTTCTGACTTTGGCGCATATATTGTTAACTTACATGATAGTGCATTTTCTGAATGTTAGTTTGCAGAATTTGGGACAATTTTTCCTCGTTACAGTATGTCTATTACTGAGAGACGGAGAAATGCATTCCTGGCATCCTATGTGACGGTAGCCTACATACGGTAGAGGTCCTATAATCCAATTAACCAAACACGTTCATGTTTGTTGTTTGAGTAAACAATGACGTAAGTTGAAAGGCCACACGTCGATCTCTAATTCTTAGGAATAAGGTGTCCCAGTTTTACAGTTGTACATTGCTATATATTGAACCGTAAATTGTGCATTAATCATTGACGGATCATTTTTTCGTCTATGTTAGAGGAACAAAACGAAACTTGTATCACACTTCCTTGACACCGCGTTACTGAGATAGCAGCTTACAAATTCGGGTTTTGAATTGAATCCTCTTCCGCTGTTATCTTACAATGTCCTGCCCGGAACTCTCACTCGTTACACGTCTTTGTTATCGCAGCAGGCAATCGTTACCAGTTATTGAGGACGTTCAAATGTGTCTGCAATCATCGTATGGAGAAGTAGCTGCGGCGGCTAGAGATAGGTTGAACAAATTGATTCCTTCAAATCCTGATTTTCAATTCGTCAAGCTTATAAAAGACGTATTGCAGTGAAAATGCAAAAGACGTACAATTTGACCTCACTTTCTTCCAAATGTCTTCATTTAAGTAAGCATCTGTCACTTCTTGTGATGTTGAAAGATCATTTTCTTTGTTGAAGAATGTGCTGACAGATAAACGGATGAGCTTAGATCAAAACAATTTGGAGAAATTACGGTAATTTTTGTACAATTTTTTGATAGTGCATATTTTTCACTTTATTGTGCATGTTTTGCTATATGATAGTGTATGAATGCATGCATATTTGGAGATATAATAGTGCATGGAAATTCGGGCTCTAGAGATCACTAATACCATATTCCATTACTTCGGTTTCTCTATAGAGCTCATCTGGCTTTACAAGCACCACATCCAAAATATTCTTCCCTCTAGTTGGTTCCATCATTTTCTGAATATGCTGCCCTTCTCATATTAACTTATTTGCCATTTGTTGTTCATGCTTCCTGTCGTTTGCAATACCTTCCCAATTGACATCTGGGAAATTAAGATCACCTGCTAGTATCACATTCCTTTCCATATCGTTTCCAACATAGGTGATTATCTTATCAAATAATTCTGAATCAGCGTCAGCGCTACACTTTCCTAGTCTGTACACTCCAAAGACATCAAGTTGCCTATTATCTTTAGAGATGAGCCTTACACATAGAATTTCATGTTTGTCATCTTTAATTTTTTGTAGCTTACAAATTCTTCTTTCACCAGAATGAATACTCCCCCTCCTACCATTCCCATCCTATCTCTACGATACACACTCCAGTTCCGTGGGAATAGTTCTATATCCATTATATCATTTCTCAGGCATGATTCAACTCCTATTACAATATCTGGTGAGTATAAATCTATTAAGTTACTTCATTCGATTCCTTTCTTTACAATACTTCTACAGTTGAGCACTAACATTTTTATGTCATCCCTACTTGACTTCCATTTCCCTGTACCCTTATCACCGCTACCTAGGTCACCCCGTTTCCCTTAATGTACCTGTTTATAACTCTTCTAAACAATTTTCCTAACTTACATGCACCACTGCGGTTTAAGTGAACGCCATCTGAGCGGAGATCCCTATCTCCCATCCACACATTAGGATCTAGAAACCTCACTCCCAGTTTCTCACATACCCACTCGATAGTCTCATTTAAATTCCCAATCACTTTCCAGTCAGTATCCCTCCTACACAGTATTCTACTGATAACAATCTCCGCTTCCTTAAACTTCACCCTTGCTGCATTTACCAGAACCCACACATCCCCAACTATGTTGGTACTTATACCTGCTTGTCTTACGTTGTTAGTACCAACGTGAAACACTACCACCTCCTTTCCCTCCTCCTTCTCTTCGACTTTCCTCAACATCTGCCTTAACCTAATTCCTGGATAACACTCTACCCTGGTTCCCTTTCCTCCACACACTTTCCCCACATGTCTAACAATGGAATCCCCCATGACCAGAGTCTCAACCCTACCCACCTCATTTGATCCCCTCTTCTCCTTGTCAGTTATATGTTTCCTGACAGCTGCAGAAGCTACTTCCTCCTCCCTTTTCTCCATCGCATGACGCTGTTCCACCTGTCTTTTCCTATCCACTATTCCACATTTCCCTTTCCTATCTCTTTCGTTCCTCCTACTTCAACAATTCTCAACAGCAGTTCCCTGTTCCTCATTATCCCGCGGTTGTTCTACCTGCAGTGACTCGTACCGATTTCTCACAGACACCTGTCCTGAATTCTGATCCTGAATGGAGCCCTTAGCGTGCAATCTATTTCCCCTTAAAACATTAGACCATCTGTTTTCTTCCCATCCCTCTTTTACACCTACTGTATCCTGTACATTCTTTGTAGGAGGTCTACGTTCCTACCTGTCCTCTGAGAAAATCCTAATTATCTCCCTCAAACTCTCCAACTCCTCCCTCATACTCCTTAATGCCTGGCCACACCTACAGTTCCTACACTTGCATTCCTTAACCATTCTTTATTGAATAATGAAAAGGAAAGGAAAATTGAAGAATACTTATTCTGTGCAAAATTAAGATAAAAGGAAAGAAATATTGTCTAAGATAGTTCACAAAGATCATACGACAATAAGGTAATTAATATAGGCTACTACTACACTACAATACTACTTAGTTGTACGATTTTTGTCCCTACAACACCGTACGCTTAAAAATATGTTCTGAAGGTAACTGTCGCAAAGGGAATCTCTATTGGTAAAGTCTGCGAGCTGCAGCAGCATCTTGTACCATTTCACCTTTTAACAGAATGTCAGTGTATTTCTCGTTAGTAAACATACCAGCAACACCAGCCATGTCAACACAAACTGAAGGTCTACTTACTACTGTACGTAGTAGCTGGGCACAAAAAGAACTGGAACAATCTGGACGAGTTCAGAAGTTTTGTACTTCAAGTTTCGACCACTAGAACGACATGAACGGCAATCTTAACTTGTTACGCCTTTCAATTCGGCACCTGTTTAACGTGGTCTGCACGGCTCTATACATTAAGCATTTGATATTGACCCTTGAGCACAGAAAACACTTTTGCTCTCTCCTGTTTGAACGGTTGTCTATGTTTGCTTTCCTGTCGCCAGTGACGGGCCACCTGGTACAACCCAATCAATTTGTAAACACATGTTTATACATTCCTAAGGTGATTTTTGACCTGCTGTGATTTGACGCATCTGAAGACATTATCTTGGTTAGATGAAAAAAATTCCGCATTTAATAACGTTTCTTTTCAGCTTTTACATCTAAAATGTTTATTTATATTGTAAGTTGTGTTCAACAGACTGGAAAATGAGAATGCACGTTCTGAAACAGAAAAGTACTGGAAAATTTGGTTTCTAATCAAACATAGTTGCCAAGTTCGACACTTGTGAAGTTATCCACCATGCGGGAAAAAGGTTGTTTTCCAGTGTAACTGAATACTAGCTGACGGAATATCAAAGTGCAATTTGATTCCATGTATGTAGATCGTTTGTAGATAACTTCGGGGACACCTGTCATGAATCCCAACCGTTTTTGTCTGTCAAAATGTCATCAGGTCAAGCTCTGTACCTCTAACAGGATAGAGTATCAAAGCAACGCGCCTGAAAACGGAATGAATGCGACCATAATACCATGCAGGGACCGTCTCTGACCTTGCTTCTAAAAATGTGTTCAACTCTCTTTATTGTTTTTATACTGAGTTAGCGTCACAATATCCACCCGTCAAACCAACAGGAGAGAAATAAAATTTAAAATAATACATTGGAGCCCAGTCCGGCTCCTTGGCTGAATGTCTATGTCCGGCTCCATGGCTAAATGGCTGGAGTGCTGGCCTTTGGTCACTGGGGTCCCGGGTTCTATTCACGGCAGGGTCGGGAATTTAAACCATAATTAGTTAATTTCGCTGGCAATAGGGCTGTGTGTATGTGCCGTCTTCATCATCATTTCAACCTCATAACAACGCGCAGGTCGCCTCCCGGTGTCAATTCAAAAGACCTGCATCTGGCGAGCCGAACTTGTCCTCGGACACTCCCGGCACTAAAAGCCATACGCCATTTCATTTTTTTAGCATGATTATAGAACGATTTTATAAACAAATGAGAAGTGATACATCAATTTAAACGGAAAACTTTACATTATTCTGTAATCTGAAAATCAGAACGTCACTCTTAGTTGTAGTTTTCCAACTTCCGTAGTTCTGAGACCCAACAGCGGGACAACTAAGCAACCTGGAAGGAAGGAAGAATACAGTGGAGTCCAGCTAATCCTAGACAAGACTCTGACTTGGATTGTCAATTTTTCATATTGTCCTAAATTACACCCGAAATACAACTCTGTGTGGAATATACAAACATTGTAACTAAAACGTTGGTCGTAGATGTGTGGGGGTGTGCCTGCGTGTGTCAGCAAGCTATGGCGCGAATCGTCAGCTCACATTGTTTCATAGTACGGTATTATTCATTTTCTCCGCCTCTGTGGTGTAGTGGTTAGTCTGATTAGCTGCCACCCTCGGAGGCCCGGGCACGAATCCTCGCTCTGCCACGAAATTTTAAAAGGGGTACAAGGGCTGGAACGGCGTCCACTAAGCCTTGGTAGGTCAACTGAGTAGAGGGAAATTCGATTCCTACCTCAGCCATCCTCGAAGTGTTTTTCCGTGGTTTACACCTTCTTCTCCAGAAAAACACCAGGATGGCACCTAACTTAAGGCCACGGCGGCTTCCTTTCCGTTTCCTTGTCTATCCCTTCCAGCCTTTCCTTCCCCCCCACCATAAAGCCCCTCTTCAGTATAGCAAGTGAGGCCGCCTGGGCGAGATACAGTCTTACTGCCCAGGTGTATCCCCGACCCTAAGTCTCACGCTCCAGGACACTGCCCTTGAGGCGGTAGGGGTGGGATCCCTCTCTGAGTCCAAGGGGAAAAAACCCTGGACAGTTAACGGATTACCGGGCGAGATGGTCGTGCGGTTAGGGGCGCGCAGCTGAGGCAGTACGTTCGCAACCTTGGTGGAGTGCAGTCGCTTTCGTGCTCGCTACGTGTGACTCATCCATAGCCTGGTATTTCCGTCGTACAGCTTTCAGTGCTCGTGTAGGATATTTATCGTTCTTGAACTGCAGCTAATATTATCAACTGGACTATGAATGATCCGCCCGATACGGGGCAGATCATTAATTCTGCCCTACAGACTTGTTATGCAGATCCAGCTACAACACCTTTACGATTAAATCCTCTTGATTTTCAATCAAGTCTTCAAGATCAACAGCAACCAGCCCTCCCAGTGGAGCAACATCACACTTTACGTACTCGACATCATGAAGAGAGCAACGTCAGCACCGGCAACTTATCAACAGAACGAGGATCAAGTACAGGTACACATAGTCATAATAGTTCTAATATGAAGTACAATTTAGACCCTAAAACTAAGCGTTTTCGTGCCGATCCCAACTTACATACGGAACAGTTAATAGACATGGATACTGAGAATGAAAATGACTCTTCCGACACAACTAATGACACAAATGCATCAAACCAACTTTCTGTTAATACCCCATTAGTTGCCCCATCATCTTCTACTGGGGGTACACCGTCGTCATCCCGTCTCAGTCAAAATAATAGGTACAATAATACTGATAACGGACCGTTCCTTGTTGTTGTTGAAGGGACTAAGGATAATATAGGGAACTTACATCCGATGTCAATAGGACGATTGATCTTTAGTGAAAATATAATTCCCCGTCAACAAGTTCTGGACATTAAACCTTCCGGTAAGAATAGACTTCGTATCGAGACCTTATCCGGAATAGCAGCAAACAAGCTAGTTGAATCAAACTTTTTGAAGGAAAAACACCTTGATGTCTATATTCCCAACAGTGTTGTGCACAGGCTCGGGATTATCAGAAATGTAGACACGACATTTAGTGAAGATGAAATTCTAAAGGAAATTCAGAGTGCTATTCCCATTTCCCAAGTGAAACGATTTACAAAGAAGCTTCCCAATGGAGACACGCGACCAATTCCAGTCTGCCTTATAACATTTCGTGCCCAACACCTACCTCAACATATTTATATCCTAGGAACACGGTGCGAAGTTCAACCTTACATCTTTCCAGTGATGCAGTGTCACCGATGTTTAAGATATAACCATTCATTATCTCAATGCAGAGGACAGCAACGCTGCAGTAGGTGTGCGGGACCCCATGACGTAAGAACTTGTACTGACACTGCACCACCAACATGCATGTATTGCCACGGTCCACACTTAGCCACGGATAGGGAGTGCCCCGAGTACAAGAAATGGTCCGAAATCAAATACCTTATGGCTCAGAATAATGTATCTCAAGAAGTAGCAATCAAAATGTACCATAACAGAAATTATTCTACTGCTGTACAGGCCCCGTCTTTCAATTGGCAAAGCAGGGAAGAATTCCCTCCTCTCTCACAATCAGCGGTCCCGTCTCCAGCGGACTTTCAGCCACATCTACCACGCACGGATATCCCGCCGGCTAACATGCAGCCTCTGTATCCAGAACAGGTTTCTCAGCAAGTAAACAACTCGACCAACACGTCGTTAACCTCACAGCACCATCAACAACAAATAATGCCTCCTCAAAGACAACAAACGCCGATGAGAGTGCATCCTCGCATATCACAGCAATTGCAACGGCCCCAGAGACTTCCTCCCCCATCTACACCGCAACCAAATTATCCATCGATTCAACAACGTCAGTATATTCCCCCACATTTGCCTGTAACACCAATTTCCCACAACCCCTATCCCCCTCAACCACATAACATCATGACAACCGCCTCCCAAAATTATGAGCATTTGATCGGGAAGATATTTAACCTTATCATGCTCCTCCTTACTCAAGCTCAATCTACAACGCCCGAGGCCTTTAACCCGGCTATAATACATAACATGATCGCAAGTATATTTACTTCAGGTAATGAATAAAATACTTCAATGGAACGCACGTTCCGTACTTGCGAATAAAGAGACCTTACGAAGAGTTTTATACACTGAAGGTATTGATTTCGCCACCTTGAGTGAAACCTGGCTTAAGGACGATTCTAATCTAACCATTCCTGGCTATAATGTCATCCGACAGGACCGAGAAGACGGATATGGAGGGGTAGCAATATTAATAAAGAATACAATTCCATACGCAGAAGCAGTTATTGATCACTCGCAGATTGCAAGTTTTCAGGCCGTTGCCGCAAGAGTTCGCATTAACAACCAAGATATTACATTGGTCTCATTATATAGCCCACCACGAACAAAAATTCAACTTCAAGAATGGTATCGGCTTACGCAACAGATAGAGCCACCTTTTCTCTTTTGTGGAGATTATAACGCACATAGCACAACATGGGGTTGCGAGATAAATGATACATATGGTGATGCTGTCTTACAAATAGTGGATGAGTTCAATTTATTTGTGTTAAACGATAGATCGGCTACCCTGTTACCAGTACCGGGACAACGTCTCTCCGCTGTCGACCTAACCATTTGTTCTTCTAATATCTCATCTGATTTTCATTGGAAAATCTTGCCGTATCCAATGGGTTCTAATCATTATGCTATCATCATTTCGCCTGTTTTACCATTTCGTCCTTCACCGGTCAAACCCACTATTAAATGGAACGTTCAAAACGCTGACTGGGTCAAATACAGAAGGGTGATAGACGCAAATATACTCTCTGTGTTACATCAAAAAACCACGCTTGATAAATACAACGCCTTCGTCCACACCATTAATTTAGCTGCCGCCATATCCATTCCTGAACGAAAACAAACCAACATCTCAAAAAGATTCCCTGCTCCATGGTGGAATTCCGAATGCAGTCGACAGATAGCTAAGAGAAATCAGGCCCTCAGCAAGTTAAAGCGAGCAACTACAATGGAAAATTTCCTCAATTACAAGAATATAGATGCAGCAGTCAAACGCTTTCTGAAAAGGGTAAAGAAGAATAGCTGGCGATCTTATTGTGAAAAGCTGACCAAGGATACACCCCTATCGCAAATATGGTCGATGGTTAACAAAATGAAGAAGAAAACCCCAACCCCTAAGGCACTTAAATGTTGGGCTGAAGAGTTTTCAGATCTTATTGCTCCACCTACGACCTCACTTCCTCCAAAACAACGTCCACCGTTCGAACTTTCCCGTCCTACGCAAGATATTCTCACATCACCTTTCACGCTACATGAATTAGAACAAGTTTTAAAAACTACTGCTAACTCTGCGCCTGGATATGACCATATACATTACTGCATGCTTTCAAACTTATCTCGCAATGCCAAGGAAATATTGCTCTTACTTTTCACATATATTTGGAATGAAACCAATTTTCCCGACGACTGGACGACGCAGATTATTGTCCCAATTTTAAAACAAGGTAAAGATCCTAACGAAGCTTCTTCTTACAGACCCATCGCTCTATCTTCATGCATAGCTAAAACTTTTGAACGGCTGTTGAAACTAAGACTGGAGTGGTGGTTAGAGTTTCACAATTTATTGCCTCGATCTCAATATGGGTTCCGGAAAAGTCGTTCTACTTACGACCATCTTAGCATTCTGACTACGGACATTGAACATACATTTCTAAACCATGGTTACCTTACCGCCATATTTCTCGATATATCTGGGGCATATGACAGCGTTAGTATACAAGTACTTTCTGAAAAGCTACATGACCTTGGTCTTCCCGAAATATACGTGCGAGGTATATATAACTTATTTTTCCGGCGGACAATCTATATTCGAACCCAAGATAACACCTTGTATGGGCCCAGACTAGTAACAAAAGGACTCCCTCAGGGTGCTATACTGAGTCCTTTACTGTATGCCATCTACACTGCAGATCTTGATCACATGTTTAAACAAACAGTCAAAGTTCTTCAGTATGCAGACGACGTATGTATCTACGCATCATCGCAGTCTCTTTGGTTAACATGTTTGTGGCTAGATGACGCTGCAAGGAAACTCCACGCCTGGACATTTCAGACAGGTCTTAATTTATCCCCAACAAAATCCTCTATTATTGTCTTCACTCGAAAGCAATTCAACTCAATATCACCATCTGTACATCTTGGGCCATACTCCTTCCCCTTACGGACTTCCGCCAAGCTACTAGGCTTATACTTCGATAGTAAACTTACATGGAGAACCCACGTCGAGTACCTGGTAAATAAAGTGGGCCGAACGTTAAACATAATCAGAGCATTATGTCGAGTATGGTGGGGAGCTGACCCATCTGTCCTATTACTATTATATAGATCGTTAATCCGATCTGTACTAGATTATGGCTGCATCTTTTTCGGCAACGCACCGCAGTATGTTCTTCGAAAACTAGATGTCCTGCAGTTCCGCGCACTAAGAATATGTCTGGGAGCCATGAACTCAAGTCCTACTAACGCACTACTGGTAGAGGCTAAAGAAATGCCCCTTCAGATAAGACGAGATCTGCTTGCCAACAACTTTCTTCTGCAACGCTCGTCCATAACTAGCCACCCTATAACATCTAAACTGCACCGCCTCCTTCCACTGTGTGACAGAGGAACAAACAGAAGACTACGGACACCTCTATTGGTCAAAAGTATCAAGAAATTGCAGCACATCATACCCCTTACTCTTCAAGATACAGCGCTTCCAGTATTTCGACAGAGGTATGAACTTTCACTATTTCAACCATCCACATTTCATCTTCCAGATTTTATTATCTGCAATACCAATATAAACGAAAAAGTAACAAATTTTATCGATGCATATTGGGGCAATTATACTCAAATATACACAGATGGGTCTAAGACCAATGAAGGAGTCGGATATGCGTACTACTGCCCTGCATTCAACACTAGCAAAATGTTCTCCCTTCCCCACGAAGCTTCAATATTCACAGCTGAAATACTTGCCATTAAATCAGCCATCACGTACGGCGTCCAGCACTTCAGCAGTATATTAATTCTCACGGACTCCAAGAGTGCACTTCAAAAACTAGAACAACCATGCAGGAACACGCGTTCGAATAAATACATCATGGACATCCTAAGTTGCATATACCAAGCTAAGGAAAACGGAAAAGAAGTTCATCTTATGTGGATCAAAGGTCACACTGGAATTATACACAATGAAACCGTAGACCAACTGGCAAAGCAGAGCATTAAAGAAGGCCAGTTCCAAGCACTACGCCTACCATACACGGACTTCCAAAGCCACATCAAGAAACAGGCTTACAAAGAATGGTCAAATTACTGGGCAACAACTCAATGCATCAAAGGCAAGCATTACGCCGCTATCCAGAGACACATCCCACAGAAACCATGGTTCAGTCTACTATCTCTAACTCGCCGCCATATGACATCAATTATCAGAATGCGACTTGGACATGCATCTTACCCCAGTCATCTGTTCAGACTCAAAGTCATAGACTCCCCAAATTGTACCTCTGACCCCAATCAAGAAGCAGACCTCAACCACACAATTTTAGGATGCACTAGATACAAACCACAAGTGACCAACTTATATCAAACGCTTATACAACTGAAAGTTCCACTTCCGACTTCCGTTTCGTCGTTGTTCAGCAGCTATGACATCCGTATATATCAAGCAATAGCCAAATTTTTAAGTGAAGCTAATTTAACATTGTGATACGTTTGTTCTGTAGTTAAACTGTTGTCATCCAACCAAAGTTCCTGTACCGTGGCTTTCCATCACCAATTAGTCATAATGCCATGAACGGTCCCATGTTGTAAAGATGTTGCTATTTGACTTTCCTGTTTTCTAAATGTACAGAGCTGGCAGCATGGTCTTACGGACCAAATGCCAAATAAATTAAAAAAAAAACTTTCATCCGGGAGATAGTGGATTCGAACCCCACTGTCGGCCCTGAAGATGGTTTTCCATCGTTTCCCATTATCACACCTTAATTAAGGCCACAGCCGCTTCCTTCCCTCTCCTAGCCTTTCCTATCCCACCGTCGCCATAAGACCTATCTGTGTCGGTGCGACGTAAAACAAATAGGAAAAAAAATTAACGGATTAAGAAAGAAATTATTTATTTTTGTAATATTTATACTGGAAGGTGTCTAAACTAGGTGGTAAAGGCATGCTTGATTCACTCAGAATGGCGTCGATTCGATTCCCCTTCAGAAAGTCGACGATTAGAGAAATGAGATTCCCATTTCTGGAGCGGCGTGGCCTTGTGGTTCATTTAGCCTATAACAGCACTGAGTGCCAGCTTAATTCCCAGGGGCAAATGCAGCCTGGTATAGAACTAACTAAGTTAGTAGTGGAAATCTGCATCTTCCTCTTCGCTGGCCTTACTGTCTTCCTAATATTTCTACTCGAAGACAGCCGTGTATTTACACCGATCTAATTAATATTGTGTGTTGATTTTATACAAGGTTTGAAAATACGTGTTTTAGTTTTGAGAATGCATTTTTTATTTCTCTTTCTTCAATGTTTGAATTTCAAGGTAGAGATATGCGTGACTCCACTATAATAAAATGTTAGAAATTAAGAAACGTTGCCACTCCCACGACATTCAAAATACAGGCATTATCAGTGAAAACATTAAAAAACTAAACCCCAAGCCGCTACAAGCCCGATGGGCCGTGGCCTACCACGTGACCATTGCTCAGTTTGCGAGGTGACGTGTGGTCAGCGCGGCGAATTCTGTCGACCGTTATTCCTGACTTTCTGGATGGGGCCACCATCTCACTATTAGATATTTCCTCGAACCATCCTTCAACTCCAGGTAAAAATCCATGACCTGTGTGGCAATCGAACACGGGGTCTCCGGGTGAGAGGCAGACACACTACCCCTTTCCGCGGAGCCGGCAGCTCAGTCACAATAGATTAGTGATATCGTCCATACCAAGGCAGTACCAATAAGGATGACAACCAATATCATTAAATTCATCAAAATAAAATATCAAATCTCCGTGGTTCAAAATATAGAAGCCCATTGGTTTATTTGACTCTTCAGCTGAATTATCAGCGCAGCGGCCTAATGATCAGAGGGTACTGCGTTCGAACTTTACCGGTCGCGCCATGGGTTTATTCGTGTCTGATTAATTCCTCAGTGGATCGGTGGCAGAGTGTCGGCCTCCGGATGCCAAGGCGGCGGGTTCAAACCCGGCAGAGGTAGTCAGAATTTGGAAGAGCGGAAAAACTCTATTGGAATCTCCATGTCATAAAATGTTGGCATGCAGGCTTAAAGATCTCTGGTAAAACTTTAAGTGTTTATCGACTATGGCGCGACAGCTCTGATGGGCCTTGGCTTTCCAAGCGATCACTATTCGGCCCGAAGACCTGTAGATTACGAGATGACCCGTGGTCAGTGCGGCGAATTCTCTCGGCCTTTATTCTTGGCTTTCTAGAGCGGGGCTGCATATCTCACAAATCCAGGTAAAATACTCCCGACCTGGCCGGGAATCGAACCCGGGCCTGCAGGTCAGATTTAAGCACGCTACCCTTAGACCACGCCGCGCAGGAAGCCTAAATGGCGTCAAATTCAAATGCTCGTGCACGATAGCTAAGGGTATACTATTCTTCTTCTTCTTCTTCTTCTTTACCTGTTTACCCTCCAGGGTCGGTTTTTTCCTCGGACTCAGCGAGAGATCCCACCTCTACCTCCTCAAGGGCAGTGTCCTGGAGCTACAGACTCTCTGTCGGGGAATACAACTGGGAAGGATGACCAGTGCCTCACCCAGGCGGCCTCAGCTCCTATGCTGAACAGGGGCCTTGCAGGGGGATGGGAAGGGATAGAGAAGGAAGAGGGAAGGAAGCGGCCGTGGCCTTAGTTAGGTACCATTCCGGCATTTGCCTGGAGGAGAAGTGGGAAACCACGGAAAACCACTTCCAGGATGGCTGAGGTCGGAATTGAACCCACCTCTACTCAGTTGACTTCCCGAAGCTGAGTGGACCCCGTTCCAGCCCTCGTAACACTTTTCTAATCCCGTGGCAGAGCCGGGAATCGAACCCGGGCCTCCGGGGGTGGCAGCTAATCACACTAACCAATACACCACAGAGGCGGACCCATTATTATTATTATTATTATTATTATTATTATTATTATTATTATTATTATTATTATTGCTCGCAGTGGTAGTAGTAGTCTTTCTTTCTTTCTTTCTTTCTTTCTTAATCCGTTCACCGTCTAGGGTTGATTTTTCGCTTGGACTCAGCGAGGGTTCCCACCCCTACCGCCTCAAGGGCAGTGTCCTGGAGCGGGAAAGTTTGAGTCGGGGCATACAACTGGGAATGAGGACCAGTACCTCGCCCAGGTGGCCTCCCTTGCTATGCTGTACAGGGGCCTTGTGTGGGGATGGGAAAATTGAAAGGGATAGACTAAGAAGAGGGAAGGAAGCGGCCGTAGCCTTGAGTTAGGTACCATCCCAGCATTTGCTTGGGGAAGAAGTGGGGGGAAACGACGGAAAACAACTTCGAGGGTGGCTGACGTGGGAATCGAATCCACCTCTACTCAGTTGACTTCCCGAAGCTGAGTGGACCCCATTTCAGCCCTCGTAACACTTTTCTAAACTCGTTGCAGAGCCGCGAATCGAACCCGGGCCTCCGGGGGTGGCAGCTAACCACACTAACCACTACATCACGGAGGCGGACTATTATTTCTATTATTACGAATATTATATGATGATGATGTTATTATTTTTAACTCCCACTATCAACTTTTTGTAACATTTTCGGAACCTCCGAGGTGCCGGAATTTTGTCCCTCGGGAGTTCTTTTACATGCCAGTAAATCTACCGACACGAGGCTAACGTATTTAAGCAAATTCAAATACCACCGAACTGCGTCAGGATCGAACCTGCCAAGTTGGGATCAGAAGCTAGCGCGTTAACCGTCTGAGCCAATCAGCCCAGCTATTACTACATCAGTAATTCCTCTAATTCGGGGACTGGGAGTTTGTGTTTGTCTTAATACACAAAATTTCATGTACACACAACACATCACACAACGAACCACCACTGAGACACGAAACAGTGAATTTATACCTACACTAAAGGCTTTGTGTCAAGAAGGGCATCCAGTCGAAAAACTGTGCCAAATGTACAAATAACTGACAGTAGGATAGGAGAAAGAATCTAAGGTCTTTGGTTAATGTCAGCAACATCTAGTCACGCTTAATGATCGTTTGACTAAGAAGAAGGTGGGGCTGAACGATGTGCGGTTCATATTACGAGGCGTTACATAAAATCACCCCTGAAGTAATGACCTTTTGAGGCAATGTTAAAAGAGATGAATGACCGCGCGTGTTGGCCACGCACATATACAACATGCTCTCCATTTCCCTCAATTTCGCTTCTTACTGGAAGAGTAGAAAACTTCTTATGACATTTTTTCTTGTGCCTGGTGTGTAACATGTGTGAACATGTGCACGGCTTGCCTCGCTTCTCCACTGTTGTGAACCCGACACTGCTTAGATTAGCTTCGCTTTCTTCCCTTTTCTTTTCATGGAAATACAACCAGTCTGCTCTCCTGATGCTCTAATCCCCAATCCCCTTAATCACTTAATGATTTGCAAACTCCGATCAAAAATGTAGAAAGAACAACAATATGGAAAAAAATATTTTTGAAAAAGTGTTCATTTCATTCTATTGAAAATTCTTTCAATATAGGATGAACATTTTGGACAAATACACAATGTTCTGTCATGAGGTGCAGAATTTAGAGAATTTTATAGCTCTCACTCTCAGTATTTGTCATTTCTCACACTTCTGACAAAGATTATCTCGTCGAATACAGCACAATATATTTCTAAAAGACCACTATACACCATGTAAGTTCAATAGTAATAAAAAACAGAACGTTAATTTTTAAGTGGGACAACTAAGTCATATGAGAAGAATATGACACGGGGACATTTTTACATTATACAGATATTATGTTTAGTCTTGCTATCAAACTGGATTCCCTTGTGCGTAAAAAATGGAACTAAAATGATTATACAAAATAAATAATCCTACCCCATTGAAATACACCCACACAACAGAAAATAATAATAATAATAATAATAATAATAATAATAATAATAATAATAATAATAATAATAATGAAAACTCCTGACCTCGTATTTTTCGAGGTGTTGCAGCCCTTTTTATGCACACCCGCAATAGAAGTGAGTTGCATGTACTGTTTTAACCATATACAAGCCCTTCTTTCTTTCTTTCCTTCTTTCTTTCTTAATCTGTTTACCTTCCAGGGTTGGTTTTCACCTAGGATTCAGCGAGGGATCCCACCTCTATCGCCTCAAGGGCAGTATCCTGGAGCGTGAGACATTGGGCCAGGGAATACAACTGGGGTTATGACCAGTACCTCGCGCAGGCGGCCTCACCTGCTATGCTGACAGGGGCCTTGGAGAGATGGGAAGATTGAAAGGGATAGACAAGGAAGAGGGAAGGTAGCGGCCGTGGCCTTAAGGAAGGTACCATCCCGGAATTTGCCTGGAGTAGAAGTGGGAAACCACGGAAGACCACTTCAAGGATGGCTGAGGTGTGAATCGAATACATATCTACTCAGTTGACCTCCCGAGGCTGAGTGGACCCCGTTCCAGCCCTCGTACCACTTTTTAAATTTCGTGGCTGAGCCGGGAATCGAACCCGGGCCTCCTGGGGTGGCAGCTAATCACGCTAACCACTACACCACAGAGGCGGACTACAAGTCCTTCTGCCATTCTTAAATTTCTAGGATTAGGCCTACCGGGAATCGAACCGTGCCTCCGAGAACAGTAGCTAATAACGTAACTGTTCAATTATTGAAGTGTAGTAATAATAATAAACCACAGCCTGTTTCCTGTCTTTCGACCGAGTCAGAAATGGAATGAATGAAGCTCTCATTTAGCGGCAAGGATAGGAATTGTGCCGGCTGCCACAGCCTGTCGCACTCCTCTGGGGCAATGAATAATGACTGACAGATGAAATGAAAGATATTGGAGAATGTTGCTGGAATTAGAGATGCCAGGGAAAACAGGATTTCCCGGAGGAAATCCTGTCCCGCCTCCACTTTGTCCGTCCGGCTCCATGGCTAAATGGCTAGCGTGCTAAACTTTGGTCACAGGGGTGCCGGATTGCATTGCCGGCAGGGTCGGAAATTTTAACCATCATTGTGCAGCACAAGTCTCACATGGAGTGAACGGGATCTGAACCAGGAAATCCAGCGGTGAGAGTTAGGAACGCAGCAGCCTGAGCCACGGAGGCAATAACAATAATAATAATAATAATAATAATAATAATAATAATAATAATAATAATAATAATAATAATAATAATAATAATAATGGCTAGTGTGAATAGCTGCCGACCCCAAGACCCGGTTTCGATTCCCGGCTCTGCCACGAAATTTAAAAAGTGGTACGAGGACTGGAACGTGGTCCACTCAACCTCGGGAGGTCAACTGAGTAGAGGGTGTTCAATTCCCTTCTCAGCATCCCTGAAGTGGTTCTTTGTGGTTTGTCGCTTCTTCTCCAGGTAAATGCCGGGATGGTACCTAACTTAAGGCCACGACCACCACTTCCATCCCTCTTCCTTGTCAATCCTTTCCAATCTTCCAATTCCCCACAATGCCCCTGTTCAGCACAGCAGGTGAAGCCGCCTGAGCGAGGTACTGTTCCTCCTCCCCAGTTGTATCCACGACCAAATGTCTCACGCTCCAGGACACTGCCCTTGAGGCTGTAGAGGTGGGATGCATCGCTGGGTCCGAGAGAATAATCATCCCTGGGCGGTAAACGGATTAAATAATAATAATAATAATAAAAATGAATATCCACAGCCTGTTTCCAGTCATTCGACCGGGTCAGGAATGGAATGAATGAAGCCCACATCTAGCGGCGAGGATAGGAAATGTGCCGGCTGCCGAAGCCTGTCGCACTCCTCTGGGACAATGATAAATGACTGACAGATGAAATGAAATTATAATGGATAGTGTTGCTGGAATGAAACATGGCAGGGAAAACCGGAGTACGCAGAGAAAAACCTGTCCGCCTCCGCTTTGTCCAGCACAAATCTTACATGGAGTGGCCGGAATTTGAACCACGGTATCCAGCGGTGAGAGGCCGGCGCGCTGCCGCCTGAGCCACGGAGGCTCCAATAATAATAATAATAATAATAATAATAATAATAATAATAATAATAATAATAATAATAATAATAATAATAATAATAATAATAATAAGTAATATTTTATAGTACGGTATCCTGTTCGAACTTGGTATCTGTGTCCAAATTAAACATTGACAGGAAGGAGATTTCTATTAATAATTGACAATATTCTTAGATTTGTAATTTACTCTTGTGTTTCTTTTCTGCTGTAATTCTGTTTGTCTTCTCTTTATATATTTGCAGTACTGTATGTACAGAACAATATTACGGAAGTAATGTGAACTTAACAAACAACAGACCTTGTAGTTTTAGGTGACTGTTCATATTGGAACCTCCAATTTTACGTGGAATCCGAATCACAGGGGGTGACTTTTCATTTCAGAAACCTCATGTGCAGTGGCAGGGATTCGAATCACCGCTGCATTATTGAAAAGCCAGTGATGATACCACACGGCTATCAATATCCCTTAGGTGACTTTCAAATTTTAAAAAAATCACTGAAACAATTAACATATCTTAAAATAAATAAATAAATAAATAAATAAATAAATAAATAAATAAATAATAAATAATAATAAATAAATAATAAATAAATAATAAATAATTTAATCATTATTAATCTGCATCTAGGACTGTCATCCAGGTGACAGATTTCCTACCACTTACATGCCCAGCTTTCCTTAAACTTCGAAATTTATCAAACATCTCCTTGAAAAGTCATACCAATCCCGAAATCCTCTTCCCGTTAATGAATATTTGTCCGAATTTTTCCTCCTGAATTCCAACTTCATCTTCATATTGTGATATTTTCTACTTTTAAAAGCTTCACTCAAGTATACAGATCTCATTCCACGCCAACTCTCCACTGACGGTTCAGCAGAACATACCGCTTAACCCCTCAGCTCGTCTCATTACTCCCAAGTCTTCTCAGGCAAAAGTTTGCGACATTTTCGTAACACTACTCTTTTGTCGGAAATCACATAAAACAAGTCGTGATACTTTCATTTGGATCTTTTCCAGTTCTCGTATCAAGTAATCATGGTGTGGAGTCCAGTACACTGGAACCATACTCTAACTGGGGTCTTACCAGACATTTACAGCCCTCTCCTTTACATTCTTACTACAACACATAAATACTCCCACAACCATATGAAGAGATCCTTAATGTTAATACGATTACCCCAATGAAGACATTTCCTTATATTAAATAACACCTTAGTAAGCCTACTTACAGTGATCCCCGTACTTTCACCATGCCAACACTGTGATTAAAACTGAGAGGACATTATTTTTATCTAGGTGAAACTTACAACATGACTTTTCACCTCGTTTACCATCTTGCCATTGTCTGCTGGCCATCTCACAACATTGTCGAGGACTTTTTGCAGTCGCTCATATGTATCCATTGTGCAATGTGTGTGGATTTACAGCCGGTTATATGGTTCACACATCGTTGCTCAACGTCCGTAGGTTTAACCTTAAAGTACCCTACACATTTCCTCTGGGTGGTGCTAATAGAGCAATAACAACAATAAGATGCCGCCGTACTGCCCTACAGGTATGACATTCGAGAAATCAAGTTAAATAACAATATAAACAGTCCTTCTGAGGACTCGCATTTCGGCTCTCAGTTAACAATCTGCCAACTTAACATCGAAGGAATCAGTAAGGCAAAAAGTGAATACTTATCCAAAATCCTTCTGGATCACTCCGTGGATATGCTTCAGGAAACGCATACAGAGGATGACCTTCAACTGAACTGTAGGGGTAAAATTCTTGGATACCAAATAGCAACAGCAGTAAATCATCCTAAATATGGCATTGCCACTTTGGTCAGGAAAGATATATTGAACTACGATGTACTTGAAAATGCTGTGAATCACACTTCCTTCTCCTCATCTATACAAGTGCAGAATGTTGTGGTAACCAATGTATATAAGCCACCTACAGTCAATTGGCCAGATCCCATCGTGCTGGTACCTACAGAAAATAACGTGATCATTGGAGACTTCAACAGTCACCACAGATTTTTGGGATATGATGAGTGTGATGAGAATGGTGACAGACTGCTTGAATGGATGGACAAGAGAGATCTTAAGCTAGTCTACGATGCTAAGGACATAGGGACGTTCCACTCCGGCCGTTGGAATAAAGACTATTCGCCCGATCTCGGTTTCATTTCTTCCAATCCCATGACAACATCCCCAGTACACCAGCAGGTACTGAAAAATTTCCCTCGAAATCAACATAGACCCATAATTTACAAAATTGGCCTGCAGATACCTGCCATTAGGTCTATACCTAAACCTCACTGGAACTTTCAAAAAGCTGATTGAAATGCTTATGCATTGCACACAGATGCTGATCTTAGATTGATAGCTCCAACTTCAGAAAATTACGGTAGGTTTGTTGGACTAATAAAATCTCCCGCAAAAAGAACCATTCCTCGAGGCTATCGGAAGGTTTACATTCCAGGTTGGAATGAGGAAACCAGTCGCTTGTCCGCTGAATATGAGGAAGAATGTAGTCAAGAGAAAGCAATCGAGCTCCTTAAATCCTTAGATATGCTAGAAGAGAGAAGTGGATAACAACTGTAAGGGAGCTCAACTTCACACATTCCAGCAGAAAAGCATGGTCTCTCATCCGCAAGCTCGATTCAACTTCCACACCATCAAAAAATCACTCCTCAATTAATGTAGAAACCATAGCTAATCACCTCGTCTCAACATCGCGGATTTCAGGGGATAAGAAATTCACCGAGCAGGTTAAATCGGAACTAAGGCAGAGAAAACAAGACACCCAGCCAAATGACCAGTATACAAGTCAATTTTCTCCAGATGAGGTACAAAAAAGTTTGAACACACTCAGAAATGGTAAACCTGCAGGACTTGATGGCATATACCCTGAACTTATAACGAACTCTAGTCCAGCAACCAAACGTTGGCTTGCTTCTTTCTTCAGTGATCTTCTGCAATCGGGCCGCCTGCCTGCTCTATTCAAAACAAATTATTGCTATCTTGAAGCCAGACAAGGATCCCAAATCACCTCAAAGCTATAGGCCCATATCTCTACTAAGTGTTACTTATAAGCCTCTAGAAATACTGACTCTCAATAGAATATCTCCTGCAATTGAACACCTTATTCCACTTAAGCAAGCTGGTTTCCGGCATGGTCGAGATTGCGGTGATCAGGTTCTCGCTTTGACTTCCTTCCATGAAGCAGGATTAGAGAGGAAAATGAAAAATTTGATCTGTGTTCCTTGATCTCACGGCTTCTTATGACACCGTTTGGAAAGAAGGCCTTCTCCTGAAACTCAACAGGACTATACCATGTCCTAAAATTTTCACCCTGATAAAAATATGCTCATTAACAGATTTTCCAAATTCATACAGAACATGCCCGTGGCAGATTCCGTAAACTGAATAATAGCTTGCCACAGGGATCAGTCTTGTCTCCCATTCTCTTCAACTTATACATCCATGATCTCCCAGAAACTGTACCTCGCAAGTTCATTTATGAGATTATATCAACCTCACCATACAAACAACAGACTTCAATGAGGCAGAAGACATTCTATCCCAAGACCTTGGCAAGATGGGTGATTATTTCAAAAAATGGTGCCAGAAACCTAGTTCACTAAAGACTGAAGTAGCTACGGTTCACCTAAATAACAGGCTGACAAACTATCAACCCATGATCAGGTTCGGAAACCACACACTACAGTGTAAGACCATCCCAAAATATCTTGGTGTAACTTTAGACAGGTCCTTAACCTATCGACGCCATCTTGAGAAACTGGCTGCTAAGCTTAAAAGCCGTAACAACTTGCTGGGAGACTAGCTGGTACTTCATGGGGCGCAGATACATTTACAAATGATCGATTCAATTACTTTTGAAAATAATGCAAACACGAAAGTAACATGCACATTTTTCTCGGGAGCAATCATTTTGAAAGTCTGATTAGTCTCACCTAATCTCTATGTCTCTGTGCTAAATAACCAAAATGGAGCAATGTGTTTTTCCTCGGAAACTTTGGTACCTATCATTCCATTCTCATGTGAAAAAATGTCAAATATTCCCTAAAGACCCCTCGTTCTGTAAAGTAATTTTAATTTCGCTGATTACTATTTTTTAAAGTAATTAGTAATTATACCGGGCGAGTTGGCAGTGTGGTTAGGGCCGCGCAGGTGTGGGTTTGCATCCAGGAACCAGGAAACACACTGTCGGCAGCCCTGAATATGGTTTTCCGTGATTCACCGAGCAGGTTAAATCGGAACTAAGGCAGAGAAAACAAGACACCCAGCCAAATGACCTTCCCACTCCTAGCCCTTTGCTCTCCCATCGTCGTCATAAGACCTATCTGTGTCGGAGCGACGTAAAGCAACTTGTTAAAAAAATAGTAAGTGTAATTGAGCACATTTTCTCTCAGGCAACTGTAGTATTGAGACCAGTTACTTTTATTTTGTACTTTTCCCATCACTGGATAACGACCATCCCTAGTGAAGGAATACTATTCGGCAGCTTGTTAGGGTTCGCCATTGTCTGACATAATTCCCCAGTATGGCTGCCATAATTTTACATTCTCCTCTCAGTTGTTGTCCTTATGACTTACCAAATTTTATCCCGGGAGACATTTCCAAACCTGAAAATAGATCTGTGTTTCCCAACTACATGTAAAGAATAACCTACTAGTATCTTATATGGATACCTTCTTGTATTAATACACCAATACATAATAATAATAATAATAATAATAATAATAATAATAATAATAATAATAATACATTGTGATTAATACGGTACGGAGGTTTGATATATGTAGCATCACAACGAACACTGCAGTACGGTAGCGTGTCGGCCGGTCACTAAATGGAGGGTTAGTTCTATGAATTATGGCTGATTGCTTTTCGAGGCACTGACACGAAAATATCAAGTTTTTCACTTAAAGAAATTTCACTGGAGTGAATGTTTTCCATATTTTTTAGAACAGATGTTCTAAGGTTCTTCAATATTTCAGTCGTATGAAGAGCTATTTTATTTGCATTGATCAAGTGAGATACACTGAAATGGTGGGGACAGCGGTAAAGTTAGTGAAAAATATCTCTACAATTATTTCCAATGTGTCAATAAATTGAAACTGTCTGATCTGAGATAATATACTTTCAGCTAAAGTTCTGATATTTCCTTCTTTTTCTTCAAAAATTTATTCGAGGAAGTCAATTATCGCTAGCACATATCATGGAAAATCAACATGGAATCACGTTTCTCTGCCCAGCGAGTCTCACGTAGTGGTTTGAGCTGTTTCACTTTAGACTCAAGGAAGTGTTTTTGAATTTTTTGCTTCCAGCAATGTAATTCGTTTCGTAGATTCCAGGGAAAATATACACACTTCCTTCATTGTCCTGAAAACATTCCTTATTTCTTGAACACTGTTGACCATTGATATAGTTATATTTAAACAGTGATTAGCACAGTGATTATAGATTGCAAATGGTAGCAACGTGAGTGTTCGTATCAGCACACCGCGATATTTTGCTGGCACTTTGACTTCTCCATCATAAGCTTGTCCTCGTAAATCTTCAACTGATAAATCAATATCATTAAGCACGTTGTGAGTTGGTCCTTCTCCTGTTAGGTCATTCTTCTTCTACCGCTTTTCCCACACTCTAATAGAATCTCGGGTACGAACTGTCTTGTAGATGTGAATTTGGCCCTGGTTTTTATGCTGCATGCTCTTCCTGACATAAACCCTATATGGAGCGTTGTACTCACTATTGCGTCTTTCTGTGGTGGATGGGAGTATGGTGTGTTGTGTAAGTAACATGTGTGCATGAAGAGGAAAGTGTTGGGACAAATATAAATCACAGTCTCCGAGCTAGAGGAATTAAATATACGTGATCAAAATCCCAACCCATCCGGTAATCGAACCTAGGATCATCTGAACCGAAGGGGTCTAAGCTCACAATTCAGCCAAGGAGTAGGACTTCTCCTGTTAGGTCCGTGACATCAAATAAACCAACAAAATCTTCCCTTAGTCCTACTGTATTACTTTGCACTTCCAAGTACATAATGCATAATGCTAATTGCTCGCAGCCATTTCAGTCAGTTGTCTCATGCGCTCATATTTAAAATACTGACCGCTACCAATTTTTACCGTTCTTTCTTTCTTTCTTTCTTTCTTTCTTTCTTTCTTTCTTTCTTTCTTTCTTTCTTTCTTAATCCGTTTACCCTCCAGGGTTGGTCTTTCCTTCGGACTTAGCGAGGGATCCCACCTGATGAATAGATTGCGCATGTCTTGACTTGTACGCCCTAGCTGCAGATTATCAGCGAGCCGTAGATATGCATAGGCAACCCATCGCACGGTGTTGAACCAGGACAGCCAGTTGTCGGCTGTCGAAGAGTGACTTCTTGTTGACTTGGTCCGTGGTATGGCACGAATAGTACGAACCCTACTAGAAATCCATAAAGGACATGTTTGCTACTGAATCGCCAGGGAAGGGCCAATTCAACAAACTGGCTGTCCTGGTTCAACAGACCAAAGTTGTTACTTTATTTGTTTGATAATGTCCTTATCCAACAGGAATTGATGCTTTATGATAAAGTACTCTCTTTTTATATAATCTGTCCTCTAAAGTTTCGCGACAGAGCGAAAACGCATTATGTAGAACTTCTTTTGATGTGTGTGGTTAGGAGACTTCATGACGAGTATATATGCTTGTTGTTAGCCGCAACTAATATTCCAGGAGAGAAGGTAGGTAATGTATATTCCATATTAATATGATTCCAGTGTCTAGGTCCATATTTCTCAGCTAACTACCGAACACTAATTAAGACATTAATATTAACAACAATGAAGATTACACGTGATCGATACGTTATAAAGGAATACACACAGAAATTGCGTAAGTTCGAAAGTATAAGGGGCGATCAAAAAGTTTCCTTTCGACGGCCGTAACTGTCCTGAATCGGGATGCCAATCAGGAAAAATTAAGTACAAAAGTTCGTGTTTAACTTCGAAGGCTGAATTCGGTATAATTTCGAGGAACGATTTTTTTTTTTTTTTTTTTTGCTAGTTGCTTTACGTCGCTCCGACACAGATAGGTCTTATGGCGACGATGGGACAGGGAAGGGCTAGGAGTGGGAAGGAAGCGGCCGTGGCCTTAATTAAGGTACAGCCCCAGCATTTGCCTGGTGTGAAAATGGGAAACCACGGAAAACCATTTTCAGGGCTGCCGACAGTGGGGTTCGAACCTACTATCTCCCGAATACTGGATACTGGCCGCACTTAAGCGACTACAGCTATCGAGCTCGGTGGAACGATTATTTACCATCAGATTGTTTCAAATCACATGCCTCTTCTTTTCTTAGATTAAATGTTATCCCGCAACGGCAGGGTGGGCTCTTGTGCTCACATGTCTCCATTTTTCTCTATCTGCAGCATTTCCTTAACTGACGTTGACCACTCGCACCTCTTCCTGGATTTGATCAAGTCATCGTTTCGTGGGTAGCCCTCGTGGTCGCTTGCCTGATTGCCTGCCTGTATTTCTGCTACTTTGTCCCCGCTACTCCATAGAATATGCACGTACCTTCTCAGACGAGCTCCCTTTTTTTTTTAGGTATCGGTATGATACCAAGAATCTTTCTTTCTTTCTTTCTTTCTTTCTTTCTTTCTTTCTTTCTTTCTTTCTTTGGAATTGGTAACATGGTCGAGACTCGTTCAGCCAATAGACCAACACAGCATCTTCATCTCCATAGTATACGTCATTTCCTCACATCTGTTGGTTAATGTCAACATTCAGCTCCATATAAAACCACAGATCTGATCACAGTGTGGTAGATTTTAGATTTCAACCATACAGGAATTTTTCGATCGCATAAGACTCCAGTCAGCTGCTACCATCTTCCCCAGGCTGCTTATGTTCAGATTAGCACTTCTTTCAACACATCGCCGTTTTGCGTTACATATGAGCCTATGGGTTTCAATCCAGACACATTGTTGAGTTGTTTACCATCTATAGATAGAGAGCCATCTAATTGTTCACCTCACTCCAGTAAGATTGGGAAATGTTCAATTTCATTCAATATGCACAACTGTGGCCTTCCCAGGTTTGTATTTGTTCCTCTATGTCTTCCCACGTTTCGATCGCCGGCGTGATATTATCGATGAAAGCCAGATTCCAGGGATGTCGAGATTGATTACCTGCTGTTACCATGTCCATATATAAGACGAAAATAAGAGGTCACAAAGTCGAGCTTTGGTGAACACCAACTTTGATATTGAAAGGAGGTAAAGTTCTTAGCTGAGCACCTGATATTTAAACAGGTTTATTATTTAAAGAACACAACTTGGTGTATTAATAGGCTCCCATTAATGACAAGGTAATACAGATTACATGTGATGGAGAAGTTATAAAGGAACACACACAGATATAGCGTAATTTCGAAAGTATAAGGGACGATCAAAACGTTTCCGTTTGACGGCCATACAGTCCTGAATCGGGATGCCAATCAGACAAAGTAGCCGTGAGCATTGAGGCACTCATCCCAGCACCAGGTTGAAGATCTCCGTGTGGTAAAAAATACCGTGTCCTGCTGCGTGACGAAGTCCGTAACCGCCTGCTGCATATCCTCGGCAGATAGGAAGCGTCGACACTTTAAGACCTTTTTGAGGCGACCGAATGCGTGATAATCGCATAGGGAGAGATCAGAACTATAGGGCGGGTGCTTGAGTGTCTCCCACTTAAGTTAGCGTACCTTCTGCGTGACGACCAGATCGACCGGCGTCTTGTGTCGAAACGCGAACCGCACGGAACTTTGTGCACAACGGTGGCTTTCGACAGAATCCTTCCCCATACACAGTCTTCATTCTTCGATGTGTGTCCACCGGTGTTTGTCCCTTGGCAGCCAAGAACAGAATAACAGCACGTTGGTCCTATTTGGACGCATTTGGTAATAACGTCGCCATAGTTCACGTGGAAACATTTAACGCATACAACTCTTAACGACACGACTGCCATTCTAATCCCTCTGCCTACATCTCCGTGGTTACATGCTCGCATCGGAGTCGCGCTATGTTGCATGTCCGCTGCAGTAACGCCCTCAAACTGTAACTTTTTGATCATGTCTTATAAATCATACATTTAAATATGGTACCGTGATGTTTTGTCAGTAACAACATTATCCACTGAATGAGTGGTGCCTCAGACGCCTAATAGAACCTCGGAGAGCTACCGTAACTATTTTGTGAACGTCCTCCCTGGGTAGTTGGAAACGCTTCCATGTGTTGGCGAAGTATCGAGGTATGGTGCCGCACTACCATTGTATCTGGAGAACTGACTTCTTTAAGGCGAGTACTTCTGCAATATTATTACTGAAAAATGAAAATCCACAGCCTGTTTCCAGACATTCCACCAGTTCAAGAATGGAATGAATGAAGCCCCATCTAGCGGCGAGGACAGAAATTGCGCCGGCTGCCGAAGCCTGTCGCACTCCTCTGGGGCAATGAAGTGATATTGGAGAGTGTTGCTGGAATGGAATATGACAGGGAAAATCGGAATTTATTACTGCTTTCAAGTAATATTATTAGTTATTAGCAATGAATACATGGTCTACCGTGGAATTAGCCGTACCATGCTGTGGAATTACCAGGACTGCTGTGGATTTAGTCAAAATATTAGTTACAATTAGCGAATTCATTGAAAAAGTAAATTATAATATACTGTAGCTTTGAAGTGCTAAATAAATATGGCATAAGTAACAGTATTCCAGAGAATAACTGCTGTAACATTTTGAAAATTATTCTCAAAATTTTGCATAGGCCTACTTCCAATTTTGCCCCTAATATTGCGGATTAAATCGTGTCACCCCTTCATGTATCTACAGACATTTTCATTAAAAATTGCTGAAACTTTGAACGTTCAGTCTCCAAACCTCTATACGTTGACAATCTTCCAATTGCAACTGGAACTGTAGTTTCTTCTGATTCAAAGCCTCTTATCTTGAAATAATCAAATATTGAATCTCTACCGCTTTTTCATTAGAAATCCTTGCATTGTTCCCATCTGTTCAAATCACCAATCTTTCTCGCAACTTCATGTCTCTTACCTCCAGCTTGTACAAAAATTTCACGCTAACGTCTTCCAACAAAACAGAATTATTACAGCCGTGAACATAATCAAAACAGTGAACATGGTAGATAAATACAAAATATATATAATTAATCACTCTGGGATAGCAGAATAATAATAATAATAACAATAATAATAATAATAGTTATAATTTCAGTGCTGGCAATCAAATCAGGAAACAAAGCATATTCACTAATTAGTCTCATGCACCTACAAATAATTACAACCAAAAAGACCCAAAAATGTGGAAGAATTCCGGGAACGTCTAGAAGAAACAGTAGGATAATTTCCTAAACATCATGTCAAAATTTTGGTGGGAGATTTCAATGCACAAATAGGCAAAGAGACGAAGTACAAAGCCAACGTAGGACTGTACCCTGCCCATAACAGAACCAATAAAAATGGAGAAAGATTAATCAACTTCTGTGAGAACTTTGATCTGAAACTAATGTCAATACATTTTCCAGCACGCCCGCAGCAGAAAACAACCTGGAGGTCCCCGAACATGAATTTAGGAGAATTTCAGATAGACCATGTAGCTATTACAAAGAGAAACCAAAAGGAGATCATGAATGTAAAAGACAAGAAGGCTATCATCGACTCTGATCACCACCTATCTCTAAACAAAGTGAAGTTTCAACCTAACAGACCCATATGTAGAGCACGGAGAAACCCGCGGATCGACCCTGAGATTCTACTGTAAATCAAAACTCAAGCTCTTTTCTGGCCAATATCTCCGAGCAAAATGCTACTAGTTGGTCAGAACTTAAAGATGAATTTGTAAAAGCAGCCAAGTGCACTAATATGCCACCGAGGAAACGTAAACATCAGTGGTGGAACGATACCTGTGATAAGGCGTTAGAACTCCGCATTAAAGCATGGCAAGACTGGAATTCGCAGGAAGCCACAGTGAAGTGGCATGCCTCCATTAAAATCCAGAAGGGATACCAAAGATTATAAGATTCTAAAAACGTCATTATGGTCATATTAGACTGGCAGAAATCGAGCAAGATTTAAAAAAAACAATTCTAGTAACTTTTACAGAACCTTTAAAAAAGTACTGACGAGTTATAGGCCACCCACTCTATGTTTTAAACGGACGGATGGGACTTTAGAAACAAATAATAAAGAAAACTGTAAACTTTTGGCATATCATTTCAAAGACCTTCTAAACTGCTAAGCTCCTACTGACCAACTCACTTTTGAAACACCAGAAACAAATCCAGATTCAGAGCCACCAACAATAGGAGAAGTTGAACAAATAATACACGATTTAAAAAACATTAAAGCACCAGTAAAAGATGGTATAATTCCCGAGATGTGGAAACTTTATGGCAGAAATCTCGCTCACAAAATGCATAAAATTCTTACAGATATCTGGACCAGTGAAACAATTTCTGAAGACTGGAAGTGAATACCTGCCGGCAAAAACGTTGTAACCCTCACTTTTCTAGAATGCTGGGTTTCCGTGCCTAAACGATGTATGCGGTCAGAGTGAGGCATGTAGGAAGTTATGTTGGAAAACTTAAAAGCTAAGCGCTTTTTTCTTTTGTTTAAATTTCGCCACGGGTCGTCCAGGTGCAGAAACGTTGTATCAATGGATAAAATTGCATGTTGAGGGTTACAACGTTTTTTGCCGGCAGATATTCAAGTGTGCAATAATTCACCCGATACATAAGAAAGGGGATAAAACTGACATAAATAACTCCAGAGGTATTTCCCTACTAGCAGTCACCTATAATGTTTTTCAAAACTCCTACTCAAGAGACTTGATATGCATACAGATCATTGATTGGAGAATATCAGGCAGGGTTCAGGAAAGGCAGGTCGTGCGCAGACCCGATTCTTAACCTTTAGACCATCCTACAAATTCCTAAAAGCAGGCAAACGGTGATTAATTTTGTGGACCTCAAAAAGTCATATGACTCCATAGACAGACCAACACTTTTCCATGTACTAGAAGAATTCAAAGTAGACAGGAAAACAAGAGAATTAATCATGCAAACCCTAACAGGCACCACTTCCAAGGTTAAATTCTTAGGGGAATTGTCTGACCCATTTGATGTTGAAACAGGAGTCCGACAAGGAGATGGGTTGTCCCTTTTATTGTTTAATCTTGTATTGAAAAAAGCGATTAGGTCTTGGTAAAAAAGAAGTTAAAGAAATAACCCTTGACAGATTACGTGAAAACAAAATTAATTTAGTGTTTGGCCTTCAGTGATGATTTATTGGTTTTGTCCAACAACAGACAGAGAGCGACTGCATCCATTGAAGAACTCCATGAAATTGCATCCAGAACAGGACTCAAGATCTCATATCAGAAAACTCATTACATGGAAGGATGGATCTCTTCAGTACCTAGATGGACAACAAAAGAAAACCCGATATGGCAAAATATCCCAAGTGTATAAATTCAAATACCTGGGAAAAGTCATCCAACCATCAGAACTCAATCGTGAAGCAAACAAAGAAAGGGTCTTTAAACTACAAAGAGCATACAGACTCACTTGGCGCGGATATTATAAAATAATCTATATCCCGAAATGCAAAATTAAGACATTATAACACTGCAACCAATCCTGATGCACTATATGGAACTGAAACAGTGGTCATTGAGGGAAGATCATTGATTAAAGATGTAGTAAAGCAAGAAAGAATAATCTTAAAGAAAATTTTTGGACCAGCCTGTGCAGGAGGAATTAGGATGATAAGGAAATCTCATGACCTGCACCAACACTCAGAGAAAATCTCAGACACATTTAGGAAAATACGTTTGAAATTTTATGGACATATTCTCAGAATGAGTAATCAGAGATTGACCAAAAGAATTCTGAACCTTGCCCTATCAATGAAAGTTTAAAAAAAACAATTGACTGCTCGAAGTTGGAACAAATTTTCAGGAAATAGTCATCACGGGTGACATTGTGTTAAACAGATCTAAGTTCAGAAAATTTGTCGACAATCAGCGCTTTTAACATCATCCGAGCACTACCAGCAACAAAACCTGGTCAGAAGATCGCAAGACAAGCCACAGCGAGAAGATGAAGAGATTTTGGGAGAAGAAAAAAGGAAACGACATCAATCGCGTTCCTTAGGTGGGCATAACGAAGAAATAAGAGTCTTGTTAAACACATAATAATTCTGAAGTAAGATATTCCCGGACAGGTCATGAAGGAATGTAAAGGGGTCGAGTGGGTTAACTCAATGCCCAACCACCTTCATTCCCAGGAATTAGCCTGGTACTCATTTATGGCGTAAGGTGAGTTGAGCCTTGAGGCCCTGTGCTTCTCCAGAAGAAGAGATTTCTAATTTTCTAGACTTCATGATGGGCAATCGTACCTGTGTCCTTCCAGGTGTACTGAATACACCTTTATCCCCGGGATAAGCAGTGTCCAATTCTAAAATATTATTATTAACATTATCTTACAAATCTTCTACAGTGTCAATTGACACTATGAAAGGGGGAGGGAAAGTGAAATTTAGAGGAAATGTACTGAAGCGAGTTATTTTGTGGGAGTTTATGTATTAAAATAAGTATGTGATATTTACGTCTTTTATCGGGTTTTAACCAGCGAAGTTCTTGATAGTAAGGGCTTATATGCACTTTACTATCTCAAGCTGAAAATGAATCTGAGGCAACAGTTCAAAAGTTCGCTGCAGTTTAATCGTTTGTTCTTTAATTGCGTCAACAAGGATTATGTCACTATAGTCGAGGATAGGAAGAATTAAAGTCTGGACTAGTCTTTGTCTCCTTCAATAACATTTTTTGGACAATTGCGTAGTCAGTCGCACACGAAGTCTTGTTCCTCTTTCCGTCGAAGTCTTTTTTCCAAGGTTCCAAACGAATGAATTCTCTTGGGAGGCTTAGGGAATATTTCACTTTCAAGCTTTTATTCAACTGTAGTTCTGTTGAGAATCCTAGGGAATATTTTATTTTCACTCTTTTGGTCAACTCCAGTTTTCCTGAGAGGCCTAGGGAATATTTTATTTCCATATCTTTCATGCTCCTTCCTCTTCGTTTGTCGACCGAACTTTTCGTTTTTTCTCTTTGATTAAAGTTGAGGGAGAATAAGAATCTCGTATATTGTATTTATCCTCTTCACTTACCCATTCTTTGCTTTAACAACAATATTCATGAGGATGTTACGTATATTAGTTAGTTGAGTACCATAAAAACACACGGCCTCCATGACGGATGTCGTTTTTCTGTCATGGTCGAGGCTATTCGTCGTGACTGTTTCTCACTAACCGCCCAAACATTTTGGACCAGATGACCTTAAAATCAGTGGAAACACTAAAAAGCACAACTTGTCGGGAATTCCTTCATTTCCTTTGACCTGTGACAAGGGTTCGTGCTTTAAGATTGCCGACCCGATTCCCTATTAATTTGCTAGGTGTGTTTAGAGAAATATTGAAGATGATATGGGTAAAGTGATATGTCTATGAACAGATACTGGATCGGATTGGTGAGAGGAGATTAATTTGGTGAAATATGTGACAAGAAGAGATATGTTGATAGGACACATCTTGAAATACCTAGGATGTGTTTAGTTGATTTTGGAGGGAATTTTAAGGAACGAATAGTACAAGTAGGCCAATGCATGAATATGACAAACAGATGCGAGTAGATGTAGGATTCATTAGTTTTATGCAGAAATGAAAAGTTCAGCACAGATTAGGGTAGCATGGAGACTGCAGCAAACCAGTGCAAGAACTGATTACCTAAATAATAAGAGGTTTTCTTATAACTTAGAGGCAGCTTTTCCTTCCAGTATTATAAAGAATTTTCCCCTTTTTATTTTTCCGCAAATAGAGGCCAAATATCTTGAACCATAAATCATGGAAAACCCTGCATGTTTATCTCGAGGTTTCTTATGATGTTCACATTAATGTGCAGAATGTATTTTTGTAAACGTTTACGAAAGACTGCGACTATGAATAACACACTTCCCCAATGTTTGCTCTCACCGAGGATTGAATAAACATAAAGAACACACCCATGATGACTACAGGATTTAAGAGCTGCGGGGATCAAAAATTCCTTACTTTCTTTTTTAACCGAGCTCGATAGCTGTAGTCGCTTAAGTACGGCCAGTATCCAGTATTCGGAGGATAGATGTTTCGAACACTGTCGGCAGCCTTGAAGATGTTCTTCCGTGGTTTGCCACTTTTCATACCAGGCAAATGCTGGGACTATACCTGAATTAAGGCCACAGACACGTCCTTCCAATTTATAGCCCTTTCATGTACCATCGATACAGTAAGACCTATCTGTGTCGGTGCAACGTAAAGCAACTTGTAAAAAAATACGTTTTCTACCTGATTTGAGGCACTGATCATTAATGAAGTTCCAATTATAAGACACACTATCGTGATCGTTCCCTTCTTAAACTTACATTTAATTCGCATTATAATACAATGTTTACAGGTTTTCATAGTGTTAAACAGCTGTCTTCAACTGAAATCAGAGTACGCATTATGTTGTGCTATGCACTATTCTATACATATCTCTCTTGACTAAACAAAACGAGAAAATCCTGTGACATTGGTGACATTCTTACAGTCACGAAGTACTCGCCTGGTAGTGCAATAGCTTGCTAACAACGTGTCTTCCTTCTTTTGTCTCTTAAACCAACCGCGCCACCATCATACGGGTACAACACAAGTATAAAAATTATCCATTTCAGTACATTATATACATGAATCTTCCCTCTGATAATTATTTTCGCTTTATGTTCTGTTCTACGTTTGGTTGTCAGCAGCCTAGAGTTCAATGTTCGTACATGAGTTTTAGAATTATATTCCTGCCTCATCTAGAAGCCGTAGCTTCTTTCTGGCAAAGAAGGCTTTGATACTTCTCAACACGCCTTTCGTCATAAGCCCCGGGTAGGAATGTGCGCAGGAACTGCTCCTTGTTATGTGATTTGTGGGGGACGCCAATGGTGTTCGTAACCGTAATCATTAGGAAACAGGACTGTAAGAGTTGTCCTAAGACTTTAAAAAGCACTAACCGAACATTTTCTTTCAGTTAGTGTGTTCAATTTTACGTAACACTCACCGACTTCAAACACTTCAAAAACTGGTCGTGGGTTTGATCAACTGCATTTACCACACCTGGTCGGTAGAAACTATATACCGTATAAAATTTAACATATATTTAATGGCTTCCGATTTAGATAGCTAAACAAAATCCAGGAAACTCATGCCAACTCGGGAGGACATTATATAGCAAGTGGAGATCCAATTCACCTCTAGTACGTTGGTACTGCATTGTGCTCATCACAGGATAGCCTACAGCGGTATAGGGCGGGAAAAGGCTGGACCTCATGGCTGGCCCCAACCGTCGGCTGCACTCAGAATGGTTTTCCGTGGTTTTCCATTCTCTCGTACTATGATGAATGCCGGGACAGTCCCTAGTATAGGCCACGTCCACCAACCCCCTCACATTCTCCGAGCATCTCCTTAACCGTAATAAATTTCCCAGCCTGAGAGATGGCGTCACCGATTAATAGGCCCGCCTCCCCCTTCAGGGGAGGAATGAAAACATTTTAGTAGCAGCAATGTCGAGATCGGTGGATGCAGAGGGGGTCTCGGCCCGCAAGTGGCCATGGCTGGTCTCTGGTCCGACAGCTCTGCACTCCGACCGGCCAACCGAGCAGAGTAGGGGTGGCCACGGCTCTACAGTGGCTCTACACCTGTGTATTCGTGAGACAGGGAGGGGCTGGTCCCCGCCGCTGGCTGTCCTGAGAATGGTTTTCTGTGGTTTTCAGTTCTCCTGCACTAAGGCAAATGCCGGGACTGTTCCTAGTATAGACCACGAACGTCTGCCCTCTCACCTTCTCCGCACACCTTCACCGTGGCAAATCTCCCTAGCCTGAGAGACGCCGTTCCCGTCAAGGAGGCCCGCCGTCCCGTTCAGGGACAGAATGGAAACGTTTTTGGCAGTAGTGGTGTCGCTACCGGCGAGCTAGCTGGCTAGAATCTTGAAAGGATTACTATTATGATTGCTGATTTCATCTTACAGAGCTGCATTAGTTGGAGCTAAATCCTTTTATCTATATAAATAAAATTGTAGGGGGTCCGCTGTCTGTAATTTCTTTTGTTTTGCCAATTTTTCAGATATTTATCCGTTTTAGGTCAACTCAAGACCGAATCGGTGGTTTTTACGTTTCGTGTCTGTTTGTTTGTCTGTTTGTCTGTTTGTCTGTCTGTTTTTCTGTTCCACCATCACGTCGAAACGGCTGGATAGATCTCAACCAAACATCATATTTAGAGTATACTCCTCCCGGGGAAGGTTTCGATATGCATATCGTTTTAAAATCTTTGAATACACGGGGGGTTTATAGGAAAACCAGAATAGTTTTTCCACCATCACGTCGAAACGGCTGGATAGATCTCAACCAAACTTCATATTTAGAGTATACTCATCCCGGGGAAGGTTTCGATATGCATATCATTTTAAAATCTTTGAATAGACGGGGGTTTATAGGAAAACCTGAATGGTTTTTCCACCATCACTTCGAAACGGCTGGATAGATCTCAACCAAACTTCATATTTAGAGTATACTCATCCAGGGGAAGGTTTCGATAAGCATATTATTTTAAAATCTTTGAATAGAGGGGGGTTTATAGGAAAACCTGAATGGTTTTCCTCCATTTTCTCTTATACTATTGATTTTCTGTAAACTTCGTTTACCGTACGTGAAACGTCTCTTCGTTATAAACAACTTTCGTTATGTTCATAATTTACCTTACTCTTCACATGACAGAGAAATTTACAATTTTCCGCTGGTATCATGCTCTGCATTGAGTGACCGACAGACCGACAACGAACCTACAGGTTACCATGGCAACGTCTCTGACTGCATGCCAGCAGGGAAGTAACGTATTGCCATTTTCCTCATCATGCTTTTAAATTCGTGGTTGTTCCTTGGGTAGAAGACAAGAGAGGCGTCAATCGGCCTATCTGCGGGATATTGGCGGAATATCGTTGGATGTTATAACCGCCCTCGAGTAGATTAAGTAATAACACCATTAGTCATCTTCTTATTATTTGTTTACCTAAGAATCACTGACCTAAATTTCTCCTCTGTAACCGCTTTATTCTATCCATTACTCACACTAGCATAATTTATTGAGGGGCATTTGATTTTCCAATACATTCACTTGGCATTTACATATTTGCCGTTATCCGGCTGTCCTCAGTTATAATCCATTTTCTATTACTTTCAACTTTCTTAACTGTATTATTTCTTCCTTAATTACGCCGTATGTACGCGAGAGCTACAAACTACTGGATGTATTTCCACCAAGACTCATATTTAGAATACACCTGTCCTTGATAGGTTTTAGGGCAAATAGCGTTTCTAAATCCCTGAATTGACTGGGGGTTTATACGAAACCGAAACAGTGATTTTGCGCTTCCACAAAATATACACAACCAAACTTAATGGAAATCTACCTACCTTGGTAGATATTAATTTCTAAACCTTTTTTCTCATGTGCATCATTTCGATACGAGGATTAATAAGGGAGATATCATTAACGGACCGTTTTTCTGTGCAAGTCCCATCGGACTTAACTCTCGAGCGGGTGCGTGTAAAGCGTACTCCTTACAATTTGAAAACTACTGAAGACATTCGAACCAAAATTTATATTTAGCATCCACCTGTCCAAAGGTAGGTTTTAAACGTAAATAACATTTCATGTTCCGGAATGGACTGGCGGTTTATAGGGAACCGAAATGGTGATTTTACTCTTCCATAATATATACAGAACAAGACCAACCTGACTGGAAATCGACCAAACGTGATGGAATTCCACCTCTAAACCTTTTTCTTCATGTGCATTCTTTCGTCAGGAGGATTAATGAGGGAGATATCATGAATGGTCACTTTTGCAGGTTAAGTCCAGCGGACATAGCCCAAAAGGTGTTTTACATTGAGCAGATTCCTTATCTATATAAATCAAATCGTAATGACTGTGTGCCTCTACACTGACTATTTTGGCCAAAAATTTTCGTACAGCTTTCCGTTTAAGGGGTAATAATGACCATCTCCATAATTTTTGGTTTAGTTTCCTGAAAGTCCTAATTTTTACCCGCCTCGCCCAAAATCCAGATTGCGGCATAATCTGCCAGAAGAAAAATAAGATAATTGAAATTTGACAAAATTATACGTTTTAGCCTGTAACGAACGGAAAACATCCTAGATCATTAAATTTTTCACTTTTTATCCCCGAAGAATATCGAAATATGCAGGAAATTTTAATGATGGTGCATACCTTCGGAAATTCCTATCACATAACGAATTGCACAATCTCCGTTCAATTTGGAATGATCTACAACCTTGGTCTTTTGACTTTTTGCCGTATCTGTATCCCTTTTACGTTTGATTTTTCTCTATTAATCGATGTTAAGTCAATTTGGAATTTTCACATGCATAATTCATACTTTCAATTACTTATATGAAATACAGAATCATTAAACTCTTCACGAAAATTGGCCCACCCAGTAGCCATATGTGAGCCAAATGCTATGTATGTAGCTGTCACATAATTATCCGAAAAGTAATGTAATGTGAGATAATCTTACAAAACCTTTACCCTGTTCCACGTTTCTAACTCAGTCTGACCCAAGAATAGATGACATATCATAGGACCAGCCATTTAGGCCACTAAATCCGGCGTGTCTTATGGTATAATCCTTTGTCGATATGACGTACGTTTAGTAGCAGTTAATCTGTAAATGAAGGTCTTCAATATTGTAAACACGCATATACTTTCGTATGTCGATCTATATATATCCACTGATGTCGATTTTTAGCGATCGAGAAAGGGTGGGTCTGCTATTGTAATCAGTACTCCCCACATCGACTTTGACTGGCAGTATGAAAGGGTTCCTTCTCCAACTCCTGTGTAACTGTCATTAGTAAGGAAAGCCTACAATTGTAATTGTACCGGGCGGTACACCTCCACGCCGCTTATTTAAACTTTGCGCCAGTTGAAACTCCTCTACTGGAAGAAGTCTGAACTTTGTCTTATGTGTTAATTTTCAAGTTACCCTGAAGATGCCACTACTTGGAAATTTTGAACTTTCTGAACTGTGTTGTTTTCGATGTAATTTTGTTTTGCTTGTAGTAAGAAGTTTGAACTTTCTCTTCTAGAGGACACTATTGAAGAACTACAACGGTGCACCCTAGTGCGAAGTGAAAGAACTGTTTTTTTTTTTTTTTTTTTTGGAGAAAATTTAATTTCAAAAGTTTGTTCTTTGCTAAATTTCTTTCAGTCATTGTTTAAGTTGGCAATATTAACCCTTTCTTTCCCCTTGTTTTGAATTTAGCCAATCCCGAATTTCTTTAATTAATTTTCCACCAATAATGTGTTTCTTCTTCATATTGTGTAGGGGTTTTCTTTATCCACCAATAAAATGATCGTGGGCGGGTGTTTTCCTTCCTGAAACGCCTCGAACATTCCGCGAGAGTATATAAACTGCTGATTTTAGGGTCTCTGCGCCACTTCAGTACATCTTTCAGTGTGTAAAGTACATAGCAGGGGGCGGGAGGCGCCTCTTTCTTCGGGGAGCAGTTCTACACCAAGGTAATGGCCTGTTAATAACTTCTTTTCTTGCTAGCTCAGCAGTTTAACTCTCGGGGCGGGTCCGAAGCGTTTCTACCATGTAACTTTCCCTAAAATGTAAAGAGTCTTAGCATCTATTCTCTTTTAAAGCTACATATTGGGATAGAGAGTGCTTAACCCTCTCGAGCTCCCACTCATATTGTTTTGAGGTGAACGTATTTCTCACAACCGATTCTTCCTTAATGTAATGTAAATTGTTCTTTTCTAAGTCACCTCCGTAGTATGGGATTAGCCCTTGCATTTACGGCCTAGAGCCAGATTAGGTTTTAAACAAATGTATTAGGAGTGCAGATCGCCTCCTCTCAAATTGTTATTTTAGAGGTCATGTACTTAACCTTTTTCTCACTTAATAGACCTCAGTAGGTTGGGTATGTTACCCCTGTGTATATGTCCTTAGAGGACAACTTGAAGGTGGAGTTTGGTGTGGCCTTTGATAGGCTTAAAGTTGAGAGCGAGTGGCTCTTTTTCGAAAATTGGGTGTTGTATGCCTCGAGGAGGCTTTACTGTGTAATTTGGAGCAAGTGCTCCTGGGCTTGATTGGGGTCTTCTGCCCCTTTGTTGAATTCTGTATATCGTAAAGTTGGGCTAATTGCTCAAGAATTGTGTGTCTGGCTCTCGGAGCCCAAATCATGTAATTGTACATTCTCGATTAGTGGTTTTGCTACTCTGTACCTGCCATTATTGTTATTTCTTGTTTTTGTTAAGAAAATATAACCTTGTTCAATGTTAAATTCACGTTAATTTCGTAACCTGAGACCTGTTCACCCCCCGCACCTTCTTTCACCTCTAACTACCACGGAAGACTCCGTAACAGTAATGAATAGTTCCCTTCTCGATTTGACTTGCAGAAGGCAAGTGAGCATGCAGTTTTGTTTAAAACTCCCCTACCCGATTGTGTTTGGCAGTAGGCAAGGGTTCCCGCCATTATAAAGAAATGTCCTCATCTAAAATGTGACTGGCATTAGGCATAGTGGCCTGCTATTTTGATGGAAACTCACCAACTTGGTGTGACTGGCAGTAAACTGGCTGGCAGTAGGAAAATGGGCCTGGCATTATAATGATAACTGCACAACTCAATTTCGAGTGATAGTAGGGTAATTGCCTGCCATTATAATAGAAACTCCTCAGCTGTAATCTGTTCTGAAGTAGGAAAGGGGGCTGCGATTTTAACGAAAACTCCCCAAATCGATTCTGTCCGCGTAGTAGGCAATGGGGCCTGCAATTATAATGTAAACATCCCAACTCGATTGTGAATGCCAGTAGGCAAGTGAGCCTGCCGTTATATCACAAATCCGTAACAAACACTTTACATTGGAAACAACGTACGGGGACCTCCCCATGCTCTTTCTCGGATAACGCTAAGAGACATGCAATTTTAAAACAATCTTATTTACTGCATGTACACTATTTACGTCGATATTCGAATACAATGTAGAATACCGTAGCGAAGCACGGGTACATTCGCTAGTATGCAATAAAATGCAAAGGCCTATATTATGTTCATCCATACTTATATTTTAATGTTTTCATGACGTTATCATAATAATAAACTTTCAGTGAAGTGAAGTCAATGTTCAACCAAACAATAAAATCTGCAGCGTAGGGTTTCAAGAGCTCGATCGGGTGGAATGTTCTTCGTGCTAACAGCTGACGCCCTTTTTGTTATGCAATGTCAAGAGGCCGTTGCATCGAACGTGAAACGTGAAGACGGGGCAAACAAAAACACTTCTCGAGGCTCCAGGCAGCTATTCAAGTTATGTGAGTAGAAAGAAACTGTAGGCTAACATTTCCCCGAGCCGTCGTTAATGAAGAGGAAGAAAGTGCTAGCAGATGGGGCGTTCGGAGATGCTCTCATCACAGTCGCAGACTGCCTGCTAAATGACGAACCGGTACAAACTGTCCTCATCGTCTGAGATCTGTGAGCGGGACAGTGGTTGTAAGTTGCAGCAGAAAACAGTAGATGGCTTGCTACACACCATGATGAGTAAAAGACGAGTCCAACCAATAACAGGCATTAACAATTTTTGCACCGACTGCATTGAAATGAAATGGTGTATGGCTTTTAGTGCCGGGAGTGTCCGAGGACAAGTTCACCTGTAGGTGACCTGCGCGTCTTGAAGAGGATGAAATGATGATAAAGACGACAAATACACCCAGCCCCCGTTTCAGCGAAATTAACCAATTATGGTTAAAATTCCCGACTCCGCCGGGAATCGTACCCGGGACTCCTGGGCCAGCACGCTAACTATTTAGCCATTGAGCCGGACACCGACTGCATTAAAACTTACAAGAAACATAAACACAGCAGATCAATTTTCGGTGCTCTTCTCATTGAAATTTATTTTAAAATAGCTTAGGCTATTAAATATTGCTTTTTATTTATTTATTTATTTATTTATTTATTTATTTATTTATTTATTTATTTATTTATTTATTTATTTATTTATTTATTTATTTATTTATTTATTTATTTATTTATTTATTTGGGAAACCAAAACAGCGAGAAGCCGAATTACATAGTTCCTCAAAGGAAAAATATATTTACAGTGGAGTAGCACACGGCAAACAAAAAAAAATAAGTGGAAGAACAATGAGGAAATAACATCTAATGACAAAATAGAGGAACAAATTAAAAACTAACAAAATAACTAGAGACACAACAATTAAGAACAAAATATAAAGGCAAAAGAAACAGCGATTAAAACAGAATGTGAAACGAAGAGAACTTATAGCTAGGCACAGTATGATGAATATAGTATGATAGTAGAAATTTATATTTTTCTTTTATGTGAAGTTTCTTCATCAATTTTGACGCTGCCGGGTTGAGTGGCTCAGACGGTTGAGGCGCTAGCCTTCTGATCCCAACTTGGCAGGTTCGATCCTGGCTTCTTCCGGTGGTATTTGAAGGTGCTCAAATATGTCAGCCTTGTGTCGGTAGATTTCTTGGCAAGTAAAAGAACTCCTGCGAGACAAAAGTCCAGCATATCAGCGTCTTCGAAAAACCGTAAAAGTAGTTAATGGGACGCAATGTTATTAGTAGGTATTACAGGTATGTCCCACTAAATACTGATACGGTTTTCTTAGATGCCACGTCAGGCAATAAAATGTTAGTTTGAAAAGATTCACAAAAGTCTGGTATCTGTTAATTCGACTTCTCACTGGATGAAAGGCCCATACTCATCAATATATAGGCAGATTTTACGTTAAATATTCCCTTTCAGTCACCGTACTCTGAACTCCAGGTACAGTAGACACTGCAAATTGCGTACTCGTTGCTATGAAGTGGCACAGACAAGTAGCGTACAGCAGCTCCGTCGAACACTATTACATGGCCGTGGAGACGGTGCGAACGTGGGTAAGTTGTCCATGGAGCTTGAAGGCATCGATCTTCAGATTGTCCCTGAGCTGGCAGTAGATGTGATGTGACAATAATATGTACAAAAATCATACAGAGGTATTGGAGATGGTTCAGCATCTGAGAAAGACGGAGTGCGATGTGGTCGTCCATCAATATCAGACGTTTATATCATTGCTATTGGTGAATTAGTGTACGATAACAGACGCGTCACTCTGCCGAGTAACAAGTGCACTGTAAGAAATATCAACAAGAACATCACAAATTAATGAATATACTGTTAATTAAATAATACATTATTAGTAAAGATCTAAACGAGAAGGCATAAACGTCTCAGGTGAGACGCAATCTAGAGTATGGTTCCAGTATATGGGACCCTCACCAGGATTACTCGATTCAAGAACTGGGAAACATCCAAAGAAAAGCAGCTTGATTTACGAAAAAAGGGTAGCGTTACAAAAATGTTGCAAAGTTACAGAGATGGCGTAGAATGACATTAGTAGAAGAATATGTTTGAGTGGTGTCTTTAAAAGTAGGAAAGGTCACAATATGAAGATCGTAGAGGCGCGCGGCTGTGAGCTTGCATCCGGGAGATAGTAGGTTCGAATCCCACTATCGGCAGCCCTGAAAATGGTTTTCCGTGGTTTCCCATTTTCACACCAGGCAAATGCTGGGGCTGTACCTTAATTAAGGCCACGGCCGCTTCCTTCCAACTCCTAGGCCTTTCCTATCTCATCGTCGCCATAAGACCTATCTGTGTCGGTGCGACGTAAAGCCCCTAGCAAAAAAAATTTGAAGATCATCATCATCATCATCATCTGTTTACCCTCCAGGTTCGGTTTTTCCCTCGGATTTAGCGAGGGATCCCACCTCTACCGCCTCAAGGGGAGTGTCCTGGAGCTTCAGACTCTTGGCCGGGGGATACAACTGGGGAGTATGACCAGTACCTCGCCCAGGCGGCCTCACCTGCTGTGCTGAACAGGGGCCTTGCGGAGGGATGGGAAGATTGGAAGGGATAGGCAAGGAAGAGGGAAGGAAGCGGCCGTGGCCTTAAGTTAGGAACCATCCCGGCATTCGCCTGGAGGAGAAGTGGGAAACCACGGAAAACCACTTCCAGGATGGCTGAGATGGGAATCGAACCCATCTCTACTCAGCTGACCTCCCGAGGCTGAGTGGACCCCGTTCCAGCCCTCGTACCACTTTTCAAATTTCGTGACAGAGCCGGGAATCGAACCCGGGCCTCCGGGGGTGGCAGCTAATCACGCTAACCACTACACCACAGAGGCGGACACAATATGAAGATAAAGCTGGAATTCAAGAGAACAAGTTGGGACAAATATTCGTTTATGGGAAGGGGAGTTAGGGATTGGAATAACTTACCAAGAGAGATGTTCAATAAGTTTCCAATTTCTTTGCAATCATTTAGAAAAGGCTGGGAAACAACAGATAGAGAATCTGCCACCGAGGCGACTGCCCTAAATGCAGATCAGTATTGATTGATTGATTGATTGATTGATTGATTGATTGATTGATTGATTGATTGATTGATTGATTGATTGATTGATTGATTGATTGATTGATTGATTGATTGATTGATTGATTGATTGATTGATTGATTGATTGATTGATTGATTGATTGATTGATTGATTGATTGATTTTCGACCGGGTACAGAGATAAATGTTTATAGTTCTCAACGTAGCGGGCCGCTAGCTTCCATTATCATTGTGGTTAAACAATTCACCCCTCACTTTTCTCTGTTTCAGCCAGAGTGCATTGTTTGACGGACCTGGTCTAAAACTCCCATGACGTATGCGTGTTTTTAGTTAAGATTTATTTCACTGTTTCAGTTAATATACTATGAATGTGTCAGTTTTGTCTTATTTTCGTGTAAAATAGTGCCTTCGTATACTCTGAAGACCAATACATCCTGGATAGAAATAGGGAAAGAGTATTGGAAAGACTTTCAGAAAAGGAACATTCACAAAATGTTAAGATTGCCTGAAGAAGAGCAGCCCTCTGCAACTCCACAAGAACTAGAAAGACATGGAGGATGCACCTGCTGCAACTGAGAAAAACAACAACAGAAAAACAGATGCGGTGAATGCCAGCGACATATCTGCAAAGAACATGTGTTCGGTGCGCTACGGAACGTCAAGTATCTAGTGATGTCAATTGTTTAACATCCAATTTTTTATTGTTAAAATACCTTTGAACATTATTTACGAGTTGGTTCGAAATTATATGCTAGTTTTGTAACATTCATTATTTTCTTGCTTAATTTGTGCTATTTTTTTCTGACCCGGTCTAAAACACCGTGCGGGGTTATTTTTCACGCGCCCTCTCCAGAGTTAAAGTCATTCATATAACCCTGCATTTATGCCTATAGAATAACATTATTGCGCGTTCTCTATCAACATATCAAGATTGTCTCGTATAGTTACTAAGAGATCGGTCACTTTCACTGTGCCCTGTCAGTAACTACAAAACCTGGATGTGCGCTCTTTGGGACACCATAGGGCTCAACTGTTTATTATCAAGGCCACATCAATACTAGCGGTACTAAAAGGAATCTGGGAGATAAAACCCATTAAGACAGAAAGGTATTATAAACAAGAAAACACTCAGATGAATAAGTGGGGAAGGAAACTAGTTCATTTTTTTTTCCACCGCGACAGCACAGACTGCACAGGGTTAAAAATTGCCGAGTTTAAATTTTGTGAAATGAAGCAAAACTGAGAAAACGTTCGACGACCTTGGCCATTGAGCATGTCAGGTGCTGATAGAGTCCTGGGAACTGCTCCATCTAAAGAGGTAAGATTCGAATCCCGCCCATGAGTGTGGTATATTCCTGTGCACACATTTCAAGACAGTGCTGGGACAACACATCTTTAGTAACATTCGTCCTTCTAGAGATATTATACTAACACTGGCTATCAAGTATTTTACTGCTGTTATTTCAAGTAAATGAGATTAGACCGTCGTATTCAACGGTCCTAGGAACTTGTCTGGCGTATCCCCTTTTACCAAATCTCGAATTGATTTAGAAAGAGAAGTTAAAATTGCAATTAAAAAACCCACATGATACAGTCTGGTAGTGATAATGGATACTCATTAATTTCGTCCTCTTGTGAACGAATAAATTTGCAAATGGGGAGGTGTATTTATTATTCACACCATGCTGAACGATACGTCTTGAAAATCCGCCATATTGTGATAAGACGCTCGACAGCTGACTCTAAATACAACCATCGCACAACAAAATTTCACAATATTTCACTACAATTGGGGAGTGATTAACTCACTAACATAGTTGCTGGCTTCCCAACCGGAAAACTGAGGTTCGAATCCCAGTTGATCCCGTACTGAATCACGTGGCGTCAGGAGGAGCCCTCGGCCAGAACTAAAATGAGCCCGGGTGGCTCCAGCGACCCAAGCAATAACTGGGATAAAGTGAAGAAAGTGTTGTCCGGCGCTTTGGCTGAATGATGGCATACTGATCTTTGGATCAGAGGACTCTGGATTCAATTCCCGGGCTGGCGGTGGATTTTAACTGCGTTTGGTTGATTCCTATGGTTCGGGGACAGGGTGTTTGTGTTCGTCTTAATACACTTCTCTTCCTCTACATAAAACATAGCACACTATCAAGCACCACATAAACACGCAATGGAAAATGCATCCCTCTACAGCGGGTTGAAGACAGGAAGGGCATCCGGCCGTAAAATTGGTTCAAATTCACATCATATGCCAACCCCAATAAATGAGGGAAAAGGCCAGGAAGAAGAGGAGTAAGAAGAAGAATGAACACGTAAAATGACCTATTACTCAGAATTGTTGATGATGAAGAAACATCTGAGTAGGTTTCAAGAATAAGACCTTCTACATCGTATCTTAGAAGTATGGATCCAAATCTAACACAATCTATATAAATAAAATTGTAGGGGGTCCGCTGTCTGTAATTTCTTTTGTTTTGCCAATTTTTCAGATATTTATCCGTTTTAGGTCAACTCAAGACCGAATCGGTGGTTTTTACGTTTCGTGTCTATTTGTTTGTCTGTTTGTCTGTTTGTCTGTCTGTTTGTTTGTCTGTTCCAACATCACGTCGAAACGGCTGGATAGATTTCAACCAAACTTCATATTTAGAGCATACCCATCCCGGGGAACGTTTCGGTATGCATATCATTTTAAAATCTTTGAATAGACGGGGGGTTTATAGGAAAACCAGAATGGTTTTTCCACCATCACGTCGAAACGGCTGGATAGATCTCGACCAAACTTAATATTTAGAGTATACTCATCCCGGGGAAGGTTTTGATATGCATACCATTTTAAAATCTTTGAATATACGGGGGGTTTATAGGAAAACCAGAGTGGTTTTTCCACCATCACGTCGAAACGGCTAGATAGATCTCAACCAAACTTCATATTTAGAGTATACTCATCCCGGGGAAGGTTCGACATGCATATCATTTTAAAATCTTTGAATAGACGGGGGGTTTATAGGAAAATCAGAATGGTTTTTCCACCATCACGTCGAAACGGCTGGATAGAACTCAACCAAACTGCATATTTAGAGTATACTCATCCCGGGGAAGGTTTCGATATGTATATCATTTTAAAATCTTTGAATATACGGGGGGTTTATAGGAAAACCAGAATGGTTTTTCCACCATCACGTCGAAACGGCTAGATAGATCTCAACCAAACTTCATATTTAGAGTATACTCATCCCGGGGAAGGTTTCGATATGCATATCATTTTAAAATCTTTGAAAAGACGGGGGGTTTATAGGAAAACCAGAATGGTTTTCCTCCATTGTCTCTTATACTATTGATTTTCTGTAAACTTCGTTCACCGTACGGGAAACGTCTCTTCATTATAAACAACTTTCGTTATGTTCATAATTTACCTTACTCTTCACATGACGGAGAAATTTACAATTGTCCGCTGGTATCATGCTCTGCATTGAGTGACAGACAGACCGACAACGAACCTACAGGTTACCATGGCAAAGTTTCTGACTGCATGCCAGCAGGGAAGTAACGTATTGCCATTTTTCTCATCATGCTTTTAAATTCGTGGTTGTTCCTTGGGTAGAAGACAAGATAGGCGTCAATCGGCCTACCTGCGGGATATTGGCGGAATATCGTTGGTTGTTATAACCGCCCTCGAATAGATTAAGTAATAACACCATTAGTCATCTTATTATTATTTGTTTACCTGGGAATCACTGGACCTAAATTTCTCCTCTGTCACCGCTTTATTATATCCATAACTCACACTAGCATAATTTATTGAGGGGCATTTGATTTTCCAATACATTCACTTGGCATTTACATATTTGTCGTTATCCGGCTGTCCTCAGTTATAATACATTTTCTATTAGTTTCAACTTTCTTATCTGTATTATTTTCTTCCTTAATTACGCCGTATGTACGCGAGTGCTACAAACTACTGGATGTATTTCCACCAAGACTCATATTTAGAATACGCCTGTCCTTGACAGGTTTTAGGGCAAATATTGTTTCTAAATCCCTGAACTGACTGGGGGTTTATACGAAACATAAACTGGATTTTGCACTTCCACAAAATATACACAACCAACGTTAATTTAAATCTACCTGCCTTGGTAGAAATTAATTTCTAAACCTTTTTTCTCATGTGCATCATTTCGATACGAGGATTAATAAGGGAGATATCATTAACGGACCGTTTTTCTGTACAAGTCCCATCGGACTTAACTCACTACCGGGTGCGTGTAAAGCGTATTCCTTACAACTGGAAAACTACTGAAGACATTCGAACCAAAATTTATATTAAGCATCCACCTGTCCAAAGGCAGGTATTAAACGTAAATAACATTTCATGTTCCGGAATGGACTGGCGGTTTATAGGGAACCGAAATGGTGATTTTACTCTTCCACAATATATACAGAACAAGACCAACCTGACTGGAAATCGACCAAACGTGATGGAATTCCACCTCTAAACCATTTTTTCATGTGCATTTTTTCGTCAGGAGGATTAATAAGGGAGATACCATGAATGGTCAGTTTTGCAGGTTAAGTCCAGTGGACATAGCCACAAAGGTGTTTTACATGGAGCAGATTCCTTATTTATATAAATCAAATCGTAACGACTGTGTGCCACTACACTGACTATTTTGGCGAAATTTTCGTACAGCTTTACATTAAAGGGGTAATAATGACCATCTGCACAATTATTTGTTTAGTTTCCTGAAAGTCCTAATTTTTAACCGCCTTGCCCAAAATCCAGATTGCGGCATAATCTGCCAGAAGAAAAAAAGAAGATAATTGAAATTTGACAAAATTATACGTTTTAGCCTGTAACGAACGGAAAACATCCTAGATTATTACATTTTTCACTTTTTATCCCCGAAGAATATCAAAATATGCAGGCAATTTTAATGATGGTGCAGACCTTCGGAAATTCCTATCGCATAACAGATTGCACAATCTCCGTTCAATTTGGAATGATCTACAACCTTGGTCTTATGACTTTTTGCCATATCTGTATCCCTTTTACGCTTGATTTTTCTCTATTAATCGATGTTAAGTCAGTTTGGAATTTTCACAAGCATAATTCATACTTTCGATTACTTACATGAAATACAGAATCTTCAAACTCTTCACGAAAATTGGCCCACCCAGTAGCCATATGTGAGCCAAATGCTATGTATGTAGCTGTCACATAATTATCCGAAAAGTAATGTAATGTGAGATAATCTTACAAAAACGTTACCCTGTTCCACGTTTCTAACTCAGTCTGACCCTAGAATAGATGACATATCATAGGACCAGCCATTTAGGGCACTAAATCCGGCGTGTCTTATAGTATAATTCTTTGTCGATATGACGTACGTTTAGTAGCAGTTAATCTGTAAATCAAGGTCTTCAATATTGTAACCACGCATATACTTTCGTATGTCGATCTATATATATTCACTGATGTCGATTTGTAGCGATCGAGAAAGGGTGGGTCTGCTAATGTAATCAGTACCTCCCACACCGACTTTGACTGGCTGTATAAAAGGGCCCTTCTCCAATTCCTGTGTAACTGTCATTAGTAAGGAAGGTCTACAATTGTAATGAATAGTTCGCTTCTCGATTTGACTTGCAGAATAGTTCGCTTCTCGATTTGACTTGCAGAAGGCAAGTGAGCATGCAGTTTTGTGTAAAACTTCCCTACCCGATTGTGTTTGGCAGAAGGCAAGGTTGCCCGCCATTATAAACAAATGTCCTCATCTAAAATGTGACTAACATTAGGCATAGTGGCCTGCTATTTTGATGGAAACTCACCAACTTGGTGTGACTGGCAGTAAGCTGGCTGGCAGTAGGAAAATCGGCCTGACATTATAATGATAACGGCACAACTCAATTTTGAATGGTGGTAGGGAATTTGCCTGCCATTATAATAAAATCTCCTCGACTGTAATCTGTTTGGGAGTAGGAAATGGGGCCTGCCATTGTAACGAACACTCCCAACTTGATTGTGACCGCGCAGTAGGCAATGGGGCCTCCAATTATAATGTAAACTTCCCAACTCGATTGTGAATGGCAGTAGGCAAGTGAGCCTGCCGTTATATCACAAATCCGTAACAAACACTTTACATTGGAAACAACGTATGGGGACATCCCCATGCTCTTTCTCGCATAACGCTAAGAGAGATGCAATTTTAAAACAATCTTATTTACTGCATGTACACTGTTTACTTCGATATTCGAATACAATGTTGAACGCCGTAGCGAAGCACGGGTACATTTGCTAGTGTAGCAATATGTGACAACAAAAATTGTCTTTAATCAAGTTGGCGTTTTCGTCTTTTAATATGATAAATACAGAATTGCCCGCATCTGTGGTGTAGTGGTTAGTGTGATTTGCTGCCACACCCGGAGGCCCGGGTTCGATTCCCGGCTCTGCCACGAAATTTGAAAAGTGGTACGAGAGCTGTAATAGGGTCCACTCAGCCTCGGGAGATCATCTGAGTAGAGGGGGTTCGATTCCCGTCTCAGCCATACTCGAGGTGGTATCCCTCGCTGAGCCCGGGTAAAAACCAACTCTGGAGGGTAAACGGATTAAGAAAGAAAGAAAAGAATTTAAGAAGGGTTTGCTTTTTGGTTTGGCTGTTAACGTTCGATATGTGTCCCCATGGATGTAAATATTTATTCACTGCCTTAACACCGTCATACTTAACAGTAAATGAGATACTGCATATTGTGCACTTAGTCAAAACCTCGTCGCTATACGTGGTTTTGTAATTACTCTTTATAGATTTTCGTCCTGTAACCATTCTTTACGAACGCACTCAAATTATCGCCTTTTCATTTTCGCTACTTGACTGTACAGTTATTACTGGCAAACTAATTTAACGAACTCGACCGGTATCAGATTATTACGATTTTCCAGAGCAATATTACATAAGTAACAATGAAACGTTGTCAGAATAACTTGTTTTGCTTCGGGTTTAGTCCGCCTCTGTGGTGTAGTGGTTAGCGTGATTAGCTGCCACCCCCGGAGGTCCGGGTTCAATTCCCGGCTCTGCCACGAAAAATTGAAAAGTGGTACGAGGGTTGGAACGGGGTCCACTCAGCCTCGGGAAGTCAACTGAGTAGAGGTGGGTTCGATTCCCACCTCAGCCATCCTCGAAGTGGTTTTCCGTGGTTTCCCACTTCTCCTCCAGGCGAATGCCGGGATGGTACCTAATTTAAGGCCACGGCCGCTTCCTTCCCTCTTCCTTGTCTATCCCTTCCAATCTTCCCATCCCTCCACAAGGCCCCTATTTTGCATAGCAGGTGAGGCCTCCTGGGCGAGGTACTGGTCATTCTCCCCAGTTGTATCCCCCGACCAAGAGTCTGAAGCTCCAGGACACTGCCCTTGAGGCGGTAGAGGTGGGATCCCTCGCTGAGTCCGAGGGAAAAGCCGAACCTGGAGGGTAAACAGATGATGATGATGATGATGTTTCGGGTTTAACGTCATTGTAACACATCAAAGGTTTTCAGCGACGTAAGGTTCGCCTCCGTAGCGTAACGACTACAATCTTACAAGGGGGCATTCCCTACTCGTCACCGCCGATTTTGCTCAAATTTATAGAATATGCAGGACTTGGCTAGAAATGAAAGTACCCGAAGTGTGAACTCCAGATGGCAAAGCTTATAGAAAATAAAAATAAAAATCTTGACGCAACTCTCGCACCGTATAAGCCACTTACGTTAGAGTGCTCGTCGAGCAGTACTTGGCGTAGAGGTAAGAGCTCGGACTAGTAATTCGATGGTCGTGGGTTTCGACTCCCCGTGTGGAAACTGTCATTTTGTCCCCTCTCAACTTATATATTATTCATTTATTTTATTTTATTTCATTTTGTTTATTTATATGCAAAAGGTATACAGGACGTCATTTTTTCATCATCATCATCTGTTTACCCTCCAGGGTCGGCTTTTCCCTCGGACACAGCGAGGGATCCCACCTCTACCGCCTCAAGGTCAGTGTCCTGGAGTTTCAGACTCTTGGTCGGGGATACAACTGGGGAGAATGACCAGTACCTCGCCCAGGCGGCCTCACCTGCTATGCTGAACAGGGGCCTTGTGGAGGGATGGGAAGATTGGAAGGGATAGGCAAGGAAGAGGGAAGGAAGCGGCCGTGGCCTTATGTTAGGTACCATCCCGGCATTCGCCTGGAGGAGAAGTGGGAAACCACGGAAAACCACTTCCAGGATGGCTGAGGTGGGAATCGAACCCACCTCTACTCAGTTGACCTCCCGAGGCTGAGTGGACCCCGTTCCAGCCCTCATACCACTTTTCAAATTTCGTGGCTGAGCCGGGAATCGAACCCGGGCCTCCGGGGGTGGCAGTTAATCACGCTAACCACTACACCACAGAGGCGGACTCGTCATTTTTTAATGAGCGCATAATTGTAGAAAATTTTGCAGTTGCGAACTTTCCCAACGTGTTCAAACAGAAATTATTTTTTCTCCTTTATTGGCTATCTCCCCTCCTTGCGGAATGCGCCATAAATATGAATAGTCGTTTCGCTGTAAGATTCGTTTTCAGCTGACAAGTAAAGGTTGCTCCTGGGGATTGTACACAAACAATAGATTTTTGGTGCAGGTAGAAGAAAGTCTGGCAACGTAATCCAAATTTGTTTACCTTTTCTATGCCTTTTGCGTATAAATGAACAAATAAAATGAATTATTCACCTCTTTGCTTAATTGGAAAATGAATAATATGAAAGTTGACAGAAAAAAACAATCTCTACAAGGCGAGTCGAACCCACGACCATCGAATTATTAGTTGGAGCTCTTACCGCTACGCCAACTACTGCCCGACCTGCGCACTAACGTAAGTGGCTTATACGGTGCGAGAGCCGCGTCAACATTCTTATTTTTATTTTTATTTTCTATACGCTTGGCCATCTGGAGTTCCCACTTCGGGTACTTTCATTTCTAGCTAAGCCCTATATGTTTTATAAATTTGAGCGAAATCTGTGGTGACGAGTAGGGAATGCCCCCTTGTTACCTGTCTTGGCACCGGGCGAGTTGGTCGTGCGGTTAGGGGCACGCAGCTGTGAGCTTGCATCCGAGCGATAGTGGGTTTGAGTCCCACTGTCAGCAGCCCTGATTTTCCGTGGTTTCCCATTTTCACACCAGGCAAATGCTGGGGCTGTGCCTTAATTAAAGCCACGGCCGCTTCTTTCCCAGTCCTAGCCCTCTCCTCTCCCATCGTCGCAATACGACCTATTCTTGTCGGTGCGACGTAAAGCAAGTAGCAAAAAGAAGCTGTCTTGGCGGATACAAACTGTATGACAGTGAGGATAATTTTGCTGATAATTTCTAAATAATGACGTTTATTGATTATCACTCAGGTATACTCTTACTTGTGATCAGACAACCCTTGACATTGGTTTTGGAGAATGGTGACATACAAAGAGCCTTGAGGCCATAAAGGCGTAAATCTGACCTATGTCTAACTGGCTCCTACCCGCAATTAATGGAATGAAAGAACAAAGGTCAATACGTTGGTAGTTGTCGCAAGAGAAAATCCCTCAAAAAACCTGTGACTGTAGGGGTTCTAGTGCAAGGTGTCAGGCCTATTGTATTATGTTAACAGATGTATGAGTTTCAATACCTTGGGTGTAATATACTGTAGTTAAATATTTACAACATCCGCGTATGCGGATAACCATTCGCGGATGGGGATGCGGGTGCGGATGAAGGAAGTGCGGATGCGGAGCGGATGCAGATACTATTTTGTATGTCCGTTCAGGGCTCTATAAATAGGTACATGTAGCTCACCTCCATCAGGGGTGTGCCTTAAAAGAGCTGCGCTACCTCGGGATGAGGAAACGAACTTACTTTAGTCGCCACGGAAGGAGGGGAAAGGGCTAGGTTTGGGAGGGTAGCGGTCGTGGCCTTAATTTACAGTCACAGCATTTGTCTGGTGTGGAAGTGGGAAACCACATAAAACCATCCTCAGAGTTACCATTAGTGGGTTTTGAACCCTTTACCTCCCGAATGCAAGTTCACAGCTGCGTGGCCCTAAACGCACGGTGAGAGAATAGGAATATTTATTTATTTATTTATTTATTTATTTATTTATTTATTTATTTATTTATTTATTTATTTATTTATTTATTTATTTATTTATTTATTTTTAACAATTGGCTTCACGTCGCACCGACACAGATAGGTGTTATGGCAAAGACAGGACAGGAAAGGCCTAGGATTAGGAAAGAAGCGGCCGTGGACTTAATAAAGGTACATCCCCAGCATTTCTCTGGTGTGAAAATTGGAAACCACGGAAAACCAACCTTAGGGCTGCCGATAGTGGGGTTCGAACCCACTGTCTCCCGAATTATAGCTCACAGCTGCGCGACCCCAATCGCACGGTGCCAGAATAGAAATATAAACACAGCGTTTTGTTACAATAAAAATGAAAAGTTCTCATTAGTATAACGTAATACACCATGTCATAACCTGCATACTACAGGTAAGATACATAATATTCAACTAGGAGTTTCCCGCTGGCTTCGCCCGCAATGTACAAAGTATGATGTTGTTCGTTACTATCCTCACGGATGTATTTGCAAAGTTTCGAGTTAATGAAATGAAGCACATGATTTGCTGTGGTGATAAGGTGTAATATTATATCAACAAAATACTTGAAAATATATCACACAAAGAAATTGAATTTATACGTTCCTTGGAACAACACTACGCGCCGAACTGTTAAAAAGTCTTTCAAAGATCTTCGTCATGGAGACAAATGTACTCATAACTTTTCTCAGAATCTACCAATTGAAGTAGTTATTACCTCAAAACAAAGTGCATAATCCACTGAGTGGTTTTAGATCAAAACGAACTGCGTACCTTAATTAGAATGAAAGATATGATTGCTTGAATGAGAAAAAAATGTTGAAGAAATGAGACGTCAAACTGAATGTGCACTCATATCCTTCCTCAGAATCAACCAATTTGAATGGTTAAGAGCTGAAATGAAAGAGCTTAATCCGCTGAGTGTTCTTAGGTCAAAACGAACTCCGTACCTCAATTAAAAATCAATGATATGATTGCTTCAAAGAGACAAAAAATTGAAAAATCAAATAATTTGAGGAAGGTGGAAGTTAAGTGATTTATAAGTACCTGATAACAAATCTGTGCATGAATACCTTTCAGTTAAAAAAATGAAGGAAATCTGCCGGATAGAATGGCCGGACTGACCGACTTTAGTTTTCATATATTTTTTAAATATATAGATTCCGTAGATTGAAATCATTGATTCACCAGACCCGGGAAGCACATTCGAAACCCAGGCATTCCGGGCGGCGCCCGGAGATCCGACCACCGTAATGTCCGGCTCCATAGCTAAATGGTTAGCGTGCTGGCCTTTGGTCACAGGGGGTCCCAGGTTCGATTCCCGGCATGGTCGGGAATTTTAACCATCATTGGTTAGTTTCCCTGGCACGGGGGCTGGGTGCATGTGTTGTCTTCATCATCATTCCATCCTCATCACGACGCGCAGGTCGCCAACGGGAGTCAAATAACAAGACCTGCACCTGGCGAGCCGAACCCGTCCTGGGTTATCAGGCACTAAAAGCCGTTGCATTACCACCGTAATCCACTGTATTTTCTGTTCCTCTCTCGGTCAACAGTACGTTTGAAATTGAAGATTCCAAACGTGAACTTTTCCTTTCGAACAGCCGATGACCGCTGTCCGTGCGTCCATGCGTGCGTGTACTCTCATTGTATGTGTTGTGGTGTTTGAAGGTGCTCTCAATCCTCTTATTCACTGCGGCTTTAACCGGTTTTTCCGTAACTGTAACCTGTTTAAGAACAGGAGCTTTCTCACAACCTATACTGTAGTGTTTTATTGTCTGCAGTCACCCAGCCATCAGTAACCATATGAGGAGCAACTTTCCCATTGCGATTATAAGTCCGCGGGAAATTTAGATTCAGAAATTTAAATCTCGAAAAGTTTGTGCCCGTCTCTCATCAGCCCCACTAGCAAGAATAAAAAAAAAAGAATTCTTCGTTGATGTCTTGTTAAATGAGCACTTTCGTTTCGGTATTTTATACAAACACAGCTGTCACTGCAGTAAACTTAACGTAATTAGAAAAAAAGAAGTCATCGAAGACAAGCTTACACATAAACTGACGAGACGTTAAGACTGCCTAGGCGCCAAGACAGAGGCAGTCAAACGACATTGCTACCACCACAAATATTAGCCTCGAAAAACTGAGCCGGAATGTGCAAAATGCTATAGAGTATCTCGTCTATACGTACCTTCGTTTTCCAAGAACTTTGCGCTGTTTCCCATATTCGTTAGTCATTTGTCAGTTGGTTCTGCTCGACACGATGAGGTTTGGACCGATATCGCAGTACGAAACAGTATCCTGGTTCTGCTGAACCCTGTGAGGTATGGATCGATACTGCAGTATAGAGCTGTATCTTAGTTCTGATCGACACGGTGAGGTATGGATCGATACTGCAGTATAGAGCTGTATCTTAGTTCTGATCGACACGGTGAGGTTTGGACCGATATCGCAGTACGAAACTGTATCCTGGTTCTGCTGAACACGGTGAGGTATGGATCGATACTGCAGTATAGAGCTGTATCTTAGTTCTTATCGACACGGTGAGGTATGGATCGATACTGCAGTATAGAGCTGTATCTTAGTTCTGATCGACACGGTGAGGTTTGGATTGATACCGTACTGCAGCACAGAGCTGTATCTTAGTTCTGATCGACACGGTGAGGTTTGGATTGATACCGTACTGCGGCATAGAGCTGTATCTTGGTTATGATCGACACGGTGAGGTTTGGATTGATACCGTACTGCAGCACAGAGCTGTATCATGGTTCTGATTGACACGGTGAGGTTTGGATTGATACCGTACTGCAGCACAGAGCTGTATCTTAGTTCTGATCGACACGGTGAGGTTTGGATTGATACCGTACTGCAGCACAGAGCTGTATCTTAGTTCTGATCGACACGGTGAGGTTTGGATTGATACCGTACTGCAGCACAGAGCTGTATCTTGGTTCTGATCGACACGGTGAGGTTTGGATTGATACCGTACTGCAGCACAGAGCTGTATCATGATTCTGATTGACACGGTGAGGTTTGGATTGATACCGCACTGCAGTACAGAGCTGTATCTTAGTTCTGATCGACACGGTGAGGTTGGGATTGATACCGTACTGCAGCACAGAGCTGTATCTTGGTTCTGATCGACACGGTGAGGTTTGGATTGATACCGTACTGCAGTATAGAGCTGTATCTTAGTTCTGATCGACACGGTGAGGTTTGGATTGATACCGTACTGCGGCATAGAGCTGTATCTTGGTTATGATCGACACGGTGAGGTTTGGATTGATACCGTACTGCAGCACAGAGCTGTATCATGGTTCTGATTGACACGGTGAGGTTTGGATTGATACCGTACTGCAGCACAGAGCTGTATCTTAGTTCTGATCGACACGGTGAGGTTTGGATTGATACCGTACTGCAGTACATAGCTATATCTTAGTTCTGATCGGCACGATGAGGTTTGGATTGATACCGTACTGCAGTACATAGCTATATCTTAGTTCTGATCGACACGGTGAGGTTTGGATTGATACCGTACTGCAGTACATAGCTATATCTTAGTTCTGATCGACACGATGAGGTTTGGATTGATACCGTACTGCAGTACATAGCTATATCTTAGTTCTGATCGACACGGTGAGGTTTGGATTGATACCGTACTGCAGTACATAGCTATATCTTAGTTCTGATCGACACGATGAGGTTTGGATTGATACCGTACTGCAGCACAGAGCTGTATCTTAGTTCTGATCGACACGGTGTGGTTTGGATTGATACCGTACTGCAGCACAGAGCTGTATCATGGTTCTGATTGACACGGTGAGGTTTGGATTGATACCGTACTGAAGCACAGAGCTGTATCTTAGTTCTGATCGACACGGTGAGGTTGGGATTGATATAATACTGCGGCACAGAGCTGTATCTTAGTTCTGATCGACACGGTGAGGTTTGGATTGATACCGTACTGCAGTACAGAGCTGTATCTTGGTTCTGATCGACACGATGAGGTTTGGATTGATACCGTACTGCAGCACAGAGCTGTATCTTAGTTCTGATCGACACGGTGAGGTTTGGATTGATACTGTACTGCAGCACAAAGCTGTATCTTGGTCCTGTTCGATCCTCCAGCCGGTGACGTTTGGACCGATCCAGCAGTGTAAAGCATCAGGTACCGTGACATTGTTTGTATTTCAGATGATTGATTATTTTGCTGTATAAATGGTGTTGTACACCATATTGAAAGAACTAGAACATTTCAATACAAACTATCACGTGAGTGAACAATCAGAAGTGTTCTTCAGTAGTAGTACGGTACTGTATTTATGGTGTACATCTTTCATATCGGAAACTTTGACAAAATTACATCTTTCACAGGTTGAAGAGGCAGTAAATAAACGCGAGGATTATGATAGCTGGGAAACTACTGTTCGAATGATAGAGCACATTATTTACTTATATTTCGAGACCGATCACGAATATATTAAATTTGAATTCTTTGAAGCTTAGCCTATTTTTATCTATAGGCTATAAATGGCGTTGTTCAATATTATGGATGAATAGGATAATTTAGGCATCAGTACAAATTACACGAACTTCCAAAATCTTTCTATGCCAAGGATAGTACACTGTACACATCACTGACTATACTGAAGCTAATTTTCCTCTGTTCAGACAGGCTATTGCTGAATACCACGATTATGAGGGATATAGTAATGTCTATAGAAACAACGGTGATCGCCTTGGGAATTCATATTTCAGTAATGATCGTGAATACACACGAGCTGAGTTGTATATGTGAATTTAAAATTTGTACTTTAATGCAGTTCCTAGAGCCTGTTTTCTTAAATCAAACAACTGTATTTTCTTGCTTACGCAGTATCACCAGTTGAAAAGATATTATAAATGTATTTTCTAGTAATCGTCCCTTTTTTGGATAAGTTTCGTAACAATTTCTAATGATCTCAAATATGTCTTCTCTGTTGAGGTCATTTAAGGTAACTTAGTCGACAACGTTGCTGTTAATTTCAGAGACAAGTTCTTGAGAAATTTCCAAGTACTCAATTTTCGGTGCTGGTGGTAAAAGATTATCAAATAGCTTTTCTTCTACTTTATCACTGTTTAACTGTAGTTCGCTAAAAATCGAGTTGGATGACGAGTCAACAAAATAATCTATATAATATGTTTATATCTTTAAAGGTTATGTTGCACAATTCTTTGTCATCTTCTACTCTATGTGAATTGAAACTAGCTTTAGAAAGACCTTCACTAGCCGGTTAACTAATACACTCTCGAATATAGACATAATAAAATTTTATATGGGGATGTTCTCCGGTGTTGTACATCGCTAATCATTGCTTAATTTATGTTTTCTTTGTACCCCCAACTTTGAAGAAATGGTATTTTTGAAGTATATCAGTAGTCACAATGTAGATAACGTCCTGTGGTTCAATTTTCCATTTTTTCACAACTTTTCTTAGCTTTATCATTTTTGCATTTACTTCTTTAAATTTTCTTCCTATTCTCGAGTGAGTTCTTTTTCTTGCTGAGCTTGTATGGCTAGATGTTCTGTTTTGTTGGGCTTCAATTGCTAGCAGTTCTTTTTCTTGTTGAGCTTGGATGGATTTATTAGCTTTTCCTAAATTAATAGTGTAATTACTTACGTAATTAAAATAAGAAGTAAAATATTTTTCAAGTTTAATGTAGTATTTTATAACTTCTTCAGCCTTATAGTTATTTAATATCATAACAGATTCTTTAAAATTACCTATAGTTAATAAAAGCCATCTTTTAGAATGTATTGTTCTTTTATCACCATTGTGTATTTTATTTTGTATGTATTTATAATGTTTTACTTTCTCATTCTGATGATCAGTTTGTTCAAAATCAACATTATTTTCTTTAAAAACTCAATAAATTTCCTTTTTTCAACATAAAAAAGCCGTCTCATTTTCGGACGCCGTTCTATTTATATCAAACAACCCATAAACTCAAAAAAAATTAGGTGCAATTACAATTTCTGGCTTGTTTTTCAAAGAAAACCACATTTCTAAAAATGTCTCATTATTAGATAATGTTATATAGTTTTCTTGCATAAACTCAAATACTGTACGTTCAGTAATTGTGCTGGTGCAACTTCAGAGCTAGAGGCAACTTCAGTGCTTGGTATTATTGGAATAGGCTCCATTTATTTAGACACTTTTTTATCAGTGACTTTAAAACTATCATATTTACATTTCAGGTCTTTCATGTACGTTATTTATGTCTTGAATTAATTGTTTAATGTTAATTTAATTAATTTAATTAATTTCATATTGAAATAGTTTCTAAAAACCCAATATGATTACCCAGTTCTTCTTTCATTATGTGAAATAAATTCATAGTGTTGGGATCATCAATTAGTGTCAAGAGTAGTTCACAGTTTGGATGTCTATCTTCAATAAGATGAAACTGTCTTTGAAGAGTTTTGGCTTGAGTTCTAATGACATAATAATAATAATCACAGTCGTCATCAAATAATTCTAAAAGTACGAACGTTGGCCTTAATTGCGGGTTTCTTGTTGGTGGTAGAACATTTGGAAACATTTCATTGTGTGTGTGTGTGTGTGTGCGTGTGTGTGTTTTTGTTTGTGTTGGATCCTCAACAGCTCCGCCATTAGCTGTCATAGATGGCCTAAGCATCACTGAAGAGGCGTACTTGGGAAATGAGGAGTGAGGTAGTTTCCGGTTACTTTCGTCACTGAGCCAGAAGTTGCTATTACATATCGGTCTGCCAGGCCCACTGAAATGCATGCACCAACCTACCCTATGAGCAACATTTTCACACGATTCATAGCAGGGACTGGCTGCGTAAGGAATGGCATTACTAGCATCGCTCATACCTCAGTCACTTTCATATTGTCAAAGCCAAGGATAAGACTGAGACAGATCAATGACAGTAACAAAATTGCTCTATCCCATACTAGAAGACATAGTGCACTGTAAACACTAAGTCTCGCCGGTAAAGGCATAGCATTTCATTAATTATGTTTATTTCTTTCGTTTAAAGTATCCATTGCAAGATAAACGGTATTATTTAAACGTCCAATGTGATCTCAAATGCTATTAACATTTTCCAAGAAGGTTATTTTACCCCGAAAAAACGTTTTGAAATGTTTCCTAACTTCTCTTTTGATTTTATATTCGCCATATTCTCTGTTTGATGGCAAAACTTCTTCATAAATCCAATCTTGACAATATTTCACAAACGACAAATTTGAATTCATAACTAAACAATAGAATCCTTTGATACCCCTAGACTTGCAAATAGCTTCAAGTTCTTCTACAGTGGGTACGCTACTGACGAGTCTGACCTGCTTATTGTTATTGATGAGATTGATAAGTTGAGATTTATTAAGCCTGGAGTAGCCTGGAAGTCCCACATTCTTAGCTTGGGTTCACAACTCGACCAATTTTAAGGTGCTCAAGTTGTCTATTTATAATAAATAAAATTTATAATACTATTTTTATTAAATATAATTATGTGAAATTTACGCAGTACTTTTTTCATGGTAAGGTAATTTTAGATGGCTTTTCAAACTACATCTGGAAAGAATCTTGCCGCAGACACATTCAACTTTTCAGATAATTTTGCTTTGTAATTTTGATTGTAAGCCTTGGAGCACACTTTGAAAATACAATTGTTGTTACAATTCAAACACCGGCTTTCTCTTGGTGGTTGAGAACCGCATTTGAGAATATATGTGCTGCTATTTCTAACTTCTTTTTCACATTATGTGCAAGTACATTTTTCCTTTCAATCATGTTCGAGTTCTTTCATGTGTTCTAATGGCGTTCTCTTTATTCTTTTTATACACTCAAAGCACCCACTCTTCAAAGGTAAATTCTTCTGTTTAGTTATTTTGATCTCTTTGTGAACTTCTTGGTTGCACAAGAGAAAAATAATCATAGAAAGCAGAACTTGTTAATCATGTAGAAAATGTTTACAAGCAGAGTAGGCAAGCGATTGAGGAGTTGCCGTTTCGAGTTGACCATGAAATTTTGTATACTCCAGAACCGACACCTTTGAAGGAAGTATTCCCCTTTTCTACTCAAGTATTTGGAAAAGAAAGGCAGAGAAGATCTCGCAGAGATTGTGAAAATGAATTGGCGCTTAGGGGCAGGCAAATGAGAGCTTGCCGTTTTATGATGCTGATGAGTTGATGACAATGAAATAATTTATATAGCAGAGCAAACACCTTTGAAGGATATGTTTCCTTATTCTACTGGAGAATCTGAAAGGCAAAGGCACAGAAGAACTCACAGAAATGAGGAAAATGAAAGAGCGTATCAGAGTAGATTACAGAATTTCAATTTTAGAAATAATTTAAATATTCTAGATCCTAATCACTTTATGACATCGGTAAAGCCTTCTGTGATTCAAACAGTAAAAAAAAGAGTCTTCGAACGCATCTCTGCGTAAGAGTTAACATGTTGCTATTTTGTGATTTTTTAACTAATAATTTAGATGGAAGAAATGTATATCCAGTTGTAAAGAGATAAATAACTGCGAGAATGGAGGAATGTTCAGCTCAACCTCGCGTTGATTCTGAGTTCTAGATAGAGTCATTGGCTTGCAGTTGACTATCAATAGGTACAATCCACTTTAACGTGGCATCCTATAAAGAGTTGCCAGATGTGATTAAGAATAAGAAGGCCGTAAATTAATGTTATAAATAAAGATCATAAATGTTTCTCATGGGCTTTGGCATCAGCACTAAAGCCTGTTGATCGTAACAAATGTAAAAATCCAAACAGACCAATCTACTACGAGGATTATATAAAAGAACTAAAATAAAATCTTGAAAGTATTGGTATCGAATATCCGGTTAAAATTGACGATATCCCCAAAATTGAATGCAAACTTTAAGTATCCATAAATATGTACGCTTACGATAATGACGATAAAGAGTGTAAAATACGTCCTTTAAGAGTTACAACGGAAAAATTGAAGACTCACATCAATTTGCTGTACGTTCGAAATGAAATCAACTCGCATTATTGTTGGATTAAGAATGTATGTCGATTAGTTTCTAGTCAGAAAAATAATCACCAACACAAATTATTAAATGCAATAAGTGCTTGCAAAATTTAAATTCCCAAGAGATACTTATCAGCCATGAAAAAGACTGCTCAGTCAATAAGCCAGTCAAAGTAGATATTCCAAACGAAGGTGAACAAGATCATTCAGAAATTACCAGCGCACCATGAAAGTTTCATTTACAATCTATTCAGATTTTGAAACCTTCCTTAAGAAGGAACTAGGCTGTACACCAGATCCCAAACAAATATGAACTGATGAAAAATATGGAGTACTAACAGAACAAGACATAGATTCTGGTTTGTACAAAGAAATACTTCGAGAAAGATACCAGCTAACAGATGAACAAATCAACAACGTTGAACTAAAATTTAAGAGCATGTCTTACACAATGAAGAGCCAAAAACATGTGGCTTTTACCTGTTGTTACTACATCAAGTACAGGTATGATGATTACAAAGCACCAGTAGTTTACCGAGGCCTAAATCCGCATTAAAAGTTTGTAAAATTAATAAAGGAAAGAAGTTGAGGAAATGGGTTTTCTCTATAAGCAAATGGAGTCAATGAAGCTTTTAACACCGCAAGAACAATCCTTGCATTCGAAATCTAAAAGTGTACCTTATGTGAATCTATATACACAAATAACAATAGAAAAAGTTCACCACTGCGATCAATTCACCGGTCAATGTATAGCTCCTTTATTCAATGACTGCAACAAACTCCTTCGTAAACCTATATTTTTGTACCCATTTACTTCCATAATCTTGCTGGATAAATGCGCGCTTGTTTGTGAAAGAACTTGGATACGATAATAAACGTACTGATCCGATACCAAACAACGAAGAGAAATACATCACTTTTGGAAAACAAACAGACAACTTTAAAAAAAAAAGGAGATTTATAGACACATTCAAATTTATGGCATCAAGCTTGGATAAACTAGCGTCGAATTTACGAACGATCAAATTGTCAATATTCAAAAGTTATTTCCAGTAGATCAAGTAGGTTTGGTTGATCGGAAGGGCGCTTACACTTATGACTAAATGGACACTTACGAATAAATTTGAAGAAACTAACCTACCACCCAGAAAAAGAATTTTACAGTAGATTGATTGACGAAAACATAAGCGATGAATTTTACGAACATGAAAAACTTGTGTGGAAAAAATTTAATATCCAAAACCTAGGTGAATATCATGCCTTGTACCTCAAAACTGAACTTCTTCTGTTAGCGGACGTATTCGAAAATTTTAGAGAAACATGCATGGAAGCGTAAGAATTAGATCCAGCGTGGTACTTTACTTCCCCAGGGTTGGCTTGGGATGCAATGCTAAAATGACCAAAATAAAATTAGAATTGATACACGACTACTACATACATGATTCTAATGGTTGAGAAAGGAATTCGATGTGGAATATCTTAATGCACAAAAAGATATGTAAAAGCAAACAATAAATATCTAGAAGACTACAATTTTCGCAAAGAATCGAATTATTTAATGTACCGTGTTTGGAAACAAACAATTTGTGCGAATGGGCTATACCTTACTTTCTACCCACTGGAAAATTTGAGTGGGTAGATGTAAATAATATTGAGACGAAATACATAACCAGCTTACCCGACGATCTATTCATGCGTGCATTCTTGAAGCCGACTTGGAATATCCAAAAGAATTACAAGATCTCGCTCCAGCAATTAAATTCATAGAAGGTACTAAAGAGTCAAAATTACTAGCAACATTACATAACAAGGAAAATTATTTACTCCATTACAGAAACCTGAAACAGTATCTCGCTCTTGCTATGAAATTCAAAAAGATTCGAGCAGTCAGACTAGCTAAAGAAATATATTGATTTAAATGCAGAAATGAGAATGAAGGCAACTAATGATTTTGGGAAAGATTTCTAAGAGCTATTAAACAAAAGCGTTTTTGGAAAGACGATGGAAAATACAAGAAACCGAGTAAACGTTCGGCTAGTGATTAATGGAGAAAAATTTGAAAAACTGGTAGCAAAACCAAATTTCAGAAGAGAACAATATTCAGTGAAAAGCTAGTAGCGGTCCATATGAACAAGACAAACATTAAATCTCGAACATCTTGGATATGTAGAAAACACTCATGTATGACTTTCATTACAATGTCATGAGGCCGAAATACTGCGACAATATTGAAGTACGTTATGTAAATACAGTTCTCTCTTTTACAACATAAAAACCGAAGATGTGTACGAAGATATGAAAACTATGTTCAATCACTTTGATACGAGTGATTGCCCTGAAGATGACAGGTACAAGATGCCCCGAGTAAAAAAAAAAGTCCTCGGGAAATGAAAGACGAGTGTTGCAGAAATGTCCCAGAAGAATTTGTTGCTTTGAGATCTAAGATGTACGCATTCAGAGTCTCTGGAGAGAAAATAAAAGATATAAGGGAGTTAAAAATGTGTAGTTGCAAAGAGGTCTACATTAGAAGATTACAAAAGTTGTTTGTTCAATAAAACAGAAGAATATCGGACAGCGAATTGATTTAGAACCGAGAAACATAGAATGTATACAGTCGAAGCAAATAAAATAGCACTGAGCCCTCACGATAGCAAAAGAAAAATTCTAGAAAATGTAATGGAATCGCTTCCGTGGGGCCATTACAGTTTAAACTGAATATAAACTTGTTTATCTAAAACAAATGGAAGTCGAACTAATCGAAAACCTTAAAGATGAACTTAATAAGTTAAATGAGTGGAATGATGGTTCTATACCGTTCAGTTAGTTGAGCTATAAAAGTACAAATCTTACAGCATTTCTTCTTCAGAAATTCTCGAAACAGTCTATGGTTCAAAACTAGTGCTGTCTATAGACAGTAAACACAAAGTTATTCTCCCTGATCGGTATTCGAAGCTATTTCTTAAAAATTAAAATAAACTAGTGCCTTCCCAGCTTAAAAATGATCTACAGAGGGAAAACACAAGTTAACGATCACTTCATCCATGTCATAGAACTCATTCAGTAGCGGCTGATGAATTAAGTTTAAATAATTTGGAATTTTTAAAATCGGTTCAGATTCGGCTGAGATATAAGCAATACTGTATTTACCAGCCTCTACAAGGTACGATCCCACGCTCGGCAAAGACTGAGAATAATAATACTAATCAGTATACTAATAATACTAATCAGTCAACTAATTAAGAAGCACCGCAGCAGATAACCTTGAAGGTCAGCGCTGGGAGATAAAGATGTTCTCTTCATTGACGAACAGATAGTGACAGCGCAGAAACAGGAACGGGACAGCTGGTCGGGACGATTGTGTAGGTTCTCAAGTGGTCGTCGCGAACCTTACTTTGAATATCCTCTTGCGTTCCAGCATCTTATTTGAAGGTTAAAACTTTCCGATTCTCTTTAATGAAAAACCAAACCAAACCCCATAGCACTACAGCCCTTGAAGGGCCTTGGCCTAGCAAGCAACCGCTGCTCAACCCGAATGCCTGAAGATTACGAGGTGTCGTGTGGTCAGCACGACGGATCCTCTCGGCCGTTATTCTTGGCTTTCTAGACCGGGGCCGCTATCTCACCGTCAGACAGCTCCTCAATTGTAATCACGTAGGCTGAGTAGAGCTCTAACCAGCCGTCAGGTCCAGGTAAATATCCCTGACCTGTCCGGGAATCGAACCCGGGGCCTGCGGGTAAGGGTCAGGCACGCTACCCCTACACCACGGGGCTGGCGATTCTCTTTAATAGCAATAGCTAATTCAACAGCATACAGTTAAATGTATAGATAAAGTTCAATTACTAGCTTCAGCACTGACCTCCGTGCGAGATAACGCTTCTGAGTCATTCACTGGAGCAGATGTCCGGCTCCATGGCTAAACGGTTAGCGTGCTGGCCTTTGGTCACAGGGGTCCCGGGTTTGATTCCCGACAGGGTGGGGAATTTTAACCATCATTGGTTAATTTCGCTGGCACAGGGGCTGGGTGTAGCCTATGTGCTGTCTTCATCATCATTTCATCCTCATCAAGACGCGCAAGTTGCCTACGGGAGTCAAATATAAAGACCTCTACCTGGCGAGACGAACATGTCCTCGGACACTCCCGGTACTAAAAACCATACGCCATTTCATTTTTTACTGGAGCAGATATGAACAGAGAGATAACCGAATCTCTTCCAAGTCAAACATGTCTCACAAAATTCACCTTCTTCTTCCTGTTCACCAAATAATTCGTTTGCGAACTGGAATTTAAGACCTAGAATAGAAGAGACATTAGTTCATTCCGATTCAACTTTGCATAACATTCTAATTGCTGCTTCTTAGCTAATGCTCTCGGCTCACTAGTTTTAAGGTCCTGTAGGCTTGCCATTTAATATATAAATTTAATTTAGAGCTATATTTTTATTTCTTCTTTTATTAGGAAAATAATTATCCCCGTTCAATTGCGTTTTCCTCGGGAAAAATATAGAAGCAAATAAAAATAGGATAATCTATGATATCGGGTTTTCCCTACAAAAACATTGAGTTTGGAGATTTGGGGCGCAGTATCGGTAGTAAATATCTGCTCGTAAACGTAGCTAGTGGGACGTAAAAACAAATAACATTACTAAAATTTCTTTCTTTCTTTCTTTCTTTCTTTCTTAATCTGTTTACCCTCCAGGGTTGGTTTTTCCGTGGGATTCAGCGAAGGATTCCACCTCTACCGCCCCAAGGGCAGTGCTCTGGAGCGTAAGACTTAGCGTCCGGGGATACAGCTGGGGAGGAGGACCAGTACCTCGTCCAGGCGGCCTCACCTGCTATGCTGAACAGGGGCCTTGCGGGGGGGGGGAGTTTGGAAGGGATAGACAAGGAAGATGGAAGGAAGCGGCCGTGGCCTTAAGTTAGGTACCATCCCGACATTTGCCTGAAGGAGAAGTGGGAAACCATGAAAAACCATTTCGAGGATGGCTGAGGTGGGAATCGAACCCACCTCTACTCATTTGACCTCCTGAGACTGAGTGGACCCCGTTCCAGCCCTCGTACCACTTTTCAAATCTCGTGGCAGAGACGGGAATTGAACCCGGGCCCCCGGGGGTGGCAGCTAATCACGCTAACCACCACAGAGGCGGACATTACTATAATGTAAAAAAATGCACATTCTAATAATTATTAAAATCTGTATATCAGCTACAATTATGAGCCCTTGGTTACACTTCATTTCTGTGACAACATCACATCAATAGCACCTTCCATTTCAGAAATGTTCGGAACGAAAGTTTTAGGTGATTCACTCAGTATATAATAAAACATGAAGGTCCAGTAATACTGCCCTCTGGTACCCCACCACTTAATCACTACAGGATCAGATAACTCTTCACCTGCTCTACCTCTTTTTTCTAGTTCTATTTTCTGGAAATCTAACAACCCATTCAAACACTCTTTTGTCCACGCCACTAGCCATCATTGTCAGCAGTAGTGTCCCAAGATCTACCCTATCAAAACCTTGAATAGGTCAGTATTTAAACAGTCCGTTTGACCTCATGAATCTAAAATATCTAATATATCTTGCTGGAGTCCTACAAGGTGAGCCTCACTGGAAACCCTTCCTAAAACCAAACTGCCTTCTATCAGACCAGTTATTAATTTCGCAAAAGTGTCTAACATATTAAAAAACAATGCTTTCTGAGAGCTTACACACAACACATGTCAAGTCGACCGGCCTGTTATTATCTACTCTATGTTTATCGCCTTTTCCTTTGTATATTGGGGCTACTATTTCAACTCTCCACTCATTTGGTATAGCTCTTCCATGCAAACAATAATCAAATAAGTAATTCAGATATAGCACTATATCCCAACCCATTGCCTTCAATACACCCTCAGAAACCTTATCAAACCCAGCCGCTTTTCTAGCTTTCAACTTTAGTATTTTTTGTAAATGTCCTTCTTATCATAGGTAAATGTAAGCATTAGTTGCCTTCTACACCTGAACTTCATCTTTATACCTAACATACCGCTAACTGAATATTTCTGACTGCTGAAAGCTCTCACATATAGGCTACACTCGCCTTGTTCAATAATGATCCCTGGAATGCCCTTCCTAGAACCTGTCTAAAAGTCTTAAAAAAGTACATATCCTTCCATAATTACCTAAAATTCATATGGCTGCCAATTATATTTGCCTTCCAGTTTATCCTTGTAGCTGACATTTTTTGCTAAATTCAGTTTCTTACTGAGTTCCTTCAGTCTCTCCTTACTCCCGCAACCATTCCTAAATCTATTTCTACCGGGCGAGTTGGGCGTGGGGTTAGAGGTGCGCGGCTGTGAGCTTGCATCCGGGAGATAGTGGGTTCGAATCCCAGTGTCGGCAGTCCTGAAGATGGTTTTCCATGGTTTCCCATTTTCACACCAGGCAAATGGTGGGGCTGTACCTTAATTAAGGCCACGGCTGGTTCCTTCCAACTCCTAGGCCTTTCCTATCCCATCGTCGCCATAAAACCTATCTGTGTCGGTGCGACGTAAAGCCACTAGCAAAAGAAAATCTATTTCTTTCTAACCTACACCTCCCTTCTTAATCTCTTAATTTCCCTGTTATAATGAAATGGGTCTTCACTTTTCCTCACCACCTTTAAACGTACAGACCTCTTTTGACTCTCTGCAACCCATCCCATAGGCTGTTTACATTTTTATTTACCATTTTCCATTGACCATAACTAATTTTTAAATGTTACCCCATGTCTCTCTTTTCAAACATATGGTATTGCCTAACAGGCCTGCTTTTACAACTTTCCTTTCTACTATAATTATTTTAACTACGACAAAAATAGCTTCACTATCACTTCAGTTTCTCTACAAAGCTCATCTGGTTTGATCAGCACCACGTCTAGGAAGTTTTTCCCTCTAGTTGTTTCCATGATTTTCTGATTCAGCTGTCCTTCCCAGACTAATTTATTCAACATTTGTTGATGCTTTCTGTCATTCGTATTCCCTTCTCAATTAACATGTGGTAAGTTGAGATTACCCGCTACAGTAACGATCGTTTTTGTGCCAGGTCTCTCCGCCTCAAAACATGAAGTTACCTATTATCTCTAGAGATAAGTCTTACACCGTGAATTTCATATATCTATCTTTAAGATTTTTGTAGCTTGTGAATACTTCTTATACAAATATGAATATTCCTCCTTCTATCTTTCCTAATCTGTCTCTACGATAAACACTCCAGTTCCGTCAGAAAAAAATTCCGCATTCATAATATCACTTCTCAGCCATGATTCAATTCCTGTTACAATATCTGGTAAATATATATGTGTTAAATTTCTTTCTTTCTTTCTTTCTTTCTTTCTTTCTTTATTTCTTTCTTTCTTTCCTTCTTTCTTTCTTTCTTCCCTTTTCTTTACAATACTTCTGTAGCTTAACACTAAAAATAACTCTATGCCACCCTTACTTTACATCTTGCTACCTATACTTTCATCACCGCGGCTAGACCACCCCGAGCTAGGAAGGATGGGAAATGACTAGATTTGGAAAGATAGAGGCCGGGCCTTGATTAAGGTATAACCCCAGCATTTGCCTGATGTGAAAATGGAAAACCGTGAGTGTATGTTTTAAGAGGTGAATTGACGTTTATTGACCATATCTCTTGGGGTGAAATTGGTTTAACACTGTTTTTGTTCTATGACAGTTCCCATTATTATCACACTGACTTTGTTTTTAGTCAGTTTGATGGGGTGAGATTGTTACTACGTTGACGAGCAATTAAATTAAGAGATACGTTGCTGGTAGCGTATAAGACCACCTTTCGCCCTGATGACAGTGGCGATGACAATACACCGCTGTGCAGCCTTCCATAATGCACGGAGATTCGTTGGAATATTCAGTGCGCGTACATTGCTCTGGACATCATCCCAGATGTGCTCAATAGGATAGAGGTAAGATGATCATGGGGCTAGGTAAGCATCCTTATGCCCATGGAGTGTTAATCGAAACAATGGGCCGCAATTCGGATACGAGAAGCGAGTGGTGTAGGTCTTCTGCAGAGTGCCGAAGGCGAACTAAAGATTGGATATGACCTGACGCCAGTTTCCTGTATCGCTCGTCGGTGTGGTAGGTTGGCAGATGTACCAGTGGTCACAATTCGTCCAGAGTGAACAGTCTCCACACGAGAACACCGCCATCAACAGCGAACTGTACCCTGCTGGCAAGAAGGATCCATTGCCCCATGTGCTTGGTGACGCACTTGTACCCTGCCATCGGTGTGTATCAACTGGTACCTCCGTCCGACTCGTTGGCTGAACGGTCAGCGTACTGGCCTTCGGTTCAGAGGGTCCCGGGTTCGATTCCCGGCCGGGTCGGGGATTTTAACCTTAATTGGTTAATTCCAATGGCACGGGGGCTGGGTGTATGTGTTGTCTTCATCATCACTTCATCCTCATCACGACGCGCAGGTCGCCTACGGGAGTCAAATAGAAAAACCTGCATCTGGCGAGCCGAACCCGTCCTGGGATATCCCGGCACTAAAAGCCATACGACATTTCATTTCAACTGGTACCTCGACACATCTGTGTAGGTGATCTCTTACCCTGCTTCGAGAGTTCAATGGCGATGTTCCTTTGACTATGTCAGTCTTAGCGCCTTATGACGGGCAGTGAGGAGAGGTCCCCGAATAGTAGAGGGGCTCTTGTACTACATTGCAAAGAGATGGTTCTGGATGGTACGACTGCTCACACCTCGCTGTAATCTAGCATTGGATTTGCGTGTAATCTGTTCCTCTGTGACCCGTCTATCCACCCTTACCATCCGAACATGCCGACGGCGACCCCTGAAAGCAACACTTCATACCCACAACATAGGAGTTGCCTATGACGGCCGTGGTCTTTCCCAATGCACGTACTCAAGGTTTCCCTTAACACGGTGGCCTGTGGAATGTTTCCTCTTTTTTATATAATTGGCTTTGCGTCGCACCGACACAGATAGGTCTTATGGCGACGATAGGTTAGGAAAGGCCTAGGAGTGAGAAGGAAGCGGCCGCGCCCTTATTTAAGGTACAGCCCCAGCATTTGCCTGGTTTGAAAATGGGAAACTACGAAAAACCATCTTCAGAGCTGCCGACAGTGGGGTTCGAACCGACTCCCGAATTCAAGATCACAGCTGCTCGCCCCTAACCGCACGGCCAACTCGCTAGGTGACATTTTCCTAAAACGTTCTTGTGAAAATGAAATGGCGTATGGCTTTTAGTGCCGGGAGTGTCCGAGGACAAGTTCGGCTCGCCAGATGCAGGTCTTTTGATTTGACGCCCGTAGGTGACCTGTGCTTCGTGATGAGGATGAAATGATGATGAAGAAGACGACACATATATACAGCCCCCGTGCCAGCGAAATTAACCAATTAAGGTTAAAATTCCTGACCCTGGCGAGAATCGAACCCGGGGCCCCTATTACCAAAGGCCAGCACGCTAACTATTTAGCCATGGAGCCAGACAACGTTATTGTAATTTTTAGGAGCAATGGAGCGCACGAGTACCGCTGGAAGAGAACCGGACGCGTTGGTTGAATTGTCAGCGTACTGACCTTCCTCGGGCTCGATTCAGGCCCGGTTGAGATTTTAACTGCATAATGGTTAATTCCTCTGGCTCGGAGAATGCGAATTTGTGTTCGTCTGAATACGCTTCCCTTCGTCTACATACAACACACCGCACAACGAACCGCCACAGAAATACGTAATCTGTCTATATACAGGGTTATTCACCTAACATGTTACACAGAAATAACTTCTAAATCATTAAAGATATCGGCATTCTGTTTTCATATTCGTAAATGGTACCCAGGGTCTTGTAAAATAACGTGCTACTTATTCTCATGAGGTGATTAATAATCGAGATATTGATACTAACTGCATATTTTTAAATAAAACGGCACAACTTCATACAGCTGGCTTAAACGTTCAGCTGCGTATAAGTTCAAATATGTAAGTATTTTCAAAATCGGACAATTACTTTTTGAGATATAAATAAGAACAGCATGCGCGGTTTTGCATGCCGCATCAGACGGCGTGAAGTCGGGTAAGGACATATTGAGGCGCAAGCTGCGTCCTGGCCTTGATTCCAACCACAGAACAGATACCAGACATGTACTGTAAACATAATGTAATGTACCGTAACATACCCTGGGTGTGCAACGTTATTGTATGACTGGCAAACACACAACGGGGAAGGGAGATTAAAGTTGTATTTTTTGTTTGTTTTGACATTAACAGGTTGCGCTCAGTTTAGCGTTTTTTCCCACGGATGGGAATGGGAAGGATTTGGAAAGGAAGTCGTTCGTGGCCTATCACAAAGGTACCTATCCGGTATTTGCCTGGTGTTGAACATGGGACACCATGAAAATCACTTTCAGGTTGGGCGAGGCAGGACTCGAACCTACGCTCTCCCGAATGCACGCTACTACAGTCGCGCTGGAGCGCTGCAGAGATTAATGCGTGTAAAATAAAACATAAAATAATAGTGTTGCTGCCATCTCACCACGATCAGCTCTGAACGTTTGCTTTTCTAGAAGGAGCTCTTCCGGTGTTTTGTGTTATGTTTATTTCTCAACTCACAGAGTAGTATGAACTATGAACTGAACACTAAAACCAGTGAGAATTATAGCTTTCTTTATGTTCCTTTCAAGGCAAAGTACTTATTTTATTCCTTTTAAACATATCAACCCTCCCTGTCCTGTCATGTTGTCGCCTGTCATACACACTTTGCAAACCCATCACATGTGTACGAGGTGCTTACATGCCTGGTATCCATCCTTTCCAAATACTTCCCATTCCCATCCGTGGGTAAAAACGCTAAACTTAGCGCAACCTGTTACATGTCAAAACAAAAAAAAATGCAACTGCTTGCGCCTCAATATATCCTTGCCCGACTTCACGCCGTCTGATGCGGCATACAAAACAGCGCATGCTGTTCTTAGTTATATCTCAAAAAGTAATTGTCCGATTTTGAAAATACTTACATATTTGAACTTGTACGCAGATGAACTTTTAAATCAGCTGTATGAATTTGTGCCGTTCCATTTAAAAGTATGGAGTTAGTATCAATATCTCGGTTGTTAATCACCCCAGGAGACTAAGTACAGTGAGTCAAAATGAAACTCATACACTGGAGGGAATCTTGTTTATTTGGATTCAACAAAAAATCTAACTATTATTTTATTTTAGTCTTTGTTCTGGTTTAAAAATTACACATTTCTCTACTAAGGTACAAAATAAATCAACTCATATTGCTTAAACTTACAAAGAAAATTAATACATTCTTCTTAAACATGCATGAAACAGGTCAAAGTAAAACTCATACACCTTCATGTAGTTCCTGATCAATCTCTAATAACACAATGTTCTTAACAGTTAATACTTTGTAGGATACCCTTTAGCACTTGTCACGGTTCTCAGACGGTTAGGTATAGATTGTACCAATTTTTCGCAATAAGATGGATCTATTTTCTTCCATTCTTCACATAAAGCCATTTGCAGATCATGTTTGTTAGAAATCTGATGTTTTCTTGTCGCTACATCCAAGTAATTCCATAGATTTTCTATCACATTTAAGTCTGGTGACTATGGAGTTGTTTCGAGTACTTCCGGGCAATTATACAGCAACCACATCCGTACTTTATGAGCTTTGTGTATCGGGTCGTTATCTTGGTAGTACTTGAATCGATCAAGTATTCCAAGCTTTTAAGCACTACGTCGTAAATGTTCTTTCAGTATATTTAGATACACATGTTGATCCATGGTCCCATCAATAAAAGTCAACTCTCCTGATCCACTAGCTGACATGCACCCCCAAACAGTTACACTACCTCCACCATGTTTAACACTTGGACGTAGATTACTAGGTTTCATGTCCTAATTTGGCTTCCTCCAGACATTAACCTTTCCGTCTGATCCGAATAGATTGTATTTGCTTTCATCTGCAAAAATAACAGTCTTCCAGAAGTCCAAATCTTTTTCTATATACTCCTTAACGAAGCTCAACCTTTTCTTCCTATTAATATTGATAACAAATGGTTTTTTCCTAGCTATTCGTCCATGCCTGTTACTTTTCCTTAGGATGAGTCGAATAGTTTCTGGATGTGCTCTCTTGTTGGTATGTTCTTCAGCCATCACAGCCAGTTTCGGAGCACTAATCGCTGGATTTTTCTTCACTTGTCTTACTATCCAACGTTCCTCCCTGAGGTTGAAAATTTTTCTCCCACTCACTTTGGCTTTATTTTCAATGCTGCGTGTACTTTTATATCTATTTATAACGCACTGTACAGTTGCATGACTCCTGTTCACAAGTTTACCAATTTCTCGGAGTGATTTTACTCTCTTATGGTGAAAAATCATCAGTTCTCTTCTTTCGAAGATTGTCCTCTTTGACGCCCCCATGATAGCACCGGAACTTGTCTGTACTTCACAACTCTCCACAACAAACTGAATGTGGTGTCAAAACACAAACATAGAGCATTTGTACTGCCCTCTTATCTGCCCATGTAGGACTGTATGAGTTTCATTTTGACGTGCCCCAGCAACATATGGACAAAGAATCTGTTATATCTTGCTAAGTTAAGGGATACGCTAACTAGCCTGTGGTGACTTAATAATTCAAGACATATCTTTATTGTTCCACGCATAAAATGCGAACATAAATTATTGTCCACATTTCTATTCATAAACACATACTATTTACAGTGGTGTGTGAGTTTCACTTTGACTCACTGTAGCACGTTATTTTACAAGACCCAGCGTACCATTTACGAATATGAAAACAGAATGCCGATATCTTTAATGGTTAGAAGATATTTCCGTGTAACATATCAGGTGTATATAAAACAACTTGTCCTGACTGACTGACTGACTGACTGACTGACTCATCATCGCCGAGCCAAAAATACTGGACATAAAGAAATAACATTTTGGGAATACATTGATATTAGAGCGTAGGTTCTAACTAATGTGGGTTTTTTGGATATTCCATCGCTACGGGGGTGAAAAGGGGGGTTAATTGTTTATATGTGCATATCTATACCTCAAAAACTTAAAGTTTACGGACGTAAAAATTGGTATTTAGAATCGCATTTAAAAATAAAGAAACACTTATCTTTTTGGTTTTTGGAAAATCCCCATAAGGGGAGTCAAAAAAGGGGAAAAGGGGATTGAATACATTTTATGGGGATACTTGTACCTTCCGATTGGACAAAAGCAGTAATTACACCTATCTATAAGAAGGGGAACAGGAAGGATTGCAACTACTATCGAGGTATCTCATTGATTAGTATACCAGGCAAAGTATTCACTGGCATCTTGGAAAGGAGGGTGCGATCAGTCGTTGAGAGGAAGTTGAATGAAAACCAGTGTGGTTTCAGACCACAGAGAGGCTGTCAGGATCAGATTTTCAGTATGCGCCAGATAATTGAAAAATGCTACGAGAGGAATAGGCAGTTGTGTTTATGTTTCGTAGATCTAGAGAAAGCATATGACAGGGTACCGAGGGAAAAGATTTTCGCTATACTGGGGGACTATGGAATTAAAGGGAGATTATTAAAATCAATCAAAGGCATTTATGTTGACAATTGGGCTTCAGTGAGAATTGATGGTAGAATGAGTTCTTGGTTCAGGGTAATTACAGGGGTTAGACAAGTCTGTAATCTTTCACCTTTGCTGTTCGTAGTTTACATGGATCATCTGCTGAAAGGTATAAAATGACAGTTAGGTGGGAATGTAGTAAGCAGTCTGGCCTATGCTGACGACTTGGTCTTAATGGCAGATTGTGCCGAAAGCCTGCAGTCTAATATCTTGGAACATGAAAATAGGTGCAATGAGTATGGTGTGAAAATTAGCCTCTCGAAGACTAAATTGATGTCAGTAGGTAAGAAATTCAACAGAATTGAATGTCAGATTGGTGATACAAAGCTAGAACAGGTCGATAATTTCAAGTATTTAGGTTGCGTGTTCTCCCAGGATGGTAATATAGTAAGTGAGATTGAATCAAGGTGTAGTAATGCTAATGCAGTGAGCTCACAGTTGCGATCAACAGTATTCTGTAAGAAGGAAATCAGCTCCCAGACGAAACTATCGTTACATCGGTCTGTTTTCAGACCAACTTTGCTTTACGGGAGCGAAAGCTGGGTGGACTCAGGATATCTTATTCATAAGTTAGAAGTAACAGACATGAAAGTAGCAAGAATGATTGCTGGTACAAACAGGTGGGAACAACGGCAGGAGGGTACTCGGAATGAGGAGATAGAGGCTAATTTAGGAATGAACTCGATGGATGAAGCTGTACGCATAAATCCACTTCGGTGGTGGGGTCATGTGAGGCGAATGGAGGAGGATAGGTTACCTAGGAGAATAATGGACTCTGCTATGGAGGGTAAGAGCAGTAGAGGTCGACCAAGGCGTCGATGGTTAGACTCAGTTTCTAACGATTTAAAGATAAGAGGTATAGAACTAAATGAGACCACAACACTAGTTGCAAATTGAGGATTGTGGCGACGTTTAGTAAATTCACAGAGGCTTGCAGACTGAACGCTGAAAGGCATAACAGTCTATAATGATAATGTATGTACGGTATGTACGTACTTATATCTGAACAACTGAAGATGTTACAGACATGAAAATTGGTATTTGCAATCTTCTTTAAAAATGAAATACGTATGTTTGTGTTTTAGGAAAATCCAATTAATGCGGGGTGAACAGGAGTGACAAAAGTGGGTGAATTTTTAAAACGATTATATCTACAGTATATCTCAGAGACGTAAATTGTTACAGACGTGAAAATTGGTATTTGTAATCGCCTGTACAAGTAAAGAAATTTAGATCATTTATTTTCGGGAAATTCACTTAAGGGGAACTGAAAAAGGTGGTGAATTTTCAAAATGAGAATATCTACAGAACATCTCATAAACTTAACATGTTACAGACGTAAAAAGTGGTATTTTAAATTTCTTTAAAAAAATAAACATGATTTTTTTGTTTCCAGAAAACACGTAATGGGGGGGGGGGAGGTTGGTTAAAAGGACTGAAAAGGGGATTGCATTCTTTTCATTAGGATAGTAATATCTCAAAAACTGAAGACGTTACACAGGTGAAAATTAGTTATTTGGAGTCTCCCTTAAAAATAGAGGCATACGTATTTCTTTGTTTTCGAAAAATCCACTTAAGGGGGATGAAGGAATTGAAGAATTAATTGAATTATTTGTATGAGGATACTTATATCTCAAAAACTAAAGATGTGCAGACGGGAAAATAGGTATTTGGAATCTCGTTTAAAATTAAAGGAACATGCATGTTTTTGTTTTCGGAAAATACATTTAAGGGGGTGGAATTAAAAAATTATCGAATTATCTGCATGAGGATACTTATATCTAAACAAACTAAAGATGTTACAGAAGTGAAAGTCGGTATTTGAAATATCCCTTAGAAATAAAGAAACACGCATTTTTGCGAGAAAATCAATTTCGGGGGGGGGGGGGGGAGTAAAAAAGGAGATGAATTATTTTTATGAGGATACATATATCTCAAAAACTGAAGATGTTACAGTCATGATAATTGATATTTGGAAGCTCCTTTAATAATAAAGAAACACATTATTTTGTTTTCGGAAAATTCACTTAAGGGGGAGGGTAAAAGGAAGTGAATGAAATTGAATTATTTTTTATGTGATACTTATATCTCAAAAACTATCTGGCTCCATTGTTAAATGGTTAGCGTGCTGGTCTTTGGTCACAGGAGTCCCAGGTTCGATTCCCGGCAGGGTCGGGAATTTTAACCATCATTGGTTAATTTCGACGTGCAGGTCGCCTACGGGAGTCCAATAAAAAGCTGGTGAATTTTTAAAATGAGTATTGGTATATATACAGTATATGTTAAAAACGTAACATTTTACAGACGTGAAAATTGGTATTTGGAATCTCCTTTAAAAATAAAGAAACATGTTTTTTTCGAAAAATCCACTTATGTGGGGTGGTGTTTAGGATAGGACAAATAAAGGAGCTGAATTCTTCTTATGGGGATACTTATATCTCGAAAACAGTTTCAGGTAATGTCTTAGTACAGTACTGAGGAACGATTACTTTAACAAATTACGAAATCCACGCGAGCGAAGCCGCGGCTAACTGCTAGTATATACAAAATAACTTGTTCTGTCTGACTGACTGACTGACTGACTGACTGACTGACTGACTGACTGACTCATCATCGCTGAGCCAAAACTACTGGACAAAAAGGAATGAAATTTTGTGGATACATTCATGTTACAATGCAGGTGCTCACTCAAGCAGGATTTTTGGACATTCCGTCACTAAGGCGGTGAAAAGAGGGGGTGAAATTTTAAAATGAATGTATCTATATCTCCAAAACTGAACATTTTAAAAACATGAAAACTGGAATTTGGAATCTCCATTACAAAATTATAAAAACGCTTTTTTTCGGAAAATCCCCTTAATCGGGTGAAAAGGGTAAAAAAGGGGTTGAATACCTTTTATGACGATACTTATATTTCAAAACTGAAGATTTTACAGACAGGAAAATTAGTAAAATTAGTAGTTGAATATCTTTAAATAATATAAAACATGTATGTTTTCGTTTTTTAAAAATCCACTTGGAGGAGGATGGTTGAACGTGTGTGAGAAAGGGGGTGAATTATACAAATGAGTATATCTCGAAAATTTAACAGTTTACAGACGTAAACATTGGTATTCGTAATCTCCTTTAAAAATAAAGGAACACTTTATTTTTTTTTTATTTTTTTTGCTAGTTGATTTACGTCGCACCGACACAGATAGCTCTTATGGCGACGATGGGACGGGAAGGGGCTAGGAGTGGGAAGGAAGCGGCCGTGGCCTTAATTAGGGTACAGCCCTAGCATTTGCCTGGTGTGAAAATGGGAAACCACGGAGAACCATTTTCAGGGCTGCCGACAGTGGTGTTCGAACCTACTATCTCCCGAATACTGGATACTGGCCGCACTTAAGTGACTGCAGCTATCGAGCTCGATACGTATTTTTAGTTTGCGGAAAATCCCCTTAAGGTCGGGGGGTGAAAAAAGGTAAAAAAAAAGGGGGTTGAATACCTTTTTATGACAATACTTAACGGGAAACTGCCTCACTCCTCATTTCCATTGAATACTTCTTCAGTGACACCTAGGCTATCTGTTACAACTGTTGGTGAAGCTGTAGAGGATCAAACCAACCTTCGGGCTGAATACCCATCATACACACACTTATATTTCAAAAACTGAAGATGTTAGATGCATGAAAATCGGTATTCGGAATCTCCTTAAATAATAAAGAAACACGCATGTTTCGTTCTTCGAAAATTCACTTAAGTGTGGGGGGGGGGCGGGTAAACGGGTGTGGGAAAAGGGGGTGAATTATAAAAAAGTATATCTACAGCATATCTAAAAACGTAACATGATGCAGACATGAATATTGGTATTTAGAATCTCCTGCAAAAGTAAAGGAACACGCATAATTTGTTCTCGGAAAATACACTTAATGGGAAGAGAAAAGGGGTGAATTTTTCAAATCAGCATATCTCAGTAACTTAACATTTTACAGACGTGAAAATTGGTATTTTTAATCTCCTTTAAAAATAAAAAATCACGTATTTTTTGTTTTCGGGAAACCTCTTAGGGGAGCGGGGGGGGGGCGGATAAAAATTACTGAAAATGGGTTGAATTCCTTTTATGAGATTACTTATATCTCAAATACTGAAAATATTACAGTCGTGAAAATTGGTATTAGAAATCTCCTTTATAAATAAAGACACACGTATTTTTGTTTTCAGAAAGGTCACTTAAGCGGGGTAGTGGGGGGGGGGCGAGGGTAAGAAGGAGTTGAATTCTTTTTATGAGGATACTTATATCTCAAAAACTGAAGATGTTACAGTTGTGAAAATGGGTATTTCAAATCTCTTTTTAAAAAATAAAGAAACACGTATTCCTTTGTTTTCGGAAAATCCAATTAAGGGTAGGTAATTGAATTGAAAAATGAGTTTAATTCTTTGTATGAAGATATATCTCAAAAATGAAGGATGTTATGGACATGAAAATTGGTAGGCCTATTTCGAATCTCCTTTAAAAATAGATGATGATGTTGTTTGTTGTTTAAAGGGGCCTAACATCTAAGGTCAATAAATATTTTAAAAATAAATAAACACGCATTTTTGTTGGGGTGGAGGGAATCGACTTAAAGAGGAGTAAAAGGAGTTGTATTCTTTTTATGAGGATACACATAAGAAGTTGACTTAAAAACAATACACCCCTAAGGGGGATGAAGAGTGATGACAAAAATATACGTTTATATGAAACCGTTTGAAATACGAAGTTGAAATGTCAAATGATATCCTAGGTGTTAAATAACAGAAGGTCTGAAACAAATCTAACCACTCAGAGAGTTAAATGCGGGTTAAGATCTGAAAACAAGTATATTCACTCCTTCCTCCGAAACGGTTTAACGTACGAAGACAAAATTCCAAATAGAGGTATATATTTTCAATCCTAGGTGTGAATTAGGAAATATTTTTAAACGCTCCACCGCTAAATTGTTATACGAGGTTAGCTCCGTAAACTAAATTATTCATCCCTCCAAACCCGTTTGGCGTACAAAGTTGTAATTTTACGAGAAGGGTCTTCCTTTAAGTCCTAGGTGTAAAATACCGTATACTTCAAAATATTTCTTCCCTAAGGGGTTTAGATGGTAGTGACTCTCACAAACATAATATCCATTCTTCCGAAACCATTCCAGGCACGAACATAACATTTTTTATGAAGGGTGGTCTTCTATATCCTAGATGTTAATAAATAAGTTATTTTAAAACATTCACCCCTTGAAAAGGTATTCATTCGTCCATTACTGTTCGACGTGCAAAATCAAAATGTCACAGGTTGGTCGCTTTTATGTCCTAGATGTTAACTAAGATATGGTTTAAAACATTGAAATTCTTCCGTACGGGGCTCAAGTGAGTGGTAGATTATAACATAAATAATCAATCCCCCAAAGCCATTTGACGTACGAACTGAAGACGTATTTTGCAGGCTCAGCTGACAGTGGACTCTCCAAAATGTAAACTTTGAATTATAATTTCCATTTAAAGCCGTAGCGAAGCACGGGTATCTTGCTAATAGTGAATAAAACCTTCCATATGCGGTTGGCATCAAGAAGGGCATCCGGTCGTAAAACTGGGACACCGAGTGAGTGACCGCATGGTTTGGAGCACGCAGCTGTCAGCTTGCATTCGGCAGATAGTGGGTTCGAATCTCACTGTCGGCAGCCTTGAAGATAGTTTTCCGTGGTTTCCCATTTTCACACCAGGCAAATGCTGGGACTGTACCGCAATTAAGTGCACGGCCACGTCCTTACCGCTCCTATCCCATCGACGTCATAAAACTTATCTGTGTCGGTGCGACGTAAAGAAAAAATAAAACAAGAAAACTGAGGCACATTTTCAAAGCAATATTCGGAAGCCAAGGCACACTGAGCCTGGACGCCGGGACGCAATACGGGACAAACAAGGACGCATGGTAGGCGTAGAGGGAATCTTACTCGGCAAGAAAGCTAACGTGCTAACCCCTAAACCGAACAGGTGGACTCGTACAGTAATGGCGCCCTGAAGAATGTTGACCGAAAATATCGTAAGGTCCTGAAAGGGAACATCAGCAACGACCTCGATGTTGTTGACGTTGTTTGAGTGAGAGCCCCAGAACATACAGTAAGTTGAGAGAAGCCTGCCACATGCTCTACACGCCGTCGAGCCTCTGCCTGTTTTTGCCCTTGTCTTGTTTTGTTTTTGTTTTTTCTCTTGGCCGTCCTCTCGTCGCAGCCCCTGTTTCACTTCGTACTGCACACATGATACTCCATATGGGCGTGTTTAAAATAGTTTTGATTCAGTTGATGTGATGTGCGAAAATGAACCTTATTCCTGTCGTAAGAATTAACTGACTTGTTATGATTTTCCAAGTATGGCTTTAAGTAGAAAATGCGTTGCTGCGCTGGAGCCATGCTCATTTACGTGCAAGCGAGGGCACGACATCCAATCACATCGCACTCATCTTCTCCATTTATGAATCATGAAATACTTTGAACTTTCTACTGTGCTGTAACAATAGAAGACAGTCGACACCCTTATGTGGAGATAGCGAACAGTTAGTCCGTGGTTTGAAACTTGTGTGCCGAATTGTTGAAGTTCTTGAGTGCCACTGAATTTTAGTGCTAATTGAATCAACTGCAGTGTGACTCCGGTAAGTGCCTCCATAGACTTAACATTTAAGAAGTCAATTATTGCCATTTCTGTTAACTGTTTATGGAATGATCCGTAACTTTGACGTGTTATCAGTCAAGAGAGCGATTTTCCTGAGGTATCTCGGACAGGTGATCTTCACTCATGATTTTCTATCTTGTCCTGCAAATGGGCTATTAGGAGAAAAGTGGACTAGGGTAGGCTGGTGGGCAATCAAAATCAATATATGCCAATCAATCATTCAATACTGATCTGCATTTAGGGCAGTCGCTCAGGTGGCAGATTCCCTATCTGTTGCTTTCCTAGCCTTTTCCTAAATGATTTCAGAGAAATTGGACATTTATTGAACGTCTCCCTTGGTAAGTTATTCCAATCCTTAACTCCCCTTCCTATAAATGAATATTTTCCCCAGTTTGTCCTCTTGAATTCCAACTTTATCTTCATATTGTGATCTTTCCTACTTATATAAACGCCATTCAAACTTATTCGTCTACTAATGTCACTCCACGCCATCTCTCCGGTGACAGCTCGGAACATACCACTTAGTCGAGCAGCTCTTCTTCTTTCTCTCAATTCTTCCCAACCCAAACTTTGCAACATTTTTGTAATGCTACTCTTTTGTCGGAAATCACTCAGAACAAATCGAGCTGCTTTTCTTTGGATTTTTTCCAGTTCTTGAATCAGGTAGGCTAATCCTGGTGAGGGTCCCATACACTGGAACCATACTCTAGTTGGGGTCTTACCAGAGACTTATATGCCCTCTCCTTTACATCCTTACTACAACCCCTAAACACCCTCATAACCATGTGCAGAGATCTGCACCCTTTATTTACAATCCCATTTATGTGATTAACCCAATGAAGATCTTTCCTTATATTAACACATAGATACTTACAATGATCCCCAAAAGCAACCTTCACCCCATCAACGCAGTAATCAAAACTGAGGGGACTTTTCCTATTTGTGAATCTCACAACCTGACTTTTAACCCCGTTTATCAACATACCATTGCCTGCTGTCCATCTCACAACATTTTCGAGGTCACGTTGCCTGCCTTTAGGACACCCCTACACAATATCCAAACCAAAAAAAAGCAAATGAAACGAATAGTTCCATGATTGGAGGTGCATCTATTCTAACGGACATTTTCTAGAAAGCATCCAGCACACCCGAAATCTAGGTAAGAGAACAGGTCTAAAGAACTCTACCGCGAGAGATTTCAAGAAATAGCCTAATGTCGAACTCGGGGTTTGACTATTATTGCTGTTGATTCAAGGTTGGAGGCTTAAAATATCTTTCGCATAAAGACAGTCCGGCTCCATGGCTAAATGGTTGGCGTGCTGGCCTTTGGCCACAGAGGTCTCCGGTTCGATACCCGGCAGGGTCGGGAATTTTAACCATAATTGGTTAATTCCTTCGAGTGTATGTGTCGTCTTCATCATCATTTCATCCCCATCAAGACGCTCAGATCACCTACGGGCGTCGAGTCAAAAGACCTACATCTGCAAAACCGAACTTGTCCTCGGACACTCCCAGCATACGCCATTTCATTTCATTTTAATTCAATTCAGCATAGAGAGAGAGAGAGAGAGAGAGAGAGAGAGAGGAGGGGAGAGTGTGTTATTGAACTTTGTAGTAGGGTACCGGTATGCAACAGTAATAATTTGAACCTGGGTATCTCCAGACATGAAAGAAGGTACCCAACCTCAGGTGGTGTAAAATCTGGATAGACTTCCCTGAAGATGTTAAGAAGGAAGCCATACTTTACAGTCTCGACCCAGTTAATGTAACTTTGAAGCTTCTCAGTCTGCCGAAAACTATAAATATAAATATAACACCATAACATGCATGCATTATGAACCATACACAAATAAACAAAGAATGACATGTTTCGTTCTCTAAGAACATCCATAGATTCTATAAAATCACTTTAAACCATGCATAAATATGTACAATATGCTTTACTTCGGGTAAAGTTGTCAACTTGATCGATTTCTATCAGCAATAGAATTCAATCCGTGACATTCCAGTCCTAACGTAGACTGTCAGATTAAGAACTTGATGTATAGACGGGTAAGTTGCTGTGTTGTATGAGTCTTTAGAGAAATGTTTACAAATAAATATGGTAGCCTAGTCCTACAAAATACGATGCAGTGGGAACAATTTTCCAACGAACATAACGGGCCGGTGACCTAGATGTTAATCCCTTTTAAACAACGGGCAACAGGCATACATATAAACATTTTGATTGTGAACTACTTAGACTGTGTTGCGGTCCACAAGCTTCTCTGCTAATTGAAGTGGGATTCCTACACACTCACAGGCTGAAAATTGCTGGAAAGGTATAAAATATATTACATTAAATGTAACTTTAATTTATGCTCATAATTTTATTTGTTTCGCATGCATTCACGGACTAAAAATGGTGATATGAAAATAAAATGACGTAATGTAGAATTAAGTGACGCGATGAAGGAAAACTCCTAGCCCTTTCCTGTTCCAACGTCGCCATAAGACGTATCTGTGTTGGTGCGACGTAAAGCAACTTGTAAAATATATATATATATATTCTAAAATTAATCTGCATTTAGTGCAGACATAAAAAAACCAAACCCCATGGCGGAACAGACCTGAAGGGCCATGGCCTACCAAGCGACCTCTGCTCACCCCGAAGGCCTGCAGATTATAAGGTGTCGTGGGGTCAGCACGACGAGTCCTCTCGGGCGTTATTCTTGGCTTTCTAGACCGGGTCCACCATGTCACCGTCAGACAGATCCTCAATTGTAATCACGTAGGCTGAGTAGACCACGAACCAGCCCTCAGATCCATGTGAAAATCCTTGACCTGGCCGGGAATTGAACCCGGGGCCTCCTGGTAAGACGCAGGCACGCTACCCCTACAACACAGGGCCGGCCGATGCAGATATGGTTTAGACAAATAAGTTCTCAGTTACCAGGAATGATTTTACACCGGCAATTTCTATAGAATCATCAAATTTTGCATAATATCATTTCAGTTTTGTTGTTAACGTTCTTATTTCACGAAATGATTTAAAATTGTTGTGATCATCAGCCTCAGTATTTACTATGTGCATGTATGTTTACTGTGCTCCTGGGGTTTGTGTATTGACGTGTCTATTACTTGGGTAAGGTAATCTAGTACTTGAACTTCTAGAACAGGGCCTCTCAGGGTGCATGCGCTTGGTGCATGCACTGTGCACGGTGCAAAAGACGACTGCGCTTGGTTGACCAGAGTGCAGACCCCCCCACTCCTCGATTTGGAGTAATAGCGCTGTCTCTCTCTTTCCCCACGCCTGACTCGCTCGCTCTCCCTGTCTCCCTCTTCCTCACTTGCTCCGTAGCGTTCCAAATCCGAGCCGAGTAGAGACGAGTTGAGCCGAGCTTAGCCGAGTAGCCCAGAGACGAAGTGTTGGTCCGAGTCGAGCCGAGCGGGAGCGATGCACAGTGCACGGAGCTCTTGCGCCTCCATTTGCACGCGTGAGATTTTGGGCGTTTGAGAGGCCCTGTTCTAGAACATACCTTGAGTGAGTGGTTGTGAACTGCCACCGCCGTCTAAGGGTTAACATATCAACCTCCTACCCTGTTTGTATAGGTTTGATTCCCAATGTTAACAGGAATGTAAGACAAATCTGAGGCTGTGAAACGAAGTACATTCAGTCTCCAGAATACAACTGTGAACGGAAGTGGGTTCAGATCTAATTCTTCGCCCTTCTGTAAATGATTTTCTATGATTTCCCACTTCCACTAGGGATGAATACCGAGGTGGCATCTATTCATATAGGACAGTGCGAGTTAACTGCTTTCCCCTGAGGGCACTTCCTCGTAAAACAATTATCACCAACTACTTTGACCTAGGGAACCAAATTGTAATTTTCAAAGACCTTCATAGACTGGACTGATCATCTTTCAGTTTTATCTGCATAAATTATTGAACAAGAAATAAAGTTAACCTGAAAATGCAACAGGCATTTCATAGACCTGCATTATAATGACTCTTCTTCTACCGCTTTTCCTACGCCTGTGGGGTTGCGGATGTGAACTATGTCACACAAGTGGATTTGGCGCTGTTTTGCGACCAGATGCCCTTCCTGACCCTAACCATGTATGGAGGGATATAATGTAATCACTATTGCGTGTTTCCGTCCTTGTTGGTAGTGTGGCGTATTACCTGAATATGAAGAGGAGAGTGCTGGGACATATACAAATACCTAGTCCTCGAGCTAGAGGAATTATCAGAAGAGATTAAAATCCCCGTTCTGGCCGGGAATCGAACCCGAGATCCTCTGAACCGAAGACCTCAACGCTGACCATTCAGCCAATAAGTCAGACGCATTATTAATGACTAAAATGAATATTTATAGATAAACCTAAAATACGTACGTAGAGGATGCCGACGTTACGAATACATTATTATTATTTTTTTGCTATCTGTATTTGTTTTACGTCGCACCGACACAGATAGATCTTATGGCGACGATGATATAGGCAAGGACTAGGAATAGGAAGGAAGCGGCCATGGCCTTAATTAAGGTACAACCCCAGCATTTGCCTGGTGTGAAAATGGGAAACCACGGAAAACCATCTTCAGGGCTGCCGACAGTGGGGTTCGAACCCACTATCTCCCGGATGCAAGCTCACAGCTGCGCGCTCCTAACCGCACGGCTAACTCGCCCGGTCGAATACATTAAAACATCGACTCTACCATAGTTCACTTTACTTCAAAGACAGACTGATTACCTCGGATCAAGAAGTGCATCAGTGTGTCTGATAAGGAATACTTTATTCTATTCGAAACCCCGGCAAACTCTACATACTGTAATGAACATAGAATAACGACACGGTCCGTCCTGGACAAAGAACGTAATAATAGTTTAACAGACCATGGAACTTCTACTCTAAGATACTCTAAGATATAGCACTTGTAGCCTTCGTGGCTCAAGCGGCAGCGCGCCGGCCTCTCACCGCTGGGTTCCATGGTTCAAATCCCGGACACTCCATGTGAGATTTGTGCTGGACAAAGCGGAGGCGGGAGAGGTTTTTCTCCGGGTACTCCGGTTTTCCCTGTCATAATTCATTCCAGCAACACTCTCCAATATCATTTCATTTCATCTTTCATTCATTAATCATTGCCCCGAAGGAGTGCGATAGGCTTCGGCAGCCGGCACAATTTCTATCCTCGCCACTACATGGGGGCTTCATTCATTCCATTCCTGACCCGGTCGAATGACTGGAAACAGGCTGTGGATTTTAAAACTCTAAGATGTAACACTTAAAAATATCGTATCTACAAGAAACAGTTGAAACAAGTTGAAAAATTAAACCTCTCGGGAAAGATAGGCCTATTCATTTTTGCAGAGACAGAGAGCAGAAAGGATCTGGTGTGAATCGTACTGACATTCTGGAAACACCAGGTAGCCCATTTCTGTAAAATTCTCTGTATCTCAGCATAGAGGGCCTCTCCATAATAATTTTCTAGTATTCAATTATCATGTGTTTATTATTATTATTATTATTATTATTATTATTATTATTATTATTATTATTATTATTATTATTATTATTATTATTATTATTATTATTATTATTGACCGTAATAATACTGTTACAATACAGTGCGTGATATTTAATTGACATTAAAGCTTATTTTCTCTAGGTTTTACGTCGCACCGTCTCAGACAGGTCTTAAAGCGAGAATGGGATAGGAAAATGCTAAGACTGGGCAGGAAATGACCGTGGCCTTAATTAAGGTTTACTGGTGTAAAAATGTGGAAACCACGGGAAACTATCTTCAAGGCCGCCGACAGTGGGGTTCAAACCCATCATCTCCCTAATGTAAGCTGACAGCTACATGATCCGAACCATGCAACCAACTCGCTAGGTGATATTTTAATAAATACCTATATTTTCGTTAATGGGATAATAAGAGAAATAGTGTGCTATTAACGACGACACTTCTTTTTGCCACCACAATTCCTCACCTAACACATCGAATAGAGCGAGTTTAGAAACTGCTTAGATCTATTCATATAATTTTATTAGAACTTGCCTCTTGTATAATTTAGTGGGTAGCGATATTTCTGCTTTTTTTTTGCTATTTTGCTTAACGTCGCACCGACACAGATAGGCCTATGTCTTATGGCGACGATGGGATAGGAGAGGTCTAGGAAGTGGAAGGAAGCGGCCGTGGCCTTAATTAAGGTACAGCCCCGGCATTTGCCTGGTGTGAAAATGGGAAACCACAGAAAGCCATCTTCAGGGCTGCCGACAGTGGGGCTCGAACCCACTATCTCCCGATTACTGGATACTGGCCGCACTTAAGCGAATGCAGCTATCGAGCTCGGTAGCGATATTTCAATCATCAGCCTATTTTACTGATGATGATGATGATGATTGTTTTAAAGGAGCCAAACATCCAGATCATCGTCCCCACTACGCAGCCTGTGTGCACGAACATGTCTGATTCGATATGATTGAGATAAGTATCATGCTACCTGCTACCTGAACGTTGGAACTCAAAAGCTACTCGTACTTGGAGTGGATGTGATCAGGCCATAGTCGAATGGCTCCAACACTTATTTTGGTTAGGGGTCACATCTCTAGATTCCTTAATACTACCATGATAACATTAACTGACATGAATAATTTTCTAGTAGTTTAACGTCGCACCAACATAAAGTATGCAGTTTTTCGGTGACGCGCTGGGTTGAAAAGAGGGTAGGATTGGAAAGATAGCAGCCGTGGCCTTCATTAATGGAAAAACGGAAAACCGTCTTCAGAATTTTCAATGGCATGGTTCGAATCCTAATCACCTGAATGCAAATGTATGACTACACGACCAGTACCGAGTAACAAACTCGCTTTTTGAACGAACAAAGATATCATCTTCACCTCAGAAGGTAAGCAGTGACAGCAAAACTTGACTTCGTGAACAATCATGATTTTTTTGGCTAGGGGCTTTACGTCGCACCGATACAGATAGGTCTTATGGCGACGATGGGATAGGAAAGGCCTAGGAGCTGGAAGGAAACGGCCGTGGCCTTAATTAAGGTACAGCCCCAACATTTGCCTGGTGTGAAAATGGGAAACCACGGAAACCCATCTTCAAGGCTGCCGATAGTGGGATTCGAACCTACTATCTCCCGGATGCAAGCTCACAGCCGCGCGCCTCTACGCGCACGGCCAACTCGCCCGGTCAATCATGAATCATGGAGGAAATTATTTCTATAATTTTCGTAATATAATTTTATAAAATAATAATAATAATAATAATAATAATAATAATAATAATAATAATAATAATAATAATAATAATAATAATATCTTACTTTATTCCCACCAAGTGCCATATTTAGTTGACGAACCCCATATAGAGTCGAAGAATGTCAGAAACTTCGGAGCGGGGAGTGGCTTAGCGACTGGCTCCCGACCAACGTGGCCGTGGTTCGAACCCCGACCAATGAATATGGGATTTTTAAATGAAAAATCACGTCCCTGTGGTTTGGATTCTACGTAAAACTGGAAGTCCCGTGGCTATGATCACGATAGCAACAGTCCTGTAAAACTATGTTTCCTTGCTTGCTTGCTTGCTTGCTCGTTTGGATATAACATGTGATTTATTATGGAGTATTTTTTTTTGCTAGGGGCTTTACGTCGCACCGACACAGATAGGTCTTATGGCGACGATGGGATAGGAAAGGCCTAGGAGTTGGAAGGAAGCGGCCGTGGCCTTAATTAAGGTACAGCCCCAGCATTTGCCTGGTGTGAAAATGGGAAACCACGGAAAACCATCTTCAGGGCTGCCGATAGTGAGATTCGAACCTACTATCTCCCGGATGCAAGCTCACAGCCGCGCGCTCCTAACCGCACGGCCAACTCGCCCGGTTTTGGGACTATCAAGACGGACTATGTCCGCCTCTGGGCTGCAGTAGTTTAGTGTGATTACCTGCCATTCCCGGAGGCCCGGGTTCGATTCCCGGCTCTGTCACGAAATTTGAAAAGTTGTACGAAGGCTGGGACGGGGTCCACTCAGCCTCGGGATGTCAACTGAGTAGAGGGGGTTCGATTACCTTCTAAGCTATTCTCGAAGTAGTTTTCCGAGTTTTCCCACTTCTCCCCCAGGTAAATGCCGGGATGGCAGCTAACTTAAGGCCAAGGCCGCTTCCTTCCCCCTTCCTTGTCTATCCGTTCCAATCTTCCCATCCCCTAACAAAGCCCATGTGGAGCATAGCACTTGAGGCCGCTTGAGCGAGGTACTCGTCCTCCTCCTCAATTGTATCCCTCCGACCAAAAAGTCTGAAGCTACAAGACACTGTCCTTGAGGCGGTGGAGGTGGGATCCCTCGATGAATCCGAGGGAAGAACCAAACGTGGAGTGTAAACGGATTACCAAAGAAAGAAAGAAAGAAAGAAAGAAAGAAAGAAAGAAAGAAAGAGAACACGGACTATTAAGTATTCTAATACATCACAATTACGTAAGATAGTCTATAAACCAACAACGGGGATAGCCAATATTGTGTGTTATTGTTGTTGTGAAAGACGATTTTTCCTAGCTCTTCAAAATTATAATAACAATCCAAGTAAACTAAAGCAAGTTCATACATTTCCCTTTGTTATATTGTGTATTATGCTGTTTTGATGAAAACACACTATTGCATGTTGATTCATGTTGTCGCCATTAAGTGTAGGGTTGAAAAATCTCTCTTACAACCTGAGACAATCAGAATAATGACGAATGCAAGCAATACAAATGAGCTTGCAGCACGGCGATGGAAGGAGAATATTGGTGTAAAGATTTTTGAAGGATAACTCGTTGGAATGAAATACACGGCTGTTGAACATTCACTGTGTCTTCTTGTCGGTGTCAAACGGGGGGTAGTTTGGCCTCGGGACGTTACTCAGAAATGTCCTACCAAGAGGTTTCTATGCTGCCACGTTATTCTACACACCTGATGCGTTACACTCCGTAGAAAATTTGACTGCGTTAAATACCACCAGCACGAGGAAAAAATATGTTTTCAGAATAAAAATTACCGCACAGCGGTAACAGCTTCCCATTTGACAGAGACTATAAAAGTACGTTCTAACATTTTTCGTGTTCTCAACAAGAACCAGTTGCTTTGGTGCTCATCTTCTATGATCAAGATTGTAGGATCGTATTCCAGCGTAGACTGGCATGTGAAGGGGTTTGAATGCGAGAGGCAGTATGCTGTATTTACTAACAAGTTAAAGAAACCCTTTCTGCCAACCCGACGTGTCTCAAAACAAAACGTAGTTGAAGGAACGTTTAACGTACAGGGACCGAGCGAGTTGGCCGTGCGGTCAGGGGCGCGCAGCTGTGAGCTTGAGTTCGGAAGATAGTGGTTTTGAACCCCATTGCCGGCAGCCCTGAAGATGGTTTTCCGTGGTTTCACATTTTCACACCACACAAATGCCGCTTCCTTTCCACTCGTAGCCCTTTGCTATCCCATCGTCGCCATAAGACTTATCTGTGTCGGTGCGACGTAAAGCAACTTGCAGCTTGCCACATTATCCCCGAACTCGATGAACAAAATGGTTCTTTGTGGATACTAATTTCATATAGCAATGTCGTTCATAACAGACACAGTCTAGATTTCAATACTCCTCACCACGAATCCATGCTCAGTTTAAGTTTCACGATAAGCACTACATAGCTGGACAGAAATACTGTCACCGAGCTCGATAACTGCAGTCGCTGAAGTGTGGCCAGTATCCGGTATTCGGGAGATAGTAGGTTCGAACCCCACTGTCGGCAGCCCTAAAGATGGTATTCCGTGGTTTCCCATTTTCACACCAGGCAAATACTGGGGCTGTACCTTAATTTAGACCACGGCCGCTTCCTTTCCATTCCTAGTCCTTTACCGTCCCATCGTCGCCATAAGACCTATCTGTGTCGGTGCGACGTAAAACAATTTGCCAAGAAATATTGTCCATCCTTAGAATTGAAATGAATATACATACTGTAGATAATTAATGATACGTAATGTATGAATTGATAGGAGTTGGCTGGTTGATTTGTAACGTTTCTAACGGTGCGTAACAAATATAACGTAATTCAGTTTGGAGATAGCTATTTGAGTTGAAGTAACATAATCTAATTTTACTTACAGTCGACTGGGTTATACGTTTAATATAAAATAATTTATCTATAAGTTACGTATAATGTAATATGTGTCAACTGGAAAAATACTGCATTAAGTTTGGAAGGTGTATAACCATGGACACTGAAATTGGGGCCCAAAATAAGCCCTGATGTGTACGAAGAATAGACTAAATTAATTAAATAATTGATCCCGAGCAAAGGGTTGTCACACCATCTCCTTCCCAATTATTTGTCTAAATACAGGTACATTCACATAGACAGACGTTACGTCAGCATAGGTTATAGATTAGATTTCACTTACACAGTAGGGAGATGCGATCATCAATGCGTGCGTGTGTGCAGGCGTAGGCCTATATGTGAAATAAGCATGCTGTGAATGAAATGCGCGTAGCAGTTTTCTACATGCCAGCTGAAAGTGTTGCTCATGTTTGAAGCATTTCTCAATCATAAAACTACATTTCATTATCAATGGCACTTTATCATCAGATATGAAAGAAAGCTTTAGAATTGTAGTGAAAACAATACAGAAAGCCAATAGATTGACGTGAAATAGAGATACATTCAAATATGGTATACATTGATAATGCCCACAAACATTGCTTGGAACACAGTACTTGAGACCAACGTGTTTGTGAAAGAGGAAGCAGGGAAAATAGCAAGAAATTAGGATCCTTGCCTCATCTTTTATGTTATTTCAATTAATTATATATGTTTTAATTCAGTACAACTACTCTAGTCGAAGCAGAACAGAATCTATTCATTTCGAGCAGTGTGGCTGAACTGTCGTCTTTCATGGTACAGTAGTTATGAGGATTGTTATTTTATTTTTATTTTTTACATTTTGTTTTATGTCGCATCGACACAGATAGGTCTCATGGCGACGATGGGATAGGAAAGGCCTAGGAGTGGGAAGGAAGCGGCCCCAGGATTTGCCTGGTGTAAACATGGGAAACCACGGAAAACCATCTTTAGGGCTGCCGACGCTGTGGTTCGATCCCACTATCTCCCGGGTGCAAGCTCACAGCTGCGCGCCCCTATCCGCACGGCCAACTCGCTCGGTTATGTGAAAATGAAAATCTTCGTAACTACCATGACAGATGACCGTTATTACATGTATTATTATCAGACCGTTGTTCGGCTCCTGGGATGAACGGCCAGCGTAGTAATCAGAGAGCACCGGGTTTGATACCCGGCGGGGTTGGAGATTTTAACCGCGTTTGGTAATCGCGTTTCCTCTAGTTCGGGGGCTGGGTGTTTGTGCTCATCGTAATACACAGCTTCATTTACGTACAACACATCACCAACAAACACGCATTAGTGAATATATCCCCCTACATACGGTTGCCATCAGGAAAGAGACCCGTCCGTAAAACTGAGTTTAATCCATACGAAGTACCGATCCCTGTTAACTGACCAGGAAGATTATTATTATTATTATTATTATTATTATTATTATTATTATTATTATTATTATTATTATTATTATTATTATTATTCGGGAGCGTCCCTGGCTCAGGTGGCAGAACACCGGCCTCTCACCGCTGGGTTACGTGGTTCAAATCCCGGTTACTCTATGTGAAATTTGTGCTGGACAAAGCGGAGGCGGGGCAGGTTTTCTCCGGGTACTCCGGTTTTCCCTGTCATATTTCATTCCAGTAAACACTCTCCAATATCATTTCATTTCATCTGTCATTCATTAATCATTGGAGTGCACAATTCCTATCCTCGCCGCTAGATATTGGCTTCATTCATTCCATTCCTGACCCGGTCAAATGACTGGAAACAGGATGTGGATTTTCATTTTCATTATTATTGTTCTTGTCTTCGGATAGTTCTACTATGGACCACGTTAAGCATCGTTCATTTCCGGTTCTTCTTTCCCCGATCAGCCCAGTACTTCATCCTTTCGGAATGGACTGCTTTGCGTTCTAGCGACCAGGTGTTGCTGGTCCGTTTACTGCTCATTCGATCTTGGAATCCCTTAACTTTGTTGATGACCATCCTTTATTCTTGCCTATTGTATACTGCCTCTTGTGTTATGTTCTTTTCTTACAAGCCCTCCTTGACTCCTTTAAGCCAGTTAGTTCGCGTCTTCCCGCTCTCGATGTACTCCAGTATTCTCTTGGCTGTTCTCTCTGTTGGCATACTTGTAATGTGTCCATAGAAGCAAAGTCTTCTCTTTTTAAACGATTATGTGATTTTCTCGGTCCTTTTGTATAGTTCCTCATTTGGTCGCAGTCTAAATTCTTGTCCCACTTTCCTAGGCCCTAGTACCTTCCTCCTTACCGAGCTCGATAGCTGCAGTCGCTTAAGTGCGGCCGGTATCCAGTATTCGGGAGATAGCGGGTTCGAACCCCACTGTCGGCAGCCCGGAAGATGGTTTTCCGTGGTTTCCCATTTTCACACCAGGCAAATGCTGGGGCTGTACCTTAATTAAGGCCACGGCCCCTTCCTTCCTATTGCTAGGCCTTTCCTATCCCATCGTCGCCATAAGACCTATCTGTGTCGGTGCGACGTAAAACAAATAGCAAAAAAAAGTACCTTCCTCGAGATTTTTCTTTCTTTCTTTTCAATGTTCTCTAGTAATCCTTTCCTGTTCAATGGAATGCATTCGATTGCACACACACTTTCTGGCTTTATCACAGTGTTGTCATTTCCGAGTTTCGCAGTGATTGAGATTGATATTTTGTTATAGACATTTCGACATAAATGGTACGCTGTTTCCACCTTTCTTGTCCTGTTCTGCAATGCTACTCCTCGTAGTCCTGCTCGGGTTACCCACTCTCCTAGGTATTTAAACTTCTGCACTCTTTTAACTGTTCCATACGTAGTGACAATAGTCTTTGTCGGGTCATTTTTGCTCTGAATCAATAGTTCTGTTTTTTCAAACGATATCTGAAGTCCTTGTCTTCAAAGCAACCTCTTGAAACATTTCAATCTGTACCTTAGCAGTTTCTGCGTCTTCTGTCAGAATTGCCATATCATCTGCGAACTCTAGACAATCAATTTTGAGTCCAGATCTCCCCAGTATTAGTCCGTTTTTCACCCCTAAATCTGTCAATCTCTTCCTCCACTCTCTGACCACATTTTCAAGTATAACATTGAACAGGAGTGGTGACATCTCGTCCCCTTGTCGGACACCTGTTTCAAATTTAAAAGATCTTGACAACGTACCCATAAACTTTACTTGTGATGTAGTGTCAGTGATGGTTTCCTTGATTAAATGTTTAGTTCTTTTCATTTACCACAAATTCCTCCAAAGTGCTTATCGAGGTTGTTCTGTCGACCGAATCATACGCTTTCTTGAAGTCAACAAATACAATCACTAAGTTATTGGCTGTGAGTGCACGCAGTTTTATTATGGAGTTCAAATTGAAAATGTGTTCACTGCATGATCTTCCTTTCCGGAATCCTGCCTGGTATTCGCCCAGTTCTTTTTCGATTATCTCCTCAATCCTATTTTGTAATGTCTTAGATAAGATCTTAGAACTGACTAGTGGTAATGATATTCCTCTGTAATTATTAACATTTGTTCCGTCTCCTTTTTGTGCAGTGTGTATTAATGCCGTTATTATTATTATTATTATTATTATTATTATTGTTTCGGCCGTGGAGAAGACAGAAAATCAAGAGAACATGCAGTTAACAATATTTCATTATATGAGCCATGGAAGCAGGAGTGGCCCTAGAGTAAAATAGTATTAATGAACTGACGACGCCTTCCCTCCTCCTGCTTTAGCTTTTAAAGTACTGTCTCGTAACATAACGAGGAAAGGATAAAGCCTAACCCGTGTAACTCTACTGCTCACAAAAAAGAAAACGTATCAAACTTTTGGTCGGCTGTAATATTTTGTGGGCCTTTATTTTGCAGACGTAGATTATACAGAAACAAAACATGTTCATTTATTTGTGCAAAAACCGAAAATGAACAAAAATATTGATTGTCCCAAACAGACACAGTGGTCCAAAACCGAAAGGCACTGCACTTGAATGCAACTAAAAACAAACTGAAACTTACAGTTAACACTTTTCAATACTCTGTGTTCCCACCTTTGGCTCGTAGCACAGCAGTACACCGGCGAGGTGTGCTTCTGATAAGCCTCCGGATTGCATCTTGGGAGACGGCTCTCCATCTTCAAATAATGCTGTTGTCAGCTCCTGAAGTGTGAGGGGTTGCTGTGGGCGATTCTGGATACGCCTACCAAGTTGATCCCACAGATGCTCGATAAAATTGAGGTCGGGGATACATACGGGCCAGTCCATTACTTGAATTCCAGCAGCTGCAAGGAAGTCCCTGGTGGCCCTAGCAGAATCTCCAGTGGCTTCCATCATGCACTACTGTGAAATGTTGCCCAGTATTATCTGCGATCGGTAGTATACATGGCTCTCCAGAACCTCCTCAATGTAGAGTACAGATGTCAGTCGCCTTGAATGACTACGAGGTCACTTCTGTGGTTCAAAGAAATTCCTCCCCAAACCATTACAGATCCACGACTGTTTCCAGACGTCGCCGTACTCGAATAGGACCATCGGACCCAGAAAGCTGGATTCATCGGCAAAGAATACTGGAGTCCAGTGTCGGAGCTGCCAGTTGACATTCTGTTGTGCGAACTGCAGACGGCATCTTCGGTGATGAGGGGTCAACCGGATCACTTTAAGCGGTCTCCGGGAAAAGTGATTTGAAAATTCAAACAAATTCATCTTACGTTAAAATCTTCAAAAAAATAAACTGTAGACTTTCCCGATATATCACCAGCATTTCTCCGGCTCGCCAAAATCCATTTCTCCCTAGTTTTAGCGTCTTTGGAACATGTATAAACAATTTGTTTGGTATGGTATGCGATGTGCTATTGCACATCGGAACTCTACACCATTTATAAGTTTTCTGCCTCACTGTCTGCGCAGGATTCATTTTAAGTCTAAAATATACCACGCAGATTATTATCCGATGTATAGACCTCGAATTTAATAATACTAGACACTAACGTAAAGTAGAAATACGCGAAGTGTATCCTGCTTCTCACAGGGCACTACGTGTTATTTCGTCTGCTAATTCAGTCAACCTGTACGATGACGTCAGACCAATGAGATCGCGTACTTGCGTGACGTGACATTTTCGTAGATTTTTATCATGTTTGGAGTTATTATTTGTACATTCTGATCACATTTTTGAATTCTGCATGAAATTTTGAATCAGATTAGCATATTTTTAATTAAAACCCCGGATCATGCATGTTCCCTATTGAGCTGACCTTCCCCTAGTCTATTGCGGACTGCCTGTGTACTGACGACAGTCCCATGTGCATTAATTAGTTCACCTCGTAGGTTACTGGCTGTACTGCGACGATTTCAGAGGGCCTGTAAACGAAGAAATTGGTCCTCAGCTGGCGTTTTATTTTATTTTCGTTTTCTCCCTGAATCAGGTCACCGTTTGATATTGCGTAGCTCTTGATATTGCTATCACAACCTGCAGATGAGTGATTGAGACACTCCGAGCCGCTCTGTCACGTAACGCTGCGTCCGTCCTTCCTGCAAGAGAGTTACTGCACGCATGACTTTTCTGATGGTAAATGCCTTCCCATGTCTTGTGCTCTATCCTACCTGTGCTGCTTACCAATACGACAGCTCACACAGCAGTGACAGACCATGCCGTACGTCACGAACCATTCCTGTTTGGGGTTCGATCACAAAGATAACTGCTACGACTGGAGGGTTATGCACTTGGCTTCAATATTCCACCACATTAATGTCACCAAGGGATAAATAAATCAACCAAGTAGAACACCATGGATGTAAAAGAGCATGTGTATACGCTAGTTCATACCAAATTTGTGATACTTTTTTTTTTTTTTTTTTTTTTGAGCAGTGTAGTTCGATATCTTATGTCTTACAAAAATTAAAAACGAAAAGAAAAGAAACATCAAACTGTTCCTGGGGCGAATTCTATCAGTCACGTCCTAGTTTCTAAACCATGGACATCGGGCGAGTGGACCAATACGTGGCCATTTACCGTGGAATAGAAGATGGTATCTTGTGCTCAGGTGGGTATAACTACCCACCATTGGAACCTAGGTTACGTCTCAAAACTCACGGGCTATAATTGGTAATAAATAGTATCAAAACTCACGACTACAAACTGGTAGCTAAAGTAAACATTCTAATGAGATGAGTCTCAAAATTCACGAATCCGGACAGCAGGTGCTTGCGATGACTGCAGGAGGGATGAGGTGCGCGGTGACTCAACCCATGTTTTTCCACCGACTTAGGGCAGTCACCCAGCTAGCAGATCGCCTATCAGTTGTTTATCTAGTCTTTTCTTAAATAATTTATGAGCCCCCGGGGCCATTTTTTAGTCGCCTCTTACGACAGGCTGTGAATGTTATTCTGCCACCCCAATCCACAGGGGAAAATAATGGTTAGTGAATGAAAGAGACCGAGGTGTATTATTATCATTATTTTAAAAATATTTTGCTGTTGTCTTAATGCTAATGCAATGAATTTTTTTCAGTTTCACATAAATTTATAATAATGGCATATGGCCTCCGGAGAGGTCTGCTGCAGGTCTTTTTAGAGTTGACGCTGAATAGGCGACCTGTACATCTGTGAGAATGAGGCCCTGCCTAAGATGAAGTCTAATGCTGAAGACGGCACGAATACCCAGTCCCCGAGTCATAGGAATTAACTAATGAAAGTTAAAAATCTCCCACCCGAACGGAAACCGAATCTGGGATCCTCTGGACTCCTTGGACGAAAGGCCAGCATGCTAACCATTTATGCATGGAGCCGGACGGCATAAAATTAAAGAAGGTATATTGCCCGCTGCTAGTTAAAAGAAACTGTCACTTGGCAGTACTGGGGCTTAGTTCCATTATGCGGCCTGAAGGTGACATTTACTTGAATAAGGATTTTTATTTAGAGATATTAGAGATCAAGGCAGTTAAATCACTCATTTAATTTCACATTTGGAAATTAATTTGGAAATGGGCGTATTTCTATTTTTCGTAAGCGTTCATCTATACGCTTACTTCAATCGATTATCTACCCGACACACTTAAACCGAAAAATGTATTCATGCCGCATCCGATTATTTTGCGCAATATAACTGAATGACATTTGAAACTCATTCGCTTATTTGATTTGATTATTGAAATGAAATGAAATGAAATGAAATGACGTATGGCTTTTAGTGGCGGGAGTGTCCGAGGACAAGTTCGGCTCGTCAGATGCAGGTCTTTTGATTTGACTCCCGAAGGCGACCTGCGCGTCGTGATCAGGATGACATAATGATGAAGACGACACATGCACCCAGCCCCCGTGCCAGCGAAATTAACCAATTATGTTTAAAATTCCAGACCCTGCCTGGAATCGAATCCAGAACCCCTGTGGCCAAAGGCCAGCACGCTAACCATTTAGCCATGGAGCCGGATATTTAATTATTTATACAATTATTTAAATCGGATGGAAGTTATTCGATTATTAAAAGTATTCCATCACTAATAGGGTGGACATTTACCCCTTCAAAGAAGAACTGGCCCTCCTCGTGAGTTTTGAGACTGGCCCAGGTAGAGAAACCTACCCTTACTAATCCTGTTCCTGGAATTCGTGAGTTTTTGAGACTCGTGAGTTTTGAGACGACACGTGCAACTTAATCGAGTGAGAATCACACTGGGTTAAGGCGTAAGGTCAGCAACCTGCTTCACAGATGTTCATCGAGCACACGCTGAACATTTACAACGAGACTCGAATCAATAAGAATATGATAGACAGAGACACCTTGAGATTCAATAGAACACTAACTATATCAGGGGAGTTTATGGGAGAAAGTAAGTGATATTCAGGTAAGGGTAAATAGGAAAGATGAACTTGTAGTTCCACGTGACTCTTGAGATTGTGACCACAACCTCCGTTTTCATGTGGAATCTGAACTCCCGAAGCATGATTTTTCATTTCAAAAATCCCACTTGCGATTGGTGAGATTCGAATTGGAACCACCTTGGCGAGAAGCCACTGATGATGTCACTCAGCTATCATGACCATGTTCTCAGCAGGAGACGAGCTGCTTGACTAAGCAGTATGTTCTGCACTCTCAGTGGAGAGATGGAGAGGAATGTCATTAGTAGGCCAATAAGCTTGAGTGGAGCTTTTAACAGTAGAAACATCATATGAAGATAAAGTTGGAATTCAAGAAGACAAACTAAGCAAATATTCATTTATAGGTCGAGGAATAAGGGATTGGAATGTCGGACTCATTGGCTGAATGGACAGCGGCGAGGGCTTCGGTTCAGAGAATCCCCGGTTAGAGTCCCGGCCAGGACGAGGATTTTAATCAGGATCGGGACTAGATGTTTGCTTTTTTACTTTCTAACAATTGACTTTACGACGCACCGACACAGGTAGGTCTTATGGCAACGGTGGAAGAGGAAAGGGCTAGGAGTGGGAAGGTAGTGGCTGTGGCCTTAATTAAGGTACAGCCCCAGCATTTGCCTGGCGTGAAAATGGGAAACCACGGAAAACCATCTTCAGGGCTGCCGACTGTGGAGTTCGAATCCACTATCCCCCGAAGGTAAGCTCACAGCTGCGTGCCCCTAACCGCACGGCCAACTCGCTCAGTATGGGTAATAACGGCGATTAAGGGGGCGATTGGGGGGCAGTTGACCTCCCCTACTTTGTGGAGAAAACATTACATTTTTGTTCCATTTTATCAGGCTGAAACTAGGAATTATAGGAATTATTAAAAAACAATTTGTACAAGCCCTGTTGTCTTATCAGTTAATTCTTTGCTTTATTTTCTTTAAGTATTAGCGGAAATACGTATAAAATGTCGTTCGTCGCGGCTAACCGATTTGCAGAGCGCCACAGCAAGTAGTGGAGACTTTGCGTGCCTTTTGAGAAAGGCTTCGGTACCAGCGGTATATTATTTTTTGCCAAGATCATGGGCACTGAGGTATGATTCACCGACTTGCCGCGCGCATTCGTCCGTCTGGCAGTCTCTTTAGTGTCTGTTAGTTTCTTAATGTATAGTCAAATACTAAATGATTTATAATTGCCGTACTTCTTTTTAATTGTAATACATGTGTATATTTTTCCTTTGGTGAAAGTTTTATTCTATAGTCTAGTATTGAATCAAAATCTCAAAAACTATTATTAAGTCTACCGCACTTAAGTTGATAAAACCTTTACCTCTCTGTGGAAATTAGCGTAGAAAGCATCAAAAGTTCAACTTTGTAGCCTTTTCCCAGTTTCCTTGCACAACCCCCCCGCCCCCCACCAACCGCTATAGCCCACTAACCCGGGTACTTTTTGCTGTCCGTATATTTTTGCCCCCCCCCCCCACTTTTAATTTCCAATTGACGCTACTGCACCACAGAAACACGCAATAGTTATCACATCCCTCCACATAGGATTGGCGTCAGGAAGGGTATCCGGTCGTAAAATGCGCTCAAATCCATATTTGTGACACAGTTCGCACCCCCGACCCCACAGATGTGGGAAAAGCGGCAGTAGAAGAAGAGAATAAAGGATTGAAATAATTTATCGAGGGAAATGTTCGATAAATTGCAAGTTCTTTGAAAAAATTTAAGAAAAGTCTAGGTAAGCAACTGATAAGGAACGTGTCACCTAATCAACAACCCTAAATTAGGATGATTGATTGATTGATTGATTGATTGATTGATTGATTGATTGATTGATTGATTGATTGATTGATTGATTGATTGATTGATTGATTGATTGATTGATTGATTGATTGATTGATTGATTGATTGATTGATTGATTGATTGATTGATTGATTGATTGATTGATTGATTGATTACCGAGGTTCGTGACAGTATATTTACCGGCACATTAAAGAACTCATGCGGGATGGAATTGTGGTATCCCTCGTCGTCTCCGAAAACCGTCGAACTGGGGCGTAAAACCGATAATCAATAACATTATTATAACTGGATTTCTGTGCTGGTACTACATAAGCACGATTTGCTCTGGGTAATTTCCGTCAAAGGAGTAGTATTATAAAAATATTGCAAACTTTTGAGCTGAGAAGACTTGGGAGTAAGGAGACAAGATGCTCGACTAAGAGATATGTTCCGAACTGTCGGTGAAGAGATGGCATGGAATGACATTGTATGTATGTTGGGTATTCAGCCGGAAGGCTGGTTTGATCCTCCACAGCTCCGCCAAAGGCTGTCAAATAGCCTAGGCGACACTGAAGAGGCGTACTAGGGAAATGAGGAATGAGGTAGTTTCTGGTTGCTTTCCTCGCCGAGCCAGAAGTTGCTGTTACATATCAGTCTGCCAAGCCCACTGAAATACATGCACCAACCGACCCCGTGACTGGCGCGTAAGGTATTACTAGCATCACTCATACATCAGTCACTTTCATACTGTCAAAGCCAAGGATGACATTGAGACAGGTCAATGAAAGTAACAAATTTATTCTAGCCCATACCAGAAGAAATAGTGCACTGTAAACACTACATCTCGCCAGCAAATGCATGGAATGACATTAGTATATGAATAAGCTTGAATGGAGCTTTTAAGAGCAGAAAGATCATAATATTAAGGTAAAGTTTGAATTCAAGAGGACAAATTGGGGCAAATATTAATTTATTGGATGAGGAGTAAGGGACTGAAATAATTTACCAAGGGAAACGTTCGATAAATTTCCAAGTTCTTTGAAAACATTTAGGAAAAGGCTTGGTAAACAACTGATAGAGAATTTGCCACCATGGTGACAACCCTAAATGCAAATCATTGATGACTGATTGATCTGGAACAACTTGTATGAGAAATAGAGTGACATAGCAGTCAGGGTCAACAGTACAGGTCAGGGGCGTATATAAGGGGGGGGCCCAGGGGGCCTGGGCCCCCCCCAAAAATGTATAAGCCTTGAAGAACCGGACCAAAATGATGGGAATTTTTGATCGTTGTTGAGATTCCGAGCCAACAGTTAGCAGTTTATGTGCCATACCTGGACGATTTTTGTAACTCACTAAAATAATGCTTTGAATCTCACAAGGAAATAGTTGCATCCTTACAAAACATCCTTCCACAATTGTGTATCGTAACAGATTTCGGTTCATTGGAGGCTGCTTTTAGTTTCTACGAAGGAAATCTGTCACATAAAGAGATTGTGCAAAGTGAGTTTATGTTGTGGAAAGCAAAGTGGAGTCAGGAAAATCCTTCAAATCTTCCCAAAATGGCTGTAAGTTCTCTAGAAAAATGTGACAAGACTTTCTTCCCCAACATTTATACCCTTCTCAAATTACTCGCCGTTCTTCCTGTTTCTATCGCAACCGTAGAAAGAACTTACTCTAGCCTAAGGAGTCTGAAGACTTACTTAAGGAACAGCACATCTGAAAGTAGGCTTAAGGGGCTTGCTTTACTCTCTATCCACAGAGACATTATAGTTAGTGATGAATGTAACCATTGGTGTACTGTATGTATGTATGTATGTATGTATGTATGTATGTATGTATGTATCAGCCCAAATCAGTTTCCTTTTTTCTTTCTAAAGTGTTTAAAATCGTCTGACCTCTTAAAAATTACTTAATCTAACCTTACATCAATCTTGGCCCCCCCCAAAAATATATTCTATATTCGCCACTGGTACAGGTAATATAGTGCTAACGGGTGATTTCATTTCAAGGACTGGAAAGAGAACTGGAGGATATGAGCAGGTATTGGATAAATGAAATGATTTTTTGGATTTCTGTGCGCGGGGCTGAGTGGCTCAGATTATAGAAGCGCTGACTTTCTGAGCCCATGTTGGCGGGCCCGATGCCGTCTCAGTCCGGTGGTATTTGTAGGTGCTCGAATACGACAGCCTCGTGGTAGTATATTTACCGGCACGTTTAAAAACTCATACGGGATGAAATTTTGACATCTCTCGTCGTCTCCGAAAACCGTCGAAGTGGGACGTAAAACGAGTAACCGAACTAATAACAGCAGACTCCTAGATTCTGGGTGGTATGCATATTTCTGGGATTTTTAGAAGAAACGCACCAATATATGATCATTGATGAGCCAAGTAATACATGGATTGATGCACAGCAAGTAAGGTCTGTCTAAAGTCGGGTGGAAAAGTTTAAAGCTAAGGGAATAAGAGACAGATGCGTGTAGAATATTAGTGAAGAATGTCAAAGCATATACGTGAATCGATATTTGCACAAACAACATTTGTCAAAAAAAATACAGGAGAAAAAAAACAACAATTTAACATAAGAATGGCGAGCATAGGAGAGACTTCAAATTAGTTCAATACCAAGCCCCGGTATTTGCTTACTTTCTGTAAAACAAAGTCAAGATTATACCATTTACTGTTGCTGCCCAAACATTTTTGAAAATTTTGTGGACTCGTGTCATTGCAAGATATACATTTTGGTACGAAATGTTTCGCCATTTATTTATCTATCTTAAACGAAAACCATTTTATTATTGTTTAGCTACTGAGCGTTTCTTAATACTGACTGTTTACAAAAGTCTAATTTGCGCTGGGGTATAATTGGAAAATGCGTCAAGTAATTATAAATTAATAGATGGTCAGCTCACCATTAAGACACTGTGCGTCGCATACCTGAAGAGCTATAAGGCAAAATTTTATGTAGGCCTATACCAGGAAGGTACTGTTCACAAAGGACTCAATGAAGCTTGCTTTGTTTTGGTTGATTACATCAAAACAGAGCTGTCAGAACGTGTTATAGAAATGAACATTATTTTTATGGATGTCCCGCTCAGAATAGCAATAATACCATTGTCAGGGTAAGTTAATGAACTTTGTCGTAAGTACCGGTAGGTTCAGAGATGTTTTCCAATTCTATCCTATTTACCGCGTGACCGTACATTTGCTGGTGTCAAAAGCTTAATACGAAGAAAGTAAAAGCAAAGCAAAGCAAAGCAAAGTCATCTCCGTACAGGCCATGAAGGCCCTTGGAGGGGTGGAAGGTAAAGGCTACCACCATTGTTAACCTCGACACGTGATGGGGTAGAGTGGTTAGCTCTACGCCCGGCCGCCTTTGCCCCCAGGAATTAACCTGGTACTCATTTTTGGTGTAGGCTGAGTGAACCTCAGGGCCATATGCACCTCCGGAAGTGGAAATCTCGTTTCTTAAATTTTACGACTTCCTGACGGGGATTCGAACCCACGTCCTTCCGGGCGAACCGAGCACGCCTTTACCGTCTCGGCCAGGCAGCCCCTATACGAAAAAAGCACAGGAAATATCTTTCTTGTATAGGGTATCCGTTTTAAGTAGAAGGATTTGTGTTAATTTTGCGTCAAAGCATGCATCTTCAATTTCATAATGTTAAACAGTATTTAACTCTGTTTTGACAAAACTGGACTAATGTCGTTTATGCATCCACCGTTTCATGTACATCAAGCAGGTACAGGATATTGAACGAAATGAGTGACGTACAGCAATGCTGTAGCCTACTAGAAGTAACAAGCGAATGCCTTATAACCACAATACATAAAAATGAAGAAAAGATTACCGAACATCGTATAGAATGATGCAGTGAGGGCAACTTGCAAAAGTCAGAGAAAGATAAATCAAGCATGAAATTCTGTATGTATAGAACATTCCACAGAAGAAGGATACAGAAATAGGAAATCGTTGAATCCGAAAAAAATATTAAAGGATTCAAGAAGAAACCTAGAAAGGGTAGGTCAGGCGGCAGAGAAACCATTCAAATACTATTGGGATAGATGGAAAAGAACAGCATTATCGATATTAGGAAATTGCTGCAGAGATGAAAGGAATATTTTGAGAATGTGCTCGGTTTAAAAGGTAATATTTCCAAAAAGAAATTTGAAAACAGGATTTAATGGCTTGAGAACGATTATGGTAATAAAATCAGGCTGGAGGAATTCGAAAGAATTGAAAAAACATCACAAGTAAATTAAATTCAATCAGATATCAATGTGTGGGACCAAGGAAGACCGAAACGGCTCTCCGTAAACGTCGATCCCGCCAGAGCGGGATAAGACAAAGAAGAAGATGAAATATATTGGCAAGGTGGGAATTAAGTGGCTTCACCGAATAATATAATCAGCAGTACCATTCCACTTGTTCCTATTCATAACCCAATGATGAGGAATGATTACAGTAATTGTTTATGCATTTCTCTCACCAGTATTGCCCCTGTGGGTGGGGACGATAGAATAACGCCCACGGTATTCCCTGCCTGTCGCAAGAGGTGACTTAAACGGGCCCCAGGGGGCTAGTTCTTGTTCTTTTCCGACCCCGACGGTATTAGGTTTGCGAAACCTAGGGAGTCATTCATTTTCACGCCCTTCGTGGCCCTTGTCTTTCCTTGGCCGATATCTTCATTTTTCGAAGTGTCGGATGCTTTCCATTTTTCCTCTCTGATTAGGATTATGTGAGGATGGTTGCCTAGTTGCACTTTCTCTTAAAACAATAATCACCATCACCACCACCACCATCAGTATGCCGGTCATAATGTTTGCAGGTATTAAAGAAAGAATTGTTAGTCATCGGTGAAGGATAACGTGGAATGGTTTTAGACAACAGGACCTCACTTTCATTTTGCAACAAGTAATTGAAGAGTTATACGAAAGGAACAAGGGAGCCTCCGTGGCTCAGACGGCTGGCCGTCGGCCTCTCCCGCTGGATACCGTGGTTCAGATCCCGGTCATTCCATGTGAGATTTGTGCTGAAGAAAGCGGTGGCGGGGCAGGTTTTTCTCCGGGTACTCCGTTTTTCCCTGTCATCTTTCATTCCAGCAACACTCTCCATTCTCATTTCGTTGCATCTATCATTCATTAATATATCACTTTGGGAGTGGCGACCCCATCGTAAAAATAGCCTATATATGATTCATTCATTACATCCCTGACTGGAAAACAGGTTCTAGGTTTTCATTTTCACGAAAGGAATAATCAGTTTCGTTGATTAAATATGACAATCTTTTGAGTTTATATCGCGTGAAATGAGATAAACTGTAGGAAGTCTTAATGCTCCGCGAAGACTGCTATTTTCTCCTGTATTCCTGACAATTTACTGACTGAAACATAAATGGCAGTCGGTAGGATGGAAATGCTGTAAGTTGTGTGATTTAATGCTAAAGAATTGTTCTTTATTGCAGATTGTGGCGAAAACTCGCAATCTAATCTCTTAAAAACTGAAAAGAAATGTAGCAACTATGATATGATAAATGAGCATATCCAATACTGCAATGACATCGATTGTGAAGAAATTTAATACAGTATCATACGACATGCCGGCCCCGTGGTGTAGGGGTAGCGTGCTTGCCTCTTACCCGGAGGCCCCGGGTTCGATTCGCGGCCAGATCAGAGATTTTTACCTGGACCTGAGGACTGGTTCGAGGTCCACTCAGCCTACGTGATTAGAATTGACGAGATATATGACGGTGAGATAGCGGTCCCGGTCTGGAAATCCAAGAATAACGGCCGAGAGGATTCGTCGTGCTGGCCACACGACACCTCGTAATCTGCAGGCCTTCGGGCTGAGCAGCGGTCGCTTGGCAGGCCAAGGCCCTTCAAGGGCTGTAGTGCCATGGGGTTTCGTTTGGTTTTATAATACGACATGAATATGTATGTTTATTTGGTACATTCAGTCCGAAAGCTGGTTTGATCCTCCACAGTTCCGCCAACAGCTGTCACAGATAGCCTAGGCGTCACTGAAGAGGCATATTAGGGAAATGAGGACTGAGGTAGCTTCCCGTTGCTTTCCTCAAGAAGCCAGAAGTTGCTATTACATATCAGTCAGCCAAGCCCACTGAAATGCATGCACCAACTGACCCTATGAGTGATATTTTCACACCATTCATAACAGGGACTGGCTGCATAAGGAATGGCATTACTGGCATCGCACATACCTCGGTCACTTTAATACTGTCAAAGCCAAGGGTGAGACTGAGGCAGGTCAATGAAAGTAACAAATTTATTCTAGCCCATACCAGAAGACATAGTGCACTGTAGACATTACATCTCGCTGGCAAAGGCATTAATTTAATATAAAACATGAAATTGGAACGGGTAGACTTTTACAAATGCTTAGAATGTCTATTCTCCCAAAATTGTAGTGTAGCTTAGTACGAGAAATTGAGTCAATCTTGTTATCACAGCTAAAGGATTGAGTTCTCTGTTAACTTATTACTAGTGGTATTTTGCAAGAGGCCGAATTTGCTGTACAGGAGAGAAATATGTGTGAACTCGGAGTATGCTATGCATAAGATGTAGGTGAGTGTCATGATTAGACTCGGTCTTTAATCATTTCAAGATAGGAGAAGGAGTAGCAAAGAGCGGAAGGAAGTCTACGAAGCCGTTTAGTTCATCCACAAAGGCTTGCAAACCTAACTGTGGAAGAAAAAGCTCTATAATTAGGAAGTATGTAAACATAAAATGTACGGATCTCTTTTATGATTATCAAGTGGTTGATAATAATAATAATAATAATAATAATAATAATAATAATAATAATAATAATAATAATACATACATACATACATACATACATACATACATACATACATACATACATACATAAATATCCATCAATCACTATTGATCTGCATTTCAGGCGGTCGCCCAGGTGGCAGATTCCCTATCTGTTGTTTCCCTAGCCTTTTCTTAAATGATTGCAAAGAAATTGGAAATTTATTGAACAGCTCCCTTGGTAAGTTATTCCAATCCCTAACTCCCCTTCCTATAAACGAATATTTGCCCCCATTTGTCCTCTTGAATTCCAACTTTATCTTCATATTGTGATCTTTCCTACTTTTAAAGACACCACTCAAACTTATTCGTCTACTGATGTCCTCCCACGCCATCTTTCAACTGACAGCTCGACTTAGTCGAGTCCTTTCTCCCAATTCTTCCCAGCCCAAACTTTGCAACATTTTTGTTACGCTACTCTTCTGTCGGAAATCGCCCAGAACAAATCGAGCTGCTTTTCTTTGGATTTTTTCCATACATACATACATACATACATACATACATACATACATACATACATACATACATACATACATACATACATACATTATCATTATAGACCGTTATGCCTTTCAGCGTTCGGTCTGCAAGCCTCTGTGAATTTACTAAACGTCACCATAATCCTCTATTTGCAACTAGTGCTGTGGTCTCATTTAGTTCTCTTCCTCTTATCTTTAAATCGTTAGAAACAGTATAATAATAATAATAATAATAATAATAATAATAATAATAATAATAATAATAATAATAATAATAATAATAATAAAAATAAAATTCCGCCTATGTGATGTAGTGGTTTGTGTGATTAGCTACCACCCCCGGAGGCCTGGTTACGATTCCCGGATCTGCCACGAAAATTTGAGGGCTGGAACGGGGTCCACTCAGCCTCGGGAAGTCAACTGAGTAGAGGAGGGTTCGTTTCCCACCTCAGCCATCCTCGAAGTGGTTTTCCGTGGTTTCCCACTTCTGCACCAGGCAAATGCCAGGATGGTGTCTAATTTAAGGCCACGGCCGCTTCCTTCCCTTTTCCTTGTCTCTATCCCTTCCAGTATTCCCATCCCCCAACAAGACACCTGTTCAGCATAACAAGCCAGGCAGCCTGGGCGAGGTACTCTTCCTCCTTCCCAGTTGCATCCCCCAACCCAAAGTCTCACTCTCCAGGACACTGCCCTTGAGACGGTTGAGGTGGGATCCCTCGCTGAGTCCGAGGAAAGAAACAACCCTGGACGGTAAATGGATAATAATAATAATAATAATAATAATAATAATAATAATAATAATAATAATAATAATAATAATAATAATTTCGTGTGGCAATTTCTAGCGTAGTGGAGCCCTTGCAATGCAGACCCTCCGATGAGGGTGGGCGACACCTGCCATATGTAGGAGACTGCGTATTATTGTAGTAGAGGATAGTACGTGGTGTGTGAGTTGCAGGGATGTTGGAGATAGTACAAATACCCATTCCCCGAGCCAATGGAATTAACAATTTAAGGTTAAAATATCCGGCCCGGCTGTGAATCGAATCCGGGGCTCTCTGAGAAATAAATATATCCTGTTTTCTCAATCTTACTACTGCGTCGAAGTTGAATCTGCTTTCTAATTGCTAAATTAATTCAAAACAGATTAACCGGTGATTTGGTCAATTAAGTGATCTCGTTCCCAGTAAAAACCCTATATTTTCGAAGCATGTCAACATGAATCCTTCCATTTCCATTTCCCAGTGGTGATTGAACGTACTGCATCTTATCTGAAACATTTGTAACACGTGTCCCATGGTGCAACAGTTATTCCTTTTTCTCAGTCGCTCACAGCAGCGTAAATAAATTACACTATGCCCGAATTCCTCTGGGTTTTTTTAATGAATCGCAGCTTATGCAACTGTTTGAGGGTGGCATATGTTTCAATGAAAGCTCGCGTCTCTACCTCCTACCCAAGAACCTCAGGTTCGGTTCCCGGGACGTTCAAGGATTTCAGTTCTGACCAGAAGATTTGAACGGGTTCACTCAGCCTTTTCAGATCACTTGAGGACTTAGCTGATAAGAAAAGCAATGATCTCGGTCATTAGAGCCACTTAGCTGGGCAGCAGCAGCCATGTTGGCAAGACCAGGTTGTTAATTGGGTGTATAAGTTTCATACAAACGTAAACAATGCACTGAAGTTTTTAACACCAAAGCACATTCAACCAGTGAAAGAATAAAATAACTATAATTTTAACTTAGATGAATGACAAATTCTACAAGGTTTCATTTTCTTACGATCTTACCGCAGTGGTACCGCAGAGTTGGTAGAAGTTCCCTACCCCTTCCGTTAGAGGGGGGTTCTCAAATATTCGGTGGAACAAATCCATCAACTCAGCAAACGATAGGACTAATTGCGAGTAGATCGTTACAGAGTGGAGTTTCCCCACTTTATTCTCCATTGTACACACTTTGCTTCTTTTTTTTTTTCTAGGGGCTTTACGTCGCACCGACACAGATAGGTCTTATGGCGAGTACACACTTTGAACGAAAACATAGCAGTCAGTAATTTCAGTTCTTGTATTATTATTGTTATTATTATTATTATTATTATTATTATTATTGTTGTTGTTGTTGTTGTTGTTGTTGTTGTTGTTGTTGTTGTTGTCCATCCCTAGCTCTTTCCCTTAGTGCAGGATCGGAGGTCAGGTGAGATGGATTTATATAGCATGTTTTTACTGCTTAATGCTCTTCCTGACGCCAACCTCAGTTGAGGGACTAATGAAGATGAAATGAATTATGATGAATAAAATTGGTTGAGGAAATGGGAAGAACTGGCTGCGGACTAGGAATTGGAATTTTCCCGACATTTGCCTCGAAGTGAAAATGGAAAACCACGGAAAACCATTCTCTGGGCAGCCAATGGTGGGGTTTGAACCCATGTATCTTCTGCATGCAGAGCTTAACTCTATAGCCCTAGCGACCATTCCGCTGGGAATAATAATAATTTTATTATTATTATTATTATTATTATTATTATTATTATTATTATTATTATTATTAAGAGCCTCCGTGGCTCAGGCAGCAGCGCGTCGGCCTGTCACCGTTGGATTCCGTGGTTCAAATCCCGGTCACTCCATGTGAGATTTGTGCTGGACAAAGCGGAGGCTAGACAGGTTTTTCTCCGGGTACTCCGGTTTTCCCTGTCATCTTTTATTACAGCAACACTCTCCACTATCATTTCATTACAACTGTCAGTCATTAATCATTGCCCCAGTGGAGTGCGACAGGCCTCGGCAGCCGGCACAATTCCTATCCCCGCCGCAAGAAGGGGCTTCATTCATTCCATCCCTGACGGGAAAACAGGTTGTATGTTTATTATTATTATTATTATTATTATTATTATTATTATTATTATTATTATTATTATGATTATTATTATTATTTAAACTCTTAAGATAAGAGGTAAAAGCAATGTCTTACCCAATCTGTGTAAATCCTAGTCAATTATTTTCCAAATCCCACTTCGTGACACAGTCGGTTGGCATTCACAACAAACCGCGTTGAGAGATGTATTGGCACGTTGAATAGCCTCACTGCAAAGGTCCGTCTTCTCAGCTTCCTCCAAAAACGATAGCAGTTTGTCGAATATAGCAGCACTATTGTTTGATTTTTCAGAGAGAAATCATATGCCTACATGCACTCCTGAAATTTCAACATGAGATTTATGCGGCGCATTGAGAATTGCCGTTTTCTTTAACTTAGGTTTGTGTGAATTTTCAGGCTGACGTGATGCGACATGCTCTTGAATTGATTGAATCATGAACTTATAATTGAAACGTGCCTCTAAATCTACAACACTTTTCTAGACCAAGGAATACAGCATTTCTGGGCTCTGTAGAGAATTACGTTCCAGAAGTTTGGCGGGAATAGTTGCTGTACAGGTAGGCCTATGTGATTTTATTAGAGTCTTGTTTTTTTAAGTGTTCTGAAATCCTGTCCGTGAGAATACTTAACATTCACCATTGATGCTATTCACTCTTACGTAACAATATTTGGTAATTTCTCCCTGTTCTGAATGTAATGGGAAGAAATATATTTACATGACAATTCGTAGGCTACAATATTTCCCTCGGAACACTCAATAAAAATATCACGGTATTTCAAGCATGAGAATCTTTCTACTTGCTTCATCAAGCATGGATATTCTTGATCATTTCATCACATTTCTGCGACGAAGAAGGTAAAAGAAAGGAGGAATACAGGTGTAAGGACTGCGGCGTGAGAGCGCATTAAGGAACATGAGGAAAGGAGAGTTTGAATGAGATAATTAGGCTTCTAACAGAGGACATGAATGAAATTAAGTCTCCCTCGAACAATGTACGGGGTACGGGAGAAAGACAAGAGGGACGGGAAGGAAGGGGAGAAGTTTGGGAAGAGAGGCGGGCGAAATGTTTAAGGGTGAAGGAATTTGAAAGATAAGGGATCTAGTCAGGGGAAGAGTTCGGGAGAGGTATTGATGATCAACTGGTATGATCACTGCTGATAGAACATCAAAAGGAAGACTGCGAACAAGGAAGTTTTACAGAGGAGCAGGGAAGAGACAGAAAAGGTAAAGATTCGAAAGGAAAATGTACGGTAGAGGATAGGATGATATAGGTGGAAAAGGGTCATGAGGGAGGAGGAAGTACATTCTGCAGCTCTTAGGGAAGATCAGGGAGACCAGGAGGGGAGGAGATCTAATGAGGTAGGTGCGGTTGAGGATCTGGCCACAGGAGATCCTATTGTTAGGAACGTGGGTAAAGTGCATGGAGGAAAGGGATCCAGGGTAGAGTGTTATCCTGGAAATAGGTTCAGGCAGATATTAAGAAAAGTAAAAGGGAAGGAGGAGGGTAAGGAGAAGGACATAGTTTTTCACATTGGTACCAACAATGTAAGACAAGCAGGAATAGGAATCAACATAGCTGAGGATGTGTGGGATCTGGTTATCACTCTACCTGCTTTGCTAAATAGTCAACATATTGGCCTTTGGTTCAGAGAAATAAAGGTTTGATTCACAAGGTAGAGGATTTTAACTGCATAGATTTATTTTCTCTGTCTCGAGGACCGGGTGTTTGTGTTTGTGTTAAAACATTTCTCCTCATCTACATGCAACACACCAAACTACTAAACACCACAGAAACAGGATATGCTTTGAAAACATCCCTTCATTTAGGGTTGGTGTCAGGAAGCCAAATCCATATCAAGAGCTGACCCCAACAAATTGGGAAAAGGTCAGGAAGGAAATTAGTGTGGAATCTGATTATGCAGTGCAGGAGAAGTTAAAGATAATGGAGAATGTTTTTGGTGCAATACTGATTGTAGGGTGATTAGGGATTTAAATGAGACTGTGGAGTGGGTATGTGGAAAAATTGGACTGAGATCTGTAGATCCAAATGGGCAGGTAGGAGATTGGGATCTGTGCTTGGATGGCTTTCACTTCCACAAGTTAGAAGGTTCATTTAAAAGGGTTATTGGGAGGTACATTCAGGGAAACAGGGTGATGTAGGGAGTGGTGATGAGATTATAGGCAGCTGGAAGTCAGGAGTCAGGTAAGGATGACATTCAGTTAGCATTTAACTGTAGATGTATTGTAAGGAAAGGGAATAAAATTATATGATTTAGTAGATAAATATTTACCACATTTTATAAAAGTACTTGAATCATGCCTGAGAAGCAATATTATGGATTCAGAAATGTTCTTTTGGAACTGGAGTGTTTATTGTAGTGGCAGGATGGAATCGAAAGAAGGGGGAGTACCTTCATACTGGTGAAAGAAGAATTTATAAGCGATGTAAAATTGACAAGAAACATGAATTAGGTGTAAGGCATATCTCTAAGGACAACAGGCAACTTGATGTGTTTGGGATGTACAGACCTAGAGTGGGCAATGCTAATTGAGGTGTGGAGTTATTTGATAAGGTAATCAGCTATGTGGGAAATGACACAGCAAGGAATGTGAGTATAGCACGTGGCCTCACTTTATTTAATGTTGACTGGGAAGGTAATGCAAATGACAGTAAGCATGACCAACAAATGGTAAAAAAGTTACTCTGGGAAATCAAGCTGAATCAGAAAATGATGGAACAAATCAGAGAAAAGAATATTCCAGATATGGTGCTCCTAAAACCAAGATAAGCTCCATAGAAAGATGGAAGTGACAGATAGTATAAGTGACCACAATGCAGTTTTGGTCATATTTCAACATAAACATGACAAAAGAAATGTTGTAAAAGTATGACTATTTACAGTTGATAACAGAGCCATGAGGGAGTTTTAAAAAGAATCATGAGCACTGAAAAATGGTAAATAAATATAAAGAGAGACTACAAGATGCATTTAAAACAATTGTTCAGGAGTGAGAAAAAAAGGTACAGTATGTAGGTATATTTAAAGTTGGTAAGGAATGGTAATAGAGTGATAAATATGTTACAAGATTGTGAGCAACTGCAAAAAGACCTCAACAACATTGTGAGATGGACAGCAGGCAATGGTATGATGATAAATGGGGTTAAAAGTAAGACTGTGAGTTTCAATAATAAGAAAAGTCCTATCAGTTTTAATTACTGCATTGATGGGGTGAAAGTTCCTTAGGGGTATCACTGTAAGTACCTAGGTGTAAATATAAGAAAAGATCTTCATTGGGATAATAACATAAATGGGACTGTAAATAAAGGGTACAGATCTCTGCACATGATTATGAGGGTATTTAGGTGTTGTAGTAAGGATGTAAAGGAGAGAGCATATGAGTCTCTGGTAAGACCCCAACTTGAGTATGGTTCCAGTGTTTGGGACCCTCACCAGGATTACTTGATTCAAGAACTGGAAAAATCCAAAGGAAACCAGCTTGATTTGTTCTGGATAACGTTATGAAAATGTTGAAAAGTTTGAGCTGGGAAGACTGAGAAGAAAGCAGACGAGCTGCTCAACTGAGTGGTATGTTCTTAGCTATCAGTGGAGAGATGCTGTGGAATGACATTAGAAGACAAATAAGTTTGAGTGGCATTTTTAAATATGAATCACAATATGAATTTCAAGTTGGAATTCAAGAGAAAAAAATGGGGCAAATATTTGTTTATATATAGGGGAGTTAGGGATTGGAATAATTTACCAAGGGAGATGATCAATGAATTTCCAACTCCTTTGCAATCATTTAAGAAGAGACTAGGAAAACAACAGATAGGGAATCTGCCACCTGGGCAACTGCCCTAAATGCAGATCAATGATGGTTGGTTTTTTAAAGATCCATCATACTATAACAGAGAAATAAATAGTTTAAGAAGAAGGTGCAACTTGGAAAGAAATAGGAGTTGTGAAAGTAAGGAGATATTAAAGGGACATATTAGGAAACTGAACTTTGCAAATGAGTTAGCCGAGGATAACATGATGGCAAGTGTGAATTTTAATGAAAAAAGGAAGGGTATGTACTGATACTTTTAGGCAGAAATGGATCCGAGTAAGATATTCCAGGACTATTAATGGAGAAGAAGAATCCATATATGAGGATTTACAGTATTCAGAAGTATTTAGTCAGCAGCATACAAAGATAGCTAGACAGGATAACAACCAGGTAGAGGAGGTGACTAATACTGGTAAAGTACAGAAATTACCTGTCAGAATGAAGATGTGTACAAAAGTTGAAAACTAGAAAAGCAGATGTAATTGATAAGATTTCTCATGATATACTAAATGCAGTGACTTGGAGTAAAGTAACATGTTTTTATGAAGTAGGGTAGTTATTTGATTACAGTTTGCATGAATAAGCTGTACCAAATAAAGAAAGATGCTATAGTAGCCTCAGGGTACAAAGGAAAGGGTGATAAACATAGAACAGATAACTACAGACCAGTCAACTTGACTTGTGTTGCATGTAAACTCTAGGAAAGCATTCTTTCTGATCATATTAGACATGTTGGCACAATTACTAACTGGCTTAATAGAAGACAGTTCTGGTTTAGAAAGATATTTTTCATTTAGGCTCAACTTGTAGGATTCCAGCAATATATAGCAAATATTTTAGATTAAAGAGGGCAAATGGTCTGTATCACTATTGTCCTATCCAAGGCTTTTGGTAAAGTAAATAATGGGAGACTACAGATAAAAATTAGGCCACTGGACTGAAAAAAGTGACACTGAATCAGTGATGAATGACTACAGTAATTAACTAGAGAATAGAACTCAGAGAATTACAGTAGTAGAAGCATTAGCTAATGCTGTAGGAAGAGGTTCTGCAAGGTAGTATTATCCAACCTTGATATTTTCTTATATATAAATGATACAAGTAAACAAATTGGAATTTGAATAATTTATGTGGCATTAAATAACAAGTGCAATAGCCTTTGTTATAAACCATTCATATATATACAGATATTCTCCATATAAACCAAACAGGCTTACTCTAATAATAAAACTACCTAACATCAAAATATCTTACTGCCAATGAATATACTTCTGTATCAATATAAATTTACACTCTGTAAAACCTAAAACTCAAGTAAATGGATAGATATGCAAGTAACAACAAATTAATTATAATATTGTAAAAACAAGTGTCCATCAGCAATGCAATAATGCTGTTGTCCATCCACGCTCTCAGTTAGTTCATCTCGGCTTTGAATAATGGTAACATCTGGCAGAGGACTCTCATCCAGTTCAGTGTGAAATGGCTATTCAAATTGAAATCAGAACAATATATTGTCAATTAATCTGGTTATACAGAGCACTTTTAAGTAAATATACATTATATTTAAGCACATACAATGGAAGATTACAGATAAGTCATTCCATGGACGATAATACTCCACAGAATAATAAACTACGAAGGTAAGCGGCGTGAAAAGTTGGGTTGTACATTTCACCAAGAGGAAACTCTCTAAGTTTTGATTACTATGTTGATAGAGTTGAAAGTAGATGGGGATCACTGTAAGTACCTACCTAGGTATGAATATAAGGAAATATCTTCGTTAAAGTTATCTGATTAATGGTGTTGAAGATTAATAATCACAGAACTCTTCATATGGTTATGAGGGTATTTAGGCATTGTAGTAAGGATATAAAAGAAAGGGCAAATAAGTTACTGCTATAAACCCTATTAGAGTGTGGATTTAATGTATGAGACCCTCACTAGGATTACTTAATTGGAGAATAGGAGAAGTTCTTAGGGAAACAAGATGGTTTTTCTGGATGATTTCCAACAAAAGAGTTTGTTACAAAAATATTTCAAGCTTTGTGTTGAGAAGACTTTGGAGTGAGGAAGTGAGCTTCTCCACTAAGCGATATATTCCAAGCTGTTCATCAATCAATCATCAACCGATACTGATCTGCATTTAGGGCAGTCGCTCAGGTAGCAGATTCCCTATCTGTTGTTTTCCTAGCCTTTTCCTAAATGATTTCAAAGAAATTGGAAATTTATCGAACATCTCCCTTGGTAAGTTATTCCAATCCCTAACTCCCCTTTCTATAAATGAATATTTGCCCCATTTTGTCCTCTCGAATTCCAACTTTATCTTCATATTGTGATCTTTCCTACTTTTATAAATGCCACTCAAACTTATTAGTCTACTAATGTCATTCCACGCCATCTCTCCGCTGACAGCACGGAACATACCACTTAGTAGAGCAGCTCTCCTTCTTTCTCTCAGTTCTACCCAGCCCAAAATTTGCAACATTTTTGTAATGCTACTCTTTTGTCGGAATTCACCCAGAACAAATCGAGCTCCTTTTCTTTGAATTTTTTCCAGTTCTTGAATTAGGTAATCCTGGTGAGGGTCCCATACACTGGAACCATACTCTAGTTAGGGTCTTACCAGAGACTTATATGCCCTCTCCTTTACATCCTTACTACAACCCCTAAACACCCTCATAACCACCTATACCCTTTATTTACAATCCCATTTATGTGATTATCCAAATGAAGATCTTTCCTTATATTAACACCTAGACACTTACAATGATCCCCAAAAGGAACTTCCACCCCATCAATGCAGTAATTAAAACTAAGAGGACTTTTCCTATTTGCGAAACTCACAACCTGACTTTTAACCCCGTTTATCAACATACCATTGCCTGCTGTCCATCTCACAACATTTTCGAGGTCACGTTGCACTTGCTCACAATCTTGTAACTTATTTATTACTCTAGGCTATAGAGAATAACATCATCTGCAAAACGTCTTACCTTTGATTCCACTCCTTTACTCATATCATTTATATATATAAGAAAACATAAAGGTCCGATAATACTGCCTTGAGGAATTGCCCTCTTAATTATTACAGGGTCAGATAAAGCTTCACCTACTCTCATTCTCTGAGATCCATTTTCTAGAAATATAGCAACCCATTCAGTCACTCTTTTGTCTAGTCCAATTGCACTCATTTTTTCCAGCAGTCTCCCATGATCCACCCTATCAAATGCTTTAGACAGGTCAATCGCGATACAGTCCAATTGACCTCCTGAATCCAAGATATCTGCTATATCTTGCTGGAATCCTACAAGTTGAGCTTCAGTGGAATAACATTTCCTAAAACAGAATTGCCTTCTATCAAACCAGTTATTAATTTCACAACATGTCTAATATAATCAGAAAGAATGCCTTCCCAAAGCTTACATACAATGCATGTCAAACTTACTGGCCTGTAATTTTCAACTTTATGTCTATCACCCTTTCCTTTATACACAGGGGCTACTATAGCAACTCTCCATTCATCTGGTATAGCTCTTCCTACCAAACAATAATCAAATAAGTACTTCAGATATGGTACTATATCCTAACCCATTGTCTTTAGTATATCCCCAGAAATCTTATCAATTCCAGCTGCTTTTCTAGTTTTCAACTTTTGTATCTTATTGTATATGTCATTGTTGTGATATGTCAATTTTAATACTTCTTTAGTCTCCTCCTCTATCTGGACATTATCCTTGTAACCAACAATCTTTACATACTGCTGACTGAATACTTCTGCCTTTTGAATATTCTTGCATACACACTCCCCTCGTTCATTAATTATTCCTGGAATGTCCTTCTTGGAACCTGTTTCTGCCTTAAAATACCGATACATACCCTTCCATTTTTCACTAAAATTTGTATGACTGCCAATTATGCTTGCCATCATGTTATCCTTAGCTGCCTTCTTTGCAAGGTCAATTTTCTAGTAAGTTCATTCAATTTCTCCTTAATTCCACAGCCATTTCTAACACTATTTCTCTCCAGTCTGCACCTCCTTCTTAGTCTCTTTATTTCTCTATTATAATAAGGTGGGTGTTTACCATTCCTTACCTCCCTTAAAGGTACCAACCTGTTTTCGCATTCCTCAACAATTTCTTTAAACCCATCCCAGAGTCTGTTTACATTTTTATTTACCATTTTTCACCGATCATAGTTACTTTTTAGAAACTGCCTCATGCCTGCTTTATCAGCCACAGTCCTACTTTTAAAACCTTCCTTTCTATCACATTTATTTTTAACTACGACAAAAACAGCTTCATGATCACTAATACCATCTGTTACTTCAGTTTCTCTATAGAGCTCATCTTGTTTTATCAGCACCACAACCAGGATATTTTTCCCTCTGGTTGGTTCCATCAATTTCTGAATCAGCTGTCCTTCCCATATTAACTTATTTGCCATTTGTTGGTATGTTTCCTGTCGTTTGCATTTCCTTCCCAATTGACATCTGGTAAATTCAGATCTCCCACTACAATCACATTTCTTTCCTTGTCGTTTCCTACATAGCTGATTATCTTATCAAATAATTCTGAATCCATGTCAGTGCTACCATTTCCTGGTCTGTACACTCCAAATATATCAAGCTGCCTATTATCTTTAGAAATGAGCCTTACACCTAGAATTTCATGTGTCTCATCTTTAACTTTTTCGTAGCTTACAAATTCTTCTTTCACCAGAATGAAAACTCCCCCTCCCACCGTTCCTATCCTATCTCTACGATACACACTCCAGTTCCATGAGAGCCATAAGACCTATCTGTGTCGGTGCGACGTAAAGCCCCTAGCAAAAAAAAAAAAAAAAGTTCCATGAGAAAATTTCTGCATCCATTATATTATTTCTCAGCCATGATTCAACTCCTATTACAATATCTGGTAAATATATATCTATTAAATTAGGTACTCAATTCTATTCCTTTCTTTACAATACTTCTACAGTTCAACACTAACAATTTTATGTCATCGCTACTTGATTTCCAGTTCCCTGTTCCCTTATCACTGCTCCCTAGGCCACCCTGTTTCCCTGAATGTACCTCCCTATTACCCTTCCAAACAAATTTCCTAACTTATACGTACCGCTGCGGTTTAAGTGAAGGCCATCTGAGCGCAAATCCCTATCTCCTACCCACTCATTAGGATCTAGAAATTTCACTCCGTTTCCCACATACCCACTCCATAGTCTCATTTAAATCCCCAATCACACTCCAGTCAGTATCCCTCCTACACAGTATTCCACTAATAACAATCTCCGCTTTCTTAAACTTCACCCGTGCTGAATTTACCAGATCCCACACATCTCCAACTATGTTGGTACTTATAACAGCTTGTCTTACATTGTTGGTACCAATGTGAAATACTACCACCTTCTCCTTCCCCTCCTCCCTCTCTTCTACTTTCCTCAACATCTGCCTCAATCTAATTCCTGGATAACATTCTACCCTGGTTCCCTTTCCTCCACACACTTTCCCCACGTGTCTAATGATGGAATCCCCCATGACCAGAGCCTCAACCCTACCCACCTCATTTGATCACCTCCCATCCTGGTCAGCCCTATCTTTCCTGATAGCTGCAGAAGCTACTTCCTCCTCCCTTTTCTCCTTGGGAGAGAGCTTGGCATGGAATGGCATTAGTAGATGAATAAACTTGAATCTAGTTTTAAATTGTGAGAATGATCACAATACAAGGAGAGGTTTGGAATTCAAGAGGACTTCAGGCGAATATTTGTTCGCATTAAGAGTAATTAGGGATTGGAATAATTTACCAAGGGATACACTAGATAATTTTCCAAGTCATTTGAAATCCTTGGAGAAGTGACTAGACAAATAATTGATAGGAAATATGCCACCCAGGCAACAGTCCTAAATTCAGCAGATTACTGGTGATTGATTGATTGATTGATTGATTGATTGATTGATTGATTGATTGATTGATTGATTGATTGATTGATTGATTGATTGATTGATTGATTGATTGATTGATTGATTGATTGATTGATTGATTGATTGATTGATTGATTGATTGATTGATTGATTGATTGATTGATTGATTGATTGATTGATTGATTGATTGATTGATTGATTGATTGATTGATTGATTGATTGATTGATTGATTGATTGATTGATTGATTGATTGATTGATTGATTGATTGATTGATTGATTGATTGATTGATTGATTGATTGATTGATTGATTGATTGATTGATTGATTGATTGATTGATTGATTGATTGATTGATTGATTGATTGATTGATTGATTGATTGATTGATTGATTGATTGATTGATTGATTGATTGATTGATTGATTGATTGATTGATTGATTGATTGATTGATTGATTGATTGATTGATTGATTGATTGATTGATTGATTGATTGATTGATTGATTGATTGATTGATTGATTGATTGATTGATTGATTGATTGATTGATTGATTGATTGATTGATTGATTGATTGATTGATTGATTGATTGATTGATTGATTGATTATATTTCACTTCACCTCATTCTAGTATTAAAAACGTAGAGATGTGGAATTAATTAATTAATCAAAAATAAACTGATCAATTTATTTTAACACTCATTTAACCAATTAATTGCTTTTTAGTTGATCAAACATTAAATTTAACTGTGGGAGGAAGGAACCTTCACTGGTCTTTGAGTTCCTGGTTATTTTTCATTCATTAACAGGTAAAGAAAGATTTGGTTGCCATTTTTGATGAAAGGGAAATGTAGATAAGAGGATAGGAACAGGAGGTGGAACAGGATCATAACAGGGAGAAAGTGTTGGGGGAAGTAGATTTTATTAAAATTTAAGACAAATTTATTCCCCTTTAACCATGCCAATGACTCTTAAACCCCTCACTGGTTGGAATAACTATGTACATTTTCTAATAATTTATCTGTTGTTATAAGAGTAGTGTCATCTGCATAGATGTGATACTGTATCAAAAGCTTCAAATCAAATCAAAATCTCTTTATTTGCAAATGAGGTGTCTACCTCGGTGGCAAATGATACACTAAAATACATTATTGTCAAGAACTTAATATTAAATTAACAACAGAAGAAAATTTTCCTAAAATACAATATTATACAATTTACGCTAACAATTTTTTCTATTAAACACACGGCTCATCCTTAATAAATTTATATTGTTTACAAAATTCTACTTACAGTATGTGGAATTACTTCAAATTATACTGTACAACTGGTATAAGAATAAAATTTACATTGCATTTTTTTATTTTTTTATTTTACCCATTCTGGAACCTAAGTAGCATAACGACCTGCTGCGTCTTAACCAGAGCCCCTTTTGCCACCACTTTTCAGAGTTCCTGAAGAGCCTTCACAGCTACCGTAGCAGTCCCAGGGCCCTCGAAGTCCCCACTGTACTTCACCCCTACAGGCAGTCCCCTACTTTGGCTGTCCAAACTCCTTAGACCAGGGGATGGAATTAATTTATTCACACACACATTTTTTTTATTTACAATAACATGCACTGGTCGAATGCCCTCTATCACTTCATTTATTTTTTCTCTTGCTGTTTATTCTCTTCTTGAATATCTGTACAGATTTTGGAAAAGGATCAAACACTACCCCTGGTAAACTGTTCCACTCCTTCACACCCTTCCCATTGAATGAAAATTTACCCCAATCGCTTCCGCTAAAATTCCTTCTAATTTTATATTTGTGGTCAGTCTTGCCGATATAATTATTTTCCAACTGAAGCCTCTCACGGATATCTCCCCATGCTTCTTCTTTTGTATAGGCTCTATATAATCCTATAAGTCTAGTTTTTTCCCTTCTCTTACTTAAAGTTTCCCACCCAAGTTCCTTTAACATTTCTGATACACTACTCTTTCTTCTGAAATCCCCTGTTACAAATCTTGCTTCTTTCCTCTGCACACTATCTATTTCTTTTATTAGGTATTCTTGGTGAGGAACCATACTTAAGTAACTTTTTGCTTTTAATTCTTTATTGCATCCTTTATGTAGCCTCATTATGACATGTAACGATCTGTATGCTTTCCCAAGAATGTCATCAACATGACCCTTAAAGTGCAAATTACTTTAAAATCTCAGTATTTGCACTTGCCATCTTTTGGGATAACTACCTCATCCAAAGTATATTCAAATTCAATTTTAAAGCTCCTGTTTGTAAAAGTTGTAACAGATCAAGGTAAAAAGCTCAGAAGGAATCTGCCACCTGGGCAATGGTTAATATTATTACAACTATTATTTGTTAAGACTTGTTCATAATATCACCAAATCCCAATCACTGACAAGTTTACACAATGTAAACAATATTGTACACATATGCTCATGATTTAAAGTGATTTGATAGAATCTGAGGATGTTATTTAAGAATAAAACATTTCATTTTTTTTAATAGTGTGTATTATACAAAGGTACGGTATGTTATATAGTGTTATATGTATTATAATTGGTGATTTCAACAGACTGAAAAGCTTTACAGTTACATTAACATAGTCGACAATGGAAACAAGACTTCCTTCATAACAATTAAACAGAAACAGTAATTAGTTGAATGGTTCTTCTGTTCTCTCCAAATCATAAAAACTGCAAGAGGCAAATCATGTGTACCATTTTTTCATCCAGTGAGAAAAAAATGGCTGGAATTGATAATATTTCTGGGGATATACTAAAGACAATGGCTTGGGATACAGTACCATATCTGAAGTACTTATTTGATTATTGTTTGCATGAAGGAGCTATACCAAATAAATGGAGAGATGCAAATGTTGCCCCTATGTATAAAGAAAAGGGTGATAGACATAAAGCTGAAAATTACAGGCCTGTCAGCTTGACATGCATTGCATGTAAGCTTTGGGAAAGCATTCTTTCTGATTATATTAGACATGTTTACAAAATTAATAACAGGTTTGATAGAAGGCAGTTCGGGTTTAAGAAAGGTTATTCCACTGAAGCTCAACTTGTAGGATTCCAGTAAGTTATAGTAGATATCTTGGATTCAGGAAGTCAAATGGACTGTATCACGATAGCCCTGTCAAAAGCATTTGATAGGGTGGATCATGGGAGACTACTGATAAAGATGAGTGCAATTGAACTCAACAAAATAGTGACTGAATGAGTGCCTATATTTCTAGAAAATAGATCTCAGAGAATTAGAGTAGGTGAAGCTTTATCTGACCCTTTAATAATTAAGAGGGGAATTCCTCAAGTCAGTGTTATTGGAACTTTATATTTTCTTATATATATAAATGATATGAGTAAAGAAGTGGAATCGGAGATAAGGCTTTTTGCAGATGATGTTAATCTGTATAGAGTAGTAAATATGTTACAAGATTATGAGCAACTGCAAACTGACATCGATAATATTGTGAGATGGACAGCAGGCAATGGTATGATGATAAACAGGGTTACAAATCAGGTTGCAAGTTTCACAAATAGGAAAAGTCCCCTCTGTTTTAATTACTGCATTGATGGGTTGAAAGTTCCTTATGGGGATCACTGTAAGTACCTAGGTGTTAATATAAGTAAAGATCTTCATTGGGATAATCACATAAATATGATTGTAAATAAAGGATGCATATCTCTGCACATGGTTATGAGGGTGTTTAGGGGTTGTAGTAAGAATGTAAAGGAGAGGGCATATAAGTCTCTGGCAAGACCCCAAATAGAGTATGATTCCATTGTATGCGACAGTCACCAAGATTACTTGATTCAAGAACTGGAAAAATCCAAAGAAAAGCAGCTTGATTTGTTCTGAGTGATTTCCGACAAAAGGGTATCGTTACAAACATGTTGCAAAGTTAGGTCTGGGAAGACTTGAGGGAAAGGAGGTGAGCTACTCAATTAAGTGGTATTTTCTGAGCTGTCAGTGGAGAGATGGCGTGGAACGACATTAGTTGATGTATAAGTTTGAGTAGTGTCTTAAAAAGTAGGAAAGATCATAATATGAAGGTAAAGTTGGAATTCAAGAGTACAAATTGGGACAAATAATCATTTATAGGAAGGAAAGTTAGGGATTGGAATAACTTTCCAAGGGAGATGTTATATAAATTTCCAATTTCTGTGAAATCATTTAACCCTGGAGTGGTTGCAATGGGTCTACGAGACCCATTCCTGGAATGTCCTTCTTGGAACCTGTTTCTGCCTTAAAGTACCTATACACATCCTTCCATTTTTCACTAAAATTTGTATGTTTGCCAATTATGCTTGCCATCATATTATCCTTACCTGCCTTCTTTGCTAGATTCAATTTCCTAGTAAGTTCCTTCAATTTCTCCTTACTTCCACAACCATTTCTAACTCTATTTCTTTCCAATCTGCACCTCCTTCTTAGTCTCTTTATTTCTCTATTATAATAAGGTGAGTCTTTATTATTCCTTACCACCTTTAAAGGGACAAACCTGTTTTCACATTCCCCAACAATTTCTTTAAACCCATCCTAGAGTCTGTTTACATTCTTATTTACCATTTTCCACAGATCATAATTACTTTTTTTAAACTGCCTCATGCATGCTTTATCAGCCATATGGTACTGCCTAATAGTCCTACTTTTAAGACCTTCCTTTCTATCACATTTATTTTTAACTACGACAAAAACAGCTTCGTGATCACTAATACCATCTATTACTACAGTTTCTCTATCGAGCTCATCTGGTTTTATCAGCACCACATCCAGGATATTTTCCCTTCTATTTAGTTCTGTCACTTTCTGAATCAGCTGTCCTTCCCATATTAACTTATTTGCCATTTGTTGGTCATGCTTCCTGTCATTGACATTTCCTTCCCAATTGACATTTGGTAAATTAAGATCTCCCGCTACAATCACATTCCCTTCCGTGTCATTTCCCACATAGCTGATTATCTTATCAAATAATTCTGAATCCGTGTCAGCACTACCTCTCGCGGTCTGTACACTCCAAAGACATCAAGTTGCCTATTATCTTTAGAAATGAGCCTTACACCTAGAATTTTATGATTCTCATCTTTAACTTTTTCATAGCTTATAAATTCTTCTTTCACCTGAATGAATACTCCCCCTCCCACCATTCCTATCCTATCTCTAAGATACATACTCCAGCTCCGTGAGAAAATTTCTGCATCCATTATATCATTTCTCAGCCATGATTCAACTCCTATTACAATATCTGGTAAGTATATATATCTATTAAATTACTTAATTCTATTCCTTTCTTTACAATACTTCTACAGTTCAACACTAATAAGCCTGCACAGCATTGTCAACCCATTCTGAATAAAATTCTCACTTGTGTGAGCAAAATTTTCTGCATTTGATAAAAAAATTCCCAATGTTTAAAATTAGCAAAAGTTATAACAAAGAAAGCCTAACATGTGGTATGAAAGTATTTTATACAAAAATTACTGCAGAAAAAGAAATATGGTTGAAAGAAACATTCTGATCAAATACTAGATTTCAGCATAAAAGAGTGCACTAGAGTCAGTATTTGGTTTTGTTTTGAAAATCATGTTGTCATATGTTATATAACAATGAATTTCTTTTTAAATATTGGTCTCTACTATCAAGAATAATTACGGTTTATAGTATGTACCTAGGAAAAGACAAATTATGCCTCTGGGCATGCCAGTAATACAAAGATCTAATGTCATAGCATTATACATGTACAACATTGTTCAAATGCTTAAAGAAAAATAAAAGTATTAAAAATCAACTGGCCATGGCATACAGTAACATTATTTAATGGTATATGTTCAATATTCCAGGTGACTTTGGTTTCACAATGCATTTGGATACTGCTGCCAACAACTTGGATGACCTACCATCTCCAATGACAACTGCACCTACAACATTAGTATCAGCAACATTCACTAGCACTTCTAGTCAACACCTGGCAGGCCTCCAGAGTTTCTCATCATTTTCAAGTGCTGAGGAACTGGCTCAATCATGTTCGCCATGTTCTGACATAATCATTGTGTCAGATAGAGACAGTGACTATGGTTCTCCAGTTAAGCAGGGTACTGGATTCTCTTTCAATGAATTACACTTCCCTGCCATTTATCCAAATAATTTATCAAATTCAAGTCCATCTAGCTCTGTGATAGAAGTTTCATCTAGTCAACATATTCCAATGACATTCAGTGATACCCTGCCAACAACATCGAAAATGGTGAAGAATAAGTTGACAGTGAACCAAAACTATTCTTGCTGTGATCTTAACTGTTCTGTGCTTCCTAACCAATGTCTGCCAATGCAGTTTCCAAATAGATCAGCATTGACCCCAATGAAGCAACAAGGGCTAAATTTTGGTGATGGAATTGATCTGACAACATTAATCCGCGCTTCGCCTACAAGTCTCACAGCCCTACCTGATTCATCCAATTTCCAGGTACGTACCATGAATATCTCTAAAAGACTATACTGTATATTATAAATGAAAGTATCATCGCCATAAGATCTATCTGTGTCGGTGCGATGTAAAGCCACTAGCAAAAAAAATTGAAGCAATTCATGCAATTATATCGCTAGTTTTTTTTTTTTTTTTTTTTTTTTTTTTTACACTGAAAGAAGTTGCTTGTCATGATAATTAAAATTCATGGGTCACATTTCTCTTACAAAATGTCATAAAGTGGTAAAAAGAATGTATTGAGCTACTTAATGGGAGCTTCTGTACACTACATAGTTTTCATATTTGTGTGAATATTTCTGTATGCGTGGGAGGATGGATGAATATTAACAAGTATTCAAGTATGCAGAGTGTACATGAGAATGAATAAGTCAACTTAGGAGAAATGTATGTATGGATCCATGTGTGTAAGTAGAATTATTTGATCATTTACAACAGATCCTGTGAATGATTTATTATGTAAATTACACTTCTATGAAGATACGGTGATTGTAGACTATAATTGTAATTATTTAATATTATAATTTACATGGGACTGAAGACACTTGATATATTTGGGGCCATGTACATTCTAAATTCAGCATCCCTTAATTGTACATGAACAATTTATGGAGAATTACTAATAATTAATATTATTATTATACTTTACTGGAAAACATTAAAGTTTACAGATAATGTACAAGTCATTTTGAAGTACACAAAATATAGCATGTGAGATCATATTACATATGCCCAGTATTTTGCAAGAACCATTGCAATCTGAGTGGCCTGTAGGAGATCATCCTCTGTACAAGATACCAGGCTCAGAGGGCACTGAAGCATGTGACATGTGGTTTGTTCTTGTCCTTATTCACTTCTTGTATCACTTGTGCTGAACCCCCATTTTTTCAAGATTTGTGCATTCTTATATTTTTTCATCCATATATTAAGTACTGTGCAAGAACAACAGCTGTTATGGAAGGATATAGTATTTATCAAGCAAGCTGACTGAGCTGTGATGGTTATGAAGCTGTGAGCTTGTATATGGGAGATGCTAGGTTTGAAACAATATATTGGCAGTTCTGAAGATAATTTTCCATTATCATACCAGCTATGGATAGGGTTATGGCTGCTGCCTAACTATTCCTAGCCCTTTTTCATTCCAGCACTGCTAAAAACCTGCATGTGTTAGTGTGACATACTTTCTTTTTTTTTTTTTTTTTATAAATATGTTATAGGTAGCTTTCAGTCCTTATGTAATTCTTCAGTATTTTAAAAATAATTAAGTAACGACATGTATTCTTACAGGACCTTGGTAGTTACGGCCATCTCTCTGCTCGTGAGCTATCTACGTATGGAGGATATGCTCCAGTACAGCCACCACCAGCACAGTCAGATGATTCCTTCATGCGCTTCCTTGAAAGTAATTATTGTCCAGCAAGTGATGAATTGTCTGCCAATCAGGTGAGATACTTACTGAAGTGAAGGTATCAATCAATCAATCAATCAATCAATCAATCAATCAATCAATCAATCAATCAATCAATCAATCAATCAATCAATCAATCAATCAATCAATCAATCATTACTGATTTGCATTTAGGGCAGTCGCCCAATTGGCAGATTCCTTATCTGTCTATTTGTTGTTTTCCTAGCCTTTTCTTAACTGATTGCAAGAAAAAAAAAAATCATATTTATTGAATATCACCCTTAGTAAATTATTTCAATTCTTAACTCCCCTTCCTACAAATGAATATTTGTCCCAATTTGTCCTTTTGAATTCCAACTTTATCTTTATATTGTAATCATTCCTACTTTTAAAAACATCACTCAAACTCATTCACCTACTAATGTCATTCCACACCATCTCTCCACTGACAGCTCAGAACATACCACTTAATTGAGCAGCTCATCTCCTTCCTCCCAAGTCTTCCCAGCCCAAACTTTGCAATATTTCTGTAACACTACTATTTTGTCAGAAATAACCCAGAACAAATTGAGCTGTTTTTTTTTTTTTTTTTTTTTTCTTGAATCAAGTAATCCTGATTAGGGTCTCATATATTGGAGCTATACTCTAGTAGAGGTCTTACCAGAGACTTATATGCCCTCTCCTTTACATCCTTACTATAACCCCTAGATACCCTCATAACCATGTGCAGAGATCTGTACCCTTTATTTACAATCCCATTTATGTGATTACCCCAATGAAGATCTTTCCTTATAATAACATCTAGGTACTTACAATTACCCTCGTAAGGAACTTTTGGGACGATGACCTCGATGTTATGCCCCTTTAAACGACAAGCATCAACAAGCAAGCATCAAGGAACTTTCATACTATCAATGCAGTAATTAAAACTGGGAGTACTTTTCCTGTTCATGAAACTCACTAACTGACTTTTAACCCCCTTTATCACCATATCATTGCCTGATGTCCAACTCACATTATCAAGTCATTTTGCAGTTGCTCACAATGTTGTAACTTACTTATACCAGTACTCTATACAGAATAACATCATCCACAAACAGCCTTATATTTGAGTCCAGTTGTTTACTCATATCACTTAAATATATAAGGAAATTCACAGGTCCAATAATACTGCATTGAGGAATTCCCCTCTTAATGATTACAGGATCAGATAAGCTTCACCTCATCTACTTCTCTGAGTGCTGTTTACTAGAAATATAGCCACCCATTTGGTCATTGTTTTGTCTAGTCCAATTGCACTCAATTTTGCCAGTAGTCTCCCATGATCCACTCTATCAAATGCTTTAGACAGGTCAATTGTGGTACAGTCTATTTGACCTCTTGAATCCAAAATATCTGCTATATCTTGCTCTAATCCTACAAGTTGAGCTTCAGTGAAATAACCCTTTCTAAACCTGAACTGCGTTCTATCAAACCAGTTATTAATATTGTAAACATATCTGATATAATCAGAAAGAATGCTTTCCCAAAGCTTAGGCCTACATGGAATGCATATCAAACTGCCTGGCCTGTAATTTTCAGCTTTATGTCTAGCGCCCTTTCCTTTATAAACAGAGGCTACTACAATAACTCTCAATTCATTTGGTATAGCTGCTTCATGCAAACAATAATAAAATAAGTACTTCAGATATGATAATATATCCCAAACCATTGTCTTTAGCATATCCCCAGAAATTTAATCAATTCCAGATTTAGTATTTTCATTATTTTGTCAGAAATGGTAAAGAATATGTGTTTCACTACAATTCCACTACAACAAAGTATGTTATGACAAAAGCTCATCTTCATGATTTCAGATTGTTTTACCACAGCACAAATGTGAAATTCTTACATCAATGCTGGCACAAAATCCCTCAGCAAACAGCACCTTTCTGGGAATGTTGAAGGATGAGGTGGACAATGAAGAAATTCAACTGCCCAACATTACCAGTCCTGAACAAACAGAAGATGATGAGCCATCAAGTAGGTATTTAATTATTGGTAATAAAGTAAACAGTAATATGACAGTTCCACTGCGATGTTAACTTTGCCTGATAATTTTTTTTCTACTACATGCTGGGTGGATAGAATGGAAATAACTAATAATTATAGAGCTGTATTTTGAACTACCCAAACTTATACAGTAGACTATGAAGATGAATTAGGAATCACAGTGATAATCATTTATATAGAATAGCACATGAAAGTGCATTTGACCTTTTCACTCCAGCAGAGTAGGAGTGGACATTCGCCTTGAGAAGAGTGCCTAGGGTGGCTGGTTCTGCCTGCGGGATGGGATACTGCCCTTTCTCCGCTTTCTCAATCTCATTTGCTCATATTGTTAAAACACACCAGGTTGACTATTCCTTTTAAAATTATTTACATAGTTCAGTCAAATATCTTTGTGTATATTTTAGTCATTTTCATTCAAGCAAAGCTCCCCATCCTTCCTTTAGAAAGATGGCTTTGCTCTCAGCATTGGCAAAGTTAAATCCTTCCCATCTTCATTTCTTTCAAAGTCACTAGCCAATATGAGGATAAGAGTTTAATCTGCAATATAAACTTTCTCATGCATTGTGAAATATGGTACCATATTCACTGAATCTACCAACAGAAGTGCTAATACAATGGCAATGAACAGCTATTACACCGCAAATGATAAGCATGATAATCACTCAAACTGTTACCTTCTAAGAGATCGTCTCTCACATCTAGTAACTACAGACTCACAGGACAACTGCTAGACATCAAGAAGGTCAAACTTCTCCAGCGGTCTACCATTGCAAAGCAAAGAAAAGCCAAACAACATATGACTGCTACAGCAATCCACTGGATGTGAAGTATCGTTCCCACATGAATGCTACAGCAGTCCACCAGAGTGGAGATTAGTCGCTGTCACTAGATCTCAGATCACATTACACTATACTCTGTAGTAGCATTTTTGTGGGCGCAATGTTTTGTGGTACCTTTTACATTCTGAATGGTATAAGCTGCACATGTAAGTTTCATCCAGCTCACCAAAGTATGTCTTTGTACATATCTTGTGATGGTAGCTATGCATGGCCACCTGCGCTAGTACATAACATAGATTTGGTTGAGACCTGCCCATCAATGCATCTCAAGAAAAATATTCTGATCATGTTTCCATTCTCTTTTTTTCCCTTTCCTCCTTCAGCCTTCTGGCCTTCTCCAATGACTGTAGACCACACTATATTTTTAGGTCATCATTTATAAATTTTCCCTCACCAGCTCGTTGACAAGTCTTAGAGGTATAAACTTTGACAAGTCAAGGACTGCTTTCACTTTCTTGATCTTGTTGTCAATTTCAGCCAGATTACATCCAGTCTGTAAGTCAAGACTGGTACAATCTTTATGCTGAAAAGAGTCATTGCTGTTAGTAGGGAGTTTTGTGCACCTGCATTTATTAGATCAAAATCAATTGGTCAGTATGTCAAGGCCATTGGCCTTACTGATTCTGAAATCTTCTGGGTCAATCACATGGCCCTAATACTCAGTTATGCATCTCATACAGAGTTTAGCCCTTTGGCTGAAGGGTCATCATTGCCACATTTACCAAGTGAACTGGCTGTGCAATTAGGGTCGCGCAGCCATGAGCTTGCCTTCAGGAGATACTGTGTTCGAACTCCACTGTCAGCAGCCTTGAAGATGGTTTTCCATGGTTTCCCATTTTCAAACCAGGCAAATGCTGGGACTCTGCCTTACTTAAGGACATGGCTGCTTCCTTCCCACTCCTAGTCCTTTTCTGTACCATCATTGCCATAAGACCTATCTGTGTGGGTGTGACGTAAAGCAACTTGTATAAAAAAAATTACATTACCACATTTGGCTTAGAAGGACTCAGGTGCTGTTTTTGGCTGGACTGAGGGTTTTAGCCACCTCTGGTTAATTCCTCTGCCTTGAGAACTGGATATTTATATTTGTTTTAATACATACAACACACTGCAAAGTCAATTACCAGGGAAACACTAAATAGTTGAATGTGAACCCTCTCACATAGGATTGCATCAGCAAGGTTATCCAGCCACAGAACTGGGCTTATTTTTCAATTTTACATTGTAAAGACACAACCAGTTGTATGCATTATGTAATATGATACCATATGCACTAAATACCTAGTAAGTTGGCAGTGAACAGCAATTATTTTACTGAACTTATTTATGTTTATGATGTATGATACCACCAAGCATTCAGTTTACCTATAGAAGTGTTATCATTTTGGCAATGAACCGCAATTACATAGCAAATGATTAGATCAAAGGTCACTGTTTAACTTAACTAGTATATATTTTTAAAAGAAATACTCAGCTTGTTGTGTTAACAATATGAACCAAAAAAAATGGGCTAAAATTCACATGTGACATTGACCCAAAGTAATCAAGACTTATTGATTTTAAAATGGCACATATTTACAGGCTGGTATGAGAGAGTGTCCTTGCATGCATGCATATGCATATTGAATATATCCAGTACAGATCTACAGGTTTAGAATTTTTTGCATGATGTTGTGCCTGTAGTTAATCATATCAATCTCTTTAAACTTACAGATGGAAGCTTTTTGGAGTGTCGATGGATTGACTGCTATGCTGTATTCGTAGATCAGAAATCACTAGTTCGTCATATCGTTAAGAATCATGTTGAAATAAGGAAAGGTGAAGACTTTTCCTGCTTTTGGCAAGGCTGTTCCAGAAGATCCAGGCCTTTCAATGCTCGCTACAAGTTGCTGATTCATATGAGAGTCCACTCAGGGGAGAAGCCTAATAAGTGTCCGGTATGCTACAGTGAGTGTATATATCACACATCTGGGATGTTTTGGGCCCTATGATCCAAAACTTATAATATCCTTCTCAGAAACCTTGCACGTATAAGAAAAAAGCTTATCTGTTACATAGGTACTGCAAGTGCATTCGTAAATAAACACTGTAATAGAGTCCAAGATATCCCATGAATGTTAAAATCACACTTTTATTTTTATTTTATGTTTTATTATAATACTTATCTCAATAAGCAGTGGAAGTGTAGTGCTAAAATTTTTAATAATGGCTGCTTAGGTATTTGAAGTCAGTGTTGTAAAAAAATGGCCACAGTTGGCTTTTGCTCTCATTTTGCCACAAGACTGAGCCCCAAGCTCACCATAATAGTTGTAAGACAACAGAGAGAGATGAGGTTCATACTGTGTGAATAATGATTGTGTCTAAACTTGTGAATATGAGTCAGTGTGAAAGTCCTAGATTCAGTAAAATATTTGTTCTCAGTGAGAGAATTTATTCCTGTATTGTTATTATATTTAACAAATGAAGGGTTCGGATATCAGCCACAGTAACTAACAAATCACATGTTTTGAAATAAAGCATTATTCAGTTTTAGAAAAATCCTGAGAGGACATATGTATTACTATCTGAATGTTCTCTGTCAGTACACATATTTTGAAGTATGTAGTTAACAGGAATGGAAATACATCTTGGAATATATTTTTTCTGTATAAATTAATTAATAAAAATTATGCTGCATAACAGTTCCCATGGTTCTTATGCATGCATTTGTTCAGCTATCATTATGTTCATGCAAATAATAATATTATATTATAGCAGTATTACAGTACTGCCAATATTGAACCATTATTACAATGTTAATCAATATTATTGAATGAAGGAAGGATGATTGTAGTTTTATGTGACCATTAATCTCACGATTATGAACCATGGGTCCTCCTTTTTATGTGAAATCCGAGCACAGGACATCGCATGTCACTTTGAAAATCTCATATGCATTGACCGGGAAACAAACCCGGTCCGCCGTGGTGAGAGGTGAACAGCCTGACCGCTGTGCCACCACGCACCTATGATTCAATGAAGGATATTATTTTTCAGTTCTACATTGGCTATTAGTAATAGCCTCTTCTGCATAATACAATACTGTACCTAGAGGAATACCTTATGGAAGATCACTCATACAGATGTAAAGTTATAGAAGCACAACTTATAGTGAAAGCTATATTTTAAATAAACAAAACAATAAGTACAATATAATACATTTGTATATTAATAAAAAAGTTCAGAAAAATAATCTTGTATTAGTGTTTCTTTTTCTACATATGCCTACAACATTATTGTTGATTGCAACATCGCAGTCTCATTGATCTTTCTGTGTAGGCTTCAAGTTTGTACAGAAGTTGTGATATTCTGGAGGGATCCAGGAGAGACATGATAGTACATCTCTAAGTTTAATTACCGGCTGCACCAAATTTCTTAGGGAGACACCCAATAAATTTCTCCAGGAAGCTCGTAGGCTGTCCTTTCTTTCTCATTGACATGGGTTCTGTACTTCCATTGTATGTCTCAGACATGTTAATAACACTACCATCTTCATCTTCTGACAATAGCAGTCAAACTGCTGTCCTGATACCAAACTTCTTGACAGAGTCTGTGATAGTAATTTGAATAAATTTATCCCTGAGCACTGAGATGTGTAAAAAATCTTCTTTTTTCATTTCATACACAATGAAAGGGCATTTCTTCTAGCAAGTTTTGAGAACTGAAACCCATTGCTCAGGTGAGTAGACAAACTGGCAGTGTGCCAGAACATACTTCTCAACTATCCCAAAATCTCTGTCAGAAGGCAATATTGTGTGGCCCACTTGGGGGAAGATCTGTTCAACTGATCTAAATCTTCCTTCTGCAATAATCTGCAACCAAGTACTTACTATCATTCAGTTTTTGTTTTGGCCACAACAGTTATCAGATATGGTAATCAGTTCATCACCTCAGATATCATTAACTTCAAAATGCTTTAACAAACAGCACCCAATTTCATCTGCTCCTCTGCCAGCGATACTTTCATTCCACACATAAAAGTATTCCTGATTCTCCCCTAACGAATGTACACTTAAATTATAACAGAACGTCTTCTTTTTATAGAAAGTAAGGCCTGTAGAAAGCTTTGGAGTAGGTACAGCTTGCTGGAGATCAAAAGTAATAGCATATATTCCTTGTTTATTTGCCTGCTTGGTTGCAAGTTTGATGACATCTTGACCAGCTTCTGCCTTCCTGTGATGAAGCTCCTGTTTCTGTAATAACTGCTGTAGAGTTCCATCACCATTGTCCTCTTTTGCTTCTTGAATAGCAACATTCAGTGCATCACACTCACTACAGGTATCAGTTGTTGGATGTTTAAATGAAATATTATAGTCTTCTGTAAATATTCATCAGAATTTGTCTTTCAATACTGGTTGCTTTCCCTTCTCCAAACACTCTTCATTGTATTATGTGTAGCACGATTCAACAGTGTACTCCAGCATCATGTACAGCTTGCCTGGATTGTCTTTGCATGAATAGTGGCTAGTGTAGTTTGCCAAATTATAAATAAAAAGTTTTACATTGGCTACATCTGCTTCGGAATATTTTGTAGGATGTTTATCATGTTTGCCTCTTTGATCACTGGTTGGGGGAACCAACACTTTGTTTAACCTGGATGCTAAGTTTTCAATACGACCCCTATTATTTTGTAACCCATGTATATTTAAAATGTTACCTTACAAAATCATGCCTATCACCTGTTGTTCCCAAAACAGAGTATTTTATTGTGCAAGAACGCTGTTACATTGTGTTTCCTCAGACATCCGAATAAATATGCTGTCTGTATATCATAAGAACCCATTGCCCAAAATTAAAAAAAAGTTTACTTCTGACTTTTGGTTTCACAATTTCGAAACACTTCATCCTGCACTTCCAGTCCAGTCCTGGCTGTCGGGCCTTCTCACAAAGGCAACATGAGTCTTGGTTGTAAAAAGAAACCACTATGTAATGTATGTTGAATCCTTTAGACCGTTGGAGGGATAACCAGTGGCGATGGCTGTCAGACCGTCTCACACAGCCAACGCCACTGGTCATCTCTTCAATGGTCTAAAGGACTCAACACACATTACATAGCGGTTTCTTTTACATCCAAGACTCATGTTGAACTCCCCTCTTTAGACTCTCACTGAAGATAAAACTGCACAGCTTTATGACTATAAGTATACTAGATTCCATTAATATGGAGAGAATGAAACAATTTTTCACATATTCAAGATTTTACTCAAGCATTCTACATAAATTGAACATGCTCACTAGCTGTTCGACCAGTATTTTTACCTTGTATACTATTAAACAGGCTCTTATTTTTATTATTGAAAAGTTTAATATATATGAAGGGTTATTTAATTCACACTCCTTTTAATTTGTTGAATGTATAGAAACTCTTGTATATATTACAAAAACATTGTAAATATTAAGGTTCCTATTTGTCTTGATTGTTAACTTAGCATCAATACTGGTGTGTTTTGACATTATATTTATCTTGATAGTTAACTTAGCATCAATACTGGTGTGTTTTGACGTTATACTTATATTTTATCCCCATTAGATGGGAAGATAGTAATATACAACCCTCTAATATCTTAAATTATAATCAACGAATTCAGCCATCCACTGTTAGTAAACTGTGATCCAACAAAATGTACGTATATCAAATAATCATACATAAATTATTGAAAACAATTAGTTCTTATGGGACAGTTTTACTTATGTAACATCTGGTTCAGAGCTCTGACTAATTTAGAGAATTGAGTGGCTGATGATGCTTGCTAGGACAAGCGAAACTTGTACCACAACAACCTAAGTAGTATAATTATATCCTAGTCACAAGGATTATAAAGTATTCAATAGTTGAATATCAATAAATCAATTGTAAAATTTTAATAAGTGGTATGTTCCGAGCTGTCAGTGGAGAGATGGCATGGAATGACATCAGTAGACGAATAAGTCTGAGTGGTGCCTTAAATGTAGGAAAGATCACAATATGAAGATAAAGCTGGAATTCAGAAGGATAAATTGGGGCTAATACTCGTTTATAGGAAGGGGAGTTAGTGACTGGAATAACTTACCAAGGGAGATGTTCAATAAATTTCCAATTTCTTTGCAATCATTTAAGAAAAGGCTAGGAAAACAACAAATAGGGAATATGCCACCTGGGCAACTGCCCTAAATACAGATAAGTAGTGATTGATTGATTGATTGATTGATTGATTGATTGATTGATTGATTGATTGATTGATTGATTGATTGATTGATTGATTGATTGATTGATTGATTGATTGATTGATTGATTGATTGATTGATTGATTGATTGATTGATTGATTGATTGATTGATTGATTGATTGATTGATTGATTGATTGATTGATTGATTGATTGATTGATTGATTGATTGATTGATTGATTGATTGATTGATTGATTGATTGATTGATCCTGTAATGCCATTGACAATGTTTTGCCAGGAGAGCAGCTAACCTAATGACAACGAGACATTCCGGACAGAAAGTTTGCTTTCGTCAGAGATTATTCCACATTGTCACTGGTGTTGGTGTATGTGGCATAATCTTCCAACTTAAAGGATTCAGAAGGCTGTGATAACATGAAACAAAGACTTTCTATCTTCTGTATTCAATGAAAATCATAATGGTGGTGTTATTGTTCAGAGAAAACAGCAATTAAATCTACTTGTAGATTTTGTTAAATTTGTTCTTCATCACATTCATGAACTAGAAGATCATCTGTCATTAGGTCAACACTACATCATCTGCAAAATCAAGGCAGTTGATGTTCACTGCTTTAGAACCAGTGCCCAGCCTCCCATTATTTGATAGTCTGTTTATCTATTGACAGATGATAGTTGAAAAGAATGGGTGAGAGCCCAACAACTCGACAAACCCCAGTCTTAATCCCAAAAGATCTAGAGATTTTACCCATCGGATGAAGGAAGTGCGGATACAGAGCGAATGTAGATAATATTTTGTACATCCCCACAGGGCTCTATCTATAGTTATTCACATTTGCTTTATTGCTTTTTTTTTGTGGAGAGGTTGTATTAGAGCTGAATGCCACATCTTACAAATAGTTTCTGATTATCATAAAACATGAAGGAATTCTTCCATTTTAGCAAAAAAATTGGGACTAGCCATTTTCAGAAGTTCAGAAACTATGGAATCCTTACCTAATGCCTTGTTTTTGGTTAACCATCCAATGATTTCTTTGATTTCTTCTTGATCAGGAGAATGAAAATCAGCTGAAATGAAGGATGGACACACGAATTGTAATATCTGATGCTACATGAGGGCAGTTGAGTAAGGATTCAAAATATTGAGCTTTTCATTTACAATTTTGATGATTATCCAGAATAAGATTGCTATACTCATTCAGGAAACATATCAAAATATCTTGCTAGGAGGTAAATTCAGATTTGAAGGTATGGTAAAATTCGTGAGATTTTGTTCCTTTTGACGGTTTCTTTAATGGTCTCAAGCTGAGCCTACCCATATCCACATGCTGCTTTATGTTTTACTTTAGCAGTCAGTTTATGTTGGATGAGGAATTCTTCAACTCTCTCTCTCTCTCATTCCAGCCTTTCCAGGCTTGAGAACATTTCTTTTAGAGTTTCATCACACTGTGCTGTCCACTGTGGGTGTTTGTTTCCCCTGCTAAAATGATTATTAGACTAGCAACATTCTGAACCCTTTTGGAAATGTCTTCTCACTTATGTGATTACAGAGACTTATAAATGACATTCTGATTTATCATAAGTTTGTTGGTCATAAATCTATTCATATCCTATGCTCCTGGGATCTGTGAATGGAATTTGGTACAAGCACACACTAACATTAGTTATGTAAGGGTGTAAATTAATATTAGCACATCTAAGTACTTTCACATTCCGTAACTCACAGTAGCAGATGGCAAATTGGTCCAACTGTCATTCACAAGTCAGTTCATTAAGCGAGTGCCAGGATTCTTTTTGAAGTAGGTGGTCATAATTTTAAGGTTTATCTGCATGCAAATGTCAATGAACCATCCCCAGTTGGTTCAGGTATAAACTTGACATTTATCTATGATGTATCTGTCATAGGATCAATCTTGCCTGATAAGAGGGTTTGAAGAGGGTAAAAGGTATTTCAATACATTTAGTCCAATATTACTGGGCTTCTTCCTCTGGTGTACTGAAATAATGTCTCCAAGACACTTAATATGAATGCAACATTTGATTTTTCATAATTGGTATCCAGAAATGCAATAATATTATGATGGTCAGACATCAGTTCATTCAAAAGAAATCTTGAGACCTACAGCTTCAGCTACTACTTGCAAGTTTTCAACCTAGATGTGTGCAATGTAGAGGTCATCTGCATTAGGACTACACCATCTGCAAAAGCAGGGTCGTAACAACATAAATGGGAATGTAAATCAAGGATACAGATCTTTGCACATTGTTGTGAGGGTATTTAGGGGTTGTATTAAGGATGTAAAGGAAAAGGCAAATAGGTCTCTGATAAGACCCAAACTAGAGTATGTTTCCAGTGTATGGGACCCTCACCATGATTACTTGATTCAAGAACTGGGAAAAGTGCAAAGAAAGCAACTCGATTTGTTCTGGGTGATTTCCAACAAACAAGTAGCATTACAAAAATGTTGCAATGTTGGGCTGGGAAGACTTGGGAGAAAGGAGATGAGCTGCTCGACTAAGTGGTATGTTGCAAGAGACCATCCTCATTTTTCCGTATTGAAAGTCTATTAAAAAAGATACAATAAAACTTTTGTATCCACCCATATTGAATAGGTGGATACAAAAGTTTTATTGTTTTTTTTTTTAAGTGGTATGTTCCGAGCTGTCAGTGGAGAGATGGCGTGAAATGACATTAGCAGAAAAAATAAGTTTGAGTAGTGTCTTTCAAAGTAGGAAAGATCACAATATGAAGCTAATGTTGGAATTCAAGAGGACAAACTAGGGTAAATATTCATTTATAGGAAGATGATTTAGGGAATGAAATAATTTACCAAGTGAGATGTACAATAAATTTCAAAATTCGTTGCAATTATTTAAGAAAAACTAGTTAAACATCAGATAAGGAATGTGCAATCTGGGCAACTGCCCTAAATGCAGATCACTGGAGATTGATTGAAATATAGGAACACATGAAGCAATCCTCACTTTGCGTCTGATATTAGGGGATCCAGTTAAGAAGGACAAGCTTAGGCCTACATGCATGGCATTCATAGATCTACAAATGGCATTTGATAATATTGACTGGACCAAGCTATTTGAGACTCTGAAGGTGATGGGGATCAGATACCAAGAAAGAAGGATTATCTACAAGCTGTGCAAAAATCAGTCTGCTGTGATAAGAATCAAGGGCTATGAAAAAGAAACAGCAATCCAGAAAGGAGTGATTTGGAAAAATTTGACCAGAAAAAGATATAGAATTATAAGACAAATCTTAAGACAACCAAACTTGTACAGTTAGTGCTGGGGGGGAAGTGTAGGCAGTAAAAATGGCAAGGGTAGACCAAAATATGTATATGACAAACAGATCAGAGTGGATGTAGAGTGTAGTAGTTATGTAGAAATGACTGGATTAGCACAGGATAGGATGGCATGGAAGCAACATTAAACCAGTCTAAGGACTGATAAACCAAACAACAACAAAGAGTAGTATACCATAATCACATATACTCACTGAATAATGTAACTTCATGCAAGATTTGCTGTCATTCATCCTTTAATGTGCTCTGTTTTCCTTTGTAAGCTATAGGGACAAAAATTACAGTATACTTATAGAATAGGACAAGTTTTGAAACATGAAAGGCAAAAGAGAAATAACATTTAGACTGTCCAAGGATAGTTTCAGCTCAAGAAACAATTCTCTGATAGAGTTGAGAATCCAAATCTCTCCTTTCATTTAGAACTGAGTCATTATAAAAAGCTGATACAAACTGGAAAGGTACCATACTCTTGCTATCAAGAATGTAAATAAAAAAACAACAGAGATGAGATTGAACTTTTTTTTTTATGATTATGTCTTGGATATGAAATTCTGTTGCATTTTAGCATTGTCTTCAAATTTTTCCTCCAGAACTTTCCTATATATCACAAAGTACTCCAAAGCATACAGGATCTCCAGGTGGATTACTGAGTGGTAGTGTCTGAGTTTGGGACTAAGGGATGTGAACTCTTGTTAGAGATGCCCTTGGTATGCTGATTTGTTATTTTCATTTTTCTGATCCATGATGCAAAGCCTTCCTTGTTGGAGATGTAAGACTCTATCCACTCACCTAGGTTTCTGAACTTTTCTCTCCTCTGGATCTTTCCTCATCTCATCTCTACCTTGCTGGGCACCAGCTTGATATTAGTGATACACCCTCTTTTCTCAAAGAAGACCTTGAGGCCCAATTTCATTGCTTGTGTCTGGAGTTGGTTGGTCTGCATGGCCTTAAAAGGGATTGGAGTTTAGAACAGAAGTAACCTACTAATCAGTGGATAAAATGCCCACTCTAGGTACAGAAGTAATAGACAATAGTTTTGAATAATGTGTTGTATTTGTAATATATTGGAACACCTATGCATACATAAATAGAATCAAAGATAGGAGGTACTGGAGGAGGGTGACCAGAAAAACCAACCCCACCTAAGTGGGAAAAGGCAAAGTGGAAGAATAATTGTATTCTAATGTGCTTTTACAGAATATTTAGAATAGCTCAACAGTAGCTAGATAATGACAAGTTCTTCAATTACTTGAAAGTATTGTTGTGGGTTATCAGGGTACTTAAAACTAAAATGACTACAGAGAAAAGTAGCATCATTTACTATCCACTAAATTTATTGAATTACTATATACTATAGTACTATAATTACTATTTCACTTATGTTTTAGTTTTTCACTCAACAAAGTTTTTTTGTACTCTCTCTCTCAAACGCACACATTCACTCACTGAGGCGATCACACTGCATACCGGCACATTGAACTCCTGTTCTCCACACAGTTTCTCACAGAACAGTGTCATTCCAGAACAGTTCAAACTTAGCAAGCCTTGTTGAACTCCATACAGCTGTCTGACAGACTCACTCCATCATGGACCCATGGCAATTCTCTAACTACCTTTTTTCATTTGCAATTGATGCAATTAAGACTGACTATAATGATACTGCCTGACATATGTCAGTTGCAGTCTTTATATAGACCTTCAGAAAATTCTAGTAGTTCCCACCTCCACATCAATCTGGATGTCTGGTCCATTGTTAATCAACTTCCAACTTCTTCTAAGAGCTTCCTTATTGCAAGACCCAAACTAGTGGCACTATTGTTACCCTCACTTCTGACTCTATATATACTGTTGTCACTGCACCATAATTATTGTATCTTGCAGTCATTATTAACAGCCACTCACACTCAGTCTTCATTCTCACAGCATTGCTAGATGACTTTATATGCTCTGCCACTACCTTTGTATGACATTGGAGAATTTTACTAGGCTTATATCATGTTCATTCATTTTACCATAATATGATATACTTTTATGGAACATTTCTTGATTTTAAGTGCTGTTTCCAGTTTGCAGACTGTACAAAGGCTTTCTCACGTTTGGAGAACCTCAAGATCCATCAGCGCTCACACACTGGTGAGCGTCCTTACTCTTGCCAATACTCAGGTTGTGCTAAGGCATTCAGCAACAGTTCTGATCGTGCCAAGCATCAACGCACTCACTTTGACACGGTATGTACAGCCTAAATTATCCTAGTTATAACCCAGCTATCATTATAGTCATAAATCTTGCCAAGTTCATTCCTAGAAGGGTAAGAAGCCATTAGGCTTCATAAACTGCATCCTTTTAATGATTGCAATCAATTAAGAGTTATTCAGCAGTTATTGGTTTAGCATAATGGCAGAGATATCAGAGAAAAGTATGAGTACATGGATTCCTGCTAATCTAAACTAATTGGACCTGGGTCTGTTCAAATTGGGAATTTATCATATTCATCCAAAATTACTTCTAAAATATAGCATTGTGACAAATTTGCAAATATATATGTACAATACATTGGTTGTAAGTATATGTGAGCATGAGAGTCAGCTAGTGAAGGCAGATTACAAACCTTTTGTTACATTGTATACCGGTAACATTATTTTTTGAATTTCTATCTCAAAAAATTATAGCAATACATGCACTATTATTTTATGTTGATTTCATACATGAATAATAAAAACAAACATTTTTTTCTGAATGGAATTCTTTAATTTCATTATATTTTCAGTCATTTTAAACAATAGATTGGTATAACTGAATTTTTCTATTATGAATATTAGATTAGTGAGACTTTGCTATAGTTCAATAAAGCCTAACACACCAATTTTTTCTATCTTTGTTAGGTCTCTTACACACTTCCACTATTCTGCTTCTTGTCTGGTAGCACAGGTACTTTAATTTGGCTTATACTGTAAAAATGTACAAATTCATAGTCACACTTTTGAGAATATTAGATCAATGTGCATTTAACATCCCTTCTGCATAGACAACATTAAAAATTGATTCCCTATAACAATATTCTCTAACAAGGTATTTTTTCCCCTCCCTTCCTGACCCCCCCCCCCCTCCCTCTATCTCTCTTGCTTGTACTTCACTCTCCTTTCCTCATAAAAATGAAAGAATAAGCATGCATTTGATTACCATTGATTCTACATAGCATGCATTCCAAAATTTTAAACATGTATGTGCTTTACAATCTGGTAGTTTATATTTCCTAACAGTCTTGTAAATTATCTATCTTGATTTTAGAAACCATATGCTTGTCAAGTAACAGGGTGCCCAAAGCGTTACACAGACCCCAGTTCTCTCCGGAAGCATGTTAAGAATCATACTACGAGGGATCAATTACAAGTACGCCAGAAGGTGAGTGTGAACTCCGATAGTAAAGATATTTTTGTTTTTGTCTCTCAGACACTACCTAAATGTGAAATACAAGTGATGTAAGGTACCATAGAGGGTATGTTCATTTACAGCAGTGTCATGATTGAGAAAACCAAAGTGCTCTGCACTGGAACTGGATTGTCTTTAGTGAAGAATCCTGGGTTTCATTGTGCACTAATGACAGTCATGTTCATATATAAGAGGCCTTGTGGTGAGCATCACATACCTGTCTTTGCTGTGGCATGACACATCTCCTCCATTGCTGGTGTGCTGGACTAGGGGGACATTGCATATGATTAATGATACAAGGGACATTGACAACACAGTAATATTTGCATGATATCCTGCAGCCAGATGTGTTACTCTTTGTGGCAGGTCTTCTAAGAGGCATTTTCCAGCAGGATAATGCTTGTCTACACACAGAAAGGGATTCGCAGTAATGCTTCCACAATTTTGCCACACTTTAATGGTTGCACAATTGCTAGATATTTCACGTTTCACACATACTCAGGACCACCTGTGGTGCTGGCTATAGTAGCATACGAGTTTACACAATCTAGAGGACTAACAGCAGCAAATATGGACAGATATGCTGCAGGATACTATGCAAAATGTGTATGCCTCCAAACAAGAGGTAGAATCACAGAGTGCAGAGTCTCCCTTCAAGCATTCAGTTTTCAATAATTAACTATCTTTGTGCTCCAATATTTTAATCACTTACTGACATCAAAGTTATAATCACCCTTATCAAGTTTCATGTGATTTCATGTGATTCCTTCTTGGTGAATGATTCCTTTTTGCAATGAATGTAATTATATCATCTTTGTAACATACGCTCTCTGTGTAATAAATATTGCTGTGTTCATTCTTGTCTTTTACAACATGCTATTTCAATGATACTCTTTTGAAGCTGAAATGATATGCTCACAAAAGACTACTTCAATAACATCATCACTAAATGATGTTGCCTAAAAATGTTATTTTCCTTATTTCTGCCAGGTCCACAATGATGAAGTTCAAGGTCCATCATCCAACTCTAATTCAACTACATCCATCAGTGCACACCATTCTCCTTCATCACATGGTAAGAATCTTTGAGACCACAAACAAATATAACTCTGGCGTGAACGTATCTGGTGATGTTTTGTTCAGTGACAATCATAGCTATCATTCATGTGCGTTTTGTATAGTCGCTCAAAAAGCTATTGAGCGCATGGTACTGGTATTGTATAAGTTCTGTACAGGTACACTTTTCTCAGAAACAATTCAATCTACAGACACAGGCTTTGTATTTGCAGTACATAAGAGGCAAATTATATTTTGATAATTAAAAATTAAGCCTGATAAAATATTAAATGTGAGGAAATACAATACTACTGTATACACTCATTCCTTTTTGGAGTGATTCTATACAAATTTCTACATTCATTCCAACACATGCAAAGAAAGTACCTTATTTTCCATTGTAGGGTATTTTACATCAGGCTCATCCTCAAATGATTACAATTACTAATACTACAACAAATACCATAATACTACATAATACAGATTCATGTGAATATTCACACAGCAAATACAATGAGTTTGTTAACTGTACCAAATATCACTATGCAAATTTTAGTACATTTCCTGATATCCACCCATGTGAAATTTTGTGAGTAGCCTCTGATGTTCCTATTACAAAGTGGTTACCGGTAACAAGAGCCACTCAAAAGAAAATCTCATATTCACAAAAAAAAAATTGTTAAATCTACTATTCAGCCTAAAATGATTGCACAGTATTCAATTAATTCATGTTATAAAATACCGTGGTAATATATGAAAATATTTTAATTCAGAGGATATTCTATCCATGGTACAGACATTTATGATGTTTAAGGGGATGTACCCTAAAAAGCATGAATATATTAAAATAACTCCTGTGATCTCAGTTTTAATAATAATTCTTTCGAATTTTATGTGCATAACAAGTATATATAATACACTATTTAAAAATAAATGTTACATAAAATACCTATTGCATAGGTTTCTCAAAATTTTTGACATATTTAAAATTTTGTAATTTGTTAAATATGTTCCTTTTCCTCTGTAACCCATGGAGCAATTCCTTTGGTTTTCATATTGTTATCTTATGTCCCCTTGATAAGTCCTGACCACTAGTCCCTTTGATGAAAGATGTATATTTTTTAAATTGATAATTTTTTCAATTTTGGACTGTTTTTGCACTCAATTTTAGAGTGGGTTAAACCATATATCAGCTGGTAAGTTTCTTTTTAAATCAATTTTAGAGGACTTTCAAGAGGCATGCATTATAATAATAATACTTTATTAACGGGAATACCATTTTACATAACAGTAGAGAAGTATAGACAAAACACAGTAAAAAGAAAGTTCAATGGAGTATAAGTAGAAAAAATATGTACAGATATATACACAGGATATATTACAAGTAAGCACAGGAAAGTAATACCAAAGTAATACAAAACACAGTAAAAAGAAAGTTCAATGGAGTATAAGTAGAACATATGTACAGATATATACACAGGTTATATTACAAGTAAGCACAGGAAAGTAATAGTCACTTCTGGAGATTATGTAAATGAGTTCTAAATTTTGACAATGAGCAGTTAAATATATCAATATCCACTTTGTTTAGAGATCTTGACATTCGTTCAATTGGCTCATTGAATGCATAGTTAGTTCTATGCCAATTTGTAGACAATGTATTCTTGAACCTTGTGCGTCTGTCTGGTACATGTACATTAATTTTTGCAAGGAGTTGTGGACAATTCACCAAGGAATGAAGCAATTTAAAAATGAAGGGTGTATCCAATAATTCACGGCGTTGTGACAGGCTATGCAGATTTAAGGACTGTTGTAGGGATGTATAATCAACATTATCATATGAGAATCCTGCTCTAAAAGAATATAGACGAAGAAATTTATGTTGTACTGAATCTAATCTATAGATAGAGGTCTGATGAGAAGGGTTCCAAACAGGTGTACAGTATTCTAGTATAGGGCGTACCATAAATACATACAGCAATCGATAGGTAGCTAAGTTTGAAAATTCCCTAGAATATCTAGTAATGCAACCCAATCTTTGAAATGCTTTCTTACAAATATTTTCAATATGTTCATTAAATGATAGGTTATAACTGAATAAAACACCAACGTCATTAACTTGTGAAACAGGAGTTAGAATGTTGTTATTACTAAATTTGTATGGAAATGCTATTTTCTTCTTGTTTTTAAAAGACGATAATATTTTACATTTCTCATGATTAAGTTTCAACCCATTTTGAATACAGTACTTTTCCAGATGATGTAAATCTTCTTGAAGTTTTAAACAATCAAGTGGGCAATTAATTTGCATAAAATTTTTTGCATCGTCGGCAAACAAAAGCAATTTAGAATTCTTAAGTATATTTTTAATGTCATTTATGTAGAGAGTAAAAAGTAAGGGCGCAAGGTGAGACCCTTGAGGAACTCCACTGGTAACAATAATAGGCGCAGAAAAATGATTCCTTATTTTAACAATCTGCAGGCGATTTTTAAGATATGATTCAAACCATGAGAGGAGAGGCCCATTAATTCCATAGCCCATTAGTTTTTGCAGCAAGATATCATGATCGACAGTGTCAAAAGCTTTTGAGAAGTCTGTATAAATGCAGTTCACTTGGGAGTGGTTCTCTATTGCATCCAAGAGAAACTGATAGAATAAAAGAAGATTGCTACAGGTTGACCGTCCTGAAAAGAATCCATGCTGCTCATCAATGATGATGTTTTTAAAGAGAGGTGTGATTTTGTCAAGAATTATTGAGTCAAATATTTTGGAAATATAAGAAGAAATTATAACTGGTCTATATTGTTTCATGTCAGTTTTATCACCATTTTTGAAAACTGGACTAACAAATCCTTTCTTCCATTCCACTGGAAAAACACCTTGGTTTAATGATAAGTTGAACCGATAAAAGAGTGCTTCACATAAAATAAATGAGCAGTACTTGAGCAGGTAAGTTGAAACACCATCAGGTCCTACAGTTTTCTTGAATTCCAGAGATATCAGTTTGTTGTAAATTTCTGCCTTACTAATGTTTATAACTGATAGATTGACAGAGAAAGGATAATCATATGACATACTACTACTATTCTGATAAGAAGAATAAACAGATGAAAAGTGGTTAGCAAAAAGATTGACAATATTTTCTCCAGTATCTGCTGTAACTTCATTAAGGCGCATTGTTGAAGGAATATTATTACATGACCTTTTAGAACTTAGATATTGCCAGAATTTCTGTGGATTGGAAGTAATACTTCGTTCACAGTTGGAAACATACATTATATAGCAAGATTTAGATTCACACTTGCATTCATTTCTTAATTTCGAGAAATGCTGATAATCACTATTGAGACCTGATATTTTGTATAGCTTATGTGCTTTCTTCTTTTCAATAACCAGTGACTTCAATTTATGATTAAACCACTTTGGGAATTTGGGAGTCTTAAAATTCTCTATAGGGATGTAAAGTTCCATGCCATAATGTAGTACTGAATAGAAGGTTTCTACTGCTTTATCAATTGAAACATTTTGAAACATTACCTTCCAGCTGAACTGTGACAGATAATAATTTAGTCCATTATAGTCACCATTTAAAAAGTCAAAATAAAAACTATCAGCAGGCAAGGAATTGTATAGCTCATTTATAGGTAAAGAAATCTCTAAAGATGGGTGGTGTCTATCAAGGGGGACAATGCTTTCATTACTAGATTTTACTTCAATGGAGCTGGAGTTACTGAAAACCAAGTCAAGAAAGTGATTCAGAAAATTTGGGATAGCATTAAACTGATTTAAACAGAGATAAGAAAAAGTGTCTATAACTAAACTGGACTGCATAGTGTGGTTACCTACTGACATAAGGCCAGGAGATGTTTCTTCATTTAATATCCAATTAAGATGTGGTAGATTGTAGTCACCAACAATGAGCAATAAATGGATGTCGAGATTTGACATAATTTTTTCAACAGCACTGCAATGTTCGAAATATTTTTGGATAGGAGACTTTGGTGGAATGTATACAGCACCAATGATTAATTTTGTGGTGTTAAAAGTCAGGGACACAAACAACTGTTCAACTGTGTTACTGCACGGTATCAGAGCATTATAATGAAGCCCTGAAAATTACATTCATTTGCACTGGGTAGTTTCTGAGAAAAAGGAACATAAAAGCATAAAAATATAAATTATGGAAAAAAAGCATTTGAAGTTGTTTCTTACTTCTAAAACACAATCATTTTCTACTGATGGTAGAAAGCCTCAGTGTCCATCATATGCATATTCCTCATCCTCCTGGCTCTTCCTTTTAGATCTTCTGTCCTGTCTTGCTTTCTGTTGCAGTTTCTGTATGTTTGACTCTGCTTGCCTTTGATCAATGTCATGCAATATTTTTATTGTGTGTACTCTTGGCTCTAGTCCAGCCTTCTGTGACACCTGAATCCTACCATGATTCCCTTCATTATACCAGAGTATGGCATCATACACAGTAATGTTCAGCACATTTAAGCCATAAAATTTTGTTTTAGGACATCTGATCCATACTGAATTGTTGAAACTTTCATTAGTATTTAGTGCTTTGCTATACTTTGCCATACTTTGTGATACTAGAGCCATCTGGGGATAAGAAAGTGTACTTCACAACATAGAGAATGAAAGTTTGGAGTATGATAGACCATGGAAATGGCTCAATAGATGATAGGATTGTATGTATAGATTACATGAAGTGCCAAATCTTGTTTAACATAAAAGGTGGCATGGAAGTACCTACACACTGATACATTATTTATTTATTTTCATTAGCTTCCAGTTCCTATATCATTTTCAAATGTTCACACAATGAAGAAAACATAATAAGTGACATAAAACAACAAAAAGTAATTTTCTAGAATTTTTACCTCAGCCTCAACCCTTAAGGGATTAAAATGAAGGCATGACAAAGTAGGATAATTCTATGCATGGTTCCCTTTCTTTGAAATAATACTGGGTACTGAAATAGTGTGTTTTTAAGTCAGTGGATAAACATTTCAGGAAGAGTTACAGCAGTTGGAAGAACTATCATTACCAGCATACATACTGAGAGATTTTAATTTACTACTCTTACTAAGTTTGTTTAGAGCTGAAAGGCAGCTTTAAAGAGTTTATTGGATAGAAAAGTGGCATGTAGGCTCATGAGTGTGTTGGTCAGAGGGTGACATTAAGCCTTGAGCAGACCCCTTGCTACTATATGACAGGAGTAGGCTATGTGCTGGCACCAGGTTCCACTCTTTCCCTTCCTACTATCATACCAGATGCATGCATAAGTCTTGTCTGGTTTCATTAAGAGATGGCGCCAGCAAACATCATGCAGCATATGAATTTGACACATATGTCAGTTTATTCGTCTGACATTAACCTACCAACACACACAAGTTGAGTCCGCCAGACACTAGTGTCTGTGTTGTATTGTTCAGCGATCATGTCAATGTTTTTGCCTGAAAAAGAACATTTGCGGCATGCATTGCTTTTCTTATTTAAACAAAGGAAAGTGGCTGTGAAAAGTCATCATTTGCTGGTAGAAACATATGGTAAACACGCTCCACTGATTAGAACGGTCTTTCAACACCAAGGCCAAATTGCTTCAGCAAGAAGACCATGCTTTGTGTCTGGTGGGACCAGAGCGGTATTGTGTATTATGAACTCTTGAAGCCCGGCAAAACCATTAATGCACAATGTTATCACCAACAAATGATTCATTTAAAATGTGTATTGATCGAAAGATAACTGGAATGAGCCAGAAGACATGGCAAAGTGATTTTGTTACACGACCAAAGTGCCGTTTCACACACCAAAACCAGTGAAAGCCACCTTGAAATCGCATGGATGCGAGATCCTTCTGCACCCCTCATACTGCCCCAACATGGTGCCATCTTACTATCACCTCTTCGCATCAGTGGGGCATGCGCACACAGAACAGCTCTTCAGCAAGTTTCGAAGAAGTTGGAAAATGGCTTGACGAATTGTTTGCCGAAAAAAAACAAGCAGTTTTTCTGGCATTGTATTCATAACTTACCTGAAAGGTGGGCAAAGTATGTAGAAGCTGATGGCCAATATTTTGAATAAACAAAAAATGAATTTTCCTTGAAAATTACGTGTTTTCTTTACCAGAAAAACTGGCAAAAACTTATGCATACACCTGGTATATCACATCATTCATTTCATCTCATTAACTCCTCTAATGAGGTTGACATTAGGAAGGGCATCCAGTCATAAAAATCCACCACAACAGATTCATCACACCTCGTACTCAACCCTATAGAGAAATGAGAGAATGGTTGGACAAACAAGTAGGCTGAGGTGCCTCATATAGCTTATTGACAAAACAGGTATGTGAAGGACAAAGCTATACAATATTTGGCCTCCAAAATGCATTTTTGGTTATGACTCCACATCTTGACTTGAAATAACATCCAAGGGGATCTGCATATGGAAGAAGTTCTTCTAGTACTCATTTAGGCAACTGGATTATTCAACTGAGTGCTGACAGGAAAGTCAGGAATACTTCTTAAATGTCTGACTTGACTAGGGATGAAACCAAACATCTTACCCTTTTAGCCATCACACCTCTTACGTGCAGGAAAACCTCACAATTTTAATTTTCTAATATTTTATTTCAAAAACAAGAAAATTTGGTTAAAATGCAAATCATTCTTTCACTCTTTATGGAAAATTATAAAATACTGTTAGGCCTATTACCCAAATAAAATCTTGCTCATTTTATGAACATCTGTATTTTTATCTTTACAGATATCATACATTCCAACATGGTTGCGACCAACCCCACTTCAAATATGCAGCTGAAAGTCTTGCCAAAGTCTGAACTAGATTCAGAATACCCTGAGCCATCAGCTATCCAGCAGAATTCTCCTACAATTCATGTCAGTTTGGATCCTATGGCTGATATTACAGACATCGGAAGTATAGATGATGTGTCAGAATATGTTCCATTTGAATCAATTCGACGGCTCTTTGGAGATAATGCTGGTAAGCTATAACATTAGTGATGTTACAAATGTGTGTCATTAAGTTGCAGGTATATTTTCAATGCCATAGTTGGTTGCGAAATAGGTTGCCATTGATGTGATATATTTCTGGAGGAGGAGGGATCATCTACAATGTATGTAATCCATATGACCACTTTCCAATTTCTTCACAAAAGAATGAGAACCTGTTGAGTTACCGCATTGAACTTATCTCATCCTGATACTCCCTGCATTTACTTGTTACTGTCAGTCTCAATATTGATCAGTTATTTCTTGCACATTTTTGAAGTTCATTCAAATGAATCCAAATCACTGCCCAGCCTCACATGCTTGACCTGTAACAGACAGATTTAAGTTTAAAAACTTTTACACATTTCATGAAAATTTCTTTTCTCATAATTTAAAAAGCCTAAGAGGCACCTTGCTTGTCTTAAAAACAGAGAAAAAATGACTTACAATGTAACATACAAAATGTTCATTTGAATTGCTGGCCTCTGTGGCTTGTACAGTATTATTCCTGGAATATATAGTGAGATGTTCTTATCATTCTAGTCCCAAGTTCATTCATATCTTTGTCTTGACATCACAATGGACTCATTATATATATTAATAATTATTAGTTCTGCACCAAATTCTAATAAATACTACCCATGGCTCTTAACAATTTTTTGAATATTGTCAGTAAGATTAAATTTATTACTGTCCACTAATTCCACCCATTAGGTCACATCTCCAAGGGTAATTAATCACATTCTTTGTATCGAGAAACAAAGTGCCACCTGGAAAAAGAAAGTAAATTTTCAACTATGGCAAAAGAGTTTAAATCTGGATCATCCTGGACAATGTGATGACAGATTTAATTATTTCATTTATGGGGTGAAAATATTTCATGGAGATCACTGTAAGTACTTAGGTATTAACATAAGGAAAGATCTCAGTTGGGGTAATGACATTAACGAGATTGTAAAGAAAGGTTACAGACCTCTTCATGTGGTTATGAAGATATTTGGGGGTTGTAGTAAGGATATAAATGAGAGGGCATATAAGTCATAAGACCCCCAATCAGAATATGTTTCCAATATATGGACTTGGATATCTTATTGACAAGTTGGAAGTAACAGACATGAATGAAGCAAGAATGATTGCTGGTACAAAAAGGTGGGAACAATGGCACGAGTATACTTGGACTGAAGAAAACAGCTAAGTTGGAATTGAGCTCAATGGGTGAAGCTGTGCAGATAACTGATTTTGATGGTGGGATCATGTGGGGTGAATGGGGATGGATAGATTACCTAGGAGAATAATGGACTTGACCGAGGAGGGTAAGAGAGGGAGAATGAGACCAAGAGATGATAGGCTCAGTTTTTAATGACTTAAAGATAAGAGGAATGAAATTAAATGAGGCCACAAATCCGATTGCAATTAGAGGATTGATGAACCAGTTAAAGACTTCATAGAGGCTTCCAGGCTGCACATCAAAAGGCATAGGATGATACAGTAATGAATATGTGTGTATGTACTTGAACTACTCAATTCTTAATTAAACATGTTTTAAGAACTGCTTTCTTATTAAAGGTTTTATTGACCACCTGGACCTGGAGTCAGACATTGAGCAACATCTCTGGGAGCTTGCCAACTTGGAGGGCTCTTCAACTCCTGACCCATCTCTATCAACGTGAATAAAAATTACCTGTATATATACTATAATTGTACATATGTTGAAAAATAAACTATTTCTTACTATTAATAATTATTATTATTACATTAATTCTGCAGAAGAATAGCAGAAGTGGATCTATGCATTTTGCAGAGAGAAATTTTTAAAAACATTAAGTTATTATGAGTCCTTAACACTTGAAGATCCTTATATCATTATCTTTGTCCTTGGTTCAGAGTTCCTAGTTTCCTTCAGTGTTTCTCATGACTTAATTACATCTTAAGTCAAATCACAATGTTTAGAAGAGAATGTGTGTTCACTTCACCTGTTTCAGTGGTCCTGCCACTGAGCGACACTAGCTCCACTAGCTGATCATAGTACTGAGCTCTACAATGTAAGATCTACGCAAAAACATTACGTTTGCCAGCAATGTTATTAAAAACACATGGCCTTTCTTATGCAGCATCCTAGATAATTTCCTCGCCTATGTAATATATATACATAAAAATATTCCAAGATGCTAAATTCAGCCCTGGAGACACAGAAAATAAAAATGCAGCATACGTGAAACTAACAGGGACGGGGTGGTAAGTGCAAGCAGTTCTTACACTATGGGAAACCTGAAAGAAAAATGATGACATAGAGTTTTCATGGGCTTAACAGGCTTCCTTAAGTCTAAATTACAAGTACAAACAAAGCAAAATGTTGGGAACATTTCTAAGATATTGACATATTGTACGAATTTCTGCTCCAGTACCACTTCCACTCCCACTGTGTAGATAACATGCTTACTATTACTGGGGATTAGATTTTGGTACTCACCCTCACCAGAAGCTAGTTGTTAAATTGTATCCTGTTCCTCATCCATATGGTCCATGACAGCTATCTCAGTACCGTAAATTCCGTTTGCCATTAATCACAAATTTATCAGCCTTAATACCGGTAATGTATTTCTTATGAAAATGAACACCACATACAGAACTATTCAGTGAAATTTCTGCCCTTCTGGGAAAAAGTATCCATCGACTTCAAAAACAAAAGGTAGAATGGAAACACAGAACATAAAGAACATTATAAGAAAATAAAGGATGGGATAAGTTACTTAATTCAATGATGGTTAGCAACTGCTACAATACCATTGCTAAACCAAAGTGGACAAAACAAATGGATATTAATGTTTTATGTACATATTGATTTACAGTTTCAGAAACTCGTATGTTGTTCTTAATTTTAATATGATGACTGGTAATACTGTATAGTATGCTCAGTAAAGGTTTCCATAGAAGTGCTTTTGTCTCTTTGTTACATTGCACCTCCAGCAGCGCATCTACAATTTTCTCATGTGAATACAGTATGATGTACAAAACTATATACAATTATTTGTGAGAGTTTTAATGCATAGCCTACAATACATGGATTATTGTGCTCTAACTTATGTTTAATGTACCGGTTTCATATTTTTTCGGTCCCAAAGGTGTCCGTTATAGAGATGTTTTACTGTAGTTCATTTGTTAAAAATAGATGATCAAATATCACTAAATAAACTCACAGAACACTCCTATAGTATTGTAATAATAATAATAATAATAATAATAATAATAATAATAATAATAATAATAATAATAATAATAGTAAATATAAAAAATAAAAAAAATAAAGGTTTCGTGTAGTCAGAACATGAGTTAACATTAAAAATAACATCTAATAGGTACACTCTATTTCAATACCTAATTTATTAAACCCATACCATAAACTTGCATTTATTCATAATTTATAGTACATTATTACTAGAAGAAGATAGTTGAAGAAAGTTTCACAACGCTCCGCCCCTAATACCCCGTCCCCCGCACCCTCTCTCCAGGTTAAAGTTTTTAGCTTTAGGATGTAGATATCAACCTGCTCTCCTCCAACTAATAAGACAGATCCACATCATTACACGCGCCCCTCCACTACCTCTGCCTATCCCCGAAGAACTGTCAGCTAAGCTCAAAACCGCTCCACTCCCAAGATCATAGATCTGTTTTAGTGAGAGGTGACAACAGACGTTTCTTCGGCAGTGTAGATAAGTACAAAATATTTCATTATACGGTGTTGGTCATTTCCCATACAATAATTTTTTGCTCACATATGGTTTATATTATGACCTAACTCCATATCACTGACAAGTTTAAACTACATAAACTATACTGTACATACATACATACATACAAACATACATTATTATTATTATTATAGACTGTTATGCCTTTCAGCGTTCAGTCTGCAAGCCTCTGAGAATTTACTAAACATCGCCACAATCGCATAATATGCACATAATTTTAGTGATTGGATAGAATCTGAGAATGTTCTTGTAGAACAAAATATGTAATTCTTTGTATATAATATGTGATTTTTACAGGAATGCTTATAGTACAGTACCTATTTTAATTTGCAATTGAAATTTTTTGTGTGTCTGACAGACTGGAAAGTTTTTATTACAACTGTAGTTTATGCAATACTGAACATTAAATGGCAGAACCACAATTTTTACAATTTGTTTTATGTTGCACCGACACAGATAGGTCTCATGGCGATGTTGGGCTAAGACAGGGCTAGGAGTGGGAAGAAAGCGGCCATGGCCTTAATTAAGGTACAGTCCAAGCATTTTCCAGGTACGAAAGTGGGAAACCATGGAAAACCATCTTCAGGGCTGCCAACAGTGGGTCTAGAACCCACTATATCCCAGATGCAAGCTCTCAGTTGTGCACCTCTAACCACATAGCCAACTTGACCAGTAATGACATAATATTTCTGGTCATAGTTCAAACGTGAATTATATCATTTAGTGGTTTTTCCAGGTGCAAAAATAATATACCCTCTTTCATAAAATATCTAATAAATAAGATAATTTTACTACAAAAAATAACTCATGCAAGTAGTGAACTATGCAAACGATTCAGGGCAAATGGCTGCATATGAAATGGCAACTAGAGTGTGTAGCTTTGCAAAACATTTAACATACTGTATTATTTTTGCAGTTATCCTCAAAGACTATAAGAATGTTAACTTCAAATCAACACAGGCTATGGATGAATTGAGGAATTTGAACAGTAATATATGTGCTTATTATTGGGCTGAACAATACTGGGTATGAATATTTTTGTATCACTTAGCATTTATTTGGAGTTATGCTTCAATTGGTTATTAGCAGGAACAAATCTAGAATCATAAAGTTTAGAAACAGATAGACAACTAATGGTCAAGGTAGGAGCGACAGAACAGGGAAGTAGTCTGTACTATATCATCAATGGCAGTAGCACCCAACTTATTTTTTAAGGCATGTTGTCAAGTAGGGTTCAAGGCAGACTAGCTAGCATATGGAACCTACATTTATTGACAAATTCCACACAACCTATACACACAGAGTTATGGTCTGCAGCAATATTTTGATTTATAGCTCAATGTCTTCGATAATACTCTGTCACACGCCTATAACACATTGATATGTCAAAGAAGATCTACATCCTGTTGTATTGTCCTTCATGGTGCAGTTTTCCAGGGCTCTTTTCCAGGAGAGTGATGACTAGCAACAAATGGTTTTACATCTCATAGGACTGCCTTTGTGCGGTCTCAAGATTTCCTTAGCCAACAGTATCATCCAATCTCTGTTTTATTGTCCATATTCGGGACCTGATAAGGAGTTCTCTCCACTGAACCTGGATTTAAACTACCAACTAAATACCATTTAGCATGCAATTGACCATGAGACAACTGCAGCAATTGAAGATCTCCATGTATCAATACAAGTCTGGGATGAACCTACTGCTTACTGACTTTGTTTCCTTATCTCTGTCATCATTCAACAAATAAGCTGTTCTGAAATTATACCAATTTCATTATATATGCACATCCTGTACTTCTACCAATTTGCACCTTTGTTGAATGTTTCCTTCTAAGTCTTATGATTTTTATTTCAGTGAGTCTGAATATAGTGGTATACTGTTAACCAGAAATCAAATATTGCTGGCTGACATTGCTGGCCTTTAAGGTTGTATAACCAAGAAGGGTGCACCTGATTGACCCCATACTGGGGGAATGCATAGAGCAGGAAAGGACAGTGATTGATTTGTTATTTGGCCGAGTAGTGCAGCACATGCACAAATTAGTACACTGATAAGCAGTATAAAATGGGAGATCAAGGGCACATTGACAGGTACAAGCATTGTGTTTGCCCACTGATCGTGTTCACAGACAGATTTAGCAATGCTCAATGAAGACCACGATAATCATACAAACATGTTTCCATCATTAACCAGGGGAAAACCATGACCCATAGCGATTGTGCATTATCCTACTGTGAAACTGGTTGTCACATTGGAAGAAATGAAAGCACAGTAAAGAGGAAATGGGATCAGTGGGTCAAGGAGGGAATGGCTAAGTGATGTGCAGGAAGCCAATGGCCCTATCACAACAATGAGTGCAAGGACAGAACTCTGGTATGTATGGCGATGATTATGGGCCACATCAAACCTCTTGCTCAGGATTTCAGGCATGTGGCATGTGGAATGGGATGTCAGGTAGCACTGGAAGGTAGCACTGACATTAACCTGTCATTGTTGCATACTTTCAGGGCCAGCCTGGGGCTCTGTACCAATAGACAATGAAAGACCACATGTGGTACACATCATCTGATGGTAAATGGATGACCATTATGTCATAATGCTTTCTTGGCCTGAGCGTTCACCCAATTTCCTCACCAATAAAATCGAATGCTCCATGGTCGGACAAAGTCTGGCATGCCACAGGACATACACAACTACAATAGATGAACATTGCACACACATCAAAGCAGCATTGATGAAGATAACCCAGATGGACATCCCAAGTCTCTGTCTCCCAACGTCATGTCATGTAGTAGCAGTTATTGGTGGCTGTGGAGGGTCCACAAAGTACTTATTTACCCATTTTATGGTCATAGACTGATGTGCCAACATGTCTCAATACCTAAGTGAGGGTCTTTGAAGTGGCTGCATGATCCATAATCATGTCACCTATGTATGACAGGCATTCTGTCCAACAAATGTGGTTGTAATGGCTAACATGCTCCTGCATATTGAAATTTTAATGGTCAGGAGTTTACAACCTCATTCATATGTTGAATGTGCTCAAAAATATCACTAAAATGCCCAGTTCAAGTCTCTGAATACACAATGACCGACATATTAAGAAATAAACGTATCAATAGCCTTGGTAATTTGTGCCTCCATAGCACCTCAATTTTGCATGGCTGCTAGACTAGCCTAAGATAAGCCAATAATGGAAGGTAGCACTGACATTAACTTCCACATCTCAATGTGGTTTCAATTTCAAATCATCTGCTTTGGGGCTTTCTGAATATGGTAGCACAAGGAAATTTAAGCCAGTTCAAGAGAGGGAGGCCACTAAAACTCTGAACATGGACAAGAGTGTACTCATTCTTCCTGTGGATCCTACGTTGTTGGATGCACTTGTGAATGGTCGACTGTTGAGAGTGCTCTTGCATTATTGTAGAATAGAATAGAATAGAATAGAATAGAATAGAATAGAATAGAATAGAATAGAATACTCCTGTCCCCCAATTCCGGATCACCTGGAGCTGGGGAGAGAGCATTCGTTTATTGCAATTTTTTGAATTATGATACATGGCTTACAATTCCCTCTTACAGTTATTAGCTGTTACTACACTGAATATGAATTATTTTGTTCTAGACATTAACAATATTATATAGTCTAGGACAACATGTATCTTCCCTACCTTGTCTTACTAGTTAAACAAATTTTTATTTATTACGTTATAACATGAAAAGAAAAGTTAGAATCAAAATGACAAATTTACATGGAATATATACTACATCTAACCTAAATCTGTCTGGTCGTGACATCCCCCCTGGTGAGGAACTCCTACCACCCTTCCCAGGTGAGGAACTCCTACCACCCTTCCCAGGGATGTCACGACCAGACCCGTCTTATGAAGCTCCGAAATCGAAACCTCGTAGACCCCTTAAGTTGTCAATGTTGTTTCCTCGCCACTCCTTCGTGTGACAGCCCACGTGTGTGCGGATGACCTAGCTCAACATGTAGGCTATCTCGCCTGTATTCCACTGCCGAGACGGAATCCAGAACTCGACTCATATTTCGCTGTCTGATTGACAACTTGTTTCCTCTGGTTTAATACTATTCACACCTTGCTCTAATCTACACGTGCAGAAGTACAGAGTCAACACTAGGCTTGTAGGCTTGAGATAGGTTAGGCCTATCTCCTCCTCTCCCAACTCTACTGTTGCATCAGGCTTTGCTGTCAATACTGTCAGCCATTTTGCTGGCAGTGTCACATGCTGGACAAAAGAAAAAAGAACCGTTGGAAGCGAGTAATGGCCGCTATGTTTTTGTAAAGTGATGTGAGCTGTATAAAGAAATGTTTTTTAACATTAAATTCAGTGCAAACCAATTGTAAGACTTCCTTAAATGTGTTCCTGCGTGTAATGGTATTACACAACATTTAGTGGCGACCGTGGCAGGACATTTACGTCTTGAAGAAGGAAGAATCACCGTACCCACGAGGAACATGGAGCACGGAAGCCTCGATAAATTACTCAAGCATAGGAGAGCGACAAGGACTTCGTTTACGAAAATTGCTAAACAGGTTAGTGATTTGACTGAAGAGGAAAATCTTAATATTACGGAACTTCAATCATTATCCACCTTGTTAGAAAGTAAGATAGCGATTTTGAACGAACTAGATTCGAAAGTGCTCGATTTGTTATTAGACGATGACGAGGCGGATATTGATAAGGAAATGGAAGGGGCTGATGAGTATCAGAAAAAGTATCTGGACCTTAAATTACGTATTTCGGGAATACAGGTTCAACAAACTGAATATGAAGCAGGTAGTGTTGCTAGTAGGTCTAGCAACCAACAAACCAAGAAATTCAAGTTGCCGAAGTTAGAATTCCGCACCTTTGGAGGGGATTTAAAGGAGTGGCTACCATTCTGGAGTCAGTTCTCAAAAATAGATGAAGATCCCGAAATAGCTGTGGAGGATAAATTTCAATATTTAATACAGGCAACAGTAAAAGGATCACGTGCTAGGCAGGTGGTTGAGAGCTTCCCCCCAACACGAATAAATTACAGCAAAGCAATTGAAAGCCTAAAATCCCGTTTTGGCCAAGAAGATCTTCTTGTGGAGGTTTATGTACGTGAACTGTTGAGGTTAGTTTTACACAAGGCCTCGCAATCCAAATCCAGAATTGCATTGTCTCAACTTTATGATCAGTTGGAAACACAGTTGAGGTCACTGGAATCGCTTGGTGTCACAACGGACAAGTGTGCCTCTATGTTATTTCCCCTTGTTGAATCGTGCCTCCCCGAAGACTTATTAAGAATTTGGCAACGCAGTATTCCATTCACCTCCGCTACAAATGCGAAAGACCGTCTCGAGGGGTTAATGAAATTCCTGAAGTCGGAGGTGGAGGGTGAACAGAGAATAAACCTTGCTACATCTGGGTTTGACTTAAAGTGTGAAGGGGCAAAAGAAAAACTGAAGCACAAGGGGAAGGATTCAGACAACAACATTCCTACAGCTATGGGGTTATTAACATCAAATCAACGTAAGGATGACAAATGTGTGTTTTGTGAGGGTCATCATACCAGTGCAGATTGCTTTTCCGCTAGAAAAATGTCAATGGAAAGTAAACAGAAACTGTTAAGGGAAAAGGGATGTTGTTATATGTGTCTGAAGTCAGGGCATATGGTAAAGAATTGCAAGGCAAAAAACATAAAATGTATAATTTGTGGTGGGAAGCATGTTGTTTTAATGTGCAGACAGTTGTTAGAAAAACATGTCCCCAAAGCAGTTAGCAACAGTGAAGAAAATGCAACTCAGGAAATCACATTGGCAAATGTTTCCGCTTTGCCCAAGGTGTTGTTACAAACTCTTCGTGTAAATGTAAGATCTGATAAAAAGACTGAATGTGTTCGTGCTTTAATAGATACAGGCTCCCAGAAGTCATACATTTTGCGAAAGACGGCTTTAAAGATAGGTTACACTTCACTGCGAAAGGAGATCATCTCACATTCTCTTTTTGGTGGTGTAACAACGCAACGGAATGAGCATGAAGTTTACAGGGTGCGTGTAGGGGACCTGAACGATGAATTTCGGTGTAATTTTGAGGCTTTAGACCAAGAAGTGATCTGTGGAGACATTTCACATGTTACGGAAGGGGAATGGATGAACGAGCTAAAGAAATTGAAGATAGATATCACCGATAATGAGGAAAGTTTGGGGCCTATAGAAATACTTATTGGAGCGGACGTGGCTGGCAAACTTTTAACAGGAAGAAGAGAAGTGCTGTCGTGTGGTTTAGTTGCAGTAGAGACATTGTTAGGCTGGACTTTGATGGGAAAGATTCCTAATACCAAGAGAAGTGAAGAAAATGAAGGCTTGCTTGTAACTTCCATGTTTATTAAAGAGGCAAGTATTACTGATTTGTGGAGGTTGGATGTAATAGGCATTTCGGACCCTGTCGAGAAAGTTACGAAGAAGGAACGAGAAGTTGCAGTGAAAGATCATTTCCTCCAAAGTGTTCATCGCACAGAAGAAGGTCGATATCAAGTTCGGCTACCTTGGACTGAGGGGCATCCCGCCTTGCCATCAAACCTGAATCTTGCTGAAAGAAGACTGGGTTTGATGAGGAAGAAATTATCTGAAGACCTTTTTCGAGATTACAATGAAGTGTTCAAAGATTGGTTGGCTGAGGGAATTATAGAAGAAGTGCCTGAATCTGAACGTGTTCATTGTTGTCACTACTTACCGCATAGACCAGTTGTAAAGGAAAACAGTGCAACTACCAGAATCAGACCTGTTTTTGATGCTTCGGCAAAACTAGGCAGTTCTCCATCTTTAAATCAATGTCTTGAAACTGGTCCAAATCTGATTGAACTCATCCCAAATGTGCTGTTAAGATTTAGAGAAAAGAAGATAGGAGTGGTTGCTGATATTAAAAGAGCATTTTTACAGATTGGTATTCATCCTGAAGACAGGAACTTCCTCTGTTTCTTATGGTGGAACTGTTTTGAAAAACTGGAGGTTAGGGTATTCCGGCATGCAAGAGTGGTTTTTGGTGTAAAGTGTAGTCCTTTCCTCTTAGGATCTGTAATCGAACACCACTTATTGAGAGAAGAGGATTCAAATCATTCTCTTAAAGAAAAGTTACTGCATAGTTTTTATGTTGATAATGTTGTTTCTAGTGTGGACACTGAAGCTGAGCTCAATGCATTTATGTCAGAATCGGTCAAAGTCATGGCAAAGGCCAAATTCGAGCTTAGGGGTTGGGAATGGACAAGTGACAAGTGTCAGAGTGCTCATGATAACTCTTATTCTGCAGTACTGGGTTTGTTGTGGAATCGAGAAAGTGATGAACTCAAAGTTAACATGAGTTGGATTAGAGATTTTCTTTTTGACACCATTACCAAGAGAACAATCCTGTCGATCTCTCATAAAGTGTTTGACCCTATAGGCTTTAGTTGCCCTGTTATGTTGTGTCCTAAATTGCTCCTGCAGAAAATGTGGAAGATGGAATTTGATTGGGATACAGAAGTTGACGATGCTATCAAGAAAGAATTTCTGTCATGGTATGAAGAACTCCCTCAATTAGAAGAAATTGGCATCCCCCGATGGGTACAGAAACCTGTGAATATAGAGGAATGCACTTTACACACCTTTTGTGATGCCAGTCAAAAGGCATATGCTGCAGTAGTTTTCCTCAGGGTAGAGACAAGCGACAACGTTCAGCTTCATCTGTTGGCGGCCAAGACACGAGTCTCTCCGTTAAAGAAGATTTCTATGCCTCGTTTGGAGCTTATGGCTGCAACTATAGGAGCAAGGCTTGCGAAGTCAGTTCTGGACGGATTGGGATGGAAAAATGTGAAGACGTTGTTCTGGAGCGATTCTACTACAGTAATTGCATGGATTACCAGGGGAGACAAATGGACAGTCTTTGTCAGAAATCGAGTTGATGAAATAAGGAAAATCACTTGCTCTGAATCTTGGAAGTATGTCCCAGGGGAACTTAACCCTGCAGATTTACCTTCCAGGGGCTGCAAAGCTAAACAATTAGTTGCTTCTAGATGGTGGGAGGGACCGGCATGGTTGAAGGAATCACCAGGAAAGTGGTTTGCTTGCAATGATGATCCCAAAGAAGATGAGATCAACATGGAAAAGGTTAGATCCCCAGCTGTTGTGAATGTTAACTGTTTGGTTTCAGAGGACCAAAAGGACTGGTATTTCAAATACTTCTCTAATTTTACAAGAATTGTCCGCATGTTGGGGTGGTTGCTAAGGTTTATACGCAATAGCCGCTTACCTACAGATCTGCGTCAGAGAAGTGAATTAACTGTGGAAGAGTATGCCACTGCAGAAAGAAGAGTTGTTCGGTTTATTCAAGAGGACTCCTTTTCGGGGTTAAGGGACGACAGACTGCGAACGCTCAGAGTATTTCAAGACCATGAAGGAATAATTAGGCTGAAAACTAAGATCGCCTACCGAGATGACCATGAAGACTTTCGTCAGCCTGCAGTACTTCCATCACAACACGAGGTAGTGAAGAGGTTAATCATGACGGAACACAAGAGACAAGGACATGTAGGATTGCAAATGCTGCTAAATAACCTCAGGGAACGCTATTGGATTTTAAACGGTCGGAAAGCTATCAGGTCGGTTTTGTCCAAGTGCGTCATATGCAAGAGACACAGTGAAAGACATCTTGAAGTTATTTCACCTCCACTTCCATCCAGTCGAGTACGGGATGCTGCCGTGTTCGAGATTGTTGGACTGGATTTAACTGGGCCCTTATATCTACAAGGTGGGATTAAAATGTGGGTGTGCCTCTTTACTTGTGCAGTGTTTAGAGCTGTCCATCTGGAATTGGTATCATCAGTCTCGACAGAAGCATTCTTGCAAGCACTCCGTCGATTTGTGGCTCGCAGAGGAAGATGTTCTGTTATCTACAGTGACAATGGGACGAACTTCACTGGGGCTTCTAATTTACTTCGAACTCTGAACTGGGAGGATATATCTAAGTACAGCACTGCTAGGTGTATTGAATGGCGTTTTAATCCCCCTAGTGCACCTTGGTGGGGTGGATGGTGGGAGCGCTTGATACGCCTCCTCAAAGATTTATTGAAGAGGATATTGGGTAGGTCATGTCTTACTTACGAGGAGATGATGACTACATTATGTGATTGTGAGAGTTTGATGAATTCTCGACCTTTGACTTATATCATGGAAGAAGGTTCTGAGCTAGTGCCTCTCTCCCCTTCTTTATTCCTGCAAGATATAAGGGAGATTGGTGTTCCTGATCTCGATACGATAGACACTCAGAGCCTCAAAAGGAGGTATAGGTACCGACAAACTTTGAAAAGGGATTTGAGGAAAAGATTCAGAAGTGAATATTTGGGGCAGTTAGTGTTACATCGTGAAAAAGAGGGCACCCGTACTGTAGCTGTGGGGGACGTTGTGTTGATTGGGTGTGACAATCTCAAGCGTATAGACTGGCCATTGGGATACATAGTTGAAGTTATACCAGGTAGGGATGGTGTCATCCGAACAGTGAAACTCAGAACTGGTCAGGGCGAGTTATTACGTCCAATACAAAGGATTTATCCCTTGGAAGTGTCTTCTGATGACCCTATTGTGCTCTCTAGAAACTGTGATTCTTCAGATGTACCAAAGGATGACAACAGTGGTGATCCAGTTGTTACTCGAAGTGGTCGAGCGGTGAGAGTTCCTGACAGACTTGATTTATAAGCAGCAGGTTTGTATTTGTTGGTATTGTTGAGTAGCCTTCTGCTACTCAAGGTGGGAGTATGTTGCATCAGGCTTTGCTGTCAATACTGTCAGCCATTTTGCTGGCAGTGTCACATGCTGGACAAAAGAAAAAAGAACCGTTGGAAGCGAGTAATGGCCGCTATGTTTTTGTAAAGTGATGTGAGCTGTATAAAGAAATGTTTTTTAACATTAAATTCAGTGCAAACCAATTGTAAGACTTCCTTAAATGTGTTCCTGCGTGTAATGGTATTACACAACATCTACTGTACTACAGCAGCCAAAACAAACTAACTAACAATCCCAAAGCAAAATAAAACAGACTAACAAACAGCAAACAACCTCATTGTAAGGAACACATTACTGCTAACATATTCATGAACTAAATCTACTAATTAGAAATATAAAATACCGGTACCTACCTAATGTATGAAGGAACACTGAACAACTATAAAAGAAACATAATGCTAAACTTATAACTATTGTCGCCCTTACTTCTTAGCGACTTAAACTCTATAATGTTCTATATCCGTGTCTCAAAGTTGTATTATATAAGTTACTTATATGGTTACAAAATATCGTTCTTATTAACTCATACATATCTGCTATTTCCGAGATCTCTTGTTGTACAGTCATCATATTACCTCTCTGCTGCGCTTGTAACTTACATTGTCATCATGTTTTGCTTATTACATTTTTCTATTTCCATGCTACCTCCAGTGGCGTATACTGAGGGCTACCAAGGCTATCAGTGAAGCCCAAACCTCAAATGCGAGCGATGGAAATCTAAAGCACATTATATTGTAAGCATCTGACACATTGTTCCATTTGCAAACCTTGAAAGCAATGAGAAAACACGTCGCACGAATTTCTGAGAACACGGCTTCGGAGACTGATATTGCAGCCCAGACTCTCGTCCCTTCCCATCGACTCGCCTCACGCGGCTTGCTCCTGTCTGGCTACAGGCGCGGGGACCGGCGGAGGATGGCTGTGCTAGGCTTCGGTCCGTCAGATCGCCACTGCTAACTATCACCATGCGTTACTCATCGTATATACTTTCTCACCTCATCCTTCTATCTTAAATATATAGATAACGGAGTGCTGGTAATTTCACTCCCGTTTACTTCTACATCCTTGTAGGAAGACACTGCAGGGCTGCTGTTATAGGAGCAATATAGTTTTCTTTTTATTTGTAGATCTGCTAAAAGAAAACGCAATCTTTCAGGTTTAGTGTTCTCTTTTGTTGGTTGGAATCGAACCCGTGATCATGGGTCTGACACCACCACTGATCTTCCGAGGAAGATAATTAACCATTGAACGATGGGTACGACTGCTGTAAAATTCAACATTGTTATTTAGCGATTATGATGTTAATAATAATAATAATAATAATAATAATAATAATAATAATAATAATAATAATAATAATAATAATGGTGCATGGCATCTAAATAGGCTTGGTAGTGACCTAATAAGGATAAAATGAATGGCGAAGACGTCATAAACACCCAGTTCCCAAGACAGGGGAATTAACAGTATGAGGGGGTTGATTCTGAAAATTGAACCGGGGCCGTCGGACCAAAGGCAAACATTCTATCCATTTAGCCTCAAAGCTGGACTTCAATTTGCTAAACCTTAGGCTACCAACTCGATTCATCAGGTGTTGAGTATTGACGGTGGCAGAGGCCAGGGCAGTAGCTTGTGAAGCAGCCTTGACAACACAGCAGGCAGCTCCGTTGGCTGTTGGCTGCAGCTCAAAATGCTTAACGCTTGATGTTCCCTAAACCAACTATCGAAAAGGGGTAGCCTAAGTCTAGTGGTAGACCACGTCTTCATACCAGCATACGCCACTGGCTACCTCTCATTCCTCTAATAATACTTATAGTTACAAATTACTTGTCCATCCTCACACAACATCTACCGGTACATTACATTTACTATCATTTACTAACACTGGTATTACTTTCAGTTATTGCTAATCTCATTTTAATTTCTTTCTACCACATGTTTCTTAGAATATAGAAAAATTTAGCTAGTTTTCCTGGGGTGATCCATTCTTTATTTAACAATTCGGTTATTGTATAAAATTCTTTCTCACTTTCTACTTTTAATTTATATTCATCTCCAAGGTATTTAGTTCTCAGTGCATCCGTTCCCTTACATGTTCTCAGTAAATGGGCTTCTCCCATTATGTCGTCACAAAATAAACAATGATTTACGTTATGGTTCTCTCTTAGTCCCTTATTTTTGTATAAACCCAAAGCCACTACAACACACCTCTTAGTTCCCTATTTGGGATTTTTTTCTTATTGACATGTTTTGGATAATTCCACAAAATTCTACTAGTGTTCTTTTAGTTTCACATTCTGCCCTAATCATCTGTCTCTCTATGTCCTTCACTCTAACCGTTAATTTTTTAATGAAGCTGTTTTCTTTACCGTTCATCTCCTTATCCCAATATAGCCCCATTCCTATTTTGTCTAGCATACTTTTTACTTTCGATAACCAATAATCCTCATCCAAGTGTATCATCTGGTGCTGGTAAGCTAGGTTTAATATTTCCCTCCCCTCTCCCCTTTTTAATCTTAACCAATATTTTACTATTTTCTTGCTTATGTCTGCTTGGATGCTGATATATCTACGTATAGTTCTCACTCCACTATTTGCTGAACATTCTGGTAGACCCATTATTATTTTACAGAATTTGTTACTTATGACATCTAGTTCTTTTTTGTCAACTTCTATACCCCATATTTCAACACCATACAGTGCTTTTGATACCACAAGAGCATTAAAAACATTTTTATGTAGCTTGTATTCTAAATTAGGCATCTTCTTTTCTAAAGCCTTTACACTTGATAGGGCGGCCAAACATTTTATTTTTGCATGGCGTATCTGTTCCTTCCACAACACATTCGCTGTTAATATCATTCCTAGATATTCTAATTTATTTACAACTTCTAATTCAACACCATCTAACCACCATCGCCTTTCATTTCTTTTTAATTTATTTCCTCTTTTACAAACCATTACTTTTGTTTTCTTGGTATTTATTTTCGAATTCCATGTATTACAGTATTCTATCTTTTTTTAAGGTTACTTTGCATACCGACTGTTGTTAGTGAGAGCAGCAGGATGTCTCGTCTGCGAAGACTAGGCCGGGGATCTCTTTATTGTATAAGCAAGGGCTAGTCCTATCCTCCTTCCCTAGGCATTCTATTACATCATTAATAAAAAGCAAAAACAGTATTGGTGATAGTTTACATCCCTGCTTAAGTCCAATGTTCGAGTGGATCTTGCCTATCATTAAATCTTCTTTAACTTTAATTGAACATATCACTTCGGCGTATAATTATTCCTCTATGGCTTTAATCATTTTAATTGACATTCCTATTCCAGCCAGCTTCACAACGACCGCCCGTCTGCTAACTGAATCAAAAGCTTTTTGTAGGTCTATTGCTGCAATGTATAATCTACCACCTTTCTTTCTTATGTACTTGTCCATTAATGTTTTGATTATAAATATATTGTCTGTAGTTCTCATTCTTTTCCTGAATCCTGATTGGTATACCGAGAGAATAGAGTAATCTTCTGCCCATTTCATAATTCTTTTAGCTAAAATCCCAGTGTAGATCTTACTTAGTGAGTCCAACAATGTAATCCCCCTATAGTTGTTTATATTCGATCTTTCTCCCTTTCTTTTGTAGATCGGGCAAATTACTCCTTCCTGCCAAGATCTTGGAATTTTTCTTCCCTCAAATATTTTGTTGAATATTTTAGTTATTATTTCAAGCATCTGACCGTTATTACCTATCTCTTTCCAGAATTCATACGTAATTCCATTAGCAGCACCTGATTTTCCGCCCTTCCCTTCTTTCATTACATCTAGTACCTCGTCTGTGGTTATTATATCGTCTAGTATAGGCAGCGTAAACTCTACATTTCTCAGTATACCAATTTCGTTTCTGTTCTCTTCCCATGTGTCATTACCCCCTAATAACCCCTTAAAATACGTTAACCATTCCTCATTGGATATGTTTACTTGATCACAGCTTTTATAACCTTTACATATTGTTGCATTATTGTAGTGATAAAGTAGATAAAACCTATTGAAATAGTTTAACTTTGTGTGTGCTTGATCCATTTAGTGCTATTTATATATTGGTGTTTAGTGCTTGTTGGTAGAAATTGAGATTAGTGATATTTATTTGAAGTTTATGTCAAGTACCGGTAGTTCAGTTGGTGTTCAGTAAATCATATTTTCTAGGTTAAGTAGGCTAGCTAGGTATACTTTGTTTTGAATTTAGGTTTAGAAAATAATTTAGGTAGTAATCATCATCATCATCATCATCATCATCATCATCATCAGTGTCCCACTCCAGTCACCTGGGTGTGGTTAACAAGCCTCCTCCACTCCTTTCTGTCCTTCAACTTTTCCTGCTCCATTACTTCTGCCACATCCAATCCAGCTTCTCCAATGTTCTTCCAAATCTGATCCATCCACCTCCTTCTCGATCTTCCAACTGATATCTTTCCTTTAACGTCTCTTTTCATTCCCTTCTTGCTACCCGTTCCATTCCCATTCTTTTTACATGTCTGAAACATCTCAGTCTTGCTTTCTCTATGTTCTGTACTATCGGTTCTATATTTACCTCCTCTCTGATTTTAATATTTTGAATTCTATCTCTTCTTGTCTTTTTAGCCGATGTTCTTAAAAATTTCATTTCTACTGCTTGGATCTTACTATCGTGTCTCTTATTAGTTACCAATGTTTCTAGTCCGTATGTTACAATTGGTATGAAGTACTGTTTATATAATGTTAATTTCGTTCTCTTGGGTACTTTGTTATCCCATAAAAGCTCTCTGACTTGATGATAAAATGTTGTACCTTTACTTAGTCTGTTATTAATTTCAGGGTTGATTTCATTATTTCAATTATTATTGCTACCCTGATATGTAAACTGTTCTACATTCTCTAACTGTTCTTCGTCTATGTTCACTTGGCTTTTCTTTTTCTCTTTTCCACAGTCCCTGACTACAGTTTTTCTTTTACTAATTTACTTACTTACTTACTTACTTAATCCGGTACCATGAGGTCTCGAGGATACGAGAGATCTCCATCTACTCCTATCTCCGGTAATGGCAACGGCCTCTCCTGCAGTGCTTCTCTAATCCCCTCCTCCCATGCCTTCTGTGGTCTTCCTCGAGCCTTCCTCCTTCCACTCTCACCTCCCTCATTAATCTCGGCAAGTGGTCTGTCGACATTCGGTGGACATGGGCAAACCATCTCAATTGATATTCTTGGATGGTTTTCTCCAGTGGCTTCATATTCAATACTTTCTGGATGGCTGTATGCCTGATCCTGTCTCTCCTGGTTTTGTCCTCTACTTTCCGGAGGTACCACATCTCTGCCGCCTGGATTCTGCTCTTGATTCTTTTTGGTAGCGCCCAGGATTCGCAGCCATAGGTCAATGTGCGTACAAAGGTGGATTTGTAAACGGCTAACTTTGTGTCCTTTTAGATCTCCTTCTTGTTGAGGAAGTTTGTTCGGATGACATTAAACAAGCGCCGAGCTGTTCCTATTCTTTCTGTTATTTCCTCCTCCATTTTCCTGTCTGAGCTGATGATTGAGCCAAGATACTTGAACTTGGTGACTTGCTCTAATGGTTTACTATCGACCATGATACAGTGTCTCTCTTCATTCCTGCTGATACCCATAGCCTTTGTCTTGTCCACATTCACTTCCATACCTTTTTTCTTAAGCTCTTCCACCCATACGTTGATGTTGTATTGTAGGTTTTGTTCGTTGCAGGCAACAACAATCAGGTCATCAGCAAATGCCAGGTCAGAAAATCGTACTGGCCGCATGAGGTAATTTCCGACCGTCAATTTCTTGATTCTCTCATGATACAGCTTCATAATTTGGTCGAGGTACACGATGAAAAGAAGAGAGCTAAGACTGCAGCCTTGCCGGACTCCTTGTCTCGTAGTGAACTCTGCTGACCTCACATTTCCTGTCCGCACGTAATTCCGAGAGTTCTTATACAGACTCGTGATTGAACTGCAAAGTGACTTGTTAACTCCATACTCCTCTAGGACTTTCCAGAGTTCGGACCTTGGGACTCTGTCAAATGCCTGTTTCAGGTCAATAAAGACAGCCTGACAGGTCTTGTTCTTCTCCAGTAGCTTGCACTGGCCATCCTAACAGTAAATATGATATCTTGCGTGCTTCTATTTGGGCGGAAGCCACACTGGGCTTCTTCAAGTTTAGCCTCTACCTCCTTTCTTAATCTAGTCTCCAGGATCTTTGAGAAGATCTTCCCACAAGGATATGCCACGATGAATACTGCACTCTCGATTGTCTCCTTTCTTAAAGATGGGGATGATGACTGCTACCTCCCAATCCCTAGGTACCTTTTATGTTCTCAAGGCCTCCACCATAATCTTGAAAGCCTTCTGCTTTCTTTCCCAAATTCTTAATCATTTCTGGGGCGATTCCATCATGTCCTTGGGCCTTCCCATTCTTGAGTTGTTTATCAAACAATGTACATGATACAGTTGGTATGAAAGAGGGATGGGTAGGAAAAAGAGAATTGTAGAAGACAGGTGGTCTAATGTTTTAAGGGGAAGGAGATTGCACACTAAGGGCACTATTCATGATCAGAATTCAGGACAGGTGTCTGTCAGAAATCGGTACGAGTCCCTGCCGGTATAACATAGGGAAGATAAGGAACAGGCAACTGTTGCTAAGAAGTATGGAAGTAGAAGGAAGGGAAAAGGTAGGAAAGGGAAATGTAGAGAAGAGTATAGGATAAGACAGGTGGAACAGGGTCATGGGAGGGAGAAAAGGAGGAGGAAGTAGCTTCGGCTGCTTTCAGGAAAGATAGGGCTGACCAGGAAGGGATGGGATCAAAGGAGGTGAGTAGGGTTGAGGCTCTAGTCATGGGGGATTCCATTGTGAGACATGTGGGGGAAAGTACGTGGAGGAAAGGGAACCAGAGTAGAGTGTTATCCACGAATTAGGTTGAAGCAGATGTTGAGGAAAGTAGAAGAGAAGGAGGAGGGAAGGGAGAAGGTGGTAGTGTTTTACATTGGTAGCAACAACGTAAGGCAAGCAGGTATAAGTACGAATATGTTGGAGATGTGTGGGCTCTGGTAAATGCAGCACGGTTGAAATTTAAGGAAGCGGAGATTATTATCAGTGGAATACTGTGTAGGAGGGATACTGACTGGAAGATGTTTGGGGATTTAAATGAGACTATGTATGGAGTGGGTATGTGGGAAACTCGGAGTGAGATTTCTTGATCTAATTGGTGGGTAGGAGATAGGGATCTGCGCTCAGATGTTCTTCACTTAAACCGCAGTGGTACGTATAAGTTAGGAAATTTGTTTAGAAGGGTTATAGGGAGCTACATTCGGGGAAATGGAGTGGTCTAGTGAGCGGTGATAAGGGTACAGGGATCAGGAAGCCAAGTAGGAATGACATAAAAATGTTGGTGTTGAACTGTAGAAGTATCGTAGAAAAGGAATAGAATTAAGTAATTTAATAGATATAACGGGTGGTCCACCAGCCCCTTGCAATCCAGTTTTATGCATCCCTTCACATTTACTACAATTCTGAAAGATATCGGCCCTTCTCCCTAAAACCGGAGTAATATAAGGAGATGTGTGTTTACGGGCTAGAAGACAGCAGGAATCGTGAACGCCACTATTAATTCAATATGGGTACCTCGAATGAATCCGTAAAACGAGTACAGATACGCAGAACATATATCTTAAAACAGGAGGCGGACGCAGAGACCGGGAGCACGGTGCTGTATAGGCTGGGAAGTGAACGCCGTAGGTCAAGTGTCGCAGTACCTCACATGGCTAGCGCGCGCTAGGATATGTGATAGTTGACAGTGCTTGAGAGTTAGAAGGTTCAAGTCCAATGCAAGTATTTTTTAAGTCAGTTGCTTGGGATGCGGCAAGGTTGTATACTTAATATCGGTACATTTTTACAGTCTGATTTGTTTAATTGGCACTGAAATGGGCCGTTGGTATGGAGCGGGTGTGATAGAGGCTACGGAACATGTGACAGGATTTCAGCTATCCACGTCGTTTAACGCAACACTTGCTCGAACTGACGACCTCCGTGGTCCATACAGAGCTGCGTGCGATGTCGTAAGGACCGTCTGGCCCGTTGCAACATCTCTGACGAAACGGATCGGTATGCCTCGGTGATGAGCTATCTAAGGTGACAAGGACTGGGTGGCTCCTGTGCATACACCAGTTGTTTTACATGGCCCAGCAGAAAAAAATCCAGGGGTGTAGGATCGGGTTATCTGGCAGGCCAGGGGACAGGTCCTCTCCTTCCTATCCATTTATCAGGATACGTCGTATGGAGATAGTTCCGGATGAGCACCGCCGCGTGCGGCGGATTTCTGTCATGTTGAAACCACATCCTGCAGTGGTCAAGGAGTGGCACAGGTTCCATAAACGATGGTAGTTCATCTTGGAGAAACCGCGGATAGCGTTAGCTGATCAGATGACCCTCAAAGAAATGGGGACCGATGAGGTGTTCGCCCATGATTCCACACCATACATTCACTCCCCACTGTACCTGAAAACCTGCCTGTCGCACCCAATGAGGATTATCCATACTCCAGTAATGCATAATATGGCGATTAACGGTTCCATTGTAGTGGAATCATGCTTCGTCCCTAAATAACAAAGTCGATAGAAAAGCAGGATCAGTGTCAACATGCTGTTGGATCCATTGATAGAACGCCACCCGGGCATCGAAATCATGACCATGGAGCTCCTGGTGTATGTGCAGATGGTACGGGTGACATCGTTGGGTATGCAATATCCGCATAACAGGCGCTCAGCTTTGTTCGTCTGCTGTGCGATGGCCCATGTGCTAGTATGAGGGTTACGCCGGATAGTGTCAAACATGACCTCTCCATTGTCAGCAGACGTCACGGGATGTTCTCGAACAGGCCGTGTCCTTCCCAGGGATGCAGTATCCCGTAGGCGTCTTTTCACACTCCGAAATGCCATATCCGTCGGTTGTCGTCTATCTAAATAGTGTTCTTGGTACAGGCATTGTGCCTGGTATGTATTCTGCCTAGCTTCTCCATAGATAAATAACACATCCACATATTCGTCGCCGGAATACATCTCGAGGCAGTAAATAAACTTTGAGTTGTGAATTGCTTCTAAGGAGGGAGTTCGCGCAGCTACATACCTACCTACCATCGCATGTTGTTATTGTTCCAATGGGGCATACTTTGTCCTACCTGTGGTCTACGAAGCTTGCAACATGTAGGACGTAGCTAACTGGCCACAGACCATCATCTCCTCATCCTCATCCAACCCAGCACCATACCCAATGCAACGATACATACGGTCTTTTACAGGGTCAAATAAACAAATCAGTCATTGGAAGCTATTAGTATGCAACTTTATCACATCCCAGGTAACTGGCTGTTAAAAAACCTTACGTGGGATTCGAACCTCCCACCTCGAGCACAGTCCACTAAGACTTATCTCCCCGCCCGCTTGACATGTGAGCTACTGCAACACTTGACCTGCGGCACCAACTTTCCAGCCTATACAGTACCGTGCTCCCGGCCTGTGCGTCCCCCTCCTGTTTTAAAGTACCGGTACGTGTTCTGCGTATCTGTACTCGTTTTACTGGTTTATTCGAGGTACCCATCATGAATTAATAGTGGCGCTCACGATTTCTGTTGTCTTCTAGCCCTTAAACACACATCTCGTTATATTACCCCTGTTAAAGAGAGGGACCGATGTCTTTCAGAATTGTTGTAAATATGAAGGGATGCATAAAACTGGATCGCAAGGGGCTGGTGAACCACCCGGTATACTTAACAGATATTGTAATAGGAACTGAATCATGGCTGAGAAAGGATATAATGGATGCAGAAATTTTCTCATGGAACTGGAGTGTGTATCGTAGAGATAGAATAGGAATGGTAAGAGAGAGAGTAATCATTCTGATGAAAGAAGAATTTGTAAGCTACAAAAAAAGTTAAATATGACAAACATGAAATTCTAGGTACCCCTAAGGCTCATTCATAAAGATAATAGGCAAAGTGATGTCTTTCAAGTACACAGACCAAGAAAGGGTAGCACTGACGCTGTTTTAGAATTATTTTATAAGATAAACGGCTATGTGGGACACGTTATCGAAAGGAATGTTATTATAGCAGGAGATCTCAATTTAACAAATGTCAATTTGGAAGGTAATGAGAACGACAGGAAGCATGACCAACAAATAGCAAATAAGTTAATATGGAAAGGACAGCTAATTCAGAAAGTGATGGAACCAAGTAGATGGAAAAATATTCTGGACGTGGTGCTAATAAAACCAGATAAGCTCTATAGAGAAACTGAAGTAACAGCTGGTATTAGCGATCACGAAGATGTTTTTTGTCGTAGTTATGTGATAGAAAGGGAGGTCATCAAAGTAGAACTGTTAGGCAGTACCATAGGCAATAAAAGAGGCATGAAGGAGTCTTTAAAAAGTAACGGTTTTCGATGGAAAACGGCAAACAGATGTAAACAGACTCTGGGGTGGGTTTAAAACAAGATTGTTTAGGAATGTGAAAACGGATTTATACTTTTAAAGGTGGTAAGGAATGGTAAAGACCCACTATATTATAACAGAGAAGTAAAGAGACTAAGAAGGAGGTGCAGATTGGAAAGAAACAGAGTTACAAATGGCTGTGGAAGTAAGGAGAAATTGAAGGAACTTACTAGGAAATTGAATCTAGCAAGAAAAAGTCAGCTAAGAATACCATGATAGCAGCCATACAAATTTTAGTGAGAAATGGAAGGGTATGTACAGGTACTTTAAGACTGAAACAGGTTCCAAGAAGGACATTCCAGGAATCATTAATAAAAAAGGGGAGTGTGTATGCGATGATCTTCAAAAGGACGAAGTATTTTTTTTTGCTAGGGGCTTTACGTCGCACCATCACAGATAGGTCTTATGGCGACGATGGGATAGGAAAGGCCTAGGAGTTGGAAGGAAGCGGTCGTGGCCTTAATTAAGGTACAGCCCCAGCATTTGCCTGGTGTGAAAATTGGAAACCACGAAAAACCATCTTCAGGGCTGCCGATAATGGGATTCCAACCTACTATCTCCCGGATGCAAGCTCACAGCCGCGCGCCTCCACGCGCACGGCCAACTCGCCCGGTGACGAAGTATTTAGTCAGCAGTATGTAAAGATTGTTGGTTACACGGATAATGTCCAGTTAGAGGTGGTGACTAATACTAAGGAAATCTTACAATTTATCTATGATAACAATGACATTTACAACAATATACCAGAGTTTTCATGTTTACATCAGTATTTACTGTTTTCCACCGAACATAGATACTTTTTTTAAACTCCCTCATGCCTCTTTTATCAGCCATATGGTACTGCCTAATAGTCCTAATTTTAAGACCTTCCTTTATACCACATTTATTATTTATTTATCACATTTATTGGAGATAAGACTTTTTGAAGATGATGTTATTCTTTACAGAATAATTAATTAGTTGCAAGATTATGAGCAACTGCAAAATTACCTCAATATTGTTGTGAGATGGACAGCAGGCAATGGTATGGTGATAAATAGGGTTAAAAGTCAGGGTGTGAGTTTCATAAATAGGAAAAGTCCTCTCAGTTTTAAATACTGCGTTGATGGGGTGAAAGTTCTTTTTGGGGATCATTGTAAGTATCTAGGATCCAGGTGTTAATATAAGGAAAGAACTTCATTGGGGTAATCACATAAATGGGATTATAAATAAAGGGTACAAATCTCTGCACACGGTTAAGAGGGTGTTTAGGGGTTGGAGTAAGGATGTAAAGGAGAGGGCATGTAAGTCTCTGATATGACCCCAACTAGAGTATGGTTCCAGTGTATGGGATCCTCACCAGAATTACTTGATCCAAGAACTGGAAAAATCGAATGAAAAACAGCTCGATTTGGTCTAGGTGATTTCCGACAAAAGAGTAGCTAGAAAAATGTTGCAAAGTTTGGGCTGGGAAGACCTGGGAGAAAGAGACGAGCTGCTCGACTAAGTGGTATTTTCCGAGTTGTCAGCGGAGAGATAGCGTGGAATGACATTAGTAGCCGAATAAGTTTGAGTGGTCTCTTTAAAAGTAGGAAAGATCACAACATGAAGATAAAGTTGGAATTCAAGTGGACAAATGGAGGCAAATATTCCTTTATAGGAAGGGGAGTTAGGGATTGGAATAACTTACGAAGGGAGATGTTCATTAAATTTCCAATTTCTTTGAATTCATTTAAGAAAAGGCTAGGAAAACAACAGATAGGTAATCTGCCACCTGGGTGACTGCCCTAAATGCAGATCACGATTGATTGATTGATTGATTGATTGATTGATTGATTGATTGATTGATTGATTGATTGATTGATTGATTGATTGATTGATTGATTGATTGATTGATTGATTGATTGATTGATTGATTGATTGATTGATTGATTGATTGATTGATTGATAAAGGGAACGCCACTGTCATCATGGCTACTAATGATTACACTGCGAAGATGTCAGGGATTTTGGACCCAGAGGCTTACTGCAGACTACTGACAGATCCAACCAGTCGGATTCTTCGAAACACCCAATAGCCTTATTAAGGCCTAATCATTGCCAGAAGTCCGACTCGTTGGCTGAACGGTCAGCGTACTGGCCTTCGGTTCAGAGGGTCCCGGGTTCGATTCCCGGCCGGGTCGGGGATTTTAACCTTAATTGGTTAATTCCAATGGCACGGGGGCTGGGTGTATGTGTTGTCTTCATCATCATGTCATCCTCATCACGACGCGCAGGTCACCTACGGGTGTCAAATAGAAAGATCTGCACTTGGCGAGCCGAACCCGTCCTGGGATATCCCGGCACTAAAAGCCATACGACATTTCATTGCCAGACAATGTGATGAGGAAAACCTCCAAAAACGAACCTCTACCTCCGAGACTATGTGGCTTACCCTAGAGTCTCAAGGACAACGTATCTCTAAGGCCGATCTTGAGTGCTATTGGTTCACCGAACTACAATATTGCTTAACATTTGGCCACCTTCCTACAACATTACGTAGGTGGCACACAGACGTACGTCGGATATTCAGGCCACTTCATAGAAAGGTTGAAGAACATCAACTTAGAAGGCAAAGACCTCCTTGTCAGCTTCGATATGGTCTCACTCTTCAGTAAAATACCTGTAAAGGAGGTCCTGGACCATGCCGCTCAGATTTTTCCTGAGGAAAATACCAACTTGTTCAACCATTCCCTCACCACAAGCTATTTCCTGTGGAATTACAATTTCTATGAACAAATGGACGGTGTCGCCATGGGCAGTCCTCTGAGTCCGGTGATCGCAAATTTATTTATGGAAAACTTCAAACAAACAGCACTCGAGACCGCACCACTAAAACCTAAGGTGTGGGTGCGCTTCGTAGATGACACCTTTATAATCTGGAGCCACGGACAGGAACAACTACAGCTGTTTTTACAGCATCTGAATAGTATTAACACTAATATTCAGTCCACTATGGAGACAGAAAACAAAGGTAAACTCCCTTTCCTCGATGTTCCGGTAATGAAGACAGCCGATTTAAATTTGGGACATACAGTGTACCGCAAGCAGACCCACACAGACCGATATCTTCAGAAGACATCCAACCACCACGCACGACAAGAATACGGAGTGATTAAAACGCTAGCTGACCGTGCAAGGAGAATTTGTCAACCTCAGTACTTAACGAGGAGCTCAGCCAATTCAATATGGCCCTACATGCTAACGGGTACAGCCATAAAGATATCCAGTGAGCACTCCATCCCAGACGTCCAACAATCAGGGAGAAAGAAGAGCAGCGGCCGGCAGCTAAAGCCTTTCTGCTGTGTATTGGGAAGACAACTGACAGAATAAGGAGGCTACTGGCGTCCCATGGGATAGAATCCAGAAAAATAGGCCATCGAAGAAAGTCCAAGGACTACTTAGGTCTGCTGAAGACAAGCGTCATCATCTTTCCACAGCAGGTGTCTACAAGATCCCATGCAGCTGCAGCCTGGTATATACAAATAGGCACTACAAAACGCAGCATCGCCACACAACTGAAGGAGCATAACCGACATAGCCGGCTGGGACAAGTAGAACATTTGTCGCTGAACACTCGTTGCTAGCAGGCCATGACATACAGTACAGCAACACCAAAGTATTGTCAACCACTGTATCTTCTCATGCCCGGCTACAAAGGGAAGCCATTGAAATCCTGAAGCACACTAACAGCTTCAACTGTTAGGAGGATTCTGAATGGGTAAACAAAGCCTCATTTCCAGTCCTGAAAGCCTTAAATCCTGGAGGACACAATGGCCACAGCAGACCAGAAAAAACAATGGGTGATCAGCTGTCGGTCTCCGCCAAATCATGTTGATGTACATCGGGCTCCTTAATGCTTCAATCATTGACCGAAAAACAGCCAATCAATGACCGCCCCTCCAACATGGCGGATCAATAGGCGAGCAGCACATCGTAGCCTGCACTATATAATGAGGTGGAATTGCAACACCACTCAATTCCACTGTGAGCTTCGCTGCTACCGAAGTCATTCGGAACCCTTGATAACGCCGAGCGCAGTCCTCGGTGAAATGTCGAGACCATCAAATCCGCCTGTCTACAAGCTCGGAAAACACTGACATGATTTGTAACGCTGGCTGTGAAAGCCTCAATTGTTGTATTAAGCAAGTTAAGTAATTCCTTTATAGGTAGGGGAGTTAGGGATTGGAATAATATACCAAGGAAGATGTTCAATATATTTCCAAATTATTCTTTGCAATTATTTAAGAAAAGGGTAGGAAAATAAATAGGGAATCTGCCACCTTATCAACGGCCCTAAATGCAGATCACTGTTGATTGATTGATATTGTTTATTGTTATATATAATGGGCATGAATATTTAACCCTCAACATTCTCAGTAAACAGATATAAATCAAACTACAAGCCCTATACCACCACACGAAATAAATTTCATTGTCTAGGTGGAACCAATATACTAGCTTTTCAACTTATGTAACTATACCTCCGTATCATACAGAACTGCTTTTCTAACCACGATATTGGCAACAAACACAAAATTTGCTCCTGTCTCAGGAATCAATTACTCAGGACAAAATTTCACAATGCAGTGTTCCAACAACATAATGAATTTACCTTAAGAGTAGTATTATTCACAATAACACTTTTATGTTTGTTCTTGCAATACCTTTCTGTACCAGAATTTCCCAAAATTTTGTACTTGAAACGCTATTATAGACTTTTTCTAAATCAATAATTGTTGTTACCTTCAAATCATAGGCGTTCATTTGCTGGCTAACATTACCATACTCTGACATCACTGAAATTAAACCAGAATTCTCCTGGTGTTTGAAGAAAGATACAATGTAATTTGCTAGACTGGCTACTGCTCAGTTAACTTACTCTGATGCGGACAGCTGTGTTTGAAGTGTTTATTAGACATAGACAAAATTCTGAATATGTCAGCAAAAAGAATTGAAATATGTCATTTTACAAAACTATTGATGGTGCAGTCATATCCATAAGCCCTTCAGTTTTATATAGAATCTAAAGCAAAAGACTACAACTTCATTTTAAAAATCCCACTTGCCTTGGCCAGGATTAGAACCATAACTGTCTTGGTGAAGATGTGTTAGCTCACTAAACACTTTACCTATGCTGATTCACTCTGCTAACCTGTATTAGAGCCATGTATATTTTTAAGAAAATTAGAAATAACTTTAGAGAATAGTTCTCTTAAGGCAGATATAACAATACAGTACAATGATTCAGAACTCTGAGCTCATTCTGAAACTGTCTGTATCTTTTAAGACCACGGAATATACATTTCTTTCATTGTTAGCCACTTATGAAAACTGGAGATGATGTATCATTCCCAATGCACTTTATGGTATGAAGTCCACCTAGCTTATGTTGTATAGCATCTATTTTAGTTTGCCCATTTGTACTTGAAGTTGAGATAATAAAAGGTGCTTTATGATGTAAAATGAGATATCAGCATTTTCCTGAGACAGGTATGGTAAAATCTATGGAATACTCAGGAATGTTACTCACTATATGAACTTAATATCAGAAGTACAGTTCTCCCCACTCATCATAACGTATCGCCAGTTTACTGCAAAAAAATTTTTAAGTCCACTATTGGGTAAAATTGAGTTATTTGCAGAAAGGTGTGAAATATTGCATTATCTTTTAAAGTAAATCATTGGTAACTAACTCCATTCAGAAACTACAAATAGTACAATGTACGTTAAGTAGTTTCGTTGTAAACTTTTCTCCTCTTTGTGTTCCAGTTCTGTATGGAAAATGTAGTAACTGATAATAATTATGACTTTATAATTGTCACATTTTTCGTTATTATGAAGGCCATTGTTTATTAAACGTGTGTAGCGTTACCTAACATATACTCCTGACAGCAGAAGCGTGGGAACTCTGAGATCGGTAGCGCTCTGCTTCAGTGGTTTCAATGCTTCCAGAATCTCTTACAGACATCTGTCTGTACTCTGACACTTGTCTGGGTCAAAACACAAACTAAAATATTGCTGCATTGTTCGTATTCTTGGTTCAAATTACCTACATTAATGTTGTTGAACACAAAATTTTAGAACGGACATTTATTCATGGAAGTTGATTCTTTCCACAGTCTTGTAGAGCATCAAAAGAAAAATGTCCTGGTATATTCTGTGGTGGATTGGTTAACATTCTTCTGGATGACAAGGTCTCAAAGAAATAGAGAGAATACAAGGCCTTAGATAGTGAAAGAACTCATGAATAAGAACATGATAGACTTGACAGAATTATCAGCAGCACTGATAAGGAACTGCAATATAGATGAACATGGAAATACGGTCAACTGGCTAATAATAAAGTGTCAGAATTTTATTAAAAGTAATGAACTTCATTCCGGTTCCGTACTGAATTTAAATGTCTAAAATGAATTTCTAAAAGAAATTAATTGTATAAAGTCACCTGTTCAATACACATATGCCATTCAATAAATGGTCTGTTCAAAAAGCTACGTAGTAGTTTAAAAAGCTTTAGTATTTTGAACAGACCATTTATTTAATGGCAAATGTGTATTGAACAGGTGGACTTTATACAATTAAATTCTTTTAGAATTTCATCTTATATATGTCTGAAGTTTGGAAGAGATAACCCTCAAATCATGCAGTTTCATTATCAGTATAATGGTTGCTACTATAAAATAAACACCCGCTTGCATCAATGATAACAGGAGGGCAAATTTTCAATTCAAGTGATGTAAGAATAACTGTAGTTATACTGTGTAATTAATCCATTATTTCCTGTGTTTTAATTGCTGGGTATATTTCAATTTTAATAGGAATGCAGATCATTACTTAAGGATACTAGGGATTCTTGTTATTTCTGTAAGCTTCTCATTTAAAAATGCAACATTGATAATTTTGATGCAACACCCAGCTTCAGATACCACCAGCCGCCACTGGTACTACTACTCCCAAACTAAGTTTTTCAAAGCGAGATTGAATTTAGTGAGTAGTTTACTTGGACTGGCAGACCCAGGTGGTTGTATGTAAACAGTAATAGTTTCTTCTGTTAACATAGTTTGAAAAATTAATAACTTGTAAGAATGCTGTAACTTACCATAACTCTCAGGAAGAAATAAGTAAGTCCTCAGTGTTCCATTATTTTTATTATTATCTATTAAACACATTGTTAGACAAACAAAAATAGTTTGCTATACTTCTCTATTTTTCCCTGCTCAAAATGGAAAATATTAAGGTTTATTAATAGCATTATCTATTTTTAAATTACCATTGAATATTTAAATTTTCATTATCTCAAAATGTGCAGTTAGTGGCTTACCAACGTTTTGTAGTAAGCCAATGATATAAGTTATGTTAGTAGGCATGGGTGCATTGAACTAAAAGGAAGAAGTGGTATTCAATAGGATCCAGCTAGGTATTATAAAGTTTGGCTTCTTGGCTAATTTGTCATCAACACAGCCTTTGGTTCAGAAAGTTCCAGGTTTGATTCCTGGATAGATCATTGACTTTAATCACATTTGGTTAAGTCCTCTGACTTCATGACTGGGTGTTTGTGTTTGTGTCAATATAAACCTCTGTGTATACATACAACACACCACACTACCACCCATGAAAGGAACATACAACATTGAATACATTCATTCACATAAGGTTGGTGTCAGAAAGGTTTTCCAGCTGTGAAACAGGGCTAGGTACATATGAGCAAAACAAATTGCACCTGTGACCCCACTAGGTTATGCCATAAGTGGCGATAAAAGAAGAAGAGGAAGAAGAACATGTTGGTATAATAAACATTTCAGTAGAAAGCATTTTTATCTTTATGATAAAGAATGTTTACAGTTTCTCCCTCCAGTTAGGATCTTCAAGGTCTTTTTCCAACATAGACCATACAGTTACCACATTGCACAACATTGCCATTCTCAAAATCTATTCCACTCTGCTGGAATCTTCCTTAATACCTGCCATAAATCTCCACATCTGTTTTTGTTATAGTACATGTAAATATGACTATAACACATATTTGCCTTGCCCAGGATTAGAACCATAGCTGTCTTGGTGAAGATGTGTTAGCTCACTAAACACTTTACCTATGCTGATTCACTCTGCTAACCTGTATTAGAGCCATCCCAATAGCAAAGCAAAGTCATCTCCAAACAAGAGGGGGTGGAAGGAAAGGGCTTCCACTATATGTAACCTTGTCATTTGCTGGGGTAGAGTGGTTTCCTTTAAGCCTAGCTGCCCTTGACCCCCAGAAAGTAACCCGGTACTCATTTTCTTGAAGTCTGAGTGAACCTCAGGGCAATATGCACCTCCAGAATTGAAAATACAGTTTCCTAAATTTTTCGATTTCCTGACAGAGAAACAAACCCATGTCCTTCTGGGTAAACCAAGCCTATTTTACTACTTCAGTGAGGCAACTCCTTCTTATCCCAATACTAGACTAAAATATTTACAGTTACACACATTTTCACAGACCACACAGAAGTAGATTATAAAATAATTCAGAAGCCCCAACAGTAACAAAAGCAATATAATAATGAATTATCATCAGAGCAAAATTCTTAACAGGAGGGAAGGAGTATACAGTTTCACAAAACTAGAAATGAAATAATAAATGAATTCCAGTAGGCAGGTATAATTAATTAGATATTCAATCATATCAATCCCTATCAGTTGTTTAACAAGTTTCATTTTAAATGATTTCAAAGAAGTTAGAAATTTATCAAACATCTCTCAAAATAAATTATTCCAATCTCTAATTCCTATTCCTATAAGTGATTATTTTCCCCAATTTGTCTTCTTCACTTCCAACACTATCTTCATTTTATGAACTTTCCTACTTTTAAAAGCTCCATTCATACATATTAATTTACAAATGGCATTCCACACCATCACTCTACATATAGCTTGGAATGTAGCGCTTAGTTGAACAGCTCTTCTCCTTACTTCCTTCTCTTACAAGGTAAAGTTTGCAATGAAATTATGAAACTACCCTTTTGTCATAACTCACCCAGAACAAATTGTGCTGCTTTCCTTTTGATCTTCTCCAGTTCTTGAATCAAGTAATTATGGTGAAGAAGCCATACTCTAATTAGGGTCTCATCAATGACTTATACTCCTTCACATTCTAAGAAACCTTAAATACCCTCATAATCATATGAAGAGATCTGTAAACTTTATTTACAACCCCATTAACAATGGAAATATGGAGGTGTCAAAAATGACCCTCACTTGAGATATACTTTTAAGTCCAGTTATGAATAAAATATGAATCAAGATAGGTTTCCTACAATGGAAACAAGTTCAATGCTCTTTTTGATCATTGTACTATATTCTAAACTGTCTTCTAGTCACACTATACATTCATGCACATGAGTACTCAACAAACTAAACTTCACAGGCAGATATATCAATGTAGGTATAAACGATTAAGAATCAGTGTCTATTTTCTTATTTGATCTCTTTACATGATTCTATACCCAACCTATTTAACCATGCAGATACACAGTGGTATGAAAAGCATGTGGTTGTGGTTAAGTTCAGTGTGGTATGAAAAGCATGTGGTTGGGGTTAAGTTCAGTATGTTTGTGAATGAAGTATATATATCGTATATCACCCTCAAAGTTCTCCATTCACAAACTTTGTGCACAGTAGACAATCATTTTCTGTTCCAATTAACTTCTTACAGATAATCTTTCTGCATGCTTTACATATTATATCCCACGCCCTATGTGTCCTCCTTACATTTGGCATTTCCTGGGTTTGCAGTCATGCTGAGGTTTATTGTTGTCATTATCATTGCCATCTGCAGTTTGGGTCATTTTATTTCTGTTATGTGTGTTTGCCTCGGTAAGTTCTTCAGCGAGTTGTAGCTGAAACCTTCAGCGGAAGGTCCTGATATTTATCACTTGCTTGTACAGCACCCAGGTGTTTATTCCTGCTAAGTCTCGAATGTTACTGAATGTGTGTAATTGCCACCTATACACACCTCAATAAATTTTCTGGGCATTTGGTCCACAACATCAACTCCATACTCAATTTTGTTATAACATGTTATTGTACTTCTTTCTCTCAGTCCCCATCTAGATATCTGGGTGAGAGGACTGAAAACCAATACATTCTTATTGATGTTACCTTCATAAATAGTCAGAGTTATACCTTTCATCTAAAGCACATCTCATACATACAGCAGGGTACCGTATGCAAACTGACCTCCAGTGGAAGATTGGTTGCCTGGGATTTTAGCTTTTCAGCTAGTTGCAATGATGTGGAAAAATTCTATGTGACATTCCTTCATTCTTTGATTTAGACAGAGTTGAATTAGCAGGATAACTCTCTTTGTTCTCCAGTTCAGACAAAGAACCTGATGGAGCAATTCAAGTGAAAATTCTCACTATTGACTTCGCTGTTCCCCACATTTATCCCCAAGGTCATCTTTGCTTGGTTCCTGTAGAGTAGCTATGATACTTTCCTGTCGTATATTCCTTCTGTGCTCCATATTTTAGGAATCAGGCATACAACAAATGCAACGAATTGCATAATCCATTCCAGAGTCATGCCGGTGCAGCAGGAACTCTGGATAATTAAGAACTAATATTTAGTTTAATGATCTACACAATCAATACACTTCACTTTACATCTAACAAGGGAGAATACACTTGACCTTAAAATATTTTATGCATAGGTCTACTCTGCTACATATTTTGTCTTTTATTTAAGACTTCTTCAGTCACAAAGTCTCAAAACTTATTTTATCTAATTAAAATACAGAAATATTACTGTCCAATGATTTAAAATTGATGAGCTCATGCCTTTCTAGAATGTTTAAAAAAACACTAAAATCAATGCACACTGTTTTCCTATAATACTGCCCACCACATTCTTACATGTTAAAATTGACCTCAGAGCATTATCCACTAATTAATGTTGATTGAGGTTCGATATACCTTCAGTGTACTGAATAAGGTAGAAGTTAAGCTGTGGCCTCAGAGATGGGAGAAATACAACCTTGTCAGTTCTTAATTTGTTAATTGGAGAACACTGAAGCTTTTGATCTGTTAAAATTCAAGAGACAAGTTCTGGAAAGAAAAAAATATATATTTTAGTGGGTTTGAAATTTGTAAATTGCAACACTCAATAACATATGATGTGGGGTGGGGGAAGATGCATATTGTGAATAACTTGCAAGGGAAAGAAAAGTAAAGAAAATGCCATAAATAGGAAGCATGTCTTTGTGAAATCCAATACCTGTCAGGAATGACACTTCCATCCTTCCAGGTTAATTGATTTATGGAGGCCAATCTGTTAGGACTGGTGCATCCAAATTTCAAAAACAGCAAGCAGAGCCTAAATGATAAAAAGTCAAATAGTTTGAATGAAATCTAAGGTAACAGCAGTGTTGAATTCATAAAAGGGTCAGAAATGACCCCTTCATCTTTCTAGTATTAATGTGATTACACCAGTGAAGATCTTTCTTTATATTAACACACAGGTACTTACAGTGAAGCCCATGAGGTACTTCCACTCCATCAACACTGTAATTAAAACTGACAGGGATTTATCTCTTGATGAAACTTACAGCCTGACTTTTCACACCATTAACCATCATACCATTGTCTGCTACCCACCTCACCATATTATCGAAGTTTTTGCAGTTACTCACAATCACGTAACTTATTTATTACACTATTCAGTATAACATCAGCCATTAAAAGCCTTTTCTTTGTTCTCAATAATTCAGCCCTAATTATTAAAGCAACCATGTTATTAATATAATTATCTTAAGTCATAAAGGACTATTCCTATTGGAATAATAATTTTAACACGCTGAGCATGTGTGCCATTATTTTCATATATAGGATACAGTTTACACTACTAAGTTTTATAGATGTAATCTGCAACTTGCTGAATTCTAATCATACCTTTAGTAGTAGGGCAATGTATGTTCTAAAACAATGGGTGCTGCGTCAGCATTTTCCCACGAGGTCATTGACCACTAGTAGTGGGGATATGGGGGTATGAGGTCATTGACCCCTAGTATAGTAGTAGGGCTATTGGGGATTCACAGATTTTGTATAAGAGAGCAAGCCTAACCTCACATTTGCCATCTTGGTGGGGCCTAACCTCACTTTTACGGCCAGTTGGCCTTCTCGACACGGATTTTGCACAAGAGAGCAAGCCTAACCTCACAGTCACCATGTTGGAGGAGCCTAACATCACTTTTACAGCTAGATGCCCTTCCCGACCCCATCTTGAGTAGTAGGACAATGGGGATTCTCGAGACGCAATCTTGAGTAGTAGGGCAATGGGTGATTCGCATAAAAGACCAAGCCTAATCTCATGGATGGGACCTAACTACACAGGGCCTAGTTATACTGTCAGATGCACTTCCGGTCGCCATTTTGGACGGTCCTAACTACACATGGCTCAGTTTTACGGTCAGATGACCTTCCCTTCGCCATCATGATTCTCTCACCAGAGAGGACACATATGGGCTAACCTAGTTTTATGGCCAGATGCCCTTTCAGACGTCATCTTGGAGGGGACTATCTACACAGGGCCCGGTTTTGCTGTCAGATGCCCTTCCCGTCGCCATTTTGGAGGGGTATAACAACATATGGCCTAGTTTTAGGTTAGATGCCCATCCCTTTACCATGTTGGAGGGCCTAACTACATCGTCGCCATCTTGGTTCAGTGTTACGAACAGATGCCTTCCTTGTTGCAATTTTCGGGGGGCCCAACTACACAGTCGCTTTCTTTGGCCCAGTTTTACGGACAGATAGCCTCCCGTCGCCATTTTGGAGGGGCCTAACTACACAGTAGCCATCTTGGGTCCAGTTCTACGGTCAGATATCCTCTCCTCCTCCTCCTCATCTGGAATATGACTGCGTGATCTTGTTTAACAGGTGTGAGGCGGGGAATTAAGAGTACACAACATAAGCACGTGTGAGGTGGAGATTTTGAATAAAAGAACGAGCTTAACCTCACAGACGTCATCTTAGAGGAGTGTAACCTCACTCCACGTGCTTTTTATTTACCAACAAGACCACGTGCTCTTGTTTTACCAACATAAGCACGTGTCAGATCTATATATTGAATAAAAGAGCAAGCCTAACCTCAAAGTCGCTATTAATTACAAGCGACAGTCCCCGAGCCAGAAGAAATAATCGCATACGAATAAAATCCCTCCCTACTATCTAAACAGGAATCAAACCCGAGATTTTCTAAACCGAAGGCATAAATATTGACCAATTAGCTAATGTGATGAACAATAATGTACGTCTACTTTTTAAGGTTTTCGAACAAACGAAATCATAATTTTGTTATTAATTATCAATATAATTGAAGAGCTATCTAATGTCGATCCCGGTCTAGATTGTAAAGAATAACGGATGAGAGAATTTGTTATGCTGACTACACATCACCACGTAATCTGTCAACATGGTTATGCATATTTAGACTTGTTCCTTATCAAGGTTACACTCTAGTTAACTCAAGCCTTTATAAATAGTATGAGTGTAAATATTTTCGATAGGTGTGAGGAGGCAAAGGGAATGCAATAAGTAGAATATTTTGAATTTAATGAAATACCGGTATTTATTGTGTAATTATTTACAAAATTAAATAAACTGCTACCAGTTATACAACAATCTTGGTCATGCTGCCGACAAGGTTGCTGTACTACTTATCACCTTACTGCGAAGAGGTATCATGCTTCCAAAATTGTAACACTCAAATTAAACAAAACATTTATTGTTAATGAAATTACTTTTAAAGTACGTTGTATATTATACTATGTACGTTATGCTTTACAAAGAAGTTCACAGTTGTCATTCATGTGCTTTGTTCCTTTCTGAATCATTACCAGGTACTGTAATGAAGATAAAAATTTCATCCATACACTGTGTACAGTTTTCAATCTTCAGATTAGGTCCATCCGAACCATTTCTACCTCGATACGTGTCATGTAGTCTACAGGGTCTGCATAAAGCTACATCGATTGACATCTTACTGTGGAAGGGAAAGATGTCCCAAAAAGCATCTACGAGAGGTGGTAAACAGGTGGTAAACAGTAAAACCTATTAGGTGGGATCCACTGGTGTCCGGTTGGCCATTTTTGTTCTGTACTTAACATCTCTTCAACACGTACTAAATGTACGTAACTCGACCTAATAGGTTGAAAGTTGGTTTCGAGTATGTGAAATTACTTCAAATAATACTATACAACTGCTATAAGATTAAATTTTACATTGTACTTTTTTTTTACAAATTTTGGAACATAAGTAGCATAACTACTTGCTGCGCCTTAAACAGATCCCCTTTTGCCACCGCTTTTCAGAGTTCTTGAAGGGCCTTCACAGCTACCGTAGAGATCCCAGGGCCCTCAAAGTCCCCACTGAACTCCACCCATACAGGCAGTCCCGTACTTCGGCCGTTCAAGCTCCATAGACCAGGGAATGGAATTAATTTATTCACAATTTTTTTATTTACAATGATCTACACTGGTCGAATACCCTCTAACATTTCTTGTCTCTGTTGTTGATTATCCTCTTCTTGAATAACTGTACAGATTTTGGAAAAGGATCAAACATTACCCCTGGTAAACTGTTCCACTCCTTCACGCCCTTCCCAATGAACGAAAATTTACACCAATCACGTCTGCTAAAAATCCCGTCTAATTTTATACTTGTGGTCAGTCCTTTATTATTTTCCAACTGAAGCCTCTCACGGATTTTCCCCATGCTTCCTCTCCTGTCCAAGCTTTATATAATCCTATAAGTCTAGTTTTGGCTGGCCCCGTGGTGTAGGGGTAGCGTGCCTGCCCCCCTCGGAGGCCCCAGGTTCGATTTCCGGCCAGGTCAGGGATTTTTCTCTTGACCTGAGGGCTGGTTCGAGATCCACTCAACTTACGTGATTAGAATTGAGGAGATATCTGACGGTGAGATGGCGCCCGGTCTCTAAAGCCCGGAATAACAGCCGAGAGGATGCGTCATGCTGACCATACGGCCCCTCGTAATCTGCAGGCCTTCGGGCTGAGCAACGGTCTCTGGGCAGGCCAAGGCCCTTTCAAGGCTGTTAAGTGCCACCAAGGTTCTTAAACACTACAGACGTGTGCAAATTATTAGAATAAATGATAAAACTAACAGTAATTCACTTTTAAAGTATAATTATAATAATTTATCAATATACAATGACCTCTTTAGTACTTTGTGTGCATTCCCTTGTTTTTTTATAACCATTTGGATCCTCTTTGACATGATTGACACAAGGTTCTTGCACATTTTCTGAATTTCTTCATCTCGATGCCATATATCTATGATGTTTTCAATGAGGTTATTGTTCTTTTCTTCATTCCTGACTTGACAATTCCCCATAAATTTTCAATTGGGATGCAGTCTGGGCTATTACCAGGCCAAGGCAATGTCTTTATACTGTTTTCCTTCCAAGAATTTCTTAACAGACTTGGCCTTATGGCATGGTGCTGCGTCATGCATAAAAATGCAATCTCCATCAGGAAACTAATACCTGATCTGAGGCAGCAGACGGGTTCGAAGCACCTTCTTGTACTGATTCTGCTCCATCATGCCCTCAACAATGTATAACCTGCCACATCCATGAACTGACATGCAACTCCATACCATCACTGAAGTTGGATGTTTAACTTTCTGTGTGGTACAGTTTGAAGAAAACGCCTCATCAGGGGTCCTTCTCACATATTGGCTGCTTTCCTCCGACACAGAAAATATGGACTCATCAGAAAAGATTACCTGCAAGATATTAAGCACTTCTTGGAATGGCTTTTTCAACAGAATGTTTTGGAAATATAAGAAAATAAATCAGTACACCTCTGACTGAATTTTTGAAAAAAATCCACTTAACCCATGAGGATGAAGTTACTTCTTAGCAAACAGTAAATTATGGGAAATATCATGTGGCTTACCTTTTCCCAATTGTCCTTAAGCTCATTATGCATTGTTTTTGCCCATTCCAGCCGTTTCTTAGCCATGGTAGGTGTTATTTTGGCTTTATTTCTCGGCTTTCTTGCAGGAAGTCCTGCAGCACAAAGACTGCTTCTGACAATTGATGGAGATATTTCAACTCCATAGTTCTTTATTTGATTGCTCAAGTCCTTACTGATGCTTCTTCGATTCATCTTAGCCATTTGAATCAATTTTCGTTGCATATGGGGGCTCATTATCGGTTTTCGACCACATTTCCCCTTACGTTTGACTGCACGGTTTTCCCCTGATTTCAATGCAGAGCTGATTCTACTAACCGATACTTACGAAAGATTCAATTTCCTAGCAATATCTTTTTGGGAATATCTACCTTCCTTTAATAAACATTCAGTCAATGCCAATTTATGGGGAGAAAGATCTGTTATCTTAAACATGACCTCACTTTTGCAAGAAGATACAACTTCAGTTCACCACTTCAAAAACTCACTAGGAAACAAATCCAAAACCCAACTTTATCCCAAACTTGGATTATACAGACATATATAAACAATATAAAACACTTCTAGGCTTCAATTCTGGCATAGGAACTCAACACTCAACTAGAAAAAGCTATGGAAACCACATTCAACAATTGCCACAACATCAGCTGATTCGATAAACAGTGTTAGAAACCTCTACAGAGAGGGAAATAATTGTCCCTCAGATATCCCAAAGGGCCATTAGTGGACTGCATGAACCAAAGAATACATAAACAGGTTGAAACATACTTTTATATTCATATGTATAGAGGTTTTTGTACTAAATGAGGGAAGAAACACAAAATTCATGCATTATTCTAATAATTTGCACACGTCTGTACTAAAGGTTGGGCCCAACGCGAAACGAGCTGCTATTGGTTAACGAAATGACGTCACAGAAGGAGCAAAGCAGCCAAGCCCATGGCGCGCAGTTCAGTAGGAATCTCATAATACCAGCAAACATTACAGTTTCTAAGAACTCTATGCGGACCAGACATAAAGTTTACTGCTGTTATCAGATTGAAAGAAAGTACAGCATAGTAAGTTTCATTATTTCTGTTACGAATAAGACGTAAATGTAACGTGACGGCACACTGACCAATGCTCGAAATTTATTAACAAATCCAAGTTCCTCTATTTAGTTTGAGGAAGGCTACGTGCTCTCAAATCTGTCAACATAAATATTTAGAGATACGAAATGTTTGTAATATTAAATGTTGACAGCAGAACTTCGAATTGGAACTACCGCATGTTAACACACGATATATGACTCACTTCCGCAGGTATCGAGTTTAAAGCTTAACACATATTATAACAGCAGCAGAAGTAAGTTCATATTCGAAACCTTGCATAGATATTCCTACTTTTTAAAATTAAAGAATAAAAAGAACAGGAAAAACACTTAATTAGAACACAGTCCTACCTGTGAGATCAGATGTCATGAAGTGGTTGCTTTTGAAGATAAAATCCACTGCCGTGCCTTTCGCCGATGAGCTGCTATGGATTTTTCAGTCCTTGCCCGAATGTTCATTTGTCGTATGCGTATAAATGTTCTCGTCCTAACATACATTTTTACTATTTCTGGTGGTACAGCGGGGAATTTACTGGTAATTATTCGACACACTTTGCGTATAATATTAGGTACGCGTGACAGTTTAGCACGTCCGTGAGTGTCCGTGAAAATTAACTCGAATTCCTTTACTTGGTTTAGCCATTCTTCCGATGGAACGAGTAAACCTCCCCGAGATAACACTTCTATCCATCCCACAGGGGCTGTACCAGAAGATATGGAAAGCATTTCCCCAGTGGGACTTCCCATTGACCTATCATATTTCCTTCCACGATAGGCGATGTAGCCGGCGAGGTACCGAAATCTCTCTGCTGAACAATCAGGTGTCGCTGTAGATTGCGGTGAATCATTAACGGCACGATTTTCTATCGCAATGTCCCGAATTTCTGTCTCACCTTCAATCATGCGTAATGCTTCAGACATATCCGGCAGTAAATCTACAAGTTTAGATGTCAGTATCACATTATCAGTTTCTGAAATCACTGCAGCTTTATTGGATAACGGAATATTTTCTGAGTTCGCGCCCAGAAGTAACAGTCTCAATCTAAATTTCACCTCGGTTGGTAGCGGATGTTCATAGAAATGTCCAAGTCCTCTTATCTGAGAAAATAAATTTTCCAGACAGTCTTGGTTTAATCGAGCAGTCAACATGTACTTTATGTTGAGATATTGGAGGTCACTAAAAAGGCCAAATAATGAACGGATGGTCGTCATAAAACCTTTCTGAAGTGGGAGCAATTGACTCGATTTACCAACTCTCATTCGTTCACAGCATGTGTACAGCTGCCTTAGAATTCCTTCTTGGACCTGATGATCATTACCGTACCCAGTTGCGAGCTTTTTCTTATCATTAGGTGTTCTTGCATTGAGGATATCAATGAGTCATTTAGAAGCTGGAAGAAGGAAGCAACATGTTCCTCACCAGGCATAAGGAAGCGAATAGCTTGCGCCGTATGATTAGAAAAAAGCTGGATGGCGAAGTACACTCGCTGGCGCTCCCTTCCTTTTACATTTACACTGACTGACAGAGCAAATGCAACACCAAGAAGGAGTGGTTCGAAAGGGATGAAAGTTGGGGAAAAAACAGAGACGGCACGGACGAATAATTGATGTTTATTTCAAACCGATATGCAGGTTACACAATGCGCACGGCATCGACTCAGTAGGATGTAGGACCACCGCGAGCGGCGATGCACGCAGAAACACGTCGAGGTACAGAGTCAATAAGAGTGCGGATGGTGTCCTGAGGATGGTTCTCCATTCTCTGTCAACCATTTGCCACAGTTGGTCGTCCGTACGAGGCTGGGGCAGAGTTTGCAAACGGCGTCCAATGAGATCCCACACGTGTTCGATTGGTGAGAGATCCGGAGAGTACGCTGGCCACGGAAGCATCTGTACACCTCGTAGAGCCTGTTGGGAGATGCGAGCAGTGTGTGGGCGGGCATTATCCTGCTGAAATAGAGCATTGGGCAGCCCCTGAAAGTACGGGAGTGCCACCGGCCGCAGCACATGCTGCACGTAGCGGTGGGCATTTAACGTGCCTTGAATACGCACTAGAGGTGACGTGGAATCATACGCAATAGCGCCCCAAACCATGATGCCGCGTTATCTAGCGGTAGGGCGCTCCACAGTTACTGCCGGATTTGACCTTTCTCCACGCCGACGCCACACTCGTCTGCGGTGACTATCACTGACAGAACAGAAGCGTGACTCATCGGAGAACACGACGTTCCGCCATTCCCTCATCCAAGTCGCTCTAGCCCGGCACCATGCCAGGCGTGCACGTCTATGCTGTGGAGTCAATGGTAGTCTTCTGAGCGGACGCCGGGAGTGCAGGCCTCCTTCAACCAATCGACGGGAAATTGTTCTGGTCGATATTGGAACAGCCATGGTGTCTTGCACATGCTGAAGAATGGCGGTTGACGTGGCGTGCGGGGCTGCCACCGCTTGGCGGCGGATGCGCCGATCCTCGCGTGCTGACGTCACTCGGGCTGCGCCTGGACCCCTCGCACGTGCCACATGTCCCTGCGCCAACCATCTTCGCCACAGGCGCTGCACCGTGGACACATCCCTATGGGTATCGGCTGCGATTTGACGAAGCGACCAACCTGCCCTTCTCAGCCCGATCACCATACCCCTCGTAAAGTCGTCTGTCTGCTGGAAATGCCTCCGTTGACGGCGGCCTGGCATTCTTAGCTATACACGTGTCCTGTGGCACACGACAACACGTTCTACAATGACTGTCGGCTGAGAAATCACGGTACGAAGTGGGCCATTCGCCAACGCCGTGTCCCATTTATCGTTCGCTACGTGCGCAGCACAGCGGCGCATTTCACATCATGAGCATACCTCAGTGACGTCAGTCTACCCTGCAATTGGCATAAAGTTCTGACCACTCCTTCTTGGTGTTGCATTTGCTCTGTCAGTCAGTGTATGTGTTGCAATGAGAGTTTCGGACAGATCTTCATCTCACCGTGGTCTAACGCAAGGAACTTTTCAATGGTTTGTTTTGTAACAAGGATGTTTCCTGGAAGAGTCAGCCCGTCATCTATGAAATGATTTCTCATTAGCTTCTACAGGTGTGGAACATCAGCAAAGACCCATACTCTTTTCTGTGGACTTCCGGGATTCGGAAAACATGTCTTAGTATGAGTAACATTCAGTTCTTTCCACAAACCTCGATTTTTTGCTCCTAGGTCGGACACCATGGCAACAACACTATACTCTGCATCTTCTACGGAGCATATAACCTTGTGAAGCAAAGCTGCAGTCATTTGCAGGTCATAGTCAAAAATTATGGGTTGTTTCCACGCAGAAAACAGTCCGCGAACCATTACTACCTGTACATTGCTGTGTGGACCAACAATGCGATCTTCCTCTTCGCCATAGCAGACTCTATTGTCGACGTTCATTTCATCAAAGCAGATCACACACACGCGCTCCAACGTAGAAAATCTTTCTGCTTGGGCTTTCATTAGTAGGAGAACATCGTTAAGCATTCCTTTTCGACAGTGGAATGAGCGATTTACCCATCTTTTCAGAGTAGATATCACGGGCAAAGGAAATCCTTTATTACGTAAATAAATGTAACATTTGCGAGAAACAGCACGCAATGCTACTGCCTTGCATATATCTTCCCTGGTCCACTTAGCCTGCTTCTTATTACTCAATAAAATTTTAATCTGAGTCCTGGAAAGCAGTTTCCCCAAAACGCGATTAATTTCACTCTCAACCTTCCTATCTTTTTGATTCAACTTTTCTCTTAGTGTTTTGCTTTCTTCAGTTCTTCATTCAGGTATTTATTTTTTATTTGCAATTTAGTGCACATCAGAACTAATTTCCTATTTTGCTCTTCCAGTGCCTTCACTTTCTTTAAAAGGAACTCTTCTTCCTCTGAGGTTGTATCTTCCGTAACCGTGGACTGATCGATTTTTCTTTTCTTCGGAGATACATTCTCAAGAGTCTCTATAGCTCTCTTCTTAGTTTCTCTGGCTAACTGCCTCTCCGATCTGTTCTCCATTTCTTGCTCCGAAGACTGTGGAACTGACGAATTTCTCAGGAATAATTGTGCACTTACTGGGCTACTACTGTAAATGCTACCGGGAAGGTTCTCTGTAGGTACTGCATCTTTTTTCAAAATCTTCCTGGGAGGTAAATGCAGTAATTCTGCTCTTAAATCGCGAACATAACTGGCGTCAGTAAAATGCGGCGAGCACACAGTAGAAGTAGCTACATTGAAGAAATCCTTCTTTTACATTTTTGTATCCAAACTTTTTGCAGGTCTGAAGCTTTGGGAAATGAATGATAAACGATATCTGTTCCTTTCGTCTTTCTGCTGTATGACAGACAGCCAGTCACTGCACATCCAGGCATTTCGAACAGGTATCATGTGCTTTAGCCTAACAAATTTAAGAAATTTTATTCACACTCAAGATTTCGCAAACTGACACGCAAATATATACCGTACACTACTATTTCACACGCAAATATATACACTGCAATGATACTATGAACACACAGAAATTTCACACGCAAATATATACACTACAATTATACTATGAACACAGAAGTTTCATTCCAGCTACTATTACACTCTTCACGCAACTGAGGAAAAGAAACTGCACGAAAATACAGTAGGCCACTATATAAACCAATAGCAATATACGGAAAGAAATTAAGAATAGATATCACTTGGAAATTCTTTCTTTATAAGGCAGACAGCGATAAACAACGAAATAAGATACACGCGCGGTTGTATGCTACACAGTCACGGTGCTCCTTTGATGACGTCACGCGCAGGACGAGAGAAAACTAACATCTACTGCGCAGTCAATCTGGGCCACCCGTGAGTACCACGGGGATGGTTTGGTATAAGTCTAGTTTTCTCCCTTCTCTTACTTAAAATTTACCACACAAGTTTCTCTAACATTTCTGATACACTACTTTTCCTCCTGAAATCCCCTGTTACAAATCTTGCTGCTTTCCTCTGCATGCCATCTATTTCTTTTATTAGATATTCCTGGTGATGATTCCAAACCCGGTTTGCATATTCCAATAATGGACGAACCATACTTAAGTACATTTTCTCTTTTAATTCTTTTGTTGCATCTTTTAAGTAGCCTCACTATGACATGTAAAGACCTGTATGCTTTCCCAACAATGTCATCAACATGACCCTTCCAGTGCAAATAACTTTCAAATCTCACACCTAAGTATTTGCATCTTTTGGGATAATTACCTCATCCAAAGTATATGTGAATTAAGTTTTAAATCTCCTCTTTGTAAATGTTGTAACAGTTGATTTGCCTCCATTAACCTTCATATTATTCTCTTCAACCCATTGTTGGATACTGTCAAGGTCCCTTTGTAATTCTGAACAATACTCAATGTTATTTATTTCCCTATAAACAATTATGTCATCTGCCCTTGAATTTAGTAATGCTCTTATCCAACGTATAACACTTATGTCCGATCCTATTCCCTCCAATTTCTTTACTAATATTTCATGTTCCACTCTGTCAAAGGCTTTGGAAAGATCTATGGCTATGCAATCTAACTGGTCTCCTAAATCCAACTGATCGGATAAGTTCTGCTGAAATCGCATCAGTTGTGCCTCACAAGAAAATTTCTTTCTAAATCCATACTGGCTCCTCATGAACCAATTTTTATCATCACATACCATTTTGATGAACTTTGCTATTAAACTCTTCAGTATTCTGTAGTTCTCAGGTTTCCTTTTATCACCCTTCCCTTTATAAATTGGTATTATTATAGATTCCTTCCATTCCTTTGGTATTAAACTATTATTTATGAGATAGTCAAAGAGAAATTTTTAATAAGGCACTATGTACCACCCCAGTAATCTGATCACTCCCTGCTGCTTTTCATTGCTGAAACAGTTTAATTTTTCTGAAAATATCCTCATTTGTGAATGAGAAGCTTCTTGTTTCCTTATGTCACTCTCTCTATATATATTTTCTGTTCCGGTTTCCAACTCTTGACAATCTTCTACGGAATCTCTGAATTCCCTACTAAATAATTTGCTTTTTCAATATCTGTTAATAAGTGATCACTCCCTTCTCCCACCATAGTGGGAATGTGGATTCCTTTTCGTTTTTGATTCCGCTTCCCTGTGTGGTCATTAACCTCTTGAAGTATGCCATTCATATAATTCCCTTTTGCTTCCTTTTTCACTCTATTAAGTTCCCTCATTAGCTGTTTCCTAGTTTCTCTACTCTCCCTACCCTCTTTGATATTCCTGTTTACTATTCTACACTTTCTTTTTAATTTTCTTATTTCCCTTGCATCATAAACAGGGTTTGAGGTCATTTTACCCTTCTTAACAGGTACAAATCTCTTCTCTCCTTACCAAATGATTCCTTTAACATTTGTCCAAAGCGTATTCACATTACTCCCTTCACTTATCCAACAACTGAATTGTGATTTAAGCTAAGTCCCAAATTCATCAACTTTAGTTATTTCTGTACAATTTCTTGCCTTGTGTCACCCCCTTATTAAGCCTTTTTGATACCAGTCCTACATCCACTATTATAGCCTTATGGTCACCTATTTTTTCAATTACCTCAGTTTTATCAAAAATTTCCCATGTTTTAACCAAAAATACAACTATCAAGTTATTGAGACAAGTTGGTTGTTGTACTACTTCTGTAAATCCTCCCTCCCAAATTAACTTACTTGCCAGTTTCTGTTTGTGGGCCTCACTTGGAGCTCCATTCCATTCAACTTCAGGCAAGTTTGGATCTACCCCAGTTATTACCATATAATTATTATTGTTTTTATGAGTATAATCTATTATTTTCTCAAATATTTCCATGTCTTTTTCCTCTCTTCCAGGCCTGTATGTCCCTATAATTCCCACCTCCTTCATATTATCACAAACTAATTTTATCCCTAAAATTCCATCTCTTTCACCAGTAAACCATCCATGTGAGCAATAAGTTTCCTTCACCAGAATAAACACACTCCCCTTCCTATTTTATCTCCTCGGTCTCTATGATAGACTTTATAATCTTCTGGAAATACTTCTCTATTACCCACCCCTTCTCTATTACCCACCCCTTCTCTCAATAACAATTCCACTCCTATCACCACATCAGTCTCATAAGATTCCATCAATGTAATAAATTTTAATTGTCATTGACTACACTCTGACAGTTTACCAAGATCAATCTCAGATCCGTTCCTCCCTAAAACTCGACTTTTGCAATTGGGTAACTTGAAATTCCTTACTTTCCTGAGTTTCAATTTCTAGTTGGGTGAGCCACCTTGAAGTACAGCTGGCTCTTTCTGCTAGTTTTCCTGGTCGGTATTATAACTCAAGGGAGTTGCCTTTTTTACAGGACCATACTGGTACATATCTTATGACTAATAAAATCGAGAACAATATTTCAATCTTTGATTTACCTGAATTGTTTAGATGAAGACCATGCTTTGTGTAACAGTCAGTGGCGTATGCTGCAATTAAAACATGGGCTATCACTAGACTTAGGTTTTTCTCCTCCTGTTCACAATGGAACTGAGTAAGAGGTGGGGTAGGCTTACCATTTTTAATTATCAGCAATTTATCTTCATATTACAGTTGCGTGAATGGTTAGGTTTAGTGGTTTAGTGAACGTCAAGCCTTAAGGGTTTTGAGCTGCAGCTAATAGCCATTGGAGTAGCCTGTTGTGTTAAGGATGGTTCACAAGCCCTAGCCTCTGCTACTGCCAATACTCAACACCTGATCAATGTAGATGGTAGCACTCTTAATTCCCCTAGCTCGGGGACTGGGTGCTTATGACATCTTCACACCATTCATTTCATCAGGTCACCATCAAACCTTTCCAGAGGCTATGCATTATTATTATTATTATTATTATTATTATTATTATTATTATTATTATTATTATTATTATTTCTTAATCCGTTTGTCCTCCAGGTTGGTTTTTCCCTCGGACTCGGCGAGAGATCCCACCTCTACACTCAAGACCAGTGTCCTGGAACGTGAGACTTTGGGTCAGGGGATACAACTGGGAAGGAGTGTCAGTACCTCGTCTAGGCGGCCTTACCTGCTATGCTGAGCAGGGACCTTGTGGGGGATGGGAAGATCTGAAGGGATAGACAAGGCAGAGGGAAGGAAGCGGCCGTGGCCTTAAGTTAGTTACCAACCCGTCATTTGCCTGGAGGAGAAGTGAGAAACCATGGAAAACCACTTCGAGGATGGCTGAGGTAGGAATCGAACCCTTCTCTACTTAGTTGACCTCCCGAGGCTCCCCGTTCCAGCCCTCGTACCACTTTTCAAATTTCGTTGCAGAGTCGGGATTCGAACCCGGGTCTCCAGGGGTGGCAGCTAAACACACTAACCACTACACCACAGAGGCGGACATTATTATTATTATTATTATTATTATTATTATTATTATTATTATTATTATTATTATTATCTCAGTTGCAAACGATAAGCATGGCCAACAATAAAGTTTGTGAAGTTCGCATGAGCCACATAACGACAAATACTGTTCATACTTACTTAAGTTGAAATGCCCTTTGTATGGATTCTTATTTTTCTCCTGCTGTTCACAATGTAACTGAGTAAGAGGTGGGGTAGGCTTTCCATTTTTAATCATCAGCAATTTATCTTCATATTTCAGTTGCGAGAATGGTTTATCCAACAACTTACACACGGTTGAGCCATTTCACAGAAGTAACATCACAAGGTCACATTCACGTTAAAATCTATAACTTCAGATAAACTAAAATTGTTCTAAGATCAACTGAAATATACCAATAATTTCCAACTATAAACTACCAATAAGATGTCCTGCACATGCAAAAACAAACTCGTGATACTGTAGCACATGGGTGAATCCCATCAATTCGGACACTTCCGGAGAACTTCGAGTCTTTGGACCTTCTCTTTCCACCGCTGTCTCTCTCGTTAGCGGCGGCGATTTGACAGACCGAAACCTAGCCCAGCTCAAGGTTAGCATCCCCTCGTTCCCCGCTCCGTTCCGACATTCGCCAGCAAGCCTCGCGGCGGGTCGAGGGGAGTGGGCCGAAGGCCTGGGCTGCGATGTTACTCTCCAATGCTTTGCTCTCAGAAATACGAGCAACGTTCTTTCTCAATGCTTTCAAGTTTTGTAAATGGAAGAATGTGTCAGATGCTTACATTATAATAAGATGTAGATTTCCATCGTTCTCATTTGAGGCTTGGTAGCCCACAGTATACGCTACTGGTAACAGTGTCTCTCGAAACTGCTGCATTCAATTATCTGAGTATTACGAACATATTTACAAATTTTAACCATATCTGTATTAACTTTGTCCACTTCAATGTTCACACACCAGTCTCTACTCAAATCATGCCTGTGGGGCACATTCACTACAAAGATCCTCATTTGTGAATGAGAAGCTTCTTGTTTCCTTTCCTTCTCTATTTTCTGTTTCGGTTTCCAACTCCTGACATTTAAGTTGAAAACTGACATTCTTGGCGTAGTTGTGAGCTACCGTACGTCATTCGTCCCGCCGATGAACAGTACTGCATCACAACCTCCAAGATTTCTTGCTGCCTGCTCCGTGTTTTCCACTACATACCGGTATCTTCTTGATTGGGGTTCCAGATGCTGCAATATCTTCATTGTTCATTTCTTTCGCAATTCCCCTCGCCTGGTTATCACTAAATATTGTAACCGGTACTTCAGCGGCTACACCAAACACAGTTAATGGGAGGAAATAAATGCAATTATACGGTACCTAAGACACTACACACACAATAAAACATCTGATGAACTACGCAGAACTCCGCCGAAAACAACACTGGTAACTTGATGATAATAAACCAGGAACGTGGAAAGGAGACTGGGAAACCTTACCAAGGGCCATGGAGGTGCGAAGGTTGCGGTTTTCCGAAAAGCCAACTGATTTCTTGTTTTCCAAATATTATTTACAAAATCGGCAATACAAATAAACTTCCAAAACGAATTCAGCGTACACCAAATCTAGATCAAATACAGTAGAGACGATACGCGACACTTACAGATTTCGCCTTGCTAAAATGGGAGACAATTCGACGGTGGCGCTCCTAGTGACTTGACCTGAACAAATCGCGCTAAATTCAAATATCAATGGAAATGTATATACGGAAATGGATAAATAAATTACGTCTAGAAAAAAGTGTTATTGAGATATTAATTTCGAAGTTGCTAAAGCAATTCTGGATAAATGAATGAAGAATTATTTAAAAGGTTATTATTCAAAGACTGAAATTAGACACATAAACAAGATATGAAATGGGCTGCTGTGAAATGGCTTGATCTTTCATTTATGCATTACTTTTTTAGCTTTAGCATTCCTGCCTGAACTTTTACGGTTGGATTTGTCTTTTTTCTCATTTAAAAAACATTTTATCATGACATTAAGACACTTGTCAATAAAAATATCAGCACATTCCTTACACACATGATGCAATGAATTAACAATTAAAATCTGGACAATTTTCCTCTTAATATGAAGCCTACTAACAGAAAGAAAATCTATAAAATCCCGGCTTTAATCTGAGAAGAGGGATAAAAGAAAGAAAAGTATGAAAATGTTGTTGATAGTGATGCTTTAAGGAATATTTACGTACAATTAGAGCAACAATGTAACATACCCTTGGCTGTATTGTCGAGGATTTCTAAAGTCGCTGGCCTGGAAATGATCTGAACAGATCCTATAATTCTTATATAAGCGTAACGTCCCTTCTTTCTTGTACACCTTATCCAAATCGCTTCTGTGACATTTCAAAACCCACAGATCACACCTACAACAACACATTTTAAGCCAGTTAAAATATGGGTCGATCAGGTCAGAAGATTATGAAGTACTATAAAAATCTCTGTCACTGGAAGTAAATAAATCAAATCAAAATCAATATCTCTTTATTTGCAAATGAGGTGACTACCTCGGTGGCAAATGGTACACTAAAATACATTATTGTCAAGCACTAAATTTTAAATTAACAGGAGACGAAGAAAATGTTCATAGAATACAATATTATACAATTTACGCTAATAATTTTTTCTATTAAACCCACACTTCATCCTTAATAAATTTATATTGTTTACAAAATTCTACTTATAATATCTTACAAACATAGTCAACTCATATACAGTACGGTATGTGAAATTACTTCTAATAATACTATACAACTGGTATAAGATTAAAATTAACATTGAATTTATTTACATATTTATATTTTACCCATTTTGGAACCTAAGTAGCATCGCTTCTGTGACATTTCAAAACCCACAGATCACACCTACAACAACACATTTTAAGCTAGTTAAAATATGGGTCGATCAGGTCAGAAGATATGCAAACACAATATTACTTACATGTTCTTGTCACGAGGGAACCTGAAGAACGACCGCGCATTCTTCATAGATACTGCAGCCAAACACAGCACATATCTTTCCCCTCGTGTAGAGAGGAGATGTTAAGGAACGACACACGCTACTGTTTAATTATGTCAACTCACTGAAAACGCATAAATAACACCAAAAACTTTACACAAAAGTACACGTGCTCTTATGAGAGAATCAGTACTGTTCAGGTCTATCCGCTAGAGTGAGCTCCAATAGCTGTCCCTCGATATCTCGCTCAGTGTCGCGTATTATCTCTACTGTATTTGTCTAGATACACACTACACACGACTTAGACGTTCTTTGACAAATATAGTTTAGATGTTCCTAGACAAGAGCTTTGCCTTAAGTTCAAAGAGTTAAGCAAATACATCTCAGTACAAATCAAATTCCACAAATACAATATTGAAGGTAAGAGGAAGCTCAAAATATTATTACATTTTAGAGTGAAATCAAAACTTTCTTTTCACAACATCTGATCAAAAGAGTGGCGATTAGGGCAATCTCCTGTGATACACCAACGAAAACTAAATGGAACTTAAAACCGGGCAGAAAATAACAGCGCATACCCTAAGGCAGCCCATTCCGGTATCGGGGAGACGTTCACGACGTCGAAAACTTCGGCAGGCTCGGCAGACCTAGCCCCCTTTAAAGGGAAATCTGGCCTTGGAGTAGCCAATCAGAAAACAGGAGCTTGCCCGGATTGACCAAGCACAAATCTTTCACCGGTCGCGATCTTTGAGCCATTTTCTCGAACACAAACGATCGCGATCCTTCCATTTCCAGAATAGTAAGAACATATTTCTCGAATGCATAACTAACAAAGGCCGACATACCCTGTTCAAAAATTCGTGTCACAAACTTTCTGGACTGTTCCAGTTAATATAGAAATGTAATCTACTACTTACAAATACAATATGTTACAAAAATATTTACACTGTACAGGTTAGGTAGTTACATGGAATACAAATAAAATATTCTATCACCACACTCCAGATCATACAGAAGATATTACTAAAACACAAGATTTACAAATAAAATCTCCTACAAACACTTTCCACTTCCAATATATTATTTTACACCTGTGTCAAATATAAGAATGTTCGACATGCACTTTGTGGAATTTTAGGCCTAACTATGCCGCGTCTCGTAACGGAGTTTGTGTTATACGTCTGGCTGCTTCTCATGCGGATAAGTCCTTGGGTACCGCTTACTTCCCTCAGAGCTGAAAATCTATTTTTGGTATCAGTTACGAAATTGTCTTTATTGAACTGTAGGTACACTTTTCCACCTTGCATCCGAAACAATTTGACACCACGCGCTTGAATTCACGGGGTCACTTGTGTTGTAAGTGTTTGTGGGTACCAGTACGGTACTTTTGATTCCAGTAAACGTACTTTCTCCTTTAAGATCTCATTCTCCGCTTTCCATGCTTGTAAATTCTGTTGCAATACAGAGAGAATTACAAGTGCGGTACATTATCATTACCGGTACCTCCATCCTCCAAGGAATGAGACGCCAGCGATTCGTTGACCGTTGTAGGCCTAGGTTTGTTACCACTATTCAAACTGCACTCGCCACAGCTCACACAGGTCCAAGTATCTTCTTTTTAAGCATAACCAGCGCTATATATATAGGTACTCAAAATGGATCCAAATTAAACACTTTTCACACTCGATATAATTCTTCACTTGCTTCTTGTTTACACCACACTTATTCCTGATTATTTCACAAGAGAACCGGGAGCTACCTGCATTTACATCCTTCGCTGACTTCATCATATTATCTAATAATGGTGTATAAAGATGGGAAGAAAGAAAAGCAAACATCCTAATGGAATGATGAAGTGGGGGACAGCTTATAAATATAAAAAAGAAGGTGTGCCAGAAATGGTACCAAGTAAGGTCTGAAACAGAGAGGGAAATGTATGTATAAGAAAGAAGCCTGGTCAAGCGACTGGGAAAATTTTCTGCATAGCCAAAAATCTTAGGAAGGGAGGGAAAAGGGTAATAAATAGGGTTTTGGTTAAATCAGGAGAACTCATAGCAGATCCCAGGGACTGTCTGGACAGGTGAAAGGAATATTTTGAAAATCAATCAATCAATCAATACTGATCTGCATTTAGGGCACTCGCCCAGGTGGCAGATTCCCTATTTGTTGTTTTCCTAGCCTTTTCCTAAATGATTTCTGTACCGGGCGGTACACCTCCACCCCGCTAATTTAAAATGTGCGCCTGTTGAAACTCCTCTGCTGGAGGAAGTCTGAACTTTATGGACAGTATTAATTTTCAAGTTTCTCAGAAGATGTCTCTACCTGGAAATTTTGGAGTTTTTGAACTGTGTCATTTTCGACGTATTTTTGTTTTGCTTGTAGTAAGAAGTGTGAACCTTCTCTTCTAGAGGACACTACTGAAGATCAACAATAGTGCACCCTAGTGCGGAGTGAAAGAACTATTTTTTTGGAGAAGTTCTTATTTCAAAAGTTTGTTTCTTGTTAAATTTCTTTCTGTTATTGTTTAAGTTGGCTGTATACCCCTCTTTTTCCCCTTGTTTTAGATTTATCCAATCCCGAATTTCTTTTAGTAATTTCCGACCAATCCGATGTATCTTCCCCCAACTTGGATATGTTTCTGTACCCTAGCCAATAAAGTGATTGTGGGCGGGTGTTCTCTTCCCTAAAACGCCTAGAACCTTCCGCGAGAGTATTTAAACTGCTGATTTTTGGGTCTCCGGGCTACTTCTGTTCCATCTTTCAGTGTGTAAAGTACATAGCAGGGGGCGGGAAGCGCCTCTTTCTTCTCCAGCTGTTCAACACCAGGTAATGGCCTCTTAATAACTTCTTTTCTTGCTAGGTTGGCAGTTTAACTCTCGGAGCGGGTTCAAAGCGTTTCCACCATGTAACCTTTTCCTAAAATGTAACCAATCTTTTCATCTATTCTCTTTTAAAGCTGCATATTGGGATAGAGAGTGCTAACCCTCTCGAGCTCCCACTCACATTGTTTTGAGGTGAACTTATTTTCTCAACCTATTCTTCGTTAACGTAAAACAAATTGCTCTTTTCTAAAGTCACCTCTGTAGTATGGGATTAGCCCTTGCATTAGTGGCCTAGAGCCAGATTAGGTTTTAAAAACAAGTGTATTAGGAGTGCAGATCGCCTCCTCTCAAATTGTTATTTTAGAGGTCATGTAATTGCCCCTTTTCATTTAATAGACCTCAGTAGGTTGGGTATTTTACCCCTGTGTCTATGTCCAGTGAGGACAACTCGAAGGTGGAGTTTGGTGTGGCCTTTGAGAGGCTTAAAGTTGAGAGCGTGTGGCTCTTTTGAAAATTGAGTGTTGTATGCCTCGTGGAGGCTTTTCAGTGTAATTTGGAGCAAGGACTCCTAGGCATGAATGGGGTTTTCTGCCCCTCTGTTGAAACTTGTGTTTGGGGTAAAACTGAGCTGATTGCCCAAGCATTGTGAAGTCAGGGCGCGAAGCCCAAATCCTGTAAATATTGTAACTACCCTTTGGACTTGCTACTTTGTACCTGCCATGCTTGTTATTTCTTTGTTTTTGAAAAGAAAATATAACCTTGTTAAATTTTACATTAACTTTGATTCCGTAGTTTGAGACCCGTTCACGCCCGCACCTTCTTTCACCTCTACCTACCACTAAAACACGGTAACAATTTCAAAAAAAAATTGGAAATTTATTGAACATCTCTCTTGGTAAGTTATTCCAATCCCTAACTCCCCTTCCTATAAATGAATATTTGCCCCAGTTTGTCCTCTTGAATTCCAACTTTATCTTCATATTGTGATCTTTCCTACTTTTATAAACGCCATTCAAACTTATTCGTCTACTAATGTCATTCCACGCCATCTCTCCCCTGACAGCCCGGAACATACCACTTAGTCGAGCAGCTCTTCTTCTTTCTCTCAATTCTTCCCAACCCAAACATTGCAACATTTTTGTAACGCTACTCTTTTGTCGGAAATCGCCCAGAACAAATCGAGCTGCTTTTCTTTGGATTTTTTCCAGTTCTTGAATCAGGTAATCCTGGTGAGGGTCCCATACACTGGAACCATACTCTAGTTGGGGTCTTACCAGAGACTTATATGCCCTCTCTTTTACATCCTTACTACAACCCCTAAACACCCTCATAACCATGTGCAGAGATCTGTACCCTTTATTTACAATCCCATTTATGTGATTACCCCAATGAAGATCTTTCCTTATATTAACACCTAGATACCTACAATGATCCCCAAAAGGAATTCCATTGTCACAAATCAGCAGTGATACATGAAATTAGACCTGAAATATAGTGGGAAGGGAGGGACGAAATGGCTTCACAGAGTAGGGCCTAATATGTTTTGCTTGGAATCTTCATAAGGGGTCTTCTGACTAGATGAAAGCAGTAGTTGCACCTATATATGGTATAAGCATAGGAACAGGAAGGATTGCAACAACTATTCAGGTATTTCACTGATCAGTATACCAGACATTTGGAAAGGACGGTGCGATCAATGGTTGAGAGTTATTTTGATGAAAACCAGTCCTATTTCAGACCATAGAGGGCTGTCAGGATCAGAATTCCAGTATGCGCCAGGTAACTGAAAAATGTAGGGATGTAGTAAAATTAATAAGACCACTACTATCACTGACTATATTTATAAATATTTTCGCTCGGCACAAGGAATATACCGTAACACATGAAATATATATACAATAATTTACAATCAATGTGGAAAGCACTTAAGACAGATTTTTTAAAGTAGGTATTTAGTGTCGATCAAAATACTGTATTATGTACACTCAAGTTTGTAGGTTGTTTATGTAATAACCAATAGGCCTACAGAAAATCCAGTAACATAAACATTTTCATCATTTCATTTCACTTTATGTCAGGTAGGTTTAAATTTTGAATTTATATTTTAATCATTAAATTGATAAAGTTACCCGCGGCTTCCCTAGCGTGGATTTCGTAATTTGACAAAAGTAATCGTTCCTTGGAAATGCACTAAGATATTATCTGAAATTCACTAAAGTAAATTCACCGAAAAAATTAGCTTCATTTACTCCAGAAATTTTTTTTTACAAGTTGCTTTACGTTGCACCGACACAGATGGGTATCATGGCGACGATGGACAGGAAAGGGCTAGGAGTGGAAAGGGAGCGGCCACGGCCTTAATTAAGGTACAGCCCCAGCATCTGCCTAGCGTGAAAATAGGAAACCACGGAAAGTCATTTTCAGGGCTGCCGACAGTGGGGTTCGAACCCACATCTCCCGAATACCGGACACTGGCCGCACTTAAGCAATTGCAGCTATCGAGCTCGCTAGAACATTTCTTGTGAGCCATGTCTATGGTATTGCCCTTTAGGACTAAGATGACCAGGCTACTCGCAGACCTAACTCTGGAACATGCGACATAGAAATGTAAATGTGAGAAAAAGTCCTCTCCCAAGTTTTAAAGGGGATCCCAAATATATATATCCACGTCTGTAACATCTTCACTTTTTGAGATATAAGTATCAGCATAGAAAGAATTCAACAATATTTTCAATTCTTTTCCATTGGATTCAACTTGGATTCCGTTGTTGGATGCGCTAGCGAGTGGTTTGCCGTTCCAAGAGCTCTGTATTATCTATTGATAAAGTAGTTAATACTTGTCGAAATTTAGCTAATATTGTTTGAGTGATACATTTAGTTCCACAAATATTGGTGTTTAATGTTTGTTTGTAGTCATTGAGATTAGTGGTATTTATTCACATTTTCACACAGAGTAGTTCCGTAGGCGTTCGCTAGATTACAAGTTTAGGTTGGGATACGTGAAAGAAGAAATATAATTTTTTTAACATTATTATTTAAATATCAGTAGGTGTGTTGATAGAATACTAATAAAGACTGGACATTAACAAAATTTGTAACTTCCACAGTGGTTATATTAGTGCAGGCATTAGACAGGTTATTTCAAAGAGCAGTTCTACTGTTCTACCTATCACAAAGGTAACAATTTCTTTAAATAACATGATAATGTAAATTTTGCTTAAAGAAAGGATTTCGACAGAATATATTGCCCCCTTATTACCTGGCTAACTCAGCCACTGAGCGAGAGATCCCAAGGGGGAACGTTCATGGCTGGAAAATAATAAACGTAAATTAGGCCTTCATCGCCTTTAAAAATTAAAATTAAAATGTGACTGAGCCTCTCCTAACTCACAATAACATTTGAAAATCAGCTGGCATTTATCTTATTTTGTCATTACAAAAGCAAAATTTAACTTAAAATCCCACTCGTCTATGTGGTAAATCTCTAATTGACATTTTTAACTAATAATCATTTACACTATTTCATGGTAGGTAACGCTAGCTTATGAAATCTGTCCATCATGAATCTATTTCCAATGTCACAATGAATGAATTAATTATTATTACTGTTAATTGCCATCGAATTGCTTCATTATATTTGTATCTGCTAATCACTCGATCGTGTTCACAGAGTCAACGTATTTCATTTGTTAAATTCTTAATTTAATCATGACTTACTTGATATATGAATTAATTAATTTTAATTATTATTAATTGTTACCTCCTTGATTTACAAGTTAGATATGCCATCTTGTGCAAACTAATTCCTATCCGCACAGTATTGGAAATCTATTGCCTCTGCTGATTTTTTAACTATATGATCTTTCGTCTAAATCAACTTTCAAAAGAAAATAAATTTAACTTTAGTCTTACACTGTCATAATCTCAATAATTTTTGTCTTAAAGCACTTCCATTAAATCAACACTTTGACAAAACAACGCAGGAATAATCTCAGTCATCGCGGTGAACGCATGACTAGATTAAAGCACAATGTGAAAGTAAACACATGAAAATATTTCTAACTACTTCATTCACTCATCTCATTCACCCAAGGGTAACACGAATTTTATATACATTATTTTACAATTGAATCCTGAATTAATTTTATTAGTCCATAATTTTTGCACATGGTCGTGTCAGTAAGGTCAAGTAAAGGAACCTAAGTCTATTAACACACTCGACTTAGCCAGTGATCAGTGACCGAATTGGAGTTATCACTTTCATTGAATCAATCATTTAATAACGACGACGATCCCTACTAATTTCAGAATATTATTCGAAGATTCAACTAGAAATAAATAATCATCACCATCAGGTGGGTTATCAAGTTGCAAATACAGAGTCTGTGAGCCTCAATCAATTTATTATTAATCCCTACACATATGATATGCATTCAACATGTGCTCAAAATTTATTCCAACTCACTGTGTTCCACAGACATAAGCTACAAATTATTCTAATGATATCCCTCAGGATCACCAATATTCCAGGCGCATTAGCTAACAGAGCACATCAGATATCATATTCGAGAATAATCTAACACAATTTATGGCTCACGATCGTTAAATTACTGTTTAACCCGGTCTCATACTTGAAAATTATAATAATAATAATAATAATAATAATAATAATAATAATAATTATTATTATTATTATTATTATTATTATTATTATTAGGCATGGATGACATTCAATTTGACTCTTCTCCTCAAAATCACGTATGATTCCATCTCACAGTATTTCAAATATCACATGTAAAGTAAGTTAAGTTTCAACGCGAGGTCAATTATTTTACATATATAAAACCTGCAATTGATAATCCATTTAAAAGATCAACTACAGCAAACTACTCTAATAGAGTTCACAAATTTCAATCATACAGGTAACTCGTCTACCTCGCCACCTTTAAAAATGGAAAATGGAAATAAATCTAACTACAGCAAGTACTAACAGAAATACAATGAAGGGAAGAAAGATCATTTAGTTATTACATAGATGAGAAAGAAATTGTACAATAGATGGGTACATAAATGTTAGGTGATGTTCGACTCCTGGTTGAGGTCTTCACCATTCCGGCAGTTCTCTTTCGTTCACTTTCTCCATGCCAGAATCGCCTTACATATTTAGCAGCTCATGGAGACACAGCAGTTACCGTCCCTCGGTGAGATTGATGTAATTCTTGAAAACACAGGATCCATCCTGTAGTTGTCGACGATATTCATTGAGCTGGGTCTTCACCACGTGCAAGTAGAATTTAGCTGTAACTAACACAACAGGCATTAAAATATGCACAAGCCGGTTTAAATTTCCAACAATCGCGTGAATCTTTAAGCTCTAATTACCACACGGTGAAGTTCTATTTAAGTAACTAAAGCCTCAGGTAGCAGAGTAGGGTATCATCCGTAGAACTGAGACAAGTACGACGTAGTTCACAATGTATTCAGCTGTCCATGCGACGAGAAATAATTGAGCCATAAGCAACAAGTAAGTGCGTAAGAGCAGCAGGTAAAATCAGCGGGTAAGATAAGAGAGTGATTTAATGTGCGCACGAAGTTTTATACCTTTTGGCTCGGGGGTGTGCCGTTTTACATGAAGATTATTGGTTCACCAGTATCTCCTTTAATTGGCTACGAATGTTCTGGAAGTTTGTAGATTGAGCTCGCTCGCTGGCTGGGCACGCGCGCTAGCCTCGGGAAAACTTCTCGCAACGTGTCTTCCCCCTTTCTCGATCGAAGAATGGATCAATACTTGCTCCGTTCAGAACTGGTAAAATCCAGCTTAGGCATACGGAAAAGAGCTCGCTGACGGCAGATTCCATCCCTTGGCAAATAACAAAATTTTTCAATGCTGGCCTGTAGCTTTGAGCCTATTATGACCAAATTTGACGAGGAAAATATAGTATTTCACTGGCGAAATAATTAACAGTCGTATTGTTATCGATTACTGTCGCTCTGCGTATTAAAATATTCCATTGTTGGCTACAGTCGTGAACAAAGGATATAGTGTAGCCAAGAAAATATAAATGAAATCAGGAGAATCCTGTATTCCGACAATTTGCACTTCTGAGTAGGTAAATCAAATGTACGTAAATTATACCTCACACCCTCGAACTTCAAGTACTTAAAAGTACAGTGGTTAGCTAATAATAACCAAATTCCTATACCCCAATAATTGCATTTCAAGTCCCCTGCGTAGTTTCGACAGAAAAGTTTTGATAAATTATTGTAGACAACCTCTTATTTTTCAGCATTTAAGGACACTTTTATTCTCCGTCCCACAGAAATAGGGGGAAAATAGTAATCCACGAGTTGTGATAGTCACAAAACTACATTTCAGTTGAGAATTGTAGTGTAGTTAAGGTATATTAGATAGTATCGTGCCTGCTATATTTGTGTGTATCTTTGTGTACGATAACACTTTCGATATTTCAGCATTTAACCAAATGGCAGTTTTCATTTCTATTAGAGCATACAGTAGTAAGATAATCTGCCAATGCATTTAACTTTGTTGGTAATCCTTGAGTAGTTCTTGTGAATATCAAACTTTATTTGCAATTTTGATTCCTGTTTGTACTCAGAAATAACCTATTGTAATTAGGATACGTCTGAACGTAGTTTAAAAAATATTGTGGTGTATTGTATTATTTATTTCAAATACCAATTCTACTGTTCCACATATCACGAAGGTAATAATTTCTTTAAATTATACTACTATTTCAAATAGCAGTTCAACGGTTCCACCTATCACGAAGGTAATTTCTTTAAATAACGCGATACTGTTGTATATTTTGTTTAAAGAAAGGATTTCAACAGAATATACTGCATTTCACTGGCGAAATATTTAACAGTCGTATTCTTATTTATTATTGTCACTCTTCGTATTCAAATATTGGCATTGTTGTCTACAGTCGTGAACAAAGGATGTAGTGTATCAATAAAATAAAAATAAAAATCAGCTGATTCTTATATTCCGATCTTTTGTAGTTCTGAGTAGGCAATTACAGTATCCGTAATTTATATTTCACACCCTCGAAATTTCAGTATTTATGAGAATCAATCAATCAATCAATCAATCAATCAATCAATCAATCAATCAATCAATCAATCAATACTGATCTGCATTTGGGGCAGTCGCCCAGGTGGCATATTCCCTATCTGTTGTTTCCCTAGCCTTTTCTTAAATGATTTCAAAGATATTGGAGATTTATTGAACATCTCCCTTGGTAAGTTATTCCAATACCTAACTCCCCATCCTATAAATGAATATTTGCCACAATTTGTCCTCTTGAATTCCAACTTTATCTTCATATTTTGATCTATCCTACTTTTAAAGACGCCACTCAAATTTATTCGTCAACAAATGTCATTAGACGCCATCTCTCCGCTGACAGCTCTGAACATAAAACTTAGTCGAGCAGCTCGTCTTCTTTCTCCCAGTTCTTCCTAGCCCAAACTTTGCAACATTTGTGCAAAGCTACTCTTTTGTCGGAAATCACCCAGAACAAATCGAACTGCTTTTCTTTGGATTATTTCCAATTCTTGAATCAAGGAATCATTGTGAGGGTTCCATACACTGGAACCATACTCTATTTGGGGTATTACCAGAGACTTATATGCCCTTTCCTTTACATCCTTACAACCCCTAAATACCCTCATAATCACGTGCAGATGTCTGTACCCATTATTTACAATCATGATTATGTGATTACCCCTATACCGGGAGGTGCGCCTCAACCTCGTGCATTTAAATGAAGCGCCTGAAGAACGCTATTTAACAAAAAATTTGAAATTCCTAGTGCAAGAAGTGGGGCGTTGATCAACAGATGTCACTACTAAAGAGGAAGAGTAATGTGTTGTTTTATGGTTTCCTGAAGTGACTGGATTTCTCTTTTTTTTTTGTATATCACAGGAGGCAACAACTATGTCAAGAAGTTTGAACGTTTCTCCATAGATGCCTCTAGTAACGAACTGATGTCATGCACTCTGGTGCAAAATACAATAACTAGAAATTTAAAGAAATTTTGTATTTATAGGTTTTCTAAACTGAATCTATTGTTCCTTGTCTTGATATTTCTAACGTTGTAACACGTCTAGTTCTTCCTGCCGACTTGGGATTTCAAACAATAAGAAAATTAATATATTTATATTTCTGCCAGTCATAGGTTTCTTGTAACTTTTCGACTGTCCAATAAAAATGAGAAGGTGTGTCCAGATTTAGTCCAGAGTCTTATTGAACCTTCCTCTGGGGTATAAAAGCAGACGCCTTTTTGAGCTAACTTGTCTTAGTGATCGTAGTGTTACTGAGTGTGTTTTAAGAGACGAGGAGGGGGACCTTATTCTTCGGCAGGCAGAACACCAGTCCAAGTAATGGCCACCATATTTCTATCTCAGTAGTCATCTCCGCAAGCTGATTCGAGGGGCAGGTTCCTATCTTTAACTATGTAACAGTCAATTTCCTAAAATGTAAACTTGCTTCCTTATCATGTAAAACTACAAGTAAGTCAAAGTACTTAACTGAAAACCTGGGATAGAGAGTGCGTTACCCTCTCGAATTCCCCTTCAATTAATCTTGAGGTGACTATGATTTGCAACCGTTTTCGCTGGTAAATTTGTAACTTAACTTGTCCATTTAGTCACATCAGTAGTTAACGATTAGCCTCTGCATCGTCAGGCCGCAAGCACAAGTAGAGTTTTAACCTTTGATTTCAAGGGGCATAAGTGTACGCCTCCATACATTTTTGAGTTTGGGCCAGTAATTTAACCTGTTCTTTTTCACGAAGGCCCGGTAGTATGGGTACTCGATACCCCTGTATTATTTCTTAAAATACAACTGCTTCAGTCTTGTCAAATGTAGGTTGTGCCTAGAGAGGCCAGAAATTGTAAAGTTTATTGAGCAAATGTAAAAGTTAAAGGTTGCCTTGAGAAGGCTGTAAGAGTTTGGGAGCGCAGTCTCCTTGGTAGAAGTTGTAGAGAATGTAGGCTCATCATTGTGATGTAAACTGGGTGCCCTTTGGAAGGCCGTAACACATAATATTTTGGAGCAAAAGTGCTCTTGATAATTAACATCCTGTAAAAGAAAATCGGGAGATCTTTCTCCTTGAATGTGTTAGAAATGAGCCTCAGTGCTCGTGTTAAATTGTCAATGTAAAGAGTGACAAGCTCAGGTCCTTAATGTATATGTTTTTTGATGTTACCTACTTTGTCCCTGATCTAACTAATTAGTTCAATAACCCTACTTTCACAAAGCGAATTGATTGTTAATTTTTTTAAAAGAAATATAACATTTGCTTTCAAAATTTTAAATGAGTCTTCTGACTGTCAAGAACAGACCCATTCCAGCCCGCACCTTCTTCCACCTCTGCGTTCCACAGAATATCTCGGAACAAATGGTAGCAGAGCGTGGTTGAATGGGTTTAGATTAAGCCCCTTTTGACGGCTAAACGTAGAATTATCTCCGAACTCTAAGAATTTTCTTGGTTGCTGGAAATTTTCTATATTGTTTTAGTTTGCTGTCAACATGTCTGGTCCTCGAGAAGTCCTCGCTCCCGGTTACTTGCTCAAGGAAGAATTGATCTATGAGCACCTCATTAGAAAGGTCCAATCTGGAGGCACAGTTGTGTCAGATATTGCCAAACTTAAAGAATCGTTAGAACTTCCTATTTGCATCATGGTGTTTGGGAAGAAAGAAATTGAAGAGGCTCTCTCGGATATGCCGAATAGATGTAGTCAATTGTTGACCGGGGCCGCTACTCCTAAGGCCGACCAAGTTCCTATGGTAAATGTATCATGGAAGAGGATCCTAGTAAATCAATTGAGGGTAGGAAACCTGTTGCCACTCAACAAATATCCGCCCCATCGGAAACGGAGTTGGGTCATCCAAGACAACTTCCGCCTTTCTTAATGACTAATGTAATGATTGAATCTCCTCAACCTCAAATGCAGTTCCCTATTATGTCACCCGGTTTCAGCAGCTTACCACACCCCTTGGCTATGTTGCTTAAAGGAATTTCCAAGTTTTTAGTGAATTCAACTAATGAAGTAATTTCTTTCTTAAGATTTTTAGTCGAATTTCAAGACCATGCTTTGTGTTTGCTCTCTCTCATTCCCAGATACATCAAATTATTTACCATATTCTGTAGGTATCAGTAGTATAATTGGATGGTTCTGCGGCACCTCCGCCGCCGCACGCCTCCGCCCGCCTCCTCCTCCGCCGCCGCCTCCGCCGCCGCCCGCGGGAAATTTGAATTTTGGCGGGAAATTTGAATTTTGGCGCGAGATTTGAATTTGTAAACAAAGCCACGTGCTTTTTGACAGCTGTCATCGACAACAACGCATCGCTAACCTCACTGCTGCCATCTTGACGGGCCTAAACCTCACTAGTGCCAACTTAACCTAACTAGCGTGAGGTAAACAAAGCCACGTGTTTTTTGACAGCCACGTGCTTTTTGACAGACAACAACGCATCGCTAACCTCAGTACTGCCATCTTGACGGGCCTAAACCTCAGTAGTGCCAACTTAACCTAACTAGCGCGAGGTAAACAAAGCCACGTGCTTTTTGACAGCCACGTGCTTTTTGACAGATTTGTAAACAAAGCCACGTGCTTTTTGACAGACAACAACGCATCGCAAACCTCAGTACTGCCATCTTGACGGGCCTAAACCTTAGTGGTACCAACTTAACCTAACTAGCGCGAGGTAAACAAAGCCACGTGCTTTTTGACAGCCACGTGTTTTTTGACAGCTGTCATCCGCCATCTTTGAGCACCGTGCGGCCCTCTTTATCGTAGTAGATGTAAATTCATCACCTGTCATCGGCAGTGCCGCCATCTTGACGGGTCTAAACCTTAGTGCTACCAACTTAACCTCACTAGCGCGAGATAAACAAATCCACGTGCAGCTGTCATCCGCCATCTTTGAGCATCGTGCTGCCCTCTTTAGCTACTTACGTTTGAAATGTGGTACGTCACAGCTGTCATCCGCCATCTTTAATCCAGAGAGAACAGTGCTGCAATCTATGTGGTGGCGGCAAATTCCACGTGCTTTACAAATCAACATGCTTTTTTGACAGCTGTCAACCGCCATCTTTAATCACCGTGCTGCCATCTATGTGGTGGCGGTAAATTCCACATGCTTTACAAACCTATATGCTTTTCTGACAGCTGTCATCCGCCATCTTTAATCCAGAGAGAACAGTGCTGCCCTCTATGTGGTGGCGGCAAATTCCACGTGCTCTTGTTTGGAAACAAAGCCATGTGCAGCTGTCATCCGCCATCTTTGAGCACCGTGCTGCGAGCAATTTCGTCAGTTGTCATCCGCCATCTTTAATCTACAGAACACCGTGCTGCCCTCTTTATGGCTACTACCTTAAGCACGTAGTAGCGGGCAATTTGAAAAGTTCTGTTAGCTATCATCCGCCATCTTTAATCACCGTGCTGCCATCTTTAGCTAGATACCTTTGAAATGTGGCGGCGGATAATTTGAAAAATGCTTTTTGACAGCAGCTATCTTTGAGCACCGTGCTACCCTCTATGTGGTGGCGGCAAATTCTACATGCTTTACAAACCCACGCGCTTTTTTTTTGACAGCCATCTTTAAGCAACAGAGTACAGTGCTGCCCTCTTTGTTGTGGCGGCAAATTCCACGTGCTCTTGTTTGGAAACAAAGCCACATGCTCTTTTGACAGCTGTCACCCGCCATCTTTAACCAACAGAGCACTATGCTGCGGGCAATTTCGTTAGCTGTCATCCGACATCTTTAATCAACAGAGCACCGTGCTGCCCTCATGCGGGGTAATTTCGTTAGCTGCCATCCGCCATCTTTAAACACCGTGCTGCCCTCTTTATGACTACTACCTTAAGCACGTAGTAGCGGGCAATTTCGTTAGCTGTCAACCGCTATCTTTGAGCACCGTGCTGCTCTCTGTAGTAGCGGGTAATTTGAAAAGTTCTGTTAGCTGTCATCCGCCATCTTTGAGCACCGTGCTGCCATCTATGTGGTGGCGGCAAATTCCACATGCTTTACAAACTCACGCGCAGCTGTCATCCACCATCTTACATCGCAAACCTCAGTGCTACACTCTATGTGGTAGCGGATAATTTTAAAAAGAAAAATTCTACAGCAGCCATCTCTCGACGCTAATTGCACAAGATGGTAGCTATACATGACTCCTTAAAGGTGCTCATGCAAGATGATCGCTATACATAGACGCCCTTGGGATGCTTGCGCAAGATGGCGGTTATACAAGGCTCCTTATGAGGGATGCTTGCGCGAGATGGTGGTTGCTCTTATGAGGCGGCTCAAGGATCCATGGCTAGAGACGCCCTAAGGATGCTTGCGCAAGATGGCGGATGCAAGATGGCGGCTATACATAGCTCCTTATGAGACAGCCAGTACAACATGTGATCAGAACATTGATTGATGTGTTCAGAACACAAAATAAGTAGAATCGAACACTGTACTCGATACAACATGTGATTAAAACATTGTGTGGTGTGTTCAGAACACTAATCGAACGCTGTATTAGGGGATACCTTTGTTTAGATTGAAACATAACAAGACTAGAATTGAACACTGCACATTGATTGATGTGTTCAGAACACAAAATAAGTAGAATCGAACACTGTACTCGATGTCGTTAACTTCAACATGTGATTAAAACATTGGCTGGTGTGTTCAGAACACTACATAAGTAGAATCGAACGCTGTATTAGGGGATACCTTTGTTTAGATTGAAACATAACAAGACTAGAATTGAACACTGCACTCGATGTCGGAAGATCAGATTGAAACATAACAAGACTAGAATTGAACACTGTACATTGATTGATGTGTTCAGAACACAAAATAAGTAGAATCGAACACTGTACTCGATGTCGTTAACTTCAACATGTGATTAAAACATTGTCTGGTGTGTTCAGAACACTACATAAGTAGAATCGAACGCTGTATTAGGGGATACCTTTGTTCTAAGAAGATCAGATTGAAACATAACAAGACTAGAATGGAACACTGCACTCGATGTCGTTACATGTGATCCGATACAACATGTTAGGGGATACCTTTGTTTAGATTGAAACATAGCAAGCCTAGAATCGAACATTGTTTGATGTGTTCAGTACAACTTCAATGATTAACATACACACTGTGCACATATCGCATAGCTAAAAACACACTGTGCACATATCGCATACCTAACACTTCAAATGATTTGCTTAGTACGAAAATAAAAATAAAAAATCTATACCGCGTAGCTAACTCGTTCATCACACTGCTAAGACGCTTAGTAATTGTGAATACACTCATACGAAAATCAAGAAAGCACACTGCGTAGCCAACTCGCTCGGCACGAAAAAAATCTATACCGCGTAGCTAACTCGTTCATCACACTGCTAAGACGCTTAGTAATTGTGAATACACTCATACGAAAATCAAGAAAGCACACTGCGTAGCCAACTCGCTCGGCTCACTCGCTTAGTAATTGCAACACACACGGATAAGAATGTTCCGAGATACTTACATGTTTTTTAAGGGGGGGTGAAAGATCATAAATTATATGTACACACATGTTGTCTCCTCCAAGTTGTAAGATGAAATAGACGCAGTACTGCGAGTTTCCACTCTAGCTGGCGAACGGAAGTAGCATGATATCTCAGCAAAAAATAAAAATACGCGTGAGCTTGCAAGTCAGACACAATGATGGATACCGCGATTCAAATCCTGGCAACTTATGCCGTCGGGAAGGGCATCCGGCTAGATCATGTAATGATGATCGCACAGGTCCCACGCCTAGCATTTACAGCTTCCAGTTCGAACCCGCTATCATCCGAAGTAGCGAGAATGATTGAAGAGTGTTTTAGTGTGATTCATTTGTTGGATGGAGGCGTTAAGCTGCCTTCTTCGGTAGGAGTAGGCTATGTCGGGATATCGATTTAAAATCCTAGTCAGGAAGGGCAGCCGGTCGTAAAACTATGGTGTGAGGCGGGGTGTGCAAAAAAGCTAGCAATAAGTAAGAGCTGTTGATGGGGACGTTAAACCTTGTGCAGACTCCTTCGAAAATTATTTTTTGAGTACAAGTGTGTTGATGCTGATTCATTTGTCGGATGGAGGCAATAAGCCTTGTGCAGGCTTCTTCAGTGGAGTAGGCTATGTATCGGTACCGGGATATCTAGTTATAAAACCCGCTACAACAAATTTATCGCGTATACTGCGATTTAAAATCCTAGTCAGGAAGGGCAGCCGGTCGTATAAAACTATGGTGTGAGGCGGGGTGTGCAAAAAAGCCAGCATTAAGTAAGGGCTGTTGATAGGAGGCGTTAAACCATGTGCAAGCTCCTTCACCAGGAGAAGCCTACATGCCGGTACCGTGCAGGTTCTTTCGATAGGAGTAGGCACTGTGTGTGTTTTAACCTCTCCGTACAATCATGATAGTTTACGTTAGGAACTTACATAGGCTAAATGCTACACATTCCGTGGCAGAGCCGGGAATCGAACTCGGTCGAAAATTATTTTTTGAGTACAAGAGTGTTGATGCTGATTCATTTGTCGGATGGAGGCAATAAGCCTTGTGCAGGCTTCTTCAGTGGAGTAGGCTATGTATCGGTACCGGGATATCTAGTTATAAAACCCGCTACAACAAATTTATCGCGTATACTGCGATTTAAAATCCTAGTCAGGAAGGGCAGCCGGTCGTATAAAACTATGGTGTGAGGCGGGGTGTGCAAAAAAGCCAGCATTAAGTAAGGGCTGTTGATAGGAGGCGTTAAACCATGTGCAAGCTCCTTCACCAGGAGAAGCCTACATGCCGGTACCGTGCAGGTTCTTTCGATAGGAGTAGGCACTGTGTGTGTTTTAACCTCTCCGTACAATCATGATAGTTTACGTTAGGAACTTACATAGGCTACATGCTACACATTCCGTGGCAGAGCCGGGAATCGAACTCGGACCTCCGAGGGTAGCAGCTAATCACACTAACTACTACTCCACAGAGGAGGACTATTTCAGAATATTTTACAACCTTAATTAGTACTGTGTTTTAAGAGCTTGAATGGTACTCAGCTAAGAAGACCTTCGCGAGTTACAAGCCGCTTATCAGCATGTAGTGTCCTCGTTCAAGGCCGAGCCGGAAGATACGTGTACAATTTCAGCTAACACACGCATTCCGCTGCTCGCTCTGCGCTGATACGACTTCATGGACAGTAGAACAAACCTATAGCCTACAGTATGCATGCCTCTCACCCGGTAGTCTCGGGTTCGATTCTCTTGGGGATAAAAATGTGTTTAAATCACATGAATGTGTTGAGTTGTCCTTCCTGATGCAAAACTAGCAGTATCTAACCTCATACACCATAGTTTTACAACCGGTTGCCCTACCTGACAACTCGGATTAAGAATCTGTTTTGTTTTAAGACTAGTTGTCCTTCCTGATGCAAAATTGGCAGTATCTAAGCTCTTACATCATACGCTATGGTTTTCGGCCGGTTGCCCTTCCTGACAACTCGGATTTAGAATCTGTCGAGAATCGGGGGTTTTACAGCTAGATGTTAAATCGCAGTATCACGAACTATTGTTTTACTGCTGGATGCCCTTCCTGACTAAGATTTTAAATCGCAAGAATTTGTTTTAAGACTCAAGTCTTGTTATGTTTCTTTCGTAATCTGCAAGTCTAAACAAGCATATCGCTGCACACTCTTGCCTTAGCGATGTGTGTTCGATAATTGTTTTCGACTGGTTGCCCTTCCTGACGCCAAAGAACTCGGATTAAGAATCTGTCGAGAATCAGGGGATTTTCAGCTAGATGCACTTCTTAGATTTTAAATCACGAACTATTGTTTTACTGCTGGATGCCCTTCCTGACTAAGATTTTAAATCGCAAGAATTTGTTTTAAGACTCAAGTCTTGTTATGTTTCTTTCGTAATCTGCAAGTCTAAACAAGCATATCGCTGCACACTCTTGCCTTCACGATGCGTGTTCGATAATTGTTTTCAACTAGTTGCCCTTCCTGACGTCAAAGAACTCGGATTAAGAATCTGTCGAGAATCGGGGGATATACAGCTAGATTTTAAATCGCGGTATCACGAACTATTGTTTTACTACCAGATGCCCTTCCTGACTAAGATTTTAAATCGCAAGAATTTGTTTTATGACTCAAGTCTTGTTATGTTTCTTTCGTAATCTGCAAGTCTAAACAAGCATATCGCTGCACACTCTTGCCTTCGCGATGCGTGTTCGATAATTGTTTTCAACCGGTTGCCCTTCCTGACGTCAAAGAACTCGGATTAAGAATCTGTCGAGAATCAGGGGATTTTCAGCTAGATGCACTTCTTAGATTTTAAATCACGAACTATTGTTTTACTGCTGGATGCCCTTCCTGACTAAGATTTTAAATCGCAAGAATTTGTTTTAAGACTCAAGTCTTGTTATGTTTCTTTCGTAATCTGCAAGTCTAAACAAGCATATCGCTGCACACTCTTGCCTTCGCGATGCGTGTTCGATAATTGTTTTCAACCGGTTGCCCTTCCTGACGTCAAAGAACTCGGATTAAGAATCTGTCGAGAATCGGGGGATTTACAGCTAGATTTTAAATCGCGGTATCACGAACTATTGTTTTACTACTAGATGCCCTTCCTGACTAAGATTTTAAATCGCAAGAATTTGTTTTAAGACTCAAGTCTTGTTATGTTTCTTTCGTAATCTGCAAGTCTAAACAAGCATATCGCTGCACACTCTTGCATTCACGATGCGTGTTCGATAATTGTTTTCAACTAGTTGCCCTTCCTGACGTCAAAGAACTCGGATTAAGAATCTGTCGAGAATCGGGGGGATATACAGCTAGATTTTAAATCGCGGTATCACGAACTATTGTTTTACTACCAGATGCCCTTCCTGACTAAGATTTTAAATCGCAAGAATTTGTTTTATGACTCAAGTCTTGTTATGTTTCTTTCGTAATCTGCAAGTCTAAACAAGCATATCGCTGCACACTCTTGCCTTCGCGATGCGTGTTCGATAATTGTTTTCAACCGGTTGCCCTTCCTGACGTCAAAGCACTCGGATTAAGAATCTGTCGAGAATCGGGGGATTTTCAGCTAGATTTTAAATCGCGGTATCACGAACTATTGTTTTACTGCTGGATGCCCTTCCTGACTAAGATTTTAAATCGCAAGAATTTGTTTTAAGACTCAAGTCTTGTTATGTTTCTTTCGTAATCTGCAAGTCTAAACAAGCATATCGCTGCACACTCTTGCCTTCACGATGCGTGTTCGATAATTGTTTTCAACTAGTTGCCCTTCCTGACGTCAAAGAACTCGGATTAAGAATCTGTCGAGAATCGGGGGGATATACAGCTAGATTTTAAATCGCGGTATCACGAACTATTGTTTTACTACCAGATGCCCTTCCTGACTAAGATTTTAAATCGCAAGAATTTGTTGAGTTGCCCTTCCTGACATAAAACTGGCAGTATCTAGCCTCTTACACTATTGTTTTCAACCGGTTGCCCTTCCTGACGTCAAAGAACTCGGATTAAGAATCTGTCGAGAATCGGAGGATTTACAGCTAGATTTTAAATCGCAGTATCACTACAGCCGGATGCCCTTCCTGAATAAGATTTTAAATCGCAAGAATTTGTTGAGTTGCCCTTCCTGACGCAAAACTGGCAGTATCTAGCCTCTTACACTATAGTTTTCGTCCGGTTGCCCTTCCTGACGTCAAAGAACTCGGATTAAGAATCTGTTTTGTTTTAAGACTAGTTGTCCTTCCTGACACAAAACTGGTAGTATCTAACCTCTTACTTCATACACTATTGTATTCGACCGGTTGCCCTTCCTGACGTCAAAGAACTGGGATTAAGAATCTGTCGAGAATCGGGGATTTACAGCTAGATGCTCACCGGATACCCTTCCCGACGGCATAAGTTGCCAGGATTTGAATCGCGGTATCCATCATTGTATCTGACTTGCAAGCTCACGCGTATTTTTATTTTTTGCTGAGATATCATGCTACTTCCGTTCGCCAGCTAGAGTGGAAACTCGCAGTACTGCGTCTATTTCATCTTACAACTTGGAGGAGACAACATGTGTGTACATATAATTTATGATCTTTCACCCCCCTTAAAAAACATGTAAGTATCTCGGAACATTCTTATCCGTGTGTGTTGCAATTACTAAGCGAGTGAGCCGAGCGAGTTGGCTACGCAGTGTGCTTTCTTGATTTTCGTATGAGTGTATTCACAATTACTAAGCGTCTTAGCAGTGTGATGAACGAGTTAGCTACGCGGTATAGATTTTTCGTGCCGAGCGAGTTGGCTACGCAGTGTGCTTTCTTGATTTTCGTATGAGTGTATTCACAATTACTAAGCGTCTTAGCAGTGTGATGAACGAGTTAGCTACGCGGTATAGATTTTTTATTTTTATTTTCGTACTAAGCAAATCATTTGAAGTGTTAGGTATGCGATATGTGCACAGTGTGTTTTTAGCTATGCGATATGTGCACAGTGTGTATGTTAATCATTGAAGTTGTACTGAACACATCAAACAATGTTCGATTCTAGGCTTGCTATGTTTCAATCTAAACAAAGGTATCCCCTAACATGTTGTATCGGATCACATGTAACGACATCGAGTGCAGTGTTCCATTCTAGTCTTGTTATGTTTCAATCTGATCTTCTTAGAACAAAGGTATCCCCTAATACAGCGTTCGATTCTACTTATGTAGTGTTCTGAACACACCAGACAATGTTTTAATCACATGTTGAAGTTAACGACATCGAGTACAGTGTTCGATTCTACTTATTTTGTGTTCTGAACACATCAATCAATGTACAGTGTTCAATTCTAGTCTTGTTATGTTTCAATCTGATCTTCCGACATCGAGTGCAGTGTTCAATTCTAGTCTTGTTATGTTTCAATCTAAACAAAGGTATCCCCTAATACAGCGTTCGATTCTACTTATGTAGTGTTCTGAACACACCAGCCAATGTTTTAATCACATGTTGAAGTTAACGACATCGAGTACAGTGTTCGATTCTACTTATTTTGTGTTCTGAACACATCAATCAATGTGCAGTGTTCAATTCTAGTCTTGTTATGTTTCAATCTAAACAAAGGTATCCCCTAATACAGCGTTCGATTAGTGTTCTGAACACACCACACAATGTTTTAATCACATGTTGTATCGAGTACAGTGTTCGATTCTACTTATTTTGTGTTCTGAACACATCAATCAATGTTCTGATCACATGTTGTACTGGCTGTCTCATAAGGAGCTATGTATAGCCGCCATCTTGCATCCGCCATCTTGCGCAAGCATCCTTAGGGCGTCTCTAGCCATGGATCCTTGAGCCGCCTCATAAGAGCAACCACCATCTCGCGCAAGCATCCCTCATAAGGAGCCTTGTATAACCGCCATCTTGCGCAAGCATCCCAAGGGCGTCTATGTATAGCGATCATCTTGCATGAGCACCTTTAAGGAGTCATGTATAGCTACCATCTTGTGCAATTAGCGTCGAGAGATGGCTGCTGTAGAATTTTTCTTTTTAAAATTATCCGCTACCACATAGAGTGTAGCACTGAGGTTTGCGATGTAAGATGGTGGATGACAGCTGCGCGTGAGTTTGTAAAGCATGTGGAATTTGCCGCCACCACATAGATGGCAGCACGGTGCTCAAAGATGGCGGATGACAGCTAACAGAACTTTTCAAATTACCCGCTACTACAGAGAGCAGCACGGTGCTCAAAGATAGCGGTTGACAGCTAACGAAATTGCCCGCTACTACGTGCTTAAGGTAGTAGTCATAAAGAGGGCAGCACGGTGTTTAAAGATGGCGGATGGCAGCTAACGAAATTACCCCGCATGAGGGCAGCACGGTGCTCTGTTGATTAAAGATGTCGGATGACAGCTAACGAAATTGCCCGCAGCATAGTGCTCTGTTGGTTAAAGATGGCGGGTGACAGCTGTCAAAAGAGCATGTGGCTTTGTTTCCAAACAAGAGCACGTGGAATTTGCCGCCACAACAAAAAGGGCAGCACTGTACTCTGTTGCTTAAAGATGGCTGTCAAAAAAAAAGCGCGTGGGTTTGTAAAGCATGTAGAATTTGCCGCCACCACATAGAGGGTAGCACGGTGCTCAAAGATAGCTGCTGTCAAAAAGCATTTTTCAAATTATCCGCCGCCACATTTCAAAGGTATCTAGCTAAAGATGGCAGCACGGTGATTAAAGATGGCGGATGATAGCTAACAGAACTTTTCAAATTGCCCGCTACTACGTGCTTAAGGTAGTAGCCATAAAGAGGGCAGCACGGTGTTCTGTAGATTAAAGATGGCGGATGACAACTGACGAAATTGCTCGCAGCACGGTGCTCAAAGATGGCGGATGACAGCTGCACATGGCTTTGTTTCCAAACAAGAGCACGTGGAATTTGCCGCCACCACATAGAGGGCAGCACTGTTCTCTCTGGATTAAAGATGGCGGATGACAGCTGTCAGAAAAGCATATAGGTTTGTAAAGCATGTGGAATTTACCGCCACCACATAGATGGCAGCACGGTGATTAAAGATGGCGGTTGACAGCTGTCAAAAAAGCATGTTGATTTGTAAAGCACGTGGAATTTGCCGCCACCACATAGATTGCAGCACTGTTCTCTCTGGATTAAAGATGGCGGATGACAGCTGTGACGTACCACATTTCAAACGTAAGTAGCTAAAGAGGGCAGCACGATGCTCAAAGATGGCGGATGACAGCTGCACGTGGATTTGTTTATCTCGCGCTAGTGAGGTTAAGTTGGTAGCACTAAGGTTTAGACCCGTCAAGATGGCGGCACTGCCGATGACAGGTGATGAATTTACATCTACTACGATAAAGAGGGCCGCACGGTGCTCAAAGATGGCGGATGACAGCTGTCAAAAAACACGTGGCTGTCAAAAAGCACGTGGCTTTGTTTACCTCGCGCTAGTTAGGTTAAGTTGGTACCACTAAGGTTTAGGCCCGTCAAGATGGCAGTACTGAGGTTTGCGATGCGTTGTTGTCTGTCAAAAAGCACGTGGCTTTGTTTACAAATCTGTCAAAAAGCACGTGGCTGTCAAAAAGCACGTGGCTTTGTTTACCTCGCGCTAGTTAGGTTAAGTTGGCACTACTGAGGTTTAGGCCCGTCAAGATGGCAGTACTGAGGTTAGCGATGCGTTGTTGTCTGTCAAAAAGCACGTGGCTGTCAAAAAACACGTGGCTTTGTTTACCTCATGCTAGTTAGGTTAAGTTGGCACTAGTGAGGTTTAGGCCCGTCAAGATGGCAGCAGTGAGGTTAGCGATGCGTTGTTGTCGATGACAGCTGTCAAAAAGCACGTGGCTTTGTTTACAAATTCAAATCTCGCGCCAAAATTCAAATTTCCCGCCAAAATTCAAATTTCCCGCGGGCGGCGGCGGAGGCGGAGGCGGCGGAGGAGGCGGCGGAGGAGGAGGAGGCGGGCGGAGGCGTGCGGCGGCGGAGGTGCCGCAGAACCATCCAATTATACTACTGGTATCTTCTCGGACAAAATAAAAAAAGCAATAGCTGATCGATGATTTATAGAAGACTGTCATGCCCACCTACTGGCTAACTTTATTCCGGCTAGAGCCATGTCGTCATTAATCCAGAAGTACTATGTTAGAGTACAGCGGTTGGACGAAAACCTTGCCGAATTTATTCAGGATATTAAGCTTTACACCAGGGTTTTTGCTCTTCATTTCCCTGAAGACCAAATAGTGCAAACGATTATCGAATGTATCTCTCCGCCCTATATGTCGTACCTATGTTTTGCACCGCGACCTCAAACCTTCTCTGAACTAGAGACAATGGCTGTGTCAGCCGAAGGAGTAAGGTACGCCGATACGTTACGAGTCCCCAAGGAGCCCCCTCCGTCTTCTAACAATTCTTGGCCACCACCTCGCCGAACTTTTCCCACTCGCAAGTGTTATGCATGTGGATCAACTGATCATCTTCGAAACAAATGCCCCTCGATAAAATCTACTGGGACTAAGAACGGAGCAGGTCCATCTCAAAGTTGCTCTGAATGTAGCTCATTTGCTCATCTTGCCAAGAATTGCACTAACCTTAATAGCACACCATCTTGCTCAACATCGGGTGCTACCACCGCTAACCCTGATAATAGGCAGTGACTAGTGTCATCGGCTGAGTCAGTATGTTCACCTTCCCGAGACTCAGCCCCCGTTAAAAAAATAAAAATTCTGTTAAGGGTGAAATTTCTTCTAATTTGTCATTTGAAGGCCCTAGGGAATGCCTCCAAAATTGCGGCAGAAACCCCAGGATTTGTGCCATTCCTGAAAATCAAAGTAAATAACGAACCAGTCACTGCTTTATTAGACTCAGGAAGTGTGAGTTCCATTATTTCTGATGAGTGGTATTCTAAATTTAAAACTTCTTGTAAATTTCCGGACTATTGTTCATTTTTGCTAAAGTTCGACCATCACCATGACTACCCCTCGAATGGTAAAGGGAGAGGTGTATCTGAGGGTACTCGGGGGGTCAGAAGGACACCATCCTGGTATCGGCAGCGACGGCCGATTTTGCCGTCAAACTTGAACTAGGCGCCACAGACTTAGACTACTACGGGAAGACTTCAGGATTGGGTTTCAAAATATTTTTCTCTAAAATGAACTTTCAGAAAGGAATTTTCCATCTGTGAAATTCCAAATTATTATTACTTTTTTCAAAGTTCTACAGTGTCACCCCACGGGAGGACTTTTTTTTTTTGGGGGGGGGGAGTTCTGTACCGGGAGGTGCACAACAACCCCGTGCATTTAAACGAAGCGCCTGAAGAACGCTATCTAACATACAAAACTTGAAATACCTAGTGCAAGGAGTTGGGACGTTGATAAACAAGTGTCACTACTAAAGCGATAGAGCGAAGTGTTATTTTATGGTTTCCTGAAGTGACTGGATATCTGTTTTTTTTTTGTGTGTATCACAGCTGGCAACAACTATGTCAAGAAGTTTGAACGTTTCTCCATAGATGCCTCTAGTAACGAACTGATGTCATGCACTCTGGTGCAAAGTACAATAACTAGAAATTTAAAGAAATTTCGTATTTAAGGGTTTTCTAAACTGAATCTATTGTTCCTTGTTTTGATATTTCTAAGGTTGCAACACTTCTAGCCCATCCTGCCGACTTGGGATTTCAACCAGTACAAAAATTCATGTAATATTTTCCAGCCAAACATAGGCTTCTTGTAACTTTCCGACTGTCCAATAAAATGGAGGGTCTGTCCGGATTTAGTCCAGAGCCTTCTCAAACCTTCCTCTCTGGTATAAAAGCAGACGCCTTTTAGAGCTAACTTGTCTTACTGCCCGTCGTGTTACTGAGTGTATGTGTTAAGAGAGGAGGCGGGGACCTTATTCTTCGGCAGGCAGAAAACCAGCCCAGGTAATGGCCACCATATTTCTATCTCAGTAGTCATCTCCGCAAGCGGATTCGAGGGGAAGGTTCCTATCTTTAACTATGTAACAGTCAATTTCCTTAAATATAAACTTGCTTCCTTATCATGTAAAACTTCAAGTAAGTCAAAGTACTTAACTGAAAACCTGGGATAGAGAGTGCGTTACCCTCTCGAATTCCCTTTCAATTAATCTTGAGGTGACTATGCTTTTGTAACGGTTTTCGCTGTTAAATTTGTAACATAATTTGTCCATTTAGTCACCTCGGTAGTTTACGATTAGCCTCTGCATCATCGAGCCGCAAGCCCAAGTAGAGTTTTAACCTTTGATTTCAAGGAGCATAAGTGTGCGTCTCCATACATTTTTGAGTTTGGGCCAGTAATTTAACCTGTTCTTTTTCATGAAGGCCCGGTAGTATGGGTACTCGATACCCCTGTATTATTTCTTAAAATACAACTGCTTCAGTCTTGTCAAATGTAGGTTGTGCCTAGAGTGGCCAGAAATTGTAAAGTTTATTCAGCAAATGTAAAAGTTAAAGGTTGCCTTGAGAAGGCTGTAAGAGTTTTTGAGCGCAGTCTCTTTGGAAGAATTTGTACAGCATGTAAGCTCTTCGTTGTAATGTAAACTGAGTGCCCTTCGGAAGGCCGTAACATGTAATATTTTGGAGCGAAAGTGCTCTTGATAATTAATATCCTGTAAAAGGTAATTGGGAGACCTCTCTCCTTGAATGTGTTAGAATTGAGCCTCAGTGCTCGTGTTAAATTGTCAATCTAAAGAGCGACAAGCTCAGGTCCCTAATATATATGTTCTTTTATGTTACCTACTTTGTGCCTGATCTAACTAATTAGTTCTCTAACCCTATTTTCGCAAAGCGAAAGGATTGTTACTTTTTTAAAGAAATATAACCTTTGTTTTCAAAATTTTAAATGAGTTATCTGACTGTCAAAGATAGACCCATTCGAGCCCGCACCTTGTTTCACCTCTGCGTTCCACAGAATACCCCGGAACAACCGCAATGAAGATCTGTCCTGATATTGAGACCTGAGACTTGATATGATCTCCAAAGGGAACTTTCACCCCATCAATGCAGTAATTAAAACTGAGGCTTTTCCTGTTGGTGAAACTCACAACCTAACTTTTAACCCCGTTTATCCTCATACCTTTGCCTACTGTCCGTCTCACAACATTATCGAGGTCATTTTGCAGTTGCTCACAATCTTGTAAACTTATTTATTACTCTGTAGTGTCTGTTCCTCTTGTAAGGGGCTGCCTGAATAATTGCTGGCAGTAGTTCTAAAATGCCTTTGGGAGTGGCGACCCTAGCGTAACAAAAATCTAAAATGATTGGTTGTAAATATCAGCCTCGGAAAAGGTTAGGGCGCACCCTGCTAAAAGAGATGGACAGTTTTTGTGCTGGGGGAGCTGTGATAAGTGGGCAATCAGCAGCCAATATATGAAGGTGGGAATAACAAATGTGATGACCCTGAAAGTAAAATCAGAAGAGCAGATTGATTTTATGAAGAAAGAGAATGTTGCAATGATGAGACTGAGCTAGGTCAAGTGGGGGGAAGGGGGGTGAAGAGGATGAGTAGAGTGCACACCCTACACTGGAGTGGTGGAGTTGAGGCAAAGAATGGAGTAGGAGCTATTGTTATCAAAACCCTGGAAGAAAATGTGAATAACGTAGACTACATTAGTGAGAGGATAATCAGAGTACGACTGAGGACGGAAGAAGGAGTGAAAGATTGCATCCAAGTTTATGCACCAGAAACTAGAAATAGTGAGGAAAATACACATAAATTTTTGGAGACACTCGAGGAAGTAATCACCGACGTGGAAGTGATAATAGAGACTTACAATAATAGAAAATCTTCTACCTTTCTGATACTTTTTATTTGCTTTTTAGCAAATCATTAATTATAAACAGTACATGTTTCGTTCTTATTTGAGAATATCTTCAGCTGTTGTATAGCTTAGGTGAATCACTGAGTTCTTGAGTACATTATTTTCAGGTACCTTGTTCCTCTTAAAAACTATTTGAATATAAATTGAATTAAAAGTATATTAAAACAATGTGGTGGTTAATGCGGTGGTGAAATGAGACAGGATGAATACATGTTAGCCTACTTAAAAAACTATATCTATTCATTTGAATTTTCAAACTCTGTTACACTAAAATATATCTGTTTGTCTTCCATTTAAAAGGTTTTTTTAAATGTATGACTCCTTGACGCTGTTCTAAATATTGTTGAATGTTCACTTCTTTCACTCCTTCCAGGTTGGCTGTTGTTTACTTTGAGCTCACTTAATGTGTCTTAAATTGAGTTTAATGCGGAACTTTGAAGCTGATTGCCGCTCATTATTTGAGAAGGGGGCTTCATCTCAATTTCTGAAATGAAATGAGGAAAATAGGGATTTGCTTTTATAATGAAAACATGTGTCTTTACAAAGTAACTTAATGTATAAAATGGTTCCATACCTTACTGTTGTTAAACTCCAATTCTACCGTGACCCTGGAGGAGCTTCGTTTGAAGCTGCTTTACGTCTTGTATAATAATGGTGTATATGTTCCGATGTTTGATACACTTTCCGGGGAGGCAAGGCTGTGGAGAGGGGAGGAGGCGTTTCGCTTACTGTAAGGGCTTCGGCTTTAGAAGGGTGGGGGGAGTGGATGTACGAAATGGCGGAGGCTCGTTCTTATTCATCCTTTGATTGTCTGTGTTGTTTATTTTGCCTAAAGTTTCAATATTTGCTAATATCCCTTCAAATATAGGGTTTCTATTGTCAATTATATCACTCAGGTTATTGTCCTGATTACTTTTTTGTTCTAAATATATAGATTTTCCAATTTATTTAGAAGAGCTCCTTTATTTATTTTATGTAATATTGTTAAATTCTGCCCTATAGTTGTGAACTGATGTCCGGTTGTACTCATGTGTTGGTCCATCGCGGAAATTTTTTATGCCTTTCAGGATTGACATGTTCTAAGTATCTTACAGAAAAACTGCGCCCTGATTGTCCGACATAAGATTTTCACATTGATGACATTTCAATTTGTAAACTCCTGATTCTGAATGTTTGCTTTTTCCTAGGGAATTAACACTACCATATCAAGTAAAATGCTCCTTTGACATCAAGGATATGAGTACCAATATTCCAGTGGATGAAACTATAAAAGTGTTCAGGAAGAATCTAATAGAAGACAAGCAACTCAGCCTACCAGAAATAGAAGATTTCATTAATATAATCAAATTCGTTACGAAACACATTTTTTTTACTTTCAATAATAAGATATATAGACAGGAAGGCCTCCCTATGGGAGCTCCCGCTTCGGGCATTTTAGCCAATATTTATCTTGATTATCTCGAACATCTAATGGAAACAAGAGAGGTCCACCTATTCAATACCATATAACGTTATAAGAAAAATTATAACATTTTATTATACTCGGTACCGGTTTCGATGCTGGTGTGCATCATCATCAGCCAAAAATAAGAAAAATATACATAGACAAAGTTACAATAAACAATGCATAAATGCTATCACCATCAGGAACGATTCTTCCCATCCTCAGGCCCATAAAAATGCCACATATAATAATCTAGTTGACAGAGCCTTTAGAGTTCCAATGTCGAAAAAGAATCTGAATAAAGAATTAAATTTAATCCGGGCGATAGCTAGAAACAATGGTTTTAAGAATGCTTTCATTGATAGAATTGTTAACAAGTTTAAGTACCGTCCTAATACCACCCTTTCGAGAGAGAAACCCAAAGTTAATAATTTTTCGAATTTTACCTTTACAAATAAAATACACAGCATCACCAACGTCTTCAAAAAACATAACACTAAGATTTCTTACAAAACTAATAATATAAGTATTGACATCCTGCATAACTCCACTTCATTAAATAGAAATGTTTTTCATAGTTCTGGAGTATAGAGATTATGCTGCCATGACTGCAGAAGTTCTTATCTTGGACAAACAGGGCGTAACTTTAAAATTAGATACGCAGAACACGTTAATGCCGTTAGGTACAATAAGTTTTCAGCAATGGGGCAGCATATGAAAGATTTTCAACATAATTTTACTAGCATTGATCAGGATCTTACAGTTTTACAGGTTATTAATAAAAGTACTTTACTTGACATCACTGAGAGCTATTTTATTCACCTGGACCAATACCCTAATGCAGGTTTGAATCTTAATGACATTTCTGAGAAACCAAGAGTATTGTTTGACTTTTTGATAGCGTTTTTCAGAATTAGAAAAGCGACCAATAGCAAATTAGTTTTTCATAACATACAAAAAACATTCTCACGCCACGCCCTCTCGCCGCATTGCCCTGCATAATTCCCCTCCCTCTTCTCTCCTTCCTTCATTGCCATTGGCTCTGGGCCCCTCCTACTCCTTCTCAGTGCCTCCCCTGTTTTGCTTCCCTCTCCCTTCCCCTCCAACGCGGGTGCATTGGTCACGGTGTCTCGCGGCTCTCAGTGTCTTCCCTAACGTCTAATAACACATAATAATTACGCTCCCAGAGGTGAGTCTCTTATTCACGTAAATTTTTACGACAAGATTTTTTAAAAAAGCCTTTCTTGATATTATTTTCTTTTTTACTTGCTTCAGGTCCTAGTTTGAACCGAGAACAGTCCCCTGGAAACACGGCGTCCGCCAATATTTTTCATCAAAAAGATCTTGCTATCTAATACTTAAAGAAAGCGGCTATGTTAGAGAAGACATATGTTTTATCACGTAGAATAGGAATTTACGTCTTTTGACTGGTTGTGTTATTTTAATAACAGCCATTTTTAACCAATAGAAAAAATTGTCTCTTAATTCTTGCACTGGTTACTCTAATACTCAGTGAATGTTTAGCAAGTAAACCTTTTACACACATGTTCTTACAAAATTAAAAATCATGCTCTTGGACTTTTATGATAGTGAAACATTGGTTTTTGTTCGCACATGGTTTAATGTTTTAGATTCAGAGGACTTTTATCAAGAGGACGCATATTCATAGTTTTAAGACAGTTGGTGCTATTTTTTAAGTTTAAGTCATAGGTTAATGTTTATGGATCCCGTTTTTAATTAGGTCTTGCCAGTTCTGTAAAATTTGTATGTACTTTATGCATTGTTTATTGTAACTTTGTCTATGTATATTTTTCTTATTTTTGGCTGATGATGATGCACACCAGCATCGAAACCGGTACCGAGTATAATAAAATGTTATAATTTTTCTTATAACATTATATGGTATTGGATAGGTGGACCTCTCTTGTTTTCATTAGATTCTCGGTTCAATACGGAATAAACATGAAGATTTTAAACTTGAATATCTCGAACATACCAAAATAATAGGACAAATAGAGGGTCTCAATTTATGAATACGCTTTGTAGGCGACAATTTGTAGTAATAGATCGTAGAGTGAACAACAGTGAAGGTATCCTCAATAAATTAAATACATTAGATTCTAGAATAAAGTTTACAGTCGAATAAGAAAAAGAAGGTTCCATAAATTTTTTGACATAAATATAACATGGAAAAAGGTAGAGTTTGTTTTCAAGATACACTGAAAACCTACTTTTACTCCCATTACAATAAAGAACTTCTCACTGCATCCGGAATCATAAAAAATGGTCAGCTTACTACAGGTACATACATAGAGCATTTAATATACCTCTTACACACACGGAACGAGAAAAAAGAACTGCTCTTTATCCGTAAACAAGCCAAATACAACGGATTTGAACTAAATATGGTAAACAAAATAATCAGAAAATTCAAACAGAACTTTCAAACTAATACCCGAAATAAAAAAGAAAGATAAATACGCCAAGTTCACGTTCAACAACTCTAACTTATATACAGTAACGAATTTGTTCAGAAAATATAACTAAGTTATAAGATCGCATATTCAACAAGTAATAATACAAAGCAAAAATTATTTAATCACAATAGTGTTAATTTCCTAGAAAAAACAAACATTCAGAATCAGGAGTTTACAACTTGAAATGTGATCAATGTGAAAAATCTTATGTCAAACAGGGCGCAGTTTTACTGTAAGATACTTAGAACATGTCAATGCTGAAAGGCATAAAAAAATTCGGCGATGGGCCACACATGAGTACAACCGGACATCAGTTTACAACTATAGAGCAGGATTTAACTATATTATGTAAAATAAACAAAGGAGCTCTTCTAAATACATTGGAAAATCTATATATTTAGAACAAAAAAGTAATCAGGACAATAGCCTGAGTGATATAATTGACAATAGAAACCCTATATTTGAAGGGATATTAGCAAATATTGAAATTTTAGGCAAAATAAACAACACAGACAATTAAAAGATGAATAAGAACGAGCCTCCGCCATTTCGTACATCCACTCCCCCCACCCCTTCTAAATCCGAAGCCCTGACAGTAAGCGACACGCCTCCTCCCCTCTCCACAGACGTAAAGTAGTTTCAAACGAAGTTCCTCCAGGGTCACGGTAGAATTGGAGTTTAACAACAGTAAGGTATGGAACCATTTTATACATTAAGTTACTTTGTAAAGACACATGTTTTCATTATAAAAGCAAATCCCTATTTTCCTCATTTCATTTCAGAAATTGAGACGAAGCTCCCTTCTCAAATAATGAATGGCAATCATCTTCAAAGTTCCGCATTAAACTCAATTTAAGACGCATTAAGTAAGCTCAAAATAAACAACAGACAACCTGGAAGGAGTGAAAGAAGTGAACATTCAACAATATTTAGAACAGTGTCAAGGAGTCATACATTTTTTAAAAAACTTTTAAATGGAAGACAAACAGATATTTTTTAGTGTAACAGAGTTTGAAACTTTAATCAACAACTATTCAAATGAATATAGTTTTTCAAGTAGGCTAACTATGTATTCATCCCGTCTCATTTCACCACCCCATTAACCACCACATTGTTTTAATATAATTTTAATTCAATTTATATTCAAATAGTTTTTAAGAGGAACAAGGTACTTGAAAATAATGTACTCAAAAACTCAGTGATTCACCTAAGCTATATTCTACAACAGCTGAAGATATTCTCAAATAAGAACGAAACATGTACTGTTTATAATTAATTAATTTGCTTAAAAGCAAATAAAAAGTATCAAAAAGGTGGAAGATTTTCAATTACTGTAAGTCTCTGTGATTAGAATTTGATACGGAAAAAGAAGCTGATTACTTGTGGAAGTGATAGTCGTGGGAGAGCTCAATGCGCTGGTTGAAAATGACAGAATTGGCAAAGAAGAAGGGATCTGATCTGGATATGGAGAAAGAAAAACTGAGGGAGATAAGTTGATTGATTTTTGAGAGAGAAATGAAATGATTATGGGTAACATTTGGTTTAGAAAGAAGAACAGTAGAAAGATCACAAGATATAGCTGGGGTGAAAGAAGGACAAAAAAATTATAATTTTTTGGTTGAGAAAATAAATAGTAAATAGTTAATGGATGTAACAGCACTACCAGATGAGGCATTTGGAGAACACAGAGTAGTGGTAGCAACATTGAAAATAGGTAAAGTTGTAAGAGAACCGGTAACAGAAATAACACAGAAAAAACAAAAGTATGGAAATGAAAGGTAAAAGTACACGGGAGAGATTTCAGGAGGAATTAAAACAGCACAACACTATATCAGAAATGGCAAGTGTAGAAGAAGAATGGACCACATTTAATAACACATTCGTAAGCTGTGCAGAAATGATTTGTGGCAGAACATCAGCGAGAGTGAAGAAAAAGGAGAGACATTCGTGGAATGAAAAGGTGAAGGAGATCGTTAAAAGAAGAAAGCATGGCAAGAATGCAATAGAGATTGGAAAGGAGGGAGTACGATTAATTATCAGGAAATTAAAACTAAATGTAAAAGAAAGTGGTAAATGAGCGGGGGAAAAAAGTGTTGGGAGAGATTCACACAAGAGTTGGAAAGGATGTAAATGGTGGAAGAAGGATGTTATATGGACTGATAAAAAATAAGAGAAAAGATAAAATCTGCACAAAACAAGTGAAAGAAGAATGAGGAAACATAATAACATACCCAGAGGAGATAACGAATAGGTGGAAAGACAATTTTGATAAACTCCTGAATGTGAGAAATGATTCAGAACAGTGTGTGGTGGTAAATGAGGGTGATCCAGAAATGGAGAGTGATACTGCAATGGCAGAGGTGGAAATGGCTGTTAAACAAATGAAAACAGGTAAAACAGCAGGGATGGATGAAATATGCGTGGAAATGATGAAGGCAGCAGGACCTAGTGGTCTACATTGGTCATACAGGGTGTCTCAAACCTTTTGGGTCAAAATGAGTCTCCAACCAGTCATAATGAGATCGGGAACCAATGATCGGAAATGCGTATTTATTGTGTTATGGACATACACAGCGTATTCTGCACAACAATGTTGCTCATAGTAATTGTTTAAAGTGACAATCGCCAGTCTCAATGCATGTATTGCAATGGCGCAAGCAGTTCTGCCGCACTCTTGCAAAGATCCTGGGTGTTTATTGAACAGTGGAACAGGCAGCGGGTAACAGAAAGTGTACACCCCTGACCACCAAACAGACATACTCTACACAACTTAGCTCATAGCACGTGTCATATGACGACCGCATGCACCGCACCAGCGCATTAACTTGTGCCGCACACACACCACTATCCCTGGTTTCAGTTGTCCATTGCATAAAACATCCTTTTTCTTACAATGTGTTTTACGTCAGACCGACACAGGTAGGTCTTATGGTGACGATGGGATGGGAAGGAAGCGGCTGTGGCCTTAATTGAGGTACAGCCCCAGCATTTGCCTGGTGTGAAAATGGGAAAACACGGAAAACCATCTTCAGGGCTGCCGACAGTGGGGTTCGAACCCACTATTTCCCGAATAGTGGATAATGGCCGCACTTAAGAGACTGCAGCTATCGAGATCGGTATAATAAAACAGCTTGTAATGTGTCCATGGTGAGGTGTGTTACTCTGTACAGTGCATGATGCATAGTCAAAGATGGAACGTTACTTGTCACGAGAGTTGGCAGACATGCATTTAATGCAGGGCATCTCAGGGTGCATGCACCAGCGCATTGCGCGGTGCACGGTGCAAAAGACGACTTCGCTTGGTTGACCAGAGTGCAGAACTCCACTCCTTGATTTAAAGCAACAGAGCCGTCTCTCTCTCTTTCCTTACGCCTGTCCCCCTCTTTCTCACTTTCTTCGTAGCACTCCAAATCCGAGCCGAGCTGAGCCGAGTCACACTGAGACACCTCTACCCCCCAGTTTGCACGGGTGAGATTTTGGGCGCTTGAGAGCCCATGATTTAATGCATGGTGCGGCAGTATGTAGTGCTCATAAAGCAGCAAGAATATACAGGGAACATCTTTCCAACAGGCGTCATCCTAACTGGAAGAAGTTTATCTCCATGGATACCAACTTATGAGAGATGGGGTCATTCACGCCACAGAGTGCTGGTTAAGGTTCCTGCCAAAGACATGTCCGAATATCAGACTTCGAGGAGATGGTGTTGGATCGTGTGGTCAACCACCCAGCAATAAGCACCCATCAACTTGCCTACGAAACGCACACTTCGAAGGATAGTGTGGAGAGTACTAGAAGAACAGGTATTACACCCCTATCATAAAGAACGTGTGGAAGCACTGGGACCAATGGATTTTGAGCCCTTGTTCAATTCTGTCAACGGATTTTCCACAAGAGTGCTGTAGTACCAAACTTTGTACAGTTTGTGTTGTTCACGGATGAGGCCTCATTCACCCGTGATGGTGATTTCAACTGCTGCAACAGCCATGTCTGGAGTAAGGACAATCTCCATCCCACTCACATCGGTGGCCACCAGTAATGATTCTCTGTCAACATTAGGGCGGGCATCGTCCAAGATTACCTAATAGGGCGTTATTTGCTGCCTCCCCATTTGACTGGTCCACGTTGCCTGGTGTTCCTGCAAGATGTGCTGCCACAGGTCCTGGAGATTGTACTCCTTGTTGTCCGCGAAAGGATGTGGTTTCCACACGATGGTGCACCAGCCCACTTCGATGTTAATGCCCGCGAGCACCTGAACAACACATAATCTCATAGTTGGATTGAAAAGGGAGATCCTGTCTCATTGCCAGCGCGACCACCGGATCTCATGCCTCTGGACATTTTCCTCTGGGGTTTCGTCAACACGATGTATGAAACCCCCGTAGAAATGGATGAAGACCTGCTTGCTAAGGTCCAAGTTGCCTGGCTCCTGGTACAACTGACACCAGGAACCCTGGAGAGAGTGCAGCATAACTTCATGCGTCATTGCCATGCATGCATTGAGACTGGTGGTCGTCACTGTGAACATTTACTATGAGCTACGTTGCTGTTATGCGGTGTACGCTGTGTGTGTCTATAACACAATAAATATGCATTTCCGACCATTGCTTCCCTATCTCAGTACACAGTAAAACCCCGATTTAGTGTTCTTACAGGGACCTGAATTTTTAAAACATAGATGGGGGTGTTGATGTTTGAGTCCTCAGTCTACAGACTGCTTTGATGCAGCTCTCCATGCCACCCTATCATGTGCTAATCTTTTCATCTCGACGTAACTACTGCATCCTACATCTGCTCTAATCTGCTTGGTCTACCCCTACTGTTCTTACCACCTACACTTCTTTCAAAAACCAACTGCATAAGTCCTGGGTGTCTTAAGATGTGTCCTATCATTCTATCTCTTCTTCTTGTCAAATTTAGCCAAATCGATCTCCTCTCACCAATTCGATTCAGTATTTCTTCATTCGTGATTCGATCTATCCATCGCACCTTCAGCATTTTTCTGTAACACCACATTTCAAAAGCTTCTATGCTCTTTCTTTCTGAGCTAGTTATCGTCCATGTTTCACTACCATACAATGCCACGCTCCACGCGAAAGTCTTCAAAAACATCTTTCTAATTCCTATATCAATGAAGTGAGCAAGTTTCTTTTCTTAAGAAAGCTCCTCCTTGCTTGTGCTAGTCTGCATCTTATATCATCCTTACTTCTGCCATCGTTAGTTATTTTACTACCCAAGTAGCAATATTCATCCACTTCCTTTAAGACTTAATTTCCTAATCTAATATTTCCTGCATCACCTGCCTTCGTTCGACTGCACTCCATTACTTTTGTTTTGGACTTATTTATTTTCATCTTGTACTCCTTACCAAAGACTTCGTCCATACCATTCAGCAGCTTCTCGAGGTCCTCTGCAGTCTCAGATAAAATAACAAAATCATCGGCAAATCTCAAGGCTTTCATTTCCTCTCCTTGGATTACGATTCTCTTTCCAAATTCCTCTTTCATTTCCTGCATTGCCTGCTCTACGTAAACAATGAAGAGGAGGGGGGACAAACTGCAGCCTTTCCTAACTCCTTTCTGGATTGCTGCTTCTTTTTCAAAGCCTCGATTCTTATCACTGCAGACTGATTTTTTTTTACAGATTGTAGATAATTCTTCGTTCTCGGCATCTGATCCCAATCATCTTCAGAATCATAAATAGCTTGGTCCAATCAACATTATCGAATGCCTTTTCTAGATCTACGAATGCCATGTACGTGGGCTTGTCCTTGTTGATTCAATCCTCTAAGATCAGACGTAAAGTCAGGATCGCTTCACGTGTTCCTACATTGCTTCTGAAGCTAAATTTATCTTCTCCCAACTCAGCTTCAACTTATTTTTCCATTCTTCTGTAAATAATACGTGTTAAAATTTTGCAGGCATGAGATACTAAACTAATGGTGCGATAGTTTTCACACCTGTGGCGCCGGCTTTCTTGGGAATAGGTATAACAACATTCTGCCGAAAATCGGATGGGACTTCTCTTGTCTCATACATCTTACACACTAAATGGAATAACATTGCCATGCTGCTTTCCCCTAAGGCAGTCAGTAATTCAGAGGGAATGCCATCAATTCGAGGTGCCTTGTTCCTATTTAGGTCTCTCACAGCTCTGTCAAACTCTGACCTCAAAATTGGGTCTCCCATTTGATCAGCATCAACAGCCTCTTCTTGTTCCAGAACCAAATTATCTACATTTTTACCTTGATACAACTGTTGGATATGTTCTTGCCATCTTTCTGCTTTGTCGTCTTTCCCTAGAAGTGGCTTTCCATCTGAGCTCTTGATATTCATACACCTAGATTTCCTTTCTCCAAAGGTTTCCTTGATTTTCCCGTATGCAGCATCTACCTTTCCCAGGACCATACAACCTTCGACATCCTTGCGCTTCTACTTCAGCCATTCTTCCTTAGCTACCTTGCACTTTCTATCCACTTCATTCTTTAATCGCCTGTATTCTTTTCTGCCGTCTTAATTTCTAGCATTCTTGTATTTTCGTCGTTCATCAATCAGGTCTAGTATCTCCTGAGTTATCCGGTGATTCTTAGTTGATCTTTTCTTCCTTCCTGACATCTCTTCAGCAGCCCTACTGACTTCATTTTTCATGACTATCCACTCTTCCTCTATTGTGTTTCCTTCAGCCTTTTCATTTAGCCCTTGTGCCACATGTTCCTTGAAACAATCCCTAGCACTCTTTTCTTTCAACTTGTCTAGATCCCATCTTTTTACATTCTTTCCTTTCTTCAATTTCTTCAACTTCAGATGGCATTTCATGACCAACAAGTTGTGGTCAGAGTCCACGTCTGCTCCTGGGAAAAAGTTTGCAATCCAACACCTGGTTTCTGAATCTCTACCTAATCATAATGAAGTCTGTTTGATATCTATAGTGTCTCCAGGTCTCGTCCACATATACAGCCGTCGTTTGTGGTGTTTGAACCAAGTATTGGCAAGGACTAAATTATGATCAGTGCAGAATTCAACCAGCCGAGTTCCTCTTTCGTTCTTTGTCCCAATCCGAATTCTCCTACTGTATTACCTTCTCCTCCTTGGCCTACCACCGCATTCCTGTCTCCCATCACAATTAGATTCTGGTCACCTTTTACATATTGTATTAAATCTTCTATCTCTTCATATATTCTTTCGATTTCCTCGTCATCCGCTGAACTAGTAGGCATATAGACCTGCACTATTGTGCTGGGCATTGGTTTGGTGTCTATCTTGACAACAATAATTCTTTCACTATGCTGGTCGTAGTAGCTTACCCGCTGCCCTATTTTCTTATTCATTATTAAACCAACTCCTGCATTTCCCTTGTTCGATTTCGTGTTGATAATTCGGTAGTCTCCTGACCAAAAATCCTGTTCTTCCTGCCAACGTACTTCACTTATACCAACTACATCTAACTTTAGTCTATCCATCTCCATCTTCAGATTCTCCAACCTACCACAACGATTCAAACTTCTAACATTCCACGCTCCGACTCGCAGAATGTCAGTATCCATCTTCCGGATGATCGCCCCCTCTCGTGTAGTCCCCACCCAGAGATCCGAATGGGGGACTAGTTTACCTCCGGGTTATTTTAACCGGGAGGAAGCCATCATCAGTACATCATTCATATAGAGAGAGCTGCATGTCCTCGGGAGTTAGTTACGGCTGTAGTTTCCCGCTGCTTTCAGCCGTGTAGCAGTATCAACACAGCTAAGCCATGTTGAGTATTATTACAAGGCCATATCAATCAATCATCCAGACTGCCGCTCTTGCAACTTCCGAAAAGCTGCTACCCCCCTTTCGATGAACCATTCGTTAGTCTGGTCTCTCAACAAATACCCATCCGACATGGTTGCATCTGCGGCTCGGCTATCAGCGTCATTGGGACACGCAAGCCTCCCCACCGCGGCAAGGTCACATAGTTCATAGAGGTGGGTACCAGATCCATAATAGACTATATCTTAACCGACTTTGAATTCAGGAAATCTGTTAGGAATGTACGAGTTTTCCGGGGATTTTTTGAAGATACAGACCACTATCTGATCTGTAGTGAACTAAGTACCTCTAGGCCTAGGGTAGAAAAAGTGAAATCTGTCTGCAAACGAATAAGGATAGAAAATCTCCAGGACAAGGTAATTAGACAGAAGTACATGGCTACGATCAGTGGGAAGTTTCGAACACTGGACTGTAAGCAGGTTCAGGATACAGAAAGAGAATGGGTGGTATACAGGGATGCTGTAGTAGAAACTGCAAGGGAATGCCTAGCAACAACTGTGTGTAAAGATGGGAAAAGGCGAACATCTTGGTGGAATGATGAAGTGAGAGCAGCTTGTAAACGTAAAAAGAAGGCTTATCAGAAATGGTTCCAAACAAGGGCCGAGGCAGACAGGAATTTGTATGTAGATGAACGAAATACAGCGAAACAAATAGTTGTTGAATCCAAAAAGAAGTCATGGGAAGATTTTGGTAATAACCTGGAAAGGCTAGGTCAAGCAGCAGGGATCTTAGGAAGGGAGGGAAAAAGGAAATGAACAGTGTTTTGAGTAATTCAGGTGAACTCATAATAGATCTCAGGGAATCTCTGGAGAGGAGGAGGGAATATTTTGAATATCTTCTCAACATCAAAGGAGACCTTTCTGGTGGTGTTGCAAACAGCCAAGCTCATAGGGAGGAGGAAAATGATGGTGGTGAAATTACGCTTGAGGAAGTGGAAAGGATGGTAAATAAACTCCATTGTCATAAAGCAGCAGGAATAGATGGTGAAATATAGTGGGAAGGCAGGGACGAATGGCTTCATAGAGTAGTAAAATTAGCGTGGAGTGTTGGTAAGGTATCTTCAGATTGGACAAAATCAGTAGTTGCACCTATCTAAAAGTAGGAGAACAGGAAGGATTGCTACAACTATCGAGCTATCTCATTGATTAGTATACCAGGCAAAGTATTCACTAGCATCTTGGAACGGAGGGTGCGATCAGTCGTTGAGAGTAAGTTGAATGAAAACCAGTGTGGTTTCAGACCACAGAGGGGCTGTCAGGATCAGATTTACAGTATGCACCTGGTAAATGAAAAATGCTACGAGAGGAATAGGCAGTTGTGTTTATGTTTTGTAGATCTAGAGAAAGCATATGACAGGGTACCGAGGGAAAGATGTTCGCTATACAGATGGGCTATGGAATTAAAGGTATATTATAAAAATCAATCAAAGGCATTTATATTGACAACTGGGCTTCAGTGATAATTGATGGTACAATGAGTTCTTGGTTCAGGGTACTTACAGGAGTTAGACAAGCCTTTAATCTTTCACCTCTGCTGTTCGTAGTTTACATGGCTCATCTGCTGAAAGGTATGAAATGGCAGGGAGGGATTCAGTTAGGTAGAAATGTAGTAAGCAGTCTAGCCTATGCTGACAACTTGGTCTTAATGGCAGATTGTGCTGAAAGCCTGCAGTCTAATATCTTGGAACTTGAAAATAGGTGCAGTGAGTATGGTATGTAAATTAGCCTTTTGAAGACTAAATTGATATCAGCAGGTAAGAAATTCAACAGAATTGAATGTCAGATTGGTGATACAAAGCTAGAACCGGTCGAAAATTTCAAGTATTTATGTTATGTGTTCTCCCAGGATGGTAATATAGTAAGTGAGATTGAATCAAGGTGTCGTAAAGCTAATGCAGTGAGCTCGCAGTTGCGATCAACAGTATTCTGTAAGAAGGAAGTCAGCTCCCAGACGAAACTATCTTTACATCGGTCTGTTTTCAGACCAACTTTGCTTTACGAGAGCGAAAGCTGGGTGGACTCAGGATATCTTATTCATAAGTTAGAAGTAACAGACATGAAAGTAGCGAGAATGATTGCTGGTACAAACAGGTGGGAACAATGGCAGGAGGGTACCCAGAATGGGGAGATAAAGGCCAAGTTAGGAATGAATTCGATGGATGAAGCTGTATGCATGAACCAACATAGGTGGTGGGGTCACGTGGGGAGAATGGAGGAGGATAGGTTATCTAGGAGAATAATGGACTCTGTTATGAAGGGTAAGAGAACTAGAGGGAGACCAAGACGACGATGGTTAGACTCAGTTTCTAACGATTTAAAGATAAAAGGTGTAGAACTAAATGAGGCCACAGCACTGGTTGCAAACAGAGTATTGTGGCGACGTTTAGTAAATTTACAGAGTCTTGCAGACTGAACGCTGAAAGGCATACCAGTCTTTAATGATCATGTATATATGTATGTATGTATGTAAATGGGGGTTTGCCTTAAGTCGAGGTTTCAATAGAGAGTACACCTTTTCCAGTAATCTTTGCCTGTATTAACATAAATTGCACCATCACATATTTACGTAATGACAGCAATAAATAAAATAGGAGATATGTAACCTACACACTATACTGTAGTTAAACTTAGTACAGTTTTTTGCTGATGATTACTGTTGTGTTGAAATGCCCTTACTAAGCAAGGGACCTGTATTGCACCGTAACTAGCCTTGGACATTTTTTCAGTGTAAATATCTAGTACATACATCAACACTGTACACTATTATGCCTTTTAGCATTCAGTATGCAAGTCTCTGTAAATTAACTAAGTTAAGTGCTTCCATAATTCTCTATTTGTAACCAGCTCTATAGCCTCTTTCAGTTCCACACGTCTTAAAACTGATTGTCTTGGTCTCCCTCTACATCTCTTGGTGAAGAATTTTTTTTCAGTGTCACTTAGGAATATGTTTGCTATTATTCCTGATATTGGTGAGCCCATGGTTAACCCTTCCTTTTTACAACAGATTTTTTCTCCTTTTTGCCCCTTGCTAGTGGCTTTACGTCACACCGACAAAGATAGGTCTTATGGCGACGATGACAACAGATTTTTGTTGGTGAATGCAAAACTGTTTCGGTTTAAGGTGTTCTTGCAAGGTTATATACGATTTTCTGCAAAAGTTGGAAAAGATACTACACTCGCACAAAACCACATTAAAAACGGTATGAAACAGAAATCAGTTTGTTCAAAAATTTTCGCGGATGTTCTGCCTACAGCGGCTAACTCATTACTACGGTATTTTCTAATTCCGATAGCCTGTGAACTCGCATGTAGAGTTTCATTCTTAAAAATTGTAATCACTCCAGAGGTTTCTGTGGCAAACGTTTCCATTTTCTTACTTCAAATGGTGTCACCTAACCTGGATTTACCATGCACGTAATACGAAAACATATTTCAAGCTCCCTGTAGAGTAATGATAACCTTTTCACAATCAGCCCGGCTACAGCCTTTCTGAAATTTAACCAGATGCGAGAGTATATAATCTAACCTCTGAAATAAGTTATGCACACTGCTGTATCTCGAGTAGTAGTATCACGTTATTTTATTTCAGTGTCTAGTATTAATATTAAGCAATCGTTTACATCAGCCTTTATTTTTAAGGAGTTAACAACTGCTGTCAGTGGACTTATTTGTGCGCTTACTACAAAAACATTCCCTTGATGTTTGTTTACGACCAGTCGGAGTTGTGGGGTATTATTATTCCGAATCAACAGCACGTTGGAATGTCGGCGAGAACTCGCTTATGCATGTAACGAGGAATCGATACGAAGATGACCGATCGCATTCAATACAAACACTGAAGTTGAGTGTACGAATATTGATAACAGAAAAACTAACCTGCCCAAATTTGTACGTAATAACGGATGAATCAGTGAAAGAGTTCTCATTGTAAACGAAGAATATTGCACAGATAAATATAAAAATTTCCGAAGCGCACAACAATATTGTCGTTACAACGGGGTTCTCTTCTACTGTACTACAGCGCCCGCGGTCGAGTTTATATGTGAGCCTGACATCTCACTCTAGCACTAAACGCCCACGCTCTTAAATCGCTCTTCTGCTTTGAATCATACTTAGCAAGCTTATGGCGTCTTTTTCATACGTTCCTAATGTCCCATAACCATAACTAATAGAAATAAATACTGGAGAATTTTGAAATATCCTTACAATAAGTGCGGGTTTTGCCCTAATGTGAATTACGTTAAATCAAGTATAAAATTACGTTACTCTCATGGAATAATTCTTAGGACTTGAAATTTCTTCCGTTAAATGCGGGTTTGGGCTAAATTAAGGTCATGCAGAACCGGGGTTATAAAGTAATCGGTTGTGGACGCACTATCACCTGTTTCAATTTGACCCAAAAGGTTCAAGACACCCTGTATAGGCTACCAAGGTGTATATGAAGGTAAAAGCAAGTACCGGTACATGATGATTGGTGTAAAGGTATAATAATAACAGTATTTAAGAAAGGTGACAGGAACGCATGCAACAATTATCGAGGAATTACACTGTTGTCACAAGTAGCTAAAATACTGGAGAGAATGACAGAATGGAGGATGAGGGGAAGAGTGGAAAGAAATTTAGAAGAAGAGCAGTATGGATTTCTACTGGGCAGGTCAACTATACACCAAATATTTACCATGAAATTACTGATAGAAAAACAGTGGGAATATAGAAAAGATCTGGTGATAGTATTCCTTGATCCAGAGAATGCATACCATAGTGTTAATAGAGAAAATGTGTGGGGAAACCCTGGAAAGGAAATGATGTGGAAGGCAATCAAGGGAACTAGTGAAAGCAATGTACAGTATAAGTACTGTTTCAGTTGTGTTCAGACTCCAGTGGGGAGAACAGATTGGTTTAGAAACCAAACTGGACTAAGACAGGGGAGTGTATTGTCTCCACTTATGTTTATAATGGTTATGGATGAAATTCTAAAGAAAACAAGGGCAAGATGTGGAGGGGTTACGAAAATATTGTTGTTTGCAGATGACATAGTAATCTGGGGAATCAACGATACAGAAGTGCAAATCCAACTAGAGGCTTTGAATGACAATATTGAGAAATATGGTATGAAAATCAGTGTGGAGAAGAGCAAAACAGTGGTGATGACAAGAGGGGAAAGAGAAGTAATCATTAGTATCACAGAACAAAACCTTGAGGTTGCTGAATACTTCAAATATTTGGGAAGTAACATAATGTACAATGCAAGGTTGGATAAGGAGATCAGCAGAAGGGTATAAGCGGGAAGTACGTTCTACTACAATGTAAGGAACCTGGTGTGAAACAGATAAGTTCCTATGAAATGTAAAGAGATAATGTACAAGATGTACTACATATCCCTATATTAATGTACGCAACAGAGACTTGGACTTCACAGTAAGAAATGAGAAAAAAATTCAGGCCAATGAGATGAAGTTCGTGAGGAGTGTGGTAGGGAAGACGAGAGAGAGAGTAAGAACTGTTGAGGTCATAAATGAGATAGGGGTAAAAAGAAACTGAGTGATAGGATGGAGAAGAATAAATTGAGATGGTTTGGACATGTTACGAGGATGGAACAAGTGTTGGAGGGAAAGATAGAAGTAAAAGAGCGCAAGACGGAGGCGCAGAGCAAGATGGATGGACTATGTCAAGAACAGTATAAGAAAATGAAGACTGGACTGGAATACGATTACTGAAGAGGAGTGGTGGAAAGAGAGGCAACGGTGGAGAAGTGCCTTGAACACTCCCATCTGGCAGGAGCTGGACATGGGGAAATGAAAATGATGATGGTGATGGTGATGATGATGATGATGATAATGCTATTTTTGAAATAAATTAATTTTAAAGTTTGAGGAATTCCTTAAAATCACCAATATATATATATATATATATATACTTCACTTTTGGCGGTTTAGTGGTGCTTGTTGCACCAATATTATGCTTATATTAAAATATCTGGATGCCAGTCTTCATTTAAAATGTTAAAATATGTTTACCAGTATAATCAGTATTATTATTATTAATAATTATTATTATTACAAGTGTTTATTTTTGTGTTTATTTCTAGGAAACACTGCAAACAAAAATACAATAGCAATAGGATTATAAATACATATATATATAAACTTTTTAAACTTGTTTGATAAAAAATAAAACAATAACAAACTCTGTGCACTTAAAATTGAATTAGACCTGAAACTTAGGAGGCAAATTACTGTACACTTAAGTCAGTGTAACACATCTTGGTTCTATTATAAAAATTACACATCTTTACTCTTTTAACTTTAGAAAGAAAAAAACACCTCAAGTTACCTGATAATATCTGTAACTTAGGAGACATATGTGTTTTAATAATGGTATCCTCTTAGTTCAGTTTAAGCCAGTGCCATGAAGTGGTTATTTTTCTTGAATTATTTTACAGCAGTGTATGACTATTTGAGGTAAATATGTAGTCTGCACCCATAGTTAAAGCTGCAGTGTACTCATCATCTTTTGCATCTGAAACTGTGTCTGGATACACTTCTTGGACAGTTGCACTTGTATTGAGCACCTAATACAAGGGATGAAAAGCATCAGACACAAACTTCAGTAAATAAAGCAAGTCCTTATTCTTTGAGAAAGAGATTGGTAAAGCTGCAATGTATAGGGTGAATCACTTACATACAGGTCTGTGTGTTGGGTTGTCTAATGTGTTGAGGGTTTGAGAATTGCACTTTTGTGACTAATGATCTGAAAACAAGGAACATAAACATACTGGGACTCAGTGAAACCAAGTGGAAGGGAAAAGGATCAAAGGAACTCAGAGACGGATACCATCTATTTTGGTCAGGTGGAGATCAAGCAAAAAATGGAGTTGGTGTTGTTATGGATCATCAAATGAAAGATCATGTAATAGAAGTAAAATATGTTTCTTTTTTTTTGCTAGGGGCTTTACGTCGCACCGACACAGATAGGTCTTATGGCGACGATGGGATAGGAAAGGCCTGGGAGTTGGAAGGAAGCGGCCGTGGCCTTAATTAAGGTACAGCCCCAGCATTTGCCTGGAGTGAAAATGGGAAACCACGGAAAACCATCTTCAGGGCTGCCGATAGTGGGGTTCGAACCTACTATCTTCCGGATGCAAGCTCACAGCCGCGCGCCTCTACGCGCACGGCCAACTCGCCCGGTAAATATGTTTCTGATCGGATTCTTCACATAATGCTGAAATTGGATTCTTCCCAGAATAACATCATCATTCAGTGCTATGCACCACAGACTGGTTGTGAAGATGAAGGAAAAGAACATTTTGAAGAAGACATAGAGGAAAGAATAAGAGGAGATTGAACAATTATCATAGGGGATATGAATGCTCAAGTAGGAACTGTGAGAGATGGATATGAAAGTATTCTAGGAGCACATGGATGGGGTGTACGAAACCCAGAAGGAACTAGACTACTTGACCTCTGCCTGAGGAACAACCTTATAATAGAGAACTCATGGTATAAAAAAAAGCCATAAGGTCACAAGATATGGATGGGATGGAAAAAGTGAATCTCTTATAGAATACTTTTTGATCGAGAAACAACTACAAAATAGACTGTTAGATGTAAAAGTGATTCCTAGTGTCTCCCTGGAAAGTGATCATAGACTCCTCATTGGATACTTAAAGTTTAACAAGTTAAAAGAAGTAAGAACCACACAGGTAAAGAAACTCAAGACCTGGAAGCTGAAGGACAATGATAGAATAATAGAGTTCCAAGAAAACATCAAAACAGTGATACCAAAGACAGATGAAAGAACAGTTGAGGAGGAATGGAAGGATCTGAAAGAAAATCTAGTAATGATAACTGAGAAGGTTTGTGGACAAACCAGTGGCACAAGAAGATGGAAGGAAACTCCATGGTTGAATGACAGAACAAGAACTGCTGTCCTGAACAAGAACAACATGTTCAGAAAATATTTCAAGAATCGAACTTATCATAATAAGGAACTATACAGGGTTGCTAAAAAAAAACCAGCAAACAAAGTTGTTACAGAAGAACGAGAGAAGTGGTTGAACAAGTGGAGTGATGAATTGAAACTTATTACGTACCAATCCTGACCTATGGTTGCGAAACATGGACCATGAGAAACAAAGATGTTAGTAGAATCCAGGTAGCAGAAATGAAATTTGTCCGTAGCATGATCGGCAAAACACGGAGGGACAGAGTCCGTAATGAGGAAATCCGCAAGCAGGCTCAAGTTGTAAGACTGCAGGACAAAATAACAGTGCAGCGACTGAGATGGTATGGACATATGCGATGCATGGGTGATAACAGATTACCAAAAAAATGTACGATCTAAAACTTCAAGACAAAAGACCAAGAGGGCGACCAAGACTCAGGTACAAGGACATGGTGAAGATCGACATTTAACAGAGAGGACATACTTTGGAAAGCATTGAAGGAGAGAAGTTCAGGGACCGCAAATGGTGGAGAAGCCTTGTTTGCCGACCCATTGCTTAAGATGGAACGACGTGGGATATGTATGTATGTATGTATGATCTGAAGCGGAACAACTCAAATATCTAATCTGATTGTGTTGATCATTGTACTAAAAAAAAGACAAAACTAATAACGTTAATTTCTATTAAATATTAAAACAAATTGCGTGGATATTTTCATGACCTGGAAGTCTCTTATCAATAAGATGGTTATTTTGCTGTCTTTGTTTTGTGTACTCACATCATTACTTCCACTGTGAATTCCAATAGGACGGAGACGCATGTTACTGTTATGAATTTGTTTACGTTTCTCTGGTGGAGACGGATATTGCTGTTAAAACTTTTGTTTAAGTTTCCCTACCTGTCCAACTGAGTTCATAAGATACAAGTTTTTGTCTATGTAGAGTCATTGCAATGAACAGGCATAGATATTTGAATGCAGAAGTTACAGACAGGATCCTAATTTATGGTGAATGTCGTCGTAATCAAAGACAATTAGCACAGTTATATGCTCAATGCTTTCCCAATAGAATACATCTATGTCAGGGTATTTCCAAGGAGTTTCTGCACGACTATGTAATACTGGCAAATTACACAATACAACTAGACAGTGTCGGCAAAGGCGGACATCACCTGTGCAACTGGCGGCTGTGTGGGAAGCATTAGAAGAAACCTCACATACAAGCGCAATTACTACAGCAACAAGTCTTTCGCAGTCGAACAAACAAAACATTTTGAGTGACTGGTATGAAGAATAGTGCAATTTTCTGCATTTCAGGGTCTAACTGTTTGAGGAAAACAGTATGAGGATGTTTCAGACAACACAAAATGGTTTTGTTTCTTTCAGTGGGGTTTACACCATATAGTCATAGAAATTAAATTCTTTGACACCAAATGCATTAGGCAACCCAACACACTGACCTGTGATTCAACATGTGTATCATTGGTGGTGTAAGTGTACTGCTTCTTCCCCTCCTTAAAAACTTACTTCTTGAAATGCCCCCTCATCAAGGGTAGTCTTATAGAAAAGAATGCCCAATTTACCTTTTTTGTAATTTAGCCACTTGACTTCCCTCCAGTTCAGTTGGTCACCACTGTTATTAACCCATCGATGTTGCAGAGGTCCTTCCAATAGTGAGACAAAGTCAAGAAACTCATTTCCCTGCATTTTTTTGACTATGAATTGTTTCTTCTTTGCATCCAGCCTCATCTGTGCCCAGTCATGTGTGTGTTCAATATTACCTTTAAATTTTCTCTTGCATTTTTCTATAATACTACAATCCATATCACTTTCTATATATGTATGAATGGGCACCAGGAATTTGTGGCCAGAAGTCTCAATGGTGCCTGGATCCTGCAGGGCAGCCAGCAACATGACTGTTTTTATTTTGCCCAACACATGCTTGTTACATGCTTAACTTCTGCCTTGACATGAGTCACTAAGAAATCATACAGACAGGGACTCCTGATGATGATGATGATGATGTTTGTTGTTTAAAGGGGCCTAACTTCTAGGTCATCGACCCCAACAAAGGAACTCCTATGCAGAACGATATAATGATCTATAAGAATGCATAAAGCACGCTTTAGAGTTGTGAAAAACCTTTTTTATCACAACCGGCTGGACATAACGCTATTTACACACACACAACCATGATTTTAGCAAATCAACACAGAAAACATGTCATGCCATCATATTTGAGACTGGAGTTAGTGTGGACTCTCATTCCTCCATAAGGCATACTTGAGAACTCAATTTCAGCCATATGTGGAGTTAATGCAAGTTATCTACCCACCCGCCAATTATTTCAACCGCACTAGCTAGAATATAATGGACTAAGAAAAAAAGTTTTGTTTAAAAGACTGTCAAAAGGCAATAAATAGGCGATTATACTCCAAACAGGCATGAACCCCTCAAACAGGCGTTTATAGGCATAATAAAACCAATAGATTATTGTTATAAAGAGCCTAAAACAGATTTGTATCTTAAAAGGAAAATTTTCATCCTTAGGAATGAAATTAGCACTGAATGTTAGTAAGGTATCTCCTGTTTGGAAAAAGCAGAGTAAAACCTCGTTAATTCGAAGTCGTTGGGACTCGAAAATTGGACTTCGAATTACGTGATTTCGAATTAACCGCCAATTCGCAATTCAGAAGTACCAACCCTTGCCGCGTTACAAAATATTCTAAGGCCAGTTACTGCATGCAGTTAACCTTGATGCACAGTTTATACCTTTCAAATGCCATGAAAAGGAACTATTTCCAAAATGTATCCAAGAAGGTGCATTTACAGTATTCAAATAATGCACTCGGATATCTCACTGGCAAACATAACCTCACGCAACGAAATAAAGAAAGAAAAAAGCACGATTCAAAGACTAGGAGAAATCTATGCTGGCGCCCATGTAAAAGTGCTTTATTAATTGGATTACTATACTATATGCATTTTAGATGTCTTGTATTTACACAGAGAGTACCCGATGCCCTTAAAATCGAACTTTTCTATGACTATCCTTGTACGATTTCCCGCCATGGCACTTCTCTCCTACTTCAGAAATGTAAACACTTGCCGCGTCACAAAGTATTATAAGACCCATTAATACATGCAATCCCCTCGATTCACAGTTTAAACCTTTCAAATGCCATGGAAAAAACATTCCGAAATGTATCCAACAAGGTGCATTTACAATGTTCAAATAATGCACTTGGATTAATCACTGACAAACATAACCTCACGCAACGAAAGATAAAATCACACAATTCAAAGATGAGGATAAATGATGCTGGTTCCCCTGTGCAAATGCATTATTTTTTGAATTTCTGTACTGTTCGCATTTTTAGATGCTTTGTACTGGCATGGAAAGTAATTAAAACATTGTGGCTTATCGAACTTTCCTGGGTAAAGTTTCTCGCTTCCATGTGCATTGCAACGCACTACTATGACCCCCACCCCCACCCTTTTACGATTCTCCGGCTGGCACTTTCTCCTTTAAAACCATAAGACCGTTTGGACTCGCATTAAAATAAAGCAATGCAGTTTCACCGGCAATGACCATATTGTACGGTGCCTACGAATTTATTAGGTATATGAGCCACGTTTTTTCGTCAACTGTCGACATCGCTAGTGTTCGCGGATTCTGTTTTTCCGCACACTGCCTGTTGTGTGATATTACGTCGTTCCTTAAAAGGTTGAATACAAAAGAATTCCGATTTCATTCAACTTAGCAATCATGAAGCGTACTGTAGACCCACCGAAGTGAGTGTAGGTGCGGAAAGCTACCCCTCCACGTTCGGGAACGCGCGTTCTGTTATGACGCGGAGCGGATAAATTTCGAGTTGAAATTACTCTGTAACATACCGTACAGGTGTTACTTTGCACCACTTGCCGAATGGCATTGAATGACCTCTGACGAGTAAAATGTGAACTAGTTTGATTTAGTTTGTAACTTTCCAAATAGATGTCATTACTGTGGTACTTTTTGAAGTTACAGAATCCTCCCAGAATGCTATGTTCTCTTGTGAGCCTCCATTGAATTTCAAGCTCTAAGACGTGTGATTTTTTCTTATTTTAACTTTTGTGTGTATCCTATACTTGCTGATGTGCTAATCAGGTAAGACCAATTGTACTTAATACCTTTATAAGTCACCATCTGAGAATTATACTGTTTATTCTAAAACAGTAAGCTGGAAATGCACAGTTCGAGTGAAAGCATATGCATGTCAACATTCTGAGCTACTTGGGGATACTTTGCACCAGCATGAAAGTGGAGCAAAGTAACCCCAACATTTTAAAATAAGTGTATTTTAATTATATGAACTATGTTATATGAACACACTACTCAGATATGTAATCCTGTTGTGTTGCAGACGAACTATGCCGAGAAAATACGTCAGAAAACCTGGGAGCAGGCGTTATGCAGACTATTCTCTGGAAAAGATGAATGAATGTCTGACAGCCGTTTGGGATGGAATAATGTCGACCAGGGCCGCAGAAGCACATTTTGGTATACCTAGGCGAACTATTATTAACAAGATAAAAGGACATCACTCTTCTATTCCTGGAAAACCACCTATTTTCAGCGAAAAAGAAGAGAACATATTTTCAGACTGTGTTGTTGCTATGAGTGAGTTTGGATTTCCTATTGATGAATTCGAAATGCAGTGCATTGTTAGTGCTTATCTAGGTAGGATGGGCAGGGAAGTCAAGCAATTTAAAAACAACCTACCAGGAAAAGAGTGGGTGAGAAGCTTTTTAAAGAGACATCCAGAACTCACTGTACGATTTGCTGCAAATATAAAGAGATCTAGGGCATCAATAAACAAAGAAACTCTCCAAGAATAAGTAGGTAATATGAGGGGCTCACTGGAGGGGGTACCTCCGCAAAACATATGGAATTATGATGAAAGTAACCTCACAGACGACCCAGGTTCCAAAAGAGTTATAACTAAGACAGGTGTGAAGTACCCGGAAAATATTCGTAATGCTTCAAAGGCAAGTGTGTCTGTCATGATTTGTGGCTCAGCTGCTGGTGAACTCCTTCCCCCATACGTGGTTTACCGATCACAGAATATGTGGTCAACTTGGCGTGAAGGAGGTTCAACAGGATGCAGATACAATAATTCCAAATCTGGATGGTTTACTGCAGAAATTTTCACTGACTGGTTTCAAAGTCTTATGCTCCCAAGATTAAAGAAACTTGTAGGGAAGAAAGTACTTATAGGGGACAACTTGTCGTCCCATATTACACCAATTGTCTTACAGTTGTGCAGAGAGAATGATATTCAGTTTGTTTGCTTACCGGCAAACAGTACCCACCTAACACAGCCGCTGGATGTAGCCTTTTTCCGGCCAATGAAAGCTGCATGGAGGAAGATTTTGGGTCAGTACAAAGAGAGTGAAGCTGGAATTCATAGTGCAGTGTTGCAAAAGCAACACTTTCCCCGGCTATTGAATCAGTTGATGGATGCAATATCTCCACACGCAGAAGAAAATCTGAAATCTGGCTTCCGGAAATGTGGCATTCATCCTTGTGATGTTAATGAACTGTTAGAGCGTCTTCCTGGCAAGGGTTGTGAAACAGACGGTAGTATCGAAAATAGCTTCAGGGAGTTTTTGACCGAAAAGAGATGTAGCATAGTAAATGGAAACACCCAAAGAAAAAGAAGGAAAGTTGATGTTCCAGCCGGGAAGAGTATTTATTGCTCATGAGATCTGTGCAGAAGATTTGGCTGACGCAGGCCCTTCAAAACCAAGTTCCCAGAAAGCAATAAAATTAACAGCAACAATGCCAGATAAAAAGAGAGGGGAATCTCATTTAAGCGTAACAGAGTCTGAATCAGATAAAGAAAGTATTACACTTTCGCTTCAAGACTCATCAAGTTCTTCAGACGTTGGATTGTCTGAAACCGAAGAAGTGGAGAAAAGTGGCAACCTATCAAGAGAAAGAAAGGCGAGTTTGTTATTTACAGGTATGAAGACGAGCTCTTTCCTGGTAAAATAGTTTCTTTTACTTCAGATGCTGTGGTAATATCATCAATGGAACGATCTGCAAGAGCATGGAAGTGGCCAAAAAATGTTGACAGTATGGAGTACAGTTGGGAGGACATTTTGGGCGCCATTAAACCACCAAAGCCAATTAATAACGGTGGATATTTTTCAGTTCCCGAGCTGCTACACATTTGGACATAGCAAAGTTTCGTTTGTAGTGTGTTTCGATTTTGTGTTGGTGAATAGTGAGATAAAAAACTGAAAAGTGTTCAGAAACAATTTTTTAAATGTTTAAATTCCAAATTTCTATTTGTCTAATCACTGTAATAAAAATATTTTATAATGCTGACCTACTACTATGGTGTAAAGTAACATTTAAATGTGCTAACTATGCTCCATTGTCATGTCCTGCCTCATTTTCCATGTTATTCATTAAGTGGTGCAAAGTATCCTCCCCCTATGAGGATACATTGCACCACTTTTTAATTATCCACAGTGCTGAAAATTGTAAGTCTACAACTTCTGTAAATCAAGTAACTGGATTAACAGGCTTTCATACATGTGTGTACCAAAAATTACCTTAATATCTCTAATACATTAAGTTATATACCGTTAAACCTTAAAATTGACAGTAAAACGGCTATTGTTTTAAAATGTAAAGGCAGTTTCGAATTAAAAGTCTGAATTTCGGTAATGGGTCCGACATTGTACTTCGAATTACGAATTATCCGTATTTCGAATTAAACAATTTAAATAACATGCAAAACTCATGTTTCCTGGGACCAGAGCTTCTTCGAATTAGGTGGGATTTTGAATTAACCGATTTCGAATTATCGAGGTTCTATTGTAATTGCATCTATCTATGAGCAAGGGATCAGGAAGGACTGCAACTACTATCAAGTTACTTCATTGATCAGTATATAAGGCAAAGTGTTCACTGGCATGTTGGAAGGGAAGGTGCGATCAGTGGTTGAGAGTAAGTCAGATTAAAACTGGTGTGGTTTCAGACCACAGAAGGGCTGTCAGGATCAGATTTTTCAGTATGTCAGATAATTTTAAGAGGTATAGAAAGTTATGTTTTGTAGATCTATAGAAGGTATATGACAGTACCAAGGGAAAACATGTTCGCCACATTGGGGCCTAAATTTAAGGACAGATTATTAAAAGAAATCAAAGGAATTTACATTGACTATTGGACTGAGGTGAGAACCGATGGTAGAATGAGTTCTAGGTTCAAGGTACTTACACGGGTTAGACAAGGCTGTAATCCTTAACACAATGCGGACCGGTCCGGAAAAAAAACTCGTGTTTGCTTGGCCGAGCATTGCGGACCGGTCCCGAGTTATCTCGTGTTAGCAGCAGACCCAGCAGACTAAAGTTTAGTGCTATCTTTTGAGATATACCATAACTATTTGGAGGTCAAGGGTGATAGAACTCTGTTATGTATGGTTTTACACAATCGATAGTCTCATTTCTTTTCAATTATTCTTCATATCATAAATTTTCTTTGCATTTCCTGACAACATGTTTACAAAGTTTGAAGAGCCATGCAAGATAGCAGCACCCAGGGATCGCACGTGTTTAGACAAGGATGAAATTATTTGTGAATTATGTGCTGATACAGGCTCCGAATATCCAAGTGATGCTGAATATTTAGAATTCGATGATGAAATATCTTCTAACGGAAATATTTCAAGTGATGACGAGGATATAGCCTTATCTTCAAGGTGTGGAATTCACGTAGCGCAGAACGAATCTGATAATTGTGTTACTGGTGTAAGTATTCTAAATATTGTAAATAATGTAGTTTTTTCTGACAACTGGGTTATGGACAACAGTGAACCTAGGCTAGAGGATTTTGAAGGTGCTCCTGGTATAGAGGTATGGCCTAATGAATCTGGAAACATAGTACAAGTAGCAGGACTTATGTCTGGTGAGGAATTTTTTCAGTATGTAGCTGAGCAAACTTATACTATGAGCAGAATTCACATTCTCATACCATATCCCCTAAAATACTAAAGTGGAATAATGTCACTAGCAGGGAAATTAAAAAAATATTGCTCTGTGTATATTGATAGGGCAGGTGAAGAAATCATGTCTGAAAGATTACTGACCAGCCGATCTCCTAATAGAAAACCCCATATTTATGAAAACTATGAGCCGAAATAGATTTCATCAAATACTTACCTACCTGCGTTTCAACAATTATTCAGTAAGGCTACCAGAAAAAAACACAGTAGTCCTCCAAAAGCTAGTGAAGTTCTGACAGTTTATTTGAATGCATGCACTCCAGCTTGGAGGTAGTTAGAAAGTGGCTGGGAACAAGGCTGTGCATGGGGTGAAGGGCACCTGGTCTGCAAAGTGTTGGCCTTTGTCGTTCATAGCTTACACGAATTGTTTTCACAATTTCAAGGTCAGAAAATGGAAATGTAGTAAGCATTTTGGCTTAAGCACACGATTTGATCTTAATGGCAGATTGTGCCGAAAACCTGCAGTAATATCTCGGAACTTGAAAACAGGTGCAATGAATATGATATGAAAATTAGCCTTTCCAAGACTAAAGTGATGTCAGTGGGTAAGAAACCTAAAAGAATTGAATGTCAGGTTGAGAAAACAAGACTGAAACAGGCAGATAATTTCAAGTATTTAGAATGTGTATTCTTGCACAATGGTAGTATAGTAAGTGATATTGAATCAATATGCAGCAAAGTTCATGAAGTGTGTTCACAGTTGCAATCAACACTATTCTGTAAGAAGGAAGTCAGCTCCCAGACAAAACTATCTTTTCACCAGTCTGTTTTCAGACCACTTTTCCACATATCGCAATTCACACTTTGGAGAGTATTTGTTATTTTTATGGGAGTGAAAGCTAAGTGGACTACGAATATCCTTCTTATTCATAAGTTCTGAATATTTAGAGTGACAGACATGAAATCAGTGAGAATGACTGCCGGTACAAACAGATGGGAACAATGGCAGGAGGGTACTTGGAATAGGATAAAGACCGTGTTAGGAATGAACTTGACTGATGAAGCTGTACGCATATACCAACTTTGGTGATGGGCTCAAGTGATACGAAGGGAGGAAAAAGGTGGTTTTTTTGTAATATCTAAAGCCATCTCTTCTCAGTTTATTTATAACTCATGAGTTCTTCAGTCTGCTGAGACTAATTTTGAGTAATACATTTATCAACTAGCTAAAAAACAAAACATATTATAACAGTAATATACTTGAAAAAGGAACAACTTAAGTATAATGCTGTTACCATGTGTTTTCTTTTTTCAGGTAGTTGATAAATTTATTACTCAAAATTAGTTTTGGTAGACTGAAGAACCTAACAGTTACAAAAAATAAAAAATGGAGGAGGATAGGTTACTTAAGAGAATAATGGACTCTGTTATGGACGGTAAGAGAAGTAGAGGAAGACCAAGACGATTGTTAGACTCGGTTTCTAATTATTAACAAATACGAGCGATAGCAGTAAACAAGGCCACATGACTAGTTTCAAACAGAGGATTGTAACTGTGTTTAGTAAATTCACAGAGGCTTGAAGATGTATGTATGTGCCAGCGAATATACCACCAAAAGGCTGGCATATTTGAGCACTTTCAAATACCACCAGACTGAGCCAGAATCAATCCCACCAACTTGGGCTCATAAAGCCAATAATGTTACAATACATGAATAGTTTCCACAATTTCAAGGTCAGAAAATGGTGAGAAATACTATGTAAAACTACTTTAAATCAGAACTTTTATAATTTTGCAAGTCTTCAATTTCTCTTTGTTACATGGTAGAAAATTGACTTGGTAGTAAGTTAAGAAGTTAAGGGTATAGAATTATATATTGTTTTATTGTGGAATTCACACAGGATTTACCCAAAGTATACATTTTCCACATATCAGGATCCACACTTTGAAGAGTAAGTCTGTGGACATAACTGAGGCAGAGGAACCATACTAACAATGTAAATGCTTATGTCTTGCAACAAAGGAGAGATATTAATAACTTCTTTTTAATTCAATTGTCAGAACTATATCCTAGTCTCATTCAATAATAATCTGGTAATATTTCATAACAATTGTGTGTCAAAACAAAGCATAAACTTTGTGTGATGGTTTTGCAGACAAATATGGTTATTCTTTAGAATTCCTGCTCTAGGTAGGAAAGTTAACCAGAGCCTTGTATCTAGGAATGAATTATACATTGAATGATCACTTTATTAGTAACACCTACCTAATAACGGAATAGTTCCCCTTTGCTAGCGATCACTACTTGCAAATGTCAGGGGACAAATTCCACAAGGTGATGCAAGTCATCCATTTTCAACCCAAACCATCAGTAGTGGCAATTAAGGGAGGGAGGGGGGCAACTGCCCCCCGCCCCCTACTTTTCGGAGAACGTATTACATATTTATTTGCATTTTTGCTGGCTGAAACTAGAAATTATAGGAATTATTTAAAAAGGCAATTTGTACAAGCTCTATTGTCTTATCAGCTAATTCTTTCCTTTAATCATTAAAAAAATTATTAACGGACATAAGCACAAAATATCATTCATCCTGGCTAACCGATTTGTATAGCAACACAGCTTTGCACGTGCTGTAACAGTAGCAGAGGGGGGGGGGGGGTGTGTGTGGTGTGTGTGTGTGTGTACACAATTAATTATTTTAATTTTTTGCCGAGGTCATGGACACTGAGGAATGATTCACTCGCTTTTTGATCTGGCATTCTCTTCAGTGTCTGCTAGTTTCTTAGTGTGTAGTCAAATACTAAATAATTTTAATTGTATAATCACGCTGTAGTTCTATTTAATTGTTATAAACATGTAATATTATTCCTTTTGTGAAAGTTTTATTGTACCGGTGTACTGTAGTATTTGATCAAAACCTTTAAAAAAAATATTATTACCGCATTTAAATTGGTAAACGCTCAACCTTTACCTCTCTGTCAAAATTTGCTCAGAGAGCATCAAAAAACTTACTATTTTGTAGCTTGTTTCTTCAGTTTTGATGTATATAACCCCACCCTTACCCCTGTCTGCTATATCCCACAAACCTAGGTACTGTTTGTTGTCTATAATTTTTGCCCCTGCACTTTTAATCCCCAATCGCCACTACTGCAAATCATGCCTATTGCAGCATCTCGAGTAGTTAAGGCACATTTGTAGAGGCATAAGAGTAACCCTCAAAACACATTCCAACATATCTCACACTATACAGAAAATCTGGGAGCCATGACAGAGTGAAAATTCATTGTTATTTTCCTCCAACCAGTCTGTACAGACCCCTAGCCTGGTAACATGGTGCAGATTGTCAGGTTACAGGTTCCTGTAGTCTTCAACTCTCAAAGTTTGTGGTACGATGACCAATGGTCCTTCGGCATGCCGGGAGAATGCTCCACAAACCGTGACACAACCACCACCACTACCACCACAACCACAACCACCACCACTGGTCTGTTGGATGCCCATGGTACAGACGGGCAGAGAAGGCTGCATCCCACTGTTTATGCCAGCTGCAGACTCTGTCATTAGCATGATGCAACAGGAAATCAGTCTCATCACTCTAGACAGCCCATTTCTATGCATTCAAGGTCCACTGATGCCTTTCTTGGGCCCATGCAAGGTGGCATTTGTGACATGGAGTCAACAGGAACACCGTTGTTGGTCTACGGTTCCTGTACCCAAGTGGATGCAAAGTATATCACATGGTCATTGTAGAAATAGGATGTACCTGCCCGCCGTTGTACTGTTGTGTCGAATGTTTCACTATGGAGCATTGTTGCTGTGATATCAGCCGGGACACCTGACGCTCACCTCACTGATCAATCACTCTAGCCGTCTGCAGTTTGATCTTCTGCTTGACGTCTGTCCACGTATCCTCCACTCTTGGTACACCCTTGATACCATGGTACAGAAACAGTCAACAAGAGCACCTCTGTCAAGATACTGGCACCACACCTCAAATCCCCAATTATCTGCCTGCACTCAAAGTCGCAGAAGTCACCATGTTTACCCATCAGTGTCAAATGTTTTCATCTGACTTGCAGAGGAAAGGTCAACACAATATCTGTGAGTCACTTGTAACACTGTCACCCCATGGTAACATGTAACTGGTCACAAACTGTCATGCCACAGGTGTTCCTAGTAAAGTGATCATTCAGTGTAGTTTTATTTAAGAAAAATTTCAGAAATCAACAATTAATATCGATAGTGTTTTGTATATTTTTTCCTATTTCAAAGTTTTCCTCTCACATTCCTTAAAACTGCCTATTTTACAAAATATTACAGCTCTGATTAATTATGCAGTCTTTTGAACTGCGCAAATATTCTTTAGTACTATTAGCTTGCAGTCCACTCAGTTAACTGGACAATTGTACTGATGACCACATTTCTGTATGACACACATTTACTTGCACCTTTTTGTGAATGCATCCTAGTAAATGGGAAAGGGAATAATTGGAGTCTTGAAGTGATCCAGAAAAAATACAGCTCTCTTAAAGAAAAAAACTTTTCTTTTCCATATTTTTGGAATGATACAGAACATAATTCCACAGAAGAACAATGGAGAACTGTAAGTCGATGGACTGTAAAATCTTATCTGTTCCCTTCTCTTTCAAACTGGTTTGCAGTAAAATTTTCTTGACTAGATATCAGGAAGTCTATATGTATATAAGAATAGGGAAAATAAAATTCAAATTTGTTCTGTTGACTGTGTCTTTCCTCATATGAAAAACTAATTATTACAACTTATTAATATAGTCAGGAAATTATCAAAAATAAAAACAACACATTCAAAAACAGAGGTACTTCCAGAAATCAAAAACAGCAACTTCCTGAAGAACAATGGACACAATAGAAATGAAGTAGTATTCTAGATAAAACAAGTAAAAAAAATACATCTTTTAGCTGGATAAAAAACATTACACATGGATAAAAAAATTGAACTTTTTACAACAAATATGTCATTGATTTAATAAAAAATGATTCCAATTTATTAAAATAGTATTTAGTCTAGAAGTAAAAGACACTACGTTTAACAAAACATAAAATTCAACAGAAGACAATCGAGAGGATAAGAAATGCACTCGCTCCCAGTAGTCCAATCTTCATTAAATACTTTCAACATTCATTATAAGTGTGTCCTGTGTCATATTCTTCAAAATTCCTAAGAGTCGCATGAGCAACAGTAAGCATTTACATCAAGTAAATTTTAGCAAGACAGATGTGTCAAGTAAATCCATACTAAAAAGACCTAAACTGCCTAACGAAACCTCGTTATTAAAAATGTTATTTCCAATGTTTGGCTATCATCCAATGAAACTGTTAGCTCAAATAATTTTCTAAGTAAAAAAAAAAATTGTTTCGTCTAACACAGAACTTGTAATCATGGATTACTGTAGTAGGGGACACTTCTTATCCATAAAAAAATAAATAATATGTACAAATAAAATTTAATTACTTTACAAGTGTTATGAAATAGAAATGTGCCAAATTATATTGCATGCCCTGTTTCATACAAAACCAGATTTCTTGCAGCAACATCATCATTTTACAGGCAAATTTCTGAATTATGAAAAATGATATTTCAAGAGGTCAAAGAGAAATGATGCAGAATTTCTTCAGATGGATGTAGACTTCTGACTATCCATAGTTAGATCCCTACAGTAAAATTAGGTTTCCCGGGATAAAAAGTAATTATTTCTCAAAATCCATTCCATGTGCTTACAAAGTACTGTTTTACATTGTTTATCACATGCAAGTCTAAATCTCTTTCCCATCAATGAGTATGACATATTTTTGGTTAAATCTTACCATTAATTTGGCATAGACTCTAAGTGCCTAACCAAACTGGAGTGGGACATTGATGATGATGATGATGATGATGATGATGATGATGATGATGATGATGATGATTAAATGCCTCTGGTACTCACTGGTATCTGAGTACCAAACAATGTATCAAAACTTAAATTTGCATTGTTAAAAACACACAAGAAATGGCATACAATATAGTTCTCTACAGTAATTTTCTAATTTGGGCTATGAGTGAAACAATTCATGACATCCAAAAGAAGAGATTAAATTATTAGGCGTAAAGCAGTTCCGAATTATCTAGGAATTTACCAACCAGGAAACTATGAAACAGTCTACCTACAAAAACTGGGATGTCATCATAGAAAAGATTCAAAAGAAAATAGTAAATATTTAAATGTACATTGTAGTTGATTTTTGTTCAGTTTTGAAGATTCAAGTTGAACTTATTTAATAATATGATTAACATGATTTAAATGCTGTCATAATAGTCATCAGATTTAGAACAGGTCAGATTTATGATGGCTAAACATGAATATTTTGGAAATGTCTTCCAAGGAGGATGAAGACACCGAATGCTGTGCATCTGGCTAAAATTATTGCAAGGAAAGAATACTATTTATGGGGAAATGATCTGCAGTGATTTAAAGAAAGATATAAAAGTGTTACATGCTCTTTACGAATCATCAAAAGTATGCCATAAGTCTATTCAAATAATGGAAAAGCTCTATTCTAGAGAGTGAAGAAAAAAATTAGCTTCATTTTGAAAATAAAGAATATAACAAAATGTAGCTCACCTGCAACACACTCAAAGCCATGAGAATGCTGACAGGGACAATATTTTAGAATGCTCACATCAATGTTGAATGACAGAGCTAGAATTAGGTAAGTCCAAGGAACAAATTTAAGACACAAAACATTCTTTTAATTCTGGAGAAGCCTAGCAATTGTGTAACTGCAAATTAGTGGACTGAAAACCCATCTAAAATGAGAAGTACCCTCCAAGATAAGCTGTACCTGCAGAAAATTCAGAATATATGCATAAAAAAGTGAAGTCTACGTGAGGAAGGTATCAATTAACAGAACACTAAAATTTCAGTTTGATTAGAGTAATTTAATCTTCATTTGATATAGTAACTCAATACTATGTTAATATAGCAAATTGCTCTGTCAACATTTATATAAATTTTTTTTTCAAATTATCCACAATTTTCAATATTCTCAACTGCCAAAGATAATCAAAAGTCTACTATATTTCCATACATTCAAATTTGTTGAATTTACAAAAGCCGGATATTTATACATAGCCAAAAATATATGAAAATTTCAGTTTTTCACTTTCCTCCCAGCACTTACAGATAATGAACTTCTAATTCATACAAATGCTATAGTAATAAAAATTGTAACAGTTCCTAATTAATTACCAGAAGCAGTGTAACAGAAAACTTGAACAATTTGACCCCAAAACCATTTGAAACATGGCATGCAATATACTAAAGGCAATTTTCTAATAATATTAACGTCTATCACATTAACAAGAGTTATATATTTACCATCTAGGCATATTAAAATAAAGAATATTTTTAAGGAAGCCGAGACCATTTTTTAAAACAAGAAAAGGAACAAACAGCATTCTTTACTCAAATAATAATATATTTACATCAACAATGACCGATCCATTAATCTGGTCAAAATAATTATGATTTTTGGGATTAGGCAAAAGGTACAGGCTATAAAATAAGCAAGTGCCATATGTAAATATTCTGTGATCAGCATTTGCATGCTTAGATGTATACTATCAGAAATATCAGGCAATTGCTCTTAATATACACTTACTGTTGCATCATGAGATATTTTTTTAAATAGAATTTGATTTGCTGATGATGGAAAGAAGAATGATTAAATTATTTACAAATATATCAGCAGAAAAATTCTACAAAATAATATCCCAGGCAAATAACAGATGATTTATGGTAATGTGTCGCAGTCCCTTATTGTTTATGCGAAAAACAATATTAGTCCTGTTGAGAATTGACATCCATCTTCAAACTCAGTCCATTAATCATACAAGAATGTTTTTCCTCTGAGATTCTAGCCCATAATTCCCAAGAAGTCTGTTCAAATAAATGGCTTTTTTCCAACTGTGTTCTATTCAGTTCAATTCAGTGAAGGTGTGATTCCACGAATCCACTGAACTTCGATGTTGGGCCACTTAGTCTGAAGACAAGTCAGCATTGGATTACTCTCCATGACACACTGTAGATCACATTCCAGCAAGACTGCTTGGCCTTCCTGATATGTCACCTGAAAATAAAATAGGCAATATCTGTTATTATCATCAATGAGACTATCATAAATTCTTACCAACACAGTTTCCTTTGTTCTTCATTTATTAAATAATCCATCTATTCTAGGACAAATGCACTAATGTACTCTCCTTTTAAAATGCATTCACAAACAACATGTAGAAATGCTCTCCAACAGAATTACACTTCATACTTAGTAAAAATAAGGAGTAATATAATTTTAAAACAGGACGAAGTATATCCAACTGCAACAAACAAAATTACACACATATTCAAGAACTTTAATGCGTTTTTCAATTGAAGATTACCAGAGTTTTACTCCAGCAGGGCACAGGCTCATCTGTACCAGGCGAGTTGGCCGTGCGCGTAGAGGCGCGCGGCTGTGAGCTTGCATCCGGGAGATAGTAGGTTCAAATCCCACTATCGGCAGCCCTGAAGATGGTTTTCCGTGGTTTCCCATTTTCACACCAGGCAAATGCTGGGGCTGTACCTTAATTAAGGCCATGGACGCTTCCTTCCAACTCCTAGGCCTTTCCTATCCTATCGTCGCCATACGACCTATCTGTGTCGGTGCGACGTAAAGCCCCTAGCAAAAAAAAAAAAAAAAGGCTCATCTGTTGGACCAGCACAGTTTTCCAGGACCCTGGTGGCTAGGGCACAATTGAGATACCAAAGCAAACTTCATTTGATGCATATGCTATGACAGAACACTAAGGGAGATTTGTACCTCCACATGGAATAAATGCCTGCCATTGGCTTTTATATTTTAAAAATTAGGCCTAGTTAAATTAACTAAAAAATGTTACACAATTTCTGATGATGAAAAAGGTTTTCAGGGAGGGGAATACATATAAAATATTAATCACATGGCCACAGGTACCATGACCAGAAATTTCGATTTGGCGCTATATAGGCAACCTGCAGGTCAATTTTGCTGTTCATTTAACTCTATTAAATGGCAGAAAATCAGAACTGTGTTGGACAATCTATGGTTGAGTTTTAATTAATTTTGTTGAGTGAATACCAAATGTGTCACCAGGAAGGGATCTTTTAAGTGCTGACATCATACGACATGGTGTGATGAACAGACCTTTTTTCCGATTTACAGCAGTCAACATGATGTATTCACAAGGATGCACACAAAATGCTGTCAGTTGCGTACACTAATTTTATTTACAATATTTACACATTACACATCAATAAACCACCATTTTTAACAACTGCCTCTCACGAAGAATCAGAAGACTCAAGACTGCCATCTCGAAGCAGTTCACTGCTACTTTAGCATGTTGCCGTAAACACAATATGTGTTCATAAAAACAAGTATTGTTAAACAATAACTCAACTCCACCATCGAGACTGTCCCTTTATACAGGTTCCCTGGCCAGGCTTCTAGAAGGATATGTCACAACACCTTTTCTCGTAAATTCTGGAGTGCCTAATACATAGTTATAATGTAAAGAACATTCTACAGCAATCTAGTGTCAAAGATACGTTATTCTGGATGTTACAGTGTGTTGCACAATGATACTGTGGATTATACATCCTATATACAGGTAATAAATTATATACTATTAATTATAGGTTCCTACATTAACTAAACTCATATAAATATATATACAAATACAACACGTTTCATGACATAACCTCACAAATAGTACAATCGTATCGTCCGTACATATGTAAATAATAATACTAATACGAAATGGATGTAAACACTTCATAGCCATACCTCACAAGTCATAATAATGACAATCCACAGCATGTTTCCAGTCGTTCGATGGGGTCAGGAATGGAACGAGAAGATGCTCAAAATATTCCCTCCACTTCTCCAGTGATTCCCTGGGATCTATTATGAGTTCACCTGAATTACTCAAAACACTGTTCATTTCCTTTTCCCCTCCCTTCCTAAGATTCTTTATTACTGTCCAGAAAGGTTTCCCTGCTGCTTGACCTAGCCTTTCCAGGTTGTTACCAAAATCTTCCCATGACTTCTTTTTGGATTCAACAACTATTTGTTTCGCTCTGTTTCTTTCATCTACGTACAACTCCCTGTCTGCATCAGCCCTTGTTTGGAGCCATTTCTGTCAGGATCAGATTTTCAGTATGCGCCAGGTAATTGAAAAATGCTACGAGACGAATAGGTAGTTGTGTTTATGTTTCGTAGATCTGGAGAAAGCATATGACAGGGTACCGAGGGAAAAGATGTTCGCATACTGGGGGACTATGGAATTAAAGGCAGATTATTAAAAGCAATCAAAGGCATTTATGTTGACAATTGGGCTTCGGTGAGAATTGATGGTAGAATGAGTTCTTTGTTCAGGGTACTTACAGGGGTAAGACAAGGCTGTAATCTTTTCACCTTTGCTGTTTGTAGTTTACATGGATCATCTGCTGAATGGTATAAAATGGCAGGGAGGGATTCAGTTAGGTGGAAATGGAGTAAGCAGTCTGGCCTATGCTGACGACTTGATCTTAATGGCAGATTGTGCCGATAGCCTGCAGTCTAATATCGTGGAACTTGAAAATAGGTGCAATGAGTATGGTATGAAAATTAGCCTCTCGAAGACTAAATTGATGTCAGTAGGTAAGAAATTCAACAGAATTGAATGTCAGATTGGTGATACTAAGCTAGGACAGGTCGATAATTTCAAGTATTTAGGTTGTGTGTTCTCCCAGGATGGTAATATAGTAAGCGAGATTGAATCAAGGTGTCGTAAAGCTAATGCAGTGAGCTCGCAGCTGCAATCAACAGTATTCTGTAAGAAGGAAGTCAGCTCCCAGACGAAACTATCTTTACGTCGGTCTGTTTTCAGACCAACTTTGCTTTGCGGGAGCGAAAGCTGGGTGGATTCAGGATATCTTATTCATAAGTTAGAAGTAACAGACATGAAAGTAGCAAGAATGATTGCTGGTACAAACAGGTGGGAACAATGGCAGGAGGGTACTCGGAATGAGGAGATAAAGGCTAAGTTAGGAATTAACTCTATGGAAGAAGCTGTACGCATAAACCGTCTTCGGTGGTGGGGTCATGTGAGGCGAATGGAGGAGGATAGGTTACCTAGGAGAATAATGGACTCTGCTATGGAGGGTAAGAGAAGTAGAGGTAGACCAAGACGACGATGGTTAGACTCGGTTTCTAATGATTTAAAGATAAGAGGTAGAGAACTAAATGAGGCCACAACACTAGTTGCAAATCGAGGATTGTGGTGGCGACGTTTGGTAAATTCACAGAGGCTTGCAGACTGAACGCTGAAAGGCATAACAGTCTATAATGATAATGTATGTATGTATGTATGTATGTATGTATGTATGTATGTATGTATAAATAAATAAATAAATAAATAAATAAATAACAATGGAAGAATTATATTATATGCATAATATAGGCTACTTGAAGTACAGCATATAATGCATCCATTGTTATAATACTTGAAGTATTGCAAAAAAGAAGAATGAAGGAAAAGGCAACGGAAACTGAAAACGGTATTAGTAGAAAAGGGTAAGTTTGTGACTGTCTACAATGACAAGATAGATGGTGGGCAACGACAGCTTCATATCCCGAAGCCGGGTTATTAGATAAAATCAAGTTATTAATCTTTCTGCTATTTGCTTTACATTGCACCGACACAGACAGGTCTTATGGCAACGATGGGACAGGAAAGGCCTAGAAATGGGAAGGAAGCGTCCGTGGCCTTAATTAAGGTACAGCCTCAACATTTGCCTGGTGTGAAAATGGGAAACCACGGAAAACCATCTTCAGGGCTGCCGACAGTGGGGTTCGAACACGCTCTCTCCCGGATGCGAGCTCACAGCTGCGCGCCCCTAACCACATGGCCAACTCGCCCTGTAGCTTTTATTCTAGCAGAGGTGCCAACCTTTGAAGTGGATTATCAGTAATCCCACTTTTAACCCCCCCCCACCAATCAAAACGTTTATGAGTCAAATCCAAAGCAGCCCGTTTGCCCTTTTCTACAGCAATCTATTCTAAAGTATATCATATTACACAATAAAATTTGCTCATTACCTGTTAGTTCTGCGATAAAAAATTCTTTGTAGCTTGTTTCGCACTCAGCAGCTGCTTTTCAGTGTAGGTTTTCTGGAAACATACTTCCTCCTGAGATGACATTTTCGTCTTCAGAACCATAAGCGATTCCAGTGAAGATGTACTTAATGTAGGCCTGAATTCTATTTGATTTTCCTAACAACACTGAAAACTCTTTCTGTAGAAGAGTTACTGTGAGGTACACTTAGTACTGCAAATACATTACTTGAGATTTTATACTTAATTTGTCCACTTTCATTTTTAAGCTCTGCAATGTTGGCCCAGTTCACATCAATGATAGGTCCATGTACAATATATTCAGGGAAAGTATCACACTGGTAAACTGCAAATTCCTCTTCAAGTTTGTCATCTTCACTTTCCTTGACCAAACTTGGGAATCTTCAAACAAAATATTCAAGAGATGAATAGGAAACCTTGAATCTGAGACAGATGTCTACAACTTCGGCATGATGAAGAAATCCATCATCAAGGGGAAATTTCCTGATAATGTAACTGCAAGCTGCCATATAAACTCTCGTACAGAATTATGGCTGAACAAATCTGACCAATATGTCAGTTAAAAGACCAGTAAGTTTCCTCCTAAGAAGATGTATGGCTGGAGCGTCTTGTTGCAGAAATAAATTCACTGAGTTAAAGACAGGGAATGTACTCTGAAGAAAGTAGCAAAACAGTTTTTTGTGTTGATCTTGTATGAAAGATTTTACAATTTCAAACTGCTTGGTGGTCTCATTTTTATGGTGGGTCTCACTACAAAACATGAGTGTCAAAGCTTTCCACTGCTCAAGAACTCTATTAATAGACTGAAGAAGTGAGAGCCAATGGGTACTGACATGAGTCAGGAGTCCTGAAAGTGTTTGGTGACAACGGACTTAACATCGGCAGTCTAGATAAGTACCTAAGTTTTCATTATATTAATACTTGTATATATATTTTTATTTTTGTCATTACTGTTTCACGTTATCACTAAACTCTCTATCATTGACAAGTTTACGCTACGTAAACAATACTGTACATATATAAGATTGTTTTTAAAGTGATCTGATAGAATCTGAGGATGTTCTTGTAGAACGAAACATGTCATTCTTTGTATGTTAGTGTGTTTTTTACAGGTATGTTATAATGTTATGTTATAATTTACATTATATTTGCTGTGTGTTTGACAGACTGAAAAGCCTTTATTAAATTTAACTAAGTCAACACTGGAAAACATGGCTTCATTCTTAACAAATGACAATAGAAGAGTTGATATTTGGCCCCTCTGAGCATTAAAGAAAGAGGCAACTATAGGATAAAGTTTAACTGCATTTGAATCTGTACTACCATCAGTAGCCAAAGAAAAAGGCGTTATTTGCAAAAGTTCACTTATTTCCTTTTTTGCCTCAGATACCGTGTATTGAACTAATAATAATGTTATTTGCTTTATGTCCCACTAACTACTTTTATGGTTTTCGGAGACGCCGAGGTGCCGGAATTTAGTCCTGCAGGAGTTCTTTTACATGCCAGTAAATCTACCGACACGAGGCTGTAGTACTTGAGCCCCTTCAAATACCACCGGACTGAGCCAGGATTGAACCTGCCAAGTTGGGGTCAGAAGGCCAGCGCCTCAACCGCCTGAACCACTCAGCCCGGCTATATTGAACTAAAGCAGAGGTTTTAGTTCTTGCAAACCATATTTCTGAGATATTTTAGAGTTGGGGAACATTGATCTAAATAAATTTCCAGCATGGTCTGAAAATGATAACGGAATATTATGCTCCAAAAGAAAGGATGTGAACAGGAATTCGGCATTTGTCACCGAAGTTTCATCACTTTTTACGAAGAACAATGAAACAGCCTGAATTCGTAATTTTGATTCACCCTATGTGTGAGGTTTCTTTGATTCCATGTGTCTTCTGCAATCATCTCGCCCACCGTGAGCCACAGAGAAATCACACAAACACACACTGCAGAACACGTGGTTTTCACTAACAGGTGGAGCAAGTAGGCATGGCCATTCCCTTGTGTAACCATCTTGATATTTCTGTAAATTGCTCCGCTTCGTTTTACAAAATCAGTCACTTCTTTTCGAATCAACGACTAGGATAATTCGAATTGAAACGGGCTAAATATACGACTTGTTCTATGCACACAACAGAGAGAGAGCCGAATGCACGCACTGGAGAACAACAGAGAAAGGAGTAGCAAGAAGTAGAGCCTACTTCACAGCCGACTTGATGTGTCATTCTAGCTACGTATGTAGGTGGTCGTGATTTCACAACAATCGCGGGAAACAAAAGGAAGTGACGACCAAATAACTGCCAAATGTGTTCAGTTGCCAACTTACAAACATTGAAACGAGGAGGATTGACCGGTAATGCTCTAAGGGATTGAACATTTTTACTTTTTTACTTTTTTTTGTAATTTTTATCGTGACTATGTCGCATTTCCATAATAATCCGTAATCATTATGGACAATCCGTAATAGTTGGCACCTCTGTCCTAGTAACTGTACTGTTACTACTATACTACATATGTATTACTTTTCAATAAAATCACTAAGTTATAATGCCAACCTAAACAATTATTCTTATTACCTGGACTTTTGGAGTGCAAATAACCAGGGTAGATTATAAAGAATCATAATATTTGTTCCAGTGTATTTTATAACTTTTCCAGTATATGGTTCAAAATTGCAGTATATTTCCAATATTTCCAGTACCTATATTAAATTCCAGTATAATTCCAGTACTTCCAGTATAAGTAGACACTCTGGTAAAAGGTTTTTTCTGGAGGTCAACTGTTCCTTTACAACCTGGCAATTGATTTTTATGTGCTTAAAAAACTTGAAAATATTTTATATTTTATGGAGTAATTTTTTTTAATACACTAGAGTCCCGTTAATCTGAACCCCGTTAATCCAAGTCTGGTTAATCCGAACTGAAATATTCAATTTTTAAAAAATCTCCATATTGAAATGAAAGAACATATTGTAGAATGAAGATTTACTTGCATTTTATCAGTCATATTTTACTAGAATAACTTAATGTAAACAAAATTACACATCATAAACCATCAATCACTGCTCGTTTATCTTTACAAAGTCTGTTAGCTTCTTTTGCCGTAGTGATTGGAACCTACTTGAAGATGCAGTGTTAAACCAGCGTCTGATAAACATCACATCAGTGGGCGTAGCAGCGAAGTGTTGCTCGACGTAGCGTACAGCAAGTTGTAAGGCGGCCGCGGCATCTAAATGTGACACTAGTTGTTCATTGTGAACTTCTTCGTCATCACTCTGTTCCTCATCAAGTCTAGATTCTTTCTCCAACCATAGCTACAATTTCTTGGTTTGTTTGTAATTGATGACAGTCAGCTTCTACTCGCTAATGTCATTTTCATTGTCGTTCTCCCCTCTACGCATTCTTAACTACCCTACTGTAATGTTATACAGTTGTGACATCCCCTTTCGGAGAACAATCATTGAACGAGAAATGCAACCATGCAAGCTAAGGGCGCCAATCTTTAAGTTGATGACTTAAAGATAAAAATTTATAATCAAGCTTGGACGGACTCTTATCACAGGGGTGGGGTGATAGTGCACTAATCATTAAGCCGGAGAATTAGAAATCAAAAGGCTAATTAAGGCAGATTGATTAAAGTGAACTAGAAAAATACTATTTATTATATTGAATATAAATGACGACGGTTTAACGAGAACTGAATTTAAAATAGGAAATGAATTTAACAAAAAGTTGAATGACTCTACTTCGCGAAAACTTGCAATATTTTTAACTCGCTTGCTCACCATGTAGTCTTGTTCTGCTGGTCCTTGGAAAGCTTCCATCCTTGTAGCTGGAACATCACCGGTCGTCTTTGAGATCTCTTCATCTGCAGCTAAGTACCATTCCTGCCTTGCTAAGTGCACCGCCCACTAATTGGAAGATGGCTTCGACACTAACACTCCCTATTATGCTCTATCCCATATATTGGAGATGAGCCCTAAGTCATAGTTAGAAAAACCTCCTTGGGTTATGTGGAGAGGATACACAATTAATAATCCTTCCAACTTTACTGAAAATGTGCCCTGAAGTTTCATTTCTATCTAGTTTAATACTACCTATTGTCTTAGACTGGTACAAACCGGTCTAGTAGCCGAGCTGTACGTACTTCCTGATGAGAGTGGCTATACACCCCTCATTCAGAAATTCCTAAGTACCACGTCGTGGTAACGCAGTAATTAATGTAGAAGTGATAAACTATCACACTAGTCCACTATGGTACAACAACCATAAGACAAGTTCACAGACCTACAGCGATATACAAGATCGAAGAATCAAGAATCCAGAAGAATAATAATAATGAATGCAGAATCAAGAAGAATGATGCCAAGAGCTCCAACACGCCCTTTTATAACCTTCTCTGGCTCTAATTACAGGTCGCTACACGTGGTCCAATCAGTTGACACGTCTCTCCCCACTCCAGATATTAGAGTTGATGGGTCTTAACCATGATATCAACTGTTCTTCTATTAGCCCTTTCACTCAGTATCCATGGCAACATGACGCTCCTTTGAAAATATAGGCGGTGATCAGTTTGAATTATTCTGGTCGAAATACGGTAGCTGTCGTTATAACGCTTGAACACGTGCTCGCTTTTCCCAGAATTTGATGTCTAAATTTGTCCTTCCTTCTTCCTCGGTGATGTGGCAAGATAGAGGAAATCTACTGCAAGTTAAATTTAAACGAATGTCGCAAGAATCTAAGTGAATATTAGGATATTCAGCCCTCGTTTACAAGTCGTAGTTACAAAGTAATGAAATGATAGTGAGCAAATGATCAACCATGAATTATAATACAATTACATACCAAGATAAATATCATGACGTTAAATTCCTGAATTAATTACATATAATAAAATTAACATAATTACACTGTGACGTCTGGAACGTTACACAGTATTTTATTAACGTAACTGCTAAAGAATTGACATTACAAATTACAGTATGTGCTGTACTGTATTGTAGAAACTATTTTCCTCAGACGGTTGAGGCGCTGGCCTTCTGATCCCAACTTGGTAGGTTCGATCCTGGCCCAGTCCGGTGGTATTTGAAGGTGCTTAACGTCAGTCTCATTTAAGTAGATTTACTGGCACGTAAAAGAACTCCTCCGGCAGAAAATCCCGGCACCTAGGCGTCTCTGGAAACCGTACAAGTAGTTAGCGGGACGTAAAAACAATAACATTACTATTAGAAAGTATCTCCCGGTTAATTCAAAAATTTCGTAATCCAAACAGACTCCGGTCCCAATTAGTTTGGATTAACAAGAGACTACTGTATTTATAAAAATGGAAAAACATATATAAAATTTTAAAAATATTTTGTTTCAATATTGCAAATTTGCAAACACTTAAGTTTAAAAAGTCACACACCAATCATGCTGAGGCAGTGGTGGATTAAAGGAGCTCACTATTGCAATAAAATACGAAAACTTTTTCCAAGGTTTCCACCACAAACCGATGTTGGCTGTCTCGGAACAATGCATGATACCGGGAAAAAGACAGTTCAGCATTACAAGAAGATAGTCTTGCATATTTTATCAAAGTAATGTCAATGGCAATCAAACCTCTTATTTCGCCAACATCTTCATGTCCTTCCAAAATTTCAGCAATCTTACCCACAGTATGGAATCCATCATTTTTTTCAAACAAAAAATCCAGAACAAATCAATGGTTGCTGGCGCTTGCTGAAAAACGTTTTTTCCCCATCTGAAATCAATCTGTCAGCTTTAGAATACAATAAACGTATCAGCGCACATGCTTTGTGTAAACCATGCACCACACAAAAGTTATATATATATATATAAACAGGATGAAGCGAAATTCGCGCACTCGGGCGTCGCAGCGTGACTGCTCACATGTGCCAGCAATAAAAAAATGTGTCTCACAAAAGTTTGTCCTCCGGGTATATAAGGGAGAAAAAGGACGTTGAAGAGTGGCAATCTGGCAACACTGTAACCACATGTAGGGTAACTACCTATGTCAGCACATATTAATCGTGCTGTACAATTGGTGCAGTGGATAGAGTTTTGGGTTAGCATGCAGGAGGTCGAGGGGGTCGATCCTGGTTTGAGGCGTATGTTTTTTATTTCGTACATGTAGTCCAGGTGGTATGGTATCTGGCATCTTAATCGTCAACAGCGATTGCAGCGGGTCCTCTAGAAACGATATGCACTTACATATTACGATCCTAGAAATGCACGAACATTCGTTTTCATTGATCAGCTTTGAAAGACGCCCTTTCCACGTCGTGGGCATGAATTTATTCGAACCACTTCATCTAATAGATGCATTACAATGTGTTCAGCATTACTAAATTTTGTAAATGTAGGATACATGTGACCTAAGAAACGGTGTCTTACTGTATTACAGTATGTAATGTCCGATGGAAATTAGCAAATAAAAAAAGCGCCTCAACCCAGGACTGAACCTTTGACCTCCTGTAAGCTAACCCAAAACTCTTTCCACTGCACCAACTGTATAGCACGACTGGTATGTGCTGACAGAGGTAGTTACCCTACATGTGGTTACAGTGTTGCCAGATTGTCACTCTTCAACGTTCTTTTTCTGCAGGATATACTCGCAAGACGAACTTTTGTGAGAGATATTTTTTTATTGCAGGCATGTGAGGAGTCGTGCTGCGATGCCCGAGTGAACGAATTTCACTTCACCCTGTATATATATCACGTTGGGGAAGCTCACAGAGAGCCTTCTTTACATACAGAGCAGTATCCGTACGTAAGAGTAAAACATTATCGAATTTCACCCCATTCGGCCATAACCGCAGAGATTCATTGAATAAGCGAACCATTGTTACATGATTCGAGCAGAAATTTCTCTACATTTTAATAGAAAAAAAACCTCTTGGAAACTGTTTCATTATTTTCTAGCACACCTATCACAACGTTTCCCACTTTCCTACTGCTACTGCTAGAGTCCGGTGATTCGTCTATGCTTACCCGTATTTGTTTATTTGCATATTCTGCTCTGATCTTTCCTAGCACTGCTTCATAACATGCAGGGATATACAACTTTCTTACTGTTGATTCATTAGGTGCTTCAAAATTTGTGTACTTTGTAAGAAATGTATTTAGCTGTTGACTTGTTAATTTATATAAAGGAACATCACATGAAAGAAAAGTTTTGTGTAAATCCACATAATATTCAGAAATTTTATGAAACTTGGGTATTTGAAGAGGAAGCTGCTTCACCTAAAAGAACTTTTCTTGGCGTAGCATATGCAGTGACTATTTTATGTTTATTTCTTTCTAAATGCTGCAAGAATTGTGATCACTTTCATGCACTTACAGGTTTCCCACATTTTTTGCAGAATAGAATTGTGCTGTTACTTGCAAAAATTCCTCTAAATTCAGTAACATACTGCTGCAAACGAGAACATGCACTTGGCTTTCCTTTCAGCATTATATCACCAATCGCAATCACTTTACAGTTTACTTAATATACTGGTACTAAGCTCACTGGACAAAAAATTAGTCACCTTAGTGCGCACGCACAGATAGATTGTTAACCCTGTACAGACGGCACAATGAACGAGTCCCATGCTCAACTGCATGTGCACTGCCTCTAAGTGAGAATAAGGTAGTAGTGAAAAGTCGGTCACTGATGTTTCAAGCGATCAGTCTATGTCAACATGGGTAGATGTAAGGATGTGGCAGAGTGGCAAAAAGGGACAATCGTGTTTGGCCGTGCCCATGGCTATACGGTGCATGCAGTTGCTCGATTTGTTGGTGTTTCTCAGCAGAATGTTCAATGTGTCTACAAGCAGTGGTGTACTACACATGGCCACGAAACATGTCAGAACTGTGGTCAGAAAAACATCCTGACTGAGAGGCACCGGAGACACATTTCACGGCTTGTGAAACAAAATCGCTTCCAAACCACACAGGAATTGCTGCAGTCAGTGAAAGAAGATCCATCCCAACCTGTAAGCGAGAGAACATTGCAATGGGAACTATATGCAATGAACATTTGGAGCCGGTCACCTCACAAGAGGCCTTTTCTCACACAGGCACATAAAGCTGCTTGTCTTCAATGGTCTAGGAATAATCAAACGTGGACAGTAGCTGACTGGCGGAGGTGACCATTAACATGAACCAGCATGTTTATTTAAACATTCTGAATGATCGGGTGTTGCCTTTCATTGATTTTCCAATTTTTCAAGATGACAACAGCAAAGTTCATCAAGCTGGACGCATATGTAACTCATTTCATTACACTTCCCCAGCCTATTACATCTCAATTGGCCTGCAAAATCACCTGACTTGATCCCCATTGAAAATTGGTGGGACATGTTGGAACTGTGAGTAAAACGCCGACATCAGCATCATATAAATTATAAACAGGAGAGGTTTCCACCTATTCAATACATAGTTATATTTACAAATGACAAAATCCTAAAATAGGCGCGCGGCTGTGAGCTTGCATCCGGGAGATCGTGGGTTTGAATCCCACTGTCGGCAGCCCTGAAGATGGTTTTCCATGGTTTCCTCTTTTCACACCAGGCAAATACTGGGGCTGTACCTTAATTAAGGCCACAGCCGCTTCCTTCCCATTCCTAGGCCTTTCCTATCCCATCGTCGCCATAAGACCTATCTGGGTCGGTGCGACGTAAAGCCCGTAGCAAAAAAAAAAAAATTCTAAAACATGTTTCTAATCAGTAAGAACCTTATGAATATATACTGTAATTTACAATAAGATGTGTGGTTGAAATAGGCAAGGTCCTATGGTGCTCAAAGTGTTGCAAATGAAAGTGAAATATTGCGAGTGACATAGGTAAGCAATATATAATACAAGTACAGTAAACACGCTAATAAGTCTGGGTGTAAAAGTACAAATGAGATGTTCTGTGTTGTAGGTCAATTTGATTTTAGACACAAGATGTATCAGGTCTTGGTTATACATAACGGTTGTGGACCGAGTGCTATGGTACTAAGAATGAACACAATATAACATGACACATATAATAAAAGTATACAAGTATGTACAATGTTTGAGGGACAAATGTGTAGATGATACTCTCTAGAAGAATCTATGAATAGTTGATTTATACACTATCAGCTTAAGCAGAAAATAGATACTGGGTGTATTAAGTAACCAAGCTATGTTGATAGGGCTGCATGGTTGATTGTTGGAATTGTGCAGACTAAATATGAAGTTTTAAAATTCTTGAGAAGAAAGTAGACACTGCGCGTGGTGATATTGATGGGTGGAACTCTCAGTTCATAGCGGAAACCAAATTGGACATCGTGCGGCGGTGTGTGCAGCTTAACTGGTAGTGTGCTGGTGGTGAGTCGCATTATATATTGCTCACCTATGCCACTCGCAATATTTCACTTTCATTTGCAACACTTTGAGCGCCATAGCACCATGCCTATTTCAACCACATACCTTACTGTAAATTATATATTCATAAGGTTCTTACTGATTAGAAACATGTTTTAGGATTTTGTCATATATTGTGTATGTTTAAATATGGCTGAAGATGACCCCGTGTAGCGTTGAAACTAGTCCCATGTAATGTAAATAACACTGTAAATATAACTATGTAATGAATAGGTGGAAACCTCTCCTGTTTATAATTTATATGTTATCCGAGTTCAATACGGACCAACAACATGAAGTTCATAACTCTTGACATCAGCATCCCCGCAATTTGGTAGAATTGCGCAATCAAATCCTCAGCGAGTGGATTTACCTGGATGCAACGTACTTGCACAACCTTGTGCACTCGCTTCCTAACTGAATCCAGGCAGTTATAAAGTCCAGAGGTGGAGTTACATGGTATTAAGTGATGCTTGAATGACTTCTCCAGGGCGACTGATTTTTTGTCCGGTGAACTTACATAAACTGTGTGGATCAAACTTGCCAAAGGCAGTGACAAATATGTGATGGAAATAAAAAAGCTAAATTTTCAGCCATATTACATTGGATAAACTGGCATGCGTGAGTTCGAACACCACCCTAGCCAATCCTAAGGAAAGTTTTCTATGTTCACACCAGTCAAAGGCAAGGTCAGTATTTTAAGGCAATGAATGTTACCTTTCCAGTCACTTAAAACAAAATCGTATGCGTAATAGTGTAAGCTAAAAGTTAACCTATATCTATATATATAAAATAACATGTCCTGACTGACTGATTCATCACCACCCAGCCAAAAGTACTGGACATGAAGAAATGAAATTTAGGGAATACATTTATATTACAGTGTAGGTGCTCACTAAGAAAGGATTTTTCGATATTCCCTCGCTAAGGGTGCGAAAAGGGGGGGATGAATTTTTAAAATGAGTATATCTAGATCTCAAAAATGGAAAATTGGTATTTGGAATCTCCTCTAAAAATAAAGAAACATGTATTTTTTGTTTTCAGAAAACTCACAAGGTGGGGGGGGGGGGGGGGGCAAAAAAGTGAAAAGTGTGTTGAATCCTTTATATGAGGATGCTTATATCTCAAAAACTGAAGATGTTACAGACGTGAAAATTGGTACATGGAAGCTCCTTTAAAAAAACATTTTTTTGGTTTCTGCGAAATCCACTTAAGGGTGTGAAAAGAGTGAAAAAGGGGGGTGAATTCTTTAAATTAGTATATCTATATCTCAAAAACTTAATACTGTAAATAAAGATATTAAAATTGGTATTTGGAATCTCCTTTAAATTTTTTTTTTTTTTTTTTTTTTTTTTTTTTTGCTAGTGGCTTCACGTCGCACCGACACAGATAGGTCTTATGGCGACGATGGGATAGAAAAGGGCTAGGAGTTGAAAGGAAGCGGCCATGGCCTTAATTAAGGTACAGCCCCAGCATTTGCCTGGTGTGAAATTGGGAAACCACAGAAAACCATCATCAGGGCTGCCGACAGTGGGATTAGAACCCACCACCTCCCGGATGCAAGCTCACAGCTGCCTGCCCCTAACCGCACAGCAAACTTGCCCAGTCAAAGCATAGAGAAAGATCGCCTGGACAAATGCGTTGTGGTACCAGTTTATACATGCCGATGGCAGGATATAGGTGCGTCTCCAAACACTCAAAGCAATGGATTTGTCTTGTAAAGAGGGTATAGTTCAGGCCAGAGGTAGTTGTATGACCGTATGGAGACTGTTCACGTGGGATGAAATTAGATTCCTGGTACGTCAGACAGTATTTCTCACCGATGAACAATACAAGAACCCCCTCTGGGCCGATGACCTTAGATGTTAGGCCCCTTTAAACAACAAGCATCAAGAACCTGCTGTCAGATCATGTCCACCTACAGCACACTGCAGGAGACCAGTATGTGCAGCAAGATAATGCTCTGTCCAGTCGCACCCGAATTGCAGTTGATTGGTGCGATGAGCAGTCCACAGGCATGAGGATGCTTGTCTGGACCCTAAGGTCACCCGACCTCAATCCTACTGACTAAATCTAGGGTGCTGTTGAGAGATATGTGAACTGTTGATCCTGCCCTGAATAATCTCTGTGCATTAGGGGGCTGTGCAGTGGTCATGGAAAAGTATAACTATCCATGCTTCCAGTTCTTGCACAGTACCTGTCAAGCATGACTACCCATGCTTCCGGTATCTTGTAGAGTATCTGTCACGCCCCTCTGCCATCATCATCGGGGTCAGAAGGGGTGCTACACGCAACTAGCCAGGTATCTCTGATTCAACTGCACATCAGTGTGTATCTCATATTTTTGCTTATAGCAATAAATATCATTTTTGATACAAAGGCCAAAGGCAAGCATTTATACAAGTGGAGGCACATGCTTCCCCTAGTGCACTGTTATTGCATTGTCGTACATAAGAGGCTTGCAGTGGTGTCTCAACGGCGCACTAGCTGCCAGCGTCTTGGAAAGGTGTAGCAATCCAACTGATGAGCCCACTGCTACACTGGGGCAAAACGCTGGCAATTTCATGACTGAAAAAGCCTAAAGAGCTTAAATGAATACAACCTGTGACAAAGTTCGGTGAATAGTCCAGTACTATCAACATAGATGAACAATGCATGACAGTGACATTACTACCCTTCGAAATAGTCCCCTCCCATAACTATGCACTGCTGAGATCGGTTATACATGTCTTGGAAACTTTGCAAGAAGGCTTCCTTTGGGATGGTGTTCAAAAGCCTCGTGATGTTTCGTTGGATGTCAGGATTATCATCAAATCTCTTTCCTTTCAAAGAGAGTTTGAGTCATTGGAATAGGAAGAAGTCTGGAGGATTGAGGTCTGGCAAGTGTGGGGGATGTTCAAGTTGCACCGCCCCCTTTTTTGCCCTGATCTGTTTTGACGATATTGGCTGTGTGTGGGCTAGCGTTGTCATGGACAAAAAAACCATGAACCTTGTTGTGCATACTGTGGTCGTACCCTGCGCAGACATTTCATGAAACGGGTCAAAATTTCTATGTACCGTGCAGCATTCAACATCGTTCCCTCAGGTAGAAATTCCTCGTGGATAATACCCTGAATATCGAAAAAGGTGATGGGTATAGTTTCATTGCGAGACTTTTTGGCTCTGACCTTTTTCCGACAAGGGAATCCCGGAGAACGCCATTCCATGCTTTGCCGTTTCGTTTCAGGGTTGTACCTGAGACACCAGGTTTCATCCTCAGTGACAATACAGTTCAAGAAATTTGGTGTCGCATCCACCGTTTCGACAAAATCCTGTGAAGCCTCTGCTTCTGATCATCAATCAGGTCAAGTGATGTGGCACAAGACGAGAACAAGTTTTCCTCTTCACTAACTTTTTTTTTTTGCTAGGGGCTTTACGTCGCACCGACACAGTTAGGTCTTATGGCGACGATGGGATAGGAAAGGCCTAGGAGTTGGAAGGAAGCGGCCGTGGCCTTAATTAAGGTACAGCCCCAGCATTTGCCTGGTGTGAAAATGGGAAACCACGGAAAACCATCTTCAGGGCTGCCGATAGTGGGATTCGAACCTACTATCTCCCGGATGCAAGCACTAACTTCTGGGTAATGATTTGTCGCACTGATTCATGCGCACAGTTAATCGCCGATTGTTCGTGATTAATGTCCTCACCTTCTCAATGTTTTCGTCACTGACAGCGGTCGCCGGTCTTCTGCTACGGGGGTTGTCATAAACACCTTCCCGGCCTTCTCGAAAATGGGCGAACCGCTTCTCGCCGCCTGACACACTATGCCACGTCGCTGGCAGTATGGTCTATTCTATTACCGTAACAGACTGGACCAGCCAGACAGATCTAATCTTTCTCTATCCATACAGATGCTCGATTGGAAGGCACTTAACTGAGACCAGGTAACAGGAAATACATGTCATACATTCCTCAAAAATTTGCTTTTCTTCATCAAAGGCATTAAAACCACCAACTTCATGGAAGTCTCAGTCTAAGAATTTTAAGTTTCTTAACTCCTGTCTGAATCACAATGTCTTCCGCCTGTTCAAGTTGAAGAATGGCAGAACCTATTTCACCTGTTCACCTTCAGGCCGAGTTTTAGTCAAAGACAACTGTATTTAGCATCCGGATTTTGTGTATTCTTGTGAAGCATAATAATCAGTTTATACAGCCAAACTCACCTGCTGTAGAAAACGTCTATAATAAGAAATTCGGAAACGAGCCGATTTTGTTGAATATCAAACTTTTATGATAGTGTCATCCCCTTCATTCCTTCACATGTCATTGAAATTGTTAATTCCCTTTTGAAGGACATGTTTCTCACACTGGATGTTAATTTTTCTCATCAACAGTGTCTCATGCACTATCATATGGCAAAACATGCACAATAAACTGGAAAACATGCACTATCAAAATTCAGTTCCTTTTGAAACATTGTACAAAAACTACCATAAATTCTCCAAATTGTCTTGATTTAAGCTCATCCTTTTATCTGTCAGCACATTCTTAAGCAGAGAAAATAATCTTTTTACGTCACAAGAAGTGATAGAGGCATACTTCAATGAAGACATTTGGACAAAGTAAGGTAAAATTGTACGTCTTTTGCATTTTCACCACAATACGTCATTTATAAGCTTGACGAATTCAAAATCAGGATTTGAACTAATTACTGTTCAACTTATCTCTAGCTGCAGCAGCTACTTCTCCATGTGATGATTGCAGACACATTTGAATGTCCTCAGTAACTGGTAATGATTGCCTGCTCCGATAACCAAGACGTGTGACGAGTGAGAGTTCCGGGTAGGAAATTCCAGGATAACAACGGAGGAGGGTTCAATGCAAAACCAGAATTTGTAAGCTGCTATCTTAGTAACACAGCGCCACAGAAGTTCTATACAAGTTTTCTTTTGTTCGTCTAACATAGACGAAAAATGAGCCGTCGATGATTAATGCACAATTTACGGTTCAATTTATAGCAATGTACAACTGTAAAACTGGGACACCTTATCCCTAAGAATTAGAGATCGACGTGGGGCCTTCCGACTTACATCATTGTTTACCCAAGTAACAGATAAGCGTTTGGTTAATTGGATTATAGGACCTGTACCGCATTTAAGCTACTAACTTTGGTGGTCACATAGGATGCCAGGAATACATTCTCTCCGTCTCTCAGTAATAGACATACTGTAGCATATAACGTGGAAAAATTGTCTCAAATTCTGCAAACTACCATTCAGAAAAGGCACTATCATGCAAGTTAACCATATATATGGGTCAGAGTCAGAATAAAAGTCATATTATGCATATTAAACGTTCAAATATTCGCTATTAAATCCAAAATCTTCCAAATATGCATTATGCATGAATTTTCTCCTAAAAAAGCCAAAACATGCAACATGCACGGAAAAAGAACTGTTATTTGGAATTGTTAAGCCATAAAGCAAATATTTGCAAAGTTTGAGAAGTGTAGCTAGCTTATTTAAAAACATGCATTTGCATGGAAATCCGGGCTCTAGTTATTACCAACAAAGTTGCTCGTTATCAAGGGACAAACATTTTTTTTTTTCCCTTTACGTCGCACTGACACAGATAGGACTTATGGCGACGATGGGATAGGAGAGGCCTAGGAAGTGGATGGAAGCAGCCATGGCTGTAATTAAGGTACAGCCCTGGCATTTGCCTGGTGTGAAAATGGGAAATCACGGAAAAACCATCCTCAGGGCTGCCGACAGTGGGACTCGAACCCACTATCTCCCGATTACTGGATAGTGGCCGCACTTAAGCGACTGCAGCTATCGAGCTCGGTAGGACAAACATTTTGTGGAGTAAAATGTCTAAGGGAAGACTTAGAGGTTTACTGTATGAGAATATGGAGGAAGAAATGGAAAACTCTCGTGATTGGGAGGCGGAGAAACTGTGATGTTTCAAGAATATGAAAACCGACTGTGGTTAGGTGAAGCAATAACAATGCTTGGATGACTGCTATTTTAATGGAGGAATGGTTGAATGGGTTAAATGCAAAAATGAAAGAGGAAAACCAAAAGATTATTATTTTCCTCAACAATGCTACCTGCCACCCAAACATTAACACTGTCAAGTATGAAAGTGTTCTGGTTCCCACCTAATAAAAGTGTCTTATAACCAAGGAATGCAGGTGTCATTTTCACATTCAAATCATACTGTTAGAAATAAAACTCCTGTTTCATTACTATAATTTATTTCAGGATGACCTAATAAATGCACACACACACACACACATTGAAACACAAACAATTCTAACCAGTTATTAATGGCCACACTTACTAATTACCAGTCTATTTACAAATCTCTCTACCTTATGGAGCAGCAGGGGTCCAGCCCGTTCCTTTACCTGGGACACTAATCCTTACTTTCACTTTCCCCCAAGCCCAGTCACCTCCTACAGCCATAGTGCGTAGACAGATGGTTTTGAACACAGTGCCCCTGTCTATACAGTACAACACGCGACGACTGTTCATTGATTCAACTCCAACGATAGTCCAGTACTTTGCACAGTCCCATGCAGTGAACAACTGAACAGCTCAACACTATTCAACAGCAAGACGACACTCACAACAGCGAACATTAACAGAGGTCCATTTATCTTTGCACTCACAATAGCGCATTTCCTCGCTGGCTCACGGTGATTCACAGTCCACAGAATTACACGAACATACAGTACAGCCTACCGTTCTGCTGCCTCCAGTTACACACTCACTGGTCTCTCCAACACTATACAACAACAAGTCCTAGTTCAAACCTCGGTGGGACACTAGCGACAGCCAACACCTCTGTTGCTCTCAGCCCAGCAACTGAACCCCAACTCACTGAGTGTCACACTGACTTCCCCACGGAGTCCAACTCTGACTGACCGTCTGCGGCTTGCCTTCCTTTTTTATAGCTCGCACGAGTTGATCCAGAAATTTCACGATGTCACTAAAGGCAGAACATTCGCGTTGAATCTCATAGAAACTCACAGGTAAGCCAGCCGCCGAGAACAATACACGGAAAGGCCGGCTGGGAGATTCCAGGTTGTCTGAGTCACCAGCCCCTTCCTGGAAGTACGGAAAGGAGCTACCACGGGGCTGGCACATAACAATACTATAGGTGCTTTTTAATGCAATATTTGGCAGGGCGTATTGTAACAGCTGACAGCTCACACACCGTGGCAAGATCATTGTCAGTTCTAGATGCCGTGATCTGGATTGGACTGGCTGTAAAGCAAATTAAGGCAGAAACTGTGACGAAGTGTTTGATCAAAGTGGGGCTTGAAGAGGGTGATAATAAAGATGATGGATTGAATGAAGCACTTGAAAATGTACTGGCAATATCTGCCTTGCGTTCCCTGCAAAGCAGAGAACTTTATTTGAAGTAATGAACAATTTACAACACATCGCAATTCAAATCACTTACAGCCCTTCTAGCAGTGAGAAAGGCTGAGATGGAAGAAGGAGATTAAGAAGAAGATCAAAGCAAGATTCAAAACTATGAACAGTCCCTACAAAGCATTAATGATGTGAAGCAATTTGCCATTATATCTAACTCTTCCATGTTTCTTGATCTAATGTACTGAGATCAGGACTGTCTTCAGAAAGACATGATTAGAAAGAAGAGGAAGCATGTTTCTTTGTTTGATCTGTGAAGGAAAGCTTAGTGCTGTGAATCACTATACAAAGTGTTGTGATGGAAATAAGTTTAAAGTTTAAAGAGTGTATATCCAGTATTGTGAAACAGTGCAATATAGTGTTGTGATAATGTTAAATTGATATACTGTGTAGCATACTGTAATAACAAAGCGCAGTAATAATAATTAACAAACCAGTGTACTACAATACTACATACATCAATCTGGATAGCCAAGCCTCGCACATAGGCAGATACAAGTATGCTCTAAATTTAAAATAATGTACACTGTATCATGTTTTGTGTAACAGTGGTAGTGATGATTGGTGCTGGGTGGGGGTGGGGAGCAACTATGTTTTGTGTAACGTGGAAACTCTTCCAATTCAGACAAATATTTTGCGATTACCCTTTGAGCAAGTTTTACTGTATTTTTCCATCAGTAGTGAAAATATTTTTAAATTCTTCTACATATTGTTTAAGACACAATCTTGTATTCAACTTCAATTTTGGCATTGTTTTACAGGTAAGAGACACGCATTTTTGGTGAATCACTGTTTCAATGAATAAAAATACTAGCAGCAGACATTGGAGGAAATGTTTCTTCCATCTTAGAAATTCAAACAAAATCACATCATGAGAATGATAAACAGACCCTAACAACTAACCTTACAAGTGACACAATCCCACTACCTTCTGTTGGGGGAATACCTTTCCAGTGCACAGTTTAATCTACAGTATTCTTTGTCACCTTCTCTCTCTGTGATTGCCTTTCACTGACATTCTATAAACAAAACCCATATGGATTGACTAGTACGAGTGAGCTAAAATACTAGCTAACTATATCATGGAGGGAAATAAATTGTGCAGCATATCAAATTGTTGTCTAAAGATAACGACATAGCCAGTGACCAACAAGTCTTCGAACTTCCAGAAGGAACTTCACAAATAGCCACAACATTCAGAAATATGATGTTAGATACACTGTTAAAAACAATACCGTGATCATAAAATGTGACTAAGAGCAATAATCACTTAATAATACTAGCTGCCTCTGTGGATCAGTGGTAGAGTGTCGGCCTACAGATCCCAAGATAGCGGGTTCGAACCCGGTAGAGGTAGTCGGATTTTTGAAGGGCGGAAAAAAGTCCATTCGACACTCCGTGTCGTACGATGTCGGCATGTATTATCGGTACACGTTTTAGCGATAGATTTACACCCTAATGCTGAATCGGTACACCACGGCAATCTTTGAGATTCATATTGGCAACGTTTGAACACAAACTATGAATCAATTATGCATCGCTGTGCGACATCTGGCATACACTGTATGTTCTAGTACTGTTGTTGTTTACACAACAAAGCCAAACTATAGAATTCACGCTAGGAACAAGATTCACATACAGAAATTTTATACGTGTGTGTGACGCATTTGTTGGCTTAAGATAATAAAGGTTTAGAAAATGCATATCGATCGACCATACTATCGATTCAATTCAGATTTCATTTCCATTCAGTTGGCAGTACTATCGGAACCGGGAGAGTTCCCTCCTTACTCCTCACCCCCGTACACAAATCTATCGCTAAAAAGTGTGCCGATAATAAATGATCTCTGGTGACACATTTGGTGTTTACCCGACAAAATTAATTAAATCTCAGCCATAAACGCCCAAGAGAGTTTCGGTTCACTCTGTCTGCCATCTAGTGGGCACAGAGTAAAACGGAATGTCGAAATTGACGAGCAGACAGCCAGATGGTGTCAAATTGAAATGTCTGCGCACGGTAGTTGAGGCCATATGATTATTATTGATTATGAAACATTTTAAATTTTATCAAGTAACAAATACAGTAAAACCTCGTTAATTCGAAATCGTTGGGATGCAAAAATCGGACTTTGAATTACGTGATTTCGAATTAACCACCAACACTTACTTCGGAAATGCCAACCCTTGCAGCATCACAATATATTCTAAGACCCGTTTCTGCATGCAATTAACCTCGATTCCCAGCTTAAAGCTCTGAAATGCCATGGAAAAAATTATTTCCAAAATGTATCCCACAAAGTGCATTTACAGTATTCAAATAATGCACTTGGGTAACTCACCAGCAAACATAACCTCATGCAATGAAATTAAAAGAAAGAAAACATGATTCTATTTTTTTTTTTTTTTGCTATTTGCTTCACGTCGCACCGACACAGATAATTCTTATGGCGACGATGGGACAGGAAAGGCCTAGGAATGGAAAGGAAGCGGCCTTGGCCTTAATTAAGGTACAGCCCCAGCATTTGCCTGGTGTGAAAATGGGAAACCACAAAAAACCATCTTCAGGGCTGCCGACAGTGGGGTTCAAACCCACTATCTACCGGATGCGAGCTCACAGCTGCACGCTCCTAACCGCACGGCCAACTCGCCCGGTAAGACATGATTCAAAGACGAGGAGAATTCTATACTGGCTTCCCTGTGCAAATGCTTTACTCATAGGATTACTGTACTGTATGCATTTTAGATGCCTTGTGCTTGCAAGGAATGTACCCGATGCCCTTAAAACATCGCAGCTTATCGAACTTTCCTATGACGAGGGGAGAAAGTCTCTTGCTTCCGTCCACATTACAACAACAGTGTAGTGTACGATTTCCCGCCATGGCCCATTAACGCATGCAATCATCTTGATTCTCAGTTTAAACTTCTCAAATGCCATGAAAAACACTATTTAACACTTTCAACACTATGCCCGTACGGGATACGGGCGTGCTGCTTTCCTGCTTCTGGACGGCGCCCGTATCTGATACGGGCGTGATTTTCTCGTGTGTTTATATCCAGCTCCACGTATCACGTACGGTTCCCGTCCCTTGGTTGGAGGTAATAGTTCATCTAGTGACCACTAGAATGCAGCAGTTATCGGGAATTTCGAACTGAAACAATAAACAGGGTATTTTCTCCTTGCCGTGACCTCTACCGATGCACTCGGTGTGCCGTGTGCTGCGCGCGCCAAATCTGTCATGCTGTCATCTGTGTTACTGTGTAAACATGTCTTCACGCCAGCTCAATGACAGTGATAATTTGGATATTTTATCGGGAGAAGCGGGTTCAGAGATGGATGAAAGTGATGACGACCCTGCGTACGAACCGGGTAACGTATCAAGCGATAGTTCTGGTAAGAACTTTATTTATTACGTCACTTTGGAACGGAAGTGTTTAGCTGTATTATTTTACTCCGAATACAAACGATAGAAATACTTCGCCTATAGAAATTTGTGTTTATTTTTTCGTTTAGACGAAGAGACGCTGGCTGATGTTTCACCTGTGCTGGGAACAACTGCTAGATCATCTGAACCTGATGATGAATGGTCAGAAACAGATCACCAACCACAGCTACCTGTCTTCCAGTTGGCAAATGGTTCTACTCAGTTTTGGGCGGGGAGTGACGAAATGGATTGTTTCAGTAAAAATTTTAGTGACGATGTGATCAAAAATATAAAAACAGAAACTAACAGACATGCAAGTGCGACAATTGCGGCAATGAAACGTCAGGGCAAAATGAAGGAAAATTCCATGTGGCACCGGTGGTCTGCAGTAAAACTTCACGAAATTTATTGGTTTTTTGCAACAATTTTGCATATGTGTGTGGTGAAGCTACCCAAACTTAGTGATTATTGGTCTACTGATCCCTTTTATCAGACAGGATTTGCCAGTTGATTGCTGAATCGTGATAGATTTTCCGGAATTTTATTTACGTTGCACCTAAATGACAATGCCACCTTCATCAAGAAGGGGAAACCTAATCATGACCCACTACATAAACTCAGGCCTTTCTTCGATTTTTTGTGCTCAAATGCATTGCCAGTTTTCAGCCGTATGAGAACCTAACAATAGATGAGGCTATATGTCCCTTCCGTGATCGAGTAGGGTTTAGGGCTTATATGAAGAATAAGCACATTCTTGCTGTGAAGTGAAAGAGCAAGCGGGATGTTTTATGCCTTTCAACAAAACATAAGGCTTCCACTACACTTGTTTCTGGAAGATCTAAGGGTGGTGTCGTACAGAAACTAAAGCCTGACGTAGTCATCGATTACAATATAAATAAAACTGGTGTTGATAGAGGAGATCAACTAAACAGTTATTACCTATTTGCATGGAAGACAATGAAATGGTGGAAAAAGCTCTTTTCCCATTTGTTCCTTATGTCTGTTGTGAATGGTTTCATTCTATATAAAGAGATCTCAAAATCAAAGATATCTCTTGTGGATTACATGAGAGTGATCAGTTCGCGGTTAGCAGCTAAAGGAGAAGGAGACATCTCAAGACTGGAACCTACTCCCTCCCCCAGTGTTGACAGGACTTTTGCTCGCCATTTTCCAGAAAAGGTTCCTCCAACGACCAATAAAGTGAATGCTACTCATTATTGCAAGGTATGCTCAGACAGGGGCAAGAAGGAAAGTGGTAAGCGCTTCAGAAAAGAGAATAGATGGTGATGCAAGGAGTGCAAAGTAGGACTGTGTATAGTCCAATGTTTTCAGGACTACCATTTAAAAAAAAAAACTATTCCTAAATAGGTAAATATGTTACTCCACTGCATTTGTGTTTATTTGTGGCCTAAGTAGTCGCATTAAATGATTATTTTTTATTGTTTGAGCAAGCTTATTGGTATAACCTCAATGTAAAAAAAAATTCTGTACTATTTTTTTCATGTTTTTCATAAGACTAGTATAATTAAATTACTTCAGATATTCACTTGTTGATTAACATCTTCATTTTGGATGGTTGACACCTTCATACGGTACAAAAATCAGGCATGTAATATGTTTCGCTGATCCATAATAACGTGTTAAAAATTAGCAAAAAGACCCAGTTCACAGCCAGGATCATGTTAAAATATGGTAGTTGAAAGTGTTAAGAAATTTATCCAACAAGGTGCATTTACATTATTCAAATAATGCTCTTGTATAAAACAATGACAAACATAACCTCACGTAACGAAAGGAAGAAAAACACGATTCAAAGACGAGGAAAAATTATGCTGGGTCCCCTGTGCAAATGTTTATCTTTTGGATTACTGTACTGTCTGCATTTTTAGATGCCTTGTACTGACATGGAAAGTGCCCGACGCCCTTAAAACATCATGGCTTTTCGAACTTTCCTATGAGAGGGGAAGGAAGTCTCTTGCTTCCGCGTGCAGTGTGCACTGCATAGCAACACAGTATATTTCCCAGCTGGCAATTCTCTCCTTTAAAACCATGTCCATTTGGACTCAACATTTAAAAAAATTAAACAAAGAATGCAGTTTCATCGGTAATGACAATATTGAATATTGAATTTTTCACGACCGCATTGTAATCGAAACAGACTTTCAACGTATTAGGTCGTGTTACGTACATGTAGTACGTGTTGAAGAGATGTTAAGTACAGAACAAAAATGGCCAGCTGGACACCAGTGGGATCCGAACCCACAACCTCCCGATTTTGCGTCGGGACAACCTCTCTCCAGGGGTCATAAATATGGCGGGTCTTGCCCTGGGTGAAGTCCTCAACGGTATTTACGTCGGAGAAGATGAACTTAGGTACGGTGGAGATGGCGGAAGGGGCAAACCCGTAGCCTCTGTACTCCAGAGGAGCAGCTACGAAAGGCGCCTGTCTCCATGTTAGGGGCGGCTTAATTTTGAACCTGGCAGTAGGTATAAAATGCCTTTGGGTGTGGCGACCCCATCGTAACATTAGCCTATATGGACAAAGAAGATATGGTGCCTCGGAAAAGGTTAGGGCGTCCCCTGCTAAAAGCGACGCGCAGCTCTTCAGGTGCTGGGGGAACTGTGAAAAATGGGCAACCAGCACCAAACTACATCAAAATTGCAACAGTAAATGTACTGACACTGACGGGAAAGACAGAAGAACTGGTTGACTTCATGATAGAGAAAGATATAGCAATACTTGGACTGTGCAAGACCAAGAAGAGGGGTACACGGGAGATCCCTCTGAGAGAAGGATACAGGCTGTATTACAGCGGAGGACCTGAAGCAAAAAATGGAGTGGTCATCATACTTAGAAGAGAAATCCAAGAATATGTGGAATATACGAAGTACATCAGCGATAGGATGATGATGATGAGACTCCAGTTTGAAAATGGCGTGAAAGATCTATTTCAGTTGTATGCCCCACAAACTGGTTGCATAGATGAACATCTAGAGGACTTCTTAGAGGAAGTGGAGAGACAGATAGAAGATAAGGAAGTACTATCGATGGGAGATCTAAATGCACAAGTTGGAATGGAAAGACAAGGAAAGGAAGATGTTGTAGGGCCCTTTCGATATGGAAATGTAAATCCAGAAGGCGAGTTGTTGGTGGATTTTTGTATGAGGAATCAAATGATTGTTGGAAACACCTGGTTTAGGAAGAAGAACAGTCAGAAGATTACAAGGTATGGTTGCGGAGACAGACGAACAAAGACCATGATTGATTACATAATCATAGAGAAAGAACACCGGAAGAACCTTGTAGATGTAACAGCCATGCCTGAAGAAGCCTTTGGTGGAGATCATAGTGTTGTGATAGGAAAATTGAAAGTTGGAAAGATTGAAAAACCCCAATTAAGAAGAGAGAAAAGAATTAAAGTATGGATGTTGAAGGAGAAAAGCATACAAGAAGAATTTCAAAGGGAAATAATACCCTTGGTACCCAGGACAGAGGTGGGGAATGTTGAAGAGGAATGGGAAAGATTTAAGGAAGCACTGGTCGGATGTGCAGAAAAGGTGTGTGGTAGAACATCAGGAAATGTGAAAGACAAAGAAACACACTGGTGGAATAATAGGGTAAAGATTAAAGTGAAGGAAAAGAAAATGGCATGAAAAGCATGGAAAACATCTAAGACTGAAGAAAGTAGAAGAAAATATGTGGAGGCGAAGAATTTGGCCAAGAAAGTAGTGGAGAAAGAAAAGAGGAAGAGCTGGGCTTTATTCACACAGAAATTGAGAGATGATACGCAGAGCAGCAAGAAATTACTGTATTATTTCTTAAGAAACAAAAAGAGAGATCAAGTCAACACCAGATTTGTGAAGGATGAAAGTGGCGTAATTTTAACAAAGCAAGACGAAATAAGAAAAAGATGGAGAGAGTATTTTCAGAAGCTGCTGAACATAAGAACAGATGACAGTCATTCAATGGACGACCAGGAAAGGCAATTAGTTGATGAAGAAATGGATAAAGAAATTACAATGAAGAAAGAAAGATGAAGAATGGAAAAACTGCTGGAATAGATGAAATTTCAAAGCAGGCATGAGGCAGTTTCTAAAAAGTAACTGTGATCGGTGGAAAACGGTAAATAAAAATGTAAACAGACTCTGGGATGGGTTTAAAGAAATTGTTGAGGAATGCGAAAACAGGTTTGTACCTTTAAGGGTGGTAAGGAATGGTAAAGACCCACCTTATTATAATAGAGAAATAAAGAGACTAAGAAGGAGGTGCAGACTGGAAAGAAATAAGAGTTAGAAACGGCTGTGGAAGTAAGGAGAAATTGAAGGAACTTACTAGAAAATTGAATCTAGCAAAGAAGGCAGCTAAGGATAACATGATGGCAAGCATAATTGGCAGTCATACAAATTTTAGTGAAAAATGGAAGGGTATGTATAGGTATTTTAAGGCAGAAACAGGTTCCAAGAAGGACATTCCAGGAATAATTAATGAACAAGGGGAGTGTGTATGTGAAGATCTTCAAAAGGGAGAAGTATTCAGTCAGCAGTATGTAAAGATTGTTGGTTTCAAGGATAATGTCGAGATAGAGGAGGAGACTAAGGCCAAAGAAGTAATAAAATTTACATATGATAACAATGACATTTACAATAAGATACAAAAGTTGAAAACTAGAAAAGCGGCTGGAATTGATCAGATTTCTGGGGATATACTAAAGACAATGGGCTGGGATATAGTACCATATCTGAAGTACTTATTTGATTATTGTTTGGTCGAAGGAGCTATACCAGATGAATGGAGAGTTGCTATAGTAGCCCCTGTGTATAAAGGAAAGGGTGATAGACATAAAGCTGAAAATTACAGGCCAGTAAGTTTGACATGCATTGTATGTAAGCTTTGGGAAGGTATTCTTTCTGATTACATTAGACATGTTTGTGAAATTGCAGGATTCCAGCAAGATATAGCAGATATCTTGGGTTCATGGAGGTCAAATGGACTGTATCGCGATTGATCTGTCTAAAGCATTTGATAGGGTAGATCATGGGAAAGTACTGGCAAAAGTGAGTGCAATTGGACTAGACAAAAGAGTGACTGAATGGGTTGCTATATTTCTAGAAAATAGATCTCTGATAGTTAGAGTAGGTGAAGCTTTGTCTGACCCTGTAATAGTTGAGAGGGGAGTTCCTCAGGGCAGTGTTATCAGACCTTTATGTTTTGTTATATATATAAATGATATGAGTAAAGGAGTGGAATCAGAGGTAAGGCTTTTTGCGGATGATGTTATTCTCTATAGAGTGATAAATAAGTTACAAGATTGTGAGCAACTGCAACGTGACCTCGAAAATGTTGTGAGATGGACAGCAGGCAATGGTATGTTGATAAACGGGGTTAAAAGTCAGGTTGTGAGTTTCACAAATAGGAAAAGTCCTCTCAGTTTTAATTACTGCGTTGATGGGGTGAAAGTTCCTTTTGGGGATCATTGTAAGTATCTAGATGTTAATATAAGGAAAGATCTTCACTGGGGTAATCACATAAATGGGATTGTAAATACAGGGTACCGATCTCTGCACATGGTTATGAGGGTGTTTAGGGGTTGTAGTAAGGATGTAAAGGAGAGTGCATATAAGTCTCTGGTAAGACCCCAACTAGAATATGGTTCCAGTGTATGGGACCCTCACCAGGATTACCTGATTCAAGAACTGGAAAAAATCCAAAGAAAAGCAGCTCGATTTGTTCTGAGTGATTTCCGACAAAAGAGTAGCGTTACAAAAATGTTGCAATGTTTGGGTTAGGAAGAATTGAGAGAAAGAAGAAGAGCTGCTCGACTAAGTGGTATGTTCCGAGCTGTCAGCGGAGAGATGGCGTGGAATGACATTAGTAGACGAATAAGTTTGAATGGCGTTTATAAAAGTAGGTAAGATCACAATATGAAGATAAAGTTGGAATTCAAGAGGAAAAACTGGGGCAAATATTCATTTATAGGAAGGGGAGTTAGGGATTGGAATAACTTACCAAGGGAGATGTTCAATACATTTCCAATTTCTTTGAAATCATTTCGGAAAAGGCTAGGAAAGCAACAGATAGGGAATCTGCCACCTGGGCGACTGCCCTAAATGCAGATCAGTATTGATTGATTGATTGATTCAGTGGAGATGATAAAGGCAGCTGGAGCTGTAGGCCTGCAGTGGACATATCGGGTTCTCAGGAATGTCTGGGAGAATAAGGAGGTCCCTGAGGATTGGCAAAAAGGAATAATCATCCCAATTTTCAAGAAAGGTGATAAGAAAGTTTTGAGGAACTACAGGGGAATTACTCTAATATCCCATGTAGCTAAGATAATGGAAAGGATACTGGAAAGTAGAATAAGGTTGAGGGTTGAGAATCAGATACAGGAAAATCAGTTTGGTTTCAGAAGTGGAAGGTCAACAATAGAGCCCATTTTCATTATGAGACAACTAATGGAAAAGCATTGGGAGTACCGGAATGATATGGTGATGACATTCATTGACATTGAAAAGGCATATGACAGTGTCCCTAAGACGAAAGTTTGGGACAGTCTGGTGCAAAAAGGAATTGGACAGGGATTAATAAAAATGATCATGGCATTGTATAAGGAATGTTGTAGTTGTGAGCAAACACAAGTTGGCAGGACAAGTTGGTTCAAAATAACAAGTGGGCTGAGACAGGGAAGTGTTCTATCACCAATCCTGTTTACAATAGTAATGGATGACATCATGAGAACAGCAACAGCAGTATATGGAGGAAGAGAAATGAACATGATGTTATTTGCAGATGATATTGTGATTTGGGGAGAAGACTACAGGAAGGTTCAAGAACAGTTGAATGTGGTGAATGGGAAGATCGAAGAATGTGGATTGAAAATAAGTGTAGAAAAGAGTAAAACTCTTGTTATGACTAGAGGGGAGAAAGAAGGGAAAGGTCAGATTAGACTTGCAGACACGCCCCTGGAAGTAGTGGAAACGTTTAAATACCTGGGGAGTGAATTAATGGAGAATGCTCGACTGGATGCTGAGATTAGTAAAAGGATTCAAACTGGAAGTTGTTTCTATCATAGTGTAAGAAACATGTTATGGGACAAAGATGTGCCAGCGGAAGCAAAGGATACTATGTACAAGATGTATTACGTACCCATAACAACTTACGGAGCAGAAACTTGGACAATGACAAAGAAGGATGAGAGTCGAATACAGGCAGCCGAAATGAAGTTCTTGAGGAGTATGATACAGAAGAGTAGAAGAGACAAAATAAGGAATGAGAAAATCTGGGAAGAAATTGGAGTGGAAAAAATGAATGATAGAATAGAGAAGAGCCAACTAAGATGGTTTGGGCACATAAAGCGAATGAGCGATGAAAGAATGCCAAAAAAGGTGATGGAAATGCAAATCCAAGGAAGGAGAGGCCGTGGACGACCACAATTGAGATGGAAGGATACCATCCAACGCAGCATTATAGAAAGAAACCTGGACTGGGACACAGTGTTGGAGGAGGAGTGGTGGAAAGACCGAAGAAAGTGGAGAGGAACCATATTTGCCCCTACCCGGCTACAGCTGGATAAAGGGAAATGATGATGATGATGAATTGTCGTAGGTACAACATCGTAATTCGTGTAAAACCTTCAACTATTATGTTTAATATATTTTAATTATAGTTTATTTAATGCTAAATTATCTTTTATTAAGTGTTAAACATGACTCCTCTGTAGATATGTAGTATAATATTGGAAAACCTCAAATACGTATTGTTTAACCTCAAAATCCATATGGTCGAAAGCGGTAGAAAATTCCATAATGTTTGCTATAATTTGGTGTATATGAAGTGTTCTGGAAACTTACTGTGAGGTTTTATTATCCAGATACATGTAGAGACATTACGAATGTTGTAGATATTTCCATGTACATTTTTAAATATTGAAAGAACATTCGAGTACCCATTCGACTAGCTGGTCGATCGATGTTTCGAGTGTGTTCCATTAGAGTGTTGTAAGAATTCTTCCAGAAGTCGATCATTCTAGATGGTTGCTCGAGTAGTATAAATATTGAGCTGTCAGTCAGTGAAGTCAGTTCCTAGTTCTAAGCTCGCAGATCTTGGTTCTTGGGACTCAGGCAAGTGATGGACTGGGAGTGACTGTTGGGCTCCGAGGTGGAGTCAGATCATGGACTCGAGTGAGTGAGTGAGTGAGTCAGGCAGGGAATTCAAGAGAGAGTATGTTATAGTGCGCGCGTCAGTGTTGTTGATATCTGTACTTGTCAGAATCGACTTCAGGGTACTCCGCTATTGAGTGTTGTATATAGTGTCATTTGCTACTGTATATAGTTGTGTGTTGTGACGTACAGTGTAAATAAAGTAATTTATACAAGGAAGTGAACGTGTTCTCGTGTGATATTTATTTACGTCAAATAAAATCACATCGTAGAATGATAGGTTCTATAAACATTCTCTCATGCTGTCTTGGAATTGAAATATCTGTAATGTAAGAGAGTTGTTGCATGCAGATTACAGACCGCAATTGTGTGGGTTTTTCTCCTCTTTACTTGTCTGCACTCAATTTCCTGTCATTTGATAATAAAAATGACTGAAAGGAGTTCCTTACATCTTGTTAAGCGGTGTGGCTTTCTAGGAAGTAGTGATTTGTTTCAGCAACAAATTTTTTCTTTGCTTATTACATGATTTGAGCTTAATTTGTCATACCCTTCATAGTAACAAATTTTCTTAATTTGCAATGTAACTTACTGATGCTTCAATATCTTTCAAGCACTTATAATTTGTTTTAGAGAGGGTGTTTAAAAAAAAGACTGAATGGAGTTTTCACGATGAGATAAAAATTATTATAGAGAAATGAATGCAATGAAACTGGTGACCTACCTTTCCATCTGGACAGGATCTTGGGAGTCCATTGTAATGAAACAAACCAAAGCTATCCGGAAGAGAGGACTTTTCATCAGGGAAGAATTCATCCATGAATGCATTCAGGAGAACAATTCCCAGGTTTTCTGGGTCTAATTTCTTAGACATGATATCCACACTGAAAGAGAAATTTCTTCAAGGTATTATACAAATATCTACAACTAAAAATGAAGAGCAACATAATAATAACATCTACATATATCTACATATTCATTATGGACTATTATGCCTTTCAGCATTCAGTCGCAAGCTTCTGTAAATTAACTAAACACCCCCAAAAAACCTTTATTTCTAACCAGCCCTGTAACCTCATTTCATTTTATGCCTCATATCTTTAAATAGTTAAAAATTAAGTAACCATTGTCACCTTGATTTCCCTCTACTTACCCCTCCATGACTGAGTCCACTATTCTCCTAAGTAACCTAATCACCTTATTGACAATACCACAGAAGCCAATTTAAGCATACAGCTTCATCCATCGAGTTCATTCCTAATTTAGCCTTTTTCTCCTCATTCTGAGTATCTTCCTGCCATGGTTCCCACCTGTTTGTTCAAAAATAATTCTTGCTACATGCATGCCCCTTACTCCTGCTGTTGTTTGAGTCATCAGTAAACAGACAGTTCTCAATGCCATTTATCCTGTGCCAATCTTTTCATTTCTACGTAACTACTATATCCGCTTGTCATATTCATATCTTGATCTACTCCTACTGATCTTACTGTATACACTTACCTAAAAAAAAACAACCGAACAAGTCATGGGTGTCTTAAGATGTGTCCTATCATTCTGTCACTTCTCGTCAAATTTAGCCAAATCTATCTCGTCTCACCAATTCAATTCAGTATCACTTCATTCATGATTTGGTCTATCCATCTCACTTTCAGCATTCTTCTGTAACTCCACATTTCAGAAGCTTCTATTCTCCATCTTTCTGAGGCAGCTATAATCCATGTTTCAACTCCATACAATGCCAAGCTCCAGACGACAGTCGTCAAAAACATCTTTCTAATTCCTCTATCAACGTTCGAAGTGAGTATATTTGTTTTCTTATGAAAGAACATCCTTGCTTGTGCTAGTCTACATTTTATGTCCTCCTTACTTGTACCATTGTCAGTTTTACTACACAAGTAAAAATATTCACCTACATCATGTAAGACTTCATTTCCTAATCTAATAATTTACTGCATCACCTGACTTTGTTTGACTGCATTCCATTACTTTTGTTTTGGACTTATTTACTTTCATCTTGAACTCCATCCCCATGACTGTCCATAATATTGAGCATTTTCTCCAGATCATCTGCAGTCTCAGATAAAGTAACATCAGCAAATCTCAGGGTTTTGATATCCTCTTGTTGAATTGCGATTCCCTTTCCAAATTCCCCCTTCGATTCCCTTTACTGCCTGTTCTATGCAAACATTGAAAAGGAGTGGGTACAAACTGCAGCCTTGCTGCACTCCATTCTGGATTGCTGCTTCTTTTTTAAAACTCTTATTCTTATCACTGAGAACACTTTATTCTTATCACTGCAGAATGATTTTTATACAGATTGTAGATAATTCTTCGTTCTCGGTATCTGATCTCAATCACCTTCAGAATCTTAAATAGCTTGATCCAATCAACATTATCGAATGCCTTTTCTAGATCTACGAACACCATGTACGTGGGTTCATCTTCCTTAATTCGGTCCTCTAAGATCAGATGTAAAGTCAGGATGGTTTCACATGTTCTTACATTTCTTCTGAAGCCAAATTGATCTTCTCCCAACAGTTTCGAATTTTTTCTCCATTCTTCCATAAATAATATGCATTAAAATTTTGCAGGCATGAGATACTAAACTAATGGTGCGGTAGTTTTCACACTTGTCAGCACCAGCATTCTTCGAAGTAGGTATAACATCATTCTGCTGAAAATCACATGGTACTTCTCCTGTATCATATATCTTACACACAGTTTTATTTTTATTTTTTACAATTTGCTTTACATTGCACCGACACAGATAGGTCTTATGGCGATGCTGGGATAGGAAAGGCCTAGGAATGGGAAGGAAGTGGCCATGGCCATATTAAGGCCTGGTGTGAAAATGGGAAACCATGGAAAACCCTCTTTAGGGCTGGCGCCAGTGGGGTTCGAACCCACTACTTCCCGAATGCAAGCTCACAGCTGCATGCCCCCAATGACTCGGCCATCTCACACAATAAATTTAATAATCTCATCATGCTGATTCCTCCTAAGTCAGTCGTTAATTCTGAAGGAATGTCATCAATTCCAGGTACCTTGTTTCTACTTAGGTCTCTCAAAGCTCTGTTTAATTTTGGCCTCAAAATTGAGTCTCTCATTTCATCAGCATCAACAGCTTCTATTTGTTCCAGAACCGTATCATCATCACCTTTACACTGATACAACTGATTGATATGTTCCTACCATATTTTTACCTTTTCTTCTTTCTCTAGGAGTTGTTTTCCATCTGAACTAATATTCAAACATCTAATTTTCCTTTTTCCAAAGGTTTCCTTGATTTCCCTGTATGCGGCATCTACATTTTGTAGGACTATACAACCTTCAACAACCATGCACTTTTCTTCCAGCCATTCTTCCTTAGTTGCCCTGCACTTTCTACCCACTTCAGTGTTTAATTGGTTCGCCGCATGGTACGAAGTCGACCTGCAGGGCGAGATTACGTCTAAGTGACATGCGAGTTGTGGAAAATTGAATAATTCCGGCGTTATGGTACTCATAAAGTTTCAGTAAGTAGAACCTCATTGAAGAAAATTATTCTAAGACTTATAAACTAAACATAAAATAAACTAACAATTACCTGTATGCTAGAAGCCAGGATAGTGATTTTTCCAAGTGAATGCAACTTAAACTTTAACATTACGATGTGAATAACAGAATATTCAGAAACTTTACTTTCTGTACAACAAGTGTTTAATAATTCATTTAGACATTATATCAAATGCAGAGTTGAAAGTGATAGGTTTTTTCCTGTGCACAGACTTTTCACAACAATAACAACAATAATAATAATAATAATAATAATAATAATAATAATAATAATAATAATAATAATAATAATAATAATAATAATAATAATAATAATAATAATAATAATAATAATAATAAATGCTTCGCATAGAATGCAGTAGTTAGGAACGCCAGTGATTTTTCCAAGTGATTTACTCTACATAAATAAACACAAGTGCACTCATATACATTTGTGTAAAATGCAAGCAAAATTTCCAAGTGAAATGTGGTTTTAGTAGGTTGCTATAAACATTCAGTTTTCTTAAAGAGTCCAGTTATTCCATCAAACGTTCTATTTCTCGACATGAACAGGAATAAACTGTGTTGCGATGAGTTCCAATGAAGAGTGCAAATTTTAATTTGGTAGAAAAACTTTATGCAAGTGATAGAAGTCAAACTTATTTTTTCCTGTGTGGAAAGCCACCACAAGTTTCCCAAGTGCAACTAATTTTTTAAATTTTACGTTTTGGGTTCAAAAACAGTACCAAGACAACGATTACAATTCATACAGTTCTGTGGTTTATGTGAATCATTCTGATATTCAGCGGACAGTTAAATGTGGGCACTTGCGTAACATAATCAGTGATCGGTTGCCCCATGCCAGGACCTTCATGAATCAACGACGACCCATTGCTGCCTACAAGGTACCATGGTTCCACTGTTTGGTTGCTGCACACAAGGCATCGTATTTCCAAGGTTGGGTCGCTGTCCATCAAAGAGGATCTATGGAAACAATTTCACTGTAACCAGCACAATTGTGAGGTGAACCTTATGTGAATAAATTCAGTTTAAAGAATTTGGAACTCAGTGTAGTCAGGACCTCTCTCCATACCCCACTCCAGGTCTACACCCAGTGTGCCCTGTGATAAGATATCATTACTCTCCGAAATATCTAGTCGTGCCTTATTATCAAATAATTTCCTGGTACAATATTGAAACAACTCCAGCATTTCCCATGTTTGATTTTGTGTTGATAATTCTGCAGTCGCCTGACCAATGCACTTCTTGATACTGTATTTCACTTATACCAACTATATCTAATTTTAGTCGATCCATTTCCCTCTTCAGATTCTCTAACTTATAACGATTAAAACTTCCAACATTCCACACTCCGACTCCCAGAATATCAGTATCCATCTTCCTGATGACTGCCCCCCCCCCTTCATTTAGTCACCACCCAGAGATCAGAAGAGGCACTATTTTACCTGTAGAATATTGTACCCAGGAGGAAGTCATCAACAGTACATCATTCATACAGAGAGAGCTGCACGTCATCGGGAGTTAGTTACGGCTGTAGTTTCCCATTGTTTTTCAGCCGTGTAGCAGTATCAACACAGCTTAGCCATTTTAAGTATTATTGCAAGGCCATATCAGTCAATCATCTAGAATGCCACCCTTGCAACTTCCAAAAGGCTGCTAATCCAACTTTCACTCCCACACAGCAATGAGTGCCTGAAGATAGACCGGGGTAAAGACAGTTTCGCCCAGCAGCTGACTTTTTTCTTTCAGAACACAACTGATTGCAACTGCGAGCTCATTATCTTAGCTACAGCTTTATTCATTTCAACTTACTACACTACAATCCTGGGAGAATATACATCCTACATACTCAAAATGATCTACCTGCTCTAGTTTTGTATTCCCAACCTGACATTGAATTATCTTTGGTTTTTTCCCCTACTGACATCACTTCAGTCACAGTAATGCTTATTTTAATACCATTCCCACTGCACCTATTTCCGATTTCCAAGATATCAGAATGCAGGCTTTCAGCACAGTCTGCTTTGAAGACAAAGTCATCTGGATAGGCCAAACTGCTAACTATATTTCCACCTAACTGAATCACTCCCTGCTGTTTTACACATTTCAATAAATGATAAAAGTAGGCTATGAATGACAAAAGTGATAGAACACAGTCTTGTCTAATCCCTGCAACTACGCTGAACTAAGAACTCAATCTTCTAACAATTCTCATGGAGGTGCAATTGTTAACATAAATGTCTTGCTTGGACTGTCTGCAATAACTTGACAGTAATCCCATAATCCTTCCATATGGATAACATATTTGCCTTCAGTACTCTTGTAGATCTACTACACAAATACAACACAATGTCATAAGCAAAGAGCACAGACTTTACTTGCTCACCCATCGTCTCCTTGACATTATGTAGAATTCTATCTAAGATGGTAATGAAGAGTAAGGGAGACAATACACTTCCCTGTCTTAAGCCTGCCTCAACTCTGGACCATTCAGTTACTTTGGTGCTAACACAGCCTTTGCAATTTTGATACAATGCTATTACCATCTGCATTGTTTCATTCCCAATCTGTGCCTCTATCAATGTTTTCCATACCAAATTCCTTGGAACATTGTCATATGGCTTTTCAATATCTAGAAACGTTACTACTGTGCTGTTTCATTGTTCTGAGAGCAATTACGGGGAGTCGAGCTGCATGCAATTACCGCTAATGAAATTAAATAGTACGCATAAGATGTTAAAACATCGAGGAAATATTTAATTGCACGGAACAGTTACGATCAGAATCCTAGTGGCTGTGAGCGAGACAAAGTAATGGTTGAATTGTTAATGCCAACACTTGGAAAAATAAAATCGAATTGAATGCACATTGAAAGAAAAAGCGCACCCAAGTTAGCTGCAAGAAGAGCAATTCGGAAGCAAATACATCAAGGTTATAACCTATATATATAAAATAAGAGTTTTGTCTGTACATTGCTCAGAATTTGAAAAGAATGGTATTTCTGTATCGATCATGTCCACAGTAACAAGAAAATGCAATTTTTACTTTTCCGTAATTTCTGTCTGTCTGTATGTATGTATGTACACGCATCACGAGAAAACGGCTGAAGAGAATTTAATAAAAATCGGTATGTAGAGTCGGGGGGGGGGGTGAACCTCTACAATCTAGGCTATAAATTATTTTATTCACGCTGAGTGAAATGGTAGTTTAGGGGAAGGCCTAAATTTAAATTCTAAAATATTTATATTATTAGTGGTCATATCGATAAATACTACATAACTAAAGTTATATAGAATTAAATTTCAGATCATTAACGTCTTATGCATTTTTACCATACCGGCTATGATAACACAGATATTCATGAATTAGGATTTTTTGTTGCTAAGTCCATATCAACGCCGAGCCCCGACAAAATGGGTAAACAGAATTTAATGAAAATCGGTATATAGATTCGGGGAATAGGAAACTACAGTTTAAGCTATAAACAATGTTATTCACCCTGGGTGAAATGGTAGTTTAGGAGAAGGCACCTAAAATTTAATTTTTAAATACCTATGTTCTTGGTCCTATGGAAAAGTACTACATAACAAAAGTTATAGAGAATATAATTTCCGATCATTTATGTTTTATTCAGTTTTACCGTACCGACTATGATAAGAGTGGTATTTCAGAACCGGAAGACAATTAATAATGTGAAGGCCTACAATATCGAAAGCGCGTAACATAGATCAACAATAACATTACACTGACCGTTGTTTGTTGTAATGTTCTTTGTCTCTTATGCTGACATTCAACTCCGATAGATGGGATTACTGCTGCGTACCGAGTATAACAGCGTAACTGAATATTGGCGGGAAATAGCTGAGGAGTTAGATAAATTTCTCCTTTAGCACGCCAATCCTCTGGTTCATACATTTTCTGATACTGCTGGTACGTAACACACTGGTTCATCATAGTATGCCAACTATTCGATACCTACTCTGGCGCACTGTTTTGAAAGCGCAGTGCGCACTTAAGTCAGAGGCTCAGTTAGGAGTAGTAGGAGTAGTAGTATGAACTGGTCTGGAATTACAATTTAGCCCTATTCCAAATTATAGTATCACAATTCACTAAATAACTCAAAATTCAACCCTGAAAAGAGCTGTTTCTTAAGAAAAGTTTCTTCCTCTTCACTTTCATTAAATCTGCATTAATTTTATTCCAAATTAGCAGTGAAGATGTGGTTTCTTCTCTGGCTTGGAGGAAAAATTACCTCCACGTCACAGTTCTTTCCCCTGCCAGTGTAGTGAATTGAGATTTTCCGACTCATCGGGTATTCCCAGGAAACAGATAAGTAAACGGGCATAGTTTTTGCCCTGGGACTATCCACTATTGGAAACCCCCCACCCCCCGCCGAAAAAAGGACGAAGATTGTTCACGGATCACGGATGTCTGCGTCTTGCTCATTCCAGCACTGTAGCTTTGGACCGTTAGTTCGGTAGCATAGTACTGTTCGTTAAAAGAGAGAAAATGTGTGGTTTTCCATTTGATCGAGTATTTCATATGAAGGCATTGTTTTAATCGCGCCATTCCTACTGACATTGTAATGACCCATGTTCATTTCAGCTGGGAAAACCACTAAGAGAGTCTTTCTGAGAATCTATAAAGGCAGGCGGAGAGTGAATGTCTGCCATTATAATGAAAACTCCCCAACCTGATTGTGACTGACGGTAGGCAAGCTGGCCTACCATTACAATGAAAATTCCCTAACCCAGTCTTCATATGAGAAAAGACGTTGGTGACTTGCCCGTCATGCTTCTAGGGCAACTTTAAGAGCTATGCAAGTTAATACAATCTTGCTCACAACGTTTATACTACCTAACCTAGAATTCTGTATAAAATTTAGAATTCCGTAGCGAAGCACGGGTACATCAGCTAGTATCAACTAAAGCAGAAAGAGATATACGCTTATACGTGTAAAATACATATAATTATAATTCATCATTAAAAGAATTCGATTGAAAACAAAGAAAACACGGCAAGGCTCACCTAGCCAAATCATAAGAAGAGGACATTGAACAGGCCTTGGCTTATAAGAAGAAAGATTCAACTAGAATACACAATTTTAGCTAAACAAATACAATTAGCAATTACAATTGAAATAAATATGTAAAGCTAAAGCAGACATATTGGCAGCCTGCATAGAATTAAAAAAAACATAAATATCTATCTAAGCCGATATTTAAGACCATTATCATACAAGAAGGCTTTGCATTTGTCAATGTTTTCACTAATCTCTTCTATGATTTTGTATTTCCCGATTGTGCAAGACACCTACGTCATGGACATGTAAATAAGAATATGGTGGAACTGTCCGGAGGAAACCCAGCCGATTTGACAAGCAAAGCAGAGCTCGATTCCCGAGGAAATCCTGATGACTGCGGTAGAACAACGAGACTGACCAATGCAACTGATGGCTGAACAGAATTAACGCAATCCCGGCAGGCGGAGAATAAGAGAAGTTTCAGAGTAATATCAATTGAATTCCACAGTTTTCATGCATTGTAGATTGTATTTTGATTATGTGATACATCATTTATGTCTTCGAGACATATCAATTTAAGCTATTTTCTCGTGAGTGACTCAATACTGTGTCGTGTTAAGGAATTAGGCAGTCTTCTTAAGAAAAAAAGATCATATCCAATTAGGGAAGAGTCTATTATATGATAATGTGATTTCTGCGATATCAGTCATAGTATATCATGCTATAACATCTGTAAAATATTTTAAGAACAGAATGCCATAGGAAGTTAGGGGAAATGTAGGATATCGTATTTAACAAATATAGGTTACCTGTTGCCATATATGAGTGAGATAAGGTTAGATATAGACTACAGATAGACGGAAGACACGTTGATACTGAAAATGTAAATATTGATCTGGAGATTGATTTATTTTAAAGATGAAGAGAATTTTTGCATCAATGTGGGTTACATAAGGTGAATACTGAAATGTGTTAGGTTAGATATGATGTGAAATATGAAAACAGAGATATGAGATGATGTTATATGAAGACAGGAAGGAAGGAATTGAGAAAAGATGTTAATGCTGCGAGGATATAATTGAAATGAATGAAATATGAGAAGAGAAAGAATAAAATACTGGCGTAGATGCAGATCAATACTATTTATTGAAGCAATAAAGATTTTTCGTTGGTAGATAATCCATATCGCATAATAAATGGCAGCTTAATACGATAATTATGAATAATATGGCAGGAATTGATCATCAAAATAAACCCTAATATGCATGATTATTCATTTAAATAAATATTACAACATTAGATACCTACTTATAAGTTGCATTTGATAGTATACCAAGTACGGCAGGCATTTATTGGCATGTATAGTCATTAATACATCTTATTAATAATATTGAAAGGTTGATAGTGATTTCAAATCTTCATCCATAGTATTCCCTATACTTAAAGTTGAACTTCATGAGGTCATACATTGGATTTCCAATTCACTTGTGAAGTTATTTGGTTATTTATGATATGTTTCTTTGATTTTGAAACATAATAAATGTTTTAATGCAATGCTAATCACTAGTAATACTTTAATTTTGAATGAGTTGTAGTCCATGAATGCTACATAGGTACAAAACTGATCTTATTCTTTATGCCAAGTTTACAAAAAGTTTAATATGAACAACGAAAGTCATTGTCCCTGAAATCAAAGATGAACTTATGATAAAATGAAGAATGTTTTGTGTGAGCACGACTGAACAATTAATGTAACTGGATTTAACTCATGCGAATTTGTAAATAACTTATTTCTTTTATTTTCTAGTGTAATGTTAGACAAATATGAAGCGGCTATCCATTTCAATGACGATTATATTTATTCATATGATGACTAATGATTATATAGAAATAATTTGAAGACTGTAATCAGAATCAATTGATTAATTTTGTGATTTCCAAGCAGATACTTTACAATTTATCCATCATATTTCCTTTTCATGAATAAATATTAGTAAATAAGGTATAATTTAATACAATTTATAGTTTGTTGGAATAGTATGTAAGTTAGAGTTAAGGTAGCCCAATTTATGATAACAGATATCACTATTGAACGTTTGGTGGAGACGTCAATATTTTTTTTTTTTTTTTTGATCTAAGAAATGAGTACCTGCGTATCTGCATTATCTGGAATCCACGTAAGAATTTAAAAAAAGGATAAAAAATTAAATTTCACTTCGATATTTACCCTGAGATGCCTACCGACCCTGGCTGGAGTTCTTTTCGACTCCAATCATCTTGGGTTTCCATCATTTGACACAATGTAAATATTGGGTCAAATATGGACCTGCCTCTTCTGAATCCATGCTGGTGTTCTGCCAATTTTCTCTCTACTCTGTCTCTTATTCGTTTATCCAAGATTCTTTCAAGGATCTTAGCTGTATGAGGGATTAGTGTCACTTCTCTGTAATTTTCACATTTCTTCCTGTCTCCTTTCTTGAAAACTGGTATAATGACCCCTTTTGTCCACTCTATTGGAACATTTTTCTCTCTCCATATCACTCTGAAGAGTCTATACAACCACTGTAGACCAACTACTCCTGCTGCTATTAACATTTCTATACTGACCTCGTCAACTCCAACCGTCTTCCCTCGTTTCATCCTTTTAATTGCCCACTCAATCTCTGCCAGGGCCACCTTGTTTTCATTATCTTCAATCTGCAATAAGTCTGGTTCTTCGATTTCTCCTTGTACCGAGGTATTTTGCACATTGTAAAGCTGTTCAAAGTATTTTCCCCACCTCTGCAATACATCCTGCTTGTGTGTCATCACTTCCTCCTGTTCATTTTTAATGAAGTTAGCACCATCACCTGGGGTTTCCTTCTTTTTTGCCCACGTTTTTACCCACTGGAAGTCTGGCCAGTTAAATCTGCCATGGTAATGGAATAAACCATACAGCCAGTGTCTCCATGCCGAGTGTTGGGCGACGGTCAATAGCCTGACCCACTATAAGGACCAATGGCTACAGGCAAAGGAGTCCTTATAAAAGGGAAATGGGCCCTCAGTGGAGGAAATGCCACTGAATCCCCATATCAACTGTAGCGTCCATACTCCAGAGGAGCAGCTAAAAAAAAAATTTTTATTTTTTTTAAATAGCATCTGTTCTCCATGTTAGGAGCGGCCAACAAGATTCGGCTGGCTTTGGGAGTGGCGAACCTATTGTACTAAAAGCCTATATGATGACAAGTGTACTGAAGCCTCGAAAAATGCTAGGGCATTCCCCACAAGCGACGTGCAATTCTCGTGATGCTGCGATGTAATACCACTTAAAAAAAAAAAAAAAGTACTAACCAATGAAATGCCCCAATAGTTGTTGCAATTTTCCCTATTGCCTTGCTGCTTTCACCCGATTAGACTGTAACTTACTAACATTCCATGCTAATCGCATTACTCTATAAAGCCATTGCATACATCACTTTCCCATTATATTTTGTCTAATTTCTTCTATTCCTGCTGCTTTAAGACCCTGTACTGTATGTACCATCCCTGCCACTTCCTCGAGCGTTATTTCACTGCCATCATCGTTCTCCTCCTCAAACTCTGTTGTTCAAGATTTCAATGGAAAGATTTCCTTTTATGATCAGAATATTTTCAAAATCTTCTTTCCTCTGACCAGTGATTCTCTCGGATCAACTACCAGTTCACCTTATTTACCCAAAACTATTCATTTCCCTTTTCCCTCCCTTCCCGAGATGTATTATTACTGTCCAGGTAAGTTTCCCTGCCACTTCACATATCTTTCTTCACAAGTTATCATTACAATTCCTATAATTTATCCTTGGACTCTATTAAGGTTTACCATATTTACTGGCATAATTCCCATGCTTTTCTCTTTGAACATTACAACAACGAAATATGGGTGCGAGAATTACGCTAGTAATTAAATAGATTGCAGAATATTTTACAGCGTAACTTGTTCTCCATACAGCTTGGGCGATGGCATAAAATTAGGTATGATATTGGACAATATTTTAAACTTACTACATGATATATTTACCACATAAGGTCTTTTTACTGCACAATATTTTAGTTATGCTGATTCATAAAGCCCATAAAGTATGTGTGCACCTTCACTCCTGGCCTATCATGGTAATGATATGGATACCTGAACTGAAAGAAAACTTAATCACACAACATGTTGTCACATTAGGTACCTAGTACTGGCAAATTAACTCAGAATACCAGAGAGAGCAAAAGCATTCCTCAGCAAGTTAGTGAAAATTGCCAAGAATGCAATGTAAGCAATTTTATATATGCTGCTTGTTCTCAACTTTCTGATGGATAGCAGCACAAAGCAGATCCGGAATCTGCAAAGCCTGTAGTTTCTAAATCTACTGCAACTATCGCGCTAATCACTATATTTACGGAGGTATTAATTTTGAAAGCACCCAATGTTTTGTACACTATGCAAGGTTGCGAGTAGGAAAATGGCCTTAGCCATGTGGGATGTGTTCAAGAACAATGACAGCTTAACCAAGTAAATTGTGCTGATGAGGACTACATTTTGTCTGATGAAGATGTAGCAATATCAGGGGCACGTATTAATAATGATGATGGTAGGTATACTGTCATTAGTAAACGTGACAGAGTTATGCAAATGAAGACAGTGTAGGCTGTAATGACAATGCCTATACTCATAATATAGGGTTTAGTGAAGTTTCATTTGAAAGTGACACTCAGTTTGAACCCTCCCTGCTGTATCTCGAAACACCAGGTCTCAACATGCCATCCCACTAATGCAGAGACTGTGCAATATTTCAACCTATTCTTCAGAGTATAAATTTTTCATTTAATTGTGAAAGAAAGAAACAGGTAACCTAATCAGTTCCTGTCTACTCTTCAGTAACTGAAGCACCATTCAACAGCTCGTCAATGGAGACTCGTTACTCTCACAGAAATAAAAACTTGGGGAATAATACTGGAAATGGGTATTACAAGAAGACCAAGTATACTTTCACATCGGTCGACTAACTCAAGACAAATTGCTTGGTTCGGTATCATGATTTCCCGCAATAATTTCAATTAATACTGAAATTTTTCTACCTTATTGACAATAGCATCATTCTTTCACTCAGCCACCCTATATATGATCCATGTGCAAAATTTCAGCCACCGAGAGAGTCAGCCATGCGATTAGGGTCGCGCAGCTATGAGCTTGTGTTCGGGAGATAGTGGGCTTGAACCCCACTGACGGCAGCACTGAAGATGGATTTCCATGGTTTCCCATCTACACATCAGGCAAATGCTGGGACTGTACCTTAATTAAGGCCACAGCCACATCCTTCCCAATTCCATCATCGCCATAAGACCTATCTGCGTCGGTGCGATGTAAAGCCATTTGTAAGATTTCCGCCAATAGCTGACTATGCCAACAGACTATTCTGGTTTCACTGTTCACCTCACCAGCATGTACAAAGAGCACTAGGAAAGTTTTGCAATGAGTGAACGCTTTAGACTTTTTCAAAATAATTTCCACCCCACTCAATACACCTCTCCATACATCGAATCCAATCACTGAACCAACTCTACCACTTTTCTTTGGTTACATTTTCACACTCTTGATCCCATGCTGCCAGAAGCTCCTCGTCGGATGCAAAACGCCGCCCTTTCAGCTTCATCTTCACTTCTGGGAAGAGTGCAAAGTCACATGGGGCAAGATCAGGACTGTATGGAGGGTGATCAAGCACAGTCAACCCTGATCTGGCAAGAAAATCCATTGTTACATTAGCACGATGTGCTGGAGCATTGTCGTGATGCAAGAGCCAAGTGTTGAGCCGTGACCTTGGATGGAGCTGCTTGAGAGCCTGGATGACTTGAGGCAGACAAGTCTCACTGTATGACTTTGCAGTAACTGTCATTTTTGTTTCTAGCACAACCCGAGTCAGGATGCACCGTTCACTGAAGAATACTGCACCTTTTCTTTACTGATATTGACTTCCGCACAGTCACAGGAGTACCCTTACCTTCAAACCGCCACATTTTGTTCTAGGATTTTGTTGGGACATTGTAATAATAAAGCCAAGTTTTGTCACCTGTAATGATGCTACTGACGTTACGCGAAGTCCCATTTACAAACTGTTCTAGCCTTTTTCGGCACCATTTCACTCGATGTGCCCTTTGTTCCTCTGAAAGTGAATTGGGCACCCAAAGGGAACAAACCTTTCTAACATTGAGATGGTCGTGTAGAATTGAATGAATAGCTGATGCAGGGATGTGGAGGGTCTCTTCTACCTGCCGATATGTCAACCGCCTCTCTTGCTGCAAGATTTTCCTCACAGCTTCAATGTTTTCCTCAGTCACCGATTCAGACGGTCACCCAGAACGAGGATTATCTTCAACCCCAAAATTTCCCCTCTGGAACTCTTTGTACCAGCGGAAAATTGTTGTCCGATGTGGACAGTCTTTCCGCAGCACGAGTCATTTCCTCCAGGCACTGGTCAACAGTTAATCCACGAGCAAAATTGTAGCGAATAGTTGCGCGATATTCACCTTTAGACCACACTGACATCTTAACTTGCTTCCAATCCCACTGCTTGGTAACAACTGGCGTGAAGGTCGCGCCTTAATGTCTTCTAGGCCGGTTTCCACCCCTCTTTTCATCCCTCACCATAACAGGGGTGTTCAGCCAACAATTTCTGCATATTGCAACTTTCCTAGTGCCCTATGTAAGTGCAGACAAATTGTTAGTGGGGATAATATGCCACTCAGCTCTGATGAAGAACCTCTATCTTAAAAAGTACCACAGGTGGGGGCACAATGTTTCGGATGATTTGTGACTGTTAACAACTGCTAGCTGGGGTTTTATTGCTACAAAGGGGCAAAGAGTGATGTGGACAAAGAGAAAATTAAGATGTCTGGTTTGGGAGGTGTAACAGTTCATACACTGCTGACTATGGGAAACTATCTGAAGAAATGCTACCATGTTTTTAATGACAACTTTTTTACTGGCATTCCTTTGGCCCAGTACCTATTTGAAAAATGGCATAAACACCCTCAGATGCAACAGGAAAGATACTCCACAGGGGCCGAAAAGGAAATTTGATGTACGGCAGGAAAAGTATTTTTCGGAATAATGAGGGACTCGCTATCAAGAACCGGGAGAAAAAAAATCCTCCTCCTTTTATCTACATCCTGTAAGCACAACAGCACAGCACTAAAACAGCCAAGAAGCCAGCTATTGTTCTTGACTATAAAAGTTCAATGGGAAAGGAGTGGACGCATTGACATGATGTACACATACTTCAATGAGAGCCAAAGGTTAAAATATTGGAAGAAGGTGGTATTTTGCATCTTTGCTCGAACAGTGCTGAATGTCTGCTTGATTTATAAAGGAAGTACTTCATGTAGTTACAGCATGGCTGAAGTTCACTTCCTCCATAACAGAATCAATGAATGGATCCAGAAAAAAAAAAAACTACTAAACAAAATCCTTCCCAAGCTTCGTCTAGCAAAAGCAGGGGAAATGGCAAAATTAGATAGTAGATTACTGAAAAGACACATTGCATGCAGCAAGAAAGATGGAGGCCCAGTAAAGAGAACAAACTACCTATTCTGAGTGTATGAAGGTTCTTCATGGTACCTGCTAAAAGTGAACCAGCATGAAATGTGTAAATCTACATAGTGAATGGGGTAATACAATATTTTTTAATTAGAAGAAAATAATATTCATTTGTGTGTAATTTTAATTTTGAAATGTGTTTCTTTCTCTCAATTTTGATGTTTCACTTTTTATTTTGATAAACATAAACATTTTTTTATATGTATTGTGTCAAAATAACATAGTATGTGACTTAGTAAACATGTAAAGAAGCTCCTTCTTTATGCATAAGTAAAACGTTTGGGGGCATATCTTCAACAAAAGAAAGTTACAATGGTGGGTTTTTTTCCTTAAACATTGCTATACTTACACAGAAACTTTGTATTTTTCACATATACCACCCATAAGCAACTGGTACTTCAAGGGTTGAGTACTATAATATTATAGTCTTGTGCACGATTGACCATATCTATTCGTCATCACTGATATAAGAATCAGGAGCCATCAAGCGCATTTGAGATTCATGTTCTCTTGAAACATTCAGAAGTAATGTCTGACAAAATAATGTTCCAAGCACACAAAATCCAGCCCCATACAATTTTGCTGATGGCCTGTGTAACTTGCCTCCCCGAATAAGTTCATGCACACCTTCAGCCATAATTATGATACACTTAGGTAAGGCTTCACGTCAGTCAACAACTGCTTCGTTTTGTCTGCTAAATGTCCTCTAAAGCTGTCCATTACACAAAGAGCCAGAAGTCAAAGCAATGACCCAGGTAGATTTCTCATAATTGTATGAATCCAACCACTTACCACCCTTATTATCGAACATTCATCCTCCCTGAAAGTTTAACCTTAGATACTGGTTTTTTGTTTGAATATAACACAGAGAGGTAGTTTCTTTCCAAATGCAGCTAATGCAAGCATGAGTGTGCATCATTTCTCACTTCCTGTAGTCCGCAAAGTATAACGCTTATTTTCCCTTCTCTTCAATGGTTTGCTTCTAAAGGCTGTAAAAATTCAGTAGTGTCTGGTCGGTATTACCTATTTGTGAAAACAGGTACGCCTTCTCTTTTCTCTTCCTAATAACGTATCGATGAATGTTTATAAACTTGTTATTATCTTCTGTCATTCATTGGCATAATGATGTTTAGCATCTCAGCAAGAGGTTATTTCGCTTCATAATTCCAGTAATCCTGTCCCTTCTTACTTTAACACTTTTCACACTATGCCCGTACGGGATACGGGCGCGCTGCTTTCCTGCTTCTGGACGGCGCCCGTATATGATACGGGCGTGATTTTCTCGTGTGTTTATATCCAGCTGCACGTATCACGTACGGTTCCCGTCCCTTGGTTGGAGGTAATAGTTCATCTAGTGACCACTAGAATGCAGCAGTTTTCGGGAATTTCGAAATGAAACGATAAACAGGGTATTTTCTCCTTGCCGTGACCTCTACCGAAGCACTCGGTGTGCCGTGTGCTGCGCGCGCCAAATCTGTCAGCCTGTCAGCTGTGTTTACTGTGTAAACATGTCTTTACGCCGGCTCAATGATAGTGATATTTTATCGGGAGAAGCGGGTTCAGAGATGGATGAAAGTGATTACGACCCTACTTACGAACCGGATAACGTATCAAGCGATAGTTCAGGTAAGATTTTTATTTATTACGTCACTTTGGAACGTAAGTGTTTAGCTGTATTATTTTACTCCGAATACAGACGATAGAAATACTTCACCTAGAAATTTGGGTTTATCTTTTTCGTTTAGATGAAGAGACGCAGGCTGATGATTCACCTGTGCTGGGAACATCTGCTAGATCATCTGAACCTGATGATGAATGGTCAGAAACAGATGACCAACTACAGCTACCTGTCTTCCAGTTGGCATCTGGTTCTACTTAGTTTTGCGCGGGGAGTGACGAAATCGATTGTTTCAGTAATTTTTTTGGTGACGATGTGATCAAAAATATAAAAACAGAAACTAACAGATATGCAGGTATGACAATTGCGGCAATGAAACGTCAGGGCAAACTGAAGGAAAATTTCATGTGGCACCGGTGGTCTGCAGTAAAATTTCACAAAATTTATTGGTTTTTTGCAACAATTTTCCATATGTGTGAAAGCTACTCGTTATTGCAAGGTATGCTCAGACAGGGGCAAGAAGGAAAGTGGTAAGTGCGTCAGAAAAGAGAGTAGATGGTAGTGCAAGGAGTGCAAAGTAGGACTGTGTAGACTATAGTCCAATGTTTTCAGGACTACCATACGAAAACAAACTATTCCTAAATAGCTAAATATTTTATTCCACTGCATTTGTGTTTATTTGTGGCCTATGTAGTCGCATTAAATGATTATTTTTTATTGTTTGAGCAAGCTTATTGGTATAACCTCAATGTAAAAAATTTTTCTGTACTATTTTTTTCATGTTTTTCATAAGACTAGTATAATTAAATTATTTCAGATATTCACTTGTTGATTAACATCTTCATTTTGGACGGTTGACACCTACATATGGTACAAAAATCAGGCATGTAATACGTTTCGCTGTTCCATAACAACGTGTTAAAAATTAGCAAAAATACACAGTTCACAGCCAGGATCCATGTTAAAATATGGTAGTGTTGAAAGTGTTAAAATCTGAGAAATTGATGCCTTGCTTTGTAGCTTTCTCTTATGCTTTAAACTGAATTGCGTTTAACTACATATCCAAAGCTATGCACAGCCTAAACAAATTCCAACCGTTCTTCCTCAACTTTTGGAAACTTTCCATTCTTCAGAGAGCGGAAGGTTTTGTGATATTTTCATTTCTTGTAGTTAGTTCTTTTGCTTACACCAGAATCATACATTCATTCAGACACTGCAAATTTATGACCTGCTACCCTGTTGCTGTATTGCTCAGCATACAGAGAGTTTAAATCCAGCAGAACTGCTTGAATAACTGCTCATCCCACTCGGAAGAAGGAATACGGTACTAATCGTACAACATTTCTACTCGCTTCTACTCACGCATAGGAGATTATCAACCCAGAAAACATTGCTAATTTCTAAACTGCAAGCCAGCATGCGTACATCAGGCATGAGAATGGGAAGAGGGGTAAGGAGGCCAAAGGCACTCTATACACTGGCACTGGTGCTAGTGACTTTCAGGTAACTCTGTTATAAGAGGAGCCAAAGAAGGGGTATAAATGAAGATTTGCAAGCTTTGCTGGAGTAGAGATTCATAACTACACCCAATACTGTCAAATGGGATGCCTGAAATATGCAAGGAATAATTTTTTCCTTATTTCATCCTTGTGAAATGGGAGTGCATGAAATAAGCCAGGGTAAGTATTATACCAGTAAATAAGGTATTTTGTTTCGTTTCTTTCATGTATGTAATCTATATCAGGTCTTGTTTGGAGCCATTTTTGATACAAACATTTTTTATATAACAAACTGCCCTGACTTCAACATTCCACCAAGATATTTGTTTTTTACTGTATTTACACACAGTCATTCCTAGGCATTCCCTTGCTGTTTTTACTACAGCATCCCTGCAGGCCACCCATTGTATTTCTATATCCTGAATCTGCTTATTGTCTGTCTGGAAATTTTCACCAACAGATCCACTTGGAAATGAGATAAGACGTGCACACTAGTGATGCCAACAATAGGCACATGTCCTATGCATAGGGATTTCTTTTACTCTCTTTCCTGTAGTGCAGGGTCATAGGGACAGATTTCTGAATTCATTTCAAAGTGAGGGACATTTGGCCAAAAAACTTTTGTTTTACATTTTTTTTATTTTCATCATGTATCGAAGACTGTGTCCATACCATTCATCAATTTTTCCGATCTCCTCCAGGCTCAGATAAAATAATATCAGCAGCAAATCTCAGAGTTTTAATTTCGTCTCTTTGGATTGTGATTCCCTTTCTAAATTCCTCTTTGATTTCCTTTGTTGCCTGTTGTATGTAAACACTGAAAATGAGACGGGACAAACTGCAGCCTTCTCCTATATAGATTGCTGTTTCTTTTTCATGACCTTCAATTCTTATCACTGCAGACTAATTTTTGTACAGCTTGTAGATAATTCTTCCTCGGTATCTGATCTCGATCGCCTTCAGAATCCCAAATAGCTCGGTCCAATCAACATTACGGAATGACTTTTCTAGATCTACGAATGTCATGTACGTAGGCTTGTCGTCTCCCTTAATTCAATCCTGTAAGATCAGACGTAAAGTCAGGATTGCTTCACGTGTTCCTACATTTATTCTGAAGCCAAACTGATCTTCCCTCAACTCAGCTTCAACTAGTCTTTCCATTCTTCTATAAATAATAAGTGTAAACATTTTCTAGTATGAGATATTAAACTAATGGTGCGGTAGTTTTCACACTTGTGAGCACCTGATTTCTTGGGAATAGGTATAACAACATTGTCTCTAAAGTCCGTTAGCACTTCTTCTGTATTGTACATCTTACACACTAAATGGAATAACCTCGCCATGCTGGTTTCTCCTAAGGCAGTAATTCTGAGGGTACGTCATCAATTCCAGGTGCCATGTTCCATCTTCCAAAGATCTATCAAATTCTGATCTCAAAACTGGGCCTCCCGTTTCATCAGCATCAAGAGCCTCTTAATCCAAAACTGTATCTTCTACTTCTTTTCCTTTGTACAACTGTTTAGGAATCGCTCACGCTGGGGCCTCTATTGATTTAGCAATTTTCTTACTCCATCTAGCAGGGGTTTCTTTTATTCTAGGGACTGTTAATTTCATTACCACAACTATCAATATACGTGCTCCAGGAATGTCTTTAGATCAAACTCCCCTGTTTGTATAAGCTGTAGCTATCACAGCTCTAGTCCTTCTTCTCCCTCTCTCTCTCTCTCTCTCCCCTCCTGTTCTAGCTAGAGAATACATTTCTGCCATCTTTCTGTCTTGTCTTCTTTTCCTATTAGTGGTTTTCCAGCTGGGCTCTAAATATTTATATACCTAGTATCCTTTCTCCAAAGGTTTCCTTGATTTTCCTGTATACAGTATCTACCTTTCCAAGAACCATACAACCTTGAACATCCTTGCACTCCTCTTTCAGCTATTCTTAATTAGCAGACCTGCACTTTCTATCTACTTCATTTAACTGTCTGTATTCTTTCCCGCCTTCCTCATCTTTCACAGTCTTTTATTTTGCAGTTCATCAATCAGGTCTAATATATCCTGAGTTATGCAATAACTCTTACTTGATGTTACCTTTTTTCCTAACTTTTCATCAGCAGCTCTACTGATCTCATTCTCCACAACTGTCCAGTCTTTATCTATTGTGTTGCTTTCAGCCTTTTCATTCAGTCCTTGTGCAACATCTTCCTTGAAACATTCTTTCACACTCTTCTCTTTCAACTTATCTAGATCCCATCTTCTTGCATTCCTTCCTTTCTTCAATTCTCTCAATTTCAGATGACATTTCATGATCAGCAAGTTGTAGTCAGAGTCCACGGCTGCTCCTGGGAATGTCTTGCAATCCAACACCTGAGTTCAGCATATCTGCCTAATCATAATGAAGTCTATTTGATACCTTCATGTGTCTCCAGGTCCCTTCCACGTATACTGCAATCATTTGTGGTGTTTAAACCAAGTATTAACAAGAAATAAATTATGATCAGTGCAGATTTCAACTAACTAACTTGCTCTTTAATTCCTTTGTCCCAGTCCAAATTCTCCTATGGCATTACTTTCTCTTCCTTGGTCTACTACTGCATTAAAATCTTCCATCACAATTAGATTCTCATCTCATCACCCAAAACAGTCAGTGTTCCCTCCTCTTGTACACCAATGACCTGAAAATCCTAAGGCAAGTATCCACGCCTGATGATTTTAATGAATTACAGACAGTTTTCAATTCATGTTTAAGAAATGGAATCTTTCTCCCAATGTTAAGAAGTGTAACACAATATCTTTTTCATTGCTAAAGCAAAGAATGAACACTGCCTATACCATCCAACGAAATACACTGCAATCAGCTTCTCAGGTAAGAGACCTAGGTGTTATAATCGGCAGTAAACTGACCTTCTATGCCCATTTCAAGTCTATAAAATCCTGAGCTATGCATAGCCTAGGCCTTCTTTACAGGTTCACTGAAATTAATGATATTAATGCCTTAAAATTACACATTGTCTCCTATGTTCTCCCCATTATCGACTTTTTGGTCCTCGTCTGCTATCCAAACCTATCCCAACTAAACAGTATTTTTAACTTTTTCACTTTCATTGTTAAGACTCACAATTCTGTTTTTACGAAAAATGCAACTAAATCTAACATCGTGAACTACCTGGGTATACTTAGACCTGAGAAGCCGTTTACAGTTCTCCAATTTATGTTACCTTCATAAAATAAGCAATGGCTATACCAAATGCAATACTCTTTCAACATTCTTCCCTATACACGCTCCCCCCCCCCACTCACACCCAACATAAAACCAGCATACTCACATATGTCCCATCTACACCTAACCTTACAACAACAGTATCTTCCGCCGTTTCCCAAATCTTGAATTAACGGAGAATGCTCGACTGGATACTGAGATTAATAAGAGCTGGAAGTTGTTTCTATCATAGTGTAAGAAACATGTTATGGGACAAAGATGTGCCAATGGAAGCAAAGGAAACTATGTACAAGATGTATTATGTACCTATAACAACTTACGGAGCAGAAACTTGGGCAATGACAAAGAAAGATGAGAGTCGAATACAGGCAGCCAAAATTAAGTTCTTGAGGAGTATGATACAGAAGAGTAGAAGAGACAAAATAAGGAATGAGAAAATCTGGGAAGAAATTGGAGTGGAAAAAAATGAATGATAGAATAGAGAAGAGCCGACTAAGATGGTTTGGGCACATAAAGCGAATGAATGATGAAAGAATGCCAAAAAAGGTGATGGAAATGCAAGGAAGGAGGGGCCGTGGACGACCACAATTGAAATGGAAGGATACAATCCAATGCAGTATTATAGAAAGAAACCTGGACTGGAACACAGTGTTGGAGGAGGAGTGGTGTAAAGACCGAAGAAAGTGGAGAGGAACCATACTTGCCCCTACCCGGCTACAGCTGGATAAAGGAAAATGATGATGATGATGATGATGATGATGATGATGATGACAGTTACATCTTGATGAGTGCTCATCTATTTTCACCTAAAACTGGAAACAGTTCACAAAATACACAAGCAGTGTTTTTCTGCACTTTATACTTGCGGGTCACAATATGAATGTCAGAGTCAAAAATAAACATGTACACTTATTTACAAAATTCTGTCAAGTTCACAGTATGCAGGTTATTATCCATCACAGGTTGGAGAGGACAGATAGAGATGAGTTACTTTCTTTGCTTTCTTCAAAAATTCTGTAGAAAAACTACTCAAGTAACATGGCCCAGTACTTCTAGTTTTCAAAACAGAAATAAAATCCAGAATTTCATTTGACATTGAGGACTTAAACTGATTTTGGTTCTTTTTCACCAAGCTGAAAACACAATCACACTCAGCATTGCTGTACAGTAGAGTCAGAACAGAAAACATTAGCCTGGATATCCCATCACAATTAGGAACATCATCAGCTCCACGAATGTTCATCAAGCGAGCCCATTTGATGTCATCTGTCAGATTCTCACTCTCAACAGTAGCACAGTCATCAATCTGAAAAGCTACAAATTGGTTCTGAAGCACATTCATTGCATCCTTAACCAACTCACTGTCCTTCCTCAGCAGCAATGATGGAAATCATTCAATGAGAATTGTACAGAAGAAAACTGGGCATCTTCAATTTTTGAAACATCTGCAACCTTTGCATGTTTCAGTACTTCATCATTGAGAGGGAACTTGTTAATAATATAACAACATGCTGTGCAGAAGTAACCCCTGGCAGATGAAAATAATGTTGATTTATCTCCATCATTAAGTTTCTTTACAAAGTTCATCGTCCCAACGCCAATGACTAGCTCATCACTATCTCTCTTATTCTCAATAGAATGGTATGGAACTTTTAATAAAAGAGAATTATTGATCACTTTTGGTTGAACAAATATGGAAAGCAACTGCTTTAACAGGTTCGTCATTAGTTCTACGAAGTAGTTTATGAATGTGAGGGGAAGCACTCTGAAATGTAGAACTGAGATTCTCATAGCATACAGGAAGGCACTGCATGCCTTATTTAAGCCTGATGACAGAAGCAAGAAAAAAAATATGTCTTCACGATTTGAATAATGTTCTTATTCTTTATCCCAGGATTGTCAGATTTTGAGACACATGCAAATCTTTTTGGAGCGACTAATTATGACAACTTAATAGCTTTCCTCTTTTCATGGTCTTTGGAACTGCCAGGCTCGGTTTTGGGATCGTAAATGATGTTACGCTAGTAGTTGATGTACAATGAGCATTAACAAGCACGTCATCTTAAAGAAACCAAGTAGTGGATCCCATTGATCTAACAGCCTCTGCAGACACCTTCCGAACGATAGCCATCTTGTGCAAACATGTTTCAGTATCTTCTTAATTTCCTTGTTGTGAAACTCTTGGAATTTCTTAAAGCATTCCTTCCTCTTACAACTCTTTTCTAAATAATAGAAGATGTGAACTAATAGTTCATCAACTTTAACAAGCAAACTGCTTGCACATTTCTCAGCAGCCAAGTTAATCAAATGGCATGAGCAACCCAGTACGAAGATAGATAACTGTGCTTCCCTTAAAACTACACAATTCTGGATTGGTATTTTGTAACATTCTAAGTGTAAAATTACCAAATTACCAACACTAAACCCCATTGAATCACCCACCAAGGCTGGGACAGACAGCACTGAGCTAACTATCTTGCCCTGCTTTGTCACAAAACAGGTGATGACAATAGGGTAAAGCTTAGCATTACTATTATTGCTCCTATCTGCAGCTAAAGAAAATGGTTTACATTGCAGGTAACTAATGAGTTCACTTCTTGAATCCGTAGCAATTTCTTTCAAAATGTGTGTGGTTTTCGTATGACCACAGCCATATCTTTTGCAATTTCTGAACCTGGAAACATTTTTCTAAACAGAGCACCAGCATGATCAGCAGCAGCTGGCGGGATATTATGTTCAATTAAAAATGAAGTGAACAAGCATTCCATTCTTAGTATATCAAGGTCGGCTCCAGAAGAGGTACAAAAACAAATTAATTTTCTGACTGCCATCCTTAAATTTTGTATTGGAGATGTGTTATACAGATTTAATGTGATTTGCTAATTCTCTTCTTCCTCCTTAAGAAACATTAATATCACACGAGCACATGGAACAGAATGTGAATGTTTCGCCTTTCCGTGACCGTATAAAACAAGGAAATTCAGCGGAATATGCCGCCCTTAAAGATTGATATCTTTTCTTAGTTGAACTCATTTAGAACACCACTAAAAGTACTAAATTGCTTACAAATTCGTCACACAATTCCATGAGTCTCAGAACTACTGCCAATGTTATTCACACTCACACACAAACAAAGCCCTTGAGCTGCTACGAAGAACGACGCAGTTACTAAAGTTGTTATACATAAATTCACAGCCTGCTAACTTTTCAGGATCTCTTTTCTTCAAAATCACAGCCTGCTACATGTTTCGGAACATTTCAGTGAATGGAGTAGCAGTTGAAGTCGAACAGGTGACAAAAGCACGGTGATAATCGATAGTGTGATTATCGATACATTTACCGGTCAAATTTCAAACACTGCATCTCGTATTACCAGCTACTATTGCAAGTCAAATCCGATTTGATCGCAGAAACTGAAAACAGGCGTGGATATTCAAAATCCGTACAATAAGGCTGTTCATCCGTACAACCGTGAAACACACTCAAAATATGTACATTTTACAGAAAATACATGAATACTTGGCATGTATGTATTAGTGTAAAATGACCCTCCATGGGCTGTATTTAATAAATAAATAAATAAATAAATAAATAAATAAATAAATAAATAAATAAATAAATATTTTTTTTTGCTAGGGGCTTTACGTCGCACCGACACAGATAGGTCTTATGGCGACGATGGGATAGGAAAGGCTTAGGAGTTGGAAGGAAGCGGCCGTGGCCTTAATTAAGGTACAGCCCCAGCATTTTCCTGGTGTGAAAATGGGAAACCACGGAAAACCATCTTCAGGGCTGCCGATAGTGGGATTCGAACCTACTATCTCCCGGATGCAAGCTCACAGCCGTGCGCCTCTACGCGCACGGCCAACCCGCCCGGTAAAATAAATAAATAAATAAATAAATAAATAAATAAATAAATAAATAAATAAATAAATAAATAAATAAATAAATAAATAAATAAATAAATAAATAAATAAATAAATAAATAAACCTATTGTATTAAATCTTCTCTCTTCATATATTCTTGCAATTTCTTCACCATCTGCTGTAGGCCTATTTGTAGGCATATAGAACTGCACTACTGTGGTAAGCATTGGTTTGGTGTTTATCTTTACAACAATTTCTTCACTATGCTGGTTGTAGCTGCTCAACCGCTGCCCTATTTCCTTATACATTATTAAACCGACTCCTGCATTTGTCACGTTTGATTTTGTATTTATAATTCTGTAATTGCCCGACCAAAAATCCTGCTCTTTCTGCCAACTTACTTTTCACTTACACCAATTACATCCAATTTTAGTCTATCCATTTCCCTTTTCAGATTCGGTAACCTACTATAATTCAGACTTCCACCATTCCATGCTGTAACTTGCAGAATGTCAGTATCCATCTTCCTGATGATTGCCCCTCTCATTTAGTCCCCCATCCAGAGATCCAAATGGGGGACTATTTTAGCTCCAGAATATTTTAACCGGGATCTAGGTAGGTTGAAAAGTACATCATTTATTCATACAGGGAGAGATGCATGTCGTCAGGAGTTAGTTACAGCTGTAGTTTTCTGCTGCCTTCAGCCGTGTAACAGTATCAACACAGCTAAGCCATGTTAAATATTATTACAAAGCTATATCAGTCAATCATCCAGACTGCTGCCCTTGCAATTTCTGAAAGGCTGGTCTCTCGACAGACACCCTCCGATATGGTTGCACCGGCTATCTGCTTCACTGGGATGCACAAGCCTCACCACCGCAGCAGGTTCACACTGTTCACAGGGGAGGTCTAGTCATTTAGCCATACAATTATGCTGTGTGTTAAGCAGGTCACACATCCATCCTGCAATTCAGTATTTTTAAATACAATACCACTACATTACAGGTAATTGGTGTATTTTGATTAAAGTTTCAATTCAGAAAGAAAGAAAAAAAACAAAAAAAGAAGAAAACAAAAAAAGAAATAATGGGGTGAACTCGATTAAACCACAAAGCAAAGCCAAAAACAAACAAGATTACAAAAGCGAGGTAACAAGAAGAATTTAAAGGACGTTAACTTAAATTTCTTACATGAATGGCCTAACGCACTCCATGTTCATAAAGAGGGCTTTCGTTCTCAAATACATCAATGTCTAATGGGTTCTTTTTCATTTTAATAATAATAATAATAATAATAATAATAATAATAATAATAATAATAATAATCATCTATATATATAAAATAAAGAGTTTTGTCTGTACATTGCTCATAATTTGAAAAGAATGGTATTTCTGTATCGGTCATGTCCATAATAACAAGAAAATGCACTTTTTACCTTTCCGTAATTTCTGTCTGTCTGTCTGTCTGTCTAAATGTATGTATGTATGTATGTATGTATGTATGTATGTATGTATGTATGTATGTACACGCATCACGAGAAAACAGCTGAAGAGAATTTAATGAAAATCGGTATGTGAAGTCAGGGGATGAGCCACTACAATCTAGGCTATAAATCATTTTACTCACGCTGAGTGAAATGGTAGTTTAGGGGAAGGCCTAAAATTGAATTCTCAAAGATTTATATTGTTATTGGTCCTATCGATAAATACTACATAACTAAAGTTATATATCATTTGAGGCGGTCCGTTCCAAAACTCGTCTTATCCATTTAAAAAAAAAATGAGTTAGAGGTAGCATTGCCTTCATGGTGATGTTTGCGATAGTTCTATCACAAAATTAAGCACCAAAACTCGCCTTTTCCCATAGAAATCTGTCACCAAACTTAGGCTATTGTTCCATAACACGCCTTATCCACGGCGCTTGTCGTTCCAAAACTCGCCATATACAATCAACCAATAGGAAAGGATAATTTCAGCACGTGACTCACGCTACAATTTACCCGCGTTTTATGCCAGTCTTTCCACTCTTTGAGTTGTTCTTGAACCGTGTTAGTCTTTCATGCAGTTTTGTGCTGTGAATAGAGTGTATTAAGATGACCGAAAATATTGCTCTTGTTGTGGAAGGTATATAAAACTTGCTAATACAGAACAGTTTCACATGCAGGTCTGCCAAAAGACATTCTTGAATGTATTGCATGTCAGCAGAGATCGGGTTCAGAGGATTGCCAGAAATCACTTCACGACAGGGAAACTTCCAACAGAAAACAGGGGAGGAGCTAGGATCAAACCAGAGTACACTGAAAAGAGGCACTCCGTGAAACGTTTCATTGAAAGTTTGCAGTATTGTGAAAGTCACTATTGCCGCAGAAATTCACCGGTCAGACAGTATCTACCCGGAAATGTAAGCATCGCTAAGCTTTACAAAATGTATAACAAGAAATCACCTGAAGAACTCAGGGTGAAGCGGTGGTCCTTCCGTGAAATTTTTACGCGTAGCTACAACATAGGATTCGGAACACCAGTTACTGATGCTTGCTCAAAGTGCATAGAGCTCAAGGAGAAAATTAAACTTGAAAGTTCGAACGTATCACTGAAGAATGATTTAATCTTGGAACTTAAAGTACACAAACTAAGGGCTGCAGCTTTTTTTCAAAAAGCTCCAAGAAGAAAGGGACAGCATGGCAATATTTTCATTTGACTGCCAAAAGAATCTTGTGAATCCAAAAGTTCCAGATCAAATTGCTTATTACAGTCGCCAATTGTACACCTATAATTTTACCATTGTGAGGGGTACCTCACATGCCAAGTTGACAAAGGAGAATGTGTTTACATACACATGGATGGAACATGAATTCAAGAAGGGGTCTAATGAAACGTCATCTGCAGTTTACCATCGATTATCACAAACTGATTTGTCAAACTACACTACTATACGAATTCGTGCGGATGGCTGCGGAGGACAGAACCGCAATTCTACAATGATTACAATGTGCTCATATTTCTTGACACACACAGCACCGCCTTGTCGTGTCCTCCCAGGGACTTGAACCCAGGACTGCTGTTCCCTCCGAGGATCGAACCCAGAGAACGTAGGAGGAATAGCTGTACCTGATGTATTAGGAATTAGCCTGTCATAAGAGGCTAGGAGTCAGGTATAAGCATACCTAATAGGCGTACCTGATAATAATTAAAAGATGTAAAATAATTATATTCATGGAATTGAATAGTCAGTTAAGAGTGGAAATCATGTTTCTTGCATGTAGGAAATCTTGAGTAACAGAGAAGTTTGTCATACAGGAAGTGACTCATGTTGACCAGGGCATGGTTCAACCGCATAGACGCAGTAAGAATATACTAGAAGGGTCTCTTGGATACAGGCCTCTGATTGGCCAGAATCACGGAAAGTGAGGCAGTCACGTACGCAGGTTACCACGAGCTTCGAGAACATTGGGCGTTGGCCCCGGAGGCTATATAAGGGCAAGGAAGCCATTATTCAAGGCTTCTACTATTCACTTCGCGGACCAGTTGTCAGCAGAATCCCTGCCGGTCGGTAGGACGATTACGCAATCAGTAATAATAATAATAAGTACTATATACTTCAACGGACGACTAGTAGACAGACTTCTCGCTCAAGACTTGCCAACATTAAGTCTTTATTTTAATTGTACATAGTGTACATATTGTAGTCAACCTTCAGTATCAGAATATATTAACTTCGTGGGAATCCATTTCTTCGTCGACTTCCTCCTGATCTGCACCTTAGTTGAAACTTCCCAACCTATACGTTCCAACCGCTCGGGAACGATCCAACCAACCTTCCAACCAATCTGACTTTTCCTAAGAGCTCACCTATAAGCTCTAATCCTGTCTGTCACGACAGCCTAATATACAAAGTGTTGAATTGGTCTTTCCTATGACAGGCCACTCATTTCTGCACTCTGACAGGGTATTTGCTCAAGTCGAGAGAGAGAGAGAGAGAGAGAGAGAGAGAGAGAGAGAGAGAGAGATAGAGATACGGAAATGCCCTATAATCTGTAATCCAGCAGAATATGAAGACATCTTTTGCAAACATGAAAGTTTGGCAGAGACTGCTCGGTGAACAATTGGAAAATGGTTTCTGAAAATATGATGAAAATGCCTGCATCTATGCACTTTGAATTTTCTTCAGTGAAACGATTTGTTATTAGCAAAGACTCGCTGGGAAATGTCACCCTTATGGGGAGAACCTCATTACAACTCAGAAATCGGTTTAGGAAAATCCGTAATGAAAAACGGAAAACGCCTCCGAGATATGCTAATGCCACCTGAATTATTGCCAGGAGTAAACGTGAATCCCGCCAAAGTAAAGGACGTAAAAAGTTTGCATGAAAAGCATTTTGGAATGGATTGGGATAGGAATGAGTTGCTTTCTTTTTATGAGAATCTGTTCACCTCAATTTCTGTAGACAAAAACAATCTTGTTGAAGAAACAGAAGTTCTTTGTGATGGACCTCAAGAGGAGGGAACAGATTTGAGAGTTTGATTAACAACAAAGTGATGTTTTATTGTTCAAGTTACTTCTATTGTGAGTGCAGTGTAGCCTATAAAGGAAGAATTCTCTCCAAATACTATGGATAGGATGTAAATATGATAAATCACACTACTGTGTTTAACTTATTTGTGAATATCATTATACTGATAGCAAAAAGGTGCATGAGTGTACTGGTGAGTTTTATTACAGTATTATATTCTCAATCCTTTCATTTTTCTTGTTTTAAAACAAGTTGTGTGAGGTAATATATTTTGAATTTTTTTGGGCACTCCAAAACTCGTCTTATCCAAAATACAAATGTAATTTATTGACGTTCTACTAATTATATTTATAATTCTTCAGTAAGACATTGGACTTGAACGCGTCGTAATACATTTAAACAAGTGAGACTTATATTACAAAAATTACAGGTTTTTCGCTTTTCCTGAAAAATCACTTATGATGGATAAGACGAGTTTTGGAACGGACCGCCTCATTTATGTTATACATTGTTACCCTACCGGCTTTGATAACACAGATATTCATGAATTTGTATTTTTGTTGCCAAGTCCATATCAATGCCGAGCCACGAGAAAATGGGTTAACAGAATTTAATGAAACTCAGCATATAGAGTCAGGAAATAAGAAACTACAGTCTAAGTTATAAATAATTTTATTCGCCGACACTGTAGTTTAGGGGAAGGTGCATAAAATTTAATTTTTAAATACCTATGTTATTGGTCCTATCAAAAAGTACTACAAAACAAAAGTTATAGAGAATACAATTTCCGACCATTTATGTTTTCTTCAATTTTACCATACCGACTATGGTAAGAGTGGTATTTCAGAGTCGGAAGAAAACTAAATGTTAAGGTCTACATAACATTCCTCAATAGTAATATTACATCGACCATTGTTTGTGGTGATGTCCTTTGTCTCTTATGCTGCCGCTCAATTCCGATAGATGGGATTACTGCTGCGTACCGAGTATACCAGCCTGACTGAATATTGGCGGGAAATAGCTGGGGAGTTAAAAAACTTTCTTTTTAGCATGTCATTCCTCTGGTTCATACATTTTCTGATACCGTACTGCTGGTACGTAACTCAATGGTTCATCATAGTATTCCAGCTATTCGATCCCTACTCTGACACGCTGTTTTGAATGAGCAGTGTTCACTCTTAAGGCAGTGGCTCACTTAGTAGTAGTAGTAGCGGTAGAATGACCTGGTCTAGAATTACAATTTAGGCATATTCCACATTATAGCATCACAATTCACTAAATAACTCAAAATTCAACCCTTAAAAGAGCTGTTTCTTAAAAAGAGCTTCTTCCTCTTCACTAAAATTCTACATTCATTTTATTCAAAATTAGCAGTGAAGAGGGGGGTTTTCTCCTCTGGCAGGGAGGAAAAAATTGCCTCCAAGTCAGATATATTTTTCAGCCGCCAGTGTAGTGAATTGAGATTTTCCGACTCACCGGGTCCTCCTAGGAAACAAATTAGTAAAAGGGCATAGTTTTTGCCCTGGGACTCTCCACTATTCGACCCCCCCTCCGAAAGAAGACTAAGTGTTCACGGATCACGGGTGTCTGCGGCCTGGACATTCCAGCACTGGAACTTTCGACTCTTAAGATAGGCAACGTAGTACTGTTCGTTAAAAGTGAGAAAATGTGTGGGTTTTTTTTTTCATTTGATCGAGTATTTAAGGTGAAATAATTGCTTTTACTCGCGGCATTCCTACTGATGTCATTGTAATGACCTATGTTCATTTCAGTTGGGAAAGCCACTAAGACAGTCTTCCTGAGGATGTAAAAAGGCAGGTGGAGGGTGGGTGTCTGCCATTATAATGCAATTCTCCAACCTGATTGTGACTGAAGGTAGGCAAGCAGGCCTACCATTACAATGAAAATTGCCTAATTGCCTAATCAGGAAAGACGTTTGGTGATTTCTCCGTCACGTTTCCAGGGTAACGTTAAGAGCTATGCAATTTAATACAGTCTTGCTCACAACGTGTGCTCTACTTTACCTAACCTACAATTCTGTATACAATGTAAAATTCCGTAGCGAAGCATGGGTACATCAGCTAGTTATTATTATAAATTCAATTTTTTTTAGTAGAGCAAGTACTTTTAGAGTGAAGGTAGGGATATTTTGAATTCTCTGTAGGGACATCACGAAAAATAAGTTGGTAACATAGTACCACACAAATAGGACAGAAAATCTACTCTGCTTCTAGCGTAAAATTATGGATTGAAATTGGGATAAAATTAAAAGCACATTTTAATGTTGAAGCTTTGGTTTCCAATCATGGTATTAAGAGATTCTTTAGAAACAGATGAGTCACCAACTACATAACTTGCTCTAACCCACCCCATGGCACCACAGCCCTGAAGGGCCTTGGCTTACCAAGTGACCACTACTCAGCCCGAAGGCCTGCAGATTCCAAGGTGCCATGTGGTCAGCACAATGAACCCTCTCGGGCGTTATTCTGGACCGGGGCCACTATCTCACCACCAGATAGCTCCTCAATTCTAATCACGTAGGCTGAGTAGACCTCAAACCAGCCCTCAGATCCAGGCAAAAATCCCTGGCCTGGCCGGAAATCGAACCCGGGGCCTCCGGGTAAGAGGCAGGCAAGCTACCCCTACACTACGGGGCCGGCACGTTACTTGCTCAGAAGAAAAGTTTAGGCAGGAAATAATCTTTATTCATTTACACATTTTTTATCCTTACACTATAAAATTTTAGAAGTATAAAAATATATCTAAAAATTTAAATATTACTGATGATTTTCACCTCTTAGTTGGTGAAAATCTGTCTCTAGACTCCTTTGCAACAGTTTTCTTCCTACCCAGAAACCATGCCCATGATAACAGTAACCATGAAAATAATTATGGTTCATATGAGATTTGTTCACATATAACACAGTTGATGTGAATGGAAGGCACAATTTATGCCATGTTTGGTCATCAGTATGTTGTTATTCCTGAGTCAGTTAAGGTGAGGAGTGACAATGAGTGAAAAGAAATTAATGTGTATCACTATTACCAAAAAATTATATACCCTGAAAATTAAAAAAAGACAATGGTAACAGAAAATGAGTGGACATTGCTTAAGAACTGGGAAACCTCCATCTACCATACATTTTATTGTTGTAAAAGCAACATAGATTGAAGAAAGTGCATGTTTGTTTGGAATGACTAGGAGTGAACGAACACGCATTCAGGACGGAAAGCATGAGCGCTAGGAATATTATGTTACAGTGGTTCCAGTCGCACAAAGTTGAAGGCATTCCTATCAGTGGCCCAATGTTGTTCAAAATAGGTCAAGAACTGGCAGCAGAGCGCACATCCTCGTGGATTTTGAATGCCTTAGAGACAACCAAACATTTTTCTGATAAATCATAATGTCTCAGAGGAGATTATAACACATTTGATGTGAATGGAAGGCACAATTTATGCCATGTCTGCCACCAAAAGAAAGCAAGCTAAGATGACATATTTAAAAAAAAATTATTTTCTTTTTCCTATGCAGATTGTTTTGTGAACTTCGCACGTTATGGCATTTTGAACACAGAGCACGAATAATTTTATTCCTGTGGTTTTATTTTTCCCATTAATTTTATACCTAGCTTACACTTTCACTTGAGCATTTTTCACACGTACACAGTTCTGTTTTTTTGCTTCCTTGCTACAGACCCTGAAGAAAATATAAATCATGTTTTACTGTATTTTTACTTTTCCTTAACTCAACATCATATATTATCAGTTTGCAGTATTCAATGGCTCCATCCGTGACATCCTTCAATACTGCCCCTGAATTGTTTGAAAACCAGATCTCTCCCTCCTTCCCACAGTATTTCAAATTATTATTTCTATTACAATATAATTCATTTTATTTCTTTCTTCACAATCTATTGAACAGTTTGTCCACATATTCCTAATGATGTATTCTAGTCTCAGTTTTAATCCCCCACATGTTTATAAATTAACAACCCACCATGTCATTGCACGGGCAGCTATTTTTAATTTATGGTAAGAGTCCTCAAATTTCTTTGGAGCCGAGAATAGTTGATCCTTTCTACGTACGTAACTCAGAGCAGATGATTTTCCAAGGCCCTTGCGGCCATCTGCTTGTTAACTCTCTACTTTCTATCCATACAAAATTTAAAGTATGCCTTAAGTTTTCCAGTCATTTGAACATGAGATACCAATTTCCTCAGATTCTTTCAATCCCCTTATTTGCATTTACAATATGTACAATATTTTTTACACTGTAAAAACTTGTCACTGATTACAAATGGGTGATACAATAAATAAGTGAAAAAGTAATTTGCATGTTACAATTCTGTGTCCACCGAGCTTGATAGCTGCAGTCGCTTAAGTGTGGCCAATATCCAGTATTCAGGAGATAGTGGGTTCGAACCCTACTGTCGGCAGCCCTGAAAATGGTTTTCCATGGTTTCCCCATTTTCACACCAAGCAAATACTGGGGCTGTACCTTAATTAAGGCCATGGACGCTTCCTTCCCACTCCTAGGTCTTTCCTGTCCCATCATCGCCAAAAGACCTATCTGTGTCGGTGCAACGTAAAGCAACTTGCAATTCTGTGTCCAATACCTTAATACATGTGATTTTTTTTTTTATAAACTTATCTTGGTGCAGTCTGGCCACTGTATGTCCTAGTCCCATTGTGTTTCAGCTTGCACAGAGCCCAGATCCTATTCATGGCTGCAGCCAATATAAATCAGTTTGGCTGTATGTGTATTATGGTTGAAGTCTGGCCATTTGTTTACGAAGTGTAGAATTTTTTAACAGGGGTACAATTTTGTGTATTAAAGAATTAAGTGAATAACTGTGTACAAGTTCATAGATGATGATGGTATCTGGCTGGGTTATCTTGTACGGTAACTCAGTAGGCCATACAGCCAGCTTCCCCAAGCCAAATGTCAGCAAATAACTTGACCAAATACTTTGAGTAGATGAGCCCCTTCAAATAGGGTGATTGACCACGGTGGAGGAAATGCCACTCAAACCCTTAAAGCAGTGTTGTACCCCAGGTTAAGGACAGATGTAGCTCCTATATGGGGCAACAGCAGTATAGGAGAATGTCTGAGGCAGACTATAAATTGGGTGACAATGGCAAGGACCACTGCATTGGAGGAGGCAATCTTAAACCATTTGTGTATCAACGGCCCAAAAGCAGAAGAGGAGAGTTTCCCAACAGCGGAAGGAACAGAAGACCTAGGAATCGATCTGAATGAAATGCAGGGCAGGCAAAGCACTGCAAGCTGTAGGCCTAGGAGAAGAGAACTCCAAAATCAAAATACAAACACTAAAACAAATTGCAAAAGAAAACCACCACCCAACCAACAAAATAGTTTGATTATTATGAAATCAAAGAAAATATATAAAGACCCCCACCAGAAAACAATAAACAAGTATAGTTCTACATTCCGTGAACAAAAATATGTAGAAGATACCTAATGCATTCAATAGGCAACGTTTAAAAATAGCCTCAAGAACTAAAAACAGGTTAAAAAAAAAAAAAGACATTAACAAATGCAACCTAAACAAAAGACTATTTCGCTGACTCAAGTGGATATGAATTCAAATGCCAAGAATCACACAGCAAACTTGCTACATACTTTGGCTAAATAACACGTAATTTACATACCGGACATAAAGAACACAAAACATGTAACTGGATACAATCGACATCAGCCTTCGGTGAACATGAGTACGACAATTTCTACCAATCCACAGACAATGCAGATTTTAAAATTTTACACAACAAAGATGAAAGCAAATCACTAAATAAAAAGGAAGCAATAGAAATACAGTATTACCCCTCTTTTACACTTTTCAAGGGACCAAGGAATACTGGTGTAAAAGGGGGAAAAATGTAAAAATAAAAAAAAAAAGGTGGGAAAGTGTAAATTGTGGGAAACAACTTGTACAGGTATATATAAAAATGCTCTGGAAAAGGAGGTAAATGTTACACAAATGCATATTATTAATTTATAGATCTAAGCTTTATGGTTGGCATCGTAGGCAGTAGGTAATGATCGCACATTCTTGAAGCAACGAGGCTTTTTAGATTTCCCAATCACATAGGGGTGGAGCTTCTCAGAGCCATCAGCATTGGCTCCCAACATCACTGTGAGTCTCATACTGCTGTATTTCCCACCATGGTATTTATCTCCTTTGAATGCCAAAGTCTTGCTGGGCAACACACTGAAAAACAGTCCAGATTCATCTAGGTTAAAAATGTTCCTGGTTTTGTAACCCTTGGTCAGCTCCTGCAATTTCTATCAATCCATTCTGGAAGAATCACTAACTGCATTAGATTTCCCACAAACAGTTTTATAGGTTAGGTTATACATTTTCCTAAATCCAACCATTGGACGTGCTGAAATTTTTAATGCCAAGAATGTTTGCCACTTTAAGCGCCTTTTCCCTTACGACCACACCATCAATTGGAATGCCTGGGGCTCTTGAAGTTTCAAACCAACTTTTCACAATTTTTTCCATTTTCTCATATTTGCAGTATGACGCATACTTTCTTTTCTTGGAGTTTGGTCTGCATTCTGGAGCACATGATGTAATGCTTCCTCTGTTTCTCACAATTGTATTCAGTGCGGATACAGGAAGCTGCAATTCGCGTGCCAATGAAACACATGTTCCGCGGTTCAAATCAACCTTTTCTAATATTCTAATATTCGAACTTTCTCATCCATAGTGAAAGTTTTTCTTTCCTTCTTTTTTTTTCATTATTAGCAGGAAAACAATAAAGCAATAACAAAGGATTAACAAATACACACGATGGGAAAGGAAGATCGCGGCTATTCACGTGAAATATTTTTTCAGAATGACATTATGATTATTATTATTATTATTGACCGCTTGACTCACATAACAAGAACAAAAAAATATTACAAATAACAAAAATACAGTAAACGTGACGAATCAGCGACAATAACTTTAACAACTCCAACAACAAATGCAAGTGTAAAACAATAACCGTGGAATAACGAACTTGGGCAAGACAAACACTGACACCGTCTTACTAATAAACGGTGTATAACTTTTATACAAGGTTTATACACTGTTGATGTGAAATTCGTTGCTAATAAACCGTGTAAGCCTCCAGTGTATATATCTGTTATAGTTATCCACTGAATTGCTTATAAAGACCAGGACCCTTGTATAAGCGTTGTATAGCAGCGAGTAGCAGTATTTACTGTCTGCAGTAATATAATCGTGGTGAAATATTCGACTTATCCATTTAACATTGAACACACATTGAAAGAATGGACGACAACGTTGATGATCTGCACAATATTTTAAACATAGAGGATATAGACCATTTAGAGGTTATGGAGGCTAGATATCTTCGTAAAGTAAAACACTTTAAAGAGACGGAATGACAATGAAAAACTATAAAAATAAATGATGGTTAGGCGTATTTTTTTGTAATAATGTGTTGCTCCTTAATACTCTTTTGAAATTGCGAGTTTAACCGAGCTCTATAGCTGCAGTCGCTTAAGTGCAGCCAGTATGCAGTATTCGGAAGATAGTGGGTTCGAATCCCACTGTCGACAACCCTAAAGATGGGTTTTCGTGGTTTCCCATTTTCACACCAGGCAAATGCTGGGGCTGTACCTTAATTAAGGCCACGGCCGCTTCCTTCCCAGTCCCATCTCTTTTCTGTCCCATCATCGCCATAAGACCTATCTGTGTCAGTGCGACATAAAGCCAAAGCAAAAAAAAAAAGTATAAAAAGGGACATATTCCTTGACATAAAAAATGGTATAACTTAAAAACTGTACGTAATATGATTTCCATACTTTGTAGTTGAATACACAGATATATGATCTGTAAATGCCTAATAGACACTTTTTTTATCAAACCTTTCTTTTACCTACAAAACAGTTTTTCCTTTCTCCTGAAAAGTAAGGATTTTGGAATGTGTATACTTTTTAACTCAGTGATTCAATTACAATTTCTTACGTTTTCCATACTATCCTAGTTAGGAGCTCTTGATCTTTTTCTTAAGCTTTTCCATTTCTTTAGTGGCGTTCATTACACAAGTAAGCTGGAATTCAGGAGGACAAATTGGGGCAAATATTTGTTTATAGGTAGGGGAGTTAGGGATTGGAATAACTTACTAAGGTAGATGTTCAATAAATTTCCAATTTCTTTGCAATTACCTAAGAAAAGGCTAGGAAAACAACAAATAGGGAATCTGCCATCTGGGCAACTGCCTTAAATGCAGATCAGTAGTGATTGATTGATTGAAATGTTGATATCAATATAAGCCAATTTCCAGCAGTCTCACTTTGTGTTGCCACTGCCTTTTCGATAGGCCGTGCTACTCCGCGACTTTCCATAATGTTTTGCTCGTAGATAACCAGCAGGAGCAATCATAAAGGCGATGAATGTGTGAAATAAGTCAGTGAACTGCAGGAAGAGATTCGTACGACTTGGAACGAGTGTATACGTGCTGTATAGTAATACAATGCATATACCACTTTTATTAGTAAGAAAAATATACAACGCTTATACAGGGTTTATTCACTGTATAACTATATAAGTGTTAAACGAGAATCACTTGATAACGTCTCCTTCTTGTGGCTTATGCTGTACTTAGCAATAAAGCAAACACCTGATATATTATTCTTCTTCTTATTCTCCTCCTCCTCCTCCTCCTTTGCGGTTTTGTTAATTCAATTCGTTGTAGGATTTGAAAATAAGGTTTAGGATGTTGTGGAAAACACCTGATATCAAGGAATGCACTGCGTTGGTTAATAGGAAGTTCAATACTTAGAGTTCTAATAGTTATTATAGATCATGGTTGTTTGATTTGGTCGTCATGCCCTGATTCCTCAAAGCGTTTTAGGTTAGTTGCAACGCCATTTTACCTTGAATTTTTTCCTCTCGAACGGCCTGTCAAAGCATAAAATGCTGCTAACGTAAATTGAGGATTTTAATACATTGTGAGCATAGGAAATCTCAGGGGACCAACTAAAAAATGTTGTAAAAGACGGGAAAACGTAAAAGTTGGGTACGTAAATGCGGGGTAATACTGTACTGGTACTTTACTTTTGCAATCATTTTCACTTATCAGCAGTTGCCTGTTCCCAGATGCCATGTATTTCTATCCTGCAAATCTTCTTTTGATAGACCTCTCCTTTCCATGACTTCAGTTACTGTTCCTCTCAAGGTTGCGCTTGGCCTCTCGACATCATCTCCCTAGTGGAGACCACTTGAGCAAACACTGTGGCCATCGCTGCTCCTCTATCCATCGGACATGTCCATACCACCACAGGGCTCAAGCATCAATCCTATCCATAACTGGTTCTTCCGTATCCATACTTATTCTTACATATTCATTCCTCAGCCGATCCAAGCGGGTAGCTCTCATGTTCCGCCGTAACATATCCGTTTTCACAGCCTCAATCTTACCCATTTGTCTCTCATTCAGTGTCCAACACTCGGAGCCATATGCTAGAATGTTTCCAAACAAAACATGCAGCACCACTTTCTTTGTCCGTCTGGATATGCGCCGACTCCGAAAGATCCCATTTAAAGATCTAATAGCTACCCTTGATTGACTTATCCTGTGGAATATATCCATATCACATTGGTCTGTCTTGTCCATTAATGAAACCAAGTACTTCAACACATTCGCATTTCTCACCCGGCCGAACTCAAAATTCAAATTCTCATCTTGCTCGCTTCCAACAACAACAACAACAACAACAACAACAACAAAAATTCTGTTTTATCCCTACTGATTGCTAATCCCTAGTGTCTATATGCATCCATTAACTTTCTCATTTGATATATGGCATCATCCCTATCCAGAGCCGGAAGGAGTAGATGGTCAGCACACATTTTTTTTTTTCAATTTTCTTTAAATCACACTGTCATAATTAGGCCTTATGACGATGATGGAATAGGAAAGGGCTAGGAGTAGGAAGGAAGCGACCATCTTAAATAAGGTACAGCCCCAGCATTTGCCTGGTGTCAAAATGGGAAACCATGGAAAACCATCTTTGGGGCTTTTGATAGTGGGGTTCGAACCCACTATCCCCGAAATGCAAGCTGACAGCTACGAGAATCAACCACACAGCCACTCGCTTGGTTGTCAGCAAGCAGCAGTGAATGTAAGCTTTGCTGCTGCAGTGACACACCCAAACTTCTGCACTAGCTATTCAATTAACCAAGTCTGGTTTAATCACGATATCATTCAAATAATCAAAAAGAAAAGGAAGTGTGCCAAAAAGAGGAAATTCTCCAGGTACTATGACGAACGATTCAAACAACTCAGATCTGAATTGACAGTAAAAATAAATACTGCATATCGAGATTACATCAGTGAATTAGAGGTTATTTTAAAATGTGATAACACATTTCTGGAGGCACATTAAAAATAAGCGACTCACGAGATGAGGAGGAACTACGTTTGAGTATAATGATGAGAGCTACAAGGGCGGTAATGTTGTTCATGGCTTTGCATGATATTTTTCGTTAGTTTACGTCAAATCAGATTTTAATTATATATTGGATGATTTGGCTTTGGATGACATTCCTCTATTTCCCTCTGTTGATATATAATATGTCAGCGAGATAACTGTTTAAGAGGTGAAAAAAACTATTAATTGTAAACTAAAGCCTAAAAGATCGAGTGGTCCTGATGGCATACCCCCATATATAATTAGGGCTTGTGCCGATTTATTGGCTAATCAATTAATTTTCATTTTTAACCTTTCTAATCGCACTTCATCCTTTCCTGAAAATGGAAAGTCGCTAAAGTTACGCCCATTTTTAAGACGGGCAGTTTTGTAATGATATCTAATCATCGTCCAGTGTGTATTATCAATGGCGTAGCCAAGGTATACGAACATAAATTGCACCATACGATTTTTAACCATGTTAAGATTGCTCTACCAGAATTTCAACATGGATTTGTACCCGACAGATCAGTTATCACCAATCTTTTGGGCTATACTCAAAGTTTGTATGATACCATAAATACCAACGGAAGGACTAATGATTTGGAGAAAGCATTCTATAAAGTCGACCATAGAATTTTAATTACAAAAATGTATAAATTTTGTTTTTGTAAACAGTTGTTGCAGTTAGTGTCTTCATATTTAAAAAACTGACAGCAGTTTGTTTATTTTAACAATGGAATTCCAGATAATTTTATTAGTCCTTCTGGTGTTCCGCAAGGTTCAAATCTTGGACCTCTCTTGTTCTTAATTCTAATTAATGATTTACCAATCAATATCTGCCACTCTAACTGTTTACTTTTTGCAAATGATTTGTGACTTTACAAATACATTAGCGACCACCACGACCAAGACGAGTTGCAAATGGACATTAATAATGTCATTTCTTGGTGTGATATTAATAATTTGTCTTTGAATGTTAGTAAATGTAAATACATGACGTTTACCAGGAGGAAGAAATTTGAAGTCTGAGCCTATCATATACGGGGGGGAAAAATTGGATAGGGTTTTAACGTTTAAGGATCTTGGTATAATTTTTGACGGTAAGCTAATGTTCAACAATCATATCAATACAATAACAAAGAATGCTAACCGAATGCTAGGATTTTTGATAAGAACATCGAGACCATTTACTCAGCCCTCTGTACTGAATTAATTATATATTACCTTGGTACGGAGCATACTGGAATATTCTGTAATAATCTTGAGCCCGTATACACAACAACAAGTGAATGCTATTGAAATTGTACAAAACAAATTCCTACGTTACCTTTATTTCAAAACTTTTAATACTTTTTACCCTTTCGACACATCAACCCAGTTATTAAGGAATATTTTTCAATTTACTTCATTGAAAACCAGACGGTCCCTAATTTCTATACAAATACTAAGAAAAATTGTAATAGGACGATTTGATTCCTTGGACCTGTTAAGACGCATTTCATTCCATGTTCCGCAGACAAGATCACGCCAGCACCAATTATTTCACGTTCAAACGTCAAGAACATTGCATCAGTCAAATTCACCTTTCGCTTAAATGACAACGCTTTATAATACTGTAACAAAAGAAGTCTATACATTCACCAAATCGGATAAAGAATTCAGTAAGAAACTAGAAGCCTGCCTTTACAATTTGTAAATTTTTGATAATTCCCTTTTTCTGGTATTCTTCATATTTCCCAGTGTACTCATTCATGTTTTAAGTTTCTTTGTTTTTGCATTGTCTTTTGCTTTGTATTACCATGTGATTTCTTAGTGAATTTTTCATTTATTATCAACTGTAAATGGAATCATATAATGTTAATTTTGTTCTATTTTGTTTCTTGTTCATTTTTAACTTTGTTTTTGTTAAACTGTAACTTCATAGATACAGATTGCTACTGAATGTCAAGAAGGTACTTAATTGGGTGTAAAACCTGTATTTATTTATTTAAATAAATAAATAAATAAATAAATAAATAAATAAATAAATAAATAAATAAATAAATAAATAAATAAATAAATAAATAAATAAATAAATAAATAAATACAGTTCGAACATAAACACTGATGGTTACATACAACACCCCTTTCTTAATCCTTTATTTCTTTCAAAAATTTCTGATATCTTATTACCAACATTCACAGTTGCCTTGCATGAGTGGTACATTCTTTTCACTCTATTGTTACACCACCCACACCAACATACCAATATACTAACTGAACAACCTACACACCATCTGTTTTCCTTCTCTCTTAATTTTTTTGTACCGGTCTCAATCTTCTCGTTTTTTACAGCTTTACCATTTCTGGTAAGCAAACTTTTTCTCGACCCTTTCTCTTAAGGTCTGTGTAATCCATTCAACAAATCTCTTTCTTCCTCTTCCCATTAGAGCCTCCTCAGCAGCTTTTTATAAACACTATTTTAAATGAAGTGCTCTCACATTCGTATCTTGCAAAAGAAATCATATCGTAAAAAAACAAAAGCTAACCATAACAATGATACCGCACACCTGAAAACGACCCTCGCTGTGCTCTACTGAATTAATTATCTCCATTAAAGGACATCATTTTACACTCCTTTCAGATTTTAGCTTTCCAATTAACCCCACTAGAGGTTACTGCAATGCAAAGTACATCTGGAATGAGGATTAGGATGTACCTTTCACATGCCAAATTCTCTGAATTTAGGCAGGGGTCTGCTAATAACACGAACCCCATGGTGGTACAACCATGATGGGCCTTGGCCTACAAAACTGCTCTGCACCGAGCTCGATAGCTGCAGTCGCTTAAGTGCAGCCAGTAACCAGTATTCGGGAGATAGTGGGTTCGAACCCCACTGTCGGCAGCCCTGAAAATGGTTTTCCGTGGTTTCCCATTTTCACACCAGGCGAATGCTGGGGCTGTACCTCAATTAAGGCCACGGCCGCTTCCTTCCCAGTCCTAGCCCTTTCCTGTCCCATCGTCACCATAAGACATATCTGTGTTGGTGCGGCGTAAAGACAATAGCAAAAAAAAAAAACTGCTCTGCCAGACGGTCAGCAGATTAAGAGGTGACACATGGTCACTGTGATGAATTTTTTCTGTTGTTATTCTTTGTTTCCTACACCAAGTTTGCTATCTGACTGTCAAAAAGCTCCTCAATTGTAATTACGCAAGCCAAGCGGACCTCGAATCAACCCTCAAGTCCTTGTACAAAAATCCCTGTCCTGGCCAGGAATTGCACCCAGGACTTCTGGGAGAGAGGCAGGCATGCTACCCCTAGACCGTGGAGTAGGTTCTATTAATGTTGTCTCTTATTTTTATTATTGTTATTCGCAAATGGGTCACTCAGGACCACACAGAATCAACATTTGTTGAGCTTTCCTCTTGGCCCAATAGTTCTTCATTTTCATTGTTGTAATTTCTGCTCCTCTGACCAGGTACGTCGTGTCATGTTGGTTTCTTCTCATCTTCCTCAAATCCCCGTGTGTGGACAATTTTCCTGATTACATTTCTATCCTGCAGATTCTGTGATCCTAATTCAGTAAAGTGTTTCTCTACTTGCTTTTACCATTTTGATCTCGTACGTTTAAGTATCATCATCATCATCATCATCAATAAGCTTGTACACAATTATTCACTTAATTCTATAATATGCACAAAGACATTCCAAAACTATACCCCTGTCAAAAACTCTACACTACATAAACAGCCAGTCTACAACCACTTACAGCCAAAGTGGTTTATGTTGGCTGCAGGTAGGAACAGGGTCTCGGTTTTAGAGCAACCGGAACCACAGTGGGAATAAGACGACCAAGAGACCAGACTGCACTAAAATAAGCTCATAAAACACTTTTGCATTTATTAAGGTATTGGACACAGAATTGCAACTTGCAAATTACGTTTTTACTTGTTTGTAATATTACCCATTCTTTATAGTCAGTGATAAGTTTCCTATATTGTAATTAATATTGTACATATATACATACACATGCAAATAGGTCATTTGAAAGAATCTGAACATGTTATAGACAGAACATTCTATTATTAATAAACTTTTTTTTTTTTCAGGTTTCTAAAATTTGTACCCTGTGTTCGATAGACTGGAAAACTATATTAAGTAAGATGACAATGAAAATGATGGTTTTTATCTTAACAAATATGTAACCCCCCTTGCATTTTCACTAAAACGACGATAACCACTAAACCATGCAAATTATATATTGTAAAAAAGTGTTTTTATCTTAAAAGTACTGAGGTAAAAGATTTTGACAAGGATTACATGAATTTCAAATTACGGTTTCTAATTTTAAAGTTGATTTTTAACAACAATCTATAACATACAAACACTTACTGAGGGCCAACTTTTACAAATAAGCACAGCATATACCAGCGCAGACTTTTTTTTTTGTAAAACTGAAGATACTCAAAAATTCCTCCACACATACTATTGGGTCTATCGCTGACTGTTTAGGCAGTATAAGCCAAGAGAGCGCTCGGAAGGTTATTTTTTTGTATGACTTACTTCACTAACATTGTAACTGCTCGGCTCGCTTCCACTGGAGATTAATGTTTTACATACCTGAACATTCATTGACAATTGTCTGTACAACAGTAAAATCCACATCAAATTTGGTTTGGTGATCCTTGAGATAAGGCTCCACAAACACAGACATACCTACTAGTGACATTATTTTGTGTGTACAGATTGTTTCAAATCACTGATAATTTAGAGGCTGTTTCATTAGCTCAAGAAATTAAGACAGGCAATAATATTGCCCATCACAATGCCAACGCTTATCCTGTATCCTTCAAAAATTTCCTGGTTTTGATCAACCCCAGCAGAAAACCCTAAACCAAATCTCGACTGACCCAGGAAGATGAGCAAATGCCCTGCATAAAAAGGGGGGGGGGAAATACTCTCATCAAAATACAACTGTGATGCTGAGAAGCAAACAGTTCAACATATAATGATTGAGCACAAAAGCTGGGCATCTGACAGCAACATTCAGTGCAGTAGATTAAGTGAACAATCTAGATGTTTGCATACTCCATTATGGATCAGGACACATCATTGCAGGCCTGAAGGTCACGTGCAACTGCTTAACATCAGTAATCATGTTAAGTTTGTTTACTACTATGTGTAATTCCGACAGTGATAATGAGGGTGTGTCTCATACACAACCGCTGAGGTTTGGTTAAGGATACAGCATGACAAACTAAAGTTTCAATAACTAAAACAGCATTTGAAACGCACTGAACTGAATAGAACAGAAAAGAGGAACAGCGTATTTTGCCGATTACCTGTTATTATTTCCGCATCTATCGGTATTGATCACACAACAGAGAAGCAAGACATACATGATGGTTACTTCATTCGTCACAGGGTTTGAGTCATCGGAAGAACTGTCACTGGAACTATCTATGTCAGACGTATCACAATTGGTTCAATGGCCATATCATGACTACACTGCTTGCAGTAGTCTTCTTGTAAGGTTTCTTCTTTGTCAGGTACATTTCATCCATTCCTCTGCAGTCATCAATCTTTCAATGGCGTCATGCAACAGTTTCTTAACATGTTATTTTAAAAGGTTAGTTGCAATCGGTTACCTCACCTTTGGTTTGCGCTCAGATCAGTTCTGTTGGGTTATATTGAGCATGGTTTGGAGGCAAACAATTTACCGCGTGACCCATTTCTTGTGCTATTTTATCAAGTTCATATATTTTTGGTGTGTTCTTCATTTACAGTTTATTTAACAACTTAACCCTGGTTTCTTCTGCTGTGAATGTTACATCATGTTTTTTAAGCCACTCTGGAATGTCCGACTTCTTCCAGTTTGAATGTGGGATTCTGTTTGCATGAACTGAATTTTAATATATGCTGGTCCTAACTTTGGTGGTAAATTTGACATTTGCTTTGCATTAATATTCTCACTGTTATGACAATTTATCCTTTCACGATTTTTCTCCAAGTTTTGGATGACCGGTAATTGGAAAGAGGGCACTTTTTATTATGAACAGGCTTGATAAATTTCACGTGCTTTATTGTAATGCAGAGCGAGTTAAGAAACATCAGCTAAACTGGACAACGCCGCAATGACTAGGCGTGACCTTGAGACCTGCAATGTTGTGTTCCATATCATAGTCTGTTTATTTACTGTATTATAGGTTATACTGGAGACTCCAAGTAATTCCATGACTGATGCTATCTACATTGTAATTGTATGAAATTGCCACACACTTGAGTTGTTTTTTTCTCTAGTGGTTTAACAATGCACTAACACATCAATATATTCAGCGGTGCAAGGATAGGAATGGGTTAGGATTGGGAAGGAAGCAGCCATGGCCTTAATTAAGGTACAAACCCTGCATTGCCTGGTGTGAAAATGGGCAACCACAAAACTATCTTCAGGGCTGCCGACAGTGAGATTCAAACCCACCATCTCCTGAATGCAAGCTCATAGCTATGTGACCCTAACCACACAGCCAACTCGCTTGGTCACATAATAATAATAATAATAATAATAATAATAATAATAATAATAATAATAATAATAATAATAATAATAATAATAATCCTGCCCAGTGTATGGGACGCAGAGCTGACTGCGACCAGGCGGGTCCACAGGTGGCGGATAGTGGGCATCCCTCCAGATATGGAGGGCAGCTGCGATATAAGCAGGGAAACCTGACAAATAAGCAGTCCCGGACCAACAGCGGCATTGCCACCAGGATGTGGTGGGAGTATGGAGGGCACCATAGTCTCTAAAAAATGCCACATATATCCAGTGACGACAATGTGACAAGGCGAGTGAGTGCCGCCTAAAAAGCACTCTGCCATTCCCGTAGCGTCTGTTCCCCATGTTAGGGGCGGCCTGGAAAACTTCTTGGTGCAGCGAACCAAGTCGTAGCAGATGGAAATGCAAATTTCTAGAAGCACAAGCTCTAAACAAGTATCAGTCATGAAAGGTGCAATGAGTAACTCATATCCTCGTGGTGGCGAAGCTACCGAAGCTGGGCATTCGGATCCGGGGGTCCAGCAGCATTGCGCAAGTCAAGACCAGTCGGAGGGTCTTAGAATCCCAAAGACAAATCACAAATGTAAACACAGAACGTTCATAGGCACACTGAATGTAAACTCGATGTTGAAAATAGGGAAACAAATGGAACTGACTAAAATGATGGATGAACAAGAGATGAAAATATTAGCTATACAAGAAACAAGATACCAAGACGAAAATACGGTACAAACACACAACTACAGGATTTATAAAGGTAAACCAGCAGAGAAAATACAAAACACTAAAGTTCTCTGGATGTTTGGAACAGCATTTGTAGTACACAATTCAATGGCAGACAAGATAACGGAATTCAAATCCACCTCACCAAGGATGTCAACACTAACTTTCAAAAACAAGAACAAGAAATACACAATAATAAATGCACATGCACCAATAAATAAGGACAACCAACAAAATCCACAGAAAGTAGAAAAATTTTGGGAAGGTCTGGAAGAAATTCTAGGAAATACTCCAGAGAAAAATGTTGTAATTCTGCTAGGAGACTTCAATGCACAAATTGGAAGAAATGAACCATCAAGAACCACAGGAAAATTCACGGCTCACAGCAAGACAAACATGAATGGTAAGAGGTTGATAGAGTTGTGTGAAAAATTCAATTTCAACATCATGACCACCAAGTTCCAGAAGAAGCCAAAGAAACAAACAACATGGATATCACCTAACAAATTACTGGGCGAATTTCAGATTGACCATGTTGCAATCAGTTATGAAAACTCCAGAGAAATTCAAGATGTACATGTAGCTAGAGGAGCAAACTTCGACTCTGATCACTATCTGACAAAAATTAAGATGAAATTAACACCAGAAAGGAGAAAAAGTAGTGGTACAAAAATTACAAGATACAGAATAGAAGATCTGAAGTTCAATCAGCAGACTGTGAATGAATACCAGAACAGGATAAATAAGATTCAAAGTCACAGTTGGACTGAGATGGCAACATCAATACAACAAGCAGCGGAACAAACAATCCTACAAAGTAAAAAGAAGAAACATCCGTGGTGGAATGAAGTTTGCGAAGAAGCACTACAAAGAAGGGCTCAGACATGGAAGAAATGGAACTCAACTAAGAAACCAGAAGACTGGGAGTCATTCAAAGCACAAAGGAAAACAACAGCTAAAACCATAAGAGGTGAACGAAAACATTATGACACACAGCAACTAAAGAAACTAGAAGAAGATTTCGTGAAAAACAATACACGTAATTTCTACCAGACATTCAGAAGGAACTTAACAAGATACAAACCGCCAACCCTATGCTTCAAAGATGACGAAGGAAATCTAATCACTGGAAATGAACAGAATTGCCAACACCTTGCAAATTATTTCCAGAAACTACTGAACTGTAAAAAACCTGAGGAAACTCTAATGTTTGAGAAACCCAAGAACCAGACACCGGACTCAGAACCACCTAATAAAGAAGAAATCAGGGGAATAATAACAGGATTGAAGAACAATAAGACGTCAGGTGAAGATTCAATAGTTGCAGAGTTATTGAAATATGCCGGAGAACACTTAGTGACTCAGCTAGAAGCACTGTTTGAGGAGATTTGGCAGACGGAGAGCATCCCAAGGAATGGAAGACATCATTAATACACCCGCTGCACAAAAAAGGAGACAGAACAAACGTTAACAATTACAGAGGAATATCATTGCCACCAGTTGCCTCTAAAATTCTATCCAAGGCACTACAGAACAGGACTGAAGGGATAATAGAAAAAGAACTTGGTGAATACCAGGCAGGATTCCGGAAAGGGAGATCATGCAGCGAGCAAATTTTCAACCTAATCTCCATAATACAACTACGTGCACTCACAGCCAAAAATCTAGTGATTGTATTTGTGGATTTTAAGAAAGCCTATGATTCAGTCGACAGAGCAACCTTGATAAGCACATTAGAAGAGTTTGGCATAGATAAAAAAACTAGAAATTTAATCAAAGAAACCATCACTGACACTACATCACAGGTTAGGTTTATGGGTATGTTGTCAAAACCATTCAAGATCGAAACAGGTGTCCGACAAGGGGACGGGATGTCACCACTTCTGTTTAATGTTATACTTGAAAAAGTGGTCAGAGAGTGGAGGAAGAGACTGATGGAATTAGGGGTGAAAAATGGAATATCACTGGGAAGATCTGGAGTCAAAATTGACTGTCTAGCATTCGCAGATGATATGGCAATACTGGCAGAAGATACTGAAACAGCCAAGGTACAAATTGAAACACTTCAAGAGACTGCTGTAAAGACGGGACTTCAGATATCTTTCGAAAAGACGGAACTAATGATTCAGGACAAAAAGGATCCGACACAAAATATTGTCACCAAATATGGAACAATTAAAAGAGTACAGAAATTTAAATATCTAGGGGAATGGATAACCCCAACAGGACTACCAGGAATAGCATTACAGGAAAGGGCAAGAAAGATGGAAGCAGCATACCAGTTATGTCGAAATGTCTACAATAAAAAATCAGTTTCATTCACTGCAAAAATCAGACATTACAACACTGTCATCAAGCCAGAAAGTCTATATGCGATCGAATGTATTCCACTGAACAGGAAGGGCTTACTAGAAAACATTGAAAAGACAGAAAGGAAGATCTTGAGGAAGATACTAGGGCCCAGGAAAGTGGGTCAAGAATTTAGACTGCGACCAAATGAGGAACTATACAAAAGGACCGAAAAAATCACAACATCCTTCAAGAAGAGAAGACTCTGCTTCTACGGACACATTAAAAGAATGCCACCAGAGAGAACAGCCAAGCGAATTCTGGAATACATGGAGAACAGGAAGACACAAACTAGCTGGCTTAAAGGGGTCAAGGAGGATATGGAGGAAAATAATATATCACAGCAGGCAGTATACAACAGACAGGAATACAGAAAAATCATCAACAAAATTAAGGGATTCCAAGATCAAAGTAGCAAAAAACGGACCGGCAACAACTGGTCACGAGAACGTAAAGAAGCCCACTCCAAAAGGATGAAGAAGTACTGGGCCGATCGAAAGAGGAAGAACCGTAAATGAATGATGCTTAACGTGGTCCATAGTAGACCTATTCGAAAACAAGAAGAAGAATTAGAATAATAATAATGTCCACAAGGATGTCATGATGTAAGAGAGTGGTAAAATCACGTTTTATTGACAAGTTCATTGTAATAATTTTTGTTAAAAATTTTTAAAATGCCACTTTGTCTATTAACACTAGCAGATAATTGACACAAGTTCATTATAATACTTACTATTCTGGCTCCCAGACAAGGTCCAGGGCCTTTAGTACATCCTGCATTCGTGATGTAGGAATGAAGTTATTCCCTTCAGGATCGAAACTCTTGAATATCCGGCGTGCAGTCTCACAAGGTGTTTCAGGCCTAACCAACTGTTTTTCAAATGAGAACAACACTGCAAAAAAGAAAAAACTTGGGATAACAAAACAAAATACTATTCTCAGATGATACAGCTTTTAAGAAGAACTATTCTAATAAACTTTCAAAATGCAGAATTCATTAGGTGAGAACAATGAGGGTAATTTAATGTTTGAGGAAGTGGAGAGTACATGAACTGTAGTGTAATAAATGCAGCAGGAGTGGATGAACTTCAATAGAAATGACTAAAATATGCTGATAAGATAGGGATGGAATGGCTTCTTAGAGTAAAAGAATAAGCATGGCATTTTGTTAACACACCACTCCACCAATAAGTCAAGAAATGCTTACAGGCATCTTGGGGGGAAAAAAAAAAAAACCTCTCATTGGGAAGACTTAACATGGGTGGTGAAGGTGAAGGAAACATTGTTCACATGAATGGTTTACCGATGAAAGGGATGAAATATTAGGGATAAAATTAGTTTGTGATAATATGAAGGAGGTGGGAATTATAGGAACATATAGGCCCGGAAGAGAGGAAAGAGACGTGGAAATATATTTTTTTTCTAGGGGCTTTACGTCGCACCGACACAGATAGGTCTTATGGCGACGATGGGATAGGAAAGGCCTAGGAGTTGGAAGGAAGCGGCCATGGCCTTAATTAAGGTACAGCCCCAGCATTTGCCTGGTGTGAAAATGGGAAACCACTGAAAACCATCTTCAGGGCTGCCGATAGTGGGATTCGAACCTACTATCTCCCGGATGCAAGCTCACAGCCGTGCGTGGAAATATTTGAGAAAATAATAGATTATACTCATAAAAACAATAATAATGATATGGTAATAATTGAGGGAGATCTAAACTTGCCTGAAGTTGAATGGAATGGAGCCGCAAGTGAAGCCCATGAACAGAAACTGGCAAATAAGTTAATTTGGGAGGGAGGATTTACACAAGTAGTACAAGAACCAACTCCTCTCAATAACTTGCTAGATGTATTCTTGGTTAAACCATGGGAAATTGTTGATAAAACTGGGGTAATTGAAGGATTAGGTGACCATAAGGCTGTAATAATGGATGTAGGACTCGTACCAAAAATGTTTAATAAGAGGGTCACACAAGACAAGAAATTATAGAGAAAAACTAAAGTTGATGAATTTGGGTGTTACCTTAAATCATAATTCAGTTGTTGGATACGTGAAGGGAGTAATGTGGATACACTTTGGGCTAAATTTAAAGGAATCATTTGGGAAGGAGAGAAGAGATTTGTACCTGTTAAGAAGGGTAAAATGACCTCAGACCCTGTTTATTATACAAGGGAAATAAGAAAATTAAAAAGAAAATGTAAAATAGTAAACAGGAAAATCAAAGAGGGTAGGGAGAATAGAGAAACTAGAAAACAGCTAACGAGGAAACCGAATAGAGTGAAAAAGGAAGCAAAAGAGAATTATACGAATGGCGTACTTCAAGAGGGTAAAGACCACAAAGGGAAATTGAAAAAGCTGTATTCATATATTAGGAATCAAAAAGGAAAAGGAATGCAAATTCCTACAATGGTGGGAGAAGGGGGTGAACACTATTCAACAGATACAGAGAAAGCAAATCTATTTAGTAGGGAATTCAGAGACTCAGTAGAAGAATGTCAGGAGTTGGAAACAGTAACAGAAGATAAAGAGGGAGAGACACATAGGGAAACAAGAAGCTTCTCATTCACAAATGAAGATATTTTCAGAGAAAAACCAACTGCTTCAGCAAGGAAAAGCAGCAGGAAGTGATCAAATTACTGGGGAGGTATTAAAGACAATCGGGTGGTACATAGTGCCTTATTTAAAATTTCTCTTTGACTACGTCATAAATAATAGTGTAATACCAAAAGAATGGAAGGAATCTATAATAATACCAATTATTAAAGGAAAGGTGATAAAAGGAAACCAGAGAACTACAGACCAATCAGCCTGACCAGTATAGTTTGTAAATTACTGGAGAGTTTCTTTTTTTTTTTTCTGCTACAGGCTTTACGTCGCACCAACACAGATAGATCTTATGGCGACGATAGGATAGGAAAGGCCTAGGAGTTGGAAGGAAGCGGCCGTGGCCTTAATTAAGGTACAGCCCCAGCATTTTCCTGATGTGAAAATGGGAAACCATGGAAAACCATCTTCAGGGCTGCCGATAGTGGGATTCGAACCTACTATCTCCCGGATGCAAGCTCACAGCCACGCGCCTCTACGCGCACGGCCAACTCGCCCGGTGAGTTTAATAGCAAAGTACATCAGAGGGATATGTGATGATAAAAATTGGTTCATGAGGAGCCAGTATGGATTTAGAAAGAAATTTTCTTGTTAGGCACAACTGGTGGGATTTCAGCAGGACATATCAGATCAGTTGGATTCAGGAGGCCAATTAGATTGAATAGCTATAGATCTTTCCAAAGCCTTTGATAGAGTGGAACATGGAATATTATTAAAGAAATTGGAGGGAATATGATTGGACATAAGAACATTACTTCTTTTTTTTTGCTTGTTGTTTTACGTCGCACCGACACAGATAGGTCTTATGGCGACGATGGGACAGGAAGAGGCTAGGAGTGGGAAGGAAGCGGCCATGGCTTTAATTAAGGTACAGCCCCAGCATTTGCCTGGTGTGAAAATGGGAAACCACGGAAAAACATTTTCAGGGCTGCCGATAGTGGGGTTCGAACCTACTATCTCCCGAATACTGGATACTGCCCGCACTTAAGCGACTGCAGCTATCGAGCTCGGTCATTTCTAAATTCAAGGGTTCAGAAAGTCAAAGTAGGAAATAATATATCGCAGGAAGAGAAAGTTTGGAAGGGAATTGCACAGGGTAGTATAATCGGTCCGTTACTTTTCTTAATATACACAAATGATTTAGGGAACAATATAACATCAAAAATAAGATTGTATGCAGATGAAATAACGTTTAGAGGGAAATAAATAACATTGAGAATTGTTCAGAATTACAAAGGAACCTTGACGGTATCCAACAATGGGTTGAAGAAAATATGAAGGTTAATGGAGGCAAATCAACTGTTACAACATTTACAAACAGGAGCTTTAAAACTGAATTTGAACATACTTTGAATGAGGTAGTTATCCCAAAAGATGGCAAGTGCAAATACTTGGGTGTGAGATTTGAAAGTAATTTGCACTGGAAGGGTCATGTTGACAACATTGTTGGGGAAGCATACAGATCGTTACATGTCATAATGAGGCTACTTAAAATATGCAACAAAGAATTAAAAGAAAAAAGTTACTTAAGTATGTTTCGTCCATTATCGGAATATGCTAACAGTGTTTGGGATTCTTACCAAGAATACCTAATAAAAGAAATAGGTAGTGTGCAGAGGAAAGCAGCAAGATTTGTAACAGGGGATTTCAGGAGAAAAAGTAGTGTATCAGAAATCTTAGAGGAACTTGGGTGGGAAACTTTAAGTAAGAGAAGGGAGAAAACTAAACTTATAGGATTATATAGAGCCTATACAGGAGAAGAAGCATGGGGAGAAAACCGTGAGAGGTTTCAGTTGGAAAATTATTATATCGGCAGAACTGACCACAAGTATAAAATTAGAAGGAATTTTAGCAGAAGCGATTGGGGTAAATTTTCATTCATTGGGAAGGGCGTGAAGGAGTGGAACAGTTTACCAGGGGTAGTGTTTGATCCTTTTCCAAAATCTGTACAGATATTCAAGAAGAGAATAAACAGCAACAGGGAAAATAAATGAAATGTTAGACGGCATTCGACCAGTGCAAGCTATTGTAAATAAAAAATGTGTGTGAAAAAATTAATTCCATCCCCTGGTCCATGGAGTTTGGACAGCCAAAGTAGGGGACTGCCTGTAGGGGTGAAGTACAGTGGGGACTTTGAGGGCCCTGGGACCGCTGTGGTACCTTTGAAGGCCCTTCAGGAACTCTGAAAAGTGGTGGCAAAAGGGGCTCTGGTTAAGACGCAGCAGGTCATTACGCTATTTAAGTTCCAAAATGGTAAAAAAAAAAAAAAAAAAAAAAAGTAAATAAATGCAATGTAAATTTTAATCTTATACCAGTTGCATAGTATTATTTGAAGTAATTCCACATACTGTATATGAGTTGACTATGATTGTAAGTATAGGAGATATTCTAAGTAGAATTTTGTAAACAATATAAATTTATTAAGGATGATCTGTTTGTTTAATACAAAAATTGTTAGCGTAAATTGTATATTATTATATTCTAGGGAAATTTTCTTCTTCTCTTGTCAATTTTAAATTTAGTGCTTGACAATAATGTATTTTAGTGTACCATTTGCCACCGAGGTAGACACCTTATTTGCAAATAAAGAGATTTTGATTTGATTTTGATTTGATTTGGTTTCAGACCACAATGGGGTTATCACAATCACATCGTTAGCATGTGCATTGTAACTAATAGATGTTATAAGAGGTATGAACATTCCTGCTTATTATTTATAGATCTGCTAAGGACATGTGACAAGGGAATCAGATTTTTGTCATACTGTGCTATTATGCTATCAAAGGCTACTAATTACAGGCATAACAGGCAATTATGTTTTACAATCAAGCTACAGTGAAAGTTAACAGTAGAATGAGTTAGTTGTTGAAAGTAGTTACAATGTTCAGTATTTCAAGTGATTATCCTCATGATTTTTTCCATACTGAAAGTTATTCATATAAGATATAAAAAAGGTATTTTTACTGTTCCACCTATTCAATACAACCCACTATTCTGTGGTTACATTTATAAACAGCTATATAGATTAATCGTACATGTTTCGCCCTATCTAGAGGGCATCTTCAGCCTTTAGTCAAACTTAAAATGCTAAAATTAAATATTAAATAAAAATGTGAAACAAGAAAGTAGACAGTTAACATCGTAAAGCTGAAACTAGAATACAAAGTCATTTGAAATATGGACAATACTAAACTAAAACTTCTGATGATAAAATAGATTAAAAATCAATGTTAGTCTAAAACTATGCTTCTGGAGCTAAAACTCAATCTTCATCTTTTTATGACGTGTGGTACTTGTGTATTTTCAAGCATGTAATTCCAATGTAGTCACCAAAGATCTTCCCCATAGTTAAAATTTGTGTTGAAACTGAATAAAAATAAGCATTTGTACAAAATATAAGTTTGTGTGAGTTGTGAAATCCGTATTTGGTGCGTCGTAAATAATAATGGGTGAAAATGCAGAGTTTGTCATTAGAGACATAAAGCAAGACATTAGCTGGAATTGCTCCTAAAAATATCTAAAAGGTGAAATGTAGATGACTACTTAGTTACATTGGACGTAAAGCCCTTCGTAAGGAGGACATGTACAACATCTAGGCATACGTAGAAACAACGTCCCATTCAACTATCAAATATTCTCTATGAAGGACCTTTCGTCCAATGTAACTACGTCGTCATCTACATTTCACCTTTTAGATATTTTTAGCAGCAATTCCAGCTGTCTTATTTTATATGTTTCTAATGACAATCTGTATTCTCACCCATTATTATTTACAACGCACCAAATACGGATTTCACGACTCACACAAAATTATATTTTGTACAAATGCTTACTTTGTTCAGGTTGGACACAAATTTTAACTGTGGGCAAGATCTTTGGTGACTATATTGGAATTACATGCTTGAAAATATACAAGTACCACATGTCACAGAAAGATGAAGATAGAGTTTTAGATTCAGAAGCACAGTTTTAAACTGACGTTGATTTTTAATCTATTTTATCATAAGATTGCAAATAACCTTACACCTTGTGGGTGGGGTTAACTTCCAATAAGTAACCAGGGGAACCTGACCCCTACAGAGCGCATCCCCAGGTGGCGGATAGGGGGCCCCTACAGTATGTAGGGCTGGTTGAAATAACCAATACAACCCGCGGACCAACAGGTAGCCCAATTCCTGGGGGTTTTAAAATACTGGGACACCCTCTCTCCAGGGGTCATAAATATGGAGGGCCCTTGCCCTGGGTTAAGGGTGAAGACCTCAACGGCATCTACGGCGGAGAAGATGGACTTCGGTACGGCGGAGATGGCGGAAGAGGCAACCCATCCTTCTGGGGTGTACAGATGGAACCTACTGCCTTGTAGGACGAGGAAGACATCCTCAAAGGCTAAGGGAGTAAACCCTGAAAGAAAATCCTCTTATGCATTAGGCCTAGCAAGTCAGCAGGAGAGTATTGAGTACAGTTGCTTTCAATAAGAAAAAGAGCCTCGGAAAGAATATTATAGACCGGACTGACACGTCCTCTCAGACAATTGTAAAGTATGATGACCGTAAGGCTGATGATATACAATGTTCTGAAAGGAAACCCCAAATAAAAAAGAGACCCAAATACCGAATTGGAACTATGAACATTCTATCATTAACTGGAAAGTTAGAAGAACTCCTAGACATGATGGATAGAAGAAAAATATCAATACTGGGATTAAGTGAGACCAAATGGAAAGGGATTGGAAGTAAGACACTTCGTGGAGGTTATAAATTAAACTGGAGTGATAAAAACATATGTAGTTCTTTGTTGAATAGGACTTCGTTCAGTTGTATTAGACATCTATTAATGACTACGGCCTCAAGCCACCTTTTTTACTATAGTACAACTGAACGAAGTCCTATTCAACAAAGAACTACATATGTTTTTATCACTATATTAGATTTTTAGTTACTTCATGAACATGTTTATAACAAATGTAAATCTTATCTCTCTTATAATCATCAAACACATTTTTGAATATCTTTAACCAGATGCCTGGTAAAATAATAAGGTTTTTTGATAATGACTGAAGATGCCTCACAGTAGGAGGCGAAACATGTCTCATCTGAAAAATGTTTTAACATAAATGCCAACATCTTGTAATGTATTGAATAGGTGGAAATAAACAAAAAAAGATATTATCCTATATACAGTTTACTGGATACTGGCCGCACTTAAGCGACTACAGCTATCGAGCACGGTACCCTTCAGCTGGAGGTGGTGTAGCATAAACTTGCATTTTGAACAGACTGAAAGTAGAGTGGTGAAATGAATAACATAAGAGTATCCCTCCAACTGACAGTATATTCTCCCTTTGAATTTAGTATAGCTGACAGTTCTCAGGCATATCTACTGATCTGGTAATGATTTTTCATATGTAAATTTTTATATCTGAAAGGATAGGGCACTTAAAAATATATTTTTCTGCAAAGCTGGAATACCCTTATTATCATGGAATGGCTCTTACAGTGTTACAGTTAACTCCTCATCTGCTTCTTCTGTTCTTTCTTCTTTCTGTTTTTCCTCCTCAGACTCGTTGCTTCTATGATAAATAACAAATTATTTCAATTCAGGAACATCCTCTCACCTCAATATAGTACTTCACAATCATCTCTGCAGCATATTTCACTTCATTTCTCCATATCTGCTATCACCTGTTGGATATATGTATCATAACCTGACAATTATCTGATATAAGTCCAAATGACCATATTCAATAACACTTCCATTTGGTTTATCTCATCAAGTGACTCCTTCCACATAGATCTAGCTCTATTTAATCCATGGCCTGCCCTTGAAAGCACTGTTTTGTTGTAATACTGCTTTGTCATAGACCATACCGATTCTATAGTATTGAAAAATGAGCGACATGGAGGAAGTCGTAGAATAGTATGGCCTTCAATGTGTAGCATCTCATCAACAATATATCTGGATTTAAGGAAAGTCATATTATGCATAAATGTAAGTAAACAACATTAGCCAAACTTGTATTTAGAAGCTATACCTCTTTAAATAACTTTGATCCACACGACACAACCTTTGAAGCTCATTTTGCATTGCATTTTCTGGCAGGAACACTTCGTTCTGCCTCAACCATGACTATAAATTGAAGGAAAACTTAAAATTAAATTTTGTAACATCATTAAATATCATTCAGTAGAAAAACTGTTCCATCTATTATAAGTAACACTAACTACTCCTTTCTTCATTTTGTTGCTGGCTGCTGCACCACTAGTTTACAGTGGTATACTGCACTATCCATGACAATGACAGGGTTCTATATTTCCTAATCTTATGATTAACTGTTTCCATCCACATCTGAAATTTATGTCAATTCATAGCATCATGATAATCCTGATTTCTCTTCAAATTTGTTGCCTCTATTAAATAAACACCTGCAAGAATTTTGACACATAGCCTGAAGTTATTTGTCTTATGCATTCTCTAAAAATATCAGATCTTCAGGGATATTAATAGACAAAGACGTGATTTGTGTCAAATGACTGAAAAAAAGTCTGATTTTAAGTGAAAACATCTTAAATACAGCAACCATCACCTAAAGTTGAAATGATTGAATTACTAACCAGCTCAAAAATTTGTTATGGATGCACTTCAAGTGTTATATCTACATTAGAAGTCCATGATTTATTTTAATATATTAGACACTAAGAAATAAGATTCTCAGAAAATAAATGTCTGACAAATTGAAGGGCTTAGTGGAAAAAGGGGGTATCCCTCCAAAGTGTACTTTTGAGATATTTAGCATTTTATTAGATTGCCTGCAACTTTATCAAAACAATAAGAATCAGAAAATGTTTTAAGGATTGAGTGATGTAGGTACTGTATTAACTTCCTGCAAATGTGGGGCAGAATACGTTGATTTTTAATGTAAAAAACGTTCACATGACTACTGACATGTAGATGATATTGTAGATAAAACACAGATTTTCAAATACAACAGAGAAAAAATAACTCTAATTAACCTCATGAACATTAAACACCCTAAATAACATCAAGCCCATTGGTTTCTTCTATTTCATTTTCATTGTCTGATTTCAAATTCTGATAATAGCCATGGAGTACGGGAGGCACAAACTTCAACATGGATATTATACCACACGCAGTTTAGCCGCTTTGATGGGCCTACCATTAGGATACTTTGGTTCCAGAACAGTGTCATTTTCTGTGCCCTTCCCTTACCCTTCTGCAGACTTATGGTAGTATATTGGCCTATATCACTGTATGTGAACCGTACATGCACTTTATGCCCTCCTTGGAACCTCATAACAGATGCCTCTCGGAAGTCCACGCTTATGCCAGAAGGGGTTTTGTTTCTTTTTGTTAGCTTCTTTGTTAATGGAGTTAAACTAACAAAATCCTCTTTCTGCATTTCCACTACAGTGAATGGTTTCTTTTTCCTTGCATTTTGGATCAGGTTCGCCCATTCTTGAGGGGTGTAAACGTATTGGGTACGTCGCTTTAACTTTTCAATGATGCCAAAATCTGCATCCCAAGGCAAATATGTTTGGCCAGGCACCAAAAATCTATGGTCTATGCTCTCAAACCAGCCCATTTCAATCATGTAGATCCACATACACATAATGGGCAAGTTCTTATTTTGTCCCACTATAAACAATAAGGTGTTCCATGTTTCCTCTAATTTTTGGGATAATTTGAAGCAAAACTAACTATGTCATCCGCTCCACATCCTGCCATACACTCTGGCCAAACACCCAAAAAGATAGGCATTTTGGATATTTCGATCTCCTAATTTATAAAAAGCATTAAAAAGTTCTTTCTTCCTGTCTTCTGCAATATCCTTGTAGCCACACCATTCTGTTTTACAGCACTGGATACTGGTACACAATTTAGCAGGTATAACCTCCCCTCCGCGTGCAATATATTCTTCTCCACCACTACGTGCCTTCTTCCTGCTATTATCTTCCCATTTTTCTGGATTTCTCTTCCTCTTGTTTGCTTTTAATTTCTATATTTTCTTCATTTATAAACAAACCATTACTTTCTGCATGAGACATATTGATTATAAGCCCAGGTTTGCAACCTGTTCTCCCACTGGTTGGTTAGGTAATCGTTTAGCCAGTCGGAACCCAGGCATCAGAGAGATTTGGGATACCTCCTTTTCCACTCAGAAGTGTGAGATTGCTCTGTAAGGCCTGTTATATTATCCTCTTTAGTACTGACATGGAGCAATCCTGCACTCTGATAGTTCAATAAAAACATGCCAGATGGACCCAGCTCACATAATATGCACTTAGATCAATTTTCACCAAAAGGAGGGATACCCCCTTTTTCCACTAAGCCCTTCAATTATTTCAGCTTGCCTCAGGTCGAGATTGTCAAATACAAAACAAACCTAATAAATACAAGTAATAACTTGTACCAACATGAAAATACACTGGAGAAATGTTAAGTGAAATACCTCTCTGAAGATAATTCTTGGTCTAAAAAGAATACTTTATTTACAAAAGTAAAAGTTTTAATCCCACCTATTCAATACATTAATTTGAGGTAATTAGCATTAACTCATTGAAAAGTTGTTGGACTAGTTTTTATGAATGTAATGATCATCTTCAGCAAATCAAACAAGATAAAAACACAACCAAGAATAAAACACTGCTATCTAAAAACATAACTGTGAAATGCCCATGTAAAGAAGTCAAATGGGACTGTGAAGGTCCTTTTAAGAGCAAAATATAATGAGCAAGTGAATATGTATAAACAATGGGTTGATGATTCTGAAAGTTGCATATATAGTCCATAATATTAAATGTTGGCTAAAAATCGTCATATCTAATTAAAATAAAGTGACAACCACTCTTTAACTTAACCCAACCGCATCCATAAGCATACCAGTACGCTGATATAATAGATGCGATAAAACGCTCTATAGCTATAAGCATACTAGTACACAATGCTCATTTGTCTACCAAAAACAAGATATGCTGCTTTCTGTCAATAAACCTGTTTAACAACTTGGTAGTTCTTAACAGCTGTTTACCAGAGATGAGATAGCCTGCACCCTGAGGGCGATTTAAGAAAAGGATGATGAAGAATTAATGCGTTATTTCAAACTTCTAGGCTCTGATTACAGTAGTAGTGATGATGAGGATGATCCTGGTGATAATATGCATATACGTCTGAATCGTACCAAAGTGTAAGAATAACTTGTTTGGAGCAAAGAAGTACCAAGGAAAAGTAGAGATAATGTACAAAATGTACTATGTACCTATACTGACTTACACAGCTGAGACTTGGACTTTGACTAGTAGGCAAGAGAGTAGAATTTAAGCCAGTGAGACGAAATTCCTAAGAAGTATGATGGGAAAGACAAAACTGAATTGATAATGAATTGAATCTATTGATAATGATGATTTACATGCTACTGAGGCTGAAAAGCCCCTTTATGTAGCATCTCCTTATAACACAATACAGGTTTATGAATATACTAACTACATTTTATAATATTAAAATATTAAATTAAACATTAAACTTAAAAATTAAAATACATATACCAATTCCAATAAAATTAAAACATAAATTATATAAGAAGTAATAAAGTATATCATTCAACTTATTTAATATTTTAGACTACAAGACAGTGAGAAATGAAGATGTTAAGAAGGAAGTTGCGATAGGAAAGCTAAATGAGAGAGTTGAAAAGAATAAACTAAGGTGGTTTGGACATGTAAAGAGGATGGAGAAGAATAGAATTCCAAGACAGATGCTGGAGGGAAAGTGTGAGGGCAAGAGAGCAAGAGGAAGACCTAGAACAAGATGGATTGAATCAGTGAAGAGCGGCATAAGAAGACGAAATTTAGATTGGGACAAGATCGTGGAAGAAGAGTCATGGAAGGAAAGAGGAAGATGGAGAAGTATCATAAATACCCCGACCCAGCAGGAACTGGATAAGGGGAGATGATGATGTCTGAATCGTTGCAATGCAACAGCAAGTGAAAGTGAAACGGAACTTGACAACACTACATCAGAGGCACATTAAATTATGCATGACATTGGCTGCAGTTTTAAGTACACTGTTGAATGGGACTGGGAGAAAAAGCTTGCGACACCAACACAGCACCGGTTTATTGGAGTTAGTGGCTTGGGTTCTGGAGTGAATTTACCGGCCAGTGTTAGCAGGGTGGCAATATCTGCTTTGTACATGAATTATAATTTTGTCGATTATATAGTAGATCAAACCAACAAGTTCAGGTCTAGTGACAGCCAGTTTACGAAAATATCGTCTGATGAACTCAGGGTATATTTTACACTCGTGATTTTGATGGGTCTGGTACAGAAACCTACACTTCGAGAGTTACTGGAGCACATAAGCAAGTGTTGACACAACCTACTTCAGAACTATTATGCCCCAAAATAAATTTTTAGACCATAAATAAATACCTACATTTTGTGGATAATGAAAATTTCGACATATCAGATCCATTACAAAAAATAAGACCAGTAGTTGATAAGACGTCAGCAATATTTCGATCAGTCTATACTTTTACTAGTGCTATATGTATAGTTGAATCACTGTTGAAATGCAGGGGAAGATTACATTTTATACAGTACAACAAGTCCAAGAGAGCAAGGTTTGGGGTCAAATTTCAAACTATCTGACTCCAGCAACGCATATATATGTGACTTCAAAATTTATGTAGAGAAGGATAATACACCTGTTAGTACAAACATATTGATGGACATGATGTGGTCTTCTGAATAAAGGCTACTCCCTTTATATGGATAATTGCAGTTCACCCGATTTGTTCTACAGACTGTATAATGCAGGGACGAACGTGTGCGGAACAGTGCGTACAAACAGGAGAAAAATGCTGAAAGACTTCAGTAAGGCTCGCTTAGAAGTAGGTGAAGCAGTGGCTTACTAAACCAACAATATCACTGCTATCAGGTGGAAGGACAAGTAAGACGTGTGCTTACAAACAACAATGCATTCTCATGATTTTGCCGAATCTGGGAAAGTCAATCGTAAATCTGGTTCAAAGAAAATGAAGCCTACTGCTGCTTTAGGTTACACAAAGGGAATGGGGGAAGGGGGGGGACTTTCGGAAATCTACTTCTGGGTAGGTTCCACGTTCTGCGCAGGTACGGTAAAGCACACAAGATAATGTTATTTTATTTGATTGACATGATGCTGCTCAATACCTATGTATTACACAGACTAGTGAATGGGAATACAGACAGAATGTTTCAAGTGTTCAAACAGAAACTTGCCGAGGAAATGATCGCTAATCACTTCAAAGAAGGCGCTGTCAAGAGACTGGCAGGTACACTTGGAGAATAACCATCACGACTGGCTGGCTGGCATTTTACTGTCAAGATCCCCCAACAGAAGCCAAAGGAACTAAAACTGCAAAACGCTGTTTTGCATGTCGGCAAAAGAAGACCAGAAGGGAAAGTACAGGGCAATGTGACTCCCGCAATATTTCATTGTGCCTGGAGCATTTCCAGCCATACAACATAAAAAAGGCCTACTGACTTTCAAATCCCGAACTCCAAGCGCCAAGGTACCTATTCCATTTAAGTGCATAAATTATATATATGACTGTTGCTTCACAACCCTTTTTCTGTATAGAATCTTCAATTATGTCAACAAATATGGAATTTATGCCGATTTATTCAGAGGTCTAAAAACTGAACAAACTGTGTGAAAATTCATGGTTTCCAAGTCCTTTCTGCAATAGGAGGAGGCGGATGCAGATGGGTTAAAATATCCACTGAACTTCTAGACTGCTGTTTTTTGACTGAACATATAAAAGTATAAAATGTGCCCAGGCACGTAAGATTTGTGTGTCTGGTTGACACTAGTTGATTATACAAGGCTTCTGTGTATAGCTGTAGTCTTCTATAATTATCCAAGATTGTAATGATGTCCAAATTAATGCTGAGTGAGGAAAGTTGTCTTAAAAAGGAGATCCTAGTTGTTGAGAGAAAACAAAGCTATATCGATCAACCTGCTGAATGATATATGTGATAGGATATCTAAAAGGAGAAAAAAATGACCATGACTTAGAAAAGCTGATAGAAAGATGGATTCAGAAAAAGAAAGAACGAATGTAGCTGGCTTACCCATTGATGATCCAGTGGGAGAGCATTTCACATGGACATTTCACAATTATATTTTTAGACAGCTATGTTTCATTATTGGTTGTGTTTTTATCTTGTTTGATTTGCTGAATATCATCATTACATTGATCGAAACTAGTCCAGAAAATTTTGAATGAGTTAATGCCAATTACCTCAAATGAATGTATTGATTAGGTGAGATTAAAACTTTTACTTTTGTAAATAAAGTCATATCTATCAATATGGAGCTCAATATAAAAACTAATGCCTATAAAAAATAATATGTAATGGGGATCTTTAGAATGACCTCAGATCCCTTAAGAGTGGGGAAGGCATAATCAGTATTAGATGAGAACTACTGGCAGAACTCTGAAAAAAGCATGCCATAGTGCCTCTTTCCCTTACCATACAGTCAACTTCAATCTACAATAATAGGAAAACTAATGTAAAAGCATAATCATCATCATCATCCTTTCTTGTATTATTCCTATAAGAAGAACTGTTACGGTCTATACAAAAGATTTACATTTTCACGCCATCTCTTCCACCAGGACAGTAGTTTATGACTGCTTTGGGGATCCCGCTTCTGTCCATCCTGTTTAGGTGTTCTAGCCAATTTCTCTGGTATTTATAGATGTATTCCAATATAGGTCTGCTTTTAAGGTCATTCAGCATATCTGTATTTCTTCTGTGTTCCCACTTAGTGACTCCTGCTGTTCGCCGCATGTATTTCATTTCAGCTGTAGTTATTCTTCTCTCATCGCATTTCCTCAGGGTCCGCGATTCACTTCCATAGCAAAGTACAGGTCTTGCCAAGGTTTTGTAGATTCTAGTACGGGTGTGTTTTTGAATTAATGATGGTCTAAAAACTTGATTGATGATTCCCAAACATCTGTTAAATTTGGAAATTTTCTCGGGTATGTCCAGTTCTTCAAAGAAAGACAGTTTCTGGTCCAGGTATTTAAAATCATTTACACTTTTCAAAATGTTGTTATTTAAGTAGATCTTGCTTCTTACTGGTTCCTTGCCACAGAAAGCCATTATCTTAGTTTAATCAGGGGATATTTCCATTGAGTACTTTTCTGAGACTAGGTTTAGGTTATACATTGAACGCTGTAAATAATCTTCTGAGGTGGTGACCAGCACTAACCTCACCTGCCCATGGTGCAGTAACCTGCTTTTACAGACGAGGCTCTGTGGACCGAGTCATGGCAGTATAACCATTCCATCTCCGTACTGAGGAAATGCAGTACCATGCAACTAGTTCAGAAGCTGAAAGTTAACAGACCCACCACTGAACTTGCCTCCTTCTTGCCAGCAACTAGTTGGGGGGGACATTTCCTTGCTTTCAAGCCTAACAAAGATACAATTGCAGAATGGAAATGTAAAAGCATACCATGTACAAAGCCCTCTTTTGCTCCAGCAAGAAGAATGATCAGACATCTACCCTCAGAATAAAAACATATAAACGACATCAAACTATTTATGCCTCGCAACAGTTATACACTGATAAATTATTTCAGTTGCTTAAAGTGAAGCTTGTCAAATACAAATAACTGTCTATACCAACATGAAAATACATTCAATAAGTTTTACGTTAATTACCCCCCCCTGAGAACCAAGTGACCTTGCCATAATGGGGAGGCTTGCGTGTCCCAATGAAACAGATAGCCGAGCCGCAGGTGCAACCATATCAGATGGGTACCTGTCGAAAGACGAGACTAACGAATGGTTTATCAAAAGGGGAGTAGCAGCATTTTGGAAATTACAAGGGCAGCAGTCTGGATGATTGACTGATATGGCCTTCTAATAATACTCAACATGGCTTAGCTGTGTTGATACTGCTACACAGCTGAAAGCAACGGGAAACTACAGCCGTAACTAACTCCCGAGGACGTGCATCTCTCTCTGTATGAATGATGTACTGATGATGGCTTCCTCCTGGGTAAAATATTCCGGAGGTAAAATAGTCCGCCATTCGGATCTCCAGGTAAGGACTAAAGAACAGAAGGCAATCATCAGGAAGATAGACACTGACATTCTGCAAGTCAGAGCATGGAATATTAGAACTTCGAATCGCTGTGGTAGGTTAGAGAATCGGAACAGGGAGATGGATAGACTAAAGTTAGATGTAGTTGGCATAAGTGAAGTATGTTGGCAAGAAGAGCAAGATTTTTGGTCGGGCGACTACAGAATTATCAACATAAAATCAAACAGGGAAAATGCAGGAGTTGGTTTAATATTGAATAAGAAAATAGGGCTGGGGTAAGCTACTACGACCAGCATAGTGAAAGGATTATTGTTGTCAAGATAGACATCAAACCAATGCCCACCACAATGGTGCAGATCTATGCGCCTACTAGTTCAGCAGGTGGTGATGAAATCAAAAGAATACATGAAGAGATAGAAGATTTAATACAATAGGTAAAAGGTGATGAGAATCTAATTGTGATGGGAGTCTGGAATGCAGTGGTAGGCCAAGGAAGAGAAGGTAATGCAGTAGGAGAATTCGGATTGGGACAAAAGTGTGAAAGAGGAAGACGGCTGGTTGAATTCTGCACCAAGCATAATTTAGTCCTCGCTAACACCTGGTTCAAACACCACAAACGACGGCTGTATATGTGGATGAGACCTGGAGACACTGAAAGGTATCAAACAGACTTCATTATGATTAGGCAAAGATTCAGAAACCAGGTGTTGGATTGCAAAACTTTCCCAGGAGCAGACGTGGACTTTGACCACAACTTGTTGGTCATGAAATGCCACCTGAAGTTGAAGAAATTGAAGAAAGGAAGGAATGCAAGGAAATGGGATCTAGACAAGTAAAAAGAAAAGAGTGTGAGGGACTGTTTCAACAAAGAACATGTTGCACAAGGACTAAATGAAAAGGCCAGACAGTCGTGAAGAATTAGGTCTCTAGGGTTGCTGAAGAAATGTTAGGAAGAAAGGAAAGATCAACTAAGAATCAATGGATAACTCAGGAGATATTAGACCTGATTGATGAACGACAAAAGTACAAGAATGCAAAAAATGAAGAGGGCAGAATGGTATACAGGTGATTAAAGAATGAAGTGGATAGAAAGTGCAGGACAGCTAAGGAAGAATGGCTGAAGGAGAAGTGCAAGGATGTTGAAGGTTGTATGGTTCTAGGAAAGGTGGATGCGGCATACAGGAAAATCAAGGAAACCTTTGGAGAAAGGAAAACTAGGTGTATGAATATTAAGAACTCAGATGGAAAATTACTTCTAGGGAAAGGTGAAAAGGCAGAACGGTAGTTCTGGGACAAGAAGAGAGACTGTTGATGTTGATGAATTGGGAGACCCAATTTTGAGGTCAGAATTTGACAGAGCCTTGAGAAACCTAAATAGGAACAAGGCACCTGGAATTGATGACATTCCCTCTGAATTACTAACCACCTTAGGAGAAACCAGTATGACGTTATTCAATCTAGTGTGTAAGATGTACCAGACAGGAGAAGAGCCATCCAATTTTCGGCAGAATGATTTTGTACCTATTCCCAAAAAAAACCAGTGCTGACAAGTGTGATACAGAAAGACGGAAAGACAAGTTGAAACGGAGTTGGGAGAAGATCAATTTGGCTTCGGAAGAAACGTTGGAACACGTGAAGCAATCCTGACTTTACATCAGATTTTAGAGGATAGAACTAAGAAGGACACGCCCACATTCATGGCATTCCTCAATTGTAATCGCGTACGCTGAATGGACTTCGAACCAGCCCTCAGATCCAGGAAAAATTCCCTGGTGTGACTGCAAATTGAACCCGGGGCCTCTAGGTAAGAGGCAACCATGCTACCCTACACTGCAAGAATGAACTTTGAGAAGACATCTTTACCACATATGGGCATGTTTTATTTTGTAAATTGTGCAGTGTTAACGTGAATGTAAAAGGAAAGTTTGATGTACAACAGCATATTAAATGAGAAAATCATCTGGAAGCTGTAACGAGTGTGAAGAACAAGTGTTCCCTGGTTCTTCGGGGCAAAGCACTACATTCAGCAAATCATTATGTCCATATTTATATACATTTCTATGTAAATTAAGAGATTATTATTTCTGCAAGAACAAGAGCTGTGCAGGCAATAAAACTGTATTACTTGTAAAACTATTGTTACACAGTCAATAGTTCAAAGTCTTCTTTATTACCGTATTTGCTCGCATTTAACTCGCCACCACATACATCTCGTACCCCATTTTTAACATCTAAAATTGCAGGAAAAAGAAATCCCCACACATAACTCGCATTAATTTCTGATATTGTCATAAAGACATACAATTCTTCTTTTCTTCTTTTCCTACCGCTTTTCTCACACCTGTGGGGTCGCGGGTGCGAACTGCGTCGGACATGTGGATTTGGCCCTGTTTTACGGCCGGATGCCCTTCCTGACGCCAACCCTCTATGGAAGGATGTAAGCACTATTGCGTGTTTCTGTGGTGGTTGGTAGTGTAGTATGTTGTCTGAATATGATGAGGAGAGTGTTGGGACGGACATATACACCCAGTCCCCGAGCCAGAAGAATAAATCAGAAGCGATTAAAATCCCCGACCCGGCCGGGAATCGAACCCGGGACCCTCTGAACCGAAGGCCAGTACGCTGACCATTCAGCCAACGAGTCGGACCATAAAGACATACAATACTTACACAAAAAGTTTGGGTATTCCGTGGACATGCCTACATTAAATATCGGGAGTGTACCAATTGCTGTTGTGGTACTTTGTCGTGACAGTACAAGAAGCTGCATTTCTTTCTACCTGCAAAACGGTTGAGGCTAGCTGTTGAAACAAAAATGTGTAACTAGCAAACCCCCCACACAAGGCAGCGTTCCTAGCCAGTCAGTCACGCTCAGCCATCCCTCTCACTCTTCTGTCTTTGTCAATCTGCTTATCGCTACCCGTTCGGCAGAGGTGATCACATGAGCTGGGAGTGTTTGCCTGTGCAGGCAGTCAAGTAATCACGGTATTAGGTATCGTCCATCTGTTGTATTGGCGACAAGTACCAGTATTCTATCTTCACGTTTCATTGATGTTTCTCAGTTAAGTTTTCTTGTGTATATCGATCTTTAAGTTATGGCGAAATGCGGGAGTTACACGACTGAGTTCAAACTCATAATAATAAAATATGCTGAAGAACATCGTAACAGAGTTGCCGGTTGAGAATTCAGTGTGACTGAGTTCAATGGTCGCTACTGGCATAAACAGAAATCTGCACTAGAAACCACTAACCGAACACGTAAGGCACTCAGAGGGCCAAAAACTGGTAAGTTTCCTGAGATGGAAGATGAGTTGCTTCATTATGTTATAGAGTTGTGAAGTGATTGCTTTAGTATCTCGCATGAGAAGGTACATTTCAAAGTGCGCGAACTAGCGTTTAGAGGAGGAATCAGCATTCGGATCTGAAAGCGAGCTGGGGTTGGATCCATACATTCATGACACGAAAGGGACTGTGTCTGAAAAGGGGAACATCTCTCTGTCAGCGAATGCCAAGCGATTTCAGCGAGATAATCAGACATTTTCATCACCATTTGATAGCAATGCGGAAGAAAAACAATTTCCTCTTATCTCAAATTGGCGATGCAGATCAAACCCGATCAACTTCGACATGCCATACAACACCTCCATGAACAAGAAGGGAGAATCTAGCATGTTTGTACGTACAACTGGGTGTGAAAAACAGCGTTGCACTTTCATGTTAGCAATAACCGCAGACGGAAGAAAATTGCCACCGTACGTTATTTTCAAAAGAAAGGCAGTGCCTAAATTGAAGTTGCCCGGATGGGATGGGATTGGATTGGATTGGATGGATGGATACAGCTCTTGTCCAGGAGTGGGCCCGTACAGTGTGCAGAGCACAGCCAGGGGCACTGCTTCAACGCCCAGCAATGCAAGTGTGGGGCAGTTTCCGTGGATGCTTGGTGGAAGACATGAAGAAACGTCTTCAGGAAATGAAAACTGATCTCATTATAATTCCTGGTGGACTTACACATTGTCTACAGCCCTTAGATGTTTCCGTCAACAAGCCCTTCAAGGACAACATATGTAAATTGTACGCCAAATGAATGGCAGGAGGGGAGCATGAGCTGATGCCAGCAGGCAAAATAAAGAGGCCGTCAGTTGAACTCTCGTGTGATTGGGTTATGCGGGCATGGGTTATAGTGTCGACAGACGTTATTGTGAAAAGTTTCTTGAAGACAGGCATCGCAAGTGCGTTGGACGGAAGTCAGGATGATGCAGTATGGGATGCTGACCAGAATTATGCACGCGAGAACAGCTCGGAGACTGAAGGCAGTGACAATGTATAAGTAAGTATGCCAGTTGTCTTGTTTCAAAAGCCTAATGCAAAATTTACAGTTTTTTTTTTTTTTTTTGAACATGATCTTTTACACACGAATCCCTGCATATATCACGCACCGGAAAAGTTCACACTTATTTTTTGTTCAAAAAAGTGAGAGTTATGTGCAAGCAAATATGGTATTTTATAGCATTTTTCCATAAATTTAATATAATTTTATTGACCCATCAACATCTGCCCCCTACTCAGCACACTGATGTAGTTTTCTTGAGGTACTTCAGCAATTTTGATTTCTATACATCACTGCAAGTTTCCTGCATTGCGTAAGAGCTGGTATCTCTTTCATCAAGTGTGTGTGCCAGTTCATTGTATCGTCATGTGGCTATCTTCAGGAATGAAAGATGAAGTGGAGCCACCCCCTAAACAACTGTACTTTCTGCATATTTATACAGATAAATAGATGCAACAGTCCACCTTTTCAGTACAATATATATTCAGTGAAATAAATCTCTAGGATTTCCTTGTCAAAAATCTCAAGATTCCCAAGATTCAATTTGACATCCAATGCAATTATGAGGGAGTTCCCTGCCACTGAAAACTCATATTGTCTCTATCAAGTCTGTTCAACTTTGGACTTGAATGAGATTTTTTATACAAACTGTATAAATATTTTTATTTAATAACAATCTAGTTCGTCGAGGTACTGTGTCATATTCAAATTTTTGCCATATCTTTATAAAGAGACTACCACAACATTTAGCCTATGGGCTTTTTAAATATTGAATTGCTCACATTTATGTACCTAATGCCGTAAATTTCAATGTTTATGTGGATATTTTAATCTATCACGGAACGCTGTGTGTTCCATTTTTCACTTAGCAATATTAACTCACTATGTCATTCCGCATGTTAGACAACATAGAGGGCTAAAATTTTCCCTCTTTCAATTGTTATTAAGGATTAATTAAATTATATATTAAGCTTTATACAACAAGTAGCTGAAGATGTCCCGTATATAGGACGAAACAAGTACTACCAGTTCACATCCTAGTGATTTATTTCACTGAATAAATACTGTATTGAAAAGGTGGACTATTGCATCTATTCATTTGTATAGTTGACATCAATACGGAATCGAATAGAAAATGTGTTGTATGTTTTACATATTTCTCACATCAATTGGGCCTTGCTTTGGTGTGTCACATCTAAGGCTCATCCAAGCCTTGGTGTAAAATCTTTGAGACAACATTCCATAGGGACATGAAGTTTGTTTTTATGGCCAGCTTGTTACACAGTTATCAAGTATTTTAGTCCACACCTAATACTGAGCATAAAAATCTGTAAAACTATAATCCTGAAGATACTGTAAATAGGTTCAAAAACTAGCGTTATCCAATTTAAAAAGAAAATGAGTTAGAAGTAGCATTGCCTTCTCGGTTAGGTTTGTGATAATTCTACCATGACAGACAGCACCAAATCTTGCCCTTTCCCACAGAAATATGTCTTTAAATTTAAACTAATGTCCCATAACTCACCTTATCCATGGCAGTTGTCGTTCCAAAACTCACCTTATTTGAACTGTATTAGTATTTCATGCAGTTCTGTGCTCTGAATACCATATTTTCTTGCATAATTAACACACTTTTTTGATGAAAAATATAGGCAAAAACTTTGGACGTGTAAATTATTCAAGGAATTCAAATATTTAAAAGAAATTATTAACATTTAATAGATACACCAAATATAATATACACACAATTGGTTTAACTAATTTGCAGTTATCGTCATTTGGCGTAAAATTAAGGTGTATGTTTCTTTCTGAAAAGTCACACGTGGGTTTGAAGTACCGACACTGGAAAATATTCTTCCTGTCACAAGCTGACAATACGACCTGAAGAGAAATAAAAATGAACTAATAAAAGTACGATTCATGCAAGTACATAATAATGACATACCAGCAAAAAGGAAGTCTTACGTTTTATAGGCTACTGTCTTCGAGTTTGCTACCAGCATTGCAGAAAGAATTGCTCCTACTGCTATCACTGCCCATATCTCTTGATAAGAAGTCATCCTCACTCCCATCTTAATGAATTAGAGATTCCAGTTTTCTTTAAGGGGAGGTTGTAAGCTGCTTTGGGTAAAAATAAAAAATAAATTTTTAGATTTTATGTTATTTTGATAGCCTGAATTCCAATTTACAATGTACATATGCTTCTTTGCTGAAAATGTTTGCTGAACGCCATTTATAGGTCATTTAAATTTGTTGTGTCCTGAAAGCCATGCCCCCTTTTAAACTCTATTCGAGAAATCCGGCATATTTTCGGTTTCTTGGGGTAGTTCCTTTCTATTTCAAAGGTTTGTGGTTTGGAGGGGAGTTTTGTGTGTTGGTAAGAATGGAAGACACCTTGTGACATTCATTTGTTGGCTTGTAAACAACCAAATTCAATACCTTTCCCTCGTGTCTAGTTTTATTTTTGTATGCTAAAACAATGCCAAGATCTCAAAATATTCAAGAAGGGGAAAGTAAAAGCCGGACCTGGCAGAGGACGTACTGAAAATATGATGCTGTGCTGGCATTCAATGAGGGGAACAATGGTAGGATTACAGTATTGAAAAAACTGGGAATAGAACCACAAGTGAACATGATTGGCGCGTGCTGTGAAATGGACAACTTCCGTATGAAAAAGTCTGATATCAAATTTCAAGCAAGTTCTAAAGAAGCTAGGAAGGTAAAAAGAAACCAGAAAAGGGGCAGAGAAGATGAAGGAAACCTAGATGATCCTGAATATGGGCCTGGTGCACATTAAGGTAACACTTATCTTTACCAGCATTTTTCTTCACTTTAGTTTTTTTCGAGACAAATGTTCCTTTTTCTCAGGAAGTATTAACAATAACGCTTTGAATTTATTTTCAGTAATTCATTATGATCAACTAAATGATTGTATGATTTCTTGTGATTTTATCATAAATAGAAAAAATAATATTTTATGTTTTTGTAGAGAAATAAGTTGAAAAATTTAACATTATTGAAAAAATATATATTCAAAATATTATTTACAAACACACACGTTTCCAAAAACAACCATTTAAAAGATAAAATATAGATCTAAATATCTGTGAGGTTTTGTTTTAATAGATTAAATACTTAATGAGAAAAAGGAACATGAAGTTGACAGATTTAACATAGCGGAGATAGGGCTTACAACCTCCCCTTAAGCTCTTTTCAATCACCTTCGAAGAAATCATGTCCCAAGCATGCAATATATACTCACAAAGGAGTTCCACAGGTGGTTTCTGAATCTTGCCTGTGGGAATAAGTTTGTGCACACTTTCCACCATCCAGCACTGATAAAGAGTTTACGCACATTGTCCTTGAATGGTTTATTTATCAAAATACTAAGGGTCGAATTACCAACGTCAGTCCACCAGAAATCGCTGTCAAATCAGTTTACGTGGTTTCCAATAGGTTTGTTCCAACAAGCAGTTTGCGTACGGTTTCGTACTGATTCATGCACAAGCTATGTACTCATTGCGAACCGCCACTAAACAGCAGTCTGTTGGAACGGTTTGTGAATGGTCAACAAAAACTACAATGCGCATGCGTTCATGATTACACGGGAGATTCGTGGTCAGCACATTTAAGGATAAATAAACAGTTCATGTTCTGCTCTGCTTGTTAATACTCCTTGAACATTTCATTATCATAGCGAGGCACTGTTTTATATTTATATACACTATGTGATCAAAAGTATCCGGACACCTGGCTGAACATGACGTACAAGTTCGTGGCACCCTCCATCGATAATGCTGGAATTCAATATGGTGTTGGCCCACCCTTAGCCTTGATGACAGCTTCCACTCTCACAGGCATATGTTCAGTCAGGTGCTGGAAGGTTGCTTGGGGAATGGCAGGCCATTCTTCATGGAGTGCTGCACTGAGGAGAGGTAGCGATGTCGGTCGGTGAGGCCTGGCATGAAGTCAGCGTTCCAAAACATCCCAAAGGTGTTCTATAGGATTCAGGTTGGGACTCTGTACAGGCCAGTCCATTACAGGGATGTTATTGTCGTGAGAAACAGCATATCCACAGTTGCGTAACGAAATTACATATTTAAGCAGATCGTCTTCTACTTGTGTGAACTAGCCGCTTTTTGGTCTGTGAAATGCTTTGCGAGACTTGTTGATCACTCTTTTGTTTCCACCAGTAGTGCACATTGCATTCGGACACTGAATACTTGCAGCCCACTGCCCTATTCCCTTATGTTTCAGCGTAACTGATCACCGCAAGTTTATATGATGCAGTATTACTTGAATATTTGTTCATTGTGGATTAAAAAATAATTTTGAGATCACAAAAAAAACATGTACCGTACCCAAAACACTCGTGAAATATGCTTGTACCACACTGGAATAGAGTGTCACTAATCACTTCTGCGCTGATTCACTCACTGAAATAGTACAGAGGTACTTCCTACCTGCAGGAAAATAGCATGTAGCACAGTATTTGGAATGTCCAGCTACGCAATAGAAAGGCTCCTACTTGAATCGTTGATATCTTTACTTCGAAATGCAACCAGAACTGCGTGATGGATGATGGTTGTGTCAAATACAGGAACATTTCTTTTTCTCCACTTCAGACCCAAAAGTATTCGGATGAGTAAATTATGCAAGGACATTAATTATGCGAGAAAATAAGGTACAGTGCATGAGGATGATGGAGAAAGACTACAGAAGGTAATGAGAGAAGAAGGAAGAGTGATCCAAACTCCTGTGGAGAAAAACAAAGGAAAAAAGAGACAGGTAGGCTACAAACGTTGCAACCTAATATTTTAGTTGAGATTTGCCACTTTCAAATAATAATGTTATTGTTTTTACGTCCCACTAACTACTTTTTTTACTGGCCCCGCGGTGTAGGGGGCAACGCGTCCACCTGTCACCCGGCAGCCCCAGATTCGATTCCCGGCCAGGTCTTGGGGTTTTAATTGTAAATGATTAATGCCCCTGGCCTGGGAACTGGGTGTTTGCGTCATCCTTAACATTCCTTTCCTCACATTCAACACTCTACACTTCCGCAATTCCACTTACACGCAGGTTCCTATCATATGGTGAAAGTAGTGGCAAAAGATCTAGAGAGGTCGACGCCATGAAAAAATATCATTTTAAAAAACTACTTTTTTATGGTTTTCGGGATAAGCCAAGGTGCTGGAAATTTGTTACGCAGGAGTTCTTTTACTTGTCAGTAAATCTACTGACACGAGACTGCCGTATTTGAACACCTCCAAATACCACCGGGCTGAGCCAGGATCGAACCTGCCAAGTTGGGCTCAGAAGGCAAGCACCTCAACCATCTCGGCTACTCAGCTTGGCATTTGCCACTTTTAAAATACCTCAAACACATTTCTGCTGGGGACAATCCTGTTGACTGGAAGTATTTTCATTTCGTCTTCATTAATGATTCGTTAATGATTTAACAACTTTTTCCTTCTACATCTCAACTTTCTTATCAGAACACTTAATATACAAATCCACAGGCAATAAGGGTTACAGTATTCACAAACTCAATGAGCTTCAAGGTTGAGGTACTCATTACCTCGCAACTTTGACCTGTCAATTTAAGATTATCAAAATTGATGTACATTTTCAATACGGACCAAATATGAAGTTTGTAACATGTAACTTTCACCTGTCCTGTGACTGAGAACAAGGGATCCCAGCACCGAGCGTCGATCGACAAAATATAAATGCAATAAATCATACTGGAGTATTTAATCTATCATTGAACATCATTATACTGATAGGAGAAATGTGAGAAGTGTGTTCTGTTAGAACATTACTCATATTTTTTCTCTGATATTGTTAAATAAGTTGTATAAGGTAAAATTATTTGATTTTCTCACTGGATAGTCCAAACCTCCAAAATGCAAAATCAATTTACTGATGCTCTACTAATTAGGCTTATATTTATAATACCTCAATAAGACAACCTTCTAAACTTCAACTAACGCATGATAATACAATTAGTGGGATATTTAAAAAAAGACACATTTTTGGCTTTTCCTGAAAAATCACGTAAGGTGAATAAGACTAATTTTGGAACAGACCACCTCAACTAATATTACAATTAATTTCCTTGGGTCTGAGGATGATTGTTTAACAACGGAAACATAACTTTCTACTTCCCTGAAGTACGAACGGAGTGTAAATCTTCTAGAATGTGTCTTTTTATTTACCATGACCTTATCATTGTATCACTTATTTCATTTCTCATACTCTTTTCTATCCTTCATATCAGTTTCTTCTCAGTTACTTAAACAACCAATGTTATTCTTTCTATCTTGCAAGTGTTCCACACTGTTTAAATTCATAACCAACTTGATAATGATTATGATGATGATGATGCTTGTTGTTTAAAGGGGCCTAACATCTAGGTCATCAGCCCCTAATGGTACGAAATGAGACGAAATGAAATGACAAATTAAAAGCCCAAAAACATCCACTGACCACAATTCAAAACGAGAGGACGGACGGATGGATGGATATGAATTTAAAACGATCAGTGGAACCACCTACAGTGCCTCACATGCACAGAAGCTGGCGTAGAACAATAGTACTCCTGACCAAGGGACTGCTTCTATAGCTCAATACTGAATAGATGATACTTGTAGTCAAAAGGGGTCCAAAATCCAAGCCAGCGGCCCCTCACAATGGTACTTATTGCTCGGAAAGTAGAACCATGGTATTTGTCATGTTGCGGTACTAATCAAGAGTAGCGTAGACTCGCGGTATTCCACACATTATGGTACTACTCACAGGTAATGAAATTCGCACATGTATTACAGACCTACGCTGTTTCACACATTGCGGCGCCATTTACAGGCGACGCAAACCTATGGTGTTCATCACATAAGGGTACTAACCACAGGGACTCATACTATCCCGTGGTGTTCCTCATATAGTGCGTACTAATCATAGGCAAGCCAGAACCATGGGTTCCCTCATCCCATGGTGTCGCTCATATAGTGCTACTAATCACAGGTACTGTAAAAGCCATCGAGCTCTCGTTTGCTACTAATCACAAACCTATGTGGTACCCAACATAGTGATAATACGCGCAAGTAAAAGCGACCCATGGCGTTCCCCGCATGGTGGTACTAATCACAAGTAGTTTCATGGTTCTAATTTGATCATCCCTTGGTCGCCCCTTTTAGCTACCTCTTACGACTGGCAGAGGATACCGTGGGTGAATTCTTCGTCTGTCTCCCCCACCCACAGGGGGTTGTGTGTTAGGTCCGCGAGAGGTATTTCATTTCCCTCAAGTCTGCCGGCAAGCCAGTTAGGAACCCCCTATCCACCACCTGGGATGCACCAGGTGGGAGTATCACCTCTCCCCCTGCTACGCCAGCGTAGGTTCATGGCATAACCAACTTAATATGGAATTTTGTGTGTTGACCGAGTCCAAGTTATTATGAAGAGTTTTAAACATAGTTTTTACCACAAAGATGTAGTACATCTTCAGCTTTTCTTAATGAGTAAATAACACGATATCTCTGCTACAACCATTACAGTAAATATTCCAAGGTACTATATTAATTTCAATTTGGCAATACTAAAACTATGCCTTTTTAACCTAACAAAACATGATAATTTAATGAAAGGTGCACACACATGAAGGGTGAGGCAAAACTAGATGTAAATCAGTAGGTCCTCTTAGTGCATCTAGAATATGAACACTGATCGTAGATACAAACATTCCGACTTAATTTCCATGAGTTCACACACTCATTCACTCACTCTTATTAGTGCCAGTTGTTACCTGTGAGATGTGTTTCACTGCCAAGCACCCACACAGGATTTTTAGGGTTCTTCAGGAAAGAGCCAACTTCACAGTAACGTAAATGTTCCAAAAGAGCAAGGAAACCAATATCACTCTGACGATCTATACCACGAAGCCCTGGAAAAATAAAAGTCATCAATTATTCATCCTCAGGAAAATCCCACTGCTGGTGGGAACATGGGTGTTATTTGTGTCACACAGGTGGACTTGGCCCGGTTTTACTGACAGATTCCTCTCCTGACACTAACCTTATGTGGAGGGATCTATTCATCTATTACATACTGTACTTCTGAAAGTAGGCTATAGTGTAGTGTGTAAATGAAGAGGCATGTATCAAAACATGTACACAGTACCCAAGATAGAGGAATAACCAGGTACAACTAAAATTTCTGCCCTGGGTAGGATTCAAATCCAGGACCCTACAAATCAAAGGTCACTTTCCTGACCATTCAGCCAAGCAGCTACACTCCATAATAATACCAAAAACAAGAATAACACTAACCTCAGAAGCATGGACACTTTTACAATGATAAGCACAAGATATTTCAGCACCTCTCCATCCAGCTGCTTCATAATCTTAAGCAGCACTGGTGCTTTCGTACAGCCATCTGAGTGCCACATATTTTTCTACAATTAGTATTAAACACGAGTTTGGAGAAGTATTATGAAACTGAAAATACACTGCAGAAAATGGTTATGAAATTCACTAACCGGCAGGCAAGTTGTCCGTAGTATAAAAACAAAAAGAATACATTAGGCCAGTAAGATCTGTCAGCACACGTATTAGAATGTGCACTCTGGTATACAGTAAGTCAGTGAGACCCATTCCCGGAAATAATCTAAGGCACACAAAAAACTATAGAAGCAGGCTTTTTGACTTAACCTTATTGACATACTAGCAGGGCACAGCAAGGTAAAACAAACTGAAGTATGACAAACAAGCAAGGAATAGTAAGGCAAAAGAATTAAATACAAGTTTAATCCCACGGAGGTGCAGCACTTTTCAGCCACACCCTCAATGGGTGTGAGCTGCATTTAATTTTATTTTTAACCACATACCATTCCTCTGGCCAATATTAAATTTCCAGCAGTACAGCAAACTGAACCCAAGCCTTCGAGGACAGCAGTTAACAGCATGAAGAGTTACACTACGGAGATGGACATTACTAATAGTGTTTACCATTAATAGTATGGTCAATAGTTTTAAGTTATTTCATCAACTAAGAGCATTTAAAATCTGCATAACAGTAACTCCTCTCCAAAACATACTGTAATTAATTAATTTTATTTATTTAGTTAGTTTTTTATTTTATTTATCTCTTTGCAAGTACACAGGTAGTTGCTTCAATACAGTACCTCCTTAACACACTCATAACACATACGTAAGCAAATATAACAAAAAAATACAAACAAAGAAGAAGTAAATATTCAAAGAAAACCATGATCATAAATACATCCAGGATTTTTCTATACTGAAATATAAGTTAGTTAAAACAAAGATAGGAGTAAAACAAAAAGTGATTAAAAACAACAAATAACATAACGAAGCAGAGATGATGACTAGATATCAGATCTTTAGGTTTTTACCTATTGTTTTCCGTAAGACCCTATCAAACCTGTCTGTGACAATTATCCGTATTATCGACAGTAAATGAAATTTTATAGTGTCTATACGCACCTATTTCGACGTTACAACCTATTTTAGCCTTTCTGAGCCTATAAGAACCTTTTATTGCTTTAAATCTTATATATTTAATAAAATGAGCATAAATATTATTAATTTATATATAATATATATATATAATTCGCTGGGGCCATCAAGGACCACGTTAAGTCTTGTTGCATTTGACACTGAACTTGGCCTTCTTTAGAGCCCAAATTTCCCTCATTCTTTGTGAGTGGGCCTGCTTACGCTCCTCTGTCCAAGGGGCACCAGGTCTTCTCTTCGGTTGCTCGTCTCGGTTTAGCCCGTTCGTCAATATTTTCTTGTGGAAGAGATCTCTGTTAAGGGCGTCTTCAGCTGAGTTTATAGTACTCATCCAAGATAAAGATGCAAGCCATGCAGCCAAGAGGGCTGGTGTGGAGGTTGGGATAAGCCTGGAACCAGGAAGTGGTGGGTTTTACTGTTATCCCCATGCCGTTCGCTTCTTCTAATAGAATGTCACAGAAGCCAAGGAAAGGCAACATTGCCAGATTTAGAATGATGGTAGTAATTTGTCAATTTCCACAAACCCACTGCACCATCGGCATTGACAAATTCTTTTTCTTCACAATTCTGACCAAAAAAGTTTACACTAGAAACTCAGAACAAGTTTATACTAGAAACTCAAAGTGCTAGCTTCTTTTGATATTGTGCTAGTGTTACAAAATGCCTAAACAAAAAAACTTGTAAGTCTGCATTAATAAGGCAGTGGATTGCAGATTTCCCGTGTTTTTGACAGATGGGAAAGTGATTTTCTGTCAGCCGGGCAAATAAAGAGGTAAATTCCTTTTTTCTTAAATAATTGTTGTTCTTATTTTTTAGATTAAGTAAATGTGTTTCTTTTTTACAATATGTTATTTTTTTCAACATTAAACCCAGCCTACACAAATGTAAATCAGAGCAGTAAAAGGGCATTTGTCAGATACCAGACAAAACAATCCACTGCATTTATATACACAATTTACCGTACCATTTCACATAGCAGTGGACATCTGAAGGAATGTTGTTTACTTCTGCAGCATTAAAATGTAGTGTTGATAATTTGTTATGTATTCATAAAACATTTCTAAAATCTATAGGACAATACAGTTTTTGTACCAAGAAGCAGTTAATTAAAATCTTTCGATACTCATTGTACCCAATTTGAAAAAAAAATGCCTTGAATGCACCTAAGTAAAAACTTATTTCAGGACATAGGTTAACAAATGCTCAAACGCATGCATAGTTCTTTAAATATTCTAAAATATAATTTTGTTGAATCAGCTTCTAATAATTTTAATTATTAGAGAGTAATATGAAAAAAATATGCTTATACGAAGTATCGTTTTTTAGGTTTCTGGTGGCAACAGGAGTCATTTAGTACACCACCAGGAAACTTCACTGCATCAGGAAAATACAAAAAAAAGAACAATCCTACAAACAAGTTTTGCTTACACAACCCTTGCCATCAGAAGGAAATAATTAATTCTATTTTGACATGTGTGAAGCATTTGCAACTGCTGACATTCCCTGGAATGTAACTGAAAATCCAACAATGAAGTCGTTTTTGCAGAAGTACTGCAAAGAAGAAGAAAAAACCTGAGTCAACTATATTTAAAAAAATCTTGGAAAGGAGTACGAGACCACACTTGATAAAATAAAGGCCAAAATAAGAGATTGGGTATCAGCATATGGCACCACCGATGCACCAGGAGATATATTGATTTTAATTGTAGGAAAATGGGATAAAGGGAAACCTCAAAACTCTCATGGAGAAAACAAATGCTATATCATTTGCCAACTTTTGTAAATTCCACACTAAGGCTATTCTACCCTAACGGTGTAAAAGATGAAAAGGTGTTACAACTTTACACAGATACAGCTGGCATATATGTTAGTAGATGGTAAGCTACTCAAAGTGTTTTTCCAGAACTTGATACACAATGCTTGTCCTGCACATGCATTACACCCAGTAGCACAAGAAATTGGAAATCAGTTTCCAAAAGTGAACAATTTAATCTCTTCAGTAAAGAATGTATTTTTAAAATCAAGTGCTAGAGTTGCTCCATTTAACCCACGAATGGTCGCTAGGTGAGATTTTCTCTCACATTATTTTTTACTGTGATATTACTTCACAGTGATGAAAGGGAGGTGAGTGTTCCGTCTTCTAGCTGAGTTTATAACTGGCGTGAGTAGAGCAATTCACATTTGAAGGGTAAGCACCCCATCCCCTAGTCAGAACAAAGGTTCCTATGTGTCCGTGCACGCTGCGTGAGAGTTTCTCTCATAGCGCGACTAATGGCGTTAGTATGCAAGTATGAATGAGAAGAATGAGATTTCCACCTAATCAATACTTTATTACAAAATGTTTAAAGTTATCTACATTAAAACAGTACCGGTTTCAACCTGTAAAAAGGTCATCATCAGCTGTTGGTGAACCTGCTTAATAGCGATTGTACATAAAACATTATTAAAAACTAATTTAACAAGAATGCCTTATTCTAATATAATATTACAATTAAGATATATACGTATGGTACAATATGGGGCTTAGACTCGTTGGAGTTCCATTCAAAAATCTGTGCTGTTGCCAACATTATGTCAAACAAGATACATATATACATATGGTGCAATAAAGGGTTTTGGCTTGCTGGAGTCCCTTGAATGCTACACACTCCAAAAATTGTATAACAGAGTTTTAATGTAGATAACTTTAAACATTCTGTAATAAAGTATTGATTAGGTGGAAATCCTCATTCTTCATACTTGCATTCTTAATTCATCAATACGGACAATGAAGCTGATAGATTATAGTAATGGCGTTAGTGTTATGTTGAAGTGGAGCGGGAAACATACTCCTGTTGTACACATTAGTATTTGTATTATGAGCACTTCTTGTTTTTGAAAATATTATTGTCTTCAGAAACCTTGCTTTTTACGTAAATATGAGTAGATATAATGCATGTGTGAGATTTTATTTTTTTACAACTTCAGGACGGAAGTTATTTTTATGTACATTGCATATGTTATTTTAAGTGGTAATTTGTCTCTTTAATAAACATCTAATCATTTCATTTTTATGTCCGGCTCCATGGATAAATGGTTAGCGTGCTGGCCTTTGGTCACAGGGGTCCTGGGTTCAATTCCCGGCAGGGTCGGGAATTTTAACCATAATTGGTTAATTTCACTGGCACAGGGGCTGGGTGTACGTGTCGTCTTCATCATCATTTCATCCTCATCACGATACGCAGGTCGCCTATAGGCGCCAAATCAAAAGACCTGCACCTGGCAAGCCGAACTTGTCCTCGGACACTCCCGGCACTAGAAGCCATACGCCATTTCATTTTTTAATTTCATTTTTATCTAAAATATATAAGGTAGAACTTGTGTTTCATTTCAGTAGTAAATTTCAGCTTGTGAAAACTGTGAAAAATGTCATATTTATTTTAATGTGAGAGAAAGTCTCGCGCGCGACCACTCACGTTACATTTCAGCTAGCGACCACTCCCGGGTTAAAGAAAAGTGCCCCAATCTGCCCCTGCCCACAGCACCTGTTTTAAAAAAGTGGGGTACAGAGTTACGGGGTGTTCAATATTACAGTGAGAACATGCAGTGCATAGAAAGAGTTTTGAACTGTGTCTAGGAAGATAACTCACAGGGTATTAAGATGACCCAGAGTGCACTACAAAGAAAGAGGATGATCTGGCATATATTCGTGCTAATAGCACATTCTTGGCAAACACCATAAAACAATTAGTCATCAAAACTCAGTCTCCCTGAATCAATGCCTGTGTTTACAAAAGCAGTGTATCAGCTGGAAGAAGCTACAGATAACGTCACAGAAATTGTTCTCAAGAAACTCCAAATGTTGCTTGCCAGAAATTTGGGTGTACAGTACTGAAAAGTGTGTCGGATATTTTGAATGGACGTAACGCAGACCTACCAGAAGGATTTAATCCTGTTAATGTTTCATTGTTCAAGCACTTCCCGGTCACTTTGAAGAAAAATCATTCTCTACATTCAAACTAATCCTGTCCAGCAAAGAGACAAATGTACACCACAACATGTGGAAATTATGTTAGTGATTTACAGTGCACAAAATTATGACAGAAATGATAGTGAAAATGACAATGATGCATGAATAAATTTGTTGTTGCGCTGATAAGCTATTTGCCAATTTTAGTGATTTTATCTAGACCAGATTTAAACTTTTGTACACAAATGCTACATTATAATGTCATGCATGCTCAATTTTCAGTATTTAAAAAAATGTAAACTCACTGTACCATTTCTAATTGCAGGGTTTTCATTCAGATTTATTTAATTACTCTTATTATACCTATTTTAAAACAATAACAACCTATTTTGTATATTTTTTCCACTTATATAGGCACCTAAAATGCTTATCTCTTTTTGGGACCTAAAGATCAGATGTCTAATGATGGCAGAACAAGGAAATAACACATGAATTTATAAAAATAGAAACAATGGCTTTTAATTTTTGATTAATTATAGAATGTGATCCTGGAAATACATCTCTTTCTGCAGCAAATGTGTTATATAATATATGGTAAATTCAAGTAAGGAGATATTATGGATCTTTGTACATGAAATAGTTTATTCTTACGATCTCTAACTTGTTGATCATGAAAGGAGATAAAGTTCCAATTGACTGGTTATTGTTTATCTACAACAAAATAAACATTCTCCTATTACATAGCAATGTGAGGTTAAAAATACTCCTTAAATATTGTTGGTTTAAAAGTAAAATTCATTAAGTGACATTTTCATGGCCCTGAAATAAGTGGACGTTTTCCTGGCCATAAACGAGCCAAAAAACCAGCTGGTAACTTATTCTAAAGTAAACGATGGCAATGGAGCCTTCCTATGCTCCTATGCTCTTCCCGAGACAGAAAAAAGAATATTTCGCTCTAAACCTCATATAACTCAACTTCAGCCAAAAGTGCACTTGGTGACTTTGACCTCTAAAACAACAAAATAGTGCTGATATATTAATAAAAAGGGTAAAATACATCATTTGTTTTATAACAGAAATACTGGAAAGCTTATTTTGAACAACTTCAATAGCATATATTGTTTTATGTAAATGTGGGTGTCAAGCTACAGATGGGTATTCTAATTTACTTCTTACAAGGCTAGTTAATAACTGAATGAGTACGGAAGGAGTAAATAATTTAGAGCTCCTTATTATAAACCTGAGCATATTGTTGGCATTTGTTATTTTTGTAATATGGGTGTTTAAAGTTAATATTTCATTAAATATTAGCCTACTCCTAAGTCTGCAACTGTCGAAACTCATTCTAATTTGTATCTTGTATATCGTAAAATGCAATCATACACTTCTTTTCCCTAGAGATTTACATTTCTCCACATTAAGAGACATATGATTCAAATCACACCATAGTACATGATCAATAACCTGCTGTAGCTCATCCACATTTTTTTTTACATTATCAGCAAATGGCAAAAAATTAGAATGATGAAGATTAATAGTAAGGTCGTTAATCAATATTAAAAATAGAAGGAGGGCCCAAAATGAATCCTTGAAGAACACCAGAAGAACTAATGAAGTGGTCTAAGTTTTCACCTTTGAAATGCACAAATTAACGATCTTTCAGGTATGTACAAAACTGAAGTAATGGTTTCGAGGTTTTGGTTTTCCATTCATTATTCTTTTCACCAATCTCCTGATAAGGAAGTAATATTGAGCACATCCAGAGTGGGTAATATATAAATATCATCCAAAGCCACGTGACCAATATTGTAATTTAAGTCCAAACTGGCATACATCGATGAAAAATACTGTACAATATTTACAGTCTCTCAACTATTGTCATTAAATATGTAGGCATTTTCACCCAGTCATGATACCAGTTTACTTTTGACATTCAATCAGAAATTATTAATATTGTGTTTTATCCTGTTTTCTAAAGCATGAATATACACTCTATATGTTGCGTTTATTTTAGATTTTAACTTGCTTCTAAGCTGCCCGAAACTATCTTTAATATTTTCTTGTCCTGGTACACATCTTTTTTTTCATTTCAGAGTTTGGATGTCATCGTGTGTAAATCATACAGGATACTGGGATTTTTGAATGACTTTCTTCTTGTTAAAGTATACGTCAAAACATCTGTAGAGTGAGGTGTAAAAGTAGTCCACTGCAAGGTTTACATCATCAAAAGAATATGAGCTCCAATCGAAGTCTCACGCTTGGTGGTAAAGTTGCATAAAGTCTGCATTTTTTAAAGAAAGGGTAGTTTCCCTATTGGTAGTAATGACAAGGAAAGTGAGAGATCATGCAAATATTCAGGCACCAGTGTAAAGTCTTAGTGTATTATGTCTAGCAGCATAATGGCCAAAACTAAATCTCGTGTTCTAGAGTGAAAATTAAGAACGTTATATGAAACTAATCCTGAATATGACATGAATAGCGCTAGACTACGACTTCGCGTTGATTGTTAACAAAATTATAATTTACATTATCAGTTTCAGCCAGATTAAATCACCCACAACAATACAATCAGACTTTATAAGATGAATTGATATTTTCAACATAGTCAAAGTAATCCTGATACACATAATGACCAGGAGCTCCACAGAAAACATTTATAAATAACTTTCTGTTGTCATCGAAAACATGAAGAGTAAGAGATTTAATTTACAATGCTGACTATTAACAGAAGACTGCTTTAACCCATAACCTTTATTAACAGCTATTAATACTTCAGCCGACCCCACGGCGTAGGGTTAGCATGTCTGCCTCTTACCCGGAGCCCCGGGTTCAATACCTGGCCAAGTCAGGGATTTTTACCTGCATCTGAGGGCTGGTTCGAGGTCCACTCAGCCTACATGAATACAATTGAGGCGCTATCTGTAGTGAGATAGTGGCCCTGGTCTAGAAGGCCATGAATGACTGCCGAGAGGATCCGTTGTGCTGACCACATGCCACCTCATATTCTGTAAACCTACGGGCTGAACAGCGGTCACTTGGTAGGCCACGGCCCTTCAGGGCTGTTGTGTCATGGGGAAGAGTTAATACTTCACCACCTCTCGAAATTACTGATGTGCCCATATCATTTCTAAACATAGTAGAACAGCATTTTGTGCTCAATACTTGTAAATGAAATACCATTTAACCGAAATGAGGGGATTTTTTTTTTTATTTTTTTTTTTAAACAAATTACAGAAACATCATTAGTTATGTTATGACAAAGGTGATGAGTAATGGAATGTGTGGACTCTGACCTTGACTGCTGCATTCCCTTCTCTATTGCCAACTCAATTTATTTTGGTTCTTTCATTAGTGTGCCTGTAACTGTACATGCAGTGGTGACTTATCTTTTTTTGGCCTGTCTATTGTGTCATATCAACAGAGCAGAAACAGGTCATGGCAATGACAGGAGAAGAATAATTCTGACCTGCTAATGAAACTGTGGCGTAACCTAGTGGCTACACAATGATGTGAAAAGGAAAAAACTTCCAAAAATTAAAATTTCTAAATATGTACAGTAGTTTGGATTTATTACAATAATTTTTTAACACTGTACATGTATTGCTTTTATTTACTTTCACCTAAAGCATTTAAAAAAGTTCTTCACCTCTAAGAGAAACGTTAATTATTATTTGAAATATTGGTTATCCGAAACCTGCTGCAGTTACCCCCTAGATGCCAACCTCCATACGTCATATAGACCTCCTTTCCTTCACATGACTCCGACCTCCATGTACGGTATATACTCCTGTAGGCCTAACTTTATTTTGTTCTAGCTTGTAAAGTTTTAAAGTTGTCAAGATGAAAATGGTATATCTTTGAAGGTGAAAATCTCTGCCTTCCTTGCATGTATAAATCAGCCAAAATCAGCATTTCTTTCTTTCTTACTAAAGAAATAGTCTGAACACTTTCAACTTGAGAAATAGATTTCCATTTCTGCTGCATTCCAACAGATGTATATAACACTACACAACGTTTCCTTATGTAGACTGATAGTATAAATCACCCTATTTTTCAGTGATATGCATGTTGACATTATCTGGTGATGATTCCTATAATTCATTCAATGCTTTCGAACCTCTTACGACTTGTAATTACTTGACTTGCGTTATTTTGAAATAAGATATTGCGTGGTGCAGAAGCATCGCAGTTGAATATATCAGACAATAAGATCACTACACCAGTCTGAACTGAGCAAAGTGAGAGTGGGCTCATAACATACAGAATGGGAGTGCTTTGTGCACAACATAAAATAATGGACGATGAAACATGCCACAGTACTTGCTCTCTTTCCTCTAGTGTGCCATCAACCTAGCATTTGTGCTAAATTAATTTTTGAAGTAACTGCTCCCGAATCTTCTGCTCAAAGTTCTTGAGACAACTATTATCCTAGTTTTCATAGCACTGTGAAACAACCCATGCAAATAGAAGAATGTCATTCCCAATCCATATAAAATATGGAAGGTCTCTTCTCCATTTGTAGACTATAACGTGCATATAAAGTAATTGAATGTAAACTACATTCTTTTCAGTCTTTACCGTAAATGTTTGAAGATAATCTGAGCTAAGCCGTTGAAACAGTGAATTTTTAAAGAGATTGCTGTGTTTTCTTAGTGCACACATCCCAATCACCTCCGTCCTCTGGGTAAAGGGGCACTCAAATGTTCCCGTCACTGAGGGGTTAATAGAGGTTCTACACTGATCATCAAATAATTCACTGCCAAGCATATCAGTCATCAAGAAAGCCTCTGTTAATACTACTACATTAAATAAACAGCAAAGGAGATTTTGAAGAAATATATCACATTTAGTTCTGAGACCTATTAACATTTTAGCAATAAATTGACATGCTGTGTACAGATATTAAAAAAAAAAAACACTAGAAATGCTAAGCATGAATGTTTACAACTGAATAGCCAGGTAATACTGATATCTTTTAGGGAAGTAAAAGAAGCCAAAACTAATTACAGTTTACCTAAATCTTCGACACTACGAAGAAGATGAATACTACTTTCTTCTCCTTTCTTAATAATTATTTTTCCACTGTTATTAACCCATAAGTATATGCACTCTTCTTCATGCTGCAGCTGTTTAGCCTTAGCAAACAGGACTCTCCTACCTGGAGATAAGGACTGATATACACAAGATTACTAACTGTAAAGCCGACATGAGAAGTGTGCAAGTTCCTCTTGATTTTTTGCCTTTCAAGGAGCTGCTCCTTACGGCATATGCAAACAAACATATGCCTGCAGTGGGATGATTGTCCACTTTTTTTAATCTATGACATGTTCTCTTTTATTCCAACATCCCACATTAATGACAGTCTGAAAAACATTTTCATCAGGTACCATAGGAACACCATATATTTCAAGTGTATTTGCCCAGGAATATTGTTCAGTCATCACACCTGATCGTAAGATCATTTACTGCTTTCTGAAGGCACTGGTTTTCGTTTAACAAATTGTCAATAATCATTTGCTTGCTGATTACCAAAAAGTTTTGCTGTTCCTCAAAGTGAGTGCGAGTGCCAGTTTCTAAACATGCTTGTAACAGAAACGTATGGGTTACTGTTCAGAAACTTAATTTATGAATAAGTTCCAAGTTCCTGTAGCAAGTGGAAGTGGAAGTGCGATGTACCATGCAGTATATTTTGGACTTCCAGATGTAGTGACATCCTTCTGCGAGATGCCCTAGCAATATTCGACAAAAATGAGGTAGACATGATCCATTGGTTATGAAAGAGTTACCGACCGGCCTGTCGCCACAGCCTGGCATCGGGCATTTCAGAGTCTTTCCTTCTTTCTACCGCTTTTTCCCCACACCTGTGGGGTCGCGGGTGCGAACTACATCGCACATGTGGATATGGCCCTGTTTTACGGCCGGACGCCCTTCCTGATGCCGACCCTGTATGGAGGGATGTAATCACTATTGCATGTTTCTGTGGTGTTTGGTAGTGTGGTACGTTGTCTGAATATGAAGAGGAGAGTGTTGGGACGGACACAAACATCCAGTCCCCGATCCAGAAGAATTAATCAGAAGCGATTGAAATCACCGACCCGGCCGGGAATCAAACCCGGGACCCTCTCAACCAAAGGCCAGTATGCTGACCATTCAGCCAACGAGTCAGACAGGGCATTTTAGAGTGTCAGCAGAAATTTAGGCTGCTCTCATCATGGAGAACAGATGCCTTTTGTAGCCACTCCTAACACTGAGAACAGACGTTAAATCTGATATGTGCCCATAATTATGGACAAATACCTTTTCCTAATCTCCAGTACTAGGATGACACTTCGCCAACTGCACTGTTCCGAATACCAGCTTCTTTACCGTAGCTACCATTGTGGACTTCACTCATGACCCTAAGCTAGGATCCTCCATATTTATGACCCCTGGAGAGAGGGTGTCCCAGTATTGGTAAAACTCCCAGGAATAGGGGCTGCATATTGTCTGTGGGTTCATTTCTGAGGTATCTTCACGAGCTCACATTTCTGATACAGCCTCTCTGCCACCTGGGGATGCACCCTCTAGGGGTTGACAGGCTCCCACGAAGGCAATTAAAAATAAATGAGAGGGGGGCGGGGGGAGGAGTTATTATCTACGAACATTTACTACCAAAATAAAGACCAGGAATTTCATTATCATTAAGAGTGAACTATAAGCTACATAAGACTTGAATTAATACAATACAAGGTATGTCACACACCTCATGTACTGCCCACCTTTGAGTGGTTGACACAACCACTCTACTTCACTACCATGCACGCTCGCTCTGTCCGTCCCCATCTCTCCCTCTTGTACTACATGCTGCATACAACTCAAATCGCATCTACATATCATCTACCTATCAGTCTTATTCAATCATTCCGTTCGGTACCGGCCATAGTTTGAAAGATTAACTTTGATATGACAAGTCATTTCCCTGTGTTTGCATTCATAACATCCAGAGTTCCAGCTTACCTAATGCTCAAACTACCAAATTACAGATCCACCCTCTACAATTCTCTTGTTGTCAGTACAATTTAAACATGGAATTCTGTGCCCAATGATCTAAGAGACACCATATTTGAACCAGTATTTAAAAAGAAATGTTAGCAGCGGTACTTGACTAATTAAGTTGAGTGTAAATACAGGAATTCTGTTTCCCTGTTTTGTTTTCTTATTTCATTCCCATACCTGCCAAATTTTAGAAATAAAAAATTGGAAGATTTTTTAATTCTTGGATTTCATCGCGTATATGGTGACGAGAATCTAATTGTGATGGGAGACTGGAATGCAGTGGTAGGCCAAGGAAGAGAAATTAATACAGTAGGAGAATTCAGATTGGGACAAAGGAATGAAAGAGGAAGCCGGCTGGTTGAATTCTGCACCGATCATAATTTAGTCCTTGCCAATACTTGGTTCAAACACCACAAACGACGGCTGTATACGTGGACGAGACCTGGAGACACGGGAAGGTATCAAATAGACTTCATTATGATTAGGCAGAGATTCAGAAACCAGGTGTTGGATTGCAAAACTTTCCCAGGAGCTGACATGGACTCTGACCACAACTTGTTGGTCATGAAATGCCATCTGAAGCTGAAGAAATTGAAGAAAGGAAAGAATGCAAAAAGATGGGATTTAGACAAGTTGAAAGAAAAGAGTGTGAGGGATTGTTTCAAGGAACATGTTGCACAAGGACTAAATGGAAAGGCTGAAGGAAACACAATAGAGGAAGAGTGGATAGTCATGAAAAATGAAGTCAGCAGGGCTGCTGAAGAAATGTTAGGAAGGAAGAAAAGATCAACTAAGAATAAGTGGATAACTCAGGAGATTGATGAACAACGAAAATATAAGAATGCTAGAAATGAAGAGAGCAGAAAAGAATACAGGCGATTAAAGAACGAAGTGGAGAGAAAGAGCAAGGTAGCTAAGCAAGAATGGCTGAAGGAGAATTGCAAGGATGTTGAAGGTTGTATGGTTCTAGGAAAGGTAGATGCTGCATACAGGAAAATCAAGGAAACCTTTGGAGAAAGGAAATCAAGGTGTATGAATATTAAGAGCTCAGATGGAAGGCCACTTCTCTGGAAAGAAGACAAAGCAGAAAGATGGCAGGAACATATCCAACAGTTGTATCAAGGTAAAGATGTAGATAATTTGGTTCTGGAACAAGAAGAGGCTGTTGATGCTGATGAAATGGGAGACCCAATTGTGAGGTCAGAGTTTGATAGAGCTGTGAGTGACCTAAATAGAAACAAGGCACCTGGAATTGATGACATTTCCTCTGAATTACTGACTGCCTTAGGAGAAGCCAGCATGGCAAGGTTATTCCATTTAGTGAGTAAGATGTATGAGACAGGAGACGTCCCATCTGATTTTCGGCAGAATATTGTGTAATACCTATTCCCAAGAAAGCCGGTGCTGACAAGTGTGAAAACCAGCGCACCGAGCTCGATAGCTGCAGTCGCTTAAGTGCAGCCAGTATCCAGTATTCAGTAGATAGTAGGTTCGAACCCCACTGTCGGCAGCCCTGAAAATCGTTTTCCAGGTTTTCTCATTTTCACACCAGGCAAATGCTGGGGCTGTACCTTAATTAAGGCCACGGCCGCTTCCTTCCCACTCCTAGCCCTTTCCTGTCCCATCGTCGCCATAAGACCTATCTGTGTCGGTGCGACGTTAAGCAACTAGCAAAATAAAAAAAAAAACGCACCATTAGTCTAGTATCTCATCCCTGCAAAATTTTAACATGTATTATTTACAGAAGGATGGAAAAACAAGTTGAAGCTGAGTTGGGAGAAGATCAATTCGGCTTCAGAAGAAATGTAGGAACACGTGAAGCAATCCTGACTTTACGTATGATCTCAGAGGATCGAATCAAGAAGGACAAGCCCATGTACATGGCATTCATAGATCTAGAAAAGGCATTCGATAATGCTGACTGGACCAAACTATTTAAGATTCTGAAGGTGACTGGGATCAGATACCGAGAACGAAGAATTATCTACAACCTGTATAAAAATCAGTCTGCAGAGATAAGAATCGAGGGCTTTGAAAAAGAAGCAGCATTCCAGAAAGGAGTGAGGCAAGGCTGCAGTTTGTCCCCCCTCCTTTTCAATGTTCACATAGAACAGGCAGTAAAGGAAATCAAAGAGGAATTTGGAAAGGGAATCACAATCCAAGGAGAGGAAATCAAGACCTTGAGAATTGCCGATGATATTGTTATTTTATCTGAGACTGCAGAGGATCTCGAGAAGCTGCTGAATGGTATGGACGAAGTCTTGGGTAAGGAGTACAAGATGAAAATAAGTAAGTCCAAAACAAAAGTAATGGAGTGCAGTCGAACAAAGGCAGGTGATGCAGGAAATATTATATTACGAAATATTGTTACTTGGGTAGTAAAATAACTAACGATGGCAGAAGTAAGGAGGACATAAGATGCAGACTAGCACAAGCAAGGTAAAGCTTTCTTAAGAAAAGAAATTTGCTCACTTCAAACATTGATATAGGAATTATAAAGATGTTTTTGAAGACTTTCGTGTGGAGCGTGGCATTGTATGGATGTGAAACATGGACGATAACTAGCTCAGAACGAAAGAGAATAGAAGTTTTTGAAATGTGGTGTTATAGAAGAATGCTGAAGGTGAGATGGATAGATCGAATCACGAATGAAGAGATACTGAATCGAATTGGTGAGAGGAGATTGATTTGGCTAAATATAGCAAGAAGAGGAGTTAGAATGATAGGACACTTTTTTTTTTCTAGTTGCTTTACGTCGCACCGACACAGATAGGTCTTATGGCAACGATGGGACAGGGAAGGGCTACGAGTGGGAAGGAAGCGGCCGTGGCCATAATTAAGGTACAGCCCCAGCATTTGCCTGGTGTGAAAATGGGAAACCACGGAAAACCATTTTCAGGGCTGCCGATAGTGGGGTTCGAACCTACTATCTCCCGAATACTGGAGGACACATCTTAAGACACCCAGGACTCTGAGTGGCTCAGACGGTTAGGGCGCTGGCCTTCTGACTCCAACTTGGCAGGTTCGATCCTGGCTCAGTCCGGTGGTATTTGAAGGTGCTCTAATACGTCAGCCTCGTGTCGGTAGATTTACTGGCACGTAAAAGAACTCCTGCGGGACTAAATTCCGGCACCTCGGCGTCTCCGAAAACCGTAAGAGAGTAGTGGGACGTAAAACAAACAAAATTATTATTATTATTATTATTATTATTATTATTATTATTATTATTATTATTATTATTATTATTATTATTATTATTATTATTATTACATCCAGGACTTGTTCAGTTGGTTTATGAAGGAAGTGTAGGTGGTAAGAATGGTGGGAGCAAATCAAGATATGAATATGACAAGCAGATTAGAGCAGTTGTAGGATGCAATAGTTATGTAGAAATGAAAAGGGTAGCACAGGATAGGGTGGCGTGGAGGGCTGCATCAAACCAGTCTTTGGACTGATGACTCAAACAACAACATATTCCGCCACAGTCTTGAAAAAAAGGACAACATAAAAGGCATCCATATCTACAGTTACAAGGTGAATTGACCATTAAATTTGAAATTTTGTACTGAGAAAACATACAAATGGTTACAAGAAAATGTAACAAACATGGAACAAAATGCATAATAGTTTCCTTTATTTGTAACATGAAAATTCAAAATTAAATTTTATAGGTAGGCCTATCTCTGAACACACGAAGATAATGTGTATTATGTTTTGTGGCTGTATTGTGAAGAGAAAATACCAGAAACTGTCCCCAACACAACTCTGAAATACATTCAACGCATTAAAATTATGAACTAAGAATGAACATAAATGCACTGAAATACGCAAAACTGCCACATACACAACAGGATCAATATGTCTCATTCATTATTAACACGTGACTTCGACAGAGGGAAAAGCACAGAACTGCCACAAAAAACCCACACGTGGCCTACAACTGTAACAAAACTACGCACAAAAACGATGGTAACAGCGCACGAACCACACAATAACAAACTCGTCCCAATAACGGAGTCACTAACACGCCCTAGCCTCTCTCGCTTGTAGGACGATTGCTGTCTCGAATTCTCAGGTGTAAAACACACACGATGCTGTAGTGAATGGGAAACACGATACATTCCCCAAATAAAGCATCAAATAAGTACGCTTAAAAATGAGGTCGTGTAAATTACACAAGCACACAATAATTTATCCTAGGGGAAGAGTATTGACCGTACTGGAGGTTATATTGCTCCAAAATAGGAAGAAGTAAAAATAAATCTGCGAATCGGAAGAGGAGTTAAAAAACTGAAAGTTTCCAGGTAAATCGGAAGGGCTGGCAGGTATGCATTCCGTGGGTTACAGAGTTTTGTGCTAAATAAGATACATAAATGTCTTTACTGGCATTGGGCATTCTCTTACACTAAACCAATGTGTTTTTATTGACAAATGAAGACAATTTTCTTTATTCTGGGTTATTTTACATAATTTTTTCTTTCCGTTAATGTGTTTTAATAACTGTGTGTACAGTTTAGTATAATAGCGTGTGTTATATATTGTTAAACTGTCCGTACATTTCAAGATATAATTTGGCAGAATAGCAGGCTTCATAGACTGGATCATGTAGTAGTAGTAGTAGTAATAATAATAATAATAATAATAATAATAATAATAATAATAATAATAATAATCACCGAGCTCGATAGCTGCAGTCGCGTAAGTGCGGCCAGTATCGAGTATTCGGGAGATAGCAGGTTCGAACCCCACTGTCGGCAGCCCTGAAAATGGTTTTCCATGGTTTCCCATTTTCACACCAGGCAAATGCTGGGGCTGTACCTTAATTAAGGCCACGGATGCTTCCTTCCCACTCCTAGCCCTTCCCTGTCCCATCATCGCCATAAGACCTATCTGTGTCAGTGTGACGTAAAAGCAACTAGCGAAAAAAAAAATCATCATCATCATCTCCGCCTCCGGACTTGATAACTGCCTGGAATCAGTCTGAACACAAGTACACAAAGTTGTGCAGGTACATCACATCCAGGTTAAGCCACTTGCTGAGGATTTGATAGTGCAATTCCACAAAATTGCGGGGATGTCGATGTCGCGTTTTACCCGCTGTTCGAACATGTCCCACAGATTTTCAATGGGGTTCAAGTCAGGCGATGTTGCCAACCAATCAAGATGTAATAGGATGGATGAGTGTTCATAAAAAGAGGCACATATGCATCCCGGCTGATGAACTTTGCTGCTGTCGCCTTGAAAAATTGGTGTATGAAGAGAATACTCATCATACAGATGTTGACTGAAAGGCAACACCTGATCATCCAGAAAGTTTAAATAAACATGCTGGTTTATGTTAGTGGTCACCTCAGCGAACAGGCCTAATCCATGATACGCAAAACACTCCCAAAACATCACAGATCTACCTCTGGCTTGAACCTGACCTTGCACACATCCGGAATGAAATGCTTCATTTGCCCTTCGGTGCACTCGATGACGTGCGTGATTGGAATACAGACAAAAAAAGATTCATCAGACCACTTTACGTTCCGCCAGTCAGCTAAGTCCACATTCGAAAATTTCTAGCCCGCTATAAATTTCATATTAGAGCCCATATTGTCAAAGTATCAACTTGTGAAAATTTAAATTTATAATTCCAACTTTACAATACTGTAATTATTTTCACTGAAAAGACTATATTAGACTATACTCATGATACATGTTTCGTCCTCTTATGGGACATCTTCAGTCACACATACAAACATTTAAAATAAGGTGTGGACACCATGAAATAAGTAAATTAAAAGTCTTTAGATCTGTAACGCGGCGAGTTGGCGTCTTGTCAATCTTGGAATGTTAAAATGATGCAGCTTGAACATAATATGAAGCTTGAAGTCCAGTTAAACCACATATTAAAATGTTGTTATATGCATAGAATTGCCACCATGTGAGTGACTGCAAATAAAATTATATGCATATTGTACATAAAATAGTGTGATGATAATGCCATATTAAAATAGCTTTCTTGATTAGATGAAGAAGGTGGAGTTATACTGATGACGCAAGTTGAACTTGATTGTGTGTTGACAATATGGGCTTAAAAAAGAAAAAATACGAGTGAACTAAAGAAAAAATTCAATTGAAATGTAAACTGAGTGCCCACCTGGTCACTCACCTCCTTGCCCGTCCTACGTCAACCACTCCATCTCAAGTGTTAAAGCTGAGTGTCATTCTCGAAGGTCGTTGAGGACTGACTAGGAGGGGAGGTTGAGGGGGTTTTGATGTAAGGGGAGAGGTGTGAGGTAAAGCATTACTCTCGCGGCTTCGTGTAAAGAATTTATTGATTAACTCCTCGAAAAGTACCGTATATTGATTTCCTCCGATATTTCATTAAGATTATAAAATCGGGCTGAATTTTTTATCAATATTTATAAAAAGGTTTTCCAAAATATTCAATAGATTTCCTTTCTTACATAAATGGAGAATTGGAAGGTCTTGTTTTATGTTCGTGAACGTATGATTGGTATCGACCATATGAGAACTGAATGCTGAGAATCTGCCATATTTTGACGCATTAACATGTTCATTATACCTTATGTTAAAACTGCAGCCTGTCTGTCCAATATAACTGGCAGAACACTACTGGCACTTTAATTTGTAAACTCCTGATTTCTGAAATTTGCTATTGCAGTTATTGATAGTGTGCTGATTATAGAAAATTTGAGCGTTATTATTGGTTGTCTTGAAAGAAACTTTCATATTAAGTTTCTTGAAAACATTTGTAATTTTGTATATTTTACTAAGACTGTAGGTAAAAAGGGTGTAACTATCTTCTTTCTTTTTGGTACCAGTATCCTTGGTTAATGTGGAAAATTATTTCCTCTCAATTCTGCCAATAATTTTATCCACAAATTGCCTGTTGAACCCGTTGCTTTTAGCTATAAAATAAATAGCATTCAATTCACTTTTATAATCTACTTCTGACATGGGTATATTATAAGCTCTGTAAATCATACTATAAAAGGAGGCCCTCTTATGTGCTGCCGGGTGTATGGAATTTTGTGTAATTACGTTCATTGTTCGAGTGGGTTTCCTGAATATTTTATACCTAAGTTTATTAGAGTCATTGATGATTGTAATGTCAAGAAAATTTAACACTCTGTTATTTTCACTTTCGAAAGAAAATTTAATCTGTGAATCTATATTGTTTAATTGTTCTAGTACCTCCTCTCCATTAGTAATGCTGTGCTCAATTATTGTGAACGTATCATCTATGTATCTCAACCAGAATAATTATTATTCCTTTAATGTTGTTGATTTTATTATTTTCAAGAAAATCCATTTTATTATCCATTTAACCGATTTTATTAATATTTTGGAGTTTGTCACCGCTAATAATTACTTTACCTTTAATGGCCAAATATATAAACAGGCCCCAGCTTCGGGAATCATGGCGGTAATTTACTGGATTTTCTTGAAAAGAATAAAATCAACAACATTACAGGAATAATATGCTGGTTGAGATACGTAGATGATACGTTCACAATAACTGATCACAGCATTACTAATGGAGAGCCGGCCCCGTGGTGTAGGGGTAGCGTGCCTGCCTCTTACCCGGAGGCCCCAGGTTCGATTCCCGGCCAGGTCAGGGATTTTTACCTGGACCTGAGGGCTGGTTCGAGGTCCACTCAGCCTACGTGATTAGAATTGAGGAGCTATCTGCCGGTGAGATAGCGGCCCCGGTCTAAAAAGCCAAGAATAACGGCCGAGAGGATTCGTCCTGTTGACCACACGACACCTCGTAATCTGCTGGCCTTCGGGCTGAGCAGCGGTCACTTGGTAGGCCAAGGCCCTCAAGGGCTGTAGTGCCATGGGGTTTGTTTGGTTTGTTTTACTAATGGAGGGGAGGTATTAGAACAATTAAACAATATGGATTTACAGATTAAATTTTCTTTCAAAAGTGAAAATAAGAAAGTGTTAAATTTCCTTGACATTACAATCATCAATGACTAATAAATTTCGGTATAAAATATTCAGAAAACCCACTCAAACAATGAACGTAATTACACAAAATTCCATACACCCGGCAGCACATAAGAGGGCCTCCTTTTATAGTATGATTTACAGAGCTTATAATATACCCATGTCAGAAGTAGATCGTAAAAATGAATTGGATACTATTTATTTTATAGCTAAAAGCAACGGGTTCAACAGGCAATTTGTAAGTAAAATTATTAGCAAAATTGAGAGGAAATTATTTTCCACATTAACCAAGGATACCGGTACAAAAAAGAAAGAAGATAGTTACACCTTTTCACCTACAGTCACAGTAAAAAATACAAAATCATGAATGTTTTCAAGAAACTTGATATGAAAATTTCTTTCAAGACAACCAATAATAACGCTCATCTTTTCTATAATCAACACAGTATAAATAACCGCACTAGCAAATTTCAGAGATCAGGAGTTTACAAATTAAAGCGCCAGCAGTGTTCCGCCATTTATATTGGACAGACAGGCCGCAATTTTAACATAAGGTAAAATGAACATGTTAATGCGTCAAAATATGGCACATTCTCTGCATTCAGTTCTCATATGGTCGATACCAATCATACGTTCACGAACATAAAACAAGACCTTCCAATTCTCCATTTATGTAACAAAGGAAATCTATTGAATATTTTGGATAACATTTTTATAAATACTGCTCAAAAATGCAAACCGATTTATAATCTTAATGAAATATCGAAGGAAATCAATATACGGTACTTTTCGAGGAGTTAAGCAATAAATTCTTTACACGAAGCCGCGAGAGTAATGCTTTACCTCACACCTCTCCCCTTACATCAAACTCCCCTCAACCTCCCATCCTAGTCAGTCCTCAACGACCTTTGAGAATGTCACTCAGCTTTAACACTTGAGATGGAGTGGTTGACGTAGGACGGGCAAGGAGGTGAGTGACCAGGTGGGCACTCAGTTTACATTTCAATTGAATTTTTTCTTTAGTTCACTCATATTTTTTCTTTTTTAGGCCCATATTGTCAACACACAATCAAGTTCAACTTGCGTCATCAGTATAACTCCACCTTCTTCATCTAATCAAGAAAGCTATTTTAATATGGCATTATCATCACACTATTTTATGTACAATATGCATATAATTTTATTCGCACAGTCACTCACATGGTGGCAATTCTATGCATATAACAACATTTTAATATGTGGTTTAACTGGACTTCAAGCTTCATATTATGTTCATGCTGCATCATTTTAACATTCAAGATTGACAAGACGCCAACACCCCGCGTCACAAGATCTAAAGACTATTTTATTTATATATTTCAAGGTGTCCTCACCTTATTTTAAATGTTTGTATGTGTGACTGAAGATGTCCCATAAGAGGTCGAAACATGTATCACGAGTATAGTGTAATGTAGTCTTTTCAATAAAGACAATTACAGTATTGAAAAGGTGGAATTATAAATTTAAATTTCAACAAATTTCTAGCCCAGTGAAGATGCACAGCTTTATGTCCCTGTGTGAGCAATGGCCTCTCGCGAGGTGACCAATTCCAAATGTTCACTGCGTACAGTTTCCGTTACAATGTTCTCTTGCTAACAGGTTGGGATGGACCTTTATTCAATGACTGCAGCAATTCCTGTCGGGTTTCACAAGCCATGAAACTAGTCTCCAGTCCCTCTCAGTCAGGATCTTTTCCAACCACAATTCTGACATCGTACTTCATGACCACGTTTAGTATACGACTGCTTGTAGACATTTTGAACAGTCTGCTGCGAAACACCAACAAATCCAGCAACTTCATGCACCGTATAGTCATGGGTACGGCCGAACACGACTGCCCCTTTCTGCCACTCTGTCACATCCTCACATCTATCCACGTTGACGAACACTGTCCGTGTGAAACATCAATGCCTCACTGATTGCTACTGCCATATGCTCATGTAGAGGGAGTGCACGTACGGTTGAGCAGGGTACTCGCTCGCTGCGCCATCTCTACAGGCCTAACAATCCATCTGTGAGTGCGCACTAGGGTGACTAATTTTTTGTCCGGTGAGCATAATAATAATAATAATAATAATAATAATAATAATAATAATAATAATAATGTTCTCAGTTATTCATTTTTCCTCACACACTCCCTTGCAAAATCCATTTCGGTGTCCTCTCAGTTATTTAAACAATTCTCTTCAATACTTTAGTTCTTATTACTATCTCAAAAGGGTTCTTCATTGTTTAAACTCATCACTTGCCCAAATTAACAACTTCAACAGTTTACAGGTTGAAAAGACTATGATATTATCTAAATCCCCTACTAGGCCACACTGAAGAGGCCATGATTAACGAAATGGCTGAGTTATTAGCTTACCACCTGAGTTTGAAATCCAGTGGATCTCGGGCTGGAATTATCGCATGAAAAATCACATGGTGACAGAAAGGACATCTGGTCTTGAATTCCCGGCCAAAATCCAAATGGGCCTGGGTGGATCCAGACTCTCCAGAAAACCCTGGGATAAGCTGAAGAAAGTTAATGCAACACTGAAAATTATGGCTCCTAAACAAAGCTTCCACAATACATCTAAAATAGTGTGACAATGGTTCGAATATTCAGAGTAAACCCTTCTCAAGTACAATCTCCTCTCATGCGTTCAGCATGAAATTCTACAGAGCATCTTGCAAATGAAGTTGAGTCGCAGTGGTACGTATAAGTTAGGTTTGTTTAGAAGGGTTACTGGGAGGTACACTCAGGGAAACTGGGTGGACAAGGGAGCAGTGGTAAGAGTACAGAGAGCTGAAAGTCAAATAACAATGACAAAGTTTTGAGTGTTAAACTGCAGAAGTATTCAAAAGAAAGGAATAGATTTAAGTAATTTAATACATATCTATTTACCAGATATTGTAACTGGACTTGAATCATGGCTATAAAGTGATATTGTGGATGCAGAAATGCTTTCATGGAACTGGAGTGTTTATCGTACAGACAGGATAGGAATGGTAGGATTCATACCGGTGAAATACAAATCTGTATGCTACAAAAAAGTTGAGGATGCAAAACATGAAATTCTACGTGTAAGGCTCATTTATGAAGATAAATAAGAAACTTGTTGCTTTTTGGGGTGTACAGATCTGGAAAGGGTGGCAGTGATAATGAGGAATTATTTGATATGATGAACAGTTATGCAGGAAACAACACATAAAGGAATGTGATTGTAGTGGGTGATCTCAATTTACCAAAGGTTATTTGGGAAGATGATGCCAATGACAGAAAGTATAACAAAAAAAAAATGGTAAATAAGTTAAGCTCGAAAGGCAGCTGAATCTGAAAGTCATAGAACCAATCAGAGGGAAGAATATTTTGGACACGGTGTAGGTAAAACCAGATGAGTTCTATATAGAAACTGAAGTGATAGGTGATATTATGATTATGAAGCTGTTTCTGTTGTAGTTAAAAATAATTGTACCGGGTGAGTTGGCCGTGCGCATAGAGGCGCGCGGCTGTGAGCTTGCATCCGGGAGATAGTAGGTTCGAATCCCACTATCGGCAGCCCTGAAAATAGTTTTCCGTGGTTTCCCATTTTCCCACCAGGCAAATGCTGGGGCTGTACCTTAATTAAGGCCACGGCCGCTTCCTTCCAACTCCTAGGCCTTTCCTATCCCATCGTCGCCATAAGACCTATCTGTGTCGGTGCGACGTAAAGCCCCTAGCAAAAAAAAAAAAATAAATAAATAATTGTGATAGAAACGAAGTCTGTAAAGGCAGGAATACTAGGCAATACCATATGACATGAAGGAGTTTAAAAAAAAAAGTTATTATGATTGGTAGAAAGTGGTAAATAAAAATGTAAATAGCTTATGACATGTATTTACAGAAAACAGGTATGTACCTTTAAAGGTGGTAAGGAAAAAGATGCATTATATTATAACAGAAATAAAGAGACTAGGAAGGAGGTGCAGACTGGAAAGACAGAGTTAGTAATGGTTGTGGAAGTAAGGAGAAATTTAGGAAAATTGAATCTAATGAAGAAGTCATGTAAGAGTAACATGATGGAAAGCATAATTGGTCGCCATATGAATTTTAGTTGAAAATGGAAGGGGATGTATAAGTGTTTAAAGGCAGAAACAGGTTCCAAGGACATTCTAGGAATCATTAATGAACAAGGGGAGTGTATATGGAAGGATTTACAAAAGGAAGAGGTATTCAGTCAGCAGTATGTAAAGATTGTTGGTAACAAGACCTTTTTCCGACCACATTCTGACGTGTTTCGTGTCCACGTGTAGTCGAGGTAGAGGAAGTGACTAATAGTAACGAGGTATTGAAATTTACCTACGGTAAAAAAGATATTTACAATAAGATGAAAAGTTAAAATTAAAAATAGTAGCTGGGATTGATAAGATATCTTGGGATATAGTACCATATCTGAAATACTTATCTGATTGTTTGCATGAAGGAGGTATACCAAATGAGAGTTGCAATAGTAGTACCTGTATACAAATGGAAGTGTGAAAAACATAAAGCATTCTTTCAGATTATATTAGACATGTTTGCAAAATTATTAACCAGTTTGACAGAAGGCAGTTCAGGTTTAGGAAAAGTTATTCCACTGAGGTTCAACTTGTAGGATTCCAGAAAGAGATAGCAGATATTTTAGATTCAGGAAGTCAAATATACTGTACTGGTATTAACCTGTTCAAAGCTTTGGATAGGGTAGATCAGAAAGATCACAACAGAAACCAACAGTGAAGAATTGTGTGATAAAAGATGTATTCCTTTATAAACAGATGAAGAGAGGTGAAAACTTAATCAATTATATGTTATTCATAGAAGTATGAGAAAAGCTATGGCACAGAGGTTTCATGACTTCTCTCACCATTTTCGCTTAGAGAAAATGTTAGGAAGGATGATTTCAACATAATTATTTTCCAGGAATGAGAAATTATATCAGAGTACATATTCGTAACTATCTGGAATGCATTTTGGTTCTGACAAAATCCTTAAGAAAAGAAGGAGAATTGCATCCAATTAAGCTAGGGTTATATCCCATTGAGATTATATAAATAGAACTTTCAGGACCTTTTGTATTAGAAGTACAAATAATCCGTATATTTTGGTGATTATGGACAACCTCACTAGGTCTACAAAATTGAAAGCCGTAAATACAGAAGCCCATATGACTATGATAAAATCTCTGGAGGAATTTGTTTTTCAGTTCAGTCCTCCTTAAAAAAAAATTCTGGACAGAGGAGCAGCCCTTACAACAAACCAGTTTGGGGAATTCCTAGATAATCACAGAATATGTCATTCTCTAATTTAAACCAGACATTCTCAGGTGAATGACTCAGTAGAGAGAATGAACAGAACTACACTCTCTATTCTGAGATGCAGCATCAACTATGAACAAGATGACTGGGATAAACTAGCATCATTAGGATGGGATCTTAATTTGACAGCACCAACCATCATGGCCCCTTATCAGACGGTTTTGGGTTATTTTCAGAAATTTGGGAATCGGTTAGTTAGAGAATTAATCCTTGAGAACAAAACGTATCACGACCCATCTGAGTTGCAACAAAAGGTGAGCAAGAAAATGGGAGATTGACAAAAGATGGAGGAGAGAGAAGATGAGAATAGAAATTTAATGGTGAAGTTCAATTTTGGAGATACAGTATTTGTGAAAGGAAATTTAATTGCTACCAGAGCCTCCACCACATTACAAGATAAATTTTGTGGACCATTAGTCATTGTTCAAGTTTTGCCTAATGACACGTTTAAGAAAAACTATGTCATTGAAACATGACAAAGTCTTTGTAACAAACGTACATGTAAGTGCATTAAAGCTATGGTGAGGTAAAAGTAACAAACTGGATTCATATGTAACAAGTTAAGATGACGCAGAGTCAGAAAATCAAGATCAGAGGTTGAACTGAGAGAAAAAGAATGAAAGTGAGGTGAAGGTCAATGAAAAATGAGTGCACAAACAACTCTGACTGCTGGGCAAAATCAAGATCAGAGGTTGAACTGAGCGAAAAAGAATGAAAGTGAAGTGAAGGTCAATGAAAAAATGAGTGCACAAACAACTCTGACTGCTGGGCATTTACAGTAGGCACATATTGAATGCAATACATGGGTACGATGGCCAATCGTTAAAGATTCTTTCTTTTGCTGGGTAGCCGGTGTAGCAACTGAAGACAATAGCATGTCATATGACGTCTGATGTGGTAACTGTGTAATAGGAAGAAAAGGACACTATGTGTGATGTGCCATAATGGCAATGAGAGGGAAAGACTATAAATGTGTGAGGGATTAATTTTTCTGTGAAGTTGTTGAATATGAGTAAACATTGGATTTGTATGTAAACACACATATTGCTTGTGAATTTGTAGACCTCCAAAACTGACAAGGAAGTGCATTTGAGGGTAAAATTGGACAAATTATTAAGTTTAATAGTGCATATATATGCACATTTGCATTTATTTGAGATTAGTACATACATTTCAAATTTCAGGTTTATTATGTGTGTTTTTGACTTTGATTATGCACATTTTAACACGTTTTACAAGCAGTCTTCAAGAGAATTGAAAGTAATTAATGCCATCAACACTCCAGTAATGAAACGGTTCAAAGGGAACGGGCACTTATCAAGACGCACTTCCAAATCATACCGGCTAGAATCAATCAAGAAGCTAGAAACACGTGGGTTGCGTCTTGGTGATTCGCTGAACATTACGGAGAAAGTGAAGTGTTAACTGGAAGGTATCCCAGGAAAAGCAGTGAACACCAACAGAGTGATACATCTCACAAACTGTGCATGGACTGATTGTAATAGTGAAACAGCCGCAGCTATACGTAGTGTGATTTCTTTATTTTCCTTTCAGTTGTTTATTCATGATTTGTGTATTGGTGTGAGTGAATCATGTGAGTCTGGTAAAGGATTGTTACATTTGCATTTCATGCAAGTGTTTAATAGCATGAAAATATGTGCATTATTAAATGCATATTTCACCACTTTTTGCAGGATAGTTACATGCTTATAGTGGTGCTTTATACAGCATATAAAGCCAATGTCTAAATTTGAGTTTGCTTGTAACTTGTATATGAATGTCTTGTCTGTATTTATCAGTAAGGTAAACCTTTGATTAAACATTTTCAAGGGCATTAACAAAAAAAGTATTAGTGTAATAAAGACTTATGTGAAATTCTACACCAAACAAAAGAGAAAACAATAGAAAGGAAGAAAATAAGCAACAAAGAAATAACATTATACAAACTTTATATTAAAAATATCATAACTTGCTATATACAGGGAAAATTCCTTTTCTCCAGAGTGGTTTAACGTCGGGCTAACACATTCAAGGTTTTCCAGTGGTGCAAGGATGGGAATGGCTAGGATAGGGAAGGTAGCAGCTGTGGCCTTAATTCAGGTACAGCCCCAGCATTTGCCTGGTGTGAAAATGGGAAATCACAGAATACCATCTTCAGGGCTGCCGACGGTGGGATTCAAACCTACCATCTCTAGATTGCAAGCTCACAGCTATGCAACGCTAACTGAGAAAAATTATATATATATATATATATTTCTTTTTTTCCTTTAAGACAAGTCTGATATTATAGCTTACTTTATCTTTGAGAGCGAAGCTGATTCCTTCTCGTGATGCCCCTGGATTCAAATTTCCAGTACTGAACTGAATGTCAGCATTAGGTAGTCAGACTGTCTATATAGATCTTCTGACTAACACATTTACAAGAGAAACTCAAGGAAATGGTCCTTTTAAGGACCAAATGACAAGAAATCTTTGTCCTTAATTGTCAACTAAATGTTGAGGGCATTAGAAAATCAAAGTGGCAATATCTTTCCGAGATCCTGCTCTACGACAAGACTGATGTGCTTGCTCTCCAAGACTCCCACGCTGCGCATGAAGGTCAACTCCAATCAAGAGGCAGAATACCAGGGTATGGCACTGTTGGTGCAACTTATTATCATGCATATGGGATGTTCGAAATAATACTAAGAATGATTCACTCCTCTCATCAAGTGCCATTGACAACATACATCTAGTAACAATTAAGATAGGGTACATTATAATTACAAACATCAATAAGCCGCCAAAAAAGCAGCTCGATTTGTTCTGGGTGATTTCTGACAAAAGAGTAGCGTTACAAAAATGTTGCAAAGTTTGGGCTGGGAAGACTTGGGAGGAAGGAGACGAGCAGCTCGACTAACTGGTATGTTGCAAGTTGTAAAATTCATTGTTTTGTAATCTGTATGAAAGTGACTTCTTTTAAATGTGTAAAATTTTATTGTGTGTTATTTTCCACCTATTCATCACAATCAATCATAAGATTAATGTTCTTTCCTCATTAAACTATGAATGTGGAGGAGGAGGAGGCAGCACGGGCATTAGAGGTTGAACAAATCTGTTGGCCCCAGATGGCAAGGCTGAATGATAGAGATAATTTTGCATGATGTTGATGGCTGGTGGGTTTGATGGGTACAGAGGTTTTGATTCTGCCATCCTGCAAGTAGAGGTCAACATCAAGGACAGTGAGAGATGTGGGGGATATCTGCCAAGTGAAACTGAACTGTAAGTAGAGCTGAGGCAGTGCAGGAATTAGTCAAGTAGGCTTGCTTCATGGTGCCACAGGAGAAAGATATCAATGAACCTCCACAAGACTAGGGGCTGGACAGTTTCAGTTGCAAGGAAATATTTATAGAACAGAAAAAGAACCTGATAAGATATTGAATGAAACCGCTATTAGTAATGTATTGTTTTCAACCATGAGTTGAAGCAATGTCATTTGCTACTAGCACACTTCGGCTCGAAGCTGAACGTCTGTTTAGTACCTGCCCAACAGTTTTAATAACTTGCCTACCCAGCCATTTTAATGGTATGTTACATCATAAAACAACAATTTTTAAGGTCTAGAGTTAGGTTCTTCCACTCCCAGTTGTACATTTTAGTTATTTATTTTACAGTTTATTTCATCCTGGCTGAATTTTATCTTGACGACATAGCTATGTGGATTAGCATGTTTTAAATTATTTTTCACCATCGATAATGGATCCTAGTTAAAGGAGAACAATAAAACTTTGATTTCCACCTATTCAATACTTTAACTGTGTGAGGTAGATGAGGGAGGAAGTGTGACGCAGGGCACCGGGTTGTCATGTGTTCAAGAAGTGCTCAAGGGCCCAAAGTCCGTCTGCAAGAGGAATGTTGATGTAAAGCAAATTGGCATCAATGGAAATCAGAAGGATGAATTTTAAAGTATTGAATAGGTGGAAATCAAAGTTTTATTGTTCTCCTTTAACTGACTTTCAATACGGAAAAATGAGAATAGTCCTGCAATGGATCCTACTGTCTGAAAACTCATTCTAAACAAAAAATTTGTGTGATTATATGACTGTTTAATTTTAATAATACAACCATTAGCACTGTTTTAATACAATGCCTTTAATATTTTATGAGGATTATAACTCAACTTATATAGGTCGAGAAACATCCAAAGCCTTCAAATTTAGGAATGTAAAACCGAAAAATTCTAACCAGATTCAATCATGAACACTTAAAGTATAATTTAACTCTGAAGTTCATTATTAACTTGAAATGAAACGACACTTCAATAACCAGTGAACGTGCTGTCAAAACAGAACGAACCACTTGGTTAAAGAGTGAAATCAAGAACCTGCATGCCAAACAGGACCTCTTACATGAGGAAGCTTTTCACCTTAAACTTATGGATACATACAACAAATTAGAAGACTTGTTTTAGAACACATATTCATGAACACCTAAGAATAAGACTAGAGAAAAACCAGAAAACTATTCAAAATAAATTAAGTAAACTTAAAAACTCAGCAATAATTTTGAAAATTTAGGAGAACACACATTTTGTGAATCTGTCGTCAGTATTTTGGACATACCATTACCGTAAGGTGAAGCCAACCTACGAAAAATAAGGCCCCAAACACAATTTCAAACAAAAACTTAATAATACTACATTGTACTACACTAAAACAGTTAATAACAGAAAATTTAAAAAAATTCTAAAAATACCTCACAACAAAAAAAGGAAAGTATAAGACAATTACTGGCAAATGAAATTTGGAAAATTAAAAATAAGCAAACCAAAGAAAACAAGGAAAACAGTACACAACGAAAATGAATAACTGATCTTAAATCTATAATTAAAAACGATCAAGTAACTGTAGCAAAAGCAGATAAAGGCAATGCTACTGTCTTTCTTAAAAGAGACTATATCAACAACAAAAAATGTATTTATAGAATCAAACAACAAACAGAAATAAAGAAGGATCCAACTAATAATCTAAACACAAGAATACAAGAAAATTTAAGGGAAACACTATTTGTAATGAAAAAGAAAAATATAAACTAGGCCTGATGAATCCAAGATCCCCTACATTAAAGACTGCCCCGAAAATTCAAAATGAAACCATACCGTTACATCTATTGTAAACTGTAGGAACAACCTCACATTTCAATTGTCAAAATTTTTACTTGAGCATCTACTCAAACATATTAAAATAGAAAACAACAAATGAATATCAAACTCAATACAAGCAATTTCTAAGATTCAGACAGCAGAAATAAATGAGAAAACCATATTAGCATCATGACATGACTGACATGTACTCTAGTATTCCCATTAAACAGCTCATAAACTTAAGAGAAGAAAATTTCAAGAACCTGATAATTTCAAACAGAAATGAATGAAACCATAAATTGAATACTAAATAACAATTATTTCACATTTAAAGGGATATACTACCAACAAAAACAGGTTTACCTATGGGATGATACGAACTTTTTTTTTTCAATTTGCTTTACGTCGCACCAACACAGATAGGTCTTATGGCAACGGCGGGATAGAAAAGGCCTAGGGGTGGGAAAGAAGGGGCGTGGCCTTAATTAAGGTACAGCCCCAGCATTGATATGAATGTTTAATTTTAATAATGAGTATACTCTTGTCCTCATTCTAAGGTGGTGCAGTTCCTTTCAGGTAAACCCTGAATAGGGGTGAGCTGCATGTACCATTTCAACCACATACCAGCCCTCCTACCGTTCTTAAATTTCTGGTAGTACTGGGAATCGAACCTGGGCCACCAAGGATGGCAGCTAATAGTGCTAACTGTTATGCTATAGAGGCAGAAATAATAATAATAATAATAATAATAATAATAATAATAATAATAATAATAATAATAATAATAATAATAATAAATGGAGTCATCAATGGTATCGCAAATCTGGTCGAATAATTGCCCCTTCAAATTGAAAAGGTTATGGATTAGGATGTATTGTGCGAGTTAGATGAGGGAGGAAGTGTGACGCAGGGCACCGGGTTGCCGTGTGTTCAAGAAGGGCTCAAGGGCCCTAAGTCCGTCTGCAAGAGGAATGTTGATGTAAAGCAAATTGGCATCAATGGAAACCAGAAGGATGAATGATTCACAACCATTATAAATTGCTTTTACAGTTAAAGTCCTCAAATATTTAAACCCAACTCCCAACCCTCTCGCCCTTAGAAATTCCAAAGTTGGACATCAGCTGGTGTTCAGGTCCGGGGAAGCACCTGGCCTTAACATTAGATAACTGCTTGTTTTTTCCATTCTCTTGTCTGTCAGTGCCCCACTCCCTCATCTTACACAACCTCTACTTGTCAACAATGACCATTATTATTCTATCCTCCACTGACGAAGGCTGCAGTGGAAAATTTTTTGACCCATGTCGTTCTTTTGTGTGTACTCTATCCACTCAGTCTTACGTGGTACATTGCTGCTCTCCATCCATTTCCTAGACTAATGTGTGTATATATTGCTTCTGCTAGCTTTCTGAACTGAGCATTTATGATTCTACTTCACACACTTTCTAATCTTCCTATCCTTGTACTCTTTTCTTCTTTTCCTTTTCTAGATGTATTGTTCTGTTTACTTCCGATCGTCATCTTCATTCTTTTCACTACACGGATCGAACATCTTACCTACTAATTTTGATATCTCCGATACTAACTATTCTATTCCTTATTTCACTGTCATGGTTTTTATTGCTTACGTATCATGAACCACTATTTCCACACCCACAATTCTGCTTTCCATATCTCAACACTCATTCCCACCCATTTCACACGCTACTTCTGCAGGTACTCGTGATCGCGACATTCATTCGATAACTGCTTACCACCACCTCTTTCACTTCTCTGTACATATTTTCCAATTCTCCAGCCCACCATCCATCTCTTGTATCTTCTCACACTGTATTTCCCCTAAACTTTTCCCACTGGCCAACACCACTTTCCTTCTGGATTTTCTTTACTTACATTCTATCTTTTCTGCTGCTTATCCCATCTTCACCTATTTGGATGTATTTTCACTCATCATCCCTGAGTGCGTAACATTTTAAATCCTCCAAACCTGCTTCTGTCTTTTTGAAGTTCCTTCCTACAAACTCTCTTAATATCCATTCACTTTCCTGTAACCTCATTCCAGCATGACTTTCAAATTCTACTTACAAGAGATTACTTATCATGCTTTCAAACTCCCGAAATTAAAATCCCATACTCTCTTTCTGAATACACATCTAATCTTGACCTCTATCCTCATGAACAAAATCTCAGATTTCCTTTTTCTCCCTCCCCACCTGCCATATGAAAACCCATTCTCGCTTTCTACTACTAGGCTCCATAAACCTCACCAAACTAATCCTCTCACAAGAGACTGTCCTAATGTATTAATAATAATGTTATTTGTTTTACGTCCCGCTAACTACTCTTTTACGGGTTTTCGGAGACGCCAGTCCTAATGTATTACCACCTCACCAGTCTCCTCTCACTCGTCAGAATTTGACTCCTCATCCCAGTTGAAAACATAGCACCCATTTCCATCATAATCCACAATGCCAATTACGATCCTTACCAGCATGCCTCACAACTCCCAAAACTAAACATACTTTATATACATTCTCTTAAAGCACGTATCCCTCTCCCACACCCAGCGTATGTACCTTTTGATAATCAGCCAATTGTACGGTTCCATGGCTAAATGGTTAGCAAGTTGGCCTTTGGTTCAAGGGGACCCAGGTTCAATTCCCATCCGGATCGGGGATTTTAACTTTCATTAGATAATTCCTATGGCATGGAGGCTGGGTATTTGTAAAGTTTTCAGCATTACATTTCACCTTAGATAGAGCCCCATCCTCACAGACACGCAGCTCACATATACCGCGTCAAATCAAAAGACCGACACCAAGCTTCTCCGGAGGCCACACCCCCTTATTATTATCAATCTAATCGCCCTCTGCTAAACCCCACTCCATCTCTGGCAGATCTCTTCATCGTGCCTAAACCAGCCACACTAATCCCCAGCCTTCCAAAACGTTTTCCCGCAAGGGCCACTCAAACAACAGAAATCGGGTATAGAAGTTTTATTTCTTCATTTAACCAGATTTCATTAGTCCTGTTTTGTGTTTTGCGTGTCTGAGCAGTTCATCTAAGTTAGTTAATGTATTTCTGGAGAAATTTCGGTGTTAAGTTGTTTGAAAGGCATTCTTTCAAAAAGGTAATGCTTTTGGTTGCGATCATTAGTTTAATTTTCAGGTTTTGGTATTTGAATGCGTTACGTTTTGCCTGGTTGGCTTCCGTATTATTATACCAATATAATACCAATATAAATGGTCCGTTATTGGACATTATAAATTTTCCAGCTAACTCATTCCTGGTTGCCAGCGTTTCGCCCTCGTGTGCCATTTATATTGGTATTATAAATTTACTCATTCGGGACAAATATTTCAGATTCCCTATGGGAATCAACATCTGTATCTTCCGTATTATTATTTATAAATTTCATTTTCCGTATTGATTAAATTCAATGTATAGATAAGAAAAGTGTTCCACTGATCAATACTTATTTATTGTAAATGGATTTACATTGGTACCGGTTTCGGCCTTTCATGGCCATCATCAGCTAATATATAATTATACTACAGCCATTAGACAAAATCAAAAAGATGTTATGTTATGTCTAATGGGTATGGAAATAAAATATATTGCAGCAGTATGATGTTAAAATGGCTACGATCAAAGGTGGTGGTAAAGGTTACATTAAACTAAAACCTACTGAGTGTACATTAGACATGAGTACATTAAACATATTAAAATACATAGGCCACAGTATAAAACACTTAAAAAGTTAAACACACTAAAATATGGTATATACATGTTAAAACGCTTATTAAAATTTGAGTTCGTGTTGCGTGGGTTTCATTCTTCAATCTTCCTTGTGGTTCTTGTGCTTCTGTATCATGCTGATTTAGTTGTATGGGCAATCTTCGAGATTGTTCTATGGCTGATATGTGCCATATTGATACATGGTAAGGAACCTTGTCATTAATTTTTTTTTTTTTTTTTTGCGTACTATTGTACCATTATATTGAGCGGTGAGAATGGATATTTAACGCAGTGATAATTTTGCAGTAGGGCGCCGTTTGTGAGGGCGTGTTGCTATACAGAGCGTGGGAATCGAGAAGGTGATTTCCCGAGGCAAGGCGTGGTCAGGTGTGACGAAGAAAGAATATGTGAGGAAGAGAGAAAGAGAGATGGGATTTTGTCTGGGGGAGAGACCTGCCATCTTAACAGAGATTTTAGCGGGAGCAGACAGGCCCACCACATTACGGAAATTGGGTCGTAATTCCCGTAATTGAAGGTTTTTCAAGAAAATAAAAAGATGGAAATGGTTACTAGAATTTTACGAAGCGGTAGATACCTCTAGGTTTATTAACATATGATTAGATCAATAAATATGTTCCAAGCAGAACCACCGTGGGAAGCTCTGTAGTGGCCACATTCCAGACTCAAGTTGTTTCTCGGGACTTCCCCTGGCGTCCTTTGGGGTGCTGCCCCATATAAAAGCTAAGTGATATGGGGGGAGATCATCCAGTTGACTATCATATTGCTGCCGGCACGCGTCGCACGTCTGCTTAGATTGCGCCAGAAACCTTTTGTTCAGAACAAAGACAGTGTGTAATTATTACAGTGTGATAACTTTGATCCAGTGGATAGGTGACTTACAGAGTTACACGTGGTGGATTTGTAAGTGGCGCGATGTTCAGATACCTATCAATGAGATCGCGTGTGATTAATGGTATCAGTAACAATAGAAAGCCGTACTTGTAGACTCGGATAAATAGCGGTGGGGGCGAAGCTCCCGAGGTGCCGAGGAAGTGTGGACAATAGGCTAAGGAGGTCTATATTCATCCTCTGATAGACTGTTGAATCCAAGTTAAGCGGGCATAAAAACACAGTAACCGAGTGGATAGTCTCTAGAGCAGAAAATAGTTTGTGACACAATGCACAAGTTAGCGAGTATGCAGTTATACGAGAATGGAGGACGAGGAGTGTGTATTGCAAAGTGTTAGCGCTGTGCGCTAGCTCAACCTAACTAAATGTCCAGAATGTGGGGTTGTGTTTAAAGTGAATATTTCATTGTAGTAAGAAGTCGAGGTATTCCGAGGGGAGTGAGCGGCTAGAACTTCAGAACGTGGCTTCGAAGACGCTACCTTGAACGAGGCATCCCTCAAGAAGAAGGCGGCACCATGAACCAGCGGGGCTGGAAGACTGGACTCCATGAATCGAACCTGGCTGAGACATCTATCATGATGGGCTAAATCATGCTAGCCTACCCGGAGGGAGAGACGAGGAGATTAATTAAGATAAGTGGACCAATGAATTATTAGACATATGGTAGAGTTAAGGCATCACGCAGAGATAGTAGAAGTAAACGTGTAAGTATTCATATAGGATTTGATGGTGGCCCATCAGGCTGCATATTAAGATTGTTTGATATCTAAGGGTAAGAGTAGTTAGATTTGTTTTCTTGTATCTTTATGTAAAGCGGACAATGAGGTAATATGTGTTATCGAGGCAAGAGGTAGTGTGCCTAGTGATACATATTTGTTTGTGTATGATAGACCGGATATTTTTCCTTTGGGTCGGTCGCGAAATGCATTTTACTTGTAGGATTAGGCACTATGTATAATTCCCACTATATTCCAGGGGAAGGGCAGATATACCTGCGTAATGTAAGGTATGCAGGCTGATGGTATTTATGTAGTTAAGGGGCTCTATTTACGTGCCTTATACGGGCGTAAACTATAGCGGAGGCGCAGATTTTAACGCTATTCAACTCTGTGCTACTCTGCCAAACGTTGGGTTTGAACCTCTGACTTCCAAGGTTAATGTTGTCGTGCCACATATTGGCGGTGATGGTTTGATATGATTGAATAGTAGAACACTTTATGTGATTCAACTGCGACCCGAGTGGGTGGTTAATTGAAGTCAGGAGCGTGATGTGAGATGCGTTTTTCCTCACTTATTTTATGCCATTGGCTGCTATGTGTAGAAGCTTGAAAGTCCCTTTGTGAAAGAATGTAGGGTAAGACGTCTAGCGGGAGTCTGTTTACAAGTTTTTTTTGTTGTGGAAGGGGGCTCCAGACCCGACTTCAGGTCAATGTTCGCCTGCTCCGTATTGGGGTGAGCTCGGCCATTTTTAAATTGCTCTGGAGGTCGGTCATTCTCCTTTGGCAGGGAGTCTTTTGCAAAACTGTGCGTCATTTATTTTTATCCATTTTACCTTGTATTCCTTTCTTGTTTGATTCGCGTTCTTAGGGTTGTGTATTCTACTAATGTGATCTTGGCACTATGCTACTGGTATGATTGCCCTGTTGGCACAAGTTTCTGCCTGGTGGACGTGGGTTCACGTCCGTGTAAATATGTAATTGAGGGCGCTAGAGTAGGTTATCTTAGTTTATTTTTATTTACCTATTGTGCTGCTAATTTTTGTGTATATAAATATCCCGTTATGGGAGGAAACTTTCATAATAGCGGTAATCTCTGCAGGTATCCTTAATTCTACCATTATATCATTTTATGTCGCAGACATAGGGATGTAGTTTCCATGTGGGAGAACACATCCGGTTTTTTTTTTTCTTGGTTCACAGATCGACAAATTTCAGCATAACGTCATCATCCAGATTGTATTTGCTTTGCTTTCTTTTTAATTTGTAGAGGTGAGCCTTTGGCGCACTTATTTTGGCACTACAGGTGCAATCCTTGTAATTAACTTGTGTTGTGAATACAAACTTATGCTCAAAATTCTGATCACAGCGAAAGTGTTCCTCATTTCGTAGTTTAATGTAGTATATGAGTTCCCCATGATCCTCTCGTCATAAGAACCCAAATTATCGACCATTTCTGCCGACGGTAGCTGAGCTGGTGCCCGTATGCAAGAACAGAAGAGCAGGTAAGTATCATCCTGCAGTATTAATGTGCCCTGTAGGGTAAATAATAATGTCGCCCGTACTTAGGGGCCAGTCTTGAGGATTATAGGGCATACTATGTAATCCAACTGTTGATTTACTTCAGTAAGTTTTTTATGATAAACTGCAAGACTTCAGTTTAAATTTTAATTAGGAGCTGTTGGTGGCAACACCTCTCTCGTCTATGTTCGTGTTGTGGTTGTTATCTGTAAAGATGAGCTAATATAAGTATAGTGTGCGTATGAAGGAATGCCCGGTGTATGTATGGAAATGAAAGAGTACTTACTATTGTTGTTGTGGAGGTCGTGTACCGATGTGTTTGGAGACATGCTGTGTTCTACTACGAGTGCGTCTGAGGCTTATGTTAGCTGTGGAGAGGGATGTAGGTGGAGGGGTAGGAGGAGTGGCTATTGTAGAGGTAGGGGTGGGGTTAGGCTTGTGATTCGTCGGTTTATTAGGGCGTGTGTTTACTATTTTGAGATAGTCATTTTTAATGCAGGAATGGCTTTATCACAGATGATGCTGGTTTTCTCTGTAATGCCATTAATGTTATGATTGGGATTAGCGAATTGGTCCAGAGAAATATAGAAATCTTCGGTTATGTTGAGCAGGGGGCCTTTAGAGTTTATGTTTAATATTGTCATATCGTTATTGATGTCTGTGAAACTATGCTTAGATTTTTCTATATGTTGGCCTATTAATGAAAACTGGTTGTGTTTTACAGCATTTATATGTTCATTGTAACGGATGGTGCAGTTTCTGCCTGTACGTCCAATATAACTTGTGTCACAGTTGTTACATTTGATACGGTAGACACCTGATTGGTAAAATTTATTGTTGTTGTTGACTGTTTTCACGTGTGTATAGTGTTGGTGCTGTTGTGTGTGGTTTTGAATGCTATTTTCAAGTTGTGCTTCTTGAAAATATTAGTTACAGTATATATATGGATGTTGTTTTTTTTTTTTTTTTTTTTTGCTAGGGGCTTTACGTCGCACCGACACAGATAGGTCTTATGGCGACGATGGGATAGGAAAGGCCTAGGAGCTGGAAGGAAGCGGCCGTGGCCTTAATTAAGGTACAGCCCCAGCATTTGCCTGGTGTGAAAATGGGAAACCACGGAAAACCATCTTGAGGGCTGCCGATAGTGGGATTCGAACCTACTATCTCCCGGATGCAAGCTCACAGCCGCGCGCCTCTACGCGCACGGCCAACTCGCCCGGTATGGGTGTTGTTGAAGGGGAATAGGGCATAATCTTTTTTGGGTTTGGCTGTTTTAGTTAATTTGGTTTTAGGTTGGGATTTTATTTTGTGAATGATTTTGTTTACCATTTCTTTGCTATATCCGTTATGTTTGCCTATGTCGTGGATTAGTTTTAATTCATTATTTTGATCTACTGTCATTGGAATATTAAAAGCTCTATATATCATGCCATAATAGGCTGCTCTTTTGTGTGTGTTTGGAAGAATGGAATCATTTTTTATGGTATTTAAGGTGTGTGTGGGTTTCCTGTAGATCTTGTAAGATAATTGGTTGTCGTGTCTGGTTATTGTCCAGTCTAAGTAATTTAAGGTACGCTTATTTTCGGTTCCTTTAGTGAATTTAATTTGGGGGTCTAAAGTGTTAAGTTTGTCTAGTATAGTGTCTGCGTCAGTGGATCTATTATCTATAATTACGAAGATGTCGTCAACAAATCTGCACCAAAAATATATATCATCTACTTTATTGATTGACGTGTGTTCTAGGTAGTCTATATATATTTCTGCTAATATTTTGGAGGCAGGAGATCCCATAGGTAGGCCTTGCTGCTGATATATGGTATCATGAAATCTGAAGTAGTAGTTCAGCATCATCATCATCATCATCATCATGATCATCATTTCCCTTTATCCAGCTGTATCCGGGTAGGGGCAAATATGGTTCCTCTCCACTTTCTTCCGTCTTTCCACCACTCCTCCTCCAATACTATGTCCCAGTCCAGGTTTCTTTCTATAATACTGTGTTGGATTGTATCCTTCCATCTCAATCGTGGTCGTCCACGGCCTCTCCTTCCTTGGATTTGCATTTCCATCACCTTTTTGGCATTCTTTCATACTCATTCGCTTTATGTGCCCAAACCATCTTAGTTGGCTCTTTTCTATTCTATCATTAATTTTTTCCACTCCAATTTCTTCCCAGATTTTCTCATTCCTTATTTTGTCTCTTCTACTCTTCTGTATCATACTCCTCATGAACTTCATTTTGGCTGCCTGATTCGACTCTCATCCTTCTTTGTCATTGTCCAAGTTTCTGCTCCGTAAATTGTTATGGGTACGTAATACATCTTGTACATAGTATACTTCGCTTCCATTGGCGCATCTTTGTCCCATAACATGTTTCTTACACTATGATAGAAACAACTTCCAGCCTGAATCCTCTTATTAATCTCAGCATCCAGTCGAGCATTCTCCATTAATTCACTCCCCAGATATTTAAATGTTTCCACTACTGCCAGGGGCTTGTCTGCAAGTCTAATCTGACCTTTCCCTTCTTTCTCCCCTCTAGTCATAACAAGAGTTTTACTCTTTTCTACACTTATTTTCAATCCACATTCTTCGATCTTCCCATTCACCACATTCAACTGTTCTTGAACCTTCCTATCGTCTTCTCCCCAAATCACAATATCATCTGCAAACAACATCATGTTCATTTCTCTTCCTCCATATGCTGCTTTTGCTGTTCTCATGATGTCATCCATTACTATTGTAAACAGGATTGGTGATAGAACACTTCCCTGTCTTAGTCCACTAGTTATTTTGAACCAACTTGTCCTGCCAACTTGTGTTTGCACGCAACTACAACACTCCTTATACAATACCAGGATCATTTTTATTAATCCCTGTCCAATTCCTTTTTGCACCAGACTGTCCCAAAGTTTAGTCCTGGGGACACTGTCATATGCCTCTTCAATGTCAATGAGTCATCACCATGTAATTCCCGTAGCCCCTTTGCTTTTTAAATTAGTTGTCTCATAATGAAAATGGACTCTATTGTTGACCTTCCACTTCTGAAACCAAACTGATTTTCCTGTATCTGATTCTCAACCCTCAACCTTACTCTACTTTTAAGTATCCTTTTCATTATCTTAGCAACATGGTATATTAGAGTAATTCCCCTGTAGTTATTCAAAACTTTCTTATCTCCTTTCTTGAAAATTGGGATGATTATTCCTTTTTGCCAATCCTCAGGGACCTCCTTATTCTCCCAGGCATTCCTGAGAACCCGATATGTCCACTGCAGGCCTACAGCTCCAGCTGAATTCATGAATCTACTTGAATTTGCCATAAACAATAACTACTTCAGATTTCATGATACCATATATCGGCAGCAAGGCGTACCTATGGGATCTCCTGCTTCCAGAGTATTAGCAGAAATATATATATATAGACTACCTAGAACACACGTCAAGCAATGAAATAGATAATATAAATTTTTGGTGCAGATTTGTTGACGACATCTTCGTAATTATAGATAATAGATCCACTGACGCAGATACTATACTAGACAAACTTAACACTTTAGACCCCCAAATTAAATTCACTAAAGAAACCGAAAATAAGCATACCTTAAATTACTTATACTTGACAATAGCCAGACACGACAACCACTTATCTTACAAGATCTACAGGAAACCCACACACACACACACACACACACACACACCATATATACCATAAAAAATGACTCCATTCATTCTAACACACACAAAAGAGCAGTCTATTATAGCATGATATATAGAGCTTTTAATATCCCAATGACAATACAAGATCAAAATAATGAATTAAAATTAATCCACGACATAGGCAAACAAATAACACTTGTATGTTTTATTGTTCATCCACCTATTCAATACAATACAATTTTAAAAATCAGGAAAGTGTCCTTATCAAAACTGTTGACATGAAATTAGTATATTAGATGGTACATGTTTCACCCATCAATAGTAGGCATCATCAGCCAAATTTTTCACCTTAGGATAGACCAGGTACCTGACTGGAAATAATTTATGAATGCTGTTAAAAACTATGTAATCACATGTAATAGGCAAACATAACGGATATAGCAAAGAAATGGTAAACAAAATCATTCACAAAATAAAATCCCAACCTAAAACCAAATTAACTAAAACAGCCAAACCCAAAAAAGATTATGTCCTATTCACCTTCAACAACACCCATATATATACTGCAACTAATATTTTCAAGAAGCACAACCTGAAAATAGCATTCAAAACCACACACAACAGCACCAACACTATACACAACACGAAAACAGTCAACAATAACAATAAATATAACCAATCAGGTGTCTACCGTATTAAATATAACAACTGTGACACAAGTTATATTGGATGTACAGGCAGAAACTTCACCATCCGTTACAATGAACATGTAAATGCAGTAAAACAAAACCATTTTTCATCAATAGGCCAACATATAGAAGAATCTAAGCATAGTTTCACAGACTCAATAACGATATGACAATATTAAAAATTAACTCTAAAGGCCCCCCTGCTCAACATAACCGAAGTTTTCTATATTTCTCTGGACCAATTCGCTAATCCCAATCATAACATTAACGACATTACAGAGAAAACCAGCATCATCTTTGATAAAGCCATCCTGCATTAAAAAATGACTCTCAAAATAGTAAACACATGCCCTAATAAACCGACGAATCACAAGTCTAACCCCACCCCTACCTCTACAATAACCACTCCTCCTACCCTCCACCTACATCCCTCTCCACAGCTAACATAAGCCCCAAACGCACTCGTAGTAGAACACAGCATGTCTCCAAACACATCGGTACACGACCTCCACAACAACAATAGTAAGTACGGTACTCTTTCATTTCCACACATACACCGGGCATTCCTTCATATGCACACTATACTTATATTAGCTCATCTTTACAGATAACAACCACAACACGAACATAGACGAGAGAGGTGTTGCCACCAACAGCTCCTAATTAAAATTTAAACTGAAGTCTTGCAGTTTATCATAAAAAACTTACTGAAGTACAGCAACAGATGGATTACATAGTACTCAAAAAAAAAAAATCATTTTCATGACAAGGTTTCTTACTACGTATCAATATGACACATATCAGACACAGAACAATCTCGAACATTGCCCCATACAACTAAATCAGCATGATGCAGAAGCACAGGAACCACAAGGAAGATTTAAGAACGAAATCCACGCAACACGAACTCAAATTTTAATAAGCGTTTTAACATATATATATATATATATCATATTTTAGTGTGTTTAACTTTATAAGTGTTTTATTCTGTGGCCTATGTATTTTAATATGTTTAATGTACTCATGTCTAATGTACACTCAATAGGTTTTAGTTTAATGTAACCGAGCTCGATAGCTGCAGTCGCTTAAGTGCAGCCAGTATTCGGGAGATAGTAGGTTCGAACCCCACTGTCGGCAGACCTGAAGATAGTTTTCCGTGGTTTCCCATTTTCACACCTAAGATGAAGGCCACGCCCGCTCCCTTCCCACTCCCAGCCATTTCCTGTCCCATCGTCGCCATAAGACCTATCTGTATCGGTGCGACGTTAAGCAACTAGTAAAAAAAAAGTTTAATGTAACTCTTTTTTTTTGGCGTCGCACCGACACAGATAGGTCATGATTTGGTGCGTACAACATCTTTCCACTCACTGGGTCACTTTTCCTTTTCCTGCATCTCTTTTTCATCAACTCGTGTACACTGCTTGGGGACAACAGTACATTAAGATCACTACTGATTTGCATGACTATGGTGTCGATGTGTAACTAAATAAACTCAGTAATATAAGACTGAACAAATCTCCAGACTAGAATGTGTTCGTTACATTGCATTGCAATCAATTTGTGACATTGTGGAGCACTCGCGCAGGAAACGATGTAACAATAGCAATAGATTCCATTATTTTTAAAGTGCATTTCTCTTCACAATTTCCAGAATACTATAGCCATCTGCTGAGATATGCACAAACTACCTGAAAATACAGATCCAGGACACATCATAGATGTTTGTTCCGTGAATATCTAAATGCCACAAAAATGTAACATAGACGTTTGTTTGCGCATACGACTCATTTTTTTAAACCTAGAATTATATATAAAAGCGCAGCAATTTTATGAACATTTTACTGACATTTTTAACAACAATGACATTCTTTTAATGATGCCTGATGCAAGTTTAGAGAACTAGTATAAGTTGGAAACAATTCTCTAACCTATGGGTAAATAATGGAAATATCGATTATTATTATTATTATTATTATTATTATTATTATTATTATTATTATTATTATTATTATTATTATTATGACTTTTATCTTTTGCTAGTTGCTTTACGTCGCACCGACACAGATAGGTCTTATGGCAACTATGGGACAAGGAATGGCTACGAGTTGGAAGGAAGCGGTCGTGGCCTTAATTAAGGTACAGCCCCAGCATTTGCCTGGTGTGAAAAAGGGGAACCATTGAAAACCATCTTCAGGGCTGCCAACAATGGGATTCAAACCCAATATCTCCCGGATGCAAGCTCACAGCCGCGCACCCCTGACTGCACGGCCAACTCACCCGGTCTCCTGGATGCAAGCTTACAGCTACACACCCCTAACCGCACGGCCAGCTCGCCCGGTGGTATTATTATTATTATTATTATTATTATTATTATTATTATTATTATTATTATTATTATTATTAGTATTATTATTATGACTTGTGAGGTGTGGCTATGAAATTGATTACATCTATTAGTATTATTATTTATGTAGTTGTCTGGACTTTATTTGGTATAAATCGTGGTCTTATTATTTGTGTGTTACATGTGAGGTTATGTCATGAAACATATGCTGTATACATATTAATGAGTTTATTTAATGTAAGAACACATAATTAATAGTATTTAATTTATTATTACCTGTATATATGATGTTGTGCAACACACCGTAATATTCCAGATCAACGTATCTTTGGCACTAGAGCGTTAGAGAAAAATCCATTCACTGTAAATAAGTTATTGGACACACTTGAAATTACAAGAAAACATGTGTCATATTCTTCTAGAAGCCTGAAGAAGAAACGTGTATGAAGAGGCAGTCTTGGGAGTAGTTAGGAGTTGTTTAGTAAGAGATGTGAATGCAATTCGATAGTCGAGTATGTGCATTCATGTTGTGATAGGTAGTATGTTGACATGCAATTCTTTTTCTTCTTCTTCTTTTCATAACAGTGTTTTGTTCTAGAGCATAGTACTCAAGTGTTCAAGATGGCAGTTTATTAGTGCATGTGTGTAGAATATGTATATATAATTTGTAAAAAAAATAGTGTACACAATTCACAGTATTTCGTGTAAGTCTTTGTGGAAACAACATTGGCGACAAAGACTGCGACAGGATTGAACAATAATATTCGGTACTTAATACGAGTGTAAGTGGGAATCACAACAAAGTGCAAGTGATACTGGAAGATGTGTGTGTAAAACAAATTAAAGACAAACTTGCAAAGCAAAATCTTCTGACGGACAGCAAGAAGACATCATTGAAGGCATGATTACGAAATGATCTCAACAAATACGGAGAAGATCCACAAAGTTTTTTATCAAAGTGGACAAACATCCGGACTTGTCATCGGAAGAGGAGGCAAATATGACTACAATGCGTTCCACCTTAATGAGCATGATGCAGGCTCTCAATGACAAAATTTCAGACGTTAATTTGCAACGCAATTTCAAATTAACAGACCAAATTTCAAAAGTAAATGATAAAATTTCAGACAAAATTTCTCAAGCTAATTCAGTTTTAACCAGACAAATATCTCAAGAGTACACACAGGTTTACAAAGTAGAACAGTGCCTAGAATAGAAAATGTCAACCGTAATTTCATCCCAAATTAGCGACGTCATCAATTAACACAGCAGATAACAACCATCAGGTCAAAACTGGGACAGGTTTAGCAGATCGACAGTAGGGTAAGCCAGCTGGAATATTTCGAACCTCAAGCAGGAGGTGGAAACCCAGGCTTCCAGTATCAAACATCACGTTGAGGGGAGAATTTCTACCATCAAGGGAAATTTTAGGAGCCGTATTTCTGACGGTGAAGGAAGGTTAGAAAACCGGATTTTGACCATCAAGGGAGATGTGCAGAATATGAGAGAGGGCATCATTCATGGGGTAGAAGATAGATTAACTCGAACAGGACCTATCACCAGACCTTCAAACCCCTCAAACATAACCGGCAACACAGGACACCTAGACCCAAAGCTGATTATAGAGAGACTTCCGGAATTCCACGGGCGGCGGTCAGTCTACTAGGAAGGACTAATCTATCGGAGGACATCTTCGCTCAACTCATCGCAACGCGGCTAAAGGCGCAAGCCACTACTTCGTGGAATAACTTGAAGGGCTTAAATTTACACTGGACTGATTTCAAGAGGGAATTCCTTGCTAGGTTTAATTCCAAAGGAGTGAAGAGTTCAGTGAAAAGGAAGCTACTAACTGATGCACAACCCATCGGCATGAGAGCTAGCTCGTTCATCCTCCAGAAGTACCAGATCTTCAAGCGGCTGCACCCGGAAGGAAGCAAGAACAAGATCTTACCTGACATCACTGAGCTACTCCACGATAAGATTAGATCCCTAGTGAAAGTATGAAAATCGAGATCCTTTGATGATCGATATAGAATCATCACCCAGTTGGAAGAGGAACACAAGAGCAAAGCCATAGAAAACACCAGCTCGGTTAACAAATGCTACCAGTGTGGAAGAACGTGATACCTGAAGAACAAATGCCTGACCTTGGGGTCGGAAAACAAGGCCCGGCCCATCTGGATTGAGGGGGGATGAGACCGGGAACAGGAATGCACCTCAAGACGCAACAGACAACAAGACCTGGACAAGCAGGAGAGGGGTTGGTCAGACTGTCAGCAAAACAGACCAGCCACGCCCAGCTATTATTTTGAGGATAGGCAACGAGAATTTTTCAGCCATACTCGACAGCCAAGTAAGCCATTCATTTGTAAATCGGAGTGTTGCTAGATTACTACCACCTACAAAGTCTCACCATCTCAGAAGTGTAGTGGGAGCAGCGGACGGGGTAACCTATTCCATCCAACGACAGACTAACCAAACCGCTAAATGCATGGACCTACCTATTATAATTAACGTAGCAGTGGTCAGAACCTAATACCTGACATCATATTAGGGCATGACATTTTGGTAGAATACAAGATGATACCAGACTATGCAGCTCATGAAGTCTTTTTGGGAAAAGACAGATGTCTGAGGGTTGCCTGGCACGACGGAAATCTCCGGACCCGCAAGGATGCGGAAGTCAATGTAGACCTGGAAGATATCCAGTTAACGAATCCTCAACCAAGTGAAGAAGAGGAGCTGAGACACGCCTTAATGGACTTCCCAGAAATCATCACCAAGAAAATAAGCCGGACTACCACTGTAACCAACACCATTAATTGCACCACTTCCTCACACATCAAGCAATGTCCACATCCAATCAACGCGGATAAGCGAACTTCGTCACTAAGAAGATTCAAGAAATGGAAGGGCAAGGTTTCATCTCACCCTCTACATCCTGTTGGGTTTCGCTTATCGTCCTACCGAAAAAGAAGAATGGGGAGTACTGACTGTGTGTGGACTTCAGCAATTTGAACAAGAAGACCGTTAGTGACGCCTACCCCATGCCTGACCTGAAAGACTCACTGAAACAAGTAAGTGGGTCTAGGATTTTAGGCACGTTGGATCTCAACCCCAGATACTGGCAAGTGGAGGTCGAGGAAAGTTCTAGGCCACTGACTGCCTTCACAACACCAAGAGGATTGTACCAGTTTACAGAAATGCCTTGTGAACTGAAGAACACTCCTGCAACATTCATGCGACTGATGGATAAGGTATTGTCAGGATATGTTGGAGATTTCTCCCAACAGTATCTTGACAACTTAATCCACAGCAAGAATTTTCAAGAACACCTTGTACACCTGAAGAAAGTGCTGGAATGACTGAAAATTCATGGACTGACCTGCCAACTGGAGAAGTGCCACTTCGCCCAGTCCCACGTAGAATATCTTGGCTATGACCTAACATCTGAAGGCTTAGAAAGGCAACCGCAGAAGAATCGAGCTATCAAGGAAGCTGAACGCCTGTGGACCAAGCGACAAGTACGTCAGTTCCTTGGCTTGTGTGGATGGTATAGTAGCTTCGTGCCACACTTGAAGAAAAGGCAATACCACTCACCGATCTACTCCATAACAACCACCCATTCATGTGGTCACATGAGGCAAATGGAGGAGGATAGGTCACCTAGAAACATAATGGATTCTGTTATGGAGGATAAGAGAAATAGAGAGACAAAGACGATGATGGTTAAACTCGATTTCTAACAATTTAATGATAAGATCTGTAGAACTAAAGTGGCCATAGAACTAATCACAAACAGAGGACTGTGGTGGCAGTTAGTAAATGCACAAGGGCCTGCAGACCGAATGCTGAAAGGCATATGATGATGTATGTATATTAAAATGGTGCAATGAAAATAATAATCTTCCACTCCTCCTCCATCACCACTTTTCTCACACCCCAGTAGGATCGCATGTGCAAACTGAAGGAAGTGTATTGGACTAGTATAACTTGTAAACTATTCTCTAAACCCATGAGTCAATAGTGAATATATCAAGCTCGGTTAGTAGGTATTATTATTATTATTATTATTATTATTATTATTATTATTATTATTATTATTATTATTATTATTATTACTTGTGAGGTGTGGCTATGAATTTGTTTATGTCTATTATTACTATACATATATATATATATATATATATAATTCGCTGGGGCCATCAAGGACCACGTTAAGTCTTGTTGCATTTGACACTAAACTTGGCCTTCTTTAGAGCCCAAATTTCCCTCATTCTTTGTGAGTGGGCCTGCTTACGTTCCTCTGTCCAAGGGGCACCAAGTCTTCTCTTCGGTTGCTCGTCTCGGTTTGGCAAGTTCGTCAATATTTTCTTGCGGAAGAGATCTCTGTTAAAGGCGTCTTCAGCTGAGATATGTAGCATTTGCAGGTCGTCTTTGGTATTTCTAAACCAGGGAAATGTGGTTATGGGGTTTGAATCAAAAAAGTGAAAGATTTCTTTCGTTAACTTTCTTCCGTCCATTCTTTTCAGATGGCTGTAAAATCGTGCAAGTCTTTTTCTGATTGTGTCGGTAATTTTCTCTATTTTGCTGTAGTCTTCCTTGTTGGATCTCTTTTGATGGATTCCATTTCTGTACTTTGATCCCAAGATTCCTCTCACAATTTTGCGTTCTCTTTTCTCCAGTTCTGCAAGGAGTCCTTTGTTGGCATTTAGAGACAGGGTTTCGGCTGCATATAGAACTACTGGCTTCAGAACTGTTTCATAGTGACGTATCTTGGTGTTTTGGGACAGGCATTTTTTGTTGTAGATTGTGCGGGATGTTTGGTAGGCTATTTCCAGTCTGCGTACTCGCTCCTGAAGTGCTTCTTTGTCCAGTCCATTTTTCATGATGATCTCACCCAGGTATTTGAATTTGTCTACTCGGGTGATGTCCCCGTATTTTGTATGGAGTTTTGGTGGAGCCTCTTTGATGTTAGTCATTACTTCTGTGTTCTCAAACGATATCTGCAAACCAGTTTGTTCGGCAATTTCCTTTAAAATTTCAACTTGAGCTCTAGCGGTTTCTATGTTGGTTGAGAGAACAGAAATATCATTGGCAAATGCTAAGCAGTCTGTTGCGATCCCCTTGGATTTGGTTCCTATTCTCAATGGACTGTAGTTGGTTTCCTGTAATCTCACCCGCCAGGTTCTGATGATCTTTTCAAGAACACAGTTGAAGAGTATAGGGGATAGCCCATCACCTTGTCGGACTCCTGTCTTGATGTCAAAGGAATGCGAGAGACATCCGTGGAACTTCACCTTGGATTTTGTATCGGTCAGGGTGGATCTAATTAATGCCAGCAGTTTCAAATCAACTCCAAATTCATTTAAGATGTTTAGCAGGACTTCCCGGTCAATGGAGTCGTACGCTTTCTTAAAGTCCACAAAGACAGACACATACTGCTTGGACCTTACTGTACAATATCTGATGATCGTTTTCAGATTTTGGATCTGTTCAGCTGTTGAGCGACCTTTTCTGAACCCTCCTTGGTATTCACCTATTTGATGTTCGACTTGTGCTTCCAAACGCTCCAGGATGGCAAGTGATAGAATTTTGTAAGTTATGGGTAGCAAAGATATTCCTCTGTAATTGTTGATGTTCTTCATGCTGCCTTTTTTGTGTAATGGATGGATCAAAGCTATTTTCCAATCTTTGGGTAGGGTCTCCTTGTTCCAAATTTCTTCTATTTGCTTTTGCAAGATATCAAGTGATTCTTCTGGGGCATATTTCCATAGTTCTGCTACTACTGAGTCTTCCCCCGGCGCTTTGTTATTTTTGAGACGGGCAATGTGGCGCTTGATTTCATCTCTGTCGGGTGGTCTGGAATCTGGGTACCTGAGTAAGGGTTCCTTGGTCTCAATGGGGCTTTGCGGTTTAGAGCAATTAAGTAAATTCTTGAAGTAATCTGCCAGAATGCTGCAATTTTCTCCATTTGACGTCGCCAGTGTGCCGTCCGTTCGCTCAAAGCAAAGAGATGGTTGTTTATAGCCAGTGAGTTTGTGTTTGAAGGCTCTGTAGTACTCTCTGCTTTCATTCTTCCTAAAGTTTTGTTCTATCTTTTCAATGAGAGATTTTTCATATTTACGTTTCTCACTTCTGAACACCCGAGCTGCTTGGGCACGTTGGGTTTTGTAGGTTTCCCAATCATTTTCTGATTTCGTAGAGTTGTACTGTTTCCACGCATTGAGTCTTTCTTGGAGGACTGATTCGTAGGTACTATTCCACCAGGCATGCTTTTTGCTTATCTTGTTTTCTGCAACGTCTTTGGCGGCCTCAACAAGGAGACTTTTGGCGTTGTTAAAGTCACAGTCATTTGGTCTAGCCTTCTCCTGGAACTCCTCGACCCTTTGCCGAAGTTTATCATTGTCGAAGCGTGTGATCTGTTTGGTTGTCTTCCTTGTGTTTGCGGGAATTGGTTTGAATTTGATAAGAGACATATAATGATCTGAGGCCACATTGATGCCTTTCTTTACCTTGACATTCATAATCTCAGGGCTGCTTCTCCTGGAGATCGCAACATGATCAATTTGGAACTCTCCGAGAGCTTGGACGGGAGAATGCCAAGTCATTTGCTTTCTGGGTAGATGGCGAAAGTGGGTCGACATGACCTGCAGGTTGTGATTTTCGCAAATGGTCACCAGTCTTTTGCCGTTGGGATTGGTTCTTTTGTGAGCAGGGTAATTTCCTATAACTTTCTTGTACTTCTGCTCACGACCTAGTTGGGCATTGAAGTCACTCAAAAGAAGCTTGACATGGTGTTTGGGGATTTTGTTCAATTTTTCATCCAGTAGGTCCCAGAAATTATCAACTTCGTCTGGATCAGACTTGTTCTTATCGTTTGTAGGAGCATGTGCGTTAACTAGGGCGTAGGTTTTGTTCGCGCATTTAATTGTGAGTATAGACAATCTGTCATTCACAGGTTCGAAATTTGCAACCGATTTAAGGATCTTGGTTCTAACAGCAAACGCGGTTCCAAGCATCACAGCTCCATTGAGGATTCCTCTTTGCGCTTTGCTCTTGAAAAATCGGTAGCCTTCAGATTCAAAAATCTCTTCATCTGGGTACCTTGTTTCCTGTAGGGTCACTATGGATATCTGATTTTCGTGAAGAGCTTTGGTGAGGGTTTTCAGCTTGCCAGATTGTGTAAGTGAATTGATGTTGAAAGTTGCTAGAAAGGTTTTAGATTTTGGCCTGAGTTTTTGACTCTTCGGGGTACACCGAGACGCTCCGACTCGTCTCTTGCATGATGTCGAGTCTCCCCCAGAATCCGAACGAGACTCGTGCGCCGTGGTGTTCACGACGAGGGATTTATCCGAAGATTAACCCCCTAGGGTATGTTTCTTGAAATGTTGTGCCATCATGCTTTTTGACTTGACTTTGCTTTGGACGGGTACCCATCCTTTCACAACTAGGGTTGTTAGCCCTAGAGGTTGCCTCAAGATGTTTTCTGGCTTCTGGTCATTTACCAGTCTTCGCCATAACCCTGGCAAGGGACCAGTTTTTTTTTCACACGGTGGTATTTTATTTCCCTACTACCCTCTGACTCTGCTGGCGGCAGAGTCAGCGAGCTTCCCCAATTCCAATGGGACTCGCCCGATGGAGGTAACCGGTAAATCCCCACACCGGATTATTATTATTATTATTATTATTATTATTATTATTATTATTATTATTATTATTATTATTATTATTATTATTTACCTAGTTATGTACAGACTTTATTTGGCATTAATCTTGATCGTATCATTTATTATCTGTGTGTTGTATGATCTGTCTTGTGTAACAAAACATGTGAAGTTATGTCACAATAGATCTGCTGTATGTAAATAATAAGAGTTTATTTAATGTAAGAACACATAATTAACAGTATATAATTTATTATTACCTGTAAATACGATGTATAAATCCAATGTAATGTTGTGCAACACAGGGTAATAATCTAGAACAACACACATTTGTCACAAGTGTTTTTCAGAACATTCTATTAATTTGTACATAGGTTATTGGAGACTCAAGAAGACTCGAGAAAAACACGTTGGATCATACTTTTCTAGAAGCCTGGCCAGGCAGGGTATATAAAGAGACAGTCATGGGTAGTGGAGTTGAGTTGTTAACGAACGTTGCTAGTGAAAGTCGTTAGTCAAGTGTGTGAACTCATGTTGCAATGTTGTTGTGTTGATAGTTGACTGACTTGCTAACGTAGCAGTTTTCTTCTTCTTCTTCTTCTTCTTCTTCTTCTTCTTCCTCTTCCTCTTCTTCTTCTTCTTCTTCTTCTTCTTCTTAGCACTGTTTTGTTAAGGATAGCAGTTCATTAGTGTGTGTGTATAACGAGTATATAATTCGTAAATAAAACAGTGTACACAATTGACAGCATCTGCTGTGTGCGTCTTTGTAGTTACGAGAGTGGCAACCACGACAGGACAGGATTTGATAATAATCTTCAGCAGTGAATAAGAGTGTAAGTGGAAATCAGAACAAAATGCAAGTGATACACGAAAATATGTCTGTAAAACAACTTCAAGATGAACTCGCAAAAAAATCTTCCAACGCACGACAGTAAGAAATAATTAACACACTGCTATGAGAAGACATCATTAAAAATGGTGAAGGTCCCAAAAGGTTTTCTATCGAGGTGGACGAACATCCAGACTCGTCATCGGAAAAGGTGTTAAATATGTGTTCCAACCTAATGAGCATGTTACAGATACTCAATTCCACCTTAACAAAACAGATTTCAGAAGTTAATTCCACCGTAACAAAACAGAATAACAAACATTCAGACGAAATTTCTAAAGCAAATTCAGTTTTAATCAGAAAAATATCTCAAGTGTACGCACAAGTTTACAAAGTAGAGGAGTGCCTACAATCGAAAATTCACCATCGATGATAAATTTCATCCCAAATTAGCGACGTCACCGATCAATTAACAGAGCAGATAACAGACATCAGGTCAAAACTGGGACAGGTTGAGCAGATTGATAGTAGGGTAAGATGGCTGGAAGGGGGCATCTCGAACCTCAAGGAGGAGGTAGAAATCCCGGTTTCCAGCATCAAAGAACAGGTTGAGGAGAAAATTTCTACTGTCGAGGGAAATTTTGGGACCGTATTTCTGCCCTTGAAGGAAGGTTAGAAAACCGGATTTCGACCATCAAGGGAGATGTGCAGAGATGTGCCTTCAGGCGGCAGTACATAGATATCCTAGAGCTACTTCACCATAAGATTAGACCCCTAGTAAAGGTATCGCAACAGAGATCCTTTGATGATCTGCGTAGAATCATCAACCATTTGGAAGTAAAACACAACAGTAAAGTCACGGAAGAGGCCAGCTCGGTTAGGAATTGCTACCAGTGTGGAAGAACGGGAGACATGTAGAACAAATGCCCAACTTTGGGCTCGGAAAACTACGTCCGGCCTCATTCTGGATTAAGGGGGGAATGGGACAGGGAACAGGAATGCACCTCAAGACCCGACAGACAAGTAGGAAAGCGATTGGTCAAACTGTCAGCAGAACAGGCCAACCTCGCCCAGCTATCATCTTGAGGATAGGCAACAAGAATTTTTCAGTCATACTCGACAGCCAAGCAAGCCACTCATTTGTAAATGGGACTGTTGCCACATTACTACCGCTTATGAAGTCTCACCATCTCGGAAGGGTAGTGGGAGCAGCGGACGGGGTAACCTATTCCATCCAAAGACAGACTAACCTAACCGCTAAATGCATGGACCTGCGTATTGTAATTAACATAGCAGTGAAAAAAAATGGCGTATGGCTTTTAGTGCCGGAGTGTCCGAGGACATGTTTGGCATGCCAGGTGTAGGTCTTTTGATTTGACGCCCTAGGCGACCTGCGCGTCATGATGAGGATGAAAAGATTATGAAGATGACACATACACCCAGCCCCCATGCCAGAGAAATTAACCAATGAAGGTTAAAATTCTCGACCCTGCCGGGAATCCATCCCGGGACCCCTGTGACCAAAGGCCAGCACGCTAACCATTTAGCCATGTAGCCGGACAACACTGCAGCGATTCAGAACCTAATACCTGACATAATATTAGGTCTTGACGTTTTGGTAGAATACTAGGTGATCCCAGACTATGCAGCTCATGAAGTCTTTTTGGGAAAAAGACAGACGTCTAAGGGTTGCCTGGCACAATGGAAATCTCCGGACTCACAAAGATGTGGAAGACGATGTAGACATGGGAGATATCCAGTTAACATATCTTCAACCAAGTGAGGAAGAGGAGCTGCGACGTGCCTAAAGGACTTTCCAGAAGTCATCACCAATAAAACAGGCTGGACTACCACTGTAACGCACACCACTGAATGCATCACTTCCTCGCCCATCAAGGAACGCCATATCCAAACAACCCGATTAAGCACAACTTCTCCACTCAGAAGATTCAAGAGATGGACGGGCAAGGTCTCATCGAACCCTCTACATCCTCTTATGCTTCACCTTCGTCCTACCGAAAAAGAAGAATGGGGAGTATCGACTGTGGGTGGACTTCCGCAAGTTGAACGAGAAGACCGTTAGTGACGCCTACCCCATGCTTGACCTGAAAGACTCACTGAAACAAGTAAGGGGGTCTAGGATTTTAAGCACACTGGATCTCAACTCCAGATACTGGCAAGTGGAGGTCGAGGAAAGTTCTACACCACTGACCGCCTTCATGACACCAAGAGGATTGTACCAGTTTACAGTAATGCATTTTGGACTGAAGAATGCTCCCGCAACCTTCATGCGACTGACGGATAAGGTATTGTCAGAATATGTTGGAGATTTCTTCCAACTGTACCTCGACGACAACTTAATCCACAGCAAGAATTTTCAAGAAAACAGTGTACACCTGAAGAAAGTGCTGGAATGACTGTAAATTCATGGACTGACCTGACAACTGGAGAAGTGCCAATTCGCCCAGTCCTGCGCAGAATATCTTGGCAATATCCTAACATCTGAAGGCTTAGAAAGGCAACCGCAGAAGAATCGAGCTATCGAGGAAGCTGAACGCCCGCGGACTAAGCGACAAGTATGTCAGATCCTTGGCTTGTATGGATGGTATAGCAGCTTCGTGCCACACTTTGAAGAGAAGGCAATACCACTCACCGATCTACTCCATAACAGCCGCCCGTTCATGGGGCCGCGGCCGCATGAGGCGAATGGAGGAGAATATGTTACCTAGAAACATAATGTATTCTCTTATGGAGGGTAAGAGAAATAGAGAGACAAATACGATGAGGGTTAAACTCGGTTTCTAACAATTTAATGATAAGAGGTGTAGAACTAAAGTGGAAACAAACCTAATTACAAACAAAGGATTGTGTTGGCAGTTAGTAAATCCACAGAGGCCTGCAGACCGAATGCTGAAAGGCATGTGACGATGTATGTATATTATAATGGTGCAATTAAAATAATAATCTCCTCCTCCTCCATCACCACTTTTCCCGCATCCTGGTAGGATCGCATGTGCAAACTGAAGCAAATGTAATGGACTAGTATAACTTGGAAAAAATTCTCTAAACCCATGGGTAAATATAGAATATATTGAGCTCGGTGCGTAGGTATTATTATTATTATTATTATTATTATTATTATTATTATTATTATTATTATTATTATTATTATTATTATTATTATTATTATTATTATTATTTACCTAGTTATGTATGGACTTTATTTGGTATTAATCTTGATCGTATCATTTATTTTTTGTGTGTTGTATGATCTGTCTTGTGTAACAAAACATGTGAAGTTATGTCACAATACATCTGCTGTATGTATATTAATAAGAGTTCATTTAATGTAAAAGCATGTAATTAATAGTATATAATTTATTATTACCTGTAAATATGATGTATAAATCCAATGTAATGTCGCATAACATATGGTAATAATCTAAAACAACGCACCTTTGTACAAGAGTTTTCAGAACATTCTATTCATTTGTACATAGGTTTCTGGAGACTCGAGATGATTGTACAAGACCAATTTCATGTTTTTTGCCCTATTGAACTTAGTAATATTAGTTACAATTTTTTGTTATTATATCCACCTATTCTATACATGAAATGTTTATTGTCTCTAAAAGGACAGTTACCACAATACAAACATTAAATGGGACGTTTCGCTCGTAACGTCGAGCATCTTCAGCCATTTTTTTTACAATTATCTCATGGTTGAGTCCTTATGTTAAACCTTATTTACAATCATTTGTTCAATTAAAATGTTATTATACAATAAAATATCCTCATTATACAAAAAGTAACAATTAAAATGGGTCTATAATAGACAAGACGTAATCACAGTAATGTGCCAATGAAATTGTATGATTTGGCATAAAAATTCCGGTTTTTTCTAACACTGCCTGTGTTAAGTTATTTATCAAAGTATGAAAGTTCTTATAAAGATCAATGAATTAAATGAACAAACTTACAATATATTCTCATAAATGAGAATTACACTACTATTAAAATTGGAACATTGGAGGTTTGTAATCTGTTGTATGAGTCATAACTTATAGTTTTCACCAAATAGTTATTATACAATAATTCATTATTATATAAAAAATAAGCATGAAGGAGTAATTATCAAAATACGTAAACGTTATTCACTGGAAGTTGATGTCCAAGTCATAGTAATATGTCACTTAAAATTGTAAGATTTGGCTAAAAAACTCTTTCTAACACTTCTAGTGTTGAGTTAATTTTTCAAAGTATAAAATGTTCATATGAGTTAATGAATTAGAAAAGTTAAACTTGCAATATGTTCTCGTTGGATGAGAATTATACCATTATTAAAAATAGAGCATTGGAGGTTTGTAATCTGTTGTATACATCACACTTGTAGTCTTCACCTAACCCCAAACCAATGTTGAATCGGCCAATTTTTACTGGTCTGTTTGTTTTTAAGCGCAGTTAAAAGGGACACGAATGTTTGTTATATAGATGTTGGTGTGCTGTTTACTGTAACATTATGGACAAATACAGTATGTCTGTAACAAAAAAATGTTATGAGTGTGATGGTTTGTAATTGTTATAAATTCTTAATGTTGGACACATCACTTACCCCTTTTCACGTCACGCTTTAGTGCCTAGCTGTGCTTGTTGCAGTACTGAGACCTTTATTCTACGTGTTCTTACTTCTAGTGTTATATTTATGCGGCGGATATAGTGGAGGGCGAGTAGGTGGGGAAAAGTAAGGAGCTGTGGGCAAGGCATTGGGTACTGGCATAACATGAGAACAAGTAGGGGACGTAGGGGAAGGAAGTGTAGGCCGAGTATTGGATGCTGGCTTAACACTATAACGCATTAAAACATACTAAATATTCCGCAATGGCTAACCATATGAAAGAGACCGGCCAACAATAGACAGAGACGTCAAGATAATAACAAGAATTGAAAAAGGAAAATTAATGACCGAATAAGAAAACAGTTCTATTCATTTAGATCAGTTCTTCAAAAGGGAAAAAAACCAAAATGATGCAATTGAAATAAAAAGCCAATTAATAGAACAATTACCAAAATTGTTACAAGCCTTTAAACCAGATAAAAAGCAAAATTTAAAAAAATTTCAATCAGTCAACAAATACAACTCCCACCTTGAATATACATAGACACCCCCCCACCTCCACAAGTTAAATCAGCATCCAGTACCCAGCCTACAAACACCTTCCCCTACGTCCCCTACTTGTCTTCCTCATGTTATGCCAGTACCCAATGCCCCGCCCACAGCTCCTTCCTCTTCCCCGCCTACTACCCCCCACTATATCCGCCACATAAATAAAACACTAGAAGAACATGAAGAATAAATGTCTCGGTACTGCAACAAGCACAGCTAGGCACTCAAGCGTGACATGAAAAGGGTAAGTGATGTTTCCGACCTTAATAAACTATAACTATTACAAACCATCACACTCATAACTTTTTTTGTTACAGACATACTGTATTTATCCACAATGTTGCAGTAAACAGCACACCAACATCTATATAACAAACACTCGTGTCCCTTTTAACTACGCTTAAAAACAAACAGGCCAGTAAAAATTGGCCGATTCAACATTAGCTTGGGATATGGTGAAGACTACAAGTGTGATGTATACAACGGATTACAAACCTCCAATGCTCTATTTTTAATAATGGTATAATTCTCATCCAACGAGAACATACTGCAAGTTTAACTTTTCTAATTCATTAACTCATATGAACATTTTATACTTTGAAAAATTAACTCAACACTAGAAGTGTTAGAAAGAATTTTTTAGCCAAATCTTACAATTTTAAGTGACATACTACTATGACTTGGACATCAACTTCCAGTGAATAACGTATAGTCTAGTAATGACCCATTTTGATAATTACTCCTTCATGCTTATTTTTTATATGTAATGAATTATTGTACAGTAATTATTTGGTGAAAACTATAAGTTATGACTCATACAACAGATTACAAACCTCCAATGTTCCAATTTTAATAGTAGTGTAATTCTCATTTATGAGAATATATTATAAGTTTGTTCTTTTAATTCATTGATCTTTATAAGAACGTTCATACCGTGCTTCGATAAATAACTTAACACAAGCAGTGTTAGAAAAAACTGGAATTTTCATGCCAAATCACATAATTTAATTGGCACATTATAATGATTACATCCAGTCTATTATAGATCCATTTTACTTTTACTTTTTGTATAACAAGGATATTTTACTGTATAATAACATTTTAATTGAACAAATAATTGTAAATAAGGTTTAACATAAGGATTCCACCTTGAGATAATTGTAAAAAATTGCTGAAGATGCTCAACATAACGAGCGAAACATGTCCAATTTAATGTTTGTATTGTGGTAAATGTCCTTTCAGAGACAATAAACATTTCATGTATTGAACAGGTAGATATAATAACAAGAAATTGTAACTAAGACTCGAGAAAAACAGGTTGCGTCATACATTTCTAGAAGCATGGCCTGGCAGGGTATATACAGAGACAGTTGTGGGTAGTGGAGATGAGTTGCTAATGCGAGTTGCTAGTGAAAGTGTTAGTCAAGTGTGAGGATTTTGTTGTGTTGGCTGACATGCTAATGTAGCATCATCATTCTTCTTCTAGCACTGTTTTGATAAGGATAGCAGTTCATGAGAGAGAGAATATGTGTGTGTGTGTGTGTGTGTGTGCGCGCGCGCGCGCGCGCGCGTGCGTGCGTGCGTGTGTCACGTATATATAATTTGTAAATAAAATAGTGTACACAATTGACAGCATCTCCTGTGTGCGTCTTTGTAGTTATGACAGTGGCGACTGTGACAGGACAGGATTTGAGAATAATCTTCGGTAGTGAATAAGAGTGTAAGTGGAAAAAAGAACAAAATGCAAGTGATACTTGAAAACATATCTGTAAAACAACTTCAAGATGAACTTGAAAAAGAAATCTTCTGACAAGCAGCAATAAGAAATCATTGAAGATACTGCTTATCGAAACAGAGTAACAATCCTTCAGACGAAATTTCTCAAACTAATACAGTTTTAACCGGACAAATATCTCAAGTGTACACGCACATTTACAAAGTAGAACAGTGCCTAGAATAGAAAATGTCAACCATAAATAATAAAATTTCATCCCAAATTAGCGAAGTCACCAATCAATTAACACAGCAGATAACGGACATCAGGTCAAAACTGGGACAGGTTGAGCAGACTGATAGTAGGGTAAGCCAGCTGGAAGGGGGCATCTCGAACCTCAGAGAGGAGGTAGAAATCCAGGTTTCCGAAATCAAAGAACAGATTGAGACGATAATTTCTACCATCAAGGGAAATTTTGGGAGCCATATTTCTGCCCTTGAAGGAAGGTTAGAAAACCGGATTTCGACCATCAAGGGAGATGTGCAGTAGAAGAGAGATTAAATCGAACAAGACCTATCGCCACACCTTCAACCCCTCAAACCTAACCGGCAATAAAGGACACCTAGACCCGAAAGTGATTATGGAGGTCCTTCGGGAATTCCACGGGCGACTGGAAGAAAATCTGACAAGCTTCATCGAGGGATCAGTCAGTCTACTAGGAAGGACTAATCTACCAGAAGACATCTTCGTTCAACTTGTCACACCGTGATTAAAGGGGCCAGTGGCTACTTGGCGGAATAAACTGAAGGGCTTAAACTTAAACTGGACTGATTTCAAGACGGAATTCCTTGCTAGATTTAATTCCGAAGGGGTGAAGAGCTCTGTGAAAAGGAAGCTACTGACTGATGCACAACCCACCGGCATGAGAGCTAACACGCTGGTCCTCCAGAAGTACCAGCTCTTCAAGCAGCTGCATCCTAAAGGAAGCGAAAACGAGATCTTACCAGACATACGTAGAGGTACTTCACGATAAGATTAGACCCCCAGTGAAGGTATCGCAACCAAGATCCTCTGATGATCTGTGTAGAATCATTGCCCAGCTGGAAGAAAAACACAATAGTAAAGTCATGGAAGAGACCAGCTCGACTAGGAAATGCTACCAGTGTGGAAGAGCGGGACACCTGAAGAACAAATGCGCAACTTTGGCGTCGGAAAAATAGGTCCAGCCCATTCTGGATTGGGGGGGGACGGGAACAGGAATGCACCTCAAGACCCGACGTACAAGCAGAACTGGACAAGTACGAAAGGGATTGGTCAGACTGTCAGTAGAACAGACCAACCTCGCCCAGCTATCATCTTGAGGATAGACAACGAGAATTTTTCAGCCACACTCGACAGCCAAGCAAGTCACTAATTTGTAAATGGGACTGTTGCCAGATTACTACTGCCTGTAAAGTCTCACCTTCTCGGAAGAGTAGTGGGAGCAGCAGATGGGGTAACCTATTCCATCCAAGGACAGACAAACCTAACCGCTAAATGCATGGACTTGCGTACTGTAATTAATGTTGCACTGATTCAGAACCTAATACCTGACATCATATTAGGTCTTGACTTTTTGGTAGAATACTAGGTGATCCCAGACACTATGCAGCTCATGAAGTCTTTTTGTGAAAAGACAGATTTTGTGAAAGGACAGACGTCTAAGGGTCGCCTGGCACGATGGAAATCTCCGGACTCGCAAGGATGTGGAAGATTACGTAGACCTGGGAGATATCCAGTTAACGCATCTTCAACCAAGTGAAGAAGAGGAACTGTGTCACGCCTTAAAGGACTTTCCAGAAGCCATCACCTATAAAATAGGCCGGACTACCACTGTAACGCACACCACTGAATGCAGCACTTCCTCACCCATCAAACAACGCCCATATCCAATCAACCCGGATAAGCGCAACTTCGTCACTCAGAAGATTCAAGAGATGGAAGGGCAACGTCTCATCGAACCCTCTACGTCCTCTTGGGCTTCGCCTATCGTCCTACCGAAAAAGAAGAATGGGGAGTATCAACTTCCGCAAGTTGAACGAGAAGACCGTTAGTGACTCCTACCCCATGCTTGACCTGAAAGACTAACGGAAACAAGTAAGTGGGTCCAGGATTTTAAGCACGCTGGATCTCAACTCCAGATACTGGCAAGTGGAGGTCGAGGAAAGTTCTAGACCACTGACCGCCTTCACGACACCAAGAGGATTGTACCAGTTTAGAGCAATGTCTTTTGGACTGAAGAATGCTCCTGCAACATTCATGCAAGTGATGCATAAAGTATTGTCAGGATATGTTGGAGATTTCACCCAACTGTATCTCGACAACAACTTAATCCACAGCAAGAATTTTCAAGAACACCGTGAACACCTGAAGAAAGTGCTCGAATGACTGAAAATTCATTGACTGACCTGCCAACTGGAGAAGTGTCACTTTGCCCAGTCCCGCGTAGAATATCTTGGCCATGTCCTAACATCTAAAGGCTTAACATCTAAAGGCTTAGAAAGGCAACTGGACAAGAATCTAGCTATCGAGGAAGCTGAACTCCCGTGAACCAAGTGACAAGTACGTCAGTTCCTTGGCTTGTGTGGATGGTATAACAGCTTCGTGCCACACTTTGAAGAGAATGCAATACCACTCGCCGATCTACTCCATAACAACCGCCCGTTCCGACGGACCAGCAAGGAAAAGGCAGCATTCCAAGGCATTAAGGATGTAATATACGACACTCCCTGTCTAGCCCATTACGACCCTCAACGGAAGATGTGCCTGCAGACAAATGCCAGCGACTCCGGCTTAAGAGCAGTATTATTCCAGGAGAGTAGTCACGGCAGAACGGACATCATCAAGTATACCAGCAGAAAGCATACTGTATATATACTGTACTTGGTAGATATATTTACGTTGTTGTCGTTGTTGTTGTTTTTGTTATTGTACTATAATCTTGGATAATATATATCTATCTCCTCACTCGTAATGAAATTCCTTCTCGCCATTTAGAGGCAATTATCACTGGACGCCTGTTAAATTTTAAATACTATTTTCAGAAATTCAGTGAACAGGGAAAGTCACACAACTATACAACACTGTGCAAAATCACTGCTGCATTATGTAATTATATTACTTTTTGCTTAATGAATAATAGGCATTTTATTTTATTTTTTAATGAAAATACTATCATTCCCATCCAAGGAATTGTAAATCATAGCTTGTACACTTAAACCTTGTAACAAAAAAAATTATAACATGTCAGTTCTCTTAGAATGAATAAATATAATAAGTTAACCCTTTACTGCATACTGTTGCCCTCAGGCAACATACAACTTTTCACCTGTATAAATGGATACAGATTGTGGACAGAGGTAGTTTTCCGGCACACTTTTAACTGTACAGTCATTTAAAGACATATACCAGTGATGCCTTGTTTTGTTTTGTTTTTTTTACATAACATAAGACAAAACAGCCCTACAACCAAAGGTACTCCTTCCACCCCGTCAGCATCCACGCATACCAACCACCGTTTACTTTACGTGGGCCCTCCCCATCACATTACCACAGATTACGGCCAAGTTCCTCCCATTTTTCAATCTTTCTTTCCAGCAATCGATTTCGAATTTCCCGGGCTAGGTCCAGGTATTCCGTCCGGTCAGTTGGGTCCCTAAATCTTCTTTGCCATCTTTTCCTGTAAGCATTTTAATATGGATCAAATCCTTGAGGAGATCCGATGTAGTGGCTTCTTGGGTGCCTTGGCGGTACTGAACCCGTGGCCGGACTACATTCGTAGTCATTACCCAGCCAGGACCTGTTTCCAGCGCGCTCCGCTTACTTGGACAACGGTCCAGAACATTATTATTGTTGTTATTATTATTATTATTATTATTATTATTATTATTAATATTATTATTATTATTATTATTATTATTATTATTATCGTTAGGGTGGGTGGTGATAGTTTAATTTATGTTATTACTATTATTATTATTATTATTATTATTATTATTATTATTATTATTATTATCATCATCATCAATAATATTCTGGACCCCGCAGCAAGATGCAGGACCGCCACTTGGCGGTAAATTACATTTGCCATCATTGTCATTACTGACAATGAGACCAGCACCATTGTCGCGCGTAGGCAAGTGCGCGGGATGTCTGGCGATACGAATAATATACTTCCGTGCATTATTGACATAGAGGTGAAGAATTGCATGGTCAATTTCATTCCTATTGTTTATTTCAAATGTGTTTAAATTTTTATTTATATGCCAGGAGATTCTACTGTAATCTAACTTAAGTTCTCCAAAGGAAAAGATGGCTCTTGAAAACGAACCTAGGAAAGATTAAAATTGATCGGTTAATGATCAGAATCAAGTACATTGTGAACAGTAAAATCAATTGGTCTCAACTCCTTTTTCACCCCACCACCGTGTTTGTTCATGTTTAAAGGAGATTCTAAATACCAATGTTCACGTCTGTTACTTCAGTTTTGAGATATAAGTCTCCCCATAAAAAGAATTCATTTCTTTCCACGACCTTTCACCCCCCCCCCCCGTTAAGTGAATTTCTCGAAGAAGAAAAAAATACTTGTTTCTTTATTTTTAAAGGAATTTCCAAATACTAATTTTCAGGTCTGTAATATCTTCAGTTTCTGAGATAAAAGTATCCTCATTAAAGGCATTCAACCCCATTTTCACCTCTCCTAGTGGGGTCTTCCGATAACAAAACAATACGCGTTTCTTTATTTTTAAAGAAGCTTCTAAATACCAATATCTACATCTGTAAACTTTCAAAGTTTTGAGATATAGATACACTCATTTTAAACATTTCTAAATATTCACCCAATTTTTCACTTCTGTTTAACCCCCATTAATTGGATTTTCCAAAAACAAAAAAAATACGCGTTTCTTTATTTTTAAAGGAGATTCCAAATGCCAATTTTCACGTCTGTAATATCTTCAGTTTCTGAGATGTAAGTATCCTCATTAAAGGCATTCAACCCATTTTTCACCCTAGTGGGATTTTCCGAAAGCAAAAAAATACATGTTTCTTTAATTTTAAAGGAGATTCTAAATACCAATTTTTACATCTGTAAACTTTTGAAGTTTTGAGATATAGATACACTCAATTTAAAAATTCACCCCCCTTTTCACCCCCTTAGCGAAGGAATATCCAAAAATCCTCCGTTAGCGAGCACCTACATTGTAATATAAATGTATCCTCAAAATTTCATTTCTGTATGTCCCGTAGTTTTGGCTTGGCGAGGATGAATCAATCAGTCAGTCAGTACATGTTCTTTTATGTATATATTGATGATGTATCCCAATCAGCACTCGCTCAGTAGTGGAGGGGAGCTTCATAATCAAAATCGAACATCAGTGCTCCCTCACTTTCCTGCAAAGTGTGCTTGTTCTCTCACTTCACTGTAACGTAAGCATACTACGTAAACTGCCGCATTTATGTCCCGCCAGCCCGGCCGCACTGGGCTTGCCTCAACAGGCGCCCAGCTGAGCACCTCTGGTGTATACTGACCAAGTGGCTGCTTCCAAAGCACAATCTTGAATTGATGATTGAGGGGTCCAAAATCCAGGTCAACAGTCCCTCATAATGGTACTTATCGCTATGAAAGTAAGAACCATGGTATTTCTCATGTAGCAGTACTAATAATATGTAACTTAGACTTACAGTGTTCCACACATTGTGGTACTACTCACAGGCAATGCAATAAAGCACAGGTATCGCAGACCTATGGTGTTTCTCATGGTGCCACTCATAGGCAATGCAAACCCATGGTGTTCCTCACATAGGAATACAAATCACAGGGACTCGTACTATCCTATGGTGTTCCTCACGTAGTGGGTAACAATCACAGGCAACGAAGACCCACGGTGTCGCTCATATAGTGGTACTAATCACAGGCAACGCCCAGACCTGTGGTGTTTCTCATAACGGTACTAATCACAGCCAACATAAGCCCGTTGTGTTCTGCATATAATGATACTAATCACGGGTACTGTAAAATCGATACCGATTCACCCTCTGTTGCTACTAATCACAAACCTATTATGTACGTAACATAGTGGTACTACTTGCAAGTAAAGGCGACCCATGGTGTTCCTAACATGATGGTAATAATTACAAGTGGTATCATGGTTCTAATTCAATCATCCCTTGATTGCCCCCTTTAGTCTCCTCTTTTGACAGGCAGGGGATACCGTGGATATATTCTCCGTCTGCGCCCCCCACCCAGAGGGGGCGAGTTAGATCTTGTCACAAACAGTTCAGTGTGAATGATATTCTATTTCTGTTTCTGTTCTGTGGCCATTAGCAAGTGTCTAACGGTATTTTAAATACTAATTATGTACAATTTTTGCATTTCAACATATATTTCGAGCATGATGAATACACCTGGAGAGAGTGGGAGGCCCAGGACTCGTCCACCTCGTGAAAAAAGAAATTCCACAAGCTGTGGTGTGACAATTCATTGCCAAGGAAGAGAAATGATTTCTGCCACAAGAGAATTCTTAAAAGAGGAGGCTATGAGTTTTTCGGAAAGGAATGTTCCTTTAATTCCATTCTAGAGAGTCCACAGGAACACATTAATAAAGCTCTTAAAGTTAGCAAAAGTATTCCGACAAGAGTTACGATGGGGAAATACAAACTCAGAATAGGGTTCGACTAAACTGTCCATGCCTGGAAAGAAACGGCCTAGACTTTACAGAATTATAAAGCTACATTCGTTTAAAAAGAATGAGAATGCTATTTGCCATCACATATATTCATACTACTCCAGGAAGAAACATCCAACAATTAACAAGCTGCTATTTACATTTCTGAACGACTTATTTAAAGGCAGTTACTCTTCCTTATTGAAAGTGGTTCCTTGGTTTTGAATATAAAACTACTAACAGTAGGAAGCTGCTGTTAGGGAGAGGTGACGTAGTAACTCCAAGGAGTACGTTCCTGCAGAAGTTTCAAAAGCGGGACCTAATGTCTATTGTGTGGCTAGGCGAGACATGGGTCAATGGTGGCCATGCCGGAAATAAGGGATGGACCGATGACTCTCTCAAGGGAACGATCACAGGACCAAGTGTGTTAGGACGACTGATTGATTGCCACGCAGGGTCAGCGGATGGATTTGTGGCTGACTCATTGCTGATCTTCAGGTCCAGGAAGATGGACGATTACCACAAATAGATGGACCACAACAGATTCTGAAAGTGGTCTGAGGAACAGATGCTCACGAACATCAAACAGAACAGCGTGATAGTGATGGACAATGCTCCCCACCGCAGTGTCCAGCTTGATAAGGTCTCAACAAATGCTAGTCAGAAGGCTAAATGATAAGACTGGCTAGTTTGTCATGGAGTCAAAGCAAACAAGGAAACGACAAAGGGAATTATTCCAGGCCTTATCAGGAAAAAGATATCTAGAATACCAGTGTTATCACACTGACAAACAATAGTCAAAGAGCAGGCCCATGATGTCATAAGAATGCCCATGTACCACTGTCATTTTAACCATGTCAAGCTTATATGGGCTCAAAGATAAGGGTTATGTTGCGATAAACAAGAAGCAAAAGACTTAACAACTATTGGAATCAATCGATTAACTACCAAAGCCTGAAAATACAAAGTTTCACACATGAAGAATGAAAAGGAGATGACTTTGGACTGTGAGATGGACGAAGTTATAGTACGGTTGGAAGGTTCCTCCAGTTCTAACTCCTCTTCAAGCCCTGATGACAGCAGCAGCAGCAGCAGCAGCAGCAGCAGCAGCAGCAGCAGCAGCAGCATCGAAGATGAGATGGAAGAGATTGAGCCACTACAAAGTGATTAAGAACACTGCCATTTATTAAGCCTACTCGGGACACCACTATTTTTAACACTATGAGCCCGCACGTTTCAAGATGGCGTCCTTACCCTGTGCTGGCGTAATTTAGACTCTCAGAAAAAAAAAAAAAAAATCACAGTTCTGTCAGTTTTCGCATTATAAATTAACAAATTTACATAGTATTGTACAAAGAGTGGGCTATCCCACGAAATCAAATAAAAAATGCTTACCTTCAGCATTGGAAAGAAACTTAGGCTACAATATTGGTCCGTTCTGTTATCCTTGTTCACGCACTTGAATTTCTAATTCACTAGAAAAGTTTGATAGTTTTTAGTCACTGAATAACAGAATTACACATTGTAATTCCCAATACTTAGCTTTGGTATGGTAACACTCAAAACATTCTCCTATGCAAAGACCTACGTCACATTTACGACAATATATGGTTGTCGTTTTCTTCACAGCACGACCGGTGTTATGTTTGGACATGTCTTAGCAAACCTTGCACGTACGTTGCGCGTGCCTTTCCTTCTTCGCGCCTACTGCAGGTATTCTGTCTGGAAAGTGATCTCTACCTACTAGCCTTCCCGCAGTTGATGCTCGTGATTCTCCAGTAATTTTGGCCCCAACACTACTCACCAAATCATCCGCTAAACATTCACAAAATTTCAAAAGGGGAAGTTTTTGTGAAGAAGCCTTACGGTACAGTATATAGGCATTCACTATGGCAAGATCAAACAGATGGAAGAATAATTTTTTTCCACCACTTGATCGATTTCCTTGTGAATGCATAATATGCCAACAATTGGTCAGACTTATCAACACCAATACTGAATTTGTTATAGTCTACTACTGCTGATGGTTTGGATTTCTCGTGGCTCCCTCTTGCTGCAGGTACTTCAATCATGTCATCATATGCATGCTCAGCATATACACGTCTCGAACATCTCGCCACTTTATTGCTAGAAGGTGTTCTTTCTGCAATGACATTTTTTCACCCTTTTTCAGTTTTTTCGCGAACTCTGATTTTGGCATTCCTTTCCGATTTGGCATCACGGTGCCAGCTGCTTTAGTCTGACAGTCCCACAGATGGTCATAATTATACAGTATAATTCAACTACTTGAGAGATGATTGCAGACTGTTGCCTCACGACACTTTCATTCTAAATCTGTGAAGTCATATAATCTATCATTAGAACACACGCACATAAATTTGAGCTTATCTAACCGGAGCTCGCGAGGAGTACGTATGTCAGCAATTACGTAAGATCTAACTGAGCGCACGTGGCTAAGAAACATCGTCCCTAAGTTGCACCACCAATCACAATTTATCGACACCACCACCAAACGATAGTAAAGGAAATCGACAACACATCAAAGCAAAAACTAAATCGATAATGTGAATAGCTTTCGAGTGGCTGAATTTCAAAGATCGTGGTAGTAGTTTTACTAACAGCGGCACTCAGGCGCACGCCACGTGGTAGTAATATTACTACCAGCGGGTGCATAGTGTTCAAGCGCCCCCCACAGCCACACACCCTCCTCCCCTTGAACTCACTTTTTTCTTATTTATTTTACGTCCTATATTTGTGTTAATAAGGTGTATAGAGACAAAGTATAGGACAAAGGGCATCTTGAAGGATTTGACAGGCTTTAGGTACCACCCCTGTTAAAGAATACTAATGTTACTGATTTTACATCCTGTTTTTCGGAGACAACAAGGTACCAAAATTTAGTCCCGTAGGCATTCTTCTTTGTGCCAGTAAATCTACTGACACAAGGCTGACATATTTGAGCACCTTCAAATACCACCGGACTGAGTCAGGATCAAACCTGCTAAATTGGGCTCAGCAGGCCAGCGCTCTACTGTCTGAGCTTACTGTTAAAGAAAACCGAACAAGAGACCAAGTCAGTCAATGTCTGGCCCGGTAGTCTACAACAGAACACAGCAGTCTGAATGAACGAACAAGTGAGCCAGAAGCAAGGGGTAGGAGAAAAGGATGCAGGAATGTGGCAACAAAGTGAAATGGCACGTGTAATGCACCTCCCTCCAGCCGTAACTGACAGAATGCTTCTTTCAATATTATGGGTATAGTAGATTAGTAGGTTACTCTACTCATTCAATTTGCCTGGTATTAAACAGTATATAGTAGCTCATTAAATTGGTATGCTGACCTGCATTAATTTAAAGACACATTCATCTCTAATTCATGAGGAAGAAAACTAGGAAATAAGTCTCTGATACATCACCCTCCAAACGAATCTTTGGAGGCTCTTCCACCATATAATGTATGCATTGTGACGAAGCATAAAACATTAGTCATATATAAAGATCAGAAGTATTTCATAACTCAGTTCATTACAAACCGTGAAATAGTAGGAATAAAGGATGAGTTTACTTACTCAGACCGCCCACATCTTGCTCATGATCCCAAACATGGCCAACAGCTCTGCCGGTGATCATAAGATTGATCAGACTTTGGCTACCATATCCATACGTTCCGTCGATGAATGGTTCCGAGGGATCATTCATTTCATTACGGATTGCTTCACTTCCCTACAGAACATAATGCAATTATGTAAGAGAACATCACAAAACTTTGATATAAGTTATACACAAGGTGATGAAAATGAGGAAAGATGCAGAGAACATATGATAAAATACTTACGGCTCGAAAGTCATGTATTGTATTGAACAAACTAAGAGATGAAACTGGTTCGTACCATAACAAAATGTGCTCTTTTCAGTGCAATGACTGAATGGCCAATTTATATAGTGCCACGCTAGCTGTATAAGCTAGATGTCTGTTTCCAGCATTCAGGGTTGCAGTATCAAATCCCACGACAAGTGATTGGCATCTAAGATCACTTTAAATACATAACTGTATCAGCATATTAACTTTCATGTTATAAAACTACTTTCAATGGCAAAATATTGCCAAAGCAACACGTCTTACAACCAATGAGAATTATTATTATCATCATCATCATCATCATCATTATTTGCAGGCCATCATTTACATTTACATAGGATTTCCTTCCTCTGTCCCAAAATAATAGTTGTATTTCCTTATCCAGATTTTTTTTTACAATGCAATGACACACACACGTTTTATGGCAACAATGGGATAGGAAACGGCTAGGAGTGGGAAGGAAGTGGCCGTGGCCTCAATTAAGGTACAGCCCCAGCATTTGTCTGGCGTGAAAATGGGAAACTATGAAAAACCCTCTTCAGGGCTGCTGACAGTGGGGTTTGAACAACCTCCCGAATGCAAGCTCGCAGCTATGTGCCCCTAACCGCATGGCCAACTCACTCAGTACGACAAAGAAAGAATACAAAAGATCATTTCTTACAGCATTGATAATTTTACAGTGAAAACATACCAATCCCTTAGTACTTTAGCACTGACTACAGCAACATGGGTGGAGATAATGTCGGGATCACATCAAAAAACTTATGTTGACATTTCTGTTTCCCCATTTGAGGTAGTTTGTAGCTGTTGATCCCAAACAAGGAGTGATACCAAACGAATGGAGAGTTGCAATAGTAGCACCAGTGTACAAGAGAAACGGTGATAAACACAAAGCACATAATTACATGTCAGTCAGCTTGACATATGTCTAAGCTCTGGGAAAGCATTCTTCCTGATTATATTAGATATGTTTGTAAACTGGAATTTTTGGTTTAGGATAGGTTATTCTACTGAGGCTCATCTTGTAGGATTTCAGCAAGATATTCCAGATATTTTAGACTCAGAGGTCAAATGGACTGTATTGCAATTGTCCTACTCAAGACTACTGATTGGGTAGATCATGAGAGATTAGTGAAGAAAATGATGGCTACTGGGTTAGATAAAAGGGCAGTTGATTGTATGGCTGAATTTCTAGAAAACATTAACTTCGAGAATTAAAGTACGTGAAGTGATATCTGATCCTGTAATGATTAAGGGCGGGATTCCACAGGGCAGTATTATTGGAACTTAATGTTTTCTTATAGAAATAGAAATAGAAATAGAAATATATTTATTTAAAGTTAATTACAAGTAGGACCAGAGGTCCCTTTGGCTGTAACTAACTGCCACTTTAACTTAAATGTATCACCTAACATACAAAATCTAATGAAAGAATACATAAAAAGCGTAAGATACATTTTCCTACTGAGGATATAAGAATAAGATTAAAAACTAAACATCTAGGAGGTTACAATAATACTTTAACATTTCATAAACATACACTATACTAACAAGGAACAGAAGACGAAACAGAAACCTAAGATTTTTAAAGCCGAGGATGAATTAAGAATAAGACTGAGCATCTAAAATGTATCTAGGGCATTATGATATTTCGTACTATTTAATTAATTTGGTGAAAATTCATTTACATGGCTTAATAAGTGGAAAGGTAGCGGTATTTAAGATATTTTTTCTGAGTTCCAACACTACTTTGCTGAATTTCATATAGTTTAAGATCGTTGTATAATTGAGAGGCAGTGACAATGAACGACTTACTGCACTTTACCGTACGATGCTGTGGAACCTGAAGGGTGTTAGCTGTAAACCTATTGTCCCGGTCGTGCACTTGACTCATCTGAACAAAGGACTTGGTCAAATATGAGGGAGCATTAGATTTTAAAATTCTCAGAAGTAAACAAGCAGCTGAGTATGATCGTCTATCCCTGAGTTTCAACCACTCTGCGGCTTTGTAGTAAGATGTTACGTGACAGTCTTTACGAATATTGAAGACGAATCGAACACAGGCATTCTGAATACGTTGGAGTTTGCTATTATATTTCTCAGAGATATCGCTGTAAATTACAGCGCCGTAATCTAAAATAGGAAATACCATAGTTTGGATCAGCATCTTTCTCACCGAGAAAGGAAGATACGGCAAGTTTCGTCGAAACTGATGCAATATGCCAGACACTTTCTTGACCAAGTGCTTGGCATGAAAGGTCCAGGACAGAGTGTTATCCATTAGAATACCTAAATTCTTAACACATTCCTGATACTTGACTACAGAACCGTTTACAATTACTGGAGGAATGTCCCTGTTGAAAAGATTTGATAAGTTTCTTCGATATCCTAGAAAAATAGCTAAAGTTTTGTTTTCATTTAATAGTAAATTATGACTTAGTGTATATTGATGTAGTCTGTCTATATCTAGATTTATTTTACTAATACTTTCGACAACACGATTCACAGGAAAATGGTAATAGATCTGTAAATCATCGGCATACATATGATGTCTCGTGTAGCGTAAAACTCCAGGCAGATCGTTTATATACAGCGAAAACAAAACGGGACCCAACACGGAACCCTGAGGGACGCCAGAATGCACACTAGACCACTTAGAAAAATTTTGTTTGTCAAATACTACACGCTGAGATCTCCCTTTCAAGAACGATTCAAACCAAGAGAGAGCTGATAGAGATATGCCCATTGTGCGTAATTTAGTCAGAAGGAGGTCATGATGAACTCTATCAAATGCCTTACTTAAATCGAATAATACCAGAAGCGTTAGTTCCTTTCTGTCCATTGCAAACTTGATATCATCGGTGACTTTGAGAAGTGCCGTCGTAGTGCTATGGCCTGTTCGAAAACCAGACTGAAATGTGTTAAGTATAGAATGAGTATTTAAATACGAAGTGAGTTGTTGGTAAACAATCCTTTCTAATCCTTTACCTAATATTGACAAAATACTGATTGGCCTGAAATCATCAAATTTTTGAGGAGAAGGAACTTTAGGAACAGGTCTTATATTGGCCATTTTCCATACAGCTGGAAATACTCCTGATTGTAAACAGAAATTATACAGGTGAGCTATAACCGGAGTGATTATATCCAAACAGTTCATTAGGAGGGGATGTGAGATACCATCTGGTCCAACAGCCTTGGTATTCATGCTCTTAAATACCTTGACTATATCCTCTGGGTAAATGTACGAAAAGTGAAAGAGATCATGTTGAGGTTCTTTTGTGTTCATGTAACTATGAATAATTTCGGATATTCTGTGAGAATTGTTCACTGGTGAGATCTTTAAGAAATAATCATTTTGCAATTCTGCAGATATGAATGAGGAAGTATGTTGCGAATTTTTCTTAGCAATACCTAGTGATTTTATAGTTCCCCAGAGGGCAGACGAAGTTGTTCTCTTACTGAACAAAGAATGCATGTGTTTGACTTTAGCATCACGGATCGCGAGTTTGGTTTTATTACGCAAGATGCGAAAGGTTTCAAAGTCTTCAGGTTTCCTGGTTTTGATGTGCTTTCTTTTTGCCTTGTCCCGCGCAGAGATTAATTTCTTTATTGTAGACGTTATCCACGGGTTAGGTGGGTGTTTGGCTCGAATTAGTTTTAATGGGGCATGCTTGTCGTACAACGCGGAAATTAAACTATTAAATTTGATGACTTTATCATCGATATTACGCTGAGAAAATACTTCATACCAGGGAGCGGAAATTACGTCTTTTCGAAAATCTTCAGGATTAAAACTGCGGAAATCCCTAAATGTGATCCATTTTCTTTCATATTTGGGTGCCGATATAGAGAAGACAGCATATAGCATATCATGTCCAGAAAATCCACTCGCTGGGGTCTGCCCAAATTTAAGAAGGGTATCATTACAATTTGAAGCTATGGTATCGAGATTAGAATGACAATATGCAGTATGGTATGTGTCATCAAATGGTATTCTAGTTAAATTGCATGAGTCAAGTGCATCATCGATTACTACAGTTTCCGAGGACCCTGATCCAAAATGCCCATTCATATCACCTGCAAGTATAACATATTTATAATGAAAAACGTAATTATACATCGCCTCTACAAACGAATCCATGAAACCAATTTTGGGAGGACGGTAGATGCATGAAAATAATACTTTACCTATAGCTAATTCAAGTTCTAGGAAAATATACTCTGGCTTACGACAATATTCTGCAGGGGAGGTGTGAACTATTTTACATTTTATATTGCTCCTCACATACACAGCCACCCCTCCTCCTCTCTTGCCCAATCTATCGTTTCTATATAGATTAAAGCCAGGAATGTTAATCTCTGAGTCCGGAATGGACCCCTTGAAAAATGTCTCACTTACAGCAATAACGTTAATATTTGAATCAACAAAGCAGTCAAAAAACTCATCGAAATGTACCTTATCAACTAATGACTGAGCATTTAAGTGAATTATTTTCAAATCAGAGGGATAGGTTTCTGATACATCTTCAATGATTTTGTGAATTTCAGAACACTTAAGTTTAGAAGACATACTTGAATTTGGCTGGTTGCAAAATTCCAGAAAATTAATATTCAGTTATAGGTCCTAATAAAATTACATACAGTTTTAGATTACCTGAAGCAAAGTAGAGAAGAGAATACTGAATAGAACATACTAATTTAATTTCAGCGAGGAGAGATCTTTTTAAGTTCGACAGTATTTCTCACACGGTGTTTAACACCCCCTTGTAGTACGATAATTGTGCCATCAGAAGTCCACACCTGCTTTTCGCCAAAGATGGAAATTGCCTGTTTCAACAGATGATGTCTGGTAGAGGTAAGATCTTCACGAATCGTCACCTTGGATCCACGTAACAGCCTCTTCGCACGGAAAACTGCCGATCTCTTGGTGTAGGAGACAAATTTACATATGATAGCCCTTGACTTCCCAGACCCAGGGGAACCAACCCTATGCGAGCGGTCAATATCTTCAGCGCTTAAGGGGACTTTCAATTTTTGGGCCACATTGAGCACTAAGTGAGTTGTATCCTCACCAGATTCTTCGGGCAACCCAAAAATTCGAATACTGTTTCGCCTTTGGTATTGTTCAATTTCGTCCATTTTATAATTCAATAAAGACTTTAATTCCAGAATTTCATTTTCGCGAGCTTTTAACTCATTTCTTAAATCGCTGATAACTTGAGAATTGAAGTCTATTGTTTCTTTTAGTTCTTCACAAACTTTTTGTGCGAGAACTGTTACCAAGGGTTGAAGGAAGTCGCTATTTTGTAATAAGTTCCCCACTATACCTTGCACCAGGGTCACAATCTTGTCTTCAGTTAAATTAGTGTTACCTGTGATGTAGGAGGGCTCTGTGTTCGGCATGTTGGTGTTGCCGCTAGTTGGTGTTGTGAGGGAGAGCTGCTCACTTACAGCTGACGATCGTGAGGCCCGGGTCGAGCCAGATTGTAGGGATGGCGCTGCTTCCTGCGAGGTGGTGGTGGTCCCGTCAGTCTCCGAGGGAGAGCGCTTGCGTTCAGCCGAAGGTAGAGTAGCAGAAGGGTGGAGGGTTGACCGTGTTTGTGAACGCTGTCTGGTAACAGTTGACAAGCGTGATGTGGGAGTCGTAGCTGCTCCCTGACCCTGGACAGCTGAAGATCGCGCCACATTTCTTCTGTTTTTCTTACTTCCGGCCATACCTAACCTAACTTCGAAACTTATGGATTTAAAAGAAATAAATGCTATATTTCCACAACGAGATACACTGCCCTAACACATTCACAGGTCACTTTCACTTCACTAAATCAATGCTTGCACACAGGACCGTACTAAGAGTACTATACACCTTCAAAACACCTGGAATTATGAGCCGCAAATTACGCCACCATGACACTTGTTCTTTATAGAAGAGGGTGTCCAGGGTGTTGCAGGAGGAATGGTCAATATTCAAGGATTGACAGGAACAATTATTTGAAGCAAAAAAACTTCATTTCGATATATGCCCTATTCTAAATGGTTTCCGAGATAGAACGCAGTTAATGAACATTTGTTTTTGGACTACTGGTGTCCACGTATGTGTCTTTGACATTCTGAAATGGGTACAAGTTTTCCGTGTGTAATGTTCATCATACACGTGTTTGTGGGACACTGATATGTGCAGAAAGTCACCATGTGGTGGTAGAGAGACTATGCTGCACCATTTCAACAACGTGTTGCTGTTCTTGCATAGCTTGTTGAATTACACGTTCAGAAGAAAAATGGAAACTTGGAAGAATGCCTTTTTCACGCAATGTGCTGAAAACTCTGGTAAACACTCTACGCTCAGGAATCTGACATATCGGAAAGCGCCGATAGTATTCCTCGACAGCAGCAGGAGCACTACCATCACAGAAGCCATAAGCATACACCATATCTCCATATTCTTATTCTCCATTAGTATAGATGTGATATTAGACTGCAAGCTTTTGGCACAGTCTGGTGTTACGACTAAGTCACCACCAGCATAGGCTAAAATGCTTACTATATTTCCACATAACTGAATCCCTCCCTGCCACTTTATATCTTTAAGTAGATGAACCAAGCTAGCTGTGGATAACAGAGATGAAAAATTATTGACTTGTCTAACCAGTAATTACCTTGAACCATGCACTTATTCTACAGTACCATCAATTCTCTCTGCAGCCCAACTGTCGCCATAAACACCTTTTATTGCTTTTAGTAATCTACCCTTCAGGAACTGAGAATTTCCTAAGCTGAGAAATGCTCATTTTGGTATTATATTCATTTAAAACCAAAGTTTTCAATGGATTTTATTGAAATATTCTTCATTATTTTTTTAAAGCCTATTCTTTGATTCTCCACAGATCCATTATTCTAAATGAAAATACAAATCATAAACTTACTGAAAATTCAAAAAATCTTTTGGACATTTTAAGTACAATTTCTGAGAACATGTTTCAAAATATGGACTTGAGATTTGTACATGGTTTTCCATCACCGTTAACCCTTAGCCCTCCATTTCTTTCTGATCACACTTGCCTCTCCAGCACCATTACAAAATCTGCTTACAGAGGGATAAGTGAGTACTCAAATATACGGGCAACATATTTATAAACGTCAAATAAAACAAATACAACTTAAGTATAATTCAACACTCAGGTGCAATGTTCGGCACGTTTAACCCTGAAAATATCTCAGTCACATTTTCATCAGTAATTGTGCTTTGTGTGGAACTTCTCAAAACACTCACCAGGATGTACTTCAGGCTTTCTTGTACATGCATTACAAAGAAACACTATCTCACGTCATCGTCTCTTTACTTCTCAGTCACTGAAAACTGCAGTCGTTACTTCTCTGCTGTGGATGACAATAAATGAAGTATGAACTACCATTTAGACTATTTAGGGGTGTAACCTTCTGAATGTTTACACTGCTATACTGGTTAGTTTCGTGCACAATTTCCATCAATAATCCGTCAGCCATGGATAACTGAAAGGAATCAAGGTTAGTCCCATAGTGTGGTTTGTAACTACGAAGGCTTTTTTTTTTTCAACCTCCGATCGCACAGGTAAAGAACCACACAAGCTGTGGGAACTATTCGCGCATGAAAGGTGACTGCGCAAGTCCTTCCCTCTACCCGTGGTCACAGCCAACTTCCTCACACCAGTGTGAGCCGAGGTAGTGGCACGGAAACATGGCCGCTAATATTGACACTCCCGCCAAATGTGAGGTACGTTGTGTGATACCTTTCCTTCAAGCAGAAGGGAATAGTACAGCTGACATTCATCGACGAATGAGTCAAGTATACGGTCCAAACGTTATGAGTGATGGTGTTGTGCATGAATGGTGCAGGAAGTTCAAAGAAGGCCGGACCGATGTTCACGATGAAGGGGGGCAAGGACGCAAGTCTGTCGCTACAGATGACATTGTTCACGAAATTGAGAACCGAAGGTTTACCGTAAGCGAGTTGTGTGAGAAATTTCCTGCAGTTTCAAGGTCATCTGTTTACAAGATCCTAACAGAACACCTGCGCTACAGGAAACTGTGCGCCCGATGGGTTCCGAAGATGTTGTCTGATGACCACAAAAGTCGCCGGATGGCAGCAGCGTTGACGTTTCTTACCCGTTATGAGGCTGAAGGTGATTTGTTGAAGAAAATTGTGACTGGCGATGAGACTTGGGTTTCATATGTCACCACTGAAACAAAACAATAATCACGTCAATGGATGCACACGCACTCACCAAACAAACCGAAGAAGTTTAAGCAAACCTTCAATGACAGGAAGATGATGGCTACAGTCTTTTGAGACCAAAAAGATGTGTTGCTTGTTGAGTTCATGGAACGGGGCTCTACGATCAATGCAGCTCTTTACTGCCAGACTTTACGACGACTGCGGAGTGCCATACAGAACAAACGACGAGGCATGCTGACGTCTGGAATCCTCTTTATTCATGACAGCGCACGCCCTCACAGTACTCGTGTCACCCAAAAACTTCTGCAGGAGGAATTTCAGTGGGACGTTTTTGACCACCCACCGTACAGTCCCGATTTAGTGCCGAGTGACTTCCACCTCTCCCCGGGACTGAAAAAGTGGCTGGGAGGGCAGAGGTTCCAGGAGGATGAAGATCTTCAAACCAACGTTCGGGCCTATCTTAACTCACTGGCGGCAACATACTGAGCAGAGGGGATCGAAAACCTTGTCCACAGGTATGACAAATTCCTCAACCTTTGTGGTGATTATGTTGAAAAGTAACCACATTGTACCTAACATTTGGTAATAAATTCATTTGGATACGTGCATTTGACTTTCATTTATGACCCTCCGGAGGTTGAGAAAAACCGCCGTCATAGAAGTATCTGTGTATGGGATTCATTTGAAGTCGAAGTCCGACACAAGGTAATCCTTCCAGTCGTCAGAACAGGTACCAGCACTGTCATTTCATATAATTTCCTCATTATTGGGGTCTTCATCACTGAATTCACTAAAACAATCTAATTATGCAATAATTTCATCGCTAATTAATTAAAAATTATTCCCACTATTGCTCAAATCAACATCTCTTACTTCTCTTGCTCCTAGAACGACACCATGTTGCTAAGCAACGTCTGTTTACAAGCTTGCATGGTCTTCAAATTCCACAAAGCCTGAGTTCAAAGATATTGCTGCAATACAGGACTCTAAATTGTCATCAGGAGAAGGCAGTAGTTACTCAGAGAAGAAAATCAAAGGATCTGTACAGGATAATTTTGTTGTCAGTCATGGCCTGCTGCGCGAGTCCTAAGGTTTAACTAACCTTGATAAGTAAATTCAACTTACGAACTGAAATATATTTTAGCTAAGAAAACATACCTGCTAACTTTCCAAATGACCTATCAGTAAAATCATTGTACATCAAAATACACAGGAACCGAATGCACCAAAAGGCAGAAAAACTCTAAAATTCATGTATTTTCTTCACTTCAGATAATTACAAATTCAAGAGCATTAATATAAAACAATACATGCAACCAATGACATATATTTATTTTTTTGCTAGTGGCTTTACATCGCACCAACACAGATAGGTCTTATGGCGGCGATGGGATAGGAAAGGCCTACGAGTTGGAAGGAAGCAGCTGTATCCTTAATTAAGGTACAGCCCGAACATTTGCCTGGTGTAAAAATGGGAAACTACAGAAAACCTTCTTCAGGGATGCCAACAATGGGATTCGAACCCACTATCTCCCGGATGCAAGCTCACAGCTGCGCGCCCCTAATCGCACAGCCAAATCGCCCAGTAATAACATAAGAAAATATTTCATCTCAGTTAAACTAACGCAAAATCTTTCAAATGCATCAATGTAATCCATTCACACAATGTAATTTGTTTATGCACACGAATAATTACAACTTTGAAGTAAAGAGTATGTTGCTGCACATAATTATATGCACCCAACTTACTTGCATTATTTACACCATCACACGCACATCTTCATTCTGATTTAACAGCTCCAAACGTGACTCACCTGTCCTCAGAAACTTGAATCCCACCACATCTCATGAAGAAAAACTGCTTATGTTTCTCTCCTCTCACCTTGAGCCACACCCTCCCTCAAGAGGAAACTGCACGTGAATCACGATCAAGAAAGGCGTATAAATCTGCCCTGAACTGGAAATGTTATTCACCTAATTAGTTCTAGCATAAACTAACACTACTAAGAGTCGAAACCCGAATAAGTGATAAATGAATGTTTATTGAAAAGCAACGTTAATTAAAGAATTAATTGAAAAAGAAAACATAAGATATAATAGGGTGATACATACGTATATGGGTTAACACCAATGACAATTAATCGTGATATCCATATCTCATCAATATGTACATGCACAGTTGCAGAATTACGCAAGGGATCTTAGCATTTTTACTCACGAAGATTTCGCATATAACAATTGCGAGAAGAATAACTAATGAGGGTCAATACATGATTACAAATCGGGAGTACCTTATTCATTCCACCCCCTACTTCTTATCCGTTCTCTCTTTTTTTTTTTTTAAACAATACTATGATCTCCTTTCATTAGGATCCCCCACACACCAAGGAGCGCACACACCCAAAAAAGGGTAGACCAGAAAAGAATAACCCCAGCGGGCAAAGAGAAAAAGATACACAGGATGGATCAATCAGATAAAGACGGGCCATCGTGCGGCCAAGGAACAAAAATAAATCAACATGGCGACGCCCAGGTCGAAAAAGATCAGGGCGCGCACCAAATAAAGAGAAAAATAGAACCCGAGATAAAAGGGGCAAATAACGAAAAGTTAAACATAAATAACTAGGCCGACACTGCTACATCAAAACACTCGACTCATTCATTAATTCATCCATGACAGCCATACGAACAAATCGCCTCGAGGGCGGATAACAGTGACAACTGGTGCGAATGGATCAATCCAGCCAACTCGTAGAGTGCAATATTACCTAAAATCAATGAGGCCAAACGTCAATAATAGTTGAACGACAACAGCACATGTAGTGGCTTCAAGGCCACGCGTAGATCTGTCACAAACATCGCTGTGTACGGCCATAATAATACGACGGTCGACACACAGATTATAATTTCAAACGAGAGCAAAGATGTCTCATTGAGAAATTCATTATAATGCACAGAGACTCAGATTATGAATGCACCACTGTTATATCAACAACACACTTTCACACACGCCTTCCACTCTCCGAGTATCAAGACGGGTTACGGTCGGCCAATAAAAAAGGGAGAAATACAAATACTAAATGGTAGATCACCCACAATATCAAGCATCAGAACACGTTAATCGTGCAGCGATCTAGCACGGTTTTAAACTTACGATACATCAATTTGAAAAGCGTTAACATAGCTCCTGTGTGTGAGGGTCCCATATTATTATAAGCTACCATCTTCCGAACAGAATATAAACCAAAGAGAAGATAGTTAAAGACTTAGTCGAGGAAAGATCATTAATGTTCTCGACAGAGGGGGCTGTCCTCTATCGATTAAAACCGGAAGCACATATAATAACAGGTCGAAACCAATTCAGTGAAACATAGGTAATAAATTATGGAAACCATGCTGAAGCAGCATGTTTCATCATCACCCCCATGCGTCTTTAAAATGTGTCCGATCTTGACGAAGGGTCAAAGGGACACATTTTAAAGTGAGGCGTAAAGCTTATAATAAGAATACATACATGAAGAAATTACATATATATATAGTGCGCACTATATAACTAAAATTAACTAACCTAATTACTAACCTAATTAATTAGAGTAACAACAAATAACACTGAAAATCGCCAACAGTCACAAGGGAGCATAGATTGGTGGATTACATATTGCTTTAAAGTTCAGTACATTAAAAGAAGGAAAGGCGCTGAATTTAATCAGTCTTTTTCCTATCATTAATATGACACTTTCACGAATCGGTTGTAGGCAGGTAGAGGATAAAAATAGTCATACAATTTTCGTGTCCTATCAAATAGGTCCGTTGTTTATTTTATATTATCCTTGTCATTCGGTACTAAAATATCCTTTGACTCTTCTTTTCTTTCCCTTTCCTTTTTTCATTTTTCCCTGAAAAGAAAAAGACTTTAGAACAACGAGTTTAAGAGTGACAAATTGATCAAATCATGTTACCACCAGGTACTAATAGCTACTAGATCAATTATTTTCGCCCCGTGAATGGTAGGGCTTCAACAGACTCACGTGAGCTCTGGATACTCTCTTATTTATTTCATCCTCCAACAACACGGTAACAGGTCCCAAGAATTTCACAATACGGTTGGGACCAGACCATTTTAGGCAGAGTTTCGCTCCAATTTGGTCTGCTGCCGAGCTTGTCGGGAACCTTTTAATCATTACTAAGTCTCCAACCTTTAGGGTGACTTCTCTCCTTCCCTTGTTGAACCTTTTGGCTACACGATCTCTGGCTTTGATCAGTTGCTCGACCGCTTCCTTCCATTTTTCTTCGACGCTCTTGGTCCTTAACGGTTCGGACAAATATCCAAAATTCCATTTTAATTGTAATGGGTCAGTAACATTCCTGCCCAAGAACAACTCAGTCGGTGTGTGCCGATGCGATTCATGTAGAGCACTGTTGAAAGCTAGAACAAAGAAATTTAAGTTTTCGTCCCAACTGCGCTGATCAGCGCTGTGGAACGCGGTTAGACAGGCCTTAAGATTACGATGAAACCTCTCAACATGAGACGGTTTTGGGTAGTGAGGGCTGAGAAATATCTGGTTCACTCCCCACTCAAAACACAATTGACGAAAATTACTACCGCTGAAAGTGGATGCATTGTCAGTTACCAACTTTTTGGGGGGGCCATAAATTGCAAAGATGTGACGAGACAAGATGTGAACGGCGTTATTAGAATTGATTTTGCGCACTGGGAACAACCAGACGAATTTTGAGAAACCATCAATGACAGATAGGATACCAACGTTGCCTTTACGGGACTTGACGAGAGGGCCAAAATAATCTACGAATAACCTTTCTCCGGGGTACGTTGCCACATCAGCGGAATGCAGCCCAACTTGAGATGATTTGGCAGGTTTAGACCGTTGACACACGTCACAGCTTTTCACGTAGTCAAGCACTTCTTTTTTCATATTTGGCCAGTAGAAATAGCGAGAAACGCGATGTAATGTCTTGTACTGACCCAAATGCGCCCCTAAATAAGAGTCATGGTAATAATGTAATACCATGCGCCTTATGCTATCAGGAATGTAAATCTTGTCCTTTCCCTTATTACCACAACGACGAACTAACAATCCACGCTTAATACAAAATGATTTATCATGAAGTGACCCATCGGTGACACCTTTCATCAGTTTTTGACACTCGTCATCAGTATTCTGGTGCTCTGAAATATCAGAAAATGACCAAGGATATTTCTGCATAATATTAACGCATCCAGTACCATCAGATTTATGGTATTTCTCCGCGTCATCGGCTTCACTCATGTTTATTCCGTCAAACATACGTGACAGACAGTCAGCCACGACATTTTCCTTTCCGCGAACATGTACAATGGTGAACTTATACGCGGACAGTCGAAGAATCCACCTGGCTGTTCTTCCAAGTCGTTTGACGTTGGCACTCATCCACGACAGGGCCTGATTATCAGTGTGGACAAAGAAGTGACGGTGTTCGAGGTAAGTTCTAAATTTTTCTACACCCAACACAACGGCCAAACATTCCTTTTCGTAAATGGAGTAACGTAACTCGGCCCCGTGTAGTAGCTTGCTAAAATAAGCGATCGGGACTAGTTTTCCGTCCTCATCGGCTTGGTTTAGCACGGCGGAAATCGCAATTTCACTGGAATCACATTGGAGCACGAAATCGCGGGAGAAATCGGGGCTGTGGAGAACAGGGGCTCGACAAAGGGCATCTTTCAGCTGATCGAAGGCAAGGATCTGGGCTTCACCCCAGACGAAACGACAATTCTTCCTTTTTAGAAGATTCAAAGGGGCCGAAATTTGAGAAAAATTCTCGATGAACCGACTGTAAAAACCCACCATACCCAAGAACCTTCTTACGCCCCGGACGTTCTTGGGCTGAGGAAACTCTTTAATACATTTAACCCTCTCAGGGTTTACAGCTATACCGGAATCCGAGATGACATGCCCCAAGAAATTCAATCGTTTGGAACAGAGAGAGACTTTTTTGGGGTTGATAGTGAACCCGTGTTTGCGCAGACGACTAAGTACCTCACGTAGGTGAGCCAGGTGTTCGTCAAAGCTTGCAGAGTATATGAGGAGATCATCCAGAAAATTAAATACATAGGAGAACTTTAGATCGCCAAAGATCGAATCCATGACCCGGCTAAGCGCTTGTCCCCCTATCGAGATGCCCATGGGTACTTTATTGAAATGAAAAAGGCCAAAAGGGGTGACAAAGGCTGTACAAGGGCGACTTTTTGGGTCCAAAGGAATCTGGTAATACGCCGAGTTAAAGTCGAAGACAGTGAAAAACCTAGCACCATGAAAATGCTGAAAGGCGCTTTCGATGGTGGGCAATGGGAAGCTGTCAAATACAATGTTCCTATTTACCTTGCGGTAATCCACAATGAAACGAAAATTCCCGTCCTTTTTAGGGATTAGGAAGGCGGGGCTACCATAAGGTGACTTGGATGGACTGATGACCTTCTTTTCTAAAAGTTCATCTACACATTCTCTCATGGCGGACAACTTCGGAGGCGAACATCCGAAAGGAGGGGACCTAACAGGAGTTTTATCTTTGAGCTCAATTGAATAAGAAAAGTTTTTTGCACAACCTAACTCAGGCGTCAAAACATCAGAAAATTCCTCCATTAAACTGTTTAGCATCAAATTCTGTCCGTCGGTTAGGTCACACGACGCACTTGGAGTCACAAAAGTAGAAAGAGGGCACACAATATTACGCAGAAAGGGGGTTTCGAAAGGATAATTTACGTCAGACCGGAAGCGGAAGGCGAAACTTCGAGTAATGAAATCAATGGATAGACCGGTCGCTTGCATAAAGTCGGTCCCTAAAATGATCGGGACAGACAGATCTGCAACAACATAAAATTTCCAATTCCACGAAAGATTATGAATTTTTATGTGGCACACGACGCGGCCCACCGGACACACTTGACGGCCTTCAGCAGACATAAACTTATCTATCTTCCCGCTGTCCGAGAGATACTCTAAATGTACGGAAGACGCAAGGCTCAGATTCAAGAAGGAAACGCTGGAACCGGTATCCAGCAGGGCGTATAGCGTGCGGGGCCCTATACAAACTTTGGCCCAGGGTGTCGACGAAGGAAGGCCCCAGATCCTTTTGTTAACACCGACATTTTGCGCCAACGAAGGGCCATTTCGCTGGCGCGCGTTCAGTTTCCCTGCCCGGAGCTACATCTAGGACATACACGCGCAGTGACACCAACGAGGCCACATTTAAAACACTTCAGTCGCGATTTTGACCGACAATTATTAGAAATGTGTCCCGCCTTACCGCAATTCCAGCACTTTCTTGTAGCGGACCCACGTTCAACAGGCGACTCGGAGGGTTGGATGGCGTTAATATAGCGTCGGGCCGGAGACACAACGCTGGTCCTTCGCTCGGGACTACTCGAGGGGCGCGACGCCGAAGGGGGCGCATCAAAGGATACAGACTTGAAGGACGTGTGGCAGGCGACGTCGGGGAAAGAGCATTCAGACGGAATCGGAGGGGGACGATACTGTTTATTTTGACATACGATTGATTCAAACTCGCGACCCAAGTTAATAACATCATCGACGGTCTGAACCTCGGATCTCTTAATGAATAATTTGTATTGAGGAGACAGGTTTCGGTAAAACTGGTCGAAAATTTCACACTCAGGAACCTTCACACTTAATCGGTTATACAGGGTCAAAATACCAGTTGCATAGTCGTCAACACCTTCCCCAACACCTTGGGTTCTTCTAAAGATCTCTTGTTTCAGACGATAATCCATGTCGGACAACCCGAAACGTTTTTTAATGCGATCAACGAAATCCTCCCACGATCGGACATTCGCTTTAACCAACCTAAACCACCTTAACGCCGGCCCTTCGAGCATCCCCGGAATTACAGGAACAAAAAGGTTAAGGGGTATTGAGCTGCATTCAGCGATGTCCTCGACTCTTTCAAGAAATTCAACCACATTAGAATTTTCCCCTTCCCCGGAGAAATTGAGCTTCCATTTCCTAACTATATCGAAAACGGGGTTAATATGAGGACTACGTTCACTACTGGGTCCATAATAGGGGGAAACCAAACCGACACGATTCTCATCGAGGCCACAATTTCTATCAACAACAGCATTGTTATTTCCTAAGCACACATTACTCTCACTACCTGACAGGGCAGAAGCACTATCCCGATTAATATGTTCACGCCTTTCTCTTTCGACATCGGTGACCTCTCCAGCAAATACATCACTCTCACCACTCATGTCAACAACTTTATCACTTTCCATGTCTCAACCGAGGTTTTATCCGCAATGAAAAACCCACACATACACAATGGTCATCGAAAGAGTTAATTAATAAACGACACACAAGATCAGAATTAATATAACAAGTTTCAAAAGGTTAAATCGAAAAGAAATAATGGTTTTCCTTAACGTATCCGAAACAGAATACAATTCCCAGTTCTATCTCACCCGTGCTTTTTCCAGATGAGATATCTTGATCGAGCACGTCTCTGCTACCATTTACTGAGCCACACCCTCCCTCAAGAGGAAACTGCACGTGAATCACGATCAAGAAAGGCGTATAAATCTGCCCTGAACTGGAAATGTTATTCACCTAATTAGTTCTAGCATAAACTAACACTACTAAGAGTCGAAACCCGAATAAGTGATAAATGAATGTTTATTGAAAAGCAACGTTAATTAAAGAATTAATTGAAAAAGAAAACATAAGATATAATAGGGTGATACATACGTATATGGGTTAACACCAATGACAATTAATCGTGATATCCATATCTCATCAATATGTACATGCATAGTTGCAGAATTACGCAAGGGATCTTAGCATTTTTACTCACGAAGATTTCGCATATAACAATTGCGAGAAGAATAACTAATGAGGGTCAATACATGATTACAAATCGGGAGTACCTTATTCATTCCACCCCCTACTTCTTATCCGTTCTCTTTTTTTTTTTAAACAATACTATGATCTCCTTTCATTAGGATCCCCCACACACCAAGGAGCGCCACACCCAAAAAAGGGTAGACCAGAAAAGAATAACCCCAGCGGGCAAAGAGAAAAAGATACACAGGATGGATCAATCAGATAAAGACGGGCCATCGTGCGGCCAAGGAACAAAAATGAATCAACATGGCGACGCCCAGGTCGAAAAAGATCAGGGCGCGCACCAAATAAAGAGAAAAATAGAACCCGAGATAAAAGGGGCAAATAACGAAAAGTTAAACATAAATAACTAGGCCGACACTGCTACATCAAAACACTCGACTCATTCATTAATTCATCCATGACAGCCATACGAACAAATCGCCTCGAGGGCGGATAACAGTGACAACTGGTGCGAATGGATCAATCCAGCCAACTCGTAGAGTGCAATATTACCTAAAATCAATGAGGCCAAACGTCAATAATAGTTGAACGACAACAGCACATGTCGTGGCTTCAAGGCCACGCGTAGATCTGTCACAAACATCGCTGTGTACGGCCATAATAATACGACGGTCGACACACAGATTATAATTTCAAACGAGAGCAAAGATGTCTCATTGAGAAATTCATTATAATGCACAGAGACTCAGATTATGAATGCACCACTGTTATATCAACAACACACTTTCACACACGCCTTCCACTCTCCGAGTATCAAGACGGGTTACGGTCGGCCAATAAAAAAGGGAGAAATACAAATACTAAATGGTAGATCACCCACAATATCAAGCATCAGAACACGTTAATCGTGCAGCGATCTAGCACGGTTTTAAACTTACGATACATCAATTTGAAAAGCGTTAACATAGCTCCTGTGTGTGAGGGTCCCATATTATTATAAGCTACCATCTTCCGAACAGAATATAAACCAAAGAGAAGATAGTTAAAGACTTAGTCGAGGAAAGATCATTAATGTTCTCGACAGAGGGGGCTGTCCTCTATCGATTAAAACCGGAAGCACATATAATAACAGGTCGAAACCAATTCAGTGAAACATAAGTAATAAATTATGGAAACCATGCTGAAGCAGCATGTTTCAACCTCAACAGGGCATTTTGTACTTTTTAACGTGAAATGGCTTCCAGAGTTCCACTGAACATTGATGACCTGAACTGTGTCCTGTTCTTCTTAATCAAGCTAAAAATTTGTTCACACTCTGCATTATTATATGATATGGTAAGAACAGACAGCATGAATCTAGTGATCCTGTCATATTTATAATGTCCATCAGCTCCATGGGATTCAAGTTTCTGCTTTGCTTTCTTCAGAAAGTCAATAGAATACGTGTTTGTATAACAAGCTTCAGAACTTCTGGTCTTCAAAATGGAAATGGCTTCTAGAGTTCCATTGGATATCGATGACCTGAACTGTGTCCTCTTCTTAATCAAGCTAAATATTCTTTCACGCTCTGCATTACTATATGATATAGTAAGAACAGACAGCATGAATCTAGTGATCCTGTCATATCTATAATGTCCAACATCTCCATGGATATTCAACAACTGTGCCCATTTTGAATCATTTGTAGCTTGGTTGGTTACAACACTAGATAAGTCGTCTATCTGAAGAGCCACAAACTGACTTAGGAGTTCATTCACAGCATCATCTCTTGTTTCATTTTCTCTTGGTACACAAAATAACAGGAAACCTCTCTCAAACGAAATTAACAGAAGAAAACTGTACTTCTTCAATGGCATCAAGTTTAGCAACCTGTGCATGATTTGGCACATAGTTCTTGATTGATTGATTGATTGATTGATTGATTGATTGATGTTTAAAGAGGCCTAACATAGAGGCCATCGGCTCCTAATGATACGAAATGAAATGAAACGACAACTTAAAAGTACAAAATCGTCCAATGACCAGAATTCAAAGCGTGAGGACGAAGAATTAATGGATGGACGGATATGAATTTAAAGCGATCAGTGGATCTGACCCACAGTGCCTCACATGCACAGAAGCTGGCACAAAACAATAGTATTACCGACCAAAGGACTGCTTCTATAGCACGATGCAGAATCGATTATGCTTATAGTCAAATCAGGGCCAAAATCCAGGTCATCGGCCCTTCATAATGGTATTTATCGCTAGGAAAGTAGAACCATGCTATGTGTAATGTTTCGGTACTAATCAAAGGTAGTGGAGACTCGCGGTATTCCACACATTATGGTACTATGCACAGGTAGTGTAATGCGCACATGTAACACAGCCCTATGGTGCTTCGCACATTGCGGCACCATTTACAGGCAACGCAAACCTTTTTTTTTTTGCTAGGGGCTTTACATCGCACCGACACAGATAGGTCTTATGGCGACGATCGCAAACCTATAAAGGCAACGCAAACCTATAGTGCTCTTCACATAAGTGGACTAACCACAGGGACTCGTACTATCCCGTGGAATTCCTTACAAAGTGGGAACTGAGCATAGGTAAGACAGAACCATGGTGTCGCTCATATAGGGGTACGAATCACAGGTACTGTAGGACCCACCTCCTGATTCACACACTGTCGCAACTAATCACAAACCTATTGCATACCTAATATAGTGGTACTACGCGCAAGTAAATGCGACCCATGGTGTTCCCTGCGTGATGGTATTAATTACAAGTAGTCTCATGGTTCGAATTGGATCATCCCTTGGTCACCCCTTTTAGTTGCCTCTTACGACAGGCAGGGAATACCGTGGGTGTATTCTTCCTCTGCATCCTCTACTCATAGGGGGGATTTTGTGTTTGGTCCGCTAGAGGTATTTTATTTCCCTCAAGTCCGCCGGCAAGCCGGTAAGGAACCCCCCCCCCCCCATCCGCCACCTGAGACGCGCCACATGGGAGTAAGTATCACCTCTCCCCCTGCTATGCCAGCGTAGTAGGTTCATGGCACATAATTCTTAAAAGGGAACTTGTTAACTATGTAGTCACAGGCTGAACAGAAATAGTTTCTGACAGATGAGAAAAACAGAGATTTGTCTTCACTGTTTAGCACCTTAACCAAGTTTGAGGTTTGAATGCCAATTACCAGTTCGTCATCCTTCTGATTCTGGACTAGGTGATACTGGACATAAAGCAATGCAGACCGTTTAACTACACTTGGCTTGACAATCTTGATGAGTATCTGTTTCAATAGATCTATCATTAATTCAAACAGTACATGGATATGTGGGGAAGCGCTCTGAAGGACAGTATTGATCTTATCAAATTATGGGATAGTCACATGTAAAAAAGTACAAAATGCCCTGTTTAGGTCAGAGGAGAGAAACATAAATAGTTTTTCTTCACGAGATGTAGTGGGATTCAAGATTCTGAGAACAGGTTAGTCACGTTTGGAGGAACACACCATTCTTTTGGCAGAAGATGAGGAGGAGGAAGAGGAGCAGCACACATGTGCACACATGCTCCAACAACTTCTTTGTTTCTTTTCCATGCATACTTTGAAATTTCTGAAGACGTTCTTTTCTTTTGGCACTCTTCTGTAAGGAATAGAAAATATCAACAAGAATCTCCATTACATGTAACAAGCTTTAACAGCTTCATTTCTAATAATAATAATCTCGTATTGACTATATATCAAATAGTGAATATCTAAGATAAACTTAAACATTATGAACAAGTAGTCCGTCTATTCTACATAATTTATTATATTAGTACATGTTTCGTCCCCTAAGGAACATCATCAGCTATAATAAATTAACATTAATATATCAGAAAACAAAATAGATATTATTAAAATTGGCAAAAAACATTGATGTATGGTACGACATTTAAAATTTTTCCAAAATTATAAGTCATATGATAGATAAAAAAACAGTTGAATTGTCCATTAAACTCTTGATAATGTTCTTGGGAATAACTGTTGTGCTTTATAAAATTTTAAATCAAAGACCTAACAATCTTTCATCAAGAAATACTTTAAATCAAGAGTGCTATTCACAACAGTGATCATTTAAGATTTTATAAAGCACAACTGTTATCCCCAAGATCATTATCAAGAGTTTAATGGACAATTCAACTGTTTTTTATTGATCATATGACATAATTTTGATAAAATTTGCTAAGATTGTATTTTAAATGTTGTACCATACATCAGTGTTTCTTAATGGGTCTTGCCAATTTTAATAATATTTATTTTGTATTCTGATATATTAATTTATAAAGGCTGATGATGTCCCTTAGGGGACGAAACATGTACTTATATAATAAATTATAAATTGTATTGAATAGGCCGAACACTCGTTTATAATATTTAAGTTTATCTTAAATATTCACTATTTAACAAGAATCTCATCAATTCTAACTGGTAAAGTGGTAGCAGCTTTTTCAGCAGCTAAGTAAATTAGATTGCAGCTGCAACCAATACCAAAAATATCCTGATGAACTTCTTTCAATACTGCTAGAACTCCATTTTTCTGTCCAATCATAACAGGAGCATTGTCAGAACACAATGCCAGACAGTTCTTAATGGGCACTTTATTTAATTCCAACAGCGATAATAGCAGCTTTCCCATGTTGCGCCCTGTCGAATCCCCTTCCAATGCTGCTACCGATGAAACAGCACTTATAATATTTTCTTAAGCAGCATCATAAAAAGTAACCACTACAGAATACAACTTGGAATATGTATCATTCCTTACATCTGTAGACAAAGAAAATGGACTATTCTGTAAACAAGTAACAATGTCCTGTGTTGCAATAAGCGCTATTTTGTTTAGGACACGTGTTTTTGTGCAACTGCATCCATACTTTTTTTTGCGATTTCTGACATAGGAAACATCTTTCTGAACAAAGCTCCTGCATGATCAGCTGAACTCAACGGAATGTTGTGTTCCACTAAAAAAAGAAGTAAATAAACGGTCAGCCTTTATTACATCGTAAACCTTATTTCCAGCTTCAGCAACTAACCTGTTTATTTTCTGATTTTCTTCCTTTGATTTCAAATTACCAAGATGGTTAACACACTTTACATGATGAGTCAGGTCGTTTTTGCCGCCATGTGCTATGTTAATATCACAAGTGCACACAGTACAAAACACAAATTTATCACCTTTTCTCGATTTCAGTATACATGGGAAACTCAAAGAATGGGTTTCCCTAAACACCTGATGATAATGTTTTTTCATAGATTTACTCATGATTACCAATAACCAACAATCATAAGACAAAATAAGCAACAAACACAATTCACGTTACTCCACTTAACCTCAGCTTCGCAATACATGGCAATAAATATGAAGTGAATTAGGGAATGAACAAAATGCACACGTTTCTTTTTTTCATAACTACAACATAACCTATGCTTTGTAACTCGTGGTGAAGAACAAACTATTTTTATACAGGATGGTAAATATTCTTATCGAATGAATCGATGCAAAGAACAAGCATATGGTTATCCAAGAGTCGGTCTCTTTCAACACAAATCTATCGACTGGGATTCAGGACGCATCCAGTATTCCCAGTCAAAGACTGTAATGATCAGATAAATATAAAACAGAGCGATGTATCGAATATTCACTGGTCATACAGCGGGTATCGGCAGCATGGGGAAGCTTGTTCTGGCATGAATTTTATAAAGAGGATCTTGGTATGTAAAATCGTAAAATATTATACTTCACCTGTAAAACCGTAAAACACACTATTTTTCCATAAAGTTTATGGACAAACCATAAATGTTGGCAGGTATGAGAAAATAATTAACATGTGCTATGCTTCTAAAAGAAGAATTTACTTGGTCTGCCTTTCATACAACATTAGGAAAAACACTTTTACATTATGGATACATAATTGAAAAGCATTTTCTATTATTACACCAGTACATGTTTCGACGCCTATTGGGTCAACCTCAGCTGGTTCACAGCCACATTGATCAAAGACATTCCATAAAATAACTAAAAACAAATACTACCTAAAATAGATCATGTGTTGTGAGAAAATACACATATACATCAAAATGTGGTGCTACAATATAAAAAAATGCTTATGAAATGTCATAATACAAAACATATTTTCACACTCTAAGTCATTGTGAATTGTCAATCTTGATATCCTCTGTTTTTCAAGTTTTCAAGTTTAATGTTTTCAATATACACCATTTTATTGCTTGAATGAGCTTGAGGTTGCCCCATTTCATTCATATGGCGTAAAATTGTAGATGTTTTCCTATTGATGGACCGGTATTCAAGTTAGACTAAAGGCAACTTCTTGCTTTTCTCATATTTAACTTGGAACAAAACTTATGTGGTGAAATGCCAAATACAGAAATATCATTTATTGGCTTGACAGGTATAATAACTGCTTTCGTGTAATCAAAAGCTACCTTAGGTCCAATTTCATCTATTCCTGCTGCTTTATGACAATGGAGTTTATTTCCTAAAACATAATTTCACTAACATCATTGTCCTACTCCCGATGAGCTCAGTTGTTCGCGATGCCACCAGGAAGATTTCCTCTTACATCAAGAAAATTTTCAAAATATTCCTTCCACTTGTGCAGTGATTTCCTGAAATCTATTATAAGGTCACCTGATTTACCCAAAACACTATTCACTTCCTTTTTCCTTTCCTTTCCAAGACTCTTTCCTATCATTCGGAAAAGTTTCCCTGCTGCTTGACCCATCCATTCCAAATTATTACCGAAGTCTTATTATGGCGACTTCTTGGATACAACAACTTTTTGTTTCACTCTGTTTTTCATTTACGTACAATTCCCTGTCTGGAGCCGTTTCTGATATGCCTGCTTTTAAGTTTATATGTTGTTCTCACTTCATCATTCCACCAAGATGTTCACCTTTTCCCCATCTTCACACACACAGTTGTTCCTAGGCATTCCCTTGCCGTTTCTACTACAGCATCCCTGTGTGCCACCTGTTCCCTTTCTATATCCTGAACCTGCTTACAGTTCACTGTCTTAACGTTTTCACTAATAATATCCATGTACTTTTGTCTAATTTCATGTCCTGGAGATTTTCTACCCTTATTCGCCCGCAGACAGATTTCACTTACTCTAGGCCTAGGCGTAGAGATACTTAGTTCACTACAGATCAGGTAGTGGTCTGTATCATGGAAAAATCCTTGGTAAATCTGCACATACCTAACAAATATCCTGAATTCAAAATCGGTTAAGATATAGTGTATTATGGATGTATAGAGCGTTCCAACCTTAAATTACAGTACAGCGTAGATGGAGTGCGCTGTTGCGAAATCGACCCGTGAAGATCACACTTGAGTGTGACTCAAACAGGGAGTCACAGTTGCACATTTTTCATTTATAATTTTTTTTTTTTTTTGCTAGTTCCTTTACATCGCACCGACACAGATAGGTCTTATGGCGACGATGGGACAGGAAAGGGCTAGGAGTGGGAAGGAACCAGCCGTGGCCTTAATTAAGGTACAGCCCCACCATTTGCCTGGTGTGAAAATGGGAAACCACGGAAAACCATCTTCAGGGCTGCCGAAAGTGGGGTTCGAACCTACTATCTCCCGAATACTGGATACTGGCCGCACTTAAGCAACTGCAGCTATCGAGCTCGGTTTGTAATTTTGTAATTTTAAGTTCATTCATAAATTGATATTTGTAGGATGGAAAAATAAGTACAACATAACTTAATCACTGTCGTTGCTCTCAGACATTGAACGTACACTTTCAATCATTTCTGCAAGGCCTGATGCTCCCGCATTGGATGAACCAGGTTCGGGAGATGAACTTGAAGATGATCCGGAAGATGAAGAAAGTCTTATAAAAACCTGCTCATTGTCGACATCATCCTGTAATTCGTCTGCTTTCCACAAATCTCTTTCATTTTTCTTTACTTCGTTCACGTAATTTGCACAATTGTCCAACGTAATGTTCTTATACACAGCGGTTATTAAATTTTCCATATCATTTTCCTTGACTGATACAGTATGATACCGGATGTAGTTTTCCACCTGGGGCCACACCATCTCAATAGGGTTTAACTTGCAATAAGGTGGGAGACGTAGAATCTGCCGACCTGCCGCTTTTGCCATTTCATCTATTCTCTGCTTATCATACAGGGTCTTATGCTGAGAAGCGATGTGCAATAATTCTCGCTTGAGCATCCCGTCCTCAAAAGACATTTGTTTTTTACGTAACCACTGTACGATGTCATCTTTTCCCCAAGAAGCCACCGACAAAGGTTCCAACTTACGGGAATAATAAGCGGCATTATCCAGCACAATCTCGGCACCTTCGGGAGTGCACGTATACAGACAATATACTATATACTATATACAGACCTATCAATACTTTATTTATTATAAACAGATTCACATCAATACCGGTTTCAGCCTTCCATGGCCATCATCAGCTGGTATATTACAACACTGTAGCCATTAGACATATGTCACAAAGATGTTATTATGATTAGTGCATCCAGATGTCTAATGGGGTTAAAAATAAAATACATTGTAGTAATGTTTTGTCTATGTGGGGTTAAAATAGTACCTATGATCAATATGGCAGTGAAGGCTACAGTAAGCTAAAACTTAATAAATGTACATTGAACATATTGAGCACAACAGACATATTAAAATACATAAAGCATAGTATGGCAGACTGCAAAGTCTTGAGTTTTAAAAATTTTATTAAAGGAGTTGTTGATAGCAACCTCTCTCTTGTCTGTATTCGTGTTGTAGATATTGCTGTTATCTGTAAAGATAAGCTAGTATAAGTACAGTGTGCGTATGAAGGAATGCCTGAGGTGTGTGTGGAGGTGAAATAGGTACTTACTGCTGTTGTTGTGGAGGTCGTGTAGCATTGTGTTTGAAAGCTTGCTGTGTCCTACTGCGAGTGCGTCTAGGACTTATGTTAGCTGTGGAGAGGGGTATGGGTGGAGGGGTAGGAGGAGTGGATATTGTAGGGGTAGGGGTGGGGTTAGGCTTGCGATTCGTCTGTCTTTTCTGTTTGTTTACTATTTTGAGATAGTCAGTTTTTAATACAGGAAAGACTTTATCAAAGGTGATGCTGGTTTTCTCTGTAATGTCATTAATATTGTGAATGGGATTGGCGTATTGGTCCAGGGAGATATAGAAATCTTCGGTTATGTTGAGCGGGGGCCCTTAGAATTTTGTTGATGTCTGTGAAACTATGCTTGAATTCTTCTACACGCTGGCCTATTGATGAAAAATGGTTGTGTTTTTCTGCATTTATATGTTCGTTGTAGCGGATGGCGAAGTTTCTGCCTGTGCGTCCAATATAACTTATGTCACAGTTGTTGCATTTGATATGGTAAACTCCTGATTGGTTATATTTATTGTTATTGTTGACTGTCCTGGTGTTGTGTATGGTGTTGGTGCTGTTGTGTGTGGTTTTGAGTGCTATTTTCAGGTTGTGCTCCTTGAAAATATTAGTTATAGTGTTTATGTGGGTATTTGTTGAAGGTAAATAAGGCATAATCTTTCTTGGGTTTGACTATTTTTGTTAATTTGGTTTTAGGTTGGGATTTTATCTTGTGGATGATTTTGTTGACCATTTCATTGCTGTATCCATTATGTTTGGCTATGTCATGGATTAATTTTAATTCGTTATTTAGATCTTCTGTTGTCATTGGAATATTACAGGCTCTATATACCATGCTATAATAGGCTGCTCTTTTATGTGTGTTAGGATGAATAGAATCAATTTTTATGGTATTTAAGGTGTGTGTGGGTTTCCTATAGATTTTGTAAGATTTTGTAGATTTTGTCGTGTCTAGTTATTGTCAAGTCCAAATAATTTAAGGTACGGTTATTTTCAGTCTCTTTGGTGAATTTAATCTGGGGGTCCAATGTGTTAAGTTTGGCTAGTATAGTATTCGCTTCAGTGGATCTATTATCTATGATTACAAAGATGCCGTTAACAAATCTGCACCAAAAATATATATTATCTATTTTATTGATTGACGTGTGTTCTAGGTAGTCTATATAAATTTCTGCTAATATTCCAGAGGCAGGAGATCCCATAGGTAGGCCTTGTTGCTGGTATATGGTATCATGGAGTCTTAGGTACTTATTGTTTATGGCAAATTCAAGTAAATTCATGAATTCATCTATTTCTAAGGTGCTCAAGTTTTTTAAATTGGGTTCTATTATTTTGATTGTTTGTTTGATAGGAATGTTAGGGTACATGTTTGTTATATCGAATGAGGCAACGGTATGGTGGTGTTCGATCTTTAGTTCTTTGGTTCTATTGCAAAAATCTATTGAGTTTTGTATTGTTTTTGTTTGCTAAAAATGAATAATGCTTTTTCAGATATTTTTGAATGAATTGCGATAGTTTATAGATTGGACTGGCTCTATAGTTTATGATCGGTCTCATGGGTACATTTTCTTTGTGTATTTTAGGGTAGGTTTTTGCGGTTGGTAATTGAGGGTTCATTGTTATAAGTTTTGCAGATTCTCTTTCAGTGAGAAGAAAGTGTGTGTTCTTGAGTAGATTTCTTAAATTCCTCTGTATGTTTTTGGTTGGATCTCAGCGTTTGATTGAAAAAGTGTTGTCTTAGAAACATTCTTTAGTCTTTGTCATGTATTCATTCTTATCCATCATGACAGTAGTGTTGCCTTTGTCGGCTTTTGTCATTAGTAGATTGTCCTGTTTTATTTTGTTTTTGAGTTTGTTTAGGTGCGATTTATTGGTGGCATTGATGTTTAGGTTATTATTATGAATGTTATTGATGTATTGCGGGATCTTTTTACTGATTTTGTGTCTAACTTCATCTCGTATATCGTATGGGATTTTCTGCAAGGCAAGTTCTGTCACTTTACAATGGCGAAAAATGAAAGTATCCTCCTATTCAATACATCATATATCATTAGTAATGACGGAATATATGATGTATTGAATAGGAGGATACTTTCATTTTTCGCCATTGTAAAGTGAAAACCGTCAATACGGAATGATTCTAATATCTTGTAAAGGCAAGTTCTGTTTCGGTAACGGTAGTTATGATATTTTGATAGGATGATGCGTTGTGTTTGTGTCCCTTGCTCAACATAGCCGTCTCCATATCATCAAATGCGGTCTGTATGAGATTTTTTTATGGGTGGGTGGAATTTGCGTTGGGAATCCTTGTTGGAATGGGAAAGATCTTTGTGTTGGATTAAGGTTGGTGTTTTTGGTTTGCTTTGTTGTTTCTGTGTTTCCAGTTTCTTGTTTAGTGTCTTTTGTTTCTTTGTGGCTAAATCTTCTATTTTATCTTTAGAAACCTGTTGAAAGTAATTCCAGTAGCTGTGTGGGAGTTCATGGGATGCTTTAAGATGTGTGGAGTAAAGTTCATTATTGAGGAGTTGTTTCTTGCGATATGGGAATTTTATTTCTTCTTTTAACCAGATTTTATTAGTACTGTTTTGTGTTTTGCATGTATGAGCGGTCCGTCTATATTTGTTATTGTATTGCTGGAGAAATTTCGGTGTTAAGTTGTTTGAAAGGCATTCCTTCAGAAAAGCGATGCTTTTGGTAGCGTTCATTAGTTTAATTTTCAGGTTTCGGTATTTGAATTCGTTGTGTTTTGCCTGGTTGGCTTCCATATTATTATTTATAAGTTCAATAATAATAATAATAATAATAATAATAATAATAATAATAATAACGATGTTATTTGATTTACGTCCCACTAACTACTTTTTCGGTCTTCGGAGACACCGAGGTGCCGGAATTTAGTCCCACGGGAGTTCTTTTACGTGCCAGTAAATCTACCGACATGAGGCTGACGTATTTGAGCACCTTCAATTACCACCGGACTGAGCCAGGATCGAACCTGCCACGTTGGGGTCAGAAGGCCAGCGCCTTAACCGTCTGAGTCACTCAGTCCGGCATTTACAAGTTTCATTTCCGTATTGACTGGATGCACATATACAGACAAGAAATGTGTTCCACCTATCAATACTGTATTTATTATAAACAGATTCTCATCAGTACCGGTTTCAGCCTTCCATGGCCATCATCAGCTGGTATATTACAATATTGTAGCCATTAGACATATGTCACAGAGATGTTGTTATGATTAGAACATCTGGATGTCCAATGGGGTTAAAAATAAAATATATTGTAGTAATGTTTTTCTATGTGGGCTATGTTGAGCAAGGGCCCCAAAAACAACTGGGGTAATGCATCATCCTATCAAAATATCATAACTACCATTACCGAAACAGAACTTGCCTTACAGAAAATCCCATACAATATAAGAGATGAAGTTATACACGAAATCAGTAAAAAGATCCTGAAATGCATCAATAACATTCATAATCTATATATATATAAAAGCATTTTTTTACTTTTCCGTAATTTCTGCCTGTCTGTCTGTTTGTATGTACATGCATCACGAGAAAACGGCTGAAGAGAATTTAATGAAAATCAGTATTTAAAGTCAGGTGATGAACCACTACAATCTAGCTACAAATTATTTTATTCACGCTGAGTGAAATGGTAGTTTAAGGGAAGGCCTGAAATGTAATACTCAAATAAGTTATTTCTGTTATTAGTGGTCGTATCGATAAATACTACATAACTAAAATAACTTTAGTTATGTCGTAAGTTAGTACTAGTTGTGTAAGAAGTTATTAAATTTCCGATCACTTACGTCTTATACATTGTTACCGTACCGCATATAATTACAGAGATATTCATGAATTTGGATTTTTGTTACTAAGTTCATATCACCACCGAGTCACGAGAAAATGGGTAAACAGAATTTAGTGAAAATCGGTATGTAAAGTCTGAGAATAAGGAACTACAATCTACAATATAAATAATTTTGTAAGATGCCCTAATATCACAGAGTCGAAAGGAAACTAATGTGAAGGCCTACAATATAGAAAGCTCATAAACTTTATCGACAATAACATTACATTGACCATTGTTTGTTGTGATGTGCTTTATGTCTTGTGTTTCCATTCATCCCTGATAGATAGGATTACTACAGCATTACAATGGTTTTTTTAAATTTGCTTTACGTCGCACCAACACAGGTAAGTCTTATGGCGACGATGGGATAGAAAAGGATAGGGGTGTGAAACAAGCGGCCTTGGCTTTAAGTAAGGTACAGCCTGGTGTGACTGGTGTGAAAATGGGAAACCACAGAATACCATCTTCAGGGATGCCGGCAGTGAGGTTCGAATCCACTATCTCCCGGATGCAAGCTCACAGCTGCGCGCCCCTAACCACAAGGCCAACTCGCCTGATCGTACCGAGTGTAACAGCCAGCCTGTATATTGGCGGGAAATAGCTGGGGAGTTAGATAACTTTCTTCTTCAGCATGCCATTCCTCTGGTTCATACATTTTCTGATATTACTGGTACATAACACACTGGTTCATCATAGCATTCGAGCTATTCAATCCCTAATCTGAGGCACTGATTGGAATGAGTAGTGTGCATATTTAACGGAATAATGACAGAGGAGTGTTCACGGCAGTCTGCGACGTAGTTATTCCAGCTCTGGATCTTTGGACTGTTAGATCAGCACCGTAGTACTGTTCGTTGAAAGTGAGAGTATGTGCGGTTTTTCATTTGATCGAGTATTTTATATGATAACATTGCTTTCAATCGCTACATTCCTACTGACATTTTTGTAATGACCTATGTTGAATTCAGTTAGGAAAACCACCAAGTCAGTCTTTCTGAGAATGCCATAGCAAAGCACGGGTACATCAACTAGCAATAACCTAAACATCAATATCACCAAACAAACTCAAAAACAAAATAAAACAGGACAATCTACTAATAACAAAAGCCGACAAAGGCAACACTACTGTCATGATGGATAAGAATGAATACATAAAAAAGACTAAAGAATGTTTCTAAGACAACACTTTTTCAATCAAACGCTGAGATCCAACCAAAAACATGCAGAGGAATTTAAGAAATCTACTCAAGAACACACACTTCCTTCTCAGTGAAAGAGAATCTGCTAAACTTATAACAATGAACCCTCAATTACCAACCGCAAAAACCTACCCTAAAATACACAAAGAAAATGTACCCACGAGACCGATCATGAACTATACAGCCAGTCGAACCTATAAACTATTGCAATTCATTCAAAAATTTCTGAAAAAGCATTATTCATTTTTAGCAAACAAAACAATACAAAACTCAATAGATTTTTGCAATAGAACCAAAGAACTAAAGATCGAACACCACCATACCGTTGCCTCATTCGATATAACAAACATGTACCCTAACATTCCTATCAAACAAACAATCAAAATAATAGAATCCAATTTAAAAAACTTGAGCACCTTAGAAATAGATGAATTCATGAATTTACTTGAATTTGCCATAAATAATAACTACTTCAGATTCCATGATACCATAAACCAGCAACAAGGCCTACCTATCGGATCTCCTGCCTCTGGAATATTAGCAGAAATTTATATAGACTACCTAGAACACACGTCAATCAATAAAATAGATAATATATATTTTTGGTGCAGATTTGTTAACGGCATCTTTGTAATCATAGATAATAGATCCACTGACGCGAATACTATACTAGCCAAACTTAACACATTGAACCCCAAATTAATTCACCAAAGAGACTGAAAATAACCGCACCTTAAATTATTTGGACTTGACAATAACCAAACACGACAAACAGTTATCTTACAAAATCTATAGGAAACCCACACACACACCTTAAATACCATAAAAATTGATTCTATTCATCCTAACACACATAAAAGAGCAGCCTATTATAGCATGGTATATAGAGCATGTAATATTCCAATGACAACAGAAGATCTAAATAACGAATTAAAATTAATCCATGACATAGCCAAACATAACGGATACAGCAAAGAAATGGTCAACAAAATCATCCACAAGATAAAATCCCAACCTAAAACCAAATTAACAAAAATAGCCAAACCCAAGAAAGATTATGTCTTATTTACCTTCAACAAATACCCACATATACACTATAACTAATATTTTCAAGAAGCACGACCTGAAAATAGCATTCAAAACCACACACAACAGCACCAACACCATACACAACACCAGGACAGTCAACAATAACAATAAATATAACCAATCAGGAGTTTACCATATCAAATGCAACAACTGTGACATAAGTTATATTGGACGCACAGGCAGAAACTTTGCCATCTGCTACAACGAACATATAAACCCAGTAAAACACAACCATTTTTCATCAATAGGCTAGCATGTAGAAGAATTTAATCATAGTTTCATAGACATCAACAAAATTCTAAGGGCCCCCGCTCAACATAACCGAAGATTTCTATATCTCCCTGGACCAATACACGAATCACAATCACAATATTAATGACATTACAGAGAAAACCAGCATCATCTTTGATAAAGCCTTTGCTGCATTAAAAACTGACTATCTCAAAATAGTAAACAAACAGAACATAGCACGCCTCAAAAGACTGACGAATCGCAAGCCTAACCCCACCCCTACTCCTACAATAGCCACTCCTCCTACCCCTCCACCCATTCCCCTCTCCACAGCTAACATAAGTCCCAGACGCACTCGCAGTAGGACACAGCAAGCTCTCAAACACAACGCTACACGACCTCCACAACAACAGCAGTAAGTACCTATTTCACCTCCACACACACCTCAGGCATTCCTTCATACCCATACTGTACTTATGTTCCTATACTAGCTTATCTTTACAGATAACAGCAATATCTACAACACGAATACAGACGAGATAGAGGTCACTATCAACAACTCCTTTAATCAAATTTTCAAAACTGAAGACTTTGCAGTCTGCCATAAAACTTACAGAAGTATATCAAGGGTTGAATCACAACAGTACTTGAAAAAAAAATTACGACAAAGGTTTTCACCACGAATTAACATGACATATTGTCCCCTTCAAATTTGGCATGTAAGAAGTATTTGTAATATCTACAAGTGTAAGATTATCATTTTATTAGCACGGGCGGAAATTTCCCAACTTCGTGTTATAGAGAGTAGTGCTCTGGCACGAAACCGGATTTTCCAAGCGAGAGGGGGAGCTATGGTTTTTGTGTCAGGCTGCCAGCTGTCCTCACGTGACCCACTGGGAGAAGCCAAGGTCGTCTGATCGATAACGAGCAAGGCCACGTCACACCTGACAGTACTCTAATGAAATGTAACAGCCTATCAGGTGCAAGTCACTGACTACTATGGCGACACACCCTCATCTTATGATGATTAAATACCGGCGTTTCCAGAAGAGACCGTCTCTCTTGATTTTGACTCTTTCTTGGATAATTGTCTTGGGAATTCTACGCTGACATTCACGTCGCAGACACTCTTGGGTTCGATCACTCGGCAGAACAGATTCATTGTCCATCCTAGATCTACGAGTTTAGCAGATTTTACGGACGAAGTTACGTATAATTCAACAATATAATTCATCGTGTGTGTGTGTACAGGGCACATCTTAAAACTTATTTGTCAGTTTCAGCTCCTACTACTTGTGAAGAGAGAAGAGGAACTACTGCGTGCTGATTGAGATAATTCAAGATGCCACCACATCAGGAAGACGAAGCCTACTACTATTCCATATTAATCATCGCAGCTAGGTGTACTAAAATGTAAGGCAATCTCCAACATGGAGGAGATGACGACCGGTGGTGGATGACCTACCACACGTTCCGGGTCATCGGCAGAAATCCAGTCTCATCAATCATTTAAGTACAATTTTATAATATTTATCTGTTCATCTTTGTAGAGATAATGCTTCCTTATTCATTTGACGTAATTTTCTTCTAGTCTTGCTGTAGTTTGATATTTTCTTTCTTCTTTCCATGGTGTAAGGTAGTTGTTAATTGGGTGTGAATGATTATTGGTTCCTATTAGATAGCTAGTGATGAGTGAGTCTCTTCTATATTTATTCTAGCTGTCCCATTCAATAGTATAGGAGTGATTTAAAAATCATTGTACTCGCCGATAATAATAATTTAATTTTGAAATAATTTATAACTTTTTCTGTTTTGAAGTCATGTGGGGCAGATTGTCGGCACATTTATGTCGAATTTTCTCTATACATTATTGTTTTTCTCTATGTGGATTTTCAGGCATGTTAGTGTCATCTGGTAATTTATCGAGCCTTAGCTTACGCGGATTTGTGATCTCGCACACTTAATAATAATAATAATAATAATAATAATAATAATAATAATAATAATAATAATAATAATTAAATTCCGTCACGGGTTAAATAAGAAATTAAGGGTCATGAGTGTAAATATCGTTTATTCTTGTGTGTGAAATATTAATATGTGCTCTAGCAGGATAAATGTGAGCCTGGAAGACGGCCGAATCTTGAAGGATTATTTATTGCATTTATGGACTTGGGAATGGATCAGTTATGTGTTGGACTTGTGAATCCATTTATTGAGTCTCATGTGAAGAATATGTGTTGTTGAACATAATTTCTTCAGGTGGAGCACGTTAGTCGATAGCCACTGATTTTAAGTAATAATAATATCGTGACTCATGAACCATAAACGGGTACGTTTATATTTGACCTGCGTTATGTGCGTTTCTGTAACGATAATTTTCTCCGATGATATCCATCGTAGATATTCTCACGAGCATCGTTGTTGAATCTATCTTCTTTATTTAAGTGATAATCCTGACATCATCACACTCCTAGTTGATGCAAATGGTATTTCTTTACCCAATACCGTCATCAAAAATTTTCTAAGATTTAGATTAAAATTAAAATGTAAAACTCGTGGACTAGAAATCGTTGTAAACATAGTAAACTGTTACCGTGTACCCCAGTGTGAAGGCTGTGTGTGTGAATAATTATTTCTGTGGATTGTGATATTTCTCGTGATTACAATTTGACTCGATCACGTCTTCATTGCGTGAGTACTGATTGAAAATATCGTTGTTTGTGTTGCTCCCATTTGTTGAAAAGTAAATCTTTCGTGAATTTTATTCCGAAATTAGGTAGAGAAGGGTTTAATGTCTTAGATAAAAATAAATAAGCAAGTGTTATGTACATGGACAGGAGTCACAAACAATTTATTGTAAAGCCTACAATACTAGAATTTTTCAATGTGTGTAATACTGAAGAAGGATATTGCATTAGTTTGAGTACTTATTATGGAAATTTTGAAGTGATAATTATGGAAAATTTTTCATTTTGTAAAATTAAATCTGAGGAAGACATGTTGAATAATATTTCGACAGAATTTTTTTTTTCTGTTAGTTTCAAACTACTTGAAGTAACGTTAATTTAACTCGTTAAACAGGAAGGGATATAATTTAATCGATGACGATAAATGAATCAGAAAATATTTATTAAAAATTTAATTTGTAAATAATCATGTTAATATTAGAGAGAGGTCTTCTCATAAAAATCCGTTTATTATTTTATTATGTCAGATGTAGGCTAATCCTCGTCTGTGTATTCCCAGAAATTATGTTACCAGAATTATGGGAAGAATATTTACGTTGTATCGAACGGACTGGCAGAGAAGATGTTTAAATTCCAAGATTCTGTCCGATTTAAATTGTTGTTTAAGAGTGTTGATTTGTAATAAATGTTAAAACCTAATATTTGATGTGTTGATTTTATTGTCGCTAGTCCTTATTTCTATTCCTGCCCTAAAAATTTTTGCAAAGATAGAAAACGAACGGTCTACGACTGAGACTCTCGTTCTCCGGCTGAGTAGCGAGGTAAGAAGGGTGCAATATATTAGCCAAATACAATATTCTCGAAGATCACTTTATGCAACTAAATTAACATAGCCATACAAGTGCAAGAACTATAAGGAAGCTTGAAGAAGGAACTCCACTCAACACGAACTCTCAAATTTTAACAAGTGTTTTAACATACATATACCTTACATTTTAGTATGTTTAAACTTATCAAGTGTTTTATACTATGTTTTATGTATTTTAGGGCCTGTACTACGACAGCCAGATAAGAGTGCGGTAAAAATTTATTTGGCAGTTTGGACATTTAACTGGAAGTTCGGTTGAAAATGCATACTACGCCTTCCGTTTATGTGCAATCTGGGAAAATATTCTCGAGTATAGCTATGCCGAAGTTGGAGAGGCTGTTAACGCTCTTATCTGGGACTTTGTTCCTATCAGGGACACCACTGTAAAGAATCAAGATGGCTACACATCAAGATGAATATATACATCTGCATGATGCTGTGCGAAATTAAGTTGTTACAATGTAATCTATGTATATATTTATAAAGTATGTCATGCTTCCTGTCCAGCTATCACAGAATTCTTAAAGGTTTCCCAAACTAGCAAGTTGTTGCTACTGACTATATGAGTAGCACACAAGCAATCAACATGAAGCTTCATGGGTAGCCGTGGTCGTTAGCGCAGCATCATTTGCTGCTATGCAGTTTTTTGTGGGTTCGAGTCCCAATAGTCTAACATTTTATTTACCTTCTAATTGATAGTCAGTAGGGTACTAGAGGTGATAGTACACATTTCCTAATCATTAAAATGCATGTCAAAAGCGTGGGTTCCATTCCAAATCAATCCGCGACGCACATATGGGGTAAAGGAATACGACATTGTTCATGGTGATTCGTCCATGGAATGAGGATGTTAAGGAGGTTATATTTCTTTTACTTCATAACAACCTGCTACAAAAGTATTTACGCTAAAGTGAGATAAATGTTTGGCAGTTACTATTCTCACATTGTATTGAAAAGAAAGAAACTAACTACTTATTCAATGAGCAAACAATAAATTTAATTAATAATAAAATTAATGATCCTACGACTATCGGCAGCCCTGAAAATGGTTTTCCGTGGTTTCCCATTTACACACCAGGCAAATGCTGGGGCTGTACCTTAATTAAGGCCACGGCCACTTCCTTCCAACTCCTAAGCCTTTCCTATCCCATCGTCGCCAGAAGACCTATCTGTGTCGGTGCAACGTAAAGCCCCTAGCAAAAAAAGATCCTACGCTGGATCAGTGGCATTAATCACGAATATAAACTTTACTTTCACCGTAACGCGCATCCTCGTAAATAGTACTAGACAAGAAAAGACACATAACCTGAATCTTAACTTTTGCATCCAGGTTACATTTTCATTGTTTTCATTTTCTCTAACAGTTTCAGTTTCGTTATACAGTCAATTAATTTTAACATTTCTTCATATGTGTATATTTCAGTCCTAATTCCGTTTTTGAACTGAACTTCCACATTATAGCTTAATAAGAGTCTGATACTGGGTTCTAGCAATACAATTTCAAAAGGAATAGAGCTAAACAAACGAAAACACCAGGGAACACGTGTACCACCGTGCTAAATTTCACTATATTTTCAGTAACCTTATTACCAACCCAATAAAAATGTTACTACATCTTCCGCATTACAATACCGTATCGTAATCTATAATCTTCATTTCCGTACTGACGAATTACACAATTAAAAATAGGAAAGATTTTCCACCAATCAATACTTGTTTTTTTATTGCTTATGTTAAGCTACAGGACCGGTTTCGACCCCATATACAAGGTCATCTTCAGCTGAACCATGAATACATATTTATATGATGAAGCTTTGATTAAATTGCATTGTCGAAGGAATGTTATATGATGTGCATTTAGTCACATACAAATGGGGCATGTCTTATCGTGAATTGGCATATATGTCAGTATGTACAATATTGCAACTGTATGTCTAAAATATTATGTTGAGGTCTTAAAATTAGTGTATAAAACATATCTTCACTTAAACTAATATATATATATGTACATGATAAAATACAATATATAAAAAACATTCCGTGCACATGAACATTCGTATCTTGCTTGTTGGTCAATTCATCAACTCTCGTATTTAAGTCCCATTTACATTTGTACACTCAGCTGCTGTTCTTGGAGTTTAAAAGATATGGTTGTAAAATTGCATGAGTAAAAGATTAGTCTTCATGTGGGATAAAACACTTTCCAATTTTAAAAACAAGGGTGCCAGATGTATGGATAAAATTCGGCTAAGATACGTTCAGCTCTGCTATGTATGTATCCTTATGTTAGAATCAAATCTTGTTGTCCTGTGGCGTCCGTAAAATTGGGTTCAAAGTAATGGCTCCTTTCCCATTTGTAGCTGTGCAATGGTGTTATGTTTATCTGTGGAAGATAAGATTGAGCTATGAGAGATATTACAACCATATCTTTTAAACTCCAAGAACAGCAGCTGAGTGTACAAATGTAAATGGGACTTAAATACGAGAGTTGATGAATTGACCAACAAGCAAGATACGAATGTTCATGTGCACGGAATGTTTTTTATATATTGTATTTTATCATGTACATATATATATATAAGTTAGCTTAAGTGAAGATATGTTTTATACACTAATTTTAAGACCTCAACATAATATTTTAGACATACAGTTGCAATATTGTACATACTGACATATATGCCAATGCACGATAAGACATGCCCCATTTGTATGTGACTAAATGCACATCATATAACATTCCTTCGACAATGCAATTTAATCAAAGCTTCATCATATAAATATGTATTCATGGTTCAGCTGAAGATGACCTTGTATATGGGGTCGAAACCGGTCCTGTAGCTTAATATAAGTAAAAAAAAAAACAAGTATTGATTGGTGGAAATTCTTTCCTATTTTTAATTACAATACCGTGGTTAAAATCCGCTGGTAGTATGCAAGAAAATATTTAACTTCTAGTTTGCAAAACTGCAGCCTATGTATCTGGCTGTTTACCTGACAGTCGTAGTACAGGCCCTTAATATGACTATTGTGCTCAATATGTTTAATGTACACTTAATAAGTTTTAGCTTACTGTAGCCTTCACTGCCACATTGATCATTGACACTATTTTAACCCCACATAGACAAAACATTACTACAATATATTTTATTTTTAACCCCTTTAGACATCCGGATGCTATAATCATAATATCTTTGTGACATGTCTAATGGCTACAGTATTGTAATATACCAGCTGATGATGGCCATGGAAGGCCGAAACCAGTACTGCTGTGAATCTGTTTATAATAAATAAAGTGCCGGGCTGAGTGGCTCAGACGGTTAAGGCGCTGGCCTTCTAACCCCAACTTGGCAGGTTCGATCCTGGCTCAGTCCGGTGGTATTTGAAGGTGCTCAAATACGACAGCCCTGTGTCGGTAGATTTACTGGCATGTAAAAGAACTCCTGCGGGACTAAATTCCGGCACCTCGGCGTCTCCGAAGACCTTAATAAAGTAGTTAGTGGAACGTAAAGCAAATAACATTATTATTATTAATAAATAAAGTACTGATAGGTGGAACACATTTCTTGTCTGTATACGTGCATCCAATCAACACGGAAATGAAACTTATAGATAATAATACCTTCGGTAGTGTTCGGCAAGTTGTTCCGAAAACCACTACTCATAAATTTCACCAGTCATTTCCTCGTGGGCGTCCGCTGTGTTTTTATGGCATAAAAATGTTAGTTCAGCATTTGGAACAAAACCATGTTCATTACCTGCGTGGACTAAGGCGAATCTCGTTCCTCGGCTTTTCGGTAGCCCAAGTCCCGAACTCACCCCTTCAATGGTGGCCTGCCGTGGACTTTTCACTGTCGTATCCTTCCATTCTTTTGTCGCTGTCTGCCCAATATTTACCCATGATTTATCTGTGTAAATTATAGCTTTATTTTGTGCCCTCAAACGTTTTATCTCTCTGAGATATCTGTGCCTCCAATTAATAATTTCATCGGTTTCAATGAAAGCTGCTTTATTACCCCGTCTTACATAATGCAAGCCTATATCATGTAAGAAGCGATACAATGTAGTTTTGGAAAATCGTGGCAAAGAATCGTCTACATTTACCCGACTCAAAATCGCGTTCAATGTCGGTGGTATGTTAGCAAATAAAAGAGAGTGAACCACCCGATGCACTCCACTTGGCACAATTTCATCATATTTAATTTTCCTTGCATTTTTCTGCCGTCCTTCTTTTTTTTTTTTTTTTTTTTTTTTTCTCGAGAGTTTGCAAAGGTCCATGTGCGTGTTCCTTCCTTATAGCATAGATTGCTCTTTCAGAACAACCTGCAGATTTAGCTGTTTCACTGACTGCGCTACTCACATTCATAGTCTTTAAAAAATAATTTAGGACACTCATTATAATATTGCGATCTTTTCCCCTGAGTTTACCTACGGAAAGTTTTTTTTAATTTGACGATCCATTGTACATCCTTCTGCACTTTTTCTTCGAACAAAGAACCCCCCGCGCAAGCACGAACCCACAACTACACAGACTACACAAACACAATCCATTTGTCCTCAAGAACTATACATTTATCAATGATTTTTATTTAACCAATCTTATAATAATGATTAAATGAACACCACTGCACACGACTGTCTGTATATTTAAATGCTCACTGTTTGGGAGATCCCTACTGGCCAGCCAGCCGAGTCACTCGTGAAACGTAAACAAACGAGACGTTCTCCCTGTCATAAATTAAGAGATAAGCGAGGTAAGGTTTGAGGTATGATTTAAAAATAACTTTCATATCCGAAGACCGTCTGCTTTTCTTTAACCACGCCATGCCAAGTCAATAGCAAAGACAGTGGCGAGCGACTGACTTTTTCGTGTACACATTTCTGCCTTTGTTCTTTGTACTACGGAATGTTTCCTTTTCATTTGTACATCCTTCTGCACTTTTTCTTCGAACTAAGATCCCCACGCACGAGCACGAACTCGCGAACCACACAAACGAAATACACTTACCCTCAAGAATTGTACATATGTCACTGATATGTATTTAATCACTATTATAAATACTACTGACAAAATGAGCACTGCACTGCATGCAACTATCTGGAAATGTTAAAAGCGCATGTTACGGAGATCACTACCGGTACTTCAACCAGCCAGACAGCTGAGTCGCGCGAAACCAAAATTCAAGTTGACATTCTTCCTGTCACAAATTAAGAACTAAGCAAGATAAGAACTTCAGGATTGTTTTTAAAATAACTTCCATATCTGAAGTCCATTTGCCTCGTTTTGACCCCCTGTGTAAATTCAATAGAAAAGACGCTGACCAGCGACTGACTTTTTCGTGCCTGCACATAAAAATCCCTGAACATGACTGAAAATAAATGCATATACTGCAATTTATCATTTGAATTTAAAAATAAACTTATCTACATCGAGCTGAAATGTTTCTTTACCAGCAGTGAAAAAATTAGGAAAATACTGAATATAAAATAGAAGTCATGACATGATAAGTTCTATGAAATGAAGATTTTGCATTTGACGTAACTTTCCATTACATTACCATTTTCACATTAAATTATTTTTTTACATTTTTTTTGTTAACGGCATCAAATGTGCCTTGAAATTCTGTACATAACATAATCTTCACCCATTTTAACCGATAACATTCTGATTTACGGATATTTGGCAAACGCACTGCATTAGAGTAGGACAGCGCTACCCGCAAAACATGGGAGAAGGAAAGAGACAGAATTATCCCATTACTGCTGTACTGCATTTTAAGACTGGAACACTCTAGTGACCCTACCCTCCCATTTGTAGTGCTGAATAGCCTTATGCTTGAAGAATGTACTCGTAACAGGTAATCTTTACAGCACAGGACACAAAAGTTCAAAAGTTCTGAGTGTACTTGGTGAAAATTCTGTGAAGCACTTACATACAGTCCCACTGAGGTTCTAATTTATTTAAAGGCTGAAGAAATGAAAGAGTAACTAATTTCAAGAATTTTTGAAGTGTCAAAGAAACCCATTAATACAAATTTGAAATTCATTCGTAACTTATGACGTTGAATTTAGTACTGAGAACTTCATTCTGGCCTAAATTAATGAGTTTTTATTAATAAATGAAATTGTTCTGTACCTCAATTTGATTTTATTTCTATCCCTCAATGTTTTCCCATTTTAATACCCTGACATTTACTTAACGTATTCAGAAATGGTCCACCCAATGGGAATCTACGGGCTCCCTGTAAAGGGATTAATCTTGACACTCCAAAATTAATCTAAAAATGCATATCAAGAAATCAATTATTTAAATAAATGTATTACTTACTTTGGTGCACATGACTGAATATAGGAACAAAAGAACACCAAAGGTATCGTGCAACATCTCTATCCTCTGGTGATAAAAGGCTTCCACATCTTCCCTAGTTTCCAATGGTACAAGTCTAAAAATAAAATAAAACAGGATTCACATGACAGTAAAATAATCACTAAAGACAATACAATAGCTCATTAAGGACCATGCAAGACAACTATTGCACAGCCAGATCACAAGTAGATATTGGAATGAAAGAAGAAGAAAAAGGCAAGCTCTTAATTTCATGTGACTGCTGATATTGAGATCATAGCCAAGGGACCCTCTAATCTACACAGCTGCGATTTTTTTTGTAACATCCCATGGTACTGACCAGCATTTGAACCTTGGCTGCCTTGGTGAGAAGTCAGCGGTTACAACACTCAACCATAACACCAACTGTATTCTTGAGTGCCATGTGGTCAACGTGACATCACTCTTAGTCACATTGCATGGTTTCTGAAACCAGCAATAAAGATGATTACTGCAGTGTACAATACGATATGAAATGATATATGCATACTCCTTTAGGAGCATTTTCATAACTGTTGTACAAGCAGTGTCGCGCATAAAATCTGCAAATTACTGAAGAAAAATTCTTATTTTCCATTATGAACAATCTATTACATTCAAATATGAGATTATGTAACTTGAATCTTCAAGCTGATGTCGCATAACAAATTTATGGGACCTCATGAAATAATAATTCCTTTACATCCCACATATACGCTTTTCACAGACACTGAGGTGCCAAAATTTAGCCCTGCAGGAGTTCATTTACGTGCCAGTAAATCTAGTGACATGAGGCTAACATATCTGAGCACCTTCAAATCATGCACTTGGGTAAATCATTGGCAAACGTAACCTCACATAACGAAAGAAAAAAATCACTATTCAAAGACGAGGACAAATTATGCTGGCTCCCCTGTGCAAATGCTTTATATTTTGGATTACCTACTGTACTCTTTGCATTGTTTAGATGCATTGTTTAGAGGCCTTGTACTTGCACTGAAAGCGCACAACGGCCGTAAAACAAGGTGGCATATCGAACTTTCCTATGACGAGGGGAGTAAGTGACTCGCTTCCGTGTGTGTTGCAGCACAGTAGAGATCAGGCCAGCTAGGAAGACGTCTGGCAGCGCATGCGCACTTTGGACTATCCCACGTAGCGCATCCCCTCCTAACAGAGCTCCTGCTATAAGGACAGTTCAGTGCATAAGTTTACACTCAGCTGTCGCGTGCTCCTCTCTAATTTCTCGTATTGTAGTATCTGTGGTTAGTGATGGTGTGCGTTAGGCCTATCTGTGACAGTATGGAAGGCGTTAAAAGTAGCCTGCATCATAAGGTGCTAAGAGTCAGACTCGTGCAGCAATCCTGAACATTATAGGCTTTATGGAAAGGGAGGCAATAGAAGAAAAGTTTGTGATAGATTATAAGAAAATGCAGGAAAGAGTAGCAGCATCTGTTGGAGTGTCAGAAAGTTCTGTGGCACGGATTAAGAGTGAAAAACGAAAAGCGATAGACTTAGGAAAACCTATGGATAGCTTGTTTGAAACACCAAACAAAAACAGAATGCGCACAAAGAATTTTACTGGACTGGACGACTTTAACGAAGGTGCCGTACGTCGTCTTGTTAACAATTTTTATTTAGACGAAAAATGTTTACCTACAGTTTCAAAAATTTGTGCAAAGTTAGTTAAAGACTTAAATTTCAAAAGATCCAATACTAGTGTCAAGCGAATCCTTCGATCATTAGGATATCATTGGAAACAGACAAACACTAACAAGCGCATCATAATGGAAAAACATGACATAAAATACAAAACATTTGTTTATTTGAAGAAAAAATTGCCCAGTATCGGGCGAAGGATAGGCCTATAGTCTACATGGATGAAACCTATATATGTACATACGTCCCATGTATCCAGCAAAGGCTGAGAAATGAAACTACTTAAATGTAAAAATCGGTCACCTTCCCGTTAGTACGAAGCACACAACAGTAGGCCATGCACCACATTCTGCAACGAAAGGTTAACTTCATGGACATCGCATTGCATTGCAAATCTCTACCAGCTGCAATCTAAAAATGTGCCAGCTATTTAATCATATCTTCATGTGCTGTCCTTTACTCAAACATTGACAATTCCCAACAGAGGAACTTTTCAGCGTTTTTCAAGATATTTTAACAGGAAGCATTAATGAAACATTTTAACATGATGCAAACGCATCTAAGGATTTTAGAGCCAGGGATGTGTGAGATCTGGTAAATGAAGCACTGGTTAAGTTTAAGGAAGCGGAGATTGTTATCAGTGGAATACTGTGTAGGAGGGATACTGACTGGAAGGTGATTGGGGATTTAAATGAGACTATGGAGTGGGTAGGTGGGAAACTGGGACTGAGATTTCTAGATCCTAATGGGTGGGTAGGAGATAGGGAGCTGCGCTCAGATGGCCTTCACTTAAACTGCAGTGGTACATATAAGTTAGAAAATTTGTTTAGAAGATTTATAGGGAGGTACATTCAGGGAAATGGGGTGGCCTAGGGAGCAGTGATAAGGGAACAGGGAACTGGAAGTCAAGTAGGGATGACATAAAAATGTTAGTGCTGAACTGGGTAACTATTGTAATGAAAGGAATAGAATTAAGTAATTTAATAGATATATACTTACCAGATAATGTAATAGGAGTTGAATCATGGCTGAGGAATGATATAATGGATGCAGAAATTTTCTCACGGAACTGGAGTGTGTATCGTAGAGATAGGATAGGAATGGTAGGAGGGGGAGTTTTCATTCTGGTGAAAGAAGAATTTATAAGCTACGAAAAAGTTAAATATGACAAACAAGAAATTCTAGGTGTAAGGTCCATCTCTAAAGATAATAGGCAACTTGATGTCTTTGGAGTGTACAGACCAGGAAAAGGTAGCGCTAACGCTGATTCAGAATTACTTAAGATAATCAGCTATGTGGGAAACGACAAGGAAAGGAACGTGATTGTAGCGGGTGATCTCAATTTACCAAATGTCAATTGGGAAGGTAATGCGAACAACAGGAAGCATGACAAACAAATGGCAAATAAGTTAATATGGGAAGGGCTTCTTGATTCAGAAAGTGATGGAACCAAACAGAGGGAAGAACAGTCTGGAATTGGTGCTGGTAAAACCAGATGAGCTCTATAGAGAAATCAAAGTAAGAGATGGTGTTAGTGATCACGAAGATGTTCTTGTGGTAGTTAAAAATAAATGTGGAAGAAAGGAAGGTATTAAAATTAGGACTATTTGGCAGAACCATACGGCTGATAAAACAGGCAAAACCCTTTATGTCCATTTCTTTTCTCGAAATAAGTTATCACCGCCATTGTATGCAGCTCATCAAATACAAAATCCAGTAACGTAATACGTGAGCAACGGTCATTTAATCCATATGTTTAAAGGTGACAAATAACTGAACTGCTGCAGAAGTTATGTCCACCGTGTGTTATGCAGAAAAGTTTGTTATGTCCCAGAAACCTGTAAGAGGATCATACTTACACGAACAAAATCAGGCAACTGTGTGATAAGAGGTGAAGTAAACTATAACAGCGATTGTGGTGGAAGCAAAAAGCATATTGATGCATGGGAAAAACCCTTTTCTGCTATTGTGCCAGTACCAGTGGAAAGAAAATCTCAATGACCTGCACACATTGCTGACCAAACATTACGGGAAAAAGTGGATAAGGAACGATGACCTCACGTTCTACAAGGCACTGCTTGACCAGCGGCAAACTTTAAACAGTGAAATGCAAGACTATGACATTGATGTGGAAGATTCTGTTGAGGACAATAATGGACTGTTAAGATAACTGTACAAAATGTTAAGGAACTTATAAAACATTTTGAATGAGTGATGACTTCTTGATGTAATCATTAAAACACAGAGCGGGGATTAGATACCAAAACATTATATCCTAACCTTAAAATTATTTCCATTCATGCTATTTTCATAGTGTAATACTTACAAACATAGCTAATAAAACACTTTTGCCATAAATCTGCACACTGTATTCCATATACAGCTGCACATATCTTTTATCTCCACAAAACTGCTGCAAAACTCGTTATATCCAAATGTTTTTTGCAAAAAACATGGGTTCTACAAGTGAAATTTAGTGGAGATTTTGCGGTATGGCGAAGATGAACGCTTACTGTTTAATTACAAAATTTCAACCTTCTATCTTTGTTGCATAACAAATGACAGTTTTTCGCACTTCCTGAAAAATTTGTTTGTCTGCACATAACGGGTTTTGCAACTGGACGACTCAATTTGTATGAAGTGTAGAGCCAATGAATATACCAGTACCTGAGCCGGATATTTTTTTTTTTTAATTTAATACACATAGTGTATTTTGATGTAGAATATTAACCATACAAATAAGGAATATGTGGACAATAGGATTACCCCACTTCGCTGACCCACAATGAGTCCAGTTCTAAGCCCTTGCTCCTATGGCACAGCGAATGTACAGTAAAGCAAGAAAGGCTTCCATCTCCTTTTTTAGAGATCAATCATCTGACATCAGTAAACACAAAATACATTATAATGCATATAGCTTATTTGTAGGAATGTAACTTAACACGACACACGCGTTGAGAATACATAATATTCCCTGGCTGTACACATGCTAAAAATATTTTTCTTTGTAGTAGGGAAGAAAGAAATAACAGCTGGGTCACAAATGACCCAGCCACTGTTCGAGTGTTAAGGAAACACAATCTAAAGCATCTGACCAGCATAGAAACACACACACCCACTTCCTCTTTGAACAACACCCCAACCACGATCAATCTTACCAACACTACATTTTCAAATAGTGAAATGCATCTGTTTAACAAAGGCCTAAAGTAATAATAAAAATAATAATGTTATTTACTTTACGTCCCACTAACCACTTTTTAAGGTCTTCGGAGACGCCGAGGTGTCGGAATTTAGTCCCGCAGGAGTTCTTTTACGTGCCAGTAAATCTACCGACACGGGGCTGTCGTATTTGAGCACCTTCAAATACCGCCGGACTGAGCCAGGATCGAACCTGCCAAGTTGGGGTTAGAAGGCCAGCGCCTTAACCGTCTGAGCCACTCAGCCCGGCAAGGCCTAAAGTATAACTGGCCCAACTCATACAAAGCCGAGGATATAATTACCACAGTCGAGGAGGTAGAGTCGAACATAGACAAACAAATTCCCTTAGAAAGACAAAACAACGTCAGATACGAAGTAAAAAAGAAACTATCCACCCTCTTTAAAGAAACAGCTAATAATAATAAATCCACCCTTTTAAAACAGACTCAAGATTCAAGAACCAAAGTAAACATTGTTGTTGTTTGAGTCATCCCTCCATAGACTGGTTTGATGCAGCCCTCCATGCCACCCTATCCTGTGCTAACCTTTTCATTTCTATGTAACTATTGCAACCTACATCTGCTCTAATCCGCTTGTCATATTCATACCTTGGTCTACCCCTACCGTTCTGACCACCTACACATCCTTCAAAAACCAACTGCACAGGTCCTGGGTGTTTTAAGATGTGTCCTATCATTCTCTCTCTTCTTTTTGTCATATTTAGCCAAATCAATCTCCTCTCACCAATTCGATTCATTCGTGATTCGATGTATCCATCTCACTTCAGCATTCTTCTGTAACACCACATTTCAAAAGCTTCTATTCTCTTTCTTTCTGAGCTAGTTATTGGCCATGTTTCACATCCATACAATGCCACGCTCCACACGAAAGTTTTCAAAAACATCTAATTCCTATATCAATGTTTGAAGTGAGCAAATATCTTTTCTTAAGAAAGCTCTTCCTTGCTTGTGCTAGTCTGCATTTTATGTAGTCCTTACTTCTGCCATTGTTATTTTACTAACTTCCTTTAAGACTTCATTTCCTAATTTAATATTTCCTGCATCACCTGTCTTCGTTCGACTGCACTCCATTACTTTTGTTTTGGACTTATTTATTTTCATCTTGTACTCCTTACCCAAGACATCGTCCATACCATTCAGCAGCTTCTCGAGATCTTCTGCAGTCTCCGATAAAAATAACAATATCATCGGCAAATCTCAAGGTTTTGATTTCCTCTCCTTGGATTGTGATTGCCTTTCCAAATTCCTCTTTCATTTCCTTTACTGCCTGTTCTATGTAAACATTGAAAAGGAGGGAGGGGGAGACAAACTGCAGCCTTGCCTCACTCCTTTCTGGATTGCTGCTTCTTTTTCAAAGCCCTCGATTCTTATCACTGCAGACTGATTTTTATACAGATTGTAGGTAATTCTTCGTTCTCGGTATCTGATCGCAATCATCTTCAGAATCTTAAACAGCTTGGTCCAATCAACATTATCGAATGCCTTTTCTAGATCTATGAACGCCATGTACGTGGGCTTGCCCTTCTTGATTCGATCCCCAAGAATCACACATAAAGTCAGTGTTGCTTCACGTGTTCCTACATTTCCTCTGAAACCAAACTGATCCTCTCCCAACTCAGCTTCAACTTGTTTTTCCATTCTTCTGTACATAATACATGTTAAAATTTTGCAAGCATGAGATACTAAACTAATGGTGCGGTAGTTTTCACACCTGTCAGCACCGGCTTTCTTGGGAATAGGTATAACAACATTCTGCCAAAAATAGGATGGGACTTCTCCTGTCTCATACATCTTACACACTAAATGGAATAACTTTGCCATGCTGGTTTCTCCTAAGGCAGTCAGTAATTCACAGGGAATGTCATCAATTTCAGGTGCCTTGTTCCTATTTAGGTCTCTCACAGCTCTGTCAAACTCTGACCTCAAAATTGGGTCTCCCATTTCATCAGCATCAACAGCCTCTTCTTGTTCCAGAACCAAATTATCTACATCTTTACCTTATACAACTGTTGGATATGTTCTTGCCATCTTTCTGCTTTATCTTCTTTCCCTAGAAGTGACTTTCCATCTGAGCTCTTAATATTCATACAGCTAGATTTCCTTTCTCCAAAGGTTTCCTTCATTTTCCTATACGCAGCATCTACCTTTCCCAGGTCTATACAACCTTCAACATCCTTGCACTTCTCCTTCAGCCATTCTTCCTTAGCTACCTTGCACTTTCTATCCACTTCATTCATTAATCGCCTGTATTCTTTTCTGGCCTCTTCATTTCTAGCATTCTTGTATTTTTGACGTTCATCAATCAGGTCTAGTATCTCCTGAGTTATCCACTGATTCTTAGTTGATCTTTCCTTCCTTCCTAACATCTCTTCAGCAACCCTACTGACTTCATTTTCATGACTATCCACTCTTCCTCTATTGTGTTTCCTTCAGCCTTTTCATTTAGCCCTTGTGCAAGAAGTTCCTTGAAACTATCCCTCACACTCTTTTCTTTCAACTTGTCTAGATCCCATCTTTATGTATTCTTTCCTTTCTTCAATTTCTTCAACTTCAGAAGGCATTTCATGACCAACAAGTTGTGGTCAGAGTCCACGTCTGCTCCTGGGAAAGTTTTGCAATCCAGCACCTGGTTTCTGAACGTCTGGCTAATCATAATGAAGTCTATTTGATACTTTTATCGGAAAAGAACTCTTCGGTTTTCCTTTTAAATATAATCTTGTTTATTTATTAGGACTGTAGTGTTGCCTGTGTCGGCTTTTGTTATTATGACATTGTTATTGTTTACTTGATATTTGATACCAATAAATAAACAAGATTGTATTAAAAAAACAGAAGAGTTCTTTTCCGATAAAAGTTACGCAACAATCGCCAAAGACCCCATCATGAAAACCCCACGCAACCTGACAACACTTCTTCAAAATTCACAATTTTTATTTAATGAACAAGAATATCAGAAACTTATTAATATGAATCCCAAATTACCCACCGCCACATCTCTGCCAAATATACATAAAAAAGATGTCCCTATTCATCCCACCAACAGCAGAAACAGTCCTACTTACAAAACCTCACTATTCCTTCATAAATTTCTTAAAAACTACTTTAAATTCCACAATGAACACCCTATAAAAAAACTCAATCGACCTCTGCAAAACTTTAAGTAAATTCATTTTGCAACCCTATCACACAATGATTTCTTTCGACAACTAATATGTACTCAAACATTCCGGTCAATGAAACTGTAGAAATTATAAAAAATAATCTTTCTAATCACAGTACCTTAAGTTTAATAGAAATAGATGAAATCATAAAGTTACTAAGTTTTGTTCTGCGCAATAACTAGTTTACCTTTAATAACAATATATACAAACAAGAAGGTCTGATGATGATGATGATGATGCTTGTTGTTTAAAGGGGCCTAACATCAAGGTCATCGGCCCCTAATAGTACGAAATGAAATAACAAAAAGTTCAAAAGATCCACTGACCAATATAAAAAAATTTATGAAAAATGAATGGATGTACATGAACCCAAAAAAAAACAAGAAACAAACAAAAAACAGTGGATCGGACTCAAAAAAGGTCATAAATAACACTATTACTGACCAAGGGACCACTCATAAAGCACAGTCCTGAATCGAGGGTGCTTGATATCTAAAGGGGTCCAAAAACCAGGTCTAAGGCCCCTCAGAATGGTACATGTCGCGAGTAAAGTAGAACCATGGTATTTGTCATGTTGGGGTACTAATCAAAAGTAGCGAAGACTCACGGTGTTCCACACAAGATGGTACTACTCACAAGTATTGTACTTCATATAGGTAACGCAAACCTATGGTGTTTCTCACACAATGGCCCCACTCGTAGCCAACGCAAACTGATGAGGTTCCTCACCTAGGTGTACTAACCACAGGGAGTCGCAGTATTCCGTGGTGTTTCTCACATAGTGGGTACTAATCACAGGCACGCAGACCCACGGTGTCGCTCATATAGTGGTACAACTCACAGGCAATGCCCAGACCCGCGGTGTTGCTCACATGGGTACGACGCACGGGTACTGGAAACCCACAGGAGAACCCCCTCTTGCTGCTACTAATCACAAACCTATTTTGTACCTAATGTAGTGGTACTACTCGCAGGTACAGGCAACCCATGGTGTTCCCCGCATGAAGGTATGAATCAAAAGAAGTTTCATGGTCCTAATTCAATCATCACTTGGTCGCCCCTTTTAGTCGCCTCTTACGACAGGCAGGGGATACTGCGGGTGTATTCTACATGTGCGTCCCCCACCCGCAGGGGTTAGTGTGTTTGGTCCGCGAGAGGTATTTTATTTCTCTCAAGTCCGCCGGCAAGCCGGTTAGGACCCCCCTATCCGCCACCTGGGACGCGCCACGTGGGAGTATCACCTCTCCCCCTGCTACGCCAGCATAGTAGGTTCGTGGACAAGAAGGTCTAGCCATGGGAGACCCAATCTCGGGGATACTCGCTGACATTTACATGGACAACCTTGAACAAAACAGAATAGTAAAAAACACCAACGGACTGTGTCTTTGGTTTCACTACATCGATGACACGCTGGCAATAATCGACAATAGATGCAACAATAGTGATAAAATCCTAACTTATTTAAACAATTTAGATAATTGTGTTAAGTTCACTAAAGAACACGAAAACAATAGTTCAATCAACTTTTTAGATATCCCAATCACAAGAATCACAGGCAAATTTTATTTCCAAATCTATAGACAGCCGTCCTTTACCCCAATAACCATAAAACATAGTTCTTTACCCCACAATCACATAAACAGGCCTCATTTTATAGCTTAGTTTATAGAGCGTTAAAAATTCCTCTTTCGACTGTGAATCTAAAGAAAGAATTAAACCTCATAATAGAAATTGCCAGCTTCAATGGATACAATCCCTTAATCATCAATAAAATAATCAACAAGGTGAAACTGAAATTAGCCACAAACCTCTCTCCAATAGAAAACAGCAAACCATAATATGCAACCTTCACGTACACTAATCCAATTATACATCTAGTTACCAATCCCTTAAAAAAAGCATGAAATCAAAATAGCTTTCACGACTCGAAACTCAGATTGAAATTTGTTTTTCAATCATAACACAGTTAATTCGATCAACAACAAATATTCTGGTTCTGGCATCTACAGACTTAAATGTGCTGAGTGTAATTTTTCGTATGTGGGTCAAACCAGGAGATGATAAATGCTGAGCACTACAACGCTCAAAAACATAACAAATTCTTAGCAATGAGCAACCTCATGAAAGATTCAGGACACAGTTTCACTACGATTGATGATGACTTCAATTTTAAAAAGAATTGATAGAGGTAGACTCATGACCGAGTTCGAAAACCCTCTACAATTTTTGGACCAGAAATACAATTCAAATCAAAACTTAAATGGTCCAATTGATAATAAAAGCCCCCTTTAAGAACAGATACTAACCCTATTCCATAAATTAAATCTTCAAGATAATAAATTCTTAAAAGTTTTTAAGACAAAAGCAATAAGCACTCCCACTAAGCTGACGAACTCATCATGCCCTCTTCCCCACCAGATGCAAGCAACTCCTCCCTACGCACAACCCACAAGCCCATAGCCCCGCCTTCTCAAGTTCACTCCCCTCCTCCAAGATTACAAACTTACAATACAAGAAGCAGAATGTTGACAACCACCAGTACTCTGAAAACGCTTCACACAACAAGAAAACATTCCCAGCGCAGTTAAAGGTAAGCGTCAACACCGCAGTACTTATTTCCATAATAGGTTCTCCCGTTTATCATCCCCTCGTTTCCTTTCATTTCTTCATTTTCATAAACTTTAAACTTCTCCATTTTACAGAGCTTACATACATCTGACAGCGAGATATTTACAACTTGCACCACAGCCTGATTCCACGTTTCAACTAACAAGCTACCATCAGAATGTCATAACAAGTGCAAGGCACATCAACAACATAGGAATAGAGTACAACAGAAGAAGATGGCCCAATGACACCATAACAAATTCATCAAGATGTCACTAATTTTAAAGTTCAATAATAGCTTTTACCTAGAACCGTGACAAAAAGTAATTTTTATCTCTACAAGTTGCAAGCTAAAAACAATGGAACTTAGATTAATCCCTTCAAAATAAGAAATAACACAAGAGCATAGTATATGACCAAACATTACACCAAAACTTCATTGCATTGGAATGTATTTCCTCATTAAGTCTTATAAAATACAGTGGACGTCCGATATAGCGAGTAAGGCATATAACGAGAACCCCGTTATAACGACAATGTTGCCGGTCCCTTCGAAATTCCTATATTAGACTGTGTAATATCCTCCGGTTACAGCGAGAGCACTATCACTGACACATCTGTTATTCCGAGCGATTTTTTCCGTTACCGATACTTATGCACCCCAGCGATTGTGTTGCATGCGATCGATCTTCGGTATCGTTTCCTCACTATGTCCACTAGCGAGTTCTCTCGTCGACATTCGAAGGCGAGGTCGGAGTCGATTAGTAAAACCCGTCAACTGCTGTTCTGTAAAGAACATTCAAATGAAAGAGGACGTTTTTGCGTAATAAATGCGTAACGTGTCCGATAACAGTTGTTAACTCGTTAAAAATAAAGGCCGAAGAAACGATCGCTTAATTTTAATGCTAAATACTGCGATTAAGGATGAAATACACCTCAAGATATGGCAGCGTGCATAATTGATTTCAGAGGTTAGTTTCTATTTTCTCGCGTCTGTTTAATTTCAGAAAGGCTATTATCATGTAAATTTATAGCGAGAAGAGAGTTTTCTACTGGCGCTTGAAATACCGTACGTAAGCATTCACGATAAATATTGTACGGTTGAGTTACGTTAGGTCACGCTGTTTGAATGAGAAAACTGAAATGTTTGCCACAAAATGCGATCGATCATCTTAGGTATGGTATAGTTTTCTCGCTATGTGCATTTACGAGCGCTCTCGTCGACATTCGAAGGCGATGTCGGAGTTGATTAGTCCAGTAATACCCGTCGACTGCTGTTTTCTAAAGGAAATTCGAAATGAAAGAGGATAACACGTTTTCGTAATAAATGCGTAAATAACGTGGCCAATAGCAGTTGTTAACTCGTTAAAAATAAAGGCTGAAGTAAACGGTTTCTTAATTTTAATGTTATATGCTGAAATTAAGTAAGAATGTGATACACACCAAGGTGTTGCAGAGTACATCAATGATTTCAGAGGATAGTTCATATTTTCTCCCGTCTAGTTAAATTTCGAAATGGCTATTCCCATGTAAATTTTAGCGAGGAGGTTATCATTTCCCTACATGCATTTGAAATGTGTTTTCACGATACATATACAGTACGCGCACTTTGTGATATATTTTTGTACTCGGTTGGGGAGTAAGAAGGCAGCACTGCCGGTTCCGGTAGTACTACCAACTGAATGGAAATGAAATCTGAATTGAATCGATAATATGATCGATCGATATGAATTTTCTAAACCTTTATTATCTTACGCCAACAACTGTGTCACACTCGCAATATATATTACTATATAACATTTCCCGGTGCGAAACGTGTTCCTAGCACGAATTCTATAGTTTGGCTCTGTTGTGTAAACGACAACAGTACGAGTACTTAAAGTAAACGCCAGATGTCGCACAGCGATGATAAGCGATTCTTAGTTTGTGTTTCAAAGGTTGCCTATACGAATCTCGAAGATAACCGAAGTCGACCGATTCAGCACAAGGGTGTAAATCTATCGCTAAAAAGTGCGCGGATAATAGGTGCGGTTAAGTTAGGTGACGCCGTTTGAAGAAGAAAACGGAAATGTTTGCCACAGAAGCCTTTGGAGTGATACCGTATTCTCCGAATCCAAGACGACAATTTTTTTCCTCAGAATATCATGTGAAATATCAAGGGTCGTCTTGCATTCGCGGCCTTGGCAACTACCGTAGTAACCGCGGTGCCATCCCCCCCCCCCCCCCCCCGCGCGTGCACACAAAACTCGTTGACAATAAACGACCGTTTCTTTAATATACATCGCTAGCCCGCGGCGACCGGTTGTTCAGTGCCTATGTGTAACGTCGCTGGATCTCAGAAATAGTCGGCTCTACACAGTCGTTTCTCAGATCTGCACAATGGCATAAAAAACGCGAGCCTTCGAATTCTTAGAAAGGCCATGGCTACTCAGTAGCAGAGTTATAATTCATTCAATGTACCTGACGCTTAGTAAAATTAAGTTTTATAGATATCAGGAATATTTTCGTGATGGATCGTCGTACTGTAAAGATACGTGGAACACGTATGGCCGGCAAATTTTCAACGGGTGCTCGTCGATATTATGATGACAATTTTAAGTTAATGGTTATTAAACACTCATAAATGTAGAATAATCGTGCAGCCGAAAGAAAATACGCCATAGGCCTAACAAAAGCCAATATTCGGCGTTAGCGTGAAGACAAGGAGAGATTAAAAATGGGTATTGCACAAAAAATGCATTTGTGGTCCGCAACAAGGACGCTTTAAAGAAGTCGCAGATGAAATTGTGAAGTATGTGCACAAAAAACGCAAGGGTGGAATTGCCATACCGCGGCGCAATAAATTCGTTCGTTGACCTTCAACGTCCGCGATTAGGCCCAGGGGGGTGAAACTCTAATAGGGCTTTTGGTTCCAATCTGTAGCTAGCTTCAGGTAGTTTCAGTCTCTTTTTCTAGATGGCGCTGGAGGTCATTCATAACGTGTAAATAGTTATATACACGTTCTGTAGATGGCACCCAAGTAAGCATGAAATGAGCGTTGTTAATAATTAAAGGCAGTTTGTCTCGAAGTGAAGTATTTAAAGTATTTCAAGTCTAACCTCAATCAGTGGGCCCTTCTAACAAATTAATTAGTCATAAAACGTCAAGCATTGTGGAGATAATATCGCTGAATTGCATCGAATTCGACTTTAGCCAATCGATTAACCTTGTTTGAACTTATATCGATTTTAATCGATAGTTCCCATGATGCTACAGTATTTATGTTGTTTCTTAGCCTACAAGGAATACAAAGCCTGCTCACTCGCAGTGCTCCCTTTAGAAACAGTGTCCGCCTGGCAGTGCGCGCCTTGACCACTGCAGCGCTAGTATACCACCTCACATCAGCACTCGCTAGCATTGCAAACGGGTGTTAAAACCAGCACAAATTTACCTCTACACTATATTTCCTGTATATTATATACGTTACTACGCAGAATGAAGTAGAAAATAATAAATGTTCACCTTTTACCCCTAGGAGTTCAGTTCAGCTGTGGATTTTCATTTCAAATAACACACATAACTGTCGACATTTATCTCTGGCATTTAAAAGGATATAAGGTCTGCACTAGATATTTTCACTATCGCACCTTAGATTTTAAGTAGAGAGGAACGACTTTAACCATTTTCCTTTTTATTTTTCTCATAAATTGTGTTTCTTCTCAAGAAGTATCCTCGGCGATACTCATCTGTCATGTCATCAACGTAGTTAGTGACAGAGGGGCGCAGAAACTTCTGCGGTATTATTCTGCTTAGTTCGTCAGGATTATCACTTTTTCCACACTGTAGAATAGGATTTTTAGCAACAAGTGGCAACAGTATTTCGGTTAATGTTTGTGCTATTTTTGGACTGCCCAGCGTTACCGATATCATTTCGTCCGTTACTTTCCCCAGTTTCATCAGCAGTGAAACAAAACTTGGTTTCGGATACCTGAGACCGCCTCTGTCTTTGATTTTTATTAATAACGTCAGTAGAGATGGGCTCTGGATACTGCTAATTTTATCAACACACTCTTGACATGGCATGTGGTCTTCGACAACTCTTACCAAATACCCTCCAATATATGCCATTGCAGCACTCGATATAGAAAAGCTTGGTGCTCCTTCGGCTTCCTTTTGGATACTTTCCAGCTGTGTTTGAACATTTCTTGCTCAGAATTCGTTGCTCCCGGTTCATCTGCGTGTGCGGTTTGTTCACCAACTAACGGTTGCAAAAGTTGGAAAAGATATATTCTATTTATTTTGTTCCGAAAATAAGAAGAATACCATTTAGAAGCTTATAGGAAACCATTCATTCCTTTTCTGGTTATTTTTCACGAAAAACTGAAAGTTAAAAGGGAACTACTTATATGTTATGTCACTTTACGTTCCAAAACTACTCCTCTCTTCTTCCTGCATAGACGAGCACATTAACATACGCTCCTTGATAAGAATGGGCAGCTGCACTCTTCGAATATTCCAAGGTTCAAATCACAGTTTCGACATTGGCAATTCTCAATGTGAGTTTCATGTAGAGTATACCACGGAAATAATGACGGTATGAGAGAGCCTTGAAGTTCTGGGGTACCTACTCCAATATTTGTGTCAAATGCGATGGCCATGACACCGAAGGAGTCTGACATTGCTTATACCTTCCCAAATAATATGCTAATGTTGACGGATCATGCAACTACTAAATATTTTTATTCCTGCCCTGAAGAGGGAGACGGGCTTCCTAGACGCGACACCGTCTCTCGGGCCAGGAGATTTATATCGAAGATAATATTCTTATTATCAGAACAGGAGCAATAATAATAATAATAATAATAATAATAATAATAATAATAATAATAATAATCCCCGTGTGGGGATTTACCGGTTACCTCCATCGGGCGAGTCCCATTGGAATTGGGGAAGCTCGCTGGCTCTGCCGCCAGCAGAGTCAGAGGGTAGTAGGGAAATAAAATACCACCGTGAAAAAAAAAACTGGTCCCTTGCCAGGGTTACGGCGAAGACTGGTAAATGACCAGAAGCCAGAAAACATCTTGAGGCAACCTCTAGGGCTAACAACCCTAGTTGTAAAAGGATGGGTACCCGTCCAAAGCAAAGTCAAGTCAAAAAGCATGATGGCACAACATTTCAAGAAACATACCCTAGGGGGTAAATCTTCGGATAAATCCCTCGTCGTGAACGCCACGGCGCACGAGTCTCGTTCGGATTCTGGGGGAGAATCGACATCATGCAAGAGACGAGTCGGAGCGTCTCGGTGTACCCCGAAGAGTCAAACACTCAGGCCAAAATCTAAAACCTTTCTAGCAACTTTCAACATAAATTCACTTACACAAACTGGCAAGCTGAAAACCCTTACCAACGCTCTTCACGAAAATCAGATATCCATAATGGCCCTACAGGAAACAAGGTACCCAGATGAAGAGATTTTTGAATCCGAAGGCTACCGATTTTTCAAGAGCAAAGCGCAAAGAGGAATCCTCAATGGAGCTGTGATGCTTGGAACCGCGTTTGCTGTTAGAACCAAGATCCTTAAATCGGTTGCAAATTTCGAACCTGTGAATGACAGATTGTCTATACTCACAATTAAATGCTCAAACAAAACCTACGCCCTAGTTAACGCACATGCTCCTACAAACAATAAGAACAAGTCTGATCCAGACGAAGTTGATAATTTCTGGGACCTACTGGATGAAAAATTAAACGAAATCCCCAAACACCATGTCAAGCTTCTTTTGGATGACTTCAATGCCCAACTAGGTCGTGAACAGAAGTACAAGAAAGTTATAGGAAATTACCCTGCTCACAAAAGAACCAATCCCAACGGCAAAAGACTGGTGACCATTTGCGAAAATCACAACCTGCAGGTCATGTCGACCCACTTTCGCCATCTACCCAGAAAGCAAATGACGTGGCGTTCTCCCATCCAAGCGCTCGGAGAGTTCCAAATTGATCATGTTGCCATCTCCAGGAGAAACAGCCCTGAGATTATGAATGTCAAGGTAAAGAAAGGCATCAATGTGGCCTCAGATCATTATGTGTCTCTTATCAAATTCAAACCAATTCCCGCAAACACAAGGAAGACAACCAAACAGATCACACGCTTCGACAATGATAAACTTTGGCAACGGGTCGAGGAGTTCCAGGAGAAGGCTAGACCAAATGACTGTGACTTTAACAACGCCAAAAGTCTCCTTGTTGAGGCCGCCAAAGACGTTGCAGAAATCAAGAGAAGCAAAAAGCATGCCTGGTGGAATAGTTCCTGCGAATCAGTCCTCCAAGAAAGACTCAATGCGTGGAAACAGTACTACTCTACAAAATCAGAAAATGATTGGGAAACCTACAAAACCCAACGTGCCCAAGCAGCTAGGGTGTTCAGAACTGAGAAACGTAAATACGAAAAATCTCTCATTGAAAAGATAGAACAAAACTTTAGGAAGAATGAAAGCAGAGAGTACTACAGAGCCTTCAAACGCAAACTCACTGGCTATAAACCACCATCTCTATGCTTTGAGCGAAAGGACGGCACACTGGCGACGTCAAATGAAGAAAATTGCAGCATTCTGGCAGATTACTTCAAGAATTTACTTAATTGCTCTAAACCGCAAAGCGCCATTGAGACCAAGGAACCCTTACTCAGGTACCCAGATTCCAGACCACCCGACAGAGATGAGATCAAGCGCCATATTGCCCGTCTCAAAAATAACAAAGCGCCGGGGGAAGACTCAGTAGTAGCAGAACTATGGAAATATGCCCCAGAGGAATCACTTGATATCTTGCAAAAGCAAATAGAAGAAATTTGGAACAAGGAGACCCTACCCGAAGACTGGAAAATAGCTTTGATCCATCCATTACACAAAAAAGGCAGGATGAAAAACAACAACTACAGAGGAATATCTTTGCTACCCGTGACTTACAAAATTCTATCACTTGCCATCCTGGAGCGTTTGGAAGCACAAGTCGAACATCAAATAGATGAATACCAAGGAGAGTTCAGAAAAGGTCGCTCAACAGCTGAACAGATCCAAAATCTCAAAACGATCATCAGATATTGTACACTAAGGTCCAAGCAGTATGTGTCTGTCTTTGTGGACTTTAAGAAAGCGTACGACTCCATTGACCGGGAAGTCCTGCTAAACATCTTAAATGAATTTGGAGTTGATTTGAAACTGCTGGCATTAATTAGAGCCACCCTGACCGATACAAAATCCAAGGTGAAGTTCCACGGATGTCTCCGCATTCCTTTGACATCAAAACAGGAGTCCGACAAGGTGATGGGCTATCCCCGATACTCTTCAACTGTGTTCTTGAAAAGATCATCAGAACCTGGCGGGTGAGATTACAGGAAACCAACTACAGTCCATTGCGAATAGGAACAAAATCCAATGGGATCGCAACAGACTGCTTAGCATTTGCCGATGATATTGCTGTTCTCTCAAACGACATAGAAACCGCTAGAGCTCAAGTTGAAATTTTAAAGAAAATTGCCGAACAAACTGGTTTGCAGATATCGTTTGAGAAAACAGAAGTAATGACTAACATCAAAGAGGCTCCACCAAAACTCCATACAAAATACGGGGACATCACCCGAGTAGACAAATTCAAATACCTGGGTGAGATCATCATGAAAAATGGACTGGACAAAGAAGCACTTCAGGAGCGAGTACGCAAACTGGAAATAGCCTACCAAACATCCCGCACAATCTACAACAAAAAATGCCTTTCCCAAAACACCAAGATACGTCACTATGAAACAGTTCTGAAGCCAGTAGTTCTATATGCAGCCGAAACCCTGTCTCTAAATGCCAACAAAGGACTCCTTGAAGAACTGGAGAAAAGAGAACGCAAAATTGTGAGAGGAATCTTGGGATCAAAGTACAGAAATGGAATCCATCAAAAGAGATCCAACAAGGAAGTCTACAGCAAAATAGAGAAAATCACCGACACAATCAGAAAAAGACGGGCACGATTTTACGGTCATCTGAAAAGAATGGACAGAAGAAAGTTAACTAAAGAAATCTTTCACTTTTTTGATTCAAACCCCAAAACTACAATTCCCTGGTTTAGAAATACCAAAGAAGACCTGCAAATGCTACATATCTCAGCTGAAGACGCCCTTAACAGAGATCTCTTCCGCAAGAAAATATTGACGAACGGGCTAAACCGAGACGGGCAACCGAAGAGAAGACACGGTGCCCCTCGGACAGAGGAGCGTAAGCAGGCCCACTCACAAAGAATGAGGGAAATTTGGGCTCTAAAGAAGGCCAAGTTCAGTGTCAAATGCAACAAGACTTAACGTGGTCCTTGATGGCCCCAGCAAATTATATATATATATATATATATATAATAATAATAATAATAATAATAATAATTAAGTAACCTAATTTTTGCTGTCACATGGTCTGCGTATTCACTGTACCATACCTTGTCTGCTTATTGCATTAATCCATAATTCCCTAGTTGGCTCTTGTCAAAGGAATTCATGAAAACTAGTTCCAGAAATTTTATTTCTATAGCCTTGTTTATAAAATGGTAGGCAACAGTACACCACTGTAATATAATTGACGTATTTTAACAATACGACGTAACCATTAAGCATACAACGTGTAGATATACCGCCAACCGAGGTATACACGTGAGGTTGAATTGCAGCGCCTCTAGCGGCAAATATAGCATCCACAGGGCGGACAGCTATAAGTGGCTATTGGGCAGGCTTTGTATTCCTTGTAGGCTAAGGTTGTTTGAATTCCAAGTGCTCATGTGCTTGTGCTGTAAATCTTCGCTCCTTGTGCTTGTTTATTTGAAATATATCTTCGCCAGTTCTCCTGAAATCCTGTATTTCCTGTTTGAGTACACATCAGGGGCTGAAAGCTGAATGGTTCTATTAATGTAGTACTATATATTTCCTGTCTCAGTGCATTTAATTCTGTTATTTTTATTTTCATGTGGTACTTGGATATTGATGTGATACCCTATTTTCTTGCATATGGTGTGCTCTGTTGTCTTGCTTTCGAAGGGATTTCTTATTTGTTATAATATCAGCTTTGTGTAAATGTGTCAATCATTCATTTGAAGTTAAAGCTGCTTTAAGGTGTGTGGTTATGTTCTCAGAAACATAGTATGCCATACGAACTAGGGGTATCAGATCATTATTTACAACGTAGTAAGTACTTGGAAATAAAAATATATGAATTACAATGTATTGGGCATGGAAGTAGTAGAACTGCATTATTATCGCCGTTTGGGGGGGGGGGGGGCGAGGGGCAGGGAAAGGAGGGGGGAGGAGCCGTAAGCATACCCAGATGTGCGTCACTGCGCCGGATGTTAATTTTCCGCGCTATCTGTTGATAGTAATACTAAGGTATTGCATCAGAATGCACACTGTGGCGCTATCTCGGAAAAGAGACTAAAACTACTAGCGCCAAGTGGCTTGGAACCGAAATTTATCATTGAGTTTCATCTCTATTCTATTCTATCCTCTTTGATTAGGCCTATACATAGCTAGCCGCTGAAGTTGGCCAAAGCCGGCAAGCGAGACGTGCGTGTAGCCAGTTATATTTGACGCTGAGTGAAAGTAACAGTTTTATAGTAAGAATATTTTCCTGATGAATCGTCGTATTGTAGGGACGTGTGAAATAGGTATTGCCAGCAAATTTTCGAAGGGTTCTCTTCGATATTATGATGCCAATATTATAAGTTAATGGTTATTAAACCCGGCGAAATAGAGAATAATTGTGCAGCAGAAAAGTAATATGCCATAACTAAAGCCAATGTTCGGCATCTTAAAATAGACTAAAATATGTACTGTATAAGAAAGGCATTCATATGATTTTACAAAGCACTTTTTAAGACTGATATATTATTTTATGGAAAAGGCGGGGGCGTCTTGGATTTGGAGAAATACGGTACTATATTTTTTCAGAATGAAACTAAACATACTTTCACGTAATATCAGATTTTGAAAAAAACAAACAAGTAAGACGAAGAGGGGATATTAACCGCAAAAATGCAAGTTTTGTGCTAGCTGACTGTCGTTTGACACTGATTTTAATGTGTATGAGGGTTCGCCGACTTTTTACAAAAAATCGGATATAACGATAATCCGTTATAGCGAGTAAATTTTTCGCTGTTGTGAATTCTCGCTATAACGGACTTCTACTGTACTTTGATCTGGAGCATTATTCATCACTGTCATTTTGTACCATTTAGTTTTAATTAAGTTATAACTTACATTTGTCTATGGCCTCGGCCATTTATGAGTTCATTCTTCTCGTTTCTACTCTAGTTCCTTACATAATGCCTACATATTAAGTTAAAGTCTTAAATGTTCCTAACAATTCTTTTAATAGTCATGTCATAAGTCAAATTTTAAACAGGTACCTGGTTCGGTTTTGAGGTGGTGATATGGCTGATGATGCCCTTTAAAAGGGGCAAAACATGTACCATTTCATATTTTAATGAGGATTAAACGTTGACTTTATGACTGATTGCATTGAATAGGTGGAAGAAAAATATTTAAAAACTTATACTATTTTTATTACAAGTAGTATGTTCGGAAACCACACCCGGGCGACTGGAGTGGAACATTGATGACGATGATGATGATGATGATAATGATGGTATGTTCCGAGCTGACAGTGGAGAGATGGCGTGGAATGACATCAGCAGATGAATAAGGTTTTATTTCCTTTACGTCGAACCGACACAGATAGGTCTTATGGCGACGATAGGACAGGAAAGGCCTAGGAATGGGAAGGAAGCGGCTGTGGCCTTAATTAAGGTACAGCCCCAGGATTTGCCTGGTGCGAAAATGGGAAACCACGGAAAACCATCTTCATGGGCTGCAGACAGTGGGATTCGAACCCACTATCTCCCGGATACGAGCTTACAGCTGCGCACCACTAACCGCATGGCCAACTCGCCCGGTACGAATAAGTTTGAGTGATGTCTTTAAAAGTAGGAAAGATCACAATATGAAGATAAAATTGGAATTCAAGAGGACAAATCAGGGCAAATATTCCTCTATAGCAAGGGGAATAACTTACCAAGGGAGACGTTCAATAAATTTCCAATTTCTTTGCAATCATTTACGAAAAGGCTAGGAAAACAAGACGTAGGGAATCTGCAAACTGGGCGACTGCCCTAAATGCAGACCAGTAGTGACTGATCGATTAAACATACATACATTACAAACATTATCATTATAGACTGTTATGCCCTTCAGCGTTCAGTCTGCAAGCCGCCGTGAATTTACTAAACGTTTTCACAATCCTCGATTTGCAACTAGTGTTGTGGCCTCATTTAGTTCTACACCTCTTCTCTTTAAATCGTTAGAAACTGAGTCTAACCATCATCATCTTGGTCTACCTCTACTTCTCTTACCCTCCATAACAGAGTCCATTATTCTCCTAGGTAACCTATCCTCCTCCATTCGCCTCACATGATCCCACCACCAAAGCCGGTTTATGCGTACAGCTCCATCCATCGAGTTCAATCCTAAATTAGCCTTTATCTCCTCATTCCGCGTACCCTCCTGCCATTGTTCCCACCTGTTTGTACAAGCAATCATTCTTGCTACTTTCATGTCCGTTACTTCTAATTTATCAATAAGATATCCTGAGTCCACCCAGCTTTCGCTCCCGTAAAGCAAAGTTGGACTGAAAACAGACCGGTGTAAAGATAGTTTTGTCTGGGAGCTGACTTCCTTCTTACAGAATACTGCTGATAGCAACTGCGAGCTTACTGCATTAGCTTTACGACACCTTGATTCAATCTCACTTACTATATTACCATTCTGGGAGAACACACAACCCAAATACTTGAAATTATCGACCTGTTCTAGCTTTGTATCACCAATCTGACATTCAATTCTGTTGAATTTCTTACCTACTGACATCAATTTAGTCTTCGAGAGGCTAATTCTCATACCATACTCATTGCACCTATTTTCAAGTTCCAAGATATTACACTGCAGGCTTTCGGCACAATCTGCCATTAAGACCAAGTCGTCAGCATAGGCCAGACGGCTTAATACATTTCCACCTAACTGAATCTCTCCTTGCCATTTTATACCTTTCAGCAGATGATCCATGTAAACTACGCACAGCAAAGGTGAAAGATTACAGCCTTGTCTAACCCCTGTAAGTACTCTGAACCAAGAACCCATTCTACCATCAATTCTCACTGAAGCCCAATTGTCAACATAAATGTCTTTGATTGATTTTAATAATCTACCTTTAATTCCATAGTCCCCCAGTATAGTGAACATCATTTCCCTCGGTACCCTGTAATATGCTATCTATAGATCTACGAAACATAAACACAAATGCCTATTCCTCTCGTAGCATTTTTCAATTACCTGGCGCATACTGAAAATCTGATCCTGACAGTCTCTCCGTGATCTGAAACCACACTGGTTTTCATCCAAATTCCTCTGAACAACTGATCGCACCCTCCCTTCCAAGATGCCAGTGAATACTTTGCCTGCTATACTAATCAATGAGATACCTCGATAGTTGTTGCAATCCTTCCTGTTCCCTTTCTTATAGATAATTGCAATTACTGCTTTTGTCCAATCTGAAGGTACCTTACCAACACTCCATGCTAATTTTACTACTCTATGAAGCCATTTCATCCCTGCCTTCCCACTATACTTCACCATTTCCGGTCTAATTTCATCTGTTCCTGCTGCTTTATGACAATGGAGTTTATTTACCATCCTTTCCACTTCCTCAAGCGTAATTTCACCAACATAATTTTTCTCCTTCCCATGAGATTGGCTGTTCGCAACACATCCAGGATGATTTCCTCCTACATTGAGAAGATGTTCAAAATATTCCCTCCACCTCTCCAGTGATTCCCTGGGATCTATTATGAGTTCACCTGAATTACTCAAAACACTATTCATTTCCTTTTTCCCTCCCTTCGTAAGATTCTTTATTACTGTCCAGAAAGGATTCCCTGCTGCTTGACCTAGCCTTTCCAGGTTATTACCAAAATCATCCCACGACTTCTTTTTGGATTCAACAGCTATTTGTTTCGTTCTGTTTCTTTCATCTACGTACAAATCCCTGTCTGCCTTGGCCCTTTTTTTTGGAGCCATTTCTGATAAGCCTTCCTTTTACGTTTACAAGCTGTTCTCTCTTCATCATTCCACCAAGATGTTCGCCTTTTCCCATCTTTACACACAGTTGTTCCTAGGGATTCCCTGCTGTTTCTACTACAGCATCCCTGTATGCCACCCATTCACTTTCTATATCCTGAACCTGCTTACTGTCTACTGTTCGAATCTTCTCACTAATCATATCCATGTACTTCTGTCTGATTTCCTCGTCCTGGAGATTTACTACCCTTATTCGTTTGCAGACAGTTTTCACTTTCTCTACCCTAGGCCTAGGGATTCTTAGTTCACTACAGATCAGATAATGGTCTGTATCATCGAAGAATCCCCGGAAAACTCGTACATTCCTAACAGATTTCCTGAATTCGAAGTCAGTTAAGATATAGTCTATTATGGATCTGGTACCTCTAGCCTCCCATGTGTAGCGGTGAATAGCCTTATGCTTGAAGATTGTATTCGTAACTGCTAAACCCATACTAGCACAGAAGTCCAGCAAACGCTTCCTATTCTTATTAGCTTCCATATCTTAATCACAGTTACCAATCACCCTTTCGAATCCTTCAGTTCTATTTCTAACTCTTGCACTGAAATCACCCATTAGCACTATTCTATCCTTGCTGGTGACCCTGACCACGATGTCACTCAATGCTTCATGAAACTTGTCAACTTCATCCTCATCTGCACCCTCCCGTGGTGAATACATGGACACAATTCTAGTCCTAATTCCTGCAACTGCCAAATCTACCCACATCATTCGCTCTTTACGTGCCTAACAGAAACTATGTTGCGTGCAATGGTATTCCTGATAAAGAGCCCTACCCGAGACTCTGCCCTTCCCTTTCTAACACCCACTTTATAATCTCTTATCTCTTCCTCGTTATCTCCCCTTACCCGAATATCACTTACTCCTAGTACATCCAGATGCATACTCTTAGCTGACTCAGCCAGTTCTACTTTCTTTCTTCCATAAGCCCCATTAATATTGATAGCTCCCCATCGAATACCATTTTGTTCGCCAAGTTGTTTCTAAGGAGTCCCTCACCTGTCAAATGAGAGTGGGACTCCGTTACTCCCATAGGTCCGAGGCTTGCTTAAAATGTTCTGAGCTTGGTAAATTCATGAAGCAGGTTGCTAACCTACTTGCACATAGTCCAAGTGAGGATCTCCCCTCTAACAGGTTATGGACCACCGGTGAATTGTATAGTCCTAGCCGCCTGAGCACAAGGAGGGCCATGTCTGAGATGCCCACTCCCATTCCATAGCAACTGGTATCCCGACTCTCAGGACCACTTACTAGGCCACTCAGCCGTTGCCCATGGTTCACGAACTAGGACGTGACTACAGTAACCCACACCATGAACCACTGATTAAACATATGCCTTATTTTAAATTCTTCTTTTTTTTTACGTGTCGTGCACACAGTTCATCCCAGATGCTTTTAATACCTTTAAGTCATTTGTGTATGTTTATACGTTTATTTTATTCATTAGATGTGTTTGTACAGTATTGTATTATGGCTTATGATGGCCAGCTAAGGCCGAAACTAACTCCTAGATTAGAAATTTAAACATTGCTAATTGAAAAGGTGGACCATTACAACATAAGTTAGTTATTATTGTTACCCTCCAACGAGATGTAGATTCTCATTTTCCTTAAGATTTTTTTCACCATTTCACATTAAATGAAATTAAATTCCAGCTTCCTACTGTCCACTAGCACATTAATTCTAAAGAAGATCACTGAATTTTGCCACCTGGAGTGAATGTGTGATCACCCAATGCATCCATTCCATATAAAAACGACAGATATAATCCTTGAAAAGGTAGTTAACTGACACATCTAGAGGTTCTAGAACAATGTCAGTCCTCGCGGAATTACTACCATGTCCGATCTACCTTCGAAAAGAGAATCCTCGACTTCTTGCATGAGATGTCCCCTAAAGCTGTCCACTAGCATGAATAGTAAGTGAATTAGAACACAATGGTGAATTTTCCATACATTTTCTTACCTATTCATTCATCAGATCACTGTCCATCCAACCCTTTTCTTTTTTTTTCCTAGTGGTTTTACGTCGCACCGACACAAATAGGTCTTATGGCAAAGATGGGATAGCAAAGGCCTAGAAGTTGGAAGGAAGCAGCTGTGGCCTTAATTAAGGTACAGCCCCAGCATTTGCCTGGTGTAAAAATGGGAAACCATGGAAAACCCTCTTCAGGGCTGCCGACAATGGGATTCGAAACCACTATCTCCCAGTTGCAAGCTCAAAAGGGTTATGAACTTCATGTTGTTGGTCCATATTGAACTGAGATAACATATAAATTATAAACAAGAAAACTCTAATGTATTGAATAGGTGGAAAACTCTCCTGTTTATAATTTATATGCAAGCTCACAGCCTCACGCCCCCAACCGCACAGCCAACTCGCCCGGTAACCTTTTCTTGAACGCGTACATGTACCCAACGTGAAAAATTGCGATTTGGCACGGCCTTTCTTTTCAAGATTAGATATGGTGGAAGTTTTCTTCCATCTGCAGTAATTGCAAGCATGGTGGCGCATCGTTGTGTTTCTGCACCCGATATCTTGATGTTAATACACTTAAAGTTCCTTTCTCTTACGAAGTTGTATTCCTTGGCATGTCAAAAAATATTGGTGTTTAATCTGCATTGTTAATGTTATGATAAATACAAATGGTGGCACCGCTGCCTAATTTGATAGCAATGAAATTCAATAACTTTTTCATGTGATCACCAGACAGCATTTGATAAGAGAATTATTCTCCTTTGCAGTAAAATATTAGTGTGCTTCATCCACCTGCATAACCAACAATGGCTTGCTTTAAAATCTGCTCTGTATATTACTCTCTGCTGCAATTGCACAGGCATGAAATTGAAATATTTCATGCGATACCCTAATTTCACTATTTCTTAATCCTTCAAAGTACAGTAAGAGATCATTATCTATCATAGGATATTTTCCATGCTTTGGACCTCTGAAAGATCACATACGTTTCTTGGTATTGTGCACAGACTCTTTCTGCTTTCTCCAGTAGTGAACATTTGCCTTCAAGATGGAAAATGTTTGCTCCGTAGCGCAGCAGCACAGTTGCTATTCTCCTCTACTTAATTTATACTATTATATTTGACTGTATAGTTGTTATTCTTCTCCACGACAGCTGATGAACTGTAACACCAGTACTTAGCACACTAAGGGCCAGTATTATAATAGAGGTTTAAACTGTTGATTCAGTTTAAACTTCGGTTTATCTGTTAGTCGTGTATTATAAAACTTAATCTTAAGTTTAACTAGAGGTTAATTTTACTGCCACTCATCTATCATTTCAACTGAAGTTTAAGAATACATAACCTTAGAACATGGCAGAACATATGGATCTTGAAAATATTTTTGAGGTGTTTGAAGAAATACTAACCTATGACGAAGAAGTGGTTCAAATTATTGAACGACCACGGGCACTACTCGTTTTCCGAGCAAGGGGACGTCACTTTCATATATGGAATTAAAAATAGTTTTTAAATAGGTTTAGGCTTACAAAACAGACTGTCATAACCCTATTTCAGCAAATTGGTGCTAGAATAAAACATGCAACGAAAAGGTTAGAATGTAAAAATGACTTTTGAAACTGTTTAAACGTCAAAAGTGTAAATTTTAGAAAATAAAGTAACTTGCTTCTATTTCAGAAATCATGCTGTAGTACCCCTCAGTCAGCTACTAATAGCATTGCGGTTTTATACCTCCTGTAGTATGTTTATTAAAATGGGATATTTTGGAGGAATTCATAAGGCCACTGTTTCACGGATTATATAAATATTTCCGTACTAATTGCACAAGCAATTCTATTTCGTTACAAGTAAAATTATGACAACGCTCATTGCTTCTATCCGCCATTTTACCTACAAGAAGTAAACAAAACATTACAAACAGTCATCTTTTCTTGCAAGTCACTGCTACCAAGATCGTATATTTCCTTGTTTACCTCAGTTTAACTTAGGCCGGCCATTATAAGACTCACCATCGGTTTAAACTCAAGTTACAGTTTAACTCAATCTTCAGTTTAAACCCTCATTATAATACCGGCCCTAAGACAATTACTGTGTGCTACTTCCTAACATAAGTTTATGATACTGTTTCTTAACACACCACTTCACAGAATGGATTAGAGCATGTATCTGCAATAACAGTCTGCAAGCCTTGTACAAGCTTACTGTAAAAACTGAACAACTTATGTCAAAGACCAGGCACTGGGATTGGAATGCAGCTTTGGCAAAGGTCCGACTAGCAGAGGGTGACTTTACTGCCTGCAGCGCTTGGGCTAAGATGCGGAGTACGGTTTGAGGCGGCGACAACGATAGAAACAAAATAAAAATCCTAATAATTACTAACAAAAATGGGGATGCTAAAATTACGTAGGCAAATACGATACGTGCCCACAATGACAAGACGTCTGAGCTGGATCATGTCATGGATGTACCCAACTACAGTAAGGTTAAGGTTAAAGGAAGAGTCCCACCTTCTAATACTTTTAGTTTTTTTAATAGGTAGCTAATGTGATTACAAACATACTCCAGCTGAAAGTCTAGTTGATTGACTAAAAGAATAGAACATGTTTCCTTCCTCTGATTTGGAACATCTTCAGCTAAGAACATATAGTAAGATACAAAAAATGGCACATATGGATAAAAAACACTTATGATGATTCTAAAACTGTTCCTTCGTATTGAGTTAAAAAACACTCAATAAGTCCATATTCAAATTCGTAATGAAGTCTGTGTACATGAGTGATCATACGAGTTGATCTTTTCTTCAAAATACTGGAGATGCTGCTATTGCTGTTCCATACAAACTCTAAATAACTTGAGGTAGACAATGGACTTAAATTTAAAATGCAATGACCACGGGAAACTCGAGAAGAAACCGAAGTTGAAGTTAATTCTTGAATAAAAAGTTTTTGAGATGTTGTAAGGAGTCTATCAGCCACTCAGTCAGCTGATGGCGTAAAGAAAGCAAGCATAGCGGGAACGGCCGTCAGCTGAATGAGTGGCCAGGAGACTCCCTACAACACCTCAAAAACTTTTTATCCAAGAATTAACTTCAACTTTGTTTCCTTCTCAAAGGAGTTTCTGCCGGTCATTATATTTTAAATTTTAAGTCTATTGTTAACCTTAAGTTGTTTAGAGATTTTATTGAACAGCAATAACAGCATCTCCAGTATTTTGAAAAAAAGATCAACTCGTATGATCACTCATGTACATAGACTTTATTACGAATTTGAATATCGACCTATTGAGTGTTTCTTAACTTAATACGAAGGAACATTTTTAACATCATCATAAGTGTTTTTTATCCATATGTGCCAATTTTTGTATCTTACTGTACGTTTTTAGCTGAAAATGTTCCAAACCATAGGAACAAAACATGCACTATTCTTTTAGTCAATCAACTAGATTTTAAGCTGGAATATGTTTGTAATCACACAAACTAGCTATTAAAAAAACAAGGTATTGGAAGGTGGGACTCTGACCTTAACCTTAGTTGAGTTAATGCCAATACGGGACAAAAATGATATAAGTTGATGGATGTACAGAAGTGAAGAGTGATAGCACGTTTCTTACAGTTTGGATAGGCATATATCCTATTCTTACGTGTACATGCAACCACCAGTTCTCTAGAGCCCACGCCCCACTCCCTACCCCCTCCCCATCAGGTATTTCCTGGAAGGTACGAGTGAGTGGGAAATGAATGGCCAGCCAGAGGGAATGTGACAGCCTCTGCTTCTATCATTCCTTTCATCTGATGTCTACGTGGATTTTCTGGAAGACAAGACTAAAACGTTCCTATTCCAGACGCAAACCAAAGGTACTGGAACTTTACCAGCAGCTACATGAAAGTAGGCTGGCTGCAAACAGAGGTAGTGTTGATAGAGTGCTGTCGTTGCTTAGTGGTACGCGTTGTGTTGCTGAGTTATATGTGTCAAGTACTTCGATGTGTGAAGCAGTCACATGGATTGATTGTGCAAATTACCAGACATGTCTGGAAAGGAGCGAAGCATACAGTCATCATGATAGCCAACTCTTGTGTGTTCCAACCTGTCTGCATTGGAGCTGAAAGTGACTGGTGCATGTGAAGCCAAGCAAAATGAGAGAACTGTCAATCAAGATTACAGAAAGATTGGCTGTTGCATGTTTATACCAACCAACCAGAGACCTGCAGCAACGACAAAAGGCTCTTGTAAATAGCCACAAATTAGTGAAGTGCTGTCATCCATTCTCAAGTATAATTGTGTATGTGTGTGTGTACTGATTGGGTCATCCTGGATTAAATTAGTACAAGCAAGCAAGCAAGCAAGCAAGCAAGCTCCTTCCTCCCTCCCTTCCTCATAATCTGCAGGCCTTTGGGCTGAGCAGCGGTCGCTTGGTAGGCTATGGCCCTTCGGAGATGTTGTACCATGGGGTTTGGTTTGGTCTGGTAATATGGATCATCATGAAACTTTTATCGTATGAGATTCTCCCACCGACTCAAACCACACAAAATAAGCAATACAGTTGTTACCTAGTGTAGTCTAGAATTGTTGTTCTTATATGATATAAAGTTATCCTCTCCATTATTCATAATAACTTTAGTGCTCTTCAATACTGCTGTTAACATCCTCCAATGCTTTGGAAAGAAATTGATCACCATGCTCAACAACTTGCCTGGGCCTTCAAATCTAGCACATATCCAATCATAACTTTATAGACCTTGCATCCTCATGCTCAATAATGTTAAATGTCTCGTGTTTCTCTAACCATCCCCAGTCTAAGAAAGATCCTGGAGTGACAGAATTTTGCCCTGAAAAGGGTTCTTTAATACATTGTCCATAAATTAATAAATTTCATACAATCCTGTCAGAATTTAATGCCACATTCTTGAGCACAACATCTGAGATCCTAACCGGCTCCACCAACTAAGCCAGCAAGTCGTAGTCCAATCACACGAACATCAGCCACCATGTATTTCCTTATAATATCCCCTACTCATAAATGAATTTAAAATAGAAGCAAATAAAATTTCCTCACACAAAAACTGCTACAAAAATGTTGGAGTTGCTTCGTCCAAGTGTGAAAGTGTAGATTAAGTAAATGTTCCATTTTACCTATGTGAAGAACATTATAAAAAATTGAAATCATAATCTTTTAAATTTCAATGACTTTAGAGCATGTATGAAGAATTCAACAGTGCATCAAGAACTGAGAGCAAAGGCATGTAGTGAGGAGATGGAAATTGTAACAGACTATTATATTCTAAAAATGAAAGTTACAAATTATAAAATTAACTTTAAAAAAACTTCAAGCACAGCAGGGTTTTCAAAGAAAATCTAAACAAACAGGAACGGCATGGACAAAGGATAGAAAGAAACACCGTGAACCAATGCGGGAGTACTGGGTAAAAGTTAAACCCCAAAAAAAGGCAACAGTTGCTATGACGTAGTCCATAGCTGGCCAACATTGATCAATGAATAACACAGAAGTTATGATAAATATTCACAGTGGATAGATATTGAGACCAGTGAAAATTTAGCATTATAAAAATAGAACTGTAAGGAACAATGAATATCTTACCTTAAATGTGCATGGAAATATTCAGTATCAACTCGCTGTTGATTTACGGTGTTTTCTATGTACTCTGTTGAAGAACGTTCGGAAGTTGTTACTGTGTGAACCAAGCTGCTTGATGTAGAATGCTTTGAATCGGATAAATGCACTAATCGATATCTTCCCCCATTGTACTTGCTAGCTTGGGTCAAAATATCACAAACTGCCTTCACAAGTAACTCATTACACTGTTCTGCATCAGCCTGTTACATACAAAACTTAAAATTAAAAACTGCACAAACAAAAAATCTCTAGCCTTAGTTCAATATAGCAAAACATTAAAATATGAAAACAGACAAGTGAAACAATTTCAAGATATTAATACATAATCATTCATTCAACCTTAGACTGGGAATTAATCATCAATGATCTTCATTTAGGAATGTCGCCCAGGTGGCAAATTCCCTGTCAAATGTTAATTCTTAAATTTAAATTTCCTTCAATGTTTTCAAAGAACTTGGAAATTTATTGAACATTTTCCTTGTTTTATATCTTTTATTTCTTTACAATCTGCTTTATGTTGCACCGACACAGATAGGTCTTATGGTGATGATGGGATAGAATAGGCCTAGGAGTGTGAAGGAAGTGGCCGTGACTTTAATCAATGTACAGCCCCAACATTTGCCTTGTGTGAAAATGGGAAATCACGGAAAACCAATTTCAGGGCTGCCAACAATGGGATTCAAACCCACTATCTCCTGGATGAAAGCTAACAGCTGTGCGCCCCTAACCGCATGGTCAACTCGCCTGGTATAAATTATTCTAATCCCTTACTCCTCATCGTAAAAATGAATACTAGACCCAATCTGTCCCCTTGAATTCAACTTTATCTTCATACGAGCAAGATACTCGTGTTTCGCTATGGTATTATAATGAAATTTATAATCGAATGCTTAAAGTTTTATATATCATCCGCCGAAATTTGCGATCTGACTCGTTTTTTGAGAGATTACGGCAAAGTTCCTCCTATTTTTGAATCTTTCTTTCCAGCAATCGATTTCGTACTTCGCGGGCTAGGTCCAGGTATTCCACCTGGTCAGTTGGGTCCCTAAATTTTTGCCATCTTTTCCTAAAAGCATTTTTAATATGGATCAAATCCTTGAGGAGATCCAGTGTGGTGTCGTCTTGGGTGCCTTGGCGGTACTGAACCCGCGGCTGGACTGCAATCGTAGTCATTACCCGGCCAGGAGCCGTTTCCAGCGTGATCCGCACATTTTGACGATGGCCCAGAACAATATTATTATTATTGATGTTCTGGACCCCACAGCAAGATGCAAGACTGCTACTTGGCGGTAAATTACATCTGCTGCCAATGTCATTGCTGACAATGTGACCAGCACCATCGTTGCATGTAGGCAAGTGCGCGAGATTTCTGGCGACACGAATGATATACTTCCATGCATTATTGACCTTATTATACAGGAGAACAATTGCACGGTCAATATCATTCCTATCGTTTATTTCAAATGTGTTTAAATTTTTATTTATATGCCAGGAGAATCTATTGTAATCTAGCTTTATGTTCTCCAAAGGAAAAGATGGCTCTTGAAAACGAACCCAGGAAAGATTAAAAATGAACAGTTTATGATCAGAATAAGTACATTATGAACAGTAAAATCTATTGGTCTCAACTCTTTTTTCACCCCAGAGCACTTAAGTTGATTTACCCCCCCCCCCCCCCCCCCCCCAACGAGAAGGCGTGTTTCATTCTGTTTAAAGGAGATTCCAAATACCAATGTTCACGTCTGTTACCTTCAGTTCTGAGATATAATTATCGAAATTAAAAAAATTCACTTTTTCACTTCCTTTGAAATTTTTAATTTTATAGCAGATTCCAAATACCAATTTTCACGTCTGCAAAATCTTTCGTTTCTGAGACAATAGTATCAACACACAAATAATTCAACTAATTTTTCAATTCCCTCCCCCCCCCCCCATACTATAGGTGGATTTCCAAAAACAAAAAATATGTATTTCTTTATTTTGAAAGGGGATTTCAAATACCAAATTTCACATCTGTAACATATTCAGCTTTTGAGATATCAGTATCTTAATTAAAATAATTCAACCCCATTTTCAGTCACTTTTACCCCTCCACCCAAGTGGTTTTTCAGAAAACAAAAAATACATGTTTATTTATTTTTCATAGAGATAAAAATACTATTTTTCAATTCAGTAACATGTTAAGCTTTTGGGATATACTATAGAAATGGTCATTTTAAAATTTCACCCCGTTTTAGTTGCCCTTATATGGAGTTTCGAAAAACAAATCACTTGTGTTTCTTTACTTTTACAGGAGATTCAAAATACCAATTTTTACGTCTGTAACATTTTACATTTCTGAGATATACTGTAGATACAGTCTTTCTAAAATTTCACCCCAATTTGTCACTCCTGTTTAACCCCCATTAATTGGATTTTCCAAAAAAAAAAAAGTACGCGTTTCTTTATTTTCAAACGAGATTCCAAATACCAATTTTCAGGTCTGTAATATCTTCTGTTTGTGAGATATAAGTATCCTCATTATGGCATTAAACCCCTTTTTCACCCTTCCTATTGGGATTGTCCAAAAACAAAAACAAAATACGTGTTTCTTTATTTTTAAAGGAGGTTCTAAATACCAATTTTTACATCTGTAAACTTCAAAAGTTTTGAGATATAGATACACTCATTTTAAAATTTCACCCCCCTTTACACACCCTTAGCGGAGGAATATCCAAAAATCCTCCCTTAGCGAGCACCTACATTGTACTATAAATGTATCTTAAAAATTTCATTTCATTATGTCCAGTAGTTTTGCCTCGGCGGTGATGAATCAGTCAGTGAGTCAGGACATGTTATTTTATATATATAGATTATGATCTCTCTCACTTTTAAGGGTTCAACACATGCTTATTCATCTACTAACGTCATTCATTCCAGGTAGTCTCTCCATTGACAGCTCAAAGCGTATCAATTATTGCATGTTATAAATCTTAACAAGTCAGCAGAAAGGAATCTTGTTTTTTTTTTTGTGATAATGCATTCTCACAAAACAAGAATAGTATCTCTTTTGTTATTTAGATCAGCTATGTGTTAAGAGGATTTTTGATAAAATAACAATAGTGTACCCTGTACCAGGACACAGTATGATGCCTACCGATTCAGATTTTGGAGCAATCGAGCGATATAAAAAGAAGTCTGAAACAGTTTAGGGTCCTGAAAAGTATGTGAAAATGGTAAAGGAGTGTAAGAAGAAGAACCCCTTTGATGTTGTGTTTGTGCAAAAATCCCTCACAGGTAGTTCTGAAGATCCTAGGAAAGAGGAAAGAGTCATTTCTGTCCTACACTATCAGGAAATGTACAGGGGCATATTAAAGCCCAGTTTGCCAGGTATATCGAAATGTCGTCGGGTCGTTTTCCAAGCGGGGGAAAGATGCAATTATCTGAAGAGACCAACAGAACAGGCTTTAAGGAGGTGTCACTGTATAGATATGGTGTATCTAAGAATAGCCTGCTGAATTCGAGACCCAAGCAGAAGTACAGAACGTACTTGCCATTGAAGGAGGGAAAGGTGAAGGACTTAAAACACATGCTCCAGTATGTGCCAGTAAGTGACAGATTGTTTTATAGCGGTGTGTTTCAAACTACTGACTCCAGTCTTGATAGTTCTGATGAAATGGGTGATGTGGATGAGTACGAGTGACATCTGAAGCCCAAAAATTAACAGGAAAACATTATACAAACCAAAAAATCACTAAGTCCATGAGTGTATTTTGCATTTTATAAACTATATTTCACTACTAATAAGAGCTTTTAGTTATTTTAAATAATAGCTGATATGTATATTTCCATATAATAGAAAATTGGATTACAGAAGTGAAAAATATAGATTCTGTGTAAGTTTGAAACTTTGTATTTCATTTCCTGAAAAGTTGAAAAAACGGACTTAGGGATTTTATTTACTGGACCCTCCAATTTAAACGTTTTTGGAATGGGAAGAGGGAGTGTAAGTATGTATAACTCGAGGGAAAGAGGTGGTCGTGTATGTGTGGGGAGGGGCCTCCCTGTGTTTCTACATGTTGAGATTTAGGGGCATCTAACATAATTTACATAGAAATATTGAAAAATTATAGTTATAAGGCAAAAACGTTAATTTTTCTGCTATTTTTTATAATTTGAGAAATGTGTTGCATCTTTGAACCACTGTATCCTGGTAACTACTGGGTAAAAAATAATTTTGACCAGTGAAATTTGAAGGATATTTTATGCTTTTCAACCTTGTAAATAGGTGTATTCCACTAAAAACACATGGTTTAGAAGTTAAAAGTGAAAACATGAAAAGGGCTGAAAATTTTGAGGTTTCTCGGCTTTCAACCCCCAAGTTATTTAACGGATCCTCGAAGTTGAAAACTCAGATTCTACTCCACAGAGTACCCACAAACAACATATCAAAATTTCATTAACTTCTGAGTACTTTCCAGGTAGAAAGTATGTGCCTACTGGACTAGCTGGTTCCGTCACTTTCTGATTCAGATGTCCTTCCCATATTAATGTATTCACTATGTGTTGGTCCGGCTTTCTGTCATTCTCATTCCCTGCCCAGTTTACACTTTATAAATTGAGGTCACCTGCTACAACAACATTCCTTTCTGTGTCATTCCCCACACAGCTGACTATCCCATCAAATAATTAGCATCAGCATCAACGCCAGCCTTGCCGGGTCTCTACACCCCAAAAACATCAAGTCGCCTATTACTTTTTTGGAGATAAGTCTTACACTTAGAATTTTATGTTTCGCAGCCTTAACATTTTCACAGCTTACAAATTTTTCTTTCACCAGTACGTATACTCCTATCATTCCTAACCTGTCCTAGAAGAGTTATATCGAGGTGGGTACATTCAGGGAAACAGGGTTGACTAAGGAGCAGTGATGACAGTATAGGAAGCAGGAAGTCAAATAAGAATGACAAAATTGTTAGTGGTTTCCCATTTTCATGCCGGGCAGGTGCTGGGGCTGTGCCTTAATTGGGGCCACGGTCGCTTCCTTCCCACTCCTAGCCCTTTCCTGTCCCATCGTCGCCATAAGACCTATCTGTGTCGGTGCGACGTAAAACAACTAGCAAAAAAAAAAAAAAAAATTGTTAGTGTTAAACTGAAGAAGTACTGCAAAGAAAGGAATATAACTAAGTATTAAATTACTTTTTTTTTTTTGCTAGGGGCTTTACGTCGCACCGACACAGATAGGTCTTATGGCGACGATGGGATGGGAAAGGCCTAGGAGTTGGAAGGAAGCGGCCGTGGCCTTAATTAAGGTACAGCCCCAGCATTTGCCTGGTGTGAAAATGGGAAACCACGGAAAACCATCTTCAGGGCTGCCGATAGTGGGATTCGAACCTACTATCTCCCGGATGCAAGCTCACAGCCGCGCGCCTCTACAATTGAATTACTTAATATATATTAATATAAGAAGGTCGATCAAATATAAACAAGATTTTTGTTCCTGAACATCAACAGTTGGTAGGACTGGCACCGCGCTTCTGCTATGCTTAGGCGGGACCATTAAGAGTGGGGAGAGTGTGCTGTTAGATATTTCCCACCATTTCGTCAGTAACGCTCACGATGTCAGAGCAACAAGTGTAACCCTCCACTGTACAACGCATAATTATATAAAATTTCTTGCTTGTGAAGAAGTTATAGCGGCGGAAATTTGCCAGAGATTGACTGCAGAGTTCGGTAATCAAACATCGTCAAGGACGCGTGTGTTTGCCTGGCATAAAAAGTTCAAGGAAGGACAAGAACGTGTAGAATATCAGCAACACAATCGCCGTCCTAGGACCAGCATTACAGGCAAAAACATTTGTGCGTTAAAGACATTATTGACGATGATCAACGTGCATGAGTGACGCGAAATCAGCGCTGCTTACTACTGCGAGTTGAACAAGGCGAGTGTTGCATATCGCCACAAAAGACAAGACCAACCGATTCGAAAGGTCATCCTCCTCCACGACAATGCGCGCTCCCATACTGCAGCTCTAACTATCTCCAAGCTACAGAAAATGCACTGAACTTCACTTGGTCGTCGTCCTTACAGCCCGGACTTATCGCCCTGCAATTTACATTTATTCAGACCGCTTACAGAATCTCTAGGAGAGCGGAGCAACGATTTGAAGACGACAAGAGTGTGGAAGACATTGCGCACAACTGGCAGGTGACACGACCCTGTTATTTTTATGATAAGGGCATTAAAAAGCTGCCCATAAGCAGGGACAAATGCATTTTCAACGCAAGAAACTATGTGGAAAAATAAATTGTAATTACCTTGTATTTTAAAACAAATGTATTTAAATTTAAAAAACGTTTATATTTGATCCCCCTTCACATATTTACCAGTAAGACATTAAATAAAACAAAATCATAATAAATTCCTGTCATATTCTCAAAATTACATAACTAAATGATCCAACTTTGTGACTATGTTTGAACATAAACGTTTAATCAACTGCAGCCATCAACAAGCAATGTAACATTTATAAATTCAGGAACACAATTATTATAAACATTATCAAGAAAGAATTTGCATAACAAAGAATATATATATATATATATATATTTTTTTTTTTACAAGTTATTTTACATAGCACTGACACAGATAGGTCTTATGGTGACGATTGGACAGTAAAAGGTTAGGAGTGGGAAGGAAGCAGCCATGACCATAATTAAGGTACAGCCCTAACATTTGTCTGGTGTTATAATGGGAAACCATGACAAACCATCTTCAGAGCGCCAACAGTGGGGTCCAAACCCACTATCTCCCGAATACTGGATACTGGCCACACTTAAGCGCCTGCAGTTATCTAACTCGGTAAGAATATTTCTGTATAGTTTAAACTCACTGTATTATTTTTATTATTGTAGTACATGGTAATATTTCATATAAACTTGAATGTTTATTAATAATAATGTTATTGGCTTTACGTCCCACACACTACTTTTACGGTTTTCGGAGATGCCGAGGTGCCGGAATTTAGTCCTGCATGAGTTCTTTTATGTGCCAGTAAATCTACCGACATGAGGCTGATGTATTTGAACACCTTCAAATACCACCGGACTGAGCCAGGACCAAACCTGCAAAGTTAGGGTCAGGATACGAGCACCTCAACCGTCTGAGCCACTCAGCATTTACTAAAGAATTTGTGCACAAAATTAGTACAGCATAATTTAAATAAACTACACGACTTACTATTTTCACAGACATAAATATTTATTTAGTCCATCATTGTTACATATTCAAGTAAAGTAAACTCGTGTCCTCATCCTGAGGTGGTGCAGCTCTTTTTAGGCACACCCCCATGGGAGGTGAGCTGCACGTACCATTCCAACCACATACCAGCCCTCCTGCCATTCTTAAATTTCTGGCAGTACCGGGAATCGAACCCGGGCCCCCGAGGACGGCAGCTAATAACACTAACCGTTACGCTACGGAGGCGGACATTGTTACATATTTACTTTAGCATATTTGTGACTAATTCCTCATTTCAAAAAGTTTTTTTTTTTTTTTTTTTTTTTTTCCCCCCCAAGTGGCCTAGAAATTAGCTACTTTGTTTCTCTTTTACTTATCAATTTGCTTGTAATGAATAAAAATAAATTTAAAAATCCCAAGGATCTTACAATTAAAGACTATCGGCTAATTCTGTACTTATGATCGCACAGAAATTCAATCTAGATCAGGCACGTCAAGGCCACGAGCTGACTGATGGGTATGAGTGCATGAGAAACAGCTGTCGTGAGCACAAGCCCAGGAAGTTATCAGATAGTGATAGTATCGACAGGTGTACATTACATGTCCATAATTACGCTACTCCGTGCAATACATGCATACAGGGTCTCCCATACAAACTCAAACCGAACGCACTGTGTTTGCACTCTATGCTACGGCAGCTGCTTCAACCGATATTATGTTGTGCGCATCTGCCCTGCTTTAAGTGTGTATACAATCTTATATGAAATCTGACATAAAAGATGCTGAAGGTCTCATCCGTCCTGTGTTATACAGACACTGTACCTGGTCATGGGATATAAACTTCATGGTTTTGATCTGTATTGAATTGTGGTCACAATAATAATTAAACTTATGTCATAATGGTCCAGATTTTCAATACTTATTATGCAATGTCCTCTCCTGCGAACCATGTGACCTTGCTGCGGTGGGGAGGCTTGCGTGTCCCAATGAAGCAGATAGCTTACTGCAGGTGCAACCACATCGGATGGGTATCTGTTGAGAGACCAGACTAAGGAATAGGTATACCGTGTGAGTTGGCCGTGCGGTAAGGAGCGCGCAGCTGTGAGCTCGCATCCGGGAGATAGTGCGTTCGAACCCCACTGTCGGCAGCCCTGAAGAAGGTTTTCCATGGTTTCCCATTTTCACACCAGGCAAATGCTGGGGCTGTACCTTAATTAAGGCCATGGCCGCTTCCTTCCCATTCCTAGGCCTTTCCTGCCCCATGGTCTCCATAAGACCTATCTGTGTCGGTGCGAAGTAAAGCAAAATAGCAAAAAAAAAAAAAAGAAAAAAAAAGAAAAAAAGAATGGTTCATCGAAAGGGGGGTAGCAGCCTTTCGGAAGTTGCATGGGCGGCAGTCTGGATGATTGACTGATATGGCCTTGTAATAATACTCAACATGGCCTAGCTGTGTTGATACTGCTACACGGCTGAAAGCAACGGGGAAACTACAGCCGTAACTAACTCCCGAGGACATGCAGCTCTCTCTGTATGAATGATGTACTGATAATGGCTTCCTCCCGGGTAAAATATTCCGGAGGTAAACTAGTCCCCCATTCGGATCTCCGGGTCAGGACTACACGAGAGGGGGCGATCATCTGGAAGATGGATACTGACATTCTGCGAGTCGGAGCGTGAAATGTTAGAAGTTTGAATCGTTGTGGTAGATTAGAGAATCTGAAAAGGGAGATGGATTGACTAAAGTTAGATGTAGTTGGTATAAGTGAAGTACGTTGGCAGGAAGAACAGGATTTTTGGTCAGGCAACTACCGAATTATTAACACAAAATCAAACAGGGGAAATGCAGGAGTTGGTTTAATAACGAATAAGAAAATAGGGCAGTGGGTAAGCTACTACGACCAGCATAGTGAAAGAATTATTGTCGTCAAGATAGACACCAAACCAATGCCCACCACAATAGTGCAAGACTAAATGCCTACTAGCTCAGCGGATGATGGGGAAATCAAAAGAACATATGAGCAGAGAGAAGATTTAATACAATATGTAAAGGGTGACGAGAATCTAATTGTGATGGAAGACTGGAACGCAGTGTTAGGCCAAGGAAGAGAAGGTAATACAGTAGGAGAAATCGGATTGGGGCAAAGGAATGAAAGAGGAAGTCGGCTGGCTGAATTTTATACTGATCATAATTTAGTCCTTGCCAATACTTGGTTCAAACACCACAAACGACGGCTTTATACGTGGACGAGACCTGGAGACACTGGAAGGTATCAAATAGACTTCGTTATGATAGGGCAGAGATTCAGAAACCAGGTGTTGGATTGCAAAACTTTCCCAGGAGCAGACATGGACTCTGACTACAACTTGTTGGTCATGAAATGCCACCTGAAGCTGAAGAAATTGAAGAAAGGAAAGAATGCAAAAAGATAGGATCTAGACAAGTTGAAAAAAAGAGTGTGAGGGATTCTTTCAAGGAACATGTTGCAAAAGGACTAAATGAAAAGGCTGAAGGAAACACAATAGAGGCAGAGTGGATAGTCATGAAACATGAAGTCAGCAGGGCTGCTGAGGAAATGTTAGGAAGGAAGAAAACATCAACTAAGAATCAGTGGATAACTCAGGAGATAGTAGACCAGATTGATGAACGGCGAAAACATGCGAATGCTAGAAATGAAGTGGGCAGAAAAGAATACAGGCGATTAAAGAATGAAGTGGATAGAAAGTGCAAGGTAGCTAAGGAAGAATGGCTGAAGGAGAAGTGCAAAGATGTCGAAGGTTGTATGGTCCTAGGAAAGGTAGATGCTGCATACAGGAAAATCAAGGAAACCTTTGGAGAAAGGAAATCTAGCTGTATGAATATTAAGAGCTCAGATCGAAAGCCACTTCTAGGGAAAGAAGACAAAGCAGAAAGATGGCAGGAACATATCCAACAGTTGTATCAAGGTAAAGATTGAGATGATTTGGGTCTGGAACAAGAAAAGGCTGTTGAAGCTGATGAAATGGGAAAACCAATTTTGAAGTAAGAGTTTGAAAGAGCTATGAGAGATCTAAATAGGAACAAAGCACCTGGAATTGATGACATTCCCTCTGAATGACTGACCGTCTTAGGAGAAACCAGCATGGCAAGGTTATTCCGTCTAGTATGTAAGATGTATGAGACAGTAGAAGTCCCATCCGATTTTTGGCAGAATGTTGTTATACCTATTCCCAAGAAAGCCGGCGCCACAGGTCTGAAAACTATCGCACCATTAGTTCAGTATCTCATGCCTGCAAAATTTTAACACGTATTATTTACAAAAGAATGGAAAAACAAGTTGAAGCTGAGTTGGGAGAAGATCAATTTAGCTTGAGAAGAAATGTAGGAAATCGTGAAGCAATCCTGACTTTACGTCTGATCTTAGAGGATCAAATCAAGAAGGTCAAGCCCACATACATGGCATTCGTAGATCTAGAAAAGGCATTCGATAATGTTGATTGGACCAAGCTATTTAAGATTCTGAAGGTGATTGGGATCAGATACCGAGAACGAAGAATTATCTACAACCTGTATAAAAATCAGTCTGCAGGGCTTTGAAAAAGAAGCAGCAATCCAGAAAGGAGTGAGGCAAGGTTGCAGTTTGTACCCCCTCTTTTTCAATGTTTCAAAGAGGAATTTGGAAAGGGAATCACAATCCAAGGAGAGGAAATCAAAACCTTGAGCTTTGCCGATGATATTGTTATTTTATCTGAGACTGCAGAAGATCTTGAGAAGCTGCTGAATGGTATGGAAGAAGTCTTGAGTAAGGAGTACAAGATGAAAATAAACAAGTCCAAAACAAAAGTAATGGAGTGCAGTCGAACGAAGGCAGGTGATGCAGGAAATATTAAATTAGGAAATGAAGTCTTAAAGGAAGTAAATGATTGTTACTTGGGTAGTAAAATAACTAACGATGGCAGAAGTAAGGAGGACATAAAATGCAGATTAGCACAAGCAAGGAAGAGCTTTCTTAGGAAAAGAAATTTGCTCACTTCAAACATTGATATAGGAATTAGAAAGATGTTTTTGAAGAGTTTAGTGTGGAGCGTGGCATTGTATGGAAGTGAAACATGGATGATAACTAGCTCAGAAAGAAAGAGAATAGAAGTTTTTGATATGTGGTGTTACAGAAGAATGCTGAAGGTGAGATTGATAGATTGAATCACAAATGAAGAGATACTGAATTGAATTGGCGAGAGGAGATTGATTTGGCTAAATTTGATGAGAAGAAGATAGGACACATCTTAAGACACCCAGGACTTATTCAGTTGGTTTTTGAAGGAAGTGTATGTGGTAAGAACGTTCGGGGTAGACCAAGGTATGAATATGACAAGCAGATTAGAGCAGATGTAGGATGCAGTAGTTACGTAGAAATGAAAAGGTTAGCACATGATAGGGTGGCATGGAGCGCTGCATCAAACCAGTCTATGGACTGATGACTCAAACAACAATTATGCAATGTTTACATTACATTTCTAATATAGGAACTAGTTTCGGCCTTGACTGTCCATCATCAGCCTTAATGCAAAACTGTACAAACACGTCCAATAACTAAAACAAATGTACAAACACACACAAACGACATTAAAAATTGTTAAAAACATCTGGGATGAACTATGTGCACAACATTAAAATATGACAAATTTAAATCAAGCTCTGAAATTCTTCGATGCGTTTGCATCATGTTAAAATGTTCCGTTACAGCTTGTTGTTTAAATATCATGAAAATGCTGAAGAGTTCCTCTGTTGGACATTGACAATGGTTGAATCAAGGACGGCACACAAAGATATAGTTAAATAACTGGCACATTCTTAATTTGTAGCTGGTAGACATTTGCCTCTCTCTCTCCTTCAGTTCAGTAATTTTGTCTATCATTTATTCAGGTTAACTTCATGGACACTGCATTGAATTGCAAATGTCTACCAGGTAAAAATTAAGAACGTGCCAGTTATTTAACCATATCTTCATGTGGCGTCCTTGATTCAACCATTGACAATGTTCAACAGAGGAACTAATGTAACATTTTAACATGATGCAACGCATGTAATAATTTGAGAGCCTGATTTTAATTTCATCATATTTTACACATTCTGCACATAGTTCATCCCAGATGTTTTTAACACTTTTTAATATCATTTGTGCGTGTTTGTAAATTTGCTTTGTTATATTGGATGTGTTTGTACAGTTTTGCATTAAGGCTGATGATGGCCAGCCAAGGCCAAAATTAGTTCCTAGATTAGAAATGTAATGTAAACATTGCAAAATATACTATTGAAAAGGTGGAGCATTATGACATAAGTTTAATTATTATTGTCATTGTATCTGGTAACCACATTCCGGCAGACGAGAGTGAGTACTGCCACTGTAAGTTTCCGATTTCATTCGTAATTTTTCTTTCAGTTCCTCCAATGTGCAAGAATTTGTTCAATATACTTTTTCTTTCAGTTTACCCCACAAGTAAAAATTGCACACTGTTAGATCTGGAGAATGGAACGGAAATAGACCAGCAATGATCACTCTGTCTGCAAACACGAGATTATATGAAGGGAAACTTCTGCTGTATGAGCAGGGGCTAAATCTCGTTGAAACCACCCATACGAATTTTCATCTTCCGTTAACTGATGGAAGAATGGCATCAAAATGTAGCACATCAAACACTATCATAATGAGGGACTTCATAAACAGCATTAGGATTTTCCGCACACCAAAAGCAAGAGTTATTACTTTTCACATGACCATTAAGAAGAAATCAGAATCTTTACATACAAAAATGCGGAGTTGCAATGATAACTTTCTCACCATGTTAACAGCTGATATTAAGACTGGTGACTCATACTTGCCAGGTCGAATACATGCAGACTGCTTGCAAGGTCAAGAACTATGCGCGCACCTCCCATACATCAGGTGCCATAGCCTAGAGTACAAACACCGAGTGTTCGGTCTGGGTTTATATAAGAGACCCTGTATTGTATATTATTTCATATAAGGACACACATAGTTAAATGAGTTCAACACAGCGTTTACATAACAGGTGCAAAAGAATATGCTTTGTAATCACTGTGTAGCAGGAAAATAAATAATAATTTTAAAGGTTATAAGCAACAGAGAAGAAAATAAAAGGCATATTTTAGGGATTTAACATACTCAACCCTCCTAAGAACCCTTTTGAAGCAAAACAATGCCTTATTACTGTGCCATTACGCTTTTGTAGCAGAACATGTTAAAAAACATAAGCAAAGGAAAATAGGCTATGGTAAAAGTAGCATCTCATAATAATAATAATAATAATAATAATAATAATAATAATAATAATAATAATAATAATAATAATAATAATGTTATTGGCTTATGCTCAAATATCACCGGACTGAGCCAGGATCGAACCTGTCAAGTTGGGGTGAGAAGACCAGCACCTCAACAGTCTGAGCCAATCAGCCCGGCAGCATCTCTTCAAGCAACCATGTTGATACAAAAGTATACAAATACAAAAACACACCAACCAATTACTGTGTCAGTCGTTACGCCAAAGCCGGTTTAGCTGTACGATTTCACATGTCGCACAATCTGTATAACTTACAACTTTTTTTTCAGCAATTATTCACACGCTGTTCGGTTGGACACACTTTGTGCAGGCAAGTCTCCTAAGTGATTGTGGGTGAGAGTCTGATAATCAAGATGGGAACCTAGTATTGTTCAAGTTCAATTGGAAAAAAAAATTCTCACACCTATAATTGCTTCCGAACATTGCTATTATTTCTCCCGCAAATATTAGAAAACGAGATGGGTACAACTGTTGATAAAACTCACTAAACACCTGCTCTCAGTACTGCTCTTTGAGCCTTATGTCGCACTGAAGATTTATGAGTTCTAGCTGTAAGCTGGGTGGTGCATCCTCTGGCTGTACTTGAAATGGTACGCTGAACAGTCGCAGCTTCTGTCAAATACCGCTGTGGTCTTAAAATCTATTATGAATCTCACCTTGAAACTCATCTTGAAGACAAACTTATTTCTTTAGTTCAGTATCAAAGTTCAGATATCCTACACACTCAAAATGGTAGAGAACTGCTCTTCTAATTTGGTTCTTCCATAAGGTTAGCTTCAAATGAAATCTCCCTACGGCAGCGTACATATCAGTTGTTAGATCGTAATTCGCTTGCAACTGTTGATTTAATTTGCTTAGGTGTGTTAAAATGTCTGCCAAGGCCGAAATCCATTTTTGGGTCACGAATCTGAAGAATGTTATTGCATTTTGTAATCAAGAAATCCAAGATATGCTACCACAACTCAAAATATCTTACCACGGTTTTCCCCCCTGCTTAACCACCGTACTTTGGGATAATGTGGTATATAGCTGTGCTCGCTGTCGATCAAGTCCATGTAGTCTTTCAAATGGTGATGGTGTTAATCCCTGAGCTCTAATATAATTCACAGTTTTCATAAGTGTTCATTACATGGCAAATTTTGAGCAATTTTGAATTAAACAGCAAACGGTCATAACAGAACGAGTGTAGTCCGACTGTAAATTTGGCCTTGGTCGACCAATTAAAACCGATTTTGCACCATCACAGCTGGACCACCATCTGTCACCACAGATAGGTAATTATACCAACACAAACCCATTCTTTCGGCAGACTGAAAAACAGCACTAAATGTGTCGTCTAGTTGTTCAGAGAAATTAGGTCAAAGAACTGTTCAGTTACTTGTAGTGAACTGTCAACTCCATGAACTAAAATAACCAACTGTGCAATGTCCACAGTGTCTGTACTTTCATTGATTGCAACTGATAAAGCTGTAAAATTCTTACAGATATTCTCAAGCTGCACCCTGGTGTCTACTGCAAGCTCATCAATTCTTGCAGGTGATATGTTTCTTGACATACTTAATGATTTGCAGTTATTTCTCTAAGTAGGAGAAAAAAATCTGCACTGTGGTAACTATAAAGTCTTTAATGAACTCATTATCCGTGAATGGGTGGCTTCCCAGTGCAATTCTATGGGCAAGTTCATAGCCAGCCTTCAGGATGTTGTGGTATCTAGCATTCTCGGAATTCTCGCCCTGTGATATAAAGAATACAGACATCAGTTATATGCAAGCTATTTGCAGTATCCTGCACACTTCAACTCCAAGTACTGGATTTTCCATCAAAAAGGAACCTATTTCTATTCATAAACTCACTGACTGAATACCATTTGATAATTCGGCTATTAAGGCATTCCTGTTTTCTCCTGTGATACCCTTGTAATCACGAGAATGATACACTTCATAATGCCTCTGGACATTAAACTTCTTACATATGATATGTTTTTTACATACAAGGCACTGTGCTTCTCCATCATGATCACGGCTTAAATAAAGGGATAACCATTCCTCGTTGTATTTGGAATATGTCTTTCGTTTACAATCTATTCTTCCACTCGACATGTTTTAACCATTACTTGTAGGCCTACACCAGAACAAGTAATTGGAATATGTCGTCGGCAGGCGTGCACACTGCACAGCCCTGAGTCAGCAACGTGGGGGAAGTACAAGCCGAGTGAGGGGAAGAGACATGCGCTTTAGTGTTGGCTACTGGGTGTATGATTCGAAGCAGTGTATCGATTCATTCAATTGTCCGAGTGAATCAATTCACAGGAACGGCGAGCTCAAAGCAAACGATTCAGCTGACTCGCAGCAGACAGTCTGAATGGCGCACTCATTGATCAGTGAGACATAACACATACACACACGGTTCATTATCGGTACACTGGACTTTTTTTTTTTTTTTAAGGTACAATCAAAGGTTCAACCTTTACAATACTAAAAAAAAATTTCATTTAATTAGCAATTAACAAATGTTGGGACATTTGACTGTACCTTAAAAAAGTATACTAACGACAATACGGGTTTTGCAATAAAATTAATTTTATGCAACACCGGACATTGGCGGGGAGCCGAACATCCGCTGCAGCGAAACACAGAGCCATAGCACACTGAAGGAATTGTACACTATAACGGCCTCTCAAGCTCAACACATTTGAAAATAATACCCACTTTCATTCACTGTCCCCTTCTTACAAGGAAGTTTAAATAATAGATGGATTTATTTGCAGTGTTAAAAAGGTAGTCAAAACATAATTCCAAAGTAACTAGCTAGTAAGTAGGTAGGCTATTAGGTTATTACTCTTATTAGTTCAATGAATCAGTATTATAATTTAGTTGACATTCAACAATTCAACTCAGCTCTCTAGCCTACCCTATGACTATAAGTCATGCTCATGATCACTGAAAATTGTCTGTTTTATATTCAGAAAAACCACTCGGTATTCTCTCAGTTCGTATGATGCACCATTGCACAATAATTTTAATCATCAAATTACGAGATCACCAGTGTACGTAGACAGTGAGTAAGTAAGTCGGTTGATACAAGAGCTTAAATAAAAAGATGTTGTATCAGAAAACCAGAGGGCCACTGTACATCTCAGGTAGCCTATACAAAATATGATTTAAAAAATCCTCTGCTGACAGAATAAGACATATTTTCAAAGGCGACCGAGCGAGTTGGTCATGCGGTTAGGGTCGTGTAGCTATGAGTTTGCATTCGGGGGATGGTGGGTTCGAATCCTATCACTGGCAGCTGTTAAGATGTTTTTCCGTGGTTTCCCATTTTCACACCAGGCAATGCTGGTGCTGAACCTTCATTAAGATGATGGCCGCTTCTTTCCCATTCCTAGCCCTTTCCTATCCCATCGTCGCCAATAGACCTATCTGTGTCAGTGCGACGTGAAGCAACTTATTTCATTTATATTTAATATGTAGGCTACTTATTGTGAACACAGGTACTTTACATCTAAAGTAAAGTGACTTTCAGACAACTGCGGAAAACCAAAAGTTAGAATATAAAATTTGAGTTATGACATTTGTTATTCCTATTATTATTATTATATAATCATAGAGAAAGAACACCGGAAGAACCTTGTAGATGTAACAGCCATGCCTGAAGAAGCATTTGGTGGAGATCATAGAGTTGTGATAGAAAAATTGAAAGTTGGTAAGATTGAAAAACCCCAATTAAGAAGAGAGAAAAGAATTAAAGTATGGAAGTTGAAGGAGGAAAGCATACAAGAAGAATTTCAAAGGGAAATAATACCCTTGGTACCCAGGACAGAGGTGGGGAATGTTGAAGAGGAATGGAAAAGATTTAAGGAAGCACTGGTTGGATGTGCAGAAAAGGTGTGTGGTAGAACATCAGGAAATGTGAAAGACAAAGAAACACACTGGTGGAATGATAGGGTAAAGATTAAAGTGAAGGAAAAGAAAATGGCATGGAAAGCATGGAAAACATCTAAGACTGAAGAAAGTAGAAGAAAATATGTGGAGGCAAAGAATTTGGCCAAGAAAGTAGTGGAGGAAGAAAAGAGGAAAAGCTGGGCCTTATTCACACAGACATTGAGAGATGATGATATAGATGTTGATTCCCATAGGGTATCTGAAATATTTGTCCTGAATGAGTAAATTTATAATACCAATATAAATGGTCCGTTATTGGACATTATAAATTTTCCAGCTAACTCATTCTTGGTTGCCAGCGTTTCGCCCTCGTGTGCTAGGGTGGGCTCATCAGTTGGTACCTAGCACACCTACCAATACGCTGGCTAGTGCATACCGTGGAGGCCACTGCGTAGGCTAACTGGAGCCACCGGCAGTGCCAATGCACCAAGAGACTTTGTCTCATTATCAAAAATTGATGCCTGCTTGGCCATCAGATGATATAGATGTTGATTCCCATAGGGTATCTGAAATATTTGTCCTGAATGAGTAAATTTATAATACCAATATAAATGGTCCGTTATTGGACATTATAAATTTTCCAGCTAACTCATTCTTGGTTGCCAGCGTTTCGCCCTCGTGTGCTAGGGTGGGCTCATCAGTTGGTACCTAGCACACCTACCAATACGCTGGCTAGTGCATACCGTGGAGGCCACTGCGTAGGCTAACTGGAGCCACCGGCAGTGCCAACCAACCAAGAATGAGAATGAGTTAGCTGGAAAATTTATAATGTCCAATAACGGACCATTTATATTGGTATTATAAATTTACTCATTCAGGACAAATATTTCAGATACCCTATGGGAATCAACATCTATATCATCTGATGGCCAAGCAGGCATCAATTTTTGATAATGAGACAAAGTCTCTTGGTGCATTGGCACTGCCGGTGGCTCCAGTTAGCCTACGCAGTGGCCTCCACGGTATGCACTAGCCAGCGTATTGGTAGGTGTGCTAGGTACCAACTGATGAGCCCACCCTAGCACACGAGGGCGAAACGCTGGCAACCAAGAATGAGTTAGCTGGAAAATTTATAGTGTCCCATAACGGACCATTTATATTGGTATTATTGAGAGATGATACGCAGGGCAGCAAGAAATTACTGTATGGTATCTTAAGAACCAAAAAGAGAGATCAAGTAAACACCAGATTTGTGAAGGATGAAGGTGGCATAATTTTAACAAAGCCAGAAGAAATAAATAGATGGAGAGAGTATTTTCAGAAGCTGCTGAACATAAGAACGGATGACAGTCATTCAATGGACGACCAGGAAAGGCAATTAGTTAACGAAGAAATGGATAAAGAAATTACAATGAATGAAATTGAAATGGCAGTAAGAAAGATGAAGAATGGAAAAACTGGTGGAATAGATGAAATTTCAGTGGAGATGATAAAGGCAGCTGGAGCTGTAGGCCTGCAGTGGACGTATCGGGATCTCAGAAATGTCTGGGAGAATAAGGAGGTCCCTGAGGATTGGCAAAAAGGAATAATCATCCCAATTTTCAAGAAAGGTGATAAAGTTTTGAAGAACTACAGGGGAATTACTCTAATATCCCATGTTGCTAAGATAATGGAAAGGATACTGGAAAGTAGAATAAGGTTGAGGGTTGAGAAGCAGATACAGGAAAATCAGTTTGGTTCCAGAAGTGGAAGGTCAACAATAGAACCCATTTGCATTATGAGACAACTAATGGAAAAGCATTGGGAGTACGGGAATGATATGGTGATGACATTCATTGATATTGAAAAGGCATATGACAGTGTCCCTAGGACGAAAGTTTGGGACAGTCTGGTGCAAAAAGGAATTGGACAGGGATTAATAAAAATGATCATGGCATTGTATAAGGAATGTTGTAGTTGCGTGCAAACACAAGTTGGCAGGACAAGTTGGTTCAAAATAACTAGTGGGCTGAGACAGGGAAGTGTTCTATCAACAATCCTGTTTACAATACTAATGGATGACATCATGAGAACAGCAAAAGCAGCATATGGAGGAAGAGAAATGAACATGATGTTATTTGCAGATGATATTGTGATTTGGGGAGAAGACGACAGGAAGGTTCAAGAACAGTTGAATGTGGTGAATGGGAAGATTGAAGAATGTGGATTGAAAATAAGTGTAGAAAAGAGTAAAACTCTTGTTATGACTAGAGGGGAGAAAGAAGGGAAAGGTCAGATTAGACTTGCAGACAAGCCCCTGGAAGTAGTGGAAACGTTTAAATACCTGGGGAGTGAATTAATGGAGAATGCTCGGCTGGATGCTGAGATTAGTAAAAGGATTCAAGCTGGAAGTTGTTTCTATCATAGTGTAAGAAATATGTTATGGGACAAAGAGGTGCCAATGGAAGCAAAGAATACTATGTACAAGATGTATTATATACCCATAACAACTTACGGAGCAGAAACTTGGACAATGACAAAGAAGGATGAGAGTCGAATACAGGCAGCCGAAATGAAATTCTTGAGGAGTATGATACAGAAGAGTAGAAGAGACAAAATAAGGAATGAGAAAATCCGGGAAGAAATTGGAGTGGAAAAAATGAATGATAGAATAGAGAAGAGCTGACTAAGATGGTTTGGGCACATAAAGCGAATGAGCGACGAAAGAATGCCAAAAAAGGTGATGGAAATGCAAATCCAAGGAAGGAGAGGCCGTGGACGACTACGACTGAGATGGAAGGATACCATCCAATGCAGCATTATAGAAAGAAACCTGGACTGGGACACAGTGTTGGAAGAGGAGTGGTGGAAAGACCAAAGAAAGTGGAGAGGAACCATATTTGCCCCTACCCGGCTACAGCTGGATAAAGGGAAATGATGATGATGATGATTATTATTATTATTATTAACTACGTAAGTTTTGTGCTGTAAATTAATAAGCATGATTGTATAGAACTGCACAAGTACCGTACCTATTTTCTCCTGCATTTCATTTTTTAACTTATTTTGTATTATGTACTGTACTTACCATAAATATAACAAAATTTTCAAGCTTGTTGAAATCATTTAAGAAAAGACTAAGCAAACAATCTCCCATCTGGGTGAAAGCTCTAACTCCAGATCACTGATGATTGTGTGTACAGATATTTTTTCATCTAATTCTATATCCTTATTTAATGGAGATGTCACTGTGGGTGAAAGACTCTGTCACATCAAAACTTGTTACGAAGAAGTGGCTGCAGGAAAAACCTGAATCCAAAAGCTAGATGACACATACGAAAGCAGTTCACAGAATGAAGACCAGATGGCAGCAGCAAGCACTGAATGTTGTTGCTGCTGACTTATCATTACACATAACACAGATGCAATAGGAACGGCGACTCTAATGAGCCGTGAATCGGATCACTGTATCGATTCAGTAACGTGAACAGAATCAAATGAATTGATTCAGTAAAATGAATTAAATATCCCATCACTAATGCGCTCGCAAGCACAGAGATTTCTAACTCAGGCATTGCGCTTAAAGCAGGTAGGGTTTGACACCCGTGATCTACATTTCTCAAAAATTCTGAACCCTTTTCCTAATAACTGACTAGTCCCTAACCCTAAGCATGTTCAATTTTTGAAAATGTGCATTACCAAATCAATCAAGATATGCTGTGAACCATACAAGTTTAACATGGATATCGAGTGAAGTTAGCAGTCGTAATATTTTGTGCCTACCAATTTTTATCCAAAAGCGCAAATGCAGAATAATACCGAAAATTCCACGATATACAACGTAAACAATTTAAGGGACATCAAACAAATAGCGAATCAACCTGAACATGGAAAAGATATTTCCATAGCAGGTTAATAATTTGAGTATATTTCAACTACATTGGACGAAGTGCAGCACACAATACACTTCAGACAGTATTCATATTTTACCAAGAGTTCTAAATGCAGATAATTTTTGTTTACAATTTGCTTTACATCGCACCAAGGCAGATGTGCCTTATGCAGACAATGAGAAAGGAAAGGGCTAGAAGTGGGAAGGAACCAACCGTGGCCTTAAGGAACAGTCCCATTATTTGCCTGGTGTGAAAATGGGACACCACGGAAAACACATATTTAGGGTTGCCGACAGTGGGGTTTGAACCCACTATGTCCTGAATGCTATATTGGCTTTACGTTGCACCGACACAGATAGGTCTTACGGCGACGATGGAACAGGAAAGAGCTAGGAGTGGGAAGGAAACGGCCGTGGCCTTAATTAAGGTACAGCCCCAGCATGTGCCTGGTGTAAAAATGGGAAACCACGGAAAACCATCTTCAGGCCTGCCAACAGTGGGATTCGAACCCACTATCTCCCGAATACTGGATACTGGCCGCACTTAAGCGACTGCAGCTATCGAGCTCGGTATCTCCTGAATGCAAGCGGATAGAGTGCACAGCCACTTGCTCAGTAAATGCAGATCAGAGGTGATTGATTCTAAATAATAAAGAAAAATGAGAACCTATTTAACCCGCGAGTGGTCACTATATGAGATTTTCTCTCACATTATTTGTTATTGTGATATTACTTCACAGTGATGAAAGGGAGGTGACTGTTCCCTCTTCTGGCTGAGTTTATAACTGTCATGAGTAGAGCGATTCACATTTGAAGGGTAAGCACCCCCTCCCCTAGTCAGAACAAAGGTTCCTATATATACGTGCGCGCGGTGTGAGATTTTCTCTCATCGCGCGACCAATGGCGTTGGTGTTATGTTGAAGTGGAGCGGAAATCTTACTCCTGTTGTACACGTTAGTATTTGTATTATGAGCATTTCTTGTTTTTAAAAATATTATTGTGTTCATAAACATTGCTTTTTATGTAAATGTTACTAGATATAATGCATGTGTGAGATTTTATTTTTTTACAATTCCAGGACGGAAGTTATTTTTATGTACATTGCATACGTTATTTTAAGTAGCAATTTGTGTCTTTAATAAACAGCTAATAATTTCATATTTATATCTGGCTCCATGACTAAATGCTTAGCGTGCTGGCCTTTGGTCACAGGGGTCCCGGGTTCAATTCCTGGCAGCGTCGGGAATTTTAACCATAATTGGTTAATTTCACTAGCACGGGGGCTGAGTGTATGTGTCGTCTTCATCATCATTTCATCCTCATCACAATGCGCAGGTCGCCTACGAGAGTCAAATAAAAAAACCTGCACCTGGCGAGCCAAACTTGTCCACGGACACTCCTGGCACTAAAAGCCATACGCCATTTCATTTTCTTTATTTCATTTTTATCTAAAATATATAAGGTAGAACTTGCGTTTGATTTCACTGGTAAATTTCAGCCTTAAGCCCCACAAAACTGTGAAAAATGTCACATTTATTTTAATGTGAGAGAAAGTCTCACGCGCGACCACTCGCGTTACATTTTGGCTAGCGACCACTCGCGGGTTAAGAAAATGATGATGGTGGTGTTTAAAGGGGTCTAACAGCCAGGTCATTGGTCCCTAATGGTACGAGGTGCAACAAAATGAAACGATAATTAGAACTTCAAAATGTATCCATTGACAAGAAACTAAAACAAATGATGACAAAATGACCATGAACCCAAAATGTTATGATCTCCGCTACTGCTACGTATATTTCCTACCTTCGTATGCTGGTTTTCGCCGATCACGCCACCACTGCTTCACTCACTCTTCTGCTATGCTCACCTGTCGTCTGCCTACTCTGTTCATCACGTGATTCTGACGTCATCTTCTTCTCCACGCACCGCCTTCTCAGCCTGTGTGTGTGCTTGCACTAACCTCTACTGGACACGTGATTATGACGTTTCTGGACTATGCTGGATTTCAACTTCTCTATTCTTCTCGACGTTTCTCTACGACTATATAATCTCGCTCCACCGCTCTAAAAATTGAGTCTGGCTTCGTTACAGAGTGGTGGAAGCACCCATACAACTCCCACGATCTGTGTTGTTATTTACCATCTGCACTGTTATTTTCTTCAGGTTATCCGGTGAGCAAGTTTTATCATAATGTTATTTTGACATTAAATTCTTCACTGGGCCATCTGCCCCACTTGAACTTCACTTTCGCCAGCTTATTACGGCATCAAAAACATATATGCAGGACATTATTTCGACTAAAACCTTTCAAACACAAACTGTACTACGGACAATGGAATTTTGAAATCACATTATCTGCTTCCTTGGACCAATGCTACTTTTTGCTATAATAAATAACGTATTCTGCGGTGTAACTTCACCCGGCGAAGAGAATCCCTTTCCCAGTTCCATCCCTACTTCATTTTCTTTTTTCCTTCTTTTCGCATCTTCTTTCAGCTTGCTTCCTCTATTTCGACTTTCATTATTCTTCATTGTACACTTGATACTTATTCATATGGTTTCTGATGTATTTCTAAATATCTATATTGTAAATGTGGCACATTTTCCTTGTTTTTCGAAGTTTCCTCTATATATTTCAGTCTAGCAAACTCTTGTCTGCGATTTACTAAACTTGTTGAGAAATGTTTACTATTTTATTATTTGTTAAATATATATCTTATTTACTTTGTTAACTTCGAGATTTTTCTTGTTCCTGTCATTTTTCTTTTGGTCTCATTCCTTCTCACTGTGCGAATTCTGCTGTAAATTATTATTATTATGATTATTATATCGTGCTGCTGCTTCTACCACTTATATGCTTAGGCTATATATATCTACTAATACAGTATACTATTTTACCTCTACATCATACGTACCTACGACGATAGCTGAGGCTATCTGTACTATAGCACCACTACCTCACGACAGTATGATAGCAGAGCTTCCTCCCCACAAAAACAATCCGTGGACCCAATTCAAAATGCCTTATTTCCTGAGATGATGCTTGTTGCCCAAAGAGGTCCAAAATCCAGGTCAGTGGCCCCTCATAATAGTACTATTCATTGGTAAAGCAAAACAATGGTGTTCCTCCAATAGTGGTACTAATCACAAGTAATGTAGATTCATGGTGTTCATTCCATGGTGGTACTAATCACAGATAATGTAGACCCATGGTATGTCACACATAATGGCACCACTCACAGGTAACACAAACCCATTGTGTTTCTCACATAATGGTACTACTCACAAGCAATGCAGACCAGGGGTGTTCCTTACAAGTGGGACCAAATACGGTCGCCGGCTAGATCTATGGTGTTCCTCACAGACTAGTACTAATCATAGGTCATTCATTCTCATGGTGTTCCTCACACAGTGGTACTAATCATAGATAATGTAGACCTACGGTGTATCACATATTACGGTACCACCCACAAGCAACACAGACCCATGGTGCTCCTCATATGATGGTATTACTCTCAGGCAATGCAGACCCATGGTGTACCTCACAAAGTGGTACTAATCACAGGCAATGCATAATCCCATAGTGTTCCTCACACAGTTGTACTGTATGTATGTTTAGTCCTCAGCCCGAAGGCTGGTTGGATCCTGAACAGCTCCGCCATCAGCTGTCATAGATGGCCTAGGCATCACTGAAGAGGCGTACTAGGGAAATGAGGAGTGAGGTAGTTTCCCGTTGCTTTCCTCACCGAGCCAGAAGTTGCTATTACATATCAGTCTGCCAAGCCCACTGAAATGCATGCACCAACCAACCCTATGAGCAATATTTTCACACCATTCATAGCAGGGACTGGCTGCAGAAAGAATGGCATTATTAGCATCACTCATACCTTAGTCACTTTCATTTTTGTCAAAGCCAAGGATAAAGCCAAAACAGATCAATGAAAGTAACAAAATGGCTCTAGCCCACACCAGAAGACATAGTGCACTGTAAACACTAGCTCCACCAGCAAAGGCTAAATAATTAAAATGATTTAAAGCAATACATAATGAAGTCAGGCCTTTACTTGTATAAATATTCATCTAAAAAATGTGCCTACGTTAAAAAATTAGATCTCTCTGTGCTGCAGATTTGGCTGGGCATGCACGCATACATACAGATGAACACTACTGGATATTACGGACGGAATATGGCTCCTTGTATCAGGGATCGAAAATGGCTTTCTACACTATGGACTTAAAATGGCACCTTGACTCATATTACCCATCTTAGTATACGTTGCCTAGCGACAGTGAATCTATGCATTTAATCCTGGTGACTAATACTGGATTGCATACCACCTGCCATCTTTACAAAACCAAAAATCAGAAGATTTTGATTAAGGAAATCAGGAAAAATCAGGAGATACAGTTGGTCAAAACTGCTTATTCTACACGTCTCGCACAATATAGGAGTACTATGGTATATATTATAATACTTTCTGTTTCAAAACCAGACTGTTGCTATATAAGGCTACAAGGCTAAAAATTACACATCCCTATTCCCTTACAGGAAGTACGAGAGCGAGATGATCAGTCTCTGGCAAGCCTTCCGAAAATAGTGTGAACTCATGCTCCACATGTGTGAATCAGACATGCACTTAAATGCCATTACTTAGCAAATGCCTAGATTAATATACTGCATCACGCACCCACATATTTATGCTGAGCGCATTGCTATTTTTAATATGTAATAAATTAAAACTCGCCAGAACTGTCTCCAAATGGCTCCTAAAATCTTTGAAAAGTACCTAATCGTTATCTTTGAAATTCTGACCCTAGACTCCAAATCTAGCGACTAGTCTCCAGAATTGACAAGACTGATGTGAATGAACTTGAACATAACACGCGAGAACGAGAGATTGACAATCGATACACACGTCGCGATATACAGGTTTCAATAAACATCGCACATTAGGGCCCATTTCTCGTATTAATATACGTCTATATTTCACTTCCGGCCACTGGAGTACAAAGCTAAAGTGGCAGGATTTGAAAATAAATGTTTGAAGTTCAGCAAAAAGTAAGCTAAAATCGGGAGAAATAACAGAATAATCGGGAGGTGGGAAAAACTGTCAAAAATCAGGAGTCACCCACCTAAATCGGGAAAGTTGGTAGGTATGGAACTGTGATATCCCAACACACGTACTCCGCCAGTCTTTCGTTCATGAATCACCAACTAAAGCAAAATTTAAAAATCAGGCTTTGAGGTGTACCACAGAAAATGTAGACCCATGGTGTTCCTCATTTAGTAGTACTAGTACTCATCGGTAACCCAGGCCCTTTTGAACACAGTGGAACCAACACATTCGAGTACAGCGCTCGGCACATTTTCTCATTAGACACCAGTCTGTGCAGCCAAGCGCCCACTCCTCCGCCCCTGCCTCAGTGGAATGCACACGAAGGTACTAATCACAGTCAATGCCCAGACCCATGGTGTTCCATACATAGTGGTACTGCTCCTAGGTAACATAGAACCATGGTGTTCCTATCATGGTGGTACTACAGATGTAAAAAAGGCAACCTAATGAATATCTACGAGAACATATTTATAAATTTACATAAAAAACGTAATCCATCTCACAATTAAAATGAAATTTCCAAAGTAAATATACTTTTTGAAGAGAATATCAACAGAAACTTTTCAAATCCAAGTGCCAGACAAGGGCAGCATATTCCCCCCCGCATCAGATCCAGGCAATCCCTCCCCAACTTCCCTCTTACCCATGCAGCTCGCTGCCAGAACGACTTCCTAACCGAAGTTCCCAATACGTGTTTCATTTCTATCACAGCATTTTTCTATTTTCAGGCCAGTGGATTATGTATGAAGTACTCCATCAATAACTATGCAGTCCTAGTCAAATATTCCATCTATAAATTGAATGTTCTATGTTTTTGCACTACTCAATCCATCAACATCAATTATGTTCAAACTAGGACAGACTTCAAGATTTTCACCATAAAAGTTGCACTCACATCTGATTTTTTAAGGACAAGATGTCATAAGTCACTTTTTCCTATAAATGAATGTATTTTTCACTGTGGATGTACTAATGTACTAATATCCATGAGACAATTTTTACAAGGCTTTTTTTATTCTTGTGTCAACTGATGATGTCCTGCTAGAGATGAAACATGTATCGATTTTAATGTAGTCTATTAATAGAAACGCAAATTGTATTGTAAAGGTAGAAAGTGAGATAAGGGTTGCTAAAGTGACGAATCGCAAGTAACGTCAACCCACGGTGTTTGTCACGTAAAGGTACAAATCACGAGTAGTCTCATGGTTCTAAGTCCATCATCACTTCGTTGCCCCTTTCAGTTGCCTCTTATGACAGGCAGGGGTATTTAAGAAAAAATTACATAAACAATTGATTAGGGAATCCACCATCTGGGCAACAGACCTAAAAGCAGACCAATAGCAACTGATTTTTATAAGCAGTGAACAATTTAAGATACCTAAATTACCTTCCGCCTTTGCTGGCAGGACCTAGTGTTTACAGTGCACTGTGTCTTCTGGTATATGCTAGAGCAATTTTTTTACTTTCATAGATCTGTCTGTCTTATCCTTGGCTTTGACAATATGAAAGTGACTGAGGTATGAGCGATGCTAGCAATGCCAATCCTTATGCAGCCAGTCCCTGCTATGAATGGTGTGAAAAGGTTGCTCATAGGGTCGGTTGGTGTATGCATTTCAGTGGGCTTGGCAGACTGATATGTAATAGCAACTCTGGCTCGCTGAGAAAAGCAACGGGAAACTACCTCATTCATTTCCCTAGTATGCCTCTTCAGTGATGCCTAGGCCATCTATGAGAGCTAATGGCAGAGCTGTTGAGGATCTCACCAGCGGCATCTCTGACGGACTGAACATACAAAGTACCTTGGGCGGATAAATGTCCTGGCCAAAAAAAAAAAACCCCTTGTGCAATTTGATGTTCTATGGAGTACAATACTCCTTACATCATATTTTTAGGGCAAAAGGATGTGAACAGAGAGAAGGAATTCGCCAAACTTAAGGAGAAAGAAACTGACGTAATACAATTAGTCCTTGTATACAGTGGATCATCAGTTGTTCATTCACAACAAGAATACTACTCTAGAATCAAAAAAAGTTTATATACACTCAATCCTTATCTGCCATTCTTCCCCCACATGAAAATGTACCATGTGAGCCTGGCCTAGTTTTATGACTGAATACTCTTTATGACGCCAAACCAACGTGGAGGAATGTATCCACTATTGTATGTTCCTGTAGTGTTTGGTAGTGCAGTGTGTTAAGTGTGAATGAAAGTGGTTTACATTAAGACACACACAAACCTCAGTCCCTGATCGAGAGGAATTAACCAGATGCAGCTAAAAAACCCAACTTGTGTAGAAATCGAACCCGGGATCTTATGAACCGAAGACCTCAAAACTGACCATTCAGGCAGACTTGATATATGAAGGATCGGGGGAGAGAACAGGTAAGTCAACTTCCTTCAGACCTCAGAAAAATGAAATTTTAATTTCAAAACATTACTAGATACAAAAATAAAAAGTTACAAAATCATTTGCTTTGAAAAACTGACGTTGGAAATGTAGTAAACTGAATTAAGCTGGGTCCGATGTCCAGTATATTACCGCTAACTTAATTAGGACAAAAAGTTGACTTGCCTGATTTTTCCCTGACCCTTCATATATTCAATGACAAATGTGAATACAGGGGGTCTGATCTGATTTTGTAACAAGCCTTTAGCTCTCACTTTTCAGCAGAATCCATTCAGTCATTTCATAACTACAATGATCACACTGAAGATAAGGGTTGGCTTGAAGCCATATCTTTCAGTGTTTATCTAGAGTTCTAAATAACGTGCATTTTTAAGGCAGAGAAAAAATTAAGAAAGCCCACCTTGGGCAGGTAAATGATAAAAGTTCTGGCATAACCCTTTCAGATCTAAAAGAAAACTGGCGGTGTGAATTTTTGTTTGTACGTCAAAAACTGACTAAAATGCTCTTAAATACATATATTTTTAGTTTATTCTACAAAATAAAAATTAACATCTGAAAAATAGCACCCACACAATTGTGCGTGTCAGGACTTACTTCACTACTTACAAAAAAGAAAAATTACCTCTATGCATGTGAATATACATATGTACATGATCAAATGTTCTATTTTACAATGGGGAATGATTTAAAACAATTAAATCTTTGTTCAGACACAAGTAAACGTTATATTTTCTACATTGAGAAAGAGTTTTGCTATTACTGCCCTTTTGGCAGCAGCAGCTTGTCGTCAGACCTGAAAGAAATCTGGAGGTGTCAAAATGTCAAAACTTACTAAAATGCTCTCAAATACATGTTTTTACACTTTATTTTACAAAATAAGAACTATCGGCTGAAAAACAGAACCCACACAATTGTGCGTGTCAGGACTTCATTCACTACTTGCAAAAAATAAAAAATTCAACTAGGTACATGTGAATATGCACATGTACATGATCAAATGTTCTATTTTACAGTGTGAAATGATTTTAAACAACTAAAATCTTATACATTACATTTCTCATGTAGAGTAAAAGTTTTTCTTTCACAGTCCTTTTTGTGACAGCACCCAGCACTCCTGCATGCATTGCCTGTAAGGAAACCTAGCCCGCACATATGTGCGTATCAACATTCAAAACCTCCTGGTATTATATGCGATGTTGTAAGTTCACAATTTACACTTGCTACACAATCTACACACTTCATTGATTATATTCTGATGTTCAGTACAGCTTTTAGATTAATATGAATGCAATAAATAAATGAGGCGTCTAGTATCAAAACCGGCCAAGTCACTGAAGGCATATTTTTCAGTATAGATGAAAAACCTGGAGAGACAAAGCAATGATAGCTACAAAAGATTTTTTATCATAGTTATATACTTAATGGAAAATTATTCAAGTTCCGCTGTTTTGAGAAATCTGACTTATAATGAACCCATCTTTTTTGTTAATATAAATTTTGACTTGGCCGTTTTTGTTGCAATTTTGTATAATTTTAGGCTTATTTCTGAAACTGTATTCAATTTAAACACCAAACCTTTGTGAAAAAAGGCAATTTAATGAAAATAAATTGACATTGTAATTACTTTTCTTTACTGCAATTTTAAAAAAGCATTTCAGCACACATGGGGTAATAATATATATAGGAAAAACATCAGAAACCTGAGGAGAATACAAGATAGGATTTCTCTCACTAAAAGTTTGTAGTTCACTTAGATCTTGAACACAGTAAAAGAAAATGATCAGCAATAATAGTCACTTATATTAATAGAATCATTACTAAGATAGGTAGGTACTGGTCACACATACCAAGTAATATTCTTGTTTTAAGCCTTCAATTTGCTCTTATTTATAATACAATGTCAGGCACTTCACGTGGACTACTGATGCAGACTTCAGAGACGGTGTTGGAACTCTCATGACCAGTGAAAGCTGTTTCACTTGCTAATATTATAGTTTTATAAAACTGCAGTGATGGATGATCATGCCATGTTGAGCCAAAGTGGTTCTGCAAGGGATTTTTTATGTCTTTTGTTTTAGAGACAGGAAGAGTAATGCCTTTGATCACTGTGTGAGGTGTCATTTGAGCCAGCAATTTTCCTCTTTTACACAGACTTCGGTACTTCCCAAGATCATTATTGTAAAATACCTCACGTTTTACACAAACAGAATTTTGTGCGAGAAACTTTGATAATCTGTAGTATAATAAAATGAAATATTATTCTTGCCACTCTCGCTTTTGTTGTTGTGATTTCCAATGTGATGTATCTCTTGTTCTCTTTCTTGCACTTGATCTGGGGAGTTTCATCTATTGATGTTTCCATTATGTAGGACAACGTATGAAAATAAATTTTTCAGTTCACCACTCGGAAAAATATACACGTTATACTACACAATAATGACAAAATACGACACACAGGAAATAGGATTGCTTTTGCGCAAATGACGTTAGAAGCCTGCGAATACGTAAATCAGTGTTGCAAATGAACAAAATACGAAATATTATGACTTCAAAGAATACACTGTATAATATAAGGAATGATTTTGCCTACTGATATTATCACATTGTTGCATAATATAACAACACAAGATTCCAGAGAATAATGCTGTAACATGACATGGCCGGTTTTGAATTCACTGCCTGAATGACTTGGCCCATTCTGTTGCACGACCAAGAATTCAGTGCTCTGTAATGTGAAGACATGGACGATTTCAAAGCCTATTTTTGTTTCACCTGATAGTACTATACTTCTACTTCACGTTAATAACCTTAACTCATTTTCGTAGATTTTGTGACTGGGCTGGTTTTGATACTAGACGCCTCAAATACTTACTTTAGGCATTACTGCTTCCTGCCATATTGCTAATGAACTGTATTTTTAAACTCTTCTTCCCGCCCCCTGGTGGTCAAGTACTAAATAAAAACAGCTGAAGTACACGCTACGTATCCCGCACAAGCACTGCAGTCCGGTCCAGCGCCAAGAAAACGTCAAATAATCTCCGACAAATAAAATACGAACCCGCACAATTGTGCGTACACGGTCTGAAAGGGATAATAAAAGTAACATAATCTTTATTTTTGTGGTTTAATGTACCACTAATTCAGACAGGCTTTCAGTGCCAAACGGAGAGAAAAGGACTAGTACTGAGAAAGATGGGGCCATGACCTTAAGGTACAGTCCCAGTTTTGGCCTGGTGTGGGAAACTAGGAAATGAGGGAAAATCATCTTCAGGGCTGCCTATGGTGGGGCTTAAATCCACCATACCCCGAACGCCAGCTTACAGTTCTGCAGCACATACTGCACGACCAACTCACTTGCATAAACAAAATAATCACCAGAATAACACTTACGAGTATCCACAGCCCATCTGGAGGCCATGATCATTAAGGCGCCAAGTCCATACGGTCTGCCACCGTAGTTAGCCATTCCAGACGCGTTGGGCAAAGAAATTTCACCATCAGAATGATGGCCGGCAGGGCAGGAGGGGTGGGGGTATAGACTGATCACTAGACTGCGTGCCAACAGCCTGGATTCAATTCCAAACCTCTCCACAGTATTCATATGGAGCAAGGGCATATGATGCTGTTGATGGTCCTTTGAAGAGGGGGCAGTAAACTTTGAACAGACCCCTTGGTATCATTCAACAGGAGTAGGCTATGTGCCAACACCAGGTTTCACCTTCTACCAACCCCATTATCATCGCCATACCCCCCATATCCAGTCGAGGAGGTCGCTTATGGACGTTCAACAGACAGACCTGCACGAAGTAAGCTAATGTCCTCTTACATTCCTGGCACTAAAAGCCGTACAATAAAAACAAGTATCTAAAAGAAAATGAAATTTTATACATGTGCCATAGAATACAAGTTAGAACTTCAAAAATTAAGATGACAATAGAAGCAATATTATATGATTTTACATGATTGGTACACTTGTTTGCAAAAAAAAAAAAAACTGTACCTCATGAAAGAGTTGTTTTTTGCAGCAAAACTCAGCATGCAGTTACATCTCAAGCAGAAATTCAAATAATTGATTAGTTGAACAGTCCTACCAGCAGAATCCTTGAACATGCTGCAACTCGTGACTTATATAAAAGGTGTGCAGAGGCTACTCGTAGTATGGAGTGGAATAGAGTTTCCGGATGTGGAAAGCTCATCAACCACAACATGCCTATACGACTCAAAGAGATTTCAAAGGGAGTTTGAGATGGGGCACATTATTGGAATGTCCACAGTTGGATGATCATATCAGCAAATCGTCTATCACCTAGGCATTCTGATCAGACTTAGGGGGTGTTGGGACCAGTGGATATGTGAGGGCACACACACATCAGTTGGGCTCGCAATGCCCTCAACTCATCATCAAGAGAGGGGATCATCAAACCCTCCGACAAGCACGAGCTGTTCACAATTATTCACCTAATCAATACTATGTACATTCACAAATATATCTATCTCTACTTTAAAATTACATTACAGTACTGGTTTCGGCCTTATAAGCCATCTTCAGCTGGATATATCATAATATTAGTCTCTAAAATAGGATAGTTCACTACTCTCAAATATCACTATTCTTAAAATGCTTTTGAACTTAAATAACACAGTCCGATTTTACTGCTGTTGTCTTAAAATGTTGTCATAATAAAATAGGGTCCTTAAAACTTGCTAGCACCAGTTGATTACATGTGAGATGTCTTGAGCTGAGGCATGGGGTAATGTATAATAGCCCATTTGCTAGATGTTGTTGGGTTGGTGTATAGTTTGACTAAGAGGAAACACATCCTTGGACACTGTGATTGATTTTTCATGGCTTGTATGGATGTGAATTGTAGAAAGTCAGATTATATCTACTGCAGTGAAGTACAGTAGATATGTGATGTCTTAAAAAAATATATATATTACTGGAGAATGCCATGTCAAATGTGAATGTATGGTAGTGAATATTAGATTTGAGACTTACTCTGAGTTCTTATAGGCTTGCTTCCTGCGGCCTTGTTGGAGATACACTGTGTGCCATCTCTCGCCTGCAGCAATCTATTGCTTTGAGTGCAGGAGAGGTGGTGGGGGGCAGGGGAAGAGGTAGAGGGAGGAGGAGGGGCTGTGGGCTAAAGAGATTGGAGCATGCCCTTTTGGTGTTGATGGACAATCTTATTGGAATAAAAATTAGTAACCAAGAGGATGACAGCATTTTATAAAATATTTGTTTTCCTGGTTATTTCATTAAGTAATTAAAGTAAAAAATCAGGAATTTTTTGCGGCATATCCTGAGATGTTATGACACATCACTGATGATGTAACTTTGAAGAATATTTAACACGTTATACTACTCAATTACATAATTTCTCTTATTAATTTAATCAATGTATAAATACTGATTTACAAGTACTGAAATATTGCATGTATCTGAACTTTAGAACACATGACTCTTCACTGTAACTGCCTTAGACCTCTTCATAAATTTCTGAACTTGATTTATGCTCAAAGCACTGGCTTAGTGAAACAGGTTTTAAGGTTTAATTTTTCCAGAATTATTTTTTGGGAAGCTTTGCTCTGAATTGAATTTTTTGTCTTGTCAATATACTAGAAAATAGTCCCACAGATGGTCAAAATAATAAATAAGTAAGGAATAATAAAATAAGAAATAATGAAATAAAAAGCATTACATTAGATTACATTAGAGATGCTCTCATAGATCCTACCCAGGTAATCAACAAAAAAATTACCAGAAAGCAACTGAAAAAATAAAAATCACAGATAAACTTGAAGACTTGGTACACAACCTTAAACAAATTGCAGATGACCTGGCTCCAATTAAACCACGTAAAAAACACCAATGGCGTAACAGTGAATGTGATGAAACAGTGGAGAAAAGACATCAGGCATGGCTATTACATCAGACCCAAAAAAACAGAAATATCCTATCAAAATCTAGTAAAACAGAGAAAAGAAACTACCCAAATCTTATGAAGAATAAAAAGACAACATCATAAGGACACACTGCAGTTAATTGAAGAACAATTCAATAAAACTCAATCAAGGGACTATTACAAAACCTTCAGAAAGCAGCTCCAAAAATATGAACCCCTGACCCTACTGATGAAGGATGAAAATGGTAAGCTGGCTCATAACAATAAAGACAATGCAGAAAATCTGGCTAAATATTTCAACAAGCTTTTAAATTGTGAGGAACCTACAGAACTCCTTCATTTGGACACCAACACCCCGATAAAAACACCACCCCCCACAATAAAGGAAGTCTACCACGCCCTGAAAAAATTAAAAAACTACAAAGCGCCAGGAGAAGATCAGACCTTTGCGGAAATCTGGAAATATGCAGGAACATCAGCAAAAGTTGCCCTCTATCAACAACTTGTCTCTATCTGGATTAAAGAAGAACTGCCAGGACACTGGACAACAGCCCTCATTCACCCACTGAACAAAAAAGGAGACAAAACCGACCCTAATAACTACAAGGGAATTTCGCTCCTAGACGCAACATACAAAATATTTTCAATGATCATCCTTAATAGGATAAGTTTACAACTTGAGAAAGAACTAGGAGAATATCCAGGAGGTTTCAGACCCTGGAGGAGCTGTCCTGATCAGATCATGAGTCTTAAGTTGATAATGGACTATAACAGAAGAAGAAACAGAGATATGCTGATAACATTTGTATATTTCAAGAAAGCTTATGATTGCATCCATAGAGAATCTCTGTTTAAAATGTTAAGACACCTTGGACTACACCCCAAATTAATAAACATGATAAAACTGACTCTCACTAACACCAAATCAAAAGTGAGGTTTAAGGGTGAAACATCAGACACATTTGAAATTAAAACTGGATTACAGCAGGGAGATGAGCTCTTACCACTATTATTTAATTGTGCTCTAGAAATGGTAATGAGGGAATGGTTCAGGAAATGTCCCCCCAAAACAAAGATTGGCCAAAAAAATCAAAACAAATTGCCTGGGTTTCGCTGACGATTTAGCATTACTAGCAGTGGACACAAAAGAAGCAAAAACCCAGATATCAGAACTTCAAAACATTGTAAATAAAATTGGCCTCAAAATATCATTTGAAAAAACAGAAATTATGCCCCAAAAACCAACACAACCAAAAGAAGTTACCATAAATGGAGAAGTAATAACAGATAACCCAAATGAAAAAATCTCAATCCAAACAAGAACAAATAGATTAGCTAAAGCACAAAAATTAACATGGGATATCTACAAAAAGAAAGGTCTATCAATAATGCAGAAATAAAAAAATACAACACAGTTATAAAACTGGAAGCTACATATGCAGCAGAAACACTTTTTCACCTGAATAAACAATCAAAGACTGACAGACTTCAGAAAAATGAAAGGAGGATTGGAAGAACCTGCATCAACAAAAAATACCAGAAAGATGGACTGTGGCGGTTAACACCTAACAAAGTCGTGTACAAAGAGCTAGAACCCATTGCAGATACTATGCGTAAGAGGAGACTGGGACTCTTTGGACATATCATGAGGATGCAGGATTCGAGACTTCTGAAACAACTCGTACAACACAATCTCGTCTCAAAAAATACCACAACAGGATGTAAATGGATCAGAGAAGTAAGAGAGGATCTGAAGGAAATAGGCCTTACAACACAAAACACCACAAATAAGATAAAACTGAATAAAAAACTCAAGAATACAAAGCTCCGCTTTACCCTTACACAAAACAAACCAACAACACGCATATTTTCAACTGAGGAAAGGGCACGAAGATCGGAGCATCTGAAGAAGTACTGGGAGGACTGCAAAGCCCGAACAATCTCTTCAAAGAGACCTGAACGACGGACTGACTAAAGTGATCCTATGTGGTCATAAAAGAAGAGATGCTCTCATAATTAAGAACACCACCAGCTTATTGCATCTGCCTTACCAGAGCCCACTGAACATCAAATCTCTCCAGCTTCTTAAAGAATGCAGAAAAACCTGGGATTTTAAAAAAATACAGGAATACTAAATCTGCCCTGAAAATCAGGAGATAAGTCTCGGCGATCAGGAGAGAAGAAGGAAGGACCAAAAATAGGGAGTCTCCCACTTAAATCGGGGGAGTTGGCACGTCTGATTATGGTTACAGTACCGATTAGTATATTGGACCAGGTGTAAGAAACATTCCTCGATGATATTGAAAGGGCACCTTTTGGTGTAATTTTTTAGGATTTTCAGAACTTGTTCAGTATCGGAGAAATTGTGCTTAACCCTCTTAGTGCCAGTGATGCTGTGAGCGATCCTAAAAAAGATGAACAAAACTTGCTAGCGTCGCTCTGAGACGCTTCGTTTCTTTGTTGCTTGTTAGGCTTCTAGACCGAAAATGGTCCCTAATATTGGCACGACCATTAAAGAAGTTCAAGCAACCATGTTCTGACAACTTTATCTTGTTTTCTGACTATCGATAATCTCGAGCGATGTTTGAAGCTCCTTGCTTGTTTACGCGCGATTCGTAAAAGCATGGTGTCAAAAAGTGTAAGAAGAGTTGTGTAAGAGAGGAGGGAATTAAAGAACTAATGAGTCCAGGAAATATTGTAAAGCCTGTGCAGGACTGTTGTGATCAACAGTCCTTTCTTCCCAGTCACTATTAGTATCAACCACATCACTATCATCTTGCTTGGATATGCCCTAAAAACTAAATAGACCAACAAAATATATATTTTCTCTCTCTATCATTAAATAGAATACAATATGGTTTACATTTTAGCCTCTTCAAAGTTTCCACCCTTTGCCCTCCGAACAGCTGCACAAATTCTTGGCATTCTGGAAATAAGATTTTGTAGTGTTTGTGTAGATATTGCAATCCAACAGCTCTGTGAATTATTCCGTAGTCCTTCAACATTTGTTGACCTCAGTTTTCGGACCTCCCTGTCAAGTTCATCCCATAACAGTTCAATGGGATTTAAGTCTGGTGACTGACTTGGCCAAATCATATTTTTCAGTTCCCCACATTTCTCTTTTCTATCGACATACCCTCTACACAATTTAGAAGAATGTTTGGGGTCATTGTCCTGCTGCACGATCAATAAGCCTCTTGCCAGATGGAACTGCATTGTTGATCAGTATCCTGCGATATCCTTCCTTCTTTAATGTTCCATTAATTCGCACTAGATCACCGACTTTATCACCCGCAAAACATCCCCACACCATAACTGACCCTCCACCATGCTTCACTGTAGGTGTCACACACTGACTCTTCATACGTTCTCCACGAAGTCGACGAACAAACATTTAATGATGGCTCCCAAATACTTCAAACTTCGATTCATCCGTGAATAACACCTTGGACCATTGCTGCATGCTCCAGTTTTTATGTTGCTGTGCCCATTGCATTCTTTTCACCTTATTTTGTGTCCGTAATAACGTTTTTTTGGCCGCTATGCACCCCTTTAAACCTCGTTCATGAAGACGGCGTTGCACTGTTGAGACAGAGATTGGAGCAGCTCGCATATTACTGACTTCCTTATGAATTTCAGGTGCTGTACGACTCCTCCGACATTTACTCTGTACACATATGAACTCATCTTCCCTGTATGATGTTACATGGGGTCTTCCAGATCGCGAAACACTTGCATTGGCACCGGTTTGCTTGAACCGCTGCAATGTATACACCACTGCAGATTGGGCTATGCCAACTTTTGTTGCTATTGTCCTACTAGAATACCCTTCGTGATGCAGAGCTACAATTACAGCACTTTTTCAGTTCCAATCTCCTGCTTCCGTCAAATTTGAAGGTAATATGGTACGCACCTGATCAGATACACAAACACACTGCTAGCTGCACACAATGTATTGAAAACTAATGTGAACTGCTTGCTACACAGACAGATGAAGGAATGAAGCCTATTCTAGTGGACACGTCAGTGTTGTTGTGGTTACTCATCAGCGACCCTCCATGCGGAGAACCGGTCAAATACACAACAGAATCGCTCTGTCTTTACATGTTTATGCTTGTTTTATTACCAGAACAGGGCTATGATAGATTATTTAAAGCTACATCTCTGTTTTAACCACAAATCCATAGTTGTGATAGGTGATCGAAAACTTTTGACCGGTAGTGTACCTGCTCCCTTCACAAAGCTGCAGGTTGTTCTTATTGGGTCTTCTTGGATTTTTTCTCTCTCTTCACCTGGTAGTCCTAGAGTGGAGAGTGTGATTCTACCCAGCACCTCACATTGACAAAGTATGTGTTCAGCAGATTCCTCTGCTTCATTGCATTTCCTACATATATTGTCTCTTCTATGTAGGTGTTTTTTCAGATGGCAGTGTCCTGTTAACAGTCCTACTATCTATCTTATATTTTCTCTGCTGAGTTTCAACAGTTCTTTAGTATGCTTCTTGTTTGGTCCTTGTATCAGTTCCCTTGCAAGCCTGCATCCTGGAGGATTTTTCCAGTTCTCCATTTGTTTTCTCTGTACCCATTTTCCTATGTAGTGTTGGGCTTGTCCATAGGAAATCCCGCATACAGGTTCTGGGCCTACAAATTGTGTTTCTGCCCCTTTCCTGGCCAGTTTATCCGCCTTTTCATTTCCTTCTAAACCTGCATGCCCTGGTACTTGTATTATTTTGACAATGTTTTACTTTGAGAGCTTCAGGAGAACCGAATGGCAATACCAGACAATTCTGGATATTATCCGGACTGCTTCTAGTGCCTTAATGGCCGCTTGGCTGTCCGTAAAAATGATAATGTTCTTATTCCCATAGTTCATTTTCAGATTTTCTTCAAGACATGTTGTGATAGCTATCACTTCTGCTTGAAAGACTGTAGTGTGTTTGCCCAAGGTCATCTGGACTGATCTCTCAGGTCTTCCCCGTTGATCCCTCCTCCTGTGCCATCAGTCCACCACGCTATATCTTCTTTTTTCAGTATTCCATTTGTTGAAATCCCAGTCTGTATTCCATTTGTTGATATCCCAGTCTTCTTTTTTATTATCTACCAGACGAATTAGCCATGCGGTTAGGGGCGCACAGCTGTGAGCTTGCATCCGGGAGATAGTGGGTTCGAATCCCACTGTCCGCAGCCCTGAAGATGGTTTTCCGTGGTTTCCCGTTTTCACACCAGGCAAATGCTGGGGCTCTACCTTAATTAAGGCCATGGCTGCTTCCTTCCAACTCCTAGCCCGTTCCTATCCCATCGTCTCCACAAGACCTATCTGTGTTGGTGCAACGTAAAGCCACTAGCAAAAATGTTTTCATTATGTGGGTCTCAAACGGTTTTTCCATGTTGTACTTTGGTATCATATGATCAGAAGGCATGTGTAGAACTTCCTCTGTTATTACTCTGTTAATTTTACAGTGTCCTAGATTGGGTCTTTGTGCATTCCAGCAGTCTGATTGTGCCAATCTATATGAACTCATTCTAGCCTGTCCTTTTAAGAAACTGCATAGTGATGGGAGGTCTAGTAAAGTATTCAAGGCTTCTGTCGGCATAGTTCTCACAGCCCCAGTCATGGCTATGCATGCCATTCTCTGTAGGCTATCCAATCTACTACTGACTTTTCCTTGGCACCTAGGTGCAGTGCCTGTTCTTCCATATATATATCTCTTGCCCAAAGAGTTTCAGTGATCTCTTTCCATCTAATTTCCTCCTTGTAAAAGGGACCAGAGTTAACTTGTTCGGATTGACTGATAGTTGTTCTTCCCGACACCAGTTCTCCACAAGGTTAAGTGATCTTTGTACGAGATCCTGGATAACACTCATCACCTTACCTCGTACCACAATCACTAAGTTATCTGCGTATCCTTGTGTATAAAAACCTTGTTCATTGAGTATAGTTATGATTTTGTTCACCTTGAGGTTCCACAGCAGAGGAGAAAGAACTCCTCCCTGAGCACAGCCTTGGGTGGCCCTAACCGCCAGCGTTTCTTCAAACAGGGTTGCTTTTATCTTCCTTCTGTCTAAACAGGGTTGCTTTTATCTTCCTTCTGTCTAACGGGGATTTAATCCATTTGACGACGGTTTAACTCACCTTGCTCTTTTCCAATGCTTTGGTCATAGACTCATAGGTTGTATTGCTAAAGGCTCCGTCTATATCTAGAAATGCCACCAGTGCAATTTCTGTATATTCTAGGCTTTCCTCTAGCTTACAAACCAACTGGTGGAGTGCTACTTCAGTGGATCTGCCAGCTCTATATGCAAAATGATTTTCATGTAACACTGAGTTCAGTTGCACCGTTCTTCTAATATATTTATCCATAATTTTCTCCATTACTTTCAACATGGAGGTTAAACACAATGATCTGTATGCCTTGGCTTGGGCATAATTTGCCCTTCCAGGCTTAGGTATGAATACTGCTTTAGCTTCAGACCGTGATTTCGGTACGTACCCTAAAGCTAGACTAGCTCTGAAAAGGTCAGTCAGGGCATTGACGAGTATCTCCCGTCCTTTCTGTAGGAGTATCGGAAGTATCTCAGCTGGTCCCGGAGCCTTTGTAGGATGAAACGTGTCGATTTCCCATTTTACATGATTATGTTTAATTATTCTGTTGGCACAGTTCCAGTCTGCTCTTCCAGCTCCGGTTATGACCCATCTGGTTTCTCCAGTGACCCCACTTGATTTATATGGGTTGCTTTCAGAACCTTCTGGAGCCTTGCTGTTTCAGTTTGTGATTCCACTTTCTCACAGTACAGTCTCCAAGATTTTCTTTTTTCTTTCCATATCTCTAGGTTATACTCAGTGAGTTTCCTATGATATACATCCCACATACCATTTCTAGATGATATTCTATACAACATCCTAACCTCTTTTTTTTTATTTTGGCTAGTTTGTTGTTCCACCACCTTACTTTTTTGGTGTTTTTCTTTACTTTGAGAGGACAGTTTTCATGGAATGAGTCTATAATGGCCTCTTGTAATAGTTCCACTGCCTCATCCAATTCTTTCTGTCCTCGCACGTTAGTTGGAATTTTTTGTACTGCCTTCCCTAAAACTTCTCTGTACCTGACCCAGTTAGTTCTTTTTGGGTCTCTGTACATCTCATTTCCACACAGTCTCGCATCTATTGCAAATTGGATATGCTGGTGGTCTGCCAAAAATGGTTCCTCCAGCACCTTCCAGTCTTTAATAAAGTTTGCAATATGCATAGTGCTTAGTGTAATGTCTATTACCTCCCTACTATATTTATTTATAAATGTAGGCTTCTTTCCTAGGTTTAGTATCGTCAACTCGTCAAAATTTAATAACTTGAATAATAATGGAGATATTTATTGGCAGTTTGTTTCTACAACTAGGGTAACTCAAAATGTTTTCTGTGTTTGCTTGCGGTGGCGCTGGTACCACATGCGCATAACTGCATTGCTCACGAGAAGCGTGCCAGTAACCATGTGGACTCCACAGCAGAAGGTGTTCTGTGTGCTTTCGCTCGCGGAGTCAAAATCAGTTATACTAGTACAACGTAGATTTCGGCGTGAGTATGGACTGTTACCAACTGATGATGTTCCCACTTATGTAACAATCATGAAATGGGACAGGCGCCTTCGAGAATCTGGGACCTTGCTGCCGATGTCGGGCCGCCACGTCAAGCATGCAGTTTCAGAGGCTACTGTTGATTTAAACCGTGAGTACTTCAAGCGGAGCCCTCGTAAGTCAATTCGACAAGCAAGTAGACAGTTACAGTTACCTCGTTCGACAGTACACGATGTCGCCCATAAAAGGTTGCGCCTACGGGCATACAAACAGCAGCTTCGTCAGAAAATCAAACCTCAGGACAGGCCGCTACGGAAGGCATTCGCGGAGACAATTCTGGCAAAAATTGATGGAAACGAGGGATTCCTAGATTCGGTCTGTTTCTCGGACAAGGCTACATTCCATATTTCCGGCACGGTAAACAAGCACAATTGCCGCATATGGGGATCTGAACCCCCCACGTAGTGCCAAGTTGGAATGGGACTCTCCGAAAGTGAATGTGTGGTGTAGATTGTTGAAGGACAGGGTTACTGGCCTATTCTTCTTCATGGAGCCTACAATTAATGGAACACGTTACCTAGACATGTTGGAGCAGTATGTTGTGCCACAACTTCCTCGCAACGTTTTCTTTCAGCAAGGTGGTGCACCATGCCATTATGCGGAACTTGTGGGGATTTCTTGAATTGTGAGTTCCTAGATCGCTGGATTGTGAGAGGTAGTCCATCAATTGCATGGCCCCTTAGAAGACCCGACATTACGCCACTTGATTTTTTCCTGTGGGGTTTTGTCAAGAATCAACTGTACCAGACACCAGTTTGTGATCTACCAGATCTGAGTCATCGCATTCATGCAACTATCGCAAATGTTGCGCCTACAACGCTGCAGAACACTTGGGAAGAAGTGGAATACCAATTAGATGTCTGTTGGGCCACTAATGGTGCGCATATCGAGGTTTATTAGGTATGTAAACAAACATTTTGAGTTACCCTACTTGTAGAATCTAACCGCAAGTAAATATCTCCACTACTTCTCAAGTTATTAAATTTTATGTTATTATACCTTTCACCCGGACACCCTGTATTAAACTCTAGTAAAGACCCACCTCTTGCATTGCAGTTCGTGCTGCCCCATACCGTGTGGTGTGAATTTGCATCTGCTCCAAGGACTGGGTGTTCGCCTTTCCTCTTTGCGTTGCAAATTAGGTTCTCAACCTCTTCTGATGGGGGTAGATTAGTTGAATCATATAGGAGGTATTCAGAGAATATGGTTATTTCTCTGGGTCCCTCGCAATTTCCAAGTTTAATCTTGGCCACGGGTAAGTCCCGTGAACAGTATTCCTGCAACATAAGACATTCAAATTTCCTATTCACAAGAAGCCATGTTCTGGGTTTTCCCGATGTTGTATCGTACATCAGCTTACCTCCAGATTTTGCCAGTCCTGCTACTCTGCCCTTGACTACCCATGGCTGTTGAATAAGGGCCATGTCAATAGCCTCGGACTTGAACTTCCTCCAAGGTTATGAATTTCATTATTGGTTCCGTATTGAATTAAGAGTACATATAATTTTATTGACAAAGTTTTAATCCACCTACTCAATACTATACAATAATTGTCGACTAGTCTTCTAATGATACAGATGTTGATTCCCATAGGGAATCTGAAATATTTGTCCCGAATGAGTAAATTTATAATACCAATATAAATGGTCTGTTATTGGACATTATAAATTTTCCACCTAACTCATTCCTGGTTGCTAGCGTTTCGCCCCTGTGTGCTAGGTTGGGCTCATCAGTTGGTACCTAGCACACCTACCAAGACTCGTGGCTAGTGCATATTGTGGAGGCCACTGCGTAGGCTACTTGAAGCCACCGGCAGTGCCAATGCACTATGAGAGACTTTGTCTCACTACCAAAAATTGATGCCTGCTTGGCTATCAGTCTCCTAATACACTGTAATTTATACATAGGCATTACAATTGTTGTATAGTGTTGAGTAGGTGGATTAAAACTTTGTCAATTAAATTATATCTACTTGAACTTCCTGGCGAAATTGGCCACAGCTGCTTTTTCATGCTGAAGATCGGCCTGAAGGATCTTCAGCTCCATCTTTATCAACATTGGGTTTTGTTTTTCCCCTGATGACTTGAAACTTGATCTGCCCAAATCCGAGCTTAGCCTTAAGGCTTCTCTTCTTGAGCTCTTCAAAGTCACTTTCACCACGGGCTAAAACGACTGTCCTTCCTGTCTTATCGATGGAAGTGGCATTCAGCACTCTCCACTCTTGTGTTAGAAGTTTTGTATCGTGCTGATTGATTCTGACAGCAGTCTGCTCTACTGGAGCTCCTGTTGCCATTTCTTGTTTGGAGTTGGCGACAGCCTGTCCAATTGGGATTTCTGTCTCCATATTTTCCGTCTTGGGCATGCTCCTGGATCTGCTCTACTGGAGCTTCCTTAGCTTGCCTTGATGTCAAAATTTTTGAAATTAGCTCTTTATAAGCATCCATATTTCAATCAATCATTGGGTTTTTGCCTCTTCTAGGATCCTGAGCGTCATTCTCACCATCCGTGGTGAGGCATACGTTGCCCTCCCGCAACTCAGGCTCTATGCAGCAGAGACCACGCCCCTCAGTCGTCCATCCAGCGGTCTGTCCCTGGCCAGGATTGTTCCCCTTCAGTAGGCCTACTCATGTGGTCTCCACTTGACATTATCATGACTGAGTTCACAGCCATGACTTCCCCCCTAGGTTAGGATCGCCCCTTTCCCAACCCGCGGCTCGTCCAGGCTATGTGGAGCGAAGTGATGTGTTGGTTCCAGCACCCTGCAGTGAGCCTTCACCTCAATCACAAGCCCCACTTCACCTGAACCACGTATCACCCATGTGGAGGAACCATGGATGCCTCTCTAGCATGCATGGGCGAGGCCTCCACTTCCAAGCCTTGACTTGGGCTAGTAACAATCACAATGCCTCAAGACATTTTCTGGCAATACCTGTTTTTGGTCTGCGAGAGAATATTTTATTTCTCTCAGACCCTCCAGACAAGTCCGGAGGGCCCCCCTATCCGCCACCTAGGACGCGCCCGATAGGGGAACGGGTAAGAAAACCCCCACAGGGGATTTTTTTTTTTTTTTTTGCTACTTGCTTTACGTCGCACCGACACAGATAGGTCTTATGGCGATGACGGGACAGGAAAGGGCTAGGAGAAGAAAGGAATCGGCCGTGGCCTTAATTAAGGTACAGCCCCAGCCCCAACCTGGTGTGAAAATGGGAAACCACGGAAAATCATTTTCAGGGCTGCCGACAGTGGGGTTCGAACCTACTATCTCCCGAATACTGGATACTGGCCGCATTTAAGCGACTGCAGCTATCGAGCTCAGTACCCCACAGGGGAAGGGACATTAAAATGGCGCCCAGACGTGACATGGTGGTTGTTGTTGTATGGGCGATATCCATGCTGGTCAATGTATATAGCAGCAGCCAATGGAACTGAATGAATTAGGGAAATTCAGGAAAACTAAATTCACAAAATACAAAGCCAGTAATGCAGAGTGACTAAGTAAAATGTAAAATATAAGATAGAGTAGTGGTACATGAGAAATATAGCAATGGACCAGTTTTTGTGGTATAAATCCATTGAGTCACTTATGAAGGCATGTCAAATAATATGAAACTCTAGTCGAAGTTTAAGGACAACAAAATGAATCCTTATTAGGTACAGTCATCATCGTTGACCAACTCCAGTTTCCCAGGTGTGGTATACGAGCCCCTTCCATTTTGTTCTGTCCGTAAACCATTCTTCGTTCACAATCCGCTCCCAATCCTGACCTCTCTCCTCTACATCCTTCTTCACTAAGTCTGTCCATTTTTCTCTAGGTCTGCCCACTGGTCTCTTTCCCCTGATTTCTCTTTCATACTCCTTTCTTGCAGACCTGTTGGCACACTTCTTTTCACATGACCAAACCACTTCAGTCTTGCCTTTTGGATCTTCTGGAGTAAGGAGTCTTCTAGTCCTACCTCTTCTCTGACTTTTTTATTCCTGATTTTATCCCTCCTGATCTTCTGGATAATTGTGCGTAGGAACTTCATTTCTGCTGCTTGGAGTTTCGAGTTGTCCTTTCTTGTTAATGTAGCGGTTTCCAGGCTGTATGAGAGGATAGGGGTGTAGTATGATTTATACAGTGTCATCTTGGTTTTAAGTGGTACTTGTTTATCCCATAGTAGCTGTCTTACTTGGAGGTAAAAATGTATTGCTTTGCTGATTTGACTGTTTACGTCATATTTAGCTAAGTTATCTTTGGACATTATACTACCCAAGTACGTAAATTCTGTGACACTGTGCAGCTTAGTGCCATTTAGCATGATTTATGGCTGATTGTCACCCTTCAGTACCTTCAACACCACCGTTTTAGCCTTGTTGATGTTTAATCCATATCTCTCAAACTCCTGACTCCACCCCTGCAGTCTCTCTTCTACATCTTTCTCTGAGTTACCCCAAATTACTACATCATCTGCAAATGCAAATGGTTTCAAGTCTTGTTGCCCCTTTTCTTTTAGTGCCTTTAATACGGTATCATTACAATAATAAATAATAGGGGTGACAAAGCACTACCTTGTTGTACTCCCCTTTTTTGTCTCAAACCAGTCTGACAATCCAGAACCGACTTGTACACAGCTTCTGGTTTTCTCGTAAAGCACCTTAACTTTTGAAATTAGACTGTCTCGAACTTCGAGCTTTCTCAGGCACTCCCAAATAAGCTCCCTTGGTATGCTGTCATAGGCCTTTTCGATGTCAAGGAACAGTAGATATAAAGGCTTCTCTTTTTCCCAATGTTTTTCCATCAGCATCCTGACAGCAAATATAAGATCTGTTGTTGATCTTCCAGGCCTAAAGCCATATTGTTCCTCTTCTAAAAGTGGTTCTACAATTTCTCGTAGTCTATTATCTATATTTTTTTCCAGAATTTTTAGTGCATGAGAGAGTAGAGTGATGCCATGGTAGTTGGTACAATTCCGTCTGCTGCCTTTCTTGAATATAGGTACAATTATACCTTTCTTCCAGTCTTCTGGGTTGGTATTCTTCTGCCACACTACATTTAGGAGTCTATATAGCCACTAGATTGCTGGAGTTCCTCCTCCTAACATGTCCACACTTAACTCATCTATTCCTGCAGCTTTCCCTTTCTTCATACTTATAAGGATCTTCTCTATCTCCAGCCATGTGATTGGTGGCTCCATATTTTTAGTGGACTGTTCACTTTTTCCAGATTCTTCTCTGATTTGAATTACATTTGATGCCTCTCCATTGGGGAGCTTGTCAAAGTAGGTCTTGAATTCTCTCCAGATTCCATCTTCCTCTCGTACTACTGATCCGCTGTCCTGCTCTATTACCTTGATGTCTTCTACGTTACTTTGCATGTTTTTAATTACTCTGTAAAGAAGTTTGTTTCCTCTGCTGTCCTATTCCAACTTTTCCACAAACTCATTCCATTTTTTCTCTTTCTCTTCTCTTACTGTCCTCTTAGCTGTAAGTTTTTTTCCCCTGTAGAGTTCCTGTAGTTTAGTTATTTCTTGGCCACCTGGATCTTATGCATCTCTTTGCTTTTCTTTGTCTAGCATCTTTATCAGGTACAGTGAATGATAATATCCTTCAAATAAATATCATGTTCCTTTCTTTTTGTGATATCTGAAGCCATATCTTTTCAGTTTCAGTTAAGTTAATTATAACTATAATTCTGTTACCAGATGTTTCCCTTTTTCAGACAGTTTATAAATTTATTTATTCAAAATTAGTTTTGGTAGACTGAAGAACCCAACGGTTATTAAAAGAAAAATCTACGATATTGTCATGCATAATTACATTTATGATGTTCACTAGGAACCATGATCTTTAATCCATTATGTGTTTCACATTTATAATAGAATCTAAATACTTCTGAGACAGTAACTTCTCAATGACAGCTCTTCTCCAACAAAATACAATAAAGAACCCTGTAATTACCAATAATGCTTGAAGAATTCATCATATATCAATCACTACTTCCAGCAACCAGTTAAAAGTAGCCATTTACACATGCTGCCATTATAAGTTACCGCCAACATGTAAGGCAGCAGCATTCATTTAGCTAAGAGTTGTGTTCCCCCGGTGTATTTTCCACAGATTGTACACCATACAATTTTTAATACAATTACGCACCAATTTTTATTTATAACCAAGTGAAGCCAAATATAAACAGCTCAAAACAAAAGTTTTGCCACGTCTTTAGATGTTTCTAACTACATTGTACGAATGCATAGTGGGATGTGAATTGTAATATCACAGCAATAATGTGTCATGTTTACATAATGGAGGGCTCCATTCTCATCTGGACATTTGGTAGGTGCCAGTGATAATGGAAAGGTATGAGTGCCTCAAAATGTGTGCAAAGGTTAGTCTGTTTAGAGCGTAGCATTTATAAATTATGGCCGATCGTACACACAAAGGCTGGCAACGAGGAAAGATTTGTCATCGAATTAACGCATTGCTGACCGGTTGCTTGAGCTTGTCACATACCCTGTGGACCGGACATTTTTCTACTAAGCATACTAGAGTGCACATGATTATAAAAATGTACATAAATATTAAACTAGTCAAGATTTTATCTTTAAAGTGAAGGATCTGTCTTTATAAAATCATCTTCGGTGTCAATTCCTAATACATCATCAATATTTACATCGTTGTTGTCATCAGAGTCACTTGAATAAATTAGCACACTATGTAAATTACGGCATGTAGGGGTATGAATATCACTTCCACTATCATTCTCACTTTCAGTTTCCACTAATTCACTATCATAATATCCATTTGAATGATCTAACTTAAGTTCTTGAACACCAAATAGTAGACTTCATTCAACAGCGGGCCACACCTTTCCACCTAATAAGAGACAAGTGAATGGGAAGAAAACCAGAAGCCATTTTAAGAAGACATAAACACTTCATGAACATTCCAACAGGAACATTTTACCAAAAATCTCCAAGTTTTTAACAGCAAGTGATTTTATTGGAAAAGCTCTCAGGACTTATAGTGAACCCAAGACATTTTAATCCAATAAGTGTTTTTAATATTAAGTTTAATGTCCAACTAACAACCACCCCCAATGCACTCCGCCCCCCTCTCCCACCTATACGCTCTCTACTAACACCTGTTTTTAATGTTTTAATGTAAATTAAGAGATTGATTTTATGCTATTTTTACCTAAGCTACATGTAAATATCTGATGATGATTGCTAAGCAATCGAAACATGTTCTGTTATTATTAATGTTTTTATAAATAGCCCAAGGCTAAATAAAAAAGAGAAAGTATCAATTAGGTGGAACCTTTTTTTCATTTATTGATTGGATTACAATATCGATACGGTAATGAAGTGGATAGTCTGTAATAGAACACAAAGGTGCGAACGAGGGAAAGTCAGTGAAGCTTCGATTGCCACGCGAGGACCTATGGATCATTGCTACCGGGAACAGGGACACCGTTGGCCAGAACCAGCAGATTCCCCATGGAAAGGTAGTGGCCACCGATCAAACTATCTGGCTGCGAAATGTGTACTGCAACAGCGCCAACGAGAAGACAGTGCGACTGAGGTAGTCTAAGAGTAATTAAATAGTGAGGACTAAGAGAGACGAAGACATAGATATAAGGACACCCAGATATAATTTAAGACCTAGAGTAAAGAATGTTCAGGATAGATATTGAAGGTTTTAGGGGGATAACTGTCGTAGGTATGACATCGTAACTGGTGTAAAACCTTCAATTATGTTTAATACATTTTAATTATATTTTATTAAATGTTAAATTAGGATTAATACATGGTTTCCCTGTAAATAATATTATAAATTTGTATAACCTCAAATATGTATTGTGTATAAGTTTAACCTCAAAATCTATGAAGTCGAAAGCGGTAGAAAACTCTATAATGTTCGTATATTAGATTTATTGTGCAGTTTTTTGATAGGATTAACGAGATGTTAATATAGCACAATTTCATACTGTCTCGCAAACTAATTTTCATGATTTGACTGATAAAAAGCGTGCCGGAAATTACTGTACCAATTTTTCAGTTATAAGGTGCGCACACTGTTTTCTTGTGTTTTCTTATTCACTTTTTGTGTTACATTTTCACTATCATGCCATGAACAAGGAACCAATGCCAGACAGTGTTAGAATAAAGTCAATCCTTGAACACTTTGAATGTCATGATGATGCAGGTGATATTTGATTATGTATGATTTGTATGTTAAGTAACAGTCTGTAAACCATTTTTATTATTTATTGTTTCCACAATGAATTCATCTTTGTAAATAAAATATACCAGCTAACGCCAGTCTTATCCGCCATCCCATGTACACAACGGCAGCTGTATGTGGTGGGGGATAGTGGAGAACCAACCAAGTGGAGAGGGAAGGCAAGGCAAGACAGCCGCTGGCTGTGAGCGATGATGTTTGCCGGCATCCTCTGTACAATTCAGGGCGCGCGCTGCCAAGTTGGAGCTCCCAAATGCCCCCTTAAAAAGGACCAGCGAAAAATTAGACATCCACTACCTGTTCCAGCTTAGAAAGACCTTCATGAATATGTAAAAATTATATTGAAATTTGCTGTTCGTCTTCGTATGCTTATGTTATTATTTTATTTATATTTTGTTCAGATGGCCAACAATGGAGTTCCTTCATCATCAAGAGGTCCACCCAATAAATGGCACATCGGGCGAGTTGGCCGTGTGGTTAGGAGCGCGCAGCTGTGAGCTCGCATTCGAGAGATAGTGGGTTCGAACCCTACTGACGGCAGATAGTTTTCAGTGGTTTCCCATTTTCACACCAGGCAAATGCACGGGCTGTACCTTAATTAAGGCCACGGCCGCTTCCTTCCCATTCCTAGGCCTTTCCTGTCCCACTGTCGCCATAAGACCCATCTGTGTCAGTGGGACGTAAGCAACTAGCGGAAAAAAATGGTACGCTTCAAGAGAAGATATAACGCCTCGGCAGTTGACAATTTTGCAATGATAAAAAACATTGTGACATAAAATTGTATAATAGAGAGATCTAAATATGAATATATATGTTTGTTATCATACATACGTGTTTGTTATCTGCGGTAAATAATGCACAGTAATCTACCAACACGCCTCGCATGTGATCCACCCGATGACCAGTATGGCCTCTCAATTTCAACCACCGTGCAGGTCACGCACCAGGCATGTCCACGAGTTCGATATAGGCTAACTTGTTTTTGTACCAACATTAAAAAATTCAAATTATTACAACTTTTAAAAAGTTCCCCGCAAATATCTTGCAATGAACGTGTTAACAGAGTTGCCAGCTGGCCTCGGTGCCAGTGACAGAGCACTGCACCACCTCACACTCTTTGTTGGATTTGCAAGGAGTTAGGATACACTACTGGAGGACTTCATTACGATAACTTACAACTATCAAGTACTGAAGGGCATAAACAGAATTAAACATAAATGTTTCTACATTTCTAAGCAATTTTCATAAATTAAACAATAAAAAAGTGTAGATTTGACAGAATCTGATATTTCAAGAACGAAACATGTAATTCTTTGTTTAATAAGCATGGCTTATGTATAGATATATTATAAATGTTATAATTCATATCTGACAGACTGAAAAACTTTAAAGTTACATTAAGTTACTCGTATCATTTAAATATGCAAGGTCCAATAATGTTGCCTTGCAGAACTCCTCTCTAAATCATTACAGGATCACCTACTTTGCTGTACATTAAATAAGGCCATGGTCGCTTCCTTTCCTATCCCATCATCGCCATAAAACCTGTCTGTGATGGTGCGACATAAAGCAAATGGTAAAAAAAAAAGGTCAAATGTGATACAGTCCATCTGACCTCCTATATCTAAAATGTCTGCTATATTTTGATGAAATCCTGCAAGTTAAGCCTAACTGGAACAACATTCCCTAGTAAACCCCAAACTTCTCTAATATAAATACGAAGAAAAGCTTTCCCAGAACTTACAAACAATACGTCAAGCTGGCTGGCCTGTAATTATTCGTTTTATGTTTATCATACTTTCCTTTGTAAGCAACTCTACATTAATCATCAAGAACATACGAGACTGTTCTATAGTGATACTTCCACCCCCTCCCCCCCAAATGGTGACCTTCATAAAGAATGATGATGAAAAACAGGCCAATTTACTCAAATTAATCTGATAAATCTAAACAATCACATCAAATGGGAACCTGCTACAGAATTGAAGCAATATTCTGAAAATAAGAGGACCAATTATTTACAGAAGTTCAACTTTCAAAGCGCCAACGTCCTTTTGAAAGCCCGTTTGGTTTTCATGTGAAAAATACCAACGTCCTTTCAAAAGGACATTCAGTATTTGTTTTGTATTATTAAAATCAAGTCATTTCCTTTCAGAATTTCCCAATGTAGTTAAAGACTTACTATTTTTGCAATAAACGGCCTCTTTTATTTTCAAGGCCATTGTTTCAGTATATCAGTCCAACCAGCAGGCATATTTATTGGCACGCTTTACTTGGCGCGGCAACAACACTAGCAGTCTTGTTGTGTACCTTGTCCGCTCTGTGTCTAGTTGCTCTCGATCTTTTACTTGTTCATTTATTGCTGTGAAAATGATTATATATCCATTGTGCTTGTTTTTGACTCATTTGGATATGCGAACTAATTATTTTTACTACAAATTTATTTTAGGTATTAAATGAATGAAAATTTCAATATAGCTTCATAATAGGTTGTACTATTCAATAAATATGTTCACGATGTATAAAATAAAAATTTGTTCTACCTAAATTTGATTGCTAAGCTTAGTTTTTGTTTCATTTTTAATCAACAGTTTTGGGTTTTGGCTGCCAAATGTTTACTCATGGTCATAAATGAACTAAGTAAGGCTTTATTCGTATAGGCAATCATATCAGTAAAATAATAACGAAAATTTAAAGTTTCTACCTACAATAACAGCTGAACTGTGAGTGATCAAACAAAAGCTTGCAAAAAATGGAAACTGGCCTTGGCGCTCAGCGGTAGGAAAACCATAATAGCACACGGCGCTCAAAGGGTTAAGAACTGAATGTACACTCACTAGGGCAACTTAAAACCAGGGATGCAATGGTGCCAGAACACACCAGATCGGAGTCCGAAACCTATCTGCAAAGGGGGGGAACACAGTCTGAAACCCATTTCTCTTTTACTTGGCTGAAGTTTGCTTGTTTTATAATATGTTAATGTTCTAAACCTCCCGCATTATTTCAAAGGCCCATAGTGAAGAACTTCCGTACCGAATCAGTACTGCCAACTGTATTTTTACCTACACTTCAGTGTGATACTAATTATATCTTCAAACATCCAAGTGTGACAGAACCTTTTATTTTTAAATTAACAGAAAAATTGAAAAACATCTTCATTAATGTTTTTATTATTATTCTTATTTACAAGATACTCTAGAAAATTATTAAGACGTATAATAACTAGTTGATAGTGCTAGTGGTAAATATGTCTCAATACAGAAACCAGTTACAACTTACAAAACTATTTTAAATAGATGATCACCCATTGAGTTAAGCTAACAAAGCACAATATATTCTAATGTTTTGCTATAGCTATGGTGTGCAGTTTTCTTGCCCTTCTGATTTTGCATTTTCTTCAAATAAACAGAGGTATATAGAGATATTTAAATACATACAACTAATTTAATGAAATTATCTGTGTGTGGTTTTTTTTTTGCTAGTGGCTTTACGTCGCACCAACATAGATAGGTCTTGTGGCGACAATGGGGTAGGAAAGACCTAGCAGTTGGAAGGAAGCGGCAGTGGCCTGGTGTGAAAATGGGAAACCACAGAAAACCATCTTCAGGGCTGCCAACAGTGGGATTCAAACCCACTACCTCCCAGGTGCAAGCTCATAGCCGGGCGCCTCTAACCGCACGGCCAACTCGCCCGGTTCTGTGTGCTTTAAATGGTCCAAAGCCCTTCTAAGCCACCCGTCACGCGGATGTTCATATTTAACTTTGTCATTTCACAAGTGAGTCTGAAACCTGTTTCTGTTTCCACCACAACCCTGCTTAAAATAAAAATGAATAATTAATGGTAATGGATCATACAACCAAGGTGCACCTGGGATATGAGAGATGTCTTTGGAAAGGTATGTAGATCTATATCTATATGAAAGCTAAAAATTGTATCAATGCTGTTTTATAATGCATTACCAGAAAATTCTTCATGACATTCAACTTCCTGGTTATTTTTGCTCATTTCCACATTTAGGACAAAACTGCTACGGATAAATGTTTGATGTGCACACGGTGTTGGTAGAAAATAACCAAGCAGCACAAATCTGGACCTTTTTAACAACTTATACCTTATCTTAATAAGCATTGCTACTAAATAGTAAAGATGACAAAAGTAATAAGAGCAACAGTACAACACATTATAGGAAGTCCAATCTGATATCTCAATGTTTTCAACTAACGAAACATCCTTTAGTCACCAATGCATAAAAGCTCAATGTAAGTCTTACTCCATTACCTATTCCCATTTTAACAATCATTTTCTTTTTTGCAATTCTCCATTGTCAGTCTGCCATAATATTACAAGATAATTACAGATTCGTTGCAAGAAACTTCTGATACAGAATTATAGTATTATGCAAAATCTATAGTTACCTACAAAATGACCAACAGAAGAAAAAGTATAATAATAATGTTATTTGCTTTACGTCCCATAACCACTTTCACGGTTTTCTGAGATGCTGAGGTGGCGGAATTTAGTACTGCGGGAGTTCTTTTACGTGCCAGTAAATCTACTGACATGAGGCTGATGTATCGAAGCCCTTTCAAATACCACCGGACTGAGCCAGGATCGAACCCGCCAAGTCAGGGTCAGAAGGCCAGCGATTCAACCATCTGAGCCACTCAACCCAGCAGAAGATAAAGTATATAACAAACAAGTAAATTCAATGATGTAGCACAACTAGTAACATCAGAACTTCCACAATACTAAAGATGGATTCCATAAAAAGCGGAACCTTGGCATGTTTTCGTAAACTATCAAAATATGTTTCTTTTGCTCATAGATTGACGTCACACTAACAACATTAAAGTTTTTTGGCAACGCAAGGATGGGAAAAAGATAGGATTGTGATGATGATGATGCTTGTTGTTTAAAGGGGCCTAACATCGAGGTCATCGGCCCCTAATGGTACCAAATGAAATAACAAAATTCCAATTTCATCCACTAACCAAAATAAAATAAAAAATGTCATGAAGAATGAATGGATGGACATGAACCCAACAAAAAAACAAAAAACAAACAAAAATAGTGGATCAGACTCAAAAAGAGATTGCAAATAATAGTATTACAGACCAAGGGACCACTCATAAAGCACAATGATGCTTGATGTTTAAAGGGGTCAAAAATTAAGGTATAAGGCCCCTCAGAATGGTATATGTCGCGAGTAAAGTAGAACCATGGTATTTGTCATGTTGGGGTACTAATCAAGAGTAGCGAAGACTCATGGTGTTCCACACAAGATGGTACTACTCACAAGTATTGTACTTCGTACAGGTAACGCAGACCTATGGTGTCTCACACAATGGCGCCACTCATAGCCAACGCAAACCGATGAGTTTCCTCACCTAGGTGTACTAGTCACAGGTGCCGGTCCCACGGGCCCTGTGGTGTTCCTCACATAGTGGATATTAATCACAGGCAACGCAGACCCAAGGTGTCGCTCATATAGGGGTACAACTCACAGGCTACGCCCAGACCCGCGGTGTTGCTCACATGGGTACGACGTACGGGTACTGGAAACCCACAGGGGAACCAACTCTCTGCCGCTACTAATCACAAACCCATTTCGTAGCGTACAACTCGCAAGTACAGGCAACCCATGGTGTTCCCCGCGTGATGGCACGAATCAAAAGCAGTTTCATGGTTCCAATTCAATCATCCCTTGGTCGCCCCGTTTAGTCACCTCTTACGACAGGCAGGGGATACCTCGGGTGTATTCTACATGTGCGTCCTCCACCCGCAGGGGGTGATAGGATTGTGATGGTAGTGGTTGTTAACCTAATTACAGCCTAGTGTGAAAATGGGAAACCATAGAGAACCATCTTCATGGGCTGCTGAAGACAGGATTTGAGTCCACCACCTCCCAACTGCAAGCTCACAGCTAAGCGACTAACTGCATGGCCATCTTGCTCGGTAAACTATTAAACAACAGTAATACGTTTAATTATATGGCCATATCAAGTGATTTAATTATTTTTTATTAATATCATTGAAGTTTGTATCCATTTCAGATATGATTGTTGATGGAGCCTGAAGTGTTTTTTATTGTAATGTTGGCAGGATTACATTTCTGGTTAACTAAACAAATGAACAGCTTTCCTTTTGTGGGTGCGTCCTGTGAAATTTCTAGAATCAACTGATATACATTTTAAAGAAAATTATAATTTACTTCATGTGTGTGTCAGTACCTGCACCGTTTACCCCCATTACAAAAAATTAAAAATTAGTTTTACACCCTAACTCAAGGCCAGCGCCTCAACCATCTGAGCCACTCAATCCAGCAGAAGATAACGTATATAACAAACAAGTAAATTCAATGATATAGCACAACCAGTGAACTTCTACAATACTAAAGATGAATTCCATAAAAAGTGGAACCTTGGCATGTTTTCGTAAACTATCAAAATATGTTTCTTTTGCTCATAGTTTGACGTCACACTAACAACATTAAAGTTTGCTGTGATTGTCTTCAGAAGTCAGATTATGCACATACGTATTTTTTTTTTTTTTTGCTAGTTGCTTTACGTCGCACCGACACAGATAGGTCTTATGGCGACGACGGGACAGGGAAGGAAGCGGCCGTGGCCTTAATTAAGGTACAGCCCCAGCATTTGCCTGGTGTGAAAATGGGAAACCACGGAAAACCATTTTCAGGGCTGCCGACAGTGGGGTTCGAACCTACTATCTCCCGAATACTGGATACTGGCCGCACTTAAGCGACTGCAGCTATCAAGCTCGGTATGTAATGTTTTGAAGTTTTTCAAAAGCTTTTGTTTTCTTAAGATTCCAAAAATAGTGTAATGGGCATTACAATGTGAATGTAATGGGTATTTCAGTGGTATAATACAACACCCATTACACTTGATACTTATTCATAAATGTTTAGGTATCCTCTTATTGATTAGGCGTAAGTTGTACTTTTCTCTTTTGGTAGCCTATACAACCTATTAAGTGCATATATAAGAGTATTTTATAACTATTTTCTGATTTCTAAAAGCCTTGCTACTTTTTCTTTACTGCTAACCTGTTCTATGATTTTTTCATCCAATTATATTCTTAGCTTAGGCCTAAATGTTTGATAACTTTCTTTGACAATGTAAGTTGTAACAGAGGAAATGTAGGCTGCATACACAGGTACCGGTACCGAAAACTTTTCAAAATCTGTAGTTTGTGGTTATACTGGATTAGGTATTACATACTTGTTCAATTGTTCCTTTTCACAGAAAGGGTACCAAAAGAAACTTGTGGATGGAGAAATACAAGGGGAAAGGAGGAGGAGAACATTTGCAAAAGAAGCAGAAGCATGACAAATTGTGACATCTTCAAATGAAAGAAAAAATAAAGGGAAATACATGCATGATTGAAGAAAATAGAAAGGAGATTAGGAAAAAGAGTTTGAGAACACATAAGTAAAAATGAAGCTTCAAAAACAAATCTGCTCATACTGAATACACTGTGTTAGTTGGAAGTTTCTATTATCGCGAATATATAACCCGACAAGCTCCAGCAGAAAGCAGAATGTCAAATCTGTAATAAGTCTAGATACTTGTAAAAGAGAACAGATTTAAAAAAGGCACATGGTCCTAACAATAGGTGAAGCAGACCAAGAATTAAAAAAAAAAAAAAAGCTACCCCAATATTGTAGTATGCAAATATAATTTTACTCTTCACGTCCACCACAGGTTCTACCTATAGCAGTCACTCTGCATAATATTTGTGCCTGAAGATATCATGCAAATTTGATTACATCCTGCAGTCTATTGTAAAAGTTGCTTCTTCATATCCAAAACACCATGAACTACTCATTGATAAATTATGCTGTGATACAAATGATGAAAAATACATACATCACTAACATGTGTAGGAACTGTTTATGTGATCTGATGTTGTTTATTCCTGAAAATGTACATGTAAATCAAGAAATGGTATGGCAGCAGTGGGGAGATGTTAACGGATATCCTAAAATAATTGAACATTCAGGAATGTTGCAGGATGTGTTGGGTGAACTTGCCAAACAGATAAATTGCTATGTGAAAGTCTGAGTATTTCAAGCACTGCAAAACTGAAATATCAGACAGAGAAGCAGTAATACAAATAGATTTTGCCAAAAATTATGCTTTGTTCTTGCAAGATGAGATCCAAAGTGTTCACAACAGCCATACGTGTGACATACGTGCTGCATTGGATTATCAAGCAAAAATGTTCAGTCATATGCAAAATAAGCAATGATCTCTCTCATAGCAAATATAATGTATACACGTTCCTTTGTGCAATTATAGAAGACTTTGAAAACCACCAATAAGGGCATACACAAATTGTGCCTTAGTGATAACTGTGCCAATCATTTCAAAAACAAGTTTACAACGTCAAATATTTGTTTTGTGCCAAGTGATTTTTATATCAGTAACTGTGAAGAGAACTAATTTGTAAGTTTACATGGAAAAGAGGCAGTGGAACGAGCAGGGAGAACTTTGAAGCTGAACTGCTGTGAAATGAAGAAGATGAAAAGTTCCATTCCATGATTGTATAGACTAACATTTAACAGGGACAAAATCCTTATTCATAAGCAAAGAGATTGTTGACCAAAACAAGAGTCTCTTGAATGAGAGGTGGAAAGGTATTCGTGCCATTCCATAACACATTAACCACCACTTCAGGTTGTACAACCAAAATGACAGATTTTTGTTCAAAGAGATAAGTCAGAAATGAAGAGGATAAGTGTCTGCGAAGATGAGAAGGATACAAATTTCCCCAAAGCTGTGGAGTGCTAACATAATCTGCAGTTTATATGGATTCAGAGGAACAACTTAATATGCTTGAAGAGTCTACTGTGATTGATAGCAAACCTGAGGCATATGAGATACAATCTGGCATGTTTGTGTTGGTGGATCTTTTGGCTGAAAGGAAACAAAAAATATCAAATGCGAAAACATCACATATTGGTATAAGCTAAAGCAAACTTGGCAAGGAAGACTACATGAAAATGATGTTCTTAATGGCTGTTGGAAAAGACAGACATGACAAAAATGATGTATCATTTGTTCAGTTCCAACAAATTATTTCCAAATTGCCAACAACTGACAAAAATGAGAGGGAACCTGACTGTTTTATGAATCCAGCACTGCCCTTCTTGAGGTTTAAAAATTTTAAAACGTTGTATTTGTAATAATATTAGCGTTAGATTTAGTCTCGTTTCAGTTTAATTAGAAATATGATTCTAATGTGTATCTAATAAAAAAACAAGGAGTTTCAGAACAATTCTTAAGAAGTCAATTATTTTGTTTTCTTGGCCTCTATTTAATGCTTAATTTACACAAACCAGCAAATCTTTCTTTAATTTGTCCTTATATATTAATACCTGGTAAGTGTTTTGCCAAATTTGCTCAGTTAGGTTTTCTGTCAACTTTGTAATACCCTTTACAATTCCTTTAACACCCATTCCATTCAGAATAAAATAACAAGAAAAAATGTGACTGTTCTTTTTTAAACTATATGTTTAATTTTTTGGAATGTATTTGGTCTGGAATAAAATTTGTAAGTTTCTATCAGTTGTCATCTCACCGAGTTCATTGAGTTTTCACCATCTGCCTCAACAAGTGAGTTTCATTTATGTAACATCTGTATGTTCAGTGTTCTTCCCAGAAATTTTCATCAGCCGGGTGGCAGGAATGAGTAGCCGGGTGGGCAATAATATGTAAAAAAATGAATTTGATAAAATTTCAATTTATTCCCCTCAGGGCATTAACTTGCTTGTTGTTTAAAGGGGCCTAACATCTGAGGTCATCGGTTCCAGGGCATTAACAATAATATAAAATTATTTAGTTCTTTTCCCGGGTTGAATCATGTTGTTTTCTGAACATTCAGTTCAGACATTTTGAATACATTGCAGAATTCTTTGTCAAGGCGACTGAAATTTAACCCTACACGATCCGAGGTAATCAGTCTCACTGGCAGCAATCATACTATGAGAGTGGTTCCTAACCTTGGCCTTATATATCCTACCCTTTCAGGCTGACATAAGTCCCCTGGCTGTCTCGTGAGAATTCTGGAAATTATGTGTCACAGCGAGGTACTGGGACTTGCCCGCGCTGTTATGTAATCAAGAGGTTCGTCCTGCATGCTTATGTAGAGGTTTGTATATTTTAATCTACGTACGACAGGCATCCAAGAATTGCTGATTTTATATCCTTCTTCTATATTCATATTGTTTGAGCGTTTCTTGATTTAGATAACCTCAAGGATTTTCCTTTCCAGATTCCAAGGAATAGCCGCTAGGATCTTGGTCTTCTCAAATGATATTCTGTGTCTTGTTTTGTAGGAATACTTGGCTACAGCTGAAATATCTGTGTTTTGGTTCTTGGTGTGACGGATGTGTTGTTATAGGCGGGTAGAGATCAGACGTTTTCTTTCACCCACGTAGCACGTTCCACAGCTACATTCGGTGTGGTTTATAGATGGTTTTTATGTCATATTTATCCAGTATCTTGCTAAACCTGTCAGTAGTGTCTCTAAGAATAATATCAAACATGTAAACATTAATACCAAATTTAGGCTATTTTAATGTTACCTTGAACTTTTTTTTTTTTGCTATTTACTTTACGTCGCACCGACACAGATAGGTCTTATGGCAACGATGGGATAGGAAAGGACTAGGAAATGGAAGGAAGCGGCCGTGGCCTTAATTAAGGTATAGCGCCGGCATTTGCCTGGTGTGAAAATGGGAAACCACGGAAAACCGTCTTCAAGGCTGCCGGCAGTGGGACTCGAACCCACTATCTCCTGATTACTGGATACTGGCCGCAATTAAGTGACTGCAGCTATCGAGCTCGGTCCTTGAACTTCTAGTGTTCTACTGCTCATTCATATAATCACGTAACACCGGGGCTTGCCACTCGGTTGCTGTGAATTTATTATACGGGATTGTGACGTCGAAGGGAACTGAGTGCTCGCATGCGATTCCACGCTAATCCAGACACCGATCGCGCACAACATTACATGATAGTCAAAGCTACACATTTAAGCTCAAATGTAATTGATGCAATTATGCTGACAATAATGAAGATTTATCATTTAAATAAACAGTTTTACGGTATTTACATTTTAATTTGGAGCACCCAATGATCAAATATACATTAATATTATGTACCAAGCACATTTCTAGGTTATGTTAGCTAGGAGGTCTGAAATATGGTAGAGCAGTATGCCCATTAAAAAGGACCTGGGTAGAACACCAATGTTCCTTTCTTTAAATATTTCAATACTGGGAAAAGTTTTATTTCAGAAAATAATAACCCAAAGAACACACAAAATTAAGAGCTATCTTTGCAATTGATGAGATTTTGATAAACGGTTATTTTGTTCTCAAAATTTGTCCTTTTAACCATTCAACTGCAACATGCATTACAATGGAATTCCTGTAAACAAGAACATACACACAGCTGACACACTAAAAACAATGTTCTTCTTCCGCTTTTCCCACACCTTGTGGGGTCACGGGAGAGAACCGTGTCAAACATGTGGTTTGACTCTGACACCAACCTTATGTGGAGGGATGTAATCACTACTGAGTGTTTCTGTGGTGGTTGGTAGCGTAGTGTCACACACTAACAACAATATCCCACATTATTAAAGAAATGTACAAAATATTAAAAACAAATCTACAGGGAAGAGAATCAGTGGTGCACCGAGAGATTAGGTATTCTGGATAACCTATACAATATACTGACAACTTAAAAGTGACCTACATCCTCACCACTTCACTATATTCTTCAAGTTGATTACACATACCTCTCTCCAGTTATTTCCAACAGGTTCGCAAACCAAAAACTTCAGTATGAATGCCTGTACAGGAGCTAGAACAGCACAAGGTCCTCCTTCAGTCTGTTCTAAAGCAGTTGGTTCTTCTTTACTAAAGTGGAATCCTAAAATAAACAATCATGATCAATCACCTTAAAGATATTAACCTACAAATTAATAAACCAGAATGCACACACGATATCTATGGCACTCACTAACCTTGAGCCCACCTCCGGAACACATCATCTTTTACGAAATTCCCCCAGAGGAGTTTCTGGATGTCACTTAATTCGGACGATGTACTAGGATAAGCCATATTTACAGTTAATAAATAGACAACACAGTATGGAGGAAGTATGCAATGGGGAAAAACCTTGAAGGAACTGTCAATAATAGAGAGCAAATAAGCTTCACAAAGGCGTCAGTAATGTTTAACAAGTACAACAAACAAGAAGCAAGCATTGTCCATAATTTCAACAATTTCTCCAAACCATACTTAGTTTACAACTACAGTGGTACCAATATAACTCGCGGTCTAGCCAACAGTAACGTAAAATGCCAGGCCGTTGCCTACGAGATATACAAAGCCGGGAAATGGACCGATAGAAATGCAGGTCGCAAGTAGTTTTACGAACGTCCGCTAGAGGTCTCGACATCGTGCAATGCTGTTCGAGCGAAATACAATCACTAAATAGTACATGTTGATTTTTAAAGACGTCAAAATCTACAAATAATGAAGTTAGGAGCACCTCAATGTGATTTCGAGTGATTCGATGTAAAGTAAAGCACATTTAAGTGGCATTTGGAATTATTTTAGGTGAAGTCAAGTGCAATAAATAATAAAAGTAATACATTAAAAATGACTTACAATTATCACTGCTCGTATCACTCACATTTTTAAGATCTTCCAACTTAAAGGCTTTGTCCTGAAGTTCTTTTCCAAGTCATGAGCATCTGTAATTGTATGAGCTTCATTGTCGAGTACTGATTTTAAAAGTTTTGTAATGAGAGTTGCAGTCAGTGCTTTCTGATCACACTCGTTACATTTAAATGCCTCGATGGACTTTGGAACAACAAAAACGTTAAATTTTAAAACTATATTCGTAATTCCCAGATAACGCAATGAGTGACCCGTAAAATTCAACATATTTTGCAGGAAGTAAACACATTTTCTTGAGGGGTAGCGTAATGCACCACGATCTTTCATCCTAATGAGGCACATCAATGCACTGTCAGTAGTGGCCGAGGATATCTGCCCCAAGCATGATTCACAGTTGGAATTTTCTTCCGCAACTCGAACAAGATAACCACATACCATGACCAAGGAATACAACTCCAGAGTGACAGGTTTTTCTGAAAAGGCATGGTGTCATTCTTAATATCAATAGAATCTAAGATAATATAAAACTACCGCGCGAGTTGGCCGTGCGGTTAGGAACGCGCAGCTGTGGCCTTGCATCCGGGAGATAGTGGGTTCGAATCCCACTGTCGTCAGCCCTGAAGATGGTTTTCCGTGGTTTCCCATTTTCACACCAGGCAAATGCTGGGGCTGTACCTTAATTAAGGCCACGGCCGCTTCTTTCCCACCTAGCCCTTTCCTATCCCATCTGTGTCGGTGCGACGTAAAGCCATTATCAAAAACTTTCAGATATTTTAGACCTATTAAAAATAGTACATATGAAAGAAAATGCAATAATCGTGAATTGATTAGCTAGCTTACCTTCGAGCGTCTCATCAAGTAGGTAGGCCTATTTCCAGAACTTTTGCTGATCAGGATTATGATTATAGTGTACTCTGGGCTAGATAGCCATTTCATCTCTGATAAGGGATCCTAACGTTTCCTCCACGCATGTCAAATTCATGGCTTCGTAATGGAGGTTTTCTTTAATGAGGTGATGGTGGTGGTGATTATTCTTTTAAGAGGAAGTACAACTAAGCAAACATCCTCTGAAAAATGAAAACCTACAACCTGTTTTCCAGTCATTGGCCGGGTCTGGGGTGTAATGAATGAATCATATATAGGCTATTAGTACGATGGGGTCGCCACTCCCAAAGTGATTTATTAACGATTGATAGATGCTATGAAATGAGAATGGAGAGCGTTGCTGGAAAGAATGTTGACAGGGAAAACCGGAGTACCCGGAGAAAAACCTGTCCCGCCTCCGCTTTGTCCAACACAAATTTCACATGGAGTGACCGGGATTTGAACCATGATATCCAGCGGTGAGAGCCCGACGCGTTGCCGTCTGAGCCTCTATATAACACTAATCTAAGGGAAAAAATGAACGGATCCGATACTTCGAAAAATGAAGATATCGGCGAAAGGGAGACAAGGGCCACGTGAAAATGAGACTCCCTAGGCCTGGGGAACCTGATACCGTCGGGGTCGAAAAAAACAAGAGTTGACCAAGAGAAGTCGGACAGGATAGATGAAAGTGAGGAGCCTAACACAAGAAAGTGGAAACAATGCCAGGACTCAGCTACTGGCCCCGTGATCGCTAACCCACGCTCCAAAGTTCAGAGCCCCTGAGGCCCCTTTTAGTCGCCTCTTACAATAGGCTGGCGAAACCGTGAGTGTTATTCTACCGCCCCCACCCAAGGTAAATCTTTAATGAGGGATGTTATTCTAGTTTTCTTCCATTCGAAAAGCCAACATTGGCCTAATTTTTAAGTGTCTTTTGATGCGGTAGTCGGAGGCAGTGAAGTGTTCTAATGAATCTGTAACCCATAAACTGAAGTCTCAATATTTAAAATGTAAATTACAGACTCTGGATGACGTCCCAGGCGACCAAAGCGAACCTAATTTGCCCCCCCCCCCCCCCGGCCCTTTATCTGGATGTAGCAATTATCCACTTCTCCTTTAAAACTGAATCGGCTGGAAATGAATGAAATTTCAAATTGTTCTCCTTTTTTGGACGAATTGGACTTACAGTACGATATACTATATCTTATAGTGTATATGAAATTTACTTGGAGTTCACTTGAACACGAACAGTAAGTGAAATCTATAAGTAAACGTATTAAAAACACTTTTCTCCATATGTTAATACACTACAGCAAATGCAAACTATAGCAAGATGTCGAGACATCTGGCGGCGGTACTCCGAACCTGGTTGGGGACGGTTTTTATGCTCAGAACTAGCGCACACTTCCTGGCCTTGTATATCTCGGCCCTAGGTCTCAGGATGTTTCACCTATCTCAAAAAGATAGATGTTCGTATTGTGACGATACCGGTGTCTCGTTCGAGTCTCCTCTGTCGGCCTTTTGTGTTTGTTATCTGTTGTGTGGTTTGTTTTTAAATTTATCATTTATGTGGGGTTTGTAGTTAGTTAATTGCTTTTGTTTTCAGTTAATTGTTAATTTCATTCGTATTGTGATAGGGTTGTGTATGGGTGTGTGTGTGTGTGAGAGAGAGAGTTGTGGTCATCCATCCAGTGGGTGGCCATTCCCAATGTTGCTTTACTGTGTGTAGTGTGTAGGTATGTGTGTGGTGTTCTGTAAATGTGTTGGTGACTAAGGCGTTGTCTCATTCAGTGACATGGCTGCACTGCATGTTTTGTATACGATGTGGCTCGCCCTGTTCTGAATTAGGGTTTGCCTAGCTTATTGTTGCGTTTGGATACTTGCAACGCTACATCGTATTTAATTTCGCGACTTGCTCTTTTAGTATGTTAAAAGAGCAAGTGTTTGCGGGTGTTATGTAATACTTCAGCATCTGTAGATGTTAATTTGGAAAATCAGCATAAATATTGGCAGTTGGTGGCACACCGCCTCGGCTGTACCCGAGTTCCAGTGCTTAGGAAGTGAGAACTATTCTTGGCGGGGATTCATTCTTGGTGGGGATTTTAGTTGCTGTCTAGTGGGCATGGGAGTGAATGTCTGGGTCTGGGTAGAAAGGAGTTTTAATAGCAGTAGGTTGATTAGGTTTGAGATGTCCTGGTTAGGCTGGGTGGTAAGATCTGGGGTGTAGGGTCCTGGATTCGAGGATGGAGGAACTGGTGTGTTGCGAGTGAGCAAGTGTTGTGCATGTTTGTGGTGTGCCTTGACTGCCCTTTTGATGAAGGGGCATCCAGGGAATGACGCGGCGTGGCTTCCGTGGCCGTCCGCACACCTCGCCTGTTCCCGTGGCACCGTGCAAACTGTGTGGCGGTGAGAACCACCACATCTGTTACAGCGGGTAGGCTCAGTGCAATTAGCAGCTGAGTGATGAAGTTTAAGGCAGTTAAAACACTGTGTCACGAGTGTGGGTCTTGGGGGAGGGGCGGTTTCGAGTTCCTGTAGAGGTGTGACGTGGTGGTGTTCTGTCGGAATTGGGAGCAGGTTTTTTACGCCTGCTCTTAGTCTGAGTGTATTTGTGCTGTGTGTCCGTGCTCGGTGGTGGAACTGATGAGATCCCATGCCCGGGCTCGGTGGTTGTTTGAGGGGGGAGGGGTTATGATGTGTGTCTGTGCATGCAGGTGGGTAGGAGGCTGTTTCCGGGGGTGTTTCGGCCTCAGTCCCGTCTGTCTGTGTAATCTTGGTGGATAGGAAAGGAGGGGGGGGGGGGGTGGGGAAAGAGGAGGGAAAGTCCGGGTGGATGAGTCTGATGTTTCGATGGAAGTGGTAGGAGGGGAAGAATCATCGGTTTGTAGGTCTATTTTGATTGGGGATGGGATACCTGCCTTTTGGAGAGTGTTAAGTATGTCAGGAATAAATCGGGTTTTGATTGGGGTGATGAGGAGGTGACAGTTATGTGTCTCCTAAATAACTGCAATGTACCGGCTAATGATGGGCTGAATGGCCTCAATTATTGATTTTCGGGCAAGTGGGATGGGTACTGGATTTGTTAGGGGTAATAGTAGGATATCACATTTTTGAGATGTGAGAAAGGAAGTATTGCGCCTGAAGGAATGTTCGAAGTCATGCTGCTCCTCCTCCTCCTCTTCCGCCTCTTCTTCTGATGTTTCGTCTACTGGTGGTTCTTCTTGTGCTGGTGGTTGGTTTTCCCGTAATTGGAATCTGGATTTGATGTTGGTCAGAATGGTATTGATGTTTTGGTTGTCGGATTGGTGATTGGTGAATAAGAAGAAGAAAAAGCCCTGTTCACGGATGCTATGAATGAGGTGGGTGTAGGGTCGGAATTTAGTGGCAAGAACTTTTCTGTACCATGGAAAATCATTTTTAGAAGAAGGGCCGGCTATTACAAAGTAGTTGGTTTGATCATGTCTTTGATTTTGATTGAAGGTAATGTCCATAGGTTGGGAAAAATCGGAATATGGGGCCCAGCTACTCGGTCCACCGGGGTTGTCCATATTCCTTGGATGTGCATGGCTGGTGAGTGGCAGGTGGGTTGGGATGAGAAGCACTGGAACGGTCAAACTCCGTAGAGGACCACTCGCTTATCAAGATGCACACAGCGGGTACCAGTCGTGCCAGGTATAGTTTTGTCGGATCTCGCCGAGACAAGTCACGATAGGCAACCACACTGTGCGCGAGACAAATTGCTCTTTCCCTGGCTTCTTTAGTGTGCCCGCACAAGCCAGGCGGTCTGCTCGGGTCTGCTGTGGCTGGGTGACTGGCAGCGACCGCACCATATGTCTGTTTGGGCACCCCCTAGGGGGGTGCCTATTGCGGTGCCAGTACCGGTGCGCTATGTAGCGCTCCTCACCTGGCCTGTAGTAGAAAATAGGGTATAAGAATAATAGGTATATGAGAATTGATAATAATAATAATAATAATAATAATAAAAGAAAATGGTGGAATTTTGTACTGTAAATTGATTACGGTTTTGTGGTAATATGGTGAAACGCAACATTATTCACAAAGTGCCATGGCTGTGTGGGAATCTAAATTGGTGTGGTCCAGCGGCAGGGGCCGAGTCTGGATGGTGACCCAGCCAAGCTCTGACCACGCCCGATGTTTCTTAACTGTATCGGGCCCTGATGCTGGGTTGTGAGCTAGAATAGGATGCTATTCTTGTGTGTCGGATGTTTGTGACACTTGTAATTTAGATTGAGAGCATCTACTCGCCTCAGCGGTCCTTGGTTCGTGGCAACGGTTACAGAAGAAAAACGGTCCTTATCTTGTTGGGTGTGTATAACTGTTTAGGTGTGTAGTGTTATGTGTTGGTGTATTTTAGTCTGGGTTTTGTAGTATGTCTTTTATTAAGAATATGTATTTGGGTAAGCGATGTATTTTGTCGTGACGGTCTGGTTCGTATTGGCCTAGTGATCTGATTAATGGGTTGTTATGTTGCTGAGTTTTGTTGTAGAAGTTCGTTGCTTGGTCGAGGGCGAAGTCTAGTATGCATGGTATTTTTGTAATGGAGTGTAGATCTGCAATGCTTGTGTTGAAGTTTTTAACTGCTAGTTTTAGTGCCCAGTTTTGTATGTACTGAAATTTTTGTATATTTGTTCTGGAGAGAAAGCCTATTGCTGGTAGTGCGTATGTGATGATAGGTCTGATGAATGAGGTGTATATTAGTAGTACGTTCTTTCTGGATAATGAGCTGTGGCTGTGTATGAGTGGGTAGAGTGTTAGTATTTGTTGTTTGGCTCGCTGTAGTGTTTGGTTTACGTGTTCTTGTAGGTTCAGTCTTGTGTCTAGTGTGATTCCTAGGTATTTGTGCTTGGGGACCCATTCTATGTTTTGATTTAGGAGTGTTAATTGTTGTTGGGGGCGGCGAGTTCTGCGTGTAAAGTGTACTGCCTTTGTTTTCTGTATGTTGACTTGTATTTTCCATTTGGTGAGCCAGGGTTCGAGTTGTTGTAGGTGTTGTTGCAGGTGTTCTGTGGCCAGGTCTGGGTTTCTGCTTTTGGCAAGGATTGCTGTGTCGTCGGCATAGCAGAAAGTCCTGGCTGACTATATCAATCGGTCGGACCGCGCTGGAAATTTCAAGATGGCTGCTGTCAGGGGAAGCTCGAGCAGTCTCTTGGCTGCAGCAAGCTGGCTTCCTGCGGGGTGCTGGCTCGCTGTATGCTCGGAGCTTCGGTTCTGCCCTGTGATTGGTTGACAGTTTTGAGGGAGCTTGAAGAACTTGGCGGCAGGCGAGCTGGCTAATGCAGGGTACTGGCTCGGCTGATGCTTGGCTCTCCTTGATTTGCTCTGCTTGAGCGCTTGGCTGAGAAGGTGTGCTGTTGTATATCTTGTAGGCAACGGCCAGGCATAGTCGGTACACGAGTGCCATCTACATAGTTGTAACAGGACGAATAGAAATGAATAGAGTGACGACTTCTGGCGGTTGATATGTTCCTACACTACGTGGCCCTGGTGTAGATTTAATTTCCACCGAAAGCGATATTCTTATCTGTGGAAAAGTCATCCTGATGCTCAGCCACATTTGAGTATCAGTTGACTGGCGTTCGGCACGCCCACCGACGAATTTCATTGGTTGCGACAAGCAAATATTTTCATTACATATACTTCTCCCTCCATTTTCAAACCCTTGTTGAAACTTCGAACAATGTCTAGTTAAAAACCGGGGGATCATTGTTTATGCTATGGAAGATCATGCTCGATTTAGACGTTGTTTAGGTAGACGTTGTCTAAGGCTTAAAAATAGTTATCGTTTCTGCAATCCGCCCATAGGGCCGATTGCAGAAACGGTGTTTAGACGATGTCTAGGTTAAACAATGCATAAGTATGACTGCCGCATTTCAGAGACGTTATTTATCACTTAGACACTGTCCAAAAACGATATTCAACCTTAAACACTGCCGAAAACACAGTTTAACTTCAAATAAGAGGAGTGAATCACAATCACGATTGCAAAACGATGACCTAGACAACGTCTACCTAAAGAACGTCTAAATGGAGCACGATCCTCCATTGCATAAACGATGTTCAGCCGATGTTTAAATAGATATAATTTAAAATTTCAATATTGGTTGAAAATAGAGACAGAAGTATCTTTCATGTAATACTTTGCTTGTCGCAAACAAAGAAATTTCTCGGTGCACGCGTCGAACGCCACTCAGCTGTTTGTCTTCAAAATCAAAATCTCTTTGTTTGCAAATTTGGTGCCTACCTCGGTGGCAAATGCTACACTGAAATACACAATTGTCAAGCACTAAATTTTAGATTAAAAAGAGAAGAAAATTTTCCTAGAATACAATATTATACAATTTACGCTAACATTTTTTTTCTATTGAACACACAGTTCATCTTTAATAAATTTATATTGTTTACAAAATTCTACTTATAATATATTCTACAAATATAGTCAATTCATATACAGTATGTGGAATTACTTCAAATAATACTATACAACTGGTATAAGATTAAAATTTACATTGCATTACATGTTTCATGGTACATAACCTCTGATTGTTATTCACTCCTCTCATTTGAGGTTAAACAGTGTTCTCGGCAGTGTTTAAACATGGGCGGCTGAACATCGGTGTTAGACAGTGCTAAGAGATAAATAACGTCTCTACAATGCGGTGGCCATACTTAGGCATTGTTTAACCACAGACATCGTCTAAACACCGTTTCTGCAATTGGCCCGTAATTTGTATTATCATGCTGAGACGATTCCGGGTAGAAAGGTAAGTCCGACGGCCTCTCTGTGGGTCGTCCGCTGTTAAATCGCAGCAATTCATTTCACATGTACGGGGAGATAGAGCTTCAAATAAGATTTCGCTTTTCAAGAGACTTGTTTCTTGAGACTGACAAAGGGACAGTCCGGTAACTGTCAATTGAACAACAATTCTTGGCAACAGATATATTTTATTATACATGGGATAATTTCCATGGAATTATCGGTCACTTCGACTACATACATGTCAGGGATACTTGTCAAAATGATCAGATGGCTGACACATACAACAACCGGAAGGGATTCACTTATATATACTGCCAAATAAACACACATAATAGTGAAAACTAAAAAGTAGGTTGTATGTCATTTTTATATAAATAATCGTTTATGTTTTCGGCAACTATAACATAGGAAAAGGCAAGTAGTGGTGATGGTGATGATTAGTGTTTAAAGTGGAGGAGTGGGGAAGAAGAGCCCTTGCCATAATAACAGCCCTAGTATTTGCCTGGTGTAAAAATAGGGAAACTACGCAAAACAATCTTCAGGGTTGCCGATGATTCAATTTGAACCTATAATCTCCAGAATGAAAGCTACATCTATATGGACAGTAGAACACATTCCGTTACACATTACTATTGTTTCATCTTCCCTTGGTGGAAGCTATTGTTTCCCGTACGGTGGCGTGTCGCTTTAGTGTCGATAATATTACCAGACTTAATTTCCACCGAAAGCGATATTCTTATCTGTGGGCAAATCATGTTCATGCTTAGCCAAATTTGAGTATTGTGTAGGAAGACAAACAGTGACTGGCGTTCGGCACGCACACCGACGAATTTTATTGGTTGCCACAAGCAAAGAGTTACATGAAAAATACTTCTATCTCCATTTTCAAATCAATATTGAAACTTTAAACAATGCCTAGTTAATCATCGGCTGAAAATTGTTTATGCAATGGAAGATCGTGCCCGATTTGGTCGTTGTTTAGGACTAGTCATCTTTTCTGCAATCGGCCCTAAATCTCATAATATTATCGACACTAATGCGACACACCAACGTACGGGAAAGTGTAGCTTTTATTATAGGGTTGTCTTGGTAAGTGTAATCTAGTCGTAAATAACTTTGACGAAGGGAAGATGAAACAACAGTAATGTGTAACCGAATGTGTTGTACAGGCCATATAGATGAAGATCGTACGTTCGAAACACATTCGGCAGTCATGAAAATTGTTTTCCGTAGTTTCCATATTTTACACCAGGCAAATACTAGGGTTGTTAGTATGGCCACGGCTGTCCGTCCACAATCGTCCTCTTTAAACAATAATCACCACCACTTGCCTCTTCCTATTTCATTGATGCCGAAAAATCTGAATTAGCGCAAAGATAATATATGTATATGTGTATATATACAATATACGGGGTGAAGCGTAATTCGCGCACTCGGGCGTCGCAGCGCGACTCCTCACATGCCAGCAATAAAAAAATGTCTCTTACAAAATTTCGTCTTGCGAGTATATCCGGCAGAAAACAACGTTCAAGAGTAGCAATCTGGCAACACTGTTACCACATGTAGGGTAACTACCTCTGTCAGCACGTTCTCGTCGTTCTGTACAGTTGGTGCAGTGGATAGAGTATTGGGTTAGCATTCAGGAGGTCGAGTGGTCGATCCTGGGTTGAGGCGTATGTTTTTCATTTCGTAAATGTAGTCCAGGTGGTATGGTGTCTGGCATCTTAATCGTCAACAGCGATTGCAGTGGGTCCTCTAGAAACCATTTGCACTTACATACTACGATCCTAGAAATGGACGAACAATCGTTTTCATTGGTCAGTTTTGAAAGGCGCCCTTTCCACGTTGTGGACGTGAATTTATTCGCACCACTTCATCCACTAGATATGAAACCTGTTTTCTTTGTACCCTCCTTCAATGATCCCATAGATTAGTCATCATCATCATCATCTGTTTACCCTCCAGGTTCGGCTTTTCCCTCGGACTCAGCGAGGGATCCCACCTCTACCGCCTCAAGGGCAGTGTCCTGGAGCTTCAGACTCTTGGTCGGGGATACAACTGGGGAGAATGACCAGTACCTCGCCGAGGCGGCCTCACCTGCTATGCTGAACAGGGGCCTTGTGGAGGGATGGGAAGATTGGAAGGGATAGACAAGGAAGAGGGAAGGAAGCGGCCGTGGCCTTAAGTTAGGTACCATCCCGGCATTCGCCTGGAGGAGAAGTGGGAAACCACGGAAAACCACTTCGAGGATGGCTGAGGTGGGAATCGAACCCACCTCTACTCAGTTGACCTCCCGAGGCTGAGTGGACCCCGTTCCAGCCCTTGTACCACTTTTCAAATTTTCGTGGCAGAGCAGGGAATCGAACACGAAATTTGAAAAGTGGTATGAGGGCTGGAACGGGGTCCACTCAGCCTCGGGAGGTCAACTGAGTAGAAGTGGGTTCGATTCCCACCTCAACCATCCTGGAAGTGGTTTTCCGTGGTTTCCCACTTCTCCTCCAGCGAATGCCGGGATGGTACCTAACATAAGGCCACGGCCGCTTCCTTCCCTCTTCCTTGCCTATCCCTTCCAATCTTCCCATCCCTCCACAAGGCCCCTGTTCAGCACAGCAGGTGAGGCCGCCTGGGCGAGGTACTGGTCATTCTCCCCAGTTGTATCCCCGACCGAGAGTCTGAAGCTCCAGGACACTGCCCTTGAGGCGGTAGAGGTGGGATCCCTCGCTGTGTCCGAGGGAAAAGCCGACCCTGGAGGGTAAACAGATGATGATGATTATTCTTGCCTCGTTCAGGTCCATTACATTTCGTTAGGGCCTTACGTTACCAGTAGGCCTAGCAACGTGCTCTGCGAATAATGTCCAAACTCGGTTACAATTTGTATGTGTTATCACCATGGTCCCAATAATTCTGCCTTTCAACATTGCGTCTGGTAACAGCATGCTGTTTAGTACGTATCTCAATTCAATATTATTATGATGATTATTATTATTATTATTATTATTATTATTATTATTATTATTATTATTATTATGTCCGCCTCTGTGGTGTAGTGGTTAGCGTGATTAGCTGCCACCCCCGGAGGTCCGGGTTCGATTCCCGGCTCTACCACGAAAATTTGAAAAGTGGTACGAGGGCTGGAACGGGGTCCACTCAGCCTCGGGAGGTCAACTGAGTAGAGGTGGGTTCGATTCCCACCTCAGCCATCCTCGAAGTGGTTTTCCGTGGTTTCCCACTTCTCCTCCAGGCGAATGCCGGGATGGTACCTAACTTAAGGCCACGGCCGCTTCCTTCCCTCTTCATTGTCTATCCCTTCCAATCTTCCCATCCCTCCACAAGGCCCCTGTTCAGCATAGCAGGTGAGGCTGCCTGGGCGAGGTACTGGTCATTCTCCCCAGTTGTATACCCCAACCAAGTGTCTGAAGCTCCAGGACACTGCCCTTGAGGCGGTAGAGTTGGGATCCGTCGCTGAGTCCGAGGGAAAAGCCGAACCTGGAGGGTAAACAGATGATGATGATGATGATGATTATTATTATTATTATTATTATTATTATTATTATTGCCGCCTCTGTGGTGTAGTGGTTAGCGTGATTAGCTGCCACCCCCGGAGGTCCGGGTTCGATTCCCGGCTCTGCCACGAAATTTGAAAAAGTGGTACGAGGGCTGGAACGGGGTCCACTCAGCCTCGGGAGGTCAACTGAGTAGAGGTGGGTTCGATTCCCACCTCAGCCATCCTGGAAGTGGTTTTCCGTGGTTTCCCACTTCTCCTCCAGGCGAATGCCGGGATGGTACCTAACTTAAGGCCACGGCCGCTTCCTTCCCTCTTCCTTGCCTATCCCTTCCAATCTTCCCATCCCTCCACAAGGCCCCTGTTCAGCATAGCAGGTGAGGCCGCCTGGGCGAGGTACTGGTCATACTCCCCAGTTGTATCCCCCAACCAAGAGTCTGAAGCTCCAGGACACTGCCCTTGAGGCGGTAGAGGTGGGATCCCTCGCTAAGTCCGAGGAAAAAACCGAACCTGGAGGGTAAACAGATGATGATGATTATTATTATTATTATTATTATTATTATTATTATTATTATTATTATTATTATTATTATTATGTTGTAAATATAGGATACATGTGACCTCAGAAACGGTGTCTTACTGTATTACAGTAGGTAATGTCAGATGGAAATTAGCAAATAAAAAATGCGCCTCAACCCAGGATCGAACCATCGACCTCCTGCATGCCGACCAAAATTTCTACCCACTTCACCAACTGTACAGCATGACGAGAACGTGCTGACAGTGGTAGTTACCCTACATATGGTTACAGTGGTGCCAGATTGCTACTCTTCAACGTCCGTTTTCTACCGGATATACTCGCAAGACGAAAATTTGTAAGAGACATATTTTTATTGCTGGCATGTGAGAGTAGCGCTGCGACGCCCGAGTGCGCGAATTACGCTTCACCCTTAATATATGTTTTTGAACGTATGCTATGCTCCACAAAACAATACCTCATACCCAGGTATATTACCAACTAAACCTTTATCCTTTGCCGTTGAAGTATACAAAAAATCATCGATGGATTTACAATTATTTTCAGAACTCAAATGGAAATGTCCAAGTAGGGGCGAAAACACCGTGATAACTGTCCTCCATGATGGATTTTTATCACAGTAGGAGAGCTTCAGTTTGGTGTATGTCCTCCACGAGCATTTATCACAGCTTGGCACCTACGTGGGCATACTCCGTATAAGTCGACGGAAGTCACGTTGCGGTATCAGGTCCCATTCTTTAATGAGAAACTGCTCGAGGTCATGGAGAGTCTGTGGTGGAACAGGACGCCCACGAACATTTCTGTCAAGTCTATCCCACACATTCTCGATGGAATTAAGGTCCAAACTCACTGCTGGCAATTCCATCTCTTGAATGTCTAGTTTTCGCAAGACAGCTCTGGAGATGCACGCCATATGAGCCCTGGCATTGTCGTGCATGAGAACGAATTCAGAGCCAACACCGTATGCAGCAACCAGCACATGCTGTAGCAGTATCTGCTCGATGTACCCCGCAACGGTTAGATTACCACGGATGACAAGATCCGCACGGTCATCAATACTGATGCCACCCCACACCATCACAAAATTTGACGGAATCGGTCGCCTTCCTGGACAATATTTGGCATGTACCGCTCACCACGGCGTCTCCATACACGTTGACGTCCATCACGCTGCCTCAGGGGAAATCTGGACTCGTCTGTGAACAACACAAGTCTCCATTGGCGAAGTTGCCAGTTGACGTGGGTACGGGCAAACAGAAGGCGAGCTGCGCGATGTTGCTGCGTTAAACGGGGCACTCGAACAAGACATCTGGGTCGTAAGGACACTTCTCTTAACCAGCTTCTTACTGTCTGGTCAGACACCGTTACTCCAGTGACCCTCCTGAGGTCTTGTTGCAGTTCTCTGGCAGTTGCTTAACGATGCAGCAACGCACAGATGGTCATTATCGGTCATCCTGTGGGGTTGTCTTGCATTCACGATCTTGTGCAACACTCCTTGAGAAATGGCATGTCTCATTGTAGCGATTCAACAAGCGTCGAATAACTGACGGAGAGACATTGAGATCCACAGCAGCACGACGAATAGTCCATCCTTCCTGGATCAATGTGACGACCCTTGCGACTTGAACCTCGTTAAGATGTCTCATGGGATGCGCTGCTTTTCGTAGAACGTGCTTAAATGACCGCGGCCTCACAACGACACACGGACGCAACGAAATTCACTTTGTTTTGAGGTGTCACCTGATATTTTAATGCATGGCTACGCCTACAGATGGAGTATAACTTCCATTTGACATACCCTGAGTAGCTAAGGTCTCAAGGTATTCTGTACGACCATTGGAACTCCATCTACCAAAATTAACGTTCACATACCAGACGTTACAAAATATGTTCCCCTATTTTTTTTACTGTGTATATATAAACCACGTACAACCTACTTTACAGTTTTCACTATTATGTGTGCTTACATGGCAGTAAATATAATTGAATCACTCCAGGTTGTATGTGACAATCCTCTGACGATTGGGACAAGTAATTCTGATATGTATATAGTCAAAGTGTCCTATAATTCGATGGAAATTACCCATGTATAATAAAATCTATCGCTTGCCGAGAATTGTATTCCAGGAGACAGTTACTGGACTGTCCCTTTGTCAGTCTCAAGAAACAAGTCCCATTAAAAGCGAAAACTTATTTTAAGCTCTACCTCCCCGTACATTTTAAATGAATTGCTGCGTTTTCGCAGCGGGCGACCCACAGAGGGGCCGTCGGACTAACCTTTCTTCCAGGAATCGTCTCAGTATGATAACTCAAATTACATGTTTCATGGTACATAACCTCTGATTGTTATTCATTCCTCTCATTTGAGGTTAAATAGTGTTCTCGGCAGTGTTTAAACGTGGTCGACTGAACATCGGTTTTAGACAGTGCTAAGTGATAAATAACATCTCTACAATGTGGCGGCCATACTTAGGCATTGTTTAACCGTAGAAGACGTCGAAACACCGATTTTGGAATCGGCCCATAGTGGTCAGCTTTCTCCGAACATGAGAATCTAAATGAGATCTGATGTGACTTATTTGGGAATTTATCGTTTAAATAAATTATTTTAAAATTTGGGTTCATTATTGTGATGTTTCAGGACTGTGCATTTTGTTTACTGACTGATGACTGTCTTTAGGAGCGATCTCTGTTTCCTTCAAATTAAGATATGGGGACGATTGCAGAAACGATGATCAGTTTTAAGCCTTAGACAACGTCTACCTAAACAGCGTCGAAATCTATCACGATCTCGCATTGCATAAAAGATGTTCAGCCGATGTTTAGCTAGACGTCGTCTAAAGTTTCAATGCTTTTTCGAAAATGGAAATGGACGTATCTTTCGTGCAACTCTTTGCTTGAATTTATAATGACCAATAACGGATCATTTATATTCGTAAAATCTCTTTGCTGGTCACAACCAATGAAATTCGTCGCCAGACGATAGTCAGCTGTCGTCATCCTTCCTATACATTACTTAAATATGTCTAAGCATGAGCATGCCTTGCCCACGGATGAGAATTCACTTTCGGCGGAAATCAAATCTCATAATATTATCAACACTAAAGCGACACGCCTCGGTACAAGGAAGTGTAGCTTTGATTATAGTGTTGTTACGGTGAGTGTAATCTAAATGGCTTCTGCGAATGGATGAGCCGTATCCGACCGGCCCATAATAATAATTGGAATATTATTTGACCATATATGTGAATTTATTAATAAAAGATACAGTCTAATATGTTAAAGCATCGTATCCCAAGATAGTTAATACCGGATGTTGAGCAAGACTGTAAGTCGCTGGATGTTGCTTCATATTTTCGTATGACCGTGAGAAAGTAAGCGTACCCACGCGCTGGCAAGGACCGACACGTGTATTACATGCTGACCAAGCAAGATATTTCAGCCAATGGGAATTTATGGATTTGGCAAACATGGAGGCTACACCGCGTCATATATTAATTCCAGGATGACCAACATGCTCTGTGGATAAAGTCAGTTTCTGTAGACAATCGGTTTTCCACAGTTTCTGAAGTTAGATATATTTGGTAATGTATTATAGAAATTGGTGGAAGAGATTTGCTAATGTTTGAGCTGTGTTTTATAAATATATCACAATAAGTATTGTATCATCATAGGCCTACATGACGAACTCTCTGATTGGTGGTTGGTTCAGATACCCGGGAACCCCAACAATATTAGCGTCACCGAAGCCTCCTCAGTAATCCAAGCTCTGGAGAGCGTCACTCTGTAGTTGAAATTTGAGCAGTACGGATGTACTAACTCGTCATTCTGTAGCAAAAATTTGAGCAGTACGGATGTATTAACTCGGCACTCTGTAGGAAAAGTTTGAACAGTGCGGATGTACCAACTCTGTGACTGGTGATTGTAATTAACGTGGCGTTATTCCAGAAATAGTAACTGGTTCTCGTTGATACTTCAAATTGTGCAGTCGTAATATTTACTGTGCTTTGACAGAGTTTACTTTTAATCGATAAAGACGGTGTAGTGACCGCTGAGTAACAAGTGTTGTGGAAACGTGCTAGTGTTTCACTATTTCGCGACGGGCGCGTATTCGCGTGGAACTTCCGTACCGAACCGTGGGCTGCTTTTAAAACTGTAATTTTACCCTTTTAGTGAAGTGTGTTATATATATGTGAATCAGTGTGTTAGCTGATCTGGTAAAAGAAAGGGTATCTCGGCTCGCAGCATTAAGCAGTGAAGAGGTTATCAATAATAGTCTTCTGTGTTCCAGTGAATTGTTTTCCAGCAAGATGATGGATACACCTGCAGAGGAAGGAAGTGCATTCCCACATGTTAAGGATGTGATTAACATGGTGTAGATCCCAAAAATTAGTGGGGATGTAAGCTGCTATCCTGGTTCCCCGAGAGTCATCTAAAGTAAGATGCACGTATTATATATGGCATGATATGTAAGTTATGTTAAGGTACTAGGGCAGTGTAGATAGAATTTTCAGTTTCATTTAAAGTAAGCCTGACGGCATGTATTTGTTTAATTTTGTCACTATGGTAGATTCGGATACGAGATTAATGCATGTTTATTTTATTTTTATTTTGCTTTATGATTAGATGTTTGGGAAAATGAGGGATTGATAGGATCAGTTATTGTTGTAAATATAGTACTTAGTGTAGGATATTCCGAGTTTTCCTTAAACATATGCTAGAAGGGCTAGATCGACAGGTTCATTTTTGTATTACGTTAAACACGTATCAATTCATTTTATTTCGGTCATTCAGAGAGACAGGTATAGCTATTTTGCATGATGCATGGTTTTACAGAAGCTGCCAGAAGGAGCTGCAGAACGTCGTTGTTAAATTAAGATCTTTGAAGTTAAGTTGGATTCTGTTTGCCTGATGGTCTGCCAAGGACTTGAACAGCGTCTCGTTATGTGGAAAGGCCAGTAGGATTCATGAGGAATGATGAGATAATAATTGCATGCTTAATTATAATGTATTGGTACAGGCCGATTGTATGCCTGACAAGATAGAGAGAAATTGTGCAGATGTGTGTGTGCCTGCCTAGCGTCTTCTGAGTATATTGTGATCAGAATGGACAGTGTTAATTCCAGACTATTGAGTCTGATGTTGTTAAATGGCCCAAGCATGCTAAGAAGCAATTAATATACGGGAGTTTCCGTGTAGTTGATGATGGGCGTTATCTCATGACAAGCTGACTCCTGGCCTAGGTTATCGGCATGTGTGAAAGAGACAGTATTTCCTTGCGGCGGCCACGGGAGACAAAATCCAATCTTTAGCGTAGTGGAGTTCTATATTTCTTTACAGCTCGTAATCTACCCGGAAGTACATGACGGATGACCGCGCTGTTGAGCGCTCAAACGCAGCAGAAGGAGGCAATGTTGCCCATTGCTTTCTTCATGACATCAAGGATTATTTATATGTTTTTCTCTTACAGGATGGTTTTACCTTATTATTTTGTGATTGCATACCTTGTCTCGTTGTTTTTAAAGGGAACAGCCCGAGTGCTGATGTATTGTTGGTTTATCTAGTTCTGTCTAGATCTTTTGCTGTGAACCGGGATTCACATTAGAAGCAGTGTAGCATTTAAGACTTTACTCGATATCCGATGTATATATATGTTTAGTTTGATGATTTGAATTATTGTAAATATAGTGTAGGATTTGCCCCTAGTATTTTGCATACCTTACATAGCGTCCGGTGCGTCTTAATTATTTTTCTTTCCGTCGTAATTTTTCACATGATGTAACTTTGATTTTACGGAAATAGTTTGATGATTCTCGGGAGTAACTTAATTTTGAAACCGTATCGTTGGGATGCGATAGTGTGAAACTCCATATCGAAATACCTCATGGCAGTGTTTGCATACACTTGTTGCCATACAACATAAACATTGGACTATGAGAAGATACTCAGTCTTGATTTTTATATATGTTCTTTATTGAACTTGTTTTTCTTTTAATGTCAAATTTGTATTATCACTCATTTAACGTTTCTGATTTCGATTTATTTTATTACTTTGAGTTCATTTTTTACAAGTTATTATTTTTTTTATTCAATTATTTTCGTGTGATTTGATCGGGGATATTTGTTAATAAATCCATCTTACCCCCTATTATTGTTTCTCATTCGTGTTATACCTCCATTTCCTGTCATTGATTGCTATTTTAGTGTTGAACTTCGACTTTTATCCTGACCCAATCGACAACCAACCCACACTCTGCCCAACCCTGAGTTAGTCGGATGTTCATACAGGAATGGAGGCATCGTCCTAGAGGGTATTTACCCCTGGGTACGGTACATATATATTTGGCGCCGCAACTAAGGGCAAATAGACACTTTGGCGTATGTTCGTATCCCACTGGGAGTATTTTTGTGTTACCCAAAGATGTCTAGGTTGTTCTTACAAACTTGGGCAGGTCAAATTGAGATTTACGAGAGTGAATGTGATTTGACAAGCTATTCCGAAGGCTAGATAGGATTAGGATCATGGTTCGAAAGCTGGAAGAGACCAATAATTGGTATCCAGATAATGATTAAATTTAAGAAAGGTAGATAGGTAATTTCGAACCATAGGCGCAACTTAGGAATCTGGCAACCTAACGTTCAGACAACTTGAGTCTAGAGTCCCATGTTCAGTACTACGAATGATAGTAGGCGGACATGAAAGGGCAAGATTTCATAGGAAATCGTGTGTTTAGAAAACAGAGTAAAATCTAAATGCATTACGTTAGGGACATCGGCAAAAAGTTTGATTTAAATTATGTTAGGAAGAATGAGGAACATAGCCGATAAGTAAGGCGTGTCGTAGTAGTAAAGGAACTCTATTTGAGTCAGAGAACTATAAAAAGATTTCTCTAATGAGGTAAAGTGGTCGATGACGTGTCCTTCAGACATGTGTTGATCTTGATATAGCCTGGAATTTGTGTGTAGATCAAATTTCAATTGCCAGTAATGATAATTTTATTTGATTTAGAGTAAGGCTAGGAACTTAAGAGCGCCTCAGTCTTAAGAAAATGTTGATGATATTTGCAATGAGTGCTGATGATTCAAGACTGGTAAACCTATGCTGGAATATTAGTCTGGAGTCGGAGGTATTTATCGTAAATATGGTCCAGTACTGTTGTCTAGTACTTAGATTAGAGCCCAAAAGACAGGAAAATTAATGTTTGGATTTAAAGATTTTGGGGCCATAATATTAGTAATTTATTTTTAAAGTTATGATAACGCGTTTGTTGTTATGCGCGGCAGAAAATAAATATCCCAAATCATAGTAAGCTTCTATATGGCGAATTTTGAGGCCATGTTTTCTTGATATATGATTAACGAAAATCATAGAAGCTTTTCAGTAAAGTAAATGGTTTTCGTATGGAGTACACAAGATACGGTATAGGATACTAGGTAGTGGCGAGCATCCCTGCGTTTTCTCGAATACGTATTTGGTATGGCGATGACGATGGAGGAGTTGTTGGCGGAGATGGACAGAAGGGAGCAGGAGCGTATGAATGAACTTTCGAGTGAGTTGGAGGAGCAATTTAAACAAGCTGCAGATAGGACAGATGAACAGTTAAAACAGGCTGCGGAAAAAAGCGAAGAACAGTCCAGAGAGACTAGACAGTTACTTAAGCAGGCTGCAGATAGGACTGAGGAACAATTAACACAGGCGGCGGAGAAAACTGAGGAGCAACTTAAGGTGGCGACTAATGAGTTACAGGGGAAAATTGACTTCGTTCGTACATGCTGTTTAGAAGGCATGGGAAAATTAGAGAAACAGCTAGAGACAGTAGAATTTAAAACACAGACGCAAATTGAAAAGATTAGAGATTCTGTTGAGGAAATCGCCGATCGGGTTACAGAACACATGACTAGCACAGATAAGCGGCTGGGAGACTTATCGCATACAGTAGAAGGAGCTACAGCAGAGATTACACTCCAGCGAGGCGCGATTGATAAGTTACGGATTGACACGGAGACGAGGTTGGAAGAGTTCACCGTGGACATCAGTAAACAAATTACTGAAGCTCAGCAGAATACTGAAGACAAAATTGATTTGAAATTTAAGATGAAGCAAAAGGAGACTGAGGAAAGAATGAAGGAAATAGAAACTCAGATTCGATTGGAAATGAAGGAGGACATCGCGGAGACAGGCAAGGAAGTCAAAGACATGATAATGGCTGATCGGGAAAGGAACAAGGAAGATCTACAGGTACTTGGTTCGAGTCTGGAGACGTGGACAGAGGTTTCACAGAAAAATCAAGTGAAGATAGAGGTTGTTGAGAAGGAAATCGCCTACATGAAGGATAAATTAGAATTGTTGGATTTACGAACGGACAAAGAACTCAGTAAATTAAAATGTACAGTGCAACAAACTATTATAGAGAAGGCACCCAGTCAAGTTAGCGATAACGTAGCGTTGAGCGATCTTTTACAGTTACCGCGTCAGGAGGTCCACTGTTCATCTCCGAATGAAACACATAATGTTCCTATTTACAATATTATGAGGAGCAATGAAGAAAAACCACGGAAGTTTACAGGAAATGATGAGAGAACACCTAAAGCTTTCTTGCGGGAAATTGATGACTTCTTGGCAGATTACAAGGTACCACCAGAGCGTAAATTAAGGACAGTAGAAAGATTTCTAGGCGAAACCGTGGCTGAATGGGCGAATGCTTTCCGTTATACATTTACTACATATGAGGAGTTTAAGGAGGCATTTCTTAAAAAGTTTTGGGACGTATCTACGCAGCAATCACTGAGGATGGAATTGTATTCACGTAGATATCCGGCTACTACGCCAACGAAGTATTCTCCTTTTTTCATTTCTCAGATGCTAAAATTTCGTGATTTAGACATGCCCCCAAGCGAGAGCGAAATTATAGCAGCAATCTCTCGACAACTACCTCTTGAAGTGCAGAGAACGTTAATTGCAGCTAATGCTAAAACTGCAGCAGAGGCGGAATTGACTTTAAGACAGTTAGACTTAACATCTAGTCAAAACCAGCCTAGGTTGAGGCATGTTGAGGCTATCCATACGGTAGGGGTGGAAGAAGGAAGTAATCCACCGAAAGTAAGGAAGAGAAATGATTATCAAAGCTTAGGGACTCAAACAGCGACACATGAGCAAACCAACAGGAGTGCTGTACATCAGGATGGTAACTGGCAGCGGAGAGACAGAAGAGACCAGTTTCGAAAAAATAATTATCAAGGTAACAGCCTAAATCAGCGAGGATATAGCTATCCAAATGGAAATAATGGGAGGACCTATAGATACAAGTATAGAAACTATGGTGGACCCAGAAGACCATATTATCGTTGGGACGAGAAGGAGCGAAACCCCAGAGGAGGAAGAGGCAATTACCAGGAGAACCGTGACCAAAGAAGAGAAGAATCAAGACAATATGTTGAAGAGTTGAGAGGAAAAAGGCAGGAGGAAGACCGGTGGAGAGGAGCCATACAAGCTAATGGTAACGAAGAATGTCACGGAGCTGAAAGTGATGCGTACAGGGAATACCGTGTAAGGCAACAGGAAAACAGGTTGAATCCCAATGCTCCTAATTATGAGGACCGAGGGACGGACAACAAAAACAAAGCACAATAGATGACATCCCAGAAGGAGAAGAAGAAGAAGGAGAGATGGCAGAAGATGAGAGTGAAGATGATGGAGAAGAAGAGGAAAACCCAAATGATGAACCTGTGATGGTGGATGCAGATGACCCGGAAGAAGACACGGAGAATGTCAACTTCGCGCAGATGGAAAGAGACAATTATTCAGAGGAAGAAGATTGTGAAGAGTGTGGTGGTGTGCAGAGACGTTTTCATGCGTTACTTGACATCTACTACAACATCCGCCAAGATAATGATAGACTGTGGGAAGAGAATACAAATTTGCGAGACGGCAAATAGTATTAAAGGAAAGGGATTGCATATATCCAGATGCTAATAAATAGTCAAATAATACATTAAGAAAAAAATAAATATTCCATATTAATTTCTTTTCCCTGGGTAAGAGGAGGATGAGCCGTATCCGACCGGCCCATAATAATAATTGGAATATTATTTGACCATATATGTGAATTTATTAATAAAAGATACAGTCTAATATGTTAAAGCATCGTATCCCAAGATAGTTAATACCGGATGTTGAGCAAGACTGTAAGTCGCTGGATGTTGCTTCATATTTTCGTATGACCGTGAGAAAGTAAGCGTACCCACGCGCTGGCAAGGACCGACACGTGTATTACATGCTGACCAAGCAAGATATTTCAGCCAATGGGAATTTATGGATTTGGCAAACATGGAGGCTACACCGCGTCATATATTAATTCCAGGATGACCAACATGCTCTGTGGATAAAGTCAGTTTCTGTAGACAATCGGTTTTCCACAGTTTCTGAAGTTAGATATATTTGGTAATGTATTATAGAAATTGGTGGAAGAGATTTGCTAATGTTTGAGCTGTGTTTTATAAATATATCACAATAAGTATTGTATCATCATAGGCCTACATGACGAACTCTCTGATTGGTGGTTGGTTCAGATACCCGGGAACCCCAACAATATTAGCGTCACCGAAGCCTCCTCAGTAATCCAAGCTCTGGAGAGCGTCACTCTGTAGTTGAAATTTGAGCAGTACGGATGTACTAACTCGTCATTCTGTAGCAAAAATTTGAGCAGTACGGATGTATTAACTCGGCACTCTGTAGGAAAAGTTTGAACAGTGCGGATGTACCAACTCTGTGACTGGTGATTGTAATTAACGTGGCGTTATTCCAGAAATAGTAACTGGTTCTCGTTGATACTTCAAATTGTGCAGTCGTAATATTTACTGTGCTTTGACAGAGTTTACTTTTAATCGATAAAGACGGTGTAGTGACCGCTGAGTAACAAGTGTTGTGGAAACGTGCTAGTGTTTCACTATTTCGCGACGGGCGCGTATTCGCGTGGAACTTCCGTACCGAACCGTGGGCTGCTTTTAAAACTGTAATTTTACCCTTTTAGTGAAGTGTGTTATATATATGTGAATCAGTGTGTTAGCTGATCTGGTAAAAGAAAGGGTATCTCGGCTCGCAGCATTAAGCAGTGAAGAGGTTATCAATAATAGTCTTCTGTGTTCCAGTGAATTGTTTTCCAGCAAGATGATGGATACACCTGCAGAGGAAGGAAGTGCATTCCCACATGTTAAGGATGTGATTAACATGGTGTAGATCACAAAAATTAGTGGGGATGTAAGCTGCTATCCTGGTTCCCCGAGAGTCATCTAAAGTAAGATGCACGTATTATATATGGCATGATATGTAAGTTATGTTAAGGTACTAGGGCAGTGTAGATAGAATTTTCAGTTTCATTTAAAGTAAGCCTGACGGCATGTATTTGTTTAATTTTGTCACTATGGTAGATTCGGATACGAGATTAATGCATGTTTATTTTATTTTTATTTTGCTTTATGATTAGATGTTTGGGAAAATGAGGGATTGATAGGATCAGTTATTGTTGTAAATATAGTACTTAGTGTAGGATATTCCGAGTTTTCCTTAAACATATGCTAGAAGGGCTAGATCGACAGGTTCATTTTTGTATTACGTTAAACACGTATCAATTCATTTTATTTCGGTCATTCAGAGAGACAGGTATAGCTATTTTGCATGATGCATGGTTTTACAGAAGCTGCCAGAAGGAGCTGCAGAACGTCGTTGTTAAATTAAGATCTTTGAAGTTAAGTTGGATTCTGTTTGCCTGATGGTCTGCCAAGGACTTGAACAGCGTCTCGTTATGTGGAAAGGCCAGTAGGATTCATGAGGAATGATGAGATAATAATTGCATGCTTAATTATAATGTATTGGTACAGGCCGATTGTATGCCTGACAAGATAGAGAGAAATTGTGCAGATGTGTGTGTGCCTGCCTAGCGTCTTCTGAGTATATTGTGATCAGAATGGACAGTGTTAATTCCAGACTATTGAGTCTGATGTTGTTAAATGGCCCAAGCATGCTAAGAAGCAATTAATATACGGGAGTTTCCGTGTAGTTGATGATGGGCGTTATCTCATGACAAGCTGACTCCTGGCCTAGGTTATCGGCATGTGTGAAAGAGACAGTATTTCCTTGCGGCGGCCACGGGAGACAAAATCCAATCTTTAGCGTAGTGGAGTTCTATATTTCTTTACAGCTCGTAATCTACCCGGAAGTACATGACGGATGACCGCGCTGTTGAGCGCTCAAACGCAGCAGAAGGAGGCAATGTTGCCCATTGCTTTCTTCATGACATCAAGGATTATTTATATGTTTTTCTCTTACAGGATGGTTTTACCTTATTATTTTGTGATTGCATACCTTGTCTCGTTGTTTTTAAAGGGAACAGCCCGAGTGCTGATGTATTGTTGGTTTATCTAGTTCTGTCTAGATCTTTTGCTGTGAACCGGGATTCACATTAGAAGCAGTGTAGCATTTAAGACTTTACTCGATATCCGATGTATATATATGTTTAGTTTGATGATTTGAATTATTGTAAATATAGTGTAGGATTTGCCCCTAGTATTTTGCATACCTTACATAGCGTCCGGTGCGTCTTAATTATTTTTCTTTCCGTCGTAATTTTTCACATGATGTAACTTTGATTTTACGGAAATAGTTTGATGATTCTCGGGAGTAACTTAATTTTGAAACCGTATCGTTGGGATGCGATAGTGTGAAACTCCATATCGAAATACCTCATGGCAGTGTTTGCATACACTTGTTGCCATACAACATAAACATTGGACTATGAGAAGATACTCAGTCTTGATTTTTATATATGTTCTTTATTGAACTTGTTTTTCTTTTAATGTCAAATTTGTATTATCACTCATTTAACGTTTCTGATTTCGATTTATTTTATTACTTTGAGTTCATTTTTTACAAGTTATTATTTTTTTTATTCAATTATTTTCGTGTGATTTGATCGGGGATATTTGTTAATAAATCCATCTTACCCCCTATTATTGTTTCTCATTCGTGTTATACCTCCATTTCCTGTCATTGATTGCTATTTTAGTGTTGAACTTCGACTTTTATCCTGACCCAATCGACAACCAACCCACACTCTGCCCAACCCTGAGTTAGTCGGATGTTCATACAGGAATGGAGGCATCGTCCTAGAGGGTATTTACCCCTGGGTACGGTACATATATATTTGGCGCCGCAACTAAGGGCAAATAGACACTTTGGCGTATGTTCGTATCCCACTGGGAGTATTTTTGTGTTACCCAAAGATGTCTAGGTTGTTCTTACAAACTTGGGCAGGTCAAATTGAGATTTACGAGAGTGAATGTGATTTGACAAGCTATTCCGAAGGCTAGATAGGATTAGGATCATGGTTCGAAAGCTGGAAGAGACCAATAATTGGTATCCAGATAATGATTAAATTTAAGAAAGGTAGATAGGTAATTTCGAACCATAGGCGCAACTTAGGAATCTGGCAACCTAACGTTCAGACAACTTGAGTCTAGAGTCCCATGTTCAGTACTACGAATGATAGTAGGCGGACATGAAAGGGCAAGATTTCATAGGAAATCGTGTGTTTAGAAAACAGAGTAAAATCTAAATGCATTACGTTAGGGACATCGGCAAAAAGTTTGATTTAAATTATGTTAGGAAGAATGAGGAACATAGCCGATAAGTAAGGCGTGTCGTAGTAGTAAAGGAACTCTATTTGAGTCAGAGAACTATAAAAAGATTTCTCTAATGAGGTAAAGTGGTCGATGACGTGTCCTTCAGACATGTGTTGATCTTGATATAGCCTGGAATTTGTGTGTAGATCAAATTTCAATTGCCAGTAATGATAATTTTATTTGATTTAGAGTAAGGCTAGGAACTTAAGAGCGCCTCAGTCTTAAGAAAATGTTGATGATATTTGCAATGAGTGCTGATGATTCAAGACTGGTAAACCTATGCTGGAATATTAGTCTGGAGTCGGAGGTATTTATCGTAAATATGGTCCAGTACTGTTGTCTAGTACTTAGATTAGAGCCCAAAAGACAGGAAAATTAATGTTTGGATTTAAAGATTTTGGGGCCATAATATTAGTAATTTATTTTTAAAGTTATGATAACGCGTTTGTTGTTATGCGCGGCAGAAAATAAATATCCCAAATCATAGTAAGCTTCTATATGGCGAATTTTGAGGCCATGTTTTCTTGATATATGATTAACGAAAATCATAGAAGCTTTTCAGTAAAGTAAATGGTTTTCGTATGGAGTACACAAGATACGGTATAGGATACTAGGTAGTGGCGAGCATCCCTGCGTTTTCTCGAATACGTATTTGGTATGGCGATGACGATGGAGGAGTTGTTGGCGGAGATGGACAGAAGGGAGCAGGAGCGTATGAATGAACTTTCGAGTGAGTTGGAGGAGCAATTTAAACAAGCTGCAGATAGGACAGATGAACAGTTAAAACAGGCTGCGGAAAAAAGCGAAGAACAGTCCAGAGAGACTAGACAGTTACTTAAGCAGGCTGCAGATAGGACTGAGGAACAATTAACACAGGCGGCGGAGAAAACTGAGGAGCAACTTAAGGTGGCGACTAATGAGTTACAGGGGAAAATTGACTTCGTTCGTACATGCTGTTTAGAAGGCATGGGAAAATTAGAGAAACAGCTAGAGACAGTAGAATTTAAAACACAGACGCAAATTGAAAAGATTAGAGATTCTGTTGAGGAAATCGCCGATCGGGTTACAGAACACATGACTAGCACAGATAAGCGGCTGGGAGACTTATCGCATACAGTAGAAGGAGCTACAGCAGAGATTACACTCCAGCGAGGCGCGATTGATAAGTTACGGATTGACACGGAGACGAGGTTGGAAGAGTTCACCGTGGACATCAGTAAACAAATTACTGAAGCTCAGCAGAATACTGAAGACAAAATTGATTTGAAATTTAAGATGAAGCAAAAGGAGACTGAGGAAAGAATGAAGGAAATAGAAACTCAGATTCGATTGGAAATGAAGGAGGACATCGCGGAGACAGGCAAGGAAGTCAAAGACATGATAATGGCTGATCGGGAAAGGAACAAGGAAGATCTACAGGTACTTGGTTCGAGTCTGGAGACGTGGACAGAGGTTTCACAGAAAAATCAAGTGAAGATAGAGGTTGTTGAGAAGGAAATCGCCTACATGAAGGATAAATTAGAATTGTTGGATTTACGAACGGACAAAGAACTCAGTAAATTAAAATGTACAGTGCAACAAACTATTATAGAGAAGGCACCCAGTCAAGTTAGCGATAACGTAGCGTTGAGCGATCTTTTACAGTTACCGCGTCAGGAGGTCCACTGTTCATCTCCGAATGAAACACATAATGTTCCTATTTACAATATTATGAGGAGCAATGAAGAAAAACCACGGAAGTTTACAGGAAATGATGAGAGAACACCTAAAGCTTTCTTGCGGGAAATTGATGACTTCTTGGCAGATTACAAGGTACCACCAGAGCGTAAATTAAGGACAGTAGAAAGATTTCTAGGCGAAACCGTGGCTGAATGGGCGAATGCTTTCCGTTATACATTTACTACATATGAGGAGTTTAAGGAGGCATTTCTTAAAAAGTTTTGGGACGTATCTACGCAGCAATCACTGAGGATGGAATTGTATTCACGTAGATATCCGGCTACTACGCCAACGAAGTATTCTCCTTTTTTCATTTCTCAGATGCTAAAATTTCGTGATTTAGACATGCCCCCAAGCGAGAGCGAAATTATAGCAGCAATCTCTCGACAACTACCTCTTGAAGTGCAGAGAACGTTAATTGCAGCTAATGCTAAAACTGCAGCAGAGGCGGAATTGACTTTAAGACAGTTAGACTTAACATCTAGTCAAAACCAGCCTAGGTTGAGGCATGTTGAGGCTATCCATACGGTAGGGGTGGAAGAAGGAAGTAATCCACCGAAAGTAAGGAAGAGAAATGATTATCAAAGCTTAGGGACTCAAACAGCGACACATGAGCAAACCAACAGGAGTGCTGTACATCAGGATGGTAACTGGCAGCGGAGAGACAGAAGAGACCAGTTTCGAAAAAATAATTATCAAGGTAACAGCCTAAATCAGCGAGGATATAGCTATCCAAATGGAAATAATGGGAGGACCTATAGATACAAGTATAGAAACTATGGTGGACCCAGAAGACCATATTATCGTTGGGACGAGAAGGAGCGAAACCCCAGAGGAGGAAGAGGCAATTACCAGGAGAACCGTGACCAAAGAAGAGAAGAATCAAGACAATATGTTGAAGAGTTGAGAGGAAAAAGGCAGGAGGAAGACCGGTGGAGAGGAGCCATACAAGCTAATGGTAACGAAGAATGTCACGGAGCTGAAAGTGATGCGTACAGGGAATACCGTGTAAGGCAACAGGAAAACAGGTTGAATCCCAATGCTCCTAATTATGAGGACCGAGGGACGGACAACAAAAACAAAGCACAATAGATGACATCCCAGAAGGAGAAGAAGAAGAAGGAGAGATGGCAGAAGATGAGAGTGAAGATGATGGAGAAGAAGAGGAAAACCCAAATGATGAACCTGTGATGGTGGATGCAGATGACCCGGAAGAAGACACGGAGAATGTCAACTTCGCGCAGATGGAAAGAGACAATTATTCAGAGGAAGAAGATTGTGAAGAGTGTGGTGGTGTGCAGAGACGTTTTCATGCGTTACTTGACATCTACTACAACATCCGCCAAGATAATGATAGACTGTGGGAAGAGAATACAAATTTGCGAGACGGCAAATAGTATTAAAGGAAAGGGATTGCATATATCCAGATGCTAATAAATAGTCAAATAATACATTAAGAAAAAAATAAATATTCCATATTAATTTCTTTTCCCTGGGTAAGAGGAGGATGAGCCGTATCCGACCGGCCCATAATAATAATTGGAATATTATTTGACCATATATGTGAATTTATTAATAAAAGATACAGTCTAATATGTTAAAGCATCGTATCCCAAGATAGTTAATACCGGATGTTGAGCAAGACTGTAAGTCGCTGGATGTTGCTTCATATTTTCGTATGACCGTGAGAAAGTAAGCGTACCCACGCGCTGGCAAGGACCGACACGTGTATTACATGCTGACCAAGCAAGATATTTCAGCCAATGGGAATTTATGGATTTGGCAAACATGGAGGCTACACCGCGTCATATATTAATTCCAGGATGACCAACATGCTCTGTGGATAAAGTCAGTTTCTGTAGACAATCGGTTTTCCACAGTTTCTGAAGTTAGATATATTTGGTAATGTATTATAGAAATTGGTGGAAGAGATTTGCTAATGTTTGAGCTGTGTTTTATAAATATATCACAATAAGTATTGTATCATCATAGGCCTACATGACGAACTCTCTGATTGGTGGTTGGTTCAGATACCCGGGAACCCCAACAATATTAGCGTCACCGAAGCCTCCTCAGTAATCCAAGCTCTGGAGAGCGTCACTCTGTAGTTGAAATTTGAGCAGTACGGATGTACTAACTCGTCATTCTGTAGCAAAAATTTGAGCAGTACGGATGTATTAACTCGGCACTCTGTAGGAAAAGTTTGAACAGTGCGGATGTACCAACTCTGTGACTGGTGATTGTAATTAACGTGGCGTTATTCCAGAAATAGTAACTGGTTCTCGTTGATACTTCAAATTGTGCAGTCGTAATATTTACTGTGCTTTGACAGAGTTTACTTTTAATCGATAAAGACGGTGTAGTGACCGCTGAGTAACAAGTGTTGTGGAAACGTGCTAGTGTTTCACTATTTCGCGACGGGCGCGTATTCGCGTGGAACTTCCGTACCGAACCGTGGGCTGCTTTTAAAACTGTAATTTTACCCTTTTAGTGAAGTGTGTTATATATATGTGAATCAGTGTGTTAGCTGATCTGGTAAAAGAAAGGGTATCTCGGCTCGCAGCATTAAGCAGTGAAGAGGTTATCAATAATAGTCTTCTGTGTTCCAGTGAATTGTTTTCCAGCAAGATGATGGATACACCTGCAGAGGAAGGAAGTGCATTCCCACATGTTAAGGATGTGATTAACATGGTGTAGATCACAAAAATTAGTGGGGATGTAAGCTGCTATCCTGGTTCCCCGAGAGTCATCTAAAGTAAGATGCACGTATTATATATGGCATGATATGTAAGTTATGTTAAGGTACTAGGGCAGTGTAGATAGAATTTTCAGTTTCATTTAAAGTAAGCCTGACGGCATGTATTTGTTTAATTTTGTCACTATGGTAGATTCGGATACGAGATTAATGCATGTTTATTTTATTTTTATTTTGCTTTATGATTAGATGTTTGGGAAAATGAGGGATTGATAGGATCAGTTATTGTTGTAAATATAGTACTTAGTGTAGGATATTCCGAGTTTTCCTTAAACATATGCTAGAAGGGCTAGATCGACAGGTTCATTTTTGTATTACGTTAAACACGTATCAATTCATTTTATTTCGGTCATTCAGAGAGACAGGTATAGCTATTTTGCATGATGCATGGTTTTACAGAAGCTGCCAGAAGGAGCTGCAGAACGTCGTTGTTAAATTAAGATCTTTGAAGTTAAGTTGGATTCTGTTTGCCTGATGGTCTGCCAAGGACTTGAACAGCGTCTCGTTATGTGGAAAGGCCAGTAGGATTCATGAGGAATGATGAGATAATAATTGCATGCTTAATTATAATGTATTGGTACAGGCCGATTGTATGCCTGACAAGATAGAGAGAAATTGTGCAGATGTGTGTGTGCCTGCCTAGCGTCTTCTGAGTATATTGTGATCAGAATGGACAGTGTTAATTCCAGACTATTGAGTCTGATGTTGTTAAATGGCCCAAGCATGCTAAGAAGCAATTAATATACGGGAGTTTCCGTGTAGTTGATGATGGGCGTTATCTCATGACAAGCTGACTCCTGGCCTAGGTTATCGGCATGTGTGAAAGAGACAGTATTTCCTTGCGGCGGCCACGGGAGACAAAATCCAATCTTTAGCGTAGTGGAGTTCTATATTTCTTTACAGCTCGTAATCTACCCGGAAGTACATGACGGATGACCGCGCTGTTGAGCGCTCAAACGCAGCAGAAGGAGGCAATGTTGCCCATTGCTTTCTTCATGACATCAAGGATTATTTATATGTTTTTCTCTTACAGGATGGTTTTACCTTATTATTTTGTGATTGCATACCTTGTCTCGTTGTTTTTAAAGGGAACAGCCCGAGTGCTGATGTATTGTTGGTTTATCTAGTTCTGTCTAGATCTTTTGCTGTGAACCGGGATTCACATTAGAAGCAGTGTAGCATTTAAGACTTTACTCGATATCCGATGTATATATATGTTTAGTTTGATGATTTGAATTATTGTAAATATAGTGTAGGATTTGCCCCTAGTATTTTGCATACCTTACATAGCGTCCGGTGCGTCTTAATTATTTTTCTTTCCGTCGTAATTTTTCACATGATGTAACTTTGATTTTACGGAAATAGTTTGATGATTCTCGGGAGTAACTTAATTTTGAAACCGTATCGTTGGGATGCGATAGTGTGAAACTCCATATCGAAATACCTCATGGCAGTGTTTGCATACACTTGTTGCCATACAACATAAACATTGGACTATGAGAAGATACTCAGTCTTGATTTTTATATATGTTCTTTATTGAACTTGTTTTTCTTTTAATGTCAAATTTGTATTATCACTCATTTAACGTTTCTGATTTCGATTTATTTTATTACTTTGAGTTCATTTTTTACAAGTTATTATTTTTTTTATTCAATTATTTTCGTGTGATTTGATCGGGGATATTTGTTAATAAATCCATCTTACCCCCTATTATTGTTTCTCATTCGTGTTATACCTCCATTTCCTGTCATTGATTGCTATTTTAGTGTTGAACTTCGACTTTTATCCTGACCCAATCGACAACCAACCCACACTCTGCCCAACCCTGAGTTAGTCGGATGTTCATACAGGAATGGAGGCATCGTCCTAGAGGGTATTTACCCCTGGGTACGGTACATATATATTTGGCGCCGCAACTAAGGGCAAATAGACACTTTGGCGTATGTTCGTATCCCACTGGGAGTATTTTTGTGTTACCCAAAGATGTCTAGGTTGTTCTTACAAACTTGGGCAGGTCAAATTGAGATTTACGAGAGTGAATGTGATTTGACAAGCTATTCCGAAGGCTAGATAGGATTAGGATCATGGTTCGAAAGCTGGAAGAGACCAATAATTGGTATCCAGATAATGATTAAATTTAAGAAAGGTAGATAGGTAATTTCGAACCATAGGCGCAACTTAGGAATCTGGCAACCTAACGTTCAGACAACTTGAGTCTAGAGTCCCATGTTCAGTACTACGAATGATAGTAGGCGGACATGAAAGGGCAAGATTTCATAGGAAATCGTGTGTTTAGAAAACAGAGTAAAATCTAAATGCATTACGTTAGGGACATCGGCAAAAAGTTTGATTTAAATTATGTTAGGAAGAATGAGGAACATAGCCGATAAGTAAGGCGTGTCGTAGTAGTAAAGGAACTCTATTTGAGTCAGAGAACTATAAAAAGATTTCTCTAATGAGGTAAAGTGGTCGATGACGTGTCCTTCAGACATGTGTTGATCTTGATATAGCCTGGAATTTGTGTGTAGATCAAATTTCAATTGCCAGTAATGATAATTTTATTTGATTTAGAGTAAGGCTAGGAACTTAAGAGCGCCTCAGTCTTAAGAAAATGTTGATGATATTTGCAATGAGTGCTGATGATTCAAGACTGGTAAACCTATGCTGGAATATTAGTCTGGAGTCGGAGGTATTTATCGTAAATATGGTCCAGTACTGTTGTCTAGTACTTAGATTAGAGCCCAAAAGACAGGAAAATTAATGTTTGGATTTAAAGATTTTGGGGCCATAATATTAGTAATTTATTTTTAAAGTTATGATAACGCGTTTGTTGTTATGCGCGGCAGAAAATAAATATCCCAAATCATAGTAAGCTTCTATATGGCGAATTTTGAGGCCATGTTTTCTTGATATATGATTAACGAAAATCATAGAAGCTTTTCAGTAAAGTAAATGGTTTTCGTATGGAGTACACAAGATACGGTATAGGATACTAGGTAGTGGCGAGCATCCCTGCGTTTTCTCGAATACGTATTTGGTATGGCGATGACGATGGAGGAGTTGTTGGCGGAGATGGACAGAAGGGAGCAGGAGCGTATGAATGAACTTTCGAGTGAGTTGGAGGAGCAATTTAAACAAGCTGCAGATAGGACAGATGAACAGTTAAAACAGGCTGCGGAAAAAAGCGAAGAACAGTCCAGAGAGACTAGACAGTTACTTAAGCAGGCTGCAGATAGGACTGAGGAACAATTAACACAGGCGGCGGAGAAAACTGAGGAGCAACTTAAGGTGGCGACTAATGAGTTACAGGGGAAAATTGACTTCGTTCGTACATGCTGTTTAGAAGGCATGGGAAAATTAGAGAAACAGCTAGAGACAGTAGAATTTAAAACACAGACGCAAATTGAAAAGATTAGAGATTCTGTTGAGGAAATCGCCGATCGGGTTACAGAACACATGACTAGCACAGATAAGCGGCTGGGAGACTTATCGCATACAGTAGAAGGAGCTACAGCAGAGATTACACTCCAGCGAGGCGCGATTGATAAGTTACGGATTGACACGGAGACGAGGTTGGAAGAGTTCACCGTGGACATCAGTAAACAAATTACTGAAGCTCAGCAGAATACTGAAGACAAAATTGATTTGAAATTTAAGATGAAGCAAAAGGAGACTGAGGAAAGAATGAAGGAAATAGAAACTCAGATTCGATTGGAAATGAAGGAGGACATCGCGGAGACAGGCAAGGAAGTCAAAGACATGATAATGGCTGATCGGGAAAGGAACAAGGAAGATCTACAGGTACTTGGTTCGAGTCTGGAGACGTGGACAGAGGTTTCACAGAAAAATCAAGTGAAGATAGAGGTTGTTGAGAAGGAAATCGCCTACATGAAGGATAAATTAGAATTGTTGGATTTACGAACGGACAAAGAACTCAGTAAATTAAAATGTACAGTGCAACAAACTATTATAGAGAAGGCACCCAGTCAAGTTAGCGATAACGTAGCGTTGAGCGATCTTTTACAGTTACCGCGTCAGGAGGTCCACTGTTCATCTCCGAATGAAACACATAATGTTCCTATTTACAATATTATGAGGAGCAATGAAGAAAAACCACGGAAGTTTACAGGAAATGATGAGAGAACACCTAAAGCTTTCTTGCGGGAAATTGATGACTTCTTGGCAGATTACAAGGTACCACCAGAGCGTAAATTAAGGACAGTAGAAAGATTTCTAGGCGAAACCGTGGCTGAATGGGCGAATGCTTTCCGTTATACATTTACTACATATGAGGAGTTTAAGGAGGCATTTCTTAAAAAGTTTTGGGACGTATCTACGCAGCAATCACTGAGGATGGAATTGTATTCACGTAGATATCCGGCTACTACGCCAACGAAGTATTCTCCTTTTTTCATTTCTCAGATGCTAAAATTTCGTGATTTAGACATGCCCCCAAGCGAGAGCGAAATTATAGCAGCAATCTCTCGACAACTACCTCTTGAAGTGCAGAGAACGTTAATTGCAGCTAATGCTAAAACTGCAGCAGAGGCGGAATTGACTTTAAGACAGTTAGACTTAACATCTAGTCAAAACCAGCCTAGGTTGAGGCATGTTGAGGCTATCCATACGGTAGGGGTGGAAGAAGGAAGTAATCCACCGAAAGTAAGGAAGAGAAATGATTATCAAAGCTTAGGGACTCAAACAGCGACACATGAGCAAACCAACAGGAGTGCTGTACATCAGGATGGTAACTGGCAGCGGAGAGACAGAAGAGACCAGTTTCGAAAAAATAATTATCAAGGTAACAGCCTAAATCAGCGAGGATATAGCTATCCAAATGGAAATAATGGGAGGACCTATAGATACAAGTATAGAAACTATGGTGGACCCAGAAGACCATATTATCGTTGGGACGAGAAGGAGCGAAACCCCAGAGGAGGAAGAGGCAATTACCAGGAGAACCGTGACCAAAGAAGAGAAGAATCAAGACAATATGTTGAAGAGTTGAGAGGAAAAAGGCAGGAGGAAGACCGGTGGAGAGGAGCCATACAAGCTAATGGTAACGAAGAATGTCACGGAGCTGAAAGTGATGCGTACAGGGAATACCGTGTAAGGCAACAGGAAAACAGGTTGAATCCCAATGCTCCTAATTATGAGGACCGAGGGACGGACAACAAAAACAAAGCACAATAGATGACATCCCAGAAGGAGAAGAAGAAGAAGGAGAGATGGCAGAAGATGAGAGTGAAGATGATGGAGAAGAAGAGGAAAACCCAAATGATGAACCTGTGATGGTGGATGCAGATGACCCGGAAGAAGACACGGAGAATGTCAACTTCGCGCAGATGGAAAGAGACAATTATTCAGAGGAAGAAGATTGTGAAGAGTGTGGTGGTGTGCAGAGACGTTTTCATGCGTTACTTGACATCTACTACAACATCCGCCAAGATAATGATAGACTGTGGGAAGAGAATACAAATTTGCGAGACGGCAAATAGTATTAAAGGAAAGGGATTGCATATATCCAGATGCTAATAAATAGTCAAATAATACATTAAGAAAAAAATAAATATTCCATATTAATTTCTTTTCCCTGGGTAAGAGGAGGATGAGCCGTATCCGACCGGCCCATAATAATAATTGGAATATTATTTGACCATATATGTGAATTTATTAATAAAAGATACAGTCTAATATGTTAAAGCATCGTATCCCAAGATAGTTAATACCGGATGTTGAGCAAGACTGTAAGTCGCTGGATGTTGCTTCATATTTTCGTATGACCGTGAGAAAGTAAGCGTACCCACGCGCTGGCAAGGACCGACACGTGTATTACATGCTGACCAAGCAAGATATTTCAGCCAATGGGAATTTATGGATTTGGCAAACATGGAGGCTACACCGCGTCATATATTAATTCCAGGATGACCAACATGCTCTGTGGATAAAGTCAGTTTCTGTAGACAATCGGTTTTCCACAGTTTCTGAAGTTAGATATATTTGGTAATGTATTATAGAAATTGGTGGAAGAGATTTGCTAATGTTTGAGCTGTGTTTTATAAATATATCACAATAAGTATTGTATCATCATAGGCCTACATGACGAACTCTCTGATTGGTGGTTGGTTCAGATACCCGGGAACCCCAACAATATTAGCGTCACCGAAGCCTCCTCAGTAATCCAAGCTCTGGAGAGCGTCACTCTGTAGTTGAAATTTGAGCAGTACGGATGTACTAACTCGTCATTCTGTAGCAAAAATTTGAGCAGTACGGATGTATTAACTCGGCACTCTGTAGGAAAAGTTTGAACAGTGCGGATGTACCAACTCTGTGACTGGTGATTGTAATTAACGTGGCGTTATTCCAGAAATAGTAACTGGTTCTCGTTGATACTTCAAATTGTGCAGTCGTAATATTTACTGTGCTTTGACAGAGTTTACTTTTAATCGATAAAGACGGTGTAGTGACCGCTGAGTAACAAGTGTTGTGGAAACGTGCTAGTGTTTCACTATTTCGCGACGGGCGCGTATTCGCGTGGAACTTCCGTACCGAACCGTGGGCTGCTTTTAAAACTGTAATTTTACCCTTTTAGTGAAGTGTGTTATATATATGTGAATCAGTGTGTTAGCTGATCTGGTAAAAGAAAGGGTATCTCGGCTCGCAGCATTAAGCAGTGAAGAGGTTATCAATAATAGTCTTCTGTGTTCCAGTGAATTGTTTTCCAGCAAGATGATGGATACACCTGCAGAGGAAGGAAGTGCATTCCCACATGTTAAGGATGTGATTAACATGGTGTAGATCCCAAAAATTAGTGGGGATGTAAGCTGCTATCCTGGTTCCCCGAGAGTCATCTAAAGTAAGATGCACGTATTATATATGGCATGATATGTAAGTTATGTTAAGGTACTAGGGCAGTGTAGATAGAATTTTCAGTTTCATTTAAAGTAAGCCTGACGGCATGTATTTGTTTAATTTTGTCACTATGGTAGATTCGGATACGAGATTAATGCATGTTTATTTTATTTTTATTTTGCTTTATGATTAGATGTTTGGGAAAATGAGGGATTGATAGGATCAGTTATTGTTGTAAATATAGTACTTAGTGTAGGATATTCCGAGTTTTCCTTAAACATATGCTAGAAGGGCTAGATCGACAGGTTCATTTTTGTATTACGTTAAACACGTATCAATTCATTTTATTTCGGTCATTCAGAGAGACAGGTATAGCTATTTTGCATGATGCATGGTTTTACAGAAGCTGCCAGAAGGAGCTGCAGAACGTCGTTGTTAAATTAAGATCTTTGAAGTTAAGTTGGATTCTGTTTGCCTGATGGTCTGCCAAGGACTTGAACAGCGTCTCGTTATGTGGAAAGGCCAGTAGGATTCATGAGGAATGATGAGATAATAATTGCATGCTTAATTATAATGTATTGGTACAGGCCGATTGTATGCCTGACAAGATAGAGAGAAATTGTGCAGATGTGTGTGTGCCTGCCTAGCGTCTTCTGAGTATATTGTGATCAGAATGGACAGTGTTAATTCCAGACTATTGAGTCTGATGTTGTTAAATGGCCCAAGCATGCTAAGAAGCAATTAATATACGGGAGTTTCCGTGTAGTTGATGATGGGCGTTATCTCATGACAAGCTGACTCCTGGCCTAGGTTATCGGCATGTGTGAAAGAGACAGTATTTCCTTGCGGCGGCCACGGGAGACAAAATCCAATCTTTAGCGTAGTGGAGTTCTATATTTCTTTACAGCTCGTAATCTACCCGGAAGTACATGACGGATGACCGCGCTGTTGAGCGCTCAAACGCAGCAGAAGGAGGCAATGTTGCCCATTGCTTTCTTCATGACATCAAGGATTATTTATATGTTTTTCTCTTACAGGATGGTTTTACCTTATTATTTTGTGATTGCATACCTTGTCTCGTTGTTTTTAAAGGGAACAGCCCGAGTGCTGATGTATTGTTGGTTTATCTAGTTCTGTCTAGATCTTTTGCTGTGAACCGGGATTCACATTAGAAGCAGTGTAGCATTTAAGACTTTACTCGATATCCGATGTATATATATGTTTAGTTTGATGATTTGAATTATTGTAAATATAGTGTAGGATTTGCCCCTAGTATTTTGCATACCTTACATAGCGTCCGGTGCGTCTTAATTATTTTTCTTTCCGTCGTAATTTTTCACATGATGTAACTTTGATTTTACGGAAATAGTTTGATGATTCTCGGGAGTAACTTAATTTTGAAACCGTATCGTTGGGATGCGATAGTGTGAAACTCCATATCGAAATACCTCATGGCAGTGTTTGCATACACTTGTTGCCATACAACATAAACATTGGACTATGAGAAGATACTCAGTCTTGATTTTTATATATGTTCTTTATTGAACTTGTTTTTCTTTTAATGTCAAATTTGTATTATCACTCATTTAACGTTTCTGATTTCGATTTATTTTATTACTTTGAGTTCATTTTTTACAAGTTATTATTTTTTTTATTCAATTATTTTCGTGTGATTTGATCGGGGATATTTGTTAATAAATCCATCTTACCCCCTATGATTGTTTCTCATTCGTGTTATACCTCCATTTCCTGTCATTGATTGCTATTTTAGTGTTGAACTTCGACTTTTATCCTGACCCAATCGACAACCAACCCACACTCTGCCCAACCCTGAGTTAGTCGGATGTTCATACAGGAATGGAGGCATCGTCCTAGAGGGTATTTACCCCTGGGTACGGTACAATATATTACTCTGTAATCGTATGAGTTGCACGGGCCATATAAAACATCGATGTAGCTTGCATTGTAGAGGTCATTTGTTCGAAACTCACAATCGGCAGCCCTGAAGATTGTTTTCCGTAGTTTCCTCATTTTTACATTAGGCAAATACTGAGGCTGTTATAATGGTCAGAGCTCTTCCTTTCCAGGCTTTGCCTTTTCCCATCGCATAGTTGACGAAAACTTACCTGAATTAGCGCGACGATTATCCGCCAAGAAAATTCCCCTCACACACACACGTCACTATTATGTGTGATTATTTGATAGTAAATGTAATAAATGAATCCCTCCCAGTTGTTGTATGTGACAGTCCTCTGACGATCGGGACGAGTGTATTCTGATATGGAAGTAGTCGAAGTGAACTATAATACCAGGGCAATTATTCCAATTATAATAAAATGTATCGGTTGACAAGAATTGTAGTCAAGTTAACAGTTGCCGGACTGTCCCTTGCGTCATATGTTTCATGGTACATAACCTCTGTGATTCACTTCTAAAATTTGAAGTTAAACAGTGCACTCGGAAGGGTTTAAACATGGATTGTTGAACACCGATTTTAGACAGTGCCTAAGTGATAAATAATGTCTATGCAACGCGGCAGCCATACTTAGACATTGTTTAACCGTAAGCACGGTCCAAAAATACCGTTTCTGTAATCAGCCCACAGTGTTCCTTGTTTTGAATGTAATATGTGAAAAATACGTAGGAAATAGTTTGTATTTAGTAATGATTTAATGGCACTACTTCTGAAATTGGTTCGTCAGTATCTTAACGAATAACTCAACGTGTATGTGTCTATAAAGCTAAGTGATATTTCATTAGTTTACCTCGAAATCAAACTTAGTTGCAATTATCAATTATAATATTAAAAACACATATTCAACCCTTAGTGTACATGCTTTGTAATATAAACATGTTAAAACACTGCAGGCATCCACATTATTGTTACGTACCGGTATGCCATACACATTTAATTCTTACATAACTACTTAACTGATATGTTTACATGCTCAGCTTAATGAATCCTACCACCACTTCACCCCATCAGTCAGTTAACTGGACACCTTGGACATTTTCCGGGTATGTTTTGCGGTCGTACGAGCTTGCATTTCTTTTCTTACTTCTTTTATTGAGAAATAAAATAGACATAGTATGTAATGGAAAGTTAATTATGGTACCAAATCCTGACCATTTTCAGTACAGCACCCAAGTCCATAAGAAACAGTAATTGGAGGTAAACTATCCAGGAATTCTTTAAATATTTCTCCAAGTTATGCTTCTTGTGCTCTAAGATTTCTCACAACTTCCTCTACTTGAGAAAACATAAATAATAATTCATTCGATGGGTAAATGGGATAGTTGGATGAGTTACTATAACTTGTAGATTTGTTAGGGCAGAAGACGGACTGCCTCTTGCCACCTTTGTATTGTTTGTCAGAGAACCAATACATGCTGTACAGTCTGTCACTACCGAGCTCGATAGCTGCAGTCGCTTAATTGTGGCCAGTGTCCAGTATTCGGGAGATAGTAGGTTCGAACCCCACTATCGGCAGCCGTGAAGATGGTTTTCCGTGGTTTCCCATTTTTTCACCGGGCAAATGCTGGGGCTGTACCTTAATTAAGGCCACGGCCGGATTCCTTCCCACTCCAAGCCATTTCCTGTCCCATCGTCGCCATAAGACCTATCTGAGTCGGTGCGACGTAAAGCAACTAGCAGAAAAAAAGCAGACTGTCACTTTGCTTGCATGTTTAACAGTATACCCACAGAACTGATAAATAGCATTCAATTTTTGAACTGGTGGAAGGATTTCATTTTGCTATTTGATTTACGTCGCACCGACACAGATAGGTCCTATCGCGACGATGGGATAGGAAAGGCCTAGCAATGGGAAGGAAGCGGCCCTGGCCTTCACGAAAGTACAGCCCCAGTATTTGCCTGTTGTGAAAATGTGAAACCACAGAAAACCATCCTCAGGGCTGCCGACAGTGGGGTTCGAATCCGCTATCTCCCGCATGCAAGCTCACAGCTGTGCGCCCCTAACCGCGTGGCGAACTGGTGAAAGGAGCTATTTGCTCATCTTCCCAACTAAATAACGGCGACTATCAAAGGTAAGCTTGCTGTAAATTTTTTCCTGAGCTGTATTCATGATTTTGGCATTCGCTTTGACAACAGCTTTTGCCATGGCTCTAATCCGACTGAATAATTATATTAAGGATATTGTCACTTAAAGGCAGTTCTTGACATGGGAACAGTGTGGGTTCTTTTGGTGGTGAAAAATAATCTCTTTTTCATTCGAATGTTTATACTTACGCCTACTTGAAACCCGGGACATAGCAAGTTGTAGGCAGATTTATATGGGTTGGTAAATTGAAGCGTATACCGCAGTATACGTCCTACTTTTCAAATGCTTAATCTTTTTCAGTTTTCAGTTCATGAAAAGTTTACACCAGATATTGTGCACATATAAAACTACCGAGAAAGACCACCAACTGTTTACACTTCCACATTCACCTGACATAAAGCGGGCGTACTTGGACTTTCAATCGACAGCAGCGTTGCAGGTGGCGGAGAACATGTTCACCGTGTCTATTAACATGTGATTGAGACGGATTTCTATTCGTCTTGGTTATCATATAGAATATTAATGGCATGCAACTAGCGGCAAACATAAATTATGGCAAGGTGTTTCCTGTATAGTAAAGTCAAATAATGTATTTGCTGAATCCGTGGTTATAGGGTAGCTTGCCTGCCTCTCACCTGAAGGTCCCGCGTTTCTTACATAGACCTGAGAATTTTTCGAGATACACTCAGCTCAAACAACACCACCTAAAAGGTTCAGACCGTTACAATGAAACAAACATGGTGGCCTAAGTAGCCGGACTGCTGGTATTGGCAAACACGAAAATATCACGAACATAATATACCAGTGGCTGTAATTTAACATGATAAATAAAACATCATTAAGAAGTACACTCCTGCACATATGAAAAAGCTTCACCAACAACTACCCGTTACATATAAGAAACGTGTATTCTACTAGAATAGACGGACAGCACCTCAGTAAAAGAGGACAACAAGCTGATTATTTAGAAAATTCACTTTGGCCCGTAAAATGGAAATAATAGTTAACGTTGTATTCACCAACAACACTATCTCGGATAACGGCTACTATCTCGGTTTATAATATTACCGCAGAAAGGTTGGCCAGGAAAACTGTTAATCTATAAAAATAGCCTTTCAAGATGGCACCTCGTAGACGCATGGAGTATTTAATTCAAAGAGAAAACACACATCGACGAGGAATAAAACAATAATTATGCAATATATCCTAGGGGCATAAAAAAGAATGCCCTACATATTTTGAAGACTACGATGACACTGATTATAAAGACATTTTAGGTTCTCGAAAGCTTCGACACTGTAGTTGTTATCCCTGATCGAACATAAGCTGGCATTCCAAAAATAACGTTAGGCCTAAGACGAAATTTCGTTTATATTGCATACAGTATTAGGCTGGATGATTTTAATGAAAAATGACGGAAAACTGACTAATGTTTTTTAGCAAAATATACAATGCGAGTTTTATTATTCTCTATTATGTGAATGCTAAACATGTCCTATTGAAGAGAATGTGCGGAGCATTTAAAAATTACAGTAGATATTAACAAGGCGTAAAATTTGACTTTGTGTTTACAGTTTGAAAATTGCTTGATTTACCAAAGAACTGTTCGATGTATAAAACTGTTTGGGTAACATAAGTTGTAGACTTATTTAATTTCAATCCATATATATATAACTGCTTAAAACATTTTGAAAATCTTCGTGGTAACGTCGCAAACAACGGACTTCATGCGGAGGAGGACGACGATGATGGTAAAATTACGTTTCAGGAAGTGGAAAGGACGGTAAATAAACTCCGTTTTCATAAAGAAGCAGGGACAGATAATGTTAAGTTCGAAATGGTGAAATATAGCCGCAAGAGCGGGGGATATGGCTTCATAGAGTAATTTGATCAGCACGGAGTGTTAGTAAGGTACCTGCTAATTGCACAATGGCAATAATTGCACATTTCTGTAAGCAAGGGAACAGGAAGTATTGATACAACTATCCAGGTATCTCATTTATCAGCATACAAGGCAAAGTGTCCACTGGCATCATAGAAGGGAGTGTGCGGTAAGAGGTTAAGAGTAAGTTGGATGAAAACCCCAATGGTGTCCGACTACAAAAGGGCTGCCAGGAACAGATTTTCAGTATGCGCCAGATAATTGAAAAATGCTGCGGAGGAATTGACACTAATGTTTATGTAAAATCAAATCAAAATCATTTTTTTGCAAATGAGGTGTCTACCTCGGTGGCAAATGGTACACAAAAATACATACATTTTTAATTTCATTTATGCTCAAATCAGTACCGGTATATGATATTTCAAAAATATTTTCTATTCCCTAAGAATTTTTTGAACCAGTTTTAGACCATTCCCCGAACTCCATACATGTATAACTTTTCTGAAAGCAAACTGTGGACAGTTATACCAAAACGTTTGTTAAGTCTAAGAAAATAACCTAAACATGCACCCTTCCCATCTAGTGTGTTAGGCACCTATTCAATAAAATTAATGAATGCTGTGGTAATTGATCTAATTTTACGAAAGCCATTTTGGCAACCAGTTAATAGGTTATGATTTTTTAAGAATGATAATAGTCTATCGTACATAATTCTTTCCAGTATTTTGGAGAATACAGATGGGAGGCTGACAGGACTATAGTTACCAGCATCTTCTTCAGTACACTTTTTATGTATCGGAACAACTTTGGTTACCTTGAATTTGTCTGGAAATTTACCAGTGGTTAGTAACAAATTTATCAAATAACAGAGAGGCTTGATTATGTATTTGTACGAGCATTTAATAAGGTAGTCTGAATAACCATCTAAACCAGAAGACTTCTTTTTACCCATCTGTTTTATTATCTTCTCTATCTCTTGCTTAGTCGCAAGAGTAAGAAACACGGATGATACATTCCTATGAACTGTAATCAAGTTTGTTCTTATCATTCATGTTTCAAAATTTTCTGTTAAACTGAAAACTGCTTCTAGAAAGTAGTTATTAAGATTTCTGCAACTTCTTCTGAATCACTGACTTCCTTCCCCGTATTCATCTTGGAACTAGAGTAACCTTTCCCATTCTATAATGTTCCACATACATGCAGACCTGTTTCTAGAATATTTTAGCTCATTCCCATTTTGCAATCTTTTGGCAGCATTCAAACCTTCTCGAAATATATTTCTTATAATAAACTTTCAATTCAGATGAGGCGTTACTCCTTTTCACACATTTGCTTAAAAACATTAATCGTCTACTTAAATTTGTAATTCTTGTTGAAATCCACTCATTCCCATAATTCTTTACAATTACCCTTTTGTCTTGTATTGCCACTTGGTGATAATAGCTGAACAAACCCAAAAACTCACTGAGGGCCTCATTAGTTGATTTATTTCTATACACACTTTCCCAAGTTTCCTTGGCCAATAACTGGTTAAAATATGAAATATTTTCCTTGTTGCTCATTCTGGTTTCCCTGTAAATGTCATTGTTAATTTTTAAATTACGGTTTCCTATTACCCTAAAATTTAGACGCACAATTTGAGCATAATGATCTGAATAATCTGTATCAAAAACTTCTATTTCATAATTCCCCATTTTGTCTTTCAATGCAAATTGATCTACTGCTGACTTATTATCCCCAGACATTCTAGTTGGTTGATTTACAACTGCCTTTAGACCGTACAACGAAAGCAAAATTTCTAGCCTTTTCTTATCTTGCCCAGCATTATTCTCTAAAATATCCGCATTAATGTCGCCCATGATAATTACATAATTGTTCTAATTCTGTAGGTAATCTAATCTAATTTCAAAATTATTGTAAAATATTCCAACATTACTAGGAGGATTTCTATAAATGCACATAAGTATTAAATTATAATTCACTAGTTCAACAAAGCTAACCTCGAAACGCTCCTCTACATTCAGATACTCAAATTTACCTAACTGATATTATTATTAACGTATATATATTCTTCCACACTTCATTTTTCTTTTACAAAACCTACTTGGAAGAGAATAACCTTCTAATACAAAGTCTGAAATCTCATCGTCTACCATCCAATGCTCAGTTAAACATAAAACGCCATACCCGTGTAGGTTATCTGCCAACAGAACATCTATACATAGAATTTTAATTCTTAAAGATTGAACATTCCGGTGGAAAAAAAGTAGCTCTCCATTTGGATTAATACTATTGTTGTCATTTGCCTTTAAAATCCTGTTCCAGTAATACTGGTTGCTTCCTTGTCCTATTGACGTTCTCATTTCTGATTGTTTAGCTTGCCCTCTTTCAGTTCGTCCTGATGGTGCTCCAGCATTCAGACTCTCCAGTAACTCCTCTCCTCGTTCAACTAAATGGCTCCTACTAACGAGCTCAATGGCTGCCTCGCGAGGTATTCCTGAATCCTCTCTGTTTTCTGGTATTGCTGTATGATGATTTAGATAGAATCACATTAATCCCTTTCAGCTGATTTTCTTCTCCTGGGCATCTTTCTTTATTGGTAGAACTCACCTCAACTACTACCTCAACTCGTCTTGCTTTCATTACCTGCAAATGTTTTGCATCTTCCTGATATTTTCGAACAGCAATGGCATGGCAATATTCATGATAGTTGTTCCTGGGGTCTCTCTTTTTTCTTATCATATTACATAGCTGCTTTATCCCTCTTCTATTAAGATGCATGCCATGATTTCTGAAATATCTTCCATATTGCCTATTTAAATTATATTTTTATTTTGAAAGCATTTGACAATATTCTGTAGCCCCCTGTTTTTATCATTAACTATCATATTTACACACGACCATTCAATTAAATCACGTCGATGTGGAATGTTATTTAATATTTCTTTGGTGGTCTTTAATTTTCAAGCTGTTTTCTTCACCCCAGAAATCACATGTGATGTTTCATTTCGAGCAATATCATTCGTCCCCGCCATAATAACCACGTAGTCATTCTCATTAAGTGTACCATCTCTTCCATATCTGACTTAAGAACCTCTTTGAACAGAGCACTTGTCTTGACAAGACCAACAACTTCAGTCCCCGGTAGCATATCATCAAGTTGGACAGCAATACCCCGACAGTGGCTATCCCCGTACACAACTACCTTACATTCTTTCTTCCTCAACCCAAGTGCAGGCTTCCTTGTAATGGCTAGAACGTTATTAGCCTTACAAATTCTTCTTCACTAGAGGTAATTGATTCAAGGACCCGGAACTTATTCCTTAGTTTAATGCCTAGGCCTACTCTCCGACCATGATTCTTTTTAAGCCTACTGTTGCAACTCCTCGTAATTACCTCCGACCATGTCTCAGTTTGCACTTCATTCACACCATTTAAACTATAACGTTTAATATTTTCATTTTCCTCCCATAATATCCGAAAAATTTCATCACTTGAGGCTACTTCGGATAATAAATTAACACATTCAACACACTTTTCCGCTTCCTAGACTACAATGATGTTACATACACCGCGCTGTTTCTGGTATTGCTGTATGTGATGATTGAGGTAGAATCACATGAATCCCTTTCAGCTGATTTTTTTCTCCTTGGCATCCTTCTTTGTTGGTAGCATTCACCTCAACTACATCCTCAACTCGTCTTGCTTTCATTACCTGCAAATGTTTTGCATCACCTTAACCTGGTGATAAACGGTTCATTATATTTTATTCCTGACTCAAGACTATTTTATGATGTTATTCAACGTTGTATGTTTTTAACGTGAGCTTGTCACGCTGGCAACATCTAACGAACAAATGCGTACTTATTACTCTATAGAAGTTATGAGTAACAAGATGGTCATCACGTTCTGACTGTCTAGTGGCTGTTAGAAATAACATTCCCGCTGTAATGTGTAACTTTATGATGAATACTAATAAATAATAATAATAAAATCATGAATAAATATATATAAATAAAATTACTCAAAAACTTAATAAAATTAATAAGCATAATTAACCGAAATGTCCGTAGTATGGGCGCCAGAGTTCACCAGAATGGATCCCTCGAATTTAGATAAGAGCATGATAAACTTTATATCCCAGGGCGTGTACATAATGCTGCGTACTGGTACATCTGCTGCAGGCCTTACCTAACCTCCTGAAAACGACTAATTAGGTAGGAACTGCACCTAGGTTCATCAATAACACTGATTCTAAAATAGCTACCTATATTCTTAACAAATTCCGTGCATGAGCACCTCATCAACATACAACATTATACATATAATACACACATAAAATATTGCTGGAAGACTCCATATTTACAACAACAACAACAATAATGAAAATCGTGGGGAAAACGAAAGCGAGAACTAAGCTGCCATTTGTCGATGGTCCGATGAACAATGTACATGTATGAAGATAAATACCCTTCACTGTCTCTATATCAATTCGACTTACCGATTCTCATAATCGGCAGTTATCACATCACACAGATACTGTACCTTGTACTACTGTGTTCACATATTTTAACACTTGTTGTAAAGATATATACACACGTCTGTCGATCCTCAACATATAAATTTATGGAAAGTCTGAGATAGCTTTCACCAACATATAATGCTAGGCCGCCACAAGTGCTACCATACTTAATGCGCAAGCACTCTCCACAATCAGCCACTTTCCTCGAACATAACAAGACTACGCTCCACGAACGTTTGAAGTCCAGTCCATTGCAGCCGTGTCACTCCAGTACCGTGTACCAGCACCACTTCCTTCTCGTACAGTGCGTCAGTTGTAGTTCCTTCATACAGTGTTACTGCTTGTAGTTGTCTTCCGTCTCGTTCCTTTACAATCACCCATACAATGTTCCTTTACAATCACCTCTACAATCACCCTTACAATGTCTCTGGTTGCCGCCGTATGATCAACCTTTATAGACATCAACATCCCCCTCCTCTCAGATGATACGTCTGGATTGGTGCTTGCCAGCCAATCATGGGTGGTCCTCTTCTCAAGCCCAAGCCCTGAACTACTTCTTCCTCCCAAGACAATAACAAACTCTGGGGAGTTTTACATGAATCATCAAATTTCCCTGGTACAACAACAAGCTCATCTCATCAGGCTGGGATATATACATGACTAATGGAATTTCCTGACACAAGTATATCACAACAAACACTGGGGTAGCCAGATGACTCATTCAAATTACCAGAGTTATTAAAGCAATGTTTTCCCACTCGTGCAAAACAAATTACTCATACCTACATATGTGGATATCTTCCAGCTTACCAATATAAATGGCAAAACATACAAATGAAATACCGATAATAATAATAATAATAATAATAATAATAATAATAATAATAATAATAATAAATCGAATACTGACAATAATATCTCTACCTTCTACATATAATTCAGGGGTGTGATATATGTACTATCACATAACGCCCCCTTGGTGAATCGATGATATCACATATTACGATTCACCATAAATCAGAACTTCATACATAACCTTATAATGGCATAACAGAACACATAATTTACTGTAATAATGATATATACATTGCGTCTACTGCATTGTATTCGCACACACGAAATACAACTTGTCCAAACAATAATAATAATAATCTGGCTATATACACACAACTCTGATTGTTTCATATAGCATAGAACACAATCCCTTCTTGCTACTGTACACATACATTAAAATTGATAATATATACATCCAAGGTGCAGATCCTATCTCTTATATCTGCGAAGGCTATAGATATTAAATGTCCCAAGAACCTTATTTTCAGCGGTTAGGAGCCTATAAGCACACTTGCCTGTTCTACTGTCCACAGTATACGGACCCTAATATAAATGAAAAAAACTATACATTAACTTAACATTGGCATCGACAGACGAGGAATGCGTACCGCATTAAAATCTAAGTACGTCTAGAATCCACTCTATCTCACACATAAACATTCATACCATCCAGTCACACAAGAATCATACAAACTTTCATTCGGAACATTCATAAAAAGGAAATCCCTCTTTCTGAAATACGCGGGAATCTCACTACGTTTACACTTCCACAAAACCATAATTAATGCAAGCAAACAGATCACATACTTTTTCACACATTCCACATCGCTATCACTCAGCACGTCATTCAAATCATTCACACAACACTCAGACTTAAATAAAACATTACGCACTCGCTTGTCAAACATACGCACTTCATTCTCACTCACGCTCGCTCGATTACAGAAATTCTTACCATAATACACTTTAAAATTGCTGTCATTACTACTTAATGACCCAACAATTAATCCATCTTCACCACCTTCCATATCAGCTCCTACTTGCACCACTTTCATGCCATCAACACTGCTACTTTCGACTCTCTTATCAGAAGTTTCATTAATCTCAAAGTCACCATTTTCACACATAATGGACCTAACTTTACTCTCCTCACGTACACTTAAATCAACAAAAACATCCTCATGATGTATACTCCGTAAACACTCTTCACTCACTAAACAACCTTCAACAACTTCACAAAAACTTTGCTTTCAATTTCAGAAACTTCCACAAGATTATCGATCGCAACACCGCTATTACCATCACCACTAGCACAAAGTAGGACATCCGACACATCTTTCTTACTTTCATCACGCCCCCTATACACAAAATCACAAAACACATGGTCATTCAATAACTCCTCTTTCACGTCTAAATCATAACTTACCTGTTTCATCACGTGAATAGGAATTTCGGTATCGGACTGCCTATCTGACCCAACTAAGAAGTCCGATTCCGGTTTAAATTACTTGACGTGGACTGTTCACTATTATCATGTCTCGGCACTTGATCTGGAGGTCTTTGATCCGTACGCCCCCTACTTTCTGATTCCTCTTGATTAGGTCTTCTGCCATAATATTCCTGGTGATTACCTCCTTGATTAGAGTGTCTGTTTCCCCTTCCGGAATTACCACCCTGATTCCCTTGCCTAGAATGACTGAAATTCTGATTATTCCTATCTCCCGCTACCTGATTACCTTGTCTCCCATTATCCCCGTAATTTCTACCTTCACTTCGCCTAGTCCTCCCCTGCCCTTCCAAAGCATCAAACCTCTCTAACAGCTGCTCTAATTCCTTAATCGTAACAATATTCTGCATACATGCAGCTAATCCGACCTTCTCAGGAAAATGCCTCAACATCTGGCGGACTGTATCTCTCTCCGATGCTAGACCTTCAATATTCTGGCTGATCAGAACATGCGCCAAGAAATATTCCGTCATAGATACACCTTCCTGAGGTTTATACTTGCCAAATAGCACGCGATCTCTTTCCCTGCCCTGAATAGCATCACTCCAAAATTTAGAACTATATTTCTCCCTAAATTCCTCCAAACTCGAAATACCCTGTCTATAAACTTGAAACCAGGATCTCGCTTCTCCAACAAATGCAACATCCAACAGCTCATCAACCATACTCCACTCGATCAAACCATCGTCAAGATTCTTGGAAAACCGTTTCTCCACCGTTTTCAAGAATTCCATCGGATTAAACTGCCGACCATTAAACTTGGGTAATTCAGAGTCCTTCGTACAAGATACGTACCTATTACATATGCTGCTACCTAATTGGATTTGACTGATCTCCTGCCTTAATTTCACATGACATGATTTTATTTCTTCTTCCACTACCATTCTGGCATTTCCTTCTACTGACTTGAGGTCATCTTTTACCGACTTAAGGTCTTTCTCCAATTTCTCATTCTTCTCATCTATACGCTTCGCTAAAACGTTCTGACTGGTTTTAATTCTATCTATTTCTACGACTTTATCTTCCACTATTTTTATTCTCTTATCACATTCCTTGCTGTTTTCAACAAATTCTTTCCTAACTACATTAAATCGGCCTTCAATTTTCTCAGTCAATTCCAAGCGTTGAGATTCAACCTTATTATTGACTTCCTGAATTTCCCTGCTTTGATGGTCAAACTTCTGGTTCAATTCATCTATTCTACCATTCACAGCACTACTTAAACTATCAATTTTACTAGACAATTCAACACTCACTAAATTTAACTCCTTACTTTGATTCTCAATCTTACTGGACAATTCCGTACTAACTGAATTTAATTCACTATTAATACTGTATATTTCATTACTTAAAAAACTCAATTCACTCTTCAACTCTTTACTCTGACTATCAATCTTGCTAGACAATCCAACATTATTATTATCGATTTTACTGGACAATTCAACATTATTATTATCGATTTTACTGGACAATTCAACATTATTATTATCGATTTTACTGGAGAGTTCATCCTTTAACTCTTCATTCTTCCTATCCATTTTACTGGATAATTCATCACTCTTAATGGACAATACATCACTCTTACTGTTAAATTCACCTTTCAACTCTTTACTGAACTGATTAAATAGTGATTGAAGCATCCTAAGATCCCCTACATTCTGAGTTTGAGACGGGTTACTCGGTTCCTCACCTATCGTTGTCAATTGATGTTTCCTACTATTTCGTTATTCTCACTTAAATTAGATAAACTCAGTGTGGTGGAATTCTTTTGACTTCTCTTATCCTGATTCATGGTACCAGCAACTTTAACAACCTCTCTACTTCTCAATTTTATAATACTCGACTCGCTACAACATTTCTTCATACTCCCACATACATATCACGTACATATAAAACACTTCACTGACATAGTTTGTAGAATTCCATCCACACCTGACAAGTGCACCTACGCTTATAAGCCTAACAGATGTACCAATCATTCAGCCACACGTTGGGAAGCCAATTGTAACTTTAGGATGAATACTAATAAATAATAATAATGAAATCATGAATAAATATATATAAGTAAAATTACTCAAAAACTTAATAAAATGAATAAGCATAATTAACCGAAATGTCCGTAGTATGGGCGCCAGAGTTCACCAGAATGGATCTCTCGAATTTAGATAAGGGCATGATAAACTTTATATCCCAGGGCGTGTACATAATGCTGCGTACTGGTACATCTGCTGCAGGCCTTACCTAACCTCCTGAAAACGACTAATTAGGTAGGAACTGCACCTAGGTTCATCAATAACACTGATTCTAAAATAGCTACCTATATTCTTAACAAATTCCGTGCATGAGCACCTCATCAACATACAACATTATACATATAATACACGCATAAAATATTGCTGGAAGACTCCATATTTACAACAACAACAACAACAATAATGGAAATCGTGGGGAAAACGAAAGCGAGAACTAAGATACCATTTGTCGATGGTCCGATGAACAATGTACATGTATGAAGATAAATACCCTTCACTGTCTCTATATCAATTCGACTTACCGATTCTCATAATCGGCAGTTATCACATCACACAGATACTGTACCTTGTACTACTGTGTTCACATATTTTAACACTTGTTGTAAAGATATATACACACGTCTGTCGATCCTCAACATATAAATTTATGGAAAGTCTGAGATAGCTTTCACCAACATATAGTGCTAGGCCGCCACAAGTGCTACCATACTTAATGCGCAAGCACTCTCCACAATCACCCACTTTCCACGAACATAACAAGACTACGCTCCACGAATGTTTGAAGTCCAGTCCACTGCAGCCGTGTCACTCCAGTACCGTGTACCAGCACCACTTCCTTCTCGTACAGTGCGTCAGTTGTAGTTCCTTCATACAGTGTTACTGCTTGTAGTTGTCTTCCGTCTCGTTCCTTTACAATCACCCATACAATGTTCCTTTACAATCACCTCTACAATCACCCTTACAATGTCTCTGGTTGCCGCCGTATGATCAACCTTTATAGACATCAACATCCCCCTCCTCTCAGATGATACGTCTGGATTGGTGCTTGCCAGCCAATCATGGGTGGTCCTCTTCTCAAGCCCAAGCCCTGAACTACTTCTTCCTCCCAAGACAATAACAAACTCTGGGGAGTTTTACATGAATCATCAAATTTCCCTGGTACAACAACAAGCTCATCTCATCAGGCTGGGATATATACATGACTAATGGAATATCCTGACACAAGTATATCACAACAAACACTGGGGTAGCCAGATGACTCATTCAAATTACCAGTTATTAAAGCAATGTTTTCCCACTCGTGCAAAACAAATTACTCATACCTACATATGTGGATATCTTCCAGCTTACCAACATAAATGGCAAACCATACAAATGAAATACCGATAATAATAATAATAATAATAATAATAATAATAATAATAATAATAATAATAATAATAATAAATCGAATACTGACAATAATATCTCTACCTTCTACATATAATTCGGGGGTGTGATGTATGTACTATCACAAATGAATTGCTTGAATGGTGTAGTATTACGCAGTTCTAAGTCCTAAGTTCTAAGAAACTTGTTCAATTCGATTTCGTAATGTTACTTACACTGCAAAGCAAAGTACTGGAAAATATCAACATAATCTCGAAAATGTTGCAGAGTGGGTCTGCTGATATTGGTTCTGCGTGCACATTGTTAAGTAATGTCTACAATAACTTGTTAAATTTGAGGGAAAACTTCTCTTGTTTTAAGAGAGGCACAAGACCTCGCCGATTCTTGGAGTATTAAATGTGATATGCAGCAGAAATGTATGAAGCCGGTAAAAAAAATCATGATGAATTTTCTCCTGATTCAAGGGTAAGTGATCCCATGAAGATCCTATGAAGATAAAGTTGGAATTCAAGAGGACACATTGGGGCAAATATTCATTTATAGGAAGGGGAGTTAGGGATTGAAATATCTTACCAAGGGAGACGTTCAATAAATTTCCAATTTCTTTGAAATCATTTAGGAAAAGGCTAGGAAAACAACAGATAAGGAATCTGACACCTGGGAGACTGCCCTAAATGCAGATCAGTATTGATTGATTGAACTTCGAGATATGTGTATTTTAAGGTTATTTTGATGTAATCATTAAGCATCTGGCCATCCGTTTCACTAGCATGAAATCCGTTCTAAATAATTTTTTATTTCTCTTACCTCAAAAGTTAGCTTACCTGGGGAACAACTAGAAAATCAAATGCAAGGTCTCGTTGAGAAATACACCTCAGATCTTTCAGAGAACCTTCTTACACAAGTAATATCATTCAAGACATTGTATCAGGAAAACATAAGTAAGAAGAATATGATAAGAGAGATGGCTGAATTATTAAATAAAGGGAGTTACCTTTTAAGTATCTTGCTTGATCCAAACACTTCGTTAGAGCTTGTATCTCACTTTTTCTGTCACAACAGCTGCTGCAGAAAGACGTTTTTCGAAACTAAAATGGATAGTCTCATTTACGTAGCTCAATATGTCACGCACCCCTCAGAGATATGTCAGTGTTAAGTATTGAACATGAAAGAAATAGAAATATAATAATTGATGAATTTGTTGAGAAATTCCTGATCCTATAAAAGAGGAGGTTAGGAGCGACGAAGTATAAGCAAAGGTTTATATTTCGGACACAATTAAGTAATGTTTAATGTACATTAATTAATTCTAGTTGCAATGCACTTGGCTCTATGCTTGTGTCTACTGTAATATTTTGAGTGACAGTGAAATGTGTACCACTACTTACAGAAATTCAGAAGAAGTACTGTGTTTATTCTTGTAGTGAGTGTTTTAATTCTTCTTCTTCTTTTCTTCATGGGGCCTCTAAATATTAGTTCCTAATTAGCGTCGACCTATTAAGATCTTTTGCTACCACGTTTTTCCTTCATTCCCACCTAGATATACCTGCTCTCTTCATAAAGCTGCAGGTTCTTCTTATTGTGTCTTCTTGAATTTTATCTCTCTCTTCGCCTGGAAGTCCTAGAGTGGAGAGTCTGATTCTACCCTGCGCCTTACATTTGAATGGTATGTGTTCAGCTGATTCCTCTGCTTGATTGCATTTCCTACATTTGTTGTCTCTTATTACTACAATTCTATGTAGGTGTTTTTTCAGATGGCAGTGTCCGGTCAACTGTCCTACTACCGGTACCCATTTTTTATTTTCGCTGCTGAGTTTCAACATTTCTTTAACAGGCTTCATGTTTGGTCCTTTCATTAGTTCCTTTGCAAGTCTACATTCCGGAGTACTTTTTCAGTTTTCCATTTATTCCTTTTGTACATATTTTCTTATATATTATCGGGCTTATCCATAGGAAATCCCGCATACAGGTTCTGGGTCTACAAAATGTTTTTCTGCACCTTTCCTAGCCAGTATATCTGCATTTTCATATCCTTCTATGCCTGCATGCCCTAGAACACATATTATTTTTTGACAATAATGTACTTTGAGAGCTTCAGGAGAAGTGAATGGCAATACCATACAATTCTGGATATTATCCGGACTGCTTCTAGTGCCTTAATGGCCGTTTGGTTGTCCGTAAAAATGAAAATGTTCTCATTCCTATAGTTCATTTTCAGATTTTCTCCAAGACATGTTAATTTTACAGTGTCCTAGATTGGGTGTTTGTTCCAATCTATATGAACGCATTCTAGCCTGTCGTTTTATAAAACTGCATAGTGATGGGTGGTCTAGTAAAGTATTCAAGGCTTCTGTCGGAGTAGTTCTCATAGCCACAATTATGGCTATGCATGCCATTTTTTGTAGGCTATCCAATCTACTCCTGACTCTTCCGTGACTTACTTTCTGCCACCAGATGATTGCAGCATAGGCCATCAATAGTCCAAAGTCCATAGTCCAATTGCCCAAAGAGTTTCAGTGATCTCTTTCCTCTAATATTCTCCTTCTTGTGAAAGGGGCCAGAGTTATCATGTTCGGGTTGACTGATATTTGTTCTCCTCGAAACCAGTTCTCCACAAGTTTGAGTGATCTTTGCATGAGGTCCTGGATAACACCCAGCACCTTACCTCGTACCACAATCACTAGGTCGTCTGCGAATCCGTGTGTATAGAAAACCTGTTCGTTGCGCATAGCTATGACTTTGTTCACCACGAGGTTCCACAGCAGAGGCGATAGAACTCCTCCCTGTGCACAACCTCGGGTGGCCCTAACCGTCAGCGTTTCTTCAAACAGGGTTGCTTTTATCTTCCTTCCGTCTAACAAGGATTTAATCCATTTGACGGCGGTTTTACTCACCTTGCTCTTTTCTAATGCTTTGATCATAGAGCCATAGGTTGTATTGTTGAAGGCTCCTTCTATAACTAGAAATGCCGCCAGTGAAATTTCTTTACATTCTAGGCTTTCTTCTACTTTACAAACCAACTGGTGGAGTGCTACTTCAGTGGATCTCACAGGTCTATATGCAAACTGATTTTCATGTAACGTTGAGTTCAGTTGCACCTTGCTTCTGATATATTTCTCCAGAATTTTCTCCATTCCTTTCAGCTTGGGGGAGTTTAAACATAATGGTCTGTATGCATTGGATTGGGCATAGTTTGCCCTTCCAGGCTTAGGTATGATTACTGCTTTAGCTTCAGACCATGATTTCGGCACGTACCCTAAATCTAGACTAGATCTGATGAGGTTCGTCACGGCATTGACAAGTATCTCCGGTCCTTCCTGTAGGAGTATCGGAAGGATCTCGTCTGACCCCGGAGCCTTGATAGGGTGAAACTTGTCAATTTCCCATTTTACATGGTTGTGTTTTATTATTCTGTTGGCACAGTTCCAGTCTGATTTTCGAGCTCCGGTCTCTGTTCCAATCGTTTCTTCTTCTGTCGTTTCCTCAGCCTCAGGAAAGTGACACGCCGTTAGCATCTCCAACCTTTCCTTCCTCGCCTGAGTAACCGAACAATCTGGTTCCTCTAGTGTCCCGACCTGATTTATATGGGTTTCTTTAAGAATCTTCTGGGGCCTTGTTGTTTCAGTGTGTGATTTTACTCTCTCACAGAACAGTCTCAAAGATTTTCTTTTTGCTTTCGGTATCTCTAGGTTATACTCAGTGATTTTCCTATGATATACGTCCCTTGTACCATTTCTAGATGATATTCTATACAACATCCTAACCTCTTTTTTCATTGTGGCTAGTTTGTTGTTCCACCACCTTACTTTTTAGTATTTTCCTTTCTTTGAGAGAACAGTTGTAATGGAATGAGTCTATAATGTCCTTTTATAATAGTTCCACTGCCTCATCCAATCCTTTCTGTCCTCTCACGTTAGTTGGTATTGTTTGTACAGCCTTCCCTAGAACTTCCCTGTATTGCAACACCCCCTAACAATGACGATGAATGACGTTCGGGACAGAACGTCATAGGGAAGTGTGCACACAAGACAATTTTAAAAAAGAGCAAATAAATCAGAATAAATCAAATAATAACACATCAAATATACAAGGAAGCGAGGAAAAGTACTGGGAACTACCCATAAAAGGTAGGGGTGGGGATCCCTAGGAATTGCAAAGGAATTCACCAAAAAGACACCAAAAGATTCAAAAATAAAAATATTATTATTAGGTAAATAATAGATACATTAACATTAGATTTGAAAAATCAATGTTTGGTAAACACTGAACACTGAAGAGAAATTTGCAACGAAAAAAGTAGCATAATTAATTTTTAGTAAATAAATAATTTAAGTTGTAAATAATATATTCTTATAGTAAATGGTACCATTTTAATGAATAATAAAAGTTCTGGTGCACCACCCTTCTCATAACATAACAAATAATTAGACTACGGATATGTTAAATAAAATATAAATATTAAATGAAAGCAAAAACTTGTAGGATGGCAAATCGAGGGCCTTTTGACAGGTCCCAGTGGAGGATAGATCCCATCAAAACCCACATAATCGAAGGTCCTACGAGATATCACATAACACAAGCAGTACCCAAATACCGACTATAATATCACCACATGTTCGCCCAGAATTAGAAATATTAGCCCAAATTAATAATAAATTAAAATCACAGAACCATAGTAAGCAACGGCAATAAATTAAACACCGGAAACATATTTAAAAGGAACGAGCCACTTCACATCACATCACCGAGACCGAAAAATGAACACGGTTTCAGAAGAAAACAATTCATTGTAGTATTCACGGAGTAATACACAAGATGCTGCTATTGCGGCCGAGATAATCCACAATAATGATATGGTTACATAACTGCCAAGCAGCAAGAGATAATTAACAAAGGAAAGTAAAATAAGAACCAGGCCCCATATCTCTCGCACTAGGGCTGTCCAAGAAACTCGATTAAATGCACAACTTTACAATGGCATTGTTGACTTACAGTTAACATGAATGCGGGTTTACTGAAATAATTAGAACAAGGATCTCATTAAACGCCCGCAATAGAAATGAAAATAAATCCATCCGACCCAAATTATATATTCCCTAAGAGGAATTAAAATTTGCCACTTACGATAATAATAATAATAATAATAATAATAATAATAATAATAATAATAATAATAATAATAATAAAATAATACTAAAATTTTAAGAGGTAGATACTAGAGTAAGCGCAGCATCAACTCGAAACACTGTCAGAAAAAGGCCGAAACACACGAAAGGATGCAGGAATAATAAGATGGAATACCAAATACGAAGTAAACACAAATCCACGCACAAACACGGCAACGTTAGCAATAAAAAATAATATATATAATTTAAGTTAGAAACCGCACACACATCCAAGACAAAGCACAGAAAAACACTCGCAAATGCACAGGAAAATAGAAATAATACAAGGGACAAACAAATTTAGATCAAGCAACGGAGAATTTCTATGGTTATCTAAACATGACGCTGGCGTTCACCATGAAACACAATGCTCACTTGAAGCAAGACGCCACACCGGAAAACTTCGATACAACTCACATTCAAATGAAAATACAAATACATGCTACACACCAATAAAATAATATTAACACAAATAATTCATAAGGCGTACTTACAGGAATAGCATTCATGCCAAGATAACTCACTCGTGTTTCGAATTACTACTGCACTTACCCGTGAGAAACAAACATTTAAACCTACACATTACATAATTACGCTAAAAGAACTACTCGTATTATACAATAAATGAAAGGTTAAAGGAACACCATTCCCCAGGTGGCGTGGTTGTTAAGGCATCACCTTATCCCAGACAGTGAATGCATTGTGTTAGCAGCGGTAACATAAGCCCAACGAGCTAGAATAACATAGAGGGGCTGTATACCTGACATCAGCGCTCCCTGCTTGAAGCAAGTTGATAAGGGACAGCCATGTTAACGGTTGTCAAAACAAAGCGAATTGGCGCGAGAGCATATGTTGAGGTGACAGGGAGATCGTGCATGCCAATTTAACTCCCTAAGTTTTAAGACGTGAAAACATAGATTCTCACTTTCAAGAATGCCAGCCGTAAGCTCAGCGTATGGTTGTACTAATCGGAGTAATAAAACCAAGGATATATCGTACTTTAAGTAAGTATTACTGAATTATAGCCGAGATTCCTTTTTGTAATTTCTGTTTGTAATGAAATCCATTTTATTGTTTACTTAGCGAAAGTACGGATAGCCACGGTAATTATTTGTCGAATTTTGTTTCAGATTTCGTTTAAAGAACAAGGAATTAACCGAACAATGCGTTGTGAGGGCGAAAAGAGATAAATGGTATCCCACTCAATTCAGTTGCTTATGCTCTGTACATTTCCAGCCCTATTTAATTTTCATTCACATTTACAAATAAAGGAAACGGAACGCCCACCACCAAGAAAACGTAACCACAAAAAAACCCCACTTCGTTCAAACGTACACCAAGTATGATAAATACAGCATTTTACTGCTATTTTTGAAATGTATACGGCCTTTATTGCAGATGTCTGTTGCGTTGGTTTTTAAAACTATGCCACACTTCACAATGGACAACTTTCAAGCTTACCTTTCAGCTAGTAATCCCAGTATGATATGGTAATGGGAGAAACATGATATCCCCCTACATTATAATAAATAATTACACTAAACGATTATTGTGGTAAAGTATTCATGGGCCGCCTCTGTGGTGCACTGGTTAGCGTGAGCAGCTGCCACCCCTGGAAGCCCGGGTTCGATTCCCAGCTCCGCCACGAAATTTGAAAAGGGGCACGAGGGCTGTAACGGGATTCTATCAGCCTGGGGAGGTCAACTGAGTAGAAGTGGGTTCGACTCCCACCTCAGCCATCCTCGAAGTGATTTTCCGTGGTTTCTCACGTCTCCTCCAGGCAAATGCCGGGATGGTACCTAACTTAAGGCCACGGCCGCTTCCTTCTCCCCCCCCACAAGGCCCCTGTTCAACATAGCAGGTGCAGCCCTCCCTCACAGTTTTATCCCCCGACCCAATGTCTCACGCTCCAGAACACTGTCCTTGAGGTGGTAGAGGTAGGATCCGTCACTGAGTCCGTGGGAAAAACCAACCCGGGAGGGTAAACAGATTAAGAAAGGAACACAGTACTCATGAGGATGCAATAATTTTAAAAATATGAACAGAATGAGGTTGTAACCTATTGTAGGTCCCTATGATTTTAAGGTTTCCTGTCACAAATATTTATGTCCATCGCTTTTATTCTAATTTACGCTTAATCACAACAGCCAAGCAGGGTAACGCTCTTGTTCCTATTTCGAGGCCTATTCGTATGTCACTGTGCGATGATTTCGAACTACCCTACAATCAACTGGTCGTGATGTTGGCCTCGTGCCACAATATGATGAAGTGGTGGTATTCGCTTTCATGCTTCAAGCTTTCTGCAACGGTCTTTAATTCTCCCCCAGCGATTCTAAAATGCGCATTTTCTACACTTTTCGTCATTTAAAGGCCATGCCCCCTTGCTTGTGTGACAACAGGAAACATGGCGGACGTTCGTTAGCTCGTTGCATAAGCCATTGCTCCAAGAAAACGTGTGCTTTCAAACAGTTTCAAGCGCAGACAGCGTACTTCACAATCCGCCGCTAGAAGCGACACAGTCTAGTCCCGGTACACACCCTGGTGGGCAACGTCAAAACACACATTGCAGTAGCTAAGTAAGCTCACAGATGGCGTAGCAGACCGTGTAGCTCACCACAATACGATTATACCCTTAGAGGTAATAACATACAGAAAAACTATGTGACGAAAAGTCACAATCGCCACATATAGACTGAGTACATGACCACTAGGCTAACTGTTCTGAGCGCTCATGCACTAAAATTACCAGAGTCCACCAGATACAAAGTTTAGTCATCCAATTCTTCAAATAGCGTTGAATTCCAGTCTCAAATAGATAATGATAATATTACCGCTCAGTATACAGGTACCCGGCCCGAATGGAAAGTTCAATAGCAGAATGCATAATTCACAAAAGATTACTAGTGCCGATAATGCACACAATATAAAAGTACGTCGCCTAGACAGTTGATTGTCCAAATTATGTCATATTATTAGTGTATTTTTCATAATAAGGCCTCAGTATCTATCCCAGTTAGTTCTTTTTGGGTCTCTGTATATCTCAATCCCACATAGTCTCGCATCTATTGCACATTGGATGTGCTGGTGGCTGGCAATGGTGGTTCCTCCAGCACTTTCAAGTCCTTAATAAAGTTCGCAATATGAGTAGTGCTTAGTGTAATGTCTATTACCTCCCTACGATTTTTATATATAAATGTAGGCTTGTTTCATATGGGAGGTTATCAGAGCCTATGGTTATTTCTCTGGGACCTTTCCTATTTCCACGTTTTACCTTGACCGCCGATAAGTCCTTTGAACAATGTTCCTGCAATAGAAATCCTTGTAGTTTTCTGCTCACAAGTAAACATGTTCTAGGCATATTCGAAGTAGTATCGTACAATAGCTTACTTCCAGATTCAGCCAGATACACACAATACTGTAGTATCGTACAATAGCTTACTTCCAGATTCAGCCAGATACACACAATAGTGGATGCATATGATAGCACAATAAGCCTCAATGTTCCAGTGTTATATCGACTTTATTTAAAGCGTAGAAAGTGCACGTTTTCCGGGTTCATTCAGCCCTTACACTCTACTACTAGCTAGTTTCATCCATTTTACCACTGCTCTCTAAGCCTCTAAGGAGTGGCATACTGAATTAAAACTTGGAGCCTATTACGTGAATCTCATTCGTGTGCTGTCTGGGTCTATCAGGGCACTCGGGAGGCAGCGGGTCGAAATCCCACGTTGGCTATCCTGCAAACGCCTTTCTCATTTTCATTACCAGGGAAGTATTGTAACCGGGAGTGGTACTCGGACGAGAGCCACAGATGTTTCCTTCCGAATTCCTAACAAAATTTGAGCTATAAATGCTACGGATAAAAGAATCGATGCCTTAAAAAGCGTCATAAAAATGTATCATTATCATTGTCGTTGCGTCGTTGTTCATTGTAATAACATGCCAATTTGTACTACGAAATAAATATTTTACCTTCCTTATCAGGATACGAGGCGCTCATCTTCAATTATTGCAGGGGGAGGGGCGAAATTCTCAGCGCCGCTACTTCACGCAAATTACAGAAGCAAAGGGTCAGCGAAATGTGAAACAACAACAACAACTAACAAGGCAGGGTGAGTCCGACGCAGCGATCTGTTCTAGCTGAACGGGGGCGGATGACGGCGATGGACCGACGAACCTAGACACGGGGCAATCCGACCAAGATGAGGAGAAAATCGAGTTCACCGAACTGGAGGATGCTCCGGAATATTGAGGTGAGGACGCTGAGCCAAAGTGTAATTTATGTCCTAGGGAGTGTGTGTAAGAAGTGAAAATGTTTTAAGTTATAATGGGGATATTTACGTAAGCCAGGTTACATGCATGGCTAAATGAAAATAATTGTATATACACAATAGGCTTTGTTATGTACTTAAGGTTAATTATTTGAATTTAGCTCGTGTATTATATGTTAGGCTATGATAAACAATTTAAAAAATATGTGATGTGTTCTAATTTGTTCGGAAATTTTCTAGATGCATGTGTATTAACCTTAGAACAGTGGATTGAAGTTACGCCATTTTTATCACTTATAAATAATATATTGTGTTATCCAAGTGCTCAGAAAATTCCCCGTTGTATGTGCGTTGATCCTTGCGTTGACATAACAGATCTCTGGAAACTTGGAGTATCAAGGACGTCCCTATGGTATTCTAACTATTTCTAGTTATCCTGGGGAAATACGCCGTATTGATGTACATTCTCAAGGTAATTCTGCAACAGAAATATACCAAGGATATCTGGTTGTTAACTGTAGAAATTTCCAGGTACCCTGTATTAATGCTATGTTGTAAGAAAGCTGAATTATTACAAATTATCAAGTATATATATAAAGAGTATTTTGTATCCAGTAGTCAGTTGTGTTGAAACAGTTGTGATGTTATTTAAAGAGCGGTAACGACAGTGAGTATTTTGTATCGGTTCATTTACTTAGTACCTGGAGTTCAGCTGAGGTTATATAGCGAGTTGTAATATTACATTTATGTACTGTAGATACCGGCCACGGATTAAAATTATTGTGTAAGCGATATCATATTGCAGTACTGTTGAGCTACAAAATGCAGCATAAGTAATCAGTGATAGTAGTGGTTTTATTCTGCTACATCGCTGCTTCTACGTTATCTTACACTGTGGGTGAGTTTAAGTTGAGTTGCTTATTTTCTTCTCTTTTTTGTCAGTTACTAATAATAATAAGGGCATGTACCCTCCAGTGAGGCATGGCACTTGTCTTTCGAGCTGATGCCTGATACGTGATTTGCGCATCCGTTACAATAAGGCCCTACCTAAGATGAATTTCATTGCTGAAGTTGACACACACCAAGCCCCAATAATCGGATTTAACCAATGAAGTATCAAATCCCCTATCCGACCGGAAATCGAAACCGGAACCTCTTGGGACAGAGGCCACCCCATTAACCATTTAACTGTGGAACCGGACTGCGAGATACTAAAGTTGATATATATAAACATTTAATTGAGGAACTTCCGAGATTATCTCGGCACACTATCCCGGTTTATCGTGTGCTGCAGGCTCAAGGTTTTGAGGAAGAACAGCGAGAGGGGAGGGGACTGAAATTTATGCGAGTGGTAAAGGAACTGTAGACGGAGCAGGTGAAGTTATCACTGGTTGATGGCGGGACCTTTCATTGTAAGATGCAAAATATACAAAAAACGGAGTAAAAATTTAAAATTATAACTAACTATAAATCATCATCATCATCATCATCATCATCACCATCATTTTCATGTCCCCTTGTCCTGCTCCTGTCAAGTCGGGTGTTGAGGGAAAACCATCACTCTTTCTAGGCTATTGTTGCGATGGGGTCGCCACTCCCAAAGTGTACTTAATTATAAATGCGCTATTTTAATCGCAAAAAACATGTTTTTCAATAGAAAAGAGAGTAAAAATGGGACATTGTGTTTTTATAATTATTTTCCCAATTCCAGCCTAATACGAAAGGAAACCTTTTGTTAATGTGAATTTTCTTGAAGCAGGAAATACCAGAGATTGATCCCATGTGGTTCTAAATGCACCACGATTTACAATGTACCTTATGAAAAGTACCTAGGTGTCCATATAACGAAAGATCTTCATTGGGGTAATTGCGTATACGGGATAGTTTATAGATCTCTTCATGTGGTTATGAGGGTATTTATGGGATTTAGTAAGGATGTAGTTCGCCTCTGTGGTGTGATTAGCTGCCACCCCCGGAGGCCCGGGTTCGATTCCCGGCTCTGCCACGAAATTTGAAAAGTGGTACGAGGGCTGGAACGGGATCCACTCAGCTTCGGGAGTTCAAGGAAGTAGAGGTGTGTTCGATTCCCACCTCAGCCATCCTGGAAGTGGTTTTCCGTGGTTTCCCACTTCTCCTCCAGCCAAATGCCGGAATGATACCTAACTTAAGGCCACTCTCCCTCCCTCTTCCTTGTCTATGCCTTCCAGTCTTCACATTCCCCACAAGGCCCCTGTTCAGCATAGCAGATGAGACCGCCTGGGCGACGTACTGGTCATCTTCCCCAGTTGTATTCCCCACCCAGTGTCTGAAGCTCCAGGACACTGCCCTTGAGGCGGTAGAGGTGGGATCCCTCGCAGAGTCCGAGGGAAAAACCTACCCTAGGGGGTAAACAGATTAAGTAGAAGAAGAAGAAGAAGTAAGGATGTAAGTGATACGGCACTTACGTCTACGGTAAAACAGCAGCTATAGTATTGTTCCAGTGTATGGGGCCCTCACTAGGAATACTCGTTTCGACAACTGGAAAAAATCCAAAGAAATGCAGCTCGATTTGCTCTGGACAGGGTTACGTGAATGGTAGCGTTATGGGAATGTTGCAAATTTGGACTGGGAAGAATTGAGAAAAAGGAGACGAGCTGCTCAACTAAGCGGTATATTTTAGCTCTCAGTGGGATGACGGCGTGGAATGATATTAGTGGACGAATAAGTTTGAGTGGTGTTTTAAAAGTAGGAAATATCACAATATGAAGATAAAGTTGGAATTACAGAGGAAAATTTGGGAAAAAAAAATATTTTATAGGAATAGGAGTTAGGTATTGGAATAATTTACCAAGGGATATGTTCGAAAAACTTCCCAATTCTTTGTAATTGACGTAGTAAAAACTAGGTAAACAACAGATAGGAAATCTGCCACATGGGAGACTGCCCCAAATGCAGATCTGTCGCGTTTGATGATGGAAGTGATAATAATTAAAACTTTAAAACCTTACAACTAAACCATGTGTCAACGTTCCATCAATCACTTGTAAATTATCATCTGACTAAAGGACAACTCTAATTTAGTGAATAAATTTATTTAATTTCGTTAGTTAATTAGTTGATTAATAACTATCTTCCTATTTTCCTTATTATTATTATTATTATTATTATTATTATTATTATTATTATTATTATTATTATACCAGGTTTACAGTGTCTCTCTTTATGTATTCCGCTAGCTGTCCTCTACTATGTCCATCTCTGCTAAAGACCCTGAATTAGGAGATGATGTAATAGTTTTTCTCCCATGATTAAATGGCTCTGACATTGACATGTAAGAGACCTCTTGAGGGTAAAACCACAACTAAGGAAGTTTGTTTTAGAATTTGGTACAATATATAGAATGATCTCCTTATTATCTTCAGTTCCGAACTTGCACATTATTCTCTACCACCTCCTCTAATTCTATCAGCCTATCTTGAGCTAGAAGATAGTATTCCTGACCAATATGAGTCTCTCTTGGTTAATGGAAGCCATCCAATGCGATCCTCGTATTGTAAAAAATGTTATATTTCGGGCCATCTCTCTACATAAGCTGAAGTGTCTTCACCCTCAGTCTCCAGCATTGCTATTGTGATTGTGTGTGCGTCGTGATTTAGGGAGAGTTACACTCGGAGAACGTTGGAAGCGGGGGTTACGTCCTGAAAGAAGTTCGAACTAATAATGTATGACGGAATAATTTTATCTAAGTGTACATAACTGCGAGAGAACTGTAGTGAATATTTTCTCACTTTTAATTTAAAATTTAACCGTTAGGGCATTCTTTCCTCATCGTAATATAGAGTGGTCTCCGTATTTAAATTATTATTTCCATTTTGAATTTGGTTCAAGATAAGGAAGTACGAGTGGTTACACTCGTAAGTATCCCATTCAAATTAAATAGGGTAACTAGGTTTTAGTAACATTAAAATTGAACTTAAGTTTTTTGGCTCTAAAAGTTTCTCTCAATTCGTCACCCGTAGTCTGGTATCAGCCTCTTCTTCAAAGGGCCATCAGCTCCCTAAGGTTTCTAACCGTTTCTTTTGGAATGCTTGGTGCTCGCCTCCTTTCCAGTTGATGGGGATTTCACACAACCTGACATCTAGAATAATATAAATGTTCAGGACACTGGCGTACCCAATGTGGGGGGGGGGGGGGGGTCAGTGGGGCCGGCCACCCCCACAAAATATTTCCTGAAACTAGAGCGAGGATCAGCCGTTGTTTTACGTACGGTACGAAAAACTTAAAAACTTACGCCGAAATGTTAAATTAACGTAGCGATGAAGAATCTACTAGCAAGGCTCAATAGGGCTAATCATAATTCTCCATATTTGTACTGCTTGAATGAAAGGAAAACACTTAGGATTGTGATGCGCGGAGATATTTCCCTGTAGAGGCCTCAGTATTGGGAATGTAACCGTGTGTTGACATGAGGAAAAGGGCAAAAAAAAAAAAAAAATTGAAATGAAATGGCGTATGGCTTTTAGTGCCGGAGGGACCGAGGACAGGTTCGGATCGCCAGATGCAGGTCTTTTGATTTCACACCCGTAGGCAACCTGCGCGTCGTAATGAGGATGAAATGATAGTGAAGACAACACATACACCCAGCCCCCGTGCCAGCGAAATTAACCAATTAAGGTTAAAATTCCAGACCCTACCGGGAATCGAATCCGGAATCTCTGCGGCGAAAGGCCAGCACGCTAACCATTTAGCTATGGAGGCAGACAGGAAAAGGGCAATTACCAAGGGATTACTCAGTTGGGGGCCGGAACGTGACCACCGAGATAACTGGGGCCACGGCCAGAAACAGTTGCAAGCTTACAACATAGTGTCAGCTTTTGCACATCGGTTCTAGGAAACAACAATGTCCTAGGGATCCTCGGGTTGTACCGTGGTTGAGAGATGTTCTGTGTTTAAGTTTTAGCTTTGGGAAGACTGTGACAGGATTTTGAGCTGCACGTTAGTTCCCCATTTTGTGCCATATAAGTAAATTTCTTTGAAGAGGGCCATTTCGTCACTGAGAAGCCAAAACTATGCACATCCTCAGTAAGTTGTGAAAAAGTTTTTTAAAAATTCTAGCAGTAGCAAGACAATCGCGGATGCGTGCCTAAGATCGATATGTAGGCCTATATATTTTGTCAAATGCCCGGCGACTGATGGGAACCTCAAATTGCACCATCAAAAGTGCGGGTAAATGTTTCGTAATTGGCAGGTGTGATAACTCAGTTCCAATGGTTCTATCTTCTCGTCAGGACGGCCCAGGCTTGAATAGCAGTCGATGCATGAAACATTTTTAAAATGGGAAGTCACGTTCTATTGATACGGATTCTACTTAAAACACAAGATCCCGTCCCTTACCTTCCTTTATACTTTTGAGCCATAACCGCGTCATTTATGGTGGTGTATTTTGAGTATCCAACCATTCTTCGGGCTTACCTTGTACCTTAAGTGGTGAGTGGATGCAGTGCGCACCCACAAAATAATTTCAGTATATGAGGTGTAAGTCGAGGCCAGTAGCGTGGATACAACTTTTCCTTGGAAGGGGTTGTGAAAATATTTTGATTTTATTTAGAATTTGCTTTACGTCGCACAGTAGGTTTTATGGCGACGACAGGAAAGGGCTAAGAGTGGGAAGGAAGAGGCCGTGGCCTTAATTAAGGTACAGCCGCAGCATTTGCCTGGTGTGAAAATGGGAAACAACGGAAAGGCTGCCGACAGTGGGAATTGAACCCACTATCTCCCGGATGCAAGCACACAGCTGTGCGCCCCTAACCGCACGGCCAACTCGCCCGGTGGATATGAAAAAAGCTGGTCCTACCGAGTGCGGTGACGAATCTTCAGTAGATGTCGGTGGTTTTGATTGTTACTATGTACAATCATAGCTTCTGTACTCTTAACATAAACCGGCTGCATTATTGAAACTGTTCGTAAAATTGATAATATCGTTCTTCGTTTGAGAGGAAGTAGAATTTTCATTTAATTTTTCTTCTTAAAAAAGGAACCACTTTGGTACTATACCCCATGAAGGTGACTACCTTCCAGGTCGTAGATATTTCGATTACGGGCGACTCAAGGCTAACTCTACTGCACCCACAAACAAGGCTGTATCTTACCCATCCCATGCCTTTCTTAACTCTCTCAGTGCCGGGAATCGAATGCAGGATGCCGTAAGTCAAATTCTAAAATAAGGAGATCTAAAAGTAATCAGCCGGCCCCGCGGTGTAGGGGTAACATGCCTGTCTCTTACCGGAGGTCCCGGGTTCAATTCCCGGCCAGGCCAGGGATTTTTACCTGGATCTGAGGGCTGGTTCGAGGTGCACTGAGCCCACGTGCTTATAATTGCGGAGCTATCTGAGGGTGAAGTGGCGGCCCCGGTCTAGAAAGACAAGAATAACGGAGGAGAGGATTCGTCGTGCTGACCACACGACAACTAGTAATCTGCAGGCCTTCGGGCTGAACGGCGGTCGCCTGGTAGGCGATGACCCTTCGGGGATGTTACGCCATGGAGTTTGGTTTGGAAAAGTGAACAGAGAAGGAAGCGACATCCCTGCAAGGCGCTTCAGCTTCCAGCTAGTTCTTCCGTCCGGTCTCATGCATTTAGGACAGTTTAAAAACGTAGGCCGTAATAAATGCTCCTCATAAAACCTTTGTAAAAATACTAACTTCATCTATTTATAACAATAATCACTAACACCTCCTTTTCATGTGGGTCAGTTGGTTGAGTCGCTGTCCTTCTGAGTCCGAGTTCGCAGGTTCAAATCCCGGCTTGGGCTCCGTGTCGTTGGTTCCTGGCCCGTTAATAAAAATTATACATACGAATATTAGCGTCACAAAACTGTAACTTTATACTACTATATGCTGTATCCCAGGCTTGCGAGGGAAACTAAGTAACAATTTGCTTTACGTTGCACCGATACAGATATGTCTTATGGCGATGGTAGGATAGGAAAGGCCTGGGAGTGGGAAGGAAGCGGCCGTGGCCTGAATTAAGGTACAGCTTCAGCATTTGCTTGGTGTGAAAATGGGAAACCACGGGGAGCCATTTTCAGGGCTGCCGACAGTGGGGTTCGAATCCACTATCTCCCGTATGCAAGCTCACAGCTGCGCGGCCCTAACCGCGAAGGAAACTAATAGGACAAGGTAAACCCTACCTAGCATATGCTGTGACGTGTATTTTTCTTTACCAACTAACAAAATATCTATACCCATACTCTTTATATTCTATATTTATTTATTTATTTATTTATTTATTTATTTATTTATTTATTTATTTATTTATTTATTTATTTATTTATTTATTAGTGCCTTCTGTATAGTGGCGAATTTAGGGCTCCAGGCCCTCTCGTACATTTAACCACATACTAATCAGAATATTAAATGAAATACAGAGATACTTAAAATAGTTAAAACTACATAAATTAATAGAATTGAAAATAAATAGAATTGAAAATAAATTTAAATATTTACTAATTAAATTAATATTAAAACTAACTAATATTAAAGACTCTTAAAATGACTAATCCTCAGGCACGCACACATTCATACTTCAACCATTAAGTCAGGAGTCAGCGGTCCGCAGCACGTAGTCTCGGCAGGTAACCTTATAATGGTGATTTTAAAAAGAAGCTAGTTTCTCTGACCTGAGCTGGCAGGGAATTCCATAATCTAGAGACAGTCGCCACAAATAATCTATTCATTTTATTTGTGGGGTGCAGTGGATTAGAAAGAATGAATCTAGAACGTGTATTTAAGTTATGAAATTATGATAAAAAGATGAATTTAGAAGAAATATACAGTGGCTGACTTTCAGCTACCATTCTAAACACCATCGTTAAAGTGTGTAGCTGCCGACATTCATCAGACATCAGCCATGAGACAGCCTTATAATATAGGGTGATATGAACATCGTACCCGATATTGTAAATAAATCTCAGGCAGGAATTCAGTGCTCGTTGAAGTTTAAGTGTTTCTTCTCTCGTCATGTCAACTAAAACAACGTCCCAAAAATCAAGAACAGGGGGAATGAGTGTCTGTATGAGTTTGGCCTGTAGCTCAAATGAAAATACATCCCTCTGCCGTTTAAGAGGGTGAAGCACTCCAAACATCTTTTTACGTATTTCTTTCGTGTAATCAGACCAATCAACTGTTTCATTCAACATTACGCCGAGATTTTTAACCGTTTTACTGTAGGGAATAATGTTACCATTCAGTAGGATAGGCGGGATTGCGACGTTGTTTGAGCAGCTCAGTAATTTTCGTGATCCAATTATGATCGCTTGAGATTTTGTGCAGTTTAGTATAAGAGTGTTTCGTTGTGCATATATATAGGGTCGTCAAAGGTCATTGTTAATATCTTGTATTGCAGTGTCGATATATTTGAAGATCGTCAGCATAGAGGTGGTGTGTGTTATTTCCTGGCACAGATGGTATGTCATTGATATAAATACAGAAAATTAGAGTCCCTGGAATACTGCCCTGTGGGAAAACACTAAGTTTCATTTTCAATTTAGAGGCCTTGCCGTTTACTGTTACACGCTGTTTACGGTTACTCAAGCAAGAACTAAAAACTTTAAGCGCAGCCAGGTCGAAATTTAGCAGTTTCATTTTCTTTATCATAGTCGAAATTACTATAGTGTCAAGGCGCTACTGAAGTCAAGAAGGATAAGTATAGTAAGCGGTCGTTTGTCCATAGCGTTTCTAATGTCTTCAGTAACCTTCAAAAGTGCCGTCGCGGTATTGTGACCCTTCTTATATCCAGATTGCAAAGGGTCCAAAACAGCATTTTGATTTAGGTATTTCGGAACTTAATCGTATACTAAACGTTCAAAAGCTTTAGAAAGCGCAGGGAATATAGACATAGGACGAGAGTCAGAGGGTGATTGTGGGTCTAAACTCTTAGGTACCGGTATAATATTGGCTGTTTTCCAGACAGTAGGGAAAGTTCCGTTTAGTAAACAATAGTTCAGTATGTGCGTCAGTAGTATAGGCAGGACAGCACCCAACATGTTATGTATAAAAGTAGTAGGAATATCATCTACTGTACACCTGTAGGCTTTGATTTAATGGAATGCAAAGCCTTTTCAACCTGATTTTCTGTGATACTGTGAAATGTGAATGGTGGATTGGCTGGAGGGGAGGGCGGTGCAGTTAATTGGGGTAGGTTGAATATTTATTCTACTAAAGTAATCGTTCAGTTCGTCAATTGGAATGTCAGAAGTCGTCTGTCTCTGTTGATGTTTTCCTATTCCCAGAGCTCTAAATTGGTCCCATGCGCGATTAGAATTTAAATTACCGAGCTGGATAGCTACAGTCGCTTAAGTGCGTCCAGTATCCAGTAATCGGGAGATAGTGGGTTCAAACCCCACTGTCGGCGGCCCTGAAGATTGTTTGCGTGGTTTCCCATTTTCACACCAGGCAAATTCTGGGGCTGTAGCTTAATTAAGGCCACGGCCGCTTCCTTCCCAGTCCTAGACATTTCCCATCCCACCGTCGCCATAAGACCAACTGTGTCGGTGCGACGTAAAGCAAATAGCAAAAAGAATTTAAGTTGTTAGCTAAATTCCGGAAGTATATACATTTTCTATTTCTGATTAACTGCTTTGTGCGATGTTTTAAGATGCGGTAAGATTCGAAGTCTGTGTCATCTAGGGTTTGTTTATGTCGAAATAACGAGTCACGGGGGCCATCATTCTCTTGGCTTCATCATCTATCCATGGACAAGAAGGGCGAGAAACCTGTATTCGACGTGTGTGTGTTTGTGTACATTTCTTTGACGCATTATTTGTATAAATTGTCAGTTGCTTATTGCTTATCACATGACTATTATTATAATGACATTACCGTATTTATTCTAAACCAGAATATTGCATCTTTACTCGGACTGTTTTTTCTTGCATTGATTTCACTTGTACTCGGAATATATGAAATGCTGCAGTTATGTTGGGATGGGAGTAACAGAGGTAGACGAGGGGGGATTTGTCGTCCAAGAAGTCCAGACACCCCGGGAGTTTTAACGAATCTACTTTTATTAAGCATTTTATATATGACGTACATTAATGTTAGCTACCGGAGTCCGACTCATTGGCTGAATGATCAGTGTTGAGGCCTTCAGTTCAGAGGGTCCCGGGTTCGATTCCCGGACGGGTCGGGGATTTTTCTTCTGGCTCGGGGACTAGGCGTTTGTCCCAACACTTTCCCCTTCATATTCAGACAACACCAAAGAAACACACAACAGTGATTTCATCCCTCCATATAGGGTTGGCGCCGGGAAGGATATCCGGCCGTAAAACAGGGCCAATTCCACATCTGCGGCACAGTTCGCACCCGCGACAACACATATGTGGGAAAAGTGGGGAAGCAGAAGAGAAGAAGAAGAAGAAGAAAAAGTTAATATTAGCTTCCGAAATCCGAATCCAAGGACATAAATTTCCTTTTTAGGTATTCTACACCACCTAAACTCTGGAAGTTTGGACACCTATCAAAATAAAATTCTGGATGAATACCCCGCCCCCAAAACTGAAAATCCTGGCAACGCTACTGGTTCAGGATTGGTGGTTTTTAATGAACTCATAAATGAAACACAACATTTTTGCAGGCAATATTACTTTAAAGAAAAAGATACGAATGAAATAGATAGTGAATTTTTTACGTGTTTTACAACTAAATACTGTCTCTAAATTAATCCTAAAAATAACACATTTTTCAAAAGTCAACATATACACACCTAGGAACCTTAGACACTTAAATCGTATTGTGCAGCGAAAGTAATAATAAATCTCAGGCATTTTTATGCCTTTCTTCAGATTTATTAACTTTTTTACAATTGGCTTGACGTCGCACCGACACAGATAGCTTTTATTTCGGCGATGGGATAGGAAAGGCCCAGGAGTGAGAAGGAAACGGCCGTGCCCTTAATTAAGGTAGAGCCCCAGCATTCGCCCTGTGTGAATATGAGTAACTACTGGAAACCATCTTCAGGGCTGCCGAGAGTGGGGTTTGAACACACTATCTCCCGAATGCAAGCTCACAGCTGCCCTCCCGTAACCGCACGGGAATTCGCTCGATATTAATGATTAATTGTCCAAAAAGTTTATCAATAGCAACATCCACAAAATAACAAGGCACTTCACTGATAAACACAATACTATCAACTCATATGGAGAGTCTTCATTAAAACGCCCAGACTCTGCTTTATTCTCACCATTTTTCTGACAATCTAGACACACGTCTTCATAAAATGTTAACGCTTCTGATGAAGACACATCTAAGTACTTCGGTAACTTCTTTATGTCAGCACTCTTTTTGTCACCAACATGATTTACTCAGCTTAAGAACTTCAACTTCAATACTGGACCCCGCGTACAGTTGTTGATTTCACGGACGTCAGTTATGTTGAATGGAAGAATATTCATCAAAATTTCCTTAGATTTAGATATAAAATCAATTATTATTCACCAGTTTCTACCAAGAATTAGACACTTCCCATTTTTCCTAATATCGCTTGATATCCTGGCATTAAAGCGATCGTGTCTACTCTTCGATACTCTTTCTCAATATTTCCAAATATGCGGTCTGGAGGAAGGTAACTGTGATCTCGAGTGGGAAATAATGGAGAAACTGCTTTGAAACATTAGATTTATCCACTATGTGCATGAGAATGGACAAAACTGTAGAATTTTTGTACTGTGAGACACATGAACCCGAGAATGGCTGCAGGACAAGTTTATTTTTATTTTCCTTCTACACATTGTTTTCTAGTTCAGTTTTGTGGTGGTTCAGTGCAAACGCAATTTCGTTTAAAATATATAGGCCCGATTGCATAAACGATGATTACTTTTATGCCTTAGACAACGTCTACCTAAGCAACGTCTAAATCAAGCATGATCTTCCATTGCATAAACAATGTTCAACCGGTATTTAACTAGATATCATTTAAACTTTCAATATTGGTTTGAAAATGGTGATAGAAGCATCTTTCATGCAACTCTTTGCTTGTCGCAACCAATGAAATTCGTCGGTGCGCGCGCAGAACGCCAGTAAACTGTTTGTCTTCCTACACATTACTCAAATATGGCCAAGCATAAGCATGACTTGCCCACAAATAAGAGTATCGCTTTCGGTGGAAATTAAATCTCATAATATTATCGACACTGAAGCGAAACGCCACCGTACGGGGAAGTGAAGCTCTGATAAAGCGTTGTTACTGTGAGTGGAGTCCTCGTAGATAGTTTCGACGAAGGGAAGACAATACTATAGTACGGTAATGTGTAACCGATCGTGTTGTACGGGCCATATAGATGTAGCTTGCATTCTGGAGATCGTAGGTTCGAAACGCATCATCGGGAACCCTGAATATTGTGTTCTGTAGTTTTCCTACTTTTACACAACGCAAATACTAGGGCTGCCATCGTGGCCACGTCTCTTCTTCCCCAGTCCTCCTCTTGAAACAATAATCAATGCCACTTGCTTTTTCCTATCTCATAGTTGCCGAAAACTTATCTGAATTAGCGCGACGAGTATAGGCCTATAAAAACCACATACAACCTACTTTCGAGTTTTCACTACTATGTGTGGTTACATGGCAGTAAATATAACTGAATCCTTCCCGGTTGTTGTACTGCATGTGACAGCCCTCTGACCATTGTGACAAGTAATTCAGACATGTATATTGTCGAAGTGACCTACAATTCCAAGGAAATTATCCAATGTATTATAAAATATTGTAACCGCCCCTACCCTAAAATGCTCCGGTGAGAACTCTACATGGCGTTAATGGGTAAACGAATAGGCGCATATCTTAAATTTACTTAGCGGCATACAGGGTAGGAGAGAACGGGGCATACCTAACTATAATGAGAACACATTCCTATAGAGTTTAAAATAATTCAATCGGTTTATTGAATCCTGATGATTATGGAAATGAAACATATATACACAAATGAAGTACATAATTGATTTTACATCTGTTGTGGATTATTTATTGACTTTTAGTCTTGTGTGATAGGTCCGAGTAGTATCTATCGCGATGCGAGATGCCATGACGTAACGTGAACGGAAACATTTGTCATAAACACGGAAGCTATCCTATATTATTGGGCAAATGAAATCTACACTCATGCAACAATTCTGAGTGATACCTAATCTAAAAACACACGACTTATTCCCCAATGGAATACCATAAGAAATTATACAGACATGGATTAAACACCCGGGTTTGAACCGAACCCTCACTTGAATGCACAATTCGGCGTGCCGATGGGATAAAGCCACCGCCGGCGCTAATTACATTCACAACATGTTACACAAAGCATCATAAATAGTCACACATTATGTACAAGAATCGCGTGAGACACACATAGTTTTTCCCACCATTGTGGAATACCATTGCCCACGCCCAGGACTGATCTGATAACCCCAATGACAAGCATATGGCGCTGAAAACTCTAGCTAATTTATACTCAAATTAATAATAATAATAATAATAATAATAATAATAATAATAATAATAATAATATAACAAATATTAGTACCAGTAACCGTGTCGCTTATTAACAAATACATTATTCTGCCGTGTTGAATATTTCCAACTACTAGCCATATTCAATCAGACCTTGCTTCTCAGCCCAAAGTTCCCTTCCTTTGAAGCGAACACACACAAAAAATACATCTGACGGAAGGTCGAGCAACACCCCCTACTGCGGGCGGTCATTAGCCACGCCCCTCACGGGCATAACAAACCATCCCTTTAAGGATACCTCGTTCAGTGGTACACACTCGACAATACTGAGGTTTTTTCCTCATTCACACCCTATATGTATGCAATTATAACATCTCACATCGTGAGTTCAAACTTCAAACCGCCTAGTCTTCAATTAAAAGAACCTCAATTCAACACGTATTCTGCTCATGGCCGAACTCATGAATACAAATATCACATCACGACACTGGTTTATAATACTATATTCGTATTATTATTATTATTATTATTATTATTATTATTATTATTATTATTATTATTATTATTATTATTATTATTATTATTATTATTATTATTATTATTGGTTTCAGCTGTCCACTGACTTTCTTACGCGATTTACCTTACACATGCACGCAATAATGATGCCATACACCTGCTAATCCGATCGAAATAAGGTCATACGTGGTAATTAAATCGTATCAAATCATCACACGGTAACTTCCTCATAATTAAAACGTAATTAAATAGTCACACGATAATTAACTCATAATTAAATCATGATTACATTTTCACATGGTAATCAACTCATAATTAAATAGTCACACGGTAATTACCTCATAATTAAATTAAATTATAATTAAATTATAATTAAATTGTCACACGGTAATCCACTCATAATTAAATAGTCAAACGGTAATTAACTCATAATTAACCCATAATTAAATCATAATTAACTCATAATTAAATTATAATTAAATTGATCAAAACGACCCAACTTAAATTGAAACAATCCCTAGCTAAATATTTCAAAGGAGGTGTTGGGGAATCAGTCCTGTGAGCATCTCTCGGAATTCTGGTACTTCTCACGTAGCTTAACTTACAGTACTATTCATGCAATTACCAATAACGGATTAACTACAACCTATCTCAAATTTTCAGTCCTTGAATCTACTAATCTAATGGTCTTATTACGCATTAACTAACTATTGGTTTCTCAAATCGTGTAAACAAATGAATTTTCTCCCGCCTACATATTTCTCATAATCAAAATTTTCCCTATTTACAATTAGAATCACTCAGACCTGTTATATAAAAAAATAAAAAACTACGTGCTCATCTTTGGCACTTCTACATTCAAATAAGGTTACATCCCTAACATTATAGCTACAGTTTTTGACAAATAATTCCCGCCCCTTCCAGCCATGCCATTTAATTAGAAAGGTACTCATCATCTATCCTCTGACGACATCTCGGTCAGCTGGGGTGGTCCATATCCGATTTTAGTGCTGATCCATCAGCACCAAAGCGATTACTGATAACTCCATTTCACCATCAAGCCGGAAGTCCATGGTCCTCGATCGATGATGTCACTCGCAAATTCCTAGGCACAGAACACGTCACTATTTTATTTCCACAATGCGTTCGATTGCGTTCTGCCGCGGGCGTCCGGCCACGATCTTTGATTAGTACCTTGTTGTCCGCGATTCAGTATCGAGCTACCCTGTACCTCTCATCCATTGTTCATTTATTACTACCGTCGTGTTCTTGGTGTAGTAATAATAATAAAAATAATTTTACAAGTCGAACTAAGTGTTCGCGATTCGACACAGTTTAATTATTTAAATATTAGCGTCACGAAGTATGAAGTATAGTACGCGTACCTTTTCTTGAGCCCTGAACTCCATGGTGCATAATGGGAACTAGGGCTCGAGAAAAAGTTCGCGTACTATAACTATCACATGAACTTCACTTGACTCTCTAGAATATACAAGGATTATTTTACTAACTTCTATACCCTTTGATATATTGAAAAATGACATATATCATCGTGTAGCTCATTATCAGAATGTTAACATGCCATAATTTCATGGAAATCGGTCTAGGGATTTTCAAGTTATTCAACTACAAAAAACTGCCTACCGAGCCCGATAGCTGCAGTCGCTTAAGTGTGGCCAGTATCCAGTAATCGGGAAATAGTGGGTTCGAACCCCACTGTCGGCAGCCCTGAAAATGCTTTTTCGTGGTTTCCCATTTTCACGACAGGCAAATGCTGGGACTGTACCTTATTTAAGGCCACGGCCGCTTCCTTCCCAACCCTAGGTCTTTCCCATCCCATCGTCGCCATAAGACCTATGTGTGTCGGTGCGACGTAAAACAAATAGAAAGAAAGGAACTGCCTTTTTTCACGATGAGAAACATCTGACTTCGGCAATCCGTATAAAATGACAGGGTCCGGCAATGCATCGTCGGTAGACGCAGAGTGGGTTTCGGCCCTTGGGTTTCGTCCCTTAAATGGCCACGGCTGCTCCGTGGTCCAACAGCTATGTACTCTGACCCGCCAACCGAGCAGAGGAGAGTTGGCCACGGCTCTACGCCTCTGCATTCGAGAGACGGGACAGGGCTGGACCTCACGGCTGGCCCCAACCGTCGGCTGTCCTGAGAATGGTTTTCCGTGCTTTACCATTCTCCTGCACTAAGACGAATGCTGGGACAGTTAGTAGTATAGGCCACGGCCGCCCACCCCCTCACCTTCACCGCACATCTCCTTCACCGTAACAAATCTCCCGGCCTGAGAGACGGCGTCACCGTCTTAGAGGCCTGCCTCCCCCTTCAGGGGAGGAATGAAAACGTTTAGTATTATCAATGCATATTCAGTTACAACTTGCAACTCACAGCTGACAGACTGTCATGCTGGTCTCCGCGTACGGGTCTGCAAGAGTCGAACCCGGTAATCTTGTCGCCTAATATCTTCGATACAATCTTCGTCGTACTTGTAAAAATTGTATAGTATTTTGGAACTTAGAAAATTTCCAGTGATTCAAGACGAACTTAAACCTTTTACGGTGATATTTCAGAACTTACAATATTTCTGCGATTTACAGACTTAGTATTTTTTGTTCTAGAAAGTGAACGACTTTACTTAACTTAGTCTTGTGCTAACACTCAAACGTGGTTTACTTTGAACTGTTATAGTGAATAACTGTGTGAACATTAAGGCTATTTTACGACAATGTAACTGAATACTAACTTTATTCAGTGGAAATAATCCACAATATCTCTTTAATTCTTGTGCGACGAATGTTTAGGAAAGTTTGAACTAAACCAGACTTGTGTCGCGAGTGAACTCCTTTTTACATTTCGTAGCATGGTAGTGATTTGAACTCGTATTCAATTAGGATCCAAACGTTTGTTATACATTGAACAAACATTGAATTACGTGTGTAAATAGTATAAACTGTGTATCGAACTGTGCTTCCAATTAGTCGAGCAATAATTACTTTCTGCTAGTGACTTACCATTTTAAAACTGCACTTAGTAAAATCGATCAAATTTGACACTCGTAACCTACACCGTCATTTGAACTTTATCGTGTTCGCGAAATTCATTAGTGACACCAGAAACCCTAACAGAGTGCCTTTTTCACCGTATCCACCTGATGTTCAAGTCGACGTGGGACTTAACGTGGAGATGGTACGTGGTACAAGAAAATGCAAAGTTTGGGCTGGGAAGACTTAGGTGAAAGGGAAAAGCTGCTGGACTAAGTGGTATGTTCCGTGTTGTCAGTGGAGAGATGGGGGTGGAATGACATTAGTAGACAAATACGCTTGAGTAGTGTCTTTAAATGTAGGAGATATCACAATTTCAAGATAAAATTGGAATCAAGGGGTCAAATTGGGGCAAATATTCATTTATAGGAAGGAGAGATAGGTACTGGGATAACTTAGCAAGGGAGATGTTCGATAAATTTCCAATTTCTTTGACATGACTTAAGAAAAACAACAGATACAGAATCTATCATCTGGGTGACTGTCCTAAATGCCGATCAGTAGTGATTTATTGATTTATTTGAACTCTTCAAACTTGTGGATATTGTAATGCTTTCACTAGCGTATGTGAATTAAACTTTATGAAATGAAACAGCACATTCCTTTCTTTAAAATCCAATTGTAATTTGTGAAACTTTACCTGTATTATTTAGTTTTTGTATGGAACAGAAATTAGCTTGCTAATGGCAAATTTGTAACTTGTAACGAAGAACTTGTGTGTTTTCTGAAACGGTGTGTGGGTTGATGTAGAAGGAGTTGTTGCATTTACCTCTAGGTAGTCTCCGATGAATGTAGATATTTTGGAGATGGCGTGGTGATGAAAAAGGCTAATGAGAAGGAATGGACATTAAAAAATTGGGTGAAGGTCAAGCTGGGGAGAATAATTTGGGCTGGACCTATGCTGAGAATGCCTATTACTTGGATTGCCACGAGAAAAACCATCGGGAAGCTTGACGGTAGGAGGTAGACGGAGGGCGAAGAAGATAACCACCCATAATTTGTCATTTGAGCCTAGCGAAGAAATACTAAAGGCCGGGATGAATGGCAACAGCTGAATAAAGAGGCCAAAGTGTACATGGACTGTAACGCCTATTAGTAAAGTTTAGAACGAATGGCCAAGAATGACATGAAAAATGGATAAACTCTGGTCTTTTTGTTAAGAAGGTTTATGATTTTTGACAGGGCATTCTTGGTTTTTCCAATCATAGGAATTATTCTTAACTGATATCCAGAGAATGAATAGTTTTTGTAATTGGATTGTTTATAAAAGTATGATTTTAAACCGTCATTGCACAATATCTACTTACACACGAAATAATTGTATTATCTGCTATATATTTTGAAATATTCTCAAAGTGCTTTCATTTTCTGGAAATAATTTGCTCATTATATGTTCCTGTGCTGGATAATTTGATTTTGACAAAGAATATTTAATATCTGAAGTCATCTCTGGAATGCAGGTGTAATACTGTTACCCTATGTTTTCTCTTTCAGGTAGTTAAAAAATGTATACCCTCAAAGTTAGTTTCGGCAACCGAAGATAATTTGTAAATTGACTGAAAATGGCGTCGAAATTGTTCCCAGTTTCTGCACATCACGTACACCTTGATGGATATGGATGTAACATGGCTTCACCGCCGACTAATTGCATTTTGCTGATGACTGATGAGATAAGGCTTCGGTTGTAAAGAAGGAGCTAATGAATTGATCAGCTGTGAATTTGATGAGCGATGAAAATTCGTTTGAATGTTAACAGGATGTGATGCTGCCGCATGAAATTATACGTGCTATTTTTTTCTTTATTTATTTTTCTTTCATTTTCTTGAGTTGTGTTGTGGTTAGGGTTCATAACGAGCGGTGTTTATTCATGAATAATCTACTTGTAAACATTTGCGATTTTTCTGAGGTATGAAGTTTGATGTTTTCTTTAGTTATGCGTAAATGTTAGTGTTGAGGGAAGAAAGTGAAATAATGTGTTCCTTGTATCCATACCATCAGTGGTGTAACTTTGAGATATGGAGATAAACTCTTATAAATAAGCTGCATGCTTATTGAAGCAGCAACAATGGACATTAAAGTTCTTCATAAGAGTAGTACATTCAGCTCATTTACTAGCAGCAGCCATAAAATTGGCAACTGGTTTGCTACTTTGGGTGAGCGAAGGAGGAAGAGTTCGATGAAAGCCTCTAAAAGTTTGACTTTGGGTGAGATTTTTTTCTATTATTAGCATGCATGCTCATTTGATATTGAATTTGCACAGTGTCTTGTATTTCTAGTTAACAGTTATTACAGATGTTTTTAAGAAGTATGTTTTTATGACTTTGCGGTCACAGTTATGGCAGTTGACAGCTCAACTCTACTGTTAGTATTATTTTATACATCACACTTCATGTTACTTTGGTGAGATAGAAAATTATAACTGTCTGTAAAACATACAGAATTTAAAATTAGAATGTACCTTTGGCAGTGTCATTACTGTCTTAGCTGTAGAACTGTTGAACACTGTATATGTGGTTTTCTTAATGAATTTAGACTCTTAATTCATTAAAATGTATGTAAAGTACTTTATTTAGTAGTAGTCAGATAGAGGTACGAAGTATAGGCCTACCGTTACACCATTTTACCTTGACTGTATAACAATATAAAATATTAACAGTAAGAAAACAAAAATCAACAGAGAATCGAGAGACTGCTCCTGTAGTATGCGTCTCAGTTCAGTTATGAAGAGATGATAGGGAACGACAATGTCAATTTCATGCAGGGTGTTTGCTGTTGTGGGAAGGTGATAGATTATGGAGTATTGCTGGAGTGTTAGGCGCAGGTGAGAGATGTGCAATAGTGATCTATTTTCAGATCCTGTGTGGATGAACATGTAACAAGAAGTGAGGTAACAATTATGTGCATTTAAGAGTACCATTAACAATTCTGTGAAGAAATCTGAGATCTGTGTTCTGTAGATGTTCCCTCAGGTCCAAGATGTTGAAATATGACAGAATTTGGTTGGTACTATACTGTCTCAGGTCGGGATTACAAGCTTTCGCAATGTACGTAAAGAATGAGAATGCGTAGTTAATTTTATTGACTTTTGTGGAGGCAGCTGATGACCAGACAGGGGAGCAGAAATCAATGATTGGATGAACATAAGTACAGAAGTGTAATTTAAGAGTGTGTTAGTCGAGAATTTTAGTATATTTGAACAAAAGTCTAAGAGACCTCATGGCACAGGATTTAACTTCGTCTATATGAAGAGAGAAATTTAGTTTGCTATCATAAATATAGCTTAGTCCATGATCTTGAGTAACATACCTCAGTGGAGTGCTGTTTATTTCATGCCTATGGTAAGCTCACATTCATTTAGGCAGATCAATATTTTAACTCATTTCAGTTTCCATCTAGTTACCCAGTCATGCAATGAATTAAAAAAAAATATTTTCACTTCCACACCTTCACCGATAAACTACATTTTTGAAGTTGAATTATATACAGGGTTTCTCTTATAAACCCACATCGAGCACACGGTGTTTGTACTCAGCGCTACAGCAGATGCCTCAGCCCAACTTATGTCGCGCACGGCCACCCTTCTTTAAGTTTGTATACAATATTACATGAAATCTTACGTTATAAAAGATGCTGGAAGTGTCATCCTTTATAATGAGGGACTTCATAAACACCATTAAGTTTTTCTGCACACCAATAGTGAGAGTTATGACTGTTCCCATAACCATTAAGATGAAACCAAGCCTCATCCAAAAAGAACACAAGCTGTGGGTCGAATAAACGATCAATCAGTGATTCAAGATACCACTCGCAATATCTCACTCTCGTGGCTGGATCAGCAGGTTTTAAACAATGGGCCCATGTAAACCTGTACGGTTTTATGTGTAACAGCTTTGTAACTCTGTGTGCAGAAGAAACCAAAACCCCTACTTCTTGTGAATAATTTATTCGGCGACCATTCAAGATTTGCATCAATGTCATCTGGCTTTTCCTCTGTTAAAACTGTTTTTATGCGTGCATGTTTTTTATTGAGCTGAGCCAGTTGTTTCAAATTTATTTGCAGTTACGTGAATCTGTGCTCATGAAGGTGGCACTTCACCAGGAAATTGCTGAACAAATGTATCACGTACCCGTCGATCCAACTTGTACTTAAAATAACTTTTGTATATGAAAATACGGTGTTGCAATGATAACTGTCTCACCATGTTAACAGTTGATGCTAGGTCGAACATGTGCGCACTCCTTGTAAGGTCAAGAACTATGTGCACGCCTCCCGTACAGCTGCTTAGTTCTCGGAAAGTAGAAGCGCCGCTGGACGTTCTGGGTTTGAGAGTCCCTGTATTCAGACAGTTTTTTTTTTTTTGCTAGTTGCTTTACGTCGCACCGACACAGATAGGTCTTATGGCGACGATGGGACAGGAAATGGCTAGGAGTGGGAAGGAAGCGGCCGTGGCCTTAATTAAGGTACAGCCCCAGCATTTGCCTGGTGTGAAAATGGGAAACCACGGAAAACCATTTTCAGGGCTGCCAATAGTGGGGTTCGAACCTACTATCTCCCGAATACTGGATACTGGCCGCAATTAAGCGACTGCAGCTATCGAGCTCGGTAGACAGTTTGTTACTACCCATTTCTGCTGTCTTCATAGGCTGTTTGAGAGTGATAAAGCGAACGCTTAACTAGTCTTTTCAATGAGGTTAGCGGAAAAGTCTGTCGGTTAATTGCTTATTAATTTACAGCCTAATTTTTATGTTACTGTGGATGTTTTAAGTGGGAAAATTCATTATTGTAGGTTAAAATGAAAAGTTTTATTATTATGATTATTATTATTATTATTATTCTACTACTTGAGTCGAAAACATACAGATTTTCAGTTAATGTACAGCTCAGTTTGAAATTCACAAAAACATAACATGTGAAATCGTAATACACATGCCCAGTATTTTGCAATGTCCAATGCACTCTGAGTGACTTGTAGGAGATCATTCTCTGTACATGATGTCTGGCACACAGGGCACTGAAGCATGTGGCTCATGGTTTGTTCTTTTCCACATTCACCTCTTGCACCACTTGCGCTAAACCCCCATTTCTTGAATTTATCCCTGGCTCTTCCCACTCCTGATCATAGCCTGTTCAGGGACTTCCACACCAGCCAGCTTTCATTATGTCCAGGTGGTAACCGCTCAGTTGCTGGCATCCATCCACAAAGGTGAGGGGTCCTCTTCTTCCACAGCTCCAGCCTTGCCTCCTCTGGTGAGACAGTAAGCACCTCAGATGTCCTCAGGAGACTTCCGGGATCTCAGCCGTTGCTGAGGAGGACTATGTCTATGCAGCGGGTTGGTGCTGTTCTGTTCCACTTTAAACCTCTCCCTGTTGGCAGCTACTTCTCTACATACACCTGGTGGCGCTATTCCAGCCAGCGTGTCTGTTGCAGTAGGCTTTAAGTATCCTGTAATCAACCTGCAAGCTTCATTGAGATCCGTATCTATCTGCCTGGCTTGAGATGAACTGTACTAGACTGGCGAAACATATTCAGCAGCAGAAAATCACAGTGCCATTGCTCAGGTTTGGATTGTTTAAGGATCAGAGCGCCACTGTGTCCCTACCAATTTCCAAATAAGGTTTTTTCATGTGGAGATTTTCATCTTGTTACTCTTACAATGGGTTTTGAATGTAAGAGCTCTATCCAAAGTCACTCCCAGGTATTTTGGAGTGTGACATTGCTGCAGTTGGATACTTGATCATTCTAGTTGTAATTCAAGATGAGCTTCCTTATTCCTTAAATGGAAGGCACATACTTATGTCTGGAATACATCTCGAGGCAGTGAATAAACTTTGTGTTGTGAATTGCTTCGAAGGAGGGGAGTTAGTGCATCTACATACTTACCTGACATTGCATGTTGTTATCATTCTAATGAGGCGTGCTTTGCCCTACTTGTGGTCTACGAAGCTTGGAACATGTACGACGTAGCTAACTGGCCACAGATCATCTCCTCATCCTCGTCCAACCCAGCACCTTACCCAATGCAACGACATATGGTCTTTTACAGGGTCAAATAAATCAGTCCTTCGAAGCTATCAAGTATGCAACCTTACCACATCCCAGGCAACTGGCTGTTAAAAAAATTCTTATGTGGGATTCGAACCTCCTACCTCGAACACTGTCCACTATCACATACCTCCCCGCCCGCTTTCCATGTGAGCTACTGCGACACTTGACCTACGGTGTCCACTTCCCAGCCTATACAGTACTGTGTTCCCGGTCTGTGTGTCAACTTCCAGTTTCAAAGTAGCCTACATTGATCATCTGCTGAAAGGTATAAAATGGCAGTGAGTGATTCAGTTAGGTGGAAATGTAGTAAGCAGTCTGGCCTATACTGACGACTTGGTCTTAATGGCAGATTGTGCTGAAAGCCTGCAGTCTAATATCTTGGAACTTGTAAATAGGGGCATTGAGTATGGTATGAAAATTAGCCTCTCAAAGACTAAATTGATGTCAGCAGGTAAGAAATTCAACAGAATTTAATATCCGATGGGTGATACAAAGCTAGAACAGGTCGATAATTTCAAGTATTTAGGTTGTGTGTTCTCCCAGGATGGTAAAATAGTGAGATTTAATCAAGGTATCGTAAAGCTAATGCAGTGAGCTCGCAGTAGTGATCAACAGTATTCTGTAAGAAGGAAGTCAGCTCCCAGATGAAACTATCTTTACATCGGTCTGTTTTCAGACCACCTTTGCTTTACGGGAGCGAAAGCTCTGTGGACTCAGGATATCTTATTCATAAGTTAGAAGTAACAGACATGAAAGTGGCAAGAATGATTGCTGGTACAAACATGTGGGAACAATGGTAGGAGGGTACTCGGAATGAGGAAATAAAGGCTAATTTAGGAATCAACTCGATGGATGAAGCTGTACGCATAAACCGGCTTCGGTGGTGGGGTCATGTGAGGCGAATGGAGGAGGAGAATAATGGACTCTGTTATGGAGGGTAAGAGAAGTAGAGGTAGACCAAGACGACGATGGTTAGACTCATTTTCTAACGATTTAAAGATAAGAGGTATGGAACTAAATGAGGCCACAACACTAGTTGCAAATCGAGGATTGTGGCGACGTTTAGTAAATGCACAGAGGCTTGCAGACTGAACGATGAAAGGCATAACAGTCTATAATGATAATGTATGTATGTTCAGAAGTGTATTCCATAGAGAGTATTTCCAAATGAGAAATGTATTTTGGTCCAGTAGTTTGAAGAAGAGGATTTATTAGGAAGAGAGAGAGGGGGAGTGTGTGTGTGTTACAACTTTAGGTTGATTTGATAGAGGATAGTAGTGCCTCATTTTCTCTCTTTCGCTTAAGAATTTACGAAGTCGGCTGCCTCTTATTGTTTAAGCTGCTTCTTTCCACCTGATTCAATGTATAATCCATAGTCTTACGAACTCAGTAACTTGATATTTATTTATACAGAGGAACAAAATATATAATGCAGAGAAATTGCCTTACTTAACCCATTCCCAGTTATGGATGGAGATTCTCTGCAAACTATTTTGATCTTAAGTCCCCCATACACTACCCAACCCAGTACGTCAGTTCTTCCAACTTGGTCGGATGGCAGACCGGGTTGGACAACAGTTCGATACTGTGTGGTGGCGGGCGAACCGCACCGCACCGTGTTGGACGGTCCTCAGGTTTTCCACCCCGGTCGTAAACACGCCAAACTGGGAGCAACAAATGTTCGGCGCACCAAGTTGGGCAGTGTGTGTGCACATCAAACTGGTTTGAGCAGGACCTGAGGTGCGCGGCAGAAAATCGGTTGACTCACTTCAGCTGTTGATCTCACAGTGGACGTGTCAGTCTCAGTGGCCTGTGTTTACATTTATTTCGTTGTTTTTTAACACTACGTTATTCACGAGGAAGTGAATGAAGAAACTCCACCAGATAATATTGTGTCAAAACAATCGAAGAAAATGAAGGCTGGAGATGCCGATAAGACGATGGCGTTTAAATTTATGAACCCTGCGTTTTTGAGAGATTTTTATAGAAACCTACAGAAACGCTCCCTGTTTATGGTAGATATTGTGAAAAGAGTACCATAACAAGCAAAAGAGAGATATGGCTATGCAAGAGCTACTAGAATGCACAAAAAATACAATTCCTGAGGCCACTTCGGGTTTTGTAAAGAAAAGAATATAAAACATTCGGAGCTGCTTCAGAAGAGAACTTGCCAAAGTACAATCCTGCAAGACAAGGTGGGACAGGTACAGAAAATGTGTATACCCCTAAATTATGGTATTTTGAGCTGTTGGAATTCACAACTATGCACGAATTACCTAAGACAAGCAAATCTTCTTTGTCATCTACTAATACGCATTTAGATGAAAATGAAGATATGGAGCCGCAGGAACAGGATGAATCAGAAGACCAAGGTTGGTACAATACTGGTACGACGGTGTTTGGGTATGCGACGCACCACACTTTTGTTGAACAAACATCTCACGTACGAAGTTGGGGCCTTGAGCGGTAAACCATGTTCGATAGTGTATGGAGATTCGCTGACCGAACATTTGTGTGCCCCAACTTCGAGCAAACCTTGTTCGGCCTGGTTCGTCGGACCGGGTTGGATAGTGTATGGGGGGCTTTACACACACCTTGTATTTTACGGTACCAATATCATTTAGAAAAAAAAAAAATACTCTTCTTAAAATAACCCTGGTAATAAAATATATTTGGATCTTACCTGAAGCAAGCAAGTGGATGCATGGTTTGGGTCACGTAGCCATCAGCTTACATTCGGGAGATAGTGGGTTCAAACCCCACTGTTGGCAGCCCTGAAGGTGGTTTACCATGTTTTCCCATTTTCTCACCAGGCAAATGCTGGACCTTAATTAAGGCCGTGGTCGCTTCCTTCCTACTCCCTTTCCTATCCTATCGTCGCCGTGAGACCTATCTGTTACAAGTTATAAATCTCATATTTGGGTCCGTATTGAACAATTTATGTTTTTATAAAAGAATGTCTCTTGAGAGTCCACCTTTTCAATACTTGATGTGATTTTTTTAATTAGGCCTACATGTAAAGGACCTATCTGTGTCAGTGCGATGTAAAGCAAATTGGGAAAAAAATTTACTTGCACATGCTGAGTTTAGTATGGTATGCCTTGAAACAGGGGTTAAAGCACAAGGTTACATTTCTGCAGGCGGTGCACATTGTTCTTACTTCATTCCTGATGCCTTTTCTTCCTGATATAATGCATATCAGCGGCTAGCATATCTTTTTGTCTTTGGGTGGAATCCTGGAGATGAAATGCTTCCCTTTAAACTAAGGGGTGAAGAGGTATTGTTGATCTTTTTACTGCCTGTTTGGAAGGGGCATGTCACATGGTGCTGTTTTATTAGTTTATGCTGCTGCAAGATGGATATCGAGAAGTGTAATTCTTTGCCGCACTTTTATGTTTCTCGTAATGACCAGGCTGTTGTAAATATCTGTGTCTAATATGTGAAGGAATAATTTCTTATACTACTTTACAGTTTTCTTCATAAGTGGATATGTAAGGGTCACTTGATCAATTAAATCTTCGCCCCTCCATGTGCTAATTATCATCGTCCGCAAAGTCGGGTTTGATCAATGATAATCTTATAACAGGATCTGTTATCTTTGCATCCATTGATTTCACCTTAGAGTGACAAGTAAATAAAACTGACACTTGTCTCCTATCACTGCATAAAATATATGTGAATTGGGTGGTTCCTGACTATTTCATCCCTCCATAGTTCTGTGGCGTTAGTAATTTTCAGTAGCCCAACCCCGTAATTTGAACAGTTCCAATTGCATTCATTCCTTAACTAAAAATACACAAGTTAGTAAGTTGAATGTTATCAGTCTTACCTTAGGTGAGTATAAGTATTCCTTGTTACTTCTTGGGACCTGCCAACCTGCCCTAAAAATTGTTTTTACATTTATGGTGAAATATCATGAACCAGTCAACATTTTAAAAAAATTAGGTGGCTAATGTTATTAAGTTTGCTTAGCAGATAGTAAAATTCAACTGAATCTAGGAAAGAACTGGAATCACAGAGAAGGCTTTTTGCGGATGATACTCTATAGAATAGTAAATAAGTCACGAGACTGTGGGCAACTACAAAAAGACTTTGACAGAGTTGTGAGTTGGACAGCAGACAGTAGTATTATGGTAAATGGGATGAAAAGTAATGTTGTAAGTTTCACTATGAGGACATGTTCTTTCAGTTTTAATTGCTGTGTTGATAGTGTGAAAGTACCTCATGTCGATCACTGTAATTATCTGGGTGTTAAGGAAAGACCTTCATTGGGGAAATCACATTAACGAGGTTGTAAATAAAGGTTACAGATCTCTTCAAATGGTTACGAGAGTATTTAGAGCTTAGTACCTATGAAATTGGTCGTACAATTAGGGGTGGGCAGCTGTGAGCTTGTATTCGGGGTTCGAACCCTACTATCTGCAGCCCTGAAGACGATGGTTAGACTCAGTTTCTAATGATTTAAAGATAAGAGGTATAGAACTAAATGTGGCCACAGCACTAGTTGCAAATGGAGAATTGTGGCGACGTTTAGTAAATTTACAGAGGCTTGCGGACTCAACGCTGAAAGGCATAATGGTCTATAATGATAATGTATATATATATTGTGCCAGGAAAAGATGTTTGAACAGGAGCATGCGATGAGTTTTAGGGAGTGAGCGGTTCTTAATAGGTGGTACAGAGAAAGGTACTTGCAGTGCGAAATAATAGATGGTTCATTTCTACTACTAGCTTTATTCAACTTGTCTGGGATGCAGAAAATCCTATTATTTCGCCGGTTAAACCCAATTAATAGTAACTTCTTTCTCGTAAGAATTGTTATTTGCACTTCCACAATCTCAAAATATTTTTGTAGTAAACGAAAATGAATCACTTTCATGAAGATGAATGTTTCTTTCAGATTTCCTGGAGCCTTTCTAAAAAATGTTATCCTTCGTAAATTCAATACAACACTTCAATTATTCTCTTCTTGAAACCTATAGTCCATCTAATGAAATTCCTACAGTGTGTTTAAGAATTGTTTCTGTGGTTTCCCATTTTCACACTAGACAAATGTTGGGTTTGTATCTTAATTAATGCCACGGCTGCTTCCTCCCCACTCCATGCCCTTTCCTATCCCATCGTCACCATAGGACCTATCTGTGTCGGTGCAACATAATGCAACATGTAAAAAGAGATTGCTGTAAGGATGTAAAGGATAGGGTGCATAAGTCTCTGGTACGAACACAGAGTGTGGTTCCAGTGTATGGGACCTGCACCAGGCTTACTTGATACGAGAACTGGAAAAGATCCAAAGAAAAGCAGCATGATTTGTTCTGGGTGATTTCTGACAACAGAGTAGTGTTATGAAAAATGTTGCAAACTTTTGGGTTGTAAAACTTGGGTATAAGGAGACAAACTGCTTGTCTAAGCAGTATGTTCCGAGCTGTCAGTGGAGGGATGGCATTAATATATGAATAAGCGTGAATGGAACTTGTAAAGGTGAGAAGGATAATTATATGAGGATAAAGTTGGAGTCAAAGTTTAATAATAATAATGTTATTTGTTTTACGTCCCACTAACTACTCTTTTACGGTTTTCGGAAACGCCGAGGTGCCGGAATTTAGTCCCGCAGGAGTTCTTTTACGTGCCAGTAAATCTACCGACACGAGGCTGACGTATTTGAGCACCTTCAAATACCACCGGACTGAGCCAGGATCGAACCTGCCAAGTTGGGGTCAGAAAGCCAGCGCCTTAACCGCCTGAGCCACTCAGCCCGGCGAGTCAAAGTTTAAACTGAGGCAAATACTCATTTACTAGTATAGGAAGTGGAATTAGGAATTCAAATAATTTATGAAGGAAATGTTCAATAAATTTCTAAAATCTTCATAATCATTTTAGAAAAGACTATTTAAACAATTGACAATGAATCTTCCCTGGGCGAAAGTCTGAATTGCAGATCAGGGATGATTGATTGAACTTGAGATTCCTAAGCCCGTGTCTCTAGTGTTGTCTCTACCTTCCCCGTGTAAATATTGCTATTGTACAGATATCCAGTTCCACTCTCTCATAAATCAAAATTTTTGATCCAGAAATGAATTTCACTATGTGCATACTGTCAAGAATTACTCCTTTGTGTGGTTTAACACCCCTCTCTTCTCTCAGTGCATCTATGTGTTTTTATGTATGGAGCATCAATAGACGTATTGTCAACAGTTATTCCTGTGTGTGGTTAAAAACCTTCCCCCACCATTCCATCACTGTATGAGATTTTGTGTGTGGAGCATCAGTTGGCCTACTGTTAGCAGTTAGTCCTGTCTATGGTTGAACTTTCACTTATTCCATCAGTGTATCTATGAGGTTTTTTGTTTGGGGCATAGATGACCTCGACCCTACAGGTGCATATTCATCTACTTCACTTTCATCACAGTACCCTGAACCAAGAACTCATTCTACCATCAATTCTCACTGAAGCCCAATTGTCAACATAAATGCCTTTGATTGATTTTAATAATCTACCTTTAATTCCATAGTCCCCCAGTATAGCGAACATCTTTTCTCTCGGTACCCTGTCATATGCTTTCTCTACATCTACGAAACATAAATACAGCTGCCTATTCCTCTCGTAGCATTTTTCAATTACCTGGCGCATACTGAAAATCTGATCCTGACAGCCTCTCTGTGGTCTGAAACCACACTGGTTTTCATCCAACTTCCTCTCAACGACTGATCGCACCCTCCCTTCCAAGATGCCAGTGAATACTTTGCCTGGTATACTAATCAATGAGATACCTCGATAGTTGTTGCAATCCCTGTTCCCTTGCTTATAGATAGGTGCAATTACTACTTTTGTCCAATCTGAAGGTACCTTACCAACACTCCATGCTAATCTTACTATTCTATGAAGCCATTTCATCCCTGCCTTCCCACTGTAATTCACCATTTCAGGTCTAATTTTATCTTTTCCTGCTGATTTATGACAATGGAGTTTATTTACCATCCTTTCCACTTCCTCAAGCGTAATTTCACCAACATCATTTTCCTCCTCCCCATGAGCTTGGCCATTCGCAACACCACCCGGATGATTTCCTTGTACATTGAGAACATGTTCAAAATATTTCCTCCACCTCTCCAGTGATTCCCTGGGATCTATTATGAGTTCACCTGAATTACTCAAAACACTGTTCATTTCCTTTTTCCCCTCCCTTCCTAAGATTCTTTATTACTGTCCACAAAGGTTTCCCTGCTGCTTGACCTAGCCTTTGCAAGTTATTACCAGAATCTTCCCACAACTTCTTTTTGGATTCAACAACTATTTGTTTCGCTCTGTATATTTCATCTACGTACAAGTCCCTGTCTGCCTCGGCCCTTGTTTGAGCCATTTCTGATAAGCCTTCTTTTTACGTTTACAAGCTGCTCTCTCTTCATCATTCCACCAAGATGTTCGCCTTTTCCCATCTTTACACACAGTTGTTCCTAGGCATTCCCTTGCTGTTTCTACTACAACATCCCTGTATGCCACCCATTCACTTTCTATATCCTGAACCTGCTTACTGTCTACTGTTCGAGACTTCTCACGAATCATATCCATGTACTTCTGTCTAATTTCCTTGTTCTGGAGATTTTCTACCCTTATTCGTTTGCAGACAGATTTCACTTTCTCTACCCTAGGCCTAGAGATACTTAGTTCACTGCAGATCAGATAATGGTCTGTATCATCGAAAAATCCCCGGAAAACTCGTACATTCCTAACATATTTCCTGAATTCGAAGTCAGTAAAGATATAGTCTATTATGGATCTGGTACCCCTAGCCTCCGATGTGTAGTGGTGAATAGCCTTATGCTTGAAGAATGTATTCGTAACTGCTAAACCCATACTAGCACAGAAGTCCAGCAAAGGCCTCCCATTCCCATTAGCTTCCATATCTTCCCCACATTTACCAATCACCATATCATATCCTTCAGTTCTGTTCCCAACTCTCGCATTGAAATTGCCCATTAGCACTATTCTATCCTCGCTGTTGACCCTGACCACGATGTCACTCAATGCTTCATAAAACTTGTCAACTTCATCCTCATCTGCACCCTCACAAGGTGAATACACGGAGACAATTCTAGTCCTAATTCCTTCAACTGACAAATCTACCAACATCATTCTCTCATTTACGTGCTTAACAGAAACTATGTTGCGTGGAATGGTATTCCTGATAAAGAGCCCTACCCCAGACTCTGCCCTTCCCTTTCTAACACCCGTCAAGTACACTTTATAATCTCCTATCTCTTCCTCGTTATCTCCCCTTACCCGAATATCACTTACTCCTAGCACATCCAGGTGCATCCTCTTTGCTGACTCAGCTAGTTCTACTTTCTTTCTTCCATAAGCCCCATTAATATTGATAGCTCCCCATCGAATTCCATTTCGTTCGCCAAGTTGTTTCCAAGGAGTCCCTCGCCTGTCAAATGGGAGTGGGATTCCGTTACTCCCATAGGTCCGAGGCTTGCTTAAAATGTTCTGAGCTTGGTAAATTCATGAAGCAGGATGCTACCCTATTTGCACATAGTCCAAGTGATGATCTCTCCTCTAACGGGTAATGGACCACCGGTGAATTGTATAGACCTAGCCGCCTGAGCACAAGGAGGGCCATGACTCAGAATATGTCCAAGATACCCACTCCCATTCCATAGCAACTGGTATCCCCACTCTCAGGACCACTTTCTAGGCCACTCAGCCCTTGCCCAACGTGACTACAGTAACCCACACCATGAACCATTTCAAAGTGTAAGAAAACTTGTTTGGAGCAAAGAAGTACCAAGGAAAAGTAGAGAGATAATGTACAAAATGTACTATGTACCCATACTGACTTATGCAGCTGAGACTTGGACTTTGACTAGCAGGCAAGAGAGTAGAATTCAAGACAATGAGATGAAATTCCTAAGATGTATGATAGGAAAGACAAGGAAAGACAGAGTGAGAAATGAAGATGTTAGGAAGGAAGTTGGGATAGGAAAGCTAAATGCGTTGAAAATAATAAAAAGGTGGTTTGGACATGTTAGGCTGATTCTCCACGAGCAGGTAAAACGCCGCTGTTCGCCCGCCTGAACTCTCAAACTTTTTGCCTATTCTACACGAGCGGTTGAATTGACGCCTGTAAACAGCGCCAAAAACGCCGGTGACACGCGCAGCCATTCTTCACCAGCGATAAACCCGCCATACTGTAATGATGGATGTCGTAAAAATAGGTTGTGTTGTCGGAGCTGTTAAACTACAGTTATTAGCAATATTAAAAAGTAAACCGGGTAAGAAAAGACGTTGGTGGACTCACCCTGCGTTATCGAATCTGCTCACCACTGGACAATTTCATTTAAAGTTGTGCGAACACAGGAACTAATGTTTTTCCAATATTATATAATGTCATTTGCTTCATTCGATGAGCTTTTTGAACTTATTAAGTTGCGTATTACTAAATGAGTGAAGTGGTAGTTTAGGGGAAGTCCTGAAATTTAATTCTCAAATATTTATATTTTTAGTGGTCTTATCAAGAAATATTACATAAATCAAGTTATATAAAATTAAATTTCCGATCATTTATGCCTCTTACATGTTTACCGTACCGGCTATGACAGAGACATTCATGAATGTATATTTTTGTTGCTAAGCCCATATCAACGCCGAACCAGGAGAAAATGGGTTAACAGTATATGATGAAAATCGGTACATAGAGTCGGGGAATAAAAAACTACAGTCTAAGCTATAAACAATTTTATTCACCCTGGATGAAATTGCAGTTTAGGAAAAGGCACCCAAAATGTATTTTTTAATACCTTATTGGTCCTATCGAAAAGTACTCCAGAACAAAAGTTAGAGATAATGCAATTTCTGATCATTTATGTTTTATTGCCAAAGACCGTAGCCGTGTTGAAACACCGGATCCCGTGAGATCTCCGAAGTTAAGCAACATTGGGCGTGGTCAAGATTGGAATGGGTTGCCACACCGGATCCCGTGAGATCTCCGAAGTTAAGCAACATTGGGCGTGGTCAAGCTTGAGATGGGTTGCCACACGCTGTTGGTGGGGGTAAGGGAATGGAGGAGCGGAAAAGAACTGGCCACTCCACCGCACGTAAACTCCGGCTCAGGCACACCTCTGCGGAGGTTCGGACCTGCCTTCGAGCAGAATACACCCTTACCTTTATGTTTTATTCAGTTTCACCACACCGACTATGATAAGAGTGGTATTTCGGAGTCGGAAAAAAACTAAATGTGAAGGCCTACTATATCGAAAGCGCATAACATTAATCAACAATAACATTATAATTATTGACCATTGTTTGTTGTGATGTTCTTTGTCTCTTATGCTGCCGCTTAACTCCGATATATGGAATTACTGCTGCGTACAGAGTATAACAGCCTGACTGTATATTGGCGGGAAATAGCTGGGGAGTTAGAAAACGTTCATCTTTAGCACTCCATTCCTCTGGTTCATACATTTCCTACTGCTCGTACGTAACACATTGGTTCATCATAGTATTCCAGCTAATCGATCCCTACTCTGACGCGCTGTTTTAAATGAGCAGTGTGCACATTTAAGGCAGAGGCTCACTTAGTAGTAGTAGTAGTATGACCTGGTCTAGAATCACAATTTAGGTCTACTCCAAATTATAGCACCACAATTCACTAAATAATTCAAAATTCAACCCTAAAAATAGCCGTTTCTTAAGAAAAGCTTCTTCCGCTTCACTTTTATTAAATCTATATTTATTTTATTCCAAATTAGCCGTGAAGAGCGGCTTTCTCCTCTGGCTTTGAGAAAGAATTTGCCTCCAAGTCAGATAGTTTCTTCCCCCACCAGTGTAGTGAATTGAGATTTTCCGATTCATTGTGTATTGCTAGGAAACAGAGTAGTAGTTTTTGCCCTGGGACTCTCCACTATTCGACCCTGCCCCCCCCCCCACCCCCCCCCCCCCCCCCGAAAATAAAGACGAAGAGTGTTCACGGATCACGATTGTCTGCGGCTTGGTCACTCAAGCTCTGAAAATTTGGATTGTTAGATCGCAAGCATAGTACTGTTCATTAAAAGTGAGAAAATGCGTGTTTTTTCATTTGATCGAGTATTTCATATCAAAAGATTGCTTTTAATCGTGTCATTCCTACTGACATCATTGTAATGACCTATGTTCATTTCAGTTGGGAAAATGACTAATACAGTCTTTCTGAGGATGTAAGAAAGGCAGGTGGAGAGAGTGTCTGCCACTATAATGCTCTCCAACTTGATTTTGACTGACGGTAGGCAAGCGGGCCTACCGTTACAATGGTTATTCCCTAATACAGTCTTCATATTAGAAAAGACGTTCGGTGACTTCCCCGTCGCGTTTCTAGGGTAACGTTAGGAGCTATGGAACTTAATACAATCTTGCTCACAACATGTACACTACCCAACCTAGAATTCTGTATACAATGTAGAATTCCGTAGCGAAGCACAGATACATCAGCTAGTAAATAATATACTATACTTCAGGCAATTCCTATCGTGCGACAGAGGCAGGTGAACTGCTCACTGCCGCCACGTGGAGTATGACTCGCTGTTCTACCGCTAGCAGGAATAACGCCTCTACTGGCGTTAGACCCGTCTGCCCGCTCATGGACGCGTCCACCCGCGGCGTGCAAACCGCCCGTGTAGACAGCTCTACACGTACCCCATAGTTCTGTTCTGCAAACGGGTTTGTAGCGGGCGAACAGCGGCGTTTTACCTGCTCGTGGAGAATGAGCCTAAAGAGGATGGAGGAAAATAGAATTCCAAGACAGATGCTGGAGGCAAAGTGTGAGGGCAAGAGAGCAAGAGGAAATAATGGAAGGAAAGAGGAATATGAAAAGTGCCATAAATACCCCTACCCGGCAAGAGCTGGATAAGGGGAGATGATGGTGATGATGATGATGATGATGATGACAATGATGGAACTGTTAGCCGGCATAACTGCATCTACTGGTTTGCAAACATTCACCAGGTTTTTGAGGAAAAGGCTGTTAATTTTTTCTTTTTGTTTTTTTGCTATTTTGCTTTACGTAGCACCGACAGATAGGTCTTATGGCAACGATGGGACAGTAAAGGCCTAGGAATGGGAAGGAAGCGGCCGTGGCCTTAATTAAGGTACAGCCCCAGCATTTGCCTGGTGTGAAAATGGGAAACCACGGAAAACCATCTTCTTGGCTGCCGACAGTGGGATTCGAACCCACTACCTCCCGGATGCGAGCTCACAGGTGCGCACCCCTAACCGCATGCCAACTCGCCCGGTGGCTGTTAATTTACCTGGAATGAATGTTGAGTATGAGTTTTTATTTAGGAGTCTAATTGGACTGTTCTTTCTCGAAGGAACAGTAACTGGCCAAGTGTAAATGAACATGATACGCACATCCGCCTTACCCGCCGTTTGCAGACTCTATGGAAATGAGGAATTTTACTTCCAGCAGGATGATGCAGCACCACATTACCACCACGATGTCTGTGCGTACCTTCATGACAATCTTCCGGGGGGGGGGCCGATGACCTTCGATGTTAGGCCCCTTAAAACAACAAGCATCATCATCATCCAATCTTCCTGGGCAATGGATAAGACGAAGATGTCCTAATGAGTTTCTACCGTGATCTCCGGATCTAGCTCCGTTAGACTTCTATCTCTGGGGAACTCTTAAAGATGTTGTATACAGTAGAAAACCAGTTACAAGTCAGCATTTTGGGAATAAATTGAAACGGCATGTGCTGCAATCGCTGAGGACAGTTTAGCAAACGTAGCTTGAACAGTAGTTAAACGTGATCAGAAGTGTATGGACGCCGATGGTGAGCATTTTGAGCAAATGTTTTAACTGGAAAACTGGAGAAGTCGAAGATGATTAGTTGCTCATCATTTTCTGTTTGTGTGAAGTCAGCTTCATTATGCTAATACAGTTTTTTCTTTGCTTGAAATATGTATACATTTTATAGGCACCCTCTGTATATGAGTTAGAAATTCCAAAGGTTAGATAGTACTTGTAGTTTTTCTTCCTTACACTTAGCTGGCCAATTTTCTGTTGGGCTGATGCCCTTAATGCTTGGCTTCTTAAAATAGCAAACATTATCATCAAAACTATTTTGAACTTCTTTGAAAAAGATGATCAAATAAAAGGTGTTACTATTATGGTGATGCTGAGGACCTCTATAATCTACTCATGTAGTGTAGCCTACAGCTAATATGATATTGCTATCTTGAGCCCCCCGTTTAGATTCCCGGCCAGTATGCGTATTTTAATTCAGGACCAAGAGCTGAAATAGGCTTCACTCAAACTCATGAGACTGAGAAACTGTCTGATACAAAAAGCAGTGGACCTGGTTGAGATAGCCAAGCAATATAGTTGAGAAGCTTGTCAAGCTGACCACCTCTGCAGTCATCTATAGTCCATTTGGTGGGGCAGCAGTCATCTTGGCAGGTCAAGGCCCTTGTTCAGCTGGGGTTTTTTTGCTTTACATCGCACCGACACAGATAGGTCTTATGGCGACGGTGGGATAGGAAAGGCCCAGGAATGGGAAGGAAGTGGCCGTGGCCTTAATTAAAGTACAGCCCCAACATTTGCCTGGTTTGAAAATGGAAAACCATCTTCAGGGCTGCCGACAGTGGGGTTCAAACTCACTATCTCCAGATTACTGGATACTGGCCGCACTTAAGCAACTGCAGCTATCGAGCTGTAGCACCACAGGTTTGTTTGCTTTTTTGTTCTAATCTATGAAATATAATTGACAACAATTATGAATGGGTCAACTAATGTTTTCAAATATAAAGGCTCCTTTAATTTATAGCAGACAAAGGAATCAAGAGACGATGCCAACATATTTACACCCACTGATGAACACCATTCGCTTGTGTCGTCAGCAACTACTGAGAGCAGAACAAAATAAAGCAAGTAATCATTTTAACTCATTCACTAGTCCTTTTAAATCCCCCGCTGAAGCTAGGACGTTGCCCAACTGGCCTTTAAAGGTCCTTGTGGTTTAACTTTATACACTAATAGGAAAAAGTATGTCTGTCATTTTTTTAAATATGTGAGATATTATATTTATAGTCTTTTCTCAGAAATTTTTTGTTTTCTTTTCTTTTTTCAAGAAAAATTTAGTTGCAAGATAATGCCACCCGCAGTTACAAATTTGTAATCAGACTGTACATCCTACTTGGTCATAGGCCTATATATCACCTACAGGAGTGTTATAAAAGAAAACCATATGAAGTTCAACGTTGCAGACCGTATGTTATTTTGTAATTCTCAAGTGGGTGTGCTGAGTTGCATCTCATTACGAATTATAAAAAGCAACCAGGTGCAGAGTGACACATACTGTTTTCCTGATCTTAATGAAGAGAGAGACCTGTAAATTACATACGAGATTATACAAGAAAGTGAAATGCGCTGAATACTTAGATCAGATCACCCTTTTAGTCAACACTATGGCTCTAACAAGAAGAGGCATGTCGAACAGTTTACGGCATGTAGTGAACTCAGATAGTAGCGCAAAAATTACAACAAAATTTGTAGGGGTTAGACAAGGCTGTAATCTTTCACCTTTGCTGTTCGTAGTTTACATGGATCATCTGCTGAAAGGTATAAAATGGCAGGGAGGGATTCAGTTAGGTGGAAATGTAGTAAGCAGTCTGGCCTATGCTGACGACTTGGTCCTAATGGCAGATTGTGCCGAAAGCCTGCAGTCTAATATCTTGGAACTTGAAAATAGGTGCAATGAGTATGGTATGAAAATTAGCCTCTCGAAGACTAAATTTATGTCAGTAGGTAAGAAATTCAACAGAATTGAATGTCAGATTGGTGATACAAAGCTAGAACAGGTCGATAATTTCAAGTATTTAGGTTCTCCCAGGATGGTAATATCGTAATGAAATAAAATGAAATGTCGTATGGCTTTTAGTGCCGGGATATCGCCAGGTGCAGGTCTTTCTATTTGACGCCTGTAGGCGACCTGCGCGTCATGATGAGGATGAAATGATGATGAAGACAACACATACACCCAGCCCCCGTGCCATTGGAATTAACCAATTAAGGTTAAAATCCCTGACCCGGCCGGAAATCGAAACCGGGACCCTCTGAACCGAAGGCCAGTACGCTGACCGCTCAGCCAACGAGTGGTAATATCGTAAGTGAGATTGAATCAAGATGTCGTAAAGCTAATGCATTGAGCTCGCAGTTGCGATCAACAGTATTTTGTAAGAAGGAAGTCAGCTCCCAGACAAAACTATCTTTTCATCGGTCTGTTTTCAGACCAACCTTGCTTAACGGGAGCGAAAGCTGGGTGGACTCAGGATATCTTATTCATAAGTTAGAAGTAACAGACATGAAAGTAGCAAGAATGATTGCTGGAACAAACAGGTGGGAACAATGGCAGGAGGGTACTCGGAATGAGGAGATAAAGTCTAATTTAGGAATGAACTCGATGGATGAAGCTGTACACATAAACAGTCTTCGGTGGTGGGGTCATCTGGGGCGAATGGAGGAAGATAGGTTACCTAGGAGAATAATGGACTCTTGTATGGAGGGTAAGAGAAGTAGAGGTAGACCAAGACGACGATGGTTAGACTCAGTTTCTAACAATTTAAAGATAAAAGGTATAGAACTAAGTGAGGCCACAACACTAGTTGCAAATCGAGGATTGTGGCAACGTTTAGTAAATTCACAGAGGCTTGCAGACTGAACGCTGAAAGGCATAACAGTCTATAATGATTATGTATGTATGTATGTATGTATGTATGTATGTATGTATGGTAGAATATATTACTCGGCTATACCCTCCTGCTAATCTCCATCTCCACCCTAGTCACTTCCTAGGCATTTAGAGCTGTCCACAATTTCCAGACTCTGACTTCCAATTTTCACAGTGCCCTGTCTTTGCCTTTCCTCACTCAACATCACCATAGTCTTGCTTTTCTTTGTACTGATTTTCATGCCATACTTCTCACTTGTTTCGTTCAGTACATCTAGTTGTTGTTGCACTTCTTTGTTGTCCTTTCCTCCCGATCGCATAATCATCTGCAAATAGCAGCCATAGGCTTCCTTTGTTTCCTTTACAATTTTTGTCCATGACCACAATAAACAAAAGGGGTGACAGCACACTCCCCTCTCTTAGTCCAGTCTTATTCCTAAACCATTCTGTCTTTCCATTGGGGTCAGTACTCTGCTAACACAGTTGTTGTACATTGCTTGCATGATTTCTAACATATCTCTTCCAAAGTCCCTTTTTAACCATGGTTTCCTAAACCTTCTCTCTGGGTACACTATCATATGCCTTTTCTATATCTAAGGAAGTCATGACTTGATCCTTTCCATAATCCCAGTTCTTTTCCATCAGCTCTCTCCTGCTAAAGATTGGGTCCACTGTAGAGCTTCCACTCCTGAAACCATATTGTTCCTCTTGTAACTCTCCTTCAGTCTTTCTTCTCATTCTTCTTTCTAATATCCTTTCCAGTCTTTAACTACCTGCAATATAAGTGTCATTCCTTTATAGTTACTACAATCTTTTTGGTCTCCTTTCTTAAACAGTGGTATTATTATCTCCTTTTTTAAGTCTTCTGGTACACATTTGTGTTTCCACATACACTTTAGTAGTCGGTACAGCCATTGCATACCACACTGATTTCATCCATCCCTGTTGCTTTTCCCATCTTCATCTTTTGTACTGCTAACTCCACCTCTCACATTGTTATATCATCCTCTGTTGTTGAGTCCTCACACTGTATTGCTTCTATCTCCCCTGTACAGTTGTTCACATTCAATAGCTTATCAAAATACTCCTTCTGTCTTCTCTTTATCTCTTCTGGGTGTGTTAACACTTCCCCATCTTCCTTTTTCACTAGCTTTGTGGTAACGCTTTCTGTCCTCTTCTTATAAGTCCATACAGGATCTTTTTACTGCCATTTAAATCTGCTACCATTTTTTGTGTAAATTCTTCCAAACTCTTTTTTTCTTCTCCTATCACCTTACATTTCCATTTGCTGTTGAGATACTTCCTTTTGCTTTCTTCTGTTTGATCTCGGTTCCATTCTCGCCAGGCTGTCTTCTCTTTTCTTTCACCACATTCCTTGCTTCCTCATTTCACCATGATGTCTCCTTTTCTTTCAGTCTTGTAGATATCCTGCCACAAGCACACTCTTCTGCACTAACAAATGCCATTTTAAAATTGGCCCACTTCTCTTCTAAATTTTTCACTTCAGTAACTGGGATATGTTGCTTCAATCCCTCCTGAAAATCTTCCTGTACATTTTTGCCATTCAATTTCCATACTTTTATTTTGCTTTCTCTGTCAGACTAATTGGCTGAATGGTCAGCGTACTGGCCTTCGGTTCAGAGGGACCCGGGTTCGATTCCCGGTCAGGTTGGGGATTTTAACCTTCATTGGTTAATTCCAATGGCCTGGTGGCGGCGTGTTGTGCTGTCCCCAACATTCCTGCAACTTACACACCACACATAAGGGTATGTTTATGCTGCAGCTTCGCTGCTGGCTCATGGATGCTCGCCCTAGCACTTCGCTGCTGGCTATAGCCTGGCTGCTTGCCATGGAGCTTTTACCCCGCAGCAGCCCCGCGCGCACGCTGCTGGCAGCTCTCAGCTGTAGTCGAAAATTCAAAACAGAGGAACTGATAGTTAAGGCGGTTTGTATTTTGCATAATTTGATTATAGATATAGAGGGCATGAACACTTAGACTACCGAGCTCGATAGCTGCAGTCGCTTAAGTGCGACCAGTATCCAGTAATCGGGAGATGGTGGGTTCGAGCCCCACTGTCGGCAGCCCTGAAGATGGTTTTTCATGGTTTCCCATTTTCACACCAGGAAAATGCCGGGGCTGTACCTTAATTAAGGCCACGGCCGCTTCCTTCCAATTCCTAGGCCTTTCCTACCCCACTGTCGCCATAAGCCATATCTGTGTCGGTGCGACGTAAAGCAAAAAAACAAAAACAAAACCACCTCTTAGACTACGAAGACGTACTTCCAAGAGCTACCCCATCGAGGAGAAACAATACAGCTCCAGCTGAAGCTTCTGAAGTGCGGAATAAATTCAGAGATTTTTTTTACGAGTGAGTCGCAGTTCTGTTGGCGAGTGTATGTTACAATAATTTGGTGTACTGAATGTGAAATAAAAAGTGTAAAATGCTTCGCCTGGATTTTTCATTGCATTTCTACTGCGGGAGTTGATTGAAGAATGAAGCTACAAATGCTTAATTTTGTAATTTAATAGTGTACTTTTAAATAATGTAAAATAAGGGGTTATGGAGTATGTCATTTTGACTTTAGTTAGGTCTCGTTAACAAAATGTGTTTGCAGTTTGAAAAAATAACTGTCGAACTTTCCATGAAAAACGAGGTACTTCATATAAATCACCTGCTTGTAAAAATAGAGGTCCCCAAAATGGCAAGATTAAAAGAACCATGTTGATGTAATTGTTCCGCATTCATTCGATAGTTTGATGATGATGATGCTGCTTGTTGTTTAAACTGGGCTAACATGTAGGTCATCGGCCCCTGATGGTACGAGATGAGACAAAATGGATTAAAAGTTATAATTAACCCACTGACTAGGATTAGGAAAATGCTATTTGCTTTACGTCGCACCGACACAGATATGTCTTACGACGACGATGGGAGAGGAAAGGCCTAGGAATTGGAAGGAAGCGGCCGTGGCCTTAATTAAGGTACAGCCCCGGCATTTGCGTTGGTGTGAAAATGGGAAACCACGAAAAACCATTTTCAGGGCTGCCGACAGTGGGGCTCGAACCCACTATCTCCCGATTACTGGATACTGGCCGCACTTAAGCGACTGCAGCTATCGAACTCAGTAGATTAGAAAAATGATAATGATGAGGAAAATTATTATGAATTTAAAATAAGCAGTGGATCTAATTCGCAATGCACTGATATTGAAGTAAAATAATATATTTAATTCCAATTAAAAATACACAAAGGTAAAGACATAGTTTTTTTTTTCTATTTGTTTTACGTCGTGCCGACACAGATAGGTCTTATGGCGACGATGGGATAGAAGAGGCCTCTGAATAGGAAGGAAGCAGTCGTGATCTTAATTAAGGTACAACCCCAGCATTTTCCTGGTGTGAAAATGGGAAACCACGGAAAACCATCTTCAGGGCCGCGACAGTGGGGTTCGAACCCACTGTCTCCAGGATGCAAGCTCACAGCTGCACGCCCCTAATCGCACGGCAAACTCGCGCGGTAGGGTAAAATAGGAGTTAACAATAAACCAATTAAAACGCAAATAGTTACTTTACTTTTAAACACGATAAAACAAGCCACTCTCTCTCATAAAACGTAGGAAAAGATTTACTGGCCGCTCGTCATCTCGTCATTTCTTTATCTCATATGAAACTCGTGTGATGATCCGCATGCCGCTGGCTCCAAATCGCATTGCGTTCGAAGACAGGTTCAGATAGCAAGTGATCACCGAACGTGTGTATAGAGTGCGATGAGAGGAAGAGTGGGAGAGCAGGTGACCTTGAAAGAACCAATCACAGTCCAAGTTACAGGATTGCCAGCGATGGGCCGGGCTCGAAAATCAAACGTGTTTGAGACCATGGATGTGGCAAGGATAGCAGCCAGCAGCGCAGCTATGAGCCGGGCTCCAGGGTAAATGCACTGATTGAGATTCATTGGTTTGTTTCATCATCGCCAGCGTCGAGCAGCGAGGCTTAGCGATGTGCCAGCAGCCAGGCTGCAGCATAAACGTACCCTAACACTATCCTCCACGACAGTAACAAGCAGTTGTGTAACATGGCAGATGCCGCCCACTCTCATTGGAGGGTCTGCCTTACAAGGGCTACACTCGGCTAGAAATAGCCACACGAAATTGTATATTTTGTTTTCTGTGATCTCTTTTAGTTTTTCATTTTTCCCAACCGTAATTTTGCCACCACAACTCTATGGTCCCCATCAAATGCTTCTCCTGGTAAAGCTGTCCCATCCATCAACTTCCTGCAATTTGTCCTTTCCACCAAAAAGTAGTCAATTACTGATTTTTTTCTTCTGTCACCCCATCCATATCTGGAAATTTTCCTGCTGTTTTCCTTTCAAAACCATGTATTCCCCACTATAAGTCCATTCCTTTCTCCGAGGTCCACTAGTACCCAGCCTTCGCGATTCTTTTCCCCATATCCATATGGTCCAGTGACTTCTCCTTGTCTCTCGTTTCCGACCTGTGCATTCAGATCTCCCATAATAACCACTTCCACACCTGTAATTTCTCTTTCTACTTTCTCCAGGAATCCTTCAGTACCTTTACCCTGGTTCCTGTCTGTGGTGCATACTGTACCGGTTACGACCTGTACATGAGTATTTTTTGAGTATAAATGACATTTAATTATCACGCGTAATGTTCTGAGCACGCCTGATTTGTTTACCGTCAGCGGGGCAAGCAAGCGAGTGAAGGACAGCTGTGAGCTGTGACGTAGCCACAGGGGCTAGCTAGACCGCCCGCCTGTCACACCACGTGTTCCCAGCCTGGACTTGTATATTATAGATTCCACGTCACATCTTCCAGAATGTTCGACGGGGAAAATTTTGTAACTCCCGTAATAATTATGCTAGCGGCTTGAGCGATATGTCATCTTGTTTGGGATCACCCTGAACGTCGCAATGCTCGAGTTTGAAGTAAATCCATCGAGGGATTCAGGAGATATTCAGTCAAGCCATATTGTGACGTAGACGTCCCGGATCGAATAAAAGGAGGGCCCACTGTAGCCTGTTCACTCAGTTACACAGTAGTCAGCGTGGACACTCTCGCTGCTACTATCGTCGTGTAGTGACAGTCCCGATGAGGAACTCTGTAATTTTCTAAGTATTCATAAAGTGAACTTGTATTTTTTTTTCGAGTGTGGGAGAACGAATTCTTCCAAGTATTCTCAAGTAGACTTGCAATATTTGGAATGTTAAAGAACATTTTCTAAATTGAACTTACAATATTTACGGGTGTTCGAGACTGGAATTTTTCCAATTATTCATGAAATGGACTTGTATTATTTACGTGTGTTAAATTCATAATTGGACTTGTATTTTTTACGTGTGTTAAAGAACGAATTCTTCATAAATTGAACCTGCAATATTTGCGAGTTTTAAGAGACTCATTCCTCTAATAAACAGTGATTTATAAACTTTGCTAGTGATGATCTCTGAATGTGCTCAAAGTTCCCGTAAGCATAAATTTGTGATTTTGCCGGTACTGGTTCAAAGACTTATAAACTTTGCCGGTGATGAACTCTAACTTCATTCAATGTCTTTAAAACATAAATTTAGGATTTCACCTGTGTTTATTCAAAGACTTGGATACCTTGCCAGTGATAGACTGTAAATTTATTTATGTGGATGGACTTGTGTTTTTCGTCCGTGTTCATTCAAAGACTTGTACCTTCGCCAGGGGTGAACTTTAAATTTAGTCATAGTTTCATGAGAAGGGACTTTTTTTTTTTTTTTTTTTTTTTTGGCCAGTATTTATTCAGAGACGAAGACTTTTGCTAGTGGTGAACTCTGAAATTATTTATAATCCTCGTATACAGAGACATATCATTTTATGAGTGTTAAAATTTGAAAGTCTTGACGAATAATAACCAGTGACTTTGCTAATAGGTTAATCACCCAAGGTTTTTATGAACTCAGATTTATCAGTACTGCGAGTGACCTTGGAGACATCAACCCTCTCAGTCATTGGACTGAGGTAGTAAATGATTATCTGCAACATCACCAGGATCATCGGGGTTCAACCTGGGCCTGAGAACTATATTCTTGCTTACTTTAAAAATAATCTGAGAGTCGGGCTCTTTTACCGGTACAATACACTTGTATAAAGTCCATCACTTCATTCTTCATCTTTAGTCTAATCTTCATTATTTTGTCACACATTCTACCACTTCAACATTTGCTTTGAAATAATTAGTCCCACTCCGTTTATTGCCTCTTGGCCACTATTCCAGTATAATGTGTATCCTTTCTTCAATTTCTTCCTTCCGTTACCTTTCCATTCCATTTCACTCAGCCCCATCATATTTCCACCTTCTCCATGAAATCTACTATTTCCTCTGCCTTTACTGTCAGGGTCATAAGATTTACGATTGCTACCTTAATGTTGGTTACTGGTCGCCCATTTCTCACAGTCCTCCCAGTACCCCGAGAACTGCACGTCGCTTTAAGCAGGGTACGCCCTAACCTTTTCCGAGGTTGCTTTTCTAGTACCATACCATATATAGGCTATTATTACGTTGGAGTCGCCACTCCCAAAGGCATTTTATACCTCCTGCCAGGTGTTATTCTGGGCCGCTCCACTGGAGTACAGACACCTTCTGTAGCCGCTCCTCTGGAGTACAGACGCTATAAGTTTCCCTTTTCCGCCACCGATGCCGTACTGAAGTCCACCTTCTCTGCCTAAGAGTTCCGTTTAACTTAAATTGTGCCTCATCGGACCAAACAACTTTCCCTATGAAGGCCTCATCCTCTTGCACCATGTTTTCCGAAACCGCTCACAGTACTGCATTCTCCAATCAGGGTCATCTTCATTTAATGCTTGCTAAAGTCTTGGGATGAAAACTTTTAACTTTGCTGTTTTAATAATACTGTGTACGCTGATTATCCTTATCCCAATCTTACGTGCACATTGCTTTGTAGATTTATTCAGTGATGCTCAAAGCCTTCCAAAACCATAGCCGAGGATGCAGGGCTTGTTGCTGTGCGAGGTCTCCCAGATGTGCCCTTGTGAACATTGCATATGGTACCATGGGTCTCAAATTTGTCTTGAATGCGTGCAATTGTCACTGGCATTGGCGGTTCTGTTCTGTGCACGTCTCCATTGCCTTTGAACTTCAATAACATTCTCGGTTTTCCAGTACCACTTCAAAATTATTTTCCGCTGTTCAAACGATGATCTTGGCTCCATTTCGTTGCATGAACGCTAGCATAACGTCATGTGAGTTGGATCTGTTTACAGAACATCATATGATAATCTTGGCTTCATTTGTTCATTGTTGCCTGTCATGTAGCAGCACTAGCATATTTCTCACGAACATTGGAGAACCAAAGTTTTAGAGCTGATTCAACTTGACCGTCTTTTCCACTATGATTTCACCTACAGTTGAAGTTTTTGTTTTCTTTTGCAGCCTTAAGAGTATTGCCCCAATTTTTCAGTAGCTTGCTCAGAAGAGGTTCCGAAATTCGTAATTCCACAGCAGCATTGCGTTGACTCATTGTAGGCAATTTGTCATAACGTTCTATAATTGAAAGTTTCTCTTTAATTGTTAAGTCTTTATGTTTGCTTTTCACGCTAGCCATGACTGCACTACAACGCTAAGAACTTCACAGTGCGAAAGCTTTAGTAAGACTTGAGTGAGTGGTCCTTGGCTAAACTACCATAAGGGAAGAAACAAAAGAGAAAGTGTATGCGGGAGGGTTACCACCTGCGCTAACGGGTTTTCTACTGTACACCTGCTACAAAAGATGAGACGTGAAAGTGCCCTTGAAGACAGGTGCAGTGTAAAAAACTGGTTTTTAAAGGTTGGAAGCATTATCTTTGTATGCACTCCACTTGCGTACTTGAGAACGAAATCCCTGAAAACGAATGTGATAACTTAAACCGAATTCACTATCACAATAAACAGAAGATTTTCAATGTTTCAGTATTTGTGCGTATGGGACTCCATAAAAGTGATTATATAATAAGGTTGATAACATTATCCGTGATTACAATAAACGGCGTCCACTGTATATTAAATAGATATCTCCTGTCAAAGTGTGTATACGTTTTATTGGCACCCTCTGTATTCCTTTTTTAATTTTATTATCATGAAGCTTCTTCACTTCTTTTGGAGAGATTTCAGTTTCTGTTTCTTAGGTCTTGGAACCTACTCAGTTTGTACAGATCACATAGTCATAGTTACTTCCAGTTGTAAATCCTCTGAATACCCACATATACTCAAATACAAAAAAACCTAAACCAAACCCCATGGCACTACAGCCCTTGAAGGGACTTGGCCTACCAAGCGACCGCTGCTCAGCCCGAAGGCCTGAAGATTACGAGGTGTCATGTGGTCAGCACGGCAAATCCTCTCGGCTGTTATTCTTGGCTTTCTAGACCGGGGCCGCCATCTCACCGTCAGATAGCTCCTCAATTCTAATTACGTAGGCTGAGTGGACCTCGAACCAGCCCTCAGGTCCAGGTAAACATGCCTGACCTGGCCGGGAATCGAACCCAGGCCCTCCGGGTAAGAGGCAGGCACGCTACCCCTACACCATGGGGCCGGCATACTGTAATGCAGTTTTCTTAAATTCAGTGTTATTTGTGGTGTTGTCTATTGTAGATCTGGCAGCCCTGACTTCAAGTGTAACGATGGAAAGTCTTTTACAGAGTGATCATATATGCTTCACTCTGGTACGCGCAATGTTTTTCCTATGGGCAAGTCCCCAGGTTGTTCGCTGTGCGCTGGGAGGGGATGGCACTTTATACCTTCACATGTTTTGTTCCCTGACCCTTTCTTTGTGTGTGTGCAATCCATTGCCATCTGACCTTGTACACATGTCCGTTGTCACAGTTGTATTTCTGCTGTTTCCATGTGTGTGTGTGTTCTGTTCTTTTCTTAATTCTGTAATTAGTCATAAAGAGTGTTATGGCACATGTGTTTTCAGTGTCACTGTGTGTCTTTATGTACATTTCAGGAAACACTAAGTATCCCACCTAAGAAACAAAAAACAGCAGCATAGTGCTTTTACCAAAGAAATATTAGATGTCATTGGTCGTTATTTGGTAAATTAACCTAAAAATCACTTCATCTTCTTGCACATGATGTGGGAATTTTATATGGGTCTGTGCAAAAGGCTACTAAATTATTACACTTAAAGCTGTGTGAAATAATTATGGCATATGTTCTTCAACCAGGTGACCCTATACGTTGGCACACATTCTATGAGTGGAGTCTTGAAAGTGTATAGGGCCTACAATGGATAAATAGACCCACATTTAATATCATATTCTTCTTGGACGAAGCCGGGTTCTACCTCCGTATTTATGTGTGTGTACAAAACAATCATTACTGGAGTGTTGTTATACCTGACTTTGTACATGAGGTGTCCCTCTGTGACTTAAAAATTGTTGTGTGATGTGCCATGAGGTACGAAAGAATCATAGGACCAATTTTTTTGAGAATAAAATTGATTCTATTATTGATACCATACAAACATCCATGTTCCAGAGAATTCACCAACAGGGAGTGTGATTTTGCATTTTTTTTTTTTAACAGGACTTGGCCACTGCTCACACTGCAAATAATTCATGAGAGACATTCACTGTTTCCGTAGAAGAGAGTTACTAGTAAGGATTTGTGGCCCTCCTTGTTACCCTGATTTATCCACTTGTGATTAATTCCTCTGGGATTAATTAAGGAATGCTATGCAAAAGATGAACCCACGAACCATACAAAAACTGAAACAATATTCATCAGGAAATTGTTGAGATTCTTCAGTGTGAACTACAGCGAGTAACGTAATGAATAGTAACTCAGATAAAAATCACGTCATGCAAGAAATATTAGATTAGGAAATAGTCTTAAAGGAATAAAATGAGTATAGTTAACTTGAGTAGTAGATAAGGAATCATGGCAGAAGTAAGGAGGATATTGCAGACAGATGGGGAGGCTGTTCATCAGAAATTTGCTCACTTCATCGAGATGACTGAGTGAGTTTGTGGTGCGACTCAGACCACATAGCTGTAAGCTTGTATTCAGGAGTTGGTGTGTTCAAACACCACTGTCAGCAGCCCTGAAGTTGATTTTCCATGGATTCTGATTTTTACTCCAAGCGAATGCTGGTGCTGTACCTTAATTTAGGTTACAGTTTGTTCTTTCCCACGTATAGCCTTGTCCTATCCCATCATCACAATAAGACCTGCTTGAGTAAGTGTGATGTAAAGCCAATAGCAAGAACAACCTCATAGATGTGCATATTAAATAAAGAAAATTGTCTTTGAAAACTCTTGTATTGGAGGGTGGCATTGTATGGAAGTGAAACATGGGTATGACAAACCTATTAATGACTAGATTTAGGGTGCAGTAGTTTTTGTTTCTGTTGTCAGTGAAGTACATTCCGTTGTTTTTGATTTTTCCTTGTTTGTTAGTCAGCAGGTTATCATACTGTTCATTATAAACATCATTGTTTTCTTCCATTTTGACCTCATCAACATCACAAACATCATTTACATTGTTGGCTGCATTATGTAGGATAGTACAAGACAGCTTCTTTTGTAATGTTTTCAAGTGATAACTATAACACAGTTGTTAATGATTAAAAACCTTTTCTTCATGTGTTGCAGTCGTAGTTAAATTACCCTATTGTTGACTGTGGTTGGCAAGGGTTCACATGAATTTTAGAGAGGGTACGTTCAATGATGGAGATAAATTTGGAGGAAAACCATGCAGGCTTCTGTGAATTAAATAAGTGACTGCATAATCCTCTATTTACAAGTAGCTCTGTGGCCTTGTTTAGTTGTACATGCTTCCTTTCATTGATCATTTATTTTATTCTAAACTTCATCATAACAGCACTTTCTATAAGTAGCACATTAATGTAACATTTTCCTGATAGATATTGTTATGAATAAGACGGTGCCTGTTTTATTTATGTGCTTTAATTCAGGATGATGCAGTTAGTACATACACAATTATGTTCAACCATCAATGACCACACACCACTAATTGCTGTCTATTTACAAGTCTCAGAGCAGGACTCCAGCTCGGCAGTCTTTACCTGGAGAGGCGACCTTCCAGCTCGCCTTACTTTCACTTTGCCTTGCAAGTCCAGTCACCCTGCACAGCAACTGCATTCAGACAGATACGAACACAGGGCTTCTGACTATCACAACACACCACGACTGTTCCTTGGCTCTCATCATCATATCATCATCATCGATGTCCCACTCCAGTCGCCTGGGTGTGGTTTTCCTTGGCCCTACTCCAGGGAAAGTCCTTCACTCACTCAGTCATCACTGTCAAATGACGTGGCCGCTCCACGCAGTGCACTACTCAACACTTCCAACTCAAAAACAGTGGTCACACAACAGCACCTCCTCAACAGTGCTAACTAGCACTAAAATATTCCTCACAATAATGACAATTAATTCTGGTCAAACTCTACTCACACCAGCTGTTCCACACATAGACTCCAAGACGGTCTGCAGTCCATGGTGGTACACACCTCCAAGGCAGTACTGGATGGTACTCCGTTTAGAACATGATGATACTCTGACTCCAGTGGGACATTGATGGCAACCATCACTTCTGCTGTCCAGCTTCACTCACTCACTCACTCCACATTGGTACACATACAGTACTACAAGACAGTACACACATTACTCCGTTCAGTACACGATATTTTGACACCAGTGGGACCCTGACAACAGCCAGCACTAGTCATCCCAGTCCAGCTACTGACTCCACGTTGGTACACATGCATAACTCCAGTCATTACTCCAAGACAGTACACACACATTAATTCGCTCACTTTGTTGAGAAGGAAGCCATACTTTCCCTACTCGGTCAAATGTTACTTAAAAAAGATTTTCAGTCTGTCGAACACACAAGTTCAGTATAAATATTACATTACTAGCATGATACCCGTGCTTCGCTACGGTATTATACTGAAATTTATATTTTAATGCTTATTGTTTTATATATAATCTGCCGAAATTCGCGATCTGACTCTTTTTCTGAGAGAATCAGCCAAAATTCTCGATCTGACTCGTTTTCTAATAGATTACTGGAAGTTTCCTCCCACTTTTCAATCATTCCTTCCTGCAATCGATTTTGTACTTCCCGGGCTAGATCCAGGTATACCACCCGGTCACTTGGGTCCCTAAATCTTTGCCATCTTTTCCTAAAAGCATTTTTAATATGGAACAAATCCTTCAGATCAGGCGTGGTGTCGTCTTGGGTGTCTTGGCGGTACTGAACCCGCGACCGGACTGCATTCTTAGTCATTAGGGCCTGCCCGTCCAAGACCCATTTCCAGCGCTGTCCGCACATTTGACGACAGTCCACAACATTATTATTATTATTATTATTATTATTATTATGTATGTTCTGGACCCCACAGCAATATGCAAGACCGCTACTTGGCGGTAAAATACATCTGCTGCTATTGTCATTGCTAACAATGTGACCAGCACCATTGTTGCGCGTAGGCAGGTGTGCGGAATTTCTGGCGATACGAATGACATACCTCCGTGTATTATTGACCTTATTATAGAGGTGAACAATTTGACGGCCAATCTCATTCCTATTGTTTATTTCAAATGTGTTTAAATTTTTATTTATATGCCAAGAGAATCTACTCTAATCTAAGAACGTTCTCCGAAGGAAAATATGGCTGTTGAAAAAGAACCCAGGAAAGATTAAAAATGATCGGTTTATGATCAGAATAAGTACATCGCAAGTCTACAACCTGTTTCCTATCATTCGACAGGATCAGGGATGGAATGAATAAAGCCCCATCTAGCGGCGACAATAGGAATTGTGCCAGCTGTCGAAGCTCCCCTCTGGGGCAATGATCGATGAGTGACAAATGAAATGAAATATTGGACAGTGTTGCTGGAATGAATGATGACAGGGAAAGCCGGAGTATCCGGAGAAAAACCTGTCCCGCCTCCATTTTGTCCAGCACGAATGTCACATGGAGTGACCGGGATTTGAAACACGGAACCCAGCTGTGAGAGGCCGGCGCGCTGCCGACTGAGCAACGGAGGCTCCTTATAAGTACATTATGAACAGTAGGCGCGCTGCCGACTGAGCAACGGAGGCTCCTTATAAGTACATTATGAACAGTAAAGTCAATTGGTCTCACCTCCTTTTACACCCCACCGCCGTTAAGTTTATTTACCACCACCCTCCAAAAAATTAAAAGAAGGCGTGTTTCTTTATGTTTAAAGGAGATTCCAAATACCAATGTTCACGTTTATTACCTTCAGTTTTGAGATATAAGTATCCCCTTAAATATAATTCACTTTCTTTTTTCATCCTTTCACACTCCCCCCCTCACAAAGTGATATTAAGGCAAAAAGTACTTGTTCCTTTAATAGTAAAGGATCTTCTAAATACCAATTATCACCACTCTAACCTCTTCAGTTTTTGATTTATGTGTCCTCATGAAAGGAATTCAACTCCTTTTCACTCCCCCCCCCCCCAAGATTGTTTCCCCCCCAAAACACGCTTTTCTTTGTTTTTAAAGGAGATCAAAATACCAATTTTCACGCCTGTAACAACTTTAGTTTTTATTAGATGTATGTATTCTCATACAATTAAGTCAATTAATTTTTTCTATCCTTTAACACTCCAAATCCCCTTCATTGGATTTTCCGAGAATATGTGTTTGTTTACTTTTAAAGCAGATTCCAAAAATAAAATTTCACGTGTGTAACATCTTCATTTTTGAGATATCAGTAGCCTAATTAAAAGAATTCAACACCATTTTCAGTCACTTTTACCCCCCACCCCCCACTACCCAAGTTGTATTTCCGAAAACTAAAAATACACTTATCTTTATTTTTAATAGGATAAAAAAATGACCATTTTCACTTCTGTAACATGTTAAGTTTTTTGAGATATACTGTAGAAATTCTCATTTTAAAATTTCACCCCATTTTTGTTCCCCTTAAGTGGAGTTTCCAAAGACAAATCACCTATGTTTCTTTACACTTACAGGAGATTCCAAATACCCACTATTTACGTCTGTAACATTTTACGCTTCTCAGATATTCTGTAGATATAGTCTTTCAAAAAATTCACCCCAATTTGCCACTCCTGTTTAACCGCCATTAATTGAATTTTCCAAAAGCAAAAATATACGTGTTTCTATATTTTTAAAGGAGATCCCATTTACAAATTTTCAGTTCTGTAATATCTTCAGTTTCTGGGATATATGTATCCTCATTTAAGGCATTCAACCCAGTATTCACCCTTTTACACCTCTCCTATTGGGATTTAGAGAAAACAAAGAAATACGTGTTCCTCTATTTTTAAGGGAGATTCTAAACACCAATTTTTACATCTGTAAACGTTTAAAGTTTTAAGATGTAGACACACTCATTTTAAAAATTCACCCCCCTTTTCACCCCCCCATTATTTGGATTTTCCAAAAACGAAAAAATACCTCTTTCTTTACTTTTAAAGTAGATCCCAAATACAAATTTTCAGGTCTGTAATATCTTCAGGTTCTGAAATATAAATAGCCTCATTAAAGCCATTCAACCTATTTTTCACCCTTTTTCACCCTTCCTATTAGGATTTTCCAAAAACAAAAAAGTAAGTGTTTCTTTATTTTTAAAGGAGATTTCTAAATACCAAATTTTACATCTATAAACTTTAAAAGTTTTGAGATATAGATACACTCATTTTAAAAATTTCATCCCCCTTTTCACCCCCCCATTATTTGGATTTTCCCAAAACGAAAAAATACCTGTTTCTTTATTTTTAAAGTAGATCCCAAATACCAATTTTCAGGTCTGTAATATATTCAGTTTCTAAGATATAAGTATTCTCTTTTAAGGCATTCAATCCATTTTTCACCCCTTTTCACCCCTCCTATTGGGATTTTCTGAAAACAAAAAAATACGTGTTCCTTTATTTTTAATGAAGATTCTAAATACCAATTTTTACATCTCTAAACTTTAAAACTTTTGAGATATAGATGCACTCATTTTAAAAATTCACCCCCCCCTTTTCACCCTCGCATTAATTGGATTTTCCAAAAACAAAAAAATATGTGTTTCTTTATTTTTGAAAGCGATCAAAAGTACCAATTTTGAGGTCTGTAATATCTTCAGTTTCTGAGATATAAGTAGCGTATCCTGATTAAAGGCATTCAACCTCTTTTTCACCCTTTTTCACCCCTCCTATTGGGATTGTCTGAAAACAAAAAAATACGTGTTTCCTTATTTTTAAAGAAGATTCTAAATACCAATTTTAACATGTGTAAACTTTTAAAGTTTTGAGATATAGACACACTCATTTTAAAATTTCACCCCCTTAGCGACGGAATATCCAAAAATCCTCTCTTAGCGAGCACCTACATCTTAATATGAATATATCCCCAAAATTTCATTTCTTTATGTCCGGTAGTTTTGGTTCGGCGATGATGAATCAGTCAGTCAGTCAGTCAGGACAAGCTACTTTATATATATAGATATTATACCCGTAAAAAATACCGTTAAGCTAGGAATAAAAATACACACTATTAAATAAAGTATGACATGTTTCGTCCTTAAAAGAACCACATCAGATTCTAACAAGTCACACTCAATATTTGGTAATATTTGTTTATTCATGTCCAAACATCTAGGAATTTGAAATTTGGAACTTATCTTAATGAAGTCCTGCTTTGTCTCCACTCCAGCATAAACTGGGAAGCCTTTGAAAAACCGTTGCTCTTTCATTGGCTCGAATGCCATTGACTGCCCCTCCATTATGTCACTCTCAATACCCTGGTCAGGTCAGTGATAAGCTGCACTTCCTTGTCCCTAGTGTTCCCGTAATATTATCATTGTTTTGTACTATCATTATCATTATAATCATTTCTCGTATTACAATTCATTTTAACCTTTGCATTGCTGCGTGCGAGCGCAGGGAGTGACCGCTGCTCTGCTGTGCCCATAATATTGCGAGCGTGACATTCTTCTGAATTTTTCAACGCAATACTCCCAATGTTGACATAAGAAGTCATTCAAACTCCGTGGGCGGATACACGCATCTTTCTGCAGTAGATAGGAGCTTACAAAATGACAATCTGTTGATTCATTCATGAGTTGTTGAGATAAATACGACACTCTGCTTTACGAGCTGTTCTGCGGTATGCCCGGCGTGCAAGCTAGCAGTGAGGCCCGCGTCAGGGATGAGTAAGTTACAGTATGTCGACCACCAGTAAAGTGCGCGATCTTACCGAACCCAAGGTTGTAAGAGTGCTATCCACATTAGAATCGGAAGATGAATATTCCGATTTTAGTGATTTCGAGAATAATGATGATAGTGATGACACCGATTATAATGAAAGTACAGAAGTTGTCCAACCAGCCGGGGACAAACCCCTTAGACTGACAGAGAGACATTTTCCTTCCCGTGTACCACCCACCCCGAAGAAGAGATTGCCTGCCAGGTACTGCCATGTGTGTTCAAACACCACGCTTGATGAGAAAAAGAGGAAAGAAAGTATAGATATATGTGTGATAAATGCAACGTTGGACTCTGTGTACACCCCTGCTTCGGAAACTACCATACGCTAGTAAGGTACTGAAGGAGATGAACTTGTTCCGTGCGAATGAACACTTCCAAGGAAGACATGCTATTTGAAAAAAATGTAGGCTACCCACAGTTTTGGAATTACCAGTTTTGTACAACCCTTGATTAACTGGTTTGGACCATTTTTTATTTTGATATCAAACCAAGATGTATAGGAATTTTTAATGCATTCTCAGTGTTTTATCTTGAATAATATTTTACCGTAAAATTTAGATACATTTTTACTCATTTTAGACACTCCTGAAGTTATTGTCTTCAGTTTAGTTATATATCGGTGCTTGGAAGTGGACAGCTAGGACCACCTGTAGCCACTGAAACATGTAAGTTGAGCTTTTTACTGTTATTTTTAATTATTAGTTCCATTTTTGTTCAATTGTTGGCCTTTTATGTTGGACAACCTTGAATTTCCTGCGCAACATATAGCTAATTTTGTGTTAGAAAAATCAGTTTAGGACCTTCCATATTTAGTATAAAAATATATGACAAGCAGACAAGAACCCTCTGGTTTTTCCTATCTTATTTCCGACTTTTATGTATTGAAGTTAATTATTAAAAATAATTCAGCACAAGGCTTTTACAAAAGAGAATTTATCTCAGCAATGAAAAGGTTAAAAAAATATGCAAGGGCTCTTAGTGAACATTTAATGGTCTGCGTATTATACCAGTAATTTTATTATTTTTGAAAAAATTAGATAGACCTTGTAAGATATTGTTTTTAGTGATAAATGGTAATCCAACAGATCGCCTCGAGTGGTGAAAGACGGTGTGTAAATTTAAAGAATTTACTGATGGTAAGAATATCCTAACCCACATTCCAGACCTGTACTGTAAGTCAGAGATTACCTCCTTATAAACTTAAACAACTTTTGCTATCGCCTTCAATGGACATCCTACACTAATTTTTTACATGATTACATTACAAAAAGGAAAAATCAGCAAACAAAAGGCCATTGACAATAAAATATATAACCTAATCAACAAACAGGGAAAAAACAAACAAACAGTAACTACGACAAACTCACTAATTTTCACTCTAGATTAATTAATAGGTCAAACACTACCTTTTCAGAGAAAGAAATACATCTGGTAGAGAAGGGACTAGAGTTCAATTCCCATGAACATCATACCAAAATCAACATAAAACAGATGATCTTTGACATAGAGATTGCTTGCAACGTCATACCCATACAACAAGGAGAAATAAGAAAAAATGTAGCCACAAACAAAGCCTTAAAAATAGTCACACACAAAAATTCCACCAAACAACCGAATTATGCAACTCAGTACTCAACATTGAAAACAGTTAAGAGCAAAATAAAAATAACAACCACCGGGCGAGTTGGCCGTGCGGTTAGGAGCGCGTGGCTATGAGTTTGCATCTGGGAGAGAGTGGGTTCGAATCCCACTACTGGCAGCCCTGAAGATGGTTGTCCGTGATTTCCCATTTTCACATCAGGCAAATGCTGGTCCTGCACCTTAATTAAGGCCTCGGCCTCTTCCTTCCCAATCCTAGACCTTTTCTCTCCCTTCGTTGCCATAAGACCTATCTGTGTCGGTGCGACGAAAGCCAATTGCAAAAAAAAAAAAAAAAAAGAAGAAAAAAAAACCCATCACAAAAGCAGACAAAGGGAACACAACTGTCATATTGAAGAAAGACTGCTGTCCCAGACCAACTACTCGGTTGCCTGTTTGCTGCCAGCCTCCTTTTTATGTCCTGATTATGGAGTACTAGAACCGTTGTTTTGCGACTAGAGAGGAAACGTTCTCGTTGCCCGTTCCAGAAGGCCCACAGGGAAACCAGAGGAAGAGAACAATAGAGGAGAAACTGCGGCAAGTCCTCAGGCTCGCCGTGAGGTCCCCAGACTGGCTCATTGATCCTTTCCAGGAAATACTGAAGGAGGCTAAACACTAAGGGCTGGAACAAATTCAATATAATATTGTGATTAAACATTTCAATTAAATATATATTTTGTGATTAAACATTTCAATGAAATATATTATCAATAGAAAGAACTTATGGAAAAAGGCATGCAGGTGAATACAACAGCTAATAAGAAAATTTTAAAAACCCTGCTTGATGGAGACTTAAAAGTGTGTACCTCATGTTATGCTGTTGTACACCATCAAATTTTGGTTTCAGTTCAATATTTCACAATAAAAGTTGTCAAAGCTTGTCAAAGATTGTTCAACATTGATGAAGGTTGGAAAAGATTTAGCAAGGTTTGATAGCATTTTGTTTTTACATGGAGGAAAGTGCAAACAGCAGTTGTGGTTTTTGGACTAGCAGTGGGATACATTCCTAAAAAGAGAAATGTGCAATAAACCATAATTTACATTTGAAAAATATTAATGTGGTCATCTTCAACATATTTCAACATTTTTGCAATGTACTTACTGCCATAACGTAATTTGCAGAGGTTATGTTAAATTGCATTTACTGACATTATTTGAATAAAAATAATAGAAATGCAATGGAAATTCATAACTTATTACGTGAATGTATATTAGGAATTCAATAATAATAATAATAATAATAATAATAATAATAATAAACAATAATAATAGTAATACTACTAATCATAATAATAATAAAATAATGCTATTTGCTTTACGTCCCACTAACTACTTTTTACGGTTTACGGAGACGCCGAGATGCCAGAATTTAGTCCTGCAGGAGTTCTTTTACGTGCCAGTAAATCTACTGACACGAGGCTGACGTATTTGAGCACCTTCAAATACCACCGGACTGAGCCAGGATCGAACCTGCCAAGTTGGGGTCAGAAGACCAGCGCCTCAACCGTCTGAACCACTCAGCCCGGCAGTATCATAATAAATCGATCATTGCTGAGAGTGTTTATTTATAGGTTACTGTATGGTAATAAACATAAAAGCTGTCCGTTTCCTTGAGGTATTTCTCTTGCAATCTCCTCGTATGCTGCCTTGTTATTCATTTTATTATCGTACTCTACAGAGTTCAGTGAATATAGGCAGGGATGTGCCACATACTTAGCAATTAATACACACACAACATCCCTTGATGATGATGGTGAAGAAGCAGCAATTTTTTTTTTTTTTTATTCCCATCCCGGCAATCCCAGCAATAGCGCACATCATTAATACTCTAATTCCAATGGTCAATTCTGTCAAATACTTGGCAATTCTTTGATTGATTAGAACATTTTCTAATTCACTTTCAAGACTTTTGAAGACTTCACAAGACTTGTCAAGTATTGCAGGCGATTTGACAGGTAAACTTGTGAAGTATTGATTATTTTTGTGAAGTCTTGAATTTGACAAAAATATGATCATGTACAACAAGCTCTACAAAGCCAGTGTTTTAGCCATTATGCTGCTAGAAGGCTTCCCTAAACTTGGGCATATATATAGCAACTTATAATCAGCGTTTGAAAACTGAAAACCTAAAATTCAAAAATTAAAGCCCATTCAAGATAATTTCCAAATAGGTTCTGATTTTGTACCCATGTAGATTTTCCTTGCAAAAGCTTGATATACAATTGGTGTCCCTGACACAGTGGACGTGAGAGAGTGAGTTCTGATCACTGTTACGGTATCATGTTTTTATCAATATATTGAGTTAATTTAAGTTGTTTCTCAAAAAATACAGTTAATAATGTTCAGCTTTCAAGACTTGCCCAGCAGTTAAACTCTTACCTAACCCTGATGTGACAGATAATTTATGCACCAGGTAACTACAATTTGTGCTGTCAATAGCGCTATCCTGGAGTGGTTGAACAGAAATATCCATTTATGCGGAGGACAAGTTACACGTTACTTTACCATAGGTGGTAGAACTGGCCCTATGTCAACTTAAAATATTTCTTGACTCAATTCATGGTGAGTTGAAGGAAGTAGTGTGCCAGGGGGAAATTCCTTAGCTCGAGTCTGTAACAAACATTGGGACATCATGCATTAAATGGGGCTGCTCCTCCAAATTCTGACATCGTGCACTCTGTAGTTTTTCAGCTGCATCACAAATAACATGCTCATTTGCGTAGGGAGTAACCCTTTCCGTTAATATTGACAGATAAATGTCTTTATTGATATGTACTGTAAGGTATATTCTTAAATATGTATGGGTGTACAATCAAATGCTCCAATTACTGTAGGCATTTTAAATTGTGTCTGGCTTTATTCATTTCATTCAACATTGAAATACTTTAGATTTAATCTAGTTTGATTTATTGACAATGTGATCCATGACCATATGTACAACATTTTGTTACAGTGGTACGATGAATGCCGGAAACATTGGTAATTTGTCCTTCTCTCAAACCCTACAGTTAAGAAACGTGTAGTGAAAGTAAAATTGTATGGTTAAACAAAAAAAATCGGCCTTTGTTGTATGCTGGTTATTTCTTAAATGTGACTGAATTAAAGCTTTTAACTACAATTAATCATTTACTACACACTAAATCAGTACTAATCAGCAAAGTAACTTAGTATTCCCATCTTTTGTCCCAGCAAAAATGCTGTGCCTCTAGCATATTATAGCAAATATTTATTATTAAAAGAATTTTGAAATCACAAAAGGTGTTTCCAATTGTCAATTCATGTGCGTTCAGGGTGAGCCTTCCTGTTATGAACCAGCATGAACATCACCATAGCTGATACTGAGCAAAAACTTGACATGACCAGTTGAGAAAAAAACTATTTACCACCCACATTCAGTATTACCTATTCACTCAAGATACCTACCAAATATTAGGCTTCCAGAAAAAAAAAAAAAAAACAACCAATTTTTAGAAGGGGTAGTAAGAATACTTGGAAAGAGCCTAGTGAAAGCAAATACTAATTTTTATCTTTCAATTGACTCAATTCACAAACCAAATATGAAAATAATCAGGTTTTTTTTGTAAGACTGCTGTGCAAACTTATGTGAATAGTTATACTTATTACATGCAAACACTTCTGGTATGCCAGCTTTATCTTGAAGTGTAGGACTTTAGAATCCCACTGTCGGCAGCCCTGAAGATAGTTTTTCATGGTTTCTCATTGTCACACAAGGCAAATGCTGGGGTTGTACCTTAATTTAAGACCATGCCTGCTACCTTCCCAATCTTAGCCCTTTCCCATCCTTGCTTTGTCAAACTCTTTGATGTGTTAGTGTGATGTTAAACCACTGGAAAGAAGTGTAGGACTTCACTTATATCATAATCACAGGATTAATTGCTAAAATACTCGAACCGCTTCCTTAAAATGTTTGCTTAAAATGTTCTGAGCTTGGTAAATTCACGATGCAGGATGCTACCTTACTTACACATAGTCCAAGTGAGGATCTCTCCTCTAACGGGGTATGGACCACCGGTGGATTGTGTAGTCCTAGCCGCCTAAGCACAAGGAGGGCCATGACTGAGAATATGTCCGAGATGCCCACTCCCATTTCATAGCAACTGGTATCCCGACTCTCAGGACCACTTACTTAGGCCACTCAGCCGTTGCCCATGGTTCACGAGCTAGGACGTGACTACAGTAACCCACACCCAAAGACTAAATTGATGTCAGTAGGTAAGAAATTAAACAGAATTGAATGTCAGATTGGTGATACAAAGCTAGAACAGGTCGATAATTTCTATTATTTAAGTTGTGTGTTCTTCCAGGATGGTAATATAGTAAGTGAGATTGAATCAAGGTTTAGTAAAGCTAATGCAGTGAGCTCGCAGTTGCGATCAACAGTATTCTGTAAAAAGGAAGTCAACTCCCAGACGAAACTAGCTTTACTTCGGTCTGTTTTCAGACCAACTTTGCTTTATGGGAGCGAAAGCTGGGTGGACTCAGCTTATCATATTCATAAGTTAGAAGTAACAGACATGAAAATAGCGAGAATGATTGCTGGATGATATAGATGTTATTCCCATAGGGAATTTGAAATATTTGTCCTGAATGAGTAAATTTATAATATCAACAATATAAATGGTCCGTTATTGGACATTATAAATTTTCCAGCTAACTCATTCTTGGTTGCCAGCGTTTCGAACTCGTGTGCTAGGGTGGGCTCATCAGTTGGTACCTAGCACACCTACCAATACGCTGGCTAGTAGCCTCCACGGTATGCACTAGCCAGCGTATTGGTAGGTGTGCTAGGTACCAACTGATGAGCCCACCCTAGCACACGAGGGCGAAACGCTGGCAACCAAGAATGAGTTAGCTGGAAAATTTATAATGTCCAATAACGGACCATTTATATTGTTGGTATTATTAATGATTGCTGGGACAAACAGGTGGGAACAATGGCAGGAGGGTATTCGGAATGAGCAGATAAAGGCTAATTTGGGAATGAACTCGATGGATGAAGTTGTACGCATAAACCGGCTTCGGTGGTGGGGTCATGTGAGGCGAATGGAGGAGGATAGGTTACTTAGGAGAATAATGGACTCTGTTATGGAAGGTAAGAGAAGTAGAGGGAGACCAAGATGATGATGGTTAGACTCGTTTCTAACGATTTAAAGATAAGTGGTATAGAACTAAATGAGGCCACAGCACTAGTTGCAAATACAGTATTGTAGCGACGTTTAGTAAATTCACAGAGGCTTGCAGACTGAACGCTGAAAGGCATAAGAGTCTATAATGATTATGTATTTATGTATGTATTCAAACCGGGGAAAAGGTACTTGATTCTGTAATATTGGTAATGAAAGGCTTGTAAACTAGGCCCGTTTAACTATGGAAATAATTAAAATTATATATCTTTCTACCCCCTGTGGGTGGGGGACCCAGACGAAGAATACACCCACGGTATCCTCTGCCGGTTCTAAGAGGCGACTAAAAGGGTCATGTGGCCATCGATCCCCTCTTCACATTTTATTTTTCTTGATGGTTAGTTGTAGTAGTTTTGATGTGCGTTCTGCTTTGGGAGGGGCCTCTTACATGTGCGATTATATTAAAAAACCCGACAGTATCCCAAAACTGCAGTCGGGTGGAAGTGCCACATACTCAATAGTAGTACCCGCCTGACAATGCAGGTCCCCGCACAACCTCCAGGAGGACATATTAGTTGTTTTTTATTTTTTGTATGTATAATTATCACTTTACATGCTATGGGGTACATGGTATAGTGGGTGATTTGAGGAAGGGAGTCCTAGTGCTCATTGCCTCAGTCAGTCCATATTAGGCATCATCCAACATCGGATTTCGGGCAATACCTGTTACGACCAGGTGGGTATTGCTTTGATTGCTTGATTTGGCTACAGATGCCCCTGATCGGAGTGGGTGGTATTCGGGGATGATGTTTCCGGGCATGGCTGGAAACGAATGTCTACAGTTTACCCAGGGTGGTCCGCTATCCAAGTCTTCAACTTTTGATTCCCTCAGGGGGTCTACCCCCATGGGAACAAGCGCAGAGTGAAACCATGGGATCCAGCTTCCGTATGTTCCTGGTTGCAACCAGAACCAATGGGCAAGATTTCAAGTAAATGAAGTCTATTTTGATCATTAGACACATTGAAGGTGTCTATGGCAAACTAGAAGACAAGAAGAGAGTGTGCAATGATAGTTTGCTACTGAAGACTTGCACTGCCCTTCAGAGTGATCATTTGCTCAAGTGCGACTACTTTGGCGAAATCCCTATCAAAGTGAATGAGCACAAATCCTTGAATCTGATTCGTGGAGTCACCTTTGACCACAATCTCGTCTTGAACACTGACGATGAGTTGATGGAAGACATGAAGCAACGTGGCGTGACATGCGTCCGGCACATTAAGCGCAAAGTTGTTGGTGAAGATGTTGCTATGGGTGCGTTCATTGTCTCCTTCAAATTATCAGAGTTGCCAGAGAAAGTCAAGGTTACAACCTATCGTTGCAATGTGGGGCCGTACATCCTGCCTCCCATGCTGTGCTATTAATGCCAAAGATTTCGACACATGTTATCTCTACAAAAAATGCTATAGTTTATTTATAACATGTATTTTCACTTGGAACTAGTTTCGACGCTGTTTGGCGTCATCATCAGCCAAAATGTGGGAAATAGGCCAGCATGTAGGCATTTATATTACACAAGGCGTTACATTAAACAATACACATCTTACAAGGAGATAAAAACAGGGACGAATATAGAAACAAATGAATCGTTGAGAAAGCAAAAGTTATACATATTAAAAATAACCTTAACCACACATCTTGCAGTGCGAAAGTAATCTTCTTGAATGATTCCTGAATATAAAACACACGCGCACACATTTCTGAAGAGCCAGCAGGCAGGACAAAGTAAAGTGAAACCTTAAGAGTTCTTCTGAGAAGAGTTCATCTTTTTCTATGTTCCGACTAACTAATGAAGTCTCCCTTGAGTTCCTGATAAACATACACAACAGGAAATTCTCCTTCACTCTCAACAATAGCTATAAAGACCAACGGTAAATTTCATTTTAAATATTGTGCAGAGACGTGAAAGCATGAACTTGAACATGATATAACTCCTTCATTTAACCCAATTTTTTACACAAGGTGTTACATTAAATAATACACATCTTACGAGGAGATAAAAACAGGGACGAATGTAGAAACACATGCAACGTTGAGAAAGCAAAAGTTATACATATTAAAAATAAGCTTAACCACACAACTTGCAGTGCGAAAATATTTGCCTTGAATGATTCCTGAATACAAAACGCACGCGCACACACTTCTAAAGAGCCAGCAGGCAGGAAAAAGTAAGGTGAAACCTTAAGAGTTCTTCTGAGAAGAGTTCATCATGTAACACCTTGTGTAAGAAATTGGTTTAATGAAGGAGTTATATCATGTACAAGATCATGCTTTCACGTCTCTGCACAATATTTAAAATGAAATTTACCGTTGGTCTTTATAGCTATTGTTGAGAGTGAAGGAGAATTTCCTGTTGTGTATGTTTATCAGGAACTCAAGGGAGACTTCATTAGTTAGTCGGAACATAGAAAAAATGATGAACTCTTCTCAGAAGAACTCTTAAGGTTTCACTTTACTTTTTCCTGCCTGCTGGCTCTTCAGAAATGTGTGCGCGTGTGTTTTGTATTCAGGAATCATTCAAGACGAATATTTGCGCACTACAAGATGTGTGGTTAAGGTTATTTTAATATGTATAACTTTCCCTGTTTTTATCTCCTTGTAAAATGTGTATTGTTTAATTTCCTGTTGTGTATGTTTATCAGGAACTCAAGGGAGACTTCATTAGTTAGTCGGAACATAGAAAGAATGATGAACTCTTCTCAGAAGAACTCTTAAGGTTTCACCTTACTTTTTCCTGCCTGCTGGCTCTTTAGAAGTGTGTGCGCGTGCGTTTTGTATTCAGGAATCATTCAAGGCAAATATTTTCGCACTGCAAGTTGTGTGGTTAAGCTTATTTTTAATATGTATAACTTTTGCTTTCTCAACGTTGCATGTGTTTCTACATTCGTCCCTGTTTTTATCTCCTCGTAAGATGTGTATTATTTAATGTAACACCTTGTGTAAAAAATTGGGTTAAATGAAGGAGTTATATCATGTTCAAGTTCATGCTTTCACGTCTCTGCACAATATTTAAAATGAAATTTACCGTTGGTCTTTATAGCTATTGTTGAGAGTGAAGGAGAATTTCCTGTTGTGTATGTTTATCAGGAACTCAAGGGAGACTTCATTAGTTAGTCGGAACATAGAAAAAGATGAACTCTTCTCAGAAGAACTCTTAAGGTTTCACTTTACTTTGTCCTGCCTGCTGGCTCTTCAGAAATGTGTGCGCGTGTGTTTTATATTCAAGAATCATTCAAGAAGATTACTTTCGCACTGCAAGATGTGTGGTTAAGGTTATTTTTAATATGTATAACTTTTGCTTTCTCAACGATTCATTTGTTTCTATATTCGTCCCTGTTTTTATCTCCTTGTAAGATGTGTATTGTTTAATGTAACGCCTTGTGTAATATAAATGCCTACATGCTGGCCTATTTCCCACATTTTGGCTGATGATGACGCCAAACAGCGTCGAAACTAGTTCCAAGTGCAAATACATGTTATAAATAAACTATAGCATTTTTTGTATTGAAAAGGTGGACCCTTTAAGTTTTCCTATCTTCCATGCTCAGTTCAATACGGACAAAAATGAAATTCTTAGGTTTAAACGTGTTATCTCGTTGTTCGAGTACGTCTTCATGTGATAGATGTGGAAAAGACGCCATGGCATGGAAGAGTGCACACCCCCAAACAAATGCACAAACTGCCCTGGTCTTTATTCTCCTTGAGATAGAGAATTTTTCTGGTATATCTCAGTGAGAAGATCCAGGATTTAAAGACCTTTTCCTGCCAGAAAGTGTGCCATAAGTTCAATGTTGTGAATGCTCCTGCCATGACACTAGACCTCAACATGATAGACTGGGCGAGTTGGTCGTGCGGTTAGAGGCGCGCGGCTGTGAGCTTGCATCCGGGAGATAGTGGGTTCAAATCCCACTGTCGACAGCCCTGAAGATGGTTTTCCGTGGTTTCCCATTTTCACTCCAGGCAAATGCTGGGGCTGTACCTTAATTAAGGCCACGGCCACTTCCTTCCAACTCCTAGGTCTTTCCTATCCCATCATCGCCATAAGACCTATGTGTCGGTGCGATGTAAAGCCACTAGCAAAAAAAAAATCAACATGATAGCACAGAGTCTATCAGGTATGTCGTTTACTTCAATACCTGTGAAGATCGCTGTACCCAAGGTGACCATTGCTCCTGTGAGCAAAGCCGCGAAGATTAAAAGCTTGAAGGTGGGATCCACCCAACCTTCAACTACGAAGAAGCCTGTGCTGTCTTGCAATCCTGAGCCGGCACAGCAGACGAACCCCTAAGAGTTCAGCAACAGCTGCACCCAAGCCGGTGGATGCGACATCATCGACAGGGGCTGTGGGAATTCACCTCTCAGTCCGTCTAAACAAGAAAAGCAGGCAGGGAAGAGGGACGCCCTTACCACACACTCCCCCACTCCTGCGAAAGGGGAATCATGCCCGCCATCTGTATGCATCAGCACCAGAAGATCAATCTGTTCCTAAGGCTGTGTGCTCCCCCTCCCATAGAAAGAAACCTCGTTCCCAAAAAGCTCAAGGCGTACATCATGCATGTCAAACCTCTGTCTCTATCTTCGGATAGAGATAATCATGTAGGTTAAAAAGCGTCTCATCGCTTGAAACCTAATACCATTTTTAGTAGTCTACACTATGGCACTGTTACAGTGGAATTGTAACAGTTATGACAAGCATCTTACTGATCTTTGCCAGTTAATCAGTCAGTTTGCAGTGAGTATAGTCTGTATTCAAGAAACTAATCTCAACCAGGTCATAGTACGGTCTTTGATTTCCACTGTCAGCAGCCCAGAAGATGGTTTTCCATGGTTTCCTATTTTAACACCAGGCAAATGCTGGGGGCTGTATGTTAATTAAGGCCACAGCCGCTTCCTTCCCTCTCCTAGCCTTTTCTTATCCCATCATCACTATAAGACCTATCTGTGTTGTGACATAAAAGAGCTTGTAAGAAAATACGTAATACGGTCCTGAGAAATTTTAGACGATACTCAGCGGAACAGGATTATGCCAACCAGGCTTCTGGTGGTATTGATATTTTTTACTTGTTCTGACATCTAATAGTGAAGCGGTTTCATTAAGAACCCAGCTGTAGGTAGTAGCGGTACGTGTTTCATTGCCTGTCCTACCTACAATTTGCAGTGTTTATTTCCCACCAGGGTATCCCCTTGATATCAATGATATAATTGATCTTATAGATCACCTCCCACCTTCTTTCCTCTTATTTGGTTATTTTAACACCCATCACCCATTATGGGGCTCTGAAATGCATTGCCTCAGAGGAAGGGAGTTGGAAAAATGAATAGTAGAGCTGGATTTATGGAGTTTACAAGGGAGCCAACACATTTTAGCATAGCACACAGTACCTTCTCGTGCATTGACGTTATTCTATGGAGCCATGCGCTCATTCTCCTTCTTCGGTGGGATGTACACGATGACCTACGTGACTGTGACCATTTCTCCATTATCCTTACTTTGTTGAAACAAAAAAATCCTTCAAGGTTCCTTCCCGATGGATTCTTAAACGTGCTGATTGGCCGAAGTTCACATCAGTAGCTGTCTTTAATGATGTGAGTAACCAGAGTGTAGACAATTGTATAACTGCTGAGTCCATTCAATATATTTTCTGGGACTCCTCGACGAAAACTCGTCCCTTAGTGGGAGGAAGAATTTGCAGCAGCTATAAAAGAACAACGTTGAGCTCGTAAACACTGTCGTAGGCAGCCTACTGTGGCCAACTTGGTAACATTAAAAAACTTTGTGTTAAGGCGCGAGTTGTTATTCGACAAAGTAAGAAAGCTTCATGGGACAGATGTGTGTCCTCCATGACGTCACATGCACTGTCATCTCAAGTGTGGACTAAACGTAGTTGCATTTTGCGTGTACAAGGATCATGTTCAGTGCCGAGAATTTTCATTGTGGGCAATATAGTCACTGATCCACCCACGGTTGCTGACCATCTAGCAAGTCATTTCACAGATGTGTCTCGTTCTGGCTCTGAAGTAGGAGACAGAAAGTCGTCATAATCTTAGTTTTGCCACTCTACCTTCAGAAGACTATAGCGTGACCTTTGCGGAGTGGTAACTCCGCAGCACTGTGGTACTTTGCAAGGACATGGCTCCCGGTACAGGTAATGTCCATAACCAGGCGTTGAAGCACGTCATTGAGGATAGCCTCTTATATCTTGTTGTGGTGTTCAACCGAATCTGGAGAGATGGTGAGTTTCCGTCTCAGTGGCGAGTGAGAATAGAAATTCCTCTCCTCAAGCCCGACGAAGATCCCAAATATGCAGAAAGTTACAGACCTATTCATCTCACTATCTGTCTGTGCAGACTATTTGAGAGGATGGTAAATAGCCGACTTATGTAGTGCTTGGAGAAAAGAGGACATTTGTCTGAGTACCAGCGTGGATTTCGAGCTCCCCACTCTGCCACTGACTACTTGGAATGCCTGGAGAGTTCTATCCAGGATGCATTTCTCCAAAAGCAGCACTCAGTGGCTGTTTTCTTTGACTTAGAAAAGACCTGTGACACCACATGGCAATATGGCATCCTTTCAGTCCTGCATCAGTGGAATTTCTGAGGTAACTTGTCGTTCTTTTGCAAATTTTTGTCCCTCTGTCTATTCCGTGTCTGGGTATTTATTTATTTATTTATTTATTTATTTATTTATTTATTTATTTATTTATTTATTTATTTATTTATTTATTTATTTATTTATTTATTTATTTATTTATTTATTTATTTATTTGTTTCTTTATTAAGTGGCAAAGTTAGGGCTCTTGGCCCTCTCTTACACTTAACCACATACTTTTTTTTTTTTTTACAGTATTAATCTAAAATATCGTAATCAATTACTGTTATTGAGATATGTAAGTCATATAAGGAATTACAATAATACTGTAACCTTTACTACAGTGGTTACACAAAAACAAAGCACTAAACACAATAAAGGGGGGGAGTAAGAGCAACTACACAATGTCAGACAACACTACACACTCAGCGAAACATCAGCTGGACTACGCGGATCTCCGCCAACAACATAATACGTAAATATCAGTAGGGCCAACTAGTGGACAATAAACCAGGAAGGTGGAAGGAACTACGACCTACTGAGGGCATATACATGGCTTAGGTTGCGGTTTCCAAAATAATTTGCCGTGATCCTTAAATTTGAAAAATATTATTTACAAGTGCTATTTTACAAATACATTCTGAAACAAAATCCACCAACTTACAACGTACGAACTATAAGCTCCGTGACACACGTATCTTAGAGGTTCTTTGATAATGGCTTCACTACAAGTTTCAAACTTCAAACCAACTATACATCTAGTTACAAATCCAGTTATACAATGCAATTTAGTAGGTTAGAAAGCAATTACAATTTACAGTGAAGTAAACGTACTCTCCCAAACTCTAGCGTACGTCAAGTGACACTGAAGTACCAGAGGCAAACCCCAAGGTAAATATATTAAATTACAATCTACATATTTAGTGAAATAAGAAATGGGAATGCCTCGAAAACAAACAGGCAAGCCCAGCTGAAAAGCTAAGGCGTCATAAATAATTAATTTGGCGAATCTAGGTTAGGCTAGGGCAGACTCCTATACGAAATAGCAACCGAACATTACGGAAATTTTAGCCGGAACGGAATTCAAGAGTGCTTACCCGGAGGTGGCCCATCCCGGTAGCGAAGCGTCGCACACGACGTAAAACTTCCGACAAACTAAGGCAGACCAGGCCAAGACAAGTCCGAATTATCACGAACGCAGCTTCGCTCTCTATATATAGGTAAACCCTGGCCTTGGAGTAGCCAATCAGAAAGCATGAGTCCGCCCATCCCCACCTAGTTTCACCAATCACAATTCCTACTTTCAGTCGCGAACTTTAACTAAACTTCTCGAATACGCACGTTCGCGAATCTTCCATTTCCAGAATAGTTAGAAAATGCCTTCTAGAACACATAACCAACAAAAGGCAACACACCCTGTTCAAAAATTCATGTAACTTTCTGGATACTTCCATTAAGTACAGAACTGAAATCTACTATTTACACATACCATATGTTACAAATATTATTACCACACTTTACAAATAGTCTTCAATAAACACTTTCCACTTCCACTGCATTGTTCACCTGTGACAATACAATTAATTAAGGTTACTACTGATGAAAAATTATAGGATAAATAGAGAGTGGATAATAACAAAGAAAATATATCAACTTATAACCTAAAGAATATATCTACAATTAGCTTAAAGGAAAACTTATTCTAATATAAGGCTAAAATAAATTAACTGAATATTAGTATGTTACGATCTGAGTGTACTAAAATCGATGTTACTATGTAGTCTATTTCTACGAACAGTCTATAGCCTTAAATGAGAGTAGTAAGAACGTAAATGGGATGGCCTAAGAACTTAAATCATTTTTGGTTTCATTCACACGTCATTCACTCTTACATTCATTCGAGTCAACTGTATGTACTCTGGAGGAATTTACGGTAGGCTGTTTTAAATGTCCTAGACGAGCAAGACTTTTTAATATCATCCGGGATCGTATTCCATAACCTCGTAGCAGAGACCAGGAATGAATGGCTGTAGGTATTCGTTCGATGCGGTGCTATTTCAAGTAGTGATCCGGAACGAGTGTTAGTTTCGTGGAACGAAGAAAGAAGCCTAAAATTGGACGATAGGTAGTTGGGGCTGTTTGAATAAAGCAACTGATAGACGAGGGTCATTTGGTGCGTTTTTCTACGGTCATTTAAACATAGCCATCCTAACTTTTTGTAGTATGGTGTTATATGAGCATCATGTCGGAGCTGGAAGGCATATCAAATGGAAGAGTTCTGTACACGTTGTAGCTTTGTTGCTTGTTCACAGGTTAGATCAGTCCATAAACTGTCACAGTAATCAAAGATTGGAAATAGAAGTGTTTGTATGAGTTTTAATTTAAGGTCCAGTGGGAGAACATTTTTATGATGCTTCAAAGGATAAATAGATGCATGCACTTTTCTGCACACATTGGTTATATGCTCATTCCATGTCAGAGTCTCATTTAAGGTAACACCAAGGTTTGTAACAATCGTGGAGTATGGCACTTCGGTATCATCAATGGTAATTGGAGGAGGATTGTGATTACTATTTAGAGCACATAGTAATTTTTTGTGTCTAAGTATTATGCATTGGATCTTTTGTGGGTTGATGAGTAAGGCGTTGTTCCTGGCATATGTTGTGAGTCGTCGTAGGTCTGTATTCATATGTTGGATCTCTTCGCATACACTATCTACACTGGTATGGTAATAAACCTGTAGGTCATCAGCATGCAGATGGTATTTACAGTGGACAAGTGGGGATGAAATATCATTGATATGCAGGCTGAATAATAAAGGTCCAAGCACAGATCCTTGAGGCACGCCAGATTATCTGATAGCCCATTTGGACGTAACATCGTTTACTGAGACACACTGACGACGATTTGTGAGGTACGATATAAAGAAATTGAGCGCATTCCGATCATTGCCAAGGGAGTGCAATTTTGAAAGGAGTAGTTGTATGTTGACTGTATCAGATGCGCTGCTAAAATCAAGGAGCATGAGTACTGTCACCTGTCGCTTATCCATAGCAAGCTTGATATCATCTGTTACCGGAAGGAGTGCTGTCGTCGTACTGTGGCCCTTCCTGTAGCCAGATTGCAACGGGTCTTGTAGTGAATGATTTGTGAGATATGCAGTTAGTTGCTCGTGAATAAGTCGTTCAAGGGCTTTTGCAAGCGGAGGGAGTATTGCTATAGGGCGGTAGTCTGATGGATAATTTGGTGTGGTGTTCTTTAATACTGGAATCACTAGAGCATCCTTCCAAATGTCTGGAAAAGTTCCTGAATTTATACAGTAATTGAAGATATGATCGGTAATACTGCGCCAATTACATTTTTTGTGAAGCCTATTGGAATATGATCTGCTCCTTTTGCTTGAAATTTAATGGAATTTAAGACTCGTTTTACTTCGTTTATATTGACAGTTCCCAATGAGAATGTTGGTTCAATATTCAAGTAATTGCCATCTTCATGTAATGGGATTCCGGATTAGGGTCGAGTTTCTTTGATTTGATTACCAGTAAAATGAGAGTTAAGTGTGTCCAACGATATTGTTGGAATATGAGGTTCTTTAATTTTTCCTATTCCTATTGAACGTAACTGATCCCACGCATTAACTGTATTGAGATTTTTGGTTTTATTTCTGATATATTTAAACTTTATATTTGCAATATTATGTTCAAGAAGGAGTCCTACAGGGATCGCTTCTCATTGTCACTCTGTTCGCAATTGCCATGAACGGTAATTTCTTTACAAAAAACAATATGTATATGAGTTTCCACCTTATCAATACAAATTTATTTTACATTAAGCAAGTAAATATAGTCAAGACTAGTTTCGACCCCTAGGGGGTCATCCTCAGTTGACAAGCGTTAAAAATGTATTGTTTACAAAAGCATAACATGTAGTGGTAAAAGCTTAAATTAATTTGAACCGATCATTGATGTTGGTATGTCTGGTACATGATTGACTAGTGTGCATCATCCATGAAGACACATATTTTTTATGCTACTACCATCCAATTTTTTAGGTTATACAATGTGGAATATACATGCATTTTGACAGCATTATTTAATGCCTATGCTAAGCAAATAGTTTTCATTTAAAATTTTAACCTTATACTAAGACTCAATCAAGAGTAACAGGCTTTACAAACTGATTTTAGCATCTTAGATATATGCCAGTAAGGTGTTGCATTGATATTCTAGTCAAAAGTGTTCAAACCAATGTCCTAATCAATAGCCAATTTGTGTAATTTGTGAACCAACTTTAAATGTACATTGTTAAACTTGCCACTATTGAGTTGCACAAATGTGTGTATATTCCACATTGTATAACCTAAAAATTGGATGGTGGTAGCATGTAAAATAATATGTGTCTTCATGGATTATGCACACTAGTCAATCATGTACCAGACATACCAACATTAATGATCGGTTCAAATTAATTTAAGCTTTTACCACTACATGTGATGTTTTTGTAAACAATACATTTTTAACGCTTGTCAACTGAGGATGACCCCCTAGGGGTCGAAACTAGTCTTGACTATATTTACTTGCTTAATGTAAAATAAATTTGTATTGATAAGGTGGAAACTCATATACATATTGTTTTTTGTAAAGTAATATCTATCAATACGGAAATGAAACTTATAAACAACAATAAACGGTAATGTCGTTGCTGTTGGTTCAGCAGTAATAACGTAAACGATTTTGCTCTGCATTATAGATTACAAAGTATGGCACTCGCAGAACACCAATTACAGCAGGCTATTAGGAGCATGTAGCAGTGGACCTTAGAGCATGGCTTTCAGTTTTCAACTGCAAAGACCTCCTTTGTTGTTCATGTTTGCTGGAGACTCGCACTCTTCACCCCTATCGTGAGCTTTATTTAGGTGATGTTGCTCTTCCTGTAGTTGACACTTACTGATTCCTTGGGCTCCTTTTCGATAGTAAATAATCGTGGGAACCACTCTTGCATCAGTTAAAAGCCCAATATGCTAAGAAGCTGAGTATTTTGAAGTTTCTTAGTGGCACTACTTGGGGGGGCAGATGTACGGTGCTGTTACGATTTTATAGTCGGACACATATTTTGTCCAGGTTAGACTATGACAGTGCAGCATATGGATAAGCAAGGAAAAGCATCCTGAAAGCATGATGAAAGGAACTACAAAGGTATGGAAGACTTCCCTTTGGGTTTCTCGGAGAGAAGCAGTGGTATGATGTCGTCTTTGGATCTGCCACGGTATAGCAATGCATTCCTACTTACTGAAGGGAGAAGCCTTCCCATTGTGTACTTGCGGTGGTCATCTTACTGTGGTACACATCCCTACGGAATGCACGGACCTGGCCGATCTGCGCTGTTGTCTAAAACTTCCAAGTATCATCTCCCTCATCCTACGAGATGACGATCAGTCAGCAGACCTCATCATCCATTTTATAAGGAACAGTGCCCGTTTTTTCGTGTATAAAGGTGTATTTTCTATTTATTTTAAATGGTAATTTTATTGTTAACTACATTTTATTCTTTGACTCTTTTTTAGTTAGTATTGTGTATTTTAATGTGTGTTTTAAATTTTTATGACATATATGATTTCAGTTCAAGGCAATGCGTTATTTTATATATATTATTTCAATCATTTTACAAGAAAATAAGGCATTGTGAATTAGATCCACTGATTATTTTAAATTCATAATCATTTTTTCATAATTTGTTTTTAAATTTTAGTCAGTGGATACATTTTCAAATTTTAATTATTATTACATTTTGTTTCACACCTTGTACCATTAGGGGCCAATGACGTAGATGTTAGGCTCCTTTAAGAGGCAAGCAGCAGCATCATCATTATACATCTCTAGTATGTTGCATTACGCTAATATATTCATACATAGTCTGCGGTTATTGAATCCATTTTGTTGGTTAGGTAAATGATGTAATGTATTAAGTTGACTTGCTTTTCGTGTTATCCTCTCTCTTGAAGAAAGAAAATATTTATAGTTCAGACTACTTTTAAGTACCACTTCAAATATTTAGGAGGTTGTATATATTTCATAAGACTTCACCATACATCATCTAAAATTGGATTGGTTGGTGTAATAGGATTACTGTACTCTGTCAGGTTTCTTTTAGTCCTTGCGCTGCGAGGGATCCACAATGAACTTAGGTATAAGGGATTAGACCATCACTTGATTGTATGTAAGGCACTGTTTAGAATTGTGTTTAATATTAGACTTCATTGTTCTATTATAATCAGTAAGTTGGTTCTATAACTAAGCATAGGTTATGAAAAATGGCTGGTCTGGAAGTACTTGATTCACATTTGGTAGGTAGAGATTATACATTCTTTGTGGTAACAAAGTATTCTTCTATGTTTGTAAATTTATGTTTTTATACCACTATCTAATATAATTTTGTGTAGGGCTTACTTCTACTTTTCATAATTGTTAATTTTTTACCGTTTGATATGCTGCAGAAATACCTTCTTTTTCTTCCTTTGTGTTGTATAGAAGTGCTCTGTATCTAGATAGAACAATATTGCTCTCCCTGTTTTGTTCTTTGAACATATTGAATGATATGTTTTACCACGAGATTGGTTAATTTGGTTCACAATTGTAGCTGTTTCTTCTTTCTTCGTTATGCCCGTTTACATAGCGCGTTGGAACTTGTTAGCTTGATGATGGTTTTCCTTTCTTCTTCTCCTCCCAAAATCTCTTCATGAACTCGCTATGCTGTTTCTTGCGTTCTTCCGTCCATTGCTTCCCTGTGGTTCTTTTAGCCTTTTCCGTGAACGTGTGCTTTGCAACCAGATTCCCAAAAGCCTTGCGATCCCTGATGATATCTTCTGTGATATTAATCTCTTTTAAGTCCTGCTTTAATTGCAGCTGTTTATAATATGTGCTTTTAAAATGTGCCCTGGAACTTGGGTTAGAGAACAGTTTCTTCATTTTTTTGTCATTAGTGTGTAAAATAACTGGAAAATTCCTCATTTGGGTTGTGTTCAATGTGTGCCTCAATTTGGATCTCTTGAAGAACTTATTTCTAAGTTAGACACACTACCATCTGAGCTATGCTACTTGTGTGTGGTAACCAACTTACACATAGCAGTTATCGGCATCATTATTCAACTCTGCCACCTTTGGTGAAATTTTGACCGTAATATCATCATTTTCTATTTTGACATAATTTTATAGCCAAGTGATACAAAGTTTGATATTCCAGATTAGAGTGGCTCAGTGCTGGGGTACACTGATTTTTAGCAATTATCCTCAGTGTTTTTTCCTCCTAACTTTTTTTCAATATCCACTTCAGGTGGGTGCAGGATTAGTGGTTGAAGCCTAAGATACTTATCCCCAGCCTTGGCCGAAATAATATATCTCTTGCGTTCTCTGACCTATTTGATAGCAAATTTGAATTGGCACTTGCTTCTTTGTTCATGGATGTGAGTTACATTCCCAGTAAAGTCAGTTGGAATTTATGAATGTTTAATTCCAAAAGTCCATCGGAGTTACCGTAGATCTGGTGAGCGTGGTATGAACTCAATGGTATCCCTTCGCTCTATCCTCCTGTTCGCCAGATTTTCATCAGGAAAGGTCCTGACATTACCATGGTAGTTGCATGTTGCTTTGTCATGCTGGAAGTACCATTCTTCATGCCCAAACATTTCTTGAATGCATGGCATTATAAATTCCTGTAGTAAGTTAAGGTAAGCAGCACCAGTCATGGTGTTGTAAAAAGAAATGTCTAGTTAAACCTATTGTTGTTAACCATATAGCATTGTAACCCCTGGTAGGTTCATGCTGTGTTCAACTATCAAACGAGGAATGGTAGGTGCCCAGTAGCTACAATAGAAATGATTAACTGAGCCATTTAACTCAAACGTGACATCATTACTCCAAAGTGATGTTCAAAAATTGATTGTTCTCTGCCTATTTTGTTAGGTAGGGTCAATGTTGCTTCCTTGTTTGTTTGTTTGTTTGTTTGTTTGTTTGTTTGTTTGTTTGTTTGTTTGTTTGTTTGTTGAGTACTCAGTCTGAAGGTTAGTTGGATCCTCAACAGCTCTGCCATCTGCAGTCATGGGTGGACTTGGTGTCGTTGAGAAGGCGTACTAGGAAAATGAGGAATGAGGCCCAGTGAGGAAAGCAATAGCGAAATACCTCACTCTTCATAATGTCTGGTACGGCTCATCATTTTGCTGCCATTGATTTTTGTGGTTTCCTTATAACCATATAATATTCAGTGGTAATATTTGAAATTGCTGGGCTCATAGCCTGATAGAAAATGTAATATTCCTAGGTGTCATTTACAGGACTTGTACATGTAGATGCCTTAAACCATGTTTTCTACCCTGCAAAATTATTATTGACCTAAGAACAGGGAAGCTCTCTAGGTCAGTTGTCAATTATCTGCATTTAGGACTGTCGCCCAGGTGGCTGATTATCTAGCTTCTTAAACATTTTTGAGGAACTGGGAAATTTATTGAAAATTTCCCTTTATAATTTATTCCAATCCCTTACTTCTCGTCCTGTAAATGAATATTTGCCCTAATATGTCCTAATCATAGGTAATAAACTTCATATTAATCCGTATTGAAGAGCAATATAGTGTAAAACAAAAGCTAAAGGTTTCCACCTATTCAATACCGTTTGTTGTAACCTTAAAAAAGTTACATATATTTCAGTCTTTCCAGAGACCATCATCAGTCAAAATCAAATAAAGGCAAGACATAAATAAATAAATAAATATATATATATATGAAGCAAGCATGAAATTCAAGACAAGTAAAGATTTTAAAAACACTCATCACAATCACATGTCCTGTGCAACCTTTCAGCTTTCCTCCAATTGGAAGACTGCTGAGCTGATCTGAGTTCTAGAAGATTCCTGGAGTGCTGATATTTTAGTGTTTCACCTGGTCTTCTGTGAGGTGCAGTCTTCCAATTGGAGGAAAGCTGAGAGCTTGCACAGGATATGTGATTGTGATGAGTGTTTTTAAAATCTTTACATGTCTTGAATTTCATGCTTTCTTCATATATATATTTTTTGTTATTTATTTATTTATTTATTTATTTATTTATTTATTTATTTATTTATTTATTTATTTATTTATTTATTTTGATTTTGATTTTGACTGATGATGGTCTTTGGTAAGACCGAACTAGTTTCAACAAATATATGTAACTTTTTAAAGGTTACAACAAACGGATTAATTTAGCTTTTGTTTTATACTAATATGTCCTCTTGAATTCCAGATTTATCTCACATTAGGCTATAATCTTTCCTATTTTTAAAAGCTCCGCTCATGCTTATTCGTCTTCTAATTTCATTCCACGCCATCTCATCACTGACAGCTCGAAACATACCACATAGTTGAGCATCTCTTCTCCTTACTCCCAAGTCTTCACAGTGCAAAGTTTGCAATATTTTCGTAACACTACTCTTTTGTTAGAAATCACCAAGAACAAATCATGCTGCTTTCCTTTAGATCTTTTCCAGTTCTCGTATCAAGTAATCCAGGTGAGGGTCCCATACACTGGAACCATATTCTAATTGGGATCTTACCAGAGACTTATATGCCCTCTCCTGTACATCCTTACTACAACCCTTACGTACTCTCATAACCATGTGAAGATGTCTGTAACCTGTCTAACAACCTTGTTTATATGATTACCCCAATGAAGATCATTTCTGATATTAACACCTAGTTACAGTGTTACCCATGAGGTACTATCATCCCATCAACACAATAATTAAAACTGAGACGACTTTCATTTTGGTGAAACTTACAACTTGACATTTCATCCCATTTACCATCCCCTACAGTTGCTCGCAATCCTGCAACTCATTTACTACTATGTACAGTATAACATCTTCTGCAAATTGCCTTATCTGTGATTCCAGTATATATACAGTGGACGCCGTTTATTATGATCACTCTTGGGACGCAGATAATTTGATAATATTAACCGATTGATAACAGTAGCCGAAAAATAAAAATTGGTAGGTAGCCTACTGTAGTTATTCATAACCTACATGCACTACAATGAAACACTGATTCATAACCTACATGCAGTACAATGAAGTCTGGCTCCATGGCTAAATGGTTAGCATGCTGGCCTTTGGTCACAGGGGTTCTGGGTTCGAAACCTGGCGGGGTCGGGAATTTTAACCATCATTGGTTAATTCTGCTGGCACGGGGACTGGGTGTAGGCCTATGCGCCATCTTCACCATCATTTCATCCTCATCAAGACATGTAGGTCGCCTACGCGCGTCAAGTCAAAAGACCTGCATCTGGCGAGCCGAACATGTCCTCGGACACTCCTGGGACTAAAAGCCATACGCCATTTCATTTCATACTACAATGAAACAGATCAGATACCAGTACACAGCACTGCAGTACAGTGTGTTCGGGAAGTTTCGGCAACGTCGTAATCATCAGCATCACTATCTTCTGCTCCGTGTTCTTCACCTCTCATATCTAATTCTGCAAAAGTAACTGCCTCACATATGTCGTCTTCTGTCTGTTTCGCATCAGTAATGATGCCCTTATCTATGTTCATTCAATCCTGAAATTCATCTTCCGTTAAGCCTATTGGACAAGGTTCAAATTCACCTCTACTCTTGGTAACTCTCTTAAAACTCCCCCATGCTGGAAACAGTTCCTTATTGTATGTGCTGAGACAATATCCCATGACATGGCTAGAAGATGCAGGGCATCGAGAAGGCTGGTTGTTTTGGCAAGGGCATTGGCACTAGTTTTATGTGAGTTCTCTATGTTTTCTAAGATTCTTGTGCGCATTTCATGGCAATAATACGCTTTCATTGTGTGAATAATTCCTTGATCGCATGGTTGAATTAATGAAGTTGTATTAGTCGGTAACAAAATTGATGTCCTTGAGCTCACAATTCACCATGTGTACTGCACAGTTGTCAACTAGCAAAACTATTTTACGGTCCAGCTTTTTATTTCACTTCAATAGCCATTCTTTGAACATAAGGGCAGTAATCCATGCATTAGAGTTGGAATGATAGTCCACTGGAAACTTATTGATGCCTTTAAAGCAACATGGGTTGTTACGTTTCCCAATCACTAACAGTCTTTTCTTTTACCAGACATACTCGCACAACATAAAACTGTTACTTGTTCCTTGGAGGTTTTACAGCCTTTAGTACTTACATTTTTGAACAAGTAAGTGTGTTCAGGCAAGGCGTGATAATACAGTGCAGTATCATCAGCATTATACATACACTCGGGAGGGAATTCAGAAGCAATTTTAGGCCACTCCTCTTCTATTCACCTCTCAGCAGCGACAGAATCAGCGTCCTTCTGCTCACCATGCGTTTGTTTGTACCTTATAGTTTCTCGTTTCTTCCAAGACAAGGCCTAGTGTAAAAATGGGCTTTTAAAAGTTGGGAGCGTTTTCTTTGTATGCACTCTACTTGCATACTTGAGAATGAAATCCTTGAAAACAAATGTGATAATATAAATCGAATTCATGATCACAATAAATGGAAGATTTTCAATGTTTCAGTATTTGTCCATACGGGACTTCATAAAAGTGATTATATAATACGGTTGATAACATTATCTGTAATTACAATAAACGGTGTCCACTGTATATAAGAAAACATAAAAGGTCCAATAACATTGCCCTTTGGGATCCCCTCTTAATCATTACAGAATCACATAACACTTCACCTACTCTAATTCTTTGAGTTCTGTTTTCTAGAAATTTAGCCTCCCATTCACCCACTCTTTTGTCTAGTCCAGTAGCTCTCATTTTTGTCAGTAATCTCCCATGATCTAACCTATCAAAAGCATTGGGTAGTTCAATAGCGATACAGTCCATTTGACCTCCTGAATCTAGGATACATGCTGCATCTTGCTGGAATCCTATGAGTTGAGATTCACTGGAATAATCTTTCCTAAACCCGAACTGCCTTCCATGAAACTAATTAAGTAATTTTGCAAAAGTGTTTAATATAATCATAGTGAATGCTTACCCGGAGCTTACAAACACATGTTAAGCTGACTGGCCTGTAATTACCCGCTTTATGTTTGTCACCTTTCGCTTGTATACTGAGCTGCTATTGCAACTCTCCATTCATTTGCAATGTCAGTGTGACGTAAAGCAAATTGTAAACAAAAATCCTTCATGCAAACGGTAATCAAATAAGTATTTCAGATGTGGCAATATTTCCCATCCCATGATAATGTACTACAGAATGTCGTAGAGCGAGCTAGCTATGCAATACAGGTTGCCTAGCTGTAAGCTAATATTCAAGACATGGTTGGTTCAAACTCCAAACACCACGAAAATCATTTCATACACTTGGCTTCTTCCAAGGATTTCTTTCCTAACGTAAGCTTTATCTCTTAATTGTGAATATTCTCCTGGCATTGTTTCCTCCTGTTTGTACCTTGCATTCTGACTACTTTCATATCTGTTACCTTCAGTTCTGGAATTAGATATTCTGAGCCCACCTAGTTTTCATCCTTTCACAACATTGTCAGTGTGAGGCCAGAGTGATGGTTAAGGATTGTTTTGGCTGTAAGCTCACTTCCTTGTTATGAAGTACTTCTGGTTGTGCATTACTCGCTAGGTCCTTACGCGCACCATTACACACTAGTGAATGCATTGCTCATAATTAAAATGTTTATTTTAATACGTCAGTTTGAGATATTTTTTTTTTTTTAGGAATACGGCCGAGAGGAGTGGTCATGCATGTTTTTGGACTACGTCTATGGAGCCAAGCTCTGTATTTGGGAGACGCGTGAGTTCGAACCCCACCATCGGTTGTCCTGAAAATGATTTTCTATGGTTTTCTGTTTACACCTTCAGGCAAATACCAGGACGGTTTCTATTCCTAGGCCACAACTGATTCCTTTGATCTCCTTACCCAGTTTCATTCATTTTCATTTTCATTAGCTCCTGAACTGAGGTTGGCATCAGGAAGGACATCCAGCTGTAAAGCAAGAGGTTCAAATTCATCGCACCTCATCCCCAATCCCATATCAAGGAACGGGACTAAGGGGGTAAACAGACATTTTATTTAGGAGCACAAATAATTAAATTTAAACAAATTATTTAGGAACATGACAGCTTAAATTTAAGCAAGTTTGAGATCGGAAGAGTGTGCTTAGTATGAACTAAATAATGTAAACACATAATCCAGCATAATGGAAACAAACATTTTACACAGTCAGTCATCATGTCTGTTGCTGTCAGCATCTTTCCTGGAACACTGTAACTTTTTTTTCAGGGTTTGAACATTTGTTGGGTGAACTAAATAACGCAAACATATAATCCAGCATAATGGAAACAAATGTTTTACAGTCAGTTATCACGTCTGTTGCTGTCAGCATTTTCCTGGAACACTGTAAAAAAAAAAAAATAAAAAAAAAATAATCTGGGGTTCGAACATTTGTTGCGGGACCATGGAGGTCCCAGTTGTTAATTCCATCCTTTTCTAAAACAAATGGAATACAGCCTTCAATCAACAAAAGTGCCTCTTCTTCCTTAGAACTTGCAGACATTATGTTTCAGAGTTATGATCACAAAAGCTGGAATTCAAGAGGACAAATGGGGAAAATATTCGTTTATAGGAAGGGGAGTTAGGGACTGAAATAACTTACCAAGGGAGATTGCAAAGAAATTGGAAATTTATTAAATATCATTTAAGAAAAAGCTAGGAAAACAACAGATAGGGAATCTGCCACATGGGCGACTGCCCTAAATGCAGATCAGTAGTGATTGATTTGTAAACCTCATCTGTTTCATTACCATCACTTTCGTTGTTAAAGTCCACTTCCTCCACCATTTCACCCAACCACGAAACTACCTTATCAGTGTACATCAAAATTCACTAACAGCAGTCATTGTGTAAACATTTCATGTTAAACACAAGCATAAGACAAAACTTGACTTATTACAATGCACGAAATTTGAATAGCACTGTTAACTCGCTACCGAGTGCACCGCTCAACAAACATGCACTGTCGCACCTAATAAGTTATTGGTTTTGAAAGATAATGGATATTACTGATGCATCCTTTTCCTAACAATCATTTTGATAGGTGTAGGTACTTTCGAAAGTAGAGGTCTTCTAACATTCCACCATAAAGCAATATACTATGGTAGTGAGCGCCACGCGAGTAACTGCGGATTAACCCTAGGAACACCAATGGTGGAGAGAGGGTGTACTTGGTACCCACCACCTGCTATTTCTTCCTCTGTTTCTTTTTTGAAATAAAAGGTTGTAACATATATTTATTGCTTCTAACAATGATGCTGAATGGTGTAGGTGGTTTGCTAATTTTTGCTGTCTGAAGGTAGTACAAAGGCATTCAAACATGAATGGGTGTGAAGTCCCTCCCCCAGTTGGTATTTGACGTAACAAATATCTTATTTTGTATTGGTAGTCTTTTTCATTACTTATAACATTGTCGGCCCAATATAGTAAAATTTAAGTAGTTTCTTTGTTGTTGAACTGATTGTTGACATGCTCATGCTCACAGATTTTAAAAGAAGACATGTGTTCAATATTGAGCCATATGTTGGTAGGAACGAGATTGATGTACAGGGTTTGAACACTCCATCAGCAATTGTGAAACGTTTGATTTCTCCGATAGACAAATTTGAGTGCTATGTCACAACAGGCAGGTATTGGTATTACACTTCAATTGAGTTGGCTGAGGACTTGTGGAATAACAATAATCTTACTCTAGTTGCCACACTACAGATAAATAGAAAACACATTCCCCAAGAGCTTAAAAAATGGTGCAAGTAAAACAGCATTACTATAGCACGTTTGCCTTCGCAGAAGGAAGTATTCCTGTCGCCATCATTTCATACATACTAAAAGACAAACCCAAATCTCGTCATGCTATCTACTCAACATTCTGCTGCAGTGATTGTTTCATACGAAGATCCGAAGAGAAAACTTGTTATAAATTTATACAACAATGAGACGAAATGTGGTGTAGATTCAGTAGATCAGATGGTGAGGAAATACTCAGCAAAAAGGGGTACATGCAGGGGCCATTGTTTATTTTTTATATCCTCCTTGATATTGCAGCTCTCAATGCTTTTACAGTCTTCATTTGAATTTCTCCTTATGGAATGAAAAGAAACTTAATAAAAGAAGAATGTACTTGAAGGAACTAGGACTTCAGCTTGTGAAACCTCAAATCCAAGAGCGTGCTACAGAAATCAGTCATATCTTTTATGGAAGGAATTTTGGGCATGACAATGAAATAAAATTAGAGTGCAAAGCTGGCAGCTGGTGGAAGAGGTTGTTCACAGCTCTATCTCAATCGAATAATGAAAACTATGACAAATTGAGCAAGACTTCCATCATATGCTCATAGTTAAGGCTCGGAAGTTCATGCCCTAAAAAAGTAAGAAATATGCATGTAAATATGCTCTTAAAAACTTGAAAATATGCCAATAAATATGCATTATTAAAATGAAAAAATGGCAGTAGACAAGTCAGGTTAGTATTGATAAAAATAAACTTACATTTATTCCTTGGAGGTTCAAGCAGAAATGGTCCAGCTGTCAATGCTGAGTGATGAATTGCAGTTCACAACCATCACTTTGCACAAATTTTCAACTGAAAAATATCGTCTGTTGTCTCGCAAAACACATTTGTAACGTGAAAAGCTTCTTTCCACATCACAAGATGTTATTGGGGCATATTTAAATGATGATAACTGCTCCACAGAAAGAGGCAAGTCTCTTGGTGTGGCAGACTGTTTTCCTTCGAGAATGTCCCAAATCTTGATTAAATAATTTCATTATGTTCCGTACTGATAATTACCATATATCATAGAAAAGAAAAGAAAAGATCCACCTGAACATAACTTATTTTATTATAACTCCTTATATAACAGAACCGGTTTCGACTCTTTACAAAGTCATCTTCAGCTGTATTATACTCTTACATTAGTTACAATTTTAGGTGTTGTGCCTTGCCAAGTGAAAAGATTGTGTGTGACAGACGTCGAATTGACATATTTCGAAGTGGTTAGTCCTATGCTCATAAACTTAAGTATGTGTGAAGACCTAAACTCGTGTTGAAACTTATTAAAATGTTAACTATATAAACACACTAAAATGTTCACAATACATGATAAAATACATCTCAATATACATATATCTTTTTATAGTCCAAGTTTGCAGGTAAAATATGTTCTTGAAATAAATTTGTCATCTTTCGTTTTTTATTATTAAATCGTCTGGCATGAAAAGATTATGTGCTTGAGCTCAGCTGTACTATACCCTTACATTAGTTGCATTTAGGCGTTACACCTTGTCAAGTGAAAAGATTGTGTGTGACAGACGTTAAATTGACTTATTTCAAAGTGGTTAGTATTATGCTCATAATTATAGATATGTCTGATGACTTGAAACTCGTGTTAAATAACCTATTAAAATATTAACTACATAAACACATTGAAATGTTCACAACACATGGTAAAATACACTTTAAGTTGCATATGTCTTGTTACAGTCCAAAGTAGCAGGTAAAAACATGTTCTTGCGTTGTTTACAGGTTGTCTAACATGAGAGGTTATATGCTTGAGTTCGAATGGGGTACTTTGTACCACTATACTTTATACAAAGTTCAGCCATTAGATATCTTGCAAATTTTCTAATATTATTAAATACGTGTACATTTGAAGGTAGATATGTGCAGCTGAAGTTGTTGATAGTCTTGAAAGCGTTAAATGCAGATCACATTAGTGTGTAAAATCAGTTGTTGGTGGTGGCTCTTTCCTTGTCTATGACTATTGATAAATATCTGTAAAAGGCAAAAAGTAAAAATAGAAATTAGAGGTTTTTAAAAATATTGTTCTGAAAGTGTCTGCTTGTGTGTGCGTTTTGTAATAGTTACTTACTGTTGTTGAGTGGTTGAGAAGCATACAACCTGGCTTCCTGACGTGTACTGTACCGTGTTCTTCTGGTGTTAGTATCTGTTGCTGTAAGGGGAATGGAGGGATGGGTGGGGGGAGCTGTTGTGTGTGTAGGGGCAGAGTTGGGCGTGTCAGTCATCTGCGCTGTGATTCGCGTCTGATGTTGTTTGTTGACTATTTTAAGATAGTAATTTTTTACAATAGGGGTAATTTTGTTAAATAAGATATTGGTTTTTTCGGTTATTTCGTTAATATTGTAGTGTATTGATCCAATTTTATATATATAATTCTTCTGTTATATTGAGATGAATACATTCAAAAAACGAAAGAATGCCTCAAAAATGATACCTTTCGGATCATGCGTAAAGACCGTACAAACACGGTACAAAGAAATCTCAAGACCTTACTCAAAAACACACACTTCTTACTCACAGAAACAGAAGCGACAAATCTCACAACAGTGAACCCCGAACTACTGACTGCAAAAGCTCTTCCGAAAATACATAAAGACAACATACCGATTAGACCTATAGTAAATTACAGGGCAAGCCCACATATAAGCTTTCACAATTTATTCAAAAATTCCTTAAAAAACATTACTTTTTCCAAGCCAATAGAACTGTACGCAATCCAATAGACTTCTGTAATAAGACTAAAGAGCTGCAGATAGAACAATACCATTCCATAGCTTCATATGACATAACTAATATGTATCCGAATATTCCCACTTAAAAACCATAGATATAATCCTATCCAATCTCAAAACTTACAGTAAATTAAGTAATTTAGAAATTGAAGAGTTCATAGCATTACTTGAATTCGCTGTTAATAATAACTTCTTTAGGTTCCACGACACAATTTATCAACAACTAGGCCTACCGATGGGGTCCCCCGCCTCCGGTATACTAGCTGAAATATACATAGACCACCTTGTATACTCGATCAGCAAAATAGACGGAATATTTTTTTGTACAGATTTGTCGATGACATTTTTGTCATCATCGACAACGGACAAACTAATGACAACACCATTTTGGCCAGAATAAACACCATAGACCCACACATACGGTTTACAGAAGAATCAGAGAATAACTGCAAATTAAATTATCTCGATCTATCACCAGGCATGAAAATCATTTGACCTTCAAAATTTATCGTAAGCCCACTCATACAATAAACACGATAAAAATAGACTCCATCTACCCTAATTCCCATAAAAAAAAAAGCAGCGTATCACAGTATGATACCATACCATTATCAAAAACCGACTTTAATGAAGAAATACATTTAGTTCAAGAAATAGCCAGAAAAACGGTTACAAGAAAGAAATAATTAATTCAATCATTCAAAAGATGAAGTCTCGACCCAAAACTAAACTGTTGAAAATAGACAAGCCCAAGAAGGACTATGCAACTTTCACCTTCAATAACACACACATATACCCTTTGACTAACATCTTTAAAAAGCACAATCTCGAAATAGCCTTCAGGACCACGCATAATAGTAGTAGCATCATACATAACACCAAGACAATCAATAATAACAACAAATACCTTCACTCTGGAGTATACCGAATCAGCTGCAATAATTGCTCAACAAGTTATGTAGGACGTACCGGTAGGAATTTTGCTATCAGATACAATGAACACATCAATGCCGTAAAACACAGCCATTTTTCTGCGATAGGTCAACATATGGACGAATACAAACATAGTTTTACGAATATAGATAACGATATGAAAATATTAAACACAAACCCCAAAGGCCGCTTGCTCAATATAACAGAAGAATTATACATAACATTGGATCAATACACTAACCCCAATTACAATATTAACAAAATAACCGAAAAAACCAATATCTTATTTAACAAAATTATCCCTATTGTAAAAAAATTACTATCTTAAAATAGTCAACAAACAATGTCAGACGCGAGCCACAGCGCAGACGACTGACACGCCCAACTCTGCCCCTACACACACGACAGCTCCCCCCACCCATCCCTCCATTCCCCTTACAGCAACAGATACTAACACCAGAAGAACACGGTACAGTACACGTCAGGCAGCCAGGTTGTATGCTTCTCAACCACTCAACAACAGTAAGTAACTATTACAAAACGCACATACAAGCAGACACTTTCGGAACACTATTTTTAAAAACCTCTAATTTCTATTTTTACTTTTCTCCTTTTACAGATATTTATCAATAGTCATAGACAAGGAAAGAGCCACCACCAACAACTGATTTTACACACTTATGTGATCTGCATTTAACGCTTTCAAGACTATCAACAACTTCAGCTGCACATATCTACCTTCAATTGTACACGTATTTAATAATATTAGAAAATTTGCAAGATATCTAATGGTTGAACTTTGTATAAAGTATAGTGGTACAAAGTACCCCATACGAACTCAAGCATATAACCTCTCATGTTAGACGACCTGTAAACAACGCTACTTTGGACTGTAACAAGACATATGCAACTTAAAGTGTATTTTACCATGTGTTGTGAACATTTCAGTGTGTTCATGTAGTTAATATTTTAATAGGTTATTTAACACGAGTTTCAAGTCATCATACATACCTATAATTATGAGCATAATACTAACCACTTTGAAATAAGTCAATTTAACGTCTGTCACACACAATCTTTTCACTTGACAAGGTATAACGCCTAAATGCAACTAATGTAAGGGTATAGTACAGCTGAGCTCAAGCACATAATCTTTTCATGCCAGACGATTTAATAATAAAAAACGAAAGATGACAAATTTATTTCAAGAATGTATTTTACCTGCAAACTTGGACTGTAACAAGATATATGTATATTGAGATGTATTTTATCATGTATTGTGAACATTTTAGTGTGTTTATATAGTTAACATTTTAATAAGTTTCAACACGAGTTTAGGTCTTTACACATACGTAAGTTTATGAGCATAGGACTAACCACTTTAAAATATGTCAATTCGACGTCTGTCACACACAATCTTTTCACTTGGCAAGGTACAACACCTAAAATTGTAACTAATGTAAGAGTATAATACAGCTGAAGATGACTTTGTAAAGAGTCGAAATCGGTTCTGTTATATAAGGAGTTATAATAAAATTAGTATTGATCAGGTGGATCTTTTCTTTTCTTTTCTATGATATAATGTCCCGAATATCGCACAACTGTTTATAACCAGGATTTTTTGAAGTTATATAGTTTATTTTTTCTTTCATATTTGTCCTGTACTACCAGGAACAGAATTTAGATTGGATATCATTTTTTCGAAAACAGTAAGTATTTCCTTTAAGGGAGATCCTACAGCTTCCAGTGACGTTTTGGTGGTTGGTAAAGAAGAAAAATGGACATTTATAAAAACAAGATTCTCTTCTAACTCAATGCTTGACAGAATATTTTACACTGTTTGTATTGATGCAGCTTCATTCGAGTCCAATGAATTAACAACCTCTTTGAATACTTCTATGTGCTGAGCATAATACAAAGCTGCATCCAGCCATGTTCCCCATTGTGTTAACACTGGCGCAGGAGGAAGTTGGATATTGGGTGCTGTTGATCTAAACAACTTGACTCTTGAAGGAGATTCAACAAACATTTTTTTTTAACAGGCCACAAATTGATCTACCAATGGGAAAGAATTGCGTATTGTCTCAGCAATGCGATTAAGAGCATGTGCCAAACAAGTTATATGAATTAAGTTAGGAAAAATGCCTTTCAGTGTTTGTCCTGATTTTACCATATAAGTACCTGCATCAGTAACAAATAAATGTAGCCAGTCGTATTTTATTCCAGATTGCTATAATAATTTCAATGAGTCCATCATGCACTGCGTTACAGTTACATTGTTAGTGGCCGGCAATTCACACAGATTAAGAAGATGTGGTCTTGTCTTTTGTTCCTTATATAAGGCGTTGACAATTACATTAGCAGTAAAACGGCCCTCAGAATCAGTGGTTTCATCAATAGACAACCACACAAACTGATAAGTTAATTCAATTGGTAAATTTGACAATACATTATTGTAACAATGTCCTACGTAACTCTTACGCAGTGTACTTGCTTGAGGCACATGTTGTCAAGTGTATTTGCAAGAAATTTTTTTAATGTGGTGTTATTAATTTTATACAAGGGAATATCAGCAGCTAAAAATGCTTGGCACCAGTTGTAAGAAAATTCACTAATCCTACATCCTAAACACTCTAACAGTTGTTTTTTAACAGGCTCTTTATTTGCGAGTTTGCTAGTTAAATTCTCCTTATGTTTTGCTGTGTTTATGTGTTCATCTATTTGAAATCTTTTCTCACTCCCTATAGTTTCCTCACACGCTCCATAGAACAGTACCCTATTATCTGTAGATATTAAGTCAGCTGAAAACTCCTTCTGTAAATCAGTTAATCTGTACAACTCGAAGTTGCTCTTTTTTTTTTTTTTTTTTTTTTTTTCGGAATTTAAAAACATTTTAACGGACACTTTATATGCGAAACATAGTTTGGTCACAACCAGTTCACAACACCATTACACGACTCAGTGGACAGCCAGTAGACAGCTAGCCACAAAACGTGAGTGTAGATCGTTGCTTGCGCTATTATAATAGCGTAAGCAACGGGGTAGATGATGAAACAGGGGATTCACTGCATGACATCATAACTACTCACTACACGACAAGGTGCGTCATCATGTGCAACATTACTGCCAACATCAACCAGATGAAAAAAGCTGATTAAAAATACTGTAAAAACCATTAAACTGATTAAAATATGCCATATAGGCGCTAAAATATTAAAATATGATGCATTTATCAAAATCATGAAAATATGCAGTTATATGCACCTTAAAAGCATGTTCAAATGACTGAAAATTACATAATTCTTGCAGATAATGTATAAGCATATTTTAACCCCTAAAAAACCATGCAAATGTATGAACTTCCAAGCCCTACTCATCATACAAGAGGTACACCTGCAGAAAACACAGTTCCAAAAGTGTTATCTGCCAAATGTGTGGAAATCACAGTGAAAGTTATGGTTCATCAGACTGAAAGTAGAAATTTGAAAATATTTGCATTTTAACAATATGCCATTGACCTCAGACCAAAGGCAAGAAATGTGGGGAGAGGTATACGGCAGCCAAGGTCCATAAATTTAAAAATAAGTGCTATTGAACCAAATAAATTTTCACCAGGTCACAAAAGACCCCGCGCCATCACTCCCTGGTTAATAATATTATTTTACATTGTATTTAGACAATTGATTTACTTGGTGTAAAGAAATGTTGAATATGTAAATACACTACTCAGCATGGAAATTGTAGTGCCAGTAGGTCTACAAAGTTGCAATTGATTGTGCAGGACAGGGGGTTTGGGTATTGATGCAGTAATAACACACTTCGGTTCCTCTGTGCTCATGTTTTAACAGAAGTCCGTACAGCATGTTACTACCTCAAGCTGCAGTTCATTGCTGAATTCTTCGATATATTGAGGCAAAAGTTCCTGCATCACTTCCTACAGAGTTGCAGCCAATATACCATGAGGGTCACATTTCCACACTTCAGGGTGACTGAATGAGATTTGTTTGGTCGTTTACCCTTCACGTCCCATATACAGTACATTGAATAGGGTTTAGGCCATTGTGATATCATAGAGAACTGCACTGGAGGGAGATATGTGCATTATAAGCATTGGTGTCCTGCTGAAAAGTCCCATTTACAAAGTGCACTATCAGAAGGACAGCCACGGGATTGAATACTCTGTGAACATATTGTCGAGCTTTTATACTACAAATTAGCTGAATGGTACAGATCATGCAGTTATAAGCTTGCATGCAGGTCATGGTGGGAATTACACCCCATTGGAGACAGCCCTATAGATAGTTTATGGTTTCCTATTTCCTCACCAGGCATATGCCAGGGTTGTATCTTAATTAAGGCCACAACCCATATGTTCACAGTCGTTGCCCCTTGGCCTTTCCCACCACTATGTTGCCGAAAGTCTGCATATACTAGTTTGATGTTGAATCACTGACAAAGAAAGTTATTTTTTCTTTAACTATCACCAATTACGATTTTATATTTAAGTCAATAATTCCCCGTATCATAATGTTCGGTGTTGGAACCAGAGGCGTTTTGACACTGAGACAAGCTTGTTGGACACAATTGTGTTGATTATTGTGACCTAGATAGAAGTGTGATTCCATCATGTCTAAAGATGACTCCATGGCATTCTTTGACCTTTCCCAACACCATACTGTCCTTGCACATTGTTATTGTTGGGTCAGTGGAATATTTGCTGGCATGATATGGGTTCATGAGATTGATGCATGCAAAGGATTACACATTTTTGTCATGTAGTGTGGGATTCCTCAGTAGCTTGAATTTGCACTGATGTTACTCGGTTCCCAACAAGTCATCGGAATGATGCAACCATCCTCTCACACTTTTGTCTTATGAGTCTGTCTGGTGCCTGGTCTATGAGCCTGTGTTCCTTTATTTTATCATGGTTTGTTGTAGAGTTTCTGGTGGTAAATCAGCTGTCTCTGTCAGCACTTCAGTGTGTTTTGGCACAGTTGTGTGTGTCATTCACTTAAGAGTTCCTTGGTAATTATATCAGGTCAAAGCATGTACAGAGATTTTTCTAGAGTTTCCTTTTTGACTTTATTGTTCAGACTAAATCTGCTACAAAACATTCTTCACTGTTCAGTTCCTTCATGCTACAGTCTGCTCATGATAAATTTTGGACAAAATATTGCCTGTATTTAGTCTTGAAGTTTGGCTATAAACAAAACAGCTTTACTATCTTTCAACATTTTAAGTAAATAATTAAGTTCCACGAACGCGTAGCAGGGGGAGGGGTGATACTCCCACGTGGCGCGTCCCAGGTGGCGGATAGGGGGGTCCTAACCGGCTTGCCGGTGGACTTGAGGGAAATAAAATGCCTCTCGCGGACCAAACACACTACCCCCTGCGGGTGGGGGACGCACCTGTAGAATACACCCGCGGTATGCCCTGCCTGTCGTAAGAGGTGACTAAAAGGGGCCCGAGGGGCTCTCAACTTGGGAATGTGGATTGGCGACCACGGGGCCCTTAGCTGAGCCTTGGCATTGCTTCCACTTACTTGTGTCAGGCTCCTCACTTTCGTCTATCCTATCCGACCTCCCTTGGTCAACTCTTGTTCTTTTCCGACCCCGACGGTATTAGAGCATTCGAGGCCTAGGGAGTCTTTCATTTTCATGCCCTTCATGGCCCTTGCCTTTCTTTGTCCGTTACTTCATTTTTCGAAGTGACAGATCCCTTCTTTCTTCTTCTTTTTCCTCTCTTTTTACCCCTTGTGGGTGGGGGACGCAGACGAATACTACACCCACGGTATCCCCGGCCTGTTGTGAGAGGCGACTAAAAGGGGTGACCAAGGGATGATTGAATTAGAACCATGACACTACTTTTGATTCGTACCTGTGACTGGTCCTCACTATGTTGAGGAACACCACGGGATAGTGCACGTCCCTGTGGTTAGTACACTCGGTGAGGAGCCTTCTCGGTTTGCGTTGGCTATGAGCGGCGCTGTGGGTCAGCGTTGCCTGTGAGTGGTCCCCACTATGTTGAGGAACACCACGGGATAGTGTGAGTCCCTGTGGCGCCATTGTGTTAGGAACACCATAGGTCTGCGTTACTTGTACGATGTACAATACTTGTGAGTAGTACCATCTTGTGTGGAACACCGTGAGTCTTCGCTACTTTTGATTAGTACCCCAACATGACATATACCATGGTTCTACTTTACTCACGACATGTACCATTCTGTGTTGCGTTAGACGTGGATTTTGCACCCCTTTAGTCATCAAGCATCATTGTGCTTTCTAAGTGGTCCCTTGGCCTGTAATACTATTATTTCCGATCTTTTTTGCGTCTGATCCACTGTTTTTCCTTTCTTTGTTTTTTTGTTCTTTTTTTTTGGTTCATGTCCATCCATTCATTCTTCCTGACATTCTTTATTTTATTTTGGTCAGTGGATGAATTTGAACTTTTCGTTATTTCATTTTGTACCATTAGGGGCCGATGACCTCGATGTTAGGCCCCTTTAAACAACAAGCGTCATTATCATCATAATTAAGTTATTGCTCAACCAAGCATTGATTGACACCAAAAATCACTAGTAAACTTGTCAGACCTTTGAAAACTCTTGCATTTTTGTCTTTCCCTATCACAAATGTTTCCAGTTTATGATTATTGGAGACATTAGAACAAATTTCAATTATCAATCAATCATCATCGCAAAGAACACTGTTATCTAATCTTCATTAATTTTCAACCCCATTGTACTTTTTTCACCCCCACCCCTCTCGCGAGTTATTGTTGAATTTGGTAGGCAGCTCCAAAAATTGAAAACTATAAATTTGTCACACTGTTAGATATGAAACAATTTAAACCTGCTTCAACATCAGCAGATCTATGTTCACCACAAAAATTCATTTTTGGGATACCATAGTGTGACAACCAACATTCAGAAAAAAGGTTAATTTCTCTTTTTCAGATTAGCCTGAAGCTCTTTTGCTTTTTCTGTACCTTCTGACTACTTAGCAGTGAGCCAATTATACAATACAGTCTTGGTTAAAGTTTGCCTACAGTCAGTATTCGGTATAATCAGATTCAGTGACAATTTTTTCCATTTGTTTTCCTGTTCGCTAACATCGTAGAACATGGATGAAACAGTATTAAAAATCTTTCATAATAACATGTCTGCTTATACCACTTCACAGTTTTTTAATAATTGGCTAGAATAAGAGTTGCATGTTTTCTTTTATGAGAGTCGTTTCAGCCTTTTTTCATATTTTGAGCCTATTACTACATCAAAATCACTGCACAGTTTATAACAGAATATTTATCCTGCATGTTTTTCAGTAGTTTACACACTGCATTGTTTAATAAGGCAGGGCTGTTAGCACACTACTCTAGTTTCCCGAAGCCATGCCTGAATATGAAGCATGCCAAATTGTAGGATGCAGGGTTAGGGGAAGTTAATTGTACCAGGCAAGAGCAGTCATTTGGATATGGAAACAGAAGGCATACTAGCTGATGATGATACTGAGCGAGTTGGCCATGTGGTTAGGGGCGTACAGCTGTGAGCTTGCAAGCAGTAAGTTGCTCTGCTGTGATGCAGGCAGCTTTTTAAATTGGTTGCAGAATGACTACCATTTTGTCCTTTGTGTCAATCACCAGTGTTTGACCTACAGTGTTCTCCCTAGGACCTTTTTAATGGGCGCACTGCCCTGTTGTATTTACAAACAGCCCGGCTAACTTAACCCAGATATGTGTCAAGTTACTTAATATTTATTCATGTTTGAGTCATTAGGTGTTCCAAATTAAAATGTAAATACTGCAAAACTCTTATTTATTTAAATGATAAATCTTCATTATAGTCGGCATAATTGCATCAGATACATCAGAGTTTCAATGTTTAGCTTGATTATCACATAGTGTCGTTTGCAAGCGTTGTCTGTATTAGCGTAGAATCGCATGCGAGCACTCGATTCTGCCTGACGTCACAAACCTGTATGGCACGCCACAGCAACTGAGTGGTAAGCCCTGATCTTACACGATTGTGAACGAGCTGTAGAACACTAGTCGTTCAAAATACTCTGTTATGTCTTGTCATGATAATAACACTAAAATAGTTCAGTTCTGCCATTAATATTATTGGTAATGCCCCAAGGGGATTAAATTGAAATTTTATCATATTAATTTTTATTACATAGTATTCCCCGCCTGTCTACTGACTCCTGCCACCTTGCTGACAAAAAATTCTGGGGAGAACACTGACTTATATCTGGGTGGCATGGTTAAAATTTGCATCTGTTTGTTTACGAGCACTATACCCTCCCTGCTAAGCACATTGAAAGGAATTTGAAAATGTCAGCTGTAGGGAGGACTGAAACCTCTGATGGTTCAGCCTCTAGAACTATGCCTCAATGTTCTCTCAATGCTAGCAGCGGATTTGCTATCATTCACATTCATGTGACTTGTCCAGATTTGAAAACATGTACAGCCTAACTTAAATGGGGTTTAATTTTAATGAGAGGAATTGTGTATGTTCAAAGATTCCCAAAGTAGGATTTTCACAGCTGGGCTCAGACAGCAGAGCTCTGGTTGGCAGGCTTGATGCTATCTCACTCTAGTCGTTTTTAAAGGTGGTTAAACATGCTAGCCTTGTGTTAGTAGATTTACCAACATGCAGAAGAACTTCTATAGCATAGGCACCTTGGCACTTCCAAAAACTTTAAAGTAGTTACCAGGATGTAGAACCATTTACCAGCATACTATGATTATGGGACATCCAGATTTTTAGTTTTGTAAAACACGTGAAAGATGATTACTTGCTATACATAATAGGGATAATTTGTTTTGCCTCTGCCTGCTTATCACCATCTCATTTTGGAGACAAGAGGTGTAGAGAGCAGTGCTTTTTTAATACTTACATTTCTGTAATGATATAACCTCTGGCTTGGTGAGGAAAGCAACGGGGAAACTATCTCGCTCCTCATTTCCCTAGTATGCCTCTTCGGCGAAGCTTAGGCTATCTATGACAGCTGTTGGTGAAACTGTGGAGGATCAAATAAGCATTTGGGCTGCATACCCAACACATGACACTTTCATTTTTATCTTGTTGAAAACTTTGATATCGAATGAATTGGCCGGGTGGTTCTGGTCGTACAGCTTTGAGCTTTTATTCGGAAGGTAGTGAGTTTGAACCTCAGTGTCGGCAGCCCTGAACATGGTTTTCCATGTTTTCCTCATTTTCACACCCGGCAAATGCTGGGGCTGTACATTAATTAAAGCCATGGCTGCTTTCTTCCCACTCCTAGCCCTTTCCTATACCATCGTTGCCATAAGACCTATCTCCGTCGGTGCAACGCAAACCAAAATCTTAAAAAAATACAATTTAAAAAGTTGATATTTAATAATTAAGCTTATTTGATTCTCTCTATTTATGTGCAGGAGTTGTGCATGAAAATCCTCGCTTCGGATCAGATGGTGAATCGGAAGAGGCTTCAGGGACTTCAGATGAGGTGACATCACCTGTTAAACTCCGCCCGAAGAATAGAAGACTGAGTGAGGTGAGTTCATAGACTTTTACTATAATAATAATAATAATTAGTGTTATAATAACATATGCCTACTATTTCAGCCGATGATGAAGATATTGAACAAAAATATTCAAAGAGATGGAAGATTTAATAAAATATGCAAACGTAACTGTGATAGGATACGGGTATGCTGTGGTATGCCTAGGAAGAGAAGATAATGTAGTTGGAGAATATTGACTGGAACAAAGGAATGAAGAAGGAAGCTGACTGGTAGAAATAATAATAATAATAATAATAATAATAATATTATTAATACATTTCCCTCAACCAGCTCCCGTCGGGTTGGGATGTTTATGGCACCTTTCCATCTTCCTCCATCCGACCACCATTATTCCTTTTTAACTGTGTTCGAATTCAAGTTTCTTCTGATTATTCTGTTCTTGATAGTTTTCAACCACCTCGATTAAGAACTTTTGCCCCCCCCCCCTTCTACCTAGATTTCAATCATCTGCTCTTTATATTTCACTCTTTCAGCTGTTCTACCACAAGCAGTCTCTTCACAGCTTACAAATGCCCTCTTGCTTTCCCTCATTCTGTCTCGGTTTCTATCATCTGCTTTTGCATCCTTCCCTCTTCCATCTTAACATGTGCAAACCTCTCCAGTCTGTTGAAAAGCTTTTCTACTCTGATTTCCTTCTTGACATCCTCAATTCTTACTCTGTTCTTTCTGGTCTTTCCTATTATAAGTTCTTAAAATTTTTGTTTCATTGCCTGGAGTATGGTATGAAAATTAGCCTCCCGAAGACTAAATTGATGTCGGTAGGTAAGAAATTCAACAGAATTGAATGTCAGATTGGTGATACAAAGCTAGAACAGGTCGATAATTTCAAGTATTTAGGTTGTGTGTTTTCCCAGGATGGTAATATAGTAAGTGAGATTGAATCAAGGTGTAGTAAAGCTAATGCAGTGAGCTCGCAGTTGCGATCAGCAGTATTCTGTAAGAAGGAAGTCAGCTCCCAGACGAAACTATCTTTACATCGGTCTGTTTTCAGACCAACTTTGCTTTATGGGAGCGAAAGCTGGGTGGACTCAGGATATCTTATTCATAAGTTAGAAGTAACAGACATGAAAGTAGCAAGAATGATTGCTGGTACAAACAGGTGGGAACAATGGCAGGAGGGAACTCGGAACGAGGAGATAAAGGCTAATTTAGGAATGAACTCGATGGATGAAGCTGTACGCATAAACCGGCTTCGGTGGTGGGGTCATGTGAGGCGAATGGAGGAGGATAGGTTACCTAGGAGAATAATGGACTCTGTTATGGAGGGTAAGAGAAGTAGAGGGAGACCAAGACGACGATGGTTAGACTCTGTTTCTAACGATTTAAAGATAAGAGGTATAGAACTAAATGAGGCCACAACACTAGTTGCAAATCGAGGATTGTGGCGACGTTTAGTAAATTCTCAGAGGCTTGCAGACTGAACGCTGAAAGGCATAACAGTCTATAATGATGATGTATGTATGTATGTATGTATGCCTGGATTTTATTCTTGTGTATTTTGGTCATTTTCCAGATCTCCACAGCATATGTCAATATTTCCAGTTGAATCCTTTCACTGATCTTCATATCCAGAGCCCTGCATCCTGCATCACTTTGCTTCTCAAGTGCTTGAAGCTCTCCACAGTTTCATGGTTTTGTCCCGTTATTTTTATAATTCCTTTCCCTTCCCTTTCTCCTGTAGTCAACACCGTCATCTTACTCTTTTCCATGCAGATTTTTATTCCGTAATTTTCAATATCACTCAACAGCCAAGTTGCCCTTGTACTTTCTCTCTCTTTGCTCCCCGTATTTTACCTCCAAAATTTCGTCCATAAGCATTATGAATAACAGTGGTGACAGCACACTTCCTTGTCGTAGTGCAGTTTCATTCCAAAACTGCCCTGTTCTCCCCACACATGTCTGGACACTGCTGCAACAGTTTTTGTACCATGCTTGCACATTTTCTATAATTAGTTCACCAAATCTTTCCAATGCATTCATTTCCATACCATTGCATTCGGTACGCTATCGTAGTCTTTTCTAAATCAAGTAATGTCATCAACATATCTCTTTCATATTCCTAATGTTTTTCCATTCACGGCCTGATATTGAAGATGGGGTCCGTGTTGATCTTCCATTTCAAAAGCCATATTGCCCTTGTTGTAATTGTCTTTCCACCTTTATTCTCATTCTCTTTTCATGTACCCTTTCAAATATTTTTGCTACCTGATATGAAAGTGTGATTCCTTGATAATTATCACACATCTTCCTGCCCTCCTTAAATATGTTCATATTGCCCTTGTTGTAATTGTCTTTCCACCTTTATTCTCATTCTCTTTTCATGTACCCTTTCAAATATTTTTGCTACCTGATATGAAAGTGTGATTCCTTGATAATTATCACACATCTTCCTGCCCTCCTTAAATATGTTTATAATTACTCCTTTACTCCAGTTATTTGGCACAGAGTTTTCCTTCCAAATAGATCTAAGTAGCCTGTACAGACATTGCAGACCAGCACATCCAGCTGCCTTTATTATTTCCAAACATAATTCATCTAGTCCTGGTGCTTTTCCCACCTCCATTTTTTGCATTGTGATTTCACTCTCTGATTTTGTCTCTTCACACTCTGTCTCCATCGTCTCATTCAAGGAGCTAATGAAAGTAATCCTTCCATCTTTTCCTTATCTCCTTTGGTTGTGTTATTCTCTCTCCTTCCTTCCTTCCTTTTCACCTTTGTGTAGAATCTATCTTTGGCTATTCTGCCACAAGCAGTCTCTGGACAGCTTGCAAATGTCTTCTTGAACATGTCCCATTCTACTTCCACACTCTCCACCTCAATTCTTTGTATGTGTTGTTTTAATGCATTTTCAACTTTTTCTTTTTACTGAACTGTACAATGATGACAATTTAGTCCTAGGTTCAAAAACCACATGTATAAATGGACAAGACCTGGAGACACTAAAGGATATCAAATTGGCTTCATTATGCTTACTATTCATAAATTCAGAAACCAGGCATTTGATTGCAAGACCTTCCCAGGAGCAGATGTGGACTTCGAGCACAACTTGGTGGTCATGAGATCCTGTCTGGAGTAGAAGAAAATGAAGAAAGGAATGAATGCAGATTGGATATAGATAATTTGAATGAAAACAAAATGGTGAAGGTTTCAAGGAACATGTTGTCCAAGTATTAAATGAAAAGGGTAAAAAAGCACAATATATGAGGAGTGAACAGCCCTGAAGAATGTCGGTAGGTCTACTCAAGAAAAGTTAAGAAGAAATCAGTATCATATAGGAAGCAGTGGATAACTTATGAGTAGAGTTTGTGGTTTATAGCATTTAAAAATCAAAGATTTAAAGTTTTCATTTTCAAATTTAGCATTTTTTAGCGTCTGTAATTCTGAAATTCAGTGTTTTGTAGTAAATTGGCTAAGAATGGGCATAATTTGATTGCAAAGTTGGCACATCAATATATCTGTACAGCTTACATAAAAATGTTCCGATTTGTAACTCTCGGCAAGCTGTTTAATCGTCTCTTCGCTTCTACCCATGGCTACCAGACAGTAAATAGCTACCGTACTTTAAAACAGAACTAGTACTCAACACCTATGTCAAGAATATCTGACTATGATCAAGGGTCAGCACAAAATGAATGAACGCGTGTGCTGAAAGTGTATTAAGCTGTTTGATTGGTTATTCTTTGCACTTCTCTTTGGCCGTTGAAAGATATTCCACACATTGAGAGATTTAGGGCGCTGTAATGATTCTTTCCCCTGAAATAAATAACAACATATACCTTATTTTTAAGAAAATACATCATTTTAAAAAAGATAAATGTTTATTTCACATAAAACCGAATATTTTACATCTAATTCACATAAATAGTATAATTTCGGATTTTGAACCGATTTTGCATTTTATCGCTAATTCAAAATTGCTAAAATCCTCTTGTAGGGGTCATATAAGATGAACGTACATACACTGACAAAGTTTCAACATATTTCGCATTTATCGCAAATGCTAAAAACCACAAACTCTAATGATTACTAATTCTGAAAAATTATTTTTTTCTGGAAGTCCGTACAAAACAAGATTAATTTTGAATATTTGTGAAGTGAGAAAAATTTTCCAACTTGGAAAGGTGCAGCGAAATGTTACTCTCGTGTTTCGGTTCAATGATTTTGTGCGAATTTTCATTCTTATATCTTTGAATGACGAAGATTAAGCAATGCACCAACATGACTAATGGTCACCTTTAGGATTCCATAGAACTTGTCCTCACCCACTAGGTCTGCTTCCGACTTCCAACAACTTTTGAATGACCTGCAGACCTAGACGTCAGACTTGCATAGCATATTCATTGTATGCTGATTTTATTACACATTTTTTAAGTTCCGTTGTAAAGCTGTAATTGATTAGTTTTGTATGTGTGCGGTGAGTGTGTCTCTTTCTTTCTTTCTTCCTTTAGATTAAGGATTGATGAAGGAAGGGATGTGATTGATCATTGCCAGGTTTAACAATAGAAAGTAGTCGCAACCTGTTCAACATTGGACGTACCTGTTATATCTGTTCCTAAGAATGTAAGTGATGACAAGTGTGAAACCTACCATATTTTACCACATAATCGTGACCCTTGTGTAATCATCGAATCCTTTCTTTTCAATACAAAATTTGGATTTTAAAATTTAATTGCATAATCGTCGCATGTTAACATTTTGTTCATCAGGCTGCTTAAAACGTAAAATGAACTGCATTATAAATTGCATATGAATGCACAATTTAAATATGTATATGGTTTATGGGCAGTTTACCAACACAGTCACATTTGCAAGAGGTTGCATAACGTGTAATAAATAAATAAAATAAATAAATAAATAAATAAATAAATAATACTGGTATATGTACAATTCGCAGATTATCTGTAGTTTTACAGCATTGTCGCGAGACAGTGTATAATTTATTCACCAGTGATATGAGTTCTTATTTCAAATACATAAGGCTGTAAGATATCGCTTGTCGACAACGCCTCCTGGAAATACCGGCACCGCATAATTTGTTTTCTAGTATGGCTTTTGAAGTCTTAACACCAGGCAGGCGTGTACTTGTATCAGAACGCGCAGGCAAACGGCAACTAAATGAGTTTGACAATCTAATTTACAAAAAAAGTTAATCTTTATTCTTATCAGTTGCAAACATCGAAATGAATGTGTTCCTTTTTCATTTGTCATGTAACCAGCCGCCTGTGGGCCACATTCTTGTGATCTGCTATAATATATAATCGAATGTTCCGTATTGGGAAATTTATGAGTAGGTACACCCCTGTTTGCAACCCTTGTATTTCACCTCAAGTGGGCCTCTCCATGTCCTGAGGGTATGTAGGTTTTCTGTGTTTCGTGTTTACTGGTCTACGTACTCTCGTGGAAATATCGACTGCTCTGGAATGTACAGATGCATGTGTTTTTTGAATGATGTGATTACTGTAGACTTGTGTCCGTGAGAGAAATGTTCGCCAAACTGTTGCGAATAAATTATGAATTTTGATTTGGATTCTTGTAGTTATTTTGATGTAAAAACGTGAGTATTATGTGCACCTTAAACTTGTGTCAAATAAAATTTAGTTATAAATTAATTTTTTGAAAGATACAAGTACTGGTATTAAAGTATTCTTTGCATAATTGTTGCATCCTCATATTTTTTTGAAAATTTTGGTATAAAAAGTTTGACAACTGTGCGGTGAACTACAGTACCTCTGGTAGTTTAGCATCTCGTGGTTGTAAAATTTTAACATGTATTGTGTACAAAAGAATTGAGAGACAAGTTGAAGCTGAGTTGGGAGAAGATCAGCATCATCATCATCATCATCTTCATCTTCATTTCCCGTTTCCAGCTTCCCAGGCCAGGTTGTGAATCAAGGACCTCCATTGCTGCCTGTCTCTCCACCACTCTTCCCTTTTTTTTTAAAGTACATCTGGTTTTTCTCCCCTCTTCTCTATGCACTCCCACACTGAATCTCTCCATCTCTTTCGGGGTCTTCCTCGTGGTCTCTTTCCTGTTAACTTTTCTAAAAAAGCTTTTTTTGGCACTTTCTTTTCTCCCATTCTCATCATATGCCCATACCACTTTAGCTTTGTTGTTTCTATCCTGTCTTGAAGTTTCAAGATTCTTGTCCTTTTTCTTATCTCTTCATTTCTAATTCTAGCTTTTCTGGTCTTGCTCTCGATACCTCTTAGGAATTTCATCTCCGCTGCCTGTATTCTACTCTCCTCTCGTTTTGTAGTAGTCCACGATCCAGCTGCATTTTGTATTCTTTTCCGAATTTCCTCGGTTATCTTCCCATCTTCTGTGATCGCACTTCCCAAGTACTTGAAACTTTTAACCACTTCCAGAATTTTACCATTCAGTTTTATCTTTCCTCTTCCTTCCTTCCTTCCTTCCTTCCTTCCTTCCTTCCTTCCTTCCTTCCTTCCTTCCTTCCTTCCTTCCTTCCTTCCTTCCCCTTATAATCACTATTGTTTTACTTTTCTCTGTGCTTACTTTCATTCCAAATTTGTCTATCTCTTGATTCCATACATCTACTTGTTTTTGCACTTCCATTTCATCCTCACCCCATATCACTATATCATCTGCAAACAACATGGCTTTTGTTGCCTGTCTTCCCAATCTCTGTTTAATGTTCTTGTGGATGTCATTCATGACTTTGATGAATAGTACACTTCTCTGTTTGAAACCAGTTCAACTTTAAACCGTTTTGTTTTTCCTATACTAATCTTCACACTACTAACACAATTTTTGTACATAGCTTTATCATTTCCACTTCCACTCTGTTAACTTGTTTTTTTCCTTAATGTGTCCCATACCAACTGTCTGGGCACCCTGTCATAAGCTTTCCCAATGTCAATAAATGTCATGACTATGTCTTTTCCAAACTCCCATCTTTTCTCCATATGTCTTAATGTAAAGATCAGGTCAAACGTTGATTGTCTTTCCTAAAACCATACTCCACGAACCTACTACGATGGCATAGCAGGGGGAGAGGTGATACTCCCACGTGGCGCGTCCCCAGGTGGCGGATAGAGGGGTCCTAACCGGCTTGCCGGTGAACTTGAGGGAAATAAAATACCTCTCGCGGACCAAACACACTACCCCCTGCGGGTGGGGGACGCACATGTAGAATACACCCGCGGTATCCGCTGCCTGTCGTAAGAGGCGACTAACAGGGGCCCAAGGGGCTCTCAACTTGGGAGTGTGGATCGACGCCCACGGGGCCCTTAGCTGAGTCCTGGCATTGCTTCCACTTACTTGTGCCGGGCTCCTCACTTTCGTCTATCCTGTCCGACCTCCCTTGGTCAACTCTTGTTCTTTTCCGACCCCGACGGTATTAGAGCATTCGAGGCCTAGGGAGTTTTTCATTTTCACGCCCTTCGTGGCCCTTGCCTTTCTTCGTCCGTTACTTTATTTTTCGAAGTAACGGATCCCTTCTTTTTTCTCCTTTTTTCTCTCTTTTTACCCCCTGTGGGTGGGGGACGCAGACGAATAATATACCCACGATATCCCCTGCCTGTCGTGCGAGGCGATTAAAAGGGGCGACCAAGGGAAGATTGAATTAGAACCATGAAACTACTTTTGATCCATACCAACTCGTGGGGAACACCATTGGTTACCTTTACTTGCGATTAGTACCACTATATTCGGTACACAATAGGTTTGTGATTAGTAGCAACAGAAGGGGTTCAGTGTGGTTTTCCAGTACCTGTGCGTCGTGCCCATGTGCGCAACACCGCAGGTCTGGGCGTAGCCTGTGAGTTGTACCGCTATATGAGCGGCACCGTTGTCAGCGTTGCTTGTGATTACTACCCACCATGTTGAGGAACAGCATGGGATAGTGCGAGTCCCTGTGGTTAGTACACTCGGTGAGGAGCCTTCTAGGTTTGCGTTGGCTATGAGCGGCGCCGTGGGTCGGCGTTGCCTGTGACTGGTCCCCACCATGTTGAGGAACACCACGGGATATGGCGCGTCCCTGTGGTTAGTACACTCGGTGAGGAGCCTTCTGGGTTTGCGTTGGCTTCGAGCGGCACCGTGGGTCAGCGTTGCCTGTGATTGGTCCCCACTATTTTGAGGAACACCACGGGATTGTGTGAGTCCCTGTGGTTAGTACACTCGGTGAGGAACTTTATCGGTTTGCGTTGGCTATGAGTGGCGCCATTGTGTTAGGAACACCATAGGTCTGCGTAACTTGTATGATGTACAATACTTGTGAGTAGTACCATCTTGTGTGGAACACCGTGAGTCTTCACTACTTTTGATTAGTACCCCAACATGACAAATACCATGGTTCTACTTTACTCGCGACATGTACCATTCTATGGGGCCTTAGACATGAATTTAACACCCCTGCAGGCATCAAGCATCATTGTGTTTTATCAATGGTCCATTGGTCAGTAATACTCTAATTCACTACCTTCTTTGTGAGTCTGATCCACTGTTTTCTTTTTTTTTTTGTTCGTTTTTGTTTCTGGTGGGTTCATGTCCATCCATTAATTCTTCGTGACATTTTTTCTTTTCTTTTGGTCAGTGGATGAATTTGAATTTTTTGTTCTTTCATTTCGTACCATTAGGGGCCGATGACCTCGATGTTAGGCCCCTTTAAACAACAAGCATCATCATCATCATCATCATCATCATCATCATCATCTAAAACCATGCTGTTCTTCTTCCATTTCTCCTTCTAGCTTCCTCCTCAGTCTTCCTTCCAATACTCTCTCAAATATCTTAGCTACATGGGCAATAAGGGTGATCCCTCTGTAGTTATTACATTCCTTTTTATCACCTTTTTAAAATATTGGGATAATTAAACACTTTCCCCACTCTTCTGGGATCTCTTTTTTCCTCCAAATTATTCTAAATCTATACAGTCATTGTAGCCCTATTGGTCCTGCTGCTTTTATCATTTCCTTAGTTACCTCATCAACTCCTGCTGCTTTACCGCTCTTCATCTTTTTTATGGGTTCCTCTAACATCGATATCTCCTTTTCTTGTTCTTCTTCTTTCCTCATTGTTTCTTCTTGCTCCTTCTCATCTACTACTTCGCTGTATTTATTATTTAGCAATTCTGAGAAGTATTCTTCTCATCTTTTTAGTATGTCATCTCTTTGCATCAATATCTGCCCTGTTTCAGTTTTTACAAATTTTGTATCTTCCCTATTTTGTAAACTGTTCTTCACCAAACGATACAAAACCTTTTTACTTCCCTTTATATCCTGTAAAGTTTCTGTCAAACATTCCTAGCTCTTCTGTTTCTCTTCTGGTATTATTTTCTTACATACCTTTGTGGTTTCTTTATATTTCTGCCAATTCTCTGTACTACTGCTGCCTGTCCACTTCCTCCAAGCCATTTGTTTCTCTTTAACTGCTTCCTTTAGCCTGCTGTTCCACCAAGGACTCTCCTTTTCCTTTTTTCCTCCCTGATGATCTTCTACAGGTGTTTATAGCTTCCAGAAATGAATAGGAACTTGTGAAGCAGTATTGACTCTGCATCTGATCTTAAAAGATCATTGCAAAAAGTTCAAGCCCTTTGTAGATCTAGGAAAGTCATTTGATAACATTGGTTGGACCATGTCGTGTGAAATTATGAAGGTGATTAGGATCAGATATCAAGAAAGAAAGGTTTGCTACACCTGTACCTGGGATCGCTGACTTAGATGTTAGGTCCTTTACAACTAGAACAACAACAATCAACATGTCTGTAGTGATAAGAATCGAAGAATCCAGAAAGAAGTGCGGCAGCATTGCAGTTTGTCCCTTCCAAGGTCCATATACGAAGGTCTGGTCACGCTCCCAAAATTCCTTGTGTCATTGGCCATTTTGGGACCAAAGCTCTCTACTTTCTGTCATCTGCATGTAAATGAATGCAATGAGATTCAAGTTATAATGGATTACTTTGTCGCTCCAAATTGTAAAAGTTACTCATCTAAAGGGGCTAGATTATTTAGATTCCCGAGCGTTAAGAATAGGAGGGCAAAATGGGTGCAGAATGTGGCAGCCAACAGAACATTCACAACTGTATGAGGTTAGAATAACTTTTACTAAACCAAACCAAACCAAACCCCATCGCACTACAGCCCTTGAAGGGCCTTGGCCTACCAAGCGACCGCTGCTCAGCCCGAAGGCCTGCAGATTACGAGGTGTCGTGTGGTCAGCACGACGAATCCTCTCGGCCGTTATTCTTGGCTTTCTAGACCGGGATAACTTTTACTAGGTGTGAAAAAAAACATAATAATCACCAAATTTATTACATTTTAAAAAACTTGTCTGTCAAACTATTTTAGTGACCATATCTTGATTACAATTTTTTTCGTGCAGCTTCATTTTGAGAAATGTCAATTCGAAGGGGAGAGAGCAGATGGAGGGAAGCTACTAAAATGGAATGCCATCCCTACACTCTTTGACATTCCTAATCCCCGGAAATCTTTCTCGTGTGTCAGGAAGGTCCCGAAGGAAAGAGAGCTGCCGTCAAAAGGAAATGGAGCTGGGGAAATAAATGACATCATTATGTATTGTAATTATTATTCAGAAAGTTGTAGGCACAATCATAAAGACACCGATTATGTCACTTTGTATTGGATTAATTTTGCAAGGTGATATGCCCATTAGTATGAAACAAACATACTGTACACAATTGCAGCTGTAATTAAAAATTATTTTCATTATATAAAATGTATCTGTATTGTAATAGTAAACTTGTGTCCTCATCCTGAGGTGCTGCAGCTCTTTTATCAGGCAAATCCTCAATGGAGGTGCACTTTATGTACCACTTCAACCACATACCAGCCCTCCTGCCATTCTTAAATTGCTGGCAGTACCGAGAATCGAACCCGGGCCCAGAAGACAAAAGCTAATAACATTAACTGTTACACTTAGAGAGGTGGGCTCACTATTATAATGTAGCGCAGTTTTCAAATATTGGCATGTTTTCCTGTTACTAGAAATGCAGCCTAAATTACTGGCTGTAATTAACCAGTTCAATCAATCAATCAATCAATCAATACTGATCTGCATTTAGGCGGTCAGCCAGGTGGCAGATTTCCTACCTGTTGTTTTCCTAGCGTTTCCTTGAATGATTTCAAAGAAATTGGAAATTTATTGAACATCTTTCTTGGTAAGTTATTCCAATCCCTAAATCTCCTTCCTATAAATGAATATTTACCCCAATTTGTCCTCTTGAATTACAGTCTTATCTTCATATTGTGATCTTTCCTACTTTTAAAGACACCACCCAAACGTGTTCGTCCAGTAATGTCATTCCTCGCCATCACTCCACTTACAACTCGGAACATACCACTTAAATCATATAATTTCACATAAATTTATTAAAAATAAATCCACCTATTCAATACAAGTTAACATTATTATAAATAGGACTTAATTTTTTTATAACTATCATTTGTGGTACATGTTTCGCCCTGTTTGCTGGGCATCATCAGCCAGTTAACTCACACCTCACAGTCATTAACCACCAGGCGAGTTGGCGGTGCGGTTAGGGGCGCACAGCTGTGAGTTTGCATCCGGGAGATAGTGGGTTCAAACCCCACTGTCGGAAGCCTTGAAGATGGTTTTCCGTTGTTTTCAATTTTCACAGGGCCGATGACCTTCGATGTTAGGCCCCTTAAAACAACAAGCATCAACCATTTTCACACCAGGCAAATGCTGGGGCTGTACCTTAATTAAGGCCACAGCCGCTTCCTTCCCATTCCTAGGCCTTTCCTATCCCATCGTCGCCATAAGACCTATCTGTGTCAGTGCAACGTAAAGCAAATAGCAAAAAAAGAAAGTCATTAACCAGGATCCTGATTATGTTCAAAATGCTACAAAGTTCCTATTTTATAAAGTATTATGGTTAAAAAGTCCATTTTTAATGTCCTTGTTTGACTATTAGATACTCCAGAAATGTAAAAATATGAACACTCCTAAAATCACAGCTGAAATTTGGTAAAAGAGAATCGTTAATGTGTTCTTTAAATTAAAAATTGTTGACAATTTGACAAAGTGTTGAAGTTTTTAACCAGAGTTTCCATTACTAATTATCATAAAGTACAATATATTCAAGTGATTGCTTATAAAGTTCAAACATAAATGGAGTTTTAATCAAAGGACAATCTTACTAAGCCGAAGACAAGATTGTCAACAAAGCTACTCTTTTGTAGGAAATCACCCAGAACAAATTGAGCTGCTTTCCTTTGAATCTTTTCCAGTTCTGGAATCAAGTAATCCTGGTGAGGGTCGCATACACTGGAACCATACTCTATTTGGGGTCTTACCAGAGACTTGTATGCCCTCTCCTTTACATCATTACTACAACCCCTAAACACCTTCAAAACCATGTGCAGAGATCTGTACCCTTTATTTACAGTCCCATTTATGTGATTACCCCAATGAAGATCTTTCCTTATATTAACACCTAGATACATCCAGTGATCCCCATAAGGAACTTTCACCCCATCAATGCAGTAAGTAAAACTGAGAGGACTTTTCCTATTTGTGAAACTCACAACCTGACTTTTTAACCCATTTTATCATGATACCATTGCCTGCTGTCCATCTCACAACATTATCGAGGTCATTTTTGCAGTTGCTCACAATCTTGTAACTTATTTATTACCCTATACAGGATAACATCAGCCACAAAAAAGCCTTATCTCTGATTCCACTTCTTTACTCATATCATCTATGTATATATATATATATATACCATAAAACATAAAGGTCCAATAATACTGTCTTGAGGAATTCCCCTTCATTATTACAGGGTCAGATAAAGCTTCGCCTACTCTAATTCTCTGAGACCTGTTTTCTAGAAATATAGCATCTCATTCAGTCACTCTTTTGTCTAGTCCAATTGCACTCATTTTTGTCAGTAGTCTCCCATGATCCACCCTATCAAATGCCTTAGACAGGTCAATCACAATACAGCCATGATTCTATTCCTTTCTAGGGGCCTATGACCTTCCATGTTAGGCCCCTTTAAACAACAAGCATCATCATCATCATCATCATCATCATCATCATCATCATCATCATCTATTCCTTTCTTTACAATACTTCTACAGTTGAGCACTAACATTTTAATGTCATCCCTACTTGATTTTCAATTCCCTGTTCCCTTATCACCACTCCCTAGGCCACTCCATATCCCTGAATGTACCTCCCTATAACCCTTCTAAAGAAATTTCTGAACTTATATGTACCATTGCGCTATGCGGTTTAAGTGAAGGCCATCTGAACACAGATCCCTATGTCCTACCCACCTATTAGGTTCTAGAAATCTCACTCCCAGTTTCCCACATTCCCACTCCATAGTCTCATTTAAATCCCCAATCACCTTCCAGTCAGTATCCCTCCTATACAATATTCACTGATAACAATCTCCGCTTTCTTAAACTTCACCCGTGCTGCATTTACCAGATCCCATACATCCCCAACTATGCTGGTATTTATACCTGCTTGTCTTACGTTGTTGGTACCAACATGAAACACTGCCACCTTCTCCTTTCCCTCCTCCTTCTCTTCTATTTTTCTCAACATCTGCCATAATCTAATTCCTGCATAACACTCTACCCTCGTTCCCTTTCCTCTACACACTTTCCCCACGTCTCCCCACCCACCTCATTTGATCCCCTCCCCTCATATCCGTATGAAGAGATCTGTAAACTTTATTTACAACCTTGTTAAAGTGATCACCCCATTGAAGATCTTCCCTTTTATTAATACCTAGGTACTTATAATGATCCCCATCAGGTTCTTTCAACCTATCAACACAGTAATTAAGACTGAGGGGACATTTCCTCTTGGTGAAACTCAGTGGTGTATACTTCGGGCTACCAAGGCTATCAGTGGAGCCCAAACATCAAATGAGACAATGGAAATCTTAAAGCACATTATAATGTAAGCATCTGACACTTTGTTCAATTTACAAAACTTGAAACTAATTTTTAAAAAACATCGCTCGTAATTCAGAGTGCAAGGCATCGGAGAACGACATTGCAGCCTTGGCCGTACGTCCCTCTCCCCTCGACTCACCTCAAGCGGCTTGCTGCTGTATATCAGATAGGTGAGGGGACCGAGGGCACAGGTATGCAAAGCTTCGAACCGTTAGATCGCCACTGCTAACCAGGGAGAGAGAGCAACCATGCGTTCCTTATCACATACTGTATTTGTACACTTCTTCACCTCATACTTCTGACTTAATTATATAGATAATAGAGTGCTAGTATTTCATTATTACTCCCGTCTACTTCTACATCCTTGTAGGAAGACACTGCAATGTTTGCTGTTATAGGAGTAGTACAATTATTTTTTTATATGTAGATCTGCTAAAATGAGATGTAATCTTTCCAGTTCAGTGTTCTCTTTTATTGTTTGGAATCGAACCCGTGATCATGTGTCGACACCACCACTAATCCACTGAGAAAGCTAATAAACCAGTGAAAACGTGTAGGATTACTTGTAACGCTGTAAAATTCCACATGTTCATTTGATGATGATAATAATAATAATAATAATAATAATAATAATAATAATAATAATAATAATAATAATAATAATAATGTGGTGCATACCCTCTGGAAAAGCTTGGTGGTGACCCAATGAAGATGTCATAAACACCCAGTTTAGAAGCGAGGGGAATTAAGAGTACGAAGAGGTTGATTCCGAGAATTGAACCAGGGCTATCGGACCAAAGGCAAACATTCTACCAATTTAGCCATAAATAAGGAATTTAATTTGTTAAACCCACGGCTACCATTCCCACTAATCAGGTGTTGAGTATTGGCAGTGGGAGAAGCCAGGACAGTAACTTTTGAAACAGCACCGACAGCACAGCAAGCTACTCCGGTGGCTCAAACACTTACGGCTTGATGTTCACTAAACCAACTATCGAAAAGGAGTAACCTAAGCTTAGTGGTAGCCCACATCTTGATCGCAGCATACACCTCTGGTGAAACATACGACTGACTTTTCACACTGTTATGGTAAGATGATACCATTATCTGCTGTCCATCTCAAAACTTTGTCAAGGTCTTTTTGCTGTCACTCACAATCCTTTAACTTATTTATTACTCTACACAGTAGAACATCATCCACAAACGGCTGAACTGTGATTCCAGTTCTTTACTCATATCACTTTTATGAATATAAGAAAACACAATGTTCCAGTAATATTGCCTTCCATACAGCCCTCCCCTCTTAATCGTTACAGGATCAGATATTCTTTCACGTACTCTAATTCTCTGAGTTCTGTTTCCTAGAAATTTAACTCTCATTCAATCACTCATTTTTATCCAGCCCAATAGCCCTCATTTTCATCAGTAGTCTTTGTCAACGTCTACCTCTCTGGTGTAGTGGTTAGTGTGATTAGTTACCACCCCCAGAAGCCCGGGTTTGATTTCCAGCTCTGCCACAAAATTTGAAAAAAGTAGTACGAGGACTGGAACAGGGTCCACTCAGCTTCGGGAGGTTAACTGAGTACAGGGGGTTCGATACCCACCTCAGCCATCCTCGAAGTGGTTTCCCACTTCTTCTCCAGGCAAATGCCGGGATGGAACCTAACTTAAGGCCACGGCCGCTTCCTTCCCTCTTCTTTGCCTATCCCTTCCAATGCTTCCATCATCCCACAAGGCCATTATTCAGAATAGCAGGTCCTTCTGCCCAGTTGTATCCCCCAACCCAAAGTCTCACATTCCAGGACACAGCCCTTGAGGCTGTAGAGGTGGAATCCCCCTGAGTCTGAGGGAAAAATCAACCCTGGAGGGTGAATGGATTAAGAAAGGTAGAAAGAAAGAAGTCTTTATGAACAAAAAGAATGAGGAAACATCATACAATATTAATGAATAAAATAAATTAGATTAATTAATAAGAGCACAGCACTTATTACAGCAGCATATCATCAGCATTTCTGACACCTATGTAGAAAGTTTAGTGACACCTGTTGTAAATCAACTCCATTCATGTGGTTGATGACTGTTATAGCTACACTGGCTGTCATTCCCATCATTGACAGGTAAATGTTTGTATAATTTCCCTCACCACTATTATGTGACTCGAGAAATGGAAAAATCCAAAGGAAATCAGCACTACCCGTTCTGAGTGATTTCCGACAAAAGACTAGTGTAACAAACGTGTTGCAAAGTTTGGGCTGGAAGACTTGGGAGTAAGGAGATGAGCTGCTCGACTAAGTGATATGTCTAAAATAACACTTTAGACCCCAGTTATGTTTTACTATTTTCTCAGTTTCTTTTTCTTCTTCTTCTACTTCCAGACAACCACTTCAAATATTACATTTCACACCTTTCATAGCAGTTACAACACCTGCAATTATTTAATGCAGTTCTTCCTTCGACTTTGAGGAGTCCTCCCTCTTCATTTAAGATGAATTGCTGTCTCCATCAGTATGTTTGTATTGTCTGCAAGAGTATTATGGATAATGGGTTAAGATAAATAGCCATTTTATAAGTACAGTTCTACATCAAGGACAGGTTTTTAAAGTGTATTTTTTCTTCATTTAACATGAAGAACAGAAAGTTGTTTTTTCTGTCCTCATGACTCTGATCATTAGTTCTAAGCACCATTTTGATTCTAGTGTACTCAGTGCATACTTGTCATGTTTTAGGAACCTTAGATGCTTTTGACAATTCTGTCTTGTCTATTTATTCATTTTAGTCTAAACTATTAACAAGCACCTGAAGATGTCTCTCATGAGATGAAACATGTACTACCAATTTTTTTATTATGCAATTTAATCACAAAGTGTGATTAGAATTGTGTTGAAAAGGTGGAAATCCTCATTGAAGTCTTTTATTTTAGAGTATCTCATTGCCAAAACAGGCAAATTATAAAGTTTTTAACTTGTAATAAGGGGTATGTTCTGAGCTGTCGAGAAGAGACAACGTGAAACGACATTTATCGACAAATAAGGCTGAGTGGTGTTTTTAAAAATAGGAAAGGTTACTATATATATATATAAAATAACATGTCCTGACTGACTGACTGACTGACTGACTGACTGACTGACTGACTGACTGGCTCATCATTCGCAAGCCAAAACTACTGGACATAAAGAAATGAAATTTTGAGGATATGTTTATATTAGCATGTAGGTGCTCACTAAGGGAGGATTTTGGGATATTCCGGCACTAAGGGGGTGAAAAGGGGGGTGAGTTTTTAAAATGAGAACCTCTATATCTCAAAAACTTAAAGCTTACAGACATAAAAATTGATATTTGGATTCTCCTTTAAAAAACAAAGAAACATACATTTTTTTTGTTTTCAGAAAATCCCATTAACAGGGGTGAAAAATGAGGAAAAAGTGGTTGAACACCTTTTATGAGGAGACTTATATCCCAAAAACTGAAGATGTTACAGACAAGAAAATTGGTATTTGGAATATCCTTTGAAAATAAGGAAACACATATTTTTGGGTTTTCACACAATCCAAAAAATAGGGGGTGAACAGGAGTGATAAACGGGGTGAATTTTTAAAAAGACTATATCTGCAAATTATCTCAGACACGTAACATATTACAGACTAGCTGATGTACACGTGCTTCGCTATGGGATTCTCAGAAAGACTGTCTTTGTGGATTTCCTAACTGAAATCAACATAGGTCATTACAAAAACGCCAGTCGGAATGTAGCGATTAAAAAAAAACGTCATCATATAAAATACTCGATCAAATGAAAAACTGCACATTTTCTCAATTTTAACAAACATACTACAGTGCTGATCTAACAGTTCAAAGTTCCAGAGCTGGCGTGAGTAGGCTGCAGACAGCCGTGAACACTCCTCTGCCATTATTCCATTAAATATGCACACTGCCCATTCCAGTCAGTACCTCAGAGTAGGGATTGAATAGCTCAAATGCTATGATGAGCCAGTGTGTTACGTACCAGTAGTATCAAAACATGTATAAACCAGAGGAATGGCAAGCTAAAGAACAAAGTGATCTAACTCCTCATCTACTTCCCGCCAATATTCAGGCAGGCTGTTACATTTGATACGACCGGGCGAGTTGGCCGTGTGGTTAGGGGCATGCAGCTGTGAGCTTGCATCCGGGAGCTAGAGGATTCGAACCCCGTTGTCGGCAGCCCTGAAGATGGCATTCCGTGGTTTCCAATTTTCACACCAGGAAAATGCTGGGGCTGTACCTTAATTAAGGCAATGGCCGCTTCCTTCCCACTCCAAGCCCTTTCCTATCCCATCGTCGCCATAAGATCTATCTGTGTCGGTGCAAAGTAAAGCAAATTCAAAAAAACCATGACATGCAGCAGTAATCCTATCTATCGGAGATGAGTGGCAACAGAAGAAACAAAACACATCACAACAAACAGTGGTGAATGTAATGTTATTGTTGATCAATTTTATGAGCTTTATATAGCCTATTGTAGGCCTTCACATTTAGTTTTCTTTTGACTCTGTGATATTAGGGCGTCTTATATTATTATTTATAGCGTAGACTGTAGTTGGTTCCTTATTCTCCGACTTTACATACCGGATTTTAATAAATTCTGTTTACCCATTTTCTCTTGACTGGGCGCTGATATGGACTGAGTAACAAAAATCCAGATTCATCAATATATCTTGTGATCATGGCCGGTACAGTAAAATGTATAAGACATAAATGATCGAAAATTTAACACTATACAACATTAGGTTTGTAGTATTTATCGATATGACCGCTAATAACATAAATATTTGAGAATTAAATTTTAGGCCTTCCCCTAAACTACCATCACACTCAGCGTGAATAAAATTATTTATGGGTTATATTGTAGCGACTTATTCCCTGACTTCGCATACCGATTTTCATCAGTATAGAAGCACAAATAATATAAATAATTGAGAATTAAATTTTAGGCCTTCCCCTAAACTACCATTTCACTCAGCGTGAATATAACAATAATAATAATTTTGTGTGGCTATTTCTAGCCGAGTGCAGCACTTGTAAGGCAGGCCCTCCGATGAGGGTGGGCGGCATCTGCCATGTGTAGGTAACTGCGTGTTATTGTGGTGGAGGATAGTGTTATGTGTGGTGTGTGAGTTGCAGGGATGTTGGGGACAGCACAAACACCCAGCCCCCGGGCCATTGGAATTAACCAATGAAGGTTAAAATCCCCGACCCGGCCGGGAATCGAACCCGGGACCCTCTGAACCGAAGGCCAGTACGCTGACCATTCAGCCAACGAGTCGGACAATAAAACACTTTTTGACCTAGATTGTAGCGACTTATTCCTTGACTTTTTATACCGATTTTCATTAAATTCTCTTCATCCGTTTTCTCGTGATGCGTGTACATACATACATACATACATACAGAACAATTTTACGGACAATTAAAAAGTGCATTTCCTTGTTACTGTCGATACGACCGATACAGAAATACCATCATTTTTAAATTCTGAGCAATGTATAGACAAAACTCTCATTTTATATATATAAATTTGAAAACTGGTATTTAGAATTTCCTGTAAAAGTAAATAAACATAACTTTTTTTCGGAAAATCCACTTAAGGGGAACTGAATTTCAATTCATCAAGTCAGTTCACCAGAATATCTAACCAAACTGAAGGAAGCTCCTGGCTTCAGGAACAAGTAACAAACCTAGGGAACTATTTGGCGCTGCGGAAGCCTTTTCACCGACCAGAAGTCTGACTAACATCAAAGGGACCGCTAAGGTCTTGAGTTGACTCTCAGTATAGTAACACTTCAAACAGGATCGATCACGCCTGAAGCCGATTATAAGGTAGAGGCCAATATCCACTTCATCCAAAACAATGGTTAAAGCCGAATAACACGTGTCCTCATTTTTACTGGGAGTTCAAGACCAAAACGGAATAACGGAATAATAATAATAATAATAAATTTGAATGATGTCCCTGAGAACAACAGCCCACTAATTGAACAAGTCCCCAAGTTACTAATTTTAATATAAATCATAATAATTTCACAAAAATCTTCAATTATAAACCTTTAAATATCCCTCCGGTCGTCATAACAGATTCCACCTTACCCCCTCCCCATAATACAACTCCGCCGCCAGCTTCCCGCACTCTCATTGTTGCGCCCACCCCTCCCGTCTCAACTTACTCTCCGCCTAAGCAAGCACACAGATACAACAAACGCAGCAACGGCCATAAATGGGGAGGTCATAAACGAGAAAATCCTGCGTAGTGGGGAATCATTTTCAGTAAATTTTTTCTTCAAAAAGTAGTTTATGCCAGCCTACACCCGCTTAAATATTATGTTATGTTAAACTTTGTATAAGATTATACGTTGCAGTGTAAGTTGCCTTATTATTTACAAATAAAATGATTTTTCATTTCATCCATTGTCAGTGCAAAAATTGCATATGTGGCATTTCATATTTACTCCGATTTAGAGTATTATTTTTATTGTTTATATTAATTGATCACTGAAATGTGTAAAAATTATCAAATACTCCAAATAATAGACACACATTCACTCAAATATCACATTTTTCTGAAATAACATATAAAAATGTACTCACCACGTAGGCCTATAACTTGCCATTGTAGAGGGCAGCGAGTAACCCATGAGTTCATTCATCACAATTTTGTCACCACATTATACAAAATTACACTACACTGTTCAACACTTCTTACACTAATTATTTACACTCAATAGCTATCGCAAATGATCGGAGAAAAAAATTGAAAAAAACTCCTTCAGGATTGTCACTGATAGTTGTTGGCACTCAGATTGAACAGCCGTCACAGAGTGTACATTAGGAGCTCTCAAATTCCTCGAACATAAAACCTGAGACGCACTGGCATATTTGCAATGCTCATACTTCAGCTGTATGGTAAAACCTGAAGTAAGGAGAGGGGCACAAAGCGACATTGCATACTACACAACAATACGGAGTGTTCCGCCACTGGCCTGTTGCCACACAAACAGCGCATCTCTTATTTGCTTGCAGTCTTGATTTTGAGGCTGGATTGAAATCTGGAAAATACTTCCCAAGAATTGAGTTGACAAGTCAACGGGTGCGAGTCTTGCTGATCAAATTGACAAGGCTGCATTAGGGGTAGCGTTCGCATACTTCTGAAATAGTTCCTGCACAATTTGAATACGAAACTCCAGCTCAGTGAATTTGCAGCAGTGTTTCTTGTATATCACGATACATTGAACATTGTTATGTCCAGTAGGTGTCTAAAAATCTGGTGGTAATACTTCTTCATTGTTTTTCTCGCCATACTCTATGGCACGATACATTGGTCTGATGAGTCCACCCCTCCCATTGAGCCATTGTGCTCAATATATACGACCGGCTTCTCTTTGGTTTCTCCTTTCTTGTTTAGAACAGTGCGCATTTCCGTGTCGTGAATGCTGCTTAACATGCAGACATCTCTCTTGTCTTTCCACATCAAGGCGATGAGTTTGTTTTTATCGGCAAAAGCCACCTTCCCTTTTTTCAACTTTTTCCCCCATGACATCCTTCGGAAGATTTTTTCCTGTTAGATTTTACAGTACCGACAGCGCCTGTCTGAAACTGATGAGCTGATCGAAGAGTTCCGGGCTACTGCAATAATTATCTAGAGCTATGGGGTATCCCTTATTTAGAAGAGGTTCGGCTAGAGCAAGCACAACTTTCGAGGGCTTGGTATACTGAGAAATATTCACCCCACAAACCTCATTTACTAACTCAGTTTCCCTGTTTGTGTACCACATGATATTCCACACATATCCTGTTTTATCCTCACATAATTTAACGGATTCCATCCCAAAATGAGCTTTCTTCTTCGGAATGTACATTTTCCATCCCAAACAACCTATCCAAAGCAGTAAACTTTCGTCAGTAGATAGACTATCATCTGGCAAATAGGAAATCCCTCTCTCTGCTTCTTCTTTTCATTTTAGCTGTTCCTATACTAGCTTGTATTGACTGCTGAGCGTACAGATTGGTTTGTTCTGCAAAAAGCTTGCACAATTCATCATCAGTGAAATGCTCAAATATTTCATCCGGTTCTTTTTTATTTAAGAGTTCGCCCTGAATTCCACTTTGGAATGTAGCTGGAAATCGGACTCTCCTACAGCCCCTTACATCCCAATCACTAGGTGGAGTAAGAGGCAAATCCCTCTCATATTCTGACTCACTACTCTCATCAGAGCCCGAACATGGCACCTGTCCGCAGCATCTAGGCAGTAGGCCTACTCCGATGGAAGCACTCGTGCTTGGAGCATCTAATACCAAGATAGTTTCACCATTACTATCTAAACTTGAATCACTGCAACTGTCTTCCTCATTGAGTTCGAGAATACCCCATATATCATCATTCGGAAGATCTACATTTCTTTTGGACATGTTCACAACAAATAGGAAACGCTATATGTACAAGTACCGTTTTTAAATACGGCCACTGCAGTGCTTCAGTCGTCGTTGAGAGCCTGCGCGCTCAGTACATACATCTGTAGCCTAGCCACAAACGCAAATACGGAAGCATTCGCCCATATTTACATTTGTTTGTGCGTGTTGAAATTGCCTCTGACAATAGACGCTGTGGTTAGGTTTTTAAATGGAAAAGGCATGAAAGCTGTTGAAATTCATCGGCAGATTAGTGAAGCATATGGAGAACACACTACGAGCAGAGGAATGGTAGAAAATGGGTTAGAGCATTTAAAGAAGGCCGTACTAATGTCCACAACAAGAAATGTATTGAGCGACTGTCAATACTGAAGACTTGGTGCAAAATGTTGATGCAGTGGTTTGAGGAAACAGATGCTTTATAATTTCGTTATTAAGTTATGAGTTGCCTGAAATTTCAAGGAGTGTTCTGTATGAAGTTGTCAGGACGCTTAGATTACCAGAAGTTGTGCTCATGCAATTCAAAACAAATGGCTTGTCATGCTCACATGGGGATTCTTTTACTTAATGACAATGTGCGACCTCACATAGCTAATCGAACCTGAGACCTCATCGCTTCATTTGGTTGGGGACAATTTGATCATTCTTCATATAGTCGTGACCTAGTGTCTAGCGACTACCGTTTGTTCCTGCGCCTGAAAAAGCATTTACGAAGTCAATGCCACAACGATGATGACCTAAAAACGACTGTGCTGCAGTGGCTGACACATCAGGCGGCAGATATCTATGTGGATGGAATTCAGAAGCGGGCTTCATGATATGACAAGTGCCTTAATATATCTGGAACTTACATTGAGAAGTAGTTTAAGGTTCATACAAACCCCATGGCACTACAGCCCTTGAAGGGCCTTGGCCTACCAAGTGACCGCTGCTCAGCCTGAAGGCCTGCAGATTACGAGGTGTTGTGTGGTCAGCACAACAAATCCTCTCAGCTGTTATTCTTGGCTTTCTAGACCGGGGCCGCTATGTCACCATCAGATAGCTCCTCAGTTGTAATCACGTAGGCTGAGTGGACCTCGAACCAGCCCTCAGGTCCAGGTAAAAATCTCTGACCTGGCCGAGAATCGAACCCAGGGCCTCCGGGTAAGAGGCAGGCACACTACCCCTACACCATGGGGCCGGCAGTTTAAGGTACAGGCTTACATGTAAAAAGGATAATTGTTTAAGAAAATGCATTACTTTTTTTATATCAAGGTAAAGGTAAGGGTGTATTCTGCCCGAAGGCAGGTCCGAACCTCCCCAGAGGTGCGCCTGAGTCGGAGTTTACATATGGTAGGGTGGCCAGTTCCTTTCCGCTCCTCCATTCCCTTACCTCCCCCAACTGCGCGTGGCAGCCCATCCAAATCTTGACCACGCCCAATGTTGCTTAACTTCGGAGATCTCACGGAATGGAAATTCTAAGTTCCCATGGAGGGAATTCGATATTTTTCCACCAATAGAGCATATAAAAAATCTGATCAAAAATTAGATGTTGGCTTTTTCGGCGTTTGCTCTATTAACCAGCGTTTCGTCTTAGGCAGGGTCTGACACATCCCACTCTGACGAGTCTAGTGTCAGACCTAAGACCTAGGCAGGGTCTGACACATCCCACTCTGACGAGTCTAGTGTCAGACCTAAGACCTAGGCAGGGTCTGACACATCCCACTCTGACGAGTCTAGTGTCAGACCTAAGACGAAACGCTGGTTAGTAGAGCAAACGCCGGAAAAGCCAACATCTAATTTTTGATCAAATCTCATGGAATCCGTTGTTTCAACATGGCTATGGTCGTTGGCTCTCTATCAAAATGGTACTTAATTAAAAAACCACTTCTCGTGGAAGATCACAAGGGGATTCCCAGATGAGAATTGTTTTGATGCACGATGGTGAAAATAATTCTATCAGATGGCAGCACCTCTCGGAACATACGGAGAAAGTTGGAAACCTACCACTTGTTTTGTAACCGAGATAGAAATAAAAACTTTCCACGCTTCACACAACGTGCCCACCAGTGGGCTCGCTCCGGCCGCGTCACCTGAAGCAAGCCCCACTCTACAGGTTAACATATTTGTAATTATTTCATTTTAACAGTCCATACTTCTTTGATCATTACATTACTTTGTTCATGCTTAGGTACCCTAAACTAGGCCTACTAGCTGAAAATTTTATGATCATTTTGTCATATAGTCTGCTTTTATTCCATTGCAACTGTTCACAATATATGAAATCAGAGTTCTTATAGATGACAAAATAGATCTCTTATCATTATTTTACAATTCACAAATTACAGGAAAGCTATTAATTACATGTACTCCAAGGCAAATAAAATTAATTTTAACAGCATTTATGTTTTTAACTCCATTTTTAAAATCCAAAATCCGCCTATATGCAACACGGAAATGCTGTAGGGAACGCCCACATTTAGTCCCAAAATAGTGTCTCTATAAGTAACATTCGTGTCCTGCCCTGTGTATATAGACCTTGGTCCCTCCTCATTTTTGCTCTTTATATAAAATAGGTAGTGAAGGAATTCAGAGGAGAACTTGAGAAAGGAATCATAGTTCAAGAAGAGGAAATGCAAAACTATGAGATTTGTCGATGATATTGTAATTTTATTTGAGTCTGCAGAAGATCTGGAGAAATTGCTGAATGGTAAAGATAGAGACTAGGAGGAGTCCAAGATGAAAATAAATCCAAAACAGAAACAATAAATAGAGTCTAATGAAGTCAGATGATGTTAATTTGGGAAATGGTCTTAAAGGAAGTAAATGAATATTATCACTAGGGTAGCTGAATAACTGATTTTGGCAGAAATAAAGAGGGCATTAAATGCAGACTAGTACATACATGGAAAGCCTTTAAAAAAATTTATTTGCTCTCTTCAGACATAGATGTCCAATTTAATAAAATGTTTAAAGACTTGAGTATTGTAGCATAGCAATGTATGGAAGTGAAACATGGATGTTACCTATTGATGAAAGAAAGATAATAGAAACTTTTGAAATGTGATATTACAGCAGAATGCTGAATTTGAGATGGGTTGATCTGCTCATAGGTGAAGAGACAATGAATAGAGTTGGAAGGAGAACAGTTGGTGAAATATGATCAGAAGAAGAGACAGATTGATGGGGCACAATTTGAGACTTCTAACACTTTATTCAGTTAGGTTTAGTGTGTAGGGTAAAAACAGTAAGTGGCCAAAAGTCATGGGAAGACACTGAATGTGATGTTAATAACGAGTTGCTCCTCCGCGAGCCCTAAAAACTGCAGCAATACGGTGAGGCATCGACTCTACAAGGTGTTGGAATCTTTCTGGAGGGATTTGGACCCTCGCATCTTGCATTGCTACCCACAATTGGTCTTGTGTAGTTGGTGCAGGGTTCATAGAGCGTACACAAGCATCAACAGCATTCAATAAATGCTTGATTGCATTAAGATCGGGGGATCTGGAGGGCCAATCCATGGTCGTAACTTCACTGGAGTGCTCCTCCAACCACCTGCGTGTCACCATAGAGCGGTGACATGGCACGTTGTCCTGTTGAAACATAGCATCTCCATCAGGGTACTCTAGTGCCAGAAAGGGATGCAGATGGTCTGAAAGAATGTCCACATAGCATGCACCTGTCAGCGCTCCCTGCAGCTGGACAGTGGGATCTAATAGCGACCATGAGAACGCTGCCCAGACCAGAACTCTCATGCGCCCATCAGCTCGATGCAACTGGAACTGGGATTCATCGGACCATGCCACACGCCGCCACTTTTCCATGGTCCATTGCCGATGTTCGCGGGCCCATGCACGTCGTTGAGCTCTTGTGTTGAGATGTCAGCAAAGGGACAAGAGTTGGTCATTGGCTGGTGAAGCCTATCCGGTGCAGTTGCCTCCTTACAGTCCTGGTAGAAATGGGTTCCTGACTCCCAACATTCAACTGGGCGGTGATCTTACTAACAGTAGCCCGTTAAGCGCCCAGTATGGTTCTGCAGAGTCAACGTGATGTCCGTTCATTAAACACCTCTGGTCTTCCTGCGCGGCGGTTTACGCGGGTGGTAACATTCTCTCTATAATATTGAAGATCCACCATCAACACTGTAACCTCGGAAACCTGAATTCGTGTGTAATCTCTGCAATGCTTTGAGCCTTGCGCCGATGATCATCCCACATTCAAAGTCTTCGGTTAACTCACGACACTGGTGTCTGTGACAGACTGCTCAGCTACGCCACAGCTAGTTGTAATACTACGGCACATGTTCTAATGGGACACCCCTTCCCGTGACTTTTGGCCACGCAGTCTAAACTATATAAAAAAAGAAAATAATACTCTAAATCGGAGTAAATATGAAATGCCACATATGCAATTTTTGCACTGACAATGGATGAAATGAAAAATCATTTTATTTGTAAATAATAAGGCAACTTAAACTGCAACGTATAATCTTATACAAAGTATAACATAATATGTAATATTTAAGCGGATGTAGGCTGGCATAACTACTTTTTGAAGAAAAAATTTACTGAAAATGATTCCCCACTATGCAGGATTTTCTAGTTTATGACCTCCCTACTTAACTGGTTAATTACAGCCAGTAATTTAGGCTGCATTTCTAGTAACAGGAAAACATGCCAATATTAGAAAGCTGTGCTACATTATAATAGTGTGCCCACCTCTCTAAGTGTAACAGTTAATGTTATTAGCTTCTATTCAATTATTGTAACTCTCTGTGACATACCACTTATTACATATAATCTTAAAAAATATTTGTTTAATGTCAACCTAGTCAATACTTACAATTACCACTATTGTGGTTAAATGATCATAAATAATTGAAAAATCGTGAGCATGTTTCGCCCTTCTTTACGGGCATCATCAGCACTATGAACAACTTTAAAAATAATAGTTACATTTAAGACTGTTTTACAATAATCAATCATATAAGATCGGAATAAAATGTGACATTAAAAGTTGTTTTTGATACCATTATTAAAAAGTTATAAGTGAATCTTATAAACAACAAGTTAAAACAATTGTAGGTCAATCTCATAATCTAGTCTAAAAAATATATATGTTAATGTTGGTAGGAAGATTAATATTAATATGGACCTCCACCAAATGTTAAAGAAAATGGATCCATTTCAATTCCAGACGAATGCCATTTGACGATCTTCCTACCAACATTAACATATATATTTTTTAGACTAGATTATGAGATTGACCTACAATTGTTTTAACTTGTTGTTTATAAGATTCACTTACAACTTTTTAATAATGGTATCAAAAACAACTTTTAATGTCACATTTTATTCCAATCTTATATGATTGATTATTGTAAAACAGTCTTAAATGTAACTATTATTTTTAAAGTTGTTCATAGTGCTGATGATGCCCGTAAAGAAGGGCAAAACATGTTCACGATTTTTCAATTATTTATGATCATTTATGATTATTTATGACGAATACCAACGCGATGGATTGACATGGTGAACGGCCCCCTACAGTGTTCTCTCAGAGTAACCACATTGAAAGCTTTAGATAGGGAAGAATGGCGGAGTATGGCTCATCGGCTTGAGGGCTGAATATTATGATAGTCACGACGCCTCAGTCATGAGGCAAAACGAAGAAGAAGAAGAAGAAGAATGATCATTTAACCACAATAGTGGTAATTGTAAGTATTGACTAGGTTGACATTAAACAAATATTTTTTAAGATTATATGTAATCACTGTCGTCAATACGAACCAAATATGAGATTAATGTCTTGTAACATACCACTTAGTCGAGCAGCTCGTCTCCTTTCTCCCAAGTCTTCCCAGCCCAAACTATGCAACATTTTTGTAATGCTACTCTTTTGTCGGAAATTGCCCAGAACAAATTGAGTTGCTTTTCTTTGGATTTTTTCCAGTTCCTGAATCAAGTAATCCTGGTAAGGGTCCCATACACTGGAACCATATCCTAGTTGGGGTCTCACCAGAGACAAATATGCTCTCTCCTTTACATCCTTACTACAACCCCTAAATACTCTCATAACCATGTGCAGAGATCTGTACCCAAACAAAATCCAATTTCCACACCAGGTACAAAGGACACAAAAATGCAGTTAGGCACATCAGATAACCAGTCTTCTTTGAACACATATATGAATACACCCACCTCTTCATGGACATCAGCATAGATCATAAAATATTTCACATCAGTAAAACAGAAAACCATTAAATATTAAGATGGCAGTAGAAATACACACACCGGGTGGGTTGGCCATGTGGTTAGGGGCGCGCAGCTGTGAGCTCGTATCCGGGAGATAGTGGGTTCGAATCCCACTGTCGGCAGCCCTGAAGATAGTTTTCCATGGTTTCCCATTTTCACACCAGGAAAATGCTGGGGCTCTACCTTAATTAAGGCCACGGCTGCTTCCTTCCCATTCCTAGGCCGTTCCTGTCCCATCGTTGCCATAAGACCTATCTGTGTCGGTGCGACGTAAAAAAAAAAAAAGAAATACACATTGCACAAAAAGCCAACTAGAATATCATCAGTGATCAAACACACACCAACATGATTCCCCGTATTCATTCTTCTTAATTAAATCACATACTCCAGTAAAACGCAGAGCACAGTCACAGTGTCACCTCAAAGTCTGCCATTTATGAACATATGTGAAAAATTATATGAATGTTATCGAGCGAGTTGGCCGTGTGATTAGGGTCACATAGTTGTAAGCTTGCATTCAGGAGATGGCGAGTTCCAATCCCACTATCAGCAGCCTCGAAGATGGTTTTCCGTGGTTTCCCATTTTCACCCCAGGCAAATGCTGAGTCTTTCTGTACCTTAATTAAGGCCATGGCCACTACCTTCTGACTCCTAGCCCTTTGCCATCCTTGCATTGCCGAAAACAATCTGAATTCCGTACAGTTGTCAATGAAATTCACAATGAAATCGGAAACTAACAAGATAACTTTTTAATACTTCACAGTTGACAGAAATACCAACATCCTCTCATACAAAATGTACAGGAAACCCACACAGATTTTGCGCACAATAGATAACAAATCTAACCATCCCAACATGCACAAATTAGTAGGACTGAATACAGTGATACACAGAACAATACCCATACCGATGAGAACAACATTGTTCAACAAAAAAATGTTATTGTTTGGATCATCAATCCATAGACAGGTTTGATGCAGCTCTCCATGCCACCCTATCCTGTGGTAATCCACATAACGACGACATCCTATATCTGCTCTAATCTGTTTATCATATTTGTGCCTTGGTGTCCCCCTACTGTTTTTACTACCTACCCTTCCCTCAAAAACTAACGGAAGAAATCCTGGGTATCTTAAGATTATGTCCTATCATTCTATCTCTCCTTCTGGTCAAATAGACCAATTAGATTTATCATTTTGCCTTCAGCACCACATTTCAAAAGCTTTTATCTTTGTTTCTGAGCTAGTTATTGTTCATGTTTCAATTCCATACAATACCACACTTGAGAAGGTCTTTCTAATTCCTATGTCAATGTTGGAAGTGAGCGAATTTCATTTTTTATGAAAGGCATTGCCTGCTTGTGCTGGTCTACATTTTTTTGTCCTCCTTACTTCTACCATTGTTAGTTATTCTACTACTCAAGTAACAATATTCAACTACTTTTAAGACTTCATTTCCTAATCTAATATTTCCTGTATTACCTGACTGCTTGATTGCACTCCATTATTTTTGTTTTACATTTATTTATTTTCATCTTGTACTCCTCCAAGACTTTGTTTATACCGTTCAGCAATTTCTCCAGATCTTCTGCAGAATCAGATAATGATACCATCGGCAAATCACGGAGTTTTGATTTCCTCTTCTTGTATTGTGATTCCTTTTCCAAATTCCTCTTTGATTTCTTTTACATTGAAAAGGAGAGCAGACAAATTGCAGCCTTGTCTCAATCCTTTCTGGATTGCTGTTGCTTTTTTCATAGACCTTGATACTGATCACCCTTCTCAAAATACTGTACCTTGCTCCAATCACCATTATCAAATTCCTTTTCTAGATCTGCAAATGCCATGTACGTGGGCTTGTCTTTCTTAATTTGATCCTCTAAGATCAGGCTTAAAGTTAGGATTGCTCCACATGTTCCTACATTTCTTCTGAAGTGAAACATATCTTCTCCAAACTCAGCTTCAACTTGTCTTTGCATTCTTCTGTAAATAGTAGGCTACACGTTAAGCTTTTGCAGTCGTGAGATACTAAACTAATGGTGAAGTAGTTTTCACAATTGTCAGCACCTAGTTTCTTGGGAATAGGTATAACACCATTCTGTTTAAAATCAGATGGCACTTCTGAATCATACATCTTGTACACTAAATGAAGTAACCTTGCTCTGCTGGTCTCTCCTAAGGCTGTTAGTTGTTCTGAGGGTATTCAATTAATTCCAGGTGCTTTATTCCTGTTTTGGTCTTTCAATGTTCTGTTGAATTCTGACCTCAGAATTGGGTCTCCCATTTCATCAGCATCAAGAGCCTCTTCTTGTTCTAGAACGTTATCATGAACATCTTTTCCTTGATACAATTGTTGAATATGTACCTGCCGCCTTTCTCTCTTGTCTTCTACCTTAGAATTGGTTTTCAATCTGAGCTCTTAATTTTCATACAACTGAATACAAACATTAAAGCAAATCATGAAAGAAGACGGCCACCCACCTGTCTCAGTAGATTGATTATTAAGGAAACAAAGAAGAAACAAAAGATAAACCACACCTGTAAACAACACATACAGAGTCTTCAATTTCTTGAATAGAAATTTGTACAAGATAGCTAACATGTTTCAAAATGCAAGGTCATTACGAAGCATGATGGCCCCCTTTTGCCAGTCTGACATGTCCTTGCTTCGACGCACCTTATAACACTGTTTCCACACAACCAACTGACATACATGGTACCTTTGCAACAAAACAAAAAATACAGTTCAAAGTCATAATAATAATGTTTTAGCCGTCTGAACTGAAGAGCACTTTGCTCACCATTCAGTCAACGAGCCGGACATGAACTAAAATGTCAAAAAACAAACTGCAGTGCCACATAAGCTCACCGGACAGAAAATTAGTCGCACCCTGAGACATCATTCCAATACCGTGTAACTGAAGAGATTTCATAAAGCCACCAGATGGCTGAGATGCTGATGTCTGCGCTACATGTGCTGTTTCAAATCATGGAACTTAGCAGGCCATTCGAGGTGTGATAGGGTGTCGATGTGTTCATCAGACCAATCACTTATGTGTGCAGCCTTGTGAACGTGGGTGTGGTCATCTTGGAAAATGGGAGTGTCCACAGTATATTTATTCATGAAGATGTTCAATGAAGGGCAACACTTGGTCACAGAGAGTATTGAAATGTTAGTGTTAAAATAAACATCCTGGTTCATGTTCACAGTGACTTGAATGAGTGGGTCCAAGTCATAGTATGAAAAATACCCTCAAAACATCACAGAACCACTTCCGATCTGAACTATACCCTCTACACACTTTGGGTGAAATGCCTCATTAGGCTGTCAGTGCACTCGACGTGTATGTCATTTGAAAACTGGCAAAAACATAACTCGTTGGACCACACTATATTCCTCGAGTCAGCTACTGACCACGTTCAGCTTTGCTCGGCCAGTTGAATACGTTCCACTTTTTTTGCCGCTGTGAGCAGTGGCTTCTTACAAGTACATCCCCAAATGTTCATTGCATGTAGCTCCTTTTACAATGTTCACTCAGAAATTGGTTGGGCTGGACCTTCATTCACAAACTGCAGAAATTCCTGTCGGGTTTGAAACAAATTTTCGTTGACAAGATATGGCACTTATCTCTAATACCTGTCGGTTAGGATCTTGCGACCACCGTTCTTACGCCGTGTTTCATGATTACGAGTGGTATACTGTTTCCAGCAGATACATTGGACAGTGTGCTTTTATACACTAGCAAATCAGGCATCTTCATTCACTGTGTGGTCATGGGTACGACCAAACACGGTAGCCCCTGTTGCCAGTCTGTTATCTTTGTTTCAACGCAGTTTGTTGCACTGTTTTAAGGATAAAGTCATACAAATTACTTTATAAGTCATTGCTGCACATTACATTCGTACAAAAATTATTGGCATGCATTCATATCTAATACACGTAAAGAAAAATAGACTACGGCCACGTAGCACTTCCCTCTCTCCCTGTTGAGCAGAGTTGTCCCTGCTCTGCATTTCCCTTCCTCCCCTGCAGACATGTTTGTGTTAGAAAGCCACGATTGAGGCCAGTGACCTGAAATAAATCCAGCTGGTACACTGGAGGTAACGGATGTGAAACTAGAGCAGGTTTTAAGGTAAGTACAGAAAGCTTGCTCGAATCGATTAAAGTGTCAATAATGGACTTCCAATACTTGTACAATTTGTCACACTTGTTCATATTTTCCATTCACAATCACTGGAAAGTTTACGCAACATAAACAATTTTGTACATGCATATACAGAGTGTTAATAAGGTACGGCCAAACTTTCAGGACACATTCCTCACGCATGGAAGAAGAAAATATGTTACATGGATCAGGATCTGGAAACTCTTTATTTCTTGTTAGAACATATTTTGTACAACGCTGCATAGTACATTAACCATGGGAAACACACAGGAACAAAACTTACCAGCATACCATGTGGAACTCTTCTTACATGAAATGTTCATAATTTGACACATGAAAAACTTAAGTTATATAGTACTTCTACAATACCAGAAACAAGTATCAATGAAACCTGTTACGGGGTTACCCGTGGAACGCAGAGGTGAAAGAAGGTGCCGGGGTGAATGGTTGTAACTACAATGTCAAAGCAATTTAGAAATAAGACTTAGAAAAATCCAAGATTTCAAAACTTTAACACACTTGGGCTACAAGCCCCTAGTTTTACAATTTTTTTTTGAGCTTCCAGCTCAAACTTTACAGACGAGCGTAAATTCACAAAAGGGCAGAAATTCCCTAATACCTGGAGCACTTGCTCCCAAAATGGCAATGTTAAGCCTCCCAGAGGCACTTTTACAACTCATGAAAAAGAGCTGCGTGCTCTCAGCTTTCCAAGCTTATTCAAGGCAATATTAGAAAATTACCATCACTCGCCACCAAGGCACAACTTACAAAATTTAAAACAGGGGTATCTCGTACCCAACCTATTGGGCCGTTGCGGAAAAGAACAGGTTAAGAAAATGGCCCGAAACACAAATTGAATGGAGGCGAGTACTTGCACTCCTAAATATGCATTCTTAAAACCTAAAGGGCACTAGGACGATGAAACAGGGGCTATTCCCAAACTATGGAGGTGACTCATATAAGAATAAATTAAGACTTTACGGGAAGGAAGAAAACCAGTTGCAAAACATAGTCACCTCAAACCAATATGAAGGGGAGCTCTAGAGGGTACATCACTCTCTATCCCAGATTTACAGTTAAAGATCTTATGAAGTTTTTACATTAGCCAGCAGAAATTACATTTTCAGAAAAGTAGGTTACATAGTTAAAGTTTCGGACCTCTCCCTCGGGTTAAACTGCAGAGCTAGCAAGAAATAAAGATGTTAATTGGCCATTACCTTGCTGAAGAACTGCTGCCTGATGAAAGAGGCGCCTCCCGCCTCCTGCTTGACACACACACACTAAGTTAGATGACGATCAAATGGCCAAGAGACGTGAAAATCCGCAGTATATAAACCCTCGGGGAAAGTTCGAGACTTTTCATGAATAATCAAGACACACCCACAGGATTTTATTGGATAACATCAAAAGTGACACTCAGAATCGAGGAAGAAGCCTATGATAGGCGGAAAATTAATTACAGAGATTCGTGATTGGCTAAATTCAAAACTAGCGGAAAGAAAAGATAAATATTGCCAACCCAAAAATAAGGAACATTAACTAGTTAAAAAAACTTATGAATACAAAACTTCTTTAAATCAAAGTTCATCCACTTCACACCAGGGTGCATGATCATAGTTTTTGTAGTGACATCTGTTGAAGAAAGTCCAAACTTCTTGATGAAGGGCAAACAAAACAAGTAGAAATTCACACAGTACAGGAAACTTCAAAATAACGGAATTTAATTAGATTTCTGTAGTGACATCTCCTGAGTAAAGGTTTAAGTAGGTCTAGTTTCAAGTTCACGATTTCTCTAGAAGAGGAGTTCCTTTTAGGCGCAAGATTTAAATGTGCAGCTTAGAGGTGTACCTCCCGGTACAAAACCAATATTGTTATTTGATATTGGTAATACTGTGATGTCTGTTGCTCATCATTAATGGACTTGGTAGCAATAATCTAAATTCATGAATATCTCCGTTATATCTCGAAAAGTAAAAAACTACCAGATATCAAATTATGGAAAATTAACATTTTCTATGCACGCTTTTTACATAGAACTAATATATCCTGGGAAATTTGGAAGTTATTGAAAAATATAATAATCTTAAATTATTCATCACACAGTTTAAAGAGCATGAAATAAATAATTGAAAATTATATTTTACACAAATTGTATTAAGTACAGATTTTCAGTACAGTTAATATGAACAGAAATATTGCTACACAACTGTATACTAATCAAATAACATATAGCTCGGTGCATATTCTGGCTGTCCCCGCAAAGAAAGGAAAATATCAATGTACAACAGCCCTGACGGGCCTTGGCTGAATGCCTGCAGATTACGAGGTATCGTGTGGTCCTCACGACAAATCCTCTTGATTACTATTCTTGGCTTTCTACGCAGGGACCGATATCTCCATCAAATAGCTCCTCACTTATAATCACATAGGTTGAGTGGACCTTGAACCAGCCCCGAGATCCAGCTAAATATCCCTGACCTGCTCAGCAATTGAATCCGGAGCTTCTGGGAAATGGGCAGGCATGCTACCCCCCAGGTCATGGTGCTGGCTACCCCGGCTGTATCTGAACTCTTACGAGTTTTGATAAGTGCTGTATTCACATATTGTTCCAGATAGACAAAAATTGATCTGAACCTGTTTTTACCTTTTGTATTGCCCCCTTCATACCGGGCTTGGCTCAGCCGGAGAACGAGAGTCCCAAGGGTGGACCGTTCGTTGTCTGGCTTTGCTAATTTTTGAAGGCAGGGAAAGAGACAAGGACTAGCGACAGTAATACAAAAATATAAAACAACAGGTTTCTGACATTTATTACAAACTAGCACCTTCGACAATAACAAAATTATATTAGTAAATCTTGATGGTAATATTAATTTTTTTCTTTTCTGCCAGTTCTGATTAATTTCTCCAATATTCTGGATGACCTTAGTTCTGTAAATATACAGAGTACTATTAGCCTTATTTATGGCCTAACGAAACAACAACAAAAATAAAAATGTACATTTCGTTCGGAAGACTTCCTTTCAATAATGTCATTATTATTTATAATTTAAAAGAAATTGAAACTGTCACATTCAAATTTATCTTGGACGTCGAAAATAACAGGCTTATATATATTTACATTTGCTATCTCAAATAAAACTTTCCTTCTTTAATGTACAGGATTAAACGTTGCTTCAATTAATTGAAAAATAGTGAAATCAAAATCTTATTGAAATATTACTCAAAAATGTCTCCATTGGACTTAATTTTACAAACTCGTGTTTATACAATAATTATTACTTCAAAACTTTCCCTAATATTTCATTAGACAAACGTGATGTCAATCTTTAGCATCTGATATTTCTAAGAAATTCTTAACGTTGTAGGCTTTACAAAAGTAATTGGTGAAACTTGTCCACTGAAATAATCCTTTCTTATTCATTATTATATGGTACTCGGAACTTTTCTCTACTTAAATTCAAAATAAAATTCACTAAAGGTTTAAATCTTCAAAAGTTATATCACCACAAACAACGATGTTGATAATCAGGACTCACGTAACAAACACGTGGCCGGGTCAAAAACCATATTCAAAGAAAATATCACAATTCACTGAAATAATTATCAATCACACACACAGCATTCACACTAAGGCACTCGAGAATTATTTACACTATTTACAACGAATTCTAGCCTTTGAATATTAAACTTTGATCTTTAATCCTAAATCTCTGAAATTTCTCGATGACGGCATCGGCTAAAGAAAAAATTATTTACGTCCCACAGAAATGTGATAGTCTGGATGATCACTCAGTTAAATAAGATAAGATTTACAACGTTGACCATGATAACATCGGTGATTGATACCTGAAGAAATTGTCGTCAACAAAAACGCACATAGAATAGGTCAAATATTAGCATTCGCTTTCATGGTTCATGAGTCACGACATTATTATTACACAACTCCATGTTAATCAATTAACACGTGCTCCACATGAAGAATTTACGTCCAACAACACGTATTCTCCAAATAAGACTCAATAAATGGATTCACAATTCAACAACACACAGCAAATAACCCCTTCTTAAGTCAACAAATTAGAATAAATGAACCGTCGAGATTCTGCCACATTCCAGGCTCATGTTCATCCTATTTGAGCACACATTAACATCATACACACAAAATCAAGCAATGTTTAAACTCATGACCCTTATTAATTTATTTAACCCGAGATGAAAATGTATTATTATTATTATTATTATTATTATTATTATTATTATTATTATTATTAGATGTGCTAGATCTCAAATTCATGCAAACAAGGATTTGACAATATGCCAGATGACACTAACGGATCACTCCATCCACTCTTTCGATATTGTAAACATGTACCCAAGCATACAAGTATCAAAATTAATTCCGATAATTATAAACAATTTAAACAAAAACAGCCACTTAAGCAAACTAGAGATACAAGACTTTATCACAATATTAAAACTTATCATCGACAATAACTTCTTCACTTTTGACAATGTCATATATCAACAAAATGGTTTGGCAATGGGGTCACCGGCCTCAGGTATCTTAGCAGAAATATACCTGGACTTCCTCGAATACACCAAAATTGACAACGAATTCGAAAACATTCTCTTTTGGGCCAGATATGTCGACGATGTCTTTGTAATCATGAATGAGAAATCAATTAACGCACCCACCACCCTCTTAAGACTCAACAATATTGATCCTCATATCAAATTCACACTAGAATCCGAATCAAATCAAAAAATCAACTTTCTAGATTTAACCATCACTAGAAACTCAGATTCTTTCAGTTATAAAATTTTCAGAAAACCCACTCAAACAGCCTCCACCATTCGCCAAGATTCAGTGCACCCCCAGTCCCACAAACGAGCCACATACAACAGCCTAGTTCACCGAGCCTTCAGCATACCTATGTCCAATAAAGATCTAAAAAACGAACTCAACACAATCCGCGGAATCGCAAAATTCAACGGCTTCAGCAATCATTTTATAGAAAGGATAATCAATAAACACAAACATCGCCCAAAAACTACCCTCAAAAAAGAAATAACCAAACCTCTAACATTTTCCACCTTCACGTTCAACAATGATATCTACAAGTTAACCAACATCTTTAAGAAACAAGGCGTTAAAATAGCCTTCAAAACCAACAATAAGAACATGAATGTTTTATACAATACTTCACACATCAACAAGACCAGCAGTTTTTTAAAATCAGGAGTTTATAGGATCAAATGTACCACCTGTAAAAAAACCTACATCGGGCAAACCGGGAGAAACTTCATTATCAGATACCACGAGCACACTAACGCAATAAAATACAACAAGTTTTCAGCCATCGGCCAACACATGCAAGATTATAACCATAATTTCACCAATATTGAACAAGACATGGACATCCTCGTATTAGCAAACAAGGGCCCTTTACTGAACATAATGGAAAATTACTACATACACCTAGACCAATACTTTAATGCCAGTCACAATCTCAATGAAATCTCAGAGAAACCCAACATACTCTTCGATCTATTTATCACTTTCCTCAGAAACAATAATGCAGCCAACCTAAACTCAATCCTAAATTTAATCAAAGGTACTTTTCCAAGACAATTACACTTTCTCCTGCACCCTTCAGCCCCACCTTAAGCCCTCTTCCTAAGCCATATTTCATTTCAATACAAGAACTTACTGATTTCCATGATTATAATTTTTACAACACCCCATTTATACTTTATTCTTTGTTAAAAACCTCTTATTATGTATATTCCTTGTATTATTAACTATTACCATAACATCTCATTTCACTTGTTATTCTTTAAAATAATATTGTCTTAGGATTTCGCCACAAATGATCTTTGCTTCAATACGGCTGATGATGACCCCTAGATGGGTCGAAACTAGTACCGTATAATTTTGTAAATTTGTGAATATATTGTATTGAAAAGGTGGAAACATTTAAGTTATTATTATTATTACTTAACACAACATGCCGTAAATCTGTCCCACACGACTTCAGAAAAAATTATTTTCAAAATTAAATTATTAATTATCGGTTGGACAATTATTTTTAAATCACATTAGACTATTAAATAGGACAGCTGGAATAATCGTAGAAGACACACACACGTTCTAGCTGTACTAATAGAGACCAAATATCACTCGTACACAAATGACTATACTACCATCTCCCATATGAAAGAAGAATGAAAATTTTCAAAACTACTGCAAGACTAGAATAAATATTACCACTAATGAATAAGTAAAAGCATTATTTCTACAAAGATGAACAGATAAACATTATAAAAATTTACTTAAATGATTGATGGAACTGGATTTCTGCCGATGAGCTGGAGCATGTGGCATGCTATCTGCCCGCGGTCGCTATCTCCCCATGTCAGAGATCGCCTACATCTCAATGCAGCATTGTAGCCTTGATGATCAAAGTAGAGGAAGCCTACCTCTTCATGGCATAGCAACATCTTGAAATGCTCGTTCCAGCACGTGGCGACTCTTCTATCTTCTCGTACAGTAGAAGCTGAAACTGACAAACAATTTTAGGATATGTTCCGTACACACGATGACTTTAGAGATGAAATTATACGTAACTTTAATTACGAAAATCTGCCAAACTCGTAGATCCGAATAATAATGAAGGTTGACTGATTGTACTGCAGAATAATTAGTCCAAGAGGCATCTGCGTCATGAATATAAGAACAGCCTCGAAGCACGTCGAAGTTCACAGAATAACAGCACAGTAAAAAGCGTTGAAGCGCAGTAGGAGAGACGTCGAAGTTCACAGCACAGTAGAAGAGCACAGGAAAGAGCACAGCAAAAGAGAACATTTCTTCTGGAAACTCGGGTATTTAAGCATGTCCAGCACAAGGGGTGTGTCACTATAATTGTCCGTAATTGGCCGATGTCAAGTGTTTCAATTCTCAAAAGTACTTCCGTCTGGAACTTGCCATGCGCCAACCTTGTCGAGGTGACCTTGGCCTGCTCCTCAGTTGGTCACGTGGGGACAGCTGATAGCTCGGTAGAAAAAATCAATACATCGCTTCCCTAACCAACTCGAGACCGGTTCTGGACGGGTGAAACTGTCTCTGTAACACAGGGCTGGAGAATATCGCCCGTGCTAATGAAATAATAATTTTACACACGCAGAAACAATAAATACTTATTGTAGGCCAAATTTGAAGGGGACAGTGTATGGCTTGCCAGATGTACAGTTTTAGCCAGAAGAGTACGGAATTTTCAATTTTTTTTCTTTTAGTGTACAGTTCAAATAGTAAACTGTAAGCTGGATGTTCCCACTTTGCAAATTACTGCATGAATTTCCTCTATTTTGGATGTTAAATAGAGGGATGTGTGATAAAGATCTACATTGTAGTATGTAGGGTAGGCATCTTCTTGTTTTGCTGTTATAATTTAGTAAATAATGTATGATAGTACCATTTATGTTAACACAGGCAAATATTTCTGGAAAAGATGTGCTTTCTGCTGAAACCTTATGGTAAAGTAAACCCTCATTCAAGGCTTTAAAAAAAAATCCTATAAAGACCTTAAATAGGAGTTTTACTGTACTTACAAGCTTAACATTATACAAAAATTAAAGATTAATAAAAATTTTATTTGAATTATCATGTAATAGTATGAAAATATTAGATTATGTTAAATCAGCTGGGGATAATTAGCTTATGTCCTTTTGTGTCTCCTTTTACAGCAGGATATTAACAAGCGGTTATCACTTCCTGCTGATTTACATCTGCCTGAGTCATTTATAGCTAAACAAAATGTTAGTCCAACCATTGATGGCCCTCTCAGCCGAGCCAGTAGACGCCAATCACTCTCCGAGATCGGTTTTGGGCGAATGGAGACATACACCAAGCTGGATAAACTTGGTCAAGTAAGTGCATTTTTTACAGGTGATACAACACATCCATTTCCTTATAATATTTATTACATTTCAGTTATTTGAAAAGTGATTTACAATATTCACACTGAAAAAATGCTTGCAGTTATACCTTACTTAAGGCCATGGTCACTTCTTTCCTACTCACATCCCAATGTCGCCATAAGACCTGTGTGAGTTGGTGTAATGTAAAATCAAAAGCAAAAATAAAGAAAGTGTGTGAAAATATTTTCTGGCTCTAGTGTCACATGTCCTATTTCAAATGACAGAAGTATATGTAGCCCCTGGATCGTTATGTCCAGTTTCCAGTTGGAGATGCTCATGCTATGGAAAATTTCAAGTATTTTATGTTCTAGATTTTAGCAGGTCGTTGAACAAGGGTTTTATCATTATTTGATTTCATATTTGGGAATATAGTTCTAGGAATCCAGTATAAAATCTATAAACCCTTCAGTGCTTCAGTACACTCGTGTCCTTAAAGTTAAGGGAACTTTGATATCCACAAGAAAACATTTTGTCATGGAGATGTGCAGATTTAACTGTGGTTGGACAACAGGGAAGCATGTGAGTACATGGGATGTTCAGTACAAGACCGATTAGTGTGTGTGAAACAGTCCATGTGGGAAGAGGTCTTGGGTACAGCAGTTCTGACTTAATGTTGTGTGCGTTTGGCACACACTATTTGAGTTGTAACGAAGCAGAATGGCGTTGTGAATACATTTGGTTGACATTACATGTGGCCAGATCATCAGCGGATTAGAGACCGGCCACAGTCAGTGCGAGGTGGGCTGGGATTTGAAGTCGCCTGTAGCACCATTTCACGACTGTGGAGAAGATTCCAGGAGGGAGAAGACATTCAACGACAGTACAGGTAAGGTCAACCATGTGCTACAACCAAGCGCCAGGATCGTTATTGTGCCTCAAGTGCCTGAAGATGCCCAACCAGCTCAGCACCTGCATTTGCTGGCGACCCCACAGGAACCTCTGGGTCACACATTTGCCATCGGCCTGTGTGTTGTCAGCTTCGATAGTTTGCTCTGTATGCTCGGCGAACTGCCAGATGCATTCCTCTCTCACGAAGGCACTTCATGGCTTGTGCAATGTGGTGTCTTGCCCACCGTGATTGGACCCAGGCATAGCTTCTGATCATGGATGAGTCACAGATTAGCTCAAAGAGTGATTCTCACAGTCTGTTCATCTGGTGCACCCCTGGAATACGTTACGAACCTGCCAGTATTTTGGAAAGGGACTGATATAGCAGTGCCAGTGTTCTTGTCTGGGGAGAGATCGTTTTAGGAGCATGTACACCACTGAATGTGTTTCCTAGGAATACTGTGAAGGGTGCATCTATAGGGATGACATTCTGCAACATTATGTGCAATTTTTTTGGTTGCATTTGGAACTGGGTTCTGTCTGACGGATGATAATGCCTGCCTACACAGGGCTGGCTGGCCTAGTGGAGGCAACATGAGGACATCACACATCCAGAGTGGCCAGCTCGTTCCCTGGATATAAATCCTACAGGACATGCATGGGACACTCTTGGCTGAAGGATTGCAGCCCTAACACTGCCACCATGGACCATTGTTGACCTCCAAAGGGTTTTTGTCCAGCATTAGTATGTGTTACCTCAAGTCATGCTGGCTGGCCTGATCCACAGTATGTATCCTTTGTTGCCATGCAATGTGCACGGGCACTGTTAGGTCTTATGGCAATGATGGGATAGAAAAGGGCTAAGATCGGAAAAGAAGCTACCATGGCCTTAATTAAGGTGCAGCTCCTGCATTTGCCTGGTGTGAAAATGGGAAACCACAGAAAACTATCTTCATTATTGCTGAGAGTAGGGTTCAAACCCACTACTCCTGAATGGGCAGTCACTTGCTCGGTACTGATCTTTTGGTGACGATGGGATGGAATGGGATGGGATGGGTTAAGACAGGACTAGGACGGAAGTGACCCTGCCTTAACTGAGGAACAGCCCCAGCCTTTGCTTGGTGTGAAAATGGGAAATCACCAGAGATTATCTTAAGGGCTGTTGACGGTGGGGTTCGAACCCACTGTCTCCCAAATACAAGCTAACAGCTATACGTGATCCAAATCGTGCAGCCATCTCACTAGGTAAATCCTGTATAACAGGCTCAAAAATTTTCGTCTCCCACCATAGAAAAAGAGTTGAAAATATGCTGAAAGCAACTGTGTAAGTGGCTTGTCCGATGTCTGTTTCTGTAATCACTCCTTTTCTTTTGTACCGGTAAACATTATGATAATATTCCCTATGGGAATCACCATCTATATCATGAAACATTATGATAGCAACTGTTTCTGCACTGCCTCACAGGTTGCAGTTGGTGATGGAGTTTCAGGAGGGACAGATACATGTGATGGTACTTGCGATTGGCTTTTCAGGACCTGATATTTGAATACCATGAGCATTATTGGAACTACATGAACCGGTAGAATTTTCAGATTTAAAAAATTCTTTTCTATTATTATTATTATTATTATTATTATTATTATTATTATTATTATTATTATTATTATTGTTGTTGTTGTTGTTGTTATTATTATTATTATTATTATTATTATTATCGGTGCTCTTTTGTGGTGGTATGCAATGTTATGCAGTACCGGCATCTTATTCTTGAAAGAAAAAAATCTGATATCATTTGGAATATTTTTATCAGATTTCCTATGAAGTGCTGGTTTATGCCTTAACATCAAGTGTGTCCACTTTTGTTACATTTCTGTAGATATGATGCATATGAGCATGATTGACGTTTCTGAAAATTGCTGTTCTAAAATTATCATTCTTGTCCTATCAACCATTTTGTGTCGTCAGTTCAGAGTTAAATTAAAAGAAAGAAATAATCTTTGTCTTGCTCTTTTTTATCCTTCCGGATTTGTGGCTGCTGGAATATAATAGTGTGCCAGCCCTGCGGTGTACGGATATTGTGCCAGGTCAGGGATTTTCACCTGGATCTGAGGGGTGGTTCGAGGTCTACTCAGCCTCAACAAATTTGACCATTTTTGGTCTTTAGTTGGTCTGTATTGACTAAAGTCATATAAATACCAAGGGTTATAGTTTCGTCCGCCCTGTCAATATATTGTTAAATTCGTAAGTTTACACAATTATTTTGACTCGTATATGTTTTGGGAGATACCACTCCCTTCATCAGCGACTACTACATCACAGAACAAAACTTCACATATTCTACGATCTAACAACCTTAATTTATACCCAAAAAAAATTAAAATCGTAAACACACTGAAATATTTCTTGATACTGTTTGTTGTGTTTATTCTTATGTAGAAGAAAACTTTATAAAAAATAGTCATCTGGTTTTTCTTGGATAAACTCAGAAAAAGTTAAAATCTTGGTCTTGTTGCTGTTAAAAATCTTTCTAAAATTATCTTATCTGCCATTGAATTATTATTATTAATTTTTTGTTTTCTAGTGGCTTTACGTCGCACCGACACAGATAGGCCTTATGGCGACGATGGGATGGGAAAGGGCTAGGAGTTGGAAGGAAGCGGCCATGGCCTTATTTAAGGTACAGCCCCAGCATTTGCCTGGTGGGAAAATGGGAAACCATGGAAAACCATCTTCAGGGCTGCTGACAGTGGGATTCGAACGCACTATCTTCTGGATGCAAGTTCACAGCTGCGCACCCTAACCACACGGCCAACTCGCCCAGTTGAATTATTACTCTTTATAAGATCTATTATGAATAATTTCTTTTGACAATGACTGGTTGAACAGGATAGTGTTATGCTGGTTTTAGAGCAGATCAAACTTCCCATCGTGTCCTTAAAATTTGTGCGTAGTTGTTGATCTTCTTATTTTGTTATATCGAGCGGAGAAACCTGCTCGCTCTCCAGCCGGACACATACTACGTGCAGATGTTGCGTAAACCTGAGGCTACTTGTAAGTAGAAATTATAAGAAAAAATCTGCATAATAAATATAATGGAATTATTGATTTTTTTTTCTATGAAATCATCATTTCCAATTTCACTTTCAACAAATTGTGATATTTGTGGCATATTTATCAATAAAAGCAGTTGAGTAACATGAAATCACTTGGAAAACAGTTGTTTCAACTCCTGTGAAAATAATGTGAGGAAATCTTGCTGCACCATACTGCCTTTCATGTATTTTCCAATAATTTTCTAACTATTCAACAAATCGTAACACATGAACAGCATCAAAGAGAAAAGACCATTGAACATATCTGTGGTAACCCGAACACAAGTTTTATTTTTACATGTATGTGATCCCTCCAACACAGGAAAACTCTCACTGACCTTTACTCGGGAATGGGATGCATTAGCATTTTACGCGGGCCCTGTCATGGTCGGTCATGTGCGTCATTGTGTTAATTCATCATTATTTTCACCTTTCCCGCTATCATCTTATTCCTCAGAAGTTTCCACTTAAAGAATAATTTACTTTGATGCAAAATGTGTACCAGTGGTTTTGAATACACTCATCGCAAATCAAATAAACTATCTGTTTCAACTAACCCTTGAAAATAGCTATTCACTTTAAAGATGACTTTCTTCTCAAAATAAATGATGTGAAAAGCTTTTACAGATATAATTCTCTTTTGTTCTGATTTATGTATTGAATTGTTTGAAGACCAGATAAAGTTAAGAGAGAAACATGTGATATAAAATAAGCCAGTGATATCCACATGGTAAATGACCTTGTTTCCTCGTTACCAAGGAAAATCATTTTAGTCCTTGGCATGAATACAAACCCAACTTTTCACATGTCATAAAAATAAGAAAATGGTTTGTGCCTTATGTCTTATGATGTGTTGTTTTTTACAATGTTGACAGTGTAAGGAAATCCTAACTCATGCTGACAATAAATATTGCATCATGTTTAAATAAAACTGCTTCTGACTTCTCACAAATCTCGTGCCTTACTGGTATATCATTCAAAATGTTTGTGTTATTTCCAAGTCATATTGGAAATATACCATCGCTGTTGGTAGGTTGATGGTTTAAGATACTAGTGTGGAGGGTAGATTGATAGTTGTTAGTTGTTAGTTCAGTTAGTCAGATTTAAGGAAATCACTAACACACTCAGTTAAAATTACAAATACCAGAGGTATTAAAACCCAAACATTAAAGTTCAGTAAAATTCTTCTGTACTGTATTTTAATATGAAAAATGTTAATACTTTTTCTATCTTACAACTTGCCCTACACAATAGTATAATTAAACTGATGAACAGTGACAGGAAAAGTACAAGAAAAAAGGAATTGTCCTAAATGCTAGTTACCTGAGAAATATTTTACTCGGTTAAAATTACAAATTACTTTCTCAACAAGTAGTCAGTAAAATTACAAGTACTATTATTTCGCAGAATGTCAGATTTAAGGAAATCACTAACACACTCAGTTAAAATTACAAATTACTTTCTCAAGTAGTCAGTAAAATTACAAGTACTATTACTTCGCAGAATGTCAGTCTTAAGGAAATCACTAACACTTATTCACATGGATCTGGAATGATACCAACGTTAGCTAGGAAGAAGTTATTACTTAAATTTGCATGGTTTTTATTTTTAATTTTATTTTTAGCACAAATGCATTGAGTGAGACTATGCCTTAACATGATACCTTGGAACTTAAAATTTTTCTTTCGCCCATAATTTTTATTTTAGTTGACTTTTTGCATTTCAAATAATTTGCCATTAACTTTACAAAGCAATACATACATAAAGACATACATACATACATACATCCATACATACATACATACATACATTATAGACCATTATGCCTTTCGGCGTTCCGTCTGCAAGCCTCTGTGAATTTACTAAACTTCGCCACAATCCTCTATTTGCTACTGGTGCTGTGGTCCCATTTAGTTCTATACCTCTTATCTTTAAATAGTTAGAAACTAAGTAACCATCGTCGTCTTGGTCTCCCTCTACTTCTCTTACCCTCCATAACAGAGTCCATTATTCTCCTAGGTAATCTGTCCTCATCCATTCACCTCATATGGCCCCACCACCGAAGCTGGCTTATGCGTACACCTTTATCCATCGAGTTCATTCCTAACTTAGCCTTTATCTCCTAATTCCAAGTACCCTCCTGCCACTGTTGCATCTGTTTGTACCAGCAATCATTCTCGCTACTTTCATGTCTGTTACTTCTAACTTATGAATAAGATATTCTGAGTCCACCCTGCTTTTGCTCCCATAAAGCAAAGTTGGTCTGAAAACAGACCGATGTAAAGATAGTTTTGTCCGGGAGCAGACTTCCTTCTTACAGAATACTGTTGATCGCAACAATGAGCACACTGCATTAGCTTTACTACACTTTGATTCAATCTCACTATATTACCATCCTGGGAGAACACAACCTAAATACCTAAAATTAACTACCTCTTCCAGCTTTGTATCACCAATCTGACAGTCAGTTCTGTTGGATTTCTTACCTACTGACATCAATTTAGTCTTTGAAAGGCTAATTTTCATATCATATTCATTGCACCTATTTTCAAGTTCCAAGATATTATAATCATTTCATGTGGCTATTATAGCTGAGTGCAGCCCTTGTAAGGCAGACCCTCCAATGAGGGTAATTTAGGTAACTACATGTTATTATGGTGGAGGATAGTGTTATGTGTGGTGTGTGAGTTGCAGGGATGTTGGGGACAGTAAAAACACTCAGCCCTCGGGCTGTTGGGATTAACCAATGAAGGTTAAAATCCCCAACCCGGCCGGGAATCGAACCCAGGAACCTCTGAACCAAAGGCAAGTGCGCTGACCATTCAGCCAATGAGTTGGACTCCAAGATATTAGACTGCAGGCTTTCGGCACAATTAAGACCAAGTCGTCAGCATAGGCCAGGCTGCTTACTACATTTCCACCTAACCGAATCCCTCCCTGCAAGGGGATGAACCATGTAAACTACGAACAGGAAAGGTGAAAGATTACAGCCTTGTCTAACCCCTGTAAGTAGGCTGAACCAAGAACTCATTCTACCATCAATTCTCAATGAAGCCCAATTGTCAAAATAAATGCCTTCGATTGATTTTAATAATCTACCCGTAATCCCATAGTCCCCCAGTATGGCGAAGATCTTGTCCCTCGGTACCCTGTTATATGCTTTCTCTAGATCTACGAAACATTATCACAACTGTCTATTCGTGGCACATACTGAAAATCTGATCCTGACAGCCCCTCTGCGGTCTGAAACCACACTGGTTTTCATTCAACTCCTTCTCAACCACTGATCGCACCCTCCCTTCCAGGATGCCAGTGAATACTTTGCCTGGTATACTAATCAATGAGATACCTCGATAGTTATTGCAATCCTTCCTGTTCCCTTGCTTATAGATAGTGCAATTACTGCTTTTGTCCAATCTGAAGGTACCTTACCAACATTCCGTGCTAATCTTACTACTCTATGAAGCCATTTCATCCCTGCCTTCCCACTATACTTCACCATTTCCGGTCTAATTTCATCTATTCCTGCTGCTTTATGACAATGGAGTTTATTTACCATCCTTTCCACTTCCTCAAGCATTGGTTTTTAAATTGTCATTTAAATTAATTGTTTTTAAATAGGGAAAGATTGTTGTCTTTGGATGGTTCCTGTTTGTATCAAGCAAGCGGCCTCACGGTTTGGGTCACATAGCTATCAGCTTGCATTTGGGAGATAGTGGGTTTGAATTCCACTGTTTGCATCCCTGAAGAAGGTTTCCCATTGCTTCTCATTTTTACATCAGGCAAATGCTGGGGCTGTACCTTAATTAAATTAAGGCATCAAAAACGTTTCCTACCCACTCGTAGCCTTTTCCTATCCCATTGTCGCCTAAGACCTATCTGTGTCAGTGCAATATAAAGCAAATTGTAAATAAAATATGATAAATAAATAACTATATAAAATTTGTATGTTCTGCTATAGTAGAACTGAAAATATTACCTTCATCACCACTTAATTTTTTCCCATTCTTGCTTCCATGCGATGTATGTTGATCTAGAATGCAGGATTGCGGTTTTATTTCAAGAAGTAAAATACGAGTGAATATTATGTTTGGTAAGGAGGATCTATTGTAAGTAAAATTTAAGTTTTGTAAAAAGTAACAATTATAAGTAAAAATTACTAATGGTATTTGTTACAAGCAATTTGATCACTTTTACTCTGTTACTTCAATCAATCAATCAATCAATCAATCAATCAATCAATCAATCAATCAATCAATCAATCAATCAATCAATCAATACTGATCTGCATTTAGGGCAGTCGCCCAGGTGGCAGATTCCCTATCTGTTGTTTTCCTAGCCTTTTCCTAAATGATTTCAAAGAAATTGGAAATTTATTAAACGTCTCCCTTGGTAAGTTATTCCAATCCCTAACTCCCCTTCCTATAAATGAATATTTGCCCCAGTTTGTCCTCTTGAATTCCAACTTTATCTTCATATTGTGATCTTTCCTACTTTTATAAACGCCACTCAAACTTATTCGTCTACTAATGTCATTCCACGCCATCTCTCCGCTGACAGCTCGGAATATACCACTTAGTCGAGCAGCTCTTCTTCTTTCTCTCAATTCTTCCCAACCCAAACTTCGCAACATTTTTGTAACGCTACTCTTTTGTCGGAAATCGCCCAGAACAAATCGAGCTGCTTTTCTTTGGATTTCTTCCAATTCTTGAATCAGGTAATCCTGGTGAGGGTCCCATACACTGGAACCATACTCTAGTTGGGGTCTTACCAGAGACTTATATGCCCTCTCCTTTACATCCTTACTACAACCCCTAAACACCCTCATAACCATGTGCAGAGATCGGTACCCTTTATTTACAATCCCATTTATGTGATTACCTCAATGAAGGTCTTTCCTTATATATACACCTAGATACTTACAATGATCCCCAACAGGAACTTTCACCCCATCAACGCAGTAATTAAAACTGATAGGACTTTTTCTATTTGTGAAACTCACAACCTGACTTTTAACCCTGTTTATCAACACACCATTGCCTGTTGTCCATCTCACAACATTATCGAGGTCACGTTGCAGTTGCTCAGAATCTTGTAAATTATTTATTACTCTATAGAGAATAACATCATCCGCAAAAAGCCTTACCTCCGATTCCACTCCTTTACTCATATCATTTATATATATAAGAAAACATAAAGGTCCGATAATACTGCCTTGAGGAATTCCCCTCTTAATTATTACAGGGTCAGATAAAGCTTCACCTACTCTAATTCTCTGAGATCTATTTTCAGTCACTCTTTTGTCTAGTCCAGTTGCACTCATTTTTGCCAGTAGTCTCCCATGATCCACCCTATCAAATGCTTTAGACAGGTTATCGTTCTACGTTGCGATTTTATTTGACATAAATAAATATTACACGAGAACACGTCCACTTCCTTATTAAAATTACTTTATTTACACTGTATGTCACAACAGACAATTATACACAGTAGCAATGACACTATATACAACACTAAATAGCGGAGTACCCTGAAGTCGATTCTGTGAAGTACAGATATCAACAACACTGACGCGCGCACTATAACATAATCTCTCTTGAATTCCCCGCCTCACTCACTCACTCGAGTCCAATGATCTGACTGACTCCACCTCGGAGCCCAACAGTCACTCCCAGTCCATCACTTGACTGAGTCCCAAGAACCAAGATCTGCGAACTTAGAACTGAGAACTGCCTTCACTGACTGACAGCTCGATATTTATCCTACTCGACCAACCATCTAGAATGATCGACTTCTGGAAGAGTTCTTACAACACTCGTGGATCACACTCGAAACATCGATCGACCAGCTAGTTGAATGGGTACTCGAACTTTCCCCGCTATTTAAAAATACACATGGAAATATCTACAACATTCGTAATGCCTCTACATGTATCTGCTTAATAAAACCTTACTGTAAGTTTCCAGAACCCTTCAGATATACCAAATATAGTACAATAAGTCTAATATACGAACATTATGGAATGTTCTACAGCTTTCGACTCTATAGATTTTTAGGTTATACAATACGTATTTGAGGTTATGCAATTTTTTACTACATATTTACAGAGAAACCATATACTAGCCATGTTTAACACTTAATAAAAGATAAATTAGCCTTAAATAAACTATAATTAAAATATATTAAACATAATAATTGAAGGTTTTACGTCAGTTATGATGTCGTACCTACGACAAGGTCAATCGCGATACAGTCCATTTGACCTTGAGAATCCATGATATCTGCTATATCTTGCTGGAATCCTACAAGTTGAGCTTCAGTGGAATAACCTTTCCTAAAACCAAACTGCCTTCTATCGAACCAGTTATTAATTTCACAAACATGTCTAATATAATCAGAAAGAATGCCTTCCCAAAGCTTACATACAACGCATGTCAAACTTACTGGCCTGTAATTTTCAGCTTTATGTTTATCACCCTTTCCTTTATACACAGGGGCTACAATAGCAACTCTCCATTCATCTGGTATAGCTCCTCCGACCAAACAATAATCAAATAAGTACCTCAGATATGGTACTATATCCCAACCCATTGTCTTTAGTATATCCCCATCTCAGTATACCCACCTCAAAGAGGGAGATAAAGACTAAGTTAGGAAGGAACTCGAAGGATGAAGCTGTATGCATAAACCAGCTTCGGTGGTGGGGTTGTGGGTGAACGAACAAGGATAGGTTATCTAGGAGAATAATGGACTCTGTTCTGGAGGGTAAGAGAGTAGAGGGAGACCAAGACGAATATGGTTAGAATCAGTTTCTAACGATAAGAGGTATAGAACTAAACAAGGCCACAGAAGTTGCTACATATAGAGGACTGTGGTGTCAGTTATTAAATTCACAGTAGCTTGCAGACTGAATGCTGAAAGGCATAACGGTCTATAATGATGATGTACAATATGATGTATGTTAAAAAAATATATGTATAATATTGATAATATTAACAAATTGGATGAAATAAATGTGAATATTTCCTTTAGATATTTCAACCCAAAAGTCTACTGAGGCTCTTTTCGATCTCTGGTAATGAATTACTCTTCGGTCTTACCTTAGGAAAAGCTGCATATCCTTCATCCTTTTTTCTGTGTTTAATGTACATTCACATGAGTTATAGCTCTGCACCTCAGTTTCCATTGAAGAAGACTTCCATGGAGCACAGCCATGTCCATTTTTTCCCCACTTTTCCTCACAGGCTTTCCATAAGCTTCCTTTTTAGTTCTAGGAAACCTGTTTCCCAATAACCTGTTCAGAAATCCAAGGGCACAGAACTGGGAAAAGCATGAGGTTATTTCACTGGAATGTCTCTGAAGGGTATAAGCATGTATTTCTGTTTCTAGTTCCATTTTCTTTGCTTGTTGTTTGTTGCAGTCACTTAGATAGGCACTCACTTTGTCTGAAGTGACCACATATTTCCATCTTTCTCTTCCCAGGTGATTATCACATTTTCCTACTTTATGTGTACTATTCTGCTATGTGAAGATCCAACAACTTGTGAACCCTGGTTTTGTAACGTTTATCCGAGGTCAAATCTTGGTTGACTGTAGTGTTAACAGTTTTTAAATACGTCCCCAACTTACTTGCAGTGGCTCTGTGTATGACTGGATTGCTGCCGAAGACAAGGTCCTTGACCTTCCTCATGACATCTGGGGTATAGTTTTTTGCAGGTCTTGGGTTCACTTGTTTCTTGCCTTTTAGAATTAATCCCATGCAGGCCTTTCCTGTATTAATTATTCAACAGACAGCTGATCTCTTTCTTTGACACTGTAAATTTCCACTTCTCATATGCTTGAGTAATTGCAGAATAGCTACAATTTGCGTCATAAAGGGCCGTAATATAGTCTTCCTGGAATGGCTCGATTCGCTTTGCCATTGTTGCAGCTTCATGCTTGTGAATGCTGCAGGGACAACATTTCACCCACCTTACTCATCTTCCAGAACACTGACCTTAGCACACACCATGCTGTCTACAGTGACAGTTGCATAAATGAAGAAAAGCAATAGATACTGAAAATCATAGAAATCATCAATGTAGTTGGTTCCACAGTTAAGGCTGTACCTAATTAAGGCCTAGACTGCTACCTTCCCAATCCTAGCTCTTTCCCAGCCTTGCGTCACCGGAAACCTTTGATTTGTTAGTGCAACCCTAAACTACTAGCAAAAACAGAAAACAAAGCACAGAACTCTACATCAGTCACAAAAGCATTTCCAGAATCATTCCTATGTAGCATTGCAGACGTTAAAAAGAAGAAAAAAGCATGAACGTAATAAACGTAATAAATAGTAATAAATAGTTTAATAGTTTAAACCTTTACAATGAATGAACTTGGTATTTAAATCTTTGACTAGCATACTTTTCAGCAAGAAGGAGAAGAATAATAATAAGAAGAATAAGAATAAGAAGAAAAGCATTAATTTTGGCCTACACTCTAATCCTTGACATCTGACTATTCACTCTCTTCCTCTTCACAGATAGCAGTTGAAAGAATGTCATCTTCTTTTATTCTACTTTCTCTTGAATTGGGTGACTGTAGCCCATTTTGAATGTTCCTTCAGCAATTTTATATTATGGGCTCTGCATGTTAATTTACTGTCCCTTGCCATTGTTAGTATGTTTCTCATAGCATTAGGGACTAGACCATATGATCTGAACCCTCTTGTCCTAGCTGCAGGTATGGCTACCATCATTAAACATTTACTGTTAATAGGTGTCCTACTCAGAGAAGAACCAAAATTGGTTCTTTTGCCATGTTACTGTGTCATTCTTTTCTGAGGATTTAATAGTAGTGGTGGTGGTGATGATTTTTTAAGTCTATACTGAACAAATTCTGAGAGAATTTCCTCTGGAAATCAAATGCCTGGACCATTGAATCAGTAAATTCTGGACCACTAATTTTTTTTTCATTTCAGTTGAGGTCAGTACGTTCAAATTACAAAAGCCTTCGTGACTCAGGCGGCAGCGCGCCGGCCTCTTACCACTGGATACCGTGGTTCAAATCCTGGTCACTCCATGTGAGATTTGTGCTAGACAAAGCAGAGGCGGGACAGGTTTTTCTCCGGGTACTCCGGTCTTTCCTGTCATCTTTCATTACAGCAATACACTCCACTATCATTTCATCTCATCTGTCAGTCATTAATCATTGCCCCAGAGGAGTGCGGCAGGCCTCGGCAGCCGGCACAATTCATATCCTCGCCGCAAGTTGCGGGCTTCATTCATCCCATCCCTGACCCGGTCATTGACTGGAAAACAGGTTGTAGGTTTTCATTTTCACGTTTGAATTACAATTGACAATATTGGCAGCAAAATTAATTAGCTTTAAAGCCATCTCCTTCCTGCTGTTTTTACATTTTCAAAAAATTTGTATCTTGTTTCACTTAGCATGCTGATGGCAATGAATTTTATTTCGATAAATAAATAAAAGTAAGTTTAATAAAATATTTAATATCAGGAACATACAATCTTTTTGAGTGATGTAGTTACCAGACTGTTGCCTGAAAAGAGGAATTGTAGGACTTAGGTAGAAAAAATTAGCATAAACTAATACATGTTACAGTAGAATCCCACAAACTTGACCTAATGTGGATTGAGAGGGTTGTCGAGTTTCCAAAATACAGTAGAATTCCTCTATAATGAGTACTGCATATAACGAGAACCCCGTTATAACGCAATTTGTTTCTGTCTCTTCAAAATTCCTATATTAAACTGTGTATTATCCTTCGGTTACAGCGAGAGCCCTATAACTCATCCGTTAATACGAGCGCTTAAGCACGCGCGATTTTCCCCGTTACCAATATTTATACACCCCAGCGATTATGTTGCATGCGATCGATTGATTACCTTCGGTATAGTTTCCTCGCTATTTCCACTAGCGAATTCTCTCGTCGACATTCGAAGGTGATGTCGGGGTTGATTAGTAACACTCGTCGACTGCTGTTCCGTAAAGAAAATTCGAAATGAAAGGACATTTTCGTAATTAATGCGTAAATAACGTGTCCGATAACTGTTGTAAACTCATTGAAAATAAAGGCTAACTAAACGATCGCTTAATTTTAATGCTAAATACTGCAATTTTAAGTAAGAATGGAATAACGACGAGACATGGCAGCGTGCATAATTGATTTCAGAGGTTACTTTATATTTTCTCGCATCTGGTTAACGCTATTATCATGTAAATTTATAGCGAGACGTTTGTAATTTTTCTACTGGCGCTTGAAGCGTGTTTTCATCATACGTATAATACGGTTAAGTTAGGATAGGTGACGCTGTTTGAATAAGAAAACTGAAATGTTTGCCACAAAATGCGATCAATCATCTTTGCATTTGGGAGCTCACTCGTCGAAATTCGAAGGCGATGTTGGAGTTGATTAGTTATACCTGTCGACTGCTGTAATCGAAAGAAAATTCAAAATGAAAGAGGATAACACGTTTTCGTATTAAATGCGTAAATATCGTGGCCGATAGCAGTTGTTAACTCGTTAACAATAAAGGCTGAAGTTAAGTAAGAATGTGATACATCTCAAGATATGGCAGAGTACATAACTGATTTCAGAGGATAGTTCATATTTTCTCGCGTCTAGTTACATTTCGGAAAGGCTATTCACATGTAGTTATTTAGTGAGGAGGTTATCATTTGTCTACATGCATTACAAATGTGTTTTCATGATACATATACGGTTAGGTTAGGCAACGCCGTTTGAAAAGGAAATATGAAATGTTTGCCACAGAAGCCTATGAGTGATACCGTATTTCTCCGAATCCAAGACGATGTTTTCTTTTCTCAGAACTTCATGCGAAAAAATCAAGTGTTGTCTTGCATTCCCGGCCTAACAGTAACGAATACCACTGGCAACTGCTGTGGTAATCATGCTGCTTCTTTTCACTCCCGTGCACGCATGTATATATACACAAAACTCGTTGACTATAAACGACCGCCTCTTTATTATACATCGCTAGCCGCGACAACCGGTTGTACAGTGCCTGTGTGTAACGTCACTTAATCTTGGGAAATAGTGAAGAGAGAATGACGTTCTGTTAGCCTCTACAAAAACGTTTCTCAAATCTGCAGAATGGCATCAAAACATGCAAGCTTTCGAATTCTTAGAAAGGCCAACGCTTATCAGTGGCAGAGTTATAACGCGTCTACTGTACCTGACGCTTAGTAAAATTAAGTTTTATAGACAGCAGGAACATTTTTGTGATGGATAATAATTTTGTAAAGATATGCGGAACAGGTATTGCCGGCAAATTAACTACGGGTTCTCGTCGGTATTATGATGTCAATTTTAAGTTAATGGTTATTAAATATTCGGAAATGTAGAATAATTGTGCATAGGCCTAACTAAAGCCAATATTTGACGTTAGCGTGAAGACAAAGATAGCTTCAAAAATGCGTACTGCACAAAAAATGCGACAAGGACGCTTTAAAGAAGTCGAAGATGAAATTGTGATGTATGTGCACAAAAAAAAACAAAATCAAGGGCAGAATGGTCATACCGTGGCGCATTAAAATATTTCCTTGACCTTCAACGTTCGCGATTAGGCCTATGATAGCAAACACTCGTAATCGAGTAGGTTTGTCTTCCAGGTAGGATGTCTCTTCATCTATGTGTTCGGAGGTGACTATACAGTCCAAGGCGGGAGTTACACAATTTGCCACAGTGATAACAGGTAGTCCCAGGTGGAGCAGTCATGTTATTTCTATGTCTTCTCAGCACTTCTTTTTCTTTCCTACGTTGCCTCTTGTCATTCGCTGTACGTCGGCGGTTTTCTTCAAAAGACAGTGTGCCGTAATGGACTAGTGATCTCCAGGATGAGCGGTCAAGCGCTAAGCTCTCCCAGTTATCAACATCAGTGTTACATCTCTTCAAGTTAGCCTTGATTACATCTTTAAATCGCTTCCTCTGACCGCCTACACAGCATTTACCTACTGATAGCTCAGAGTAAAACACTTGTTTGGGAATGCGATTATTGGGCATGCGAACTACGTGGCCTGTCCATCGTAGCTGGCGTCTTAAAACCATCAATTCTATACTGGTGGTGTGTGCCTCTTCAAGAACACTGATATTTGTGCACCTGTCTTGCCAAGTTATTTGTAGTATTCTCCTCAAGCAACGTTGATGATACTGTTCCAGCTTCTTAAGGTGTCGACTGTAGCATGTCCAGGATTCAGATCCGTAGAGTAAGGTTGGAACTACAACAGAATTGTACACAAGAATCTTTGTTGTGATATTGACATCGTGATTGTCAAAAACTCGAGATCTTACCTTAGCAAAGGATGCTCCTGCACGGTTAATTCTGTGTTGGATTTCTGAATCTATATTTGCGCTTGATGAGAGGGTGCTGCCAAGGTATGGGAAGGTGTTTACAACTTGAAGGCTCACTCCATCAATTGTGACATTGATATCTCTTTGACGTTCCCCAGGGGCTGGTTGGTATAGGATCTGTGTTTTGCTGGTATTCAGTTTGAGTCCGATCTTGTTGTACGCAGCAGAGAAAGCATTCAGGATTCTCACAAGCTCTTCTTGTGTCTGAGCTACGACAGCATTATCATCAGCATACTGTAACTCAACTAATGCTGCAGACGATGTCCGAGTTCCTGCCTTTAAATGGCTCAAATTAAAAAGTTTACCATCCATCCTGTAAGTTATATGAATTCCTGGAGGGAGATCATCTCTGACAAGTTCCATGACAGTGGCAACATACAAGGAAAACAAAGTGGGGGCTATCACACAGCCTTGCTTAACACCGGTATTGATATGGAATGGCTCTCCAATAGAGCCGTTGCCATTGACAGCTGCCATCATATCAGTGTAGAGCAATTTCAAGATGGCAATAAATTTCTGCGGAAAGCCATATAGAGCTAAAATTTTCCACAAAGCTTCTCGGTTCACAGAGTCAAATGCCTTAGTAAGATCAATAAAGGCAATATAAAGAGGTCTATTTTGTTCTCTACATTTTTCCTGGAGTTGACGAGCTGTGAATATCATATCTGTGGTTCCTCTAGAAGGCCTGAAGCCACACTGACTCTCTGGAAGTATTTTCTCCACCAGGGGTACAATACGATTTGCCAAGATTCGAGCAATAAGCTTTCCCAGGCACGACAGTAAGGATATTCCACGATAGTTACTGCAGTTTGTTCGATCCCCTTTCTTAAATATGGGAACTACCAGACTGTCTCTGAAATCAGGAGGCATTTCTTCTGTGCTCCAAATATTGACAATCAGTTCATGTATGTGCCCTACTAGTTCCTCACCACCTTCTTTGAGAGCTTCCACTGGTATACCATCAGGACCAGAAGCTTTGTGACGCTTTGCTTGATTGACAGCATGCTTAACTTCATCTAATGTTGGTGGGGAGCCAAGTTCATTATTTATGATGGGAGCTTGTTTTAATATATCATACACCTGTTCATCGATAATCGAATCCTGGTTCAAGACGTCTTCAAAATGCTCTTTCCACCTATTCATGATGGAGTGCTGATCTTTTAAAAGTATACTCTTATCGCTGGACCAAAGAGGATTCCTCCCAAAGGTGGTGGGACCATAAACTGCTTTTGTCGTTTGGAAGAACTGTCGTGAGTCTTTATCTGCTAGATATTCCAACTCTTTTGCCTTTGCTGTCCACCATGCATTCTTCAGCTCACGGGTTTTTCTTTGGACATTTGCTTTGGCAATATTTACGGCTTGTTTCTTAGAGTGGGAGTTCATGTCCCTTCGCCATGCTTGCAAGGCTTCTCTCTTCTCTGAGATCAATGCTTCAATTTCTTCATCATTTTCATCAAACCAGTCCTGATGTTTTCTGGTCTTATAGCCTACTGTTTCTTTGCAAGCATCTTGAATACTGGTCTTCAGACTCTCCCAGTGTTGCGTTACATCAGGTTGATATTCCTTCGGCAAAGTTCGATGAAGGAGCTCTCTGTATTTTGAAGTAATTTCTGCATTGCCAAACTTCTCGGTGTCAAAAGTATGTCTGAAGCTCTTCCGTTGTTTCCTCCTCTGGGTGGACAGTGACAAATGCATCACTGATCTAATAAGTCAGTGATCTGTCCAACAGTCATCAGCTCCCGTCATTGCTTTGGTGATGAGAACATCGCGTAGATCTTGCTTGCGGACAATCACATAGTCAATGAGGTGCCAGTGTTTCGATCTAGGATGCTGCCATGATGTTTTGAAGCGATCCCTTTGGCGAAAGATGGTGTTGGTGATTATCAAACCCATGCTCAGCATATTTTGAGAGGAGTCTAATACCATTGGAGTTTTCACTGCCAACTCCCTCCTTGCCAATGACACCATTCCATATTTTATGGTCCTTTCCCACTCTGGCATTAAAATTACCAAGCAAGATGATTTTATCTAGTCGATTGATGTTTGACAGGATGTCATCCAGATCTGAATAGAATGTTTCTTTGATGTCATCATCAGAGTCTAATGTGGGGGCATATGCGCAAATTACTGTGGCATGCTGGTCGCCATTTAATCAAAGTCTTAATGTCATGATGCGTTCATTTCATCCAGTTGGAAGCTCCTGCAGGTCTCTGAGAAGCTTATTCTTGATAGCAAAGCCTACTCCATGTGTTCGGTGTTCACTGGTAGGTTTACCCTTCCAGAAGAAAGTGTATCCTGCTCCGTTTTCATTCAACTGACCTTCTTCAGCAAGACGGGTCTCCTGGAGTGCTGCTATGTCGATATTGTATCTTCGTAACTCTCTACCCACAAGGGCTGTTCTCCTTTCGGGTCCCTCATTTGAAGGGTCATCATTAAGTGTTCTTATGTTCCATGTAGCAAAATATAATTTCTTTCTTGTTCGACTGCATTGAGGTGATACCATTGGACGCGGCTATCCAATCAGTACTAGAAGTGGCTGACTATGTTTAGGGCACCTTTTCTAGCCCCTTCCCCATGTGAGGTGAGCAGAGTGGACCCTAAATAGGACTGCTCAGTCGTAGATGCAGCAACCGAATTGCTCTACAGCCACAATCCTAAGCAAGACGACCGATCACACATCTACCGCCTACGTGCCAAGTTATCACTAGAGGCTTCCAGACATCACAATCCTGCCCCCGTCGCAACTTCCTGATCGTGCAGGACTTTTTGGAAGAGTCAATCTCTTGTTGGAAGACTGCTGTGCGTGAGATTCCTTTAGAGTGAGAGTGTGGGTGCACTTCAACAAACGCACTGTACTTGATGACTTAAGAACTGTTTTCAATGGCAAGCCGATGCAAGACGATTGAAGGGTTCCTAGTCACTGCAGCCTTCGTCCGCCATTCCAGCCGAGGAGGGACTTCCTGTCCTTACGCCTGGTCCGCCGTTGAGGACTTTCTATGCCGTTGACCAAATATGGTTCATCCGCCTTTAGGGGAAGTTTTCCACCCCAAGGGCAAGAGAGTGCCCCGAACTTGATGAATTTATGTGTCATTTCCTACACAAAGGCTTCATCAAACCTACTAAGGGAGAGCTCATCCGCCCGTAGCCTTTGGTTCTCCCCTAGTTTGCCAGGTTTGGTACTGGCCGCCTGACCCTCGGCCAGACAGTCGCAGGTAGTACCGTCTACTGTCACATACGGTAGCAGGGTGACCCTGACCTGACCTGCCTATACATCGCTAGCCACTGAAGTTGCCGAACCCGGCAAGAGAGGCGTGCGCGTAGTGGTTGCCGGTTATATCTGACGCTGAGTAAAAGTAACAGTTTTATAGGCAGCAAGAATATTTTCCTGATGGATCGTCGTATTGTAGAGACGCATAGAATAGTTATTGCGGCAAATTTTCAACGGGTTCTCTTCTGTATTACGTTGCCAATTTTAAGTTAATGGTCATTAAACCCGCATAAATAAAGAATAATTGTGCAGCTGCAAAAAAGTACCGCATAACGAAAGCCAGGGTTCGGCGTCTAAAATGCGTACTGTAAAACAAAGGCATTCATATGATTTTACAAAACACTTTTTGAGCCTGATTTACATTTTTGAAGGAAAAAGTGGGGTTCGTCTTGGATTCGGAGAAATACAGTACTATAACTTTTTCAGAATGAAATTAAACTGACACTTTCACGAAAAAAAAAACCCAAGTAAGCCGTAGTGTGGATACCATCAGTGGAAACGCAAGTTTTGAACAAACTGATTGCCCTTTCATTCCGATTTTAATATTCATGGGGGGGTTCTTCCGACTTTTATACAAAAATCAGCTATAACGACGCTCTGTTCTTCTACTGTATTTAGTTTTGTTGAATAAGGGTGTACTGTTCACAACTCATAATATTTTACTGCATGTTACTCTAATGAAAGTTCTATCACAATACAGGACACAGAGAAGTGCAACATACCTTAAAATATTTGTTAAGAAACTTACATACAAAATTGGAGAAATGACTAGCCCTTTGTAGGAAAAAATGTTGATACTTGACTGTCTCTCGCATTTATTTTGTCTTCATGCAGCTTCATCATGTAGGCGACAAGAAAATGTGTATAACAGATGCACCTTGCTCCTCTACGTAAAGGAGCATTCCTGCAGGGGCCTGTAATACTTTGCTATGAGTCATTTTTTAACTTCTCTGTTGTCTTCCATATCTTTGTCTTGCTGAGCTGAGTGGCTCAGACGGTTGAGGTGCCAGCCTTCTGATCCTCCAACTTGGCAGGTTCAATCGTGGTTCAGTCCGGTGGTATTTGAAGGTACTCAAATACATCACCCTTGTGTCGGTTGATTTACTGGCATGTAAAAGAACTCCTGCGGGACTAAATTCGGGAATGTCAGTGTCTCTGAAAATGGTAAACGTAGTTGGTGGTACATAAAGCCAGTTACATTATTATTATTATTATTATTATTATTATTATTATTATTATTATTATTATTATTATTATTATTATTATTATTATTATTATCTCTTCGCCTTGTGATTCATCTTCATTTTAATCTTGGTTCTCTTTCACCAGTGCAACTATTTCACTGTCTTACAGCCACAGTTTTCATCCTACCCTATCCATTCTCCTACATCACCACCAGCCTGGTATTCTCTTCAATAAGTCCAGTATTTCACAATTTTCCATCTCTTCTCTGCTTTCTTGAAACCAACGAGGCTTATAATGCTTATATGCTCAATTTCATTCCAAGATTACAATTTCCACTGGATTACTTCCATCGTGTCTTATTTTATCGATCATGTCGTATCCTACCTCCATGGCTAACACAAGAGAAGATAGGGGACAGTGACCTAGATGTTAGGCCCCTTTAGCCGGGCTGAGTGGCTCAGACGGTTAAGGCACTGGCTTTCTAACCCCAACTTGGCAGGTTCGATCCTGGCTCAGTCCGGTGGTATTTGAAGGTGCTCAAATACGACAGCCTCGTGTCGGTAGATTTACTGGCACATAAAAGAACTCCTGCGGGACTTAATTCCGGCACCTCGGCGTCTACGAAGACCGTAAAAGTAGTTAGTGGGACGTAAAGCAATTAACATTGTTAGGCCCCTTTAAACAACAACAACAATCATTATCAACACAAGAGAAGAAAAAAATTTACGTCTGTATCTCTTCATTGTTTCCAAAATGCTGCGGTGGATTGGATGACACACCGAAGTCACATTAAGAGGGAGAACATATCTCTTATATCTTCACCTCATAACTGTTCCGCATCAGGATGGGACGAGGCATTGTCGAAAACGAGAAGTGCTTTCCGTGGCAGATTTCTTAATTTCAGAATCTTTTCTACTGGAGGAACAAACTCCCTATAAAACCAGTCCTTAAAAATGCCTCCCTTCATCCATGCATTTGATTGATAGCTGTACCAAACAGTCAGGTCATAGAAGGTTGTTTGCTATTTTTAACGGCCCAGGATTTTTCAATTTGCCAGTGTGCGCTAGTTTGAGCTTATGACTGCTTGTTGCATTGCTGCATGCCAAGATTGTAACTATCTCCTTACTTCTTTTATAGCCTAGGGCTGATTTTCCTTCCCTGGATGCAAGTGTTTTCAAAGCCAGCATAGTAAAATTCAGACCTGACCCGTCACAGATGTAAATTTGATCCCCTGATAGGACTCTCCTTTTCAATTAGTCTGTAGAAATTTTCCTTCAATTTATTGACATTTTCCAACTCGGCAGATAATTTTACACCACAAACATTCAACTGTCTGATGTCGTAGTGCTTTGTCCACCTGCTGAGGCAGCCAGCACTAGCAGTAAATCCAGGCTCCCCTTCTGGAAATTGCTCATAAAATTTGAGGGCTTTCTCTTGCGACATAGGTAATGAAATGGGTGTTACGTTTTCCCTTTGCTGCGTACACCACAAATAAAGCGCCTCATTCACTTTCTCGTATTTGCTAACTTTCATACTTTTCATTTCATTTGAACTATCAGCACAGACTCTTTTCATGCACCAAGACTCTATTTTGGACCTTTGTGACAGCTTGTGCCATATTATTTGTATTCGGTACGCAGCAAATGAAGCAATATTAAGGTTGAATAATACTATGGCAGTGTCTACTGAGAAGTTCTGTGGTTTGGGAATTTTGTTCATTGCTTTGGTTGTTGCCGCCACTTCTTATTTTACATGCAGAGTATATTGTGCATGTGGCCCGCAGATGTAACTTAAAAAGCATTCCAGTGTGTCGAGCACACAAGTTCATATAAATATTACACTCTAACATACCTGTAAAAAACACACTATTAAACAAGGAATAATAATACACACTATTAAACAAAAATGACATGTTTTGTTTTTAAAAGAACATCATCAGTTTATATCAAGTCACACTTGGTGTTTGGAAATACAGTTGAACCTGACTTATACGTATATCAAAGGGAAGAGGAACATCTACTTGTAACTGAGAATTACTTAGAAATCAGACTTGCACAGTACACCACATATTTACTGAAAAACCAATGGAATAGACCTACATGTGTAAATCCTTGCAAATAATAAATACATTTACTGAAAAACCAATGGAATAGGACTGCATGGGTAAATCCTTGCCAATAATAAATACATTAAGACAGAAAATATTATTTTGAACTTGGTCCATCCTTAAAAAAATCAGATAGTTTGACTTGTTTCACTTTTCTTGCATTAAGAGTATAAACCTCCTTTTGGAAACTTAGTAAGGAATTCAAAGTATTTTCACTACAACATTTCGCACTGATGTAACGCCTACACACATCGATTGCATTTAACACTTCACTCAGTTGAGTTGTTTCAAGATTCAAGTCGTTATCTCCATCTCCATCACTGTCACTATCGCTTGTAGCTGGTCGATCACCACCGCGTTGTTGACATACATCAGCAATAATATCTTCATCCGGTAGTTCTCCACACACAGCCAGATTATCATCGAAATGCACAAAAGTATCGAATTCTACACCGTCTGGTAGCGTTAGCTCATTGCCAGACAAAACTTCGCCCTCATAATCATCATTGGAGGCAGCCTTTTCTAGTAAGACACCAGCTTTGCCGAAACAGTTGCTGATTGTGGAGGATGACACCTGCTTCCATGCAGTCGAAATTAAGTCCATAGCTTGTAGCAAATTAATGGGGAGAGGTTCATTTCCTGCATCACTCAGTGTTATCAAATGTTGAACCAGCATTTTTCTATAATGCACTTTGAAATTTGCAATGATGCCCAAATCAAGCGGTTGTAGAACACTGGTACAGTTAGGAGGGAAAATTCCACTCGGACATTCTCCAGAACGATTTGAGGTGGATGTGCTGCACATCGATCCATAAGAAGAAGGATCTTCTTCTGTTTCTTTTTCATTTTGATGTCCAGTTTTTTCAACCACACTTCCATTAGAAGCATAGTATTCCAAGAATTTCTGTTGGATTCATATTCCGTAGGTTTTGTTTTCGCACTCTTAAAACACCTCGGATTCTTCGATTTTCCTATCACAACTGGAGGAAGTTTATCAGATCCATCTGCATTGGTGGCAAGAAGTACTGTTACACGAATTTTACTTTTCTTCCCTCCATGGCATTAGTCACCTCTTTCCGCTAATGTTTTACTGGGAAGGAGATTGTAGAATAGGCCGGTCTCATCACAATTGTAGATGTTTGGAGGCTGATAATTGCTTACGATACCCGGCAGAACCTCTTCTTTCCAGTGTTGCACCGCGATGTCGTCCACAGCTTTTGAGTCACCGCAAATTGTTCTCCCTGTGATTCTATGACGATCTTTAAATCCTTGCAACCATCCTGATGAAGCCTTGAAATCAGCAGTGATACTCATCTTTTTAGCTAAATCTATCGCCTTTGCCTTCAGCACGTCGCCACTAATTGGTAGAGCTGCAGCCCGCTTTTGCTGGAACCATGTGAAAAGTGCTTTCTCCAAACCTATGTACTATCCTTCTTGCTAACGGCTGCGCTTTGCTGATTTTGAACCCAGTTTTAAGAACTCATCCAAAATAGTGTTTCTTTTACTGATGACTATACGTAGCGTTGTCATAAGCAATCCCTAAGTCTGAAGCGATTTCAGTTTTCGTTTTGTGTGGATTAGCGTCCACTTCTCGTATAAATTTTACTTTTTCATCTAGGGTATAATTCTTCCTTTTTCTGTTCTCCATGGCTAATCAAAAGCAACTGAGTGACAAAACTACTGTTCAACAGTAAACACCACGTACCGGCACCGTGGGCATTTTACTTCTCTGTTGTTCCCACGAAAGAAATTCTGATATTCAAACAAATTTACTGTATTTTCTTTTGTTTCCGCACCAAAACTGCTCACTTTCCGTGTAATGTAACTTAATCTTTGGCGGCATTATGATTGTCAAAAACGACGAAGGTAGAGGAGGAGCGAGAGAGAGAGCGAAGAGGACTCGAACGGTTGGCCTTTGTTAAGCCGCCAATAAGTGAAGTGTCAATCATGTCACTCGGCGAAACTCTTTGTGTTATGTTTCAACACCGAAACGAGAACGCTCTACTTCCGCCTTCGCCAACAAAGTGGACACTTCGTAAATACAGTAGTTTCTTTTAAAAAAGCACGTGCTCATTACAATTACGCAAAACTCAGATATATTTCACTGACACTTAATACGTATAACAGCGAATTACGTATAAAAGGATTACATATAAATAAGGTTTAAATAACACGCCTTTAAATTACATTTTGCCGGGACCTAAAGGAAATTACGTACAAGTACGAATTACGCAGAATAGAGTTACGTACAAAGCAGGTTCAACTGTATTTCTGTTTATTTCTATCTAAACACGTAGGAATTTGAAATGTTGAAGTAATCTTAATAAAGTTCTGCTTTGTCTCCACTCCAGCGTACTATGTTTGGCATTTAAAAACCATTACTCTTTCATTGGCTCGTATCCAAACCGGCTGCCAGTCTGCTGACCCTGCTCCCCACCCTGGTCAAGTCAGTGACACTCTGCACTTCCCTTTCAGGTGCTTTACTCCTAATGGTCCCTTAGCATTATCATTCCAGTTGCAGCTGCTGCTATTATTATTATTATAATTCGCTGGGGCCATCAAGGTCCACGTTAAGTTTTGTTGCATTTGACACTAAACTTGGCCTTCTTTAGAGCCCAAATTTCCCTCATTCTTTGTGAGTGGGCCTGCTTACGCTCCTCTGTCCACGGGGCACCGTGTCTTCTCTTCGGTTGCTCGTCTCGGTTTAGCCCGTTCGTAAACATTTTCTTTCGGAAGAGATCTCTGTTAAAGGCGTCTTCAGCTGAGATATGTAGCATTTGCAGGTCTTCTTTGGTATTTCTAAACCAGGGAATTGTGGTTTTGGGGTTTGAATCAAAAAAGTGAAAGATTTCTTTACTTAACTTTCTTCCGTCCATTCTTTTCAGATGACCGTAAAATTGTGCCCATCTTTTTCTGATTGTGTCGGTAATTTTCTCTGTTTTGCTGTAGACTTCCTTGTTGGATCTCTTTTGATAGATTCCATTTCTGTACTTTGATCCCAAGATTCCTCTCACAATTTTGCGTTCTCTTTTCTCCAGTTCTTCAAGGAGTCCTTTGTTGGCATTTAGTGACAGGGTTTCGGCTGCATATACCACTACTGGCTTCAGAACTGTTTCATAGTGACGTATCTTGGTGTTTTGGGAAAGGCATTTTTTGTTGTAGATTGTGCGGGATGTTTGGTAGGCTATTTCCAGTTTGCGTACTCGCTCCTGAAGTGCTTCTTTGTCCAGTCCATTTTTCATGATGATCTCACCCAGGTATTTGAATTTGTCTACTCGGGTGATGTCCCCGTATTTTGTACGGAGTTTTGGTGGAGCCTCTTTGATGTTAGTCATTACTTCTGTTTTCTCAAACGATATCTGCAAACCAGTTTGTTCAGCAATTTCTTTTAAAATTTCAACTTGAGCTCTAGCGGTTTCTATGTCGTTTGAGAGAACAGCAATATCATCGGCAAATGCTAAGCAGTCTGTTGCGATCCTCTTGGATTTGGTTCCTATTCTCAATGGACTGTAGTTGGTTTCCTGCAATCTCACCCGCCAGGTTCTGATGATCTTTTCAAGAACACAGTTGAAGAGTATCGGGGATAGCCCATCACCTTGTCGGACTCCTGTTTTGATGTCAAAGGAATGCGAGAGACATCCGTGGAACTTTACCTTGGATTTTGTATCGGTCAGGGTGGCTTTAATTAATGCCAGCAGTTTCAAATCAACTCCAAATTCATTTAAGATGTTTAGCAGGACTTCCCGGTCAATGGAGTCGTACGCTTTCTTAAAGTTCACAAAGACAGACACATACTGCTTGGACCTTAGCCCGCTGTCACACAGGGCATCGAACGATTAAGAGCGACCAACTGGCATTGAGTACTAACGACTAAATTCATTTACCTTGTCACACTGCTCATCGATCGAGAGGGTCGACTGCACGGAAAAGCTGATACTCCCGCCCAGTACCGTACAGGCTACAGATGTATTCATATTCACGAGAGAAAAAGAATATGTTATGAAAGTGATAATTCGGGTGGAAATATGATTCTAACCTATGAATATATTAGGAGAAAGGAAAGAACCAGACGATCGCTGTGGACAAGGTAAAGAGCCATGGAGAATTCCACCAAAGTGTGGCTTCGTTGTAGAATGACGAAGAAAAATTCAGGAACTAGTACCGAATGCCCATCAATAATTACGGTATAAGGAATTAGAAGAAAAAATAAAGTCAATAATAAACATCAGGCAAACAACTTACAGGAAAAGTATAAGTTCTGAGGAAAGGCTGACACTATCGTTAAATTCAATATTCACAACGATTTTTTTAGGTTTAAAGTCAGAAGTGATGTTCACCTCCGAAACAACTACTGTATGTCCGTGGCAAAATATATCAAATAAAAGATTAGTGGCAGGTACATTTCTTTGCATTCTACAGGATTCTAATAAAGTATTGATAAAAAGGACTGAAAACTGCTATGTACATCAATTTGAATTCATATATTTATTTATATTTATATTTATTTAGGCCTACAGGTTTCTGGACATTGGTGACTCATACAGATTTAGGATTGCTCACAATACATCAGTGGATTTGTTCCTATTATATGTGAAGCCATTCATAGAGCACTACAGCCAGAATACTCGACAGGGTGAAAATTCCAACAAAAGCCTCACAACAGTGGCTCATTGTACTTCAAATATAAGACTAATACCATTTATGCTTATTTGTTTTAATGATGCTGGATCTTGGGGCGTAATTACTGTATTTTCAAATGATATTTTGAGATGTTTATTAGATGAAGGTTAACAGCTTTTTTTTTTTTTTTTTTTTTTTCATACCACTTGGTGAGATCCCACCTACCGAAATAATAGACATATCAAGAAATGCTCCCAGTTAAAATTTACATTACCTAATGTAGAGATAGTGTGTGTCAAGTTTCATTACAATCCTGTAAATAATTTTGGAAGAAAGAAAAATGCACATATGCTCTGAATATTGTGAAAATGATAAAAGCAATGGAGTTCCTTACACTGTTTCTCTCCCTCATGATCCTCTGCAAATCTCTTGTCGCCTCTCCTCTTCTTTGTTATTGTGCCATGTTCAGAATAGTATCATATTGCTTTCATGACAAGCATGTTGCTGAATTTCTGTAGGCCTACTGTGTTTTGTGCAAAGAATCCAGGTCCATATCCAAACTTTGCAAGAATGACAATCCTGTCTTAATTTATATCATTGAAGACTACAGCAGCTTCAAAAGCAGCTAATTTTACCAAATGGCTGTGAAGAAGGGTTGTCTATGGACATCTCTTCCAAAGTAAATTCTCTTTAGGGTTCTCTGTATTAACTGTTGTGATTATTGGGATTTGATTATTTGGACTCGGAAGACGGCGATGAATTATGTATGTAAAGTATTTATTCATTTGTTTGTTTTGGTTTCTCCTCAGTATGTGAAGTTTGGAATTGTTTGATTTGTTTGAAGTTGATATGATTTTAAGATTATTTGATTGTCATGGTAATTCTGGTGCGTACTGTACCACACGCGCCACATCAGCGTGGGAGATTTCCGGTTTCGTAAAGTTGCATCAATTTCGTAATTTCTAGAGGATTCCCAAATGTTCTTGGTCAGCACTAATTTCTGCGCTCCTATTGGAGAAAATAAAAGGAAATGTGATTGGTAGGTGAAGGAAAACATCGTACGCTCATTGGCCTTGGTAAGATTTCATTATTTCCGCGGAGAAGCGTTGTCGCTGGAGCCTTGCTCTGCGAGGGCGTTTTAACTTTCAGGTATTCAGTTTCAGATGTAGTGTTTCATTTAATTTATCTTGCCGGAGCGTACCCGTGTTTCCTTCTGCTTCCAAATGTTATCATTATGACTTAGCCGTTTCGGTAAGTCACCTCACTTTGTTAAGAGATAGTTCCCGTTTGTTGTTTTGTAAATTAAATGTTATACGCCTTTCGAAGTAATCTTTATAAGTAATATTTTCCTTGGGACTGTCTCATTCATTCCGCTTCATCGTGGAATATTCATCTTCAGGTCGGGTACCCTTTCTCAGAAGTGTTTTTGAGGGGGCTACCCACTGAAGATGCTCTGCTCCATGATTATACGTAAATATTTTTCTCCTTAGATGTATCTCTTCACTTTAGTATAACGTTACCTTCCTTTTATTTATTTCAAACTGTTTTGGGTTTTTAAAGGTAACGCCGCGACAGTGGAACGTCATGTGTGATGTTCCGGTGTAAAAGAAATTTAATAACTAAATGCTACCCTCATGTAAACTGTAAATTGCAATGGTTGTTGAAATAATGCCGTCAAAATTTTAATTGTATATTGGCTATTGCTTTATATATGAAATTGAATCTAAATTGTTAAGTAAAGTTTAGGATTACATTGACTTCGCTTCTTAAGTATTACCAATACCTTCCACCGCCTGGATATGGTTCCCAGCCGCTTCCCGGTTATCCTTTCTTAACAGTCATGTTGGTTAAACTGTTTGTTTATTTTCTGTGATTAATGTGCTTGCAAATTTAGTTTCGTACATGTTGACATGCCTAGTGTAGAGTACTTTTGGTGAATGCATTACGGTAGCAAACATTTTCTCTTCATTAAACCTATTAATTGTAACCTTACCCTTTGGAGAGGTTACATTAACATATGTGTACATTTCTTGAGGAGATCAGGTGAGGCTAGTGCTCTGTACACTAGCTTAATAACTATAGGAAAAGCTTCTGGAATATTGTTCTAATAAGTACATTGGCAGTGTAATAGACTGATACTTGTCACAACTACATGTAAATTCCACACAAGGTCTTGTTTATTACCCTCATCACTAAGCATAAAGTACTGTCTCCTCAAACTTTGCACTGGCAAGCTGATCTAATTGCTCACTTGGCAATAATAAACCAATTAATGTAAATCCTGCACTTCCATTCAAGTTACTGGTAAACTCCTTGGTACAGAGTAACAACTTTTTCTGCAAAGGTCTGGTAGGACCCTCTTTCTTACCTCAATGTTGATTTTGCCTTTCTGTGTATTGTTCATATGTAACTTCTTTACTGATATGAACATGACCAAGCCTATCTATCCATCCTGAAATACTTTCCTTATGAATCAGTTCAAGGAAAATGAAAACTTTGCCTTCAATTTCACCAAAAATGAGAACCAAACACTGCAAAAAATAATAGGTGCTAATAAGAAGCACCTTGCCTTCTATTTTTAGAAGTGAAGAGTATGCCTTTCTAACAACTAAATACTATTGCCATCTACAGTAAAATGTTATTTAGGCCTGTTGCTCAGGTGGTAAATGATTTAATTTTGCTATATCTTACATTGCCTGTCAAAACTGTTTGTAAATACCGATTATATAAATTAATGTTTGACAGAGTAGGGTGTATGGGTCTTGTAAGATCTTGGATTTACTTACAGGGTAATTAATCTACTCAACCTTTTATTACAAGCATGTAACTGTCATATGAATATATTTTTTTATAAATAATGTACATGTTCTGCCATCATATCCCCTTAATATCACATCACACAAAATACAGTTTTTTATGTTGTAGATTAAAATCTACAAAACTTTGGTAGAAACACCTGTCAATAGTTACAAATGTATTTTTCAGCATTGTTTTTCATTGTTTATATCGATCTACAGCACAAAAAATAAAATATTCAGTCTACCTTGATGCCCTCTGTAGGCCTATATGTTATTAATAAATTATAAGTACGGTAACAGACATGAAAGTAGTGATTGCTGGTGCAGACAGGTATCAATGGCAGGAGAGTACTTGGAATGAGGAGATAAAGGCTACCTAAGTTACAAAGGTATAAGGTGGCAGGGAGGGATTCTGTCAGGTATAACTGTAGTAAGAATTTTGTCCTATGCGAATGACTTGGTCTATTGAAACTGTGCCATCTTATATCTTGCAACTTCAAAAAGGATGCAATGAATATGACATGAAAATTAGTCGTTTCAAGACTAAAGTGATGGCAGTAGGGAAGACACCTGAAAGAGAACTGAATGTCAGGTTGAGAATACAAAGCTGGAACAGGTAGATAATTTCAAATAGATATTTAGGATGTGTATTCTCCCAGGATGGCAGTATAGTAAGCAGCATTGAATATAGATGCAGTAAACCCAATGCAATGAGCTTGCAGTTGTGATCAATAGTATTCTGTAAGAAGGCAGTCAGCTCCTGGACAAAACTACTCATGTCTTTACACTGGTCTGGTTTCAGACACCTGTGCTGTACAAACCTAGTGCAATGAGTTTGCAGTTGCGATCAACAGTATACCGTAAGAAGGAAGTCAGCTCTTGGACAGAACTATCAATACGCTGGTCTGGTTTCAGACCACCTGTGCTGTACAACTGCTTACTACATACACACAGAAAGGACCTACTACATGTATTTCAAAATATTCCTTTCCTTGTAAACCATACATGTTCTACCACATAAAATATACAAATTAAGATGTTGTAATAATGCTAATAATTAATAAAAATTGGAGTTAAGGTTCTTTCCCATCAGGTGCTAATATACATAACTCGCTGAGGATTCCAATACATATTGATAGATAAGTATAACAAAAACTGATTTAATTTAAAAATAGAACATTTCTCAAGAACATAAATTATATTAGATTCTTTCTTGGTCTAACATTGTATACAACAGTTCCTGAATTTTAACTTTGAAAACCCTTTGACTTAGTACACTCATTCTTTCCATGCCATCATGAAGACACTAAAAATAACATTGATTACATTTTCTTTTCAGTTTTCAGTATCTTCTCTAAATATTCACTTAACACATCACTGTCACTTTCACATTTCTGTTTTATTTTTAACTGCTGGCAGAGCTGTTTGTAGAAGCAGAAGCCACTGGACTGGAAGTTGAAGTCCCTTCAGTAATTTCTGAACTGTAGGAGTTAGACCCCTCCAACACAAATTATTTCTGCTTCCTCCTCCTCTATTTCAGCTTAGTGAAAAGGCTCTCATACACCAGGTGCCACTTCCATAGATGTGTTTGTTATAGAACTGAAAAAATGAACAACATATTAATGCAATTCTTCTAAATTGGAGCTACATTTTAGTCTGGACACAAGCCTTCTGTTTAAGAAATTGTTACTTTCAATAATTATTTTAGTAAGATGATTGTTAGGTTAGATTATATTACATTCAGTTATATCTGATAAATTAATAAACAGATGGGTGGAACTTATGGCCTACAGATTGAATCTTCCCCTCACTCTTTTACAACTAGAACACTGGTCTGTAGTGTAGGCCTACTTTTAAAAATAAATGTTACAGAATTGTACCTTCTTCCAGCAATGAAGAGTTCCAGAAAGTTGAGGGCATTGAAGTAGACCCATTTTATGTTTTCTGTACAGCAGAACCTGGGAGGAGAGGGAGGATGTTATCTCTCCAAGTTTGATATCCAGCCCTCAGAATTTGCCATGATTAGGCACAACTTTTTCCTGAAACAATTAATCAGAATATTGTGACAAAGAAAGTATACATGTAGTAGGCCTACTTATGGCATAGGCCTACACTTATTTGTCATGAAAGCAAACAATGTATTCATTTCATTAGGTACGAGATGGGGGTTAGGAAAGCACTGCTTATGTTTTCCAAACATTTCTTCAATTAAGTTACGAGAATGATAATTACTACTTCTCCTAATGTAACTCTTTTTACCAATCTATTCCATATAATATATTTTATCAATAAATAATCTAAGATAACACTATTCATAAGATAATCGTAATAAATCTAATAATTACTTACCTGTTTTTGTCCCAATTCTCCACGCTATAGAATGCCATACAAAATTCACGGTCTCCCTATTACTATATCCAGGGAGTCTAGAATTATATACTACTTTGTTTTCATACACTAAGCAAATTAATGTTTCGATTTCATCAACAGATGACTATGTTGCGTCCGCCATTATCGAACGACTGCGACTGAAAAACGGACACATTTGTTTTTACAAACCAGTTGATCTTCATCGCTCGTAGTTGATCGCTGACGATCGATGCTGTGTGACTGCTGCCACTGCACTCTGTAGGTTTGTTTTCTTAGTCGGTTGATCGCAGTCGTTCGATCGAGCCTGTGTGACAGCCCCCTAAGTGTACAATATCGGATGATCGTTTTGAGATTTTGGATCTGTTCAGCTGTTGAGCGACCTTTTCTGAACCCTTCTTGGTATTCACCTATTTGATGTTTGACTTGTGCTTCCAAACGCTCCAGGATGGCAAGTGATAGAATTTTATGTCACGGGTAGCAAAGATATTCCTCTGTAGTTGTTGATGTTCTTCATGCTGCCTTTTTTGTGTAATGGATGGATCAAAGCTATTTTCCAATCTTCGGGTAGGGTCTCCTTGTTCCAAATTTCTTCTATTTGCTTTTGCAAGATATCAGGTGATTCCTCTGGGGCATATTTCCATAGTTCTGCTACTACTGAGTCTTCCCCCGGCGCTTTGTTATTTTTGAGACGGGCAATGTGGCGCTTGATTTCATCACTGTCGGGTGGTCTGGAATCTGAGTACCTGAGTAAGGGTTCCTTGGTCTCAATGGCGCTTTGCGGTTTAGAGCAATTAAGTAAATTCTTGAAATAATCTGCCAGAATGCTGCAATTTTCTTCATTGACGTCGCCAGTGTGCCGTCCTTTCGCTCAAAGCATTGAGATGGTGGTTTATAGCCAGTGAGTTTGCGTTTGAAGGCTCTGTAGTACTCTCTGCTTTCATTCTTCCTAAAGTTTTGTTCTATCTTTTCAATGAGAGAATTTTCGTATTTACGTTTCTCAGTTCTGAACACCCTAGCTGCTTGGGCACGTTGGGTTTTGTAGGTTTCCCAATCATTTTCTGATTTCGTAGAGTAGTACTGTTTCCACGCATTGAGTCTTTCTTGGAGGACTGATTCGCAGGTACCATTCCACCAGGCATGCTTTTTGCTTCTCTTGATTTCTGCAACGTCTTTGGCGGCCTCAGCAAGGAGACTTTTGGCGTTGTTGAAGTCAGTGTCATTTGGTCTAGCCTTCTCCTGGAACTCCTCGACCCTTTGCCGAAGTTTATCATTGTCGAAGCGTGTGATCTGTTTGGTTGTCTTCCTTGTGTTTGAGGGAATTGGTTTGAATTTGATAAGAGACATATAATGATCTGAGGCAACATTCATAATCTCAGGGCTGTTTCTCCTGGAGATTGCAACATGATCAATTTGGAACTTTCCGAGAGCTTGGACGGGAGAACGCCAAGTCATTTGCTTTCTGGGTAGATGATGAAAATGGGTCGACATGACCTGCAGGTTGTGATTTTCGCAAATGGACACCAGTCTTTTGCCGTTGGGATTGGTACTTTTGTGAGCAGGGTAATTTCCTATAACTTTCTTGTACTTCTGTTCACGACCTAGTTGGGCATTGAAGTCACCCAAAAGAAGCTTGACATGGTGTTTGGGAATTTTGTTTAATTTTTCATCCAGTAGGTCCCAGAAATTATCAACTTCGTCTGGATCAGACTTGTTCTTATCGTTTGTAGGAGCATGTGCGTTAACTAGGGCGTAGGTTTTGTTCGCGCATTTAATTGTGAGTATGGACAATCTGTCATTCACAGGCTCGAAATTTGCGACCGATTTAAGGATCTTGGTTCTAACAGCAAACGCGGTTCCAAGCATCACAGCTCCATTGAGGATTCCTCTTTGCGCTTTGCTCTTGAAAAATCGGTAGCCTTCGGATTCAAAAATCTCTTCATCTGGGTACCTTGTTTCCTGTAGGGACATTATGGATATCTGATTTTTGTGAAGAGCTTTGGTGAGAGTTTTCAGCTTGCCAGTTTGTGTAAGTGAATTTATGTTGAAAGTTGCTAGAAAGGTTTTAGATTTTGGCCTGAGTTTTTGACTCTTCGGGGTACACCGAGACGCTCCGACTCGTCTCTTGCATGATGTCGAGTCACCCCCAGAATCCGAACGAGACTCGTGCGCAGTGGCGTTCATGACGAGGGATTTATCCGAAAATTTACCCCCTGGGGTATGTTTCTTGAAATGTTGTGCCATCATGCTTTTTGACTTGACTTGCTTTGGACGGGTACCCATCCTTTTACAACTCGGGTTGTTAGCCCTAGAGGTTGCCTCAAGATGTTTTCTGGCTTCTGGTCATTTACCGGTCTTCGAAGTAACCCTGGCAAGGGACCAGTTTTTTTTTCACGGTGGTATTTTATTTCCCTACTACCGTCTGACTCTGCTGGCGGTAGAGCCAGCGAGCTTCCCCAATTCCAATTGGACGCGCCCAATGGAGGTAACCGGTAAATCCCCGCACGGGTATTATTATTATGATTATTATTATTATTATTATTATTATTATTATTATTATTATTATTATTATTATTATTATTATTATTATTATTATTATTATTATTTATGGTTCATGTTTGTGGGTTACTGTAGTCACGTCCTAGTTAGTGAACCATGGGCAACGGCTGAGTGGCCTAGTAAGTGGTCCTGAGTGTCGGGATACCAGTTGCTATGGAATGGGAGTGGGCATCTCGGACATATTCTGAGTCATGGCCCTCCTTTTGCTCAGGCGGCTAGGACTATACAATTCACCAGTGGTCCATAACCCGTTAGAGGAGAGATCCTCACTTGGACTATGTGCAAGTAGGGTAGCATCCTGCTTCATGAATTTACCGAGCTCAGAACATTTTAAGCAAGCCTCGGACCTATGGGAGTAACGGAGTCCCACTCCCATTTGACAGGCGAGGGACTCCTTGGAAACAACTTGGAGAACGAAATGGAATTCGATGGGGAGCTATCCATATTAATGGGGCTCATGGAAGAAAGAAAGTAGAACTGACTGAGTCAGCAATGAGGATGCATCTGGATATGCTAGGAGTAAGTGATATTTGGGTAAGGGGAGATAACGAGGAAGAGATAGGAGATTATAAAGTGTACTTGACGGGTGTTAGAAAGGGAAGGGCAGAGTCTGGGGTAGGGTTCTTTATCAGGAATACCATTGCACGCAACATAGTTTCTGTTAGGCACGTAAATGAGTGAATGATGTTGGTAGATTAGTCAGTTGGAGGAATTTGGACAAGAATTGTGTCCGTGTATTCACCATGTGAGGGTGCAGATGAGGATGAAGTTGACAAGTTTTATGAAGCATTGAGTGACATCGTGGTGAGGGTGAACAGCAAGGATAGAATAGTGCTAATGGGCGATTTCAATGTGAGAGTTGGTAATAGAACTGAAGGATACGAAAGGGTGATTGGTAAATGTGGGGAAGATATGGAAGCTAATGAGAATGGGAAGCGTTTGCTGGACTTCTGTGGTAGTATGGGTTTAGCTGTTACAAATACATCTTCAAGCTTAAGGCTATTCACCGCTACACATGGGAGGCTAGGGGTACAAGATCCGTAATAGACTATATCTTAATCGACTTTGAATTCAGGAAATCTGTTAGGAATGTACGAGTTTTTCGCGAATTTTTTGATGATACAGATCACTATCCGGTCTGTAGTGAACTAAGTATATCTAGGCCTAGGGTAGAGAAAGTGAAATCTGTCTGCAAACGAATAAGGGTAGAAAATCTCCAGGACGAGGAAATTAGACAGAAGTACATGGATATGATTAGTGAGAAGTTTCGAACAGTAGGCAGTAAGCAGGTTCAGGATATAGAAAGTGAATGGGTGGCATATAGGGATGCTGTAGTAGAAACAGCAAGGGAATGCCTAGGAACAACTGTGTGTAAAGATGGGAAAAGGCGAACATTTTGGTGGAATGATGAAGTGAGAGCAGCCTGTAAACGTAAAAAGAGGTCTTATCAGAAATGGCTCCAAACAAGGGCCGAGGCAGACAGGGATTTGTATGTAGATGAAAGAAACAGAGCAAAAGAAATAGTTGTTGAATCCAAAAAGAAGTCATGGGAAGATTTTGGTAATAACCTGGAAAGGCTAGGTCAAGCAGCAGGGAAACCTTTGTGGACAGTAATAAAGAATCTTAGGAAGGGATGGAAAAAGGAAATGAACAGTGTTTTGAGTAATTCAGGTGAACTCTTAATAGATTCCAGGGAATCACAGGGGAGATGGAGGGAATATTTTGAACATCTCAACGTAAAAGGAAATCTTCTTGGTGGTTTTGCGAACAGCCAAGTTCATGGGGAAGAGGAAAATGATGTTGGTGAAGTTATGTTTGAGGAAGTGGAAAGGATGGTAAATAAACTCCATTGTCATAAAGCAGCAGGAATAGATGAAATTAGACCTGAAATGGTGAAGTATAGTGGGCAGGCAGGGATGAAATGGCTTCATAGAGTAGTAAAATTAGCGTGGAGTGTTGATAAGATACCTTCAGATTGGACAAAAGCAGTAATTGCACCTATCTATAAGCAAGGGAACAGGAAGGATTGCAACAACTAAAGAGGTATCTCAATGATTAGTATACCAGGCAAAGTATTCACTGGTATCTTGGAAGGGAGGGTGCGATCAGTCGTTGAGAGGAAGTTGGATGAAAACCAGTGTGGTTTCAGACCACAGAGAGGCTGTCAGGATCAGATTTTCAGTATGCGCCAGGTAATTGAAAAATGCTACGAGAGGAATAGGCAGCTGTGTTTATGTTTCGTAGATGTAGAGAAAGCATATGACAGGGTACCGAGAGAAAAGATGTTCGCTATACTGGGGGACTATGGAATTAAAGGTAGATTATTAAAATCAATCAAAGGCATTTATGTTGACAATTGGGCTTCGGTGAGAATTGATGGTAGAATGAGTTCTTGGTTCAGGGTACTTACAGGGGTTAGACAAGGCTGTAATCTTTCACCTTTACTGTTCGTAGTTTACATGGATGATGTGCTGAAAGGTATAAAATGGCAGGGAGGGATTCAGTTAGGTGGAAATGTAGTTAGCAGTTTGGTCTATGTTGACAACTTGGTCTTAATGGCAGACTGTGCCGAAAGCCTGCGTTCTAATATCTTGGAACTTGAAAATAGGTGCAATGAGTATGGGATGAAAATGGTATGAAAGCCTGCGGTCTAATATCTTGGAACTTGAAAATAGGTGCAATGATTATGGTATGAAAATTAGCCTCTCGAAGACAAAATTGTTGTCAGTAAGTAAGAAATTTGACAGAATTGAATGTCAGATTGGTGATACAAAGCTAGAACAGGTCGATAATTTCAAGTGTTTAGGTTGTGTGTTCTCCCAGGATGGTAATATAGTAAGTGAGATTGAATCAAGGTGTAGTAAAGCTAATGCAGTGAGCTCGCAGTTGCGATCAGCAGTATTCTGTAAGAAGGACCTCGGCACCCAGACAAAACTATCTTTACTTCGGTCTGTTTTCAGACCAACTTTGGTTTACGGGAGCGAAAGCTGGGTGGAGTCAGGATATCTTATTCATAAGTTAGAAGTAACAGACATGAAAGTAGCAAGAATGATTGCTGGTACAAACAGGTGGGAACAATGGCAGGAGGGTACTCAGAATGAGGAGATAAAGGCTAATTTAGGAATGAACTCGATGGATGAAGCTGTATGCATAAACCGGCTTCGTTGGTGGGGTCATGTGAGGCGAATGGAGGAGGATAGGTTACCTGGGAGAATAATGGACTCTGCTATGGAGGGTAAGAGAAGTAGAGGGAGACCAAGACGACGATGGTTAGACTTGGTTTGTAATGGTTTAAATAGAAGTGGTATAGAACTGAATGCGGCCACGACACTAGTTGCAAATCGAGGATTGTGGCGACGTTTAGTAAATTCTCAGAAGCTTGCAGACTGAATGCTGAAAGGCATAACAGTCTATAATGATAATGTATGTATGTATGTATGTATGTATGTATGTATGTATGTATGTATGTTATTATTATTATTTCTTCTAAAATCTATGCAAGGGTTCTTAATGAGTACTTACTAGTCTGCCTATTACACCAGTATTTTTAAAAAATTAGATGTTTCTTGTAATATGTTATTTTTCATGGTAAGTGATAATCTAAAAGATTGTCTCGAGTGGCGAAGATGGTGTGTAAATTCAGGTGATTTACTACAGATAAGAATATCCTAACCCCCATTCCAGACCTTTAAGTCAGGGATTTCTTCCTGTGGGATTCATTAAGCACTAATGCAAAAAAGTGTGAATGTTAAATTTTGATTGCTTCTTTAATATTCAAAAGATGTACAGTACTTTTATTTTCTGATATGCAAGATTTTTAGATCTGTGTTGATGCCTGTGAAATGGTGTGAACTGTTGTATATGTTCTCTCAGAAGGCTGAATGTCGCTTGTATCTGATCCCGTTTTTGTGTTCTTTGTATATTGTGTAGAAATTATAAGGTGATCAGGCTGCTTCTAACGTGGAGTACAGACTCTTTTTGTTTTTCAGCCGCCCCTAATCTGTGGTCAGATGCTACTCAATGGGTTCCAGTGTCATTTCATACACTGAGGCAAGGCCAACTCCCCCTCCACCTCGGTTGCTACGTCACACAAGTGACCGGCCGCTTCACTTCTCGCCAGTGACTTAGGCTGATCTGAACTTCAATGGTCTTGAATGATTTAAAAATGTGTGAACATTGTGAATTATGTCCATGTTATGTTGTGTATCTGGTTGTAGTAGCAACCGTGGTTCAGAACAGCTCAATATTTTAGTGTTTTAATTTCCTGCTGACTTGGTTCAGAAACAAAAATGTATCTTAGCCATCCATCAAACCGAATTTGTCTCTTCAGCAAGCTCAGTAGTTTGCATAAAACACTTTGACGAGCGTTTCATATTGAAACAGGAACGCCCGTACTTCAGTTTTGCGGAGAGCATGGATAACGCCAAGGCCTGTACGGTTCATGCTTTGGAGAGTATGAGAGAAGGGTAGTGAAATAAGTTCATATTTAAAGTGGAACTTGCAGTTTATTCAAAAGAAATGCATAGAAATTATATCACCTTTTACAGACGAATAGTTTGAATGCCCTTTAAGATGTAGAGGAGGCGTCGTCGAAATCGTCCCACGTTGTCAGAGTTGACCCACGGCTGTCGTCAGCCCTTGATGTTGACGGAGACTCGAACCTGGGGTGGTTGTCTGATGATAGTGCAGCGTGGAATAGTTGTTAAGTTTTGTATTCCACGAAGTCCTATGAAAGGAGCAGAGAAATGTAGAACTTTCGCACAGAATGTCAATGGAATCTGGTACGACACTTCTCTACCGCACTGCACTGCGAATTAAGGCGAGACACTGTTAACTGGTCGAATAGGTTCCACTGTAAATGGTGTTGGACGCACTTTTGAAAAAAAATGAGTTCAAAGTCACAGTTCTGTATGAGAATAATGCAATAGGTACTATCGAACTTGAAATAATAAGCAATGAAAATAATCTGGAACTTTCTGGGATGCAATAGTTTAGCACTTCACTCAATCTCAAAAGAAAAGAAATTAAGTTCTTTGGACGCAGTCTGTGCACGGTTTGCAATGAGTACATGCAATACACTCGTATAAATAAATTAAAGTCTCTGCGAAGACAGAAAGAAACAGTTTTATGACAGTCTTCTGAAAGGGAACCAAGTTCTGTTACGACTCAGTCTTAACAAAATTTACACAAATTCTCAGAGGTAAAGTTATCACTGAGGCACAATATTACATGTAAATTTAGACAGTCTTTATGAGGGGAATTGACATAGTCCCTTGAAAAGAAATAAAGGTACCGTATTCCATGAATCAGCACTGTCCTTGAAAGGAATATCGGCACAGTTTTATGAAAGTAAATATTAGCACAGTTCTGTGAAATGGATTCACACAGTCTTTGAAACAAATGAAGATTGGCACAGTTTTATGCAAAGAAAATGTTGACACTGTTTTTCTCACGGAGTGATTGACATAGTCTTTGAAAGAAAAGTAGGCACTGTTCTTTACGAAATAAAGTGACACTGTCCATAAAAGAATTGTTCTGTCAACAGGGCACAATTCTTACAAAACAGCCTAACACAGTCTCTTGTAGAGGAAACAACTAAAGCACAGTCTTTATGTCCTAAGTCCTTTAAGCACAGTTTCAAAATATACAGTCTCTTCAATTACACAATTCAGAAACGAAATGAAGTTACACGGCTTGACAGACTGATATTAACAAGAATAAGCTTTTGCTTACACACGAAGTTAGAGTCCACAGGGAAGGCTTTCAATACTAGTATTACGTCCTTTCGAACCCCGGTCCTCACTGAGATTTACAGAGTAACGAACCGTATCACATAGCGAGGCGACTGGTTCACGACGTTGTGCTTGCTCGCACACACACACACACACACACTGAGACATCCAGTGACACACTGACCCACTCAAGGCTGGCGACTTCCTTTTATTGCCGAAGGTCGGACTGCGTGACTGTAAATGTGAGCATCTTAAAAAATTCATATCTCGGCCATCCTTCTGCCGATTTTAATGAAATTTTGGCCAGCAGCATTTATTGTCCCGTCCTACCAGGTGACGTTCTCGAAATTATGATTTAACCTTCCATTCGTGATGAAATGCCATAGAACAGAAGAGAACCTTCGGTGTGACGTCACTTGGCCTTGGCTGGCACTCTGGAGCAGCGCTTGCTTGCCTGCTGTCTCCCACAATGCCTGGGTGCTCGGCGCTCGTTTTGAATGCATACAGCCAGGTGTTAGCGAGTTCCTCTCAAGAAATACATGAACGCGAATGCTCACAGGGCATTCCCGTTTCAATATTTAGAGAAGATTCTGTTAAAAGACTTGATGGGTCTGTTTTAACTGTTAAATGTAACCATTTAAAAATCTTGAAAGACTCTATTCCTACAAAGTTTGAAAATTTGCCTGTCTATCTGTCTAAAAATCTTCCAGCACTGAGGAAAACTCCTATTCAAAGACAAGAAGAAATTGAAAAATGGGAAGAAGAAGGAAAGCTGAGGAAGATGATGACATGATCAAGGGCTTTGACGATGTTATGAGTAATTTCAGTATGAAATGTAAATTAGATTTTGACGAAGTTTTTATAAATTTTTATAACCAAAGTCTCAGTATTTTCAAAATGTATATGACTGAGGAAAATATTCCAAAAATTGCTACTACTTTAGCATTAAACGATGCTCTTGATTTTAAAGCCATAAAGCATGATATTTTCATCAGTGATAACTCTGATATACGTGCATTAGGTGACGGGGGCAAGATGTTAAAATGGTCAAATTTGAAAAAAAAGTATCTGTATTATCCTATTTAGTCCTGCTTGTGACTATAAAGCGACTGTCCACAACAAAGTAAAAACTGTGAACAAAATGACTGTACCATTATTGTTAAATTACTGTATAATTATGCAAGGAACAGTTAAACTTAGCCATTGCAAAGAAAGTGTCTTACTTCTGTATACCAATAACTTGGATTTCTTCAATATTCGTCACATTCCCTGGGGCACATAAGATAAGACAGTCAACGTTCCTTACAATGCCTTACCCTGTGTATTTACAGCCTTTCACTGCATAACTAGGCACAGGAAATTCGGGTATAGATGACTCACATTGGAATTACTAGAAAAAGAAACAAATTGTTAATTGAACATGAAAGATTTTCTAAATTATTTTGGATGAAGTCTGTGTAAAACCTGCGCTTAACTATAAAGGAGGAAAGGTCGAGGAAGTTGCATTTAGTAGTGAAAAGTGGAGATAAACACACTATATTAGCTACTATTGTACAGACTTTTATGTTGTCATCCATTCTTCGAATAAATAAAGACGTCGTTGGTTTGTTTCCATGTAAGAACCTAACATCACATTTCTTAGAAGAACCAACTTTGCACGTCCTTAAAGTATGGCAGTATGCAAAATTTCTGATAATAGTGTTAATAGGAAATCTTCAAAAAGCTGTGCGAAAGCAATTTACAGACTACTTTCCAAAATCCATTTCACAAAACACACAAGATTTTTGTAATGTTTTATACTGTTCATTTGTTTAAAAGCTGAAGAAATAATTGGTTTACCCAAGCTGATAAGTTACAGACTTTCATGTTCCCTGACTTCGACAACCCTGAGTCAGACAAATATTGTTTTGCTAATATAGGTCACCTTAAACAGCTGCACAGAGAAGAAGAGTAGTAATTAAGCTTACTCCTGCCCTGAACCAAAAGGTTTTGTACCAAACTTCTTTAGAGTGACAAAATGTAAACCGTTATTCTAAGCTGTTTGATGAGAAAAATATTGCTGCTTAAAGACAATTTGATGGCATATAAAATAAAAATGATTTGAAAACACAGCTGTATTTTTAGAAATAATTCTTCAGTGGTGGATGATTGTTAATATTTAGCATGCTTTCAAAGGCAATAGATTTAATGACCCTCATTTTAGTACAAGGTTTTATTTCTGTGCAAGTTTTTAACCTGGTTAATTAGGTGGAATAATCTGCCTGTTCAAGGGGAGATACAAAAAGCATGGAAAACCTACTAATAAAACCCAAACAGCCTTAGTTCATATTATAAAAACAATTTTGGAGTTAATTTCTAGAAAACAAGTTAAATTATTTCAAATTGATGAATTAGAAGCAAGTCTTGGGCAGTACAAGGAAATGAGTGGTGCCTGCTACCATATTTGTGAAGCAAGTCCTTGAATCGGAATGAAAAATAAAAGCCCTAACGTAATAAATGCATACTCTGCTAAACCTGCAGATATCCCTATTGGTAGGTACCTGAAAAATTAGCATCTATTTGTTTCAAAATTAGCATATATTTTTTTCCAAAATTAGCATCTATTTACAAAGTTAAAATAATCGCATGGTATTATTAATTTTAATGATTCCAAGTTTATGAAGTGCAGTCATTGTCCATGGTTCACACACAATACAAATTCATTGTTCAAACGAAAGCATTGCTTTTTTTAAAATTGCACCGTCTGTCTGTAACCACTGTGTTGTAATGAGACATTGTTCGTTGGGGTCCACAACATTTCAAGGCAGCAAATATGCTGAACTCTGTCTGAATTGCAGTTAATGCAAGCATGACATCACATTTTGCATGTTTCAGAGAACAGTAACCAGACCAGATATCGTTTCGTGAGAGATTTGTTACTCCAAACAATTTCTCAAGCTCATCTAATTTATCAGTGTTATTCAAAATTATATTTTTTTCGATACAAAACTTGAGAAATTGACACAAAATGCTTATGGTTGCGGTCTTTAGCTTTCAATGTGGCTAACTTGCACTGTGAAGAGTGAGCAGCTTTGACAAATGGACCTCTACATGCAACCTGCTGTAGAGGAGTGAGCTTAACCCTGGAATGGTATGATACTTAAAACTTACATCATTGGTATGATGTCGGATTTTTTACAATCTTGAGAAAAAACACTTTTTTGGTAAATTGGAAGTGAAAAATCAAAACTTATAGAACACATTTTTAATTTTACATACTTTTAAAAGCTGAAAATACATTTAATATAAAAGAAAAGTTTATTGAAGGACAATGTCAAGTATTGTATAATCGTCGACGTCACCTAGCAGTTAAGTCCGTCTGAAAAATTGAAAAAAAAAATTGAAATTAGTATATTTAATTTTTTAAAATAAATTGTATGTTAAAACAGAGGGCTAAATGATCAAAAAGTTTTGGTAATAGCTCAAAATAAATCTTACTTGCAATGATATGATGTCTTGATGATCTTGCTGCAGTTGATTCAGGCGCTGCAGATTTTGCAGATATCACCGCGGTGCTCCGCGCAGAACGCAGTGTCGCACTTGCTGCAGTAGCTGGCTGTCATTCTTCGCTTTTCAACTGGGCATAGTTTACAAGTTGTTCTCTTCTTATCCATCCTAGGAAGAGCTGGATCTGCTGCTTCTTTTTGGCCAAGAATACTGAAGACCATACTTCTTAGCTCCCTCGGAAGATTTCTGATAGTCAAGCGCTGTTCTAGTCATGGAAAAACCAACTGCTGATACAACTGATTCAAATAAGCTGATCTTGTCATGGTTTGTTCTTTTCTAGAACTCAAGACCCTGTTCAAAATAATAAGTGAGTTAACTCCTCCGATGTCGATCAAGTCATAAAAAATGCAGAGTGGCCATCTTTTTGTTTTCCTTGCACTAGATCTGACTGAAACCATTTGGTCAAGAGTATCTACTCCTCCTTTGGTCTGGTTGTAATGGTCAATCATAACTGCTTTGCCATCTTGATTCACTCCCTTGTCTTCGTGCATTGTGGAAATAAGGCAAACTACCTTGTTCTTCTTAGCCTTGTGTGATAGAAGTGTTGTCGTGTTGCTGAACAGGTATTTTGCATCACCAATGTCCCTGTTCTTTCTTGATCTCATACTCAAAGGTATCTCTGGTTTGTTTAGGCGGATCGTTCCCAAAAGTGTCGGCTTGTAAGGAGCCTTGAGCAATTCATCAGCCAACGGAACGGTTGTGAACCAGTTATCCATTGTTATGTTGCGGTTCGATCCATGAAATGGAGCCGTTAACTTTTTCACATAGTAGTGGGAAAGAGGGCCTTCGACAGTTGTTTCGTTTCCCTAAATATGGCTCAGCAACTAACATATACTTAGAACCAGCATCACAAATCATAACAATTTTTAGCCCATATTTAGCTGGCTTTTTAGGCACATACATTTTGAATGGACATCTGCCTCTAAATGCAAGCAGCTGTTCATCAGTGGTGAGATACGGGCCAGCCTCGTAGTTGTCTGTGCATGATTTCATGAAAGCTTCCCAAAGGTCCCTTATAGGTGCGAAGCGATCCGTTGCTACTCTCTCAGCTCGGGTAGTTTTGTCATCGAATCTGAGACAATCTAATAAAAACTGGAATCGCTTTTCACTAAAGCAAACTCTGTAAACATTACCACTTACAGAAGGATCAAACATTATTGCTGTATTTAGGCTATTGTCCTTGTGGAGAGCAGAGAATATTAGAATTCCCAAGAGTGCCTTTATCTCTGTTTGAAAACTGAATTGCTTTGTAGTTGGGTTGCTTTCTCACTATTTCTTCATTTGTATGAGTAACGATTGAGTTTACCGTAGTGTCGGTAAAGAACAACTGAAACGCATCTAAAGGGGTTAGAACATCTTTACCGCTACCTTTAGGCCGTTGTCGGATATTCACAGTATTTCTAAGGGTATTTCTTGTACTTACGGTTGGAGGATTTTCAGTCCAGGAATAACCGTTTTTTTCCTTTGATTATTTTTGTCGTTCGTTGTGGAGTCGAGCTTGCAGATCTGAAGAACCAGTATTAGTAGTAGTAGCAGCAGTAGTATTACTACTATCAGGTCTTGATTCATCAGATAGAGTTGTAACCGATTTTGTCCCACAACTACCATAGGGACGAGGAGTGTCAGGAACTTGTGTAGTAGTGCTGTGTGGGCCAACCACTCCTGATGTGTACATTGAATTCTTATCATTTGTTGAATGACCACGACGTTTTCTCTTCAATTGTTCATGAAATTCATCATCTGAGGATGAAGGTATATAGTCGTCACTCCCAGAGTATGCTAAAATGTTATTTTCTGATTCACTTCCGTTATCTCCTTCATCTTCATCAGTATCAAAACTATCACCATTTAAAAGTTTGTCAATCTCCGATGGTGACAAAGCCATTTTATAAAAAACTAGTAGTCTAAAAAACAGCGTAAAACTCGACAGAAACAAATAAAAAGATATACTTAATACAGCCTATGGTACTAATTTTCAACACACTAAGTCAACAACAACGACGAATGTTTGATCTAACAATTAAACTTAAATTGAAACACAACACTACGAAAAATAGTTACACCATTGGTATGATATCGTAACATTCACAATCAAAAGCTCTAAAACAAGAGCTTCCAGCATGATGGTTGCACGTGCACTGACCTTGTGAGTTGAGTGGGGGAAGACATTGGGAGGGCCGGAACAGTCTGTGCAGAAACCTGTTCTATGCAATCAAATTTGTGTTACGTTTCATAAAAATTACATCATCATACCATTCCAGGGTTAATCAAAGCATCATTAGTTGCTGCAGAAAAATTCCCCTCACACATAAAGGTAAAACTGGCATCAAGGTTTTGCAGTTAGGGGTAAAGGAGATGAGAGGTAGGATACAGAGACCCTTCAAGTTCAGTAAGGAGGTCAACCAATCTAGCTGCATGATCTGTGACAAAAACCATGTGAGTGTGAAGCCTATTCTCTTCTCGGTCACTCACATCAGTCAGGTACTTAATACCACAGTTGTTGATGTCTTTCATGTCACACATCTTGAAAAATGTAACAACATCAGTAAAGTAAGCACTCAAATAGAAGAGAGCCTGAAACCAGCTATTCCATCGGGTTATGACAGGTGCAGGAAAAAGCTTTGATTTCTTTGAAGCACCATACTTTGATGTTAAGAATTATAAATAATTATATTTTCGCTTTCTTGTGTTCAAAAATGCAGACTTTACCATCGCAACCACATGGTTTAAATCTGTCATCTCTGCGACCAAACTATTGCCAACCAAGCTGATCTTATGTGCCCAGTACTATACAGGGTTATTCTAAATGATTGTCGGGGTTTTGTGAATTTTTTTTTTTAACGTGGAAAATGTACCATTTTTATTGTTGCAGTAACGGTTAGACAAACTCTCAAAGTTTTGTTTTGCATCAACTGTAGTACATAAGTTACCACCAGATGGCAGTAATAACAGTGTTTACAAAATGGCAGTTAGCGATAAGGTGAAAGCTTTTTGTACTCTTGAATTTCATCAACACCGATCCGTTGCCAGAGTCCAGCACCATTTTCGGGCAAAATGCGGGAAGGAGCCTCCTTCCGACAACTCTATTCGCAGATGGAACGCACAATTTGTGGATACAGGTTGTTTGTGCAAAGGGAAAAGCAGTGGGCATCCTGCTGTGTCAGAAGCGGATGTGAATCAGATTAGGGGCATTTATCTCCGTAGTCCTAAGAAGTCAACTACGAGATGTAGCAGGGAACTTCAAGTTTCTCAAACCACAGTATGGCGTGTGTTACGAAGGCACCTAAAGGTAAAGCCATATCACCTACAATTGCGTCAAGCTCTGACAGCTAATTACAAAGCCCTACGTTTCAACTTTTGCATGGCACTGCAGGAACGGGTTGAAGAAGATGATGGTTTTCTTGACAGAGTAGTTTTCAGTGACGAAGCTACTTTTCATGTAAGTGGAAAGGTAAACAAATAAAAAAACGTTTGCATTTGGGGTGCAATGAACCCCCATTGTTATGTGGAACATGTGCGAGACTCTCCTAAGGTGAATGCTTTCTGTGCCGTTTCAAACACGAAGGTCTATGGCCCGCTCTTCTTCAATGAACAGACAGTAACAGGGGTGACTTGCCTTGACATGCTCACAGAATGGCTGTTACCCCAGTTAAGTGACGACAGGGATGATAACTTGCTGCAACACGATGGTGCACCACCTCATTTCCACAGGGAGGTTAGAGCATTTTTAAACCAAGAACTTCCACAACGATGGATGGGACGCGGAACGGAAGGTGATCTGATGCTCTTACCCTTTCCACCATGTTCACCATGTGATTTCTTCCTGTGGGGATATGTTAAAGATCAGGTATTTGTTCCTCCTCTACCGGTTGATATTCAGGAAGCGAAAGAGCACAACCAAGCCGCCTTCGAAAGCATCACCGCTGCCATGTTGACTCGTGTGGGAAGAGATGGACTATCGAGTAGATGTGTGTAGAGTAACACAAGGCGCACATATCGAGCATTTGTAATGTATGTCAAAATAACTTTATGAGTTACAGTACACAATAAAACAAGATTCATATTCCTACGTCAATTGCACTGTGAGTTATGAATTTTTGTAACCCCGACAATCATTTAGAATAACCCTGTACATGCATTAAATGATCCCCTATGACCACACTTAATGTTTCATAACACCGGGTCATGTACGGGGCACTGTCACTAACAAACACTTTAACTGCTTCATATGGTACACTATAACTGTGCAGAGCTTCTAAAACAGCATGAGAGCAGTTTGTAGTATTTCCTGCATCAAGATAGTTCACAGAAACAATGTGCAGCTCTTTTTCGATCCAGCTGAGACTTGGAATATGATGATAAAAACACAACGGCCCATTCTATCTGTAGTTTCATCACAGAGTATGTTGATGTTCTTCCCCACTAGATCCTCTGCTGTTCTTTTCTGGTGGTCAGATGCAACTTCTAGAAAGGAAGAAAGACCTTAAATTATAACAATATAATTTAAAATTACTGGATCAATTGGGTATGGGTAAGATAGTTCGATATGGAAATCGCACTCATATTCAGTATCCTTCAATTTTGCACGTGGTTTCGATGTCGTAATACCTAAACCGTACCGATCAATGAAATCGAAACATACCCGGTAAATATACTTCACATAGAGTTCTCATACTTCGCAGCTCTTCATTTGAGAACTCGGTAATCCAGGCTCTTAGCTCTTTGCTTTCCAGCTTTTCCAGAGGTATATTTGCTTTGGCAAATATTTCAACTGTGTGTTTCAAGAAGTTTTCTCTGGAAATTTTTCGTCGTTTACAACTATCTGTGTAAGCACAGAAGATTGCTTTCTTTGAGATGTACTAGCAGAAGGGGTTGAACTTTCGTTATCGCGTCACTTACCCACGTGTTTTTCAGATTTAACATGTTTCACAATGCTATATTTTTTTCCCCCACCCAACTCGGCAATTAAGATACTTGCAAAACACTGTAGCTGAATCTGTGGCATATAAACCATCCTTTGCATATTGCTGAGCGCTTTCGTGCGCAGTTTTTGTCGTGCGCCCCATAACTTAAACGATCGCTCGACTTTCTACTCTTCACTAGTTTCAGTTTTGAGCAACAGGAAAACAACACTGCGTCTATCTCGTTATTTCCATGATACTCTATTTACATTTCGATAATAATCGATAGAGCTCTTATTCCCCTTGCTATTCCCATTGTAAATATCGATTAAAGTCAGCAAGCAGCAATCGATCGGCTACTTTTGTTCATCGATCGGAACGGTCGAAAGATTTATGCATCATATTTTGAGTATTTCTGTTGATTTTGCCGAAATATGTTATTTCTGCCAGTAAAATAGCATATTTTCACAGAATTTGCACCAAAATCACGTAGGCCTATTTATAACAATTTCTCATTTTGGGTCTCAATTCACATTTTGTTGCACTTCTATTTATGCGTAAAAATGATTTTATTCCACATTAGAATTACCGTGGGCTTGGATTCAATACAAGATTCAAAAATGTGCATTTATTGCAAATGCGAATTTTCAGGTCCCTATCTATTGGTGATATTTCATTAATTATGTATGTGGATTGCAAGAGCTCGTATTGTAAAAGCTTCAAACCTACAGAAATTACACATTGAAATTGTGGAATTTGAGTTAAATGATGTTATTGTGTCTAAAAACATTTTGTTAGGTCTAGTTTATATTGTCGTGTTCGAAACATGCGATGATTGTGAAAGTAGTTTTAAACATTTTGTTGACAAATGTATATATACATCTTTCACAATATATTATTGAACTAGGAATTACCTGCGGCTTCGCTCGCGTGGATTTAGTGATGTGATCAAAGTAATCGTTCCTTGGCATTGTACTAAGACATTATCTGAAAATTCCTAAAGTATAAAAACTCACAAAAATTGAGTTTCATTTACCCCAGAAATTTTTTGTAAACCATGTTTGTGGTATTACCTTTTGGGGCTAAGATTGTAACCGTACAACAGGGTTACAGACTCCATTCTGTATTTATTATTATTATTATTATTATTATTATTATTATTATTATTATTATTATTATTATCATTATTATTATTATTATTATTATTAACCTGATTCATTAGATTTTATATATTCTGTTTCTCATCATTTAGACTGTAATAATTAGGTATCGCGTATATTATTGTATTTAATCATAGGTTAAGTGAATATGTTTGTAATTATTCTGTATTGTAGTAAGTGAGATTTGTTGGTTTCATATTGTCATGCTGTGGCTTGTAACTTTGGCTAGATGAGCTGGCATAGTATTTTGCAATCGAGGCTATGTTTAACTGTGCGAGGAGATTTCCCGGTGACGCATTCGGTATAGTCATTCTTGGTCCGCTTGGGTACGCTTAGACAGCGCGTGACTGATGACATCAGTGCGTGGACACGTGATTGCGACCATGTGTCAGTATTCGCCAGCTACTGTATGTGGAAGTGGAAGGGATGAACAGTGAGTGGGGAGATGAGTCGTCATCGCGAGGTGATATAAAGTCAAGGCGACGGTGGGGAGAGGTATTCTGTTCTTACTCAGTTCATAAGCAGTTCATATCGTGCAGATCATATGTAACAGTCAGATGTATCAAATGGAAGAAGTGGTCTTAGTGTGATGGTCAGAGCTAAGAGTTGTGTTTGAAGAGGTAATCATCGAGGAAGTCTACAAGTGGTGCTTGTATCCGAGCAGAGACGGGTACTATGCTGATAAAGAAACATCATCTTCTTGTGAGGATGGACTTCACAAGATGTCTCAATAATATTTTCCAATTATTTAAAATATATTGAGTGGACGTAATTACATTGGAGCTCCCTACACGCGTACATGGTATGTAGGCCAACTCCTTGTTATATAAGAAGATAACAACAGACGGCTCCCGACTTCAGCTCACAGGTTTTCCCAAGAATTTCAAGTTCAACAGCGGTGTATGCAGACAACAGGTAATTAAAGCATCAGACATGTTATGCATTCATAACATGAAGAAGAGTGTAATCAGCGGCGATATCACATCTCACTTCAAGTTCAGGCCAATAGCTTTTTTTGTTTAGATTAAATTTTCCTTTTATTTAGTACCGCAAATCTCACGATATATTTCTTTTGTTAAATTAAAAGACGTCAATGATTGTTCATTGTGACGTAAATTATAGTCATAAACTCAGTTTTATTTTAATTATAATAAGTGATTCCAGTTCCATGTACAATCCTCAATTGTGGAAATGCAACAGTAACAATCTTTTCCTGATCCATATCCCTGTATATTGCCATATATGTGAGTTTATCACCTCACGCCTTGAGATAATTGATATAAGAGGTATGCTCTACCGAATTTTGTTGTTTTTCTTAAAAAAGCAACTGGCGCTCAAACAAATGTTATGTATATTGTGTGAAGGAGATGTAAGTATAAGAGTAGTGGTTGGAGTAGCCACAAAGTGTCGCCAGCAACGTGGGACTCGAAAGGTTCAGAAAAAGTGTTTCTGAATGGCAATATACATGGATCAGTTCTTTTAATAAATACGCACATGTTAAATTCACCGAGTAATGTTAGGAAGGTCATTTTGTTGAAGTTTGTATTTAAGGGGTAATGTCAGAGGAATTGCAAGGGGAAATAGCTTTGAGATCGCGAAAAATTAGTAGGAAACCGAAGATGGACAAGGATAGCAATATGCAGTCAGGTGATGAGGCTGAGGTTATTGTGTCCAAGGAAATCCAAGGTGGTAACATAAATAGGAAGTTGGTGACTAAGGTGGGACCTGCTGAAAGTCAGAAAATAGTAGAAACTGAGGAAAACGCTGTCATGCAAGATCAAAGTAAAGGGGTGATTGACCTTGGTTTATTTAATTTGCTGATGTCCAAAATGACTGAGCAGAATAATGCTATGAGTGAGAAAATTGAAACGGTCATTAGTGAGAAAATTGAATCTCAGAATAATATTATGAGTGAGAAAATTGAATCTCAGAATAATATTATGAGTGAGAAAATTGAATCTCAGAATAATATTATGAGTGAGAAAATTGAATCTCAGAATAATATTATGAGTAAGAAAATTGAAGCGGTCATTAGTGAGAAAATTGAAGCTCAGGGTATTAGTATTAATAAGAAGATCGATGATGTTAGTAATAAGATAGATCATAAGGTGTTAGAAATAAGTAAGCAAATTAATAATTTAGAAAGTAAGGTAAATAGGGAGTGTAGTGACATCAGAGCTGAGATGGAATTGGGTCGGAGCAATCTCCATACGGAAATAGAGCAAGTTAGTGAGACATGCATTAAACAAGGGCATAAGATTGATGAATTAGGTGCCAAGATCGAGTCTAATAAAGGAGAAATCAATGAGTTAGTAGAAGAAAGGTTTGAAAAGATAACCAATACAGTGGGGCAAGAAACTAGGAAATGTATTAGTAGGGTAGAACAGGTGGAAAGAAAACTTGGAGAAGTAGGTGATCTAGAGAGTGAACAAAAATCATTATCACAGAAGGTGAGAGAATCGGAAGAAAAATTACAGGAGAAGTTAAGAAAAATTGAAGAAAAGGCTGAGGAAACATTGGAAGAAAAATTTCTGAGTTGCCAGAGAGTACTCCAGAAAGAAGTGCGTGATAGTAGAAATGTACGCGAAATAATTGTAAATAATGGTTTAATCACTAGAGATCATGACTTACCTAAGTTTTCTGGGAAAGAATTTAACCCGATGGAATTTATGAGAGTAGCAGAGAAGAAATTTGCTGTTCAATTAAGAGACAATATTATTAGCTGGGAAACTGTATTGGAGATCTTATCTAATGCTTTCGTAGGAGAGACTAAGTCTTGGTTTCAAGTATATAAAAGCTCGATGTCTAGTCTAACTGAATTTAAGGAGAAATTCATGGCTAAATTTTGGAGTGAAGGTGTTCAGAGTAGAGAGAGAGAAAGAGTAATGTTTGGCAGGTATAATTCTAACGAGGGTGTTAGAATGACTGAATACTTTTTGGCTCATGTTTTGGTGTGGAGAAATTTAGAATGTATTGGATCTGAGGCTGATATAGTAAGATTTATGGCTAAGCACTATCCCGATAGAATAAGAGAAGCTGTTTGTATGCAAAGAGTGGAGACTATTAAGGAAATGGAGATTTTGTTGGAAAGTTTTGATGCTTTAGGTAGTAGCTTGAATAATAGTAGGACACTAAATAGGAATGTAGAAGGAAGGGGTAACCAATCTAATAATCAGGACAGGACTATGAATAATCGTAACTACAGAAGAGAATATCAGGAGAGACCTAATAATAATTTCCACAGGGAGAGAAACTATCAAAATAGTTCGGAAAATTTCAGGACTGGGAGGCGTGATTATGGTAATCAACCAGAAGCTGGGAGGCGGGAGAATACAGGCCATAATAATAATAATAATGACGCTAGAGGAAATAGGCAACAGGGGAGGCCGACTGAGGTGTGTAACCAACAAGTCGTAACCGAACCAAGTACTTTAAACGCGCAACGGACTGTATAAACAGGTCACTGAGACAGTCCGTAAATGGTGAGTTCACGTATAAGGTAGATAAGCATGTCAATGTCGACCAGCCTATAGTTGTAAGTGAACATGATTGTGACCTAAGTAGCAATAATTCAAATGTTTTAAGTGACGACTTAATCGTAGACAATAAATTTTATAAGTGTAATTTAAATTTAGATATAAGGCAAGATTTGTTAAGTGATCTTATATTATGTAATGAGGATAATTTAAGTAGTGTTACTGTTACACCGACGATTGAACTGCGGATATGGGGCAGAAAAGTTAAGATTTTGTTGGACTCTGGTAGTGAGAAGTCATGTGTAAATTCCAAGCTGTATGAGGAAGTTTTGAGAGAGAAGTATGAGGTAGCGGAAATTCCAGTGAGGAATACGTTCATCGTAACAGCTGTTGGAAACAAGTCTTAAAGAGTGAATAAACAAATAGCTGTCCCCATTAGCATAAGTGGAGAATGTATTTTCCAATCATGCTTAGTAGTGCCTAATTTAGTTTATGCCGTTATTTTAGGTACCGACTGGTTAACGTGTCACAAGGCTAAATTAAATTTTGATCTGTGTAATGTCAATCTTATTTGGGGAAAGAGTAGCAGGGAAGTCAGTTTACCATATGATGTTTTGTCAGAAATTAGTGCGAATAAAGTGTGTTCTAGTACGGAAGGATCTTGTGAAATTCCTAATATTAGGAAAAATATTGATGTCTGCCATGTGTCTATACAGAGAGATTCTAGAGATGAATTGTATGAGACAGTGGAGAAATGTAATTTAGCGGAAAGTCAGAAGGACGAATTGTGTGAATTATTGATATCACATAGTGATGTTTTTAGCGATCGGCCTGGTAGAACACATCTTTACGAACACAAATTTAATGTTATTGATAACTCAACTTTTGTAGGACCGAAATATCCCATTCCGTTAAAATACGCTAGCGCGGTTGAAGAGCAGATTGACATTATGCTAGATTATAATATAATTGAACCATCATGTAGTCCTAATTTAAATCCACTTGTTATTATACCTAAGAAGGATAACACGGTAAGATTGTGCATGATAATTTTTGTAAGACTATATTGGATGAATTTGAGCTTGGTGACAAGGTTTTACTCAGAGTGCCACTCCCGTCATCAGCAGAAGCTGGTCAATTTTCTAAGTTTTTCTTGTTATATCAGGGATACTTCACCGTAGTGAAACGGATTGGGAAATGTGCTTATTCATTAGAAGACAAGGAAGGAAATATCGTAGGCACATACAATATAAGAAATCTTAAGAAATATATCATGTGAGTTTGTTGATTAATTCTCATTATTATGTTAATTCACCATATTTTATGAAGCTGGCATTGCGAACAGGACTTCAGTGAAATTAGCGTGTGTTGTGATAATAAGTGAGGCACGGCAGTGCAATAAACTCCAGTGCTTGGAGAAAGTGTGTATAATGAAATGTCTTCGAGAATTACTTTTGAACACTCAATGAACGTTTGAAACGACAGAAGTGAGAAAGAAATGTAATCTGTATGTAAATAATACTGTATAATCAAAGTGAAAATGATAATTGATAAAGGTTTTATATGTGTAACAACGAACATCCAGATGGATGATACTATGTACCAAATTTGTAAAGGGCATTTTTATACATGTATCTATGGTGTACTCGATTTCAGGTGATTATGTATATATTTCATGAATCAATCGATTCATTTAATCGATTATTTCATGAGGGAGGCGTTCTGTAACCGTACAACAGGGTTACAGACTCCATTCTGTATTTATTATTATTATTATTATTATTATTATTATTATTATTATTATTATTATTATTATTATTATTATTATTATTATTATCATTATTATTATTATTATTATTATTATTAACCTGATTCATTAGATTTTATATATTCTGTTTCTCATCATTTAGACTGTAATAATTAGGTATCGCGTATATTATTGTATTTAATCATAGGTTAAGTGAATATGTTTGTAATTATTCTGTATTGTAGTAAGTGAGATTTGTTGGTTTCATATTGTCATGCTGTGGCTTGTAACTTTGGCTAGATGAGCTGGCATAGTATTTTGCAATCGAGGCTATGTTTAACTGTGCGAGGAGATTTCCCGGTGACGCATTCGGTATAGTCATTCTTGGTCCGCTTGGGTACGCTTAGACAGCGCGTGACTGATGACATCAGTGCGTGGACACGTGATTGCGACCATGTGTCAGTATTCGCCAGCTACTGTATGTGGAAGTGGAAGGGATGAACAGTGAGTGGGGAGATGAGTCGTCATCGCGAGGTGATATAAAGTCAAGGCGACGGTGGGGAGAGGTATTCTGTTCTTACTCAGTTCATAAGCAGTTCATATCGTGCAGATCATATGTAACAGTCAGATGTATCAAATGGAAGAAGTGGTCTTAGTGTGATGGTCAGAGCTAAGAGTTGTGTTTGAAGAGGTAATCATCGAGGAAGTCTACAAGTGGTGCTTGTATCCGAGCAGAGACGGGTACTATGCTGATAAAGAAACATCATCTTCTTGTGAGGATGGACTTCACAAGATGTCTCAATAATATTTTCCAATTATTTAAAATATATTGAGTGGACGTAATTACATTGGAGCTCCCTACACGCGTACATGGTATGTAGGCCAACTCCTTGTTATATAAGAAGATAACAACAGACGGCTCCCGACTTCAGCTCACAGGTTTTCCCAAGAATTTCAAGTTCAACAGCGGTGTATGCAGACAACAGGTAATTAAAGCATCAGACATGTTATGCATTCATAACATGAAGAAGAGTGTAATCAGCGGCGATATCACATCTCACTTCAAGTTCAGGCCAATAGCTTTTTTTGTTTAGATTAAATTTTCCTTTTATTTAGTACCGCAAATCTCACGATATATTTCTTTTGTTAAATTAAAAGACGTCAATGATTGTTCATTGTGACGTAAATTATAGTCATAAACTCAGTTTTATTTTAATTATAATAAGTGATTCCAGTTCCATGTACAATCCTCAATTGTGGAAATGCAACAGTAACAATCTTTTCCTGATCCATATCCCTGTATATTGCCATATATGTGAGTTTATCACCTCACGCCTTGAGATAATTGATATAAGAGGTATGCTCTACCGAATTTTGTTGTTTTTCTTAAAAAAGCAACTGGCGCTCAAACAAATGTTATGTATATTGTGTGAAGGAGATGTAAGTATAAGAGTAGTGGTTGGAGTAGCCACAAGATGTCCATGCGACATAGAATGTACATATGAGAAACAGTCTTCTCTCAAGTTGAAAAGGTAAATACATGTTTCTTTATTTGTAAAGGAGATTCCAAATACCTATTCCCACATCTGTAACATCTCAGTTTTTGAGATATACATAAGTATCCTTATAAAAAGAATTCAACCCCTTGATCAGTCCTTCCCCCACCCCCATTTAAGTGTATTTTCCAAAAACAAAAATTCATGTTTCTTAATTTTTAAAGAAGATTCCAAATACCAATTTTCACGCCTGTAACATCTTCAGTTTTTAGGATATAAGTATCCTCATAAAAATAATTCAATTATTTTCACTTCCCATTAAGTGCCTTCTGTGAAAACAAAAAGGTACTTGTTCCTGTATTTTTAAAGGACTTTCCAAATTCCAAGTTTGTTGTCTCTAACATGTTAGGTTTCTGACATATAATGTAGATATACCGGTACTCATTTTAAAAATTCACACGCTTTTCCAATTCTTTTCCGCTCCTTAACTGGATTTTCTGAAAACAATAAAATACGTGTCTTACTATTTTTAAAGGAGATTCCAAATACCAGTTTTCATGTTTGTACATATGTCTTAACACCTTCAGTTTCTGAGCTAAATGTATACTCATAAAATTAATTCAACTTCTTCTTCTTCTTCTTCTTCTTCTTCTTCTTCTTCTTCTTCTTCTTCTTGTTCTTGTTCTTCACTTCTTTCCACCCCTCTCCTGCCTTAAGTGGACTTTCCAAAAAAACAAAAAATACTTGTTTCTTTATTTTCAAAGGAAATTCAAAATACCAACTTTCACGTCTGTAACAGCTTCAATTTTTAAGACAAAGTATCCTCATAAACATATTTCATCTCCTTATTTATTTTCAACCCCACGCCCCTTACGTTGATTTTCCGAAAAAACAAAACAAATGCACGTTTTTTTATTTTTAAAGGAGATTCCAAATACTAATTTTCACGCCTGTAACATCTTCATTTTTTGAGATATAAGTATCCTCACAAACGTAATTCAACTTCTTTCGCCCCGCCCCACTTTCTACCCGTTAAGCTGATTCCCCCCCCTCCCCAAAAGTGCGTTTCTTTATTTTTAAAGGAGATGCCAAATACCAATTTCCACGTCTTTAACATCTTTACTTTTTTTTTAAGATATAAGTATCCTCATACGTAGAATTCAACTAATTTTTCAATTACCGGGCGAGTTGGCCGTGCGCATAGAGGCGCGCGGCTGTGAGCTTGCATCCGGGAGATAGTAGGTTCGAATCCTACTATCGGCAGCCCTGAAAATGGTTTTCCGTGGTTTCCCATTTTCACACCAGGCAAATGCTGGGGCTGTACCTTAATTAAGGCCACGGCCGCTTCCTTCCAACTCCTAAGCCTTTCCTATCCCATCGTTGCCATAAAACCTATCTGTGTCGTTGCGACGTAAAGCCCCTAGCAAAAGAAATTTTTTTTTTTCAATTCATTCACCCCCTTAAGTGGATTTTCCAAAGACAATAAAACATGTGTTTATTTACTTTGAAAGAAAATTCCAAATACAAATGTTCATGCCTCTAACATCTTCAGTTTTTGAGATATAAGTATCTTCATGAAAATAATTCAACTCTTTTTTCATTCCACCCCCGCCTGTTTAGTTGGTTTCACCCCACCCAAAATAATGCGTTTTTCTTTATTTTTCAAGGAGATTCCAAATACCAATTTCCATGTCTGCAACCTTCGGTTTTGAGATATAAGTTTCTCCAGAAAAAGAATTCAATTTTTTTCACTTCCTTTCACACTGCCCACTTAAGTGACTTTTCCAAAAATAAACAGTACCGTACCCATTTCTTTAAAAGGGCTTCCAAATATGAATATCACGACTGTAACATCTTCAGTTTTTGAGAAATGTGTATCCTTGTAAAAGGAATTAATCTTGGTTTTCATCCCCCCCCCCTGCGCCACTGCGTGTTTCTTTATTTTTAAAGCAGATTCGAAATTCAAGTTTTCACGTTTGTAACATCTTTAGATTTTTTTTGTATATGTATTCATACAAATAATTCAACTAATTTTTCAA